>NC_141695.1:1540462147-1545925130 GCF_964263255.1 Lissotriton vulgaris | reverse complement strand
TTTAGTTACTGCTTGACCAGGACACCCCAGTTTTCCTACTTTCTAATAGTAGTTTACATAGAAAGGGGTAACCCTGTGTCCCTCAGAACCTGGGTAATCGTGGTTAAATACAAAGGTGGTTCTGTTGGGTGAAAACAATCACTTTGAAAAAGGCTTGTGCGCTCAATACACATTGAAAACAAACTCTCTGAAACAAGGACATATAGAGAAATTGAAATTGATTTCCAGCAATGCTTTATATTAATAAAAAAGCAAACATGTTCCATCTGAATTAATTCATTCAATGATGCCAATGGTTTCAATAAATGATGATAGGACCATCAAAAAACACACAAGTAAGGGAAATGTGACTGTTGGTGAACAAAGTGCTCAGTGCATCAAATACATTGACACATACATACAAAATATATACAAGGAATTGGGGTGGCCAGAGTATTAATTCTTCTCCAAGGAGACAAAAAGTTCATGTACATGCTCCTGGAGTATCTGGACCAGTGGTAAAGCGTCGATGTTTCGACCCTGGTGCGCCCCAGTTGGTGGTCGCGGTGGGTCTTTATCAAGACAAGACACCTGCTAAGTTGGGGGGGCTGGCAGTTCCAGGTCCGTTAAGCAGGGAGGGGGGCGGCATGGGGTGGGTTGTGTTGTTGTTAAGCAGAAAATGCAGGTTAGGGCTAGACACACAGTTAGGCACACGAGGAGGGGGGGGTTTAGTTTTGTTGGTTTTGGTTCAAGATTCACACGCTATGGCACACCATGTCACATCCTACACATGCAGATCCACGGATGGCAACAGACACATGACACTGCAATTGATGCGACAACTAGACACGCTCCTAAGACCACATGATGGCTCACCAGTCCCACACAGCAGCCACTGAGGACATGCGCGCTCCATGGCGGTGCCCCCCCTCGACTACTCACATGGAATGTTAGAGGATTAAGGGACAAAATAAAGAGAGGGTTGGTCCTGCAAGCAATCAAACGCCAGGGCCCCGCACTAGTGTTAGTACAGGAGACACACCTCACGGGGACAGCATGTTGTGCACTCGATAGACGAGGGTACAAAATGGCGGCGCACGTGGAGTTTACAGCAGGGGGACGGGTATCCTGGTGAAAAACACTTCCCCCTTTATTGTTCTACAACACAAGGTGGACGATCAAGGCCGCTTCGCGGCTGTTCATGGGCAGTGGGAGGGTAAACTCTTGAATGTGGTGTCCGCATATATTCCTCCAGCACTACACTCCATAGCATTGCCGGCACTAGGAGAGTTTCTTTTGAATCTCCCGACGGGAGACACGATCATAGGGGGGGACTTCAACGCTATCGCAGACCCAGCACTGGACGCGTTTCCCGTCAGGACACGCGCGTTGGCCTCCTCTGCCTTCCTGGGTTTCATGGAGGCATTGGGACTGAAAAATGCCTGGCGCCATATCCACCCCACAGCGAAGCAATACACGTATCACTCTCCGGTACACAATAGTCTGTCCCGTTTAGACTACTTTCTGCTCCTCGGTGATGGGATGAGGGACGTAGACACCATAGACATACTGCCAAGAGGAATCTCAGACCACTCTCCTGTATTGCTATCCCTCTCCACTAAGGAGAAGAAACGCCCGAGAATTTATCCCATATATCCCAATTATCTCATGATCCCCCAGATCAAAAAAGACCTTAAATCTGCGACTAAATACTACTTTGCTTCTCTTGACCTGCACAAACTTGTGGTTCCTGTTGTTGGCGCATTTCAGCTTCCTGCCAGTACCTCGCGGAACTTGCTCCGCGGGTCCCGCAGCGCCGTGGGTGTCTCTGCTGGACCTGGGACATCACCTGTGGGTGCGTGCACGCGTGCAGGGCTGCAAGCGTTGGGAACCGGACTCCATATCTCAGGAGTCCTGGTAAACCAGAGCCGGAGTCACCTGGCCGCTCTCCCTGCTCGCCCCGCCCCACCATCAATTTTAAAAGACACTGCTTGCCAAACTGCTTTGGGACGCTTCTCTTGACCTGCATGAACTTGTGGTTCCTGTTGTTGGCGCATTTCAGCTACCTGCCAGTACCTCGCGGAACCCGCTTCGCGGGTCCTGCAGCACCGTGGGTGTCTTTGCTGGACCTGGGACATCACCTGTGGGTGCGTGCATGCGTGCAGGGCTGCGAGCGTTGGGAACCGGACTCCATATCCCAGGAGTCCTGGTAAACCAGAGCCGGAGTCACCTGGCCGCTCTCCCTGCTCGCCCCGCCCCCCCTAACATCGGCCAGCCTATAATTGTAACTAACTTATCCCGCGGCGCGGAAGCGTGCGGGAGCGCCCCGGGAGAAGCCCGGGCAAAGGGCGGGCCGTCTAAGGCCGACAAAGGACGGGACGGGCCAGTCCCCTAACATTTGTTTCTCGGTAAGAGACTTATCTCCCTATTAGTACCCGTTGGACTTTAGTTAGTGTTTATTGAACTATAAGACATTGGTTTTGCATATTATTAATCGTGTCTATATAATGAAGATCTTACCCTTGTACTATCATGTCTTCAGACACTGGGAAATCACGAAATATAACTGTCAATACATCAAAGGGGGCAGTAACAGGTACAATAGACCAATTTTTCAAACGGGTGACTATTGTCCTGGAGAAGGAAATTGCCGATACAGAAAAGCGTCTATCCTTGGACCTGTTAACCGGCAAGCGCTCCACTCAAGGACTAATTGGGAAAACATCCTCACCAGGGGTGATAGATTTAGAATCTCTGAGTGATAATGTCCCCCCCATTGACAATACTCCTCTCACTCTTCCAGGAGCTGTAGGGGACTAGGGAAACAATAGGATTAATACCCATGGTGTGACGTCCCCCTCTGATTCCCTAGTTAGTTCCAACACATCAAGGCTATCCAGTTCACCCAAATTATCTGTATCTTCTCCAGTAATCCCAGAACAAGTAGAGAACCAATCAAAAAAAAAGAAAGAGACGAGGTTCTCCCTCTATCTCCGGCTCGGCCACAAAAGAGAAAGTTAACATTTTGGCCCCAACGCCCCCACTTACACGGTCTCCTAAGTTAAAAAATCCACCTACAATGACTAACACATTAGGGCCACTTCCTGACCAAAATTTGGAGGGCGAACTTCTCTCTAAAATAGAGGTCATGGTGAAGTCGCTTCTACTTCCTCTCTTAGAGAGAACCAGACTAATAAGTACACACTTAGACAAGCTGGGTAAGCAAATAGAAGGGAACAACCTGGCCCTAACGAAACTGTCAATGCCACAGCCAAAAAATTCTACTACTAATCTTTTTGCCCCCACTGTTCCACTATCAGAACAACCATCTACCAGTGGTGTACCTCCAAAACCTGGCACTACACAGGGGAAAAAAAGCATTAGCAAAATCATCTAAGGAAATACCCAATAAAGAAAAATCCAAGCCCCCTGTAGGTAACCAAGTAAAAAATGGAGAGACCCAAACTGGCAGTGGAAAAAAGGAAGGAGAGAAAAGAGAAGTAGAAACAAACCTCCCTCCCGTAAAGAATAACCCACCCATGAAAAATAGATCAGATAGGGAGAAGGGGGAACAGTTACCTCAGCGTTCAAATAGACCAACGACCAGGATAGTGGATCTACCCCCGGAATCAACCCCATATACAATCATTATGACCGGGGTGCCGGAATTAGCAGAGGGGGTTAGAGAGAACTACCATGCTCTAAAAAACAAAACTATCTATTGGCTGAAGCAAAACAGACCCCTTCCCGCACATGTAAATGGAGAAATCTTAACAGTAAGACGTGCAATCTGGGTGGGATCAAGACCAAAAGATAAGAGGGGGGACGTAATAATTATAAACTTTAAGGACCATAGAGCAGTGAGGTGCATTGGCGACTGGTATGAAGCCATAGGGGGAGATAATATTTCTACACACTATGTTAGTTATTTTTACCCGCGAGAATTGATAACACACCCAAAACAGAACCCAACAAAAAGGTTTTACCCGGATTGGCGAGAAGGGGGCTATCAACCCTCCCAGAAATTTTTTTTTAACCAACCTTTCCAAACAGTATATCCCCAGCCACAGTGGGGGACTCAGAATAATAACTATCAACCATTCCCAGAATTTAACATACCTACCTTTAACCCTTTTTCAATGCTGTTTGGGCTGGATGAAGTAGATTGACTTGACAGGGAACAACCCTCTCTAGAAAAATATACTTTGGTAGAATCCACTAACCTGCAGGGTGATATCACTTCGAAAGGTTCTGTAGAAAGATACAAATTAGAAGGTGAAAACCAGTTGGCCCTACTGAATGTGATACCCGCAAGGGGGGGAGAAAATCTTATCTTGGGGAACACACCTAGTGGTATACCAGATTCAACAAGGGAGGAAAGGCAGTTGGTCCTGGGGACATCTGTTAAAATTGTGGATGGAAGTGCCTTAGATTTTGTCAAAGACTACCAAGTATTATCCCTACAGGAGACCTGGCTCACTACAGAAATGCACCTGACAGGGTATAAAACGTACTTTTCCCCAGCAATTGCAGGTACCTATGGCAGGGCAAAGGGTGGGCTGATAATTTACATAGCGAATACCATACCAGGGCTAGAAATTACTGTGCTTAGTTTAGAACCAAACTACCAGATACTGCGATTGTCTTTTCAGATGAAGAGGGTTATTCTACTTGTAAATATGTATGATAATCTAGTAGAAAGCGAGAGAGTAAAAACACTTGGGGCTCTCCGCAAGAAACTCTTTACCTGGTCAAAACGAACACAAGGCCTAGAACCCCCAAGCATTGTGTGGGGCGGCGAATTCAATCACCACCCCTGTGAAAGGAATCACAGTAATATTTGCGGTATGGGGAATGAAATAGATGACCAAATAACCCACTTCAGCCACTCAGTGGTGGGAGATTTTTTAAATGAAACTCTATCTGATTTGGATTTGGTGATACTAAATGAAGCAAAACCCCCCTGTGGGAAGTTGGATCCAACCTATCTCGGAAGGGGTTGCGATTCAACAATTGATTATATACTGACCACAGCGACTCTTGGAAATAAGGCCCAGAGATTTAAAGTGCTAATAAATACCCTGAGTGATCATGCTGCTTTAGCCTTTGACCTATTTATAGATCAGGGGCACTTATCAGCACAGTCTTTAATGACCGCACTCGCCCAGAATAATATACATTTAAAAAAAACAAATGGTTATACCCTAGGATGGGGGAAGATAGATCCCGTAGAATTAACAAATAAGGTAGTAACTGCGGCATACCCGGCAATATTGAAGTGTCTAGACACCGATATAGAAGAAGAGGGAGTCCTAGATAATTTTAGGGTGATTCTGGAAAAGGTAAACAAATGCTTAACAAGGAACCAAAAAGGTAAAAAGGCCGGAAAAAAAAGGATGGTTCAACCACAACTGCTCAGTGGCCCATAAAACTTTAAAAAGAGCACTAACAAAAACTATCCGAGACCAAGAGGAGGTTAGGACTCTGAGAAGGTCATACAGATTGGCCTGTAAAGCTAGAAAACAGGAATTAAAGAAAGCCCTATGGAACCAACTTCATGAGAGCTCACTAAATAGAAATAGCAAACTGTTCTGGAAAGTGGTGAAAGCCCTTTTTCTGACAGATACTAATAACCACCCAAAATTAGAAGTTGCTATTGAGGGACCAACATGGGTAAACCATTTCTCAAAAATCTTCGGTAAACCTTCAGACGTAGTTTTAACTGAGGGAATTAACCGGGAAAATCAGGCTAACCCGTTTCCAATCGCACTAGACGTTGGACTTCATGAAGTAATAAACGCAGTTAAAGCGAGTAAAAGCGGAAAAGCTCCTGGCCCAGATGGGGTACCAGTTGACTTTTTAAAATTTAAATTAGATCTGTGGGCTCCAATTATAAAGAGGGTGTTCGATGCTACAATGAAATGTGGGCTAATTACATCTTGGACCCAATCAATTTTGGTACCCATATTTAAGAAGGGAAATAGAGAGGATGTGTCCTGTTACCGCCCGATCTCGCTCCTGGATTCGCTGGGGAAAGTACTGGGCAGAGTGGTACTCCAGCGTCTACAGGAGTGGGCGGACGATACCGGGACTCTTTCAGACATCCAGTTCGGTTTCCGAGAGGGCTTCGGGACAACAGAACATGCCCTGAACTTGGCCCTAATGATGGGGAAGTACGTGTCGGCTAAGCGGGAAAGGCTGTACATGGTTTATGTCGACCTATCCGCAGCTTTCGACTGCGTCTCCCATGCAAAACTGTGGTCAGTACTTATTGATATGGGAATAGATCTAGTCCTGGTAACCTTTCTTCGAGAACTATATTCCAATGCCTCATCCAGGATGCATTTTGGAGTGCAGGGTGAATTATTAGAGCCATTCACAGTGGAGCGCGGCGTCAGGCAGGGATGCGTGCTGGCCCCCTTTCTCTTCTCCCTTTATACTAACCGTCTTGAGGTAGAGATGTCGAGGGGGGGCCTGGACCTCCCCCGAGTGAAAGATCGCCTGGTGCCTGCGCTCCTATACGCAGACGATGCTGTGATACTAGCACGCACCCCACGGGAGCTACAGAAAGCCCTGAACAGGTACGCAAAATTAATGGGTAACTTGGATCTCCACATAAATATAAAAAAGACATATGTCATGGTGGCAGGTCAGGGAAAGAAACAGGGGAAGAGTATTTTCCTTGATAATGAAAAAATAGAACCAACTGTCCAATACCCTTATCTGGGGATTATGATGGATGAGAAGCTTAATTGGAAAGCGGCTATAGAAGCCTGCAAACATCAACCTATGCGAGTAATTGCTGCCCTTATAAAATTCGCACAGAAGCTAGGAAAGAGGCCACCAGTAGAGCTGCTCCGCATTTACAAAGCAAAGTGTCATTCCATCGCACTTTATGGGGCGGGTCTGTGGGGACATAAAAACACAAAACCCCTACAGGTAGCAGAGAATTCTTTTATGAGATTTCTTTTGGCGGTCCCCAAACGAGTATCCACCTTTGCTTGCCATACAGAGCTAGGAATGCCCCATATTGAAGATTTGGCAAAGATCGAACCCATCCTGCTCTGGCGCCGTATCTGTACGTCAACAAAAAATACCTTTACAAAAGAGATTGTGGCAGACTGTATGTCATTGGACTACGCGGAAAAAATAGAATGGCTGAGATATGTAAAAAATCTTCTTACTGATCTGGGGATGGGTGAATATTATTCTAACCCTGAAACAATTGTTGAAATCCCGAAGAAGGATCTAAAAAGAAGGGCTTTGAGCCATATAGAATAATTGCGTACCAGCATAGAGATAATGAAACCATCAGTCCAACATTCCTTGACAGTCATGACTACTTTAGAAATGGAACCATATTTGACATATGTCGAGTCACAATTTGAGCGGTTTTTACTGGCAAGATTTAGGCTGAATATCTTCCACAGGGTTGTAGCCTTTCCTAACAGAAATAGCTGGGACGAAAGCTTAACGGTGTGTCCCTGTGACGAAACGTCTTAACAGTCAATGATTCACACTGTAATGTTTTGCAAATATTATACTGCACATCGTAAGCTATGGTTAATTCCCCTTCTGAGAACTTTAGGCCTTAGAAGATGTCGTTCCACCATGTTGTGGCTGCAATTTTTAAGCTCTGAATTGACTTGTAAAACAGTGAGCACGTTTTTAAAATGCATTTTTAAACATAGAGTAAATCTTTGATATGGTAATGTTTGACTACCTGGGGAAAAGAATAAGGGTACCCTTCTTAATTGTAAATATATCAATTCTGTCCTAGTTTTGCTAAAATGAATTTTAAATGATGAAATGTATTGTGCAAACTCTTTTATGGTTTTTCATGTAATTTGAAACCGAATAAAGATTTACTTACTTACTTTGCAGAAAACACAATGTCGGTGTCCTCCCCTCGATTCTGTGGGAGGCATATAAGACGGTCCTGCGGGGGCGAGCGATTGCATCAGTCTCGGGACACAAGCAAACATACCGGCAAGAACCCTTGGAGCTGGAGCTGGCGCTCCAAGAGGCTGACACAACACACATGGCTGATCCCAAGACGGAAACTGCACACACACTGAAATTGCGCCGGCAGCAACAGAGACCACCTCAAGTCGCAAGTCAGGGACAGCATATTTAACACTGCACATAGGATCTATGACACCGGGGACAATGCGGGGAAAATGCTGGCATGGCTGGACAAGAGAAGAGGGGGTAGGTAGCAGAGGCATACAACACCTACAAACTCGTGAGAGACAGACACACCAAGAGGATATAGTGCGCACCCTGGCGGAACATTTTCAGGAAGTGTACACTCCAGAACAGGAAGTCACGGTACAGGCAGCGATGGCTTCCCTTAATGACATAGACCTCCCCACACTTCCGCCAGAGGCAGTACAAGAGCTTGAGGCAGATCTAACAGGAGAGGAAATACAATGAGCAATCCAGATGATCCAATCCGGAAAGGCGCTGGGCCCCAACGGGATACGCATAGAATGGTATAAAATCATGTCAGAAACCCTTAGTGAGCCCCTATTGGCAATGTATGTGGACAGCCTGGAGAGGGCGGAACTTCCATTAGACCAACGTACCGCGACGATCGTGGCTATACCAAAACCGGGAAAGGCACCGGCGGAATGCTCCACATATCGCCCCATATCCTTTCTTAACGTAGAAGCAAAAATTCTAGCGAAGCTACTAACTAACAGACTGATGAACCACCTGCAACAGTTGATCCACCCGGATCAATCGGGTTTCATGCCCAATAGGAGCATGGCCCTTAATCTTAGGTGGGTACAAAGGGTGATGGCGCGAGCCCACTCCCTGTCGGAGGCGGCAGTGATCCTTTCTCTAGATGCCAAGATGGCGTTTCATTTGTTGGAATGGGAATACTTATTTGCTGTCCTGACCCATATGGGCTTTGGCCCTAAGTGCATTTCTTGGATCTGACTCCTCTATACCAATCATGTTGCTCAGGTTACCGTCAACGGTCACATCTCGCAAACATTCCCGCTGGCACAGGGAACTCGACAGGGCTGCCCCCTGTCCACCCTGCTCTTTGCTTAGTATTGGAGCCACTGGCGATATTGATCAGAACGACACCATTACTGAGGGGGATAGGATGGGCGGAAGGCTGGGAGGACCGTGTGTCCCTCTATGCGGACGACATGCTGATTTACTTGACGAATCCCGAAAGGGGCATCCCGGCGCTTTTAGCACTATGTGACACACACGGGAAGACGTCGGGTTATACACTGAACTGGGCAAAGTCAGTGATTTACGTGTTGAAGGGACCGAGGCCGGTGCTGGCACCGGACTGCCCACTTGCGCTGACATCGGGCTCCTTTAAGTATCTGGGCATCCATATCACAGATAACGCCCCAGACTTCTTCAACAAAGACTTGAGGCCCCCTTGGAACGTCTCCGAGCAGTCGTGAGGCACTGGGCGACCCTGCCACTGACCCTCCTTGGACGCGCGGCCCTGTACAAGATGATGGCGCTACCAAGTTTTTTGTACGCCCTGGAGAATACACCGTACCTGGTCGCGCCGCGTTATTTTAAACAAGTAAAGGCGTTTGTCTCCACCTTGCTGTGGAGTAATGGTCCGGCGCGCTTCGCGCATGACAAATTGGCAAGAAGCTGGTACGAGGGAGGTATCGCCTTACCAGACATACATTTATACTACTGGGCGGCGCAACTCAAAATTGTGAACCAGTGGGTGCACGCGCCGAGAGATGACCCTGCATATAGAGCCGATTGGGCGCAGCTAGGAACGGACTGCATGCTGTCACTGCTGTACAATAAACAACAAGTCTCGCGACTGGTAGGGCCCGCAAAACACACGATCACTTTATGGCACGCAGCGCAGGCGAAGCTAGGATGGAAGGGGAAAATTACCAAACTAACCCCTCTCTGGGACATGAAGGCTCTGGGACGCTTGAGACACAGTAAGTGATTTGCGCAGTGGTATCTCCACGGTGGGAGATTTGTGGGAGAAAGACTGTGATCACGTTCGCACAGTTACAGCAACAATATGGATTAGGCCCAAACGAAACCTATAGGTACATTCAAATCAGGCACTCGCTATTGCAGGCGATACCGTTGGGCACCGAAGTGCCTGACTCCTCACCACTGGAAGACAGGTTACTTACTGACTACATGCAGCAGGGAGCTACCTCACTCACTTACAAGAAATTGATCAATAATCTGAAAGACCCCACATTGGCGTTACGAGAGAAATGGGTGGGAGACGTAGGCGATATTGACGACTCAGAGTGGAATGAGGCGCTAGCCTCCCCGAAAGAAGTGGGCATATCGGCGAAATTTAGATTAGTGCAGCTCAAAATCTTACATCGCATTTATTACACACGGTGCATGCTACACAAGATAAACAGAGCGCCGCACCCCTTTTATCTACGCAGATGAGGGTACACTGTTCCACACGCTTTGGGACTGCCCCCACATAGTAGAATTTTGGCGACAAGTCATGCGTACTATCTCACAAACACTTCAAGTTTCCCTCATCCCTGAACCACGCAAGTGCCTATTAAACATTTGGGAACCGAACGATCTGACTAGATATGGACTCATATGGGCCACATTAGCTGTCATGGTGGCCAAAAGAGACATTGCACAAAAATGGGGAGCTTCAGAACTACCCACGGCATCCATGTGGAGTAGGAACATGGACTTATTAATGTTCATGGAGAGAGCCGTGTATGTGCTTAGGGCATGCCCCCGTAAATGGAACAAAGTGTGGTCCGCTGGACCCCAGGGTTGTCGGCCATATGGCTGTGTACTAAGCGAACAGTTTTAATGATGAGTATGGCTGAGGAGGCCGCCCCGGTGGGTTGTAGGCCCTGACATGTATTTATCTCCTCTGTGATTACATTCAATAAAGGTCTTTAAAAAAAAAAAGGGCTGCAACTTTACTTTGCTACTGCCTCGACGAAACTTGGAGAAACGTTTTGTGTGGGTCCCGACGCTGTGCGGTGTCTCACATGACTCCTTTCCTCGTCATAGCTTTTT
Organism: Lissotriton vulgaris; assembly: GCF_964263255.1. Lineage (NCBI taxonomy): Eukaryota > Metazoa > Chordata > Amphibia > Caudata > Salamandridae > Lissotriton > Lissotriton vulgaris. The sequence goes on along the minus strand of NC_141695.1, from coordinate 1,545,914,126 downwards.
TAGGTGAGCGCTGCGTCAGCTGGCCTTCACCGCTTCAGGAATCCTCGGTCCTCGAATGCGCAGAAGCCAAAGTTCCTCTCACTGCCTACGCCCATGTGGGCTCGCCTTCACTGTCTGACTAGAATTACGGGCGGAGCTCTGGATCACCTTAATATCAATAAGCACAGGCTGCAGCAATGGAAAACTCCAGAGCAATAAGTAATAAACAGCAATAAGGCACCATTATTACCATAATAAAATAAAAATAAGTTGAGCATATATTTTGGATATATGTATTTCATTGTTTAAGCTTTCATTTATTGCCCATGAGGCACATTATTCTAAGTAATGATAGGCTGCTGCACTGATGACAACCTCCTAGTAATGCAGTAAAAACAGAAGTGACGCACATTTCACTCCATAGTGCAATAACAATAATTTGAGGACATATTTTGTTGTTTGAAGTTACATTTACTGTGCAGTCCATGACCATTGGAGGAGGGTGTCTTATGAGGAAAATGTACAGTGGTCTCAATTTTGGGTGATTCGGATTCCCCCAGTCTTCATATACAAGGACACTTAGACCTCTCAGTTTGTCTTGGTTTCTTTGGGGTTCCTCTTGTATGTGCCTCTGCTCCCAAGTGAAGCTTTTGGAAGAGTTCCTGTACTCACATGGAAATTGCGCCTAGCACAGCATATTAAGCCTGGTATTTGTGGCATTCCTAATTAATTTAACCAGGTGCTTCCAAAGTACTGAGGCTAAAATCAATAATCAGTCTTGATTCCTGTCAGTAACGTCTTCTAAAGTTGCATCCTCACTAATAATATTTTTCAACAAAAAAAATCCTCAACAATATAAACCAACTAGTTAGGGCATTATTTTGGAAAAATACTGTGGAGGTCTAAAATCCGTTTATGCATATTGTTGTGGGGTTTGATCCTAATTTCAAACAGCAAGCACAGGAATACCTCCTCTACGCTGCATCTCTTTGCTGAAGTTCTTAAAAAACAAAACAAAATGCCAACAGAAGGGGCTACTCCCTCTACAAAGGAACTTCCTCAGAACGCCAATGCTTCTCAACAAGGTGACCCAATGACTCGTATACTACAGGAAATCTCCATTGTCATTTGAAGACTAGAGGATATGGATGGTAATATATTATCTTTGGCAGCTGAAACCAAAACTATTAGTGCAGAGCTGGTGGGATTTCATTCAAAAACTGACAATTTAGATTTGAGACTGACAACAGTGGAAAGTCTTCTTAACGAAGTACACAACAAACACCAAGAGCTCCTATTTCTTCGCTGCAAAATAGTTGACTTAGAAGATCGTAGTAGACGAGACAGCATTCGTTTGGATTTCCAGAAACAATGGAGGGTCAAAATGCTCAACTAGTTCTGTGTGATGTACTTCAAAAAGTAAATGGTATCTCCTTTAATCCTTCATTAGAAATTCAAAGAGCTCATCGCATCGGCCCTTCACGGAAGGATCAAACAGGTCGGCCGAGACCACTCATCGCTTGCTTCTTGAGGAGGCTTGTCACTGCAGCAAATCTCAAGGTTTCTTCTCACATAATGGTCATGTCATCAATATGGCCGCAAACTGCTCCAAAGAGACCAACGAGCGACGCAAGGCCTTCCTCCCCATCCAGCCTCAGTTACGACAGATGGACATTAAATATGGTCTGTTCAGGCCAACTCGCTTTCGTATTACGAAGAATAGCGATTCTAGAGACTTCTATGATGCAGCAGATTTGCAGCAATTTCTAGACCAGATGCAAATACAGGACATGGATGTGCTAGAGGCTCCAATTGATATCAATCATGCAAGCTTGGGCTCTTCACAACAATTACTTGATAACAGAAGACATCATTTTAGCAATCAAAGGCACAGAGGTAGAGGCCTAGAACCATCTGTCCGTATCCAAGATGACAAGTCTTCAGCTCTGCAGATGGTTTCTGCTTTTACACAAGAGCAACACAGAGAGAAATCTCTCTCTCCTCATAAACTAGCCTCAGATGAAGACTGAGTACCAGGATTTCTCAGATTTAAACTGATGACAATATTCTGTTTAACATATTTCTTACCTTATAGTTATTTAATCAATTTCTTACATGTATGTATTTATTCCCTATAATGAATAATTCCGTTCCTGATGTACAACATATTTATTATCAATATAAGAAGTCAAATTCATCACAGTTCAATTACCTTATATTATACTATATATGTAGTTATACCTTTTTTCACATACATTTATTGTATTATTATATTTAGCATTATAGTAAGATGTATATATTATCCAACTATAGTCTTTATACTGAAAATTGAACATATATTCCAACTTCATGTAATTTCATATAATTGAATATTGTCTTTAGTATATCATCTTACTATATATCAGAATATATTGTCCTACTCGGATGATATATTATGAAATATTACATCATACTATTTAATCCAATTTATATTCCTATATATATATTCTATTTAGCATCTTTATCATATTATAGTTACTTAATCATTTTCTACCTTGTATTATTTATACACTCTAGTAATGTTTTAATCCCTGATATATAACATATTTATTTTAAATACATGCCAATTTCTTCATGTTCAATACCTTACCATTTTACACTATATCTGTACTTATACTTTATAATTACATTGATCTAATGTATTAGTATAATTTATATTATATTAAGCTATATATCTTTAGTTACCAGCTGTATATTGAAAATTGAATATGTATTTCACTTTCAAATAATTTCATATAGTTGAACATCATCTTTAATATATTGTATTACTATTTATTAGAATATATCGTTTTGCTCGGATGTTATATTATGAAATACTTTCTAATACTGTTTAATCCAATTTTATATTTACTTATCAATTCTATTTAGTATATTTCATATATTATAAGTTACTCAACCAATTTCTAACTTCCATGTCTTTACCCATTGTTATGAATGTTTCTCTATATGATATATAACGTAATTATTATAATTACAAGATGTCAATTTCATCATAGTTCACTGACATTATCATCTTATATTATATATGTACTTATACTTTATATTCCCACAGATTTACTGTATTATTATTATTTAAACTATAGTAAGATGTGTGTATTCTCCATACCTAACCGTACTTCATATCCTTTTGTCGGGGCTCTGCTCTACGGTGGTGCTCTGGGAAAAACAGACCAGCGGTTAACAGTTTAATATTTTTAGTGCTTGAATAGTTTTATGTTAATTTACATATCTTACTCACACTCCTATTCCACACTTTACTACGTTTACAAACTTTTTCTTTCAACATTTCAGATAATCTTTGTTTTATTGACTATATATATCTCTGTTAATAACCAGGGGTTCCCTTTTCTATTTTCCACCCTCCCTCCCATTCCTCCTACCTATTTCTTTGTTCACTTCAATTCTATAAGCATACTTTCTAAAGTTTTATTAAACCTCATTTCTACTCTTTAGGCATGTCCAATACGACAAACACACATCCTCTTTCTGTATTAACATGGAATGTCCATGGTCTCACTCGTTATATCAAACGGAAAAAAGTGCTGTCCTATCTCCAATCTAAAAAAGAAGATGCGGCATTACTTCAAGAGACACATCTAGATGCATTGAGATCAGACAAACTGTGTAGAGACTGGGTAGGTGAAGTGATCCATAGTAGTATACAGAAAGGTGATCCTGCACATAAAGGCCCAACTCGCAAATTTGGAGTAGCGATCCTTATTCGCAGATCTCTCCAAGTTAAGATATTGAAGTTGTGGACGGATCCTAAAGCCTGTTACGCATTTGCCAAGTTACGTATAAGAGATACATATATTTGCGTAGGGTCCGTCTCTGCCCCAACTGGTGCAAAAAAGTAATTCTTCCTTAATTTGAATAACTTATTAGCAGAGATTTCTGCATCACAGTATCTCATAGGTGGTGAGTGTAATATTGTGAGAGACCCAATTCTAGATAAAACAGGTCAGTTAGACAAAGGTAATGCAGCAGATAGAGCATTAATGGATGACGTACTAGCAGACCATGGCTTAATTGACCACTGGCGTCTCCAATCCATCGGATACTGAATATACATTATCTTCTTCAACCCATGGAACCTTGTCTTGTTTGGACTACTTTTTAATATCCCAAGGGTTGATCCAATTGATTCAAGACTCTTGCATCCTAGAAGAAGCATTATCTGATCACTCCCCAGTTTTCCTAGCTTTGGATGTTGATCTACCTAGACCAGGATGCAAGCCCTGGCGCATTGATATACAACGGCACAAATCTCCCAAGGGTTAAACTCAATTACAAGATTACTTTTTCACAAATCAAGGTTCTCTAACTTCAAGTAGAATAATGTGGGCTGCGGCCAAATCTACTATTAGAGGTCAAATAATGTGTGAAGCAGCATTAGCTAATAAGCAGAATGCTGCACAACAAAAAGAATTAGAGCAGGAAATACTACTATGCACCCACGTATATGTCAAAACACCAACCTTACAACATTGTAGATCTTTAGAGCAAGCTAGAATGGCATTAAATGGACTCTAAGTCATAATTTGCTCTCCGAAGAATGAAAACAAGACACTACGAGCAAGGAGAAAAGGCAGGCAGATTATTAGTGGCACAATTAAGACAAAGAGAAGCAGCAATGACCATCTACGCTGTTAGCTCCTCTCAAGGTAACATTCTTACTAGATCGCAAGACATAGTAAACAAATTTGCTTCTTTTTACAAATCTCTCTACAAACCTGAGGCACAAATAGACACAGACGGATTGACTAATTTTCTTTCAAAGGTAGATCTTCCTCGTCTTTCTGATGAAGGTAGGGCCCTTCTTGAGGGAGAGGTTAGCAAGGATGAAATTGTGCATGCAATCTCTAAATTATCCTATCATATAGCCCCTGAAGAGAATGGATTTCCAGCTGAATGCTATCTATCATTGGACTGTGTGTAATGTGGTTGATTCACTACATATTGCATTCCAGAAGGCTGAACACGATCACTCCTTAGGTCCCATCTCTATCAAAGCAATATTATGCAGTCCTTCCTAAACCTGGAAAGGATCCTGTACATTGTTCTAGTTATGGCCCTAGCTCACTTCTGAATTGCGTTATCAAAATATTTTCCAGTATTCTAGCTTCTCGTCTAAAGAAGGTATTACCTTAATACACCCAACCCAAGTGGGTTTTGTTTCAGGGCGTTCTTCTAGGAATCACATCCGTATACTGACACATTCATTATGGTATACAAAAAAACTCTCACAAGATGCATTAGCTTTATCATTAGATGCTGAAAAGGCCTTTGATCGCATAGAGTGGAGATATCTTTTCAAAGTGCTGGAACGCTTCGGATAAGGAAATCAGTTTATTAAAAAAATACGTCTCTTATATGATAATCCTTCTGCGCAAGTAAATTGTGTTTTTTTTGTCAGAACCATTTCCAATCCTAAGAGGAACGCGTCAGGGCTGTCCTTTATCCCCTCTCCTTTTTCTTTTGGCATTAGATCCTTTGGCAGCCACTATACGTCAATCAGATGAAGTCACGTGCATCAATCGTCCCCTAAGTCAATCCTAACTTTATTTATATGCTGATGACATTTTACTTACTCTCACAAGTCTCTCTCTCTCTCTCTCTACCATCCTTACTTCAAATCGGAGACATCTTTTCAACCTTCTCAGGTTATAAAATAAATTGGGACAAAACCAAAGCTTTACCAATCTCTGATGGCACCACAAAAACGTCTATCCCTGGTTTCCCTCTCCATTGGAAGTCCTCACGTCTTATGTATTTAGGTATATTAGTAAACAAAGGTATGTACTGTATGGTTTCAGACAACCTAAATCCACTGATCACTCAAATGCAACGTGATTTTGATAAATTGAAAATTCTAAATCTTTCCATGTGGGGAAGAGTTCAAGCTGTTAAAATGGTTACACTGACTGACAAAAAGGGGACTCAGTTGTTCCTTGGTGAAGAATAATGTGGTCAAGAAGGGAAGAAGGTTAATAGGAGGGTAGTGCTCAGTGGAGGGCTACCCTGGGCATCCCATTAGTTGGAATTAATGGCCTCACACACTCTTGCAAGTGTCATGCTTCATCATCGGCCGTTGCTCCTCGTTGGACAGGCGGTGCAATGTCCAACGGGCTCACCTCTAGGAGGGGCTCTTTATCGGAGATCTTTTTTCCAACAGCCTGTGGGTGAAGTGCAAGTGAGGGGCCAGGTGAGGGGTGGATAGTGTAGGTGGATGCGTTAAAATATAGCACGGGGTACCGGAGATCAATTTATTCTGGTGGTTCCCATACTATCAGTTAAAACCAGTGGGTAGCCTATGATCGCCAGAAGTTAGGTTCCGTATCACGATCTAGGACTACAAAGTGTTCTGTGTGGTCGACATGTTTCTCGCTTATGCAATTATGCTGCGATTCTTCAGGACCTAATATAATTATACATATATCACAAGGGAAGACCTAATAAAGTGTCAACCTATAAACATTATATTTACTGTTTGTACTACCTGGTTAAGACTGCTCTTGCCTAGAGGAGACAAAAGGAAGAGTTACCAAAATACAGAGACAACAGTTTCCCATTCTTGACCGTGAACACACTGTGGTTGTGTGAAGAGAAGTGACTCTGTGGCTGTGACATTCTGTGAGCAGTGACCATTTAGTATCAAATTCATTCACATATACCACATGTCACCTCTATCATCATTCAAATTAAAGTAAACTTTAAAATCAAATTAAAACATGATAGCAGCAGTTTCTTCAAGGTGTCTACTTCATAAAACCACTTAGGGTTCCTCAGTTACTCACCTACAGGTCAAGGAGTACAGGTGTCAACAGTACCCGGTAGGTGTGACTTCAAGGGGGAGAGCCAATAGGGGTTTAATGGCTATGAGGGAGACAAAGGCACGTAATTCCAGTATTGTCAGGGATCCCCAAACGCCTAAACAACTCATGGTTCTATATTTGGAATTGGTGTTATATTGTGCTTAATGTATCACACTACTAGTGTTAGACTTGCCATAGTAGGGACACTCTCATACATTCCTTCTGCCATTCGATATTATGCAGTTTGTTGGTAAATGCATACTCTAATTTATGCGGAGGCCTCAGTATTGTTGTTCTAGTAAGTGTTAGCTATAGTGAAGGGATATAAGTAAACACGTCCAAATTGCAGCGTTCACACACTTAGTTCTGCATCTGTGTGCCACAGTCACTGGTAGTGTGAAAGACATATCCGTGTGCTAGTAGTAATGTTGCCCGATCCCTTCTATAGCTAGATTAGATTGGGGATTCAGAGGCAGTCGTGCTCGTGTGTTGCCTGTAGGGAGACGCCAGCACTAATTTCAGCACCGCCGGGCAAGCACACAAATATCCTGATGTCGGGGTGAGCAAAACAATCTCGCTGCGCTCCCAGCTGACGGTAGAAAGCACGCGCCGCTCACTTACTTCTCAAAGCCTTGGTCATAGCTAGTACGCCTACCCATCGCTACCGGGATCCGGATAGTACCGGGTTCCCGGTGCTCTAATGGTTATATCGGAAGTTTGGGGCGTCACCAGAGCGTCTGGTGTATCACGTGATTAGTGGCGCTAGCGTAGTCGCCATCTTGGAAGGTGCAATCCAGGTGTATCCATAATAAACCAATCAGGGATGTATCAAAAATAGGGGTGTTGGTACAATTACACTGTTAGCGATAAGGGTCAACAGTGTGATAGACAACTAGAGTGTTGGTCAGAACCCATATTATTGGACGTTACCAAAGTGCCTGGTATATCGTGTGCAGACCGACGCTAGCATGGGCGCCATCTTGAAGAGGGGAATGGAACCCATTGAGTTTATAGACAATGATGGATTAATTTGCATTTGTGTATATAACCCCATGGAACTCATTGTATATTAAGCAACAATTGCAGAAGCCTGGTCGGCGAGTGTCCCTTCATTGTGAATGGCACACTGTTCTTACAGTGGTCAATCAGACTAATGGAGCTAGATTAGACGTAAATAAAGTCTAGCAGGAGGTGGGATGCATACAGGAGGGCATGGGAAATTTGTGTGTACCATGCCTAGGACATATTGTATCAATGAAGTCATAGACTGCTCCATGGGATATCCTCGTTAAGTCCCTGCTTATCTGAGGATAACCTATGTATCCACCGCTGTTCCTTTTGGAATAGATCCTGTTTAGATCTCTTGTTGGGGATTTCAAGGATGAGCCACCTTATGGAGTCCGCAGTATGGTTGTGTTCCAGAAAGTGTCGACACATCTTGGTGTTGGATTTCTTACATCGTATATTGCTTCGGTGTTCCGATATACGAATCTTGACCGGTCGGGTGGTCATGCCCACATATTGTAATTCACAAGGGCACCTAATAAGGTAGATGCAATTGGAGGAGTTACAATTGGTATGGTTACGAATTTCCCAGGTGAATGGCTCTGTTAAGTTGATAGACTTGGTAACCTTAGTGAAGGGGCAGACACTGCAGGAACCACATGGGTAATGTCCCTTAACTGGAGGGAGTTGCCAAAGTGTGTTCTGTCTGTGGACTGTACTTTGTTTAGGTCTGGTGTGAACCAAAACGTCTTTTATATTACTGGACCTTTTAAAGGCAAACCTTGGGATCTCAAGAGTCAACTCTCCTGTGTTGAGAATCTGCCAGTGTCTCTTGACAATTCTCTTAATGTCATTAGAGATAGGTGTAAAGGTTGTCACACAAGTCAAAGGATTGGTATCTTGTAACTCCTCCAATTGCATCTACCTTATTAGGTGCCCTTGTGAATTACAATATGTGGGCATGACCACCCGACCGGTCAAGATTCGTATATCGGAACACCGAAGCAATATACGATGTAAGAAATCCAACACCAAGATGTGTCGACACTTTCTGGAACACAACCATACTGCGGACTCCATAAGGTGGCTCATCCTTGAAATCCCCAACAAGAGATCTAAGCAGGATCTATTCCAAAAGGAACAGCAGTGGATACATAGGTTATCCTCAGATAAGCAGGGACTTAACGAGGATATCCCATGGAGCAGTCTATGACTTCATTGATACAATATGTCCTAGGCATGGTACATACAAATTTCCCATGCCCTCCTGTATGCATCCCACCTCCTGCTAGACTTTATTTACGTCTAATCTAGCTCCATTAGTCTGATTGACCACTGTAAGAACAGTGTGCCATTCACAATGAAGGGACACTCGCCGACCAGGCTTCTGCAATTGTTGCTTAATATACAATAAGTTCCATGGGGTTATATACACAAATGCAAATTAATCCATCATTGTCTATAAACTCAATGGGTTCCATTCCCCTCTTCAAGATGGCGCCCATGCTAGCGTCGGTCTGCACACAATATACCAGGCACTTTGGTAACGTCCAATAATATGGGTTCTGACCAACACTCTAGTTGTCTATCACACTGTTGACCCTTATCGCTAACAGTGTAATTGTACCAACACCCCTATTTTTGATACATCCCTGATTGGTTTATTATGGATACACCTGGATTGCACCTTCCAAGATGGCGACTACGCTAGCGCCACTAATCACGTGATACACCAGACGCTCTGGTGACGCCCCAAACTTCCGATATAACCATCAGAGCACCGGGAACCCGGTACTATCCGGATCCCGGTAGCGATGGGTAGGCGTACTAGCTATGACCAAGGCTTTGAGAAGTAAGTGAGCGGCGCGTGCTTTCTACCGTCAGCTGGGAGCACAGCGAGATTGTTTTGCTCACCCTGACATCAGGATATTTGTGTGCTTGCCCGGCGGTGCTGAAATTAGTGCTGGCGTCTCCCTACAGGCAACGCACGAGCACGACTGCCTCTGAATCCCCAATCTAATCTAGCTATAGAAGGGATCGGGCAACATTACTACTAGCACACGGATATGTCTTTCACACTACCAGTGACTGTGGCACATAGATGCAGAACTAAGTGTGTGAACGCTGCAATTTGGACGTGTTTACTTATATCCCTTCACTATAGCTAACACTTACTAGAACAGCAATACTGATGCCTCCGCATAAATTAGAGTATGCATTTACCAACAAACTGCATATTATCGAATGGCAGAAGGAATGTATGAGAGTGTCCCTACTATGGCAAGTCTAACACTAGTAGTGTGATACATTAAGCACAATATAACACCAATTCCAAATATAGAACCATGAGTTGTTTAGGCGTTTGGGGATCCCTGAAAATACTGGAATTACGTGCCTTTGTCTCCCTCATAGCCATTAAACCCCTATTGGCTCTCCCCCTTGAAGTCACACCTACCGGGTACTGTTGACACCTGTACTCCTTGACCTGTAGGTGAGTAACTAAGGAACCCTAAGTGGTTTTAAGAAGTAGACACCTTGAAGAAACTGCTGTTATCATGTTTTAATTTGATTTTAAAGTTTACTTTAATTTGAATGATGATAGAGGTGACATGTGGTATATGTGAATGAATTTGATACTAAATGGGCACTGCTCACAGAATGTCACAGCCACAGAGTCACTTCTCTTCACACAACCACAGTGTGTTCACGGTCAAGAATGGGAAACTGTTGTCTCTGTATTTTGGTAACTCTTCCTTTTGTCTCCTCTAGGCAAGAGCAGTCTTAACCAGGTAGTACAAACAGTAAATATAATGTTTATAGGTTGACACTTTATTAGGTCTTCCCTTGTGATAGATGTATAATTATATTAGGTCCTGAAGAATCGCAGCATAATTGCATAAGCGAGAAACATGTCGACCACACAGAACACTTTGTAGTCCTAGATCGTGATACGGAACCTAACTTCTGGCGATCATAGGCTACCCACTGGTTTTAACTTATAGTATGGGAACCACCAGAATAAATTGATCTCCAGTACCCCGTGCTATATTTTAACGCATCCACCTACACTATCCACCCCTCAGCTGGCCCCTCACTTGCACTTCACCCACAGGCTGTTGGAAAAAAGATCTCCGATAAAGAGCCCCTCCTAGAGGTGAGCCCGTTGGACATTGCACCGCCTGTCCAATGAGGAGCAACGGCCGATGATGAAGCATGACACTTGCAAGAGTGTGAGAGGCCATTCATTCCAACTAATGGGATGCCCAGGGTAGCCCTCCACTGAGCACTACCCTCCTATTAACCATCTTCCCTTCTTGACCACATTATTCTTCACCAAGGAACAACTGAGTCCCCTTTGTGTCAGTCATTGCTATTTGGGGCTCTGACTCAGGTTGGACCTTCCATTCTATTTCTCTGGAATGGTAATTTGAGCCTTAGGATCAACATTTGATCCAATTCCTTTACCCCTCCTTTGCTACACACAAAATGGTTACACTCTCACGTTTTTACATACCTTAGGCATTCTTCCTCTTCTCATTCCCTTATCTACGCTGAGACTTATAGATTCTAAAATAAAATCTTTTATATGGGGTACGACAAAACCTCGTTTAGCTATAGCAAAATTGAAAGTGCACCACACTTATGGAGGAATGAGTCTTCCTTCAATTGAACATATAATTTGGCACTACAAATCTCTCAACTATCATATATGTTACCGGGAATCTCTGGTTTTCCTCAGTGGGTTTATATAGAACAACATCTCTTATCTTCAGATACAGGCATTTCCGCATTGTATGGTACTAAATTCAGCAATGCTTAAGTCCTGGCAAAGAGCACACCGATTACTACCCTTAAACCCAAATATTAATGAAAAAGCAACTATTTGGAACAATACCAGTATTCATATTAATTGGAAAGTACTATCCTGGCCATTATGGAAAATAGCAGGTATTCAAACTCTAGATCAACTTTTTCACAACTGTGATTGTAAATCCTTCACACAACTAGAAGAATAATTTGGTATTCCAATGCATCAGTTTCTGAAATATAACCAGCTCCAACAATGTTTGAAAAAACACTTAATTCTATCCTCCTCCATACTTCAACGCTCACACATAGTATCATATTTAACTATTTGGGGTAAACATAAAGGAGTAATATCTGGCCTCTATACATTTTTTATAATGCATCTTCACTCTCAACCCTTATCACAGAAGCTACAACTCAAATGGCAGGTTCGGCTTTCAATCTCTTATACTGATGGGAAATGGGAGGAAATACTGGAAAATTTAGACAAAGGCACTCGTGAAGCTAGACTAAAATTCTGCCTCTTCAAACTCCTTCATGAGTGGCATTGGTCTCCTGCTAAATTACAGAAGGCTGGTTTACTCTCACATGCTAACTGCTGGAGGTGTTCTAACGCCAATTGTGACTCCACGCATATTATATGTGATTGCCCAATGGTACAACCTTTCTGGACATGTAGATAGAGTCTTACGCTCTACAATGTCATTATCTCTCCCACTTACTTCTGCTACTATCGTTCTTCATGATTTACGACTCTCCCCCAAATTCTCCAAACCCAATGTCTTTTTCATACAATTGGCTACACCAGGAATATGTATCTTACGTCATTGGAAATCCTCATCTCCTCCTTTACAAGAAGAATGGCTGACACGAATGATACACACAGCATCACACTAAAGAGTGATATTCAACTCTCAGAATCAAACTGACATATTTCTTCAAGTTTGGTCACCCTTCTTGAGTAGTGGTATTGATATTGCTATTAATACATCCACTGCTGCTATCCCTTTCTAGTAGTCCAACAATGTTTTTTTTTGTTTTTCTTTTTTCCCCCTTTACTCTTTCCCACCCCTGGTTACATTACATAACCTTATCCTATCCCATCTTATCTCACCTTATACTACACTATCTTCTGGTATTTAATTTCTTTCCTCTACCTGTCCCTAATATCTACATTTGTTTATACCTTTTGCCTTATTTATTCACTTAATGTAGCCACGTATATTCTATTTATTACCAAGTAATACTCATCACATGTGTCTGTTTCTGCTTATAATATATGTATTTCTTTTTTATTAATTGTTACAAGTTAAATGCTATTATCATTACTGTTTTTGTGATGAATTCTTGCAAAAATGCTAATAAAAAATTCTGTAAATTAAAAAAAAGTTACAGGACATGAGGAATCATGGACCGCTGACTGCTGATCACAGGTGATACTCACATACGGTCTGCTTCCACTTCCTAATCATATCACCCCCTTTTGGGTGTCAGTGTGGTTTGCACCCACACTGACTATCGCAACCGATTGACACATATTTTCATGAGCGTCGCCTCCCACACTTCCGCTCCAAGACCACCAAGATCATCTGCGGCGTCCCAAAGGGATCTTCCCTCAGCCCGACGCTGTTCAATATCTACATGGCCCCACTCGCCCACGTCGCACGACAACACAACCTCAACATCGTCTCCTACACCGACGACACCCAGCTGATCATATCCTTCACCGAAGACCCCCACACCGCCAAAGCCAACCTCCACAGAGGAATGAAGGCCGTCACCGAATGGATGAAGGACAGCAGGCTGAAGCTGAATTCAGACAAGATGGAGGTCCACATCCTCGGCCTCACCCCATCAGCCTGGGACGACTCCTGGTGGCCAACATCGCTAGGAACAGCCCCAGAACCCACGACCACGCACGCAACCTGGGAATCATCCTCGACTCCGCCCTCACCATGACCAAGCAAGTCAACGCCGTCTCCGCGTCCTGCTTCAACACCCTCCGAATGCTCCGCAGGGTCTTCAACTGGATCCCCTCCGACACGAGGAAAACGATGACCCAGGCCCTCGTCACCAGCAGACTGGACTACGGAAACGCCCTCTACGCAGGAACAACAACCAAGATCCTGAGACGGCTGCAACGCATCCAGAACGCATCGGCACAACTGATCCTCGACGTCCCCCGACACAGCCACATCACACCCCATCTGAGAGGCCTGCACTGGCTCCCCGTCAACAAGAGGATCACCTTCAAAACTCCTCATCTACGCACACAAGGCTCTACACAACGCCGGACCAGCATACCTCAATGACAGACTCAGCTTCTACAACCCCACCCCCACCCCCAGCCTCAGTCCCTCGCATCCGAAAAACCACCGCCGGAGGCAGATCCTTCTCCTACCTCGCCACCAAAACCTGGTACACCCTCCCTACCAACCTACGACAGACTCAGGACCTGCTTGCCTTCAGAAGACTTCTCAAGACCTGGCTCTTCGATCAGTAGCAGCCCCCCCCCAGCACCTTGAGACCTACGGGTATGTAGTGAGCTTTACAAATGTATTGATTGATTGATTGATTGGTTGGGGGTGGTTTTTGTGACCCTGTGGATGGTCTGGGTCTTTTGACTAATGTTTCATGGGTGTCGCTAGACATCTAATATCCTGCCTTTCTTAGAGAGGGAGTGCGGGGGCATGCCATTTGACCTACATGTGCTCGAGATGGCGTATAAAGAGGGGATATGGTGCAATTGGGTGTTGTGGGCGATGGCAGCGTCCTCTGGGGTCACATCTATCCCCTATAGTCCTGGCATGCAGCGTACAGTGGGACCCTTCCTAACGGTGCCAGGTGTCTTGAGTACATCCTTTTCAAAGTGTTCTTTTTAGGCTAGTTTTTGGCTTCTTTTTGCTGGTATCTTGGGCGTTTCCGTAGGTTCTCATGTGCTTTGGCTATTTCAATTGTTGTGTACTGGAGTGGGTCGGAGAGCTGTTCTGGGTCCGCCATGTGTCTCTGATGTGGCGATGTTCGAGATTGGGCTTATTTGCTGCCCTAGTTGGTGTGTGTAAGGCCTTGTGTGTTTTCAGCTTGATTGCTAGGCCGCATACGGTGGTGAGCCTATTTCTGAGCATCTCGCATGGAGCTGTGATGGATTTTTGCAGACTCTCTCCTTCCTGGCACCCCCTTTTTCCTTTAACTACATCCTATCTAAGAATACTTGGGCCTCCAGTCCCCGGCTGGGACCAGGGACTTCCAACTGGTGACAGGCTACCTTTGCTGTTTTGCAGAGACATGACCTGGCGAGCAGGCTTTGAGTGCTTGGAGACGTTTGAGGGTGAGGAGGCAGAATGTTGCTCAATGGAGAGTCTGGTGGGAGGCCAGAACTTGTCGAATTTCACTCGATAAGGGTAATGGACTGGGATGACCAATTCTTCTGGTGAGCTCCCTACTGTCTCGTGCCATGCGGTGCTTTGAAAATGGTCTGAGTTTTATGTGTGCTGTGGATGTTATGGGGTATTAATCATCCCAAGTGCGCGTAAAACTTGGCTCCAGAGACTGGAACATTGCTTCATTTGGAACTGAGAAGTGTCCTCCATTGGCCCAGAGGCTGTTTAGCTGTGGTTAGGACGACACAGCATGAAGAAATGTTGGTCCTGGGCCAGAGGCCCGAGAATGGGGTCGATATGATCTGGTAATAGGAACCTGTCCCAACTGGGTTTGGGTGAGGGAATCGGGTGCTTGCTTTTATGATCCCGATCGACATGGCTTACAGCAGCCCTGGGTTTCCTGAATGCAAGTAAAGACTTGTGGGCATATTTACAAGCCCCTTTCACCACAGGAACGTCACTTTAGAGATGTTCCTGTGGCGCTTTGGGCTTTGCCTTATTTACAAGGCAGTGTTAAGACACTTAACTTGGCTTAACGCTATACTTAGAGTGAAAGGGGTGGCAATAGGTGGTTTGGTGGGCGTTCCACCACAACTCCCATTGATTTTGATGCTGCCCCATATTTACAAAGATGGCATAAGTATGGGGCAGCAGCAAAATTAGGACCATGGAAAACCTAGTCTTACCCTGGCGAAACAAGGAGAAATTCTTTATTTCTCCTCGTTTTGCTGTTGCTATGTGTGCTGTTTTGGGAAGGGGATCCCTTCCTGCACATAAACCATCATAAAAAAAAATGATGAATTGCAACTTCTATGTGTGCTGCACAAAGCAGCAAACATAGAAGTTGCCAAACGCCATTTCAGATTATTTATGTGCAGGAAGGGACTCCTGAACAGCATCATGATGACGTTGATTGCCTGGCCTTCTCCAGTGTGAAAATACAACAGTTCTTCTTATCAGCCTTAGTTCACTGTGTATCCTCTTCTCTCCTTGCCTAACTCCTAAAACAAAGACAGAATATATTATATTATAAGCGAGAGCTTTCAGGGAAATTACATTTCAGGCCTAAAAGATTCAGCCTACATGAGAGAAATTGCATATGAACTTTATGATGTTTCATGGAAAAGAAGGTATGTTCAGTTATTATTCCTACATGCATATAAAATGACACAATTAATGAACACATTCAATAATGAATGGTTGTCAGTTGCAGAACACAAATTCTTCATGTTAGTGTTTTCTGTTATAACATTTGATTTCCACATTGACTTTCACGTTTTTTATTCAATGGCCTAAATACATCACATTTTATGTTATTAGTTTTCAAGAGCCTAACACTTTATGTTAGCAGGACAAAGGATTATGTGCAGGTGCGTGTCCTACAAGTGTAATTATAATACACCGCTACAAATGAAAATTAATTTTCCGCTACATCACGTGTTATTATGCAGAGACATACCATTCCACTTATTACTTTGTTTAATGTGTGCTGATCAATTTGCTGCTGTGTGTTCCTCGTTTTGCCGTCTGTGCTGGCAGAGCCCCTGTTTGAGGAAAAGGGCTGTTTAGCGCTCACGTTCTGAAGCGCCTGGAGTGCCTGAAGCGCCACGGAGCTGCGCCCTTCGTTTGCCTGGAGTGCACACACCGCCACAGCTCGCGTTTCCCGCTGCGCGGGAAACACTCGCATTCCCTGGACGGCGGACTGCGACAGCTAAAAGAACTCCAAGAACCACAAACCTCTTGGCCCTGGAGCACCGCCCTGACACGCCCCCCTCACCTGCCGATAATTGAGGAGGAGGCGCGCTGTACTGGGCTGTGTGCTGATCAATTTGCTGCTGTGTGTTCCTCGTTTTGCCGTCTGTGCTGGCAGAGCCCCTGTTTGAGGAAAAGGGCTGTTTAGCGCTCACGTTCTGAAGCGCCTGGAGTGCCTGAAGCGCCACGGAGCTGCGCCCTTCGTTTGCCTGGAGTGCACACACCGCCACAGCTCGCGTTTCCCGCTGCGCGGGAAACACTCGCATTCCCTGGACGGCGGACTGCGACAGCTAAAA
Organism: Lissotriton vulgaris; assembly: GCF_964263255.1. Lineage (NCBI taxonomy): Eukaryota > Metazoa > Chordata > Amphibia > Caudata > Salamandridae > Lissotriton > Lissotriton vulgaris. The sequence goes on along the minus strand of NC_141695.1, from coordinate 1,545,897,053 downwards.
GAACTCCAAGAACCACAAACCTCTTGGCCCTGGAGCACCGCCCTGACACGCCCCCCTCACCTGCCGATAATTGAGGAGGAGGCGCGCTGTACTGGGCTGTGTGCTGATCAATTTGCTGCTGTGTGTTCCTCGTTTTGCCGTCTGTGCTGGCAGAGCCCCTGTTTGAGGAAAAGGGCTGTTTAGCGCTCACGTTCTGAAGCGCCTGGAGTGCCTGAAGCGCCACGGAGCTGCGCCCTTCGTTTGCCTGGAGTGCACACACCGCCACAGCTCGCGTTTCCCGCTGCGCGGGAAACACTCGCATTCCCTGGACGGCGGACTGCGACAGCTAAAAGAACTCCAAGAACCACAAACCTCTTGGCCCTGGAGCACCGCCCTGACACGCCCCCCTCACCTGCCGATAATTGAGGAGGAGGAACGCGCATCGCGGGACGCGCGCGGGCGACGCCGGGCTAAGCCCGGGCAAAGGGCGGGCCCTCTGTGGCCCTCAGTGACCGAGGTAGGCCGGGCTGGGCCTGGACCCTTACATTTTCTTTTTCACACAGCTATTATCCATTTGCGTCTGTGCCCATTTGAGTAGGAGGGTAATTCGCCGCAAACACTGTGATAGATATACTGCACCCTGGTCCTACCTGTCCCGCTAGGGACCAACTTTATTCCAGACTTTTATCTATTTTATAGTGTTACATTTTTTCCTTTTTTGCTGTGAAAAATGTCTAAAATTTTACGTTCTGGAAGGGTAGTGGGAGAAAAATCCACCCGGAAATTACCTATCATCCGCACAAGAAATAAATCAGTAAATAATCCACCTCTGAAAGGTCAATGTCAGTTATCTGAACTGTGGGATCTAATCGCTATTAACAAACCTAAATGTGCGACCCTACTCAACTCAGATACTAAAGTCCTTGAGGTACAGGAAGTACACTTACCAACTACCTCTGAGCCTCGATCTCCCCAGGCCCAGCAGGGGGCCTCCCAACTCATGGTAGGAGGGTCTCCCTCACGGGACCCTACAGACGGGAAGCCGATGATTGTAAGTGAGCCTGTACATATAACATCGATCCCCCAGGCATCCACGAATGACAGGCCGGGAGATGATCTGTCCGCTTTATCTATTGACTTGGAACTATGGGGTCGCTACATAAGCCCTGCTAAAGTGGAATCCCTGGAGCAATTTAAAGTTCAGGGTGGAGCCACCCCATCAGGACTAATGTTGTATAGTAGCACTCCGTCACTAAACAGACACGAAATTTCTGACCTGTTAAACTCCTCCAAGAGTCCCAATCTCAATCTCCTGGATAATATTTCCATGGCGGAGGCACGAGAAAAGCCGATCTCTGAATCCATGATCGCGCTGGAACAACTTCTTGCTTCAATACTGATGCTTTTAGGAAAATTTGTAGGCAGCTCGGACTGTATCCTTGAATCAGTTACCCAAATCTTAAAGTTATTGCTGCAGAAAGTGCCGGATTTGGGTAAGGCCTCCTCCCCTCAACAGCCTGAACAACCTGCATCTGAGGGGAAAATCAAAGCCACTAGAAGCGAACTAGTTAAGAAAAATGAACCGCCTTCTCTGGTCCCTGATAAGGAGTTGCCTCATACTGCAGCTTCAAACTGCATCAAGAACATAGTCCTCGAGATAGAGGAGGTGGATAAAGTCTTGCCTGGCCCCAAAACGGCACAGGAGTTATTTCCTATCTTTGTCCCGGATGGTGGAAAAGAACTCTTGGCCGACAAACCCCAACTTAATGAAGAAAAGAAAAAATATGGTAAACAAAAAAATACCAAAGCCAGCAAGAGGAAACCAATTCGAAAATATAGAAAGAAGAAGCAACGGAGGATCATTTTCCAAAAATACACAGAGGCAAGGGAGAATGAAATAAGGAATGGGGAACCTTTATCTACTTCCTTAAAAGCGGATACGGATGTGAACTTAATCACTTCAACCTCAGTGGAGGAGGAAAATGAACAAGGCAGCTTGTCTTCCCAGGAAGACTTTCCACAAATTGGGAGCCCTCTCCCAGGCTCTCCGGTTCGGAGTGCAGTAGGAGGGCCACTTTCTTTTCCATCCGGGACTTTAAATCCTTTGGCTGCTCCCTTTGTGGTAACAATTGACTCCGAAAATGCTTGTCCTCTTGCTCGGCCTGTAAATATGCCTAAGGCCCCTGCGGATGTGCGTGTGCTAGAATTTGTTCCATTATTTGATACTGATCTCTTATTAAATAGAGCCTGGCTCCTTAAGCGCTTTAGCGAGGTTGAATGTCTCTATCATATTCAGTCTAGAGACATAGAATTGGTGTCTCTGTTAGGTGGCAGTCGGGTTCTGAGTATTCGGGTGAAATTTTATTCCCCGATTATAACAAATCTGATTCTTGAACAGGCTGAAAATTTCCAACGTTTAGGAATTGATATCCTTCCTATCTCTACCCCTGGCAAGCCAAACTCTTTCGATAAGCAGGGGTTGAGAGGTGGTGAGCAAAATTGGATAACCTCTCCTCTGAGAGACCTGAAAATCTGGGTTTCCAGGGGAAAACGCTCTGTATCGCACGTGAAGCCACTTCCACTAGTTGAGAATTCCACACTCAATGATGACAATAACCGGTGGAATTGGCTCCATAGTGCTTTATCAACAAAAAATAAGGATAACCCCAAATTGTTTCACCGCCTTTAACCCAACCTTAAACATAATTTCCTGGAACGCGGCCGGATTTCATAGTAGCCCGGAGAAACTGGCCTTCTTATCCACTCTGGAGGCCGATATATTGTGTATCCAGGAAACATGGTGCATAGATAGGTTAATGCCTTTAAAAGATTTCTATGTATTGGAAGTACCGGCTGCGCCCTCTAAAAAAGGGCATGCTAGGGGGGGGCTCGCCTGTTTACTGTCAAATAAGTTCCAATGGAGATTCTCCCATTATATTGATCCCACTAGACTTTTCCACACAATAACTTTGGAAAATATGTACCATGACAATACAAAATTTTCCATGGTTATTTTTAATGTGTACATTCCGCCTGAGGATGGTTTTAATGATAAACTGAAGCGGGTCCTCCAGTCTATGGAAAATATAAAAAATTCTCCTCCTTTTCCTGTAATTTTGTTAATCGGTGATCTGAATTGTAAAGTATCAAATGCTAGTCTAACACTTTTCAGGGATAAAGCTAAGGAGGAAGCATATTGCATCCCCCAGACGCTTTTCCCGGAAAACTTAAGAACAAATAAAAGGGGGAAGATTTTGTTAAAAGAACTTGCAATCGGGGATGGTATTATTTTAAATGGAAGATTTCCATCTGACGTCCCCGCAAATTATACCCACAATTCCCCCTTTGGATTATCAATTTTGGACTATGCTATCGCCAGTTACAGCCTGTTTCCCTTGATTCTTGACTTAAAGATTATACCCACGACTCTGAGTGACCATAGTATTTTAGCATTATCAATTTCGTTAAATTCTCTGAATACGGCATCCTGGGCTCTAAATGGTAAGGAGGCTACCTTCAACCCAACAGCTGGAAGATGCTTCTGGAATAATGCTGCCATTAATGGGGTCCAGGAGCTATTGTCCGATACTCTCAGGGAAATAGAAGTGTGGAACGGAAATGAAATAGTTTGCTTCGAGGCATTCATGTTAAAGATTCTATCGAATGTTAAAAAATCTGCCCCGCTTAGGAAAAAAGGAGAGGCAGTGCCTCTGCCCCTCCGTAATCTGAATAGGGAGTTAAACAAACTAATCCGTGCACAGTATGCTGAAAGGGTACCGGAACGTGGGAAAGTTATCGCTAGGTTAAGAAGAAAGAGAAGCAGACTTAAGAAAAAAATTAAAAGGGACAGGGAGGATGAGGCATGGATTAAATTAAGGGAATCTGCAGTACACGGCAACATTAAAGATTTTTGGGCAATAATTGGGAAAGGATGTGGTACTCGCCACTCCCCTATCCCGATAGCTATACCAGAAGATCTATGGTTCTCCCATATTAGTGAATTATATGCTGGAAATGGGACCATAGCTGTTGATAACTTTTCGTATCCTGCCCCTGATGACGCGGTTTTCTTTCCCTCTGAGAAGGAAATCGAGTTGGCTATAAAAAATATGCGATCCTCTGGGGCCATGGGACCGGACGAGCTTCCGATGACGGTCCTAAAACAAGACCCATTGACCTGGAGTAAAATCCTGTATCCCCTGTTTAAGGCGTGCCATTCTTCCAAATGTGTCCCTGCATCATGGAGAGGAAGCATTCTGGTTCCTATCTTTAAAAAGGGGGCAAGGGACAGTCCCAGTAACTATCGCATGATTGCGCTCCTCGACTCCATCGGAAAGGTCTTTGCGAAATGCCTCCTGAGTTCTCTTTCCGATTGGGTCGAGGAGCGCAACATCCTGCCTTTGGAACAGACTGGCTTCCGAAGGGAACATGGCACGTTGGACAACCTGACTGCCCTGCAGGTTATTACGGATAAATATGTACAGGTGAGAGGGGGAGTGGTATACGCCGCATTCATTGATTTCTCCACAGCGTTCGACAAAGTAGATCGGGGAACGCTGTGGAGAAAATTGGCGATGCTGGGCCTCCCTTCACATCTGTTGGAATTGGTGCGGGCTCTGCACACTGAGACCTGGTGCAGGGTCTTAATGGGGGGCGAAAGGGGGCTTTCGGCCAAAATTCCAGCTCAGAATGGCCTTAAGCAGGGCTGCCTATTGGCGCCCCTGTTATTCTCCTTATATACAACTGACCTCCCTGCTGTTGTGTCCCACAGCGAGGGGATCGCACCATTGATAGGAGGGGTGCCAATGGCCTGCCTGATGTATGCCGATGATGTGTTATTGCTTGATTTAACACCCGTGGGACTGGCAAATCGGCTTCAGGCTTTGCAGGGCTTCGCCAGGGAGCATTATATGAAGATCAATACCAATAAAAGTAAAGTGATGTGTATTGCTGGTCGAAAGAAATGCCGCTCGACAGATTTTCGTTGGGCCATTGGAGGGCACAGATTGGAGGTCGTTACTAGTTATACCTTTTTAGGGAAAATATTCTCGGCCAATATGAGCGAGAGTCTTCACATAGAGCATTGCTCCCGCAAAGCTCTTGCCCATGGCAACGGGTTAAAGTCCCTATATTTGGCAACGGGGAGAAGACATTTTTCTAGCCTCTTGGAAGTATTTAGAGCTAAAATCCCCGCAACCATTTTGTATGGTATAGAAATAATTGAGATAAAATATTGGGACTTCTGCCACAAGACTGAGGGAAAACTCCTTAGATCCCTCTCGACTCTTAATAATGCCTGTCCACTGGCCGCCTGCAGGCTGGATTTTGGACTCAGGAGTGCCTGGGTGCAGGGTCTATGCGCCTTAATAAGGTGGGTAGCCAGCTTGGCTAGAGCGAGAGAAGGAACCCTGCGAGCTTTGCTCAAAAAAGAACTTTTGGGCAACTTCAAGGAGTTCTCCAAACTCGTTGGCAATTTCAGAAGGGCTGTGAAAATCCTGGGGCTGGAGGAAAGCGCACTCTTCTCCTACACTCCCACGCAGTTAAAGCAGGTCCTTAAGGAGGCTTCGTGGGAGTACTGTTTTCTAACCGACAAAAAAACAGTTGGCGACAAAAGGAACGTGGAGCCGCTAATCTCCTCCTATAGGTTGAAACAGCCCCAACCGTACGCCCTGTGGAATTTACCACATGGCATACGTAGGTTCTGGTTTTTATTACGGTATGACCTAATCCCTCTTAATGTGCTGTTGTCCAAATGGCATGGCACCTCGCCGTTGTGCAATTTATGTAATTTGAATAACCAGGACTGTATGCATGTACTTTTGATTTGTCCTATGTTACGTAGCTTGCGCAACCGATGGCTTAAAGTAATCTGTCTACGCCTCAGCATTGTCACTTTTCAAGATTTTCTTCATGCACTTTATTGCCCACCAAATGAAATGTTTTGTGCCTATGTTTTTAACTTTTTTAAAGGATTTTTAGCTATTTATTAATTTTCTGGAAGGTGGTCCCGGCCTGGCCTTGTGGGACTGATGGTTTGCAGTGCACCTATCACGGTTCGAATAGTATGTTTTTATAACTCTTGTATTTTTGATGATTGTGTTGTTTTGTATGTACATGTTTATGTGGCCCTCTTTTGAGAGCCAAAACATAATAAATAAATTTGAAATTTGAAATGGAAATGACAGTGTAAAAAATTATTAAAAAATTTGAAACCAAGTAGTCAAGTCAAGTCAAACCACTTTATTCGATTAATTAAAATCATAAAAGTATACTATACACTATACAGAACATTATAAAATGTATTATACAATATAAAATACAATAAAAAACATCTAAAAAGTCAAATTCATTTCTTAAAGACCAATAACCAATGTACATATACTTATATTATATGATTAGACATTCCCAGTAGAGCTGCCTGTCTAACCCTCCTACTTCTGACAGACGCAACTAGAAACCTTTCAACTCTAAACATGATTTCAGGGGATTCCATCAATTGTAGGAACAATAATGCAGGTTTACATTGTATAAAGTCCATCTTTTTCATTAGAGGAAAAATAAACCTTTTTCTGGCTTCTTGAAAAAAAGGGCAAAAGAACATAAAATGCATGGTGTCTTGGGCGGAGAAATCATTGCATTTACACAGGGTCGCGTCTTCTAGCCTGATCCAACCCTGCAGATCCCATAATACCAGGTGAATTTGGTTGAAACGGAATTTAGTCAAAAGCCATCTGTGAAAAGGATTAGAAACAATAGACAGATATGATGGCATTGCTAATGACGGAATTACCAAGAAGTGGGTCCTGACGGATGGTTTACATAGCTCCACTGCTTCTCGGTCTGCTTCGCTTCGCCTAACAAAATTTCTCTTAACCCACTCCAAATCAGCTTTACATAAGGATTCAGGATGAAGGTAAATCTCAGGGCGCCCCAGTTTCTCTGATGACAATTTTACATACGACAGCCACTGGATGTCCTTCATTCTATCTAGTTTAATACAATCCTTTAGAATCCTATGATTTAGAGTAAAATTTGGATTCAACCAAATTCTGATCCATAACAAGATTGGGGCTATTTTAATTAAATCAGTGATGTATCCTAAGCCCAACTTGAGATGAACAGAATGGGTCGCAGTGGATTGTGGGAGACCAAGGAGGGCACGTAAGAATTTATTCTCTTCTGTCTGTATGCAGTCAGGTTTACTGTACCCCCATATAGCTGCCCCGTACTTTGCAATTGCAGCCCCTAAAGACATAATATGTGATTTGCCATTGTTGACCACTAAGTCCAGAGAGTTCATAAAGTTTCCAAATGAGTCCAGCAGTCTTTGTAAGCCCAAAGGAGTCCCTGCCAATCAAACGGCATCATCCGCATAGAGAAGCACCAGAACCGGCGATCCTCCCATACGCGGAATGTCGAGTGTAGCTGTTAACAAATTGGCTTCCAGCGAATTTATATACAAGGTGAACAACATGGGAGCCAGGATACAACCCTGACGCACCCCCCTTCCGGACTTAAAACTAGCTGTACATTTCCCCTCTTGCGTCATCCTTATTGAAGCTTTCAGATCTTTATGTAGCTCAGCCAGAAAATACACGAGGGACCGGTCAAGGCCCATGTCCAACAGCATAGTCCACAGCCTAGACCTATTAACTAGGTCAAAGGCCGTGGACAAATCCATAAAGGCCAGGAAAATAGAGCCCCTTGCTGCCCTCGTATATTTGGACATTATTAGGGGTAAATTGAGACATTGGTCCTCCGTGCCCCTCCCAGCTCTAAAACCATATTGGGCGTCGGACAGTATGTCTTTTTTCAAGTAGGTTTAATCGCCAAAGTCAAGATGTGGCAGTAAACTATGTTTAACTCTCGAAGACACAACGTGCAAGCAAATGAAGAAGAGAGGGAGAACAAGTGGGTGACATGGATATCCTTATTTTTCTTTGAGGTCAGAAGCCGTCCTCTTTCTTGCACCTATCATCTAAACTAAAAAGATTTTCGCAATGAGTTAAGAGTATCCTCAAATACTGGTGAATCTAAAGTAATTCAAATAAGTCCCCTTCCTTTATTTGTTCAAATGGTCATGATTTTTGTTGAAAAACAATGCTTTCACATCAATGCAGTGTGAATGCACAATGGTTCCGGTTCCTTATTTAAAGAAGAAATAGTTATGACTTTAATAGATTAATTCAAAGAATCTCTTTAATAAAACATGAAATAATACAGTACCCTTAAGAAATTATCAAAAGATGTATTTTTGATTAATATAAAATTCAAATATGCAATAATACAAAAGGTGCTCTTAGGGTTACACAAACATATGTCAATAACAAAGGGCAAACTAAAGTGTAAACAAAAATAGTAATGGCAAAAAGGAAAGATTATATACAATATTATACAAAAACATAAAAGACAAATGCTTCCTCTTATTTTTTGCCAAGGAAGGCGTCTATGGCGTTTTGACCATATTCATTTGTCAGCTCATCATCAGAACAGAACATATAAAGAGCACCCATCAACTGTTCAAGCTAGAGAAAAGGGAATAATCATCTTAAGTATGGATACTGAAAAACTATTTATTGATTGTAATCAATATATATTTAAATCAATTCAGGTCCCACCATATTTCTGGGGTTTTCCCTTTGTTGTGTGCATACGAAGATTGACGGCTTCCACATGCTTGTCCCATATGGCGCACTAGCTAGCTATGGCCGACGACGAAGGTCACATTGACACTGCACACCTCACCCTGGTTGCCTCAAGTGAACTTGTGACCGATGCATGTTGGCCACAACTGGTCAATGTCTGTGGACCACACTACTTACAGGTGTGGGATCTCTACAGGCTGATGATTCAATTTACATCTCAGCAACACAACTGCAAACAACATACAGGAGCAGTCATTATTGAGACACCAAAGAGCCCTGTCACAAGTCTAAACAACTGCTAGGATCACCAAGGGAACTCAGCATTGGTACCTTCCTCTTCCACACGTATCACTAGAATCCTGACTGATCACTGTCCAATAGGAATCCAAACCAACTAAAAGGACCTCTTATAAGCACACTTCAGGGAGCAGCAGGCCTGTGCACCATGAAGGAGAGAAACACATATTGCCTTTATAACCTTTCACTGCTAAGTGGTTGTCACCATGGTCAAGGATGAATATAGAAGAAAACACAATACATGTTTTCAACAAGCAACCTAGGGGCATATTTATAAGGACTTATCCCCACCGGAACATCACTTGTTATGGCGTTCTGGTGGCGATAAGCCCTTCCACTTATTTACAAGGCAGCGTTAAGCCACTTAACGTGGCTTAACACTGCCTTGTGAATAAGGCCCCATTACACGCAGCACTTAGCGTGAAAGGGGTGGGCAATAGGTGTTACAGTGGACGTTCCTTCGCTTTTTACGCTACGCCCCTATTTACAAGGCAAGCATAAATATAGGGGAGCACCAAAAATAAGACCAGGGAAGACCTGGTCTTAACCTGGTGAAATGAGGAGAAATTATTAATTTCTCCTTGTGTTTGCTTTTCTATGGGTGCAGCATTATGCAGCACACATAGAAAGAGCAAATCACCAGTGGTGGTTGTTCATGGTTTCCCTTCCTGCACATAAACAATCATTGAATAATGAGGAGTTGCAACTTTTATATGTGCTGCATTCTGCAATGTTGCAAATCGCCATTAGTGATTGTTTATGTGTAGGAAGAGACACCTACCTGCACATGAACAATCATTCCCTCCAACGCAGACATCATACACCCTTGCACTATGGTGCAAGGGTGCCTGGGTTTGCACTAAGCTGCGAGATTTAGCGTCAGAGCTAGGGGAAACGCTAGGGCATTCTTGTGAATACAGCGCATCCCTGCATTTTTAAAATACCAGAGTACAGTGTTAGCAATTTTCGATCTGCACTGCGCTCCGCCAGTTCATTGTAAATATGCCCCCTAGTGTGAAATGTATATATGCTCATATTTGTGCAAATGAGGTTAATGAGCTACCCAAAAATCAGGTGGAAGCATTTCCACCAAGGAAGTTCTTGAGTCACTAAGGCCGTAGCGTGCACTTCCAACATGAATAAAGCTTTGCTGAATACTAAGCTAACAATGTAACCTGCTTGCATAGAACAGACACAAGGGCTCAGCTGCTTCATTTGTACAGCCTTTTCTAGATGATATGGCCAGTACAAGTAAACCATCCTCTACATCCTGAAAGTATCAGGATTGTCCCCACACAACTCCTTAACATGAAACACTTTGGGGCATATGTACAAGGACTGGCGATAACTACCGCTACCGCTAGATAGCAGCAGTTTACTTAACGCTGAAAACTATCGTCTTGTTAGCGACGTATTTACAAGACGTCACTACATGGCGATAGCTTCAGGGATCAGCAGTGAAAACTGATGGTAACATTAGCATGATAGCGATAGGAAGAAAACTAACGAAAGGCCCATTAGCGGCAACAAAAAGCACGTTAGTCAGCCCAACATGAGTTTTTTTTGCCTCTATAGCCAAAAATAGCTTATCAGTCGACCTCCAATGAAAAATAGGCACACAAACCAATGGAATGCAGAATAGAGCACCAGGGCTAAGTGCAGCACAGATCAACAACCCCCTCAAACCCCCCAACAACCAGGATGACCAGACAGAGGCCATGGGGAAGAGGAAATGGAGGGCTACATCCATGAAAGAGGTGCACCGCATTGCAACACTAGTGATGCATCACTTCTCCCTGTGCACTCTTCACAACACAATACCATCCAAAACCTTGAAAGTGCAAACAGTCCCTGGGGCCCGGAGGCCTCGCTGGTCCTGCATTTGGAGCCTGGATGCCTCGGTCGTCCTGCGTCTCAAGCCTGGAGTGGTATGCAGAGGTGCTATGGAGTCGATCAGTCAATGCGGTAGACATTGAGGAGCGGTCGATCGCCCTTACCTGTTGGTGAAGTCCGGCAGGGCGCACACAGACACGTTGCTGACCTGTGTGAGAAGACTGCCTTGAACCCCTTGCAGCTGTGAATGGTAGAGGCACTCCTGCGCACCAACGTAGGGAGGTCTGTATCGCATACTACTATCCATCACTACACCAGGGTGTATAGAGAGGATTTCCAATGGTGAGCAGCGCCTCTCTGCATCACAGGTCGGATGATGTTGCACTGGCTGGACACTGTGGAGGGTGAGGCCACTGAGCTGTGCCGAACGTGTGCGGCGGGAGCGCTGCAACTCCACGCCTAAGGATGACCTGCTGCATCACCTGCATCAGAAGATTCCCCAGCGGACATGGCGGTGACTACTATACCCTGGCTTGTGAAATCCCACCTGGCTGAGGCTCCTGCTTGCTGAGTCACAGAATTGGAGAGAGTGTAGCTGATTGTGCCACAGTGTCAATGTCCAGGTAAGGAGATGGTAGGACGCATAGCAGAGGAGGACCGGGGGTTGAGTCACCCAGGCCTAGTACCTGGTGTGATGCACCCCCAGTGGCGGCTCATCGGCAATGACGGAACAGCATCACCCCACTGCTTTCAAGCAGGCTCAGGAGAGCAGGAGCAACAAAGACACAGACCCGACCTCGGGGTAAGTTGTCTTTCATTTTCATTTTTACAACACACGCCCACACACACTCCCCGCTTCCCCGCCCCATCCAGTGTCCTTTCCGGGAGTTTTCCACCTGCCAGCTGTCCAGTTCCCCTACAGCAATTCTCTATGGAGGGCGCTGTGCGCACATGCTCAGCGGGCGTACCACTGGTGTGCCAAAGGTATATATGAGGTTACAACATATACCATTACATTGCATCCCATTACAATGCCTTCTAATACTACAAATATTGCAACAGTAGGGAAAGTGCTGGGTAGCGGAGATGAAAACATTACTATTGCCACTTCCTTGAGTGCAACCCAAAACTAACCCTTGCACCCCAAAACACACCCTGAACCATAAAATTCATCTTTGACCCCCAAAACACACCCTAAAATTCATATTTGACCCCAAAACACACCCCAAATTTCATATTTTACCCCATAATAGACCCCAAATTTAATCTCTGACCCCGAAACCCATCCCCACCCTAAAACTTAATAAACAACATTACTAACCTCACAATGCTTTGGGATTGCATGCGATGTAAAGGCACCTGCATTGTAGTTGCATTGTAAAGTCATTACGATGTAATGCCTGCGTTGTAATGATCATCTCCCGTGCCAATGGTAAGCCATAGGCAAGCCCGTCTACGTCCGATTGCGACTGGACCGCGCTCAGCACCAAAGCCCCTTCCTCTTTGATACTCTACCACTACGACGCCAGCACCCTCCTCGCCATCAACCCTAGATGCAACATAGTCTGCCAGGACCAACTTCTGCTCCGGACCAGACATCTCCATCGCCATCGCTGATGGCTACTAAATCACCCGCAAGCACCACCCCGACCGACCAGGAGGAGGCAATGCCATCACCTACAGAAGCCATGGACCCCCACTCCAATACCATTGTAGACCTCATTGCACCCCAGGCTCTCCCATCCACCGACGACATCCTACTCGGTGAACTCTACTTCCGCCTGGACAACCCAGTGACCCGAACACCACCCCTTCCTGAGGAAGCTCGCCAACATCCGACTCAAGCAGCTAGTCACTGCATCAAGCCACCTAGCAGGACACACAGTAGAGCATGTCTCCTCCGCCAGCAGGAACTTCAACTACAGCCACACCACCGGACTCTCCTAGACCGACCATCATTGCATACATCACGTCTTCACCATGCGCAAAGTAAACCACCGTCATCATCATCCCCCTCTCGCAGCTGGATCATGGTCACTGAAGAACTTCTTGTCAACTCCCTCAGCTTCGCCACTCCGCCAACGCTTACAGGCAATAACACTGCAGCGCGCAATCGCCACTGATGAATCTCTAACTGCGCCAACACCCTGGCACACCTCAAGAAAAGACCAGGCAAAATCTAGCACCACATTGCGCCATATTTGCAATGTGATGCATGTAGGTGTATGTGTGACCTTGTGAAGCCCTGTCCCACATCATACCTGCATGAGGTATGATGTATGCAGGGTGTGCGTTCCCACACGACAAGGCCTCATTAGTGTGGCACAGTGAAATCCATCAGATCTCACTGCAACAATTGTAGGACGGCACTTCGTCTGTACCTTACGCCATTGGTGACACAGTGCCATGCAGATAGGCTGGCAGCATGCATTGCTGGAGTTGCATCATGCTTGTGACACAACTGCAGCAATGTGTGAATTTAGCGCAGAAAAATATGTCAGGATTCCAGACGTCACTGTCATTACTTACGTCTTGGAGCGCTGTCCAGTGAATACAACGCATCCATGGTGTCGTAAGAAGGGTGTAGTGAGAAGTGTTGATAAACTGTCTTGTCGCATTGCTGCAACACTTTTCATGACTGAGGCCCAGGAATGCGCACTATCGTATTGATGGTGCGCCTTCCTGCCCTGTAGTTTTGTTGGAGGGCAGCGCAGCAACATTCCTTGCAGCGCTGTCCAGCACCCAAACCTGATGAAATGAGGTCCCAAGTGTTTGCTCCATTTTTAAGACCAGCTATTTTCTAGTCTTAAAAAACTGCCTCTAACTACAGTAAGAGGCAGTTATTTGGGTCCTCCTACCTTCAAGGATTCCCTTGTACATAACGTGAAGTGGGGTTAGCGGCCGTTGTTGCACGGGAATGCCTCCCTTCCATGTCAGTATCGCTAACAGAAGTGGCGATCTTTTTTATGAACGTTTTCGCCGGAAAACTGCTGTTAACAGAGGTTAGCGACAGCTTGTACATATGGCGATGCAAATATTGCTGCAAAACCGTCAAAAAAGTGCCTCTAAGGCGGCATTAACTCCCTGTACATATGCCCCTCGGTGTCCTACAAGCCGGTCTTGAACATTAACACTTAGTAATTGACTGGACCATATAACTATTGCTCAAAGCCAGTAAGTTGCTTTTATGTCACTTCTTACTTCATGCAGCCCTACAAGGGTTAGAATTGACTGTTCACCCTTAGGACCCACTGAAAGTCAAAGGCTAAAAAGCAAGTTCTTGGCAACTGAATGAACTTGCATTAGCACCTGATTACAGGGTTTCAAGGGTCAACCAATTTACTGACCACAGGGATGTCCAGTTGCTGCTTAGTTTCAAAGGAAACTGGTTTGACGGCAGGTTATAACCAAAGATAATGCTTTAAAAGATGCCTTGAGGCAGCAAGCAGCAGAATGTACCTCTTGGCACTGCTCCATCCCTGCCCTCTGTGGTCTGGAGAAGATTAACCAACTGCTGTTATGCAAGGTTTTGTTTTGCAAAGGATGACTAAATTTATAAAGATGATCAGGAACAAAGCCCATTGCCTCACCCACTGCATAGTGTGCCTACCGGGTGCGAGTCACCCTCCCATAAAAGACATGAAGCAGGTTGTTGTCGTTCACCGCGTAGTCTTTTATTGAAACTTGAAGCAGTGTCATTAATCCTTTATTCATCTTGGATTATTAATCCTTTATTCATCTTGATTAAGGTAAATCTTTAAAATACTTTGCTTATCAATGCCACAGCATACCAATAAATCTCAAAGTTGTACATTGTCATTATATTTACAACCCACTCTCCAAGGGGCCTTTTGCTTCGGGCTGTGCCAGCAGGCCACAACCAAGATAGCCTGCTCTCCTTAAGTTGACCGCCCTCCGGTCAACGGAGCCGCAGGTAAATAATGTGCCTCCACTTGAGACAACCATACCGGGGTATACCCCCTTTAATGTTATAAACATACACCAAGGCATCTTGGGTAGGGGAGGAGAGGTCAAGGACCACCAGCAGGTCAGTCCACCCTCTCCCGCCAGCCCAGAGCCCCAAAATGACTGCTTGCCCTTTCCAAGGGGCAGCCAGTCCATACCAAAACGGAAGTCAACACCCTTTTCTTGCCTGAGACCCCGCCATTCTCTTCCTTGTTGCAGGGATGGGTGGGTGGGCAATTCTTTTGCTGGTCTGCTGCCGCCGGAGCTGTTGAGAGAGGACAAAGAGGGTTAGTTCTGCCTCCCCCGAGGTTTTATACCCTCGGGGGAGGGAAGGTCGACCCTGCCTTCCTGACGACGCTGGGCTCCCGTGATAGGCTCGCTTGGACATGCCTTACTGGCTCTTCCCTGTCCTGTTGCTGCCTCGAGGACGTGTCTGCTGGCTCCCGCCCCGGATGCTGCTAAGGGCGCCACGCCCCTAGGAGCGGGTGGTGCCGTCATAGTGTGCCTACCGGGTGCGAGTCGCCCTCCCATAAAAGACATGAAGCAGGTTGTTGTCGTTTACCGCGTAGTCTTTTATTGAAACTTCAAGCAGTGTCATTAATCCTTTACTCATCTTCGATTATTAATCCTTTATTCATCTTGATTGAGGTAAATCTTTAAAATACTTTGCTTATCAATGCCACAGCATACCAATAAATCTCAAAGTTGTACATTGTCATTATATTTACAACCCACTCTCCAAGGGGCCTTTTGCTTCGGGCTGTGCCAGCAGGCCACAACCAAGATAGCCTGCTCTCCTTAAGTTGACCGCCCTCCGGTCAACGGAGCCGCAGGTAAATAATGTGCCTCCACTTGAGACAACGATACCGGGGTATACCCCCTTCAATGTTATAAACATACACCAAGGCATCTTGGGTAGGGGAGGAGAGGTCAAGGACCACCAGCAGGTCAGTCCACCCTTTCCCGCCAGCCCAGAGCCCCAAAATGACTGCTTGCCCTTTCCAAGGGGCAGCCAATCCATACCAAAACGGAAGTCAACACCCTTTTCTTGCCTGAGACCCCGCCATTCTCTTCCTTGTTGCAGGGATGGGTAGGTGGGCAATTCTTTTGCTGGTCTGCTGCCGCGGGAGCTGCTGAGAGAGGACAAAGAGGGTTAGTTCTGCCTCCCCCGAGGTTTTATACCCTCGGGGGAGGGAAGGTCGACCCTGCCTTCCTGACGACGCTGGGCTCCCGTGATAGGCTCGCTTGGACATGCCTTACTGGCTCTTCCCTGTCCTGTTGCTGCCTCGAGGACGTCTCTGCTGGCTCCCGCCCCGGATGCTGCTAAGGGCGCCACGCCCCTAGGAGCGGGTGGTGCCGTCATAGTGTGCCTACCGGGTGCGAGTCGCCCTCCCATAAAAGACATGAAGCAGGTTGTTGTCGTTTACCGCGTAGTCTTTTATTGAAACTTCAAGCAGTGTCATTAATCCTTTATTCATCTTGGATTATTAATCCTTTATTCATCTTGATTGAGGTAAATCTTTAAAATACTTTGCTTATCAATGCCACAGCATACCAATAAATCTCAAAGTTGTACATTGTCATTATATTTACAACCCACTCTCCAAGGGGCCTTTTGCTTCGGGCTGTGCCAGCAGGCCACAACCAAGATAGCCTGCTCTCCTTAAGTTGACCGCCCTCCGGTCAACGGAGCCGCAGGTAAATAATGTGCCTCCACTTGAGACAACGATACCGGGGTATACCCCCTTCAATGTTATAAACATACACCAAGGCATCTTGGGTAGGGGAGGAGAGGTCAAGGACCACCAGCAGGTCAGTCCACCCTTTCCCGCCAGCCCAGAGCCCCAAAATGACTGCTTGCCCTTTCCAAGGGGCAGCCAATCCATACCAAAACGAAAGTCAACACCCTTTTCTTGCCTGAGACCCCGCCATTCTCTTCCTTGTTGCAGGGATGGGTAGGTGGGCAATTCTTTTGCTGGTCTGCTGACGCCGGAGCTGCTGAGAGAGGACAAAGAGGGTTAGTTCTGCCTCCCCCGAGGTTTTATACCCTCGGGGGAGGGAAGGTCGACCCTGCCTTCCTGACGACGCTGGGCTCCCGTGATAGGCTCGCTTGGACATGCCTTACTGGCTCTTCCCTGTCCTGTTGCTGCCTCGAGGACGTCTCTGCTGGCTCCCGACCCGGATGCTACTAAGGGCGCCACGCCCCTAGGAGCGGGTGGCGCCGTCCTAGTGTGCCTACCGGGTGCGAGTCGCCCTCCCATAAAAGACATGAAGCAGGTTGTTGTCGTTCACCGCATAGTCTTTTATTGAAACTTCAAGCAGTGTCATCAATCCTTTGTTCATCTTGGATTATTAATCCTTTATTCATCTTGATTAAGGTAAATCTTTAAAATACTTTGCTTATCAATGCCACAGCATACCAATAAATCTCAAAGTTGTACATTGTCATTATATTTACAACCCACTCTCCAGGGGGCCTTTTGCTTCGGGCTGTGCCAGCAGGCCACAACCAGGATAGCCTGCTCTCCTTAAGTTGACCGCCCTCCGGTCAACGGAGCCGCAGGTAAATAATGTGCCTCCACTTGAGACAACCATACCGGGGTATACCCCCTTTAATGTTATAAACATACACCATGGCATCTTGGGTAGGGGAGGAGAGCTCAAGGACCACCAGCAGGTCAGTCCACCCTCTCCCGCCAGCCCAGAGCCCCAAAATGACTGCTTGCCCTTTCCAAGGGGCAGACAGTCCATACCAAAACGGAAGTCCACACCCTTTTCTTGCCTGGACCCCGCCACGGGGCGAGTAGCTTACTGGCGCGCTCGCCCCCCCCGACCGAGCAGACTTCACTGCTGGGTGCTACCTCTGCACCAATCCACTGTTCATGTATGACCGGGAATCAGTCAAGATTCAATCAGGCCTGATCAAGACAACTGCACTGTAGTGAGCTGACTGGCACTAACCCAAGAAACCCCATATCTGGCACCTTAGTGGCTTTCCTCACTTGCTGCTTTTCACCCTTTTTATCCAGCCAACCTGTGGCTGCCGATCCTATTGTAGAAGGTAGATAGTTAATAAATTAACGTCCAGGCTGACTGCAATTACCTGTAATGACATGCATTCCTTGTCAAACTACCTGGCATGTATTATCCTCTGAATAATTATACATTCAAGATTGCAGGCCTGTGAAGCATCTCTAGATTCTATGTTCTTGGAGGCTACTTCACCCATTGTCAAATATGATGTCTAGCCAAGCCAAGCCCGAGAAAAAATTATGCAGGGAATAAATACTGCGAAGAATTCACCGCTGCTGATGGCAGTTTCCCCAATGAGGTGCAGGTACAAACCCTGCACTCTGTGACTATTTATCAGCTGGCACTAAATGTTAGTTGTGTCATGGCAATCCTAGTTGCTTTTGATAAAAAGGAGTACCATTTTAGGTCCCCCCTATCACTGAACAAAGTCTAGCTCTCTGGTGAGCAACATCTCAGACATGTAGAACACCTGTCCTATGGTTTCAACATTAGTCTCCTGCACCTGTAAACATTCTGGATCAGTCTAAATGTGAACATGAGAAGTAGGCTCCAATATCGATACTGCACCATGGACTTTAAACCCCAATTGTTGCTTTCTCTGGTGGCCTTTACACTTGTCCTCCTTCCTTTCTGCCCTTTTTGTCAACCATGATGTCACACCATCATTGGTATCAACTATGATGTTGCACCACTATGTACGCAACCACTGGCGTGACCTGTCCTAAACCAGTCCACTCCAGAGCTGATACCTGACATGAGCTGACCAACACCCTTCCCGAAAAAGGCTCCGAAGTGACCCCATGGCAGTCACAAACAGCCTATCTAGACCTCACTGAACGTGTGCAGATACTGCCTGTAAATCTATGTCCCAGTTTTAAAGATTCATGTTTAATGTGTTCACATTTCCCATTGTGGGATTATGAAGTTTGAAGTCATTTTATATATGAAGACGTCTTTAACGTGACCGCCTGCAGTTACTTTATGGGTAAAGTTTACACTGCTCTGAGGAAATGGCAGTTAACACCCAATATTCATGGTAATGACATAAATATGCAAGGTTCAAACATATTATGCTTTTTGTGCCAAGTTCCACGGTTATGAGACGGATTTAAAATGAACATTTACACGTCCAGAATATATACTAGGAGCAAACAAATATTGTCTGGCAATGTTGATCTTCCTAGTGTAGGGATTGCATTAAAGAAGGGACAACCCTGATATGCCAAATACATCTGCATTTTAATTAAATGTAATTGGTTCTACATTGATTGTCCAATTTCATTTGTTTGTTTTTTTTTTGTTTTTTTTTAATAGGGGAGCAAGTGAGTGTGAGAGGGAATCAACAATAAGACCATTCACAGTCATGTGACATGGACACTTTTAGAAAGGCCCATTTGATAGGCAGAAGAATGCCCACTTTCTAAATGTTATGCTTTCAGAATTGTAAATTAAATTCCAACTTTATTATTAAAGGGCAGTTTACAATACAATCCAATGCAATTTATCTGTTATTAAGTAGACTAGGGAAACCTAGAGCTACTATTGGAAACGAGCCATGAAACAGTGATAAAAACGACTTTGAGCTTTCGCTGTCAGGACATATAAACATAATCACATATGTCCTACGTTTGAAATACCAAGCCCCCTGCCCTATTAGTGGTTAGGGCCCGCCTTATGGGTGACTTAAAAGGCGTTAAAGGAATATGTCTGCTGACAAAAGGTTTATTTTGCTGGGGATAAATAGCATGTTAAGACTGCACGACCGGTTGCAGTGCAGGCTTGAGGTATGTTTTACTATGCTACTTCAGGGAGTGGCGCCATGAGTGCTGTAGCCCACTTGTAGCATTTAATTAACAGGCCCTGGGCTCGTGTTGAACCACCTATGCACCCAGGATCTAGAATACTATCCCTGTACCCATACGGCTCACCCTAATTTGGCTCCAATTTAGGTAAGGGTTGAAGACCCTTTTCTTTAAAGAACATCACATCACGTTGCCTTAACATTACACTTTGCTTACAGGACCAGATACCTCTCTAAACTCTAGTTTACTATATCCTTGCGTTTTTACCCTCATCCGTGTGCCTGCCTTTAGGATAGGTTCGTGCTCTGAAAATAACATATACATACATACATGGAGGGCCGTTTAGTGTTATTGGGACCCGGTGCAGCAATTGTTTTTGACGCCCCCACATTCCTTGTCCGTACCGTGCCACCCCTTAGATCAGTGGCCCCCTCCACAGGTCAGCGCCAAGTGCGGCTGCACCGGTCGCACTGCCCTGAAGCCGGACCTGCATACATGCTTACCTACATACGACAATCTGCGCATTTGGTGCATTCATTGTAATACTGGCCTTAAGTCTTTAGCAACATATATAATAACCACTTTCTGGGACGACCTTTCTGCTGAAGGGAGGGACTGATGTCATCCTAAAAGCTATCAGTACAAGATGAATTAACCTAATGAAAGGCATTTGTGCTTCGAGAATGCTTTATTTATTGATGTACTTTTAAATGCTATAATTATTGTGATATGAGCTATGTGATAAGTGACAACCTTCGCCATAGTAACGCATACATCGTTATGAGAACGCCGTTCATAAGATCCACCAGATCACCCATAATTGCTTGAGAAGCAGGATATAGGGCATATAAACAGTTCATCGATTGTGTAGGCAACGCATCAGTATCTCGACGTTCCTCTAACGAGGAACATATCCAAAAGGTTAATGGCAAGTGCCAGCAGGCCCCTTACCTTATCCATAACCCTCACCATCAATCAAGGGCATTTATTAATGACTTCCAGGGCACCGTAGCGCGGCCCATCCCTGTCAGTCAAGATCTATTGTAATGTTTTATAAACTTAATGTGGGTATTAGATATATTGTGACTGATAAAATACCACATCGAGGTCATGCTTAGTTACCTTAATTTTATGATTAGTAATGTATTTACAAAAAATAAATGTGTACAAAGATCACTGAAATGTTTTGTATGAATTTCGCTAATATTTCAAGTGGGCATGTTGTTTTTTGAACAGGTTCGATGCAGCTATTACTATGCAGTCATATACTGCTAACGCCTCGTCATGGGCAGTGAGCGTGATATAAATGTGATGTAAGTGGCATGTTCCCAAGGCAATTACTGCACTTCCTAAAAATGTTACTTCTGCATGTAGCGTAATCAGAAAACAAGGATGAAAAATCCATTACCACAGTGACCACAAGAGGGCCGTAGGAACACACAATACCTGTGCTATTTTGCCCTCGTTATTGAGCTAATTTGTCAAACCAGATTAGCAGACAGTTCATCCGTTTGAGATAAAGTCTTCTTTCTACTAGGCGCGTTCAGCTTCCTTCATCACCACATTTGATTCAACCGCACGCGAAGGTGCTGTTTATATTCGTTGCGAGACTCTAAATTTGCTAAATAGGAAACACTATTTACACTTTTATTTTATTTGTTATCGAGTTCTATTCTCAGAAATCATCTCGTCGCCAAGAAAATTAATAATCCAGAGTTATGGAAGAGCCGTGTCTTTAAGAGGTATTTAAAATAAGTTCACCGACGGCAAGGAGGTTGCTCCAAAAGAGGCCCACCAAAATTCAAAACTGTCTTCCACACCAAGAGATTTTCCTAACAGCAAGATTGCCAAGAGCTGGACAAGACCAGTGATGGCTTGTACCATTTGAGAGTGACGTGGAATAAATGTTCTGTAGAGTGATGTGAAGCCAGCGGCCGATCGTCATTAGAGGGGCTGAGGGGGTTCTTTCCCCCATCTCCCCCTCGAGACATTTTTGAAAAATAGTGGGCAAATTGTAATTTTTTTCGTAAATCTGATAATATTCAAAACGTAAATAAGGCAATGGTGAAAGTATAGTTATGCCCTGGACTAAGGGAGCCACGCCCCTAGGAGCGGGTGGCGCCGTCAAGATGTGCATTTTGCATGATGCACCGTGCGGACATATGAATTTAGTATGTGCACACCAAGCTCTCTAAGGGCAGCTGCCGAATTTTAAGTGCCATTCCAGTACGGGTCATTGAGTCCTGGTTTAGTGAAAGAGCCATTTTATGTAAATCTGCATTATTGATAATATGCATTATTTCACAATATTTTAATGCACATGTAGTAGTACTGTTGCATATTTAATAATCACAGTAAAATTTCAGGTACAAATCATATGGTGATGCAGCAGGGAACAGGGGAACAGAAAAGAGAAGATGGAGAATTACCTCGCGCCGACATCGAGCACACGCTAGTTATGCCCTGGATTGATTGCGATAATGAAGAACCTCAGACTACTCTTAAAATAAGGAGCATAATATGGTTTGTTACCGCATGTCGCTACTGAACCACAGTATGCGTAGATGTTTCCTATCGTTTCTGGGATCAAAGCTTGACCTTCCAGTTCATCTGTGCTGGAAAGAGAATTAGCCGAGTGGCGGTTCCCCTGCACTAGATATTTATGAGCGCCTTAATCGCTTTGGAAGAATGCTTTCATGAAGCTCGTCCAAAAACACCCTTGTCTGAACCATAAAACAATACAGTGACCATTACAGTGAGCTACTGCCTGGGGCAGTGACTGCAGCCGAGCAGGAGACGCATTGCGCGGATTACAGCAAGCAGAGGGGTTGTTTCTGCAGACACAACTTTAAAAGATGGCGTGGCGAAGGCGCTTCAGTGCCATTTAAACCCGGCTGAAATGGTGTATTTTAAGTGAAATACATCCCCAGGGACATTGGGTGAAAATGAATGGATACGGCCGCTTACAACCAGTTCATAATGTCTCTTATGATAGCAGCTCTAAAAAAGGCTTATAAGCTTACAGTTTCTTTGCAACATTATAACGTTTGAGCATTTTCTTTCTTTTTTGCATCGATATCTCGTAAAGTGTGACGGTGCCGAAAGAAGTGTAACATGTTTGGTAAAAGCTACAGGCTTTTTATAATTTCCTCAGCCAGCCACATGCGACCCGTTTTCATCCTAAAAACATAAAGCCATGATGTGAACTGCGTTAATGTAGCTTGCTTGTAACACCCCCGCAAATTACATTACAACAAACCATGAGTCTAAGCCATGGCCGGAAATGGCCGCCACAGTTTTCATACCCATTGTGCTTCCGCCATTGCCGCCCACGCTGTGATTTCCTTCCGAAGTTCGCTGGCTGTGTTACCGGGCTAGGCTCCTCCGGACCTGGGAATTCTCCCCGACTGCTTTCCTTTTTTTCACGAAGCATTTCTTCGGAGTAAAGAAAAAATAGAGGAATCGTTAGTGTTACAGAATCTCGAACTACTGAACATGTACCTCCGCTGGTGTTCGGTGAGCATTTTGTCTATCATAGACACAGACATCTACTAACACTCACCTGACGACTACGCTGTGGGGCCCTCTCCTTTCCCCCCCATGCAGCGACTCAGCTACCACCGCAATTCTTTTGCTGGTCTGCTGCCGCCGGAGCTGTTGAGAGAGGACAAAGAGGGTTAGTTCTCCCTCCCCTGAGGTTTTATACCCTCGGGGGAGGGAAGGTCGACCCTGCCTTCCTGACAACGCTGGGCTCCCGTGATAGGCTCACTTGGACATGCCTTACTGGCTCTTCCCTGTCCTGTTGCTGCCTCGAGGACGTCTCTGCTGGCTCCCGCCCCGGATGCTACTAAGGGCGCCACGCCCCTAGGAACGGGTGGCGCCGTCATTCCACATGGCTAGCCTGGCAGATAGCATCACAGGTCGGTTATAAATACAGACACTGTTCTTTGCCGGTGGCACGCTCATCAACCTTTTGCTGAGCTCCAAAGCAGAAGACCCACTTGCAGACAGTGACGTAGAGAGCACGGAAGACAGCATGGAAGGTGAGTTCGATGGGGCACATGTTTCACAGTTTCCTTGACTGCAGCTCTATATTTCTCGAGTTTGCCTCTCTAAAGCCTCACATTCTTTTCTCCCTCCAATCAATTCCCATGACGTCTTGACAACAAGTTGACATCAACCACTGTCAATATTATTAAGTTAACTAAGACCAGCAAAATCTAGCACCACATTGCGCCGTATTTGCAATGTGATGCATGTAGGTGTATGTGTGACCTTGTGAAGCCCTGTCCCACATCATACCTGCATGAGGTATGATGTATGCAGGGTGTGCGTTCCCACACGACAAGGCCTCATTAGTGTGGCACAGTGAAATCCATCAGATCTCACTGCAACAATTGTAGGACGGCACTGCGTCTGTACCTTACCCCATTGGTGACACAGTGCCACGCAGATAGGCTGGCAGCATGCATTGCTGGAGTTGCATCATGCTTGTGACACAACTGCAGCAATGAGTGAATTTAGCGCAGAATAATATGTCAGGATTCCAGACGTCACTATCATTACTTACGTCTTGGAGCGCTGTCCAGTGAATACAGCGCATCCATGGTGTCGTAAGAAGGGTGTAGTGAGAAGTGTTGATAAACTGTCTTGTCGCATTGCTGCAACACTTTTCATGACTGAGGCCCAGGAATGCGCACTATCTTATTGATGGTGCGACTTCCTGCCCTGTAGTTTTGTTGGAGGGCAGCACAGCAACATTCCTTGCAGCGCTGTCCAGCACCCAAACCTGATGAAATGAGGTCCCAAGTGTTTGCTCCATTTTTAAGACCAGCTATTTTCTAGTCTTAAAAAACTGCCTCTAACTACAGTAAGAGGCAGTTATTTGGGTCCTCCTACCTTCAAGGATTCCCTTGTACATAACGTGAAGTGGGGTTAGCGGCCGTTGTTGCACGGGAATGCCTCCCTTCCATGTCAGTATGGCTAACAGAAGTGGCGATCTTTTTTATGAACGTTTTCGCCGGAAAACTGCTGTTAACAGAGGTTAGCGACAGCTTGTACATATGGCGATGCAAATATCGCTGCAAAACCGTCTGAAAAGTGCCTCTAAGGCGGGGTTAAGTCCCCGTACATATGCCCCTCGGTGTCCTACAAACCGGTCTTGAACATTAACACTAAGTAATTGAACAGAAAATGTGAAGGTAACAACTTCTTTGAAAGGGATGTACCATTGACTGGACCATATAACTATTGCTCAAAGCCAGTAAGTTGCATTTATGTCACTTCTTACTCCATGCAGCCCTACAAGGGTTAGAATTGACTGTTCACCCTTAGGACCCACTGAAAGTCAAAGGCTAAAAAGCAAGTTCTTGGCAACTGAATGAACTTGCATTTGCACCCGATTACAGTGTTTCAAGGGTCAACCAATTTACTGACCAAAGGGATGTCCAGTTGCTGCTTAGTTTCAAAGGAAACTGGTTTGACGGCAGGTTATAACCAAAGATAATGCTTTAAAAGATGCCTTGAGGCAGCAAGCAGCAGACTGTACCTCTTGGCACTGCTCCATCCCTGCCCTCTGTGGTCTGGAGAAGATTAACCAACTGCTGTTGTGCAAGGTTTTGTTTTGCAAAGGATGACTAAATTTATAAAGATGATCAGGAACAAAGCCCATTGCCTCACCCACTGCATTCCACACGGCTAGCCTGGCAGATAGCATCACAGGTCGGTTATAAATACAGACACTGTTCCTTGCCGGTGGCACGCTCATCAACCTTTTGCTGAGCTCCAAAGCAGAAGATCCACTTGCAGGTAGTGGTGAAGAGAGCACGGAAGACAGCATGGAAGGTGAGTTCGATGGGGTACAAGTTCACAGTTTCCTTGACTGCAGCTCTATATTTCTCGAGTTTGCCTCTTTAACCCCTTCCATGCTGATGACGAACCCCAGCCGTCATACACTACGGTGCTCGTGTGCTGATGACGGCTGGGGTTCGTCATGGCCCGCCCCTGTTCTTTTGTTTACCGCACAGCGGCGGAAACAGGCCAGCAGGGAAGGGGTTAAAGCCTCACATTCTTTTCTCCCTCCAATCAATTCCCATGACGTCTTGACAACAAGTGGACATCAACCACTGACAATATTATTAAGTTAACTAAGTTTGTCGTATGACCTTGTTAAACGTTATAACGTATATTATGAAATCACTGAAACTTTCAATCATGCAGCGCCTTGTGACCCTCGTGGGAAAGTAGTGCGCTTCACAAGTCCCTGATTGATTGATTGATTGATTGATTGTCGGCCATTTTGTTTAAAAAAAAACACAAGGGGCCTCATTTATGAAACGTGACGCATCGCTGCGTGAAAACAGCGATGCGTAACTTTTCATTGCGCCCTCCTTGCGACACCAATGATGCGTCATATTTACATTATGACGCATCATTGTGCAAGGTGTTACAGGTACGTCAGTATTTCTGACGTATCTGTAAGCGCAAAAGTGACGCATTGCTGGAGTGTGTCACAAAAGTGACGCAACTCCAGCAATGCATCCTTTCACATGGGGCAAGCCCCATGTGAAAGGGCCTGCGGCAGTCTTACACCAGCTGTGAGGCAGGCGCAAGATTTTGAAGCAACGGCGTCCTAGAAGTGACGCAGTGAAATCTCATAGATTTCACTGCGTCACTTCTACGACCCTTTCTTGCGTCAATACGCCCCCCTTGCATACATTATACCTGGCGCAGGTATAATGTGGCGCAGGGGTTTACAAAGTGACGCATCTACCTAGATGCGTCACTTTGTAAATATGGCGCAACAAGGCGCATTTTTTACGCCACTGGTGCATCACAAAAAGTGACGCACCGGCGGCGTAAAAGTGACGCAAGGGCTCATAAATGAGACCCAAGGTCTTCTAATACCATGAATTCTTACTTGGATACAATGGTGGTTGGATGAATGCTCAGTGCATGAAGGCCATGTACAGATGCGTAGTAGGGATATAGCTGATGTTGCAGGGCTTGCTGTTACTTCACACTTTTTAAACTAAGTTGGAAAAGCAACTTCCTGTTACTTGATGACCGTGAAGTTTGGTGGTTTAGGTGGTACAAGAGGCTTTAGTTCAAATCTACTACTGATGAGGTGGTGTGCATATGCTGCAAGTAGAGGGGGTAACATAAAATGTTGGATCATTCTTGCAAAACATGTTGAGTGACTACAGAAATTCATATTACACAGACCATACTGTAACTGTTCAGTCATGTATGAGTCACTCCTAAAACACCTTGGGGGTTATTTACAACCCCCTTGCACCGCTGGTTCATCACTTTTAATATGGGGAAATATGACTACCGGTGGCGCAAGAGGCTTGTACATAAGGTCCATGCTTATTAAATCCGATCTGTCCTTGCAACAGATTGTTCCATGCAGCACCTCAGCCATGTTTTCTCCTGCCAACTTAGACTGTTACAAAACTGCTCTCTTCGCCGTGAAGCACTCAGCTGCTTCCTAGGACCAGGTTTGCATGTCAACAACCGAGCATTGGCAAAGTGCCACAAAATGCCCTGGCACACGAGGCGCGCACTGTATGGCATTTACATGGTTAATATTGATCCTTCTGTTTAGTTTTGGAGTGCGCCTTACTGAGACATAAGGAAGAAGTGAGAAATAGTCTTGACAATTTAGGGATGACGTATCAGGAATAATAGTAATTAAAAAAACGAAGCTAGAATAGAAACATCGTAGAGTCTTCAAAAATGTAAGTTATTACAAATATCTCAAAATATTTTTCACCGAACAATTATACGACCAGTCCTTAAAACGGAGTTATGAAACACCACACATATTTCTTTTATAATATAAAAAGCAAATAGGTCAAATATTTGGTATGTTCCAGCCTCTCCCTCTTGTACTGAATATAATGGTACGGCCGGTTTCGGTTGATTTGTCGCTGCATACATAGTGTAAACAGACTTTACAAGTATCACGCGGATTTGAAATGTTTTTGGGGGAAGTCTGCAGATTACTAAATGCACTTATGCAATAAATGAAACAGACTTTATGGTTGGAAGTGAAATGGGGAAACACAGTCTAGTTACTTGAGACAGAGTCTGAGGCGCTTGGCAGACGGGACAGTCAGAGCTGGGAGGATGGGCGAAGTTGAAATAGGTAAGCCGTTTTCAGTGCTGTTGTTTTTTCCAGTGTTCATAACCGTTAGGTGATCGATCTGCTATTTTGTGTCCTTTGCATTGCAGTCAGTTGGTATAGTAGTGTAGTGTGTTTTCCAGTAATACACGAACAGGCAGGTAGCGTGTTGCACCTGCAAGTAATGCTTTATTTAAGCATAACATTCAGGAAACAGGTCTGCACCATAACGCTGCCTCTGCCAACTGCTCCAAACAAAATAATTGCCCATAGAGCACTACTATGTCAGGAGTGACCTAAGATGCCCCGTGCAGTGGAACACAGAACGGAATAGGCAACACAACACATCCCCTTTAACTACAAAGAACACATTACAATAGATAAGTACAAGCCTGTATATTCACTTTTCAAGTTAGCTAAATCATCCACTCGCCCTTCTTCTACCGTCCACACCAGTAGCATTCTCCAGAGTAACCCCAGACGTACCAGAGTCACAAGACGTATCAGGGTTAATCTCCATTGTGCCATTCAACTGTACACTATTCAACTCCACAGCATCATCCAACAAAGATGAGTATACCTCTTCATTCACATCTTTTTTGCCCTCATTCCACTGATCCTTTGAACCCAAACTAACACGCTTGAGATCCCACAGTTTGCCACTTTTAAGCCTTACCGCATTCTGCAAAATTTCGACAACTTCCTCCGGTTCAAAGAATTGACTCCCACCCTTGGGAACTCTAATGGGTTTCTGCACATGTACCCAATCTCTCACATTAACACATACAGGTTTAACTCCATCATAATGAGACTTATTTTTCTTATGTGTTTCTTCCAATCTTTCTCTCACAAAATCCAGTGACCACTGCTCAACAGCACTATCACTGAACCACACAGGAGTACATTTGCATCCGGGACTTCTTCCTCTCATTATTATAAAAGGAGATAAGATAACCCTGTAGTGTAGGTAAGCCGTTTTCAGTGCTGTTGTTTGTTCCAGTGTTCATAACCGTTAGGTGATCGATCTGCTATTTTGTGTCCTTTGCATTGTAGTCAGTTGGTATAGTAGTGTAGTGTGTTTTCCTCTCCAGTAATACACGAACAGGCAGGTAGCGTGTTGCAAGTAATGCATTATTTAAGCATAACATTCAGGAAACAGGTCTGCACCATAACGCTGCCTCTGCCAACTGCTCCAAACAGAATAATTGCCCATAGAGCACTACTATGTCAGGAGTGACCTAACATGCCCCGTGCAGTGGAACACAGAACGGAATAAGCAACACAACACATCCTCTTTAACTACAAAGAACACATTACAATAGATAATTACAAGCCTGGATATTCCCTTTTCAAGTTAGCTAAATCATCCACTCGCCCTTCTTCTACCGTCCACACCAGTAGCATTCTCCAGAGTAACCCCAGACGTTCCAGAGTCACAAGACGTATCAGGGTTAATCTCCATTGTCCCATTCAACTGTACACTATTCAACTCCACAGCATCATCCAACAAAGATGAGTATACCTCTTCATTCACATCTTTTTTGCCCTTATTCCACTGATCCTTTGAACCCAAACTAACACGCTTGAGATCCCACAGTTTGCCACTTCTAAGCCTCACCGCATTCTGCAAAATTTCGACAACTTCCTCCGGTTCAAAGAATTGACTCCCACCCTTGGGAACTCTAATGGGTTTCTGTACATGCACCCAATCTCTCACATTAACACATACAGGTTTAACACCAATAATACAGTCATAATGAGACTTATTTTTCTTATGTGTTTCTTCCAATCTTTCTCTCACAAAATCCAGTGACCACTGCTCAACAGCACTATCACTGAACCACACAGGAGTACGTTTGCATCTGGGACTTCTTCCTCTCATTATTATAAAAGGAGATAAGATAACCCTGTAGTGTCATTGGCAGTAATTCTATATTCCCACACAGCCTTCCTTACAGTGTTATGCCAGTCAAATTGTTTACCCACAGCACATTTATTAACTCTCTTAATTACCCTATTGAATCTCTCCACAGTGCCATTCCCGCTGGGATTATAAAGAGACATTCTTTTGTGTTTCAACCCTACTCTTTCAAAATATGGTCTAGCAGCATTAGCCACAAATTGCACTCCATTGCCACTTAACATAGTAGCAGAAATCCTTTCAGGCCCAAATACCCTGTCTAAGAACTCTAACACCGTGCATTATCAGCTTTAGTAATAATATCTACTACAGGCCATTCAGAAAAAAAGAACCATAAGCACTTTCACATGCTCCTGCAAGTCCCTTGCGGGTTGAATAAATGCAACACAACACTCTACCAAGGTTGTTTGCAAACAAAACATTCACTCATTGGCGGCCTCAATGTCTTAAGAGACTTAAATGCAGATGAGCATACCCCACAGGATCTGACAAGTCTCTTCACCACCTTGTCAACGCCGGGCCAACAAAACATCTCTTTGACTACTGTTTACATCCTCACCACTCCAAAATGTCCTTCAAGACATTGGCTTAACATTTCTGAAGTAAACTCCACAGAGAAATAATCCTACCCCCCAAAGAATCACTTACGTAGCCACAGATAATTCTGACCTGACTTCCTAAGTAGGTCTACATGTATCAGTTAAATGCTCCTTCCTTGGCCAACCAACACAAGTATTCAAAAACGTTTTATAAAACCACATCATCCTTGAGTTCCTTCGCCCACTCTTGTCTCTTAATAGCAGGAGTACCTGAGTCATATAATAATGCAATTTTAAAGTCATTCCATAGATTGGCCTCACATTTTTCTAACAGACAAGGCATTCTAGATAACAATACGCCCCAAATTTTACCCTGAACATACACAATGTGGTATACATAACGTTTTATCCTCATAGACAAACATGCAATTCTAGCGCCAAGAGACCTTGCAGTGAACGTGCACTCAACAAATTCCCTAAACATAAACATTCTCGCAGAACCTGTGACGAATCACGGACAGAATATCGAGTACAAGAATATCAACGTTAAAAATATTGGTGGCGAAATATCGAGATCAAGAATATCGACATCCTATCTACATTATGGTAAGTACAAAAATATCGAAAAAAATATTGATGTCAAAAATATTGTTCAAAATATCGTTTGTTATTTAAGTTTAAAAAATAATGTAAAATAAAGTAAAGAATACATATAGTTTAAAATAAACAGTAAAAAATGTTTTTAAATGTTTAAAAATTATAAATAATATATGTACATATAAAGTAAAAAACTAATTTAAACATATACATATAATATATAATACATATACTCACTAATAATTTTTAATACTTAGGAGCCGATTCCGATTCGGTAAAATCCCCTACGAATCGCCGTACGGAGCGTTTTTCCTGTACGAATCGTACACCTTCAACGTCCCCGTACGTACGAACAAGTACGATCCAAACCCAACGCAGATCTCCGTACGAATCGTCCGAAAGACCATACGACTTAAGAATCCGTACGAATTGCATTCGAAACATGCAGTATGCGACGTCCGTACGGATCGAAGCAGCTTTTTACGAACCAGCAAGTACGATTCGTTAGGACGACACACCGTACTATTCTTTTTCTATGGGACTTTATAACGTACGTAAAAGCAGATTTTGACTCGAAACGCGTGTGAAACGGACCCCCCTGGGTACGCGAGTGCACCCCATGATCGCAGGGTACAGTGCGAACTGGTACGGTGCGTCGGAGTACGGAGCGCAGGGGTACGGTACATCGTGGTATGGTGCATGGGTGTACAGAGCGTAGGTGTACGGTGTGTAGGTGTACAGTGCGTAGGGGTACAGTGCGTAGGGTTGCGAAACATAGGGGTACGGTGCGTATGTGAATGTGTGGTTCTCAGTACGAATTGCTCATTCGCCGCTTTCCGTTCGAATCGCGTTCTCGGTCCCTGGTCCGAATTGTACTTGGCGGGTCGTATGGCATGTTTACGAATCATACGGTTCACTGTGCGGCTCTATGTCAAACGGATTTAACCTCGTTTTTCGTATGGTTCGCAATTATTCTGACGAATTTTTAAACAAAGGATCGTACTACGCGATTCGGACGGATTTGTACGATTCGTACGGAAACGGCTACGAATACTATTCGTCGTACGGATTCGATTCCCGAATCTTAATCGGCCCCTTATTGTAATAACTTATACACATTTTTTAAATATCATATACATTATAAATACATCTATACCCATTTAACAATAATATAAATAAAACATTAAAAAAGAATGTACTCTTTTTAATATTAATTCTATACTACATTAACAAGAAGAGGTAATAAAATTATTATTCCAATTCAAAACAGTGCAACACTAAGGAAAATGTTGGTTAGCGTAGGGCTAAAGATTACAATTCCCACCCGAGTGAGTGTAACATATTGGAAAGTGTTGGATAGCGTAGGGGTAAAAATTACTATTCTCACTCCAGTGAGTGCAACAGTAGGGAAAGTGTTGGATAGCGTGAGGGTAACATTTACTATTCCCACTCCAGAGAGTGCAACAGTAGGGAAAGTGTTGGATAGCGTAGGGGTAAACATTACTATTCCCACCCTAGTCAGTGCAACAGTAGGGAAAGTGTTGGATAGCGTAGGCATTAACATTATTATTTCCACTCCAAAGAGTGCAACAGTAGGGAAAGTGTAGGATAGCGGGTGGGTAAAAATTTGTATTGCTGTTCCTGGAGGGAGAGGAGGGGAGAGAGAAGACCAATACAGTGTATGATGCGAGTGGTATTGTTGGGGTAACGGGAAGTTAACCCTGGGGATCCATTTTGTTGGATTTAATGCCCTCACACACCCTTTCAGGTGTCATGCTTCATCATTTGGGCCTGCTCCACGTTGGGTCGGCGGTGCAATACCCAACGGGAGCTGTAACCCGGATCCAGCGGCGAGGGGTAGGCGCTAGCAACGCAGCTCAGGCACTCCCAACCCTGCGGTGGAAGATCTAACGTGAAGCTTTACCCGCTGGATACTGTTGTTATCTGACCATTACATTTTTTAGGTAATGACAGCTTAACACAGGTTTCAATAGAAGAAGGGTAATATAGGGATAATTCCCCTCCCAATCCCCTTCATCCCTAGCTATTGGTGTTTTGTACCCACACTATTGTACACACACAATACATTAGGGAATCAGAGTAGACAGTTTCCACTCTTTTAGATACTAGCGAAGTAGTCCCATAGGTCCTGAAGAATCACTTGTTTAATTAACGCCAGCGAGAAACATGTTGACCGGACAATAACACAATCTGGAGGATCTCTGGAAGCATAATATCCCAACTCTCTCCTCTAGAAATCCGTTTTTAATTAAAGCAGCGGACCACCCGAATAAATCATTTGCGGTACCCCTAGCTTTATTTTAATTCACTCTTCAACGCCTACTAATCCATTCTGGCCCCATACCCGCACTTCATCCATACGGCTGTTGGACAAAGATCTCCGCCAAAGAGCCCCTCTTTGAGGTATTGCCCGTTGGGTATTGCACCGCCGACCCAACGAGGAGCAGGCCCAAATGATGAAGCATGACACCTGAAAGGGTGTGTGAGGGCATTAAATCCAACAAAATGGATCCCCGGGGTTAACTTCCTGTTACCCCAACAATACCACTCACATCATACACTGTATTGGTCTTCCTCTCCCCTCCTCTCCCTCCAGGAACAGCACGGCAATTTTTGCATCTACGTATCCTTTAAGGGCACGCTGTAGCTGGACCTTCTACTTATGACTAAGTAGTAATAGCCCTTTACTCCTCTCTTTGATACCATAAAAATTTGTATTACCACTCCAGGGAGTGCAACAGAAGGAAAAGTGTTGGTTAGCGTAGGGGTTAAAATTACTATTCCCACCCCAGTGAGTGCAACAGTAGGGAAAGTGTTGGATAGCATAGGGGAAAAAAATTACTATCCCCACCCTAGTGAGTGCAACAGTTGGTAAAGTGTTGGATAGAGTAGGGGTAAAAATTACTATTCCAACTCCAGGGAGTGCAACAGTAGGGAAAGTGTTGGATAGCGTAGGGGTTGAAATTACTATTCCCACTCCAAAGAGTGCAACAGAGGGGAAAGTGTTGGATAGCGGAAGGGTACAAATTACTATTCCCACTCCAGTGAGTGCAACAGTAGGGAAAGTGTTGGATAGTGAAGGGGTAAAAAATTACTATTCCCACTCCAGGGAGTGCAACAGTAGGGAAAGTGTTGGATAGGGTAGGGTTATATTAACATACTTATTAATTAAATACTTTTTGTAAAATAAATAACATATTAAAATTAGTTAACTAAGAATGTGATAGTAAATACCAATAAAATTAAATTAATAATTACTTAAATAAAATTAAATTACTTCACACCCTATTCCCCCTTAAACATGCAACCCGCTGCACATGAAAAATAATATAATTAATTGATTTTGCCTTTAATCTATTAATATAAATGAACTACCAATTAATGATGAATTAATTAACAAATAAAAAAGTAATAAGAAATACATTATTATTAATATAATTATAAATTATTCAATTAATAAATATTAACTACCAATTAATAATTAATTAACAAAACATTATTTATCAATAACAATGAATAAAAAAATATGAATTCATGTTTAAATATTAAATTACTCCCCATCATATTCTCCTATAAACCGACAACCCGCTACATATTCAAATTAATATAATTAGTTAAATTATCTAGTAATCAATTAATAAAAAATATTGATCAATTGTAAAATTAATGAACAATGAATACAAAAAATAATAATTATAATTAAATTACTTCCCACCCTATTCCTCTATAAACCCACAACCGGCTGTGATACTAAAACGCTGAATTTTGTTTAAAGAAATTACTAATTTCTAAACATTTAATACATATATTTAGAACTAATTAAAAAACACTACAGCATTTTTTAAACATACATATAACATACATACTAAAATACATAATACTATTATAAATATCGATATTATTAACAGCATTATTTTTGCTTACGATATTACTAACCTTAAGGTCGATATTCTGGTCAACGATATTCTTGACATCAATACTCTCTCTCTACGATATTGTAAACTCTATATAATTGTAGTTTGATATTAATAATTCGATATTTTGACTGCTCACCCCTGTGACACTACCTTCCGCAGTCAAAAGCTTCACAAAAGTTTTGTTGTCACATCTAATCGTAACTTGTTTACCCCACACAAAGGCACTAAAATGTTCCAAGGCCTACGAGCATGCCAAAATGCTTCCTTTTCAATGATGAGGCACATATCTTCAGCAGGGGACAGAGATCTGGTTGCAAACAAAATGATCTGCTCCCCACCCTTAACATCCCTCTGCGACAAGGATTCCCCCAACCCAATGTTGCTGGCATCCATTGTTACAAACCAGTCCAAAGTTGGGTCGAAAATACCTAAAGTAAAAACTTTTTCCAAATCCTGGTTAATGCACTTAAATTCTGCTTCACACTTTGAGTCGCACACAAACTATACATGTTTTTTCACTAATTGTCTGCAAAATGTGCAATGAATTTTGCACAATACTCAGCAATTCCAAATAAAGGTCGTACCTCATCCTTGTTGCACGTGACTGGTTCACCTGTTATTGCACGGATTAATGATGGTTTAGATTTGACTCTTTCCAGTAATCACATGCCCCAAATAGGTTATACTCCTTTCAGCAAACTTACTTTTGTTTAGTTCCACAGTCAGCTCCTTATTCTCCAATGGATCACTGGCAGAATATCGAGGAGCAAAATATCAACCTGCCAAAATATCGATGAAAAAATATAGAATGACAGAATATCGACTTCCTAACTACAAATAATAAAGGGGCATATTATCAAGGACCGGTGTTAAAATTAACGCCGTTTTATCGGCAGGAAATTGCCGATAAAACAGCTATAATGGGCTTGATAATACGCCCTTGTTAATTCTCATAGAAGCCCATGTTAACACAAAAACATGGGCTTCTATGGGAATTAACAAGGGCGTATTATCAAGCCAATTATCACCGTTTTATCTGCAATTTCCTGCCGATAAAACAGCGATAATTTTAACTCCGGTCCTTGATAATATGCCCCATAGTTTGTTAAAATAGAACATTTTTAAAATGTCCTAAAAGTACTGTAAAATCATGAAATAATGAATATAATTAAGTAAAACATACTCAAACATACTTAAATAACCTTACAATTTATAAATAATTAATGTAAATAAAAAAATGAACATGCAATTTTATTTTTTAATACATATATATGTTAACGTAATATTATTAAAAAAAATATTCAATATTTTTAGTATTTTCATAGTGGGAGGGTAAAAATTACTATTCCCACTCCAGTGAGGGCAACAGTAAGGAAAGCGTTGGATAGCAGGAGTTTAAAAATTACTATTCCCACTCCAGTGAGTGCAACAGGGAAGGCGTTGGAAAGCAGGTAGGTAAAAATTACTATTCCCACTGAAGTGACTGCAACAGTAGGGAAAGTGTTGGATAGCGGGTAGGAATAATTTACTATTCCCACTCCACCAAATGTAACTATAGAGAAAGTGTTGGATAGGGGGAGGGTACAAAATACTATTCCCATTCCAGTAAGTGTAACAGGGAAAGCGTTGCATAGCAGGTAGGTGAAAATTACTATTCCCACTTCAGTGAATGCAACTGTAGGGAAATTGTTGAATAGCGTAGGGGTAAACATTTCTATTCCCACTCCAGAGAGTGCAACAGTAGGGAAAGTGTTGGATAAAGTAGGGGTAAAAACCATAGGGAAAGTAATGATTTATTAATTAAATATATATAAATTAACTATCAATACCAATAGAAATTTATTAAAAATTCATTACCAATTACAAATCATCTATTAATTAATTATAAATGCCAATAAATATTAGTTATTAAAAATTAATTACCTATTATTTAATTAGCTACACATTAATTTTCTATACTAACAATAAGTAATACATTTATTAACCAATTAATAATTAATTAATAGTAAATTAATTATCAACACACAAAATAATGTAAATAAATAAATAAATGAACATGCAATTTAAATTTTTTAATACATATATATGTTAACTTAAAATTATAAAAGAAATTCAATATTTTTAGTGTTGGATAGTGGGAGGGTAAAAATTGCTTTTCCCACTCCAGTGAGGGCAACAGTAAAGAAAGCGTTGGATAGCAGGAGTGTAAAAATGACTATTCCCACTCTAGTGAGTAAAACAGGGAAGCCGGTAGGTAAAAATTACTATTCCCACTGAAGTGAGTGCAACAGTAGGGAAAGTGTTGGATAGCGTAGGGGTAAAAATTACTATTCCCACTCCAGAGAGTGCAACTGTAGGGAAAGTGTTGGATAGCGGGTAGAAATAATGTACTATTCCCACTCCATCTAATGTAACAGTAGAGAAAGTGTTGGATAGGGGGAGGGTACAAAATACTATTCCCACTCCAGTGAGTGTAAGAGGGAAAACGTTGCATAGCAGGTATGTGAAAATTACTATGCCCACTTCATTGAGTGCAACAGTAGGGAAATTGTTGGATAGCGTAGGGGTAAACATTTCTTTTCCCACTCCAGTGAGTGCAACAGTAGGGAAAGTGTTGGATAGCGTACGAGTAAAAATTACTATTCCCACTCCAGAGAGTGCAACAGTAGTGAAAATGTTGGATAGCGGGAGGGTAGAAATTACTATTCCCACTAAGTAGGGAAAGTAATGATTTATTAAAAAATATATATAAATTAATTATCAATACCAATACAAATGTATTAAAAATTAATTACCAATTACAAATCATCTATTAATTAATTATTTATAAATGCCAATAAATATTAGTTATTACAAATTAATTGCCTATTAATTAATTAGCAACACATTAATTTTCTATGCCAACAAAAAGTAATACATTTTTAACCAATTAATAATTAATTACCAGTAAATTAATTATCAATACACAACTTAATTTCAATAATTAATTAATTACAATTACATTACTTCCCACCCCATTCCCCTATAAACCCACAACCCGCTCCAAATAATAAATGTATACAATTAATATAATTATCAATTAATCAATTTATAAATAATATTACCAATTAATAATTAATTAACAATAAATGAATTATCAATACCAATAAAAAAATACTTAATTACAATTAAATTACTTCCCACCCCATTCCCCTATAAACCCACAACCCGCTCCAAATAATAAATGTATACAATTAATATAATATCAAAGAATCAATTAATAAATATTAATTACCAATTCATAATTAATTAACAATAAATTATCAATACCAATAAAAAATTCTTAATTACAATAAAATTACTTCCCACTCTATTCCCCTAGAAGCCCACAAACCACTCCAAATAATACATTAATTCAACTAATAAAATTACCAATTAATCAATTAATAAAAATGAATTACCAATTATTAAAAAGTAATTACCAATTAATAATTAATTAACAATATAATATATATCAATACCAATAAATAAATAAATAATTACTTATTCACTATTAAATTACTTCCCACCCTATTCCCCTATAAACCCACTACCTGCTACAGAACTAAAATGCAAAATTAAATAAAAAATAATTAATAATTCCTAAAATGTCATATTTATTATACTATAATTAAATTACTTCCCACCCTATTCCCCTATAAACCCACAACCCGCTACAGGAATTAAATTACGCAAAACATAACTAACATAACATTCATTACTTTAACAAAAATCCAAACATACATTACAAAAATGATATATATTTTTACACACATTTACCAACGCTTAAAACACTAAATAAAATTGATATTTCTAACAAATATATTATGTCTGTTGATATTACTAACTTTGATATTATGACAATCGATGTTTCTTACCTGAATTTCGATATTCTGCACCACTATATTTTTGTGACTCGATATTATATCCACTCGATATTTAAAACTCGATCTTTTGCCAATTCAATATTAAAAATTTGATATTGTGACTGTTCACCATCTCCAATATCTGTAAAACTTTCCTCAATCTTTCATAATGTATCTCTCTATTCTTTCCAAATGTTAAGATTTCGTCTTGAAAGAACATCACTCCCACCTCTTCCTCAACAGTTTATGCATTAACCGCTGAAAAACAGCTGCCACCGATGCTAGTCCAAACAGCATCCATTTAAATTGATAACACCCAAACGACGTGATGGATGGTTTTAGACTCCTGGATGTCGATGTGAGGGGAATCTGATGATAAGGAGTTGAAAGATCAATGGTAGAGAACCAATTTGTCACCTTTAAATATGAGACCTTTTCTGTAATTTTAGGAAGGGGAAACAGATCAATAGCAATGTTATTGTTAAGATGGCAAAATCAATGCACAGACGGATTTTACCATTGCTGTGGCGTGCCTCCACCACTGGTGAAATCCACCCTGAACTCTCAATTGGTTCAATCACGCCGACCTCTACCACTCTATCCAATTTCTTAGATAACTCCTCACGTATCATTAAAGGTACCATCCTCAGTTTATGCACCTTGGGAACAGCATTGTCCTTGACACAATTATGTGCTCAAAGCCATTCAGCATACCCAGATGGCTGCTGAAAACCTTTGGAAATCTATCAGTCTCCTCTTTAGTCAAAGACTTCCCAACCTCAAGCACCAACACTTTCTCAGTACTGTTAGGTTTCAGGAAAATGTGCAAATTCCGTTGATCTCTTTAGCCCTGTACAGAAGAAGCTTTTCTGTTTGTATACAGTTTAGCC
The DNA here is from genome assembly GCF_964263255.1 of Lissotriton vulgaris. Lineage (NCBI taxonomy): Eukaryota > Metazoa > Chordata > Amphibia > Caudata > Salamandridae > Lissotriton > Lissotriton vulgaris. The sequence continues at coordinate 1,545,857,601 of NC_141695.1, read as the reverse complement.
CATGCCTGCCTTAAACAAAACAAAAAGGACAACCACCTACAACCCAACATATCAATCCTCTCACCAGTGTAGTTTCCAGATTGATGTCTGTCAATTCTAAGTGTGAAACAATTTCCCCCACAAATTTGCTCTTCCACACCTCCTCATTGAATGGAAACTGAGACCCTAAATCAGCACATTTCTGATAAAAACCCCACCATTTTACATGTCACATTCTAGTTTCCCATTGGTGCTTTTCTCATTAATAATCAAAACAAACTTGTCTCTTAAACTCATTTCACTGTTTTTTTCTTCCGTCTTCTCCTCGGCATCACTTGCCCCAGGTGTTCAGTTCTCACATATGCATTTTACACTATTTGTTTTATTTCTACACACCTTGGTGTAATGTCACTTAATGCCACACTTACTATACTTTTTTTTAAGAGCAGGAAATGTTTTGTAATGCGTTAGATTCTGCTTACTGTCACATTGGTTACACCTACGTTATTTTCCGGTACGTTTCTATAGCTACTTTTCTGAGGTCTTTTCACCTTACGAGTTGTCACCTTCCATACACACTCTGTAATTTTCTCTGACTGTTTTAATTCACTGGCACATCTACTTAAAATGTCAGCTTTACACACTATAGCTAAAACTTCCTCTAATGGTGAATCACCATTAATCCAAACACGCTCATGGATAGCAGAATTATTGGCATGTATGACAAGTTGGTCTCTAGTTAGATTGTCACGTAACGCACAAAATTTACAATCAATTCACAATTTCCTCTTATTTGCAACAAATGCATCAGCAGATTCCATTCTACTTTACATTGAAAAAGCAAATATTTTGTAATCCCAATACACACTTTGGTTGCAAAATATTTATCCAAGTCCTTCAGGGCCACCACAAACACGTTGCCATCTCCAGCTTTAGGCATAAAACTGTAAGTCTCCATCCCTACAGGGCTTAAAGAGTGTCAAAGTATTCATTTCTTTTGTTCAGCTGACATTTTATCTTTTTCATCCATTGCACATACATAATTTACAAAATAATCTTTCCATTCCACCCACTTTATTGATGACTGTGTTCCCGACACCCAAAAACCATGTGGAGGACTAACTGTAAAGTTTTGCTGAGCCATCGTAAGTATGTATATGTATGTCTACACAACAGAAGAACGTGTAGCCAAAATACAATTATACGGATAAATACCTTCACCGGTTTCCTGAATGAGACTATGCAAATGCGACAGGCAAATAAAAACAGCTGTGCCTGTCAGTGTGTAACCTAACTAATCCGTACCTAAAACAGTGCCCAATGATAATAAGCACCCGTTGGGGTGTATGTAGCTCCGTCTGTGAGTTGTAAATTAACTTCAGCTGTGCCTATCAGCGCGACGTGTAATAGGCCACAAGCGTATGCAGCTCTGACTGCCAGCCCGCAAATGATCCATAAGCAAGTGGTGACGCCATCCGGGTCACGTAGATTACGTAATGTGACCCTGAGACACGTAGAGCAAGTCAGGCACGCCGGAAAGAGGCAGGAACACAGGCATAAAGATAACACAATGCCATGGAAGCGTTCCAACAGGATTCCACCCACCGCCACTCGAAAAATGCGGCCGAGCAACGGATAAAAGACCAGGCCAGTTGCCTCCTCAAAGTACTGTAACTTTTACAAACACCGAATGTTTAAAAAACTAAGTGCCTCGCCATAGCCACTTATGGTGCCTCGGTTTTAGGTTACACATCACATGTAAAGATCCAAGTGGCTGAAAACAAATTCTTGAGATCGCTTCTGGCTGTACCCCAATCGACCCCTACTTATTCTCTGCACACGGAATTGGGTTTGGGCTATGCCATTGACCAGATGAAAGTTGCCCTGCTGATATGCTGGTTAAAGACTTGGCTGAATCAAGAAATCTCCTTGAACCATCAAATTCTACTTGATTGTCTTTCCCTGGATAGGGAAAGTAGGGTCCCGTTGTTAATGTATATTAAAGCCATGTTTACTAAACTTGGGCGCCCTGAGCTCTATACCTCACCGGACTCTATTACCAGGTAAGACATATGCTGGACTAAGAAAAATGTTCTTCTTATGTCGACAATGGAGAGGGAGGAGTTTTATTGAAACCATCTGTTAAGGCTAACTATGTTTTGCAAACCTCACCTTCCCTCGAACCATATTTAATAATTGTCACCAGACCTTTCCATCGCCAGCTTTTAATTAGATTTCAGTTCAACATTATCCATTTCTCCCTTGGCGTTTTACCTATATGGTACAAACCTGAAAATAGCGACCCCTGTCGCTGTGACAACTTTTCTACACCTGATATAATGCATTTTATTATGTTCTGTGATTTCTATGCGGGGATTCGTAAAAAGTATTTATTGCCAATTCTTAGAGAGGCTGGCTTTACTCAAGTCAGGCCTGCTCTCATATTTCTCCAGATGCCAAGCAATACGCGTGTTATATTCTCTGTTGCTAGCTTTTCTGGTGGCTGCTGTACAAATCAATAGCAAAAAATTAACTGTATAAATGTTCCCTGGCTGATTTTAATTTGATATTTTACTTGGGCTTTTTAATTGATTTTAAATTTCCTATTGTGTAATGTTTTCGTTATCATTGATTGAAGGATTTTATATATTAACATGAATGTTTTTATATTGTCTTTTATGATTTTAACTAATCGAATAAAGTGTTTTGTCTGACTGACTGACCAACTCCATCAGTAAAAACATGCTGATAGGTAAATACTTTACTGTAGCTTGGCTGCCGAACTCCTCCGACACGGCAGAGAATATCCAATCCTGAACCGCTGTCACTCCCATAAACCAATACATTCACAAAATGATGAACGTTTCCACGCAGGTCCACTCATCGCCAATTTGTAGTGTGTGTGTTCCTTTCCAGTAAGACACGAACAGGCAGGTAGCATGTTACAAGCAATGCTTTGTTTAAGCATAACATTCATGGGACAGGTCTGCACCGTATTACTGTCTCTGCCAGCTGCCCTTTGCAGGATCATGGCCCATAGAGCATTACTGTGTCAGGGATGACCTAGCATGCCCCGTGCTGTAGAACACAGAATGGGTAAGCTACACAACAAGTAGCTTCTTGTTTCTTTGCATTCCTATTACCAAGTCATCAATAGCGGTTACTACCCCCGACGAGGCGTTGAATACTTGTTTTATCAGATCACTTGTCTTGAGAAGACCCGTTAAGTGTTCTCGCAGGATGCCCAAACATCTCCTTACGTGTTTTTAGGTTCCTTCAAAACATGTTACCTAAATGCCAGTGCTGCAGGATTTAAGCAAATCAGCATTACCATGTACGTCGATTCACCACAATGCCAAGGGTAGCGGAAGTGACATCACACACCCTTTGACCTGAATAACATTGCAAGAAGTGACATCATATGACCTTTGACAATCACTTTTCCCAGGAAATCATGCCATATGAAAGCAACCCTGATGACACCACAATAATAATTGAAATTGCTGATGCTTCGAAATATCTGCATGATTAACAAAACATAACAAAGACTGTTGTAGACAACACCTATTTTAGGGTGTTGCTATGACAGACAAAGGAACTTTACTCGTTTCTCTTTGGATTACATGAACAATTATGTGTTTGTCTAAAAGAAATACTGGGAATATTAACTATCTATACCACAAACTGTCATGATTTATTAGCTTTTTTTAGTGAATACTAAAATGAGAAATGGATTGATAAATAATTGGGAAAGAACAATAATTTAAAAAGCATAGCAGCCACATCCATGTGTATTAATTGATATCGATAATTTATTTTCAATATGAACTAGAGATGACTTTTTTTTTAACAAATCATTTTTTTTATGTACACACAATAAAGAAACATGGCAAGAACATATTTAAAACTTATTCTAGATCATTTGTTTTTTTAATCTGTAGACTTAGTTTTTCAATGCTGAATGTATTTATTTTATAAGACCTAAAGTGTAATATCTCTGTGGAAGCTCCAGAAAATAGGCAGGTGCTTATAGAGACATGGTTTACCTTTCGGTCTTGCAATCAATCATTCAAGTGTTTTGTAGAGCGCGTCTACTCACCCTTAAGGGTCTCAAGGCTCTGGGGGGTGGGGGGGGGGGGGGGGGGATGCTGATCCATCCAAGGCGCCGTGGTTCATTCGAAGAAGCCATGTTTGAGGCAGTGATAGTGATTGCCTGAGGTGGAGAGGCAGGGTGCTGCAGGTCTTTGCTTTGAGGCTGGAGAAGGATCTTCCTCCGGCCGTGTTCTTGTGGATCTGTGGGACTGTGGCCGGGGCCAGTTGGACGGAGTGGAGGTCTCTGGTGGGTGCGTGGAATGCGAGGCTGTGGTTAAGATACGCAGGTCCCTTGTCATGGAGGGCTTTGTAGGCTTGTGTGAGGAGCTTGAAGGTGTTTGTTTTGTTGGATTAGGAGCCAGTGGAGGTCTCTCAGGTGGCCAGTGATGTGGATGTGGTGGGGGATATTGAGGATGAGTCTGGTGGAGGAATTCTGAATGTTGTGCAGTTTCATGCGGAGTTTCTGGGTGATACTGGTGTGCAGTGCTTTGCCATAGTCGATTGTGCTGCTGATGAGTGCGTGGGTGACCATCTTTCTGGACTCGGTGGGGATCCACTTGAAGATCTTACCGAGCAGGTGTGAAGGCTGACTGATAAGATGGTGTTGATCTGGTGGTTCATGGTGAGCGAGGAGTCCAGCATGATGCTTAGGTTTGGTGCGTGGTCTGTTCAAAGTGCTGCAGGCGACCAGGATTGTCCCAGAAAACTTTGGTCTTCTCTGAGTCGATCCTGAGGAAACTGCTTTTCATCCAGGTGGCGACAGCCTTCATCAAGTCGTGGAAGTTGTTCTTGGCTACTGTGGGTTCATTGGTGAGGAAGAGAATCAGCTGGGTGTTGTGGGCGTAGGAGACATTGTTGAGCCCGTGGTTCCTGACGATGGCTGCGAGCAGGGCCAAGTAGATTGAAGAGAGTGGTGATCAGGGAGAATCCATGAGGCACTCCACAGCTGGTCTCTGTGAGTTCAGAGTGGAACTGTGGTAGTCTGACTCTGTGTTCGGCTGGTGAGGAAGGAGCAGATCCATTCCAGGGCTTTGTCGCAGATGCTTGCACCAGAGTCTTGTGCATAGGATGCGGTAGGAGACGGTATCGAAGGTGGCCGAGAGGTTCAGGAGGATGAGGGCTGCAGTTTCGCCTCAGACGAGGAAGGTGCAGATGTCGTTAATAGCTTCAGTATTACTGTCTTGATGAGCTCAAAATCCATTCCTAACCAGAGTCAAAATCCAGAGATCCATTGGATTATAGTTATCTTTTAGTTGTCTCTAGATCGCCATCCTTAGGGGCCTTCTCATCAGTGTGGACAATGCATATATGATGCTCCTCTGTAGTTCCTCAATCCAAAATATCACATACCCATAGATCTACACTCGGTACCCTGCTCCCCATCAAACCCACAGCAACTCTCCACTTTGCTAGAAGCAACGTTAATTGTAGAAATGTGTAAGACATCTTACATCCTCTAAGTTTCTTTATTATTCCCAGCAAGCATGCCGCAGCCGTCCAGGGAATTTCAGTGCCTGTGACCTCCCCTACGCTGGAAATCACCTGCCTCCAGAAATTCTGAACTTCAGCACAGTACCAGGCCAGATGGAGGAAACCTGTGCCATCCTCTCCACAACGTACGCCTCTTAGTAGGATCTATCCTATGCAGCCCCTCCCATGCTGCACTGCTACGGTAGGGAGGCTTAGTGGCATCGTCGCTAAGTGCCCTATAAAAATGTGTGACAAGATGTCTACTCTCCCTTGATCTAATCAGGCCTCTCAGCGTGTGAGAGGCAGGTGGTCCAGCCAGATATGTATTCCAATTTTCCCCTACCATGTGCTCCAACGTGGCATAGTCCAGAAACTGCCCGTACCCCACCTGTAAAGTGTCCTGTGCATCTTGAACTGTAAGGAAAGTTCCCCTGAGAAAAGATCGTCCGCTAGGTGGCATCCCCCTTCTTTCCACCTCACCAGAGACATGTTCCGTTTTATGTCCCGGAAGGGTTTATGGTCCCAGATACACAGTTCTCTGCTGAAGGGGGTTCTGAGTAATAGTTTTTTGACCGTCTGTTCCCAGAACCTAGCTGTATGCTTCACCAAATAAGGCGCTGATTCATCCGTGCGACCACCCCTCATAAGCAATGGGTTAAGGTGCTCTCACCATACATAACCCCAATAATCACTTCTCCCAGTTGTCAACCTCGGTCAACCATTGAGCTGCATGCAGAAGAAGCATGCATAATAAGAAAGCTGCATATCCAGCAGCACCAGACCCCCCCTCCTCCAGGTCTATTTCAGGACCGCTAAGGCAATGCAATAGCGCCTGCCAGTCCATACTGATGCAATCAGTAAACGAGTAAACTATCAAGGTGCTGAAAGAAGTCCCTCCTAAGGGGAAAAATGAATTCTGGATAAGATACAAACAACACGTGGAAAACACCATCTTTGCAATGACCACCCACCCAATCACCGACAAAGGCGGTGTGTTCCAGAAGGCAATTGATGCAGCTAAACCCCTCAGCACCCTGTCCACATTAAGGTATCTGTATGTGTTCCCCGTGTGTGCCACCAACAGCCCCAAACAGGGAAAGCCTGTTCTCTGCCAACAGATCCTGAGGTCAGGCAACTGCTCGGGCAGCACTGCAACCAATCTCCCCAATGGGAATAATAGGGTCTTATCAATATTGACTCACAGAGATGCAACCAAAAGACCTCATAAGTTCAAGCAGGCAGGGGACCATTTCCACAGGCATGTGTAGATAAATCAGTGCATCATCTGCATATAAAGAAATAATGTGTTTACGTTCACCCACCTGTATACCCCAAGGCTCTAGTTCTCTGCGCAATAATATCACCATGGGCTCCACGTCCAAGACAAAAGAGTGGCAAGAGAGGCAAGCCCTGCCTGGTGCCCCTGCCAAACAACCAGGCATCGGAAAGTTCACTGCCCACCCTTCGGGGTCCTTCTAAAACAGTTGTTTCCACTCCAGGATCATTAGACCAAACCTCATCGCCCGAGCTCTGCCATAAGATAAGGGCAGCTAATAGTATCAAAAGCCTTCTCTAGGTATATCAACACTAAGACCATCTCCTGATCACTACCATTGGTTTCATGCAAGACATGTGTCAGTCTCTGGAGATTATGGGTCATACTACTTGAACCAAGCTAGTCACCACCTCATGCAATCGATTTGCAAGTATTTTACCGAGTACTTTAACATCAGAGTTGATCATAGTCATGGGACAATAGGAGGACAGATTTTCTTGGGCACCCCCCCCCCCCTGCTACACACCTTTGACCGTGGTAGGAGGCAGGGTCCCAATGGCCCTAGCCTCCAAGAACACCTTCAACAATTTCTCCGTAAACATCACAGAAAAACTTTATAGGAACTTGAGTGTGAGCCTTAGTTCCTCCAGAGTAACAGCTGTATCCTTTCCACATATATGAGAAGAGCCAGTCCAGAAAGGAACCTTTCTATCAATTCCAGATGACCATTCCCCCCAGTCTGGTATACCTACTTGAAGTGGTCTACCAGGACCCCAAGAACCTCCTGATGCCTTGTCACATATCGGCCACCTGGTGCCTGCAAACAAATTAGAGGCGGGATCTCACATTCATGTTTTAATATCCAGACTAGAAGCCACCTATCCTTGTCTCCCTCCCTATGCAAATGCCTATGATAGTCAGTTAGTGTGTGACCATCGAGGGATTTCACCTAAGGTGCGCTGGATGGCTATTATGATTGTCCGTGCCTCCTCTGATAATGCTTCCTCCACCTAGTGCTCGACCGATCTAGTTTTGCCAGTAGCAATGTCCACCAGCAACTGCCAATGTACAGCACATGTGACACCTATGCAAGTACCTCACACTACCACTTTGAGTGTATCCCATTCCGTGGCGCGGGACGCTGAGGTGCCCGATTTCCCCTCCAAATATTCATGTATGATGGTTGCCAAAGTCGCCCAACTGGCAGAATCAGTCAGTAGATCAGAGGGCATGCGCCAACTCGGCACCGCTGCCCCAATGGGTGGCGCAACAGTACTGGTGCATGATCTGACCGAAATCTCCACAGGTGTTCCACTGTATGAATCATCTCTCAATTTATTCCCGCCAATAACAGTTGGTCAAATTGACTGTAAGTGCAATGTGTCAATGTAAAAGGAACAAGGGGGTGGCCCTAGGTGGCTGGACGGGGCCGTAAAAAACTAAGAGAAAAGGTGTCCTAGCCGCCATATTCAAGTGCTGCTAAACCAATTTAACAGACTTAAGGCCATCAAATTCAATTGAAATAGGCTTGAAGCACTTATTTGCTACTTCATTCTATGCACTTTACTCCACATATAATCATAGGTCAGGTAAGTGCGGATACGTATTAGTCAAGAACAAATTATACATATTAAGGCAACAAATAAACCAATCCAAACGCGTCAGCATTACACAACACGGGGACTTTCGCATTCAATTAAGTTTCCCCCAGTAGAAATGTTTTTTGAATGGTCTCCCTACTGGTTCTAATGTTTCTTTTCCCCGTGGGTAGCAGCTTCTTGTTTTTTTTTTTTTTTAAACCTTTATTTATGAATGCACAATACACAGCGTCTGCCTACAACCCCGCAGGGCCGGCCGCTATGACATATACGGATGGTTAAAAGGTAAGTTTGAAGACAGTAGGTTGTTAAAGCAATCTCTCGAGACTACATTGTCGGACGGAACATAGCACCATATCAAACAGGATAAGAAAGGTTTAATTTTATGATTTTGTCGAAAAGAACAACAACACACAAACACATGGTATCATAATGGCAAGGGTCGCTAGAGGGGGGGGAGAGCGCTAATAAATAAGGGAACCTATATGGCGAGGGGGGGCGAGCACGGGGGAGAAAGCAGAGACTATACTGGGAATTGGGAACGGAACGTCAATCATGGGGAGGAGGGGAGAGGAACCTCATAGTCAAGTGGAGGGGAGCAAATGTCTCCTCGGTACGAATTCCACTGCGCCCAGACCCTGGACCATTTTTTGGGACGCCCCCGCGCCTCATAAACAGTTTTTTCTCGGAACATGCACCAGTCCATGTTCTCTTTCCAGGCACTGAGCAATGGTAGTCTAGGAGAGCCCCAGAGCTGCGCTATATCTCTCTTTGCAACCATGTTGCCCAGAGTGACCCATAGTGTCTGGGCAGCATTACAATCCGACGGTTCCCACACATTCAGCAAGCAACGTCGTGCTTCGGGAAGGAGAGGGATCCCGGTGACACGACCCATAACATCATGCACTCTAGACCAAAAGGCTGCAATCATCGGGCATTCCCATAGAACATGAAGGAAAGTACCATCCATACCACACCCACGCCTGCACTGTCCATCCGAAACCAAACCCATCCGCACCAGACGCATACCAGTCAGATATACTCGGTGGAGGATCTTCAACTGGACAAAGAGAAGCCGAGCCGGGATAGCCACCTCCTTAGGGGAGGATACAGCTGACTGCCAGTCCTCGTCGTCGAGCTCGAGCCCGTCAGCCGTCCAGGTAGCACGAAGTTTCTCAAGTTGGCCAGCCCTGTTGTTGACAAGCTTCTTATATATTAAGGAAATCGTGCTATCGGGGACATGGCCATCTAAAACACGATCCTCCAAGGGGGAAGACTGCGGGATATCGGTACCAGATGGAAAGACGGAGGACAAGGCATGTCGAACCTGCATATACCGGAAGTGCTCCCTATCGTCGAGCCGATATTCCAATTTCAATACCTCGAAGGATTTAACAGCGCCTCGAGCCCATAGATCCTCCACCTTACTGATCCCAATCATGTCCCACTTCTCGAATCCCTTCGTCTTCCACAGATTACCCAGCCGATTCGAGTCGTACAAGGGCGTCATACGTGTCAGCTTACCACCCCAGCCCGTGGCCACAGTAGCATCTCTCCATGCCCGCACAGCACATTTCGTCGGCCCTGTAAGGAGTCGAAAGGGTGACTTTGAGTACAGGGCCCTATTGAAGTTGCCACCAGGCAACAATAGTTTATCCAAAGCAAAGGCGGGAGCGGGTTCCGAAGCGTCCGTCGCATGGTTGATAGCGCTCAGGTGTGAGGCCCAGTAATAGCGTCTAATATCCGGCAACGCAATACCACCATCATACCATGAGAGGGTGAGCTTGGACAAGGCGATACGGGCACGACCATCCCAAATCAGTTGTCGCTGTAAACTCTCAACCTCTCGGAAGTAGCGAGCAGGGACAGGGTCGAAAAAATTCTGCAGGGCGTAAAGAAACCGGGGGAGCGACATCATTTTAAAGAGTGCCGCTCGGCCCAATGGGGATAGAGGCAACTCACGCCACCGTCGCACGTCCTGCTTGAGTCTGCGGAGCGGAGCATACAAGTTCTGCTCATAGCGGACCGAAGAGACCATAGAGACATAGATCCCCAGATACTTGAAGCCATCAGTCGCTACCAATATGGGAAACCTGCGAGGCAGAGGCGGGAGCGCCCCGGCTATAACATAAACACAGGACTTGGTCCAATTGATGACTAATCCCGAGTTCTTACCAAAGGATGTGAGAACGTCGAAGAGGACGTTAAGCGACTTTTGAGGGGAAGTAAGATAAAGAAGGATATCATCCGCGTACAAGGAGACACGATCCTCGAGATCCGGGGACCATCTGATCCCCTTAATGGAGGGCTCCCACCGCAGCCACGCAGCAAGGGGCTCAAGCGCCAATGCGAATAGAAGCGGGGAGAGCGGACAGCCCTGACGGGTGCCGCGGCCTAAGGGGAAAGGGTCAGAGCATCTACCATTCACCACGACCTGAGCCAATGCTCGTTCATAAAGGAGCCTGACCCATGTGATGAAGTTAGGACCAAAGCCAAACATAGCAAGAGCCGCCCAGAGATAGGGCCATTCGATAGTGTCGAAAGCCATAGTGGCGTCTAAGGAGGCAACCACTGCCGGCTCGGCGAGAATTGGAGCCCTCGCGAGAACACCGTGAAGCCTACGCAGGTTAAGGGCCGTGTTCCTATGCGGGATGAAACCGGATTGATCCGGATGGATCAAGTCGCAAATCACCTTAAGCAACCGATTGGCCAGAATCTTGGCCAGGATTTTGGGTTCCGCGTTCAGGAGAGAGATGGGGCGGTAGGAAGTGCAGCGGTCACGAGGCTTACCGTCTTTATAAATGACCACTATGGTAGCAAGGCGCTGCTCGGGGGGGAGGCTTCCAGCCTCAACCGCCTCGAGAAACATGTTGCGCAGGTGGGCGGCCATTTTGTCCGAACAAAGTTTGTAAAGTTCAATGGGCAATCCATTCGGGCCCATCGCCTTCCCCGAGCGCAGAGATCGGATAGCAAGAGCGATCTCATCAACGGTGAAAGGGGCTTCCAAGGCAAGACCATCTTCATCCGAAACAGTAGGCAAGGCAATATCTCGCAATAGCAGCCTGGAATCAGCCTCATCCCGATCACTAACAGGCGTATAAACCTTCCGGAAGTGGTCAACAAAGCAATCAACAATTTCACCAGGATCGGAGACACTCTCACCGGATTCACGAACAATGACAGGCACGACACGACTCGCTCGTTCAGCCTTATCCAGCCATGCCAAGAGCTTGCTAGCTTTGTCACCCACATCATACAGTCGGCCTAGTTGATTCGCTCGCATCAATTTAGCAGCATCAGTGACACAAGCTCTATAGTCAGCTTGCTTTAGTTCCAAAGTGTGCAACAGTGCAGGCGTGTCATCCCCACCCAACTCACTTTCAAGCGCAGTGATCTCAGTTTCAAGAGCAAGAACAGCCTCCCTCTTTACCCTACGCTCAGCAGCAATGAGTGATAGAGCAGAACCTCTGATAACCGTCTTGAAGGCTTCCCAAAGAACAGTAGGGGAGGTGACTGAGCCCACATTCTCGTCAAAATAACAATCAATTGCCTTCACCAAATCTGAGCGGAGCCGGGGGCTACGAAAATGCCAGGGAGGGACAGGGGGAATTCTGTTACCAAGTAAACCACCCACAGAAATCTTAATCATCAAGGGGGAATGGTCCGAGATACCCCGGGGAAGATGTCGTACCTCCCGGACAGTGGACAGAGTGGAAGCTAACATAAAGAAATAATCGATACGAGAGAGGCTGCCATGCGCACCAGAGTGGAAAGTATATTGCTGGAGTGCGGGGTGCAGTGAGCGCCAAACATCCACCAGGCCAAAAGTATCAGCCATCTCATTGAGCCACATTTGGGACGGCAGCAGGACTCTAGGGGGAAGTCGATCACATTCACCAGACATAACAGAATTAAAGTCCCCGCCCAAAATTAACAATCCATCAGGAAGGCCAAGAAGAGTCCTGCCAAGATCAGCGTAGGTGGTAGCCTGCAGTCCCGGGGGAATATAGACAACAACCAGCACAATCTGTTTACCCTCCCACCTCCCGGAGACAGCAGCATACCGCCCACGGTCGTCAAGGATAACCTCGTCAATAGCAAAAGCTAGGGAGGACTTCACCATGATACCCACTCCCCGGGACCCAGAGGTGAAACCAGCATGTGCGATCAGGCGATAACCCCGGCGGTCGAGGGCCTTGCAAGCATTTCCAATTAAGTGGGTCTCCTGAAGGAACACAACATCTGGGGCATGTCGTCTCAAAAATTGCAACACAATACCCCGCTTGATCCTGTCGCCCAACCAGTTGACGTTCCAAGAAAGAACCCGCATTTCACCCCCCCCCATTGCGGCATAGGCAATCCACCCCAACCCCCCTCCACAACCCAAAGTTCGGAATATTTGCAATCAATAAAATACCATGAAAAAAGAGACATAACAAACAAAACGAAACACCACCAAATCCCCAGAAACCAACCCCCCATCAGAAACCCGTTACAACACCCCCCTCCCTGCACCCCTGCTGACTAAAAAGCCACCCCCAACTGCAGTGTGCCTGTCGCCCCATCTTATCTACACAAAGAACCCCCCGAGGAGGAAGGGAGAAATCACCCGTTCCCGCACCGCCACGGGCATAACCATAGAGCACACAGTTAATTTACTCTGTACAGTACGTAGTCTCAATCTGGACCTCCGGGGGCCCATGTTACTCCTGGGCCGTTGCACCACCTTCCGCACCACCAGGGCCTCCGCTCTCAGAGTCCTCCGTCGGCAACGAGTCCAACCAGTCGGCAACACGCTCCGGCTGATCAAAAAAATAGGCACGTTCTCTAAACTCTATCCGCAGTCGGGCTGGAAACAACATGGCGTACTTCAGTCCCCGGTCTCTCAGGCGACGCTTCACTCCGAGGAACCCAGATCGTTGTCGCTGCACTTGGGGAGTGAAATCAGGATAGATGGAGATAGAGTTATTGTCATATTTCAACGGGCCGTGTTTACGGGCGGCCTGGAGGATAGCATCTCTATCTCGATAGTGAAATAGCCTTGCAATGATAGGCCTCGGCGGGCCTCCTGGTTTCACCCGTCCTCCTGGAAAACGATAGGCGCGCTCTACGGCAAAGAACTTACTGAGTCCAACCGGAGCAAGTTTAGCAACGATTAGTTCCTCGACCAGTAAATCGATCGAGGCAGCACCATCACTTTCCGGTACTCCAACCAGGCGTATGTTGTTCCGCCTGGCCCTGTTGTCGTAATCCTCCATACGTTTAAGCAGCAGATCTTGCGAGGCACGCAGATTCCCAATCTCAGACTGCGCCTCCGCCATGTCCGTTACCAGGCTCGACGCCTTCAGGTCTAGTGCTTTCACCCTCTCGTTAGTTTTGGCAAGATCGGCCCGAATAAGAGTAACATCCACAGCCACCGTGTCTATCTTGGACACGATGGCTTCGTACTGCTGACTCATGTCGGCCTTAAGTCCAGAGATGGCCGCCAACAGGTCTTGGAGCGATACTTCAGAAGAAGACGACATGTCTGTCTGAGGTCCTTCAGCGCCCACTCTTGTGACACCGGGGGAGCCTCTCGGCTGGGTGTAGCGTTCGATCATATTAGACTGGATCGACCCCCCCCCCCGGGTTACAGTGTTCCTGCGTTTTCCGGCCTCAGGTTTTGTCGCCATGTTGCAGTCGATGGCGGTCAAGAACCCAAGAGTGGCAGTGGGACGGGAAAAAGTCCAGAAATTCCGAAGCGCAGGTCGAGGAGGGAATACGGCAGGCCTCCTTGCCAGCCCAATGATGGAAAGCGTACACTGTGAGGGCAGCAGGCAAAGACAAAGTAGGAGGAGACAGGGACGATGAGGCCGGAAACCGAAAGTGAAAGTGGTACACCACCGGTGGGCCAGATGCCAGGCAGCCGTTGTTGTTGCGTTACAGCTCGGCCATAATAGGCAGCCGAGTCCCCGGTCACGTCCGTGGGCAGGCCAAAAAGTTGGAGACGACAGAAAAATGGTCCCCGAGGTCCGATTTCGACCAAAAAAGGATCGTCAGCATCAGTAAGAGTAGCACTTCAAAAGCCCGTCGAATTGATCAGGATAGGTGCAGGATAGATAAAGAAGGGCGGCGCGGGTCTCGGGAGCTCTCTGCTCACGCGACCATCTTGGATGCCCGCGTAGCTCCTCCTCCGGGTAGCAGCTTCTTAAATTGGTTACATAATGTGGACGGTAAAGGATGTCCTAGTGGCTGCTCCTTTTGTGAACTAAGACTGGTGATATACAGCCAGATTCACCAAGCCGAAATCGGCTCGCAAAGGGCCAGAACCTGAGAATCTGGCCCTTTGCGAGCGCTATTTTTGCATTTGGGATTCATCATCCCAAATGCAAAAATCGCAATTCTAGAAATCGCTAAATTGCGATTAATTGCATTTAAGGAATCTCAATTTGAGATTCCTTAAATGCAATTCATGAACCATTAAAAAATTGCGAATTCACAATCTGGGGCCGCTATTTACAGCGAAGTCTAACTACGTGGTATATAGCAAAAACGTAGAAAAATGCACTTTAGTGCATTTTTCTAAGTTGTATGTTACACACACACTTTGGACATGTGTGTGCGCAACACCAGTGTACAATATCATTTCAGGGGTGCTACAGGGTGTCCTTTGGACACCCTGGCACCCTTGAAATTGCTTCCTTATTTGTGATTCGCTAATTGCTAATCGCAAATAAGGAATGACTCCCCATTCATAGGAATGAATGGGAAAGCCATTCCTTATTTGCGAATCGCAATTAGCGAATCGCATACAAGGAAGCAGTAGAAATCGCATAAAATATTGTGATTTCTACATGCATCCCATTTTGCAAGTCTTTAATAGCGAATCCTTAAAATTTGCTATTAAGGACTCGCAAAACATGACCATGATGAATCTGGGGGATAATGTTTAGCTAATTGTTGTTATGTATCACTCTTCATGTATTGTTTGTTACATCACATTACTCATCACAAAATCTGTATGTTTTTGTTTTATTTGTTGCCTTAATATGTACAATTTGTTCTTGACCTGACCTGATTTATGATTATATGTGGAGTAAATTGCATAGAATGAAGTAACAAGTAAATGCTTCAAGCCTGCATCAATTGAATTGATGGCCTTTAGTTGGTTAAACTGATTTAGCAGCATTTGAATGTGACGGCTAGGACACATTTTCTCTTAGAGTATGTGTTAATGTGTCACAAATTTGTGTTCTGTTAGATGTGACTCCTGTAAGCAGGCTATTTGAATTGGGTGATGCTTAAAAAAATGAATAAGCTCTTTAGTGCTTTGTGTAACTTCTGAGACCATTGACATTCCAGTTTACAATACCAAGATAGTCAGCCGTTGGGCACGACTATCTCACCTATCCTACCCTATCTATTAGAACCCCTGAAGCACCATAGGGCAATCATAGTAAAAGGCTGCAGTAGCTTGGAGAGTTCCTGCAAATGCACTGCAATGAACCAACAATTTCCCATCAGAACTCTGGAGCTAAAATGAAAATTCAATCGGTAAAGGTCCCCCTCCCCGGACAAACAACTTCTGAACAAAACTGTGTGTTCGCCCATAATTGTTCTGCTGCCAGGACCTACAGCCTAAACCCTCCTTCCCCCAACTAAAGCCTACCACTAAATGTGGGAGACCCCCCATCCTCCCATACAAAGAACCACAACTGTTACATACAATAAACATTAACTGTTATTTATCCTTATGTATCCCCCATATCCTTATCTCTAAGCATTCAGTTCCCCTCGGGTCCAGTCACGCTATCAGTGATCACCACTTTGCCCGTTGTAGGTGTTTCAAAGTCCAGAGCATCAATCAGGAGTCTCCAGTGCCATGGTGCCATCTTCTTGGAGAATAACCCTCGCATGATCCCCCCTCATCCATCTGGCTGCTCTCAGCGCCTACCCTGACTCTCCAGTTGGAGTTCTGGGATGCCACCCTCCCCCACGACGCTGCCTTCCAGGATCCTTGTCGTTCTTTCGTCACTGTGTCCCACATCTTTAGCCACCTCCATACATCCCCAGCAATGTAAAAAAGTGTGACTTGCCCTCTGAAATTAATCTCAGATGGGCCGGAAGCAGGAGCATATACCGAAGACCCATCCTCCTCAGCTATCTCTTAGCCTTCGAGAAGGACCTACTCTTGTACTTTTTGCAAGTAATCTGGGTTAATGGAGATCTTATGATTCTAGTACAAGAGGTAAGTAGCTTTGCCAGCTGCCAATAAAAGACAATCCCTATCTCTATAGTTTAGGACACACGGTATAATGATGGTGCGCCCTCTCAATTAAAAACTGCGTTGGCAGGCCAGCAGGCTAGAAAGTATCACATATCCATGATTCCACAAACCGCTCTGTCTCACCTCTCTTCGCTCATTCAGGAAAGTCCATACTTCGTCCGCCACCTGTTCTTTCAAAGTTGTCACTTCAGATTGAAGATCTACAGTTGCACCTTCAATCGTATTAACCTTATCAAACACTTTCCTCAAGTCGGCACACAAGAGATTGACCTATGTAGACACGGCCTCAATTTTCCCTTCAAGGATTGTCCTGAAGCCCTGGATAGCTGCCATGAGGTCCACCTGGGAAAGTTCCTCCGGCAACGAGGACCACAACCCCCCCCCCCCCGCAACAACCCACAAACTCTCATGGCACGACTTGCGCTGGGAAGCAAGCGTGTGCGTATTGTATTGTTCAATGATATTCCCCTGAGGGGGGTGCTGGCAGTTTCACTCTGCCTTTGGCAAAGAAAGAGTGCAAAAAGACTGACAAGGTTAGAAAAGAAGCGCCATTTCCAATGAGAATCTCCTTACTCATCCACACTGTGTCTGTAATTCCCCCCCCCCACCAATTCCAGCCTCAGGCCCAACAGCACAGGGGGAATCAATGGAGCCTCGACCCATTGACTGAGCCCCAGTCCAACACGGTACAATTATGCTTCAAAGGTTAGTCCACGAAATCCTAGACTCCCTTCTTAATGCAGAGCGGGTTAGGGATCATCAAAATTGGCTCTGTGTGCACAAGCAATCAGCCTGGGTTCCATCGACGTAGTGCCACCAGGGCTCTTTAAACCGTCATCCAGCGGGGCCTGATAGTAGGTGACTTTGCAGGGGCTCCAACTAGGATAGCACTACCCCAAGAACAGCAATATGGCCCCAATGCCGCCACCAAGACCAGCACTGAAGCAGGGCCCATGTGCCAGCCCCTACTCCTCACCGAACCAAAGAGAAGATTCACGTTGGCTTCCCTATGGTGGGCAAACACCGTCAGCAGCCGAACATCCGAGGCAGGCCCCACCAGCAACCGCCCGCGCTCCTGTGTCTCCGAGGACACCCGCGAGGCAGGATCCGTTGGGCCGTGCCCCTCAGCCCTGCTGTCTCCAATTGGGAACGGCCCACCAGGCAGGGCCGCACTACCGCAGCATCAGCTCTCTGGTGAGGCAGAATTCGCCAGGCTTCACTGCTCCTCTGCTCCGCCCCCAACCAGAAGCGACCTCCAGGTAACTCTGTCCCACTGCCAGGACCAATGCAGCCGGCAGTCTCAGGCCTTCTCACCCCAGTCTTGGCTGCTTACCAAAAACTCGAGCCCGGGCCAGGACCCTCCGCAGCACTTGAGCAGTCCTCACGGGAGTCGATCATGCCCTCCACGGCCAGCGGAGCTCCTTCAACGACCACCGGCTCAAGGGTCCGGCCTCCAACAAACGTTAGGCCAGGCACCGCCAAATAGTATGGGTAACCGCCTGCACCTAGGCCTCTTTGTAGGCCTGATTCGGCCCAGTGGAAACTACAGCAGCTCCGGAGGGAGTGGGGGGGGGGGCACTTATTAACTGCCCAGCTTCGCTGCCTCTCCCAATGGCATTGAGCCATACGTCTGCGGTTATTCGAGTGCTGATAAGGCAAAGGACGTTGCAGGATAAGAGAGGACCGGTAGGGAGCCTCTCAGAGACACGTCCTGTCGACCATGTTGCTTGGCCACACCCCTCCTCATAGGACCTGTTAAGTCTAATCTATCGACCCATGTCAAAGGACATTCTAAATGTGGTCATTGCAAGGCTTGCTCTCCTACTCTAAAAATGAAGGCCTTTACATACAGAGACCAAATGTACACATTCAAGGACCACACAAACTGTAATAGTACTGATGCAGTACATCTGATTTTGTGACCATGTGATTTTTTATATGTAGGCCAAACTAGACAGAAAGTAAAAACATGTATAATACAGCATTGTAGTAGGATCCGGTGTAAGGACCAGCGGGCACCACTAGTAGAGAATTTCAGTACCTTTGGACACCAGGCTGAGAGCCTGAGGTGGTTGGTCATAGAAAGGGCCCATGCCAATCCCAGGGGTGGAAATCTTACAACCATCCTGAATCTACAAGCATTCAAATGGATACACAACCTTGATACGGTGACCTGGGGTCTGAATGAGTAAGAAGAAATCTCCAGACAGGTGTCCACCATCAGTAATATCTGAATCAATTTGTCTATTTGGTATATCATGCCACAAATGTGCATATCATGAACCTTTCATCTTTAATTTTTAAATGTGTTCCTTTGTACATATGTATATACTGTAATGTATCTTCTTTTACATTTGTAAATAATAACTGATCATTGTTTTCATTCATGTTTGGATAGTTTTGTATTCCTTTGTTTGTCTGTGGAGTATGTCTAATTGTTTTGTCATTTATGTTTGATTATATTTGTGGATGTACTACCTTCTTTTTTGAAAAAGGGCATTTATGTGTAACAATCTCATTGTATAATTGCGGAATATTCTTATAATCTGTACTTCTCACTTTACTTTTATCTTCTCTCTTCCACCTGAAGCCATAAGCCTTTTTGCCTTTTGAGAATAGTTTATTTCCAGTTTATAGGTCACCATGCAGGACCTCTTTTTGCATAAATTCAATTTTTTATACTATTGAGTGTGTGCTGCTCCTTGGTTTAGTTTTTTGTCATCCGAAACACTAGTATGGGACTTGCCCATTTTAGGAGCATGCTTTTGAAGGTAGGGTAAATGATCAGTCCATTGTGCACCCGTCTATGTGCACTTTGCTGCCGCGTCTGCTCATTTTTATCCTGCACTCCGACTTGACTAATTTATCTGTTGTGATTGTCCCATTAAGGTAAGCGGACACCGACCCCAGAGTCCTTTTTCTTGTAATTTTTGTTTTATGGTTAATTTCTTTGACAAACACGCTTTATGCTGTGTTCTATTTAAGGTTGTTTCAGAGACCCGCCACGATTAAATGGTGGATCGGGTTCTCTTTCGATGATTGAAGAGCCGACAGAACCGGCTGTCCCGTATAGGTAAGCGGAATATGGCATGCCTGAAACTGTATCCATAACATTGCGAGATATATCTATAGCGCCTCACTGGCAATTTACTTTTCTATCCCCGCAAAGACCTGCCGTTTTTTCTCGTGGGACTCCCATTACACTGCTAAAGAAGAAGTTGCTGTTATTTCGAGAATCCTATGTGCCCTGTAAACTCTGCTTGTATCCCGAACCGATTCTTTGGGTTATTCCTTTAGGTAAGGGGATCATGGCGGTCCATTCTTACCCTTGCTGCATGGTCACATTTTCATTGGCTGAAAGCTTAGTTTCATTGGTTGAATGTTTTCATGTGTTCATGTTTCGTTTTCCAGGGACCCATTGTAGTTCTTTGATGGTACGCAGACCTCGTTAAAAGGCTTCTTCAGATCGTACAATGGTTTTTTGAGGATATGGAGCAATGCGCCCTATATTGGTTCATCAATTAGTAACCCCACAGTGATCCTTTGTGCTCACAATACTTCAGGTTAGTGTTGGCCTCCGACAGCAGTGAGAAGGTTTTTCTAGCATAAAAAAGAGATTGTGGGGCATGTTATCAAGAAACAGAGTTAAAATTATCGCTGCATTAGCGGCAGAAAACTGTCGCTAAATCGTCGATAATGGGCTGGATAATATGCCCTTGAGAATTCCAACAGAAGCCCATGTTCTGGTGTCAACATGGGCTTCTATTGGAATTCTCAAAGGAATATTATCAAGCCCATTATCGCCGCTTTAGCAGTAGTTTTCTGCCGCTAAAGCGGAGATCATTTTAACTCTGTGCTTGATAGTATGCCCCACGTTTTTAACTAGGGTGCTTTCACCATGTGGTTTTTAATGGATTTTTCCGTTCTATTTAGGTTTCCTTTTTACCCATATGGTTTTGTGTTTGTCCTGATAAAGACCCTCATGCCAAGGGACAGTACATTTTAGGTGCTAGACTCAAGTCTTCTGGACTGGATTGAATCTTTGCTCCTTTGGGATGGTGTGTCCGGATTCTTTGACCGCCTATCCTTAACCATGGACTCATATCCTAGATCAGGCTTCGAATAATCAAAACAACTTTACTAGACTTGCTGGTCTAGTGACTTAAATAATCTACTCAACTTATTTATAATGCTCTTGAACCATAAACTGTTTTCAAATTATGTGATTGTGGTCAAACAATGTAATTCATTGAGCTGCCATTTTCTTCATTATCACATATGTGAGCACCTTCAAATGAGCAAGTCCGAACTTGGAAGAAATCAAACTTTCTGTAAGGTCAGCAGAAAAGAAATGGCGTAAAACTAAAGCTCATTCTGATAAACAACAATACAAAGACTTAAATAGACTTTATATGATAGAAATAGCCAGAGCGAAAAAAGATTACTGTGGGCATAGGATCCATCAGGCAGCAAACTCTCAAAAAGAATTGTTTAAAATAATAAAAGAATTCACTAATCCTCCTGCCTGTCAGCCCTCCCCAAATGGCCTCATAGGAGTGGGTTAATTCTGTATCCTCCTATTTTCATGATAAAATTAAGCATATTCATAAATCCTTTCCTCAATCAGCTCTTCCCGCCCAGACAATATTCCCATCAGCTGAAATTTACATGGAATCTGATCTCCCAGATACGGGTCTTAGAGAATTCCAACCCTTCTCAGAAATTGAAGTAGACATTGCCCTACACAAGATAAAGTCAGGTTCCCCAAGTGATCCAGCATCCTCCCAGATCCTTCAAAAAATTGCTCCTGCTTTCACCCCTGTGTTAACAAAAATTCTTAATCTTTCCCTGTTCCACGCCTCGGTTCCTCTGCACTGGAAGGAGGCGATAATTAGACCAATCCTGAAAAAGCCCTCAGCCGATGCAAAACAACTTTCAAACTACCGCCCCATTTCTCTTCTGCCACTATTTGGTAAAATAATAGAATCCTTGGTAAACAAGCAATTAGGCTCCTACTTGGAGACAAACAAGCTTCTGGATCCTTCTCAGTCAGGCTTTCGTGCGTTTCACAGCACTGAGACTGCCTTGCTCAAAATAGTGGACAAAGCCAGGATGTCTTTGGACGTTGGGCAGTCCGCCATACTGGTCCTGCTTGATTTGTTGGCGGCCTTCAACACCATCTCGCATCACATCTTGATAGAACGTTTGACAGAGATGGGTGTCTAGGGCCCCGCACTGCTTTGGCTTAAGAGCTATCTGTCTAACAGGCGCTCTAGGGTCCAAGTGGGAAAACATTTCTCGGACTATCAAGGAAATGATAAAGGCGTACCCCAAGGATCAATTTTGAGCCCTACGCTTTTTAACCTATATGTGTCCCCTCTGGCCAAAGTGATCCATTCCTTCGGTTTTGGAACTGTATCTTATGCTGGTGACACCCAGCTTTTGGTTACCATCTGTCCAGATCCTAATGAGACCAAAATAAGATTTCAAAAATGCATGATTGCAATACACGACTGGATGTCCAGCAATTATTTGATGTTCAACGCTAGTAAAACCGAGATTGTACTCTTTGGAAAGGCCGATAGGATCTGGTCAGAAGAATAGTGGCCAACCACTCTGGGTACGTGTCCCGCTCCTAAGACATCAGTCAGGAACTTAGGGGTTATTGTGGACAATAAGTTGTCCATGGCTGAACATGTCAACAGAGTAACTGGCACCTGCTTTGGAATAATGTGCAGCCTAAAGAAAATCTTCAAATGGATCCCCCTATCGTCTCGCATGCCTCTAGTTCAAGGCCTCATCGTTAGTTGGATCGACTACGGGAATGCCCTGTTAGCCTCCATCAATGAAAATCTTCTGGCAAAACTCCAGGTAGCGCAGAATACGGTGGCCAGATTGGTGCTTGACCTTCCTTGCCGTTCACCTTCTCTGCCTTGCCTTAAAAAGTTGCATTGGCTTCCTGTCAAAAAACACATAAAATTCAAACTATGTTGCCTGGTTCATAAAAATATCAATGGACAAGGACCATCTTATTTGGGTAACAAACTCAAATTCTACAACAGTGCCCCAACACTCAGATCGTCCAACCAACAACTTCTTACGGTTCCTAAAGTCCGAACCGTCAGAAATGGTGACAGGGCTTTTAGTAAAGCTGCCCCAGGGGCCTGGAATTCCCTTCCTCTCTGTCTTAGGACTGAACTCAATCACATGAGATTCCGTAAAAAACTAAAAACCTGGCTTTACTAACCTCTGCCCGTTGCCTCTGTCAGTGGACATGCTAGCGCTCTGAGACCTTCGGGTGATTTATGTGCTATATAAACTGTAAATTACATTACATTACAAGTTCCGCATGTCTGCTGTACTAAAAACTCTTTTGTTTGATTTCATAGACTAAACTTCCTTTCCATATATAATACAAATCTAGCCACATATAGGATACACAGGACCCCTGACTAGCCTCTTAGTTCATTACAGCATTTTCATCAGGGCGGGGTAGGAATGTTTCTCAAATCATGTTTAAAAACAATCAATTTTAAGAAATACATAATTAAAGTATACACTGTCATATGTAATCAGTAGATTTCACATTGAAATGTCCACACACTTTCTCACTTACATGCAGCTTTACTGATAAACTGTATAGAGTGCAAACTATGGGGCATATTATCAAAGACCGGTGTTAAAATTATCGCTGTTTTATCGGCAGGAAACGGACGATAAAACGTTGATAATGGGCTTGATAATACGCCCTTGTTAATTCCCATAGAAAGCCCAAGTTAACACAAGAACATGTGCTTCTATGGGAATTAACAAGGGCGTATTATCAAGCCCATTATCGCCGTTATATCATCAGTTTCCTGCCGATAAAACTGCAATAATTTTAACACCGGTCCTTGATAATATGCCCCTATAATTTTAGGAAATAGAGTTTCTCCAAATTTGTATCATTTGCACATCACCAAGTAAAGTGTTCTGGTTTGTTTTGCTCCTATTTAACTTTGTTTGCATCACACTTTTTAATTACAAAAAATGTGTTTGTAATTCCTAATAGATTTTGAAATATTTGTAATATTAATTCACAGGCTATTTATTTAAATGTTATGTGTTTGAGAAAAATAGCTGACATCTTCAGACAGCTAGCTTGACAAAAACCTCTAACTCATGTAAGTGGGAGAAAAATAAATCTCATTTTCCAAGCAGCAATTAGTTAAAAGACAAACTAACATTTGACCTCTTTCCTTGAACAGACAGCAAATAAGTCAAGATAAAAACAAGATTTAACAGCATCTTTATTGCTCATTGACTTTCTGAATGAACAATAAGTTATTTTTCAAGGAGGCTGATCTCCTTTGGCAATTGGGAACCACATGAGCCATTGTTCCACTTTTCAATAAGTAACAGTTAATTTCATTGATTAACTTTACTTTTCTTTTTACATCACTTTGCACAGGAGCACTTCTGTTGACACGTTTCTATCACTATTCTAGAGCAACCACAGTATTTTTTCTTAATGTACTGAATAACCTTTAAATACAAATTGAATTTATGTTTGAAAAAA
The DNA here is from genome assembly GCF_964263255.1 of Lissotriton vulgaris. Taxonomy (NCBI): domain Eukaryota; kingdom Metazoa; phylum Chordata; class Amphibia; order Caudata; family Salamandridae; genus Lissotriton; species Lissotriton vulgaris. Next base: position 1,545,833,362 of record NC_141695.1, on the reverse strand, counting down.
TCAAGTGTGTCTTTCCTTCCTTTCTCTCGCAAAGATTAATTAGTAGGATCACTAATACATGAATGAATACTGTATGTTTGGCCATTAGGACCATTCGGTTGCTTGTATCGTACAGTGCTAGTGTTAGTGCCAGCATTTTGTCATGGATGTCCCCCATGTACCTATGATAGGTCCTTAGGCCGTAAATATTATGCAATGTGCTAGTGCCAGAACGTTAGCATTAGTGCTTTCCATGTGCCTTGTGTGACCCTTATGCCCAACATTACGTCTAGTACGTCAGGGAAAACGGATTGTGTCACAGTTGTCGTCCCTTACGCCTAGACTTACCTCCCGTGTACCAGTGCCATCATTTTGCTAACGGTGCCACATATGCCAAGAATTTCCTCCATTATGCCATCATCAGTGTTTTTACACAGGTGTCCCAAGCCAAGACTTTTTACCAGTCTGACAATGTTTTGCCATGGTTGTCCCTTTATGCAAGTACTCTATCTAGTATGCCTGTGCCATTATTTGGTCATGGGTGCCTGCAAACAGCTGCCTCTAGTGTACCAGCATTTGCTATGGGTAACTGTTAAAGCCAAGAATTGTAAGGCAGGATGAACAGCAGACTCGCAAGCATAACACAAGATACTCACTAAAGCTCACATTGCTCATTTACACTCATTCTCACTCACACTTACCTGCTGTCATTCATCCTTACTCACCCTTGCATTCACTGATTATCCCTCTGAAACACTCAGTCTTTTTCTCACTCATTCTCACTCACTGACTCACACTCACCCTGATGTTCACTCTTATCTTTTTACTCCCTTGAGTTCACGCTTATTTACTTCATACTCTTGTTTTTTTCACCTACTCCGACACACTCATCTCACTTAGTCTCATTCGCTACCTGTCACACACTCACTCCTACTCGCTGACACATATGCTCACATATACACAAACGCACACATACATCGCTTTCTGTAGCACAAACACACTCACCTGCATACATGCACACATGCATTTAAAAGCATTTTTTTTTACTTACCTTAAATGCCAGCAAATCTCCTATTCCAGCCCCTCCATTTTCTATTACAGTAATAGTGAATCACACTAACATTCATTATTAGTTAGATAAAAATGGGCAGAAAACCAGGACGTTGGAGTCCAAGCACCCACAAAGGTGAGATGTCCACTTGTTCCTGCAGGCCTCAATAAATCTTAACAATGTTGCTGGGCCAGGGGTCTAATGACCTTACTTATCTACTAGACCCATGAACTGGCCACAGACATTTTTTCATAAACAAATATTAGCAGCCAAGCCATTCCCAACAATATGCAGTCCACCAGAATAATGACAAGCAGCAATGTTAAAAAGGGACTTTTAAATGGGCCTATAGGACCTTTATATTGATGTCCTAAATAGGCAAATGACTCAACAGACCCTACTTACATTTCAAAGTTTTACTTCATCTTGTATTCCCCAGTAGTACTTTTGCTTTCACCAGATGTATTTCTATAGTTTTGTTTTTTGGTACATGACTTTTGTGTAGTGCATACTTTGAAATGAGTCATCTCTAGGTGAGGTCATATTGTGGGTAGGTATCCATAAAGAGGTACAACTGACAACAAAAGAGTTGAGGGTGAAGGATATGCGAGTTTCTCACAGTGCCTGTCAGTGGGTATTAAAGGTTTTCAATTATTTAAATAAGTAATACATAAATAAGTCTATCCAGTCCTTGGCCTCAATTCAGAACACAGTGCGATGTCGCATATTTGCCAATTACAATCATGATTTTCTGAGAAAGTCTGTGAAGGAGGTACAGAGTTGTGGACATATTGGCAGTGCCAAAGATAAAGAAAATGTAAGTGGGTTGATTGTGTTTATATGGAGTGGAGAAGTGGAAATGAAAGTGTGTGTGCAAAAGGTGAGCGTGAAAAGACTAAACTGAAGAGAAAAGATGGTCGGTGAGATATGTAAAGGGAGGATTTCAGAAACATGGGGAACGAAGTGGGTAGGAAAGTGATAGGCTGTATAGCAAAGTCAGGTGAAGGGATGAAAGTGAATGATTTAGGCCCTTTGAAGCCCACATACATTAGTAATGATTAATTCAAAATCTCAAAGAAGATCTTCAAATGGCTCCCCACCAACACTCGCAGAACTGTCACCCAAGCCCTCATCACCAGCAAGTTAGACTACGAGAATCCACTCTATTTTGGAATTAACCTTCTCTGAACCAGAAGACTCCAGACCATACAAAACTCGGTGACGCGGCTCAACCTTCTAGCCTATACTCGCATCACCTTGCACTTCAAGGACCTCCACTGGCTCCCATTCCACAAACAGGCACTCTTCAAACTCCTCAAACACACATTGAGAACCTTACACAACATTGGCCCCACGTACCTCAACAACCACCTAAACTTTCACTAACCTTCCAGACACCTCTACTCTTCCGGACTCCTACTCGCACACACCTCCCACATTCTCAGAACCAAATCCGGTGATCGTGCCTCCTAATACCTTTCTCCTAAAGCCTGGAACAACATGGGCTTGCACATCAGAAACACCTCCTCAGTTCTTGAAATCTGTAAGAATTTGAAGACCTGGCTCTTCACGTAGCCCTGACCCTGGTTTGGTCCTTTTAGCTCCAGCTTCATAGCAAAGACACCCTCCTGGGTAAGTTGTGTGCTATGTAAATACACATAACATAACACATAGGTCTGGCTTATTTTAGATGTCTGTTGGTTTTGTGTGAAATGACTGCATGCATTACTGAATTTACAGTTATCCATGGCTCTTCGCCTTGGTTTGGGCTATGTACAAGGTTAGATCTTGTTCCCACATCTTCTTGCTAATTAGCATATTCGGTTGAGATTTTTCAGTCCCTGTCACACATGATTGTTGAGCACTCATAAAGCGAATGTTTTTTCAAGTCTAAAAGTGGAAAGTGAAATTTCTTTCAGTGGACCAGTGAGACAAATGCTAAATTGTGCATGGAAAGAGGAATGCTCCTCGTATGAATGGATCCCAACCGTGCGTCCACAGGTATGGTCTGAACACGTTTCAGTACTCCATGAGGCTTCCCTTTCTTTCAATAATGCAGTCTCTGAATAGACGGAGGGTCTATATAGGCATTGCTGCACCATCATGACGTGTGCTGGTGAATGACAGTCTGATTCTGGAATATTAAGTGCATTGTTGGGACAGAGAGTACCGCCTGGTTTCATGCACCCCTTTGTGAGTGAACTGGTTTCCATACAATTCAACAAGGAGGCTGAGTAGTGCTAACATGAGAATTCTTGACAAGTTGTGTCTCCGATGTGCATGGGAGCCAGCAGTGCTACAATGTGTAGTGGGAGTCAACGATGCAAAAGGAGTTCCCACAGCTATCCTATAGACAAAGGAAAGCTCCGCAGACTGAACACAAGGATTATTTAAAGTAGTTGTCTTCTCTTGTAGTCAATTAACTTATAGGGTTGCAGGAAGGCAGCAGTCCCTCACTTGCCACAGAGTGGGATGGGGTCAGTGAGACTGCTGACCCCACACCTCTCTGTGATGAGGTGTTAGTGATGAATATGGCTTCTTACTACACTAGTCATTACATCGCGTGCCACGCAATGCCATTATTGCGCAATTCATTACATTGACTTGCAGTAGATGACGCGCTAACACTAGAAATGTATAATTTACTATTCCAACTCCAGCCTAAGCAACAGTAGGGAAGGTGTTGGTATAGTAAACTATACTAATCCTTATGTTAGCGCGTCATCTACTGCAAGTCGATGTAATGAGCGCGTTGTAATGGCATCGCGGTGAAATGACCGTAATGTAAAGGTCGTTTCCCGTCAGTGATTGACACTCAGCACTGGCCCTTCAGGGATTAGAACTGAAGCTCCCAGGTCTGAGGCAATAAGTGATGCTCCCCCCCCATCATAAGGGGGAGGGCCTTGAGATTCTTTGTCAGGCCGAAAATGTCATGGGCAGAGATTTGTTCAGACCAGCAAATTTCAGCTTAGGTAGCCAGTAGCCGGCCCATGTCTAGCTCCTGGCTGTCTGACCAAAAAATAAAGAGTGGCAGATATTCTTTGTAGTGAACAAAAGGTGAGGGATAATGGCCTCTCAGGCCATTAGGATGGGCCCCGGCTGCAAATAATCGTTGTGCATAATATTTTTGGGTGTCCAAGCTAGGTCTAAAAGAGTAAGAATCAATTCAGTTGTGGAGCATGCATTTGCATCCAAAAATTATGAATGTAATTTAAGCGTTAAATCCAGATTGACCTGAAACATGGCCATGCATCTGGACCTTCTTAGACATCTGTGCTCAACCTTCTGTTCAATTCTTGAGAAGGTTTAATACAGTATTGCTTGAAAACTATAAGATAACCTCAGTGTCAATCACTCTTTCTACTCATTCAGTTCTTGGAGTTGTCAAGTATTTTACTTGTAGCAACAGTGAATAAAAAAATAAACCTATCCATTATAATTATGATTCTATATGACGTGTATTTACGTTACTATGTGTGTTCTTATGCTGTTTGTACATTAATTCTTTTTTTCTGATACACGGTGTTCGTACGGCATACATGTTTTGTGCATGTTTTCACATGTTTGAATATAGTTTCAAACTCTGGACTTTAAAAAAAACGATGTCCTGTCTGAGATGTTTATTTGCTCGCTCACTTTTTTCCAAGTATTTGTGGCTAAACCTAGGAAATGGCTCTGCCCCGATACCAGGTGGCGCCTCCCCAGATTCCTAGAGTTTCACTACTGACTCAGCTATAAATTATTCTTTCTCAGATAACCAAAACAAAATCAAGTTATGTAAGGGAAATAGCTAAAATCACTTGCGAGCTTGCAATTGATCAGAAGGATATGGGAAAGAGAATGTGCACACATCTAATAATAACCATAGAAACATGTAAGCTAGGGGTCGCAACTGTGACCCTTACATGATGTCTATGATCCATTCCGTGTATTCCGTGTGGAGGCGGAGCCTTTGCTAAGCCTTCATATATTAGTATTACTGGGTGTGAGAAGGGGCACCGGCACATGAGAAGTAACGTCTTGAGTGGGCCTTGTGCCCCCCACCTTCCTCAACAAAGTTATTAAATAATGTACTATACTCAATTCAGCTGCATATATGGTTTATCCGCATCTCTACATGTGTACCAAAAGGTATTTAATGAAAACCAGGATTTAAGGGGTTAGATTTGTGCAGCAAGGTAAAATCACATTGCCTTTTGACTAGGAGGAGAGTGCTGTCCCTGTGTAAATAATAATTAATATTTATGGCAGGACCAGGGGATCGTGGCAACAGAAAATTGTGGTGGAGTGTGCAACCCCCTTCCCTGAGCCATTTTAAGGCCCTTTGGACATCATCCTCCAATGCCAATTGAAATATTTAGGGGAGGAGGGCATGCAGCCCCCTTCCCTGACGCTTATGAATGGCCACGGTCCTGCAAGCTCCCTGCCTTCTGCGGGAGCTAGCATTGCTTTTCCACAAGGGGAGCTGCTGACCTGCAGCTCCCCTTGTGGAAAAGCAATCCTGCTTAGCTTCAATGAAGCCAGAGCAGGTTTCCCTGCTCTTGCTTCAATGAAGGAAAGCAGAGTTTGCTATGGCAGGGTGGGAGCCGCACGGCCTCTGCCCTGCCATAGCAAACAGCAGGGTCCTGGGGGTGGGCACTCCGGGACACTACAGGAGCCAGCCCTGGGGAGTGGCGGTCCCCAGGGCCTTCAAGGACTCCAGGAGGGGGGCACACGGCCCTCCTCTCAATGTTTAAACCCCCGGGGAGATGGTGGATCCCTGTTTTTAAATCCAAAGTGCCCCGGGGAGGTGGTGGTCCCCGGGGCAGTGTGAGTGGCTCAAGCCCCCCTACACTAATTCATTTTGACAGCCCTGGGGAGGTGGCAGTCCCCTGCGTTTGGGAGGGCCAGCGAGGCCCCCCACCTTTATTTAATGTAGCCCCGGGGAAGTGGTGGTCCCGGAGCAGTGTGGGTGGTGAGACCCCACACGCATTTTTTTTTTAACTGTCCCGGGGAGGTGGTGGTCTTCGGGGCTGCCGGGAGGCCGCCTGCCCCCTGCACATAATCATCATAGCCCTGGGGAGGTGGCAGTCCCCGGGGCTGCGGGGATAATGTGGATTGCCTCCCGGACCTGGCCCACCCGGGGACTTTAAAAAACAGAGCGCTGTAGCCCGCGCCTAATTTCTTTTTCACCCTGACCCCCTGAGGCGGCCTATGGGGTCATGGTGTTTATACCCTGCCCCCTTTTCTTGTTTTTTATATTTGTTTTACTGTTTCTTTTTAAGAAAAATGTTAATAGATCGTAAAATTCTATTGGTAGGCTGCAGAAAGTGTCCAAGGAGGGAGAGTCGTCGTCAGGCGCCTTGGGTTGAAGCCACAGTGAAGATTTCTACATTCGGACTGTGTACTTTTTTAAGAAGTCAAAAATCTCCAGTGAGACAACACAAATGGCTGTAGCTGAAGACAGTTCCACGAGGCCGGATACCCCTTTGGGGACCTCTGAAAAGGATTTGCTCCTCGTGCCAAACAGTCAAGGGGTTAGCAGGGGTTATCTTGGGTGGGTAACACCCTTACCCTGACTAGAATATGGGTTCCTATTTGAACAGGTTGCAAGCCACTGCCAACTAGAGACCCCCATTTCTAGCAATTACAATTCCATAGTTACCAAACATGATACAACTACCTGCTAACAGCTTATTGAATTTAGTAAGAAATCCCCAATGTTATCCTAAGTGAGTGATAGGCCTCACAGTGGTGAGAAATGGATTTAGGATTGTTTCAGTACCAGGACATGTAAAAGTAAAAAGTAGAATTTCCATGAAATTTAATATTTTTGTGGAAAAGGTAAATGTAGAGAAAGAAGATAACAGTGTGTCAAATAGGTAAAAAGGGAAAAGATTGGGTAGACAGGACATGGGTACAGTAGAGGAAAACTATGGGTTGTGTGAAAAAAGGGGACCATAGCAAAAGTCGAAGTAAGGGCATTGTAAAAATAAATGGGAGTAAAGCAGGAAGGAGGTAAGTATTCTTTAGAAAAGATAACAGCTGAAGAGAGAGTAATGGGTTTGTAAAAGTATATAGAGTTGTAAATCAGGAGCCAAGGTGTTTTCTAAAACAAATGTTGGGAATGAAGGGAGGTAAATGGTTTTATAATAGTGAGTAGTAATGGGAAGAGGAGTAAGGCTTTTAAAAAACAAAATGGAGAGAAAAGGTTAGTAAAGCAGAACCTGAGTAAAGGGTTTGATAATTAACGGGAATAAAGAAGGAGTGGGAGACTATGCCAACACCATCTCCCCCCTCAAGAAAGCCTACAACCCTCACAACAAGAAAGCCAGTTGGTTCTCCACCTAACTCCGGGAATCCAGAAGCACCTGCAGAGGCCTCAAAAAGCTATGGAGGTACTCCAAAACCTCAGCAGACCGTGACAACTTAAAAACAGCCACCACCGCCCACCACAAACTCATCAGGTACTCAAGGAAGAAAGCACTCCAGGACAGAATCTATACCAACGCACACAACAGTAAGGAACTCTTCGGCATCATCAAAGAATTTGCTCAACCCAACAGCGAGAATACCAACATTCCACCCTCCCTGGACCTCTGCCACAGGCTGTGCGCCTTCTTCCACCACAAAATCAAGACCATCTGTGACAACTTCGACAACAACAAAACCCACACGAGGATCCCTCCCACCGTTCCCAGCACCACGCAGCCGACATTGGAAAGCTGGACCACCCTCAGCATCAAAGACACCCTAAAGATTGTGAAGACCACCCACTCCGGGGCCCCCATGGACCCCTGCCCCCATAACATCTACCACAGAGCCGCAGACAAAATCGCCCGAGTTTCAACGAATAATCAAATGCTGCTTTACCGCCTCCTTCCCTGATGACTGGAAACATGCCAAGATTAACCCTTTCCTAGAAAAAAACGCGGTGGACCCTACCGACCTCAAGAACTTCAGACCAATCTCCTTACTCCCATATCTGGCAAAAGTCACGAAAAAGCTATCAACAGTCAATTAGCCGCCTTCTTAGAAGAAAACAACATCCTCAGCTCCTCCCAATCAGGCCTCAGGAACAAGCACAACACCAAAATCGCCCTTCTCACAGCGACAGTCGACATCAGCACCCTCCTCAAAAGAGGAGAGACTGCGTCCCTTACCCTCCTAGACCTTTCCCCGACCTTCGACATAGTCTCTCATCCGACCCTAGCCTGCAGACTCCACGATGCAGGAATCCGGAACAAGGCCCTCGACTGGATCCACTCATTCCTCTCCTGCAGAACGCAACGGGTCAGACTCCCTCCTTTCCTCTCAGAACTACACACCAACCACCTGCGGAGTCCCACAAGGATCCCCCATCAGCCCAACTCTGTTCAATGTCTACACGGCCCGCTCGTATCCAGCGTCAGATCACGCGGACTTAACATTGTATCGTATGCGAATAACACCCAACTCATCCTCTCCCTATCAAATTAACCTAACATCACCAAACACAACTTTCAAGACGGAATGGAAGCAGTCACCAGGTGGATGAAGAACAGCTTCTTACAACTGAACAAGGATAAAACATAGGTTCCCATCATGGGCCCACACCCCGACAACTGGAACGACACCTGGTGCCCCCCCGCCCTCTGGAACTCTCCCTCCCCGCAAGGACCACACACGCAACCTCAGAATCATCCTGAACTTCGAACTCAAAATAGACCCCCAGATTAACGCTATCACCTCTTCCTGTTACCACTCTCTCCACCTACTCCAAAAGACCTACAACTGGATACTCCTTGAACACAGGAAAACCTTCACTCACGCCCTCTTCAACAGCAGACTTGACTACGGCAACGCACTCTACACCGGAATGAACAAGAAACTTACCCCCAAACTCCAGAATGTCCAGAGCGCCTCCACCAGACTAGTACTCAACCTACCTCACCACTGCCACATCAGCTACCACGTAAGGACACTACACTGGCTCTCCGCCGAGAAAATAATCACCTTCAAGCTTCTCACCCATGCTCACGAGGCCCTTCACAACACCAGCCCCGCCTACTTGAACCACCGCCTCACGTTTCATGCACCCCAATGATCCCTCCAATCGGCCCATCTCTTCCTTGCGACAGTACCAGGCATCAAGAAGACCAGATCAGGAGGACACTCCTTTTCCCTCCTCGCTGCCAAGGCATGGAACTCCCGCCCTCTCCACCTCCGACAGGCGCCATCATTCCCTAAATTCTTGAAGGACCTCAAGACCTAGCTATTCGAGGAAGCTCCGTGACCTTCAGAGAGCTGTGCCCCCCCCCCTACCCCCCCCCCCCCCGCCCAGCGCCTTGAGACCCTTCGGGTGAGTAGCTGCGCTTTACAAACCCCTTGATTGATTGATTAAGGAGCTTTCAAAAAAGAATATACAGAAGGAGGAGAATAATGGTTTGATAAAATAGTGTTGAAGTGGGAGTACGTGGTTTGCATATATACAAAAAAGGAAGTAAACCTGGAGGGTAAGTAAACGGTTTGCAGAAGCTAGTAAAGTGGGTGGAAGGTGTTTCTAAAAGGGAGTAAAGGATTATTAAAAACCAAAGAGAAGTAGGAGAGGGAGCTGGGGGTTTTAACACAAGCATTTGGAATGCAATAGGTCTTGCTTTTGTTGGAGTTGGAGCTATTGGCATTGCAAATTGCAATGATTTTTTGTTTTTTTGCACTGGAGTTAATATTTAAAGAAAAGAAAGTGCACGGTATCCGACATTTTAAAGTTTTCGAGCAAATGTACAGCAAAGATATGGCCGTGTTAACGTTAAGTAACTGTGCAAATTACACGTCGCGATGGTAAACGCTACTTAGAGCCCACTTATCGAAAACAGAGATCAATCGCAGCCATGCACTGTACGCCGTTTCTCAATGTTCTGTGTCAGTGTACAGATGCCAAATGCACCATGCTGTTTATACTTAAAAAAAAAAACAAGTTAAAAAAGATTTGGTTCTACTTATTGTGTGCTGACAGGAAAAATTAGGTGGTGACTGCTGATGTATACAAAAGAGGAGTGGATTTTACTCTCAACTTGTAACTGAGCTCACGCTAAAATAGGCATAGAATGTGTGTGCACTTATTTTAACACTAACTCGTTTCTCATTCACTCGGTTCCTGTAAGGCACAACTCATATTGTTTGCCAACGAACAGCTCTCTAAGTTAATTTCCATCACGGAGAAGACTCAAAAGTAACCAAACAGGAGGTAGAAAGAGGGCAACCTTTGTCTACTTGGCAGGACTCAAGAGTTTAACACCATGCTCCCCAGCTCACATCACACCTATTGTGTTCCATCACACAAACTAGATACTGGCCATGGAGGAATTAATGACCTGGAAGGCACAATCGGCCCAGTTTGTATGGATGAAATGTCTTGTTTTGCACCAGTTAGGCCTTTCACCTGAAGCACCATAACGAGCTTAACGTCTAAGAAAGAAAGCTTCGGTCAGTGACAAAGGCAAGCTCCTCTTAGAGGTGAAACAACATAAATCCCATTGAGTTGGGTATTTACTTGTTATTTGCAGTGCCAATAAAAACCTGTGGTAACTGTTGCATTAAAAAACACATACAAAAAGACACGTTGTGGAACATAATTTAGCAAACCCATGTTGTGGACATGGGGTGAGTGAAATTTTGCGGCAAAAATGCAAGAAATGATAACTTGAAGGACGGTCACCGTGAAGAAAGCAATCAGTATCCCAAAATCTACAATTCAATTTGAGAGGCTCATGTCAACCTACTTTATCTACAGGGGACCCCAAATAAAGCTTCAGAAGCGAAAAAGTCATCAAACCGTAGTTTAAATAACATTAAGAAACAAACATAAATGGCATGGTCAAGATGGCTGCTGTATCAGATCCAGTGTGAGGAGCTCTGCTGCTGGCTCATCATTGGTCCGTAAATAATTCTGCCTATCCAGCCCATATCTACACTGGTACACCTCCCGGGTGGCTTGTGCAGTGGGGAGGCACCCCCAGACGATTTTTCCACTGGACAGAGGTGATATGCTAGCAAAGCCCCTTACATTTAGTGCCATCTGACGTGGTAGGCCTGAGCTGCACGGCCACATCCCCATATGCAGGTTCTGCGCCTATGCTGTTACTGCACACATGGGAGACATACATTCATAGAGTGCATTAGCATTCAGTGCCGCTGCCTGTGAGGCTGCCGAGGGGATCTCTGGCCTTGCGGTGTGGGAAGCGTGGCTCCGTCCGCCCACACGAGGCCGCACCCTCATTGTCATCGCCGAGGGAGCCGCCCGCGTATGTGAGGTGTGGTAGCCCCTGGCCTCACCACATTTGTCGGAACTTGAGGAGGGCCCTAGTCTGGAGGTGTGTCATCCCACCCCCTTACACGATGCTGCTGGCCCTCGTGCTTGGCTCAGTTACTGGAGAACGAGCCGGAGTGGATGACGCCCCCCTCAACTTTCATTTTGAACGTTGCAGGAAACCATGCCTGCGGTAGGGGAAACACAGTAAAAGAAAGTAGTGCTTACAAACTAAATAAGACGTATCCGCGTAACATCTGAAGTAAAGGTGCCAGTAGCCATGTGAGGCTACAGATGAAGAGAAGGCCCTACTAAGGAGGGACTAACAAGCCTACTAACGAATCAGAAGGCAGTATTTACGAAAGACAATGACACAAGCCAATAAAAAATATGGGCGGAGAGTGGGCAGGGCTTCTCTTCCTTAGTCTACTACAGCAGTCTGGCAGAGCGAGCAGTGCATGCGCACTGCCGCTAGGCTCGACCCAAAAACTTAGGAAAAGTGGGATGGGAGCATAATAAGGGGCATGGAAGGCAGAGAAGAGGTTATTGAAAAAGTAAAAGGAATGGGAGAGAGGGGCAACAACCACAAAATAAACAATCACAAAACGAAAATTAAACATGAACAAAAGTTCAAGAACGACTTTCAGCAGGTTGGTTTGTTTAAACTGGTGAAATCCATTTTATAAATATTGTCTACAATGGTTTGAACAAGATCTGTTTCTACTTGTCGGGTTTTCGTGGAGATCACATACAACCAGATGGCAAACAGCAAGGGGCAGATTTACAAGTACTGGCGCATCCCTGCATATCGGCAGGGATGCGCGAGTAATTATGCGCCGCAGCTCCGCCACCCTTGATGCGCCGCATTTATAATGCGGCGCACCATGGGGCAAAAACGGCACAGATGCAACGCAGCTCCAGCAATGATCAAGGGGGCCCTATGTGCACAATGCTGCAACAATCCTTACGCCTGCTTCAAGCAGGTGCAGGGTTTTAACGCAGCATGGGCCCAAAAGTGACTGAGTGAAATCTTGTAGATTTCACTCAGCCACTTTTGGGAGGCGTTCCTGCGCCGGAACGCCTCCCCCTGCGATGGTACGCCTCTTCTGGCGCAGGGCTTTACAACGTGACGCATCTGGGAGATGTGTAACGTTGTAAATACTCCGCACCATGGCGCATATTTTACGCCGCCGCTGCGTCACAAAAGTGACTTTTAAATCTGCCCCTAAGTGCATTAGCACGTGTAGTAGAGGAGATGCAAGCAGATTTGTGCAACAACGTGGTTTATTGAAATCCAACGGTTTGTCCCACGGCAAGCGACGACCATCCGGCTCGGATCCCCTCTAGTCAGCAGGAATTCCTGACTGCTGTTCAGTCTTCAAGCACTGAGCAAATTCAATAGTAAACACGGTACATGTTACGTAGGACTATCTGCGCATTGCATCTCATCGCACAGTACTACATCACCTTACCCTAACAAATAAAACAACAAAAATCAAAGGGACGGAGAAAATACAAATAAGAGACGTGACATGACAACATTTTATAGAAAAACACAGCTACAAAACATTTGTCGGAAATTACAGCTGTATCTTCCAAAGATATATATAACAAAGTAACCTCAACAGTAATACATGACACAATCTTTGAGTTTATGAGATCTTTTAACTTCACACTCGTGCATCCTGCTTTGGCCAAGATCATTAAGCTGAGTTAAAGCTCATGTTGTTTTTTTTGTTTTGTTTGCCTGCTTCATGTTGCTAGCCTCAAAACAATGCAAGACTATAACTTATCTGTCCTACAGGGCACCTGTAACTCTAGGCTGCATAGAGACCGCAGTATATATAATCTAACTGCCTTTTACAGTGCTACCATATGGCTTGCCTCTCTGCATTCTCCCTTGGAACTCAGTTGTGTATTATATATAAAGTTATATGTACAATAATCTATGTTAACCCCTTCAAAGCTAATGACGAGCTGGGCACGTCATGGCGCTTACCTGCCGTGCGCGGATGACAAGGCCAGCTCGTCATGATTTATGGTGTTTTAGATTTTTTAGCGCAGGACGGGAAAACGCCTAGCAGCCATGTGGTTAAATTGTGCTAGCTTTTATTAAACAAGATGTGTTTGCCTCAAGATCTGCCAGTGCATGTAACATTTAGGAATACACATTAACTAAATGAACATTTCTTGAAATTATGACAACTCCTACCTGATTTTTAAATAAACTTTTTCTGCATTTTTAGAAAAATTAATATCGATGCAAGCCTTGACTTAAATTGCCCATTAATACATGGAGTCAGACGGGAAAACAAAATCAGCCCTTGCTAAAATATTCAAAGCAGCTCCACATTGCAGGAGCCAGAGTTTATATGGACTTGTATCGCCTAGTCCCTCTCCCGTAGCTGCCAGAGACCCAAAAGGTGGTGGGACCCCACCCTCCCCTTTCCCCCCATGGCAAACAATTCAGACACCACCACTTTGCTTGGATTAGGGGTCTTGGACCCTGGCCATATTTATTACAAAATAAAAACATTCAGATGATGAATATTTACATTATATACATTACGCAGAAAGTCCAATACATTGATAGGTACAAGATGTTCATTGGCTAACCAGAGCCATTCCTAGTACAGAGCCATAGTACAGGGCCATTCCTATCATATTGTAATTGCTGTATATGATTTACTCTCTGCATATCCCTGTTAGAGCCTACGGCAAGGTCAATGACTGGCAGCCCCAGATCCCAAGACTAACTTCCCAGTACTCCTACCGGAGTGATGTTGCGAAGGGTGTCCAGCTTACTGGAGAGATACCTCCCCGGGCACCCCCTGCGCCCAGACTCTTAACTCCATAACGGGACCCTGCAATTATGCATGTTTGAGCCCTTGAGCACATGCGCGTGCGGGGGTGGCCACCTGCCGACTGGAAGCGTGGCCTTTGGAGTTCTTTGAGCGAGACCCTCTGTCTCCCCCTCGAGCATCCCCCTTTGATAAAAGTGATGCCCTCTTAAAGGACCGCAAACTATGCTCCCCAATCATGACCTTACCGCCTGACCAGGTAAACACATAAATACGACAAAACCTATTTTCCTGCAAATTAGGTTTAAAGCATTTTATTAAGCATTCACAAATGAAAAGAAAAATAAACAATTGTCACAAAGAAGCAGTGCATAAGATACAACCATATAGTAGCGCACCAGCCCGCAAGGGCTCTGCAAAACGTAACGTTCATCCAAATGTGATGGTTGGTGCGTATGCTGCAACAAGATGCTTCAAAATGAACAAAACCCCCCAAACTCCCCCTCTACTTCCCAACCCTGCAAACCCCCCCACCCCTCCCCCCCGTCCAGTGCCTCGGTCCCCACCCGCCTCAGCCCCCCTAAACCACCCCTCTTCCCCAGCTGCCTCCAGTCCTAGGCACGCTGGTCATCTGAATCTGCTAGTGTAGTCAACCTCAACAAGCGGAGATATCTGGGGCATGTAAGTTCTGTAAATTCCCTTACAAGCAGTGAGTGAAACGGTTGCCACAGGTCATTAAACTGCTCCACCTCTCCCGCCACCATAAGCAACAATTTTTCCATGCCCAGGACATGCCATAATCTATGCAACCAACCTGTGGTGGAGGGAAGTGTGGTGGTGCGCCAGTGAATAAGTATATTTTGCACAGCAGAGCCCAGTGCTATCGTAATTTGCCTCCCTCGACGAGACCTCAGAGGATACATCAGCCCATTGGGTAAGCCCAACAGTACGTATGCTGGGAAGCGGGGCAATTCAATATTGAAGTTGAAGTCAATCTCATCCAGGACCTCTTTCCAGTAGGGGGACAGTAATGGGCAGTCCCATAAAACATGAGTGACGGTGCCTATCTGCCTTCAGGCCCGCCAACAGGTGTTGTCGATGTAGCGATTCATCTCATGCAGTCTCTGAGGCGTGTAATACCAGTATGTGGACACTTTGGTGAATGTTTCCGTAAGCCCAGTGTGATATGCGGAGTGGCGAGCTCGATAAGCGATGTGGTCCCAATCCGAGAGACTTAAGGATCTCCCCAGTTCTCTTTCCCAGCGTTCCCTACCAGGGTTATAAAGATCAAGGGAGGAAGGCTACAAGAATTTATACAGATCTGAGATAAGTTTTGTATCTGAGGTACGTGTTACCAGCCATTTCTCATAGGGAAGGAGCCTCCTATCTGCCGACTCGTGCACCTGTGGCTGTAGCGCCCAATGGCGCACCTGCATGTAGCGCAACCGTTCCGTTTCAGGCAATTGATATTCCCTCCTGAGGTCTGGAAACGGAATGACGCTGTCCTGACTATATACATGAAATAGCGCTCTGCATCCCGCAGCTCGCCAGCGCACAAAGGCCCCTGGTTCCATCCCAGGATGGAAATCCGGGTTATCGATCAGTGGTGTGAACGGTGAGGGGACGGTGGTGAGTGCGTGAGTCGCGTTTGTGGCGTCCCACACTCTCATCGGGACCGCGTGATAAAAGACGCGTATACGTTGGGTGGGCGATGTGCCCTACGTAAAAAGGGCACCTCCTGCAGAGTCCGGCCCGCCACCGCCTGGTCTTGAAAAAGCCAGTGTTTTTCGGACTCCCACTTGCTCCACTCTACTAGGTATCGTAATTGAGCTGCCTGAAAATATTTACGCAAGTCCGGTACTTCCAGTCCCAGGTGCCAGTGTAGTCAGGGCCCTTTTAAACCTGGGCTTGCGACCCTGCCATATGAAGCGCGCAATGTCCGCCTGAATCTGCTGGAGCCATCCTTTCGGGGGCAGCAGCGGCAGGGCACGAAACAGGTATAAGGCTTGCGGCAGGATGGTCATCTTCACCGCGGCAATTCTGCCCAGCCAGGACAAGGTGCCTTTGCTCCAGCGACCCAGTTCCTCCTTTATTTTCGTACCTATGGCGGTATAATTAGCGGTTACCATAGCGGGTAATGTGGGTGCCAGAAGTATGCCCAGGTAGGGCACCAGATCTTTCGACCAGTGCATGGGGAACCGGCCCTTCAAGTCACTTCTAGTGGCCGCAGTCAGCGAAACGTCAAGGGCCGCCGATTTCCCCATTTTCATCTTGAAGCCTGCGACGGCAGCAAAGGCCTCCAATTCCTCAATGCACACTGGGACTGCCCTCTCTGGATCAGCTAGTGTCAGTACGATGTCATCTGCATAGAGACTAATGGTATGAGTGTACTCCCCCATCCTTATTCCCAGCGCATTCGGATTTTGGCGTATCCTCTGGGCAAGGGGTTCCATATAAAGTGCGAATAGGAGCGGGGACAGTGGACACCCCTGCCTGGTGCCCCTTTCTATCGCGAACTGTTGGGAGCTGCAGCCGTTAACCCGCACCACTGCCGACGGGAACTTGTAGCAATTGAACACTAGGGTGCGAAATTTCTCGCCGATACCCGCTTTCGCTAGAACCTTCTCTAGATATGGCCAATGCACCCGGTCGAAGGCCTTCTCCGCATCAACTGCTAGCAGCATCCTCTCCCCGGGTATCCGGGAGGCTTTCTCTAGTATGTGGACCACCCTCTTGGTGTTATCCACCGTTTGCCTCCCGGGGACAAATCTGGCCTGATCCGGGTCCACCAGTCCCGGAAGATGAAGCGCCAAACGGGCCGCCAGGATCCCAGTATACAACTTGAGATCGATATTCAAGAGAGAGATCGGTCTGTAGGAACTACATTGCGTCCGATCTTTCCCCGGTTTAGGGATGACCGAAACAGTTGCTCGAAGCAAATCTGGGGGGATGGCTCCAGGAGTGGAGAAGGAATTAAAGAGGCGTGTGAGGATCGGGGCTAGCTCAGGGCAGAATGTTTTATAGAAGAGGGATGTGTAACCGTCCGGGCCCGAGGCCTTCCCGTGTTTAAGCCTGGAGATGGCTGTAATCACCTCCTCAACTCGAATGTCTCTTTTGAGGTATTCCGCCTGTTCCGGAGTGAGAGAGGGAAGGTCAACCGAGGCCAGATAGTCCGCCTCCGCTTGTGCCGACGGGGGTTCGCCCGTATAGAGGTCAGCATAGAATCGGCGAAAGCCCTCCGCTATCTGGCTATCCTCCGTATCCGACACCCCAGTAGATGTCGATAGCTCCTTCACCAAGTGCCTTTGGTGCGCTTCCCTGAATTTGTGTGCCAGAAGCCTGCCACACTTGTCACCGTATAATATGCATGCTTCAAGCGTAATGCATTTATTTTATATTTTCTTTTTCTTGTTTTTTCTTTTTGATTTAACAACTTTATCAAATACAGATGACTCCGACTGGGTCAAAATATCTTTTCACAGTTCAGAAACAATATAACCAAGATATAGCTCAAAACATTTGTGGGGGAACACATAACATTAAATGGACAACACGAAGTGCACTATTTAGACATACACAAGACAAGACTACACAATTCATTGGATAGTGAGGGGAACAGGAGCCTTCGAGTGATATCGCAGGTGTGTGTATGCCCTGCGTTAATCCTATTTTTGAGAGCAGGTGCAAACACCTACACTAAATGGGAACACAATGTTCTGTTTTTATCAAAACAATAGACCATCAAAAATTTTTCATTTTATATTACAGTAACATAGATTGGTCTATAAAATCTGAAAAGGAGGTCCAGATTTTATAGACCAATCTTATGTTACTGTAATATAAAATGAAAATTTTTTGATATCACTCGAAGGCTCCTGTTCCCCTCACTATCCAATGAATTGTGTAGTCTTGCCTTGTGTATGTCTAAATAGTGCACTTTGTGTTGTCCATTTAATGTTATGTGTTCCCCCACAAATGTTTTGAGCTATATATTGGTTATATTGTTCCTGAACTGTGAAAAGATATTTTGACCCAGTCGGAGTCATCTGTATGTTGTTATGTTTTTGTAAAAAACCCCTAAAAAACAATTTTGATAAAGTTGTTAAATCAAAAAGAAAAAAACAAGAAAAAGAAAATATAAAATAAATGAAATATGTTTGATAAATCAGACTGAAAGAGTGGTCTTTAGAATTGAGGATTTTTTACTCAATTACTGTTAGCTTGAATCAAATACGCAGTACTGGCATTTTGTTTGTTGAATCTAGTATTGGCACAGCCTTACTGCGCTCCAGCCAAAACCCTCATTGTTTCCCTCAAGCGTAATGCAGCATATTCCACCCTGTCCATATCTAAGGCTGACAAAAGTTTCCTCGCAGCCTTAGTTGCTTCCAGATTCTGGGAGCTCCTGTCCTCTGGTGAACCTGTTCTAGCTCTCGCACTTTACTGGTGGGTTCATCCCGCTTCTGCTGTCGTTCCCTATTCTCCGCGGAGGAGATGGCAATAAATTCCCCTCGGAGCACTGCTTTCAATGCCGCCCACTGTGTCGCCTGGGTGGTGTCAGTATTATCATTGTGCGTTTGGTAATCCCGTATCGAATCGTGAATATGCTTCACCACCGTCTTTTTATGCAAAAGGGTATCCCTGAGGCGCCATACCCCACGCTTGGGCGACATCGTTGGCAATTGAAATGACCCCGTAACAGGGGCGTGGTCCGACAGAGAGAGAACCCCTATCTCGGAAGCTGTGGCCAAGTCACAGACCGGCTTTGTGACTAATAGGTGGTCAAGACGTGCGTAGGTCTTGTGAGCGTGCGAGTAATAAGAATAGTCTCGGGCGGTGGGGTGGAGGCGGCGCCAAAGGTCGTGGAGATCTAACTTCTCTAACTGGCGTTTGCCCTTCTGCGAAATTTCCCCTGTCTGCGGGTACCTCTGCGCTGACCTATCCAAGGAGGAATCGAATACCATGTTCAGGTCCTCCCCTATGATTATGTGCCTGTCTGGTGTGGCGGTGACATCCACCATGACCGAGTGAAGGAATCGTTCTTGGTCTTCATTGGGGCTGTACATTGACCCGATGGTGAATATCAATCCCCCATATTTAACCCTATAAGCGAGGAGTCTACCCTTCTGTTCAGCAAAATTATGGAGGACCTCTCCTTTAAATGTTCTGGACACCAGAATTGCTACTCCAGCGGTCTTAGTAGTATTGCAAGAGAAAAATTGTGTAGGGAACTTGTGGGAGCGCATCCTCTGACAGTGTCTGGCCAGGAGATGAGTCTCCTGCAGGAGACAAATGTCCGCGCGGGTATTTTCCAGTAAGGAGAGCACTGCCTTCCTCTTGACAGGGTTATTTAACCCTTTTACATTAAGGGTGACTACTCTAAGAGCTGTCATCTATGCGGGTGAAACCAAAGTTCAAGCAGTGGGTCACAGCCCAAGAGGGATGGCTGTGGTGCGGATAATGTGTAGGAGCACTGTGAAGCTGTGACAACTGATTCAATAGCACTGGACGATCCTTGATCTTCCTCCCCAACCCCCGCGAACTTCTCCCAAACCACCGACCCTCCCCCTTCCCCCTCCCCGACCCCCTCTACACCGCAACAAACCCCTCATGCAAACAACCAAACACACTCCTCCCCCTCCCTCCTTCAAACCACTGAAATCCCAACAATTGTCAGTCCCTGTCATGCCCAGCGGGCAAGTCTGTGGTGAGTTACTAGAGTGGATGTCCGGCCACTTACTCCCCATTCCTCCTCCCCACTACTCCCCTCCCCCCAAGACCCGAACCTGCTACATCAGTAAGGCTGTGGTGTTCTCCCCCCGGAGCGTTATTATGCTGTCAGCGCCACATCACCGTTGGAAGAATTGTCTCTGGCCGCTTCGGAGACTGCATTCGCCATGCCAGCTCTAATGGTAGGTGAGTCCGGTTTTCTGGAGCCGGCAGACACTCGTCTCCACGATACCCTTTGCCAGCTGTCTCTAGGGCCGCGTCTCTGGCACGGTGTGGTCGTGTCTTCCTCCTCCGCCGTTATCCCCAGAACCTCACACGTTTCTTGCAGCGATCTGAGTTGATGCATCGTGCCATTCCATCGAAAGATGAGGCGGAAAGGGTGACCCCATGATTAGGACGTTTCATGCTCTCTCAGAAAGTCCGGTGCGATCTTGATGATTTCCGTTTCTGAAGAGTGATGGCGGACAAGTCCTGATACAGTCCCACAGAGTGACCACGAAAGGTGAACGAGGGTTGCTTCCGGGCCTCAGCCATGATTCGTTCCTTCAGTGGAAAGTCTGGGAGGAACGCTAGGATGTCCAGAGGTGGTGCCGATGCTCGTTGCGGCGGTCCTACCCTGTGCGCTCTATCGATCCGGACCGGGAACTCCGGCGGTTCACCCAGGATAGCCCTAAACAGGTCTCTCAGGTAACCGGTCGCATCCGAGCCTTCTTCTGTGGATGGAATTCCTCGGACTCAGATGTTGTTTCGTCTAGACCGGTTCTCAAGGTCCTCATTGTGCGTTTGCAGATCTAGGTGCTGGTCTCTGAGGCGCAACACCTCCTGTTGCAGCTGTACGATGTCCTCATCGAGACGATGGTTCGTGCTCTCCACTGTGGCCACTCGCTCCCCCAATTCATCCACCTCTCTGCGTACTTCCCGAACCTCACCCGCCACTTCCTGTTTCAATGTCTGAAAGTCATCTCTGAGGGTGCTGAACAGCGATTCAAGGAACGATCTGGTGACAGTCGGTTCCCCGCCACTCGCACCCTGCGATCATCCGGTTGGGCTTGAAGATGGTTGCCCCCTGTCTCCTCTTTGCTGGGACCTTTTGAACATTTCGGGGAGGGTGCGATCTCCCCGCTTGGTGCCTTTGCCTGACGCCATCTTGGATCGAGTGTAGGGCAGCTCTCCCGTCTCCTCGGCACGACACTCCCTGCCCCGCTGGTGCTTTCCTGGGCCAAGCAGGGGACCACCGGTTGTCACCAGCGGCAGTTCCGAGCACAGTCGAGAAGAGCGCTACCAGCGCCGCCGCACCAGACTCCAGGCGTGGCCACTATGGCAGGCGCCATTACGCCGTTAACTCTTCCTGTAGGCCCCGCTGTTCTCCGGTTGCCGCGGGCTCCGCCAGTCGCGGGTGTCGTCCCCGTGATTGTCTCCTCCGCTCGACCTCGATCACACCGGACGGGGGAAGCGATGTGAGGCCCTTCGGTTCGTCTCGGGACCTCTCAGTTGTAGTTGCCAACGCAGGCCTCTCAGGCCGTCCCTGCCGTGTCGCGAAATCAGTAGCCGATGATCGTTCAGCAGGCGTCAATGCAAGCTCCGGGACCTCCAAGGCAACTGGATTTTCTTTGGTGCCTTATGGGCGTCCACCGAGCCGGGGCCCCCTTTGGGGGGGACCGGGGATGCAAGACTCAGCGTGGAGCCCGGGATCTGTACCCTTCCTGCTCCGGTTCTCTCCCAGCGGGTGCTCAGTTGAGTAGGCCGAAGCTCATGCGCCGCCCACAGCTGCTCCCACGGGGCCGGCCCGGTGGTCTCCGCCGGCATTCAGGGCCGTCCGGCCGTGATGGTGCAATACCTCCTCTGGCGGTGCACTCCGACCGGCAGCGGGCGCGACGTGCACCCGTCCGATGTGCTCCACGGTTGGCCTCCTCCTCCTCCGGCTTCCCGGGCCGGACCTCCAGCGCCGTCCGGCGGCTGTCCTGAGGCTAAATGGAGACTAGGACCGGACCAGGGCCTTCACGTCTGGTTCCGCCACCTCTCCCAGTGCCGCTAAGCTCCGGCGGGAGGAGGAAAGGCTATATTTCAAGGCTCGGGCCTAGTCGGATCGGAGAGCTGCGAGAAGAAGCGTCCTCTCACTCCGCCATCTTGGCCACGCCCCCTTTTCCTGCAAATTAAAAGGGGATTAACGCCTTTATTTACACAATTACAAACCCAATAAAACACATTTGAAAAATGATTGTTCCTGTGAAAAAAACAGAGAGAGCATACCAGAGAAAGCATACATTACATGAAACTATCCGCTTTAGGGATTTGTGGGTGGCGAAAAAGTGATGTTAAAGGGCCTCCCCACGGCCCGGCCCAGGACAACAGGTGTTGTTTCGTGGACAACAGGCAGCGGAGTAAAGAGAAAGCCTCTTTGCTCCGCTTGCTTTTTAAAGAAGGAGATGAGGCAGAACCGATTTAATCCTGTCTGCCCTACGTTGCGACGGCACCCCCTGACCCGGAAGCACTAGGAAGTGCTTCCGGTCCAGTGCGCAACTCAGATTGGATGACCCCTTGAGGGCGGTCGGATGACACATCACCATTGTGCGCGGCAGCCCCTCCCTCCCCACTACCGGGGGCCTGCACGACCGCCATAATGGTGGCAGGCTTGATACCGAGCCCTCCTGTTCAAGGTTGTGCCGATGGAGACATGGTAGCCCACCCTTCTCTGAAACAACCCAAACCTGCAATCCACTGAAGAAAATGCCAGAGTGTCTAGTCTAGTCCTGGTAAGACAGTATTTTGGTATTTCAAATAGCAAGTAATGATCCCTTAATAAGACAGAATTGGTTGCTTTTTCTGTGACAGATACATTGAACCTAGAGCATCACCTTATGTTTTTTTTAGCAGAAACCTGCACCGGTTCCCACAACAAGGGATCTAATGCTATAAGTACCTATCAGTCGATTATTTAAGGCAGTGGATTACCCAGTAGTTTGAGGTTTAACAGTACACAAGAATTGTTTAATTAATCATATTCTAGATGGTACCCTATCTTCCTTTCTTTTCACTTTTATTTACTGCACATAGTATACCTATGTTGTTCTCTTTTCTCATATGATGTATTCTAGTAAGTTATTCCATTATCCTGTGCCTAAATTATATTCTTGGTACCTGTTTACTTATTCTACAAAAATTATTTTAAAAAAAAAGTACACAAATATGACCTCCTTCTTCTTTCTCCTATTGATATTCAAGAAAGTGCTCTGCAGTCTCTCTAGTCCTAGTGGTGCTTTTTAAATACAAGTGCAGGGTCCAAAACATTTCTTTTGAGCTCAATTCTGGTGATCGTGAATGCCAGGGTTGCCAAATGTCAAGGCCATTTTGCTTTGATTCCATCTCACGCATCTCTCCACCACTACCCTACACTTCCTGTCTCTCTTTTTTACTCTTGCATGTCCTTTGTCATTCCTGCTTTCTCTGTTTATTAATATTTTCCCATGTTTCTGTTCCTCCATTCCCTGCTTTTATCTCTGTCTTGTGCTGGATCAAATTCTGTTCATGAAAAATAAGCCCTAATGCTTAAAAATGCGTTCTGGTGCCCATCGTGTGCAACCTTTGGCACAAATTAAGCATTGCCTGGTTGCTATTTTTGTAATCGTACACTGAATGGGATTGTATTTTAACATGGCCTTTTTCATCTCCCTCTTACCGTCCCCTGTTGGTTTCTCAAGACTGTGAGTCTCTGACCAATAAAAAGCTGCTCTAAAGTGTCAATTCTTCCATCAGAAATGCAAAGACTGAGCACCATCATCAGCTATCAGAACCTTCAATGTTCCATTAGTCAAAAAATCACCTAAAATCTCAGAACAGTCCTTGAATCTACTTCCTTTACAATTTCATTGTAAGGCAAATTGCTAAACTAGTCCATGTGAACTATCACATATGCCATCTCAACAGCAAAACTGCTTTATGGTCCTATGGATCTATTTATTTGTAAAGCGTAAACTGTAGTCTGTAGATATGCTTGTGCTAGGACCGTAAAAAGATATGGAAGGAAGGGTGGAAGACAACTTCATAAACAACAGACACCAAGCATTAAAGAGTCAAGAGGTCATCAGAAAAGATTTACGAAAAAGGCAGCAGGAATCTTAGGAAAATTAGGTTTTCAGCTTTCAGTGAAAGATCAGATAAGAGGAGGTATGGTGAAGGTCGAGGGGCAGATTGTTCAAGAGTTTTGTCCCCAGGGCCCTAAAGAACTGTCCTGCATTTGGGGGTTTATGGTAGTCAGGGATTCATAGCAGAGAGAGGGATTACAGTCTAACAAGTCTCCTTAGGTGATAGGTTGAGATCAGATTAGATAAGGGTTTGGGGCTCTAAATAGAGAACCTTAAAATGGATTTGCTGTTTGATTTGGAACAAGGTTGATTTTGGTTAGATAATTGAATCTTTGAGGTCCTCCACAAAGTGTATAGCCTGTTTAAACTTTGAAAGTTCGAGAAGCTGGGATAGAAGGAATTGCCATATTCCATATGAGTCAAGATGGTTGAAATGATGACTCCTGTCCACTTGTCTAGAGGTAGAAAAGTCAGGGTTTTCTTTGGGAGTGTCAAATACCAGAACACATGCTTTATATTGCTTATACTTTATTGTTCTGGGTATTGAAAGAGAAGTCCTGGTCAATTCAGAAAGAGAAGGAGGCTAAAGATCCTCGGGTCAGACCAGCATGCTGACACCAAAAATTTACATTTTGGATTTTGTTGTCATTCATCTTCAAAATGTTGGTTGTCGTTCATAATGGTATAGCGTTTGGCCAATTCTGAGATACTGAAGCTCAGGTGAATAAGAATAAAGAATTTAAGATGAGTCTGCATGCCATCAGCATAAGATAGCAAGTGAAGCCTCAAAACCATCTAAACCCATATGGTCCTTCACATTCGCAAGCACAACCACTGAAGGTAAAGGGGCACCCATTTCTTACAAACCCTATCAAAGGTCTCACCAGGTATGCACTCCTTTACTGCCTCTTCCCAAAATAAGCTCAAAAATGGTTTGCCACTGTCATTCTCATCTGCTAATTTGGGACAGACACACAAACACACACACTCACTCTCTCACGATCTCCCTACCCAATGTTCTAAAGTTCCTCCAGAGACTGACAAGGGGATTCTGTTAAATCTGTCCCCTGTGAGACATTTTCTACTTAAACTAATCTGCCACAGCAGACAAGGGTGTGATATTTTGCGTTGACAGACTTCTTATGTTTTAACCAGGTGGCTGAACAATCCCCCTTGACTGAGTAGCAATTGGAATTTTAACATAATTCAGTTCTCCCTGCAAACCTCACAAGCCCACAAGTAATTTCCCAGCTCAACATTCCGGATCTAAGGGAGGGCGGAGCACCTCCTCATTTACAATTTCCATCAAAGTGCGTGTACTTTTCACTATGGGGACTGGATCTAGAAGTGAGTGTCTAGTCTATCCTTAATATTATCTGCATTGGTATTCATTTATACCACAATGCTATCAGGAATGGTACTTGAGCTTTCAGCACTCCAACAAAACTGCTGTTTTCCACAGGGTTCTCCCGGACTTTACTCCTATTTGTCTCTGCCACTATGTGACTTACATGACTAATCAATCAATCAATCAGGAGTTTGTTAAAGCACAACTACTCACCCGTAAGGGTCTCAAGGCGCTAGGGGTGGAGGGGGTGCAGGTTCCATTCCATCAAGGAAGGGGTCTGTGGAGGGGCGTGGCTTGGATGCCGAGGAGGTAGGCAGCGTGAGCCCGGAGCTCCGCGCCCGATCCCGAATATCATCCTGATTATCCGAGCGGATTCCAGTAAAACTGGGATAATCCGTAATCTGAAGTCGTCGCGGAGGATACGGCATTCACAGTGGATGACCTGGAGCTGTTCCTTGTCCTGAAATTTGACTTTGAAAACCAGCACCGGGTGTGATGCCGTCGATCTAAGATGGCGCCCTGAGGCCTGGACAAAGCAACAACGGGAGCGCGTGGCCGGATTCTCCTGCTGCTCTATTACTGGCGGTGTTTGATAGACTGAAGGACCCCTCTTGACCTTCTCGGCGGGCACGGGTGAACTTTCCTCACGCTGATGCGAGCTGTTGGGAATCGTGGCCATAATTACACTCGCCGATGAAGCACTAAAATGGCGGCGGCTTTGTGACGACGGTCCCGACTATCCGAGCACAAGCTGGCATCTTAAGGCTCAGCGACAGCAGGGGACCCTAGAGTACTGCACTATCTAGTGCGATCGGAGCAGAGTCCACTGCCCTAAGTACATCCAAGATCTCTGATCCTATTGCCCGGCGAGCTCTCTAGTGGCGGAGCACTGCAGGGTGGAGACAGTGAGGGGACAAAGGGACCCTAGAGGCCGCTACCAGCTGCAGCCGAGATGGTGAAACCGAAAGGGAAGGGGGACGGAGCGACCGACATGGTGGCGGATGGAGCGGATCGTGATCAGTCTGCTCTCCAGCGCATGTAGGACCGTATATTGAAGGCCATCGCGACCACAAAAGATGCCCTACAGCAGGACATCGCCCAGGTGGCGACGGGCTTGGGTCTCCTGAAAGCGGATCATGATAAACTTAAGGACAGAGTCAAATCCATGGAGATCGCTGTTCAGGAATTGGCCCCGGACCACGCAGCTGTGAAAGCCCAGATGGCGGATGCCCTAGAAAGGCTGAAGGTGCTGGAGAGGAGGGCAGAGGATGCGGAAAACAGGAGTAGGCACAATAATGTTCGCCTCGTGGGCCTACCGGAGAAAATTGAGGGCAACGATATGGTGGGCTACCTCGACAACTGGCTACGCACTGAGGTGGCACCGGAAGGACTATCTCCTTTCTTCTCCCTGGAACGGGCCCACAGGGTTCCGGCTCGACCACCGGCCCCGGGCCTGCCACCCCGCCCGGTGGTGTTCAAGTTGCTCCATTACAGGGACCGGGACTGGCTATTACAGAGGGCGAGGGAAGCGGGACCCTTTCAAGTTGACAATAACAGAGTCACCATGTTCCCGGACTACACTTATGAGACCCAGAGACTCAGGGCCAACTTCCTGTCCCTCAAGCGTGAGCTCTGTGGAGAGGGCATAAAATACTCCCTGCTCTTTCCAGCGAAGCTGAGAGTGGTGGTGGATGAAAAATCGCTCTTTTTCACGACCTCGGCGGATGCCTGGGCCTGGTGGGACACCTATAAAGCTGGGACGGACGGAGCTAAAGCCAGGGCGGAGGAGGCTAGAGAAGCACAGCCGATCAGGAAGTCGCAACGGATTCGTAAAAATCGCCGGAGAACTGGCAAACCATCCGTGTCACAAACAGAGTCAGAGAGGACGGCGGCCTTACAGGCAGTTGTGGACCTATCTAGCGCGACCAGAAGCCAGTCCGGGAAGGGCACGGACTCTGATGAGCAGGGCACGGGGTCGGAGACGGGGTTCTCGGAATTTGGTGGAGCCAAAGGCCCTACAGTGACACCGCAGACATCTGGGGAGATAGTCGAGGCGTGACACGCTGGACAAGAGGAGCGGCCTACTGGTCAGACACTGGGGCGCTGTGCCCGTGAGCGCAGTTTACTGTTCTATGGGGTTTCGTGATTCTATAATGAGGGGATCATGGGGCGGGATGCGCGGGACTGATTTGCTTTGACGAACCCTCTCAACATCGGTCCGCGCCCTACTGGCCCTTACGGTCATCGCAGTGGAGACTGCGAATACTAGTGCCTTCCTTTGAGGGGTAGTTGGGTGTGATAGTTTGGATGGGTTTGCTTCCAATTGTGGGGGGGCCTGTCCTGGGGGGGTGGGAACCGAGAGTAGTTGGGGGTGCTCAGGTTGTTTTGGGGGGGGGGGTTTCACTTGTTTGGAGTGGGAGGGAGGGGCAGCACGCTGTTGGCAAAAGCGCATGGTCGATGACTTTTATCGTTCTGTCTGTGTGTGCTAAGGGACATGGCTAGTACGGGGGCTCTGAAATGTGTGACCTGGAATGTGCGGGGTCTCCATACTATGGTACGTAGGCACAAGGTTCAAGCGTATCTAAAGCGTAGGGGTGTGCATATAGATTTCCTACAAGAGACGCATCTCAACAAACAGGAGGGGATTGCGCTGCAAAGAAGGTGGAGGGGGCAACTGTTCAACACGACATATTCGGCCTTTGCGAGGGGGACATTGATTTGGATACGGGCGGGGGTCCCTTTCCAGGTCACCAAGATGATGGTGGACCCAGAGGGTAGGTTTGTAGTGGTGGAGGGGAGACTGAGGGGCCGGGTGGTATCTCTCTGCAGTGTGTACGCCCCCAATGTGGATTTGCCCGCTTTTCTAACGACACTCTCGGGCAAACTGGCGAGTTATCTGGCAGGGCCAGTGCTCATGGGGGGGGATTTCAACTCGGTGGTGGATGTTGATTTGGATAGATCTCATCCCCCGCTGCGCGCATCCCCAGCACACAGGGTAGCGAAACGCAGACTTGAATGGCAGGAGTGTTGGGCCCTGGGGGACGCCTGGAGAACACTACACCCCACCACTAGGGACTATTCCTTTCATTCACACTTACATGACCTGCATGTTAGATTGGATGCGTTTCTGTGCTCATCACATATGCTCTCAACAGTGGGTAGCGCGGAGTATTTGGCTCGCACGATGTTGGACCACAAGCCTTTATTGTTGTCCCTGAACTGGATGGTGGAAGTTAACTGTGTACCAACATGGCGACTGCAACCTGATACCTTAGATGACTTGCTCTTCAGGGAGGCCTTAGGGGAGCGAATAGCTCGCTACTTTGAGGAGAACAGTGGCTCCGCCTCCACTAGAGCTGTGGAGTGGGACGCGTTTAAGGTGGTGGTCAGGATGCACTGTATTGGGAACACTGCAGGGGCTCGTAAAACTTTGCTAGATGATCTTGAGAAGGCGGAAAAGCGATTGAGAGAGAAGGAGAGGGAACGCCCGAATCACCCCGAGCTTCAGGAGGGGCTTAGTGGCGCCAGGGAAGCACTAGCGGTGGAATTGGAGCGGCTGCGTAGCTTTGACCATAAGGCGTATATGACGAAGGCGCATGCAGAAGGTGATAAGGCGGGGTCGATGCTGGCGTGGCTTGCCAATCCGATCAGGCGGGGCGCGCCGATCATGGCGATTCAGGCGGAGGGGGAGGGGCTTTGCCACACCCAAGCCGGGATTCTGGATAGGTTCAGGACGTACTACAAGGGTTTGTATGAGAGCGGACAGACGGGCGGGGCGGATGAGCTGGGCACCTATCTAGAAGGGTTACAGCTACCACGATTGGAGGACTCGGAAGCAGAGGAGTTGGGTCGGCCCATTACGATCGGGGAGATAGGGAGTGCAGTGAAGCAAATGGCTAGGAACAAGACTCCGGGGCTCGACGGTCTCCCGATAGAGTTTTATAGTAAATATTTGGAGTATCTAGCTCCGCAACTGCAATTGGTTTATAATGAAGCGCAATCGCGAGGTAGGCTCCCGAGCTCCATGTGCGAGGCCCTTATGATCCCATTATTAAAGCCTGGCAGGGAGGGCGCTGCCCTTATATCCTACCGCCCATTGTCCATGCTCACGACGGATTACAAGATCCTGAGCAAAATCCTGGCAAATAGATTATTGACCCACATGACCGGTCTGATTCATATGGATCAGTGCGGCTTTATCCCGACACGTAACACTACCCACAATATCCGCAGGCTTACAAGGTTGATGGGGGCCCAGTGGTCGGAAGCCACTACTCCGTTCGTGCTCTCTATAGATATCGAGAAGGCCTTCGATAGTCTTGAGTGGGACTATCTGTACGAGGTGCTGAGGCGTTTCGGGCTGGGGGACGGGTATATTAACTGGACTAAAGTCCTGTTTACGGAAGCCACAGCTAGAGTCAGAGTGGGCTCACTGATTTCGAAGCAATACCCCGTACGACGAGGCACTAGGCAGGGGTGCTCCCTTTCTCCCCTCTTGTTCGCTTTGGCAATGGAACCATTTGCAGCGGAGGCCAGATCTGGCCGCCATTATACGGGACTGATGTACAGGGACAGGCCGCATGTCATCTCAATGTATGCAGATGACCTACTGATGTTCTTGGCTGATGCGGACGCAGAGTTACTGGGGGCGAGACGTCTGTTGGAGCTGTTTGGCCGAATGTCGGGCTTGAGGGTCACTTGGCCCAAATCATGTCTATACCCTCTGAGACAAGGAGAGCCGTGCCCTCTCACGGCGCAGGAACTCCGGTGGGAACTGCATTGTCTGCACTATCTTGGCGTTTACATCTACCATACCCCAACGGATATGCTGGATGGCAATATTAATCGTTGTATTACTGCCCTGAGAGGGTGTATGGATTTCTGGTCCACTCTTCCACTCTCACTGGCTGTTCGGGTCTCCCTACTTAAGATGGTGGCTCTGCCCAGGCTGTTGTACTACTTTAGGACCCTCCCGATATGGATTCCGGGCTCCGTTTTCCGACGCCTGAGATCATTGACCATAGCAATTCTCTGGGGCACGGGCAGGCGACGAATCGCGCTGGATACCCTCTTGCGGCCCAAGGATGAGGGAGGCATGGCGGTGCCCGATTTCGAAGGTTATTATCTGGCGGCTCAGCTCCAGGCTTTCACTCAAGAGGTCGCGAGGGTGTATCGAGGCCCGGAGCATTCTAGAGATGAGGGCACCCCGCGACATGTGCTGGCATACATCACGCTGCATCAGAGGCTCTTGAATAGAGATTTGACAGTAGAGGAACAGACATTTCGACTCTGCTGGAATCGGGCGCGCAAAAGAGCGGGGGTCCGCCTTATGTATGCTCCGGAAATTCCGCTGGGGATGGTTACAGCCCTCCCTCATGGAGGGGACTGGTCGCGATTACTAGGCTGGGAAGAGGCTGGGGTTCAAATGCTGGGTGACTTGTATGAGGATGGTGCGTTGCTTCCGTTTCTGGAATTGCAGGAGCGGTTTGATCTCCCGCGAGGTGATTACTTGTTACATGCGGCGGTAACCGGCGCCATGCAAGATCACTGGGGAGAGGGTTTGCAGGAACCGGCGACCTCCATGGCGTGCCAATATACGATGATGGCAGCCGGGACCTTTAAAGCGGTAACCTGCCTGTACTCCAGAATGTTGCGGGAGGCCTTGCAGCCGCTCGCAGCCTTGAAGGCTAAATGGGAGTTGGACCTCCAAATGGAGATCCCTGATGCAACTTGGGGTCAGTTGCTACGAAGGGCGCGAAAAAGCTCAAGGAACGCCAGGTTCCAGCTCATACACTTCTATATTATTCATCGGGCATACCTCACGCCTGGGAATATACGGCAATACTTTGGGGTGGAACAGGCGGCCTGTCCCAGGTGTAACACAGTTGGGGCGGATCTGGGTCACATGCTGTGGGACTGCCCTGCCTTGGGGGATTACTGGCAGGAAATCGGGAGGGCTCTGAATAATGCTACAGATAGGGACATACAGTACACCAAGGCAGTGGGGGGTCCTACATTGGTTTCCGCACACGTCTAAAAATAAAAATACCAGCCGATTTATAGATTTGGGGCTGATCCTTGCAAAGAGGGAAATAACGAGGAATTGGAAGTCGAAAGCGGGACCCACGTATAAACGGTGGTATGGGGAGTGTCTGCGGTGGGCAGCGTGTGAAAGTACTTTGAGGTACCAGATGGCTAGGAGGACGGATGATGAGAAGGCCATGGAAAGGGCAACAGCATGGGAAATGATGGTGCAGGCACTCAGGGATGATAATGATGAGGAGGAAGAAGAGGAGGAGGACTTGGTGGCAGCTGACCCCACTAACACACCTAGGAACACACCTTAGTGAATGTATAGGACCTTCTTGCACACACCAGACCTTACTCTGACTGGGATTTTCACACAGCGCTGCCACGGGGAGGGGGGAGTTCGGGACTGACGGGCGGTGGGGGGAGGGTAGTTGACGGGGGTGGGGGAGGGGCGAAAACTACAAAAGCAGTCCTCTTTTTCTTGTAAATGTGATGTCGGACATTGAACTATGCAGCGAGGAATGGACTCAGCACGATGGCAGTTTAGTCTTCTTTTTGGAGACGTGCAGGATATGATGGGGGGAGAGATTTGATAAAGTGTCTTCTTGCTATGTTTCTTAATTATGCCATGGAGATATTGTCTGTACAATTATTTTGGTGCTGCAATAAAAACGATGTTACAAAAAAAAAAAATCAAGGAAGGGGTCTGTGGAAGAGCCAGGTTTTGAGGTTTCTTGCGAAGATGGGGAGCGATGTTGTCTGTCTGAGTTGGAGCGGAAGGGCGTTCCATGCTTTGGCCGTGAGGAAGGAGAAGGAGCGGCCTCCCGATCTGGTCTTTCTGGTGCGGGGGACCTCGGCGTAGGAGAGCTGGGCTGATCATAGGGTCCTTTGGGGTGCGTGGAATTTGAGCCGGCTGTTCAGGTATGCTGGTCCGGTGCCGTGGAAGGCCTTGTGTGCGTGGGTGAGCATCTTAAAGGTGATTCTCGCCTCGACGGGGAGCCAGTGGAGTGCGCGCAGGTGCTGGGAGATGTGGCAGTGTTTTGGCAGGTTGAGGACCAGTCTTGCGGCGGCGTTCTGGATGTTCTGTAGCTTGCGGATGAGGTTTTTGTTTATTCCGGCGTAGAGTGCATTGCCGTAGTCGAGTCTGCTGGTGACCAGGGCGTGAGTGACTGTCTTTCGGTGTTCGAGTGGGATCCATTTGAAGGTCTTACGAAGGAGGCGGAGGGTGTGGAAGCAGGAAGATGAGACAGAGTTGATCTGGCGGTCCATTTTGAGCTCGGAGTCCAGGATGATTCCCAGGTTGCATGCGTGGTCTGTGGGGGTTGGCGGGTTTCCGAGGGCGGTGGGCCACCAGGTGTCGCTCCAGGCGTCGGGGTTTGGGCCCATGATGAGTACTTCTGTTTTGTTGGTGTTTAGTTGTAGGCAGCTGTTTTTCATCCATTTGGCGACGGATTCAATGCCTTCTCGAAAGTTGCATCTGGCGGTGTTGGGTTCGTTGGATAGGGAGAGGATGAGCTGGGTGTCGTCTGCGTATGACACGATGTTGAGAACGTAGGTTCTGACGATGGGGGCAAGTGGAGCCATGTAGACGTTGAAGAGCGTCGGGCTGAGGGAGGAGCCCTGGGGGACTCTGCAGTTGGTAGGTGTGGGGTCTGAGAGGAAAGGGGGGAGTCTGACCCGTTGCGTCCTGCCGGAGAGGAAGGAGCAGATCCAGTCGAGGGCCTTGTCCTGGATTCCTGCATCATCAACTCTGCGTATTAGGGTGCGGTGGGAGACTGTGTCGAATGAAATGAAATTGCTGGCCCTGGATCTTGTCTATTATATTACTAAAAGCCCTGGAGCCTCCATATGTTCACCAATGACAACCGGCCCAACAGCCTGTTGCTTCAAGGTTA
This sequence comes from Lissotriton vulgaris, assembly GCF_964263255.1. Lineage (NCBI taxonomy): Eukaryota > Metazoa > Chordata > Amphibia > Caudata > Salamandridae > Lissotriton > Lissotriton vulgaris. The sequence continues at coordinate 1,545,800,179 of NC_141695.1, read as the reverse complement.
TGCTCCTGCTTTAACCAACATGGTCTCCAGCATATCCCCAACTACTGGAAAAAAACACAAATGAAACAGAATCAGGAATTAGTTAGCCAACAGATAATCGCAAAACGCAAAACAAAAGAGATAACCTTGATCAAGGAAAAACACTGATAATTCAGTATGTCCACTTTAAGTGTTTTTTGTGTTTTTATTCCTGAGCTCCTATACAAGATTATAAACAGTATTTTGATGCTACCAGAGTTTTCTTATTAAATCTTCATCAAAGTCAAGTCTGCATGTTTCAGCCCAATTGTACCCAGACCGGGCCTGTTGGCTATCATCACGACCAAACTTTTTAGATCCATGCCTATGTTTTTTCCACAATGAGGATATTCCTGTGCGGGGAAAATAACATACAAAGAGCTCACTTGGACTGATATAATTGAGACAACCCAGATACACATTTGCATCTGTGGCAAGGACTCAATTATGAAGCATACCACTGAATAATAAAACTCAGTGGGTAAAAGTCCTGTACAATTTTTTTTACAGGATTACCTATGTGGGTTCCTGTCAGTAAAATTAACCAAGTAGTGCAAGTGCAGACAAACTCTTTTTTTTCTGTCTAGTTACCATTAAAAAGGATGGAAAAGTGAAGTAAATGCGAGACATATCAATTGATATATTTCTGACTTGCCTTATTTGCATGTTGGTCTGAAAGTGCTAAAGTGTACAAAAAAGTGAAGGATCGAATGCTTGAATTACTCTCAAATTGATATGCAAATCAGTCTTGAACTTGCTCCAATTCAACATTCCAGCTCGAACTGGGAGGACAGGTCAGCCCTAACTGGAACACAAGCAACTCAGAACTGGTTTCACCCAATTCACAGCTTATCAGCCAGGAATAGCAAACTACATTTATTTGATTTTCTACCAGCACGTCTAAAAGAAATTAACCTAGTAAATACATTCTAGTGCAATAAATGCAATGACAGAGAAGACTGCAAGTGGGAGCTAAATTTTGAGTAATGGCATTTCGCTCAACAAAAATGACCAGCAGGTTTGCATTCTCTAAGGAGCACTGCCATTCCATCCTGCACAGGCTGCAATGCTGTGAGTTTTACGCAAACCACTTCCTCAGCCCCATTTAGGTGAGTGTCATTGCTCTCAAGATCACCTCTGTGTCAAAATTATACTGAATTCTGGGCCCCTGGCCAATCCTAGGCATATTACGCCATTCATATTGATGGTTTCGATGTCATAAGCATTCACTCCCTTTTCTTTGTAAAATAGTGCTAATAAAACATACACCAGATTAAACCAGAAATCCACCATTGGCATGACTCAACTGGCAGACTGGAAGGGCAGGAGGGGTTGCCAAATCTGTTTGCTTCAAATTACTCCGGCACTAACTGCTTTCAATAGACCAGAACGACAGGTTTTTCTGGTAATAAAAATCTACTGTACATAAAATGTAGCTGCCACACTAAACACTTTAATCTCTTGCGAGCTGAGGATTTCACAAGATTTCTTTCAGTGGGTTATCGTGGGGGAATCGCTCAGGTAGAGGTCGAAGGTTGCACACGCTGTAAACTCACCTTAGTTCAACCTGACGGTATGTTGTGAAACCAAGGCCAGTTTCAGCAGCTTCTTAAAAGTGCGAAGATAATGGGGCTTGCTGTCACAGCTTAGGACATCTATTGACAGTTTATTCTCCTAAAAATGACCGAACCTCATGTTCAAGGCAATACACAATACACATTAAAAGTACAGGAGAGATGGGAACAGGGAAGCCAATAGTGTATTTGCCTACATCTCTAGGATTGTACTTCTGAGAACTGTCCACGCTTCGTATGAAAGATCACAACCTCTTCTTAGTTTATTTAAAGAGTTTTATATAGCGCTGGCTAGACCCGAAGGTATTAGAGCGCTGTACATGAGAATCAACAATGTAACAGAAAAAGTTAAAAGATTACACAATACATCAAAAAATAGGCAATACAATTAGGAGAGGAGAGAAAGGAGAGAGAAAAGTAGTGGTGGGGGCAGGGGAGGTGAGAAAGGGAGGATAAGGGAAGAGACAACAAGGAGAGACGAAAGGAAGTCTGTCTAAAGACCGACTGGGTAGCTGACGACCAAGGAGGGAATCCACGGCCCATCTCCCCTATAGCTAAGCCAGGTAGCTCCATCGGGCATCAGACAAAATAGTTCAGTCTCAATACATTGAGAGAGGAGAGAAGGAGAGACATAAATAGAGGGAGGGTGCGGGAGGAGACGACAGGAGAGACAAAAGGAAGTGCAACAATGTGGTTCAACAGTATAACAGAAAAATATCAACAATTACACATTATATCAAACAATCAGCAATACATTAGGAGAGGAGAGAAAGGAGAGAGAAAAGTAGTGGGGGGTAGGGGAGGTGAGAAAGTGAGAATAAGAGAGGAGACAACTGTAGAGACAAAAGGAACTCTGTCTAAAGACCGACTGGGTAGGTGACGACCAAGGAAGGGATCCACGGCCCATCTCCCCTATAGCTAAACCAGGTAGCTTCATCGGGCATCAGACAAAATAGTTCAGTCTCAAGTGGCGAGGGAAGAGGTTCACAGAAAAACAGGGTGGGGACAAAGGGCAAGGGCAGGTGAGGGCAGGGGACGGAAGCTGGAAAGACTATGAGCGGAGAGGGGTGAGGGTTGGGGGAAGGGAGAGGGGGAAGATAAGGTCAGGAGAGACGCGGGAGCGTTTGCCCGAAATCCAGCAGGTTAGGTGATAGTCAAAGGAAGGAGTCCAAAGTCAATCTCCCCTATAGCTCGCGAGGTAGCTCCAACGGGCATCATACAAAAGTAGCTAGGTCTCAGCTGCCTAGGGAAGTAAGCAGGGAAAAGGACCAGGTGGGTGGGTGGGGACAGGGACGGGCGAAGGCTGGTTGAGGTCCTGGGGAGATCAATGATTAAAGACCAGGCGAGGAACAAAAACATCACAGGGGGTCTCACTGAAAGTCACACCCCTACAACATAACAATACTTAATCTCTTCAAGAGCATATACTCACCCCACCAACCAGGTGCATGAATTCACATAACCCCTTACTAATGACCTCACTTGAACTAACTCATATTAATGTAATCGCAAACAAACTGGATTGAATGCATGTAATGGTTTGCTGAGCACAAGAAATGAATTCCAATAACTGACAATAACCAATTGCACTGACTGACATTAACCTTGGGTTCTGGAGCAGCATGCTACCCAGCGTGAAGCGCTCCAACACCTTGTCAGGGGTAGTAAGCAATATATAAATGCAACTATACTTACACTGGTAGAGAACCTCATGGAGGTGGGATCTTATCCTGGACATTGATCGGATTTCAGGGTCTTGGATTCACAGAGTAAAGATGGGTGGATTGTGTAAAAGCTGTAAATCAAATTGTACTTGCTTGCCAGTATATCGTTACCTTAAATGAATTGCAGATAAGAGTTAGGCATGGACTCTCCAGATTACTTTGTGTGCATTATTAAGTATTTCCTCGAACCCACCTACACCTGTGGGTTCGCTGTAGCCTGGTGTCATGATCACATAAGGCATAGGATTGGGCACATTCTCAAAGGTGACTATTTTCACAATCTTGCTTCTCACATTACTTTATTTGAGGAAGATTGTTATAGCAGCAATAAGTCTTGCTTTGTGCAGTCTGAGTATTCTATCCCTTATAGTCTTTTATCATCAGAAAATTATATGGGTAACCATTATTGCCATCAACCTACACCCCTGCATTTCTCATACTTAAGTCAGATTATGATCAATAACTTAAGATATTGACTGGCCATTAATGTTCCATAAGAGTATTGGGATCCCCCAAGAATATTCCTGTGCCTTAAATAACACCCTCTTTCTCAGCATAACTTTTAGACCTGTCAGCCTTAGGGAGGTCTTCCTCCAAACGTTTTGCTCATTGCCTACAATTTAGCTGATCTTGATTTATTCTTGGACTCTGGACATTTTACCACTGCTAACAAGTGCTAAAGTGCATGTGCATTCTCCCTAAACATGGCTTCATTGACGTTTCCACAATTGGCATATTTAATTTATTTATAAGTCCCTAGTAAAGTGCACTAAATGTGCCTAAGGCATGTAAATTAATTGTTGTTGGGGGGCCTGAAGCACTGATGTGCCACCCACACAATTAGCCCTTTAAAACATAGCTCAGTCCACCTACTGCAAAGCCTGTGTGTGCAGTGTACACTGCCATGTCGACTTTGCATTTAAACATTCTTTTTAGTAAGTCACCCCTAAGGTAGGCCCAAGGTAGGCCATAGGGCAGGGTGCTGTATAATTTAAAGGTATGCCATACATTTTAAGTTGTACAGGTCCTGGTGGTGAAAAACGCCCAAATTCGTTTATCGCTGCTATGAGGCCTACCCCTCCCTTAGGTTAACATTGGGGATTCCGTGTTACATCTAATAAACTGTAATTCCCAATTATAAGGAGATAGAGCTGTCATGTTTAGTACCTATGGAATTGTAATGATAAATCCTCCTTAATGGTAAGGTCATTCCAATTCTAAAAATGCTACTTTTAGAAAGATTGGGTGGTTGGTTCTGGTTAATTATATTTTACTGCTGACCCAGTTAGTTAATACACTGGACCTATGTGTTTATATCACCATTCATTAAAAATGGTTAATCCATTTAACAAGTCTTCAAAAAGGAAAACCACACTTCTTCAACACAAACCACATTAATCTAATAAATCAGTGATAATAGTGCAACCTTGAAAACGTGGCATGTAAATAATCCTACTACTTTTCAACATTAACAAAAACATTTTTGGTACATGAACACATAGGTCTAGTGTATTGACTAACTGGGTCTTAGGTAAAATGTTTTGAATCAGAACCAACCACCTTTTCCAGTTGTTTTGACTTTCAATAGAGGCCCAGGGTGTTGAAGTTAAGGGCCTAACCCCGTGGTATTTCACTATTTGAAAGATGGCATTTTTTTGCTCTTCACCCTGCCACCCACATCTGGGGTGGTTGACAGCTTGGCATTGTGGATTCCCTCTAGACAGCCACACACAGAGGGAGCTTCCCCATCATGATGGGTAATCCTTGGCAGGATTGGAGGAAGGAGCTGGCCACAACTTTGCACTTACACCTGAATATGCTGTGTCCTGTCCCCACACAAAGTACTGTTTAACCCCATGTAGTGAGTCTGGAGCCAGGGCAGGAAGTGAATACTCGGTGCACTGCAAAGCCCGCCTCCCTCACTTCAAAGGCACCACTGGGTAGAAGAACTGGACTTCTGACCCTACCATCTCTGTACACTTCTGGACCTGTGGATACTCTGCCAGGAAGAAGGACTGCTGTGCTGATGAAGGAATGCTATCCTGCTGGACTGCTGTTCTGGAAGAACTGCTTTCTTCTGTGCTGACATGCCTGTTGCTCTCCTTGCCTGTTTTAGAAGGACTGGATTTGCATCACTTGCTCCCAGTGGTGGAACAGATTAAATTTAAGGCCCTCGTCCTGGTCATCAGAGCCCACAAAGTCAAGGGCCCTCTCTACCTGTGGAACAGACTCATTGTGTACAAGCAAGAGAGAATTCCAAGGTCCAAAAAACTCTGGTTCATGCAAATCCCTATATATTCTAAAGGCCAGCGCAGAGCTAGCTCTTTCAGTGAACTTACGGTAAAGCTTTGAAACACCTTAATGCTTAATCTCTGCATGGCTGAGTATAACGAGCTTTAAAAAGAAGAGCTAAAAACCTGCCGTTTTAGTCAAGATTAGTCCTTGATGACCCAGCGTGTTTTCAGTCCCTGCTATGAGCTCCAGGACGCTTCTGCCAAAGCAGTGGTGCATTTTTATACATGCACTTGAACACAGAGTGATTTCAAGGGCTTGCCTCCAGTTCTGAAGTCTCAGGGACATCAAAGACTTCCAACTCCCAATGCTATAGCACCTGGAGTCTGCCATCTGTGAGTCTTGCCCTGGCAAATTATTCAAACCCAACCCTGGACCCTTGGAAGGGGATATAAACTGCTGCTCCAGGAAAAAATCCACACAATGACGCTGTTGTGCTGTTTGGAACCTTCACATCTTCATCGACGATGACGCATCGCTGCTGCTTTGAGGATTGAGAACATTGCATCGCCGACTGTGTGGCTTGAGTTTGACCATAAGCATCCCATTGCTCATGTGCATAGGTGTTGCCATGCAATCTTATGAGGATGAACAATATATTCCCCAGGACTTACATTTGCTTCCATTTCCAACGTATCTTCGACATTGCATACCAGGGAGCCGATGCATCGCCTTCATCCTGTTGTTCGATGACGCATCATCTCTTTGCTTCTTGCATCTCAGCTTCGTTGATGACGCAACTAAGGTACTTTGCAGCAGACCAAGGCTGATCCCTGTATCCGACTCGCACTCCATCGCAGTCATCCTGAACTTTAGGGATTTAATCTGCTCTAGCTCGACCAGATAGCCCCGGTTGGTGCTTTATTCTAAAAAATTTTATTCTTTAGAAATTCATAACTCAGGTTCTACATATTGGATTTGTCATTTTGGTCCGGTTTTGCTCATTGAATTAAGGTCTATTTTTCTAACCAGATGTGCTATGTTTTTTATGGTGTTTTCACCCTTTTTTTCTGTTTGAAGTGTTGCACAAATACTTTACACATTGCCTCTTAAGTTAAGACTGACTGCTCTGTGCCAAGATACCAGGGGGTGAGCACAGGTTAATTTAAAGTGTGTTTGCGACTTACCCTGACCAGGATTGTGGTTCCTGCTTTGACAGGGTGCATACCTCTGCCAACCAGAAACCCAATTTCTAACAATAACCATGAGGGCTATGCACTGCCTGTTATTCTCAGTGACTTCATATCCCGTGCCGTCAGCGCTCTCCCACAATTCCCTCGTGCAACCCATGCTTAGAAATCCTCTTTAACGTTAATGAAGTTAACAGTTTTCGTTTTATATATTGGGTTGAGACAAACTAATGGTGGATACTTATTGCTTTAATTGAAGCACTTTAATGCAGTAAATGTTGGCATCTAGTGTCTCTACCTTGCCCATGGACTGAAAACTGCCCGATCTTCTCAAAAACACAATTATTTTTTCTTGTTTATGTAAGGGACAACACCAATATCTCTAACTTGCACAAATGTGAGACCTATTGCATTGCAAATGCTTTTTCTTCCTTCAGCCTTGCACTGCGGCAGAGAACACCACATGCTTATTGAGCACAAGTTTTGCCACAGGTCCCGGAGGTGGCCCGGCCCAACATCTCCCAAGCTGTGTCAGACGGGAGAGATACAGCAACGTTTTCCATCCCTTGGAGCTTGACACTCACTGGGTAGAGTAATTTCCACAATGGTGGCTGTAGGACGCCACACCTTGTTGAAGACTTCTGGATTTTCGGGGGATGTCCAAACCTCTCTCATGGACAAGCCCTTTGACGGCACCTGTGTATTAGGAGACAAGGCAGACATGACACTGGAGCACTTTAAAGAATCCCGGACTACGTCCCAGTTGTTGGGCTCTCAGTGATCACTCACCCCAGTCTTGCGTCTGTGGTTACGGAAGGGGATTTCAGCCGTGTCAGCAATACTCCAGAATTGCACACAACCTGCAGTGGTGGGCAACAGTCCACTATTCAGTCAGAAGCAGACCCCTCTTCCTTTCCCAACTAGATCACACAGTAGTGACATATGCGTCACTCCTGGGACGGGGCGGCCATCTGGGAGAGGTGGAGATTAGTGGACACTGGTCTCCAGCAGAATCCGTACTTCACATCAACTTGTTGGAGTTCCGAGCGATTCGCTTGGCATTGAAAGCCATTCTTTCTTCAATCAAGGGAAAGCTGGTTCAAGTGTTCACTGACAATAACACCGCCATGTGGCACGGCAACAAACAGGGCGTGTGGGGTTTTGGATGTTTTGTCAAAAAGTAATGCGTCTCTGGACGTGTCTGGAACAGCAGGGCATATCCCTGGTGGTTCTACACCTGGCAGGTTCTCTGAACAGTGGGCCGGACAAACTCAGCCATCGATGCCTAGCGGATCACGAATGGCATCTTCATCCGGAGATCTCTTCCAGCAGTGGGTTGGTCCTTGGTTAGATCTGTTCGGCTCTGCAGAGAATGTGCAATGTCAGCAGTTTTGCGTGCTGGAGTTGACATGGCAGCTCTTGCTCGGAGGGCGCTTTTTGGCTCAAGTCGAGCTCAGGCCTCCTGTACGCCTTTCCGTCAATACCACTCCTGCCCAGTGTGCTCAAGAAGACCAGGAGCGATGGGGTGCAAGTCATTCTTGAGGCTCCGGACTAGGCACGGAGAGTTTGGTATTCTGAGCATCTCCAACTGAGCAGTGGGCCTCCGATCAGGCTGCCCCTTCTAAAGGATCTTCTGTCACAGCAGCAAGGGAGGGTCCTCCATCCGAAACTGTCAACTCTACACCTTCTTGTGTGTATATTGAGCGGTGGCAGTTAATAGCATTAGACCTTGCTTCCAAAGTCTGTAATATTATTTTGGCAGCCAGGCGTCCCTCTACCAAGACTATGTATGCCTGCTGGTGGCATAAATAAAATATTGTACCAAAATACCTTCTTTCTGCTTCCCTCTCTCAAGTCCTTCTCTTTATTTTCACCCTTGCCCACCAGTATTCTGCTCTTGCCACTCTCAAACGGAACCTTTCTACCCTGTCTGTCTTTTTGAGGCTGCCAGACCAACCTTCTTTATTAAAATCCTCTATGGTAAATAGATTTCTTAAAGGGCTTGTACATATGTTTCCACCTGCCACTTTGATCATACCTTGGTGGGTCCTTAGTTTGGTTCTTACCTTCCTCATGTGTGCTCCATTCCAACCTCTGCATAACTGCCCCCTCGAGCTGCTTACCATTAAAACAGCCTTTTTAGGGGCAATAACTTCTTCCAGGAGGATGGGCGAATTGCAGGCTCTGCCATGCAAGCCTCCTTACCTGACCATTGTCCCTGACAAGTTGGTGTTTTGTACTAGGGCCCCTTTCTTACCGAAAGTGGTAGCACCATTCCTCGTGGGGCAGTCTGTCACCTTACCCACTCCTCTAAAGAAGAGTAGTGACTCCCCCGTCTGGACCAAAAAAGACTGTTGTCGTTCTACTTTGATTGCACTAAAGAGTTCCGGGTGGAAGACCAACTCTTCATGGGGTACGTTGGATGAAAGAAAGGCTGTGCAATGCAGAGGAGAACTATATCGCATCCTCTGCATCTCTATTTTTATGCGCTCTGGACAATAAGCTACCTCCGGAATTCTTAAGGGCTCATTCCACCAGAGCTAAGGCTGCTACCACGGCTTTGCAATGTGGCGCACAAGTCCTTAACATATGTCAAGCAGCAACGTGGGCATCCCTGCACATGTTACCAAACACTACTGCTTGGACAGTCAAGCACAAAGAGACTGCCTTTTTGGTCGCACTTTCCTGCAGGACTTCCTTGTCTAACCTTGACCACAGTCTCTCCTCTGTGCATGGGTATCTATTCAAAGGTAAGGAATCTGTGGCTAGATGTCGCTATCAGATGGACAAGTTGCTTACCTTCGGTAACGCCTTATCTGCTAGAAACATGATCTAGCCGCAGATTCCTTATTGACCCACCCATTCTTCGGGCATTGCGGACAGGTGTTTAGAGTCAGGGCTGACCTTCTTTCAGGTCCCTAATTGTTCAGAAACACACCCGTGGCAGTGCGCTTCATGGTTTTGAGCTTCTGGCATTGAAAGATGTGAAAAGTAACTGACATCAGCATGCAGAGATGGTGCCTATATAGGTGACATGGACATCACATAGCGGAGATGACGCCAATAACGTCACATGGAGCCGAGCTACGCCACCTACTGGTGTGCAAGGGTATCGTTCGAAGAAAAATCTTCCGGATCCAGTGTGACGCCTGGGAAATTCAAAGGTTCAGAATCTACGTCTAGATCATGTCTGTACCAGATAAGGCGTTACCGACTGTAAGTAACTTATCCATCAGCAACATTCCCAAATTCTAAACGTATCGCATGATGCTCCGTGCCACACTGTTGCTACACAATCTCTTATATGTCCCGTTTATTGTTCCTCTTCATGGATTATTTAATCTTTTGTGGGGCCCGGTTGATGGTGTTCAGAAGGGGAGAGTGCGATCGGGTCCCTGCCATTGCCACATGGTCGGACTGGGCCAAAAAATAGGCGTTAGCACCAGTATAAAAGTGGCACCCTTTAGCAAACCAGATGGCGAACCAGGTAGCTAAAAAGAAGTGGCTCACATTTGCAAATTAGGGCAGTTTTGAGCTTTTAAAGACATGCTGAATGTGTATTTTTCAAGGTACTGGCTACTGCATGCATTTGTGTTCACTACAGGCAATGTTTATTGTAATCTCATAGAAATCAACAGTCGAAACCCACTCACCTGGCCATCACACAGTCCCAGAAACTGCTAAAAAAACATCTAATACACTAATCAGTTGCACTGCCTGATTGCCCTGTAGGCCAGTCCGACCCTGCCTTACCATGCCATAGTTTCTAGTCTTTACATCTCTTTCGAACTCCTTCATCTTGCTTTCTTGTGCTGATTTCTTATATTTCCATTTTTTTAAATCTACACAAAACATCCCAAAACTTGCACGTGACCTGTACTACCACACAAACACACACTAGTATAATTTGTGTCTCTGTTTCATCTATCTCACAGGCACATCCCTGGATGCTCCTACAAACCCTTGTTTCTAATTTCTCCCCATTAACATCCCTTTCTCTCACCTCACATTATCATTTTGCTTTCTCTAATTTTTCACAAGATACTACCATAGATACTATTCTGTGGCAACACACTTTCTTACCACCCCTAGTCAAAAACCTTCAGATGTATGGTGGCCTTTATCGTCATCATCATCATCACCTAAAGGAGTCATGACCACATATGTTGCCAGCAGTATTTCAGCAGTGCTAAGTTACCAGGTTCATGGCACTGCATTATGCAGGGAAAGCCTGCACCATTTCCCCTTCAGCTGAAATGGTCCCCAGGCTCATCCTTCTAACCTACCTGAGGTACTTGGGCATTCATGAGTGTTTGTAGGCTAAATGGCGCTCTTGATTTTCTGGGAATTAATGCCTTGAGAATGAGATCCTGTCTGAGTGTATGTACTTTAATGTTCAATGCCTGGATCATGGGTCTTTTTCTAGTATCTTAGTTTGCAGCATTTAGTAGTAGTCTGAGGTGGCAGTTAGGTGGCTTGATAGTCATGTGTAAATCATCCAAATAAGCAAAGATCACACTGGAATGGATTTTGTAGAGCCCCGAAGTGCATTCAAGCACACTGGACAGGTGTGATGGAGCGCAGTATCAACTACAAGGAAGGCATGACTGCCTCAGCCATTTATACTTCTGAGACTGATAAAATAAGTCCCACTGACCTCGGTAAAATGGCAGGGGCCTTTGTGAATCAGGCCCTAAGAGTTCATCCAGGGGTGATTTGCTCAGAGCCTGGTGCTTCTCAAAGTTCTTCAGATATTTCCTGCTTTCCATATAAGCCCTGCAGTCACCCCACCACAGCCAGATGCACCTACTGGACTGGTTCTCTGCCTCGCTCCTTAGAATTAAATGTGCCACATGTAAATACAGCATAAATAAGAAGTCAACTGTGGAACTGAGGTGATCTGCTATCTTTAGGATATAAACAGAAGCCACAGCAAGACAATTATACTTACAGCATTGCCATAACATCTTAAATGTTGAGTTAAAAAAAAACTGATGTTACAGCAAAAACATTTAATTATTCCCTTTGCCAGAATGTCAAAATCACATATGCTGTGGCCAAGCTTTATGGATGACAATTTAGCTAGTGGTGAATAACTGTTACTTGTGAAATCAAGAAGTAACATCATTGAGTTGTCTATGTGGTTACATCAAACCTCAAAACTTAAAAATGATCATACTGACACATGCCCTGCTCCATTGTGTCTTATGTTTTGCCCACTACCTCCCAAAACACAGGGTCATAGATCATAGTGATAATCATCCTTCCCGACATATGTAGGCTAAATCCCTCTTTCCATCTAATGAGAAATATACGTGGCATTCTGCAATTCTCTTCTACTTCACTGTGACCTTCCATCACTCCCTCTTTTCCTTAAAAAAAGCTCCGGGAGAGAGCAGGTAGGGGTGGTGCCTTGGTATCACCTGCTGCTGTAGTGTTGACCTTCATCTATCAACCCACTATAAAGGCGAAAGGACAGAGAGGTTCTGATAATCACAATCCACTGTTTCCTTTGGGTTTCTACAAACCCAGGGGAGTGGAGGATCCACATGCATGTTTCCTCTTTTTCTATCAGATCTCTGTAGATGCTGGCGATGTGGTGGAAGAGGCTGCCTCTCTGCACTGAGGTCATATAATTGAAAACATGATATGTATCCCACTACTGCATCTCACTACCTAAATGTCACTTCAGTGAAAATAATGGAGTTTAATCCCTGGAACAGTATAATGCGTTTCCACGGAGGCCATACACCACGTATAAAGTCATAGATGTGTCTCTGTTGTTTACCACTGCACAGATCAGCAGCATAGAGGAAGAGGAGTTATGTGTAGTCATGTACAACATGTCTCTGACTACAACCATTTGTTCAGTTCTCTTTAGAAGTACTTGAAGTCTTTCCAACCACCCAATACCTTCTTGCAGTCCTTCACCAGCACCGTCAAAAGTAAATAAAAAGAAGAAAAGTGCTGGAAATCTACTACCCCTCCCTGCTCCCCTTATGAGAATCATCCCGTCCTCTGACAATTCTCAAATTGAAAAGACATTGCTTTCTACTACTCTCCCCATCCACCCCCAAGCAACTCTTAAATTACTGTCTAATAAGGTAATTGAACCAATAGAGTCCCCTGATTGGGTTGCACCAGTTGTGGTGGCACAATGTGCTAATGGGAAGATTGGATTAGGTGTGGACCTAAGGGATTGGAGTAGAAATGTTTTCGTTGACTAGTTTCCTTAAACAAATTATTGTCCTTGAAAAAAACATTGAATGATTCACAATTGGATCTTAATTCTGCCTACCACCTGGTTCCACTACACCTCTCGAGTAAGAGACTTACTGCATTTAGAAGATATTTTGGGTGTTTCCAATTTGTCAGGGTACCTTTTAGACCTGCAGTGGCTATGTTTCAAAGGTTAATGTATGGGGTGGAGAATGTCATCTTTTTTCAAGATGACTCACTAGTGATGGGGACAAACCAAGGACACCAATGACGATCATGATCAGAAACTTGGAGCACGTTTTGAGTATTTTGAATGAAAAGGTTATTATTGCTCAATATGGGAAATGCCAGTTTTCAAAGAAGGAGGTAACATACTTGGGCCATGTGGTAAGCAGATAAGGAATAAAACCCAAAACAGTTTTGTTGATGCTATAGTAAGGGCTCCTTCCCGAAGAGTAAGGATGCTGTAAGGAAATTTTTAGGTCTACAGAAACGTTACACGAACTTTATGGAGAAATCTTTTGAGTAAAACATGCTACATTGGTCAATTTCTAAAACATAAGAACAAGTTTGAGTGGACTAGTTAGTGTCAGAATGCATTTGAGGAAGTAAAGATGAATATTTGCCAAGCTCCTCTTTTATGTGCATTTGACCTCAAACTTAGAAGCATAGTTACCACAGATGGAAGTGGAAAAGGCATAGGAACAGTTCTTACACAAATGGACAACAGATCTGGGCAACAGAATGTTATGACCTTTGCCTCACGCTCTCTAACACCAACTGAATAGAAAAATGCTGAGAAGGAGCATGAAGCACTTGCCTGTGTTTGGGGTTGGGATGTATTTAGGCAATACCTTTGGGGTTTACTTGCTACATTGAGAAGTGATCATAAGCCCTTGACAAAAATCCTCACTAGAATTGTACAATTCTTCTCCCCATTTAGTGCGTTTGTCTATAAAATTGCTGGACTATAACTATGAGGTGCAATATTTACTGGGGTGAATACAGAGATGCCAAATTTTTTTTAGCAGGATGCTAATACATTTGAAACAAGCACCTATGGATAAATGTGAGAAACTGTGTGTGGCTGAGGTGAATGGTGAGTATATTTCTACTAAGGAGTGGTCAGAAGCTCAAGAGGAGGATTCCTTATTAAAAGAGTTGATAAGCCGGATTAGTCAAGGATGGCCTAAGAAAAGTGCTCTTGGGAAGTCAGGAATGAGTTTTCTGAGGTGGAAAGTAAAGTTATGAGAAATTGTAGAGTTGGTTGACCAGACGGGACGTTTTTGGATATTTGTCATGAAGGTCATTTGGGTATTGCTAAAACTAAAGGTAGGATGAAATTGTTGAATTGGTTGCCAGTTATGGATTTAGCAATTGAAAGGAAAGTTAGAGAATGTGTTAGTTGTAATGATTCACAAGACACAAGTAGCCCTGAGGCCACCTTTATGCCCCATAAGTAGTTAAAATATGCCTTGGGAAAGAATTGGCATGGATATTACAGAACCTATGCTTGAGTAAGGAGATTGGAAATATTGCATAGTGCTGTTTGACCATTTTTAGTTCGAGCCTAGCATTGCAGCGCATGCGCTGCTCGCTGTGCGAGGCATGCAGTATTCAGTATATTGTGGAGGCTTCATGGATGCTCTGCCCACTCTCTGCCCATCTTTTTCATTGGCATAGGTCCTAAATTCTGCCTTCCGATTGGTTTTAGGCTTGTTAGTCCTTCCTCATGACAGTCATGTCCTCATTTGTATCCTTTCATGGCTACTGGCCCCTTACTCTGAACACTATTTTCTTCCCTGTCTCCCCTCTGCCCCCTCCCGCAGTCTGTGACTTCTCACCCCCCTGGCCCCATCCTCCCGTTCATGCCTTCTTGCCCGCCCGCACTGCTGTTTCCAATGCAATAGGTCTCACATAAATGCTATTGCATTGCAAATGCTTTTTTTTAAGGGCGCTGCAGTCAGAAGCCAACCTCTTAATACATTGCTAATAAAATTAGCTTTAAGTAAAATGGTGCTTTTTAAAACAGCGCCGTTAAAACATATTTTCCTAACATCCTAAAATAACAAAAAAACGCACACAGAAAAAACCCAACGGTTTTGATACTAAAAGCAGGGTTCTGCACACAATAATACAAACAAGTGGTTTTTGCTTTTGAAAGCCAATCCCCCACCTCCACCCCCCAAAAGGCAGCCCCTTCTCGCTAAAAATAGACATGAAACTCACCGTCCGTGGGCACCGCACCGTCACCCACGGACCACGCACGCAACCTGGGATTCATCCTGAACTCCTCGCTCACGATGACCAAAAAAGTCAACACCATCTCATCCTCCTGCTTCAACACTCTGCGCATGCTCCGAAAGATCTTCCGGTGGATCCCCACAGAAACCAGAAAGACGGTCACGCAGGCCCTCGTCACCAGCCGACTGGACTACGGGAATGCCCTTTACACAGGAACTGAATGAGTATCACACTTGCACACTCTGTTTTATCTACATATTAAATTCCAGCATGCTCTAGGGTGCACTCTCCGTGCTGGAGTGCGTCCAAATCAAATATCAACAGCGTGTCCCATCTGGGTGACGTCCCCTAGTGACAGCTCCTTCGCCCCAAAGGGGTATCACAATTTATAATGAGTTCCAATTGATAACAACGTTGTATAGTTCACATTCGTTTATTTTTTATTTTTTTCAAGAATTACTTCATTCTCTTGAATGTATCTCAATTTCAAATCCAAACGAGTTATGTTCAATAACATCCTTATAACATATCCATCATCCAATGCATTTCGGCTGCTAATGAGCCTTCATCAGGGATATATGTCTACAATCAAAAGAGTATAATACATAAGGTGACAGAAACTACTCATCCAAAATGTATAAAATGACCGAAAAGGAAAACGAAGTGGTGAATAGGCCAACGCCCCCAGAAATAGGTTACAAGATAGCCAAAACCTAAATAACTTTACTTTTTGTTATTTAGGTTTTGGCTATCTTGTACAGGAAGTGTAAAAATTGGTCAACATGTTTCTCGCTATGGTACATTGACACGCGATTCATCAGGACCTATATGGTGGAGTCTACAAACAATTAAGCCTATGTCAGTATCATATGCTCATTACCGGTTATGGGAATGTTGTACCTCTGTTGCACTGTTCCTTGCCTAAAGGTCAAGATTTATATGCAACATCAATGCCCGGTGGGTCGTACATCAGGGATGAGGCCTCTGTGTATAAGGCTCAAGTCTCCTGTGTCCGTGGCTTGTGTCCTACCCCTCTATGCCGGGATCGATCCCGGCGGAGAGGGGTAAGGAACATGTTGACCGATTTTTACACTTCCTAGCCTAGTCTAGAGCCAGGAAACATTAATTTCCAGCGAACCCAGACTAGCTTCCACTTTTAATTGAAGCAAGGGACCGCCCAAATAAAGTTGTTTCTGGTACCCTTTGCTTCATTTTAATTCACTGTTTTGTCTACAACCCCCTGGCCCCACACCCGCACTTCACCCATAGGCAGTTGAATTAAAAGATCTCCACCAAAGAGCCCCTCTTTGAGGTGTGCCCGTCGGGGATTACACCGCCTACCCGACGAGGAGCACTGCCTATGATGAGGCATGACACCTGCAAAGGTGTGTGAGGCAACTATATCCAACATAATGGATACCCAGTGGTAGGCCTGCACACGTCAACCACCACGTTCCCACTTCCTTGTGACCAGCACACTAACACTAACACTAACCCTTACTAGGAACAGCCTTGTCCATCTTTTTTGATACAACCTGTGTTTATTCACTTGTTCTTACTCCAGAATCTGCTGCATTACATGCCCTAATACTATGACATATATCGTTTTGATTCCTGTTTTTTCAGGATAATGAGTACCATTTCAGGAGTAGCATGGTATGCACAGCACTTATGATACATGGTGATTCATATATGTTCTGCTATAACCAAACTGTTGCGTTTCGTGCCCTGATGTTGTGATGTATGGCATTTTGATTCTTGCATAGCCAAGGTATTGAGTATTGACTGAGGATTTGTCTAGTGTGCACAGTATTTATAAATAAGGTCACTTTGGTCTATTGGTTATGTGCAATATACTATATATTTTTATATAGTCCTGTGTGGAGTCTCTTTTGAGGTGTGTTCAATGTGTTACTAGTGCGAGTGTATTGCGCAAATGCTTTACACATTGCCTCTGATGATAAGCCTACCTACTCTGCCCCAAGCTACCAGAGGGCGAGCACAGGTTTTCTTTGGTGTGTAACTTACTTGCCCTCGCTAGAGTGGTGGGTTCTGCCTGGCCTAGGTGTCTACCCTATCCAACCTGAGACCCATATTTTAACAGGGATAGAGTCCCATAATCGGAAAAAATATATTCCCCTTTTCGAACATACTTAAAACAACAAGGTTGAGTTGGACAGTGTTCTGGGCGTGTGCCCAAGGTCCTGTATGAATTGGTACTTTTTGACTCAAACCCCTCTGAAGGATCGTCGGTGAGCAGTGCGGATAGTTTGGTTTGAACCCAGGGTGATGGAACAATAGGGTGAACACTGTGGTGCTTGGGGGTAGGAAAAATACAGTGTTTTATAAAATGAAAATAGGGATTATTTAATAAACCGATGGGAGGTCGTTTTTTCGTGCAAGAAAATAAGAGATGATCATAAATTCATTCAGTTTTGAATCTTTGAACTGTTTTAATTTTCTTTATTACTGTTAGATTTCATATATTTTTATCTGTAGAACATGTCATACCAATACAATTACATTGGAGGCATTTATACAGGCTACATACATAAGATATCTGATGGACATGCTTCTTTGGAAATGTATGTGACACTACGTCTATGTTATACGGCTTTATAGTCCTAGAAATAATTGCATGCACAAGGCATTGAAAAATAATAAAAATATATTTAAGACTAGAAACTCGAATTAGGAAGCATATGAAATACATTCATAAGTATAAAGTATATGGCATTGGAAATGATGGGTCATTGTATTGTGCGGCAGAGGGGCCGCATGGTGGACTTCGGATGCACCTTTTGAATGTCTTTATACATAGTGAGAGCCTCCAAGATTACACACCCCTAGAGCATATTTGCAGAAATGAGTCACGGCAAGCAATGCGTGTCTCTGAAGTGTCCTCCCTCCTTTACACGTTTACTCACAGGGATGTTTGAGGTCACACTTTAAGACTCCTCCCCTGCCACACACACTCCCGCCTCTTTTTAACCACATGCAGAGTGTGAGCTATGAAATGCCAGGGTTCATTTGAATTCTGCTCTGTGGCATGAAAAGGCGCGGCCGGTGTTTTGACTCTCACTGAAACACTTGGAGTCACTCGGTGAATTTCATCAGAGACGCTTCCCTGGAGACAGACAGACACAATGACGGGTGAGTAAAAGACATCCCGGAAGCATTTATCACCGAAGGGCCTCTGAGCCAATGGGGCCTTCGATTCACAACCATAACCAGGACCCCCGTCCCTCCAATGCTAAGATTTAACCTGATCCTCTCTTGCCTGTGTGTCATGGGGCTGTTTTTGACCGGTGTAAAAAGCACATTTAAAGCCGATTACTGCTAAAATAATAACCGGTTCTTTCAGAGTGGTGTGCTGTCAAAATGTATTGCTGTGCTGCCAGACTGACTCAAGGGTGCTCTCCAAAGGGAGTCTTTATATTGCACGAAGTATGGTGAGAAAGGTGTTTTCACTACTGGAAAAAGCACAATGATAGAAGCAGTTGGCACCCATGTAGACTATGGCAGGAGTAATTTCAGTAGATGGGTTCTAAAGTTTTTACAGTGGACTGGATTACAGAGATGTTTAAGGCAGTTATTGTCTCGTACTCTATTTTATTTATTTTATTTTCAAAGTTTTATATAGCGCTAACAAGATCCTTACAGATATCAGAGCGCTTTACATAAATATGAAATGAGGACAAAAAAAAGAAAACTTAACAAGGCAATTAGTGCAAATAGCGAGCAGTGCAAGGTAACAAAATGTGATTGGGTGGTCGATTCAGACAATGTAATACAAGGGAGAGATAAACAGTCAACAGTATTTCCAAAGTTTATGTTCAAGTGAATTTAGCCAAGAGGATCGATTTGACTTCCTTTTTGAAGGATGCAGTGGATGAGATAAGTCTTGTTTCTGGAGGGAGGGCATTCCAGATCCTGGGAGCCATCCTGAGAAGGAATGTTTGTATGTTTTTTTCTTATGGAATCTTTGTGGTTTCAAAGGGAGAGTTTCTGCGCTTCTTGTGGCTCTTGAGCCTCCTGAAATTGTCAATTTCTGAGCAATGTAACTGGGCGAATTGTGGTGTAAGGCCTTATGAGTAATGCACGCGATTTTCAGGTGTATTCTGGCTTCGTAAGGTAGCCAATTCAGAGATTTTAAGTCAGGAGAGATGTGTGAGCGTTTTTTTGATCCAGTGATGAGCCTCGCTGCAGCATTGATCGAGGCTCTTAATGGTGCGGTTGTTGATAGGGGGAGGCCGCAGAGGGCAGCACTTCCATAAACAATCCAAGGGAAAACTAGCGCTTGGACTGCAGTCCAAAAGTCGTTGGCAGGGAGGAAGGGTTTCAGCTTCCTCAAGGTATTGATTTGGAAATTAGCTCCCTTCGTTGCATTGCTGATCTGGTGTTGCATATTGAGATTGGAGTCGAGGGTTATACCTAAAGATTTTGCTAAGTCTACAATGATAGGTTGGACGTTGAATGCAGTGAGGTGTTTAAGCCAAACCTGAGTGATGAGGATTTTGGAAGGGGATGCTATTAGGAGGAATTCTGTTTTTAGAGCATTAAGTTTGAGATGGTTCTCTGCTAGCCATATCTGTGTGTCCTTAAGTGTTGAGTTGAGAAGTTTGATGTTTTCAGGGGATTGTAGTTTGAGGTAGAGTTGGGTATTGTCCGCATACATGTGAAATTGCACATTAGAGGCATGAAGCAGTGCGGTGAGTGGCTCCATGACTAGATTGAACAGGGTTGGGGATAAGCAGGATCCTTGCGGGAGACCTAGTGTTACTGGAACGGGTGTGGACATAGTGTTGTTAATTTTGAATTTCTGAGTCCGGTTATGAAGGAAGGAGGTGAACCATTTGAGTACTGTCCCTGAAAGACCCATTCTGATAATCAACAGTTCGCGTAAGTTCTCGTGTTTGACCGTGTCGAAAGCTGATGAAAGGTCGAGTAGGATGAGGAGGCAGGTACCGTTATGGTCAAGAATTTGAAGCGCGTCATCAATTATGTGTGTCATGGCTGATTCTGTGCTGTGGCCTGCACGGAAGCTGGATTGGTGTCGATTGATGAGGTCAAAATGTTCGATGTGTTTTGTCAAATGGAGGTGAACACATTTTTCTAACACTTTGGCTAAGGTAGGGATATTGGAGATAGGGCGATAGTTATAAAATTCAGTAGGGTCAGCTGTGGGTTTCTTTAGTATGGGCGATACTTGACCCACTTTGAGGGAGTCCGGGATGCATCCTTGTTGAAAAGAACTATTAATGATTTTGGTCCAGAGCGGCAGAAGCCATGGGATAAAGTCCTGTACAGCGTTTGCAGGTAGAGGGTGCGAGAGGTGATTGGAGGGCTTTAGGGTACTAAGGATCTTGCCTATAGATTCTTCCGTGTAAGTATGAAAGGATGACCAAGTAGCATTGTTTTTTAGTTTGCTGGGTGTTTAGTTGAGGGGGCTGGAGTATAGGCTTAGATCAATGAGGAGATCATTATTGATGTTATCTGTTTTTAGATTGAAGAAGGTAGAGAATTCTTCACAGGACGGTAGAGTGCTGGTTGTGTTATGTAGTCGTTGTGGTTTGTCCTTGGATTGAGTTTTGATTAGCTAAAATAGTTTTTTTGGTTGGGTTTTTGCTTGGTCTTGTTGATAGCTAAAGAAGTCAGCTTTCGATCGTTTGATTTTTCTAAAGTAAGCGTTTCTTTTTTTCTTTAGTGTTTTGAGGTGCATAGCTGACGGGGTAGATCTCCAATTATGTTCAGCTAGTCTCATAGCTCGTCTATCATCGCTAAGCAGACCATCGTACCATGGTTTAGAGTTTTTGGAGGAGACTCTCTTTAACTGAAGGGGGGCAACATCATTGACTATCGTGGTCATTGACTTTAGGTAGTGATCGGTGAGAGCCTGAACATCGTTGTTGCCGGTGGGGGGTAGGAGAAGGTTGTAGCTGGGTGAGGGTGACGAGTTGGGATTGAGTTTCTTCAGGTCTCTTTTCCAGGCCTTGGGTTTGGTGGATTGGGCTGAGCAAAGTTTCACATATTCATTGATGAAGAATGTGATAATGTGGTGGTCAGACCAGTCACAGGGTTGGATTGAGTCTAGTTGGGTGGCGTCACCTTTGGAAATGATGATGTCCAGGATAGAGCCTTTGCCGTGAGTGGGGCTGTTGCAGATTTGGGTGAGGTCCAGGGTGTTGAGGAAGTTTTTGAGAGTGTTGACCACCGAGTCGTTGTGATCATTCCAATGAAAGTTGAAATCACCAAGGAATATTTGTGTATTTTGTTGACCCGAGTTTGTTGTGATCATGTCCATGAGGTGTTCAGTCAAGGTGAGGTTGTCTCCTGGTGGGTGGTAAATAATATGTTGAGAGCATACTGGATTGCCCTCACTGTTGACGTCGAGGCAGATGTGTTCACAAGAGGAGAATATAGGGGAGACGGCTCTAGTTACTGAGAGGTTTCTCCGGTGAATACATGCTATTCCACCACCTGTCTTGCCGGTCAATCAATCAATCAATCAATCACTTCATTTCTAAAGTTTTCCACTCTCCTCCGGTGCAGATGGCAGCAGGGCACCAGAGTCTTTTCAAAATACTGCTCTTGAAGTGGTTACCACTCAGTTTGGGCTGGACTCGGCCATCAGGAGCAGGGAAAAGAAGCAAACAAGTCTCACCAGCTCGCCATCTTGGCCACGTCCCCCAGCCTTCTATTTTTGAAAAGTGGAACATGGTTCCATGCGTTAGGGCCCTGTTCTCCTTACAGCACTGATTGATCGTATCCTTGTTAGATATTAACAAAAAACAGAGACAAATAGTTGAGTATGATAAAAGTATTATGAAGTCTTTGTAATGGCAACACCTTTTCACTTGTATACAAGTAGGAAGAGAAAGTAAAAAAAAACATTGGCACAGCCAATAGGTTTTGCAGTTTGGAACTTATAAGTGTGTAGCCATGCAGCACATTCTCCTGAGGTCTGTGCTGCACAAAAACGACTACTGCCTTTCATAAGAAAAAATACACAGGATAAATGAATTTAGAATTATGTCGTGTTAGCTACAGAAATTGCACTGCAAAATTGGCCTAAATAGGTAAACTAAAATACCCAGCAATAAAACATAGAATCTTAAAGCTATAGTGCAAACTTCAGGGTTTACTGGCTATGCACTCAAACAACTGTTAATAAATGAGGCAAACAAAACACCACTCACAACAGTGATCCTCCACCATCTCAAAACTGGCAATCTTTAAAGGAGTTAGTCGATACTTTAGAAACTCATCTATCAAGAAATTGTAGAGGGAAAGTTGACACACTTTTTCTTGCCGGCAGGCAACTATAGTTGACACCCTTGATACCAGTTTCAGCAGAGAGGGCCACGTATGTAATAAAAATAGACTGGACTAATCCTGTAAGCAAATTTAGTGCACAGTTCTGCGAAATACATTGTTGGCGGGTAAGACTTCAATATCCAGTCTCTCTGCCAAGCGTGTAAAGGCTATGACAGTAATTTTATGGTTGACAAACACTCCCAAATAGTCGGCTTGTCATTGTACATCAGTCCTCTGCCTAATTGACATAAGATTTTTTTTAAAAGCTACTCAGCAATTAAGCCCCAATTTGCTTAAAAAAAACAGCCTTTTTTCATTAAACCTGTCAGCTAAACATAAAGAAAGAATAAAAACAAGCATTTGCAATGCAATAGGTCTCGCCTTTTTGAGAGTTAAAATATTGACATTGTAAATAATAATGTTTTTTACTTATTTCTTTGTTTGTAGTTGAGTGATTGTTAGGCATGTTTAATTTGTATAGATTACTTACTAGATAAAATGTGAAAGAATGAGTTGAGTGTAATTGAATTTGTTGCTGGCCTGGGGGCTGTGAAGGATGTAAAGGTGTCTGTGAGCGACTCACCCTGCACCCTGTGAGAAATCCCTGACATACCTCTGTAGGGTACCAAAAAAATCATTTGAAAATGACTTTTTTTTTCTATACAAACGTTTTTATCTAATGTATTAAAGCACAGATTCCTAAGCTTATTTTTGTGGTAATTAATGGCCAGCAGTTAGGGCGTTTGCAAGCGTTCTCAACATTGACAGATAAGGGCAGTGTGGAACAAGGGGATATGCTAATTTGCCCAGGATCACACAGATAAGCCACCTGACGAAACTAGAATTAGAACCTGGTCACTTGTTTTTACAACCGATAATATATTCACTGGGCTATATGAAGTGTTCCATTCAACAGATTCCTCTTTCGATCACTGTTATCTAACCAAGGGCCATATCAACATTGAGTGGCGATAATTATCACCCAGCGCGCCTAGCGCTAATTTCCTTAACGCCGGTTATCGCTGAATTAAATTGCCGAGTGCGTTATCATCAATGCATAACTTAAGGGCGATATATAATCCAGCGATAGTGGCAGAAAAGCCACTTATCGCCACATAAACGGAGATAAGCGAGCAGCGTTAACTGTTCAGCTCACTGATATGGTAGTGTGGATGTAAACATACAATCCACCTCCCATAGGGAATACTGCTAAGGCCAGATTTCAGCCGACGTTAAATTATGCTATAATGAGAGTTTAGCGCGATTCCCATTATTGCAATGCGGGTCTGTGGCTTCCTTGTAAAGATGGAGAAGTTGATTATGAGAGGTATTCACAAGTATTTAGTTGAGGAACGCCTACTTTGCATCTCATTAGAGATGTGATGCGAGGCGTATTCAGAATGGCGGCTGTCACACGGAAACACGCGTTAGCCTGTGTTTGATGATAGGGCGATGTTTAATTCGGTGCTTTTCTGCCAAAAAAGGCGATAAAGCGTCGAAATCGGGCATGATAATATGCCCCCAAGTTCTTGCCACTTTGCAGATTACTGCGCCTGTGCAGATCTCCTAATCGAAAAGCGCTTCACTTACCTTCTATCCCTGTAACTTTCAATTAGAATGTATCTGTGTCCTGCATCAGTGCATGAGCTCTGAACTGAAAACAACAAGGTGATGGTGAGGCATGGATTCTACAGGGTAAGGGGGTGCTCCTTATCCTTTAGCTAACAGAGATTTGTTTAATCACTCGTGCAGCCAAGCCATTACTTCAAGGGAAACAATATGCATCGGCAAGAGGGTGGAAAAGTAGAGCTTTAATCTCTGTTAATTAAAGTCTTGGTCGCTGGGGAAATGAGGCAGATAAGGTTCCATTCAATGATTGCTGCTCACCGAGGAAGCCATTGAATTTGACCTCTGATAGGAAGCATTCTTCTGTGCAGCAGTTGATTGAGGGTGCAGGTCGGTCCTCCGCGAGGCTTGTAGTTCTGGTGCACAGTTGATCACGTCTCGGGCTAGTGGTCTGTCAGAAAGGCAAGGCTAACATCAGCCTTATAATCCGTGCATCTTGCTTGTAGTACTGGGCTAAAAGGAAACCCCACAGATCGGCGACAGAATGTCTATAGAAGACTGACACTTTTGTGACTATGACGGCCAAGTTCCATTTAGGCCAAGGACAACAGTCTCTTGGAACATAGATTATTGGGAGTGCAACCTCAAGTTATGTACGTGCTATCTGTAGTAGATGGGTATGCAAATGTTTTCACCACCTGCGGCCTGGACCAGGCCGTGTTGGTAAAAAAAGGACCTCTAATTAAATTAAGGGAAGCAATAGAGCAAGTATGCCTGAGCAAACACAGGAAGTTATAACTGCTAATCACAAAAGCGGGCAAGGCAGGCACACTGGTCTCTGCCACCAGCTCTTCAGCTTAATGGCGAGAGCATTGTAAATTAGCAGCACAGTCCTCCATCTCCACCCACTTGGCTCCGCTGTGGGGCAGGCGCAAGCTGGAGCCTGGTGGATGATTGGAGGGGGAGGGAGAGCAGAGAGAGTGGGGTGGAGGAGCAGGGGGGAAAGAGGCAACAAGGAAAGCAAAACCAGCGCAGTGCTCAAGAAAGGGAGCAGCGCTGATAGAAAGAACTCAAACCTGCGGAAAGAGAGGGTTGTGCTGCGAGGAGTAGGGCAGGCAAAGACAGCAGTGTCCCTGCTCTGATGCAGGCTCCAGCACAAACCACCCTCTCGAGCAGCTGCTCTGCTGTGAGGCAGGTCAGGCAGGAGCCTGCTGACTGATTGGGAGGGGGAGACAGAGCAGGGAAAGTGGGACAGAGGAGCCGGTAAAATACACAACAATGAAAGAGAAACCAGCGTAGCGCTCATGAAACGGGTGCAGCGCTCATAAAGTATTTCACAATTATTAAAAAACAAGAAGGGTGGGGGCAGGAGGGATGTGCACGGAACAGAACAGGTGCCCTCGAACCATCTCTGGTGCTGAGCAGGAAACAAATTGTGTGTGTTAGCTGGGAAGCAAAAAGTGTGCCTGCAATCTCAGGTAGGAGAAAGTAATTTAAGAAAATAGCGCTCACAGACTGTAAATGAAACATACTGAGTAACAACACAAGTAAAAGGGCCAGTCCTCATGGGAGGTTAAAAAAGCTGAAAAGTTTGTACTACGCAGGGACTACTAAACCAATTCACAATTAAAAGCAACCATTTAAAATTGACAGTAACAGGAGGAGGTACTACTAAACCTATTCACCATCAAAAGCAACCATTTAGAATAGACAGTAACAGGAGCCAATTGAAAAGATGGGGGGAGCATTCAGCATGTCTCAAAGAGACAGCGCTAGCGCTGCCTATGCGAGACCTAAAAAAAATCATTTACAATGCAATAGGTCTCGCAATTTCGAGTTTTTGAGCTATTGCCATTGTAAATGGCAATGCCTTTTATAAAAAAATTAAAAGGCATTTTAATTTACAATACCACTAGTTCAAACGTTGTTTTGTGGGCCCATTGGCCTGCAAACGTGTGCGTCTTAAGTAGCATGTTCGATGTTCTAAAACTTTTGACTACTGTGCCCCCGAGTGAATCATTACTGAAACCCAAGGATCCTGACTTAGGGTCCGATTACGAGTTTGGCGGTCTTATGGACCGCCAAACCCGTGGTGGCGGTGCAGCTACTGTGCACAGGCGGTCCTACCGCTGTATTACGTGTTGGGCAGTCGGACTGCCATAGGGCTGCTGCTATCTCCAGGGATCTGCGATCCCTGACAGTCTTGCAGAGGTCTGAGGCTCGCAATATGCTGGTGGTGCCGCTGTGGCACCACAAAGAAAATTACAAGTTTCCTCACTGCCACAGTTTTCATGGCAGCGGGCCCCATGAAAAGTGTACTGGTGAGGAACCTTTTGCCTCGGGGGCAGGGGAACCATGCAGGGGGGCAAATGTTGTGCCCTCTGTATGCATGTACCCCCAGTTCCTGGCAGCATGAATGCAGGAACATGCTGTGTCTCTCCCATTGGGGTGCCTAAGGCTGAGACATGAGCCTTTGAAAGGCGCAGTCGCAGGACCACCGAACCTGTATTCCAATCGGAATACGGAGGGCGGCCAGACTACAGGTTTGGCGTCTTGGAGCAGGGCGTGGTGTGGTGGCCCACTCCAAGACCGCCAATCTCATAATCATGCCCTCAGTCATTATATTTAGTTTAATTCACAATCAAATTTGGAAGTTTTCAAATTTCTACTTTGCTTCTTTATTTGTGTATGCTTTATTCATTTAAATGTATTATTTTTAATATTATTTAATTTTGTAAAACATTTGCCGCCCCCCTGAAGAGGCCTTGCAGACTGGACCCTAGGGCACATGGACCATAAGTTAAGAACCACTGTGCTATTCAATCAATCAATCAATCAATCACATTTATAGAGCGCACTACTTACCCGTAGGGTCTCAAGGCGCTTGGGAGGGGGGGGGGGGTGCCGTTACTGCTCGAACAGCCAGGTCTTCAGCTTCTTCCTGAAGGAGAGGTGGTCTTGGGTCAGGCGTAGGTCGGGAGGGAGGGAGTTCCAGGTCTTGGCGGCCAGGTAGGAGAAGGACCTTCCTCCTGTAGTCGCTCTTCGGATGCGGGGCACGGCGGCGAGGGCGTGGCTGGCTGAATGCCTTAACAGCCAGTTAGCTGTATTGTTGTGTTGAACTGGCTGTATGTTCAGGGTTCTATCATAAATGTCCTTTTGTAACGTGGTGTCTGGTTCCTGTTAATAGGTAGTGCGGTTGTTAGTACAATGACACCCAACCACAAGGCCTGTCTGTAAAGCCAGATTCACCTGAGAGTTTCTTGGTAATGTATGAAAGAGGTTTAGTGAAAACCAGTGGTACTCATTTTTTGACCTTAGAAGGGTAAAAGGCTAAGTCAGTCCTTCAGTACTTTAATGCAGGGCCATGCTGTTGTAAGCCAGGCCATACTGAGACACCACTGGAATAGAGGGTGGGATGACCCACTATGAAGGGGAGAGGGGCGTCCCAGGTTTTAACATCGTGGATTAAACATATTCACAGAAAAATAGTGAAGGGAGCAGTAAAATAATATAAAATGGGGGACTTTGCTAATGTTTCTTTGGCAAAAAATAAAACATGCACCCTTTGTGTTTAGCCGGTGAAAAAGCAGGCTGTAAATTTGGTGTTTACACATTTCAACAGACTGACTCTGCCTTGTCCTCACAACAAGCCTTGAAGCACCTGATGTTTTGGTAAAGAGTGACCTGGCCGACCCGGGGATGTTTCAGCTTCATGTGAACTCTTTCACATCAGGCTATCAGACAACCAGTGAAGGCAGGATGTGAAAGTTACATTTAAGGTCCCACAGACGTGGGTTTGGAAAACCCAACTTGCCCTATCCAGCGCTATGATCACTGTGTATTTAGCAGCTAGAGGCTGTACACTGTGTTCTGTATGCAGGCTGCAACGGCGTATCTGTGCTGCATTATGTGGGGTTTGTCCTTCAGTTAAGTCAAAAGCTTTAATTTCACTTTGGTAAATCTCTTCTCCCATCAGTTGTTGATAAATTTCTTCTCCAATCTGGTCTGTCCTCGGAGATTGGGTCTATTTTTATTTCTGACCATGCACCTGTCCTTTCTGTTTTGGACCTCTCCTTAAGTTCCCCAAAATTTAGCCGCTGGAAGTTAAATACTTTTCTATTATCAGATACCCTTTTTATCCCTGTAGCCACTGCTTTTAATAATTAATTTTTTACACTTAATAACCCATCGGATACCTCTACTTTTAATAATTGGGATGCCTTTAAGACCTCTTTTCGAGCCTTCACTATTTCATATGTTGCGAAAAAAAAAGAAACTTACTCGAAATAAATATTCAGCATTACTACAACAACTCAAATTATTGGAGCATACTTATTTTACTTCTAAATCTCCCTCTGCTCTCCATGAATTGATTAAGGCAAAATATGAACTTAATAAATTGGCTACAGTTGAAGTTGGTAATGTCCTTCTTAAAATTAAATCTAAATATCATGGGGGCCAAAATAAGGCTGGTAGGATGCTGGCCAATTACTTAAAAATTAAATCTGAGCTCAAAAATATTGGACCCATATTAAATTAATCTACTAACAGCCTTGCATCGTCGGATGAGGATATTGCCAATGTCTTTCATGAATATTATCAGACATTGTATTCTGATGATACAAACCCTTCTACTCAAAATTTAAATACCTTCTTTTCTGCAGTGGCGGCTGGTGACATTTGAAAGTGGTAGGGCGTAAACGTTTTGTCTGAGTGCCCAAAGGCGAGTGAGTGTAGCGAGCGAGTCCAGCCACCATATGGTGGGGCTCAGGGAAATTCGGGGGGGGGGAAAAAGAGCAGGCAAATGGTGCATTTAAGCAAATTTAAGGAAGCAAGAGAGTTGATAAAACAATTGTGAAAGTGTAGTTATGAAATAAAGACATTTCATATGATAATGGTGTAGGCAGCTTAAAAAGCATGCACCTTTAATTCCAGCCATATGCACATCATGTTTTTCCACTTAAACAAGCCTGTTTTACTTTCAAGATGCCCTCGCGTTCCCTTGTGTGCAAGGAATGGGTGCTTCTTTCTCACTCATAGAATATAGATGGCATCAGTCTAGTAGAGAGTGGTGGGTGAGAGGAGAGAGAATGTAGATCCAGGAAAGGGGAGCTGGGTGGACAGAGACCTCGAAATATAGAGGGATGTGAGTGAAAGGAGAGAGTGTGCAGAGAAAGGAATGGGGAGCTGGGTGGACAGAGAGAAAGGTAGAGTGAGTGTTGGGTGAGAGTAGAGAGGAGAGGGTAGAGAAAGGAAAGGGGAAGTTGAGGCAGAGACTAGAGATCGAAAGGTAGAGGGAGTGGTGAGTGAGAGAAAAGGAGAAGGTTGTCGAGAAAAGGAGTAAAAGGGAGAGAAATAAGGAGGAAAGTGGTAGAATAACTGAAGGCAGGGGAAGGAGTTGGTGACAAACATAGAAGGGAAAGAGGATGAAAGGAGGAAACTTGGTGGGAAAGAGGAATGGAGAGAAGTGGAGTGAGTGTCAGAGGGAGGACAAAAAGGAAAGGCGCAGTGGTGAGTGAGGCAGTGAGGAGAGAGACAGAAGGAGTTGTGGGTGTGGGGAGAGAGAGGGGGGAGAGAAAGGAAAAGGGTTGTGGTGGGTGAGAGAACAAAGAAAGGCAGATGTGTTGGGTGAGAGGCAGAGAGGTGAAGAAGGAAAGGGGCAGTGGTGGTTGAGAGACAGGAATGAAGGTAGAGGTTTTGGGACGAAATGTAGAGAGGGAGTGGAAGGAAGGACGGGCGAAAAAGAGGAGGGAAAGGAAGGTAGTGGTGAGTGAGTTTTGTGAGAACATCTCTTCGCGGAACCAACGTGTCCCTTCCTTCGGACGTAATCCGTGTGGTAAGAATATTCTGCTCTGGTTTTCATCTCGTCCCATGAGGAGTGACAAGACTCTTGTTCAGAAAAGAACCCCAAAGCTGCCCCCGGGCCACCCCCTTCTCAGCTGCTCGGCACCTTCACAACAGCCTTGTTGGAGTCTTGTTTTCGAGTCTCATTCATTTTTGTGCTTGGAGAATAAAACCTGGGGTGTGGATGAGTGGGGTAGGGTGTACTGTGTGGAGAACGTGAAATCATTGAAAATCTGAATCAGTGGTGTCACTTTTGGCAGCCGACTGATCTATTTTCATGACGAACACACTCTTAAACCCCCCACACAAAAACACTGATCCTTCCTTTGTGATCGGGATCAGATTGTGTGAAAACCTCTCTCTTGTGAAACGCCCCCACAGTCTCTTGGGGACAGACCTAGTGAACAAGGAAATCATTTAAAGAGGCAGACTCACAGATTTCTGATGTGACGAGCGACTTTGCCACTTTGATCTGCACTGAACCCGCACACAGTCTCCTTCGTGCAGTGCTTCAAGGCGCTAAGAAGAGGTCCTGTCCTGGGCGTGCTGCTCATTGTTACAAGGCAAACAGCGGCCCAAGGTGTTTAATAAATTAGCTCAAAAACTCAATCCACACCAAATGACACGCTTGCTTGGGGATACTCTAAGCCAGCTCAGTGGGTTAACAGCGGGCTCATCTACTGATTTGTCGTGTTTTGCAGGCTGTTTCAGGATCGCTTATTTTTTTTTTATTCCTCTCCTAAAATAACTCTCATTTAGCGTCAGTTGCTGCAGTTTTATAAAACAGCGTGTTTCATCACAAAGACGCATATTTATTGCGGTTTCACCCTGGAGATGTGATTATCTGTTGCTGTCATTAACAATCACAAGTGCACGTCACACAAAAGACCACAATACTCAAGGGATACATGAATCCGAAATTCAAATTGTGTTAACCCGGAACGGAAGACTAAAGAAACTGAGGCAAAGCAGGGTCGCAGCTCATGCCCCGGCCTCCCCCACGCGGGCTCGCATTTTCAGTGCAACAGGTGCCTGAAGTTTGAGCACCGGGGGAGAAACCAGGCCTGAAGTCAGCTTAATTTGGTGTGCTGCTAATACAGTAAACCTCCCAGCCCAGCTATCCTATTCCCTGCGCTCTGTATTACTTCGACATAAATATACATATTTAGAATTTCACAGAGGCCTACATAGAATAAAGTACACTTACAGTCTGTTCTCAATCTCCGGAGACAACTCCCGCCGTCCTGGCATTCAAGTCCCAGCACGTCATCAGGATCAGGAAGGCGGTGGAGCAGGCAGCCTCCCTCCCCTCCACCGCTGCGTTCTTGATAGGTGCGGCCGGCTGCCCCCACCTACGTCATTTTCTCTGTATGCTGCTGCTGCAGCATACAGGGAGAGTGAGTGGGTGGTGTTATCGAGGGCAGGGGGGAGTGGCATGGGGGAGTGGCTTTCCCACTGTTGGTAATACTGTCTGTTTGGTCGGCCTCAGGCCGCCCAAACAGTCAGTATTAACAACAGTGAGCAAACCACTCCCCCAAGCCACTCCCCCCTGCCCTCGAGTAACACACCGCCCACTTGACTTTAAACCAGGAAATTCCTTTCTCGCCGTGCGAGAAGGCAGAAACAAATGGTAGTTAATAACTACCATTTGTTTCTGCCTTCTCGCACGGCGAGAAAGCAGGGGGGCGGCGCCCATTTGCCCCCATGGAGGAGCCGCCACTGCTTTTCTGGCCTCCCCACTCCTCCTTACTTACCTGATGAATTTAATTTATTAGAAAGGGATATCACTCTCCAAGAGATAACTGATGCTATTAAATCTTTGAAAAGATCAAAAGCACCAGGGCCGGATGGCCTTTCTGTTGAATTTTATTCAGCTTTTGCCTCTACTCTCACTCCCAAACTCTTGGCCCTCTTTAATTCCATCATTGCTGAATCTAAAGCCTCTTGTTCCTTTATGGAAGCATTGATTGTTCTTATCCTATTATTTTAAACATAATTATAAATTGGCCAAGAAAAATTATAATTCTCTTTGTCAAACTGCCCGTGCGGAATATGTAAATAGCACTATTCTATCAGCTCAAAACAATGCAAAAGTACTGTTTAAAGTAGTTGGCGAACTATCGGGAGCATCCTACCCACCAAAGCCCATAGCACTTGATAAAGCACACTGTGAAGCAGTGGGACATTTCTTTATAGAAAACATTGACAAAATTTACACCGAACTTGAAACAATAACCACTAAAGCTGAGCAGCAAAACCATAATATATCCCAGGGCTTAGCTGGTAAAAATTCTGAGGAGACTCTTCCATCTATATCTATACTACTATTATAAAGAGAGAACTTGCACCTTTTGGCCAGGTAAACTCAGGAACTACAGCGCCAATCTACACACCCGATACATCTATGAAAATGTCAGGGTGTGTAGATGGACATAGGCTATATAAATAAAAAAAAAATGTAAATTAAAAAAATTACGTTTGTAAACAAAGTAGTCCCCTGAAAGTAGCGCCGGCCGGGACCTAGCGCTGGCCGCGACGCGACGTGCGTGATGACGATGAAGGAGGAGGGTGGTGCAGTGACGAGCGGCTGTGCAGTGAGGAGCAGCGGCACAGGTAAGGAAAGGGAAAGTGAGACTGTGATGCAGGGGGAGGAAAGAAGGAGGCAGCAGTAAATGAAAATGTCGGGCGGGAGGGGGGCGCGAGTGAGTCTGGGCGGGAGGGGGGTGTGAGTGAGTCTGGGCGGGAGGGGGCACGAGTGAGTCTGGGCGGGAGGGGGGCGTAAGTGAGTCGGGGCGGGAGGGAGTCGGTGCGGGAGGGGGTCGGGCGGGAGCGGGTGTACTGCCCCCAGCCCCTTTCTGCCCCAGGCAACGCTGGGGCGGGTTGCTAGTCCTCTCATAAAATTACTAGCTGGCTCCCAACATTAGACCTTCAGTCGTTTAATGGGTTTCTAAAGAGCCTTAAATCAGGTTCTCCCAAAGACCCACTCCCAGTGCAGATTCTCCAGAAAATAAAACCTAATATATCGAAGAGCATTATAGAGCTACTTAATGCCTCTTTAAAACTAGCCACCATACCTGCAGAGTGGAAGCACAAGTTGGTACTTCCCCTCTTAAAGAAACCTAATGCAGACCCAGCTGACCCCCCTAATTTTCGACCGATATCGGTCATCCCTGTTTTCTCAAAGATATTAGAAAAACATGTGAACCAACAACTTACACAGTTTGTAGAAACAAATGAAATCTTGCACTAATCCCAATCAGGATTTAGAGCTGGATACTCCACTGAAACAACTCTTCTGGGAGTCACCGAAACACTTCATCAGCTTCTTGATAAAGGGGAAACGGCCGCGCCTATTTTGCTTGATCTAAGCGCCGCCTATGATACAGTGTCTCACCCCACACTAATAAAAGTTCTTCAGTCTCAGGGAATTGAGGGTTCAGTTTGGAAATGGATTAAAGATTTTCTAACGGGCAGAACCTTTCAGGTTTTTTTGTCTCTGGCGAACTCTAAAACTAACAAATCCCCTAATGGTGTACCATAAGGCTCGATTTTGAGCCCTATGTTGTTCAATCTTTATGTAAGCCCTTTGGCCACCATTGCAGAAGAAGCTGGGCTGTCCATCTTTTCATACGCGGATGACACCCAGCTTCTTTTTCCTCTATAGGCTAATGATGCATCTAAACCATCAGCCTTAAAGACGGGGTTGAACAAAATAGGTAATTGGATGCATACCAACTGACTAAAATTAAATGGCGAAAAAAAGGAGGTTTTAATCTTGAGTAAAGATGAAAGCCTCTGGGGCCCATGGCACTGGCCCCGGGAAATGGGTACACTCCCCGAGCCTGTCCAATCTGCTCGAAACTTGGGGATAGTGATTGATGATCAACTGTCCATGAAGCAACAAGTAACCAAGACAGCTTAAATCTGCTTTACTATTCGGCGGTGGCTCCAGAAGATACTATGGATGTTGCCAGGCCTTACGCAGAGAACCGTAATCCAGGCCCTGATAATGTCCAGATTAGATTACAGCAATATCCTGAATCTCGGAGCAAACAAGGATGTGATACACAGATTACAAGTGGTGCAGAACTCAGCTGCAAGATTATTGTGTTGCGTTCCCAAAACATCCTCCATCTCAGGCTCTTTGCGCGACTTACACTGGCTACAAATCGAGAACCTGACTAAATTTAAGGCCTTATGCCTCATGAATGAATGAATGAATGGTAATTTATACCGCTCATACTTAGCCCCGAGTGGCATCAAGGCGCAAAAAACGAACAGACAAGAAAAGACCAAGCTACCAGATAGCAGTACCACAAGACCGCTAAGAGTTCGATCTGTTGTAAGCCTGGGAGAGAAGCCAAGTCTTCAGATGTTTCCTGAAAACCGCCAAGGAAGACTGGCTAGAAAGCTCCAGGGGGAGGGAGTTCCAAAGTTTTGGAGCCAAGGTGGAAAAGGCTCTACCTCCCCATCTCACCTTAGCAAATCTGGGAACCCAAAGCATGTTCTTAGATGATGACTGGAGGGTTCTCGAGGGGGTGTAAACCCGCAGAAGAGACCTAATTCCCTCCGAGCCTGAGCCATGTATAGCACTGTTGGCCAGACAAAGAAGTTTAAAAGAGATCCTAGATGGAATCGGTAGCCAGTGAAGGTCCCTTCTGGCTATGGTTGCAGAAGAGCAAGGGCATTGCAGTAATCTAGCCTAGATGAAACTAAGACAACTGTTGCTTGTTTCCGGGCTATCAGGGACAGGTAGGGGGCGATTTTCCTAAGAATTCTAATTATGCCACAGCAAGTTGACACTGTCCTATTTACCTGGGGGTCGAATGATAAAGTGGGGTCAATTAGGACTCCAAGATTCCTGGCGGTAAGAGTGGGACGGGGGCATTTTCCCAGAGATGGGGGCCACCAGTCTTTTGACCAAAGATCTTGGCTCCCTCCAAAGACCATGATTTCAATCTTTTCGCCGTTTAGTTTTAAAAAATTACGGACCATCCAACGGGAGACTGCTTCCATACATGCTCTGAACTTGGGGGCAACATCGCTAGCTGGCTGGGTGATAGATACCAGGATCTGAGTGTCATCGGCGTACGATAACACATCAGGACCGAAGGATCTTACCACATTTGCAAGTGGGGTAACATAGATGTTAAATAATAAGGGGCTCAATGATGAGCCCTGAGGAGCCCCACATTGCACTTCTTGAGAATCTGAAAGAAAGTCGCCCATTTTAACTCTCTGCTCCCTATGATGAAGGAAGGAGGAGAGTAAACTGAGGGCAGAGCCCTCTAAACCGATTTCCTTGAGCCTGGAAATCAGGATTGACGGGGACAAGGTGTCAAAAGCTGCTGTGAGATCTAATAACACTAGCAGAGCAGAATGTCCCCTGTCAACCTCAGACCGGATTTTATTGGTCACCACCATAAGGGCAGACTCAGTACTATGGGCTGCCCGAAACCCATGTTTACATGCATAAAATTAAATCAGGCACTGCTCCCCATTACTTATGTTCTTTGGTCCAGATATATCATCCTACTCGTCTGCTTAGATCCTAACCCCAAGCAAAGTTCTCAGTCCCTAGAGTTAGATTGGCACGTACGGGAATACGCTCCTTTTCGTATCTGGCCCCCGTGCTATGGAATTCACTCCTATGCCCGTTTCGGCATGAAACCAACCATAAAAGCTTTCGTAAAAACCTTAAGACTTGGTTGTTTAATCAGTAAATCTTGTCTCCTGTTGCATCCGTCCTTAGCGCCGGGAAACCTCTGGGTAGCTGCGCGCCCTATATATTTAAATAATAATAATAATCCCTAAATCTGACAAGGATCACTCCCTTTGTAAAAACTATCGTCCCATATCATTAATTAATTATGATTGTAAAATATTCGCTAAAATTCTTGCGACTCGTCTGTAGTCTATTATCCCATTATTGGTTAAAACTGATCAAGCTGGTTTTATTAAGGGCAGATTGGCGACAGAAAATGCTTGCATGTTTGCCAATGTTAATTCCTTTGGTAAAAATTCAAATCCCCACGTGCAGCGTTGTCCTTAGATGCCGAATAGGCTTTTGACCAAATTAATTGGCAATTCCGGCTTAAAACACTTCAATGGTTTGGACTCGGTCTAACCTTTATTTCCTATATTAAATTGTTATACTCTTACCCCCGTGCCAGTATCTTTGTAAATAACCATTTAAACATTTTTTTTCTTTATCTAGAGATACACACCAGGGTTGTCCTCTTTCTCCCTTGTTATTTGTTTTATGTCTTGAACCCTTCCTTGAACGTATCCGTGTTAACATGCATATTTCTGGATTCACATATAACTCTTTAGAAACCAAACTGTCTGCATACGCTGACAATATAGTAATATATATGTCTAATCCTTGCACTTCCCGTCCTCATTTATAGACGAGGTCCTGTTATATTCCAGTGTTTTTGAATATAAGTTGAACTTCTCAAAAATGGAGGTGCTGCCGCTGAACTCTTTGTGTTATCAATATATGTTTGATGATACTAATTTTACTTGGTGTTCTACAAAAATCTAATACCTTGGTATTTGGTTTTCTGCAACTCTGCCTATCACAATTAAACATTAAGTTAATGCATTATGTACCAAAATTCAATCTCTCCTGCTTTCGTGGTCTCCTCTGCATTTGTCCTGGTGGGGTAGGTTAGACACTATTAAAATTATGATTGTCCCCTATATCCTTTATACATTATCTATGCTGCCTTTTCGAATCCCTGTCTCATATTTCTCACAAATTAACTCTATATGTACAAAATGTTTATGGAACAAAAACCAGCCACGCATTACAAAACTTAAACGCCCTAAATCTGAAGGATTCTGCATTTTTGATTAGACAATTCTTTTCCTTATCCTATGAGTTTGCTGATACCCCTATACCCAGATGGATTATTTTTTAACTCTCCCTATTGAAAGATTTTTCTTTTCGTAATGTAATCTATGTGTCTAACTGTACTTTTATATCTAATAATCCTATTTTAAAATATTCCCAAACCCTACTACATAACTTATTGGTTGATGGTCTAGGCCCACTCCAATGTTTTTTATCCTCTACTATCTGGCATAATAAATACATCAAATACAAAAGTAAATTGTTCTACTACAAACATTGGAAGGAGAAGGGGATTATGTTTGCCAATCAATTTGTTCACCAAATTCTATTATTCCCTTCCCTGAATTACAATTGCAACATCTCTTACCCAACACATTTCATTATGAATGAGCTTTAATTTCAACAGCTTTACAGTTCCATTTATCTACGTTTGATCTCTCTAATGTACCCACCTCACTTGTTCTTCCAATACAGCTTTATAATATTTCTCAAGATCATTAAACCTAAAGCCGCTCACATTTATAAATTATTGTCATTACATGTTACTGATAGACCTACATTCCCTACAGAATTAGCCTGGGAAACTGACTTATCCTTTTCATTATCTGTTTCTGTTTGGGATAAATTATGGTCTAAGCTTTTCAAAATTTCTGCTGCTGCTCATATAACTCAATCTCCTTATTTTATTTATAATAGAGCAGTCATTACTCCTGTTTGTATATCCAAGTTTTCCCCTTCCTTATCTCCCTTGTGCTGGTCTTGTTCTGAATTTACCGGTACTTTAACTCATCAAATTTATGAATGATCTAATGTTTTGATCTGTTGGCTCTCTACTTGGTCTACATGTATGAAAATCTTTAAATGTGATATTACGTTATCATTGCAAAATGTTTTTCTAGGTTCATCTTCACTTGACTTAGATGATTGTACTCATATATCTTTATTGTTCAACCTTTTTATTGCATTATATTTTAAAGTTATGTTGTCATGTTGGAAAGATTATTCAAAGTTATCCTCACTGATCTGGTGGAATTTCATATGTGATGAACATAGAATTGCTACTGTCTCCTCTTCTATTTTATCTCAGAAAATTCAATTGGACCTTCTCTGGTTACCTTTTACTTCTTATCTTACCTCACATGCACCTGTATCTTCACATAGTTTCTCTCCTTATTTTTATATTTTACTCTATGTACTCATATATCCCTTTTTACTTTTCAATTTGTTTTCTTCTTTTCTATTTCTTTTACTTCTTCTTTCTTTGTCTGTTAAACGTTTTCTCATTTTACATTTATATCTTAAATGCTGATATATTTTTTTTCTTCTTTGAAATATGTTTATTGCATTGATAATGCTGTTACCTTTTCTTTTTCTTGTTTTTGTTTTCCTTAAAATTCAATAAAACTCTTTAAAAAAAAAAGCTTTAATTTCACAGCAAACTGTCACTTAGGGGGGCTTTGAAGAGGAATTCCTCCGTTAGGAGTCCCATGGTACATTAAATATTTCCATACTGAATAAACGTTTGCATTGGCTCACCGTAATACCTAGCACTATTTTCTGACAAATAACTTGAGTTGCTTTCAAATAATGGATATGTTTCCAAAATGTGAAGTTATTTACTACTTAGTAATCATCCGTAGGTGGCCTGGAATTGATGGGGTGGCTGGGGCTGTCCAACTAACACATCGATAACCCCGTTTTCATGGGCTGCAATTGTACCGTCAACTCAATTACTGTTCGCAAGGCACCCCTTTAAACCATGTAAGCACTTTAAGACATCGCAATAATCAAGCTCAATTTAAAACAAGCATAAAAGAGCTCTCACAGGGCGGCGCGCAGTTCTCCCCCTGAAGTGAGATTTCAGCCCGGCCATCAGTGAGACAGAGAAGAAGCGCGAGAGACAGTCGGTGAAAAGTAGGCAATTGGGAGAAGGAAGGTGGGCAGAAACAGAACAGCACAGAGAGAGAGAAAATGAGGCAACAAGAGTGGATGGCAACAAAAGCCGACTGACTGAAAAAACATAGTGCTTCACCGGAACGCCACAAGTAAAAGATCCAGTCCGGATGGGCGGTCCCAAAAGGAGACAGGGTGGTAACAAGGAGGGGACAAAGAAGCCTCATTATTAAGTGGAAGCCAGCATTTACCATGGACGATGACGCCAGCCAATGAAAAATATGGGTGGGGCTTTCACGGCACTACCACATCTGTCCCTACTACAATATGCCTCGCAGTGCAATAGCGCATGCGCTGCGACACTACGCTCAACCTAACAAGCATATGACAAACATTCTAGAAAGCTCTAACATTCGAATGTCTAGCAAATCACAAACAAAACACAGTACATAACCTAGGACTACAAGTGATGCGTCATGTTTGCAAAAATACAAAACACACGAAGATGGTGCTTACAAAACATTGCAAGAACACCCCTCCACAAAAGTGGACATTTAAAGCCAGTCCTCCAACAAAATGTAAGTTGTTAGGAGGGCCATGTAACCATGATCAACATCAGCATAGAGTAATATTTAAGTCTTATGTTTCACACAAAGTAGTTCTCTTCAGTGCCAAGGACTACTACACAATATTTGCTTTTTGAGACCAAGAACATTTTTTGCTTTTGCCAGTCTATAGGTAAGTCCCAACATATTCACACCTCATAATTGGTTGCCAAACTTTTGCCTGTCAGCGCTTTTAGTCTTATACATTTTTTGCACAACGTTATTACTGTTTCCCAACAGTAAGTTCCTGCAAAAACCATTCTAAAACAAGCACTGCAAAGCCAAAACATTGAAAGCCAGTTATAAGCTGTGAATATGTTTGGGCTTGCCTATATATGTATACCTGTTACATTGTCAATGGAGATGAAACAAAATTTGACTTTCTGCACCAAGGAACTGACCTGGGAGCTTTCCCCTGGGGTCCTGGATCGCCGCAGCTCCAGCGCTGCTTCACCGCTGCCCATACCGGGCTTCCTGCTTCCCTGCCGCCGGAGACCGGGGACCACATCCCCCAGCACCCCTTGCGCCGAGGAAGGCGCGCACGTTCTGTCCCACCCCCGGAGGTGCTCAGAAGTACAGCGTGAGCCCCTGGGGAGCGGGGGGACCTTTCTGCACCAAGGAACTGACCTGGGAGCTTTCCCCTGGGGTCCTGGATCGCCGCAGCTCCAGCGCTGCTTCACCGCTGCCCATACCGGGCTTCCTGCTTCCCTGCCGCCGGAGACCGGGGCCCACATCCCCCAGCACCCCTTGCGCCGAGGAAGGCGCGCACGTCCTGTCCCGCCCCCGGAGGTGCTCAGAATTACAGCGTGAGCCCCTGGGGAGTGGGGGGACCTTTCTGCACCAAGGAACTGACCTGGGAGCTTTCCCCTGGGGTCCTGGATCGCCGCAGCTCCAGCGCTGCTTCACCGCTGCCCATACCGGGCTTCCTGCTTCTCTGCCGCCGGAGACGGGGGACCACATCCCCCAGCACCCCTTGCGCCGAGGAAGGCACACACGTCCTGTCCCGCCCCTGGAGGTGCTCAGAAGTACAGCGTGAGCCCCTGGGGAGCGTCGGGACCTTTCTGCACCAAGGAACTGACCTGGGAGCTTTCCCCTGGGGTCCTGGATCGCCGCAGCTCCAGCGCTGCTTCACCGCTGCCCATACCGGGCTTCCTGCTTCCCTGCCGCCGGAGACCGGGGACCACATCCCCCAGCACACCTTGCGCAGAGGAAGGCGGGCACGTCCTGTCCCGCCCCCGGAGGTGCTCAGAAGTACACCGTGAGCCCCTAGGGGAGCGGGGGGACCTTTCTGCACCAAGGAACTGACCTGGGAGCTTTCCCCTGGTGTCCTGGATCGCCGCAGCTCCAGCGCTGCTTCACCGCTGCCCATACCGGGCTTCCTGCTTCCCTGCCGCCGGAGACCGCGGACCACATCCCCCAGCACCCCTTGCGCCGAGGAAGGCGCGCACGTCCTGTCCCGCCCCCGGAGGTGGTCAGAAGCAGAGGACAGCTCAAAATCAAAGTGCATGTATTTGGCAACAGATGGTCTCAAGCATTCCACATTATCCTATTTTCTTGCAACTGAGATAATAAAGCTTGTACATGCTTTCTATCAGGAATTGTAATGGGTGCTCTATCGCATAAAATATGGTTTAGGCCTATCTCAGCAAATTATTTTTTGATGTACGCCAGCCATGGAATTAGTAGGCCTTTGTTGAATACCAGACAGTCATTGATCATATCCTTTGTAAGTACCGCCTCCTCTTTCCACCAGATAGATAACCACAGCAAGGGGTGTTTTGTGCAGATAAGATCGCTGAGATAGTTTAAACCCAGTTTCCTGTGGCACAAATAATGGGAGGCATAATGGGACTGCCAAGATTTCCCTAAGAAATTAGTTATCTTCCCTCATTGATTGCACAGTCATTTATGACCCAGTTTTCGGCCCTGTATGATGCTATAGGGACACATTGGGCAGCGTATATCTGTAAGAGAGAAGTTATCACCCTTACCCAGAGGGTCATGGGAGGCTAAGAAGTGATCCAACTGCTCTGGACTATTTTTCTCTGCACAGGGATAGTGTGGGGCCAGGGGACCTGATGAGCTGAACTTAACAACCAAATAAGACAAGCATTGGCTTAGCCAATAGGTCTCACCTTTGGGACCTTATAAGTGTTTAGTTATCAAGCACAATATCCTTGGTGCAACAACGTCAAGTGTTGCATGGCTAAACACTTATAAGGTCCCAAAGGCGAGACCTATTGGCTATGTCAATACTTATTTTCAGTTAGATAGTGGTTAATTGTTATCATTTTCAATCTTTATTTCGATCAATTGTAGATCATAAAAGATATACATAAACATATTCATTTTAAAATACACAGAGTATCCATCATTATAAAACACATAAAAATAGTATAAGAAGCATTTGCTGTGTATTACAGTTTCATATCAATTGAACGCTTCATTTATACCAAATCTTGCTCAAGTTTTAAAAAACGGTTGCGGATGTGCCACATCGCAGTTAGAAATTTTGCTACCCCAAACACAATGATGGGTGAAAGATCAGTTTTTAAAATCCTGTAAGCTGGGAGGTATCGGGTGAAGCCCATATTTCTGAGGAGAGGGACAAGCCAGTATTTTCTAGGTCTTCGGTAAGCCTCGCAGAAGAATATTATTTGCAGATCATCTTCCAGATGGTGTGAGCATGATGGGCACTGCTCTCTTGATGGAGACTGGGCCCAGTGTTTGATAAAAGCCCTTGTGGGAAGTGTGCCATATCGCCATTGCAGGAAAATTTTTCTTGTGAGGTTGGGAGAAATGTCATCTAGCACACATTCAAGTAAATACACGTCTTTGGACTTGATGAACAATTCTGACAGGGACCCCTCCCGTAAGTTCCCCGTTGTGGCTGTGAGCTTCATCTCACGAAAGTCTCTCACTAAGAGTTTACGAGGTATCCTGGTGCATGTATTTACTGGATCTAGCCATAATTCTGGTCTAACCAAATTCTTGCATGTTTGTCTGATGTATCTTAACCATGAGATTTGTCTTGATTTGGGTAGACAGAGAATCTCTTGGAGCTCGCTCCTGTAACTCGTACGTTCGGGCGTGCTCCAGATGCAGCGCCAGAAGGTGATTGGTCTTAATCCTAGTTCCTCCACAATGGGTCTCAGTCCTAGGTCAAGTCTTAGTGGGAGGAGCGGGGTACTTGCGGGTAATGCCGCCAATTGCCTAATAAAATTGTTCTCAATGATCTGTAGGTTTTGAGCGGGACAATGACCCCACAATTCCCCTCCATTTAGGACTGCCCCTCTAGCCTGCATTTTGTAAATTTCAAGGGCAGCGCTAAAGGGTTTATAGGTCGACCTGCTCATCATCCTGGAAATGCCTCCCGTTAGTTGGACCATTTTCATGTGGGCCTTTGCCCGGTGCGTGTCCCACGTCATATCCTGATTGATGGTTACACCCAGGTATTCAAAGGTAAAAACCCTCTCTAATCTTGTCGAACCTATAGTAGGGTTGGGGCGTGTCGTAGAGGGGGGGGGCATGGTAAATGCTGGCTTCCACTTAATAATGAGGCTTCTTTGTACAGGAATACCGTGTACAAGCTGCCGCCTTCGAGTACTGCAGTCTTCCAATACAGGAGGTTCAGGCGGAATATCTGGTCCGTAGTGGAGACCCCTCGTCTGAATCCCGCCTGGTAGGGACTAAGAATGGAAAAGTCCTCTATCCAGGTTCGGAGGCGATCAAGTATCAGCCTCCCAAATAGCTTCTGGGATACATCTATGAGGCTAATAGGCCTGTAGTCGGCTGGGAGTAGAGGTGATCCCTTCTTAAATATGGGAACAATCTCTGCGCCCAGCCAAGTGCGGGGTACCTCCATGCCCTTAAGAAAAGCGTTAAATATCAAGACCAAATAGGGTGCCCATACATATGGCTCGTGCTTAAATAGGTCCCCGGGCAGTCCGTCCAATCCGGGGGCTTTGCCTGTTGCCAGCCCTGCAATAGCTGCACAGACTTCCGTCTCTGTGAAAGGATCTGCCTCTGTAGTTGCACCAATGTTCAGTGGGGTCTCATTAGTATCATCATCGGGGGCTTTGTAAAGGGAGTAGAAGTGGTCCTGCCATGTCTTAGCTGAGATGTAAGGTTCGATTGCTGGTGCTAACTCCTCTGACCCTGTGTTAACAATACGCCAGAATTTGCGGGAGTCCCTAATGGCTAATGTAGTAGCAAGATTTTCCCATTTTTCATGCTCCCATTCACTTTTGGCATTGGTGATCAGGTATTTATAATCCCTTCTTCTTGCCTGGATAACGGGCCTATCTGCACCATCCTTGATGGATGCCAGAAGATCCAGTTTGGCCTTCCGACAAGCCTGATTATACCAATTGGGGCGGTCATAGTGGCGCCTCTTTCCTGTGGTGAAAAAGCCCTCAGCCACGGATTCAATAAGATTATTGTGTGCTATCCCTAGCTCCTTGAGTATATCCTGGTGAGCGGGGAGCTCCATTACCCTGCACACCTTTTCAAAGGTCGGAATGAGCCGGGAGTAAAGTTCACAGACCTTCCCGGAGTTAGACTAACTTCTCCCACCTCACTCGCCGTCTGTTGTTTGTCAATGTCAGTTCTGGGGCAGCGTCATCTAATTCGACCCCTCTGCCCTCTGAGCCAGAAACCCCATATATTAGTTCTATGGCATTGTGGTCGCTGTCTTCTCTAGTTGTTACCTGGCAGTCAATGATATGCGGCCACATGGAAAGGTGAACCAAGATATAGTCTAATCTGGACTCCCTACCTTCTCTATGGTAAGTACATTTTGGTGGAATGTCTGAGCCTATGCGTCCGTTACAAGCACGGATGCCCCACTTCAAAGTTAGGGCAGTGATTTGAAGGGCTAGGGGTGTCCAGGCTTTAGGTGGGGGGGCTACCGAAGGGGGTACCAACCAGACCGCGTCCTCCTCCTGAGATAGCCCATCCAATAAGCCTGGGAGAGGCTCAAAGTGGCAGTTGAAATCGCCACCCACCAAAAATGGTGTACCCTGAGGGATGTCACTAAGGAATTCTGAGAGTTGCTCG
The DNA here is from genome assembly GCF_964263255.1 of Lissotriton vulgaris. NCBI lineage: Eukaryota > Metazoa > Chordata > Amphibia > Caudata > Salamandridae > Lissotriton > Lissotriton vulgaris. The sequence continues at coordinate 1,545,755,836 of NC_141695.1, read as the reverse complement.
ATGGTGTCTGACTCATTTGTGATATTTATTGGTCTGGAATAGATGTTCACCACAATCAACCTACTCGTGTTTGGCCACTCCAACAAAACCCCGAGGATGTCTTTAGAAGTTGAGGGAATTAGTGAAGCTTTGCATCCCAGGTCTGTAGCCACCCAGGTTGCAAGGCCTCCCGAGGGAAGCCCCTTCCCTCCCCATTTCGCCGGGATTGAGAAAGCTGCAAAGCCTGTTCGAAAAACAGCTTCTCTGGCCCAGGTTTCCTGAAATAGGCATATATCCTTGCCCTCAATAAAAGAACTCCAAACGGGGCAGTTCGATTTATTCCTTAGGCCGGCCATGTTCCAGGACAATATATTGAGTGAAAATGATGTGGGATTCGAAGCAGCAGCAGTAGTGGGTGTCGCTATGTTACCTATACTACCCTGTGTTAAAACACTAAGGGGTTGTTCCCGTACCTCAGGTCTAGAATCCTTGGGAGTGAGTGGGAGGCCCGTATAGTTTGGAAAAATTCCTATAGTGTTGTTATGATCCTCGCCACTATAATTTTCTTTCGGAAGGCTAGCAGAGCATGTGGTGTGGGGGATAATGTTTCCTTCATTGTGTGTTCCCTTGAAGTCGCCCATCTCCCACCTCCTGCCTTGTTCCAGTCAGTCCACCATGTCCAAACAACTATATGTATTGAATGTTGGAAAGAATTCTGGCTGATATTGCTGGCGTGGTCTGGGGTAATGGAAATCATTCCTAGCTCTATCGACCCAACCTCTCCCCCTCCTGGGAATAGTGTGCCAGCCCTCTGCCTCATATGAATTGTACACAGGTGGATAGAAAAAGGATAGGGGTAGCGACTGGATGGATGTCCCTTGTTCAAGGTGTGGCCAGTTGCAGATATGGGAGACCGTCCTGGGGTCTCTAAAATTGATTATAACACAGTCTCCTGTGATCGATTTCTCTGTGTGGCCCAACCATGGGACTCTCCTGACCGTAAGGACCTCACTAGTAATCCCATGGGGTAAAGGTCTGTTCATGGAGAGCCAGTTGGTGACCTTGTTCTTTAGAGCGAATACAGATTCTTTAGAATCGGACTTCAACTCTGGAACCCCAGTCAGAATGACTGTATAAGGGCTGGCCTCCGGCGGCAAGTTCACAGGCCTATGTTTTTTTGTAGTGGCATGTGCGTCTTGTTGGGCGTGGGTTTCTTTGTGTGGGCGGTTAGATGTTAAATTGCCATCTGTCACCTGAGAAGTGACAGTTAGTGCTGGCAGAGGAAGTGTTTGTGATGTAGAATCGATGGCTGGAGTAGTAGCGTCATGTGCTAAAGAAGTTGGTGTGTGTGGTGTTTTTGGCGCTAGCACAGCATCCTTGAGAGGAGGTTTAGATGTGACCTTCTTGCTCCTAGTCTCAATCCCACCTTTCGCTATAGTATTATTTGTCTTATAGAAGCCAGCAAACTGTGCCGATGTTTGTTCTATGGACGCTAGCCTTGATTCGATTTTTGATAGGCGTGTAACCAAGGGGCTTAATAATGTCTTGAAAAGAGCTTCAATCCTAGGTAGAGTCAAATCATGAACATCTGTGGTTACAGACGGGTATGTAATTTCCTCACTAGGTGTTTGCGGTGGCGGTGAGACAGTAATTGAAGGTGTGGTTTTATCAGTTGAGATGGGCCCCTTTTTGCTTGCTCCTAGTTTAGTACCATCTGCTACTTCGTTCGGCTTGGGGATTTTAGCTTTACGCCCTCCATTATTTTGCGCCCCTCTTGTCCTTTTTGGTATGGAACCTTCCCTTTCCCCCAGCGTAAGGCAGTCTGTGGCATCAATGGTCACATCTGTGTTAGCTATGTTATCAATGGGTGAGGGGAGGGTCTGTTGTGCTTGGGTAGGGGGTGGGGGTAGGGGTAAGAGACTAAGTTCATCTGGAGCACCCATATCGTTATCAATGTTATACAGGGTGGAATCGTTTAAATTAGATGTGGCTAAGATCCCAACAGTGAAGTTTTCTCTATTCTCTGGGGCGGTACAGTCCAGTCTGTTCTCTGGAGTCTTTGCATGCGCTATGGGCCCTATGGAAGATCTCCGAACCCAATCAATTTATTGTGATATGCGCCTTTCTAGTATCGTTATCTCGTCAATCAATAGAGACCCCGCTTTGACAAAGTAGTTATCCAAAGTACCTTTCGCTGTTCCAGCAGCCAACGTGCTCTTGCTCCTGGTTTCTCTGGTCGCCATAGTTCGTTGTCAAGACTGGGCGTTGGAACTCTAGAGTGATAAGAGGGGCAAGGGGGGTAGCCCGGTCCCGGTCTCGACCGTTCTCGAACGGCCTCAAATGGCCCGCCCTTTGCCCGGGCTTCGCACGGGCGCGTCGCGCGAGACGCGTTGTTGGATTCCTTATATGGTAGTAAGGAGAGTAATGGGGCGGGAAGAGACCTAGGTGCGCTGGATCTCCTTCGCGCACTACCGCCTGGGACTCGCAGTCCCGCTCCCTCACTTCACAATTGAAGCAGCCCGCCTTCGTTGGGCTGAAGTCTTCAGTAATCCGGGGAGAGTTCCCTCTATTCTCCAAGTCGCCGTGCAGATAGCAATGTCCCTAAAACGGCTGCGAGCGGCACCCGTGGAGCGGGGGCCGCGAGCCGTGATATGCTGCCAAGGGGGAGGGGGGGCGGGAAGAGTCCCATGTGCGCTGGATCTCCTTCGCGCACTACCGCCTGGGACTCGCAGTCCCGCTCCTTCACTTCACAATTGAAGCAGCCCGCCTTCGTTGGGCTGAAGTCGCCAGTAATCCGGGCAAAGTTCCCTCTATTCTCCAAGTCGCCGTGCAGATAGCAATGTCCCAAAAACGGCCGCGAGCCGTGAAATGCTGCCAAGGGGGAGGGGGGCGGGAAGAGTCCCAGGTGCGCTGGATCTCCTTCGCACACTACTGCCTGGGATTTGCAGTCCCGCTCCCTCACTTCACAATTGAAGCAGTCCGCCTTCGTTGGGCTGAAGTCGCCAGTAATCCGGGCAAAGTTCCCTCTATTCTCCTAGTCGCCGTGCAGATAGCAATGTCCCAAAAACGGCAGCGATTCACCCCTTTAAATTGTCTACTCCCACTGTTTTGGATCACAACGTGCCAACAGTCATAGTCCAGAATGATTCGCATTTAACTTTTGTTTCATAAGATCCGCCTTGGATTCAATTTGTAGAAAGTGTTAAAATGAGGCTTGTCTGGGGAAAAATATCCACTGCAGTGTGATGCCCATCTATGAACGTTCCTCCATTTCCCAGGAATTGGCCCTCATTAAAGGATATGCCAAAGATCCTTTTTAGTGAGTTCATTTTATGTTCCAGTAGCTGAACGGATAAAATAAATGAATGAAATAATGTGGTAGATCCGACTGCTTGTAAGAGTTAGCATCATTTGGAAGATGTGAAATAGGGTAACACAGTTTTAATGTGGCTAATAATGAATGTGCCTCTAAGTGTGAAAGAATCGGGCTGTTTGTAAGCACTATCTTTTAGAATGTTAGTGATACAGGAAGTCCTACTTAATCAGAATTTCCTCCACGGACTGTAGCTGGTGCCAAGGTAGGATGACCAAGGATCCTGGATTTGCAGGGACAGCCCTGGTTTCTCACCTTCTGCCCCAGCAATTTTCAGTCAATTTTGCACATGTCCCTCTTTGCAAAGAGGGTCAACTGGAGAGAAAGAAGCAACATTTCATGTTATTGCATCCTCCAATCACAGTTTAGTTAAAATGGATGATACTGTGTGTAAAAGTTGCATTTACTTTCCTTTAGTGCCTCACTATTGTGCATTGTATGTTAGCTAATTGTATCCTTCTCATTTGATGCATATTTGAAGTTCTATTTCTATGTTTGTGGAATGTCCAGGTTTTTGATTTTCAAGATCTGGCTGCCCTATAGGAAGCACAAAGAAGGACTAAGAAATACATATAGGCAATGCGCAAAAGCATTTACGAGTATGGAAAGGGGTACTACAGGAGTACTATTTTACTTACTCCTACATGTCTTTGCAAATATGCCTCACAATGTCCAACTCCCTAGCATTAAAAGTGCAAGAGGGCACAGTCCTTTCAATTTCAACAGTGTGTGTATTTGACATTTTAGTTATTTTGGGACCAATTCACAAAGCATTTAAGAGTATGCGGAAAGGTACTGTATGACTTGTTTTTTACAAACTTACTAGACTTTCTGAAATGACCCCAAATGTATCTGGACTCCATTATTCTCTGATGTTAATACAATACTCTTCAGAGGAACTGTTTATGTTGATTCAGACAGTTGTACATTTCCTGAAAAAGGCCTGGGCTAATGGATTCAGTTAGCCAGTATTACCCATCACTTGTTCTAGTTGATAAGCTTGCAGAAGACTTTTGGAGCGTATGTGCCCTCGGGGTTTGGCAGGCAGCAGCCTACAGTAATGGCTTAGTACAACTTCCAACAGTATATATGCTCTTCTGAGTCTGTCCACTTGAGGCAAAGGAGTCACCATTAAGAAACAACCATAGTATATGCTTTCTGAGGAACCCTCACGAGAGCGGCAGGGGCGAAAACTCATCAGAATGGGTATTACATTCACATTCAGGTGTGACACTGATGCATTTGCATCTAGCCCCAGCTATATGTTCTGAGGAGTCCAGACAGGAGCAGCAGAGAAGAAACCTCATAGAATGGGTATTATACAACCAAAGTATAAGTTATGTAGAGTTAGTCCGGGGACTGCAGCAAATAACCCATGGGAATGGATATTACAAAGCCAGCCACAATATATGCTCTAAGATGTATATCCTGAAATAGCAGAGGCGACACCCTAGTCCTGATCCAACAACCGAACCTGGACTCTGTGGGTCCATCAATGAGCGCAGGGGTGGGACTCACGGAAGGCATTATTGCTTATCCTGTTTGAAAGCCATTCTTTCTAATCCCTTGGCTTCTGTCATTATTGACTGCTGACCAGTCCCTGCTTGTTCATACTGCTAAACCTGATTAAGGGTTTTTATAGATCATGTTTAAAATTTTTGTTGCCTGAGGGGCAGAACTTTGAGATTATTGGCCAGTGTGTGTTCCCCCCTGTAAAATGCACTTTAAATGTCTCACTTTCTCCTCGTTTAAAATACATTCACAGTAGGGGACTCTCCTCCCCTTAACCAATGCTAAAATGGTTTTGTTCACTCCCATGTCCCATATTTGGATTTGATGGGGATACAGTTTTGCAGTCATGCATTGCTTGACAGAAATGTTTAGTGTGATGGTGCATGGCTGAGGAGTCTCTCGGCACGTGCTAATGCTGGAAGTTTGCTGAAATAGCGCTGCATTCTGCATTGCCCAGATCTCTAGTCCTCTGATAACGCTGGCGGAGGCTGTGCATATTTGTTTAGGTTCGTGTACATTGTACCACCTGTCTGGGAGGTGATCTTGAAGCACTGAACAGGTTAAGGAATGCGTCAGAGCTCGTGTCTTTGGGTTCCCCTGTGGTGAGTTATGAAATGTAATTACACCTTGCACAGGCGTTCCTAGCCGTTTCGGTGTTTACATTTTCCTGTGGTTGAACTTTAAGAGGCATGCTGCGGGCCTCTCTGGAGGCCAGTCATTCCTACCTCTGGTATGTGCAGTTCGGCATCAGTAGCGCCATCCTTCGGCTTGAAGGTGGAAGTGTGTTTGTAATTCTTTTCCTGTTGGTGATGTGTCTGAAGCGTTGGTTGTGACGCATTAGAGAACGCGCGACAATGCATGTGTGACAGTTGCACAATCGACAAGACACTATAACCGAGGGGGAAGTTTTTTTTATCATGCTCCCAATCTTTTGTGGAGGTTCATGTATGATTTGTTTTGCTAAATTTCCTAGTGGCATTTGTACGGTACGCCTTTCCGTGGACATGTGGCACGCTGTTCCGCCTATTTTTGGACTGTGATTGAGTTTAGTGGAATTAAAAAAAAAAAAGTCTCTGCTGCATTCAGATAACAAGTGCACGCGCTGAAAGTGGAAGGGTTTAGGGGAGTGCTGCCGACAGCACACAAAGCGTTTCCCTTCCAGGAGCAAGCCCGAGGCACCATGTGGGTAAGTTAATTACAAACATATGGTGTCAAGCTCGCTCCCGCAAGGGAATCGCCAAACCTGCACGCGTAGCCATTGAAGGCAATGGAACGCGTGCACGTTTTTGGGATAAAAACCAAGGCGATAGCTTAAGGTCATTTTCCTATGGAGCACATGCGCTCTGCGTAGGCAAGACCTAAAAAAGGGCCTGTACTAGTTAGAGGGTTAGTGCATCTGCAATGCTTGTTGTTTTAACACGCTTGGGATCACAGGACATTATTAATGATTTCGCGAAGTTAGTTGTTAACTTAAGCTTGGCCATAAAATGTGAGAAAGAATCCACTAATAAGCGTAACTCATTGGGTGTGCGGGCAAATAATACAGTATTGTCCACATATTTGAAGACTGGCAATGGGACGACGTTTATCCCAGGAACATTAGGAGCACTAGAAATGAAGTCAGAGCTGAGCCTATTGATATAGAGAATAAATAGCAAGGGTGCGAAGAATCAACTTTGCCGAACTCCCGACACTGATCTCGTTCCATACTTCACCACTTTGCCCCAGCCTGACCCTAGCCTTAGTGTTCTTGTGTAATGATGCTAATAAATGACCTATATTAGCATCTTAACCCCTCTCTTAAAGGAGTTGCCACATTTTTGTTCTGTTGATGCAGTCAAAGGCCATTGACAGGCCCATAAAGACGAGGTATAAAGCAGACAATTTGGAAAAGAGAGGTCCTACACTGGGATATACAATTTGTGAGGAAGATGAAGCGATCTTGTAAACCTAGGTGTGTATTATGTTTGTATAAAAGGAATGAAGTTACTCAATTAGAGTTGTGCATGTGTATGATTTTAGCAAAGAGGCAAACGTTTGAAGGAGCATGCAGGAAGCACTCAATTGGTACTGACGCTTGATCAGCCCAGAGAGGGCAGAGACTTAGTATGTATGCACATTTAATTAATCTAGCACTCAGAAGAAGTGGTTTATCTAATGAGAGGCAAAGGATTGATTAGGTCGTGACACAAGTGTGTCCTCTACTTCAAATATGATTTAGTCAGCTAAGTGAACATGAAAGCTTCTTCCATGCTCCTTTACTTCCTACTTTCTATTGAATCATGCCCCATTTGTCTGTGTTTGCTGGCTTGTGCATTGACTGGCAGCATTTGTGTTGTATGGGACTGCTAGGGTGCCAGTATGGTTGCTGTCTGTTTGTTGGTTTGGGTCCCTGACTCCTACTGGCATGCACTGGCATCTTTTTAACAGTCTGTGCTTCCTGTCGCTTCACGAGGGCCTCATTTCTCACAACGTTTGAGACCCCTTGGCTTGCACATCTTCTCAGTGCTGGTCCTTTTTTGTCTGTTATGCAGAATATTTTCCTCTCCTGTGTCTCCTTGAGTAAGAGACACTTCCCTGACAGTAAGCTCTCTGTTTTAGGGAGGTAATTCAAAATGTGTCTTCTTGTTCACACTGTACAATGCACTTTGCACCCGGCCACTTCCGTGTACACAGATGATTAAATACACTTATCTTCTTATCCTGAAATCTCAGAGGCATTCAAGGCAGGCGTGTAAGCAGCACTCAGGATATAATTATGACTCCAGAGGTGTTACCATGATCAAACTCTAGTCTGTCTCACAACTGCTTGGCAAGCTATATTTACAGATGTTTATCTTATCACAAGTTACGCCTGGAAGTGCCCAGCAAAGAACCTGTGGATCAGCATTGTGAAGAAATGAGCTAAACTTGGCAAAGTGATCTCTTCACACTTGCACTGACATCTGTCTCTGACCCCAGGGATTCAATTGATGATGATTGGCAGCAGCTCATCCCTAACATACTCTTGTGTCTCAATCCCATTCACTTGTATAGGTTGTGAGTTTATGGTCCAGACCATCATTTTATGTAAATGAGTGTTTGCATTTGTTTTACCTATATTTTGGAAACCAAATCATTTATTTGTGGAGGCTTTACTCTCTGTGTTTGACAAGAAATATATTTTGTCATTGTCATGCATTCTTCTTCCCGGGTTACCCGTTACATGATATCTAGTCATTAGTTTGGTACTTTCCGTATGTTTATTTTTCTCTGAGAACTCGTTCAGGATTAAAGTGATTGTTAGCTTGATGAGAAATCGCCCATCAATTTGACTCCTGTTAACCAGAAGCCTGAGAATAAACTACCACATCCATATAAAGCTGCAGCTGCAATAATGGCTCACTCTCAACTACTAACTTGGATCACCATAAAATACACTGTGAATTAAACTTTGAATTATTTTATCTCTAAACGTTGGACTATTAAATAATATTGCAATAGTTTTGAGTTTGAAGATTTATCAATCTGGAACATTTTATATTCTGGAATGGGATGTTTAGGCAACTAAATTTCCACTATGCTTCAGCATCCACTTTTGATAAGTGGCATAAGAATGAATGACGTTACAACGCATACATTTACAATGCATGGTTCTACAATGCAGTTTTTACATCACAACATCCTTTACAACGCATTATTTTACGTAGCATGCCAATACATCGCATTTTCAGAAACTACCTTTACAACGCATTCCATTACATCGCATTATACCTTTACCATGCACACCATTACATTGCATTTAAGGTAAGTGTTGGATAGTATAGGGGTAATTATTACTATTCTAACTCCAGGAGTGCAACAGTAGGGTAAGTGCTGGATAGTGTAGGGGTAAAAATGTCTATGCTAACTTCAGTGAGTTCAACAGTAGGGTAAGTGTTGGATAGTGTAGGGGTAAAAATTACTATTCTAACTCCAGTGAGTGCAACAGTAGGGTAAGAGTTGGATATTGTACGGGTACTATGCGTTGTAATGGTATGCGGTGTAATGACTTCTGATGTAATGGAATTGGAATTGGAAGCGATATTTATAGAGCGCGGCTGTCGCTTCGGAAGAAGCATCCTGGCGCTGACTGGAAGGTGAGTGGAGGGGAAGGAATAGGCCGGGACTAGATGATATTGCGCACATACTCATCTGGTAAGCTAAAGATCCATGTTTTCAGTTGTTTCCTGAATGTATATTCCTTTGTCAGGAATCTCAGATGCTGAGGCATGGCGTTCCAAGCTTTGGAGGATAGGTAAGTGAGGGTTTTGCCCCCTTTGGTTTTTAGGTTGAACTTTCCTATTGTAAGAAGGTTGTTGTTTGAGGATCTCAGGGACCTGTGTGGATTATAGTGGAGATAACGTTTCACTAGGTACTTGGGACCAATCTGGTTGAAAGCCCGGAAAGCCACGGTTAGGATCTTGAAAAGGATCCTTTTGTGCAAAGGTAACCAGTGGAGAGTTCTCAGGGCGGCAGAGGCTGAAGATCTTCTGGGGAGTTTGAGCACTAGCCTCGCCGCCGAGTGCTGGACGCTCTGGAGTTTTTTGAGTGTGGTTTTCTTCACACCAGCCAGGAGGCCATTGCAGTAGTCAATGCGCGAAAGGATTAGTGCCACTGTGACCGTCTTTCTTGCTTCAATTGGAAGGAAATCAAAAAAATTTTTGAGGGACTTGATAATTCCGAAGCAGCATCCTGCGACTGACCTGACATGATGATCGAAGGACAAGTCAGTGTCAAAGGTGACTCCTAGGTTTCTTGCAGTGGTTACAGTCTGTGGGGGGCTGTAGAGCCTTTGTTTTAGTGACATGCATTGTAATGACATGGTTTGTTGTGACATGCAATGTAATGGCTGCGTTGTAATGACATTCGATGTAAAGGATGTTGCGATGTAATGACTGCTATGTAAAGGTAGTGCGATGTAATGACTGCGTTGTAAAGGTTGATTCCATGGCATAACGTTACCATTGATGGAATTGTGCACCTGGCTTGCTGAGGATGCCAGTGCTTGTTATGTGAAAACAACAGGTGATGGACCGAATGAGGATCAATGTCACACATTCAACCCAGTCAAAAGATCTGGGTCCTAATCCATCGTTTTTTTGCACTCCACACCACCCTGGGTTAGATAATGGCGATATGCAAATCAGCTCTGACCCTGTGCCCCATGGGAACAGTCCAGTCCGAACTACAAAAGCCATGTCCTTCCCAGAACGGAATCAAGCATCCGAGGACCGGACCGGTTTCGAGGTAACACCTCTCATCAGCCCGGCTAGCTTTACTCCAGTGGTGTGGAGTGCCTGGGACCCACGTCTGGGCATCCCCAGTACACTTAGAGCGGAATTGCAAAAACAACAGGTGATGGACCGAATGAGGATCAATGTCACACATTCAACCCAGTCAAAAGATCTGGGTCCTAATCCATCGTTTTTTTGCACTCCACACCACCCTGGGTTAGACAATGGCGATATGCAAATCAGCTCTGACCCTGTGCCCCATGGGAACAGTCCAGTCCAAACTACAAAAGCCATGTCCTTCCCAGAACGGAATCAAGCATCCGAGGACCGGACCGGTTTCGAGGTAACACCTCTCATCAGCCCGGCTAGCTTGACTCCAGTGGTGTGGAGTGCCTGGGACCCACGTCTGGGCATCCCCAGTACACTTAGAGCGGAATTGCAAAAACAACAGGTGATGGACCGAATGAGAATCAATGTCACACATTCAACCCAGTCAAAAGATCTGGGTCCTAATCCATCGTTTTTTTGCACTCCACACCACCCTGGGTTAGACAATGGCGATATGCAAATCAGCTCTGACCCTGTGCCCCATGGGAACAGTCCAGTCCGAACTACAAAAGCCATGTCCTTCCCAGAACGGAATCAAGCATCCGAGGTCAGAGCTGATTTGCATATCGCCATTGTCTAACCCAGGGTGGTGTGGAGTGCAAAAAAACGATGGATTTGGGCCCAGATCTTTTGACTGGGGTAATGTGTGACATTGATCCACATTCGGTCCATCACTTGTTGTTTTTGCAATTGCCGCCCTAAGTGCGCTGGGGATGCCCAGACGTGGGTCCCAGGCACTCCACACCACTTGGAGTCAAGCTAGCCGGGCTGATGAGAGGTGTTACCTCGAAACCGGTCCGGTCCTCGGATGCTTGATTCCGTTCTGGGAAGGACATGGCTTTTGTAGTTCGGACTGGACTGTTCCCATAGGGCAACAGGGTCAGAGCTGATTTGCATATCGCCATTGTCTAACCCAGGGTGGTGTGGAGTGCAAAAAAACGATGGATTTGGGCCCAGATCTTTTGACTGGGGGAATGTGTGACATTGATCCACATTCGGTCCATCACTTGTTGTTTTTGCAAGTGCTTGTTATGTGGCTTCCCTGAGCTGTTGGTGGTGTTTTTGTTCCTTGGTGCTTTGTATTTGTATTACGCACAGAAAATGTTGGTGTATTTCCACAATGTTGTTTCTTTGACTGATTGTTTGCAAGCATTCTCTTCCATCTATGGTGGAAAGAGTGAATGATTCATAGCAGTCTAAATGGGACGCTCTTGGTGCTGTGTCTGAGACTGCAAGACATGCTCTTGGTAGTAAACATAGTCATTGCATCTGGGCTTGTTAGAGATTTAGAAGAAGAGGAGGAAGTTAGATAATGTTTCATGTACACATTTGTACATGTGTCCTCATATTGAGGATGGGTGATTGATGCTACATTTAGAAATTTAAAGGAGATGCCTTGAGAGTCACTTTCAGTTGGAAAAAAAGTATCTGAAAGAGACTATTAGTTATAGATTCCTCACCTTAGAATTATCCCCAGGCGTCAGGCTGGATCAGGAGAAATTTTTTCGTAGCAGTACCACTGCGCGTCGATAGGTGGCGTCGGTCGACTGCGTTCGTCATCGTGGTCGCCGGGATGACGTTGCTGTATCTACTTAGACACCTCCTTCGTGTGCTGACGTCAGTTCTTTCTTTTTCCACGCCAACCAGTGCAGATCCGGAGAGAGCGGTACCTCGAGTCACTTTTTGACTCTGTTTTTTCGACTTTTGTCTACACCTTTTTTAAGTTGATCGACTCCTATAGCCCAGAGGGATGTCACGTTGGACCGGATTGTGACTCCTGTCACAAATTGATGTCGGTCACAGACCTGCACCTCGTGTGCCTTTGGTGCCTGGAGCGCGACCAAGACCCGAAGTCGTGCTCCGACTGCCGGGCCATGAACCCGAAGTCTTTGTGGGAGCAGTCCGAAAGCTTCTCGAGGCCCAGCAGTTCGCTCCATGCTGTTCGAAGTCCAGGTCAAGAGGGAGGTCACTGGACTGGTCATGAAGCCACCACCACAACTCGTCATCGAATGCTTCATCTTCGGGTAAGTCAAAGCACAAGAGGAAGGCAAAGAAGCATTGTCGCTCTTCGCGTTCTCCCCGTCTGTTGGTCGACATAAAGCGGGAAGCGGGAGGTAGTTGTCTGGCTCCGCCAGCGGATCCTATTGGGTAGACTCCAGCCTTCCACCCCATTCAGGGAGCTGAAGAGACCCCTGCCCAGGTTCAAAGCTGTTACGAAGCCTTGCACTTCATCTTCAGGCAGCCCAACTCCTTTGGCGTGCACTCTGGCCCCGCGGACTCGGCTCCGGTGCTGCAGGGCCCCCAAGGGAGCCGCTCAGCCTTGTGACACCTCCTTTGGTGCCGAATCCAGTGACGACACCTCCGCCGCCTCGGATACCGGTTGTGTCCCACGTCCCCCTCATTCAGGACACGGAGCCAGACTGACATCATTCGACATCGGGACCGGTGTTGACTGGTACTTTTGTACCCCTTTTCTCCCCTTATATTTTCTACTACCCTGAGTAGCTACTAGGAGAGGGTGAGGAGGACTGGGAGGGGTATGTGGACCCTCTTACAGACCAGTTAGAGGAACCGGACTAGAGCGAGGAGTTGGGTGATGTCAGTGGTCTGGATACCTCCCTAGACCTTGCCATGCTTTTCCCCCCTACCCTGGCAATGAAGGAGGGTGTGTCTTATGCAGTTGTGTTGCTTAGGGCAGCTGAGGCCCTGAACCTTGAGCTTCCTACTGTGGTGGTCAGGACTAACCTCCTGACCAAGGTGCTTCAGACGCCGGCGGCCTCTTTTGGAGCCCCTGCTGCTGTTCAATGAGGGCCTTACGGACATCCTTCGGGGCACTTGGTCCAAGCCCAACAGTAGGCCTCCTGTGGACAGGGTGATTGCCTGATGCCACGGCCCGGGTGACCACATTTTCCTCTCTTCCCCTCCTACCCCAGAGAGCTTGTTAGCCCAAGCCTCCACGTCCAAAGGTGCATTCCCTAACGCACCACCTGATAGGGAATCCAAGAAGCTGGACCACCTTGGGAAGAAGATGTTTTCTTCCTCAAGCTTGGGACTGCGGTGAACACTGCATGTCTATTGGGCTGTTACTCCCACCTGGTGTGGGACACGGTTGCGCAGATACAGCCACAGTGCTCTCCTGTGCTTTTGCCGAAGGGAGATGCAGCGAATTTCGCCATCTGATGTGAGCTGGACACCGTCGACTCACTGGGCAGGATGATTTCCACGTCAGTAGCACTGAGACGCTAAGCCTGGTTGAGGTCCACTGTTTTCTCAGGTGATGTCCAAGCAACGCTTTTGGACTTGCTCTTTGATGGCCGTCGCCTGTTTGGCGACAAGGCAGACATCGTGCTCGAGCGCTTTAGGGATTCTAGGACTACGGCCAGATCCTTACGCCTCGCTTCCACCTACCGCCCAGTGCAGGTTGCTTTTCGCCCCTTTTGTAGCTGTGGAAGGGGTGCCCTGCCACGTTCCACCCAGAGCCACAGGCCAGCTGAAGCTGTCCAGCCTCTGCGTGTCCGGAGACGTGGATTCAACCGCCATGGTTCAGGGGCCAGGGAGCGGGCCAGGCCACCAGCGCAACCTCTGCAGCTGCCTCCAAACCCTCCTAGTCCAGCCTTTCAGGCCCATCAAGCGCCATTGGGCAGCAGGATTTGCCATCACCTCCACCACTGGCAAAACATCACATCAGACGTCTGGGTTTTGCAGATAATCTGAAGGGGCTACCACCCTCCCCTTCGAGACTACCCCTCCTTCCATGCCACCTCAATTCCTTTGCATGTCAGAGGATCACTTGACCCTTGTATGCCAGGAAGTTGCGACTCTCTTGGCCAAGGGAGCCCAAGAGCGTGTCCCTGTGCCAGAAGTAGGTGCTGAATGCTATTCCCACTACTTTCTGGTACCTAGAATGGACAAGGGCCTGCGTCCTATCTTGGACCTCAGGGATGTCAACCGGTTCCTCCGGAAGGAGAAGTTCAAGATGCTCACTTTGGCTCAGGTTCTGTCTGTTCTCGACACTGGAGATTGGATGGTAGCGTTAAACTTGCAGCTCATCTGCGCAGATCAGGGGTTCCAGGTTTCCCATATCTCGACGACTGGCTGTTGAAGGCGGGCTCGCCCCATGCTGTCCAGACTATGGCGCACCTCCTGCAATTGCTGGGGTTCTCTTTCAACGTGCTGAAGTCACACCTTAATCCCTCTCAGAAGCTCCTCTTCATCGGAGCGGTTCTGGACACAATGGAATTTCGGGCCTATCCTCCTGAGCAGCGAGTCTGGGAAATTCAGGCTATGATTCTGATCTTTCAGCCTCTATCCTGGGTTACGGTCAAAATGATCCTGAGGCTGCTGGGCCTCATGGCCTCCTGCATCCTGCTGGTGGATCATGCCTGGTGGCATATTTATTTATTTAGTGTTTTATATACCTCGAACATGACCCTAATAGGGTATCTGAGCACTTTACATCTGCAAATCGTTCAACTTAGAACATCACGGACGTCATGCAGTTTCAGTAGACCTAATCAGTGTACAGCAAGTTACTAGAAACAGTTATGCTACAAAGTCATAAATTAATTGTACATTGATATGTGAAAAAACATTTGTGCTTGATATTCATATTTATAAGGCCAAAATGATGTTAGAGGTCGAAGTGTATTTATGGAAGGAATTTGCTCATAAAAAAGTATTTGGCTGCATTTTTAAAAGCAGCGATTGACAAGATTTGTCTAATGTTAGGTTGGGAGAGCGTTCCAAATTCTTAATGTTGCGCCAGAGAAAGCTCGTTCATAAGTTCTTTTCTTTCGGAAGAGGGCCGGTTTTAGTAATAGACCTCCATGACTCCGGGACACCTTGCATCCTCCTGATAGAGTGATTTTCTGGGCTAGGTTCATTGGTGAATTGTAGTGAATTGCTTTGTGAGTGATACATGCCATTTTTAGTTGTATTCTTGCTTCGAAGGGCAGCCATTTGAGCACTTTCAGATGAGGGGTGATGTGGTTTAATTTTCTGGACCCAGTTATAAGTCTTTTGGCCGCTTTGAGACAGGCTTTTAGTGGTGCTGTTGAAATCTTATGAAGACTAGCTAGTGTTGTGCAACCATACTCGATCCTTGATATTACTAGTTCCTGAACTGCTGTTTTAAGGTCTGAGTTATTTATGAACAGTTTCAGTTTTCTGAGGTAGCTTAGATGGAAGTGGGCGTTCTTTGTCATCATGTTAATATGTGCAAACATGTTCAGGTTTTTATCTAGCATAACGCCCAGGGATTTTGTTGAATCTACAATCCTTGGAATACAGTTTAGCGCTGTGATTAGTTTGGTTCACTCCACGATATTCATAGCACCTTTCTGGGGGGAAATCAGAAGGAATTCAGTTTTCTGTGGGTTAAGCTTGAGGTGATTACTCGTTAGCCAATGGACGGTTCTCTTTAGTGCCTGGTTCATGATACCGATCTCTTCTATTGATGTGATCTTGATGTAGAATGAGATGTTTGCTTAGTGTAAGATTTCTGTGAATGCCTCTACATACAAATTGAATAGAGTAGGGGATAGTGTTGAGCCCTGTGGTACTCCAATAACATTTCTGGATGAAGCAGGTAATGTTTAGTTCACTCTGAATTTTTGCTATCTGTTTTCTAAGAATGAACAAAACCAATTTATGACTGTACCCTCTAAGCCCATCCTTTTTCCCAGGTGATCTAGTATTTTGGTATGGTTTGCCTTATCGAATACCGATGAAAGTTTTAGCAGTATTAGGAGACAGATTTTGTTGCGGTCGAGGGCCAGTAGAGCAGTGTCCACGATGTGCAGAATTTCTGTTTCAATGCTATAGTTTGGTCTAAATCCTGATTGAGATGCGTGCTCTGCATTGGCACCTGAAGTTCCAGAGGGCACAACCTCTGGGGAATCTTTCTGATTGCGTCCAGATCTCGGAGGGCACTGTGCGCCAGCTGCAGTGGTGGGTAATGAACCAGGATTGGGTCAAGGGCAGATCCGTCTCCCTTCCCCAACCGGAGTTCACAGTGGTGACAGATGCATCACTTCGGGGATGGGCCGGCCACATGGGAGAGTCGGAGATCAGAGGCCTCTGGGGTTCAGCGGAGTCTGGGCTCCACATCAACCTTCTGGAGCTCCGTGCGATTCATCTTGCACTGAAGCCATTCCTTTCCTCTGTGCGGGGAAGTGTAGTGCAGGTGTTCACGGATGTTAGACATGGCACTGTTGGTGAGGGTCTCCCTTCCATTTTTTGCTGTTGCTTCATGTCATTTTACTGGTTATAGATGCTTTGGGCACTGTGCCACTGCTATTCAGTGCCACAGTGCAGGTGCTCCATAAGGTAAATTGATGTATGGATTAGTGATTCCATGATTGGTTGGCTTGGTTTACTTGTCAGACCCTGGTACAGTGCACTGAGTGTGCCCAGGGCTTGTAAATCAAATGCTGCTGGTGGGCTTGCAGCACTGGTTGTGCCTCCCACAGAAGCAGCCTGTAAAAGTGTGTCCCCGGTCTACCATAGCAGAGCCTGTGTGCAACCTGGTACTGCCATGTTGACTGGGCAAGTGCAACCTTCCCTTTTCTGCATATTAGTTACCCCTATATTAGGCCCAAGGACAGGGTGCATTGTAGGTAAAAGGTAGGGCATGCTCTGATGTGTGTGGTATGTCCTAATAGTGAATTACAGCCCTTTTAGTTTTTCACTATTGCAAGGCTAATTATTCCACATAAGCCAGAATGGGCAGTTTGATTATTACATCTTATAATCCTAACTGACTCATGGAACTAGGTAGAAATTCGAGTTTAGTATGCCTGAACGCAGAATGATAAAATACAAATTTTAGTAAAGCTGTTTTTAACATTCTGTGTTTGAAAATACCACTTTTAGAAAGTAGGTATTTTCTTGCCTAACTATCCAAGCCTCTGCTAGGTTGTGTATTCCTTGTGTGGAGTTTGAGTGACAGGGGCTGAGGGATTCCAGGAGACAGGGGGAGTCAGCACAGGGCTAAATAGAGAGATCTGCTTGTAGATGGGAGGGAAAAGTTGCACCTGGGACCTGAATAGGGCTGTGCCTTCCCTCCACAATGCTGGCTCCACCTCCTGTGGTGCGTCTGATGTCCTTGGCCTACACTGCGAAAGGAAAGAAGGAGTCTTGTCAACAAAGTGCTCTAGGACTGGCCAGAACTGGTTTGGACTAGGCAAAGCCCTCTCTGCCTTCAGAGAACAAAGGGAAAATGAGTATAAAAGAGGGGACCCAAACCCCAGAACTTTAGATCACTTTTGGGAAACAAGAAGAACATTTGCTGAGGAGTGGAACCAGAGAAACTGAGGAGGAGACTATCCCTAAGCTGAGTGCTGCTTGGGGGATTGGCCTGCAGTCGTTGCCTGACTGCCAAAGAAAAGAGAAAAGACTTTGTGCTGCTTTCACATCAACTTGTAAAGGATCTCCAAGGCTTGCGATAAAGCTTGCCTCCTGCTGAAGTCTCAGGGACAACAGACTTAACCAACCAGCTCCCCATAGTTCTTGTGAAGTGCCTGCTGTTGTGCTGGGCCGTCTGAGGGACTGCGTGTCACAAGGAGCTGGAAGCGCAGCTCACAAAGAAGAAGCGTGGCGCTACCGCAGCCGCTGTCATCACATCACTGAAGAAGGGTGTCGCTGCTGCCACTGTCGCATCGCATCGATAGCGCCTTGCATCACAGGAGAATAGTGTCGCAGTCGCTGCAGATGACGTCGCATCACTGGAGAAGCGTGTCGCAGGGCCTGTCGCAGCTCAGAAGAATGATTGAGTCGCCGCATGGCCGTCGGGTGTGCACGCATCGTTACGCATCAAGAAGAAGACCTAATTTTGTTTCATTGCACCGGATCTTCATCGCATCACGGTGCTGCTGGTCGTATCGCCACGGAAGCGCAGTAAGAAACCGACGCATCACCTCCCCACACGGAGAAGAACCGACGCATCTCCTTCGGAGCAGTAGGGACCCGACGAATTACCGTTCTTGCTTGTAAGGAACCGACACATCACCTTCTCTGCAACACTTTCGTTGTATAGCATCGCACATCCAACGGTACATTGAACTCAAAGTGTTACATTTTACATCTAAAGAGAACTAAGCCTTTTCTACCATTTTTAAAAAACAGTATTGTGGATTTTTGTTGTTTGTTGTCTTGTGTTAAGTCTATATAAAAATACTTATTTTTATACTACGAATTGTAGGTGTAGTCCATCGTGGTGTCGTGTCCATCTGTAGTGTTGTCACTGGGTTACTGTATGTGTTCACAAATGCTTTACACACTGCCTCTGAGATAAGCCTACCTGCTCGTGCCAAGCTACCTAGGGGTTGAGCAGGGGTTATTTTAGGAGTCTACCCCCTTACCCTGACTAGACGCAAGGGTCCCTATTTGGTCAAAGGCACCTACCTCTGCCAACCGGAGACCCCCAAATCTAACAAAGGACAACACCACCGCCATGTGGTACTACAACAAACAGGGCGGGTGGGGTCGCCGACCCTATGTCAAGAGGCTCTTTGCCTCTGGACATGGTTGAAACATCAGGGCATATCCCTGGTGGTTCAACACCTGGCAGGTTCACTGAACGCCAGGGCAGACAAACTCATCTGCAGGTGCATGATGGATCACGAATGGCGTCTTCACTCGTTGGTGGTTCAGCAGTAGGGAGAGCCTTGGTTAGATCATTTCAATACCGAAGAGAACGTGCAATGTCAGCAGTTCTGAGCATTAAAGTTTCCAAGGCGGCACTCGCTCAGGGATTGCAGTTGCGGTGTTCTGTATGCTTTTCCGCCGGTATGTAACTGTTACCATGGATTTTTTAGCACGCAGTACCGTTACCACGGATCCATTACAACGCAGGATCCATTACCACGGATACCTTTACCACGCATTTTTTTACAACGCAGGTACTATTACAACGCATACCATTACATCGTAAGTTTAGGTAAGTTTATAGGTAAGTATTGGGGTATTGGGTGTTAGGGCTGGGTTTGGGTTTTGGGGTACAGGGGTATTTTTAGGTTTTAGGGCTGGGTATGGGTTTTGGGGTACAGGGGTATTTTTAGGTTTTAGGGCTGGGTTTGGGTTTTGGGGTACAGGGGTATTTTTAGGTTTCAGGGCTGGGTTTGGGTTTTGGGGTACAGGGGTATTTTTAGGTTTCAGGGCTGGGTTTGGGTTTTGGGGTACAGGGGTATTTTTAGGTCTTAGGGCTGGGTTTGGGTCTTGGGGTACAGGCGTATTTTTAGGTTTTAGGGCTGGGTATGGGTTTTGGGGTACATGGGTATTTTTAGGTTTCAGGGCTGGGTTTGGGTTTTGGGGTACAGGGGTATTTTTAGGTCTTAGGGCTGGGTTTGGGTCTTGGGGTACAGGCGTATTTTTAGGTTTTAGGGCTGGGTATGGGTTTTGGGGTACATGGGTATTTTTAGGTTTTAGGGCTGGGTTTGGGTTTTGGGGTACAGGGGTATTTTTAGGTTTTAGGGCTGGGTTTGGGTTTTGGGGTACAGGGGTATTTTTAGGTTTCAGGGCTGGGTATGGGTTTTGGGGTACATGGGTATTTTTAGGTTTCAGGGCTCGGTTTGCGTTTTGGGGTACAGGGGTATTTTTAGGTTTCAGGGCTGGGTTTGGGTTTTGGGGTACAGGGGTATTTTTAGGTTTCAGGGCTGGGTTTGGGTTTTGGGGTACAGGGGTATTTTTAGGTTTCAGGGCTGGGTTTGGGTTTTGGGGTACAGGGGTATTTTTAGGTTTCAGGGCTGGGTTTGGGTTTTGGGGTACAGGGGTATTTTTAGGTTTCAGGGCTGGGTTTGGGTTTTGGGGTACAGGGGTATTTTTAGGTTTCAGGGATGGGTTTGGGTTTTGGGGTATTTATTTATTTATTTTGCGGGTTTTGGGGTACAGGGGTATTTTTAGGTTTTAGGGCTGGGTTTGGGTTTTGGGGTACAGGGGTATTTTTAGGTTTTAGGGCTGGGTATGGGTTTTGGGGTACATGGGTATTTTTAGGTTTTAGGGCTGGGTTTGGGTTTTGGGGTACAGGGGTATTTTTAGGTTTTAAGGCTGGGTTTGGGTTTTGGGGTACAGGGGTATTTTTAGGTTTCAGGGCTGGGTATGGGTTTTGGGGTACAGGGGTATTTTTAGGTTTCAGGGCTGGGTTTGCGTTTAGGGGTACAGGGGTATTTTTAGGTTTCAGGGCTGAGTTTGGGTTTTGGGGTACAGGGGTATTTTTAGGTTTCAGGGCTGGGTTTGGGTTTTGGGGTACAGGGGTATTTTTAGGTTTCAGGGCTGGGTTTGGGTTTTGTGGTACAGGGGTATTTTTAGGTTTCAGGGCTGGGTTTGGGTTTTGGGGTACAGGGGTATTTTTAGGTTTCAGGGCTGGGTTTGGGTTTTGGGGTACAGGGGTATTTTTAGGTTTCAGGGCTGGGTTTGGGTTTTGGGGTACAGGGGTATTTTTAGGTTTCAGGGATGGGTTTGGGTTTTGGGGTATTTATTTATTTATTTATTTTGCAGGTTTTGGGGTACAGGGGTATTTTTAGGTTTTAGGGCTGGGTTTGGGTTTTGGGGTACAGGGGTATTTTTAGGTTTTAGGGCTGGGTATGGGTTTTGGGGTACATGGGTATTTTTAGGTTTTAGGGCTGGGTTTGGGTTTTGGGGTACAGGGGTATTTTTAGGTTTTAGGGCTGGGTTTGGGTTTTGGGGTACAGGGGTATTTTTAGGTTTCAGGGCTGGGTATGGGTTTTGGGGTACAGGGGTATTTTTAGGTTTCAGGGCTGGGTTTGCGTTTTGGGGTACAGGGGTATTTTTAGGTTTCAGGGCTGAGTTTGGGTTTTGGGGTACAGGGGTATTTTTAGGTTTCAGGGCTGGGTTTGGGTTTTGGGGTACAGGGGTATTTTTAGGTTTCAGGGCTGGGTTTGGGTTTTGGGGTACAGGGGTATTTTTAGGTTTCAGGGCTGGGTTTGGGGTACAGGGGTATTTTTAGGTTTCATGGCTGGGTTTGGGTTTTGGGGTACAGGGGTATTTTTAGGTTTCAGGGCTGGGTTTGCGTTTTGGGGTACAGGGGTATTTTTAATATATATTTAAAAAAATTACAATTAAAAATAATTTCATTAATGTAATTATTTAATGATTAAATAATGAATAATTAAATCAAATATTAAAAAAATAATTATTTAAAATAAATTAATGAATAATTAAATTAAATATTACAAAAATAATTTTATAAAATATATATATACTTACCTATACTTACGTTGTAATGGTATGCGTTGTAATAGTATGTGCGTTGTAGTGTATTGCGTTGTAAGGGTATCCGTTGTAACATGACCTGCGTTGTAAAAAATCCGTGGTAATGGTATGCGTGCTAAAAGTACGCATGGTAACGTCATATATCCTTTTCCGCCTATACCACGTCTGCCCAGAGTGCTGAAGAAGATCAGGCGCGACCGGGCCCAAGCCTTTTCTTGTGGCTCCGGATTGGGCACGAAGAGTCCGGTATCTGGAGCTGTTACATTTGGCCATCAATCCTCCGATCCGACTGCCTCTTCAGGAGGATCTTCTGTCACAGCAATAGGGAACGGTCCTCCACCTGAAACTATCCAGCCTCCACCTCCTTGCGTGGAGATTGAGCGGCAACAGCTGAAGGCTTTTGACCTTCCTCCCGAAGTCTGTAATGTTATCTTGGCAGCAAGGCGTCCCTCCACTAAGATGATATATTCCTGTATATGAAACAAATTTGTGGCATGGTGCACAGCAAAGGCTGTGGATCCCCTCTCTGCTCCTCTTTCTGAATTTCTTTTGTTCCTCCTTTCTTGGGCCCAGCAGGGTTCCGCTCTGGGCACACTTAAGGGCGATCTTTCAGCCATCTCTGCCTTTCTTCGGCTGCCTGATCAGCCTTCTCTTTTCAAGTCCCCCATTGTAAATAGATTCCTTAAGGGCATTACTCACCTATTTCCTCCAATTCCTTTGCTAATGCCTCAGTGGGACTTGAACTTAGTTCTGACATACCTAATCTCCTAGCATTCCGCAAATCCCTGAAGACATGGCTGTTCCCCTGATCTCTTCCTTCCCCACCGGCCCCCTCCTCTGGAGATCATAGTGGATTTCTGTTAGCGCTGGGACGCTCTCGGGCAGCCATGCGCTCTATAAATCTCCAAATAAATAAATAAATGTGCTCTCCTTTCGAGCCCCTACATAACTGTCCTCTCAGACTTTTAACTTTAAAGGCTACTTTCCCGGTGGCCATCACTTCTGCTCGCAGGGTGAGTGAGCTTCAGGCTCTGTCCTCCAAGCCTCCTTTTCTTGCAGTTCATCTGGACACGGTTGTCCTTCCTTTCTTCCCAAAGTGGTTACTTCTTTCCACATTGGTCAAACCATCACTTTGCCCACCTTCTTTCCGCACCCTTCAAAAGAGGAAGAGAGGCTCCACCGTCTGGAACCAAAACGTGTGCTATCTTTTTATCTGGATCGCACAAGACAATTCCGTGTGGAGGAACCAACTCTTTGTTGGCTATGTGGGTGCCAAAAAAGGTCAGACCGTGCAAAAACTGACCATCTCTTAGTGGGTCATTCTTTGCATTAAAATGTGTTACTCTTTGGCAAAGAAGGAGCCTCCAGTAGGATTGCGCGCCCATTCCACCCGGGCGATGGCAGCCACTACTGCTTTGGGACGTGGAGTTCCCCTTCATGATATCTGCCAGGCAGCCACGTGGGCATCTCTGCACACGTTCACCAAACACTACTGCCTGGACTCTCACGTTTGTAGAGACCTATTCTTTGTCCATTCTGCTCTCCAGGAATTCCCGGTGTGAACTTAGTTTGCAGAACCATCTCCGGGGTTGGTATTGCTGGGGTATCTATTTTAAGTTAAGGAATCTATAACTAATAGTCTCTTTCAGATGAACAAGTTACTTACCTTTGGTAACAATATATTTGTAAAAGACATATATTAGTTATAGATTCCTTACCGCCCACCCATCCTCCCTGTTCTGCGAACTTACTTCTAAGGGTAAGGTCTTCCTTTCAGGGCCCTAGTTTTGTGCACCAGTGATCAGTGTATTGCAAAGCTCTGCTCTTCTGGCGTGGAATGTCGTGTAAAGAACTGACGTCAGCATACGTGGGCTGCGTCTAACTAGATACCGCAACGTCATCCTGTGAACCACGACGACGAACGCAGAGTCTACGGACGCCACCTATCGATGCCTAGGTGCACTGCTACGAAAAAATGTATCCGGATCTGACACCTGGGGGTAATTCTAATGTAAGGATGCTATAACTAATATATGTCTCTTACGGATATATTGTTACAGAAGGTAAGTAACTTGTTCGTTAAGGTCCTGGGCAATGCAAGGTGTATGCTATGTGCGATATCATCCCTAAACCCGAACTAAAACATGTGAGCTGAGAACAGTCCCATCTGGCTGGTGTAGAAATTGTTAGATCAATTACATTTTTAGTGGTCTCTTCTAGGAGAGTAGAATTAGTAAACCCCGTGTTTACCCCCTTGAGTTTAAAGGATGATAATTTTAGTGACTGTGGTATGAATGGAATTTGCCCTGGGTCCATCATTTCCAAAATGGTTTGTTAGATTAGTAAATAGAATGAAGGTTTCAGATTTCTCTGTTGAATGTGAGTGGATCAAACATGTACTTCATTGATGTGCACAAATAGTTCAGTTTGAGAATTACTCAGAGAAGACTTGTTGAAGTAAAATAATGCAAAAGTCCCCTCTTTGTAAGTCTGTGAGTAGCCACGCTGCTGTTCTTGTACCTTCTGGAGACGCTCCCCAAGCAAAATAACTGTGTAGGGACTGGCATTTTTAGTTTGTGTTTGTCAGTGTGCCAACAGGGGAGATGATGTTTTAGGGAATACACAGAAAACTTGCGAGGCCCTTATGTAGTAATAATACGGCTCCTCTAGTGAGTGCCCTATTTGAACGTAGATTTTAACTTGTCTCAGTTCTAAACTTGGGAGACTAATGCCACTGGGTGTCCACAGAAGAAAGATGGTAAAGGCTGGGAGGTGAGACCACAGCGCATAAGAAGTTTTCAGTACTAGTACACCTATGCAATTGCTGCAACGTGGGTGATTGTCCCGCCGTGTTTGTTCGATGGCCTAGGGTCCTCGGGCGCTTCATTCCCATCTGTCTCCAATTATCTCATTGGCGGTAATTGGAAACCTCATGGTAGCTATAAACAGTGCCTCAGAGGGGGTGGGTTCTCTGCATTCCAGTATCTGGTTACTAATTAACCCAGCGCGGTCGCTTTTACTTTCGCGACCGCGCTTGTTTTGGTGGTCGGAGGTGGTGCAAAGTTCTATTAAAAGGTGGCAGGAGCTGTGAATGCCATTATTTGTCTCAGTCCTCACACAAGACGCATTATCTGAAGTGTTCAACTCGCACATAAGTCTAGAACCTCGCGCACACCACTCCTTTGAGTCCCTTTCACCCAGGAGTGCTCCTCTACCACTCAAGCCACCCCCTGTACCCTATATTTTTAAGACCGCATGAGTTACCAGCACGCCCAAAAGGCCCCTTCAGCTCGCAGTCCACAGCCCTCACATATATTTCTTAGATGTAGTGTTCACCCTGTGTAGTGCTCGTTCCTCACACATGCAGTGCTGAGCCCTCACATATGCCCACTGCAATTCTCAGGTTCCTTTGCCCTGCAGTGCTCATCCTAGGGGTTGTGTGTGCGCAGACGTGCTGAGTCTTAACACCCGGCTCTTGTGCCCTGCATTGTTCTTCCCTTCCACGCGTGCCTACAGTGCTGAACCGTCACACTCGACCTCTGTGCTCTGCAGTTCTCAGCCCTCAAAATATGAATAATATCACCATCGTATCTCCCGCTCTGATCTGACAGAAATTTGTCTTAACTTAAGACCAGTGTATCACGTGGTGCTCAGCCTCCACACATGACCCATGTCATCCCTCAGACTTAACCCCTGTCTCAAAGTGCTGAGTTTTGAAACATGACCAAAGCACTCAGCACTCATCACTCATTGGCTCCTGCTCCAAGCAGTGCACAGCCATCAAAGGCGACTAATGTCAGCCATTTTAAAGAGTTCCTTTATATTTCAATGCTCAGCTGTCAAACATAAACACAGTGCCCTAAAAGCCTGACCCTCGTACCCAGTATGGCTAAGTCCACACACACCACCCGCATACTATGCAGTGCTTAACTTATACACAATCTTTGTATCCTGCAGTGCTTAGCCCTTACACTTGATCCTCGTGCCATCAGAATGCATTGTGCTGGTGCCCGTAGCTTTAGTATCGTGGAAGGTAAGTCAGAAAGAAGCAGCTTAACACTTCTGCAGTGGGCCTTATCTTCCTTTTTGCATCTATGTCCCTTTACCGCCAGGACCCGTGTGCAGAGAATAACTCGCACAAGCGCCTCTAGCACTGCGTACTTGTAAATCAGGCGCTCCCCTGGGCCTCTTAAATGGTGATTTAAGGTGGTAATAATATTTCTGCAGTCATTCAGTCATGCATTGGCATAGCCAATAGGTCTCATCTTTGGGACCTTACAAGTATTTAGTTATGCAGCAGGTCCCAAATGCGTGACCTGTTGGCTATGCCAATGCTTGTTACTCATGGTATTAGCTTTTGCATACTGGTTTCTGCCTCCCAGTAGAAAACAATGCTGGTTTCTCACAAACTACTCAACAGGTTCATATTGCACGTCAGAGGAAAACAACACACCTAAAAATAAATGTTTTAGAAGGATTATCCCCTATGTATTTGCAGAAAACGGCCTGAAGATGCTGAGGAGCATTGGTAACTTCTGTTTCGAAAGAGGTGGATTGACACATAGAAGAAGAGGGACGTTCCTTTTCTTATCAAATTTCAGAATGCAATTAGAATTTGAAATACGATAGTCTAAGAATATCAAGGAGGTCCAATAGAGAGACATGGCATGAAAAGGAAGATAAGGGTAGCAATCTTTATTATCCAAGGGAATCCAGGTGAAACAAGGTAAGGAGGCATACCTATGACTGAAAAGAGCCAGCCAGAGGGATTTTGATCCCCATTTTAAAGAAGGCTGATGATGACCCTTCAGTGTTCAACAATTATCGCCCGATCATGCTCCTCCCTAAGCCTGCTAAAATACTCGAGAAAGTTGTACAAGAGCAATTAGCCGGCTATCTGGAGTCCAGATCACTACTCCATGACTCACAGTTCGGTTTTAGAACACAACCTCAGCATAATCTCCTACGCCGACGACACCCAGCTGATCCTCTCCCTGACCAACGACCCCGCCGCCGCCAGAGCCAACCTGCACGAAGGGATGAAAGAGGTAGCCGAGTGGATGACGACCAGCCGCCTGAAACTGAACTCGGACAAGACGGAGGTCCTCATCCTGGGCTCCTCTCCCTCCGCCTGGGACGACTCCTGGTGGCCTCCCGCCCTGGGCACCGCACCCAAACCGACAGACCATGCACGCAACCTGGGCTTCATCCTGGACTCCTCCCTCTCCATGACCAGGCAAGTCAACAACGTCTCCTCGGCATGCTTCAACATCCTACGCATGCTACGGAAGATCTTCTGGTGGATCCCCACCGAGACCAGGAAGACCGTCACCCAGGCCCTCGTCACCAGCCGACTAGACTACGGCAACGCCCTCTACGCCGGTACCACCGCCAAGCTCCAGAAGAGACTCCAGCGGATCCAGAACGCCTCAGCCAGACTCATCCTCGACATCCCACGAACCAGCCACATCTCCGGACATCTGAGAGACCTTCACTGGCTCCCCGTCAACAAAAGAATCACCTTCCGCCTCCTCACCCACGCACACAAAGCCCTACACGACCAAGGCCCGAGCTACCTCAACAGCCGAGTCAACTTCTACGCTCCCAAACGCCACCTCCGATCAGCCAACCACGCCCTCGCCGCCGTCCCCCGCATCCGAAGAGCGACTACAGGAGGAAGGTCCTTCTCCTACCTGGCCGCCAAGACCTGGAACTCCCTCCCGACCGACCTGCGCCTGACCCAAGACCACCTCTCCTTCAGGAAGAAGCTGAAGACCTGGCTGTTCGAGCAGTAGCGGCTCCCCCCCCCAGCGCCTTGAGACCCTACGGGTATGTAGCGCGCTTTATAAGTGTCACTGATTGATTGATTGATTGGATTCAGCACGGAAACTGCACTACTAGAGTTATCCGAGACCATTCGTGAATGCGTGGATGCAGGCAAGGAGGCCATGTTGGTGCTCCTTGACTTATCCGTGCCGTTTGACACCGTCCCACATGCCATCCTGTTAGATAGACTGTCCAGTCTTGGGATACGGGATACCCCTTTGGCCTGGATTAGATCTTTTTTGATGGGCAGAACGCAGCAGGTCTACCTTCGGCCTTATGTTTCAGAGGATAAACCGCTTTGTTGCAGGGTACCGCAGGGCGCTGCACTGAGCCCTCTCTTTTCAATGTCTATCTTTCGCCTCTGGCTGAGGCTGTTGAATCCTGATGGGTTCAAAGTGATCTCTTATGCTGATGACACTCAGCTTGTGTTTTCATTTAGAGATCACTCTGAAGGCAGCTTTGCCAACTTCAGACACTGCCTCACCAACATATCTTCCTGGATGACTCTCACCACCCTCAAGTTGAACACCGATAAAACCGAGGTACTATTCTTCAATCAAAGCACCCCACTTCCCTCTATACTGTGGTGGCCATCGGAGCTTAACCCTCCCCCGGTACCAGTTAAATCAACCTGGGGTTTCAATTTGACAATGAACTGTCATGTAAGACTCAAATTAATAAGGTCACCTCGTCCTGCTTTGGAAAACTCCATATGATTTGGAAAATTCTTCCTTTTCTCCCCCTAGACTCGCGCAGGACCGCCATTCATGCCCTAATCACTTCTCACCTGGATTATTCTAACGCCATGTATGCTGGAGCTCCAGCATATTTGATCAAACGGCTACAGTTGATACAGAATGCTACAGCTAGGCTGATATGCAACATTCCCTTCCGCCATTCAATTACTCCATATCTGACAAAACTTTACTGGCTGCCCATCGCATCCAATTTAAATCTTTAGTCCTGGTCTTCAGGGCGCTCAATGGCCTTAGCCCGGCCTATCTCAGATGCAGGCTAAAGCCGGTTCAGTCTGCCCAAGCTCTTAGATTTAATCATCTTCGTCTCCTCTACTCTCCCTGCTTTCGTCGCTCTAGAAAGGGGGGAAGAGCCTTTGCTGTTGTGACGGCTAAACTGTGGAACAGCCTACCTCTGTGTCTTCGGCCGACCACATCTGAACTAGTGTTCCGACGCAAATTGAAAACCTGGCTGTTCTCCAACCTCTAGCTGCGCCTGACTGCTGTGCTACTCTAGACCGCAGCGCCGGGACACCTCCGTCGGGGGTAGCTGCGCGTTCTATAAGCGGCTAAATAAAATAAATAAATAGTTATTGCTGTCTTGCTGGGGTCTTTATCCAGGTCGTTGCCAAAAATATGTTGTATCTTGCCACACATAGTCGAGTTGTATTAAAAGTGTTTCTTTATTCTTTATTAGGATCATGTTGCAGGATGGCATTCTGGTACAATAAGTTGGTTTCCATGTACATCTGCCCTTCAGCCCCACCAGGAGCAGCCTGCCTGCTGCTCAGCCCTGCTTCCAACTGTCACACCTCACCCACACAGGCACCCAAATATTCCAAGCATCACTGTCACTCCAACATTCCACTCTCAATGCTCGCACTGGCTGAGTAGCAGACAGATAGGTAAACTGGGATACACATACGTAAATAACCAGGATATAACATATCTCTGAGCAAAATGGTCATTTGAAGATGGTGTCTGCATTTAAAGTAATATTGAAATGATTCACATAAAAGCAGCATTGATCTACACACAAGAGGTTCAGGAGAGAAGCACAAGCAAAATAAACAGTGAATTGGATCTGGCAGTTGATGTAGGAAAGAGGATTGAATGAAAGTTGTGCGCCCGCTCTTGTCCTGCTCCTGCACTGCATGAGGAACCAAAAATGCCCTCCTAAATTCTCCTCTCACCTGCTCTGCCCTCACATGCACCTGCCACATTTACCATGGGTCTGCACAAAGCCTTTTACAAGCTGTTCCAAGCACGTGCCACAGTGATTTCGACAATATTTTCCAGGTTATTCGCCATCATATCCTTGATAAATAGCTCGTATTTCCCGTATGTAGGTGTGAGTTTTGTGGCAGAAATCGAACGCTTAAATCTAGAGAGCTTCTAATGGCTTTTTACCTGCAGTGGGCTTCTACAGTGTGCACAATGTAAGAAAAATTAGCACATATCTAATTATCACTGACTAAAGTCTGTTTAGAGCATGGAGGTAAATTATCTTATTGCACTTCAATATCTTGAAGTAATACAAAGGAAATGGCATTCACGTTTTCATATTTTTGTAACAGGTTTAAGATTGAAGCTGTACGATTTACGCTTTGAAGAAAACAGCATAGAGCACCACACAGATAACTATGTAACTGAAGACCTGATTGTGAGAAGAAGTCAGCCTTTCAAGATCCAATTGACCTTCAACAGAGATGTCTCGAAAGAGGACGAGCTTCAGTTTGTTATTATGACAGGTACAGTTCAATATGAGTAATGACAATTACACTATGTACACAAACATGACTGCCTCAGAGCACAGTACGTCTTCCACAGAAACATCATCCATATCACACAAACAAACAACATACAATGGTAATGGCAACCACAACACTTTACCTCACAGACAAGGAGCCTCAAAAGACTCCATCGAGCAACATAAAATGTCTGCCACACAGCCAACTCATAAAAGCAAGCAATGTTCCCAGCAAAAAAACCATACCATGAAGTCATCTCCACTACACACTCACATAGTGATGCTTTGTCCTGATGAGGCATTTAACATAGGGGCAGGACATTCTAATCACTGACCTCTCTCTCATGCAGGCAATCTCAGTCACACACTGTCTGCAGAGTCAGGCAATCTGCAGCACACAGCCAAGACATTGGAAGGAATATCCAAACCATAGACCTCAAAAACAGGTGATTCTCATCACACACTTCTCTTTAGATGCCAATATTTCCATTATAACAGACTGATTATTATGATTTATGCATTTTGTTTCACAGGGCCGTCCCCTTCCGAGTCAGACAACACATGGGCCAGCTTTCCTATCTCCAAGGCTCAGGACTCAGCCTCCTGGGTGGCGACTAAACACAGCAATAGTAAAAATGGTTTGGTTGTCACCATTTCTAGTCCTGCCAATGCAGTGATTGGACGCTACAAGCTCAGTATCAAGATTGCATCAAAGAAGGGCAAGACTACCTCCTCCCGGCTGGATGGCTTCATCCTCTTATTCAATCCTTGGGCTCCAGGTAAAAACTATATTTGATATGAGATTCTGCCTCTATAATGTAACAGGATGCTAACATGGTATCGCATGTTATATCATTTGATTTGTTTTTAGAGCAATACATTTGTTGTGTATAATGCCTTTATATGGCTTTTGCATCCAAAGAAGGTTATTAGCTGAGGAGACTTCAAAAGAATCCATATGTGATGAATCTGAAAGCAAAGGAACTTAATTAGACTCAATATCAGTTTAGCAACAAACCGCTAATGGTGCAAACACTTTACTGTGAGGGAAGAGTGACGAGCGATCAAACACAGGTTTGCAGTTGCTAGAGCAGGAATCAATTTAAATAAGACAGTTTAACATATCTATCTCACACCTAAAGGGTTGATCCCCACTCGCGGTGTTTCCCTTTAATTCTTGGTGACAGACCTTTGCCGTCATTTATGAGATCAGGAGCTATACTTCACATAAATGAAAATCACAATGCTATTTATAATTACAGCCAATAACGAGAGGTAGGTGTACGTTTTAGGGTTTCATTTTCATTTAAAAGGGTTTAGTACACTTTTTTTTCTTTCTTTTTGGGCCATATGTATCAACAAACCCTTTTGCGATTCCTAAATAGCGATATTTAAGGAATCGCTATTTAGAAATCGCAAAATGGTATGTCGCTTCTTTTTAGCGATCCCTTAACATTCCTAAATTGCGATTAGCAAATTGCTAATCGCAATTTTCCCATTCATTTCTATGGGGCATGAGGCCCATAGGAATGAAGGGGAAATTTCCGATTAGCAATTTGCTAATCACAATTTAGGAATATTTTCAAGGGTGCAGGGGTGTCACAAGAACACCCTGCTGCACCCCTGAAAATGACATGTGTGGGCATATGGCGCACATACATGCCCTAAGGGCATGTATGAGCGTCATATGGCACCTTTGGATTTTAAATAAATTGCTTTTTTAAAAGAATTCGCAACTTACCACCAACTGCGAAATTCGGCCTTTGCGAATGCTAATTTGCTTGATACATATGGCCCTTTATTCTTTATTCAGGTAGTTTAAATATCAATCAGATTACGTAATTCATAAAAGAAATGGTTAGTGCAATCATAACAAATGATGCATAAAGGAAAGAATTCCCGGGGGGCTCTAGATGGCGCCCGACCAAGATGGCCGCACTGTCGTGAGGCTCCCGCCGGACTGAGCACTTTCATCATCCTTCAGCCATCCTGACCGGGTAAAACTGGTCAAGCATTGCACCGCTGCCTCCGCTACACCTGGCTGATCACAGCGGTGCCTCTCATGCCCGGGGACTCCCATCCGGTGCACTGCCAGCAGCCATTGAGGACTGACCGGGCTACGGCGCTGGTAGCAGTGCTCTCGCGCGCCGGCCCACGCCGCCAGGAAAGGCCGCGGCTTTGCGGCCTACCCAACGCTGCCGGGAGATTTTCGCCTGCGGGAGAGCGCTCCCAGATTGGATCAATGGAGCCTTCCTTCACGCCCGGGGGGGGCCCAACGGACACCTCAGGAGAGCGCAGCCTTTGGGCTGCTCCCGTCCCCCTGCCGCTGCCTCCTTCTCTCCCCCGGCGCAGTGATCGCTCCGTATCGCGCTTCCCGCTCCAGGTGCCTGACTGCCGCCTGCAATCGCAGGATTTACACCCCTGTGCCTGGGACTCATTTCTTCACCTCGCGGCCATCACCGCCTTCAATCCCAGCTCCGGGGTTGCGGTCACTCTTCCTGCCAGAGACGCTGCCTGTCCCCCCGCCATGCCGACTGGAGGCTCCCTCAGCCCCTGACCACGTGGCAGGCAGCCCACACGGAATCAAGTCCTGCTGCTCTGTTGCCGATCCTGCTGCTGCCTCTGCGGTAGCCTTATCACTGCTGCCTGGTCACCTTCAATTGGGGGCTCCCTGGCAACCCCCGCTGTATCTTTGGCTCCCTCTCACCCAAATCTACATCGGCACTGCGCCGCCACGGTCTGCCACTCGCCCTATCTGCCGGCCACTCCACACCTTGTTGCCCCCCCCCCAGGGGCGGTCTGCACGGAGGGGCTCCCTTCCCCCTCGCCCCCCCTGGGTGGAGGGCCACACGCTACATCATCTTCTTTTTGCTGAACTTACCTGGGGCTGAGGCAACGCTGCTGCAGAACCCGCGGCCGTCACTACCTGTTGTTATTGCGTGGGACGTCGCTCCGCAATACTACTGCCGCCCTGGAATCGCACCTCTTGGCTGCTTGACCTCCCTGGAACCCTTACTCTCTTCATCTGGCGCCTGTTGCTCCCATTGCGCCCCACCAGTGTCCGATCCATTGACCGACTTAAGGGTGGCCCGTTCCCTCCTTTCTGTCTGGACCCTCTTACGACCTGGCTTCCACCCTTCATATAGCGTCGCGGACAGCCGGTGAGATATGGGCCGCAACGATGCTCGCCAGTCCAAAATCCCATTTGAATCTAAAAAAACTTCAAAAACTGCGCCAGGGACGGAGGGCAGTCCTGCGGCCTCGGGCCCGCAGGAGGAGGACTGGTAGACACTCTTGCTGGACATGAGGCAATGCCTATCCACAATAGACTCCAAAATTGACTCCATAAACTCGCGCATGGACAAAGTAGTGACCAAGCTGGAGCAACATGACACTCGCATCAAGGAGTCAGAAGACAGGATTTCGTTTCTGGAAGATGGCGCTGCTTCGACTAGCAAACAGGTCACTCAAATGGACAAGCTGCTCGAACTCATTGCAGACAAGAATGAGGATTTGGAAGCGCGCTCCCGCCGTAATAATGTCTGTATTCTAGGCCTTGCGGAGTCCACAAACCCTGGCAAGATGGAGACCTTTGTAGAGACTCTTGTCATGGACCTGTTGGGTAAAGAATCCTTCTCCTCACATCTCATCGTCGAGAGGGCCCACAGATCCCTGGCAGCTCGCCCTCCTCCTGGAGCCCAGCCACGTCTCATCATTGTGCGCTTTCTAAACTACAGAGACCGCAATGCGGTGTTAAGACGCTCTAGGGAACTGGGAACTGTGCACTACTGCAACACGCCTCTCTCTTTTTTCCCTGACTTTACCCCTACAGTCCAGGAGGCCAGGCGCAAATTTGCTGGGGTCAAAAAGAAACTTCAAGCGCAGGAGATCCCATACGCCATGCTGTACCCAGCTAAATTGAAAATCATGCTCGGCGGCAAGCATCACTTTTTCCAAAGCCCACAACAGGTGGAAGACTTTCTTAAACAGCATAGGAAGGACAGAGACGGTGAGGAGGTGGCTCAGCTGCGATCTAGGTCCCCTTCACCTATGTCACAACAAGACTGAATTGTCATACTGGGATGTTGATCCAATTAGAGCTGCGAGCTATACCCTTTGCCTATGTGTAGTCTAATTTCTAGAACTTTAGATGAGATGCTTGATCTGTACGAATACCGCTGGTCTTTAGTATACCTTAGCGCTTGGTCGCCCACCTCCGTCCCACGCTAGGCGTCCGGGGTACACCCGACTGCATGTGGGTGCAAGTAGGGAGGTGGTTGGTCTGGTTTGGCGCCCCTAGTCTTGGTCCCCCGATGGGCGAACCCCCAAGCTCCCCGTCCCTTCTCAGGGTTGGGGCAAGCGTAGTATCTGGTATACTCTTTGGTTTGTTATGTTTCTGGGTAGGTGGGTGGTTGTTGTATACCCGGCTAGTTGGGGTTGCCGGCGTGGGTGGGATGATGCTTCGAACTACTGCTAATGTTATTTTAAGGTTTGACATGTTTCTTTTGGGTGGGTTCTGCGGGGGGATTTTAGGGGGTGACTGTACTTTCCATACCATCAATTGTGCTTTGGCCTTGGCCCGTGCCATCATATGCTACATAATTCGATGTTTGTCGGAATGGCGGACGTAGAGGGTGCACAACCATCACACCAGTTTCGACTAGCCTCCTGGAATGTTCGAGGGCTTAATAATCCCAGGAAAGAGAGACAAATTCTGGGGTACCTTGACAGACAAGGAGTATCAATAGCCATGCTCCAGGAAACTCACCTGCTGCCTGATAGCTCTCCCTTATTCGCCTCCAGGTGGGCCTCATGCAAGGTTTTCTCTTCCTACTCCAATTATGCTAGAGGGGTCACGATCTTGGTAAGACGAGGGGTGAGGTTTACACCTGCTGGTACGGATGCGGATTCATGCGGAAGGTACTGCATGGTCTTGGGGAAACTACATGCACACACAGTCCTTTTCGCCTGCTACTATGGCCCCCACTCTGACGACACCTCTTCGCTTCTCACAATGTGGGGCAAAATTCAAACATTGGGCATAGGTCGTGTTATATTGGGTGGGGACTTTAATACTGCTTTAGACCCTCGCCTAGACAGATCTGTCTCCCAGGCCTCACACTACTCCCATACCCAACGCATTCTGTCCTCCATTGTTGCTGTACACCACTACATCGACGCCTGGAGACACCTACACCCGTCCCTCAAACAGGGCACTCATTACTCTACCGTGCATTCTACGTGGGCACGTCTAGACTATGTGCTCCTTTCGGCAATCCTTGCTCCCTGGTTGGTTACCGTCCTACACCTTGCCAGGACCATCTCAGATCATTCCCCGGTCCTAATATCGCTACGTCTGCCCACTGAGGTCTCCCCTTACCTGAGCTGGCGCCTCAACCCTGCCCATCTCACAGACTCTGCCTTTAGGGCGGAACTCGAACAGGAAATCCAAGACTTCTTTGAGCGCAATGTATTTATTTATTTATTTATTTACACATTTGTAGAGCGCTCTGTTACCCGGAGGTGTCCTGGCGCTGGAAGGATAGGCTGGTGTGAAGGAGCGTGCTTACAGAGTGAAGAGCCAAGTTTTAAGTCCTCTTCTAAAGACCATCAGGTTCTGAGTCTGTCTGAGCCCAAGTGGGAGTTTGTTCCAGGCCTCTGCCGCTCCAAGAGAGAAGCTCCTACCGCCCCAGCGAGCTTTTTTTGTTCTGGGGACTGTGGCCAGGGCCAGTTGTCCTGACCTCAGAGTTCTAGCTGGTTTGTGCCAGTGGAAAAGAGATTTCAGGTGCCTGAGGCCTGTATCGTGGAGGGCTTTGAAAACCATGCATACCGCCTTGAAAATGATTCTTTTACGGATGGGTAGCCAATGTAGTTTTACCAACTCTTGAGATACCGAGGAGAATTTGGGTGTGTCAGTGATAAGGCGGGCGGCTGCATTTTGCAGTAATTGAAGTTTGTTGAGAACGCACTGCTGGGCGTTTAGCATCAGACTGTTGCAGTAGTCTAGGCGTGAAAGCACTAGACCTGTGACAATTGTTTTCCTATATTTCTTCTCCAGATATGGTAGAATTTTTCTGATAGTTTTGAGTGTAAAGTGAAGGGAGGAGGAGAGGGCGTTCACCTGGGATTTGAAGGTCAGGGTGGAATCCACCAGAATCCCGAGGTTCTTCACTTTGTCCACCGGCTCTGGGAGAGGTCCCATTTCGTCGGGCCACCATCTCGGGGACCAGAAGTTATCTTTGGCACCAAAGAGCAGGACCTCGGTCTTTGAGGAGTTTAGCTTAAGACAACTTTGAGCCATCCAGCGGCCTACTTCGGACATGCAGTTTCTAAATCTGTCCGCGGTGTTTTGTGTGTTGCCGGGAAGAAGGGACACCACAATCTGTGTGTCATCGGCGTATGCCGTAAGTTGAAAGCCGAAAGATCGAATTACCGGGGCGAGGGTAGAGACATACACATTGAAAAGGGTTGGGCTCAAAGAGGACCCCTGGGGGACACCACAGGGAAGTACGAAAGGGCGTGATTCGTAGCTGCCCAGTGCCACTGTCTGGGATCTATCAGATAGGAAGGCTTGAAGAATTTTTAGAGCCTTTCTCTGAATTCCACAGGCCCTCAACCGGTCCACCAGTAATTTATGGTGGACCGTATCGAAGGCCGCAGAAAGATCCAATAAGATCAGGGCCGCTCTGCCCCCTGCATCCATTACCAGCCTGATATCTTCCATGGATTTAATCAGGGCGGATTCCGTGCTGTGCTCTTCCCGAAATCCGTGTTGGGAGGAATCAAGAACATCTGCTGATTTTAGGAAGGAACTAAGTTGGGCATTCAGGTGACCTTCTATTATTTTGGCCGGGAGGGGGAGTCTAGCAATTGGCCGATAATTATTCATCTCAGTGATGTCTAGATTGGTTTTTTTTAGCAGGGGTAGGATGGAGGCTTGCTTCCATCTCGAGGGGTATTCACCTGTCTCCAGCATCTGATTAAGGAGAGGAGTGAGGCCCCTGGCAATTGCATCTGGTGCCAGTTTCGTTATTGCTGTAGGGCAGGGATCATGAGGGGAACCTGATTTAATTTTTAGTAGGCGACTCCTGACTTCCTTTTCTGAGATGGGCAGGAAGTATTGAAGCGTAGTTTCAGATATGGCGGGATCAGAGGTCTCCCTCGGTGAGGGGGACATCACTTGCTTGTCTAGGGGGAGGAAAATGTTCTCCACCTTCTCACGGAAGAAGGTTGCCAAGCTTTCGCAAAGTGTCAGGCTTGCTGGAATTTCAATGGGTTTGGGGTTGGCAAGGGCGGCGACCGTAAGGAACAGTTCTTTAGGGGTGTTGGCAGCGTCTTCTATCTGTCTAGTAAGAAAGGCTTTTTTCGCTTGCAAGATTTTTTCCTTGTAGTGTCTTTGTTCCGCGTTGAGGGCTTTCTTGTCAGATTCCCTGTAATTTGAACGCCAGATTTTTTCAAGTTTTTTGCACCTAATTTTGAATTTCCTTATTTGGTTTGTAAACCACGGGGCGGCTGGCCTGGCCCGGGTAGAGTGAGTGGTTTTGGGGGGGGGCTAATAGTAGGCAAGCCTGGTCCAGCCAGGTAGTGTAAGACTTAGCAGCTTCCTCCACGTTGTTGGGAAGAGGGGTCAACGAATTATTTAAGTATGTAGGTTCGGTGTCGAATCTCACGGCGGTTTGGGAGGCCTTTAAGGTCACGTGCGGGGCTGGTGCATCTCTAGGGGGGGAGGGGTCTTTAAATCTCTACGCGATGAGTTGCGTAAGCTAGAATCCGAACTTCGCGAACTGGAACAAAGCAGAACCCGCAACGTTCGAGGACACGCTACCAATGCACTGCTCAGGGACAAGCTGAACGAGTACACAGAAGCCGCTGCTAGGGAGTGTAAGTTCCTCGGAAGACAGCACACTGCACGCATTTTTGGCGAGGGGGACAGACCGGACAGGGCGCTCGCATCCGCCATTCGAGCCCCTTGATATAACAATTTCATCTCAATATTACTGGACAAACACCTACTCCCACAGCGTGATCTCACAGAACAACTCTGCATCCTCATGAGCCATTATTCCACTGTCTAAACTTCTCAAAGGTTGGCTCCCATCGACCTACGCCCATACCTGGAGGACACAGCCATTGCGTGGCTTGGTCCATCTCAGCAAAAATTCCTGCACCATATACTTGAGGTGGACGAAATAAAAGATGCCATCATGTCCATGAAGTCGGGCAAATCACCGGGGTCTGACGGGTTGCCAATAGACTTTTACAAGGCCTACATCCATATTCTGGCCCCTATACTGCAGCAAGTTTACTACTCGGTCCTAGAAGAGGGTACTCTGCCACCTACCATGCGCGAAGCCCTCATAACTTCCCTCCTAAAACCAGGCAAACCACCGGAGCAATGCAACTCCTACAGACCCCTTTCTTTGCTTAACACCGGTGTGAAAATTTTAGCGAAGGTACTAGCGTCGCGCCTCAACCTTTTGATGGAATGCTTGGTCTTCCCGGACCAAGCAGGCTTCGTCCCCAACAGAGCGACAGCTCATAATTTGCGTACCCTTCAAGCAGTGCTACAAGATATTAACCCTCACTGTGAAGCAGCTGCGGTTTTCCTGACGCTACCAAAGCGTTCGACTCCCTTGAATGGCATTACCTTCTGGCTCTTCTTGAGCGAATGGGCATTCCATATAGCTTTCTGGACTGGATCAATTTACTTTATTGCAACCCCACGGCTTCAGTCCTGCTGAATGATGCTAGGTCGTCTCTCTTTGGGATCCAGAGAGGTACTAGACAGGGGTGCCCTCTCTCCCCTGCCCTCTTCGCGATCGCCATTGAACTGTTAGCGGCAAACTCCGCCAACACCATAATCACCGTTCCCTAATATACCCGGAGCGCCAGTTACTCGTCGCACTGTATGCCGACGACATGACTTTGTATGTTGATGAGCCGAAAAACAACCTCAATCCCTTGCTCCGTGAAATTACTAAATTTGGTGCCATATCTGGTATACAAATTAATTGGTCTAAATCGGCCCTATTCCCCTTATCAGATAAGACCGCGCGATTTCCCCTGGACTACCCTTTGATATGGGAAGCTGAGGAACTAAAATACCTCGGTATCATCGTGTCACGGAACCGTGAGGCTCTCATTAGGGCCAACTATGGCACAGTCTTGGAGAAACTGACCGACACCATCACTAAGTGGATTCTCCTCCCACTTTCAATGGCGGGACGCATCTCCCTGATTAAGATGGTGGTCCTTCCGATGCTGCTGTATCTCTTCACTAACATTCCATACAGCCCAGGCCCCCATTTTTTCCATGCCCTCAACTCCCAAATGACGCGCCTTATATGGGGAGGCAAACATGCCAGGGCTAGCCTGAAGACCCTCATGTTACCATATCATCAAGGCGGGTTTGATGTCCCCAACTTTCAACGTTATTACGACTGTGCCCAGTGTCACTTCGCAGCGTACTGGTTTCATCCTCCTCCTTTCATGGCCCATTTGCGGTGGAAGACGGATATATGCGGCCTCTGCAACCGTCGGGTTATTTATACACTACCACACGTATCATAGACCGAGACCCGACTACGGTGGACTGCACAGTTGAGGCATGGAAACGCCTGGCGGACCACATGGAGGTCGAGTTCCTATACTCTCCATGTATGCCTCTCACGCATGACCCAGGTCTGCGGGTCTCCTGCGAGGAAATTGGCCGTAAACTACTTACAAAATTGGCGCTGCATACGTGGGGAGATCTTTACCTCCAAGGGCAGTTCCGTTCATCAGCACAATTCTTTGGAGAGCATCCCCCCTCTATTATGGATACGTTCCTTTATGTCCGACTTCGGCAGAATGTCAAAGCTGTCACTCCTGCCTTCCCTGATGAGCCAGATATCTTTGCACCCCTCCACAACCTGTTACAAACGGACACCCCCAAACATGTTGTGTCTATGCTATACAAACATGCGCAACCTGCCCCGTCAAACCCACCGTTAAAAGCTCGTAAGGACTGGGATAACGACCTCGACGCTCCGCTATCGGACGGACAATGGGAGGACAGCTGCTCACACACAAATGCAGTGACTGGTAATGCCCGCCTACGACTAATTTATTTAAAATTTTTGCACAGACTGTATTGTACCCCCTACAAATTGTTCTGTTTCGGCCTACGAGACAACGACAAATACCTCAGATGCAAGGGCGAAGGTGCTGACTTTTTCCACCAGGCGTGGACATGCCCAGCGGTAGCAGAGTACTGGCGCAAGATATTTAGTGCCTTGTCCGATATGGTCGGGGTAGCCGTTGACCCCTGTCCTAGGGTTGCCTTGCTGGGACATGCTGTCCCTACGCGAAAATCACACAGGAAATTTCTCGCACTGAGCCTCCTGTTAGCTAAGCGCCAAGTGGCATGTAGATGGGGCAGGGGCCGAGCGCCTAAATTCAAGACGTGGCTAAACACAATGTCTACTTGTCAAGATCAACTCCATAACTATGCCGAACTCTTGCCACACAAATCCCGCCCTAAGGACCTCTGGGGCCCCCTCACTTCCTACCTCCTCCGCCAACAGGGAGAGGATTCATCGGACGCATAACTCAAGTGGCACTGACCTATACCGAATCCCTACCCCCCGTCTTTTTATCATTAGTCTAAGCTGCACCCGATGCCTTATGGTGACACTCCCGGGACATTGCCCCACCCTCTGCACCAGGTAACGACTTGACCATTAGCCTCATCAACTCACGAGGCCTAGCGTCTGACAGATATGTAAAGTGCACCCCCCTCGGATCGGACTACTTACTCACCTCACATGTATGTGTTAGACGTCCCAACCTCCAAGGCCTTTGCACGTTCTCACTCTTTCTGATTTGATGGTGTACCACCCCCCCCTCCTCCCGCCTCCCCCCCTCCCCCCCATTCCCCCCTCCCCCCTTCCCATGTCAGCAAGAAGTATCCAATGGATGCATAGCTACACTCAATACAATACATCCTGATTACGTAGGACCCTCTATACATTCATTAACACTCTCTGGCTCCTCATCTCAGTGTCCTCTGATCCACATACTGCGTATGGTGGTATATCATGGGAGGGAATTGTCTTTGTTGTTTGTTTGTAGTTGCTTTACAAAAAAGAAAAAAGAAACCTCAGACTATTGCTGCTGGATTATATGTTGCTTCCATACAGGCATTGCAATGCACATTTCAGCGGGTTATTTCAGCTTTGAATCGCGGCCGGCCCTGCTGGGTTGTAGGCGACATGCTGTGTCAAAATGTTTTACTGCCTGACCATCTAACTGTCACCGCTATCCCCCCGTTGGTAGCTGCCGGCCTGCCGTAGCAGGTTGTAGGCGTGAAGCTGTGTATTACCCTTCTTTTGCCATCAATAAAGGTTTCAACAAAAAAAAAAAGGAAAGAATTCCCGTTTCTAGAAAATGAGGCAGAAATGGTGTTAGCAGTAACTCATGAAGAGTCCAAGTTCGAGAGGCAAAAAGTGAGACAGAGCATAAAGCTCAAATTCAGTCAATAATGGGTAACCTTCCAATAAAGAGATTCACAAACTCAATAGGTCTCAGAGAATGAAGCAAAATTATCCTGCAGTAGAAGTAGTGTGATGTCGCTTAAGTTCTATATGTTCTAACATGAAGCGTGGAGCATGGGTGTTCTCTGAGAGTCAGTTGACTCAAGTCCTCAATGGATGGGGTCTCTATAATAAAGCCTCTATATAAAATACTATTTCCAGTGTTTTAAGCTTCATTACACTGGTGACGGTCACGTGCAGGAAGAGGATTAGTCGACCCCAACGTTGAGAAGAAAGAGAATAGTGCAGAACGAACAGTACATCAAAGGAAAAGGGAAAGGACGGAAAGCGGAATCGCAAAATTCCTTCCATTCCTTGATATTTAGTAGTGCCCATTTCTCTCACCAGCTGCAGAGCCATGTCTCTGTTATGATAATTAAGGAGTTTGGCAAATATCGGCCGAGGTGGAGCCCCCAGGACCGGGCGCGGCGCAAGAGATCGATGCGCCCTTTCCATCACAAACAGGTTGGAAAAGTGTTCAGCTCCCAACATCGTTTTAAGCATATCTTCAACATAAATCTCCATCCTCCCTATGTTAGTGGACTCCGGTATTGCTGTGATACGTAAGTTATTACGCTGCGACCTGGCTTCTAAATCCTCATTCTTTGCTTGGATCACCTTCAGTAACTTTTCCATGTACGTGCAGGATTTAGTAACAGACTCCACTTTGTCCTCCGTATTTGAGATGCATTGCTCCACCTCTGCTATGCCACACCATATTTGTCTAGCTTGGAGGCCATTTTATCCATGCAGAGATTAAGAGGGTCAATTTTACTATTGATGGTGTGCAAACTTTGCTGCATGGCCGTCATCATGAGCTCCAATTTGGTGCTACCGCCTGCTTCCATGTCAGTTTCAGTGTCTGACGCTGCCTGCGTGGCCTTTTTTTAAGACCCTTGGCTTCAAAGGACAGCTTAGGCTGCAACTGTTTGTCCGGCTTGCCCACCTCAACTTTGGTTGCTCCTTTGTAGTGGTCTCGGCACAGCTTGGTACACCAACGTGAATGGGAAGATTCACAACACCCGCCTCTCACTACCACAGATGTCCGCGTGGTAGCAGTGGTTTTTTAAGCAACCTTCGTGTGCGAACTGCAAAACCGCCTGTTAGAAACGGGACCCTGGCCGGCCAAGACTCGCGTCGAGGTCAGTCAGGGATCACCATTTCTAAAGTCAGGGCAGGGGAGTCACACACCAAGGCAACCCCCACTCGCCCTCTAGGTAGCGTGGCGCGAGCAGTCTAGGCTAAACTTGGAGGCGGTATGAGTTAAGTATTTGCGCACGCACCCCAGCAACAACACCCAAGGCCCACCACAAAGGAAGACTCCACACAAGGATATATATCAAAAATAGCCTTTGTATTATAATAAACAAAACACATTAGATAACACACGCAAACTGTACAATGTGCCAGAGGCACGGGCAGAATTTACAAGGGGAATTATGTACAGGACAGGGCCACATGGACCACTGTCAGGGGTAAGCACTTGTTAGAAAATAATACTGGTAGATATACATTTATGTCGTAAACATAGAATGAGTAGCACCAAAATTACAAATGCAACACACATCCAGTAATCACTGGAACAGTAAGGACCTCCTACGCAACCCTAAAACACTGTAGGAAATCACGTAGGTAACTAGGACCTAAGGAAGGAATACCAACACCTAAGCAGTTCACTCTTAGCAAAGGGAAGGAAACCTAAACATAAAATAAACCATCAACAATCTACTATGCAGGTCACATTTAGCATAATGGATATAAACATAAAATACCTAATCAGGTCACTTTTAGAAAAGGTAAGAGGAATCAACCTTTCACTATGCAGGTCTCATTCAGCATAATGGATAAACATAAACAATCCTCTCTGCAGGTCACATTTAGCAAAAGGGGATAACCATAAGAATACCTAATCAGGTCACTTTTAGAAAAGGTACAGGTTAGAACACAGGCGCAAGAATCACATCATCAAGTACATTACAATGCGCAGGGTGCACATAGCACAACACTCAAAAAGGGTCCCTCAGGCCAACTGGCCTCGAAAGGGGCGGAATGCCCTGAGTCTTAATGTCAGGGAAGCTGCGCAGGCAGCACAGCACACAAACCTAAACGTGGCAACTGTCCACTAAGTGCTGGACAGTTGTAAATAGGACTGGGCAACGTTGGAGCCAGGAGGGCTCAAGAACAGAATGGGCAAGGAGCCTCTCAGGGGCTCACCAAGCAAAATGTACAATGCAGAACTCAGCGCTCTGAAAATAATAACAATGCCCCAGAGCCTCTCTCAGGGCTCTACATACGATGTGGGCGTTGAGCCTCGCTGGGCTCGTGGATAACTGAGGGCAATGAGCCTCGCCGGGCTCTCAATGAACAGAATGGCCCCTCAGAGCCTCTCGGGGCTCGGACAACAATGGCCCCCTCTAGCTGGAGTCCCTCACGGGGGACTCAGGAATCAAGAATGCCCCCAGGAGCCTCGGGGCTCCAAACAGCTACAAGCGCGAGGTCGCGCTATGGGGGAGGGGCGGACACCGGCAATGTGTCCCGCGGCCCCTCTCCCTCCTTTCTGGCACACTCACCGGCGTCTCAGGGCGGGCGGGGCTCCTCTCCACACGGGGAGCCTCCTGGACACGGGAGCCGGCTGCTCCTCTCGCGCTCCGCCTGGCCTTGTCTCCTTTCCCTCCGCCTGGCTTCCGCCGGGGCCGCCAATGGCAGCGCGGCCCTGGGGGGTCAGGGGCGGGACTTCCGGGTCGCTGCAGGCAGAGCGGCGGCCCGGCAACGGCTTCCACAGCGGTGATTTCTTGGCAATGCCGGGTGGGCACCGGCTCGGAATTAGATAAAACAGCACGGGGCAATGCCGGGTGGCACCGGCCTTCAAATTAAATATAAAGCGAGGTGGGCACTCGCTCGCTCCAAAAATCGGCAAATCGGCGCCAATGCCGGGTAGGCACCGGCAATATCGACAAAGCGCTCCCAAGCGCTCGGGGAGCACAGGATCAGCGCGCTCAGCGCTAGAAATGTCAGCAAAGCGCTATTGAGCGCTGGGGCACCAGGAAAGCGCTCCTAGCGCTACAAATCCATCAAGAGCGCTTCCAGGCACAGCATCAGCTCCAGCAGGGTCTGGAGGCAGGCAGAGGGGCAAGGCAGGGCCAGAGCCAGCACACTGGGTCTCCAGGCAGGGA
The DNA here is from genome assembly GCF_964263255.1 of Lissotriton vulgaris. Taxonomy (NCBI): domain Eukaryota; kingdom Metazoa; phylum Chordata; class Amphibia; order Caudata; family Salamandridae; genus Lissotriton; species Lissotriton vulgaris. The sequence goes on along the minus strand of NC_141695.1, from coordinate 1,545,711,324 downwards.
GACAGCCCAAGTGGCGGTCCTCTTGGCCCCAGCAGCAGCAGAGCCCCCTCTGGCAGGATCCTAGGCAGAACCAAGAACAGGACAAATTGCATGGGGACACAGCCCCTTCTTATACAGAAAAACCCCTTTGTCTCAAGGGTGCAGGGTGCGGGAAAACCAGTCGCAGCTGGTTCTGAAGTACTCTGTTTACCCCAACCACCCTCTCTATTCACTGGCAGGGCTAGGGCCATCAGTCGCACTACAGGGGGTGGAGCCAGCATTGTCTGGGGAAAGTCCAGGCCCATCAGGGACCAGGGGCACGCCTCCCAAACCATCAAGCATGCTAATCTCACACTCACCACCGGGCAGACCCATCCAGCCTTCCTGGAGCCAGGCTCACCAGCCAGCTCCAGCCAATCACACTGCAGGCATATTTTCCATTAATATGCCAAGTACTAGAAATGGCATTTCTACACATGCCACACTCACGCAACATACATCATTGCGAAGCATTCATTCCCACGAACACGCACATACCAAACTCGAGCATGCACTCCCCACACATCAGGAATTACTAGGGACACAGTCATTCCCCATGCATCCCTATGGGAGAGCAGGCCAGCCTCACTACATGCACGCACTTTACTCTGGGACACAGAGAAAAAGTGCGCACAGACCAGAAAATCATCCACCCATATCATAGATTAAAAGCAAAAAGATTAGGGGTGAACCTGCCATAAGGGCCAAGTCCAACACAACCCCCTACCAGCCAAAACGCAGGGCGGACCAATCACCACCGTGATGGACTTACCTGCTTGGGGCGATAAAACACGGACGCGGGCCCGCAACTGCAGGGACACCGTCCTGTTTTACGCCACTGTGAACCCCTAGGGTTCCTTCTAAAGCTACTGTAGGGACTCACTGGATTACCCCACTGGTACTCTCCAGCTGCCCTCGGCGAGGACCAGGCCCTAGGCCACCCAGGTGCCACTGGATCCTGCCAACTCACCAAGTGGGGGGTAGTAACCCCTGGCACATAACAGCCATGCTCCACTCTTCCCGTCTGCAAGACAGGGCTAGACTGCCACTGGTTCTCCAGCCTAGGGTCTACAACCTTAGGTGGACCAGGAGTCTCAGGGAAGGCTCTCCTCCCCTTACCTCTTCTCCTAGGGTTCCTCCGCCTCCTGCGAGGGGTACCCTCTAAACACCACTCTCCCAACCTAGGGTTTAACCCCTCAGGTGGTACCGGGGTCAGAGGGGGGCTTTCCCACCCTCTGCACCCCCTTCCAGAGTCCTGCTCCCTCCCAACCGGGGCGGTACCTCTGGAGAAAGAACTGGTTAGGACACTGATTACAGTATTCCTACCCTTCAGGTCAGGCAAACCCTGAACCTGGACCTCCAACCTCCGGTCTAGAACCTTTGGTGGAATCACTGCCTGGCACTCCAGGACTTCTGAGGACTCACAGGTCACTCCCAAATCACTCCTCTCACTGGACTTCTGTACTCTCCCTCCTGGAGCAATACTGCCAGACTCCAAAACTACAGAAGCTCCGCTCACAGATGCTCCAGGTCCTCCACACACTAGGAGATTTCCCTCAAGTGGACTAACAGGTAAGCATAGGTCCCCACACTGAGACCTAGCTGGGCTACTCTCACCCTCCCCCACCACGCTGGGTTGGAGAAAACCTGACCCACTATTATTGGAATCACTCACTAGCGGTGCTAAGGAACCTCTTGCACTCTCCCATCGGTCTGCTTCCGCTGCCAGTTCACATGGTGAAAACAATCCACACCCCAACAGGTGTTGGCGCAACTCTACTGAACAACAGTTGAGCAGGTGCTCTTTGACAAACATGCTGAACAATCCGCCCCAATCACATTTCGTGGGACCCAGTACCCAATCAGACAGTGCCCCACAACAGTCATCTTCAAAATCTTCCCAAGACTGGTGAGACGGTTTCCTAAGGTTCCTAAACCTCAACCTATTCTCCTCCTCTGGAGAAACAGGAACCATACTCGGGGAACTGGGAGTGGGACTGTCAACACCAACACTTAAAAAGCTGCCACCACTGGACTCCACCCTCCCTGGGGAATCCAGACAATTACACATGCACTCAGGGGGTAACCTACTCTCTTGGGCTACCTTCTCCCTGAACAAGGCCCTCTCAGCCTCTAGCTTGGCAAGCTCCCACCTGAGCTGTTCCATCGCTAGCTGATGTTCCCTCTCTTCCTTCCTATCCAACCACTCCTCTGGGGACAGGGAAAGGGATGGGGCGCTGGTACTGACACTGGACCCAGCAAGGGACTCCCTATCTATGGGGTCATCACTCTCTGCTGACATCCATCCACTGTCATCACCATCCAACTCACATTCATCATCAGAATCTTCAGGGCTCCCCACAGACTCACCACCCTCATGGCGTGCGGCCCGGGCCCTATCTCTCTCACTGTGCTCGAGATCCCACTGATCCTTTTGCCACAGGATCAGGCTGTCCCTAAGCTGGGACTGAGTAACCAACTCACTCACCTCTATGCCTCCCTTTTCGCAGAATCTGACCAGCTCAAATCTACTGTACCTAAACAGACTACAGAGATCAAAAACTGGCTCCATTTTGGCGGACGTTCTCAGGAAAAGTTTGACACAGGGAACCTGGGGGTCTGAGCTAAACAGGAGAATACAATCACAAAATTCAGCAAGATTCCTATCAGAGAACTTGCACTCCACTGTCCAGGTAAACACACACTCATTCACACACAACCCTCCCCTCGGACTGGTAAGGCAGTTTCTACCACCCCTGATTCTCTCAACCTGACCACTAGTGACACAGGTACCAAACTCTGGGAGCAGGGCGGGGAACAAGGTACTGGACAAAATACAAATGACACCTTTCAGGAGAAGCAAAACTGAACTTTCCTAAAAAACAATAATCCCCAAAATGCGGTTATCTAAAAATGTAGAGCTTTGAAGTGTGGCCTGTCGCTACTGTGGTACAGCGCAAACACAAATCCTTATCCCACCGCTGCCACCAATGTTAGAAACGGGACCCTGGCCGGCCAAGACTCGCGTCGAGGTCAGTCAGGGATCACCATTTCTAAAGTCAGGGCAGGGGAGTCACACACCAAGGCAACCCCCACTCGCCCTCTAGGTAGCGTGGCGCGAGCAGTCTAGGCTAAACTTGGAGGCGGTATGAGTTAAGTATTTGCGCACGCACCCGAGCAACAACACCCAAGGCCCACCACAAAGGAAGACTCCACACAAGGATATATATCAAAAATAGCCTTTGTATTATAATAAACAAAACACATTAGATAACACACGCAAACTGTACAATGTGCCAGAGGCACGGGCAGAATTTACAAGGGGAATTATGTACAGGACAGGGCCACATGGACCACTGTCAGGGGTAAGCACTTGTTAGAAAATAATACTGGTAGATATACACTTATGTCGTAAACATAGAATGAGTAGCACCAAAATTACAAATGCAACACACATCCAGTAATCACTGGAACAGTAAGGACCTCCTACGCAACCCTAAAACACTGTAGGAAATCACGTAGGTAACTAGGACCTAAGGAAGGAATACCAACACCTAAGCAGTTCACTCTTAGCAAAGGGAAGGAAACCTAAACATAAAATAAACCATCAACAATCTACTATGCAGGTCACATTTAGCATAATGGATATAAACATAAAATACCTAATCAGGTCACTTTTAGAAAAGGTAAGAGGAATCAACCTTTCACTATGCAGGTCTCATTCAGCATAATGGATAAACATAAACAATCCTCTCTGCAGGTCACATTTAGCAAAAGGGGATAACCATAAGAATACCTAATCAGGTCACTTTTAGAAAAGGTACAGGTTAGAACACAGGCGCAAGAATCACATCATCAAGTACATTACAATGCGCAGGGTGCACATAGCACAACACTCAAAAAGGGTCCCTCAGGCCAACTGGCCTCGAAAGGGGCGGAATGCCCTGAGTCTTAATGTCAGGGAAGCTGCGCAGGCAGCACAGCACACAAACCTAAACGTGGCAACTGTCCACTAAGTGCTGGACAGTTGTAAATAGGACTGGGCAACGTTGGAGCCAGGAGGGCTCAAGAACAGAATGGGCAAGGAGCCTCTCAGGGGCTCACCAAGCAAAATGTACAATGCAGAACTCAGCGCTCTGAAAATAATAACAATGCCCCAGAGCCTCTCTCAGGGCTCTACATACGATGTGGGCGTTGAGCCTCGCTGGGCTCGTGGATAACTGAGGGCAATGAGCCTCGCCGGGCTCTCAATGAACAGAATGGCCCCTCAGAGCCTCTCGGGGCTCGGACAACAATGGCCCCCTCTAGCTGGAGTCCCTCACGGGGGACTCAGGAATCAAGAATGCCCCCAGGAGCCTCGGGGCTCCAAACAGCTACAAGCGCGAGGTCGCGCTATGGGGGAGGGGCGGACACCGGCAATGTGTCCCGCGGCCCCTCTCCCTCCTTTCTGGCACACTCACCGGCGTCTCAGGGCGGGCGGGGCTCCTCTCCACACGGGGAGCCTCCTGGACACGGGAGCCGGCTGCTCCTCTCGCGCTCCGCCTGGCCTTGTCTCCTTTCCCTCCGCCTGGCTTCCGCCGGGGCCGCCAATGGCAGCGCGGCCCTGGGGGGTCAGGGGCGGGACTTCCGGGTCGCTGCAGGCAGAGCGGCGGCCCGGCAACGGCTTCCACAGCGGTGATTTCTTGGCAATGCCGGGTGGGCACCGGCTCGGAATTAGATAAAACAGCACGGGGCAATGCCGGGTGGCACCGGCCTTCAAATTAAATATAAAGCGAGGTGGGCACTCGCTCGCTCCAAAAATCGGCAAATCGGCGCCAATGCCGGGTAGGCACCGGCAATATCGACAAAGCGCTCCCAAGCGCTCGGGGAGCACAGGATCAGGGCGCTCAGCGCTAGAAATGTCAGCAAAGCGCTATTGAGCGCTGGGGCACCAGGAAAGCGCTCCTAGCGCTACAAATCCATCAAGAGCGCTTCCAGGCACAGCATCAGCTCCAGCAGGGTCTGGAGGCAGGCAGAGGGGCAAGGCAGGGCCAGAGCCAGCACACTGGGTCTCCAGGCAGGGAGACAGCCCAAGTGGCGGTCCTCTTGGCCCCAGCAGCAGCAGAGCCCCCTCTGGCAGGATCCTAGGCAGAACCAAGAACAGGACAAATTGCATGGGGACACAGCCCCTTCTTATACAGAAAAACCCCTTTGTCTCAAGGGTGCAGGGTGCGGGAAAACCAGTCGCAGCTGGTTCTGAAGTACTCTGTTTACCCCAACCACCCTCTCTATTCACTGGCAGGGCTAGGGCCATCAGTCGCACTACAGGGGGTGGAGCCAGCATTGTCTGGGGAAAGTCCAGGCCCATCAGGGACCAGGGGCACTCCTCCCAAACCATCAAGCATGCTAATCTCACACTCACCACCGGGCAGACCCATCCAGCCTTCCTGGAGCCAGGCTCACCAGCCAGCTCCAGCCAATCACACTGCAGGCATATTTTCCATTAATATGCCAAGTACTAGAAATGGCATTTCTACACATGCCACACTCACGCAACATACATCATTGCGAAGCATTCATTCCCACGAACACGCACATACCAAACTCGAGCATGCACTCCCCACACATCAGGAATTACTAGGGACACAGTCATTCCCCATGCATCCCTATGGGAGAGCAGGCCAGCCTCACTACATGCACGCACTTTACTCTGGGACACAGAGAAAAAGTGCGCACAGACCAGAAAATCATCCACGCATATCATAGATTAAAAGCAAAAAGATTAGGGGTGAACCTGCCATAAGGGCCAAGTCCAACACCGCCCAATCTGCCCGCACCTTAAACATAACCCCATGCACCAATGTAATTAAGCATCCTAGGTCAAATACAGTGCTGATGTCACTGCATGATAGGAGCTGGCATCCCTGTCCTCACCTCGCAGCACTGAGAATTTCAGCTGCAACATTCCATATGCAAAATGGCCACCTATCCTCTACCAGGACCTGCGCATCCCCTGTGGATAGCGATATAGTCCATCATTGCCACAGTTTGCATAAATAGTTTTCTGTAATATAGCACCATACAGTGAATACCAGCACTATCAGAACGTGTCTCCCGCCAGCAGCAGCCTATAGAACTCGGGCCGTGGATTCTCCATCTCTGCAGAGCACAAATTGGTGGGCCAAACTATATCACCAGTCTTCAGTCGATCCGGCCAGCGTCATGAGCGGCTCCATCCCTAATGCTGACAGCAACGCAATCTAGTCAGTGCTCAGCACCGCCACTTACATGTCCCAGGCACTATAGCCGGTAAAGTGTACTGTCAGCGTAGCACAATCCTGCCGCTCTCACACTCCATCTTACCAGGGCCGCAGTGCCGTCCAGTCACCATCAGCATCAGAGCACAGGGCCACCCGCGGAGCAATTCACCCAGCAGCAAGACACTGCTTGCGTCGGCCTGACACCAGCCCTCGGTCCGCTCGAGTCGAAAGTTTCCGCAATCGTTTCCTTCCGCTTCCAGCTTTTTTACATTGGTCGATCGAGGACACCGCTCAGCACAGCTGCCACAGATTGGCACCGATATCCCGTATGCGTATCACCAATCATAGATCACCTCTAGCATCGCGGGTGCAGCCATCTTGATGACAGTAAACGATAAACGGCGTTTCGTTTATTGTCCAACGCTGGCATAAAAGGCAGCTCCCATGACATTAGTTTAGTGCAGACGCTCAGGGGATCCAAATTCGTTGTATTAGATCGATGGATGGCCAGGAGAAATACAGGATTTTTGGCAGATTATGGCCCGACCAGCAGAGCTGCACTAATGTGCGGCCATCCTGCTTCTGGCTCGCTAGCGCCCCCCACCTCCGACTAATACCTTGATAGCAACTACAAACTGGAAACCATAAACCGGGGGCAGTACCGAAGGAACAGTGGCTAGCCTCTAAGAGTACAGGTGCCGGCGGGCCCCTATGCAACTGTAAAGATTGATAATACAAACATGCATGTCTAGCATAGAATTATTGCTCATATATCTACATATAACTCATATAACTACATTACGCCAGGAGGCGGTGCTTTCTGTTCAGTTGTGAAAAGGGTGATGGCAAGGAAAGAATGAGTGTCAGCCCTGAGGGGGGTGAGCAGAGTGAGTAGCCTGTTGAATGATGAGCCGCGCAGTGACAGCCCCAACCCAACTCGCCGAAATCCTGAAAGGTGACCAGCAGAGAGTGAGGTGGCACAATGGCACGCAGTGGCTGTCAAGCTGCCTAAACACCTTATTCAGCACCAGACAAGCTTCACCTTGTAGCACTTACCCTGCACACTTCGACACTGAGAGCAAAAGAGCGGTGCCGCTGAGAGCAAGAGAGCAAAGGCCTAGGGGAGAAGGAGAAAGGAGAAGGTGCAGGACATGTGCAAGATCCAAGATTGTTTCACTGGCAAGCGGTGAGTGGTAAGCCCGCCAGAGGGACACAACAGGATTGGGCGCCTCTGTGTTGGTTGAGCCCAGAGCCTGCAGAAGTGACCTGCCTTGGTCCAGGTGCTGCTTGCGATCGGCTGAGCTCCCACCCCTCCAGCGGTGCTGCACAGTCACTTGAGTGCCCTTGCCTCACGCTCTGCACTTTTCCCTTTCCTGGTGTGTTGTACGGTAGGTCACAAGGAAGTGACCTACAGACTGACTGACAGACTCAGTACAACAAGCTTTTGCAATGCAATAGGCCTCACATTTACGCGAGACCTATAGCATTGCAAACAGTAGTCATCCCAGACAACGGGAGTGAGGGGGTAGAAGGCACAGACAACTGGAGTGCGGGCGGGAGGAGCGGGAGAAGGGGGTGAGAAGTCACAGACAATGGAGTGCGGGTGGGGGAGGGGGTGAGAAGGCATGGATAATGGGAGGGAGGCAGTAGAGAAGGCAGAAGGAGAACCTAATTAAAGAAAATAGTGCTCACAGTCTAAATAACACGTACCGTGTAACACTTGAAGTAGCCATGGGAGAATACAAATGACAATATGGCAGTAGTAAGGTGGGACTAACAAGCCTATAAACGAATCCAAAGGTAGTATTTAGGAAGGGCAAAGACACAAGCCAAAAGAAAATAAGGGCGGGTAGTGGACGGGACTTCCCTCACGTACTCAACTACAGCGGATCTTCACAAGAGCAGCACTTGCGCGCTGACTCTACTCTCGACCTAAAAAGTGCATCTGGAGAAAGCGTTAACCCACTCAAACATGCACTAATATAAACATTTGAAAGAAATGTTGCAGTTCTTGTAGCCTCTTCTCCTCCTGTGCATTTGTTTTTCGATACTTCTTTGGAACAGATTTTTCTCCCCCTTTGCCATGATTGCATACAATGCGTTTACTAAAACTTATCAGAATATATGAAACATTTATTAAGCTATATCTATGTATGAGGCTTTTCAATTCGTAGGCCTTCTTTCCTTTGGTATGAGAACATCCTTAACCTTCTAATGAAAAAAGTAAATGTTAGGCTAAACAATAGGTTATGCATATTAGATACATCTGCTACGCAGAATATTATTCAGCACCGCAATTCATTAGTATAATATGAGGAAACTTCAGTTAAGCAAAGTCAACATTTTCTATTCATACATTGCTTTTAATGTGTGAAATAATATGAAGACATTCTATTCAATTGTAAAGTGTTGCTAGCACAGCATTACAAAATGTAACATTATTCAAAAACATTCTTGCTGTGTGATGTGAAGCTTTAAGAAAACATGCCAGGATAAGGCAAATTTTCAGCATTTTGTGCACATCTCGGCATATTTAACTCTGCTACACACATATATATATATATATATATATATATATATATATATATATATATATATATATATTCCAATCTCACGTACAGAAAGTACCACGCACTCCGCACAGAACAATAAAGACTAGTATTCCGTCTGTTTGGTCATATCCTGGGTTTATTCATAAAAACCACAAGCCATAGACAAACCCTACGCGTTTCGGCGGATAGCCGCCTTGCTCACGGGTAAAGCATTGTTGTGTGACCATTGATTAAATTAAGTGCATGTGACACATCTAAACAAACAACACAAAGAGAGGACTAACAAACTCGTTGGGGTCGGCCATCTTCAAATGGGTTGTGTTTTGATTCAATACAATGAATATGTTATCAATGCGTGTGCATACGAGCCAGGAATCAATCACCGTGCAAACACATGTAAAAATAAAAATTGCACAAAGTAACATGTTGACTGCACCTTAATGTCAAATTAATACATCAAATTAGGTTATCTGAATTGCATTGAATACGACCTGAGTGAATAATACATGCGTTACTGAACCAAAGTAACCGAGAAGTTTCTGGGCATTGAATTACCTTATATAGTCTATATGCCCGCATTATGCGTATAATTCATTGAATCCTATGTATGTACACGAAGGGGCTATTTTGACATTGTGAGTGCCATACAAATACTCAATATACCCCAGTACCCGAAAAATGTTGCTAGGTGTAAGGGGCTTAAGGGATAAATCATATTGCTCCCGCATATATTAGGCAAGGGAAAAGGAGAAGGATGGAGCTTTCACATCAAATAGGATGCCACGTGGCAATCTGACATGATAGGAAGAGGGATAAATTCATATGAGTAGTCAAAGTGGAGTTAAATTATTCACATCCAAGATTTACCGGATTGGCCAAATAAGGCAGTTAAGCTACCCTGAGAAGGGAGTCCCAAAGTTTGAATTTCAAATATTCTTGCCAAGTGGCATATTCAAAGAAGGGTAGGTAACCATGATTAGTGATACAGAGTACAGAATGAAATCCAAGTGGGTTAACCATGATTAGTGATACAGAGTACAGAATAAAATCCAAGTGGGTTAACTCATAGTTTGTCTCAACTAATCAATAAATGATACAGAGTACCTCATACAATATAAATTATAAACAAATATATATATATATATATATATATATATATATATATATGTATATATATATATATATATATATATATATATATATATATATATATATATATATATATATATGTATATGTATATATATTACCTACTGGCGACAGCCAGTAGGTATATATAGTTAGGATTGGCTACCATAGGAAATCCGCAACATTCTATTGGGAATACCTTTAGCGCCGGTTGAGGAATTTGCGTGTAATTTTCCAAAATTTTGGCCAGCTCCGCTGCGCTTCTTCCCTGAAAGTTTCGGGGGGATTCGTGAAGTGGGGGCTGAGAAAAAAGGGGGGTCCCAAAACGTGTTTTCCCTATGTTAATTTCCTGAACAGAATTACACCAAACTTGGCAAAATTGTAGGGACTGGTACGCAGAAGTGCCTTTGCTATATTTGGGGAAAATTGCTCGAGTAGTTTTTATGAAAATTAACTTCAAAAACACATATATATCTGGGCGGAGCCTAACCACACATCTCATGGTGAAATCTGATTGGCTGTCAGCACTTCATCCAAGAAGTGTTGGCAGCCATCTTCGCACCAATATACAGGATAGCACCTCATTAAAAACATTGTAGTTAATAGAGGGTTATAGGACTTTAGTTACATTATAAATCATTTGTTGATGGTACCATACTCATTTTAGGAATTGTGGTGTGTTCTAAGGTGATTTTACCATGTGAAAAAGCCTTCTGTTGGGATATCATGAATCATGTTTGAAAGAAAACTATTATCTCATGCTTTTCCCACAGTGGTTTGGAAGGGGATCTAAAAGCTAAACTGAAAGCATATTTTCTGTAAATTCACATTATCTTTCTCAGTCATGTGAGAATGAAGTCTGACATTCTCAGTAAAACATGTACATCCAACAAGGACAGAGACTTCAGTTTATTCCTTTGTGTTCTACTGCAGCTTCCTAGAGTGTTCTAAAGAACAACTAGAGCGCTAACAGTCCTACATATTACAAAGGTATGGCACACCTGAAGCCATCTTGATTGGAATAAAGTGGTAACTCTTGAAACATTTAATTTAAAAAGGAACAAAAGGAGGGGGTATATTATGCCATAGGAAGTATGATTAGTGCTGCAGAAAGAAAAATTAGGGCACATTTTGAGTGACTTCTCAAATCCTCTTCAATTTCATTAAAACATTCTGACATGCAGTTTTCCAAGATGGACACCAGAGACAAAAGAGCCCAAATATGGCAAGATGTAGCCCAAGTATAGCCCAATGACAGAATCCCAGAGTGTTCTAAAGAACAACTAGAGTGCTAACAGTCCTACTTATTACAAAGGTATGGCACACCTGAAGCCATCTTGATTGGAATAAAGTGGTAACTCTTAAAACATTTAATTTAAAAAGGAACAAAATGAGGGGGTATATTTTGCCATAAAAAGTATGATTAGTGCTGCAGAAAGAAAAATTAGGGCACATTTTGAGTGACTTCTCAAATTTTCTTCTATTTCATTAAAAAATTCTGACATGCAGTCTCCCAAGATGGCCACCAGAGACAAAAGAGCCCAAATGTAGCACAAATATCACCCAGATGTAGCCCAAGTATAGCCCAATGACAGAATGTCCCAGAGTGTTCGAAAGAACAACTAGAGCGCTAACAGTCCTACTTATTACAAAGGTATGGCACACCTGAAGCCATCTTGATTGGAATAAAGTGGTAACTCTTAAAACATTTAACTTAAAAAAGGAACAAAATGAGGGGGTATATTTTGCCATAGAAAGTATGATTAGTGCTGCAGAAAGAAAAATTAGGGCACATTTTGAGTGACTTCTCAAATCCTCTTCAATTTCATTAAAAAATTCTGACACGCAGTCTCCCAAGATGGCCACCAGAGACAAAAGAGCCCAAATGTAGCCCAAATATCACCCAGATGTAGCCCAAGTGTAGCCCAATGACCGAATGTCCCAGAGTGTTTTAAAGAACAACTAGAGCGCTAACAGTCTTATTTATGACAAAAGTATGGCACACCAGAAGCCATCTTGATTGGAATGAAGTGGTAAGTCTGAAAACATTTAATTTAAAAAGGAACAAAATGACGGGGTTCATTTTGCCATAGAAAGTATGATTAGTGCTTCAAAAAGAAAAATTAGGGCATATTTTGAGTGACTTCTCAAATCCTCTTCTATTTCATTAAAAAAATTCTGACAAGCAGACTGAAACATGCACTTTGAATACCAGCAGCAGACTTCCCTGGTGAGCAGTAGCTTTACTACTGTGATCTAATGATCAACTAGAGTGCTAACATTCAGAATTTATGGCAAATGTGTGACACATCTGAATGCCTTCTTGATGGAACCAAAGTAAACAAGCATTGAAAATGCAATAGATCTTGCCCTCGTTGAAGTTAAAGTCATTCTGTTTGTAATCAGGTGGCTTTTTAGGTTTGCTTTTATTAGTGTTTTTAAAACTTTCATGTAAATAACATGCATATGTATGCATATATGTATATGTATGCATGCATTTATATGTGTATTTATATAGATATGCAGATTATATATGTTTTTTATATGTATGTATATATTATATACATATATATGATTTTGATTTTGATTTTGATTTTGAAGGGGATTTATAGAGCGCATGGCTGCCCGAGAGCGTCCCAGCGCTAACTGAATCCAAAGGAAGGGTCAGGCGGGGTGGAGAAAAGGTCAGGGGAACAACCATGTCTTCAAAGATTTGCGGAAAGAAAGGAGATTAGGTTGGGCCCGAAGGTCCGGTGGGAGAGAGTTCCACATTTTGGACGCTTGAAATGAGAACTGTCGACCTCCGAAGCGTGTTCTCTTGATCCTGGGTATTTGAGTTAAGTGGGCGTTAGTAGAGCGTAAGGCTCTGTTTGTCGTGTATGGTATCACGAGATCTTTCAGGACCGGAGAGGCTTTTCCATACAGGATTTTGTGAGTTAGGCACATGGCCTTGAATTGTACCCTTTGCTCCACTGGGAGCCAGTGAAGTTCTTTAAGTGCAGGTTTATATATATATGCATATATATGCATATGCATATATATGCATATATATATATATATGTGTATATGTGTGCGTGTAGAGAGAGGTAGAGAGGTAGAGGTGTAGAGGTAGGGAGGTAGAGGTAGAGAGGTAGAGACTAGTAGAGAGAAGTAGAGAGGTAGAGAGTAGAGAGTGAGTAATAGAGAGTAGAAAGTGAGTAGAAAGTGAGTAGTAGAGAGTAGTAGAGAACAGTAGAGAGAGAAGCAGAGAGTGAGTAGTATAGAGTAGTAGAGTGAATAGTAGAGTGAGTAGTAGAGAGTAGTAGAGAGTGAGTAGTAGAGAATGAGTGGTAGAGAGTAGTAGAGAGTAAGTAGTAGAGTGAGTAGTAGAGAGCAGCAGAGAGTGAGTAGTAGAGAGTAGTAAAGAGTGAGTAGTAGAGAGTTAGTAGAGAGTGAGTAGTAGAGAGTAGTAGAGAGTGAGTAGCAGAGAGAGAGAATAGTAGAGAGTAGTAGAGAGTGAGTAGTATAGTGAGTAGTAGAGAGTAGTAGAGAGAGAGTAGTAGAGGGTGAGTAGTAGAGAGTAGTAGAGAGTGAGTAGTAGAGTGAGTAGTAGAGAGTGAGTAGTAGAGTAGTAGAGAGTGAGAAGTAGAGAGTAGTAAAGAGTGAGTAGTAAAGAGTGAGTTGTAAAGAGTGAATTGTAGAGAGAGAGTAGTAGAGAGTGAGTAGTAGAGAGTAGAGAGTAGTAGAGAGTGAGTAGTAGGGAGTAGTAGATAGTGAGTAGTAGGGAGTGAGTAGTAGAGAGAGAGTAGTAGAGTAGTAGAGAATGAGTAGTAGAGAGTGAGTATTAGAGAGTAGTGGAGTAGTAGAGAGTAGGTAGTAGAGAATAGTGGAGAATATTCCAAAGTGTGGCACAGCGCCACTTGCACAATATGTCCAATCAAATCATATAACTTAGAGTCCTTATTGAAGCGCTGAATCTTGGTGTATATTCAAATGCTTTTATTTTCCTTAAGTTTATGTACCACAGCCAGGCGACACGTTTCATTCTGTACAACAGAACTTCTTTAGGGCGTTCTTATTTCCTTCAAGTTATGTCGGTATCCTGTTGTCATATAACTAGATATTTCTTCCAAATGTTAGACGAGACGTAAGTACATTCTTATTCAAAGTGACTAGGTATCAATTTTACCCACACAATTCGGGCAGACTTGAGTAATTTATAGCATCCTCAAAGTCAGTCTTTCAAAACTTCCAAAGAATAGGACATGATAAACAAAATCCAAATGTTTCTCAAGAAAAGTCATTTTCAATCGTTCGGAATATAGGCGTTTGGGCAGATATGACCCAGGGACCCCCAGTATGCAAGGGGAATTAGTCCCCCCTCTTCAAACGCGCCAGTGGCCTGCGTTCCAGAGAGGTGTAAAAAGGGGCATGGCCTCATTACACTTCTGTGCAATGCAGCCCCCGGGCGCATACTGGAGGTTCCAGGTGGGCTAGTTGGCCCCCAGGGACCCCTAGTATGCAAGGGGAATTAGTTCCCCCTCTTCAAACATGCATGGGGGCTGTGTTGCAGAGAGGTGTAAAAAGGCGCATGGCTTCATTACACCTCTCTGCAATGCAGTCCCCTGGCGCATTCTGGAGATTCCTGGTGGGCTTTCAGGTCTTATATAGTTAGGAATTAGCATTAAAAAGCCTTTGAAATTCACTGAACAAAACATAGGTTTCAGGCCTTATATAGTTAGGAATTAGCATTTAAAAAACCTTGCAAATTCACTGAAAAAACCATAGGTTTCAGGCCTTATATAGTTAGGAATTAGCTTTTAAAAAACCTTTGAAATTCACTGAAAAAAACATAGGTTTCAGGCCTTATATAGTTAGGAATTAGCATTTAAAAAACCTTTGAAATTCACTGAAAAAACCATAGGTTTCAGGCCTTATATAGTTAGGAATTAGCATTTAAAAAACCTTTAAAATTCACTCAAAAAACTATAAGTTTTAGGGGTGTTATAGTTAGCTGGACATTTCACTCATATAAAACCATTGAAATTGCTCCTATATAGTTAGTTGTACTAACTATATTTCACGCACCCGCAATCCACTGCTGATGATGTCACATATTACATCATTCATGACATAGTCAGTGACATCACTGATGATATCTCAAAGTACAACTAACTATATAGGAGCAATATCAATGGTTTTGTATGAGTGAAATGTCCAGCTAACTATAACACCCCTAAAACTTATAGTTTTATGAGTGAATTTTAAAGGTTTTTTAAATGCTAATTCCTAACTATATAAGGCCTGAAACCTATGGTTTTTTCAGTAAATTTCAAAGGTTTTAGATATATTGTCGGCGATGGAGAAATGAAATGGATCCAAATAACTGCAAGCAGCCTCGAGGTGCAGACCGGATGGTAGGGACTGCTGCGTATGCCTTCTCCGAAGCTCCAGGGCATTTGGTGAAAGATTGACAGCACGGTCGTCTCGGCCGTGGGAGAGGAGCACCATTTCCGAATGGAAAGGCTTGGAATGCAAACAACGTTCGTTCCAGAAGCGTGCAGCCCCAGAGCTAATACAGCTTGCAGTCCTTTGCTCCTACCTACTAGAGGATGAGAGGATGAACAATGCTCTCAAATGACACAGAAATTATGAACCTACTAAAGGCATTTTACTAATGCTCAACATTGGAACTACAGGGACCAGCATTCCTTGTGTGCCACGCCCACTATGGGTGGTGTTATCATCAACCGAAATTACTATAAAGATAACACTGGTGAGCCGTCATTTTATCTGTGCAGTAGCCCATGAAGAAGAGGCGTTGACTTCAAAACGCGTCTGCGATTGGAGAAATGAAATGGATCCCAATAACTGCAAGCAGCCTCAAGGTGCTGACGGGATGGTAGGGACGGCTGCGTGTGCCTTCTCTGAAGCTTCAGGGCATTTGGTGAAAGATATATATATATATATATATATATATATATATATATATATATATATATATATATATATATATATATATATCTGGAACTTCAAAATTCAGCGCAAACCAACAGGAAGCCAAATAACGAAACGGACCCTTGTAAGTTGATTTAAGCGTTTTTATTCCGTTCTGTGCACCCTCACGATCGCCGTTTTCATTTTGATCACGCCCATTGAGGGAGGATACATTCGACCTAATAAAAGGTTTAAACACAGCGCTGCAGTCTGACTACTCTGTGACACACTCCATGATTACGGGGCGTTCCAGCCTCGAAACGCGTCGGAAAAGGTTTACAACTCATGAGGGAAGATGCGCAGGAAGCAAACTACAGCGAGGCAACCACAGGCTGCTCTAAGCCAGGGACAGCATCGTGTGCTCCTCTGAAGCTCCAGGGCTTTGCTCAGACACATATTACACGGCTCCTGGCCGTGAAAGGAGGCACCAGTTTCATCGAGATCAACCAAGGTCAAAATGAAAACGGCGCTGGATAGGAACCTTTCCTGTCAGCATCAGCATGCTGTCTCTAGGGAGTTAACTGTTTGCACACCTGGACAATCCCGCCTATCAAGGTACAAATGAACATTAATGTGTAATACTGTCACCAAGAGTCAGAACCTACTTAAGGCAAGCACTGAGCAGCGCTGTAAGGACTTCACTTTCCAGCATTCCACGCTTCCAGAATGTGCCACGCCCATTGAGGGAGGATACATTCGACCTAATAAAAGGTTTAAACACAGCGCTGCAGTCTGACTACTCTGTGACACACTCCATGATTACGGGGCGTTCCAGCCTCGAAACGTGTCGGAAAAGGTTTACAATTCATGAGGGAAGATGCGCAGGAAGCAAACTACAGCGAGGCAACCACAGGCTGCTCTAAGCCAGGGACAGCATCGTGTGCTCCTCTGAAGCTCCAGGGCTTTGCTCAGACACATATTACACGGCTCCTGGCCGTGAGAGGAGGCACCAGTTTCATCGAGATCACCCAAGGTCAAAATGAAAACGGCGATGGATAGGAACCTTTCCTGTCAGCATCAGCATGCTGTCTCTAGGGAGTTAACTGTTTGCACACCTGGACAATCCCGCCTATCAAGGTACAAATGAACATTAATGTGTAATACTGTCACCAAGAGTCAGAACCTACTTAAGGCAAGCACTGAGCAGCGCTGTAAGGACTTCACTTTCCAGCATTCCACGCTTCCAGAATGTGCCACGCCCATTGAGGGAGGATACATTCGACCTAATAAAAGGTTTAAACACAGCGCTGCAGTCTGACTACTCTGTGACACACTCCATGATTACGGGGCGTTCCAGCCTCGAAACGCGTCGGAAAAGGTTTACAATTCATGAGGGAAGATGCGCAGGAAGCAAACTACAGCGAGGCAACCACAGGCTGCTCTAAGCCAGGGACAGCATCGTGTGCTCCTCTGAAGCTCCAGGGCTTTGCTCAGACACATATTACACAGCTCCTGGCCGTGAGAGGAGGCACCAGTTTCATCGAGATCACCCAAGGTCAAAATGAAAACGGCGATGGATAGGAACCTTTCCTGTCAGCATCAGCATGCTGTCTCTAGGGAGTTAACTGTTTGCACACCTGGATAATCCCGCCTATCAAGGTACAAATGAACATTAATGTGTAATACTGTTACCAAGAGTCAGAACCTACTTAAGGCAAGCACTGAGCAGCGCTGTAAGGACTTCACTTTCCAGCATTCCACGCTTCCAGAATGTGCCACGCCCATTGAGGGAGGATACATTCGACCTAATAAAAGGTTTAAACACAGCGCTGCAGTCTGACTACTCTGTGACACACTCCATGATTACGGGGCGTTCCAGCCTCGAAACGCGTCGGAAAAGGTTTACAATTCATGAGGAAAGATGCGCAGGAAGCAAACTACAGCGAGGCAACCACAGGCTGCTCTAAGCCAGGGACAGCATCGTGTGCTCCTCTGAAGCTCCAGGGCTTTGCTCAGACATATATATATATATATTTAAAAAAAACCTGGCAAGATTCCAACCATAGTTTCCACAGCACATGGGAGTCCACAACGTTTTCTCCTTTCTTCAGGTACTTTTATTTCATTATATTACACCGTGTGCAAACAAAACAGGACGGTTGACACTTTTCGGCTGTTGCCTTCGATATATATATATATATAAATATATATATATATATATATATATATATATATATATATATATATCTACATACATATATATATATCTATATATATATATATATATATATATATATATATATATATATATATATATATATATATATATATATATATATATATATATATATATATGCGGTATGTTATCGTCCTTTAACTCAGCATGCCCAGCCGAACATTGAGGAAGAAACGAGACCCGTTCTTTAGGTGTTTATAACGGTTATTATATATATAGCTTCCAAAGTCCTGCCACAATAAGCACCACACGCACTCGAAGAAGTACAGCAAGTTTGCGTTTATTTCCCAAGTAACGCTACGCGTTTCAGCACAGAAAGTGCCTTGATCACACGTTTAACCAACATCCAGTTAGGGAACACCTTAAGTACAATCCTGCCGATTTCAAACTTGTGTAAACATAGAAAATGTACAATGCACACATGGAAATCAGTTCGGCCATTTATAAAGAGTATTTATCAGAAGTCCACCATGGTCATCATGTCTCTCTGGCAGCACTGTATGTATAAATCATACTTGGCAATCTTTCAGGCAATTCGTTTTCATTGCTAATAATAACAAAAATAAAACGAAACAATTTAACAAATTAAATTAGGCTTTTTCAAAACTTAATAGAACCTGATCAGAAAAAACATCCTCTTTCCGCCAACATGGTGTCTGCCATTTTTAAATGGTTAACAATCCGTAAGCATTCAATAGTAGAGATAAAAAACTCTCTATCTAAAGGCTAGATCCTAGGACGGCTTAATGTATTGATTAATTCTATTGACACATATTGCCCCCCCAATGAAATTTATGACACATGATTTGACATGTAAGTCTCTCAACAGTCTCTAATCGCTGAGTGTAATTATTACAGCATTACACGCGAGATGTGTGAGAATCGGCACCTCACGCGAGATGCGGGAGAATCGGCATCTCACGCAAGATGCGTGAGATTTGGCATCTCACGCGAGATTTGGCATCTCACGCGAGATGCGTGAGATGTGGCATCTCACGCGAGATGCGTGAGAATCGGCACCTCACGCGAGATGCGTGAGATTCGGCATCTCGCACGAGATGCGTGAGATGTGGCATCTTACGCGAGATGTGTGAGATTTGGCATCTCACGCGAGATGCGTGAGATTCAGCACCTCACGCAAGATGGGTGCGATTCGGCACCTCACTTAAGATTAGGCACCTCACGCGAGATGCATGAGATTCGGCAACTCACGCGAGATGCGTGCGATTTGAAATCTCACGCGAAATGCGTGAGATTCGGCACCTCAAGCGAGATGCGTGTGATTCGGCACTTCACGCGAGATGCGTGAGATTTGGAATCTTGAGCGAGATGCGTGAGATTCGTCATCTCACGCGAGATGCGTGAGATTCAGCACCTCACGTAAGATTAGGCACCTCACGCGAGATGCATGAGATTCGGCACCTCACGCGAGATGCGTGCGATTTGGCATCTCACGCGAGATGCGTGTGATTCGGCACTTTACGCGAGATGCGTGAGAATCGGCATATCACACGAGATGCGTGAGAATCAGCACCTCACGCGAGATGCATGAGATTCGGCACCTCACGCGAGATGCGTGAGATTCGGCGTGAGATTCTGCACCTCACGCGAGATGCGTGAGAATCAGCACCTCACGCGAGATGCATGAGATTCGGCACCTCACGCGAGATGCGTGAGATTCGGCACCTCACGCGAGATGTGTGAGATTCGGCACCTCACGCGAGATGCGTGAAGTTCGGCACCTCATGCGAGATGCATGAGATTCGGCACCTCTTGCGAGATGCGTGCGATTCGGCACCTCACACGAGATGCGGGAGATTCTGCACCTCACACGAGATGCGTGAGATACGGTACCTCACGCGAGATGCGTGAGATTAGGCACCTCTCGCAAAATGCGTGAGATTCGGCGTGAGATTCTGCACCTCACGCGAGATGCGTGAGATTCGGCACCTCACGCGAAATGCGTGAGATTCGGCACCTCACCCGAGATGCGTGAGATTCGGCACCTCACGCGTAATGCGTGAGATTCGGTACCTCACGCGAAATGCGTGAGATTTGGCACCTCACGCGAGATGCGTGAGATTCGGCACCTCACGCAAGATGCGTGAGATTCGGCATCTCACGCAAGATGCGTGAGATTTGGCGCCTCAAGCAAGATGCGTGAGATTTGGCGTCTCATGCGAGATGCGTGAGATTGGGCACCTCAAGCGAGATGCGTGAGATTTGGCATCTCACGCGAGATGCGTGAGATTCGGCACCTCAAGCGAGATGCGTGAGACTCAGCACCTCTCGCGAGATGCGTGAGATTCGGCACCTCACGCGTAATGCGTGAGATTCGGTACCTCACGCGTAATGCGTGAGATTCGGAACCTCACGCGAAATGCGTGAGATTTGGCACCTCACGCGAGATGCGTGAGATTCGGCACCTCACGCGAGATGCGTGCGATTCGGCACCTCAAGCAAGATGCGTGAGATTTAGCATCTCAAGCGAGATGCGTGAATTTCGGCACCTCAAGCGAGATGCGTGAGATTTGGCATCTCACGCGAGATGCGTGAGACTCGGCACCTCACGCGAGATGCGTGAGATTCGGAACCTCACGCGAGATGCGTGAGATTCGGAACCTCACGCGCAATGCGCGAGATTCGGTACCTCACGCGAAATGTGTGAGATTTGGTACCTCACGCGAGATGCGTGAGATTTGGTACCTCACGCGAGATGCGTGAGATTTGGCATCTCACGCGAGATGCGTGAGATTCGGCACCTCAAGCGAGATGCGTGAGACTCGGCACCTCATGCGGGATGCGTGTGATTCGTCACCTCACGCGGGATGCGTGAGAATCGGCAACTCCGCGAGATGCGTGAGAATCGGCAACTCACGCGAGGTGCGTGAGAATCGGCTTCTCACGCGAGAGGCGTGAGATTCGGCATCTCACGCGAGATGCTGAAACGCTTTGTCTTTTTTTGCTGATTAAATGCTGTTTTTATTCACCCTGCCAGTGCTGTTTTACTTCCTGAGGATTTGGGAGGTTTGTGGAGCTGTAATATTGGCGCATATACATATGCATATCCATATACAACATCAAATGCCCAAGAGGGTTGCGCTGAGTTCAAAAATAAAATGTTAATAAAACCACAGTGGGTCGACGCAGGCAAGTTTTCTGGGATCTGCATACAAATGAAACAGTCACTCACTCATGAGGATGGTCCGTTGTGATTTCAGCGCCTTGTTACAAACTGATGCTGCAGGTTCAAGCAGCGTTTCGGCCTCGCGCCTGGGTTCAGCCGCTAACATCCAAAAACACACGAAGCAACCCTTCTTGAGGCCGCCCTCACGAACCATCTAAACCTCTCTGGCGAGGGCAGCAGCAGTCTCAGCTCACAGCCAACATCCAAATTTCATGGCTTGACGTGTTTCGGGTTCAACACCCTTGTTCACAAGCCCCATTAAAGATGAAACACTTGGGGCCTACTGTTCAGATGTTTTTTAAGATGAGGATCCGTCAATAGTACAGGCCAATGTTTTCGTAAGGTTGTCCTCACATCATTGTCTTGCCCAGAATACATGGTGATGAATCTGAGCTTATTCTCCTCTTTGGTCTTGATCTCAGAAATGATGGTGAGGAAAAGGATAACCTGCGCTCAGCCAGCTCAGTTTCTTTATTTATGGCTTCCATGGCCAGCTGTAGGTAGCCATCAAGAGTGTACCAGTTATCAGGGGTACAGTTAACCTTTTGTTTCGCCATTCTGATAAGACTAGAGAACAGCACAGATTATCCTAAAACAGGCCAGAATAAAAAGTTATTTTTGTAGTACCTTTTATATACCACAATTCCTTTGGCAGGCGTCTGACAAAAGACCATCAGAAAGGGCCCAGCCCAGCCACGTTCTGGCACAGATGGCCCCGCTCTTGGCTTAGTCTTCGCCTGGGCCAAGTGTGGGCGCATCCCATGCAGCAAGAGCCCCAGCGGGAAGATGTGAGCGCCTAACATAGCAGGGGAGCAACGTGGGTGGCTACTTGCCGCAAAAAAGTGTGGGGCTTGAGGTCCAGTCCCCACCACCAATAGGCTTGGGCCCAGTGCAGTGGGAGCCCCAGCAGGAAGATGTAGGTGCCTCTGGGCATAGGGGACCAACGTGGGCAGCAACCTGCCACAAAGAAGTCTGGTGCTTGAGGTCCAGGCCCCACAACAACCAGCTACAGGCTCGCATCCTATTCACATTAACAGGCCAAACGTGATATCACAGAGTTTTCACTTAGAGACAAATCTATTATCAGTGTGTTATTACTTGTCTGAGTGTATTAATTAAAAGGAAGTTGAACCCCACCCGCGTTATGCGACTTACTTCCTCGTCACGTTTGATCCTGTTTGGAAAGCACCAAAACATAGTGGAAAGAATTGGGCCATTAAATGTGATGCATTGGTGGCTTACAACTTAGAGGGTTTTTTTTTTTGTTAAAGAAAGAAGTATCTGTATCGTGGATCCTTCTTGATGTTGGAGCGTGAAAATCCAAAGGGAAGTTCACCATCATATGCCAAGTTTGGTTTGTAGATATCACCAACTCAAGACCATAGCAGTAAAGTTGTGTTCTGGTGGAATGAGTAATACTCCAGAGACAAAAACAAGGTTCATGTGCAAATGCACATTTGCCTCAGATTTCCATATGCTGGATTCTCACTATGTGAAATTTCCAGAGGCATAAATAGTTCACTTTGAAGTACTGAAGGAAACCTACAACTGATGTTGAGGTCTTGGGTACTCTTGGGTTGTTCTGTAAATCACAATAAAGTTGTAAGTTTACTCTATACATATGAGTGGTTTTACAGAGTAAGTTTCTGTCTCTTAGAGTCCGAAGCTTGGTGAATGATCCCTTTAGAGATTTAAGACGTGAATGTTAGTTGGGTAGTTGTCAACATTTCAAACTAACTTCGAAATGTCATTGCCACCACAACATACTTCTTAACAAATGTTTGACCTGGTTTTTGTTACCTTTGTCTCAGCACTGTTTGCCTGGATTATACTTTAACATCTGATGTGTAGCATTCGAAATGTATATTTTAAGAAATGTATACTTGTACTGGTATTACAATGCTGTAGCCTTTGTAACAAAGGTTAAGTTGTAGTCTCGGGTCTCTTTGGGGATTTCTAGTGTAATTAAAAGGAAGAATCATCGGCTGTTCTTTAAAAACAGGCGGACACACTCTTTGTTGAACTAGAGTCAATATGTCAAGCTGCCTTGCAGGTGTACATCTATTTACTCCTGGGCCATTCTATGCCACAAATGCAAACACTTATAAATGTATTTCAGCCAGGGGTACAATGAAACATGAAGGGGAACGGATCATTCCGGATTAATCGGAGAGCTCAGGTAAGAGTTTTCTCCTTGTGGAAATATGGTTTCCCAGTGGAGAGACAGAGGAAGTGCACAAAAGACTTCGGGGCATATTACCAACAACTAGAGATAATTATCGCTATGTTGGTTTAGCGGGGATATTTTTATCGCTGAGCTGCGGCGATTTTTATCGCTAAGGAACCTTGCTATTATCAAGGTTTATCTCCTAAGCGATAAAAATCGGCCGAAATGCATGAATATCGCTGAAAAGTCAGCGATATTCATGCATTACCAAGCTAATGCTCTTAGCCATGTTATCCACCTACCATTGGATAACATGGCTAAGAACTGCTCAGGAGCAGGTGTTGGTTTTTGGAGATATTCGCGCTTAGCGCGAATATCTCCAAAAGTTGGTAATAGGGGATAGCGATGTTAGCGACTGTTTCCAGTCGCTAACATCTTGGCACGCCCACTTTGCATGTCATTAGTGATAAATATCACTGCCATGCAAAGCGGGGCCCAAGATGGTCGCTATCTCCTACTAGCTGTCGCTAACTGGTGTTAGCGACAGCTAGGTAACAGGGAGATAATTTTATCTCCGCTTTCTTGGCTTTTAAAGCCAAAAAAGCGGAGATAAACCCGCTTGATAATATGCCCCTTCATTCTCCAAATGTGGAATTCTACGTTAAGTAGAATTGTGAAATCCTACATTATGTAGAATTCTGCACTGGGGATTTTGACCATTAGGGACATGTCACATGATATTCCCAATACTATGCAAGTTACAGCTTACCAAGTATACTACTAGGAATTTTGAATTGTGTAAGCATCTCTTGCATTTTTGAACTGTTATAAATATTTGCATAGCATTGCAAGTCCTTGATTTGTTGTTGAAATCGGCATCATTAATTTTTATAAAATGTTCCACAGATTTCATTATAATGATACACAGAGCTGAGCTATTCGATGAAATCAGTGATAATCCAAATATAGATGCATCCATTTGTTTCTACATTGAACATTTTTTATTAATGTATACTGTTTTTTTAGAATAATGTCAGCTGCAAAGCAGATTCATAGGTATTACTCTTATTCGTTTTTTTAGAGTAGTAAATTGCAGACTATTGTATCAAACGATGGAAGGTTTTTTACTAACCACCAAAAGGAACAAGAGTATTCCTTTTGAAATTGGAACTTTTGGAGATACTGCCATCAGACTCGTTGAAAGATGGTATTGTTGTAAAGATCAATATATTTTTAGTTAATACTTTGGGCAGGATTTGGTGGCAGAAGGTACAAGGACATCAGCCCAAAGAAGATTTATGTCCTGTCTGCCTGCCATTTTCTCCATTCCACTGCCCAATTTGGACAGCGGAAGTTGTGCATTTCATTTGGAGCTCTGATGCCAACTGAAACAGCTTTTAAAGGACAGTTTAGGAAAGTGAATCTTTTGACACGGTTAGCCCCCACTTTTTGACTGATGCGTGATTTAATTTCGAACTGTAAGTGCACTGGGTCCCTGCTAACTAAGGTCCCTGTGCCAAATCTCTATCTCTGTACCACGATTGGCACCTCTTCAGCAACCCCTATAACCTTAGTAATTGGTACCCAGGGCATGGGTACTGAAGAGGATCCTCAAGGGCTGCAGCACAGATTGCGTCACCCTAGAGCCCCTCAACAAGACCATGCAAACTCAGGCTGTGTGTTTTGGTGCAGAGAAAACTGAAGAGTGGACGTTCCATTTCCCATGCACTATATGAGATAAAAGGTAAGTCAACCCTACTGCAGCCCTTATAAAGGGAGGGTGCACTATATTCTATGTGTGAACATATCTTTATGAGCAGATATGTCTATGCAATATTCACACCATTTTTGGATATTGTAAGGGCACAGGGAAGCCACAGAGAGTAGATGGGATGGATACTTGTCATTACTAGTTTCTTAGCTCCCCCAAGGAAATGATGGTGACCAAAAGGAGAAAAACTAAAATGAGTCTTCTAAAGGCCCACAAAAACCTGTTCAGGAGGGTGGGCCCAGAAACTCTTCACAGCCCAAGGGTGTAAGTAAGTATTTATTTGCATAGTTAATTAAAAACGTTGCAATACAGACATCAACATTTAAAACCAGATCTACATGCATTGGTAAAACCAGTATATCATAATCACAATTTTTCGTTACATTTTAAAATCATACAAAATGCATACTTTTTGGATGACCTTAAGTGGAAATAGATACTGTTTTGTATTATAATATTATCTAAAAAGCAATTAGGAATCAAGTTTTGGCATTTTCCTTTCCACCACTTTCAAAAACTTCACAAAACTACAGTTTTAGCTGTGGATCGTGGGGTGCAAAGCAGGCGAGAACTGCTTGTCTTCTTGAGCGTATCCCTCGCTGATTAAAATGCCATTTCAGCAGATGTTTTCATTCATCCAACAATTTGTCACAGGAGCATAACAAATGAAGCATATCCTCTGGCGCTGAACCACATAACCGGCAGAGGGAGCCTGCCTTATCTTTTAGCTAATGTGGAAAATGCCGAATACAGGGTAACAAGCCCAACCTGTACTTTAAAAAACTTCATTTTAGCAGTTTTAGCATAACCCAATTCAAGGTAACTCTGTGGTGCTTGTGTGGAATATGAGCTCAGGGTCATCCAGCCATGTGACCTTTTCGTGAGGGCTGCCTTGTCTTCAACCCACGAAAGATGTTTGATTGTTTTCTTAACCAGTTTTTTAAGCGTTATATGATTTGTGGGGGTATCCCAAAGCTGATTTAAGCCCATATTCGCCAAGCCACTTTTAAGATACTTGGCAGATGGTGAGGCAGGATGTTGCTCTAACTCCATCCATAGATGGTCATTTAGAGTTCCTTGTTTGGATTTTCACACTTTGTCCCAGGTAGTTATGTATGCCCCCTGTTTTGCCAGGAGCTGTTTCTGGACACCAAACTCTAGACTACTTTGCTCTGGTGAGGTTTGTTTTGGCAGGCTAAAAATAATTCTGTATGCAGCTATGACTGTATTATCAAGGGTCTTTGCATCTCTGCCTCTCTGGGTCCAGTAAGTTTACTGTTTAGTGCTTTTACAGAGATTGGCAAGGCCTTTACTTCTGATGCTGGTTTTCTGTATAGTAAACTGGCCACTGTTATCGATTTTTACTCCTAGGTATTTATATACAGACGTATCCTCAATGCGAGCATTGTTCCAATACTAGGAAGACACTTTTTCCTGCACTTACTGATTGTTATTGTCTTAGTTTTCTCCAGGTGTATGGTCAGTTTGTTTGCTTCAGAGTAGCCATGTGCAGCATTCACAAGATGTTGTAGCCCTACCTTTGTGTGGCTAATTAGGACTATATCGTCCGCGTAGAGAAGACACGGTAATAAAAGCACTCCTCACTTGAGGGCATGAGAGTTACAGCTGTTTAGGATCGGGATGAGATCTCCTAAAAACAAATTGAATATTGTGGGGGCTAAGACGCAACCCTGTTTAAGGCCTTTGTTGGTTGGTATGCGTCTTGATAGGAGTGATCCGTCACCCAACTGTATCTGGACCCATGTCTCCGTGTAAAGGTTAATCAGCAAGTCTAACAGAGACCTTGGTATCCCCTAACCATTCAATTTCGGCCATAAAATGTTCCGATTTATATGGTCAAAGGCAGTCTTATAGTCTATAAAACAGAAAGTGGATGGGCATTTTAGTTGATTAAGCCTTATCTATTAACATACCCATAGTTAGGATATTGGTCGTTGTCCCAACTGATTTGGTGAAGCCAGTCTGATTGGCCGGAATTAGGGATTTCTCTGTGGCCCATGCATGCAACTCCTCCAAGAGTGCACCTGCAAAATACTTTGCCTCATTGTCAATTAGGGCCACTAATCGATAATTTTGTGGGAGAGACTTGTCCCCTGTCTTCAAAACTGGAGAGATGATTGAGCCCTTCCAGGAACCTGGCAATCTGGTAAAATGTCTTATTTCCAAAAATAGTGGTTCGAGCGTTGCTGCCCATTCGTTCTCATCTTGTTTATAAAGAATGGGTGGAATTCCCTTCAGACCTGGCGCCCCCTCTCTTCTTCCTTTTTTAATTTGGCACTTAATGATGCTTTGTATACTTGTCAGTCCATCATTTATAATTAGTGTGTGACCTTCTTGATTGCTGGTGCTCTTTTGGAATATCTGTGCTTTATTTTTGATAAGATTTTTTTATCACACTATCAGTTTTTTTCTCCAATTTGTAATCCTTATCCTGATTAAAATGATTCCTAGGATAGCTTGCCGATATTTCTTCTGTAATATTAGAGGAGATTCCGTTGTGCATAGATCTTATGAAGTGGTTTATGGTTTTCCAAAATCTTGTATCATCACTCCGTTCAGCGTGTAGTTTTGCCCACATATTGTCCTCCACAGATCTGTTGGCTTCACATTATTTTTTTTTCAGCGTTGCCTTTAGTTTCCGTTAGAGATCGTATTTCCCTGTATCCATAGGGTTCTGCCGAAGTTGTCTCATCATGTGATAAGTTTATTTTTTTGTGCACCTTATCTTCACTTTATACTCTGGCGTAAACTGATTCATGCTGCTGAAACTCAATTGGACTTTTGGCTTAGATCTTGTAGCATAAGCAGACATAGATGTTGATAATTGTTCCCAATTCTCAATTTCGCTAGATCCGATTCTAGTGCTGCTTAGCCTTTTCCAATATGATTTCATCAATTGCTGCTAAGTACTTAATCCTTTTATAGTTAATAGTATAAACTGACTCTTTCGGCACCAAGGATAACTCAAGTTTAGGCTTGACTATTTTGAGGACAATTTCTTGGGGACAGTGGTCGCTGTCCACTTTTTCTCCTATCTGAAATGAGGTCATGTGCTGAAATAAAGGTAATGAAATAAAAGTATAGTCCAATATAGTATTGATTCTTGTTGAGTGAAATGTTGTGGCTGGGGAATTGTCTCTAGCAAACCTTCCATTTAATGCTCTAATGTTGAAGTGTTGAAGTTTACCTAATGTGGCTTGTTTGCATAATTGCGGCTTCCCATGTGATGGTATATCCCAGGCTGAATTTTGAAGAAGAATCTCGTCATCTGACGAGATTCCCATAAGATTAAGGTTAAAGTCCCCAGTGAGCATAAGATCTGTTGTCGGTCTTTCACTTATACGCTCCTCTAGGAAGTTGCATAATTCTTTAGCTGCCTTTGTTTTCTTTTTCGGGTGGACATAGGGATTGATCAAGGTAAGATCCATTTCCCCATTGCCTGGTTTTAGTTGCCAGGAGAGAAGGTTTACTGCCATTGATGATAAAGAAGTTGGTCCAACTTCCTTGAAAGTGTGTGCACTTGTGGCTGAAAATGTAGGTTATCCAGTATTGGGGTATCTTTCATAGATTCACATGCCTGAATCATTCCCCGTCGTCGAGGCGGGAGTCCCACGGTAAATTATATATATATAGCAGTGCCTAAAAACCATTAGTAGTAGGCTAGAAAAGGATATAGGCCCAACTAGGCCCAAAACTTAGCAGCCTATCTACCTCATTATGTAAAAAGAACTGAAAATGTAGCCTCAGCCAATCAGCTAACCTCACCCTCTAGAACCTTCCCAGCCCAGGCAGTTCTCCTCAGATTTTCACCGCACTTCGTGTGTAAGGGAGCCGCCTTGGAGGTGACCGTATTTTGCCATACTTATTACACCAGTAAAGAAACACAAAAATCTCTGAAAATGCGGGGGTCTGCTTGCTATGTTTCTTGTAATGCCACAATATCAAAAGATCTTCTATAGCTTACAAAATCTGAGTCAGATGTTTTGGTGGCTAGACCATTAACATTCCACGAACATATAAATAGTTGATTATGCTTTCTCGCTCTTAAGTGTGAGCCGGTTTGTCAATTTATATTGTTGTTTATTGTTCTAGCAAACCATCTTAGATCAGCTAATCCAGCTGGTGATGACTTTCCATCTTGGGTCCTTCTAATGAAACTAGGATGTTGCTTATTACTTGTTCCGAATTTCCCCACTGCTCCTCTGAGCACCGATATTCTGTAACTTTTAATAGGAACCTGATCCTCCACCATTACTGCCAGAATTAATAATTCTGGGTATCTTGGTTTTATATAAGGAGTTGTTGTTAGCCCCCAATTTTTTAATATATGAGCATCTGCTAGTATTTTCTGTGCGATTGCTGACGATGACCATGTTGTTTTAGTTTTTTCACCGCCCCTTCCGTCGTCATCTATGAATTCGATTGAAACCAGATCCAAAGTTGTCCCTTCCTCCAAAGAGGGAATATGAGATAGCAGCCGTAGAATATTACCTCTATTCAGTATATGTTGTGCCTACCTTTCGAGATATAATCCAGTCTGAACAATATAGCACTTGTCTCATTCCTTAATTCATCTGAGCTCCTGGACCCTTTGTTTATTTCGCTCGGGATGTAGGCTTACTTTCTCGTATTGCTGATGATAATACCTGATAGGTGGAAGATTCTACTTCCTCTCTTTCTTTTTGGCGAAATGTTAGCTGTCTTGGTTTAGACAATTTAACCAGTTGGCCTTCCTCTCCATGCCAAGGGAGATCTAAAGTGGTTCCTGATTCTTTTGCGGGTGCCTGCATTTCTTGTCTCTGGTTAGCCCTTATATGTAATGATGGATTCACTTGGGTCGTGAAGGCCAGTTGACTGTCAATTGTCTCTTTAAGGTTGCACCTTGTTGTTTCTCCTAACTTTTTAGACTTTGTGTCATTCTCAAGCTTTATTACCGGAATGTGTTCGCAGTTTGCTGTTCGCTTGGTGATAGAACGAGTTCTGGTATTGCTCTTTTGTGATTGATTCTGATCAGGCTTGAGAGATGCTTTATCCTCTATGGATGGTTGGAGACACATGCTAGACCTTTCTCGGTGTGGGGCTTCTAAACCTTCATTCATAGTATTCTCAAGTATTTGCGTTTTCTTTGTTGCTTGCCTCTCTCTTTTGGCGGTCTGTTTTATTGCTATTGCCACTACTATGTTTCAAACAGGGGTCCCTGCAAAGCTGATGTCACTCCCAGGCTTGAGTTTGTTTTGTGCTGATGGTGATGACCTCCCAAAGAGACGCATGAACCCTTCACGGTTTGAATTATTTTTTTGGGTTTCTGCCTTTTCGTTTTTTTGCTTACCTTTGTTTTGTGTCCATTTGTTTGTCTATGCTGAGGCTTCGGACGTTTGGGCAACTAATGTTTTGGTTTTGCTGCCCTCTGTTCCTTTAAACATATAAGCCAGGGTATCCTTTGTTTTGGAATATCCTTTTATATTGGTTTTAATTATATCTGTGTTCTTTGAATCGTTTGTTTATTTTTCCAAGAGGCCCTCAAAAAGTTGGTTATGTAGGCACTGCGGGGCCTTTTAAGTTGTGTGCACAGATCACTCAGCATTGCTGGAAGTGAGGCCAGTTTATCAATAAGTGTGCCACATTCGCATCCACCTCCGCAACTAAAATTTGCACCTTGCGATTGGTCAAACTTGTTTTGTAGAAGCGTATTTAATGTACCCAACTTCCCGTCTATGGCAACCACAAAGAGGGCCAAAGTGTCTAGTAGCGTTAGTTAAGTGTCCATCTTGTCAGATAGGTAATGGAGGGCCTCTACCAGGAGTTGCATTGTTTTTAACAGACTTGGCAAAGCACTTTCATACCTTGTATGTTTTGATGATCCTCTTGACTTCCTGGATTTGTTGTAACGTTTTGGTCTCCCTTAGATGCCCCCTCCACCTGTTGTCCCCGATTGCCTTCAGTTGTCACGATCAGAGTGTATGCAGGAAGACCGCTCCTACTCTTATCTTGGGACTCTTCCCACTCTTCCTTCCCCAGGTATGAAGAGATTTCTATCTCCTCTGAGAAGTGAGTTGCTGGCCTTTCTTCTTTTTCTTTCTTTCCCCCCCAACTTAGCGTTGTATTGTGATCTGTCACTTGTTCATTCGGTGGTAATACTAAAGCTGCCAGAGAGAGTTATTTTTCTTCCTGACCCTCCCTTGCCCTCATTTGCTTATATTTTGTATTCCTAGAGTGCTTTGCTGCTTCTTTGCTATCTGTTCACAAGTCGTTGGTGCATCCATTGCTACGCAGTTGCTGATTATATTTTTCCCGCAAGGTGATCCACTGGCCCCATCTGTATCACAGATGTCTGTTTGACTTTCTTCTAGCTTGTCTACAGATAACTCTTGTGCTTCGTTGGACTTGTGTAGTTGAATTAGTTCGGTGTCGATTGCAAATTTTTTGCCGATGGTTATAGTGTCCTGAGCCATCCAATTTTTATTACATTGTGGGGTTCGATGTTATTTGTGGTAAGCTGCTAATTGTCGTACTAGGACTTTTCTTGTTGTTAATGTTTCTCTCTGCGCCAGTAAACTGTAACGGCTGAAATGGCTGAAGAGGTGATTGAAGGCCCAACACTTCTCTGGCATTTGAAAGTAGAGTGTCACCCGCATTTTTTAAAAAGCAACATTTTGTGTAAATTTTTGATTGGAACGAGGTTTGGCAGTTTTTTATTTTATTGATTTCTTTCCATTTTTGATGGATGTTTGCTCCTTAAAATGTTTGTATCTATTATATCTGTTGATATTTCAATTAAGGAGCAGTCACTCTGTACTGCTGGCCTGGTTTTAGATGGTGGGACATCCCTGTCCACCTCTCGCATCTTGGTGGTTCGTTTATGCTTTTTCGTGCCTCCCTTAATGGTTGGGACTCCTCTGACGTGACCTGACCTCATGCTGCCCTTTACCAAGCCTAGTTAGCCGTGTCGATTTAATTAGAAGGGAGAGAGAACCCTTGGAACGTTTTCCAATTGCATAGTATTGTATTTCCAACCGTTGGTGTTTTTTAAAGGAGATGGGGAGCAGGGAGCGAGAGCAGAGGGGCAGAGACCTTCTCAACCAGCTCTGCCCAGCTCAACCTGACTCCACCCAACTCAACCCGGCTCAACCGGTAAAACTATGGCAGATTTCTCCTTCCCTTTGATGTAGTATACAAAATTCGGATTAAGAATTAAAAATTATGTTGGAAGTGTGACTGAGTCAGACTCACCAATGATTGTCTTCACTTTTTCCCCTGATAGCATAACATTGCACTGCTCCTGTGCTGCTCCTGCCACTTCAGGAAAAAACTTGTGGTTTCTGCTGCACTCCTGTTGCACTCGCCAACTTTTTCTGCAGCTCCTGCCGCACCAGGGTAAAACTGTCTTTGCAGCTCCTGGCCAAAGCATAGGCTCTGTTGCTCTGTGGCTCCTGCCGCGTTTGTTGCCGTCACGTGACCTTCACAAAACGCTAAGCAATGCAACCCCTAAGCAATGTGCGGCGCCCACTGCCCTTTGCCCTCCACGTCAGGCAAAGGCAAGGTCAAGGCCCCCGCAGCAAAGGCCCCATGGAGACTCCCACCCTCTGCACTCTTGCTGCGCTTTGAAGACTCACACAGCTGGGCTGGGATCTCGCAGCTGGGCAGAACGAACGCGGCCGCATCCGCAACAGTCTCCTGCTGTGGGGAAACACTGCTCCTGCTGCGGGGAAAACTGCTCGCACAAGCTGGTAAGTGTCCGCTGGTAAAGTCCGCTCCTGCCGCGTTTGGGCTGCGGCTGTGAAATGTCCGCGGTTCCCGGCCTGAAAGAGGGAAAGCCACTCGTGCCCCTGAGACAAGCAACTTGTGGCATGCCCGTGAGACTGCGGGACTGCGTGCACAAGATTAGTTCAGCTGTCAGAAGCTGGGGAGCTCTACTCCGTGCTGCACCTCTGGCTCCGGCTCCATGGCCTAGAACCAACTCAGCAGCTCTGGGATCAAATGCACATGACCCCAGTGACTAAGACTTTCCCCAGGATGGGTGCCGGGGTAAAAAATGGGATCCCAAAAAGGCTTGGTGTAATGACTGTCAGGCCCTTGGACACCGAACTGGAGACCCTAGCTGTAAAAATAAAAATAAAGCCTCCAGCACACCTGCAGTAAATGCAATAGTGAGTCTCCAGATGTCCCTGACCATGTCAAGGCGCTCACTGAGGCAAGTGTAGTCTCAGAGGAAGGGGTGGATGTAGCAACCCTGGCTGTCTGACCCAGTAATCTGGTGAATGCAGACAAGAGCCAAATATCAATGGGGTTAGAGTGGAAGCCTCGAGAGACACTGGTACCAGTGTCACCATGGAGACTGAGCAACTTGTGTCCTCAGAGCAATATTTGCTTGGGGAGACCTATATAGTCCTCAGTGCTGACAAGCTGCCTAAGGTGCATCTACTGGCGTTGGTGTCCTTAGATTAGGGAGGGGTTACTGGCCTCAAAAGTGTAGTGGTGTCTTCTGCTATCCCTGTACAGTGTCTGCTTGGCAATTATTTGGAGTTCTCAGCATGTGCTGACATAGAAAAGAAAACCCATGTAGCAATGCTGAGAACACATGAATGGGTTTGTATAAAAACGAGAACACAGAGTAGATCTCAGGAAAACAAACTTCTGATCAGACCTCAGGCCCATCTCCTGGAGCTTGGGCCTTAAACAAGAGAGCTTTTGGGCCCATGGGGCCCTCTAGGGAAATCTGTGCCAAGGGCTGAGAACCTGTCCACTCTTAAAAATCCTGAGACAGAAAGCTGCTGATCAGGAAAAGTAAAGTGTCAGTGATTCCCACAGGACCTATTGGGAGGAGGGACTCCGATACACTGAGGTCAGAGACCCTAAGCCTGGTGCCAATTAGAATGTGTTAGTGCCTCAGGCATTTAGATAGTTTCTCCTACTTTGGCTCATTACAACTTGGCCTGACCAAAACTTGGAGTAAGTTGGTGAACCACTTCTACTGGCCATGCATGCCTCCGAAGGTGAAGACGTTTTGCAGCTCCTGTGCCACCTGTCAACCCTGTAGCAAGACAGATAACTACCTAAATGTCACCTTAATTAAACTTCCAGTAGTTGGGATACCCTTTGAGAGGGTTAGGATTGACATTGTTTTTCCCCTTGACCCTCAAACAGCATAAGGAAGCCAAATACATCTGGTGGTAGTGGATCATGCCACACAAGGCAATTCTCCTAATAAGCACTACTGCCCCTGCAGGGGCGAAGGTGCAACGCATGTGGACTGAGTGTGAGTGACTCATAGGTTCCCTAACCCATACCATCCGCAGACAAATGGGCTTGATGAAAGATTTAAAATGGCCGTAAAATGTATGATTGGTGGACTCCCTGAAAAGCTCACAAGGAGATGGGATGTTTTATTACCATGCCTCCTTTTGGCTTACAGAGAGGTGCCACAGAAGGGAGTAGGGTTTTCCTCCTTTGACCTTCTGTTTGGACACCCTGTAAGGGGACCCTGTGTCTTGTGAAGGAAGGATGGGAGAGACCTCTCAAAGAAAATAATTATGATATTGTGGATTATGTACTTCGCCTTTGTTCCAGGATGGCTGAGAATGTGAAAAAAACAAGCAAAAACCTTGAGACCAGCCAGGAGCTCCATAAGCTCTGGTGTGACCGAAAGGCTGCCATCATGGCATTCCAACCAGGGCAGAAGGTGTGGGTTTTGGAGCCTTTGGCTCCTATGGCCCTGCAGGACAAATTCACAGGGCCCTAACTTATCCTTGAAAGAAAAGGGGAGGTCACCTACTTGGTGAAACTTGTCACATGCAGGAACCCCAAGAGGGTCATACATGTAAATCTCCTTAAACCCTATAATGACAGGGCTGAAATGACCATGCTTATGGTTACAGATGAGGATCAGGTAGCAGAGAGCGAACCTCTCCCTGATCTCCTCTCTCACAACCCCAAAGATGGGTCAGTTGAACGAGTAGTCTTGTCAGACACCCTCATTGTCCAAAAGAAGACTGATTGGAGGCAAGTCTTAAATCAGTTTGCTGAGCTCTTTTTTTTTTTACCTCTGGTCAGACTAACTGTTGTACACATGATGTAGACACTGGTGGCAGACTACCTGTCAAAAATAAAATCTAAAAGCAGTCTGATTATGTCAAAGAAAGCAACAAGGCTGGAATTTGGTTTCATTAAACCCTCAGAGAGCCCCAGGGCCAGCCTGGTTGTTTTAGTCGTCAAGCCTCATTCCCAGGGTGGAAAGAAGGAAATTAGTTTTTGTGTGGACTATAAGGGTCTCAATGCAGTCCCAAACATCATCCATTCCTAGGGCTGATGAGTTAATTGACTGGTTAGGGGCAGTCAAGTCAAGTCAAAAGATGCTTTATTCGGTATGTAAAAATACCACCATATAGCAACAGACATACTAACAAAACAACATACATAAATATCAGGTTTTTAGGAGCATGTTTCCGCTAAAATATGTACAAAATGTATGAAAAATAAAGCACAAAGTATTATAGAATTATTTCTGTGTACACTACAATATAGCGGCATTCATCTGATATTAATATATGTGCAAATTAGCCTAATAAAGTGCAAGTATTAATTCCGTCCTTCCTAAAGTGCAATATGCATTTAGCAGCACAAAACCGAATACTTAAAAGGTCTAAGCTACGTCATAGTAAAGTGCAAGTGCTATGGCATTCTTTCAGTGCACAAAATACGATAGCAGCAATTACACAATGTTCATATATGTGCAAATTAGCATGATAAAGTGCAAAGTGTCAGTGTCATCCTACCAAAAATACACAATACATTTAGCAGCACAAATTTCAAATACTTAGAAAAGATAAAGCATCATTGAATAAATTCATATAATAATTGACTTTCTTGCAGAAATACATTTTAAAATATAAGTGGCCACGTGAACGCATACGTCTGGGGTCTCTAGATTGAACATCAGTTGCATCGCTGTTTGTATACCACGCGTATTATATTTTAAAAAGATGGGTTTCAGATAAAATTTTCTAAAAGAGGTATAAAAGTTACAGGATAGCATAAAATGACAGACGTTCTGTTTGGATTTACCGTCACAGGGACACAAACAGGTGGCGGGTTTCTTAACCACGGGAAAGGCCACAAGGTGGTGCACAATTCCCAAACGGAGACGGGTCAATACAAAACGGTGAGAATTAATACTAACAATACTAAGATAAGTTTGGAAGCCTTCATTAATATTATATTCCAGGTAGAGATTGAACGTACTTTGTTTTACATATGTTTCCGTTCTAATCCCAGCTGTATGTTTAAGGAATGAGATTTTAAGCTCCCGCTTCGATGGTGCAAAATCTATTGCAAGATCTTTAAAAATGTTTAGGCCATAGAGTGTCTTATACCAATGTTGTATGTGGCTGAGCCAGGGAATATTTGATCGACGATCAAGTTTAATACAGTCATTAATTACATCCTGGGTAAACTTTGTCTCCTCCTTTGCCCAAATTGAGCGCCATAGGGACAAAGGACGTAAAACAATTAAATCATTAACATGATTCATATTAAGTTCCCTGTGTATTATCTTGGTTGAGGCCGTAGCCGGGGCACTGATTAGTCGTTTTAAAAACACATTTTCCTCACGCTGAATCAGTTTGGCACTCTGGACATCATAACCCCAAACCCCGGATCCATATATGGCTGAAGATATACATCTTGCATTAAATATAGATAGCATTTCATGAATTCTACGAACCCTAATTTTGCTGCGAATCTAAAAATACAACTTGTATTCCTAACCATTTTAAAAAGGACACTTTTTTGTTCATTAACCCATCTCCCATCTCCTGAAAAAGTAATACCCAAATATCAAAAACTACTGACAGATTCTAGTCTCTCCCTTTCTAAAAAGAAGGGCTTACATTTTCTCAGTTTCTTACCACATACCATTGTAACCGTCTTCCCTTTATTAACTTTCAACTTCCTACTTTCGATGAATAGGTGGAATTGATTAATTAGATGTTGCAGTCCGTTATGAGTCCTAGAAAGGAGGACCGCGTCATCCGCATATAAAAGGATTGGAATTGGGTTACCATTAATGATAGGTGCATCTGCATTAGTCTGTCTTAAAATTTGATCGACCTGATTAATAAAAAGAGAGAACAGTAGAGGGGCAAGTACACATCCTTGTCGGATACCTCTCCTGATTTTAAAAAACGGGGTACATTCCCCATCTCTTCCAAATCTCACTTTACTGGACAAATTATTATACAGTCGGGCAAGCAGATGGATAATTTCAATGGGGGCGCCCATCTCCAGTAAAGTAGGCCAGAGCAGTGCGTGTTCCACCAGATCAAATGCTGAACTCAAGTCGGCAAAGCACAGGTAAAGATGACCAGCTTTGGCTTTGGTGTACTTGCCGACTATGAGTTCCAGGTTCACGCACTGCTCCATAGTACCCATCCCCCTACGAAACCCATACTGGACTGGGGATAGGATGTTTTTTTCCTCAGCCCAGGCTTCCAATCTCACTAGTAGGACTCAACTAAGGATTTTAACTGTCGAGTCTAAGAGTGAGATGGGTCGATAGTTTCGGGCCTCGGACCTAGATCCTTTTTTTGTGGAGGGGTACAATAATTGACTGACCCCATGTCAGTGGTAAAATATCTTCCACTGCAGCATTAAAATAACGTGTTAAAATTGGAGCCCATAGAATTATTTCATGTTTATAAAAATCCATGGGTACCCCATCAGGCCCAGGTGCTTTACCCCCCTTACTGTTTTTAATTGCCTCTGTACTTCATCCAAAGTTAAAAATAGCTGCATTTTCTGCCATTTAAGGCATAATAATGTATCTGCATTAAAAGCAAACCCATCTAGATTGAGATCAGAGTTAAAAATCTCTGAAAAATGAACAATCCAAGCGTGGCAGCTGACATGAGAACTAACTTCGGGAATATTATCATTCTTTAAAAAAGGACAATTAATAGTTTCCCAGAATAGTTTGTGATCTTTAGTTTCAGCAGCCATTTCTAGTTTATACCAAGCATCATTTTGCAACTCTTTTTTCCTAGATACCAAAGCAGATTTATAATTAATTCGTCCTTCTCTGACTCTTTCTTTGTCTCTTGGTTTGTCATCAAGCCCTATTTTTAGCTTTTTTAGAGCCTGGGCACAATGTTCATCAAATCACACAGTTTTATTTCTTTTGGGCTTTCTATTTCTTACGGCCAAAGAGTTCTCAACAGTACTCGTTATTTTTAAAAAGTTAGAGAGTAAGGTGGGCGCGGTCACAATTGGTGCTAGGCAATATTCAATCTCTGTATTACATTTACAAATGATATCCTTCGTCAATTTATTGGGGTCTATCTTGGTCCATTTGATCCTCATGCCGTTCGGTCTCTCGGCCGCGATCCCTTGGACAGGCCTACCATATACTGTTGTTTTTGGGCCCCAGCCCATTAATTCCACTGAAATACTATTATGGTCACTCACGGGCTGCTCTATTACCCAGACGTTGGAGTAAGCAGAGCCATTAGTCACCAAAATATGGTCAATATTAGAGTGGGCGTCCATCCCTCTAAACGTGGGGCACTTTTCGTTGTTTTTGTTCTTTGTACATTCTAGTAGCTCCAGATTTAGTTTGGCTACCAGATTGTTCAGTGCACTACCATAATTACTGTGTGGGAAATGGTTAAAAAATATATTGTCACCGCCCGGGTACTCTTCTCGATGTCCACAAATCCCCTTTCGGGCTTGACTACATGCTTTGATATTAAAATCTCCTGCCCACAGTATTACAGTTCTGTTATTTGAACGTGCGATTGCTGCTTCTATTGCACGCTCAACATCAGGAACGATCTTATCCCGATTGGGTCCCACAATATTGTTGTAAAAATTCACAATAATTAAGTCCCTGCCTTTACTGTGTATTAGGCGCAAGACTGAAGCGTGCTCGCCCACCACCACACATCCCCCATCATTAAATTCCGTTAGTTTTGTGGACACCAGAGTCAGTGGGCCACCCTTTGCTCTGCCAGCCTTAGAGGCTACTGCTGTCATACTGTAAGAGGTGTAACCATCAACTTGTATTTGGTCTCTGTGCCACGTCTCTTGTAGACATATTATATCATAACCGTGTGTAATAAAGTTGTCCCAAAACGGTGTACTTAGTTTAGCGGCAATTCCCGCTATGTTCCAGGTGGTAATTACGAGGGAATTAACATGATTGTCTCTTGTGTCCTCAGAGTGGTTAGTCAATAATGATGTTTCTATACTCGGTATCATATTGATGTCTTGTGAGATATTTACAGTTGTCATAATTACAGCATTATCTTTGCATAATTCATTATTGGACAAGTTTAAATTTTGCTCAGTTACAACTCTTACACAGCATTGACCCCCCAACTCTTTTACCATAATTACTGTATCGCCAGATACAACGATTTCAGGCTGTACGGCCATAGAGGGTACATTCAGTCAATCATTCTCCTCTAATGAGTTGAACACCTGGAATCTGTTGTAAATTGGAACTGCAAAGTTGTCATATATGTTGAACAGTGGGGACGGAGTGGGAGGAACATTTGGATGGTTAATATGGGCAGCTCTTGGATGCTGGAAGGGGTGCGTGGTAATTTGCCTTCCTGACTGATTCCTATAAAAATGATCAAGTGGGAACAAGGTGGTGTTGTATTCATGATTAGATGGCATGGGTGCATGTAAAATCGAATCTCTCGCCCATTCACTAGTCCTATAGTTTATAACTATGCAATCCCCATTTATCTCCTTTTTATTTAGTCCCACCCATCCTACCCTCTGTGTAGAAATAATCTCACTGGCCCCACGTATTGGGAAGCCACAGTTTTTCACCAGCCAGTGCAGGGTTTTATTTTTTAAGGTTTCCTGATTTTCAAATTGGGTAGGCTGTAGTTTGGGTACATTAGCAAGGATCGCTACGTATGGTCTACATTCCGGTGGTAAATTAATTGTGGCCGGAATGATATTATTATTGTGGCGCCTGGGTACTGGCGGATTCTTATTGTTATAAGCATGATCACCTGTATTCCTCTGACCCCCAGTGGCTTTTAGCCCATTTGTTGTATTAGCGGAAATGGTCGCTGGCCTGTTCGTGCCACTTGTGATAGCTACAGAGTTCGCCACCGGGGCAGGCACACCAGGGGTTCTAGTTACTATACTTGGTGTATTTTTGTTCAATTTCCCAGCTGGTGCATTAGTTGTGGGAGACCTGACTTGCGTACCCAGATGTTCTAGGACGTCCAGGTCGGCTATACCCAATTTTTCTAGATTCTCTACTTTTTTAATAAGGATTTCTAGGTATTTCTGTCACTGGTACAATGTGGGGTTTTATCGTTTTCTCCAAATATTGCACCAGTCCCTCGACACTAGTTGGAATTAGTGCTTCCTTTAGGTATATGTTTCCACTGTTTTGGTGTTTCTCACCCTCCCTCTCATGGTCTGCAGGAATTTGTACAACTTCTTTTTTTTGCGTCTATATGTCTTACCCTGCTTACTAATTATCAGCCTTTTCCTACTATAAGTAGATTTCCTTTTAGGCCGGACAGACCCGCAATCGGTTTCACTGCTTACCAAACTGATGTCACTAGTTTATACAGTGGGGGTAATGCCATTGATATCACAACCATCTAAGTCCCCCATGTCATTAGACACGTCATTCTGGATTGTGGGCTGCGGTATGACACTTGTTGTCAGGTCAGGCTTTAATGACAGTCTGCTCTCCCTGACACAGTTAATAGAAGGTTCTAAATGTTGGGGTACAACAGATTGATTTTGTTCATTCCTAGACAGACCTGCAAAAGATTGTAACAAAAGAGAATCATGTGATAATGATGTTTCATTTGTGATGTTAACTAGTGTACTGACCACTTTTGGCGATTGAGTTATTAAACACATACTAGCTGGCAATGAGAGTCTTCTTTCCGTGTTTTCAATGGCATTACCCCCACAACCCCAATTGTTTGCTGCAGCATTCTATCAATAGCGGTTAGGGTAGGTAAAGGGGGTGGTACCAATGTTTGTTTTCTTGTAGCCGAACGTGTATGCATTGGGGTTTTTTTTACCACCGCTCTACTTTTACTTTTACCCTCCATCAGGGCTATTACAAGCTGCTACTCTTTACTGTCAAATGCACGAGAGAGTTACCTTAATGACCAAGATGACAAAGTCAAGAGGGGTGGCCCAGCCCAGTCTCCTGCGGTCTCTGAGGGCCTCAGAGGGCCCGCCCTTGTCCCGGGCTTCTCCCGGGCGCGCCCGCGCGCGTCCCGCGGGACGAGGGAGCAAGGGTTCCTTTATGCGCCCCCAGGCGCTTCCTGATTGCCTGCGCGGCAGCGTTCTTGCCTCAAGGGGCTGATGGGAGTTGTGGTTCACGCGGCCCGGCGGAGCCAAGCCCGGCCAGGCCACCAGCGGAGCAAAGCCTGGCCCTCTCTACACCAAAACGAAGGACAGCAGGTGGGCGGAGCCAAGCCCGGCCACAGGACACACAGCGGAGCCAAGCCCGGCCGTGTGCAGCTCTCCAGATAGTTACAGCGCCTCCCGCAGTTCTCCTTCGCAAGGGCTCCTTTATGCGCCCCCAGGCGCTTCCTGATTGCCTGCGTGGCAGTGTCCTTGCCGCAAGGGGCTGATGGGAGTTGTGGTTCACGCGGCCCGGCGAAGCCAAGCCCGGCCAGGCCACCAGCGGAGCAAAGCCCGGCCCTCTCTACACCAAAACGTAGGACAGCAGGTCGGCGGAGCCAAGCCCGGCCACAGGACACACAGCGGAGCCAAGCCCTGCCGTGTGCAGCTCTCCAGATAGTTACAGCGCCTCCCGCAGCTCTCCTTCACAAGGGCTCCTTTATGCGCCCCCAGGTACTTCCTGATTGCCTGCGCAGCGGCGTCCTTGCCGCAAGGGGCTGATGGGAGTTGTGGTTCATGCGGCCCGGCGGAGCCAAGCCGGGCCAGGCCACCAGCGGAGCAAAGCCCGGCCCTCTCTACACCAAAACGAAGGACAGCAGGTCGGCGGAGCCAAGCCCGGCCACAGGACACACAGCGGAGCCAAGCCCGGCCGTGTGCAGCTCTCCAGATAGTTACAGCGCCTCCCGCAGTTCTCCTTCGCAAGGGCTCCTTTATGCGCCCCCAGGCGCTTCCTGATTGACTGCGCGGCGGCGTCCTTGCCGCAAGGGGCTGATGGGAGATGTGGTTCACGCGGCCCGGCAGAGCCAAGCCCGGCCAGGCCACCAGCGGAGCAAAGCCCGGCCCTCTCTACACCAAAACGAAGGACAGCAGGTCGGCGGAGCCAAGCCCGGCCACAGGACACACAGCGGAGCCAAGCCCGGCTGTGTGCAGCTCTCCAGATAGTTACAGGGCAGTCAAATATCTGAGTGCTTTTGATCTCACCCCAGGGTACTGGCAAATATGTCTGACTCCTAAAGCAAAAGAGATGTCAGCATTCTCACCCCAGATGAGCACTTCAAGTTCACTGTGATGCCCTTTGGATTCGTGAATGCCCCGCCACCTTTCAGGGGTTGGTGAAAAAAGTCCTTGCTGGGCTGGAGTCCTTTAGTGCAGCATATCACAATGCCATTGCTGTCTTTAGCTCCACCTGACAGGATCACCTTATCTACCATGGGAAGGTCCGAAAGGCTCTGCAGAGTGCCCTACTCACTATCAAGGCAAGCAAGTGCCAGATAGGGCAGTGCACACTTGTATGTATTCCTTGCCTTGATGGGGTACTACCAGAGGTTTGTAAAGGGAATTGGATCCATTGTGGCCCCCTCATTGAACCGATGTCCAAAAAGACTCTCAAAAAGGTTAACTGGACAGTGAGCAGTCAAAAGGTTTTTGGCACCCTAAAGGGAGTAATGTACTCAGCACTCATTCTGAAAGTTCCAGATTATACCAAGCAGTTCCTAGGAGTAATGTACTCAGCACTCATTCTGAAAGTTCC
Organism: Lissotriton vulgaris; assembly: GCF_964263255.1. Classification (NCBI taxonomy): domain Eukaryota; kingdom Metazoa; phylum Chordata; class Amphibia; order Caudata; family Salamandridae; genus Lissotriton; species Lissotriton vulgaris. Next base: position 1,545,668,168 of record NC_141695.1, on the reverse strand, counting down.
AGATTATGCCAAGCAGTTCCTAGGGCAGATAGATGTCTCTGAACATGGAATAGGAGCAGTTCAGGGGGCGTGGCTTGCAGTCGATGGTGACTGACGCAAGCTGAGGAGCTCCGGCTGCCGCTTCCCTGTGCACAATCATCCTGACCCCCAGACAAAGCGGGGAGTCACTTCTGACGGCGAACCCTGAGATGGCTCTGAAGCTGCGTTTGGGTGGAATTTGAGGCGCTCCTGGCCGGTCAGCCAGATCTGTGGGCAAAGTGGCGGCTGGCTTCTGATTCCTTCGGCCGCTGCTGCCCTGTGGGTTTAGCTGACTTTCCGAACCCGGCGGAGAAGCCCGTGCCGGGCAGTGGAGCCCAGTGGTATGCGGCGGAATTGAGAGGTGAGCGGCGGCTATCATGGTATCCTGCATGTCTAGCCCTGGCGACCTGCTGCCGTTTTGGTGAGGCCGGTGATAAAATGGTGGCCGCGCCGCCTGCATCCTGAAGAGACTGCCGCGACAGCGAGGGGACCAACCGCGTCAATCTGCAACTGGCCCCATTGGGATCCCTGAAGCCTCTCGCATTCTGGAGGGTGCTGGCCTACGCTGGGGAGCCCCCGGGGCTGTTACAGTGCTGCGATGAGGGTCCGGTAGGGCTGACTGCAAGATGGCACCCTCCTGGCTACCGACTGGGCAGCTCCTCTAGTACCCGCCTGATTAGTGCCTAATGCCCTGCAGCAGCCTTGCCCGGTGAGGTGGAGAGGTCTGTGGTGCCTCGTTAGAGGTGAACTAAGTGGGAGTGGGAAGCGACCTGTGTACCTGCACTGCCGAAATGGACTCTGATGGGCTCTCTCTCAACTGGCAGCAAGAGAGTGGGGGTGCCTGGAGAGGCTACTGCTGAGTGACCCAGTCTTACGGCAGTGGATCTCCCCCATTCCCTGCAGAGTGCCTGGAGCGGTGAGTGCACCTGCGGGGCCCCAGGGTGTGCGGTGGCTGCGGGGAGCCCAAATGCAGTGGCACCTGGACTGACAGGCGTGCAATCGAGTAGGTGCCATTGTTTTATATACGTTAGCGGGGGAGGAAGGGGAAGGTTTATAGTGGCCAGCAGAACCTACCCTGCTGGCAGTGCCAAAGTGGACTGAGAGCTGACTGAGCCCACCAACTGACAGATGGGGCCAATTAGGGTGCAAGGACACCCAGACTGATGGGGGCAGTGGAAGACGGTCTGTGCCCTGCCCGCCTCATGGTGCACGGAGAACCCTGCAATACTGGTTGACAGCCTTCCCACTTGCCAGTGATTGATACCGCGCACCCCGCTGTGACAGCGGCGTGCTTGATGTAAAGCGGTCCCTATTTGGGCTGGAACTGAGACAGCTTCGGTCCTGACAGGGCAACCCACTACCCGGCTACCTCTACCAAAGGTGGAGACTCCATTGGCTTGCTGTGACATTACTGCTCTCCGTGGACCTGCAAGGGGACCTCGCCAGCGGTGAGCATCACTGGACCCCACGAACGGGCCCCTGATGGAGAGTTGCCCAGAATACAAGATGGAGATCGCATGGTGGCACGGCTCCCACGTGGAGGCCTGAACTCACGGGAGGCTTCGCCCTGCAATCAGCGGATATTGTCCTTCGGTGAATGGAGGCACTGAAGCTGGTGAGTTTCGAGGTGGGGTGCGCCCCTAGCCCAGGCCGCATTCCTGTGACAGGAGGAGTTGCCCATGGACCGGCAGCCGGCACAAAACATCTACACAGCTCCCAGAGTCTGGCGAACTGGACCTAATGGGGGCGCCAACAGCACCACTGCAAATGCAATGTCCCTGTGGTAAAACGAAACAGGGAAAATGAGCTGAGGAGAAAAATTGGAATAAGAAGCTGCAAGCGGGCGCCAGGAGGCACTGGTCCAGCTGCTGAAAGTTGCGGAGTTAGTAACGAGGGGTCAAACGCTGAAACCCAGTGGGGATGGGCCTAACACAGAAGAAGCGAGGGTTTAGTGCCCTCAGTACGGAACACCTTGGTACCCACACAGATGACTAATAGGAAGTGTTGGAAGGGGGAATGATGCAACCCCCAGGAAACCTACTCTGTCCGACATCATGCAGACAATCACAGCCTCCAGCGAAGTACTCCATGGGAAGATTGATGCAATCAGCGCAGACTTAAGTATACTAAAGGATGACCGTCGTAAACTCAAAGAGAGAGTAACAGCTAACAAGAATTAGTTGGGGGCCTGCCGGACACAGTTCAAAGGAATGCAGCGCTCCCTCACGGACCACGAAGCAAAGATAAAGGTGCTAGAAATGCGGGCCAAAGACAGTGAGGGCAGTTCCCATAGAAACAACATTTGTGTCATTGGCCGGGGCAGGTAGAAGGTCCCAACATAGTGAGCTTCTTGGCAGACTGGCTTCACACAGTGGTGGCCCCAGAAGGATTGTCCCTCGTTCTATGCGCTGGAGCATGTGCACAGGGTCCCAGCAAAACCACCAAGAACGGGGGCCCCTACCCGACCTATTGTAGCACGACTGCTGCATTTCTGCAATTAGGATCACATTTTGCAACAAGCCCGCCAAAAGCAAGGGTTGCATATTGAAAACAGTGCCATAATGATCTTCTCGGACTTTACTAAAAGAAACTCCGTCAGTTGCAAATTCCCTTTGCAATGCTGTTTCCCGTGCGACTCCGGGTGGCAGACCCTAGGGGACCTTGTTTCTTTCAGTCGCCACAAGCGGCCTGGGAATGGTTTGATTCGCGTGGACCAGTGTCCCAGTAGGTTTCTGCATCGAACTCCCCGCAGCAGAGCACTCATAGCCAAAGATCTGGCTCTAAAGCCCCATTGCCCAGGGAGCTCAGCTGGGAACACCGAAGAGTCCTGCAGGCAGTGGTGTCCCATAGTCAACCAACTGCCAGCCCCACATCGAGCGAGAGTGGACTGCACGCAGGACGATTGGAGATGTCACAGGTGATCAGCGACTCTGACATTTCAGAAACTAACTATCACAAGGTCACGCCTCAGACTGCAGACGATTTCATGTGAAATGCTGAACACGGCAAGGAGTAATGCCTTCCACAACAGGGGAGGTACCGAAGATCGTTCCTGCCCACACTCTAGTCTGCAGATGTCCCCATGAGACGGCGATAGTGTGGTGGCAGTGGCTGAAGTCTCCAGCGACCAGGCATGGCCTCTTTACCTGGCACTCTCCTCATAGACCTGAGTACACTAAGCACTGCGGTGCTACCCTTGACCAACCGGTCTGGGGGTTGTGATATTGGACTGTAAGTTGTCCACCCCTTTAGCTATCACTGGATGATGATATGGTTTAGAATTGTTGGGTTGGGGGCTAGCTCTTCGGCATCTGTCCTGGGAAGGGGAGTTGGGTTTTTTATTCAGGCGGGATATGTTTTGGGGACCCAGGCATGTCGGGTGGTTTTAATAGCTGAAAGATTACACCACGACAATGGGATCCTCACTAGGCTTGAAATGCATTTCATGGAAAGTTCGGGGTTTGCACTCAATGGTACGCCATCATAAAATTCGCTCCTATCTAGTTTGCAGGGGTATTCAAAGAGCTTTCCTACAGGAAACCCACACATTGGCGAAGTAAGGGTTGGCACTGCAGGGCCGCTGGAGGGGTCAAACATATTACACCGCTTACTCCGCGTTTGCACGAGGGGTTTTAATTTGGATAAGAGCAGGTATTCTGTTTCAGTGCACTTGTCAAGTCATAGACCCTGAGGGACGCTATATTGTGGTGTCCGGGAAGCTGCATGGCAGGGACCCTTACATAAGGGAGCATATATGAGCCTAATTTGGATCAGCCAGCCTTTTTCTCTCTCACCTATCTCGCATACTGGCGACTGTCCTTACGGGCCCAGTCTTGTTGGGGGCAGATTTAAATTGCACAACAGATGTCATGCTGGACCGTTCCCATCCCCCACTCCCTGATGCACCAGCTCACAGGCTAGCAGCAGTGCGCTGCCGTTGGCAGCAGAAATGGGGCCTGGTAGACTCCTGGAGGGCACAACACCCGGTGACCCAAGATTACTCATTCTTCTCAGCCTTACACAACCTCCACGTCCGATTGAACGCCATTCTGTGGTTTCCAGACATCCACGGGGGAATTGCCAGTAGCCAGTATCTCACGCGGACGCTCTCGGACCACAATCCAGTACTGGTGAGCCTGCAATGGTCTTGTGCGCGACCCAAGATCCCCACCTGGTGCCTGCGTCCCGAGGCATTAGAGGACCCGGGGTTTTAAGGTGACAAGCCAGGAGAGGCTCAGTAATTCTGGAGCTCGGAGACCAACATGGTATAGCTAAATGTGACCAGCAGGGAATCAACAACCTGTTTCTCGACTACTATACCGGCCTTTATAGTAGTCAGCTAGCTCCTACAGAGGAGGAATTGAATGACTTCATGCGGCATACTGACTTGCCAGCAGTGGACGAGGACACAGCAGAATTACTTGGGCGGGCAGTAAAAAATAGGGGAAGTGCGGGGAGCTATCAAGGGTTTGGTCTGCAACAAAACTCCAGGCACAGAGGGCCTCCTCATTGAATTCTAGCTAGCATACATTTATATACGGGCTCCCAGGTTGATGCAGTTATATAACAATGCCAAAAGTGCTGGCTTACTCCCTACGTCCACCAGGGAGGCGGTTATTGTGCCGTTACTTAAACTGGGCAAACAAGCATTTGATAGAACAGCATACCGTCCGTTATCCATGCTCAATTTGGACTATAAAATCCTCAGTAGAATCTAGGCCACACACTATATGACTGCACTAATCCATACTGACCAATACGGGTTTATCCCCTCCAGAAACACTGAGATTGTTGTGTGGCGTCTTCTGTGAATACTAGAAGGGGCCTCCTATGACACTGAGACAGCGACAGTTTGTTGTTGATATTAAGCATGGGCTGAAAATTCGTTACGCTCGCGGAATTTGCGGATTTTCTGCGATTTCGCGATCCGCTAATCTCGCGAAATCGTGGTAAAATCCGCGAATCAGCGGGGGCGAATTTTCAGCCAACCACTTACAGGGTTACAGCAGCAGGTGCAAAAGTTGAAGCAAATTTTTTGTAACCTTTTACAAAAGGGTTACAAAGAAATTAACTTCAACTTGGGCACCTGCTGCTGTAAGCCTGTAAGTGCTTCCTGGCGCCTCGTTGCCTACTTTCAACTATTCTCTGACCCTGCTCTGACCCTTGGAGCAGGGTCAGAGAATAGTTACAAGTAGGCAATGAGGCGCCTGTCATGAAAATTAAACCTCAACAGGAAGCACTGACAGATATAAAAACAAGCATTTGCAATGCAATAGGTCTCGCATTAGGAAAGGTTGCGTAATTGGTCTTGTAAATGACAATTTTTTTTATTTATGTGTTGGTTTTGAAAATAGCTAAATTAATAGCTTTGTCATTTACAATGCCAATAGTTATAACATTTGCAAATGTGACACCTATAGCATTTGTAATGCAACATGTTTTGGATTTACGTTACTTAGATGTATTGATATTACAAATTACAATAGCTTTTAATTTTTTTTATAATTAATACTTAAATAAAGGTTATTTTAATTTATAATGGCAATAGCTTAAACTTTTGTAAATAACTTTTGTGAAGATTATGTTCAGTGTATTTTATTGTGACGAAAATCCAAGAACAGAAGTGAAATATTAACATCTTTTTGTGACATTTGTAATAAAGCTTGAAACATTGAGAGAACATTTTTGAAACAGTTGTTGTTGAATGGTTGCGCAGATTGATGCTGGGGTGGCGCTGAGTGGTGCTGTGGTGGTGCTGAGTGGTGCTGTTGTGATGCTGAGTGGTGCTGTGGTGGTGCTGAGCGATACTGAGATGGTGCTGAGTGATGCTGGAGTGGTGCTGAGTGGTGCTGTGGTGGTGCTGAGTGATGCTGTGGTGGTGCTGAGTGGTGCTGCTGAGTGATAATGTGGTGGTGCTGAGTGATGCTGTGGTGATGCTGAGTGATGCTGTGGTGGCGCTGAGTGGTGCTGATTGGTGCTGTGGTGGTGCTGAGTGATGCTGTGGTGGTGCTGAGTCGTGATGTGGTGGTGCTGAGTGATGCTGTGGTGGTGCTGAGTGATGCTGTGGTGGTGCTAAGTGGTACTGTGGTGGTGCTGAGTGATAATGTGGTAGTGCTGAGTGATGCTGTGGTGGTGCTGAGTGGTGCTGTGGTGGTGCTGAGTGATGCCGTGGTGGTGCTGAGTTGTACTGTGGTGGTGCTGGGTGATCCTGTGGTGGTGCTGAGTGATACTGTGGTGGTGCTGAGTGGTGCTGTGGTGGTTCTGAGTGATAATGTGGTGGTGCTGAGTGATGCTGTGGTGGCACTGAGTGGTGCTGTGGTGGTGCTGAGTGATGCTGTGGTGGTGCTGAGTGATGCTGTGGTGGTGCTGAGTGGTGCTGTGGTGGTGCTGAGTGATAATGTGGTGGTGCTGAGTGAATGATGCTCGGGTAGCTCTGGGTGATGATGTGGTGATGCAGAGGGCAGAAAGACACAAAAAGCAGTCTAACAAAGAGCAGAAGGGCAGAAAAACAATGAAAAAACGAGTCTAACAGAGGGCAGAAGGACACATGAAACCAGTCTAACAGAGGACAGAAGGGCAGAAAAACAAGTGAAAAACGATTCTAATAGAGGGCAGAAGGACACAAAAAACGAGTCTAACAGGGGGCAGAAAGCCACAAAAACGAGTCTAAAAGAGGACAGAAGGGCACAAAAAACTATTCTAACAGAGGGCAGAAGGGCACAAAAACAAGGGAATAACAGAGGGCAGAAGGGCACAAAAAACGTGTCTAACCGAGGGCAGAAGGGCAGAAAAACAAGGGAAAAATGAGTCTAACAGAGGGCAGAAGGGCACAAAAAACGAGTCTAACATGGGGCAGAAGAGCAGAAAAAAACAAGGGAAAAACGAGTCTAACAGAGGGCAGAAGGGCAGAAAAATAAGGGAAAAACGAGTCTAATAGAGGGCAGAAGGGCACAAAAAACGAGTCTAACAGTGGGCAGAATGAATCCCGCCCTGCGTGTTTGTCCACGAAGATGCCACCTTTTTGTGCAATACCTCTACTCAACTGGAGTACTTTCTACTGTCTAATCAGTAAGTGCTCCCTCGTTGGGTAAATGTATAGGGGCAGATTTACAATAACTGGCGCATCCCCAGGGATGCGCCAGTTATTGTGCGCTGCAGCTCCGCCACCCATGGTGCACCGCATTTACAACGCGGCGCACCATGTGGCAAAAACGGCACAGATGCGTCAGGCATCTGTGCCGTAAAAGCAGCGCATTGCTCTGGGGGACCCTATCTCCCCAATGCTGCGTCAAGCCTTGCGTCTGCTTCACGCAGGCGCAGGGTTTTTTACGCCGCATTGTCCTAAAAGTGACTGAGTGAAATCTTGTAGATTTCACTCAGCCACTTTCAGGAGGCGTTCCTGCGCAGGAACGCCCTCCCCTGCGCCGGAATGCCTCCTGATGGCGCAGGGCTTTACAGCGTGACACATCCCTCACAAAAGTGACGCAACTGCGGCGCAAAAGAGGCGCAGGCGGCTTGTAAATCTGCCCCATAGTGCTTTTACTACACTGTAGCTGCGTAAAGGGCCAAAAGATGTGTCTCCAGTGACCATGTGTGCCTGAGCCTGTGTTACAGGCACACATGGTCACTGGAGACACATCTTCTGGCCCTTTACGCAGCTGCAGTGTAGTAAAAGCACTATACATTTACCCAATGAGGGAGCACATACTAGATTAGCCAGTAGAAAGTACTCCAGGGCAAATCGCTAAAAAATCCTCGATTTTGCGGAAAAATTTGCGAATTTGCGGATTTTTTTGCGATTTTGCGGGGAAATCGGCGATTTCTCGAATTTGCAAATTTCGCCCATGCTTAGTTGATATACAAAAAGCATTTGACAGCCTGAAGTGGCCTTACCTATATCATGTGATGCAGAAAATGGGGCTGGGTGATGCCTTTGTGAGCTGGACTGCTCTCCTGTATACAGGCTCCACTGGCCGAATTAAAACCGGGGGACTCATCTCAGGGTCTTGCAGGGTGGGAAGAGGAACGTTTCAAGGGTGCCCCCTTTCCCCCCTGTTGTTTGCTCTGGCTATGGAGCTGCTGGCAGCGCGGTCCAGATCTGGGCCGCCTATCGGGGCTTAGTGTCCATGGGGTGACTCACCACATAGCGCTGTATACAGATGACCTGCTGCTCTTTCTGGCTGACTCGGGGATGGAGTTTGTTGGGGCGAAAACCCTGCTTCAGGCTCTCAGTAGGGTTGTAGGACTCAAAGTGAACTGGACAAAATCCTGCCTGATTCCAGTCAAAAAGGGCAGAATAGGCCAACAAGACTCAGAGGGAGTGGTCTGGGAAGACAGATGCCTGACGTACCTAGGAACACGAATATACCATGAAGAAGACGACATCCTGGAGGGTAACATAGGGAGGGCCATAAGGGGGACGAAAAGTAACTTGGACTTCTGACGTTCCTTGCCACTTTCGGTTGCGGGCCGTGTGGCACTGCTTAAAATGGTCACCCCACCGTGTTTATTATACTACTTTGGTACTCTACCGATTTGGATCCCGGCGAAGTACTTTACACAACTCTGGCCCATGGTCACTGGGTTCCTTTGGGGCGCGGGCAGACGCACAGTGGCTCTGACTACTTTCATCTGACCTAGAGCAGAGGGGGGCCTAGCAGTTCCAGATTTTGGGACCTACTATTTAACAGCACAATGTCAGTGGCTAATGAAATGAATGGCCTGCAATACTAGAGCGGCTGAGGAACAGTGAGAGGATTTTGGAACCCAGCAAATATTGGCCCGCATAGTCCTGAGCTCCCTGTTGGAACTGAAACCCTTCCTACGGAGCTGAGCATAGCGCGAAAGTGCTGGAACCGATACCTGTGCAGGGCTAAAATTAAGCGCCCTTATGCTCCAGAAATCCCATTATTGATGTGTAAGGCCTTACCAAATGGTGGCAATTGGTTGAGACTGCAGAACTGGGCGGACCGGGCGTTGGCCAGTATAGGACACCTATACGAGTAGGGCACCATGCTCACATTCAATGATCTGCAAGCTAGGTATGACCTTCTGCTGTATACAGCACTTACTGTGGCTATCCCAAAGCACTGGGGAGAGGGCCTCAATGAACCAAAGATATCAATGGGTTGCCAATATGGAGTAATGGCAGCAGGCACATTCAAAGCAGTGACGTAACTATACAGGCACATGACTTTGGAGGATTTACTTCCCCTGACTGACTTGAAGCTTAAATGGGAAGCTGACCGTGGGGAAGATATCCTGAGAAAACTTGGGGGAGTAGGTGGAAAGAGCTTGGAAGAGCACCAGGAATGTAAGATTCCAGTTAGTACATTTCTATATCCTGCACAGGGCTTATCTAACCCCGGAAAAGCTTAATAAGTATTTAAATGTAAATGTAAATGTAAATGTAAATTATCCAGCACCTCGGCGGCTTGCCCCCGATGCAACGCCGAGGGGGCATTCTTTAAGCATATGTTGTGGGACTGCCCATTTCTAGACAGTTACTAGGAGAATTAACAACAATACTGACTAATGTCACAGATAGGGAACTGGAACCGTCCCTGAAACACTGCGTCTTACATTGGTTCCCTCATATGGGTGCACAGACATAATATCGAGTCCAAAATATCGTTTGGACATAATATCGAGTAAATAATATAGACTGGACAAAATATCGACTGGACAGAATATCGACTACAAAAATACAGTTTTTAAGGCAAGTGAAGTAATATCGACTGTATAAAATATAGATAGCAAAAATATCGAATTTTTAATAATATATCATATTTTATAGTGTATTTTTATGTAATAATATGTGTGAAAAGTGTGTATTAATGTTATAAATAATTTTATTAAAAGGATTTTGTTTTTATAATAATTGCGTAATGTAATTGTGTAGCGGGTTGTGGGTTTATAGGGGAATAGGGTGGGAAGTAATTTAATTATAATTAATTAAATATGTAAATTAATTAATTGATATTAATTTAAAATTAATTGTTAATTAATTTATATGTGTTAATTAATTTAATAGTAATTGCAAAATAATTAATAATAATTGATTAATTGGTAAATATGTAAATTGTACTAATTTAATGCAGTAGCGGGTTGTGGGATTATAGGGGAATAGGGTGGGAAGTAATTTAATTAATAATAATTAAATATGTTAATATATTTATTGATAGTAATTAGTAAATAATTGATAATTAATTTATATGTGTTAAATAATTTAATAGTAATTGTTAATAAATTTATATTAATTGATTAATCGGTTAATATGTGATTTTTACTAATTTAATTATTACAACTACGCTTTCCAACGCTTTCCTTACTGTTGCATCCAATGGAGTTGGAATAGTAATTTTAACCCCTATGCTATCCAACGCTTTCTCTACTGTTGCACCCACTGGAGTGGGAATAGTAATTTTAACCCCTACGCTATCCAACACTTTCCCTACTGTTGCACCCACTGGAGTGGGAATAGTAATTTTTACCCCTACGCTATCCAACGCTTTCCCTACTGTTGCACCCACTGGAGTGGGAATAGTAATTTTAACCCCTACGCTATCCAACACTTTCCCTACTGTTGCACCCACTGGAGTGGGAATAGTAATTTTAACCCCTACGCTATCCAACGCTTTCCCTACTGTTGCACCCACTGGAGTTGGAATAGTAATTTTAACCCCTACGCTATCCAACGCTTTCCCTACTGTTGCACCCACTGGAGTGGGAATAGTAATTTTAACCCCTACGCTATCCAACTCTTTCCCTACTGTTGCACCCACTGGAGTGGGAATAGTAATTTTAACCCCTACGCTATCCAACGCTTTCCCTACTGTTGCACCCACTGGAGTTGGAATAGTAATTTTAACCCTTACGCTATCCAACGCTTTCCCTACTGTTGCACCCACTGGAGTGGGAATAGTAATTTTTACTCTATTGTTATTGTAAATTAATAATATTGGCTATTATTTAATTATATTTTGTTACTATATATATATATGTTTTAAGAAATATGATAAAATATTATTTTTTTTGTACTTTCATTAATTATTTAATTATCATTAGTTAATTTAAGTATTCTTAAGTATATTTTAGTACTTAGTTTTTAATATTAATTTAATTTAATAGTGTTTTTATTAAAGTCGATATTTTTTACAACTATATTTTTGTAAACGATATTTTAAACTCGATATTTTTGTACTTACCTGTTTGTAGATAGAAACTCGATATTTTGTCAGTCGATATTTTTGACACAATATTCTTGCAGGTCGATATTTTGGAATTCAATATTATTTCAGTGATCCCCTCATACGTCCAAAAATAAAGTCACAAGTAAGTTTCTTGATTTGGGTTTACTCCTGGCTAAGCGTAATATCACTATGCATTCTAAGTGAAGGGGAACCCAAGTGTAGCGCGATGGAAAGCTGAGCTCCTTAAATGGGCTGAATGCGAAGGAGTGATTAGATTACAGATAGCGAAACGCACAGGGAGCGAGAAGGCGTTGGAAATGGCGAAGGCCTGGGAGACATTGGTTGTAGCACTCAAATCCCCTGATAATAGAGATGTTATCACCTCAATGGGAGGCCCCCCAGTCGACACAGGGTAATCAGTGGGCAAATTCAGAGTTCCGGGACCTGACACCCTGCCTCAGGAGAATTCATCGAAACATTACCGAGGCGTGCACCCCCACAGTGATTCCCCATCTAGGGGGATGCCCGCCAAGCCCTGTATGGTTCTATCATATCCCTGATCTAGAAATACGTGACACTCCTGGGAGGGAGGGTAGTTGGAGGGGGGTTGTTGGAGGGTAAGGGGAGAGGGCAGTTTGGGGGCCAGAGGCTGCATTTTCCACAGTTGCAAAAGGAGCTGACTACAAGAACTGACGCAGAGCCGGTTAGCCGAGGGGCGCACCTCAAACTCCAACTGAACTGCCACCTTATGAGTTCTGTTTTGCTCTACTTTTGTTCCAAGTAACTTTTTTTATTGTTTATTGTTTTTAGTTAATAAAAACCATCACAATACAAATACAGGTTAAATACATTTTAAAAGGATGTTACTCCATGTTCATTAAAACATTAATATATATTAATATATCACATAACATGAGTTATAATACAGTTGTATAAAATATATTTAGGGCATAATTACAGGTACTTTGCAGTTTTCAACAAGTTATTTGTGTTGGGTACGCAGGTGATATAGAAAACATGTTTCTACGGTTCTTGTTGTTGCGAGATACCACGGCCTATATTCTTTGTATGAAACTCAATAAAGTTGGTTTAAAAAAAAAAATCGGATAGGAGCAGTTCTATCCCAGACCAGTAATGATGGTCATGAACAACCTGTTACTTTCATAAACCGGAAGTTTCTCCCGAAGGAGCAGCATTGGATTGCCATTGAGAGGAAAGCCTTTGCTGTAGTTTGGTCCCTGAAGAAGCTGAGACCATACCTGTTTGGTTCTCTCTTTCTTGTCCAAACTGACCTCAGATTCCTCTCAAATGGCTTATGCAGATGAAAAGAAAAAACCCCAAATTGTTAAGGTGGTCCATTTCCCTACGAGAAATAGACTTTATGGTGGAACACAGATCTGGGACTGACCATGCCAATGCAGATGGCCTTTCCAGGTTCTTCCACTTAGAGGATGAAGACTCTCTAGAAAAAGGTTAGTCTCACCCTCTTTTGTTTGGGGAAGAGGGTCATGTAGGAAAGGGCCTCTTTTGACATGATTAGCCCCCTCTTTTTGCCTGATTCATGATGTAAACCTCGAACTCTAAGTGCGCTGGATCCCTGCTAACCAGGTTCCTAGTGCCAGATCTTTTTCCTAAAACTGTACCACAATTGGCACCACTTCACCCACCCCTGTAAGTCCTTAGTAAATGGTACTCCTGGGATTTCAGGTCACATCTTCAGGATCTCGGGTATTGCCACATTTTCAGATATCCGAGTGAACTTCACTTTTAAAGACAGTGGCACGTCTCTTGATGCAAGTCCGGGTGGCTCAGGGAACGCCTATGCTGATCATTATGTAGCTGCTGTACAGCCTAAATCCAGTATTTACTCAGACGGTGGAAAAATAAAACTCCGGAAAAGGAAAGCTGTCAATTTAACTTTATTGCCATGCGCAGAAGAGCAAACGTGGTTGGCAGATGCAGTACAGTTGTAAGATAACGTGCCGTGACTCAAAAATATAGCTCCTGTGTAAACACAATATGGCGGCACGTTTATTACGTAATGCTGGATGGCTCTGGGGACACAGCTGCCCTAAACGTCACAAAGAGCTGAAGGAAGGTAGGCTTCAGGCGCTCCTCGCGCACTTTTAAATTCAAGGTGACAGTTAAGCATTTTGACATTATATTGCGCAGTGAAATCCGAGTTAATTTAAACATGACTCGGAATACTCCCACTGTACACACACTAAGTGCAGATGACGGTGCCTTTTCCAATATATAAAAAAAAACGCACTTGAGAGCTGCGCCGGCATTGGACCGAGATCTTTATCAGGCAGTAACACTCTCGTACACCAATTCGAAACGCTGCATGAGCTTTCCTTTTTTAAAAAAACAAGTGCTTTACATCAGTTTGACACCTCATCAATTTGTAAAAAAATGTAGAAAGAAACCTTTGTGTCATGCCAAATAAACTGCACGGAAAGATCCACCAGATGGCACTTGTTCACCACACTTATGCCTGAACACGAATAAGCAATCTCTTCCAATGACGCTTATTCATCACACTGCCAAACACAGTACATAGCTGTTTGATTATAGATAGGCGATCACATCCACCGCATGCTTGAAGACAGGAAGCTTCACAGTTAAAAATATTTGAAACACTGTAATCCACGGTTTGACTTGCTCCTCACACAGTCACGCTATCTGTCACAATAATAAGTTCATTTAGATCAAAATCCTGGGTTAGTAGGCTGTCCGTTGGAAAGGGACACTGGTGGGACTTACCAGGGTTGTACTCTTGTTCTCTTGTTTTCCGTTTCAGCAGAGATAACCTTAATTCGTTTTCAGTTTCACAAGTTCTAGTTTCTTTACTTCTTTACCATTCTTGCACGCTGTAAATTCTTAATAGTTCTCAAAACGTCGCCAAATGTTGTGGGTAAAAGAAGATATAACTCCAGAGGAAGCCAGGTAGTTTACCCAAGATGTAGGTTTATTTGCAGATCAATACAAGTTCCATGTTAGTTTCAGAGGATAGTCATTAGGGTAAATAGATAATCATTTAAGGTCCCACCAGGAGCTAGGTGTTAGTTGCTCAGCTCACACTCATCAACTGTCATTCCACACAGACACACAGGCACACTCACATTCTGAACTCTCTGACATCACGCACTCCAACATTCCACACAGACATAACACTCACTCTGGCTGAGCAACTGGAAAGGAGGAAAACCCAAGTACAACAGTATGCAGGGCATGGGTACTAAAGAGGGTCCTATAGAGGCAGCAACCCAAAATGTGCCACCTAGGGACCCCTCACCAACGCCATGCAAACTTCCATTGGAGGCTGCGTGTCTCTGTGCAAAGAAAAACTAGAGTCAACATGGCACTCAGCCTCATGTGCCATGCCTCCATGCACTGTATGAGTTATAGGTAAGTCATCCCTACTGCAGACCTTAGAGCCCTAAGGCAGGGTGCACTACATTCCATGTGTGGACATATCTGCATGAGCAGATATGACCCTACAATATCCAGGCCATTCTTGGATATTGTAAGTGCACAGGGAAGCCATAGAGAGTACACATGCTGCATACTTGCCATTGCTAGTCTCCTTACTCCATGTGGGCTGCACTGTACTAAACATCTCGTCTTAATAAATCCTCACTGATTCCAGTGATGAATTTGTTAATAAATGTGCACAGCAGGGTCCCCTGAAAACATAACAAACACCGGTGTGGTATTTTACTAGTCTTATCCAGCCTGCCACCTCAAGACTTGTTTAGTAGCTCATGGGGTTTGAGCGAAAGCTCTCAGAGGCCACAAACAGAGCCTGCATTGGGCGGAGGTTCTTCACACCTCCTCCAGGCTGGAATGGCTTGCCAGGGCGGGAAGGTTTAAAGACGCTGCTGCCTTCGACATCCAAGCCAGGCATCTGCGGATAGTAGAAGATGCCAATCCCCCCCTTTCCAACTTAACTTTTGGCAGAAGGAAAGGCAGTAAAATTAGTTAGATGAGGAGGGGTTCCCACATTCAGCCAGCACTACCCTTATGGTATGGCAAGCGATGTGGACAGTACTTTTTCAATTCCTCCCTCTTGAGATGGTAGGAAATCAACCTATTAGGGATAGGGTAGTGCCCTTTCTGACAGGAAGTGGTCACTTAGAGGGTGTAGACACCCTAAAGGTAGATAGCCCATTGCCTCCCCCTTTACCGCCCCTAAATTTAGTACTTACGTGGCATCCCTGGACCTGGCAACTTCGATTTGACGGCCCTAGGAAGAGCAATGGAAAAAGAAGAGCTGTTGCAGGAAATTGATGCCAAACTCTGCCAGCTGCTTCCAGGACTCCACCTTCATGGCCTGCTGTCTCGTCCTGCAACTGTGAAGTCTTTGAGAACCACAGAGCACCTCCAATCTTCGACCAATTGCCGTAAACCTACTTTGAAGTATAGGAGCTACTCCCATGCAGCCTGCAGGCACTAAACTGTTAAGTCCAGTTTACTGACCTGCTGCTCCCCAGCGACTTCAAAGCAGAAGCTCTGGAGGGTCAGATCTGTCTCTCCTCCAAGTGTGTAGACACCAGAACCTACCAGAGTCATGCCTTGCCAGTACTCCGGGTACCGAACCACATACACCGAAGACAGAGAAAAAAGCATCCAAATTGGACTCCAACTGCCCAGGGTCATACCTTGCCAGTACTCCGGGTACCGAACCAACTACACTGAAGACAGAGAAAAAAGCATCCAAATTGGACCCCAACTGCCCAGGAAGAAAGCACCCGTTGAGGGACATTGAGACCCTTGAGATGCCCTGCATGAGTGGCCCAGCTGTCCTGGAATTGTGTCTCTAAGCTGTCTGCTACTGACCGCGAGGACATCTTAACACACACTGCTTGGCTGACCTATCTGCTCTCCACCCCAGCACATTAGGCCTGGTTACTGACAAACCAGATCTGCTCCCATGGTCCTGAGGCCCTTGCATCCTGCTCCCTCGAGTGGGATCCCCCGGGCATACCTGTGCAGTGTGTTTTCAAGTGGCCCCCTTCTTCGTAGCCCATCAGCTAATAACCACCTAAGAACCCGGCTCCTGGCCGAATCTAGGATTCTCCAAAGAATCCATTAGTTGTTCATTGGAACTTGCCCTGCTTCTTACCTGAATCCAGAAGGTGAACCTTGAAATCCAACTGTATGATTTTATATGCATTTTTTTACTTTTTACAATTGATTTCAATGGTGCTTAATTGGGCACAAAAATTATCATTTTGCAAACTTTGAAAATTCATATCTTTAAAAGTACTTACTGTAGAATGAAGTTCTTGGTCCTGAAAAGTATAAAAAATCAGTGTTATTTTTGGAAATTGGTCTCAGAGTTATTCTTGAGAGTGTGTCTAATTTATTACCTCTGTTAATACCACAAATGCTTAAGACTGCCCTCTAATAAGCCTAACTGCTCGCCCACACTAACACAAAAGAGCATCAGTATTATCTACTGTAGCCTCTGTATACTAATAAGGTATCCACTTGACTCTCTGCACGGTGTGTACTTCTTTTAGTACACTATATAGATAGTATACTAGCGTAATACTGTTACCGCTGGTTGTTCTTCCATGTGTCACCATCATAGCAGCCAAGAGATCTCACAGAGACCGTGAGAAGAAATTCCTTGGTGTGCTGTGGAAAGCTCCCAGTGCATTATTGACATTTTCAACATGAGTCTTGGAAATATTTTCAGGACTCTCTTAGGTTCAGGGAAAGGCAGTTGTTTGGGAGTCGAGCCAAGGTAGAAAATGAGGAAAAGTGACCAGAGTCCTGGATAAGAAAGGAGAAAGAGTAACTCTTAAAGGGCAGAATCTACCTTCATTTTTCCCCCCTGAAGTGTAGACAGGGAGTAGAGAGCTTGTCAAGAAAGGGAGAAACTTGTAAGCTACCACAGATTTTTCCTGAAGCAACTCTTGCTATATCAGCAGGAGCCACATCAGAGCAAAAAGACCCACTGCTTGTGCAAGGAATTCAAAACTTAGTCCGCCAGTGGCAAATGGACTACAATATTTTTAATCACTCTGGGGCCGATTCACAGAATTAATCTGAGATAAAATCCTAAACTTTCTACTTTTGGTATTCACAGAAGACATTTAGTAGTAGTAAAGTTAGGACTCCTAACTTTAGCATTACAAATCTGAGATAAAATCCTAAACTAACTACTTTTGGTATTCACAGTTGGCATTTAGTATTAGTAAAGTTAGGACTCCTAACTTTACTACTACTAAATGCCTTTTGTGAATACCAAATGTCGTAAGTTAGGATTTTGTGTCAGTTTAGTAGTAGTAAAGTTAGGAGTCCTAACTTTACTAATACTAAATGCCTTCTGTGAATACCAAAATTAGTAAGTTTAGGATTTTATCTCAGATTAGTTCTGTGAATCAGATCCTCTATGTCTACGGATGCTATTTGGGACGCCTGCCTTCTCTGACCATTGACTATTAGCCTGATATCTTCTGCAAAGTTTGTTTCGCATTTAGGTGTTTGTTTAAATCAAGATGGCTGTTTATAAAAGGGTATTGGAGAAATGTTAAGCTATGCAATTTCTGGAGTCCACACACTCATTTTATTAGCACTTAAATTCGTAGGATCAAATATTACTTACATTTAAAGAAGACAGTTTGATAGGAAGCAAACTCAAATTGAAATGCTTCAAAACAAAAAAAATTGATAAAGAAGATATTTGCTGGTATTGAGTCTGACCGTAACACTTCTTTTTACCTGTGTTTCAAGATGACGATGTCTTTCTGGATGATGAGGAAGCAAGGCAAGAGTATGTGCTGAATGACAATGGAATAATATTCTATGGACTAGAAGACTTTATTTTGGATCATGGATGGAACTATGGACAGGTAAGTGAATGGTGTACCTAATGAAAGAGCAACACAAAAAATATGAGTGGGCCTTATACAGCACAGAGGCAGTTTCAGCCAATTTTCCATATCAAATGATTCTCATTCGCTAACCATTTTCCATCTATATAGCCTAGACAGCAGTTAGAACATTGATAAATTATATATCAGAACTATTGAAATTTACCCGTAAATAAACAGCTTTTTTCAAGGGGCCAGCAACTAAATGTCATCCCTGTTGACTTAAAAACGCGAGCAAACATTGAGAAAAGAGACAAACTGGAAACCTAGCTTGTTAACTGATTACAACTATTACAATACAAGCAACAGAACAGATGGCAGAGGCTAATAGAATCGGCACCCAACACGTGAATAGTGTCCTCTTATTTAATTGAAGGTGCACAAAAACAAAGAGTACTCCCCCCTACACTCCCCGCGGTGTAGGAACAAATCTTGCAAATTTGATACAACAGCAAAAATGGTTCAGCACTCTATAGACAAATTAACAATACTTCTTATCACAGTCCACTTCAAATAAGTGTTGAGAAAAAGTAATTGCACATAAGTAGTAGTAGTAGCTTTATTTCGATATATTAGTCATATCATAAAAGCAATACAATACAGAAAATATATTAAAAATACAATACATTTTAGCATTTTGTTCCTCAGTTAAAAATATTCAAATTGACCATTCCTAAGATACAAATAAATTGACAATAAAACAAACACAATGTGGTTTAAGGGAAATTCATTTGCAAAAAGAATTTGATAACAGCATGAGGATAACAATAGTGCCAATATAGTTCATTTTAAGGGAGACTCAGTTGCCTGGCGGATCTGATCCGCCAAGCCCAACCCAAGAATTTTGCCAAACAACAGGCAAACAAAGGACAGGCATCAGATCTTAAAATACGTAAGGCCTCCAGGTGAGATCTAGTGCCAAGATTCCTGCATAGAGGTTTCAGCCACATGCGGCGCGGGGCTGTATAGGCTGGGCACTCAAACATTAGGTGGGCAACTGACTCATGCCTATTGTCACAAAAGGGGCAATATGGTGTAGTTTGCAACGGTGGTTTCCAGCTTGCTGTTAGCTGTCCTAGTGGCAATAAACCCACCCTAAATTTGAAATATAATGCCCTGTCCCATGATTTATGGATCATATCTAAGTATGGTTCTCTAGAGGGGAGCTCCTTGACCATCAGAAATTCTATGGTGGATCTACATAATTTAGAATTACTGTTTCTCCCATTTGCCACCCAAGACCAATATAGCTTCTTTAGTGTCTGTTTGGAGGGGGCAGTTCTATTGGCCCAGGCGTCTTCAAGGCCCAGGTCATAAAGAAGCCGCTTAACTTCTTTAAGCCAACGGACCTTCTGCCAGCCAGGTGTTACGAGGAGTTCCCTTAGGCCTTCAGCGTAACTGGACAATTCTGGTACCCTCCATATTCGTGCCCACAAGAGAAGGGGACGTAGCCTCGCCTGCTCACTTATTGGGCGTGTGCCCGCATCTAATAAGAGTGGAAGGGAGGGGGTACTATGTGGTAGCCTCATGAGGTCTTTGTGGAATTTATTTTCTAGGTGCCTCAGGAAGTCAACTTTCTGCACACCCCACAATTCAGACCCATACAGAGCTGCGCTCACCACCCTTGCCCTGTAGATGTCTAGTACAGCACCAATTGGTTTGAGGGACAAGGCACGTTGTTCCTTCAGCAAGGCCCCTGTTACCCTCTTGTGGGTCAGAAAGATCTTTTGGTGGTGGGCCTTCCAGTTCATAGAGTCACAGAGGCGGATACCTAAATAATCGAACTCTTTTACCCTTTCGAGGGGGACTGAGTCCAAGGTGGGTGGAATGACAGTTTTTCTTGGGGGGTTTAAGACCAGGAATTTAGTTTTACCTACATTAATAGCAAGACCCCTAGATTCACAGAATTTCTTAAAACTAGAGAGTAAGGATTGGAGGCCTGATGGAGTTTTTGAGATCAGGAGGGTGTCGTCTGCAAATAGGAGGGTAGGGATTTTTCTGCCAGCCAGGGAAGGTGCGTCTGCTGGATGTTTAAGCAGGTGCTCCACCACTCCATTAACATATAGTGAAAACAGAGCGGGGGCTAGCACACAACCCTGGCGGACACCCCTATTTAGAGGGATACGTGGTGTTTTTTGGCCCTGATCTCCCCACCTGATCTGCGCAAAGTTACTCTCGTGAAACTTGATAAGCATGCTAAGTAGGTAAGAGGGGATACCCAAACCCTCCAAGACACTCCACAACTGGGCACGTGGGACCAGGTCAAAGGCAGTCCGTAAGTCTATGAATGCGAGGTACAGACTGCCCTTGCCCAATACGACCACTTTCCAGTATAACATTAATAAGCGGAATGTCTGTTCGATGGTCCCCGTTCCGGATCTAAAACCAGCCTGGAAGTCTGACAGTACTTGGTTTTCTTCAGCCCACTGTAGGATCCTGCCTAAGACTACCTTGCCAGCTATCTTCTGGGTGGAATCTAGCAAACTAATTGGGCGGTAGTTAGCGGGGTCGTCCCGGCATCCTTTTTTAAAGATCGGGACGAACCTCCGCGCCCCTCCAGGAGTCAGGCAGACATCCACCCATCAGGGCCGTATTCAGAAATAGGGCAATAAGTTTGCTCCACACCTCCGGGTTGGCCTGTATTAAGTCACCTGGGATGCCATCAGGTCCTGCAGCCTTATTGGCAACCAGGCACTTAATTGCCCCTTCAACTTCCTTAGTGACAAAAAGGTGGTGCTCATTTAGATAATCAACAGGCACTCGGTGTAACAGATCCGTCGTGGCATCTAAAAAACCCACAGGAAGGGAGTAAAGCTTGGAAAAATGGGAAAACCACGCCTCCCCTGTGATGTTACATGTCAGTAGGGAGTCAGCGGGTTTATCCCTAGCTCTCAACAGTTCCCAAAAGGCCTTCGAGTCTTTCTTTGAACTAGCCATCATTAAGTCGTCCCAGAATTTGGTTTCGTAGGCACCCCTAGCCGTAGTTAAGACTTTTTTATAGTTTTTCCTAGCGAGCCTAATATGACCAGGAACCTTGGATTTCACTGCTAGTATCAATTCACGTTTAGCAGCGCAACAGGTAGGAGAATACCATTTAGCTCTACTCTTAGACGTAACTCTATTCGTGGCCCTTGCTTTTCCCTGCGGGACAACGAACAGCTTACTTAGTGCTAAGGTTGTTTCTATAAAGACATTGGAGACATCAGAATTACTAAATTCCAATGAATCTAGCCGCATCTCCACAGTAGACATTATGGACTTTGCTTGGGCCATCCTTCCCTCATCCGCGGCAACTTTATTCCATTTTAACCGCCTACCACAGTTCGAAGGGAGTAGTTCGTGGGACGATTTCCATATATGTGGTGACGGAGATGGGATCGTGCCTTGCCATGGGGGAGTGAGGGTCAGGGCTAGTGGGTTGTGGTCACTGTCAGAAGTCGATAGGACCTCCATATCTTGAAGATATACCCAGAGCTTATGGTTCAACAATATATAATCGATTTGTGAAGTGTGCCCCACCCTATTGTAAGTGTGTGCTCCCCTGGTATCAGACTTGGATCTACCATTAGTTGCTCTAAGGTCATATTCCATACAGAGGGCATTAATGTCTATAGCACTCTGGGTCCATTTTTTAATCGGGTTTAGAGAGAGCAAGGGGATACCTCTCCTAACATTATCCTCCCAGATATCTAATATGTCCTCACTGGCTAGTGGTTCGAAACAACAATTAAGGTCTCCCGCCAGTATAACGAGGGAGTCTGTATTACAGGATCCGAGCTCTTCCTCAATTCCTGTTGAAGATAACATAGAGACGCCACCCCTTGCCCCCCTTAAGTAGAGGTTAAACACTTCTAGCTTTTTCCCCCCTTGGCATTGGATTGATAGTCTCTGCAGATCGGGTGATTTTGTGGGTATATGCCTTGTGGTTAGCCCCAGTGCAATACTAACCCAGATCAAAAGGCCGCCCGAAGGGTGACCTTTGCTGCCAGATGCTTGGAAAGCAGGCACAAAATAGGTTGTATAACCTACCCTGTGTCGAGGTTCCAGGGACCAGGTTTCTTGCAATAGACAAATCCCAAAGGATTCCACAAGGGAATTCCAATCGGGAGTGTCGATGTTACGTGCAAGTCCTGCTACGTTCCAACTGAGGAGCCTCAGCGGTGGATTTCCTGCAACACTCAGCCCCAGTGTGTGGGCAAATGCAGGGGGGGGCAGGAACAGAGCTAGACCTTCTTGGCCCGTGTAGCAACACTGTAGCCTCAGCAGCAGCCCCAAAAAAAGTTAGGGTGTCCTCCTCCTTAGTGGGGTCGGATACCCAGGTGTCATGGGTACTAACAACATTGATCCTTTTACTAATAAGCGGGGCCAATAGGTGCTGTGTTAAGGGGGTCAGCGGGAGAGTAGCTGTATCATGCGCTGTTTCATGAGCTGTTTTGGTGTTGAGATTTTCCAACACCCCCCTTCCTTTCAAAGCATACACAGATGGTTGGCCAGAAAGATAAGAACTATTTCCAACAGGTTTAATCGCCAAAGGTAAAAGGTCAGGAACCACAGGAGACAAGAAGATCTTGGCAAAAGGTGAAGAACCAGCAGGCATGGGAAGTCAATCTACCTCTTCCAGACAACCAAACCTATTGGATGTTGGTGCCCCGAGCCACCTTCTGTGTGGGACTTCCCATTTGTCTCTTGCCCCACCACGGGCCTGGTGGCGTACCGATGACCATTCCCCCCATAGTTTTGGTTAGGACGTGGGGGGTAAAAGAATGTTAAAGGCCTGGCTACAATGGCTGAGTCTTCCCCATAGGTAGTCCACGAACATATGTGGTGAGCCGTATGTGGGTCCTCAAAGGTCACAACTATACAGTCACCTGGACTGGATTTCCGAGAAGGACCTACCCAGGGAACTCTACGCACCATTAGGATTCTACTTCTAGTTCCGTTTGGGATCGGTCTATTTACATTCAGCCAGTGGATAACCTTATTCTTCAGGGACCAGTGATTTTCTTGATGGTCATTCTCAATTTCCGGTACACCTGTCAATACCACCACATATGGCTTTGCATCTGGGGGGAGATCTATGTAACCCCCACGAAAATTACTTCTTTTTTGTGGGCCCTGGGGGGTTGGGCAATCAGCCTTATTGGCATTCGGCCTTAGGGCAGTTCCTGCTTTGTGGTGTATAGTAGGTTGTGAAATAGGGAGCTTCGATAACTTTGGTGGGGGATTGGGGGCTTTGTGATCGTAGCCCTTTGTGCGTGGTTTGGGTACTGGCCTGATTAAGGGTGGTACTGGAGGGGTAGTGTTGGATATTGGTGGTGCTGGGTTGCTATTTAGAATACCATTGTTTTCCTGACCTTGCAAACTAAGAGTTGCTAGGGCTAGAATACTCTTTTCCACCTCTAAGAGATGGTTCTCAATACGAGAAAGTCTTAGGTCGAGGGGAGATAGCGGCTTTTTTAGGGTTTCCCAGACTATTTTTATAAAATCCACGTCCTTTCCTTCCTGCTCATCTAATTGTGTCCCAATGTCCTCTACTGTTGCGTTTTCCTTGGAAAATTCCAAGGTTGCGCCATCCTCATCTGCTCCTGGAGGCATCTGTACAAGAGAAGCAGTCCCACCTTCAGCACTAATCACAGGGAGATTGCTAACATTAAGTTGGTGGGCCCTAGCAACTTTAGCCTTCTTGCGTGAGTAGGCAGACCTTGTGGCGCGTTTTCTTTTATGTGTTGTGCCCTTGGTGTTAATGCATGGGGAAATATCATGTATCTCCGTGATCTGCGGTGTATTGACATTCAATTGACTGTGGTCTGGTTCAGAAATAGCCACGGGTGGGATCTGACTGGCGAGCTGGTGAGGGGAACACGGGGTTGGTATTAACACAGGGGACGTAGCTAAAGTGTGATGGACGTCAACATGCGTTATAATGCACCGCGGATTAGCCAATCGCTCCGGGGTTATAGCGGACGCTATGTGGCCCAGAAGTGATTTTTTGGACTTAGCAATGTCCTGGGACAATCTTCTAGCAGCCTCCAGATCTAGGGAAACACGTTTTTGCATTTTAGTAATTTCCTTGTCTATAGCAATGTTTGTCCTCGTGATAAAATCGTCAAGAGTCCCATTTTGCTTCAAGCTCCCCTTAGCAGCCTTGCTGCGGCTTGCCCGTGTGCACATCTCCTACAAGGCTATACAAAACAGTTGCAGCAATATAAAAACAGCAGATAAATGGTACCAGAGGCCCAAGGGTGGGCGAAAGGGGTGGGGCTCAGCCCAGACTCTTCAGACCTCGAACGGCCTCAAACGGCCTGCTCTTTGCCCGGTCTTCGCCCCGGGCGCTACCGCGCAGCGGTGACTCCGAACTGTGAAATAGGACTAGGGCAGGGCAGGGGGCGTGACCGGCAGGGAGAGCGGCCACAGGTGTGACACGCAGGGACTCCTGGGCAATTGAGTCCCTGCTAGGCTGCTCGCAGCCCTGCCGGTGCGAAGAGAGACAGGAATGTTCGGCTCCCTTTCCCAAAGCCCCACAAAGTCTGAAGACGCACCGGGACCCGCGCAGCGGGTCCGGCAAGGCGTTGTGAAGTCACTTGGTCCCAAGAGGATCCAACGACGGCAGACAGCAACAGGAGGTAGGAGCCTCCGCACAGTTCTCAGGCAGACCACTGGACAAGGTTTCCCGCTGGCTGTTAGAAGCTAAGCAGCTTTATCCTAGTCGGGGGGCGTGACCGGCAGGGAGAGCGGCCGCAGGTGTGACACGCAGGGACTCCTGGGCAATTGAGTCCCTGCTAGGCTGCTCGCAGCCCTGCCGGTGCGAAGAGAGACAGGAATGTTCGGCTCCCTTTTCCAAAGCCCCACACAGTCTGAAGACGCAGCGGGACCCGCGCAGCGGGTCCGGCAAGGCGTTGTGAAGTCACTCGGTCCCAAGAGGATCCAACGACGGCAGACAGCAACAGGAGGTAGGAGCCTCCGCACAGTTCTCAGGCAGACCACTGCACAAGGTTTCCCGCTGGCTGTTAGAAGCTAAGCAGCTTTATCCTAGTCGGGGGGCGTGACCGGCAGGGAGAGCAGCCGCAGGTGTGACACGCAGGGACTCCTGGGCAATTGAGTCCCTGCTAGGCTGCTCGCAGCCCTGCCGGTGCGAAGAGAGACAGGAATGTTCAGCTCCCTTTCCCAAAGCCCCACAGAGTCTGAAGACGCAGCGGGACCCGCATAGCGGGTCCGGCAAGGCATTGTGAAGTCACTCGGTCCTAAGAGGATCCAACGACGGCAGACAGCAACAGGAGGTAGGAGCCTCCGCACAGTTCTCAGGCAGACCACTGGACAAGGTTTCCATAGGTTGCACATAAGGGAAAAAGGCATCCAAATTCGATAGATGTATTTCTTGTTCCAAAATTATTTTTATTATTCACAGAACAGAATCTTCTTTCACAGACGGAGTCATCATAGCCAACGCATTTCGTCTCATTAAGAGACTTCTTCAGGGCTTTAAGTATATGGCATATGTTATATTCTTCAGGCAACGCGTAGTATTTCAAAGAAGCAGTATGAGTAAAACACTTGATGCAGTATTCTAACAGTCTTAAAACGGCATAACAACCGCACGCAATCCGGTCAGTATGTAGGTTTCTTTGAAATACTATGCGTTGCCTGAAGAATATAACATATGCCATATACTTAAAGCCCTGAAGAGGTCTCTTAATGAGACGAAATGCGTTGGCTATGATGAATCCGTCTGTGAAAGAAGATTTTGTTCTGTGAATAATAAAAAGAATTTTGGAACAAGAAATATATCTATCGAATTTGGATGCCTTTTTTCCTTATGTTTAATTATTTTCTCAACACTTATTTGAAGTGGACTGTGATAAGAAGTATTGTTAATTTGTCTATAGAGTGCTGAAACCTTTTTGCTGTTGTATCTAATACTACTACAATGACTACTACTACTACTGCAATACTACTGTGAATAGTAGTGCTACAACTCTATAGTAGAGGTTTTGCATCTCCTATTTATAGTATCACTTCTACTACCCCTACTACTAACTAAATGTACATAGCACCTAATACTAAGGGTAGTAGCCTGAGTGTACATGGTTTCTGCAAAATATAAAGTGGAAGATTTAGATGCTGTATCTATATTTCACTCATGGAAGTAGCATAACAAATACACTGCTTGTTGCTGTAAGAAATAGATGTTTCCCTACCCAGACATTGCAAGTATGCCCATACAGGGCTCTATCTTTGATGCCTCACTGCTGCAAGGCTGATGGTGAAGAGGGGGGGGATTACTATCAGGAAGAGATCGATTTTGCTGACACCCAGCCTCTATTTCTTTTACAGTTTGAAGAAAGCATATTGAATATCTGCCTTGCTATCCTAGATCGGAGCGTCGAATACAAAGAGGATCCGATTAAAGACTATTCCCGTAGGAATGACCCGGTCTATGTGGGGAGGGTGGTGGCCTCCATGGTAAGGATAAGGTTAAGCATATTTCATAAAGAATACTTTGAACTTCACATTTCATTATGTAATGATAGGACAAGAAATATGAATTTAAAATGCTTTGTACTGGCAACTGAGCATTACCCCCTACCTACATATGATGCAGAAACAGATGGCTATGTTCTAAATATTTAGGAATGAAGGCCTTTTTAGGTTTTGCCTAGAGGCAGCATTTATCTGTTATCAAAAACCTATTGTGAGCAGTACCAATTTCTTCAGTAGGCTTTGGGTCAGGCTACTGTTTACCATTGTTTAGTTTTCTTTTTCAATCTCATTTGCTTGCTTCTTATTTGATTGTTTTCCCCGCCTCTTTTTTGTTTGTTCTTCCCCTGGAGCACAGCTGTTTTGCAATGTTTCTGACTGAATAACCTGTATCCTTCCACAGTTTATATAAGGGAACTATGCTTTTATTTTGTTTGCAGCACTTCATGAGAGTGCATGCGTTTTCTTCCTCTTCTTGTTTCACCCTTCCATACCAGATCGCATACTTCTGATTTTAACAAAACTTTTTATGAAAAGAAGTATTTTCTTATTTACATATAGCTCACGTCTTCTTCCGTTAGCTCCATAAGCTGTACCTAAAAATACATTCAGCAAAAAGACAGCTCTGTGCCAAACAACCTAACTTTGGAATAGAGCTTTACTAGAGCTTGTACCTGCAAGTGGCATCCCAGGATACTCCTAAAGTTGTTCATTCATCAAATACATAGAACAGTTACTGACATAAGGTTAGGTGGCTCACGAGTGACCATTGCAAGTGGAGACAAGGGTCCATGGCTATGAAATCGCTTTGAGTGCCTATCGTACTTGGTATCAAGCCTGGACCATATTGAAAGGGGGGGGGGGAGTGATCTGGACTAGGGATTAGGGACTTCACCAAAATTCTTTTAGAGAAATGTTGGGAAATGACTAGATTACGTGCGTGCAAGGGACCTGGCTGTTTGAAGCAGCCAAACCATTAGGTGCATTTTTAAGGCTTTTTAAAGACGCTTAGCATCGGGCCCTTGCCTGCTGTTGGGCGGACTACTTACAAAAGCAGTCAACAAAGTCACTGTGGTAAAGGTCAAAAGTCGATGGATATTGGCATGCCAGATAGAGATCTATAGTGGTCCCCAGGCATAGATATATATATTTATATTACCTACTGGCGGTCGCCAGTAGGTAGTAATCGTTAGGACCTATTTTCCATAGAAAATCCTCAACATTCTATTCCCAATAACTTTGGCGCCGGCTGACGAAGCTTCGCAAAATTTTCGAAACTTTTGGCAAGCCCGGTCCGCTCCTATCCTGAAAGTCTGCGGGTGATTCGTCAAGCGAGGGCCGAGAGAAAAGGGGGTCCCAAAACGTGTTTTCCCCGTGCAATTTTCCATAGGAACCTTTAATTGCAGCTACAGCCCAAACTGCTGAACGGAATTACACCAAATTTGGAAACAAGGTAGTCCTTGGTTCAGACTCATGCCTTTTTGTTAAATGGTGTAAATCTATTCAGTAGTTTTTTAGATATTAAAGGAAAAAATAGATATATGTAGCTGGGCGGAGCCTAACGACATATCTCATCGTGAGATTTGATTGGCTCTCAGCACTTCATCCAAGAAGTGTTGGCAGCCATCTTGGGACCAATGTACATAATAGCACCTCATTAAAAAGCATTGCAGTTAATAGAAGGTTTTAAGACTTTTGTTACATTATAAATCATTTGTTGATGGTACCATACTCATTTTAGGAATTGTGGTGTGTTCTAAGTTGATTTTACCATGTGAAAAAGTCTTTTGCTGGGATATCATGAATCATTTGTGAGAGAAAACTTTTTTCTCATGCTTTTCCCACGGAGATTTGGAAGGTGATCTATAAGCTAAACTGAGAGCATATTTTCTGTAAATTTCCATTATCTTTCTCAGTCATGTGAGAATGAAGTCTGACATTCTCAGTAAAACATGTACATCCAACAAGGGCAGAGACTGTCAGTGTATTCCTTTGTGTTCTACTGCAGCTTCCCAGAGTGTTCTAAAGAACAACTAGAGTGCTAACACCCTTACTTATGACAAAAGTATTGCACACCTGAAGCCATTTGATTGAAATAAAGTGGTAACTCTTAAAACATTTAATTTAAAAAGAAACAAAATGAGGGGCTTAATTATGCCATAGAAAGTATGATTAGTGCTGCAGAAAGAAAAATGAGGGCACACTTTGAGTGACTTCTCAAATCCTCTTCTATTTCATTAAAAAATTCTAACATGCAGACTGAAACATGCACTTTGAATACCAGCAGCAGACTTCCCTGGTGAGCAGTAGCTTTACTACAGTGATCTAATGAGCAACTAGAGTGCTAACATTCAGAATTTATGGCAAATGTGTGACACATCTGAATGCCTTCTTGATGGTACCAAATTAAAAAACCTGAAAGTATTTCCTACTGAGGAGACTGTAGTAAATGAGGAAATTAGGAAACTTCATAACAAAAAAGTCTCCCAAGATGGCCACCAAAGACAAAACAGCCCAAATGGAGCACAAATATCACCCAGAAGTAGCCCAAGTAAAGCCCAATGACAGAATGTCCCAGAGTGTTCTAAAGAACAACTAGAGCTCTAACAGTCTTACTTATGACAAAAGTACGGAACACCTGAAGCCATCTTGATTTAAATAAAGTGGTAACGCTTAAAACATTAAGGGCCAGATGTAGGTATCCAAATACCGGTCGGTAACGGCCAAAAATACTAATTTTCGGCCGTTACTGACCGGTATTTGGATACTGAGATGTAGGGCCACCTAAAATACAGATTCGGTAATTTTACCGAATTGGTAATTTTACCGATTCTGTAAAATTACTGAATCTGTAAAATTACTGAATCTGTATTTTTAGATGTAGGTAGCACTGTAATCCGTGCTTCAGGGCTTTAAGAATTAGTTATTTACCACCAACTAGAAGTTGGTGGTAAATAATGAAAAGCCTTGAAAAAGCATTTTTTTTGCTTTTCAAACGCTGCATGTTGCAGACATACATGCCCTTAGGGCATGTATGTCTGCAACATGTGCACCCATACACGATTGAGGGGTGCAACAGGGTGTCAAAGTGACACCCTGCCACCCTCTTAATGTTTCCCCCAATTACCAAATTGGTATTTACCGATTCGGTAATTACCGATTCTTACCGATTCGGTAATTTCACACAGTCTCAGCTCTTGGGTTGATGGCCAGGAGTGAAGAAAAATGTATAATTTGTGGAGTCTGTGGATAATTCCGGGCTGGAGTGTGGAACAAGTCTATGAGGTGATTGTAAAGTATTCAGTGGTTGAGGTGTTTTCCCATTAAGAAAGATTTGGTCTCCTTCTTAAAGTGTGCCAAGGACAGAAGTCTTCTGACGGAGGGTTGGAGAGAGTTCCAGATTCTTGGAGCGGCCCCAGAGAAGGCTCGATTGTAGGTTTTTTTCTTCCGGAAGCATGCTGGCTGCAGCAGCAGGTTTTTGGCAGATGGGGAGTTTCTGGCACGTCTGGATATCACAAGTTTTTATGCGAGAAATGTAGGTGAATTTGAGTACAGAGCTATGTGAGTAATGCAGGCCAGTTTACATTGTATTCTGGCCTTCAGGGGAAGCCAGTTCAGAGCTTTGAGGTGGGGAGAGATGTGGTCAAATTCTTTTTGAACCCGTTATGAGTCTGGCAGCGGTGTTGAGGCAGGCTTTCAATGGGGCCAGAGAGTTCTAGGGTAGCCCTGCAAGAGTTGAGCATCCATATTCAAGTCTGGAAATGACTAGGGCCTGGGTTTCCGTTTTAAGGTCGGACACATCGAGGAAGGGTTTTAGGTTTCTTAGGTAGCTCAGGTGGAATCTAGCTGTTTTGGCCATTGAATTTATATGGCCATGCATATTCAGGCTGCCGTCAAGGGTTATTCCCAGGGATTTCACAGAGTCAACAATTGTAGGGGGGAAGTTTAGTGCAGTGATGGTCTTGATCCGTTCCTGGATGTCTGGATTCGGTTTGGGTGGGGTGATCAGAAGGAATTCTGTTTTGTTTGCGTTGAGTTTAAGCTGGTTGGCAGTGAGCCAATGGACTGTCAGCTTCAGGGCCTCATTTAGGGAGAAAATGTCCTCAGGGGAAGAGATTTTTATGTAGACCTGTGTATTGTCGGCGTACATAGGGTAGGATATGTTGGCGGCATGAGGCACCTCGGTGAGAGTGAGGAAAATTAAATTTTGGCCATGTTGTGTTCCCTAGCGCGTACCCCACCGACTCCATGTACGAGTTAAAGTGCATGTAACTTCCCTCCTGTACCAGCTATGAAGACGCAAATACATTTGCGTCTACCGTCAACTTGTCCTCTTTCAGATGCACCATGAATGGATTATATAGCCCGTTCCTAAGTATGCTATGCCACCGTCTTTTTGTAATACACTTTTCACTTTTTCCTGCTCTAGCCAGAGTAGGCCCTGAATTCCTGCCATCTGAACCTCTTTTGTGGCTCCTGACTCTGCCCAGGCTACCTCTGTACTCGTGAACTCTGTCCTACATTCAGCGCGGCCCTCGCGCTCAGCTCAAGCCTGCTTTCTGCCAAGACTGACTATAACCTTCGAGTTATCTGTTCCGCCCCCCGAAAATACATTACTGCCTACTAGATCCTGTAAACATCCTCTCCAGCTGCAGAGCCAAAAGGCCGATCTGTCTTAATGCAAGTAATTCATAGCCTCCGTTGCCATGCTTCCATGGAAGGCCCCGTGCCCCCACGCTTCACATGTAGACACTCAGGCGCTCATACACGCATCCACAGTTAGCATAGAACAGCTTCTACCCTAGAGACCTTTCCGCCCAGATAGTATAGTTCCTAAACATCAGATATCAGATATGATAAAAGTACAAGTTGATCTGACATGCCAGACTTCTGTCTCTTTCCGTCAGTGTAAATGTCAAGTCCCCTGCACCCCGTCAATCACACGTCATGCAGCTGCGTGCGCACCCAAGCTTCCGATTTCTGCTGACATTGCAACATTCTGTTAGCACCACCCCTTGGTGCCACCCACTTGCGTCACCTATCAGTGACGTTTCTAGCACACACCTCTAGTTCACGCCTAGTTTACGCCTCTTGATGATGTACTAGTACCACGTGTATACTGTTATCTTGTCTTCTCTCAGCTGTTACGCCTCTTACATTGAACATTATGATGTAAATCAAGTATATAAGCTATGTACTGTCAATAAACGAGAGCGCGCTCATCTATCCCTTCTGACACCCCTGTGGTGGTCAGAACACGATATCCTGATTCCTTTATGAGGAATAAAACCCTTAGAAACTCTAACACCACGGACTCTGTTTTCTTTCCTTCTGATTGAGTTATTTTTGATTAAGTACTTACCTGCATAGAAATTAAGAGAGTAAATTAATTATTTACGTCATTTTGGCGCCCGAATAGGGACCCCTCCCCCACCTCACGCGCCGGAAGGTGCGTTGCAATCCGTGTCCCCTGCCATCAGTTAGACGGACTACACGTGTACTGGCAGGATTTCCTGCATCCCCCTCTGACCCACGGAGGTGACGAGGACTGCGATCAGTGCCCAGACGAGGCGGTGAGGAGTGCGGAGGATCCCGACCAGAGCCCAGCCGAAAGAAGCAAGGTCCGAGGTGTGAAGAGGCCCACCAGTTTTCCGAAGTTTTCCGAAGTTTTCCGAAGTTTTCCGAAGTTTTTCCGAAGTGTCGAGTCCAGTCGAGTTTTCCGAGGCCTTCTGTTTCCGTGCTTCCCGGTGAGTACCATTGCTGGGTCGTATCTAGACGGGTTTGGGTACGCAAGTCCGGTCTGCACTGTTTTTAGGCAGTGTATCTGTACTGTTTAGCAGTATATCGAGTCTTCCGAATTTTTGCACTGTTACAGCAGTGTATCCGTACTGTTGAGCAGTACATTCAGTTAGCTATGTCCTCAATGTTTTCATGTGATTAATGTCGTGGTATGAATGTGACTGTTTAAACGTGTATTATTGTGTTGTTCATGTAATAACAGCTGTCAAAAAGTATCAAGGAATAAAGATCTAGCGTTCAGTAATAAGGATGCCGTTCCTCAGCAAGCTAAAACAGATCGGAACTAGGAAAGGGTTACTAGAGGAAGAAATTCCTATCCCCCCTAGGGACACTCCAGGCAATTTCATGTATCAAAAACACGGCATAGATGCCATATTATATCTAGATTTATGGGCCGATTACACCAAGCACCTAGATGAGAGACACAGATGGCCTGTTACCGGAACGTGGGATGCCGAGTGCATCATGAGGGTAGAAGAAGCATTATGGAAAAAGAAAGCTAGACAATCTCAGAAGGACGCCATAGAGTTTTGGCGTAAGGAATCACGTAAGCGTGCCGACAAAGCACTCCGTAGAGAAGACAGACTTAAAGAATCAGATAAAGAACGAGAAAACGAATTAGTTACTGAAGGGATCAGAGTAAAAACGGAACAAATAGACCGTGCCCGAAATAATCTTGTAAACGGTATGTATCTTGCAGCAGATGGCCCATCCGATACTGAATCAGAGATACCGAAAAACTTACCGACACCATTAGTTCCAACTAAAGTAATGCATAAAACTACTAAAGACATATTCCTGAATTCGTATCTAGAGGATGTAGCACCAGCTTACACCAATCTGCCTGTTCGCGCCCTGCCTACTGACAGGGATGGGGGTGGCACTCCGCCCCCAGATAATGTTCCGCCGGTACCCCGACAGACCTCCCCCGCTCCGCCACCTCCGCCACTTCCTCCACTCAAGACGGATCTACCGAAACCAGTACTACCTGATCTTACTAAAAGACAGATTCCAGTCCAGATACAGACTCCGCGGAGAGATAATGCCCAAGCATCCGCCTCAGGAGGTACGACAGCGGGTCTACAGACCCCGCCACCGACACACAGATTGCATTTAAAGGACACACAGAATCCTTTCCAGTCTCCCCACTACTCATCCCGGCTTGAGGCATTGAAAGATAGGATGTCATTCTGCAGATATGATCCAGTACCCGGAACAGACGATCTAATGGTATTAGCATCACTGCGCTTAAGATCTGCCACCGATAGCTTGCTATGCTGTGTGGGAATGCAGGAAGCCCTCGACAGACTATACAAATTCATACAGACAGGGAAAGACCCCGACAGTGTCCAAGCTGCCATGTATAAACAGAAAGTTGACATTCAAAAACAGATATTACGATTCTTCATTAATTGTGTAATAAGAGAACGAGATAGGCCCGGGACAGATCAAAGTGAGTTAGACGCATTGAACAAGTGGGGCCAAAATATAGCAGAAGCAAAACATGACAAGGGGACTTGCATAGCCGCTATGTCCCAGAAAATTAGAAAGGCAGTATTAGCTGCACACCAGGAAGAAACTGATAAAACTTCCTCCGAGGAGGAAAATGAAGATGAGACATCAGGAAAGTCTACAGACATTATAGCATATGTAGGTAGGGGAAACTACCTTAGGAAAGGTGTCCGTCCGGAGAGCAAGAGAGTTCTTTTCTCCGCTTTAACAAATCCGAATTCTTCGGAACATCAGTTCCAGGAAACTGATAAAAGACTTCGAGATCGAGTAGGGTACCATGTACTCAATTCTATGGATGAACAGGAACTAGCCCGGTCAGCCGTGTTGTGGGCCGAAAACCCAGACATATATAATGACGACACGTTAGTACAGACATTCTTGAACCTTTCCCCGGAAGAGCAGAAAATAGCAGGTATATACATGATTCAGCACCTCCTCATCAAGTTCAGAAACAATCATTCTGATCCAGGTCCCTTACACGAAACATTAGAAGCACTACTCATGGATAGATGGAGAGGTTTTAGTACCAAATTAATACAAATAATTCTAGAACAACGACGTAAGTATAACACTTTTCTGAGCCCTGAATATGTTCCCGCCCCGCCCCCAGAAAGAAAAATGTACCACATGCAATGCGGTGGTGGCATTGAAAGCCAGAATCCCTTACGAGAAGTACATCCAGTTATGGGTGAGGATCATACCCTGAAACGTGTGTATGTTCACACACCACTGACTAAGTTAGAACTGTTAGAGATGAAGAAATTAGTTCCGTGCCATGATAAAGACCCTGCAGGTTTCCACAGAGAGCTTAAAGACATGTTACTGATGGGAGATTACACGTATGATGATATTATGAAGATGTTAAAAGTACTGTTGCCCACGGGCATTTACGAGAAATTAAAGGAGAAGGATTGGGAAGTGGGAGAGTCAAAGATAGCATGGGCGGAGATAGAAGACGAAGAAAAGAAACAGGTCCCAGGGTTAGGCCTTGGGGATCTGACAAAAGCATTACCAGGTTTAATAGTACAGGTTCTGCCAAGATTATTGACAACTAGAAAGGAAGATTGGGACGCAATCTCGTCCTGTAAACAGAAACCAGATGAAGATACTAGCGATTTCTATTCAAGATTCGAGAAATGTTTCATTATCAATAGTGGTCTAAAAACTAGTAGCGAGTCATATCCACACCTTTTCGTAACAAAATTAGTAGAGAACGCCCTACCACTAGTCAAAAATAGAGTGTACAAGGTTGAAAGCACTTGGCAGGCAAATACGCCATCACAGATGTTACAAATGTTACAATATCACCAGAATAGAATTAGGGAAGAACAAGATCAGGAACAGAAACGTATGAAAGACACGAAAATGAAAATGTTAGTAGCTCAGACAATTCCAGCCGAGGGTCATAGGAAAGGTGGGGCTCAGACCAATCATTCTGCCGCTCCCGTTAAAGGGACATGTAATTATTGCAAGCAGCCAGGTCACTACGTACATGAATGCCCAGTCCTGAGACATAACATCGAGACAGGTAAAACTAAAGAAAGACCGCGTCCGCCTAGACATGAACAGGGTCATCAACAGACCTCACAGAACGAACAGCCTATGCATGATCAGTCCCATACAGTACAGACAGTAGCAGTACCACAGCCACAGCATGTCCAGACACAGCCCACTGCCGCAACTAGAGAAGTCTCACAACAAATGTACCAGTATGCCCAGTCGGCATATCCGGATTATCAGCGTTATACATGAAACAGCCTAGGGGGGGAAAGTGATTTGCCTCTTATTGAAATTCCTGTAGATCAAGAAGGTCCTTATGTACATAGTCACGTATTAGGAAAAGACAGAAAGTTTTTAATTGACACAGGGGCAAGTCGCACTACTATAAGTCATAATGAAGTTCCAGGGGCACCCCTCTCAGGCTCACAGAATGTTTCCCTTGGTTTTTCAGGACAGCCTATTGTAAATGAAGTATCAGAACCAGTACCACTAGCTGTGGGTCCATTATCTCGAGTTACAGATTTGTTACTTACGAAATCATGTCCCGAAAACCTGTTAGGAATCAAAACACTGAAGGCTCTAGGAGCCATAATTTGCTGTTCCCCGGAGGGAGTCAGACTCTTTCTAAGGGATTTCAAGGGTCATTATGTTGTACGTGACTTTGATGTCAGACTGAAAAATGTACCAGATCATTTATGGGCAAAGGGCCCAGCTGATGTAGGTTGTATGCATATCACACCATACCGTGTTACACTCAAGTCAGGAGTTGTTCTACCCAGAATCAGACAATACAAATTACCACCCGATGCTGCAGTGGCTTTACTGAAAATCATTGAAGAACTTATCGCCCAGGGAGTGGTCGTAGAGACCGACTCCAATATCTGTAATTCACCCATCATTCCAATTCTTAAGCGTACAGACCCCAATGCACCACCAGTATACCGGTTGGTGATTGATCTTCGAGAACTGAACAAATGCATTGTACCACAGTATCCTGTGGTCCCCGATATCTCCACCCTGTTAACTGCTATTGATTCAGAAGCGACGTTCTTTACTGTAATAGATCTCAAGAACGCCTTCTTCAGTGTACCCATTGACCCGGAGAGCCAATATCTCTTCGGATTCAGTTTAAATGGACGAAGTTTCAAATTTTCCCGCGCACCTCAAGGATTTACAGAAAGCCCCAGCATCTATAGTCAAGCACTGAAAAGACAACTAGATAGTATCCAAATGCCAGTTAATACAGCCTTACTACAGTACGTCGATGATCTGCTGATCACCGCACGAAGTGAACCCGAATGTGAACAAGCATCTCTGATAGTTTTGCATTTTCTGGCCGACAAGGGACACAAGGTGTCTCCTTCGAAGCTACAATTCTGTGTTCAGCAAGTTGTGTACTTGGGTCACTTGCTGTCCAAAGTGGGGAGACAGCTCACTCCCGATCGCATTCAGTTAATTGTAAACATGCCCCGACCCCAGTCACAAAAGGAAGTACGGGCCTTCATAGGCCTCACTTCGTACTGCAGACAATGGATTCCTCAATATGCATTTCTAGCTAAACCACTCATCCAGTTAACGACACAGGAGGCAGCGACTTCGACTGTCCTCTCTTGGACTCAGGAACACACACAAGCCTTTGAGGAATTAAAGAAAGCTTTATGCCAAGCACCCGTTTTAGCGACACCATGTTACAGCAAACCGTTTACACTTTTTGTTACAGAACGTGACGGTACAGCATTGTCTGTCCTCACTCAAGATCAAGCAGGTTCACATAAGCCTTGCGCTTATTTTTCAAGCACATTGGATTCAGTAGCACAGGCACTCCCTGCATGCTTAAAGTCAGTAGCAGCAACAGCATTAGCAATCAGACAAAGCGATTCAATTGTTTTAGGTCATCAGTTAACAGTACAAGTTCCACATTCTGTAGAGGTTCTGTTAAACAGAACCCAGACTCAACACTTGACTATAGCACGACTGACAGGTTACGAATTGACATTATTCCAGCCACACATAGAAATCAGACGCTGCAGTATCTTGAATCCAGCAACATTGTTACCTACAGCTATGACAGATCCAGCTCCACATGATTGTATAGAGATTATTAATGCAGTAACAAAGCCCAGACGAGATTTAACAGATGTTCCATTGACAAATCCAGACCTGACACTTTATGTGGATGGTTCATGCATGAGAACAGGTACAGGAGAGTTAGTGGCCGCGTACGCCGTGACCACTGAAACTGAAGTTAAAGAAACACATCATATTGATACACTGTCTGCCCAAGCAGCAGAGCTCATCGCTCTGACCCAAGCCTGTATTCTAGCGAAAAACAGAAATGTTAACATATACACAGATTCCCGTTATGCGTTCGGAGTCGTACACGACTTCGGCATGCTCTGGCAGGAACGAGGTTTTCTGACCTCTCATGGTACAAAGATACAGCATGGTCCTCTCATTCAAGCACTACTAGAAGCAATACATCTGCCTTCAGCCATTTCAGTCATGAAGTGTAAAGCACATACTAAAGTCACAGATTCTGTTTCCCAGGGTAACGACCTGGCAGATCAGACAGCAAAACATACCGCACTGACTCACACTCAGACAACTGACACGACAAAGACAACAGATCCAACAAACTGTATGACAGTCAGGGATCCCACACTAGATGTTATTGACATTCAGACACATGCTACTACAGACGAAATAAAGAAATGGATCGAACTAGGAGGGGTCCAGACAGATCAAGGTTGGATGACGAAGGGAAAATCTACGTGGTTTCTCCCTGACTCTATGGTTCAAGTCATGATAAATACAGCACATAGTCCTGCCCACCTGGGAGAGAAAGCAATGCTAGACAGTTTGCAAAATCTCTGGTACAATAAACACTTACGAGCAGCCGCAAAACAGAAAGTGCGTACTTGCATGATCTGCTGTCAGTTCAATCCAGGTAAAAGCGTCCCTGTAGAGCAAGGTGGATTTCATCCTCCCGATCACCCTTTTGAAGTCCTCCAGATGGATTATATCCAGATGGACCGTTGTCGAGGATTTAAATATGTTCTCGTAGTTGTCTGTGCTCTGTCCCGCTGGACCGAAGCATACCCAGTCCCAGATTACACTGCTCCGACCACTGCCAAACAGTTGGTTCGTGAATTTTTCCCACGGTACGGCTTGCCCCGTGTCGTGTACTCAGATAACGGTCAGCCATTCTCGTCTGCCCTAATGAAAGAAGTTTCCTTGTTACTGGGATATCAGTGGAAGTTCCATTGTGTCCGACATCCAGAAGCAGCAGGCCTTGTAGAAAGGCATAATCAGACATTAAAGATTCGCCTTGCCAAAATATGTCAGGACAAAGGGGTCGACTGGATAGTCGCCCTGCCGGTGGCACTATTCTATATGAGGATGGTCGCCCATTCGAGATCAGGGCTATCTCCGTACGAAGTGGTCTTTGGCAGACCACCGAATATGTGGGGGACGCCCATTCCTAAAAAGATAACCGATGTTGATTCTAATATGTTGACAGATTACCTTGCCTCCTTGATGTCTGCACTCCAATCATGTCGTTCACAGGTTGCCGCAGCCTTCCCTGACAACACCGATGTTAAGGAGCATGATGTCCGCCCCGGAGACGTTGTTTTAGTCCGAAACTTCGACAGGAAAAGTCCGTTGGAGCCCCGCTGGAAATCTCCAAAGATCGTTCTTCTAACAACGAAGACCGCAGTCAAGTTGGAGGGCAGAAAGGGGTGGGTCCACCTAAGCCATATCAAAACATTCCCAGGACTGAAACCGGAACAAGACACACCCACCCCCACCAGAGACTGTGATCCCAAAGACTTTACCGAAGTTAAAAGAGAAAAGACTCCTCAAGAACAATACCGTATGAAATTACGATCTAGCAAGTCAGACAGTTTAATTGTTTAAGTCCTCCCCTAGGTGAATCGGTTAAATAGTTTCTGACATGTATCCCCTAGATCGAGTTAGAGAGAGAGAGGAAAAGAAAAGAACATATTGCAAATCACTTCGTAGTCACTGCATAGTGACACTAATAATCATGTTTATTCTCAGTATACTAATCATTATTGCTAGCATCTTGTTACCTATATACTATCCTATTTTCAAGCGTGAACAATCTGCTTACAATGTCTCTGCTGAACACACTTTTAGTGAGTTACCTCCTCATGAGCTTTCTTACAGACTTGCGCTGCGCAACAATACATTCATTAGTATGTTACATCATTCTCATCAAACTAACAATGCTACAAATTGCTGGATATGTGGCCGACTCCCTCCCTACCAGAATTACAAGGGAGCTCTGCCCCTCTTTCCGTATCCATTCACTCACAATGGCTCCTGTGGAGCATGGTTTAAGATAATTAATTCTCTAGATCCCGACATTGCTGTTTTCGATGGGGGTTGGGTTTGGGGAAACCTGAACTTGGTCCTACTAGACGTCTGTTACCCGGATAAGGAGGGACTCCCCATTAGAATAGGAACTGATCTAGAAAATGAAGTATATGGATTAGGTAATTATACAATTAGCCTTATGATTCTTACTGTCGAATCCGAAGCCACACCAGTTCTACCTATTATGTCAGTACTGCCGGTCACTGGTGAATTATGTATCAAGAAGAAAGGTTCAGTACACTTAGGTCATAGTAAATGCACTACTGTGGTTGAATTCAGTGATGATGGAAAATCATCTTTCAAAGCTATCAGTCATTCTTACTTTGTTTGTGGTCATACCGCATACATTCGCCTACCTCCAGATTGGGATGGTACCTGTTACATTGCATTCCTCCTGCCACCTGTCTTTCTAGCTCCTTCTGATTACCATAGAAATAGCAATCTAGTAAAGAATAGACCCAGAAGAGATGCCCCCCTTGTCGACTACACAGAAACGGCATGGGAACAGTACACTGACTTTAATAAAGGATTCTTTTTCTTTTTAGGCCCTGTCCAGAATAGTAAATTAATTCGCAGATTAACTAGAACACTTGAAGCCGTAGTAAATGAAACTACTTCCGCCTTAGGTAACCTAACAGAAGAGCAGTCCGCTATGCGGGTTGTTGTTCTTCAGAATCGTCTTGTAATTGACGTCATCTTGGCAGATAGAGGTGGAGCCTGTAAGGTCATCGGGTCAAGCTGCTGTGTTTTCATTCCACAGAATGCACCATCTGTATATCAAGCTATCACCCGTCTCCACAAAATTGCAAATCAGATACATCAGAATCCAGGCACCTGGACTTGGTCCGGTTGGTTCTGGACAACGTTAACAGCTTGGGGATGGAAGATCCTATCCTTCCTAGGCATTGGCCTAGTCCTAGTATTCAGTTGCTGCCTATGCCTGCAGTGTGGGCCAGCGATCTGTGGACTGTGTGCCACTTCTTGCATTGAACATTCCAGTTTTCACTCGAAACGTAATCGAAAGAAAGAAGAACAAATGATGTTACAAGAACAAACTGATCGATTTATGAGGATCGATATTTCATGAAGGGTCCGTAGGGAACAAGGAGGGAATGAGGAAAATTAAATTTTGGCCATGTTGTGTTCCCTAGCGCGTACCCCACCGACTCCATGTACGAGTTAAAGTGCATGTAACTTCCCTCCTGTACCAGCTATGAAGACGCAAATACATTTGCGTCTACCGTCAACTTGTCCTCTTTCAGATGCACCATGAATGGATTATATAGCCCGTTCCTAAGTATGCTATGCCACCGTCTTTTTGTAATACACTTTTCACTTTTTCCTGCTCTAGCCAGAGTAGGCCCTGAATTCCTGCCATCTGAACCTCTTTTGTGGCTCCTGACTCTGCCCAGGCTACCTCTGTACTCGTGAACTCTGTCCTACATTCAGCGCGGCCCTCGCGCTCAGCTCAAGCCTGCTTTCTGCCAAGACTGACTATAACCTTCGAGTTATCTGTTCCGCCCCCCGAAAATACATTCCTGCCTACTAGATCCTGTAAACATCCTCTCCAGCTGCAGAGCCAAAAGGCCGATCTGTCTTAATGCAAGTAATTCATAGCCTCCGTTGCCATGCTTCCATGGAAGGCCCCGTGCCCCCACGCTTCACATGTAGACACTCAGGCGCTCATACACGCATCCACAGTTAGCATAGAACAGCTTCTACCCTAGAGACCTTTCCGCCCAGATAGTATAGTTCCTAAACATCAGATATCAGATATGATAAAAGTACAAGTTGATCTGACATGCCAGACTTCTGTCTCTTTCCGTCAGTGTAAATGTCAAGTCCCCTGCACCCCGTCAATCACACGTCATGCAGCTGCGCGCGCACCCAAGCTTCCGATTTCTGCTGACATTGCAACATTCTGTTAGCACCACCGCTTGGTGCCACCCACTTGCGTCACCTATCAGTGACGTTTCTAGCACACACCTCTAGTTCACGCCTAGTTTACGCCTCTTGATGATGTACTAGTACCACGTGTATACTGTTATCTTGTCTTCTCTCAGCTGTTACGCCTCTTACATTGAACATTATGATGTAAATCAAGTATATAAGCTATGTACTGTCAATAAACGAGAGCGCGCTCATCTATCCCTTCTGACACCCCTGTGGTGGTCAGAACACGATATCCTGATTCCTTTATGAGGAATAAAACCCTTAGAAACTCTAACACCACGGACTCTGTTTTCTTTCCTTCTGATTGAGTTATTTTTGATTAAGTACTTACCTGCATAGAAATTAAGAGAGTAAATTAATTATTTACGTCAAGAGGTTCAAGGTAAAGGTTGAAGAGGTAGGGAAGAGGGTTGATCCTTGGGGGGCTCCAACAAAAACCGGAGAGGGGGCGTATAGATTACCGTTGATGAAGACTCTCTGTAAGCGGTTTTGGGGGAAGGATCTAAACCATTCAAGGACGGTACCATCTAACCCCATCCTGAGTTTGAGGCGTTCTAGGAGAATTTTGTGGTTAACCGTATCAAAGGCATAGGAAAGGTCTAGAAGGATTAGGAGACAGATTTTGCCAAGGTCTATGGCTTGGAGGGCGTCATCCAATGCACAATGTGGAGGAGGGTGGTTTCCGTGCTGTTTCCAGGTCGAAAACCTGATTGGAAGTTATCTAGCAGGTGAACGTTGTTGATGTGTAGGCTTAGCTGCTGTTGCACACATTTTTCCAGAACTTTGGCAAGGAGTGGGATGTTGGATAAGGGTCTATAGTTCTCGGTGGAGGCAGGGTCCCGCATGGGTTTTTTTAGGATGGGGACAACTTGGCCAGCCTTGAGCGATTCAGGTATTGAGCCTCGTTGGTGGGAGGCGTTGATTATTTATTTTATGTGATTTATAAAGCGCACAGCTACCCCCGAAGGGGTGTCCCGGCGCTAGAACCTGAGCCTCCAGGGGAGGAGCGTGGAGCAAGGGGAACAGAAGGTTGAATTAAAGTCCAGAGAAGAGCCAGGTTTTGAGTTTGGCTCGGAAGATGGATTAGACGGTGCAGAATCTCAGATCGATAGGCAGAGCGTTCCACAGTTTAGCCGCAATGACACTGAACCCTCTGCCACCCATTCTAGATAGTCTGAAGCGGGGAGAGATCAGGAGGCGGAGGTCATTGGATCTCAGGGATCTGATGGAGCGAGATATAGAGACCCGTTTTTTCAGATAGTTAGGTCCGCGGTTGTTGACGGCTCGATGGGTAAGGGTAAGGATCTTGAATTCGATGCGGCTGGCCACTGGAAGCCAGTGAAGTTCCTTACGATACGCGGTTACAGATTGGCGGTAGGGGATGTTACCAATCAGTCTGGCCGACGCATTCTTGACAATTTGGAGCCGATCCAACAGATACTGGGGGGGCACCAGCATAGAGGCTGTTAGCATAGTCCAGGTGGGACGTGATGAGGGCTTGGGTAACTGTACGGCGGGAATCCAGGGGGAGATAAGGGAGTATTTTTTTAATCATGCGCAGCTTCAGGAAGCAGGCAGAGGTCACTTTATTGACCTGGGTTTTGCATGAAAGGGAGTCGTCGAACAGGAAGCCCAGGTTGCGAGCAGAGTGAACGGGAGAGGGAGCGGGATCAAGTGCCGTGGGCCACCACCAAAAGGAGGGGATGGGGTCCTTCTGATTGAAAAACAGCACCTCCGTCTTGTCTGCATTTAATCTGAGATGGTTATCAGTCATCCAGGCGCTGATATTGTGGAGGCACTGGCGGAAGTTGGAGAATGCGGTGTCCGAGTGGTCTCTAAAGGAAAACACCAGCTGAGTATCGTCAGCGTAGGAGACCACCCTGACTCCGTAGGACTCCACAACGTCGGCCAGTGGGGCAAGATAGACGTTGAAGAACAGGGGGCTGAGGGCGGAGCCCTGAGGCACACCGCAAGACAGGGGTTTTTCCTCCGATTTAAAAGGGCGCAGCAGTACCCTCTGACTTCTTCCCAAAAGGAAGGACTTAATCCAGCTGAAGGCAGTGCCGCCAATGCCTATCTGTTTAAGTCGGTCGAGGAGGATGGGGTGGGAGACCGTATCGAAAGCTGCGGACAGGTCGAGGAGGACCAGCATGGCCTCCTCGCCCCTGTCCACACATTCCCGAATAGTCTCCGACACTTCCAACAATGCCGTCTCCGTGCTGAATCCAGCTCTAAATCCGGATTGTGAGTCGTGCAGCAGAGAGTGGTTTTCCAGATATTCCGTGAGTTGTAGCTGCACGGCTTTTTCCAGGACCTTAGCGGGCTTGGGGAGAAGGGAGATGGGACGATAGTTGGCGAACACAGTGGGGTCGGCATCCGCCTTTTTTAGAATGGGAATCACCAAGGCCTCCTTCCAAGAGGTAGGGAAGAAGCCATGGTGAAGAGAAGCATTCCAGATGGAGAGGAAGGAGCAGGCTAGCGAAGGTGCCAGTTCTCCCATAAGTTTCGCAGGGACAGGGTCAGAGGGGGCGCCGGATTTGCAGTGAATAAGTAGCCTAATAGCATCATCCCGGTTGAGATTATTGAAGGAAAGGAAGGACGGAGGAGCAGGGGGACTAGTGGGGGAAGGCAGGGGGACTAGCCCTGTAGGGAAGGAGACACAGAGTTTGTTGATTTTATCAAGGAAGCAATCTGAGAGTCCCTCGCATAGAGCCTGACTCGCCGTGGTCTGAGTGGCCCTGGCCGGCGGATTGATGAAGTCTTTAACAATGGAAAAGAGGGTTTTGGACGAGTTTTTGGCATTGGATATTTGAGAAGAAAAATGGTCTTTGATAGCGATTTTCTTTAGTTTGAGGAATTTTTTCAGGGCAGATCTATAGGTAAGTTTAGCTTCAAGATCGTAATTTAGTCTCCACTTACGTTCTAGTGCTTTGCATCTGCTTTTCTCCTCACGGAGGGAGGTAGAGAACCAGGGGGCGGAGGGACGGGATCTCGTGGAGGCAATGACTTTCTGGGGAGCAATGGAGTCAATAGCGTTGACAAGGGCAGTGTTAAGCCTGAGAACATTTCCATCAATATCGGATGAGAGATGCTCCGTCTGGAAGTGGAATACCGGGTCCAACGAGGCACAAGTGACCTTGTGCCA
Organism: Lissotriton vulgaris; assembly: GCF_964263255.1. Classification (NCBI taxonomy): domain Eukaryota; kingdom Metazoa; phylum Chordata; class Amphibia; order Caudata; family Salamandridae; genus Lissotriton; species Lissotriton vulgaris. The sequence goes on along the minus strand of NC_141695.1, from coordinate 1,545,623,286 downwards.
CTTTCTTCCCAACTCCTTCCTTGGGGCCAGAGGGATGGTTTTCCGGCCGAGGGTAAAAGAGAAGGGGACAAGATAGTGGTCGGACCAGGTGAGGGGAAGGGGTGTGAGGACAGTGATGGTCGAAAAATTGGCAAAGATAAGGTCCAAGGTGTGACCAGCCCTGTGAGTGGGACCGGAAACTAATTGTTTAAGGTGTAGGCTTTCCATAGTTTCCAACAGATTGTTCGCCTTCACGCAGAGAGGATTGTCAACGTGGAGGTTAAAGTCACCTAGGACTATAAAATATTGGTGTTTGAGGGATAAATCAGCCAATTGATGAGTGAGGGCAGTGAGAGAAGGGGAAGTGGCGGTGGGGGGGTTATAGACTAATGTGCCAGCCAGTATAACTGCCGCAGAGTCAGATATAGTGAAGTACATGGCTTCGATTATACCGATATTATTAAGTTTAGTAAAGGTCAGCTGATATTGAGGTCCAGGAAGGGATGATAGCCTTGGAGGTGGCAGCTAGGTAATTAGAGGGGAGAGGATCATTAACATTAAAGTGATTGTTTGGTTTTAAGGAGGCAAAAATTCTCGAGATAGAGGGATCGTCATAGATTTTAAATTTGGACCAGTGCGCTAGGTTTTTGGGTGAGGATTGGAAGGACAACGCAGAGAGAAGAGGTGGAGCTGGCTGATTTTGATTTTGGTGGTGGGTTGCGGATTTAAGTTCCTTTCCTAGTGCAGAGATTTTGTCACAGAGGAAGGAAGAGAATTCCTCGCTTCATATAAATGGTTTAGGTGTTTCTTTGGCAGTTTTCGCTAGTTTGTTGGATTGGTGCTTGCGAGGTCGATTTTTGGCATTCTCCAGTTCAGTTCTGAAGAATTCATTTTTAGTGTTGAGGATTTTGTTACTGTAGGCATTTCTGGCCTGTCGAAGGAGTTTAAGATTTGCTGCAGATGGGTGTTTTTTCCAGATTCGTTCAGACTGTCGAAGGGATCTCCTTTCCTTGTTGAGGGCTACGCTTAACCAGGGATTATTCTCTTTGATCTGGGTTCTTTTCAGTTTTAGCGGTTCCAGGTCATCAAGAATGTCGGATATGGTAGAGGAGTAATGGTAGGCTGGGTTGGGGACCGATGTGCACAGTGGGGGGGGGGTCAGACTCTCAACGCGCTGCCAGTTTCTCGTCGTCGAATTGCAATTCCAGGTAGTACAACTCTACATCGGGCTGATCACAGTCTCCCCTAGCAATCAGAGCTCCCTCCATCTCTGAGCCCTATATGGAATGCATTACATGAATCTGTCTATGTATATTCATGAGGGTACTGCATTGCAAAATGAACCTGCATCAGACATCGTGAGGCAAGTGGATGAGCCTTTGAGCCTATTAGCCAGGACCTCTGCCCGTACCTTAACGTCAGTGTTTATCATTGACAACGGTCAATGGGAGACCTTGTGCTCTCATCTGATTTTGGCAGCATTATTACAAGACCCTCCTGCATAGATTTTGGCTATGTGCCAGACACTCAGGCTTCCTGAAATACCTTCAAAAGCTTATCAAGGAGTACCTCCGAGTAGCTTTGGTAAAACTCAGGAGGGAGCCTATCCATGCCCTGCATCTTCGTAACAGGTCATGCCTTTTATGGACTCAAGCAGTTCTTGGTGAGGTCTTTTTCTAAGGCTACCACCTGGTCCCTATTTAGTGTGGGGGTATCTGACCTGGCAGTGTCACTGTGGGTGTCTTGCTTCTTATGAAGATTCGACATATCTTGGTGTAATTCACTATTAATTGTGGCTTGTGTGATCACCATTTTTCTCTTATGTCTCCCTAGAGCCATAGTTGTAGTTGGGGGTCACTCTTGCTGTGAAAGCCAGGCTCTGAGCCTGCTTGGCTTGTCACACTCCCTGTGTAGCCTCTGTCTATAGTCTTTCAGGGTAAACTTATCAAGTGTGTCCGTATGTCTCCCGTTGCTTGCCATAGTACCTGAGCTCCTTCTTCTAAGGACACACCAAAGTGGCACCTCTCTGTGGTTGAGCTAACTTTTGTTCCTGCTTTCTAAAGTTGCACTGCAGTTGGCATTTAATGCCATATGTTTTAATGAGGCATTCCTCCCTTAGTATCACCATAAGTGCATCCTATTGCAACACTCAGGTTGACATTATCTCCCAGTTCCTGATGAAATGGCCTGTTAACACTTTGATGATGTCAGATTGAAAGTGGTGTCTTTCAAGGTTTCTGGTTGGAGTCTCCAAGTGGAGGGGATAGCTGGGCGATTCCTGGCCAATGTGTATGTGAGGAGTCGGACAAGAATCTACCCAAGTGTTTCACCAACTGTATGCAGTCCCACAGGCATTGTGAGACAAGAATCCTATCCAGGTTTATTTGCAAATATTGCACTGCAGAGTAATAGATAAACTTGCTTTTTGTCAGGGGTAAAGTTCTGCAAACATCCATGCAGTGCACTTGTGCCATGACCTCAGTCAGTGTGCCTGCCATGCCCTGAATCAACAGTCCCAGTGAGGGTTTTCTATCTAGTTCACCATTTGGAATAAAATTTAAATCGGCAGCCCTGAAGAGGGGGATACCTCTGTATAGTTCCAGCAAGTTCTGTATCTTCGAAAGAAAACCTTATTGTCTTAACTGGGAGTATATGTGTTTAATATGCATACCTTATTCCCATCTAACAATCCACAGATCAGGATTTAACACCCCTCCACATCAGCCCGGACTCCCAGTATTGAAACGGTACACCCAAGGATATCCATATAAATAGTTCCCTGGCTTATGTTGAGTCGAGAGAAATGCAACTGGCCGCACCATTATTTCTTTAGTTTGCCAGCTCCTCGTTGCCCAAGTGGGTTTCCTGCAATAAGCCTACCCTGTGATGTCCAGGTAGGTGAGGTAGGTGGGTACTCTATAATGCTAGGTGTAGTTTTGTAGTCCCCTGGTGTTCCAGGAGATTACTTTTACGGCTCCTGCCAAGTGTGTAGTCATCTATGCCACCTCTGTTCAGGCCACCTGAAGGCGGAGGTCACGAGAACCTCTCCTATATCTTCCCTGTTCATACCATGCAGTACTCTTGCCCCAGGTAAACACCTGGAACCATCAAACAGTAATATTTCCCAATGTATATAGCAGTCAAACCTCCTTTCCTTCTTCTGTTTTAATATTGCATCCCAAAACTATAGATTTGTGATCCTGTAGGATTGTTCATATTTTTTAAGAAAAAGCGCAATTTCAGGCGAGGCCTGGCAACCCACCCCCATGGCTCACCCCCATAGGGGTGCATCTAGTTGGAAGAGGGCAGACACCCCCAGCGGTTCCTGTAGTACCCTAATCTGCAGAGTTTAATTTTATCGAGGGTCCAAGCCTGTGTCGTGGAAGCCCCAGCTCTCACCAATTCAGCTCAAAGTTTGGTGGAGGTTCCCTGCTGCTGCATGTCCAGGCCCTGTGTAAGGCAGCTTGTTTCCGGATGATTTCAATTGGAAGTAATGGCAGGGACAGCCCACGTAGTTTACTGAGGCATCTTCCAAACAGGCAGTTGAGAGCAGGATGCCCCTGGTCTCGCGGGTTCAGACCCCCTGCAAGCGCATGGTGGTCATCTCAAGACCAGCGGGAGTAAGCTGAGGTCCTGGTAGTTGGCAGGGCCCCTCCCTCCAAAAAAGCAACCCTATTGAAAATACACTGTCATGTGCTGGTGGCTTGCAACAATGTCTGTTGGGTGCATCCTCTGAAGACCCCAAAGTGTCCAGAACTTAGCCTTCAGCCACTTCCAGCGTGCCACCAGGTTGCACTGAGCCATTCCCCATCTCCGTTGCTCGGTAAATCCACTGTGAATACCCCTGGGGGCAGTTGTGTGCAGGCTCCTGTGCAACCCCTGGCTTGCTCTGGACCAGTGCCTCAGGTCCAGCCAGTCCCAGACCTCCTCCAGAGAGTCCACTACCCTCAACTTAACCGGAAACAGGAGCATGTGTCAGAGGTGAAATGTTAGGAATTTTTGTTTAAGAGCCATAAGCAATTTTCTTTGGGCTTGGATCTTGCAAGTGTAGCCTGGCAAGATTTGTCAATCAATCAAACCGGATTTATAAAGTGCTGCTAGTCACCCATGAGGGTATTCAGGCACGGGGTGTCTTGATGTAGTTGGTGGAATCAGTTGCACAAACAGTTCTTTAGTCCCATTCTGAATTTCTGAAGAGAGAGTGAAGTCAAGAGGTGGTGATGGAGTCTGTTCCAGAACTTTTTGCCAAAGTAGGATGAGGAGCATCGTCAACCATACTTTTCGATGGATGCAGGGGTGTGTGTGCGCGAGGGATGTGGAACACAGGTGTCTGGAGGGTTGGTGGAAGGTGAGGCGGTGGTTGATGTATGCTGGTCCTTGATTGTCTGGACTTTGTAGGTGTAGGTCAACCTCATGACTTGACATCTCTTTTGCAAGGGAGTCAGTGGAGTTTCTTGGGGTGGTCGAGGATGAGTCTGGCCGCTGAGTTCTGTATGAGTTCTGTATCGTCTGCAATCTCTTCAGGACGTGTGTGGTAATTTGTACGTAGAGTGCGTTGCCATAGTCCCATCGACTGGTGACAAGGGCTTTGGTAACGGTACGTCTTGTGCTGATGGCAAGCCAGAGCATACGAACTGTCAGGGAGCAGGCGGAGGAGACAAAGTTGATCTGTTTTTTCATTGTGAGCTTGCTGTTAAGGATGATGCAGAGGTTGCGGGTGTGTTGAGGTGAATGGGCTGAGGGTCCTAGTCCAGAGGGCCACCAGGAGTCATTCCATTGGGAGGTGTTGTTCCCGAAGATGAGTACTCCTGTTTTGTCTGTATTGAGTTTGAGGCAGTTTGTTTTGTATCCAGTCTGTGATGATGGTCATTCACAGGCAGTAATTGGCCATTGTGGTGGAGGGGTCTTCAGATAGAGAGAGGATGAGCTAGGTATTGTCAGCATAGGATATGATGTTCAGTCTGTGGGTTCTGACAATGTTAGCCAGGGGGGGTCATGTAGGCATTGAACAGTGTAGGGCTGAGGGATGAACCCTGAGGGATGCCGCAGATGATGTTCTTGGGTCTCAAGATGAATGGGGGTTGGCCAAATCTCTGAATTATTCTGGTCAAGATGGAAGTGATCAATTTGAGGTTTTCCCTTTGGATGCTGATCTAATGAAGCCTCTTGATCAGGGTGTGGTGGGGTATAGTGTCAAACGCTGCAGAGAGGTGGAGGAGGATCAGGGCGGCCATATCCATTGATGTCGTCAGTGGAAGCAATCGTTATGTAGTTAATGCAGAACCCAGATTGGAATGAGTCCAGAAGATTGTTGCTCTCCAGGTATTCGTAAGTTGGTGGTTGATGGCCTTTTCAAGGGCTTTAGAGGGGAAAGGCAGCAGAGAGATGGGGCGGTAATTCTTTAGCTTGTTGGGGTCGTCAGTGGTTTCTTGTGGAGAGGTTTGAATTCAGCGTGTTTCCATTTATCTGGGAAGTTGGCCATGGTGAGTGATATGTTGAAGATGATGGTGTGCGTGTTGCTGATGAACCTGCTTCTGTGGTCAAATATGTGATGAGGACTGGGGCCTGTGGGTGCTCCTGAGAAGATGGATTGCATGATGGCTGTGGTGCTCTGAGTGGTGAGCTGGTCCCAAGCAATAATCCGGTGGTCGGAGTTTGTATGAGTGGGAGTAGGGAGGCTGAGTAAGTCGTAGGTGGCAGATTGGGGTTGGAAGCATTTGTAAATGGTGGAGATCTTGTCATGTAAGAAGTCTGCCAGGATGTCGCAGAATTCTTGGGAATGGGTGATGATATTTTCAGTGGCTGAGGGATTGGAGAACTTCCTGACGATGTTTAAGAGTAGTTTGCTGTGGTTTGTGCTGGTTTCGATACAGTAGACTTGGGTGTTCCTTTTCAGATCTCTCAGGAGTTTGTGGTAGTTGCTGAGGGATGTCTTGAAGGTGGCGCGGTCTGTGAGCTCCTTTCTGGTGCTCCATTTCCTTTCTAGTCACTTGCATTTGCGCTTTATTGTTCTAAGTTCTGTGGTTTACGGGCTGGCTTACTTGGTGCATCTCTTGGAATTGGCAGGGTCAACTCTGTCAGAGTAATTGGTGAACCAGGGAGAGAGTCTCTTGACAGCCTGATCAAGATTGGGTGTGGTGTCAGGGTGGGAGGTGTTGAGGGTATCTGTCCATTGGCTCTCAGATACTTTGTTCCAGTTGCAATGAGGCACTTGGTGGCTTGGTGGCAGTGCTGGGTGATACTATGATGGTGAAGTGGACGATGGAGTGGTCTGTCCAGGTGAGCTCAGTGACATGGCTGTACTTTACTCTGTCACTGGCGGTGAAAATGGGGTTGAGCGTGTGCCCTGCATTTTGTGTGGGGTTGGTGACTAGTTGGGTGAGGCCAATGTTCATGCTTCGAGGAGATTGGCTGTGTTGGTGTCATTAAGCTCATTGATGTTAAAATTGAGGTGTGGTGCAGTGGATAATTTCTTTGCGGATGATGGTGATTCCACCTAAGTGTTTGTTGATGTGGTCTTTTTGTGCTACCTTGTAGCCGATCGGCATAGCGGAGGCGATGCCTGGTGCTGATGCAGTATTGAGCCAGGTCTTGATGAGGGGTAAAGGAAGTGATGGTGTCCCAGATCTCTGTGGCATGCTTGCAGAGTGATTGGGTGTTGAGGAGGAGGCAGTGGAGTTGTTCTGATGCGGTTGTGTTAGACGTGGTGGTGATTGCTTGCGCTGGAGCTTCGGTGTTGAAGGCGAAGAGACAGTGACAGCAGGAGAAAGGTCCTGCTGTTGATCGTGGATAAGTGCAGTGGTGGGTTTGGTAAACCCCACAGTCTCACCTCCTGGCTCCCAGAAGCCCATGGTCACAGGGCTGTATCATGGGTCAGTGGAATCCATGATGTGATGCATCAAGCCAATTCAGTCCAGCCCTCTGGGGAGCTGCGTTTGCCGCCCTGCTGTCAGGTGGCGCCCTTGGTGTCTGCTGCAGCTTGCAACCCAGAGGGTCTGATGCTGCCCCAGTGGTGTTCTTAGTCTCGAACACCGACAAGGCTCTCAGGTGCCACCACTAGACTGGCCACGTTTAACAACCTTTCAGCTCTTCATCTGCATCCACTGACAGGGTCGCTGTATGCGCACCATTCTGGGGGAGCTTTGTTTAGAGCCATCAGGTGGGGAAATAGCAGTAATATCAGGGTTATAAAGGATTGAAAAAGGGAACTGGGGAGCTCCTCACTAGTGCATCCTGTCAGCCATCTAGCTTGGCCACTCCCCCCATGCCTAGAGGATAGTTGAAGGGAATTGCAGCTTACCCTCCTCCAAAGTATGGGCATCAGATTTCACTTTAAAGTCGACCGCTCTGCGGTGTGTGTACCCATCTGTATGCAAGGACTTCCGTTAGTGTGTTCCACCTACCTCTCCTCTGCTCAAGTCCAGAGACTGCAAACCCAAGGATTCAGTGTCAATTTCCATTGCTTACTGGAAAAAAGAATTATACTGGGATTGCACTATGTAGCAGATGAGAGGTTGTGATAGAGTGGAAGATATGTTGTTGTTATTGAAGGAAAATCAGAGCAATGTTGAGTCTCAAATGTATTCTTTATTTGCTTAATGCATTGCTAGATTGAACCAATGCCACCTCAGAACAACTAACTTTTCCGAGCTCTATTATATCAGAGTTAAATTCTAGTTACTGGTTACTACTGGATTGTATTATGGGAGATAAAATTAAAATAATAAAAAAGAATGTGTTGATTCATGCAGGAAAGAATTACTTTGCTTTTACCTTCTGAGATTCTCGTCTTTGCTTTTCCCCTGACCTCTTTGCCCCAACCACCCCCTCCAGGTATTTCCCATATTTCATATATCATTCCTTCTCCACAGTTCTTATATGACATTAGACTGCACCTGCATGCTTTAATAAATACGACTTCATATCAGTTCTTACTACCTTAACAAGGCTTTTGCTAGGTACATTGCTTAGTGTGCTGCATAGCGCTATGCTGGCAGGTGTTGCATTCTTTGAAGATGGTTAAATCCATTCAGATTAAGTAAGAAATGAGAGAATACATAAGCAGAGGTTGGACAGTTTGCAGGTTTATTTTTCAAAGAATGTTCACATGTGGCTAGTTCTGAAGTGTAAATGAGGGAACATGCTGAGAGAATAGCAAAGATTCCCAACAGATGCATGTTGCTTACAATTTTGTCAGTTTCTTCTTCATAGTTCAAATGCTTATCAAAGTAATGCCTCGACTAATCATCCCACAGATCAACAGTTTGGATGATAAGGGCGTATTGATGGGCAGGTGGGACGGATCCTATCGCCGAGGTGTGCACCCTGAGGCGTGGGTTGGAAGTGTTGATATCCTCAAGCGGTGGAAGAAAGGAGGGTACAAATCTGTTAAATATGGGCAGTGCTGGGTCTTTGGAGGAGTCGCTTGCACAGGTACAGCTCGCTCTATATTACTCTGTATGTAAAAAGAAATTGAGATTACACTTGTTATGTATGACCTGATGGCACTGCATGGAAAGGATAAGAGACTGTACATGTTAGAGATGATGATGTTTCTTGTGCCGTTTCCTCTCACCAATAATATATATTTCCAGATTATCAGTTTCTACAATGCTAGGCATTGGAGAAAAGAACACATGGGCATATTACCAAGCAATAGCGATAATTATTGCTATTGCTTGGTTAGAGACAAAAATTTACAGCTGAGCTGCGGCGATTTTTATCGCAGATAAACCTTGGTATTACCAAGGTTTATCGCAAATGCGATAAAAATCGGCCGCAATGCATGAATATCGCTGAAAAGTCAGCGATATTCATGCATTACCGAGCTAATGCTCTTAGCCATGTTATCCACCTCCCATTGGATAACATGGCTAAGAACTGCTCAGGGCAGGTGTTAGCTTTTGGAGATATTCGCGCTTAGCGCAAATATCTCCAAAAGTTGGTAATAGGAGATAGCGATGTTAGCGACTGTTTCCAGTCGCTAACATCTTGGCACGCCCACTTTGCATGTCATTAGTGATAAATATCACTGACATGCAAAGTGGGGCCCAAGATGGTCGCTATCTCCTACTTGCTGTCGCTAACTGGTGTTAGCGACAGCTAGGAAATAGGGAGATCATTTTATCTCTGCTTTCTTGGCTTTTAAGGCCAAAAATGCGGAGATAAACCCCATTGATAATATGCCCCACAGTGTTGATTTGATCCCAGAATGAGCTTCCGCAAGGCGCTAACAAACCAACTGTCAACGCTAAACTGGTTTTAGTTAGAAACACATTAGCTCACACATGTAACTTTGGTCCAAGCTGTTTTAGTCCATGTGTTGTGTGTACAGCAGTTAACCAAACAACAATCCTTACTCATTGTAGAATATTTAAGAAAACTTGTGAAAAAATGTGAAGAGACTGGCTTAGAAGCAACATCTATAAATACGACTAGGCATGCAGTCATCCTAAGATTATAACAAATGTATGTGGCTTTAAAATGTGAACGTATGCTATTTTTTGATGAATGACCACCTCACCCATTTGCACTGCATTGCTCTGTAAAAAGGCTGATGCAAATAAATATATGTTTCATGCACTGAGGTTCATTGCCGGCACTGATCACCTATAGCTATAGAAATAGTATTTGCCTATCTAAATTCTTGGCTGAAAGGAAAAGGAAACATAAACCTATATCCAAAGGCCGGTGGGCATGATATACAGTTTGTTGCTTAAACAATAAAAAGTAGGAAGACCAAAAAACGAGGCTCACTCCCCAAATGAGCCTCTGCTCTCTCCCTCACCCACCAAACAACACCTCCCACATCACTCTCCATCACTGAGCAGTGATATTTTAGGTTGTAAGTTGGAGCACCATGAGACATCTGGGGCACGTAAGTTCTCTATATTCTTGTTTGACGAAGTCAAAGTAGGCCTCTTTTGACTCCAGTGTTGCAGAATGTTTTCCATCTTTATCAATTTTCAGACTGTGTAGCCCCATAATCAGGAACCATGTCCTAGCCCCATGAAGCTAAGATTACCTGTCTAGCTGCGGCTACGGTCAGAGCCATCTCGCTCCCTCAGTGTGAGTGCAGAGGAAGTGTGAGTTAGTTGGGCAGTCTCAGTATTGTATAGGCTGAGAATAGGGGCATTTCTGTGTGGAACATTTTTTACTGCTATTAAGTACTGCTGTACAATACGGCTGTAGCTTTGGGCAATGCCATAAGAGGTGCATGAGGGTACCAAATGAGCTCACCTTCTCCAACACCCCGGGGATTTATATGGGAACCAGTTGTAGACTGGGCAGGTGTGTAGTACCAGTAGTGAATAACTGTAATCATGGCTTACCATCCTGTAGCATTGGTTGCTGTTGTAAGTTTGCCGTGAAATATTTTTCGGCATTCCTTGTCTGTGAGTGTGCATTCTAATTTTGTTTCCCATTTCTTTTGAGCTGCCATTTGTGGTTGGAGGACGCTCTGAGCAGTAGCATATATACATCAGAGACCATGAGCCTATCATCGGATTTGGATAGGAGCCTAATCCCTGAAAACACACTTATCACTGAATACCTTAACCATACCTAAGCCCTAAAAGCTTTCTTACCACCCAATACCCTTACCCACCCTAAACCTTAAGAAACACCCATACCACCATTATTTACCCAATAACCCTGAAAACGCCTATATATATGTATATATATATATATATATATATATATATATATATATATATATATATATATATATATATATATATATATAGATATATATATATATATATATCTATATATATATATATATATATATATATATATATATATATATATATATATATATATATATATATATGTATATATATATTACCTACTGGCGGTCGCCAGTAGGTATATATAGTTAGGATTTTTTCTCTATGGTATTTTTGAAAATTCTATGTCTAATAACTTTGGCGTTTGTGGACGGAATTGGCTGAAATTTTCAGGAAAATGGAACATTTTGTTTCTGAGCAGCCCCTGACAATTTGGGGGGGTATCATCAAGGGGGGGGCGAGAAAAAAGGGGGGTCCCAAAACACGTTTTTCCCATGTTAATTTCCATAGGGCGGTTGGCCTCACTTTTAGCTCGAACGGCTGAATGGATTTGCACGAAACTTGGCAAAATTGTAGGGACTGTTAGCCCGATGTGCCTTTGCTAGGTCTCAATATATGTGCTCCAGTGGATTTTGAGTAATTTAGGTTCAAAAAAAGATATATATCTGGGCGGAGCCTAACCACACATCTGATCTGATTGGCTGTCAGCACTTCATCCAAGAAGTGTTAGCAGCCATCTTGGGACCAATATACATGATAGCATCTCATTAAAAAGCATTGTAGTTAATAGAGGGTTTTAGGACTTTAGTTACATTATAAATCATTTGTTGATGGTAACATACTCGTTTTAGGAATTGTGGTGGGTTCTAAGGTGATTTTACCATGTGAAAAAACCTTCTGCTGTGATATCATGAATATTGTTTGAAAGAAAACTAATATCTCATGATTTTCCCACAGTGTTTTGGAAGGGGATCTATAAGCTAAACTGAAAGCATATTTTCTGTAAATTCACATTATCTTTCTCAGTCATGTGAAAATGAAGTCTGACATTCTCAGTAAAACATGTACATCCAACAAGGACAGAGACTGTCAGTTGATTCCTTTGTGTTCTCCTGCAGCCTCCTAGAGTGTTCTAAAGAACAGCTAGAGCACTAACAGTCCTACTTATTACAAAGGTATGGCACACCTGAAGCCATCTTGATTGGAATAAAGTGGTAACTCTTAAAACATTTAATTTAAAAAGAAACAACATGAGGGGGTATATTTTGCCATAGAAAGTATGATTAGTGCTGCAGAATGAAAAATGAGGGCACATTTTGAGTGACTTCTCAAATCCTTTTCTATTTCATTAAAACATTCTGACATGCAGTCTCCCAAAATGGCCACCAGAGACAAAAGAGCCCAAATGTAGCCCAAATATCACCCAGATGTAGCCCAAGTATAGCCCAATGACAGAATGTCCCAGAGTGTTCTAAAGAACAACTAGAGCGCTAACAGTCCTACTTATTACAAAGGTATGGCACACCTGAAGCCATCTTGATTGGAATAAAGTGGTAACTCTTAAAACATTTAATTTAAAAAGAAACAACATGAGGGGGTATATTTTGCCATAGAAAGTATGATTAGTGCTGCAGAATGAAAAATTAGGGCACATTTTGAGTGACTTCTCAAATCCTTTTCTATTTCATTAAAACATTCTGACATACAGTCTCCCAAAATGGCCACCAGAGACAAAAGAGCCCAAATGTAGCCCAAATATCACCCAGATGTAGCCCAAGTATAGCCCAATGACAGAATGTCCCAGAGTGTTCTAAAGAACAACTAGAGCGCTAACAGTCCTACTTATTACAAAGGTATAGCACACCTGGAGCCATCGTGATGGGAATAAAGTGGTAACTCTTAAAACATTTAATTTAAAAAGGAACAAAATGAGGGGTATATTATGCATTAGAAGGTATTATTAGTGCTGCAGAAAGAAAAATTAGGGCACATTTTGAGTGACTTTTCAAATCCTCGTCTATTTCATTAAAAAATTCTGACATGCAGTCTCCCAAAATGGCCACCAGAGACAAAAGAGCCCAAATGTAGCCCAAATATCACCCAGATGTAGCCCAAGTATAGCCCAATGACAGAATGTCCCAAAGTGTTCTAAAGAACAACTAGAGCGCTAACAGTCCTACTTATTACAAAGGTATGGCACACCTGAAGCCATCTTGATTGGAATAAAGTGGTAACTCTTAAAACATTTAATTTAAAAAGGAACAAAATGAGGGGGTATATTTTGCCATATGAATTATGATTAGTGCTGCAGAAAGAAAAATTAGGGCACATTTTGAGTGACTTCTCAAACCCTCTTCAATTTCATTAAAAAATTCTGACATACAGTCTCCCAAGATGGCCACCAGAGACAAAAGAGCCTAAATGTAGCCCAAATATCACCCAGATGTACCCCAAGTATAGCCCAATGACAGAATGTCCCAGAGTGTTCTAAAGAACAACTAGAGCGCTAACAGTCTTACTTATGACAAAAGTATGGTACACCAGAAGCCATCTTGATTGGAATGAAGTGGTAAGTCTGAAAACACTCAATTTAAAAAGGAACAACATGAGGGGGTTAATTTTGCCATAGAAAGTATGATTAGTGCTTCAGAAAGAAAAATTAGGGATCATTTTGAGTGACTTCTCAAATCCTCTTCTATTTCATTAAAAAAATTCTGACATGCAGACTGAAACATGCACTTTGAATACCAGCAGCAGACGTCCCTGGTGAGCAGTAGCTTTACTACAGTGATCTAATGTGCAACTAGAGTGCTAACATTCAGAATTGATGGCCAATGTGTGACACATCTGAATGCCTTCTTGATGGAACCAAAGTAAACAAGCATTGAAAATGCAATAGATCTCGCCCTCGTTTAAGTTAAAGCCATTCTGTTTGTAATGAGGTGGCTTTTTAGCTTTGCTTTTATTAGTATTTTTTCAACTTTCATGTAAATAACATGCATCTGTATGCATATAAGTATATGTATGCATGCATTTATGTTTGTATTTATATAGATATACAGATGATATATGTTTATATATGTATGTATATATATATATTCACTGACAAAACCATAGGCTATAGACCATATATAGTTAGGAATTAGCATTTACAAAACCTTGAAAATTCACTGAAAAAACCATAGGTTATAGACCATATATAGTTAGGAATTAGCATTTACAAAACCTTGAAAATTCACTGAAAAAACCATAGGTTATAGACCATATATAGTTAGGAATTCGCATTTACAAAACCTTATTTTACTCACACAAAACCATTGAAATTCCATATATAGTTAGTTGCACTAACTATATATCGTGCACCCGCAATCCACTGCTGATGATGTCACATATTACATCATTCATGACATGGTCAGTGACATCACTGATGACATCACTGATGACATCACTGATGACATCTCAAATGACATCACTGATGACATCACTGATGACAACATCCAGTGACTGTATGTTTCTGTAAAGTTAAAATATGTCTTACATATTGAAGAATGAGTGGATGTATAAGTGTCTGGATGAAGGATTTAGTAGGTGCATGACTGACTGTATGAGTGAGTGATTAAATGTGTCTCACTGAGTGCATGGGTTAGTGACTAAACTGTCTTAATTTGTGCATCATTATGTCTGTTGTTCTGTAAACTGTTGCATGTGTTGATAAGTAGCTATATGAGTAACTATATGGGTTATTGATTGGTTGCCCAAGTATTTGTATGGGAGACTCAGTGTGTGTGTGGGTGGCAGGGAGGTGTATGACTGTGCATAGATGTGTGAGCAGTTGATTCACTAGATGTATGGTTTCAAAAGTGCATGTGGAAACAGCTGTATGGGCGGTTGACTGTGTGCATGAGTGTATTGGTGAGTGAATGGATATCTCAGTGCTACATGTCAAAGTAAGTACATATGTAAAACACAGTACATGTGAGAGTTGACATATATAAATAACTGTGCATAAGAGCCAGTGAATGTGTGAGTGGCTGTATGGATCATTGTGAACTTGTATCAGGGATTGTATAAGAGAGTAAATATGTGTTAGTATATGTTTGAATAAGTAAAGTTTGTATAACTGTATAGTTGAGGAAATGGAGGTGTGATTGATTCTTTGCATGACTGACTAGGTGTGTGAGTAACTCCATGGATGAGTGACAGTCTGTGAGTGCCTGTTTACACTGATTGTATCTAAGGTTATATTAGAGTCTGAAGAGGTTCATCGTATTATCACATGAATTATATCATCAGTGATGTGATCAGTAATGTCAAATGAGATGTCATCAGTGATGTCATCAGTGATGTCATTTGAGATGTCATTTGAGATGTCATCAGTGATGTCATCAGTGATGTCACTGACCATGTCATGAATGATGTAATATGTGACATCATCAGCAGTGGATTGCGGGTGCGCGATATATAGTTAGTGCAACTAACTATATATGGAATTTCAATGGTTTTGTGTGAGTAAAATAAGGTTTTGTAAATGCGAATTCCTAACTATATATGGTCTATAACCTATGGTTTTTTCAGTGAATTTTCAAGGTTTTGTAAATGCTAATTCCTAACTATATATGGTCTATAACCTATGGTTTTTTCAGTGAATATATATATATATATATATATATATATATATATATATATATATATATATATATATATATATATATATATGCCACAAATCCTCGAACCTCCATGCCGACGGCGTGGCGAAAGAAGAAGCAGAACCCCACGTTTCAGACAAGATGTAAAATTTATTGCAACCTTTTAATGACGCGTTTCGAGTACGATGTACTCTTGTTCACACCATATATATATATATCAAACACTCCTCTACACACAGGTACAGGGAGACGGCGCCATGTTCTGCTTTTTCAAAGGTTTATTACACAAGTCGGCTGCTGGGACGCGTTTCGCCTGTTCACCAGGCTGCGAAACGCGTCCCAGCAATTTTCCAAGAAGATGGCCTGCTCAGTTCCGCTCCATCCCTGAAAGTTTAGGGGTGATTGGTGACGCGGGGGCTGAGAAAGAAGGGGGTCTCAAAGCATGTTTTCCCCATGCAATGTTCGATAGGGACCTTTACGTGAGGCTACAGCCCGAATGCTGAACGGAATTACACCAAATTTGGCAAAAAGGTAGAGTTTGTTTTGCAGATTAAGCTTTTTGTTAAATGGTGTAAATCCGTACAGTAGTTCCTTAGAAAATCAAAAGTAAAATCATAGATATATTTGCGAAGTTGTACTGTCCGAGGATAGTAGCGTACCATTACGAGCACGAGCTGCATGCTAATTGGCTGTAAACTGTCTGTCAACATTCCAATCCAGGAAGTGTTGGCAGCCATCTTGTGCCTAGAGGCACAAGAAAATAGAAAAAGAAACGCGAAAACTGCGAATGGGGGCAGGGTAGAAACACACTGACCCCCTAGGCCTGATTAGGGGGTCCCACCAGGACCCCCAAGGCCCCCACATTTTTTTGAAAAAATTGCGGTATACGCGTAGGGTACGCGTACCCTGCCGATAAAAACAAATGACGGATTGCACCACTCTGCAAACGTGCCCCCTGGCGCATTTGCAGAGGGGGAACTAATTCCCCCTGTCATTTGACATGTCATCAGTGATGTCATGAGTAATGTCACTGACCATGTCATGAGTGATGTAATATGTGACGTCATTAGCAGTGCATTGCGGGCGCGCAAGTTATAGTTAGCTGAACTAACTATAACGGGGGAATTTCAATGGTTTTGTATGAGTGAAATGTCCAGCTAACTATAAGATGTGTGAAACCTATGGTTTTTTTAGTGAACATATATATATATATATATTTATATCTTACCTACTGGTGGTCGCCACTAGGTGGTTATAGTTAGTAACTAGTTTCCATTGTAAAAGTGATTTTTTTCTGCAAATAACTTTGCGCCACTCGACGAATCTTCACTAAAGTTTCACACCTAGTACGCAACTGAGTTCAGCTGCTGTGTGAAAAGTTTCAGGGTGATTCGTCAAACGGGTGCCGTGAAAAAGGGGGTGACCCAAAATGCATTTCCCCATGCAATTTCCCATAGGTATTTTAGACAGAACTATATCACGAACTGCTGGGCAGAATTACATCAAATTTGTCAGAACGATAGCTCTTGGTCCAGAAAGAGATCTTTTTGTAATTATGTGTAAATCTCTTGAGTAGTTTTGGAGTTATTTAAGAAAAAAGAAATATAGATATCTAGGGACATGAATCCTCTACTGACCCGACAGATCTCATGCTGAGATTTGATTGGCGGTCAACACTTCAACCAGTAAGTATTGGCAACCATCTTTGGCCTCTGACTCAGCCAAGTCAGAAGAAAAGGCCAAAAAAACACACGAGGGTGCAGGTTAGGAGTACCCTGATCCTCTAGGCCTTGTGGTAGGGTCTCATAGAGAATGCCACAGGGGCCAAAAATCTTTTTTTCTTCTTCAATTTTGTCATGAAATTGCAGTAGATCTGCTGCCAAATTGGTGGGTGGGGGGAACAAGCGTGGACTCCCTCTCTTGTTTTTATATGCCGTCTGGGTGGGCCATGTCCCAGTGGAGGGTGTAGTGTTAATATTATAAAGGGGGTCAGGAGGGCACGTATGGCTCCCCTCCCTGGGGCCAGGCTGATTTCCAGAAATGGGAGGCGGACCTCCCTCCCTGGCTGTATTTCACCCTGGGGACCAGCTCCTCCCCGGGGCAAGGCTGTGGATTTAAAATGGAAGGGGGCCATTTAGCCCCAATACCCGTGCCCGACAGGCCTCTGGCACCTCATCCCCTTGGGGCTGGCCATGCATTTAAAAGGGAGGGGGTTCTGCAACACCCCTCCTAGAGATATTAATGGCCCTGGGGACCCCATCCCCCAAGGGCAGGCTCAGCTATGCCCAGGGGTGCCCACCTCTAGGACATAGCGAATTCCCTACCAACACAAGCACGGGTAGGTAAACCTTTCTGTGCTCTTACTTGGCAGTAGCAATTTAAAGCTCCCGCCAAGCGAGAGCAAACACAAAGTCTGCTCCCAGCTGGTGGCAGTTTCAAAAAGGTGCCCACCAGCTTAGAGCAGACTTTTCATCTATTTTCCTCCCCGCTGTCAAGCAGGCAGGGAAACAGATGAAAATATTGCTGACATGCGCCAGGAGTATTTTTTCCTGCTCGCTAGAAGCAGGAGCAATGCCTGCTCCTGCTGGAGGTTGGGAGCCAGCATCGGCTGTGGTGGTATTGGGGTTCCCCCAGTGGCCTCTTTGTAGTCATGAACAAAATTAAACCCACACAAGGTCACTAGAGACATTTCCTTATGGTCCATAACATAACTGTAGTGCCGAATATGCACTAGAGATTTACCCAACAAGGTAGCACTTATTAATTAACCAGTAGAAAGTACTCCAGCTGGATAAACCAGCAGGTGAGGTTACATTCTGGCCCTGATGATCATTTCACAGAAAGTAAACCTCAACACAAGCACGTACAAATATAACCATAGCAGGTGCCCCAGCTAAAGCTCCACTTCTTTAACGGACAAATGATGCTTGCTTCTTGGGCTCTGTAAAGACAATGTATGTCTGTTTTCTTGGCAATTCCACATTGAGAAACAATCTGAAATCCTTGAGGGAGATGAATGTATCGTTGATCTATTGGGATGCAATCTGTAGTGACTGTGATGAGGAAGTTCTTTCTTGTTCTGCCCTGGTGAGAGAAGACTCTGTGGTTCTACTTTTAAATTGCTATGAGTGTGCAAATCGCAAAATAACTTGCAAGCTCCTCTCATGTGGCCCCACCTCATCCACCTTAGTAGGAAGCTAAGTTCATCCTGCCCTATCCCATGTTGATAGACAGCTTATCTAAAGGCCACCCGAGCACGTTTCCTGCCAATGTTGCTGACGCGTTCTCGATGCAGAGGTATTTGAGGACATCTCCATCAAACTAAGAAGCACTTACTTCATATAGTTAAAAGGAAGTACCTTGCTTGGTGGAGATTGTCCCCTTTGTTGTCTCATAGTCTTCAGCATACGGAGATTCATGTAGTCACAGATTTCTTTAAGGAAATCATCTGTGCGCGGCGTGGGGTTGGCTGCAAGCAGTGCGGCCAACCCTCTGCTGTTTGCGGCGGCGATAGCATTACATTTATAATAATTTAATATGATATTACATTTAAAAAAATCACTGAGAAAGACAAAGGTTACTGGGACATTATAGTTAGGAAATACCATTATAAATGTTTTGAAAAACTTACTGAAAAAACAAAGGTTACAGGGACGTTATAGTTAGGCTCAGATTTCCCTTGTATAAAACCAGTAGCTATAACTTACGCCACCCGCAATGCACTGCTCATGAGCTTAATATGAAATCACTTATGGCATAGTCAGTTACATCACTGATGACATCACTGATGAATTCATTCACAGAACCACTCACACACACACACCCACTCACACAGCCACTCACACACCCATACAGCCACTCACTTCCACAAAACCACTTATGACCTCACATAGTACATCACTCTTTACATGGTCAGTGACAACACTGATGACATCTCAAATGACATCACTGATGGTATCACGTAAATGTAAGTGTTTTTAAGAGTTTATGGGTGTCAAATATATATACTAACCTACTACAAAAGTTACATTCTCATACTAGCTGCATTACTACTGAGGGATACTATTCCTAATATATATTATGGAAGTGGCTGTGTGATTGTATGTATTTTTGTGTGTATGGGTGTGTAAGTGGCTGTATGGTTGTATAAGTGAATGTTTGAGTAGCTGTCTAGGTGACTGAGATGCTGTGTGAGTGGCAGTATTGGTGAGTTTGTGGGTGTGTCAGTGGCTGTATGGATGAGTGAGTGGCGGTGTGAGTGCCTCTGTGGGTGGGTAAATGTATATATAGATTTTGTGTAGTTCCTATACCTCTATATAGGATCTGTGAATTTAGACAACATAAACTAAGGGATTGGTGTCAATACTGATTCCATATACACCCCAAAGCATACTTTAATCTATACACTAGCCAATTCACAGTGCCTCTATAAGCCCCACAACCTTACAAAGGAATGAATAGTTTCTGCAAAGTATCGTACGTGACAACCCTGAACACTCAGGGATCATGGAAACAGAACAATACTTTTTGCTCAGTCACTCGTGTTCACTTGGTCTCAGAGAGATACACATGGATAATGGTGGGGACGTTTTCAATAAGCATTTGGTTAACCAGCGTCATTCTAGTATAAAATACATGTGCTGCAGCAATTGTTAGACAGAAGTATATCATCTGAAAGAGACAATTAGTGGTAGATTACTTACCGTAGAATTACCCCCAGGCATCAGACTGAATCAGGAGAATTTTTTTCTTAGCAGTACCCTTATGCGTCGGTAGGTGTTGTTGGTCGACTCCGCGTCTGTCGTGGTGGCCGGGGTGGCATTGTGGTGCCTACTAAGGAGCTGCCCGTATGCGCTGATGTCAGTTCTTTCTTTTTCCGCGCCAGCCTAACACAGATCCAGAGAGAGCTATCCCGTAGTAATTTTTTGACTAACCTTTTTCAAAGTTTTGTTGAGTTCTTTTTCGAGTCTATCCACTCCTACTACACGAGGGATGTCCCAACGCTCGTCCGGGTCCAAGCCTTGCAACTCCTGTCACATGCTGATGTCTGTGACTTATCCGCACCTCGTGTGTTTTTGGTGTCTGGAGAGCGACCATGACCCTAAGTCATGCTCCACCTGCCAGGTCATGAATCCAAAGTCTTCGCAGGAGCGGTCCCGAAAGATATTGGAGGCCCGGCGGTCTTGTTCGAGAGGAAGGTCTTGAGGCTGCTCGCAGAGCCCCCACACCTCGTCGCACTCCATGTCTTCGAGGTCTTCAGGTGAGTCCAAAAAGAAGAAGGTGAGAAGCACCGGCTCTCTTTGCCTTCTCCCTGTTGGTTATCTAACGCGATGCAGGACTCTGAGCATTGTCGCTCTTAAGGCTCCATCTCTGAGGCCTACTTGAGGGATGACTCTGCACCTCCCTTGTTTCTGGGTGTTGGAGCATCCTCAGCCCAATTCCTGAAGTTCTACGAGGCCCTCCACCTCATCTTTGGGCAGCCTGACTCTGCTGGCACAGCTTTGGGCCCTGCGGAGCCAGTCAGGACCCTGGGCCTTCGGTGCTGGCGGCTCCGTGGGGCCCAGCGGATCCAGGCTTGGGTCCAGATCGACGCTGGTTGATCTTACTCGACCTTCCCCGGTGCTGATCCCGGTGCCAGCCATGCCCCCAGCCGGCCCATCCCCATCCTCACCCAGAGATGGACCCGGAGGTCGATCGATGTTGAATCTGATGCCGGAGGGTACTTTTGCTCCCTAGTTCATCCCTGTGTTCCCTACCGCCCAGAAGGTGGTGATGAGGACTGGGTGGGAACACTGGACCCTTTAGCAGAGCAGCTGGAAGAACCGGACTGGAGAGAGGACTTGGGTGATGCCAGTGGCCTGGACACTTCTCCAGGCCTTGCCGTGCATTCTCCCCCTACCATGGCTACGGAGGAGGGAGCGTCCTAGGCTGTGGTGGTGCGTACTGCGGCCAAGGTCTTGGGCCTTGAGCTCCCTTCAGTGGCAGTCTGGACTAACCTCCTGACAGAGGTGCTTCAGCCTGCCGCATCCGCCTCTGAATCTGTTCTGCCCTCTAACGAAGCCCTTACTGATGTCTCCCTGGGCACCTTGTCCAAGCCCAGCACAGGGGCTCATGTGGAAAGGACAAGTGCCTGCTGCCATCGCCAGGCCCCGGGTGACCGAGTTTTCCTCACCCAATACCTTTCCCCTTGGTGCTTGGTGGTCCATGCCTCTTCTTCCAAGGGCGCATTCCATTCTGCTCATCCAGATAGGGAATCCAAGAAGCTGGAACACCTTGGGAAGAGCATGTTCTCTTCCTGCATCTTGGCACTACGGTCCGTGAATATCACGGACCTCTTGGGTTGATACTCCCACACGATCTGGGATATGGTTGCTCAGGTGCTGTCTCGGTTCCCAGAGGAGGCCTGGGCCATTCTCTCCCAGGTAGTGGCGATGGAAGAGATGCAGCCAAATTCACAATCAGATCTGGGCTGGATACCACTGACTCACTCAGCAGAATGATTGTCACGTCGGTAGCCCTTACGCGCAATGCCTGGTTGATAACATCCCGCTTTTCAGGAGATGTCCAGTCAACTTTTCTGGACGTGACCTTTGATGGCCATTGTCTTTTTGGCGACAAAGCTGACTCGGCACTGGAGTGCTCTAAAGATCTCAGGCCGTTGCTAAATCTTTGGGCCTCGCTGCGTCTTCCCGACCATCCGCTTTTCTCCCCTTTCGTGGCTATGGAAGGGGCACCCAGCCACATGGCCCAGCTACGTCTGGCCAGCCTAGCCAATGGTTCACGTAAGCTGCTTAGCCCCTGCGTGGCTGCGGACATCAGACCCAGCGACCTCATGGGTCTGGGAGCCAGCGGGCAGGCTAGACTGCCCTTTCCCCCTGTCTCAGCCTCTAAACCCTCCTAGTCCGCCATTTCAGGCCCTTCAATGGCAGTAGGCTGCAGGGGTCACCATCGCTTCCCCCACTGGCATTCTATTACGTCAGACAGGTGGGTTTTGCTATTAGACCCATTGGGCTACTCCGTACCCATCAAGACTACCACTCACTCAATGCCACCGTCTTTCGATCGCATGTCGGAGGATCACTTGTGAGTTCCAGTACCAGAAGTAGATTGTGGTTGCTATTCCCGCTTTGTTCAGGTGCCCAAGAAGGGCAAAAGCCTGCGTCCTATTGTCGACCTCCGTGCCCTCAACCACTTGCTCCCAAAAGAGATGTTCAAAATGCTCTGGTCTTATCTGCCATTGACCCTGGAGACTGAATGGTGGCACTGGACTTGCAGGACGCCAATTTCCATATTCTGGTCCCGCCAGCCGACCGAAGCTACCTACAGTTCATGGTAGGCCACAAGCATTTACAGTTCACCGTGTTCCCCTTTGGCCTTACCAGTGCCCATCGGGTGTTCACAAAGGTTATGGTGGTGGTTGCTGCTCATCTGCACAGATCAGGGGTTCCAGTCTTCCCATTATCTCGACGACTGGCTGTCTCCCACCTCCAGACTATGGCAGAACTCCTGCACTCGCTGGGGTTCACTATAAGCCTGGGCAAAGTTTGCAGAGTCCCCTATGTGGAACTCCGCGAAGTGCAAAAAAAAAAACCTCTGCTGCGCTAACCAGAGCTCCGCAAGCGCCGGAATGCTTTAATTAAATGCCGTTTCTGGTGATTTTCAGTGCAGGGTGTTTGTCCACACTGTGCAGTCATTGCAAACGGCACCATGCACAGCGCAAGCAGTCGCTGTTTCCTGTCTGCCACTCAAGTCGATTTATCAACGCGAACAGAGAGTCTCTCAACGCGAGCCGTTGTGTCCATACATGACCACTCGCACTGAGAAATCTCACCGGGAGGTTTTCCACACTCGCGCTCGCCAACTTGACGTTGATCATCACGAACAAGGAAAAATCTCACCGGGAGGTGGATTTTCCTTGCTTGTGCTCGCCAACTTGATGTTGATGACCACAAGGGAGGAAAAAAACTCGGCTCTGCTATGCGGAGCAGAGTTTTTCAGAACTCTGTGAGCTCAGCGTAAAACAGAGTGTGGAAAACTCCATAGGCGGAGCGGAGTTCAGCGCCCAGGCTTAGTTTACTATCAACGTGTAGAAGTCACAGCAGAATCCCTCTTAGACACTCCCTTTCAACTGAGCTGTTCTGGACACAGTGCAGTTTCTGGCCTATACTCCCGAGCAGCCAGTCTGGGATATTTGGGCTACGATACCGATGTTTCAGCCTCTGGCCCAGATTACGGAGAGAATGGCCCTGAGGCTGCTGGGCCTCAAGGCCTCCTGTATCCTGTCGGTGGATCATGCCAGATGGCATATGCAGGCTCTGCATTGGGACCGGAAGTTCCAGTGGGCGCAGCATCAAGGGAATCTTCCCAACTATGTCCAGATCTCGGAGGGTACTGCACAACAATAGCAGTGGTGGCTAACGAACCAAGCTTGGGTTGGAGGCAGATCCCTCGCCCTTCCCCAACCAGATCTAGCAATGGTGCGAGATGCATCAATCCTGGGATGGGGTGGCCATCTAGGAAAGGTAGAGATCAGATGGGTCTCATCTCTGGCAGAGTCCGGGCACCAGATCTGTCTGGCACTGAAAGCATTCCTTCCCTCGCTCAAAGGGAAAAAACACCACAATGTGGTACTGTAACAAACAGGGTAGGTGGGGACATGGACACTATATCGCCTCTGGACATGGCTGGAACATTAAGGCATTACCCTGGTGGTTCAACACGTGGCAGGTTCTCTGAACACTAGTGCGGACGTACTCGGCCATCGGTGCCTGGTAGATAACAAATGGAGTCTTCACTCTGAGGTGGTGCAAGGTTTCTTTCTGCAGTGGGGAGAACCTGGGTTAGATCTATTCGCCACTGAAGAGAATCCACAATGGTCTGTGTTTTGGAGTTTCGAAAGCGACATTCGCTCAGCAACGCTTTTCATCGCGAGTGCAGTTGTGGCCTCTTGTAAGCCTTTCCAGCTGTACCACATCTGCCCCGAGTGCTGAAGAAGATCAAAAGCGACCAGGCCCAAGTTATTCTTGTGGCTCCAGGACTGGACATGAAGAGTCTGGTACCCTGAGATCCTGAGCATGGCCATCGATCCTCCAGTCAGACTGCCCCTTCGGGAGGATCTTCTGTTGCAGCAGCAGGGGAAGTTCTTCACCTGAACCAGCCAGCCTCCACCTCCTTGTGTTGCGATTGAGCAGCAAAAGTTGACAGCTCTTGACCTTCCACCCAAAGTCTGTAATGTCATTTTGGCAGCCAGGCGTCCCTCCACTAAAACGGAATACGCCTGTATATGGAACAAGTTTGTGGCATGGTGCACAGCAAAGTCTGTGGACTCTCTTTCTGCCCCACTTTCAGAGGTGCTCTTGTATATACTTTCTTTTGCCCTGCAGGGCTCCGCTTTGGGCCCTCTTAAAGGTTATATTGCAGCTATCTCTCCCTTCCTTCGACTGCCAGATCAACCATCTTTATTTAAGTCCCCTATTGTAAATAGATTTTTAAGGGCATTCCTCATCTCTTTCCTCCATCTCCTTTCATAATGCCCCAGTGGGACTTGAATCTTGTTCTAACCCATATTATGTGTGCTCCCGTCGAGCCTCTTCACAACTGTCCTCTCAGGTCCCTCACTCTGTAAACTGCCTTTCATGTTGCCATTACCTCTGCTCACATGGTGAGTGGGCTTTAAAGTCTATCTTTCAAGCCTCCTTTGTTCTCTGTGCATCCGCACAAAGTGGTGCTTAGAACGAGGCCCTCATTCCTTCCTAAAGTGGCTACACCATTTTACATAGGACAAATGATCACTTTGCCCACCTTTTTCCCACCTCCGTACCCTTCCAAGGAGAAGGAGACTCTCCACCATCTGGACCCTAAACATACCTTGACCACACAAAAGATTTCCAGGAGGATGATCAACTCTTCGTTGGCTCTGTAGGTGCCAAGAAAGGTTGGGCTGTTCAAAAGCGTACCATCTCTCGATGAGTTGTCCTTTGTATTCAAGTCTGTAAGCTTATTAAAAAAGAAGCCTCCAGTAGGGCTGCGTGCTAATTCCTCTAGGGCTACAGCAGCAACCATTGCATTGGCACATGGAATCCCACTTCTTGACATCAGCCGGGCTATTTTGCCCATTCTGTCCTCCAGGACTTTCTGGTGTAAACTTAGTTTGCAGACCCTCCACTGGGGGTGGTATTGCTGGGGTATCTATTTTAAGGTTAGGAATCTACAACCAACTGTCTCTTTCAGATGAACAAGTTACTTACCTTTGGTAACAATGTATCTGTAAGAGACATAGGTTAATTGTAGATCCCTTATCACCCCACCCATCCTCCACTCTCTGCAAACTGACTTCTAGGGATAGGGACACCTTTACAGAGCCCTAGTGGTCAATGTCTTTCATGGCTCTGCATTTCTGGCATGGAAAGTTGTGTAAGAACTGATGTCAGCGTGTAGGGAGGGCATCTAAGTAGGCACCACAACGTCATCCCGGCGACCACAATGCCGACAACAGACGCGGAGTATACCGACGCCGCCTACTGACACACAGGGGTACTGCTAAGAAAAAGTTCTTCGGATCCAGTCTTACGCCTGGGGTAATTCTAAGGTAAGGAACCTTCAACTAACCTATGTCTTTTATAGATACATCATTATCGAAGGTAAGTAACTTGTTCTATAAAATCACAAGCACCAACAGAGTAAGTAAAAGGTAGAATTCTACCATGCTGCTAAAACAGTGAATATATGCAGATATATAGATACATGTCTGTAATCCGGCATACTCCTAGATTGCTAGCCCTAGCTAAGTGTACCTAAGTGTACTTAGCATGTATGTGGGTGTAGAGCCAAGAATCTCCCTAGGAAAGAGCCATCCCCATTACCTAATGGGAGAGAACGAAGGACCCTGTCTTGGTGTCGAGTTGGACACCCCACAAGGGATGTCAGACCACTGCGTGCTGGAGTGTCTGCGTGTAGGGACTTCAGTGTCTCATGTCAGTATGGAAACTTCTCCTCCTGTTTGCCCAGCGAAGACGTGGCACTTATATATCCAAAATTTACCCTCAGGGGTTCCACCTAGATGAGTCATGGTACTGCGGGCCTGTGGTCCAAGGATGACATTAGCAGTGACTTTTGTACAGATTTAATATGCAGAAGATGGTAATCCTGCTGCGATACTAATTATCCTCATACATAATAAATTAAGCTAGTTTTCAAAGAAAACCACACAACATTTATTCAGCACTTAACTAGGTAAAAGGTCAGAGCCAAAGCCATTACGTAGAGCAAGGTAGGAGAAATGTAGTTAAAAGGTAGTGCAGCTAACTAGGAATTTACTGGGGTGCATTGAGCTTCATAACATAGTAATTGTATGCATGAGTGCGTGGGTGTCTGAATGTCTGTAATGGTGAGTGACTCTATGTGCAAGTGGCTGTATGGATGAGTCAGTGGCTGTTTGAGCTGGTGTTTGGTTAAGTGAGTGGGTGTATGAGTGGCTGCATTGAAGTATCTGTGTGAATGACCAGATTTGCCATTGCTTGTTCAGTTGTGTGAATGGGTATGTACGTGGTTGTGTGGGGGGGGGTGAGTGCTTGCATGGGTGAGTGAGTGGGTGTGTGAGTGACTGTGTAGTTAATTTAAGTGGGTGTGTGAGTAGCTGTATAGGTGAGGACTGGTTGTATCAGTGATTAAATGGGTGAGTGAATGGTTGTGTGAGTGGCTGTACAATTGAGTGAGTGGTATGTGAGTGTCTCAGTGGAGGAGTAAGTGGGTAGGTGAGTACTGGTTTGGGTCTCTGAATGGTTATATGAGGGGTTGTGTGGGAGTGTGTGTGTGTGTGTGTACAAGAGGTTGTATGGGAATGTCAGTGGGTGTGTGAGTGGTTCGGTGGATGATGTCATCAGTCATGTCATTGACTACGAGTTATGTAATATGTGAGGTCATAAGGAGTGCATTGCGGGTGCATAAGTTATAATTAGCTCAGGTAAATATAACTGCCAAATTTCACTTGTTTTGTACGAGTGAAATCTGAGGCTAACCATAACTTCCCAGTAACCTTTGGTTTTGTAACTGAATTTCTGAGGCATTTTTAATTCTAATTTATAGCTATAACGATCCTCTAACCTTTGTTGCTTTAAGTGAATTTGTAAGTTTTTTCCAATTCTATTTTCTAACTATAACATCCCTATGCTATGGTCATGCTATGGTTTTTTTAACTAGTAGTCATGTTTGCAGAATGGTTGAGAAAGGTGGTGCAGCCTCCGACCACCTCTCAGGAATCCTGCTATATCAGACTTACCGGAGGTAACAGGAGGGCTTCTGGGCCCCCATGAACCCTCAGCATGAAATTAGCATTGAAAAAACATTTGAAATTCACTGAAAAAAAGATAGATTTCAGGGACAATATAGTTAGAAATTAGCATTTAAAAAACCTTAGAAATTCACTGAAAAAGCACAAGTTTCAAGAACGTTATAGTTAGTTTGACATATCACTCGTACAAAACCAGAGAAATTCGGCCGTTATAGTTAGTTCAGCTAACTATAACTCGCGCCTCCACAATGCATTGCTGATAATGTCACATATTACATCATGCATGACATGGTCAGTGACATCACTGATGACATCACAGTTGATATCTCAAATGACATCATCCAGTGACTTTGTGTTTCTATAAAGTTTAAATATGTTTTATATATGTGCCAAGGTGTACTGAAGAATGAATGGGTGTATAAGTGTCTGGATGGATGATTTAGTAGGTGCATTACTGACTGTATAAGTGAGTGATTAAGTGTGTCTTACTGAATGCATGGGTTAGTGACTGATAGACATTCACACAGTTTAGTTTTTCAGTTGGTGTGTAAGCGGTTGCATGGGTTGGTGAGTTGCTAAATGAGGATCTATATGGGTTATTAATTGGTTGTCTGAGTATCTGTATGGGTGCCTGAATGTCTGTGTGGGTTGGGTGCGGGATGTGACTCTGTGCATAGATATGTGAGTGGATCATTCACTGGGTTTATGGGTTCAAGACTGCATCTGTGAAAGGCTGTATGGGTGGGAGTGTGTGTGCATTGGTGTGTTGGTAAGTGAATAGAGGCCTCAGTGGTACATGTGTGATTAACTGCATAAGTGGAAGGAAGTATATGTGAGTGTCGGAGTGTATAAATGACTATATGGGAGAGTGAGTGATTGTGAGAGTGGCTTTATGGATCAGTGTGTACTTGTATTAGTTATCATATAAGAGTGTAAATATGTGTTAGTATATGTTTGAATAAGTGAGGTGGTGTGTGTATAACTGTATAGGTGAGTAAATGAGAGTGTGAGTAATTATTTGCATGACTGACTAGGTATGTGAGTAACTCTATGGATGAGTGGGGGTGTGTGAGTGTCTGTATAGATTTGTGAGTGCATATGTTAATGCAGTATTGATGGTTGACTTCATGTATGAGTGACTGAATGTTTGAATGAGTGGATGTGTGTGTAGACCTAGGAATTAGCGAGTGGGTATGTACCAACTGGTATTGGTATGTCTGTGGTTTCGAAAAAGGTAGTTTGTATTTTAGAGTGGGTGTATCAAAGATTATATTAGGATATGAGGAGGTGCATCAGATTATTACGTGGATGATGTCATCAGTGAAGTCATTTGAGATGTCAACAGTGATGTCACTGACCATGTCATGAATGATGTAATATGTGACGTCATCAGCAGTGCATTGCGGAGGCGCAAGTTATAGTTAGATGAACAAACTATAACAGCCGAATTTCACTGGTTTTGTATGAGTGAAATGTCCAACTAACTATAAAGTCTCTGAAGCCTGTGTTTTTTTTCAGTGAATTTCCAAACCAGAGTTTGATATGACAGCCGCACAGCTCCTGCCCTGTCATAGCAAACAGCAGTATCATAGCAAACAGCAGTGTCCCGGGGTGGGCGCCCTGGGACACAGCAGGAGCTTGCGCAGGGGGTCCCAGGGCCATCAACAGCTCCTACAGGGGGGACCCCTCCCTTAATTTTCAAAGCCCCAGGGAGGTGGTGGGAGGGCTTGGGGGTCCATAAACGGACCCCCGAGTTTAAATATACAGTGCCCCGGTGAGGTGGTGGTCCTGGAACGTGTGGGGAGGCTTGTGACCTCCCCACACATTTGTTTTAATTTAATTAAGAGCCCCGGGAAGGTGGTGGTCTCCGGGGCTGGGGTGGGGTTGCATGTCCCCCCACAACTCATAAATGAAGCCCTAGCGAGGTGGCAGTCTCAGGGGCAGCGTGGCATTTTTTCAGTGCCCCCGGGACCTGGCCCACCCGGGGGCTTAAATACAATGAATGAATAAAGTTCATAAAAACTTAAGGAGACCACCAGGAAGGCCCATAATAGTCGCATGTGACGGCCTTCTTGAAAATATGTCAAAATATATAGACTTCTTTTTGCAAGAACATGTAAGGGGCTGGGATCCTATGTGCAGAACACTAGTGATTTCTTGAGAAAAATCTGGGACATTGAATGGAAGGAATCATATTTGTTGATTGCACTTGATGTTTCGTCCTTATACACATGTATTAGAAATAGGGATGGTATGAGGGCGATCGAATACTTTCTCATGAGAAGACCTTTGATTTATGCGCAACATACCAACATGCTGCAGAAAATGTTACTGTTCTGCTTGGAGAATAATTTGTTTTTATTTGACTGAAAACTATTTCAGCAGATACAGGGAGTTGCAATGGGGGACAGCTTCTCCCCCAGCTATGCCTGTTTATTTATGGGCTGGTGGGAGGAGCTGGTCCTCATGCGTCAGCATGAGCGGGCATATGAAACCAATATTACCATATGGTTACGTTATATTGACGATTTATTTATTGTCTGGGACGGAGAATTCGAAGGTTCTACCGAATTCATTAATGCATTGAATGTAAACTCAATCAATTTACAGTTCACCAGCCAAATCAGTAAGGATGAGGTCACATTCCTAGATGTTAAACTTAATGTGGTGGGCAACAAATTGACTACAACCCTGTTTAGGAAACCAACTGCGGGGAATACCCTTCTCCACGTGACTAGTGCACATCCCCAGCATTTGATCAAAAGCATCCTGTACGGGGAGATGCTGTGCATCAGGCGCAAATGCAGCAAGGAGGATGATTGCAAACAGAAACAGGAAGAAAGTCGAAAGAGGTTTCTCAGTAGAGGGTATAAAGCTCAGGACATTGAGGAAGCTGTTGTCAAATCTAGGAACATGGCCAGAATGGATCTCATGCAGTACAGGGTTAAAAAGACCATCAAGCCAGGTATAGAGGAACCGACAAGGTTGATCTTGTCCTACTCCCGACAGGAAAACAGATTAGGTCTATTGTAAAAAGAAATTGGCCAATTGCGAGAGGCTACCCTATGATAGGTAAGCTTCTACCCAATTATCCGGCTGTTTCGTTTAGAAAAGCTAACAGCATGGGAAGTATGCTTACCAGTAGCAACCTTGATACCAGAGCAAAAGGTACATGATTGATGGCAAGAAAAGGATTCCTTAAATGTGCAACTTGTAAAGCTTGCCAATATGGTATGAATACAACCAGCTACACAACGGCATTCAATACCAAGCAGTGAAGCATAGAACAGCATCTCACATGTAGAACAGAGTATGATGTATATGTTTTTACATGTAGTTGTAAATTACAATATATTGGAAGCACAAAGTTACAGGCAAATAAAAGGGTCTTACAACACATGCGAGCAATCACAAATAGTGATGGTAGTTAGCCTATAGCGAGACTTTTTAAACAGGTCCATAATAATGATTTGAAACATCTTAAATATTTTGTCATAGACGCAGTGAGCCCCCAGAAAAGAGGAGGGGATAGAGAGCTTAAACTCAGAAGAATGGAGACATCGTACATTCTGGAATTAGACTCTAAACACCCCAGGGGACTCAATACCAGTGAAGATTTACACACGTTTCTATGACAGAAAAGAATTGATATGAACTCGTTAACTTTAATTGTGCGCAAAGTTTTATAACCATTTGTCGCAAATTTCTATACACTGCCTTTTATGTATAGATATATATTTTTTCCAAGGGAGATATTTAAATATTTATATTTATATATTTATTTATGGAGGTAAACATTTTAGGACTATTTATGTATTTATATATGATATTTATGATTGGATTTTAGACATGGAATTTTTGGAAAGTATATTTTATACATCTATGTTTATGGTCAGACATCCCAATATATTATGATGAATGTGCATGTTGATTATTTATTATATTTATTATGTATTTATTGTATTTATAGTCCTTTGCAAATTTGCACTCTATAAAGATATGATATCTTCCAGCTTTTAGTTTGGTCAACAAGAAACAGAGAGAAAAAAATACATGATGTCATTTGCAGATATATGAGATAAAGAAACGCTCAAATGAGGTACTTATAAGTAAAATATATCTGTAAAATATGGTAGTTACTGAAGTGATGCACTGTTTATTGTTATGTCTTCTTTGGGTTCAGGGGTTAGGTTCAGCACATTATTATTATTTTTTTGTATGTACAAAATATTATGGGTTAGCACGATTTTTTCAATAATCAAGGTATCAGGACATGGTTGGAGAATTCTTTTTGATGATTGCCATATAAATTAAGCATTTAAGCTGAAATCTTACATAAACAACATTTGGATATATGAAGCAATAATGGATTGAATACTTACGTGCATTTAAGCAGTTATTCTCCTTTATTCAAATCTGAATGTAAATTTAAATAATTTAGGCAACAAATGTTAGAAATGATTTATCATTTTTTAAGATATGTGGGCTATTACATGCAGTATTTTTACCATGTCCATACTTTGTTTTATATGCTTTTGCACTTTAAATAGCGGTGATTGATTCAGGAGGGTTGTCATGTGATCAAGCGCGTAGTGGCAGAAGTGGCTGAATAAAGGATATTGACTGCGCAATACTTTGGGCCCACGCTCGTTTTTTCTACAAATGAATTGCAAGTTTGAGTAAGAAGATATATATATATATATATATATATATATATATATATATATATATATATATATATATATATATATATATATATATATATATATATATATATTTTAAGAGGCGTGGTATTAAGAGGCGAAACCGGTTGCTGTCTGAAGAACTCTCCCCCGAAGAAGGCCGATTGAATGGCCGAAATGCATTGGGCAATAATTTTAACCTTGAATAAAGAATGAAATTCTCCGTGAATTAGTGCGACTCAGTCTTTCCCAGTCAGGGAAGGTATATATATATATATATATGAAACAATCTCAGCTTTCTCTCGCCTGGAGCCCAATCCTGGATACCGTCGGCGCAGAAGAAGAGAGGAGACCCAAAGTGCAGGTGAGCAGTGTTTTATTCAATTGTGGAAAAGGCGCACCTCAGCATAACGTTTCGGCCTTCACAGAGGCCTTGGTCACATGACGCATGCAAGGGAGGAGGCAAAATTTAAAGTGCTAATGCCATTCAGAATGTAACACCATTGGTTGAATATGGTCAGATGTAAAATGCCATCAACAATAGACATAGACAACAGATTTGAACTTTGAAAACTCGCATCCCGGGATAATCCCTTATGGAGTTTGTAATGTGCAACAGAGCAATGTGCAAAGTACAAATAAAGTGCAAATAGTGTCATCAAAACAATTGAAGTATCCAATAAATAACAATCATTGTTTTATATAAAACACGATGTTAAAATCAAAGTGTAAAATATATATATATTGATAGTTGATATTTATATATATATATTTTTTTTTTTATATATATATATATTTTTTTTGGTCATTCTTCTAGCCTGATTGGAGTGGATCATGTGGAAATATATATATATTGATTTCTCTTACCTGATACATACTTATATTTTCATTTTAAAGAAATGCGTAGTACAGTTTATTCCCTGTGGTGGTCTCTCCATGCATGGGTCACCTCCGAGAAGACTCCCTTTTGCCTCATTCTATATGTCAAATTCCATGCCCTTCATCACCATGTTAAAGCCCCTCCATAAGTGCCTCCACATCCGGGGTTGTCTGAATTTGCGATATTGCCTCACAGAGAAAGCCTTCCTAGGTATCAGTAGGAGCATATATGTTGCATGTGATTGTGTGTGAGTGTTACAATATTCGTACCACGAGTAGTCTACCTGGGAACTCAGCAACAGTGGACAATACTATGCCATTAAGTTTATTGATAAGTAGAATGGCCAGAGCTCACCTCTTAGCTGGGTTGGAGAGCAGGATGTTTCTAGTGAACCAACATGTGCAGAGCCAGTTCCAATTTCTTTTGTGCAGGTGAGTTTCTTGTAATAAGCAGATGTCACAGCTTGAGTATTTGAGCATATGCAGCACAGAGCCACACTTCACTGGGCCGTTAAGGCCCTTTGTGTTCACGTTAAGTATGTGGTAAGGTTGGGTATGGTAGCAAAACATCTCTGCTGGTGGTAGTGATTGCTGTTGTCTACAGCTCTGTGTGTTTTCTGGCAAATGTGAAATGAAGACAGTGTTATTATGCAGTGGTTGGGTCCACAATTTACCTTGTAAATGTCTCAACTAACATTAACAGGCTTCCACTCCACCCAACAGGAGTAATCCGTATGGGCTGTGAGTCAATAATATACCCATAAGGTCCATGGTCCATCTTGCCAGTCACTTGTGTATCTCTTGGTTTCCCTCTGGCCCAGTCCCCCTTAATCTGTGGGATTGCGTCTTTACAGCTTTGTTCCCTCCTTTAGGGGTGGATACCTGGCTGTTGATCATATTCTCATAATCTAGGCGCTGTGTCATTGGTCTGCAGCTTGTTCAGAATCGCTTGCCACTTTCTTTGCATCTCGTCCTCTGAGGGTTTTGCTGTTGATCTTTTCTGCGCCACTCTTTTTCATTTCCTGACTCATCCCGGGGGCGTTTTGCCCTGGAAGTGGTACTTGGATGGATTATAAGCTTTGCCGGATCTGAGAGCTCAAGATTTTCAGCAGCCACTATGAGGGAAAAGCTGTGTGGGCCTCTCAATTCCTGCTAAAGAGCAGTTTGAAGGCATGCTCCCAGTGCTATTTCAGAGCTTTACTTTGAGGGAAGGTGGTGATTAGCTTTAGTTGCCAATGTTGTTTTAGGGTGCCCAGTGCCAAGTCCTGGTAGAGAAAATCTTAGCACACTTGACGAGCTGTTTCTATGATAGCTTCCTTCTGGCGAACGTAAAGCAGGCAGGCCAAAATATCTGGCAGGGTGCTGTCAGAACCACGCCCTGTTGACTATGAGTTCTGTAAAGTTACATGTCAGCTATTGGGAGCTCAGGCAGTACCTGATGGAATAGGTGTTACACATACATCTCAATATCCCCCGCTCGCCTGCTTTCTCACCCGAAGGGACGTAGCAGAGGTTGAACCTTTGTGATCTTCTTTCCAGGTCCTCAAGGTGTACCTACACTGTATAGTTTTGGTCCTGTAAGTCAAGCAGCTCCTGTCTGTAGGAATCCAGTTCCTCCACTCTGGCATCGCTGGCATCCTTAAGCATGGAGATTATTTGCCCCAGGTACCCCATGTCATGTTGCATACAATTTGACTTTCAAGACTTCCGCTAAGAGCAGTGTAATATCCTGGAGATGTTTATTAAAGAGGCCCTCCTTGAAGACACTGGTTAATGAAGTTCCGCTCTTGTTGGTGTGAATCTCTGCAGAGAGGGCACTCTGCTCTCCCTCATCTCAGTGCGTATCAGCTCTCTGTGAGGGATCAAGTCGTTTTGTGGGATTTGTGGACTGCCATATCCGAGGAGGTTGCCGGGAATGTCATCAGGATGCAACTTCAATTTGAGTGATCAAGGTTGCCTCACTTCTAACTTGTCGGCCCCAGGAGGCCTGATTGCCAACATTCTGGCCTATTGACGGGGTCAGTACTCTCAAAGTTCAAAGCTGATGCCTGATGAGGCTGGGTTAGCAAACAGGTGTTGGGCTTTCCACAGTGGTTCTCCAGCCAAGCCCATAGCTCTGAGGAAGGGTCCCAGCCTTTTCTCTGGAGTCACTGCCTTCCCAATAGCAGGGAGTTGCCAATTCCTGGTCTCTCCCGCCGCAGTAGAGGGGCGGAGGCAAAGGTAGGCTCCACCAGGGCCCAGTCCTCACTCGGGGCCAGGCTCCTCCAAATGTGGGTGCCTGCCTGAATTTCTTCTGCAGCTCTCAGACTGCACTCACCTGGCTCGATCCTCTCACCTGCTTGTCTCCTTCCTTGGTCCACCCACCTCTGGGGGTCATAAACGACCATTGTTAAAAGGGCAGGGACACCTAGTGGCCCCACTGTAGTGCTGGTATCGCCCAAGAGCCAGCCTGGTCGGGGGCAGAAGCTGGAGTGGTCCATGTCAGAGAATGGCTCTTTCTACCCTGGGAACGGCTTCTCTGAGTGCAGGTGCCGATCCAGGTTTCTCACCCGCTTAGGTATGTGAGGCAGGCCCCATCGGCACCAACACCATTTGCACTCACCCTACGCAAGCTGTTCATCCGGTTTTTCTTCAGAGGCCTCGACTGGGGTAGATGCAGCCGCTATCAGGAGGCAGGATACCATGCGGCCCGCCGCAATACCAGTGCTTCCTGGATGTGAAGCCAGACCCATTGATCTGCCATTCACAATGCATTCAGCGGTACACCACAGGGGTGCCAAGCTTGCACCTTTTGGGCCACCCGGAAGGAGCCAGTTGTGCTGAGTTATGCCATCCCATCGTGGGCAAGGCTCCGTCCATTGGGTGGGGGCAGCTTGGTGGATGGAACTCGAGGCTAGGTGCGGAGTGAAGAAGAAATGCTTCTACTCCGCCGCCATTTTGGTCATGCGCCTTTCTTATAACTGTACACCTCCGCTTCTGAGATAACGAAGATGTCATTAGCTTCTAGCACATTAAACCTGCCCACTTCTTACAGTCAAGCTCATCTTTAATGAATGACTTGGTTTTCTTCTGGAGATTTGCTACTGTTCTAAATGTTTACCAAGCCATAGGGTTGTTTATGATGTATTGCCATACACTCGCCGCACCTTAGCATTTTCAGCATTCCTCTAATTTGATATGTGACGTTTGAGCTAAGTCAAGACAGCCATTGATGAGACTGAAGCAAATATCAGAAACTGCATCAATAAATCATATTAAATCATATGATTCATATGATTCAGCTACAGTGGATACTAAACAACTGGGCAAAGAACTCTCTGCAGTTAACTCTCAGG
The DNA here is from genome assembly GCF_964263255.1 of Lissotriton vulgaris. Taxonomy (NCBI): domain Eukaryota; kingdom Metazoa; phylum Chordata; class Amphibia; order Caudata; family Salamandridae; genus Lissotriton; species Lissotriton vulgaris. Next base: position 1,545,586,908 of record NC_141695.1, on the reverse strand, counting down.
ATAGTGTCGTCCGAGCAGTCCAAGGCTCCCTCAGTGGGGAAGTGGATACAGGGTTGTGAACACAGGCTCACAACTCAGAATGTTCACATCAGCCGTAATAGATCATTGTCCAGCCAAACATTCACTTTTATGAAGAGAAGTATATTATTTCTACTGCTAACCACACAAGGCAAAAATCTGACATTCTCAAATAATTACACAGTCCTCCGCTGAGGTCGTGGCGCTAGTGTTTCTTTGGCGATTCCCTGTCCCATTCGGCCCTCGCGTTTTTTGATCGTGATTATTCACCAGTAGTCTGAGTCTCAAGAGTCCACTATGGCTGTAACTTAAAGTCAATATTGTTCCAGTGCTACCGCGCTAGTTTAACAGAAAGTTCCTGTGAGGCTGACAAGCTTAAAACCCGTCTTAACTGAACTGGCAGGTGTGAAGCATTCAGAGTTCCTGAGTGTTTCCGTCCATGGGCACTCTCAGACGCTGCAGATGAAATCAGTGGTGAAGTGGTAGCAGCATAGGAAGGACCTGAATGATGGGATCAAAATGGAAACGGAAGTGGGAACCCGAAAAAAAGGTGTTTTCACCTCTTATACCATGTTTCTGCCAACCTGAGTTTGGCATTTTCCCCACCACAGTTGCTTCGATGGAAAGGCACATCGCAATCAGGACGTTGGAAATGTTGGCGGGACTCCCTCCAACAGCCGCTTCTGCCTCTGACACAGGAGAAAAATTATGGCAGAGGTGGTGGGACTGCGGCAGTGTTTTCTCCAAGGACCGGCCAATATCTAAGTAGAGCGGGCTGACTGCCAAGATGATGGGTGGAAAGACCGCCAAAAAGCAACGGCTGTACAAGTCCCGCCAAGATCTAAATCGGACCCTAACTCCTCCTACTTCAAGTATGGGAATCCCTAAAAGGGTTACATTCCCATGCAAAATAAACCTCCTCCAGGATAAATGTATTTGGAGGTTAATGAGCTTGCATGTGCACAATAAATCATGCTGGAAATTCTACTACTATCAAAGGCTTCCTAGTGATTCCTGCTGTACTGGTAAGGCTTCTAATAATATCTTTTGTCAAACATCCTTAAGTTTACTTACCATGTTTCTCAGTACAATTTGGCTAATAAGGTTAAGAGATATATTTTTACAGCCAATCTGTAAAGAAAACTATTATGAGTACTAAAACATTTACAATAAACTATTGAGATTTTCATAATCCTTTGTGTGTAATCTGACTTTCCAAATAGAAATGGTAAATGTATTGCATTTATATAGTTTCTCATCATCTATTGGCCAATTTAGTTTCAACACAGTGCAGTGTTATTTTTAGTAAAGCTTCTGTAATTTTTGGAGTCCACGGTGATATGAAGAACAAAGAGGAACTTTCCTCCATGCGCTTCTAAATGAAGTATTTAGAGGTCTCAAAAAATTGTACTTGCTGTAACTGTTGCGGTGTCATTTTATCCTAAAGAAACATGTCGCCTCAGAGAAAGAAAGGGCCAAAAAGGTCCAGAGAAGTTTTAGAATCCTCTTTCTTTAGATCAAGGGATTCATTTGATGTTATTGCTTGTTTCCACTGTGAAACTTGTGCTACAATTATATTGGCATCCAATCAGATTTTTGTTTTTTTAGATATTTGATTAGACGTTCCTTCAACCCACTCACAATAGGCCTGTGTTAGTGCATTCTGATTGACTGCTGGTAGCATTCAGAACGACTGCTGGTAGCATTCAGAACAGCCCTTTCTCAAATTTTGGAGAATACCCACAACTTGCACGTCATGTTCATCTTGCAGCTCACTGTCAGGGACCCACTAAATCTTTCCCCCTTCTTGCCTTCTCTCCCACAACCGAAAAGCCACACCATGTTTTTTTTACGAGAATAAGTATGAGGGGAGTAGCAAAGTTACACTGGAACCCTCTCCTCATGGCATTGCATTGCTATTGGCGGTCTCAAGTGATTTTGCCCTGAATTCTTGTGAGATCATGCGTTTTATGGGAACTTGTGAGAACACAGAACCAAGCAGCCATCTTGGGAGTACTTTCCCTTGATATTGATTAATTTCAACGACTTACCGGTTGGTGGTTCCTGTCGAGAAACTCTGAAGGCCATCTTGAGATGAAGTTTTTTGACATTGATGAATCATGACATTCTTGGCAAAGCTAAACTCCTTAATAAATCCCGAAGAAAGAAGACAAATTAAACATAATGCTAGCAACATTAAGACTGTAAAATGAAGAACAAAATGTACATAATTTAGTGGATTCTTATTTGCAAATTCTTTGGAAACTTAAATACGATATGTTTATTGCAAACTTTAGGAGATAAACCCTGAGTAATTAATTTAAGGGAAAAGTAATGTAGATGTAAACCTTGGATTCTTTGTAGTGCACTTTCCTATTAAAGATCTCGAGCATTATTGTACCTTTGCAAAAGTACTTTTGGAGGTGAATTTTGAGAGGCTAGCAGTTAGAACAGTGGTTACCTACAACGCTGGAATAAAGGACAGTTAACAAAAAAAAATGTTGAGACATTTTAAGTACTTAGTTAAGTTTGACTGAAAATTATCCGAGAGCACCAGTGCAAGAAGGACAAGGTAAAAAAATATTTTAACAACAAAAGAGAAAAAGAAGTCAAGTCAATTTCTCTCAGAATCGAATACCTTATCCTCATAAAAGGCGTAGGTGTTCCACATGAGGATTACATGTAATGATTATCTGACAAGAGATGTAAAAAGAAGTATGAAAGATCAAGTAATGAATTGCTACTTTGGAGCTCTTGAAGTTTTCACCCCTGCAGTGATGTTTCCCCCATTTTCCTCCTCCTCTTGCTTTGACCACTCATTTACCGATTACATTTAAAATCTTTGGAGAAGGTGGCTTTAGGATGAAGGTGCAGTAATCCACATATTTCCTGGAAGAACCATAAAAGGATATTAGCTCCACCGTTATTAGTCTTGTCTACTGGCTTTGTAGTCCATTGCAGACAAAAGATGATCCCTCAATAATTGTGGATTCTAATTAGGTTTATCGTAGACTAAAAAAAATATTTACAGAGCACAATCTGTTTACTTGTGTGTAAGACTTTATTGTGTACATTTATATTTATTACAATAAAAGCAAGTGAAATAAAAAGAGAATACAAGTGAACAACTGGTTCCATCAAGAGAATCTAAATGTATTTAAAAATTGCAAGCATCATGGATGAGGCTACTTATAGGAATAAAATCTCAAAACCTAATTTGGCGCTGCAGTAATCAGCTAACTTGGTCTATCTGTGGTACATAATGCCTAGAAATTACATCAGTTTCCCAATCGGGCCATTCGATTGTAGAGGAAATTATAGCTTGGTTGCTTCTGTCGTAATTTGTGCAGAGATTTCTGTAAGGATTTGTAATAAATACCTGCTTTGGATATCCCTCAACCCTAGACAATTACATGGTAAGTGCTCTAAGGTTTTGTCGTGATAGTTTCACAGCCTGCAGGACCCAGCGGGAGGCCTCAAACTGCTTCACCAGGATGTAGAGAAGTTGAAACCTTAGAAATGTTTGCATTTTTTCTGCCTCCAAGTTGAAATCAATATATTATTCCCTAGGTGTGATTTGATTAGGTAGTGTGTATGTTGGTAAATGGACGACCTGGAGTGAGGCCTGCAGACCCTTTCTGATGTTCTGTTTGTGGGTGAGTTTACCTCTTCTCAGCTGATCATCGATGGGGGGAAGGTTGTATTCAGTTAGCAAAGCAAGAGAAAAGAGGCTGACAAACAGTCGAACTTCAGTTCTTGTAAAATCAAACCCTGCTTGGAGCCGTTGCTGGAGTGTTCGCTGTCACAAAAGTTATTGATTTTTTTGGATACTTAGGCATATTTTAGTTAAGGATGGTTTAGTTCAAGACGAATCATAACATGAGGTGTTGACGCTCAGAGATTAAATAGAGATCATGCACTTAGCAAAAAAATGTTTTGCTTTTGTCGATTTGCTTCTCTATGAGTGCTAGTGCAGCGTATGAAAGAACCATAATCAGTTTAGCACTTATTGCTGTAACTGTAGGACTTAACACTCTTCCCCCATATACATGAGCAAACCTTTTCAGGGAATTTAGGGAATCTAGGGGAGAGGATGTGGCCTAACGTCTAGGGCGGGCGGGCGACATCCAAACTGGGGAACCAGATTCGAGTCGTGGCAATGACGCTCAACATCCTGTGATTCTGGGCAAATCACTTAGGGGAATATTATCAAGAAACAGTGTTAAAAATATCGCTGTTTTAGCAGCAGGAAAGTGCCGCTAAAGCGACGATAATGGGCTTGATAATATGCCCTTGTGAATTCCCATAATAGCCCATGTTCTGGTGTGAACATGGGCTCCTATTGGAATTCTCAAGGGCATATTATCAAGCCCATTATCGCCGCTTTAGTGGCAGTTTCCTGCCACTAAAGCAGCGATAATTTTAACCCCGCTCTTGATAATATGCCCCTTAATCTCCCCATGCCTATCCAAAAAAAATGAATGTGTCCTTGTGTAACACAACTGGTGGGCATGTAAAGCTTGCTGATGCCTGATACCTTCAGGTCAAGTTTGCGGTATATATAACTATGAGTAAAAAATTATAATAATTTGGTTGCCATAGCAGATATAGATTCTAATTTCTCAAGATGTTTTGAGGACAACAGTATGATGTGCAATGTCAAGTACAGGTACTCGTAGGTGGCCTCTTGTCTCGACAAACTCTTGGCTGAGTTTCCAGTGGAACGTCCGAGGCTGCTTCCAAAGGAGAGAATATTTGTCTTGAAAATGTTGACTGAAAGTCTGATAGCCTGGTTGAAATTATGAAGAGCTTAGAGTTGTTTCTGTAGACCTTTTAGGATCCGTATGCTAGATTCCTGATTAATCTGTCACCTAGTCTCGGTGCAAGGAACTCATGATTAGGAATATAGGAGCCTATATCCAATATATAAAGGCAAAAGAGTAGAGGGGCTAAGATGCATCCGTGTTAAAGACCATTGTCAGTGTTTGCTCAGGGAGATATAGCAGACTTTCCTGGTAGCTTTACCTGAAGCCAAGTGTTGGAGTGGAGAGACAGGATCAGGTGTAAAAGTGCATTGTCTATGCTGAACGTTTAGAAAAAAGTAGATTTCATTTTATTTTATCAAAAGCAGTTGAGTTCTGACCTAGTTTTTGCAAGTATTAAGACTCTGTGCAATGTACCACTGCTAACCAGTGCTAAAGTGCTTGTGCTCTCCACTAAACATGGTAATGTTGGCTTATCGTCAGTCAACATATGTAATGTACTTATAGGTCCCTACTAAAGTGGTACAGCATGTACCTGAGGCCTGTAAAAGCTCTGGCAGGCAGGTATGAGGCATTGTGAAAGGGCTAATTAAGTGGGTGGCACAATGGTTTAATGAGTAATGGCCCCATAGTGCATGGGGACTCATTTTCTCCCGCTATCCCTCGATTTTCTATATCAAACCTTACACCTTCTTCTCGTTCAATGGCTCTAAGAAATGCCTTGAAGGCTCTAAACCATTCCTTCAAGGCAATGGTCTAGATATATTTAGGAGTTACACACGCTGCCCATGGCCATCTTAATTTGACAGATGTGAGCCCTACAAGGTCAATTTCTTGATACGTTAGTGTTTACATGTACCTTGTAAAAATTCAGCAATAGTAGGCATGAGGCTTGGTGAAAGGGCTATTAGGTGTGATCAAGGCTCACCAGAGCCGAAACCCGTCAGGACCGAGCAGGCAAATAAACGTACTTTTTGGCACTATATGGTGGTCCGTTTCCGTCCAAGCGTGCAAGCTAAGGAGTGACGGAGTGCTGGGCTAATACGTGTGTACACCTCAATAAGCACAACAAAACACCGTTTGTTGATCAACTTATTTTGCCTGGTGAACTCCATTGAAATTGGATTGTGCTTTTGTGACCACTGTGTCTGTAGTCAAGTATTTTCTTGAAGTGACTTTCAGCTTCTATTGCATATTGTGACCCAGCTGAGTTGCCTTATCCTTTACGTTGAACATTCAAGCTACCAACCCTCCTACGCCATTCTTACAGTCACCAGGAGAGCCAACCATTGCCTGGAAGCAATGGTTTAGAGCCTTCAGTGTATTTCTTGGCGCCATTGATGGCTTCAAATGAATCCTGATAGGAAAAGATGGTTGCTTGAACACTTTTTGGGCCTAGAGGCTCAGGAAATTTTGATGAGGAACTAGATGAGTGTGAGGAGGTGGTAAAGATATTAGAAAAACATTTTTCAAAGCTTCTAAATTTGGTTGCATTTTTTTCGAGAGAACAATCTGCATCCGAGTCAATAGACATGCAGGTAGTCTCATTGGGTGTACTTGCAGCCAAATGTGAATTTGAAAACTTTACAAATCACTTGCTTAGAGACCAATTAGGAACTCAGTGTCACAATAAAAAAAATATAATAAAGGCTGCTTACCTGTAAAGACCCTCCATTAGATGAAGCTATAGAAATAGCTAACAGCATTTATGATTCAAAAGAATATGCCAAAGAACTTAATGAGCTGGGTGATGCAGTTTTACTTGTGAAAGGAAATAAACTGAATGCGAACAAACAAGGAGGTGAGAGAAGAACCTTTAACTCTGACAATATTTGTTATCAATTTGGATCTCATTTTCACATATCTTTTTCCAAACAGTGCCCTGCAGTGACTAAAGAATGCAATAAGTGCTGGGTCCCTGGTCATTTTGCTAGGGTGTGTCAAATGAATGCTAAGTAAGGTAGTGTGATTCTGATGAAGTGAAGAATATTTCTCTTTGCCCAGTCCTGCATCTTCAACAGTCACTAACAACGGCCATTCTAGATTGCGACTTTGTTTGATGACTTCATGTGGGAGTTTAAGACTTATTGGGGCATCATTCACCCCATGACCCCTTTAGTGAAATTCAAGGAGTGAAAAAGGTTACACAGGACGGGTTATAATGGTAGCAATGTATTTTTTTTAAACATTTACATAGAGTATTAATGTGGCGAACAATGTGTCAATGTTTTGTTAAATATAAACTGAAAGTTGCCACCACAAGAAGTGTAGAGTAGGAATGTACATGTATATAGTACTGCTAAGAAATGCGAGCATATTAAAACCACCAGTGTCTCCATCTAGATCAGTGATACAGTAAATGGTCCTTGAGTTTCATCCTCTGAGACTTAATTTCTGAATTATTTTTGTTCCTAGTTCTCAGGTGTTTGGGGATTCCGACCCGTGTAGTCACCAATTTCCGATCTGCGCATGACACAAATCAGAATCTATGCTATGACCTGTGTTATGACGTTTCCGGACAGCTCTTGGATGAGGATGGTGACAGCATATGGTATGGCCAAATGGCATTTTGCTCCGTGTTTCATTTTTTGCTTTCTGGCCAGAATATATCTACTGATGCAGGTATTTACTTGCTTATATTTAGCTTCCCGGTTTTCTTCCTCCAACAGCAAAACGGTGGATACTGCAGGTAATTCACTGAATAGAGACACTGGGTCTTATTTACAAAGGTATATTCAGTCTTAAACAACTAAGGGGCATATTACCAAGAAATAGCGATAATTATCGCTTAGCAGGGTTAGCGGCAATGATTTTCTCGCCGCGCTTCGGCGATTTTTATTGCTTAGAAACCTTGCTATTATCAAGGTTTATCCCCTAAGCGATAAAAATCGGTCGAAATGCATGAATATCGCTGAAAAGTCAGCGATATTCATGCATTATCGAGCTAATGCTCTTAGCCATGTTATCCACCTACCATTGGATAACATGGCTAAGAACTGCTCTGGGCAGGCGTTAGCTTTTGGAGATATTCGCGCTTAGCGCAAATATTTCCAAAAGTAGGTAATAGGAGATAGCGATGTTAGTGACTGTTTCCAGTCGCTAACATCTTGGCGCACCCACTTTGCATGTCATTAGTGATAATTATCGCTGACATGCAATGTGGGTCCCAAGATGCTCGCCATCTCCTACTAGCTGTCTCTAACTGGTATTAGCGACAGCTAGGTAATAGGGAGATAAAATTATCGCCACTTTAGCGGGCAAAATTCCAGCTAAAGCGGCGATAAGGCCCTTGGTAATATGCCCCTTAATGTTCCTTGTACACGCCTGACCAAATTCACAAAGGGAATTTCGGCAGATGTAAATGCAATGATTGCTGTGAAATCCACAAAAGTAAATCTTACTGAAAGGGTGGGAAGTGGGTGTTCTAGGTTATGTTTGCCTTGGATGTTGTGAAATTCCCACCAACATACTTTTGAGGACTTTAACTAACTCCTCTGTCACCCTTTTCCACACATGGAATCATCTAAAGATTTACTCCATCCAAGGGCTGGAGCAGCTCCCCTTCAACGAAGAGAGGAGTAACGGGTTCCTCCAGATGCGCTGGGAATTGATGGGAAGGTATTTCCTCATGTAAAAAAATATTTTACTGTAGAGAGTAAAATGTGCATTTACACATGAAGGAGCTTTTCGGGATAAAAGACGCCTTTAGGAAAGCCCCATAACATTCTCAGGAGTACTCCTTGAGACCTGGTCCTGGTATCATTTTCCAGGCATACTACTGTCAATGTTTGTAAATTCAAAAATCAATTCTAAAAGTACGTTCAGGTGGACATCTAAATCTCCACCAGTACTTTTACATTTTTGTTTGTGAATAGGGCCCTAATGCAGCTTGCCAAAACATAGACAGAAAAGTATACTATTATGTGTCTGCCTTTTCTACAGGAAGATAATTTTTTTTTGTTACAAAAGTAGTGGAGGAGATGCAAAGCTGCACAAAAAGGAGATTGCCACTGAAAAGGATGTCAAAGTGGCCAATCAAGTAACGTTTTTAGGAGAGAGATGAGCTTTCTGATATGTTTGGATCGTATTGCAAATGCGCATGTGCCAGTTTAAGGCAGCTGCCCTATGAATACTCTCCTTGTTGTCAATTCATGTCAACCTTAACTTCACTCCCATTTGCCATGCTGCACATGGAAATATCTGTTGGGTAGGATCTTCGACCATCTTTGGGGAAGGAATACATACTACACTTCACACTGGAAAAAACAGACATGCGCAATCTTCCCTTCAAGTCTCCCCTAGATTAAGAGCCACTATACCAGTGCATTGGCAGCTTCAGCATCCCCAGGGTACACGTTACGTTTATTTTACCACTATCTGTACCAATTGTCTAGAATACCCTAGCATTCTCTTGGCATATTTTAATTAATGTAATTTGTTTAAATATTTTCATATTAATTAGTCTTCAGTTAACCACACCTTTATTGGCATATACCCTATTTCTTAATTAATTTAAATGAAAGTGGATGTAATTTAATAATTCTCCTAACTCTAACATTATTACTAATCCTTAATTAATTTATATTTCAATAAATAGTTATACTTAACTTAACCAAATAATAACCCTAATTCTAACCGTTAAGTAGTTTACACTAATTTAAATTAAATATGTCCTGTGGTGTAACCCTGTCATACTCAAACTCCAAATGAATTCAATTACATTGAATTAAATAACAGTTAAATAATTATCATCTGCCGGACCCTACCACTAGCCTACCCCTTTATTTATTTTTATGAATTTAAATTCAATACAAATTCAGTCATCAACCGTACCAATTCTTACCCCAAATGAAATTGAATACCATTAAAATAATTATCCTTAGCATAGCTCTAATACTAACTACAAATGTAATGCTTAATTATTTAACTTTTAATGAAAATAAATGTAAATACAAAGTTGCACTTTTCCTAACTCTAACACCGTTTATAACCATAAATGTTCCCTGAACAATTACATTTTAACATACACCTTATGCTATCTATAGCTATAACTAATTTGAATTGATTTAAAATAAACAATAAAACATTTCCCTAGCCTTTAATTCAAGTAAGTGTATTCATTTTAAGTATTTAACCCTCAGTCAATTTAAATTAATGAATACTATTGAATAAACTCTTACCCTAAATGTAATTATTTAGCCTAAATTAAATGTTATTGTCCTTATCTAGAATATTGTAGTGGACATCTCTTTTGTTTTTAATTAATGCATTTATACCGATGTAGAGACCCATTGATGGAATACTATTGAGGTAGTTGGGGTATACCATAAGCCACTGGTTCTGCATGTTTTCCATGGTAGGGCTGAAATGTTGGAACCAGATTCCCATTAAAATCAAAATCCTCTCATGATCCTATTGTTTCAGCTGAGCTGTGTTCTTTGACCTGTGTGCATGTTCTTCGGTGATAAGGTTGTTATATTAGAGCCTGTAGATAAAATGCGGTTAGAAATCCTATATATGAATAATGGGATATGACTAAATCTGATAGCATGGTTCCCATCGACACTACTTCTTGTCTCCTTCTTCTGCAGGAATTTCCATGTCTGGGATGAATCCTGGTTTGCCCGACATGATCTAGATTCTAAATCCACATACAGTGGTTGGCAAGTTATAGACTCAACTCCTCAGGAACAAAGTGCAGGTAAGACATGGATCATCCACAAAGGTGTATTACCGTGAGTTATGGTGGTAAATTGTGTTACAGGTCTTGAAAGTTATTATGAATGCATTAATCTGGGAAGAAGAGAACAGATTATTAACTATTCTTCAGTTAGTAAGCCATTGTTACTATTGTCTAGGAAACTGCTTTTGAAAGCAAGATTTTGTTTCTAAGGATTCAGATGTGGGGCTCGCTGACATATTATGAAGTGAATATTCGTTTATCTTAGATGTTTACGAATTGCAAATTAACACATTTTTTGGCCTTGACTTTTTTCCTTTGGATGCATATTAATTTAGATTTGGCACCAGTATGCAACAGCTCTATGCATTGGAATGAAACAGACATCTCTTTTTGATACCCTCTGTAGTTATACATTACTATCAGTCTCACCTCTTGTCTATGATGCATTCAATGTCCTAATATGACTCCCTCATCGCCCCACTCTAGCACCCTTTTTACTTTACTGTAACTAACCACATAATCACATGCAGTACAGATGGATACAGCCTGTTCTGTTTGAGACGCTAATTCATATTCTTGTTGTTTATTTTAGTTGGATAGCATACGCTGCACATTAAATCATTGGTGTGTTCTTGATCTCAGGATCTGATTGTAAAACAATGTGCCTTTCATTCTACTAGACACGTATAAACACATATTTCTCACCTCGGAATATTCTCTAGGTGTCAGACTGATGCTGACAATCTTGGGCAGTACCTCTACGCATTGGTAGGTGGCGTTGATCAGATCTTCCATGGTAGTAATGTGATGCCCATATAAGTCCCATCTCATTGCACCAACATCAGTTATTTTCTCTCTGTGCGAACACCATAGATCCAGGGAGATACCTCTGTCATTTTTTGACCATCATTTGCTACTTTTTTTTGCCTATTTTATTTACTATTGCTCTCAGTGTGCTAGCAGCATGCCCCTACAAAACCTATGGGGTTTAACTCTTGTGGGGAACGTTGCATGCAGATGTTTGTGCCTGATACTAACTCCAAGGCCTGTGCCAAGTGCAAATCAAAGCACCACAAGGCAAATCATAAGTGGGCGACAAAGGGCATGGCAGCGTGGCATAAGAAGGCTCTGTGCCATTCTCTGTCTTGTCTAAGTCCAAGAAACACAAGAAAAAGAAGTTGAAATGTTCTTGGGATTGTCTGTCTCAATACCATGCTTCTATGCCCCACTCCAGCACTCCAACTGTGAAGCCGGCATCATGGCCTCTCAATGCTACCCCAAGTTTCCCAGAGTGACACCCACCCAGTTAAAAGAATTGTACGATGCCATGTGCGCTCCCTCTGGTATGCATCTGGGGCCCACGGAGTCACAAGGTACCCTGGCTGGGTTACTGTTGGCTGGTCCTCCCACAACCCCTATTAAGCCCTCTGGCTCCGCCCCAGATCCAGACTGACGCCAACTCCAGTGTTTTCTTCAACCCCTTTGCTGCCCCCTCCAATGCCTCCCCCGGCGCCACCGGCACTGCTCGACAATGAGCCTTTCCTCACCTCCAAATCTGAGCTGACTACAACAAGGCAAAGTTTGACACCGGTGCCCTCCAGGCCCTAGCAACCTGTGGACTTCCCGCCAGTAGACAGTTCCTACCTCCATGAAGGGGAAGCAAAATAGAAAGGGTTAAGTCCCATAGAGGCGGACCCTTAGCCAACTGAAAACTGGTACGAGGTGCTTGGTGATGCCAGTGGTTTGGACATCTGCTCAAACTGTGGCATGGTTTTCCCTCCAGGCCTGGTTTCGGAGGAAGACTTATCTTTTGCCATTGTGTTGCGCTGAGCAGTGGAGGTCCTTCACCTACAGCTGCTGGCAGTAGAGGAGAAGACCAAGATCTTAAATGAGGTGCTTCACCCAAGAAAGGGTTCAGCTGAGCCCTTGCTCCCCTTTAATGAAGCCCTCACCGACATTCTCTGGGGTGCCTATGCCAAGCCTTGAACAGGGGCTTCTGTGGATGGTATGCTTGCCTAATTCCATCTTCCTGGCACAGGAGAACCAGCCCTTTTCTCCCAGCAACTCTCCCCTGAGAGCCTGGAAGTGCAGGACTCAACATCTAAAGCCAACCCAAATGCATTTCTTTCCACCCCATCGATCAGGTAACCCAAGAGGCTGGACTCATTTGTGAAGCACGTTTTTCTTCCACCATTATAGCCTTGCAGATGGTGGACATTGCATATCTCATGGGCCATTACTCCCATGCATTGTGGGACTCAATAGCAGTGCTGCTTCCCGTGCTTCCCGAACGAACTCCTGGATGGTCGGGATACAGCAAAGTTTGCCATCAGGTGCAGGTTGGACACAACAGACTCCTCAGTAGAGCCATGGCTTCTATGGTGGTGCTGCCTTGCCATGCCTGGTTACGGTCAACTGGGTTTTCGGGAAATGTCCGGGCGTCCCTGATGTACATGCCTTTTGAATGCTCCTGCCTGTTTGGTGATAAAGTTGACATGGCGCTCAGGCACTTTCGAGAGAGCTAAGTCACTTCTAGATCTCTCAGACTTTCTCTGTCTGCCCAGTCTCAGAAGCAGTCCTTTCACTCCTAACACAGAGGTGGTCAAAACAACTGCTATACCAGCCATTTCCACTAGTACCTCAACCTGCGGAGTCCTCAGGCAGGACAGGGCGGTGGATCCCGACAGAGGCCGTGAGGGCCAGGGTCCACGAGCTGTCCAGTCCCTAGTCCTCCTACATCCACAGCCTCTAAGTTCCTTTAGGACACCCTCCATCCAGCACAGCAATTACATTAGTAGCAGGATCAGACACCACCTGCCCCAGTGGTCTGTAATTGCCTCTGACAAGTCAGTGATTGTGTAGGAGGGGTACACCCTCCTATTTAAGGAAACCTCTCTGCCTTTGTCACCATCGCAAGAACATCTGATGGCGCACCACCACTCCTTGCTCCTTCAGGATGTGCAGGCTCTATTGGTTAAAGGAGCCATCAAGAGCGTGCCTGCGCAAGAAGTAGGTTATGGTTGCAATTCCTGCTACTTTCTGTTGCCGAAAAAGTATGGAGGAGTTCGTCTTATCCTAGATCTGTGCCCTCTTAACATTTTCAACAGTAATAAAAATTGAAAATGCTCACCCTGGCTCAGGTCTGGTCTGCAGTGGATCTTGGAGACTGGATGGTAGCATTGGATTTGCAGGACCTGTATTTTCACATCCCTATCCTGTACGCCCACATTAGTTACCTGTGGTTTACGGTGGGCCACAAGCATTTTCAGTTTGCTGTGCTCAGAGAACAGAGAACCTCGTCCTGTCCTAGATCTGTGCCCTCTTAATGCATTTCTCAAGTAAACGAAATTCAAAATGCTCACCCTGTCTCAGGTCTGGTCTGCAATAGAGCTTGGAGAATGGATGGAAGCGTTGGATTTACAGGACCCTTATTTTCAGGTAGCCATCCTGTGAGTCCACAGTCCTTACCTGCAGTTCACAGTGGGCCACAAGCATTTTCAGTTTGCTGTGCTCCCTTCTGCCTCACTAGCACCCCTTGTGTGCTCACGGAATGTATGGTGGTGGTTATAGCTCATCTTTGAAGGGCTGCAGTTTCAGTCTTCCCCTACCTCGATGACTAGGTGCTGAAGGCAGGTTCACCCCAGGCAGTTGTAACCCACCTCCAGACTACGGGGAACCTTTTGTACTTGCTGGGGTTCACTATCAACATGCAGAGTCGTACCTTAATCCTTATCCAATGCTCCCTTTCATCATAACCATTCTGAATACAATGCAGTTCCGCACATATCTGCTGGAGGGTAGAGTCCAGGATATTTGAGCAATGATCCTTATGTGTCAGCCTTAATCCTGGATTTTGGTGGGACTGACTGTGAGACTGATGGGTCTCTTGGCCTCCTGCATCCTACTGGCTTAGCATGTCAGATTTCATGTGCACCTCTGCAGTGGGATCTGTAGTCTAAGTGGGCGCAGCACCAGCAAAACCTTTCTGAGCTGGTCCAGATTTCAAATGAGACTGTAAAAGATCTGCAGTCACTAAGATCGCTTACTCCCTGGACTTGGCCATAACCATGCTTCACTACCTACCGCAGGGAGGGTATTGGACGGGGCTAGAGGACTGGGATGAGGCAGGCCTAAAAGTAATGGGGGACCTGTACCAAGACTCAGCAATGCTCCTCTTCGAAGAACTGCAAGCTGCATATGACCTGCCGGGGAATCCACTTCTGAAGCATAGAGCGCTCACTAGGAGGCTCAGGGAACACTGGGGAGCAGGCAATGAGGAACCTCGGGTGCTTCCAGGATGCAGATATGTCGTAATGTCCACAGGGATTATCAAAATGGTCTCCTGTCTTTTCAGGGTGATCAGACAGGACATACAAAGGACGGTGGAGAGCCTGCAACTGCAGTGGGGGAAGGACCTGGGGAAAAAGATCTTGGAGAAGGACTGGGACACGATACAAAACGCACGCCTAAGGCATCCAGAAATGCCCGCTTCAAATTAATAAACTTTTACATACTCCACAGAGCATACTTCACCCCATCCCGCTTTTGGCGATACTTTGGACAGGGACTGCAGCATGCCCGAGATGTGGAGAGAGGAAAGCCCATATAATGCACATGTTCTGGGACTGCCCCACAGTACAAGTGTTCTGAGACGAGATACGATGCACAGTAGGCAACCTTATCAACAAGGATCTTCCACAAGCCCCAGAGCACTATCTATTAGGGTGATTCCCACACACTGCCAAAAACAAAACGACTGGCAAATTCCAAGGCCTTGCCTATGTTCTGGCTAAGAGGGAAATAGCTAAGAATTGGAAAGCGCTGGGGGGACCACGGATAGGCGCATGGTAAAAAGAGCTGGCAAAATGGGTGGGAGCAAAAGGTAGACTCTTACTCAGGGAAGCCAAATGAGGAATAGGTAAAATATATCGAGAAAGGGCATGGGAACACCTGGTAGGTGAATTAATAATTGACGGGTAGGGATCCAGCGGGGCAGTGTCTCTGCGATTGATAATACAGGACCAAGAGGGGGCTGGGACAAGCAGGTGGGTCAGGATTAGTCAGCCTTCCAGCGCACCAGAATAAAAGGCACAACCTATTATGACCTAGTAGAACCCAGCGATATGCTCACATCACTCCACATGCAACTCAAGGTGGAAGGAGGGGGAAGTTACGTTACAATAGAGTTTGTTTACGATACCAATGAACGGCTAAGTCTCATAGATGTACCACAATAATGTGACTATGCCTCATGTATGATGAAGATTACTTGTGAAAACCTAATAAAATTTGGTTTAAAAAAAAG
This sequence comes from Lissotriton vulgaris, assembly GCF_964263255.1. NCBI lineage: Eukaryota > Metazoa > Chordata > Amphibia > Caudata > Salamandridae > Lissotriton > Lissotriton vulgaris. The sequence goes on along the minus strand of NC_141695.1, from coordinate 1,545,571,139 downwards.
AGAGAAAGGCTGGTTCAGGTATTCATGTACAACATCACTGCCATATGATATTGTAACAAACAGGGAAGATTGTGGTCGTGGACTTGTGCCTGGAGGCTCTTCATCTCTTTACTTGGCTGGAGGGTCAGGACATTTTCCTGGCGGTGCATCACCTGGCAGGCTCCTTGTGCCCCAGGGCAGACAAACTCAGCCATTGATGCCTTGTGGATTACTAATGGAGACTACATCCCAAGGTGGGGCGAGGACTCTTGCAAGTATGAGGAGAACCATGGCTGAATCTATTTGCCACTGTGACAACATGCAATATCAGCATGTCTGCGTGTTGAAGTTTCCAAAGCGGGCCTCGCTCGGAGATGTAGTCCATTTAGGATGGAACTCGGAACTTCTGTACACCTTTCCACCGATACCACTCCCGCCCGAGTTATCGGGAATATCAGGATCAACCGGGCTCCAGTCATCCTAATAGCTCTGGATTGGGCTTTATGGTATTCCGAACTCCCAATCATGAGTAACAGTCCTCCGATCAGACTGCCTCTGCTGGAGGAACTCCTGTAGTAGCAGCAGGGCAGTGTCCTGCACCCTAAGCTATGCCTCTTCCTCCTTCATACATGGATATTTAGCGTTGGCAGATTATAGTTTTAAATCTATCCTCCCAAGGTCTGCGATGTCATCTTGACAACCAGGTCTCCCTACACTAAAACTGAATATGCCTCCTGTTGAGATGCGTTTGTCACCTGGTGCCTTTACTTCATGTGGACACCCTTTCGGCACCACTGTTGGAGGTGTTGCTGTTTGTTGTTTTATCTCTAGCCCAGCTAGTCTTTCCCTGGGTTTTGTTAACGGTTACTTGTCAGGCATTTTCATCTTTCCTGCAGTTTCTCGACACGCAGTCTATGTCTAAGTTACCGGTTGTGATTCGGTTCCTGAAAGGTTTACATTACAGCACCTGTTTGCTTCTTCCCAGTTGGTGATACCCCAATATTACCTAAATCTAGTCCTCACGATTCTGATTTGTTCTGTCTTTGAGCCTCTACAAAGCTGTCCTCTCTGGCTCTTTATATTCAAAACAGTCTTTTTAGTGACCATTGCAATGGCCAGGAGGGCCAGCTAGCTTTAAGCTCTGTAGGGACTCCCTAATTACACCAGCTATTTTGCTGACAAACTGGTCCTTCGGTAGCATGGCTACTTCCTGCCGAAGGTTGTCGACCTCTTTCATATAGGCCAGAGTATCACTCTATCCACCTTTTTCGTACTGCCTTTTCTTCCAAGGAATAGGAGAGACTCCATCTCCTGTATCCAAACAGAGCTTTTATGTTTTCCAATAATCATACCCAAGACCATCAGGTGGATGACCAGCTCTTCGTAATGTTTAATGGAGCAAAAAAGGGCAAGGTTGTTCAGAATTGGACCCCCACTCAATGTCTTGTCCTCTACAACAAGATCTGCTACTCACTAGCTAAAATAACCCCCTAATGGTTTGTAGGCCCATTCCACCAGGGCCAAGACTGATAGTACTGCGTTGGCATGTGGGATACCTATGCTGGGCATCTGTCAAGCCGCTGCATGGGTGTCACTCCAAACCTTCATTAAGTACTAGTGCTTACACTAAAAAGGTCCGGTGAGAGAGGCATTTTGCCTGTTCAGTCCTCCAGGACTTTTTGGTTTGAGTCTGTTTGCAGACCCACTTTATGGGAGAATATGCTTGGGTATCTATTCTCTAGCAGAAGTACAAGTTACATACCTTCGGTAATGCTTTTTCTGGTAGAGACTCTATCTACCTGCAGATTCATCACCAACCCTCTCATTTTGCCCGCTCTGCATAATGAGCACTTTACTATAATGATCCCATTAGAATCTGCTCACTGGTCATATATTGGTTTTTGGGTGGCTCTGTGTTTCTGGCGTGGTAAAAGTCACCAAAGAAACTGATGTCAGTGACCTGTGGTGGCGCTTATATGGGCACTGTGACATCACTTCAATTACACCAATGCAAGACTATTGATGCCACCTACTGGTGCACAGATGTACTTCTCAAATGTTTCCGGGTACCATCTGACACCTGTGGAATATTCTAAGTTGAGGAATATGCAGTTAGACAGAATCTCTACCAGATAAATTGTTACAGACAGAAGTAACTTGTCCTTTCCTACCCAAGCAATTCAAATGTTCTTAAATTTCACTAAGGAAGCTCTCAATTGTACTCAACACTAGGTTGGTTTTGCCTTTTTTTCTTTATTATTTTTTTTTTTATCAACAAAGGTTGACGATACTGCAAAATAACTTTACCAGGAATATCTAGGGAGTGACAATAGAAAAGGAATTAACTTAATTCAACCAATCTGTGCAAAGTTTCTGATACACTAGAGTCTCTTGTAGCATTTCCAGCCTATTGTGGAGACTGATGATTAGTGTAAATCCTCCCACTGTGGGGAAAGTGCTAGATCAAGAGTTAACAGAATGGAGTAGGAACTGAATCCTGTGCTTTGTCCTCAGGATGTAGTTCTTTCTTCACAACACTTACCTTTAATAGTGACCTAATGACAGAATGAAGTCGGTACTAACCTATACATCCAAATGTTGCTACTATCATGATGTGGAACCCACCTGTCCCCTTCCCTGTAGAAATAGCAAAACACTTTCAAAACTGCTCAGCGTTGATAGAGAAGAGTTGGGATGGAGAATAAGGATGTAAGAAAGCCACACAAGAGATGTTTGTAGTCACTCAGTTACTCTCTGCTTTTACATCACCTTAGAATACACCCTGTTTTTTCTTTTACATGGACTTCTCCTGAATGGTAACATTCTACAGGAAATGCAGCATTAACAAAATATCTAATAAAGTAACTAACGTTCTCTAGCAAATATTCAACATATCAATGGCACATTACATATGTATGCTAGAGCCGAAACAAATGTCATGAGACTGGTCATGTTCTAATGTCCTATAGCAGTTTTTAATGCTTCACAACTTGTGTCACTGATCAGAAAGGAAGGTTCACAAAGGGTCTGAATATAACAGTGTAGATGTGTTAGAGACAGTTGTAACAGCCCAACTTTGAGGGTGTGACAGAATCCCAGTATTTAGTTTCAGGGGACAGTTCAGTGGCCCAACTGGAGTCCCACAATCCAAACAACTACTGTCTAACTCTCCCTAGCTACCACTAACCTGAGGCCTCTCAAGACAGTGCTGAAAGAGGTTGATTAATTTTCAAGTGTTCAAGGAAAGTCTTTGAGGTGACACTCAAGAAAGAATCCAAGAAGCACCACAATCAGAAAACTGCTGAGAAGATGCTGTTTAAGTCGAACTTGAAGATAATCTCACCTGGAGAGCCAGGAACACACGTCAAGTGCCAAGCCTAAGTAAATGGGAAGATATCAAGCATCAAAAGGTAGAAAAGCCAACCACCTTGCCTTGCAATTGGTTTTACATTTTTTGGCTGTGGGATCCTTGAGTTCTGCGAAAAATTCTCAAACACTGAATAACTGGTGTCCTCAAATTTTGTGGGTGATTTTGGAATCCTCTAAGGCATGCCACTCACATGGGGCATACAGGTACTGCTTTTGCAGTGCTGTGTGGAGTCTAAATTAACTGTGCTGGTGATTGGGGGCTAAGTTCTGGGCAGCACCCATGTGAAACCACAATTCTTGGTGGCATGGCTGCCATTACACGGTGCAGACCGTGTACTGAGTGGCAATACAGTGTGGCCAATAATGTCCAGGACTAGAGGTGGACAGAAGTGGAGAGGACCACCTATGACATGCCATGACACCTAAGACCTTTCACAAGCTTTCATGCAACAGTTGTTTTGCTTGTGACTTTGCCAATAATGCCCAGGGCAAGAGGTGGATGAGAGTGAGGAGGAGCACCTACGAGAAGCCATGACACATAAGACCCATCACAAGCAGTCATGCAACAGTTGTTTTGTGTGTGACCATTTTACTTAAGAGTTCTAGTTCTATGTAATATGCACAGAGACAAAAACAATGAACAGAGAGGAAGTCATGTGCCTGTTTTCCTACAGGATTTTAAAAAGTACTCAGTTGTCTTACCCTTTACCAGGTCTGTTTCCCATGTGTTTTCTGAGATGGACATGGCCAGTTAAAATTTCTCTTCTCATATTTGTGTATGGTTTGGATGACTCTAGTGCAACCCAGGATGGTGGGCTTGGTCTTATCACATAATATTGCTCCAATACTCCGTTCAACATAGATGGATGTACAGAAGGAAGTGACTGAAAAAGCTGAAATTGGTAGGGAGAGACTTTAACGAAATATTGAAACATGATCTGGAAAATTCATGGATAATTCAAGATGCGTTGGCTGTTGGACTTGGGATGGATTGTATTCAGTAATCCTCACTGTAACTGGATGAGAAATCTGTGAAGCATCATTGCAAATACAGAATTGAGATGCTATGAATCTAAATGTACAGGAATTTCTATAGCGCAAATCACCGAGCGGTTTCTAAGCGCTTGCTTAGGGAACCTGTCCTGGTATTCCCCTGTGAGATAACCCCGGCAGGGTATCAGCAAGGTGAAAGCCAGGCATCCCGCCGCGAGGGGCCGTTGTGGAGATTAAGCAAGCTATTGCCCAGAGTCGCAGAGTGTGAACCCGTGAATCGAGTAGACACCGGAGCGAGAATTGTCGAGTCCATGGACATTTTTAGGACTCAAGACCTCGCTGAGCCGGGAATTGAACCCTGGTCCCGGGCTGACCTCTGCTTCCAGGTCTGCCTCCTCTAACCAGTGAGCCACACTTCTCCACAATGACTAATCCAAAAAGAAAGAACTGTTTGGTAGGTCTTAATGGACCCTGTCTCCAGATGTAAAATTGCCAGGTTTGAGCATTCATTTACTGGGAAGGAGTTCAACTTGAAGTAGACCATCAGTTTGTACTGAAACAACTTGGAGTCTAGTTTCCAATTACTCCAAATTGGCCCCTCTCTGGTCTTCTCTTCTGCATCTTCTGTAATAGTTGTTCGTCCAGCGCTTCAATATAAATAATTCCTCCTTGATGTTCTGTAATCTGTAATGTATACATTGACTAGCTTTTAACACAATGATCCTTAATGATTATAAAATCATATTGCTGTAGGGTAGGTAACACGTTTATATAGTATTGTGTGATAGGGAAGTCGCAGTCCATTCAGGCTAGGATAAGCCTTCACGGAGTCCCCCCATCCTCTAACACAGTCAGGCATCATCATTCTTGGGGATAGCAGGCTAGAATATAAACAGTGTGGCAAATGATGGCATTAGGGTACATCTTCTGTCATACTGGTAACAGAAGACCAATCTAACATCTAATGGTGGTTCTTTGATTGTGAGAAGGTCATTGGAAGCCATTAGCAATCACACTGCTCCTTCTAAGTCTCAAAATCAAGAAGCATTATGTAGTCTAAACATATACCCACAATGAAGGATAAAGTCTCTTTTTAGCCGGTGGCAACTGAATAAATAATGGCAAATTGGAAATTTGATGAAGGAGTGTTAGCCAAAGAATCAGGCCTGTGTAAGTTAGAAAGAAAGAGTTTGCTTGTTCTATGGACTTGCAGAAATTGCAGCCCTAAATCAACAAGTGCTGTACTGCATCATAGCTTCTTCAGATGGGTGGAAAAATATCAATGGCCGATGTGATGCTGTTGAATGCAGGAACCTGAGCAGCAGCTTCTATAATTTACCTACACGTTGTTGTGTCCTAGAAAGTCACAGCGGGAAGAAATAAATGAAGTGAATCAGACTAAACACTTTTGCCACTAGAATCTAACCTATGGATGCAATGACCAGTTGGATCAGACTAATTGCATTTGCCCCTACCATCTACCTAATGAAAGAAATGATCAACCGGATTGGACTTATTTGCCTTTTCTCCCACCATCTGATCCATGGACACAGTGGATGACTGTTGGCTTTCAATGTGTCAGCATGAAGGAGAAAGACAAAAAGTAAGATCGGAGCCTTTCTTCTGTTGCGAATCTAATGGTTGCTAAACCAAAACTGTGACTCCGAAAAGACACCAGAGCAATCAAGCAAAGAACTGGATGACTGTATGTGTAAAAAACAAAACAGCACAAATAAAATTTCTTCACAAACACACACAGGGAAACCCTTTAGAATACTTTAACAACGTGCATTCACTCAATATGTACACCAGCCTGACAACATTACAGCAAACATCAAAATATAGAAAACAAAAGGCAGTTTTCCGATGCACGTAGATAAACACTGTGTGGTATACGTCCTTGTTCAGCTGCCCGCAGTGTGTGTATACAGTTACCTTTTTACAGTATTGTGCATTCCATTTGACTCTGTTGTGATGTCTATTTGTGTGTTGTCCCATCGCCATTTGTTTCTGTATGGTAATATTAACAAAGACAGGGGCATATTATCAAGGGGGTTTATCTCCGCTTTTTTGGCTTTAAAAGCCAAGAAAGCGGAGATAAAATGATCTCCCTATTACCTAGCTGTCGCTAACACCAGTAAGCGACAGCTAGTAGGAGATAGCGACCATCTTGGGCCCCGCTTTGCATGTCAGTGATATTTATCACTAATGACATGCAAAGTGGGTGTGCCAAGATGTTAGCGACTGAAAACAGTCGCTAACATCGCTATCTCCTATTACCAACTTTTGGAGATTTTCCCGCTAAGCGCGAAAATCTCCAAAAGCTAACACCTGCCCTGAGCAGTTCTTAGCCATGTTATCCAATGGGAGGTGGATAACATGGCTAAGAGCATTAGCTCGGTAATGCATGAATATCGCTGACTTTTCAGCGATATTCATGCTTTGCGGCGATTTTTATCGCATTTGCGTTAAACCTTGGTAATATCAAGGTTTATTTGCGGTGAAAATCGCCGCAGCTCAGCGGTAAATATTTGCCTCTAACCAAGCAATACCGATAATTATCGCTATTGCTTGGTAATATGCCCCTATATTCTCTAATAAAGTACATATAAACAGTGCTTAAATGCGTCGGACCCTGACCATTTGCCTTTTATTGTTTGTAGATCTTTATCGGTGTGGCCCTACATCTGTCCAAGCTGTTAAACAAGGTGATGTGGACATGAACTATGACAGCCCATTTGTGTTCGCGGAGGTGAATGCTGACCTTGTCACCTGGATCGTTTATGATGATGATGAAGAGTTAATGGAGCCAGTCCACACTGATATTAAATCTATTGGCCAGAAAATTAGCACAAAGGCTCTAGGATCAGATGAACGTGTGGACATCACTGATGCTTACAAATATCCAGAAGGTGAGAATTTATTCCAAGTCTAAGGAAAATACTGCTTTTCCTATTACTTGAGTGGATGTTCAAATTTCTTTGTCCTTTAAGTCTGCCCTTATGTTTATGTCAAACTCTATGTATTGAGAGGGGGAACATCCTTTACAATGCAACTTTTACCACGCAGTGCCCTTACGACGCAACTATTACAACGCAAACCATTACAACGCATTGCGCTGGGAGGCGCTCTAGGATAGGGAATAGATTTAATTTACTATCCAACACCTTCCCTAGTGTCCACGGGGACTGGAGTTGGAATAGTAAATTAAACTATTCACTATCCAGCACCCCAAAGCACTATGCGTTGTAAAGGTTTGCGTTGTAATACTTACGTTGTAAAAGCATGCGTGGTAAAAGCATGCGTTGTAATGTCATACATCCGAATGAGCAATAAAGATGTATTACTAGTCGCATGACTAGCAAGAGAAAACCATCTTAAATCCTTATTTGTTTACAGGGATTGCTGTTCATTCTCAATCACGTATACTGAATGTTACCATTTGTAATAATTCATTCATATAGGTTTATTGACATTTATTGACATTTTTCTTCTGCGAAGCCATGGAAAAGTTTTTACATTTGAAATAAATATTGTTATTTGATTAGATGAGTGAGTTAATATGTGTCCACATTAGTGTCCACATTAGTGAGTGACTATGTACACTTTCATATCGCACTTCTTTCTCCAAGCACAGTACAATATGTCAACGGATTCTCTTGGTGGAAGTTTTAAAGACTGATAGCTGGTCTCTCTTTCGAAACTGAGCTTCTTTCTCCTATGAGCTCCTTTAAATTCTAATAAAACCCCAGCCAAACTCCAAAAGTAGAAAATGGGATCTAGTCAGTGCAGTATAGAAACATATCCTTTAACTGTATGTTCTGTATTGCCACCACGTTTCCACACTTCTACCTCCTCATTGTGCCAACGGGAAATGGCTTTATCATGGAGCCTAAACTAAGAATGGCTAAACTACGCAAGTGGAACCGAACATGTCTGAACCCTGCATAGGCCTTTACCACGCATATGCATGGTTTAGAAGTTAATAGCAGTTGCTAGCTAGACTTAAAGCGAATGGGCGGGGTGTGGTAGATGTTGCAGACTAGGACGAGGAACAGCTTGGTGAGTACCTTTTCTGGGAGTCTTGGGGTCGGCCGGTTGGGAACCTTTTTACAGTTTTAAGGCTCAGGGTGGGTGATCAGGGTACTTTATAGGGCGGGGAGGCTTGTTTTAGGTCTTATGGCAGGGGCTTGGTAGTTTCCAGGGCCATGTTTTAGGTTTTCAAGACTTGGGGTCAGGGTACATTTTAGGGAGGGGGCGGTTTTAGGGCTCAGGGCGGGGGACTGGGGTGTTTTTTTAGGGCTGGGGTCCTGGTTTTATGGCTCACGCAGGGATTCAAGCTCATTTTAAAAGGCTGGAGGCCGGGTTTTAGGGCACTTTGGGGGGCTAGGGATCATTTTTGGGGCTGCAGGTTGCTTGTGCCAATCAAAAAGGGGTCTGAGGTGTTTTTACAACTGGAGTTGGGGTCGTACTTCAGGCAGGGGACTGGGGTTTAGGGCTCAGTTCGGGGGCTAGAGTATAACCTTAACCACGCATATGCCTTTACCAATTATGCCAATACAACTAAATTCTTTGTAAAGGCATGCGTGATAAAGGCATGCCTGTAAAGGGAATGCGTGGTTAAGGTGCGGTCATTGTTAAGACCACGTTGTTCAGGCATGTGTGGTTGGGCATTGCATCCCAGGTAAGACAGGTTGTATGGTCTTTAATGCCCTTAGTGAGAAGGGCCTTAAATTCATCTCTGCTAAGATTTCAAAGTATGTACCCAAACGGAATCTCAGATCGGCCACAATGTTTATGCTGACAATTCCAAGATTCAAGCGCAAAAGAACGGGTGGTTCCCGTTTCTCTGTCCCTGGCCCCCTCTCTGGAATTCCCTGCCAATAGACATTAAACTTACACCTGAATACACCAATTTCAGGAAAAAAACTGAAAACTTGGTTGTTTACTCTGGCTTACTGCTGGCAGCCCTAGGAAACTCTCCCTCCGCCCTCAGCGCCAAGAGACCTTCTCCAAACATAAACATGGTTCCAACATACAACTTGTGCATACTCTCCCTGTTCCAATACCACTAATAATAATAATGTGGGATATAAAGCGCATAGCTACAAAGGGTCCCAGCACTACAATGTTGACTCCTGAGAATAATGTTGTCCATCCCACAGGATAAATCTCACCTAGATCCAAAAAGCCAGGTTTAACGGGGCAGATTTATGTTTCCTGGCGCATCCCTGCAAATTAGCAGGAAGGCGCCAGGAAAGATGCGTCACACAAGTTTACCCTTTTGCCATACACAGATGCGCCGCATTTACAATGTCGCGCATCATGGCGCAAGGATAAACAGATGTGTGTTGCATCTGCCGGCGTAAGGATGGCGCAGTGCTGGAGTTGCATCGCGGGCGCGACACAACTCCAGCACTGTTCCAACCTTGCCTATGTCCAAAATGGTGCATCAAGCCTTATGCCTGCTTCAAGCAGGTACAAGGTTTTGACGCATCGGGGTCAGAAAAGTGACTGAGTGAAAGCTTGTAGGTTTCACTCGGCCACTTTTGAGAGGCGTTCTGCGCCCGAACGCCCCCCGCTCCGGAACGCCCACATGAAACCCGACGCAGGTTTCATTTGGCGCAGGGCTTTACAACGTGACTCATCTCCCTAGATGCGTGACGTTGTAAATACCCCGCAGCATGGCGCTGGCTTTACGCCGCCTTTGCATCACAGAAGTGACGCAACAGCGGGGGAAAAAGTGGCGTACAGGACTTGTAAATCTGCCCCTTCGTTTTTTTCTGAAAAGGTTTTCAGATAGGACTTGCCGAATTACCACAGGAAGAGATTAACAGATTTTGAGGGTGGGAAGGCCAAAGGACCAGCATCCTATTTTGGCTCTTTTAAATTTTAGTTATCTCTATGGTACATAAGGTATCACAATCAACTGAGGATAGCGTAGGCCGTGAGAAGAAAGAGCCTTATAACAGTAACAGATTGCATTAAAGATGATTCTTTCCCTCACCTGCAGCCTGTGCAACTTTTTTAGTATGGGACCGATAGAGGCCCTTTTTGGTAGCTTGAGCAGTGCCCAAGCAGCAGGGTTCTGAACCTGTTGAAGATTGTTCAGATGGGATTGGGATACACCCAAGTAGAGGACTTTGCAGAAGTCCAGCTTGGATATCACCAGGACCTGGATTACCATTTTATGCGCAGATTCAGGTAGCAGCTCAAGGATTTTCTTCAAGGATCTCAACATCCCAAAACATTTCCCTACGAGGGCAGTGATCTGGGCATCGAAAGAGAGTTTTTTGTTGAACAAGAGGCCCAGTATCAGGTGGGATAGATGCAGAGTATAGCATCATGCACATTTTTCCAGCACTGAAACTGAGTGTAGATCAGCAAAGAAAGGAAAGAAACAGTTAGTGAAGGAAGATGTCTTTCAGATTTAAAATACTTGGAGAAAACAAAACAAATCACCGGCCAAAGTTGCAGAGGAAAATTGATTCACAAATGTCAGCATTCGCTTGAATAATTTCAACAGAATAAAATCAAGGATTGCTCTTGAACCTGGGAGTTTTAATGGTACCGAAAGTCACCCAATATAGCCTTAGCATTTAATATTCTCATACATCCTCAGTGTAAGCACCACTTAGATAATCAATCAAGAAAACATTTGGGATGGAAATAAGAGAAAATTGATCTTCTCTTTTTGTGTTGCTAGTTAACTACACGGTCAACCGCTTTGGTGTTACATTCTGAATAATATTAATCAGAATAGAGAGGCACTTTAAAAAAAACAACACCTCTTCAGTTTCTGCAGATAGTGATATCTATTGACTGTCTTATAATTAAGTTCATTTTGTAAGTTGTTTAAAGTTACGGTTATGTAAATTTACATAGTTGAAAATTAGATAAGTTAACCACTTAATAGGCATTGGTGGTAACATGTGAAAATACAGTTTGTCCAATACCTGATGTCTAGAAGGATGAATTTATGGGGATGATAAGATTTACTCAATGTTCACTTCCTTCATTATCATTGGATACAGAATACCTTCTCAGATTCAGTGATGTTTATGACTTTGTAGGGGTCTTTTTTTGACTGTGCGTTCCATATCTTCGACTTATATCACAGTTGTGTTAGGGATCTCAAGTGAGCCAAGATATAACAGTCTGTCGTGCTGTACTGACCATGAAATAAGAAACATACCTGATATTTATTTTCCCTTTTCCCTGCTTGATTAGGATCCAAAGAGGAAAGAGCAATATTTTTAAAGGCTCGGGAGAAGCTACTCAAAATGCATGTAATGGAAAAAAAAGACAAAAAAAAGGGCAGTATTGGCAGTTCAAGAAGAGAAAGAATGAGGAATTTTGCCGGGATGACTGAAGATGAAAATGGCCGCAGAAGAAAAGCAAAAAATCCACAAATATCAGGGAAGTTCAAGTTGTCTGAGCGCCCTTTGATCAATGAGGACATCAACATTGCATTAATTCTCAAAAACCCAACTTCGAGCCGCAAGACTATTCATGTGAACATCAGCGCTTCAACTGTCAAGTATACTGGACGTCCAACAGCTCAGATATTTAGCGACTCACATGATGTTACTGTAAAACCTCACAGTGGTAAGTTTGAAAATGAGTGCAGGGTCAAAGTAAAAATTGGGAAGATATATTCAGAACTCATGGAGTGGGGGGCGTGGGGCGATAAGCAAAGAGAGCAAATGAAGCAAGCATTCCCAGGAGCAATGGTGGTTAATGCTCATTAAGTAACTAAAGTGGGTTCCCTGTCCAACACAGGCATTTACACATTGTCCTTCTCTCTTGTCTAAGGCCATATATCATTAAAGTCTGACTCCTCGGAATTCAAACTTTATAATTACTTCCAAAGAGCAGGTTATATTTATTAGCACCCCCTCTCTTAGTTCCAATGTTTATCTGCCTGAGGGCAGGTAAGTGTCCCTCATGCTTTTATGCTCCTACTGTGCTTAAAAGGTTTGCTGCTTGAAATGCTTCCACTTGTCTTAAAGAACACTCTCTATATGGGCAGGTTGAACTTAATGAGGTTCTGTAAGGCTCTTTCACAGCGCAATGCCTTAAGATGGCTGGAAGGTGAAGTAGAACCCGATGAAAAGTAGACACACTAATGACCTATCACATGGATCTTGAGACTCTTGACATGTGAGGGAGCTAGTGCCCAGAGGTACAGCTCGCCCTATTGGTGCATGGAGGATGCTGCTCTGAATGTATGACAGCTGGAGAGCCAAGAGGCTTTGCTGAAATGGATGCATTGATACCACATGGCACACCCCAGAAGGGTCAAGTAGAAGCTGAAGCATAGAACTCTCCAATGCAAGCTATCTGAAAGTATTAGAATTTGGGCTGAATCATAACTTATTGATATTTCTGTGATATAAGGTACATTCTACCAACAGATACTTGAGTGATCTATGAGTAACTTTCCTAGGAACATGGGTGCACATTGCATGAAGTTGTAACACCACCCTCAAGCGAGTGCAGCGAAAATTGTTCATGTATCCACAAAAATCCAAAGAACAAATTTGTACAAGAGTGCTCCCAGTAAACAAGCAACACAGTACACGTACTAAGTGATAGTAATAAAACAGTACAAAACATTTAAACCATAAATAACAAAACTAAAGTGATCTGCATTTTAAAGTCAGAAGAAATTAGTTGGACAGAGATTTTACTATTTAGAGGGACACTTGTGACTTAAAGTCTGTTGAGAACCAAAAACACTAAAGAGCTTTGATGTTTCAGTCTCTTTCTGGTACAGATTTCCAACAGGGTCTTTGAAGAGTCCATAAATGGGTAATCCTTTATGGGTAACTCAAAGAGAGTTGAGGGCATATAGCAGCTGGTGGTAATGTGGCTACAGAAAAAAAGTAGGAGAGAACTAATCAACTACTCCTGTGAATCTAAACAGCTGGGCCCTGCTCCTTGCAGTGTCTATTTCCACTAATAAAGGAGGGATGTTGGAGCTCCTGATAGGGTGTTACCATTTCTGGTACTTAGGAAGATCATATTGGAAATCAGTGTCACATAGGGGTAGAATGCCAATGATCTTCAATGTATTTAGTTCCCAAGGGACTGAGTCATTAGTGGTATACTATCATTAGAATGTATTTGTCAAATCTGGTTCAATTTCATTTAAAGGACTCTGACGCGGAAGATTTGGACTCATCATAACTAAGGTAACTGGAGGTTATCGAGGCAATGTCTAGCATACTCAATATATCCCAAATAAAATACATACCATAAGATCATCCCTGTCAAAAAGAGAGAGTTCTATAGGAAGTAACCTCAGACTAATTGTGTTTGCCCTGGGAAATGATGCAGCCATTATTTAAAGTTACGGTTGCTCCACATGTAATATCCTTCCAGCAAATTTTATTCCATTGCGAACCATCCTGGGTTCATCAGTGTTAGAAATGAGGGTCTCTGGTTAGCAGAGGTAGGTACCTTTGTCCAAATAGAGACCCTTGCTTCTAGTCAGGGTCAGGGGAATACACTTCTAAAATAAACCCTCAGGGAAGTAGAATTTATTAAAATATCTACTAGTCCAAAGGGCAGGTAGCTTCATAAATCTACTTGTCCTGCAACAAAATCCACTTGCCCCTTTTGTGCCGTGTAATGCGGTGACACATTATAGCAGCAATCTCATTATATAAAAACTCTGATATAGCCTCTCTGATTATAACAGTGCTCATACCATAGTAGGGTTTGAATTCCAGCAATTCCCTTGTGTTGGCACAGTTCCACAGATCTACATACTGGAGCTGAAGGTAGTGGTAAGCAATAGTTCCAGGGTTGGAATGCCATTTTGCGTCTGTGCAAACCTACTAACATGCATGTTTTAAGAGTGTTCACCAACTCTCCTCTAATCTTTTCCCATACTGAGAAAGGTTGGAAATTTACTCCTGATAATGGGAAATGTAAAACTTCTTCCAGGGTTGGGAAAAAAGTTGTTGGATGGAAAGTGAACTTACAAACACTCAGATTTTAAAATACGCAAATCTACACATGCATATTTGCTCATGCTAAAGAGCAGTTCACATTTATTTTCTAGGTGTATTATTTCTTGGCCTACTTCTGTAAATTCTTATGAATTCATGAAAGCCATACAGCTGCACTTAATGCAAGGACATATACCATGGGTGCACTTTTGAGATTTTCTTTAATAATTGGGCTTCTAATTAGGTCTGATGTTAACTATGACCTTTTGTGTTTAATACAATTCTCTCTCTCTCTCTCTCTGTCTATTGGCTGGCGTCACTGTAATTTACAGCATTCTGATTTTTCACAAGGAGCATTTCAGCACAAAAAGTAGTTTTGTTCAGTGTCAGGACTACTGTGGTATTGTGTGCTTTTTGGGACCAAAAACAATTTTTACTTTCGCCAATGTTTGTTATAATGGTGAGGGCCTGGCAGCTCCTACACCAAAATGGTTTTACAAACAACATGCCAAAACAAGTCACGCACTGACAAAACCAAAATGCCGACCTCCAATTTCAGACCTACTGGCTTTGCCATAGCTTGTTTATTTTTACGTTTTCCATAATCTTATTGAAGCTGGTTACACTGATTTTCCATTAGGAATATTTTTGGGAAATACTAGTGTACATCAACACATATTACAAAATTATGCTGCAAAGAAATGGTACTTAAAACTTTACAGTAATTTAGCGAAATGTTTTTTTTTTTACCTGCATTTTTTTGTGAACATTTTATTTTGTAAACAATAAATCATCAAGCTTGCTTTCAAGCTTCTGTAAATATTTGCATCCAAAGAGAGATCATTCTGGGAGCAATATACATAACCTCATATAGCTAAACTTGGAAAAGGTGTGTACACATTTTTATACTGGAACCACTGTCAGAGGTGAAGTTAGACCTTACAAACTTTACTTAGAGCGCTCAATCTAATAATAAAGGCTTTGCATTAGTGAACCATGCATACAAATTTGAACAACTTAAACACATGAGCACAAATATTAACTTAACTGCATACAATGTCCGTACCTGATTTATAATGTGGCACTGTAAACTGGCAGCCAAAGGGTGTGTGCTGTAGGGGGTTGGGCCTATTTGTCCCAAGAACCAAGAACAAAACACAGATTAAAACGTGTTGCCCTTGACCCCAAACAATATGCCAATGGGTGTCGGGCTATAGGCATTCCACATCCCTGCCCCTGCTCACCCCCTTGGTTACTTGGCACGTGCAGACAGGCTTATCTCAGAGGCAGTGTGTAAAGCATTTGTGAACACATACAGTAATACAAATATGGTTTTCAGATGATAGAAATAGTTCAGTTCAAAGCATATTGCAGATGCAACACTGTTCACACAAAGTACCATTGATGCATTGCGCAAACAAACAAAACAGACCTCAGGGAAGGTGATGCGTTAGTTCCTTACATTCAGGAATGGTGATGCGTTGTTTCCTTGCTCCGGAGGAGGTGATGCGTGGGTTTCTTACTGCGCCCCCCAATGATGCGATGAACTTAGCGCCTCAATGCGATGCGATGATCCGGAAAGATGCATGGATTCTTGCAGCAGCAGACCTTATGTTGAAATGGGTGCAGTAATCTTGGACTTCGGAGATTGGTGCATTCAATCCGATCTGTGGTGATAAGTCGAGACGCGGGCAGGCGTTATGACGATTTCTTTGGCGATGCATCAGAAACAGGTGCGGATGCGTCTTGCTTCTCGGAGTTGCATTACTTTTCCAAGCTCCCAACGGCAAACAGACTCCAGACGTCCCAAACAAGAGCAGGCACCTCTTACCAGGTCAGAACTCCCAACAAGGAATTTCAGGGGAGCTGGTGGTGAAGTCCTTGTGTCCCTGAGACTTCAAAACAGGAGGCAAGCTCAATTCAAGCTCTTGGAGATATTCCTCAAGCAGGGGACACGGCAAACAGCAAAGTCCTTTTCTCCCTTCCTTAGAAGCAAGTAGCTGATGCAGGTCAACCCCAGACAAGCATATAGCACAGGGGCAATAGTTATCCTCAGCTTCTCCGGCTCTTCTCCTTGGCAAAGGTTCCTCTAAATTCCCAGAAATTATCTAAAGTTCTGGGGTCTGGGCCCCAATCTTTATGCTACCAAATCCTTTGTTCTCTGGTGGTAGAGAAGCCCTGTGCTTGGTCAAAACCAGTTCTTCCTCTCTGGTGCAGCTTCCTTGCCGGAGGTGGGGACAGCATTGTGGAAGGCAGACCAGGCCCATTCAGGTGAAAGGAAATCTCCTCCCCCAACTCTAAATGCAGCCCAGGTCTATTCAGCCCAGCCCTGACTCATCAGGCTCTCTGGAGCAACTGAACCTCCACAGCTCGTGACACTCCAAACCCAGACAGTCACTACACATCCCAGCAGAGGCACACTGGGTGGCTAAGCAAGAAAATGCCTACTTTCTAAAAGTGGTATTTTCAACCACAAATTGTAAATATCACCCTCACTAAAAGATGCATTTTAACATACTGAGTTCAGGTATACTAAACCTTATTTTCCCATCTGGTTCACAGGGGCAGTTATGTTATAAGATGTTATAAGCAAACTCCCCATTCTTTCCTTTGGGAACATATACTCTTGCAATAGTGAAAAACGAAATTTGGCAGTAATTCACTATCAAGACATGTCACACACATCACAGCATGTCCTACCATTCACATACACTGCATCCTGTCCACAGGGGTACATTGCTTCTACCTTAGGGGTGAATAACATGTAACAAAAGGAAAGGGTAGGGCCTGGCAAGTGGATGCACTTGTCGGGTCGACATGGTAGTACTAGACTGCACACAGATACTGCAGTGGCAGATCTGAGTTACATTTACAGGCTGCTTATGCAGGTGGTACAATCAGTGCTGCAAGCCCATCAACAGCAATTGATTTACAGGCCCTGGGCACACACGGTGAACTGTACTAGTAATTGACTAGTAAATCAAATAGCCTATTGTGAAAATACCAATCCATAACAACAATTTACAAAGGGAGCACTTGCACTTTACACAAACGTCCAAAACACAGCAAAAACACGGGAGGTCAAGGCAAAAAATACAGGGGAAGCCCATGCCAATGGTGCCAGGTCTACAATCACATGCTTAATACTTTGCCCCAGAGTTTATAATTTTTCATGCGGCGCAGCATGCACATAAGTTAGGCAGCATTGCACAAATGTGAAAACAATGCAGAACCAAATCTACTAAGATTGACAAGTTGCTGGTGACAACCCCTGCACCGGTGCAAAAGTGGTTGCCATGTGTCACGCACAGCACTGCACCCTGGTCCAGAGGCAAGTGGGAGCTGTTCAGTGCAGGATTTGAAATGGAACAGACCCTTTAAGAACAAATTTCTATCAAGGACAACAAAAGATTCAGACGCATTAAATGTGTGCTATTGCTGTATAAATGCAATATGTTATATATATATATATATACATATATATATATATATATAAATATATATATATATATATATATATATATATATATATATATATATTGTTTACCAGTCCATATCCAAACCGATCAAGGAAGGCACTGACACCGTGAATTACTACTCAAGAAAGGTGTTTTATTCCATCATGCTGCTAAAGACGCGTTTCGGTGGAAGCCCTTGCTCACTCAATCTGCCAAAAGTGACGCTGTCATTTATATACATTCCAACACATCTCAACAACGCTATGGTGTGACTGGTTGTTCGTCACCATAGTTACCATGAGTCATGACATGATCGGAAATGAACACAGAAGAGTTAAAAGTTAAATGCACTCCTCTAGTGCACATCTCATTAGTCACTTTGAAATTGTGAAACAGTGTTTACATGATCAATTGAAGTGATGTAACGCTTTTAAATTATTTAAACAACCCAGTGGTGAAATTATAAACAAAGTGGCAAGTGAACCGATTTTTACAATTTAAATAATTGCTGAAACGGCATTGTTGTTCTTGTATTCAAACGTGGTTAGTCCATCACCAAGTTCAGAATTGTATTGCATTACATTAATACACAGAGTTATATTGCATTAAAATAATAAGTAGTAAATAAGGTGCAGAGATTAAAATACATCTTAATTCTATAGTAAGGTTCAAAGATGTTCCTGAGTAAAGACACACTATAATATTTTTTTTAGAAATGCACACATTTCTCCCTTCTTTGCGCCTGCTTCAAGTATTCGTTAGTTTTTTATGCTAAGTCCATTCTAGATAGGTTAGTAGACTGGGCTTTGCATCAAGACCTATTGTTGTGTGTGGAGATTCGCCTTTAGGTATGCCCCATTAATGCAAAGTGAGTAAAAGTGGTTTTGACAATGTAAAAAGGTCACATTTTCAACACACAACAGAAATTAGTTCACACGCAGCACTTTGCACTTTGCTATCGGTGGTGCAAGGCCTTCGTAAATTCGGCCTTTGGCTGCTACAGCTTATTGTTCCCCATTGACCCTGTCTTACTTCAGCATCACAATTTCAGTTTACTTAGGCTTGCTCTTTGAAGCAGTTTTGTACTCTGTGAACATTATATTTGTATTCACACACAGTACCGTCCCTCACCTCTACCTCCTACCAAATGGCAGTGTTCAGGAAGAACTCATCAGCAGACTTTGCTAACGAGGTCCTAATGGAATGTATAAGTTAGCCCTGTCTAAATCCATCCTTATTACAGTTCCTGGGTATCCACCTTCCAACCACAGTAGCGCAGGCAGTATACTTCCTCTTTTTTGTCATCAACCTCCAATGTTATGCCATGCAAAATCTGGGGCATCCATGGTGGGTCACAATGGCTCCAGTACTCCTACTGCATTAGTCCTGTTACTTTACTTGTGTTCCACACTCACTGTACATACATGTTGCCAGCGCAAGATTCTAGGTTTCACATGGCGGTATAACTTTACAAAAGAGGAGTCACTAGGCTTGCCTCTCCTTAACATAGAGAAAAAGATTGGGCTGGCTATATCCACCATTGCCGGCATTACTTCTGGATGAAAAATTGCTGCCATGATGTAATGTTCTAGTGGTAGTACTCCTTCCAGTAATATTTCTTCCAGCTGTGGATTTAAACAGTATAAGTCGTAAACTGTTATATGTATAAAGAGCCTTGTCTGTAAACGTATGGGGCGAGGTAGAAACACCTATGTATTAGCACTCTAAATCCACTCCCCAAGAATACACAAATCATTAGAGAAATAGCCCACTCCTGATTTTAATCAATTAGGGGTATGATTAGTGTGGTACTGATATTGTATAATCATTAATTTCCCTACTTTTCCCTAGAATCTATAGCCCTCTAAAAAGATACTAGGTCTTTTAAAAGGATGTTCCCCCAGAAAACTCTGTGGAATGCTTCATCGTTGAGACCTTGTCCAGAGTCTAAACACATCAGGGTGTGCTGAATCTCTGTAGAAGCGGTAACTCTTTGGATACAGCTCTTGACGCAGGATCTGTGAAGCTATTCCATTAAAATTCTCTTAAGGAATACCCAGTTTTCTAAATTGTATTTGGAGGGTCTATTGGCAACAATAAAAACACAAGGTGGATTCCCGTGGGGTATATTAGTACGCCCGTATCTATATCTATTGGTCTACATATTTCAGCTGGCTACTTATATGCCCATCGGGGTCACCCGGCTTTCATCAGGACCAAGCTGGGGTTTCCAGTTGGTATTTTCTCTTCTGTGATTGTTCATGCAATATGCAGCAGATATATTAATCTTAAAACCTGATTTGGATGAGGAAGCTGGTGTTAGAGAGCTGATTTTCTTTTTAAGGTTAATATTGCGATTGTGTAGAACATGAAGTCTCTTCTGTCTGTGCCTAGAGGTCTTTGTCCTCCAGACAGACAAAATGTAATACAGCAGAGTTGTGAATGCGCGCAAAATGTATTGATTGTAACATTCTTGCGATTGTTGACCCTTGGAGTCACTTAGAAATATCTTCCTTTTTTCCTATTTGTGATATGGTTTTTTCATTCTCAATAAACTTTAAACTAAAAAAAAAGAAATATCTTCCTTTTGGACTAACAAATGTCTTTGTTCTTGTGATCTTCAGAGGAACACATTCCAGTTCTCATCTCTTCATCAGACTATGAACACGAATTGACAAGGGACAACATGGTTGAGGTGGCAGCTGTGTGTGAGGTGAAGAAGGGAGGAAAACTGCTGGTGCGGAAACATGTGTCCCTGGGGCAACCTCCTCTCGAAATTAAGGTAAAGAGCTTTTTTAGCTTGTTATCTTTACCTTTTGGTTGTACAAAAAAGAGAGCAAGAATAATTCTTCAAGGCTTGTTGGTGGGATATTCACAAAGTACAAGGTCAGTGTAACAGGAGTCAACAGAGTGGTTCAAAGGTTCAAAATAAGCTTTATTCGATATTTAGACAAATATCATATAAGCATACTTTCATATACATAGTTTAAAAATGCATTTATATAACAAATGATTGAGAATGTTGCAGTTTAGAATTTCATACAAAGCTTCAGGGAAAGTTAAAAGTCTACATTAAAAAGACAGATAAAAAACAAAGAGGAGTAATCACTATCTCCAATCTCAATCTAAGGTTTTCCTAAATTTTATCACTAATTTTAAAAACTGTTCCATTTTGGTTATCACCTCCTTATCCTCAAGTTCCTGTAGACGCTCAAAAGCAGTTTTACATGACCTGATATTCCATCTCTTTAGTAAGGGTAATAATAGGGCTTTTCTCAAAATCCCGTAATACTTACAGAAAAGGATGGTGTGAATATTCGATTGTTGTGAAGTGGTATCACAGGGACAGAGACAGGTGATCCGTGACCAGTCATTGCATTTTGGGAATGTTACGTATCGATAAAAAGAGCCCATTCTGAATCTGGTGAGTAACATCCTTGAGTAACACGGAAAATCTGATGATAGGTATAGTTGGAGGCCCTTATGAGATGTCACCCTTTGATATGCCAGGATGGTGTCAGAAAGTTTTTGTTTGTTCCATCTGACTGTTTCCAGATGGGCCATTAAAGTCTTTCTCAGGTGTTTTCGTGAGATATTTTCCAGTGAGGATGGATCTGTAAACCACTCTTGGTGCCCGATCTCAAAAAAGATATTTCTCACATAGTTCAACCAATTAGATTGGTTGGAATGTTTAGCCCCTTCCAATTTAAAAATGTCTTGTAGCACCTCTCTATTAAAAGCAGTCTCAGGGGTAGTCCAAATTTTGTGCCAGAGAAGGGGGGGTTCAGTTTTTATAGTATCTGTTATATACGGGAGATCCAGCTCAATGTGCATTTTATATACCGAGGTTGCCTTTGAGGCAGCAAGAAGATACCTTAAAAATTGATTTTCCAGGGTTTGTATCGGTGAAATGTTTTTATCTACGCCCCAGAGGCCAGCCCCGTAGATAGCGGTAGATGCACATTTGGCTTTATATATAGTTAGCAGTTGTTTAACTGGTCTGCCCCCTATCTTTCCTGCAAAATCCCGGAGACCTCCAATCGCTCTCACAAAAGCAAGTTTCCTCTTCTCTATTGCCGCTTTCCAGGATAACTTTCTATGTAGACAGATTCCCAAATAAGTAAAGGCCTCCACTGTCTCCAATCTTTGGTCCTCAATAAAGATTGGGCATGGGGTTTTTTTTTGTCTTTTGTTACATAGCATGGTGTACGATTTTGCTATGTTCACTTTGAGACCCCTGTCATTCATAAAAGTCGTGAAAGCTGATACTGCCTTTTGTAGGCCCATTCTGGTCTGGGATAGAATTGCAGCGTCATCTGCATAAAGCAGAATTGGAATCGGTTGACCTCCTATTTTTGGGAAGTCACACTCGATGGTTTTGAGATGCTCGCCGATCGCGTTTATATAAAGGGAGAAAAGCAGGGGAGCCAGAATGCACCCCTGTCTAACCCCTCTATTGATGTTGAAACGTGGGGAGCACTCTCCCCTCAGACCATATCTCACTCTGGCTCCTGCTTCACGATACAAAGCCTTAATGAAAAGAAGGATTGATGGATCCATCCCGAAGTGGGTTAAGATGTCCCATAGTTGGTCATGCAGGACACAGTCGAATGCTGAGGTGAGATCTATGTATGTTATATACAGACTGTGCCTTTTGGTGTCGATGTATTTTGACTTGATTAGATGTAAATTGAGGACCTGTTCAATTGTACCTCTGCCTGACCGGAAACCATATTGTAGTTTCGAGAGTATATCTTTCTCCTCTATCCAGGTGGTTAATCTTTTCAGGATTATACATCCAACAATTTTCATTAAGGTGTCGAGGAGGGATATGGGCCTGTAGCACGATGACAGGTGCCTGTCTCCTTTTTTAAAGATTGGTATTACTATAGCCTCTCCCCAGGTTGGCAGGAGATTTGTGGTGCTTATAGAGTTAAGGACAGAGGTCAGTAGGGGAGCCCAGAATTCCATCTCTGCCTTGTACACATCAGCAGGGATTGCATCCGGTCCAGGGGCCTTCCCAGGCGGGCTTTCTTTAATGGCTGATTCCACCTCCTCAAGTGAAAAAAGGATTTGGCATGGAGTATCATGGATTGAGTTTATGGAAAATAAATCCGGGTTGAGGTTATTTAAACATGCGGGTTTAGTGTAGAGCTTCTGGAAATGCGCCGCCCACATCTCTCCATTTATTGCCATGTCCAGGTTCCTTTCGGGCATTTTTACCCATGGCAAAGGGGAATTAATAAGTCTCCAAAAAGCTGACATATCCCCCATCTCCGATGTTTCCACCAATTTCTGCCATGCTTCGTGTTTCAGTTCCTTTTTTCTCTGTTTTATGGCTAGACGATATTGATTTCTGGCCTGGCGTATTTCTAATTGAGGTTTGGGTTGGACATGAAGCAGTTTCTTTAGGGAATTCAGTGCCTTCGTACATTTTGAATCGAACCACCCATTTTGAGCAATTGTACCTGTTTTGTACTGTCTCGTCAAGAGTTCTTTCAAGGTGCCCTGAATTTTAATGAAAGCGTTACAGATATCATCGGGATTGTCCTTATTCGAAAGACAAGTATGAATCTCCTCCCTCCTTTTGTTGACTAGGTTCTTGAGGAGGTTTTTTGGGTTGATTCTATCCCATTTGACACAATATCCGTTTTTAGCTCCCAGCATAATTGGTTGTTCGTAAGTATCTTTATGTGAGTACCGGCTCAGCGATGGTCCCGGTAAGTCTATGGTCATGGACAGAGGATAGTGGTCACTATGTGGATGATCGAGTGTGTTCCAATCTCGAATTAACAATGCATGTGCTTTTGAGAATAATAGGAAGTCTATGGTGGTGTTCCTGCCTCTGCCATGAAAGGTTGGTTTAGGGGGGCATGGGGTCTGTAGGAGCTCATTTACCAAAATGTAAGTTAAAAGAGGTCACAAAAGTGTTAAAAATATCCCCTGACTTTGTATGCAAAAAATGGCTGAAGGTGTAAAAACCAGGGTCTGAGGCATATGTATCATAAGTGTCACAACCATCTCTTTCTGTGTTTGGGCAGATGTGGCAGTTTAAATCGCCCGCAAGAAGAATAGCACACTCTCCACCCGAGTTTTCTTTAATCGTAAGCAGGGCTTGATGTAAATTTTCCATGGCTTTCTCCAGTTGGTCTACAGGCAGGTTATTGTAAAAATTAATAATTAACAATGACAATGACGGGGCGATGTCCAGTGCGATTATCTGAAAGGACTCTCTCAGTAATGTTTTCCTAATCCTCTGACCGACTGCTACACTAATGTAGGTGCATAGACCCCCCTTGTGTCTGCCCTGTTTAGTCGCAGCAGCCGGTGAATGGAATGTCGTAAAGCCTTGAAGGTGGATGGGAGAGATCGCCCAAGTTTCCTGGAAGCAGAGGATAGAATACTGATTTACCACCTTTATCCAATCCGGTAAAATAGTTTTAGAAGAGAGTCCTGCTAAATTCCACGAGAGGAACTGTAAGTTGCCAGTTTTTTTCTTGTCTGCCTTGTTGTTAGAATATGAATTGGCATTTGTACTAATGGGAAGACAACTTAGACTTTTTTCTTTGCCCCTGTCAGTGGTTTGGACTCTATTATTTACCCCGTTAAATTGGGAGTTTTTATTTAGGCCCTTTTCATGATTAACCTGCGTATGATTGGGGTGAGCGATGGTACTCTCAGGTCTCCTACAGCCGTCATTTACCTGCTTCTCTTGAGAGAGTCATTCTACGTCCTCTATACCGCAGAGTGGCTCAAAGAAGTTATAGCAGGGTAAGTTCCAATTTGAGTGGAAGAAAGAGGGGCGTTTGAGATTGCCCTGTGGATAAAACTGTGTAGTCGGCAGTAGAAAGAGATCGTTTGAGGGGAAAGGTATCTGGTCTCTTACTCCCTGGGTAAAGTGGTTATTTCCATACTGCGCAAATGAATGTTTAGGATAGTGAGATTTGTGTGGTTTGGAAGACATTAACGCTTCCGGGTAAAAGTTGGCTAAGGGTTTTGGCAGAATTGGTCCCCTGTGGAGGCCCGAGAACCAGTCTGTAATATGTGAAATGACCCTCGGATCTTTAAAGGTGACAATAACTACATCCCCTTCTATGTCTTTGGGGCGAATTCCAACCCAGTCGGTTCTTCTCACCATTATTATGTCCCCATGTATATGAGGGGGTAGGGGCCTATTTTCCCTGAGCCAGAAAATCACCTTGTTTTTTAAACTGTGATGATTTTCGTATCCTCCTGTACTTGATAGAGGTGCGACCCCCGTTAGTATGATAACGTTTTGTGATGCAGTCGGGGGTAGGTCGACATATCTTTTACCTAGCCGTTTATCCTGTAGCGCGGCAGGGTAGGTTTTTTCCCGGGTAGGAGGGGCGTTACCCATTTTTGCTGAAGCAATGAGAGAGTTAATTTGTGTTGAATTTGCCTGCGTATGAGGAGGCGCTTTTGGAGGAGCGGCTGGTTTTTGAGTGGTTAGTGACTTCTTTGTGGAGACTGACGGTTGAGTTTTATTCTGGTTTGGTGCCGGGGTTTGCTTCATAGGAATCTGATCTTTAATCGATTTTTCACAACTAGGTTTCCCCCCCCCCAATTTTCGTGATAGTGGGATTTACTGTGGTGGTTGTGGTTTTTGCTTGCTGGTTAGATTTGTCACCAGATTTTGACATGGAGTCAGGATTTGCTACTTGGGTTTGGGTCAGGGTCTCCGAGAGAGTGTGCAGTTCAGTAGCTATTCTTTTCACTCTCTCGAGTATTGGTGTTAATAATGCCTTCACAAGATGTTCCATGGCATCCACAAAGTCTTTAATTGTGGGAGGGACGCAGGAAATTAAAGTTTCCCGTGGTGGTTTTGGTATTCCTTCTACAATTTGTAGCAGTTCTTTTGTGAGTATGTCCATAGCCGAGGTTTGAGTTTTGGGGGTATTTTTCGTTGGTAATTTTTTTCGTCGTTTTTTGGGTGGAGATCGAATAATAGCCTGATTCTTTTTGGGTTTCTGTTTCCATTTAGACACTTTATCTGACTTTACTACCACTGGGGAAGAGTGGAACATGGAAATCTTTTGTGTGGCCTGGGAGGAAGGAATTTCTATTATATCAGGCCCCACGAACTCCGCAGTCTTTGGCAGATTAGGTGTGACCAAGTCTATGAGGTCGGCGGATGCCTTGGTTGTAAGATTAACAATTTTTAAAGGGGATGGGAGCAAAGATCCATTATTTGGCGGGAAGTAGGATTGAAAAACTGAGGGCACATTATCAGTATTCATTAAATCCTCTACCGTGATTTTTAAGGTGGAATTAAGTGGGCTGGGCTCATGAGTAGGTGAGGGAACTGGTATGTGAACGTTATTTTTAAGTTGCTCAATAGATTGTCTCCTTGCAATGCGCCTCTCTGTCAAGGCCAGGTCTCTATCAATTTCGCCATTTACTTTGGAGAAGAATTTGTCCAGAGGGCCATAGATTAAGCTCCCTTCACCCTTAGGTTGAGCTTCGCATCCAGGTTTCGCCATAATTGTATGTCTTTTGGACGAGGACGTTGGTTATGGGGGTGGCCCAGCCCGGCCTAATCAGGCCGTAGAGGGCCCACCCTTTGCCCGGGCTTAGCCCCGGGCGTCCCGCTCGCGTCCCGCGACGCTGAGGGCTTCCTGCTTTATGGTGCCCCTCCCGGCGCGTATGACGCGTCGGGGAACGCGCCGCCGCTGAGCCTATCGGGATTTGGAGTCCCGAGGCGGCGGCGCGGCTGGTGGCGGTGCTTGGCGTCCTTCCCTTTTTTCGATCTGGCGCAGTGTCCACTCAAGGACTCAGGGTCACTCCGGTAGGTGCAGTACTTTTCCTTCTTGTCCTGGTAAAAGGGCTCCCCCCGCTCCACCGAGGGCTTCCTGCTTTATGGTGCCCCTCCCGGCGCGTATGACGCGTCGGGGAACGCGCCGCCGCTGAGCCTATCGGGATTTGGAGTCCCGAGGCGGCGGCGCGGCTGGTGGCGGTGCTTGGCGTCCTTCCCTTTTTTCGATCTGGCGCAGTGTCCACTCAAGGACTCAGGGTCACTCCGGTAGGTGCAGTACTTTTCCTTCTTGTCCTGGTAAAAGGGCTCCCCCCGCTCCACCGAGGGCTTCCTGCTTTATGGTGCCCCTCCCGGCGCGTATGACGCGTCGGGGAACGCGCCGCCGCTGAGCCTATCGGGATTTGGAGTCCCGAGGCGGCGGCGCGGCTGGTGGCGGTGCTTGGCGTCCTTCCCTTTTTTCGATCTGGCGCAGTGTCCACTCAAGGACTCAGGGTCACTCCGGTAGGTGCAGTACTTTTCCTTCTTGTCCTGGTAAAAGGACAGAGTGTATACACCCTAAACCCCAAGCACCCAAATCATTGACACTGTACAATCTGAGGAGACATGATAGATGAGGTCTCAACATGCAACAGGCCCTCCTTTAACAATCTGTCGGCGCTGCCACGCGCACAAGTTTTATTCAGTGCAAGAACTTTGCCCCCTCCACCTTGTGTGTCTAAACATAGTATCAATTACTGTTCCCATGGCAAACACCCTAGTGAGATTCTAATTTGCAATATGCAAAAAATGTATTTGAATATTTTGCAAGCTTTCATACATTGAGGATGCATCAACACAGCATCCCAATCTGTCTTCCACCACTCTCATGTTTCTCTCCAGTTGTCCCCTCATTTTTCCAGGGGTTTGGCATTTAATTTCTTCATATCTTATATTCCAAAGAAATCATACTTTTTCCCAAGTGTCTCTGCTAAGACCCTCCACTCCAAAAGGGAAGAGTTGACAACATTTTCCCTGTTAACCTCATAGACCCTGAGTGTATTTTTAGTTCTCGTTTGCTCAGAGGTCAGCTTCTGCTGGAAGGTCCTCATAGGGCTCCAATCCCTGCCCCACCTGTCATGTCACCTACTGCAGAAATATCTGTTAGGTCTCAATTTTTTAAATCTCCCACCTGGCTACCCCACAAAGCATTTGCCCACCCACTAGAGGTAGTAAGCAAATAATGGGGTAACCCAGTATACCTAGGGACCTAGTAGAGGATACATCTAGTCAACCTATCTCTACAGCATAGCATCCTCTCTAATGCCTCCCACACCTCAAACGTCATATGTCTCATTATGGGAAGCCCACCACCTCTTTTATCCATATAAAAGTAATGTTGGTACAACTTGGCACCCATTGGTCACATCTCAATCAGGATTGTATGTAAACACTTTTGTATTTAAGATACAGAGCTGGGATTGGATAGAACTCTCAGGATACTCATTCTGGCAGTGTTCTACTTACTGGACTTTCAATCCCGACCAGCTTTCAGTCAAACCAGTACTGCCCTGTCAGTGGCAGGGTGCATTGTGCATATTGCAAGCATTTACAGTGGCAGGGAGAGTTGATATAGCTTCCACTGTGGCAATAGTGCCTCCTCTGACTCATCCTAAAAGAGGTGAGGATCCTGTGTGCAGAGGGCTAGGTGGTCTGAAAGACAGTTAAGCACACAGACTTTTTGTAATGGAGTGGAGACATGCTGGTGGTCTAAAGTCAAGCCGGTCTCAGATAAATAACAATGTAGTTTGGTGTGTGTTTGCGATGGTATACTGCGCAATGTATCATTGGGTACTCAAGCAGGTTTAATAGCATGGATGAAATGGGTCTTTGTTAGGTAGATCCCATTAAAGTAAATACACTGTGGTGGGTTGGGTTGTTATTTTTTTTAATCTGTCTTTTCATGGAAGGAATTTCAAGTATGAATCACATCGGACTTTGTTTGTATAAATGTGTTGCAAAAATAATACAAAGAACTCATTACTGACTATATACAGTGTAGTGCAAGTACTGCTTCATTTAAAATATGTGTCATGCTAAAAGTGTGCAACACTACAGAGTAGAACCACTGCTAACCCATTACTGATTTTGGTGCTGCACAGAATATCTGAAAGAAACACGTTAGTTATAGATTTCTTTACTTAGAATTACCCCAAGGCGTCAGACTGGATCGGGGCAGTTTTTTGTCAGTAGTACCTCTGTGCATCGGAAGGTGGCGTCGGTCGGCTCTGTGTTCATCATTGGTGTTGTCTCACCGGGATGACGTCGCAGTAGCTACTTGGACGTCGACCTCTCGCACTGACGTCCGTTCTTTCTTTTTACGCGCCAGCCAGCACAGATCCTTAGAGAGCGGTAACTTCAGTTATATTTTGATTGAACTTTTTGAGCGACTTTTGTCGACGTCTTTTGAGTCTACGATTTCTGGTGCACGTAGGGATGCCCAGATTCAAGGCTTGCGGATCCTGTTCCCGACTGTTGACGGTTATGGATCTGCACCGCATATGCCTCTTTTGCCTGGAGCGCTACCACAACCCCATGTCGTGCTCCGAATGCTGGTCCATGGAGCCTAAGGCTTTGTGGGAGTGGTTCGGAAAGATTCTTGAGCGTTCACAGTCCGCTCCGTTCTGTTCGAGGTCCTGGTCGAGGGACTGGCCGCAGAGCCATCACCAGTCATCCAAGTCATTGAAGTCTTCGCACTCTGGGTCAGGTAAGTCGAAGCACAAGAAGAAGTCGTAGAAGCATTGTCGCTCTTCAACTTCACCTTGTCGGTCGGCAGGTCCCACGAGTCATGCGTGTGGTGCCTCTACCAAGGCTCCGCATGTGGAGCCCGTTGAGCCGGCTCCGAGTTTCCCCTTCTTCCCGGGACTTGAAGAGACTTCCGCCTAGCTTCATACTTTCTACGAGGCAATGCATGCCATCTTTGGGCGGTCCGAACCCGCCGGCGCGCCTTTTGGCCCTGCAGACTCGTTTGGGGGCCTAGGCCTTCTCTGCCATCAGCTCCGGCCCTGGCACTGCAAGCTTCCTTTGGATCCAGGCCTGGATCCAGATCGGCGCCGGTTGACCTCATTACCCCTCCACCGCTTCCCTTGGCACCACTACCTCATTCGATGCGGATAACCCCCCCCCCCGGCCGGCGTCGAGTCCTGCCTCCATCCTCCCCTGACCTTGGCATGTTGCCTCCTCCTACTGTGGCTCCAGAGGAGGGAGTGTCATACACAGTGGTGTTACGTAGGGCGGCCGAGGCTCTCAACCTCAAACTCCCTAAAGTGGCAGGCAGGACTAACCTCCTGACAGAGGAGCTTCAGCCAGCTGCGAGTTCTTCGGAGCCTCTGCTTTCATTTAATGAGGCCCTTACCAACGTCCTTTTGGCACCTGGTCCAGGCCCAACACGAGGGCTCCCATGGATAGGATAGTTGCCTGACGCCACTGCCCGGCACCGGGCAACCCCACTTTCCTCTCCCAACACCCCACCTCGACTGCTTGGTGGTCCAAGACTACATCCAAGAGCTCATTCCCTACCGCTCCACCGAAAAGGGAAATTCAAGAAGCTGGATCATCTTGGAAAGAAAATGTTCTCTTCCGCCAGCTTGGGACTGCTGTCAGTTAACACTGCATGTCTATCGGGACATTATTCCCACTCTGTGTGGGAGTCGGTTGTGCAGGTGCTGCCTCAGTGTCCGGAGGAGGCCCGGGCAGTGCTTTCCCATGCTATTGCCACCGGGAGGGATGCAGTGAAGTTTACCATCCGTTGTGGGCTGGATACCGCTGACTCTCTGGGTAGGACGATTTCTACATCAGTAGCTCTTGGATGCTATGCCTGGATGAGATTGGCTGGCTTTTCTGGGGATGTCCAGAATACCCTCATGGACATGTCCTTTGATGGCTGTCGCCTTTTTGGTGACAAAGCAGTCAATGATTTCGAGTATTTCAAGGATTCGCGGGCTAAGGCCAAGTCTTTTGGCCTCTCCAGTCACCCAGCGCATCCTGTTTTTAGCCCCTTTTGTGGCTACGGAAGGGGTGCCCCACTATGTCCCGCCCGAAGCCACAGTCCACAGCAAATTACCCGACCTTCGCATGGCCGGGGATGTGGGAACAACCGCCGTGGTTCAGGGGGCCAGCGGGCAGACCAGTCCACCAACCCTCCCCTCTGCAGCAGCCTCCTGACCTTCCTAGTTCAACATTTTAGGCCCATCAAACGCCAGTGGGCAGGAGGATTTGCCATCACCTTCCCCACTGGTGCACCATCACGTTAGACAGGTGGTTTTGCAGATAGTCTGACGGGGCTATTCCCTCTCCTTCGAGGCTACCCCTGTAGCCATGCCACCCAATACCACCACATGTCTGAGGATCACCTGGCCCTTCTCCAGCAGGAAGTTTTTGTTCTCTTGGCCAAGGGAGCCATTGAGCGCATTCCTGTCCCAGAAGTAGGTTGTGGTTGTTATTCCTCATACCTTCTGGTTCCCAAGAAGGACAAGGGCCTGCGTCCTATCTTGGATCTCGGGAACATCAGACGCTTCCTCCAGAAGGAGAAATTCAAGATGTTGACGCTTGCTCGAGTCTTGTCTGCCCTCGACCCGGAAGACTGGTTGGTAGCGTTGGACTTGCAGGATGCCTATTTTCACTAACCCTGGGTGGAGTTCGCGGTGTTGCACTACGGGTAGTGCAAAAAAAAATCTGTTGCACCAGGCTGAGCTCCGCAAGCTGCGGAGTTCCATAGAAAAATGCCATTCTCGGTGATTGCACAGTGCGACTGCTTGTCCGCACTGTGCAATTATTGCGAACGGCACCTTGCACAGTGCAAGCTGTCCCTTATTTCTCTTTTCTGCCGCTCCTGTAGACTTTTACTCGAGCAGCAGCTTTCTCAACGTGAACAAGGAGTTTCTCATTGCGAGCTGTCGCGAGCATACGCCACCACTCGCAATAAGGAACCTGACCCCCGCGTTGAGGAATCTCGCCGGGATGTTTATTTTCCATGCTTGAGCTCACCAACTTAATGTTGATTATTGCAAATGAGGAAAAATCTCGCCGGGAGGTTGATTTTCCTTGCTCGCGCTCGCCAACTTATTGTTGGTGAACGCGAGCGACGAAAAAAACTCAGCGTAACACGAGTGCAGGAAAAAACGCAAACTCCGCAAGCGGAGCGGAGTTCACTGTCCAGGCTTAATTTTCACATGCCCATCCTGCCGGCCCACTGGCGTTACCTGCGGATCACGGTAAGCCAAGAGCATTTTCAGTTTACTGTGCTCCGCTTTGACCTTACCAGCGCCCCCCGGGTGTTCACGAAAGTGAAAGTGATGGCGGTTGTCGCAGCTCATCTGTGCAGATCAGGGGTCTTCCCCTATCTCGACAACTGGTTGCTGAAGGCGGGCTCGCCCTAGGAAGTAGTCTCCCACCTCCAGAATATGGCCGACCTCCTACATTCGCTGTGGTTCTTCATCAATGTGCCCAAGTCACACCTGATTCCCTCTCAGAAGCTTCTCCTCATCAGAGCGGTTCTGGATACGGTGTGGTTTCGGGTCTATACTCCAGAACAGCGAGTCTGGGATATCCTGGCTATGATTTCAATCTTTCAGCCTCTATCCCGGGTTTCAGTCAGAATGTCCCTGAGGCTGCTGGGTCTCATAGCCTCCTGCTTCCTGCTGGTCGATCATGCCAGGTGGAATAGGCAGGCACTGCAGTTGGACCTGAAGTTCCAGTGGGCGCAGCATCAGGGGAATCTGTCTGATTGTATCCAGATTTTGGAGGGCATTGCACGACAATTGCAGTGGTGGCTTATGAGCCAGGATTTGGTCAAAGGCAGATCCCTCTCTCTTCCCCAACCAGAACACACAGTGGTGACAGGCGCATCCCTTATGGAATAAGACGGCCACATGGTGGAGGTGGAGATCAGAGGCCTCTGGTCTCTGGCGGAGTCCAGGCTTCATATCAACCTTCTGGAGACTCCGGGCAAACAGTTTTGCATTCCTTTCCTCTGCCCGGGGAAGAGTAGTGCAGTTGTTCACAGACAACACCACCCCCATGAGGTACTGCAACAAACAGGGCGGGGGGGGGGTCTTGAACCCTATGCCAGGAGGCTCTTCGCCTCTGGACATGGCTGAAACATCAGGGCATATCCCTGGTTGTTCAACACCTGGCAAGTTCTCTTAATGCCAGGGCAGACGAAATCAGGCGCAGGTGCATGATGGATCACGAATGGCGTCTTCACTCGGAGGTGGTGCAAGGTTTCTTTCGAACATGGGGAGAGCCTTGGTTAGATCTATTCGCCACCGAAGGGAACATGCAATGTCAGCAATTCTGTGCATTGAAATTTCCAAGGCGGCACTCGCTAGGCGACGCTTTTCATCGCAAGTAGAGTTGCGGTCTGTTGTATGCCTTTCCGCCTATACCACTTCTGCCCAGAGTGCTGAAGAAGATCAGGTGCGACTGGGCTCATCCTTGTGGGTCCGGATTGGGCACGAAGAGTCTGGTATCCCAAGCTGCTCAACATGGCCATCGATCCTCAGACCAGTCTACCTCTTTGGGAGGATCTTCTTTCGCAGCAACAAGGGACGGTCCTCCACCTGAACCTGTCCTGTCTCCACCTCTATGTATGGAGATTGAGCGGTGGCAGTTGATGTCGTTTGACCTGCCACCCGAAGTCTGCGATGTAATCTTGGCAGCCAGGCGTCCCTCCACTAAAACAGTATACGCCTGCTGGTGGAACAATTTTGTGGTATGGAACACAGCAAAGGTTGTGGATCCCCTCTTTGCCCCTCTGTCTGAGGTTCTCCTGTTCCTCCTTTCTTTGGCCCAGCAGGGCTCTGCTCTGGGCACTATCAAGGGCTATCTCTCGGCCATCTTCACCTTCCTCTGGCTTCCAGATCAGCCTTCTCTTTTCAAGTCCCAGGTTGTCAATCGTTTTTTTGAAAGGCATAACTCATCTCTTTCCTCCTATTATTTTCGTTATTCCCAGTGGGACTTGAATCTAGTTTTAACCTTTTTAATGTGCGCTGCCTTTGAGCCGCTTCACAATTGTCCTTGGAGACTTCTGATGCTTAAAATTGCATTCTTGGTGGCCATTACATCTGTCAGAAGAGTGAGTGAGCTCCAGGCTCTTTCATCTAAGCCTCCTTTCCTTTCTGTCCATCTGGACAAGGTTGTTCTCAGGACTCGTCCATCCTTCCTACCCAAGGCGGAAGCTGGGAGAGCTAGTCGCTGATAAATAATTTTTAAAAGTGTTGTCATCTTTTTACTTGCACAACCTACCTTTCCTCACTTCCTCACTGCACCATATCCCCTACAGCCGACAAAGCGCTGTCACAGGGAGCAAGCCGCCATCTTGGGGGTAAGATCGGGTTGCCGGTACAGCGGTTTGGACCTCCCGCCCACCCTCATTTGCATATAAGTAGCGCTCATCGCCACGCACGCTAGTTGAAATTTTTGTGCCATCTCCTGAGGCGGAAGCAGGGAGAGCTAGTCGCTGATAAATAATTTTTAAAAAGTGTTGTAATCCTTTTACTTGCACAACCTACCTTTCCTCACTTCCTCACTGCACCATATCCCCTACATCCGACTAGGCGCTGTCACAGGGAGCAAGCCGCCATCTTGGTAGTAAGATCGGGTTGCCGGTACAGCGGTTCGAACCTCCCGCCCACCCTCATTTGCATATAAGTAGCGCTCATCGCCACGCACGCTTGTTAGAATTTTTGTGCCATCTCCTGAGGCGGAAGCCGGAAGAGCTAGTCGCTGATAAATAATTTTTAAAAGTGTTGTAATCTTTTTACTTGCACAACCTGCCTTTCCTCACTTCCTCACTGCACCATATCCCCTACAGCCGACTAGGCGCTGTCACGGGGAGCAAGCCTCCATCTTGGGGGTAAGATCGGGTTGCCGGTACAGCGGTTCGGCCACTCCCTCTTTTTATTCTACATAATGAGTATCCACCGCCTAACGCGCAGCGGAGGCGCGCAGGGTGCGCACCGCAGGTGCGCCGAAGGCGAGCTTAAGGCAAGCCCGTCTGCGTCCGTCCACGGCCGGCCGGGGCCAGGGGCCACAACCCCTGCTTTTTTCGTTGAACATCCCAGGTGCTATTGTCCTAATTCTCTCCTCAATCTAAGACCAAAGATAAAAGCACTGTGTTACCACTCCTGCCACCCATTAGACCTGCCCACTATCTATCCCCAATGTAACACTGAGCTTAACATCATCCACCATAAAGAAGAAAGGTGGAACTCAAAATCTATCTTTTGAACTGTAGGTCTCTTCCTAAACACCACACAGAAGTCGCCCTTCTATTATATGAACTTGTGCCAGATGCAATTTTCTTAACTGAAACCTGGTTAACTTCTGACTCTGAACCAGACCTAGTAGAAACACTTCCCCCAGGATACCAGATTGTTCGAAAAGACCGTCCTTATGGGAAGGGAGGTGGCCTGGCAATCATATATAAAGATCTTTACATATGCCGCTGCTCCTCTGATTCTATTCCAGACTGTGAAAGTCTGTCTTTTTCCATTGATTTCTCCCCTAATATTAGTTTTTCTGGAACACTTATATATCGCCCCCCTGGACCTCTAAAACAATTGTATACCATGTTACCCCCCATCATTGCTGACTTAGCCACCACCCCTTCCAACTTCACCCTGTTAGGAGATTTTAATATTCATTTCGATAACACCTTTGATCACACTGCTTTTGAGTTAGCAGCCAGTCTCTCTGCGCTACAACTGGAACAACTTGTCCTTTCCCCCACCCATATTAAAGGTCATCTTCTTGACCCTGTGTTCAGCAATCGTGTGGCTCTCAAGGCAGGCTGCTCTATTCGCCTTCCATCGACGGATCATTTTTTGATCCCTCTTGTTTGGACCATACACACTCCCCCTTCCTCAAATCCCATTCTAAGAAAATCATGTAATTGGTCCAAGCTACCTTTAGATAAGTGGATTGCAGCTCTAGAGCTCTCCAGACCCCCACTTAAAATGGAACCTATATTAGCCAACAGTATCTACAACAACTGGATTTTGAACTCACTTGACTCCACAATCCCACTTCTCAAAACCACTTCTAAACAATCTCGTAAAACTGCCCCTTGGTATTCAGCAGGGCTCAGGGAAAAAAAAACACCAGTGTAAAAAATTGGAAAGGAAGTGGCGATTGGACTACGCTGCAGCAGACAAAGTCATATATAGGGAGGCAATAAGATCTTACAGAAATTAGAATAAACATGTGCAGTCTGCTTTGTACACGGTAAAACTCATGGCAGCCAGTTCCAAATCAAAAGAAATGTATCAGATTGCCAAAAGTCTCACTAAACTTCCCCAAGTCCCACTACCCAACCATAATATACAAACTCACTGTAACGATTTGGCGGAATTCTTTTTCCAAGAAATGTATCAAATCTACTTGTCTTTTCCCGATGCTGATATGGATCTCCACCCTGATAGTGTATCACCCCCCTTTCAAGATACTATGTCGCACCCATTAAATTCCTTGGACCAGTTCCCTTTGTTGGATCAAGAGATGCTCGGATCTATATTGCTTCAAGTAAAATTAGGCTCCCCCTGTGACCCTGCCCCCCCGCACCCTAGTTGCTGCCGCCCATACTATTCTTCCCACCATTCTTGATTTAGTCAATATGTCTATAACTTCAGACATTGTCCCTCCCCTGTGGAAACAAGCCATGGTACGAGCGCTCCTTAAAAAACCAAACCTGGATCCCAACAACTCTATTAACTACCGCCCTATCTCTCTGCTTCCCTGGGTGAGCAAAATCCTAGAGAAAAACATCAATGGACATTTGACGGGGTTCCTCGAGAGTAACCACCTGCTCGATTCCACACAGACGGGCTTCCGCCCCAAGCAGGGGACAGAAACTGCTCTGCTTGCGGTAACAGAGGAAACTAGAGGGATCTTGGATCGAGGGGGATCGATGGCAGTCATCCTCCTCGATCTAAGCGCTGCATTCGATACGGTGAATCACATAATTCTACTGCATTGACTCCTCACTCTAGGAGTGTCAGGCAGAGTGATAACCTGGATTGAGTCTTTTTTGAGAGATAGATCATTTCAGGTCTTTGAAGGGGATACTGTTTCCTTCAGTAGACCCCTAGGCTGTGGGGTACCGCAGAGCTCATTTTTTAGCCCTACATTATCCAATGTATATATGAGACCACTGGCTGAGATTGTCCTCACTTATGGCATTAAGATCATCACATATGCGGACAATATTCAGCTAGTGGTCTCTCTTACACAGCGAGACTGCCAATCAGCACAGGCTGATCTGGCGGGCTGCCTAGAGGAAGTTAAAAAGTGGATGACTGCCTCATGTCTCAAACTCAACAGAGACAAAACGGAGCTCATGCTCCTCGGCTGCTCTGGGTCCCCTACGATTGACTCTATATGGCCCCCCTGTCTGGGCCATCCATCAATACCCAAAGACACCATAAAAAGCCTTGGTATCTGGCTGGACAGCTCTCTGACTTTTAACAGCCAAGTAACCAGGCTGTCAACCACTTGTTTTGGTCTGATCAGACTTCTCAAGAAGATCCTTCCCCTCCTGCCGTTTGAGGCCAAACAAAGGGTGGTTCAAGGTTTGATTCAGTCCCGTCTTGATTTTGGCAATGCTCTTTACTTGGGAGCTCCCGAATACACTTTGCAGAAACTCCAGTTAATTCAGAACTGTGCCGCGCGAATGCTGCTTAAGATCCCACGCAGGCTTTCAGCTAAGCCCGGGCTGAGGAGCCTACATTGGCTCCCTGCCAGGGAAAGAATTAGTTTTAAATCTCTGTGTATTACTCATCAGGCTTATTGGAATACAGGACCGGTGATTAATCACTCCTTAATCACCCCGTACCATCCCAATAAACAGCTTCGCTCTACCCATGCCATTTTCACCACAGTTCCCAAAATCAGGAGATCAAGATCGGGAGACCGGTCGTTTTCTTATAATGCGGCAAAAATGTAGAATTCACTCCCCCCCGATCTTATTTCCAACCCCAATCTGTCCTCATTTCGCAAACAGTTAAAAACGTTTCTTTTTAACAAATCTGACCAAAATCCTCCTGTCGACCGCTCTCATCAGGTAGCACTACTTTCTCTAGCGCTTGGACGCCCCAGGGCAGCTATCGCGCTCTATAAAACTTTTTTTCATTTCATTTTTCATTTCATTTCATTTCACATCGGGCAAACCATCACTTTGCCCACCTTTGTTCCGCCCCGCATCCCTCAATGGAGGAAGATAGCATCCACCATCTATCTCTGGACCTAAAACGTGCACTTTCCTTTTATCTGGATTGCACCAAACAGTTCCGGATGGATGACCAGCTCTTTTTTGGATACGTGGGTGCCAAGAAAGGTCAGGCCGTACACAAGTGGACTATCTCATGATGGGTTATTTTGTGTATAAAAGGATGCTATTCTCTAGCGAAGAAGAGGCCTCCAGTGGGGCTGCTTGCCCATTCCACCAGGGCGACGGCAGTGACCACTGCTCTGGGACGAGGCATTCCTCTGAACGACATCTGTCAGGCAGCTACGTGGGCTTTGATGCACACCTTTACGAAACACTACTGCCTGGAAAGCCAAGTCCGGAAAGAAGGCTTCTTTGGCCGTTCTGTTCTCCAGGACTTTCTGGTGCGATCTTGGTTCGCAAACCCACCTCCAGGGTTGGTATTTCTGCAAGGTAAGGAATCTATAACTTACGTGTTTCTTTCAGATCAACAAGTTACTTACCTTCAGTAACGATATAACTGTAAGAAACATTAGTTAGGTATAGATTCCTTACCGCCCCACCCATCCACCCCGTTCTGCAAACTGATTTCTAGGGTTAAGGATTTCTTTCAGGGCCCTGGTTTTGTGCACCAGTGGTCAGTGTCTTGCATGGCTCTGTGTTTCCAGAGCCGAAAGTCGTGTACAGAACTGACGTCAGCGCGCGAGGATGGCGTCTAAGTAGCTACCGCAACGTCATCTCCGCGACACGACGCCACGCCGAACACGGAGCCTACCAACGCCACCTTCCGACGTGCAGAGGTACTGCTGACGAAAAAACTTTCTGGATCCAGTCTGACACCTGGGGGTAATTCTAAGGTAAGGAATCTATAATTAACTAATGTTTCCTACAGATATATCGTTACCGAAGGTAAGTAAATTATCCTTCTGGCACTGTCCCTCTATGAACACAACAGCTTTGCTGAGAAGTACTAGGACTGCCTCAATGCTCGTATAGCAGCCCCACACAGAGTTGGTACCATCAGTGCATGTTAGAGCAACTCTGCTGAGAAGCGGTGGTACTATGAAAGACTATGAAGCAGTCATATTAGGGCTGTACAAAATTTCCATTGTGCGAATTGAATTTGCAAAGTTGCTGATTTTCGCGCTACATGAAATTCACAAAATGTCTCGGCTTTTCACTCTAGGCAATTTCGTAGAAATGTACCTGAACTAATTGCCCACATAAAAAGGATTCACACAATATTATTAGGAGATTGGTTTGCACAAAAATGTTGCACTGAGAGATTTTCTGTGCAAACCAGTTTCCTACTAGTATATTGCATTACTTTTTCAGATGAGATACACTTTTGGTTAAAAAAAAGTGACACAAGATTATGGCAAACCACATTTCACTAGAATAGCTAAATATTTATGAAATTTTTTTTAGAAACACAGTTTCACAGAGCCCTATGGCGATTATTGATAGAACTGTCTTTTACTAGTATACTTTACGGATTCTCATACGTTTTCATAATATAGCTTTGAGTTTAGCAGCCATATTGCGATGGTCATTATTAATGAAGGAGTGAAATCATAGGAGTGCATTTCACCTTGGCTCGTTCTAAATGGTGTGTCAACTTGACCATATAGACCTGCCCATTATTTCGCTTTGGTGACATGTTAGTGTGCTTCTTTCCATGTCTAACACTGTTCTTACATGACACTGTAGTCCAACATATCCTAAAATGATATTTCCAATTTCTGTGGATAGTGGATTTACAATATTTGAGCACCTTAAATAGCCTAAAACTGGTCCTCTTTAGACGTCATCTCAATTGTAACACTAGTAGCAACAGCTACATTCCCATCTTGTAGTACCCCCTCTTTGACAGATTGGGAACTCCACAACTGGCCGAAATAAGATTGTAGTCCATTTGTAAATGATATACAAAGGGCGGAGTGTAGCTGCTAGGGGCATGGCCTAGCAGCAACACTGCACCAGCCTCTCCTACAGAGGAGGCGGAAAATGTTGGTGTAATGTTTGACACTCAGTTCTCCTTCAAAGCCCAGATTGTGGCGGTGGTGAAATCCTGGATCTGGATTTTAAGAATGCTCAAAAAATCCCTGAACTTTCTTCCACTTGATGCCCAGATATCAGTGGTGAGAGCGCTGATTCCCTCTAGGCTGGATTACATTAATGTATTGTACCTGTGAATTCCCACTACCTATTACAACATATCTAGGTGATATAGAATACTGTACAAGTGCCCTAAACATTCTTCGGTGTCCCAGTTTTCAGAGCTGCTGCACATGCTTTAGGCTTTAACAATAGCTCATCAAACCTTTCACAACTCAAGGCCCATATCCTTGAACAAGAGGATTCTCGAGTAAAGTCCAGGTAGGGCGTTGCGCACAAGTAATGCACGCCTGATAACTGTCCCCCGCTTTCAAAGAAAGTTACAGGGGTTCGCAGGGGGAGGGGCGGGGGGGGGGGCTCTTTTGTGGTTCTGGCTGTGAAGATCTGCTTCTACTGAGATCCATTAGGGATGAGGTGATTTTTAAGACATCTCTCATAACCTATCTATTTCAACTTTAATTCCAAAGTCCTTCTCAGATCTCAACATCAGCTCTCTCATGCCCAGCACCAGGACACTCTTAGAGTACTGTGCACTATATAAAAACTATATAAAAACCAACATTTCATTCATAAATATATACAGGCTTGTATGACCATCCATGTGTGTCCCTTACTGAACCGATTCCATGAAACTGGTAAGGATGAACAGACATCTAATCACAGTGGAAGCTGTCAGTTATTTGCTACATACACGTGCCAATATTTTAAGCACCCCAGATACGGTTTTGCTGTTGGTTAGTTTTGAAGTGAATACCGCAGCATAACGATAATTGACATGGCTTTAAAAGGGCAGTTGAAAAATAATTCACTTTTATTTTGCTGAAGCCACTGTTCTCGCAGCCTGATGCAGCAGGTGTTTATGCTTTGGAAATCAGGCTTATGGGAGTTTAAACGTGTATGTAGTTAGATTTTAGACATCTGGGCTTCTTGAAGATCGAAGCATCACATTTGGGATTCTTTGATCTTGAAGTTGGCGGAGCTGAAACTGTAGATGTACATGTGCTGAAACTCTGGCCATCCTGAAGCTTAGGTCTAAAATAAATTCCCTTTGGAAACCCACAATAGCATACCAAACTATTCATT
Source organism: Lissotriton vulgaris (assembly GCF_964263255.1). Taxonomy (NCBI): domain Eukaryota; kingdom Metazoa; phylum Chordata; class Amphibia; order Caudata; family Salamandridae; genus Lissotriton; species Lissotriton vulgaris. Next base: position 1,545,530,168 of record NC_141695.1, on the reverse strand, counting down.
CACCACGTTCAACCATAAATCTCCTAGAGAGTATAACAGTAGCCAAAATGCCCAATATAGGAATGTTTATTCGTTAAATCAATACAGTTATTAAAAATTAGTTATATTTCTCCATATGATGCCCTAAGTGTAATGGGTGCCTACAGACAAAGGTCCCTGGGCTGGTTATATACATTGTGCACCTCATGGATGAGAACCAATAAGGCAGTCTGTGGCTGCATGTGTTCCGTTCAGAGTGAAATTGGTATTGCTTTAACTTTACAGTGAGGTCCATTAACTGAGACAGTGTCATGACTCAATGTCATAGCAAAAACCACTCCACTAGAGTCCTGAAAAACCAGTGAATTGTTCCCATTCATAAAAAGGGCCCTGAGGATAACCTTCAGAATTATAGGCTGATTTCATTATTAGACGCCACAGCAAAACTCATGGGGTGTTTATTATTAAATAGGTTGGACGAGCGGGCAGCCAAAAAGAATATTCTCATGCAAACACAGCATGGCTTTCAGTCCAGTAGAGGCACCATAGACCAGTGCCTCGATCTATCATGAATTACTGGAAAATATACTAGAGCAAAGTCCAGCCAGATTTGTGGGCATTTATGGATTTAAGCCAGGCATTTGATTGTGTTATTTATTCAAAGCTTCAGGAATTAATGGAGCTGTTAGGGGTGGACTCAACAATAATCTGCTTCGACAAATGTGCTCCACGGCCACTGCTCGTGTTAGATATGGGAAAGTGGGAGAGTTGACATGCACATTTAAGATAGAAAGAGGAGTTAGGCAGGGCTGTGTCCTTTCCCCTTTCTTATTTTCTGTATACACCAATGGAGTTGCAGCAGCTCTTCTAGGAGGAGTAAGCCCAGGCATTCCTAAATTTGGCCCCACTCCCATACCTATTTTAGCATACGCCGATGATGCTGTTTTAATCGCAAGAAAAGGGCTGGCCCATAAACGGTTAACAACAGCCTATGTCACATTCATGTCTTCTATAGGTTTGAAGGTAAACTAATCAAAGTCCTTTGTCCTTGTTACAGGGACTCCATCAGCAAAAAGATCCCTGAAATGTATAATAGGCCCACGGAAACTGGAGATTATAGATCAATTTCCACATGTAGGGGTTCATTTCGACAAAAAACAGTCATGGGTACATATGGTGAATAGCAGGGCGATAGTAATGGAGCGGGGTATGGCAGCAATCTGAACCTTTGCAAAAAGATTAGGGTCTAAACCATTATTGACAATAAGGAAAATACACCAAGCGAAGATAGTATCAGTAGCAACTTTCAGGGGGTATGGGGAACGGCTACGGCAACCCAACTCCAATCCCTGGAGGACAGATTTTATAAGAAGCTGTATGCCATCCCTATTTTATATTCAAATTACAATTACCCTCATGAACTAGAAATCCTGGGCCTCATTTATGAGAAATGACGCATCGCTGCGTGAAAGCAGCGATGCGTGACTTCTCAGTGCGCACTCTTTGCGACATACCTGATGCGTCATATTTACTGTGTGACGCATCATGTCGTAAGGAGTTACAGATACGTCAGTATTTTTGACGTATCTGTATGGCGCCAAAGGGACACATTGCTGGAGTGTGTCACAAAAGTGACGCAACTCCAGCACTGCGTCCTTTCACATGGGGCAAGGGGCCTGCGTCAGTCTTACTCCTGCTGTGAGGCAGGCGTAAGATTTTGACGCAACAGCGTCCTAGAAGTGACGCAGTGAAATCTCATAGATTTCACTGTGGCACTTCTACGAGGCTTTTTGCGGGGGAACGCTCCCCTGCATACATTATACCTGATGCAGGTATAATGTAGCGCAGGGGTTTACAAAGTGACGCATCTAAATCACTTTGTAAATAGTGCGCTACAGGAGGCATGTTTTACGCCGCCGATGCATCACAAAAAGTGACGCATCGGAAGGGCAAAACTGACGCAAGGCCTCATAAATGAGGCCCCCCTGTACCTGATCGACAACATTAGGTTTGTCTCGGTACTCCTCTGGTACTTGATCTGGTGCAGGGACACAGTGAACCTGACTAAAGTTATAATTAAAAATTGTATACACCTAGACAATACTTGTAAAATTTCCTGCCTTTTGTATGTTAAATCATTACTTATGACACTAGGATTGGAAAAACGTTTTGTTAACCCGAACTTGTGCAATACAATAACAAAGGGAAAATTGAGGTCTATACCAGAAAAATTGATATATGAGTGCCAAAGTGTGAATTATTCAAAGGTCACTGTCCTGGAATGTCATCTGGGGGGTTCTCATATTTAGACCATATAAGAAACTCTCAGCTCAGATTTTTCTTGCTTAGATTCTGGTTGAACCTAATCCCTCTCATGGTAGGTTTTCCTACGAAGAGATTTAGACATACTGATTTGGTACCTTGCCCCTGTGACTGTGGCTCAGAGCAGTCGGACCTTCATATACTCTTTTTTGTAGGTTTTATAAAAATGAACTACCAGATTTTTATGCCCAATTTTAAAGAAAATTAATTTTAACCAATGTTGCCTGGCATTATAGTTTTTAAAGAAACTCTCGGATCCATTTGTATGCTTTTCAGTAGCTCCTGTTTATTGGCATGTCTAAGGAGAGGGAAACTGTTTTGCACATGCCTTATGAATATTGATGAATTGGCTACCTTGTTTTATTAATCCACTTGTAATACGGAAATCTGTAATTAGTTTTTATGAAATGAACTTTCAGACTTACTCCACTTTTTAACATGTTTGGCGTTAAAAATTAAATTAGGAATTAAGTCCAAACTTATTTGATTATAAATGTTTTTATTGCTTTGTACTTTTATGATCTTATTTTTAAATAGATCGAATAAAGTTTCTTTGACTTTGAGTATGATGTCATGGCTAAGAGTTCTAATCGATTTGTTGCCACATTTAGAACTAGAGTGATGAGGCATGCACTGCTGAGTCCCATTTTTAGGTCGAACCAGGGCAGCGCATGCGCTGCGAGGCATGCTGTATTGAGGTATACCATAGAAGCTTCACCCATCTTTTCAATTAGCTCCTATTACTGTCCTTGCAAAATCTTTGCTTTCCATTTGTGAATAGACTTAGTAGTCCCTCCTTGGTTCCGCCTTGTCTGCATTTGTATCCTCCCATAACGACGGGACTTATTACTTGTGTTGTTACACATTTTGCTTTATAAGTTGGTGAGCACTATTTTTTGGGGGGGGTTAGTTGCCTCCCCCTCCCCCGTCATTGCTGCACTTAATCTCCCCAGTGCTGTACCCACACCACCATCTCCCATCCTCCCTGCTTTATCATTCCTCATTTTGTTTCCGTTACATCCTCCTTTATTTACATTTATTCACTATAAACAACAAAACGTAATTCAGTAGCTAACCATTTGTTTTCAAAAGACGATTTCTGTGACTATTTTTGCGAAATGTTCCTAAATAAATATTATGCCTCGGGTTTACATACTTAATGCATATTTTTAGCTTGGCACCCGTTTAATGAAAGATGTGTGGTGCAGTAGCCAGGGTGCCTGACTCCAGACCACAGGGTTCACGGTTCGATCCCCGGCTTCGGCGGCAGGTGAGCCTAGCACCATGTGCCTCTGTGCAATAGCTTGCTTAATCACGAAGAGACAACAGCCCCTACCACAACCCACGCAGTGCAGAGACTGTAGCCCCGGCCACTACCCACAGACACAAAGAGGCTGCAACCACCACCACTACCCCTACAGACACAAATAGACTGCAGCCCCTACCATTGCACACAAATAAGGTTCCTCAATGTGGCTCACTCAGACAACCAACATAGACATTCTAAGCCCAGAGACAGCCTATGCATAGGGGCTAGACTGTAACCCTTTCACCCAGCACTTGCCAATGTTCAGGGACCTGGTGTTCTTTGGTGACATTAACAGGATATTGTCGAAATATGGGAGGACAGTTGTGGGCTGCCCATGAAGATACAATCTTACTACCATGTTGGATGGCAGAGTCAGGGCTGGTGGCAGCGCTGGCGCTATGTGCAGTCGGGGTAGAATGATCCATGCAGCACCGTTGGTCAGGTCTTTTCTGTGCCATTTAGGCATCTTTTGCACTAATTCTTCTTCTTCTGCATTGCGGTTTATAACACAAATGAAGAAGACACCACCCAAGGAAGATCTAGGCAGAGTTGCTCATATTTGGTTGGACAAATTATATCCATTCAAATGTGACCGCAAAAATAGCTCCCTAATAGATCGCTGTTCATACAGGGAAAACGAGGGCAGTCATGAAAGTCATGAAATAAACAAATTATTAAACTATACTTGCAAAGTGGAAACAGTGACCCCACAGAGGTAATCAATCGCTAACCAAGAGTAGGGCCTTTTATCGACCCTTGTAGATCCTCCTACTTAGTATTCTTATTGACAGTACCACTTTCACAGGATACAGAGGCTCTAACAAGTTTAAATAAGTATAAAAAGCTGATCCATTGGGCAACTGATGAAAATGTGAATCATATCCTGTTTCCTGATTTCTTTGTTTTAAGGTTTCTATACTCTGCTTGCTTTCTGAATAACCCTTTTGATCACATAAAATAAAACTGATACATGATCTAAGAACATGACAGTACTAATTCTCCCTAAAAGGTACATGGCAAAGCTGTGGTGAATAAACCAATTCAGGTGGAGGTCACCTTGACCAATCCTCTTCCAGTGTGGGTGGCAGATGGACTACTTCTGGTGGAAGGAAGCGGCCTGGTTAACGGACAACTGAAGAAACCGTGAGTAAAACTTATTTTTCTGCTATGGGACCTTAGATAGGGTTGCTTGGGTGCGGACTATTGTTTTTATGAAAAAGGGAGATTGTGAATAAAATACATTGTACAGTGTACTCTTTCGCTGTGCTTATGCTAAGTAGTCACACAGGCAAAGTCAGAATTAAATTATTATCAACTAGCAGCCTGTCCCGACGTTGTCCGGGTATGAATTGGTGCTGGCCAGAAGTATATTGTTTTGTAGGATTTCGTTTTGATAGCATTTCTTATCTGTGACAGGCCTGTGAAGCGCTCCGATTCACAGTGCACTGCTGATGCACTTAAGAGTGCGCGTTCAGTAGTGTGTGAACTCGAGTTTCCCTACTTTCTTTTTCCTTGCAATATTATATAGTGCGAACTCGACAACATGGCATGAGCACAATTTACATTACAGAAGAACACATTCATTTGTGGTAGGCACGGGGAGACAAAGCGATTTGCCTGGAATCACAGGATGTTGAGCTGATGCCAAGATTCGAACGTAGCTCCCCAGCTCTAAAGTTCGCAATTCTAGAACTTGTGGCAGGAGGTGTGTCTAAAAGTGTATGTTGGTGCTGGCCATCAATGAGAGAGACCTGTGCATTTTTCAAATGAGTGGTGAAAAAATATGAGTATGTTGCTGGAGATGAGGGCCGCCGTGCCACCAATGTACTTACCAGGGGAGGGTAAACACCCATTATTCCGCAACTTTCTTTCCGCATACCATCACTCCGCATACTTTCATTACGAAAGTACCATGACTCCGCAATGCCATTATAACGCATGGCATTACATTTTATATGCTTTTACCACGCATACATTTAAAACAAAATTCGTTGTAAATGCATGAATGGTAAAAGCATGTTTTTTAATGTTTGGATAAGGTAAATATGGGTATAGGGGTATATGTTTTGGGGTACTGTGGTATATGTTTTGGGGTGTTTGGGTAAATTAAGGGTTCAGATATAGCTTTGGGTTATGGGGTACAGGGGTAGTAGTTTTAGGGTTTAGGGATAGGTATGGGTTTTGGGGTACAGGGGTGTTTTTAGGGTTCAGGGCTAGGTTTGGGTTTTGGGGTATAGGGGTATATTTAGGGTTCAGAATTAGGTTTGGGTTTTGGGGTACAGGGGTATTTTAGGGTTCAGGGGTAGGTTTGGGTTTTGGGGTACAGGATTATTTTTAGGGTTCAGGGCTAGGTTTGGGTTTTGGGGTACAGGGGTATTTTTAGGGTTCAAGGGTAGGTTTGGGTTTTGGGGTACAGGGGTATTTTAAGGGTTCGGGGCTAGGTTTGGGTTTTGGGGTACAGGGTTATTTTAGGGTTCAGGGGTAGGTTTGAGTTTTGGGGTACAGTGGTATTATTAGGGTTCAGGGCTAGGTTTGGGTTTTGGGGTACAGGGGTATTTTTAGGGTTCAGGGATAGGTTTGGGTTTTGAGGTACAGGGGTATTTATAGGGTTCAGGGCTAGGTTTGGGTTTTGGGGTACAGGGGTATTTTAGGGTTTAGGGATAAGTTTGGGTTTTGGGGTACAGGGTATATTTATAGGGTTAAGATGGGTTATTGTTTAAGGGTGTTGGGGTATTTTAAGGAGTATGGGTGGGTTATATTTATGGGGTGCAGGGGTAATTAAAGGGAGCAGGGTGGGATTAGCACACAATATGAGACATGGCATGAAGGGCGAAACATACCACACGCCCCCATCGTTTGTCACGCCCCCAGCACACGCCCACAGCACAACCCAGACATGCCCACAAGGGACTACTTTGCTGGCACAGTTCTTTTACCTTTTAAATGTATATGGTGGGCGTCTGCATAGCCTATGTTCTTCTGTTCCAACTGCCCTTTCCAACGCTGTATTGGGTGTTGTGATTGGTGCTTTGGTTCCTGAGATTACCCGCCTCAAAGGTTTGATCTCTCTCTTTATTATATTAGTATGGATAAATTAATTATTGTATTTTAGGGCCCGATGTAGGAGCCCTAATACCGGTCGGAAACAGCCGAATTCGGCCGTTTCCGACCGGTATTACGGATTTCTTATGTAGGGGGCTACATAAGTACAGAATCGGTAACTGTACCGATTCTGTACATTTACTGATTCGGTAAAATACCGAATCTGTAAATGTACAGAATTGGTAAATAGAGATGTAGGTGGCACTCGGAAGAGTGCCACAGGCTTTCAGGAGTCGGTATTTTACCACCCAATCCAAGTGGGTGGTAAAATACCGAATCCAGGTGTGCATGCACATCTGAGCCACCTGTGCATGCACATCTGTGCCACCTGTGCCATGTGACACACAGACATGCCCTAAGGGCATGTATGTGTGCCACATGGCACACAAGCCTGTAATTGGGGTGCTAGAGGGTGTCAAAGTTAAGCATGGGCGGAAAATCCGTTCCGCTCGCGGATTTTGCGAATTTTCGGTAAATTCGCAATCTCGCGAATTTACCGAAAATCCACAAATTCGCATGCAGCGGATTTTTTTGCTTGGTTATACAATATTGCGGCGTGCGGCGTTCACTTACCGTCATTCAGCGTTTGCCGAGTTGTTTTTCTCGATATTTTGCGAGTGCTGCGCCATTTTGGATCTTGCTGCGGGAGTTTGGCGACGCATCGCGAGAGTTCGCAATTGCGAACATGTAGATGCGGCGGCCCGCAACAATCTCGCACTCGCGAAATTACAAAATTTGCAATTCTGCACAAGAAATCCACTAGCAAGCAGCATAAACCTTCTGAAAATGATGATTTTTATCAGAATAACTCCTCAGGTTGACATTTGCCTGCACTTTTTTAGATTTGAGGCCTTTTTGACTTTCTTTGGATCACTTTTGGATTAGAAATCAACTTTCACAAGTAAGTTTGTTTGGGGCATTACAGTTGCTGTTCTGCAGAAAAACGAGTTTTGCAAAACTGAAAGCACTCAGCAGGTGCAAAAGTTCACTCATCATTAGTAACCATTCCCTGTAGTGCTTCCTGAGGGGCCCCTCCAGAGTTCAGTTGCCTACTTGCAACTATTCTATGACCCTGCTCTGACCCTTACAGCAGGCTCATAGAATAGCTACAAGTAGGCCACAAAGGTCATTGGAAAAAAATTGCACTGCAACAAAAAGCAAATTACAGATAAGGAAGCAGGTGCCAGACAGGAAGTTTAAATTCAGTGACACATTAATCAACCCCAAATTAATTCATGTCAGTTGAGGCAGGGCAGGTGTGCTTGCTTTTCCCCCCCATAATCTAAAGTGATGAATCAGAGGGTGGCCGTGATGTACCAGAGGGTGGCATGGGTGAATCAGAGGGTGGCAGTGGTGAAACATAGGGTGCTGTGAACCTGTGATGATGAACCAGACGTAGAAACAACAAAGTCGCGACCGTTGCGAGCCAACAAGTAAGTTCGCAATTGCGAACTGGTACAAAACCCTCGCGAACTGCCAGAAACCCTTGCGAACACAAAAAAAATCCACAAATTCGCGAGAATTCATGGATTTTGCGGATTGCGAGTTCGAAAATACGCAAATTCGCGAACGCCAGATTCACAAAATTCGCCCATGCTTGGTCAAAGTGACACCCCCTGCACCCTTGCAAGAATAGGTAATTACCGAATCGGTAAATACTGATTCGGTATTCCACATTGATTCCTATGGGCTTCAAGGCCCATAGGAATCAATGGGGGATACCGATTCGGTATTTACAGAATCGGTAAATACCGAATCTTACCGATTCGGTATTTACCGAATCAGAATTACCTACATTTCCCCCCCTCTAATTTACCACTTCTTAAATACCGAATCGGTATGATTCGGTATTTTTGAAGTGGTAAATTAGATTTACCTACATCGGGCCCCTAGTACTGATGGTAGCAGACAGATAAACAGAATTACAGTTTGCTTTCATAAGGACTTTTCAAGTGAGTCTTGGCGAACCCCCAGTGTTAAGAATTGAGCTGTTTAAACTCTAATGAGCTACTTCCATATTTGCGAACCCTACTTTTTAAGCAGTCCTTTCACTTAGGGCATAGACTATGAAGAGCCCTAACAGCCAATCAGCTGCATCCATAGTTAATAAGAGGCCTTGGTATCTGACATCTTTCATTCTTGAAGTCCGTGCAAGCATTGTTTGTGACCGAGTATGTGGGTCAAGCCTCAGATTGAATTGTGTGCGAGGCGAGAGGAAGTCTAATGCAAGGGGATTACTGAACAAGAAGTCTGTTGCTGCGACAACAGGGGCTGCCCAAAACAAAGGCTTTATACACTATACCCCTGTGGCAACTTCCTGGAACTGCATGACTGCAGCTTGCCCCTGACCAAAGACCAGTACCCCAGGCAGAGGGACTCTTTTGAGAGCCACGGGCAACTTCAGACTTCCCTGGACTAGTGGCACTGCAGGTAAAAACAATACACCAGAACCAAACAATCGATGGCCTTCGGAGGACTTTCTGAGGGATTGCTCAAAAGTAGAGGGTCCAGTGCATTGTGGGAAATGTAGTTCTGACCTCCAGGAAGTTACAGGCGGCTACCATTTTCCTCCGGATGTCGAAATTTGGTGGGCAATCCGGCACCCACCACCTTTACTTGATGCTGCAACTCAAGGGCAAACTGTAACACCTTCACTTGACATCAGCAGTGGCTTCGTTGTTAACTTTTTGCACCAGTTTCCTCACCTGCACAGTGCAAGCAGTAAAACCAGCTCCCCCTGACCCTATGACCTTCATCCTCTCATCACCTATATGGGGATACCAGAAGGTGCTGGAATTTCATTCACTTAAAAGTTGACTACCTTGTTTACAAGGGGTAGGGTAGGGGGTTGTTAGGGTTTGGGAATGTCTCTTTCTTGCAAAAGAACATTTTCACCTCAAATTTCCTGAAAAGGTCTCTGTGAGATATCCTCTTTCAAAGGCATCCGTCCCTAACAGCCTACATCATGCTACCGGGAAACTGTAGTTAAATAGAGTATTATGTGGTGTGGGGGTTAGTCCTCACCATGTAATTCTATCACAATACCGCAAATATAATCCTTTGGATTCAAACTCATAAATCCTTAGCTTAGTCCTGATAGATTGGCAAAGAGCAGTGAGGCTTTACTACAGAAACATATGTTAAGTATTTTTCAGAGTACCAACATGAACAATAATTAATTTACACAACTCGAGAGAAATCCAACACCAATTTATAACAATAGAGTGTATTTTTATCTTAATTTAGACACCAAAATGAACAAAATAGCTTACATATAAGCCCTTGGGTCACCAGGCGCTTTAGAAATCGTTATTAAATTAAATTAAATTAAATATAACCGGGGTTATAGATTTCAGAAGTAATAGAAAATCAATGCATAATATAACAGTGAAAAGATAACATTGCGGTCAATAGGGAAAACCACTAGTGACAATTGGTGACTTGCAGGTCAAGTTGCTTTACACCCTTGCAGGGTAAAGGTGATCCAGGCCCCAGGACCAAGCCACGACAGCCCGTTCAATTATACAAGGTCCGTGCCGCCCAGGTGCAGCGTTGTCCTGGCTGTCTGTGGTGCGTGGAGCAATGGAAGAGCTACTTTTACAGCTGAAATGGTGCTGTGATGGGAAAAGATGATAAAAGGACAACAGAGTGGTTTCTAATGTCGGTCGCAGGTCGGATGGAGTTCCATCCTACTGCAGGGTCGAATGAAGGGGTCAGTTGGCAGACTGGTGCCCAACAAGCCTTGGCAATGGTAAGTAGTGCAAAAAGTAACTTCGACATAGGGTGGCCTGGGGGATGCATTAGCTGCTTGTACCTTTGTGGGAGACAGGACTACCGTTCCCACAATGTACTAGACCATCTGGATTTGGTCGATCCCTCCGAGGGCCCACTGGCCAACAAATCTTTGGATCCTTAGCATTATTTTACCTTCTGTTTCCATGGGACTTACTACTAATCCAGGGGAATCTGTGGGTGCTTCAGGCTTCCCTCTGCCAAGGAGTCCTGATTTTCAGCTAATAGCAAGACAAGTATGCCTGTTTTGCTTTAGTGCTGTAGGCAAATTCCTGTTGTTGCCGACACATGTCTCTTCTGCCTCCTTCCTTGATGTAAGTTGTTCAGATATGAGGCTCTGACGTCAGGGAGACCGCTTAAATCCTGGATTTAGGGGAGTTGGGGCATGGGAGCTGGTAGCCGAAGAGGCAGACCCAGCCCAGAAATCTGGATTCAACAGATATTTACCGTTGCCCATCCCCAAGTTAAGTGTTCTGATTTGTTTTGATCCTATTCATATCTTTTTCTCCATCACACTTCTGAATTACAGAAAAGTGCTTCCCTAACTGCTGATATATTTTGAAATATTTGTGCTTTTCATTTACAAGCTATTTAAATGTTGGGTTAGATAAAAAAAAACTGACATCCATCAGACATTCGTTTTACACTTTCTGTTTCCCAACATGACTGAAGGTAGGCCACATGAGATAATTTTAACTTAGCTATAAGAGAAAGAAAAAACTATTTCGAGGATAAAACAAGCAGCAATTTGTAAGAAAAAATAAGATGACATTTGCCCTCTGTCTTTGAACACACAGCAAATATGACAAGATAAAAAAAAGATTAAAAGGCATCTTTCTTGCTCATTCTCTTTCGAAGGAACGGAACATCCATTCTTTTCCAGCCGGAGCTCTCTTAATGGGCTAGTAAGCCCTAAAAATAGCTTGCATTGACAAAATCTAACTCGCCTTAGCGAGTGAGCAAGTAGATTCGTTGAGGCCTTCTAACATCTGGATGCCAATGCAATGGAAACAAACAAAGATATGCAACCTATCGCTTCACAAACACTATAGAAAAACTTGGAAGCAGGTGTTTGAGTTTGTTCAACCACCTATGTGAAACAGGTACATGCACTGTAAGATTGCAACGGTAAGATTGCAACATATATCTGTGTGTGTGAGTAATTACACTAATAAAGAATTAAATGGCACCTGAAAATCTATTTTTTATTTAGTTCTTTTATAGCGCTACTTGTCACTGTGTGGGGTGTGAGAGAGCTTATGAAACCACAAAGTGGCGTGCCACCCTCCGATTTAGCTATAACCTCAATTGGTTATTTAGCGAGACATAAAGGAGGAGCGTATTTACATCTCTGCCACCGCTACCTACTTTATTCCCAGTAACTAAGTGTGGTGACGGCCAAGGATGCTAAGAGACGTCACGTAGTTCAACCAAAGAGGTTTATTAAAGATAACATGTACACTGCGACCTCAGCCACAGCCTCCGCTTTCCCACTTTCACACACTCTCCTCCCCGGCGCTCGCCTTGGAACGCTGGTCGCGGTGACATTCCAAGTGATGTCACCGCGAGCAGCTCCATTACAAGTGGAGCCGCCGGGGGGCAATTTGATGGGAGATACCACACATCCCCCTCCCCTGCGGAAGGAAAACAATGGAACAACGCATGAACAACAGAGTGGCAGGAAAAGACACAATACATGCTGATCAAAATATTTGGAGGGTCTAGTCACTGTTCTGCTAGGAAGAGTAACTCATGAATAACAGAATAGCAAGGGTTACATCATAATATATTGATCGAAGTATCTGGGGGGTCTGGTCACTCTCCTGCTAGACCTACCACCAGGGTGGGGGAATGACAACAGCTTCTTAGTGTTAGGACCTTTGTTCTGTCTAGCATCGTCCCCTTCCCCCCTTTCACTACTAGAGTCATGCCCTGGTGGGTGGAATCTCACTACTCTCCCTAGGTTCCAGATCTTCCCCTCTTGAGTTTTGACGGCATTCTTGAATAGTTTGGTGATTTTGGTAGGATTACTGTACCCTGACCAATTTGCTCTTCCAGTTGGGGTTCTGATCTTGATGCTATCGCCTACATTGAATCTGGCCTCCCGTGTGGCCTTGAGCTGGTCATATCTTATTTTCCGTTTCTTCATGGCTTCCTCTTGCTTCTCTAAGCTTTCCGCTCCTTTGGAGTGGCCTGACCATCCTTTGTGCCATCCCATCCACCCAGGGGACAGCTTGGTGTTGGGTATCCTTGCACGGAGCAGCTCGAATGTGGTGACTCCTGTTGTCTGGTGCGGTGTGAACCTGTATGCTTCCAACCGCCTCCACACCTCTTCTTTCCAGCTCATGCCACTGGCTTTGGCTAGCTGGATGCTCTCTTTGAGGGTTTTGATAAATCGCTCGACCATGCCATTGGTTTCGGGGTGATACAAGGCGCAACGCTTGTGTTTGATGCCTCTCTCCACTAGGAAGACTTCCATTTCTTTCGAACACAGTTGCACCCCATTGTCCGTGAGAATGTTGCTGGGTAGCCCTTCCCTGATAAACACCTCTTCCAGGAACCCGATGACTGTCTTGTTCGTGACTCCATTTACCAATTTTATTTCAGGCGACCTAGAATACAAATCCATGAGCACCAGGATGTAAGGCGTCCGCAGTTCTCCAGCCAATGGGCCCACGATGTCTAACGCCAGCTCTTCCCAGGGTCCTGACGGTGGCGGCCTGCATACCATTGGGGGCGTCAGTTGCTTCAAGACTTTGTCACTGTTGCTGCAGGGAATGCAGTCCCTAATTTTCCTTTCAGTGGCAAGATCCATGTTTGGCCACCAATAGTTCTCCCTGAGTCTTTATTTAGTTTTGGTGATACCCAGATGCCCTTCGTGGGCTATCTCAACCAGGTTGTCTCTCACCGACGCAGGCGGTACAAGTCTCGTCCCCCTGAACAGGCATTCATCTACCAAGGACAGCTCATCTTTGACAGCCCAGTATGGCAGCAGGTTTTCTTCCCGTTTATCTTCGTTCTTCCACCTGCCTTTTATTCTTTTACACACCTCCTCCAGGATCTTGTCTTCTTTCAGAGCCTTCCTCCATGTTTCTTCACCCAACGCTCTCTGGATGGTGCAGACATTCTCCATCTGAAGTTCATCCTCTTCATCATCCACCTTCCTTTGCTTCTCCCTCGCCTCATTTTCGCTGACGAGTCTCGACAGACAGTCTGCTGCAAAATTTCGCGTTCCCGTGACGTACTCGACACCAAAAGTGTATTTTTAGAGGCTGACCACCCACCGCCTTATCCTGCTGGAGATGGCATCCAGACCTTTTTTGCTGAACACTTCCACCAACGGCTTGTGGTCAGTACGAAGAGTGAATTGAGTTCCCCACAGGAAGTCTCTGAATTTCCCCAACGCCCAGGATACTGCTAGGGCTTCTTTTTCTATTACCGAGTAATTGTTCTCGGACTTCTGGAGTGACCTTGAGGCAAATGCTATGGTTTCTTCTCCGTCTTTGCCTACTTGGGTGAGGACTGCTCCCAGCCCCTTGGCACTAGCATCGGTGGTGACTACAGTCACCCAGTTGGGTATGTATGACTTTAAACTGGGGGCTTCTGCAAGTGCCCTCCTTACATCTTCAAACTCCCTCTGGCACTCCTGACTCCAGTTGAATTCAGCCTCTTTCTTTAACAGCAGTCTGATGGCGTACGTCCTTCCTGCCAGGTTTCTTACGAATTTCCCGTAGAACTCCAACATTTCCATGAATGACTTGATTTCATCCTTGCTTGTGGGAGGTGCCAAATTTACAATGGTGTTTTGTAGTTCGGCCTTGGGGCATATTCCTTCTGTTGTCACTTTGTGCCCTAAGAAATCCAGCTCTGCACAGCCAAACACGCACTTATCTCTTTTCACTGTAAGACCTTGTGACTGGAACCTTCCTAGCACTCGTCTCAGTCTCTCATCATGCTCCTCATGGTCCTTAGCAAATATGAGCATGTCATCCTGGTAACACATGACGCCTGGGATGCCTTTCAAGATGCTGCCCATGAGTCTCTGAAATACAGCGGCCGCTGAGACTAGCCCGAAAGGCATCCTTTTGAATTTGTACGCTCCCATCGGTGTCACAAAAGCTGTGAGTTCCTGTGACTCCTCGTGTAGTTTAATCTGGAAGTAGGCCGAGGCGAGATCGAGAGTGGAAAACACCTTTGCGCTCCTAGCATGCTCATCATTTGGGTGATGTTCGGTAGAGGATATCGATCGACCACGACCTCCTTGTTCAACGCCCTCAGGTCGATGCAGAGCCAGACCGACCCATCCTTCTTCTTTGCGGCCACGGTGGGTGCCAACCATTCCGTCGCTTCCACAGGTTCGATGACTCCAGCCTTGCACAATTTCTCTAGTTCGCATTTCACCTCCTCTTGGATGGCAATGGGGAGTTTTCTGACTTTAGCCACAACAGGCTTGGCGTTCTCTTTCAATTTTATCTTGTGGCAGTAGTTTTTCAAGCATCCTAGTTCTTCTCTGAACACACCTTTGAACTCTGTCACTATGTCTGTCTTGTGTTCTTGTATTTCCTGTATCAGGATCTGGGGATTACTGTTGGGGTTAAGATAGACCCCTAGCTCCTTCTGTGCTTGCCACCCCAAGATGTTGTCCCCTACATGTGGACACATAAACCTTGGACACAGTTGTCCTGTTACTGTATTCAATTTTACCTAGGAAGTAGCCTTTCATAGAGATAGGGCGACCAGCATACCCCACAGGCCTCAAATCCATTTTTCTCAAAATTATCTTTCCCTTGGACACCCGAGAGAATTCCTTTGCATTGATAATGGTTATCCTAGAACAGGAATCGAACAATGCTTCCAGACCAATTCCCCCTACTTTTATGGTGTCTTTTGGGCTGTTGACCTGACCTTCATCAACCTGCACCACTCTTTCTTTGCACGTGGTGTCATTGGGGCTTCGAACCTGCAACTCTTTGACCTGCACCACAAACTCGTCGCACACTACATTTGTCCTGTCTTTACTCTGCCTGCTGACCCCTTGCCCACTCTTGCAGTATTGTTTGAAGTGACCTTTCTTACCGCACTTGTTACATGTAAATCTGAGGGCGGGGCACTCTTTGTCGTTGGCTAGATGTCCCTGCTTGCCACACCTATAGCAGGTGCCCTTGAACGATCCCCCATTTTGCTCTCTTTCTGTTCTCTGCTCGCTACCTTCTGCCCCTTGATCACAGACACTGCCTCGCACTCGTTCACCACTTCACTGACATTTGTCTTTTCTTCGCTTCTCTTTTCCCCAGTGTCTTGCTTTATCTCTTTGACACACTGTAACATGTGCTCCACCTGTTTGGCTATGATAAGAACCTCCCTCAACGGCGGGTCATCCTTAAGCCATAACTCTTCTCGCACACGCTCCATCCTGCAAGCTAAAACAAATTGATCCCTTAGTCTTTTCCTCACTTGCCCCCCCGAACTTGCAAGTAGCTGCTAGTTTCCTCAATTCAGAAACAAAATCCTCTATGGATTCTCCCTCCTTCTGTGCTCTCTTCCCAAAGTGGTACCTCTTCATAATTGTGCTTGTCTTGGGGAGGTAGTGCAAATCTAATTTCTTAAGACTTACTTCAAACTCATTGAGACCCCTTGCTTCCTGTGTCCCTAAGTCTGGGAGGTGATCTAAAACCTCCTCCCCTTCCGCCCCCAGGTAATAAGCTAATAATGCTACCTTCCTTTCTAAGCCAAGTTTGGACCCGCATACAGTAGAGTAATTCAAGAACACCTTTTTCCATTTTTTCCATTGGATAGTGGGATCACCTGGGCTGGTCAAGAAAAAGGGTGGAGGGGTCACACTTTGCATGGTTATGTGTCACAGAGCGATATTGCAGATCTACACCCCAGGTGAGAATGTACAAGTTCCACTAAACACAAAGTAAATGTAGGGCAGAGTACTATTTTCCTACCCCAAATGGAGAAAACATGCATAAACTACATTTGTGCGCAATTCTACTTCTAGCAATAGTTCGCAAATAACTCTCTATTAGGAACAGTTGGAGAGTGTCCCAGTTGAATGGGCTAAAAACAAGTTCAATGACACATGAAATGCGCAGTCCACCTTCAACCTGCAGTGGTAGTTTTATTTTCTAGTTTATGCCTGCACGGCCCACACTTCATGGAGCATACAGTACTATACTTAAAGCTGAATGCAGGAGAATGCTGACTCCACAAGCGTGAGGCCTCCCCTCTTCAAAATGTCATGACTTCATTACTAGTGTGCTCTATAGCGCAATCATTTCCCCTACTGCCAGCACAGTTCGTCTTGAAACGCTTCCGTGGGGACAGAAAACTTCCTTTTTTTCACACGCACTTCAAAGAGTTAAATGTCAACACACCCTTTCTGCCAAGTTCTGCTCAATACGATTTTTAAATACCGGCACTCTCCATGCTCCTTTGTGGCAGTGCATGCGTCAGGCTCTGATTACATTGACAGAGAATTGCAGGCCAATTTATACAGAAAATGCTCTCTGTGGTGACAGGAAAGCGGCCTTCGTCAAACGCGCATCGCCGCGTTACATCAAAACACCTTTGCCTTTTCAGTCATTCAATCGGCAATATCACTTAGAATGGTGGTTGAGTCGCACAATGTCCCTCACAAGCAGGCGTTGCCTCCACGCTCGGATACCCGTTGGGAGCGAACAATAGGTTCCTAGTCAGCTTTCCCACTCTTGCCACATCTCTTCACGCTCGGCTGCCAATTGTACTAAAACCGCATGCACAGTTCGTGAGACACTCGCGCTTAGGATTCAGCTGATCAGATGCGCGCAAACATCCTTCTGCTTACTCTGCGCCAGAGATCGCTAGCAAGAGTACCTTACTTTCGCTTCATTTAAGACTCATACGGCTACCGTCTGAGCAGCAGTTGCACTCCGCACCACTTCCGATATTCTTTTGAAGTGAAGGTATTTATCCCACGCCGACCGCTTCTGCTGCATGGAAGTTCACCTTGCTTCTGCCCGTCAGCTGTTGATTTATTTTTCCTTAAGGTGTGTTGAGGTCGCTAGTGAGTTTTCCCTCGTCGCCAGTGTGGTGACGGCCAAGGATGCTAAGAGACGTCACGTAGTTCAACCAAAGAGGTTTATTAAAGATAACATGTACACTGCGACCTCAGCCACAGCCTCCGCTTTCCCACTTTCACACACTCTCCTCCCCGGCGCTCGCCTTGGAACGCTGGTCGCGGTGACATTCCAAGTGATGTCACCGCGAGCAGCTCCATTACAAGCGGAGCCGCCGAGGGGCAATTTGATGGGAGATACCACACTAGGCAATTCCAAGAATTGGACGAGGATGGCTCACTCACGTGATGTGCAATGCTTCATCATTTGCCACCTCGTCCCACCCTGGTAAAAATATGAGCACAAGAAATTCTAACCCTATCTCTCTGTCACATGGTGCTTGAACACTGTTTTCATTTGTTATATTTTATTGTTGTACTTTCTTTAGCTTTTCTTCCTTCCCTTTTTCCTGCCACCTGTGCTTCCCCCTACACATTCCAATACATTTTTTTCATAACAAATGTTATTGTGTATTTATGGCAGCGTCGCCCGGTGGGCTACATATATAACTTATCACATGTTTTATTAACACAATAACAAATAACATCATGACCTAATGCAAGATTCGTTATATTCTGGGAAACGTCCTATACGTTCAACTATGTTATCTGTCATACTGTGGATGTCTCTGATAGTAGTTCTGGTTCTCCGTCATTTACCATCTTGCTTCGTTTGCACTGACTTCAACTTTCTTTTTAATTCTTCTTCTCTCAGATGTAAAATTAATATCCAATGGTGGCTTAAATTACAGTGATTCCTGTACCCTCTTTTTTTCTAGGCTGCCGGCCCTGAAGCCCAGGGAGACCACCAGTATCGAGTTTGAGATCACCCCTTCTCGAAAAGGCAATCGTAAACTCCTATTAGTTTTCACTTCAAAAAGGTTTTCAGACATTAAGGGGTTCCAGGATGTTAAGGTGATAAATGCATAATAATTTACCTTTGCCAGGTGTCCCAAAACGTGTAATGTAAGCATGTAGCTTATGCTCCCCCTGTGGCCTAAGTCTATTACATTTTATGTATTTTGCAGGTTTTGTTGTGCATGCAGTGAGAACAGATTTTTGTTTACTTCATAATATGACATGGCTAAGGACTAATTCTTTCAGAGTAGAGAACGTGTTGATAATAACTAATGTTTTATGTTTATAATGTTGCTGTATTCTATTCGTGATTCCATTGTGAGGTGTGCTATGTCAGATTTCCCGTTAAAGGTGTGGAAGACCATTCACTGGGCTTATAAAAAAGCCTGGTGCATATGCACTTGTTGATCGATTCTTTTTCTTGTTTTCAACTGTTTTAAAGGCTTTTTTACCTGCAGAGTTTGTATGATTGTATATTTTTTTAGTATCTACTAAGTTTTTATATTATTTTGTATGAGGTATAGCTAGTTAAGCAATAACAAAAATCAATTGCTTGTCATCCTAAAATGAAAGTGTATTAGGATGTCTCTTATTTTTACATTAAGCAGCCTACTTCACCTTAGAAATCAAAGAGAAGAGATAGAAACGTATAGCCCAACTTCCTGAAAATATGATTTGGTTTTAAGACCATGACATACAAACATTACAATTTTTATATTGCATTATAATCCTTAATTGCTAAGAATAATTATGATATGGTTATTTAAAAAAATGTAAGCATTAAAAGGCATCCCTTTAGGAGGCAGTACCAAATAGAAAACATTTACTGTGCCAAACTACTGTGGTCAACTAAAAGCTGCAAAAACAATTTTGAGTCCTTGAGTCAGATTCAAAAGAGCACTTTTAAAACAAGCATTCACAATGCCAACACCTCTGGCGGGCATTGTATTGATATCACATGAACCTAAAATAAAGGCATGCCTGTAATTCACCCAGCAGGCATAGGGTGGTGCCACTATTCAATCCAGGTAAAAATGTGAAGTTGAAAATGATTGTAAGAATGACACCCCTAGGCCAGGTGTTTATCTCATTCGTGCTTATGCTAACAAAGTTGGATATCCGCTATGGTATTTTTATCTTACCATTGAAATTGATTCTTTCTTTGCATGAAATCCACAAAAGTGCTTCTGGAAATCTGAAACAGTCATAGATTTTAAGGAGTACTCCTGGTACTCTGATTTTAGTCAGGTGAATTTCCCCCCAAAAGGTCGATAATCGGCCTGCATATGGTGTTACTGTGCCTTGTACATTTACTCATGCTTCCTTGGTTGAAATGGTCATTCAATTTGTTGTAACTAACCTCTCTCCCTTGACAAACCAACTTTCTACAGCCTTCTATAGAATAACATGTAGTTTCTTGATGACTAAGGGTGTGAATTGTCTAGAAAAGTATGCAAAAAATATAAAACATAGGTTTTAATAGACTGAGGGCCATATTATCAAGAAAGGGCGATACATTATCGCCGCTTTTATCGGCAGGAAACTGACGCTAAAGTGGCCATAATGGGCTTGATAATATGCCCTTGTTAATTTCCGATAGAAGCCCAGGTTATGGTGTTAACCTGGGCTTCTATGGGAATTCACAAGGGCATATTATCAAGCCCATTATCGCGGCTTTTGCGGCAGTTTCCTGCTGATAAAAGCGGCGATAATGTATCGCCCTTTCTTGATAATATGGCCCTGAGTTATTTGCCTCACTCAAGTACCATTAATTAATCAATACATCTTTGCCTGATCTTTGTTAGGCCTGCCTTTTCCAAGCTCCATTCAAGTAATCTCGGGAAACACTTGTTACAATGTAAGGCAATGGCACATATCTTTAATCTTCTTTACTGAAAACTGTATAAAACCTTAAAGGTTTTTCTAAATGAAGCCTATGAATCTTTGTAGCAAATGATGTGTTAACTAACAATTCTTTTAAATATATAATTTATTTATGTTGCATTCTTGCTTAGCAATATTTACACTTTTACTTGAAATACCTGCAGCAGGAACCTACGCTTTCCGGATCACTGGTGAGATTTGCATCAGGATCTGATGCTACTACAAAGAATATAATGCAAACAAATATAGGTGCGCCCATTCAGCTGTGAATTTTTACTGTAAAATAAATGTTTATTTTGCAGTGCTTGATTTTAGACTATTCTTACAGTCCTTTAGACAATCAGTAGCAAATAAACAAATGTGTTCTGTGGACAAAAGTGGTATTTCATCATTTGTGGGAAAGTGTCAGTGCACCTTTTTGTGAAGAGAATACATGTTTAGCAAATATTGAAATAGTTTGGCAGTCAAATCCTACTGCTATCAGAGTATGGCGCACGACAGCTTGAACTCTGTAAATCCGAAGGGTTTACGTCCCCCTATCATTCTAAACTAGAGCCATTTTCTCTAGTTTCATATGTGTGCCTAGTGTTTTGTTCCAACTGTACATTACATTCTTAATGATAATCATGATATTGATGTGATTGTATCTATCATAAATACCAAAATGTTTTATTATTTTAAACAAACGTTTTACTTTTCAAAAAGTGTTTTTTTGAAATTGCCAGCACCGAAGCTCTAACCTTTCTAAGACCAACATCTTTTGTCTGTTTCAAAACACATGGGAGAGAGTTTTTAAAGAAAGATAGACAAATGTTTTTGATATAAATTACTCCTTGTTTTTAATTGTTTGCACACACTGCATTTGAAGAGTAAAGACAAACACGAGGACTATATATTTATAAACAGTAAAAACATTTCTGAATGCCTTGTCTTTTTGTACCGCATGTGCTAGCCTGAAATTATCATGAAAATAAATAAAGCAAGTCTTGTCAAACTCCTGGGTCTGGACTATTTTAGGTGAATGTGTCCTTTGCTGTAATGTCTGTACTTTGGAAGGAAGACATTTTTCTGTATGTTGCAATGTTTACAGGCGGCACTGACATCTTGGCATTAAGAGGCGACATGCTGTCACTCATGCGCGGTATTGCTTTTAATGTAGATACTTTACTTTATTGTGGAGTTCAGAGGCACCAGACACAGAGGATTACGTTAAAAATGCAGGGGCATATTATCAAGGACTGGTGTTAAAATTATCGTCATTTTATCGTCAGGAAACGGCCGATAAAACTCGATAATGGACTCGATAATACGCCCTTGTTAATTCCCATAGAAGCCCATGTTCTGATGTTAACATAAGCTTCTACGGGAATTAACAAGGGCGTTTTGTCAAGCCCATTAACGCTGTTTTATCGGCAGTTTCCTGCAGATAAAATAGTGATAATTTTAACACTGGTCCTTGATAATATGCCCCTCCTTTCTTAGTACCAGAGGTTCTCTGGAGAAACAATTATCTTAACAGAACGGTCCCTATCCTGCTCTCTTTTGAAATACTTCAAGCACTAAGCATATTCACATATGGCACCCCGTCACACCCCAGGCAAATATTTAAAACGAGGCAAGTAATTAAAAGTCAAAGAAGCCGGTAAAAAAAGTTGAGACGGAGTGTGAGGTCTCTAAGACCGTGAATTTATGATGGGAGATTAAAGGTGGCCGGGTTTACTGATTCTGGCTGATATATCCATGTCAAAATTCGACCATTATGAGTTTTGTCAACAGAATGGGGAATTTCCATGCAAAATAAGGAACGTATGTTCCTTTCTTACTTGTTTTCCTGTCACAATTAGTACTTTTTTTGAGCAGCTGGTAAATCTGAATGAGGGCCTCTGGGAATTGGGGACAGAGGGTATCCTGGCGGAGGGAAGGTCTTTAATTGCCTGGGATGGATCATTGCCTACCCCCATGGTGATGGAAAGGGTCAGGCAGGCCGAGTTGTGCATGTGCTCACAACCTTTGCCTAGACTTCATGCAGTTAAATCAGATGTGGATCTTCACCCGGTATAATTGGGCCCGAAAACCTATGAAACACAGATGAGGGAATTACTGGGCCACTTACAATCTGGCAAAGCAGTATCTTCCCAGAATACTGTTTCACCAGACAGAAAAAATTGACTCAATAAAGGAATATTTGTAATTGCAGGTAACATCTTGCGACTCTAAAACAAACTGTGAAGACACAGGGGCATATTAGCAAGGGCAAATGCGCCGCTTTAGCAGCACTTTTTGCCGCTAAAAAGTCGATATTTCTATCGCCCTATCAGCAAGCTGTTGTTAACAGCAGTTAGCGACAGCTTTCAGGCGATAGCGACCAGTTTGGGGCGCGCTTTGCTTGTCAGCGATATTTATCGCTAATGGCATGCAAAGTGGGCGTACCCAAACTGTTAGTGACTGAAAGCAGTAGCTAACAAAGCTATCGCCTATTAGCAACACAGACGAAGCGATAAAAAAAGTTGCGCTAAGCGCTATTATCACTAGTAATTAACACCTGCTTGAAACCTTACTTACCAGTATTCCCCAATGGGAGGTGGATCATCAGGCTAAGTCCACCATGGCGTTAATGCATGAATATCGCAGGATTTCCAGCAATATTCAGGCATTTCGCCGCTATCGTGAGATATTTTAGCACAGTGGAGATAAACGTTGCTAATAGCATATTTTCTCTGCTAAAATATCCAGCGATAGGCAGCGATAAAAATAAACGCGCTAAACGCATTTTACAATAAATATCGCAACTTCTTTCTAATATGCCCCACAGTTTGTGGTATGACTGTCAGTTTGCACTGAAGGTTGAGGAAGTTGTCAGGGTGGTGATTGATAGAATGACAATAGTGTCACCACATTGAGTTTTAACAGAAAAGAACATTTTATATTGAGCCCATCAAACAAGTACATCACTTTTGTCATGAAACACGGTCTGCTGTGTTTTTCACGTCATTATGGATTTGTTGTGTTTGCCACATATTACATCTTCTGCTGTATAATCTGCAGATTTTAACAACAAAAAAGTGTTTCTAGCTCAAATGGATTAAAGGTTACTAAAAGCGTAATGACACGTGATACTGCATAGTGGAAAGCCACTTTCCAATAGTTGGTCATTTTTCAACAGCTTATTGGTATATGTGGGTGTTAAATTGGTAATAACAAGGTGGAATCTTTGCTCAGACAGTGTTAACCATGTATGAAAATGCAAGATAATGAATTATTGCTATCACAAAATGTGCCCCATTGTGCAGCATAATTTCCTTTTCCTTTACGTGCAATTTAGACAACCCTGCCACTTAAAGTGGTCCTGCCCTGATGCATAATTCATGTGGCTCTGCCCTTAAACATACTAACTCAGAGGAGGTGAGTTGTAGGCACTATGGTAATGATTTTACATGAGAGATTTAAAGTTAAAATCTTGGGCATGGCTGACTCAATTTCAGTTTAGAATGTTTGGATATCCTGGGGAGAGCAAAGGTCCAAAGTTCCTACTCCTCACTCTTCCGAGTGCTGTGATGCATTTCTGTTGTGTTCCAATGCATATGTGTGAAGATGGGGCTGCAGTGGCTGATGGCTGAAAGCCTCAGAGCACCTGGCGTTCCCAGGTACACCCCCACTCTGAGGCCCTCTTGCAGCATCTTAGAATTTAAAGGGAGCATGATTTTTATTTTGTATGAGCTTACTGTACTTTTAACAGTTGTTTGTGTCATCACTTTATTTTGAGAGAAGAATAGGTCATAGTCAGTTGGGGGTGTCGAATTTAAAAAGTGGTTGCTTTGTGAAGAATAAAAAATAATTCTAAAATGCATGCACATGGAACAGTGCGTCAGTGAGTTGTAGGGAATGGGTCTCTCATTAACAAAATGAAGTTGCCATCTAAGTAGGGCCAAATCTAGCTGATCAAAATAAATCTCCAGCTAGATGTAGTTTTTTATTTATTTGCCAGTTAATTAAAGTGTGTCTCTTACTATTGCGAGACATTGGTGTCCATTTTAAATTGGGCTGAAGCCCTTTCATAAGCAAGTAAGTCGCTAATATTTAATAAAATAAAATCTGGCTTAAACCTGCATGTGGAGGCTGCACTGCTGTCCCCAGCCGCACTGCATGTACCTCACAGAACAGCTTGAGAAACTGGGGGGACTGCTGTGTAGTGCACCATAATGATAACTGGAAAAACCATGATTTGGTCTCTGCTTGGCATTTCCTGATGCACAAGGTGATGTAATAGGGCTAGATGCAGTTGACTAAGACTGCTACTCTAAACACCCAATGGTTCTTTTATGAGCTGGCTTAGAAAGTTGAAATCCAGTGGCTGTTAGGGGTTGTTGCAGTGAATTTCTTCATTTTGCAAAAAACAAAATATTACAATTGAATGCGCAAAAGTCTGTGTTGGATAAAACCCATATAATAAACAGCAATTGTGTAGTAGGTAGCTCTTAAACCCTGTCAGCCATAGGATGGTAAGACCCTAGTAAAGTGTTACTGCAAGTACTCAGGGCCTCTCAATTAAATGCTACTAGTGGGTCTGCACCACTGATAGTGTCCCTTAGTTAAGTAGCCTTTTAAACATATCTCCTGACTGCCATTGCAGAGTCTGTGTGTGCAGTGTTAAACTGCCATTTCTACCTGGCAAAATAAACCTCTTGCTAGGCTCAAAATGTATTTCCATTTTAAAACATATATTTCAGCTCAGAGTAGGCCCTGCACAGTCCAAGGGTCGGGTGCAATGTAGAAGCTTCTCCCCACTTCAAAGGCACAACTTTGAAAAAAAGAAGGGTCTCAGAAATCAACTCTTCAGTCCCTTCTGGACCTGTGGATATTCTATCAGGAAGAAGGACTGCTGCTCTAATGTAGCTGCTGCCTTGCGGTCCTCTCACCTGGGGAAGAAGAACTGGATCTGTATCCGGCCAACACTCCATCACGTTCAGCCTGTACTTTTGAACCCAGTCCAGCGCAACCAGATATCCCTAGTTGGCGCTTTCTGCTTTTAGGTGTTAATTTACAGTTTAGTCTTTAAAAATTCATAACTCTGGTTCTACTGATTAGATTGTTGTCGGTTTGATCTTGTTTTATTTATTAAAAGTAGCTCTATGTTTTTAACCCTGTGAGGGATCTTTTTTCTGTGGTGTTTTCACTGTTTTCTTGTTCGAAGTGTTGAACAGATAGTTTACAAATCACCTCTAAGTTAAACCTGTCTGCTCTGTGCCAAGCCACCAGGGGGTTGAGGACAGGTTAATTTGGGGTTTGCTTGTGCCTTACCCTGACTATGTTTTTAGTTACTGCTCGACCAGGACACCCCAGTCGACTAATACCCACTTTCTAACAGTAGTCCTACCTAGATGTTATAAGCATATAAGCGAGTAAACGTAATATGTTGATTTATATTAGCTTAGCTGTCGATGCCATGTTTCAGGGATTTATATATTAATATCGAAAGGCCAATTTTACCTATTTAGCTGTTGTTTTGCATGAGATCTTTCTTTTTGTTTTCTTTTAGTTGGTAAATAGCCATTTGTAACTCATTAGACAACTGATAGTGAGGTTCTCTCCCCGAGGAGAGGAGACAGCAGGAAGTATGATTCATGAGAAGAACTGTCTAAACAGCAAAATGTGGACAAAGTATCTTTTGAAGTACTTGTGTCCAAAGCGCGTTGTGAAGATGTGAGGAGTTTACCTACTTCCAGGAGCATACTGGAATCTTATTGGATGTTGTGAACAAAGATTTGATACCTGTTGCAATTTGTAATTCATTGTGTTTAGATTATCAGTCTGTGTTCCTAAAGTAGGAGAGGCTTCTCTCCCTCACATTTCCAGAGATCCATCCCAGGGTTTCTTAAGATCATATCTCTCTTCATGAGAGATTACTTTTGAAGTTATTCTCTGCTTTATTAGATGTCTGATGATCTATAACTGAGAATGCTTTCCAGCTTTACATTTTCTTTTATTTAAAGTGAAAACGCTTCATGCTTATTCATATATTCTTTCGTCTGAACACTTTATTGGGTTTTAGAGCTGACACCTTATTCTACTTCATTCCAATTTATTTTAGATCAGGGAAAGTCCTTTATGGTACACGCTTGTTGTATTATTTCAATCTTAACTGTCATACTTACCAATATTGCATTTTTCTTTATTTTGAACTATTGTTTGCTGAATAACATTAATATCTAATCATGATGCTTAAAAGACTTATGTTTATTTAATAAATAATGGAACAAAAAAATGGACTATTAAAACGCTTTAACTCACACAAACGTTTTTTATTGACTGTACTTAATGATTTTGTTGTTGATATGTTTGGATGTAGATGATTGCTCCTTTTAACTTATCCTTGTCGATGAACACAGTTCCATACGAGCAATCACTGTGGTTATTTAATAATTACACCCAAAGATTAAGATTAAACAAAAAACGATCTTTCATGGTTGCTTCAGTGAGCTATTGCAAAATGTCAATGACATTTTAACAAGCACACTAAAGAGACTGAACGAACTCCTGTATGTTTTTAGAAATAAAATGTATTTTTATTGAAATGGAGTGCATAATTCTGGAGATATAACTAAAGCTTTCACTAGCCCAGATCCAAAACGACAGAGAAAATGTTTGCATCTGTATTTCATTCATATGATTTTTTGTTCAGGGAAGTCTGCTTAACTAGGTAGTGCAAAGCCACCCTACCCTTTGTACTGATATGATGTACTAACCCATCACATCACAAATTGCCATTCTGAATGATTCACAGGAAATATTGGCTGATTCTCATAAGGAAGAAATCACTTGAGGAATGCACCCGAATGGCTGTAAGTGCAGGGATGGAGTACAGCCGACCTCTATCCCTGCATTTGCAAAATGCTGTACTGGACATGAATGAAGGAGCATGGAGCGCTGCCTGCTCTCCCAGGTGCTCACAGCTGATAATCACATAAGGACAGCTTCCACTTCCTAATCAAATTACCCTCCTTTGGGTATCAGTGTGGTTTGCAACCACACTGACAGTCGCAACTCATTGGCAGATATTCTTATGAGTCTGAAGGAAAGGACAACACAACTTTAACTCCTCATTTTCCTTACTAGCCTGTAACATTCACAACACTGCTAGCTGCAAATCCATTTTTCTGCCTTCATGTCTCTTTAGTACATTGCAGAAAGGGATTTGGCATTTGGATAAACACTGTTCTTCTCTTTGCAATATTTTCGCGTGTAAAAACCTTTGAAACATCAGGCTATAAATCACTATGTTCCCTAACTCTTCTATATAGAAGTGCATGTAGTTTACTTAGATCTCTGGGATTTGGTTAACCCCCTGGGCATATAATAGATACAGTCCTTGCATTCGTTTCTCATTTCTCTATTGCCATTGTAGCGTTGTCCTGGGAGAAACCACACCAATCATTCAAGCCTGTGCTGCCTTTATACATGATTCACTGCAGAATAGCTGGCAAACAGCATTCTGTTGCTTCATCGATAAACACCAGGGGCCTCATTTATGAGGCTGTGCGTCACTTTAACGGCGCCGGTGCGTCACTTTTTGTGACGCATCAGTGGCATAAAAAATGCGCCTTGTTGCGCCATATTTACAAAGTGACGCATCTAGGTAGATGCGTCACTTTGTAAACCCCTGCGCCACATTATACCTGCTCCAGGTATAATGTATACAAGGGGGGCGTATTGAGGAAGAGTCGTAAAATTGATGCAGTGAAATCTATGAGATTTCACTGCGTCACTTTTAGGACGCCGTTGCGTCAAAATCTTGCGCCTGCCTCACAGCAGGCGTAAGACTGACGCAGGCCCTTCCACATGGGGCTTCCCCCATGTGAAAGGACGCATTGCTGGAGTTGCGTCACTTTTGTGACACACTCCAGCAATGCGTCACTTTTGCGCTTACAGATACGCCAGAAATACTGACGTATCTGTAACTCCTTGTGACATGATGCATCATACATTAAATGTGACACATCAGGAATGTCGCAAGGAGTGCGCTCTGAGAAGTGACGCATCGCTGTTTTCACGCAACGATGCGTAATTTCTCATAAATGAGGCCCCAGGGACGCCAAGAAAAGGAAGAAACTTAACAAGCAATCAGGAAATGCCCCTCATATTAATAGCAGAATGATTCTAATGATTAACAACAATCAAGTCATCAATGCAGGGCATATTTGGTTCGTGATACACAGTAAGTGTAAGACTGTCAGTGCTCCTTAGAATATTTAAAAGGAAATAACGAGCGGATTTAAGTGTACTTGTAGAGCAGTAAATGATGAATTGATACAAGTAACAAACCCCACATTTAATGATCTGATTGATTCACATGATGTGTCTGAGACAACTGGAATATGTTAACATGATCTCAAGATGGGACACATTATATATTTTCTAACATTGCAATAGATGCGCTTAATAAAATAAAGCAGGCAACATGCAGACGACCTCTACTGCGTTGTATTCCAAACTTGGATACTCTGTATTACGTTTCACACAGTATGCTACTCTTCAAGGAGAAATTAGTTATATGAAGCACATACATTTTATTGAAAACCAACATATAAACAAAAACAAGTGAAGGGACAACCCTCACAGAAGAGGGACCTAAATGGGTAGGTTGGAAAGCTACAGGTAGTCACTTTGGGGTTTAACCTCATTACGAGTCTCGTAGAGTGAAATTAATGCTTTGAATTCATTCCTGCCTGATTCTGAGTGGGTAGGATTTAGCACATTTGGGGTCAGATTTACAAGTCCCTTGCATAATCTTTGCACCA
Source organism: Lissotriton vulgaris (assembly GCF_964263255.1). NCBI lineage: Eukaryota > Metazoa > Chordata > Amphibia > Caudata > Salamandridae > Lissotriton > Lissotriton vulgaris. The sequence continues at coordinate 1,545,501,028 of NC_141695.1, read as the reverse complement.
CCATTGAATCACTTTTTGTGACGCAGTGGCGGCATAAAAATGTGGCCCCTTTACAACGTGACGCATTAAGGGAGATGTGTCACATTGTAAAGCCCTGCGTCACATTATACCTGCATCAGGTATAATGTATGCCAGGTGGGAGTTCCTATGCAAAAAAGCCTCCTAGAAGTGACGCAGTGAAAATCTACAAGATTTCGCGGCGCCACTTCTAGGATGCCACTGCATTAAAATCTTACGCTTGTTTGGAGCAGGCATAAGGAGTGACGTAGAACAATGAGGATAGGCCTCCCCATGCATTGCTGGAGTTGCGTAGTGCTTGCAACACAACTCCAGCAATGTGTGACATTTGCGCCAACAGATGCGTCAGAATTTCTGATGCATCTTTGGATCTTTGCGCCATGGTGCGCCGTATTGTAAATACGATTCAGAAAAGGGGATGGTGATGGACAGAGTATCTGAATTAAGCAGAACACTCGTACCCAGTCAACAGATCAGAGCTTGGTCCATCACCGTTTTTTAGCTCACTGCACCATCCCAGCTCAGAACCTGGCTACATGCAAATTAGTCTGTCCCTGGCCCAGTGCATCATGGGAACAGGGCAGACCAAACTACCAAGCTAATTCTTTTACTGGGAAGGAAACAAGCTTCCGGGGACCGGTTTCTGGCATTACAACCGTCTTCGGCCCTGCTTGCTTGAATCCTGATGGTGCAATGAGCAAGGGACTCATGTCTGAGCATACCCTTCCACGCTTATGGTGGACAAAACGATACAGAAAAGGGGGTGGTGATGGACAGAGTATCTGAATTAAGCAGAACGATCGTACCCAGTCAACAGATATGGGCTTGATCCATCACCGTTTTTTTGCTCACTGCACCATCCCAGCTCAGAACCTGGCTACATGCAAATTAGTCTGTCCCTGGCCCAGTGCATCATGGGAACAGGGCAGACCAAACTACCAAGCCAATACTTTTACTGGGAAGGAAACAAGCTTCCGGGGACCGGTTTCTGGCATTACAGCCGTCTTAGGCCCGGCTTGCTTGAATCCTGATGGTGCAATGAGCAAGGGACTCATGTCTGAGCATACCCTTCCACGCTTATGGTGGACAAAACGATTCAGAAAAGGGGGTGGTGATGGACAGAATATCTGAATTAAGCAGAACACTCGTACCCAGTCAACAGATCAGGGCTTGATCCATCACCGTTTTTTAGCTCACTGCAACATCCCAGCTCAGAACCTGGCTACATGCAAATTAGTCTGTCCCTGGCCCAGTGCATCATGGGAACAGGGCAGACCAAACTACCAAGCCAATTCTTTTACTGGGAAGGAAACAAGCTTCCAGGGACCGGTTTCTGGCATTACAGCCGTCTTCGGCCCGGCTTGCTTGAATCCAGATGGTGCAATGAGCAAGGGACTCATGTCTGAGCATACCCTTCCACGCTTATGGTGGACAAAACGATTCAGAAAAGGGGATGGTGATGGACAGAGTATCTGAATTAAGCAGAACACTCGTACCCAGTCAACAGATCAGGGCTTGATCCATCACCGTTTTTTAGCTCACTGCACCATCCCAGCTCAAAACCTGGCTACATGCAAATTAGTCTGTTCCTGACCCAGTGCATCATGGGAACAGGGCAGACCAAACTACCAAGCCAATTCTTTTACTGGGAAGGAAACAAGCTTCCGGGGACCGGTTTCTGGCATTACAGCCGTCTTCGGCCTGGCTTGCTTGAATGCTGATGGTGCAATGAGCAAGGGACTCGTGTCTGAGCATACACTTCCATGCTTATGGAGGACAAAACGATTCAGAAAAGGGGGTGGTGATGGACAGACTATCTGAATTAAGCAGAACACTCATACCCAGTCAACAGATCAGGGCTTGATCCATCACAGTTTTTTAGCTCACTGCACCATCCCAGCTCAGAACCTGGCTACATGCAAATTAGTCTGTCCCAGGCCCAGTGCATCATGGGAACAGGGCAGACCAAACTGCCAAGCCAACTCTTTTACTGGGAAGGAAACAAGCTTCCGGGGACCGGTTTCTGGCATTACAGCCATCTTCGGCCCGGCTTGCTTGAATCCTGATGGTGCAATGAGCAACGGACTCATGTCTGAGCATACCCTTTCACGCATATGGTGGACAAAACGATTCAGAAAAGGGGATGGTGATGAACAGAGTATCTGAATTAAGCAGAACACTCGTACCCAGTCAACAGATCAGGGCTTGATCCATCACCGTTTTTTAGCTCACTGCACCATCCCAGCTCAAAACCTGGCTACATGCAAATTAGTCTGTTCCTGACCCAGTGCATCATGGGAACAGGGCAGACCAAACTACCAAGCCAATTCTTTTACTGGGAAGGAAACAAGCTTCCGGGGACCGGTTTCTGGCATTACAGCCGTCTTCGGCCTGGCTTGCTTGAATGCTGATGGTGCAATGAGCAAGGGACTCGTGTCTGAGCATACACTTCCATGCTTATGGAGGACAAAACGATTCAGAAAAGGGGGTGGTGATGGACAGACTATCTGAATTAAGCAGAACACTCATACCCAGTCAACAGATCAGGGCTTGATCCATCACAGTTTTTTAGCTCACTGCACCATCCCAGCTCAGAACCTGGCTACATGCAAATTAGTCTGTCCCAGGCCCAGTGCATCATGGGAACAGGGCAGACCAAACTGCCAAGCCAACTCTTTTACTGGGAAGGAAACAAGCTTCCGGGGACCGGTTTCTGGCATTACAGCCATCTTCGGCCCGGCTTGCTTGAATCCTGATGGTGCAATGAGCAACGGACTCATGTCTGAGCATACCCTTTCACGCATATGGTGGACAAAACGATTCAGAAAAGGGGGTGGTGATGGACAGAGTATCTGAATTAAGCAGAACACTCGTACCCAGTCAACAGATCAGGACTTGATCCATCACCGTTTTTTAGCTCACTGCACCATCCCAGCTCAAAACCCGGCCACATGCAAATTAGTATGTCCCTGGCCCAGTGCATCATGGGAACAGGGCAGACCAAACTACCAAGCCAATTCTTTTACTGGGAAGGAAACAAGCTTCCGGGGACCGGTTTCTGGCTTTACAGCCGTCTTCGGCCCGGCTTGCTTGAATCCTGATGGTGCAATGAGCAAGGGACTCATGTCTGAGCATACCCTTCCATGCTTATGGTGGACAAAACGATTCAGAAAAGGGGGTGGTGATGGACAGAGTATCTGAATTAAGCAGAATGTATAATAAGTACATGTAAGAAAAAAGGGCTCTTGGCAGATATCCCTCACTTTTTGCCCCCATTTGGACTACTAGATGCTGGCTTTCGACTCTAATAGTGGACTGAAGCCTGCCAACCAGGCTCCAGTGCCAATGCCCCCTTCTTAAAACAGTTGTGTGTGGATAGGCAGTCACAACTGACAAAGACTTTAACCCCTTATAAACCCCTATTACATGGTTTCCCAGGGCATAGGTGGTAAAAGGGTCCCCAGGGCTGCAGCATTGTTTTCTCTCACCCTGGGTGACCTAAGCAAACTACTGACAGCAAGCCTGCCATTTCATACTGTAGTAACAGTGCAAACCGCTCAAACTCAACTGTGCCCACCCATGTGTGGCACAGTCACAACCCTATCTTTAATTTATGTCAGAAACCCCAAAAGAAGTCCTCCTCAGCTAAGAAGGCAGGTTGCAGTATATTAAAGGTGAGGACATATAGGGGCAAGCCTATATGTCCATATAGTTGTTAGCGGTCCATAGTTCAAGTTCCAAAATTCGTATAGCGCACTACTCACCCAGAGGGTCTCAAGGCGCTTGAGGGAGGGTGGTGATTTACTTATCGAATATCCAGGTTTTTAGTTGCTTTCTGAAAGAGAGGTGGTTCTGATTGAGGCGGAGGTGGGTGGGGAGAGAATTCCAGGTTTTAGCCGCTAAGTAGGAGAAGGATCTTCCCCCCATGGTGGATCTGTGGATGCGCGGAATTGCGGCGAGGGCTTGATTGGACGATCGTAGTTGGCGGCGGGGGGGTGTAGAAGGATAGACGCGTGTTGAGGCATTCGGGTCCCAGGTCGTAGAGGGCTTTGTGTGCATGGGTGAGGAGAAGGAACGTTATTCTCTTGTTGACAGGGAGCCAATGGAGGTCTTTCAGGTGGTCGGAAATGTGAGCTTGCCGAGGGATGTCTAAAATGAGTCTGGCAGAGGCGTTTTGGATGCGTTGGAGTTTTTTCTGTAGTTTGGCTGTGGTTCCGGCGTAAAGGGTGTTGCCGTAATCCAATCGGCTTGTGACCAGTGCGTGGGTGACTGTCTTTCTTGTTTCGTTGGGGATCCAACGGAAGATTTTTTTGAGCATTCATAGGATGTTGAAGCAGGATGAAGAGACGGTGTTGACTTGTCTGGTCATCGAGAGGGAGGAGTCCAGGATGAAGCCCAGGTTTCGTGCGTGGTCCGTAGGTGTGGGTGCGGTTCCGAGGGCCGGTGGCCACCATGAGTCGTCCCAGGCTGAGGGGGATGATCCTAAGATGAGGACTTCTTTTTTGTCCGAGTTTAGTTTTAAACGGCTGTTCTTCATCCACTCGGCTACTTCTTTCATTCCTTCGTGTAATTTGGTTTTGGCGGTGCTTGGGTCTTTGGTGAGGGAGAGGATCAGCTGGGGCTGGGTGTCGTCTGCGTAGGAGATGATGTTGAGGTTGTGTTGGCACGCGATGGATGCGAGGGGACTCATGTATATGTGGGGCTGAGTGATGATCCTTGTGGTACGCCGCAGATGACTTCGGTGGCCTCTGATTTGAAAGGGGGGAGGCGGACTCTCTGGGTTCTTCCGGTGAGGAACGATATGATCCAGTCCAATGCCTTTCCTTGCACACCGATGTTGCTGAGGCGTTGTATGAGGGTGCTATGACAGACTGTGTCGAAGGCTGCAGAGAGGTCAAGTAAGATGAGAGCAACTGTTTTTCCATTGCCCAGTAGTGTTCGGATGTCATCTGTAGCTGCGATGAGGGCGGTTTTGGTGCTGTGTTTGGCTCGGAAGCCTGATTGAGAGGAGTCGAGGGATTTGTTGGATTCGAGGAAGGTGGCGAGCTGACTGTTGACGGCTTTCTCGATGACTTTGGCGGGGAATGGAAGGAGCGAGATGGGGCGGTAGTTCTTAAGTTCGGTTGGGTCAGCCGTGGGTTTCTTCAGAAGGGCGCTGAGTTCGGCATGTTTCCAGTTTTCCGGGAAGGTGGTGGAGTTGAGGGAGCAGTTGATGACGTCTCGGAGATGGGGTGCGATGATGGAGTCTGCTTTGTTGAAGATGTGGGGGGGACAGGGGTCGGTTGGCGATCCTGAGTGGATGGAATTCATCAGGCGGATGGTGTCTTCAGTGGTGATTGGGTTCCAGGCGCAAAGGTTGTTAGAGGGGGGTTTTGGTTCGGAGGTGGGTGGAGTGGGCTGGTCTTTGGACTGGTTTTGAAAGCTGTATTTCGGCGATTTTGTTGTGGAAGAATGATGATAGAGAGTCGCAGAGGTCTTGGGAGGGGGTGATGTCGTTAGTGCCTGCGGAGGGGTTAGTGAATTCTTTGACGATGTTGAATAGTTCCTTGCTGTTTTGGGCATTGTTGTCAAGTCGATCCTTAAATGCTGATTTCTTGGTGGATCAGATGAGTTGGTGGTGTTTGCGGGTGGCGTTCTTGAAGGAGGCCAGGTTGTCAGTGGTAGAGTTTTTTCTCCAGGTTTTCTCGAGAGTCCGACAGAGCTTCTTGGATTTCTTAAGGTCATCGCTGAACCAGGGGGCTTTTTTGTTACCTTGCTTGATTAGATGGTTTTTCAAGGGTGCTAGTTCGTCTGCGCTGTGGGTGATCCATTGTGTGAGGTTGGTGGCTGCTTGGTTAGGGTCCGATGAATTGGCAGGGGGGTTTTGTTGAAGCGACGAGAAGAACTGGTCGGTGGTGATTTTGTTCCAGTTTCTTCGGGGAATTGGGTTTGGGGGGTTATGGGTCGTGGTTTTTTTCTAGTGGAAGTGAACACAGCTGTGGTCCGTCCAATGGAGAGCTGTAGTGTGATCGAAGGAGATGTGCTTGCTGGAGGTGAAGATAGGGTCAAGCGTGTGTCCGGCAGAGTGGGTGGGGGTGTCAATGAGTTGTTTGAGTCCGAGATTGGCCAGGTTGTCCAGAAGGGTGGTGGTGTTGTTGTCGTTTTTCTTGTCCAGGTGGAAGTTGAGGTCTCCCAGTAGAATGTAGTTCTCGGATGGGAGGGCATGTGGGCTGATGAAGTCAGCGATGTCTTCGTTGAATTGTGTGCGGGGTCCTTGGGGTCTGTAGATAAGGGTGCCTCTGAGTGTGGTTTTGGGGTCGGTGTGAATCTGGAAGTGAAGGTGTTCGGCGGTAGTGAGGTTATCGTCGGAGCTGGTCGTGATGCGGATGGTGTTCTTATGGACAATGGTGATGCCTCCTCCTGTTTGGTTGATGCGGTCCTTTTGGATGATCTTGTAGGTGTATCCATAGGATAACATAGGTTGCCTTTGGGCATTCTCGAGGTTCGCAGCTCCATTATGGTACCACTGAAATATGTCATGTTTGAGATCAAACAATGTGCCTTCTCACCCATGACACAAATCTCGTGCTCTGGGTAATGTGGCATGGGCACAGGTGGCTATCTTAGAGGTTTCCCTTCTGGTTGCCCCAGCCTCTCTGTGCTCTGGCTGGCCCTCCCATACTTTCCCTCGCCTGTGGCTGCCAAGACAGGATTCTGACCTCCTGCCAGGCAGTGTGATCACTCCCAGAAGTCAGGATCAAAGCCTTGGGCAGAAAAGAGGTCACACCTCCCTCTTCCCAAGCAGATCAGTGAGCTTCAAACGCTGCACTACCAGTGGAGGAAGAAAACAGCCCATGCACATTTGCACCTGGAAATTAGCTATGCCGGAAAGTGTTCACCACCAGAAGGCTAGCCACACCTCCAGGGGGAGTGCCATGGTATCTACACCACAAGTTTACTTCTGCCATCTTTACAAATGGCAGAATAGGGGATTCTAGGTAGAAAAGGTGACCTACACCCCAGGATGTGGTCACCTCAGGGGCAGACATGCGGCAGAGACTAGCTGCCCATTCTCTACTATCTCCCACACCCCTAACTCCCTAAATCAAGGATTTAATGGACCCCCTGACACCAGAGCCTCAGATCTGAACAACTTGCATCAAGGAAGGACCATGAGGACACCCGTGTGGCCGACAACAGGACTTTGCCCACAGCACCAAAACAAAAGAGGGACACTCTGTCCCTGTGACACCATACTTGGAACTGAGTGATTGAGCCTCATCCTTGGCTAAAACTCAGCACTCCCTCAGAGAGAGAGATAGACCCCTGTGGATACCAGAAGCACCCTAAAACCTCCCTGGACTAGTGGCACTAGTCCTCTCCAAACTGCAGGCAAAAACACTCACCAGCTATGAAGAATTGCTCGCCATCGCGTCTTCTGTGAGATCGCCCAAATCCAGGTGGTCCAGTGCATTATAGGAGTTGTAGTCTTGCCTGCCACAAAGTTTCAACCCACAACTTCACTCCCTGGGGCCCAGTGAAGTTCTAGGACATTTTTGCTGTGCTTATCACTGTCAAGGCTTGTTGGTACCTAATCCGGCAACTAACCCCCACACTCGACACTGTATCCACAGGGAAGTCTGTGCAACCTTATCCGACGTCAGCAACTGTGTATCTGCTGTGTTTTTGCATTCTGCTTCTTGCAGCACTGTGTAAGCGGTAAAACTAGCATCCCCTCACTCCCGTCCAGCACTATTGACAGCCAGGACAACTCTACACACAGACTTCACAGGCTAAGTAAAATTGGTCTGACTGTTGTGGCCTGGTCCAGGGACCTGCACGACTTTAACCCTGTAAGGGTTCCACATAAATCGACCTGCAAGTTACCGATTTGTCACTAGTAATTTTTTCCATTGACCACAATGTTATATTTTTATGTGTAATATTTAGTACTGATTTAATATTGCTTCAGAATTCGATAAAACTGATTATATGTGTGCTATTCTGTCCGTTTTGGTGTCTAAATTAATATAAGAATTCCCTCTGTTTTTATAAATTTATGTCAGATTTCTCTTGAGGTGTGTCAATTACTTGTTGTCCATGTAGGTACTCTGGAATACTTCAAACATGTTCTGCTAGAAAAGCCTGACTGCTCTTTGCCACACTACCAGGACTGAGCTAAGGATTTATTACGGGTTTTAGGGCGAAGCACTCTACGGAGACCGCCCTCCTGTTTTCCACTGAACTGCTTCATCCCAAAGCAGATGAGGGACACACAGCAGCTTTGATACTATTAGACTTGAGTGCGGCATTTGATACCGTATCGCACTCAGGGCTCCTCGCTAGCTTAACCTCTTGGCTGCTAAGGCAATATTTTAATTCTCATCTAATTTCCATTGAAATCAATGAAAAGTGCATGACGAGTTACCCTTGTCATTAGCAGCCAAGAGGTTAAGTGAGATAGGGATAGCCGGCTTAGCCTACGAATGGATGGGCTCTTTTTTAGCTGATAGGAAATTTCAAGTGCACTGCCCTCCATTTAAATCCAAACCTCATTCTCTCAGACAAGGGGTTCGTCAGGGCTCTATATTGAGCCCCACGTTGTTTAATCTTTACATGGAGCCCCAGGCAAGGCTGGTAGAATCCTATGGGGTGGATATTGTGGCATATGCGGATGACACTCAACTGGTGGTCACTCTATCCCAAAACCCAGTTGAGGCAGCTGAGAATTTCTCCGCCTCTTTGGTGGCACTTGCTGGCTGGATGAAGAATAACTGTTTGCGCCTTAACGGGAACAAGACGGAACTTTTAATAATCGGTTCGTCTCACTCGATCTGGACTTCAGCCTGGTGGCCTGCGGATTTGGGTACTATGCCCTCTCCCTCTGATTTGGTGAAAATTCTGGGTGTACATCTAGATTCTAATCTTTCATACTCCCAACATGTTGGGATTGTAGCCAGGAAATGCTATGGCATACTAAAGGTCCTCCGCAAAATCTTAGATCTCCCCATCAATGTGAGGAAAACCTTAGTGCATGCCCTAGTTACTTCCCATCTCGATTATGGGAACTCATTGCTATGTGGACTAAATAAAAAGGGCCTGAATCAACTCCAATGTGTCCAGAACGCGGCGGCTTGATTGGTCCTGAACCTACCCAGGAAGTCATCTGGAAAGCGTGCTCTACAAACCTTGTACTGGCTCCCCATGCAGGAACACGTCCGGTTTAAAATCATGTGCATCACCCACCGCATAGCACATGGCCGCGGCCCTGTCTATCTCCAAAATATGCTGATCATATACCGTCCTAATCGGTTCTTGAGATCCATGGGCAGTATGCAGCTGGTGGTGCCCAGTATCCGCAGAGCGCGGATAGGAGAGCGGTCCTTTAGGTTCCTTGCCAGTAAATACTGGAACAAACTTCCGATTGAACTAAGGATGGAACCATCTGAACTACGGTTCAGGCTGAAATTGAAGACCTATTTGTTCCCCAAAGTCCAGTGATTCTAGGATCGTTCTGTCCTTTCCTCTCTTTGCTGGATTTGTCTTGGGAGTTCTGATGGAATGCATTCTCAGCGCGGGGACGCACTGTTCTCTTGTGTAACCAGGCGCTTAATAAATGTTTTTATTATTATTATTATTTTATCCAAGGACCATCTTTGAGATACTGTGATAGTATTACATGGTGAGGGCTATCCCCATACCACATAATACTCTACTTTCTTACAGTACACAAAACAGTGATGGATGGAATGCTTGAATTAATCTCAGCCACTGATAATTACTCTGGGCCGTATTCCAATCTATTGTTATTTTGCATACCATGATACCTCTGTTGGGACGGTGCTATATGAAAATCAAACTTGGCCTTACTTCAAATGGAACTATCCAGCCCAAACTGCTAAGCCAGGTCATGTGAGTTCATTTTTAACAAAGAACTTCCAAAAAATAAGTGTTGCATTTTACTTTTAAAATTTAGAAAAGGCTATGTTTATTTTACTTTATTATCAGGCTGCACATAGTGATGGAGCAAGGCTTCGTATGTAAAGAAACTTGCTTGGACTCAATCCTCTCTAAGTAAAATGTAATAAGTTAACCAACATGTTTTGTGAGTACTGATAATGCACCACACAAACATTTTCTGTATCTTGGGGAAGCTTACCTATGTGCTTTTACTAACAAGTAACTCGAGTATCTTAAAATGGCTGCTGAAAACCAGGGAACACTTCTGCGCATGCGTCAACTGCATCTACGTAGTATGACGTCTTTTGCTTTTGGTGGGAATTCTTTGCAGTAGTGCCTAAAATTGTCGCCTAAAATCTCACATGCTAATGCATATGCTTATGCTTGAACTGCCATAGTTAAAATAAAGTAATGAGGATTGAGTAGAAATAAGTGGTATACAATGCATTCATTTATATTGGTATTCTAATATGTCATTCTTATTTTACTATTTGCTCGTATTTGGGCCTGAAGAGTAGACTGGTATCGCCAGCCTGAAAATTAGAATGGGCATGTGCTGGAATCACCATCTTGAAAATTCAAATGCGCATGTGCTGGAATACTGCAAGACCTCAAACGGTGTCATTGAAAAAGTGCCAAGTTTCATCTCACCAGCGATGCGCCTGAGAACTTTACATTTTGACCAAGAGAGGGGAAGAAAAAGACACAATGAAATGTATACATTGTATATGAAATGATGTGAATGTTGCTGGGTGGATTAAAAGCATGGGAAATAAAATTATGGGTGGGAACATAGAACAATGAAGTCAAGGAAAAGTGACTTCATACTAATATGGTGTGATGACCTCTCCCCGTCCCACTGTCCAATCAAGTGAAGGGAGTGCATGAATATTGAAACATTGGGGGTGGTACATGCCCTGGAAATTGGTATAGCTATGATAGGCTCAGTCGGTTAGATTGTCTGCCTTAGCACAGACCTGCCACTGACCCAAAGTATGCTGATGAAGATCGTGGATGTTATCGAGAGCAGAGGACTGGTCGAGCACTCTGACAGAAGAATCGGGAGATCGCTGAAGGAGAAGAATCGATCTATCTAGAGGGGTCCAAGAGTAGCATCAGAGAGGGGTGTAACGCTGGTTTTGCACTTAGAATATTTGCGGATTTCACAGATATCGCCGGATTTAATATCGCCGTGGAGATACGCGTTGTAAATAACGCGAAATCTCGGCAATCAAATCCGGCGATTGCCGGCGTTAAGCAAATCCGTGCTAAGCCCGCTCAGCGATATTTTATTTTTATTGATTTTATTAACACACTCGGAAAAGTACAACTGCAGCATCAAAAAGCGTAGGTAATAAGCATCAAACAACCCACACATGTACAATACCGAGCCATAGTAATGGTTGACATTTAAATTGCACATCTTAAAGAAGTATCACACCAGTAGTATAGAGGGAGAACAAAGGCCCTAATCTGCTGTATCAGGGGGGTCATCTTACGCCACAGTGCGCAGGTACTGCAATATGGGTGGGTTCCCAAATATCACGAGGTCGAGAGGAAGAGGGCAGATCTTCAGCATACAGTGTTAGATTTTAACGAAAATATATCAAATCCTTGATCCAGTGATCAGATTGCGGCTTTGCTGCTCCCTCCCACGTCAGGGCCACCCGTCTTTTGTCTAGAAACAGGGCCACTGTAACAAATTTCCACACTACCCCTTTCAAAAAAGGCACCAGGCCTAACAAGCATATTTGCAGAGAACATGATAAATCAGCATCAATCATAGTGGACAATTTGCATATTACATCTTCCCAGTATCTCGCTACATCATGACATGACCAAGCGAGATGCCAAAAGTCTGCTCCTGCTATTTTGCATCTCTTACATATATTGGTATCTCTTAGCCCATAGTTAAACAGTTTCAGTGGTGTATAGTAGGCCTGGTGAATGTATTTAAAATGAATTATTTGAAGATTCCCATTAGGCGTTAAAGCACTGGTCAATTGGCAGCAATAATCCCAGTCCTGGTGCGTTAATTGGGGGCTCATTCCATTTCTCCAAGCTCTTGTCATGGGAGATGAGCTTCTCAGCACGAGCAGTTTGATATAGTTTGGTAATAAGCTTATGACGCGTGGGACTGAGTAGCATAGTATTTAGTGTTTGTAATGGCAGAGGTTCAGCAGAGAAAGTGGAGTAGTGTGTCTGTATCACTTTTCTGAGCCTATTAAATAAGAAAATGAATAAGGGTGTTTTATGCTGTATATAGCTGAGGTCATCATCAGTTACAAAGACTCCATCTATGTATAAATCCATCATGCGTGCAAACCCAGCCAGTTTCCTACTGTGCATAGCACCAACGTCATGTGTGACTGAGAGATTCGAATGAAAGGCAGCGGGCAGTAGGGAGAATAAAGTGGTTATTTCCCAGCCAGTCATCCTAGTGCCTGCCAGGTCTCCACCGTTGTATCAATGGTGTTAATTTCAGTGTGAGGTGTGTGTCTATGGATGTGAGTAAGTCCAGAATATAGTGGAATGGGATGCAAATCACCTTCCTCTACAGCAATGTGTGGAATGAAGTTATGGCTTCCAAACCAATAGTGGGCATACTGTGCCTGTGCACTTAGATAATATAAATACAAATCAGGCACTAGGGCTATACAATCAGCTAGGGATAACGGATGTTTCACCCACCTATCAATCTGTGCTTTGAGGGCAGCGTATGCAGCCCCATAGTTTTCACGAATGACAAGTTCAGGGTCCCGATGCACCCATATCCCTAAATATTTCACAGTTTCCGTTGCCCAGACGAGTGGGAACTCCAGTGTGTGAGGGTGAGTACATTCATTCAATGGCACCACTATCGATTTGGACCAGTTAATGTGAAGTCCTGAAAACAACCAAACCTAATCTATTCACTCAGAATCGGAGCTAGGTGAGTGTGCGTTTCTCTGACAAAGAGTAACATATCGTCAGCATAGAGTGAGATGTTAACCGGAACGAAGAGCAAAGTGGAGGGCCGAGGCTTTGTGTTGCTGTCTAATAATACAGGCAAGTGACTCCAGTGTCAGAGCGAACAGGAGTGGGGAAAGAGGACAGCCTGTCTTGTCCCTCTAGTGATATGGATAGGGTCCGAGGTGCAATTTGCCACCCGAACCCGAGCTGGGGGGATAGTATAAAGCAGTCTTACCCAGCTGATATATATAAGTGGAAAGCCCATTCATGTTAAAATTTGAAAAAGGTATCCCCATTCGATAGAATCAAATGCTTTGGCAGCATCCAGCATAACAGCTGCTGCTTGCAAGCATGAAACATGGCAAAAAGTGTACGTAGATTATGAGAGGTTGATCTAGTGGGGATAAATCCAGACTGATCCGTCAGGACTAATAGCGTCATATGGGGTTGTAATCTGGTTGCTAGGATTTTCGCCAGTATTTTTGCGTCGGTGTTGATGAGGAATAATTGCCTATATGAGTCACAATCGGACGAGTTTTTGTCTTTTTTAAGGAGAGTGATAATTAAGGCTTCTCATAGGGTACCAGAGTCGTAGGCTTCGACATACATCTCCAAGAGATATGCTTTGTAAAATTCACTGGGGAACCCGTCCGGTCCCAGTGCTTTTCTGTTGGGAAGCGCTTTAATCGCCTCTTTGACTTATTCCTCCGTGATGGCCTAACTCAGATATTCCCGCAAGCATCCATGAGCCACGCAATGGCAACGTCCGATAGATATTCATCGAACTCTTGGTTATCAACTGCTCCTTGGGAGGTATAAAGCTCTGCATATGTGTCTCTAAACTGGTGTACAACAGCAGGAGTAGTGAAATGATCTAGGCCATTGTTTTCTATGGTTTTGACAATTACGTGCTTGTCTGTGCGTGTTTTGATCTTGTTAGCTAGCTGGTGACCTGGCTGCCCTCTCACACCAAAGGCACAGGCTATATGCCGCCGTGAAATGTATTGTGTTTCCTCTTCAGCAAGTGTATCATATTCCAGAATAGATTCCTTAATGGAAGCGAGGAACAGCGCAGACGGTGAGCGTTCATAGTCCTTTTCGAGAGTTTGTAGGGCTGTCTCCACTTGAGCGAACCGTCCATGTAGGTCATGCAATATGCCAGCAGAGGTGCTGATACACATGCCTCATATTGTTGCTTTAAACGCCTCCCAGAGGGTTTTGGCACTGTCAACTGAATCTTTATTTGCGTCAAAATAGTGTGTAATGGCTTCACGTATGGTTGTGTTGTAATGAGGATCAAGCAACGCCTCATGGTGGAAGAGTCACATGAAAGATTGAGAGTCAGGTAACAGGATATTTAGAGTTAGCAGAATGGGATTGTGATCCGAGAGTGTACGAGGCAGTCTTCCCACATCAGAGACCCACCCTCCAGCCTCCTCTCCCAACAACCAATAATCTAGCCGGGACCAACTGTTGTGGACAGTGGAAACGTGAGTACCCTCTTGCCGGTCTGCATTGTGGTGACGCCATACATCAAGTAACCCCTGTTCCACCATCCCCTCTCTAATAACACGGGTTGCTCTAGGCAAATGACCATCTCGGGCGCTTGATTTGTCTCTAGTGGGATCAAACTGGGTATTTAAACCCCCACCCCCCACATGATGACAGCTTCAGGCCAGTCCTGCAATATGATAATGATTCTTTTGAATAAGGCTGGATCATCTGTATTTGGACCCTACGTGTTGACAATCGTGACAAGTTGGCCTTCCAATTTACCTTGGACTAAAGCATAGCGCCCAGCTTTGTCAGTACATGAGTGAATCATGGTGAAGGAGAGATTTTTCTTAATAAGTGTAAGCACCCCCTAAGCGTATGAGGAAATGGAGGAGGTCAAGTGATAGCCAGCCCAGCATGCCCCTATACGTAGCTCTGCCTGTGGGAGTAAGTGTGTTTCCTGTAATAGTGCTATCTTGACAGCGTGGCGGTCCAAGTATGCTAGTACCTGGCGAATTGTTTTTGGCATGTTAAGCCCCCGAACATTCCATGTGAGACAATTTATTAAGTTAATGTCCCTGTGTGTCCCTCGATAGATCTATGCATAGTTGGTGTGTTGGAATGCAGGCTTGACAATAAATGTGTATAAATTGTGTCTACCAAAAAAAAACTCTAACAAGAAAGCCGGTCTCTCCCAACCCACCCTCCCACCAATACCCCCCACCCACATCAGCTTCCCCAACATGCCGAAGCCACCCTCAAGTACCCTCAAAGAAACCCCAGCAAAATTCCAGGAGAACAAACAGTTATGGGGATCACCCATGTGGGGGCACTGGAGCACACATCCACTCCCGCCACGGCAGGAGGTGGCTGAAGAATAAGAGCATTCCCATTTCAAAGTTGGAGTACATTACCAATTGTACGGACATCCAAAGGCACAGTGCACGGTGAGTCAAGAATACAGAGCAAGTCAAGATAATGTACGTCTCCAGCAACAGTTCAGTTTGCTCTTGACATGTAACCCACAGCAGATCTCACGAGCCAGGGGAGTAGCCAGGGTGCTATGCAAATCTGATAGATATTGAACACAGAGGTTGTTCCGATTGGACAGTGTCTAATGGCCTGCTCCGCAGTCATCATCAGCCACGTCGGGCGGTTCACGGCTGCGGTGCTTGAGAGTCCATCGCAGAGCTGAGAGTGGTGAAAATCTTTGCATATGGGATGTGTTCCACTAAGAGAAGTTTTTTAACTGACTGATACTCTCTTTGCGCTTCCTGCACGGCTGCTGTGAAATCAGGCTAAAAGGCAAGTGTGTTGCCTTCATGCGTGATGGTGCCTTTTTCCCTTGCCATAAGGAGTATAGTGTCACAATCTCTGTAATTTAACAACCGCACTATGATGGGGCGCGGAGGCGCACCGGGGGAGGTTGAGGGGTAAGAGACTCTCTGAGCTCGTTCTACAATTAACACCGAGGACAGATTTTCGGCCCCAAAAATAGTAGTTAGTAGCATCTCCATGTAGTTTTCTAGGCGGCCTGTATTGGTGGATTCTGGCAAGCCCGTAAAACGCACATTGTTGCGCCGGGATCTGGCCTCCAAATCCTCTTTGCGGGCTTGAATTGCTGCAAGTAGTTTTTCCATAGACTGTATTTTAGTCGTCACCTGCTGTAAGCCGTCTTTGGCATCAGAGATGTGCGTCTCTGCTTCCCCCAGCCGCATCGCATGTTAGTCTAATTTCGATGACATGTGATCCATTCATAGGTTTAAATTGCCAATTTTCCCATCAATGGATTGTAGACTGGCTTTACTGCAAGTAGAGTTTTATCAATGTTCGTCAGCTGGTCACTAGGAGCCTCAGCCTCAGAGTCAGATGCAGCATGCTGAGAGGATTTTCCTGTGCAAAGTGGCTCAAAATTTATTCAGGTTTGATTGCGGTCCGTTTTCCACATGGTCCTCCTTTGATGTCCCACTGATATCTACGTGGCGGTGGAGTTAGCTGTGCACTGCTGTAGATGGGCAACGCAGTCCCGCACTGGACCCACAGAGCCCCACCACCGGCCTCAGGAATGTGTTTAATGGAGACACGGCTATAGTTGGCTTTATGGAAGAAGAACGCAAAGGCAATTGGGCACACCAAGTGTTAGGAGGTCAATCTAGGATGCACTCTACGCCGTGCAGTGAGGCCTTTACGGAGGTGCAGCGCAGGGCAGGGCTCGTGCCAGCAGCATAGTTAGCTATGGATAGTTAAAGTGAGTATCGCTGTCGCCCCACAATGGCCGCATGATGGCAGAGTAATTCAACAGCGTGCAGCATGCAGTGCCCAGGGGGGTATCCTCCGCGAATCAGCCGCAATTGCAGGTGCGTCAGTCAAGGCTAGGCCCAGCAATGTCAGGCCCAGAATAGGGGGAGCCCAACTGGTTATGTCGCCAAACAGCAGCACTCACCAAAGATGCGGGCCACCTCAATATAGAACAGCAGTGATGACAATGGGGGGACACAGCAGTGATGCAGGATCAAAATGGTAAGACTCAATGTTCACAGCAGACCACGCCCCAATCCTCCAGGAGCAGGCCTGGGGGGCTGCAGCCGCCCTCCTCCGGCAATATCCCACTCACTCTGGGCCGGCAGAGATTAAAGCGAGATTGGCACTAGGCCGCACAGCAGTGTCACGCGGTCAGATGAAATCAATCAGCAGGCAGCTGTAATGCATAAAGGGATGCCTCCTGCGAACCTGCCGCAACTGCAAGCACGGCAGCTGAGAATGGATCCAGTGATGTTAGGCCCAGGGGGAGGCACGCCACGCTGTTTCGCTGTTGCACAGCAACCATGGCACCCGCCTATGCCACGGGACCGTTGCGGCAGCAGTATAGTAGTACTGACAGTGTAGGCCACAGCAGTGATCTCAGTTCAGCCAGGCAGGCCCCGCAACCCACAGCGAGCCGCGCCGCGTTCACCCAAAAGTAGGCCCAGAACCTATACTTGGCCGCCCTTAGCAAAAACTTCTCAGGGCCACACACTGCTTTGCGGCCAGACCACACCGGGCTCGCGATCTCAGGGTGTGTCCGCTGGTAGTGCACAACAGCCGCCGGTGCAAGTCGGCGTCCCCTGGCTCACAGTTGAACTCCGCAATCCACCGTGGCCGGCAGGGTCCCGGAAGGTCTACAATTGTTTCCGTCCTAGAGTGGCTCCAATACAGCCAACTTCACACACTCCAGGGTGCAAAGGAAATAACCCTAAATCAAACCAGGGTGAGCCGCAAGAAGATCAAAGAGAGGTTGAATCACCCAATGAGGCGCCATGCAGACAGCAGCCAGGAGTCATCCATAAAAATCCTCTAAATCCAAATTTTCAGAGGCACACCATCTTGGGAGGAGGGCAGACATTGTGCCCCCCTCAGCATAAAAACCAACCTGTAACACATGAGGTGCTGCTTACTCCCAGATATACAGCCAAAGGCTCTTATGACAGTCTAAATAGGTCTAACATTGTTTGCTTCTTTGGCCATTTGAATCCTTGGCACAAATTACCTCAGATAAGATCGAGTGGGTAAAGTTCACAAGCCTGGAGAAGGATACCCATGGCGACTCTACTCTAGTAGGTTTCGCACAACAGCAGACCCAACATGCCATCCTCAAGGAAGCGTCACAACTCGCAGAATGGGGTATCGAAGTCACTGTCTTCAGTTCGCCAAAATATCCACACGTTCTAACGCTTAATCATTGTCAGCAAGAACCAACATCAGTCCTTAAAGGCACAAAGACTAAAAGCCTAGGTTGGGGGGCGAATACAGGGAGGCCAAGATCCCCGTTAAAAATTGATATCTCGCTTAGAGACACACAGCGAAGAGTGCAGCGGTTCCAGCAAGGACTGGACCTTACGGAGGTCACATGGCGACAGGGTCCCTAACCAAATACATAACCATGAAAACAGAGCATGCTCAAACCAATTTAGCGGCCAAGATCATAGGTTAACCATGATTTCATGGAACATTGCTGGGCTAAGTAACATTTTTAGAGACATGGCCTCACTTGACTATCTCGCAAAGGGGGACATATTGTGTTTTCAGGAGACCTGGGCGAGGACAACCACCCCAATTGGCGGATTCTATGAATACTTCATATCAGCGACCAAAAGGACCATCTTTGGACGCCCGTCTGGGGGCCTATCCATTTTTGTAAGTCACGCTTGCAAACTTAAAATCAGAGAACTAAAAGTGGCGTCATCTGACCTTCAAGCAATTACAATAGAGGGGTTGAAAACGGGACAAGAGTCCCACCCACTATTATTAATCAATTGTTACATTAACCCAACCAAACATCAAAAGTATCAGGCCATGGAATCTCTCACCAATACTTTGGAGCTTCGAGCATCACAATGTGATAATGGCGGGAGACTTCAATATAAGAGGCCTGGGACAGATCCCTGTTGCACCCCAAAGTAAGAAGTTGGGCCCTCTGATTTCACTTCTCACAAATTTTAATCTACAATCCACACATGGGGCACAAAAAACCAGCCATCCCATATGGATCGCTAAACCGACCTTCAGGAATGTTTCCACCATTGATTATATTTTCACTAATGAATGGCTGGCCCATAAATTATGTGATTTCATTGTGGACGATAGAGATGAAAGTGACCACAGACCTCTATGCGCCTCTTTCAATTTGGCGCGGGAACAGGTGGAAGCCCAGGAAATAATCAGAGAAACCACAGGCGATGAACGTCATCTTATCCTCAAAAGAATAAAATGGACGACCAACCTCAGTCACAGCCTGTTGGAGTATGTAGCTAAAAGGGAGGCAGAACTAAATATACAAGACATAAAGAACATCACACATTTTTGGGAAAAATGTACCATGGATTTACTGAAGAACTTGGGTAATACCAACCAAGCAAGAAGCTGCCTAAAACACTCCTGGTTAAGACGTCAAAAATCGGCGAGCCTGACTCAAAGCAAACAAGCCCTTAACAAGGCAATCAAGGCAAAAATGAAAGGCATCTACTGGTCACAGACGTCCTCCATCCCTGTTTTGCAAACCACTTACAAGAAGAAAGTCTGGGAGTTGAAAAGACAGTGGACAGAAAAGAACAGTCTCAAAGTGTTCTCCCTAATTATAGAAAAAGACAATAGTAAGCTATGGTGATACATTAATAGTCTGAGCCCCAGAAGCGAGCACAAGGAAAACAGTGTTACAGGCATTGTGTGGGAACAGTGTGTGAAGGGGCTGTACACCTGCGGGGTAAACAAGATGGACCCTTGCAGCTCAGAGTGGTCGCAGGTGGCAGCTGTAACTATTAAATCTCAGAGCGCGCTGAAAGTCATCATAGGGCCCAGTCAGCCCGTCAAATGCACAGAGGAGGACACTGTAAGGTACATTAGAGATAATAAGATCAGATGGGGCCCCGGCCCAAATGGCATTCCTGCCCAGGGCTTTAAAACTGCCCCTGCCTTTTTTGCATCTTGTAGGAGAGTAGGGTCTGCAATCCTATGATCACCCCAGATTTTTGCTTTTTGCTTCACTGGTTTACGACTTCCCTGGCTGTGGGCCTGCTAATCAGACCCATAGCGTAGCTGTTATCTCATTAAATTGACATGTGTACCTTAGGTGCATTTACCAATTGGTACTGGGCCACCTTATCAGACCCTGTAACTCGGGGCATAGGTGTACCCAGGGCCTACCAGGGGCTGCAGCATGTATTATGCCACCCCTGGCTGGCCATCTAAATCTGACACAACTGGCTGCACGACAGCTGGGGCAAGGTGGTGTAATCACCCTTTGCTTTAGATATAGTATACCTATATCTAACCCTAAAATGGACACATAGATTCCTATCAGTCACTCCTATGGCAGGCCTTGACAATCCTGAAGGCAGAGTGCTTGGAATCATGTGAGATGGTGCTCTGGCATGAGCTGAGCCCGTTTGCAGCTTGCGGAACCAAGTCCTAATAGCTGTTCCATGATAACGCATACCATATACTCTTAAGTGCATTATAATCCTCGCGGTTATATGCCAACTCTGGTATCGCTTTATCAAAACATGTCGAGTAAGGTGTCATACGAATTGGAATACTAACCCCTTGCCAATTCTGGCGACGGGGTTAGCATTCCACTCTTCTAGAGGGACACGACATGTATGTAACTGTGAACCCCGGTTAAAGTTAACTCAAGCATCAGCATCACAAAATGGATGCTGCCACCACAGAAACAAGTCTGACCTCCTGCTGCTGGGAGTCCTTCCAGCGAGGGAGGCTTGGACAAAGGGTTTCCTGTCAGGGGTGGTGCTAGCACCATCCCAGACAGGGTTTTGTGTATCCTGGGTAGGCAGGGCTTTAGAGGAAGGTGACTGCAAGTGGCACCCCGGTGCTCACTATGCATAGGCTGGCTAGAACCAGTTCCAGGGGCACACCAGCCCCTGAGCTGGGGAAAGTCCGGCATGGGAGAGGGGGGTAACCACCCCCCTTCCTGGTCCCACCCTTTGGGCAGGACCTAGTCGCGTGCCAGCCCCTTTTCCTAGTATAAAGATAGGAGCAGGCCCCCTTCCAAATGAGATCATCTTTGAATCCTGAAACTACTTTCTATGAAAGGAACTCAAGACTTCTTCCTAAGATTTCTCCCTTGTGACTAAGGAGTAGTCACCCTGCATCTGCGGGCACCACCTAAGAACACTGCGGTTTGCTGCACGTCCTTCCTCCGGAATCTGACCAACCAGCACGACGAGACCCGGCTTCCCTGGCACATCTGACCTCTACCTACATCATCAGCCCAGCTGAGATCCATGGGTGTGACGAGACCTCGAGGGACCGGCCATCTTCAGAGCTGGAGGACGCTTATCCAGAACAACCGCTGAGGGATCCTCGAGTGAGTGCTTTGGGGTTCGAGAAGCCCTAACCCTGAGCAGCTTCAGCACCAAAGTCCAGCCCCCCAGCATCCACGAGATCTGCGTGGGGCCCTTCTGCTCTTTGCTGCTCACCGCGTTGTCCGGCTACTTGCCTGCTGGCTTGTGGCCCTCTTGACGACGCGTCACGACAACAACACTGCTAGTCTGGTTGCTCCAGACTGGCCCTTGCTCCCCTCCAACAGAGGTGCACCCCGGACCCTCCTGGTCCACTCCAGACGCCATCTTGAGTCCACCGCGTGGGCTTGCATTTGCCAAGACTTGTTGCCCCAATCCTGGGTCCAGCGACGTCGACAGCAGATACCTTCGTGGGACAGCTCGCACCTACATCGTGGTCACCGACAACACCTCCTGGTCCGTGAGACTGCAGAGCCCAGCGTCGCCCACTCACCTGGTCGAGGTGACTCCATCCGGTGCCATCCTGGTGCCCATCTAATCACTGGCTAGTGATTCAGAACTTGGTCCCCTCTGCTTACAGATATCCTCCATCATCGATCCAGGCTTGGATCCCTCCGAATCTCTTCACTGGTCGCCTGCCAGCAACTTCTTCTTTCAGGCTCCATAGACTGCAACGAGGATTCCCGACGTCTTTTCAGACCTATGCAGCCGCAGCCCCTGGGCTAGGTAACCTGAGCATTTCGGTGCTCCAGCATAGCATAACTATCTAAAGGTCCAGATCCTTTTTCCTTTCAGCTCTACCTAGTCGGATTCGTCCGATAACACTAACTGTACGAAATCTAGCATCCATAGACTTTGTCCCGCATTCAGCGTGAGAGTGCACACTCTGCACCCGATCCCCCTAGGCCTCCTGCTAGTAATCTGAAGGTCCAGTAGTCAAGTCCTAGCGATCCTAAAGTCTATTAGAGTAGTACTTACCTGCTAGTAATTTCGTATTCCACTTTTAGAGTATATGGTTTTTCGTGCCCCTCGGGCATTTGTGTAAATTGTGCGACTTTGAGTATTTTCATAAGAGTTTTGTATTGTGCTTAGCATCCTGTCCTCATAAAGAGTCCAGGGTTGTTGTGTTCTAAATAAATATCCTTTTATTTTCATTACAACTTGTGTGGTGTCCTTTCACTTGGTGTTCAAGGGGTATATGTGATGGTATAACAGCTGGCTTAACACGCCCTCTAGAGTTTAGCCTAAAGACTGCTCTTGCCCATGCTACTAGGATAGCTGGTCTACGGTTGACTTACAACCAATCATCAATAAGGGTTGTTTGGACTGATACAAAGTGCTCACTAGAATAGTGAACATTATATATCAGGCCAACTTCTCACACATCTATACTCACCCCGCTATTTAATCATTCATTCTCCACAACAATTTTACCAACATCTTGGAAAGGCTCTGTCCTATTTCCAATTCATCAGAAGGGTGACCACTCAAACCCGGCTACCTACAGGCTCATAGCCCTACTCGATATAGAAGCCAAGGTATATGCCCGCCTATTACTCAGGGACTTAGAGGCCTGTGTGGATAAGAACGGCATTCTCCCGCCTTCTCAGACTGGCTTTACTTCCAATAGTTCCACCTTGGACAATATCATAACGCTGTCCTACCTCTCGAAGCAAGCCGTCTTACGGAATAAATTGCCCCTGTTTTGTTGTTTTATTGACTATTCCACGGCCTTTGATCGAGTAAACAGAAGTCGGCTATGGGCAAAACTGGGGGATCCCTCAAGCCCTGCTCAAAGCCATAAAAGCCCTCTATGAGGGGACATGGGTTCGGGTGAAATTAAGCCCAACAATCACAACATCAAGAATTGAAACTAACTCTGGACTAAAGCAGGGATGCGTCTTGGCCCCCCTACTCCTCAACTTGTATACAGCGGACATGGGGCAAGCCCTAAAAGACGCCAATTTGGTACCTCCGAGATTGGGGAAGCTGGTCTTGGGGACACTACAGTATGTAGACGACACGGTGGTCATGGACCACACCAGGGTGGGGCTCCAAAGAGCATTAAACAGTCTTGCAATATACAACGAGGAAAATAGCCTACGAATCAATGAGAGCAAGACAAAGATAGTAATCTTTGGTAAATACCAACATAAAAAACAAGCAACATGGTCTTTGGGTGAGCACCGAATCAGTACAGCCACATCCTACAATTATCTGGGTGTATGGGTTTCAGAGAGGGCTACTGCAGCCAAACATTTTAAGGAGCTAAAACCGAGAATTGACAAAATAATCCTGTCCCTTAGACGCCTTAGTTATCGCCTAGTTATTGTTATATTGTTATTGTTATATGTACTTCTAAAGCGCAACACTCATCCAACAAGGATATCACGGCGCTGAAATTGAGCAGTAAACCATGGGCAATTACCAGAGACCACTGTTTATTCTAATATAGGAAATAATGCAGTTTTTAATTTATATTAATAGAACCGATGTTGACTGTACTTAGGGCAAAACTGATTCCCGCTAATACGTATGGCCATCTAGCCTATCCAGGAGCATTTGAGAAAGTTAACAATGCGGCCCAGATGAAAGCCTACAAGTCTGTGTTACATGCTCCCAGACAGGCAAGGAACACAGGCTAAGGCTGGAAATAGGCTTGAAACGCCCGGAGTTGGTATTACAGGGGGACTTGTTAAAATATTATATCAGAGTACTGAAAGCCCCTGAAAATAATCTTAAACATTTCTTAAAAATTATATTTGGAGAAGTGGGCTCCCCATGGCACTCTAAGTTGGAACAAGGAATTGACCTACTGAAAATTGAGGGAAAGAGCTTGCCCCTTCATGAAATTCCTTATTCTGCCTGGGCCCAAGCTGTAAAGCGCCAAGTCCAGACCATTTCGTTTGAACTGGATCGGTCATCACTCCGGGACAACCCTCTCACACTGGCCCTGGATAAGTCATACATTCCCGGCAAACCCCAACCATACTTGCAAGACTCACTCTCTACTCAAGCAAGAAAGAAATTCTGTATCTGCGCCTCCTGGCCCTTAGGATTGTGGATTTTAACCCAAAATGGGCATGAACTGACGGTACTATTGCCTGCCGATTGTGCAACGACCGTAGGGAATCTTGGTTACACCTTTTATGCTGCTGTACAAAACTGGCTAGCGACCGTCACCGTTTGCTGTGCCCGGCCCGGCCCTACGGAATTTGGGCCACAGAACTTGAAGAGAGGCTTCAAATTGGTGCTTTTCAGAACTTACGACTTGCCTACTTGCTAGGGTTGGTAAGTTTATCCATCAAGTTAGAATTGCACTTGATTCCCATCAAAAGGCCACAGAACTCAAGGACACTGGCATTTAGCATCTGGTGTTCTAATCATGCTAGTTGTCACCTAATTTAGGAATTTCTTGCAAAGCTATTGGAATCACTGGAATCAGAAATTTAACCAGGGTCTCACAGGAGGCTTTTTAAGAACTTTTCTATTGACAATTGGCATTATGGAGTGAATAACCCTGTTGAACTTTCACACAACTTGAGACTCTCTGAGGTTTTCTTTTTTTTCTTTTCTTTTTAACGGCCACAAAGCAGTAAAAACAGTTATTACGCTATCTTAAAGCTGAATATAGGGTTTTAAACGGGGTAGGGTATTTTGGGTGGGGGGTGATGTTTATGTGTTCTATACTGTATAGATTTTAAGTAATCGCACAGTCAATAAAGTTTTTGTAGTTGATACTCAGCCACCTCAAAGGTTGATTTTCAAACCACAGTCATGATCGGGAAGGCAGAATAAGGAAGGATTTTTACTTTGGCCAGCAGAGCTGCTCTACAGAGCGGCCATTACACTGTGCGCCCTCTAGCGCCCCCCGCCCGCTCAGCGATATTTAACCCTGTTTTTTGATGATATGCCCCCAGGTGAGCATGTTGTGATATGAGTAAACCAAGCTGGTAATCCCACGCCATCAGTAAGTTCTTAATAGCAGAATGATGGTTAGGTTTTATTTAAGACAGGGTAGTTAGTAGTATTTTGTAAATATTTGCAGAATTCCCTGGGGACACTGAATAGCCCGTGGTACGTGGAAGCCACACTGCAGTGAGGTTACTTGCCTTGATGAAGTAAGTGTGGAAAGTTAGGTTAAACTTGAAGCACCAGTTAGGGATTATTTCCTGTGTAAAAGTGAGAGTGATTGATAGTAAATTAGTTCACTTCTGAAATTTTGGTCTTGTATCACCTAGACAGGGTAAGTCTAAAGGAGTAGCAGGTCCTTCGATGCTTAAGTAAAGGGTAAGCGGAAGAGGTGTTACTCGTAGTATGTGAAGGGTAAATGAAAAAGTATTACTCGCCGTGAAAGAAATAGACATTTCTTTGAATTTAGTCAATCAGGCACAGTAGCGAATGCTTTTATTTTGGTAATTAATGAAAGGCGTAAGTAAAATTAAAAGAAATTGAGTTGTATTACCCTGCAAAGGAGTGGTCAGTTGCAAGTGCTGCACTAACGTCACTGAGAGCCACGATGGGATTGGTAGAAACAGCGGGCGTGTAGCCAAGGTAAAATTGTAAAGGAAGGTTTAGCATTTCCAGAGTGCAGAACAATTAATGTTGAATATTGCACAATTTACGAACTCGCATGAATGAATTAGAACCAAGACCTAGATTACCTCAGTACGAAGATTTGGAAGAATGGGAGACTGAGGCTTTTGAACAAGACAGACCACAATGTAACTGAAAGTTGAGTACGTTTTATCCCAGATTTCTCCGAGAAACCCGAGACAAACAGATGAAACAATGGAGACAGGCCATGGCAGTAAAAGGGGTATATCCTGTACTGAACACAGAAGAAATGACAGGCAGTAAATCTACAGAGAAGACAAAACACTTAATGACTAGTAGTGGAGATTCTGAGGATGATTTCCCCCTTAGCAGGAAGAAACAAATAGAATTACCCTTAGTGCACAGTTTCTAAAAACTCCCCTGGTAACACAAATTTTACATGAAACTACTATAGAGAAGGTGTTACAAGAGAAAGAAAGAGAAGCAATAAATAGAAATAGAAGTGAGTCAATCCAGAAAATAACTCCATTAAATACAAGTCCCGAAGCACTAACGATCCCAGGGACTATAGGTCCTGTTGTTCCTTTGTATGGAGATAAGCAAACCAATTCTAAAACTCTAGTTCTGACTACTCTAATCATGCAACCCAGAAAGGAAAATATAATAGTTAATGACCAAGCGAGTGAGTGTGAGTCAGTGATTTTATTAATGGATTTACCTATAAGTGTGCCAATACATGATTCATTTAGAAAAGTTACCCCTGGGTGCTCAAGAGAGGTTCAGATTGAAAAATCCACAGGAACGAGGAGTGCCACTGTAGTAACCCCTGAAGAAGTAGAGAGATAGACAAGAGACATATCAAAGCAAAAATGACAGCCAAAGGTATTAGATATCTTTAAATTAAGGGTAGAAGTGGAAGAAATTATAGCAGGGAATGTAGGGCTAGAGAGATTAAATTCTTTTAGCGAAGAAGAATCGTTATTCATATGCAGAAGTATCACTCGAAATATAAAAATATTTCATGAAAAATGAATTAATTGGGCATCAGAAATGGGAATTGACATAGGTAAATCTAAAGTATTCCAAAAACCATATAGAGCAGAATTTTCTGACAAAGATTTAGAAAACATGAATGTGTCATGAAGAAAATTACAAATAAAAGAGTTAGTGACGTTGTTACAAAAATGGGGAGACTTAGATAGATGGAAATCCAGATGGACAAAGAAATAGGAAGAAGCACAGGCAAATCGAATGACATTGGGGAACGTAATGAAAGAAACAGAAAAGGTTGAGAGGTCTGCCCAATGAGAGAAGTTCCTGGAGGAGGTTATGTACATTTCCCATGGTCCCGACAGGATATTTTGTCATTTACAGTTTATTTCCCAAAGCTTAGAGAAATAAACAGTAGAATAGTACAGGCAATTTGAAAGGTTTGTGAAGGTTTTGAAGGTGCTACTAAAAGATTTAGATGGTTTGTTTGACATAGTTGTTCCTGCTGACTTATGGACAGAATGTAAAATTTCAGTAGATTGGCCTAATGATGAATACCCACGAGATGCAAAAACAAGAGCCTCATCAGATGATGTAATGAAAAAATATCACCAAGAAATAACTTAGAATTCACTTCCCAGCACACGTCAATTCTCAATATGGTGACAAAACATGTGTTGGCTGTTGAGAGCTGATGTGGAAGCCTACATGAATAAATCTTGAAAAGGAAAACATAAGATGCTTACATTGGTGTTTTACTGTGTGACACATTACTAATTGCTTGCTGTTGTTATAATTGGGAGACCACATTCAGAATTGGCATGTGCTGGGGAGTGAATTCTATTTTGTGTAAGCTGAGGCTTTTATCTGTGGAATTTGGTGGTTCTCCACACCCTGCAGCACCGTCTAAGCGAATAGTTAGATCCAGTATTATCTGTGTGATTCTGCCTAGTGGCGCTATACACCTATACCCAATACCACGTTTTGGAGCATTATTCAAGTAATAACTTATTTGAAGGGAAAGGTCCCCCAAAGGAAACGGATTGGATTAAAATAGATAGAACAACCCAAGAGAAATATGAATCTGTACGTGCATATTATGAATGCCTTTTACAGGTATTCAAACAGTACAGTGGGTTGGAAAACATTGATAATAAAGACATAACACATTTTATATATCGTTTTGTGTCTAGGTTAAGGTCAGATATATCCCAAATGATTAAAGAGCATAAGTTATGCTGGCATGAAAAACCTATTGATGAAATCCCCAAGTACTACTGTGGGGATGAAACTGATAACAGACGAAAGAAATTGGAAGAAAGGGTAATGTAGGCCCAAGTAAAATTAGCAGAACAACAAGAACTCCAACTCAGTAATCAGGCAAGTAACCAAGGAAAAGGAGAAGGACAAGGTGAAGGTACTGGAGGCAAACCAAGAGGCGAATGAGGAAAGAAGAGGCAAAAAAATGTTTCCCTGTCACGGGTGCGGAAAATTGGGGCATTGGAAAAACGAGAGTAAATTAGTACAGAATAATAATGTCCAAAATCCAAACTTAAATCCACAGACGCATAATGAGGTGCTAATGAGGCCACTGCAACAGGTAATGCAGAATCAATTGCCACCTGCCCCTATGGCAGATTTCGTGACTCAAGCCAAGTACAGTGTGGACACTGGATTCCGGAAGGGAAGTGGTAAGAAAAATTATGTAACCCAACAGTTTCTTTTACAGGACACATTTTTTCAAGGACAGAATTTATAACCGTGCCTGAGAGGGGGGGTAGAGGAATGCATACTTGGCGTATCCTTGCCGGCAGACCAGTCAGGCCCATATATAGAGGGTAAAGTTGAGGGAAATGATATTACCTTTTTATTGGACACTGGTGCTACCCGTTCTACAGAACAGCAGACATCCCAAACATACCCCAAACATACCCCTCTCGGGAGAAGCGATCCAAGTAATGGGCGTTTCTAATAAACAGATTTGGAGCCGATTTACCGAACCAATGGAGGTATGTATTGGCAATTTCAAAGAAATGCATAAGTTGTAGTCTGTGACTCGAGTCCTGTAAACTTGCTAGGAAGAGATTTGTTGTGCAAAATGAATTGGACAATATTTTGCACACCGTATGGTGCTGCAATTCAAACTCCTGATGAAGACGGAGTATATAAGATCATGTTAGCCAGACAGGGAAAAGCAGTAAATGACACAGTTAAAAAGATGACCCCTGATGAATTACCAGAAGAGATCCAAAATACCATAAATCCTGATGTATGGGATTTCTCTGGAAAAGAAGTAGGATTAATGGCAAATGTAGACCCAGTAAAAGTAGCTGTAAAAGAAGGTGCAGTCATCCCAAATACTTGACAATACAAAATGAGCCCAGAAATAAAAGCAGGTATTTCAGCAGAAATTGAACGACTGATCGAACAGGGCATATTAAAAGAAATCATGAGTAGCCCCTGTAATTCACCTATAATTGGCATAAAGAAACCAAACTGAAAATATAGGATAGTCCACGATTTGTGCAAAATAAATAAAATAGTTGTACCATTTTGCCCAATAGTACCAAATCCAGCAGTAATCCTACATCAGATACCATGGAGTGCAGGATGGTTCACTGTAATTGATTTATGTCATGCCTTTTTCTCAATTCCATTGCATCCAGACAATCAGTTTTTATTTTCGTTCAAATTTGACAAGCATGTTTATGTTTGGAATCGTATTCCACAAGGATACACAGAAAGTCAATCGATCTTTAATCAGATTTTGAAAATGTGTCTTGAATCTTTGGTGTTGCCCAGACGATCTGTCTTGGTGCAGTACATTGACGACTTTTTAGTTGCCTCCAAGACCCGAGATGAATGTGTCATTGATTCAATTGCATTGTTGAATCACCTGGCTGAAGGTGGACATAAAGTGTCACCTGAGAAACTACACTTCTGTACCACTTCAGTCAAATATTTGGGACACCAAATAGAAAGGGGGGTCAGAAGAGTGACTTCAGAAAGAATCAAAATAATAAGCAGAAATATGAAATTACTTCAGACTCAGAAGGAGATCAGGATGTTTCCCAGAGTTGTAGGATATTGCAGGCAGTGGATTGTGGGATTTGCTGTACTGCTAAACCATTGATGCAAATGACAAAGAAAAGAGCAAGAGATCCAGTAAAATGGGATGATGAAAGCATGACAGCCTTTGTGAAATTACGCAACTGTCTGTGAGAAGCACCTGCATTGGGTATGTCAGATTATTCTAAAGAATTCGTATTATTCTGTGATGCAAGAGACAGTTGTGCTCTCAGTCCTAACGCAGACACATGGCTTCATGCGATGTCCTGTGGCATACTTCTCTGACACTTTGGACCTAGTGGCATCTGCATTACCAGGGTGCCCTTAAATCTGTAGCTGCAACTTGCATGCGTTTGGAACAAAGTGAATCTATTGTAATGGGACACCCTGTAAGTTGTGATTCTGCTAATGCAAACTCGTACCCAATATCTTACTCCTAGTTGGCTGACTAAGTATGAGCGAGTTATACTTGGTGCAGAAGATGTAACGATAGTCAGATGTACTGTCTTAAACCCCGGACCCTGTTGCCTGATTCACTATTCGAAGAAGTAAAAGACGAGGTTGAACATGATTGCCTTAATGTTACTGAGATGAGTACCAAACCACGTCCAGATATACGGGAAGAACCTTTAAATGATGCAGAACATGAGCTGATTGTAGATGGCTCCTGCATGCGTCATGAGGAAGGAGGATTGAGTGTTGCTTACGCTGTGTGCACATTGGCTGGAATAGTCGAAGCATCCTATTTAGCAAGAGTCAAGTCTTCACAAAAGCCGAATTGGTAGATTTAATCAAAGTTGGTAAGTAACTATTTACACTGATAGTCAGTATGGTTACAGGGTTGTGCATGACTTTGGCCAACTCTGGATTCAAATGGATTTCATGACTTCTTCAGGAACCCTTATTAAAAATTTACATTTTGTAAAAGAATTAATTGAAGCAATTCAATTGCCAAATGAAGTGGTCGTGGACAAGTGTGCTGCTCACCAATCTGGAACCGATAAAGTGACAGCTGGTAATCGTTATGCTGACCAAGTGGCCCAACATTGTGCTAAATATAAAATAGCAGTAAGCAAGAAAATTGATGCATGTGGAACCAGCTGCCAGCTTATGCTACTTAGGGGCATAGGAACCTGGAAGGAAGTAAGAGATTTTCAAAATGAAGCAGAACAAAAAGAGAAAGATGAGTGGGAGAAAACAGGTTGTCAGAGAAGAAATGATGATGGTGTAAAAATGTATTTAGATGGGAGACCTGTATTACCAGACTGTGTGCTTGCACCCATGGCTAGAATGTATCATGGAGACACACACATAGGCAGAGATGCAATTATTTGACTTTTCCGTCAAGATTGGTTTAACGCAAGGTTCAGGAATGTCATAGAGAGTCTTTGCCAGAGATGCTTAATTTGTCAACAATTAAACCCAGGCAGAAAAACTGTAGTTTGTCCTGGGAAAATTGGGAAAGCTGTAGGTCCATTCATAAGACTCCAGATTGATTTCATTCTGTTACCTGCTTGTCGTGGGTTGAAATATTTACTTGTCATTGTTTGTTTGCTTTCCAAGTGGGTGGAGGCATTCCCAACCAGAAGAAATGACAGTTTGACTGTCGCCAAACTCCTTTTCAGAGAGCCCATTCCTAGGTTTGGTTTTTAAGTAACGATTGAGTCAGACCGAGGGTCTCATTTTAATAATGAAATCATTTTATTAATTTGTGAAGCATTTCACATTGAGCAAAAGCTGCACTGTACATACTGACCAGAGGTTTCTGGATTGGTAGAACAATTGAATAGCAAAATCAAGTCAAGACTGGGAAAGGTGTGTGTATCCACCCCATTGGAGTGCCCTGATGCTTTACCTCTTTTCCTGATAGGACTCAGAAGCATTCCAGATAAGAATACAGGCTTGAGTCCCCATGAGATACTCATGAGGCAAGCATGTGTACCAGGACACAGTCTGTTGAATATATCTGATGATTTGGTACTAGAATATTGCAAAGAGTTGGCTGACCAAGTGCATTCTATCTCTCACCAGGTTGGGGAAGACGTTGTTGCCAGGTAGCCCAACCATGCACATGACCTAAATTCTGGTGATTGGATAGTATTGAAAGAGCACACTTGAGAATCTTGTCTAGCACCAAGGTGGGGAAAACCACATCAGGTTATATTGATGATGATAACAGCTGTAAAATGTGTAGGATTGCCTAATTGGATACATGCCAGCCACACAAAGCAGATACCAGCACCTGATGAGACTGAATCACAACAAGCTGAAGTGATTGAAAGGGCAGATGGTTGTATAGCTGAGGAATCACAAGTAATAGATTCTGAAGTAGCTGAACGAGAACAACCTAGCACTAGTCAGGATGACTGGATCCCAATAGTGCACATACCTGAAATACCTGTGAAAACAAGAAGCCAAGCATATCTAGACCGGGATTGGTGTCACTACAACGCATGCTTTTACATCGCATGCCTTTACAACGCGGTTTTTACCACACAGTCCATTGCAACGCATAATGCTTTTAGGCGCTGGATAGTGAATTATTTAATTTACTATTCCAACTCCAGTCCCCGTGGATAGCAGCGAAGGTGTTGGATAGTAAATTAAATATATTCCCTATCCTAGAGCGCCCCCCAGCGCAATGCGTTGTAATGGTATGCGTTGTAATGGTTGCAATGTAATGGTAGTGCGTTGTAAAAAATGCGTTGTAAGTGATGTTCCCCCTAGACAGACAGAGTGATAGTGAAGATGAGACAGGAATAGAAGAATGCACTCAGATTGCAGAAATCAAAGCTAACATCAAATCTGAGGAGGACCAGATAAGGAAATAGCAATGCCCTCAGAAAGATGAAAATAGAAGCAACACACGCGCGTCTGAGGAGGGACAGATAGGCACTAGAGAAAATGCCCAGGTAGAAGACAATCATAGGACAAGAAGAACAAGTTCATGAAGAAGAAGGAGAACAATGTCAAAGTAAACAAACTACTGAACAGGGTAAGAATAGAGTAGAAAAACACATCCGGCCAGAAACAGAAAAGGTAATAAACCCTGGACAAGGTCAGATAGAGAGGAATTCTAAAGACGAAAGTAAACAATTTGTGTCACAATTCAATGAAAATAAAAGAGCATTTGAAGAAAGTGAAAGCACAGTGCCAGCTAAAAGACTCAGAAAAAGTTATACTTCTCCTAGTATTATTAAAAGACTGAAATATTGCCTTAAAACAATAAATGAAGAACCAGACCAAGTAGATGAAATAACAAGTCAAACTGGACCATCAACAGAAAAACATAAAAGGAGAAATCCATGTTTAAAAAGACTGAACAATAAATTCAAGGGTCCTGAATGGACATATGTGATTCTTGAGAACTTTGAGAATCTAGCTATAAGTAGAGACAGTGACGAAGAATTAAGTGCTGGTCGCATTGACGAAGAAGTGACTGGGGAGGTATTAGGTTCAGTTTCCTTTGAGTCTAGGGTCACCCACCTTCACTTTGGTCCTTTAGGGCTCTCTACAGATGTACCCTTGGCACACTGTTTGCCTATATGTGAGTTTGAACTAACAAGCAACATCTTTATTCTGATATGGCAGGCACAGCACGATATTGTACTGTTTTGACAGCCCTCTACCACTTCAGTCTTTGAAGTGAGGGGCGGATGATTCAGCCCCCCTCCTCCTCCTCCCCCCTTCCCACCATTGGCTACCTTTCTTTTGGTTCATTTGGGGATCATTATCAGAGACCACTTTGATGGATCTTTATAAATAGACATCAGCTCGGTTGACTATTTCGCGCTTGCAAACACTTGCGCTTTGGTTAAATAAAGCACCTTTATTTTTGACCTAATTTAAACTACAAAGATGGCCGTAATGATGTCATCTTGTAGTTCTTGGGTGAACTACAACACAGTGGATTGTGACATCACTCTGTAGTTCAATCGAATCCCGCGAGAGTACGTGATACTCCGCCCCTATCTCCTTTATAAGCTTCCTGTGGGCAGCCATTTTTGCCTCCCACGAAGCTCGGGTCCTGCAATGAGACAACGCCGGACAGGTTAGTGGCTCATTAGGATTTATTTTTGGCCTTTTTTCTTTTGGGGTGGCATAGACTGGTTCACTTATGTTTCTGGGATATGAGACCAGGCTTGGTCTGTCAAACTTTTGCTAGCCCAGATCTAAACCTGCTACAGTTTAGCTCCATCCTATTGAGGACACTCATATTTAGAGGAAAGCTTTTTACATTAAGTGATGGATCTTGGGACTTTTATGGGCTCTGTGACTTATTCCACCCTTAGGATTTTTTTGTGGCTCTGTGAAGCTTGACTGTTATAGGGGCCATATTATGTATTGGAGGGAGAGATAGAGTAGTACTGTCCACCCTTCCGTTCATTACCCCTACCTTGCCTTCACAGAGCGGGGCCTCCTTTTTCCTGAGCTGGGTTCCAGGAGAGGTGAGGTACACTCCCTGTACTATTCAGGTGAGTAACATTAGTAAAATAAATTGGCTTAATTAGTAGAAGCCAGTGCCAGGTCTTTCCTGTTTTGATAGGACTTACTACAATTTATTTCTTGTTTCTTGTTAACAGATGTAAGAGACACCGTTTGGTACAGAGGAACACGATTTTGGACTATTTATGTATATCCTTTACAGATTGTCGTTACGTTCACTTTTTGTATGCAGTAGCTAATGCTTAGAACTCTGGCCCTGAAGAAAGCCATGGGATCTTGTCCCTACCGGCTGAAACATGTTGGCCTTGTAAATGCAGTTATATGTTTAGACTGCTTCCTCTGCATTGTTCTTGTTTGTTTGAGGGAAAGGACAAATTACATTAGAGTTTTTCGCCTATTGATCCTTTTACCCCTTGTTTTTAACTCACACATCTTTTGATTTTTGCACTGCACTCGATCCCATCTTTATCATTTGTTCATGGGTACCTTAGCGATTGATGGTGCGACCCAATTGAGAAAGGGCGATGGATGGGTCTCATTGATCAAGAGACATCCCACCCCATTTTTGGATGCCCAAATGAGAACACTTGATCTACATACCTATTTGATGGGAATCCAACACATCTCTGTACGGGTCTTACCAACAATCTCAGTAGGTCCTTCGACAGGTTTGTCCTGGCACACATTCTGATATATTTTATTTATTTATTTATTTTGCAATTTTTAAAGCGCAACAAATACCCATACGGGTGTCTCGGCGCTGTGACTTATATAGCTCTATTAGCGCCTAACTCACTTATGTAGGAGTTTTGCAGCAGCTCGGGGTACTTGAAGCTCCGTTATAGACCCCCGGTTCTTTTGTTGTTAGAAGAAGTGAGACCAACTTGAAATAATTAAAATGTATAATTTGTATTCCATACAAGTTAAAAAGTTAAAAAGACGGGAATACGTCTCCTTAGTCAAAAATGGCTGATAATAGAGCTGCTGGAAAAACCGAAAAGAAATTGTATAAGACATGTTGTAGAATATGCCAGTCAGTCAGTCAAATTTGGCTTTATTTCGATATAAGTCATATCTTTAAAAGCAATGTACAAAACATGATAAAAAGATAAAAGAACCAATACACATACAATACAATCATACAAAATGAAGTGCAAATGGTATCAATAAATTACATAAAATAGTGAGCATAGAGATTAAAAATTAATTAAACAGTATACGTAAGCCTTTTTGATCTGATTAGCCATGCCCAACTTAAAAACTTCTCAGAAAAGGGGGTGGTGATGGACAGAGTGTCTGAATTAAGCAGACCACTCTTACCCAGTCCAAAGATCAGGGCTTGATCCATCACCGTTATTTAGCTCACTGCACCATCCCAGCTCAGAACCTGGCTATATGCAAATTAGTCTGTCCCTGGCCCAGTGCATCATGGGAACAGGGCAGACCAAACTACCAAGCCAATTCTTCACCAGAAAGGAGACAAGCTTCCGGGGACCGGTTTCTGGCATTTCAGCCGTCGTCGGCCCGGCTTGCTTGAATCCTGATGGTGCAGTGAGCAAGGGACTCATGTCTGAGTATACCCTGCCACACCTATAGTGGCCAAAAACGATTCAGAAAAGGGGGTGGAACTTAAAAACTTCGCCACACCATAGACAAATAGGGGCCGTGTATCAGATTTCAATATTCGCTAAGCTTCACTATAGTGTCTGGTGCCCAGCTCTTTACACAAGGGTTTGAGCCACCTGTGGCGAGGAGCTTTATAGGCAGGGCATTCAAATAAAAAATGGGGAATCGACTCCGTCCTAGAGGCACAGAAGGGACAAAACTTGCTGGTCTGCGCCGGGATCTTCCAGCGAGCGGTCAATTCACCCAAAGGAAGCACTCCAATTCTAAATTTAAAATGTAAAGCTCTATCTCTAGATTTTGAAATTGCATCGAGATAAGGTTAACATAGGGTTACTTCCTTAACTGTTAAAAATTCTCTAGTGGTTCTACACAGATTAGGGTTAGTATTTCTTTTATTCAATACCCACTGCCAATAAGCTTTTTTTAAGACAGCCTTAGGGGGTGCGGACATAGCGTGCCAAGCCTCGCCGAATCCCAGTTCTCCGAGGAGATAATCCCTTAGCCATCCTATTTTACACCAGCCTGGCAGCAATAAAACCTCCTTTAACCCTTCCGCGTAGCTAGTGAGTTCAGGGATTCTCCATAGGCGAGCCCAAAGAAGAAGGGGTCTTAATCTGGCCTGGTCTTTAATAGGACGACAACCCATGTCTAAGAACAAAGGTAAAGTGGGGGTATTATACGAGAGACCCATTAAACCCTTCCGAAACTTGTTCTCCGAACAGGATAACTGATCCATATTCTGGGCTCACCAAAGCTCTGCTCCATAAAGTGCCGCACTAACACATCTCGCCTTGTAGATGTCTAACACCGGGGCGATAGGTTTGAGAGTAGAAAGTCGCTGTTCTTTAAGTAGAGCCCCCACCACCCTTTTGTGGGTCAGAACTGAAGCATCTTTTCGAGATAGCAGTTCCACTTCATGGTGTCAGACAGGCGAATCCCTAGATAATCAAAGACCTTGACCCTTTCCAAAGGCACCATATTCAGTAAGGGGGGCCAACCGTGCTTTCTCGGGGGATTCAAGACCAAATATTTGGTCTTCTTCAGTGTTAATTGTCAGACCCCAAGAATCGCAAAAGGATTGAAAGCTGTCAAGAAGACTCTGTAACCCAACCGGGGTTTTAGAAATCAAAAGGGTATCGTCTTCAAATAATAGAGTAGGTATTCTCCTGCCCGCCAGGGTGGGAGCATCTGAAGGTTGTTTTAGAAGATGCTCCACCACTCCGTTGAGGTACAAGGAAAACAGAGTGGGGGCAAGGACGCACCCCTGGCGGACACCCCTATTTACTGTTATTCGGGCGGTCTTTTGGCCCTGTTTACCCCACCGCACCTGTGCAAAATTCTCAGTATGGAGTTTTATTAATAAAGACAGGAGATACGGGGGCATTCCCAAGTCAGACAGTACCCTCCATAGGCAATCGCGAGGCACTAGGTCGAATGCAGTGCGCAAATCAATGAAAGCAAGGTACAGACTGCCTTTACCCAGTACAACCACCTTCCAATAAAGCAACAACAGTCGAAAGGATTGTTCAATGGTCCTGGTTCCTGATCTGAATCCAGCCTGGAAATCAGAGAGGATCCTGTTGTCCTCTACCCACTGTAGCACCCTCCCCAGAACCACCTTCCCTGCAACTTTCTGTGATGAGTCTATCAAACTTATAGGACAATAGTTTGCTGGGTCGTCCCTACTCCCTTTTTTGAAGATCGGGATGACCTCAGCACCCATCCAAGATTCAGGGAGAGCTGCTTCATGGTAGCTTGCATTTAACAGCGAGGCAATAAGGTTCCCCCATTCTAACGAGTTAATGTGAAACAAGTCCCCCGGTTATCCATCAGGCCCTGCAGGCTTATTGGGAACAAGAGACTTAATCGCATTCTCTACTTCTTTGCCGGTAAAAAATAAGTCCTTGCTCAGCCCTGGGTGGTCCAATGGTAGTATTTCAAAGGATCCCCATCCCTCACCCGTTGTTGAAGTGTATAGTCGGGAGAAATGATCCAACCACATCGGCTCGGGGATATTGCATGTTATTAGGGAATCTGTGAGCTTATTCTTAGCTCTAACTAGGTCCCAAAAGCCCCTAGAATCTCTTCCAGCGCTAGCCACCTTCAGGTCGCACTAGAACTGATTCTCCCACTCTTTCTTTGCTTTGCAAATAATACCCCTGTACTTTTTCCTGGAAATACTTATCAGCCCGCATCCCTTTGTTATGACTGCAATAATTAGTTCCCCCTTTGCTTTCCGACAGGAGTTAGTATACCAACCTGGATTTCCCCTGGGGCACCCCCTCTTACCAGCTTTAGAATTTTGGCTTCGTATAATAAAAGGTCACCTATGGACTTGGTGGTGTGGCCAAAAAGAGTAGAAATCTCATGGGCATTTAAGGTGGTAGATTCCAACTTAGTCAAAACGACGGTCATGATTAGACGTATTTGCAGGACCTTACCCTCATCCATAACCACATTGTTCCATTTAAGGCGTCTCCCGCAGTTCGAGGGGCAGACTTCGCCTGTCGATCTCAGTGCGGGGGATGCCTGCTGGTTATTGGCCATCACCCAAAAAGGGGTCAGTGACAAAGAAAGTAGGTTATGGTCACTGTCCGTAGATGGTAGAACTACCATATCTAATAAATTTGCCCAGAGTTTAAAGTTCGACAAGATATAGTCAATTCTAGACAAATGGCCTATCCTGTTGAACGTATGGGCGTCAGAGGAGTCCGAAGCTGTTCTTCCATTTGCTGCCCTCAGGCCATACTCTAGGGTTATAGCATTCAATTGTATGGCCCTTTGGGACCATCTCTTTATAGGCGCTATCGATAGGGATGGTATACCTCTCCTGGCATCTTCCTCTAAGGTACCCAAAATATCGTCAGCCGCTAAGGGTTCGAAGGTACAATTAAAGTCCCCCGCAAGCAAGATGTAGTTATCTGGGCTACACAAACTAAGTTCGTCCTCAAGACCCGATAGGGTCAAA
Organism: Lissotriton vulgaris; assembly: GCF_964263255.1. Lineage (NCBI taxonomy): Eukaryota > Metazoa > Chordata > Amphibia > Caudata > Salamandridae > Lissotriton > Lissotriton vulgaris. Next base: position 1,545,462,175 of record NC_141695.1, on the reverse strand, counting down.
GAGGGCTGCCCTCTTTTGGGGGCTCTAACATAAATGTTAAGGATCTCCAAGGTCCGCACACTGTGTGGCCCTCTCACTGGCAATCTCTGCAAGTCAGGAGACTTAGAATCTCTGCACCTAATCTGAAAACCTAATGAAATGCAAGCCCATATAAGCAGACCGCCAGATGGACGGCCTCTCCCCACAGGAGGGGCAACAGCAGGCACAAAGTAGGTAATAAACCCAACTTTGTGACAAGGTTCCAAACACCAGGTTTCTTGGAAGATACATATTCCAAAAGACTCAATGAGGGAATTCCACTCCGGTAGGTCCAGGTTTTGGGAAATGCCCGCTATGTTCCAGCTGGCAATCTTCAAAGCGTTATTATAAACTGGCTCATGTCCGACAGGAGATCTCTGTGGACGCGGGGTAGACTCCGAGCCAAGGGCCTTTGGCACTCCCTCCAATACTACCATGGTATCAGGTATGCCCATAACAGACATCCCAGTGGCTCCCCATATACAAAACCAGGAGAAGAAGAAGCAGGGGATGATTGATGATTACAACGCATGTCCCCTTGCGAATACAAACTGCAACTCCCAAGTACAGGGGCTACAGGAAGTATCTTCTTAGGCAGTTGGTGACAATCTGGTCAGTGACCCCACCATGGCCAGTAGGAATTCAAATCTGGTCGCTGGCAGAACATGTTAGGATGGGGTAAATCATGATGTAAAATTGTGCCAAACCCTCCCTCCCTAGTAGTGTGTCTAAGGGGCCATGCTGTAGCGGGGTGGGGGTTGAAGTAGTTAAGGTCACACGTACTAATCCCTGTACTACTCTCACCAGAATCTTGACTGAAAATAAATCTAGCCGCCCTGGGATCTTTGAAGTTGACAAGGATGCAATCACCCCTTACATCTTTAGGCCTGGTACCTATCCAGTTAACCCTTATTACATGGATAACCTGACCATCAATTGAGCTTGGTAAAGCTCTGTTTTTCCTAAGCCAAAATATGTTTTTATTTTTGAGTTCAGTATAAGACTCATATTTGCCTGGTTTAGGTATAGGGACCCCAGTAAGAACAATTACAAAGGGCTGGCAGTCCGGGGGAAGGTTGATATTGGGAGCTGTGGCTGCATCCGATTCTCCTAATAACTGTGGTCTAGGAGCTGCAGTCAAATTTCCAGTTCTGATCGTATCAGGACCTTTGCCTTTGCTAGGATTCTTATTTATGCTAGGATTCTTATTTTTAGCGAGGATGCTAGGCCCAGGACCTGCAGTCTTCATCACCTTCATTGGGGGCTCACCACTACTCGTGGGCACTGTGGGCTGCACCAAGGGATTCACAGCAACCACCCCTTTGGGAGAAGGATCCCTGAATGAGACTCCACAGTGTACAGTAGATGTATTTACCTCCACCCCTGAAGGAATAGTCAAGGCGTTAATAACAGTAGTTGGCGCATGAGGAACAGTAGTTCCTACTAGCCCATCCTCCCTAATTCTAGTGTGGAGTTTAATTAGGGATTTTAGGGAGAAAAAGTTATCAAGGGTGGCCTGCTCAAATCTGTACAACTGCTACGTCAGCCCTTTAACTCTCTCTAGGACTGGGAGGAGCAGGGATTTCATTAGGTGTTCGATCTGAGCAATTAGTGGGATCTCAGGAGGGGGTCCTATAGCAGGAACAAATGCAAAAGCCTACACTCGTTTTCTCACCTGAAACACCAGAAACGGGTCCCCCTACCTGCCCCTGGGAAAGTTTAGCTCTCTCCCCCACACCCTTTGAGATCAAACCCCCCCTATTGCCAATCCTCCTCGGTTTCTTGTGAGGTTTAAAATAGCTACCTTTTCGAGGGCTAGCAATACGTTTCCTTTTGATGGGGGCTACTCCAGCTACTATCAATGGTGGTGGGGCAAGAGGAGGAGTAGAAATCTCCTGGCAAAGTGGAGTAGGTGGGGAAACTACAGGAGCAAGAGTAAGAGGCTCAGTTCATCGTGAGTCTGGCATAGAGGTCCCTTCCCTACATGGCGCCATATCAGACAACCTCTCTAATCTATCCAGACTAGTCCTAAGCGCAGCTACTCGTAGGTGGTCGGTGTTAGGAGAAACATTAACCCTAGAAGCAACAAGGTGTACTGGAGAAGGGGCTAATGCCAAAGGGCCCAAGGATGAACGTTTGCTGGCAAGTAATTCCTGGGAGAGACGACGTTCGGTCATAGCAATTTCTTTCTCGATGACCGTAACAACGCGGGTAATAAATTGGTCCATGGTGCCTATTACACTGTTGTTTCCACCTCTCAAGCTTTTACCAGAATGTGTAGGCATTGGCATTAGTAAACCCACAAGATAGCGCACAACCAATTACAATGCCTAAAGGGACTAAGTAAGGGAGAAAATGGCAGTACCTGGCACACAAGTTCACACGTAACTAAACCTCAGGGGTGTGGCCCAGCCTGGCCCCTTTTGGCCCCGGACGGCCACAGACGGCCCGCCCTTAGCCCGGCACTCCCGCGCGCTCCCGCGGCGCGGGGATGTGGTGGCGGTTATATCGTGCCTGAGGCTGCGGGCGTGGCGATGGTCCGGGCCAGGTGTGCTTGGCCAGAGGGAGTCTTGGGACTTGCAGTCCCCCACAGGTAGGCGGTCAAAGTTCCAGAAAACGCCACTCACAATCAGGGCGCTATGCGGCTAGTGTTCCTCCTGGTAAGTCCTCTGGAAGGAAAACGAACAGGAACACCATAAAAAGGAAAAAGGAAAGTACTCTACAGGTTTCAATGGCCTCACGTACACGCCACAGTCAGGTCTGCACAGCGGCACCCGCGATAGGGGGTGCGGCAAGCCGTTTTGAATGCGCCTGAGGCTGCGGGCGTGGCGATGGTCTGGGCCAGGTGTGCTTGGCCAGAGAAAGTCTTGGGACTTGCAATCCCCCACAGGTAGGCGGTCAAAGTTCCAGAAAACGCCACTCACAATCAGGGCGCTATGCGGCTAGTGTTCCACCCGGTAAGTCCTCTGGAAGGAAAACGAACAGGAACACCATAAAAAAGAAAAAGGAAAGTACTCCACAGGTTTCAATGGCCTCACGTACACGCCACAGTCAGCCCTGCGCAGCGGTATCCCATGAATATGTATATGTAGTATATTCATAGTGCTCATAGCAAGCATAGTTAGGACTGACAATAGCCATACCTTATCAAATGACTGCAAGTAAACAGAATGACACTAATACACATGGGAAGGTAGCTAACCTTAAACAGGACAGAGTAGAATTAGAAGCACCAGATGAGACAGAGTTACACCACAGTATAAACAGGAATGAGACAGATTTAAATGTTTTTGCTAATCTGTTAGTACATTACGTAGAAACAATGGAAGTTAGTGAATATTATGTATGTTGGTATGAAATTACCGAAATCAGTAGCTAAAGGAGTGACATATCATCCTTTACCACTGACATATGGTATTTCAGGTAGTATTCTAGCTAGTTTATTCTATAGAACTGGAAAATTACAATATTATTATTCTAACCTAGATGTGATTTTTCCTGAAATACCCCTGCGTAGAAACATGAAACCTGTCCTTAGCAGTAGAGATTCACAATTCATGGGTGAGTTTTTCTAACAATGAAAACTATAGATATAGCTGAAGCACGTAAATATAATTTAACATGCAAGTTACATGAAGAAGAAAAGATATTTTTGAATTTAGTAGAGAAAAGGAGACAGGATTTCCATAGAAGGGCTACTGAACCGAAGCCTCAAATACCTAAATGGGCTGAGAGGGAAGATTTTATTGTAACTGGCAAGACTCATGCTGCTATGTCCCTGGACCTTGAAAAGAAGGGGAAAATCTGTCTCCATAGGTTAAAAACAGAGTATAAGAATGTATTCATTGGTTCCAGTGAATGTGAACACAACTTCCTAATAATCGGGGGTTGGGGACTAAAAAGGGGAACTGATCCAGTATTTCCTGGAGTCTACTACATTTGTGGAAATAAAGCTTACTTTAAGCTGCTTGATCATTGGTATGGGAGTTGCTATTTTGGAATAGTATTCCCAAAGGTGTACCATGTCAAAAGAATCACTGGAAGCAATGAAGAAAATAATGGACTAACACAAAAGACAAGGGGTAGTTTTTCAGAAATTGCATCGAAACCTTCAGTGGGAGTAATTCTGAATACATAAAGAATTTGTAAATTATCTACAGTGGTTGATCACTTATCGACTGACACTGCTGGAGGATTTTTATTGATCAATACCAAACTAGTTGCGGTAAGATCTATGGTTTTACAAAATCGACTTGCTCTTGTCATATTATTGGGAAAAGAGGGCGGAGTCTGTAAAATGTTGAAGGTGCATACCTGACAAAAGTATTGGAATTGGGAGATATGTCAGGAATATTACAAATTTGCACAAAGAATTGAAACCACTGGAGGTTGATAGTGCATGGAAGAGGCTAACTGATGGTCTCTCTACTGTAGATAGTTGGTTTTGAAAGTTATAAGAAATATTTTAGGTCGAATACTGATGCCAATAATGGGAATAACTCTATTAGTAATAATGATAATGATTTGGTGCCTAACTGAGCGCTCTTTCCAGGTCATGCAGGGGGAGTTCTACTCCACAAACATCAAGATGAGGCAGGTGGTGCCCCAGGGCTCGACTTTGAGCCCGACTCTTTTAAATCTTTATATGGCCCCCCTTGCGGACATTGCTGACAAATATGGGATTAGGACTCTGTCCTTCGCTGACGACACTCAATTGGTGGTCTCACTGACCCAAGCCCAACCTGATGCCGACCTCAATTTCAGACTTTGCTAAGAAAACCTGGCTAGCTGGATGACAAGCAATTGTGGCTTAACGGCTCTAAGACTGAGGTATTGGTGTTTGGGAGGGCCCCTTCTGTCTGGTCTTCTACTTGATGGTCCCAGGTGTTGGGCCACACTCCTACACCATGTGAACATGCTAAAAATCTGGGAGTCTGGGTTGACAATCCATTGTCATTTATCTATCACACCCAACGGGTGGCAGGTGCCTGCTTTGGCATCATGTGTAATTTATGGAAAACCTTGGACATCCTCCCCATGGCCTCTAGAAGGATTATGGTACAGGCACTGGTAACTTCGCGTCTGGACTACTGTAATTTCCTATACCTAGGTACTAGCAATAGGTGTATGCGCAGATTGCAGGGCGTCCAGAATGCGGCTGCAAGGCTTGTCCTGATGTGGTCCAAAAGATCATCAGCAAAGGCAGCCCTGTCTTGTCTGCACTGGCTCCCTATCAGGGAAAGAGTGAAAGTTAAAGCCATGTGCGTGAGCCATCGTATCCTGCGAAAGAAAGGTCCTGTTTACTTGCATGATCTACTATGCATGTATGACCCAATTAGGAATCTTAGATCCAGTGGAAGTGGGTTTGTGTGTGTTCCCAGGATCAAGAGGGCCAGGATGGGCGGCCGCTCTTTCCGCTACACGGCGGCTAAATTATGGAACACCCTTCCTCAAAGCCTCCGCCTGGAGGAATCCGAAACTCTCTTCCGGAAGGGTCTGAAGACTCATTTATTCCCAAAGACATAATCAGTGCTGTGCTGTCTGTGGACTTAGGTTCTTTTGCTCTGGTACCTAGCGCGGGGACACACTGGGTCAGTGTAACCAGGCGCTCTACAAACTCCTGTAACATACCATAACATAACAGACGGTGAGTTTCAAGTGGAACCAGACTCAGTAGCCCTCCCAATGCATTGTTGTAAATGTGGTCCACATATTGAGTGTCAAACTTGTTTGAAACATAACATTCAAAGACCAGGGCCTTCTTAACTGTCAACAAACAACAGTTTACTGCAAGGGTCATCATTCTTGTGTGAACCCTTGGCCCCAGTAACCATTTCATTCAAAACAGCCTCAATGTGGCAGCACTCAAAACAAGAAGGGCACTCATCAATGGCCTTCAGGTGTGAGTTTCAATTGAAACCTGACTTATTGGTGCTCCCAATGTATTCTGGTCAATATGGCCCATCTTTGCAAAGTTGCAGTTCTTACAAACGGAGAAAAGATTAATACCGGTTCATCTCGTTCTAATATTTCATTTTTCGTAGCCTTTCCTTCCTCTTTATTAGCTCTTCGATGGATCACAGCAGGTATTGAGCTCCAAACATATTTGCAGCATTCCATTTGAAGACTAGTGCATTCGTAACTATACAAGAAACAGCATTGTACTGCCAGAGTAATTCTGCTCTGGGGTGAGCCGTTGTCCAAAGGAAACATTTAATCCAAAACTATCCCCTTGTGGCCAAACTCAAAACAGGACTTTGGCGGGGTCCCAAAACATCCTTTCGCATGTAAATTAACATAGTAATTTTGTGATTTGACACAGAGAAACGGCTGGACAGAATTACACCAAGTTTGGCAGAAAGCCTGATTTTTACTCTGAAAACGAGCTTTTTTGTGATTTGGTGTAAATGCGTTTAGCCATTTCCGAGAAATTGAGATCCATATTATAGTGATAGCTAGAATGTTGAACAAGCTCTGATTGGCTGCATTAATGGGGACAAATCAATCCTGATTAATTGCTCATAGCTTGAAAATATGTTGTGACAGCCATTACAGGATCTATGGACATGGTCCCTCTGTCCTGAAAATAAATATTTATAGGAGTGCAGGGTGAGCACACCCTAACCCTGAAGGGTATTTGTGGGGAAGTTGTCCCAAAGGGACCACCTGGATTGGCGGGCCACAACATGGGCGAATTATTATTCAACCATTACAGGGCTCTAGAACATGGCCCCATTGAAAGCCTGTTTTTGAAAATCAAATATAAAGAGTGATAAAAGATTCCGCTCACAATATAAATAATTTGTTGGTTTTACCATACTAAGGGGCATATTAATAAGGGCTTTATCTCTGCTTTTTTGGCTTTAAAAGCCAAAAAAAAGCAGAGATAACACTAGTGCCCTATCAGCAACAGGGTGCTAACACGCAAATTTGCATTTTAGCACCCTTTTACTCTACGCTTACCCTTGCATCTCTAATAAGATGCAAGGATATCACTAACCCTGTTAGCGATAAAAAATCAGCGCTAACCGCGGTTAACGCTGCTTTTGTACGTCTGGTATTTTTCTGACTCAGCCATGATATCCTATGTAAGGTGGATATCATGGCTAAGTATGTCTATCCCTATCAGCAAGCTATCGCCAAATCTTGTGGGATTATCGTTGTATTCCCAGCAATAATCTCACAATTGGCAGCTTGCGTTCTGAATTTTATCGCTTTGGAGATAAGCGTTGCTGATAGCACTCTATCTCCGCGATAAAATAAGAGTTGGCCGGCGATAATTATTCTCGCACCTAGTATGCTTAGCGATAATTATCGCCTGGCCTTGTTAATATGCCCCTAACTTTGTGCATTGTGGTATATACTAAGATGATTTTACCATGTGCATAATGCAGAACCTCTGGCGAGATTTGATGAACTATGTCTGAGAGAAACCTGTTTTCTCACGATTTACACACAAAGGTTATGCAAGGTGCTACAGAAGCCTAAATGAGAGTATTATTTTCTGTATATTCACACTATCTTCCTCAAGCATATGGGAATAACTTCTGACAATCTGAGTAAAACATGTACTTCCAATAGTAGGAGCAGTCTGTCAATTCATTTCCCCTGTGTTCTATTGCAGCCGCCCTCAGGGTTCTAATAAACTGGAGCACTAACATTCTTATATATGATAAAAGCGTGGCACTTCTGAAGCCATCTTGATTGAATCAAAGCAGTAAAACCTTACACATTTCCTTTAGAAATGCACAAAATTATCTTAATAGATTGGGAAGGATTCTGGATTCTTGCATCATCGAGGAAAGTGCCTAATGACTGTAGAAAAAAGAAAAAAAACAGCGGTCATCTTGTGCAATTGGGTCAACTCTGCTACAATTTCTTTGATATATGACATTCTCGTACTGTATGCTTTAGGCATTATAAGAAGCATTGGTGGCAATACATTTACAAATTGACTTCTACCTAGTTTTACAAAAGAAATAATAATATAGAAATGTTCAGGAAATAAAACTTACATTTAAGTTGGTTTAAGTTTCTTCAAAGAACAATACAGTTAGTAAATCCAGCACCACATTTTTTGGAGACACCAGGAAATACACCTATATAGTGGAGGCATGATGCGTTTGAGACTCACTTGGGGGCAATTGGTGCTTCAAGATTCAGACCAGAGAGGAAAAGATATCTTACTTTGGCACACTGTGGGGTTTGAGGGTAAATCCACTTTTAAACATCTGCCTGATGTTCAAGTTAATGAGTAGGATGAGCTGGATGTCTATGAACAAGCTGTAAAGAAACTTGCACAAAGGTTCGATGTGGCTCCCAGTCTGGTGGTGTTGATGCTCAAGTTCTTGCACAGGTTCTATTTGTACAGGAACTTTGACCAACTTGGCTGCATTCCACCAATGTTGTCCTTGCACTCTAACAGCGTTCCCATATACCTTATCAATGACCATGGGATCTGAAAGATTTGGTTCTTCTTTTTTATCAACCCAGGTGTTTTTATGTGTACAAAATCACCCACCAGGAAATTGTACACTTTCAATTTTTTCCTTGCATCATAGTATTTCTTCTGCTTGTATTGTGCACATTCGACATTATGTTAAATAACATAATTACAACACTGATAGGAGATATTTCTCCTTTTAAAAACATACTCATCCATGCCGGCCTAAACTGTGTTGTAAGTTTTCTTCCTTTAAGAGACTCCTATGGGGAAATGCCCGTAGTGGAATGTGGTGTGGTTCTGTAAAACCACAACATGGATTGAACAGCACAGTTAACAGCACAAGTATTAGCCAACTCCCACCTTATACACTCACCAAGCACCCTGTTGAAGCGTTCAACTAGACAGTTTGTTTGTGGTTGGTAAAGCAAACTCTTAAGATGCCTAATAGAACCTTCATTCAAACATTTCTCCACATCACCTGATACAAACTCTACCCCATTGTCTGAAATGATCTCTTCAGGGAAACCCTCACTCATTAAAATGTCTTTGAGGAAAAGAATCCCTGCTTTGGAGTTTGGATGGCTGATGAATTTGACATAGGGCCATTTTGAATAATAATCTATAAGGACTAGTGCAAAATGGAAATTATGTGACAAAGCAATAAACAGCCCCACTAAATAAATACCAGGTTTCTTCCAAGGTCCAGAAGGACATTCAATATGTTTACACTGCGGTGTGGTCATTTTAAGAGATTTGTCAGATGTGAAACACGCAACACAACTCTAGACTAAGAGATACATTTCACCATCCATTTGTGGCCACCAAAATGATTCACACCCTCTTTTTTGTCAACGTAGCCCCTAAATGCCCTTCATTCGCTCTAGCCAGTATAATGCACCTCAACTCCATTGGCGGTTTCAATTTGTCACCTCTCAAAAGCAAACCATCCTCAATGGTTAACTCATCCAACACTTTAAAAAAGGTTGTAGATTCAAATCCAATGACTTTTCTCTAGGCCACCCTGCTGTAACATGTTCCATTACTTCTTTCATTAACCAGTCATTTGTCAATCTTTTTTTCCACAACGCCTCAGTGAACTGACTGATATTTTTCCACTTCCATAGCTGCAACCAAACATCATTCATCTTCACACTCACCTCTCACTTCTTTTTTTCCCACAATCGGATTTCTTGACAATAATCTGCCCTCACATTTCTCCCTCCAGAATTGTGAACCACTCCCAAATTGAATTAGTAACCTGGCTGCAAATCTTGCAATCCTGGGAGTACTACTCTTGTAATTGGTGCCATTCAAAATAGAAACTAATGGTTTGTGATGTGTTTGCAAGGCAAAACCTCTGCCCCAGAGATAGCAATAAAAATGTTTTATGGCCCGCCAACAAGCCAAGAGTTCTTTTTCTACAACAGAATAGTGGACTTCAGCAAGTCTAAGGGCTCTAGACGCAAATCCAGTAGTGTTTTCTATGTCACCAGCTCTCTGTATCAACACAGCACCAACTCCAAACTTGCTCACATCCACAGTCAACCAACATTTAAGGTTATGATCATAAGGTTTGAGCGCAATCGTGGTGATCAACTGCTGTTTGATGTCAGCAAAAACAGCCATGCACTCATCATTCCACTGAAATTCCATCTTGTATTTCAATCACTTTGAAAAAACCCTTATCCTGGATGCAAATTCGGGTACGAACCGTGAGTAAAATTCCCAAAGACCCAAAAAGGATTTTACCCCTGCTTTATCCACTAGGGGAGGTGCTTCCAGAATGGCTTCAACTAATCCATGTTTAGGACGTACACCATCCTCAGAGACAATATTTCCTAAGTATTCCACTGTAGGCTTTACAAATTGACATTTTTCCCTCTTGATCACTAGACCAGGTTTATCGAAAGTGATACGCACTTGCCTTAAGATCTGGTCATGCTCTATGCAAAAACTTGCTTGGATCAATACATCATCCTGAAAAACAGAGACGTTGGAAATTTACTTAAGTAATTCAGACAGCAGTCTCTGGAAAACAGAGGCTACAGATGCCAAGCCAAACGGCTTGCGGCAGTACTGGAATGTCCCTAAAGGGGAAACAAAAGCAGTCAAGTGACGTGATTCATATGCCAATTCTAACTGATGAAAGGCAGATGCTAAATCCAAATTAGAGAAGAACTTAGCCCCAGAGATTGTTGACCAGATCTCACTAATCTTGGGAAGGGGATTTGAATGTAGTCATATCTCTTTGTTGAGCTTTGAGATCCACACAAACTCTCAACTCACCATTCTTCATCTTGGTGACTACCGAGGGAGATAGCCGCAAAGAGGACTCAACTGGCTCAATTATTATTTTCATCCGTATGCCCTCCAATTCCTTTTCCAACTCACTGTGTATGCTGAAAAGGACACCCCTCAACTTATGCTTCACAAGTGTAGCATTAGCCTTTTTTCTCTTTGTGTTGAAATCCTATAATTTTCCCAAGATCGCCTGGTAATCCATTTAACAAATCCTCAATGGTATTAGAATCTTAATCACAGTGACCTGTTCCTTTGTACCTAGGTGCAGGATCATACCAAACAATTCCTGGTGGAACCATCCTAAGATGTTCAACCCCTTTACAGCAAAACACATTTTTTCACTAATGCGTCTCCCTTTAAATGCCATGATTTCCTCAAAAAACCTCTGGAAATCAAGGTTTCTACCATCATAGGAAAATGGAGCTCTATCAGGTTGAAACAATGACTGTCCGGGCCAATTCTGTTTGAAGAGCTCTTGGGTGATCATGGTGATCCTGGCTCCGTAATCTACTAAAAGATAAAGTTGTTTTTCTCCCACCTGAACGTAGACATACGTGTCGACACAATTCCTGCTCGACACTGTCCATGTTGTCATGGCCCACCAACAAAACTATATCTTGGACTTCACTCATTAAATTCTCAACATCAACTTCACAACCATCGCTCACAGTTGAGATTCTTGTTCCTTTGTGTCTCACATTTTGACACACCTTGGCAAAATGGGCAGTTTTTGCGCAAAGTCTACATAGAAAATGTTTAGCAAAGCAAGCCATATCCCCTTTTGATGTGGTGGATATACACACCTGAAGCACATTATTTTGTTTCAAAAACAAGTTCTGCTGGACAGGATTACAAAATGACGATGTGTCAAGGTGTTTCAGGGGGAAATGTTGAAGGTGGTTTGATTCATGTTGAATATCTATGGAGGAGCCTCATGGCTCATAAGATTCCATGGAGGTGCCATTAGTAAGGTAACCTGGTGTTAGTATAGTCTTTCCTACAATCTCCCTGTTTGGCGATGTGGCCTGGTGAATCCTGGCAGGGCCATCTCAGCCCTTTATTATTCTGAACTTACTCTGTTAGCACCTGCGCTTTGACAAATCTACTGTTATGACCAACTTGGGGTTCATACTTGTTTTTTTTGTTCCATTTCTTGTGGGTCTCTTTTCATCATCTGTTGTAATTTTTCTAAAAACTAAGGACAAATGTTCAAAAAAAACATTTGCAACAAGTCTTGCATTTGTGAAAGTTAGAGCTTTTGGTGTTGAAAATTACAATGTTTTTAACTATAGACTTTTTATTTGCAGTGGAGCGATTATTATTCTATAGCACTATTGCCGTTTATATGTCTTTGTGGTGCTGGAGAACCTTGGAAATAGGTTATGAGAGAGCGGAGACAAGAGTGATATGCTGCCTGGTAAAAAAAAGGTACTAAAGCCTTGAAAAAGCAAACACAACGGTATGCAAGATTAAGTAAAGCATGTCAAATGTAAGGATAAACAACAAGCTTTTTATAATGAAACTATTTACCTCCTTAGATAGTTTCATAGAAAATAAATCACGAGTCAAGCGATCAGACCACCTTGTTTTCACGGCTTTAAACACATAAACGGTATTGCGCGATTACTAAAACCCATTGCAAAATACTGCTGTAAAAAACACAAATCACAATCACTTTCGTGGCCTAATAAGTGAAATTAGTAAAACAAGGTTAGTCACCCGAGTAGAATACTTAGAAAAAAACATGAAATCAGTCAAATAGAAAAAACGACAGACTGAGGGGCATATTAACAAGACAGGCGATAAAATTATCGCCGCTTTAGCGGCAGAAAACTGCGGCTAAAACAGCGATAATGGGCTTGATAATATGCTCTATGGAATTCCATTTGAAGCCCATGTTAAATGTGGAGGACATATAACATGGGCTTCAATTGAAATTCCATAGAGCATATTATCAAGCCCATTATCGCCGTTTTAGCGGCAGTTTTCTGCCGCTAATGCAGCAATAATTTTATCGCCTGTCCATGCCCCTTACTGTGTTAATCAGAGTAGTTGACCCTTGTATTGAAGTTAGAATATTGAACTGTTAAAGCTGGGATAAGCTGTACTTTATCCATGAATTTAATGAAGCACCAACTAACCTGCTCCAGCATGACATGACTGCGTCGTTTTAAATCCCAATGCCCCCACAATTAAAAAGCAGTTTTAAAATGGTTTTCCGGAGAGACCCTAGGACTGTGCATGATACATAAAGCGTGAATTCAAGATTATGCTCCGTAACAACATAACTAACAAAGTGATTTCACCGTTTTTTTTTCATCCATCATCTCGATTTTAATAATGAAATAGATAAAAGCGGAGCTTTATAAATGTACGCTTGTGATCAAAATCTAGCAATAAGCTTTAATATGTTGGTGGCTGATTAAAAGTGTAAGAGTCAATTAGTATGCATTTTTTCATTTCTCAGACTCGATAGAGTTCGAAGAAGGTGATTCATTTGTATTCATTAATACTGAACGTTTGAGCTGATGGGCCACATTATTACGACAACCATGAGCTGGTGAGTAACACATTACTGATCAATGAAGACACATTTCCTTTCTAAGGGATGTCAGTTTTATTAATTTTTAATTTTTTTCAAACTGCACTCAAACTCTTCGCAGTTTATCGCAGAATATTATCGAAGAACTGTGAAGGATTCTAAACTATTTACATAAATTATATTCTAATCTTATTTACACCATCACACTGCTGAGAAAGAAAAGTGTTCACTATCTAAGGCACTAAATAATATCAAGAAGAAAACGTACCACTTGCCTGAAAAAAAACAAAGACGGTGTACCAAAATGAAGTGTGGGCATTAATTTCGCCAACATAACTTTTAGCATTGGACCTAATAATAGACGAGATCCTTTTTATTCAGACGTAAAACAGAAAGATGAAAGGCTAACACTGTTGCTCTACTGGTCGCCCTTTGGCAAAAGTTTGGGGGCTCTCCTGGGGCCCTTCTTTTGGAAGAGCTTTAGGGAAAGGTGGCTGTTCTTGATGTGGCTTCCGTTTTTTGGCAAGTGGAGGTGCACTGCTGGCATCGCAGGGGGGCACCACTCCAGGCATGGTGTTTTAAAGGAACACAAACGGCTGACAAGGCAGATAATAACGATTTGGGTGGCAGAACGCAGGCAGGCAGCTCTAGCCACCATTTTTATGAGCTCGCTCAGAGTCTTCCTGGGGCTGTCAGCATTCGGCCAATGGCCTCTGAAGCAGGTCCCAAACACGCTACTCATTACCTGGTTTTTCGAAAGGGATGTGTAGACATAAAAGAAGGACAGACAGTAATGTCCCAGTCAGTTTTGGTATACTTCCGATCACACCCAAAAGCAGTGGAATACGGAAAAACATTGTGGCATATTATCAAGACAGGAGATAAAATTATCGCAGTTTTAGCGGTAGAAAACTGCTGCTAAAACGGCGATAATGGGCTTGATAATATGCTCTATGGAATTTCAATTGAAGCCCATGTTAGATGTCCTTCACATTTAACATGGGCTTCAATTGGAATTCCATAGAGCATATTATCAAGCCCATTATCGCTGTTTTAGCGGCAGTTTTCTGCAGCTAAAACGGCAATAATTTTATCTCCTGTCTTGATAATATGCCCTGTTGTCTTTTTGAACCCTTTTCATGCTCAATGTGGAACTCAGGAAAGATTGGTTTAAATCATCAGAGTGTATGGGACTGAAGCTAATTAGGTGGGCGCCTGGGTGAATAACTAGCAGGATATAACGTAAGTAGTCTCGAAAGGAACACTTAATCACCTACTGCACAAGTAATCTATACTTGGACTGTGCTCCTTGCTATAAAACGGAAATTAAGTTTTAGAGTACCTGCCATTAAGGAGCCAGGAAAAAAAGAGCAACAGAGGAGTGAGCAAATGGCAAGCAGCAGCAAAATTACTCTCTAAAGAGTAATTACCAAGGTCTTGCAGACAGCGCATGCACTGCCTAGGCTCGACCTAAAAAAATGAAAACTCAATGTAGTAATGTATTTTAATAGTTATGCACTGTTTGTGTTGTGTTGCTTTTAACCCATGCATTCTGTCATGGAACAAAGTAATGTGAATGTTCCAGAAAGTGGTGGTTGGTTTCCACTTGCCTTCCTGGAGCAGTCGAGGGTACTTTGAGCTGTCCTTGAATAAAGCCATTTATCTACATTAACATTGTCTGCCACGGTTCACTGACAAAACATCGACACCCAAAACACCACACCACAATATTGAGTCATAAATATAGCTGTCAAAAATATCATCATCCTATATTAATAAAGGAAAGTACAAAAATATCGGAAAACATATCAATGACATGAATATAGATGTAGAAAATATCACACATATATAAAAATTATATACATTTACTGTAAAACAATTAATAAACTAATAATTCAAATGTAGTTTATATTTTTTAAATATATAAAATGTAGCAAATAAATATATATATATATATATAAATTTAAGTGTAAATACTTTAAAATGGTTTAATGTTTTAACTAATAATAGAATGTTTTTTTAACATACATTTTATTTTATTGGTATGTATATATATATATATATATATATTACCTACTGGCGGTCGCCAGTAGGTATATATAGTTAGGATTTTTTCTCTATGGGATTTTTGAAAATTCTATGTCTAATAACTTTGGCGTTTGTGGACGGAATCGTCTGACATTTTCAGGAAAATGGCACATTTTGTTTCTGAGCAGCCCCTGACAATTTGGGGGGGTTTCGTCAAGGGGGGGCCGAGAAAAAAGGGGGGTCCCAAAACACGTTTTTCCCATGTTAATTTCCATAGGGCGGTTGGCCTCACTTTTAGCTCGAAAGGCTAAATGGATTTGCACGAAACTTGGCAAAATTGTAGGGACTGTTAGCCTGATGTGCCTTTGCTAGGTCTCAATATATGTGCTCCATCGGATTTTGAGTAATTTAGGTTCAAAAAAAGATATATATCTGGGCGGAGCCTAACCACACATCTGATCTGATTGGCTGTCAGCACTTCATCCAAGAAGTGTTGGCAGCCATCTTGGGACCAATATACATGATAGCACCTCATTAAAAAGCATTGTAGTTAATAGAGGGTTTTAGGACTTTAGTTACATTATAAATCATTTGTTGATGGTACCATACTCGTTTTAGGAATTGTGGTGGGTTCTAAGGTGATTTTACCATGTGAAAAAACCTTCTGCTGTGATATCATGAATATTGTTTGAAAGAAAACTAATATCTCATGATTTTCCCACAGTGGTTTGGAAGGGGATCTATAAGCTAAACTGAAAGCATATTTTCTGTAAATTCACATTATCTTTCTCAGTCATGTGAAAATGAAGTCTGACATTCTCAGTAAAACATGTACATCCAACAAGGACAGAGACTGTCAGTTGATTCCTTTGTGTTCTACTGCAGCCTCCTAGAGTGTTCTAAAGAACAACTAGAGCGCTAACAGTCCTACTTATTACAAAGGTATGGCACACCTGAAGCCATCTTGATTGGAATAAAGTGGTAACTCTTAAAACATTTAATTTAAAAAGAAACAACATGAGGGGGTATATTTTGCCATAGAAAGTATGATTAGTGCTGCAGAATGAAAAATTAGGGCACATTTTGAGTGACTTCTCAAATCCTTTTCTATTTCATTAAAACATTCTGACATGCAGTCTCCCAAAATGGCCACCAGAGACAAAAGAGCCCAAATGTAGCCCAAATATCACCCAGATGTAGCCCAAGTATAGCCCAATGACAGAATGTCCCAGAGTGTTCTAAAGAACAACTAGAGCGCTAACAGTCCTACTTATTACAAAGGTATTGCACACCTGAAGCCATCTTGATTGGAATAAAGTGGTAACTCTTAAAACATTTAATTTAAAAAGAAACAACATGAGGGGGTATATTTTGCCATATAAAGTATGATTAGTGCTGCAGAATGAAAAATTAGGGCACATTTTGAGTGACTTCTCAAATCCTTTTCTATTTCATTAAAACATTCTGACATGCAGTCTCCCAAAATGGCCACCAGAGACAAAAGAGCCCAAATGTAGCCCAAATATCACCCAGATGTAGCCCAAGTATAGCCCAATGACAGAATGTCCCAGAGTGTTCTAAAGAACAACTAGAGCGCTAACAGTCCTACTTATTACAAAGGTATAGCACACCTGGAGCCATCGTGATGGGAATAAAGTGGTAACTCTTAAAACATTTAATTTAAAAAGGAACAAAATGAGGGGGTATATTATGCAATAGAAGGTATTATTAGTGCTGCAGAAAGAAAAATTAGGGCACATTTTGAGTGACTTTTCAAATCCTCTTCTATTTCATTAAAAAATTCTGACATGCAGTCTCCCAAAATGGCCACCAGAGACAAAAGAGCCCAAATGTAGCCCAAATATCACCCAGATGTAGCCCAAGTATAGCCCAATGACAGAATGTCCCAGAGTGTTCTAAAGAACAACTAGAGCGCTAACAGTCCAACTTATTACAAAGGTATGGCACACCTGAAGCCATCTTGATTGGAATAAAGTGGTAACTCTTAAAACATTTAATTTAAAAAGGAACAAAATGAGGGGGTATATTTTGCCATATGAATTATGATTAGTGCTGCAGAAAGAAAAATTAGGGCACATTTTGAGTGACTTCTCAAACCCTCTTCAATTTCATTAAAAAATTCTGACATACAGTCTCCCAAGATGGCCACCAGAGACAAAAGAGCCTAAATGTAGCCCAAATATCACCCAGATGTACCCCAAGTATAGCCCAATGACAGAATGTCCCAGAGTGTTCTAAAGAACAACTAGAGCGCTAACAGTCTTATTTATGACAAAAGTATGGCACACCAGAAGCCATCTTGATTGGAATGAAGTGGTAAGTCTGAAAACACTCAATTTAAAAAGGAACAACATGAGGGGGTTAATTTTGTCATAGAAAGTATGATTAGTGCTTCAGAAAGAAAAATTAGGGATCATTTTGAGTGACTTCTCAAATCCTCTTCTATTTCATTAAAAAAATTCTGACATGCAGACTGAAACCTGCACTTTGAATACCAGCAGCAGACGTCCCTGGTGAGCAGTAGCTTTACTACAGTGATCTAATGTGCAACTAGAGTGCTAACATTCAGAATTTATGGCAAATGTGTGACACATCTGAATGCCTTCTTGATGGAACCAAAGTAAACAAGCATTGAAAATGCAATAGATCTCGCCCTCGTTTAAGTTAAAGCCATTCTGTTTGTAATGAGGTGGCTTTTTAGCTTTGCTTTTATTAGTGTTTTTTCAACTTTCATGTAAATAACATGCATCTGTATGCATATAAGTATATGTATGCATGCATTTATGTTTGTATTTATATAGATATACAGATGATATATGTTTATATTTGTATGTATATATATATATTCACTGAAAAAACCATAGGCTATAGACCATATATAGTTAGGAATTAGCATTTACAAAACCTTGAAAATTCACTGAAAAAACCATAGGTTATAGACCATATATAGTTAGGAATTAGCATTTACAAAACCTTGAAAATTCACTGAAAAAACCATAGGTTATAGACCATATATAGTTAGGAATTCGCATTTACAAAACCTTATTTTACTCACACAAAACCATTGAAATTCCATATATAGTTAGTTGCACTAACTATATATCGCGCACCCGCAATCCACTGCTGATGATGTCACATATTACATCATTCATGACATGGTCAGTGACATCACTGATGACATCACTGATGACATCTCAAATGACATCACTGATGACATCACTGATGACAACATCCAGTGACTGTATGTTTCTGTAAAGTTAAAATATGTCTTACATATTGAAGAATGAGTGGATGTATAAGTGTCTGGATGAAGGATTTAGTAGGTGCATGACTGACTGTATGAGTGAGTGATTAAATGTGTCTCACTGAGTGCATGGGTTAGTGACTAAACTGTCTTAATTTGTGCATCATTATGTCTGTTGTTCTGTAAACTGTTGCATGTGTTGATAAGTAGCTATATGAATAACTATATGGGTTATTGATTGGTTGCCCAAGTATTTGTATGGGAGACTGAGTGTGTGTGTGGGTGGCTGGGAGGTGTATGACTCTGTGCATAGATGTGTGAGCAGTTGATTCACTAGATGTACGGTTTCAAAAGTGCATGTGGAAACAGCTGTATGGGCGGTTGACTGTGTGCATGAGTGTATTGGTGAGTGAATGGATATCTCAGTGCTACATGTCAAAGTAAGTACATATGTAAAACACAGTACATGTGAGAGTTGACATATATAAATAACTGTGCATAAGAGCCAGTGAATGTGTGAGTGGCTGTATGGATCATTGTGAACTTGTATCAGGGATTGTATAAGAGAGTAAATATGTGTTAGTATATGTTTGAATAAGTAAAGTTTGTATAACTGTATAGTTGAGGAAATGGAGGTGTGATTGATTCTTTGCATGACTGATTAGTTGTGTGAGTAACTCCATGGATGAGTGACAGTCTGTGAGTGTCTGTTTACACTGATTGTATCTAAGGTTATATTAGAGTCTGAAGAGGTTCATCGTATTATCACATGAATGATATCATCAGTGATGTGATCAGTAATGTCAAATGAGATGTCATCAGTGATGTCATCAGTGATGTCATTTGAGATGTCATCAGTGATGTCATTTGAGATGTCATCAGTGATGTCATCAGTGATGTCACTGACCATGTCATGAATGATGTAATATGTGACATCATCAGCAGTGGATTGCGGGTGCGCGATATATAGTTAGTGCAACTAACTATATATGGAATTTCAATGGTTTTGTGTGAGTAAAATAAGGTTTTGTAAATGCGAATTCCTAACTATATATGGTCTATAACCTATGGTTTTTTCAGTGAATATATATATATATATATACACACACACATACCAATAACATAAATTTATGTTAAAAAACATTCTATTATTAATTAAAACATTAAACCATATAAAAATATTTAAACTTACATTTCCCCCTCCAGTCAATGCAACAGAAGGAAAAGTGTTGGATAGCATAGGGGTAAAAATTAGTATTCCCACTCCAACCAGTGCAACAGTAGGGAAAGTGTTGGATAGCGGAGGGGTAAAAATTACAATTCCCACTCCAGTGAGTGCAACAGTAGGGAAAGTGTAGGATAGCGGAGGGCTAAAAATTACTATTCATACTCCAGTCAGTGCAACAGTAGGGAAAGTATTGGATAGCGGAGAGGTAAAAATTACTGTTCCCACTACAGTCAATTCAAAATTAAAAACAAGCAGAATATCAACAACAAAAAGTAATTGAAAAAAATGTATTGAAAAAATATATAAATATGTTCAAAATTAAAATACAAATATATTTAATATTATGCATTTAATTTTTTTATAATAAATACATATCACAAATAACTACAAATATTATATTAAAAAAATAGAAAAATATTTTTCAAACAAATTTTTTTAATTAGAAATTACTTATAAACAAATACATTATTACATACATGTATTTTATTTACATCCTACTCTATAACACCACACAATTCACAACCCAAATCTAAATTAAAAATACAATGTACTTCCATATTTAACATAATTATTTATCAATTAAATAAATATAATTAATTACAAAACAAATTAAAACACATAAAAATTAACTTCCCACCCTATACCCCAATAGACCATACAATTCAAGCCTAAAAATGAATTACACAATTCACGTTTAGTTTTCAATGAATAAAATATGAATTAACAAGTAATTAATAATAAATTACTTTCCATCCTTTACCCCTATAAACCCCACAACCCACACCTAAAAACAATTACACAATTTTCATATTTCATATTTAATTAAATAATTAATATTAATTAACAACTAATTAGTAATTAATTACAAATAAATTACTTCCCAACCTATAAACCCCACAACCGCACCAAAAATTAACTAAACTATTTTTATATTTAATTTTCAATTAATTAATTAGCAATAGTTAACAACTATTTATTAATTATTTAAAAATATATTACTTCCCACAAGTAAATCTCAATTGAATAAATATGAATAAATAAAAATATATCATTAATTTTTTATAGTTAAATTACTTCCCACCCTATTCCCCTATAAACCCACAACCTGCTACGTAACTAAAAAGATGCAAAAATTAATTAAAATAAAATTGATAACTACTAATCTTTTAACACATATATTAAAAAACATACACAATACTTACAGAAAAAATACAACACATACATTTAAATATATAGTAAATTACATAACACTAATTAAAAAAACGATATTTTGAATCAATCAATCAATACATTTATAAAGCGCGCTACACACCCGTGAGGGTTCAAGGTACTGGGGGGCGCTACTGATCGAAGAGCCAGGTCTTGAGGAGTCTTCTGAAGGCCAGCAGGTCCTGAGTCTGTCGTAGGTTGGTTGGGAGAGTGTTCCAGGTCTTGGCGGCGAGGTAGGAGAAGGATCTTCCGCCGGCTATGGTTTTCCGGATCCAAGGGACTGTGGCGGGGCGAGGTTGGCTGAGCGGAGGCTTCGGGTGGGGGTGTGGAAGCTGAGTCGGTTGTTGAGGTAGGTGGGTCCGGTGTTGTGTAGTGCTTTGTGTGCGTGGATGAGGAGTTTGAAGGTGATCCTCTTGTTGACGGGGAGCCAGTGCAGGCCTCCCAGGTGGGGTGTGATGTGGCTGCGGCGGGGGACATCGAGGATCAGTCGAGCCGAAGCGTTCTGGATTCGTTGTAGTCATATCAGGAGCTTGTTTGTAGTTCCTGAGTAGAGGGCGTTCCCGTAGTCTAGTCTGCTGGTGATGAGGGCCTGGGTGACAGTTCTTCTAGTGTCAGTAGGGATTCATTTGAAGATTGTGCGGAGCATTCGGAGGGTGTTGAAGCAGGACGCGGAGACGGCGTTGACTTTAAACAGCTACCATTTTGCAAACTGTATTATTGACTTCTATTGTTTAAAAAACAATGATTTCTTACCTTCCACTCGATAGTCTTGATCACCATATTCTTGCTAACAATATTTCTCACTGACGATTTTTCGGCCTCGATAATTTCTGTTGTTTAAAATTTCCCAACTCAATATTTTGTCTGCACACCCTCTGCCACTTTCTACATATCTTCTTCATCCATTTCAGTATGCCGCACACATGCAAAGAAGAAACACGAGGCAAAAGAAAAGTATTTTTCTTTGTTACGTGGAGTCTCCAGGAGGCGTAGTATTTTGGAGTAAATCAATGTCTACAATTCTTTGTAGATATTTGTCAAAATCCATTGTTGGATGCATGTAAACAGCCGTGCACCATGCATGGAATGTCCCCTTGGTGCAAAGTAACGTAAGGCAGAGCATTGCAGTGAGTTGCATTACTCTAGGTTACAAATAAACGCAAATCGCCATGTACACTGGTTTGTGAATTGCTACCAGGATTTTGTGTTGGCTCTGCGCTAAAAAAGCAACACAAACTGGACGCAATTTGCAAACTTGTGCTATGATGTTATTTTACAAATTAATGGTTCATGGTTTGACACCTCTAGGCCACAGGCTGAGCTAATTTTGATGGCTTTGAAACTTATGAGTGGCCAATAACAGTAGATGTCAGCTTCATTTGTGTAAATAACTGTGCCATCTCTGTGTCTAAATCTCCATTACTCTTTTCGCAGAGAGATATTTTGAAAAGAAAGCTTTGCAATTTGTAGATGGAATGAATTTCTGAGAGTTTCATAAATTCCAGTGAACATCCAGAGCGTCTGGCCTGATTCACAAAGATCTGATGCGGGTAGTGGTGATTTGTTTTTGATACAGATATCAGTTTTCCAGTTTTCCCTAAACCTTTGTAAGTCACACTTCCTCTTAAGAATGCATTGTGGATCGGGACATGCTTCTATAACTGCCGCATTAGCTCAGCGAGATGTGGCCTGGTGAACCTTGGCAGGTCCATCTCAGCCCTTTATTATTCTTAGTTTTCTCTGTTAGCATCCGCCCTTAGGCAAATCTACTGTTATGACCAACATGGGGTTCATACTTGGGGTTCAAACCGAGAACTCAGACTAGGACAGGAATGAATCAAATGCGACAGACATCCATGAATACATGGACCTTGGTTGGAAGGCAAAACAGTAAGAGTTTACAAAATGTCCTTCTTTATTTCTTCATAGTATTTCTGATACTCTCCAGAAGGAGGCAGTAGTTCGATGTTGTAGGACAGGAGAGAGCTGCGTGAATAAATGTTTCTGTAGTTTCGACCACGAGCCATTGAAATTAATTAGTACAATTAATTAGTAAGAACTGAATCATGAAACCTCACGAATACTTGCGGCATTACATCAAAGAACAGCGTTAAATATCGCTGAGTGGGCTTAGCTCGGATTTGCCTAACTTCGGCTAGCGCCATATTTGATCGCCGAGATATCTCCACAGCGATATTAAATCCGGCAATAGCAGCGAAATCCGCGAACATTGCTGGAAATCCATCGCAACAACGGAAGCAATAAGGTATTCCTTGCCAATAAGGAGATGTGGATTCAGCCATAGAATCCACCTCCCATCATATGTATAGTAAGCGTGGGCGTAGTTCGCGAAGTAGCGCTACGCGAAGTGCACTTCGCACTACGCGAACTTCACGTACCACTACGCGAGCTGCGTAGTAGCATGTTCGCACTGTGCAAGATGCGTTTTCAATGATTGCACAGTGCGGACAAGCATCCGGCACTGTGCAATCATTGAAAACGGCATCTTGCACAGTGCGAGCTGTAGTTTTCTGCTGCTCGAGTAGATTTTTACTCGAGCGGCAGCTTTCTCAACGCGAACTGGTAGTTTCTCATCGCAAGCGGTCGCGAGCATGCGCAACCACTCGCAATGAGAAACCTGACCTGCCTGCGTTGAGAATCTCGACGGGATGTCATTTTGCTTGCTCGCGGTCGCGAACATGATGTTGAGGACCGCGAACAAGCAAAAAATGACCGCTGCACCACGCTACCCTGTACTACGCATGTTCGCACTGTGCTACATGCAGCTCGCGTGGTGCGAAGTTGCGCAAACTTCGCAAACTACGCGAGCGTAGCGTAGTGCTTCGCCCAGGGTTAATGTATAGCTAATTTTAACCTAATTTTAAATATTTTATGACGTTCAAATAATTGACTTTTTTAAGAAGATGTGTAAATAAATGTATTGTGGGTGTTTTGAAAATATTTTAAATGTATGTATTATCTTTGCCTTTTATGATTTTAACAAAAATCGAATAAAGTGTATTTTGACTGACTGTATAGCTAAGTCTCCATTTTTGCAGATGTTAGCTTTTGGCGATATCCGCTGTTAGCGCTGATTTTAATGTTGGTATTGGTGTCCTGGGCCAGTTAGTTCATAAGGAGAAGTGCTATCAACCATGATTCCCGTGTTGTGTTTGAAGGAAACGCCCACTTTGCATCTCATTAGAGATGCAAAGCGAGGAGTCCATAAATTGGTTGCTAACATGCGCTAATGCATGTTAGCACTGCCTTGTAAATAGGGTAAAAACATTATCTCCGCTTTTTTGGCTTTTAAAGCCGAAAAAGCGGAGATAAGGCCCTTGATAATATGCCCCGAGTCCATAAATTGGTTGCTAACATGCGCTAATGCATGTTAGCACTGCCTTGTAAATAGGGTGAAAACATTATCTCCGCTTTTTTGGCTTTTAAAGCCGAAAAAGCGGAGATAAGGCCCTTGATAATATGCCCCACTTGTTCGTAGAGCTAGAAATGTAAAACATTTACTTAAAATACCGTCAATTGGAGGTAAAGGTGTAGAGCAGAAAAGGGCTGGAGCCACTTTGAGCAGAATCATGAGAAGAGGAGACTGATAGTTAACATATACATTTATTATTATTATTTTTTTAATAATTTTTTTAACTCTGACCAAAGAAATTGGCATCAAAGGCAAATGTGAGAATATATTTATTGTGGCTTTCCTAATTTCTCACAAAATAGCTGCATTTTAAAATGTCACACACGTTAAGGCACCTGTTGCAGAGATCTTTGTGTTCCCAGCATTTTCGAGGGCATAATAAAGGTAAGAAAAGGATGAGGATTATTACACTAACTGGACTGATCTGTCTGCAGTCTAGTCGCAGGTTTGACTCATCAGAAAACAGCATAGATGATTAATGTGCCTGCTGCGAAGCACAACATGTAATTTGCAGGTCACTGATGTGTATATAAGTACATAACCCAATGGGTTACTCAGTTTGTCACAGAGATCATTGTTATTGTTGAGGGATATTATATACGATCCTTGCATTATAGCACAGCAAGTAATGGGCCGGAATCAAGAAGCTGTATGCAACCTGCAAGAAGTGTTATCCCTTTAATTTCATTGGTCTGTCTTGCGCCTTTAGCACCACTTCGAACATTGCATTCTGTAGTTTGTAAATTGAGGCCTATATTTATCATATTTTAACGCAGTGCAGCAAGCCACCTTGCTGTGCTAGTGGAAAATGCAAGAATGTGCCCTATTTAACATTATACAGCTCATTCCTATCGCTTCTTAGCTCTGGCGCACTTTTGGCTGTCTATCGCCAACATAGGTGCCCTTAGGCATGGGGCAAGGGTGCTTGCGCTTTAAGCAGAATTGTTTTTGTGCAGAAAGGAGGCATTTTTCTTTCTCCCCACATGTGCTGCAGAATGAAGCACATGTAGAAAGAAGAAAAACAAAGAGAAATAAAGATATTTGTCCTCACTTGGGGAGACTTAGGATTTTGACTCATTCCCAGGTCTTCAACTAATGGTAAATCTGGGAATGCACCAAAATCCATGGGTGGATGCGTGGGAACACCCATGCTCCACCCATGGAATGCCTCCCTGGGATAGAGTGAGCAAGGCAGTCATTTCTAGATTCATCAATTCATGCAGGGCCACGCAAGATAGACTTGCGTGACTTGAGTAAACTTAGTTAGGTTTTGCATCACCCTTGCACCCCCTTGCATGGCACAAGGGCGACTCAAACCTTTAATAAATCTGGCCCTGAATACTTTATTACAACTGAGTAACAGTTTGAGCTGAGAAACTTGGCGCCACGTCGTGGTGCCTATCCAAGAAATCAATAAGCAGATCCGAGTTAGAGCTCAGAGAAGGTCTACCTCCATTTCGTGCACAAGCAGAGGCCTTTAAATGTTTGCTATGCAAATTATACAACAAACCGCAGAAAATAATATAAAGTCTCTTCGAAATATAAAAAAGAAGTCCTGATTTTCACCCATTAAATCTGGAGCTGGAAGGGGAGCGGACTGCTGCCCATCAAACCCAGTGAAGGACTGGGTTATTTAGAACCCAGCGGTGCCAGGGCACAACACCTGAAACCTTCGTGGGTAACCTGCTCCGGCGTACGAATCACAGAGACACGGGACACTTCCTTCGGCGTCAAAGATTCAAGGTTTATTTGCTGCAGGGAAACACAGAAATCACGGAAGTACAACAAGTGTAGTTCAGAGTGTCTGCTTCAAATTGGTTCTGCGGATCGCTCCTTTTATACATGATTTTCCCATAGAGTTACATTGAACACAAAAGTTTATGACCCGGTTCCCACAATTATCCCCCAGAGGGGCCGCTTTGGTCACTTTAATACACACAAGGCCCGGAACATAAGTGCGGAAACATTTGGCGGTTCCCAACTGTAAAACCCCATCTTCCCAACATTAGTGCATTCCAATCGGCAATAAAACAGATCAAAATAGGAACAAGGACAGGTGTAGAGGAAGACGGAGACAGTGGGGAGATCGGAAAGGGTGTAAAAGGGAGGTATCGAGAAACACGAGATACAGGCATCAAAGGGACGTGCCTAATGAGATGCACGGCTAAGATAATAAACCGGCACGGCGAGATGAGCCTCGAGCGTGGCCATCTGCCTTACAGTATCATCCCCCTCATCATAAAGACACTTACAAAGGACATGTGTCTTCCGCAAACATCTTGGGAGTCCCAGGGTCGCGAAGCGGACAGCGTCCGTTCGCTGGCTACTTGAGGGCAAGAGACAAAATGGATGCCGTATCTAAGATGGAACCCGTGGGTACAGATAGAAATACCCACGTAACAAACAAACGGTTTAGGTTAGCGCAGCGAAACTGCGTACACCCACTAAACTCGTCATTTGCGGTTCATAGATACCAGACTCGACCATATTCGTGCGAGTCGAAAACACCACTTACAATTGTCACGGAACCTCAGACGCTCCTTTTGCCCTCATGTAGGCAAGCACTAGTCGGAATCATACTCGATATTCATCAGACCATCTAGATGTTGCTGTAGCATAGCTCTGTCCAACCGAGTCCCCTTGGTAACAGGCGGCTGTCTCATACACGTTGTAGCACAGAGGCCACATAAGGCAGGACCGCACTGCACACAAAGGCAACACGTGAACAGGAACGCCACAACGACTCCGATGATCATCAGAATTTTCCAACCCCAAGTCAACATCAGGCCCCAAAACCACCCAAGTAACGTCCAATCCCCTACATCCACGTGTATGGATTCGGAGATTTTATGCAACTTCGAGATGGCTTGATATACGGTCGGAGCATTATCAGGAATGAAAATACAGCAGCTCGAATGGATCACCTTACATACCCCACCACGATCTGCTAAGATCACGTCTAAAACCATACGGTTTTGTAACGTCATAAGTCTATCCGCCTGCAGTTCTGTGGTAATATTACCAAGGGCACTGGCAGTAATGTTAGCTGTCGATTCCACCACTCGAGTCAACTGTCTCAGGTTCCTACTATTAACCATAGGTCCCCAAAACGGGAGGAAACCCTTGAAAAAGTCTCCTGCCTCTTGACCGGCAGTGTCCTCTTCGCTAACTACGCCTCTCACAACTCTAGTCTTGTGATAATCTGCATCTACAGTAAACGTCGGAGGCAACAAATTTGCGATAAAACATGAGCCCATAAAGTCAGAGGGCAACCATGCATACGCACGATCATGGCAGATAAAGTATGTACCCTTGGCAGCCAGAAACACAGGGGACGAGACCATCGGCAGAATGTAATTTTCAGTGCAAGCACTCTCTCCAAGTCGGGCTTTCGATCTTCGGCCACGACCTATGAGACAAAAATTACCAATGTGGGGTACGACCCATATCGGAGGTGAGCTTTTGAGCTGTTTTTCACTAGTGAACACGCTATACTCGCCTCTACTCAGGACCCTGTAGGCTTGTACCTCTTCTTCAGGAATAAGCGAGGGATCATAGATATCACTATCTAAATCCTCTATTGCTATAGACAAAGGTTTTTGATACGAGGTAGGACCAGAGTAGGGGGAGCGTGGTTCTCGAATGGGGTGGAAACCTAGTGCGCTTCGAAACATTGTTTGAAATGCTCGAGCAGACCCTTGGGAACTATACGGCAACACCAGATATGGGATTCCCTTATCCGTAGTATGTGGCATCAACCCACACACCCAACAATTAGTAGTGTTAACCACTAACTGATGCTGATGGAGGAGCTGAATAAAGGAATTATTGCGGAATTCTGCACGTCTAGCCTGCTCGTGTTCAGGTAAGATATGAAAAGAATGAGGAGAAGCAGTGGAGGGAAATTTAGGGTCAGGGGTAGGAGTAGGTGTAGCAGAAGGTAAGAAGTAAGACATTGTGTAATACACCCCACCCGCCATTAATGCAGAAACAGTCAAAAATAATACGAATATTTGAAACATAAAACATTTGGTACGACTAAGTTGCTGCAGCTTGAATCTTTGAGCTTGAGCTTCTTCCAAATCCATCAACTTCGAAAATGCCATTCCCTACGACTGTCCGCAACGTTTCTTGACGCACTTCGTTCTGTGTAGCAGTAGTCAATCCCTAGGAGTTCCCAGGAACCGACGGTCTTTAACCTAGCGTCAAGACCTACTAACCAGAAGGAAGTACGCGCGCGGCCCTACGGCCTTTATTTCACAAATATATATATATATGTGCAAAAACAATGTTTCTCAGCTGTGGAAGCAAAAGGTGTAAGGAACGAAACTCAATGAATATATATAAAAATAATCACAATAATACGAATGTTCAAACTGATCACGGAAAACGGGATAATACAATTGTCAAGGGACAGAGCAGGATCTTTTATTAGTCTCTGGTGCTAGATCGCAAAAAGTATCGGGTTTTCCCAGGACGTGTCTGTTCGTCAAACAAAGGATCCGTTGAAGAGACAACGTCCTGCTGATCAGTTGAGTGTTCTGGTCTTGAGTCTTTTGATGACAAATGTTCAACAGTGGCTTTCTGCTGCACTGAGGATTCCCCGACAGGTTGTGCGTCGCTAAAAGGTACAAACGCTGGCAATCCTTCGGTTTCAGTTGATGCAATGCCTCTCCTCACCCACGGGTCTGCCGGCAAAGGGATAGGGACTTTTTTGGTGTGGGTGGCGTGCACCCAGTTTTTCCGTCCCTCAAGACGAACAGCAGTCCTCGTGGCAAGGAGAACCTGGTAGGGTCCAGTGAACCTCGGATCCAAATTGTTCTTGCGCGAAAAGTTGCGCGTCACCACCCAATCTCCGGGCTGGAGCTGGTGGCCTGGACCCTCCGTCTGCGTCGGCAGTGCGTCGTGAACCTGTTGGTGAATTAACCTCAGTTTAGCAGTCAAGTCATGAAGATAATCGATCAACATTGGATACTCAAGATCACAGAACATACCTGGCCTAGGAACCCCCCAAACATTCGCAGGACGACCGAACACTATTTCATAGGGACTAAGCCCTACTCGGGAGTGTACAGTCGCCCTAGTTGACAGTAATGCTAAGGGTAAAGCGTCAGGCCACGAAAGACCAGTCGTAGCCTGAATCTTTGCTAGTTTCAGTTTAAGGGTGCCGTTATACCCTTCAACCAAACCAGCTGACTGGGGATGATTGGCACTATGGAATTTCTGATTAATTCCAAGGCCCTTACACACACTCTTCATCACGCTCCCCACAAACTCACTTCCGTTATCTGACCACACGACTCTAGGCATTCCGTACCGAGGAAAGTATTCCTTCAGTAGGATTTTCGCAGTAGACAAAGCAGTATTGTCTTTGAGAGGATAGGCCTCGATCCATCGGGAGAATGCGCAAACCACAACTAAAACGTATTTCAGGTTATTGCATCGCTCCATATGGATGAAGTCCAATTGAATCACCTCAAAGGGACATGAAGGGGGAGCAAAACTGCCAGGAGGAGTTGGGGTTCCCTTGCCAGGATTGTACAACATGCACACCATACAATTCTTAACCAAGCGTTCAGCACATTTCGTGATACCATCATTCTTCCACACCGGGGACAGCAACTTACAAATACCTTTCGCGCTAATATGTGCTAACCCATGCGCCATTGTCACAACGGCCAGCACATACGCATCAGGCAACAACCATCTTTTCTGATCCGACAAATCAATCCAACAACCATTCACATCCAACTTTCCCGTACTTTCTTTCCACTTCGTCTTTTCAGTCTCGGTGGCCTCATTCTGAATTTCTTTCACACTTTCAATAGTGTCTTCGCACATGCTCGACTCTATAGGCCACCTAACCAAACTCGTCACATACATTCGAGTGCTAAGGTTCCGAGCAGTCTCCTTAGCAATCTCATCCGCAAACGCATTACCACGACCAACATCATCCGTCACCTTACGATGCGCACTACATTTAACAATCGCTACCTGCTTAGGCAACGTAAGTGCATCCAAAAGATCATTCACAAGCTGGCCATGCTGAATCTTCGTACCATGCGATGTCAGAAAACCTCTCTCTCTCCACAACCGTCCAAAGCTATGGGCGACGCCAAAAGCATATTGGCTGTCGGTAAACACATTCACACGTTTCCCTCTTGCTAACACACACGCTCTAGTGAGAGCGATCAGTTCTGCAGCTTGGGCAGAATTCTGATTCAATCTTGCAGTCTCAACAACAGTATTCAACGTTACAACAGCATAAGCAGTAGTCACATCGCCATTTGGCAACTTGAAACATGAACCATCCACATACAGCGTTCCATCTGGGTCTTCCAATGGGGTGTTTTTAAGGTCCACTCGACCTTTTGTTTCCTCCTCTGTCCTCAAATAACAATCGTGTTCTGTTATTTCATCTGACTCTGAGCTAATCGGTAACAAAGTTGCCGGGTTCAGGACATTACAACGTTTTATTTGAATGTGGCTTGCCAACAACGTCAACTCGTACCCAGACAACCTCGCACTCGTCAAGTGCTGAGTTTTTGTACGATTCAAAAGAGTGTCGACTGCATGCGGAACCATCACCGTAAGCATATTATCCATGACCAATCCTGCTGATTGTCGGATGGAGACCGCAGCTGCCGCTGTTGCTCTCAGGCAACTCGGCAATGCTCTAGCTACTGGGTCCAAGGTCGAGGAAAAATATGCACATGGACGTTGCTTACCACCAAAAGGTTGCGTTAAGACACTCAACGCACAACCTTCTCTTTCGTGAACATATAATGTAAACGGCTTGCTATAGTCAGGAGTACCTAACACAGGAGCCAAACACAATGAATCACGTAATTCAGAAAAACTTTTCTGACATTCTTCCGTCCATGGTAAAGGAGTCGAAACATCCTTGCACGTAAGAGCCACTAATGGTTTCGCTAGCAATGAAAAGTTAGGAATCCATTGCCTGCAGTACGACGTGATACCTAAAAAGGCACGCACATCTCTTTGGGTTTTTGGCACAGCCATTCGTGCAATTGCTGCAATTCTCTCTGGGGTCAACCGCCTTCCCTCCTTTGACAATAAGTGACCTAGATAGGTTACTTCTTGACAACAATATTGGAGTTTAGAAGGTGACACCTTGTGATTTAACTCGCAGAGATGTTGCAGCAACGACACCGTAGCAATTTTGCAAATGTCCTGAGTATCAGCAGCCACCAATAAGTCATCGACGTATTGGATTAAGGCCGCACCAGCCGGTAACGTAAACGCATCCAGTTGACCCTTCAAGGCTTGACTGTAAATCGATGGACTTTCACAGTAGCCCTGAGGAGCGCGTTTAAACCGGAAGCTACGTCCACCGAGAGAGAAACCAAAAAGGTCCCTGCTCTCCTCTGCAATCGGGATGCTGAAGAACGCATTCTTCAAGTCAATCACCGAAAACCACGATGCAGAAGCTGGAATCAGAGTCAGTAGCGCCGTGATGTCAGGCACAACGGGGAACTGAGGAATCACAATTTTATTCACCTCCCGTAAATCGATAACAAAACGATAAACGGGTGGTTTCGAAGGATCAGTACGTTTAAGAATGGGCAGTACAGGGCTGTTGCACACGTTTCCCCGAGTCTCTTCAATAACGTCTTTCTCGATCAAATCATAGATGATCGCTAACAATGCTCGTTCACCATCAAGAGAGATCCGATACTGGGGAATACGTGGCAATCGCACATTAGATTTCAACTGAACAACATAAGGGGAGATGTCAAGCAGGCCCACATCATTGGGACCCGTTGCCCACAAAGACGCAGGAAGAGAACTCAATTCCGGTGGAAGCTTATCGAGAGACAAATACATAGGAGAGACAACCCTTTCTCCTAACGTAAGCTTTACACCCGCAGGGGAACAATACAAAGTTGCATACAAATGTTTAAGTAAATCCAGACCCAAAAGATTTTCACCACAACCAGTAGTCAAAATCAACGGAGCTGTTAGCTCACGAGGCCCAATTGTAAGGGGCAAAGGGCACGAAACTGGATTGCTAACGGGGGCGCCAGAGAATCCAACGGAAACATTTGTTAAGCCAGACAAAGGTGCGCCAGGGAGTTTCGAATGCTTAATGGAACTTTTCGCTGCACCAGTGTCCAACAGAAAAGGCTCAACGACGCCCGATGTAGCAACTGCGACGTAAGGCCCTCTCTGATCAACCGGAACTGATACCACTCCCTCTCCTTGTCTTTGGCTGTCCTAGTAATTACTGTCATCAGTCCCCTGATCGACGTAATAATCGTCTACATTGTACTGCGCAGATCGGCCTTGCGATGACCCACGCTGATCAAAACAGTTGTTAGAATTAGATGAATTATCAGAACAATCATTCTGAGCACCACGACCTCTACCACGTGATGCCTGCTGTGAACCACCCCGACCTCCTCTAGATGAATTACCACTATTACGATCGTTCAAAACAGGGCAATTGAATTTGATATGACCCTCCTGTCTACAATAGGCACATTGATTGTACCCTAACGACGATCTTTGGAAAGAGGAGTCATTACGAGATTGTGATCGGTTCGATTGCGACTGCGATCTATTTTGTTGCGAAGTATTCTGATTCGAACGTGGAGGATATGCTTGCTGAAACAACACTTTAGTTTTAAGCTCTTTCGTCTTTTTATCAGCGCGGTCGTTCTCTTCTTTCTCTCTGTTCTCATAATATTGTGCCGTGGCCAATATCTGAGCTGAAGTAGAAACGGCCCACGCACTCTCTGAATTCTTTAATTTATTGCTCAGATCGGGCAATAAGTTGGAAACAAATTTATCCACAAACAACCTTTGACCACCCTCAGTGCTCATATCCTGACCACTATGATCGATGAATGCCTCCTCAAACCTCGTAAAGAAGTCGGAGACACTCTCGTCCTTCTTCTGTTTGCAAGCTGATAATTTGTCCCAATTTACCCTCATAGCTGGCATAAGAGTTTTCATTAACATTATTATTCTTTGAGGGAGAGCAGCAATCAACTGGTCGGGTTTAGCACCACCAGTTTGTAACCCATCAGCCGCTATAATGGCCGCCCAATCACCACCTAATTCATTGGGATGGTTTTTCTGACGAATCTTAGCCCATACCGGTTGCGGAACAACATTGCCAAACAACATATCAATATCGGCAAGATTCATTATCGTAGCATCTACGAGCTGCGATAATTCCTTGTAGTACCCTGCAGGATTTTTACGAGGGTCAGGCAGAGATTGCTTCACCTGTAACACTTCTGAGCGTTTCCATGGGAGATGTATCCACACTCTCTGGAAATGCGCCAATGTCGCAGGGTTAGCATTAGGATCAGCTGGCATCCATACCGGTGGAACTTCGCGCATAGGAAATTGACCAGATTCATCTGGCAGTCTTTCAACATCCTCAACAAACAAGGCTTGGGGTATAGGAGTGGGACGAAAAGATAGCAACCGCTCAACAGCACGTCGAACGTTGGTATCCACTATCAGTCCAGTTGAGAACTGAAGCTGTAGATCAGACAAAGCGGTCAGTACCTCGTCAGGTGCGTCGGCCGATATCTGATCGCGAAGGACCTTACACATTTCTTCGAACACAAATCTCTGGGTTGGTATATTAAATTGACAAAATGTGTCGAGTACAACACGTGGCGGATTTCGAAGAGGATGCATCATCCAACCCATCGCCATATTATATAGCGAAGCGCGTTCTCTATTACCAGGAAGCTGACTACGTCTCTGAGGACCATCCGAACCAGCGGACCCAAGAACAGGTCCGAGCGAATGAAAGAAACTAGCCGCAAGAGGAGAATTACGACTACGAGTAGAGGGAGAAGTATAGGACACAGGACTAACAAGTGAAGGAGTAGAAACAGAAGCAACAACAGGAGTTAACAGAGCAGGTGCAGTAGCGGGAGCAGGAGTATGTGGAAGCGGAGGAGCAGTAGGGATAGCGACAGGCAAAGGAGCAGGAATAGTCGGAAGAATAAGTGCAGGAACAGGTACAGGGGGAAGCACAGGAGCTGTGGTACCCTGTACATACGGAGGTGGCGACTTCATAAGATAGGACATTAAAGGATCCTCAACTGGTTCTTCCTTCTTATCCGACTCCGTAGGCAAAGCAGGATAGCATTTATCTATGGACATACGCTGTAGCCTATCAAACACTTCCTTTTCCTTAACCTCCTTATCACGCTGAAACTGCTCTGCTTTCTTTACAATGGTAGCAACATTATCTCGCTGATTTCGTTTAGTCTGTCTGATTTCTTTCTGTTTGGCTTCTTTACGCCACAACCGAAAGGCATCAAACATGGCCGGCCTTGACTTTTTCGCAAATAATTTAGCCTCTAGGTTATCTAAAATCGGGGTTTCAAAGCTACCATGAGGTGGCCAACTAAGGACACCGTCCTTTTTCGTATAACGAATCCAATAATCATTAAAAGTAATCGGGCCTAGCCCATGTTTACTGTATAATTCATAAGTTGGAGTTCCAACCGGAGGTATCGGACACGAGTCCTCCAGTCGGGAATCCATACCACAAGGTCTGAAACAACTAAACAAAGTACTGCGACTAGGCATCTTGCACACTAGCCGAGTTTCACAAACTTCAAGGGTTACGGGATTTACCAAGTCCCAGCAAAGAGCAAAAACCCTCGTTTTTTTTGGCGGCTGCAGTCGTCAAACAATACAACAAAGGACCAAGAACTACAAATGCAATGGAACCATGCAACCACTAAGCAACCACAACCAAGAACTCTGGGAGCGACCCACAAATACTTAACTCAAAGATCGATGGCGTCACCAGGAAGGCCCGTCAATCGTCTCGCACTACCAAGGTCTACGCCAGGCGCCAAAACAGGTCTTCAGTCAGGGCAGCAGTCCGTCGCAGCCGTCCGGAGGCGGGAATCTTCGCGGGAAAAGTCTTCGGGCCACTTATTTCGACAACAGGATCGATGAAGCGGAGTGCACCTTCCCTCGGAGATTTCACACGAAGTTCCTCACGATCGTCGGGCTTGGACCGGTACCACTGATGCAGCCCCATGTTGGGCGCCAACTGAAGGACTGGGTTATTTAGAACCCAGCGGTGCCAGGGCACAACACCTGAAACCTTCGTGGGTAACCTGCTCCGGCATACGAATCACAGAGACACGGGACACTTCCTTCGGCGTCAAAGATTCAAGGTTTATTTGCTGCAGGGAAACACAGAAATCATGGAAGTACAACAAGTGTAGTTCAGAGTGTCTGCTTCAAATTGGTTCTGCGGATCGCTCCTTTTATACATGATTTTCCCATAGAGTTACATTGAACACAAAAGTTTATGACCCGGTTCCCACAATTATCCCCCAGAGGGGCCGCTTTGGTCACTTTAATACACACAAGGCCCGGAACATAAGTGCGGAAACATTTGGCGGTTCCCAACTGTAAAACCCCATCTTCCCAACATTAGTGCATTCCAATCGGCAATAAAACAGATCAAAATAGGAACAAGGACAGGTGTAGAGGAAGACGGAGACAGTGGGGAGATCGGAAAGGGTGTAAAAGGGAGGTATCGAGAAACACGAGATACAGGCATCAAAGGGACGTGCCTAATGAGATGCACGGCTAAGATAATAAACCGGCACGGCGAGATGAGCCTCGAGCGTGGCCATCTGCCTTACAGTATCATCCCCCTCATCATAAAGACACTTACAAAGGACATGTGTCTTCCGCAAACATCTTGGGAGTCCCAGGGTCGCGAAGCGGACAGCGTCCGTTCGCTGGCTACTTGAGGGCAAGAGACAAAATGGATGCCGTATCTAAGATGGAACCCGTGGGTACAGATAGAAATACCCACGTAACAAACAAACAAACGGTTTAGGTTAGCTCAGCGAAACTGCGTACACCCACTAAACTCGTCATTTGCGGTTCATAGATACCAGACTCGACCATATTCGTGCGAGTCGAAAACACCACTTACAATTGTCACGGAACCTCACCAGGAGGAGGAAAGGAAAAAGCAAACCCTCAGGCTGACATTGCGAACGATCCCTCAGCTATTCTGGTAGCTAATTCAGCTGAAACAAATATCACCGGGCAGGTCACCCTATGCAAACGGGCTGCATCCTTCCTGCACGTCGCCGTAGTTGCTTTCAGGCTCAGGAGCCAAACTTTCCCCTGTCGCTAGTCACTGTAGAGGCCATGCAAGACTAACTTTTGCACTAGTCTCTGTCAGTCATCCTCCGTCGCGCTGCAGGCTTTTCCCATAGTGAGCCCTGTTTTCGAGTGAAAACGCCAAAAATACTGAAATCGCCAGCCAGCCGGCAAGACATCCGTTCCGGGTCGCTGACCTCCAGGTGCGAGAATCTGCAAGCTCCATTGCCAGGGGAGGAGCATCGGTCACCTGTGGCTACCGCAGGCGGGATTCTCCGCAGCCATCCCTGTGTTCATCAATTGGGGCTTTGAACACCTTGCACCTGGACCCACGATCCAGGGGGGAAAGATGGGAAAACACTTAAAGCAGGTGAACGCTATCGCAAGGGAGGGCTTAAAGCCAAAACTCGCCTAGCCTAGGAAAAGGCGGTATATTCGGCGGTCGGAGCTGAACATACTTCAGATAGACCTGGCCTAAATTCAAGTTCTGAGCGCTCTGAAGAAGAGCTGTCCGAGTTGCACCAGGAGGGGGGGGGGGGAGTTCTCTGCACAGAATCAATTGGTGGATCAATCAGCATGGAGAAGGAACAGACAGACGACTCCATAGCAAGGGTTAACAAGGATGATATGAAAAATTCCAAAGCCTTTCCGTTATTCTCTAAAAAAGTATTTCAGCTGGCTCCTCCCAAATCTACAGGAAAACTGCAGCGTCCTATGGAGGAGGGGCCAGAGGTTGCTCGAACTAGTCCCTTGCAGACTTTATCTTCATTACCATGGGTTCTGGTGCCTTGGCAGGCTCCTTTAACGGTGACTCTGGTAGCACAAAAGTCTGGTCAACCCCATACTATTAACGCCTATAATATCTATGTCACAGGCTCAGGCTTTGGTGCTGGCTCAGTCACCTCCTGAAGGCATCATAGTGCTGCATCTAGAGGCTCAGATACAGCCACAGATTCAGCCCCAGACGCCATGTAAAGCCCTCAGGCCAGCCAGCTGGGAATCAAAAGCAATACAGGAAATCACAACAGGATAAATCTGAATCATCAGCAGAAGGGGGCCAACATTCAACAGATTGATATAAAGAACATGCTGAATCTTATCTTGGAGGGATAGCTGACCCTGCTGGAGGATCAGATAAATACATTGCTCCTGAGAGTTAACATAGCTGCAAAAGATAAAATCACTTTAGAGAACAAAGTCAAGGAACTTGAAAATCATTCTTGATGCTCATACCTACGAATAGTTGGGCTACCTGAGGGGAGTGAGAGGTCTCAAACTCTTCAATGGGTTTAGTCATTTATCAAGCAGAAGGTCTTGCCCGAATTGACTGGAGACCTTACTATAACAAGGGCACATCGAGTTCCCTCACAGTCGCTGCCCAATTCAAGGATCCCTCTCACCATCTTGAATAACTTTAAATTAACAATTATGTTTCCACGAACCAAGTAAGTGGCCTTCCCACACGCGAAATCCTTCTTTCTACTGACGAGGTGATTACGTTTGAATCACCACGTTTAGCAAATAAAACCCTGCCGATTTCCACTCGCGAGTGAATTCAGTACCCTCCTATTGGTCTGAGCTGAGCCTAGCTCGCTCTATAAGAATGACCCACCTCCCTCTCCGCGTTACCTCCCCCATACTCAGGTCCAGTCTGAGGCAACGACAGAGAGGTGAGTAAGGGCTATGCTGTTGGAGTGTTTGGAGAGTGTGTTTGCTTCTACATTTTTAAGTATAAGTTAGCACCTATTTCAACCACAGGGAAATTACACATAGAGTTATACTTTATAAGTGGACTTCCCCTTGTTGATACTAATAGAAGATTAAGCAATTGTCTATTCAGATGTTCCGTGGCTGAGCCTGATATAGAGTTGTAGTGGAAGAGGGGTGGAAGCGAGGATAATTATAGGTTTTTTTTATATGGAAAGGTGTAGTACTATATGTACCCCTTTTTTATTCAGTACCCTATTCCTTGCCTCCACAGTGCGTGGCCTCCTCAATCCTGAGCCTGGTCCAGGTGAGGTGAGGTCCTATCCCCTGTCATTATGGGTGAGTAAAGAATCTTTAATAATTTGCGGTTTTTAATGTAATTTTTTCTTTTTTTTAAAGTCCACACCCAATGCACTTATACCATTTTTTCATTCATTGTAGGTGAACAAGATAGCATTTGACATGGAGGAATAGTTAACACATATCCTTTATGGTTTGATTTATTCACATTATATTATATGGTTTATCTCTAATTAACACATTCAAGCAGTGACAAAAAGAATTTAGAACAAAGGCCCTGAAGAAAGCCTTAGGAGTTTGTCCCATTTTTGGCAGAAATATGTCGGCCCCTATACACAAATTTGTTGAAACTGTTTTTTTGCGCTGTTCTTGTTTTTAATCAGAAAGAGACCAACGGCTATTAAAGTTGTTTGCTGTTTGTCTTCTATTCTATTTTTAAGCACTGCTACTACACTTATAATTTTTGCATTGCACATATCCCTTTTAGTGATCACATGTATGGTCTACTAACAATTGCGGGTTGAAATCCTGTCTTGCATGTTGGATATGGATATTGTCTCAATGATCCAGAGACGCACTATTCCAACTTTGGATGACCAGATGAGAATATTGATCACTAACAAGACTTTGATGGGAATCCATCTCTGGACATTGGGTCTCACCTACTGTTGCTGGTGGTTATATGTGTGTTGGTTTGTGAGTATTTCTCTGAAGACTCCAAGGTATTATACTTGGCACTTATTGTTTGGCTCTGAGTCTCACCGTTTTGGAGTACACTTTATTCCTTAGCAGACCTTCTGGTTTATTTGGTTTTTTCATTGTGGCTATATAGGGGATGATAACCGGGGCAGGTCTATAAACTTCCCTTAGACCCTCTTTTTCATGAGTTGTTATATAACTTTGCTGACTATCATTTTAAAGAGAAGATTCTGACTTAGGAAATACAGCAGTGACAATTTTCTATCAATGAAGTCTCGAAATGTCGGATATTTGCTAATATGTCAGTGGTGGCCTTACGCAGGCGCAAATAGTTTGTGAAACTTCTATATCCTTTTAAAGCTCAAAGAGCACAGGCCTCAATCGCTTAGCAATCTAAGCTTCAAGTCCTCATGAGGGGGAAACTCCATATGTTTTCCAATATAGAGGAAACCCAGGATTTGCTCAAAGAGATCTCTTCCAAATTTGAAAATGTATTCAGGTTGATGCAAGGGTCTCCAGGGCCGGGGGGGGGGTTCACCCAAGGTGTAGTGCCAGGACCCTCCATAGTGAAGTAGGGGGGGAGATGTGGCCAGCGGGTTTCCTACATCTCTTGGGGGGGAGTTGTCTTGGGGGGGTGGGTGGTAGTGGGGGGTATCTCGCAGTAAAAAGAGCATTAGCAAGTGGGGCAAGGAAGAGGAAGAGGAAAACAGGGTTTTGAACTCGAAGAATTTTCGGCGCTATTTAAATTTTAGAAATAGTTAGTAAATGTTGTATTATGTCGGTAAATATTAATGGGATGCTAAACAAATAAAAATAAGGACAGCTTATGAGATGGCTGGCCTCCTTTACACCTCAAGTTCTTTTTCTGAAAGAAACCCACTTCAAAACAAATTCACCTAAGCTCTTTCTCCCTAGAGTTTTTGCGAATGCTTTTTTTGCCTCAGCTGGGTTGGCTGTGAGAGGAGTAGCTATTTACTTCTGTAGAGGTGTGGCATGGGAGTTTGTTCAAGTCCAGAGAGATCCTCTGGGAATATGGTTATGGGTCATAGTTAAATTAAATGGGACTACATTAAATTTTGTGAATTATTATGGCCCAATCACGGATGATCCCTCAGCTTTAATGAAGGTGAACGAGCTGCTCAGGGGGGCTCCCGGACACATCATTGTAGGAGGGGATTTTAACTCTATCCAAGACCTGAGAAAAGACACTTCCAACAAAAAAAAGAAGCAATTGAAGCCAAAGACTAAAAAAGTCCTAGATGCCATTATATAAGATTATCAGCTGATTGATCAATGGCGTAAAGCCAATCTGGCAGGATGCAATTATACATGCTACTCCTGTCAATTTCAAACAGCATTGCATATTGATTTCATTTTAACATCTCTGTCGTTGAATTATGTAGATGCAGAAATTGGGGCTAATTCATTTTCATACCACTCGTATATTAAACTAGACCTATAAATTGAAGAGGGAAAGAGGAAAAGATCCAGATGCCAGATGGATCGTCTCCTCCTCCCAGATCACCAATGGGTAGCAGACTTAAGGGAGTGGATCCTTGATTATTTAAGGATAAATGAGAGGATGGCAGAACCATTCTCAGTTTTAGGGGGGTTTAAGGCGGATGTACTAAATAGTTGAACTCTAGCAGGCAGTCGATAGTGCCTTGAATCAGAGAAATGCCCCTCTACAGGGAGACGGGCAGCAGTAATTCAGATTGAAAAGGCTAAAAAAGCGCTAAGGGTATTTTTTTAAACGGAATAAATAAGCAGCTCCCAGGCTTTTCAACAACGAGTATATGAAGAAAGCCAAATGGTTGGCAAATTGTTAGCCGGGTCATCAAAGATTAGACAGGAAGTGGCCTTAATTACAGAGGTCATAGATCCCAAGACCAGAGTCGCGGTGACGGACAGGGATGGACTCGCCCAAGTTTTTATAGAGCATTATCAACAGCTCTAAGCTACCAAATATGCAGTTAGGCAAGACTCAATTGAACTATTTTGAGAGTGCAAATCTCCCGAGTTTGTCCAACTCCCTCGCGGAACAGTTTCAACTCGACATTTCAGGTGCTGAAATTTTGGCAGCCCTGAATACAAAAGCAGGAGCGAAATCCTGTGGCAATGATGGGTTGGCCATAGAATTTTATAGGGCATTCGCTAAGGAATTGATCCCCTTCTTGACAAAGCTTTTTAATTATAAAAAGACTGGTGTTGCTGTCCCCTCAATCTTTAAAGGAGCTATTATCATTAGCTTTCTGAAAAAGGGGAAGAATCCCAAGGACGTCAACTCCTTTAGACCAATTAGCCTTCCTAATGCAGATTACATCATTTTAATGAAAATTTGGGATCAGCGTGCTACTCCCCTAGCACAGGAAGTGATCCACAGAGACCAGTCTGGATTTGTCGCCGGAGGTCGATGTCCTCAAATACAGGGATTTTAAAACAGGCTCTCGACTTTTTTAATAATAATTGTACTCATGCACTCATTATGATGGAAGACGCCGAAAAGGCGTTTGCCCAGGTTAATTGGGATGGCCTTTGTTATGGTCTGGGCAGGTTCAGTGTCCCCCTCCAGGTAATAAAAATGTTTAGGAATATCTACCAGGGGGCCCAGCGGGGATAGTAAATATCAACCATGGGACTAGAAAAGGGTGTCCGCTGTCCCCCCTATTGTTTACTTTCTTTATCGAACCCCTGGCTATAAAATCTGCGACAACGACGTAATTAAAGTGCTAATTATGGGAATGGCAAAATTAAAGCTGTTTGCGGACGATATTATTCTATATCTCAGTCCCGAGAGACAGAAATTAGATTGGTTCCTAACAGAATTTAGTCAATTTGAATCAATTAAGGGCTATAAAATAAATCAAAACAAAACAGAGATTCTAACTTTAACCCCTTCGCTGCTAGGCCTTTTACCTCTCCTATGCTGAGCCATTTTTTGGGGCATTTGGGGTAGTTTGCGGTTAGGCACCTGTAACCTTTCGACAATAAGGTATCCACGCCCAATTTGCGTCCATTCCTTCCAACATCAACGGGATTCTAAGTGCACCCAGGGTTTGTGGATTCCCCTGGAGGGGAATAAGAAATTAGTCAAAATATAGCTAAATTTTGTTTTTTTGGGTTAAAATGGAAAAAAAGTGCTGCAAATAAAAGCGTCTGTTTTTTTCCCTGCAAATGGTATCAGCAAAGGGTTTATGGGGCTGAAATCACAATTTTCCCAGCTTTTAGGGACTGACTGACTTTTGTCAGAAACTCAACATTTTTACACAGTTTTCTCATTTTACTGGGATATAGCCTATGTTGCTATTTTTTGTGTTTTCAGTTAATGGTAGAAATGGCTATAAAAGCAATAATGGATCCTTGGAAAGCTATACATGTTAGAAAATTAGACAAACTTCTGAATTCAGCAAGGGGTCATTTGTGTAAATCCTTCAAGGTTTCTTCATAGAAACTAACAGTTGAATGTTGGAAATATTGAAAATTAGTTGAAAAAATCAGTAATTTGAGCCAATGTTTTCACCTGTAACTTCTTCTAATTGTGACAGCTGTTTGAAAGCAAAATAGTGTTACATCCAATGAACCTTTCTGGTTGTGAGGATATATAGGGCTTGTAGGTTCACCAAGAACCCGATAAACCCAGAGCCAATAACTGAGCAGTGTCTAGCAATGTTTTTTTTATTATATAACGGGTATATAGTAATTAATTTGGGAAAATATATACATGGAAAAATTGGTACAAAAGACACCTATTTATTTCTGAATTTGGAACAAAATATAGAGTTTAGAAACAGTAGATATTTGCACATTTCCGAAATTGTGAGCACTCACACTAGCATGAGAATTATAGGCCATTTTTCAAAATGACTTCTGTTTTACACATTGTCTTTCATTTGGAAGGCAGAAATGCGTCAAAAGACAATAGGTAATAACAGTTGCTCTACAATTCTGTTTTACCGTAAATCTCCCGATACAAATGGTACCTCACTTGTGTGGGTAGACCTAGTGCCCGTGACAGGAAATGGCTCAAAATGTAACATGGACACACTTTATTTTAACAATGAAAACTGACCCTTTCTTTGCAAAATGCTTAGCTGTAGATTTTGAACCCTAGCTCTGCCGGCACCTAGAGAAACCTAGCAACCTATACATTTTTTAAAACTAGACACCCAGGGTAATCCAGGATGGAGTGACTTTACTGGCTCTCACCAGGTTCTATTACCCAAAATCACTTGCAAACCTAAAAAGTTGTCATAAAAACCACATTTTCCTCACATTTATGTGGTGGACAGTTCTGGAATCTGCGTGGAGGCACCAAATTCCTCCCACCCCGCATTCCCCAAAGTCTTCCGAGAATAATGGTGCCTCACTTGTATGGGTAGACCTAGTGCCCAAGACAGGAAATGGCACAAAACGCAACATGGACACACCACATTTTCACAGTGAAAACTGACCCTCTTTTTGCAAAGTGCCTAGCTGTAGATTCTGAACACTAGCTCTGCCGGCACCTAGGGAAACCAAGCAAACCTATACATTTTTAAAACCTAGACACCCAGGAGAATCCAGGATGGGGTGACTTGACTGGCTCTCACCAGGTTCTGTTACCCAGAACTCCTGGCAAACCTAAGAAATTGTCCAAAAGAACACATTTTCCTCACATTTCTATGGTGGAGAGATCTGGAATCTGCGTGGATCCACAAAACTCTACCCACCCCGCGTTCCAAAAAAGTCTTCAGAGAACAATGGTACCCACTTATGTGGGTAGGCCTATTGCCTGCAACAGGAAATGGCCCAAAACGCAACATGAACACACCACATTTTCACAGTGAAAACTGACCCTTTTTCTGCAAAGTGTCTAGCTGTAGCTTTTGAACCCTAGCTCTACCGGCACCTAGGGAACCCTAAAAAACCTACATATTTTTTAAAACTAGACACCCAGGGAAATACAGGATGGGGTGAGTTGACTGGCTCTCACTAGGTTCTGTTACCCAGAATCCCTTGCAAACCTAAACGTTTGTTAAAAAAACACCTTTTTGTCACATTTCTGTGGTGGAAAGTTCTGGAATCTCCGTGGATCCACAAAATTACACGCACCCCGAGTCACCCAAAGTCTCCC
Organism: Lissotriton vulgaris; assembly: GCF_964263255.1. Taxonomy (NCBI): domain Eukaryota; kingdom Metazoa; phylum Chordata; class Amphibia; order Caudata; family Salamandridae; genus Lissotriton; species Lissotriton vulgaris. The sequence continues at coordinate 1,545,417,751 of NC_141695.1, read as the reverse complement.
GGAAAAAATAGTACCTTGCTTGTGTTGGTAGACATAGTGCCCACAACAGGAAACAGCCAAAACGCAATGTGGACACACCACATTTTCACAGTGAAAACTAACCCTTTTTTGCACAGTGCCTAGCTGTAGATTTTGAACCCTAGCTCTGCTGGCACCCAGGGAAACCTAGCAAACCTATACATTTTTGAAAACTAGACACCCAGTAAAATCCAGGATGGGGTGACTTGACTGGCTTTCACCAGGTTCTGTTACCCAGAATCCCTTTCAAACCTCAAAATGTGTCAAAAAAACACATTTCCCTCAATGTTTGTGGTGGAAAGTTGTGGAATCTGTGTGAATCCACAAATTTCCACCTTCCCCAAAAGCCTTCTGAGAAAAATGGTACCTCACTTGTGTAGGTGGGTAAAGTACCCGCGACAGGCAATGGCCCAAAACCTATTGAGGCGACAGCAAAATTACCTATCAAAAACCAACCAGGTTCTGCAAGGGTGGTCCCATTAGTTTTTGGCCCTGGTCTAGGCGGGCAGCTATGGAAACCTACCTAACCAACACATTTCGGAAAACTAGACACCTGGGGAGTCCAGCGAGAAATGACTTGCAAGGGTCTCCCAACATCTTCCTACCCAGAATCCCCTGCAAATCTCACATTTAGTTGAAAAAATCACTTTGTTATCAAATTTCTGTGTGGGAAAGTTCTGGAATCTGCGTGGATCCACACATTTCCTCCCACCCAGCATTCCCCCAGGTCTCCCGATAAAAATGGTACCTCACTCACGTGGATGGGTCAAGTACTCGCGACAGGCAAGGGCCCAAAACCTATTGAGCCAACTTAACAATTACCTAATACAAAACAGCCTGGTTTTGTAAGGGAGGTCCCGTGAGTTTTTAGTCCCAGGCTTGGCGAACATCTAGGGAAACCTACCAAACTTTTCTGAAAACTAGACACCTGGGGGAGTCCAGCGAGGTATGGCTTGCATGGGTCCCCAAACATTTTCCTACCCAGAATCCCCGGCAAACCTCACATTTTGTAGAAAAAAACAAATTTTTCTTATCACACGGCGGTCCCCCAGGTCTCACGATAAAAATAGTACCTCTGTTGTGCGGGTAGGCATAGTGGCTGCAACACAAATTCCCCAAATCGTACTATGGAGACTTCAAAATTACCTATAACAAAACTACATGGTTTTGGGGGGGGCACCTTGTTTTTTGGCCCCGGGCTCGCCGCCATCTTGGGAAACCTACAAAATCCACACATTTCTGAAAACTAGACACCCTGGAAGTCTAATGAGGTGTGGCTTGCATGGATCCCCCAACATTTCCCTACCCAGAATCCCCATCATACCTCGAATTTTGCTGAAAAAAACACTTTTTCCATACATTTGTCCATGAGATCACCATGCAGGCACAAATGTCCTACCACCCAGAGTTACCCTTGTTTTCCCGAATGAAATGATACCTCACTTGTGTGGGTGTCCAAAGCAGACTTGGCTAAAATTGAATCCCTATGTTTTGGCTCTTGCCAAACTTCATCAGATTCTTTATTTAAATCTAGATTCTCGAATTCTTCAAGAACCACATAAGTCCAATTTGCTATTCAGAACCTTTAGTCTTGGACTTCTTCGAAAATTTCTAGTAAGTGACTGCTCAGTCTGAGTTTTGCTAGTAACCTCATTCACTTGTTCTGGATCTTCATTTGTTTTTCTCAGGCGATGTTTCAATCTTTTGACTCCCCCAGACCAATTATAACCTTTTCAGACCTGTTTAAACTGTACTGCACTTTCACCTTCTTCGTCTCTTTCATGAGCTCTCTTATTCTCGTTACGTTGTGGCACAACCTGGTTTTCTTCAATTTCTGAGTTCCTCTCTACCTTTCCTTGTTCAGGACTTGTCTGTGTGGCGTTTACTGCCTGAACTCGTTCTCCTTTTTCTAACTGGTTCTGTTTGGGTACTTTGTTAATCTGTTTTGCTTCTTCCCAAACTTGTTCTTCTTTTCCTGTCTGGTCCTGTTCAGTTCTTACCACAATTTGGCCTTCTGTCGCCTGAACGTGTTCTTCTATGCCTGATTGTTCCAGCTCAGGTTCTTCAACTGGTTGGTGTATCTGAGTTTGTTCTTCTGTCCCTTTCTAGTCCTGCTCAGGATCGCTACTTTCTTGGCCTTCTTTTTGTGAGCGTGTTCTTCTATACCTAACTGGTCCTCTCTAATCTTCTGCTCTTCTAGTCTTGTGCTGCTCCTTGTTTTGATAAACGCTTTCGGTATGTCACCCACTGGTATTCAGTCCTCCTGACTTGTGCTCAGTTGCTCTCTGTCAGTTTCCCTTGAATCTTGTGCAACAGATTCTTCAAATGTACAACCTTCAGCTGCCCCAACTTTTTGAGTTAGTTGTGCTCCTTCTTCATCAGGGGTTAGCACCATTTTGGTATGACTGGCATGAATCCAGTTTGGTACACCTGCACACTTCACTACTGTGGTGGTGACTAATATGACTTGCTTTGGTTTGTCCCACCTGGGTGCCAGGCACGACTCTCAGGTGTGATTCTTTACTACCACCCAATCTCCTGGATTCAAATCATGGACTTAATCCGGCTGCCTGGTCACTGCGTCTTCTCCAACCCGGTGAGAGACAGAATGCACTTAGTCAGCCAACCTTTTGTAATAGTCCAATACCAGATCATCAGATATATTTAGCAATTTATGTCCCGGTATATATGCTTGTCTCGTTGCTCTACCCATGATAATCTCATGGGGACTCAGACCTGTGTTTCTGTCAGGGATACTTCTGAACTCCCTTAGTACAGTTGGGATGATTCTGTAGTTGATGCCACACAAAGCACGAAATTATACATATTTACGTTTTAGTTCCTGTGTATAATAAAACAATGCACCAGAATGGACTAAAGTCAATAGCATCCTTCATTAACTCTGAAGATTATTAAGATTCTTTCAGCATTCCACCTAACAAGTGGTAAGGATCTCTTACAGGGAATCACTTCAGCTCAGGTATCAATTTTGACAGGTTATTACACAACTTTTTCCTATACGTAGCTGAATCACTGCAAATACAAACAATATCACTCCAATCTTTGTTGAACTTGGAAAGAACCTTTTTTGCAGAGCATTCCAAGTGACACTGTGTTCCATGGTTTCCAAAAGTCTGGTGTAATATTTTCACCACTATCCCAGATGCTTGGTGATAGCGCTCTTTTCACATATACTTGTCACTATACCTTGCATTGAATGTTTAAAGCCTGAGGCGTTGGCAATTCACCTACTATCAATACTGACCCACTAGAAACTGGGGGCTGATGCATTAAGGGGTTTTATCCATTCTCTGTGGGTAAGTGTGATGACACATATTAGGAAAAATTCTTATCAAACTAGCCATTTTACCTATCAGTGAAAGAATCAAACGCAGCCAAAATATCAAATATGATTTTGATATGTCCGGATTCTCTACAGTTTAGAAAATAATTAAATAAGACCTAAAGCATGCTTCTAAACCCTGCATCTTTCGACCAAAGACCACAAAACTGAAATAAGCAAAAGGAAGAAGAAACAATATTTTAGTGGCATCCCTAAACAACAAAACTCAAGCAGAATAATGTTAGCCCAGTCTTTCTTACTGCTAGCTTGTATAACAAAGTTACATTGTATTGGCACTTTCAGGAAGAAAAAATGACTCTTTCATTCTCTTTTTCCTTTCTTCGAATGGCATTTAGTTTGTGGTTGTTCAGGTGTTTTTTCAGTGTTTATATGTTTTCACTGGTGAGGGCTATTTCTCTTTCAGTGGGGTTTTATCAGTTATTATAGGTTTAAACCTAAAACCCCACAGCCTAAATATAATACATATACACAATATATACAACATTTACAAAAGACCCTAAATGTAACCTAAATAGATGCACACTCCATATTATGAGTAATACACTCTAAGGAAGTCCCCTGTGCGCCTGAGGTATCACACCTCTTTTCTCATTGTCTATAGGCGCCCTTACTCTAAGACAAAATTCAAAATAATTAGACTCCTCCTATATTTGTTGATGCAGTTGCGGTCGCGTTTCAGCCAATATTTCTCTCAGCTTCTCCCAGTGGGTGGGTGTTGTGATGAGTTGTCTGAGTCTGAGGTTGGCGAGGTTGCCAATCAAGGTGGTGGAGTTGGTGTCATTGTTGTTTTCGAGGTGGAAGTTCAGGTACCCGAGGAGGATATAGTCTGTGGCGGCTAGGGCGTGTGTACTGATAAAGTCAGCAATGGAGTCGCTGAACTGTGGCCGGGGTCCGGGGGGTCTGTAGACGAGGGTCCCTCTGAGGTTGGTGTTGGGATCAGTATGGATCTGGAAGTGCAGGTGTTCGGCGGTGCTGAGGGTGTTGTCGCTGCTGGTCGAGACTCTGAGAGTGTTTCTGTGGACTATGGTGATTACTCCTGTTCTTGCGGTGATCTTGTAGCCATCCGGGATGGCTATGGCGATGTCGGGTGCTGAGGAGTGGTTCAACCAGGACTCCATCAGGAAGGCGACGTCTGGGGAGTTTGAGTCGAATAGATCCCAGATTTCAATGGCTTGTTTGCGAGTGGTGCGGGTGTTGAGGAGAATGCATCTGAGGTGGTTGTGTTCTTTCCCAGTGGGTGGATTGGTGGGTTGGATGCTGGTGAAGCTGCAGTTCCGGCAGGAGAAGGGTCCTTGGGTGCGCTTCGGGGCGGCCAGGAAGCAGGTATGTGATTGTCCGGTGTTGAGTGCGTGGAAGGTGCTGGCATCGTAGGGGAGACGGGCGTCATGGCGTTCATGGGGGCCAGGGGGTCTGGCGCTAGGTGCGGTCCTGGTGTAGATGGGTGCAGACAGGCTTGCCGGCATGCCACTGGCGCTTCCGCTGCGCCGCGGCCGCCATATAAGTGGAAGTGGAAGTGGGAGGGAGGAGCAGCTGGGAGGCAGGAGTGGGGCGGCGAGTGGGCGAGCAGTCAGGCCGGGCGGCAGGGAAGCAGCGGCTGGAAAAACGGGGTACAGAAGGCAAAAAAGGGGAACGGAAAAAACAGTGACAAAACAGCAGTAAGGCAAAAACAGTTAAACGGAAGGCAGCAATACAAAAACTGGAGCAGGCAAAATACAGGCAGAGAGAAGGGAGGAGCAGTGAACTTACAGTAGCGGCAGCAGCAGGCACAGAAGCGCGGACACACAGGTGGTGCTGTGGGGCGTGGGGAGCGGCCTACCTGCAAACAAGGTGAAGGGTCCAACTCCAAGAAACATTCTGATTTCTCTCTGTATTTGGGGCAATTGCATGTGCCTGATTATTCTGATTCTCTCAGTGGTCACTTTTCTCACATCTCTCTCAATTTGGTGACCTAAATATTTTACTCCTGTTCGACAAAATTGCAATTTTTCTAGAGATACTTTGTGTCCTCCATCAGCAAAATTATTTAGTAATGCAATTGAATCAGTGACACAGCCATCTCTCGTTTTGAAGCCACAAGCAAATCATCTATATACTGGACTCGGACAGAATTTTGGGACATAACTAGCTTTTCTAAAGACTTTTTCAAAATCTGTTTGAAAATTAAAGGACTTTCAGTATACCCTTGAGGGACTCGATTCCATACATAAACAGGGTCCTCAAATTTAAACGAAAAAGATACTGGCTGTCAGGGTGTAAAGGAATTGAGAAAAAGGTCTGACATAAATCAATTACAGTAAACAATCAGGCATTCCAAGGTATTTGATATAGAACTACTGCTGGATTTGGGACTACAGGACTACATGGTACTACAATCTCATTGATCTTTCTTAAATCTTGGATTATCTGATATTTTCCACTAGGCTTTTTAAGTTCTAATATGGGCGAATTACAAGGACTGCTTATTATTTCTTTTAAAATGCCTTGTTTGACCATTCGGTCAATTTCAGTAGCCACTCCTGCTTTAACCTCTGGGCTAATTTTGTATTGTCGGGTATTAGGGTAAACTGCACCTTCGTTTACAGTTACTTTCACTGGGTCTACATCTGCCATTAGACCTATTTATTTTCCAGTAAAGTCCCACACTTCTGGATTCACTGATGTTTTTAATTCTTCTGGTAAATCATTCTTTGTCATTAAAGAATACATTTCATCAACTTTGGTGCCTTGTTTAGCTAACATTATTTTGTGTATCATGTCTTCATCGCAAAACCATCCGGCGCACAGTATACTGTGCAATTCATTTTGCATAAAAGGTATCAACCTAATACATTCACAGGACTAGAATCACAAACTACAAATGTATGCATATCTTTGAATGTTCCTATTCGCACCTCCATAGGTTTTGTAGGTGGGGTTCTAATCTGCTGGTTGGAAACTCCAACTACTTTGATTGCTTCACCCGAGAGGGGTAGGTTTGGGATGTCTGCTGTTCTCACAGCAGAACGGGTAGCATCAGTATCCAAAAGAAAAGTGATATCATTGCCTTCCACTTTCCCATCAATAAATGGACCTGACTGATCTACCGGCAAGGATGAGTCAAGTACGCATTCCTCTTCCTTCCCCCTCAGGCACCCTTATTGCATTAAAAGGTTTTATTCGTACCTTTTCCGCAAAAAATATAGTGAAACTACAGAATTTATCCAGCATCCGTACTGAACTGTGTCTGATTCACAAAAGTTTGCAAAGGGGCAGGTGGCAACTGACACTTCTGATTAACTACCTGCTGCGGTTGATTCACAAACACCGCATTCCGCGTCTGTGGATTTAAATTTTGAGTTGGGCCCTTATTATTCTGAATATTCTTACACTCGTTATTCCAATGTCAAAGCTTTCCGCATCCATGAAAAGGAAACCTTTTCTTTGCATCTTCTCTACTCATCCGTCCTTTCTGTGTACCACCACTTGCCACACTATCATTCTGATTCTGTTCCTTTCCCTGACCTTCCATTTGACCATTTAACTTATTTTCCTGCTATTCTACCAATTTTACTTGTGACCACATCATCTTCTCCTTTAATTTCTTAGATCTAGCCTCAATATCATCGCCACAATATTTGGCGTACTTCAATATTTCATCAATGCTTTTGCTTTGCCAGCAAAGCTTATGATGCTGAATCATTTGACTAATCTCAGGTTTCAAACCATAAACAAATCGATACACACAATGTCCCATATCCTTGTCTCCAATGTTCTCAAATCCACTGTACTGCTTAAACATATGCAACAATAGTTCATAATAAGCATGAACAGATTAATTTGACTCTTGCCTCGTTATATCTATCTTTACCCAATCTGTTTCTGTTGGTGGAATTTTCCCTTTCAAGAAAGTAATTACTTGGTGATTTTTCTTCATTACTACCCCTGATTGGGATCCTGTTCTCAAGTCTCTTGGATATTCATCGCTAGGTCAACTGTGATTTTACATTGTGTCCACAAATCTGCAGGTACTACTATGTCCAACAAACCATCTAAATCTTTCAACAAAACATTCTGAACATTCACAAACCTTTCACCTTGCTTGTACCATTCAACTGGCTTTTCTCTCAGCTTTAGAAAATCATTTGTAAATGACAAAATATCTTGTAGACACCATATAACATGAACGGATCCTCCTCCAGGCACCTCCCTTGTGGGACACAATCTTTCTACTTTCCCTGTTTCTTTAATTGGATATGCAGTGGATGCTTCCTTTGTCTGTACTTCCTCCTTTTTCTTCAACCATCTTACTCTCCATTTGTCAATGTCTCCCCATTTCTGTAAAATATTTAACAATTCTTTCACTTGTAACTTCCTTCCAGACACATTCATGTTTTCTAAATCTTTGTCTGAAAAATCAACTCAATAGGGCTTTTGTAATACTTTTGACTTAGCTATGTCTATTCCCATCTCAGATGTAAGTTCAGTTAACTTTTCATTGAATATTCTCGCATTTCTAGTTATAATCCTGCATATGAACAACAATTCTTCTTCATTGTAGGTGTTTAATCTATCTATTCCCACATTTCCAGCTATAATTTCTTCCAATTCCACTTTTAATTTATAAATGTCTAATATTTTAGAAGGTGAATTTTGCTTTTCTATCCCTTGTGCCCATCTTTCTAAATCTTCTGGAGTTACCACTGTGGCACTTCTGACTTCCTTCTTTTGAACTACTAGGCATACCTCTCTTTTGGGTTTCGCCCACTGGTTCTCCTATTGGCAGGTCCATTAATGAAATTACAGTATCACACTCACTGGCTTGGTCTTCAACAATCATAATATCTTTCCTGGGATTGTTCAAAGGAGTCACTGCAACTTGTGGCTTTGGACAATTGACCTTGTCTCCATACAAAGGGACAACAGGACCTATAGTTTCAGGTATTGTCGATGCTTCAGGGTTTATATTTATCTGAGTTATTTTCTGTATTCATTCTTCTCTATTTTTGTTCAAGGCTTCTTGTTCTTTATCATACAATACTCTAGTAACTGGCTGATCATGTAATACCTGTGGAATTAAAGGTGGTCCTAACACTGGTGCACTTGGAGTAATTTTATTTGGTCCTTTCTGATACAGTGGAGGGTTTTTAGTCAGAATATGCTCCAAAAATTAATCATTTGATTCTCCATACCCTGTCGCGTTCAAGTGTTTCAATTTTTTTATACTTACTCCCTGTTTGTTCATCAGCCATTAATATGGGATACAATCCTTCTGATACCATTTCTCTTCCCCATGTTTCACCTGTTTTTCTTTATATATTTATTTTATTGACAAACTTTTAGAGAAGGCAAATCGTAGTACATATTATACAAAATCCTTGCTTACAAAATATAAGTAATCCGCTCCCCAGAAGGAGCTAATTTCATTTTCCACTTGGTATACAGTAAAGAGAAAGAATAACAAAATAATTAATTTCGTACATACATCGGGAAAAAAAATAAAAAAAGGAAAGGAAAAGAAAATAGTCTAAAAACAAAACATCTTTCTATTCCTGGTTGGATGTAAGACCGTCAATAAAGTTTCCCCATGTTTTCTCAAATTTTTGTAGTGAGCGAACCCCTCTTAGTTTGGCTAATCCTTGCTCCATAGAGTGAATTTCATTAACTAATGACCACCATTCCCATATATCAGGAGGTTTAGGACTTATCCATGCTCTAGCCAACACGAGTTTAGCACAGGACATGAGAATCGTTATCAAAGACGATTGGGGGTGAGAAACAGGGTATATGTCAAGCAGTACAGATAATACAGTAAAAGTGGGTAAAACAGTATTTTTGATTTCCAAAATTTTAAGTAAGTCTCCCCAGAAGTCTTTTAAGGTTGGACAAGAGAACAACATATGTCCTAAATCTGCCGCGTTGGCTGAGCATTTAGGGCATTTGGTACGATCCCCATGTATATTATCCCGGGACCACTTAGATATCCTTTCTGGTGTGTAGTACAACATGCATGTTGTGCAAAACTGTTGTAGTCTTACTGGATGATCGCACAGCGTTGTTAATATTGGAGAAAGAGTGTGTGATTTGGTTAGAAGTTATATATAAGCCAGTCTTATTGCTCCATTTTTCTGCTAATTTTGTGCAGTCATCGGTTTTTACAGCGCAGAAGGATTTGTAAGCTTCGCTTATCAATGATTTGGTTTTAGTAGAATATAGACAATTCCAAATGTCACTGTCTGAGATGTTAAGTAATTCTTTCTTTCTTACTAAGAAATCATGTATTTGTACATATTTAAATCTCATAGTTTCCGTTATGTTATAAAGAGTTTGAAGGATGTGGAAACTTAAAAACCCCTCTGCGCCGTATAAGTCTCCCAGAGTATTGATACCATAAGCAGACCATCTAAGAGCTATTCCGTCATTGAAGATACCCGGAAGACCCGGGTTACCCCATAGCTGCAGTTTCGGGTGGTAAAAAGAAGTTTTATAGTGGGCCATAATGTTAGTCCATATCCTAACGATATCTTTGGCGGTCTTGAACTTCACCCTCTTGAAATAGTTAGGATCATTGGTTCGCAACAAAAACAATTTTGATTCAGATTTTAACATGAAAGAGTGGAAAAAAAAGGTGTCCACGTTAAGTAACAAAGACCTAAGACGACTAATGAATGAAGACCAAAAGTATAGCTTAAAATCAGGAAAATTAACACCGCCCTTGTCTGTGCTGTTTTTGAGGAGCTTCAGTGACCTTCTAGCTTTTTTATACCCCCATAGAAAGCTGCTGAATATTCCGTCTAGCCGTTTAAAAAAGGAGTTATTTAGTGCTAATGGTATGGAGCGAAAGAGATACAGGAATTTGGGTAGTATCTTCATTTTGATGAGATTAATTCTACTAATTAGGTTCAGTGGTAATCTATGCCATTTTTTTAGCAAGGCAGTGGTGGTTTTAATTAATTCGTTGTAATTGAGATTATTTATTTATCTTGTTTTAGATGTAATTTTAACACCTAGGTATGTAGTAGTCTTGCATATCTCAGGAACATTGTCCACTGGTGAATAATTAGCTATGATTTGTGTTTTGTTTATGTTTAGTCTATAGCCGGATACTTTGCCAAATTTTTGAGCTTCTAAGTTAATACCGTGTAATGCTTTAATTATGTCGGATGTGTAGATAGCAATGTCGTCGGCGTATGCCGTAATTTTCAAAAGCTGTTCATTAGTTTTAAAGGGAATAATTTCAGGTTGTATCTGAAGGGAATGTAGGAATGGTTCGAGTGATAGGGCAAATAATAAAGGTGATAAGGGGCAGCCTTGGCGGGTACCCCTAGATATCTCAAAGTCTGCAGAGGTCTGTCCCCCATAGCTGGTACAGGCTAGAGGGTTATCGTATAGTGCCTGTATCCCATTCAGAAAATAGCCATTGAACCCCATTTTGATCATGACACGCCAGAGATAATCCCACCCCACTCGGTCGAAAGCCTTCTCAGCGTCCAACAATATCATACCGAGTGGGGTGGTCTCTGTTTCAGCCACGTCAAACGCAGTTATAGCTGTGTTCACATGGATGGCGGTGTCCCTTCCGGCTACAAACCCATGTTGTTGTGGGTTGACGAGTTTGGGCATGAGAGGAGCCAGTTTAAAAGCTAAAATTTTAGCAAATATTTTTGCATCTGTGTTGATCAGAGATATAGGTCTATATGACCCCCTCTCTCCTTTTGGTTTGCCCTTTTTAAGGAAAAATATAATTTTGGCTTTATTCCATGACTTTGGAGCCTTTCCTGTCGCCCCAATAGATTGTATAACCTGTAATAATATAGGCATTAGTTCCTCCAAGCAAACCTTGTAAATCTCTAGGGGAATGGTATCTTCCCCTGCGGCTTTTCCGGTTGGTAAGGCAGCAATAGCTTGACGTAGTTCTTGTTCCGTTATTTTTTCGTACAATTTATCGATTTCTAAAGTGTCAAGTGTACTTAAAGGAAGATCATCTAGATATCTTTGTATTGTTTTTTCATTTGCTATTGATTCTGTGGTATATAGGGTCCTATAGAAATCCGCAAATTGTTCCAAGATATCGTGGGGTTGGACATATAATTTGTTATCGGAACCCCGAATGTTGGTGATCAAGGTACTGGCTCTGTCTTCAGCCACTTTGTCAGCCAAGATTTTTCCTATTTTATCTCCGCCCTCATACTGTTCAATCTTATATTTATGAAGATGAATACTGTTTTTTTTAATAAACTTTGCTTTAGTTTCCGATTTTAATTGACTTAGCTTAAGACCTATTTCTGTAATCGTTGGCAAATTTAGCCGTAATGCCGTAGCTAGTTGTATTTCCTGAGCAGTGATGTTGGAGATCAGAGTTGTATTAAGTTTGCGTAGTTCGGAGTTTTGTCTGAATACATATTTTTGAGTGAACCCGCGAATACTTGCCTTGCAAGCGTCCCAAACCATGTTACATGTAGTAGAGTTCTGGTTAATTTCTATAAAGTCAATAAGATGTGTTTTTAGCTGTGAAATAAAATCTGGATCTGATGTTAAATGTCTGGGAAAAGAAAAAGGTCTGAGGAGGATGTGTGTATGTGGTGTATCAAATGTTAATATAATAGGTTTGTGATCAGATGTTATTCGGGGGCCTACCTCCATTGTACTATTGTTGAGAAGGTTAGGACTTGCAAAAGCCATGTCTAGCCGAGAGCATAGCTTATGGGGGGCCGAATAGTAACTGTAGCCAGGAGAGTTTGAATATAAATATCTCCACGCATCTTTATTGTTATGAATGCGGCTAACTTCTATGATAGAAGCTCTGGTTTTCCGCATCCGTTGAGAGCTCCTAGGTTTAGTGGTATCTAAGTGATAATCCATGATGCAATTGAAATCCCCCATTATAATGAGCTCTCCATCCCAATCTAATGATTTTACATTCAAATCGTCAAAAACCTTGGGTTCATCCAGATTTGAACCATACACCACAGACAACATAATTGTGATTTTCAATGCTTAAGTGGGCAATAGCCCATCTACCATTTTTATCTTGGCTGGTTTGTAAGATTTCAGCTTTAAATCGTTTATCTTTAAGGATTGCTACCCCTCTAATTGAAGCCCCAAACATTGAGCAACTAACAATATCGTATCCCAATTGACTTAATAATTTTCTATCCTTGCCTGCAATATGGGTTTCAGTCAGCAATATAAGATGGGGGTTATATAATCTCAGCTCTTCTGAGACCAGACGCCGTTTGTTTTTACTGTTTAGCCCCGCTACATTCCAGGCAAGGCACTTTATTTTATGCATTTTGAAACAAAGTAACCATCATAGAAAAAAACCAAGTGGATGTTCTTTTGTTCTCGTATTGCACAAAAACAAATAAAGTTGCTTATAATTTTATCTTTTGTGATATGTCTTCTCTTCAGGTTGTCAACAGTTTTTTCAAATTTTCCCCCTCCCCATCCCTCCCACCCCACCCTCGTGCGAAGAGCCTGAGGTTCCCTCCCTCTGCCCCCCTGTCACCTACCCACAACGGGAAGGGACTACCTTTCAGTTGCTGCTGCGGTTGGACTGGCAGCATCTGCTTCAGGCTACCTGAAGAGCCCCACCACCACCCCCTCCGATAAGTTCTGAATCTAATGAGACTTAGTTTCCATTACCATAGCCTTAACTGCTATATCACTGTATTCAAAAAGTGAAAGTTATTAGGTGTAAATATATATATATATATATATATATATATATATATATATATATATATATATATATATATATATTTTGTTTTTCCCTAGCTAGTTATCAACGTATCTTTTGACTAGCTTTTGCTTAACCTGAAAGATATTCTCCAGCTGCTTTGGGGTCGTTGAAAAAATAAGTTTGACCATCTTAAATGATTTTTAAGCGTGCTGGCTCTTGAAGGAAAGCTTGCGCCCCCACCGATTTAATTGGGTCTATTAGCTTACGTAATTCACCATCGTCTGTCCATAGTGGCTTTACTGAGATCAGACCATACAAACAGTGAAATGTTCCCTATTGTTATAGGTGTATTAGGCCGAGCTTTTTGCCACACGGCCTGTCTCAGTAAAAAATTGCCAAAAAAGATAAGAAATGGACGTGGGAATTTACTCTCCTTGTTTTTTTGGACTAGGGGTAGACGATGTGCCCTTTGGATTTGTGAATCCCAGTCCCATTCTGCCAGGTCTGGGAAGGCTCTTTGTAATAAACCTACAAGAAATGCCCTCGGATCTGAACCCTTCGAACCTTCCGGCACCCCAAATAATCTCAGATTCGATCTTCTCTGCCGATTTTCCAGATCCTCAACCTTTAGTTGAAGAGTCGCTATCTGAGTATCATGTATATTTACTGTTACATGTGTCCGTGAAATTGTTTCTTCTGCACCGACAACTCTATGCTGTAATTCCTCAATGTCTCGTGAAACCTCGCTGAAGTTGGAAGTCAATTCTGAGATAGTAGTCTGGAGTTTGTTATTGTCCTCACGCAGCTGCAGATAGTGTTCTTGTGCTTCTATGCGTTGGTTGGTTAAAGTTTGCAGTATAATATCCAGTTGAGAGGGGCTAGGTTCTTGTTTGTCTTCCTCTTCAAAATCTTGAGGTGAGGTGTTATTATCGACCGCCGAAAGGACTGAGATTGAAGCTATAGGTGACGTTATAGCACAATTATTAGTAGGCGCCTGGTTAACACTAGCTGCCCCCTCTCCATTTGTAGCTATTGAAGTTGACTCATCAATTATATGTGAGCTGCTTGGTGCTATAGCTGCTGTATTAAGTTGAGGGCAATAGGTAGGTGTCATATCATGCTCTGATATTGCTAAGTTGGTTGGTTCTTGAAGAGTATTGATCTCTGGGGAGGTAAGGCAAACTGGTAGAGTCAGGGCGGAATCAGGAAAAAGAAGAACAACGGTGGAGGATTCCCAACAGAACAGCACCTGGTCAAATATTCTCCCAAAATTATTTTAGACCCACACTATAATACATGGGACAATATGTGTGCACACTTCAAAAACACCCACCGTTACAATGTTGGTTCAAAACATGAACTATGAAATACTTTAAACAAGGTCAAGGTGCACCACTTCAGAATTTACAAGAACTGATAACTTTGATGAGGTTAACAGCAATAATCACATTAGTTGTTACTTGTGTTCTTTAAGAGTTCTTTTATTGAGTTCAGTTGTAAGTAAAAAATCACACACAGGAGCTACAGCCGACGCGTTTCGTCCTCTTGGGACTTCTTCAGGGCGAAGTAAAAGATAGGATAGTGTCCTTATATCTTCTCCCGTGACTATCGGGGTGCGTGGAAATGTCTGTAACGATTTATTATGCTCGAAAGGGCATCCTGTTGAACAAAAAGTTCTCTGTGGAGGAATCTCGTCTGTCCGAGTCGTTCTTATTATTAGGCGATATATATCTATTTGTAGTCTGTTAGCTGCTACCTGACGGAGGAGGACGTTGTACTGCAGGTGGATCTAGGAACCAGGGGATGCCTTAGCTCACTTTATTAAGAGTGCCTAAGCAGAAGGATTAATACCCCTTTCCTTATAACAAATCAACAACAATAGATAGCCAGACTGAACCTACATTTTCTACTACCCTGGTTCCAGCTCTTTTTGGACCATCATCCATATTTTTGATGATATTTACATGTACAATATTGAAATACCTTTCCAAGAGAATTTTGGCAGTACAGACTACAAATAGATATATATCGCCTAATAATAAGAACGACTCGGACAGACGAGATTCCTCCACAGAGAACTTTTTGTTCAACAGGATGCCCTTTCGAGCATAATAAATCAGGGCGGAATCAGGGTCTGTAGGGCTTGTTCCTGATAGTCTTAGTGTCATATTCTTTACCAGTCCCTTCGCTTCTATCCATTTCCTTAGCGGACTTTTATCAGTTAGGATCTTCTTAGTGATCGCTGTGTTGTTAGTAATCTGACGATTTAGGGTAGGGTTTCTCCCTTTTTTAACCTTTGCTTTGGTTTTAAGTTTCCGTCTTCTAGTCGCCAAAGATCTGGTAGTAACTTCAGATGAGTCAATGGTCTCCTCTTCTGTTTCCATTTCATATTCATCGTGAGACCCTTCATCCGTTATCCCTAGATTATTAGTAGTCTCTTCATTTGTTTTATCAATGGCTGTATTTGATACACTACAAGCAGCGCTAGCTAGCCCAGAGTCATTAGCATTAGCAGTTGATAATGTTTGTGCTGAGTCGGGCGTCTTGCTCCCATTAGAAATCTCATTATTTGTTGTTATATTTTCTTCATTTTTATTTTCATACTCTTCATTTATCACTTTCTTTTTTTTAGTCAGCTCTGGGTCTAAGTCATTGACTGTAATATGTCTATTTGTGTGCCCATTGTCATTTCTGGCTTCAACCATGCTATCTGCGGTGCTTGAGCTAGCCAAGATACATGCGGGTCCAGTCTCACTTTCTTCAATATCCTCACCACCTTTCTGACAGCCTGCTGACCCTCCCATCTTATTTTTCTGTTTTACAGTTAGTTTGGTTGTTTTTTTTAAAGAGGGGTTAGTAGAGGTCTGCACAGGGGGGCGGAATATCGGCTTACCGGTAGTTGTTCCTGGTTCGTTTCGGACCGTGTCCTTGACAATCCGCGCCCCGGTAGATGAATTTTCTTTCGTGTTGTCCAGTGGTAACTCGTCTCCTAAATCCGCGGGAGCCGCAGGAGACCCTGTGGGAGCTGCCGTAGAAGCCGCGGTAGCCATGACACCTGCAGAAACCACGGAAGACGGCATACTCTCCAAAGCCGTGATTCCTGTCTCGAACAGAGGAGGGGGATACGCCCCGACCGCCCCGGTTGTCACAATAGCAGCATCCGTTGAAAGAAGGGAAGGGGCAGAGGGGGCAGAGGCAGTTGTTTTGATGTTTCTAGCGGCTCGCGCCGGACCCTTCGGAGACATCGAGGTTGGTCGCCAGGCACGGATTGCCGGTACAAGACCTGTCCAGCCGACCTCAGAGCTATGGAGCAGGTTGCGGATCGTGTCCCTGACCGAGTGCTTGAGGGTCCGGGAAAATTTCAGAAACCAGAGCATCGGTAGCGCCGTGGAGAAATTACAATCTTCTTGCAGGCAGTAGATTTACAAGTTGTTCATCAGCAAATCAGTCCGTCTCAATTCGTTCTCTCAAGTGTCGTTTCGGAGAGGGGTGAGGAGCTCCAGGTTAGCTGTTGCCGGGCCGCGTCCTCACTCCGCCATCTTGGACCCCGTTTTTTTATACTTACTCCCTGTTTGTTCATCAGCCATTAATATGGGATACAATCCTTCTGATACCATTTCTCTTCCCCATGTTTCACCTGTTTTTCACACGTCCCATTCATACCTCTGGTATAAAATCCTGTACATTTTCCTCTTCTACCCTTCTCTCTCTCAAACAACTCAGTTTCCCATTCTTCTAATGCTTCATACTGAGTTGACATAGGTCTTGGTTCTAGTTCATACATCAGCATTCTCAAATTCTGTAAAATTCTTCCATTAAAGGTACCATGCTCTGGAAAAGCGAAAACACCATTATTCTTTGTATACTCCATCCAATTTTCCATCCATACACATGTATGATAACCTCTCTCCATCATCATAAATGAAGCAGGCGTTTTTGGTGGCAGAATAGGAATTCCTTCTCTAGTCAAAACAAGTTTATCTTTCTTTATAAATGACATGTTTCTCCTTTCTCGGTACATTTGGACACTCAATAGGTAGTTCAAATCTGCGAAACTTCAAGCTTCCTGTTTTCGGCAACTTTTACCAAAGGACAAATGAGAACCTGATACACAAATTTCCTCTAGTCAATCCAAATTCAGCTTTCACTCAAGCTTCCAGTCAAGCTTTAGGTCATGCCTGTTGTCTAACCAATGCCAGTGCTACCTTTTGGATGTCGTCAGTTTTGCTCCTTACTACTGACCCCTCCTTTACAAATTCGCATCAGACACACACCCACTGTTTCCACCTATCCCAGTGCGGCTCACTGTGATGTCAGTGCTACTCCGGCGACTGACCCTCCCTTTACAAGGGAATACAAGAAACTTATTTTTCTATTTTCTTTCAACTAAAATCCTTTAGTAACAACATAGAAACATTTGCTACTCTGTCTGCTCCACTAAATTAAAAGGATAGTTTAATTCTATCAACTGCAAGTAAAACCTTCCGCTCACTCTTCTCTGAGTAAGACCTTCCGTTTACTTTTCATGCACTGCGAGTAAACTTTCTGTTTACTCTTCAATCAAGCTCGAAAGAACCTGCTACTCCTTCCGTGTTACCCTTACTAGGTGATATAAGACCAAAGTTTCACCAGCGAACTCTGCTATCAATCACTTCTCACTTTTACACCGAAAATAGTTCCTAGTTTAAAACTGCCAGCCCTGCATAGCTTTTTAGTGCTATTCCAACAGTCGAGTAACCTCACTGCAGTGTGGTTTCTATTGTCACCCGCTATTCAATTTACCAGGAATTCTGGACAACATAAAAAAAAATACCAACTCTTTTTGTTAAACATAAATCAATATTCAGCATAAATAGTCAATACTAATCACCAAACTAGTCAATAATAACCATAGGTCTGCTATAGAAAAACTGATCCAGCGGTTGTCCAGCAACAGGTAATCCAACGCTATATACTCACCTGGGCCCATAATACAATTCACAACAACCTGGTAATAAATGCTGGGGTCATGTTTTGTGAATGTTTTACCATATTAGGATTAGTTATTTCTGGCTCCTAACTAATCTTTCACTGATCAAAAAGTTCTTTCCTCTGGTTGATGGATCAAATTAGTAGAACTAGTTGATGGTGATATGACATAGATCAATTTGTCCTAAAATATTAAATGATCACAGAGTCGGGATGTGTTTTAAAATCTTTATCTAAGAGATTATTTTCATGTGAATCACTTACAAAGTACAGGTCAGTCTCCGTCTATTCATGGAAGGAAGGTTCAATAAATCAACTAACAAGTGCATTTATTATACTACACAATGACAATGCATGATAAGGAGAGGATAGAGAGAAAAGGACATAGGCACATAAACAAACTTATATTTATAGTTACCAAGTATGGTGTAAAAACTAATCCCCTAGCCAAGGGGCTGGGAAGGGACCCCATGGAAAGATATGGCAACTAAAGGTTTCAGGACAGGACAGGACAGATGACCTCTCTATCACGGACGCTTGCGTAGCACCACTCTCTGACACACTCTTCCTCCTTGAGATTCTTCCGCGATCTTCTTCTACATGAATTAGCTTAAGATATATTGTTTTGCAATTCGATTTTGTTTCAGCATCTCTTGTCACTCCGACAGCATCTCGGTCTCAGCAGCACTCAGCATCGACATCTCTCGGACAGAATCTCAGTCTCATGCTCTATAACTAACTAAGAACTACCTCAATTATACCTTATATTATGGTCGTACTTCCCAAAATTGTTTCAATATCATGAAACTCCTTACTTTGATTGGACAGGCGAGGGGAGGTGATCATCACACCATGCTTACATATTACTCTTTTTCAGTTGGCCCTTTGTTAGTAAACCCATCCCCTTAATTCTTTATTCAAACTTTATTTCCCACCTGTATCCACATTATATTTGTAACATTTTATAATAGCTTCCACAGTTTCTTCCATCCTGTGGAACTCTTCACCACTTGGTTCCCAGGCCAGGACACTCAGTGGCCTTGCCTTGTATTCAAGTTTGTAGTCATTGTTCCGGATTCACTCTCAACATGCATGCGTGGATAAACCTTTCAAACACATGACTCAGCTTACTTCTGTCAAGCTTGGGAGGCCAAAGACATACTAATAATAAAGTCAGAAAATCAAATGTTATTTAAAAAAATAAATGGTTTCACTGTACACCACCTATCTCTATTCTAACCCAATTTACTTATTTATGCTTTCCCTGTGTTAGCATTAGTAAATAACTTGTTTTAGTTTTCAGCAAAGCAGCTGCCAAGCATGTGAGTTTCATAACAGCAATCTTGTTAGCTACTGCGCAAGTGCTAGAATTTCCCTCCAAGCAAAATACTACTTAGATGTAGTTGACGCATGCGTACTAAAGAATTTCAGTTAGCGGCTATTTTAGATTCACACTCGAGTTACTGGTTAATAAAACACATAGGCAAGCTTTTCTTTCTTGTGTATATATCAATGTTGTGCATATTATTTTTCACAATACGAGGTTAATACAGGGTTAAAGGTTACTTGAGAGGATTGCGTCCGAGCAAGCCACTTTTCTACGAGTCCTAGCTCCATCAATACCTGCTGCTTAGCCGGTGTGACTGTGGAGTGGAATGTTGGTATGAGAGGTGGCAGTGGAATGTTGGATGGATGAGGGTGGCAGTTGGTGGATGGGTTGAGCAGCAGGAAGGCTGTTCCTGGCGGGGCTCTACTTAACAACATACCTGAAATAAATCTACTTAAGAAACTACTTGGATTGGACCTTCTTCTGTTCACTACAATTTGATGACGATTTATAAAAGAACCTGCATGAGAGAACTACACGGAATCTAAGTCTTTGTGAAACCTGATCTTCTTGAAGCCTGAAGAAACTTCAAGGTAAAGGAACTTCTTTTGAAACTAACAGCTCCTTATTTAAAATTACTGGCACCCCTGAGCCCCACCAGTGACCTTGACATTGGTCGCCCACAACCCAAGTGTGCCAGTCCTTACTTAGCTTTCTATATACATTTTGGTAAAGTACCTTCACATCAGGGACTTCTATCAACGTGTCAGGTGAAGTGAGTCTGGAGAGCTTCAACTGTGTGGTGAGCAACTGTTCCCTCTCCTCCGTGTGGGAAGAAGTTGGGTGAGAGAAAACCTGCTGTTGCTGTGTTTCTTCATGGATTTTAGTGTGATTTTAGCAGCCTACCAGCTCAAGTGTACTGTAATTGGTTTCATTTGGTCACTTCTACAAAACTGTTCCTTCAAGGAAACGCACCTGTGACTACCACTACGACTTTCTGTATGCCACCCGTTTTGTTTTGGATTAATATCACTATGGTCGGGATCGGTGATGTTGGAAAAAAAAACATGAGTAGTTTGTAAAGTGACACTTATTTATACATTTAAAGCCTTTCTGCACTGCTGCTGTGAAACGTTCATAATGTTATCTACAAATTCAAAATTGGAACTGTGCGCATGCACCATAACTGTTTTATGTTCTCTTGCCGTTCTACAGTTGCCTTCAGTGACGTCTTCGTGTGCCAATCTCCTGAGCTGCCAAAGGACGCTCTGTAGTAAGGATGTACGTGAGCCATCAGGCTCCGCGTTGAATACGTGCCGCCATCTTGGAATTTCCAGGAACATTATTCCGTTGTACTTCAAGTCTCAGGGTCTGCATTTGGGATGCGGATTGGAGCCTCAGCACCAACAGCGTTTTTGAAACGTTCAATTTTTCCGGTGCATTTGAAGTGTCTTGTTTCTGGGTCAGTCTGTGGAAAATATAGACGTAATACAACAGTGCCATCTAGTGGCTATCTAGCACCACTGCACCAAAACAAGGAAAAGAAAAGCTCATTTGAAAGAGACAGGGTGAATGCAGATCTTCGAGGTATCTTCTTTAAACTGTCTTGTGGCATCCATGGGTTACTCAGAACTTGGCATGTTGTTCCAGGGATACACTGTCATACCAGGTTTGCCATTCTGAAGGTGTCCAGCTTGTGTAGTGGTGCTTCTTTGTTTATTGTTGCCGAACTACCTACCACTCTCATTAGTGCATTCTTGCGTTACTGTAAGGATCGGTGATTGCGCAGCATCTCGGGGTGACTGTCTGGTACTTAGGGTGAGGAATTACTCATCAATGGGAAACACCTGTTTTTCCAAAATTGTGACTGTGATTTTTTTTTTCAATTGTCAGTGCTATATTTATTGTTGAATCCTGTTTTGAGAATGAACGTTTTAATGGTGACACATTGTCCAATGTATATGCTTATTTGTTTGTTTTTCCCTGTTCTGCAGTGATTAGTTCTTTGTTTCCCTGGCATTTTTCTCTTTGAGCGCAATATGTTTTTTTCAATGTCAGCGCACGTAATGTGGAAACATCACATGTATCCACTCAAAACTGACCCAATTATCCACTCAAAACTGACCCAATAATCAAAATATTAAATCAGTGATCTACCAAGGGTTACGGCCATCAGATGCTCTAATTAGAAAGTGGAAACCACAGGTCTTCCAGATGAGCGGATCATCTTTAACAAGTTGTTTCTCCCACCAAACACTAAATAACCCTAATTATGAGTGCTAGTGCAGACATTGAAAAACACCAGTACATTTTACATGACCTGTCAAGACTTTGAATGTGCCTGTTGAGCAATTTGCTGCCCTAAATGAAGTCAGCTCAACTGTACCCTACTGTTTTACGCAAATTAAAAAAGGAACGTTGAGTCTGGCATGGGAAACCCTAACTCTGCTACCAAAGACTCTGGTGTTGCTTCACTTTACCTTTATGTTAACATTGGTTATGTTTGCTTTCAGGGTGGCAAATGCTTTCAATTTTGAAGTGTTAAATGGGGGGCAGCTAAGGAGACAGTTGAGGACAATCAGTTTAGTTCCAGTGTATCTAAAACACCACACTCTGGGCACATCCCACATCACTCCGACACATAGATTAAATGACCTGCCATTACCAAAGAGGACTGCGGCACACACTATAAGATATTCCCAATTACTTTAACCGGGTGTATCATGCAGGGTGGCTCAAGAGGGGTGGCTATTCTTTTCCACAAAAACATCCCCCTAGTGATCACAGAGGTTATCCCAGACACAATGGGACAATATATCATAGTAACAAGCTCCCTACATGGGAGAACATTGACCAGAATATCTGTGTATTTCCCTCCTACCCTGTGGAAGTCCTCAATGACTAACCTGACAAAAATCCTGGCTTCATAGTGGTGGTGGGCACTTCAATAATATTATGCATCCACAACTCAATGCCAAAGATGGAAGCAGGCACAGGTGGCACTCAACTCTGGTAACATGAGCAGACTCTTTTGGGGAGTAAGGAATCCAGACATGCATGAATACATGCGCTACTCTCGTCCCACAGATCATGTTTGAAAATCTATTATTTGTTCCTACCGTCCGCTGACATTCTAAGAGTGTCGGGGATAGAATCCACCTGAGGGTCTTATCTGAACATTCACTCGTAGAGATTATATTGTGGCTAGAAACACGCAGATCTAACTTGCAATGGAGCCTTCAAGCTGGATGGGTGAGGGACATTAAGGTACAAGAATTTCTCTGGGACGAGATAGAATTCTGCTACAAAGTTAACTCTTCCCCAGTTCCCCCTGACTACGCTATGGAAAGCCATGAAAGAAGTCCTACAAGGGGAAATAATAGCATATATACCAGGCACAAAAAAGAAAAATGAGAAAGAGAACATGGCCTTGGAAAGCCAGGTCTGCAAAATGTAATGCCACCTAGCCCAGGATACTGAAGCGACAAGTTTCCTTTAGGCAGTTAGGAAAACTGTTAAGCACAAGCTGCTTGGTGTGCTACAGCAGTAGTGAGGACGTACCAAAACGGGGAATTTGGGGATAAAACTGAGAAACTAATACATATGCTAGCAACTAAATCACTGGAAGACCGACTTGTGCCCCAGGTGGGTGGACGAGGCGGCCAAGTGTTACATGGCTGGTGGCTATAGCCAAAACGTCGCACAGTATTACAAGAAACCATATAGTCCAATTCTACTGAGCAGTGAAAAAACCTAGAATTCAATAGCAGCGGGCCTGGTGGTCCTGAGGCTCTCCCGAGAGGGCAGGGTGGGACTGGATAAATCTCTGTCGGTAGACAACCTACTCACAGCCTTGCATGAAATGCAATGCGGGAAGACGCCCGGCCCAAACAGATTCCCAATGGGATTCTTGAAAAAATTTGCATCCACTCTGGCCCCACACCTCATCGCCAGGAGACTGACACCATCTTCCCCCTTTACATCCGGGATGCCACCATAGCGGCCATCCTAATACTGGACAGACCACCCACAGACTGCATATTGTACAGGCTTATTTGCTTGATAAACATGGAGGTCAACTGATGGTGAAGGCTCTTTCAAAGAGGTGAGATCCTTGGTGCACAAGGACCACAATGGCTCAATGCAAACAAGGGCACCCGGCACTGCCTTAGAAAGCTAAACGTGATTCTAGCTCACTTGGGATCTGTGTCTGAACAAACTGCCCTACTGCAGCTGGACTTTGACCAGCCTTCAATTCCAAGTGGCAATTTCTAGGTGCCATTCTAAAAGAGATTCTGTAACTATGTGAAGCTGTTGTACACCGAACCATGGTCCAGGGTCAGTGCTGATGGCGGCGGCTCACGCCAATTCCTCATCAGTAGCGAAACTCAACAGGAAAGCCCCCTCTGCTACCTTTTTTTTGCACTTACGATAGAACCCCTGGCTGAATGGATATGGAAGAATGCACAGATTTGGGGTCTGAGATGTGAAGGGGACATGGAGGATCGAATCCCTTTATATGAGGATGATGTACTCTCATGCATTCAACGCCCAGAACAGTTGATCCCAAGGTTAAAAGGTTAATTCACATGCTAGATATCTATGGAAAGGCAGCTGGACTGCATGTGAATTGGGAAACGTCAGCTATAATTCCAAAAGTATACAAACCGACAGAATGCGATCAGGATCAAAGAAGATACATACACAATGAGGGCCTTTCAAATACCTGTATATGTAGATATATCTAGGGACCTGGCAAAATGCTGGGAAAGTAATACAAATCCCCTGCTCCACAAAAAGCAGGTGTACATGACACGCTGGAGCTCCCTTCCACTGAACATGATGGGGTGTATAGGCTAAAGAAATGCATACAATCCCCATACGATGGTGGAATGGGGCTGTGGACTGGAGGCTATAATATTGGGTAGCACAGCTGCTTCTGATTAATGACTGGACTTCAGAGTCTGAGATGAGCTGACCACAGGGCTTGAGTGAAGTTCTCTCACAGAGCAAGCACCATGGTCCTGGTTAGCTGAGGGAGCCCTCCCGCTCAACCTCCGAGCCCTTAAGGCAATTCCTATCATCATCAGCAGTAATCCTATGAGATGGCGGGCGTACTCACCAAGAAAACGACTTGGTGGAAGGGGTATGGCTGTCCGAAGTAGCAAGGTTTCCAGAATTGGAACATACTGGGGATCTCCAAACTGGGAGATTTTAGGCAGACAAATCACATGATGTCTGAGCAGGCAGGGCATGAATTGCATTGAACTCAGGATATAACACAGTCCTTGTTGACTCATCCGGTAAAGAAGGGACATCCCTGGCTTTGTTTAGAGGTCATTGACGGACCTCCAAGATAGATTACATATTTGGGACAAGCAATCTCTCATCCTGGTATTTGCATGGTGCGGTTTAGCGACAGAATGGGTGATCACAACACAGTCTATGCAGTGGGCCATTTTCTGATACACGGATCTATTCGCCCTGCTGCACTAATCCCAATCGCCCAACATTCTAATGATGGTTTATGGCTCGTACGGCACTTAAAAGAGCCAGTGTCACCCTTTCCACCTTTTTGAAGTTGCATCTTAGACTATTTTTCAACTGACTGGTGGACAAGTGGGGGGAAGAAATGTTAGTCCATTATGAAAATCTGAGCCTGAATATTAGGCAGGTGCAGTTAAAACTGAATAGGGTATGCAGGCGAACAATCGATGGTTTGAATGACAGCCATTGTTCAGCAGCCAATAAAAGTTTAAGGAATGAGATCCTTGATACTCTGACTGATCCTATTTGGTCAGAGAAGCCTTCAAGTTCTATAAAAGTAAATTGAAGGTCAGAAAGGATGTCGTGAACAGGGGAATCTGGGAATTTCTGGAAGATGCGGCACTAAAAAATAACAGCAAGATATTCTGGGATCTGGTTTAAAAGATCAAGCAAAGGGATACCTTAGTGAATACCCTTTTGAATTGCAATGTATCAGGCACTGAATTCATTTTGCACTTTTTGGTCTATCTAGTGAGAAGGAGGCACTAAGTGTTCAAATAGCGATAAATCGGCTGTACCTTTGCGTGTTGAATCTCATCCTGTTGATTTTCCTGTTGGTCCATGGAGTAAATTGGGTCTAGATATTATTGGTCCATTTCATGTCCTACCCAAAGATGAATCTTTTGGCATTGTTAGAATTGACTACTTCTCAAAGTGGCCTGAGGTCAAGATGGTCAGAGAGGTAAATTCACAAAGTTTGATTGAGTTTCTGGATAATATTTTTTGCAGAGAAGGGGGGTCTTAATTGGCATAATGTTCTGCAATGACTAAACTGTGCTGTCAATTGGAAATTGATGGCATCCCTTAGGGCGCACTGATGTTGGGGTAATTATCCTCCTTATGATGTTAAAAGAATAAATGTTTGATCTTGTTAAGATTGAAATAAAGTTTTATTCCGTTATGTTCAGTGATGCATGTTTCTCCACATAATCAATGTAGTTAATAAAGTTTTCACTTTTCAACAATGGTATGTTCCAGCTCCAATGCATTCCGGGTTGAAACCCTTCTTCTGGGAGCATCTACAAAAAAACCCGACATATATAGTATACATATCCTGTCTATTTACTTAAAAAATATGTGTCATTAATATCGTGCTGGGGGTGCTTTGTGGGTGAGTATTATGACGGTTATTGTGCTCGATGTGCCGGGGGGGTGGTGTTAGTGGTTTTAATAAAAGTTTGTGATCTAATGGCGTGTGTATGCGGAAGCGTTAAGGAGGTGAGTTGTTAAATGGGCGTGCAACATAAACTTAAGCAGTGTGTTGATTAAAGATGGTCGGGTTGTGGTAAGTGATATGTTAAAATCGCGTTAATGGTGGCGACGAGTTGCGGATTTGATAACATTAGGTTATGGTGTTGCGGGACGATATTAGTAATTTACAAAAACGGCGTATGGCTTTCGTTGTTGTTAAAAATCGGGGATTTTATTCGTCACCGTTATCATTGCTCAGTAAAAGAGTGAAGTGCGCGTGAACTTACATGTATAAACGCCGTGTTGTCTCCATAATCGTTGAGTTTGAATGGCGTCTGCCTGGTGCTCAGTGGACGGATTTGTTAGTGTGAGTGAGCCGGCTCGGCTAATGGGAAGTGATGTAATGTTGATCACGTGACCACGCATGGGATAGAAGTAAATAAAGGACTAAAATGAAAGCTAGCCCGATGGTGTAGTGGTAGTATGTGAGGATGATTAATGATTGTGTTAAAGCAATAAACTATAGTTGAAAAACATGAACAAAAACAGCAACATGAAAGTAAACATATAGGATGCTACAGCAAGGAGACTATCCAGAACACTATGTCCCAACTAAGTGGGTTAATAAATGGTATTTCTGTTTTAAATTTACAGATAACAAGAATATTCTATGCGTTCATTTAATCCATGTGGTTTCATGGAACTCAGTCTGTAAATCCAAAAGTTCTCTCTTTGAAGTAAATATTTATTATTGTCTCTCCCCTCTGTTTTTTTTGATGATTTCCAGCATCATGAACTTGAGTTGGGAAATGTTGTGGTTCATTTCGTTGAAATGATTGGCCACCGATGATTTCGTGTTCTTTGTTCTGATATTCGATTTGTGTTCGTTCAATCGTACTTTAATTTTTCGCTCAGTTTTACCAACATAGGTTTTTCCACATGGACATTTTAACATATATATGACATTGTTGGTGTCGCAGGTGGCTGTGACGTTTATCGCTATGTTGTTGCCTCTCATTTGGTGTGTCACCTTGTTGCTCAAAATTATATTATTGCAACTGGTGCAATTATTGCAAGGTCTGGTCCCTAGTGATTCTGTTTGGATGTTTACTGGTTGTTTGAGGTTTTCCCCCAATTTTTCCCTCTAGTATATGCGAACAATGGTCGCGATTTAAACATGTCTTTGAAGTCCGTCTCCAATTGTAGCATAGGCACAATTTTGCGAAATGTAGTACTCACATTGAAGAATTTTGAGACTATGACCATCCTGTCTCTCTGAGGTTTTATTCTTGGTTTTTGTAGTAAATCCAAACGATTAAGGGGCATATTATCAAGGGGGTTTATCTCCGCTTTTTTGGCTTTAAAAGCCAAGAAAGCGGAGATAAAATTATCTCCCTATTACCAAGCTGTCGCTAACACCAGTTAGCGACAGCTAGTAGGAGATAGCGGCCATCTTGGGCCCCACTTTGCATGTCAGTGATATTTATCACTAATGAGATGCAAAGTGGGCGTGCCAAGATGTTAGAGACTGAAAACAGTCGCTAACATCGCTATCTCCTATTACCAACTTTTGGAGATATTCGCGCTAAGCGGGAATATCTCCAAAAGCTAACACCTGCCCTGAGCAGTTCTTAGCCATGTTATCCAATGGGAGGTGGATAACATGGCTAAGAGCATTTGCT
This sequence comes from Lissotriton vulgaris, assembly GCF_964263255.1. Taxonomy (NCBI): domain Eukaryota; kingdom Metazoa; phylum Chordata; class Amphibia; order Caudata; family Salamandridae; genus Lissotriton; species Lissotriton vulgaris. Next base: position 1,545,389,996 of record NC_141695.1, on the reverse strand, counting down.
CGATAATGCATGAATATCGCTGACTTTTCAGCGATATTCATGCATTTCGGCCGTTTTTTATCGCATTTGCGATAAACCTTGTTAATAGCAAGGTTTATCTGCGATAAAAATCGCCGATGTGCGGCGATAATTTTTGTCTCTAAACAAGTTAGAGACAAAAATTATCGCTAGTTGTTGGTAATATGCCCCTAAGTTCTCTAACTTGGTTTTTGGCTGTCTCTAAAATTTGGGTGGGGTATCCTCTTTCGCGGAATCTGTTTGTCATCTCCTCTATTCGGGTTTCTGCCAAGTTAGAATCTGAGGTAATGCGTTTCACTCTTATCATTTGGGACTTGGGTAGATGTTTTTTGAGTGATGTCTGGTGGAAACTTGTATAATGTAGAACATTATTACGATCAGTTGGTTTGAGATATATATCAGTGTAGATACTGTTGTTCTTTATTGTAACTTCGACGTCCAAGAAAGTTATAGATTCAGCATCTATGGTCCATGTAAACTTGATTCGTTGGTTGATGGTGTTTAATGTCATCAGAGCTTGTTCCAGATTCTCTCTGGTGTCCTTCCAAAGAATGAATAGGTCGTCGATGAAACGAACGTACATTTTGATATTTTTGTTCCAATTTGAGTTAGAACATATGTTGTCATTCTCAAATTCTCCCATGTAAATGTTCCTGTAGACTGGAGCTGCGCAATTTCCCATGCTCGTGCCTACTAACTGCAAATACCAGTCTTCTTGGTGTTTAAAGTAGCTTTGGTACAATGTAAACATTACCAGTTCCATTAGAAATATCTTCATTGATTGGTCTACATCTAGTTTTAAGATGGCTTGTTCCATGGCTTCAATTCCGCCTGAGTGAGGGATCGAGGTATACAACGCGCTGACATCAGCGGTGCATAACCATAGGCGTTCATCTGGGTCCATTCTTAAATTGTGTAACTTACTTAAAAAGTCCGTGGTGTCTCGAATGTAACTTGCAAGTGACTGAACTTTGGGTTGAAGATGACGATCTAAATATTGGCCTACTGGTTCATGGATACTTCAACGCGTCGATACTATTGGACGTATCGGTGGGTCAGTGGTGTTCTTATGAATTTTTGGTACTGCATATATGGATGGGCTCCTTGGATTGGATTTGAGGAGAAAATTCCTGGTTTTTTGATTAATGGTACCTTGTGTCAATGCTTTATCTACAATGTTTTTCAGTTCTATGACAAACTGTGCTGTGGGATTTCCTGGAAGTTTCATGTAGGTGGTTTCATCCGATATATGTTCATTTAGTTTCTGATTGTACATTCTTGAGTTCATGACGACCAGGGCGCCGCCTTTGTCTGCTTTTATGCAAGGTATGTTTTTGTTGTTGGCGATGGCTCTTAACCTGTCGCGATCTTTTTGGGTGATATTTTTGTGCGTTACTTTTTTGTAATTGATTGATGTTAAATCTTGTTTGATGAGTTGTTCAAACAAATCAATGGTTTTATGGCTCACCAGAGCTTGAAAGGTACTTGAAGTTTTTAAACCCATGAGAGGGTCTGGTACTTTGTCCCCTTGTGGGGGTGATACGTTCTCAAAAAAATTCTGCAATCTCAATTTCCTGGTGAGTTTGAAAGTACTAACTTCTAATTCCAACTGATCTGATTTGGTAGCTGGTACAAAGGAAGTTCCTTTTTGTAACAGATAAATTTCTTGTTGAGTGAAGGTGTAGTCTGAAATGTTGATCACTAGTTGTTTTGTTTTTTGTTGGTCTTTTTGGGTGCTGTCACACTTCTTGTTTGTGGTTGTTCTTTTTGTTTAGCCCCTCCTGAGTCATCTAAGGTTACGACCTGTTCTAAAAAAGGAATGTTGGTTGGACATGTTGATGCACTAGTGGTTTGTACTTGTGTCGTCTCCGATGGTTGTGGTCCTTGGGGGCGACCGCTTTGTTGTATCCTTCTTCATTGACGTTCAACAGTATCGCTCTCTGAAGAGGATGTATCTGTGTTTTGGGTGTAAGGGCGGGCTCTTCTCCTCTGGGCGTATACCTCCGCCCAGGATTACACTTCGCCCAGTTTGTAATCCAGCGTGTCGTGCCGGAATTTTTTGATTTTCCGATCGTTGATATCATTGCTGTGTTTGTCAAGTTGTTGATTAATGTCTGCTATAAATGTATCCCATTCGTCTGAAGACATGTTCTTTGTTAGTTCCTCTGTGGTTTCCACGATTTCTTTTTCTATTTTGATTAGAATGTTGGACAACTCCTCTACGATTAGAAGAATAAGATCTAGGCTGCACTTATTTAGGATGGCATACCATTTGTCTTGGAACGGTTTTGAGTTCTTGCAAAGTGAAGGTTTAAGTGCAATTCGTAGGCCCCTGGGGATGCACAACGTTTTATGATATTTAATTAGAGTGTTGGCATGTAGTTTTTGATTTATTTTTCGTTTGGATAAATACAATAATTGCTTCACGTTTTGTTCCTTGCTTCTTGCTGTAGAAGATTTAGATATGTCGTCTTCTATTAATGCATAGATTCTGGTTGCCTCTTCAGTGGCAAACACGAAAGTATCAGCTCTAGCTTCTGTTGAGCGTGAGATGCCTTCGTAATTCATTTTGAAATTGAAGCTGCGTGCATGCTACCTGTCGAAAGGGTTGATCAATGTGTAAATACTTATTAGGTAGTCGACGAATGCACGGCTAGTGTGGTCTTGAGTTTTAGAAAAACTGATAAGTTTTTGTAGGTGCTCCCAAGGTATCGTCTTCACCCTGGAGACGAGTAAGAAATGAAATGACTAAACTTTGCTGTAAATTGGAAATTGATGGCATCCCTTAGGGCACACTGATGTTGAGGTAATTATCCTCCTTGTGATGTTAAAAGAATAAATGTTTGAACTTGTTAAGCATGAAATAAAGTTGTATTCCATTATGCTCATTGATGCATGTTTCTCCACATAATCAATGTAGTTAATAAAGTTTTCACTTTTCAACAATGGGAGGTTTTCTAACTCAAGACCACACTAGCTGTGCACTCGTCGACTACCTAATAAGTATGTACATAATGCACTGCAGGCCATGCTACTAGCATATAGGACTTCTCCCAATTCAGTCACTTTAGCAAGTCCTTTTGAACTTTTGAGGGGACGTAAACCAAGCACATGTTTAGTCCCGTGGTGGCTTAAAAAATGTTTGAGTGATGATAAATTGACTGCTTTTGTCTAAGATGTGGTCAAACAAAGGGTCAAGATATACAAAGGAAAAATGAAACAGGTCATGGATAAAAAAAGAGGTTCTGGAAGCAAACAAAAAGTTGTTATTGGTGATCTTGTTTGCATAAGAAGAAAAGAAAATGTTCATAAAGGTTCCCAATGCTGATCAGAGCCAAAGAGAATTATTGAAGTTTTCAAAAATGCGGTGAGAACAGAAGGAGGGAGTGTTTGGAACCTTGACAGGATTTCTTTGTTTAAGGGGAATTCTCATTCACTTAAGAATACCAGCAAAAATGCATGTTTACGTGATGCACACAATAATCTTTCTTCCAAACAGAATCCAGGTTGCTCCCATTGGGACAGCGACTCTTCTAGGAGGAAACGTGAACATCATTTTCCTGAGAAATTCAAAGATTTTGTCAAGAATTAGCATTTAAAAAAAATAAAAGGTGGAGGATGTGTTATATATGTTTTACATATTTGAGCGTGGTTGTGACGAGCACTTCTCTTTCCGTGCTCGTGGAGGTCACGCTCCATTCACAGCAATTTCATTCTCGTGTTTGCAGTGGTCTCGTTCCACTCCGAGTGTTTGTTTTCTAATGTAGAGTGTTCTGGGGCAGTTTGCTATGTTTTTGTTATGTGGCTTTATATAACTGCTTTCCGACTTAAAAGGATGGATTAAACTGCTCTGGACTTCAAACACCTCTTTTCATCATTTGCATGGATGTATTTAACTTTTCCCACAGTAGCCCTTGTGAATTTTATGCACACTATGCATGAAAAGCTAGTCGCAAAGGTTTGCTTTGGCCAGGCAAGAGAATTGATTGACACCTTTGCATAGCCTGCGGGATGCGTCAAAGGTGCATCCTGACTCCACTGCTTTTTACTATTTACATCAATAAATTGTTGCTCTCTGATGAAGGCCGCTAGAGACATTCCTGTAATCACCCAATCTCCTATACTAGTGTTAATCTACGCAGACACAGACACCAGCTGCTTTATGCATGCTGGTGTAATCGTTTGTAAATTTGATGAGTAGGATGGATTTGGTAACTAACTACTGGAAATCATATATCATGTCATGTGGGCCGGAAAGTATAACATAGCAAAATTAACAGTGAATTGACAGTCCTTTAGCAGTGTGAGCAATTTCAATTACTTATAGGTCACCTTGATTCCACTGGATCCTGGCACCCACAGATTAGCTGTTCCCACCAAACGCTCAGCAGATCAGCTGGAGCAATCTTTAGTTTGCTCCAGGCCAAGGGGAGGGGGACAATTTCTCCCTTTTTAAAAAGTAAAAGTCACAGTGTGTGTCAGCTGCCTTTTATGGCGTGGAGGTCTGGGGACATCATAATGTTACCCTTCTGCAAATCGGGGAAAACCGCATTTGTAGGTGGCTTCTATTACTGCTTCCTACTAGCTCTCATTTCATCATTCATTAAGAGTTAAGGGCCAGATGTAGGTAGCCCTTTACCGATCGTAATCGGCCGAAAATACCGATTTTCGGCCGTTTCCGATCGGTAAAGGGCTAGGGAGATGTAGGTGCACATATACGGTAATTTTACCGAATCGTTATTATTACTGAATCGGTAATAAGTACCGATTCGGTAATAATTACCGAATCGGTAATATTTACCGATTCGGTAATATTTACCGATTCGGTAAAATTACCGAAAATGCTATGTGGGTAGCCAATTTTCTATTGGCACATGGCTTACAGAATCGGTATTTTACCATGGAATACAAATCCATGGTAAAATACCGATTCCTGTGTACATGCACATCTGTGCATGTACACATGTGCCATGTGACAGACAGACGTGCCCTTAGGGCATGTCTGTGTGCCACATTGCACACATGCCCGTTTTGGGGGTGCTAGAGGGTGTCAAAGTGACACCCCTGCACCCTTGTGAATTCTTTAATTACCGATTCGGTAAATACCGAATCGGTAATGCCTAATCATTCCTATGGGCTTCAAAGCCCATAGGAATGAATGGGCATTACCGATTCGGTATTTACCGAATCGGTAATTACAGAATTGTTAAGGATTCGGTAACGAATCCAGATGTTGGGACCTACATCCCATTTACCGATTTTGAAATACCGAATCGGTAAAATTCGGTATTTCAAAATCGGTAAATGGGATTTACCTACATCGGGCCCTTCATCTCCAAATAACCTCCGATAAAGCTGAGTTGTCCCCTCATTTACTTTGGGATAGTGTTTGGACCAATACTGAGGTGAGTCTTAACCAGAAAATTATTTTTGACTGCCTTAAACTGGATAAGGGCTCTTCAATTCCCTGGCTGGCCTACACTGACAACATCTTACAAAACTTATTCCAGGTACCATCTACAATAAAAAAAAAGACTGACAAATGAGAGGTGAAGCTTCATTTTTAGAGCTCCTCCAGGAGCAGAGGCTGCATACGGACAGGGCAAAAAGCTCCATTAAAGACTATCTCATGGTCTTAGCATCTGTTCACTTGACAGTATACGTCACCCTAGATATGACACAGGAAAGATCTTTGCTCTTAGGATTTAGGGTGGGTAGGGTGTGGGGACTTCTGTATTTTCCTAATGCCTGGGGCACTGTAGGTAGTGTAGGGCGGTCCTGCCCCTGTGATGACCAGTCTGAGCTAACGATGATGCACTTTATGTTCTCTTTTAACTTTCATAGGGGCATATTATTAATGACAACATTAAAATTATCGCCGGTTTAGCGGCAGAAAACTGCCGCTAACGCGGCGATAATGGGCTTGATAATATCCCCTGGATAATTCCAATAGAAGCCCATGTTCACACCAGAACATGGACTTCTAGTGGAATTCTTAAGGGCATATCATCAAGCCCATTATCGCCGCTTTAGCTGCAGTTTTCTGCCACTAAACCGGCGAAAATATTTAACGCTGTTCTTGATAATATGCCCCATATTCTTTTTTCTAAGCTTTTATGAAACCGGTTTTAACGTTCAGGGGGTTCAGGAATCCCAGGGATGTGCTGCTTTATCTTCAGCCCTATATTTGTTTTGGTGTCTGTTACTATTTTAAAGCACTGAGATGTAGAATATTGATGGAGCGTTAGGGTTTTACTGTTTACGCCCTGATTCCCCTGAATTAGCGGTAATGGATTAATACCTTTGGGGGGAGGACTTGAGGCGTAAAGGAATTGCCAGTATGAACTGATTGGCGGTTGTGTTCTGATCAGTTTATTTAACTTCTATGATGCCATGCAATTAGCTACCGTTAGTAATGTTTGGCTGTAAAGTTTTCGATCATATTGCTGCTTTTCTATGGTTTACTGGTTTTATGTATTGCTCTTGTATCTTTTATAGCAATATTTCTGCCAAATCAATTTTTCTGAACTGAACGGAACATAACTTTGTGCTTAGTTGAAGTGCTGGTTTTTCAACTAACAATATAGTAAATATTTTGAATGTCAATAGACCTGGAAAGTTGTTAGATATGTATTTGCAAATACAAACAAACAGAAATCAGACTCATGATAGCAGAAAGATTAACAAAAGTATATTGTAACCTGCTAAAATCATAGTTAAGGCATTGATGACTTTCAATGCTAAGCTGTATGAAAACACTGGAGGTGATCCAATCTGAAGCTACAGAGAAAATTTAAAGGTCTTTTAAAATTCCTACTGTTTCACCGATCTCATGATAAATATTAATTGACCTTCTTATATGTTTAATTAAATAGTTAATACTAGTAAATCACTTAACACAGGTAAAACCTCAGGTCCAAATGAATCACCTGCTGAATTCAATAAAGATATTTTAGCTCAGTTAATTCTACATCTAATACCTTTATTTTTAGAACTGGAAAAGAATTCCTCATGGGTTGTCCCTTATCCAAAAGCTCTGATTTATGTTTATGAACATAAACATCATATGTCTATGCCCATCTTTAGACCTATTTTGATAATAAACGAATATTGCCAAAATCTATGTAAATACATGTTCTCCAAGATGGCCAGTCTACTATTCACCCTAATCAAACAGGGTTTAAGAGAGGTAGATTATCCTCTTATAATACAATGATTATTTGCCATGTTTTACCATTAATTCGGTCCTCTTTATTCACCCTTTGACTCTTGGCTTTAGATTATAGAGAGGCATTCAAAAAATGATTTTGGCACTTTTTGTTGAAAACCAAGCAATGCTTTCAATTTGGTCATGTTTCCAAAATATGGTTAAAGCTTTATATATTAAAACTAATAGTCAGAATTTTTGACAATGGTACTATTTTTGTATTTCTGTAATAATGTCCTAGCAGTTACTAGAAAAGATGCCTGTATATCCTCTTGTTTCTTGTTAGGGTTGGAGCTGTACTGTGTTATAATTTAGTCCTTGAGGAAAATAAAGCATTTTTGTAGGAAACTCTAGCCTATGCAGAGGATCTATTTTTATTGTTGAGCCTTCCCCCACTGCACCAGAAATTCTTCAAATTATTATCAGCAGTTAGCCTTTACATAGAAACACAACTTCTTTTTCCCTTAAATATTTATTGTACTCCTGATATGTTACAGGACATTGGCCTTATCTACTGTTAACATACTTTCAAATACCTTTGCATTGCCTTCTATACATTCAATAAAGATAACAGTTACATAAATCATAAAACTGTACTTTTGAATGTTAAAAGGAAGATCCATAACTGGTATTCATTATACTTCAATTTGTTGGGTAACATATAATTCCCTACTATTTTTGCAACACGTTCAATGCAATAATCTCTAACTTTCTATGGGCTAAATAGTCTTTAAGAATGAATCATAGCTTACTCAAAGCTGCCAAAATTATTCATTTTGTAGGTTTTCATAAATATAATTCGACTTATATAATTAAACATTCATCCTTTGGTTTCAAACTGTGAATCCTGCTTCAACTTCTATATGGATCACAGTCGTACAACTGCCATTATTAAGTGCAGTCAATGAATGATGTTACCACGCATTGTACTTATTGTACCGAACTCTGGGAATAAAGGCTGAATAGGCTGTGCTAGGATGCAAGCTCATGGCCTGCCAATCAAAGCTCTGTTGCAGCAGCAAATGTTCAACTTATAACGCTGTATAAGAAATGTATTAATTCTGGCAATAACAATATCAGGGGCATTATCTCAAGGATCTATAGCTGAGTTAATGGCACTTCATCGCAGCCAAAGTTGTGATAGTTATCACCCCATTCACAAGCTGGTGCTAACAGCCATAGCACCAATTTACCTGCGATAGCAGCCGCAAAAAACATCGCCAGAGACGACCCCCGTAACAACCCCATATGAGATGCAGAGTAGGTGTTCCCGTGCAAAAAGCCGCAACAAAACACCTCCGCCGCGTTCTCAATGACCAGCCAGATTGGCGAAACATCCACAAAACATTCGATAAGGAAATTGACACCTGCTCTGAGCTGGTGCAAAGCCGGACTGCAGCCTGCACCCTGCACCACAAAAGGGAGCCCAGTCGATAGCCACACCTGAAGAACAACAGATGTGTCATGGAGCTACTGATCATGCAGCTCGGAGCCCCAACAAGCCCACAACACCCACCGCCAGCACCCCCAGGCCCGCAACCACCCCCCGGACCTCCTCAGACCACCACCGAGGCAGCTCAGACACAGTCTGCAAACCTTCAGAAAATGCACCAGCTTCACAGACATGACACCAGAGTATGTCATTGCCCACTACAGGCTCAAAAGGACAACCATCCTCCGCATCCTAAACATCATTGCTCACAGGCTGACGGTACCAACACAGCAGACAGCCAACATACCTCCACAGACAAAGCCGCTGGCTGTGCTGCATCTCTTGGCCTCTGGTACCTTCCAACCAACAACCGCCAGAGTCGGAGGAGTCTCACAGCAAGCCCTATCAAAGTTTCTCAAACGTGTCCTGGATGCCATCATCAGCTTGGTACCCTAGTACCTATACTTTCCCCACACCGCACAGGAACAGCTGGAGACCAAGCAAAGCATCTACGCCATAGCTGGATTCCCGCATGTTTTGGGGTCAATAGACTGCACACATGTCCTACTTGTGCCCCCTGCTGACACTGCACACAATTACTGGAACCGAAAGCACATGCTTTCCATCAATGTGCAGGCAATAGTGGACCACCGGGGACTATTCACCAATGTCGTCACCAACTACCCAGGCAGTGTGCATGATTCCTTTATCTTCTGACAGTCCATCATCAACCGGTACGTCCAGGATGGCACCTACGGAACAGTACTGCTCGTTAGTAAGTATCAAATGAAAACACCAAACACCTCAACTTCACAATCATGCAACTCACAATTCTGGGAATGCACACGTTACAAATTCACATACAACATGCCAAACAACATGCCCACCCACCAGACAAGACAGCACAACTTACTGTGGAAAGCTGGGCTAGCTATGTGCACAAGCCATCAGAGGCAGGGCACCTCAGCCACACAATAGTAGGTTTTGGGAAGATGTGGGAACCAGGCATGTGCGAAGGAGGCAGGTAACCCATGAATAACCATGTACACAAGGCCAAGTGTGGCGTGGATGTGCTGGCCAGACTGCAGTATGCAGACCACACACATATCCATGTCAACATACACCGCTGGTGTTTGGAGTGTAGTGGGCAGTAGATGCAACGATGTCACCCCAGCCAGTGGGGAAGATTGCAGAAATGTAGCTTGTTATGTCCCCCTCTGTAAGCGTGAGCGGAGTGGACTGGCCCGGCGTACGCAAGGCCAGCGTAGGAGTGTGAATAAAAAGCACGTAGCTCTGGGTGTGGTTCCCTTCGGAATGCCCAACATGTCTGCCAGGGCGGCGCCTCACCCCACCACGAGGCAGTCGCTGTGAGCGGTGTTGCCTGCGATCTTGTGCGCCTGCTGCACCCCCGGCTGCTGGTCCCCGAACCCCTCTTGCCCACCCCTGCACACCAAGGCCTCAATGCCCAACTGCCGACACCGGCGTGTGTCGGATAGGGTCCACCACATGCCCGTGCAAGCTACAGGCCCAAGGCCCACGAATTCGGCAGCCTCCTCGAACGATCACGGACTCCGCAACACAGGCCTGCAGAACTCCATTCTCGTTGACATACTCCAGCAGCATGCACAGAGGACAAGTAGGACACACATATGGAACTGAGTCTTGATTACACCATGGCAGAGAACATTTTTTAAGGCTGAGGTTATGTCACTATACACCCTTCAATGTGGTGCCACCAAGGCTGTGCATAGGACTCGCACCAAACATGTCTGTGGGCACTTGCTGACTGCGGACTTTGGCCTACACTGTGGTCCTGCAGGACTCACACCAATCCAGCGCAGTCCGTCACTGGCAGGACACGGCATTGTCGCTGGCTAAACACAAACTCAGCTCTGGTGCCACTACCTATGTCACCCACAAATCTAATACAAAAGCCATTCCAACTTCGTGTGTTAGAGATCCAGGAGGAGATGGCCGGACAACGGTTAACACACGTTGACCTCAGCCTCTGTTCGACACTGCAGCCGACTAACTCGCATTTTTGGAACTGAGTATTGTTATCTTCATGTCAGTGTACATGTCACAGTACGCAAGGAGATGAGTAAGGGGAAGTAGCGCTTCATTCCAGTGGAGAAAAAGCTCACTTTTAGGGAGCTGATGGAACACTACCAACAACTGCACTGGTGCCACTGTCTCTGTGCAGCCCATGCCTACCACACATGGCTGTGGGCCCCTGATGACCGTTGGCTCCGGCACACACAGAGGTGGAGTAGGTCACACATTTTTAACTGAGTCTTGCCCTCTACATGGCAGAGTCAATGTCATCACACAGGCCTCATTGCACACTGCATCCCCTTCCAGCTCTGGTGCCCCTGAGTGTGTGCCCTGAAATTCATTGTCAATCTCTGTTTGTACGTCGGTGGTGTCTGGGCCCATTGGATGTAGGTTGTCTTCCTCTACATGTAGCTGATACTGACAAGGTGGAAAGGTGGAGTCTGTAGCATTCAACTCCGCCATTTGCCTGTTCCAGCTTGCTTCTGCGCTCTGTATCATGCCCTGGAGGTACACCTTCCACTGTACTCCGCAACCCTCTGCAACATTCCTCTTGGACATTGACGAGTACACACACAGCCCGCATGGCCCTACCTCAGTGCACCGCCAGTCACCCTCCTGTGGCGGTGTGCCTGTGCGGGCTGCTGTGCATCTGGGGCCACAAACTCTGTGCTGCTCAAGTCAGGGACACATGATGTCTGTAGCTTGTACTGCTGATTGTCTGCTCACTGTTGTGGTTGTTGTCAGCACCACCCAACCCTTGAGTGGTGGCTTGCACTACCCAATACCCATCCAGCACAGGCGTCACTGAAGATGCGACCCTGGCAATAAAAGGGGCCGGGCGCACATGCCCCCAGCCAGTCCCACAAAGTCACTTAGTATGTCTGTATAGTCATTATGTAAGCATGTGGGACCGGGGCCATTCCACATTACAATTTGCTGTGTACAGCGTGTGCAACCCTGTCACCCCAGGCAGTGGTGTAGACCTGGGACATGTAACCATGTCGTATCTTCATGTGTGCGTAAGTGGGGTGGACAGGTGTTCAACAGTACTGAATAGGGGTGTGGCTCCTCCACACGTAGATCTGAGGGTGGTTCAGTGTGGGCCTTTGCAAAGGATGTGGCTGATGCATGTGTCTCTGTTGTAGTGTCTGCACCACCGTCCTGCAATGGACAATGTTGCTATGTGGCATGCCCCCGGTGTGTGTGGTCGGCCGAAGGGGTACATGGGGAGGGCAGGCCCACTCAGGGTCAGGGATCACACATACCAACTGTTGTGTATGTCGCTATTATCGCAGCACGAGCCAAAAATGTACCCTCAACTGCATGTTGAGTGCAGCTAGACAGGTGCTCTACATCTGTGTCAAACCTGTCCTTGCAATGGGCCTACACACACATGGCCGGCCACATTTTGCCCAGCATCATCACTGTGTCGTACTCAGGCTTGTAGACATGCTCAGACAGGCATGTCAATGGTGTGCCGTAGGGGTGCATGTGATGTAATCACGCTGCTCACTCTAGTGAATGTGCTCGGGGGAGGGGCAGCAGTGAGGCTACGTAGTACATAGTGTTGCAGCTCATGTGCAACATGCAGTACATGTCATTCAGGAATCACTAGTTCACACATATCACACACCAATGAACCAGTGAGCCTGCCAACACATCATGCAGTACATAGTTTTGACTCATGTCTCTGCACTGTCACAGGTGACCAAGGATATGCACTCTGCGCTTGGATGATGACACCCCTCTGAGCCCCGAACACACAGGCCCAGAGGCAGTACAATGTGGACCACATACGCACCAGGGGCATCGCGGAGCGCACATTAGGCGTGTTGAAGTCACGTTTCAGGTGCCTGGATGTCACAGGTGGTAAGCTCCTGTACAGCCCAGACCTTGTGTGCAAGATGATCGTTGCATGTTGTGTGTTGCAAAACATATGTGTATGCAGCAAGGCCCCATGGATATGAGTGCCAGATGCTAGTCAGAGTCCGCAATATCCTAGGTCACAGGTGCTTGGTTACTTAAATAACACACAGGCTAAGTATGGTGAGGTAGGGTTCATCCATAGCTGGTGGAGTGTGGTTAAAAACAACATTAATAAAAACAAGTTTAATTGGAGGGGGACTATAGTAACCAAAGGATGGGTCAAAATTAGTAAACTCAATAGAGATGTCATAAGGTACATATTCTCACCCTACTTTGGTCACTGTCGAGCTTCAATGGTCTTCTCTCGTGTAATCGTTTTTAGAGAACAAGGAAACCCAAACAGGGGAGGCCTTTGGACCATGGGTCATATGTTTATTAAAAGGGACAAGGGTCCTAAGGAATCACAATATAGAAGTAAATAAAAATATAGACCACAATCAGTACTATATTTTAGCTTCCACGCCCAGCCGGACGAGGAATATTTTATTTTTAGAGATAACAAGGGATTAGTTGACCTGGAAGGGGTCACATAAGAACATTTAGATAGGGCACAATCCTGTACCTATCCCAAGAACATGGAAAAAACCATAGAATGAGAAAAGAAATAAGTGAAGAGAAAAGTTTAACAGGCAAGAAGAAATTTCTTTGGAGCCACTATTGGCTTGCGAATTAAATGTTCAATACCGCAAGTCACAACATACAGTGTATACACATTAATATATATAATCAGTTCCATGCAACACTGTTTAAAAGCGTCAACGTTTCGATCCCTAAGGCTCCTAATTAGGCGGGATCATCATCAGGACTTTTTTAATATTTTAGATGCCTGTTTAAATTGTGAACGCCTTCACGGGACGCAATTCTGGGTTGTGAGTTCACGATTCTACCTTCCTAAAATTAGGTCCGCAAGCTCGATGCGCACTTCACAATGGAAGCGGCGGTGGGTAAGAGGAAGAAACCCAATGGTCTTCTCCCTCTGCTGCGAGAACGCGAATCCGTTGTTCGCGTTAGTCTCGTGGTTTACTCAATAAGACTAGCCTTATTGAGCAAACCACGAGACTAACACGAACAACGGATTTGCGTTCTCGCAGCAGAGGGAGAAGACCCTTGGGTTTCTTCCTCTTACCCACCGCCGCTTCCATTGTGAAGTACGCATCGAGCTTGCGGACCTAATTTTAGGATTCACTCCGAAAATCGCAAAGGGAGAAGACCATCCTATCCCTGCCTCCCACTCACCGCCGCTTCTGCCATGAAGCTAGCACCACGCTCCTGGACATCGATACCTAAGGAGTAAACTCTACCCCTCACGAAGGTAGAATCGTGAACTCACAACCCAGAATTGCGACCCGTGAAGGCGTTCGCAATTTAAACAGGCATCTAAAATATAAAAAAGTCCTGATGATGATCCCGCCTAATTAGGAGCCTTAGGGATCGAAACGTTAACGCTTTTAAACAGTGTTGCATGGAACTGATTATATATATTAATGTGTATACACTGTATGTTGAGACTTGCGGTATTGAACATTTAATTCTCAAGCCAATAGTGGCTCCAAAGAAATTCCTTCTTGCCTGTTAAACTTTTCTCTTCACTTATTTCTTTTCTCATTCAATGGTTTTTTCCATGTTCTTGGGATAGGTACAGGATTGTGCCCTATCTAAATGTTCTTATGTGACCCCTTCCAGGTCAACTAATCCCTTGTTATCTCTAAAAATAAAATATTCCTCGTCCGGCTGGGCGTGGAAGCTAAAATATAGTACTGATTGTGGTCTATATTTTTATTTACTTCTATATTGCGATTCCTTAGGACCCTTGTCCCTTTTAACTTCACTCGTGTAATGGCACCTTAATAGTAGATACCTTGGAGGAATGGGAGAGAAGTGACGAAATGAAGCATATACTGCAAGAGGTCGTTACTGATAGCGCAAAGACCATGTTGAAGGCATAAGTATAAATGTAAACACTTGAGCATCTCGTTCCGCAGTGCCGTTTTAAACCAACATCAAGTACACACTGGCAATGTCAGGGCGATTTAACGCTGTCTAACGTATCTCTAAGGCAGCACACGAGGAGGATGGGAACGAGATGGCTCCAGTGCGCCCGTTTATAAACATGGTCACAGCGGGCTCAAAAACGCCCACTCACTCACTCTCGCACATCCTCCAGATCATGAGTGCAGATACAACATTGTATACCAGAATTAGGTAGACTGATGGGGCAACGGACGTAGGAATTAGAATGACTCCTTGTTACAAAAACACCTGCCACATAGTACTGCGGCATCAATAGGCTAGGGTAACAATGAAACGCTAAGAGACACAGATATACACAAGTTTGCCTCCGAAGATCAAACTTACCTGTCCGCTGAGCGAACTACACCAGACACACCTACCCACACGAGGTTCTGCGGCGAACAGCGAGAAACCGGAACGGTGTGAAAGCCGGGAGCCCGGTCTTTTAACCTGTATTTGGCCATCGTTGTCTCACCCCTGTCACGTGCAGGGGGTGTCGGGGGAACTGCGCATGCGCAGTATGGCGCGAAGAAAGAAGGTAGCAACCAAATGTAGTAAGTGTAAACAGCAGTCAAAGGTGGCAGCCATGTTGTAGTATAACCAGGCCAAATGAGAATCAATCAGTAGCCGGAAGGTGGCTAATGGTGGGAAAGTGAATACCGGAACTGGGTAATGTCATTTTCAGATTTACATGCGGGGTGTGTCGCAAGGCTTGAGGGCAGAAATGCTGCGTGCACAAGGCAAGTAAGTCTATGTCTAGGGTCTTAGTGAAAACACCAGTTCTGTCTAGGGTATTAGTCAAAACACAATAATCACCAGTATGGGCGGTAATGTCTTCAGGTGTATTGGTGCAGTTCACATTATATAAGGAGGTAACGTTGGTTAGTGCAGAAAACGTCACCCATGGAAAACCACTAAGGCCGCAACAAGGTAATAAGAGGACACATGTGATCCTTCGTGATCCGGGATGGTGTCAGTGTAGAAAGTGACAGATTGTCTTACAGGGCATGTATGACAAGGCAAACAAACATCAATACTACTGGGGTAACATTTGCAGTAGTGATGGAGAGGTAATGTAGAAATACAGCGTAGGTAGATGGGCAGAGGTGCCCCAAAAGTAATGGAAAAATATGGAGAAATAAGGCATTAGCACCTAGATAAGGCGCCCCAAGGGATAGAGTCGTTCAGACCCTCGCTATAAGTGGCCAGTCGGTGCATCCATCTTTGCTCAATTCTGAAGAGCGCCTGATGCGTTATGTGTTGGTGTGACTCAAGTATTATCCACCTAAGGCTGTCTGCTGTGTGATTCACTTCCTTACAATGGTGATACAGCCTGGTGTGTGTTTTGAGGCACCTGATGTTGCTTTTGTGCTCGGTGATTCGTAACTTGACCTGTCTCATGGTCATTCCCACATATCTTTTACCGCAGGGGCAGGTAAGAAGGTAGATACACTCAGACGTGTTACAATTGGAATGTTGTTTAAGGTGCCAAGTAAATGATTCTGTGAGCTTGATCTCCTTACAAGGGTTAGTTCTCCCGCCATGGTCCGCCGCGACCATTGTGGGCGTTTGTTGCGGAGGGTTGAGGAAAACCTACACTTCCGGCTTGCCTGGAAAAAGGGGTAGCGCTCCAGTCGTTCACCGTCCTGCCCCCATTTAATGAAGCCCGGTCAGCGGCCGCACAGCGGGCGCGTGCAGCGGGCGTGCCGGCGGCGCGCCAAAGGCAAGCCCGTCTGTGCCCGTCCGCGGCCGGACGGGGTCAGGGGCACAAACCCCTGCCCAAGCGCCTCCTGAGTTCCAGGGCAGAATTGTATACTCCAAGGAACGACTGGAACAACTACGCCCGCTGATAGCGATGAATTGCCTACATGCTATGCAGGCGGATAGGCAGCCCCTGTATTGTGTGGCTTGTCAATTTGACCCTAGGGGCGAGGGTAGGCATATGCATGAGAAAGAGTCCATGAATATGATGCAGATTAACTGCCGCTCCCTTAGGAAACACAAGTTAGAAATATATGACCTCTTAACGGACTATCAACCAGAGGTTCTCTTCCTTACGGAAACCTGGTTAGACAAAGAGTCGGCATCTGATATTCTGGAGGCACTCCCAACCAAATATGGAATGGTTAGACTTGACCGCGAAAGGCAGCGTGGGGGGGGGATCGCTCTGGTACACAAATTAGAGCTTAAATGCACCTTAGAAGCAGCTAATATTAAAGACTGCGAAGCAGGCTCTTTTTCAATCAAATGGAGGCCGAATATGACCAATAATGGCTATCTGATATACCGCCCACATGGGGCGACCTCCGCTTTGGTAGGGAACCTAATGGAGGTGATCACGCAGCCAGCGCTGCGCTATAGCAGGCTCCTCATCTTAGGAGATCTTAATTTACATTTAGAGGAAGAAGATAATAGGGAGGCCCTATGTACATTAACCTCCCTTGAGCTACTCAAGCTTAAACTGCAATCACGGCTGCCGACCCACCAGGCGGGCCACCTTCTAGACCCAATCTTTGCAAATTGGGAGGGGATAGAGGTTCAGCACCCTAGGCCGGTGACCCGGTCAGACCACCATTTGGTCCAGTTTGTGATATCTAGCCTGCCTAAAATGTTTCCTGTTGACAAACTGAGGTCACATAAACGTAGGCAATGGGGAAAACTTGAACAAGTTGATCTAGAACTTGCCTTGAGAACAAGTAGTCCACCATTGAGAGACAATCTGGACGAGGCTTGGCAAGACTATGAGAGCTGGCTGATAGGGCCTCTTGACAAAACAGCCCCATGGACAACCAAGGACCCGCTTAGGGGTGCTAAGTCAGCAGTATGGTTTAACGCTGAGTTAAAAGAGACTAAATCTAGGTGCAAAGGCTTAGAACGCACCTGGCGGAAAAATTATGTGGAAACAGCTAAACAAGTATATAAATATGGTGTGAAAGAATATCATCGGCTACTTAGGAAGACCAAAAGGGATTTCCTGAATAATAGAATTATGACAGCAGACAACTCGACTAAGGAGCTCTTTGGTATCTACAAGGAACTTACATCCCTGGAGAGGACATCAGCCCCTGACACTTACTCAAGAGAGACTTGTGAGGTTATTGCGGACTTCTTTGTCCAAAAAGTCGAAACGATTTATAACTCATTTGTAATTGGAGCCAGTGGACCTTCCCTGGAACAAAGGAGGGAAGGGAGTCTGACAGGAAAGCCTTGCCTTTGCCAGTGTGAAGTTCCGATCAACCCTGAGTTGTTGAAAATAGTCCAGAGTATTAAGTCTGGCTCTCCTAAGGACGCTGCACAATCAAAGATTTTTAGGAGTCAGGCAGAACTCCTTATAAACCATATTAGTCATATGGCAGAGCTGTCGTTCAAGACCTGTTATGTGCCTCAGGATTGGAAGACAGCACAGGTTATCCCCATTAAAAAGAAAGCCAGCCTTGGCATAGAACATCTGGACAATCTCCGGCCCATCTCGCTCCTCCCCTTCTACGCGAAAGTGGTGGAGAAAATTGTAAACGCACAGTTGGGGAAATATATGGAGGACTTCCAACTCCTTCACCCATCTCAATCGGGTTTTAGAGCTCACCATTCTATGGAATCAGCATTGCTCTTCTCGACCGAACTGTTACGCGAGAGAGTGGATGAGGGACGGACGTCCGCGCTGTTGTTACTAGATCTCAGCGCGGCATTCGATACCGTCTCGCACCCCATGCTGCTCTCCCACCTCAGGGAGGCCGGGATTGTAGGGAACCCATACGAATGGGTGAAGGCGTTTCTCAGGGACAGAAAATTCCAAGTCTACTGTCCACCCTACAAATCGGAAGTACGGGCATTAAAACAAGAAGGTCCTCAGGGCTCTATATTGAGCCCAACTTTATTCAATCTGTATATGGAGCCCCTGGCCAAGCTAGTAGAAGCATTCAGGGTGGAGATAGTGTCCCACGCGGATGATACCCAACTGGTGGTGACACTCGCCCAACCCGTTGAAGAGGCGGCAGCTAATTTCTCGGCGTGTCTGGGGAAACTGGCTGTATGGATGAACAATAACTGCTTGCGCCTGAACGCAAATAAAACAGAACTCCTTGTGGTGGGGAAAGCTCCCTCCATCTGGTCCTCTGCCTGGTGGCCTACTGAATTAGGACCTTCTCCTTTCCCTTTGGAGCAGGTAAAGAACCTGGGGGTCAAACTAAATACTAACCTCTCTTTTGAACACCATACTAGAGGGGTAGCAGGCAAATGCTACGGCATCTTAAAATGCCTACGCAAAACGCTGAACCTCCTTCCATCGACCAGTAGAAAAATCCTGATCCATACTTTGGTTACCCCCCATCTTGACTACGGCAACTCATTGTACGTGGGCCTGAGTCAAAAGGGGCTTCACCGTTTGCAGGGTGTACAAAATGCGGCTGCAAGACTGGCGTTGAATCTTTCAAGAAAGTCTTCCGGGAGCCGAGCTCTGGCTAAACTTCATCTGCTTCCAGTTCGTGAACGCATAAGGTTCAAAACTCTTTGCCTAGCCCACCACATTGCACAGGGCAAGGGCCCTGTCTATCTCCAAAGCCTGCTGCCCTTGTACCAGCCAAAACGTCAGCTAAGATCATTGGGCTGTATGCTCTTCCAAGTTCCCCGCATCTATAGAGCAAGGATGGGGGGGCGCTCTTTTAGGTATTTGGCCAGTAAGTGCTGGAACGCGCTGCCGCTGGAACTCCGGGAGCAGCCGTCAGAGATGAGATTCAGGCTGCAACTAAAAACTCACCTCTTCCCTAAATAATCTGGGAGTACCGTGCGCCTTTCGCTACCAGAAAATCTTTGCTACTTTAGGTGAGTCTGATCCATCTGAGTCTACACAGCACGGGGACACACTGTTTCTAGTGTAACCAGGCGCTTTACAAACTTGGTTATTATTATTATTATTATTATTATTATTATTAGTTTGTTTACATACGGAGCAACCACCGAATGGGTAGTGGCCCACAACTGGGGGTAAGTCCCATAGTGTCCTTTGGGTAATTCCTTCCCTCGCCTTTGGCCTAGTGTGTACTAGCTCGTCCTTTAGGTTGGCCGTGCATTTAAATACGAACCTAGGGCGGGGGATGGTAAGATCGCCAGAGTTGACGATACCCCAGTGTCTGTTGATAGTCTTTCTTATGTGTGAGGAGTTTCTTGTGAAAGATGTCACACAGGTTATAGTATCTGAAGGCTCTTTAGTTCTTACGTCAAGTAGTGCTTCACATGGGTTGTTCATTGCCCTTTTGTAGGAATTACGGATCTGTCTTGTGGGGTACCCACTGTCCTGTAATTTATGCTGTAATAATTGTGCCTCCTTCTTATAGTCTGACATGCTCGAGCAATTCCTCCGGACCCTCAGAAACTGCCCGAATGGGAGGTTATCCCTCAGTGTTTTTGGGTGATGGCTTTCATAGAGTAGGAGACTATTCCTATCTGTTTCTTTTCTGTGTAGATTATTGCTCAGCCCAGTCTCAGTGAGCCATATCCTAAGGTCAAGAAAAGGGATATTGGTCTCAGAGATTGTACTCGTGAATTTAAGAAAAGGGTTCTGGGTGTTGATTCATTCACAGAATGCCCTGCAGGTAATCAGGTTGCCTTTCCAGAGTACAAGAATATCATCAATGTACCTGCGCCATAAAGTCAGGTTGTCCCTGTAAGGATTGCTAACACCCCTGATAGTGTTTTCCTCAAAGGTGTCCATGTAAATACAGGCTAGACTGGGGGCAAAAGTGCTGCCCATGGATCTCCCCTGTATTTGGTGAAACAACTGAGTCTCGTACTCGAAAATGTTTTTCGTCAGGGCAATTGTGGCGCATTCCATGACAAAGGAGACGGGGGTAGGTGAAGACCAGTCTTCTTTTAGCAAGGTGGATTCTACTGCCTCTAGGGTTGCCTTTTGGGAGATGTTAGTGTAGAGTGCTTCTACATTTAGGGTCAACAAAAGGTCTACTCTCTGCCTCCCCTCTATGTTGTCAATGAGGCGGAGGACATACCTTGTATCCTGTAAGAAGGAGGGTATCTTTTTCACGAGGGGCTTCAGGAATTTATCGCAGAACTTGGAAAGAGGTTCCAACAGAGACCCATTGCCGGAAACAATAGGTCTACCGGGTACTGGTGTCATATTGTTGTGAATTTTGGGGAGGGTGTAGAAGTAGGGTGTCTTAGGATCCGTGGTAACAAGGAAAGCAGACTCATTCTTGCTAATCCATCCATTAACCTCGCCTTCCATGGCTAAGCCCGTGATCTGGGCAGTGAGTCTGGGGGTGGGGTCCACCATTAGGAGGGCATAGTGTGAGGTATTTGTAAGTTGCCACCTACATTCAATGTCGTACTCAACAGTAGACTGAATGACGGTAGCGCCCCCCTTGTCAGCTTGTTTGATAAGGATGGCAGGGTCGTTGGCAAGTGACTGAATAGATAGTCTCTCTAGTTTACTCAGGTTATGGTAGGTCTGAGTATGCGGTCTGTTCTCAAGACTCTTAAGTACAGCCCCCTCAAAGGCCAATATCTCAGGTGGTACCATACTGGTAGTGGGAGTAAAAGTGGAGGGGTTGCGTGGTCCTGTATCCTCCGGCTCAGGTTCCTGTCTCTCACAGAAGAATACTCTAAGCCGTATCTTCCTAAAAAATTGTTTCAGCTCGCAAATCTCGCTGAAGCCATCCGGTGTGGGGGTCGGTACAAACCCCAGTCCCTTTTTCCAGGACACTCATCTCAGTGGGGGTGAGTGTTCTGTTGGAGAGATTCATAACTAGGCTCTCTTTCCCCTGGTTGTGCTCCTGGTCTCGACTGTGGGATTTTTTTGATCTTGCCACTGTACACCCTTCTGTCCTCCTCTTTTGCGCCCTCTTCCTCTTCCTCTGCCCCAACCTCTGCCTAAAAAAGGGGGGTTGTTCATTGGATAGAACCGTGGGGGCCCTTGGGGATAGATAGGGTAGTGCCAGAGTGGGGGAAGTTGTGGAAGCCCATGGTATAGTTGGCCATTATTATAACCTTGGGTTGCCTTGTTCCTTCGTTGGTTATGGTTGCCAGAGCCACCACTATTAGAATCACCATTGGTTGAACCCCTTCTGCTTCCTACCTCTGAACTCTCGTTGGAGAAGTAGCCATTCTTAGATGTTGTGTAATCGTCTTTGAGATAGGGGTAAATCCTCTCTTTGTCAAACTTTGCCACATCTTTCTGTAGTTTGGCAATCTTCTGTTTGAGCAAATATTCTTTGTTGTCAGCGATCTCATTATTAATCTCAGTTAGCTTGGTGGTGAAAGCCGTTTTTGGTAAAGACCCTTTAAGGGCAGCTTCTGCCGCCTGAATTTTGACTAAGAGTGCGTCAGCTAGTCTCTTCATGGTTTTGACAATCAAAAAGAGAAGGTCATTGGTACACTTCAAGGAGACCTGGCACCAGTCTTGTTAAAAGGGGCCATCTTCAAGAAAGATCCTACGGAGGATATTCACTATCAACCCATGGGGTGCTATATTTGCCCTCAAATATTCAGTCATCAAGGCGCCGTGACCGTGATTCTAAGCCAATCCTTTTTCAATTGAGTTATTGTAACCCAGTCATCAGTCATTGAGCCCAAGGCAACTGCTCTTCCAGCCCCGAAGAGGGAGGGTGCAGATCTCAGGGCCTCAGCTATAGCCTCTTCATCAAAGCTTAGTCCAGGGATGTCCTCCATTCATGGTAGGAGATCCTGCCATCAAGACTTAGATCAAGTACAAGTATAGCTTATTAGGGGGTAGGGAGTTGGGTCACGCAGCATAGAATATACTGTTGGTAACCTTGGTGGTTCCACGGAGGTAGTCCGTGCTAGAAGTATCAACAAAGTAGGGGAACCAAGGAGGGCTATTTTTAACGGGGTCCAATGTATAAGCCCTGACAATATGTTAGATCAAGAAGATTAACAGTTCCCCAAGAGAAGGGTGAAGGTTTAAGTAAGCCAAGCGACAGAGAACGTGGGGAAATTCCCCTTTCGCAACTAAAACCCTCACACACCCAGCAAGCCAGGTGTCATGCTCCATAATCTGGGTTTTGCTCCTCGTCAGACTGGCGCTGCAATGTCTGACGGGCACCCATGAAGGGGCTCTTTATCGGAGATCTTTTGTTCCTGCCAGTGGTTGCATGTGGATATGAGGGTCCTAGGTGTGGTGTAGAAGGTTAAAAAAGGTTAGGTAATCCACAAGGCATTTTAATGGTGTGGTAAACTACCTCAGTAAAAACGGTGAAGGAGAAATACACACTGGTCCAATGATCAAGGAGTGTATATACTACCTAGTGGTTGACATGTTTCATGCTATAATCGCATTTCATCAGGAACTAGAAAAAGGAAAGAACTGTACTACACAAGGAAGGGGTAATTCTACCTTCCACTGGAAACTTATAGGCAGGCAACAAGGTCCTGCTTATTCTAATGCGACCTAGAGAGGGATGACAGAAACCATGATAGTGGAAAACCATAGTCAGAGTCCGTAATATCCTAGCTCACAGGTGCTTGGTTACTTAAATAACACACAGGCTAAGTATGGTGAGGTAGGGTTCATCCTTAGCTGGTGGAGTGTGGTTAAAAACAACATTAATAAAAACAAGTTTAATTGGAGGGGGACTATAGTAACCAAAGGCTGGGTCAAAATTAGTAAACTCAATAGAGATGTCATAAGGTACGTATTCTCACCCTACTTTGGTCACTATCGGGCTTCAACGGTCTTCTCCTGTGTAATGGCATCTTAATGGTAGGTACCTTGTAGGAATGGGAGAGAAGTGACAGAATGAAGCATATACTGCAAGAGGTCATTACTGATAGCGCACATGCCATGTAGAAGGCATAAGTATAAATGTAAACACTTGAGCGTCTCGTCCCGCGGTGCCGTTTTAAACCAACATCAAGTACACACTGGCAATGTCAGGACGATTTAACGCTGTCTACCGTATCTCTAAGGCAGCACACGAGGAGGATGGGAACGAGATGGCTCCCGTGTGCCCGTTTATAAACATGGTCACAGCGGGCTCAAAAACGCCCACTCACTCAATCTCGCACATCCCCCAGATCATGAGCGCAGATACAACATTGTATGCCAGAATGGAGTAGACTGATGGGGCCACAGACGTAGGAACTAGAATGTCTCCTTGTTACAAAAACACCTGCCACATAGTACTGCGGCATCAATAGCCTAGGGTAACAATGAAATGCTAAGAGACACAGATATACACAAGGTTGCCTCAGAGGATCAAACTTACCTGTCCGCTGAGCGAACTACACCAGACAGGTGGGAAAGTGAATACGGGAACTGGGTAATGTCATTCTCAGATTTACATGCGGGCGTGTCACAAGGCTTGAGGGCAGAAATGCTGTGTGCACAAGTCAAGTAAGTCTATGTCTAGGATCTTAGTCAAAACACCAGTTCTGTCTAGGGTATTAGTAAAACACAATAATCACCAGTATGGGTGGTAATGGCTTAAGGTGTAATGGTGCAGGTCACATTATATAAGGAGGTAACATTGGTTAGTGCAGCAAACGGCACCCATGGCAAACAAACATCAATACTACTGGGGCAACATTTGCAGTAGTGATGGAGAGGTGATGTAGAAATACAGCATAGGTAGACGGGCAGAGGTGCCGCAAAAGTAATGGAAAAATATGGAGAAATAAGGCATTAGCACCTAGATAAGGCGCCCCAAGGGATAGAGTCGTTCAGACCCTCGCTATAATTTGCCAGTCGGTGCACCCATCTTTGCTCAATTCTGAAGAGCGGCTGATGCTTTATGTGTTGGTGTGACTCAAGTATTATCCATCTAAGGCTGTCTGCTGTGTGATTCACTTCCTTACAATGGTGATAAAGCCTGGTGTGTGTTTTGAGGCACCTGATGTTGCTTTTGTGCTCGGTGATTTGTAACTTGACCTGTCTCATGGTCATTCCCACATATCTTTTACCGCAGGGGCAGGTAAGAAGGTAGATACACTTAGACGTGTTACAATTGGTATGTTGTTTAAGGTGCCAAGTAAACGATTCTGTGATCTTGATCTCCTTACAAGGGTTAGCGTGTTTACATACGGAGCAACCACCGCATGGGTAGTAGCCCACCACTGGTGGTAAGTCCCATAGTGCCACATTGTGTGGGTTCTTAGCTGTCATGGCACAGTACTTTGACTGACCACAAGCACTGCATGTGCTAATCAAAGCATTCCAATACACATTCCCTGCGTGCATGTCACTCATCTGTACAGGCACTTCACTCAGACAAGTGTGGGTACGACATGTGCTGTCAATTAAGGAATTTGTTAATGGATGGTGGGTGTGTTGCCTCTGTGCAGTGAAGCTGTTTATGGTGTCACGTATTCGAACTGCCAGTTCTGTGCGTCACATTTGTTAAGGTATCCCACTCTTCAGCGTTCCACATGTGTCCCAAATCATTTCATTTTGGCTGTCATATGTGGCCTACAAGTGACAACAGGGATTCTTTTGTGCTCGGATATGTGCCTCCATGATGCAGGGATGCACCCTGTGTCTCAAGTCTCATGACATGGGCAACATGTACGTAAGGGGAAGCCACTGCCCCTACATTAGTCCATGCTTTCATTCTTGTTTGATCATGGACATGGCTCGTCAGTGTGAAGGGGGTGTTGTTTGTCCCTCTGCAATGTGAGGGGTAAATGCAGTTTCACAGTGTGTACCATGTTTGTTTCCACATTGGCACAGGTTACATACTGAATGTATGTCAATGCACATTGTAGCTGTTCGTGGAGAATTACCTATCTGATTTGGACAATGGTCATTTGTTCTGCATCACAGCTCTGGGGTTGTGCTAGCACATTGTCATTTCACCGTTTATTTATTCTGCTTTTATGGTGCATTTTCCCGCCCGAAGCGTGGAATTTGCAGGCCGGTTGCTGATTGTCAGTGCTTTTTGTACCGCGATAAGCCTCATTGCAAACATTTTTGCGGTTGCGTTTCACATTTTTTCGGTGTGGCGTTGATTTTAATGCGGACATTTGATGCGTTATCTGGAGACTATCGCATGGTCCAGCCCTGTTGAGAATGGTCGGTTAACATAGCGTAATTTTGCCGCGATAGGCTGCAATGTTGGAAGTTCCGTTAAGCTACTTTTGCGATGGTTATCACACGTTCTTGAGAATATGCCCCTAAGTAAATTGGATACTTTTTGGAATATCAAGCACACTTTTCTTCTGAACAAAGATATGTGATATAGTCTTGTACCATTTCAGACTAACTACCAAATCTTTATATCAAACAAACTTATACGTGCTATATTATTTTCTCTGGATGGAACTCTAGTCATTCAAAACTATGTTAGTTTGAAGTTTGTTGTATTGGCAATGCAAGTCAAAACTTGGGGGCATATTATCAAGGAGGGCGATAAGAGATTATCGCCGCTTTAGCGGCCGTTTTCGGCCGCTAAGCAGCGATAATTCTATCGCCCTATTAGCAAGCTGTCGCTAACAGCATTTAGCGACAGCTTTTAGGCGATAGGGAACGGTTTGGGGCCCGCTTTGCATGTCAGCGAAATTTATCGCTAATGACATGCAAAGTGGGCGTACCCAACCTGTTAGCGACTGAAAGCCATCACTAACATCTAACATCGCTATCGCCTACTATCAACACAGGCGTAGCGATGGAAATATTCACGCTAAGCGCGAATATCTCCAAAAGCTAACACCTGCTCAGACCAGTTCTTAGCCATTATATCCAATGGGAGGTGGATATTATGGCTAAGACACTATTGGGGTTAATGTGTGAATATCGTTGTATTCTCAGCATTATTCACGCATTTTGCTGCTATTGCCGGATATTTTATCGCTTTAGAGATAAACGTTGCTAATAGCACGTTATCTCTGCGATAATATCCGTCGATGCTTGGCGATAAAAAAAACTCGATAAGCCCATTTAGCAATAAATATCGCTACTTGTTGGTAATATGCCCTCCGATCTTTAAAGCATTTATTATATGATTGTTTAGTTATTTTCACTCCTTCAGCAAAGTATGGAATTGTATTGTAGACAAATTAGTTAGGAATTCGTTATTTGCAAAAAGAACATGTTTTCATGTTCTTTATGATTATCATGAATGAAATTATTTGGTAATTGTGTGTCCTTTACTGTAAAATGAATGAGTTACCAATAAATCGTACCTGAAAGGCTTGTATTACTTTCAATAGAACGGTTGCCTATCTTTCCTTATGGAAACGCTATAAGTCGTTTTCAGCTCATCCATTAATTTAGAAACAACTTGACACATATTGGAAATGTTCTTCAAGAAAAAATGAAATGTTTCTATATTCTTTCTCTATTAAGTGTGAGTATATGCCTAAGACATTCTACATTATTCCTCAATATGTAATTGATGTCGTACATTATAGTGTCCACTTAATTAAATTATTTTATCCAATTTATAACATATGTATACCATTTGCATTACATTATTATAGCTATGGTTATTTGTCTATTCAGTAATTGTTTTAGTTAATGTAACTATGTTTGAAATATATAACAAAATTATTTAAACAGTTAAAATGTCAAACAACCCTATTAAAACCATATAACAAGGTCTTTCCAGCTAACTGAAAATGAAACGATGTATGACAGGAGATGCCAAAGAAGCTAGAGAACAATTTAACCACCGTCTGGAATACTAATAACCAAAGAGACCGAGACAAGTAACAAAGCAATCCTGCCCCTTCCCAGTGATGCAGTGCAGCGCAGGAAGGTGACTTGTTAACTTCACTGCGCCTCTTTTTCATAATGTTACCCCCAAATATTTGGAATTAACTTCGTGAACCCCTGGACACCTCAGACTCAACCCAAATATGTTTAATTTCGAAAGGACCTAAAAGCTCATCTTTTCACACTGTTTCTTGAAATCTACAAAATGTTACTCTTCTCTCATAAGCTCTTCTGTTGCTGTACTTATGTTTTCTCTATGTGGCTATAAAATACTTTTAATAATACATAAACACAGAATGTTTTGTGCTGGTGGCTAAAAGGATAGGAACGACTGAAGCTATTGTACATACTATTGAGACGTTTGCCAGCTGTGTGTTATTAGCATATGAAATCATCACTTGTTCATGTTTGCACATAAAATGGGACTGTTAGACCCGACAGCCCTAGGGTGGTCTTCCCCCAAACTTTGTGCCTGCTTGCCCCCAACATTTCTGAATTCTTTTTGCTGGCCTTAGCACTCTGAACACTTTACCACTCCAACCACTGCTAAAGTTCATGTGCTTTTCCCCCAAACACATGGTTTGATTGACTTATCCACAATTGGTGTATTTAATTTACCTATAAGTCCCTAGTAAAATGCCCTACCTGTGCCCAGGGCCTGTAAATTAAATGCTACTAGTGGGCCGGCAACACTGATTGTGCCACCCACACAAGCAGCACTTGAAAACGTGTCTCAGGCCTGCCATTGTAGAGACTGTGTGTTCAGTTTACATTGTCATGCTGACTTGACATTAAAAATCCCTTTTTAGACTCCCCTTTTATTAAATACTAGCAGCCCGCCCCAGCGTTGCCTGGGGCAGAAGGAGGCTGGGGGCTGCATTTTTACCCTGGGGCAGAAGGTGGCTGGGGCAGCATGTTCTCCGACTCCCATACCCCCCCCCCCCACCCCCCGCCGAATTAAGTTAAGAAGCCGCCCCCCGCCCGGACTCCATAAACATTAAAGCCCGCGCTGGGCACCCGCCGACTCCCTCCCCCCTCCCGCCTCCCGCCCCAGCAACGTACCTCTCGCTGCCACTGCTCCTCCGGTTATCTCAGCTCCTACCGGTGATGTTGTCCTCCGCTCTTCCTGGTTCTGGCGCCGCTCCTCCCCTCACGTCGCTCATGTCGTCGGCGCTCCTCCCCTCACGCAGACATCGCGGCAGGCGCTAGTTGCAAGGGACTACTTTTTTTAATTTATTAATATTTTTTAAAACGTTTTATTTTTATTTTTATGTAGCCTATGTCCTTCTGCTTGCCCTGAGGTTTTCTAAGAGGTCTTGGGTGTGTGGATTGGTGCTGTAGTTCCCGAGTTTACCTTGCCTAAAGGTGCAAGTTCTCTCTTTATAATAGTAGTATAGATAAGCCACCCCTAAGTTAGGCCCTAGTGAGCCCTAAGGCAGGTTGCTATGTAATCGAAAGGCCGGACACATACTTTTAAGTGTTACATGTCCTGGTAGTGAAAAACACCCACATTTATTTTTTCATTACAGTGAGGTTTACCACTCTCATAAGTTAGCATTGGGAATTCCATACTACATTTATAAGCTGTAATTCCTGATAGAGAAGGAATAGTTCTTACCATATTTCATATAATTGTAATGGTAGTGATAAATCCTCTTTACTGATAAAGTTGCATTTATCACTACCAGTAGCGGCCCATGAAGGGAGTTCCAATGGGCAGTGAGGTGGGGCGTTGGTAAACACCAGTATATGGATGAACGGAGGTAAGTAAACAATTAAATACATAAAACGAATTTCGTTGTGCGCGCTGCATTGTATTTTGCGATGCAGCGCGCAAACAAGGAAATTCATTTTATTTCCAAATCAGACACTACTGGACCTGTGAAGAAACTCCCAGGAGGAAGGACTGTTGTGCTGCGACAAGGACTACCACTCTTCTGGCCTGCTGCTCTAAAAATAACTTATTTTCCGCTCTGCTGCTCTGCTGCCTGCTACCCCCTGCCCTGCTGAGGTTCAATGGAACCAGCGCATCCTCTGCTGCATGAATCAGAATCACCGCATTGCAGCTGTTGTGGGAACAGAGCCGGCACAATCGCACTTAGAACCAGCTCATCTCCATCAGAACTGACGCATTGAAACCACTGCATCACTGCCACTGCTGTGAGAGACGATAGTCATGGACCCACGACTGCATGGAGAAACCCGATGCACCGCACTCAGAGCCAACAAATCTCAGAACCTCTATTTCTTCTTCAGAACTGCCGCATTTGCATTCTTGCTGGAGAAGATCGACGTATCACCTTTACTGTGAAATTTACACCAATGCACCTCTCGACTGCACCCCTCATCTCGATGTTGAAGACCAGGATCAAGTTACTTTTGTTCAGTAGGTCTTACGTGGCTCCTGTGTCCGGCACGCGCTCCATTGTGGTCGACCTGAGCTCTTGCCTTGCCCAGGTCCAGCGCAACCAAATAACCTCAGGGGCACTTATTGCTTCTAAGCTCTATTTTTCCCTTTTAATCTTTCAAAAATCATATCTTGACTTCTACTAATTGGAATTTTGTCATTTTGGTTTTGTTTTATCTATAAAACCATAATCATCGTAATCTATATTTCTAAACTGGTGTGAAGTCTTTTTGTGGTGTTTTCCATGTGTTACTATTTGAAGTGTTGCACAAATACTTTACACATTGCCTCTTAAGTTAAGCCTGCCTGCTCTGTGCCAAGCTACCAGTGGGTGAGCACAGATACATTTATGGTGTGTATCTGACTTACCCTGACTAGGGTCGTGTTCCTGCTTGGACAAGGTGCATACCTCTGCCAACCAGAAACCCAATTTCTAACATAACATATTTACTACCAGTAATTTGAAAGTGTTGACTGCTGAACTAGTGTAAGTTTTACAACTTTTTGCACATTTTACTTGTTAATCGTTTTATTATATTAATTTGTTTCCTGGGGCTCATCACAATGTGAACCAGACAAGTTTGAGGGAGTTAATTGATGAACTTTCCCATTTGCACCGACCTAGTTTCAATTTCATACCTACTACGGACTTCAAAGATCAAACATAGGCATAATACCTTTCCAATCCTAAAATATGTAGTTCGATATTATTGAGTTTTATATCACCATGAATGACTTCTTTTTATCACAAAGAGGTGCCTTGCTCAGTTGTTCATGAAGTGTGCTGCTAATTTCTAATCTGCATAAATACCCAAGGTTGTTCAGTGATGAAAAAGAACAACATATATCACCCTGTGCTCCTGAGGCATTGATTTTTTTTGAAGTCAGTGATAAGTAGAGGCAAGTTAAAGAATTGTCGAGTAGTCATATTGAGTTCCAATACTCCCAGAGCAGTGTGTAGAGTGAATGTGTGGTACTGTAAGAACCGCAGCAGCAAGCTGAGAGCTGTAAAGCCAAATACTCTCCCAGACTAAGGGGCACATGCATCAATGTAAGGTTTTGCGATTCCTTATTTGCGAAAAATAGGGAATCGCAAATAAGGAATCGCAAAACGGGATGCATCAATTTATGCGCATAATTTTTGCGATTTGGTAAAAATGGCAATTTTATCCGAATCGCAAAAAGTATGCGAATTCTAATTTGCAATTTCACAATTCCCATTGATTCCTATGGGCCAAAAGGCCCATAGGAATCAATGGGAATCGCGAATTCGCACAATGTTAATGCATTCCATGGGTGCAGGGGGGGTCCAAAGGACCCCCCTGCACCCCTGAAATGTATTTTAAAGTGGATGTTTCACACACACATGTTCTAAGGACATGTGTGTCTGTAACATGACAGTGTTTAAAATGCTAATTTGAGCTTTTTAAACATTTTTCGCAAATTACCACAAGGTTCACCCTCGCGGTAATTTGCCCCCCATAATTGCGAATTCGCATTTTTTAAAACAATCATGCATTGCTTTTAAGGAATCGCAAATTTGCGATTCCTTAAAAGCAATCGCATTTTTGGAAATCGCTAAAAATAGCGATTTTTCCAAAGATGCTTGATGCATAGTAAAAAGGTATTTAGGAATCGCAAACAGCCAATTTTACCGAATCGCACCGTTTGCGATTCCTAAATAGCTTGATGCATGTGCCCCTAAGAGCTTTATATTTCAAGACCTGATTTCATTGATTAAGGTGCTGAGGTTATCAGAGGAGGAAAGATAAGAAGAGGTGAGATCCACACCTTCCACTTTCTGCAAATTGGGCACTAGGGGCAGAACACCATTAGGCATTAGTAGTCGCTGACAGGAAAATCTCAGGACTCCTTACTTGTTCTCTCCAAACATGAAAGGGCAATGGATGAGGCACCTAAGACTCATGGGTCAGCCAGCTATAACTCTAGCTGCATGCACATTTATTTGCTCCTTTATTGATGAGAGTCTGGTGAGAGGAAGCTGGCATCAGGTTCTGAGATTTTCCAAATTGTTTTTCAAAGTTATGGGGTACTATAACAGTGGTCAATGTTTCCATTGCATCTTTTGCTGATGGGTCTTGGTCAACAAATGTAGGAACTTTGGATACGGCAGAGGAGCAAAAGAGCTCCTTTGGCTTCAGATCTATTGAGTTGCCAAGAGCAGCCAGAAGATAGTGCCAACCTACCCTAGAGGAAGAGCATCAATCAAGACATGAAATAAAATCAGGACAGGATTCCACTACATTGAGTGGGAAAGCAGAGGGCAATTAAGTCGAGGAGCTTTAATTAAACAGAGGACTAAGTAATAACCCTTCTAGGGAAAAAGTGAACATCTTCGCCTCCCCATATTAGTCAGTAGGGTCTGGTGGCTATTTTCTGCTATAAATCCCACATGGAGCTTCTGAACCCTAAAACATAAGGGTGCTATATTGCTTGGAATTAGAAGGAGCAGGATGCAGTGGAAGAAAGGGTGGAAGTTTGGGAGGAGTTAGAGATCTGAAATATTTCTAGGACATTTTTTTCTATTAAGATCAAGGAGTTTAGGATTATGTATTCTCATCCTTGCTTTATTTTAACCACAGCCATAATAAAGGCATAATAAATATAGTAATAGAAACTCTAGAAAACTACAATGTCCATGGGGCTTTGAGTAAAAACTGCATTTCCCATCAGCAAGCCCCTCCACCAATGACAGTCCCAGCTACCAAATAAACATCCTTAAGAAGTGAAAAACGTTACCATTCATTCCTGTTTATAGTCTGCAACAAAAGAAAAAAAATATCACTGTTGTTTCCATACACACCACTGGGTGGAAATATAATTAGAACAATCTATGTCGTTTTATTATTAAAAACAAATATGTGTAGAGTAATGCAAACATACCATTTTGAGACAATAAGGGTGGGATAATCCTCACTTAAAAATACAGTCTCACTGAAGCTAGAACATTTACAATTCTGTGTCAGGACCAAAAGCGCTGATTATAATTGTAAAGCTCATCAACCGCAATGTAAAACTGGTTAGTTACCGTTTTTTGTAGGACTCCCTAAATACTGAGTCTATTGACCAGTCAGCCTTTCACAATAGTCCTCCAATATTACCCCATTGAGTTAGATTTAGAGGCCATATCTCCTCTGTCCAAATGAGCTCTGAAAAGGAAGGTATCAATTCAACCTTCAGTCCATTTCCACCTGACTAATCTGGCTAAAGTAGACCACGAAACTGGTGCATATTGTTGTACAAAAGAGATCAAGAGCCTGCAAGAAGAAGAGTATCTGAGATTCTTAGGAACATTGTTAGAAATGGGATTTCTGGTTGGCTAAGGCTTGCGCCAAAGCCTGGCAGAAACCACCACTCTAGTCAGGGCAAGGGAGTTACAGGCTGAAGATTACCCCTGCTCACCCCCTTGGTAGCTTGGCACGAGCAGTCAGGCGTATCCCCGAGGCAATGTGTAAAGCGTTTGCGCAACACACACAGACAGCGGCAACACACTAGGCACACCAAAAAAGAAACTCCACACAAGGTTATGTAAAAAAATAGCCTTTCTATTATCATAAACACATTAGAAACATAATCACGCATTTACACTGTGCCAACTGGCACTAGGCAATATTCACAGGGGATTATATACAGGACTGGGCCAATAGGGCCATGGTCAGAACCAGACAAATGCAGGTAAGTAAATACAAAACACAACCAGTAACTACGGATACCATAATGACCTAAGCATTATCACATTAGCAATTAGATCCCATCCTGAAATATCATTAGGCCCAAACTTCACCTCACCAACATAACACATTATGGCATAGGTCTCCCAAGCATAAATCTTGTAATGCAATCACTTTAGGCATAAACATATTACGCAATATCACATTAAGCCTAATTCAGTAGTGCACCACAGTACACTACTACAAGGTGCATACATCACCCAACTGTCCCCAGGCGAATCAGGCCTTCGAAATGGGCTGAAATGCCCTTTGTCGAAATTGTCAGGGCTGGGCTGAAAATGCAGCAAACTCCAAAGGCACAAAGCGCAGGGCCTAACCGTTGCAGCTGCCGCTAATTGCGGTGCAGCTGGGGAGAAAAATGTGGGCAATGGCACTCACTGGGCCTCCACTGGGGCTCTCCACAACAAATGATTGCCCAATCATTGCAGTTGGCTGCTACAGCGGCACAACTGAAGAAATCAATAGGCACAGGCACTAACATGCCCCTTGGGCACCCACCGGGGCCCTGAAAACAATGTCCCACATAGGAGTTGCCCGCTCTCCTGAGGGACCACTCAGGAAGCCAGGAAACACCAACGATGTTCCAGGCAAAACCCCACTCTGGGCGTCTGCAAAGCAAATGGCCTCCACGTCAGGAACTCACCAATCACTGTGCCCCCTTCACCGGGGCACCTCGGGTGCAGTTCTGTCACCAATACCACTCAGCGAGCCCCCCTTGCAGCCAGAACGAAGCAAAAGGGGCAGCCTCACTCACCGGGCTGGCTCAGGACTTCCTTGATGTCTCTCCTCTCTGGGCGGCTTGCGGGGCTCCGACAGCTCAAGGGAGCCCTGCTGAGGGAGGCGCCAACTTCACGACCTAGCAGGCACTCAGGGCTCCCACCAGCATATGGGAGCCCTGCTCGGGCAAGCGCTGACTCCCTTTCTGCGGTGGTCGGGAGGCCGGGTAGGCTCATGCCCTCCTTTACTTGCACAGCTCTACCCCAGACTAGGCAACCACTGCCTGTCTTCCAGGTCGCACTAGCAGCGGCCCGACGGTTCCCTCGGACAGCGGTACAATGCGGGGTGGGCACCCACTACAGGCAGCATCACGGGTGACTCCCTATGTTGGGATTCCCTTTCCAGACCTCTTGGTAGCAGCACGCTGTAGAAGCCAGCTCCTCTCTCCTGGGGATTAGAAATCAGAGGGCTAAAGAGGCGCTAGGAGCAAGCAAAAGTCTTGGATCGAAAGAAAAACAAAAGGTCCAAGCAGAAAAGTTCTTCCAGGTCTATGGAGCATAGCTGGGCCCAGGGAGGCCAGTACACTGGGCCCCCCAGCAGGGAGGTAAGCCCCCATGGTGGTCCCTCCTGGGCCCCAGCAGCAACAAGCCCCCAGCATAGAACAGAGGAGCAACATCATGGGGTCACAGCCCCTATATTTATATTCTTCATTTCTTTGTCTGCAGTGCAGGTCATGGGGGAACCAGATGCAACTGGTTTGGGGGGGATTTGGAGCACTTTGTTTTACATGCTCCTCTTCCCCTTTGTTAGGTAGGGGCATCAGACACACCACAGGGGAGCAGAGCCAGCAATTACTAGGGCAGGCACAATCCTATTCAGGGACCAGGGACTTCCCCTCCCACTACTCAAAAATAGAGATGTCCCATTCAGCCTAGCGCTGACTCACCCTGCCCCTCCTGGAGACACACACACCTCACCAACCCCTGTCACTCAAAAGCCAGACATGCAATTCACATCAGGCAGGCAGACACATGGCACACAGAAATGCCAACTTCCTAAAAGTGGCATTTCTAAAATAGTTATAATAAATCTGCGCACACTATTGCATAGCATTTATTATCACTATTTCAAACATACTAAACTTAACCACGCCACACCTCTCATAGCAGGGATTACCACTGAAACACTTATCAGGGAATCCCCAATGCATTCCTTTAGGAGGGCAACCCCACAGTAGTGAGAAAGCAAAATTGCTGTTTGTCACTACCAGGACATGTCACACACTTAAGGTACATGTCCTATCTTTTATCTACAATGCACCCTGCTCATAGGGCTACCTAGGGCCTACCTTAGGGGTGACCGACATGTAGTATGAAAGGGGTCACGGACATGGCACACACTTTATGTGCTACGTTACAGCGGCAGTAACACTGCGCGTACAGGCCCTACAATGGCAGAGGCCTGAGATAGGTTTGAAAGGCTGCTTTGGTGGGTGGCGCAATCAGCGCTGCAAGCCCACCAGTAGCATTTAATTTACCAGCCCTGGGTATCTGAGATACCACTTTACAGTAGACTGACAAGTAAATTAAATAGGCCAAACAGGTGTAGACCAATCTTCCCACATTTATCACAGAGAGCACATGCACTTTACACTGGACAGCAGTGCTAAAGTGCACACCCCAAGGGCATCCTGGCGCTTGAAATCAACGTTAACACCACATACGCTGCTCAGACAACCCAGGGGAAAAGATGGGTTTTCTTTTTTTTTTTTTTTTTTTTAATTTTTTTTATTTGGTGATTTACAATTGCAGATACATAAAGAAAGAGAGAACAAAGATAAAAAAAATATAAAAATTTTATACCGCGGGTTCAGTAAATATCATACACATTTCAAAGAAAGATAGACATTAAGGATAAAACATAGAGAAGAAACAACAGATGATTAAGGCAGTATCGTCCTGGTTACATACGTTTAGCCACAATCTCTATTGTCATTGCTCCAATTTTCAATTGGTTTCCAAATCTTGATACCACGTGCTCTAGGCTTTATCCCTTTACAGGCGAAAATCGCCTTTTCTTGATTCTAAGAGCCTAGACAGCCAAATCTGAAAGTTAGGGGGATCAACATCCTTCCATCGGGCTGTTAGTATAATTCTATATACAGCTGTGCTCAAGAAGAGTGATACTTCTTCCGCCTTAGTATGATTCATATCCCAAAATATAGAGGGTGGGAGATTCGGCTACTGGATGCCCAAACACCTCCTGCCAGAACCCAGCAATCATTTTTCGCAGTGCTAGCAATTTATCACAATCATAGAGCATATGTAGTAGATTTGCCGCTGATTTGCCGCACCTTGGACACTCTGAAGTAGGCCTTATCCCCCAAGCGAAAAGTTTAGCGGGAGTAAAATACAAATCATAAATAGTTTTATATAGTTGGGCTTTCAAATTGGAGGACATAAACAGCTGTGACGATAGTATAAGAGACATGTCGATGTCTACATTGGGATTATTTAGTTTCCTTGACCAGCCCACTTTGGTAGATTCTAAGTCATCTTGTTGGTTTTCAATTAATGTGTCGTAGATGATACCTATCCTAGTTGAGGATTTAGACAGAAGGTCGATTAGAGGAATATT
The DNA here is from genome assembly GCF_964263255.1 of Lissotriton vulgaris. Classification (NCBI taxonomy): domain Eukaryota; kingdom Metazoa; phylum Chordata; class Amphibia; order Caudata; family Salamandridae; genus Lissotriton; species Lissotriton vulgaris. Next base: position 1,545,353,159 of record NC_141695.1, on the reverse strand, counting down.
ATCCAGACAAATATTAGCAAGTTTTGCATTTATGATTGTGTTGATTTGTATAAATTTAAATACACTGTTATTCGTGATAGCAAATTTTGATTGAAGTTGTTGAAATCTACTACCATTATTGGGAAGCATGAAGTCTCCTATTGTTAATACTCCTAAAGTTTCCCACCGTCTGGAAATAGCGTCATATATTTGAGGTGGTAGTATTGAGGAGTGCCATAATGAGATATATCTATTGTATTTGGGAATTTTCATATATCTCGAAATTTTCTTCCACGCTGCCCAAGCGTTAGTTATAACCTTAAATTTAATTTTCTTATAATATGAGGGTTCAATCTGTTTCAGTAACAGGCCATTAGCAATATCACCGATAGACAACTCATAGATTTAGGGTATATGATTGCCCCCCACCTCATATCCCAGTGATTTAACATGAAATAATAATATCATCTGTTGCAGAAAAGCAGCCCATGAATAAAGTCCCAGGTCAGGTATAGCCAAACCTCCTCTAGTGATAGGTAGGGAGAGCTTCCGGATAGATCTCCTAATCTTACCATAACCCCACACAAATTTGCCCATTTGACATTCCAATCCCCTTAGAATGTTGTCTTCCACAAGAAGAGGAATCACTCGAAACAAATATAGAACCCGAGGTAGAATATTCATTTTGAGAAAATTACCTCTTCCAATGATTGAGAGATGTAGTCCATCAATCCTTTTGAGTTCTTTCTTTATTTTTTTGGAGCAGTGGTTCATAATTAATTTTTACAATCTCATCTATTTTGGCAGATATTCGAACTCCCAGATACACTGCAGATTCTACCCTTCTAGGATCAGTAAAGTGGACATTATTTGTGCAAATTACCATCGTTTTATCCCTGTTTAAGGAATATCCTGATAATTGACCGAAGGCTTGAGTAATTTGTTCTATTTCTAATATAGCCTCCGTGGGCTGTGGTGTTATTACAGCCACATCGTCGGCATAAGCTAATATTTTGGTTTGGTAGGGGCCCAGTATAGCTGGTTTAATTGCCTCAGCCTGTAAAAGTTTAAGAATAAGAGGATTTATGTAGAGGGCAAAAAGAATCGGAGAGCAAAGACATCCCTGCCTAGTCCCCCGAGATATGTTAAAAAATCCAGATTCCTGGCCCATTACCAATACCCTAGCCTTCGGTGAGAAATACATTGCTTTAATTGATCTCATAAGACAAGGTCCAACATTATTCTGATCTAATATTGCCCATAGGAATACCCATGAAACCCTATCGAAAGCCTTCTCGGCATCCAGGAGGACCATCAACATCTGGCCCCCTGTAGCATTTGCGGCATCAAATAGTGCGATAGCGCGTCGGGTATGGTCCGTGGTATCCTTGCCTGGAATAAAACCATGTTGCCAGGGGGAGACCAGACGTTCGATGATCCCCCTGAGCCGATTAGCCAAAATTTTTGAGTACAGTTTTGAGTCAGAATTTATTAGAGAGATAGGTCGATAAGATGAGGGCAGTTGAGGAGGTTTATCTTTCTTTTGAAAAATTACAATATTAGTTTCCTGCCAAGACCTGGGAGGGATGCCACCAGATTGGATTCCAACAAATAAATCGTGAAGTAGAGGCGTTACTATATTACCCAAAATTTTATAAAACTCGAGTGGTATTTTATCAGGCCCTGCGGCTTTTCCCGCGGCTAACTCTGCAAGAGCAGTTTCCACTTCTATTTGAGTTATTTCTCTTTCAAGATCTAGCCTAGTAGCATTATCCAATCCTACACCATCTTCGTGCTCGCTTGCCCATTTTGATAGTGTTTCTTCGATTACATTTGAATTTAAAGAGTCCTCATTTTTGTACAATTTCCCATAATAATTTTGAAACACTTCTAGGATAGTTTCAGGTGTTGTAAATACTTGGCCTTCTGATTCAATGCGCGTAATTGAGTTAAGAGATTGACTTTGGCGAGTACGAAGTGCCAATTGCTTACCCACCCTATCTCCTATTTCGTAGATCTTATTTCGGTGGGATTGGTATAATTCAGCCGTATTTTGGGAGATTTTACTGTTTATCTCTGCTTTTAGTATCGCCATATCTCTTAATATTGAACCACCATCCACATTTTGTGCTATTAGCCTAGTATGCTTCTCTTCTAGTTCAGCTAGTTTTTGTAGTTGTAGTTCATTAAGCTTTGTCACCTCTTTCCTCTGTCTAGCTACGTAACTGATTGACTCCCCACAGACTGTAGCTTTAAAGCAATCCCATACCATATTTCTGGATGTGCTATATCGGTTAGAATCAAAAAAATCCTGTGACCATTTTTTCATATGTTCTACATATTCATTATTTACAAGCAATCTTTTGTCGAAAGACCAGCTAGAGCGAGGTCTGGCCATGTCAGTTAAGTAAAAAGTGAGAGATAGAGGATTATGGTCCGAAATAATTTTTGGTAGTTTACTTATTTGAGCCAAACTTGCCCGGTTATTCGACATTAAAATATAATCGATACGGACATATTTATTGTGAGGGTGAGAAAAATATGTATAGCCAGGGTCATGACCCTGTTTTAGATCCCAGAGATCAACCAGACCTAAACTTTCTTTTAATTGGGAGACAGCATTAAAAACTTTAGGCTTGCGACCAGTATATTTAAGTCACACTTGTTTCTGTGGTGCACTAGCTCTGGGTAGAGAAATATTCAAGTCCCCACATAGGATCATTACCTGAGGCCAGGATGCTAAATCTATCTCCAGGTCGTTAAAGATTGCGGGGTCATCTTGATTAGGGGCGTAGATGGAACATATTGTAATTCCGCACTTGAGCTTCAAAAGTCACCCACCTGCCTAGTGGATCAGCTAGTTTACGTGTTGCCTCCCCCAAAAAGGATCTTGCTACTATAGCGACCCCCCTTGTCCTCGTAGTTTGACTAGAATAGACCAGTAAGTTAAACCCTGAGATCTTCAATACATCCCGCTCTGCCCATGGAATGTGGGTCTCCTGTAGACATATTATATCGAATGCATTTGCCCTTATTAGTCCCCACATTCTTTCCCTTTTGCTCCTATCGTTGAGTCCTGCCACATTCCAGGAGCACATTTTTATCTTAGCCATATCAGTGTGTTATTATATTTATCTCCACATCTGTTATGCGTAAAGAAGAGTAGAAACGAACCAATCAACTCCTTAACATCATTGACACATATGTTATACATAAAAGAGAATAGAAGTAAATCAAACAAATCCTTAACATCATTGACATTTGTGTCATCATTTATGCACACCTCTTCCCTCTGTCATTACCTAAACCTTTGGACAAATCACCACAATACCCCAGAGCATTTCTAGTCAATTTCGGAAATTATCTAGTACGTGATACTATATATGACCTGGCTAGACCCACAGCTCAAAGAGAATACAAGGGATTTAAATTCTTTACAAGACCGGATTTTGCGCACGCTACTGTGGGCAGACGATGGAGAATGAGACAACTGATCGCTCCCTTTGAAAAATTAGGAGCGACGGTCTTTCTGCAAAATCCGGCACGATTAAAAGTAATTTACAAAGGTGTAACAAAGAGATTTACAAGCGAAATCCAGGCAGAGGCCTACCTCAAGGATGTCGCAGAGAAAGCGAAACAAAATAAAGGCAAATAAACGAAAGAAGATGATTAGAATGGATTGGATATGATACAAATTACCTAGTAAAATCATATGAATGCTTTATAGATCAAATATGACTTGAATAATTGGCAATTGAATATAAAGAATATGATAGTACTGACAAGTTACTTTCATTTGCTATATGGTTGACTTTTTCTAGGATTGTAAAATAACAGGCTAGGTTCAAGCTTAGGCGCTCGGACCACACTGCCATCAACAACTGGGTGAGCCAAAACCCAGGTTGCCTCTAAGGGCGGTAAGGGGGGGGGGGATTAGGGGTTGGGGCCAAGAGGAAGGGAGGGGGAAGAAAATTCAGAAAAATGGTGATTACAGTTCCAGATGCATTATGAGGAACATAAATGATGACACAAATGTCAATGATGTTAAGGATTTGTTTGATTTACTTCTATTCTCTTTTATGGAAAAGATGGGTTTTCAGGGCTTTTCTAAACAGGAAGAAGTCCCTTTGGCTTCTTAGGGACAGTGGCAGGGAGTTCCAGAGCTTGGCCGCTGCAACACTGAATGAACGGCCACCCATCCTCACTCTCTGGAATCTCGGTACCACAAGCAGCTGAGCCGAAGAAGAGCGTAAGGACCGCGAAGAGGAGTACCAAACAAACATATTCTGCAATGGAAACGGGCCTTGTCCATGCACCGCCCTAAACACTAAACATGCAGCCTTGTAACAGACGCGTAGGTGCACAGGCAGCCAGTGTAGATCCCGTAGGGCTGCTGCTGAAGAGCTATGATTAGGGCGGGAAAGAGCCAGCTTGGCGGCCACGTTCTGCACCCGTTGCAACTTCCCCAGCAGTGTTTTTGGAGCCTCCAGAAGTAGCGCATTACAATAGTCAAGACGACTTACGCAATCTCGGAGAAGGTCGGGGGCCAGAAGTTCTCCGGGAGTTCACGAGGAATCCGGTCCGTGGAACAATACAACACCTCGGTCTTTGTACTATTAAACTGCAAGGAGTTGGACCGGAGCCAATCCGCTGTGGCAGACATGCATCGGTGGAAAGCCTCCAGCGGGACCGCGTTCTTCCCTTCCAGCGAAAAGACCAACTGGGTGTCATCAGCATAATTAAATGCGGGGATGCCAAATGATTTAATTAGTTGGACCAGAGGGCGGAGGTAAAGGTTAAAGAGTATAGGGCTGATGGCCGAGCCCTGAGGTACCCCCTGCCCTACTCTCCGCACCTCCGAACTGAAAGGAGGCAATGCCACCACCTGCTGCCGATTGTTCAAATAAGAGACCAGCCAGTCCCTTGCACATGCCGTGACCCCGCACTCCTCCAGCCTCCTGATGAGGGTACGATGGCAGACCGTGTCGAACGCGGCCTACATGTCGAGCAGCACCAAAAAGGCTGCCCGCCCACTGTCGACCCGCGAACGTAAGTTGTCAAGCACGGTCACCAGCGCGGATTCCATCCCGTGTGCTGGGCGAAAACCAAACTGTGCCTCATCGAACCAGATGTTTTCTTCCAGGAAGCCAGACAGAGAACGGGTCACTAACTTCTCCATGATCTTAATGGGGAAGGGGAGCAAGGAAATCAGTCTGTAATTAGACAAGCAGGCGGGGTCCATGGTGGATTTCTTAAGGAGAGGAGACACAGCTGCCAGTTTCCAGCACTCCGGAACCGTTGCGGTGTCAAACGACTGGAGGCAGATGGAGTACAAAGGCTGGAAGAGTTCATCCTGAAACACTTTCCAAAATTTAGGTGGCAGTGGATCAAGAGGGGAGCCAGATGATACCATTTGTGCCACACTACAAAACTCCTCAAAGGAGGGGTAGGGAAACAGCTCAGCTGGGGTCGACTGGGCACAGCGTCCGGAGCTCCCAAACTGAGGGCATGTCCACTCAGCTGGGGTCGACTGGGCGAAGTGTCCGGAGCTCCCAAGCTAGAGACAGGCCCGCTCCGCCGGGGTCGACTGGCTGAGACGTCCGGAGCTCCCAGACTGAAAGCATGACCACTCAGCTGGGGTCGACTGGATGAGACCGCCGGAGCTCCCGAGCTAAGTGCATGGCCATTCGGCTGGGGTCGACTAGGTGACACGTCCGGAGCTCCCAAAGTGAGAGCAGCGCCGCTCAGCTGGGGTCGACTGGGAGAGCCGTCCAGAACTCCCAGACCGGGGAGGGGTAGGTGCTGGACTCTGTAAACCTTCCAAGATTTTAGCAATCTTCTCTTCGAAGGCACTCGCCAGGGAGTCGCACAGCGCCTGCGACGCAGGGACATTATTGGCCGCGCATGAAAGATGGGTCAGGTCCCTGACAATTTTGAACAGTGCTTGCGACTTGTTGGAAGCCTGATTCAAGGTGGCTTCCAGATAGGACGCCTTAGCCACCTTGATCTGTGCCTTGTATTCCTGCAATGACTGTCTAAAGATGGCCTTCAAAGAATCAGAATACTGCTTCCTCCACGCCCTTTCGGCGCGTTTACAGCTCAGCTTTAACTGCCGCAGGTCATCCGTGTACCAGGGGCAAGCCCGATTCAGCCTACCCCTAGACCTGCGGAGTGGTGCCACCTTGTCCAAAGAGTTCGAAATGGATCGGCATAAGGCGGTATAGCTCTCCTCAGCCGAATCTCTCAGACTAAAATTGTCCGGTAGTAGGCTTGGCAAGGGCACGGATTTTAACAGTCGGGACCAGGGCCTGCCCAACTTGGCCTGTCTGGACCCGGCCTCCACCGAGGAGTAATCCTCCAAGTAGAGGGAAAAAGCAACCAGTGAGTGATCCGTCCATTACTGACAGAAGATGTCATTCACCGTCACTAGTTGAGCGTCTGCAAATACAAGATCCAAGGCATGACCCTTCCGATGTGTGGCAGAACGGACAAGCTGTTGCAGCTGGATGTCATTGCAGGCTTGGCACAGAGTGGAGAAGGCACTGTCCAGTGGACCACCCGGCCACAGATTAAAGTCCCCTAGGACCACCAACTTAGAGTGGGTGTTCGAGAGGTCATAGATCAGGTCAATGAAGTCTGGGAGGGAGGGTGCATTGCCCGGCGGACGATAGCACAAGACACCCGAGCAGAGTGTCTTCTCATGACCTTTGAAAGCAAACCCCATCAGCTCAAAGCCCGATACCTCTCTAATCTTGAGCTGAGAGAGAGCTAGCGTGTCTCTAAAAATAAAACCAATCCCACCACCCCGGTTCTTCACACGAGGGGTATGGTTGATTTTGAAGCCTGGAGGGCAGGCCAAGCCCAGTTCGACCTCAAAATCCTCCCGGGTCCAGGTTTCCGTTAGGAATAGAACATCAAGCCCCGCGGACTCAATGAGGAAGGCAATCTCAGCGTGGTGCTTACAAAGGGACCGAACATTGAGCAGTCCACAGGAGATATAGCTAGGTTTGGGAATACTAGCCTGCCGACTAACGGGCGCCTGACTCGGTCTACATTCCAATAATTCAGACAGAGAGTAGACTATGCGTGATAGATGCGAGGGGCCAGAGGTGGCGGCCCTAAGCGCGCCCGTTCCGCGAACGGGCGCAAACGGGCTTACCTCTGGCGCACCTCCGGCGCGTCTACGTCGCGTCCGCTGCGCGCGGACGCTGCGCGCCTGTATGTCCATCCTTTTATTATATTACGCCGAGCGGAAGTCCGCCTCCAGAGCCCCTTCCCTACCCAAGATGGCGCCCGAAGTGCCTCTTGTCTCAGAACCCACCCAAGATGGCGGTCGGACCCGCTAATGCTGCCTATGTCCCGCCGAATGCGGGTGAGATACAATTATTGTGCCAGTGAGCCTAACTGTTCCCCGGCCTAAGGAGTGATGATGTCTAAGGTAGGCTAAAGATTTTAGAAGCTGAGTAAATTAATGCGAGCGCAATGCCAGCAGCGCCGAGTTAAAATCTCAGACCACACAAGTTAAAAAGCGCAGCAGCAGTATGCGCGATAGCGAGGAAATCTGCACTGACCTCAGCAGGGTGGCTTATGTAAGCTCACCAAGTGCGGAAGTCCGCCTCCTGAGCCCCTTCCCTACGCAAGATGGCGCCCGAAGTGCCTCTTGCTTCAGAACCCACCCAAGATGGCGGTCGGACCCGCTAATGCTGCCTATGTCCCGCCGAATGCGGGTGAGATACAATTATTGTGCCAGTGAGCCTAACTGTTCCCCGGCCTAAGGAGCGACGATGTCTAAGGTAGGCTAAAGATTTTAGAAGCTGGATAAATTAATGCGAGCGCAATGCCAGCAGCGCCGAGTTAAAATCTCAGACCACACAAGTTAAAAAGCGCAGCAGCAGTATGCGCAATAGCGAGGAAATCTGCACTGACCTCAGCAGGGTGGCTTATGTAAGCTCACCAAGTGCGGAAGTCCGCCTCCTGAGCCATTCCTTACGCAAGATGGCGCCCGAAGTGCCTCTCGCCTCAGAACCCACCCAAGATGGCGGTCGGACCCGCTAATGCTGCCTATGTCCCGCCGAATGCGGGTGAGATACAATTATCGTGCCAGTGAGCCTAACTGTTCCCCGGCCTAAGGAGCGACGATGTCTAAGGTAGGCTAAAGATTTTAGAAGCTGGGTAAATTAATGCGAGCGCAATGCCAGCAGCGCCGAGTTAAAATCTCAGACCACACAAGTTAAAAAGCGCAGCAGCAGTATGCGCGATAGCGAGGAAATCTGCACTGACCTCAGCAGGGTGGCCTATGTAAGCTCACCAAGTGCAGAAGTCCGCCTCCTGAGCCCCGTCCCTACGCAAGATGGCGCCCGAAGTGCCTCTCGCCTCAGAACCCACCCAAGATGGCGGTCGGACCCGCTAATGCTGCCTATGTCCCGCCGAATGCGGGTGAGATACAATTATTGTGCCAGTGAGCCTAACTGTTCCCCGGCCTAAGGAGCGACAATGTCTAAGGAACGACACTGCAAGAAGGGACAAGTCCAACACACATTGAAATACCCCTGTAACCAATTCATTGCACAAACTTGAGACCCCCTTGGAAAACTGAGTTAGGAAATTTGTTTGGATGGGATCTTTATCCACAGCAACAAAACAAAGGTGACACCCTGAAGTGTATAATTCTGCCTGCTAGAGCTAAGGTTCTCACCTCAGATATCTTTCTACATGAAGCCAGGCACAGAAGCATGGTCAACACAGCGGATATCTGCTTCCTGGATAGTGTGCCATTGTGAGACAATGCTTGGAAAAATCTTTGAACAATGTACAAATCCCAAAGAAAAGAGTAATTACGTACAGGTGGGTAAACAAATCTGATGCCCTGAATGGCTGAACAATAAGAATTTATTGTTCCAAAGGATAGCCTTCAGTCACTAGTGATGGAGCAAGGATTCGCACGTAAAGCGACTTGCTCTCATTCAGGAACCTCGCCTAACTCGTAATAATATTAATTCAACCTGTCTGTCATTTATCTCGCCTTTTCCCGAACACGCGGGTGTCCCTAGGAGGCTTGCCTATGTGTCTTTTTCATCTTAACCATGCTTGCGTATTACAGAATGGCCGCTTCGCAGAAATCCAGTCTGCGCACGCGTCGGTCATACCCACGTGATGTGACGCACTCGCAATTTGGAGGGATGTTTTCGCTCATGCGCATTACTGCTAAATATGGCCGCTTGTCTTTAACCATGCTCTCTGCTAGCTCACGCTGCTTCTGCATATCTGTCTTTCCCGCATTAACCCTCAATGCTATAGATATTATAAAGTAAGGGGGCAGTAAAGCTTTTCATGGTATACAGTGTATTCATTTTTTTCGTGTGATTCTAATTTGTTTTCGCTTACTTTTCATGTACTGCGTATCTGGGGGCCTGGGAGTTGGGGAGCCGCGCCATTTTAGAAGCCCATGTGGACCTGGTCACCTGACATGAGGACCGGGCCTTGCATCCGTGGAACTCAGCCAGCTGGCTACCGAAGCTGAGACGCTCCTGGGAACCTGCCTCATGACCCAGAGAGGAGAAGCTGAATTTCACCTGAAATGCAACATTTGTTTCTTTCTACTGTATGCTCTATTGTCCTCTTCCACACATATGCCTGGGAACAGGAATGTAAGGGGTGGGTAATGTCATTTAAATATTAAATATGGGAACACAGAATTATAGGAGGTGACAATGACCTAACCACCTCTCTTGACCAATCATAAGTTGGGACCTTGTCACTTGCAACATTTGTGGGTGGTCTGGGGGTCCCAGAAAAGTATAACTAGTCTAGTTTAGCTTAGAGAAATTGTCCGACTTGTCCGAGTAGCAGACCTGTCACTGACCCTACAAACTCTATAGGTGATTGATACAGAGCGCTGCGGAGCACTCTGTCCGTACTTTCCACAAACTCCAAGGGGTGGAAATTAGTCCTAAGTGCTGGCGGAAGCACTTTGCTGGGAGATTCGAAAACCCAATCGGGGTTACTGGCGGATTCCGTGCAGAGAGGGGGTAACGCAGGCGTTGCATCCGAAGCTGCAGGTGTTGGTCGTGCCCTTTGATGAGCCCAGTCCTGACCCAAATCCTGAGGGGTATCCTGTCCTGACAGTCCATGAGCTGTACCTGCTCGCCTACTGGCATTCTGAATCCTTGAGGGTCTTTGTCCTTGCCTTTCCCAAACTGACCCTTGGCCAGGGTTGGTCCTCATTCCCGTCCTAGGTAAATATTCAGTGTGGGTATCTGTCTAACTTTACTCTTACCTTTCCTCTTCTTAATAAAGCACTCTTGCCTGTAGTATTTCCCTATCACCTTTTGAAAGTGACTTTTATGCAATGGTTTTTTAGTAATGTTCCACTTCTTTCCCTACCTTTAGGATATTATTAAACTGACTGTTTATTTTAGCTTGTTCCATTATCCCTTCCCTTTAGTATGGTTGCTGTGAACTTAGCAAGAATAGCATAAGGTTTAGGAATTTGTTTAAATATTAGTGCACATAGTAGGTCCTTCTCACGTCCCCTGTCTTAGTTTAAATTCGTACTGAATAGCAGGTTCCCAAATGCTCATACCCTGTAGTGTTCCTTAGTACTCTATGGTGCTTGCCTTAATCCATAGTTACATTTTGGCTTTGATCCTGATTATTGATGTTCTGATTTGTATTTGCCTTATACTCATGGCATATTCATTCTAAACTTCTCTATATAAAACTTTGAAAACCCATCAGGTGTCTGTGGTCATTATACATCATAAGTGTCATTAAATGTACTGAATGTGTAAAGGTATTCTACTCCTTTTTAGGAATATTGTTACCTGTCCACTGCTAGCTCCTGATCCATCAGGAGGAATGTGCCTGTGGTAAGTCAGGTACATGTATAGTAAGTGGTGAGAGAGTCACCCCCTGAATTACTCATAGTAGCGCGGAAAGATTCACCCGGTTCATGCAAACACAGTTGTCATATGCACGCCACGGCCCAGTGCGTGGAAATTGGTAAACTAGTGACCCGGGTGGCCTGCGCGCTCTATCAGTAATTTTCTGGTAGCAGTAGTATGGTTAGGACTAGTTAAGATAGGTAGATAAGATAGTTAATGAATAAACCATGAAAATAAAAATGTGCTGCTAAAATTTCAATGCTGCTATATTGAATACATTGCTTCGAATATCGCGCAAAGGGTGTTGAAAAAGTTATAAAACGCTTTAAATGATTGCTTTGCATTGCTGCTATATGTAATATTAACTGAATTGTCCATAAGTGTTTTATGTAGTCTGAAATCCCCGGGGAATTGTATAGCGGATGGTGAGTAGAATCCATCTCGCACAGAGGTTGCTTGTCAGGAGGAAAAATTAGTGCGTGGTTAGGTAGAACTGGAAGCGCTAATTAGGATCTTTTGTATCTGAATAAATGATAGCTACGAGTCCTGTTGTGTAAAACTTCCATAGTGATATCACCTAGTAAGGGTCACATGAGGAAGGAGTAATAGGGTCTCCAAAGCTTGAATGATAAGCAAGGTAGTCCGCTGGTGAAAGCCTGACTTAGTATATATCCCGGAAAGAAGTGGATAAGTCAGAGGAGTAGCAGGTTCTATATTGCTCGTGTGAAAGGTTAGGCAGAGAAGTCTATCCGAAGTGAATGAAAAGTAGACAGAAGTGGTTTACTTGTAGTGAGAGGAAAACTTTCTTTCTTTTTAGAACACTCAGACACAGCGGCGAACGTTATATATTGTTAACTAAAATAAGCACTTGCACTTTAAGAAAAATTCAAAGTTTCCGTTACCTTGTAAAGGAGGGAGTCAGTCGGAAGGCTGCCCTGACGTCACTCCGTGCCGCGCTGGTATTGGTCAAGACAGCGGGTGTGTAGTGAAGCTGAAATTGTAAGGGAGGGGTGAGTGCCGGAGCGTGAGACTTCGTCTCGCGAAAGGCCGCGCACCCATTGGATAGGAATTTTTGTAATCACAGTGCTGATTGGTTGTTGAGAAATAGAAGTCGCGTTAGCATTGGAAGCACAAAAGTAAACAAAATTAATCAACAGGAGCTTGAGAAGAGTTTGGAAAGGTGTATGTGGTATCCTGAGTTTATACCTAATCCACAGCACTTAGGCTTCTATAAGGAACAGATTCTACGAGGTAGACCGCGCATAATGTACGGAGTTAAGAGAAAATTGTCTCTTGCCGACAAGATTAAGAACTATTTCAAGAAAGACAAATCCATACGAACTAGGGAGGGTGTGATCATTCCTCCGCCAAATACTCCCGCCTCCTTCATGATGTTTGATAAAGGGTATCATACCTGCGTATGGTTGGAGAATTGGGTAAAATATACGGAAGATGATGGGATCTTAGCATTTCCCCTTGATGGTACCTTTAATGGCAGAATCCTGTTTAATTTAAGAACCCGAATGAATGAATTACATCCCCGACCCAGATTAACTCAATACGAAGCATTAGAGGAATGGGAAATTGAAGCCCTAGAGCGAGACAGACCCAGAATGGATAAGGGATTGAGTAGATGGTATCCAAAGGTCCAAAAAGAAACTAAAGAGAAAAAGATGAAGCAATGGAGACAGAACATGATGGTTGAGGGATTGTTTCCAATGTTTGGGGTACTCGATCAAGGGAAAGGGAAATGTACGGAGAAAACCCGCCACTTAATGGCTATGGGGGACTCCGAAGATGAACACCTAGAAGATTTATTGATGAAAAATCCACCCCCCTATGTTGCAGAGCCAGACTCTTTGAGTTCCCAAAACCCGTTTTCTAAATATCCTAGATGTCGGAGGGCCAGTGAGACAGATGTAACTGGTACTGAGAGTAAAGCCAGTGATAGCGATGGGTTTTGCAGACCTAGTTCCGCGGTCCCAAATTACCGACCTTTTGGGGAAGACCGACCAAGTTTGGTCATTCCGACTGCCCCAAGTATCTACCCTACATTGGTACCCCAAGTGATGCATGACAATTCTTCAGGAAGGGTTTTGCAAGAGCGAGAAAAGGAAGCCCTGATTAAACAGCGAAATGATTTAATTCAGACCATAGCCCAGATAAATCCCAGACCGGATTCGCTGACTATCCCAGTAACTATTGGTCCCGCCATACCTCTTCATGGGGATAGATTGACTAGTCCAAGAACTCCTATTATCACCCCAATTGTACCACCCCCAAGAAAAGAGCCGCTCATAGTCGATGATCAAGAAAGTGAATGTGAGTCTGTGATCTCTTTAATGGATCTGCCCATAAGGGAACTTGGAACAAGTGTGCCAAGGGCAAGGAATCAGGGTAGGGCAAAAGAGGTCCTGATTGAAACAACTTCGGGGGTCAGGAGTGCCACTGTAGTAACTCCAGAAGAATTAGATAGATGGACCAAAGAGTTGGAAAAGGATACCCCAAAGGACACACCTCAACCCAAACCTTTAGAAATCTATAGACTAAGGATAGAAATAGAGGAACTTATGGCCGGAAATGTGGGATTGGACAGATTGAACACCCTTAGTGAGGAAGAATTACTGTTTATCAGCAAAAGCCTTACACAGAACACCAGAGTGCTCCATGAGAGATTGATGGACATGGCTGCTGACATGGGAATTGATGTTAGTCGTTCCAAAGTCCTTCAGAAACCTTACAGAGCAGATTTTTCCGATAAAGACTTAGAGAACATGAATGTGTCAGGGAAACAAACCCAAATAAAAGAATTACTGAAAATCCTACAGAAATGGGGAGATGTAGAAAAATGGAAAACCAGGTGGGCAAAGAAAAAGGAAGATAGTAGGGCTAAACCCACGGTTTCAGAATACGTACTGAAAGAAGTAGGGCCAGCAGAAAAATTATGTCCCATGAGAGAAGTACCTGGAGGAAAATATGTCCATGTCCCTTGGTCCCGACAAGATATTGTGTCATTTCAGGATCTGAATAGATGTTTATCATGCACTTCCCTACACTTTCGAGCTAATCCATATCACATCAGATCTGATATAGGTGGTAAAACTGCTAAAAGGCAGTGGGAGTTAGGGTCTAGGATGCCAGAATTGCGTTCAATGGGGGGCAAATGTACAGATGAAATTTCCAGCACTTCTTAAAATCATGTGGAACAATAAAATGTACACGTGCCAATTTCCAGAAGAAGTAGATGCTGTTCTCGATAGAATGAAGGCTCAGGAGAATGAGGCTGAGGAGGAATAGCATAGGTAGAGGTGGTCTAGATGAATTTATATCCTCTGTATCTAGTGTAGGGTAGAGTAAGTCTGTAAGCGGGGGTGCGGGGTGAAGGGCGGGAAAAAGATGAAGGGGGGAGAAAAAAAAAAAAAAAAAAAAAAAGAGAGAGGAGGAAGGTGAAGAAATATTAGAGAGTTTTGCATGAAATGAACAGTAAAGATAGGGGAATGAGACCCATACATATGTTTTTCTTTACCTTAGAGTGGGGCAATCAGGGAACAGGGCCTCCTAGGGCGTTTTCGCCAATTAGGAGGGAAGGGTTCCCCGCAGGGTGGGTGGGTGGGTGTTCCAGGGGTAGGGGAAAAAAAAAAAAAAATGTCCTCAGACACCATAAAAAAGTTTTTTCTTTTGATTACTTATCATTCTTATAAGGTATTAAGGTATGTTATCAGCCACATCAAAAATTTAAAACTAGAGTATGCAAGCTAGCCAAACAATAATCCTCTCCTGGAATGTGAATGGATTAGGCAGTTATAAGAAACAATTTAATGTTTCCCATTTCTTAGAAAATGCCGGAGCATCACTAATCCTTTTGCAGGAGACTCATTTGGAAGCAAATAAATGCAGAGATGTTTTTATAAAACATAAGTGGGTTCAGGAAATCTTTTGTTCTAAACAATCGGGTACCAATAGGGGGGTGGCAATTATTATTCGTGCCAATAAAGGAATTGTTGTCCATGATTGGGCTACAGATCAGTCAGGGCGGTGGTTGGCGGTAGTGGTATCAGTGGGCCCTGTCAAACTCCTATGTGGGGTTTATTATGGCCCAAATGAAGATAATCCATGCTTCCTTCATAAACTAGCAAGTTATTTATTACAATTTCAAATTCCTATAGTGCTAGGGGGAGACTTTAACTTGCTACTGGATGCAGATCTTGACCGCACTTCAAAGTCTAGATACAACTGCCCAAAAAAATCGATTTGTACGCTGCAAAATATTATTAAGGAGTATGCATTGTGCGATGCCTGGAGAGTCAAACATGGCTCCCAGAGAGAGTATTCGTTTTACAGCAAAAAAAACCATCAGTTCTCCAGGATAGATTATTTTCTGCTGGATCGAACGATGTTATCAAATATTCATTCTATTGTATATATCCCGAATGGATTATCAGATCACTCCGTGGTTAAGTTGTGCATTAGCATTCAAAAAAGGAACCCACTAGAGTACAGGTGGACTCTGGATAGGACTATTTTATTGAAAGCTGATTTCAATACTAGCACCAAGAAAAGTATAAGAGAGTTTTTCTTATTTAATAACGATTCAGCCCCAAATCGAACCATATGGGACGCCCTTAAATCTTTCTTGAGAGGAATATATGGCTCCCTAATGGCCCTAAATAGAAAGCTAATTAAAGAAAAAGATATAAACAATCTCAACCTAATTAAAATAAAAGAGCAGCAACTTCTACATGCCATCTCTAATGATCGAACAGAAATATCGAGGCTGGAAAAAGAATTAAATGACTTACAAACTAATCACAGACTATGTTCCGAAAAGATACTAAGAGATAAATGGGAGGTAAGCAAGTTGCGTAATTTTGAATATGGGGAGAAATGTGGATCATTACTTGCCTGGAAAGCCAGAGCTGACAGGTCCAGAAACAACATTAAAACTTTAATACAACGAGGAACTGGTGCAGTTCTAACTGAGGACGAAGACATTAAAGAGGAGGCCAGATCTTTCTATGAAGATCTTTATCGGGAAAGAGTGAATACTTCATCGGAAGAAATAGATAATTTAGACATTCTGAGGAATCTAACTCGTTTAAGTAATGAAGAAGTGGCCTTCTTAGGAAAAGAAATTACCGAGGGTGAAATTAGATCTCAAGTCGAAAGAATGGCAAGAAAGAAAGCTGCGGGTCCAGACGGGCTCCCAACTGAAATCTATAAGGATAATTTGGATGAATTTATTGTTCCAATGCTTAAACTCTTCAATTAAATTTTCATCCAAGGTCAGCAAATTCCATCTTCTTGGCTGGACGCAACCATCTCATTAATTGCGAAGCCAAATAAAGACCCACAAAAAATTGAATCATACCGACCCATATCTTTACTGAACTCAGACTTAAAAGTTTATTCAGGTATCTTGGCAAACAGGCTCGCTAAGGTGATCAAATCCATTATACATCCGGATCAACGCGGATTTATCCCGGGCAGACAACTGAATGAACTTACATTTCAGGCAATCGGAGCTATTGATTATGCAGTTCAAAACAAAAAACCTTTGGCCATAGTCGCAATAGACGCTGCGAAAGCGTTTGACCAAGTAAACTGGAAATATCTATGGTCAACGATGAAGAAATTTGGTTTTCCTGAAATGTATATTAAAAGTGTGGTGGCTTTATATAGAAGTCCCAGGGCTAAGATTTTGGTCAACGGAGGACTGTCAGAATGGTTCAGTGTTGGTAGAGGAACAAGGCAAGGATGTCCCTTGTCTCCGTTGTTGTTTGATGTCTACATTGAGCCTTTTGTCTGTTCTTTAAGGCAGGATACTATTATTTCTTCGTTTAAAATTGGGGAATTATCAATTAGGACAGCGTTATACGCAGATGATCTTTTGTTGTATACCTCAAACCCCCTCGAAGCAATTCCGAGGTTATTCTGGCTCGCGGAGAGCTTTGGCTTGGTCTCAGGTTACACTATTAATAAGGAGAAAACCGAGGTAATGTGTTGGAATAATCCACTCCCTATTCCAGAAGCCAAATGCAAGATGAGATATCTAGGTATTTATTTAACCCAGAATATAGATGATACTCCGAAGGTTAGTTGGGAAACTGTGATAAAGGAGATCAAAAAACTTCTCTCTAGATGGAACGCTTTACCCTTAAATATCTACGGCAGAGTGAATCTTGTTAAAATGATCATTCTACCTAAGGTTACGTTTTTGTTTAATTCTATCCCTTTAGTTTTCAGTAGAAAAGATATTCTTAATTTACAAGGTAGAATAGGGTCGTTTATTTGGGCAACAAAATCTCCAAGGATAGCTTGGAAGAAGCTAAGGAGAGGGCTAAAATTAGGCGGTTTAGCTCTCCCTGACTTATTATTTTATTGTTATGCTTTCCAGCTTAAAAACTTTAGGATATTAGCTAATAGATTGGATTTTACTTCAAATAGTTTACTATTCCAGGCTATGCTACAGGATCTCCCTTTTGGTACTGATTACTTTCTGTTCAAATTTGGTGACAAAAATGTTTTCAAAAAAGTCAGGCTGAAAGTTTTAAAGGCTGCTTTATACTATTGGTCGCAGATGTGTAGGTTGCTGTGTATTCAATATTACCATCAATACTCCCCAATTTGGGACTCACCAGGCACCCCAGAGTGTTTATTGGATCAACTGGCTCTCCCTTTAAAAAGAGCAGGCCTCTTGAAATGGGGGGACTTATGTGATGAATCGAAAGTTTTAAAGTGGGAATTTCTTGAGGGTGTAACTGGAGGGACATTAACGAGGTTTAAGTTTTATCAACTATCGGCCTGGTGGGGAAGCCAAAATTGGGTCTCAAATGACGAGGAATCATTCTTAGAGTTATATAGTAATACTAGAGAAATAAAAAGGGAAACGGCACAATGGTATAATATATTACTGAACAATAAAGACAATTTGGAAACAGAAATTACGAATATATGGGACCCCTCCTCAGTCCAGATAGAGGAGGAAGTAGAGAAATTATGGATTGATTCCTTTTCTTTATCCCAAAAGATAATTAAACCTTCTAATTTAAGAAGGAATCATTTATATACATTGCACAGAGTGTATTGGACCCCAGCGAAACTCTCTAGGATCTCTGGGATGCAATATTTTTGTCCTAGGTGCAATCTAATGAGCGCAAATGATATTCACATGTTCTTTGAATGTCCAAATATAGCTAATTTTTGGGAACAATTGTGTAAATTCCTAGAAGAGGTATTGTCGGTTCCAATTCAATGTTCACCCAGATTGGTTTTTTTTGGTCTAGTGCCTAATTATGTGTTCAACAGTAACTTGTCACAGTTTATTTTTTATGTTATGACCATTGCTAGAAGAGAGATCTGCAAAGCATGGAAGTCTGCATCCCCCCCGAAATTCGCAGATTGTCTTAAATACATCGTGGTGGTGAGTAAATTTGATATTTTATGTGGGGGTGACAAAGCTGTCAGGTTGTGGTCAGCATTGAATGCCTGGATTGAAAAGTAACAATAGTCCAATGATTATGCCAGAGGTAAGTGGTCCTGTCCTTCCTTAGTTGCAAGAACCAATCCGAAAGGAAGTTGGACGGGTAACGACCATTCCTCTGGGCAATCTTCTATAGCTATCCACAAACACGAGGGCTGGAAAGGATAGTTTGTGACAGTGGCTTGAAGAGCGCCTATTTTAGAGAAGTCATTAACTGGTGGCATATATGAGGACAAAAAGAAAAGAGAAAAAAAAATAAATAAAAATAAGATATTGTGTCATTTACTAATGACTTCCCAAAGTTACGGGAGAAACCAGTTGACTGGTATAGACAGGTCGAACGCTTCATAAAGGTTCAGAAATGTCTTCTGAAAGACCTGGATGGGTTTTTCGACATTGTGGTGCCTGTAGATTTGTGGACCGAATGCAAAATTGAAATTGATTGGCCCAGTGATGAATATTAGAGAGACTCCAAAACCGGAGCTCCCTCACCTGAGGTAATGAGGAAGTATGATCAAGTCATACAATACCTGAAGAAAAAGGTGCCCGCAAAAGAAACTGATTGGACCCGGATAGATAGAACCACCCAAGAGCGCAATGAAACCGTCCACTCCTTTTATGAAAGGTTACTGCAGGTGTTCAAAACTTACAGTGGAATTGATAATGTGGACATGAAGGACATGACCCATTTCAGTTATCGATTCGTGTTAGGATTAAGACCTGAAATATCCCAGTGGATTCGAGATAATAAAATCAGTTGGCAAGGTAAGCCCATAGATGATGTCCTCAAGTATGCCAAGTACTGCGAGGATGAGATAGAGAAGAAGAAGAAAGCCCTAAAGGAAAAGGTCATGTGGGCACAAGTGAAATTGGCTGAACAGCAAGAAAAACAGTTAAGTAAATTGAATAATAATAATAATAATGCACAAAATCCCACTGCTGGGGGAGGAGGGATGCCCCGGGTAAAGATGAGTCGAGAGGAGGCTATGAAGAAGTTCCCCTGTCACGGGTGCGGTCAGATAGGGCATTGGAGAGACGAGTGTCCACATTTGCTGGCTGGTAATGCCCCCGTAAATGGTTTAAATCCACAGGTGCAGAAAGAGGGGACCCGAAAGAACCAACAACAGGTAAAGCAGCCTCCGTTGCCTCGCGCTCCTAGACAAAATTATAAGAATCAGGCTCAGCAGAATGAAAGGGTCGAAGTATGGGAAGGAGAGAATGAGAGAAGTGCAGCAGCTTCACAGTTCTTGTTAAATGATTCTTTCCTTTGTGATGATCAAGATTGACGGGGCCTGAGGGGGGAGGACAAGGAGTGCGTACTTGACGCCTCCTTACCGGTAGACCAGACTGGACCATACATTGAAAGAAAGGTTGAAGGAAAAGACGTCACCTTTTTGTTGGACACTGGTGCTACCCGATCCACTGTGAGAACAGTGGATGTTCCTAACCTACCCCTCTCGGGAGAAGCTATCCAAGTAGTGGGTGTTTCAAATCAGATAATCAGTACTCCGGTAACTGAACCAATGGAGATTTCCAGAGGGAATTTCAAAGAAATGCACAGATTTGTGGTCTGTGACTCCAGTCCCGTGAACCTGTTAGGACGAGATTTGTTGTGCAAAATGAATTGTACCATCTTTTGCACACCAAACGGCGTCGAAATTCAGACCCCAGATGAAGATGGCCTGTACAAATTGATGTTAGTAAGACCCGACACAGAGATTAAGCTCCTGTCCATTAAAGACTTACCTGAGGAACTGCAGCTAAAGGTGGTACCTGAAGTATGGGATTTCACTGGAAGAGATGTAGGTTTAATGGCAAATGTAGACCCAGTTAAAATAGCAATAAAAACAAATGCTGTTTACCCCAGAACCAGACAGTACAAAATGAGTGCAGAAGTAAAAGCTGGAGTTGCAATTGAAGTAAACAGGTTGCTCGAAGCAAACATCATACAGGAAGTGATGAGCAGTCCCTGTAATTCACGAATAATTGGAATTAAAAAGCCTAGCGGAAAGTACCGGGTAGTGCAGGACCTGCGCAAGGTAAACCAAATTGTTGTACCTTGCTGTCCCATTGTGCCCAACCCCGCAGTGATACTGTATCAGATCCCTTGGAATGCGGAATGGTTCACTGTTATTGACCTGTGTCATGCATTCTTTTCCATCCCATTGCATCCCGAAAGCAAATTTCTTTTTAGTTTTGAATTTGACAGCCATGTCTATGTCTGGAATCGTGTCCCCCAGGGGTACACCGAAAGTCCATCGATTTTCAACCAGATCCTGAAAAGATGCCTAGAATCTTTAGTACTGCCCAGGGAGTCTGTTTTGGTGCAGTACATAGACGACCTTCTGGTGGCGTCTAAAAGCCAAACGGACTGTGTCACTGATACCATTGCCTTGTTGAATCACCTGGGGAAAGGAGGACATAAAGTATCTCCAGACAAGTTACAGTTCTGCAAGAACTCAGTAAAATATCTGGGGCACCAGATAGAAAAAGGAATTCGGAAAGTCACGACAGAAAGGATCAGAATAATTCAAGCTATGGAACTACCCAGAACACAGAAAGAAGTAAGAATGTTCCTAGGAGTGGTAGGGTACTGCAGACAGTGGATTGTGGGATTTGCAGTGCTAGCCAAGCCCTTGATAAAATTGACCAAGAAAGGAGTGGAGGACCCAGTTAGTTGGGACGATGAGAGCATGACAGCTTGGGTAAAATTGCGAAATTGTCTGTGCTCAGCTCCTGCATTAGGAATGCCTGATTATTCCAAGAACTTCGAACTATTCTGTGACACTAGAGACAATTGTGCGCTCTCAGTCCTAACACAGGAACATGGGCTGAATAGGCGTCCCGTGGCCTATTTCTCGGCCACATTGGATCCAGTGGCTACTGGATTACCCGGGTGCTTGAAAGCAGTAGCTGCTACTTGCGCTAGTCTAGAACAGAGTGAAAATATTGTCATGGGACATCCTGTCACTGTATATGTTCCACACTCAGTCGTGATCTTACTGACACGAACCAAGACTCAGTATCTCACCCCTAGTCGGATGACTAAGTACGAAAGAATTCTTATAGGTGCCGAAAATGTAATCATTTCCCGGTGTAATGTACTGAACCCTGCAACCCTGTTGCCCATTCCCCTGGATATAGAAGCAGAAAATGAAGTTGAGCATAACTGCATGGACTTAACAGAATTTAGCACTAAACCACGTCCTGATATCAAAGAAGTAGCCTTACTTGATGGGGATCTTATGATGTTTGTGGATGGCTCATGTTTAAGACATGAGGATGGAGGTCTGAGTGCTGCCTATGCTGTAGTCACCTTGGAAACAACCCTGGAAGCGTCTTACCTATGCGACATAAAATCTGCACAAGTAGCAGAGCTAATTGCATTGACAAGAGCTTGCAAGCAAGGGAAAAACAAGAGGGTAACTGTTGATACTGACAGCCAGTACTGTTATGGGGTTGTTCATGACTTCGGCCAACTATGGTTACAAAGAGAATTCATGACTTCCTCAGGTACCCCTATCAGAAATGGAAAGTTGGTACAGAACTTACTGGAAGCAATTCAATTGCCCAAAGAATTGGCTGTGGTCAAGTGTGCGGCTCACAGATCTGGAAATGATGATGTGACAGCCGGAAACAGGTACGCTGACCAAATCGCCCAATACTGTGCCCGATACAAAATGTCCCTCCAAATAAAATTGTAGGGAGGTGGAAGCAGCTGCCAACTTATGGTGTTTGAGAGTGTAGCTACATGGGAGGAATTGAGAGAATTACAACAGGCAACAGACAGGGAAGAAAAGGACAGATGGGAGAAGGATGAATGTAGAATAAGGGACGAGGATGGTGTTGTGGTTAACCAAACTGGTGTGCCTGTATTACCAGACTGTCTGATAGCCCCAATTGCCAGGATCATACATGAGGACACACATATTGGGAGGGATGCCATGTGTCGTATGTTTGAAAAGGTGTTTTATAACTCAAAATTCAGGAACACAGCAGAGAACCTTTGCCAGAGGTGTTTAGTGTGCCAGCAATTCAACGCAGGAAAGAGGACAGTAGTGGAACAAAGTACAATTGGAAAGGCAGAAGGCCCCTTTGTCAGGATGCAGGCGGACTTTATCCAGCGGCCCATGTGCAAAGGATACAGATACGTCCTGGTCATAGTTTGCCTGTTTTCCAGATGGGTGGAGGCCTACCCAGCAAAGAAAAATGATGCTATAACTGTAGCCAAGTTATTACTTAGAGAGCTGATACCTAGATTTGGAATTCCAGAGACGATTGAAACAGACAGAGGTGGGCATTTTTCTAACGAAATCCTAAAGGAACTCTGTACAGCATTTAAGATCGAGCAAAGGCTGCACTGTGCATATCATCCAGAGGCTTCTGGAATAGTTGAACAAGTGAATGGCACTATCAAGTCCAGACTGGCAAAAATGTGTGATTCAACCAAAATGAACTGGATAGAAGCTCTGCCCCTTGTGCTAATGAGTTTGAGAAGTATTCCGAACCGAAAAACAGGCCTGAGCCCCCATGAAGTACTAATGGGAAGAGTGATGCGACAGGCATGGGTGCCTGGACACAATCTGCTAAGTATTTCTGATGATTTGGTGCTAGAATACTGCAAGCAGCTGGGTGACCAAGTGCGTTCTATCTCTCACCAGATTGGAGAGACTGCTGTTGAATGGCCTACAACTCCAGCACATAAACTGAGACCAGGCGATTGGGTGGTGTTAAAGAAACACACCCGGAAGAGTTGCCTTGGACCAAAGTGGGGAAAGCCAAGACAAGTGATTCGTGTCACCACAACTGCTGTGAAGTGTGCTGGTGTACCGAAGTGGATCCATGCCAGTCACACGAAGCGGGTAACTGGAGAAGACGCGACTGGAGCTGAAGGTAGCACAGCTGAGGAGACTCCAGAAGAGGGTCCAGATCTCACTGACATCGAGCTACCGAGCACAAGTCAAGACGTCGAATGGTTCCCTGCCGACGACCAGGTTCTTGATCCAATACGAACCAGAAAATATTCTTACCTAGATAGTGAGTGGGATAGTGAAGGTGAGACAGAATTAGAGGACGAAGGTCAGGTCATCGAGACTCACATCAAACCTGATCAGGAAATAGGCCAAGTAGGGACAGACCAAGTCATCGACACTCCTCCTGAAACTCCAGAAACTGTAAAGGGACAGATAGTGATTAAAGCTGAAGTTCATACGGAAGAAAATCAAGGGGTCGGAGTGCATGAACAAGAACAGATAGAAATAAACGAACGTGTTCAGGAAGTGGAGTCCAACGTACCTGAAATTAGAAATCAAATCCAAATCAGACCTGAACAAGGCCAGCTTAGAAACCAGGCAGAAGAAACTAATGAAAGACCTGGAACTAGCCAGACAGGAAGGGAAATAGACACTGCCGAAACCAGAGTGCCCCAGCGAAGCGAGAACAAGAGATTTCACGAGGAAGGCCAAGTGTCCTCGACCACTAAAAGCCCCAAGAAAAAGAATGAACCCCGATACATAAAAAGACTGAGACTAAGAATAAAGACAGTTGAAGAAAAACTAGAAGACAGAAAAAGGGCTGCCAGTGAAAGAAGAGAAGCCCGAGTCCAGTCCAACCGACGAAGCTCACGTGTAAAAAGACAAAACAAGCTGTATCGGAGTCCTGACTGGACTTACTTGGTGTTGGAAGAAATTGACGATCCTGAAACCAGTGGCAAAAGCGACGAAGAGCCCATTGCTGATCGGAGTTCTAACAAAGACCCTCCTTGAAATAGACCTAAGCGAATCTCTGGTGAAAAGAAACAAAGAGGGGTTGAAAAGCCACCTGTAAGCCACAATGTCTGATTCGAGTGTAAATGGAAGATCCAAATTTAGCTGTTGTAAAACCTGCTGTAAAATATGCTCATGTAGTATAGCAATGTTAATAGTGATATGGATAGGATTAACAGTTTTTGTACCTTTTATGATAAGTAAAGACCCTAACTTATATCCCACTAACCCAGTGACTCTAGACACGGAAGCTGTACAGACTGAAGAAACACCACGAAGTGTAGAAAGACGTGACAATGCCGCTGTAGTGAGACAAACACGACCTGACTTAGAAGCATCAGACGAGGGTGGACTACATTTCCACAAAATGAAAAATAGAACGCAGTTGAATGTTTTCGCTAATCTTTTAGTGCACTATGTAGAAGCTATGGAAATAGAAGACTGCTATGTCTGTATGAAGCTACCTACTTCTGTAGCTGAAAGTGTGACTTATCACCATTTACCCCTGACCTACGGAATTTCCTGTAGTATATTAGCAAGCTTATTCTATAGAGGCACTTTACAGTATTACTACTCAAACACTGACGTAATCTTTTCAGAACTTCCTGTTAGAGGAAACCTGAACATTGTACATATTAGAAGCGAGGTAACCCGTTATATGGGAGAATATTTCCTGACTATAGGTGACATAGACTTAAATGAAGCTAGAAAAGCTAATCTGACCTGTTCCTTGCAGGAGCAGGAAAAGATGTTTTTGAAAATGGCAGAAAGAAGGAGGGAGAAATTTCAGAAAAAGGCAAATGATGAGAAAGATAGATTCCCTAGATGGGCAGAAAATATGGAAAGCACCTCAGATGGCGAAGCTACTCCTGCATTGTTGCTGGATTTTGAACGGAAAGGGAAACTCTGTCTTCATAGAGAAAAGACTAGTATTATAACAATGTATTCATCGGTTCCAGTGAATGCGAACATAATTACAAGGTAATTGGAGGTTGGGGTTTCAAAAATGGGTCAGAACCTGTGTTTCCCGGAATTTATTATATATGTGGAAACAAGGCTTATTTCAAATTACCGGATCACTGGTATGGGAGCTGCTACTTTGGCATTGTTTTCCCGAAAATATACCATGTGAACGACGCTACTGGAAGCAATGAAGAAACTAATGGCTTAGCGCGTAGTAAACGTGAAAGTGTAGGAGAAATAATAGGTGATATTTTTAGTGCACTGATACCTGGAATGGGGGTAGTTCTGAATACTCACCGAATCTGCAAATTGTCTACAGTAGTGGATCGGTTATCAACTGACACTGCTGCTGGATTCCTACTGGTCAATACTGAAATGGTTGCGATCAGATCAATGGTTTTACAGAATCGCCTTGCTCTTGACACCTTATTGGCAAAAGAGGGCGGAGTCTGCAGGATGCTGAAGGCGCAACATTGTTGTACCTACATACCTGACAAGAGTGTCGAAATTAAGAAATATGTAAGGAACATAACTAATTTGGAAAAAGAACTCAAACCATTAGAGGTTGATAGTGCCTGGAAGAGACTGACTGATGGTCTCTCCTCTGTAGGTAGTTGGTTCTCTAACTTAGGCAAAAATCTTCTGTGGAAAATACTGATGCCAATAGCTGGAATAGGTGTGGTTGTACTGATCATATTTATCTGTTGCAAATGTCAAAAATGCAAGAAAAAATATACTGTGAATAAAAGAGGAGTGAAGCGTAATGTTGATGAGCTAGAATTGGAAGAATTGAAAAACGAAATTTACAAGAGAGCTAAAAGCTTTCATCCCAATAAGGATGCGGAAAGAAAGCTCAACAACAAGTTTGTGGAGATTGAAATGAATGATATGAAAGAATGAAGTTGGCATCTGTTTCCATTTATGGTGATGATAGTAAATATCATCAAAGAGGGGATTGATGGAGCAAGGATTCGCACGTAAAGCGACTTGCTCTCATTCAGGAACCTCGCCTAACTCGTAATAATATTAATTCAACCTGTCTGTCATTTATCTCGCCTTTTCCCCAACACGCGGGTGTCCCTAGGAGGCTTGCCTATGTGTCTTTTTCATCTTAACCATGCTTGCGTATTACAGAATGGCCGCTTCGCAGAAATCCAGTCTGCGCATGCGTCGGTCATACCCACGTGATGTGACGAACTCGCAATTTGGAGGGATGTTTTCGCTCATGCGCATTACTGCTAAATATGGCCGCTTGTCTTTAACCATGCTCTCTGCTAGCTCACGCTGCTTCTGCATATCTGTCTTTCCCGCATTAACCCTCAATGCTATAGATATTATAAAGTAAGGGGGGCAGTAAAGCTTTTCATGGTATGCAGTGTATTCATTTTTTTCGTGTGATTCTAATTTGTTTTCGCTTACTTTTCATATATTGCGTATCTGGGGGCCTGGGAGTTGGGGAGCCGCGCCATTTTAGAAGCGTGTGTGTACCTGGTCACCTGACATGAGGACCGGGCCTTGCATCCGTGGAACTCAGCCAGCTGGCTACCGAAGCTGAGACGCTCCTGGGAACCTGTCTCATGACCCAGAGAGGTGAAGCTGAATTTCACCTGAAATGCAACATTTGTTTCTTTCTACTGTATGCTCTATTGTCCTCTTCCACACATATGCCTGGGAACAGGAATGTAAGGGGTGGGTAATGTCATTTAAATATTAAATATGGGAACACAGAATTATAGGAGGTGACAATGACCTAACCACCTCTCTTGACCAATCATAAGTTGGGACCTTGTCACTTGCAACATTTGTGGGTGGTCTGGGGGTCCCAGAAAAGTATAACTAGTCTAGTTTAGCTTAGAGAAATTGTCCGACTTGTCCGAGTAGCAGACCTGTCACTGACCCTACAAACTCTATAGGTGATTGATACAGAGCGCTGCGGAGCACTCTGTCCGTACTTTCCACAATCTCCAAGGGGTGGAAATTAGTCCTAAGTGCTGGCGGAAGCACTTTGCTGGGAGATACGAAAACCCAATCGGGGTTACTGGCGGATTCCGTGCAGAGAGGGGGTAACGCAGGCGTTGCATCCGAAGCTGCAGGTGTTGGTCGTGCCCTTTGATGAGCCCAGTCCTGACCCAAATCCTGAGGGGTATCCTGTCCTGACTGTCCATGAGCTGTACCTGCTCGCCTACTGGCATTCTGAATCCTTGAGGGTCTTTGTCCTCGCCTTTCCCAAACTGACCCGTGGCCAGGGTTGGTCCTCATTCCCGTCCTAGGTAAATATTTAGTGTGGGTATCTGTCTAACTTTACTCTTACCTTTCCTCTTCTTAATAAAGCACTCTCGCCTGTGGTATTTCCCTATCACCTTTTGAAAGTGACTTTTATGCAATGGTTTATTAGTAATGTTCCACTTCTTTCCCTACCTTTAGGATATTATTAAACTGACTGTTTATTTTAGCTTGTTCCATTATCCCTTCCCTTTAGTATGGTTGCTGTGAACTTAGCAAGAATAGCATAAGGTTTAGGAATTTGTTTAAATATTAGTGCACATAGTAGGTCCTTCTCACGTCCCCTGTCTTAGTTTAAATTCGTACTGAATAGCAGGTTCCCAAATGCTCATACCCTGTAGTGTTCCTTAGTACTCTATGGTGCTTGCCTTAATCCATAGTTACATTTTGGCTTTGATCCTGATTATTGATGTTCTGATTTGTATTTGCCTTATACTCATGGCATATTCATTCTAAACTTCTCTATATAAAACTTTGAAAACCCATCAGGTGTCTGTGGTCATTATACATCATAAGTGTCATTAAATGTACTGAATGTGTAAAGGTATTCTACTCCTTTTTAGGAATCTTGTTACCTGTCCAGTGCTAGCTCCTGATCCATCAGGAGGAATGTGCCTGTGGTAAGTCAGGTACATGTATAGTAAGTGGTGAGAGAGTCACCCCCTGAATTACTCATAGTAGCGCGGAAAGATTCACCCGGTTCATGCAAACACAGTTGTCATATGCACGCCAGGGCCCAGTGCGTGGAAATTGGTAAACTAGTGACCCGGGTGGCCTGCGCGCTCTATCACTAGGACCACGACGAAATTCATTACAAAGGTTACATTTGCTGGAACTGGATCAAGATCCCGTTCCAGGCTCCAGCATGACCATGCATTTCAGCTGATTGGTAGCTTTTGTGGATTATTCCCATGCTTTGTCAAAGAAGGAGAGAGAGCTTGGTCCAACAGTCCTTGCTCTTGCCAGCAACTCCAAAAAGATTCCAAGCCAACAACTGAGTTGCCCTAAATGGAGGTGGCCAGGAAGGAAGGGAGTCTGACGAGATAATTCCAACAGATGGCAAACATCCTTGGCTATCCCTTCCAGCATAGAAGACCTCAAACCCCCAGGTTTTTTATATATTATAGCGCTGAGAGTGTTTCTATCCTGTAGAGAATACAGTGAGATCTTTGAAGGGTTAGAGAATGAATTGCAAATGAGCCTGCTAGGAGCTTGAGACAGTTGATGTGCAACTGAAGCTCCTCCTTTGACCATCTGCCTCCCATGGCAATGTCTCCACATTGACATCCCCAGCCGGAAAGGCTGGCATAGGACTTCATGATCATGTGAGGAACTAGACTGAAATGGCCGTACACTCCCATATGGGAGAACCATCACTAATGTTCCAAAGAAAAGGGAATTTGCTTTTGCATAGGATAGAACACGGGTGTAGAATTATCAGTCACTGTAGGGCCCTTCCACAAAGGAGCCCTCTAATGATGGTCTGGATGGAGGCAAAGAGAAACCCCACCAGTCTGGCTATCCATTGGACAGTGGCCTTGTTGCTTGTTAGCACCCTGTGTATCTCCTTATTAATGGATTTGATCTTCTCAGCTGGAAGGGATAGGGTTTTTGAGATTGAATGTATGACAAAACCCCACAATTCTGTCTGCAAAGAAGGAGAGAGGCAAACTTCTGCAGGTTAACTACAAACCCCAGGCTTTGCAATATAGAGATCATTAGATTGAGTCTACTATACAGAAGTATTAGGTCTTGAGCCATAATAAGAATATAAAGAAGAAAAAAAAAAACCAAAGGTGGTGATGGACGGAGCGTTGACAATACAAACACTCACCCCCAGTCAACTGATCTGGGTTTAATCCATCACCGTTCTTTAGCTCACTCCGCCACCCCAGTTCAGAAATGGCCATATGCAAATTAGTTTGACCCTGTGCCTCATGGGAACAGTCCAGCCCGAACTGCCAAAGCCATGTCTTCCCTGGACCGGAATCAAGCTTCCCAGGACCGGTTTCTGGCATTTCAGCCATCTTCAGCCGGGCTTGCTTGACTCCAGTGGCAAAGTGAGCAAGGGACTCACGTCTGAGCATACCCTGCCAACTTAGGGCGAACAAAGAAAACCGGTTCTTGGATGCTTGATTTCGGTCTAGGAAAGACATGGCTTGGTAGTTCGGGCTGGACTGTTCCCATGAGGCACAGGGCCAAGGCTGATTTGCATATAGCCATTGTCTGACCTAGGGTGGTGTGGAGTGCAAAAAACGATGGATTTAGGCCCAGATCCTTGTACTGGGGTGAATGTAAGACATTGTTCTGCATTCTGTCCATCAACTGTGTTTTTTGCAATTTTCACCCCGAGTGGGCTGGGTATGCTCAGACGTGAGTCCCAGGCTCTCCACATCACTGGAGTCAAGCTATCCAGGCTGATAGCCAGAAACCGGTCCTTGGATGCTTGATTCCGGTCTAGGAAAGACATGGCTTGGTAGTTCGGGCTGGGCTGTTCCCATGAGGCACAGGGCCAAGGCTGATTTGCACATAGCCATTGTCTGACCTAGGGTGGTGTGGAGTGCAAAAAAACGATGGATTTAGGCCCAGATCCTTGTACTGGGGTGAATGTAAGACATTGTTCTGCATTCTGTCCATCAACTGTGTTTTTTGCAATTTTCACCCCGAGTGGGCTGGGTAAGCTCAGACGTGAGTCTGAGGCTCTCCACATCACTGGAGTCAAGCTATCCAGGCTGAAGAAGGCTGATAGCCAGAAACCGGTCCTTGGATGCTTGATTTCGGTCTAGGAAAGACATGGCTTGGTGGTTCGGGCTGGACTATTCCCATGAGGCACAGGGCCAAGGCTGATTTGCTTATAGCCATTGTCTGACCTAGGGTGGTGTGGAGTGCAAAAAAACAATGGATTTAGGCCCAGATCCTTGTACTGTGGTGAATGTAAGACATTGTTCTGCATTCTGTCCATCAACTGTGTTTTTTGCAATAATAAGAATATAGTCTAAATACATTTTGGAAAAAAATCCTCTCACTCTCAAAAACTCCACCACCAGTTTAATAAGTTTAGTAAAACACCAAGGGATTGATGAAAACCCAAATGTAAGCACTGAAAACTCGTAGTTCATTGGACGCCATTGAAATTGAAATGCTCGATGATGTGGTGGATTGTAAGTTATGCATTTTTTAGGTCTACCTGCACAACATAATCTCTTTGGCTTAAGAGGTCTCAGAAAAAGTAAACACACTCCGTTTTGAAATGTCTGCAACAGATCCATGTATTGTAGCCCTTTAGATTGACTAGTTGATAGCCTCATCCTTTTTTGTCCACCAAGAACACATTGTTCAGAAAACCCCAATGATAGGGAGAGCAAGGCCTAATAGCACGTTTCAGAAGGAAAGATTGAATTTATTGATCTATAAACTTCTATTTCTCCAGTGCGGACAGTATATGCCTCAGCTGAGACATCTGGTGAGGAGACACATCGACTCCACCTGGAAACCCATTTGCAGTCTGGAAGATTCAGGACCTTGTGACATGCACAACCAGTTGTAGATGAACCATTGTATTTTCATCCTGATCTCTGTTTGGGACCAAACTTTGTGACTTACATGTGTAATGCAGTAGAAGAGCCTCCCATGGAAGAACAGTGACGGAAACATCCTCTAAAATCATTGGCCCAAGAAGGGAAAAAAGTGGCCGCTCACTGGATGTCATTCCAGAAGCCTGTTCTGTATTGTAGACCTTTGTAGGAAGGCTGTAGTCCTGAATGACATTGGGTAGACCTATGCTCATCTGAGAATTCTTCATCCTCCACAATGTATGAGATGATAAGAAGGGAGTCTAAGGACATAACTTTAAGTTTGCGTTCATCAGATGCTCTTTATTTTTTTTAGTAACATAAGTTGATGGAGTTTGACCACTAGGTTGGGCTGGTAGGAAGGGTTGACATGTGGGCTCTGGGAATGGTAGAAAAAGTTCACAGTTTCTGGGTTAAAGGCCCAGGAAAACCCGAAACAGACCTCTGGACGTAATATGTGTACACCTGGTCTAAGGTTGGTGTATCCTAGTCCACTTCCTCTTAAGTGAGATGTGCTCATGGGGAACGAGTTTGCCTTGCAATACGATCCCAGGTCAATAGAGGCAATTCTGGCAGTCTCTAACTTATGTCCCCATCCACACACCCTTGTTGCTAAGAGGGTCAATCACCACTGTTTCCCAGAGAGGTTGATGAAGGAGGGGGAGTAACAATGGGCCAGTTGGGACTAGATTCAGTGCCCTAAAAACTCCTGCAGGCTATATATATGTCACACAATTCAATAAATTATTGCAATTTTAGGCTTCTCGAAGCCAGAGCATATTTTTTTTAAAAATAGATTGAAATTGACTGAGCAAGTAAGTGGTCAACCAGAAAAAGTGAGAGGGGTCATGAGCAAAGTAGAATAAACATGTCTTGCATACCTCCCATAGGCAAGATTGAGAAGGAGTGGGTGGGCACAGAAAAGGGATCAGGCGTCAGAGGCTGGCCAACAATGCTGGGAGCACCACTCACTAGTCACATGCACCACCAGCAAGATAAAGCGATGTGTAATACATTGGGTTATTAGTTGAGAGGTGTGAGAGCCTCGCTTGGGTAATAAACTCAATCTCTGTCAGGGTGAATCACAAAAGCCACTAAATAAACCTGTTCCAAACCCTCTGGTAGCTTGGACAAACACTATCTGGTTTAACTAGAGGGACTGTGTAAAGTATTTATGGTGGACTCAAACAATAACAAAGTGAAAACACATCTAATTATAAATCCCAAACCAAATTATTTCGAAAAATTGAGAAAATTGTAATAATTAAATTGACACTAAAACAACAAAAATTCAATCAGTATAATCACTGGACACTGGACGCGAGGGCGCTGCAGATGAGTGTTGGTGGTTGATGTGAGCGGTCCCTATTTGGCATGAAGAGGCGGTTGCCATTGGAAATCCGCAGTGGCAGGAGATGCGGTAACCATGGCTGATGTGGGGAGCCCACTTGTAGTCACAAAAAGCACCAAACATCTGAATGTTGACCTGGAGTGCCAAATTCTGTCAATTTGAGGCAGGAGGAGTATACTCTGATGCCAGCCAAAGGTCCAGTACCTGGGCGGCACTTCTTGGGATTCAGTACTCACTTCAGTAGAGCCCAACAGCAGGGCTCAGGCAGATCCAGTTGGGGTTAGTCAGCTGGGCAGTTGCAGGGAGATCTCTGGAAGCTTGTGTTCCTGTAGCTCAAACAGGAGGTCAGCCAACTGATTCTTGGAGTCTCTTCTGGGAGTCCAAGATACAAGGCAAGCAGGACCAGTCTTCCTTCTTCAGATAGCAGGGAAGTCCTTCTGAATATTCTACAGGTCTAGCAGTGTTCTGGTGAAAGGTTCTTAAGGTGCCACTTTTGCCCAGTGACAGCCTTTGATTTGGGGTTGGGTGAAATAACTGGCATATTACCAAATTGGTTCTAGTCAGTTCTTCCCCTTCCCTTGGGTTTGGCTCCAAGCTATCTAGGGTGACAAAGGCAATGGCTGGCCTGGTGAAAGGTTCCTTTGAGTGTGCTGCAGGCATGGTCCTGTGAAGTGTAATCAGGGCAGGACACTGCTCCTCCCCAGCCATCATGTCAGGCAGACACACCTATTCTACACCCAGACCCCCTTCTGTCCCTGTGTCTGGAAGGAATACACCATACAATTCAAGAGAGCCCTACCAGGTCATGTGACCCTGGAAGTAAAATGACAATTTTCTAAAAGTTATATATTCAGAATAGTATCTTAAAATCTGACTTTACCATGAGAGAGGATTTTAAATTGCACTTCAAATAAAGTTGTCACTTATTAAGTGTAATAAGGTAAATCAGTATTAGTCTATGGAATCAGTGAAATTATTTTTTCACTACCAGGACACGTTAAATGAAGATACACATGTCCTACTTTTTAATTACCATGGTCTCTGTCCTATGAGCCTTTAGGGCCTATCTTAGGGGTGACCTGTAAGTATTAAAAAGGAAGGGTAACTCTTGCCAAAAAAGTTTCGTTTGTCATGTCGTTATGACAGTTTAAGACTGCACTGCAGGCTGTTGTAGCGGATCAGCAACATGTTTTACTGTGCTTCCAATGTGGTTACGTTTTTATTGTGAATATTAAATGTGATATCAATACATTGTTAGCATTTGTTTGCGTTCTTTATTTTGTACATTATAGAAGTATGCTCATTCATACCATAAATTGAGTGTTTAGCTTTTATAAAGTATTGTGTTTTACATTTTATTGTTATATACACTTTCTAAAGAAATCGTCTAATTTGCACTAGTTTACTGTGCATTATTTTGCAATAATGACACATTTTTCAAAATATTTTTTTATTTCTAAGAATTTCTTCTTTTTTTACTGCAGAATAATTGTAATTGTACATATGACTTAGTTTAAGTGTACATGAATTTTATTTGTAGTACAAATTGGCTATTCTCTACTTCAGGAATTTTATAAACTATTCAAAGATCTACTAATTGAACCATTTAGATCGGTTATACAACATATATGAACCAGTTGTATAGTACCCGAATCCTGGAACTTTACGCCAATACTATTGCATCTAAAAAAAAAAACCCTGATGAGTGTGGATCATATAGGCGAATCTCACTTATTTTTATTTATTTTCTTTATTTCGGCCAATTGGCCATAAAAGACACACATATATACATGCATAAAACAGAGGTTCATATCAATATACATACATCAGTTCATTAAAAACAACAAATTCTAAAATGAAGGGCAGAATTAATTTTCACAAGTCACCTTAAAACATCATTCATTTAGCAGCAGAGGTAAGTTTATAAAATAGTCCTACTTAAAGCATCTGACCCAATTTCCTTCGGACAATATGCACTGAATAGAGGAACCTACTGATACTGAATACAATAAACTGGGCAGTATTAGTTTTTAAGATCCTATATGCTGTTAGGCAAGATCTGGTCCCTAGGAGTATACACATGGGTTTAAGCCATCTTTGCCGAGCTTTCAAATACGCTTTACATATAAACAACATGTGGACCTCGTTCTCCGTGCACAGAGCTGAGCACATAGGACATCTCCCACTTATACTATTCAGACGTTCCGGTTTTTTCTTTGACCAACGTTCTATGTTAGAGTTCAACATAAGGTTCCCATACCTGAATTTCAGGTAGAGAGTCTTAGCAACAGGGGGCTCTATTTCGTCCAAAAAGGATTCAAAACACGGTTCATCTTTGAAGGATAAGAAATCTTGAGTTAGGGTACCAATTCTGCTTTCATGAGCACACCTATTATTCATAAAAGACCAGTAGGCTCTTTTTACCATCGATTTAGCAAAAGGTGGTAAATTCTCTGGGTTTTCCCAAAACGGATACAAGCCCAGCATTATGAGCCATTTTTTAATATGCCCAAACCATTGTATGGAGTTAAAAGAGTCTAGAGTCAATACTTCACGAAGACCATTCCTGTAATCTATCAATTCTGGGGTGGACCAAATCCTTATCCAGAACATTAACGGTCTTATGGTGGTCAGATGATCAGTTCGTTTAAAATTCAAATCAAGCTGAAGTGGAATTAATGGTGTACTAGTTGGAACCCTTACAATTGTTCTCATGAATTTGTTATCCAGGCCTTGAAAGCTCTCCCTGGCCCATGGTCCCCATATTTCAGCCCCGTATAGGGCGGCCGATTGGATTTTGAATTTAAAGAGTTCAAGTACAGGTGTTACACTTTTACTTGTGCTAGCATTCAGTTTACTGATTATTGGTTTAACATTATGTGCATATGACACCTTACTTTTCTCAATTTGGGCCTTCCATGTTAACTTTGAGTCGACTACTACCCCCAGAGAAGAAAAATTCTCAACAGTTCCTAAAGTTTCGCCGTTCAAGATCAAATTCCCTCTGTCCGGCCTACTAGGATTCAGTGCCATACATTTAGTTTTATCAACGTTTATTTCTAACCCTTTGATCACACAGTAGCTGCTAAAGGAGTTTAGGAGTGCCTGGAGGCCCTTCTTAGTTTGGGATATTAAGATGGTATCATCCGCGAAGAGCAACGCAGGCACCCTCTCTCCGTTGAGCTGAGGTGAATCATTGCTACAAGCATTCAGGTGATCAGGAGCATCATTGATAAATATAGAAAATAAGGTGGGGCCAAGACGCATCCTTGCCGGACACCACGCTCAATTGGAATGTCACGCGTCAGTTCACCATTTGGACCCCATCTAATGTTGGCATGATTTCTAGCGTGTAACTCAATTATTTGTACCAAAAGACTCTCTGGCAGGCCGGCTTTGTTTAAAGATCTCCAGAGCAAGTTGCGAGGGACAAGGTCGAATGCCGCTCTCAAATCAACGAAAGCTACATACAAATGACCTTTCTTGATGTGAACATACTTCCAATATATGCAACAAAATCTGAAGACCTGGTCTATGGTGCTAGTCTTAGACCTAAAGCCTGCCTGAAATTTGGAAAGTATTGCTGACTCCTCCAGCCAATCATTTATCCTAAATAACAAGTGTTTGGCATAGAGTTTTTGCAGGGTGTCCATTAAGCTAATAGGTCTGTAGTTTGAGGGAACAGATTTATTCCCCTTTTTAAAAATTAAAACAACTTCTGCTGCACGCCAGCTATCAGGGAATTTACAATTTTTGGACAAAGCATTAAACAAGCGATTGATATAGGGAGCCCAGACTTCAGTTTCATGCTTATAGAGGTCACCCTGTATTTTATCAGGGCCGGGAGCTTTACTATTTTTTAACTCATTAATTGCCCTTTTTGTTTCGTCCTGGGTGAAATCAAGACATGCAGGGGGTGGAAGTAAACATGGAATCTCTTCAACACCACTATCATATTGTTTATACAGAGTAGTAAAATGTGTCACCCATGTCAATTCATCTAGGAATGTGTCCTTCACAACTCTTCCTGCATGCCCCCCGTTTGCAACCAACCTCCAGAAGCCACATTATCATTTAGTTTTGCAGCAGTCAACATATCAGCCCAAATCAACTCTTCCCATGTTTTTTTTGAGACTTTTTGGACATGCTTGTACTCATCCCTGGCAAGTCTGACATCTTCTTTTGATTTATTTTTGATAGCATTTAGGAGTTTTCTCTTGGCCATCCTGCATGAGTGATCATACCAGAGTTTCCCGTGGCATCCTGCTCGTACATTTTGTTGTTTCTTCCTTGGCATTTTGGACATGTGGGTTCTTAGTTCATTGAAAAAAACCTTGTGTAGCTCAACAAAGTGATCAAAGCTGTCAGATAAGAAAGGTTGTCCAACTAAAGGTGCGAAAATCTTACCAAAAAGTGAGTAGACTGATGCTAAAGTCTTACCTTCAGTTAAAAGATGCGGCCATTTTAAAGCATGTCTATTATTATTAACAATGTGTACATGTTCGCCTAGATCATCGTTAGCTATCTCACTTGATATAGAGGCAGGGATGTCTCTAAGCATGTGTGCATCAATATAAAGTTCCAGAGGATAGTGGTCACTCTCATCCCTTATTACTACTTTAAAATCAATCATATAGTGCCAAATATTTAGTGAGACAAAGATGAAATCTAGCCTACTTTTTGATTTCCCAAAGGTTGGTTGTTTGGTTAGGTCGGATGGAAGTCGACCATTACATGCTCTGAGACCGTGGTCAGCTGTTAGCCTCAGAAGTTGGACCGCCAAAGTAGTACATTGAACATAATTCAAAGTTTCAAGCTGAGGAATATTATAGGCTTGGTCTTCATCCTCAAGAACATCAGTAATCCCAAGGATCGGTTCAAAGTTACAGTTCAAATCACCTCCCAATATCACAGGGACGTCGTCAACCACCCTTTTCAGAAAAGAGTCCAAGATTTCCAGAGTGGGTGAGACGCTGGAATGACCTATGGGTCTTTTGTAGACGTTAACAATATAGTATTCATCCTCTTTTGCATTTACAATTTTTAAAGCCAAAATATCAGGGGTTCCTGTATCTATGGGTTCAACCCTTATTGCTAAAGTAGTTTTAAGCCATATGATCAATCCCCCAGATGGCCTTCCCCTATCAGACTGGACTGCCTCAATGCCAAAGGTTTTATATCCCATCCTGTGTGGAATATCCATTGCCAATGTTTCTTGCAGTAGGCAGAGATCACTAGAGTCGACATAATCTGCCCATTCAGGATCTTTCAAATTTTTGCCCACCCCAGCAATGTTCCATGACAGGAAAAGCAATTTTGGGGTTAGCCCACTACCAGAAGAATCACATTCAACAATGGGCGACACTGGTACCGACAGAGGAACTACTCTGTCTTGCTGTGAATCGGCTATTTGGTTCCCTTCATCAGTGATCAAAGCCCCTAATGCAGTACTAGTTTTTTCGCCAATGCAACCCTCATCTAAGTCGCGACATGCTAGGTTCGCAACAGGATAACTTTCCATGTACTGAGTGCTATTTCCTGGACTAGAATAGATGCGCCCAACACCCAATGTACAATAGGTGTCATATAACTTTGGGATACAGTTTGGCATAGTCTCAAGTCAGTCAACTGCATCTAGGCAGCTGAACCTATTGAAGGTGGGAATTCCAGTCCACATATTTCGGTCAGTCTGTCTGGCCAGATTTGGCGTATAGCCGTAGTGTTGATTAAGAGTATTCCAACTGGGTCCATAAGTTAATGGCCTGGGTGGGGGATAAAAAAACGATAGGGGTCTGGCTACAATGGGTGATACATCTCCATATGATTTCCATGCACAAATCTGGTCGGCACTATGGGGTTCTTCGAATGAAACAACTATACAATCACCCGGAATTGACTTTGCTATTGGACCGACCCATGGTACCCTACGGACCATAAGAATTTTACTTTTCATTTGGTTTGGAATTGGTTTATTTGAAATTAACCAATAGATCACCTTATTTTTTAAGGATGAAAAATTCTCTTCATACTGGTTTTCCAATTCAGGTACCCCGGTAAGAACAATTACAAAGGGACTGGCGTCAGGGGGCAGATCAATATATCCTCCCTTGAACTTGTTATAAGCATGGGCTGGTTGATT
Source organism: Lissotriton vulgaris (assembly GCF_964263255.1). Taxonomy (NCBI): domain Eukaryota; kingdom Metazoa; phylum Chordata; class Amphibia; order Caudata; family Salamandridae; genus Lissotriton; species Lissotriton vulgaris. Next base: position 1,545,314,744 of record NC_141695.1, on the reverse strand, counting down.
ATTATGTAGGTTGGTTCTATTGGCAAAGGATCTATCAGCCAAAGATTTATTAGAGCCCAGGGTAGGGTGGTTATTAGGAGGTATAGTAGATGATACAAACTTCTGCAAGACGGGAGTCTTAGGGACAGAAGAATGAGTAACAGCAACATTTGCTGACTGAGATTTTTTGCTTTGGACGGGACCCCTCGACAAAGGTTTAGTAGTAGTGTTAGCCGAGGGCGGGTTTGAGGGTGTAACAATAGGTTTTGTTTGAGTGTTTAGTGTCAGATTTGTGCCTAATTTTTTTACTCCTCCCTCTTTTTGATGCTGTACACTAGATGTGTTGGGGTTTGAGGGTGCCACAGGGGCCATAGTCGAGGCATTAAGGCTTAAGCTTGCTAACGTTATGACACTCTTTTCCACCTCTAATAATTGATTTTCAATGCCAGTTAGCCTGACTTCTAACGGCCTAAGAAGTGTTTTAAGTGTTTCCCATACTAATTTCAAAAACTCTTCCCTGTCCCCTTGTAAGGCCTCCATAGATATGGACGTTTTCTCGCCCTCATCTAGAGAGTGTTCTACCATTAAGTCCGGGTTAAGTGCCTCTGTATTGACAATACTACTTTGTGCATTAGGGAGCATCTGATCAGACCCATTGGTAGCAATAATAATAGGTTGTTGCCCCCCCCCCCTATAAAACATTGGCTTGAGGCTACCTTAGCCTTTTTTCTAACGTACACAGATGGATTTTTACGTTTACGCTTTTGTTTAGGAATTGTCTTAGCGATCTCCTGGGTTCTATTCAGAGCCGCTTCCCCTGACCCCTTTTCCCCCTCAGTAATCACCCTCAGTGGATCTGAAGATGGCATATTTTCAGGTGCAACACTGACTTGTAACCCTGGGGGATATACTTCGTGGTTGACGGAGGAAACTAAGTCCTCAGGAATAGGATGCACCTCGACCAAGGTGATAATTGGTGCGGGGCCAGAGGTGCGCTCGGGAGTTTTCGAGGTTGCAATACTATCCAATGAGTATTTCTTTCTTAGTGCTAGTTCAGTTGACAGCCTTCTTGCGGACTCTAACTCCAGGGAGACTCTATGCTGGAGTTTGGTAATTTCATTATCAATCGACAGGCTAGTCCTTGTAATAAAATCGTCCAGGGTCCCTGTAGCCTTTTTCCCCAGTTTAGTGGTCTTACTTCGTGTTTCACGAACAGACATGATTAAAATGGAGGGTAAAGGATTAGACAAACACTAGTAATTTAGGGTACCGTGGCAAAAACAACCAAGGGAAATGGCCCGGTCCGGTCTTATTCGGTCTGGAACGGCCTGAAACGGCCCAGTCTTTGCCCAGTCTTCGCCCCGGGCTGCGTCCCGCGCTGCGGTAGTTTGAAGGAGTGATATAGGGGGCGTGATGGGCAGGGGGCGGGCCAGCAGGGAGAGCGGACCGGAAGCTAGCCGTCGGTCTTGCATGGACTTCTGGGTATTGAAGTCCCCGCACGCTCGCAGCCCCGCTGATGCCTCACTCCCGGTGCCGCCTTACCGCCTCAGTCAGCAAAGCTCCTCGTTGATGATGTGGCCCCGTCACCCACAAGCGAAGCGGCACCCAGAGAAGCGGAAGAGGCGAGTAGTGGGCTGGTGCGCTGCTAAGCCTCTCTGACGGTTCCAAGATCCTCCGTTGAACAAACAAAACAAATGAGTAAGTGACCCACACGTTAAGCCTCAGGAACACTGTTAAGAAGCCTCAGGAGGGCGGGGGGCGGGCCAGCAGGGAGAGCGGACCGGAAGCTAGCCGTCGGTCTTGCAGGGACTTCTGGGTATTGAAGTTCCCGCACGCTCGCAGCCCCGCTGATGCCTCATGCCCGGTGCCGCCTTACCGCCTCAGTCAGCAATGCTCCTCGTTGATGATGTGGCCCCGTCACCCACAAGCGAAGCGGCACCCGCGAAGCGGGTGCGGCGAGTAGTGGGCTGGTGCGCTGCTAAGCCTCTCTGACGGTTCCAAGATCCTCCGTTGAACAAACAAACGAATGAGTAAGTGACCCACACGTTAATCCTCAGGAACACTGTTAAGAAGCCTCAGGAGGGCGGGGGGCAGGCCAGCAGGGAGAGCGGACCGGAAGCTAGCCGTCGGTCTTGCAGGGACTTCTGGGTATTGAAGTCCCCGCATGCTCGCAGCCCCGCTGATGCCTCACGCCCGGTGCCGCCTTACCGCCTCAGTCAGCAATGCTCCTCGTTGATGATGTGGCCCCGTCACCCACAAGCGAAGCGGCACCCGCGAAGCGGCACCCGCGAAGCGGCACCCGCGAAGCGGGTGCGGCGAGTAGTGGGCTGGTGCGCTGCTAAGCCTCTCTGACGGTTCCAAGATCCTCCGTTGAACAAACAAACGAATGAGTAAGTGACCCACACGTTAAGCCTCAGGAACACTGTTAAGAAGCCTCAGGAGGGCGGGGGGCGGGCCAGCAGGGAGAGCGGACCGGAAGCTAGCCGTCGGTCTTGCAGGGACTTCTGGGTATTGAAGTCCCCGCACGCTCGCAGCCCCGCTGATGCCTCACGCCCGGTGCCGCCTTACCGCCTCAGTCAGCAATGCTCCTCGTTGATGATGTGGCCCCGTCACTCACAAGCGAAGCGGCACCCGCGAAGCGGGTGCGGCGAGTAGTGGGCTGGTGCGCTGCTAAGCCTCTCTGACGGTTCCAAGATCCTCCGTTGAACAAACAAACGAATGAGTAAGTGACCCACACGTTAAGCCTCAGGAACACTGTTAAGAAGCCTCAGGAGGGCGGGGGGCGGGCAAGCAGGGAGAGCGGACCGGAAGCTAGCCGTCGGTCTTGCAGGGACTTCTGGGTATTGAAGTCCCCGCACGCTCGCAGCCCCGCTGATGCCTCACGCCCGGTGCCGCCTTACCGCCTCAGTCAGCAATGCTCCTCGTTGATGATGTGGCCCGTCACCCACAAGCGAAGCGGCACCCGCGAAGCGGGTGCGGCGAGTAGTGGGCTGGTGCGCTGCTAAGCCTCTCTGACAGTTCCAAGATCCTCCGTTGAACAAACAAACGAATGAGTAAGTGACCCACACGTTAAGCCTCAGGAACACTGTTAAGAAGCCTCAGGAGGGCGGGGGGCGGGCCAGCAGGGAGAGCGGACCGGAAGCTAGCCGTCGGTCTTGCAGGGACTTCTGGGTATTGAAGTCCCCGCACGCTCGCAGCCCCGCTGATGCCTCACGCCCGGTGCCGCCTTACCGCCTCAGTCAGCAATGCTCCTCGTTGATGATGTGGCCCCGTCACCCACAAGCGAAGCGGCACCTGCGAAGCGGGTGCGGCGAGTAGTGGGCTGGTGCGCTGCTAAGCCTCTCTGACGGTTCCAAGATCCTCCGTTGAACAAACAAACGAATGAGTAAGTGACCCACACGTTAAGCCTCAGGAACACTGTTAAGAAGCCTCAGGAGGGCGGGGGGCGGGCCAGCAGGGAGAGCGGACCGGAAGCTAGCCGTCGGTCTTGCAGGGACTTCTGGGTATTGAAGTCCCCACACGCTCGCAGCCCCGCTGATGCCTCACGCCCGGTGCCGCCTTACCGCCTCAGTCAGCAATGCTCCTCGTTGATGATGTGGCCCCGTCACCAACAAGCGAAGCGGCACCCGCGAAGCGGCACCCGCGAAGCGGCACCCGCGAAGCGGGTGCGGCGAGTAGTGGGCTGGTGCGCTGCTAAGCCTCTCTGACGGTTCCAAGATCCTCCGTTGAACAAACAAACGAATGAGTAAGTGACCCACACGTTAAGCCTCAGGAACACTGTTAAGAAGCCTCAGGAGGGCGGGGGGCGGGCAAGCAGGGAGAGCGGACCGGAAGCTAGCCGTCGGTCTTGCAGGGACTTCTGGGTATTGAAGTCCCCGCACGCTCGCAGCCCCGCTGATGCCTCACGCCCGGTGCCGCCTTACCGCCTCAGTCAGCAATGCTCCTCGTTGATGATGTGGCCCCGTCACCCACAAGCGAAGCGGCACCCGCGAAGCGGGTGCGGCGAGTAGTGGGCTGGTGCGCTGCTAAGCCTCTCTGACGGTTCCAAGATCCTCCGTTGAACAAACAAACGAATGAGTAAGTGACCCACACGTTAAGCCTCAGGAACACTGTTAAGAAGCCTCAGGAGGGCGGGGGGCGGGCAAGCAGGGAGAGCGGACCGGAAGCTAGCCGTCGGTCTTGCAGGGACTTCTGGGTATTGAAGTCCCCGCACGCTCGCAGCCCCGCTGATGCCTCACGCCCGGTGCCGCCTTACCGCCTCAGTCAGCAATGCTCCTCGTTGATGATGTGGCCCCGTCACCCACAAGCGAAGCGGCACCCGCGAAGCGGGTGCGGCGAGTAGTGGGCTGGTGCGCTGCTAAGCCTCTCTGACGGTTCCAAGATCCTCCGTTGAACAAACAAACAAATGAGTAAGTGACCCACACGTTAAGCCTCAGGAACACTGTTAAGAAGCCTCAGGAGGGCGGGGGCGGGCCAGCAGGGAGAGCGGACCAGAAGCTAGCCGTCGGTCTTGCAGGGACTTCTGGGTATTGAAGTCCCCGCACGCTCGCAGCCCCGCTGATGCCTCACGCCCGGTGCCGCCTTACCGCCTCAGTCAGCAATGCTCCTTGTTGATGATGTGGCCCCGTCACCCACAAGCGAAGCGGCACCCGCGAAGCGGGTGCGGCGAGTAGTGGGCTGGTGCGGTGCTAAGCCTCTCTGACGGTTCCTAGATCCTCCGTTGAACAAACAAACGAATGAGTAAGTGACCCACACGTTAAGCCTCAGGAACACTGTTAAGAAGCCTCAGGAGGGCGGGGGGCGGGCCAGCAGGGAGAGCGGACCGGAAGCTAGCCGTCGGTCTTGCAGGGACTTCTGGGTATTGAAGTCCCCGCACGCTCGCAGCCCCGCTGATGCCTCACGCCCGGTGCTGCCTTACCGCCTCAGTCAGCAATGCTCCTCGTTGATGATGTGGCCCCGTCACCCACAAGCGAAGCGGCACCCGCGAAGCGGGTGCGGCGAGTAGTGGGCTGGTGCGCTGCTAAGCCTCTCTGACGGTTCCAAGATCCTCCGTTGAACAAACAAACGAATGAGTAAGTGACCCACACGTTAAGCCTCAGGAACACTGTTAAGAAGCCTCAGGAGGGCGGGGGGCGGGCCAGCAGGGAGAGCGGACCGGAAGCTAGCCGTCGGTCTTGCAGGGACTTCTGGGTATTGAAGTCCCCGCACGCTCGCAGCCCCGCTGATGCCTCACGCCCGGTGCCGCCTTACCGCTTCAGTCAGCAATGCTCCTCGTTGATGATGTGGCCCCGTCACCCACAAGCGAAGCGGCACCCGCGAAGCGGGTGCGGCGAGTAGTGGGCTGGTGCGCTGCTAAGCCTCTCTGACGGTTCCAAGATCCTCCGCTGAACAAACAAACGAATGAGTAAGTGACCCACACGTTAAGCCTCAGGAACACTGTTAAGAAGCCTCAGGAGGGCGGGGGGCGGGCCAGCAGGGAGAGCGGACCGGAAGCTAGCCGTCGGTCTTGCAGGGACTTCTGGGTATTGAAGTCCCCGCACGCTCGCAGCCCCGCTGATGCCTCACGCCCAGTGCCGCCTTACCGCCTCAGTCAGCAATGCTCCTCGTTGATGATGTGGCCCCGTCACCCACAAGCGAAGCGGCACCCGCGAAGCGGCACCCGCGAAGCGGCACCCGCGAAGCGGCACCCGCGAAGCGGGTGCGGCGAGTAGTGGGCTGGTGCGCTGCTAAGCCTCTCTGACGGTTCCAAGATCCTCCGTTGAACAAACAAACGAATGAGTAAGTGACCCACACGTTAAGCCTCAGGAACACTGTTAAGAAGCCTCAGGAGGGCGGGGGGCGGGCCAGCAGGGAGAGCGGACCGGAAGCTAGCCGTCGGTCTTGCAGGGACTTCTGGGTATTGAAGTCCCCGCACGCTCGCAGCCCCGCTGATGCCTCACGCCCGGTGCCGCCTTACCGCCTCAGTCAGCAATGCTCCTCGTTGATGATGTGGCCCCGTCACCCACAAGCAAAGCGGCACCCGCGAAGCGGGTGCGGCGAGTAGTGGGCTGGTGCGCTGCTAAGCCTCTCTGACGGTTCCAAGATCCTCCGTTGAACAAACAAACGAATGTTAATGCAGATGCAAAAATCTTTGCAAAAATACTCGAAAACCATCTGGCTCCAGCTACGTCAGGTTTGGTATCTGTTCATCAACATGGTTTTATTCAAGGTAAAAACCCCACTCCCCATGTCAACACTGCCATCTGCGCTTTTGATCTTGCAGAAAAAATAAATATCCCCCTTAGTACGCTACTTTTAGATGCAGCAAAAGTGTTCGATAGGGTAGATTGGGATTTTTTATGGGCAAAACTAACAAACATTGGGGTGAAGGGAATGTACAAATGGTGGATTCAAGCCCTATATGATAAACCACAAGCTAAACTAATGTATCTAGGGTTACAATCATCTGCTTTTCCAATTATTCGCGGAACATTGCAAAGCTGTCCACTTTCACCCCTTTTATTTGCCCTTTATGTCGAACCATTTATGTATGCACTACAATCTAATCTTCAAATTACACCACTGTTATATGGCACAACCTCGCTTAAAGTCATCGCCTATGCTGACGATATAGCGTTTTTTTACAAGAAAGCCAGATAGAGCGATTTTACTAATCTAGAATGAAGCAGCTCGGTTTGGCGCTGTATCAGGGTATAAACTTAACACCAGTAAAACTCAAATAATTCTTGATTTTAAACCTAGGGAATTCATATATGTGTTTTCTCTGTTGCTACATACTTAGAGGTCAAACTATCTTCACGGATACACTTGATATTTGCTCTGAATTATGAATCCTTAATTAAAGATACGGCTATGCTGTTGAAAAAATGGCATAAATTACCTATTGGTGTCATCGGTCACTCAAATATTATTAAAATGAAAATATTACCAACATTTTTAGTATCTCTTTCGATCTATCCCTCTACGGGTGCAGTCAGCTGCTCAGAGTGTACACTGTTAGCTTAACCCTCGTGTTAGTTTCACTGTAACATACTGATGACTAAGCCTATATTTGTGTTTGGTAAATCTGGTTAATCCTTGTGTTTGACCACATGCCTGTTTGTTTAATGCATCAGGCCACTTGATTTTTAGTGCATTACACTGAGCTAGAGCATTAGTCACAGACAAGCAACATATCACCATAAGAGATTAATATGGACTGAAGAAAAAAGACATTAAATACTAACCCAAACAAAGGGATTTGCAGAAGCAGTTACTGTATTTCTAAGTATGTCAAAAACAAATGTATTCAATTGGTTAAGTTACAGTAAAAAAAATATCATTTAAAAAACCTTGGAAATTCACTGAAAAAGCACAGGTTTCCGGGATGTTATAGTTAGTTGAACATTTCACTGGTACAAAACCAGAGAAATTCGGCCATTATAGTTAGTTAAGCTAACCATAATTATCGCTCCTGCAATGCACTGCTGATGACATCACATAATACATTATTCATGACATGGTCAGTGACATCACTGATGACATGATGACATCTCAAATGACATCACTGATGACATCATCCAGTGGCTTTATGTTTCTGTAAAGTTGCAATATGTTTTATATATTAATATATGCCAAGGTGTATTGAAGAATGAGTGGTTGTATAAGTGTCTGAATGGATGATTTAGTAGGTGTGTGACTGACTATATAAGTATGTGATTAATCGTGTCTTTCTTAATGCATGGGTTAGTGACTAAACTGTGCGAATGTCTGTATTAGTCTGTCATTTGGTGTGTAAGTGGCTACATCGGTTGGTGAGTAGCTGCATGAGTATCTAAATGAGTTATTGATTGGTTGTCTGTGTGGGTGGGTGGGGAGTGTGTGACTGTGCATAGGTGTGTGAGTAGGTGATTCACTGGGTGTATGGGTTCAATAGTGCATCTGGGAAAGGTTATATGGGTGGGTGATTGTGTGTATGGGTGTGTTGGTGAGTGAATGAATGTCTCAGTGGTACATGCATGACTAACTACGTATGTGAAAGGCAGCATTTGTGATTGTTGGAGTATATAAATGACTATATGTGAGAGTCAGTGTTTGTGAGAGTGCCGGTATGGATGAGTGTGTGCTTGTATTAGTGATTATATAAGAGAGTAAGTATGTGTTGCTATTTGTATGAATAAGTGAGGTGGGGTGTGTATAACTGTATAGGTGAGTAAATGGGAGTGTGATTGATTCTTTGCATGATTGACTAGGTGTGTGAGTAATTCTGTGAAAGAGTGACAGTGTGTAAGTATCTGTATAGGTGTATAAGTGCATATGATAGTGCTGTATTAATGAGTGCCTGAATGTATGAGTGACTGTTTGGGTAAATGAGTGGATGCATGTGTAGACCTAGGAATCAGTGAGTGTGTATATAGTAACTGGTATTGGTGTGTCTATGGTTTTGAAAATAGTAGTCTGTATTTTAGAGTGGATGTCTCATAGGTTATATTAGGGTATGAGGAGGTGCGTCAGATTATCACGTGGATGATGTCATAAGTGATGTCATCAGTGTTGTCATTTGGAGATGCCATCAGTGATGTCATCAGTGATATCACTGACCATGTCATGAATTATGTAATATGCGACGTCATCAGCAGTGCATTGTGGGGGCACAAGATATAGTTAGCTTAATTAACTATGACGGCTGAATTTCTCTGGTTTTGTAAGAGTGAAATGTCCAACTAACTATACCATCCCTGAAACCTGGGTTTTTTTCAGTGAATGTCCAAAGTTTTTTGAATGCTAATTTCTAACTATAATGTCCCTGAAACGTGTGTTTTTTAGTGAATTTCAAAGGTTTTTAAATGCTAATTTCCAACTATGCCTACAGAGGTAGGACATGTGCAGAAAGAGGAGGAAAGGCGGAGAAAGAAGAAAGAGAAATGCAGAAAGAGGAAACAAAAGTCTAGAAAGACATAGAAAGGTGGGGAAAGAAGCAAGAGATGTGCACAAAGAACCAACAGAGAAGCAGAAAGAGGCCTTGTTGCAAACTCATCCTGTGCCCCCAACTTTTTACTGACAGGTACTGGTGGTAACTGACTCTGACTAACCAGGCCTAGAGCCAGGGCTATGCTAAAAGACCCTTAGAATACAGTGAAAACACCTACATACACTAGGGAACACTATGCATTGGGGTACCCCTGTGATTAACATGACCTCCTCTGTAAGGCCCTAGTACATATTAGGGCAGGGGGATTAAAACTACCTGTAAGTCAGAGGTGCAGAAGATGCTTCTTTAAGTAGTAGTCATGTTTGCAGAGTGGTGGGGAAAGGGTGCTGGGCCTCTGACCATCGTTCAGGAATTCAGCTGCATAGGACTTAGAGGAGGTACCAAGAGGGCTTCTTGGCCCCCAAAGTCCCTCAGGAGTATATTGGACTTCATCCCCCATCCCGTTGTCTGCCAGGAGGTGCGTTTGCAGAGTGGTGGAGAAAGGGGGCCAAGTCATCCTTAGACGTTTCAGCAATCCCACTGTGTGGGACTTACTGCAGGTAACAAGAGAGGTCCTTGACCCCCAAGGACAACCTTGGGGGCCAACTACCCCTTCTACAACCTCCAGTAAGTCCCACACAGCAGGACTGGTAAGTTTTCATAGCAGGCCACGGCCCCTTAGACCGCCACTCTGCAAACGCGCCTCCTGGTGCATTCTAAGTTGGGGTTTTAAGTCTTCTTCATTCCTGAGGATCCCTGGGGGCCAACTAGCCCACCAGGTACCTCCAGTAAGCACCACGCACCTGGATTTCTGAGAGTGGTCCAATGCTACCCCCCCTTTTTATACCACTCTGCAAGCGTGGCTCCTGGCAGCACTGCTGCTTGGGGGGTGAAGTCCACTTGTGTCTTGAGGCCTGTTTAGATGGCCTATTGTCTAAATTGTTTAAATGTGTGACTGTTTCTTTGAAAGCACACTCTAAATGTACCTTTTGATTAATATCAAATTGTGTAGAACAGAGTTATTGTCAATTTTTGATTTTTTCCTTCCTTCCTTCTTTTCCCAACTCCTTTTACGTTGTCTGAAAGAATTGTTCATATGAGTATGAATGAGGATTCATGAGTGAATGTTTGACAGAATGTTAGTTTTAAGTAAGTGCAAACTTGTTTTATGTAGGATTCTTTTCCTTTCTCTCTCCTGTGGATTTAATGCCAGTTTTTGATAATGAACAAACATGTGTTGTTTAATAATGTGTTGTGATTCCTTATCTGAAATAAATGGATCAATTCAAATGAATAATTTATTTTGAAGAATCAGTTCCAGTCTGTTCTTCATGGCCCACTCATGATATGAAAAGATTGCAGTATTGGCAATTGGTTGTTGTTTATTTGAGGCCTGAGGAGGCACCTCTGAGGGGGGTTAGTACTCACAGCAGGTAGGATCCAGGTGCAGGTTCAAAGATGGTTGGAACCTTTAATTTCCCTGAGGCTCTGATTAAGAGGCCAGCCAACCAGCCCATGGAGTCACTCTGATTGACCTGGGTGAAAGATGCAGGTCCAGTTTTTTTCCTTACTTAGCAGGGCAGCAGACCCATACTTATTCTTAGTCCTCCAGAGGTCCAGAAGTGAGCTGAAGAGTGCATCTGAGCGTCCCCTTTTTTTTACTCCGATGCCTTATTAAAAGTAGGAGAAGCTTCTGGAGGCTTCACCCACAGAAGTGTCTGGAAATTTCTGCCTCCCTGCCATGGCTTCACTCTGTCTGCAGGCTCAAAAAACTAGTGTGAAGTTCTTTGTGTGAGAAAGATTCAGCCTATTGATGTGTAAGAGGGCCTGTGCACAGCTCTGCCGCCCGTCCTGGCAATGAGGGCCCATTCAGGCACACCAAGTCAAACTATTATGTGGCTGTAAGGGGGAAATACACAAAAGCCAACTGCCACTCACACCTAGTCATGTGACCCAGAAACAGACTGCCGGCACCATAGGGTTAGAACAAGAAAATGTAAACTTTCTAAAAGTGGTATATCCAGAATTTTGACTTCAAATCTGACTTTACCATTAAAGATGATTTAAAATTAGAAGTCATCAGATACCAAACGTGACTTTCCCACCTGCTCCCAATTAACGTTTACACTTAATAATAAAGTAACCCAATGTTATTCTATAGGAGTGGTTGGCCTCACAGTAGTGAAAAACACATTTGTGAGCTTTACACTGCCGGGACATGTAAAACTTGAAAGTACATGCCCAATTTTTTATTTACACTGCACCCTGCCGTATGGGCCATTGAGGGCCTAACTTAGGGATGACTTATATGTATTTAAAATAGAGTTTTAGGCTTTACAAAGTACAATTGTCAGTTTAAAATTTAGCACTAGAAGCCTGTTTTAAAGGGCTACTTAAGTCTGTCGCACATTGAGTACTGCAGGCTCACTAGTAGCACCCATTTTACTAGGGACTTATAAGTAATTCAAACATGCCAAACAGGTGTAGGACAATGCTACCATTTTTAGGGGGTGACCACAAACACTTTAGCACTTATTGTCAGTGGTAAAGTACACAGAGTCCTGAGGCCAACAAAAAAGAATTCAGAAAAATAAAGGGAGTAAAGGCAAACCGTTTGCAGAAAGACCACCCTTTGACAGTTCTAATACATATCATAGGAGTATTCATCCTGTACATCTAAGATTCAGTACAAAATTAAGATGATTTAAGCTGATTGAATAATACACATTTTTTTACCTATATTTTGAAGGTACATCCACTCTCATTCAGACTGACATATTGTTCTATATCCTAGGAACAACTCCTGAGAATGAGGAATTACAACTTGTTGCATTGACATGTCTTATCAGCTCAATATAATCTGATGTAAATACCAAAATGTATCTCAGCATTTCTGTTGTCATTTGTGGATCTTCAGCTCTTCTGTTAATAATGTGCTTGTCCTTGCAAGCTCTTTAATCCCAGTGGCCCTATACCTTATCACGTACCAAACTTGAGGTTAAAACACACAAAGATGTTATACCAGCAAAAATGTAGGTGCAGTCACCACCAAGGTATGTGAAACAAACCTGTGTGTCAACTACTGAACAAACAGATCTAATATTAGAAACTCTTTATTTCAACTTTTAACACTTGATCAAACAAACCATTGCTGACACAGTAACATGAGCCACTGCAAAGTAGGAGACAAAAATTAACCTGTAAATACCAACTCTGTAAAAGGGGAAACAACCGTTACAACGCAACTATTACAAGGGACTACTTTTACAACGCAACTACTACAACGCAGGATCCTTTACAACGAATGCCTTTACAACGCATGACATTACATAGCAGATGCTATTACAACGCATGCCATTACAACGTAAGTATATCATTTTATTAAAACATTTATTTAATTAAAAAAAATATTTAATTAATTAAATATTAATAATTTAATAAATATTAACAATAAAAATAATTATTAATAAAAAAAGTACTTTAAATAAATTAAATAAATTAATGTAAGTAATTTTAATATTAATTTTAAAAAAGTTCTAAAAATAAAAAAATATAAGTAATTAATTAAAGTAAGTAAGTAAATACACTATCCAGGACTTACCCTACTATTACACCCCCCTGGAGTTAGGATAGTAATTTTTACCCCTACACTATCCAGCACTTACCCTACTATTACACCCCCCTGGAGTTAGAATAGTAATTTTTACCCCTACACTATCCAGCACTTACCCTACTATTACACCCCCCTGGAGTTAGAATAGTAATTTTTACCTCTACACTATCCAGCACTTACCCTACTATTACACCCCCCTGGAGTTAGAAAAGTAATTTTTACCCCTACACTATCCAGCACTTACCCTACTATTACACCCCCCTGGAGTTAGAATAGTAATTTTTACCCCTACATTATCCAACACTTACCCTACTATTACACCCCCTGGAGTTAGAATAGTAATTTTTACCCCTACACCATCCAGCACTTACCCTACTATTACACCCCCCTGGAGCTAGAATAGTAATTTTTACCCCTACATTATCCAGCACTTACCCTACTATTACTCCCCCCTGGAGTTAGAATATTATTTTTAAACACCTACACTATTTTAAAAATATATATATATATATATTTACAAATATATTACAAAAAATTACTAAAATAAATTAAATTAATTAAATATTTATGAATTACATTTTTATTTAAAATTATATACTTACCTATACTTACGTTGTAATGGCATGCGTTGTAATAGCATCTGCGATGTAATGTCATGCGTTGTAAAGGCATTCGTTGTAAAGGATCCTGCGTTGTAAAAATTGCGTTGCAATGGTATGCGTTGTAAAAGTATGCGTTGTAACGTCATACATCCCTGTAAAAGAGTACCCTTGATGCATGGCAACAAATGAACACTTCAGAAAGACATTGTCAGGGGAAGGGTATTGTCATAGGAAATGGAGAATATACACCAGCAAAAATCTTATGGAGAAAAAAGGTGGGTTCCCAAAAATGTGAATTTCCATGTTAATTCCAGTAGGAAAGTATACTCTTTGATGCAGAGAAAATAGTTAAACACAATGACATCATATTTGGTAAAAAGTTAGAACATTACTCAGAAAGCATGCTTTTTGTTATTTGGTGTGGATCTGCTGAGCCGTTTACAAGAAATTAGCATTTATAAAAGGTGCTTGGGATGGGCATGAGGGAGTTAATGTTGGTAAAAAGTAGGTGTCTAGTTATGCTCTGATTGGCCCATTCAAAGTGGTTGGGTTGATCCTGATTAGCTGGCCACAACATGGAGACAGTACAGGACTCATGAACCCAAGTCCTGAAATAAACAGAAAGACTACATAAGGGGGCTGAATGGACAGACCCTGACCTCTAGGGCCAGGTAGGGACATCCCATAGGGGAATCCTCACTAAAGTCAACATTAAGAAATATATATTTCAGGTTGTGGGTACTCCCTGCTTCCAAGGTACCCAGTGCGGTAGTTCCTGTGGTACGGCATTACCGGTATCATGGTACCAGAGTACGACTTTGCAGCAGTACCGACAAAAAAAAATTGTTTTTTAAATGAGAAGTATCTGTTCATAGAACAGTCCTGTGGCCATCCGCCAATTTGCAGGATGTCTGCAGCGGGGGTGGATGCTTTTGAGGGCCTGGGACAGCCAGGGGGTTTGGATGCAGAGGATTGTTAGAGACTGTGCACAGCCATGGATCTGCACACATGATGAGCGCAGGGCCTGGCCGGAGATTGGGTACAAGTGAGGTTGGGCAAAGGACTAGGCCTAGGCAGTGAACTCTGCTTCATTCGTGAAGTTTGCAGATGTTTTCCATGTTCCACAGAGCAGGTTGAGTTCTGAATAAACTTCTCAACAGGGGTAAGGGAACCCTAACCCACAGAACTAGTTTGGGGCCCTTTAGAGAAATCCTTCCTCTTTTTACCCCTCCGCCTTCTTCTGTTGAGGACCCTGCCCGCTCTTGTGGTGATTCCCCCCACACCCCCAGAAACCTATTTGTGGACCCTGTGATCTACCTCCTTATCAATCTCTCCAGCATCAGTGTGCTTACTATCAACAAGGTGTTGACGCAGATCTGGAAAACAAAGACAGAACACATGCTTTCTTGCAAACAAAGAATAGCCCCTGGTAAACTTTTATCTCACCACCCTTTAACCAACCATCCAGTGCCTTACAAAAGGAATATGTACAATACACCCAGGTCTGTTGGGATAGCTTCTGACTGTCCCTGAACTTCTGTCTGTTCTTATCTAGGGTCAGGCCAAACTTCCATATTAATGCCTCATTCCTGGGGGATACCTTATTCGGTCACACCCTTCTGGGACCAGTAGAGTGGCCCTCCCCTCACCAGGGATATGCCTCCACATACTAGCTCCCCAATCTCCCACAGGGACCTTGTGCATCTGAAGGTTAATTTCAGAAGCCCCAAACCATCTGTCAATGTTGTCTCCTGCTATAAAGTCAGACACTTGGGTATGTGAACCCTCCTGTCAGAGGACACTGAAGAAATTATGCCACCATCTTGGTTGTCTTGGGTTTGATATCCAGCTCTTTTATGCTCAACTCCTGAGAAAACCCCATTTTCTTCTACTCTATACCCAACTTTTTCTCCGCCAAGGCCAGCTTTTTCTCCTATAAGGCTCTTTCTTTTTCCAATTTGAGCTTAGCCAGTTCCAATTTTAATTTCTTCTCCTCCCTCCTGTTCTCCAGCTTCTCTGGGGACAAGCGTTTAGAGGACACGCTGCTCCCTGCCCTGGGGAAACCATCTCTCCTTGCTGGCTGTTGGCCCCACTGTCTCACAGGCAGTCCAGATTCTCTACTGAATCCTGGTCACGCTCCTCCTCATATTCCATCTCCTCATCCTCCTCCCCTGTGACCTCATGTGCTGTTTCCCTAGCTTCCATCCAGGCCCACAGGGCTTTTTGCTACTCCACCTTCTTAGGGAAGCCTTTGGTAGAAACCCCAAAATACTTTAAAAAGTCCTTGAGCTGGGTCACCTTGTATTTTTCCAGCTTGGCCAACTCAAAGTCCAGGTTTGCAAATGCAGGTGCAGTTATGGGACCTCTGATCAGAGAGAAGAGGTATAGAAAAGCAAAAATGCCAATCAGAGTGAAGTGAAAAAAATAAAAATACAAATTAGAGAGAGTAGGAAATAAATAGCCAAAAAGGGTTAGAGATAATTGATTCCAACTGTTTTAGATGTGGATAGCAGTGTACACCAAATTATTGTATGGTACTGCACAAACACAAGTCCCATCCTCCCCACTAATCACCAATGTTAGAAATTGGGTCTCTAGTTGGCAGAGGTTTGCACCCTGCCAAAGTAGGGACCACAATTCTAGTCAGGGTAAGCCTGATACACAATCTAAATTAACCTTGCTTACCCTCTGGTAGCTTGGCACAGAGCAGTCAAGCTTAACTTAAGAGGCAATGTGTGAAGTATTTGGGCAACACTTAAATTACAGTAACACAGTGACATCCTTCACACTCTCAGGCAAGAAGCAGTATCAGCTAGCCAACACATCAAAGCAGGTAGCAAAGTGGCAGTCCCTCCGGCAGCACAGCAGCTCTTCTTCCTGGCAGAAGGTGCTTGGTCCCAACAAAGTTCTGATTTCATGGCACCAGAGCTCTACTACTTATAACCAATTTGGCCTTTGAAGTAGGAAAACTTCAAAGAGATGGTTTGAAGTGCACAAAGCCGTACCTTTCCTGCCTTGGGCCCAGACTCACTACAGGGGGGTGGGGTATGCAACCCTCTGTGTGGGGAGAGGCGCAGACCTATTAATGCGCAAGTGTCAGCTTCTCCCTTTCATCCTGTGTCAGGATGACCCATGAACTTGCAGATGGTTGCTCAGTCACACCTAATCTGGCTCTGTTTGTGACTCTCTAGGGGGAATGCAGAAAGCCAGCTGCCACCCACCCCAGACATGTAATCAGAGACAGGCAGAGGCACAGAATGGTTAAAGTAAGAACATGCCAACTTTCTAAAAGTGGCATTTTCAGACTTACAATTTAAAATCATACTTCATCATGAATTGTTATCTTAAATTGTGAGTCCAGAGACACCAAACTCCAAGTTTCTATATTTTCCCTAATGTAAATTACACTTATAAAATTTAACAAGCTAATCCCAATTCTAACCTATGGAAGAGATAGACCCTACAGTAGTGAATAACAAATTAAATCGTTTTTCACTACCAGGACATGCAAAATGTAAAAGTACATGTCCCACTTTTTAAATGCACTGCACCCTGCCCTTAGAGCTGTCTACAGCCTAACAAAAAAAAGAAGGTTTGAGACTGGCAAGTAGGTTAACCTAACTTGTGGGTACAAGACGTTCTGTCTGGACCATACCTAGTGCACAGTTTGATTGAATTTATCTCACAACTCTCTCAAATGTATTCACTTTTGTATGTGTTTTAAATTTTTTTGACTGAACGAATTCTTGTGTACTCAAATATTAACCAAACTGATCATCAATTTCCCAGTGCTATTGTTGATCTTTATATTGATTCATATTTTTCATACATTTTCAAATGCTTTCATCATATATGAGAATCATTACTTCATGATTAACATATTCATTCCATTTACATTACAAATTGTTTAGCGGCAAAACTGTGATTGGTGGTGATGGCCCGATGCATTTCGGGACGCCTGTCCCTTCCTCAGGGGCCTCTGTGGAGGAAACTAAGGGCCCGATGTAGGTGGCCCAATACCGATCGGTAACGGCCGAAAATACCGATTTTTGGCCCTTACCGAGCGGTATCCAGCCATCGGGATGTAGGAGCCTGAAATCCGGCCGAATCGGTATTTTTACCGAATCGGTATTTTTACCGAATCGGTAAAAAACCGATTCGGAAATACACCGAATCGGTAAATGAACGAATCGCAATCTTACCGAATCGGTAAATATACCGAATCGGACCATTTACGAATCGGTAGAGTTACCTAATCGGTAAATAGTCCGAATCGGACCATCTACCGATTCGGTAGAGTTACCGAATCGGTAAATTACCGAATCGGACAGGCCAAAACTCTGATAGAGATGTAGGGAAGCACAGAAATACCGATTTTGGCTCAAAATCAGTATTTCAAAATCGGTATTTACCATGGATTGGAATCAGGTGGTAACCAACCTCAACCTATAAAATGAGACCCAAAATGCAATGCAACTTGCAGGATGGCGGCATTTTATGTCATTGCAAGGCGGCTACGGCTACAGCAGGAAGGAGAGAGGGAATGGCAAAGAGAGGAGCAGGTCTACAGACAGAGGATCACCCTGTTCATGCTCACAGAGGCAGAGATCCTACAGAGGTACAGGCTGGACTCAGACACCATTCTGGAGCTCATCAGGGACCTAAAACCACTGTTGGACCACCCCACCCCAAGGGCACATGCCATCCCAACCCACGTGCAGGTGCTATGCAGCCTACACCTGCTTGCGTCTGGCAGCTATCAAAGTGCAGTTGCTGCGGTAGGAGGGGTGACCCAGAGCAGCCTGTCAAGGTTTTTCAACAAATTCCTTGACGCCATGATACAGAGGATGGACCAATACATTTCTTTCCCTGCAACCCATGCGGAACTGGTACAAACAAAAGCAGACTTTTACCAGATGGCACGATTTCCCCACATCATCGGCTGCATTGATGGCACGCACATTCCGATTTGCCACCCTGCTGACACAGAATACATATACCGCAATAGGAAGTCTACGCACACCATCAATGTGCAGGTGATTTGCAATGCTAAGTGCACCATCACAGACCTGGTAGCAAAATTCCCAGGGAGTACCCACGACTCCTACATTTTCCAAAGCAGTTGCATCTATGCACGGCTGACGGCTGGGGAATTTGGTGAAGGATACCTTCTAGGTGAGACACATCATCAGACCCCCATAACAAAATGTAGCACTGTGAAGTACAGGTATGCATGTGAGTAATGTTACCCCTTTTCCTTCTAGGCGACAGTGCATATGCCCTCCGCTCATTCATACTCACCCCCTATCTCAACCCCTCTACACCCAGCCAAAGGAGGTATAACCGGGCCCACAAAAGCACAAGGAATGTAGTAGAACGGACCTTTGGCATCTGGAAAAGCAGGTTCAGATGCTTGCACAAGAGTGGAGGTGCAAGGCAGTATACCCCCATCACCTGCTGCAAGATCATAGCTGTCTGTGCAATGTTGCACAACCTTGCGGTGAAGAAGGGCACTGAGGTGGAGTTGTCAGACTACGAGGACCATGACAACGACGTTGCTGTGCCACAAACAAAACCTGCTGGGGTGTCTACACCAAGTGATGGCAGATACAGACGTGAGGAGATAACAGAAAACTATTTCTGAGTGAGTACAGGTTATGGATGTGAATTTTTTTTTTTTATAATGTTGGCACAACGTTACAGCACTGATGTGCAACAAATGAAATAATTACAGAAAAGGTGGGGAATGGAAATGGGCCGGGTTGCCTCACCCACACTGGCAGTGTCATTTCCTGCTGCGCTTTGCTGAACCACTGGGATGTGGCTCCCCCCCTTCTGCATGGCCGGCTGCCTCAGCGGAGCGCCTGGTGCTCCGGCGCGGCTCGGACACAGCGCTGGCCGGGCTGCTGTGGCTGCTGCTGTCCCCAGCCTCGGCCACGTCCAGGACAGGATTCACCACTGTGTTTGAAATGATGAGGGCCTCCATAGCAGTGGTGATGCGGGCCATTCCCCTGGTCACCTCCGCAGTGTTTTGAGTGAGGCAGTCTTCCATATTTGCCCCTCGGCGGCATAGCAGGGCCGTTGCTGCAGCAAGCCGGTTGATTGCCCGGTTTTGTACACGGGCATCCCTACGCCTAGTGTGCTCATTCTCTTCCATCTTAGCACACAGCTGGGTTATGGCAGTTGTCATGCGACCCAGTCCTGTTGCAATTTCCCTGTTACTTGCCACAAAATCAACAAATCCCTTTGACATTTCTACCATCTGCAGGTTGTGTTCCAGCAATTGGCGCTGGCAAGCCAGGATGGACTTGGCCTGCATCCGCTGGATTCGCACCATGCTCCCCTCAAGCCCTTGGAATACGGTGCCCTCCCGTGCTGGAAAAGTACTGCTGGAAGTGCATGGGCGGCGGCGATTGGTGCTGCCCTGCTGGGTGGCCTGCTGTGCCACAGGTGTCGCAGGTGTGGGTGCTGGTGCCTGACCCACAGCTCCCTCCATGATGGTCAATGATGCCACAATAAGCCTCCTGGCAGGAGATGTGGCAGGTGCTGGCTGGGACCGTGTGGGTGAGTTCTCTGGTGAGAACTGCAATGGGGGAGATTGTGACAGTAGGGGGGTCATCCTCATTGGCCATGGCACTGCTGTCCTCCTCCTCCTCCTACGAAGGAACCATGCTGCTTGGCCCTGCCACCGCACTGTCCGCTGCTGCTGGAGCTGTCGCTTGTGGAGCTGCTGCTCCACTGCCTGATGGCGCCCCTAGGTATAAAGAAGCATTTGTGAACTGAGTGCAAATGTCTTACAGTCACTACAATAAAAGCATTACACATGTCATTTTCATTACTCTGAATCTTTTTTTAAGTGCATTGCAGTTTAATGTGCACTGACATTTGTTCCTACATTAGCTGACTACATTTCCCATGTTGCATTGCTCATGTATGTTGCTAGCAGTACTGGACTGGGGTTTGGCTGTACATTGAGGCTAAAGGGGAGGTGTCTGGTAGGGTGTGTAATGCTGCGCATGCTTCTTACCTTTTGATGTAGCTCTGGCTGAGCTGTCCATGTCCCCAACTCCCACCACACTCTCGATCTCAATTGTTGTGGACACCAGTTCCTCCAGTTCAGTGAGGGGTGGCGCAGGGTTCCTGCCCCCACCGGTCAGACCTGCCTGCTTGTGGAGCTCCGCCAATTTCCTCTTGGTGAGGCTCCGAATATCATAAAACCTCTTCTTGAGGTCCTCCAGGCTCCTGGGGGTCACACCAACTGCATTGACCCTCTCACTGATGGCACTCCACAGTTTCCTCTTGGTGGACTCAGGGACTGTGAGGGACAGCCTCCCAAACAGCTGCCTGTGGACCCTCACCACCTCCTCCACCAATACTTGCAGCTCCATGCTGCTGAACTTGACCTTGCGCGTTCTCTCAGCCTTCTGGCTCTCAGAGCTGCTTGCCATTTCCACTGTGTTCACAGATCAGCTACCACTCTCTCTGCTGCTCACTCTGACTGCTCAGCTCTGGCTGCCTCTCCAGAAAGTTCTAATGAGTTGCACCTGCCTGGGTAGCCACTCCCTGCTAGGGTGGGGGAGGGTGGTTCCACCTCATTGGCTGTTTTCATTAGTTTCACTTTTACTTGCTTGCTGATTCCGTATTTACCGAATCAGTATTTACCGATTCGGTATTTACCGATTCCATATTTGCAGAATCGGTAAATACCGATTCGGTATTTACAATGCATTCCTATGGGCCTTTTGGCCCATAGGGTTGTATTGCCATTACCGATTCGGTATCTACCGATTCGGTGAATACCGATTCGGTAAGTATCGAAACACGATACCGATTGTTACCGATTCGGTATTTTACAGATTTTTTTTCTCTACATCTCATTTTCCGATTTCAGAATACCGATTCGGTAAAAATCGGTATTTTAAAATCGGTAAATGACTTTTACCTACATCGGGCCCTAAGTGTATATACAGTTATACATTTATGTTGAGAAATGATACATCATTGTATTGTTTTGTGAGTTATTAGCATAATGTTAAACCATCTGTTGACTTTCGAGAAGTGCAAGATTTCCATAGCTATAATGATTTTACATTTTCCTGTGGGATAGTTAATGTGAACTTAACTATTTTCAATGACTTTAGGCACCCTCTTAGATTATAATCATAATTTTCACTACATAATAATTGACTTCATCTGCGTTCTAGTACATATAATCTTACATAAATGGAGTGGTATTCAACATGCAAGTTGCTGTAAAGTGAGAGTGAAAGGTGTGTGCAACGACTATTAAAACATGTGAGGCAATCAAGTGAATATGATGTTTTTACGTGGTGAACGAAGTGCATCCGCAGTACAAACATTTTTAGATTCATGCCGACGTTTAATAAAAAACGAAAACCGACCTTTAACAGCCGTGAAAAGTGGCTTAGTTTACGATCTTAAAGTATACCACTTTAGAATCTGTGTGAAACAAAGAAGATACAGTGGTGAACTGCCTGTGCTTGAATGGAATTAAAATAGGTTAACCTGCCAGGCTGAAATGGTAGTTTACAACTGCACCCACGGGGTCTGCAGTGGCAGGCCAGAGCCTTGTTTAAAGGGATACTAAAAGGGGTGACACAATCAGTGCTGCAGGCCCACTAGTAGCATTTAATTTACAGGCCCTAGGCAAATGTAGTGCATTTTACTAGGGACTTAAAAGTAAATTATATATGCCAATTGTGGATAATCCAATGTTATCATGTTTAGAGTAATCAAAGAAAAGAAGACCGCTGCACTCCCTCTGTAGTTATTGTGATCAAAAATTAAGGTAAGTTTAGAAATCTTATAGGTACTGCAGGTGTTCACCTCCTGGATCCCGAGGTGCTGGAAATCAATGGTACTGAAAATCTTACTGAGATTAAGAGTAACCAGCAGTACTCTTATGCATCAATATGCTAAATGTTTATATGCCAAAGTAGTTGAAACAGTACAAAATATATTTTACTCCATGATGTTTTCGAAGGTTTCAGTTATTTATTCCTTTATCTTCATATTTCTCTCATATGATAGAATAATCACAAAGTGTTTTCCAAAATTAGTCGTCAAAAACCAACATGTTGACAAATCACATGGTTTAAAGTCCCCAATGCATTTCGCACAGCAGTGCGCTTCCTCAGGGGGTCTGTGAAATCAATGGAAATAAAACTGCAATGTAATCATAGTATATGATGGAGCACGGCAATACAGGTTAGAAGCTAATGTGCCAATAAACTAAAATACAATATCTCAAGTGTGATGGTGGATAACAGGTAAATAATTATAAGTAAGGATATAGTGAGGAATGAAAATCCAAAAGGTGGGGAGAACCAGCATACAAAGGTGCGGTGGTTGTAGATCGTGAACTCGTCAAGGATACTATGAATCAATCACGTAATAAAAGAACCCGTGAAATCTGAAGTAAAAAAAATGTGCACCAAAGTTGAAAAGACCAAAGGATCCCAAAGCATATAATATCAGAAATACAGTGTAAAATACGAGCGCGAAGTGGTCTCTTACCGCGTGTGCAGAACAGAAACAGACTCAATAGGGGTAAGGCAGCATAAGACCGTGTGTAGGCGAATACCCGGCTCCTGAATCGGGAACCCGGAAGACGCCACGCATGCGCGTTCAAGAGTTATGAACGTGTAGAAAAGTAAACATAGAAAGTGGACGGACATCACGCCGATCGTGACGAAAGTAAACAAAAGAGAAAACACCAGAGTCTGGCTCAAAAGTAGGAAAAAAGCAATATGTGAATAAGACGAACAATAAAATGTGACAGGTCTGAAAATTCAAATTCAGAAAAAGGTGTAAAAAACGTATATGAAAAATAGCTGTCGAACACATAAAAGAAAGGGTGGACACCAGGCACTAAGTCATGTATGCAAAATGAAAATAAATTATCAATGTAAACATGATACCAATTAAGACACAGCTAAATGGAGAGAACATTATCAACAGGTCAAACAGTATTCCAGTACTGGACAAGACATCTCAACGTTATAAATGACAACTAAATTCCAAGCGGTCATTGAGTCCTTTCGGTTGGACCGCCCGGAGGCGGTATATCCAGTATAATTCCCGTTGCAGTAATTGTTTGTTATTGTCCTTGTGTGGTAGTTTGTCTATTGTTTCCAGAATCAGAAATCTTATTTGACTTGCGTTGTGTGAATGTTGGATGAAGTGTGTTGCGATACTGGATTTAAGATTTTTGGTGCGGATGTTGCTCCGATGCTCGTTTAATCTGATCTTGATTTTGCGTTCAGTCTTACCCACGTATGGGAGGCCACACGGGCATTTAATCAAGTATATAACATTGTTCGTATCGCATGTAGCATTCACACGTAAGTTAATGGTGGTACCTTGAGTAGGGTGGGATACAGTAGATCCAGGAATTATGCTGTTACAATGACTGCAGTTGTGACATGGGATAGTTCCTTTAAAGATGGTATCATCAGTAATTGAAGGTTGTTTGATAAGTTGTTGTATAGTTTTAGTACGTTTGTATGCAAAGATGGGTGGTCTTTCAAAAATTTGGTTAAAATCGGTTTCTGATTGTAGGAGTGACCAGTGTTTGCGAATAACCTCTTTGATTTGTCGAGAATGTGTAGAGTACTTGGATGTAAATACAGATCGGATGTCTTGTTGTTGAACCTTAGGTTGAGATTTGAGTAAATCCGCTCGACTCTTGAGACTGACCCTATTTTCAGCATTGGTTGTAGTACTTTTAGGATATCCACGGTGGTGGAATTTTTCCATTATTTTAGAACTGTTAGCTCTGAAAGCGTCCTCTGTGGACGCAATCCGCCTGGCTCTCAATAGTTGCGAATACGGTAAGTGTCTCTTGAGGCTCGGTTGGTGAAAGCTTTGATGGTGTAAATAGTTATTGCGGTCCGTGGCTTTAGTGTAGACTGAGTTTCTGAATTCAGAATCATGAAGTTGAACGAGTACATCAAGGAATGGTATTTCAGTTTTATTAATGGTGTGGGTAAATTGAATCCGTTCGTTCACAGTGTTGAGATTGTTGATAGCAACAAGAAATTGGATCTCTGTACCTTGATATCTTCCTAGTTTGGCAAGGTACAGAGATCCAATTTCTTGTTGCTATCAACAATCTCAACACTGTGAACGAACGGATTCAATTTACCCACACCATTAATAAAACTGAAATACCATTCCTTGATGTACTCGTTCAACTTCATGATTCTGAATTCAGAACCTCAGTCTACACTAAAGCCACGGACCGCAATAACTATTTACACCATCAAAGCTTTCACCAACCGAGCCTCAAGAGACACTTACCGTATTCGCAACTATTGAGAGCCAGGCTGATTGCGTCCACAGAGGACGCTTTCAGAGCTAACAGTTCTAAAATAATGGAAAAATTCCACCACCGTGGATATCCTAAAAGTACTACAACCAATGCTGAAAATAGGGTCAGTCTCAAGAGTCGAGCGGATTTACTCAAATCTCAACCTAAGGTTCAACAACAAGACATCCGATCTGTATTTACATCCAAGTACTCTACACATTCTCGACAAATCAAAGAGGTTATTCGCAAACACTGGTCACTCCTACAATCAGAAACCGATTTTAACCAAATTTTTGAAAGACCACCCATCTTTGCATACAAACGTACTAAAACTATACAACAACTTATCAAACAACCTTCAATTACTGATGATACCATCTTTAAAGGAACTATCCCATGTCACAACTGCAGTCATTGTAACAGCATAATTCCTGGATCTACTGTATCCCACCCTACTCAAGGTACCACCATTAACTTACGTGTGAATGCTACATGCGATAAGAACAATGTTATATACTTGATTAAATGCCCGTGTGGCCTCCCATACGTGGGTAAGACTGAACGCAAAATCAAGATCAGATTAAACGAGCATCGGAGCAACATCCGCACCAAAAATCTTAAATCCAGTATCGCAACACACTTCATCCAACATTCACACAACGCAAGTCAAATAAGATTTCTGATTCTGGAAACAATAGACAAACTACCACACAAGGACAATAACAAACAATTACTGCAACGGGAATTATACTGGATATACCGCCTCCGGGCGGTCCAACCGAAAGGACTCAATGACCGCTTGGAATTTAGTTGTCATTTATAACGTTGAGATGTCTTGTCCAGTACTGGAATACTGTTTGACCTGTTGATAATGTTCTCTCCATTTAGCTGTGTCTTAATTGGTATCATGTTTACATTGATAATTTATTTTCATTTTGCATACATGACTTAGTGCCTGGTGTCCACCCTTTCTTTTATGTGTTCGACAGCTATTTTTCATATACGTTTTTTACACCTTTTTCTGAATTTGAATTTTCAGACCTGTCACATTTTATTGTTCGTCTTATTCACATATTGCTTTTTTCCTACTTTTGAGCCAGACTCTGGTGTTTTCTCTTTTGTTTACTTTCGTCACGATCGGCGTGATGTCCGTCCACTTTCTATGTTTACTTTTCTACACGTTCATAACTCTTGAACGCGCATGCGTGGCGTCTTCCGGGTTCCCGATTCAGGAGCCGGGTATTCGCCTACACACGGTCTTATGCTGCCTTACCCCTATTGAGTCTGTTTCTGTTCTGCACACGCGGTAAGAGACCACTTCGCGCTCGTATTTTACACTGTATTTCTGATATTATATGCTTTGGGATCCTTTGGTCTTTTCAACTTTGGTGCACATTTTTTTTACTTCAGATTTCACGGGTTCTTTTATTACGTGATTGATTCATAGTATCCTTGACGAGTTCACGATCTACAACCACCGCACCTTTGTATGCTGGTTCTCCCCACCTTTTGGATTTTCATTCCTCACTATATACTTACTTATAATTATTTACCTGTTATCCACCATCACACTTGAGATATTGTATTTTAGTTTATTGGCACATTAGCTTCTAACCTGTATTGCCGTGCTCCATCATATACTATGATTACATTGCAGTTTTATTTCCATTGATTTCACAGACCCCCTGAGGAAGCGCACTGCTGTGCGAAATGCATTGGGGACTTTAAACCATGTGATTTGTCAACATGTTGGTTTTTGACGACTAATTTTGGAAAACACTTTGTGATTATTCTATCATATGAGAGAAATATGAAGATAAAGGAATAAATAACTGAAACCTTCGAAAACATCATGGAGTAAAATATATTTTGTACTGTTTCAACTACTTTGGCATATAAACATTTAGCATATTGATGCATAAGAGTACTGCTGGTTACTCTTACTCTCAGTAAGATTTTCAGTATCATGTTTAGAGTACCCAGCACATGAACGTTAGCACTGTTTACCAGTGGTAAAGTGACCAGAATCATAAAGTCAGCAAAAATGAAGTCTACATAACAGGAGGTCAGAGGTCAAAAAGTCAGGGGAACCACGCCAAGGATACCAGGTCTCACAACACTAATATGGACTTTTAGTAATGACAACAGGATGGGGACTTTTTGTATGGATTTAAATGCTGCCTACACACAGGAGCTAGTTTTACAAAAAAGGGGTAACCCTGTGTCCCTCAGAACCTGGGTAAGCGTGATTCAAAACAAAGGTGCTTCTGTTGGGTGGCAGAAAGCAATTCTTTCTGCCACCCAACAGAACCACCTTTGTTTTTAATTACACACAGGAGCTAGGCCTTTCTTGTCACACAATTTACTTTGTAAGACAATTTATATTTACTGAAGACTCTGAGCATGCATAGAGTCAGATCGCAGTTACATAGATTTAAAAAGACTCCGGTATTTAGATGTGCCACAGCCGTAAAGTTTCAACATAGCATATACTTATTTAATCACAAAATCAGATGAATCAACAAAATTATATAATAATATAGTTGAATAAAAAGAAGTGAGGAAGGTTGCTCTTGGGGCATGTGCGAGAAAAGAGTGCTCTAGTGTAGAGAATAATGAAGGACGGGAAATGGTTCCCAATTGAAATTAAAAGGCAAAGTAAATACAATTAAAATTCTGACTGAAAACAATCAATCACAAAAGGCCTGGCCAATGGTGGTAAATTATCAAGTTAATTAGTTTAGTATCATTCATAAACAATAGAGAAATATATCATCTCAGGTAAAATAGAGGAGGGTCTAGTGGTCCAGGCCTGCTGGGGGTAGGCGTCGATGTTTCGATCTGACTTCTGCGCAAGGAGGGAAATTTTTACCTCAGACTGCGGGTCTTCTTCAGGACAAGAGTTGAGAAGCAACCTAATATCGATGTGGGTAGATATACATCCCAGTGTGATCGCCCACTGTTTGGATGCAGTGAGATACCCATATGGCTCCTCAGGAGTCCATTAATAGCCAATTCCATTGAATTGGCGGTGTTACCCGATTGAATAGGTGTATCAAGAAATAATTATCAGCAACTTGAGCTTGTGAAATAGTAAGGCCGGTTAAATGGGTATATCGGTTAATAGATATCATCATTGCAGAGTATTGGAATCAATCCGAAGCTAAAACTGGCGTTTACGTCGACAGTGCTGCGTCAATGTAAGGATCCTACACAGCAGTTTTAGCTTTGGATTGATTCAAATACTGTGCAATGATTATACCGATTAACTCAGGCCTTACTATTTCACGAGCGCAAGTTGCTGATAATTAATTCTCTGTCTAATGCTGATGCTTCTCTCATGCTATTTAACAGCATTAGAGCAGTGCCAGGATTGGTTAATGCAGGTTTCTGGGCCCCACATTAGAGCCTCATGGAGAGAAGACCACACCCAAGTGAGGACGACGTAATGCCGCAAACCAGGAAGGTAAGTGGCATTTTATTTTTTATTTTACTACCACCCGTATTTTGCCTGCCTCACCTCTCTCCATATATGCCATCTGCCACTCACTTCACCTACCCCAGTCTGATATTTCCTATGTTGATGAATGTGGTTATCTGTTCTGTTTATCATGTCCTGGCTTCTCTTGCATTAGACCTCTGTGAGCACACACATTTTCTCTTTCTCTCTCTCTCTCTCTCTCTCTCTCTCTCTCTCTCTCTCTCTCTCTCTCTCTCTCTCTCTTTGGGGCAACATCTAGGCATATACTGTTTCTTTGTACACTGGTGTGTCCACAGTGAGCAGCGACACCCAGGTTGTAATAAGATCATATGTTTACTTAATTTTACATAAATCTACTGACATTACTTGCTTTCCAGTACTTGGGCTATTATTTTGCCATTCACACGCGATTCGAACAACATCTCTCAGTTTCACTACTGGTGAGATAACATTCTTTGTTAGAGGTGTACAATTGAGGGGATAGAATACTAAAGTGAGCATTGTCCGATTAAAAACCTGATACTGTAATGAGGAGAAGGTTTTCTTCCTGTAAAACAATAGCAGTGAAGAAAGCATTGTTAGCCCTCGGGTAAATTATTTGTACAGGAAATCTAAGTGGTAGACATCTTCAGGCTTTTCAGCATGTCTATATAGAAACTGGCAAAAGCAATAGGTCTAGTTTTAATTTAATCTCACATGCACATACCGACATGGAGGAAAGTATTTTCATGCAAAAGCACAATAAAGCCAGATCTATTAGCTTTATCAAAGTTTTGTAGTGAAGTGGTGGTAGTGGTGGTGTTAGTGATAGTAATGGTATGGTGCTGCTGATATTGAAGTTATTTGCATTGGTGATGATGCTGGTAGTATTGATGGTGGAAATTATATTATTTGTAATGGTGGTCATGAGTTTAGTGGTGGGGTGTTGATTGTGGTAGTTTTGGTGGCTGTAATAGTATTCCATGAATGAGCTAAAAAAAATCCAAAGTGTCAAAAATGTCGTGGTGAGAATACTTTTTAAATGTACAATAACTCCTCATGCATTTCAAGCACTCCATGAAAGATGGACTAATACAGCATATCACCAATAGCATGAAGCGATTGATAAATACTTCTTGAAAGGGAGCTAAAGCTGGCTCTGGGAGTATTTGAGAGAATTGGTAATAAAATTCTGGCTGATTAAAATCCCGAACCTTTGAAGGTTTACTAATTGTGGTGTCATCGAGTCTCCATCATGGGCAGCCTCCTCTTCGGAGGGAATATTAGGTGTTTGCAGCAGTTATGATTTTTACCCCGGTGTCTTTGCGTTGATGGTACTTGTCATCAGAGGATTCAACACGCTCTAAAATATAAGTGGATGCCTCCTGATCCATCACTAGTGCATGCACCACTTATTGTCAAAACTTGTCTTTCAAATTTTGTAATGTTTTAACTTTACTGAAAAAAAGTGCAACCTTTAGTATTTGTCCAAAAGCACGAACAAGAATCCATGCATGATCCTGCATCTACTGATGCAACAGAATGAACCCTGTCACTGGAAGGATTATGCATCTCTCATAGCCATACATGACAAGTACTTACAACAATGCTACTAAAATAATGAGAAATAAGACATTATAAACCTAGAATTTGCATTAGTAACACCAGCCCATCCAGTCTACCATTTGGTCTATAATTCCCATTCCCACGGGTAACAATGTTTAATGTTGATTCCTATATATGTTGATTGTGTTCATGTCCAAAATGTTTTATTAAATTTGATAAAGATCAAAAAACCATACAGATAGGCGCACCGAAATAGGTACAAATAGATGTATATCCTTGTAATAACTGTGCTAACTAAATATCAGCATAATATCAAGTAAGAGTAAGAGAGTAAGTAAGAGAGGGTCATTATGATGCTGCAAGGACCGCCACTGCCAGCCGTGCAGTGGAGATTCGTCCGCCATCAGATGTGGATTGTCTGCCCGCCAGATTAGGATGGGGGGCAGATCTACCCTGCTACCGTGGCGGACGCAAAGACCGTCTGCCATAGAACCGCCACAGGCAATTGGACTGATTGCCTGGCAGAGAGGTCTGCATGCATAATATGGTGGCGTTGCCTAGCAGGCACCGTCCACCATATTATGATGCAGGCTTGATCCAGCCTTTCCATGATGGCAAAACCATCATGAAAGGGCTGGCAAAGGTTATTTTGTGTTGGGGGAGGTGCATGTGCACTGGGGGGTACACATGGTACCCCCTGCATTTCAGTGCACTAGGTGTCAGGCACAGTGTTGTGCCTGCCATGTAGTACACTGAAATGTACAGCATGCTCTTTCAACATCACAGCGGGTGCTGTTGTCAGCAGCACCCGCAGCAATGTTAAAATTGCAGACGAGACCGCCATGGTGGCGGTCGCATCGAAATTTGGTGTGCGGAACCACCGCAAGCATTGCGGACGGTCCCGGTCACCACCACGATGTGGACGGACTCCAGTCCGCTCGCCATTGTAATCGACCCCTTAGTATCTATAAAACAGTATTCAAATCCGGTAATTAAAAGAAGAAGGAAAAGAAAAAAGAAAACGGAAAACAAATAGATAAATATAAGCATTACCTTAATAAATCTTAGTTAGAGCTACTAAACTTCAACTAGTTTGTCTTATGCAGGCACAATGTATTCACTAGTAATAAGACTATTTATAGTTGTAAAGCTATGTAATCATCAATTGGTTTCCAAAATAAATGATTGTTAGAAGCATAATGGGTAATGCCTCAAAGAGACAAATTAGATCCTCTTCTAGTAAGTGTATAAATTGATATTAATGAAGTATTTTTCCAATTGGCATTAATTGATTTCAAAGCTGCAGAAATTGAAAAATCCAGAAGTTGGCCTGTAATATTAGACAATTTTGTTTAAGGTGAGACTGACTTTCAAATTAATATAGTATAGGAAAAATATTTGTGATGTTCAATATTTTGGTCATAATATTTCAAACCTCTTTCCAAAACTGACCAACAACACGACATTCATAAAGCATGTGCCTTAACCAGTCAATATGCAGAGAACAATTCCAACAATTACATGAATTCAAAAGTTTTGTCTTGAATAACCTTAAAGGAGTCCGCAGGCAAATTAATAGTAAAAATCAATTTGTTTGACATAAAGAAATGGGCAGCCATCCATAGATACTATTCAGCTAAATTCTCCTCTATATATCTAGGGAAAACAATAAACCTAACTCTTAATTCAAAAAGAAGCTAGAAATCTGATATTATCCCCTGCACAACTATTCAATTGTGACACAGTATGAGATGATGAAGCATTCGTTTGTACATGCAATGCTAAATCAGATGTATCATGCAGAGGAAAATTATTTGGAAATAATCAAGGATTGAATAACATAAAAGTTCATATTTATAACTAGCTGATGGCTTTAATTTAAATCTTTGTTGTAATTCATCAAAGATCAAAAATGGATTGTTATGATTAATATCTTCAAATAGAAAAAATCTGCTTTATTCAAGAGTACCAACATTTTTGATTGAGAGTTAGTTTAAACATAGGATTTTCCCAAAATGAGGAATTTAGTGTAAGTGACATAGGAGACTGGAAAATTGAGTAAAAATCTTGTAACATTCATTTTGTAGACTCAAGTATTACTGATCTTTTTAGAAAAACAGTAGAGGTAGTCATAGTGATATTTCTTTTATAAAGAGGAGATCAGAAAGAAAGGGATGGTCCTCACAGAAGGCGTGGCAGGGTTATATAGGCACCTAAATGTACCCTCATATGCCCCGATTCTTAATACCGCCAAAGCAAAAATAATACCAACCTTAGCTTATGGGTGTGAAGCATCGAGAGGCAGATACATCTTGGTCCTGGGCAAAATCCTAATTCATATATACAGGCAAATCTTTCATCTCCCCAATGCACTTCACCAGTACAAATCAGACTTGAGCTTGGGCCAACAAAGCAGACTCATGCAAGGGAGGGCAGCTTTTTCTGTTGTCTGCTTTAAGCTAAAAAACACTGAGCCCAATTCTATTAATTACTATGTGTGGGAGGGGATTGCAAAAAGGCAACACTTGCCTTTTCACAAATATTTCAATGATACCATTGAACTGCTAGCCCTGAAGGAATTGTGGATAACCTCAGCAAGCCTAGATCAATTTAAAAAGGCGCCATCAAAATCATCTAAAATATCAGCATTGTTCAACTATAGGGCATCCCTAGTGAAACGCCAACACGTCTGGGTTTTATTGAACAGCTACACATCCCTGAGACCTCGGCAGTACCTTGCGGAAGCCCTAAATCCCAGGACAAAAAAACTATTTTTGTTCTGCCTACTGGGTGGATTCCCATCGCTACCATTTATTAAGCCCTGGATGAGGACAGCTGGAGACATGTCCTGCATGTTATGCAGTTTGGCAGTTGAAAACCTGGTCCACAACATCTGTATCTGCCCAACCACACTAGGAGTTTGTCAGATACTTTTGCACTCCTTTGGAAGCAGCAAGGGGTGCACGCTTGCAGGGAAGCAATCTTGCCCTGCTTTAATTCATCAGATGCAAGTTCCATTGCAAGAATATTTCAGTACATTCATGGTGTGGAAAAGGCACTCATAAAGGTAGAAAAAACATTGTCAGGGGCCCACATTCCAACCTACCTTAACAACCGACTGCTATTTACTTTAAATGCATCCCATTGAATAATAATTGATGTAGCAAACGTCAGAATTAAAAGAAAAATACTCATGAATTACCAATAACATTTTTGGTTGTTGTTGTTGCTAAGGACCACATTGGTATTCATGCGCCATCTTCCTCGAGATCGTGGAGAAACGTTCGGACATAAAATGCATGAAACAAGTGCATAGTCTGAAATATCTATATTTTGGATAGTAGGATCAGAACTATAAGGTATTACATGAGGGGATATTAATAAAAAATCAATTGACGTATAGTACTTATGAGGATTAGAAATAAAAGTAAATTGTTTAGTCTTTGGATGATGCAAACGCCAAATATCCACTTATTTAGTGGTTCTAAAAAAGGAATTCGGAGTAAAGTAAGCTTTTGGAGGACAAAATTTAGTTTGGGAATTTCTATCAAATAATGGATCACGATAACAAGTGGAATATTACCCAATTTTAGGACTTCCAATGTAAAAAGAGACCAAAAAATCGGGGTCATCCTTCGTTGGACCATATACATTAATCAGGTGTAAAACCATATCATCAGTTTTTATTTTAGTTATAAGAAAACAATCATTAAAATCAGAACATTTGTGTAATATTTGAAGATGCAGTTTTTAAACAAAATAGCAACCCCCTTTTTCCTATTGAGAGCAGGTGAAGAGACAATACTACCAACCCATTTTTTGCTCATTTAAGACAAATCTATATCATCTATATGAGTCTCCTAAAGTAAACAAATATCAGCCTTATGTCTAGCTAAATAATCTACATTTAACAGGGTGCCGTAAATCTTTTAATACCTTTAATATTAGAAATCATCACTAAAGATCCAAAACAGAAGAGAAGCAAGAATCAAGAAAGCTGACCGAATAAACATAGCTCTAATAGAAAAAGAAAGGAGAAAATGAAAGACACAGACAAACAAATAACAAAGACAACATAGAACCATAAATAGAATTCTTGAATTGCACACACGCATGACAAGAATAACCGATCCTGAAATGCTCTTTGAAGAATTTCAGTTATTTAGGCTATTTATAAGGAAATTTAAACCATAGTTCTCAAGTATCATTCTCATTAGTTTCCATGGAGAGCTGCGAACGTTGATCTAAGTATAAACAAAGATCATCAGAATGTTGGAAGGACTTCAAGAAGCCATCTTTCCATATTCTCATCGTGGAGGGATCGAATAACCCATATATGAAACCACAAATTCTCAGACTTTGTCAAAGATCAATGAAGTCTTTGTGGATTTTTACATTGTCCTTGGCAAAGTCTTGAATAAAAACGTTTTTTCCATTGACCGTTAAAGATGAAAATTCACTTGCCGGTTTCCGTATGAGCACTAGATGATGATGACGCAAAAATGTAAATGTCATTTGGCGAGGTTTGTTTTGGTTTGGACTTCTATGGGAAGTGATTCTATGCACCTTGTCAATCTCAAATTTCTCAGGACATTCTATGTGTAAAAGGCCAGGCAAAAGATTTTCCAAATACATCCTGCAATCATTACCTTCCACATTTTCTGAAAATATAAAAATTTGCAAGTTGTACTGTTGATTACGGTTATCTAAATCAATTTTTAATTTAATTATTGGCCCTATTTTTAATACAATAGGTATAAGAATATCTAGTTTGACTTTATTGTCCTGAATTTTGATTGCATTGGCATGTCTTTGAGCATATTTTTTTTATTTCTGACATAATAGTGTCTGTGTTGGAAGGAATAGCTTGTATTTTCTCATATATTATGGCTTCTACTTATTTAGACTTGACTGGTGGAGGAGAAGTATTTTGTTTACGCTTGCTATGCGTCACAGGAGTATTTTTTCCTTCCATAGTAGGAAGCTAATTATTTTAAAGCTATTTGTAATAATTAATAAAAAAATGAGACAAGCTAAAATAAAGGCTGTACAATATGAGGCTGTGCAGCAGCTACATGTAAGTTTGAGAGTTAGAGTGAGAGTTGGAGAGAGTTTGAGAGTGACCAGGCCTCAGGTGCGCCCATTCCTCAAAGTGACTCCACCCTCCTGACTGAGAAACTCGGCAGTACTTAGAAGAGAGCAAAGCTTAAATCGTCAATTAAAGATAATCTAGAATATCTCACTCAAATGCTGAGGAAAGTATGAATCCAAAAAGCGCTGGTACTGGCAAGACTCAGTAGGCAAAATAAATAGTAAGTTCAGCCTAATTTCGTTATTGCAACCGTCAATAAAGGGCAGAGGCCGCAGTGATTCTCGTAAAGCGGCCATCTTGATTCACGCGCACATGTGACTACCTATATTTGTTGATTGTGACCTGTTCATGCATGTCCTTTGCCACTCCTAAACTCGGACACTTCCCTTTATAACTGCAATTGCTACCTTCTTTTCTAGCCACAACACTGTCATCATAATCTACGATAAAAATGTATGAGAGAGAGAGAATTTTTTTTTAAGAACTCCATTCACAGGGTCTTATGCAAAAATAGTGACTAGTGACCTGTAAACAGATGTGTCTTATAGTCATGACAGGTAAGATCAATAAATGAAAGCAACTAAATTGGGCAAGTCACTATAAACACTGGAGTGTGGTGCTTACTGCTAGTCCCAATCCTGAAGAAGACCCTCAAAGAGAAGTGTTCTTTAAAAAGATTGAAACACACTGGCTACAGTTAGATGAAAATAAAATTGGATATTTTTATTGTTAAATGTTGTTGTCAAGAAATGTCTTTTGAAATGCCAATAAACTGTTGATCCTTCTGTTCACTACAGGATATCATATTAAATTATCCCTCATAGAGCTCAAGCATGGCAGCATCTAAAGTGTCTGCCCAGGATAGGACATAACCTTACATTACTTCCTTTCCAGTATGAAAAACATCTTAAATTATAAATTTTGAAAAACAGATTTCATCAAGTCATTTGCTAAACTAAGGATGATCTTCTGTCTCTTAAAATAGATAGAAATGGGTTACATAGCAAGTCAGCACAAACAGAAAAAGGGCATGTGCCTGTTTCAAATTTCCTTAATCTCCGAACAGACAAGAGAGCAGAAATAGAATGTATACTTGTATTGTAAAAGCTACTACCCCAAGAAAAGAAAACCCTTTCTGTAGTGGGCATGGTTGGACACATGCTGACCTCGAAACACCACTTTTGATGTGGTGCTTTGGTGTTTTCCCTGTATTTAAATTCAGGGTCGTGTGGCTGAGAAAATAAATCTATTGTCTTTTAAGTTTTTGAGACCATGTTAAGGAAAAATATAACCACATTTTCAGTCCAAAAGAGAGTCAAATAGGGAGGCAAGATGGTGCCTGCACGTCAGGCGTGTTTGTGAGAGCTCCGTTTGGGCGTACCAAGTATCAGCTGTACCTGAGCTTTAGGCGGTGATTTCTGCTACTGCTAAACCACGTCTTTATCCTGCTGCTGTTTTCTGCTGTCTCGCCGATAATCTGCCGTATTTTGAGCTGCATAGGAGAGCTTTCCTGGAGTGCTCTGGCTCAAGGAGTACGAATCTCTGCCTGAGTGGGAGGCACCCGATGTGCCGAGCGGGGCTGCTGCGCGGCTCTGTAGCGGCACCTGGAGCGAATCGAACGCTGATTCTGGTGTACAGAGAGACATACAGAGGAACGCCTCAGCACCCCAGGAGTCGATAGGTGAGAGCGGAGAGCTGCGTGAAGCCACCACGGAGAGGATACCGGAGAAACAACATTGAAAGCTGCTGAATTCACACAGGATAAACAGCACAGGGATAATTGAGTAAGACTTTTTTCTTTTTTTCCCCTGAAGCGGAATCAAAAGCAGATAAAAGCAGATTTAAATGCAGATTTAAATGTAGAGAGGGGGAAAAAAAAACGCTGGTACACTATTTTTCCCTTCTATTATAAAACGGACTTTTGAAGGGTCTAAAAGATTTCCAAGCTTAAAGAGACTCAAAGAGATTTGATAAACGGCGATAAGCTGCTTGGTATGAGGATTTATTTTTTCTTCTTCTTTTTGCAATATGGCCCCAAAAACTGCGCGTGGTGGTAAAACCAGACCTAGCGGCGATAATCCGATCGGGACTCAAGCTGCACTAGCAGCAAAATCAAGGCAAGATGCTAGCAATAATGACCCGGATAACAGCCAACTGGGCACCCCAAAAATTCCACGAATGTTTAACTCCAAACCAAAAGCAACAACCACAACAGTCACTAAGCCTCAGAATGACGGTAGTGGAACTGAACTGAAAATGGCTTTACCTTTGGATAATGATCAAGATGGGACTTTGGTAGCGGCACTCGAACAGTTGATAGTCTCTCCGACAACCTTTTCAATTAATCCACCCACATATGTCCCTTCATCTGATCCCCCCGCATTGCCAGAAACGCAAAATGCTGCTGATTTCAGTGTTAGCGATATGAGGGTGGCTGAAGGGGATGCTGAACTGGACCCATCTCGAGCTGAAGGGTTAGAATGCGATGGCGACCCCATCGGGAGCAAAGATAGTGAATTTTACTCACTTTCAGAACATTCCGAGGGGTCTGATTTGGAAGAGGATGTAGAGGAGGGGATTGAAGATGGGAGAAAGGAAAATACAAGCAAGGAAAAACGTGTTAGTGTTACAGGTGATATGCGGTCAACTAGATCCTGGAGCGAGGAAACTTCAGAAGGCGACCCAACTATAATAGATCAAGATCTAGATCAGGATCTAATAGAACCTACTCAACAAACCAGCTCTAGTCCTGGACTTCCTAATCAAACGCCAATAGATATTATACTCAAAGCCATCTCAGAACAACGACTAGAGGCAAAAGCCGAGCACTTGAAAACTCACAATGCTTGTAAAAAACTCCAGAACACGGTGCGACGCCTAGCCAAGTCATGTAATGATTTTACAGACAGAATGGCAGAAGCGGAAAGACGTATATCTACATTAGAGGACCAAGTAACACACATTAAAACTAGTCTCGATGACTCCAAGGGTCAGATAGAAGATGTGAACTCTAAACTGGTCGATTTGGAGAATAGACTTTGTCGCAATAATCTGCGAATTTTGGGTGTTCCGGAAGGAAGTGAGGGGCAAGATGTGCGACAATTTGTTGTGGAACTTTTCTGAAGATGCTTTTCCTGATGTTAAAGATTGGCAATGGTCTCAGGAGATTCAAAGGGCACATCGGTTCCCTTTTCGCAAACAAGCAATACGGAACACCCAAACATGGCAATATCCTCGAGCCATTTTGATATCCTTGAACAACTTCTTGGCAAGACAAAAATTGTATGATCTTGCAAGGCCGGATAAGAAGCGCTCTGGGAAGGGTATAGAGTTTTTTGTACGCCCCGATTATTGCCATTCTACAGTTGAGAATCGCTGGAGAATGCGTCAAATGATCGAACCATTTCAAAAAAAGGGCGCGCAAGCTTTCTTGCTTCAACCATCTACATTAAAGATTGTATATAGGGGTCAAAATAGATTCTTTACCGCCGAAGCTCTAGCAAAGGCATATTTGAATACATTAGAATGAGGAATAAGATTTGATTGTTAGATATCAGATGTATTATGCGGCATAACTCATTCTCTACTAATGCTTAGAGTTTTGGATACGCCCAAACATCTGTGGTGCTCTCACATACATCACCGGGGCCATAGGCCCCTTTGCCTTAATGTTGGGGAGGGGTCACTGGGGGGGGATGTGGTGTTGGGAAGTGGGTGGGACGAGTTGTTCATGGGGGGTGTGCTGGGGCGAAAAGGGGGAAAAAAATTCAGTCAAAGTCATAGAATATTATGTTGAAATGACCAGTCTTTTCCTTGTTGATGGAATGGTACAATGGTATAATTTAATTTTTGCAATGAACTTATACATCTGCTATGGCGAGCTTTAAGTTTAGAATGTGTTCATTTAATGTATGTGGCCTTAACGTAAGCGTGTGATGCATGAAATTCGTTTAATACAACCGGATATATTATGTATTCAAGAGACGCATATACCATGGGCAAAAAGACAAGTATTGAATGATCTTGGACTTATAGTGTTGGCTG
Source organism: Lissotriton vulgaris (assembly GCF_964263255.1). NCBI lineage: Eukaryota > Metazoa > Chordata > Amphibia > Caudata > Salamandridae > Lissotriton > Lissotriton vulgaris. The sequence continues at coordinate 1,545,276,106 of NC_141695.1, read as the reverse complement.
CTTCACAACAATCTACTACGAATAGAGGGGTGGCTATTTTGGGTCGACGCTCTGTAATCACAACGGGGAAAGTTAAAGTGGATAGTTTAGGACGCTGGGCAATTGTGGAATGTGTCATCGGTAATGTTGTAACCACGATTTGTACAGTATATGGATCCAATATGGACGACACTGCAGTAATAGAGTATTTAAATGTAGAATTAGCACTATGGAGCACCCCAGTATTTTTATTGGGCGATTTCAATATTCATGGGGAATCGAATACATGGGATCCAAAATATACTAGATATCAAGGTAGGAAACCCAAGGTGTTTAAGACACTACACCAACTCTTATCTCAACATGGGTTGGTTGATGGATGGCCTCTTGCTCATCTGAAGGATCCTGGTTACACCTTTTTTTCTTCGCCGCACAAGAAATTTGTGCGAATAGACTACATTTTTATACCTAGACATATGGCGCAAGGATCTAGTATGCTAGTTAAACCACGTATCACTTCAGATCATGCTCCAATTGTCATGGACATACCATACCTAACACCCAACGAATACAAAGATCTTTCACTTTTAATAGGAAATTATTATCAGATGAAATATATGTGAAACAAGTAATGGACTGGGCCCAGCAATTTTTTGATGTCAATAGAGGCTCTACATCTTATGCAATGGTATGGGATTGTTTTAAGGCAGGATTACGTGGTGAAACCTGTAGTTATAGTTGGAGTATATAAAAGAAAAGAAATAATATAATGACAGAATTAATACAAGATCTAATTAATGCAGAACATGATTTAATGCGCGATATTAGATTACATCGAGATAGTGAAACCTCACAAAACGAAGTTGCGAAGCATAAAGCTAAGATAAATGGAGTCTGGAGTCAAGACATAGCACAACAATATAAGGCTTTTCGCGCAGAAAGATATGAATATGGAGAAAATGTGGGTAGATGTCTAGCTCAGAGAATGCGGGGAAGACAGACTTTACAGCGTATAAATTCTATAGAAAATAATCAGGGAACCCTAATAGAGCCACTAGAGGAGATATTGCAGGTCTTTTATGAGTATTATACAAATCTCTATACCCAAAAAGCTCTTTCATCTGATTTACTTAATCAATATATAGATAAATTGGAATTGCCCCAACTAGATCTGGCACAACAGGAACAATTAGAGCTCCCAATTACAATTGAAGAACTTGAGACCTCCCTGAAAGAACTAGCTCTGGGGAAGGCTTGTGGTCCTGATAAACTCCCATTAGAAATTTATCAAATGTTATTCCCTATAATCAAGAGCGATATGCTCGCAACGTTTTTAGAAGCTCAGAGAGGCCACCCCCCACCATCATGGGAAGATGCTAGCATAGTTATATTTCCCAAAAAAGACAAACCTTCGCATCTACCCGAGTCGTATCATCCCATTTCACTTATAAATGCGGACGCAAAATTGTATTCTAAAATTCTCGCGAACCGTCTGAGTCAAATTGTTCCAACTTTAGTTCCTGAACAACAACATGGCTTTCTCCCTGATCGTGGCACTATTAACCATATACACCGGGTTATTGCAACACTAGATTATGCTACTGCTGAACATAAAAACGTTGGATTGGTGTTTCTAGACGCAGAGAAAGCGTTCAACCGCGTCGCATGGGCATTTCTGTGGGCAATTTTGGTAAAAATGGGATTTGGATCACGATTTATATCTGCTTTACAAATTATGTATAGACACCCGAGGGCTAAGATCTGTATTTCAGGACAAGAGTCAATGGCAGTCAATATCACGCGGGGCACGCGACAGGGGTGCCCTTGCTCACCCTTGCTATTCGCTATTTATATAGAACCACTGATTAAGGCATTAAAGTCATCTCAACAAATTCAACCCATGGTTTTGCCTGGAGGTGATATACGGGTGTTAGCCAATGCTGACGATATCGCAGTTATAACATCTGATCCAGAATCTGCATTAACTGAAATAGAAAATTTGACTCATGAATTTGGCAATGTGGCTGGGTACAAACTTAATAGCCAAAAAACACAGGTCATATGCTCAGTAGGATTATGTACTAATGATAGCAGGGTTACTCTAGAGGCTAAATATCTAGGCATTAAAATTAGATTGCTACCTCAACAGTTAGTTATGGCAAACTGGTCAGATATATTAGGATCAGTTAAAAGTCAACTAGAGAAAATTGAATGTCTACATCTATCATTGGTTGGGAGACGTAATGTTTTAAAAATGACTATCCTACCGAAAGTTTTATATTATTTTCGAGCAATACCATTGGAAATACCTACACTACAATTGAGGAAATTGCAATCTATAACTGATCGATTCTTATGGAGTGGGAAATCATCGCGGAGAGCATTCAAATATATGACATTACCAATTTTAAGGGGGGGTTTGGGAGTCCCGAATTTTGCACTATATTCTTTGGCATGCCTTATGCAAAATGTTAAATATTTTTCAATAGGCGGAACTCCACCTACATTTGTAAGTCCTGATATTTTTTCTCTTCTATTAGGCCCACAATCTCGGCAAATGCTACTCCGTTTTATAGAACCTAGTTACTACAAAAGAACCAGATTTAAACTTATAATGTCCGCCTTTAAAGCATGGCACTCTATACGGAAGCTCATTTCACTGGGACGTATCAATTTTTATACTCCGTGCAATTCTATAGAGTTGCTCCCGTTAACATTCAGGGATCGTATCATGGGTATATGGCGGAAAAAGGGTATAATAGCCATTGGTGACATGGTTAAAAATGGTACAATCGCCTCATTCCAGGAGCTAAGAGATGAATACAGCCTTTCTAAACATGACTTCTTCAAGTATTTGCAAATACGGAACTTTATTTATACACATTCAAAAATTGTACCACTCTGTCCTAATGAATTTATGGAAATACTCAGAAAACCAACACGCATAGGGATTATTTACAATTATCTGTTAAATTTACAGCAGGATAATACGGAACAACAGGTAGCAAAATGGTGTATGAGACTAGGGACATCCGTAGTACCTTTTCAAGAATCAATATGTATGGCCGATAAAATTATTTTATCGGCCAATCTATATTCACAGCATTATAAAACTTTGTTTAATCTTTATCATACACCACTTAAAATGCTCAAATGGAGTAATACAAACAATGGGAAATGTTATAGATGTCAATGTGATCTGGCAGATATTATACATATATTTTCAGACTGCCTTATATTAAAACCGTTTTTTGTATCCATAGTAACCTTTATAACACATATTACAAAATGCGATGTAAAAATTTCTAGAGAGATGATTATTTTTGGATTATCAAATGATAATGAATTGTTTCTAGGTTATCAGGAAAATAGATATATTATATTCATGGCCATGGCTGTAGCTCGCCTTTGTATATCATCAATGTGGCTAAAACCTGACGCACCTACATATGAAATGTGGCGAGCAAAGTTCTATAATATTTTTTATTTAGAGTTTAATTTATATCGCATTAAATCAATTACGAAAAAGAGAAGAGGATACAAAATATGGCAGACTTTGATAGATTATTTGGATCACTAGCTATCTTTATTTATGTATTTAATAAGACACAGCTGCTGTTCAGACTGTATTTATGTGATGTTGAAATCATTTTCTATTGTTTTTATGTTTATTTATGTTGAATATGCTAATCACTAAGAGGAAGTATTGATATGTTTATTTTTTCTATATATGGCTTTGAACTGAATTTATAAAGAAATTAAAAAAAACAAAAAAACAAAAGAGAGTCAAATAGGAGTTCAAAATAGGAACTGAAATAATATCTAAAAAAATGTACTCAACCATTTTCGTCTTCTCAAAAGAAATATAACAATAAAATTGGCAAAGCCAAGTAGTTTAGTTGAAAATCAAATGTTCTTAAAATTGCTAAACATATTGGTGGTGATCCTTGCTTTGAAACTAGCCGGATCTACCTTTGCCTGAAATGATTGATTATAGTTCCCCTATTAAAGGGGTAGATTTAAGTAGTAAAGTCTTCCAAAGCAAAAGCAGGACTTTGGTTGACATTAATTTTAGTGAGCTAGTAATCACCCATAGTTACAGTAATGTTTTGTAAGCAATGGCAGCATACAAGAACAGAGGCATATCTATTGTCATTACAGTATCCAGAGGTCACCATTTTCAAAGAAGAACTTGACAGTGTAGGAATGGCCTCCCAGGTACTGGAAAGGGTTGCCTAGTTCTTTGAGTGCATTGACGTTGATAAGTAAAGAGCATGCCCAAAAAGTAGAAGAAAATAAGTAGAAAGTCACACTTGAATTGACATTCAAGTACAAGAAACTTTTTATTGTTGATTTCCTTTGCATGTTTTACGGACACTTTTGGTTGTAAAGTGTTGTAGTGTAGCCATCACACATACCACGTTCTTGCAGATTTGCTCGTTTGTGGGTTCTCTCAAGCTCGACCTTCATTCTGCCTCTGGTGGTCTGAATTGGCATTCCTTCATCCAATCTTTTCTAGAACTTGAGAACTAATATTTTCATTTACCATTATAGAGGCAAATTCAACGTAGCTCCGTGACAGCCGCATCAATGCCAGATTTTTCATTAAGATACATTGGTTGTATATTTAACTCTTTTAGGATATGCTGGCAATCTGACATGAAGTCAACCTTCATGAACCTACTTTGGACAACTTGCTCTCCAGCAACAGACACTTGCTGAGAGATTTATTCTATTCACCCGAAAAGACTCGGACAACATCAATGTCCAAAGATGCCCTTCCCTGTATGGTATATTGCATGGTGTACCTATTCATAACATAAGTCATTTATGCTAATTCATGTATCTTATACAACATAAACAATTGCAGCTGTCTGTGCATCTGAATGTATAATGGAGGGGTGCCTTGAGTACATATTTCACATTAGCAGTGCTGGCTTGACTTTGCACAGTGGTGTAACGAAACTTGAGGGGGCTGCCCTGCAAAGTATATTGAGGGGGGCCCCATGCTCCGAACCCAGTCAGGAGCTCTCAGGCCAGGGGCCCACAACCATGCACAGTGCCAGAGTGCCCCCTGGAGCTAAGGCCCCCCGCACTGCGGGCTGTGAGGGGGCTATTTTTACATCACTGCCTTTACACCACAATGCTGGCCCGAGTATTGCTCAAAACATGCATTTTTATCTGAGCATTGGTGATGACGTCATTGACGTGCAACCCTTTGAACATCTGGCAATCTACAACTTTTTATCATTTGTCTAATGCATACCATTTTTTTTATCATTCGTGTAATGCAGTTCAGCAGTTTTTCAAGCTGCGCTACCTTCATGAAGGATAGCAAATCTGTACCTAAGACATGACATTGTATGCCCACTTCATGTTTCTAAAGTAACTGCAGATTCCCCATTGGGTACTAGATTTTAATTCTCTCTCATGAGTGTCTATAACACTATGAGGGTTATAGTTTGGTGGACAGCTTACTTCTCCATTAATATGGCAGAGTACCAAGTCTGCCAAATTTTCAGTCTGTTCATTCAGTTTAGAGTCGAGCGGGCCAATATGTTATTTCTGGTTGAGCCCCTTGTGGCTCTGCTGGCAGAAGCCTTACACCAATGGCCCGACAGACTTTGGGCCGCTGATGTAAATACATCAGACCGCCCTCCCTATTTACAGTGGATGGTTTGATGTAATTATTTTATGTTCAGAACTGCCTGGTAAAACCAGCTCATCCTGAACACACACAAAATGCCCCCCACACACCGAAAGAAAACTCCCAGGTATCAGAGTCATTGTAACGCATACAAAAAATCATGTATGGAATGCTTGATTTACTCTCAGTCACTGGCACTTACTCGGACTGCCTCCTGATCCATTGTTATTTGCACACTATGCCACCTCAGTTTAGAACCAGCTATATGCAAATCAGTTTTGACCATGCTCCAATGGGAACAGCACAAACCAAATTGCCAGGCCCTACCAGAACCAGTTCACAAGCAACCCAGGACAGGTATTGCCCGAGTTAGGGATCATCATCCTGCTATAGCTTGGTTCCAGTGACACATTTCCCATGAGACCTGGGCATACCCGTCCCACAGGGCGACACACTAAAGCTTACAAAAGTGATGGATGGAAAGCTTGAAATAATCTCAGCCACTGACAATTAGTTGTGCCGCATCCTAATCCATCATTGATTTGCACACTATGGCTTCATTTACAAGCCCATTGCACCACTGGTTTGTTACTTTTTCTAGATGCACAGGCAGCATAGTGTGCCTGCCCAGATGTAAAAGGCCATGTAAAATTACCCTGCATAACTTTCCATGGCCTTGTGAATTTGGGCACCTTTCCTGCATTACTCTGGGTGAAAGGTTGTTGGTGGTGTGGGTTTTCCCATGCAACAGCCATGGAACCTGACACAATCCCAGATATACAAAGTGTCATAAACCTGGGCCTCCCCCAGCGGAGGCGAATGGGTGGTGCAACAAGGAGAAATACTTTTATTTCTCGTAATTATTTTGCTCTTTCTATGTGTGCTGCACAGCCAGAAGGAGAAAAACACAATTAACAATTGTTTTTGTGCAGGATGGTGTCCCTTCCTGCACAACAACAATCATCCCTGCAACACAAGGACCCTTGCACCGTGGCGCCATTTTCTGTGTTGGTGCACGGCTGCTGTTTGTGCACCGGCACAGGAGTGGAGGACAGGAATGCGCAGTATCTTGTAGATAAGACACACTCCTGCTTTTTTATTTTGACGCACAACAGTGCAGCAGGCAAGGCTTGCTGCACTGATGTGTATCAAAATATAGTAAATGAGGCCCCATACCACCTATTTGGACCAAGCCATATGCAAATCATTCTTGACCCATCTCCACATAAAACACTGGGGGGCATATTAGCAAGAACCTCGTTAAAATTATCGCCATTTTAGCGGCAGGAAACTGCTGCTAAAATGGTGATAATGATCATTGTCAAACTGACTGATGGCAGGCCCCCGCCAACCTCCTATTCATACGCCCCCCATTCTTACAGCTCGTTTACAGAGTATAAAAAAGAGATGTAACGGACAGAATAGTTACCCTCTTGAACCTGAAAGTTTCAAATCTGATCTGCTCTTATCAAGTTAACAACAAAAAGAGTACCTTGCACTTTTTGAATTTAATCTTTGTGTGTGTGTGTGCATACATATCTGAGTTTGTTAATAGAATTTCGTTTTTTAAATTTTTGTTTGCAGGTTTTTGTTTCGTATGATGTTCAAGAGCGGGGGCCTCATTTATGAGAAATGACGCATCGCTGCGTGAAAGCAGCGATGCGTCACTTCTCAGTGCGCACTCCTTGTGACATTCCTGATGCGTCATATTTAATGTATGAGGCATCATGTCGCAAGGAGTTACAGATACGTCTGTATTTCTGACGTATCTGTAAGCGCAAAAGTGACGCATCTCCAGCAATGCGTCCCTTCACTTGGGGCAAGCCCCATGTGAAAGGGCCTGCGTCAGTCTTACGCGTGCTGTGAGGCAGGCGCAAGATTTTGATGCAACGGCGTCCTAAAAGTGACGCAGTGAAATCTCATAGATTTCACTGCGTCACTTCTATGACCCTTCCTTGCGTCAATACGCCCCCCTTGCATACATTATACCTGGCGCAGGTATAATGTGGCGCAGGGGTTCACAAAGTGATGCATCTACCTAGATGCATCACTTTGTAAATATGGCGCAACAAGGCGCATTTTTTACGCTGCTGATGTGTCATAAAAAGTGACGCACCGGCGGCGTAAAAGTGACACATGGCCTCATAAATTATGCCCATACCGCCAGATTCATGAAAAACGGCATTTGCGATTCTGTAATAGCGAAAAAAGGCAATCGCTATTCAGAAATCTCAAATCCGAATTCATGAGGAATTGCGATTAAAAAAAGCGATTCGCACGCGATCGCAAATTCCGATAGCGATTACCGATAATTGCAGAAAAATCGCTTTTTTCGGGTCCCCGCGCCGGGATTGCGAACTCGCAAATAGCGATATCGCTATTTGCGATATCGCTATTTGCGAGATCGCAAACTCGCGAGATCGGGAAAACGGGAAGTCGCATTTCGAGCCCAGTGATGACATCACAACCAGGAAGCTGCCAGTTCCCACCCCCATTCTCCACACTGAGGCTGACTGAGAGGGAGCAAGTGGGAGAGCTGCTGCAATACAGGAGATTACTACACCTCCACTACTTTGGTACAATGTCAGAGGAACCTGTACCTGGCACCAGCAGCTCCTCTGGTCGCAAAAGGAAGCTGAAATTTTCCGAGCAGGAGCTAGAACACTTGATTGAGGGGGTGGTGGCCAACCATGAGAAACTATTCGGAAAGGATTCCAGGAGGGTCCCTGAGCAAGAGAAACGTCGGATATGGCAGGGGATTGCCTCCACTGTTAACTCCGTGGGAGTGGCGGACAGGTCCCTAGAGGAGTTAAAGAAACTGTGGTATGACCTCCGAGGCCGTGCCAAGGAGACGGTGGCGGCGCGCCTTGGAGAGTCGTCGGGCACTGGAGGTGGTGGACCAACAGTCCCTCCCAACACTGCCATGGAGGACCAGGTGGAGGACACCCTAGAGAGGGAGGCCTGTATAGGATTCACACGACTCGACTCATCCCGCACCACCCAAGACACCCAAGGTAAGTGGCATGCGACTGCGACCCTGCCCCCTATGAATGTCCATGACCAAATAGGCTCCCCTAATATCCCATAGGCATGCCATAGTTGCACATCAAGGAATGTCCTGATGCATTATGGGAGATGTAGTGTGGCCACAATGTAGTAGTACCACAATGCAGCCAGACAGGTCCCAAAGCACACAAAGCCACAGCCATTCAGGGAATGTCACCCAGCATGCATGTAGCAACTGCACGTCTGCCAGATACATGCAACTAATGATCCTCCACTTACCCCCACAGGTGGCGAAAGCAGCGATAGTGAAAGGCTGCAAATTGATGAGGAGGTCCAGGAGGAGGAGGTACCACCACCAACCCAGGCACCAGCCCCTGCCGCTGCTACAACACCAGCAGCCAGATCCACCTGCAGTGTCCCCCCTGCGACTGGTGCAGCACCCACAGCCGCTGCCAGGCCAGCTACCATTGTGCCTCCTGCTACTGCTGCACCACCTAGAGCCGCAGCCAGGGCAGCTACCATTGTGCCCCCTGCATCTGGCACACCAGCAACGCCAGCTGTCACCCCCCCTGCATCTGGCGCACCAGCAACACCAGCTGTCACACTCCCAGCAGCTGTCGCCACAACATCCGGGCCCGCGCCAGTTGCCACACAGCGGCCAGCCACAGATTCAGGCCAGCAGGGCAGGCGTGGCAGGTCACGCCAGCACTCCACTCCAGCAAGCAGGCGGGCCAATGGACAGGGACTGGCGCGTCTCAGCGTTGAAAGACGCATGTTGCGGATACACCAGCGCCAGGCACGACAGCAAGGAGCCATTCAGCTGCAGCTCCATAAGATAGGGCGCAATGTGGCCACAGTTGCAGACCACATGGACGGCATGAGGGCGGCCATGGCAGGTGTGGGGGAGCGCTTAGACAACATGACTGCAGCCATGGCAGGTGTGGGTGAGGGAATGGCCCGCATGGCTGCAGCCATGGAGGCCAACACCGCTGCGATGTCCACACAGCGCAGTGCAGCACGCCGCCGCCACCGTCAAATCATGAGCCGGCTGGCCTCATACAGCAGGGCGAATTATGTTGCTGCAAATGCAACTTCTCTGTTGGCGCGGCGCTCCCTAACACAGCAGCACCAACTAGTCCAGTGCAGTGAGGACATGACCAGGGTCCTGGAGCACCTCACCACGGCCGTCATGGCACTACACCCTCCAGCAATACCATCCACTGTGGGGGGTGATGATGCTAGTGAGGGGGCGTCCAGCGTCAGCAGCCACTCAGCCTCACAAATCCCACCACACAGCCGCAGCACCAGGCCCACGCCAGGTCCTGAAACCCCGGAGGAGGATGCCCCTCAGAGGCGCCTGGGCGCAACGCGCAGTAGGCGCACTTGAGAACTTTTGACTTTCATTGGCACAGGCTGACGTTAAGCCTGCCATGTTCTAATACACAGCAGTATGCTGTAATACTGTTAGTGGGAGTTATTTGTACTGGAACCTTATTTTTTTTTTGTGAATTGAACAAATACATTTATTTTGCTACACACATTAGCGTTGTGTCATCATTACATTTTGCATGCATTGTTGATTTGTGGGGTGATGGAAGAGGTTGTACTAGAAACTGTTCACTGTGATGTGGTTGCGACGTCTGTGCCCTTCTGCTGGGTTCTCCCCATGTGCATGGCGCGCATGTGCAGGTGGCCGGTTGTCCCCTTCAGATTCACTGCCAGAGATGTCAACAGGTATCCGGCGCTTGGTTGCAATGTTATGTAGTATTGCGCAGACAGCCACAATGCGGCAGCACACTGCAGGACTGTAATACATGGCCCCACCTGTCTTGTGCAGTATGCGGAACCTGCTCTTGAGCAGGCCAAATGTCCTTTCTATGCAATTCCTTGTCCGTATGTGTGCAATATTGTAGCGCCGTTGCTGGGGTGTAGCAGGGTTGAGGTATGGGGTCAGGAGGTATTCACGGAGGGCGTAGCCACTGTCACCTGAATGAGAGGAGCAGATGGTGAATGCCTGTGCTGCGCTGTTACATCTTAGCAATGTGACATTTTCAACAAAGTGTACTTACCAAGTAGGTGTCCTTCCCCAAACTCTCCCCTGACCAGTCGTGTGTGGAGGGCGCTGTGCCGGAATATGAAGGAGTCATGGGTACTCCCTGGGTACTGTGCGACAATGTCAGTGATGTATGTCTTAGCATTGCAGACCATCTGGATGTTGAGGGAGTGGTAGGACTTTCTATTGCGGAACATATACTCCATGGCAGCTGGTGGGCAGATGGCGACGTGGGTACAGTCTATACATCCGAGCACATGTGGAAAATGGGCTACATTGTAGAATTGTAGCTTGGTCATGTCCAATTCCTGTTGGCTGGCGGGGAATTTGATGTGACGGTGTAGCTGGGTGAGCATGGCGTCAACAAAACTGTGGAGGCAGCGTGACATGGTGGGCTGGGATATCCCCCCAGCAGCCGCTACTATCCCCTGGAAACTCCCGGAGGCCAGGAGGTGCAGGCTACACAATACCTGCACATGTGTAGGCACCGCATTGGTACGGCTTGTTGGGTGCTGCATCAGGGGGTCAAGGTCCTGTATTAGCTGCATTATCATTTCCCCATTCAGCCTGTATTTAGCAAATATCTGCTCTCTGGTTTGGCCCAGCAAGGTGACCCGCTGGCGGAATATCCTGTCCTGGATCCTGCGTCTCCTCCGTGCTAATCGCTGTAGCCTTCGACGCCTCACCACCATGTACATTCCTGGCATTGTGGGACTCCTAATGCTGCTGATGATGATTGTACTTATGTGTGATTGGTCAGGCCAGAACCTGTTGGTGATTGGACAACGGTTTTTTAAAAGTTTTTTTTGCATGGCTTTTATGGTTACCACCTGCTTTGAGTTGTCCTTATTTTGCGCGGAGCAAAATGCGATTTTTGGGTTTTTCGCTATTAGCGATTTTTCTTGAATACCGATTGCGATTATATAGCGAATTCGCTATTTTTTTCGCAGAATCCGTGGTTTCTCGCATTTTCCGATTCGCTAATGCTCACCTGCTGGGATTCTGCGAATATAATAGCGAATTCGCTATTCTGTGTTTGCAAATTCGCTATTTTGATGTTGAATGCCGATTGCGGAAATTGCGCCCGCAATTGCATTTTCGCAGCGATTGCGGGCGCAATTTTACTTCATGAATCAGGCTGTTAGTCTTTTCCGTGACCCTCATTCTTCCCCACTCGCCTCCCACCACTTGAACAGTGTCTGATGTGACTTCACTTGCCATTACCAAGATAAGTAGGTGACTTCATCGACCCTCTCCTGCTACCCTTCCCAAAACCTTCTTTTGAATGCTTTTCACTATCCCTACTTAACCTCTCTTCCAACGTGTCTAGCCCAAGTGCTCAGGTGAAAACGGAGAGGTATTTGAGCATCTTCTGTAGCATCTTTCCTGTGTAAGCCTCGGATGACTTGAGAAGGCCTATGCCACAATCTCTGCTCTTTTTGCCCTTCGTCCCCTTCAAAATGTTTCCTCTTGGCCTTTCCATTTCTCTATATGATGGGGTCTTGAATCTATTGGGGAGCACCTTACATGATTTGTAGTCTCTGGTATGCACTGAGTCTGCCTTCAATGAAATGAAATGCTCCTCTGTGTTCCGGAGTGGACTTTACAGAGCCTTTATCCCACCTGTCGGTCACAGTACAATGCCTGTGGGTTGCTAGTCAGTTGCTCCTGGGTAGCCCTTTATTGTGCAGGTATCATGGCTGCCTGTAACCAATGCATGCCTGAAGGTTACTTCTGTCTCTCCTGGATAGACTCCACAAAGCATTTTTCCCCACTGGCAGTAACTTTGAGCTGCTCCTTTGTAGATCCCTGTGTGAAATCTGCCTGGCAGTTCTAATTCTCGATGACAAATAAGATAAAGACTTTGGTATAATTTGTGCATTAGGAAATAGCATCCTTGATTTGTGGCTCACCACATTTGTTTACCTTGTATTGTCTACATTCCTTTTTAGTGGGCACGCATACCCAGATATGACCCTGTGCCTTGGCTGTTTGTAGCCAGTTATTATCTGCGGTTTACCCTCTATGGCTCCTGGCTAGACTCTAAAGCACAATCGCCAGGACTCCCTTTCTTCTTTATATGTCTATTAAATTACTATTCATCAACCATAAACAAAATCCGTACACCAACAATGACTGTCTGCTTCCAGGTCTTGTCTTCAGCTGTTCCAATTCGATCTTGTTAGACCGTGTAGGGTACTTTTGCTTCTGTCAATACACATACCATGTACATGCCCATGTATCACGCTCTGCACACTCCCTGGAGAACCTTGGGCCACATATTTTCAAGAAAGGGTGATAGATTATCGCCACTTTTATCGGCAGAAAACTGCCGCTAAAGCGGCAATAATGGGCTTGATAATATGCCCTTGTGAATTCCCATAGAAGCCCAAGTGAACACCAGAACCTGGGCTTCTATGGGAATTCACAAGGGCGTAATATATTAAGCCCATTATCGCCGCTTTAGTGGCAGTTTCCTGCCGATAAAAGCGGCGATAATGTATCGCCCTTTCTTGATAATATGGCCCCTTATTCTAAATGCCTGCAACCTGTGCATGTGTGTGGCTTAAATGACCACGGGGCATATTTACAAAAAAAATGTCAGACACGCTCCGTCATTTTGAAAATGCAGGGATGCGGTGTATTCACAAATATACGGTGCACCCCTGTGTTTGCTGTAGCACAGGCATAGAAAATGCTGCCTAGTGCCAGCGCATGTTACAAGGGTGCCTGCGCTGCAGGCCCGGTTGTTTATGTGCAGGAAGGGACACCTTACTACATATATAACAATCAATAATGGCCATTTGCTCTTTCTGTGTGTGCTGCAGAATGCAGCACATATGCATATGCATAGAGCAAAAAATGAGGGGGCATATTATCAAGGGGGTTTATCTCCGCTTTTTTGGCTTTAAAAGCCAAGACAGCGGAGATAAAATTATCTCCCTATTACCAAGCTGTCGCTAACACCAGTTAGTGACAGCTAATAGGAGATAGCGACCATCTTGGGCCCCGCTTTGCATGTCAGTGATATTTATCACTAATGACATGCAAAGTGGGCGTGCCAAGATGTTAGCGACTGGAAACAGTCCCTAACATTGCTATCTCCTATTACCAACTTTTGGAGATATTCGCGCTAAGCGCGAATATCTCCAAAAGTTAACACCTGCCCTGAGCAGTTCTTAGCCATGTTATCCAATGGGAGGTGGATAACATGGCTAAGAGCATTTGCTCGAAAATGCATGAATATCGCTGACTTTTCAGCGATAATCATGCATTGCGGCCGTTTTTTATCGCATTTGCGATAAACCTTGCTAATAGCAAGGTTTATCTGCGATAAAAATCGCCGATGTGCGGCGATAATTTTTGTCTCTAAACAAGTTAGAGACAAAAATTATCGCTAGTTGTTGGTAATATGCCCCGAGGAGACTCCTCGTATCGCCAATCTAACGCCTGGTATTCCATGGCATTTGTTTTTGCCATCGCCTCAGGCTTGTATTTCTGGGGCAGCGTCAAAAAGCAATGGGTGTTTTTAGTCGAACGCCCACAGCAAGACCCATGCATCCCCCTTTGCCACAGAGGACTGTGGCGTAAATGGGCATATTTACAAAGTTTTGTTGAGCCATGCTAAGTGGCTTAGCGCCACATTGCAAATATGGAAAAGAGCACTATGCCACCACAGCCTAAAAAAATGGACTCCCTGGTAGTGATAGGGGCTTGTAAGAATGCCCCAACAGTGTTATGTACATCACTCAGTGCCATTCCTCATCACTACAGATGGATTCCAGAACATTTACCACAGCTAGCTCCATATAGTGGATGTGTTCAGCTTACTCTACTGCCACTACAGGAAGATAATACTCATGACATTTAGAGAATGCCTTTATGAGTGCTGGCCTTGAACAGTGGTTCCTTAGTTGGATTATATAGCTACCTTCTCAGTGATTAATAAAAATCAATTTAATATATAGTGTTTGCTTTGCATAGCTCACTCCGCTTCCCATTATGACACACAACAGTGCTATGACCCAAGGCAAAATAAGAACACCAGTCCCCTCAATCACGAACAACAACAAAACACTTAGCACATAGGCAACACTGCAATTTAATATCCTTCCAACAAAATGTTGTCACAACATGTAATGTGCTACCCATCTGCTTACTGTGCAATGGAAGGGGTAAGAGCAACTGCAATAATATAATTAAAAAAATATATATAAAATGTGCGCTCCATGAATCAATCTATATACACACAAATGGTTTTTCTAATATCAAAATGAGAATTAATATCTTCAATTATAGATGAAAGAATTAGTTGCTGATTGGATGATTTTCTGTCATATATGCTGTATACTCGCATATTATCATTTTTTTAAATATTGTGCTGGCAGTGTGGGTCGGGATTTAGAGTAGGAAATAACTTGGTAGCATAATATTTTGCTAAAACATCAAGGAGAAACTTATAAAGAGGTTAGTAAGTATAGATTTTCTATACCGAACTCCACATTCCCATCTACACACCCTGAAGATAACGTAATTGTGGAGAATATATATGTCCAAAAATGTGAAATTAAGAACAGTAAATCCATACTTCTCAATATGCACTTTCCATTCCATATTTATTCCTCAATATTTTGGCTGCGATATTAAGGTAAACCAATATTACCTACTTGATATTCACTACTACCAAATGTGGTACTGAAATATCATAGACAGAATATTGAATATCAAAATATTGTGAGAATATGTTTAAATCAGGAAGTATAAATTAACTATTCTTATATGTGTGTGTGTGTGTGTGAGTGTGTGGGTGTGTGTGTGAACGTAAGAATAGTAAATCTATACCTATCGATTTAAACATATTGGGCCCGATTCACAGAACTACCTCAATACAAAATCCTAAAATTACTACCATTTTGGTATTCACAGAAGGCATTTACTAATTTTGGTATTCACAGAAGGCACTTACTCATTTTGATAGTCACAGAAGTTAAGAGTCCTAACTTTAGGACTCCTAAATGACTTCTGTGAATACCGAAAATCTTAAAGTTAGGATTTTTCTCAATTTAGTAGTAGTAAAGTTAGGACTCCTAACTTTAGGACTCCTAAATGCCTTCTGTGAATACTGAAAGTCTTAAAATTAGGATTTTTCTCAATTTAGAAGGTGTAAAGTTAGGACTCGTAACTTTTGGACTCCTAAATGCCTTCTGTGAATACCGAAAGTCTTAAAATTGGGGTTTTTCTCAGTTTAGTAGTAGTAAAGTTAGGACTCCTTACTTTAGAACTCCTAAATTCCATGCTGTGAATACCGAAAATCTTCAAAATAGGATTTTTCTCAATTTAGTAGGAGACGCTGCGCATTTACAGAGCCTGACTGTTTGGGGCAGAACGGTCCATACCTGCCATCTCCGTATTTCCCTGAGATCCGAGGCAAGCACCAGCATCTTGCGTCTCCCGGTTCGCGGGAGACGCTGCGTCCTTTCACCGGCGAGGCTGCTTGGGGCTGGGACGACTGAAGCCATAAGGACTTCAAGACCCAGGAGGCATTGGGTCCAACGAACGAGCTGCAGAAGCCCCTCCCCTTATTGAACGGGGGCTTTATCTACTTCTTGCGTCTCCCGCTCCGCGGGAGACGCTGCGCATTTACAGAGCCTGACTGTTTGGGGCAGAACGGTCCATACCTGCCATCTCCGTGTTTCCCTGAGATCCGAGGCAAGCACCAGCATCTTGCGAAACGGGAGACGCTGCGTCCTTTCACCGGCGAGGCTGCTTGGGGCTGGGACGACTGAAGCCATAAGGACTTCAAGACCCAGGAGGCATTGGGTCCAACGAACGAGCTGCAGAAGCCCCTCCCCTTATTGAACGGGGGCTTTATCTACTCCTTGCGTCTCCCGCTCCGCGGGAGACGCTGCGCATTTACAGAGCCTGACTGTTTGGGGCAGAACGGTCCATACCTGCTATCTCCGTCTTTCCCTGGGATCCGAGGCAAGCACCAGCATCTTGTGTCTCCCACTTCGCGGGAGACGCTGCGTCCTTTCACCGGCGAGGCTGCTTCGGGCTGGGACAACTGAAGCTATAAGGAGTGGACTTCAAGACCCAGGAGGCATTGGGTCCAACGAACGAGCTGCAGAAGCCCCTTCCCTTATTGAATGGGGGCTTTAACTACTCCTTGCATCTCCCGCTCCGCGGGAGACGCTGCGCATTTACAGAGCCTGACTGTTTGGGGCAGAACGGTCCATACCTGCCATCTCCGTGTTTCCGTGAGATCCGAGGCAAGCACCAGCATCTTGCACCGGCGAGGCTGCTTGGGGCTGGGACGACTGAAGCCATAAGGACTTCAAGACCCAGGAGGCATTGGGTCCAACGAACGAGCTGCAGAAGCCCCTCCCATCTCCGAGTACTTAACCCCTTCGATGCTGATGACGAGCTCAGCTCGTCATCACCCACGGGGGTCGTGTGCTGATGACGAGCTGAGCTCGTCATGGTGCCACTAAAATGGCATTTTCCAGCACTGGGGGGGAAAACGCCTAGCATCCAAGTGGTTAAACAACTTTCTCCTCCCGTGGCGCGGGACGAGTCGGGCGAAGCCCGGGCCAAGGGCAGGCCCGTTTAAGCCCGTTCAAGAACGTTTAAGGACGGGACGGGCCATCCCCCTTTCATCCCGAATCCCGAGGGCTCCACTGTAAGTTACTAACTTATATTTTCTCCTGGTTACTACTGTTATGACTCAGAAGGATGGCAATCCCAAATCGCTAAACACAACCTTAATTGGGTCCATGGACAAATTCTTAATCAAGGTTAATACCGCACAAGACCAGAGTATTTCCCTGATGGAGAGGCGGGTTTCCCAGGATCTGGAACTCGCTAGGAGATCATCCATGGAGCACATTGCTAATGTACGCTCACCAGACCATCATGCCCTTTTGTCTAACATTGGCGCATCTGTGATTCCAGAATATTCGTCAAGTGGTTTGGTCGAGTGTGACCTGGACAATTTCTCTTTAGGGAATCAGTCCACGGTATCCGATCTGCTTCTGTTACCTTCCCCCAAGGCCTTAGGTGAATCTAACCCACCTAGGGAGCCTAGCACCAGGCAACTCTGGGAAAGACGGCAAGGGGCTGTCCCCAAGTACAAGCAGGGGCTGGCCATTGCCTCGAAAGGGAAAAAAGAGAAACAACCCAAACGTAAGGGAACCCAAATGGCTGAAAAGGGGCAGGCGTCCGAGTCCACTCAGGCAATTGTACACTCATACAATGAGGCTCCCCTGGGGGTGGCACCACAGATTGTGGGTGGAGCTAGTGGCCCAGAGAGTTTGGGATGGTAATGGAGGACTCCCTACTGGCCAAGATAGGCGATTTACTTAATCTCCTTCTTCGCCCAGTAGACGACAGGTTATCCAGGATAGAACAAAAACGAAGTAAGAGCGAGTCTATGTCATTGGGAATCGCTGATAGCCTGGACAAGGTGGCCAACCCCAGGGCCGCATCTCCCCCGAAGGCTATGCGATCTAGGGGGAATGCAGTTGTCACAACAACTCTTACAGATCCAAATTTAGTGAAGCAGGTTGCAACAGCTCCTATAGTGAAGACTCCTATATTAGGCCCAATTGTATCACTTACAAGAAGTACTCTAGCACATTCGAAAGATGGGGCTGGGGCTCCCAAGGGGTCTGCTGACGCGGGGGGATCAACATCGACCTACCACCAGAAGCAAGCCCATACCTGGTAGTTTTAGCTGGGGTCCCGGTTCTAAGAAAGGACAAGCAAGAATCTTTCTTGTCCCTCAGGAACAAGGTGATCGACTGGCTAAACAAACACAGACCTTTACCGGGGTCCATCTCTAGCAAAATACTTATGGTGCGAAGGGTCTCCTGGGTGGGCCATTCGGTTAAGCATATTAGGGGAGACTGTATCCTAATTAATTTTAAAGATCCTAGGTCAGTAGGGCACATTTGTAATTGGAGGCAATTCACTTCTGGTGCTTCCATAGTATCCCTACCTTTGGCCTATTTTTATCCCCCGGGCTACACCCCACCCATGGGTGATGGCTGGTCACTAATTCAGCGGAATGGGAGGAGTTTGACTAATAGGGCCGGCGCGAGCCCCTACCATCCCCTAACCTAACCTTATGTCATAATCGTTTCAGCGGTCTAGAGTCCATGGATAGACTCCAAGCCAAATCAATGGCTCCCTCTACTCCAACTGCCTCATTATGTTCCAGCTGCATCAGTCCTCCCAGGCCTTGTCAACCCCCAGCCCTGGTATTACCAACTATAGCCCCAATTAGACAGGGGGCATTGTTTGATAACGATTTAGGCCGCATCTCCACCAGTTATGGACTGTACTCTTCCAGTGACTCCCCCAGGAACCTTAAAATTGTTTTGTGGAATATAGCGGGCCTGCAAAAAAACCTATCCCTACCGGACTGGAATATTTTTATTGATGACTATGACTTGTGCATATTCCAGGAAACATGGAGTCTAGAGCCCTGGTATAAGCCAGGTTTTTGTTGCTTTCACGTTCCAGCCATTTCATCTGGGCGCAGCCGTCCGTCTGGTGGACTGATAATCTGGATCAAAGCTGTACTTAAATGCAAAATTGTCCATCATTCATATGTTTCACCGGATCTGTTGAGACTGACTATTAAGGACCTAAAGAACAATGTCACCTTGGAACTCTTTAACATTTATGTCAGAGGCTTGCAAGGGAGGGCAAAATCCCCAACTATTTCCACTCTCTCAGAAATCCTTACATCCTGCCCCTCTGACTCTTTATTTTTGATTGCTGGTGATTTTAATTGTACTTTTGAACCCTTGGCAGTAAATGATGATGCAGGGATAGAGGATGATGATCTTAGATGGGGCATACTGCTCTTGCAGATCCCGCCTGTGAAAAAATGGTTACTGATTGTTTTACAATTGAATGCATTAACGCTTGGGCATGTTTTAAAAGCTGTTAATGGGCGTACCCCTTCTGACTTTTCGGGAGCTAACACATATAACAGGGTTTCCTGCCCAGTAGAATTGACTATATTTTGGTGGATAAAAGGCTATGGAAATATTTGATCGACATGTCAGTTATTCCATCTATCCATAGCGATCATAATCCTTTGTCTCTTTGCATGCGGGAACTGTTGTATCATACGGACCATCGGAGTAACACCAGGCCCCATATGCTAACTAAGGCAATAATTCCCTCCAATTGCAAAAGATTTATTAAATGGCAAAAATTCTCTCTGAATGACCATAAAATCAGTTCCTTGGATGAAATTATAAGTAAACAGACCTCCAAACTTCTAGTAGTATGCACAAATGAGGTGGGTCCCTCTGAGGCAGAGATAATCTATACCGAAACAACTGATTTGATAGGATCTCTCTTCACGGAGACCATGGCCCCAAAAAACTATCCCTCGGGCAGGAAACTAGTCGAGCATTGTTATAACAAGAATTGTAAGAGGAAAAAGTCCATCCTGATGCTTGACATTAAAACTCGCAACCCTTTAGAGGTACGCCTTGCAAGACATAAATACAGGCAAACCATATCTGTAGCGAAAAGGGAATGGGAGGATAATCATTGGGCCAACTTGAAAATAGCCAATCAGTCTAAAAACAGTGAGCACTTTTGGGCTTTGGTAAGACAATCAAATGGTTGTGGTTCAGATCAACTTCCCAATCATATTACTGACAGAGAATGGTTCGACCATTTCAGTATACTGTATGCAGGGGATGAGGTTGTGGAGGGTAATGGGAATTGTGGCCATCCATCGGCATTTATGCTGGGTCCATCTGACTCTTTTGACCCAATAGGGAAAAATGAGGTGGTGGTGGCTATAAATAAAATAGTGCCCGCTAAGGCTCCAGGTCAGGATGGAATACCAGGGGATTTGTTCCGGGCCAAACCTGACCAATGGGCTACCTATTTTGCACTTCTGATCAATGCACTCCTTGTGGGCTCACCGGTACCAAGTTCCTGGAAAGGGGCAGAGGTGATCCCTATTTATAAGAAAGGGGCAAGGGAGAGCCCTGCCAACTACCGCCCAATAAGTCTTATTGACGCTGGTCAGAAGGTGGTTGGCAGGGTTCTACTGGAGAGAATCCTTTTGTGGGCAGAAGAGAATAACATCATATCACAGTACCAGTTGGGGTTCAGGCCATATACGAGCACAATCGACCAGGCTTTTAGGCTGGTTCTACTGCACTGGAAGGTTTGTAACCATTGGCAAGGGTGGTTTCTACCTCGCATTTATAGACTTGAAGACCGCCTTTGGTCGGTCCTTCGGGATATGGGGCTCCCACTCCCTATTCTGAATCTCTTAGCCTGCATGCATGAAGGGAACTATGCACGAATCAGGTGGAGTTCTTGCCCTTTTCTATACTGGGGTCGCCTCTGGCGTACCCCTCAGTTATCCAGCTACGCCGATGGTCTAAAGGAAGTAATAAACCTCCAGGGATCTTACAAGATCGCCTGGCTAGTTAACATCAAAAGACTTCTTTTGGCCATCGGCCTTGCTCCTGCATGGGAGCTAGGGGCCCCAGTGTCCAAAATGACAATCAAGAGTCTAAATTGGGCATGGGTTGAAAATCAAGCTCATAGAGATCCTAACCAGGGCAGGCTGACTGATGAGTTTCGCCAGCATAAGACAGTGCCTCGCTTTGAGCCTTACCTGAATTTTATACAGATTCCCAGAGACAGGCCCTCTACATCCAGTTCAGAATGGAAACTCTTCCAGTTAACGAGCGTACCCACAAGTGGAAACCTCCTAATTAAACCCATCGCCGATTGCCCATTTTGTACCGGGATAGTTGAAACCATTCCACACTTGTTCTTTGTATGTACAGCTTATTCCAAACCGAGGGAAAAATGGTTAAGACCTGTTTGTTGATTGCTAGATACAAGGAACCATTCAACTGCCCTTAGAATTCTTCAAGCAGAGACAAGCACTACGCTAGCCTGTGGGGTAGCCAAATACTTAAGCTGGGCCTGGCTGCTAATATTAAAAGCCTTATGATGATTCTGTATTGCTATTCCTCAGTAAAGCTGTCAGTGGTTTTAGATTTTTCTATTTACTTTTTCATCCATTAATTTTTAATGATGTTTGTTGCAAAGAAACATTACTCAAAGCTGACTCACGGTTTAATATCCCTTTTAATTATTGTACTGCATAATTGATTGTTAGTTTCAAACTCTTTTACTATTCGGAGGACATGCATTTTTTTAAATGTGCTGTGCTTTTTAAGATATTTTATATCGAAATAAAGCTTTGTTCATGATGATGAGTAGTAAAGTTAGGACTCCTAACTTTCGGACTCCTAAATGCCTTCTGTGAATACCGAAAGTCTTAAAATTAGGATTTTTCTCAACTTTACTACTACTAAACTGAGAAAAATCCTAATTTTAAGACTTTCGGTATTCACAGAAGGCATTTAGGAGTCCTAAAGTTAGGAGTCCTAACTTTACTACTACTAAATTGAGAAAAATCCTAATTATTAAGACTTTCGGTATTCACAGAAGGCAGTTAGGAGTCCTAAAGTTAGGAGTCCTAACTTTACTACTCCTAAACTGAGAAAAATCCTAACTTTAGGAGTTTCGGTATTCACAGAAGGCATTTAGGAGTCCTAAATTCAGGACTCCTAACTTCTGTGAATACTGAAATGTGTAAGTGCCTTCTGTGAATACCAAAATGAGTAAGTGTCTTCTGTGAATACGGAATTGGTAGTAAGTTTAGGATTTTGTCTTAAGTTAGTTTTGTGAATCAGGCCCACAGTCACAATATTTTAATATATATCTATATATATATATATATATATATATATATATATATATATATATATATATATATATATATATATATATGTTATGTTATGTTATTTATTCTTTTGTATAGCGCAACGGTTACTCAAAAAGAGTGTCCCGGCGCTTTAGGTAAGGAGAACAGATTTCAGAATAACACAACACAGCTAAAAGAGGTTAAAACGCAAACAGAAAAAAAAAGCGGAACTACTGGCAGACCTATTGGGAAAACAGCCAGGTTTTGAGACCTCTTCTAAAATCAAGGAGAGTAGACGCCCCCCGCAAAGGGAGCGGTAATGAATTCCACATCTGTGGGGCCAATAGACTAAAGGAGCGGCCCCCGAGGCGAGCCCTCTTCACACGTGGAACAGCCGCCAAAAGTAGAGATTCTGACCTCAACGAGCGAGTCGGGTGGTAAAAGGTCAGTCTCTTTTGGAGGTGTTTAGCTCCCACAGCATGGAGCGCTTTGTAGGCCAAGGTCAGAGCCTTAAAGGCGATCCGTTTGCGGATGGGTAGCCAATGTAACGTCACCAACAACCCAGAGGCGCTGGTGCGTCTGCTTAGGCCAAAGATGGCCCTGGCCGCCGCGTTCTGTGCAACTTGAAGCCTCTGCAGCAGATACTCTGGCAGGCCCAGGTAAAGAATGTTGGCATAATCCAACCTGGAGCCTATCAGAGCCTGCACCGTCAGCCTCCTGTGCTCCTCGGACAGGAGAGGCAGAAACCTCCGCAGCATTTTTAACAAGCCGAAGCAGGTGCCGGTTACCCCCAAGATCTGGGCTTTCATCGTCAGCCCCTTGTCCATCTTAACCCCCAAGTTTTTAGCCATGGGAGAAGAGCCGGACGGAGGGAACATGTCGATGGGCCACCAGGCCTGCCAGCTAGGCTCCGTATCGCACCCGAAGAAGAGTACCTCCGATTTGTCGGAATTGCACTTGAGTCTGTTCAGTTGGAACCATGCGAACACAGCCCCAAGGCAATTCTGGATACTCTCCCCGTCAAAGTCAGCCCCTCTCTCGCAAGAGAAGAGGAGCTGGGTGTCGTCGGCATACGACACGATCCGGGCGCCAAATGACTCCGCCACCGCCGCCAAAGGGGTCATAAAGATGTTAAAAAGGGTTGGGCTCAATATAGAGCCCTGAGGGACCCCGACTCCCAAAGGCGGCATTACAGCGGTGTCAGATGATGTCCAGATCGTTTGCCGGCGGCCGGCCAAAAAGGAAGAAAACCATTTGAGCACCGTCCCCCGCAGACCAATCTCAAAGAGTCTTGCGAGCAGGCCCTCATGGGGGACGGTGTCAAAGGCCGCTGACAAGTCCAACAACACCAACATGACTTTGCCCCCGGTATCCAACACCCCTTTAATGGTTTCAGAAACCTCAAGGAGCGCGGTCTCGGTGCTGCGATTTGAACGGAAGCCCGACTGGGAGTCATGTAAGATCTCATGGGACTCCAGAAAATTGGAGAGCACCGACTGAACGTGCTTCTCCAGAATTTTTACAAGAGCCGGCAGCAACGAAATTGGCCTGAAATTGG
The DNA here is from genome assembly GCF_964263255.1 of Lissotriton vulgaris. Taxonomy (NCBI): domain Eukaryota; kingdom Metazoa; phylum Chordata; class Amphibia; order Caudata; family Salamandridae; genus Lissotriton; species Lissotriton vulgaris. The sequence goes on along the minus strand of NC_141695.1, from coordinate 1,545,252,099 downwards.
CTGGGGCTTTTGGGTCAAGTCCCGGCTTTTTAAGCAACGGGATGACCATTGCCTGCTTCCACACTGGCGGCACCTCTCCCAGACTCAACGAGAGGTTGAGAAGAGGGTGCGCCAGCGGATTAACCACCTCCGCCAATTTACCCAGGAGCTTAGCAGGGCAGGGGTCAAGCGGAGACCCAGATTTTAAATTGCCCATAAGCGCCAGGGAAGCGGAGGCTGGCAGAGATGGAAACTCAGCCAATATGGCGCCCTGCATAACAGGGGGAGGCGTGCCCGCCTCGGGCATCGGCAATGTAACCGGTCCACTCGATAGAAAGGAGTCCTGGATGAGTTTGATCTTGCCAGTAAAAAAACACGCAAGATCCGCCGCCCAGGATTCTACGGGCCCCTCTTCCGAAGCGGTAGTCCGAGGTGAGATGAATTCTCGAACAATGGTAAAGATCTCCTTACTGGAGTTCGAAGCTGCTTCGATTCTCCCCGCAAGATAAGCTTTCTTTTCGAGGCGGATGTCTCGGTGGTAAGCTTTAACCACGGCCTTGTAGGCAGACCTGTCCTTGCTGTCATAATGTGCCCGCCAGGCCCTTTCGGCTACCTTGCACTGCTGCCGCGTAGCCCACAGAGCAGGGGTAAACCAAGGGGCCGAGACCCGCTTAGATGTCGGGCGGGGGGGCAGGACTGGGGCCAGGTCATTCAGCCTCTCCGTCAGCCATTCTTGCAGGGACTCCAAGTCTCTCTCTAGCTCGCCAGACAGAGGGCAAGGATGAGTCGCAGCTGCCTGAGCCAGCATCTCAGGGGTCACCCTGCTAAATGCTCTAAAGGCTCGTCCCCGCTGCTGTGAGACAGGGATGGGCGCCCTGACATTTCCGCTGATTATAAATTTGGCAAGCCAGTGATCCGACCACAAGACCGGGAGAATCTCTTTCACCACCAAAGGAGAGGTCGAGAAGACCTGGTCTAGAGTATGCCCCTTGTCGTGGGTCGGGCCCTGCAGATGCGGGGTGAGACCCAGCGGAGTCATAGCCTCCAAAAGCTTAATAGCAGCGGGGTCCGACGGATCATCCATCCGGATGTTAAAGTCCCCCGCCACTAAGCAGTGTTCTGCTCTCAGGGCTAGACCCACCAGCACCGAATCAAGGTCAGCAAAAAACGTCCCAAGCGGACCAGGGGGGCGGTAGACTAACAATCCCTTTACTGATTGATGCGGCGCTAGCACGATTGAAAAAGCCAGCGATTCCGAGCCGCGGATGTCCTCAGTAGGCAAGATGGTGCAGGGCGTGCCCTTCTTTACCACCAATGCGACCCCGCCACCCCTGCCCTTAGCTCTGTCCTTCCTGAAGATGTCAAAATCCAGCGGAATGGCCATAGCCACATCGGGATTAGAAGCTTCACCCCACCAAGTCTCCGTCAACATTAGACAGAGTGGCTTCTCTGTCTCGAGGAGCTCGAAGATGTGTTGCGCATGGCTGCGAGCTGATCTGGTGTTTAACAGCATGCAGGCATACTCTGCACCAGCTATGTCAATAGGCGGGGCTGAAGACAGAACCCGTGTCGGATGCCAGCCACAACCCGGACATCGCGACTTACCCCTATGGCGGCCCAGAAAGACAGTACAACAGCAGCTCTCCCTATGATTCAAAGAGCGCAACTCCGTAGAAGAGTACCTCACCAAATGAGCGCCCAGATTACTCATTCTCGGTGAACAGAGCCCCGCCCGCCACCAAAACGCCTCCGGGACGCTGACGGGCGCAGACGGGCAGGACTCTGGCTTGACTCAGGCGAGAGTCAGGCGCCTCCGCTGCGCGTCACCGCTGTATATATATATATATACATGCGGATGAAGCACCAAGAGAGAAGCTGAATTTTCACAAGGAGTTAAGACTTCTCAGAAGGATACGAGACAAGAAGGCAGGGGCGTGCACAACATGGACAACCAAACGAAGACCCAGAGCAAGAAGGGGCAAGAGGAAGAAGTGGAGGAAGGAACCGGAATAAGAAGTAAATGGGGAAACAACAAATTAAGACTTGAAACCCCTAGTCATCAACATCTCTTCGATAACATTGAATAGTAATCAAACATGCTTTCTCAATTTAGGCTTAATATTTTGTCTAGTATCCTGCCCAGATTTTGTGGACACAAGAACAGAAATCTACAAATATGTGAGAAAACTAAAACTGCATGAATTCCACCAATTGAGACAAAAAAACAAGGTGCGAACAACAACTGAAACAAAAAGACATTCTTCATTTAAAATTGCAGATGTCCCAGATTTATTGAATATCTAGGAGTTAGATGAGGAAGACGACATAGATGAATCACCAGAAGGATAACCTATTACTGTCCAGTCAATTGGGCCACTTCTTAATATGGGATTCGTGATGAATGAACATGTGAGTAGTGTTTTGAGACCTGGAAGTAAATTCTGTCCACAGCTCCCACCGGGGAATCATTTGGACCTCTGATAAAGGGGGAAATATTGTTGTCATGGATCAAGTAACAAACATAACAGAGGCACAAAGACAACTGCACACAAACAGCATTACATCAGCTTGAAAACAAACCCCACAAACAGATTGGAAATGGTATACCGTCAGAAATTAAAGGGATGGTTCGAGAGAAGCCTTCTGGATTAAGAAGAACTACAATATATCTGCACAGAAATTGCAAAAGTGGCAACTTTTTAGTTACTTCCAAAGGTCCATAAATGTACAGTGAATCCACCTGGGATTTTCTATACCTAACTCCACATTCACATCTACACACCCTGAAGATAACGTAATTGTGGAGAATAGATATACAATATGTCCGAAAATGTGAAATTAAGAACAGTAAATCCATACTTCTCAATATGCACTTTGAGTAGTGGTTTGAGACCTGGAAGTAAATTTTGTCCACAACTCCCACCGGGGAATCATTTGGACCTTTTTTATGAACTTGTGGTCGAGGATCCGAACAATATTCAGGAGGATTGGAAGATGGATCACACTAAAAGCAACTTTACAATAAGGGACTGGGAGGATATTAACGAACTGAGAAACAACTCTGCCCTTCTTATCAAGCCCTCTGATAAAGGGGGAAATATTGTTGTCATGGATCAAGTAACAAACATAACAAAGGCACAAAGACAACTGAACACAAACAGCATTACATCAGCTTGAAAACAAACCCCACAAACAGATTGGAAATGGGATACCGTCAGAAATTAAAGGGATGGTTTGAGAGAAGCCTACTGGATTAAGAACTACAATATCTCTGCACAGAAATTGCAAAAGTGGCAACTTTTTATTTACTTCCCAAGGTCCATAAATGTACAGTGAATCCACCTGGGAGGCCAATAGTGGGCTCCATTGGCTCCCTACTTGAAAATAGTTCCTGGGTTCAGGTATATATTTCTGCAGGATATGTAATCCATCTTCCTTCAAACATAAAAGACAGCACTGATTGTCTGAAAAAACAAGACAATATCCCTTAGAAACCCGGATACATCATGCTGACAATTGATGTTGTATCATTGCTGGAACATTGCCTAACACCCAATGTTTTCCCTTTTGATGGGAAGTTCTACCTGCAAGAGCAAGGTACAGCTATGGGCACCTCCTTCCCCCCCACCTGCGCAAATCTCTTCATGGGGTGGCGGGGGAAGGAGGTTGTCTGGGCAGATGAGAACAAGATCTTCATAGAGCAGGTGGTCCTGTGGACCATATTTATTGATGATCTATTTATGCTTTGGGAGGGCAGTGAGGATGACCTGAAACTCTTCATGAACAAATTGAACCTCAATCAGTGTAATTTGCAATTTACTTATACATGGAGTCAACATCACTGTGCCTTCCTTGATATACAATTAGAGGTACAAGGGGAAGAACTAACCATCAGGATTAACAGGAAACCAACCACAACTAACTTGATTTTGCACACGAATAGCGGTCATCCATATGCATTGAACTGGAGCATACTGTACAGACAGATGTTAAGAGCTAGAAGGATCTGTTCGACTGAGGAACTGTACAATGATGAAGTAAATAGATTGTCTGGAATGTTTGAACAAAGAGGATATACTAAAAGCGTTCTTGATGATGCACATCGCAGAGTAAAGGAGAGATCAAGAAGGGAATCACTTTATTCCCAAAAGCCCAAGGAAGAAAACAACAATAACACCAAGAGAATCTTCCTGGAGGATAATATGGCACAGCCGGCTGTGGCATCAATCCTCAAAAAACATTGGCGTGTGTTGAAAAATGATGAATGTTTATTGAAAATCTTTGAAAAGGGCCCACAAATCACATTAATGAAGGTTAGGTCATTGGGTGACATACGGACAGCCAGTCACTTCACTCCAAGGAATGTTCGACCAGATATGTGCTCATGGCTATTGAAAAATCAGGAGGGATTTGTGAAATGCACTTCTTGTAAAGCACGGAGTAAACAGCAAGATCTTCCACACAATGAATGGTCGGAAGGTACCGATCAGAGAAAGAATAACTTGTAGTACAGAATTTGTTATTTATGCATTGATATGTGGCTGCAACAAGCTGTACATAGGCAGCACTAAAAAAAAGTTGAAACTAAGAATCTTACAGCACGTGAGAGCAATCACAAATGGGGATAAGTCCTACCCAATCACTTGCCACTTTGATCAAATGCATATTCGATCATTGCCAACTTTCTCATATTGGTGCATCGAACACATCAAACCCCATCCAAGAGGTGGAAACCGAGAAAGTGAGCTGCGTAAACTAGAATCCCAATTGATTCTAATGATGGGAACGGAAACACCATGGGGCCATAATAAGGATGCAGAACCTTTTGTGCATTTATGAATATATGTAAATGTATGTATTGCATATTGGTGATGATAGCATCAGTGTCTCCAAGAAAACTGTGAAATGTGCAAAATTAGCCTTTGTGACTAGTGTGGATACAGAAATTATGATTTTTTTTTTTTGGAAAACCTTTATTTACAGATCAAAGTACACGGCTATTCAGCCTTACATCCCGGAGGCTAGGCAGCAGTATAAAAAGAGGATGATCAGTGCACACAGTGCATATTATAAAATCGTACAAGGTTTAATTTTATGTTATAAGTAATGAAAACATACATTAAAATAGCATAAAAGAGCACCAGAAACGGTGCGAAAAAGGCAAGGCAAAAGTACGTAAGTGCGACAGTACCCAGCGCAGGAGAAGGCTGGGCCTTGAGCCCAAAGAGTACACGTATGAACAGTGCAAAATGGACGAGATCGGGAGGGGAAGTATGCAGGATTTGCAAGGTAATGGCAGTTTGGTTGGAAGTAAAGGCTAAGGGGAAAGTCGTACCTCCAATGGGGCAGTGTCAGGAGGGAGACAGATATCACCCCTGTATTCATTCCAGGCACCCCAGATCCCAAGCCATTTCTTGGGTTTGCCCCGGGCCACGTAAACTGTTTTCTCATGAAGCATGCACCAGTCCATATTGGTCTTCCACAATTCCACAGAGGGAGGCGATGTGGCTCCCCATTTCTGAGCGATGTCACGCTTTGCCACCATGTTTCCCAAAGTGACCCATTGGGTTTGTGCATTATTGTAGTCCGTGGGGCCCCACACATTCAGTAGGCAGCACCGGGCTTCAGCCAGCAATTCAACACCAGTCATCTCACACATCACAGCGTGGACACGCCTCCAGTAGGAAGCGACCGCGTGGCACTCCCAGATAATGTGCATGAAGGTGGCCAGTTCACCACAACCACGCCTACAAAGACTGTCCACCGAGTGGCCCACGTGAATCAACCGGGGGCCGGTCACATACACTCTATGCAAAATTTTCAGTTGGACCAAACGTAGTCTGGCTGGGATTGCCACTTCCTTGGGGGATGACACCGCACACTGCCAATCCTCATCATCCAGTTCAACTCCATCACGCACCCATTGGTCTCTCACATCAGAAGGAGGTCCGCCCGGACATTAATCAGTTTTTTATATACCAACGAGATAGCACTGTCCGGCATATGACCATCCAGCACCCTATCTTCCAGCGGGGACGACTCAGGGACCTTCTCACCCACCGGCAGCACCGCCAGAAGGGCATGCCGCAATTGAGCGTATCTAAAAAATTCCGTTGCTCCCAGTTGAAATTCTGTCTGTAAAGCGGCGAAAGATTTGATCCCATCCTTGGCCATCATGTCGTCGACCTTGGAGATACCAATGAGGTCCCATCGGTCAAACCCCTTAGTAAGCCACAATTTACCCAGTAGGTCTGAGTCGTAAAGTGGGGTGGCCAACGTGAGTCTCCCCTTCCATCCCTGTGCCTTTGTGACAGCCCTCCATATGTGCACCGCTGTCCTGGTAGGGCCCGTCATTCTTCCATCCAGAGATCTCGAGTACAGCGCACTGTAGTATTACCCACCATCAAGGATCATCCGGTCCATGGCGTACCCCGGACTATCGGCTGGACCGTAAAAACCATGGTTGAGGGCGGCTAGTTGAGAGGCCCAATAGTACCTCCGGATATCAGGCAAAGCAATACCTCCGTCATACCACGGGAGCATGAGTTTTGTTATAGCAATACGCGGTCTGCCGTCCCAGAGAAGGGCCCGCTGTAGACCCTCGACCTCTCTGAAGTACCCGGAGGGGACTGAGTCCTGGGTATTCTGGAGCGCATACAAAAATCTGGGCAGGGACATCATTTTGAACAACACCGCACGTCCAAGCAGGGAAAGCGGTAGCTTCCGCCACCCCTCTACGTCACGTCGGAGGCGTGCAAGAGGGGGAAGCAAGTTGTTCGCATAACGTGTCTGGGCATCGGTTGAAATATAGATGCCCAGGTATTTAAACCCCTGCCTCGCGATCTGTATGGTGCATCCCCTGGGGAGCCGCGGAGTCTCACCACTCAAAACATATAGGTGTGACTTCGACCAGTTAATGACCAGGCCCGAATACCTGCCAAAGGTATACAACACGTCGCATACCACGATAAGGGACTTACAGGGAGAGGTAAGGTAAAGCAAGATGTCGTCAGCATATAAAGACACGCTGTCCTCGCAGCCAGAAGACCACTGTATCCCGTTGATATCAGGGTGAATCTGCAACCAGGCAGCCAGAGGTTCCAGCGACAACGCAAACAACAGAGGCGACAAGGGGCAGCCCTGCCTGGTGCCCCTGCGGAGAGCAAAGGACGCAGACACTCGACCATTGACCGTAACATTGGCAAGTGGAATAGCATACAGAAGTTTGACCCATCCTAAAAAGTCAGGGCCAAACCCGAACTTCGCCAGCACCGCCCACAGGTAGTCCCACTTAAGGGAGTCAAAGGCCATCGTGGCATCCGAGGACGCCAAGACGGCCGGCTCCCGGAGCGCGTGGATTCTCGCAATGACCGCATGGAGTCTCCTAAGGTTAAGGGCGGTGTTACGGTGAGGAATAAAGCCCGATTGATCCGGGTGGACCAAGTAGCTAATCACGCCCACCAGTCGATTGGCCAGTAATTTAGCGAGGATCTTAGGCTCGGCATTCAACAAAGAAATAGGGCGATACGAGCGGCATAGGTCTCTGGGCTTCCCTTCCTTATGAATGACCACAATGGTGGCCAACCTCTGGTCCGGGGGAGCGCGCCCATCTCCCGCGCCTCCAAGAACATATCCCGCAGGGGCGGGCGATGGTGTCGGCCTTTATTTTATAGAGCTCCACCGGGAGACCATTAGGGCCGGGTGCCTTGCCGGATCTCAGAGAGCGTATCGCCAATGCGACCTCATCTGCTGTTATACCTCTGTCCATGTCGTCGCGTTCAATGTCCGACAGACATGGGAGGACCACCTCTCTCAAAAGGGCGTCAGAGTCTGCCTCAGACATATCAGAAACCGAGGTGTAGACGGGCTCGAAGTAATCGGCGAAAACCGTGACTATAGCGCTGGGATCGGTAACAGACAGGCCGTCCTCCCCCCGCACCTCGGGGACAACCCGGGAAGCCATCTCCTTTTTGTCAAGCCACGCAATAAGCTTGCCTGCCTTGTCCCCAACATCGTATATCCTCCCTTGCTGTTCTCTGCCCATAACCTTGGCAGCGTCAGTAACAATGGCCCGGTACTCAGACTGCTTAAGGGAGAGAGTGTGGAGCAGGGCAGGCGTCGGGGCAGTCTCCAATTGGGAGTCAAGTTCCTCGATCTCTGATTCCACCCGCACCGCGTCCTCGTCTCTACGTCTGCGCGCCTCGGCTATTAAGGAGAAGGCTTCATCTCTCAAGACAGTCTTGAAGGCCTCCCATAGGGACACAGCTGACGTAACCGAGCCCGCATTTTCAGAAAAGTAGAGCTCAATGGCTTTAGCCAGGAGTCCACGGGTCTTAGGGTTACGGAAATACCACGGATTAACCAGCGCCACCCTCTTAGCCACCACGATGTCAAAATCAAAGGACACCCAGACCGGAGAATGGTCCGAGATACCCCTGGCCATCAGACGGACCTCAGAAACAGCCGACGCATGGGCCGCCAATGCCAGAACGTAGTCAATCCTGGAGAGGCTACCATGCGCTCCGGAGTGAAAGGAGTGCTGACACTGGGTGGGATGAAGAAGCCTCCAGCAGTCAATAAGCCCCATAGTGTCCAAGAAGTCTGGAAGCCAGGACTGCGCACTCCGAAGATCTCTGGATGGATGTCTATCTAAGGTCCCAGAACCAACCGCGTTAAAGTCACCACCAACTATAAGTAGACCTTCGGGTAAGACCCAAAATGGCGCCCCCAAGATCCTGAAACGTAGTCGTTTGCAAACCAGAGGGGACGTAAACAGAAACCAAGACTAGGGTACGCCCCTCCCACCTACCCGTGACGGCGACGTAGCGTCCTCTCTCATCAATCACGCTAGATTCCATCTCAAACGGGAGTGACATGCGCACCATAATCCCCGCCCCACGGTACCCCGAAGAGAATCCCGAGCGTGCCACCATCTTGAAGCCTTTTCTATTAAGCGCGTTGCACGTATTCCCTATCAAATGAGTTTCTTGCAGCAGAATGACATCAGGCATGCATCTCTTAAACATTTGTAGTACCACACCTCTCTTAATACGATCCCCCAGCCCGTTAACATTCCAACTCAGAACATTTAACTTCTTACCCCCCATCGTCAATGTAGAGGCCCATGCCCGCCCTGCAGGGCGGTGTCGCTACAACACAATTAGCAGCATAACAGTTACCTTGCCATGAAGGAGAAAAAGGAAAAAAGGAAACACGTAGAAAACAAACGACCCATCCACCCCCCCACCCTGCACCCCTGCATTAGACTAAAGAGCCCCCCCAACTAGCAGTGTGCCTGTCGCCCCCAAAAACTACTCTACGAAAAGCCCCCTAGAGGAGAAAGGAGTCTACCCTATCCCCCCCGGTACCCCCGTTCATAAGCTAGGACAGTAATGAAAAAGACAGTACTGTATAAACTACTGCCTGGGCAGTCTCATTGTCTGAACAAAGTCCAGAGGATCGTTCTATTCCTGAGGATCAGAGCCTCCAGCTGCCCCTTCCGACTGTTCCTTGGGCTCCTCCCGGCGCTGAGGCAAAGTGTCCAGCCAGTCCCCAACGACTTCAGGCATGTCGAAGAACAATGCACGGCCATCATGTTCGATGCGTAGTTTCGCGGGGAACAGCATGGAGTACTTCATCCCCAACTCGCGTAGTCTACGTTTCACACCCGTGAAACTTTGCCTCCGCTTCTGCACCGCTTGGGTGAAGTCTGGGAAAAAGTTAATGTCAGCATTTTGAAATTTCAGCGGTCCACTTCTCCTCGATGCCTGCAGGATAGCGTTGCGGTCCCTAAAGTTGAACACGCAGGCGATGATAGGACACGGAAGGGCCCCCAGCTTTGGACGGGCTCCAGGCAGTCTATGAGCTCTCTCAACTGAGAAAAACTTGCTGAGGCCCCCCGGGGCCAGGTGGTTCTGGACCAAGTTCTCGACAAAGAGGTCGGTGGCATTCTCCTCGGCTCCCTCCGGAACACCTACAATTCGGACGTTCTGGCGCCTGGCACGTCCTTCAAAGTCATCAAGCCTACGGGCAAACAGCGAGTTCAATTATGACATTTTGGATTGCTTTAAAGATATTTTTTTGCAACTGAGTAGCATTTAAGACAACTTTGTGGTGATGGGAAAGTTGCACAGCCTCAGAAGTACGTGTTCTTCCTTGTATGAGTTTGAGTACACAATGTTTATATGTGGTCGGGTGCTCCGACAGGTGACAGAGCCGTCCTACTCTGTTAACTCGTAAACTGAAAAGTTGTGCGCACTGTCACAGTAAGCGCATCCCTGTTTTTGGGCACACCATAGGTTCTAACAAGGATATAATGGATATGAAATGAATATCTATCAAATATAAATGAAATAAAGAAACATTAAACATCAACCATTAACGAAGTCTATATGTTAGAACCTATAGTGTGCCCAAAAACAGGGATGCGCTTACTGTGACCGTGCGCACAACTTTTTAGCATTTAAGAGAACACATGAATATATTATATATTTAGATTTGAGGACTTCAGCAAATAGAGTACAATACCCTGGAAGGACTGTACAGATTTGTAAATGATGAGCACCTTGTCACTGTTGACAGTTTGACTAAGATGAAGGAAATAATTGGTTATAGCAGGTAGAACTTGGCACAAGCACTTTAGTTGAAAACTTTGCACTTTGTAATTAGCAAGGGCAATAGGGCTCTAAGGAATATGTGAGGGTAAATAGAAATCAGCAATATCATGATTGCCAATAGTGAAGTATTTCCCAACAGTCATTGACATTCTCTATCAGGAGTGGGAATTGATCATTGCACATGTCACTTCAGATGACAGCACGTGACACTTTAATCATGAATTGATCATTATTAGGTTTGGCATATGTGACTTTGAATACTAGCACGTGACACTTTAATTAAGAATGACCTTTAGTGAAGAAAAGATCTTTGGAGCACGTCACTTCAAATAACTGCACGTGGCACTTTATTGAAAATTTACTATCAACAAAGAGGAGTAAAAAATTCCTTTTTTATTTGTGCTCTGGTCGACTTTGGTAATATTGGGAATATTTTATGCAAACAGCTGATTGGTGCTTTTCAGGATGAGAATTCTGGACTAGGGTAAAATATTATTGTTGAGATAGATAAAAAATAATGGATGAAACACAAATTTGCACTTCAAGATGGATTGACAAAATATGACAACAACTAAGAAAGTATATATTTACGTTTATCATTACATATTTTTATCTATCACATCATACGTATTTATTATGAATTAACTTTAAGGTACATTATATAGAAAGCATCTCTCTATGTTGTGTGGCCCAAGCAGGAATATTCAGCTCCATTCGACATAAGTCCTCTTGAGAATAAGAATTGCCTACCTGAGAAATAAAGGATTTGTAACTTGATTTGTCCTTACTTTGGTTTCATGATTATACAAAAACAAATATGACAATAGGTGCACACAATTGGATTTAATGAGATAAGAATATATGTTATTTTAAAATGTGCATGTATATAAATAGGAAAACTGAACAACAATGTGAAATGAAGTAAAAAAAAGAGAAAAAGAAAAGAAAAATAATTAATAAAAATAATAAATGAGTAAAGAGGTGGAAAAAAGAGAAAAGGGAAAATAAATATATTTCATGTGTGCTTAAATGTATTGGAACTTTTTGTACTTTGATGAAGTTCAATATTAATGGCGGAAATTATGTGCCCGAAGTTGCAAGAATTAAAAAGAAATATCGCTCTAGTGGTCACTCAGGGTCAAGGACACTGAAAAGGGACATGTAACATAAGCAACACAACGTCGAACCCACAGTGACCCAATAGAAGGCAGAACGCCGAAACGCATAGGCCTTGATTGTGATTTAGAAGGACTATGACATGTCAAACTATCTATGCCAAAAAATAGAACAGAGAAACTGACCTGAAGAGTGGACCGGTGTTTGTATGAACGCTATGCCAGATTGCATGTTCAAGCAAAAGATTATCAATATATATACACTCAACTCAACTCAACACGCTTTATTCGATTATTTTAGATAATAATCATAAAAGCAGAAATAAAAAAACCACAATACCTTCCTTGTACAGCTATTGGCAATTAAATATTCACATAAAAATCTAAGAAGTACATTTGATTATAATCACATCAATATGGATTTTCTACATGATACAACATTCTTCAAAAACACTAAGATGAATTCAAAAATATAATCTTCTCCTAATAATTGTAAAAATATGAATGCAGGGCGAAATTGTCTTAATCCACTTTTCCTTAAAAAGGGAATTATATACATACAGGGCATTGGAAACGCAATCAAAGGAAAACGCGGAAGCCAAAACAAAATCAGTAGTCAATCTCTCGAATATGGAACTTACTTCAGCTGAGACTGCTGTACTTAACTTGGGACTTTCATATTGCCCTCCATGCAATATGAATTATGCCGATACTCGCATGGATATATATAGGTTCACAAGAAAACTAAAACTTAAAAAATTCTTTGAACAACATCCAAAAAAGAATATTGAACCTGAAACATTATCCAGTCCCACTTTTTCCAGCAGCCAAAGCCAGGCCACTTTTGATTCAATTTGGGATCTACAAAATCAGTCCTCTTTGGGGAATATGAGGGATGTTCCTTTGGAACCAACTGAACAGCGAATTACACCTTTCAAGCCCAAATCCACTTTTCAACCGATCATGGTACATGACAATCTGGATACAATTCAGGAGAGTGTGGTCCGTGACATTAAACACCTATACAAAACCATCAATAAAAAGAAGTTTCACATTTCCAAACAAAACCAATGTTATAAACAACTAATTGTGAAACTCAAGAAGGACCATAATGTCATTGTCAAGCAGGCCGATAAGGGCGGAAATGTGGTCCTGTGGCCCAGAGACATATATCTACAACAGGCGGATTTACAATTGAACGATTCATCATGTTACCGTAGAAGTAACATCCAGATTGTCAAGAATACATGGATTGAACAACATCAAAAACTTCAGGTGTGGAGAAGTGCGGGGCTACTCTCACATGAGGAATTTAAATACCTCAAGAAAGACCATCCAGTCATCCCCTCATTTTATTTACTCCCCAAAATTCACAAAGACATTCATGTACCTCCTGGCCGTCCTATCATTTCGGCCATAAACAGCTCTCTGGAACATGTCTCAAAGTACATAGACTTCTTTCTGCAAAACCATGTTAAAAATCTCCATTCTTATGTTAAGGATTCCTTTGACTTTCTTGGAAAGATTGAACATTTTATCTGGGAGGATAACATGGTACTCATGACTTTGGATGTTTCATCCCTTTATACCTCGATTAGACATGAAGACGGACTCAGGGCCTTGGATTACTATCTAAACAAAGACTTACCTCATCCGACGGCACATAACAAAATGCTGGTAGACATGACCAGAATGTGCCTGGAACAAAATTTCTTTATCTTCAATGGCGCAATTTACCATCAGGTTAGAGGTGTGGCGATGGGGGCCTGCTTCTCACCTAGCTACGCGTGTCTTCACGTTGGGCTATGGTAGGAGCAGGTCCTAGTCGGTCAGCACCATGATTTCATTTCCAACAATATTGTTTTATATTTGCGTTACATTGATGATATTTTCTTGATTTGGAGGGGTAGGCAGGATGATGCCAAGAAGTTTGTTGATTTAATTAATTTGAACACTGTTAATCTTAATTTTACTGCAAACTTTAGCTCTGAGTCAATCTGTTTCTTAGATGTCGAGGTATTTGTGGAGGGCACTGTTCTCAATACTAGACTGTACAGGAAGCCTAGTGCGGGCAACACCATCCTGCACTGCAGTAGCCAACATCCAGCACACTTAATCCGGAGCATTCCCTTCGGGGAAATGCTCCGAATAAGAAGAATCTGCAGTACAGATGCCGAATGCGCGGCTGCGCAGGAGGCATGCAGGTTACGCTTCCTGGCCAGGGGCTACTCCACAGAAATTTTGACCAAGGCCATCAGACGTTCCAATTCAGTTAGCAGGCAGGAGGCATTGATATCCAAAACGAGAAAAACCCAATTGGACAATACTGTGACCAAGGATGCTCAAACCAGTTCCTCAAGAGCTATCCTGACATTTAACCGACAACATGGGGCTCTTCGAAAAATCATCAATAGGAATTGGAATTTGGTTCGCAGTGACCCTGTGATTGGTCACATAGTGGATACCAAACCAATTCTTACATTCAGAAGATCCCCCTCAATGTCAAAGGCTGCCGTTGGAACCAAAGATCTCTACCACCTGGTCAGCTCTAAATGAAGGGTTTCAGGACTTGCCCCAATGCAAAGCCTGCCGTTTTGGCAGCAACAGGACTCATTTTAAAAGTCCTTTCCATGAGCATCCCACTGCCATCTCGAAGTGGCTTACATGCAAAACAGATTATGCCATTTATGTGTTGGAGTGTCCTTGTGGGCTCCAGTATGTGGGCAGCACCAAGCTGCCCGCCCACAAACGGATACTCCAGCACATACGGGCAATATCTGGGCATGATCAGAACTATCCGGTTGCCAGGCACTTCCAGGACAAACATTCAGGTGTTCCTGATCAACTTCTATTCTTTTTGATCGATTGTGTCGAGGCTTCGAGGAGAGGAGGTGACCGCGAGGCCAAACTCCGTCTCCTGGAGACCCGATACATCCTGGAACTTAACACCAAATATCCTAATGGCCTCAACAACAGGGAAGATCTCTATACCTGTCTTTAGGATCAACTCACATGCCAACTTAGACCTGTCCGGATATGTTAACAATCACCTGTTCCCTATATAATGTTTCCATTTGTACATATGATGAATTTCTTTCAAATGTATTCTCAGTATATAACTGATTCTGATTTTAATCTTGGAATTATTGATTATCACTTTTTTGCACTTTGCTAAACTTTGCACTTTCACATTATGCACTTTATATGCCTTGGACAGATACTGTGACTGGCCCACTTGGGCTCTATTTCGATCACACATAACAATTGTTACATACTTATGCTGCTATTTGGATATTTAATATTCGAGCTATTGTTCTTAACTCTTTCATACAATAGAACAAATCGGATTTTAACACAAAATAATGTACATAGATGAATTTACTTATCATGTACATATTTATAAGTGTTTCCCCCATTTATCGATTTATGCAATTCAAACATACTTTATTTTTTCTTAAAATCCATGAATGTGATTTTATTGAAATGTGTAAATTGCTTGGACTAAAATCGTGGTGGCCCACTTGGGCACTATTGTTTTCCGATTTGTATATATGCAGCAAATACGATATGTAGTATTTCTTCCATTTCTATGATACAATTCATTGCACTGTCACTTTAAAAGTCCTGCTTGATTCTGGCTGTCTGTCATGTGATCAAGCCTCCCTGGAGGTGAAACGCGTCATGGCGGCAGCGCTGGCTTTTATGGAATAAATCACCGTTCACCAGCACTTTTGGGTCGGCTCTTTGTTACTAAGTATCCGGGCATCCTGTGTTCTGAGTGACAAGTTTCGCCATATATATATATATATATATATATATATATATATATATATATATATATATATATATATTCCAAACAAAATTACCATGTCGTGTCCAGTTTTTCAAATTTTACTCTCTGACCCTACCAAACACTTTTCGACTGCCGCGCAGTCTTGGTCACTGGTAAACAAAGTTGAAATCGCGGCCATTTTAAAGTGCATTACGTGAAATTTTTCTAAAACTACAACGTGAGTGATATGAACAACTGACTCATAGTTTCCACATGACATAGTACAATTTGTTTCAGATTTCAGCATAAAAAAACATATTAAAAGATTTGCTTTCAAACATTTTAACTTAGTCACATTTCGCAATGGTCTTTGTAAGAACTATCACGCCTGCTGCAAATGTTTAAACAGGTTTGCATTGCACTATCGTTTTTTCAAGCCCCAGTGAGCTTAATTAGTACCACTTCCACCTTCACAATAACATTCCTGGAATCAAGCTCAAGTGAGCTTATCTCCTATACTTGCGCTACCTCGATTGGACGGGTTGCGTTTGTTATCATCATTTTAATGAGCATAACTTATACTCCAACAGTCAGATAAATAAATATAGCTCTAGTGAGCATTGCTATTGGTGGAACACATACTTCTTACAAGTATAATTCATTGCATTAATAGCTTCGGTATCATGCCCAAGTGGGCTAAGCCTTTCATTTAAAACCGATTCTAAAATTTCGCAACTATTCTTTCATGACAAACCCCTCGAGTCTTGACATTCTACTATTGGTGAATTAAAAACAATATATTGATCTTCTATTCCTAGGTGACGTACTTCATCTCTATAAATTTGTGAGTAAATCCTCTTCCATATTCAGGCCTCCTGGTTGCTTGTAATTCAACTCTATAATGTAGCAGGATTCTAGTCTCCTCAGTTTTTTCTCCCTATTGCCTCCTCTCATGCTTGAAATTACAGAGTTGATTACATAGTATGTCAGGCCTCTAGTGTCTTTATTGTGGACTTTCTTAAAGTGCCGGTCTACTGGATATGATCTATCTCCATGCTGTATTGCCCTTAAATGTTGCAGGATACGCTTGTGGACCTCAAGGATCATGCTTCCTACGAACTGCAGGCCACACGGGCACTGCAGCACGTTGATTGCAAAGTCTGTTTTGCACGTGTATTTGCTCTTGATCTTCCTCATTTTGTTGGTGTGTCCTAATCTATATTGGTGTGTGTTAATACCATGTGTGCATGCCTTGCATTTTAGACACTTAACAAATCCTTGCTTACTGTTAAGCAATGTTGTTATCGCTTGTGGCTTCTTTAAGTTGTTGCTTACCAGTGGCTGTCTGAAGGATCTAACTTTTCGGAAAGTGATTTGTGGTCTTTTTGTGACTTGCTTTCCTAGTAGTGGGTCATTCCTAATAACATGCCAATGTTTATTAAGAATTATTCTCAGCTCATCATGCTGTTTGCTAAAAGTCGTAATGAATCTGCACTGCTTGACATTTTCTTTACTAGCTTTCTTGCTGGCATCAAAGAGAATTTCCTCTCTCTTTGTCTTAGATGCCTTGCTGATTCCATTTTCTATACACTCTTCTGGGTACCCTCTACTCCTGAATCTCTTCGTCAGAATACCTAGTTCTTTTGCAGTTTTCTTCTGGAACGCTACAGTTTCATCTAACTCTCAGAGTTTCTCCATGAGCACTGCTCCTTTTTAAATTAACTGGGTGAAAGCTCTGAGCGTGTAGCAGTGTGTTACCAGAAGTAGTCTTTCTGTATAATTTTGTTTCCACTTTCCCATCTTCAATATACACTGTTATGTCAAGATAATTGAAGCTCTTGTTGCTGATATCACTCGTAAAGTTGAGATTCAAATCATTCTTTTGTGTTGCTGGCAATAAAAGTTTTTACTTCTGCTTCAGTACACCTCCACACTAAGAAAAGATCTTCAATAAATCGACTCCAATGCATAATGTGGTTTTCCCATTCCCTGTGGCATTGGGCTCGGATCACCTGCTCGTTTAATGTGTATTTTATGCTGAAATCTGAAACAAATTGTACTAGTTTCCATATTGCAGATGTGATCAAAGCACATCGAAAAATACATATGAAAAACTATATATGAAACTGATAAACAAAGAGGAGTTTTTATTTTTGAAAAATGATAGACCAACAACACCGGTATTATATTTCATACCAAAACTCCATAAAAATCCCCAAAAGCCACCAGGGCGACCAATTATATCCGCAATAAAGAGTCTAACAGAACACATGTCCCAATATATCGATCATTTTTTACAAGACTTTGTCCAGAACTTACCCTCATACCTGAGAGATACAGGAGACATTTTGGCTAAAATCAGCAATCTACAATGGGAACCTGATTATTTACTGATTACAATGGACATTACCTCGTTATACATGAGTATTAGCCATAAGGACAGTATGAGAGCAACAGAACACTATTTAAGACAACGACAAGAGACCCATAAACATCATAGTAAAATGATTCTCGATATGATAGACTTTTGTCTGCACAATAACATCTTTCTTTTCCAATATGTTCTCTACCAACAGATTCGCGGCGTAGCTATGGGGGCCAGTTTCTCCCCAAGCTACGCCTTTCTCCATATGGGATGGTGGGAGGAACTGGTCCCCCATAGAAAATTCGGAGACATACTAAGGGAACATGTAAAATGTTGGTGGCGATATATTGATGATTTATTGATGATTTGTTTTTTGTTTGGAGGGGTGCAAGAAGTGAGGCAGAAAAGTTCATTCATGATTTGAATCAAAATGAAATCAACTTGCATTTTACTTCAGAAATAAGTACTACCAGCGTAACATTTCTGGATGTGGAGGGTGGGAAAATAGAGACTAAAATACACAGAAAAACCACAGCAGTGAATTCCATCTCACATGCTAATAGTCACCACCCCAGACACTTAATACAGAGCATTCCCTACGGGGAAATGCTCAGATTGAAACGCATATGCAGCACAACAACAGAGTTAAAAAGAGCCCAAGAAATAAGCAAAATTAGGTTCCTGCAACGGGGATACTCGATAGCATGTATTGACACCGCTATAAGAAAAAGTAATGAAGTAGAGAGAACATTACTCCTACAACCAGCCCTCGGTAAAAAGACAACAAATGCAGTAGACACATCCTCACAATCAGTAAAAGAATTTAGGATGATCGTGGGGTATAACAAGTACCACAAAAAAATCAGACGCATTATACAAAAGAATTGGCCCCTGGTGAAAAACGATCCAGTATTGGGACCCCATTTTCCCAAGAAACCTACTGTTACAAATAGAAGAGCCCCAAATATGAGAGACTGTCTGGTGGTCAATAACCCAATAGAAATCCCGAAAAAGAATTGGCTTAATCAAAGATAGGGTTTCTACAAATGTCAAACCTGCAAGGCATGTATCAATGGCGTAAACAGGAAAAGTTTTGAATTGGCATTTGGCAAAGGAGAACATCAGATAAAGCAACTGCTAACTTGCAAAACTGAGTACGTGATCTATGTTCTGGAATGCCCCTGCAAGCTGAAATATGTGGGAAGTACGAAGCTGCAGGGGCATAAGAGAATATTACAACATATACGTGCAATCAAAAACCGAGATCAAACATATCCTGTTGCCCGACATTTTAATGAAAAACATCAAGGGGATGTTAGACTTTTAAAGTATTTCCTGATAGACACTATACCCCAAAGTAAGAGAGGAGGGGATAGGGATGAAAAACTTAGGAAACTAGAAACCAGATATATTCTGGAATTAGATTCCAAACATCCACATGGTCTGAATATTACAGAAGACCTATATACCTGTATATAAGATTTACAACTTACAGATATATGAAGGGAATATGTAAGCCAGTCTCAACATAAAAAGCATGTGAGATTGGCCAGTCCAACAGATAAAGTATCAGCATCCCCTTTATTATAGTCCACAAAAACAACAAAGCTTCATGAAGTAGAAGAATAGGATTCGTTTAAATGAAATCATAAAAAAAGAAACAAAATTCTTTTTAAGGCACATGTAGAAAAATCTTTGAAGTCCATGTTTTAGTATTAATTTCTTGTCTTCACTAACTAGACTCAAAACACAAGTTTTTCACCCAACTTCACTTTTGTAACAATTTCTATCATGATCATAATCTCACCAGAGGCTTCTGAGTGGAGAGACACAAAAAGCTACACTGATAGGGGAACTTAAATATCTTAATCCCGGAAACCCTTTTAGATTATGGAAGAGAAATACCATATCCAAAACCAAACCCATACAAGTATAAACACTACCATTGAAAAAATATAAAATAAAATAACGCCAATTAGAAGTATATATTGTGTGCATGGGAAAATGGTTTTATATGTATATAGATAGAAACTATGTATTTTTTTATACAGGCTTTTACTTATGTATAAAGGTTTGAATGTATATTATATCTATTGATAATATTTATTTGCTAAGGTTGCACATAAAAGCGAAATCTGCACAAAAAGGTATTTAAACCGAGATAACAATTGCGAACTTTGCACGAAAAATAACAGAAACTTGCACAAAAAAGATGTACTGTACTGCATAATTTGCACACAAGGCGTTATTGCACAATTGAATGTGTTAAATCATGTATTTAAACTTGTAAAAAAAGAACAGCCATAATTGGGTACTATACCGATATGGAAATGGAAATGTAAAAAAATGTAGCTTTTTTTGCACTTAAATTAGAGCACTGTCACTTTAAATGCATCACGAAAAAAGAAAAAATGTGTGATCTGTTGGCATATATTGAGTCAGGTGACAACCTTCCGTGTCATGTGATCAAGGTACGTCAGGTACCGAAACACGTAATGGCCGACAAAGCAGTAACAGCTGAATACATAAGAACTCTTGGCACCAACCTGGGTCTGTGCTCCACGTTTTTTTCTGGAAAAGAAAGCGCAAGCTATCAGCTCATGGGAGTGGAGTGGTGTGGATATGAATATATATATATATATATATATATATATATATATATATACACCAAAATTCGTCGAGGAAGCTTGGATGGCCGCTGGTAGCGGCGGGCCGGGACGGGATCGCCACTCCCCCGTATTCCAAACAATCGTTCGCACAGTTTCCAAAGAACGACGCCCAGGCCAACAGCTCTGTCCAGCAACTTGTGTTTATTCACAACGCACTCTACGCGTTTCGGGAACTAAATTCCCTTGTTCACGAGTGATAGTGCTTGTTTACAATACAGTTTAAATGCATATCATGTGACCTTCATTTCCATAAACATAAGAAACAGACTACCAAAATTACGTGTCATCTGGAGCTACGAGAACAGACTCACATTACTTGATCAGCAAGCATGGGCGTAGTTAAAGCATCTCGTTGGCTTTATACCTTTTAACAAATTACAATTCATTTGTTAACTAGTTTTGAAAACAATAAATTTACCACTGGTGACAA
Organism: Lissotriton vulgaris; assembly: GCF_964263255.1. Lineage (NCBI taxonomy): Eukaryota > Metazoa > Chordata > Amphibia > Caudata > Salamandridae > Lissotriton > Lissotriton vulgaris. The sequence goes on along the minus strand of NC_141695.1, from coordinate 1,545,231,153 downwards.
AATAAAAATTAACGGGTGAGCACATCATAGGCATTCGAACTCGCGTCTTCGAAATTTACAGGCATCGTGTACCTGGTGCATTAGCTTCGTGTTCCACAGAAACTTTGTTTAATTTCTTAGCCCTAAGGTGAGTTCTGCAACACCTGAGGGCTATAAAAAACCTTGACAAACAATATCCAGTAACCCGGCACTTTGCTATACACCACCAGAGCAACAATAGTCTTCACTGCAGGTACCGATTTTATTAATTTTGGGAGAATGTGAGACACAGCACGAGAAAGACAGAGATGCTGGAGCGAGCTTTGCTTTTTGATCAAGTTATTAACTGGAAAGACCCACAGGGGTTGGATGAGCTGAACGGTGAAAACACATGGCACTACCTGCAGAAAGGTAAATGGACTAATAGAATGATATAAGCGGAACGGAGTAACCGCAAGGCACTGCGTGAATCAAGGCAGTAGAAGTACTTAAAAAAGTGTGCCGAATGGGGATACATCAAGGCTGATTGAATTTTATCCCACTGGGGCGAGAACTAAAGTCTTGTTGGCCTTTGTGCGTTATGAACTGGTAACCGGATCCAGACTGTAGTGCCTTACAGCCCACTTGGGCTAAGAAATTAAACAAAGTTTCTGTGGAACACGAAGCTAATGCACCAGGTACACAATGCCTGTAAATTTTGAAGACGCGAGTTCGAATGCCCATGATGTGCTCACCCGTTAATTATTATTTTGTCACCAGTGGTAAATTTATTGATTTCAAAACTAGTTAACAAATGAATTGTAATTTGTTAAAAGGTATAAAGCCAACGAGATGCTTTAGCTACGCCCATGCTTGCTGATCAAGTAATGTGAGTCTGTTCTCATAGCTCCAGATGACACGTAATTTTGGTAATCTGTTTCTTATGTTTATGGAAATGAAGGTCACATGATATGCATTTAAACTGTATTGTAAACAAGCACTATCACTCGTGAACCAGGGAATTTAGTTCCCAAAACGCGTTGAGTGCGTTGTGAATAAACACAAGTTGCTGAACAGAGCTGTTGGCCTGGGCGTCGTTCTTTTGAAACTGTGCGAACGATTGTTAGGAATATATATATATATTCAATGAAAAAACCATTAGTTTAAGGCCATATATAGTTAGGGATTTGCATTTACAAAACCTTATTTTACTCGCATAAAACCATTGAAATTCCATATATAGTTATAAGCGCTAACTATATATCGCGCACCCGCAATCCACTGCTGATGATGTCACATATTACATCATTCATGACATGGTTAGTGACATCACTGATGACATCACTGATGACATCTCAAATGACATCACTGATGACATCACTGATGACAACATGCAGTGACTGTATGTTTCTATAAAGTTAAAATATCTCTTACATATTGAAGAATGAGTGGATATATAAGTGTCTGGATGAAGGATTTAGTAGGTGCATGACTGACTGTATGAGTGAGTGATTAAATGTGTCTCACTGAGTGCATGGGTTAGTGACTAAACTGTCTTAATTTGTGCATCATTATGTCTGTTGTTCTGTGAACTGTTGCATGTGTTGATAAGTAGCTATATGAGTAACTATATGGGTTATTGATTGGTTGCCCAAGTATTTGTATGGGATACTGAGTGTGTGTGTAGGTGGCTGGGCGGTGTATGACTCTGTGCATAGATGTGTGAGCAGTTGATTCACTAGATGTATGGTTTCAAAAGTGCATGTGGAAACAGCTGTATGGGCGGTTGACTGTGTGCATGAGTGCATTGGAGAGTGAATGGATATCTCAGTGCTACATGTCAAAGTAAGTACATATGTAAAACACAGTACATGTGAGAGTTGACATATATAAATAACTGTGCATAAGAGCCAGTGAATGTGTGAGTGGCTGTATGGATCATTGTGAACTTGTATCAGGGATTGTATAATAGAGTAAATATGTGTTAGTATATGTTTGAATAAGTAAATTTTGTATAACTGTATAGTTGAGGAAATGGAGGTGTGATTGATTCTTTGCATGACTGACTAGGTGTGTGAGTAACTCCATGGATGAGTGACAGTCTGTGAGTGTCTGTTTACACTGATTGTATCTAAGGTTATATTAGACTCTGAAGAGGTTCATCGTATTATCACATGAATGATATCATCAGTGATGTTATCAGTCATGTCAAATGAGATGTTTTCAGTGATGTCATCAGTGATGTCATTTGAGATGTCATCAGTGATGTCATCAGTGATGTCACTAACCATGTCATGAATGATGTAATATGTGACATCATCAGCAGTGGATTGCGGGTGCGCGATATATAGTTAGCGCTTATAACTATATATGGAATTTCAATGGTTTTATGCGAGTAAAATAAGGTTTTGTAAATGCAAATCCCTAACTATATATGGCCTAAAACCAATGGTTTTTTCATTGAATTTTCATGGTTTTGTAAATGCAAATTCCTAACTATATATCCACTATAACCTATGGTTTTTTCTGTGAATTTCATTGGTTTTTTAATAGCAAATATGAAAAGCTTTAAAATGTCAAGTACGTGATAGATGAAAACATTTTCGTATTTATGCACGCTGATGTGCTTTGAACGCTGCACCCCCCCTCCCCTCTTTTGTCTTAGTAGTACTCTCTCTTTGCAGATAGTGAACGGTAGTTAACGCAAGCCTTTCCCCCCTTTTTAATCCGTCGTGCCTGCTTGTCTCTCCATTTGATTGATTGTTGTCCAAGCATTTACTGTTTTAGAATTGGTTCTCTTTGGATCATTCTCTATTTACAAACAAGCACAAAGTCGCAATACTCTGTTTAGTCTTTGCAGATAGTGAAAAATCGTGTAAAAAAAATAAAAGTAATCGAGCAAAATCAGTAGGCCACTAATTGGATCTCTTTTTGACCTCGCTAAAATAGAAATATTAGGAACAACCATACATGAGAAATACGAAAATGGTGAGATGAACTGAGCTCCACACCATGAGGGCTGCAAGACAGCTCGGCTCCATCACCCATCCCGCACAAAATAACGACAAACCCTATGCAAATATTAAAAATATAGACAACACACCAGCAAAGAAACAGGGTAAAACATTTTATTAAAAAACTATTTACATAACGTTGGTTTATAAGATGATATCAGTAGTGGACCGATGTGTGAATAGATCGAAAGCAGCACAAGGCTCCAAGATCCGGATGGCAAGCTCCTGGATGTTGGGTGCCATAGTTTAGAGTTCTGAATTTGAGCCTTTTTCAATGCCTGTGCTTTGTTGAATCAAAATGGCGGCTTGACACAAAGCTGACTCAAGCGTTGCTACTGATGCTATGCAGACCAAAACTGGTTTTCAGTTTGTACATTTTTCTAGATTTTTCAATCCAAGTTTGGTTGACTTTGTAGAACGATGGCTTCAAATTTTCAACATACGGTGTGGTGGCGCTGACTGGGAGGGGGCGCTTCGCTCCTGCCCCCTCCCCAAGTAAGATTTTCATACGTGAAAGTACGTTAATGGTTTTGGTCCCTGAGATGCTTCGATGTCACTGCCATTCTCAAATAGCATAATTCTGGATGTTGGGTGCCATAGTTCAGAGTTCTGAGCAGCGCTTGTAACACTGTCTGAAGCTTATTTCCACCTACTGCAGCTTCACTATTCTCAAAGTATGTGAGTGTCGTTTGTGGACCTGACTGCATTAGAAAACTTGGGCGGTGTGATGGCCATGGACTCGGAGAAGACGCTTGGCTCCGACACCCTCCCCAAGTCTTATAGCACTGGTGTAGCCTGAGATCGCCCCCGACATAGGCGGCCGGCTCCCGGGGTCCGGCGGAACTTTTTGCCTTTTGATGACTCTTCAATTCTGGACCTTGTCCCACAATCCGTTTCACCTGAAGACAAGCTGTAGTGGGGCGCCCCTTTACCGTTTTAGTTGCCATTCCGCCCGCTTTTGCTACACTGTGCCTCTTCCGCCATTCAGCTGTTTACCGCCCGCTCTTGCGACTACAGCGTCTCGCTCATCATGTAGTTGAGTTGCTCCCGCTCTTGCGGTGCAGCGATAGGCGGCTGCCACAGGACTCTCAAAATGGCGGCCGGCTCTTCGGTTTTGGGCCTGGTCCACTAAAATGGCCCTGGGATACCTTGGAACTCGGACGCTTCCCTGATAGGGCTTGGGTCCCATTCTCGAAAAGCGTCCCCTCAGCCGTGAAGATTCTACAAAAGTCTTGGGAGCCTCCGACTCCCGCAGGCTTCTGGTGGGGAGCGGCTGCCATGATTGCTCGTGGAATGGCCACGACGGAGCTACGAGATGGTAGTGGTCTCATGCTGACGCCAGCTTTAGTCTGAAACATCCAGAAACACTGTAGACTACCAATTCGATCAGTTCCGGTAGCGCCCCAACATGACCCGGAAGAGAAGAACTTGCCCTCCCCTCTTTGACTGATGGTTCTTGTTGCCTGTCACCTCTGTTGTCATTTAACAGAACTTTTTGGACTGCTGAAAGGGGTTGTGTTCTGAACGCTGGTTGGTGGAGACATTTTGACTATATTCTTGACCTACGTTGTCGCGTAATGCGTTATATGACACGCCGCGTTAGCGCACCCGGAAGTGATCCGAGGCGCGGCGCGCAGCGCGTAACGTAAGCATAACAGGTCATATGACTTGTTAATAAAACTTTTCATTGGTTCATTTTACTTTTGTTAATTTAATGATGAAAAGCTTGGTCATATGACCTAAAAATTACGCTTTTTATTGTTTTCGAACAATATTTTTTTTTCAAACATATGTTATAATATTCCAGGCTAATGTACTTTCCCGGAAAATTTACAACTGACTTGCAAGTAAAATATATTCCTTTTTCGAGAAAAAGGGCGTTTCTTCCTTCCATGACGGAACCGTTGAGTAAAAGAGATTCGGCCTGCTGTCTTAGTCGCCGATACGCCTGATTATCAGATTCTTATCGATCACTTTATGTTGCAGACATGAAAAACACAACTGCCCTTGACCATTTATCTTTACTGCGTTCCTACATATTATACCTTTTATCCGTCATGTAATTGGACTGCTTTATTTCACTTGCCTTTTACTGATTCGAAAACAGTGACTAAAAGTAAAAACTTTACCAATGTAAATACTACTACCGTGTTTTGTTTTAAAAACCTTTATTGTGAAAATGTCAGTATACAAATACGGGCCTATAACCACGTGGGCCGGCCACGGAGCAAACTGAAATCGTATATGATGAGGAGACATTTACACTGTAGAGGAACGTAACGAGCGGGCCATTAGGTTGCAAGAACTAAGGTGTCTAACAGTTGCGGAATCGGTGGACATACATTTTGTAATTAAAATAGGACAGGGCCACTTACAATAACATTTTCTAGATATACATTTGCGGGCAAGGAGTTACGAGTCCCATTTATACCGGCGCCATTTTGGGCGAGGCCGGGCAGGTCCAAGATATAGTCAAAATGTCTCCACCAACCATCGGCCAGACCAGAACCCCTTTCGGCCCTTTATGCTACAAGATGGTGTCTTCCATTCAGAAAATATTGTTGGCAGCATTTTGAAAGGAAACAGAAACAGCCGTTCTCCTAGTGAGTTTCACATTGTTACATTTAGGAAGAATGTTGAAGAGTAGTATGTGGAAAATCTGAAGCCATTTTTCTACAAACTCTCAATCAGACTTGGATGGAAAAAAAAAACATGAAGAATGTACAAACTGAAAACCAATTTTTGTCTGTATAGCATCAACAGTAACGCTTGAGTCAGCTTTGTGTCAAGCCGCCATTTTCATTCAATCAATAGCGTCCCCCTGCACACATTCAGGGACCTGGTCGTGTCTTCAGATGAAACGGATTGTAGGAAAAGAAGCAGAAAGGAAAAGGCAAAAAGTTCCGCCGGACCTCGGGAGCCGGCCGCCTATGTCATGTGCGACCTTTGGCCACACAAGGGCAATAGTGAAGCTGCAGCAGATGCAAATAAGCTTCAGACAATCTTACAAGCACTGCTCAGAAATCTCAACTGAGGCACTCAACATCCAGGACTTGCCATTCGAATCTTGGCGCCTTGTGCTGGTTCCGACCTATTCACACATCGGTCCTGGATCTCGGCGCGTTCGACTCACTGTACCGCAACAGTGACCGCAATTCAGCTGGACAAGCCGCCATTTTCATTCACTCAATAGCGTCCCCCTACACACATTCAGGGACCTGGTCGTGTCTTCAGATGAAACGGATTGTAGGAAAAGAAGCAGAAAGGAAAAGGAAAAAAGTTCCGCTGAACACCACCTTGGGCAATAGTGAAGCTGCAAAAGGTGCAAATGAGCTTTAGACAGTCTTCAACTTACTCTGATTCTTATAATAAACTTCAGATAGTCTTACAAGCACTGCTCAGAACTCTCAACTGAGGCACTCAACATCCAGGACTTGCCATTCGGATCTTGGCGCCTTGTGCTGGTTCCGACCTATTCACACATCGGTCCACTACTGACATCACCTCATAAGCCAACGGGGCACCCCACGCCGACTTTCGGCGCAGCATTGTAGGATGGCCACACCAGTGCGGCAACTTGCTGGACACAACATCGGGGCCATCCAGATCTCGGCGCGTTTGACTCACTATACCGCAACAGTGACCGCAACTCAGCTGGACACGCCGTCTTTCGGCGCAGCATTGTAGGATGGCCACACCAGTGCAGCAATTTGCTGGACACCACCTCGGTGCCATCCGGATCTCGGCGCGTTCGAGTCACTGTACCGCAACAGTGACCGCAATTCAGCTGGACACGCCGTCTTTCGGCGCAGCATTGTAGGATGGCCACACCAGTGCGGCAATTTGCTGGACACCACCTCGGTGCCATCCAGATCTCGGCGCGTTCGAGTCACTGTACCGCAACAGTGACCGCAACTCAGCTGGACACGCCGTCTTTCGGCGCAGCATTGTAGGATGGCCACACCAGTGCGGCAATTTGCTGGACACCACCTCGGTGCCATCCGGATCTCGGCGCGTTGTGCTGCCTTCGGCCTATTCGCACATCGGTCCGCTACTGACGCCGCCTCACGTGCCAACGGATTTTCTACGCTTTTTGTAGCCCTATGCCGCATAACAGGTCATGTGACTTGTTTATAAAACTTTTCATTGGTTCATTTTACTTTTGGTTTCCTAAAGATGGAAGGCTTGGTCATATGACCTAAAAATAACACTTTTCATTGGTTTAGAACATTTTTTTTTCCCAAACGATGAAAGCCCCACCTTGTTTCTGGATCATTCAGACTGAAGCTGGCGTCAGCATGAGAGCACCACCATCTCGTGGCTCCGTCGTGGTCATTCCGCGAGCAATCATGGCAGCCGCTCCCCACCGGAAGCCTGCGGGAGTCGGGGGCCCCCAAGACTTTTGTAGAATCTTCACGGCTGAGGGGACGCTTTTCGAGAATGGAGCCCAAGCCCTAGCAGGCAAGCGTCCGAGTTCCAAGGTGTCCCAGGGCCATTTCAGTGGACCAGGCCCAAAACCGAGGAGCCGTCCGCCATTTTAAGAGCCATGTGGCAGCCGCCTATCGCTGCACTGCAAGAGTGGAAGCAACTCAACAACATGGTGAGCGAGACGCTGTAGCCGCAAAAGCGAGCGCAACTCAGCTAGATGGCCACCACCTGGGGAGGCCCGTTCACGCCGCCTCCCCCACCCCCGGGCCGCCGCACGCCAATTTTCGGAGCAGCATTGTAGGATACGAAAACCAGTGCGGCAGTTTACTGGACATCACCTGGGTGCCTGTCGTACATGTTGTGTCAGCCATGTGACACTGGACACAGTCCCATCAACATCTCAACGCGTTCTGCTGCCTTGGGACTATTCGCACAACAGACCGCTACTGACGAGGCCTCCCCCCGCACCACCCGGGACGCCCCACGCTGTTTTTCTGTGCTGCATTGTAGGATCCCAAAACCAGTGCGGCACCCAGGCGACATCACCTGGGTGCCGTCCAGAACTCTGCACGTTGTGCTGCCTTGGGACTATTCGCACAAAAGACAGCTTCTAACCATTGTTGCTTTTTGTGTTGAAAAATGTTTAAATGTTTTTAGTTTTTGTTCCGTTCGTTATAGTTAATAGTTAATAAAGTTTTATAATCTTACTTTGTTGGAGTGTTATCTATTTTTTTAAAAACGGGTGAATGGGGCCTTGAATCGGGTTATTGTCATGTGTGGGCTTTGGAAGTGTGCTGCTGCAGGATCGGACATTTCAAACTCAAATGCACGTTCTTTTTCTTACCTTTCCGAAGCATGGAGCGCAATAGCAGGCAGAGAAAGGGTGATGCACGTGTTGAACACTACCTGACCTGGCAAGTTGCTGGCAGTGCCCCCCCCCCCGCCCGCTCCTGAAAGAGGACACACACCGCTGCCCCGAGTACTTCACAAATCTTTAAAAGACCATGCGCTTGTTCATGAGGCTTAAATGGTTTATCACCTCTTCTAGAACCCCTACATCGACCCTCTGACGTTTCCTGGAAAAATTACCATGTAACACAATACCAAGCCCTGTCAGCTGAAACCCCCAAGGAATCGTGGGGCATATTATCAAGGGGGTTTATCTCCGCTTTTTTGGCTTTAAAAGCCAAGAAAGCGGAGATAAAAATATCTCCCTATTATCAAGCTGTCGCTAACACCAGTTAGTGACAGCTAAAAGGAGATAGCGACCATCTTGGGCCCCGCTTTGCATGTCAGTGATACTTATCACTAATGACATGCAAAGCAGGCGTGCCAAGATGTTAGCGACTGGAAACAGTCCCTAACATCGCTATCTCCTATTACCAACTTTTGGAGATATTCGCGCTAAGCGCGAATATCTCCAAAATCTAACACCTGCCCTGAGCAGTTCTTAGCCATGTTATCCAATGGGAGGTGGATAACATGGCTAAGAGCATTTGCTCGATAATACATGAATATCGCTGACTTTTCTGCGATAATAGCAAGGTTTATCTGCGATAAAAATCGCCGATGTGCGGCGATAATTTTTGTCTCTAAACAAGTTAGAGACAAAAATTATCGCTAGCTGTTCGTAATATGCCCCCGAGTTTTTGCTTGCAGAAATCGGGAGGCGGGAGACTAGCACTGAAATCAGTAGTCACACGCCTGAATCGGGAGGGTTGGCATGTCTGAATTCTCTACAGCTGGGGCCATAAACTACATCCGCAGGGGTAAGTGATAGCCTAGGTCCGGCCTGGACAATCGGACACAGAGGAAGAGGAGTGTCAGAGGGTGCGGTAGTGAATAGGGTGAAAGAGAGGTGTCGGGAGGGCACAGGGTGTGATTCTCAGAGAAGAGCAGCGCAGATGGGGGGAAGTATATGGCCCATGCATGAGAGAGAGAGCGGGGATGACCAGTGCGTGGGGGAGATGCTTGCGAGGGTGGGAAGCCATGCTGAGGATCGGCGGCGTGCAGAGAGTGGGCCTGGTCAAGGCATCTAAAATGGCTGCCGTGCACGACAAAATTGTGGCATTGGACAAAAAGGCAAGATGGCGCAGACAATGTTTTTCAATAAGGATTCATTTATAACAAAATATTTACTCGCAGTGACAAAATGGTGGTCAACACTTCCTGATTTCCATCGAATCGAACGTTAACAAACGTCACGCAGCAAAAACAAAAAAAAAAAAAAAAAAAGCTCACGCACAGAGCAGTTTTTAACCATGTTATCCAATGGAAGGTGGATAACACGGCTAAGAGCATTTGCTGGATAATGCATGAATATCGCTGACTTTTCAACGATACTCATGCATTGTAGCCGATGTGCGGCAATAATTTTTATCTCTAAACAATTAAAACGAAGCACAAAATGGCGAATTCCCGTTTCGCTACCAGTTTGCGGCCCAGTTCGCGGCCCGTGAAGCGCTTCTACCGTGAAAAATCATTTTTTTTCTTTTCCCCACGGGACCCTTTAATAACCCCAACAACATTCCTAGGGGGTCAAGAGGGGGATACCTTGCCCCCTTTCATTAAATTCCCCTTTCGTTTTTCACCTCTTCTTCTCTCTCGATCCTACCGAGAGACAAAATGGCGGACGCTCCGGACTGTCACGCAGCAAAAAAAAAAAAAGCTCACGCACAGCCGCTGGAAGAGATGTATCAACATATATCAGCCTCCTCAGCCACCCTCAGGAAACATAGGGGATTAGGATACGTCTCCCGCACCCCCTTATACCTAATAATTTAATTAACGAAGCACAAAATGGCGAATTCCCGTTTCGCTACCAGTTTGCGGCCCAGTTCGCGGCCCGTGAAGCGCTTCTACCGTGAAAAATCTTTTTTTTTTCTTTTCCCCACGGGACCCTTTAATAACCCCAACAACATTCCTAGGGGGTCAAGAGGGGGATACCTTGCCCCCTTTCATTAAATTCCCCTTTCGTTTTTCACCTCTTCTTCTCTCTCGATCCTACCGAGAGACAAGATGGCGGCCGCTCCGGACTGTTTAGAATGTTGACAGACACCGGAGAGCCAATCAGCTTTCTGCGCGCAAAGTTCCGATAAGCGAAAAGTAAGCGGACCGGATCGCTGCCCGGAGCGCTGTTACAGATATATATCTTGATTTAAACGTTAATTTCTCAAAATCCACTGAAGCACATATATTGAGACCTAGCAAAGGCACATCGGGCTAACAGTCCCTACAATTTTGCCAAGTTTCGTGCAAATCCATTCAGCCGTTCGAGCTAAAAGTGAGTCCAACCGCCCTATGGAAAACTCAATGCAAAAAACGCGTTTTGGGACCCCCCTTTTTTCTCAGCCCCCCCTTGACGAAACCCCACCAAATTTTCAGGGGCTGCTCAGAAACAAAATGTGCCATTTTCCTGAAAATTTCAGCCGATTCCGTCCACAAACGCAAAAGTTATTAGACATAGAATTTTCAGAAATCCCATAGGGAATTAATCCTAACTATATATACCTACTGGCGATAGCCAGTAGGTAATAATATATATATATATATATATATATATATATATATATATATATATATATATATATATATACATACATACATATATATATATCTCTATATATAAATATATATATATATATACATATATATATATATATATTTTTTTTTTACCTATTGGTGATAGCCGGTAGGTTTTTACAGTTAGGACCAAAGTTTCCATAGGTTAAACGTTATTTGTTTTTCTAATAACTTTTGCTCCCCTTGACAAATCTCCCAAAAATTTTCAAAACACATCCCCTTTTTGGTTCAGCTGCTGTGTTGAAAATTTTGGGGGATCCTGCTTCATGGATCACCCAAACATTTTAATGTCAATTTTTTATGTCTATGGGGATTTTTCATTTTGTAAACACGACTACAGCCTGAACCGCTTTCCGTAATTACACCAAATTTGGCAGAAAGCTACACGTTGGTCCAGAAAGTGTGCTTTTTGTAAGTTGGTGTAAATCTGTTCAGTAGTTTCAGAAATATTTAAGTTTTGAAATACTGATATCTGGGAGCCCAAAATCCTACTGAAATTAAATTGACTGCCAACACTTCAACCCTGAAGTGCTGGCACACATCTTGGGTCTCGGTTTGAAGCTGAGTTCCACAAAAAGTTTAAAAAAATAAAAGTGGCATGGTAGAAACACTAAAAGAAAATTATTCTGTTTCCTAACTATAATGTCCCTGTAACCATTGTATTTTTCAGTGAATTTATAAGATTTTTTAAAATTCAATTTCCTTCCTATAACGTTCCTGTAAACTTTGTTTTTTCAGTGAATTTATAAGATGTTTAAATTCTTATTTCATAACTGTAATGTATATATACTAAAATACATAACATTCTTGAGAAATAAATATTTTTAACAACTATATTTTTGCAAATGATATTAAACATTTCAATATTTTAAACATTGATATTTTGTCTACCGATATTTCTGACCCACCATATTTTTACCTCGATATATGTGCAAGTCAAAATTTTTGCATCAATATTCTGTCCCTGCACCCATGACACTATGGGGTCCATTAGGATGGCGGGCGGACTTTGCCTGCCCGCCATCCCCGTGCAAAATGGTGCTGAAAGCGCCGCCCGCCACAATGGTAAAAATGCACGTTGTGCATTTCAAAGCGGTGCCTGCCATGTTGCACTTTGAAATGCGGGGGGTACCCCCATGTGCACCCCCAAAGTCCCTGGGGGGCCTGTTGTGGGCCCCCGCAGGGAGTCTCCGCATGCCTTTCCCCAAGCCCATCATAATATGGCTGGCGGTGCCTAATAGACACCGCCACCATATTAAACATTTTCCACTCCGGCCGCAAGGCGACCGGGGCGAAAAAGCGGCGGACGGTCTTTACGTTCACCGCGGTCCCCCCCGTCATGATAATATGGCGGGGGGAAATGGGTGGCGGGCGGCAAAGGATGTCGGGCGGAGCGCCACCGCCCGCATGGCAGTGGCGATCCGCCCGACATCCTAATGAGCCCCAATATCTTCCCTTTTGTTAAATAAACTGTACAAACAACGGCCTCATGACATTTCCCCAATAAGTCATTGAGGCACTTGCTGTAGTTTGCCAGAGTGAGTGGAATGAGATGGTTGATATGCACTCGATTTTGCCCAGATGGCACATTTTCTGGTGCTTGATCTGGACTATTAGGCGGAATCGCCTCATTCATAATTGCAGGAGCTGATGAAAATCGAGGTCAGTGCATGAAGTGTGACAAGCCCAATGTGATGTACTTTCTTAGACAATGTGCCATCACCATGTATCCATTGCACTTTACAAGTCTTGGAGGATCAACAGCGAATGGAGTGTCTGTAATCTGCTTTCATTTCTGCATGACCAGGACCCAGTCACCTTCATTGAAGACTGCTTCCTGAGCTCGGCGAAGCATATATTTTCATTCTGTACCATCGAGAACATGTCTGTGACACAAACCATATATGCACTCAAGGATCGGTCTACTGTTCATTGCGGCAGTTTGGTTCTGATGCTTCTCCCATATTAGCAAGGTATGAGGACTCTCACCAGTTTTAGAGTGAGGTTTTGAACAATAAGCACAGAGGGCTTGACAAAGTGCCTGAATCAACTTAATTTCCTCCATCGATGCCAATTGAATTAACCTTTTGAGGGTGCCCGTGAATCATTCCACAACACCATTGAATCTCCTTCTTCAGCTGAGAATAAGCATTCTCTGTGTCAGACAGGCTTCGACTTGTGTAGGCCACAATGTGTCTCTGAGCATTCAGCTGACCATTATGTTGAGCAAAGATTGCCCACCAGCCCCACCGAGCTCTCATCTACTGTGATCGCAGTATTTAACTCAGGGTAAAAATTGGCTGTCTTGGTTGCGTTCTCAATTGAATGCTTGATTCTTTTGAAACTTTGATTACATTCTGCAGACCGCTGAAAAGGGACGTTTCATTTTGTCAAGTCCTTCAATGGGACACTCACAGTAGCATATTTACAAATGTACCTTGAGCAATAACTGGCCATGGCTAAGTAGGATTGTAGCGTGATGACATTTTGAAGGGGGGCAAGTAGCTCACAGTGCTTGCACTTTATCTGGGCCAGGAGTCTTTCCCTCATGAGAAAATGTGTGCCCAAAGAATTTAAGTTTGTTCTTGTGAACTCACACTTTGCTGCAATCAGAGTGAGATCTGCATCAGCAAGTAACTGACACACTTGTGTAAGATCCTTATCATGCTACTTTTGCAATGCTCCAAATACCAGTATGTCATCAGTATATTTAAAAAATGAGTGACAGGTTGAATTATTCAACGTATAACATTCTGCAGCTGACGAGACTCCAAAACTCAAACTTTTACATCTGAACACACCAACATGAGCCGAAAAAGTGTTGATGTACCTACAGTTCTCTTCCAACTCAAGTTGATGGTATTGCTTGATCAGGACAGGACAGGAGACTTTGGCATATGGACAAGGATGTCCTTCTATCTTTTTTTCTTTGTTGACCTAGTTCACAGGTATATCAACACAGATGCGCACGCCACCGCCACTGTCCTTTTTTTGGCTCACCACTATGGTGAAACCCATGCGTATGATCGTGGAGTGCTCAACTATGTCATGCTTTAACAATATTTCTAGTTATTTCTCCTGTAAGTGGCAATTGACTCAGCAGTGCCATTGGGCAACAGGGCAACTGTCCTCATTGATATAAAGTTGCACTTTCATTGTCTTGAGCCTTCTTAGGCCATGAAACAACAATGGGAACTGACCCACAATTTCAAACTGAGTACGGATGTTGTAGTTGAGAGATATTAGTCCCATGTCAACAGCAGTAGCAATACTGAGTAGGCATGCACTTGACAAAGTACCTTGAAGAACGTGAATTGTCGATTGCACTGTTATTGCTTTATGTCACACTGTCGCTGTGAAAGACACTTAACTCTGCATCGGTTTGGAAGCAGCACACGTATAACCTATGCATTTGACAGGTTGAGGAGTAGCACATGGGGCGCACAATGGAACTTTTTGACTGTCACAACATTAATTGAAGCACAGCAGTCTATTACAAAGGTTATGGGGCAACAGTTGACCTTCATTGTAATCTTGGGACAGTGTCCAAATGAATTTCGTTGTTTTGTTTGGTTGTTTACCTTTGTCTTTTGTTCTTCCATGTAAGCATCCAAACCTGCATGTGCCTGTTGTTCCTTGGACAATACTATCATTGCACATCTATCTTCTTCACTGGCGCCTGTTAATGACGTTGAAGAGCCTTTGTATGAGGAACTTGAAGATGATCAACTTTGTCTGGTTTCTACTTGTAACTTATATTGCTTTTTGGCCTTGTGTGTGTGTGGCAAGAATAGTTCTAGAACCTTCTAGCATCCATTTAGCCTTCTCACTGTGACGCATTTGGTTTCTCTTTCACTTTCACTTTGCACACCATTATAAAGTGGTTTTCTTTCCTGCAGCCTTCGAATGTCTCTCCTATGGCTGGACGTTTGCCTTCATAGGGAAATGGAAATCGACATCCAAAACACAAATGTGTTTTCTTCTGAGACATTGACTTGTGTGCATCTACCTTGTATTTGTACTTGCCTTTCATTATCAATGCTGACTCACCCGGCATTGTTCCAACTTCCATACAAGCAGCCTGTCTATCTGCATGTTCTTCTGTGCTTGCGGCCATTAGCTCTTTCTCTAAACTGAGGGTGTGTCTCAACATGCATCTTCTGAACAAGTCTGAAAGACATCCGTCGATGACTCTACGGCGCATGGATTCTTTATTATTGAATTTACTGAACTTGCAGTGTTTGATAAGCATGTTAAGTCTTTCAACAAGCTCTTCCTTCATTTTACCTGCTTACTGTCTCAATTGTTTGAAAATTTACCTTTTATAGTCATAGTCACCATTCGGCATTGGATTGAACTTGGTACCCAATGCCTCTTTGATCTGATGATGCTATAGTGCATCAGTCTGTGAGATTTTCTTAGGCACCTCTTTTACTCCGGCGAGGTTCTTTAAATAGTTAATGATTTTCTTATCTTCTTCTTGTAGGGCATTTATGAAGCCAATGAATGTCTCAATCCATACAGTCCACCTGGAGCCAATATTCTGTTTCTTGGTGGTGTCAAATGCCGGTTTCAGAAACACAGCTGCATCGTCATTCGTGCTCCTTTCTGCAGCCATTGAAAATATTCACCATTCCAATTGCAATTGGTGCTCTGGATGCCACTATGCAGTGTGCATGTATTGACCTCTCAACTGGGCCTGGGTCGTCACACCTGGTTCGAGGTTGTATTTTTGCACTTTTGTATATGGACTTCACTGCCTTTAGCATCTGCTTTGCATTGATAATGGCTCTGTGTTGTGATTTGTGATTTGGTGCAATATGTCTTCTTTTGGCCTTACCAGTGGATTTCTGGCGAGCTTTTGAAGATGCTCCTTTTTAGGTCCTTCAACATCTTCAACGGCCTTGCCTGGGCAGAAGCGGGGCTTTGACTCCACATACACCAACTTCAGACTGCTTTGTATCGACTTGGGGTGCGTGTGGCATGCAAAAGTAGTTTGCTGTCCCATTGCAAACCCTCAGGGAGAGCGCTCACATATCTTTGGGACACATATCCCTATCACTATACTCGTTGCCAGATGTAGGGGCATATTATCAAGCCCCAGCGATAATTAAATTATCACCGGCTTTCGATGGAATATATCGCCATGCTAACATTGTATTATCAACGCTTAGCGCTATGGCGATAAATATTCCAGCGATGTTCTATGGAAAACGGCGATAACTTGATGATAAGGCCCTGTGGCCTTAGCCCCCGCAATCCCCCTCCCATGTTAGGGATGCCTTAGTAAGGAATTTAACAGACGTTAAATTCCTGCATTAAGGCATAGTTAACGCGATTTCAAATATCGCTACCCCTCGTTGATAATATCGCAAAGCTGGGTTAGCAACATTTTCCCATGGAGTTTTGTCAGGCACGCCTCCTTTGCATCTCATTAACGATGCGATGCGAGGCATGCTGACAACGGGCGCTAAAGCAAGGAAACACGCACCAGCGTGTCCTTTTTAATAAAGCGATAATGTTATCGCTGCTTTTCGCAGAAAACGGACGCTAAAGCGGCGATAATGTCATCGCCAGCCCTTGATAATATGCCTTGTAGTGTCCTCCCAAGCCCTGATGTATGCAAATGAATACCCCACACACGAGGATATGCAACTGATGAATATTATTCCTCAGCAGACTATCACACACTGCACTCTGATTGCGTCATAACTGTTAATAGCCACATCTTAACACCTCCCAGCTAGTTATGCAATTCCTCTGTCAAGGACCGTAGGGCACATAGTCTCATTGCACTATATTAGCCAGGTAGGTTCTCCCTTTCTTCCCAAAGAAAATGATGTCTGTAATACTACTAATAAGTTACAGCCAGTTCCACTACATCCAGTTCTATGTTTAATCAGGGCTTTAAAAACATTCTAAAGGACCTATATGTATGTGTTACTGTCAGTAGCATATGGTTATAGATGTTATATGGCATAATCGCAAATGAAGAGCTCGAAAACTAGTAAAATGATTAGTGGATAACGTAGATCTTTCAGGAGCCCTGCAAGTTACAACAGCTTTATCAGAAAGGAAATGACATGGGATACAACTTAAGAGAATTTTGATCTTGCAAAAATCCCCGCCACATGGTGCATGCTGTAAATCCACAATTGTATTAATAACATAATGACAGCGGTACACTTTTTTTTTTACATTATTTGCTTGAAATCGACAATTTTTATGATGTCAACCATTCCTAATTATTGGCCTTTGGGTGATTTTTTTCAGGTTAGTCTAAAAGGACTGCACGGCGAGCGGTATTACATGGACTATGGTGTCATACTATCTAGAGACGAAATCTGAGGTTTCTCCTGCCACTCTGACACAACACTACAGGGGCATAGCTGTCAATACTCCAATAGGTGCAGTGGCCCTCGGGCCAAGGGTATTAGGCCCAATTCACGCTAGTTGGTAGCTACTTTTTTACTTAGAAGCAGGTGGATTAGGGCATAATTTCCTTTTTGCATTGGGAGCCCTGGGATGTATGACGTTACAACGCATGCTTTTACCATGCATGCTGTTACAACGCCAGTTGTACAACGCAAACCTTTACAACGCATAGCGCTTTGGGGTGCTGGATAGTGAATAGTTTAATTTACTATTCCAACTCCAGTCCCCGTGGACCCTAGGGAAGGTGTTGGATAGTAAATTAAATCTATTCCCTATACTAGAGCGCCCCCAGCGCAATGCGTTGTAATGGTTTTCGTTGTAAAACCTGCGTTGTAATAGCACTGCGTTGTAAAAGATTAGTTGTAAAGGATGTTTCCCGGAGCCCTGCCACTCTAGCTACACGCCAGGGTGACATGCACAGTGCATGAGGCGATGGCTGAGTGCACCCCCTCAGAGGGCCTCAAGCCGTGCCTCAAATAATTATTGGAGGGTTCCCTTAAGCAGAACCACTCTGCTGCACCTGGCCAGAACACCTGGCCCTGAACCAGGGTATCACAAGCCCACCTACGCGATAGGGCAAAGACTCCCAGAGAGTCCTTCAGTTCCCGAAGCTCAGACCGGGTCAGAAAAAGCAGAAAACCTATTATTATGTATGTATTTCGCGTCTCCCTTCATTGGTGAGTCAACAAGTTGCGAGTTCCCCGATGGGGTCATATCCGGCCACGGAGAAGGTGGCAGACGATCTGGAATCCCGCATGCAACTCAGACTTCCTCAAAGAAGCCACGTCCTCGGAGAACCTGAGGTGACTGGAGAAGCTCCTGACATTTGCAACTCTACCGAGTACTATCAGACCTGAACCAGTGCCAGGAGAGATGCGGGCAATCGTCACAAAGTGTGTTTTGTATTTTTCTTTCAAAACAGAGTTCACAGGAGAGTACAGGAACACTGAAACGGGAACTTGCCTAAGGGCCGTCGCACGACTTCAGTGTCTTATTTCATAATGTAGGTACATCCGTTAATGGCGCACCCATAAGTCACGTCGAAAGCAGCCCTGTGGCAGTGCACTCTTTAGTTAATACTTTACCGTACAGTGTAGCTCAGCAAGGAAATAGAGCAACCATGATCCGACCCAGAGCTTGAGCACTGATACAGTTTCAGTCACCTGTCCTTAAAATGTCATTCTCTGCCAAAATCGTAAGCGAGAATGCCTTAATTTAAGGGTCGCAGTATAGGGGAATATCTCTTCGTTTCTATATAAAATATGCGGTCCTGGATAAAAACAAGAATTTTACTTGAACAGATTTTTAATGAGATTAGTAATAATTCTCTGACCCCCAATAATGATTAAATGCTGGGTTTCTTTGTTAGAATTCTGCATCTTGGCTTGTAGATCACGTAGAAAGAAGTAAGCAACAAGTAGATAACTCATGTGGCCTCCTAATAAAGTGAGCAACCCCTTTAGTTAGCATGTTGATAGAAGCAACCCACTGTCTGCAGCTGTTCCATCCCTGATTTTTATACATCTTGATTGATTATGCAGCTGTTCAAATCATAGGGGCAGATGTATCAAGATTCCATTTTGCACTTCTCAAATAGCGATTGTTAAGGAATCGCTATTTGAGAAGTGCAAAATGGTATGCATGTAGAATTTCGCTATTTATTAGCGATTCCTTAGAATTCCTTAATTGTGATTAGCAAATTGCTAATCGCAATTAAGGAATAATTTCCCATTCATTTCTATGGGCCAGGAGGCCCATAGGAATGAATGTAAAATTGCACTCAATTTGCGATTAGCAATTAGCTAATCGCAAATTGAGAATAATTTCAAGGGTGCAAGGGTGTCTTAAGGACACCCTGCTGCACCCCTGAATTTGACATGTACATGCATATGGCGCACATACATGCCCTAAGGGCATGTATGAGTGTCATATGGTACCTTTAGAATTAAAAAAAAGTGCTTTTTGAAAAGAATTCGCAAATTACCACCAACTACAAGTTGATGGTAATTTGCGAATTCTTAGTCAAAAATCGCAACACTGAAATGCTTGATACATTTCAAATCTAAAATCGCAATTTGCTATTTCTTAAAAGCCTCGCAATATTAAGGAATCGCTAAATTAGCGATTCCTTAATATTGCGAGGCTTTTTGCATGATACATTCCAAATCCCGTTTTTTTGTCGCAAACGCTGCTATTTTCCGAATCGCAGCGTTTGCGACAAAAAAACCGGATGATACATCTGCCCCATATTCATTTATTTTTCTTGTGGATTGATTATGTAGCTGTTTATTCCATGTTAGTATTTTTGCTTCTGGATTGATTATGCAGCTGTTCCATCCATGTTGTTTTTTTTTGTTTTTACTGCTGGATTGATTATGCAGCTGTTCCTTCCATGTTAGTTTTCTCCTCTGTCCTTGATGGATACTTTTTCTGTTTTGTCTGAGTTTGAGTGGCCCCCTTTCCCAAGGGACCTCAAAACATTTAAACATAATACACCCTAATGGAAAATAATTACCATAAATAGACCTTACAACACTGTAGTCTCAAGACAGCACCCTTCTTACCCCCACCACAAATGTACAGTGAACTGATATGTATATACTATTGAGGTACAATAATTCTACCCAGGTATATAAATAAGTATATATTACCCCATGTAAATGAAGACCAGTGACCTCCGATAAATGGAACCTCTATGTTATATTTTTTGTGATGGTTTTGAAACTATATATAGATGACATTTGCATCAACGATTTTGAACATCAGAATAAGTGTTGCGAAAATATTGCGGTTTAGCGTTATTTGTACATAGTCACATCTTTGTATGAATTATAATTGTAAATTGAAGATGGTTGCTGCCGACTGAAAAACAACATGGTCAAGCAAGACCCCGTTGTTGGACTTGGGCCTCCCTGCAGGGTTACCCCCAAACTTTTAGGCTTCACCCTTCTGTTTTCTGAACCCGTTTTTATTGCCTTGTAGGACTCTGTGCACTTTACCACTACTAGCCAGTGGGAAAGTGCTTGTGCTCCCCCCGTAAAACAAAGTACAATTGGCTTACACCTGATTGATACATTTTACTTGCAAGTCCCTCATATTTTGGTACCATGAGTACACAGGACCTGTACATTAAATGCTACAAGTGGGCAGCAGCACTCGTTGTAAATCCCACTGAAAGCTGCCTATTAAACCATGTCTCAGGACTTCCATTGCAACCTATATGCTGTTCTAAACTGCCAATTCGACCTGGAAAATAAAACCTTTTTCCATGCCTAAACTTTTTTTTTCAGTATATATAAGTCAGGCCCCAGAGAGCCCATGGGGCAAGGCGCATTGTATTTAAAACATAGGATATGTGTTTTTTAAAGTTTTACATGTCCTAGTAGTGAACAATCACCAATTCATTTTTCACTACTGTTAGGTCTACCTCTCCCATAGGATACCATTGGGCTACCTTATTACATTTAATAAGTGCTAACTTTTGAATGGGTTTGATTGGGAGCCGGTAGAAATATCATGTTTGGACTCAAATTGATTGTAATTTTAAATCTTCTTTAATGGTAAATTTGAATTTTAGATAACAATTTTGAAAATGCCTCTTTAAGAAAGCTGCCATTTTCCTGACCTAACCTTTCTGACACCTTCTAGGAGTTTCCAGGTACCTGATACTGTGAAATGCTTGCCCATCAAGAATGCGTATTGGGTCCAGACTATGAACAATAGGACTTGGGTGTAACTGGGAGAAGGCCATCTACCAGGATGGAAGGGGGAAGATATGTTATGTTATGTCATCTTTATTTGTAGCTCGCATGGATACTCACGAGTGTCCCGGCACGAAGCCTGCTGTAAGGGTAAGAGAGTCTATTTAAGCGAAACAGTGTGTTTTTAAATTTTTGCTTGAAGGCAGCTAGGTCATGCAAGTTACGGAGGGCAAGAGGCAGCGCATTCCATGCAACAGCGGCCAATCTTGCCAGCGTGCTGCCACCTTGCCTCTGATATTTGAATCAGGGGACCTGAACAGGGCGATGGGATGAAGAGCCCAGCTGTCTAGCTGGAACATAGAAAGAGAACCGTCTTTGTAGGTAGAGTAGACCAAGGCCATGCAAAGCTCAAGGGGCTAAGACCAGTGCTTTAAACTTTACCCAAGCCACCATAGGTAGCCAATGCAAAGATCGCAGGTGATGTCGCAAGCTGCTCCTGGTGGACACACCCAGAAGAAGTCTGGCTGCCACATTCTGGACCACCTGAAGCTTTTTTAGCAGATATCCCGGGATGCCTATGTAAAGAGCATTAGCATAATCAAGCTGGGATAAGATAAGTGCACATGTGACCGTTTCTCTCGCTGCTTAGGGAAGAAGAGGAAAAAACTTCCTAAGGGTCTCGAGAAGGCCAAAATAGTTGCCAGCCAACTTCTTAATATGACATGAAAAGGAGAGGCTCTCGTCGAACCACACCCCTAAATTCTTGGCCGGCTTCCCAGCAGAGGTGGGCAGGGGAAACTCTGGAGGCCAAAGAGATTCTTGAAAGTTCGGCTGGAATTTCCCGTAAAGGAGAATCTCTGACTTCTCCTCATTACATTTTAATTGCGCAACCACCAACCATTTAAAAATGGAAGAGAGACAGTGGTGGACCGAGGCAACTGACTCATCACTATCTTCCCACGTAAAAAGCAGCTGGGTGTTGTCAGCATTACCCATCACCTGAGCCCCCAAATTCTCGGCCAAATAGACTAAAGGAGTCATATAAATGTTAAAGAAAGGGGACTAAGTGAGGAACCCTAGGGAACTCCTGTGGTCACAGGCTGTAAAGAGGAGGAGAAACGAGGGATCCAGATCTGCTGAGCCCGCCCTTCCACCAGGATGGAAGGGGGAAGCTGGTCCCTTAAATTTTAAAGGACTGCCTCCAGCACACTTCCAAAGAACCTTGACACCAGCCGTTTGTCAGCCTAGACCTCTTGGAGCCTTGGCAGGGGAAGAAAGGGGAAGAAATGAACTTTCCAGAACCAAATGTTGATGTGAACTAGATGTTTTCACCACTTCAAAGGGTGACACTAGGTATAAATATTAGACATCCTGAGCCACTAATCTGAACACTCTTGGACATATGGATATTACTAACCCAGGGGAAAAGCACTACGCTATGCTCGCGTAGTTTGCGAAGTTTCCGCTACTTCGCACTACGCAAACTGTATGTAGCACAGTGCAAACATGCGTAGCGTAGTGCAGCGGTCATTTTGTGCTTGCTCGTGGTACTGAATGTCAAGTTGGCGACCCCGAGCAAGCAAAATTACATCCTGGCAAGACTTTTTCCTCGTTCGCGATCAGCAACATCAAGTTGCCGATCGCAAGCGTGAAAAATAAACCTCCCTGTGAGTTTCTCAATGCGGGGAGGTCAGATTTCTCAATGCGAGTGGTCGCGTATGCTCGCGACCGCTCACAATGAGAAACTACCAGTCCGCGTTGAGAAAGCTGCCGCTCGAGTAAAAATCTACTTGAGCGGCAGTAAAAGACAGCTTACAATGTGCAAGATGCCATTTTCAAGGATTGCACAGTGCGGACAAGCATCCGGCACTGTGCAATCATCGCAAACAGGGTACTACGCAGCTCGCGTAGTGCTACGCGTAGCTCGCATAGTGTGTAAAGTGCATTTCGCGTTGCTACGCATAGAGCTACTTTGCGAAGTACATCCAGGTTTAGATATTACATAAGAAGGACTGAGTGCCTTATTCCCTAGTGGCATGCCAAACTACTTAAGGCCTGCCTTGTTCTTCATTGGACCACCTTGCTCCTTGAGGCCTGCCCTGCTGTCTGAGAAGGAAGCCTGGACCTGCTCCCTTCATCCAAAACAAACATGAGTGACTCCAAGGGTTAGTTAGCTGACCTCCTGTTCTGAACTACAGGGACACAACAATTTCCATATGCCTCCGTGCAACTGCCCAGCTAACCTGCTTCAACTAGCTCTGCCTTGTCCTGCAACTGGGCCTGTTTGAGCCCTTCTTGCCTCTGTAAGAGTGAGTTCCTGATCCGCAAGAGGTACTTCCCCAGGTCCCGGACCATTGGCTGGCATCATTTGAGCTCCTCCTGTGAAATTCTGAAGTTTTGAACTCAGCTCGCCAGTCTAACTTTTTCAGCGGGACTAGCCTGGTACCTGTATCAGGCATGCCATCCATCGCGGTTGGCCTAAACTTGCGACTTCGCCTAGGTCTAGCAAGACTAGATACCCCCATAGCTTCTTGGTGCTATTTTTACTTAAACAATTAAAATTGTATATCTCTGGTTCCACTGATTGGATCTTTGTTGTTATAACATTTGACTCTAATTTCTTTGTTGATGTGATGGCAGCAAATCATAATATATCTGTTGATCTGAAAGATCTGCAGATCCACCGCACAATATATACATATATTTTGACTTCAATGTCTCTAAAACTACTGAATGGATTTACACCAAATCACAAAAGAATAAGTGTTTATATATGGTGTGCCGCTTCCTTACTTTTCTAATTTTGAGGCATGTCATTTTGGAAACTGTTTAAAAGAAATGTAATGGCTGCTGTTGCCGTAACCTGGCACCAACACTGTAAGAAGGAGAGCTGCTATGTACAGCGTTCCTTCGAAGTATGTCATATATATATATATATAAACTCTTAAAATAATTTTTGCTAGAATCCCAAATGTTATTGCATCAATACCTCTGTTATATAGTGTTTAAACCTTCATACCACCTGATTTATACTAATCCTGAACTAGCGTTCTGGAGAGTCAGGGAAGTGACTTTTACACCACAAATCGAATGCCTCTCATTTTAGGATGAAGGGGCCCACTCACGGTCTCGTCTCTGATATTGTCTAAGTGGTCTCACCAACTAAAGAAGTTTGACCATTGTACAGATGCAGGTTTGATCAATCTTTTATTGCCATTTCTGTGGTTAACCACACTTTATTATTTCGCCCTGGGATGTGTAGGGAACTAGTCCACTTGGGCAGCAGGACTATACTACTTCACTGCCTGCAAATTATCTGTCTCTTACCTGAGTGGGTTGTGGATTCTGATGTCAAATAGGAGTTTGGTAAACACCACACCTCCTTATTTGTCCGTGACAAATTTCGGCAAGAAATGTGTGAAATTGTGCAGGAAATATGTCCTTTATCTGGAAATGTGTGCAGTAATCACCTCTGTTTGTGTACATTTTCCACAGAAATGTATAGAGATGCATAGTAGCAAGCACGTCTTTGTGGCAAGGAGAATGTGATTGACACCTTACCACAGAGAGCCATATGAATACTTGGCCAATTAAATGGCACTTAATTTCTGCTTGATACCAACTGTATAACTGTGCCAATGGAAATGTGTGTCTCCGGTACCACTGATTAGAGGTTTGTCGTTTTTTGGTCTCATTTTATTTATTACATTGTACTCTATTTTTCTAAATTGTTGTGAAATATCTCTGTGTTGTGTTTTCACTTTATTACTGTTTGAGTGCTGCATACATACATAACACATTGTCTCAAAATTATGCTTCACTGCTTTTGTGCCAGGTATCCCTCCCATTCCCGCTATATGTTTTTAAAAGTATTTTTTACTGGACAAGGGACTCCCCTGTGCTAAATGGGCTGCATCAGTTGATGTGGTGGCAGTCAATCAACATATCTGTGAACAGTGGCAAGGTAACGTGTTTTGTTCATTCAAAATTGTAAAATATCATCATTGCATGCATGGATTCGGATATACCTAACTAGTGTACATCTGACCTCAATAGATGTGAATAGGCGGAGCTGTATGTGGATTACAGCTAGAGATTAACAGGGAGTACTGCGGGTCAGAACTGAGCTGCATGATCAGAGGTATGGCACATAATATTAATCAAATAGCCCGGAGCAGGTCAGGAAAGGGTGTATTGGTCATGCATATATCCCAGTGTTAAAAAGAGACATGCTTTCCATTGCTGGACCATTCTCTTAGGAACCATTGAATCCATGTGTGATAGTCCAATGGAATACATTGAATGAAGCCAAGACTTTATGTCCCAGAATCATTTACTGTGCTACATTAAATTCTAACATTGCAATCTGGGTTTCCTCGTGACATAGAGTGCCTTTTGTGAATTTCATTTTAACAGCTATGTTCTTTCAATGCTTAAAAGAACAGTGAACTTGCAGACAAGGACTGAAGAGCCCCATCAGCATTGTGTGGATCTCAGTAAGATGTCCCAGGGTTGCTTCAGGTTACCATTCAAGTACAATGTCA
Organism: Lissotriton vulgaris; assembly: GCF_964263255.1. NCBI lineage: Eukaryota > Metazoa > Chordata > Amphibia > Caudata > Salamandridae > Lissotriton > Lissotriton vulgaris. The sequence goes on along the minus strand of NC_141695.1, from coordinate 1,545,205,491 downwards.
ATTGTGTGTGTTAGCTTTCGTTTAATAATTTTCCCACAGTCATTGGTCACTGGGTAGTTCTCTGGTGTTTTCAACTGCTGATACATGACCTTGTGTGCTCTTGCACTGATCATGGAGGCCCAGATTTACTAAAAAGTCATGCAGCGCAACGCAGCAAGACAACTTGCTGCTCTGTGTGACAGGGAGAGAACAGGAATGCCCCATATCTACTAATAATTGACAGTTTCCTGCTCTCTTCATGCACTGGAGCAATGCTGCAGTCTAGTGTCAATGTAGGTACCTTTCGCCTTGGTGCATAGATGCGTGTCTTACAGACAGAAATATTTTTGCGCAGGGAGGAACTCTTTTCTGCACAAAAACAATTTTCAGAGGCATTTTCCTCTTTCTATGTGTGTTGCAGAATACAGCACATATAGAAAGCGGAAAAAGCAAGGATAAATAATGAAATATTTATCTTCTTTCTACCTATGTTAGGATGGCATACCGTCGTGACACAACCCCATGTTTACTGCTCTTTGTCAATCTGGAAATGCACCAAAAACCATGGGTGGATGCGGTGGAACAGCTACGCTCCCACCATAGAATGACTTCCCAATGCAGATCAACACAGAGCAGTGCCTTGCATTAATCCTGATTACTAAGCCATGCAGAGCCACCAAGGTGGCTTAGTAAATCTGCTTTAAGGGCTTGCAGTACCTTGTGTGACACAACAGTAATGCAAGTCCTTAGTAAATCTGGGCCTGAGTGTCTAGTATTACTTTTTTTATATAAATCTTTTCATTAACATTGCTCATATCATCAAACAATACAGGACATTTAGCACAGTGCATGTGGTGAAATCGCAGTTTACAGGACAATGACGGACCTTTGATGGCACAAGTGAGACAAATGACAGTTGGTATTACAGTCCCAAACCACCCCTCATCTCCCTGTATTTCTGCCATGGCCCCCAAATTGTCCGCCATTTCTTTGGCGCAACCTCTGCTTTTGTAGATGGTTTCTTCTGCCCTTTGGCACCAGTCTATGTCTCACACCCATTGGTCCCACTGAGCCAGAGTCCGCAAGCACAGGCCCTTGCAATATTCCTTTTTGCCACCCCTGCCGCCAGTGCCAGCCAGATCTCCTTGTGCCTAGTCCAGTCTGAGTCACTTCTAATCATTTAAAGTAGCCATCTGGGCTCTAGCGGGACCGGTGAACCCAGCAATGTCGTCATCATGTCGAGCACCTTAGTCCAGAAGGGAACTATCTCCGGGCATTCCCATAAGATATGATAGAAGATGCCCTCCTCCCAACATCCCCGTGCACAAAGGGCCGACTGACTCCTCCCCCAAACATATAGATGGGTGTGGGGATAGTATACTCTGTGTAGGATGTTAATCTGTACTAACCGGAAACTGCAGCGGATTGCTATCTTCCGTGGGCTCTGTAGGGCATCCTGTTAGTCTTCGTCTTCCAATTGTCCAATGTCCCCCACCCATCTCTCTCGCAGCGTCGCCAGTGGGTCCGCCATGTTGTTTATGAGTTTACTATATATTGTGGAGGTGGGCTTCTCCACTATCGGGTCCAGGAGTAGCCTATCTTCCACGGGGGAGTACTCTGGGATAAACGTGCCGCTCACTATATTAGCCCCTAGTGCATAGGTTAGGCGTAAGTAGTGATAGTGCTGGGAGTCATGCATGTCGTACTCCTTTTAAGTATTACTTTTTGATTATTCAAATGATGGCATGGTGAGCACTCAAGGCTTAGTCTAGCCCTGCTTTGCATTACTCTGCCTCAAGGAAGTGTTCCATGGATGGTGCATGGGCGTTCACATGCTTTTTGACACAAAACCATTTTTACTAACAATAGTATATAGTGTTTTGTGCCAAAAAATAACACCACTTTGAAACAGGTGTTAAAAGGTAAAATTCTTGTTTTTCTCCTAACTTTTCCCACTTTGCATGTGTGCTTCACTGTACAGCGCACATCTGAAGTAGATCACCTTTTAAAGTTAGTCTAAGCAAAGTAATTTGTACTGAAATGGCACCCTTCAGTACAAAACCTAAGCAGGACTCATGCAGTCTGACATCCTTCCTCTAGGGTGCTAATGTGTATGCGTGACGTACTCCTGCTTGATTGCGTGCCGCTCAAAGGAGAAAGCAGGATCTTGCCATCTCTCTCTTTCCTGTTCTCTTCCTGTCACACAAGGCAGCACAGCAACTATGTGCTGAGCTGCATTCTGTGACATCTTTGTAAATCTGGACATAAGTGTCCATTTCATTCACATTTCTCTATAGGATTGTCCATAGATTCATTTTCTTGAAATAATATTAACAGTGGTGACTTGCTGAGGAGCAAGATGTGAAGTGTCATGAGATCAATTTCACTGATCAATCTTCCAAGGAGGGATCATATTCTACAACATCCCTGCACAAATAAAAAAAATCACAGGTTTTCTATCCTAATCAACCCTATAATGGATGATCACTGCATAGACCCCTAATCTTAACATCGTAATTCATTTCTGAAGAAGTAGGCTGTCGATTTTACCTGCCTTGCACAATACAATGCTGGAAGAGCTACTTAGTGTTTCAGATTATTAACTGGAAACCCATGCATTAGATGCTAGATTAAAGAGTATGAACAACCACAATATATATGTTTACATTGGCTTAATTGCCAATATAAAGAGTTGATGTTGCGACAAGAGAAAAATAAGAGAGGATTTTCAATTTATTTGATCAAAATCTTTGTTTTTATTTTTCCTGTGATACTCACAAGAAAACTATTTAGTCAACCCTTGTTTCACCCCACCTTGCTAGTCCACCCAACAGAGCTTCCTCAAGGGTCCGCCAACTTGTTCAAAAGTTGCGGCATTTATTTATTGCAGCTATGGATAATGATCATTTTCCCTCTGTCTGTAGTTCCTTGTGCTACTGTCCAGCTTGTGTTTTGGAGACAGTGGTAGCTTCTGTGTCAGGAAGCACTGGTGTTTTTTTTGTGAGAAACAGCTTTTAAGAAGCCCTACTTATGGCTTCATATTACAGATTGACATCTAGCCACTACTTTGTTTGCTTCCTTGAAAGATCAGATCCCTGATGATGGAAACCACAGTTTCTAAAGCTCTACCATTCTTTCACCTCAGTTAATATGATACAGTGAAAACCTCACACCCTTTGTGAGAAATATGCCTCCTTGTCAATATCTCACAGTGGATTTCATAGAAATAATGTACATTGGATCGCCTATGGTACTGATGACTGATTGACAAGTTCATCCTAGGAAAAAATGGAAGAGCAGTATTGTACAACAGACAGAGGATCTGAATCATTAGATTGATGTTTAGTCAATATGTATTGCAATCAAACAGCAATAATTCACAATAGTAATTCACACAGTGCTCTATAAGTCATATGGGAAAAGTGCTTGTGCAGTGCATCAAGATCAACAAGTGAATACACAATCCATACCGAATCAGTTACAACCTGACCATATATACTTAAATATAGTCTCTCATAGCTGGGTTTTGGTCATTTCTCCTTTGTTGCCCACTATGGTGATAAGGTAAAGGTCAAAACAATAATCGTCAATGTTCTGCCTCTTTTAGAAGGTGTGTGATATGTCCACTTCAAAACAGGTCTTCATAAGGACAGTCACTAGAGGACCCTGTATGTGAAATTGCTATACCATCAGATTCCATGTTTCAAAATGTAATTAAAAAGTGTCTTATTGTTAGGTTCAGGCAGTGACTCACCTGGAGCTGAAATTCTAGTAAATAGGATGGTTTCACTTGCTCATCAGTACCTCAGGTATGGCTTCAAATGATAATCTCTACCATGCAAGGAACAAGTTTTAATTATTCATAAGATGTGTGCCTGTAGTATAATGAAAATCATTGCCTGTTTATTATTTTGTTTTTCACTGTGTTGTATCACAATTGGTTCATGAAGGATTTCTGTGTAAGTGAACACTATACAAAAATGTTTATTGAAACAAAGTGGTGCTGGGCATATGACATGAAAATAATGGCATAATCTTGTTTTCAAAAAAGCTAAAAGAAAAGTGAAATAAATCACCCGGACTTTGGAATTGTAGTCGAAGGTCACGTTCACTCATTTACGACTCATGAATGTTCTATCTGGACATTACTATAGTGATCCCGTCAAGGTAGAATAAGGACCCAAGCCTTTTTTGCTTGAACATCATTATTTTATAGCATCACATCCAGACTTCAAAAACTACAAAAGACCAGCACAATAGGACATCAGGAAATGCCCCACCTTTCCATATCTCTGTAATCACTGATCTCCAAGAAATGCAACCAGATTTTGTGAATCTGACTCTTTTGCTCCCCTGTTTCTTTCAGGATGTCTATCTTGGCAGAGGTGCATGGGCCCCCTACTTGTACAGATAAAGAAGAATCTGCACCTTGTGGTTGACATGCAGCTTTGTGGTGACATCTTCCCAAGATGGCTGGTGGTGGTTATGCATTTTACGCCTATCAGATGAGCATCTAATGCTCTTGCGTTGTTTCTTACAAGTAGAATTCTATCCACTATTGTTACTTAAGAGGCAATTCTTTCTAGTGTCATCCAAAAGAAATCCTTTTTGTTGCCTTATAAAACACAGATGGTCAGCACTGGCAGGTCATCGACGAAGAGATTTTCTAGGGTTGATTGGTCAGTTTAAAAGTGCTGGAGCACTGGTCATAATAGTCCAGCAATCCAAAATGAGGATTTTGCTTAAAGGCCAATTCTATCTCTGTGTTACCCTAGAAAAGGCGCAACAGGTTCTTCAGAAAGTCTTAAAATATAAAAATTGCTTAGTTCAGTGACTAATGTTATATGCCTAGCATGGAGCACTTTACAGTTTTGCATGCTGTGTTGTGAGTTGAATATTAGAGCCTCTATGAACATCCTGTTTAGATGACAAATAGATTTGTTTGTACTTTGCACTAGACACCTTCTACGTTTTAAACGACCCAGCGATTTGGGGCTTTGTAATAGTTATGTATGACCTTTGTGGGGTAGATCCTTTTTAAGCCAGATATTTCGCACATAGCACTTTATATTCCTTATGATGATGATATTGGAATTTTCTATGATGCTTATGCAATATCTGGGTCTTCATGCACTTGCACTTGATCTCTTGTACTTTGCACTTGGTTGTTAATAATAGTTGTTTTTTTTAGCCCAAAACATTGTGATCATTTCATTGCTCTAGACGGTTCTTGGTCAGGGAAGGCCCAATGAGAGCATGGACAGGTGCTAATCTGGTACTCACACAATTCACAATTCATTTTATTATGATTTGGAATTCCGAAGAATTCCACATAAAAATATATCTAAAGAACAACTTTACATTCCATTGAAATTACAAGTACTAAATTTATCATAACATATCATATAAAAGCACAAATAAACATATCACTAGCAGCCATTCTATACATTTTCGAGTGCCTAGAGGAGTGAACCATAAAAAATCAAATTACCATGGATGAATACTTACGGACTTGTACAAAATTTATAACCTAATACTATCATAAAACTTTCAGAGTTAAATCCTTATTATAAAATGCGAGAATTTGACAATTCGCTATACAGTACTAGATAACGAGCAGAGTGACCATGTGGTAAAAACAATAATTTGTCAATTCACTAAAAAGTACAAGATAATCAGCAGGATAATAGCAGTGCAAGAGTATTTAAATACTTGAAAGACTCATTTTCAACGTGAAACACACGCTAAGTAGCTGCAAAACAAGGGTTTACTAAAGTGCAAACGATCATACAGAACGCATACCATGCAGCAAAAAAGTTTGTAAAAGTGCACGTGCTCAGTTACGTATTTTATAAATCAGCCCCTACTGTTCCTTAACCTTAATGCAGATAGGTCAAAAAGTGCAATTGCTCAGAACATACATATTCCATTGATCAATACTGCTCTAATATATATTTAAAAGTTGTTTAAAAAAACTAAAAAATGTAAAACACATAAGTTCAGATGGGTTGAGAGCAGACAGTTCCGTGGACGTGGGAAAAGTTAGGAGAAAAACAATTCCTTAGGTATATTAAATGTAATGCGGGACAGATGAATAGGACATAATTTAAGTCTTGTATACAGGTATTACATAAATGACAATATCTTTCATGTCTATGAATACCCTCCCAAGCTCCTGTTATAATTCTTAGAGGAAGTAAATTCAGTCTAAGCATCAGAATCACCCTACGCACTCCATGTTTAAGATTCCATAAAACATATGGGGCCTTATTTATGAAGGTCTTGCGCCATCGGTGCGTCACTTTTAAAATGGGAAAAAGTGACGCACTAGTGGCGCAAGGCCATCAAAAATGAGGCCCATGGTTGTTTTTTTTTGCCAATACTACTCCCCACAATACAGTCATTATTACTATTCTCTGTGCACATTTTAGTATCTCTTTCATGAGAGACCCCATTGATTGTTTTCTTAATTCTGATGTTCAGAGCCCTTTTACAGAGGACCGCCGCCCCATCCTTATTTAACCCGAACACTGTTAAAGCTTTTAGATAATATCTAAAAAGAGCACTCTTTTCTTTCATATTTGCAAATATTTCTCTATACAGTGCTACCCGTAGCGGGTTCTCTGAGCTATTTAACAATGCATTGCTCCATCTCAAGCATGCAGCCATCGATAGCACAAAAGTGAAGAGTACACCAAATTCAAGCCTAAGCGCAGCAATAGGTGCAGCGCAGTTCAAATTACAAATTTGGCGCCAGATTTGCCTTTCCACTTTCTCAACTTTGTCCCACTCTTGTGCATCTATTGTTACGCTGGCGTCATTCAGTGTGGGTGGAATATTTATTTTATAAACTGATATGATATGTGAAAAGGGTCTTTTCCCGCAGTGTGTGTATAAACGGTTAATTGCAAAGGCTTGTGAAATTGCTTTGCCTTTGCAATGATCCATATGATTGCTAGCTGAGCACCTGTTTGTGAATATTTTTCCTAGATATGGATAGAATTTTACTACTTCCAGTTTCTCTTTTCCCAAAAACCAATTCAAGTTTTTTCTGACCTTACATCCTTGATAACTTAAAATCATGACTTTGCTCTTTAAAATATTTATTTTTAAACAGTGCTCTTCTGTATACCTGATCAACTCAGCAAGTCGTCTTTGTAGTCCAATTTGGGTTAAATGCATTATTATGGCATCATCTGCATATAGCAGACAGCTCAGCTCTAAATTTCCTAATTTAGGTGAATCCCCTTTACTGAGCCCCACTCTTCTTGGCAAATCATTAATATAAATAGAAAAAAGTAGAGGGGCCAAAAGGCAACCCCTGCTTGTGTTCCCCCTAATAAAACCTGAGTCCAAGTGGACGAGTATAGAGCAATAACTAGTCGTAAAAGATTCCCGGGTATTCCCATTGTGACCAATTTCCTCCACAGCTCTTCCTGATCTACCCTGTCGAATGCTGTGGAGAAATCTATAAAAGCTGCATATAACGGCATTGCCCTACTTACTGGATATTTTTCAGTCAAGGTTTGGAAGGCAGTGATATTATCCAAAGTGCGACTATTTTTACGAAATCCTGTTTGTTCTAAAAGAATGAAGTTATTTCTAAATGACCAATCTAGCAGATGAGTAAGAATGCCCTTTGCAAATAATTTCCCAGTTGCATCCAGGAGAGAAATCTGTCTAAAACTGGCAGGTTAATGTTTGGACCCTTTTTACACAGTGGAACAATTATACTCCCCTTCCAGGATTGTGGGATGTCACTATGGGTATAAAAATTGACAAACAGCGGATGCAGAAATCTCGCCCACTCTTCACCATCCTGTTTTATTATGGCAATTGGTACGTCATCTGGGCCCATTGCACTGGAATATCGTGCCCCTTTAATGTAACCCTCAATCTCTAAGCATGATGGTGCACCATAATTGCTCTCCACGATCGGGGCAATGCTAACCTCTAGATTCTGCTCAACTGAGGTATTTGAGGCATAAAACTGGGAAATATACGTTGACCATTCTGCTTCTGGGATTAAAATAGGTGTTGACTTCTCTCTCCCACCACAAAATTTTGCAATAAGTGCCCAATACTTCCTACTATCGTCAGACAGGGCAACCTCTCAAAGTATAACCCATTTTGAGTCTTCAATCCTTCTACGATCCAATATCATTTTCCTTTTCCGTACTTGTTTCAGTCTATTCATTTCTCTTTGCCTTTGTATCGTGGGCAGCCCAAATTGATCTATAATTAAGGTGTTAATTTCCTGATTCAAGTTTTTTTTAACATTCCTTGATATAGTTCTCCCAAAGGTTCTAATTGCAGCCAATGTTATCTGTAACCTGTGAACAGGGGTTTCTTGGGTGCAGGCAAAGGCAGTAGTTTCAAGGACCTTCTTAAAATTTGGGAGTGCATTATTTGACCAGCAAGTGCGCCCATTGTTACAATTGTATAAGACCTTTTCATCCTTCTGATTCCAGAGTTCAGGCTTCTCAATTTCTATATCTACATTAATAGCTAAAATACTGTGGTCGCTCATATTTGTGGACAATACCTTAAATTGTGTGCATACATTAAATAGTTGGTAAGTTACCGCCATGTAATCAATTAAGGAGTGCCCATATGAGCCCCAAAATGTATCAACAGCAGGGTAGTCCTCTGGAAAGATCTAAAATTCTGAAATTATGAAGTAACAAGCCTCGTTTATCCGATGTTACATGGTCTGGTAATACAGAATCTGGAATGGACCATACTTCCTCCAACTCAAGATTACAAAAGGACATAACTGCACTGTTGGATAATTTGGCATTAAAGTCACCCTCCATCATAAACCGTGAGCATTCTTCAGTATTACTTAACCTTTGCACAAAAGTACAGATTGAATTGACCAATGGGTTCGATGCTCTCACAGGAGGAATATACGTGTTTACCAGTAAAAGAAAAACTGCTTGCCCCAAGTTATCTTCACCAATTCTCAACTTCACTCCAATGCAACATTTTGAGGGATGCTTATAGATCACAGGATCCCATCCCATGGTACAGCTGAGTAGAATAGCTAAACCACTACTAGCATGCCCTTTTACAGATCTTTTTGCCGTACAACAATACACATAAAAGTTCCCAAACTGAAAATCCTCCTCCATCAATGTGTCTTGGAGGGAAATTATTTTGGGGTCATATTCTAATAATGATTTAAGCTTGCAGCACTTTTTTCCTACCCCTGCTACATTCCAGGATAGGATTCTTTCCAATTGGCTACCCCGCGCTTTGGGCTTTGTTGTGGTTATTTTTGACCCATTCAGGGTACCAGCTACCCAACTCCAATTAGCCACCTCATCCTTCGGACTTCCGGACCTAAAATGTTAATTTCTCTGTTTTGTAGATTTCTCCCTACCTTTATGTCAATGGCTTTAAGGTTTATAGGGATTTGTGCGCCCCTGTTATTAGAGAACCCACACCCTTGCATCTGGTGAACCATTCCTGAGCTATCAGACCGAGCAAGGCAAGGGGTTACACTAGAGAACACATCTATACCTTTTTTCCTAAAGCAATCTACATTAGCTATTACCAACATTGAAACTACCCCTGATGTAAATGTAACTCTAGTGCTTGGGGGAGTGCTCCTCCAATCGACCATCTCCAGGTCTTTGCTTGTTATCGGACACAAGTCCTTTATCTCTGTTAACAGCTGTAGAAGGGCACTTCTATTCAGTAACATTGATTCAGTTTCGAACAAACAAACAAAGAGCATGGTCCTGTCACCTGCCTGACTATTAGTCCTGTATTTCCTATAGGCCTTTTACCAGGCGGCCCTCGGACCCGACCCCTCTCTATCATAGCCCTGTTACTATTACAAGCTGTTATCAAGTCCACCTCCTCGACTTTCCCCTGGCCAGAATCAAACCGTACTGGGAAAGTATCCCGCCCACGGGCACATCCAGTAGCTAAGACTTGTTCTATTACAGGCTCATGTGAGTTTTCCATAACGTTTCCAGGTATGTGGTCACTACGTGTTTCATAAATAACTAAGTTAATATTCCGGGGAAGGTTCTGGTTCTGATTCTTGCTGTCGCCTATATTTACTTTAGAAATCCTACTTTCTTCATGTCCCTCTTGGCTCTGTGAGTTAATCAGTACCAAGTTTGAGCAGATCGACTGGTCATCATTGTCTTGCCCAGTTTTTTGACCCGTATTAGGTGTGGATTGCCCCCAAATCCCCGGAACCTTCCTACTTGAAGGAGATGTTGTACAATTTAACTCCTCACTTACGGGAGGAAACTGCAATTTTTTCTGTTTCCGTTTTGGAATGCGTCAGATCCTGTTCTTCTTCTTACCCCTCCGACCAAGTCGGATATTACTTTCTCTTAATACGGGGACCTCACCTAAGGGTGCAATATCTAAATTATTTGTTGATACTTCAATTATCTGTAAGCATGAGTTTTTTAATATACTTTTTTTAAATATAGGGTATACCCATAAATGGGGCTTAACCAGAGATACTTTTAAATTTAAGTTTCCCCCTCGGCTAGTATGCTGGGCGCTCTCTGGATGTTGCTTAACTGGGGATAAACTTACAATTGGGCTACTTCTGAGCGGGACAACATTAGAGCCATCATTCGTTTCCTTAATTTCCCCATCCTCTAACTTAATACCACTTTTTGGCATCCTGTTACACATCTGACATGAGCGACATGCTACCTCAGGAACATTTACCAATTTATTTATGGCTTGATTGATCTGGTTGAGTTCTTGGACCCCTAATAATATGGGAGAGAGGACTTCCAATATATGTTCAGAATTTACCATACTTTTTTTCTAAAAAAAGATAAAATTGAGTAGAGAATTCTCTCCAATGCATAAGAATTCTCCAAGGTTCCCCCCCTCCGTGTATTCTCAAATGAGTTCATGATGTTCTCTGTCCCCTTGTCCAGCAATACTGCTGATGTCCCATCATCGGGACATTCTAATCAATAAGCATGTGATAAACTAGTGGGGGTCCTACTATACAGGGCACGCATATGTGGTTGACCAGCTAATAAGACCGGAGACATTCCCAAGTCCGGATCCATCTCCATGACGCTTGTTTTTCTCATATGTGCCACCCGTTCTACGTCCTTTTCTATTTGTTTAGCAATATCCAGTAGAGTATAGTCCTCCATTTTCGCCAGTTCAGAGCTAAAACTAAGATCTGTGCAATTTGGTACCTTTAGTGATAGCTCACCTAATTTTAACGGAGGGAGACCTGACTTAGATCCGATCGTACTTCTTGGATTGGCTTGAGAATTGTCAAACAGAAATACCAAGCCTGCCAATGTGAAAATTGTGTAATTTCCTTTCTATTCAAGATCTCTTTCGGGGAGCCTTCAACTTTGCCTACCGCTAGATCCAATTCCTTCTTACTATCCTCCCCTCCTGATTGTAAAACAACAACAATTTCACAGGGTGGCAGTATAGGTGATGACAACTTAATATTTTCACCATTATTGTTCTGTTGAATAATTACAGCGGGATAAAAGGTTGCTTTAACCTCTGGGTTAGTAGACTAAAAGCCCTCCTCATTCTCTGATATTACATGGGTGTCCATCTCCACATCTTCCTGGGTCTCCTATTTCTCTTCATTTAACCCCTTATCACGTTTGGAGCATCTTACACCTTTTGTAAGCATCGACATCACTGATGGCTGAGTTTTCAACTGTGAAAGGTGATCCCTATTTCTCATACGCCGGATGGTTTTTTGGAGTTTAAGGGGACTACTATGTTTTGTAAAGCGACTTACTGAGCTGGCTGATGGCCCTGACTGGCCTGGTACTATTTCTACTGATGAGTTTTAGCGCAAGCACCTGGATGGTATTATTAATGTTATTTTATGTTCTATGATAGTCCATTGAAATCCCACTGGCTGGGGGTGTGAAGGATAAGAAGTCCAGTTCTCTGCTCTTCTACAATTACCCCGCCGACTCCACAAACTCTCTTAAAGAGGAGGGATTCACACCCCCGACTCCCACCACCTCGCCCACAGTCATTAACCGCACCCTTCGTAAGTTATTGCGACATACCAGGCCGCGTAAGGGTAATAAGAGTGGAGAAGTGGGGAAATTAGTGCTCTCGGCCCTCAACTGAGCTTAACTAAGGAGTACTGAAAAGTGCTGGAAAGTGCAAGGGGCACCGGACCACAAGGACGCAGGTCTGCAAGGTCGCAAGTCCGCAGAGAGCCTCAGTACCTCAAAGCCACCTGCTCATCTCCTGGCTCCCACTCTTTTTCTTTTCACCCCTCTCAGTAGCTGCAGCTCTAGAAAAAACTGTGGGCAGAGCTTCGCGACGCAGTCACTGGCCTCTTCCACTGGAGGATCTTCAGATAGGACTTGTGGTTCGCTTTACCTCGACCACTTAGCTCACGAGGCAGCTCAAGTGAATGCTAGTCACAAGACACAACAGTATTCAGTACTCAGTGCCTGCTCGGTGCCTGAGCCAGTATTCATCTGCTAGTGCTCGGTATCCACCTGCCTCAGGCTTCAAAGGAACTTCATTATGCACTCCGCCTCTGCCTCCGCCTGCCACTGGCCGCCTCCTTCTGTGTGCGGGGCCGAGCGGGGTCAGTAGGGGGCCGTAGAGATGCGAGGGTAGCACAGCTGCTCCGCCACCGCTTCTGCCTCCTGCAATGGGCGGGGCTGCATAGATGCGGACATTCGATCCGGCGGCCGCGGACACAGACACAGATAGGCCATAAGCAGCTCGCTCTGACGTGGACACCAATTCAATGTCCTGTTTGTCTTGGCTTGGCTCGGTCCAAAGCACAACGCCGAACGCTGACCCCCGGCTGCCGAACAGCCGCTCTGGTACTCCAATATCTTTTGGGATCCACAAAAATATTCATTATCGTGGCCATAAATTTTAACTCCGGCAGGCGGGTCTAACTGAAATCCCACTCCTCACTTAAGGTACCTTCATCCTCGAAAATGAAAATGTTTTCAAAAAACTACTAATGTATCCTCACTAACTGTCTAGTTAATATAAAATATCAAAAATAGAAAAGATTCAATAAACTAAAAGAACTCATAATTTCTTCTAGGAAATATAGAAATTCAAAAATCAACAATCAAGACAAACAAATTACATCGTGTGACTATGGAATATCTATCTGCAAACCTTAACTAAAATAGGTAAAACACTAGCTTGGTCCTTTCATTAAATATGGGCTGGTTAGAAAATCATAGACTACACTAAAACAACAATCAATGTTCATGAAATGTCTATGTTTTTTAGGGTCTAGAATATCTTCGTCACCTAACCAAAGAAAAGAAAGTCATTATACAGATAATCCAGATTGAGAACATCAAATAGCATTAATATACTCCGTGTTTTTTAAGTAAGTGACCTTATCTATGATATGAATGTATTGTATACCATTGTTTAAGTCCCGCGTTGATAGCACACTGCGAATTGCCACCATTTAGAATATTTCGTATTTTCCATCACTAATATCAATCATTTGATTCCTCGCATTTGCCATCCTATGTAAGAACCCTGCTTCCTCACCACCAAAACTTGGGAATAATCTATTTAGTATAAAGGTATCCACTCCTTCTCCCTTTTTTGGCCATTATCTCATATAAGAATATATGAGTTAAAAGGATTCACTCCATTTTTCTATTTTTCTTGATGATCATTAAGGCAAGGAAAAGAAATCCATCAAAGTATTATTGTAATATTAATAAGCTTGGTCACAATAGAATGGAAAGTCTGAGACTATTAGCCTAACATTGGTTTGTTTTAATTTTCTCTGTGTAACATAATATAAATTGATGCATTATTGTACATAATATTTTTTGTTTTATGGAATTTTCCCATTTCAGATACTATCGTGGCTGCTCCAGAAGAAGGCGCTGGTTCGCCGAAACGCGCGTAGAGATTATTTTAGCCACACCTTTCTCTCTTAAAAATTGTGTTTATTTTATATAACCTTCATTTGTTGGATTATTTGTCCTTCTCTCTTAAAGTGTTGCTGTGTATTGTTGATTTATTATGTCGCATACAATTTGTGAATATGTATTATTATTTTAATGTGTTTTTTAAAAAGAATTTATGAATAAAATTGAACTACCCCTTTTTTACAAACAACCTATGTTTTAGCTCAGTTCATTTCGACCACTTATTACGTTCTGTTGCCTAGATTGATACATATCAAATTATTTGCTTTTCCCTGGTCTAGGAACTTCATTTCCATGTACTCAGGGGGTCCTTGATAAATATTTACACAACTCCAACGCAACACAACACACCACACCAACAGTCCTGAGCCGGAAACGGAAATCAGACCAAACGTGAAGTCGATCTCTGGAGGAGTACCATGCCAAGAATGTTGGTACTTACATTATCTGATGCTATTGGTACTCACATAAAGCTTTTGGGTCGTGTCCGCACTACATAAAACTTGAAAAAACAGCTACGAAGAGCAACAGCACGCCAAGAAGTTCATCTACTCCTTCAAAGTGCTATGTCAGGGCACAACAGTAAACAGAGTGGGTTGAGAGGGAGGACCTTGGGCACTCCTCCCCTTCAGTCGGGATGGGTTTGCAGTTATTAGAGGGGGGTACAGGTGGGACTTTAGCAGAAAAAAATAGCAGTTAAATAACCAAGAGGTCCATAATCTGTATTATTTTTGATATCTTGGCAAGCTTTATCCGTGCAGGTGATAGGTATATGTGTCAAAACAAAACCGAGAGGTTAAGGTCCGGAGGGAAGTCCCAGAAAGCTTATTTATTTATCCCATGATGCAAAAGTTGAATATTAGTTAATGTAATTTCAGTGGGTTTATTAATAGGCGTAAAGCTAAAGCTGTGATGAACTGGCTGTTCACATTCAAGCCAGACGCAAATTTTCTTCAAGAGACTCGCCTAAAAGACAACCTTCCCAAATTTTTCATACGTCAGAGATATTCCAATTCATTTTATGCTTCGGCAGGCACTACCATAAGGAACGTAGCAATTATGTTAGCCAATACAATTAATTGACAAATGTGTGAGGTTCTCAGAGCTGTTAAAGGACGTTGGCTATGGGCCAAAGTGGCAGTGGAAAATAATTTGTTAAATCTGGTTAACTATTATGGCCCCATCACTGAGCCATTACTTCAACTTCATAATCTAGCAATGGCTGCAGTAGGTCCATTGATTGGGGAGGAAGGTAATTTATACAAGATTCTTCCATTTAGTACATCACACCTCCATGTTCTGTGAGGACATCTTTTGGTATAGCGCAACTTTAGCTTTCCATCTCCATTGTATTCTTGTATAACTACATCTTTTAGCTCTATATAGTGCAACTTCAACTTCCAAGCAATTATATTCTCCTTACAGTTCACCTGTTGGCTGTATAGTAAAACTGCAGCTTTTCTGGTCCTAAATTAGTTGCCAGTAGCAACCTCATGGCGCTTTGGGAAAAAGGAGGCCAGGCCATTTACGTCTTTGGGTTGTGGAGACACTTACTTCTCCTAGTCCATTAATGACAAAAGTAAATATATGAAGATATCCATGCAACAGTGCAATACAAAAAATTGCAGTGTCTATACAATCCATGAATGAGATAATGAATTAAATGTGTGATGACAGAGTGTGCCTTTCAAAAGTAAAATAGTTCTTGTTCATTCAACAAAGAAGCAAACGGACCAATCTAAGCTGATAGAAAGACTTGTGAACAAAATATTACCGTGGGATAGTCCACAATGTGTTTAACAATAGATTAAGCCAATAGTGGAAGAAGGCTGACCTGAAACTCATTTCTTTATGTATGGGGTATGAGTTGAAATCAGTATGTTTGCCAAAAATGTGTAAGCAACATTACACTCCAAAGCTAATAATGGTGCAAGCACTATAGCATTCGAAACCTAAAAATGGACATACATTCTCATCTTTTAGTACATTTCTAATACATTCAATATTGCCATGTATAAGACACAGTTAAGGCCAGACCTATTGGCTTTGCCAATGCTTTTGTATGTACGATGCAACACATCCCAAGAGGCTCCTTCAAAGCAGGTTGGAGGAGGCTGGGGGTCAAGAACCGAAAGAGGAGAACACAGATCCTAAGACAATTAATGCTCCTTATAAAATTCATTTAATTCAGCAATCAAAGGTGCCAAACATGCCAGAACTTACAGTTTCTCCTCTTTGACCTGACTCTGCTCTATTTTCTAATTCTCCCCATTGATCTGTGGGTGACCTACAGCCATCTCTTTGTCTGAGTGGCCAGAAAACCTTGGGAGATAAGTTGCAATGCAAATGTAAAACCAAACATGCGATGGTAAGCCCTGCATTAGTCTTTCAATTTGAAATACACTTACAGTGCATTCTTATCTGGGAAGGACATTGGCCTGTTTATATAACCCCTATGTAAAAGTGTCTGAGTCACTACAACAACATAACTAAGCCATTAATGGGAAGAGATAAGCATATTGCTTCGAGCAACCAAAAGAACAAGCAAATGGCTCAATGAAATATGACAATACAGCATACCGAGATGGGCGTGAACCTTTACGTGACTTTCAGATGAGGAAGTTCAAAAGGTAAATATGTATGCTTGTTATAACTGCATACCTGAGACTGAAATATATTACCCATTGTGACATTGTGGTGATTTCACAGTCAGCGCTGCAAAACACCCTGTCATTTTTAATTATTTCTCTCATACTTTTGCCATTACCTATAGCAACCTCATGTGCTTTTTTTTTTATCACAGACAAAAACAATTGTCCACAAGTACAGGAGCCTCCCCGTAATCTATAATAATATGCATGGCTCTAATTCGTTTAAAAACATAAACGTGATGAGTGAAATGCTGTGATAATTATCAGTAATTGATAATTACAGAGATATGGCCCGGTCTGGCAGTTCAGATTGGGACCCTCTTATTGGAACAGGACTAAGATTAATTTGGTGGTACGGTGGGTAAAAAAACAGAATGAAGTCGGATGTATTTCAGATTAATTCAAGCAATCCACCCATCATGTTTTTGTTTTCCTTTGAACATTACCTAAAGTGTGACAGCTATGCCCAGATGTGGCTCCGTTCCCTGGGTCCTAGGACACAAGCTGCGTCCTAAAGATGAGTTCTAAATAGGCCAAAACCAGTCTCGGGTTCCTTAAGTTTCTGTTCAGTGGAGATATGGTGTGGCATTAGTTTTTAGTAAAGCAGGCCGAAAGCTGATTTATCCATATCTGGTTGGCATGGTAGGCAGAAAAATATTCGGCAGGACTGTGGCTTAAAGTAATTACTAGTGGTTGTTTTCCTCAGGCCCATTCATTTGTTGACATTTGTTTGAATTAAAAAGTTTGGTTCAGTAGCACTGTCTGACCCACCAATGGAAAGCAAACTTTACACAGCAGTCAATAGCATGTGTGCCTTTACACCGTAGTCATTATCCCGACTGAGACGTTACCACGCGTTACTTTACCACACAAGCCGCTACAATGACTTGCTTTATAGGACACATTGTGACACTGGTGTTGGATTCCAGACTGCATGTTGTAGTTCCTTTAATACCACTACAGTAGTACAACTCACATACTGCAAAATGCTGTTCACTAACCTATAGCCGAAGGTCTGCATCTCTGCCTCTCCTTTTTTCTCTGTGATTAGATCTCCGCACAGACCGCAGCGATCTCTGCACATGTCCACCTATGCTTTAGTAGTAAACGTGGAATGTACAAAGTGAGTATTTGGAAAATGGGGACTACTCACATCAAAATGGGAGAGGTAAAGAGAGGAGAAAGGGGGGCTTTAAGGAGGGTTAGGGAACAGTTTATGGTTGGATATGCATCCACAAAAGAGTAACCCAATTGCTATTCAAAAACTACACTTCTATAGTTACAGTAGCCAAAAAAGGCCCCAAACAGTCATGAATGTACTCATGCTCAGACTTGGAAGAAATCGAACTCCACATATGGCCCACCACTTGTACTGCAGCACCCTCTCATCGAAAATATATATAAAACACTTAAAAAATATTAAAAATATCGTTTTTTTTAAGGTTTACTAAAGTTTTTATAATTAACAGATATTTTACAATGGGGAGATCTCTGCTAAGGAGCAGAGATCTGTTTTGACATGTGACATTATAGTACTAGTGACTTTAGTAAATTAGGCTCCTTTCCCTGAATTCCGGGTGCGGAGGCATGAAAGTATACACTTTGTTGTAACTTTATACTCTGAAATAGTGAATAGCACTAAATAGTAAAATTACTACAAAGGCTAAGAGTCAATGTACACATATAGCTTTGCTCATGTAAATTTACCTTTGTGAATAGGCCTCTTAATCCTTTGTTTTCAGGCCAATGTGATCTTTGTTCTCATGTAATGCCGCTGTTGCAGCTCCGGTCGGTGCGTTTGTTGGATTAGTGCAAGCGGAGTCTTTGGAATTGGGAGAGAATCATGGACATGGCCTCAGAGTACAACAGTCCTGGTAGATAGGTGCTTTGTCCTTGACAGCTGTGGCTTCTGGGCTATGTGAGCAGGCTCTCCACTATGGAAATGGCTTGGATACGGCTGAGTCTTCTACACAGTCTCTTCTCCAGCAAGACATGGCATTATCCTTTTCTCTCTGTACTGGCAAACGTTTATACCCTAGAAAGGCTATCAGCTTGTGAAGCAAATAGCACAGACTTCAGGTGATCTCCCTTCACTTCTGGAGACTGGCTCCCATGCAGACATCAGCTCCAGTTTCACAACAGTTCTTTAAAAACTATGTGGAGCTCTCCCTTCCTTCTTCAGTGAAGCAGCTTAAAACTGGAACAAAGTGCAGTGTTTGAGTCCCACGTTTATATTCATTTTCACACAGGAAATGCTAATCCATTGTATAAGGTCCTGGGACTGTTTTGGGATGGTTCCCTATCAAATGTCAACTTCTGACTGAAGGACAGGTGCAACCTTTGTGCAAGGTGATATTTCTCAAAGCAGAGAGTGCTAATGCTTGTTCTGAGCAGGGAATTGAAAACATGGTCACAAATACTCTGAATGTGTTCCTCATCAGCCTTCCTGAGGTAGAAATCAGGAAAAGACAAAAGGGGATTCCATGTCTACATGTTCCTTCACTTCTAAAGGTTCTAAAGGTATCCCTGTCTCCATCCTCTATCCCTTAAGTGTCTGGCTCACCGCCATATACCTTCAGGAATGCAGTCAATACACTGACATTGCCTGGGGAAGCTGTATCAATGTTCCATCTTTTGTCATGCTAAGCCACGTAGCATCCAAAATGAATCCATCTAGTTGTAGCACTCAAAATTTCAGCACACACAGTCTTGGTACCTTACATCTGCCACACACCTCTCATTCATACACACACACTCGACATGGACACAGAATGACCGTGCAATGGTCAGGTCTTACATCTAAGTGGAATTTTGCCTGAGTGAGACTAATAAGTAATTCTCCCACCTAGAACAGAAACAAAAATCTACTTGACATTATTTATCCACAGGGCGTGGCTTTGCTGGCAGCAAGATGGCAGCTGGATAGGGCAGCTCTGCCGACCGAGCGCGTGAATATTCTTTGCTATGCTGCAGCTCTTTGCTCACCGTCACCAGTTTCTGGCACCGGAGCACTTGGAACAGCCCTCTGGCCTGTTGCGGAATCCTGCGGACGTCGGAGGACCCGATTTCCAGTGCCCATAATTGGAATTTGCGGAAACCCAGCAAGATGGCGGCCGATGTCGGAGCTGAGGCATGCTTAATGTGTCAAGCACGATATCTGGTATGCATTCTGTGACCAGGCTGTACCGGGACTACCTTACCTACCACGGTGTGTCCCCGGGCTATCACCCCCAACGCAACGGCTTGTGATTCTGCATCAGTCACTAATGTATATACACAAGCGAATTGGTATTTCTATTTATTGGCAAGTTTCCTCCGGTTCCGTGACCCTGCCCCACTTTAAACTTGTTGCACCGGATCATGGCCTCTAAGCTGTGGTCCACTGTAACCCCTACTAAAAGCACTTGAGATATTGCAATAGATATCCAACATAGACAGCTCCCCCACATACTTGAACCACGTGATTTCCCTGCTAGCACCTCCGTGACGCGACGTCAGGCACTGCTACTGATGGGGAAATACTGGCACCCTCCCAGGAGCATATGAATGAAACTCACCAGACATAGCAGGTTTGCTCATAAACAGAGTGAAATTTATTTAATGGTACCAAAAGCATGCATCATTGCTAATTAGCAAGGAAGAAGTCAGATCTGCCACCTTAGGGGCTCTTAGACCGCTTCTTCCCAGAGTGACAGATTTCTAGGTGTTATATACAGTATGAAATGCCATATCAGCAGAACTAGAATAAGGCACCAAGCCAAATATGGCTGATATGGATGTGCAATGTCTGTGCCATGCAAAACAGCCAGATATGGTCAGACCAGAAAGGCAGGCTCTGTACTGTGTAACACTTGCATATCATGTAGTCAAAGACAAGCAAGGTGACCTATAACGGGGTACAGAATAGCTTATTGAAGCTTGTCCAGTCAAGGTCAGATAGGAAGCCCTTTTGAGCTCCAGGCCTCATGTTAATGTGATTTTATATAACCATGAGATCTTTGGAAGTACATGCAAATGAATTTATATGGATATTCATATATATTTTGTAACAATCCCCCCTTTTGGATAGAACTATCCAACATTAGTGTAAACCAAAAAGGAAACATTAGTTACATATCTTTGGATGGCATTACACAGTGTTTGCATACAATGCATGTTTTGTCACATTGATACATCTTGATGAGATCAGTATTATATCAGCAGGCTGTTGTGATACCAGCAGTAAGTGTCCAACAAATATGTTCTCTGTGCAATGCATAGTGCTACAGTGACACTTTAGTCACTCAGGGCTAGATGCAGGTAATTTGTCATTACCGATTCTTAAATACCGAATTTTACCGATTCAGTATTTATGAATCGGTAAATCCAATGTAGGTAAAAATTCTGTAAAAAATACCGAATCGGTAGGATTCGGTATTTTACGAATCGGTATTTACTGATTCGGTAAATTACTGATTCATTAAAATTACTGAATCTGCATTTTCTTATGCCCCTACATCTCAGTATCCAATTACCGGTCGGTAACTGCCGAAAATCGGTATTTTCGTCCGTTACCGACAGGTATTTGGATAACTACATCTGGCCCTCGATGTCTTATATCCTGCCTTCCCGAGTGAGGGAGTGCAGGCATGCCTTTTGACCTACATGTGCGTGGGGTGATGTATAAACAGGGGTATGCCATAATTGGGTGTTATGGCCAATTGTTGTGGCCGATGGCAGCGTGCTCCGGGGTTTATGTATACCCCTCTAGTCCCAGAATGCAGTGTATAATGGGACTCTCCCTAACAACCCCAGGTGTCTTGATTACACTCTTTATCCAGAGATTTATTTTTAGGCTAGTTTTGGGCTTCTGTTTGCTGGTATCTTGGGTGTATCCCTAGGTTCCATTGTGATTGGGCCATTTCCATTGTCCTGTACCGGAGTAGTTCGGAGACCTGTCCTGTGGTGTCCAAGAGTGGACTTATTTGCTCCCCTAGTCAGTGTGGGTAAGGCCTTGTGGTTTGTCAGCTTGATTGCTAGGCCACATATGGTGATGAGCCTATTTCTGACAATCTCGCACGGAGCAGTGGTGGATTTTTGTGGACTCTCTCCTTCGCGGCACCCCTTTTCTCCTTCCACTACATCCTATCTAGGAATTTTTGGGCTTGCTGGCCCCGGCTGTGGATGTTATGGGGCATTAATCAACCCAAGTGAGCTGGAAACTTGGCTCCCGAGACTGGAACGTTGCTTCATTTTGGAACTGAGAAGACGCCTCCATTGGCCCGGAGGCTGTTATGCTGTTGTTAGGACCACATGCCATGAAGGAATTTTGGTCCCAGGCCAGATGCCCAAGAGTGGGGTCCATTTGACCTGGTAATAGGAGCCTGTCCCAACTGGACTTGGGTGAAGCGACCTGTGTGCTTGCTTTTATGATTCCCAATCGACACACCATACAGCAGCCCTGAGTTTCCTGAACGCAAGTAAAGACTTGGAATCCCTAATGTAGTCTTACTAATCTTTATTTTAAAAAGTCTTTTGGGGTTTGCGTGAAGTGTACATTCTGCATTGGGGGTTTGAACTTACTGCATAGGTGTATTTCGTGATCGTGTAAAGGCATTGCTTCGCCCAACAGAGAGAAGGACGTGTTACTCTTAACTGTTGTTAGCCGTACCATAGCGCGGGGACACACTGGCCTTAGTGTAACCAGGCACTTTAAAATAAAAATCTTATTTTCTTATAACAGGTACACCTCCCTGCTGTTGTCCGTGTTGGGCTGGGGTCCCTGTCTGTTGCGGCTGTTGCCATGTATTTGACCAACCCTGCTGTGGTGTTGCAGTGGCTGTCTGCCTTCCCTGTGGCTGAGCACACAGTGCATTCGGGTTACCTTAGGCTTGCTTTTGAGGATGGGGATTTTTAGGGGACTGGCCCAGATTTATTGATCTCTGCTTATGAAATGCTTTCAAACAGCATCTGTTGGCCCTGTGGCCCATTCAGTGACAATAATAACATTCTCTGGGGTCCGGCTGCTGCCATCCTCCCTGACCTCTGCCGTTATAACTGGGTTAAAACCCTCTGGGGTTCCGTGGTGGAGCTCCCTTCAAGATAGGTGCCATTTCTACGTTAGGAGCCAACACGGCCCTGTCGATGGTGATCTTTTTCAATTTGCGTTGGATCAACATGGTGGTGTCTCTCTGGACTTGCTCCTTACCCTTCCCAGTGGGCTAATATGTATGGGAGGTCAGTGAGGCTCAGGGTATCTCCCTAAGTGGTTGGCGTGGAAATTTCCTCTGTGTGATTTTCTATTTGCTCTACCCGCCGAATTTTCAATGGTGGGTACGTACCTAGAGACCGCCGTTTGCAGCTGCAAGGGGGCTTCAGGCATGGGAAATGTACCACAGAGTACCAGGCAACCATGTCTTTACTAATTCTCTATGCATGGAGGTGCCATGGTGACTAGAGGGGCTAAATTATGTGATCTTGGGCGTTCGCTCACTATGGCTGTTGCCGCCATTGCCACTATTCACCTTGTCCCTGCTTGCAACCCAGTCTCAGCGGATCCAGCTGGCATGCACGTGTTGTGGTCCCAACTCCCTTCTTCCCTGCAAACCCTGTTGGTTTTCAGGGTTCTCGTCATTTTGGCTTCTTCAACTAGGATGTGGTGTGTGTGACATGCCAACTACTGGGCTAACCCGTATAGTTGAGAACATTCCCTGTATATTCCAGCACTGTCTCAGTGAAGGGGGTGTGAATGGCTGGGGCTGTCCTTGCCTGTGTACGTGCAGTGTGGGAATGCTTTGTGGGTCTGGGTTTTACAGGATGTGCAAAGGCAACAATTTACCCCACAATAACATCAAGAATTCATTAGTTAATAACCACAATGAAGAAAGAGAAAAAAACTGACAGAGAAAACATTATGACTTTGTTAAAAAAATACTTTAGCCTGCTCCTTAGCGCATGCTACCCAATTACAAGGGAAGGCTTTGCGTGGTACTTGGGAGTAAGTGAGTTCGATAGTCTGTCAATATCAGCTCCGGGACTAAGATAATAACAATTTAAGTGGAAAGGAGGATTAACTTGCAAACTCAAGCCCTCCTTGGCCAAGCACAAGCTACACCTAATCTCAAAAGCCCAATTTTACCTAATATCTTAATTACACTCTATATCACACCCTGGGTCATGCATACTATCTGTATCACACCCAGCAGTCCAAGCAAGTAACACCTCTCACTTCTTTTAGATACCAACAGTGTTGGTAGCACTGAGAAAACCCTTTTAGACTCAAAAATAAGATCAAGGTGCTGGCCCTATATCCCACCCAGGGCCTATGCATACCATCAGTATCACACTAGCGGGCCAAGCGGTGAGGCCTCTTCCCTGTATTACACTCAGGAGGCAATTATACAATCTGTGTCATACTTAGCGGTCCAAGCAACCAACAACCTTCACCTTTCTTAGAGTGTTGGCTATCGGAAAAAAATTACCTCTGCAGGATTGTCTCCAAGGCTGCCTTGCGACACTCAGTTCGGGCACATAAAATAGGAAATATATCAGATTTCTGTCAGTGGCAGGGAGCTCAGGTTGAATTTTAGTACTTTTTCCTACTTTGCCATACGCCAAATGTTCGGACTAAGGATCAGATATAGTCTCTTACCCAATTGACGGGGCTTCAGGGAGGATATCAGCCTCATGGATTCAGCAGAACTTTCAATCAATTGTGGCATCTGCTCAACTTCCTTTCTGCGCTGATGTGAATCGGTCAGAGTGGGGTCTTTTCCTTCGGCTACAAATGGGTTCAGAGCACCAATCTCTCATGGCTGGCTCGCCAAAAAGTTGCTTAATTATGAATTTGCCTTGAAAAAACAAAGACAAGAGGCTTTTGGCAAAACAAGAAAGTTGGTTGAATCAAACAATGCAGCCAGGAGCACAGTTACAGAGTCGGGGTCTGGGGACTGTGTAATGATGAGACGCAAACCAGAATGATATTTGGATGTTTATTGGTAGTCAAACATAGCTCAAATCCTGCAGACATGTATCGACATCCGTTGACAGGTGGTCAGACCACGCAGTCCCAACTGCCAGCTGGGAAAGCACTCACAACCCTCAGCATGATGCATCACACTGCCCGCACAGTAAGCATACACACGGGGCAGATACTACATATCTCTTTTCCTTATATAAATGACACAAAAGCATGCAAGAATAAGATCAAAATAGAATCTTTACAGGATGATAATCAATTAAATTAACTAGGAGTCCCTTTCACATTGTGCTACTCACCGCGGAGACGCCGCTCTCTTGCCGCCCACCGCCGGACGAGTCACTTGGGCAATTCTGTTGTGTCGGTCCCGGTTGGCAGTGGAGATCGCCAGCCGAGACCACATATCCTAGCAACCCTAGCTGCAGCACCAGGAACAGCCGCCCATGATACGTGACAGCACCAGTAGGCGCTTAAATTCAACGCAGGGCTCCCGCAGCGCGGGAGTCCCTTTCACATTGTGCTACTCACCGTGGAGACGCCGCTCTCTTGCCGCCCACCACCGGACGAGTCACTTGGGCAATTCTGTTGTGTCGGTCTCGGTTGGGAGTGGAGATCGCCAGCCAGGACCACATATCCCAGCAACCCTAGCGGCAGCACCAGGAACCTCCGTCCACGCTACGTGACTGCGCCAGGAAGCGCTTAAATTTAACGCAGGGCTCCCGCAGCGTCGGAGTCCTTTTTACATTGTGCTACTCAACGTGGAGACGCCGCTCTCTTGCCACCCACCACCAGACAAGTCACTTGGGCAAATCTGTTGTGTCGGTCCCAGTTGGGAGTGGAGATCGCCAGCCGGGACCACATACCCCAGCAACCCTAGCGGCAGCACCAGGAACCGGCGCCCACGCTATGTAATAGCGCCAGGAGGTGCTTAAATTCAACACAGGGCTCCCGCAGCGCGGGACGCGCATGGGCGTGCCCGCGTGCTGCCCGGGCGAAGCCTGGGCCAAGAGCGAGCTAGTCCTTGCCCGTCAGGGTCTGGAAGAGGCCAGGCTGGGCCACCCCTCTAACATCACCAGAACCCTGAATGACTGCCCTGTTGTACGGATACTTATTTGCCACTTACTGGAAGAGGAGGTGAGGACAAGGCAAAGGTGTCTAATTGCTGTATTTTGTTTTACTAACGAAAGTTTGGTGGTGGCCAAAAGGCCAGTTCGGACACTTTAGGCCCGGGAAAATACAGAGGTCCTCAGGACAGGTCTCACCCAGTTTCTTTTAAGGCTCTGGACTGTATGGACTCTCCCCTTTCTATTTGGTCAGCCAATCGGTTATTTGGCAGGATGAGTGAGCGGAAGGTGAAGGATTCCATGGTGGGAGGGAGTGTAAAGGGGACCCTTGATGCCTTTTTATTGAGGGCAGATTCTCTATTAGTGCATGAGATCCAGTTGGCCGTGGAGAGACTCTCATTGGACTCAATTGTGTCGCAAAAGAGGTCTTCAATGGGGGGTTTAGCCACAGTTAGGTCACCCAACATCGGTAACCTAGCAGTTCAGGATAAATCAAAAAGTGCTCACACTGAAAATAGCTTGATTCCTGCGCCTTTATCACCACAGTTGGCGGGATCGCCAATCAAAACACTTGACAGAGATTCTTTTAGAAGAGAGTGAGGAGGTCAGGTAGAGGGAGTCCCGCACCGGCCACGTCCCCGACCAGGTGCAAAATTGCGCTGAGGGAAGGCGGGAAGGTTGTTACCCGGTCCAAAAGGGCTTTATTAGATAAAAGTGCCACAAACAGTGTCGTCACTCCTTCAGCTGGTCCCACGGTGGTAGCAAAGCGAACCTGGGGGGGTGGGGCGTCATATTGTTAATGGTAAGCCAAGCAGAAAGGTGTTCTAAAATCGGCCAGGTCTAAAGACACAGAAGGTCCGGGATTAGACAACAGTGTCCAAATTGCGGAGAGGTAGAAAAGGCTCGGGCAGATTTGGGATTGTGGTCTAGGCTGGAAATAATGTTAACTACTCACCTAGGGCCCATGCATGAGAAAATTAAATTGATAGAAGGGAAAGTGTCCCTGTTGATTGCTCAGAATAGCACCCAGACAAATGTGGTCACGGGGCACACAGCTAACAGAGCGGGGGCATTAGATGGTCCCATTGCTCCAAGGGTTGTAATGCCCCTAGAGAGAAAAGAGGGTGGGACGCACGTATGTGAACAGTTGGAGGGAACAAAGGAGGGTGTAGACAAAGAGCAAATGGTGGAGCCCAGGGACGGAAATGCCTAGAGACTAAGAGTTACTGTGGGAGATATTAGGCACACGAGGGGGGGAACCGCAGCACAAAACTTGTGCCCTAAAGTAGGCCCCAAAATCATAGGGGGCTTAGCGGGTAGAGCACTCACACCACAGAAAATTGTGCCCGCCTCAGGTGACTTTGTTAGGTGTACTGCGGGCTTGCCAGTTTTAGATCTACCACCTGCATCCTGCCCATACACAATAGTCTTGACAGGGGTTCCGGCCCTCAGTGAAAATAGGGAAGAAACCCCGCGAATGTTGATAAATAAGGCGGCCCACTGGTTGAACAGAAATGCACACTTTAACATCTCAAACCACAGGCACATACTAATGGGGAGAAGGGTGTCCTGGATTGGATGTAGCAGGAAGAGTTTTCCGGGAGACTCCTTCTCTCTCTGGAGACCCTTGCGGGCCTGCCACTGAAGGGAATACCCAAGTAACTAATGTATCTCCCAGGCCCAATTTCTGCCCGATACTAGAAAGCCCAGACGTCCTTAAACAGGGTAACACTGAGATAATTTCATGGAATATAGCTGGACACTCATCCAAAATATCTAACATCGAATGGCTAGCTTACATAAAGAAATTTAGGTTATCTGCCTCCAGGAAACATGGGAGATGGATAGTAGCGCGTTCTCTCTTGAGGGTTACAAAATGTATTTTGTACCGACACGTAAGGTAGCTGCGGGAAGAGCAAGGGGAGGCCTGATAACATATGTGGACCTGAGACTTCAAGGGAGGTGGGGCGATTTGGGTTGGGACTCAGATTTTTTGCAGGGGATTAGACTGTGTAATAAGGGTTATAAGATAATTTTTATTAATTTCTATAACGCTGTCTTAACGGGACAGCCCATGATAAGATTGAATGAATTGGAGAGCAGGGTGGCAGGTATACAAGGTCACTGGGCACGGATGTCCCAGTTGGTGTTACTTGGCGACTTTAACTGCCACCTGTGTTCAAATGTGAAATTCAGAAGGGGGATTGGTCTTCCTGCCCATTGAAAGAGGGTCCGCATTTAGAGCACACAAGGAGGGAAAGGAGTTAAATTAGGTGTTAGGTACTCATGCCCTCACACAGACTATGGACCTGATTAAAGCAGGGGAGGATGGTTTGGTCCACCCAACCTTTAAAGGTAGAGGCTGCGATTCTTTTATTGATTTCATTTTTGTTTCCAATACGTTAAAACTGTGGATTTTAGGTTTTGAGATACATTTAAGTATTTTTTGTGATCCTAACCCCTTGGTCATGTCGCTCAGGGACCCAAATTTAATCAAGCACTCTGTGCGACTGGGGGAGAGTGGTACGATAAACGCCACTGATCAAGGTAGGAGGCTTAGATGGTCTCAGGTGGAAGGTAAAGCCTTTATAGAGCCTTAATGGCGGGCAAAGAACAGTTTGTGTAGAAGTGCCTAAACCCAACAGTGGACGGGGCAGAACTGGTCAAAGTCTTTGAGGAAAGGAAGACCATAGGTGGTTTGACCACCACTGCTCCTTTGCTTTGAAGGAGCTGAAGTTAGCACTAAAAGCTGTCCCTAAGGACAATACAAGGGTGTCCACGTGTAGGGATCTCTATAAACAGGCAGTAAAGCGACGCAAAACCTCCTTGCAACAGCAGGCATGGGAGAATTTGAGGGAAGCGGTCGAGTCTAAGAACACGACCGCCTTTTGGAAGGTTATTAATGACCCCTGCTTCCGAGATGCTAATAAACCAAGGATAGTAAATCATATCCTGCCAGAATCTTGGTATAGGCACTTTAACGGCCTATACAATCATGGTATATCAGAGGACCCACCAGTAGTTGAGGAAGGGGACGAGACTGCGGCCCATACAATATTTGCTTTGGGTGAGATAAAGGCGGGTATTGAGGGTCTGACAAGGAATAAGGCCCCAGGGCCTGATGGGATTCCTCCTGAACTTTTCCTGAGCCAGGTAGAACTTTGGGCACCCATACTGACCAGGGTCATTGTTGCTGCAGTAGAATCGGGTATGCCTGCATCCTTGTCCACAGCGACAATTGTCCCCATCTTTAAAAAGGGAAATAGGGACAGCCCTCTGTGTTACCGTCCCATTTCTCTCATTGATGTGACAGTGAGGGTTTTAGGCAGGGTTATCCTCAACCGATTATTGGACTGGGGGAGGAACACCATATAATCACTGACACGCAGTATGGGTTTAGGTCAGGACGATCAACTGGCGACCAATGCCTGGGACGACTCCTGGTGGCCCCCTGCCCTGGGCCTCACACCCAAACCAACGGACCACGCACGCAACCTGGGCTTCATCCTGGACTCCTCCCTCTTGATGATAAAGCAAGTGAACGCCGTCTCGTCATCCTGCTTCAACACCCTGCGCATGCTCTGAAAGATCTTCCGGTGGATCCCCACTGAAACCAGGAAGACCGTCACCCAGGCCCTCGTCACCAGCCGGCTGGACTACGGGAACACCCTCTACGCTGGAACCACAGGCAAACTCCAGAAAAGACTCCAGCGCATTCAGAACGCCTCAGCATGACTCATCCTGGACATACCTCGCCGCAGCCACATCTCTGCTCACCTGAAAGACCTGCACTGGCTCCCCATCAACAAGAGGATCACGTTCAGACTCCTCACCCACGCACACAAGGCTCTCCACGACACAGGGCCGAAGTACCTCAACAGACGCCTCACATTCTACACGCCTACCTGCCAGCTCCGATCCGCCAGCCTTGCCCTCGCCTCCGTCCCACGGGTCCGAAAATCCACCGTCGGAGGACGCTCCTTCTCCTTCCTGGCAGCCAAGACATGCAACTCCCTCCCCACACACCTACGGCTGACCCTGGACCACCTCTCCTTCAGGAAACAACTCAAGACCTGGCTGTTCGAGCAGTAGCGACCCCCCCCCCCCCTCCTCAGCGCCTTCAGACCCGTACGGGTGAGTAGCGCGCTTTACAAATTTTTGTGATTGATTGATTGAATGTCTTAATTTATACTTACTGGTAGCCAAGTACACTATTGCTAGTCAAGAGACCGTGTACTTGGCTTTCATGTATTTGACAGCAGCTTTTGATCGGGTGAACCGCAGGAAACTGTGGTATCTCATGGGGGCTCTTCGTGTGGACCCTGGTCTAGTAAACATTTTAAAATAAATTGTAAATTGTGTGTCTTGTAAAACGCACTGCTACCCGCACCGCAGGCCTCGTAGCGCTATAGACCACTGGGGAACCCGTCCTGGCTTTCCCTGTGAGATAGTCCCTCCTGGGAGTCTCCAAAGTGAAACCAGGCATCCCCGGCGTTTGTGAGGGGCCCTTGTGGAGATGAGGCAAGCTTAATGCCCAGAGTTGCCGAGTGTGATCCCTGATTAGAGTAGGCACCGAGGCGAGAATTGTCGAGTCCGCTGACCCTGGTCCACGACCCTGCCGCGTCGGGAATCGAACCCTGGTCCCAGGCCGTTCTCTGCTCTCGGGTCTGCCGCCTCTAACCAGTGAGCCACACCACTCCACTTAAGAGCGCTACATCCGAATACTTTCGCCCAAGTCAGATATAATGAGGAGGGGAGCACTACTGACCAATTTCCTTGCTCAAGGGGGGTAAGACAGGGCTGCATTTCGGCACCTTTCTTATTCACGGCTTGGAGCAGGCGCTAGACGCTCTCGAGGTGGACTCGTCAAGGATAGGAACAAGAGGGATCCCCGGTCTGCTTTGCACAAACGACTCAAGGCCTACAATGCCTGATAGACGGCTTTGTCCGTTTCATGGAAAGTTTAGACCTGTCTGCTAACCTCTCAAAATCGTATATCATGGAGGTGGGGAAAACTCCGAAAAGGAAATACAAATATATGATTGGCTCTCACTGCCTGGAAAAAGTACAGACTTTCTCATATCTGGGGATATTATTTGATACCCGTCTTAGTTTTAAAGCCCTGATAGATGAGAAATGTCGCACCCTAGTTAGTTGCTCCGATGCAATTATGAATTTTGCGCGCAGGCTGGGCCGTTGGCAGCCGGAACAAATTTTGAGACTGTACAACTCAATGTGCTGTGCCAAAACACTCTACGGTAGTGCGGTCTGGGGTTTTATTGACTCGCAATATCTCCAAATTGAAGAGAATAAATACCTGCGGCGGCTGTTGAAAGTCCTGCAAAGTACTTCGCCCCTTATTATTAACAAGGAAATGGGTGTCACTCACATTAAAGATAGGCTAGAATTAAAACCCATTACATGTTGGATCAAAATTTGGACAAACCCTGAGGCCTTACTAACCAAGCAGATTATCATGGATTGTATTGCTCGTGACCAGGGAAGGAACATCCCATGGCTGAAGTATGTGAGGGAAATCCTGACAGACATGGGCTGCGCAGACTATTTTAATTGCCCCACAAAACTGTTACCCCAGGATAAGGCTCACGCTAAAGGTGGAATTCCAGAAGTATGTGGCCTCCAGTATGGAAGACAGTGAGTTGATCAAACCCTCTGTGAGAGCACACCTTTTGACCAAATCTTGTATGGGTATTGAGACTTATTTGTCTTTTATCCACAATGCCCAAGACAGATTTTTAATGACACGCTTCAGGCTAAACCTATTACATCATAGTTTAGCGGTGCCGGCAGGTTACACAAAATCCACAGAGTTGAAGGGCCCGTGTGGCTGCAACCAGCGGTCTCCGCAGGATACCCTTCACTTCGTTTTACTGTGTCCCTACTATGTGCGCCCTAGGAAGCTATTTTTAAAAAGTATTTTTTAAAACGCTGGTTTTCAGGCAATGAAGTCCAGTAGACTTAGTGTAGTATCAAAAAATACTTTATATTTCTAATACTTTTTCACATGATCAAATAGCAAACAACGCTCAGCCAACGCGTTTCATTGCCTCTAGGTGAACTTCATCAGGGCTTATTAATTCATCAGTGTACGTCATGAAGTGTGGTTGCTCATTGGTAATATTCTCCAGTATATTGCGCTGGAGATCTTGGAAGTTTTCACAGGTATGATAACACCTGCATGTATGAAACCGTTAGTCTGTATGCCAGGAAAAACTCCACTTTGATGAATTTATAAGCTCTGATGAAGTTCCCCTAGAGGGAATGAACTGCGTTGGCTGAGCATTGTTTGCTATTTGATCTTGTGAAAAAGTATTTGAAATATAAAGTATTTTTTGATACTACACTAAGTCTACTGGACTTCATTGCCTGATGCACCCCCACTTATATTTATCTATCTGAATCTGGAACACAGAGGCATCACGCAACAACTGGCACTGGGGAATATTGCGCAGAACCAGGATTTGTTGGAACTAGCGTGAGGTGAAGAACTAGGAGTCTGCCGTTGGGATTGTGGATGTACAGACACTGAAATACACTGTTACCACCGTGATCAACATATACGTAAACGAGCTAGATACTTCAAATGTAAACAATGTCAAGCTCCCTAAGCTTAAACAGGCACTCCCCTCAGGGAATTCAAACATCTGACTTGTGTTGTGTAAAGTTGGAATGTACTTACAAGATCCCATGGTACAAAACATCCTGCATTCCACAACTTACTGCTCCGCAATGTGGAAATATACGCACATTCTGCTTCACTCTTTTTCCATGCTTAAACACAAGCTCATCAAAACTTGAGACCACCCCTGGGAGGAAGAGTTTCAAGGGGGCGTTCCAGGATATCAAAGCAATTTTCTGATCCACCACTGAAGGCGGAGACTTGACACGACCGAAGCCGATGCTGTATTAGAGTAGCGTGACATATGCTGCTGGCACCCCTTGATTTCTTTACAATGATATGTGATGGAGTCCACGATTTGACAGAGACCATCATAACATGAGTTCTTTGGGGGGTTAGATTCAAAATCGTCACCACAAAAAGCATATAATGACGAGGCATGAACTACGATGAGATTTAGTAGTTTATTGGTAGTCAAACACAATTCAAACCCCTCAGACATATATTAGCATCCATTAACGAGTGGTCACGACTCGCAGTCCCAACTGTCAGTTGTGAAAGAGCTCGTGACCCCCAGTATGACGCATCACACTGCCCACGCGGTAAGCATACACGCTGGCAGATACTACAGACTGTGATATAGTACAATCGTTTTGAGCGTCTTTATATACATTTATTGAAGCATCATGAAACTGTTCATAGATCCTGTTTTGGAAAAGGAATTTAGATTTAGTCATGGAGCCATAAATCATTCCCACCTGATGACAAAGGATAATGGGTCTCGACCTTGTGTGGACACAATGAGCCCGAGTGGGTAATGTGCCCAGATGTCCGGCATGGGGAGCATGTGATCACTGCATATGCTGTGTGTGCTGTGTTCTGATTGGCTGAGTATTCCTAACTTCATGCAGCAACTAACTTTATGGTTTTTTGGGAACAAGCGCCCCTCTGGCCACGTACATTTTATGGGGGCCAATCTTTCTGGACCTAGTTTCACAGCCTATCTGTGGGACTAATCTGGGTTTTTCCTTTTCAAGCATTTGTCTTGCTGGTTATGTGCCACCTGATCTGTGATCTGTAATTGATAGCCTCAGGCCTAGGTCGCAGGGCCTGCCTGACCTTGTATTTCGGACTCGGGGTGGATGGAAAGGTCATATCTGCAGATTTTGACAACAGCGATTCGAATTGTTTACGTACATCCACTGCGCACATCAACATCAATATTAACAGTATTTTTGTGAAAGAAATAATGGCCACTTGGTCATATATCATGTGTCCCGTAAGGTATCTGCTGTGTTCCTATTGTTTTCCTTAAAGAAAATACTTCATTGGAACATGGCACATCATACACCCGTAAAATTTGACTTGTCAACAACATGTACCTGCCATGGCAATATTGGTGGCACATGCATGTTCCTACATCTGTACAGAATCCTGACAATTGAAAATGACTGGTTGATTGCTAATACCTAACTCGCAGTCACATGCCATTGAACATGTATGGCCTTTATAGAATCATATATGTCAATAATACATTTATGACACACACACAAATGCGGAAGCTTATATGCGTCTAAGTCCAAACACAACTACAAACTCGCACAGGTAGGCACACATAAACCACATGCTGGACTCTGCAGTTGTACCTTAAAACAATCAACTTTGGGTGCTTCATTCACAAATAAACAACATAAACACTCCAGTTCCTGACTCCTAACACCTTAATTTGTGGGTTACTGCCTTTTATTTGTTATTTAGTTCACCTGCTATGACTCAAGTAGCTTGAATAGATGTTCTTAGAAGAATTCTGATGGACTGTTAAGCTACCTTACCTTTCTTATCTTGCATTGTGAACATCCATTTTAATTATCTTGGATTACATTGTTGTAGAATTAGGGAGATATATGATTCCACAAGCCCTTGTGTCTTTAAAATAAATACTGCTTTAAATAACTTTATTCGATAACATTTTTATCATAAAACCATACACATCCAGAATTCATTTTTTTAAAAGCTTGCAATACTGTACAACTTCACAGAACAGTCCAACTAGACATCATACAACCATATTAAAAATGCATAAAACAGGATCAATAAATAAAAATTGGATAACCATAAAATCAATACATCAGGGTGCAGACATAGCCAATACCGGGCTGCTAATTTTTGCTAGGAGCTTTGTTCTTATTAGCCACTCGCAGCCTAAGTATTTTGCTACACCACAGACCAAGGTAAGGGAGGAGGTATCGGTTTTTAAAATCCGGAGTGCCACCCGATAGTTCTTAGAACCCAGCTTTCTGCAGACGGACTTGAGCCATTTGGTTCTAGCCATTCTGTAGGCTGGGCATGCGAAGGGAAAATGGGCAATAGACTCATTGGGAGCTGCGCAGCCTGGGCAGGAGGTAGATGATGGATTGCGCCGGTTCCATGCTGCTGTCGTTTCATTCAACGGAAGGGTCCCAATTCACATCTTCAGATAGAGAACCCCGTCCCTGGGTATTTTAATGAAATCAAGAAAGGGTTCTAATTTGCGGACAGGTTTGTGCTCCAGAAACTGCTCTGTGAGTTTCCCCATGTTAGAGTTGCTCATCTCTTCTGCCTGTACCCATAACCAGAAGGCGCGTTTTAAATCCTGCTTGGATGGCGGAACCTGATTGGCCCAAGCCTCCCCAAACCCTATGTCGGATAAAAGCTGCCTAAGGTTAGAGATCCATTTGATCTTGTCTCCTATGTCTGCTGCTATTAATTTGCTTAAAGCAGCAGCATAGTTGGACAACTCGGGAGTCCTTCTTATACGTGCCCAAAATAGTAGGGGGCGGAGGCGTGCAATGTCCTTAATAGAGCGTCTACCCATGTCCTGATATAGGGACTTCAATGGTGTAGAGGTTGGAAGTGAAACCAAACCTTTCAGATCTTACAAGTTCGATGGTATTCTGGAAGCCCCATAATTCGTACCCGTATAGGGCTGAGGGTAGCGCTTTGCTCTCATAAACCGCCCGGGCCGGGGCTACTGGCCTACTCCTATGATAGCCCCAGACACCCGTTTATGACTGAAGAGCATCTTGGCCATATGGGAACTCCACTTCATACAGTTGGAGACCCGGATTCCCAAATAGTCAAAAGACTCGACGGTGTCAAGTGGAGTATCATTAAGGGTAATGTCATTTATAAAGCGTTTTGACGGGCTTATCGCCATAAGCTTGGTTTTGCTGATGTTATATGACAGCCCCCAAGATTCGCAGAAGAGGCTAAACCTGTTTAGGAGTTTTTGCAGGCCACCCGGTGTTTTGGAAATCAGGAGGGTGTTGTCGGTGAAAAGGAGGGTTGGGGTTTTCTCCCCTGCCAGGATAGGGGCGTCCGCTGATTCTTCTCTTAGATTAAAATAAATATATATTTTCCAGTCTTGAGTGCTTGGAAAATGTAGATTTTCCACAGCCTGGTGGGCAAAAAAATCTCAATATTATTAAACCCATGGAGCCTAAGATTATGCACTGCGTTCCCTATTGCGCCACTCATAGCAGCAACAACTGAAAGAATTTAGAGCTTTTAAACATTCTAATAGTCTATAAAACCTAGGAACACACCTCTCTCTTCTTATTTTAAATGCTGTGATCAATATAAGAGAAACACCATGTTCGACTGATCAGAGATTGGCTGAAGTGTGCCGGAGATATATATGTATATTACGCATGACTCCAGTTAGAGTTGAAACCTTTTATAAGCTGCATGTACAGGAAACAGGTCTGCTAGGCTCTCTGTCATCCAACGATCTACTTAAGACCTAAAATCCCGACATGTCATCCCTCCAACATTCCATGCACCTGCAAGTCATGCCCGAGGCGTTCCACGCACCTGCACAGAACAAACAACACAACACATCGCCCCTTTTTACTGCAACAATAATAAAATAAGAACAACACACCCATTCCCTCACCAAAATAAAAATAAAATGGTGTAATCAGATAAATAAAATAGGAAAGAGATAAAGGAAAAAATAAGAAGAATAGACAAAGAAGGAAACTAAAGAGACTAAAGAAAGAGAAAAAAAAACTTGACAACACAGTACTTCTGTACCACTAAAAAGGTTATAGAATGAAGAAATTATTTGTTCATCCACCCCCACAACATAGTCTTTTACCCAGCCTTCCGAAATTATTCTTCTCTTGCAGCCTTCCTCTGCGAAAGAATTTCCAGAAAGACCATCCGGCCTTACAATTCTCGTGCCCTGGTCCAATGGCCCCCAATGGTATTGTTATTCCTTTCTGTGGTGCTCGCATCTCTAAGGAAACCATCCATACTCGTACAATTCTCCTCATTACCATTCAAATCCATCATACCCATTGAGGCTTGAACCACCCCACCTATTTTCAAAAATATCCTCCAATCACTCAGTATTATTATTACCTACCTCCTTCTCACCCACTTTCTCCTCTGCAAAATTCCTGTTATTGGCCCTTAAAGCCACCCTCTTAAGATTCCAAACGTACCACTTTTCAACTGATCCGCATTCCTCAAAACCTTTCCCACTTCCTCTGGTTCAAAGGATTTGGTCTCTCCTTTAGCCTCTTTAGTACACGGTGAAATCTTTCGACAGTGCCATTCCCAATCCATACTAATATAATAAAGAGAGAGCCCAAACCTGTGAGGCGGGTAATCTCAGGAACCACAGCACCAATCACAACACCCAATACAGCGTTAGAAAGGGCAGTTGCAGCAGAAGGACATAGGCTATGCAGAGGCCCACCATTTACATTTAAAAGGTAAAAGACCCGTGCCAGCAAATTAGTCCCTTGTGGACGTGTCTGCGTTGTGCTGTGGGCGTGTGCTGGGGGCGTGACAAACGCTGGGGGCGTGTGGTACGTTCCGCCCTTCATGCCATGTCTCATATCGTGTGCTAATCCCACCCTGCTCCCTTTAAATACCTCTGCACCCCATAATCATAACCCACCCTTACTCCTTAAAATACCCCAACACCCTTAAACACTAACCCATCTTAACCCTATAAATATACCCTGTACCCCAAAACCCAAACCTATCCCTAAACCCTAAAAATAACCCTGTACCCCAAAACCCAAACCTATCCTTAAACCCTAAAAATACCCCTGTACCCCAAAACCCAAACCTAGCCCTGAACCCTATAAATACCCCTGTACCTCAAAACCCAAACCTACCCCTGAACCTTAAAAATACCCCGTACCCCAAAACCCAAACCTAGCCCTCAACCCTAAAAATACCACTGTACCCCAAAACCCAAACCTACCCCATACCCTAAAATACCCCTGTACCCCAAAACCCAAACCTAGCCCTGAACCCTTAAAATACCCCTGTACCCCAAAACCCAAACCTACCCCTGAACCCTAAAAATACCCCTGTACCCCAAAACCCAATCCTAGCCCTGAACCCTAAAACTAACCCTGTACCCCAAAACCCAAACCTACCCCTGAACCCTAAAATACCCCTGTACCCCAAAACCCAATCCTAGCCCTGAACCCTAAAACTAACCCTGTACCCCAAAACCCAAACCTACCCCTGAACCCTAAAATACCCCTGTACCCCAAAACCCAAACCTAGCCCTGAACCCTAAAAATATCCCTGTACCCCAAAACCCAAACGTAGCCCTGAACCCTTAAAATACCCCTGTACCCCAAAACCCAAACCTACCCCTGAACCCTAATAATACCCCTATACCCCAAAACCCAAACCTAGCCCTGAACCCTAAAAATACCCCTGTACCCCAAAACCCATACCTATCCCATAACCCTAAAACTCCCCCTGTACCCCATAAACCCAAACTATATCTGAAACCTAAAAATACCAAAACACCCCAAAACATATACCTCAGTACCCCAATACATATACCCCTTTACCCATACTTACCTTATGCAAACATTTAAAAAACAACATGCTTTTACCATTCATGCATTTACAAAGAATTTCGTGGTAAATGTGTGCGTGGTAAAAGCATATAAAATGTAATGCCGTGCGTTATAATCGCATTGTGGAGCCATGGTACTTTCGTAATGAAAGTATGTGGAGTGATGGTATGCGGAAAGAAAGTTGCTGAATAATGGGTGTTTAACCTCTCCCGGTAAGTACATTGGTGGCACGGCGGGCCACATCTCCAGGAACATATTCATATTTTTTCACCACCCATTTGAAAAATGCACAGGTCTCTTTCATTGATGGCCAGCACCGACATACACTTTTAGACACACCTCCCACCACAAGTTCTAGAATTTCGAACTTTAGAGCTGGGGAGCTACGTTCGAATCTCGCCATCAGCTCAACATCCTGTGATTCCAGGCAAATCGCTTTGTCTCCCCGTGCCTACCATAAATGAATGTGTTCTTCTGTAATGTAAATTGTGCTCATGCCATGTTGTCGAGTTCGCACTATATAATATTGCAAGGAAAAATAAAGTAGGGAAACTCGAGTTCACACACTACTGAACGCGCACTCTTTAGTGCATCAGCAGTGCACTGTGAATCGGAGCGTTTTACAGGCCTGTCACAGATAAGAAATGCTATCAAAACGAAATCCTACAAAACACTTATTGTTTGCCTGCCCCGCATATAAAACTGCTAGGAAGGTATGGTTGAAACCAGTATGCAAGGGGCTGGGTTTGAGGTGCCATAGAATGGCTTTACGAGTCCTCACCACTGACTCAACTTCAACTGTCATGGTTTGCGGGGTGGCCACATTTCTGGGCAGTGCATGGCTGACCCGTATTAGGAGGTTAAAGCAGCAAACCCCGCCCCTGTCAAACAGATAGTCGGCACCCACTGGCCACTGGCCCTATGTAAAGCTGAGTTAGTATAGCTTGTTGTTATTTCATCACTTAGACAACAATGTATTGTTGAGAAAGTTGGAACTGGGCCCGTAGTAAACATCCAATGTACAGTAAATATGTAAGGTTTCATTTTGAACCAGGAATTTTATTGTGCTAGGTTTTATCTAATGTTCTTATCTTTTATTGGAATGTAATGTATAATTGCTGGAAATGTATTCTTTTATGGTGAATTTTTTTACCGAATAAAGATTATACTACTACTACTACAAAACAATATACTACTAGCCGGCAGCAATTCATACCCGGACAAGGTCGGGATGGGCTGCTAGTTGAATTATAAAGTGACATTGTCCTGTGTTTCACGTCCATCCTCTCAAAGTAACTCTTAACTGCATTAGATGTAAACTGCACTCTATGTCACTCAACAGTACTGCTGGAATACCCTCAGACACAAACACATTATATAAATATTTCAAAACCGAGGTAGTATCCGCCTTTTCTACAATTTCCACCACAGGCCATTTTGTGAAAAGGTCCATCAACACTATAACAAATTCCTGTAGTTCCCCCACTGGACTCAACAGGTCAATAGCCACACATTCCCATGGTTGCCTTGCAATTAAACACTCATTCATGGACAATGAACGCAAAGACTTATCTGCCGAGGAACATAACTTGCATGATCTTACAAATCTTTCCACTACTTTGTCTACAGATGGCCACCAGAACATCTCCTTAACCACAGCTTTGGTCCAGACTATCCCAAAATGTCCTTCAAGGCAAAACTCCAAAATCATATATATCACATAAACCACTGGGAGGGATAATGTGTTTCTCTCTAACAACCAAATCCTTATCTACTGGCAATGTCATCATTTCTTCACAAAAGGCCTTAACCTCTCAGACACTAGTTCCTTTCGTGGCCAACCCTCCTGTAAACATTTCAAAACACGTTGCAAACACTGCCTTATACTGTGCAGCCTCCAACTGCCCCTTTTTTATGGCCGGAGATCCAGAGTCATGTACTAGTGCTACCCTATGATCACTCCACGAGTCATCCACACTTTCATCCAAAGGAGCAGGCATCCATGACAAACAGTTCGCAATTACATTCTCTCTGCCTGGCATCCACCATTTTAAACACAAAGGGGCAGATTTACAAGCCCCATGTGCCACTTTTGCGTCACTTTCAGCATGGGAAAAGTGGCGCAAAAGTGCTGGTAATAGCCTTGTAAATCTGCCCCAAAGTCCTTAATGCGCATAGACATCCAAGCAATTCTTGCCGACGCAGATACACTCCCTTCCATGGTGAAACGTTTTAACAATGGTTTATGATCACAATGGATTGTGACTGATTTGCCCCATATAAATGCTCGAAAATGTTCTAAAGCTCAAGCGCAAGCCAATGCTTCTCTTTCAACACCCATTGCTTTTTGTCTATGCTTCTCTTTCTATAATGGGATATTTTTCCTCTGCTGGTGACAGGGATCTAGAGGGATCTAGAGCCAAACCAAAAGATTCTTTTCTGCCCTTTTCCATCCCTTTGTGACAGCTCCGCTCCCAGGCCCTTACTACTCGTGTCTGTGGTAACCCAAGAATCTAAACGGGGTCAAAGTTGCCTAAAGCAGGTACCTTCTCCAGATTTTTTTTTTATCCTTCCGACCTCCTCATCACACAATGAACACCATTCAAACTTAAACATTTTCCTAAGCAGTAGCCGAATATTATACATATTCTCTGCAAAATTGAACTTGGGGCAATATTCCGCCATTTCTAGAAATTATCTTACCTCTTCCTTGCTGGTTGAGCAGAGAGCTCCAAAACAACATTTACTAACGATGGTTTGGGTCTGACACCTTCTTCACTGATTACATGACCCAAATAAGTTACACTCCTTTCTGCGAATGTACACTTATTAATCTTTACTGTCAAACCCACATCCTATAGTACAATCAAAACTCTTCGCAATCTCTCTTCATGAACCTTAACCACATCTGTGCTGCCCCGATTTACAACCGTTGCTGGGCCCCAATGTTAATGGGGGTGGTCATGACGGAACGGTTCCGTCATGAGCACAGCTCGAACGATGCTCATTACGGAACCGTTCCGTCATGAGCACTGAAGGGGTTAAGATCCACACCAAACACCAGGATATCATCCTGAAAGAACAGCATTCCACCCTCCTACCCTAATAGTTTATGCATTAGGAGCTGGAAGACTGTAGCGGTGGATGCTAAGCTGAAACACATGTGTTTAAACTGGTAGCATCTGAACCGGGTGATGAAAGCTGTCAGCTTCCTTGATTCTAGAGTATGTTGAATATGATGGTAAGCCGCCGACAAGTCTATGGCTGAAAAATACATAGCCCCCTTTAAAGATGCTACCATCTCCGTAATTTTAGAAAGGGGAAACTGGTCGATGAAAATACTATTGTTTAGGTGGCGCAAGCCGACACACAAACAAATATTCCATTGCTCTTGCATGCCACAACCGCTGGCTGAATCCAGTCTGAACTTTAGATCTGTTAAATGACATCCAAGTCAATCAATTTGTCCAGTTCTTTCGACACCTCCTCTCGTATCATAATCGATATCATCTTTCCTTTGTGTATTTAGGAGTCACATTGCTTTTGAGTATGATCTCATGTTCAAACCCCGTTAACAACCCTAGGTTTTTACTGGAAACTTTGGGAAATTGCTCTGCCATGACTTTGCTTCATCTGCTACCCTCGTCCACCACCAACACCTTTTCTGAACAGTTGGGATCAAAGAATAATGTGTAGGTTTCCTTTATCTACCCATCCCAGTACAAATAGTCCCTGTTTGGCCACATAATGTTACCTCTCGTGTGTCTGTCCTTAAAAGAAAAAAACAACTATCCAAATCCCAAAATGTCAATTTTGTCCCCCGTGAAACTCTCTGGAATAATGTCATATGGAAACAACTGTGGATCACTCATACCACGAAAATCACTCTCTCAAACTTTCTTATTCACAATTGTGAACAGGGACTCCGAGTCTGCATATATTTGAAGAGGAACAACTCCTATTAACATGTCACGCATAGGTT
Organism: Lissotriton vulgaris; assembly: GCF_964263255.1. Lineage (NCBI taxonomy): Eukaryota > Metazoa > Chordata > Amphibia > Caudata > Salamandridae > Lissotriton > Lissotriton vulgaris. The sequence continues at coordinate 1,545,163,423 of NC_141695.1, read as the reverse complement.
TGTTCTTATTCAGCCCAGCATCCACATTATGTACAAATGTGCCCTGTATGCTCTTCATTATCACCTCTGCAAGGTATTTGCTTTCTTTCTCACTGCTATTGGTATTGGATATCTCATTCACACATTTGATTGTTAGCTTTTTCTTTCTGCTTACTTTTGAAAAGTGGCCAATGATCCCAGTTGCTGCACTTTTGCTTCACCGCTGGACAGCTTTTGTTGTAAGCCAAATGGTCTCTACTGCCGCAACGGTAGCATCTTCTGTCATCCCCTATACATTTGTCCAGAGCTGGTGTCTTCTGTTCTTTAATGGGTGCCTTACTTCTGGCACCCTGAACTTTTTAGATACCATCAGCGACTTTCTCAGAATCTGACTGCTTTAACTCCATGGCACACCTTCCAGACATCTCAGCCGTCCGGACGATCTCCAACACTTCATCCAGCAGTGAATCCCCATTTATCCGTAGTCTTTCCTGGATGGCTGCATTGCTGGCATGCATGATCAACTGGTCTCCTATCGAGTCATAATGTAAATAGCCAAACTTGCAATCAATAGTCATTTTTTTTTTATTTAGCCACAAACATATCCACTAACTCATTTTTGTTCTGTTTACACTGAGAATGTGTAACTAATAATGCCTATGCACACTTTAGTTGTAAAGTAATTGTCCAAATCTTTCAAAGCTGCAGAAAATACATTGATGTCCCCACCAACTACAGCCTTTGGCACAGATTGTAGATTTTCAGACCAACTGATCCCAAAGAATGCAAAAGAATTTTCTTTTTTTGCTCCATAAACATCTCATTTTCCTCATCGATGGCACAAATGTAATTAGTGAAGTAATCTTTCGACTCTATCCACTTTATCGGTGGCCCCACTCCCGATCCTCAGAATGCGTGCAGAGGACTTATGGAGAAATTCTGTAGATACAAACACATTGACAAGAGAAAACACGATTGAAAACATGATTGAAAACACGTCAACGCTTTATAAATGACATAATTTCTAAGGGTATATGGTCTCGGTATCTGACAAAAAGAAATTAGACCAGACCATGCTTGCACTGATTTAGATGATATGTCCTCGCCAATGACTAATTTAGGAGTCTAAAATCGTGTTTTCTCTTGTCAATGTTTTTGTATCTTTATGTTTATGAAATGGTGAAATATGTGTTGAAATGATTTTATGGAATGTATTAATGTATTCTTTGGATTAATTCAATGATTTTTATGTGATTTTAATTAAAGAAACACTTTTGTACTGTTCTAATAGATTAGTTAGAATTTTTATTTATTTTTATGTCCATTGAATTGAGTGAAAACATTTTTTTAAATTTTTTTATTTGTGTGATAGTTGCTTTATTCGTGGTGATAGTGTACAATCCATTTTGATCTATTCCAAAGGGAAGTTATTTGTAACTTGTGAAGAGTACCTCATCCCTTTGGTCAGAAAGGGGTCTCTCTTTATAACATACACGAAATTCTGTAGAGCCATACTTTATGAACTTAATATCATGCCACCTTCAAGTATAGTTCGTGAATATGACTTTTTCCAAAAATATTACCCCACCGTGTAGCCAATAGTATGCCAATATAAAGAGAAGCCTCACAAAAACACACACACACACACACACACATATATATATATATATATATATATATATATATATATATATATATATATATATATATATATATATATATATATATATATATATATATATATATATATATATATATATATATATATATATATATATATATATATATATATATATATGCATTTACCTGTTTCTTGATCCTCTAGTACAGTCCTCGAAGAACTTCAAACTGCGACGTATCCTGAGCTCCGCTCAGTATCTGTTACTCGGTGCCACATTGTACTTAGAAATAAAAAAAACTTTAAAAATATGGCTGCAACGCAGGGTCACGCTCTGATGTAACAAACATAGAGGTTACCCGTGCGTGATGACAGCCTCAATAGGAAGCAGCAGCTGACGTGTGGGCATTCTCTTTTCAACAGTGGATGCAAGACCAGGAAATACCACTTACCACTCAAAAAATGTGGCCGATGTAAGAGGTTGGCTTTCTTTAAGTTTGCACGCCTCATATCCACTGCTTTCATAAATATTTAATTCCTTCCTGCTCAATACTCACAGGACAGCCCTTTCCTCACGCTTCTCTTTGGCAATTATGGGTTCTCTTTTCACCGGAAGGGTCGAATATTAGCCTTGCCTTGAATATTCTCCTTTGTAAATTTGTACATCCTTTGAATTACTTGTAAACATATGAATCTGACCTTCGCCAGCTCGTCGCCAACTGGAAGTGTGCCGAAGATATATTCATTACACATGATTTCAGTTAAAGTTGAACACTTTAATAAGCTGAATATACAGGAAACAGGTCTACAAGGCTCCATGCACCTCCATGTAATGCCCTGAGGCATTCCACGCAACTGCACGGAATGAGTAACACAACATTGGCCTGTTCCAAGTGAACAAAGCTACTCAGTAGTGAGCTGACTAATGTGTTGGGTGTTATTATGCAGAGACATACTGATGGAGCAAGGTTTGGTGAAAAGAAACTTGCTCAGATGCGATCCATTCGTTAAATTACTAACAAGTTATAAAATCGTGTTTCGTGAATAACTAATACGCACCACGTTGAACATGCAGGGTAGTGAAGCTTACTTATTTGTGTACTAATATGGATAACAATGAAGACGGACCAACAATGCTATAAAATGGGGAAACTTGTGCTCATGCGTCAACTGCATCTATGCAGTATGACGAGCTAATGCTTGGAGGGAAATTCTGACGCATGAGCAGAACATACTAAAATGGAGTCTTGAAGACTCGCGTGCATGGCATCTGCTTGTTTGAACTAAATCAAGTGGTTTTTACAAATGCTAATGCGGGAAAAGACATAAATAAACTGGATTAGAGTAGAGGTGGGTGGTATATAGTGCGACCATTTTATTTGTGGATTATTATTTGTGAAAGTAACATCTGTCTTCGGACTTTCATCACTAATGTGTATTTGAGCCTCTCCCGTATACCTGGATTGAATTATATGATGCGATGCCTGCGTATGCTCACTGAGGGGAGCCATAAAGGTCATGACTTAGCACTTGAGAGGAAGCCAAATTCGAGTGTAACAAGCATGAGAACGGATGGTGAAGAGTTCAATAAAGAAGACTCGTATTCATAATATTAATAAAAATGTTGCAAAGTAAAGTAAAGATGTGTGAGAAATAAAATTTGTGAATAAAAATTAAGGGGAAGGGTTTGCAAACAATAGTTGTACTGATTTTAACGACATGTAAGCATGGTGTGATGGTACTTCCCCCTTGCCTGGCCAATCAGATTTCGTATTTTTAGGATACTGAAATATTAGTGGATGGAACATGAAGAACGAAAGGTATAATTAAGATAGCCTTAGTTAGTTAGTTAGCGCGATTTGGGATGCTGTTGCTGCGGGAGATGCTATTGCTGGGAGAGATGCTGTGAGATGCTGATGAAGAACCAAATGCAGAACTTGACCAGAACTTTCTATCCTAAATAATTGGGTTAGATCAGAAGACTGCGGAAGAATCTGAAGGAGGAAGAGAGTTTCAAAGAGGGGTATGACGTAGTCGTCGGTATTCTAGAGAGGTCAACTATCCTGTCCTGATTCCTGTCCTGAAGTCTTTGTCTCCTGCCCTATCCCGGGGGTCCCTCACCAGCCCTTTGGCCAGGGGGTTGGTCTTTCACACAGTCCTTGGTAATTATATTTTTCGCAATAGTTGATGTAATTTTCTCTCTGTCCTCTCCCCTTCTGAGCATTTATTATTGTATGAGTTCAAAGTATATGCTTGGTGTTTATTAACTGAATTTTCTCTCCTATGAGTGACAGTGATTGCAATGTATTTTGGAATGGTTCACATGCATTCATTTTAGATAAAGATTTTAAACTTTCCTGAGTCTGTGGTTATTTACATTGAATTAAGAGAAGTTAGTTCTTATGTTAATTTTCACCATCAACTAGTTCAACTAAAGGTCCATCGACCAGAGAAAAGAACGTTTTGATCAGTGAAGGGTTAGTTAGGAGTATTAAATAACTAATCTTGAGCACTGTAGAAAAATCATAAAAACTGAATCCCGACCCCCCTCTAGCGGTTTTTACCACTTGTGAAGTTTATGGGCCCAGGTGAGTATATGGTAATTGAGTATCTGTTGTTGGTGAACCGCTGGATCAATAATGTGACACTTATTACTTTGTTTAATGGAAATGACAATAAAAAAACCTAGTAGGTTCAATCACTAGAGTCTAGTTGTGGTGGTAAACTAATTTTAATTCTCAAAGACACTGGGCGATGCACAGAACTAACTTAAGACAAAATCCTAAACTTACTACCATTTTCGTATTCACAGAAGGCACTTACTAATTTTGGTATTCACAGAAGACACTTACTCATTTTGGTATTCACAGAAGTTAGGAGTCCTAACTTTAGGACTCCTAAATGCCTTCTGTGAATACCGAAAGTCAGGATTTTTCTCAGTTTAGTAGTAGTACATTTATGACTCCTAATTTTAGGACTCCTAAATGCCTTCTGTGAATACCGAAAGTCTTAAAATGAGGATTTTTCTCAGTTTCGGAGTAGTAAAGTTAGGACTCCTAACTTTAGGACTCCTAAATGCCTTCTGTGAATACCGAAAGTCTTAAAATTAGGATTTTTCTCAATTTAGTATTAGTAAAGTTAGGACTCCTAACTTTAGGACTTCTAAATGCCTTCTGTGAATACCGACAGTCTTAAAATTAGGATTTTCCTCAGTTTAGTAGTAGTAAAATTGAGAAAAATCCTAATTTGAAGACTTTCGGTATTCACAGAAGGCATTTAGAAGTCCTAAAGTTAGGAGTCCTAACTTTCTACTACAAAATTGAGAAAAAATCCTAACTTTAAGACTTTCGGTATTCACAGAAGGCATTTAGGAGTACTAAAGTTAGGACTCCTAACTTCTGTGAATACCGAAATGAGTAAGTGCCTTCTGTGAATACCAAAATGAGAAAGTGCCTTCTGTAAATACCAAAATGGTAGTAAGTTTAGGATTTTGTCTTAAGTTAGTTCTGTGAATCGGGCCCACAACGTGCATGCAAAAGAAGAGAGGGAGAACAAGTGGGTGACCCGGATAACCTTATTTTTTTTCTGAGGGCACCCAACTTCTAAACTTAAAACATTTTCCGGTGAGTTAAGCATATCCTTAAATATTGGTGAATCTAAGGTGGTTCAACTAAGTCTCCTTCCTTCATTTGTTCCACTGGTCATGATTTTTGTTGAAAAACAATGCTTTCATATCAATTCAGGTCCCATCATATGTCTGCATTTTTTCTTTGGTTGTGTAAATACGAAAATTGACAGCTTTCGAATGCTTGTCCCATATAGTGCACAAGCCAGCTTTGCCCGACAATGAAGGCCACATTAACACTGCACACCTCACCCTTGTTGCCTCAAGCGAGGTTGTGCCCGGTGCGTGCTGGACACACCTGGTGAATGTCTGTGGATCACACTACTTACAGGTGTGGGCTCTCTGCAGGCTGATGATCCAATTTATATCTCTGCAACACAACTGCAAACATCATACACAATCAGTCATCATTATTGAGACACCGAAGAGCCCTGTCACAAGTCTAAACAATTGCTAGGATTGCAGAGGGAACTCAGTATTGGTACCTTCCACTGCCACACACATCACTAGAATTCTGACTGAACACTGCCCAGTAGGAATCCATGCCAATTAAAGGGACCACCTGCTGCCCTCACAACCAACTCCTTATGTATGCTTGCAATTAATGTCAGATGTAATAAGTCTGACTGACCTAAAAGCAGCCTTGAGTGAGCCTCAGGTTTGTGCACTACGAAGGAGAGAAACACATATTAGCTATATAACCGTTCACTGCTAAGCGGTTGTCACCATAAAAAAGGGTGAATATAGAAGAAAAAGGCAATAACTATTTTCGACATGAAACCTAAGGGCATATTTACAATGGCTTATCACCACCAGAACATCACTTTTTATTGCATTTCGGTGACAATAATCTCTTTGCTTTATTTACAAGGCAGCAACGCCGCGTTGTAAATAAGGCACCTTTTCACACAGCACTTAGTGTGAAAGTTGCGGGCAATGAGTGTTGCAGGGGACATTCCACTGCAACACCAATTGCTTTTGATGCTGCCCCCTATTTGCAAGCCTGGGGTAAATATGGAGCAGCGCCAAAAAAAACTGGTGAAACAAGAAATTATTAATTTCTCTTTGTTTTTTTGCTGTTTCTATGTATGCTGCAGTATGCAGCACATGTAGAAAGAGCAAATTGCCAGTAATGATGGTTCATGGTTCCCCTTCCTGCACATAAACAATCATTAAATAAGGATGAGTTGCAACTTCTATATGTGCTGCACTCTGCAGCACACTTAGAAGTTACAAATCGCCATTAGTGATTGTTTATGTGCAGGAAGGGACACCTTACTGCACAGGAACAATCATTCCTTGCAACACCATTTACCCTTGCACTATGGTGTAAGGGTGCCTGCTTTGGTGATATGTAGCTAGATTTAGCATCAGCACTAGCGGAAATGCAGGGGTGGGCAGCATTCTTGTGAATACAGCGCATCCCTAAACTGACGGAGCAGAGCATTCGCAATATTTGAGCTGCACTGCGCTCTGCCAGTTCGTTTTAAAAATGCCTCCTAGTGTGTAATGTATATATGCTCACATTTGTGCAAATTATGTTCATGGGCAAACCAAAAATCAGGTGATGGCATTTCTACCAAGAAAGTTCTTGAGTCACCAAGGTCGTAGCGTGCACTTCCAAAATGAATAAAGCTTTGCTGAATACTAAGCTAACAACTTCTTTGAAAAAGATGTACCATTGACTGGACCATAAAACTATTGCTCAAAGCCAGTATTTTGCACTTATGTAAACTTTTTATTCCATGCAGCTGCGGGGAATGAGATTTTCATACCTTTTCTGATTACCTAGATACCTATCTCATTCGTTCTTTTTGGATCGGTTGTTATCTGTCATTGAGTAAAAGACAAACCCCGCATAGGTTAGATAAACCCCATAAACTGACGCAACTCTGAAGAACCACTTACGACTGATAAAGTTTTAAAAGATTTAATATAAAATCAAGATTAATTGCATATACAATCCTCTCAGGATAAGATTCACCAAATATACAGGAACTAAAAGGAACATAAATTCCCTAAAGAACCTCAGTCTACAAAAGAATACAATTAAAATCAGTTCCAAAATCAACAAATTAAAAAGCATAGATATGATGTGGTTCCGTTGCGTCATCTAAAGAAAAGAAAATAAACAAGTTAAATCTGTCCCTACGCTATACTAAGTGGCATCCCTACTTCGCAAGTTCCTTACCTAAAAAAGGTGTCAGCAGTTTGACTTCCTAAGAAGATCAAACTCTCTTAACTCCTAATAAGGTAACCTATGTCGAGAAGCAGTACCCTCTCTGCCTACCCATCCGCTCTCTAAGGGTCCTCGGCCTACTGCTCTCTCGCGCTCCTAACTTGCTTGCGCTCTGAGCTCTTCGCTCTCGCTAGCTTCCTATGATGACATCTGCTCGGAGCTGTTCGCGCTCTCTCTTCTCCCCGGGGTGCTGTCCCTAAAATACACAATCACAGTGTGGGTGGAACGCCCCTTTGACGCCCACCATGTACATTCTCCATGATGTCATTTCTAGCTCTTTCCATGGCTTCATCTCTTCGCGTCGTCCGTTAAGTTGACCTTTCTCCTACGGCGCCATCTTCGTCTTCTTGCTGTTGACTTCATTGACACTTTCGTTGACACTTTCGGAGCAAAATCTATCACCTCAGCAGAACTCTACTCTTTACGACTATGTTTTTAACCTTCCTTGGTCCTGTGAACTGTCATTTCAAAACAAGACTCAAATTCCAAGCGTCTCTTATCACGTTTAAACCATAAACTTCGTCTAGCATTGTCACCTTAAATCTAACAAGAACCTAGACCCTCGGCTCGCACTTTCACATCAAGGCTATTCACGACTCCTGTGAGCCCACTAAATTATATGTAGCAGACTACACTCCTGCGAACCCTTGGTCAGTCAGGTTAAAATCACACATGACCTAAACTCTACTAACATTCCTACAAACTCTTCTACACAGTATAACCTTTAACAAACATTTATATATGTAGTCGTCTTTCGCTAATCATTGGTTATAAGTGAAATACATTTTACATAGAATATAAAGTACATAGAATACAACTTTATATTCTCATTTGCTACATCGCTATGTATGCTCTCTGCACATTTCCTCATTTACATTTTCTTCGCCGTTTCTCCATTTAAAGTTTCACACGTACATGAATTCCACTTTGCACGTTCTTCAGTTCTTAAGCATTTCTATACATTTCTACATTAGCCCACTATGTATACGGGCCTTTCTAATTCTAATGCATTTCTAAAGTATATACAAATACATTTCCCATTACATTGGTTACATTGGCTAACTTTATGCTATAAGTGTTATTTCACGTTACAGATTCTACGTTTATGCGATATGCTTGTAAATATGACTCGGATATACGTTTTATTCAAATTGCGCTCTCTCAGTTCCCCCCTTTGATGACCTTTAGGGGTCATCACTAAATGCAATTTGAATAATACCTTACACAGAACTAGTTACAACATTCCCTCTTTTTATCGTTTCGAGAGCTCTAAAACTTTTATACTGTTGATCTTGTAAAGCAGCTAATCTCTTTTCTTGCTCTCTCATGGATCTTTGTAACTGGTTCGACCTATACCATTTGTACAATTTCACCAATCCTAACAATGTGATTATGCAAATCAATATTATTAAAATAGGTTTTAGTATATACCATACAATACTTTTACCAAGGTTGGCAAACCAACTTCCAACCTTTCCTACTCCATGACCTACTTTTTCCCAAACATTTGTTTTTGTTAAATCTTCGATTTCTCGATGTATCTCTGTAATGTTTTGTATGACTTTCTCAAGTGGTTTTGAATTGTCAGGAATATAGGTACAACATTCCTGGACCTTCAAAGCCTTGCAAACTCCGCCCTCTTTTGCTAGCAGAACATCTAAAGCAAGTCGGTTCTGAAGAACCATTGCTCTAATCGACTGCATCTCTCCTTCTACTAGCATTAATGACCTTGCAGTACTTGCAGATAATCTATCTACAACTGTAGCTAGTCTCCTGATCTTAACATCGTTAAGTATTAAACCTAACATAGGAAACATCGCTCCAAATATGTCTCCAACTACTTCAGCATCTCCTACTTCTCTTTTCGTTCTTATCGAAGCCTTTCCTTCTATGATTGCTAAATCCTTCGCATGATATATTTTGGGGAAGACAATTGCCAAGTAACACGAACCATACCAATTGTCAGGCAGTTTTACATAGGCATTTCTTCCACATACAAAATATACATTAGGAATAGCTTGCATTCCTTTCATAAAATCTTTCGTGTAGTACTCTATCCTAAAAGCATGTTCGCAATTTACTTCACCTACAAATACACTCTCATAATATGTCTTGCTTCGAGTTAAACATAACTTTCCTTTCTGCGTTCTATCCAAAGCTATTGGACCATTGCTACCTTTCTTTTTGTGTGCCTTCTCTTCTTCGGTCCAATCAGTTTTCCACTGTCCTGACATTTTTAGAATCTTCTGCCTCCTGTATCTGTCATCTACCTGTCCTATGAACTTTTTCTCTATCTCTGACATTTTGCAAGTCAGATTATTTCTGCGTGCATATGAAGTATCTAATGTATCCCAAGGAAGAAAGAATTTTGCTAACCTATCCTCCTTTTTGTGATAGTCCCACTTATTCATTTGTTTATAATTCGGAACTTCAGGCAGTACCGAATCATAATTTGAAAAGTAGTACTCAAATCCTTCTCTACCATAAAATATACTGAGCAATAAACTACATGTTATCCCATAAGTCAGTGGGAGATGATGATATCTGATGCCTTCGTCTACAGAAGCCGGCAATTGCATACAAACATAGCAATCTTTGGCCTCCATGGCATCAATATACTCGTACAATAACTTAGCATATGCATTTGACCTAAAGTTTCCCTGTGACTCGTCTACGTGTAATCTACGAGCTTCATTTGCCAGTAACGCTTTATCACGGATAACATTGCTCTCCTCCTTCTTCCCAACAAGAGCAGGTTTCAAAGTCGTTACAGGCTTTACATCTGATGTTTCTTTTTCGCTTATATGCCCTACTATGTATGATATGGTCACTACTGTAATAATGAGAAAAATTACTACTGTTATTAGTGTACCTATTATGCATTTAGCTTTTCGGTTTGGGTTGCCGTTCTCCATGTTATCAAAACAATGTAACTCCTTCTTTTGCGAAGAAAGTCTTTCTTTTCAGTCTTACTTGCTTTGTTTCCTTTCTCAGTCTGTGAAACGCTCTTTATCAACAAAAGTCTCTTTCTCACAACAATGTCTTTTCTCTTCAGCAACAGACAACCCTAAACCTTCTCCGTCCTCTAAATGTAATCCCTAATTTTATTCTTCTTTCCACTCGGCGCTAGGTTATCTTCTTCTTTATAGCTTAAACAAAAGTCTTTATGCATCTACAATTATTCTCGTACCTGCAGCTTTAACAACAAGTTCCAATAATTCAAAACGAATGACTTTTTCTTCTTCTTCTGGAATTTGATGACCAAAAGTCGGAAACTCTAATCGATTTAGCACTAGATCTTTAATCCGACTCAAGTATGGGGGTATGGGAAGTGTGAAAGTCAGTAACCCCTCAGTCTCGAGTCCAGGCGTCAACATCCATATCTCCACTGCCACGAATGGATCGAGATCGATTACCTTCACTTTTCTCACTCTCCCAGATTTCTGTCCCCAAGACATCTGCTAGATAAGTCCACTCTGGGGTGGCGTATCTTCTGCAGGGCACACGTACCCTTCTTGATCTTCTCGGACTCTCAGTTCCTGAATCAGTAGTATCTTCTTCTTGATCCGAATCTTCAGCGATCGGGACAAGGGTCTTCTCTTGATCTGTTCTCAAGCTTGGCCTTCTCCTTCTTTCCGGCCAACTAGCTTCTCCATTCCTTGTCCTCCCGCTCCTTGTTCTTGGACTCGTCTCTTGATCGCTTACTGCTTGTTCAGTGTCGGACTCAAATTCCCAGCTACTTTCTTCTTCTGAGACGGCTTCGGTCTCACTGGTGTCTTGACCTTCATCAACCTGCTTCGACACAGGCTCAGCCTCTTCAGTCACCTCTACAGCTTGGCTTTCCCTCTCTGTGGCTTCTCCGCTTTCCGCTGGATTTTCATCCGAGAGAGGAGCTGTTTCTTCCAGAGGTGCTGGTACTCTTCGGGTGTGTGAGGCGTGTATCCAGTTGGGCAAGCCTCCACACTTTACTGTAGTGTTCGTAACAAGTATGACTTGAAACGGTCCTCGCCAGCGTACGTCTAGACAGTTCTTCCTGACATGCTTCTTCACCAGGACCCAGTCCCCCGGACACAGGTCATGGCACAAGTCTTGTGCTGATGGAACTTCTGCAGCCTGGACCTGGAGGGACACAGAATGAATGGCATCAGATAGTCCCTTGCAGTAGTCCAAGATCAAATCGTCTGTGATGTTCAATAACGCTGCAGTCGGAACCGATGGCAGTCTCATAGCTCTCCCCATTAGCACTTCATGTGGAGAGAGACCTGTTTTCCTATCTGGTGTGCTACGTATGCTCATAAGAACCACTGGAAGTGCGTCTGGCCAACTCAGGGATGTCGATGAACAAACTTTGGCGAGTCTGGACTTGATTGTGCTGTTTATTTGTTCTACGATCCCTGAAGCTTCTGGTCGATAGCTGCAGTGTAGCTTCTGATCGATGCTCAAAGCTGAACATAGCATCTTCACTACTTCGCTGTTAAAATGAGTTCCTCTGTCCGATTCCAAAGAGGATGGCACCCCAAACCTCGGTATCAGCTCTCTAAGCAACAATTTTGCTACTGTAAGTGTATCGCACCTACGTGTAGGGTAAGCTTCAACCCATCTAGAAAATATACAGACAATCACTAAAACGTATCTGAGTCGATTGCATTTAGGCATTTCAATAAAATCCAGCTGCATCCTATTGAAAGGCCCCCCAGACCTCCCTATGTGACTCAATGTGACTGGTGTTCTTTTCCCTACATTTAGTTGCTGACAGATCGCACAACGCTGACATACTGCTTCTGCCGCTACTCTAAACTTCGGGTTAAACCACGTTTGTCTGAATACTCTCACCATAGCATCTCTACCTATGTGTGCTGATCCATGCAATTTCCTTGCCATTGGACTAACAAGTTTGTTTGGTAAGACTGCTCTCCCATCTGCAGATATCCAGAAGTTCATTTCACTTTTTGTACACCCAGCTGTTTCCCAGCCCTTTTTCTCATCATCTGGTGCATTATCCTGAACGCATTTCAGTTCATCCCATGTATCTACAGTGTCTAACAACATTGTTAAATCAGTTCTTTCCTGTATTCCCCCCACTTCTACATCGGTGTGAGAATATCCCTGTTCTGCACAATAACGTGCTACTTCATCGGCATAGCGGTTTCCTTGCGACACAAAGTCTACATTCTTCGTGTGCGCAGCACATTTGACAACCGCTATGGCTGTCGGACCTTGCAATGCTTCTAACAAAAGTCTCACGAATTCTCCATTCCTAATGGGAGAACCCGAGGAGGTCATGTAACCTCTTTGAGACCATAACTGCCCATAATCGTGAACTACCCCGAACCATACTGGCTATCGGTGTATATGGTGACTCGAATTTTGTTACCTGCTAAACAGGCACGCGTCAAAGCAATAATTTCAGCTACCTGAGCGGAATGTACTCCTTCCAGGCAAGCGGCTTCCACAACTCTGGTAATAGTACAAACTGCATAAGCTGCTCTCAGCTGACCAATATCGTCTCTTACGCATGAACCATCAACAAAGAAAATTTCATCGGGGTCAGTCAATGGCTCATCTACGATATCTGGTCTTGGTTTGGTACATAGTTCAGTCACATCAAGGCAGTCATGATCTGTACAAATTTCATCATCACTCTCACTTGGAAGTGGCATCAAAGTAGCAGGATTCAAGACGGAGCATCTCTTTAGGGTCACATTCTCGGCAGCCAATATGACTTGCTCGTAGCGTGTGAGCCTGCTATTCGTCAGATGCTGAGTCTTAGTCCTGGTCATTAACAATTCCACAGAATGCGGTACGTACACCACTAACTGATGTCCCATTACCACACTTTCACAACGTTCAATGCTGACACCCGTTGCAGCTACGGATTTGAGACATCCGGGCAACGCTGCGGCTACTGGATCTAATGTAGCCGAAAAGTAAGCAACTGGCCTACGCGCGTCTCCGTGTATCTGGGCCAAAACTGCTAAAGCGCATCCCTCTCTTTCGCAGCAGTAAAGCGAAAATGGTTTTGTGTAATCAGGCATTCCTAACGCCGGGGCGCGACATAAGTCCTCCCTCAGCTGCAAAAACGCCATCAAACAATCTTTGTCCCATGGTACCGGATCACTCACTCCTTTGTGCGTCAGTTGTAGTAAAGGTTTTGCCTTCAGTGAAAAGTTGGCTATCCACTGTCGACAATAACCGACCATGCCTAGAAACATCCTGACTTCTCTTTGTGTTTTAGGCGCATTCATGATCGCCTCTATTCTGTCTGGAGACACCTTCCGTTTTCCCTTTTCAATCCTATGGCCCAAGTATTGCACTTCGGTCAGACAATACTGCAATTTACTTGGAGACACCTTGTGTCCGTTCTCGGCCAAGTGATTTAACAAGGTGATGGTGTCTACCTTGCAAGCTTCCTCAGTTTCTGACGCAACTAGGAGGTCGTCTATGTACTGGACCAGAACCGAGTTCATGGGCAGTACTAGACTTTCAAGATTTTTCTTCAACAGCTGGTTAAAAATCGATGGGCTTTCTGTATACCCCTGGGGAATACGACACCATGTTAAAACGCGATTTTCCAGCTTGAAAGCGAACAGATACTGGCTCTCCTCATCTAAAGGAATCGAAAAGAAAGCCTGGCACAAGTCTATCACTGTGAACCATTCAGCTTGGAACGGTATCTGAAACAATATCACTGATGGATTCGGTACCACTGGACAACATGAGACAACAATATTATTGATCTTTCGAAGATCCTGCACTATCCTGTATTTCCCACTAGGCTTCTGCAAACCCATAATCGGGGAGTTACATGGACTTCCCACGATCTCCTTCAGTATTCCCTGTTTAATCATGGATTCGATCACAGGCTTTATTCCTGCAATCGTCTCCGGTGTCAACTTATATTGTGGTGTTCTTGGGTACTCGGCATTGGGTTTTACCATGATCTTTACTGGTTCTACCCCTTTGATCAAACCTATTTCTTCTCCTGTAAAATCCCACACCTCAGCTGACACAGTCTCCTTCAAATCCTGTGGAAGCTCCTCTACTGTTAAGGTAGGATATAGTTCCACACATTCCTGCGAGTTTACAACTTTAAAATCGGCATCCTCATCGTTGGTCTGTACTTCTACTCCTTCAGGTGTGCAGTGTATTGTGCAATTCAGTTTACACAATAAATCTCTTCCTAGCAAACACACAGGGCTAGAATCACAGATCACAAACTGATGTTCATCACTGTAATTCCCTATCTTCACTGATACTGGTTCCGTTAGTGGGTTTGTCATTCTCCTATTTGCGACTCCTACCACCTGAATCATTTCTCCCGACATTGGCAGACCTGGGACTACCGCTGATCTCAAAGTGGATCGAGTGGCCCCTGTATCCACCAAAAAGGTCGTAGGACATCCAGCCACTTCAGCTTCTACGTATGGTCCTCTCTGATCTACCCCCAGGGCTGCTCCTAGAGTACAATCTTCATCCCTATTCACTCGTTGCCCTGTAAGAGGATCAACGTAGTAGCATTCTTCTCCTCCTACGAACAATGGCATTTGTCTATAGGTTTTCCCTCCATTCGAAATGCGAGGCGGTTGAGGAAACGGGGCTCGAGGAGTTTGAGTCCCCCCTTTGATAAACTTTCCCTTCGGGACTGTTGCTCCCTTAACCACGTTGTTCTGTACCTCTTCCTCCTCCTGTTCTAATTCCCCTATTTCAACATTATAAGGACACTTGCGTCTCCAATGTCCCACCTCGTTACACTGATGGCACCTCGTTGTCCTTTTCAGTGTTGCGATATCTATTCTCGGTCTCGGTCTTTCTTCCTCATCTCTACTCTGATTATTCTGTTTCTTTCCTGGCGTTCCTGTTCCCTGCTGCCGCTGTCCACCCTTTCCAGCTGACTGCATCTGCACCAACATCAGCTTTTCCTTGAGCTTCTTTGCCTTTGAATCTATTTCGTCGCTACAGTACCTTGCATACCTCAGAATTTCATCTAAAGGTTTGTTTTGCCAACAAATCAAATGCTGTTGAATCATCAGGCTTATGTCTGGCCTCAATCCTAAAACAAACTTCGACACAAACTGTCCTATGTCTTTGGGATCCATTACGTCTAAACCACTGTACTGTTTGAATGCTTTCAGCAATCTCTCATAGAACTCGTGAACGGTCTCTTTAGGCTCCTGAGTTGTTCGATCTATCTTAACCCAGTCTATGTCTTGCACCGGCACTTTCTCTTTTAACCATGCTATTACCCTTTCGTACTTTTCCATGACTCTATCTGATGGACCATTTGTCTGGGCATCTCTCGGTGGCTCACAAGTGGGCCATTCGATACTAAGTTTGCATGCCGTCCACAAATCTCCGGGTACTACGATATCGAACAAGGTGTTCAAATCGATCCACAACACCTTAGAGATCTTCACGAACCTCTCTACCTGCTTGTACCACTCTACGGGATTCTCTCTTAACTTGGGGAAAGAATTAGTAAATACCGCTAAATCCCCCCTACTCCAGGGCACATGGACGTAGTTTCCGTTCGCGATTTCTCGCAAAGGGAAAGCTTCCATTCGCATTAGGTCTGTATCCTGGGACTTCGCAAGTGTACTCCTTCTGACAGATCCCCTCTTGGACCATCTTTCCTCCCATCTATCCAGATCTCTCCATATTCTGATACACATGATTAGTTCCCTTATGTGTACTCTTAGCCCAATCGTCCTACGCTCATCTAGATCCTGATCCGTGCAATTCAGCCTATGATTTGCCTGTAAAGCTTTAGTTCGTGACATGTCTATCATGTACTTGTCTGCTAATTCAGATAATTTCTCATGAGCTGCCCTTGCTTTCCGAGTAACATCCTTAGATAAAAACAGTATTTCATCTCGTTCGTACAGCTCTAACCTTTCTATTGCCACTGTGCCGTCAATTATCTCATCCAAATCTGATTTTAAACTCATTACATCAAGCCGTCTTGCTTTTATTTCAGCTCTCAGTACGTCTGTCCTAGGTTGTTCTCTTACGCCCCTCTCATCTCCGCTATGCGCCCTACGTCTAAGCACAGGTGAGTTGTGAGGAATTCTCTTTGCATCTCTTTGTTCCCATCTCTCTAGATCCCAAGCCTTTCCATCTTCTCTGGGGGTGCGGTGGAACAATGCTCCCTCCCTCATCACTACATTCCGTTTCTTTGGCTCGGTTTCTCCAGATACGAGATAGGATCCCCCGTTCTGTTCTAAACCACTGTAACTCGCTTGCTGTCTAGTGTCGCTCAATAACCGATAAGGTCCTTCACGGCCCTCCATGTTCCCGCGATCTCGTTCGTGATCACCGGATGAATGGCGAGACGTTTCGCGACTCCCTATATCCTCATGACTTCGTCCATGATCACCTGATGCATGGCGAGACCCTTCGCGACTCTCCATGTTCGCGTGATTCCAATGTCGCACATTTTCGTCCGGGGCATGGTGAGTGCACCTGAAACTATTTTGGTACTCTTGCGTCCTTCGTTCCCCTTCACTAAAGGTGACGCGAGGCACTTCCCCACACCCTGTACTCCTATCGTCGCACATTTGCCTATTGCCACTGGTGGTATGGCAAGTATCTCCCCTGCTTCCTTGACTCCCTCTCTCCCACTCCGGGCTGCTTTCTCCAGCTCCACAATGAGAGAGAATCCTGTTATCCTGTTCTCTCCATTCTGCTCCTGTTTCTAATCTTTTATTCTGTGTCTCTTCGGCCGCATCCCATTCTTTCAGATATTCCCTTAATTCCTTATAGGATTTCGGTTTCGGTCCCCTCAAATCCATCTGTCCTCTTTGACCCCCTTGTTCTATCCAGGGACCCGTTGCTGAATCTAATGGGGTACTCCGATTCTTTGGTCCTAGCAACTGCCTTTGGGAATTGATCGTATTATTCCTATTCTCCATCTCTGCCATTTCCCTGTCCCACCGTGCCTGTTCCTCCTGCTGGACTCCCTCTGGGTTGTAGATTGACACTATAGGACCTATGGTAACAGGTACTTGTAGAGCATCCGGCAATTGATACGACCGTACATGCTGCATCTCTGGCGCCTTCTGAACCACGAACCTTCCTACTATTCTCTGTTCGGGACTAGATTGAGGTACTTCCTCACCTTTCCTGGTATCCCACTCTGTTACTGGGAGTGGTGTATATTCCCCCCATCTAGCTCCGTCCCCTTGCTGTAGTACGGGACTTTCGGCTTCTCTGTTGTATGGAGGTGGTCTATCTAATAATAGCCTCTCTATCAGATCCTCATCTGGCTCACTATCCTCATCTTCTTCTAGAGGTTTCTTTTCTCCCGTAGTCTCTAGCATTGTGAACAGTTTGTCTGCTTCTATCTTTTGCACCCTCCACTTTTTAGCTTCATCGTCCCATTTAGCATCCTGCAATGCTTTTACCGATCGTCTCACTCTTTCTTGGCGCCTCTTTACGCTATTTTCGTGTGCTGCTCTGAACCATGCACTAAGGGCTTCGAACTGTGTTGGCCTCGGTAGAGGTTTTGTTGCGAGCATTACCGCTTTCAGTTGGTTCAATACTTCTAATTTAAACGTCCCGTATCTCGGGAACGTCAGTTTCTTATTCCCTTCTGTTAGCTTATTCCACTCAGAGATCCATAGTATTGAGTGTAAGCCTACATTTACTGCCATATGATAAGCTGGTGTGCCTTCTGGTGGAGCTTCTTCTCCTACATATAAGTTTCTTTTATCCCTCTTAAAGATCGCCCTTAAACGCTTAAAACACTTCATCTTCAAATCTACGATTTCCCTTATTAATTCTCTTTCTTGTTTACGTCCCGTTGACAACCACCAATCCCTGTGCGGCTCTTGCTAATCAGCCTATCCCAGCACGGTTCTACACCAACCGGCCAATCTCAGCGCGGCTCTACGCTGAAGTCACTCTTCCCCTCTGCAGCAGTTCCCCTCCTTTCTCAGCTTGCCTCGCGGTCTTGCATACGTCTCATTCATACGCCGAAAAATGACTACTTCCGTCCAAGCGATCACTTTTCTCTGACTGTACGGCCACAGTCTAACTGTAATTGTCACCTCAACTGACGAAACGTCTTTCCTCTGACGGTCAGACGCTTGCCTTAACTGATAGGTTACTTACACACAGTAAACGTCCGACCAGCGTCCGTTTACTCATACACTCACTCAAACACTCCCCCTATCATCGGTCTGCGGGCGATCAATGGTACCTCATGACCCCCTTTCAATGGTAGACAATTACTCTGGGTGTTCGATACACCCGAACCACTTAAGCCCTTCACTGGATCTTAAGATTTTATCCGGTTGCGCGCGCTCACAACCTTCCCTCAATCACACTACAGGCATTCAACTCCGCTTGACATTACAACACAGGTACAACATAAAACACCGCAATCTGGCAACGCATGACCCTTATACTCACTCTCGACCGACTCTGCTGCTTGTCTCTCGACGCACCGTCAGCACCTTCTTCGGCAGGGATTCTTCTTCTGGTCGTCGATGACTAGGGACCTTGGGGTAATCTAGACCTGACCTAGGTTGTCTTCCTCAAGAAGAAAACCATCCTCTGCTACCAACTGCGGGGAATGAGATTTTGATACCTTTTCTGATTACCTAGATACCTATCTCATTCGTTCTTTTTGGATCGGTTGTTATCTGTCATTGAGTAAAAGACAAACCCCGCATAGGTTAGATAAACCCCATAAACTGACGCAACTCTGAAGAACCACTTACGACTGATAAAGTTTTAAAAGATTTAATATAAAATCAAGATTAATTGCATATACAATCCTCTCAGGATAAGATTCACCAAATATACAGGAACTAAAAGGAACATAAATTCCCTAAAGAACCTCAGTCTACAAAAGAATACAATTAAAATCAGTTCCAAAATCAACAAATTAAAAAGCATAGATATGATGTGGTTCCGTTGCGTCATCTAAAGAAAAGAAAATAAACAAGTTAAATCTGTCCCTACGCTATACTAAGTGGCATCCCTACTTCGCAAGTTCCTTACCTAAAAAAGGTGTCAGCAGTTTGACTTCCTAAGAAGATCAAACTCTCTTAACTCCTAATAAGGTAACCTATGTCGAGAAGCAGTACCCTCTCTGCCTACCCATCCGCTCTCTAAGGGTCCTCGGCCTACTGCTCTCTCGCGCTCCTAACTTGCTTGCGCTCTGAGCTCTTCGCTCTCGCTAGCTTCCTATGATGACATCTGCTCGGAGCTGTTCGCGCTCTCTCTTCTCCCCGGGGTGCTGTCCCTAAAATACACAATCACAGTGTGGGTGGAACGCCCCTTTGACGCCCACCATGTACATTCTCCATGATGTCATTTCTAGCTCTTTCCATGGCTTCATCTCTTCGCGTCGTCCGTTAAGTTGACCTTTCTCCTACGGCGCCATCTTCGTCTTCTTGCTGTTGACTTCATTGACACTTTCGTTGACACTTTCGGAGCAAAATCTATCACCTCAGCAGAACTCTACTCTTTACGACTATGTTTTTAACCTTCCTTGGTCCTGTGAACTGTCATTTCAAAACAAGACTCAAATTCCAAGCGTCTCTTATCACGTTTAAACCATAAACTTCGTCTAGCATTGTCACCTTAAATCTAACAAGAACCTAGACCCTCGGCTCGCACTTTCACATCAAGGCTATTCACGACTCCTGTGAGCCCACTAAATTATATGTAGCAGACTACACTCCTGCGAACCCTTGGTCAGTCAGGTTAAAATCACACATGACCTAAACTCTACTAACATTCCTACAAACTCTTCTACACAGTATAACCTTTAACAAACATTTATATATGTAGTCGTCTTTCGCTAATCATTGGTTATAAGTGAAATACATTTTACATAGAATATAAAGTACATAGAATACAACTTTATATTCTCATTTGTTACATCGCTATGTATGCTCTCTGCACATTTCCTCATTTACATTTTCTTCGCCGTTTCTCCATTTAAAGTTTCACACGTACATGAATTCCACTTTGCACGTTCTTCAGTTCTTAAGCATTTCTATACATTTCTACATTAGCCCACTATGTATACGGGCCTTTCTAATTCTAATGCATTTCTAAAGTATATACAAATACATTTCCCATTACATTGGTTACATTGGCTAACTTTATGCTATAAGTGTTATTTCACGTTACAGATTCTACGTTTATGCGATATGCTTGTAAATATGACTCGGATATACGTTTTATTCCAATTGCGCTCTCTCACAGCCCTACAAGGGTTAGAATGTACTGTTCATCCTCGGGACCCATTGAAAGTCAAATGCTAAAAAGCAAGTTCTTGTCACTGAACTAGCCGGAGGACTTGATTACAGGGGGTTCATGGGTCAACCCATTTACTGATCACAGGGATGTCCAGTGGCTGCTTAGTTTCACAGGGAACTGGTTTGACAGCATGATAAAACCAAAGATCATGCTTTAAAAGATGCCTGAGGTAGCAAGCAGCAGAATGTACCTCTTGGCACTGATCCTTCCCTGCCCTCTGTGGTCTGGAGAAGATTAACCAACTGCTGTTATGCAAGGTTTTGTTTTGCAAAGGATGACTACATTTATTAAGATGATCAGGAACAAAGCCCACTGCCTCACCCACTGCATTCCACATGGCTAGCCTGGCAGATAGCATTACAGGTCGGTTATAAATACAGACACTGTTCCTTGCCGGTGGCACGCTCATCACCCTTTTACTGAGCTCCAAAGCAAAAGACCCACTTGCAGACAGTAGCGAAGAGAGCACAGAAGACAGCATGGAAGGTGAGTTCGATGGGGCACATGTTTCACAGTTTTCTTGACTGTAGCTCTATATTTCTCCCGACGAGTTTGCCTCTTTAAAGACTTCCTTTCTTTTCTCCCGCCAATCAGTTCCCATGACATCAAGTTGAAATCAACCACTGACAATATTATTATGTTAACTAAGTTTGTCATATGACCTTGTTAATCATTATAATGTATATTATGAAATCACTGAAACTTTCAATCATGCAGCGCCTTGAGATACTCGCGGGTGAGTAGTGCGCTTCACAAATCCCTGATTTATTAATTGATTGTCGGCCATTTTGTTTTTTAAACAAACAAGGAGCCTCATTTATGAAAAGTGACGCATCGCTGCGTGAAAACAGCGATGCGTCACTTTTCACTGCGCACTCCTTACGACATTCCTGATGCGTCATATTTAATGTATGACGCATCATGTCGCAAGGAGTTACAGATACGTCAGTATTTCTGACGTATCTGTAAGCGCAAAAGTGACACATTGCTGAAGTGTGTCATAAAAGTGACGCAACTCCAGCAATGCGTCCTTTCACATGGGGAAAGCCCCATGTGAAAGGGCTTGCGTCAGTCTTACGCCTGCTGTGAGGCAGGCGCAAGATTTTGACGCAACAGCGTCCTAAAAGTGACGCAGTGAAATCTCATAGATTTCACTGCGTCACTATTACGAGGCTTTTTGCGGGGGAACGCCCCCTCTGCATACATTATACCTGACCCAGGTATAATGTGGCGCAGGGGTTTAAAAAGGGACGCATCTACCTAGATGCGTCACTTTTTAAATATGGCGCAACGAGGCGCATTTTTTACACCGCTGGTGCGTCACAAAAAGTGACGCACCGGCGGCGCAAAACTGACGCAAGGCCTTCATAAATAAGGCCCAAGGTCTTTTAATCCCAGGAATTCTTACTTGGATACATGGCGGTTGGGTGAATGCGCGGTGCATTAACTCCAAGTACAGGTGCTTAGTAGGAATATAGCTGTGAGTTGCAGGGCTTGCAATTACTTCACACTTTTTAAACCAATTTGAAAAAGCAACTCCTGCTACTTGACGACAGTGACGTTTAGTGGATTGGGTGGTACAAGAGAATTTAGTTCAAATCTACTACTGATGATGTGGTAAACATATGCTGCAAGTAGCGGGGTAACACAAAATCTTGGATGTGACTACAGAAATTCATAGCACACATTCCATACTGTAACTGTTCAGTCATTTATGAGTCACTCCCAAAAAACCTTGGAGCAGATTTACAAGCCCTGTGCTCCACTTTTGCGCCACCATTGCATCACTTCTGTGACGCAGCGGCGGCGTAAAGCTAGCGCCATGCTGTGGGGGATTTACATTGTGACGCATCTAGGGATATGCGTCAGGTTGTAAAGCCCTGCGCCACATGAAACCTGCATCAGGTTTCATGTGGGTGCTCCGGCACAGGGGGGTGTGTTCCGGTGCAGGAACGCCTCGGAAAAGTGCCTGAGTGGAATCTACAAGATTTCACTCAGTCACTTTTCTGACCCCGCTGTGTCAAATCCTTGTGCCTGCTTGAAGCAGGCGTAAGGTGTGATGCACCATGTGCAAGATAGGCCGGGTTGGCACAGTGCTGGATTTGCGTGGCGCCCGCGACACAACTCCAGCACTGAGCCAACGTTACGAAGGCAGATGCGACACACATCTGCATTTCCTTGCACCATGATGCGCCGCATTGTAAATGCGGCAAATCCGTGGTGGCGCAAAGATCGTGATGCGTGTCGCAAGTTTCATGGCGCATCCCTGCTGATTTGCAGAGATGCGCCAGGAAATCTGCCCCCTTGTGTTCTACTGACGTTAGGGTTTGAACAGTTGCCATTTTCAATGCTCCATGGACGAACTACCTGTCATGAGCGACTGGCAATGTTGGACCCATTGTGCTGCAGAAGGTTTATGCATGTGTGTGATACCCTGGGTTCCATGAACTGATTCTTGCTCCAAACGCCATTCAGATGATAAAGACAGGCAGCTGAGCTCCATTTCATGAAAAAAACACACCTACTACCTGATTTCTTACCTCTCTGCATGTGGGAAGCTTTCAGGCGAAGAATTAGGGGCCCTTGCCAATGGTTTCATGTCACCGTTGTTATTTATTTAGTGAGTTACTTAATTGTGTATTCAAATATTTCATTATTTAGAGGTTTTTGCTTTAGAGCGGCTAAACCGTATGTCTGTGACAAAGCGCTGTACAGGAAAGTTCAATTAAAGCAATTTAAAAAGACAATAGATAGCAAAACAGCATAGCATAGCATCACAACACAGCACAGAATAAC
This sequence comes from Lissotriton vulgaris, assembly GCF_964263255.1. NCBI lineage: Eukaryota > Metazoa > Chordata > Amphibia > Caudata > Salamandridae > Lissotriton > Lissotriton vulgaris. The sequence goes on along the minus strand of NC_141695.1, from coordinate 1,545,139,894 downwards.
ATAGCCTAGCAAACAAACCTAAGCAAAAATAACAACACATAACACTATATCATAGTATAATAACATAGCAACAAAGCATGTGATAGCATAATAAAGTATAGCGTAACGTAAAAAACAACATAGAATTTCATTGCATAACATAAAACTGCATAGCACAGTATTCAATTAAAAAACATAACATAGCAAAACTTAGCACAGTATTGCTGGGCATAACATAATATAACAATAGTGGCAGGTTAGATTTGCAAGAAGGTTGGCGGGCAGGAACCCCCACAACAACATAAATGCATTGTACGTGTGTTATCATGTCACTGCACTGTGCTCCTAAAGGAGGAATTTTCAGTTAAAAAATGCAAACTTGAGGCCATGAAAAAAACAACTGCCAACAGCTACAGTTCATTGTGGTTTTCCTCATCTTTCAACTTCCAAAATATAAAATGTGGAGCAGTATTGAAGAACGATTAACTAAGGAAGCTTACACCACATGCACTTTATTAGCAAAACCACACGTATAAGGCAAAATCCACTATGAACGTACATGGTACCTGATCCACACGGGCTTTACACCAGAAATTGTTAATTGATATGTAAAATGGCTAGATCCAGTTGAATTTTTGGATTGTATTAAATTCATAGGATCACAGAAATGTTGACTTTTTTCAATATGCGAGCTATCACAAGGACTAATAATTTCCTCCCCTTTCTTTTTTCCACCATCCTTGCCTCCCACCTTCCAGCCTTTCCGTGAATTTGTCACATTTCTCATTCTGGGCAGAGGAGGAATCCCCCACACGCATGAGGAAAGATATAAAGAATTATGGATGAGTAACAGTGAATTACAGAGATGTTTTTCAAGGAGGAGTTTTTGAATAACATCAAATAGATAGGGAGAGCAGAACTTGAGTTGTCTATGATGTCACTAAGAACTCTGAGGTGAAACACATTCCCTTAATTCACTTTTTACCCATCTCTAATTTTATGCTATGTATGGTCCCCAAAATCATCTGCCCCAGCTTTCAACCACGGCCCAGGAGCAGAGGATAATGGGAAGCTATACATAACATGCTCACTCTTTCCTGACGCAAATGTGAAAAATAAATATCTTACCTGCCATCCTTAACCCCTTCTCTACTGATGACGGAACCGCTCCGTCATCAGCTGCGGTGGCGCTGTGCTGATGACGGAGCGGTTCCGTCATGGCCCGCCCGACGCTCCTGCGCGGCGCGAATTCCGCACCTGCGCTGAGCGTTCTATTGAGCGGGCAGGGCCATGACGGAACCGCTCCGTCATAAGCACAGCGCAACCGACGCTGGTGACGGAGCGGTTCCTTCACCAGCATGCGGCCGCCGCCCCGCCCCCTTAGCACTGCGGCGGAATAGCCGCCGCAGTGAAGGGGTTAACTAAAACCCACTACCTTTCCTGCCTTCCTCCCCCCTCCTGCCACTGTGCTTACAGATTTCAAACAAAGCAGACAAGCAGCGCTGTGCAGACAGGCTTTCAGAGAGACCTGCCACCTAGCCTGGAAGACCTTACCATATCACAAAAGTTGATAACCAGTTTCATTATCAAATGTTGTGATGTCATAGCAAGGAGTTATGACTTTCAGAAATTGAAATAAAACATAGAGGCTCTCTATGAAAGCCATTCATAACATAATCCTATGCAAACACCAGGGGCCTGATTACCAGTCGTAAATTTTGGATGCAATAATTATTGCATTGACGCCATCATGTTTGGAATTTATTGGGTGTTATAATTATATCACTTATTCAGAGTTTTTGTGGAATGACATGTGGATTTTGGTGCTGTAAGTACCAAAATGCACATGTTATAGTAAATATTGTACACCTTTCCTCCATTTATGTCCCAGCAGGCTTAATGTGACAAAATGTAATTAATGGTGTGGTCTTTATAGCACCGTGTAAATGCCATACAACTCGGAATTGTGACCTCTACCCAAACAACAGTATGCAAAGGGGTATGAAATATCAGCCCTGCTCATAACCAGGGCTTGAGACACCAGTCTCCTTCTATCCAAAGGACAAATAACATGCACACTAAATGAAAACAACATCAGTCACCAATAAGAACTGAATCATTTTGGTTTACCACATCCACCATCCACCACCAACTTCGAATACATACCTCATTTCCAGTTTGGAGGCCTTCCATTATCATGATCTAAAATGAGCTTACTAAGACTTTCAAGTCTGAAACGTTGTGTATAAACCACCCTTGGCTCTTTCAATTACCCCAAGACAAAGAGCCCTTCCAAGGCTTCCACTTGAACTCTGACCATCAGGTCTTCTTCCTGCTCATATGCTTCTACCAATTTTCTCTTGTATCAAGTGACATCAACTGCATTCTCACAACCCTCACTTCCTGAATCAAACCCACCTTGCCAAAAATAGAAAGACTACCAAACTCAGAAATAAGTAAACTGAGGGTGGGACATTAGGCACTGCCAGTCTGAAGTAATGTTTCATGTGAAAGATCCTAGTTATATTGTAGAGCTTGGGCTTTAGTGTGCTGAAACAAACTGAAAAAATATAAGTTGGTAAAAACATTTGCTTAAAATATAGACTGAGAAAATCTTGAACTGAACATTAATTTTGTTCTACACAAATTTTGAGGATTACCTAACCTAGCTACCAAATTCTTTCACTAAATATGCTAGTACCAGAGACTGACTACTACATTTCAAGCCGATGATAGATAGTTGGTAAGTGATTTCAGCTGATTTTAAACATTTAAAGTTACTCAATATTTTAGTAGGAAGAGAATTATGTTAGATTGAGGTGAAAGACTCAATCGCAGTGACTTTCTGGCTACTGTCAACTACCTGTGAAGCTTTTCCAAGTTCCCTAACATCCTGGTCCTTTTCCTCACCTAACAAGTTAGAAGAGGGATCTCTAAATGGCCACCAGGTTAGTGCCAACATTGCCTACAACAATTTTGTTGGATGTACAAATCTCCTTTGAACAAGCTTATACTGCCTCAGTGTGTTTCCAATGATGTTCAAACTATTACATGGTCCTCTGACACTCATCCGTGTATGGTACTAGCGGTCTGAACATGATTGGCCTGATAGAGCTACATACCACTGCACCACTTGCCCCTCTTAGAAAAAAACAAGATCTCCATCCCACCAGAAGACTTCAGATCATCTGTTCAAGCTCTGGTATTCTCCTTTACAGCCAGCAGCAAGACCTCACCCCTGAAGCCACGCAGAACGACGCAGCATAGTTGGTAGCGAGCACAAATAATTCAGGTCAATTAACTCCATCACTAAGGCAATTCTATTGGCAACTGCTAGAGGTGTGTATCAATTTCAAGATTACCTGCATAACACACAAGGTGTTACACACAGTGTTTTCATTCTACTTGCAAGAAAAACTCCACCCCACAAAGAACAGACACTAAGAAGGAGATAATCAAGACGAACACCAGAGGTCACAAAAAGAAAATAAATAATGACTGCCAGGAACCATTTTAAAACTCCTTACCCTGGGAAAAGTCTTAAAACACACTTTAAGAAGTTATTTCTTCCTTGTATTCTCTTGCCATGTTGGTAGGTTCCAGTTATGTTGATTCCCCCATAATTCAGTTTGAAGTTGAAATAATGAATATGATCTATTGAAATTGAATTGTCATATGTAAAGTGTACCACTGCCACTATGGGTAGTGTTGTGCATTATAAATGCAATAAAGTAAAAAACGAAAATAATACTAATAATTCTCTATACTTTTTACTTGCAAATTACAGCTCTTGCAAATGTCCACAGCTTTACGCGCTTCGCTAGATTTACTTCGCATCTCTGCAGTTTAGACTGTTAAACTCCAATGTTTTACCAGGCCCCGAGGGTTCTTCATGTTGGATGACACTAGTCTATAAGATGTTATCGGTACAAAAGGGGGTGGTGATGGACGGAGCATCTGAATCAATCAAACACTCAAACCCAGTCAAAAGATCTGGGTTTAATCCATCATCGCGGTACAAAAGGGGGTGGTGATGGACGGAGCATCTGAATCAATCAAACACTCACACCCAGTCAAAAGATCTGGGTTTAATCCACCATAAGATGTTATCCCCATCACTGTTAGTACCTTCATTCACTGTGAAATGCACGGATGAATGTCGCTAAATGATCAATCTTCCATTTCATTCTCCAAGATCCTGGTGAAAATGCATCCTCTCTTATCTAGCTACTCTCCCACAGAAATATGCTTGTCTTAAGAAACACAAGAATAGATGAACCTTCAATTCCACCATTTGTGAAGCAAGGGCATCATCAATCCTTTGACAGGTGCAGAGAAAATTCCTTTTCTTGAGGCTAGGGGGGTAAAGGCCACTGCACCATTCTACAATTCACTACTATACCACATGGAATACATGTTTACATCATGCTGTACTAACATCCTACTTCCTACTAGTGTGGCAGTTATTTGAATTGGATGTTCACTGTGATAAGAAGTCAGTTTATGTTTTCTGGCAAGCAGGGAGTTGACTCATTCACTTATGTGTAACATTCTGTGCCAAATGGATCATGCCTGCATCCACCACCGGCAAAATATCCAAAGCATCTGCTGCACGAACCACCAATCTTGTCACATCTTGTCAATTCAATATTTCACTTTAATCTGACAACGGGTGTTGAGGTTTCGCCACTGCCGATACATTTTGTTAACAGCCTTGAAAAGTGTGGAAATCTTGCCGGTTAATAGCTAAGGACATTTGCAATGCATAAAATGTGAGAAGAATATACTATGCGTTTCTATACTTTACTATATATTATGCTATACTTCTTCCCAGCACTTATTGGTGCTTGCTTCTGTGGGTGGTGAAAGTCCAAAACCTGCAAACTCTTTGCTCGCAGGGATAAAGTGCAGACCACAAAAACTTTCACATATTTGGGAGTAGTTCTGGAGGGTGGAGGACACTGGGGCCCAGCAATTAGGAGTAGAATCCTGTCGTTTAAAAAGGCCACAGCAGCACTTATGGCCTTTTCGCGTAAAATGGGAAAAAGACCTCCAGCTATTTTACTTAAGATTTATTCTGCCAAATGTGTAAGCACAGCCATCTATGGGGCAGGTGTCTGGGGCATTCTTGATTCCAGAGAACTACAATCTGTAGAAAATGCTTTTTTAAGGTTTATTTTAGCTGTTCCGCCTAGTTCTTCGGTATATAATTGCCACGCTGAGCTGGGGGTCCGTCACATCAGTGACCAGATTGCGATGCAACCATTACTTCTCTGGCACAGGGTCTGGACCGCAGACGAGTTCGTTTTAAACAGAGAAATCTTGCTTGACGTTATGGCCCTCGATAACTCTCACAAAATATCATGGCTAACTTACATACGAAAGTTTTGCCTTGATTTGGGCAAACCCGAGTATTACACCGATCCGAAGGGGCTATGTAGGATCACGAGGGTAGCTCTAAAGAGAGAATGCTGGTCTCATTTGGAATCCCTGAGGCTAGCGGTAGAGCTGAACACAGTTACGGTATTGCGGCACCATTCTTCGCTCACCTCAGACAATATGCAGTCTTATCTGATCTGGTGTCCTAGGGGCTTTGATAGGTACCTACTCACCAGATTTAGATTTTATATTTTTTACCGCTTAGTGTCCTTCCCTCTAACTAATAATTGGTCAAAAAATACTTATTAATTGTCCGTGTGATGGGAGATCTGATCAATCAACACTGCATGTGATCTGTTTCTGTGGTTTTTATCATAATGAAAGAGTCTGATGGATTAAACCTCTTTTGAATAAATATGGCCCATTGCGACATTGTCGTCTCGCTTTGTTGTATCTCCAGCTATTAAATGATGAACTCTGTGTGGCAACTATGACCAGTTTTTTAAAGAGTGTCTTTTTAAAAAGGAAAATCCTATCATGTTCTTAAAGTTATTGTAAACATTGCTACTTATTTCCTTCATTGTATTGTTCTATACATGTATTTTTGTGTATTGATTTTTGATGTTGATGCTTTTATGACTTTTTTATTTTACAAAAATCGAATAAAGCTTTTCTACTACTACTACTGTGGGTGGTGTGCAGAGGCCCTCACATTTGAGGATCTGGGCTTATTTTTCATCATCAAACTTTAATCAGGAGCAAGAGAGAGAAAGACAGAAAAGTGAAAAATAAGTTGGGCAAGAAAGATATGAAAGAGAGATAGCAGGGATTAAAAAGAACCAGTAAGAATGATATACAGAGACGGAAGTATAGAGTGATGTAAGAAAGAAGCATCAGATGTAATCAAGACTCTGCAGGGCTAGTAATCAGCAACCACGTCATTGGGCAGAACTTGCCTTCTGCTACGAGAATAACTTTAGGCTCCTACACTTTTATTCTTTAAATATTAAATGCTGCGGTTGCCTCTGTCCACATATGCACCCCACTGACAAAACGACAAATTAAAGAAAATTGATGTTCTTGATACCTCCCATCACCCATGAGCTTGCCTTTGACATACATGTCTGCCTAGTGTGGAACTAAATCAACACTCTCTGGTGCATTAGCTAAGTGTGGAGAAAACCTAGCCTGCCTCTGACTAGTTCAATATTTCTAGGAAAAGCATATACCTGTTGAAACATAGGAATTTTTCTTCGCAGGATGGTGCTTCATTAAGACTGGTAGGTTTGAAGCAGTGTTGGTTCTGCCTGAAATAAGAATAACTGTGTCTCAGCCATACTAGACAACCGGATCACAGTCACGTATTTCATATTGCAATTGAAATTGTGAATTGCGACAGCCATGATTATTTGATTTTCAATTAATACAGTATTAAATTCTAATTTTGGTGTGTGTTATTTTTCCTTTGCAAATCATTGATATGTGTTATAAGTAAGCTGTTGCTACTTGCCCTAAGTAATTGAAAAAACCCCGTCAGAACCAACTTTTACTTTAAATACGTATACCCAGGTTCTGAGGGACACTGAGTTGCCCCATTATGTTTACCACTAAGTCAATTTTATAGCAGGCGTTACATTCCTGCGATAACCCTGGTTAGCATGGTTATTTATATCACTTGGCGGGTCTGCTGCATGGCTTGCTAATATTGCGAGGTTGTGTTAGCGAGCATTCCTATGTTGTTTTACAAAGGAACGCCTACTTTGCATGCTATTAGCGATATTGATCACTGACATGCAAATTTGCCAGGAAACACAGGCTAACGCTTGTTAGCGTGTCCTTGATGATATTGAGATAATAAAATTGCCGCTTTTTTGGCGCTATGTGCCGAAAAAGCAGCGATATCTCTCTTGATAATATGCCGCTTTGTTTTAGACGCATTTCAATTTTGTTGTCGTTTTTCTTCTAATTGTTATTATTATACTAAAAAAACTATTAGATGAGAAGTAAGTACTAAAAGCCCTGACTATCTTCACACAACATTTGAAGAGCCTTTCTAGTCTCTTTTTTATTCTTAAAATCTTTATTGAGCAAAATATAATGAGTGATACTAAAATAAAGACTCAAAGCTTACAGATCTTTGTATAAACAGTCCAACAAAGGTCACTGGTCACTAAGTTTGGATGCTGCTCAATTTGATTGGAAGGAATCATGAGCTATATATCACTATTGAGTTTTAGAAGTAAGACGAGTACATGCACAAATAGAACAAAACAGAAAGTGTAGGAGTAAAAGGAAACAAAAATTGCATGGACAGCAATAAGGTAGTAGCAGTCAAGATGTAACAGTAATCACTTTCAAATATCATTCAAGTGAAGGAATCTATTCTTATAGTTCAAGAAACAGACTTAAAATATTGTTATAAAACTCCAATTTCTCAATTATTTCAGAGAAAGTTCTTTCTTAAAGAGACAAGGAAGACAGCTACATCAACCAATTACCAATCAAAGCACTGTTAGAGGATTTCCAGTTTTTCAGCATAAAGACTCAGATGCCATTGAGACTTTGATGGGAAACTCTTTTTGAAATAAATACATTTAGCAATATTAATAAGGACAAGTTAAAAATGATCATTAATGGATGAAATTAAATGAAATGAAATTAAATGAAGGGGCTTTGTAGAGCGCGACTGCTGCCCGAGGGCGTCCAAGCGCCAATCCAGGCTAAGGCCATTTCCTATGACCAAAGAGGGCTCCGTTGTCTCTAAATTTGGATTAAGTGCTGTTTTGACAAGAAAGCTCAGTTGGGAGTAGTTTGTATTGCCATGCTATCTGGAGATTTTTAAACGATACATTGTAGCAATCATGACTTTAAAAAGCTCTTTCATAGACAAAGAATGTAATACATCAAACTACTTCAGGGTATTATACAAATAGTTCTAGTAATTGTTTTAAATAGAGGAAGCCTCTAAACAAGGATGTAGAATTATTTATCAAAACAAAAGGACAAGACAAAAAGGTGTGATAAAAGATCACATGCATCTATTTGAAGTGATTACAAAATATGGCCTTCAAGAAAACACAGACACCCACCCAGATACACTGATACAAACACTGAGACAGGTGCATAGACATACAGTCACTCACACCCATAGAGATATCCAAGAATGTGAAACAAAAAAGTCAGACCTGAAATCCTTGATGTGTTATTCCCTCAGACTTTTTCCCTTCACCCCTCCTGCTTTGATTAATTATTTCTATTGGCTTTAGGTTTCTGTGCACTTTACAAATGCTGACCACTGCTAAAGTGCTTGTGCTCTCTCCTTCAAACATACCAAAATTGGTCTACACCTAATTTCCACATATAATTTAGTTGTAATTCCCTGGTAAATGGCACTACATGTACCTAGGGCCTGTAAAATAAATGCTACTAGTGGGCCTAAAGCAATAAAAACAAATTATGCACGGAATGCTGAACTCTGTAAACATTCACCCCCTGTCACAAAGATTTGTGTTTAATCCATCGTTTTTTGTGCTCACCACGCCACCCCAGTTTGGAACCATCCTAATGTAAATCAGTCTTGACCCTGCTCCTCATTGGAACAGTCTCACCCGAACTGCCAAGTCAGGTCCTCCCTGGACACAAAACAACCATTCTGGGACCAGTTTCGGTTATCACCCCTCACCAGTCAAGCTAGCCTGAATCCAGTGGCACAGGGAGCAAGGGACCCACGTCTGGGCATACCTTCTAAATTAGGGCGACAAAAGCAAAAAGAACAAATGATGGACCGAATGCTGAACAATGCAAACATTCAGCCCTAATCACAAAGATTTTGGTTTAATCGATCTTTTTCTACTCACCACGTGGTACCAGCCAAATGCAAATCAGTTTTGACCCTGCTCCTAGTGGTCTACAGCATTCATTGTGCCATCGACCATAGTAGCATTGTAAAACATGCCTCAGGTCTGCTATAGTAGCCTGTAGTACAATTTTAAACCACAATCTTGACTTGGCAAAGTAAACATTTTGCAAGTCCTAAAACTTATTTTTTAATACCTGTAAGTCACCACTGAGGTAGATCCTAAAGTCTCGTCGGGCAGGGTGCATTGTATGTAAAAAATTAAGTTGTGTGCTTGAGTTTTACGTGTCTTGGTAGTTAAAAACTCCTAATGTTGTTTTTCACTACTGTAATAATTATATCTCCTATTGACTAACACTGGGTTACTTCATTATATTTAATAAGTGCTAACTGTGGATTGGAAGTTGATAGAGATATGCTATGTATACTCAAATGAATTGTAATTTGTAGTTCTCTTTAATAGTAAAGTAAGATTTTAGGCCACAATTCTGAAAATTCCACTTTTATAAATTTGCCATTTTCTTGCCTCAACCATTTGTGACTTCTGCCAGTGTCTTGGGTCACATGACTGTGAATGGCTCTGCTGTTGGTGTTTCTATGTTCCCCCCAGACAATGAGACAAAGGGGGATTAGGTAAGGAAAGGATGAGCCATCCTGGCAGGATGACTAACGAGGAGCTATACCCAGCCTCAAATAAAATTCAAATAGCTTTGCCTCCTGCCCATACAAAGGAAACTTACACCGGACCTGCCCTGCCATATGTCACACCCCAACAGTGTGGAGCCTTGAGATGGTAAGTGGGAGAACATTCCAGATGTGGGAGTAAGATAGGGAGTCCCCCACAGAAAGGCTGGCATCAGGTATAAATATCGGAAATCCAGAGCCATTCATCAGCATACTCCTGGACCTGTGGATGTTACAGAAGAAAGACTATCCTGCCACCAGAGAACTGTCTTGCTTCTTGAAGGACTGCCTAACTGTCTGAGAAGGAAGATTGGCCCTGCCTGTCCTTATTTCAGACTATCAGAGTGACTTCAAGGATCAGTTGGCTGAGCTTCTACCTACAGGGACAGAAGAAGCTCTAGAGGCCTCACTGCAACTGCCCAGATCACCTACTGTCTCTGTATCTGCTTTGACCTGCAACTGGGCCTGCTTGAGCCCTGCTGACCTCTGCTGCAGTGAGTCCTGATCCCTAAGATGTGCCTCTCGAGGTCCTGGACCCTTGGATGGAATCAGTGTGTACCCCTCCTAAATAAAAGTTGAAAATACTGAGGTTTAGGCTCCTCATGTCCGTGAATGAGCTTGCACGTGATGAAACTCTGCCACTTGCCAATGCAAAGCTCCAGTAAAACCTGATCTTCATGCCGACAACTGTCTGCAGCAACTGGCAACGCAAGAACTGCACTTTGTGCTATTGCAACAACAGCCTCCGATGACCTCCAATGTGAAACCACAGCAACAACTGTCCACTACACTTGACCAGCTCTTTGCTCTACAGCAGTGACCATCCACGATGCCCAACCTGCTCTTCTCACCACAGCGATGACCATCTGAGGCAGTCAGTCTTCTACTTGGGGTCTCTTACAACATGAACGAAATAATTTGTGCCACATTTGAGAAGGTAACTTTTCAGCAGGATTAACCTGGTCTCTTTATCTGATTTGTAGTCTATTGTGGTCAGCCTGAACTTGAGACTTCCCCCATGTCTAGCGTGACCAGATGACCACAGGTAGTGCTTTGTGCTTTTAGGCCCCATTTTCACTTAAAACTGTAGTTCTACTGATTGGATTTTTGTCGCCCTGGTAATATTTTATTTATTAAAATGTACTCTATTTTGCTAAATTGTTTTGGGTTTTTTCTTGTGTTGTGTTTTGACTATATTACTGTTTGTGTCATGCATAAATATTTCACACATTGCTGCTATGTTAAGCCAGACTGCTTTGTGCCCAGCTACCAGAAAGTTAAGCACAGGTTAATTAACAACTTTTGTGTTTCACCCTGACAAGGATTGTGGTTGTTGCTTGAGTGAGGCTTCCCCCACCCTCAACCAATAACCCCATTTCTTACACACACACACACATACGCTGATACACACAGATAGCAGACTCATACACCCAGATGCACACACAGACACACAAGCAAAAACTGAGACAGTTGCACACACAAACACATGTGGACATGGGGAACTACAGTTTGATCCCCTGGACTCCAACTTTTTACTACTTGCGTCCGTATTTTGAACATCATCCGTGACTATGTCACTCAGATCCAGCCTCCCCAGGTCAGCAAATCCCCTCTGTGGGGCAGTAGTTTGGAAATACATCTTGGTTGCCTGATGAGCATCAGGTTTCTGTTCTGTACTGTATATAGTAAGATCTTTTACTCTTTTCTTTTACAGAAACTTGTATTCATATGTATGTGTTTTAAAACTACCTGCTGTGAAGTGATTGGCTGTATACTCTCATCTTTTTTTATGCAACTCATACTTTGTTACATAAAACAATCTTGCTGCTTCAAACGAGAATCTTTTTTTGTTTGTAGCACTCAGGCTTTTATCCGTGAACTTCCAGCTTACATCCAATAAGATTGCTCACCACTGTGATGACTACAAAAGCAACCCGGAGCTGATTATAAGGAGGGGACAGCCCTTCGACGTGCTTATGAAGTTCAACAGAGCACCCGTGGCTGATGACAGACTATATTTTACTATGTCAATAGGTAAGCATCAGTACTATCTTAACTTTCAGATAAAAAAGCAACATCTGTCACAAGGATCACACCTCTGTCACACCCTCTACTCATAGCCAAGCAATATTCTTGGGGCTCTCACCTCACAGACAGGTTATATTATGAGTAAGTGATTGAGTGTTATGTTGAGCGCATAGTTCCCCGATACGTCTCATCAAGTCATTCCACTATTAGACTGGTTGTCTTCATCACACTTACATTTCAAAACATTTATTTTGGATTTTTTTGTTTAGCGCTGCAAAGCAATGGTGGAATCCTCTGAACACTAATGTCAGGGACACACTAGCCTCAGATAAAAAAAAAATCATAGCATTCAATCCACAACTCATGGATTGCACTATTGAACATGTACTTACTTCATATTTGACATATTGGTTAGGGTTGTCACAGTGATTTTTCTCCCAAGCCTCACATTGGCCTAATAAAATCCTTGTAAGAAATGGCAACTATGTATGGCATATACTTGGCTTTCCTGTCCTTGGCAGGACGACTCCCACTGTAACCAACAAGTATTTTTGCAGACAACATTGCTTTGGTGATGTCGGAACCATAAAGAGCAGATTTGTAAACTTGTCACAAAATGCAGCAGTCCAATTAAAGTTGCTATGCTGAGTTCCATGAGAGAGAGAAAGCAAGACAGCACCATATCTGCCAAGTTATTCCTTCCCCTACAAAATACTATGTTTAGACAAGCCTTAAACTGTTTCCTACAGTGCAGCACACATACAAATTAGGAGAAATTAAAAACATTCTTCTTTTTCATGCCAGCTGCAGAGAGGCATTATTTTTGGCACAATGCCCTGGCAACAAACGTTAGTAGATAGGGCTTTGCATCAAAATCAATGGGTGGTTGTATGGGAACAGCGATGTTGTTAGTGTAAGGCTACATTTGAGTGCAAGTTAACTTTTGTGCTTGAAAGTATATCCCAAATAAACATTTTACACTGGCTTTGTCACTTTTGTCACTCAAACTCGATGTAAAATGTTAGTACATTTGGTCCACAGTTAATGTGTATTTTGTCCACCTTTTGGCTGCTAATGGTGCTGTTAGTCCCATAGTCACTTAGCAGAAAAGTGATATTTGTCACACATTTATTTTAAAGACAAATAATTTGCAGCACACCATTACCAAGCATCAGGAAATTTCTGTCACAAACTTATAGCACAACAGCTAATACCCAACACAGTGACAGCATGTCTCTCAAATGCACACCTCCCAGGCAGAAAGCATCCTTCACACACTCACTTTCACTCACCTTGCATACCACTATAAGCTTCTCAAAGGCAGCTTCCAAAAATGCTGCTATCATGACACACTAATGTTGCACTCAACCTCCATCGAAAACTGACCTCTTTGTCATATAGGGGCATATTTACAAGCCCCTAACGCCACAGGAGTGTCCATTTTTTTGACACTCTAGGGGGCTTTGCTCCATACCTTATATTTACAAGGTGGCATTCAGCCACTTAACATGGCTTAACACACCCTGTAAATATGTCCCTTTCCGCCGCAGTCTGCATTTCACCGCAGCACCACATTGCATTTTGACGCTGCCCCATATTTACAAGGATATGGTAGCACCAAAAACTAAGGCCAGGTACAACCTGTTCTTAGGATGGCAATATCTGCAGCACACATAGAAACAGCATATCACCTTTATAGATTGTTTTATATGCATGAGGTGTCACCTCCTTCACATAATCAATCAACCCTGCAGTGCAGGCAACCTTTGCAGCATGGCGCAAGGGTGACTGTACTGGTGCTACGCATCTTTGTAGCACATAGCGGTAGGGGGAATGAAGGGGTGTGCCGAATTTTAGTAAATACAATGCACACATTCGTTTTGAAAATGTTGGAGCGTGAAGTTGCCAAACTTGGCATTACACCGTGCTCCGACATTTTCTTGTACATATCCCTCATAGTTTCCATTACATATTAACATTTGCAGTCAGTAAAATCCATCATGCATTTTTTACTCAGACAGGAAATATCAGTCAAGTACTTACATTCCATAGATGCATCCTCAATGGCACACTTATGTAAGAGGCTGGTGAAATCCATCACACACCTCACAAATAGGTAATAAATATCACATGCATCTCAGAGACATGACACATTCCTCTTGCAAACATGTAAAAAGCATAACTAGATCCAAACCATTGACCAGTAAAATGTAACACATGATCACATCCCAGAAAGGTCATCTTCATGACTCAATTGCTTTGCAGAAAAGTAACATTCATCAAACACTGAAACAACAACACTACCCATTCATTATTCAACTCAGAGACAGATTATGTAATTCACATGTCTCAGCGAAAATAAGGGAATATCATACTCTTAAAGGTATGCTCTCCATCACACATTCACCTTCCAGATACCGCGGTGAAACAAAAACATGATTACAAATGCACAGTGAAAAGCTGTGTCTATGCACAGCCACAACCTAAGAATTATGCTATCACCTAGCACAAGGAACAAATGTTGGACGAAATGCTGAACAAAGCAAACATTCACCCCCAGTCCCAAAGATCTGGGTTTAATCTAACCTTCTTTTGCTCACCACGCCACCCCAGTTTGGACCCAGCCATATGCAAATCATTCTTGACCCTGTTCCTCATGGGAACAGTCCAGCCCGAACCGCCAAGCTAGGGTTCTCTAGACCGGAAACAAGCAGCCTGGGACCAGTTTCAGTGTATCACCCCTCACCAGCCAAGGTAGCTTGAATCTAGTGGTACAGTGAGGATGGGACCCAAGTTTGGGCATTCCCTTCCCACTTAGATCGACAAAACCAAAAAGAACAAATGATGGATGGAATACTGAACAATGAAAACATTCACCTCCAGTCATAAAGGTCTGGGTTTAATCCATTGTTCTATCGCTCACCACCCCACCCCAGTTGGCTAAACCCAGATATTTGTGACTGGGGGTGAATTTTTGATTTGTTCAGCATTCCGTCCATCATTTACATTTACGTTTTGTAGAAGTAATATTTTTTATCTAAGTTCTGGTCATGCGCCCTCTACGAATCACACTCTAAGTTGATACAAAGGTGCGAACTGACCCAGCTATTCATTAGACAAACACATTCATGTGAAGTAGTATGTGAGCACAAACATACAAAATGCAACCCAACTTTAATTCATCCATGTTAAGTGTATTGACCTTCCCCTTGCATACCTATGCAAAATTCATGTGCCGATGCACGTTCTTCATTTCATTTCTTAACAAACCTCAGATTTCGCCATGGTTTTCAGCTGAAATGCCTCATCTTTTGTATTTAAATGTACACAGCTGATTATTCTAAATTTAAAATCACATTTTAAACCTCTCTAACAGACTCACAAAGACTTGCACATCTAAATAGTCAAAGTGCATGTTAGCAACGCACAAGTAACAAAAGAGCTTCAGCTACTTCGTGCAAGCGTTTGTTTTAAATCTGGCATGAGTTAAGTGAGAGATTGCCAAAGCTCCGTCATGCAACGTTTTTTTAGGTCTGGCATGAGTAAAGTGAGAGTTTTCCAAAGCTTTTTCATGCAACGTTTTTTTAGGTCTGGCATGAGTAAAGTGAGAGATTGCCAAAGCTCCTTCATGCAACGTTTTTTTAGGTCTGGCATGAGTAAAGTGAGAGATTGCCAAAGCTCCTTCATGCAACGTTCGTTTTTTTAGGTCTGGCATGAGTGAAGTGAGAGATTGCCAAAGCTCCTTCATGCAACGTTGTTTTAGGTCTGGCATGAGTTAAGTGAGAGATTGCCAAAGCTCCGTCATGCAACGTTTTTTTAGGTCTGGCATGAGTAAAGTGAGAGTTTTCCAAAGCTTTTTCATGCAACGTTTTTTTAGGTCTGGCATGAGTAAAGTGAGAGATTGCCAAAGCTCCTTCATGCAACGTTTTTTTAGGTCTGGCATGAGTAAAGTGAGAGATTGCCAAAGCTCCTTCATGCAACGTTGTTTGAGGTCTGGCATGAGTTAAGTGAGAGATTGCCAAAGCTCCGTCATGCAATGTTTTTTTAGGTCTGGCATGAGTAAAGTGAGAGTTTTCCAAAGCTTTTTCATGCAACGTTTTTTTAGGTCTGGCATGAGTAAAGTGAGAGATTGCCAAAGCTCCTTCATGCAACGTTTTTTTAGGTCTGGCATGAGTAAAGTGAGAGATTGCCAAAGCTCCTTCATGCAACGTTGTTTTAGGTCTGGCATGAGTAAAGTGAGAGTTTTCCAAAGCTTTTTCATGCAACGTTTTTTTAGGTCTGGCATGAGTTAAGTGAGAGATTGCCAAAGCTCCTTCATGCAACGTTGTTTTAGGTCTGGCATGAGTTAAGTGAGAGATTGCCAAAGCTCCGTCATGCAACGTTTTTTTAGGTCTGGCATGAGTAAAGTGAGAGTTTTCCAAAGCTTTTTCATGCAACGTTTTTTTAGGTCTGGCATGAGTAAAGTGAGAGATTGCCAAAGCTCCTTCATGCAACGTTCGTTTTTTTAGGTCTGGCATGAGTAAAGTGAGAGATTGCCAAAGCTCCTTCATGCAACGTTGTTTTAGGTCTGGCATGAGTTAAGTGAGAGATTGCCAAAGCTCCGTCATGCAACGTTTTTTTAGGTCTGGCATGAGTAAAGTGAGAGTTTTCCAAAGCTTTTTCATGCAACGTTTTTTTAGGTCTGGCATGAGTAAAGTGAGAGATTGCCAAAGCTCCTTCATGCAACGTTTTTTTAGGTCTGGCATGAGTAAAGTGAGAGATTGCCAAAGCTCCTTCATGCAACGTTGTTTGAGGTCTGGCATGAGTTAAGTGAGAGATTGCCAAAGCTCCGTCATGCAATGTTTTTTTAGGTCTGGCATGAGTAAAGTGAGAGTTTTCCAAAGCTTTTTCATGCAACGTTTTTTTAGGTCTGGCATGAGTAAAGTGAGAGATTGCCAAAGCTCCTTCATGCAACGTTTTTTTAGGTCTGGCATGAGTAAAGTGAGAGATTGCCAAAGCTCCTTCATGCAACGTTTTTTTAGGTCTGGCATGAGTAAAGTGAGAGATTGCCAAAGCTCCTTCATGCAACGTTGTTTTAGGTCTGGCATGAGTAAAGTGAGAGTTTTCCAAAGCTTTTTCATGCAACGTTTTTTTAGGTCTGGCATGAGTAAAGTGAGAGATTGCCAAAGCTCCTTCATGCAACGTTTTTTTAGGTCTGGCATGAGTTTTTAGGTCTGGCATGAGTAAAGTGAGAGATTGCCAAAGCTCCTTCATGCAACGTTTTTTTAGGTCTGGCATGAGTAAAGTGAGAGATTGCCAAAGCTCCTTCATGCAACGTTGTTTTAGGTCTGGCATGAGTAAAGTGAGAGTTTTCCAAAGCTTTTTCATGCAACGTTTTTTTAGGTCTGGCATGAGTAAAGTGAGAGATTGCCAAAGCTCCTTCATGCAACGTTTTTTTAGGTCTGGCATGAGTAAAGTGAGAGTTTTCCAAAGCTTTTTCATGCAACGTTTTTTTAGGTCTGGCATGAGTAAAGTGAGAGATTGCCAAAGCTCCTTCATGCAACGTTTTTTTAGGTCTGGCATGAGTAAAGTGAGAGATTGCCAAAGCTACTTCATGCAACGTTTTTTTAGGTCTGGCATGAGTAAAGTGAGAGTTTTCCAAAGCTTTTTCATGCAACGTTTTTTTAGGTCTGGCATGAGTAAAGTGAGAGATTGCCAAAGCTCCTTCATGCAACTTTTTTTAGGTCTGGCATGAGTAAAGTGAGAGTTTTCCAAAGCTTTTTCATGCAACGTTTTTTTAGGTCTGGCATGAGTAAAGTGAGAGATTGCCAAAGCTCCTTCATGCAACGTTTTTTTAGGTCTGGCATGAGTAAAGTGAGAGATTGCCAAAGCTACTTCATGCAACGTTTTTTTAGGTCTCGCATGAGTAAAGTGAGAGTTTGCCAAAGTTACTTCAGGCAACTGTTTATTTTTAGGTCTGGCTTGCGAAAAATTAGAATTTGGTCTCAATGTTCACTTTTGTATCACAGGGCCCAATCCTTCTGAAGCAAATGGAACGAAGCTTACCACACCTATGACCCGCTCTGCTGCCAGCGGCTCCTTGAGCGCTGTGCATGGAAATGTATTTACCAACCCCCTCAAGGTCACCATCACTAACCCAGCCGATGCCATCGTTGGGCGCTATAAGATGGGCGTAATCATCTCCTCTCGGGGCACCGTCACCTCCAGCAAGCTCTTGGACTGTATTGTCCTTTTCAATCCTTGGGCTTCAGGTAAAGGATGTGCATGTGTACAATGCTTAAATTGTAAAAAAAAAAAAAAAGGATTCCTTAAGCGCGCAACACAAGAGGGTTGCCTCATTCCAAGACTATTCAGACTTAAATCCAACTCATGCCTCTTTCGTCGAACACCAGACACTTTCTGTCCATTATCGCAGGAACACCAAGGCTTCAGGGTATTGTTTCCGCATCTTATTTCTTTCCTCTGCCACCCTCCACTTCCTGTTTGTTTACCACTCTTGTAAGGTATTTTTCATCCCTGATTTCTCTTTCTGTTTTCCTATCTTTCTCTTCCTCTTTATTTCTCCCATGCACTCTCTTCCTCACAGCCAAATTCCGATGATGTGAAATAAGTCCTGGTACCCAAAAAAATGAGATTCTGCGCCCATCCCCTTCAACCATCTGGACAAAGTAAGCACTGGTGTTAATTGCAGTATCTCTCTTAATATCTGTAGCTTCTCTATTGGTTATCTCCCGGCAAGGCCTCAATTTGAGATAGTTTATTGAAAATGAGTTATAAATGAGAAGTATTACAAAGGAATGAATGCTTCTGGACGCAGGCCAAGGTGCAGTAAAATAGAACTAATTTCACTTGTAACCAGAAGTATCCAGTAGTGGCTGGTGTTGTCGAAAAGTGGTGGGCGGGGGGGGGGGGAGAAGGGGTCAGGAGGCGATGGACGACAAATGACAAAATAAAAAAGAACAAATAAAAAAACCTTACCTGCAGTCGGTCGCGTCGTGCTCTACTGCCCCTTTCCTCTGCAGGCACAGGCTCCCAGACTTCCCTGCGGCCCATCCTGATGCTGTCCTCATGCTGCTTGAAGCAGCCACAAGGTTGTCCTGAGTGCTCTGAATTTGTGTTCCCAGTGAGTCTGGGAGCTGTGCCTGCTGTCTCCAACCCGCAACGCAGCTCGGGTTGGAGACAGCTTCAGTGCGCATGGCCAAACTGTCATGCGCACAGATCAGTGCATGGTACCGTTGCCTATGTCTATTATGAAATAGGAAATTTTTATGTCTTTTACTGTAATTTGTCATTGCTTCTAGGTGACATCTTGTTGCTTTACTTTGCTTTATGAAACACCAGCCCTGCATGGTAGCACCCCCACAAACTATACTTAGCATGTTTTAGTATCTCAAAAAATGAACACATGGGGGCAGATTTATGTCGGACTTGCGCCGCTGTTGCGTCACGCAACGGCGGCGTAAATGTGGCGCATCCCTGCGACCCATTTACAACGTGACGCATCTAGGCAGATGCGTCACGTTGTAAAGCCCTGCGCCACATGTGGGCGTTCCGGCGCAGGGTGGGCGTTCCAGGGCAGGTGCGCCTCGCAAAAGTAGCTGAGTGAAATTTACAAGATTTCACTCAGGCCAATGCTGCGTCAAAACCCTGCGCCTGCTTGAAGCAGGCGTAAGGCTTGAAGCAGCATTGGACAGCTAGGGAACCCCCGAGCCTTGCTGGGGCTGCATCGCGCTTGCGACGCAACTCCAGCAATGCGCCACCTTTACGGCACAGATGCGTCACGCATCTGTGCTGTATTTGCTCCATGGTGCACCACATTGTAAATGCGGCGCAACATGGGTGGCGGAGCTGCGGCGCACAATAACTGGCGCATCCCTGGGGATGCGCCAGTTATTGTAAATCTGCCCCATGATGTATTTGTGTGTGTGAAGCCAAGTACAGTTGAGACTTTTCTATAAAGTTCTACTCTCTGAATATTTGCAGATCTCATTTAATGCAAAGAAAGAACAATCAATTGAATGCAATGGGGGAGGGCAGGTGTTGCTTTCTGAATTGTTGCTTTCTAATTGCTCGTTCAGAGTTAGCTACATATTTTGGCTTGTCATAGAATCTGATTTAGCTTACCCTATACCTCTCTCCTCCTCCTTCACAATACACAATCTGTCAAAACTCCCCTTGGAACACTCCAGAGGTATCAAAAAGGATATTGTTGCCTCTCTCCTACTAATAGACAACCAATAAAATTATTGCACATATGGTTCTACCACAGCCTTCCTATGGCATAACCGAGCAATCAAGCTAGAGGGCAAAACAATCTATTGGGAAACGTGGGCTCGAAAAGGTATTAACTTGATAAATGACCTGATCTCAGGAACCAACCCCACCCCATTCTCACCTCTGCAACCCCATCCCATTCTCACCTCTGCAACCCCACCCCATTCTCACCTCTGCAACCCCTTCCCTTTCTCACCTCTGCAACCCCACCCCATTCTCACCTCTGCAACCCCATCCCTTTCTCACCTCTGCAACCCCACCCCATTCTCACCTCTGCAACCCCATCCCATTCCCACCTCTGCAACCCCATCCCTTTCTCACCTCTGCAGCGGAATTTCTATCTCCCAAACATAGACTTCTATAGATTCCTGAGCTGGAAACACGCTTAGAGCGTGTTGAAGCTTCCACACCACCCAGACCTACCGGACCTCCTGGGAAAACTTGGAAGAGAGGGCCACACCGCTTCACATGTAAACAAACTCCTGGGCACACCCAACACCCTCACACTGCGACTCTTTACCCAGAAATGGAGACCGCACACACAACCAACACATCATCAAGTGGATTTCACTGACAAATGGTGGGGTCATATTGGGTAGTCCCCCTATTCATCAAGAATCACATCAGCTCTTGTACAGTCAAGGTTCTGGTATATTCACAACACTTATCAGACCCACGCCTAAACTGGGGCTAGGAGACTCGGACATATGCAGGAGATGCGAGAAGACAAAGGTGACCTACAACACATGTTCCTTACCTGCAAAATGTCTTACCAGCTGTGGTGGAGAATACAATCATTAATACAGAAAATCTCAGGGTCAGCAATAGAAATTGACTTCTTAAAGCCAGCACTGGGCATCCGAGCTATGGCCCACATGCATCAAGCACTTTTTCATTCACAAACGGTGCGATTCCTTAAAATCGGCCGTTTGCGAATGCAAAAGTGCTTTTTGGGATGCATGAAGCAATTTTAGAATTTGCAACATTGTTGCGAGTTCTAAAATTGCGGGTGCTTTTAAGAAGTCGCAGATGTGCGACTTCTTAAAAGCAATGCATCATCACTTTGACAAGTGAAAATTCGCACTTAGGGTTCCAAATTTACCGAGTGGTTGAACCACTCGGTAAATTTGGAAAAAGTGTTTAAAATGCTTAAAATGTTTTTTTTTCAACATTCATGTTACGGACACACATGTCCTTAGGACATGTGTGTGTGCAACATGATGCGAAAAATAAATTTCAGGGGTGCATGGGGGGTCCTTTGGACCCCCCCCTGCACCCATGAAATTTTCTAAGTGCCACTCGCAATTTGCATTGACTCCTATGGGCCTTTTGGCCCATAGGAATCAATGGAAATTGCGAAAATTAACTTAAGAATTCGGTATTTCTTTGGGATTCGGTAAAAAATGCGATTTTTACCGAATCACAAAGAAATACCGAAAAAAATGATGCATAGCATTTTGCATTTCCTAAATAGCGATTCCTTAATTTTCGCTATTTAAGAAATGCAAAATCCTACATTGATGCATGTGGGCCTATATCCCTTTCCTCCAAAAATACTGGAAATACTGCATTATTAGTGGATCTCCTCATCTCAATAGGGAATAAGACTATAGTCGCAGATTGGAAAGTGACATCCCCAAACTCTCTTGGCAAATGGTGGAACCTACTATACACGATCCGAGGGGCTGACAACATACTGCACTCTAAAATATATACCTTCCCAGGACCAGACATCTTTGGGACGCCTTAGACAAATACCTACAAGAAAACAAACCTCCCTGAACTCGCCTCAAGTTCTAACTCCACTCAAGGATTTGTAAAGGTCTCTTTCCCATCTTTTTGGATACGCGCATCTGAACTATGGTCCCCCCCTGTGGAAGTGCGAGCCCAACCCAGTGTAGCCTCCCTTCCCAGACCTCCTCCCCTTGCCTGTCTCTCTTTCTTCATCTTTTAACCTCTAATTCCTACATGCCTATCTCTCTTTCTTTATTAACCACTCAGTTTGCCATGTTATACTCCTGCCGAACCAGGCTCCATAGTATACCAATGCAGCACCTTTTACTTCACCATCAACAAAGATCTAGTTGCATCTCATTAGGTCTCCCACCATGCTTGTTTACAACTTCTAATCAACGCTGTTTCTTCCTCCAGATGCACTGTAAAAGGATTGTATGGTAAACTATTTATTTATTGTTATTTACTTTGTCTTTTTGATATGAAAATAAAAACTAATTGAACAAAAAAAAATCATGTGTGATTCTAGGGAATGCGCGTGTTACACCTTTTTGACGTAAAGTAGTGCATAATGCTACTTTGCATTACTTAAAGGCGAGTCTACAGTGCAAAACAAGTTTGGTGCTGCAAGGTAAATCTCAATATAGTACTTCACTCTGGTTTGCATCATTTCTGTCATGCAGTCCCAGTGCAATGTGTTAGTAAATCTGAGCCTCAGTATTGATCTTGAGCCCAATGTGCTCCTGGGACGCTGCAGGATTTGGAGGTTCAACATGTAAGCAGACTAAATGTGCACAATTATGCCTTGATTGTAGTGCACCACACCGTCAACACGTGTTGCAAAAGATAGCATGAGAACATGTGTGGAAGACGCGTGATAATGACCTTGCATGTTAGGGAAGTAAAAATTCTCTACTGTGTGTGAGAAGGATGTTGCATGTTGGCCTTTGCCTCTCTTCCCATGCATGTTTACAGAGCATAATAATACCCTGCAATGTCCTTGAGTGTATAAAGTCTTTTAGAATGATGAGAACTTCCCAAGCATAAGAGATCATCATACAGCTACATTTTGTTCATTCATCAAACACAATGGGAAACCCTGACTATAACACTTCTGTTAGGATGTACGTTGTTACAACGCATGCTTTTACCACGCATACCTTTACAACACAGGTTTTTCAACGCAAGTCGTTACAACGACTTGCGTTGGGGAGTGCTGGATAGTAAATAGTTTAATTTACTATTCCAACTCCAGTCCCCTTGGATAGTAGGGAAGGTGTTGGATAGTAAATTCAACTATTAACTATCCTACAGCGCCCCCCAGCGCAATTCGTTGTAACAACTTGCGTTGAAAAACCTGCATTGTAAAGGTACTGCGTGGTAAAAGTTGTGTCGTAAAGGATGTTTCCCCTTCTGTTATATTGCATAACAATAATATCACATGCACCACATCAAACCAACCACAAAATTGCATGGTACATTTAGCTAAGTATAAGTGGAGGTAAGACTAGGGATTATATTCTTCCCATACGGTCTAGCAGTAGGTTGATATTATTGTTACAGATGTAGCCTCATACAACACATTTAATCTGTGGGAACTTAGTAAAGAAGGAACTGACAAGCTCCACCTTTGCTGTTTCTAGCTGACACTGTGCACCTACCCGATGAGGCTAAGCGGCAGGAGTATGTTCTGAGTGAGCATGGAATCATGTACCAAGGCAACCTGGACCACATTGCCCACCGTGGATGGAACTATGGTCAGGTAAAGAGATCTGTGGAAGAACAGCGCAGGCTGAAAAGGAGCACTTGTGGATACGTAAATATATTAGTGTTATAATGAAGCAAAGCGCACATGATTCCACGCTACGGGGTATTTTGAATTTGTATTTTACAGAGATGGGCAGTAAGGCATGCATAATGTGAATCTTTTTCTAATCTCTCCCAATCTTAAACAGAAATGGGACCTATGTCACAATGAGGTGAATGAATGTGCATGACATTACACAATGTAATCAAGGAGAATGATAGTCATTAGGGATTTTGTTTTATTACCACCGAGCTCGAAACCAGGCTCTTGTATCCAGTGTATGGAATGCTGCCAACAAGCCACATCTCCTCACAATAAGTAATGGGGTTATATGGGACGGTGGTTCTCCATAAGTTAAAAGAAATTCCAGAAGGGACGATATATTTTTTAAGCGCAAATGTACTTTTCTGTCATCTTTCCACTGTACGCTTTTTAATTTCTGCATGTGCAATACACAATTTAGATGCATATATCGAAGATTACCATGGTGCACTGGCATTCAGTAGTGCCAGACGCACGCTTTTGAGCAAAATACTGAGCTTGGCACTTAATATTTTGGAAAAAAATCAAGCACTGGTTGATTAATACCCACCAAACATGTATGTTTGTGCAGAGCCATCAACAATTTGCACATGGAGGCCCCCCGGGAAATATTTGAAAGCTGTCTCCTGTCAGAGGCAAGAGTAAAGCTGTTTTCTTGCTGAGTTGGCATGGTGAACAATGGAGCAAGGAGTTGGCATGCTACCTTTAGCAATCCCCAGTGGTTAGACAAATTGCAAGCATTCTTCCTATCACCTTTTGTGTGTTTGATGTAACATCCTAGGTGGCAAGAGTGTGCCCAGACCTAGGTCCCATGCTCCCTGCGCCAATGGACCCAAGCTACATCTTACTGCCGAACCCCAATCAGGGCAAAACCAGTCTTGAGTTGCTTGTTTTCCATTTAAGGGAGGACCTGGCCAGATGGTTAATTCTGGACTGTTCCTACTGGAGCAATGTCAAGATTTATTCACATATGACTAGGTCCAAAGTGAGGTGGAATACTGGGCAAAAGAACAATGGTTTGGAATACTACCCGAGCGGTTGCCAGTGGTTAGACTTGTTCCAAGCATCCTCCCATCGCCTTTTGTGTATGGGAATGGAGGGAAGCCACATCCAAAAGTGATGGGGTTGTATGGGGCAGTTTTTCTACATAGCTTAAAAACATGTTCCGGAGGAGTCCAATAATATATACGTTTAAGCTCAAACATACTTCTCTGTCATCTTTCCATTGTGCACTTGTTTAATTCCGCATGTGGAAATACACATTATTGTTTCCTGCATCACAATTTTATGTTATGCTTGCTTCCTTAATGTGAGTTCAACATGTTTCTGTGGTCCTGTGAAATCACCTTTTGTATTACTGACATAATAACAACTTGCTACACAATGTTTCCTGCAGTGTAGCACTATATTAATGTTTTGAGAAAAGCAATAAAGTATGTTAAAAAAACGGTGGAAATACACATTTGAGATGCATATAGCCAAGATTACAACTGCAATGTCAGGACTATCCTGGTGTAATTTACATATGTGTAATGTCAGTTTGCAAGTAGAATCCTACCATTTCCAATATGTGAAGGCGGAATGGACTTTGCTCTTACCGCCTAGGTGACCAACAACTTTTAAGAATTCAAATGAAGAACCCCTATGAAATGAGCGACAGTGACGAATTGTTGACTAGGATTTGCTGTCACGAGTGCCTTAGCCCAAGTTCTTGTTAGCAGAGACTATTTAAGGCATTATCCAAGTGGGTGGTTACCCAGCACCCCCCCCCCCCCTCCCCCCTCCCCCGCGCCTTCCAAGGGGCCCCGGGAGAGTGAACTTTCTCTCTTTTACCTCTGTCTATTCCATTTCCCTATTTAAACCTCTCCCCGTTCCGCCTACTTCTACGCTTGTCTTTCCAACCCTTGCTCGCTTAAGGATTTTTAGACATTTTTCAACTGTTTTTGTGCGACCCAGTTAAACTTTAATATATAATTAAGTATTGTCTGACAAGATGCGGGCTTGAGGCAGCAGGGAACGTGTCATGAAATTCAAAATTCGTTGCATACAGGAGCCCCCAAAATATGCGTTTTCCAGGCCCCCCATATCCTGAAGATGACACTGCTTGTTAGAGATGTTACCGCCTGTGTTGGTTTCTTTCATTCCCTGTCTGAATGCCTCACCTGCAATTTTTGTTAAAATCCATTAAGGCTTTTAATTTCCTCTCCATCCCTTGCAGGAGTCGGTCATCTCTCAATTGACTAGTTAATGGCAGGGTGTAGTCCTTGTTTTACTCTTTTAGCCTCTTGCAATTAGCTGTCAGCTCAGCACAACTCTTTGGTTACTCGTAAAAAATGCAGTCTGGAAACGTTGCCGCCTGCACGTACACGGCATAGGTTGACGACGTACTTAACGACTTAATTACTATTAATTCGCTTCCGGAGTCACTCCTGTGTTCATCAACATGTTGCTGCACACCAGCCCTGGGTGTTTTTCAAATTCTCGACCTCAGTAGAAGGCATGCAGCGTGACACCAAGGCGTTGTTGGCAGTTTCCAATGGACCGACAAATAGTCCTTTGTGCCCGTCTGTTTTGCAAAGATATTTGAAACCCAGCCAAAAGGATTGCTCGTCATTCGTGTTTTCCTTCGAATCTAGCTGCAGGGACATTTTGTGTCCCTTTGTTCCTTGGTGTGGCATCTTGCACTGACTAGAGTAAGACAGCTGACTACAATACCCATAATGCTGCACTTTACTTGTCTCTTTTCATTCCTTTCCATGGCTTTTGGCCTTTTACAATTGAATACCTATGCTTCTATTTCATGTATTTCCGAACCTTTTGAACATTGTCATAATAAAAGAATATCAATATGGTGCTTTATGACACCACAAGGATGCTTCAGAGCGCGCAAGGCGAAAAGGAGTGACAAAAAAGAGGGGTCGGAGAGAGGACAAGATGGGACAAGTTAGTGGGGAAGAAGAAACGCCTTGTGGTTAAAGTGGTCTTTCTGGAAACACTATTATTTCACTAGATGGAACAATTAGTGTGTGGGACAGCCATAGTCATCTCAGTGGGGCAGAGATGGGGAGTTAACGGAGAGGGGACGCGGGGCCATAAGTGGACAGAAGAAGGAAGGAAGGAGAGCTGGGGTGAAGGGTTAAGGCCGACCTTGAGAGGAAGCTGCTGGCTATGTGGGCTGATCCTTTGGTGAAGCTTAGTATACCGGATTTCAATCATCTCTGGGGATGTCTGTTGTGGGTTGAGGCCACAAGCAACGTTTTCTGCATGGGTCTTTGTTTGTTCTGGGTTTTTCTCCAATGATAAATTCTCTTTGATAGCCTCTCTTCGAGGACGTTCAGTCCATGTATGAGATCATTCAAAGTGGCACCACCTACTCCTATTGGCCTCAAGGAGTCATAGGCGAAGCTACATTTAAACATAGGTTTTGATCATTTCCTGGTGCTGACGTTGAGGCCATCAGTTTCTTCAACGTGGCTTCTCCGGACAAGGAACTTGGACATGGAGTCTGTTGAGAAGAATCTGCATCTTAACCCCAGTAATTAAAAAGATCACTAATTCCAACAACCGTGTACTTATGTCTTAGCAAATCAATCCTGTCCGGGCTCGATTTCCTCCACTTTGTTTTGTTTTCCTGGCACTCACAGGAGGATAAGCCTTAATCAACTGTGAATGGTCTTCAGACACATCTTGAACATTTCCTAAGTCAACTTCTGGTACCTTCTTTGACAACATAAGGTCTCTCCACTCTTTGGTAATTGATAGATATACATATTATACATTAAGCACAGTTTTGATGCCTTGCTTTTAGAATACCTATTTGCTGTTCTACATATTATGATTCTCAACAATCCAATGACGTTCCACTGCTTTGTATATCATATATAGGTAACGACTCGCAAAGTGGACAACTGAGCTAAACGTTCACTGATGTCGTTACCCGTGGGCTGCAGGTTTGAGTTCTAATCCTTGCAGAACCAACTCAGCGGTTATCATGAAGCACTATAACAACACGACCTGTCATTACCTGAAAAGGAGAAAACATAAGGAAGTAATTCTCTGATCACTAACTGTTTGCTGTTTTGCTGTAGGGCTCTTTGTCTTGTTTGTTCCGTTTTAAACTGTCTCCCTTCATCAGCATTCTTGAGGGTGAGTCTTAGGGAAGGTGCAACTGCCCACTGTTTCGCAGTCAAAATATTGACCCATAAAAAAATTGCATCCACATTGTTGACTACCACAAAGTAAGTAGATGTAGAGTTCTTAATTGCAAATGTATACTTTCCTATATATGTTAAGGTCCTCATTTACAATGACACATCTGCATAGATGCTTCACTTTCTTTGCACCAGCACCAAACGTCCTTGCGCCACCATGGATGCGCTGTATTTACTATACAGTGCTCCATGGCACAAGGATTAACAGATGCATCAGACATTCTGATGCACCTGTTGGCACAAAAGTGATGTATTGATGGAGTTGCTCATTAATGTGATGCAACACAAGCACTGTGCTACAACAGATAGGTCAGTCCCATTCAAAAAGCCCTGCGACATTCCTTACGCCTGGTCTTAGCAGGCTTAGGGAGTTTGATGCAATGAAGGCGTAGAGTGACACAGTGAAGTGTTTTAAATTTCACTGCGTCAGTTCTACATGGCTTTTTGCATGGGAACGCCCACACTGCATAACAGAGCAATATTCCCTCATGACCTAAATAATTCTGCAAATTACTAACTCTATACTTTCAACAAAGGCCTACAACACCAGGTCACAACATAT
This sequence comes from Lissotriton vulgaris, assembly GCF_964263255.1. Taxonomy (NCBI): domain Eukaryota; kingdom Metazoa; phylum Chordata; class Amphibia; order Caudata; family Salamandridae; genus Lissotriton; species Lissotriton vulgaris. The sequence goes on along the minus strand of NC_141695.1, from coordinate 1,545,111,338 downwards.
ACTTTTTCACATTTCACACTGCATACATTATACCTGATGCAGTTATAATGTGGTTCAGAGCTTTACAACGTGGCACATCTCCCTAGATGCGTCACATTGTAAATGGGCCGCAACTTGACGCATTGTTTACGCCGACCGCTGTGTCACAAAAGTGACACAACAGCAGGGCAAAAGTGCTGCAAGGGGCTTATAAATCTACCTCTCAGTTTGAAGACATAGTGGTAGTTGATTAAATTAATCCAATATTTTGGAGGTTAATCATTCAAACATGGTATTGCAGCACACAACCTAGGGAAGTCAGATGCAAAGCCCAAAAATGGAAATGTTTAGTAAGATAACCAGTTATATATCACAGGGTGTGGACACACCTGATTAAGTAAATACTGGAAGTATGAACTACTGGAATCAGTGTATTGAAAATTTCTATATAGTAGTCGGGGAAATTTTTGTGCAGAGGGCATTAGTGTCAGACTTTCTCAGCTATGTTAGTGTTGCTCAAGTGGTAGAAAGTTATTGACTTGTGGGCTATGATTATATTTTACCTATGGCTGCCTTAACATCTGCCTGTGGGTATAGGTAAATGTAATTGTCTTCAGATGCTTTTGTCCCATGCTGGGTTTCTTCACTCTCTTTTTAGGTCTCACCTAGACAACGCATGCACTGTAGGCATTTTGTTTTCTTTAAGTAGGCTTAGAGGCCGCCCATTGCTTAAAGTTAGTTGGCTTCATTCTCACTCTCATTTGTTTGATTCTTACTGGGCATCTGCTGTAGGCTTACTTTCTCTTTAGGTGTTTGTCCCTCCATGGAGCATGGATGCATCACTTGGGTTCTTCCACTGCTCATTTTTTACATGCTACTTTCTTTCTTTGTATTCAAGCAATCTTCCAGAGTGCATCTTTTTCAGCTGTTCCTTTGAGTACTTTATTCCCCTTCATGTTCTTTTTTTAACTCTCTCCCTCCTTGTCTGTTGCTTGCCCCCAATTCCTGCTGGCTGGCCAGTGGTGCTGGCTCCACCCGCACTCCCTCCCTCTATTGTTGTCAGTATTGTTGCTTGCCCTACCCACCAGTTTCTCCCATTGTTGTCTGTGATCTTGCTTGCCCTCATCCGCCCTCCATCCTTCTGCTGTTTTCTGTGTGATTACTTGTCCCCATCTGCCCTCCCTCATTCCACTGTCTGTGCTACTGCTTACCCCAGCCACTCTCATCATCAGTTGTCTGTCAGCTTGTACCCCACTCCAACCCTTTGTTGTCCGTGTGCTTGCTCCCAACCCCTCCCTCCCACCCCATTGTCTGTGTTGCTTCCTGAGTCGTCCTGGCTGCCTCATATAGCTTTTTCCCGCACCCTCAAATGTCCATGTTACCTCCCATCCCACCAGAAATAAAAAACAAAGCAATATCACCTGGCCAACAGTGGTCGTATCATAACACATTTCTCTATTTCAGCCATGCTGCACCACAGCTGTGCTGGTATAGGACATGGCTAAACGACATTTGCAAAGCCAACAGCTCTTTCGTAGGCACAACTGATTGGTTTTGACAATGCTTGTTTGTGTTACTTGTTACTGGCTCCTCACTTTCATGTGATTAACATTGTTTGTCGTTTTGCAAACAAATGGTATCTTAGTGAGCAGTAAAATTGTTCTACATTGGAGTGGTGTGGCTCACTGGTTAGAGGTGGCAGACCCGAGAGCAGAGGACGGCCCGGGACCAGGGTTCAATTCCCGACGCGGCAGGGTTGTGGACCAGGGTCAGCGGACTCGATAATTCTCATCTCGGTGCCTACTCTAACCAGGGATCACACTCGGCAACTCTGGGCATTAGCTTGCCTCATCTCCACAACAGCCCCCCACAAATGCCGGGGATGCCTGGTTTCACCTTGGAGATACCCAGTAGGGACCATCTCACAGGGAAAGCCAGGACGGGTTCCCCAGCGGTCTACTGCACAGAGATACTCCTTCGGGAGTCGATTCTAGCGCATTACAAAACCCACAATTACAAAACCCACAATGTGTTATTGTCTTTGACTCATGTGGTGGCTTACCTCATAATTACAACATACATACTATTCCCAGTACATGACACTATTGAGTCGCATCCTGTATAAATTTGAATTTCAGAACAATTTCTGATAACATTTTGGAACATTAATGACCACTATTGTCCAGGTTAAGACATTAATATGCATAAATGATCTCTCCTCATTCCTTTAAGTCAGTCAATCAATTTGTAAAGGGGTCTGGGAAATATTTACATACATTTTGTTTTGTTTCCATTAACAGTTTGAACCGGACATTTTAAACATCACTCTTTCTTTGATGGATAAGAATTCTACGACAGACCACGTCCTTCGGAGGGATCCAGGATACATTGGGCGTGTATTTAGTGCCCTGGTAAGCATGCACACTCATAAATCAACTTGTGGACACCTAGTGGTCGGTGCACTGAATTGCAGTTTGGTCGGTTTCAGTTGAATTCTTCTGACCTTATAGTGAGAAGCAGGGGTGAATGTAACGCGTGTGATTTGTTGTAAGGTAATTACGTACAATTACATCAAAATTATGCAAGATAACATGGAATTATGCCAGGATCGTAATCCTGCATTTACAGCTAAATTTGAGCGTAAAATGCATCCTTCTGTCAAAGATGGACCTAAGGATGCATCTTGAAAAAAGAAAGTAGGGCTAAATGCAACAGAAAATAAACAGCAATATCTAACAGCCGGTCACGCATTGTTCGTGTTCTTTTGGGTAGGCATTTTTGACGGCAATTACGCAAAACTACACGAATGGACATCATCATGTAATTTGAAATAAATTAGCATCATCCTGAGTAATATTACATTATTGAAATTACTATGATTAGTCTGGCCGAATTCAAATTTTGCCCAGGCCTTATGAGGAGACCTTCGGTGTATGGTTGTAGCAAAACAGATATTTGTTTAATTTTTCACACTTTAAAAACTAAGAAAAGTTGGGGCATATTACCAACAACTAGCGATAATTATCACTATGTTGGTTTAGCGGCGATATTTTTATCGCCGAGTTGCGGCGATTTTTATCACTTAGGAACCTTGCTATTATCAAGGTTTATCTCCTAAGCGATAAAAATCGTCCGAAATGCATGAATATTGCTGAAAAGTCAGCGATATTCATGCATTACCGAGCTAATGCTCTTAGCCATGTTATCCACCTACCATTGGATAACATGGCTAAGAACTGCTCAGGGGAGGTGTTAGATTTTGGAGATATTTGCACTTAGCACGAATATCTCCAAAAGTTGGTAATAGGAGATAGCGATGTTAGCGACTGTTTCCAGTCTCTAACATCTTGGCACGCCCACTTTGCATGTCATTAGTGATAAATATCACTGACATGCAAAGCGGGGCCCAAGATGGTCCCTATCTCCTACTAGCTGTCGCTAACTGGTGTTAGCGACAGCTAGGTAATAGGGAGATCATTTTATCTCCGCTTTCTTGGCTTTTAAAGCCAAAAAAGCGGAGATAAACCCCCTTGATAATATGCCCCATAGTTCATTCACACACCTGCTTTCTATGCACAGCAAAAAGAGAGCTAAAGAACATTGCTATTTAAAAAAAAAGAAATCCAAGTGATTTAAATGAATTCATGCTTTAGTAACAGTACCAAAAAGCCACAATTAATTTCTTGTTAAGGTTTGGCATTCACTCATAGATCTAAGCAAAACAGTACCTTACTAAATAGACATGAGGCGCTTCCTCATTAACCATACATTTATGTCACACAATGGTAGTCTTTGTACGACATCAGAAGAATAAAGGCTAAATGGATCCACCAGGATATGAACAGGTGACCACGACGTCAAATACAGGCACCTCGAGTGGATACATGAGTGCACCGAGTCAAAGGAACCGGCTTAACAATGTTTTTCCTCTTAAACACCAGTATCAGGTATATAAGCGAAATCCAACCAGCCAATGTTTGTTGAGTTGTCTGCTCATAGCCCAGAAAAGAGAAAATGCTTCCCATTCAATATAGATTCAGAGAATAAAACATGTTTTTTTTTAACCCCTTGAATGCTCATGACGAGCTGAGCTCGTCATGAGCCACGGCGCTCCGGTGCTCATGACGAGCTCAGCTCGTCATGGCCCGTGGAACGCTCAGGTGCGGGGATAATTCCCCTGCTGTGCTGAGCGTTCCACGGGAACGGGTGTGGCCGTGACGAGCTGAGCTCGTCATGAGCACAGGAGCGCCGTGCCTCATGACGAGCTCAGCTCGTCATGACCATGTGAGCGCTGTGCGCGCCCCCTCTCCCCCCGCACAGCGGGGGAATATCCCCCGCAGCGAAGGGGTAAATAAGCTACCCAAGGCCATCAGAAGTAGCCAGTGGCAGCAGTTTTTAACCCTGACTTGCCGTTTCGTACCCCCTGAGCCGGCCTTGCTACCCCTGACCTCAGGGGTCATGCAGGCAGCAGGCAGAACTGAAAGTAAATTGGTTTGCATAGCCATTGTTGGTGTCTGTAGTTTTTGCTCCTTGCTTTGCTCCTACCTCCTTAGCAGCAAATAAATGGCTGTTGACAGGCTAGGGTTGACATTACCAATGATATCAGAGAAGAGTTAACTGGTTTCCCTCCACTCTTGCCAATTAAGTAAAAAAGTTTCAGTAACTCTTCCTGAAAGTGAAGCCTTCCATTTACAATCTTGAGCTTGTTAAATTCTACTATGCTCTTATGATATTTGATAAATGTACTTTCTCCAGGTCAACAGCAATGATGATACTGGAGTGTTGATAGGAAACTGGAGCGGTAACTACGCAATGGAGGAAAGTCCATCCAGGTGGAACGGAAGCGTGGAGATACTCAGAAAGTTTGCTTCAACCGGACCAGTTCGATATGGGCAGTGCTGGGTCTTCGCTGGGGTGATGTGCACAGGTACTATGCGGTGGACTAAAAGCTGACCAGCTGATGGAAGAGGTGTCCTTATGAGCTTCCTCTCAGTGGACCTCATTTGTGAAAAGTGATGCATCGCTGCGTGAAAACAGCGATGCGTCACTTTTCACTGCGCCCTCCTTTCGACACCAATGATGCGTCATACTTACAGTATGACGCATCATGGCGCAAGGAGTTACAGATACGTCAGTATTTCTGACGTATCTGTATGGCGCAAAAGTGACGCATTGCTGGAGTGTGTCACAAAAGTGACGCAACTCCAGCAATGTGTCCTTTCACATGTGGCAAGCCCCATGTGAAAGGGCCTGTGTCAGTCTTACGCCTGCTGTGAGGCAGACATAAGAAATTGACGCATTTGTGTCCTAGAAGTGGCGCAGTGAAATCTTATAAATTTCATTGCGTCACTTCCATGACCCGTTCTTGCGTCAAACGCCCCCCTTGCATACATTATACCTGGTGCAGGTATAATGTGGCGCAGGGGTTTACAAAGTGACGCATCTACCTAGATGCGTCACTTTGTAAATATGGCGCAACAAGGTGCATTTTTATGCCACTGGTGCGTCAAAAAAAGTGACGCACCAGAGGCGTAAAAGTGACGCACAGCCTCATAAATGAGGCCCAGTATGTTTATGCTGTGTATTGAACAAATGTCTTAGGGATGGTATGTCAGTTACCCAATGAAACAATGAGTATTGATTGAAAGCATTGTGATTAGAACAGGCCCAATGACCCAATTACCTAACAGAAATCTTCATTACTCGGAGCCCAAGGCTAGCCTATTTCATGAGACGATGAGGAGTGTGGCGAGGAAGGCAGATGAATCCATAAATGTATGCAAAATGGTGATGGAATCCCAATTGGGCAACTGTTAGCAACAAACAATACACCCTACTGTAACATCCTTGATACACATCATAAGATGGACCTATGAGGATAACAATGCTACATTTTAGGTTGTTATTTATTGTTGCCAATATTGCCTATGATTATAGTCGGTTTTCCACCAAAGGTTTCTTTTCCCCCTTTTTCTGTTTCACTTAAGCATGCATTTGACTGTATGATCTGTGTGTCCTCTTTCAGCTCCCCGGTCCATCGGTCTTTGTTAGATTACTTTGTTTTGTGGTCTTATTGGTGAAGGGAGAATTTAAGATGCATATTCATGAAGTATCAACATATTTCCAAACTACTAAATATTAGCTATTAAAAGAGGGTCATTTAGAATTTCATCTTTTGCTGAGGAGAGTCTGGTAGTCTTCTTATCAGACATACTTCTTCTTCAAGCCATTTTACTACCTCTGTCATTTGCAAGAGCTGCAACTGTACTATGGAGTGTTGCCTGTGAACCAACATTCCATCACTTCTCCAGCATCCTATTTCTGACGAAGGACAAATCTGGTAATGGCCCATGAAAAGTAAGTCTCTAACGGTAGGCCACCAAATCTGCTGACTTGTTCTGGATATTACGGTAATGACAGCCAATGATTTAGTATGGATAGCAGCTGAGAAGTTTCCTGAATATTTCAATATTTGTCCTAAATCAGGAACAACTACTTTATTGTATAATAAATTCGTCTACGTACTTGCTTGTCTGTACCCGTATTTATTTAATCTGGCATACACACAAAGTAAATGCAACATCTTTATGGTTTTTTTTACACCTGTTTTTCATATTTGTATTTTTTTTATCAAATGTATTTTGTTTTGTCTTTGATTTAATGCTGCTCAACATTTGATTGCAATGAATTCTTTTGGTTTGACTCAAAGCGTCGCATACGACTCTGACATATCTGAATTAAGCATAATCAGTTGTGTGAATGATCCCCTTGTTGCCCATTTACTTCCGTTAATTCTGTTACCCAAGCTCACAAGGTATTACTGGGTTGCCCTTCCTTTGTAACATAGGATCATACATGAAGGTAGCCCAAACAAAGGTGGCCATACCACTTGTGCTGTTTCAGCGCTCCTGGCGGAGACCTATTAAATCCCTAATTGTTTATAAGCCTTTTGCCAAAAATTTAGGGGCAGATTTATGTTGGTAATGCGCCACGTTTGCATCACGCAACTGTGGCGTAAACGTGGCACATCCCTACGACCCATTTACAACGTGACGCATCTAGGCAGATGCGTCACGTTGTAAAGCCCTGCACCACTTGTGGGCGTTCCGGCGCAGGGTGGGCGTTCCGGGGCAGGTGCGCCTCGCAAAAGTGGCTGAGTGAAATCTATAAGATTTCACTCAGTCACTTTCAGGCCAATGCTGCGTCAAAATCCTGCGCCTGCTTGAAGCAGGCGTATGGCTTGCCGCAGCATTGGACAGATAGGGCACCCCGAGCCTTGCTGGAGCTGCGTCGCGCTTGCGACGCAACTCCAGCAATGCGCCACCTTTACGGCACAGATGCGTCACGCATCTGTGCCGTTTTTGCCCCATGGTGCTCCGCATTGTAAATGCGGCGCACCATGGGTGGCGGAGCAGCGGCGCAAAATAACTGGCGCATCCCCAGGGTTATCATAAATCTGCCCATTAGATTTGCAGAAGAAATCAGAGGTTCTAACAAAGCCAGCTCAGGTATTAAAAATGGAGTTCAAGAGAAGATAGCCACTTGAGAGGCTGTTGGTTTGTAGAGAGTATCTGAGCCCTTTTCTAATACATAGGCAATTGGTGTTTTTTTCTCTTTCTTTTATTACTTTCTTCAAGTAGATTAATGATGGAGACCATTATAGGTTCATACACAAGAGATTATTTTGCTCTTTTGCTTGCCAAGCACAGAGAGTAAATGGTGTCACAGTGTAGACTTTGCAAGGCAGTACCATGTGGGGTATGAGAACTAGTCCACCTCTTTTTGAGGTCCTATCACATTTAGTCCTCCTAAAGCAGAGATACTTCCTGTTCCCAAGATTCCTATTTTAGATTGATGACCCCAGCAAGTTAACGGATCACTGACATAATGTAGAATGACAAAATATAGACTTACCAAAATATAGTCACCAAAATATAGAATGCCAAAATATCGAATTCCTATCTACAAACAGGTAAGTACAAAAATATCGAATCCAAAATATAGTCTGTAAAAAATATAGTCAGTCAAAATATCGAATTTTTTTAAATGTCTTAAAAGTAATTTAAAATGAATGAAATAATAAATATAATTAACTAAAACATACTTAAAAATACTCAAATAACCTTAAAATTAAGATATAATTAATTTAAGTTTTAATAAAAAATGTACAATATTTTACCGTAGGATAGCAGGAGGGTAACATTTAATATTACCACTCCAGTGAGTGCAACAGTAGGGAAAGCGTTGGATAGCGGGAGGGTAAAAAATACTATTCCCACTCCAGTGAGTGCAACAGTAGGGAAAGCGTTGGATAGCGTATGGGTTTAAAATACTATTCCCACTCCAGAAAGTGCAACAGTAGGGAATGCGTTGGATAGCGTAGGGGTAAAAATTAATATTCCCACTCCAGAGAGTGCAACAGTAGGGAAAGCGTTGGATAGCGTAGGGGTAAAAAATACTATTCCCACTCCAGTGAGTGCAACAGTAGGGAAAGCGTTGGATAGCATAAGGGTAAAAATTACTATTCCCACTCCAGAGAGTGCAACAGTAGGGAAAGCGTTGGATAGCGGGAGGGTAAAAATTACTATTCCAATGCCAGAGCATGCAACAGTAGGGAAAGCGTTGGATAGTGTAGGGGTAAAAATTACTATTCCCACTCCAGAGAGTGCAACAGTAGGGAAAGCGTTGGATATTCGAAGGGTAAATATTACTATTTCCACTCCAGAGAGTACAACAGTAGGGAAAGCATTGGACAGCGTAGGGGTAAAAATTACTATTCCCACTCCAGAGAGTGCAACAGTAGGGAAAGCGTTGGATAGCGTAGGGGTAAAAAATACTATTCCCACTCCAGAGAGTGCAGCAGTAGGGAAAGCGTTGGATAGCGGGAATGTGAAAATTACTATTCCCACTACAGTGAGTTTAACAGTAGGGAAAGTAATGATTCAATATATTATTAAAAATACATTAAATATCAATCCCAATAAAACATTAATTGAAATTAATAACCTTTTTAATATTATGTAATAATTAATTAGAAATACAACTACATATTAGTTATTAAAAATTAATAACCTATTCATAATAATTTAACAATTAATTAATTTTCAATAACAAAATCGAATTATTAATACAAATTAATACCAATTAAAAATTACCAGTAAATTAATTATCAATACACAAAAAGTATTTTTAACATGTAATTAATTACAATTACATTTCTTCCCACCCTATTCCCCTATAAACCCACATCCCACTACAGAAAATACATTAATACAATTATCATAATTATCAAATATTTAATTAATACAAAATAATTACCAATTATTAAAAATTAATTGCCAATTAATAGAAATTAATTGCCAATTAATAGAAATTAATTACCAATTAAAAATGAATTAACAATACATTTAAAATCAATACCAATGAATGAATAAAATTATTTACTTAATCACAATGAAATTACTTCCCACCCTATTCCCCTATAAACCCACAACCCGCTACAGAAAATACATTTAGAAAATTAACATAACAATTAATCAATTAATACAAAATATTTGGCAATTAATAAAAATTAATTACCAATTAAAAAATAACAATAAATTTAAAATAAATGCTAATAAATAAATAAAAATATTTAATTAATTACAATTAAATTACTTCCCACCCTATTCCCCTATAAACCCACAACCCGCTACAGAACTAAAAAGCTAAATTTAATTAAAAATTAATAATAATTGCTAAAAATTAATGTTTATTTTAATATAATTAAATTACTTCCCACCCTATTCCCCTATAAACCCACAACCCGCTACAGAATTAAATTACGCAAAAATTAAATAACATAAAATTCATTACTTAAAATACATTAAACATACATTACAAAAATTAATATACACTTTTCACACATATACTAACATACAAAACACTTTAAAAAAATTGATATTATTAAAAAATCGATATATTTAATGCCTATATTGTATACTCCGATATTTTGACCTCTATATTTTGAAAATCGATATTACTTACCTTAAATTCGATATTTTTAACCACTATATTGTGTCCATTCGATATTTTGTCCATTCTATATTTTTACTTTGATATTATGTCCATTCTATATTTTGGAATCGATATTATGACTGTTTACCCAGGTTAACACCCTAGCATGATGTTCTGACAGGAGGTTTGCTTCTTGAGTAGATGACCCTGGGGAAAAGAGGGGGCTCTTGACATCCACTCTGACCCAAGTGCCCAAAGCTGGTAAGCACCTATTCATAAGAGGCTCAGGAAAGGCTGCCAAACCATTGCTCAGCAAGTATAGGGTCTCTTAATGGCCTGCCCATACCACAAAAGAGCTGCCCTTTAACACTGTAGAGATGTCAGAGTACACTGTGGTGCATTGAGGTGCACTGTAGTGACCGAAAGAGTAAGGAAATTATCCATTTACTGATTACAAACTCAGGGTGCATAGTTAGTTTGACACCATACACTGCAGAGGCCAGGATACGAATGCACTGACAAACTCTTAGGCAGTTTACCACCAGGAATAATAATCCTGCCATGTTGAGAGCTATTGCAAGCACACTAGTCATCAAGTTGAGCATCACAAACGTGAAGAACATGCTCTATTCTCCAGTGTGGCACCATCCTTCTCAAAATCATAATGTACTAAGCAACTTGCAAATTGATTGACATCAGGGCGACTGTAATTGTACGGTTTTACAGTTGTGCCATTTTCAACATAATTATTGGTTTGACACATCTGTTGCTCAATCTGCAGGTTTCAACAGAAAATGTTGTTTCTAGCTCAAACGGATCAAAAGTTACTAAAATGTGGCGTCACTTGTTGCCCCGCAGTGAAGACCTTCGGCGAGGTTGATTTGCCACCTTACTGTTGCTTTTTGCTGTATTTGGGTGTTAAACTGGTACTAATAAGGTGAAACCTATGTCCAGAAAGTGTTAAGAAGTGTTAAAATTACAAAATAATAAAGTAGTAGTATCACAAATTGTGCCACATAATTTGCCTTTTTTGCCACATATTTTGTTCAATCCTGCCTCATAATTCCTGCTGCATAATTCCAGAGTCTCTGACTGACAATAGAAATCAACACATTTTGCCTTGCATCAAGTTGTGCTCCGTAACCTTTTCCCTTCAACAAGATGTATTTAAGGGTACCTTGCTAGTATGGGATATACAAAAAAAACAGGAATTGATACAGATTTCTAAGCACCTCTATTTTTACATTTTTTTCTTCTTTGTTCTATTTTTCTCCTTAGCTCTCAGGTGCCTCGGAATCCCAACTCGTGTCACTACAAATTTCAACTCTGCGCACGACACAAACCAAAACCTGAGTGTTGATGAATTTTATGACATCGCTGGGAAATACATGGGCAGCCCTGACAGCGTATGGTAATGTCAGCAACTATTTGCGTCTCTATGAGTTTTAGATTAAAAATGTAATCTATCTATCAAGTAGCAGCTTTTCTGTGACAAGCTAAATAAGGGATAGAAATTTGTGTCTGAAACTATCAATATTTCACAAGTGTTATGTTAGTGAAATACTGAACTGGGCTAAAATGTCTTTGTTGCTTAACCACTGATGTATGGCACAGCCATCTGCTATATAATGTAGTAGTAGAACATGTTATTGTGTGGTTAAATAAAACATTGACAATATAGAACCTTTTGGAAGAAAATTAAAACCATGTTATACAATGGTCAGGAAAAGATTGATTAGTACATTATAGTGCCATAAAGCATGAACAAGTATAAAATGGGACAAGCAGTTTAAAATGTACTATAGTTGTCTTAATGACAATATGATTGTTTAAAATCGATTGCAAGTGAGCCAATGTGCACAGTTCGTTGGGATGGATAGATCTTTGTGGAACCATAGAACCTTCACAAGCTTCCCAGGCCAAACAAGATTACTTTAGAAGCCATCCCTGAGTTATTGGATGATCATCCAAATACTCTAAAAGTCATTTTCACATCATCAGGCATCATCAAGCTCTTGAAGTCATCAGCAGACTTTAGAAACTTGAGCTTGATGACTTGCGGATGACTTGAAAATGAGCATCTGATGACTTCACAAGGTGTGACTAATCCTGATGACTTCAGGAGGATTTAAGAATGAGTATGTGATTACTTCATAAGATCCAATTGTGCATAATGATTTGAAAATAAACATCCAAATCTCCACAAGTATCATTTCTTTTTAACATTATGAAAATGCTCCTGATGTTTTGAGAATGATTATACTTCTAGTGCAGATGGGTAATTGGAGAAAATGTAACACAAAAGCCAAAAGTGACTGCAGTGATCAAATATGAGGTGCTTTCCTTAGCATCTTATCTAACAAGCATTAAAAATGCAATAGGTCTTGCCTTTCATTAAGTTAAAACCATTCGCTTTGCTATACAATACCATTAGCAAAGCAAATGGCTTTAACTTAATCAAAGTTGGGACCTATTGCATTTTCAATACTTGTTAGTCTACCATTCAATTGCAGATTCTTGAGTGGTATTTAGTTTATTTATTTCAACTATTTTATACTAACTTTAGCTTGGGCCTGGTCATCCCTTCATGTATTACATTTTAATTGAGGATGCTACCTTCCCACTGCAGCATTAGCACATCATTTTAAGACTTGAGCTTGGCTTCTACTTTAATAAGTCACAAGTGCTACAAATAGCTATTAATCGTTCTCTTTTTCTGCATTTGTGAGTGTGCGTGTGCTGCGGGAGCTCAGCTAAAGCAGGTTAAACTTCTCGTCACCCTATCACTTTTACACTGTCTTTAAGTCTCTTACTCTGAGAAAATTGTAATTAGATTTTTCAGACATTATTGTGATGGTTGAACATGTGCACTTATGGGGCTCATAGTGTGGACTCCTTTGTGTGGGATCATGTGAATTTCTAATCCATTGCCTTATTTTCGCTGGATAATAATTTAATTTGTATTTTATTGATATAAGTGTGGCCTACCTAACAATGTTACCTGGATTGCACTGCGTGCTGCAGTTTGACATAGCACACATTTTTATTTTTCGGTTTTGGTTATTGCTGTTAGTTGTGAATGGTTACGTGATACCAGCCTCAGTGTTTACATTTTACAAGTCACCTACATCTAGGCATGATTGGCGGATGGCACCTGAGTGTTCTTTTTTCTGTGCAAGACTACATTCTCTGAAACTGAATGCCACGCTACTCTGCACGACTGCAGTCTAAGTCACTGCAATCTGCATTGCTCTACGCCACTCTAATCTATTCTTTACCATTGCACTCTACACTACTCTGTCACTGCACTACACCTCTGCAATCTACCTTGCACCACTCCACTCTATGCCACTCTTCTCTGAAACAATCTACTTTACACCACTGAAAACTACTCTGCACTCTACATCGCTCTACTCTGCGCCACTGCACTCTACACCACTCAACTCAACCAGTGCACTCTACGCTGTCTACTCTGCACCACTGTTTTTTACACTGCTTCAATCTAGGCTACTGCACTTTAACACACTATAAGCTTTGATACTCCACTCGGTGATGCTCTACTCCATAAACCTCTACTCGACTCTTTGCCACTCCACTCTACAACACTACTACATGCTATGTCACTCTTCAACACTACTCAACAACGCTCTACCTAACCCCCTCCATGCCACTTTAGTCCACTCTATTCTACAACATACTACTCCTCTCTACTCCATGCCACTCCACTCAGACACTCGATTCTACAACACTTTACTCCACTCTCCTAAACGACTCCACTTTATGCCACTCCACAGCAATCTAGTCTACGTAACACTTAACGCCACTCTGTTCCACACCTCTTCATGACACTCTGTGGCTAGAATCTATGCTACTTCATCACATTGCACTTTCAACATGCAACTCTTCTTTACCCCACTAACTTTTAGCCATGCTGAACAGCCACGCTCATGTACAATATGGCTAAAACATATTGGCAAAGACAATAGCTCTTGCAAAGGCCAGACCATTTGGCTTTGCCAATGCTTTTTCATTTTAACCGATACTACAAACCATCGACAAAAGACATTGGCAAGTCACATGGACGAAAAGGCAAAACCTATTGGCTTTGCCAATGCTTGTTTTTGTAACCATTATTTGCTCTGCTAACAAAGCAATAAAACTGTATTTCTTAACATCTTGTGAATGGCAAACACGTATTACTACTGGAGGTCATCCTAGAATAATACTTCTGCATATTGCCACCGCCATGCAGTAATACAGCCAGAACCCATCCTACGGTAATACATTCCCATTATTAATTAATCAACTAGTACGGTTCCAGTCACATTCTAAAGTTATCCTTGGATCATCCATGAGTAATGCAGCCTCATTCTGAAGTCATCACAAAATGATTCTGTAATAATACAGCCCCATCCTGAAATACTCAAAGGATCATCCTGGAGTAATCCAGCCTAATCTGAAATCATCATGGGATCATTCTGGAGTAGTACAAGGTCCTCACATGTTTTCCGCTGAAGTAATCAGGGACCCATCCTGGAGTAATCCACCCTAATCCTGTAATCAGCATGGGATCATCCGGCAGTAGTTCAAGCTCATTACATCTTTTCTACTGAAGTAATCAGGTCCTAATCCTGGAGTAGTTTCTCTGATGACTCTAGATAAAGTTATCCCATTTAAATATTTTGCCCTGTGGGCAGACTTCAGGATGGCTTTGGATGACATCCCCAGTTAATTGCAGGATTTGCCTGGCTGAAGTCATCGAATGACTTCAGAATCACTCCAGGATGATCTTCCTTTTTGACTTGGGTAATGGTATCAGAGGATAAAATACATAATTTGAAATCAGCAATCGTTACATAAAAGGCTATATAGTTGTTTGGAGTCTGTGGCAGATAAGCCAAGGTGTAAGGTGCGTTTTGTTATTCAGCGGTCATCACTGAGCTTAGGAGGTCCTGCACTATTCTTGCCAGTTTCGGAGGGACCATGGTACTAAAAATCCTTGTCATAGCATTACTGCAAGTCCTTAAGCCATAGGTTAGAAAAAGTGGCTTTAGCAGTGTCCACCTAAAGTGAAGCAGCGACAGGCAGGAGCAGAGTAGATACGAGAAGGTTTCACGTTTATAACAGCACAGCCTGCACTTTGTAGTATCATCATCCTCGCAGCCAAGATTTGGGTGGGGCAGGTTTTCCTGATTGAACAACTAAGAAAAGGCTGTGGCTTCAGGCCAACCTGGTAGTCATTGGCATATGAAGTTGACAGGGCTTGTGAGGGTGGAACGGTCTTGATATTTTCCACCGCAGCAAATTTAGAGACAAGTTTTGTGTGTTTCTTCAGTATTCTTTCAACTGCTGAGTACTAGAGCATTTAGTGTGGTAAGTCTTTTTGAAGGGCATCTGCTGATGCCATTAAATATGTGACTGTTTTTGGTTTTAAATATGTTTTGAAGGACAAACTTCAACATACTGGTGTGACTGTGATGCATCTGTGGTAATATTTTAGGATAGAACCCTTGTTGGTCCATTTTAGACCCCCTCAGCAAAATTCTAATCTCACCAAAGATCCCCTGGTGTAATGTGGCAGCCTAAACACTGTTTTGTAGGTTTCTAGCTACAATTATTCTTGTTTGTGATGAGTAGTCCCAGTAAGGCCTCCCTGCCATAAGTGATGGCTGAGATAATGTGGCTTTTAGAACTTTTTGTATTGGGGCTAAAGTGGGGGTTTCGAGGGAAGCATTCAGTTGGCAAAGTCTGGTGGTTTTTAGTGCGGCCTTATCTTTAAGGTGAATCAAATGTGTTTTGAGTCCTCTGTTTGACGAAATCCTAATGCCCAGATAGTTATAAGATTTCGATCCAGTCATTTTTTAGGGAACAGTGATGATTTATTTGCTCATGCATCCTTCCAAATTATATCACCCTGATTTTTGAAGCATTTACTATCATCTTGTTTGTCTTATTATATGTATGAAGGGCATTAAGGGCTCCCTGGATCCTTATTTTCGAATTATCAAGAAGAACTATATCATCCACATACTGCAGTATTGTAACCTTTGTTGTTCCTATTTTTGGGGGAATTTGATTGGCGCAGTTTAGTGACAACGACATGTCTGCCGTGTATGAATGAAAAATCATTGGGGCTAGCACGCATACTTGTTTAGACCTAGGTTGGTGTTGATCTTTTTTGTAAGAGCAGTGTCCGAGAGCTTGACCCTCATCCAAGTTGATTAGAGTGAGATAATAGCATTAGGCAGGTGGTTTGGAATGCCCCATGCTTGGAGTTTGCTCCATGGGATGCCCCTATCCACCAGGTCAAATGCCGATGAATAGTCAACAAAGCATGCATAGATAGCTTGTGATTTCTGGTTGTTTGCCTGGTGGATGAGATAAGAATGGGTAATTATGCTGTCCAGTGTGGAGGAATTTGATCTAAATCCTGTTTGACAAAATGTGATTATTGCGTTTGTTGTTGCCCATAACTTCAGATCTTTTAATACAGCTGAGGTGTATATCTTGCCCTCTATGTCCAAAAGGGCGATCAAGCGATAATTGGAGGGATTCTGTTTGTCAGTGTCACCCTTTTCGAAAATTGGAGGCAATATTGAGCCTCCCCAGCTATCGGGGACTTGGCAGAGTTTGAAACATGATGTTGTTAATCGTAAACATTAAGTCATCTTCCTTTGGGTCATCCATGGGGTTTAAGGTTTCTGGCGATGGAGCACTCGGGTGTTTGTACAGTTTTTTACTTGCAGCGTCCATGTAGGTTCATTGATGGCATTGGTTATGGTGGCATCCCAGTGTTTTGTTTTTGATATGCTTCCATAAATCGGCCTGATTGCGCTGCTCATAAGTGAGTATACATATTGCCACTCCTTTTCCCTCTGCTGTTTTTTTTACAGACCATACCAAGTGCTTGTCTTGTTTTCTTGCACCCCTCAGTTCTTGTTGCAGAGTGGCTTTGGTATGGTGATTATGGGTGCTGTGGCATGCTTTCATAAGTTTACGGATTTGTGGTGAACCAATCAGAATAGATTGGTTATTGTTGGAAATGTTTGCAAAAGGCGCCCACGACCTGGAGGATTGGCTAGCGATTTGTAGATGCCCTTAATAATTTTTCCAATAGGTAAGTGAATGTTTGCCACTTTGGACCTGGAGGGACTGCCCTATAGTAGCTTTTCATGCTTTTCTTTTCTGCAGACAGACCAGGCCCCACTTAATTCTCCGGATTAGACATGCAGCTTCATCGTGGAGAGAGGTGCTTAACGTCTTGTGGCTTTCATGTTTGGCTAAACAAAGGTTAAAGGTTATGAGAAGTGGAAGGTGGTTGCCCTCGTACAAGGAAAGTACATCAAAGCACTCGAGGTGTTCCCCAAGTTTTCCTGAAACGAAAACGTAGTCAATAGTGCTTATGCCCACGTAGGTTTTCAGAAACTGAATTGATGGCTCTGAGTTTTCAGTTGTGGTCTGAATGGACCTCAGTCTGTATTTTTTTTAAAGTTTTGTCCTGTTGTTTAATTAAACAGTTTGTTGATGGACAGCCAGTGGGAACAAATCCCAATTTCGCAAATGAAAATCCCAGCAGAGTATTGTTTCCTAGTTCACATGATAGGAGAGTATTTGATCCAGTTTTTTGCTTAGCTGGCACAGCCTTTTTGCTCGCGCTGAGCCAAAACTGTTGGAATAGGTGTTAATCAGAAGAATCCTAATTCGGGAAGATGTTGTATTAGGTCTTTCCAGTGCAATTACTTTAAGAATCCCATCTTGATTTGGCATTTCTGTTACTAGTAGTTTCAGATTGAGGTTGGCATAAGTTGACGGACCCAACGATGGCCTCCGAAAGTTATTCTTTTTTCTTGCTTCTTGATGCCCTCCTTGGAAGCCAGTGATTATTAGTGGGGTAAGTGGCCAGGTTTATTGTAAGCAAAGAACATCAGTTGCCATTAGCAAAGTTTTTGCAGAGTCTGATTTTAATAATCTTGACAGTCCAGCGACATTCCATGTCAGGAGCTTTATGTGTTGGTGTGTCTTGAATGGGTGAGTCTTGATGCTAGGAGAAGTTTTTTGCTTCTCTGGGTGAGTGGAACCCAGCTCCAGTCTGGTGTTTGTTCTCCCCTAGTTTTTCCTGTGGCAACTTTCCTAATGGTGCCCCTTGTTGAAGAATAGGAGAGAACTGTATATATGGTTTCTTCTGACTGAGTGTGGTCATAGGAATGCCCAGACCCACTTAACATGCTATAGGGGCAAGCTTTTAGGTTGGGTGGGTCTTTTGGCTTTTTTAGTGGTGCACGGTATTGAGGGCTGAGATTTCTGAGATTCCAAAGCCCCATTTCTCAAGGACAGGCTTTTGTTCTAGTATTGCTTCAGCAAGTTGGTATGTTTTTAGGGTTAAGACTGTAGCTTCCCTCCTATTTCGCACTCCGGAATGGTTTTGAACTCAATGCTCAGAATGTCTTTGAGGTTCTTTTTTGACTGGCTGGGGATGACATGAAACAGCCTTAGTAGGTTGGAGCAGTTCAGAACGATGTGGCTCCACTCTGAGGGGTAATGTGGTATGAGTACCAGCTTTGTTGGTTTGTCCCCTCTTAAGTTCTTTCCAGGTTGGCCTTTATTACAAACTTCGGCAAGAATGGGATTGTCAGAGGAGGTTGATCTAATCCTGTCAAGCAGGGTCAATGCTCTTTGTAGGGCATCATTATTATGTGCAGAGCGGGTAACTTCCTGCAGAGCAGCTGTTGGAGCCCGGCCAGATGGATGCTGCACCGTCTGTATAAAGCAGTTGGTTACTGTAATTGAAGTTAGTGAGCTTTGACTTATTGAAGAACCTATGTTTTGTGTGCATGCTGAGAAGGCTAATATCTCGGTACCATGGGATGGGCAGGCTGACAATTGGGCCAATTTTGGATCTTTCTTCTCGGTTCCTTTGTTTGTAGACGAGGCTTCCATCTGTTCCGAATGTGTTGATGGTGTGTCCTCTGTTGGTGGGTTACTATATTTTGTGCCTTGCCTGGGTCCGTATTGAACTTAAGTTAGGTAGATGCTGAGGTAAGAGTTGCATGGGTTCGAGGTGCAATCGTTTGCTCTGACTTGGGTCACTCTTCAGGGGATATTCTCAAGAATGTGTGATAAGTACTGCAAAAGTAGCTTAAGGCAGCTCTTCATATCACAGTCTATCTCTGGCAAATATCGATGTGTTAACGTTGAATTCACAGCACAGAGGTACCATGCGATAGTCCCACGATAAAGCATCAAATGTCTGCGATAAAGTCAATGCTATGCCGCAAAACGCGAACGTAAAAAAAGCTGCAATGAGGCCAATCGCGATACAAAAATCAGCGAAAATCAGCGACAGGCCTGCAATTCACACACGTCAGGGAAAAATCACCATAAAAGTAGAAAAAAACATACAAACTAAAGCCAAACAACAGCAGAGCACAATGGATGTTGCCGGCGCAAGTACAGAGGACAACCAGAACCCCACAAGCCGCCAGGAGGACCATCCTGGGACCTCGGGGTCAGGGAAGGGCAAGGGCAAGAAGAGTAGGAAGAAGCAGTTCAGTCCGCAGGAAAAAAAGGATCCTGATAACGGAGGTGGTAGAACACCATCAACTACTGTTTGTCACCTCCACTGTGTCATTGACAACAAAAAATGGAATATGGCAGTCCATCGTGGACAAGGTGAATGCAGTCCGAGTGCTGAAGAGGACAATGGACGAGGTCAAGAGGCGCTGGAATGATGTCAAGCGCAAAACCAAGCAGAATCTCGCCAACAACCAGTAGGCAGCAATGAAGACTGGAGGTAGGAGTCCAGCGCCACAGAAGGACCTGGATGAGATGGAGGAAATGGTGTCCACAGTCATCAGTGGGGAGACTGTGGAAGGAGTTGGGGGACCGTACACTGCTCAACATGACCGGGCACAACAGCACCAGGGTGAGTAACAACCAGGGACTGGGGGGACGGGGGGAGCTGGGCACAATGGCAAACATGCACAGTTAAGTCAAGCATATCTGCAGACAAACCATGCCCCAGACCCCCAACTCCTTCCCAGAGATCAATGTACCCAAGTATGCAAAATCACATCACTGAACAAGCACAGAAGTCAAAGGCACACCGCATGTAAGGGAGAAGGGGCAGCAAAATCAAAGCTGCAGGGGCGACTCACACAAAATGTAGCACACACACATAACATGCAGAGCACATCAACATTGACAACAATGTGGTACAAACCGCAACATGTCCACCCCCCTTTTGTAAATCTTCATCACCACCCCCCTTTTGTAAATCTTCATCACCACCCCCCTTTTGTAAATCTTCATCACCACCCCCCTTTTGTAAATCTTCATCACCACCCCCCTTTTGTAAATCTTCATCACCACCCCCCTTTTGTAAATCCACAACAGAACACATGACACAACTGGTGCCACATTTGTGTAGAAACTGCCCAATCACATGTGACATTGCAGGGAATTGTGAGTTAATAATGTACAAGTACCAACACACATCTGTGATGTTGTCGAAATGTCCACTGTCCTGCATCAAATAGGCAGCTCCTCACAAACAGCCACAATGTACACAGTCATGCAGTCTGTATGTAAACATGTACAATCCAATAACATACATGTCTACACAATGTTAAACTGCAGCTCCCCTTCACATTGCAGAGGGAAGTCCAACACCTCCTGCAGAGCAGCCCGAACCTCTCTTCTCTGATGACAAAGAGGACCACCACACCTTCGGCTCCGACGCCCTCCAACAGCTTGTGGAGAGCCTCCGCAGCCCAGCTCCAGGAGCAGGGCAGTTCAGCTGCTACGAGGAGACCCCAGCCCAGCCCCTGCACAGACCACACATCAGGCAGCACCCACCACCACGGATGTCTCCAGGGACCTCCACGAAGAACACATGGCCTTCCAACGCTGTGTGTTGGGGTGCCAGGAGACTCTGGCTGCACAGGTGCGGGTGGGGTTTGACTGTATGGCAGTCACACGTTGATGTCTAAGTCTCATCAGGGACCACTCAAAGTCTCTAACGGACACCCACAGTCTGCTCCATGCTCTCCAATGGATCATGTCTGACATCGCTGGAGCTCTGATTCAGAGACTAGAACCGCTGTCCAGTCAGAGTGGCTCTAGCAATGTCACACAGGAGTTGGGACATATGCGGAGGTTGATGGAGACCATGGAGCATACGCAGGTGGAAATGGCTGCACACCAGTGAGAGGTACCTGGGTTCCTCAATGATCTCAAGACCATACTCATGGTATTGCTGGTACAAGGCCTGGTGCTGATGCATGCTGCTGCTACCACTACATCCACATCTACGCCCCCCTGAAGTGTCAGTGCCACACAGTGGAGCAGACATTCTACCTCCGGCCTCTGAGGTATCACTGCCACACAGTGCTGGATACAGAACACCACCACCCACACGGGAGGCACATGACACAGCAGAGGACGAAGATGCAGATGAATCTGTCTGCGTGGTAAGAAGGACGAAGTAGCATTAATCTGCCCCATTTGGACGGTTTCTGCTTGGTTCTGCCCTCAGCATCATCGCCTTCCACTGTCCCCTGATGCACTCTGCTACACTCACCTTGGACCTCGAAACGGACTGCCATATTCCGTTTGATTGCCAATGACACAGCACTCAGACTGTGGACTAAACTCTTCTTCTTCCTTTGGACTTGTCATTTCGTGAAGGACTCTTGCTGGCCCTCCAGGGACCTTAATTGGTATGTGGGGTTTGCATGGCCCTGTACTGTTCCAGCAACACCACACTGAATGTGCATTAAACAGTCATTATCACACAGATGTGTCATGTTTATGATCTTTCAAGTGTGGAAGTATGGATGAATGTCGGATCAGTGATTCCCGCTTACATCCATATTGCTCTTGTCGTTGGACTTGGCTCAGAGGGAGACACATTGCTGAATGTGGTCCGGGTGGCACAGGCACTACAACAGGGACACACGCATTAGTTACTTCCTTGTCCAGCTCAGTACGAAACCACGCCCAGAGCCCCGGGGTCATTGTTCACACGCTTACGCTGGATTGGCACATGCCAGGCCAGCCCACTCCGCTTACACTCACAGGGGACGACGACAACACTAAATGTCCCGGGTCTTACCTGTAGTGATCTGCTGATCACAGGTCTAGTTGTCAGCATGCCACAGCCACTCCCTCGGGGCTGGTATACACCCACACCACCACACCCATCCAGCACACGCGTCACAGGACATGTGACCCTGCCAATAAAAAGGCGGGGTCGCATGTGCTGGATGCCATTTCCACTCTATCTGGGTGTGTCTGTGTGCTTCTTATTTATGCATGAGGGCATAGGGCCCGACCACAACACATTCCCCAGGGCCGGAGGTTACTTGAATGCGAGTGCACCTCGATACTCAATCATAGAGGGTCCAGACTTGGTGGCACTGGGCACACTGCAGCCGGCACAGGCACACCACCAGAGGACGGTGACTTTTGGTGCCCTGGGGTAGGGGCACCTTAGGTGCTGAGACAGTGTGCCACCTGCGATTATGCCCCATCCTGGCGGTCCGGACTGCTAAAGATTTGTGTGCCCTGCTGGACTGCAGTATAGGTTTGAGCCAGCGGGCAGCGCGGGCCTTCCGCCACGTGATGTTGCCTCGTGGATCACAGAGTTAGAAGAACTTAAAGGGCTGAGCGGGTGTGCAGCCTGCGATTATGCCCTGTGCACTGATATGTTCTCGGCCATTGCGATATCAAGACCAATATTCAAGCATGCGATCTGGTGGGCCACTGTGCAGGGCTGCATGATATGGAGGCTGCCAAGGTCGCGGGGCCTGGGCTTGGAGCCTCCACCAGCATGTGGTGGGCCCTCTTGGAGACAAACCGGTGGCGGAAAGTGAGCACTGAGGCCTGGGTGAGCAGGGGTGGGCAGTCACCGCTGGGCGGTGGGAGGGGCTGGGGTGCAGCAGCGTGTGTGTGCAGGAGCGATCATGCGGTGATGGCGTGTGCAATTGTATGTACTCTGCCATTCCTATATCTGGACCCTGATTCAGATAAGGAACTTGGTGGACTGCAGTGTTTACCAGCATGTGGTTGGAGACACGCCGGTGGCAGCACGTGAGCAGTGAGGCCTGGGTCTGCAGTGTCGGCACTCTCTCACCCTCTCCCTCTCTTCTTTTCTCTGTCTCTCTGTTTCTCTCTCTCACCCACTCTCTCTCTCTTTCTTTCTCTTCCTCTCTCTCCCTCTCTTCCTTTCAATCTCTCTCTCCCTCTCTTTCTCTTTCTTCCTTTCACTCTCTCTCTTTCTCTCGCTTTCTATCTCTCCCTCTCCTTCTCTCTTTCTCTCTCTTTCGCTCTCTCCCTCTATTTCTCTCTCATTCTGTCTCTCTCTCGTTCTCTCTCTCTTTCTCTCCCTCTCTCTCTCATTCTCACTCTCTCTGTCCTTTGAACTGAGCGTGATTCTCCTTTCTTCTAACTCACATGCATGTTGAGTGTTGCAACATCAGGCAAATTGTTTTGGTCATGATTTCGTAAAGTTGATGTCACATATCTTTGTCGGAGGGGAGTCCGGGGGGGGGGCTTGTGGGCCTGGGGTGGTGGGGGCTGGTGTTGTGGCCCGCTTGGATGTCAGAGCTCCATGTTTGTTGGGCTCCATGGCATCTGCTGTTCTTTTGGTGTGGCTCTGGGCTGTGCTGGGCTCCCTTTTATGGTGCAGTTTGTTGTCCGACTTTACACCAGGTCAGAGCTGGTGTTAATTCCTGCTGCTAACGTGCCTTATTGCCTGTTTTGGGATCTCATCGCCAATCTTGCTGTTCGCTGAGAATGTTGCGGAGTGGTGTGTTCGCTGCTTTTTGCACGGAAACGCCTACTCTGCATCTCATTAGCGTTAGTTGCTGATGTCATCGGTGGCGATATTATTTGCGCCTGCTTTCGCAGGTAAACTGGTGATGTGGGCTGTTAGCACCAGCTTGTGAACAGGGTGATACATTTATCACCACTTTGGCTGTGATGAAGTGCCGATAACTCAGTGATACGTCCTTGAGAATATTCCCCTTCTTCTTCCACTGCCTTTAAACATTGGGTAAACGCTAGGCGAATTTTTGTCTGATGTTATTTGGTTGAGTGGGGGTGGAATTGAGAGTCGTTCTTTCTAAGCTTTGCTTCTGACCTTCTCTTGTCTCTTTTTGCTCTTTTTGATAAGGGGATGTCTTGCTCCGCTTTTTAGATAATACAGAGTTCTACAAATAATCCCACAACACGGTGGCCCAAACACGGCGGAGCAGGACTCATAAAACTCAACAACACCAAGAAAAGCGTTTCACTTTATTAAAATGCAAAGACTCTCTTTTTAAAATAAGGCTTGGGGTTTTATTTATGCAAAGCTTTCCCAGATGTCAATAAGCAGCATTCAAATAAACATAGAGATATATATTTATATGTAAGCAATAATAATACACTTAGTAAATGCAATAGTTAAATACATAAATATTACTAATGAATAAACAATCAGCAAATAGTACTGGACGTCTTGCAACAAATAATCAGAAAGAAATATACACTAAATATGACTTTGGATGTGCACTCTGACACACATCACAAAGAAAACACCTCAAATGCTCAAAGCCACAGGCCACACATCACAATAGCAATATTCAAAACTCAACATTTCACCTGGTGCAAACTCTGCATCTGCACCTTAGCCCACTCCAGACAAGGGGATTTACAGCCAGGGATAAGAGCCTCAGCAACCAGAGTTCGGCTGTACCGAAGTAGATGAGTCCTTCCCCATTCGGATTCCAAAATCACAGTTTCTAAGTCAACAACCCTCAGCTTTATAATCTCAAAACACACACTAGAAGGATTGAGAGTCTTCCACTCTGCGCCAAGGAAACTTACAGGAACTGGCCAGCTTCCAGGCAAGCATTTCACGGCAGGAAGGATTCCCAAATTCCCTCTATATTCTCACATGTTCCAGCCTTTATCTTGACGAAGCTTACAAAACCCTTCCAGGGTACATTAAACAATCTCTCACAAAACAATCCCTTGAACGTGAATAACCCAAACAACTTGTAATACTGTCTGTGTGTGCAGAAAAGCTCAAGCAAGGCAGAAACAGAATTCAGGATGACATGAGGCCACGTCAAAGGCAATAGTAAGAACGGAATAATACTTGCCAATGTACAACACAATACACATTTGTGCACCACTGCATATAGCATCACATACTTCATTTCTCAATGTACAGCACAGTGCACATTTGTGCACCACTGCTCACAATACTGCACTTCGAGACCAACAACTACTTTCCACACCTCTCTCTCTCTCTCTCTCTCTCTCTCATGCTTTCAAATGCACATCCCACATGTTCTGTTCTTGGCAAGGCTGTTCTACTATGACAGCTCCCATTTCAAAACTACGAGAAGAGAAACGAGGAATATGCAGCACGTCGTACATTCAGGCTGGGATAAAATAACACGCCAAAGTCAATTAAATTGATGGTAGTCAAAGGTCATCACGTAGTTTCAGACCACAAGAGTGCCTGTAACACTACAGGGGAGGGACCATTGGTTTTCTCTAAAAGTTGCTCTGTCCTAAAGATGACCATGGTGGGTGTTGTCCTTCTCTTCTGAGTCTGGTTCATGTTCTAGGGAAATGTTGGACGGCCCCTTATTATTGT
Organism: Lissotriton vulgaris; assembly: GCF_964263255.1. Classification (NCBI taxonomy): domain Eukaryota; kingdom Metazoa; phylum Chordata; class Amphibia; order Caudata; family Salamandridae; genus Lissotriton; species Lissotriton vulgaris. Next base: position 1,545,085,714 of record NC_141695.1, on the reverse strand, counting down.
TTCCTGGTAAGATGGGCAGAGAGATGTATAGGGTGTATTTTGGTGGTGGTGTCATGCCCAGCATTGAGGCTGGAAATGTGATTATCTTGCCTACAGACTCCGGTATATAGGCTGCATTTTGCTTAGTTTGGTCAGATCACTTGTCGATTGGTTTTATGTCGGGCCTCCTAGGGCTGCTTCTTACTTGTGATTGTAGGGCCGATGTTATACCCATTATTATTGAATTTAATGCCTCTGGAACAGTACACAGTCTTCTCACAATCTGGTGGCAGGTGCACAAGGAGCAAGAAGTTTGTTTGCCTCTGGCGTACTTTGTCCTCCCTGTCACGGAGTTGACTGTTTCCTCTATTTTTACAATTGAGATGGCCAAGGCTTGGATTAAGTCAAGCTGCAGTTATAATTTGTCTGACTGTCATGTCAGGGCACTTACTGTAGTACAGTGATATTGTGGTACTTATGTAAGCCATTAAGTTGTCCTGTTAACTGCTGGTATTAGTGTTTTTAACGTCGGAAGAAGTTAGGTTTTCCAGAATACTCATACTCTAAATAGGGGTGTGGACAAAGGAGTGCTAAAAATGTTGCTTCTGGGTTCTTTCCACTATCTCTTCTATATTTGTTGTGTTTTTTTTCTTTTTTCCCTGCTGCAGGGCAGGGCCACATCTAGGCACTGGCCTAGTCTGGGCTCCATTGATCCCATCTATCGCATGCTGGGTTAACTTGTTCTGCTGTCCTTTAGTTGCCACCTATGGGCCGGTGACTCATACCCCCGATCTAGGTATCTGGGCAACCGTGGTAGTGCTGCTTAATTTGATGCATATTTTGAGGGGAGTTTGAGTCTGTAGTAGGCTATCCATGGAAATTGGAAGGTCGGTTGTAAAGTGAGTGGGAATATCGCCTCTTTGATCGTTTTCCATGACATTGGAAAACTTCAATGTTTGCCAGCATACTGTCCGGAGGACTTCCTGATTACATTTCTGTTATGGTGCAGTTTCCTGGCTGCTGAGGCACCTGGTTACATCTTCTTTTGGTTCCTGGAGATGGTGTTATGAGGGATATTATGTCTGCCATCAGAATTAGTGTTGCCACTGAACTTCAGTAGGCACCCCATTTCATGGTTGAGAAGGGAATATATGGCTGGGTCGACTGGAAAGTTTGTCTGTGGAAGTAGTCAGCTATTGTTGTTTTCTTTGTTGTTCCTATGATGCCACCATTGTTACTGAAGCTGCCCCTGGTTATGTCCTTACTATCCTTTGCTTTCGGTGCTATGGGTGCTGATGTTGAACCTACCATTGGAGGACTAGGACCAGGTGCACAAACTGCTTCTTTAGTAGGTTGGGTTGGCTCAGGAGCCGCTGAGGTTGACATCATTATCTTGTTGGAATTGGTCATGACGCTTTGAGATTGAGGAGTTTGTGAATCCCCCTGGATAGGGGTGGAGGTGTCAATTGATTCTGGCAAATTGTTTCCAGATCCTGTGTCTTTGGTTTTTGGCTCCCTCTTTTTGGGACCATGGTTACCCTGTAGCTGGAGCAGCTCTCCAGGGTGAGCCGAGCTTCGGGAATAGGCATCTAAGGTGTAAAGTTTGTATATTATAAGGTGCGTGGGCAGACAACTGATGTTTTGTGCCATGCTATTACCTTGCCAGGGATCGTCTGACAACTGCTGAGACACCTACTTAGGGAAAAAAACTACCACACTTCCACTTTCTTCTGCCTTTTCTCTTTTTTTCAGAGGGGGGATGTGCCAAGGATGCACCAGGGGGCCTTAAGGAGGGGTGTCTTCCTGGGTGTCCCTGACCTGGGCTTGTAAGTCTGTGGCCCATGTTTGATAGGCAGTTGCTAATTTTTCTGCCTGGTCTGGCTGAGCTGGAAGGGCTAGGCATCTGTTACCACGCATGCCAAAACAGATGTGGCTTAACAACACAGTCAATACCATGTTGTTACCTTGAGTTCGATTACAACGCAAGTCATTGCACCAACTTGCTTTTGGGAAGCGCTGGACTTTGGAATAGTTTAAATTACTATTCCAACTCCAGTTTGTGTATCAGTAGGGAAGGTGTTAAGCTTAAAATCCTACACCAGTCTGTCACCACTTTACCTAAAGCAAGTTGTTGTAATGACTTGAACGTGCTATAGGATTTTTATTGCTGTTAGTAACCGCTGGGTAAAACCAATCAGTGGGAAGCAGTTTAAAATGTTGTAATGACCCCTACACCATAGGAGACATTTCAATGGTGTGGTGGTCATTACTTTTTGCTTTTTTAATAAATAAAATCCCCCTTTAGGGTTTTGTATTTAAAAAAAAACTTGATAAAAGTTTAACGGGTGTCCGACTTATTTGACCAAGCTGTGACAGTGGTTTCTGCCACTGTTAATAGATGACCGCAGTGCCAACGGACTTCTCTGAATGCGAAGAATGGGCTCACTGTCAGAGCGACTGACTATTTTAATGCATTGCCCTGAATGAGTAAATACCATATTTTGCGCTTGAAATCAGGCCCATCAAATTTCTTACACTTCTAGGATTTGGTCAATATAATATATGACAGCTTTAGTAATTCACATGGAAGATTGGGAATCCTCAGTTACTACAGAGTTTTTTAAAAATATTCTTGTGATGTGCTTGAAATGACAGAAGCTGACCAGTACTTTGTCATTTTATACATAGGAACTTCCATGTTTGGAATGAATGTTGGTTCAAACGAAAGGACCTGGGACCACAGTTCGATGGATGGCAGGTTCTGGATGCCACACCTCAGGAGCTAAGTGGAGGTATACTATGCCTGTTACATAGATAACACACACTTACATTAATAGGAGAATTGTTTACAGGAACCTTGTAAGCTATGTTGTTCCTTGAGGGAGGAGGGTCTGATGGCAACTATTTTGAATTCCGAATCGAAGGGGCAGTGGCGACTGCCACAATAAAGATGTAGTGGGACGGTTGGAGGGAGTGCGGGAGAGGGAGCGCCTGGGTGGGGGGTAATAATAAAAAAAGAAAAAGAAAAACCCTTACCTGGAGATGCTGCTTGCATCCGGCGTCGCACCTCGTCCTTCTAGGTTTCAGCAAGCAATGGGGCTGCATCACAGACTTCCTGCAATCCCCGCGCTACTCTTATGTCAAAGCAGCACAGGGATTGGTCTGGGCAGGCTGGTAAGACGATCCGCTCAGACCAGAGACACTGTGGGTGTTTCTCTAGCCTGGCTGTTCAATACAGCTGGGCTGGAGAAACCTAAGTGCACCTGTGGGTTTTGGACGGCCTGAGACAGCACGCCAAACACATATGCGCAATTAGGGTGTGCACATAGCACTCCTCCTCCCGATGCCCTGCTCCCCGTGCAAGCTGGCTCAGATCCGGCAAATGAAAAATAAAACAATGACATTGTTTTATATTTCACTTGCTGGTTTTGAGCCAGGCAGTGAGGCGACGTTGCTCCGCCATTGCGGATGAGCCATGGCGGCGAAGAGGGTTAGGCCTGCATTTTCACGGATCATGCGCTTAAGGAAGAGGTGTGGCGCCGCGGCCAGGGTGACTGACTCCGGAATCTGGGGATCATGGTTCGATCCCCGGGACCGGCGACAGATTAGCCCAGCACCATGTGACTCTGGGCAATAGCTTGCTTAATCTTCCTGACGGCCCCAAGCGCCTGGAGATCCTAGCGGGTGATGGTTCGCGCTTTAGAAATGTGGATTATATTATAATTATTTGAGGACATTTAGAAAACATCCTATTTTGATACGGACAAAATACCTAAAGAATTTGCACCCGTGTTGCCTTTGGAATTCAGAATAACTAAAGGAATAAGCTATTAGTAGGTATATGGAAATGTAGTGACTACTACTGAATAGTGACAATGGCCTTTGGAGCCAGGGAATGTGTAATCTTTGAGCCAGTTACTCTCCTGTGTAGAGAACGCCTAGGGAATGCAATTACACTGCAGACAATTAGCCTATGTATTTTGTTTTTTCACAGCTGCCTATAAACTCACGGGAAAATATAGGAAGATCTTCACATTCACTAGATAATAACATGCAGCCAGTGCAGTATATTCAAGGAAACTGGGAACGCACTGAATATCTGCAGATTAGACCCATTGGAAGTGGGGAAATTTAAAAAAAAACGGATTGATTGAGCACTGACAAATCTAGGGGCATATTATCAAGACAGGAGATACAATTATCGCCGCTTTATTGGCAGAAAACTGCAGATAACGCGGCGTTAATGGGCTTGATAATATGCTCTATGGAATTCCAATCGAAGCCAATGTTAGATGTCTTCTCATCTGACACGGGCTTTGATTGGAATTCCATAGAGCATATTATCAAGCCCATTATCGCTGCTTTATCAGCAGTTTTCTGCCGATAACGCAGCGATAATTTTATCTCCTGTCTTGATAATATGCCCCGCGGTTTTCAGATGATAAGGTGAACATGACTACAGTTACCAGGCCTGGTGCAAATACTGAAGTGCATCTGAGATCAAGTCGCTCTTCCACAAGTCAGAGGTATATAGGATTAGACAATCTCAACTAGCTAATGCAAGACTGTTTGCAAGAAACTTGTAGCAGAAGGTGATATCTCTTAGCACAAGCTGGCGTCAGTTATGATGACGTCACTTACCTTTCTTAAGAGTGTGAGGTGAGTCATAATAGATGGACAGTTAAGGGGTATTACAGCTATTCAGTTTGCCAATAAATACAATGGGGCAGATTTACAAACCCCCTACGCCACTAGTACATCTCTTTTTGTTACGTACTGGTGGCACATTTCACTGCTCCATATTTACATAGACAGGAAGAGCCACCCTGCGTGGCTTTTCCTGTTCTTGTAAATATTGCCCCTTTACACTCAGCACTTTGCGTTAAAGAGGCGTTCCATGAGTGTTGCTGTGGGTGTTCCCAATCAACACCCATGGAACAAGACACATTTTCAGATTTACAAGGAATGGTGCAAGGATGCCTGCGCCGGCGCATGTTAGCTGTTTGTGCGCCAGGCAGGGGAGAGCAAAGGAATGCAACATATTATTATAAATACGTTGCATTCCTGTGCTTTGGAAGTGCCACAGCGTGGCGCAGCCAAAGGGCTTGCGTTGCCGCGCTGCAGCACTTCCTTGTAAATCTGCTGCAATTTGTGTACATTTAACATATATCTCTGCATTATGTGATGTTCTCTGGTCCTCTAGATTTACCATTTTGAGTGAATGATTTCTGCAGTTTGCAGTTAATAATGTTAATGTTTTTACTGTCTCTATATGTCAGTTCTGATAAGCATCACATTGCAGTCACGCTAAATTCAAATGTAGGGGACCTTTTGAGGAGAACACTCTCTCAGCCTCCAAGTAGGCCTTCATTTGTATCCCTGGGCAGGAAAAAGACACCTCGAGGCTTGCATCTCAAAGAGTGGAGGAAGATGCTGGAGGCCAATTTATTAGTCAAAAATATTGGAAGGAGAAAAGAAATGCCATTGTTTAGAGGTTAACCCATCTGCCTCAACTATTTTGACTAATTTGGTTTTAGAAGTTAGGAGGGAGGGGGGAGGCCACCTGAAGTGTTAAAAGCAGCTGCCCAAGCTGTACATGATGGTTTGGGAAAGCAGACGTAAAACTGGGGAAGATAAAAGCTAATCTATATGCCTGATAGTTCAGGGCGCAATTATGAATTTTATATCTCAGGACATTTTTGACATTTTACAAGAAACACTGCTCGTCATGAAACCAGATAGAAACCGAACTTGTACTTTATGTAGATCACAAAACAGCAGCCAGTGCACTACTGTTACAGGCCTGACAGTCTATAAATTGTTCTATTTAAAATGATAAACACTTTCCAATTCTAATCAGTTTGATTCTATTATGTTTTTCATTTCTTATCATCTTGCTGTGGCTTTTCTATTCCGTTTTGTTTTGAAGATTATAGCAAGTGTTTCCCAAATTTTTTTAGCTTCTTAGGTCCATTAGTTTGGAGATCTGAAAATATCAAGCATGTCCATAACTCCATGTATCTCAAGGTACTCCATGGTGCCTTATTGTGGAGTATGCAAGCAAATCTCTGCTTGCAAACTAAAAATAATCTGTAAAGCTCAACGAATACAACTAGGTTAATGCACATGCTTCCTGAAAATACACAACAGTCTATAGCGGCCATCTAAACCTGTTCCAGTAATTGAGGATTATGCTTTGTAGTTCTCACAAACTACAGGTATTGTTTCCGATGGACAGTGCTCTTTTGTATATTAGTCAGATAAAGAGTTTGATCAGAAACATTGATTGGAAGACTGCAAGTTCACTAGAGCAGGCAAAGAGATCATTGCTAGTATGGGATCTAACACAACTGCAGACCTGCCAACTCACATAATGCCACTGTGTGTCACATGAAATGGGCTCCCCTCCCATGGTCACCGGGTGAGGAACCAATTTCACCAGGTGGCAGGGAAGATGAGCTGGAACCCAGTGCAGTCCATCTTGTCCCGGAAGGCTCTGACCAGCAGATGTCCATTAAGGGGTGTAAAAACACCATAGGACATCGGCAGCCACCTCCAAAAGATATTACTTACCTTGCTGAGAGTTGATGGTGAGTCAAAGTATGGAGGGTGCAGAAGTGTCTTTTAGTGCACTCTCAGAGTCAGAAGCAACCTGGATGCACTCAGTTTGAACAAATAAAGGGTAAAAATAGAACAAGGAATCAAATTTGGACAGTATATTCAATTGCGTGCAAAAGGAAAAGGCCCTGCAAGCCTATAATCATAAATAAAAAGGATCACCAGACTTGGGTCTGGACGGCCTAATGCACTGCTCTAATCACTCAAAGGAGTGTAAATCAAAAAGACTTCTATAATTGTCAATAAAGTTTTATCTATTCAATCGAATGTTAATCACAATATTCAAACGTCGATACAATAGACGACATCAAATTCTTGCTTGTAGTGCAGAAATTTCTTTATATGAAATCCATGGAAAATGTTCAAAATCACATAATCCCAATGTGGAGGAAACAATTCTTCAAAATCAATTCTGTTTAAAAGTCCCAATGCATTTCGGGCTTTAAGGACAGCCCTTCATCAGGGGAATCTAGAAAAACTGTATTTATGTTTTAATATAAAGCAACATGTCTGCAGACGTTTATGCAACTCAAGAGGATGCGAAGAAGGCAAAATAAGGGTGATAATGGAATGAAATATGAGTAAGGGAAAGATGGAAAGGTTATCAGAATAAATTGGCAAGTATGCCAGGGATAGTCAGTGAACAGGCTGTTGAAAACGGTGAAAAAACTGGGAAAAAACTGAAACAACCGTTATATTGTGGCTCAAGCAGTGAAGTGGTACATGATTATGCATCAGCATTCGAGCAGGTGACGAAAATAATAATAAATGAAAAGGGATGTGAACATGGCGTTCAGAGTTAAATGAATGGGCTTTTCAAATGATCATCATTGGCGTGAGGTGGTAAACGCGAGTCAATAGTGCCAGGTGTTGTTTAAACATGCGTGATCAAAAAACGTGAACAATACCGTTTAGAATAATACATGCACATAACTGGTTAAAGACGTATGTTAAAACTTACAAAGCAGAGCGGAATGCTCCAAGTATCATTGCCAACGGGTCCACACCACGAGAAACGTGAATGGTCTAACGAAGAAAAGACCAAAAGTGAAAAACACTTATCGACCGATTAGTGAAGGTGGCGAAAGTGTGAATTAAGGAATGTCACCAGAACACATTACATAGTAACGTGAAGAAGAAGTAGTCTTCAGAGGGGCAGTTCTTTACTCTGAAAGAAACGTGCGGAGTATAAGGAACAAGTGTAACTTAGTTAACGTGATTGATAGAGTAGCGAATTGGATAAAACAACTCACTAAGAGTCGTATGTAGAACGGCTTGCCGGGAACCCGGTGGTAGCTGGCTCAGCAGAGCGTGATCTGAGGTGAGCCGGGCTAGCGTGATGTGGACCCATTGGCAATGATACTTGGAGCATTCCTCTCCGCTTTGTAAGTTTTAACATACGTCTTTACCAGTTATGTGCATGTAATATTCTAAACGGTATTGTTGACGTTTTTTTATCACGCATGTTTAAACAACACCTGGCACTATTGACTCGCATTTACCACCTCACGCCAATGACGTTCATTTGAAAAGCCCGTTCATTTAACTCTGAACGCCATGTTCACATCCCTTTTCATTTATTATTATTTTCATCATCTGCTCGAATGCTGATGCATAATCATGAACAACTTCACTGATTGAGCCACAATATAACAGTTGTTTCAGTTTTTTCACAGTTTTTTCACCGTTTTCAACAGCCTGTTCACTGACTATCCCTGGCATACTTGCCAATTTATTCTGATAACCTTTCTATCTTTCCCTTACTCATATTTCATTCCATTATCACCCTTATTTTGCCTTCTTCGCATCCTCTTGAGTTGCATAAACGTCTGCAGACATGTTGCTTTATATTAAAACATAGATATCGTTTTTCTAGATTCCCCTGATGAAGGGCTGTCCTTAAAGCCCGAAATGCATTGGGACTTTTAAACAGAATTGATTTTGAAGAATTGTTTCCTCCACATTGGGATTATGTGATTTTGAACATTTTCCATGGATTTCATATAAAGAAATTTCTGCACTACAAGCAAGAATTTGATGTCGTCTATTGTATCGACGTTTGAATATTGTGATTAACATTTGATTGAATAGATAAAATTTTATTGACAATTATAGAAGTCTTTTTGATTTACACTCCTTTGAGTGACTAGAGCAGTGCATTAGGCCGTCCAGAACCAAGTCTGGTGATCCTTTTCATTTTAGTGCACTCTCGGCATGAAGCTCCAACCCCTTCATGCCCCCCCACCCAATTCAGTGTGGTGAGATTTCTTTTCAACTCGTCAGGTCTGCAACTCACACCGATTTGGACAAAGGTGAGATGTGCTCATAATAAATCCTAGAAGCCACATATCGTGAAAATTAAGAATCAGTTACAAACCTACTGATACATGAGGCTTGGGGGCATATTATCAAGGACCAGTGTTAAAATTATCGCCGTTTTATCGGCAGGAAACTGGCGATAAAACGGCGATAATGGGCTTGATAATACGCCCTTGTTAATTCCCATAGAAGCCCATGTTCTTGTGTTAACATGGGCTTCTATTGGAATTAACAAGGGCCTATTATCAAGCCCATTATCGCCATTTTATCGCAGTTTCCTGCCGATAAAACGGCGATAATTTTAACACCGGTCCTTGATAATGTGCCCCTGAGTTATCAGTAACTAATTTCATACTGCCCGAAGGAAATTGCTGTTACAGGATGCAAGTTATTGTATTTCTCATAATAAGCCTTGATGGAGTGCAACCATTCAATGACAACGTTACCACTCTCTGTCCTCCATAGGATTATTCCAACTGGGACCAACATCTGTCAAAGCGATCAAGAATGGTGATATCAACTTGCCATATGATGGGCATTTCGTTTTTTCTGAAATGAATGCAGACCGCAAACTATGGGTATACGATCAAGAAAATGAAGATTTGGAGCTGGTTCAATCAGACACCACCACGATTGGTCAGTTTACCAGGACCAAGGCAGTGGGCAGCGACGATTTTGAAGATGTCACTGGAAATTACAAATATAAAGAAGGTAATGCAGCATTCATAGCATATAGAATAATGCACTCTTACAATTTTTTGTTTGTGTACAATGTGCACCTACACACACTAGGCTACACTCATGTCTATTTAACTGTACACTAAATGACCCGATGAGAAAGACTATAAAAGCAACAAGCTTCTTATAAGGACACCTACAATATCTCAAAGGATTGGGGAGCAACAGTCTGGGGTTGGACGTCCTAAGGAGATTTGAGACCTTGGACCCAATTTTAATTTATATTTTTTTGTTTTTGTTTTATATAGCCCAAACTACACGCGAGACATCGGGTTTCAGAGCGCTTTACATGAGCACCAGTTTTGTTACAGAAGGACACATTCATTTTTGTTAGGCACAGGGAGATTAAGTAATTTGCCCAGAAAGACAGGATGTGGAGCATTGTTGCTGGGACTCGAACCTGGTTCCCTTGCTTCGAGGTCGGCTGCTCTAGCAGTAAGGCTACATCCTCTACTCCTTCTATGCAAGGACAAAAATAATACCCTTTACTCAACTTAAAACTGAATATAAAATGGCAGAGACATAGACTAATAAAAGACATACAAATGAGACATGCCTTCTATTCAATGACACAGGATAATGGACTAAAATGGTAGAGTCGCTATTAGAATACTAGACACATATGATGAAAAAAAGCTATATTTTATACATACATCATACTTACAACTAACTAACAGAAAGCCCTTCAAGCAGTAAAAAGGCAATAAAAGAAAGATACACCATAATTTGATGATAGAACATGAGAGGAAGCCTTCATGTATGATTGAGAAGTTTTGATGAGGTTCATCCTTCAGATTAAAGTAGTACAATTTTACACAGCATATTATGGAAAATGAAGAAGTTCAGTAGAGCCGAAAATGATAACTGGCTGTGAAAATGTGGGCAACACGGTACCTCCATACATATACTATGGGAATGGCCAGTCATTCAGTAGGAAGTGGTCAAAAACACTAGACTGAGGAATATGGTCAGTACTGATATACATGAGGTGGGCCTCTTTCTAGAGTGGCAGAGTGGGGGCAAAATGATGGGCTGGAATGCCACTGGTTCAACTATTTACAAGCATTCATCCAATACCCTTTTTTCTGTTTGTCAGAAGCAGTGGTGGTTCCTCCTAAAGGGCGGAGGAGAGTCGCCCGCCTGCTGTGAGCGCAGCAGATACTTGTAAATAAAGAATAGTCATTATTATCATTTGATTACAGGCAGTGAGTGTCGTAGTATGAGGGCATGGATGATAGCAGCAGCATGATTAGGATGACCTGTGGGGCTGGCTGCCACTGTGGAGTGTGCTTGTTGGATTGGCTGACTGTCTTGTGACGGACAGCCCAACATGGGCATTTCAGAATTCACCAATCCCAGTGGTGTTAAATTGCTGGGGATTGCCGGCACAGGCATCTAGGCTCAAAAGGACTGCTGTACTAGCTTGCTCAAACCAATCCTGGCGCTTCTCTCATGCTGAAAACAGCATCGGAGGAGCTCCAGGATTGGTTAGGTTTGCGCTGGCTGTAAGAAGTCAACCACCTTCAGATCAATCCCTTTACTGTGGCCCTGCAGCAAATCCCAATCAGCCCTGTGTGCATGCAGCACACACCAGCCTCAAGAGGTAAACAGAAATAAAGAAACACCTGTCCACGTTTTTATGCTGCCTTCTCATTTGGGGAAGGTGGGTTGCAGGCTGGGGAGTCTTTTGGGGTAAGGGGTTACATCTGCAGGTTGTGCCACCCGTTCAACATGTCAGGTTGTACTTCACGCTGCCGAATACAAACCCAGAGGACTAAAAAAAGAGACAGAATACGTCAGAAACAAAACCTGTGAGAAGTGTTCGGTCAGGATCTCTGGAATAGTGATAAAAGCTGCTTTTGTCTTTCACGGTACCCACTTCTCAGCAAGCATGACGCATAACAAGCGCCTTGAGACCCTCCGGGTGAGTAGTGCGCTATATAAATGCTATGATTGATTGATTAACTCCTGAGGAGTTCCAAGAAAGGAATCACGTTTTACTCCTTTTAAGCTCCATTGATAGAGCGCTGTGCTTTAGTACATTTGGATTGTCACTCCCCAATAAATCGTAAGGATTGAAAGGGCCTACTGTTTCAGAGCATTGCATACAAAGGGCCTAGTCATTCAGTACTGTGTGATACAGACAGCATTTTGACACCGTATACAGGACTTAGCCTGTTGTCTGAATGCAGATATACTCAGTAGCGGCCCGTCCCATGCCAAAGGGCGGGAGTGGTGGAGACGGTTTGGGTAAAATAAATAATGATAATAATAAAAAATAAACTTACGCTGCTGCCTCCAGCGCATTTGATCTTGCTGCTTCTGGAACTGGGGCTGGGCACACACGCCCAGCCTGCCCTCTGGCCAATCCTGAAGCAGCTCTCACTTGAGAGCAGCTTCAGGATTGGCCTGAGCATCGGCAACTTGCACTCACATGCAGACTGGATGCCTGTGCCTGCTCTCTCCAACCCCATCAACCCAGCTGAGGCTGGACGCGAGCTTCACTGCGCATGAGGGGTTTGGCTGGCCTGAGACGGCCGTCCAATACCTGGGGGCAGATTTACAAGCCCCTTGCGCCACTTTTGCGTCACTTTTAACATGGGAAAAGTGACGCAAAAGTGGTGCAAAGGGCTTGTAACTCTGCCCCCTAATGCGCAGTGAAGGGAGAGCGCACCACTGTCCCACCAGCAGTGTCATCCCCTGGACCCACCCGCAAGACTCATTAGAGTCCTGAGTGCGGGTTCAGGGGATTCGAACAAAATGATAATAAAACAGGTTTAAAACACGTTTTATTTTCATTTTATGTACTGGTGGTGGCCACCGCTGGATATACTGCTATTAAATACTGTCTGTAGGACATGGTCAGCTGACTACCTAGACAACATTAGCTGTGCCCGTCTTGAACATGACGACCGATGGCCTTAAACAAACCCTTGACCACTGATGAGGTTTATGACTGCACACCATTATGAGTACGGCTAATGGGAATGCCCTTGGGTCAAACTATCTGATGGCAGAGTCTTATAAAGCATTTAAGGACCTCTTTGGCCCACACTTCCTGGAGGTCTGCACCAAGCGAGTTGCATAAATGAGTCCCATGTGTCTCTGCCCTCCAGGTGCCCCAGTCACAGTGGCTCTGCCCGAGATGGCACCCCGCCGGAGGCGGTCTCAGTACAGGGTTTAATGCAGTGTGTCTACAGTGCAGCATTCATTTCAGAAATAACTGTGCAATGCGATTGGGATGGAAAATAACAAACTATTTTATGTTGTTTCGGTAAGGTTATGACTAAATATTTAGCCCTTTTGGAAAAGGAAAAATGGAACAACTGACTTCTGAGAATGAGATTGAACTAAGTGGAAGGACATCTAAAGTCGTAAAATGGAAATGAAATCATGTGATATGAAACCCTTCCATTAAATGTTCCACGGTTCTCCAAGTCTGCTTTTAGATGTGCTGCACCGCACGCTAAAATAGCCCCACTAACATGTTTTGTACATTTTAAATAATATTCACTGCTCGTTTTGCAAGCCTATATTCCAGATTAAAAATTGTGAACATTGTAATTTAAAATGGACACCAATTAGACAAAACAGGGTTAGGTTCGGATAAACTGGTCTCTATATATATATTTATGATCCCGATCATAAAACTGAACTCGGTAAAACCTCTTAATTAATTGAGAATGGTATAAAAAATCAACACAGACATAGAAGACCCAGCTCTTGGGCCCCAGGACTACCAAATCAAGAATGCAGTTCTCCCTGGGATCTCATGACTGCGTTCAAATACAAACTAATGGTCAGGAGTGGATCACATATTTTAAATGTATCCTCACTCTGCGTCCTTTTTTTCATCTCTGATACATGAGTTGTCAAATCATGCAAGTGGGTAGGGTCCGTGCTTCTAGTCCTCCCTCTTACACATGATTTTATTAATTGACTGACTGCCCCATGCACTAAGCCAGAGTCACAAATGTAATAGGACGCTGCAAAATGCAGCACCCATGTCAAGGAGAATTAGCAAGGAGAATTAAAGATATTTCTCCTCATTACGCCACTATTATGCACTATTTTGGTGCAATTCTGTGTTTACAAGTCATTGTAAATATTGGATTGCCTCAAAAATCATGGGTGGATGCATGGGAACAGCCATGTTCCATCTATGTAATGTCTACCTGATACAAGGTAATACAGGGCAAGGCTAAGCGCTGCATTGCTTTGTCTTATGTTTTTTACAATACTATGCACAACCACACAAATAGAGTTTTGCCAGGCTTTGTAAATCCAAAATATATTTTGCATCAGGGCTGCGCCAAAAAAAGCATTTTGCGATGCAGGGCACGCAACGAAATTCGTTTTATTAATAAAATTGTTTACTTACCTCCAGTTTTCCATATGCCGGTTTTTAGCACCCCCACCCTGCCCCTTCCCCGCCCCGCCTCTCTGCCCCACCGCAACTCCCTCCATGGGCCGCGGCTGCTAGCTACTTCACTGAGGAGAGGAACTCGGCCTCTGGACTGTTAAAGCATTGCAACGCAGAGTTCACCTCTTTCCTATACTAGAGCAGCATTGCAGTAGTCCTTATGGATATGGGGATGTTGTTCCAGGTCCTGGGTGCATAGCTAGAAAGGCCTGCCTTCTTGTTCATTCTGTTTTTTACACTTATTAGTCTGCATTCTGTGGATGTCCTAACTGCAAGTGAGCTAAGAACCACCAGAAATTATAAGCTTGTCTGCAAGATAAGCAGGATGCTGGTTGTGATGGCTTTGTAAATGATAAAGCTGGTTTTGATAATGGTGTGGGCTGGCAAGGGGAGCCAAATGAGTTCTATCCATATGGGGTAATATGATAATACTTCTTCAGGTCTTGGATGAGAGATACTGCAGGGTGGAGGATGCCCCTATGGGGTGCCAGTGTGATGGGTGGGCCATGAAATTTAAAGGATTACCTCCATCCAGATGCGAGGGTATGAGGGCTTGAACAGTAGTTCTGAATATGCCTTCTGGAAGTAACAGTTTGACTCTCTTTAGAACACAGCGCTGGTACAAGGCCGTCTTTGTATTTTTGGCGATGTGTTCCTTTATAGTGAGGTTGGTGTTGAGGGTGAATCCAAGTGACTTGGCATTTGGTAAAATTTGGGGTTTGAACATTGAAGGTTCATATTATTGAACCAGGTACTTATTGTGCCACTTTCATCTAGTAATCCTTGTTCCAGTAAAACTCATCTATTTGAATTCCTTTCAGATTCCAAAGTGTTTTCATATTTACGGGGTTGACCATATGTTGTGTACAATAAATAAGGTATGTGTACCTAATGTGTTAATGCAGCAGATGGTGTTTTATTTTTAGGCTTCAATACATTAATCTAGGCCTATTCATATTAGTTAGCCAAATGAGGTACCATTACAACCTACTTTTGTGCCTATATTCCACCATATTTTACGGATGTCACATTTATTCCATTATTAAAAAATTGCTGTGAGGAAATGCTTGTATGAATCAAGGCACACACTTTTTGCATTGTTGGTGAGATTACAAGTGTCATTTGTACATTAAAGTCATCAACCAGTGGGAAGAATTAAAAAAGGTTGACATTTTAGTGGTCAAATTGAGGACTGCAATACATCATTAATGGACCAAGCTGGGAAAATGAGAGACACATCCCACAAATATCTGGTGGCTGGTTATCAACTTCAAGTCTGGGGCACAATTATCATGGAGGTTCTCTTTAAATTTATGTCTACTGGAGTGGGTTCTCCAAAAACTTGAAAGTAAGGAGGTTCTCTTTAAATGTATGTCTACTGGAGTGGGTTCTCCAAAAACTTGAAAGTAGTACCCGTGGTTTGCTGACTTACATACGTACTGAAAGAATATTCTTAGACATTTGTACGCTAACTTATTCTTATAAGGAGATGCATGCCCTTGATAGAAAAGGATGCTTTATTAGACACATTGGAGTATCCATTGGGAGCCTTTGATATACCCGATTGCAGAAGGTGTTGTCTTATCTCTATAAGAAGTGTGCATGTTAGTAGTCAATGCTGTGTGTATCACTGCAGAGGATATAAAGGTCAAAGGTCATATCCTTGCTGTCATTTTCATTTATGTAACTCAGTTTGAAGCTGAGAATGCGGAAGTGTTGAGCACAATTCATGCATTTCATGAGCAGGCAAGTATGAGCTGGCAGTGCAGACAAGGGGATATTCCTCTGTAACAGCTCTGTGTCTGTCCAGTATGGTACCAGAAAGTTGTGGCCTAAATATCGTCTGACAAAAATACACTGCCCTAAATAGTGTTTAAAAAATAGAAACTCATCGGAATTAATAAAAGGACATCTACATCTCCTGATGCGTATCAGATTGTAACATCTGCATGGGGAAAATGGGTGTGGGCAAGTCAGTTTGCTCACAGGCGGCCCATGTTGCCCATGCGGTAATTCACTTTTGACTCTGATTTTCTCTACCAACAAAAACGACCTTTACATACAAAACCTACCCAGCATCATCGGTGAGTTCCTAACTGGGGCAAATGGTCAGCCATTCACTGGAGTGCAGCGAGCTACTGCACTGCAGGAAGCTGCACATCCTAAGCAATTATTCGTTGAAATTAAATGGGGGTATTGTTAATGGCTGTCTGATAGACAATGATAAAAGTAATGCTATGTTGTCTTCCAACCAGGTTCCAAAGAAGAGAGAGCTGTGTATGAAAAGGCTACTGCAAAACTTTATGGTAAGGAGTTTACGTCATTCAGTGCCGAAGTGGACTCTAGCAGCGTAGCTGCAAGGAGACCGGAAGTAGCACCCGTGGCAGAAGTTACCTGCAAGTTCATGAAGTTCAATCCCCCGGTGGTCGGTCAGGATGTCAACTTGATATTGAAATTGACAAACAGCACTTCTTCTGCCAAGGCTGTGAAAGTTAACATTGATGCAGCATGCACCACTTACACCCGAAGAGAGATGACGTCATTCATGTCCAGCACTCACGCTGTCACGCTGGGTCCCAAGGAAGGTATGAGTTCACAAGACAATAAACATGACCTTGCTTTTATTTACATAAACGGTTCACGTTACTGAACATGGATGGTGCAAGGGATAGAGCATTAGGGCCTGATTCACAGAACTAACTTAAGACAAAATCCTAAACTTACTACCAATTTCGTATTTACAGAAGGCACTAGGATTTTTCACAGTTTAGTAGTAGTAAAGTTGAGAAAAATCCTAATTTGAAGACTTTCGGTATTCACAGAAGGCATCTAGGAGTCCTAAAGTTAGGACTCCTAACTTTTGTGAATACCGAAATGAGTAAGTGGCTTCTGTGAATACCAAAATGAGTAAGTGTCTTCTGTGAATACCAAAATGGTAGTAAGTTTAGGATTTTGTCTTCAGTTAGTTCTGTGAATCGGGCCCTTAGTGTCCTCACCAGTCAGGATATAAAACTATTAATGTGGGCTAAATATATGTAAACATAAGGCAAGGAATGCAGAAGGTTAACTCTGAGCAATGTGATAGCTGGCGATAAAAGGAGCCCCAAGTCTCCTACTAGGACTCGTGTAGGGGGTTCTATAAAAAATTAAAGGCCCTGATTTAGAGTTTGTCAATCAGGTGTCCTCTGACGCAAATGTAGCAGGGTACCCTACCCTCCAAACCCTTGGTCTGCCCACCGCATATAAAAAAGGGTGGATCTTAGGTTTTCGTTCGTGAAGCCCCAGTTGGCTCTACTGTTTGAACACTCCTTCCTACAGGCCAATGAAGCAGGTGCGGTCAGAGGATGGACGTTACACCGACCTCTCTATTTAGGGGGGATGGTGTAATGCAGTTTTTCCTATCCATCAACACCATCAACATCAAAAACCTGGCACCGAAGGGCAGGGAAAAAAACAATAAATCCCCCCATGACCAGGGAGAAAACTCCCAGAGTTTGAAGATCATTATTTTTTTCCAAACTTTGGGAGCGGTTTTTGGCAAACAAAAATTAAAAAATGTTTAGTGGGTGGCAATCAAACCGGCGGTGGCTGTCCAGCAAACATTTTGTGCATCTAAAGGAACTGCTACGAAGGTGATTAAATCAATGTTCATAGATGGCTTAGCAGAGGTAATGTCCTTCACCATCCTGACCGACACTACTCCGACCGCAAAACTCAAAGTCAGACCCATAGTGCCAGATTTACAAAAGTGTCACCCAACACAGCGCAGCACCCAATAATGCTGCACTGTGTTGTGTGACAGGGAGTGACCAGGATAGGTCCATATCTATGACATGGGGTACTCCCCCCCCCCCTCCCTATCGCTGATACAGAATGTTGCTCCCGATCACTTCGCACACACCTTCATGCCATAGTGTAAGGGTATGTGAGTGAGTCTAGAATAGGTTTTGTACTGGAAGGGTTCCCTTTCAGTACAAAATACTATAGACAACTTTTAAAACTTTTCCTACTTTGCAGGTGTGTTGTACAGTGCAGCACAAATGCAAAGTAAATAGAGAAGAATTGGAAACCTTTCTCTTTTTAATGGCTGCATTCATGCAGTGTTTATTTTTGACACAAAACCCTGTCTTCTATGGTTTGTAGACAGGCTTTGTGTCAAAAAGCAGGATTTGATGGAAGTGAATTGGGGTAGTATTGTTTATGGGATCAAAAAACAGATAGATTGTTTAGAATGCTTGCATCTCTGGATGGTGGGAAGATACAATGTGCTTCAGATGATTATCCTTCCTAGAGTTATGTATTACTTTAGGGCGGTACCGCTGGAATTAACCAAAATACAACTTCAGGGAGTCCAATCTATTTGTGATAGGTTTCTATGGGGACAAAGGAAAGCGAGACAGGTGTTTAAATATATAATGTTAATAAGTGTTGAGGGTAGAATCATCTATCCTCCAGGCTGAGCGCAAAGTTGACAATGAAACACCAAGTTTCTTATCCTAGTTCATGTATTTTATTGTCTTCATGAGAGCATTTCAAATGTTCGATTTAACACAACTCTGTACAAAGGATTTTCCTTGCATACATAATTCCATTCTTATGTAGCCAAGTTGTTGCAAGTTATCTCAAACTTCATTACACCCAATGCATTTCGGGTCCTATTAATTTGACCCTTCGTCAGGGGTCTGTAAACAAGGGACAGACAGGACCAAATTAATCACTCCATATAGATAATTTACATCAATCAAGGTCAATGCACTGCAGCGCAATGAAGTTTGAGATAACTTGCAACAACTTGGCTATATAAGAAAGGAATTATGTATGCAAGGAAAATCCTTTGTACAGAGTTGTGTTAAATCGAACATTTGAAATGCTCTCATGAAGACAATAAAATACATGAACTAGGATAAGAAACTTGGTGTTTCATTGTCAACTTTGCGTTCAGCCTGGAGGATAGATGATTCTACCCTCAACACTTATTATAAGTTGAAAAGGCACGCCCTGACTACGTGCGACGACTAGAGCGCTACCCTAAAAACTTGTATATTTAAGTTAAAACACAGTTTAAATTTGGAGTGCACCGGATAATACTTTGTTTCATAAATATATAATGTTACCATACAATCGGGGGGGTGGTCGGTTCCTAATTTTACCTTTTAATATTACGTATGTATACTTCCATACGGATATTGTTGACAGGGGAAGATGTGTCAATAGCGGTATCACTGTCAATACATCAGATGTTGTTAGGATTAGAAGCTAGAAACCTTTTAGTCAAGTTCTATGAACCATGGGGTATATTATCAAGGAACAGAGTTACAATTATCGCTGCTTTTGCAGCAGAAAACTGCAGCTAAGGAGGCAATAATGGGCTTGATAATATGCCCTTGAGAATTCCAATAGAAGGCCATGTTCTGCTGTGAACATGGACTTCTATTGGAATTCTCAAGGACGTATTATCAAGCCCATTATCACCGCTTTAGCAGCAGTTTTCTGCCGCTAAACCGGCGATAATTCTAACTTTTTTCATTGATAATATGCCCCCAAGTTACTTGAAAAAAACTTGTTTTAAGGTGGTGCTCGCACTGTATAAGTTCTGGAAATCGGTACGGAAAATGTTAGACATCGCACGGTTTAGTTATTATACACCGTTATCTATTTTCCCCCGCTATATTTTGGGATTTTAGGATGCAAAGTTGGAGGGCTAAAGGTATTAGACAATTAGGAGATCTCTACGAGGGGGGTATTGGATTCATTTTCAGGGGTAGTGGATAGATATGAACACCAACAAAAGGAATTTTTTTAATGTCTGCAAGTTCGGGATTTCCTATTTAAATATCACATGGGCAAGGGCATAACCACGTCCTCGATGGTTGAGGCAATTAGAAGGAGGGTACGGCTAGGGGTATTGTATGCTATATTAATTGAGACACAACCAGATGATATGACTGCACAAACTGTTAAATGGAGTGAATGGCTGGGCCAGGAAGGCGATTATGTGCCGCAATCAATTGATATGGTAGTAAAGATTTTGTTATCGGCGAATCTGAAAGCCCAACAGTACAAGACAATTTTTGATTTGTATCATACACCTGAGAGGATGATGAAGTGGGGGACTCTAATGATGGGAACTGCTTTAGATGCAGTATGGAAAGAGCTGGCATTGTGCATGGGTTTTTCGATTGCAATGTGCTTCAGCAATAAAGGGTTCAAATAGACCTAGTTGTTGTCGGAAATCTTAGGGCTTCAAATTTATATGACAATGGATATAATGCTGATGTGGGTTTGGGATAATCTACAAATTGATCAGCCGGCATATAAATTCAGATATATTATATTAATCGCAGCCGCAGTGGCACGGTTATGTATTGCATCAGTTTGGTTGCAGCGGGACGCCCCTACGTTTGAGATATGGCGGGTTAAATTTTATAACATGTTTAATTTGGAATTTGGGGCCATATGTATCAAGCTAATTAGCATGCGCAAAGGCCGAAATTCTGCGAATTTCGGCCTTTGCGAATGCTAATTACCTAAATGGTATGTATCAAACATTTTTGCATCAAAATAAGGAATCGCTAAATTTGCTATTCCTTATTTTGCAATTGCACTTAAGGAATCGCAAATTTTGCGATTCCTTAAATGCAATGTATCAAAGAAAAAATATGCAAAAAATGCCATTAAGGAATCGCAAATTACCACCAGCTTCTAGTTGGTGGTAAGTTGCGAATTCTTTTAATAATGCTTTTTTTCAAAAAACCAAAGGTGCCATATGACGCCCATACATGCCCTTAGGGCATGTATGTGCGCCATATGCCCCCAAATGTCTTTTTCAGGGGTGCAGCAAGGTGTTCTTGAGACACCCCTGCATCCTTGAAAAAATTCCTAATTTGCGATTAGCAAATTGCTAATCGCAAATTGCCCCTTCATTCCTATGGGCCTCCTCCTTCAACTGCAGTGCACTAAAATTAGGTGCTGTAGTGCAGGCAGCGAAATGTCTGTCAACAAATACAAAAGTAGCAGAAAGTCTGCATACCCCGCTGACTTTAAATGTAAGTGTTTGATTCTTTTTGTAGGTGATTCTGGTGGCTGGTCTCCATTACCCTATCCTGTTGATAAATTGTGCATGAGCAAAAACTGGGGAATGGGGACTTGAGTAGTGAAGGGCTATGAAATCATGAACAAATGTTTAAGGTGACTGTCAGGAATGGGACAAGTGTGCACAAACAATGGGTTGAGCATATCTTTCTTTGACTTAAGGAAACTATTGAAACAATGTCTGCCGTGAGAGACTTGGGGGCATATTATCATATTAGAAAACTGCAGCTAAAGCAGCGATAATGAGCTTGATATTATGCCTTGGAGAATTCCAATAGAAGCCCATGTTCACACCAGAACATGGACTTCTATTGGAATTCTCAAAGGCATATTATGAATCACATTTTCACCACTTTTCCAGCAGTTTTCTGCCGCTAAACCAGCGATAATTTTTAATGCTGTTCTTAATAATATGCCCCTTGGTCTTTGTTCGTGTCAGTGTTGTGCACCAACATCAGTGGGATACTTGAAAGGATTAATATAAATGTGCATGTCTACAGTTAAGTTCCACCCAGTAGCTAGCTGATTTTCAGATACTATTATATAGCACGTCCCCTCATGTTAGAGATGATAAAATAATACTATATACTCTAACTGATGGTCTGATGATCTATTTCACTTTTTCAGAAAAGGAGCTTCCAGTGAATGTCCCATATGCGCAGTACAAGCTATCTTTAACGGATGATCATGTCATTGAAGTGTCTGCGCTGTGCAATGTTGGTCAAGGGGGCAAAGTGATGGCTAGTCAGACCATCACCCTGAAGAGTCCCTCCATTAACATTAAGGTAAATAACTTTGCATCCTGAAGTTCCCGTAGCAAATACTATGGGCCTGATCTAGAGTTTGCAGACGGGTACCTCATCACAATTATAAACATTTCACGTACACTTCATTATAAGGGTCATAGGATATAATGCACTTGTAACAAGGAGAATGGGATATTTGTCTAATTTGTGACCAAGTATCCTACTTACCAATCTATAACACAGGCCCTATGGTGGGATATGGTGATGAGGTGTTTATCTAACCTTACAGAAGTTAAATTAAAGAATCCACAGATAAAATAAACGTTATCAAAATCAATAGATCTGACGTTCTTGAAGAAGGTTAAAGGGATAGAAAGAAGAGTATGTTTTATAAGCACATCAATATATCTTATAAAAACAAAAAAGTAATGACTATATACGTTTTGAGGGTATGCCTTTTCAACCATGGTTTACTATACTTCACATCGATGTATCATGACAATACACATATCTTAAAATGACATTACTTTTGGATTAAGAATAGTTAATCTACACTTACCTAAATGTACTTACCTTCACAATATTTTTGGGTGATATTCCTGCTACATCATGTACATTGCAATATATTTTTGTGGTCGATATTCAGACATTCTAGCTTGTTCTTAAGGACATGTGCATAGGTTGGTGAAAATGTTTAAACAAAGCTAAAAAAGTTTGCTATGTGTCATTTTTTTTTGTAAGGAAGAGTAGAAAATACGTTCCAATAGATTTACGTAGATGAACTGAAATTCTTCCTTCGTTGACTATGTGTTGGAGCCCAGGCTCTCTGAGACACAGCAACAACAGCAGGGAGAGCAGGCGGGTTTCGTCCCCAATAGGGCGACCTCACATAACCTGCGCACCCTTCAGGCGGTCCTACAAGATATTAATCCCAAATCCGAGGCAGCAGCAGTGTTCCTAGACGCTACCAAAGCGTTCGATTCCCTTGAATGGGATTACCTGCTGGCCCTCCTTGAGTGCATGGGGATCCCCTTCAGCTTTTTAGATTGGATAAAGTTGTTATATAACAACCCAAGTGCCTCAGTCTTACTCAATGGGGCCAAATCGGCTCCGTTTAACATACATAGAGGCACCAGACAGGGCTGCCCCCTCTCCCCTGTCCTCTTTGCGATCGCCATCGAGCCGCTGGCAGCCAAACTTCGTCAGCATCATAACCATCGCTCCCTTATTTATCCGGAGCGCCAGCTCCTAATAGCTCTGTATGCTGACGACATGACCCTCTACGTGAATAAACCGCAAGAAAACCTTAACCCCATACTTCGAGAAATCACTAAATTCGGCGCTATCTCAGGAATACAAATTAACTGGTCGAAGTCGGCACTATTCCCCTTAACAGACAAGACCATGCAGTTCCCCCTGGACTATCCCTTGATCTGGGCAACAGAGGATCTGAAATATCTCGGAATTGTGGTGTCCCGGAACCGCGACACCCTCATTCGGGCCAACTACGGTACTGTGCTTGACAAACTGACCGATACCATCACCAAGTGGATCCATCTCCCACTTTCGATGGCGGGACGCGTCTCTCTTATAAAGATGGTGGTCCTCCCCAAATTGCTATACCTCTTTACTAACATTCCATACAATCCTGGTCCCCATTTCTTCCGCGCACTCAATTCCCAATTGTCGAGACTTATTTGGGGTGGTAAACAGGCCAGGATAAGTCTACAGACGCTCATGTTACCTTACCACCAGGGTGGGTTTGACGTTCCTAACTTCCAGCGTTACTACGACTGTGCCCAGGGTCACTTCGTCGCGTTCTGGCTCCATCCCCCTCCCTTCATGGCCCATTTAGCGGTGGAAGATGGATATATGCGCCCTGTGCAACCGTCGGGATACCTCTACACTACTCCGAGCGCCTCCGATCGGGACCCCACCACAGTCGACTGCACGGTGCAAGCATGGAGGCGAATAGCGGATCATATGGAGGTTGAGTTTTTGTACTCTCCACGCATGCCGCTAGCACATGACCCTAGGTTACGAGTCGCCTGTGAGGAGATTGGTCGTAAACTGCTCTTGAAACTGGCGATTCACACGTGGGGTGACCTGTATATCCAGGGGCAGTTCCGAACATCGGCGCAATTCTTCGGAGAGTACGCCGCCTCGGTCATGGACACGTTCCTCTATGTCCAGTTGCGACAGAATGTTAAGGCAGTCACTCCGAACTTTCCTGACGAGCCGGACACACTGGCCCCCCTACACTTGCTCTTACAAGCAGACAACCCCAAACATGTGGTGTCCATGCTGTACAGGCATGCCCAGCCAGCCCCAACTCCGCCTCCGCTCAAAGTCCGCAGTGCATGGGACGATGATCTTGGCTCCCCACTGTCTGACGATCAATGGGAGGAGAGCTGTTCGCACACTAATGCAGTAACCGGTAACACTCGGCTCCGGTTGATACATTTCAAATTCTTACATCGCATTTACTTTACTCCTTCCAAACTATTCCGGCTTGGCCTACGTGACACTGACCATTGCCTTAGATGCGGGGTGGAGGGCGCCGATTTCTTCCACCTGGCGTGGACATGTCCCTCGGTTGCAGCGTATTGGCAGTACATTTTCCGTGCCCTTTCGGATATGGTTGGGGTCGCTATTGATCCCTGTCCCAAGATGGCCCTGTTGGGTCAATCAGTCCCTGAGCTGAAATCACATAGAAAGTTTTTTGCACTGGGCCTCTTATTAGCCAAACGCCATGTGGCCTGTAGATGGGGGAGAGGCCGTGCTCCTAAATTCAAAACTTGGCTCGACACTATGTCAACTTGGCAAGATCACCTCCACAATTACGCCGATCTCTTACCACATAAGTCACGTCCCAAAGACATCTGGGGTCCCTTGACGGCCTATCTCCTCCGACAACAGAGTGAGGAGCATTCTGACGCCTGAATCTCTGCCCTTACACTCTATCCTCCCCCCTCTGCTCTCTTACTGCTCCCTATACCTGTAGTTTGCTTCCTCAGTTTCCTGGCAGTTTCCGATGCCCTGCTCTAGGCTGGACCGCGACGCATACTTTGCACCTGACTGCACGCTCACGTTAGTATATGTTACATGTAGCACCACATACACGACCCTTGCACATTATTGACCTCACTGGTTTGGTTATGAATCTCCCCCTCCCCCCCCTCCCCCCCTCCTCCCTCTCCCCCCCTTCCCTCCCCTCCCCCTTCTTTGCCCTTCCCATGCCAGCCAAAAATATTTAGTTGGTGTGGTACCTACTGCCCAAGATGGAGGTTGCTCCTCCCACTTCTTTATACTGCATTAAGGTTCCTCACCCTCCCATCCTCTGATCCACATACACTGTATGGTGGTATATCATGGGAAGGACTGCTCCCTGTTGCGTTCGATTTCTGGTTGTTCTTTCATTCAAAAATTGAAAAGGAAGCCTCAATAATTTTTGCATGTATACAGCTTGCTCCTACCCTGCAGATGTGCCATTTGAACTACCTGACTGGGCCACCTTTCTATCGCAGCCGGCCCAGTGGGTTGTAGGCGGCAAGCTGTTTTTAAGTACTTGTGAGCATGCCCAGCGCTCTATTCTATATTGCTGCCGGCCTGCAAATGCAGGTTGTAGGCGTGAAGCTGTGTACTGCCTATCACCTTTGTCCCCAATAAAGGTTTAAAAAAAAAAAAAAACAGCAGGGAGAGCACCATAAGCAATCAATAAGGGTTCTTGTAGAGCATGACTAATCACCCATAAGGGTCTCAAGGCTCTGGGAGAAGGGGTTCTGAAGTTCATTCAAAGAGCCAAGTCTTGAGGTCCTTCCTGAATTGAGGCACTCCACCAACCAACATTGGTCGCCTGAGATGTTGTTGTTGGTGGTTAATATTAGCATGTTAATTAAACTACATGGGAAAGCTATAAAAAACAGCACATTCCACAATTGTAAAAAAAATGCAATCCACAATGTGCCTCAAATGATGCACAGCAGGCCAGTTAACTGTTCACAAAGTAGAAGGACAGTTACTACTGCACCAACAAAATGCCAAAAAGACCTAACTTATGGTGCACCATTAAATATATCTTAACAATAAGACACACTAGTAATAAATTGGAACCCACATCAAAAACCTTGGCCGACACCCTTTCAGCCTTTAGCATTGTGTTAGCATAGAGTCCACTAATGAACATGCATTATGCTGATGCAAACGCGAAATCTCCCTTCAGCCAGATCTATGAACGTCTGCATCAGTATGAAAAGACTGTCAAGCTCATGCAGAAGTAGGGGGTTTGTAGAACAACAGCAGGGTAGCAATAAGCAAGCAGGGAATAACAGTGAGTTTCATGGGCACCAGCTTTCACTTGTTTACTTTTCCTCTTCTACCCTTTCTTGTTCATCTAATGAAGTGTACAATATGTTATAGCTATAGCTGCAATACCACTTTATCATATACAGCAGTGTGCTAAGTTAGCCATCTCCAAACATCCCAAAAATACAAAGGCGCTTATCTAAAAGCCTCTTGCGCCGCTGGTACATCACTTTTTGGGATGCACTAGCGGTGCATTTTGCTGCCCCGTATTTACAAGGACATGTAAAGCCACCCTGCGTGACTTTTTGTGTCCTTGTAAATGCGGCCCCTGTTCACGCAGCACTTTGCGTGAAAGGGGCATGCCATGGGTGTTGCAGTGGGTGATCCCACTCAACACCTATGGATTCTTCCACATTCCCATATTTACAACAAAAGGGATTACAGCACTGTGCTGAGACGCTTTCTTGTAAATAAGGCCCAAAGTTTTATTTTTAACTTGGTTAACTTTGTCAACGCTATCATATTTTTCAAAAGGTGGATGATAGTGCCCTAAATTTGCACCTGTTTGTATGGGAAACCCTAGAAAAACTTCCTTTTACATCAAAAATTAACCCATATAAATGTTTTCATGGAAATTTCTCCAGATAAATATATTAATCAACAGGGCACAGAGACCGCTCTTCTCGCTGTGATAGAAGAGCATAGAAACATTTTGGACAGTGGAGGCTGCGCTGCTCTTATCTTGTTAGATCTCAGTGCAGCCTTCGACACGGTCAATCATCAACTTATGGTCCAAAGACTCAGGGAGGTGGGGGTGGTCGGAATCGCCTTGAAATGGCTGCAGTCCTTTCTTGAAAACAGATTTTTCGCTGTTTACGAGGAGGATACTTCCTCTGAGCTGATCCCTCTGCAGTATGGAGTCCCTCAGGGATCATCCTTAAGTCCTACCATGTTTAACATCTGCATGAGGTGCCTTGCAGATGTGGTGCTTCCCTGGGGGATTCAGATCGTCACCTATGCTGACGACACTCAGTTGGTGGTTTCCCTTAGTCAGCAGGACAAATCTGAGCCTGGCCTTACATCGTGTCTTATGAAGGTCTCAGAGTGGATGGACAAGTCATTCCTAAAACTCAATAAAGCAAAGACAGAACTTATGCTCCTGGGTTATTCTGCGCCCGCAAATATAGACTTTTTGTGGCCCAGCTGTCTAGGCCCCCCCACCGGCACCAAAAAAACTGATTAAAAGTCTTGGAGTCTGGTTGGATTGCAACTTGGATTTCAAAATACAAGCCCGTAAAACCGCCCCCAATTGCTATGGACTTCTTAGGACAATTAGGAAGATTCTCCCTCTCCATCCTTTTGCTGCCAGATGAATTTTGGTCCAAGCACTCATACTGTCTCGCCTGGACTACTCTAATGCATTTTATTTGGGAGCGCCACAGGGGACAATTAGGAGACTACAGATTGTTCAGAACTGGGCAGCCCTCCTTCTAATGGGCACTCCCAAATGTAGCTCAGCCAAACGAGCCCTTACTATGCTGCATTGGCTCCCCATCCAGGAAAGAATCAGTTTCAAAGCAATGTGCATTGTCCATAAATCTATTTCTGGGAAGGGTTCCCCATTGTCCCACTCAATGGTGCAACTATACCGTCCTAATAGAACTCTGAGATCTGACAGTAAACGACTACTCGCAGTTCCTATGATCAAGCGGTCACGAATCGGAGGCCGGCGTTTCTCGAATAGTGCAGCCAAGTCTTGGAACCAGCTCCCAGATCATTTACGGCTAGAATCTGACCATCTTACATTCAGAAAACAGCTTAAAACGTTCCTCTTTCCGTGATCTGCTCTGTGTTGAAGGTAAGCGCTGGGATGCCCTTGGGTAGCCATGCGCTATAAGAATGTGTATTCGTTCATTCATTCATTCATTTTGTTAAGCATCATCTAGTTCAAGTTAAGTTGTATGGAGTCCAAAGTAGTGAAGTAATTACATTAATGTATATCAACCATGCAAGTGAAATGTACATTTAGCACACTCCTAGTTGTTACTCGTTTGTCTGTTGTGATTGTAAACATATGTTTGTAAAGTCTGACTGATTAGTGCACTGTTGACAGATGGAATTTCTGATGTCTTCCGACCAACTTTAGACACTTACAATACCTCAGTGGGCAGAGGCGATCCAATGAATACAATGGTCTGTGATAGTAGGGGTGGTTACCACACACATTGTGACTCTTTCTTTGGTCTCTGCTCAGGTTGTTGGCCAGGTTGTGGTGAATGAGAAAGCTCGGGTGGACCTGACATTTTCCAACCCTCTCTCTGAAGAGCTCAAGGACTGTGAGATGCATGCAGAAGGCAGTGGCCTGTTTGCAAACGAAGTCATAAAATTGTAAGTTTTCGAATGTGGCGTTTCACCACACTTTTTTCATTAGTTGAGTCTACTGCTCATGAAGTTCTACACCTCCTTCAGTATTTCGTATTTTCTCTCATTTATTGGCCTCCAAATAATTCTTTATGTGCTTTGATGTTTCGCACTATTTCTCTAAATCTTTATTTTTATCTGTCATCCTCCTCTAGGATTTTCACACAGCTTGCACTTTATATTTTATTCCCAAGAGCTTCTTTATTTTTCACCATTTCCTACACGCCCTGAACCCTTTGTTTATGTCTCGTTCTTCTTTAGGCCTTGCTACTTTCTCCTTGTTTTGTTCTGGTCAGAGTTTTTTACTTCCCTAGATCCTGTTATGTCGGTTATATGAGTCTACCATTCGTTTTGTATTCTAAACTTACATTATACCATGTTTCTTTGCTTGTTAGTATTTGCATGGGTGAACAATTAGTTATGAATTATTACTTCACGTTTCAATGAAAAGAGGCAATGTGCAAAAGTATATTTAGAGAAAAATTGATTTTTCGGGTGTGGTATTCCCAACTGTTCTGCAACCCTTGAAAAACACAAGTAGTATATGTAATGCAATAGTGCACCCTGCATGTGCATTATTTCTTGCGCTGAAGGCGCGCCAAAGGCAAGCCCGTCTGCGCCCGTCCGCGGCCGTTCGGGGACCGGGGCCAGAACCCCTGGTCGTCCTGGGCTGGTCTTGCAGTTCAGCTCTCATGAATTGCGTGCGCTCTGTTCCCCTTTGGCTGAGCTATGCAGGCACAGTATCCTAGCTAACAACCAGGGTTGGAACTGTGAGCACTGCTAATTTAAGTCCTCTCCTGGGAGGTTGATTGAGGAGGCGAGTGCACGCCAGAACTGTTGCCTTGTAAACTGTAGATCTCTCAGGAAGCACAGATTAGAGATCTACGACTTATTCTCCGACGGTGAGCTTGACGCTTGACGTGCTGTTCCTTACCGAGACCTGTCTGGACTCGGACTCTGCGCCGGAGATTGTAGAGGCATTACCCAACCGCTACTCAATCATAAGAATTGATAGTACTACCGGTACAGGAGGTGGGGTAGCACTTATTTTTAAACTCACCCTTCAATGCTCGCTTGAACTTAGCACCATTGCAGATAGTGAGGTGGGCTCTTTTTCGATTAGGTGAACCCTAATTACATCGTGAAGGGGCTCCTGATCTATAGACCTCTGGAACCTCTGACTCAGTTCTCACCTAGCCTGATTGAGGGTCTCACACAACGGGCATTATGCTATGACAAGCCTAGTGCTTGGTGATCTAAACTTACACTTTGAGGAGCTCTGTAGTGGAGGGGTGGGTGCTGTACGCCAGGAAATGCTGACGCTGCAACTAAGGCTCATATCTGAACTACCCACCCATCAGGGAGGACATCTACTGACCCCATTTTTTCTAACTGGGAGGGCATAGTAACTGATACCCCTCTCCCGGTCCTGTGGTCAGACCACTTCCTAATCCCTTTCGCACTATGGGTGCCAGTATCGAGAGTTCGGGATAAACCTATGCTGGATGTTAGGTGCTGGAAGTGGGTTGGCTTTTCCCGAGAAAAATGTAATAATGCTCTGACCCAGGGAGGGCCACCGGAGGGGAACTGATATTGAAAGTACATGCGCCAACTTAGATAGGCGAATTATTGAGGCACTCAAAAGTACCACTGCTTGGGCACCGAGAAAGAATCCGGGAAGGGTGCAAAAATCTGCACCTTTGTACAATCACGAACTGCGCACGTCTAAAAAAGAGTGCAAACGCCTGGAGAGGCGATGGAGGAAGGGATTCTTGGACCAGGGGAGGAGGGAGTATAATGCCATGTGGCGAGAATATCATGGGCTCATTAGGAAAGCTAAGGCTACTTATTATCAGGAAAGAATTGGGGCAGCAGAGAACTCAACTAAGGAACTGTTTAAGATCTATAAGGAGATCTCCTCTTTGGCCACCAGAGCTCCTCCAGTGTTGGGATCTGTAGAGTCCTGCAACCGTGTAGCGGACTTCTTCGCACACAAATTTACTCCACTTTTCCTGAGTCTGCTAGGGAAGCTAAAAATACTGGAATAAGGGCTAGAGAGGCCTGGGAGGGAGTAGAGATGAGTAACCTCTCAATCCCCCCCCCCAGAGCAGCTATTCCAAACCTGTCTGAGTGTTAAGTCGGGTTCTCCTAGAGACCCAGCTGCCCCTAAGGCACTGAGGGGGAGCATTACTCCTATTGAGCCCTCCATTAGACATCTCTTGGAAATGTCTTTTGTGACCTGCACTGTTCCTGGCAGTTGGAAAGAGGCAGTGTTCTCCCGCTACCCAAGAAACCTCATATCAGCTCGAACAACTTGACAATCTGTGTCCGATTTCTCTCCTGCCTTACTTTGCTAAGGTTACAGAGAAAGTAGTGAATAAACAACTCATGGCGCATGTTGAGAAATACCATCTTTTACATCTCTCCCAGTCGGGCTTTCGTGCCGGGCAGACAGCGGCCTTAATCCTGTTGGACTTAAGTGCCGCCTTTGACACTGTGGCCCATCAAACCTTGCTTCGGTGTCTGAATGAAGGCGGTGTCTCAGGCCCTGCACTGGAGTGGATGAAATCCTTCCTGTTGGAGCGCAGCTTCCAGGTGAGGCAAGGCCCCCATTACTCTAAAATCATCAAGCTAAAACAGGGGGTGCCGCAAGGTTCGGCCTGAGCCTGACCCTGTTCAATCTTTATGTGGCTCCGCTAGCTAAGATAGCGGATGGCTTCGGGATTAGGGTCGTGTCCTACGCCAATGACACGCAACTGGTGGTCTCCCTGACTCTGGAACAGGACTCGGCAGACGTCAACTTCGTGTCATGCTTGCAAGAACTAGCAGCTTGGATGGCCAATAACTGCCTGAAGTTGAATGGCAATAAGACCGAGGTGCTTGTTGTGGGGAGAGCCCCGTCAGTGCGGTCATCGGCTTGGTGGCCTCAGAATCTGGGACCTACTTCTACGCCTAGCGATCAGGTGAAGAACCTGGGTGTGTGGCAGGATCCCAATCTCTCCTTTGAATACCAAACTAGGCGGGTGGTGGGGACCTGCTTTGGGGTTCTTAAGGGCCTTCGTAAAACTCTGGATTTGCTGCCCGTTCCTGCTAGGAAGACTATGGTACATGCCCTTGTGATGTCTCGCCTTGATTATGGAAATATACTGTACCTGGGTGCTACGGCTGAATGTTTGAATAGACTTCAATGTCTACAGAACGCAGCCGCGTGGCTGGTCCTCATGTAACCGAGGCGGCCCCCTCAAGGAAGGCTCGGGCGACCTTTCATTGTCTTCCCATTAGGGAACGGGTGCTGTTTAAGGCACTTTGCATGTGTCATCGCATTTCCCAGGGTATGGGTCCTGCATACTTGGCTGACCTGATTACCCGCTATTTTCCTACTAGATTACTTAGATCTTGTGGGACGGGCCTGCTACTTGTTCCCAAGGTTCAGAAGGCTAGGATGGCGGGGGCGGTCGTTTCATCGCCTGGCTCCTCAGAACTGGAACAAACTTCCTCTGAGCCTTAGGTTAGAGGTTTCCAAGGTTAAGTTTAGGAAAGACCTGAAAACTCATCTCTTTCAGCGCTTGTAGGGTCTCTTGAGTTGTCCAGATTCTTCTGTGGTTCAGGTTCTTCTGTGTTCAGCCTCTCATCACAGCGCTGGGACACACCAGATGTGTAACCAGGCGCCTAACAAATAAAAAAATAAAAAAATAAAAAAATAAAAAAACTACATTACAGTCGTACATTAGCTTCTGAGGTCTATCATTACTATCAAGACTGGACGAGCCGTACCAGGCACTGGCCCGGGAGGCTGGAGGGGTTGCGGGGGGTTTGCAGCGGTAGGGGCCATTTTTTGTTACTCGTAGCCGGTTTTGCCCCCAGTAACAAAAGCAACAAGCAAGCAGTTCCAGCCTCCCAGGGCCAAGCAGTGCTTTACCAGGGGCTGGTCTGAGAAAATTGCCAGGGCTGCTAGGAGTTCCCAGTCTGGTACTGATCATGATCCTCTGTGACAGCCCGGAGGTGTGCTGATTATTTAAACAGATGTGCGCTTATGGCTCAGCAAGGAGTTTGCAAAGTGCTATTTTAATACCAATATAAAACAGTAGAAAACTGAGCTTATAGCCAGTTGTTATACCTTGAATACTTTTGTCCTTCTTCTGTTTCTGCAGGTCTTGTTTTGGCTACCGTTTACAGGTAGTGCAAGACTTTTTAGACTACGGTCTGTGGAGAAAACATCTTGTTGGAGGGTTTCTTAGTCTGCCTAGACTAGAACCTCACAGTAACTGACTACAGTTGGTCACCATTTATGTATGGTTTGCACTAAATGGAGTATAACCCACAAAGGGATTAGTGCATTTTCATATGTGAGATCCAAAGAATGAACATAGACTGTCAGCACTCTACTGGCCATCATACAGAGTTGTGCAGATGGTGTCTCCGCTGGAGACACAACTACTTGTGATCATGAGCTTTACTTGGTGTGGAATCGCTATTCATAATGAAATATGTGCAAATAGAGAGATAGAGTCAAATACAGAAGCATAACAACTGGTTAAAGATTATATATAAACTCAGCCCTGCTGAAGAGGACTACACATCCAGCCTCCTTGGGTGTGGGATGGCTACGGAAAAACATTACACCAATGTGGCGTCTCCCCCTTCATTAGATGGTAGGTTCTTAACTGTGTTACATAGGGAGAATGATGTGACCTAAAGGCTAGAAATACAGACACTAGACCTGGGGAACCAAGTTCTAATCCTGGCCTTCACACAACGCCCTTTGATGAATAATTTAATCCCCCTGTGTCACGTAAAGATAAACGAAGATTAGAAATAGCGATTTCCTAATTCCGATTTCCTGCAAATTGCAATTGTAGGAAAATTGAATATAAGTTCGTATGGGTGGGTACCCTTACCAGGCAATATTATAACAATGCTTCAAATATGATCCTTTGATTCATAGCAATAGTCCTTAGCACAGTCCTGGTATAGCAAAGAGCAGTTTAGCATTACTGGATGAACATGTGTTAAGTGGTTTATAGAACCGTAAGGTTTCATAAGCAATCCACAAGACTCGAGAAAAATTCAACACCAATATGTAGAAATAGAGTATATTTTTTTGTAAATTTAGACACCTAGACAAACTAAATAGAATACAAATATTCAGAGTTATATAACCAGTCCACCACAGCCCAGTCCCCTGCACAACATGGTCCATCCCTTGACTTCCCTAACACCAGTTTACCCTCTAAACAACATTTGCCTTCCTCCTCTCCTGCCACTCATGCCCACCGAAATGGCAAACCCTCTATCCAACCATCTACATCACTTTCTCTAACACACATGCACACAGCTGCACAATCGAACACACGCATCCCGGTACTAGCACATTCACCTAACAAACTGACACCCCTTGCACACATATTAAGCGTATGTCCCCACCCCACCACAACCCCAGCAGAAGCTAGTCTGGATGAGATCATGTCCACACTTCATCTAATCAAAGAAGACCTTCACGCTTATAAAATCATCCATGGCTCCCAAGATCCAACACTCCTAACAAGTCCCGCACACACCCCCACTGCACAAAACACATTTCTCCCAGGTGAATATCAGTACCCTCCTGTAACCTGCCCTCCCGCCCTTCGCATACCAACAACCATCTCTCCGAGACCGATCTTCTCTCTCTCCTGCTCTCCTACGAACCAGCCTCTACTACCACTGTTCCTCCTACACACCTGCCCATACCTTCTATCCTAGCAAACCTTCACAGGCCCTCGTCTCACAACAACAGAGTAATCATCATCAATAATCTCTGTAAAGTCCCATTCACCTCTTCCCCCGTCTCCCCACGTCTTAAATGCTCACTCCTGAATTGTAGATCGGCATTGAAACACACCACTGACATAGCCGACCTCATTATCTCGACTAACCTTGACCTCATCATACTCACTGAAACATGGCTTACAGACTCTTCCTCGCCCCTCATCGACATTTTGGTTCCCCCTAACTATGACATCATCAGACTAGACAGGTTGGGAGGCAAGATTGGAGGTGGCATTGCATGCATACACCGCAGCAACATCACCATAAACAGAGCCATACCCTTGTTACTCCCTTCTTGTGAATACATCAGTCTCGACATCAACAGAAATGGTAAACCTGTCTGCTCGCTCCACATCATCTATAACCCACCTGGCGACAGCCTCCTATTCACAGAACACCTCATGGACCTGATCACATCACTCACCGGTAGACGAAACACACAAATTTTCCTGGGTGACTTTAACCTCCACTGAAACAACCTTAACGCCACAGTAGTCAACAGCCTCAAAAACATCCTCAACACCTTAGACCTCATCCAATTGTGCAACAGTCTGACACACAATAAGGGCGCAATCTTGGACTTAATAATTGCGAAGACTGATGCCTCCCTTGTGACTGGTCTGACCATCACATCATCACCTTCTTCATCAATGAAACAATCAAGCTGACCTCTGCCCAAGTTACAAAACCTAAGGTATGGAAAAGGGACTGGAAAAAGATCAACACAAACTCTTTACCCACCTCTAGCAAGAATCTACTTCTACCCCCCCGCTGGAACTTCCAATGTAACTGACCTCACCAACCACTACCTAAACTCCATGACCTCGATAATTAACGAATTTGCTCCCCTGCAACTAAAGAGAGTCTCCATGAAAGACTCGAAGCCCTGGTTCAACACGCTCCTTAACGAGGACAGACGTTCTCTCAGAACTGCTGAACGCAACTGGAGATCAGTACCATCCACCAATCTCCTCCTGACGCTAAAAAGAAAGAGAAACGCTTATTTTCGTAAGGTCAAATGCACTGAAGCAGACTTCTTTAGCCAACAACTTGACCAGGCAAAAATCGCCCCAAAAAACTTTTTGAATTATCAAAACGCAATCTAAGGACCAACCGCAAAGGCCACTTGAACTAACTCACCCACAACCATCTTGCGATAACTTTTCTAATCACTTTAACCTAAAGACGGAAAACATCAAGAAAGATCTCCTCAAGGACTTAATCTCTCACTCTGGCCCCCTCACCAAACCCCCCCCCCTTCCCAACAAATCCTATCAAAGTTTACCTTGAAAAACAACGCAACATGGTCATACTTTTAATCCTACTCTGAAGAAGCTATAGGATAATTTCTCAGTGCCCTGAAGCCTTCCAATCACCTCACGGACCCTCTCCCTGCAAATGCGGTCAAAAAGCTTACACCTTTGCTACTACCCCTATGGACCAAGATCATCAACAGTTCACTTCAACAAGGCTGCATCCCGGACTCATTAAATTTAGGACAAGTGTCTCCCATCCTTAAGAAACCCACAGCTGACCCCATGGACCTCAACAACTACCGCCCAATCTCCAATATTCACGGAATCAGCCATGACACACATCATTGATGATGCACTACAACTTCTCGATCATAATGAAGCATGTCTCCTCTTCCTATTAGACCTTTCCTCAGCGTTCGACACGGTCAAACACGATCACTTGACAGATCTGTTGAAACAAAGAATGGGTCTTTCAGGACCAGTGCTAGACTGGTTTACCTCTTTTCTGCATAACGGACTCAAAAATTCAAGGTCAACAACACACTGTCCAAACCAGTTCCTGGTACGCTAGGTGTCCCACAAGGTTCCTCGTTATCCCCCACACTCTTCAACCTCTTTATGGAACCACTCACCGATCTGTTACAAACATCCAACGTGCAATTCCACATGTATGCAGACGACACTCAACTCTACCTCAAAATCAACACCTTGGACGACATTAGTTTACTCAACAATACTCTTAAGACCACCAAAGCATGGCTGGCAATGAATCCCCTCTAACTGAATGCTTTAAAACTGAATTCCTCCTTATTGCCCAACCTGCCAAAGTCCCCACTATGCACAATTTGATAAAACACATCACAGCACTTGATGTTCAACCTACCATCGTGGATTCGGCGAAATCACTTGGTATAACTTTGGACAGTAACCTCAATATGCAGAAGCATATATTAGTAATGCAACAAGGGGAGCAAACTTTCAGATCAATACGCTAAGGAAGCTGAAGCCCTTCCTACCCCCCCAATGACTTCAAGTTAGCAATACAGGCTCTAGTTTTACCTCGGCTGGACTATGGAAGTGTCTCGTATGCGGTCTCCCCCAAGCTGCTACAGCTCCTCTAAGAGAATCCACCAACGCGGCAGCAAGACTCATCACTGGCTCGAAAAATAGGGCCCACTTCTCCCCGGATCTAAAATCTTTAAACTGGCTGCCATTTGAAGCCAGAATCCACCTGAAAATAGTTTGCATGACGCACAGGGCCCTACATCACAATACGCCCAGCTATCTCACACAAAAACTCATAATATCTGGAGGGTCAAGATCAACAAGAAGTGCGGACAACCTCCTTCTGAAACCACAAAAATTTGAAAAGAAAAAAACTTATAATTGCTCCTTCTCAGGAATGGCACCTAGGATTTGGAATACCCTACCACCAGAAATAAGACTGAACCCCTCCTCCTCTTCCTTTAAACTGGAAGTAAAAGGCATCCTTATGGCTAAATTTACATAAACATTGCCTCACATGATGGTGGAGAACCCCTATTTCATTCTTCTTGCCTACCTATTTAATGCTTGGCTCTTATATGTACAGCTTTGTTCACTTATTGTTGTCGTTTTCACAATCAATGTATTACCATCATCCTTCAAAACCAATCGGTGATGTTTTGCACCTTATCTGACTTACCCTTCTATCCATTGATTGTCTTTGCTGCCATCCTTTTTGGTCCTCCTTATTCTTAAATGTTTGATATGTCCTTTTGCTTTTCATTAAGCCTTTTGATGTTATACTTACGGTCCGGCTTATTTTTACTGTTTGTTATGCCTATACACTTTTTTACTGTAAAGCGCTCTGATACCCGCAAGGGTCTTGTTCGCGCTCTATAAAACTTTCAAATAAATAAATGCCAAAAAGGGGATGCATATACAGAAGAGCGGGGTCGTGGCTGACATCAGTTGCCAGTCTTATGAAGTGCCCTCTTGACATAGCGTTGAGTTTAGGGGGTCATTTACCTCACTCATAACTAACAAGCCTTTGTAGCAGTAAAGGTAAGGAAAAAGAACTTCAATGTTTTGCAGTCTTCGGGAGTGGGGCAGCGGCTTGTAAAACTATACTATAACTCCCTGAATGCACTTCACCATTTACATTGGGTAATCCCTCAGAGGGCCGGATGGCCAGTGAGTCTTCTGATGCAGAGCGTCATTTTACCTGCACTTTGCAGGGGACGGGTGTCACCAATCTAGGGGTATTACACTTGCCTTGGCATCCTTGGCATGGGTTCCCCTGACTTTTTGCCTCTACCTCCTGTATTTTTGACAGTATGCTGGATTGAATTTTTGCTGGCTTAGATGCTTTGGGCACTTTGCCACTGCTCATCAGTGTCATAGTGCAAGTGCTCCTTGTGTAAATTGTTATCCAGATTGACTATTCATGATTGCCATATTTGTCCTATAGGTTAACATGGGAGGTGCTTTGTAACATCCTACAAGTATAACTATAACTTTCCATTTGGACAAGATAGAGAAATTGAGTTTAGGTTCTCTAAACTTAGAATTTAATAATACATCTTTTTAGAAAGGTGGTTTTTAAATTGTGCATTTGAAAATGATACTTTTAGAAAGTCATCATCATAAAATCTTTATTTTGGTAAAAAAATACCATAAAAGCACAGGTTAAAATATGAACAGATGTATGGGTGTTACAGTTTATACATGACAATTAATTATTGCAAATCACATCCAAATTAGAACAATAAAATTGAATTCTATTAAAAACATGTCAGTATTTTTTAATGTTAAAAAAGAGACGGAGCAAGTTTATCAATTAGCCCATATACCATGCATTAACCCTGGTCAATTAAAACAGTACGAATACTCCACATAGCTGCCAGAAACTTCGAAACAGCAAAAACAATTGGTCCAGTGGTGTCAGTTTTTAATATTTTGAGTGCATGCGCACATTGCCGGAAACCAAGGTTTTTGCACAATGGGATAAGCCAATGCCTCCTCGATTTTAAATAGGCAGGGCAAAAAAAGAAGCCATGTGTCTCCGATTCGCTTTCACATTCGCACTGAGGGCAGTTTTTCGGAGCAGACATGGCCCATTTGCATGTGAAGGTTCGTAGGGGTAGAACGCCATATCTCCATTGCACATACAGTTTTCTGGCTAACACAGGGTAAATTTTATCTTGGAAACATTGAAAACGATATGTATCTTTCATCAAAAGAAAAGTAGCGGTTCTGGAGCCGATATTGGGATTCCACAGAGCAACGTTCAAGTTCTCAGCGCGACATACCTTCGCCATTGTAATGACCGAAATCGCTTTGCAACCCTGCTCAGGATCAGACCATAGGACGTAAAGTCCCAACCTGGTCAATTCCTTCTTGATATACATAAGCCAGGGGATTTTGAGTGTGCTTGGGGAAGTGAGTATTTCCCTGAGCTCCTGCCTATAGTTAATCAGCTCTGGCGTGGCCCAAAGCAGACGCCAGAACCTTAGTGGTTTTAGGGCTAACTCCTCATCGATTGGCAAAATCCCCATATCGAGTCTTAGTGGGAAGAGCGGGGTACTGGGCGGAAGGGCTAGCAAGTGCCTTAGAAAGTTGTTCTCTACCCTAGTGAATTGGGTGTTGTTACAATGACCCCATAGTTCACCGCTGTACATACTTGCACCCCTAGCTTGAGATTTGTAGACCTCCAAAGGGGGGGCAAGAGGTTTAATCGTTGAGACATTAGATAGTTTGAGGATCCCACCAGATAATTGGGCAATTTTTAGTTGGGATTTAGTTTCCTGTGGACCCCACGGCAGACTCTCATTAATTGTGACCCCAAGGTAAACAAAGGTGCTTACCCTTTCCAAGCTTGTTTTACCTGTGATGGGATTGGGTCTTGTGGTTCTAGGCGGGTTGAAGATCATGTATTTTGTTTTAAGTGAGTTGATCTTCAGTCCCCGAGCAACACAAAATTCTACAAAACCATCCAACGTCCGTTGAATGCCCATTGGGGATCTAGAGAGCAAGAGGGTATCATCGGCGAACATTATCGCCGGTACCCCATTCCCTGCTAGCTTGGGTGCGTCATTATGCTGGACCCCGTTAAGGGGCGCGATTATCCCGTTGCCGTAGAGGCAAAACAGGGTCGGTGCAAGCACACAGCCCTGCCTTACCCCCGGTCAACGGGGAATCTAGATGTTAATTCGCCACTCTTCCCGCATCTAACTTGCGCAAAGTTAGCCTCATGTAGCCTTATCAGGACTGAAAGGAGGTGGATGGGAGCACCCAGCTCGCAAAGAACACTCCAGAGTTTGCTCCTGGGTACAAGATCAAAGGCGGAGCGTAGGTCAATGAACACCATATAGACGCTGCAACCCTCTATATGTGCCGTTTTCCATTGCAATAGCACTAGTCGAAAGATTTGATCCATGGTCGAGGTGTTCTTCCTGAACCCCGCCTGATAAGGGCTGAGTATTGCATGCTCCTCCATCCAGTCCTGTAGCCGTTCCAAAATAAGTCTTGCAAAGATCTTTAGGGGAACATCAATGAGACGTATAGGTCTGTAGTTGGATGGGAGAAGAGGTGAGCCCTTTTTAAAGATAGGGACAATCTCTGCTCCCAGCCAAGTACTGGGGAGAGCCATACCTCTTAGGACTGCATTAAATACAGTCCGGAGATAGGGACTCCAAACTTTCCGCTGGTGCTTGAAGATGTCACCAGGGAGTTTGTCCAGACCGGGTGCTTTATTTGAAGCAATTTTGTTAATAGCGATGCACACCTCATCCACCGTTACCTCACACTCCTCTAACAGAGTATTATGCGGCGAGAAATGTTGGGAGATTAAGGTGTTTATCCGGGGGAGCCTTGCTCGAGTAGAGAGCCCGGAAATGTCCTTCCCATACTACTGGCGCTAGGTTGGGTTCTACAGCAGTTTTCGGTTGACCTGTGCCGTTATTAATTATGGACCAAAATGTTTTATAGTCTTTGGTGTCCAGGGCGGCAGATAAACTGGTCCACTTTTCCTGCTCCCACTCTTCCCTCGCGCACTTGGGGAGACTTTTATATCGAGCCCTCCTGTCTTTGACCGCTATTCTATTGTTATCTTTGAGGGCCATCACTAGCTCTGACTTGGCTTTCCTGCACGCCTTATTATACCAGGAAGAGCAGGGGACCTCTTTACCCTTCTTAGACTCCCTGGGATTCAATACCTCAGCTAGGTTAGTTGCTAGGTCCCCATAGTGCACCTCAAGTTGTGATAGAGAATCCACAGACAATAGGGGTTCAGGTAGGGCTGCAACCTCTGTCAAAAAGGGAATCGCCAATTTATACAATTTCGCTATCTGTTCTGGGTTTTTCTCAAGACGAGACCATCTAATAATGCGCCTATTGTTAGTCAGGGTGAGGTCATTGTTGTTATTTTGACCATCTCCCATCACTGTAGCTCCGTTTCTACCAACTTTTGGCAGGCCCATTTCTAAAATTAAGGCATTATGGTCACTATCCACTCTAGACACCACAGTGAGATCAATTGCCCTCGGCCAGAGCCTAGTTTCCAGTAAGATGTAATCAAGATGAGAAGTTTGCCCTGGTTTATTATAGTTACATTTGGCTGGAATGTCCGAGGGATTACGGCCATTACATGCACATAGAGAGTGGGTGGTGGTTAGTGCCATAACCTGAACTGCTAGCGGGGACAATGCCCTAACAGGCGGGGCCTGGGTCGTAGGGATTGACCAGTGGTCATCCTCTGCCATTAGAGTTCCTTCATTGAGTCCCTCTTGGGGCTCAAAGTGGCAGTTTAGATCTCCCCCTTCCACTATATTGAATTCATTCGGAATAGATGAGATGAAGATGGAAAGGTCATTAATAGTGCTGGACTCTTTGCCTGTGCTAACAGGACGTGAATAAACATTAATCAGTGCTAGCTTATAGGCATTTGGCCAGCCAAGAAGCACGCATTGAATGTCTCTAGAGTGAGTAGTGAGTGTTGTAGCTTTACAGCCCAGGTGTGATCCCACCCAGATAGTAAGGCCTCCCGAAGGACGACCTCGCCCTCCCCAAACTGCCGGGATATGGAAAGATGGGAAGCCCACCCTGAAATGCTCCTTGCGCGCCCAAGTCTCCTGGAACATGCACACATCATTTGCATCCACAAAGGATCCCCATGCTGGACAGGCGAGTTTGTTGGCTAATCCTGCCAGATTCCAGGACAGTAATTTTATTACATGTTCATTTTGGCCCCTGGCTCTTCTCTTACATTGGTCTACGTTGGCCTCCTCAAGCGGGCCTGTTTCACCTATAGAGCTATGGGTAGGCTCCCTCTCCCCCAT
The DNA here is from genome assembly GCF_964263255.1 of Lissotriton vulgaris. Lineage (NCBI taxonomy): Eukaryota > Metazoa > Chordata > Amphibia > Caudata > Salamandridae > Lissotriton > Lissotriton vulgaris. The sequence goes on along the minus strand of NC_141695.1, from coordinate 1,545,043,689 downwards.
GAGATTAAACACAGGCTCCTTATGCAACGGACAGCTCTTGCAGCCACTATAGTCAATGCAACCACCACTCGGCTTGTACTCTTCCCAACCCCTATTGCTTCCTGCTTCTGTCTACCTGGATCAGTCCCCTCTTCCGGGTCTTCCTCCGAATCCACCTGATTTATACCCCCAGTACTGCTAACCAATTTGCTTGGATTCAGTCAATCCACCGCATCTAAAGAACTAGGGGCCTGATTTAGGGGCCAGATGTAGCTCACCAAATACCGGTCGGTAACGGCCGATTTCGGCCGTTACTGACCGGTATTTGGTTTGTGACATGTAGGGGGCCTGAAATGTACATATTCGGTAAATTTACCGATTCCGTAAAATACTGAATTGGTAAATTTACCAAATCGGTAAATCTACATGTAGGTGGCACTGAAAACAGTGCCACAGGCCCTTTAGAATTCGTTATTTACCATCAAATACTGTTTGATGGTAATGGATACCATCAAATACTGTTTGATGGTAATGGATAGTTTCTCCATCTCCATAGTTTCTCCATCCCTAACACATGCCATAGTCTATGAAGCCAACCCGTAACAGAAGGGAGTGTAGTAGTGCGCCAGTGTAATAAAATGTTCTGTACCGCTGACCCCAATGCAATAGCTATTTGTCTGCCCCTACGAGATTTGAGGGGATACATCAACCCGTTCGGGAGGCCTAGCAGTATATATGCTGGGGAGCGCGGCAGTTCTGTGTCAAAATGGGAATCAATTTCGTCTAGTACTTCCTTCCAATAGGATTCTAGGAGTGGACAGTCCCATAGGATATGTGTCAGCGTGCCCATCTGCCCGCTCCACCTCCAGCAAGCGCTATCCTTACTACGGTCCATCTCGTGAATTCTAACTGGGGTGTAATACCAATAAGTGGAGACTTTAGTCAAGGTGTCGGTGAGGCCCATGTGGTACACCGAGTGCCGTGCTCTGTACGAAATCTGTTCCCATTCTTTATGTGTCAGTGTCCTACCCAATTCTCTCTCCCATCGTTCCCTCCCTGGATTATATAGGTGTGAGGCAGGCGGGTAGTAGTTTGTACAGGTCCGTGATCAATTTCACGTCCGATGAGCGGGTCATGAGCCACTTCTCGAAGGGGAGGAATTGCCTATCTGCTGCGTCTCGCACCTGCGGGTGCAAAGCCCAGTGGCGGACCTGCATATAACAAAGCCTCTCGGTCTCTTGGAAGGAGTACTTCTGTCGGAGGCGCAGGAAGGGAATGACACCCTCTGCGTCGTAAATATGGCACAGGGCTTGGCATCCGGCCATTCTCCAGTGGGTGAAGGCCCCTCTCTCAGTGCCCGGGGTGAAGTCCGGGTTATCTACTATGGGCGTAAGGGGCGAGGGGAACGAAGTAAGATTGTAATTGATGTTTGTCGCATCCCATACCCGCAGGGCAATCTAGTAATGAAGGAGGCGTAGAGGTTCACGGGTCGATGGACCCGGCGTAAGAACAGCACTTCCTGTAGAGGCCAGCCTGCCACTGCCTGGTCCTGAAAGAGCCAGTGCTTATCTGATTCCCACCTGCGCCATTCTACCAGATAGCGTAGTGGTGTGGCTTGGAAATACTTTCGGAGATCCGGAATCCCGAGTCCTCCAGCCTCAGGTGTTAACAGCGAGAGTGATCTCCTCATTCTGGGCCTCTTGCCCTGCCAGATAAAACGCGCAAGGTCAGCTTGCATCTGTTGGATCCACCCAACGGGCGGCTGGAGTGGTAGAGCTCGGAAGAGGTAAAGAATCTGGGGCAGCACCGTCATTTTAACCACAGCTATTCTGCCCAACCAGGAGATGGTGCTGCGGTTCCAACGTCCCAGCTCCTTCCGAATCTTCTTTCCCAAAGCGGCATAGTTAGCCGTGACCATAGCCGGCAAGGTGGGGCCAGCTGGATTCCCAGGTAAGGCACAAGATCTGATGACCAGAGCATGGGGAACATGCCCTGTAAGTGTGCCCTAGTGGCTGGGTCAAGGGACACGTCTAATGCCACTGACTTCCCCATGTTCATCTTAAAGCCTGCGTCGGCTGCAAAGGAGTCTAATTCCCCAATGCATACTGGGAGGGCCGTCCGGGGTTCGTCCAACGATAATATTATATCGTCAGCGTAGAGGCCTATGGTGTGAGTAAAGCCCCGGAACCGTATCCCTGTCGCTGCCGGATTCATGCGAATCCGTGGGGCAAGGGGCTCCATATACAGGGCAAAGAGCAGGGGTGAGAGTGGGCACCCCTGTCTAGTGCCTCTCTCGATGTCAAAGCTCTGTGAGCTGTATCCGTTCACCCGCACTACCGCCGTCGGAAATTTATAGCAATTGAGTACTAAGGATCGAAATTTCTCTCCAATGCCTGCCTTCTGCAGGACCTTTTCTAAATAAGGCCAATGCACCCGGTCAAACGCCTTTTCGGCGTCTACCGCCAACATCATCCTTTCCCCTGGGATCCGGGAGGCCTTCTCAATGAGGTGGACGATCCTTTTGGTGTTGTCCACCGTTTGCCTCCCGGGAACAAATCCCGCCTGATCCGGTTCAATAAGGCCTGGCAGGTGAGGGGCCAGTCGGGCGGCAAGGATCCCCGTATATAGCTTAAGATCAACGTTTAGGAGAGATATCGGCCTGTAAGAGCCGCAGAGTGTCCAATCATTCCCCGGCTTAGGGATGACTGTAAGAGAGGCTCACAGGAGGTCAGGTGGGATGGCCCCAGGGGTCGCGAACGAGTTGAATAGACGGGTGAGGAGCGGAGCCAGCAATGCACAGAATGTTTTATAGAATAGGGACGTATATCCGTCTGGACCTGGGGCTTTGCCGTGTTTAAATTTGGCAATAGCAGAAATCACCTCCTCGATTCGAATGTCACTATCTAGGTGTTCGGCCTGTGAGGGTGCCATGGATGGGAGGGTAACAGAGTCTAGAAACGCCATTGTTGCAGGTTCGTCCGGGGGATCCCCTGCATAGAGATTAGCGTAAAACCTGCGGAAGGTTTCAGCTATTTGGGCATCTTCCGTGACCATCGTCCCAGTGGGGTCATAGATCTCTTTCACCATTTGTTACTGGCGTTGTACCCGAAGTCTATTTGCCAGTAGGCGACCACAACGGTCCCCCCCAGTATAATAGGCATGACGCAGTCGCAACACTGCGTATTCCGCACGGTCCATATCTAGTGCCATTAGGAGTTTCCTGGCTCCCTTGAGTTGCTTCCACACCCGGGGTGCCCCTGTGCGGCGGTGTATCTGTTCGAGCTCACGGACCCATTGAGTGAGTTCCTCCCTTTTACTCTGCCTCTCCCTATTTTCAGCCGACGCGATGGCTATAAACTCTCACCTAATTACCGCTTACAGGGCAGCCCATCTTGTTGCCAGTGTGGTGTCGGGGTTATCATGGTGGGACAGATACTCCTGAGTAACCTCTGTTATGCGTTTAGCCACCTCTTTCCTATGAAGTAGAGTGTCCCTAAGACGCCAGACCCAAGGGTGCAAGTCACCGGTGCCAGGCTTAATGTAGCAAATACCGGAGCATGGTCCGATATGGAGATCACCCCCATTTCAATTGTCGAGGCCAACGCCTTTACCTGGGTCGTCACCAAAAGGTGGTCCAGTCTCCCATACGTCTTATGCGCATGGGAGTAGTATGAGTACGCCCTGTCAGTAGGGTGCATACAGCGCCAGAGGTCGTGGAGGTCCACTTTCGACAGCTGTGTTTTACAACCGGCGGAAATGTCCTCAGTCTGTGGGTTACGCTGCGCCAATCTATCAAGGGCCGAATCGAAAACCATATTAAAGTCGCCCCCAATGATAATGTGTCTGTCCTGCGAGGCAGTAATATCCACTAACGCCGATCGTAAAAACTGCTCCTGTTGGTCATTGGGGCTATAAAGGGATCCGACCAAAAACGGGAGTTCCCTAATTTTAAATCTGTAGGCCAGCAATCTGCCTTTGTGCTCTGCATGTTTATGAAGGACCTCCCCCTTGAAATGTCGTGCCACTAGGATCGCCACCCCTGCAGTCTTAGTGTTGCTGGAGGAAAAGAATTGTGTTGGAAATTTATGGGAACGCAGCCTATGGGAATCGCTAGGTAGCAACTGGGTCTCTTGAAGGAGACAAATATCCGCTTGTGTGTTCTCCAGTAAAGAAAACACCGCCCTCCTCTTGACCGGGTTATTGAGGTCTCTGACATTTAGAGTCACTATCTTAAGAGACGTGGGAGGCATGTGAAGTGGTGAAAGTTAAGCAAGAAATACCTGCCTGAGCAGGGCAAAATGTATATATGCCGTTAGCACGGCCGAGACCTGCATAATGCACTGGACGAACCCTCCCGACCCCCCATTCCCCAACTCCCCAGCCCTCAACCGAACTCCCAGACCCCCTCTCCCCTGAAAACAACCCGCACACCCCTCCGCTCTCACCCCTCCCGCTCCCAACAAGTTCCAGAACAGTATTGTCCCAGGCAAGTCCTCAAGGGACAAGTCTGTGGTAAGTCACAAATGTGGACGTCCAGCCACTACACCCCCACCCACCACCCCTTCCCCCCAGTATCCCCAAACCTGCAATGCAAAATAGGCTATGTTGATCTCCCCCCGGAGTCGGCTTAGGCCGTCATAGCGACATCACTCGCTGTAGTGTGACCGGCCGTCTCTCGGAGTGCCCCGTCCATTCTGGCTCGAATGGTAGGCGAGTCCAGTCGAGCAGAAGAAGCAGAGGACCAGTGTTCAGAGACCCTCTGCCAGCCGTCCCTGGTGGTGCGCCTTCTGTGTGGGGTGTGCAGTTCTTCTTCCGTCGCAGTGATACCCAGCACCTCGCAAGTGTCCTGGAGTGATCGGAGCTGGTGTAGGACGCCATTCCACCGGAAGATCAGACGGAAGGGGTGTCCCCAGGAATACTGTGTCTCGTGGGCTCTCAGAAAGTCCGTTGCTATTTTGAATGTTCTGCATTTTTGCAGCGTAATCGCTGATAAATCTTGGAAGAGTGCAACTGGATGCCCACGGAATTGGAGTGGTTGTTGTGTCCTCGCTTCACGCAGGATTCGCTCCTTAAGTGGGATATCGGGTAGGAAGATAGACTGAATAAAGAGTAACTGGTATTATGTACGATAAGTGACTCCATACGTTTCTTTTCATATATCTACAGATACGGTGTAATTAACCACTTCTTGAAACCCCAGCAAGAAAAGTCCTGAGGAAGGTGCCACATAATCAACTGTACTGCACCGAAACGCGTCGACGCACTGTTTTTTGATAAAAAGAATCCAGTCAGGGCCTGGTAAACTTTAGATGGATATCCAACTTTATCACTAATGTTTACATGAGTTTAAGTGGTTGAGGCTGTTGGATCTAAGAAAAATTTAGTGGCAGAGATATCTGTGAGCCACAGTGATACGAGGGGTTTTGTCATGATATGTATTTTTGTCCTTTGCTCATAAATTGTTTATATGTTCTAGATATGTCTGAATCAATTGTGCATTTTATCATTGTGTCTGTGTAATTCTGTTTTTATTTGTGTATGATCTCTTCAAGGTATATTCCTTGAATTTTAAACTGCATTGTATTGATCTGTATGAATTTGCTTTGTTTATTTATTGCCTAGACATTGGTTTTTAATAAAATTAGATTGTTAACGATTCTATTTCTTTGTGGAAGCCTTTTTATATTATCTGATATACAGTGCACCATAGGTCCTTCTTCCCTGACAAGACAGGGCTTAGGGCATAGGTGAACAAGTAGACTCCAGGGATTCCCCTTTTGACTCACTATCGGGTATGAAGGCCAGGATATCCGGAGGGGGCGCCGAGGACCGGCGCGTTCTGCCCACCCTATGCGCCCGGTCGATTCTGATAGGGAAATCCTCCGGCTCACCTAGTATCTCCCTAAACATGCTCTGCAAATACCCAGCAATGTCCTCTCCTTCTTCCGTGGAAGGTACCCCCCGGACTCGGATGTTATTCCGGCGGGACCGGTTTTCAAGGTCCTCCGTATGGGCCTGGAGGTTCAGCTGCTGTTCTCTCAGTCGCAGCACCTCCTGCTGTAGATGCACGACCTCTTCGTCCCTTGAATGTCCGGTTTCCTCCATGCTGGCTACCCTCTCGCCCAGACTATCCACCTCTCGCCGCACTTCTCTGACCTCTCCGGCCACTTCCTGCTTTAGAGTCTGAAAATCATCCCGTTGAGAGCTGAAAAGAGATTCCAGGAAGGACCTGGTGACCGGTGGCTCTCCTCCTCCTGCTTCTGATGGGCTCCTCGAGGGGCCCGGTGAGTGTTGTCTTTATCCTGTTTCGAGGAACCCTTGCTGAGCATCTCGGGCACTGTCCGTTCTCCTCTGTTCCCCCCCCTGTTGCTGGCCATTATCGAAGCAAAGGCTTTTAGGTGAGGCCTATCGGGTCTTCGGCGAGACCTTCCTGTCCTCCACCGACGTTCAGTCTGACCTCCTTGGTGGGCGCTGTGAGCTGACCGGTCCCGTCTCAGGTCAGAGGAGGGTACGAGCACTCACTGCGCGTGGACTCCGATTCTGCCTCCTGGCTCACCACGTGGCGGTCCGCCCTGTCCTGTGCGGTGATCTACGAGTGATCTGCACCACCGCTTATCAAGACTGTGCGGGCTGGACACCCTCTTCAGCCCCTCCGCTGCACTTGGGCCACTCCTTGGTAGCTTCTCCCAGCCAGGCTCCGTGCAAGTTTAAGGGCCGCTCCAGCCAGCCGCCATTGCTCCCGTCAACGTGGGCCTCTCTGGAAGGTGTCACTCTTGGGCTCTCATGGAAAACAGTCCCGTGGCCCCGCCGCCGAACCAGCGTGCGCTCCACGCCCCAGCTCGTTCACCTCGGGGCCCTCGTCCTTCGCCTCAAGTCCGAGGTTATCCCCGGTAACACACCTGTTCCGTGCGTTGGCGTAGACCGGGAGGCCCTGGTGCTATGCTTTGTCGACGAGGCTCGCTGCCCTTCGGGCGCCATGGCAGGGAAGCTTCACCTCTATCTCGGACCCTAGGCCAGTTCAATGAGTGTTGAGATTTTTCCTGCGTCATAGCCGTTACTTCAGTCGGCCATGTTCCGGCTAGGCCGCGCTTGTCGGGGTTAGTTCGGGGCCTAGTCCTTCTCGATAACCATTGGGTCTCATCTCTTCAGTGGACCTGCGTTTCATCGACTTCCTCGTTCCCACCGGCTCTGCACCACTCCTCCGTCGGTGGCAGATGCCGCAATCTTTCATCCCGGTGCAGGAATCCAGGCAGCTCCACCCACAGGCCGTTTCTTCGGCCTCGCGTAGAAGCTCCCGGCCGGTGGGAGGGCCTCAGCAATACTTTCGGTCCCCTCCGGTTCCTCCGCAGCCTCCGATCCGTCGTCTGTCATTCTGCGGAAGCCTCCGCTGCTCAGTCGGCCGATCTGCCACTTCAGATCCGTCATGGGTCCGGTTACTGCGTCATCCACTGCTCCGGCAGGCCTAGGGTCGCAGCTCCCCACGTCTCTGGCGTCGGCACCGGCCCGCACCGCGGAGCCTCGCCTGCGCAATCCCCGGGACGGACGCCAGCTCACAATGCACTACCGCAGCACCACCGCCTCCGCTGCAAGTTTCAGGCTGATCGGGGGAGATCGTGATAAATACAGGGCTTAGGGGTCTAGAGTCCGGAGAGCTCGCAGAGAGTGCGACCGCTCACCCTGCCATCTTGGCCACGCCCCCTGCCACCCCAGTTTAGACCCAGCCATATAATAGGCAGTCTTGACCCTGTTCCTCATTGGAACAGTCCAGACCGAACTCCCAAGCCAGGTCCTCCTTGTTTCTGGGTATTACCATTCATCAGCCAGGCTAGCTTGAATCTAGTGGCACAGTGAGTAAGGGACCCACGTCTGGGCATACCCATCCCACTTAGGCTGAACAGTGCTATACAAACAAACGATGGATGGAATGCTGAATAAATCATACATTCACCCCAGTCAAGAGATCTGGGTTAAATCTATTGTTCTTTTGCTCACCATGCCACCCCAGTTTAGACCCAGCCATATGTGGCTGCCTACAGGGAATGCACATCCCCAGCACCTGTCACTCCAAAACCAGTCAATACACAAGACAGAATGGTCAAACAAGAAAATGCCTACTTCTTAAAAGTGTTACAGCAAACTAATTATAGCCGGAATGCTGACAATGCAAACATTCTCCCCCAGTCAAAAGATCTGGGCTAAATCCGTTGTGCTTTTGCCCACTACACCACCACAATTTGGACCCAGCCATATGCAAATCAGTCTTGATCCTGTGCCTCATTGGAACAGTCCAAACCGAACTGCCAAGCCAGGTCCTCCCTGGACCGGAAACAAGCATCCTGGGAGCGGTTTCTGGGTATTACCCTTCATCATTTGGGTGGCGTAGTGGGCTTATTTTGACTTGTACTTACGTGGTAGTCTATTTACCTACATTTTATGCTATCCTACAACTTCCTCTGATGTGTTTGTAAAAGTTACCTTTTGTCCTGAAGATTGACCTTCTGTCCTGTATATTTGTCCTGAATATTGACCCTTTGTCCTGAATATTTACACTAACCGTCCTGAATTTGCAGCCTGTGCCAGTTGGTTACCCTACATAAAACTGTCTTGGTGGCAGCTAGGGTGGAAAATCCTGGGCTTGCCACAGCACGTCACCTGGGGTAACCAGGTAAGCAACCACTAGGTAGCCTCCTGGGTGCATGTCAGCTTTCCCTTGGCATCAAATTCATTTCAGGAGACAGAAAGCATGACACCAAACTTGACATGGTTATGTGGTGCTATGATGGGGTTAGCAACCTGGGTATTTCTGGGTGCAAGCCCCATGTTATCCTATGGACCACCTCTCACTTATAGTGTACTGGTAAAGACACTATAAAGACATGTATACTTGCACTTACATGTCTATACTCTGAATATACTGCAACCTGCCTCTTGGGAACAAGATACCTTTTCAAGAGGTGACTGACACATACTTAAGAGCAGTGCTGTGACCCTGTTATACATGGTGAGGACAAAGTCAAAATCGAGCAGTGAACACTGTCCCTGCAGTCTACATTGTCAGGCCTACTATCATCTGTTTACCTTGCTCATAGAAGGTGGCACAATCAGTGCTGCAGACCCTGAGTACCCCTTTACCACCCATGCCCTAGGTACCACAGTAACACTTACCAGAGACAATGTATAAGGGGCGCATGGTTTCTGTCAATTGGGATTCCAATTACAGATGTCACTTTTAGGGGGCGAGCACTGGCATTGGAGCCTCCTTAGCAGACTTCAGGGCACGGTCAGAGTCAAAAAACAAATGGGAGCAATAAGGGAGTGGACATCTGTAATAATCCCTGTTTTCTAACACCTATCAATAATTTGTTATTTCAAATGTACAAAACTTACATCATTCATGGCATGGTCAGTGACATCACTGATGACATCACTGATGACATCTCAAATGACATCACTGATGATATCATCCAGTGACTGCGTCTTTCTGTAAAGTTTAAATATGATATATATGCCAAAGACAGACTTTGGCATGGTCCCACGGGAATTTCGAAAAGTGGATTTCTTGGGGCACAGCGAACTTTACATCCCGCAGCAACAAAAATGACTTGCAATACAATACCCATTGGAGGGTTTTACAAAAAATGCCTAATTAATGAACCACATATACCAGCAAACACCACGAGCCATGAGGGGCGGTCCACCGAGGACAAAACTACTAATAAAGGAAAGAAACATGTGGTTCCCATTGACACCAATGAATGCAGTCACGGCACACCTCTGAAGAAGTTCGAGTTGGAGAACGAAACATGTTAGGATTGCCGTTTTGCTGAATAAATGAGGGATGTAAGCTTCGCGTGTGATGTGCGGCTGATTCTTTCCTTCTTGGAGGGGTTTTCTGCAATCTGTACCGGTGTGGTCCAACCGCAGCGACGCACTGCCAGCAAGCACGCCGGAGCCTGCTCGAAGATGGACCATGGTGGGTGAACACGAAAGTGACTAAGGGCAGGCTGGCGACGCCAAAGACAGACTTTGGCATGGTCCCACGGGAATTTCGAAAAGTGGATTTCTTGGGGCACAGCAAACTTTACATCCCGCAGCAACAAAAATGACTTGCAATACAATACCCATTGGAGGGTTTTACAAAAAATGCCTAATTAATGAACCACATATACCAGCAAACACCACGAGCCATGAGGGGCGGTCCACCAAGGACAAAACTACTAATGAAGGAAAGAAACATGTGGTTCCCATTGACACTAATGAATGCAGTCACGGCGCACCTCTGAGGAAGTTCGAGTTGGAGAACGAAACATGTTAGGATTGCCGTTTTGCTGAATAAATGAGGGATGTAAGCTTCGCGTGTGATGTGCGGCTGATTCTTTCCTTCTTGGAGGGGTTTTCTGCAATCTGTACCGGTGTGGTCCAACCGCAGCGACGCACTGCCAGCAAGCACGCCGGAGCCTGCTCGAAGATGGACCATGGTGGGTGAACACGAAAGTGACTAAGGGCAGGCTGGCGACGCCAAAGACAGACTTTGGCATGGTCCCACGGGAATTTCGAAAAGTGGATTTCATGGGGCACAGCGAACTTTACATCCCGCAGCAACAAAAATGACTTGCATTACAATACCCATTGGAGGGTTTTACAAAAAATGCCTAATTAATGAACCACATATACCAGCAAACACCACGAGCCATGAGGGGCGGTCCACCGAGGACAAAACTACTAATGAAGGAAAGAAACATGTGGTTCCCATTGACACTAATGAATGCAGTCACGGCGCACCTCTGAGGAAGTTCGAGTTGGAGAACGAAACATGTTAGGATTGCCGTTTTGCTGAATAAATGAGGGATGTAAGCTTCGCGTGTGATGTGCGGCTGATTCTTTCCTTCTTGGAGGGGTTTTCTGCAATATATATATATATATACATAATAGCAGCCCGTCCCGACGTTGTCCGGGTATGAATTGCTGCCGGCCAGTAGTATATTGTTTTGTAGGATTTCGTTTTGATAGCATTTCTTATCTGTGACATACCTGTGAAACGCTCCGATTCACAGTGCACTGCTGATGCACTTAAGAGTGCGCGTTCAGTAGTGTGTGAACTCGAGTTTCCCTACTTTATTTTCACTTGCAATATTATATAGCGCGAACTCGACAACATGGCATGAGCACAATTTACATTACAGAAGAACACATTCATTTGTGGTAGGCACGGGGAGACAAAGCGATTTGCCTGGAATGACAGGATGTTGAGCTGACGCCGAGATTCGAACGTAGCTCCCCAGCTCTAAAGTTTGCAACTTGTGGTGGGAGGTGTGTCTAAAAGTGTATGTCAGTGCTGGCCATCAATGAGAGAGACCTGTGCATTTTTCAAATCGGTGGTGAAAAAATATGAGTATGTTGCTGGAGATGTGGGCCGCCGTGCCATCAATGTACTTACCGGGGAAGGGTAAACACCCATTATTCCGCAACTTTCTTTCCGCATACCTTTCCGCATATCCGCATACCTTTCCGCCTATCTTTCGGCGACTGATCAGGGTGGTGGCAGCACCTTGCTATATCGTTTGGAAAAGGCGAGCAGACTGCGAGAGATTCTCTTCTGCTCACTCGCTCTCCGCAGCATTAATGCATCAGCTATTTTAAAAACAGTATTTTACACTCAATTGACTTAATAATTGTGCTGTGTGCTGTATAAATAATTGTACCGTTTTTAATACTCTGTACGCTGCTTCCCGGTCTCCCTGTGCCCCGTTCCACCGCGGCTTGCTGGTGCCGATTGTTGTGGAGGGCCAGGTCGGGCGCCATCTTTGGTGAGTCCCGGACCCCTGCTGGACTCCAGTTAGTGGTCCAGCTCGGGGAGGGGCTTGGGCCTTAAATAGAATTCGAATCTGCGGGCCTGTGCGACTGATCAGGGTGGTGGCAGCACCTTGCTATATCGTTTGGGAAAGGCGAGCAGACTGCGAGAGATTCTCTTCTGCTCACTCGCTCTCCACAGCATTATTGCATCAGCTTATTTTAAAAACAGTATTTTACACTCAATTGACTTAATAATTGTGCTGTGTGCTGTATAAATAATTGTACCGTTTTTAATACTCTGTACGCTGCTTCCCGGTCTCCCTGTGCCCCGTTCCACCGCGGCTTGCTGGTGCCGATTGCTGTGGAGGGCCAGGTCGGGTGCCATCTTTGGTGAGTACCGGACCCCTGCTGGACTCGAGTTAGTGGTCCAGCTCGGGGAGGGGCTTGGGCCTTAAATAGAATTCGAATCTGCGGGCCTGTGCGACTGATCAGGGTGGTGGCAGCACCTTGCTATATCGTTTGGGAAAGGCGAGCAGACTGCGAGAGATTCTCTTCTGCTCACTCGCTCTCCGCAGAATTATTGCATCAGCTTATTTTAAAAACAGTATTTTACACTCAATTGACTTAATAATTGTGCTGTGTGCTGTATAAATAATTGTAACGTTTTTAATACTCTGTACGCTGCTTCCCGGTCTCCCTGTGCCCCATTCCACCGCGGCTTGCTGGTGCCGATTGCTGTGGAGGGCCAGGTCGGGCGCCATCTTTGGTGAGTCCAGGACCCCTGCTAGACTCGAGTTACCGGTCCAGCTCAGGGAGGGGCTTGGGCCTTAAATAGCGATGCACCATAGAACGCGCAGCGGTCTCGCTCAGCGGGCGCGCCGTCTGCGCGCCGAAGGAGCGCCAAAGGAGGGCCCGTCTGTGCCCGTCCGTGCCACGGACGGGCCCAGGGCCTGTAATTCTGCCCGTTATCCCCCCGGTCGGAGTGTGCCTGGTAGGATCAGGTACTCTTGCAATGACCTTCTGAAGGTTAATCTCCCAGCTGGCGGGGGTATTTGTATGCGGGCGGGGCAGGACTGCGCTACTGTGAAGTGCTCTAATTGCGGTTTTCTGCCCCAGCCTTTCTTACCCTCACGATTAGGTAGTGAAACAGGTCCTACGACGATTAGGGCTCAGTTAATTAATGCTAGATCCATGGTAAAACATGCAGCTGACATTTTTGAAACGCTTGCTGATGGCCTGCTCGAGCTCCTCTTCATCACGGAGACGTGGCTTACCAACACATGCGCTCCGATTATGGAACTCGCTGTCCCGAGAGGATTTAAGATTGCTAGAGTTGATAGGATCACAGGCAGAGGGGGCGGACTAGCAGTAATTTTTAAGGAGGGGTGGCACTTCTCCACTGAGAAGTCCGATTTAGTGGCTGATGGAGAAATACTCCACTTCTCTCTCATTATCAACCCCCATTTCACCTTGGGAGGATCACTGATCTATAGGCCTCCAGGCTATGCTAGCCACTTCATTGATATTCTGGAGGAGTGTATAGTGCCACGGGCCCTGAGCTTTCGGAAATTTCTCCTGGTTGGCGACCTCAATATCCATGTTGATGTCTCTGACTCTACTGAGGGCCGCCGCTTGGGGGAAGTTTTCGACCTGGCCCAGCTTAAACAGTGGGAGGTTTCTCCGACCCATGTTGGAGGTCACCTCCTGGACCTAGTTTGCTCCAATTTCCCCATCAAGGCACTAAGTTCAGAAAAAGTGACATGGTCTGATCACGATCTTATTAGGTTTTCATGGGAGGTGGAGGATGTTGGCAGATCAGCTTCTGCACTGCCCATTAGCCATCCCCAGAAGGTCAACTTGGTTGCATTCGGCCAGGCTCTATCTAGAGCTCGCCCGACGCTTATCCCTGAGATAGGCGAGGTGGTCAGTGGCTTTAATGGGTGGGTGCTGCAGGCGGCTGATGCTTCTACGAAACATACTACCATGTCAAGGCTCAGTCGCACCCCTTCTCAACCCTGGTTTTCCCCTGAGTTGAGGGAGTTGAAACTGGGGTGTAAAAAGCTGGAGCGAGCATGGAGACTCGAGTATAGTTCGGAGACAAAGTCCGCCCTACACACAGCCCAAAAGAACTACTATACCGCTATTAAGAAAGCTAAAGGCAACTACTACGCAGGGAGAATCGCCAAAGCGGAAAATAACAGTAGAGAGATTTTCTCCATTGTTAAAAGCTTTCTATCCCCTGTTGCCGACACAACCATACTCCCTTCCTCCATTCAATGGTGTGAGGAATTGTCTGATTTTTTCATTAACAAAATAGCCCAAATTCAGAAGGACCTGCTTTCTGCTCTGCCAACGGCCAGCTCAGCGGCTGGCTCCTCCTTTATGCCATGTCACTGCGATATTCAGCAGTTCACGGATTTTTCGCTAGCTGCTGAATGCGACATACTGCCACTTCTCCAGTCCCTTAAATCGGGCTCACCCTCAGACCCTTGCCCTGCCCGGGTACTTTCAGAAGTGGCCAGTATTGTCTGTAGTGAGGTCACCCAGATAGTGAATCTTTCTCTATCCTCAGCAACGGTTCCCATAGGTTGGAAGCAGGCAAAGCTTTTGCCGCTTTAAAAAAAACCAGGGCTGGATGCTGCTGTTCCTGGGAACTATCGTCCCATATCCCTTTTGCCAGCATTGGCCAAAATCTGTGAGAAAGTGTTTTTCCGCCAACTCGGGAGCTTTGTTGAGACCTCTAACGCCCTGCATCCAGCTCAATCAGGTTTCAGGGCGGCCTACAGCACGGAGACAGCTCTGGTTGAAATGGCGGAGGCAATCCGGAAGTGTTTGGACGGTGGCGGCAGAGTGGTCCTGATTTTGTTGGACCTCTCTGCCGCGTTTGACACCGTTCCTTAGAGCTCCTCCTCGCCAGGCTGTCTGCGGTTGGCATCAATGGCTGCGCCCTGGCCTGGTTGTCATCATTTCTATCAGATAGGACACAACAGGTCTGGATGCCGCCCCATGCCTCAGAGCCTAAACCACTCCTCACTGGGGTCCCTCAGGGATCCACTCTTAGTCCCCTACTGTTCAATATTTACATCACTCCCCTGGTATACCTGGCGGAACAGTACGGGGCTAAGATTATTGGGTATGCTGACGACACACAGTTGTTGTTTACCTGGCCAGATGACCATCTGGATACCACAACAGTCCAGCTCTGCTTGTCCTCAGTCTTTCGCTGGCTGACTATGGCCCAGCTGAAATGCAATGAGGACAAATCTGAGGTCCTCTTCTACGGTTCCTTCCCTTCCAGCTTTAAAAACTCGCTGTGGCCCCCGAACATTCCCAGCCCCAAGGTGATGGGAGGCCCCGCAAAAAATCTTGGTATATGGTTTGGGGAGGACTTAAGATTCGAGGACCACATAAAGAAACTATCTGGGACATGTTTTGCTACTCTGAGAATGCTGCGAAGATTTTCCCATTGCTTCCCAGAGAAGCAAAAGAGACTGTTGCCCGAGCTCTCATCCTAGCAAGACTGGACTATGCGAACGCTCTGTTTAGCGGTATCCCTGCTTATTTGGTTAAACGCCTGCAGGTTATCCAGAACGCCGCTGTCCGCCTCCTGTTCAACGTTTCGAGATGGAAGAGCGTCCGCTCTCACATGCGCAGCCTTCATTGGCTGCCAGTGCCACAGCGCATCTTGTTCAAATCCCTAGTGCTCTTGTTTAGAGCAACCCACGATCAAGGGCCTGCCTATTTGAAGAAACGGTTCATCTTCTATGCCCCCACACGAGCTCTTAGATCGTCCTCCCTGTTTAAGATGACTCTTCCACGCTTTAAGCGAACTAGACTAGGGGGTCAGTCCATAGCCGTGGTTGCTGCCCGGGCTTGGAATGCCCTTCCCCTCCACCTGCGCTCCATTCAGTGCGTAGCCCAGTTTAAGAAAATTTTAAAACTTATCTATTTACTAGTGTGGCATAGGTTGGTCTCTGCTCTGTCTTTCTCTGCCTCTCGCCATCGCGCCAGGATACTCCAAAGTAATAGAGCGCGCTATAAAATGGTTTATACATACATACATACATACATACATACTCCGCATACTTTCATTACGAAAGTACCATGACTCCGCAATGGCATTATAATGCATGGCATTACATTTTATATGCTTTACCACGTATACATTTACAATGAAATTAGTTGTAAATGCATGAATGGTAAAAGCATGTTTTTTTAAATGTTTGGATAAGGTAAGTATGCGTATAGGGGTATATGTTTTGGGGTACTGAGGTATATGTTTTGGGGTGTTTGGGTATTTTAAGGGTTCAGATATAGTTATGGGTTATGGGGTACAGGGGTAGTTTTAGGGTTTAGGGATAGGTATGGGTTTTGGGGTACAGGGGTATTTTTAGGGTTCAGGGCTAGGTTTGGGTTTTGGGGTATAGGGGTATTTTTAGGGTTCAGGGTAGGTTTGGATTTTGGGGTACAGGGGTATTTTAAGGATTCAGGGCTAGGTTTGGGTTTTGGGGTACAGGGTTACAAGGGTATTTTTAGGGTTCAGGGCTAGGTTTGGGTTTTGAGGTACAGGGGTATTTTAGGGTTCAGGGATAGGTTTGGGTTTTGGGGTACAGGGTTATTTTTATGGTTCAGGGCTAGGTTTGGGTTTTGGGGTACAGGGGTATTTTTAGGGTTCAGGGATAGGTTTGGGTTTTGGGGTACAGGGGTATTTTAAGGGTTCAGGGCTAGGTTTGGGTTTTGGGGTACAGGGGTATTTTAGGGTTCATGGGTAGGTTTGGGTCTTGGGGTACTGGGGTATTTTTAGGGTTTAGGGCTAGGTTTGGGTTTTGGGATACAGGGGTATTTTTAGGGTTCAGGGGTAGGTTTGGGTTTTGAGGTACAGGGGTATTTATAGGGTTCAGGGCTAGGTTTGGGTTTTGGGGTACAGGGGTATTTTTAGGGTTTAGGGATATGTTTGGGTTTTGGAGTACATGGTATATTTATAGGGTTAAAATGCGTTAGTGTTTAAGAGTGTTGGGGTATTTTAAGGAGTAAGGGTGGGTTATGATTATGGGGTGCAGGGGTATTTAAAGGGAGCAGGGTGGACACCCGGAGCTGGAATGTACAGAAGCTGGGAAGAAAAAACAATGAAATATTGGGCACAACATTCACTTTTTTCCCATAATCCCGTGCCCCGCACACGCCCACATCCCAAGCACATGCCCACAGCACACGATTTGAGACATGGCATGAAGGGCGGAACGTACCACACGCCCCCAGCGTTTGTCACGCCCCCAGCACACGCCCACAGCACAACGCAGACACGCCCACAAGGGACTACTTTGCTGACACGGTTCTTTTACCTTTTAAATGTATATGGCGGGCGTCTGCATAACCTATGTCCTACTGCTGCAACTGCCCTTTCCAACGCTGTATTGGGTGTTGGGATTGGTGCTGTGGTTCCTGAGATTACCCGCCTCAAAGGTTTGGGCTCTCTCTTTATTATATTAATATATATATATATATATATATATATATATTCACTGAAAAAACCATAGGTTATAGACCATATATAGTTAGGAATTAGTATTTACAAAACCTTGAAAATTCACTTAAAAAACCATAGGTTATAGACCATATATAGTTAGGAATTCGCATTTACAAAAACTTATTTTACTCACACAAAACCATTGAAATTCCATATATAGTTAGTTGCACTAACTATATATCTCGCACCCGCAATCCACTGCTGATGATGTCACATATTACATCATTCATGACATGGTCAGTGACATCACTGATGACATCACTGATGACATCTCAAATGACATCACTGATGACATCACTGATGACAACATCCAGTGACTGTATGTTTCTGTAAAGTTAAAATATGTCTTACATATTGAAGAATGAGTGGATGTATAAGTGTCTGGATGAAGGATTTAGTAGGTGCATGACTGACTGTATGAGTGAGTGATTAAATGTGTCTCACTGAGTGCATGGGTTAGTGACTAAACTGTCTTAATTTGTGCATCATTATGTCTGTTGTTCTGTAAACTGTTGCATGTGTTGATAAGTAGCTATATGAGTAACTATATGGGTTATTGATTGGTTGCCCAAGTATTTGTATGGGAGACTGAGTGTGTGTGTGGGTGGCTGGGAGGTGTATGACTCTGTGCATAGATGTGTGAGCAGTTGATTCACTAGATGTATGGTTTCAAAAGTGCATGTGGAAACAGCTGTATGGGCGGTTGACTGTGTGCATGAGTGTATTGGTGAGTGAATGGATATCTCAGTGCTACATGTCAAAGTAAGTACATATGTAAAACACAGTACATGTGAGAGTTGACATATATAAATAACTGTGCATAAGAGCCAGTGAATGTGTGAGTGGCTGTATGGATCATTGTGAACTTGTATCAGGGATTGTATAAGAGAGTAAATATGTGTTAGTATATGTTTGAATAAGTAAAGTTTGTATAACTGTATAGTTGAGGAAATGGAGGTGTGATTGATTCTTTGCATGACTGACTAGGTGTGTGAGTAACTCCATGGATGAGTGACAGTCTGTGAGTGTCTGTTTACACTGATTGTATCTAAGGTTATATTAGAGTCTGAAGAGGTTCATCGTATTATCACATGAATGATATCATCAGTGATGTGATCAGTAATGTCAAATGAGATGTCATCAGTGATGTCATCAGTGATGTCATTTGAGATGTCATCAATGATGTCATTTGAGATGTCATCAGTGATGTCATCAGTGATGTCACTGACCATGTCATGAATGATGTAATATGTGACATCATCAGCAGTGGATTGCGGGTGCGCGATATATAGTTAGTGCAACTAACTATATATGGAATTTCAATGGTTTTGTGTGAGTAAAATAAGTTTTTGTAAATGCGAATTCCTAACTATATATGGTCTATAACCTATGGTTTTTTAAGTGAATTTTCAAGGTTTTGTAAATACTAATTCCTAACTATATATGGTCTATAACCTATGGTTTTTTCAGTGAATTTTCAAGCTTTTGTAAATGCTAATTCCTAACTATATATGGTCTATAGCCTATGGTTTTTTCAGTGAATATATATATATACATACATATATAAACATATATCATCTGTATATCTATATAAATACAAACATAAATGCATGCATACATATACTTATATGCATACAGATGCATGTTATTTACATGAAAGTTGAAAAAACACTAATAAAAGCAAAGCTAAAAAGCCACCTAATTACAAACAGAATGGCTTTAACTTAAACGAGGGCGAGATCTATTGCATTTTCAATGCTTGTTTACTTTGGTTCCATCAAGAAGGCATTCAGATGTGTCACACATTTGCCATAAATTCTGAATGTTAGCACTCTAGTTGCACATTAGATCACTGTAGTAAAGCTACTGCTCACCAGGGACGTCTGCTGCTGGTATTCAAAGTGCATGTTTCAGTCTGCATGTCAGAATTTTTTTAATGAAATAGAAGAGGATTTGAGAAGTCACTCAAAATGATCCCTAATTTTTCTTTCTGAAGCACTAATCATACTTTCTATGGCAAAATTAACCCCCTCATGTTGTTCCTTTTTAAATTGAGTGTTTTCAGACTTACCACTTCATTCCAATCAAGATGGCTTCTGGTGTGCCATACTTTTGTCATAAGTAAGACTGTTAGCGCTCTAGTTGTTCTTTAGAACACTCTGGGACATTCTGTCATTGGGCTATACTTGGGGTACATCTGGGTGATATTTGGGCTACATTTAGGCTCTTTTGTCTCTGGTGGCCATCTTGGGAGACTGTATGTCAGAATTTTTTAATGAAATTGAAGAGGGTTTGAGAAGTCACTCAAAATGTGCCCTAATTTTTCTTTCTGCAGCACTAATCATAATTCATATGGCAAAATATACCCCCTCATTTTGTTCCTTTTTAAATAAATGTTTTAAGAGTTACCACTTTATTCTAATCAAGATGGCTTCAGGTGTGCCATACCTTTGTAATAAGTAGGACTGTTAGCGCTCTAGTTGTTCTTTAGAACACTCTGGGACATTCTGTCATTGGGCTATACTTGGGCTACATCTGGGTGATATTTGGGCTACATTTGGGCTCTTTTGTCTCTGGTGGCCATTTTGGGAGACTGCATGTCAGAATGTTTTAATGAAATAGAAAAGGATTTGAGAAGTCACTCAAAATGTGCCCTAATTTTTCATTCTGCAGCACTAATCATACTTTCTATGGCAAAATATACCCCCTCATGTTGTTTCTTTTTAAATTAAATGTTTTAAGAGTTACCACTTTATTCCAATCAAGATGGCTTCAGGTGTGCCATACCTTTGTAATAAGTAGGACTGTTAGCGCTCTAGTTGTTCTTTAGAACACTCTGGGACATTCTGTCATTGGGCTATACTTGGGCTACATCTGGGTGATATTTGGGCTACATTTGGGCTCTTTTGTCTCTGGTGGCCATTTTGGGAGACTGCATGTCAGAATGTTTTAATGAAATAGAAAAGGATTTGAGAAGTCACTCAAATTGTGCCCTAATTTTTCATTCTGCAGCAATAATCATACTTTCTATGGCAAAATATACCCCCTCATGTTGTTTCTTTTTAAATTAAATGTTTTAAGAGTTACCACTTTATTCCAATCAAGATGGCTTCAGGTGTGCCATACCTTTGTAATAAGTAGGACTGTTAGCGCTCTAGTTGTTCTTTAGAACACTCTAGGAGGCTGCAGTAGAACACAAAGGAATCAACTGACAGTCTCTGTCCTTGTTGGATGTACATGTTTTACTGAGAATGTCAGACTTCATTTTCACATGACTGAGAAAGATAATGTGAATTTACAGAAAATATGCTTTCAGTTTAGCTTATAGATCCCCTTCCAAACCACTGTGGGAAAATCATGAGATATTAGTTTTCTTTCAAACAATATTCATGATATCACAGCAGAAGGTTTTTTCACATGGTAAAATCACCTTAGAACCCACCACAATTCCTAAAACGAGTATGGTACCATCAACAAATGATTTATAATGTAACTAAAGTCCTAAAACCCTCTATTAACTACAATGCTTTTTTAATGAGGTGCTATCATGTATATTGGTCCCAAGATGGCTGCCAACACTTCTTGGATGAAGTGCTGACAGCCAATCAGATCAGATGTGTGGTTAGGCTCCGCCCAGATATATATCTTTTTTTGAACCTAAATTACTCAAAATCCACTGGAGCACATATATTGAGACCTAGCAAAGGCACATCGGGCTAACAGTCCCTACAATTTTGCCAAGTTTCGTGCAAATCCATTCAGCCGTTCGAGCTAAAAGTGAGGCCAACCGCCCTATGGAAATTAACATGGGAAAAACGCGTTTTGGGACCCCCCTTTTTTCTCGGCCCCCCCTTGATGAAACCCCCCCAAATTGTCAGGTGCTGCTCAGAAACAAAATGTTCCATTTTCCTGAAAATTTCAGCCAATTCCGTCCACAAACGCCAAAGTTATTAGACATAGAATTTTCTAAAATCCCATAGAGAAAAAATCCTAACTATATATACCTACTGGCGACCGCCAGTAGGTAATATATATATATATATATATATATATATATATTCCATATATAGTTAGTTGCACTAACTATATATCGCGCACCCGCAATCCACTGCTGATGATGTCACATATTACATCATTCATGACATGGTCAGTGACATCACTGATGACATCACTGATGACATCTCAAATGACATCACTGATGGCATCTCAAATGACATCACTGATGACATCACTGATGACATCTCATTTGACATTACTGATCACATCACTGATGATATCATTCATGTGATAATACGATGAACCTCTTCAGACTCTAATATAACCTTAGATACAATCAGTGTAAACAGACACTCACAGACTGTCACTCATCCATGGAGTTACTCACACACCTAGTCAGTCATGCAAAGAATCAATCACACCTCCATTTCCTCAACTATACAGTTATACAAACTTTACTTATTCAAACATATACTAACACATATTTACTCTCTTATACAATCCCTGATACAAGTTCACAATGATCCATACAGCCACTCACACATTCACTGGCTCTTATGCACAGTTATTTATATATGTCAACTCTCACATGTACTGTGTTTTACATATGTACTTACTTTGGCATGTAGCACTGAGATATCCATTCACTCACCAATACACTCATGCACACAGTCAACCGCCCATACAGCTGTTTCCACATGCACTTTTGAAACCATACATCTAGTGAATCAACTGCTCACACATCTATGCACAGAGTCATACACCTCCCAGCCACCCACACACACACTCAGTCTCCCATACAAATACTTGGGCAACCAATCAATAACCCATATAGTTACTCATATAGCTACTTATCAACACATGCAACAGTTTACAGAACAACAGACATAATGATGCACAAATTAAGACAGTTTAGTCACTAACCCATGCACTCAGTGAGACACATTTAATCACTCACTCATACAGTCAGTCATGCACCTACTAAATCCTTCATCCAGACACTTATACATCCACTCATTCTTCAATATGTAAGACATATTTTAACTTTACAGAAACATACAGTCACTGGATGTTGTCATCAGTGATGTCATCAGTGATGTCATTTGAGATGTCATCAGTGATGTCATCAGTGATGTCACTGACCATGTCATGAATGATGTAATATGTGACATCATCAGCAGTGGATTGCGGGTGCGCGATATATAGTTAGTGCAACTAACTATATATGGAATTTCAATGGTTTTGTGTGAGTAAAATAAGGTTTTGTAAATGCGAATTCCTAACTATATATGGTCTATAACCTATGGTTTTTTCAGTGAATTTTCAAGGTTTTGTAAATGCTAATTCCTAACTATATATGGTCTATAACCTATGGTTTTTTCAGTGAATTTTCAAGGTTTTGTAAATGCTAATTCCTAACTATATATGGTCTATAGCCTATGGTTTTTTCAGTGAATATATATATATATACATACATATATAAACATATATCATCTGTATATCTATATAAATACAAACATAAATGCATGCATACATATACTTATATGCATACAGATGCATGTTATTTACATGAAAGTTGAAAAAACACTAATAAAAGCAAAGCTAAAAAGCCACCTCATTACAAACAGAATGGCTTTAACTTAAACGAGGGCGAGATCTATTGCATTTTCAATGCTTGTTTACTTTGGTTCCATCAAGAAGGCATTCAGATGTGTCACACATTTGCCATAAATTCTGAATGTTAGCACTCTAGTTGCACATTAGATCACTGTAGTAAAGCTACTGCTCACCAGGGACGTCTGCTGCTGGTATTCAAAGTGCATGTTTCAGTCTGCATGTCAGAATTTTTTTAATGAAATTGAAGAGGGTTTGAGAAGTCACTCAAAATGTGCCCTAATTTTTCTTTCTGCAGCACTAATCATAATTCATATGTCGAAATATACCCCCTCATTTTGTTCCTTTTTAAATTAAATGTTTTAAGAGTTACCACTTTATTCCAATCAAGATGGCTTCAGGTGTGCCATACCTTTGTAATAAGTAGGACTGTTAGCGCTCTAGTTGTTCTTTAGAACACTCTGGGACATTCTGTCATTGGGCTATACTTGGGGTACATCTGGGTGATATTTGGGCTACATTTAGGCTATTTTGTCTCTGGTGGCCATCTTGGGAGACTGTATGTCAGAATTTTTGAATGAAATTGAAGAGGGTTTGAGAAGTCACTCAAAATGTGCCCTAATTTTTCTTTCTGCAGCACTAATCATAATTCATATGGCAAAATATACCCCCTCATTATGTTCCTTTTTAAATTAAATGTTTTAAGAGTTACCACTTTATTCCAATCAAGATGGCTTCAGGTGTGCCATACCTTTGTAATAAGTAGGACTGTTAGCGCTCTAGTTGTTCTTTAGAACACTCTGGGACATTCTGTCATTGGGCTATACTTGGGCTACATCTGGGTGATATTTGGGCTACATTTGGGCTCTTTTGTCTCTGGTGGCCATTTTGGGAGACTGCATGTCAGAATTTTTTAATGAAATAGAAGAGGATTTGAAAAGTCACTCAAAATGTGCCCTAATTTTTCTTTCTGCAGCACTAATAATACCTTCTATTGCATAATATACCCCCTCATTTTGTTCCTTTTTAAATTAAATGTTTTAAGAGTTACCACTTTATTCCCATCATGATGGCTCCAGGTGTGCTATACCTTTGTAATAAGTAGGACTGTTAGCGCTCTAGTTGTTCTTTAGAACACTCTGGGACATTCTGTCATTGGGCTATACTTGGGCTACATCTGGTGATATTTGGGCTACATTTGGGCTCTTTTGTCTCTGGTGGCCATTTTGGGAGACTGCATGTCAGAATGTTTTAATGAAATAGAAAAGGATTTGAGAAGTCACTCAAAATGTGCCCTAATTTTTCATTCTGCAGCACTAATCATACTTTTTATGGCAAAATATACCCCCTCATGTTGTTTCTTTTTAAATTAAATGTTTTAAGAGTTACCACTTTATTCCAATCAAGATGGCTTCAGGTGTGCCATACCTTTGTAATAAGTAGGACTGTTAGCGCTCTAGTTGTTCTTTAGAACACTCTGGGACATTCTGTCATTGGGCTATACTTGGGCTACATCTGGGTGATATTTGGGCTACATTTGGGCTCTTTTGTCTCTGGTGGCCATTTTGGGAGACTGCATGTCAGAATGTTTTAATGAAATAGAAAAGGATTTGAGAAGTCACTCAAAATGTGCCCTAATTTTTCATTCTGCAGCACTAATCATACTTTCTATGGCAAAATATACCCCCTCATGTTGTTTCTTTTTAAATTAAATGTTTTAAGAGTTACCACTTTATTCCAATCAAGATGGCTTCAGGTGTGCCATACCTTTGTAATAAGTAGGACTGTTAGCGCTCTAGTTGTTCTTTAGAACACTCTAGGAGGCTGCAGTAGAACACAAAGGAATCAACTGACAGTCTCTGTCCTTGTTGGATGTACATGTTTTACTGAGAATGTCAGACTTCATTTTCACATGACTGAGAAAGATAATGTGAATTTACAGAAAATATGCTTTCAGTTTAGCTTATAGATCCCCTTCCAAACCACTGTGGGAAAATCATGAGATATTAGTTTTCTTTCAAACAATATTCATGATATCACAGCAGAAGGTTTTTTCACATGGTAAAATCACCTTAGAACCCACCACAATTCCTAAAACGAGTATGGTACCATCAACAAATGATTTATAATGTAACTAAAGTCCTAAAACCCTCTATTAACTACAATGCTTTTTAATGAGGTGCTATCATGTATATTGGTCCCAAGATGGCTGCCAACACTTCTTGGATGAAGTGCTGACAGCCAATCAGATCAGATGTGTGGTTAGGCTCCGCCCAGATATATATCTTTTTTTGAACCTAAATTACTCAAAATCCACTGGAGCACATATATTGAGACCTAGCAAAGGCACATCGGGCTAACAGTCCCTACAATTTTGCCAAGTTTCGTGCAAATCCATTCAGCCGTTCGAGCTAAAAGTGAGGCCAACCGCCCTATGGAAATTAACATGGGAAAAACGCGTTTTGGGACCCCCCTTTTTTCTCGGCCCCCCCTTGATGAAACCCCCCCAAATTGTCAGGGGCTGCTCAGAAACAAAATGTTCCATTTTCCTGAAAATTTCAGCCAATTCCGTCCACAAACGCCAAAGTTATTAGACATAGAATTTTCAAAAATCCCATAGAGAAAAAATCCTAACTATATATACCTACTGGCGACCGCCAGTAGGTAATATATATATATATATATATATATATATATATATATATATATACCAAGCTCTTTGACAAATGAGTGGGTGTATAGGTGCCTGAATGGATGATTTAGTAGGTGCATGACTGACTGTATAAGTGAGTGATTAAACATGTCTTACTAAATGCATGGGTTAGTGACTGTGTGAATATCTGTATCAGTCTGTCAGTTGGTGTGTAAGCGACTGCATGGGTTGGTGAGTAGCTACATGAGTGTCTATATGGTTTATTGATTATTTGTCTGAGTATCTGTATGGGTGCCTGAGTGTCTGTGTGGGTGGGTGGGGTGTGTGACTCTGTGCATAGGAGTGTGAGTGGTGATTCACTGGGTGTATGGATTTGAGAGTTCATCTGTGAAGGGCTGTATGGGTAAGTGAGTGTGTGTATGGGTGTGTTGGTAAGTTAATGGATGTCTCAGTGGTACATGTGTGAGTAACTACATATGTGAAAGGCAGTATATGTGAGTGTTGGCATATATAAATGATTATATGTGAGAGTGAGTGACTGTGAGAGTAGCTGTATGGATAAGTGTGTGCTTGTTTCAGTGATTGTATAAGAGAGTAAGTATATGTTAGTATCTGTATGAATAAGTGAGGTGGGTATATAACTGTAGAGGTGAATAAACTGAAGTGTGATTGATTCTTTGCATGACTGACTAGGTGCATGAGTAACTCTATGGATAAGTGGTGGTGTGTGAGTGTCTGTATAGGTGTATGAGTGCATATGATAGTGTTGTATTGATAAGTGACTGCATGTATGAGTGACTGTATGGTGAAGAGTGGATGTGTGTGTAGACCTAGGAATCAGTAAGTGGGTATGTGATAATTGGTATTGGTGTGTCAATGGTTTCAAAAATGAAAGTCTGTATTTTAGAGTGGGTGTATTAAAGGTTATATTAGGGTATGAGGAGTTGCATCAGATTATCAAGTAGATGATGTCATCAGTGATGTCATTTGAGATGTCATCAGTGATATCATCAGTGATGTCACTGACCATGTAATGACTGATGTAATATGTGACGTTATCAGCAGTGCATTGCGGGCGCAAGTTATTGTTAGCTCAACTAACTACAACTGCCAAATTTCTCTGGTTTTGTAGGAGTCAAATGTCCAACTAACTATAATGTCCTGAAAACTGTGTTTTTTTTCAGTGAATTTCTAAGGTTTTTTAAATGCTAATTTCTAACTATAACGTCCCAGAAACTTATGTTTTTTTCAGTGAATTGAAAAGGTTTTTTTAAATGCTAATTTCTAACTATGCCTACAGAGGTAGGACATGTGCAGAGAAAGGAAGAAAAGCGTAGAAAGAAGCAAGAGAAATGCAAAAAGAGGCAACAGAAGTACAGAAAGACTGAGAAAGGGGCAAAAGAAGCAAGAGATATGCAGACAGAACTAACAGAGGTGCAGAAAGAGGCCTTGTTGCAAAGTCATCGTGTGCCCCCAACTTTTTGCTAACTGGTACTAGTGGTAACTGACTCTGAATAACCAGGCCAGTGCTATGCTGAAAGACACTTGGAATACAGTCAAAATACCTACATACACTAGGGTACACTATGGGTTGGGATACCCCTGTGATTGGCATGGCCATAGGGCAGGGGGATTAAAACTAACTCTAAGTCAGAGGTACAGAAAGAGGCAAGAGAAGTACAGAAAGAAGCATCAGAAGTGCCAACACAGGCAAGAGCGGTGCAGAAAGAAGCAAGTGAAGTGCAGAAAGAGGCAAGAGAGGTACACAAAGAGGCATTAGAGGTACAGAAGGAGGCAAGAGAGATGCAGAAAGAAGGGAGAGAAGTGCAGAAAGAGGCAAGGGAATTGCTGAAAGAAGAAACCTAGGAGTAAAAAAAGCAAGAGAAGTGCAGATATAGGCAAGTGAGGTGCAGAAAGAAGCAAAAGCAGTACAGAAAGAACCAACAGAAGGGCGCAGAAAAAGGTAGGAGAGGTAAACAAAGAGGCAAGAGAGGTACAGAAAGAGGCAGGAGTGGTGCACAAAGATGGAATTGAAGATCAGAAAGAAGCAACAGAGGTGCTGAAAGAGGCACAAAGGGTGCAGAAATAACCAAAGGAGACACAGAAAGAGGCAAGAGGGGTGCAGAAAGAAGAAAGAGCAGTAAAGAATGAACCAACAGAGATGCAAAAAGAGGCAAGAGGAGTGCAGTAAGAGGTAAGAGAGGTGCACAAAGAGGCAAGAGAGGTCCAGAAAGAGTCAGGCGGGATGCAGAAAGAAGGAAGAGAAGTCCAGAAAGAGACAAAAGAATTGCCATTTTACCATTTTCAAGCTTTATTTCGATCTGGTAGACCATAAAAGCAAAAACGTAAAATACATACAAGGCGAGGTTGAACAAATAAAAACAACAATGGCCTTTAAAAGGTAATCCATGTACAGTGAGTTAAACACAATTCATAACAGTTAAAAAGATGTAAAAAATTGTAAAAAGAGAATTAAACATTGATTTTATTTGTAGATAAAGTCAAGACAATAGGAAACGGCAGAAGAACAATTATCATGTGCAAGGGGGAGTTAAAAACTTACGGCACCTGTGCCACATGTAGTTTAAAAAACAGGACACAGCAAAAACATTCGGCGGTGAGTGTCGGTTCTCAAGACTCTAAAGGCTTCCTCTGACTTTTGGTACCCCAAGTTCCTGCATATTGGTAAAAGCCAGTACCTCCTGGGTGCATCATATTCTGGGCAAAAGAAGAGAACATGAATGGGAGTTTCTTCTTGGCTATTGCAGGCAAAACAGCTAACAGGGGCAGCTTTAGACCAATTCTTTGTAAATGCATGGCCCAGCAAGCAACCAAGTCTAAATTGTATATAGAGTTTCCTTGCTATAATTGGATGTACATCATCAAGGAAGGGTTCAAGTGTGTACTGGTCTTTCAAATTGAGGAAGACAGAGGTTAGGCGGCCGGGTTTAAGCCGTGATATTTTCGGTGACACTTCCTCAGGGTGGGTCCATTAGTTCGGCCAGCCTAGTCTATGGCACAAGTCTTTTATGTGTATGAACCAGGGTAGTTTACCCACCCCAGGGAGCCGCATAATCGCTTTGAGTTCCGACTGGTAGGCTATTAGCTCGGGTGCCGCCCATAGCCTATGCCAAAAAGACAGAGATCGTAGTCCGATCTCCTCATCTATGGGTCTTATCCCAAGGTCCATATGTAGGGGGATGAGAGGGGTGCTTTGTGGCAGGCTCAAGAGCTGCCTCATAAACTTGTTCTCAGTTTTGACCAATTCACTTACAGGGAAGTGTCCCAAAAGTGCTGCCCCTTACATTACAGCACTCCTTATTTGGACTTTGTAGATCTCAATCACTGGGCCCCTTGTCTAGATGTGGAGATTCTATAAAGTTTTGCTAGTCCCCCTGCCATCTGTGCTAATCTTAGTCCTGCCTTTTCTTGCTGTGGGTCCCAGCCAAAGGTTTCCGTCAGTGTGACACCTAGGTAATCGAAGACAGCTACCCTCTCTAGCTGGATACCATTTAGGGTGGGATTAGGGCGAGATGTTTTGCTAGGAATAAATACATGTACTTGGTTTTTAGTGTATTAATCTCTACGCCCCTATTTTTACCGAATAGAGAGAAGCTGTTGAGGGTCCTTTGTAAGCCCATAGGTCATTTAGATAGTAGCAAGGTGTCGTCCGCAAACATCATTGTTGGCACCTTGCAACGGGCGAGGCTTGGGGCATCAGTGTTAGCAACCTTGTTTAGTTGGTCCACCAGGGCATTAATAAAAAGGCAGAACAGAGTGGGGGCCAAAACACACCCCTGCTTTACACCCCTGTTCACTTGGAAACGTGGGGTCAGTTATCCATGTTTCCCAAATCTCCCCTGGGGAAAGTTTCCAGTATGCAATCGCTTGATCAAAAGGAGCAAGTAGGGCGGAATGCCCAGTTGCTCGAAGATTGCCTAAAGTTTATCACGGGGCACCCGATCAAAGGCTGATTTAAGATCAACGAAGATCAAATAGAGGCTCTCACCCTCTATGGCCACTGTCTTCCAATACAATTGGAGCCTGAAAATTTGTTCGATGGTGGAAATGTTTTTGCGGAAGCCTGCATGGTACGGACTCAGAATCTCACACTCATCCACCCAGGACTGGAGACGCTCCAGGACAATCCTGGCAAACATCTTCTGGGATATATCAATCAGGCTGATTGGCCTGTAGTTAGTGGGCAGGAGGGGAGATCCCTTCTTGTACACTGGGAAAATTTCTGCCCCAAACCAGGTACCCGGGATTTTCATACCATTTATAATGGCGTTGAATATTACAAATAAATATGGGCCCCAGATATTGGGCTGCTCCTGAAATAAGTCACTGGCAATCTTGTCTAGTCCAGGGGCCTTTCCCAAAGGAAGCTTCCCAATTGCAATAAGGACTTCGGTCAGGGTGAACCCTAGATCGTCTTCAATGGGGTTCCCCACAACAGTTGACGAGATTTCCCCTGTGGGCTCTATAGTGTCCTGGGTGGAACACAACGATTGGAAATGGAGTTTCCAAGCATCTGCTGCAATATTCGGCTCAATGGGTGAGCTCTCTGAGGAGCTGGCTGTTCTAACCAGGGTCCCGAACACTCTCATATCTCTGTTGGTGAGAGCCTGTTTTATTGCATCTCATCTGTAATGACCTGATAATTCTGCCAATCACCAGGGCATACTTACCTTATCCCCTCTCGGGACCCAAAAGGATATAACACTTCACAATACTTACCCAAGATAGGAATAATACTAATGAAAAAAAATATATATATATATATATTACACACACACACACACACATATATATATATATATATATATATATATATATATATATATATATATATATATATATATATATATATATATATATATATATATATATATATATATATATATATATATATATATATATATATATATATATATATATATTTATATATATATTAATTAAACACCACTCCAATTACAGAAGGTGAGAGGCCACAACAGGGGTCAGCAGGGAAGGCTTTTTAATGAATTACAGCAATGGCACGATGCATTTCGGCGTGGTAGCCTTCGTCAGATGCCGCTGTGTGTCTGATGGTGTCTTCGCCCACGCCTTGAAGTATCTTGTGCTGTAAACGATTGGAGGTTCAAAGTTCAGCCCCCAGTCACATGTTCGCACTGTCACTGCTCCCAAGTAGGACTCCAGTTCCCAAAATGCAGTGTATTTCGGGCTGTGGGTGCAGTTGACAAAGTTTGTAGTGCAAGGCGCGTTTGTGTAGGAAACAAACCGGCAGACATATATATATATATATATATATATATATATATAATCCCAATCCTGGTTTAGATTACGAGAAGAACAGGTACCGACTCCGTGGGTCCAAATCAAGGGTTTTTTATTCAACAATACATGCGATCAGACGCGTTTCGGCGGACAAGTTTCATCTGGGCTATTATCGGGGAGCTTGCAAACAGCAACAACAATGCAAGAATCAAGACCAGTGATGACAACAACAGCAACCCGGGAAAACAATGCCACTCGGTAAAACAATGCAAGAAACCAAGGGCCACAAGGTAACAACGTATCCCAGGGTATGAAAACATAACAATATACCAAGGCCCACAGGGTAACAACAATGCGAAACAATGCGAAAAAAAGCCCACCCTGGTGGAACTGAGTAAACACTGCAGGCTCCTCCTAACAATGCCTCGGGTGGATTACTTATCAGTTTAGGCTTCCCTGGATGGGAGAGGGTCGTCCCTCTCTCTACAATTACTTGCAGGAAGGGAAACTTACCATCCTTCCAATGCAACAGCATTTGGGTCAGAAGGGCCCTGACCTTCCATCCCAAGAAACACAGACAAATAGTGATATACTCTGGGGTTTCTTTATTACATAATGATGGAGGGACAAAATAAATGAATTACTATTATGTCACGATAGGCCTTCCTCACATCAATCCCTAAGCAATTGCTAAATTCAATTAGGATGTACATATACAGAACTTATATGTAAATCAGTATATGACCTGAAAATAGGAGACAATAGTTAGATAAGAACAGGTAGGAAATAAGAGTTAGTGGAACACCTCACCAAGTTTCTACACATCGAGCTTCCACTTCACCAGAGGGGAGCCCGTTTCTCCAGCCGAATCAGGATTCTCTGCTCCACTGTCACAGCTGCACGTCTGTACCGTGATGGACTACCAGTGGTCGAGACCCGAACACCCCCTTTAGTACAAGTGGAAACGTTGGTCGAAGCTTCTAGCAAGACTCGCCCCCTGTTCCCATCAGATTCCCTACCACTCCGCGCCAAGGCCACAGCATCGGCTAGCTAGGTGTATGTTATAACTCCGGGGCACAGCGGGCACATTCCTCCGACAAGAACCGGTTCCTAACACCATACAAAGTGCGGAAAACAAGTGAGAAGTAAAACATGACTCCTCACCCAGAAAAGCTTAGAAGATGGCGACAGCTTAAGAAAATGGAGTCGCTTAAGCATAGGCCACTATTCCTGCAAAGAGCTCAAATTAGTATGCGAGATGGCATTAGAGTATGCCAAAGCCAATGGGTAAGCCCTGCCTTTGAGCAAGATACAGTCAGACACAGAAAGACCATTATCAAGTCTTACTTTACAGCTAGTTCGTAGTATGCAGGCCTACACAGCATTATATTAGAGCAAAATATACTGAGATGGTAGTGGGCAACGGTCATAATCGAGCCGTTTCCATACAAAATGGCTCAATCACTACACCATTTTTCAGACTCCCACTCCATTTTGACTAACTTTAGTGTATCTCTTTAAGGCCTGCCTGATTGTTATTAGAGTTCTGTCATTTAGTTTTATGGCATCCATGAGGGCACCCTTTGCCATTCGACAGGATTTGTTAAACCAAGTGGGTTTTTGGGGCCTCTTGCCGTTTGAGTTTGTCAAGGGATTAAAGATGTTGGTCTGACTGGAGGTGAAATCAGTGTGGATGGCCGTAGGTTGAACAATGGTACTATTAGGGTTAGGGGTCTGTGTGGCCTGCTCCATTACCAATAAGGGTGGAATGATTAGGGAGTACAGGGCAGCAATCTTGCCTGGCGACTGCTTCAGAGTTTCCCACCTAATTCACCTCCTGTTATTATCTAAAGATAGAATAAAACCAGTGAGGTTGCTACTGGTAGGAGGACTATAAAGTTCCGTGAGCTTAAGATCGAGTACCAGAGCGTTATGGTCGCTGTCCTGTCTGGACCAGACAGCGAAGTCAACGACCCATTGCCATATACTTGCTTCCACTAAAATCTAGTTCAATAACAATGCTTGCCCCAGGCTATTAAAAGTGGGTTTTCCGGGTTGGTCTGACTTGGTACGACCATTGCTTGCCCTCAATGCTGAGTTGGTGTGACTGCGTTAATCTGTAATAACAGGGGGGTCCAGGCTCTCACCGGAGGGATCAGCCAAAGGGAATCCTCTGCAGTAAGTGTAGGGTCAATTGAGAGGGCTAGGGGCTCAAATTGGCAATTAAAATCACCACCTTTCACCAACCTAGTATTCAGGGGAACTAGCTTGATGAATGTGAAGAGCATGTCTATGGTCTGGGATTCCTGGGCAAAAGACACTGGACGGGAATAGATGTTAATGAAAGCAATTTTAGTCCCAGCATTAAAGGTAAGGAGGGTACAATGGATATCATCCGAGGAGGTGTTCAGCTGTTCAACAGTACAGTCCAAGTGTGTGGCAACCCATGTGCCTAACCCTCCTAATGGTCTGCCTCTGCCCCCGTGGTTGCTAGCACATTAAAGATTGCAAAACCGCTCATGACAGAGTCCTCTCTAGCCCGGGTCTCCTGAAACATACAAACATCATGATGTTGTACAAACTGTGACCATTCAGGATTTTGAAGTTTGTTTTTGATACCGGCAATAATCCATGATAACACCTTCAGCTGAAGACCCAGGTTCGAGGTGGCATCACACACGGTGGTGCCAGCGGGGTTCGTGATTTGGGTCATGTTTGTCTCGAGCTCGGGGTCTGGTACTCCCAGTTCCACTAGGGATCTGTTCCTGTCCTTAGTTGCCATTGTCAATTAAGAAATGGAGGAGGCTTGGTTGTTTAATACCTCTGGGGTAATGCCTACTGTGCCCTGAGGCCCCGGGTGAGATGTTTGATGAAGTTCACCTAAAGCGACTTGTGTCTCACCAGCAAGGTTAGGGAAGTGTAGCCCTGATATTTTTAAATTAGCCTCTCTATTTGCCCCCCCAGCCACTGGGTAGAAGAGGGATCAGATGGGGTCAAAAAAGTCAATCTACCTCTTCAAGGGCCCCAAACCTGTTTGCTACTGCAACATTATACTGTATTCTGGAGGATTGACCAGAAGTGGGGTGGGGTTGTGCCCAGAGTGTTGGGGCTCTATTGTAAGGGGTCCATGGTGCTGGGTGATTGCATAAATAAAAAAAGGCCAAGGTGTGTAGTTGGATCCCTGTGGGCGGTGCTCGAGGGCTCGAGGGCTGGGGGACTGGTCAGCCAAAATTCAGACTGTCAGAGGATTACTAAAGTTGATAACTATGCAGTTTCCTTTGATTGAATTAGGGTTCTTGCCAGCCCATCCCACTCTCCGAACTAGTAATATCTCACCCACCCTCTCATAGGGAAACTGGCCATGCCTGGTGAGCCAATAAAGGCACTTGTTTCTCAGTTCCAGCTGTGTTTCTTTCTGTGCAGTTTTTCTTTCAGGCACACTGGTTAAAACTGTAACATAAGGGAGAGAATCTGGTGATAGATCGATTGTTGGAAGGGCTGTGGGGGCTAGGCCTGCGTGCACATTGTCTACTGGGTTGTGCACTTCCCTATCCATCATCTGATCAGGATGGAAACTCACTCTCTGCATACTAGAATCCCTGGTGCTAGGAACGTCCCTCCTAATTTGTGCCCGGTATATACTGGGTTCTTCGCCAGGAGAGGAATCCTTGCCTACATGGGTCCCTAACTTGGAAGCACAGGGAGTGTTAGGGTATGATGGAATGGTGAAAGTACCACTTCTAGGTGGTGGATGTTGCCATACAAGGTCCGTCTGTGTACTACAATCTTTCTTCTCCACTGGGGTCGGCAAGATATTGACCAAAGGATTGCCAGGTACACACGGGGCGGGCGTCTGACTGCTAGTTCTATTCCCAAGATGGAGCGGCAACTCTTCTTTAACAATTGCTCTTATCTGTGCCTCTAATTCCTCTATCAGGTTCCTCACCCAAGAAGGACATTCAGGGTTTTTGTGAGAGTTCAAAGGGGGTTCTACTACTCTTCCCAGTCTGGCTGGTTTGCCCTCCTTGGGACAGGTTTCTGGACTGGGCTTTTTATGTGTTCCTATCCCATTTCCTGTCTTTTGCCTCATGGCTGTGGGTAATGTAGTGTTTTTTCTATCACTGTGGGTTTTCGGTTTTACTGGGTAGGGATGTATGGGTGAGGTCCTTCTCCCACCCCACCGCCAAGACCTGGAACACCCTCCCACTGAGCCTACGACAGACCCAAGACCTGCTGACTTTCAGGAGGCTTCTCAAGACCTGGCTGTTTGATCAGTAGCGGCCTCCTCCCCCAAGTGCCTTGAGACCCTCACGGGTATGTATTGTGCTCTACTAATGCTTGGTTGATTGATTGATTGATTGAGAATAGACGTCTCTCAATTAGCTCAATTTCAGTCGAGACTACCCCGATAGCTCTCTGAACCATCCTATCGATTTGAGGTTTGGGGGAGTGGGGCCGGTAATTACACTAAAGGTTTTTTTTTGGGTACACAACCATGCTTCCCCATATCCAAAGTAGAAGGAAAAACAATTGTATAATTGATGCTAAGATGAAACTAGATGAACACAGGCCCAAGGGTCAGGTTGGCGATAACCAGTCGACTGAGTTTCAGAGTTGGTCAAGAACCAGACGGAACCTTGGCCTTGTGCAACGTGCTAATAGGTTTGGGGAAAAAAATAGCATGTAAACACAGACCAAAAGGTTCAGAGTGCTGAGGCTAGCGAGATCTGGCCCCAAAGGACAAAGTGCAACGTGATAGTAAATTTAGCAGCTAAAGGGCATGTAAACACGGAACATAAAGTGCAAATATTGAGGCTAGAAAAAGCTGACCCCAAAGGACAAAAGTGTGACGTGCTAAATGTGTTTGACAGTTGTATTAGGCATGTGAGCAGGTTACTGTCAATAAAGTGCCTCGTATATTGTCCCAGTATTGGGTGTAAAGCAAGTCAAATATGGTCCAATCAGCCCACGCCGAGATAGAAGGTGATTATTAACTTTAAACTCAGTCAAGGAGCAAGAGAAGTGGAGAAGGAACCAACAGAGATACATAAAGAGGCAAGAGAGGTACAGAAACAGGCAGAAAGGTGCAGAAAGAAGGTACAGGGGTGAAGAACGAGGCAATAGAGGTGCAGAAATAGAAAAGAGGGGTGCAGAAAAAGCAAGAGGGGTACGGAAAGAAGCAAGAGCAGTACAGAATGTATCCACAGAGGTGCAAAAAGAAGCATGAGGAGTGCAGAAAGAGGTAAGAGAGGTGCACAAAGAGTCAAGAGAGGTACAGAAAGAGGCAGGAGGGGTACGAAGAGAAGGAAGAGAAGTGCAGAAAGAGTCAAGTGTGGTGCAGAAAAAAGCAAGTGCAGTGCAGAAATGACCAAAGAGGTGCAAAAAGAAGCAAGAGCGGTACAGAAAAAGGTAGAAGATGTGCACAAAGATGCAAGAGAGGTACAGAAAGAGGCAGGAGGGTGCAGAAAGAAGGAAGAGAAGTGCAGAAAGCAGCAACAGAGGTGTTGAAAAAGTCAAGAAGACTGTAGAAAGAGGTAGGAGAGGCTCACAAAGAGGCAAGAGAGGTACAGAAAGAGGGAGGAGGAGTTATGTTATGGTAAAATGGTTTTGTAAAGTGCTCGTACATCAGTTGGTTTCTTGGCTCTAATACTAGAAGGTGCTGGACCGGAGCAGTTATACATAGGTGTTTGTGAACAGCCAGGTTTTAAGGGATTTCCTGAACCTCAGTAGATCCGTACTTCACCTAATTTCCAGGGGAAGGAGTTCCACAGTCTCTGTGCCAGAATTGCGAACCTAGAGCCCCCTTGGCGCTTCAACTTGAAGGTAGGGATAGTCAGAAGTTGTAGAAGAGCCGAGCGGAGGTTGCGTGAGGGGGTGTAATGAGAGATGAGGCTGTCTATAAATTTTGGGCCACAGCCGATTTTGAAAGCGATACCAAAGGAGATGATGGACGGAGCGTTGGAGCAAATCAAACACTCACCCCAAGTCAACTGATCTGGGTTTAATCCATCATCATTCTTTAGCACACTCCATCACCCAAGTTCAGACATGGCCATATGCAAATCAGTCTTGCCCCGTGCCTCATGGGAACAGTCTAGCCCAAATTGCTAATCCATGTCTTACCTGGACCGGAAACAAGCATCCGGCGACCGGTTTCAGGCTAATCAGCCGTTATCAGCCAGGCTAGCTTGAATCCAGTGGCAAAGTGAGCAAGGGACCCACGTCTGGGCATACCCTGTCAACTTAGGGCGAACAAAGCTATACCAAAGGGGATGATGGACGGAGCATTGGAGCAAATCAAACACTCACCCCCAGTCAACTGATCTGGGTTTAATCCATCATCATTCTTTAGCTCACTCCACCACCCAAGTTCAGACATGGCCATATGCAAATCAGTCTGGCCCGTGCCTCATGGGAACAGTCCAGCCGAACTGCCAAGCCATGTCTTCCCTGGACCGGAAAAAAGCATCCTGGGACCGGTTTCTGGCTAATCAGCTGTCATCAGCCAGGCTAGCTTGAATCTAGTGGCAAAGTGAGCAAGGGTTACACGTCTGGGCATACCCTGCCAACTTAGGGCGAACAAAGCGATACCAAAGGGGATGATGGACGGAGCGTTGGAGCAAATCAAAAACTCACCCCCAGTCCAAGGGGACTGTAGAAAGAGGTAGGAGAGGTTCACAAAGATGCAAGAGAGGAACAGAAATAGGGAGGAGAGGTTATGTTATGTTATTTTAAAATTGGTTTTGTAAAGTGCTCATACATCAGTTGGTTTCTTGGCGCTAATACTAGGAGTTGCTAGACCGCAGCAGTTATACATAGGCTTGGGTGAACTGCCAGGTTTTAAGGGATTTCCTGAACCTCAGTAGATCGTTGCTTAACCTAATTTCCAGGGGGATGGAGTTCCACAGTCTCGGTGCCAGAATTATGAACCTAGAGCCCCCTTTGCATTTCAACTTGAAGGACAGGATAGTCAGAAGTTGGAGATAAGCCGAGCGGAGGTTGCATGAGGGGGTTTAGCGAGAGATGAGGCTGTCCATAAATTTGGGGCCACAGCCGTTCAGGGATTTGAACACCAGGCAACCGATTTTGAAAGCACAGCGTCGGGAAATAGGAAGGCAATCCAGTTTCCTTACAACAGGGAGGCATGTTGCCATCTGGGTTGGTTGTGAATCTGTTTTGCTGCTTCATTCTGCACCAGTTGTAGCCATTTTGTAAGGTCGAGTGGCATACCGAGGTAGATTGCATTGGCGTAACCTAGTCGTGATAAGACCATAGCTATCACATGACCCCTAAGCTTTTTACTGAGGAGAAAGGAATTGGGGAGGTCCTAAATCATTTGGTCAGTAGTGTGGGTCCAATGGATTGCAGGTGCACCTTTCAGGACTAGTTCTGTCTTACCTGGGTTTCACTTTAGGCGGTTGTGGTTCATCCAGTGCTGAATGAATTGCATGGTAGAATGAAACTCAGATATAGACTGGGGAGAGTTGTCAATTGTGAACAACAGTTGAAGGTCATCGGCACAGCTAAAGGTGACCACTTTCCTTTCCTTTAGAGATTTGATCAGTGGGAGAAGGTAAAGGTTAAACAGGTGCAGGGAGAGCGACTAGCGCAGTGGGACCCGCACATAGTTTTTAATTTAGGTGTCATGAACTGGCCACATCGGACTGCCTGGGAGCGGTCGTTCAGGAAGGAGTTGATTCAGCTAAGGGCTGGGCCCTGAATCCTTGCCTCTCTGACATGGTCGACCAATATACCATGGTCGACTGTGTTGAAGGCGGCCGAGAGGTCTAACAGCACAAGGGACTGGGGCATACCTCTGTCAGCCTTTTCCTTTAGGGAGTCCAGTACTGCTAAGATCACTGTTTCTGTGGAGTGGGTTGGGCAAAACCCAGCTTGGTGTGGATCAAGAAATTTGGATTGTTCCAGGAAGCAAGACAGACATTTCCCCACAAGGGCCTCCAGCATCTTAGCTAAGTATGGGAGCAGGGAGATGGGGTGGTAGTTTAACAGCATTTGGGGATCAGCCCCAGGTTCCTTCAATAGGGGGACCACTATTGCCTACCTGAACGATTTAGGAAAACATTACCCTGAGATGAGTTGTTCAAGAGGGCAAGCACATGTTCTGGTGAGATAATGAAAGCAGCTTTTAAAATGTGTGGAGGACAATGGTCCATGGGAGATCCAGATCTGACTTTGGATAGCAGATCATGAAAGGGTGCAGAAAGAGGCAAGTGAGGTGCAGAAAGAAGCAGGAGCAGTGCAGAAAGAACCAATAGAGGTGCAAAAAGAATCAAGAGCGGAATGGAAAAAGGTTGATGAGGTGCACAAAGAGGCAAGAGAGGTACAAACAGACGCAGGAGGGGTGCAGAAAGAAGGAAGAGAAGTGCAGACAGAAGCAATAGAGATGCTGAGAGAGGCGTGAAGGGTGCCGAATGAGTAAGAGAATTGCATAAAGAACCAACAGAAGTACAGAAAGAGGCAGGAGGGGTGCACAAACTGGCAGGAAAGGTGCAGAAAGAAGGAGCATGGGTACAGAAATAGGCAAGAGAGGTGTAAAAAATGAGAAAAGAGGGGTGCAGAAAGAAACACGTGAGGTATAGAAAGAGTCAACAGGAGTAAATAAAGATGCAAGAGGTGCAAAAAACAAGCAAAAGAAGTGCAGAAAGAGGCAAGAGAAGTGCTGAAAGAAGCAACAGAGGTGTGGAAAGAATCAAGAGACGTGTAGAAAGAGTCAAGTGAGGTGCAGAAAGAGGCAAGAGGGATGCAAAAAAGGGAAGAAGGGTGCAGAAAGAAGCAAAACGGGTACACAAAGAAGCAAGAGAAGTGCAGCAAGAGGCAAGAGAGGTGCAGAAAGAGGCAAGAGAGATTCAGAAAGAGGGAAGGGCAAAAACAGGCAAGCGAAATGCAGAAAGAAGCAAGAGAGGAGCAAAAAGAGGCAGGAGAGGTTTAGAAAGAAGCAAGATAAGTACAGAAAGAGGCAGGAGGGGTGCAAATAGAAGCAAGTGAGATGCAGAAACAAGCAAGAGAAGTGCAGAAGGAGGCTAAAGAATTGCTGAAAGAAGCCACAGAGGTGTACAAAGAACCAATCGAAGTACAGAAAAGGGCAAGTAAGGTGTAGAAAGAAGCAAGAGCAGTGTAGAAAATGGCATGATAAGAACAGAAAGAGGCAAGAGGGTTGCAAAAAAGGGAAGAAGGGTGCAGAACGAAGCAAGAGAGGTGCTGAAAGAGGCAAGAGAGGTTCAGAAAGAGGCAAGGGTGGTGCAGAAACAGGCCAGAGAAATGCACAAATAGGCAAGAGAGGTGCA
The DNA here is from genome assembly GCF_964263255.1 of Lissotriton vulgaris. Taxonomy (NCBI): domain Eukaryota; kingdom Metazoa; phylum Chordata; class Amphibia; order Caudata; family Salamandridae; genus Lissotriton; species Lissotriton vulgaris. The sequence goes on along the minus strand of NC_141695.1, from coordinate 1,545,003,542 downwards.
TAAAGAGGCAAGAGTGGTGTAGAAAGAAGCAAGTGAGGTGCAGAAAGAGGCAACAGAAGTGTAGAAAGACACGAGAGGTGCAGAAACAAGCAAGAGAAGTGTAAAAAGAGGCAAGAGAATTTGCTAAAAGAAGCAACAAAGGTGTAGAAAGAACCAAGAGAAGTGCAGAAAGAGGCAAGTGAGTTGCAGAAAGAAGTAAGAGCAGTGCAGAAAGAACCAACAGAGGTGCAAAAAGAGACAAGAGGGGTGCAGAAAGAAGTAGGAGAGGTTCACAAAGAGGCAAGAGAAAGACAGAGAGAGGTAGGAGGGTGCAGAAACAAGCAAGAGAAGTGCAGAAAGAGGCAAGAGAATTTGCTGAAAGAAACAACAAAGGTGCAGAAAGAATCAAGAGAAGTGCAGAAAGAGGCGAGTGAGGTGCAGAAAGAAGCAAGAGCAGTGGAGCGAGAACCAACAGAGGTGCAAAAAGAAGCAAGAGTGGTACATAAAAAGGTAGGAGAGGTGCACAAACAGGCAAGAGAGGTACAAAAAGAGGCAGGAGGGGTGCAGAAAGAAGCCAGAGAAGTGCAGAAAGAGGCAGGAAGGGTGCAAATAGAAGCAAGTGAGATGCTTAAACAAGCAAGAGAAGTGCAGAAGGAGGCTAGAGAATTGCTGAAAGAAGCCACAGAGGTGTACAAAGAAGCAATTGAAGTACAGAAAAAGGCAAGTGAGCTGCAGAAAGAAGCAAGAGAGGCACAGAAAGAGGCAAGAGAGGTTCAGAAAGAGGCAAGGGAAGTGCAGAAACAGGCCAGAGAAATGCACAAAGAGGCAAGAGAGGCGCATAACGAGGCAAGAAGAGTGGAGAAAGTAGCAAGTGAGGTACAGAAAGAGGCAACAGAAGTGTAGAACGACATGAGAGGTGCGGAAACAAGCAAGAGAAGTGCAGAAAGAGGCAAGAGAATTTGCTGAAAGAAGCAACAAAGTTGTAGAAAGAACCAAGAGAAGTGCAGAAAGAGGCAAGTGAGGTGCAGAAAGAAGTAAGAGCAGTGCAGAAAGAACCAACAGGGGAAAAATGAGACAAGAGGGATAGAGGTAGGAGAGGTTCACAAAGAGGCAAGAGAAGGACTGAGAGGCAGAAGGGGTGCAGAAAGAAGGAAGAGAAGTGCCCAAAGAGGGAAGAGAATTGGGGACAGAAGCAACAGAGGTGCAGAAAGACACAGTAGAGGTGCAGAAACAAGCAAGAGAAGTGCAGAAAAGGCAAGAGAATTGCTGTAAGAAGCAACAGAGCTGTAGAAAGAACCAAGAGAAGTACAGAAAGAGACAAGTGAGGTGCAGAAAGAAGCAAGAGCAGTGGAGAGAGAACCAACAGAGGTGCATAAAGAAGCAAGAGTGGTACAGAAAAAGGTAGGAGAGGTGTACAAACAGGCAAGAGAGGTACAGAAAGAGGCAGGAGGGGTGCAGAAAGAAGCAAGTGAGGTACAGAAAGAGGCAACAGAAGTGTGGAAAGACACAAGAGGTGCAGAAACAAGCAAGAGAAGAGCAGAAAGAGGCAAGAGAATTTGCTGAAAGAAGCAACAAAGGTGCAGAAAGAACCAAGAGAAGTGCAGAAAGAGGCAAGTGAGGTGCAGAAAGAAGCAAGAGTAGTGGAGAGAGAACCAACAGAGGTGCAAAAGAAGCAGGAGGGGTGTAAATAGAAGCAAGTGAGATGCAGAAACAAGCAAGAGAAGTGCAGAAGGAGGCTGGAGAAGATGCACAAACAGGCAAGAGAGATACAGAAAGAGGCAGGAGGGGTGCAGAAAGAAGGAAGAGAAGTGCAGAAAGAAACAACAGGGGTGATGAAAGAGGCACAAAGGGTACAGAAAGAGCAAGAGAAGTACATAAAAATGCAACAGAGATACAGAAAGAGGCAAGATAGGTACAGATTCAGGCAAGAAATGTGCAGAAAAGGGTATAGGGGTGCAAAACGAAGCAAGAGAGGTGCAGAAAGAGGGGATGCAGGTGCAGAAAGAGGCAAGAGGGGTGCAGAAAGAAGCAAGTGAGATACAGAAAGACATAAGAGAGGTGCACAAACAAGCAAGAGAACTGCAGAAAGAGGCACAAGAATTGCTGATAGAAGCAACAGAGTTGTTGACAGAAGCAAGAGAAGTCAGAAAGAGGCAAGTGAGGTGCAGAAATAAGCAAGAGCAGTGCAGGAAGAACCAACAGAGGTGCAAAAAGAAGCAAGGGCAGTACAGAAAAAATTAGAAGTTATGCACAAAGAGGCAAGAGAGGTACAGAAAGAGGCAGGAGGGGAGCAGAAAGAAGGAAGACAAGTGCAGAAAGAAGCAACAGAGGTGCTGAAAGAGGCGCAAAGGGTGCAGAAAGAGCAAGAGAAGTGCATAAAGAACCAACAGAGGCACAGAAAGACACAACCGAGGTACAGAAAGATGCAAGAGAGGTGCAGAAACAAGTAAGAGAAGTGCATAAGGAAGAAAAAGGGATGTCGTAAGGGGGAAGTGGGGTGGAGAAGGAGGCGAGAGGGATACAGAAAGAAACAAGAGAGGTGCAGAAAGAGAGAATTGGGTGCAAAAATTGGGAAGAGTGGTGTGAAAGAGGCATGAGAGTTGCAGAAAGAAGCAACAGAAATACAGAAGGACGCAAGAGAACTGCAGAAAGAAGCATGAGTGGTTTACATAGCATTAGTACCAATTTAATACCCACATTTAGCAATAAGTAACAGGTGACCATTCTAGGTTTGCACAGGGCCTTCCACCACGCTGGTACACTTGTCACTGCATTTTTGGTAACGTTTGAGCCATTTGAGCTAGAAACAATGTTTTTTTTGTTCAAATCTGCAGATTTGGCAGCAGATGATGGATTATGTGGCAAATGCGGTAAATATATAATTGTGCAAAAGTCGGTGAAGCCAAACAGTCACATATTTCCAGTGGCCCTGCTCATACCTCTGACTAGGTCCAGAGGTGCTTCTCAGTGGGTCCTTCTTTTTTTGCCTCATTGAGTTCATGGATTCGCTTCTATGGAAACAGGGAAGTCTAAAACTGAGGTTACAACTCCACAATACGGACTATCATACCACACAATTTCTCTCCATAACACATAATTCCACTCCACATTATTCCTACACACAAAATACCAGATACTTTCTATCCACATAATTTTACTGCTCAGCATACCACATAATTCCACTACACACAACCTACATCCACTCCATTCCACTCCAACCAACATTATTAAAACACTTTTACATCACAACACCAATAGCTCTAACTCTCGCAATGCAAAACCTATCACATTGCAAATGCTTCTTTAACTAGTAGTCACGTTTGCAGAGTGGCAAAGAAAGGGTGCTGGGATCCGACCAGCACTCAGGAATTCCACTGCATGGGACTTACAGGAGGTACCAGGAGGGCTTCTTACCCACCAAAGTCCCTCAGGAGTAAAGTGGACTTCATCCCCCATCCCGTAGTCTTCCAGGAAGTGCATTTGCAGAGTGGTAAAGAAAGGAGGCGTGGCCTCCAAAGTCGTTTTAGCAATCCCACTGTGTGGGACTTACTGGAGGTAACAAGAGGGGTAGTTGGCCCCCAAGGAAATCCTTGGGGGCCAACTACCTCTTCTATTACCTCCAGTAAGTCCCACACACCAGGATTGCTAAGTTCTCAAAGCAGGCCCCACCCCCTTTGCCCACCACTCTGCAAACGCGCTCCCTGGTGTACTCTTGAATAGGGATTGATGTCTCCTTCGCTGCTGGGGGTCGTTAAGGACTAACTAGCCTACCTCTTAACTCCAGTAAGCGCCACACAGTGGGATTGCTGAGAGGTGGAAACAGAACACGCCCCCTATCTCCACCACCCTGCAAATGCAACTCCCGGTGTGCTCTTGGTTTTGGGATCAGGTCCCGTTTCCTCCTGGGGTTCCTGTGGGCTAACTAGCCCTCCTGTTACCGCCAGTAAGCCCCATACAGCTGGTTTGCTGAGAGTTCTCAAAGGCCACACCCACTTTTTGTACCACTCTGCAAACGCGGATCCTGGCACACTGCTGCTCGGGGATGAGGTCCACTTAAGTCCTGGGCACCTCAGGATACAAGAGGACTTCATCGCCCCACTAGCAATGCACCAAGAGGCGCATTTGCAGAGTGGTTTAAAAAGGGGCATAGCCTCAAGCCACATCTCCGCAATCCCTCTGTGTAGGGCTTACTGGACATACTTGGTTGGCTAGCTGGACCCTAAGGACCGATAAGACTCTAGGAGACTGCATCTCCCAACCCAAAACGTGCCAGGAGGCGCATGGAGGGGGCGGGGCCTCCGGTGAGATGCCAGATTCTGTTTTATTTTTATTTTTAGAAGTGGGGCTGTGTAGCCCCACTTCTGTTGATATTTTTTGGGCCCTGGTGATCCTATCCCCAGGGCTTGAGCCAATTTTTTTTTTTTAAATAAAAAACAAGAAGGGGCCCACCGAGCCTGTTTATGGGCCCCGGGGACCCCATCCCCCGAGGCTGGCCTCTTTGATGGGCACCATGGGGGGAGCCTCTAAGCAGCCACGGTCCCTGCTGGCTCCCAGCCTCCTGAAGGAGACGTCATTGCTTTTGGGCAAGGGGAGCCTTCATGATGCGAGAGCAGGTTTTCTGCTCTCTCTTACAAGAAGCGAAGTAGTGGCTGCTGCGGCAGGGTGAGAGGCGTGTTCCCGCCCAGCAATAGCAAACAGCAATGTTCCGGGGGTAGGCATCCCTGGACATTGCAGGAGCCGGCCCTAGGAGGTGGCAGTCCCCAGGGCCATCCAGGGCTCCAAGGAGGTGGCAGTCCCCAGGGCAGCATAGGGGTGCAGGAGCCCCCCATGCATTTTTTGTAAAAAGACCAGAGGAGATGGTGGTCCCCGGGGGCTGCAGGGGGACGTATGCCCCTGCAAATTATGAGCAACACCTGGGTAGGTGGCGGTCCCCGGGGCTGTGGGCGGGGTCCCCACACCATAATTATAAATTGCCCATGGGACCTGGCCCACCCAGGTGCTTATAGAAAACAAAGCGTGGGAATCCACACATAGTTTTTTTCTTTGGCAAGATTTGCACACCCAGCGTGAATTCGGCTGATTTTGTTTAAACAAAATGCTTTTATGGGCCTGGGGGTCCTTGTGGGAAGCTCTGAGCAGGCCTAGGGGGTCAGGGTGTTTCTACCCTGCCACCTTTTCTTGTTTTTCATCTTTTTTCTACTGTTTTCTTGTGACTCGGTTACAAAGTCACAAGATGGCTGCCAACACTTCCTGGTTTGTAGTGTTGGCAGCCAATCAAAATGAAGCTCGTGCTCCGGAGGATTTGCGAATCCTCCTCGGTGCTCAGATATTGATATTTTTATTTTTTAATTTCTCAGGATCTACTGAACGGATTTACACCATTTAAAAATAATAGTGCTTTCTGAACAAAGAGCTACCTTTTTACCAAACTTGGTGTAATTCCGTTCAGCAGTTTGGGCTGTAGCCTGTTCCAAAATTCCTATGGACATTAACATGGGGAAAACGCGTTTTGGGACCCGTTATTTCCTCGGCTCCCGCTTGACGAATCACCCCCAAACTTTCAAGACAGGAGCTGACCTGAGCTGGTCGCGAAGATTCGTCAAACGGCGCAAAAGATATTGGCAAAAGAAAAAATGCTTTTTGAATAGAAACAAGGTCCTAACTATAACTACCTACTGGCGACCGTATATTTGAATGAAGCCTATTTAGCTTTAAAGAAATTGGAATGCATTTAAAAAGGAACGTTTGAGTTACATTTTTTAAGAGCATGGAGTGGTCCATGGGACCAGCCCCTGCTAATAAAAAATATATTTGAATCATTCTCAAATGGGAAGGGGTCCCAAGGGGGCCCCTTCATATTTGTGCATGGATTACCACGACTTTTAAAATGGTGGTAAAGTATTACTGTTTGTGACCGTAATTTGGTTACAAAACTTTAATACATACCATACCAATTCAGTATTTGGAAGGGACATGCCCCTTTCAAATACCGAATCGCATATGCAAATTGCCATTTGGTATCAAGCTACCGAATCGCATTTTGTACATCTGAAAAAGCATTTTTCCAATCACAAACGGCCCAATTCAGCTAATTGCACCATTTGCAACAGGAAAAACGTGTATATCTTGCCTGTGGTTCTTTTATAACCTCAGGCTAAATATTGTAATAAAAACACTGGTTCTGGACTGTGTGAATATGTGTATATGTATCATTTAAACATCATTGCATGGAAGCCTAGTGAAAGAATAACAAATAAATATACCTGGGCTCCTCTTCCCTTCTAACTTACTTAGCAGAACATTGTGGTTGGTACTTATCCTCAATACCCCACATGTTTGTCCCAACAGCACTTAGTCAAGACCTCGTCTCATGGGTTCCAAGCTGGGGCGCACCTGTTCTAAACTTGAGGTTTGTTTCTTCTTTTTTTCCAGGCTGTCCTTGAAGCCCAAACAGACAATGGGTATCCACCTTGACTTCATCCCATACAAGAAGGGCGACAGACAGCTTCAGATCTACATCAAGTGTAACAAGTTTTTGAACATGAAAGGGTTCCAGACCATCAGTGTGGCAGGGGCTTCATAACTGCATCAAGCTGAAGCTCAAGCGTGAATTCCAAGCCACATTTATAGTGTAATAATCAGTGTGATGAAGCCCACTGTTCAGGAAACTCACTCAAGGAGAAATTAAGCATTGATTTAGAATAATGATAAATGCTCTATCTATTGATTAAATATATTCTTATCATATCTAAATCAGATCTGCAGTCAATAATAAATTGTGGCTGTGAACTGCTGATGAAGTATAAACATCCTTATTCGTTAATATAATCTTATGTTTTGATTCATAACTGTCAAATAAACTAAGAAATAGAATGTTATTCTGTCTATGTACAGTAATATGGATAGGTGCAGACTATTTAGTCTGGAGAAAAAAGATGTAGAAACAGTGAAGTGCACAGTGGTTTCACTGCTGCAAACAGTTATGTAAATGTCATGGTACAGGAGTTGAGTAAGACGATTGGAATACTTCTGGCTGTTGTGTACTTACATTATTTGTTGTTGTGCTGTGCTGTGACAAGATTGCATTGATGATTTATTGATTGCCTATATCACTTTATAATTTGTTGATTTCATCATAGGATTTATGACTGCCAAATAGGTGCACAGATTATTTACATTCATTACACATTTGTTGTAATATGTACCAGCACTATGGTTTAATTCTATATTTTGTGCTACTAACACAAAGGGATAAGAGCATTAGGAATTTTGGCAGAAACAACATATGCTGCATTCTGCGATGTAAAGGCCATATTCTACTCTTGCCAGGCTCCTCTTCTGTCCCTGTCTTAACCTCACTGCTGTAATGAGTGCTTTCAATGTATATGAACAACAGGCACATGTCAATGTCTGTTAGGTAGTGCAAGGGCCGAGCCGTAGCTGGGGTGTAATCGGGAGGAGTGCTGGGATTTGCAGACCTGGAGATTTCTTGTCCAGGAGCACCTGACCATCGAGTATCACCTAGAGTGGAGCCCGTCCAGTGGGATAACATGTGAGGTGACACATAATAAAGACCATATTCTTAACCTGAATGAGGATATGTCAACAGTGGGACTCTTTTACAGTATCAAATTCACATATCTCCATGACAGCCATCAAATGCTGAAACGCGAGTTTAGTGAGCGCTGAAAATACAAAGCTCCTTGGCCAGCTAGATTTAAAAGCCTTGCCCCAAGGAACCCTATACTATAATGCAAAACAAACATATAAGGAATTGTCCATGTGGCTGCATTGAATATGTCCTTCTATGGAAAGAATTTGGACCCAAATGCATGAAGCTAAAAACCCATCGCAAAGGGGCAGATTCTCAGAATATGCCCCTTAGCGACCGGTATTTTTGCATTTGTGATGCATCATCCCAAATGCAAAAATCACAATTTAAGAAATCGCATAATTGCGGTTACTTTATTTGCAATTGCATTTAAGGAATGTCAAATTGAGATTCCTTAAATACAATGCATTAAAGTAAAAAAAAAAATAGCGATTTCCATGAAGTTGAACTTCATGGTAATTTGCAAAAACTTTGAAAAATGCACTGAAGTGCATTTTTCAAAGTTCCATTTTACACACAGACATGCCCTTAGGGCATGTGTGTGTGCAAAATGTACCCATATGCAGATTTCAGGGGTGCAACAGGGTGTCCTTTTGACACCCTGGCACCCTTGAAATTGCAATCTCAATTTGCGATTCTCTAATTGAGAATCGCAAATTGAGATTGTCTTCCCATTCATTCCTATCGGCCTCTAGGCCCATAGGAATGAATGGGGAGGTATTCCTTAATTGTGACTCGCAATTTGCGAGTCACAATTAAGGAATTTTAGGAAATTGCTAATTTTTTCGTGATTTCTTCATGCATAGCATTTTGCTATTCCTTATTAGTGAATCCCTATTTTTCACTAATAAGGAATAGCAAAATGGGTGCTTGATGCATCTGGGGGTTATTATGTACTGTTCTAGGAACCTCTATCCCAGCTACCTTGATGATGATCAAACAAACCCACTGGCTAGGATTAGAAACAAAAGACTTTAAAAATGAACCAGTTGGAACAAAATGAATTAATGGAACGTTTTTGAAGCAAAATGCATCTGCCATCAGTAAGGAGTTTTAGAAAGGATTCTCTACACATCTAGTCAACAAAATATTTGCTCCTGATAATCGATGATTAGGAATCAATATTGGCTGAACAATGTCCTTGATTCTAGAGCAGGTAGGATGAAATCTTGGCAGTAAAGTATAAAAAAAAATATAGTAGCTAGACCACACCTCCCTAGAAATCTCTAATCGACAGTGCTAATGCAGAATTTGAGAAGACCCCAACATTAGCTCAAATGGGTCATGGGAGATGCTGCTGTTCAAAATTAATTAAAAGTTTTGTTTGTCACAAAGTGAACGTGATGTTCTGTTGTCTTTAGTTGTGGAAGACAGCATTCCTACGTAGTATAATTTTAAAACATTTTGAAATCTTTCAACAAGAATTGAGTATCCCACCCTCATAGAGATATTTGCTGCATAAAATGAGTATGCCAAACCTTTTCTTAGAGTTCTGGGCAAATTAGTTACTATTGGCCTATATCCACAATGCTTATTGTGGTTTATTACTAGGTGTCTATAAATGTAAGTAGTATTGCACTGAAAACTTTAGTCAAGCCTCCCTTTGTATGTTTTACACTCCTTCAGTAGCTTGGTTAAACACTCAAGCCTTACCTTAGGTAGAATTGGGTTTGTTTAAATGTAGAATAAACAACTAAGAATTTTGTTTTGCAAGGAATGCATCCTTGTTTATAAACAGGAAAATGGGGCAGATAATAAGAAGACCAAAACAAACCTGAAAGTCCTAGCACCTCAGGAAGCCGAGATAGAAGACTAGAGATGGTTGTCTACCTACCCACAAATAACCCTTCCATTTGGTCATGTGTTCACACAATAAATATCTATAGCACATGCATCACCAAGACTAAGCAGCCTTCAAATCACCTTAGATCCTTCCGGTGTTACCTGTGCTTCAGAAAGTGTAATGTCAATCAATGAGTCAAAATTACAAACTGGGAATGCTGCAACGATGCATTAGGACATTCTGGGCCTTCCCCCTCACCAGAGTTTCCAGGAAAGGAAGTACTAGGGTAGTTAAGTGGATATTGCCAAAGGATTGGCACCCATCCAATATACGAATCCAAATGGACTACAGCTGGGTAGATAGTAGTGCGCGCTAACCAAGATGCTGCTGCACTGTAATCTATGTTCCTTACCTGCTGGATGACAAGTAAGGAGACGACGTAGGGCAGGATTTTTGTTTTCTTTTGTGACCGACTGGTGGCTGATAACACAGAGGAAGTGCAGGGAGGTTTTCCTGCACTTCCTTAATGAGCGCAGTAGAATTTTCCTTCTGCCGCGCTCCATCGGCTTTCCTCCCCTCACACAACTGTTTTCTCTGTGAAGGGGGCTGTCTGCTGAATAGTGTTTTATTGGCCCAACACCCCTACTTTCGATTTTGGCTCTATCGTAAGGGGTTTAATCTCAGTTTCTTAAAGTGATCCTTCTGCTGTATAATGAACTTGGTTGCAGGCTGCTTAACATTGGATAAACTATACAAGCTTACAAGTTTTACCCTCAGAGACATGCTTCATAACACTTTACATCTTAACTCTTTTGAGGCCTTCTGTTAAATAACTGTTCATAATGCATATGGTAAAAAAAACTATTTAGAACCAATACTGCAAATACAGCATTTAATGTGTTCTGTCTTTCTTGAATACTGCAGCTCATATTCTGTATCGGGATGCCTCTGCCTGACACTACCTCTGGGCCTTGCCTTTTCTCATCATCAATTATTAAGTTCAATTTTACTCACATTAACTCTACAAGTGTCACTATGGAAATTAAGCTAATGCCAACTCATTAAAACAAATGGAAACAAACTACTTCCTCTACACCTAACACATCTAAAGTGGTGTAATTTCAAGAAATATCACTTACTAAAATTTGGGAAGAAATTCAAGTTATATATCTAAATGTTAACTCTATCTGTTCAGTCATAGAGCATATTCAAAGGGACATTGCTTCTCTTTCAATTAATGTATGAGACAATGAGATCAAAATACGGGTTAACTCCAAAGTAATCTCAGCTATGACTCCTCCAGTTCACCAGATATCTCATACACAAACCACCCTCCTAGATCTGGAGAACAGAAACCCAAGATATAATCTACAACTTTTTAATGTTGCAGGAAGTATTGGAGGACAGAACTGTCGACCCTACTTGGATTCCACATTACCTAAACTACTTAATATTACATTTCCAGAAAATTAAAAATCGATAAAGCTCATAGTATCCCCTCTCTCCGCAAGCTACATCAATCTAAGCCCAGGCAAATTATATTAAAAAACTTTAGGAAATCACCATCTTTTCCTTATCAGAAAGGCAGCATGAGATATTCCAACACTACTCATAGAAGGGAACAGAATATTTATCTTCCAGGATTTTGCAAAGGAGACAATGAAGCTTTGCCATCAATTTTTGAATCTAAGAACCAGACTAAATGATGCAGTATATAAATATGGCCTTTTGTATCTGTTAGCAATGTGTATTTGAAAATACAATATAGCTAAGTCTTTTTACCTCTCCAACGGAACTGATAACGTATCTAGACCAACACAATCCTGTAATGCTAGACTCATAACCCTCAGGTTCTGATGGTTAATATAGCTTCCCCACAGTATATTATATATGGGATATACAATAGCAGGTACATGTAGTGTGATCTATCTTGCTTTGCACCTTCATCTTTACTTCTCCATTTAATATGTGGTCGTAGTGGATGACCTCTTGTTGTTTTGTTTGTCTTGTTTGTCAGGTTTTTTATGGGCTACTTTTTTTTCTTGCCCTAGGTTTCACTTCTTTTCCATACCATTCTATATATTTTTATGGCTCAACAACAGAACCTAAATATTGTCTTTCTTAATGTGAAAGGTCTACCACATCCAGCCAAGAGGTATAAAATGACGGAATACTTAAAACAAATCAGTGCTGATATTTGTTTTCTAAAGGATGGACACGTTACATTGTTTTGTCACTGGCTATGGGTCGCACAAATGGGGTTGCTATCTTTTTCTCACACAAACCTCATGCACAATTGTAGAATCACCATCATGATTCAGATGGTAGATTTGTATATGGCCAAGTCAAACTTGATCATCATATTCTCAATTTATTTAACATCATTGCTCCAACACTCAATGACTCTTTCTTGTGGAAACATATTGCCACAGAAATTATCAAAACTGCTAATGATCCTCTAATTATGGGGGGAGACTTTAACTTAATTCGAGACCCACTCTTAGGCTGTTCATCTACTGTCAATTCGACCAATAAATCTTTTCACATATTGATTGTTTTTTCTACCACTAAATTGATTGATTTTTTTAGATTAGTCCATCCTCCTGCTTGGAAATGTAGCTTTCCTTCAAACACACATTCAATTTTTTCTCGGATTTACTATCTTCTTACTTCTAGACACTTAAGATGTATGATTACTAATTCTGCCATTAAACCTATTTCAATTCATGACCATGCCCTAATCTCTTTTCCTCTAAACTTGCATGAGTCATTTTTACCTAAAACGATGGAGAATTAACTCTGCCATAGCTCTGAATCTCATTAAATCTGCAAAAAGTTTAACTTCCATTAATTAATATTTTGTATACAATAAACCCAACAACACCTCTCAATTATTTATTGGAATGCTATTGACCCATACATACGAGGTGTCACAATATCAATTATGGCTCATGAAAATAAAACCTTATATGCACTCCTATCTATTAGCTGAGGTAAAAATACTTTTTATCCCTTCACAAGAAAATTATGAGATAGGTTAGAAATAGAATGACTAATAACTAGAACAGAAAGAATATTAATTTAACTTATGCTGTAGCTTAGTATATATCTTTAAGTCTGAGAAACGTTTATGAAGCACAATTACGGATGATGTCATCACTGATTTCATTTGAGATATCATCAGGGATGTCATCAATAATGTCACTGACTGGTCAAGAGTGATGTAATATGCAAGGTCATAAGCAGTGCATTGTGGTGATGTAAGTTATAATTAACTTAGGTAACTATAACTGCTGAATTTGTATGGTTTTGTATGAGTGAATTCTGAACATAACTATTAAGCAGTCGTAACCTTTGTTTTTTTCAGAAATTTATATATATATATATATATATATATATATATATATATATATATATATATATATATATATATATATATATATTACCTACTGGCTATCGCCAGTAGGTATATATAGTTAGAATTTTTTCTCTATGGGACTTTTGAAAATTCTATGTCTAATAACTTTGGCGTTTGTGGACGGAATCGGCTGAAATTTTCAGGAAAATGGCACATTTTGATTCTGAGCAGCCCCTGAAAATTTAGGGGGGTTTCGTCAAGGGGGGGCTGAGAAAAAAGGGGGGTCCCAAAACGCGTTTTTTCCATTCATTTTTCCATAGGGCGGTTGGACTCACTTTTAGCTCGAACGGCTGAATGGATTTGAACGAAACTTGGCAAAATTGTAGGGACTGTTAGCCCGATGTGCCTTTGCTAGGTCTCAATATATGTGCTCCAGTAGTTTTTGAGAAATTAACGTTCAAACCAAGATATATATCTGTAACAGCGCTCTGGGCAGCGATCCGGTCCGCTTACTTTTCGCTTATCGGAACTTTGCGCGCAGAAAGCTGATTGGCTCTCCGGTGTCTGTCAACATTCTAAACAGTCCGGAGCGGACGCCATCTTGTCTCTCGGTAGGATCGAGAGAGAAGAAGAGGTGGAAAACAAAAGGGGAATTTAATGAAAGGGGGCAAGGTATCCCCCTCTTGACCCCCTAGGAATGTTGTTGGGGTTATTAAAGGGTCCCGTGGGGAAAATAAAAAAAAAATGATTTTTCACGGTAGAAGCGCGGCCGCGAACTGGTAGCGAAACGGGAATTCGCCATTTTGTGCTTCGTTAATTAAATTACTAGTTATAAGTGGGTGCGGGAGACGTATCCTAATCCCCTATGTTTCCTGAGGGTGGCTGAGGAGGCTGATATATGTTGATACATCTCTTCCAGCGGCTGTGCGTGAGCTTTTTTTTTTTTTTGCCGCGTGACAGTCCGGAGCGGCCGCCATCTTGTCTCTCGGTAGGATCGAGAGAGAAGAAAAGGTGAAAAACTAAGGGGGAATTTAATGAAAGGGGGCAAGGTATCCCCCTCTTGACCCCCTAGGAATGTTGTTGGGGTTATTAAAGGGTCCCGTGGGGAAAATAAAAAAAAAATGATTTTTCACGGTAGAAGCGCTTCACGGGCCGCGAACTGGGCCGCAAACTGGTAGCGAAACGGGAATGCGCCATTTTGTGCTTCGTTAATTAAAGTACTAGGTATAAGGGGGTGCGGGAGACGTATCCTAATCCCCTATGTTTCCTGAGGGTGGCTGAGGAGGCTGATATATGTTGATACATCTCTTCCAGCGGCTGCGCCATCTTGCCTTTTTTCGAATGCCACAATTTTGTCGTGCACGGCAGCCATTTTAGATGCCAGGCTGGTCCCAGGCTATCACCTAACCCTGCGGATGTAGTTTATGGCCCCAGCTGTAGAGAATTCAGACATGCCAATCCTCCTGATTCAGGCGTGTGAGTACTGATTTCAGTGCTAGTCTCCCGCCTCCCGATTTCTGCAAGCAAAAACCCGGGGGCATATTACGAACAACTAGCGATAATTTTTGTCTCTAACTTGTTTAGAGACAAAAATTATTGCCGCACATCGGCGATTTTTATCGCAGATAAACCTTGCTATTATCGCAGAAAAGTCAGCGATATTCATGTATTATCGATCTAATGCTCTTAGCCATGTTATCCACCTCCCATTGGATAACATGGCTAAGAACTGCTCAGGGCAGGTGAAAAGTCAGCGATATTCATGTATTATCGATCTAATGCTCTTAGCCATGTTATCCACCTCCCATTGGATAACATGGCTAAGAACTGCTCAGGGCAGGTGTTAGATTTTGGAGATATTCGCGCTTAGCGCGAATATCTCCAAAAGTTGGTAATAGAAGGTAGCGATGTTAGGGACTGTTTCCAGTCGCTAACATCTTGGCACGCCACTTTGCATGTCATTAGTGATAAGTATCACTGACATGCAAAGCGGGGCCCAAGATGGTCGCTATCTCCTTTTAGCTGTCACTAACTGGTGTTAGCGACAGCTTGGTAATAGGGAAATAATTTTATCTCCGCTTTCATGGCTTTTAAAGCCAAAAAAGCGGAGATAAACCCCCTTGATAATATGCCCCACGATTCCTTGGGGGTTTCAGCTGACAGGGCTTGGTATTGTGTTACATGGTAATTTTTCCATGAAACGTCAGAGGGTCGATGCAGGGGTTCTAGAAGAGGTGATAAACCATTTAAGCCTCATGAACAAGCGCATGGTCTTTTAAAGATTTGTGAAGTACTCGGGGCGGCGGTGTGTGTGTGCCCTCTTTCAGGAGCGGGCGGGGGGGCACTGCCAGCAACTTGCCAGGTCAGGTAGTGTTCAACACGTGCATCACCCTTTCTCTGCCTGCTATTGCGCTCCATGCTTCGGAAAGGTAAGAAAAAGAACGTGCATTTGAGTTTGAAATGTCCGATCCTGCAGCAGCACACTTCCAAAGCCCACACATGACAATAACCCGATTCAAGGCCCCATTCACCCGTTTTTAAAAAAATAGATAACACTCCAACAAAGTAAGGTTATAAAACTTTATTAACTACTAACTTTAACGAACGGAACAAAAACTAAAAACATTTAAACATTTCTCAACACAAAAAGCAACAATGGTTAGAAGCTGTCTTTTGTGCGAATAGTCCCAAGGCAGCACAACGTGCAGAGTTCTGGACGGCACCCAGGTGATGTCGCCTGGGTGCCGCACTGGTTTAGGGATCCTACAATGCTGCTCCGAAAATTGGCGTGGGGCGTCCCGGGTGGGGCGGGGGGAGGCCTCGTCAGTAGCGGTCTGTTGTGCGAATAGTCCCAAGGCAGCACAACGTGCAGAGTTCTGGACGGCACCCAGGTGATGTCGCCTGGGTGCCGCACTGGTTTAGGGATCCTACAATGCAGCACAGAAAAACAGGGTGGGGCGTCCCGGGTGGTGCGGGGGGAGGCCTCGTCAGTAGCGGTCTGTGTCCAGTGTCACATGGCTGACACAACATGTACGACAGGCACCCAGGTGATGTCCAGTAAACTGCCGCACTGGTTTTGGTATCCTACAATGCTGCTCCGAAAATTGGCGTGCGGCGGCCCGGGGGGGGGGCGTGGGGGAGCCGGCGTGAACGGGCCTCCCCAGGTGGCGGCCATCTAGCTGAGTTGCGCTCGCTCTTGCGGCCACAGCGTCTCGCTCACCATGTTGTTGAGTTGCTCCCACTCTTGCAGTGCAGCGATAGGCGGCTGCCACATGGCTCTTAAAATGGCGGACAGCTCCTCGGTTTTAGGCCTGGTCCACTGAAATGGTCCTGGGACACTTTGGAACTCGGACGCTTGCCTGCTAGGGCTTGGGCTCCATTCTCGAAAAGCGTCCCCTCAGCCGTGAAGATTGTATAAAAGTCTTGGGGGCCCCCGACTCCCGCAGGCTTCCGGTGGGGAGCGGCTGCCATGATTGCTCGCGGAATGACCACGACGGAGCCACGAGATGGTGGTGCTCTCATGCTGACGCCAGCTTCAGTCTGAATGATCCAGAAACAAGGTGGGGCTTTCATCGTTTGGGAAAAAAAAATGTTCTAAACCAATGAAAAGTGTTATTTTTAGGTCATATGACCAAGCCTTCCATCTTTAGGAAACCAAAAGTAAAATGAACCAATGAAAAGTTTTATAAACAAGTCACATGACCTGTTATGCGGCATAGGGCTACAAAAAGCGTAGAAAATCCGTTGGCACGTGAGGCGGCGTCAGTAGCGGACCGATGTGCGAATAGGCCGAAGGCAGCACAACGGGCCGAGATCCGGATGGTACCGAGGTGGTGTCCAGCAAATTGCCGCACTGGTGTGGCCATCCTACAATGCTGCGCCGAAAGACGGCGTGTCCAGCTGAGTTGCGGTCACTGTTGCGGTACAGTGACTCAAACGCGCCGAGATCCGGATGGCACCGAGGTGGTGTCCAGCAAATTGCCGCACTGGTGTGGCCATCCTACAATGCTGCGCCGAAAGACGGCGTGTCCAGCTGAATTGCGGTCACTGTTGCGGTACAGTGACTCGAACGCGCCGAGATCCGGATGGCACCGAGGTGGTGTCCAGCAAATTGCCGCACTGGTGTGGCCATCCTACAATGCTGCGCCGAAAGACGGCGTGTCCAGCTGAATTGCGGTCACTGTTGCGGTACAGTGACTCGAACGCACCGAGATCCGGATGGCACCGAGGTGGTGTCCAGCAAATTGCCGCACTGGTGTGGCCATCCTACAATGCTGCGCCGAAAGACGGCGTGTCCAGCTGAGTTGCGGTCACTGTTGCGGTACAGTGAGTCGAACGCGCCGAGATCTGGATGGCCCCGATGTTGTGTCCAGCAAGTTGCCGCACTGGTGTGGCCATCCTACAATGCTGCGCCGAAAGTCGGCGTGGGGTGCCCCGTTGGCTTATGAGGTGATGTCAGTAGTGGACCGATGTGTGAATAGGTCGGAACCAGCACAAGGCGCCAAGATCCGAATGGCAAGTCCTGGATGTTGAGTGCCTCAGTTGAGAGTTCTGAGCAGTGCTTGTAAGACTATCTGAAGTTTATTATAAGAATCAGAGTAAGTTGAAGACTGTCTAAAGCTCATTTGCACCTTTTGCAGCTTCACTATTGCCCAAGGTGGTGTTCAGCGGAACTTTTTTCCTTTTCCTTTCTGCTTCTTTTCCTACAATCCGTTTCATCTGAAGACACGACCAGGTCCCTGAATGTGTGTAGGGGGACGCTATTGAGTGAATGAAAATGGCGGCTTGTCCAGCTGAATTGCGGTCACTGTTGCGGTACAGTGAGTCGAACGCGCCGAGATCCAGGACCGATGTGTGAATAGGTCGGAACCAGCACAAGGCGCCAAGATTCGAATGGCAAGTCCTGGATGTTGAGTGCCTCAGTTGAGATTTCTGAGCAGTGCTTGTAAGATTGTCTGAAGCTTATTTGCACCTGCTGCAGCTTCACTATTGCCCTGGTGTGGCCAAAGGTCGCACATGACATAGGCGGCCGGCTCCCGAGGTCCGGCGGAACTTTTTGCCTTTTCCTTTCTGCTTCTTTTCCTACAATCCGTTTCATCTGAAGACACAACCAGGTCCCTGAATGTGTGCAGGGGGACGCTATTGATTGAATGAAAATGGCGGCTTGACACAAAGCTGACTCAAGCGTTACTGTTGGTGCTATACAGACAAAAATTGGTTTTCAGTTTGTACATTCTTCAGGTTTTTTTTTTCCATCCAAGTCTGATTGAGAGTTTGTAGAAAAATGGCTTCAGATTTTCCACATACTACTCTTCAACATTCTTCCTAAATGTAACAATGTGAAACTCACTAGGAGAACGGCTGTTTCTGTTTCCTTTCAAAATGCTGCCACCAATATTTTCTGAATGGAAGACACCATCTTGTAGCATAAAGGGCCGAAAGGGGTTCTGGTCTGGCCGATGGTTGGTGGAGACATTTTGACTATATCTTGGACCTGCCCGGCCTCGCCCAAAATGGCGCCGGTATAAATGGGACTCGTAACTCCTTGCCCGCAAATGTATATCTAGAAAATGTTATTGTAAGTGGCCCTGTCGTATTTTAATTACAAAATGTACGTCCACCGATTCCGCAACTGTTAGACACCTTTGTTCTTGTCACCTAATGGCCCGCTCGTTACGTTCTTCTACAATGTAAATGTCTCCTCATCATATACGATTTCAGTTTGCTCCGTGGCCGGCCCACGTGGTTATAGGCCCGTATTTGTATACTGACATTTTCACAATAAAGGTTTTTAAAACAAAACACGGTAGTAGTATTTACATTTGTAAAGTTTTTACTTTTAGTGACTGTTTTCGAATCAGTAAAAGGCAAGTGAAATAAAGCAGTCCAATTACATGACGGATAAAAGGTATAATATGTAGGAACGCAGTAAAGATAAATGGTCAAGGGCAGTTGTGTTTTTCATGTCTGCAACATAAAGTGATCGATAAGAATCTGATAATCAGGCGTATCGGCGACTAAGACAGCAGGCCGAATCTCTTTTACTCAACGGCTCCGTCATGGAAGGAAGAAACGCCCTTTTTCTCGAAAAAGGAATATATTTTACTTGCAAGACAGTTGTAAATTTTCCGGGAAAGTACATTAGCCTGGAATATTATAACATATGTTTGAAAAAAAAATATTGTTCGAAAATAATAAAAAGCGTAATTTTTAGGTCATATGACCAAGCTTTTCATCATTAAATTAACAAAAGTAAAATGAACCAATGAAAAGTTTTATTAACAAGTCACATGACCTGTTATGCTTACGTTACGCGCTGCGCGCCGCGCCTCGGATCACTTCCGGGTGCGCTAACGCGGCGTGTCATAAAACGCATTACGCGACAACGTAGGTCAAGAATATAGTCTAAATGTCTCCACCAACCAGCGTTCAGAACACAACCCCTTTCAGCAGTCCAAAAAGTTCTGTTAAATGACAACAGAGGGGACAGGCAACAAGAACCATCAGTCAAAGAGGGGAGGGCAAGTTCTTCTCTTCCGGGTCATGTTGGGGCGCTACCGGAACTGATCGAATTGGTAGTCTATAGTGTTTCTGGATGTTTCAGACTAAAGCTGGCGTCAGCATGAGACCACTACCATCTCGTAGCTCCGTCGTGGCCATTCCACGAGCAATCATGGCAGCCGCTCCCCACCAGAAGCCTGCGGGAGTCGGAGGCCCCCAAGACTTTTGTAGAATCTTCACGGCTGAGGGGACGCTTTTCGAGAATGGGACCCAAGCCCTAGCAGACAAGCGTCCGAGTTCCAAGGTGTCCCAGGGCCATTTTAGTGGACCAGGCCCAAAACCGAAGAGCCGGCCGCCATTTTGAGAGTCCTGTGGCAGCCGCCTATCGCTGCAGCGCAAGAGCGGGCGCATCTCAACTACATGGTGAGCGAGACGCTGTAGTCGCAAGAGCGGGCGGTAAACAGCTGAATGGCGGAAGAGGCACAGTGTAGCAAAAGCGGGCGGAATGGCAACTAAAACGATAAAGGGGCGCCCCACTACAGCTTGTCTTCAGGTCAAACGGATTGTGGGACAAGGTCCAGAATTGAAGAGTCATCAAAAGGCAAAAAGTTCCGCCGGACCCCGGGAGCCGGCCGCCTATGTCGGGGGCGATCTCAGGCTACACCAGTGCTATAAGACTTGGGGAGGGTGTCGGAGCCAAGCGTCTTCTCCGAGTCCATGGCCATCACACCGCCCCTCAGGGGCCTCCGTCAAGCTGTTTAGGAAGGTAACATATCACATTGTTTTCTAATGCAGTCAGGTCCACAAACGACACTCACTTACTTTGAGAATAATGAAGCTGCAGTAGGTGGAAATAAACTTCAGACAGTGTTACAAGCACTGCTCAGAACTCTTAACTATGGCACCCAACATCCAGAACTTATGCTATTTGAGAATGGTAGTGACATCGAAGCATCTCAGGGACCAAAACCATTAACGTACTTTCACGTATGAAAATCTTACTTGGGGAGGGGGCAGGAGCGAAGCGCCCCCTCCCAGTCAGCGCCACCACACCGTATGTTGAAAATCTGAAGCCATCGTTCTACAAAGTCAACCAAACTTGGATTGAAAAATCTAGAAAAATGTACAAACTGAAAACCAGTTTTGGTCTGCATAGCATCAGTAGCAACGCTTGAGTCAGCTTTGTGTCAAGCCGCCATTTTGATTCAACAAAGCACAGGCATTGAAAAAGGCTGAAATTCAGAACTCTAAACTATGGCACCCAACATCCAGGAGCTTGCCATCCGGATCTTGGAGCCTTGTGCTGTTTTCGATCTATTCACACATCGGTCCACTACTGACATCATCTTATAAACCAACGTTATGTAAATAGTTTTTTAATAAAATGTTTTACCCTGTTTCTTTGCTGGTGTGTTGTCTATATTTTTAATATTTGCATAGGGTTTGTCGTTATTTTGTGCGGGATGGGTGATGGAGCCGAGCTGTCTTGCAGCCCTCATGGTGTGGAGCTCAGTTCATCTCACTATTTTCGTATTTCTCATGAAGGGTTGTTCCTAATATTTCTATTTTAGCGAGGTCAAAAAGAGATCCAATTAGTGGCCTACTGATTTTGCTCGATTACTTTTATTTTTTTACACGATTTTTCACTATCTGCAAAGACTAAACAGAGTATTGCGACTTTGTGCTTGTTTGTAAATAGAGAATGATCCAAAGAGAACCAATTCTAAAACAGTAAATGCTTGGACAACAATCAATCAAATGGAGAGACAAGGAGGCACGACGGATTACAACGGTGGTAAAGGCCTGCGTTAACTACCCTTCAGTATCTGCAAAGAGAGAGTACTACTAAGACAAAAGAGGGGAGGGGGGGGGGTGCAGCGTTCAAAGCACATCAGCGTGCATAAATACGAAAATGTTTTTATCTATCACGTACTTGACATTTTAAAGCTTTTCATATTTGCTATTAAAAAACCAATGAAATTCACAGAAAAAACCATAGGTTATAGTGGATATATAGTTAGGAATTTGCATTTAGAAAACCTTGAAAATTCAATGAAAAAACCATTGGTTTTAGGCCATATATAGTTAGGAATTAGCATTTACAAAACCTTATTTTACTCGCATAAAACCATTGAAATTCCATATATAGTTAGAAGCGCTAACTATATATCGCGCACCCGCAATCCACTGCTGATGATGTCACATATTACATCATTCATGACATGGTCAGTGACATCACTGATGACATCACTGATGACATCTCAAATGACATCACTGATGACAACTCAAATGACATCACTGATGACATCTCAAATGACATCACTGATGACATCACTGATGACAACTCAAATGACATCACTGATGACATCTCATTTGTCATCACTGATCACATCACTTATGTGATAATACAATGAACCTCTTCAGACTCTAATATAACCTTACATACACTCAGTATAAACAGACACTCACAGACTGTCACTCATCCATGGAGTTACTCACACACCTAGTCAGTCATGCAAAGAATCAATCACACCTCCATTTCCTCAACTATAAAGTTATACACATCTTACTTATTCAAACATATAATAACACATATTTATTCTCTTATATAATCCCTGATACAAGCTCACAGTGATCGATACAGCCACTCACACATTCACTGGCTCTTATGTTCAGTTATTTATATATCTCAACTCTCACATGTATTGTGTTTTACATACGTACTTACTTGCACATGTAGCAATGAGAAATCCATTCACTCACCAACACACCCATGCATAGTCAACCGCCCATATAGCTGTTTCCACATGCACTCTTGAACTCATACTCCTAGTGAATCAACTGCTTACACATCTATGCACAGAGTCACGCACCTCCCAGCCACCCACACACACACTCAGCCTCCCATTCAAATACTTGGGCAACCAATCAATAACCCATATGGCCACTCTTATAGCTACTGATCAACACATGCAGCAGCTTACACAACAACAAACATACTGATGCACAAATTAAGACAGTTTAGTCACTAACCCATGCACTCAGTGAGACACATTTAATCACTCACTCATACAGTCAGTCATGCACCTACTAAATTCTTCATCCAGACACTTATACATCCACTCATTCTTCAATATGTGAAACATATTTAAACTTTACAGACACATACAATCACTGGATGTTGTGATCAGTGATGTCATCAGTGATGTCATTTGAGATGTCATCAGTGATGTCATCAGTGATGTCACTGACCATGTCATGAATGATGTAATATGTGACATCATCAGCAGTGGATTGCGGGTGCGCGATATATAGTTAGCGCTTCTAACTATATATGGAATTTCAATGGTTTTATGCGAGTAAAATAAGGTTTTGTAAATGCTAATTCCTAACTATACATGGCCTAAAACCAATGGTTTTTTCATTGAATTTTCAAGGTTTTCTAAATGCAAATTCCTAACTATATATCCACTATAACCTATGGTTTTTTCTGTGAATATATATATGTATATATATATATATATACACAACACGTATACACATATACACACACATACACATACACATATATATATATATATACTAGCAGCTCGTCCCGACGATGTCCAGGTATGAATTGTTGCCGGCCAGTAGTATATTGTTTTGTAGGATATCTTTTTGATAGCATTTCTTATCTGTGACAGGCCTGTGAAACGCTCTGCTTCACAGTGCACTGCTGATGCACTTAAGAGTGCACGTTCAGTAGTGTGTGAACTCGAGGTTCCCTACTTTATTTTTCCTTGCAATATTATATAGCGCAAATTCGACAACATGGCATGAGCACATTTTACATTACAGAGGAACACATTCATTTGTGGTAGGCACGGGGAGACAAAGCGATTTGCCTGGAATCACAGGATGTTGAACTGATGCCGAGATTCAAACGTAGCCCCCCAGCTCTAAAGTTCGCAATTCTAGAACTTGTGGCGGGAGGTGTGTCTAAAGGTGTATGTCGGTGCTGGCCATCAATGAGAGAGACCTGTGCATTTTTCAAATGGGTGGTGAAAAAATATGAGTATGTTGCAGGAGATGGTGGCTGCCGTGCCACCAATGTACTTACCGGGGGAGGGTAAACAACCATTATTCCGCAACTTTCTTTCCACATACCATCACTCCGCAAACTTTCATTACGAAAGTACCAGGACTCCGCAATGCCATTATAACGCATGGAATTACATTTTATATGCTTTTACCGTGCATACATTTACAACGAAATTCGTTTTAAATGCATGAATGGTAAAAGCATGTTTTTTTAATGTTTGGATAAGGTAAGTATGGGGTATATGTTTTGGGGTACTGAGGTATACATTTTGGGGTGTTTGGGTATTTTAAAAGTTCAGATATAGTTTTGGCTTATGGGGTACAGGGGTAGTTTTAGGGTTTAGTGATAGGGATGGCTTTTGGGGTACAGGGGTATTTTTAGGGTTCAGGGCTAGGTTTGGGTTTTGGGGTATAGGGGTATTTTTAGGGTTCAGGGGTAGGTTTGGGTTTTGGGGTACAAGGGTACTTTAAGGGTTCAGGGCTAGGGTAGGGTTTGGGAGTATAGGGGTATTTTTAGGGCTAGGTTTGGGTTTTGGGGTACCGGGGTATTTTAGGGTTCAGGGCTAGGTTTGGGTTTTGAGGTATAGGGGTATTTTTAGGGTTCAGCGGTAGGTTTGGGTTTTGGGGTACAGGGGTATTTTAGGGTTCAGGGGTAGGTTTGGGTTTTGGGGTACAGGGTTATTTTTAGGGTTCAGGGCTAGGTTTAGGTTTTGGGGTATAGGGGTATTTTTATGGTTCAGGGGTAGGTTTGAGTTTTGAGGTACAGGGTATTTATAGGGTTCAGGGCTAGGTTTGGGTTTTGGGGTACAGGGGTATTTTTAGGGTTTAGGGATAGGTTTGGATTTTGGGGTACAGGGTATATTTATAGTGTTAAAATGGGTTAGTGTTTAAGGGTGTTGGGGTATTTTAAGGGTGTAAGGGTGGGTTATGATTATGGGGTACAGGGGTACTTAAAGGGAGCCGGATGGAATTAGTTTTTAGGGTGTAAAGGGTAATAAAAGAAAATAATAAATAAAAATAATATAAATAATGCAATTTAAAAGAATAAATGTTTTAATTAAATAAAAAATTGTATGTACATATATATATATATATATATATATATATATATATATATATATATATATATATATATATATATATATATATACATATATACAAAACAAAACAAAGGTTACGACTGCTTAATAGTTATGTTCAGAATTCACTCATACAAAACCATACAAATTCAGCAGTTATAGTTACCTAAGTTAATTATAACTTACATCACCACAATGCACTGCTTATGACCTTGCATATTACATCACTCTTGACCGGTCAGTGACATTATTGATGACATCCCTGATGATATCTCAAATGAAATCAGTGATGACATCATCCGTAATTGTGCTTCATAAACGTTTCTCAGACTTAAAGATATATACTAAGCTACAGCATAAGTTAAATTAATATTCTTTCTGTTCTAGTTATTAGTCATTCTATTTCTAACCTATCTCATAATTATATATATATATCCAACGAAGAACGAAGAAGGTTACCCCACTAAAAAGAAGCCCTCAGGCAGGTAAGTGTTTCTTGCTTTATTCGGTAACAACTTGCAAGCAGGCAGCAGCGAGAAACTTACAACCAGATTCAGGCCAGACGCGTTTCAGGAAGCTCCGTTCCCTTTCTCAATGGCTCAGTTGCTGAAATGGAAGACAGGGTTCTCAGATAGACAGCGTTATGTAAAATTGCGTTAACCTACGTTGGTGATGATTATCGCCCATTCTTGAAAATAGCCCCCTGTGTGTGTAGAGTCTTTGAAGTTCAACAGGGATCTAAAGGTCTGTTCACTTGTGTCACATGGCAGAAGATTTTGTTAAAATTCCAGAAAGATGTGCCACAGATTGAAAAACAAGGAAATTGACTCTGTATACGGTGATGTATTCGTTTGTAGAACACATGTCAACATGTTCTATTAAATGTACCAGGTAATTCGTTTAGACTAACAAAATAAGTACTTACTCGTTTATACTTTAATGTTTAAATGCCCCCAGTGCCATTTAAAGGCACTAGGGGCCTTAGATTTTTGAAGTATAAATTAATCATTTGGGGGGATAATTTGTTGCATTATATTTACACAGTCTCTTGCAGGGTTATTGGTGTGCCACCTTGTGATATCCATTGCTAATGAGTTTTTCCAACTAAATTTGGTTACACGTTTTTCAAAGCAGTCTTCGTGAAATATTTCAATATTTAAAATTTACTTCAACTAATATATGAATCTGCCTGAAAAACAACACCCATTAATCAACTTCTGCGAAGGGAAACATTTGATCGATTCCTACCCTGAAATCTGTGAATATCAACGGGCACTAAGGGTGGTTTAGACCTAACAAAGGAGATCAGAGAGATTACAATTCTAAACCTGATCACACCCATGATTAAGATCAAAGACAGACATGAACAATTAACTCTCATGTTCATTTACCTTAACAAATATTTATGCCATGTAATTTGCAGCTTGGCTCGGGCCATTGTGGAAAAGTAGGTCAAAACCTGCACGGAAAATGTGACGAATCACTCATTGCATTCGGCAATTTCATGTAATTAGCAATAGAAGCAGAAAGAAGGAGACAGTGATAACGTATGTGAGAAAGATAGAGGGATAATAATTCATACACTTGCAAACATAAATGCTTATTTTCAAATATTATATGTAGCAATTACATTTGTACCTACAATAAAGATCTGGTCAAAAACTATAATCAACAGACACTACAATAAAGATCTGGTCAAAAACTATAATCAACAGACAAAGCGAAAAAGAATCACCAAGACAAAAAAGGATTAAAAAAAAACCTCTAATCACACACAAGAAAATGATCAGAGAGCAATCATACTAGACGGTGTTAAATATAGGCTTATCATCTCAAATGAAAAGCAAATGCCAGCAAAGGCATGTACATTGAAATACTAAATCCACAAACGACTAGAACAGTGAAATCAAATAAGAAAACAAAAAACAAAGAATCAATGAAAAAAAATTCACACCAAAAAAAGAAATAAGAGATGCACAAATTAGGGGCATATTTACAAGACCCTATCACTGCCACAATGTCACTTTCCTTGATGTCGTTGTGGCGATAGAGGCTTCACCTTTTTCAGAAAGCAGCATTAAGCCACTTAATGTAGTTTAACGCCGCCTTGTGAATAAGGCACCCTTTCACTCTATAATAAGCGTATGGGGTAGCGCCAACATTAAGACCAGGGAAAATCTGGTCTTACCCCGGCTCAGGCCAGGAGAAATGTTTAATTCCTCCTTGTTTTTGCTGTTTCCAAGTGTACTCCGTTGTGCTGCACACATAGAAACAGCAAAACGCCATTGAATGTTTATGTGCAGTAAGGTGCCCCTTCCTCTACATAAACAATCATTAAAAAAAGAGCGTTTTCAACTTTTATATGTGCTGCATTAAGGAGCACGCATAGAAGTTTCAAAACGCCATTTCAGATTGTTTATGTGCAGGAAGAGACACCTTCCTGTACATAACCAAACATTTCCCTCAACGCAGGCACCCTTGCACTGGCATGCAAGGGTGCCTGCGTTGGCACTAGTCAGCAAAATTAGCGCCATTGCAGGGGGAAACACAAGGCTGCACCATATTCTTGTAAATACGGTGCAGCCCTGTGCTTTAGAAGTGGCGGAGAGTAGCGTTTAGCCAAGGAGACTAATACTGCCCTCCGCCACTTCCTTGTAAATACGCCCCTTATTGGGTAAACATGTTTATTCAGAGTGAAGGCAGGTAAAACTTTTAATTGCTCAAATAAATCATTTACCTCGTGCTATGCCTGGTCATACTCTATTTCTTCACACCAGTATGGTGTTTTGCCTTTTAAGACTGCTGTAGTTAGAACTTCTCTCAAGACACTAGAAGTTTCTTTCAATTAGAACAGCAGAAAGTGAAAAGGAATTGGAAACAATCAATCAATAAGTGGAAGTGTTTCAAAGAAATAAGGCTATCTCAGATGCTAAATCATTACTTGCATTAATAGATAAGGAGATAGCAGAACTTAACCCCAATACACAACTGCAAAAAATGTGGAAATTGCAGGAGGATTTAGAAAATTACAAATTCGAGAACACCTAGCTTTACAAACAATCTGACTTCAACTTTCATCCAGATAACGCAAAGAATATCAGGGCAGAAGTGATTCGTGAAGTTTTCAGACATTTCTTTCTTACAGTGCCAGTGATTTTGATCAAGCAACAAGAGGAACTTTTTTAGGCAGAGGCTCCAAAAGAAGAACACAGAACACAGGTGACCAGGGAGATCAAGACCAGGAGTCAAACTTATTGATGAAAAGAATAGATAACATACCGCTTAACACATTTTCCGTGGGATTTTACATAATACTTGAAATGAGCCTACTGTCTCCAGAATTGTCCTATATCCCAACAAGATTCACAGACTTTGCACAGATTAGGACTGAATGTATTCACTTATTCTGCAGAAGTAGACAAAGAAATGTTTTTGGGAACAGTGAATTCCAACAACCCATAGTTTGCACCAATTTCAAACAATTTCAAACAATTTTCTCGCTTTTTTTCTCCAGCACAAAAAGTACCTATGAAGGTAATAACATTTGAAATAACAGTGAGAGAAATAGATAAAACAGAATCTGAAAAGAGATACAGAAAATGTAATCTAAGAAAGGAAGAGCTACATAAAAAGAATGAGGATATACACTGCATATATGACTAGAAAATGGAAGTATTTGCTATCTGAGCAATCAAGAACATTATAGGAAGAAACTGTCTAATCCCACAAAATAAATACTACGTGAAATCAGGAATACCCTACTGGAAGTTTTAAGAGGTGGGTGGTTAAGCAAGAAAGAATTTGGGGGCATATTATCAAGGACCGGTGTTAAAATTATCCCCGTTTTATCGGCAGGAAACTGCCGATAAAACGGCGATAATGGGCTTGATAATACGCCCTTGTTAATTCCCATAGAAGCCCATGTTCTGATGTTAACGTGGGCTTCTATGGGAATTAACAAGGGCGTATTATTAAGCCCATTATCGCCGCTTTATCAGCAGTTTTCTGCCGATAAAACAGCTATAATTTTAACACCGGTCCTTGATGATATGCCCTTGATTTCTTAAAGAATTAAAACTCTAGTACTCTGATTTTCTATACCCTTTCAAAAATTCATAAGAATAAACAGACACCACTCGGAAGATCAATCATTTCTGGGGTCAGTTCTGTGAAGAGCCTGTGCCACCGACCAAGTCTCTCCCTCCGAGCCACCAAAAACGTACAGACCCACCAAGCGAGCCAGCTGGGACACTCCGTAACTATTCGAAGTGCAGATGCAAACAACTGGAAATAAGGTGGTGCACCAGCATGAACAACACTGACAGAGCCACCTTTAAAGCCACCCTTAACAACTACCACCGCCATTTCAAAGCTGAAAAAAATAAAGACTTAGCCCACCGGATTGAGACCAGCACCCAGAGAACATAGGACCTCTTCACCATCGTCATAAAGTTCACCCACACATCAGCCATTAAAAACTCCATCCATCCCTCACAAGTAACTCTGCGATGCCCTTGCCGACCTCTTCCACAACAAGATAGCAACCATCTATAGAAACTTCGATCCCCAACCCGCTGACCTCCTCAGCTTCTCATTGACCACCACTTTGTACTACCCGCTCACAGCATGGGAACAACTCAGCATACCAACCATAACCAGTATCATAAACTTCATCCACTCAGAAGCACTTACCGACCCGTGCCCCCACCGACACGTCAACCTCGGAAACAACTAGACCAACCATCGGCTCACAACCATCCGCAACACCTCCATAACAACAGCCACCTTTTACTATGACTGGAAACACGCAAATCTCTCCTCAAAAAGCCCTCAGCACTCCCCAGTGAGCTCCAGAACTACCGTCCCATCTCTCTGCTCCCGTTCCCCGCCAAACTCCTGGAGAAGGTCATCAACCGTCGTCTGCGGACTACACCTGAACTAACCCTGTTTGCTGAGGCTATCACTGAGGTGAGGGGGCTTGAAGGGTCCCATCGGGTTCCCTGGTTATCGCATCTCAGGATGCTTTTAAAAAACTTGAGCCTGGAGGCATTGTGGGTTGATCCTGCACGCGCGACCTTTCCATCAAAAAAGGCACTTAAAGATATTTATTGGCACTGGCTCGCTGAGAGGAGATCCGCTATGGTTGTTAGTCCTACCATGACACTCGAATTCTTGGCTGTAAAGGATGTCCCTAAATATGAAGCCTACAGGGACTTAATTACAAAGCCAAACGATCGCAAACTGTATCACCAATTACAAGTAGGCTCGTTACCTGTGAGGGAGCTTACGCACTCT
The DNA here is from genome assembly GCF_964263255.1 of Lissotriton vulgaris. Taxonomy (NCBI): domain Eukaryota; kingdom Metazoa; phylum Chordata; class Amphibia; order Caudata; family Salamandridae; genus Lissotriton; species Lissotriton vulgaris. The sequence continues at coordinate 1,544,973,855 of NC_141695.1, read as the reverse complement.
TGGTCAACTGGTGGTAGCGACAAGTGTCCCTTCTGTGTAACAGCAGTAGAAAATATTGAACATCTTTTTTGTTGCTGCCCTAAGTACTTGTTACCCAGAAAAGTTTGGCTTTTGCCAGTCTGTCGCCTACTAGGTACTAGATCTGCAGTGGCAGCGACTAGGATTCTTAAAACAGATACTTCTACCCCTATTGCCATTGGTGTAGCAAAATTTGTGAGCTGGGCATGGTCAATTCGTTCTCGCAACCTTGGCAAATGAAGTTCCCACAGTAAATGTTTTTATATCTTTTAGCTCGAATGTACCATTGTTTTATGTAGTAAGGGGTCTTTTTTGTACATCATTGTCTAAAAATGTAATACTTTTCTTAACTTGTTTTTAAAATGTAATGTATTTATCATCTTATATGTAAGAGTATGAACTGCTTTTTAATATGTACTTGTCTTTTATGATGCAAATCGAATAAAGACCTCTTGAACTGAACTGAGGTCATCAACCCCCAACTCACCGAACACCTGAAAGAAAAAAACAACCTACTGGACCCGACCCAATCAGGTTGCAGAACCAACCGTAGCACAGAGACAGCCCTGATCACTGCAACTGACGACATCCCCACACCACTTGACAGAGGAGAACTTGATACTTCCGGACCTCTCTGCAGCCTTCGACACTGTCTCCCACCTGACACTCATCGGAACTAAGACTATGTCAGATTGGAATCACAAATGATGCATTAAGATGGATAGCATCTTTCCTCAGGGGATGCACCTAGAGAGTCTGTCGCCCTCCCTTCACCTAGTGACTCAAGCACACCCTCTGAGGCGTACCCCAAGGATCATCCCTCAGTCCAACCCTCTTCAACTTCTATATGACACCACTCACAGACATCGTCAGCTCACACAACATCATCTGCTATGTCAATGACACCCTGCTCATCCTCTCACTCTCAGAAGATCCCACCTCGACAAAGACAAACTTCCACACCTGTATGAAGAACGTCTGAGCCTGGTTAAAGGACAACTGCCTGGAGCTCAACATGGACAAGACTGAAGTTCTGATCTTCTGTAGACATACCCCCTCTGGAATGACTCCAGGTGGCAGGCAGAGATCGGAGCCACTCCCACGCCCACACAGAAAGACCACACCTCCAACCCAGGCATCATCCTGGAAAGCGAACTCTCCATGAAATGTCAGGTCAGTGCTGTCTCCTCAGCCGGTTTTCATACACTTTACTTGCTCTGCAGAATCTTCAAGTGGCCTCCTATTAGCACCAGGAAAATGGTGACGCATGGTCTCACAACCAGCCAACTAGACTTCAGCAACTCACTCTATGCAGGCGCCACCACCAAACTCATGCAAAGACACCAGACCTGCAAAAATAAACCATTTGCCAGGCCTAATCCTTCTTTTTAATGCATATAAGTCACCCCTGAGATAGGCGGTACACAGCCCATAGGGCAAAGTGCATTGCATTTAAAAAGTAGGACATGCATTTTTAAGTTTTACAAGTCCTAGTAGGAAAAACTCCTAAACCTGTAAGACCTTCCTCTTACATAGGATAACATTAGGTTACCTTATTACATTTAATGAGTGCAAGTGTTTGATTGGGACCATGTAGAAATGTCATGTTTGGATGCAAATAAATTGTAATGGAAAGTTTTCTTTAATGGTAAAGTCAGAATTTAAGTAAGGGTTCTGAAAATGCAACTTTTAAAAAGTTGGCATTTCCTTGTCCTAACCATTTGTTCCTTTGCCAGTGTCCTGGAACAGGTGTATGTGAATGGTTCTACTGTTGGGCTTTGTGTATTTCTCCAAGGCAGTGAGACAATAAGGGACTCCTACCAGGATTGCTGGAACAGAGCAGCTCCCTGCCCAACTAACACTTCAAAGGGCTCCTCAGCACACACACAAAGGAACTTGACACTAGTCTTTTGTCACCCCAGATCTCTTTGGGCCTTGGCAGGGCAATAGGAAACCTTCCCAGGATCAGATGGGGGGGAAGAGGGGTAGCATAGGAAATTCCCCTACTGATACCAGGTATAAACATTGGACCTTCGGAAAACCTCTTCATAGACACTCGTGAACATGTGGAAGCCTTCATAAAGACTGCCTGGACATCCAGAGGACTGCCATACTATTTGAGACTCACCCTGCTTTCCAGAGCACTGCCATTGTGCTACCACAGGACTGCACTACAGCTTGAGGCCTTGCTTTGCTGCTTAAACCCAGGAGAGCCAGAGTGATTCCAAGGGCTAGTATGCTGGCACATGTGTGAACTAAAAGGACATAATATGCTCCAGAGACCTTGAACCCTGCAACTGACCTCTGCTGGAGTGAGTACTGGTACCTCCAAGGCCCTGGACCCTTGCAAATGGTGTTAGAGGCGTTCCTTTCTAACCCTAAAAGTTGGGACTCTAAATAATTTTTACCAATAAATGCCAGACAAACTGACAGAAGACTAAGACCTACCTTCCAGGGGATCCGCCAAAATACATCACCGGTTGACCGGACTTTGCAGTAACTGCTGTTACGTTCTTCTCCGCAGCAGAAAACCATTTACAGTGAGGCCTCTGAGCGAGAATATCCGGCCTTGTTGAGCCATCTGCGGCTACAGCTTGCAGCTTCGCCCTGCTTAAGATTTTTTACTTCAAAAGAAGTGACTTTGTGAGAATGTAAAATTCTTCACCGTGACTTCGTACAGCGGCTCCCCGAGGACAATGCCTCCTCCTAGGACACCTCCTTGCCGTGCTGAAGTATAGCTTTTCAGGAACTTTACTTCTAAATTTCTTCTAACTCTGAAGGTGAGCCAACACAGGCCTGATCCACCTTGTGTATCCAACCCGTGCTCCATCGCTGTCAGCCTTAACTTTTGATTTTGACCTGGTCTTGCATGACTATGTTTCAGCGGCAGGCATTTGTTTCCATTAGGTGCTATTTTACACACACAAAAATTTGCAAATTCATAAGTCCCACCCTACTAATTGGATTTAATTCATTTTGTATGATTGTATTTTGTTTTATGTCTCTTTTTTTATAAATTGGTTTGGGATTTTTCGTTTGTTGTGTTGTCACTTTATTACTGTTTGAATGCTGCATAAATACTTTACACATTTCATCTAAGTTAAGCCTGACTGCTTTTGTGCTGAGCTTTCAGAGAGTTAAGCACAGGTTAATTTAGAGATTTCTGAGGTTCACCCTGACAAGAGTTGTTGTTGTTGCTAAAATAGGGTTTTCATGACCCTCAAACAATAACCCAATTTCTTACAAGTACCAAATTTACACATCTTGAATTTACAAACCATAACTCTCAATATGTAGTTTACATTATCATTTGTCAAAGTGGTAAAAGCTATATTGGGAAAACAAACCCAGGTGGTCTGTAACAGAATTGCCCAGCACAGGGCATGAATTAGATGCAAAGTAATGACAGTTCCTACGGTCCAACTTGTTATCAGAGCATAACATGCAGCTACAGATTTTAAGTGGAGTATCTTGAAATTGATTGCAGGGAATATAAAATCTTGTGGTGTAGAAAGAATATTAATAAGGCATGATCCAATATTTATTTTGAGAATATGCACCATGGAGAATGGGTTCCATGAGTTAGCTGAACTTAGCAATGTAGTATGAAACATCTTCTAAATTACACAACATATCTGCTAGACCTTTGGCAGAGTACTTTGTTGCCACATAGATTACCATGGTAAACCCTAACAATGCAATGAAAAAAAGAAACATACACATTAACAGATGGCAATGCAAGGTAAGATTTTTTCTCAAGTTTTGAACACATGGCTACATAAGAGAAGTTGTTGATACTGCACTAAATTATCCTTATAATACATGCTTTTTAGAAATAACCACAACCATTTTTCATAGAGTTCTGGACTAAAGCATAGCACAGGTCTATTTGAGACATTAAGCCTGATTATGACGGCAGACAGACAGACACCAACAGGCCATCAGTGGCGGTCTGACTGCCAACAACCCCACGGTCCGACCGTCGGATTACAATACCGGTGGCCGAACCCACAGCAGTTGGCAGGAAGACCGCCGCCTCTGCCAAGATCATTGATCCCGATGGAGCAGTGGTCAGATTCGTAGTCCTGCAGTGCGGCGGTGCCGAGGTAGGTTTTTCAGGGTGGGAAGACTGCCATGAGGAGGTTGCAGGAAACAAAATGTGTTGTCCCAAACAGGGCCGTTGTCCATCGTGGGCTAATGTAAGGTAGACCTGGAGGTACATGTAGTGCCCCCACATACCTACATGCACCATGGTGCATGGCACTTGTCCATGGACATGAAGGAAGTGCCCCTTTTCACTGCGGCTTGTGTTTCAACCCTTTTCTTGGGCTGCAGCACAAGTTGCTCTAGCACTCTGCAAACGTTTACCAGACAGTTGCATCACAACGAGGCAGTCGAACTACCGCCTGTTTGTCAGGTGGTCTCTTGACCACCGCAATTGCGAGCTACAGTCTGAGCACCCGCTATCATAATCAAACCCATAGTGCCTCAGAGTTTCACTTCTGAAAAAGGATCTATACAGCGACACAGTAATACGCTGCCATGCATGTCTGGTTTGGGAAATCATGCTGTGTAAATACAGGCCCAACAAGGAAACACTATATATACAATCTCGGTGATAGTTGTACCTGTCTGAAAAAGAACCATGTAACGCACATTTAAAGTAAACGAGTGGCTGCTGAGAAATTTGACAGCGAGGACCACCCTGAATGAGAAACTACAATTTCCATTGATACGGACTGGGAAGACTTGTTATGTGAGCATGAAAGCCAGGCTCATTGATAAGACAAATTATGCAGAACCCGCCTGAAACAAAACAAGGAATGCCTTTCCAAATGCCTTTAATAAGTAAGCATGAAGGAGCAAATCCCCCGGAAACAATTTGTGTCACACCTTTGTAAATCGGAAGAGGTAGGTGTAGAAATTCAGTCAGGGAACCTTCTACCCTAAAACAGTAAATTTGAGGCTGCAGTAAGGCTAAATCATTCAGAAATGCTTTTCATTACTGTTGAGCTGCCTCAAGAACACCCAGGAACAAGCATTTGCAGTGCAATAGGTCTCACATTTGTGAAAGTTTAAGCTATTGGCATTGTTCATGACAATGCTTTTTTTATATGTTTTGAAAACCAACACATAAATAAATGGCATTATCATTTACAATGCCAATAGCTCAAACTCTCGCAAATGTGAGCCCTATTGCATTGCAAATGCTTGTTAATAAGTATTTTTGTTTCCTGGAGGTCTGTGCCTTTTGCTGCCTTACTCCAAGCACACTGTCAGTCAGGGTGATGGGAGACATTGGTTTCCAAAGGACTGGGAATAAAGGTACCAGTGGGTGAAGGGCAAGCACTGATCTGGGACTCACTGCATTTGTAACCCTCTGCTACAAGCCTGATATTGGAACTGGATACAAAGATGGACGAATTAAAAATGTAATTAAAATAAAATGTATGTACAATTTATGGCTGCTTCCCACTGTTTGTGATATGGCCCTGGTAGTTGGGAGGGGGTTGCAGAATGATGATAAAAATAATTGCAACTCTGTTGCTGTTGGACACCTTATACCTTCCCTAGTTTCTTTGTAACATACAGACTAATACCAGAAAACAGTTCAAAACAAAACACATTCAAGATTGTCTAGATTCTTTAACGTGTTGCCACCTTTTCCTGCTGAAGGTTTAAAGAAAAGTGTTTTTTGCTTTTTTTAACTTTATTAGAAAGTGCTAACGAAATCTTCAGAGTCCGGCATACGAGGGTTTGCTTAGGTACCGAGCGGCTGCCTAGCATACAGGGCGGTGTGCCATCTTGCTACCACCCCCCTCCCGAGACCCATGGTGCTCTAATCGTTAGCACTTTCTAATAAACTCGGTTCCACTCTAATAATTCGGAATCTTTAGACCGTGTTTTTGGAAAATTTTCTTTTAACAGTTATACCCCAGGCTAGGGTGGGCCTTAGCGCCCCCATACCACTGGGCTTTTTCATAATATTCTACTTCACTTACTATCACTGGTCCTGACGAACGCCTGATATACCATTATCACTGAGGCAGAAACATGTAGACCACACATAGGATAAATCTGGACTTCTAATTGTGGTCCTTTTTCCCACACCATTGCTTTTATCCATGTCCAATTGGCAAAATTATTAAAATTCCTTTTTTGACACAATTGATACATTTTTAAATCACTTAAAATTACACTTCATTCACAAAAAACTAGCTCCGCAGTAATCTGGCGTTGCAGCACACTAGGGTGGCATTCGGCCACTCCTGGTGGGGCCCGATGATGAAGCATGTCACCAACCAGGTTGGTGAGTGAGGACTTTCTGAACAACCCAAAGAGGTCTCCCGCACAGTTTATTGAGACTGTGAGAATTGCTACATGTTAGCTCATTTTCAAAGTTTATTGTTATGACGCTCCTTTGTTGTTTCTTTGATTTCTCCTAAGGGGAGTAGGAGCGCCAATTCATTGCCTTCCTCTCTTGTTGTTACGAGTGTACACTGATTTCCAAGACACGCCTGGCAAATAAAAGCTTTAAAGCAGGATTTGAAACATTTTGTTTTCCAATCCACCCATCACCCAGTTATTGCAATACATCCAGGAATAGTGCACTTCCCCACCTGGGGACAACAATGCTGTTCAAAGACAGATGCGAAAACAAATGTAGCGCTTCACTACGAAGTCGGTAAAGTGAGGCTGATGCGTCTGGCCACTTTGCAACCACTCTGTCTTGCTTTATTTAGTTATGTATTTATTTTTCATATTGAAAACCTTTTATTTCTCTCCATCCCGAGGCTGCATTTTGGAATAGAAAAATGTCAAAAAAAGGTAATTTCCCGCAAGAGTGTTTTTCTTTTTTGGATCAATTTCACGGGGAAGCAACTAAATGACAGAAGGAAAGAGAGGTTGTGAACCATTACTTCAAGTCACGGTTTTCCTACAAGCGGGATAACTATGATGACAGACGCCAGGGCTTCCATCACATGCACGCGCTGGCATCACAGCATCTTGGCATAGTGCTGGGCACCGTGGAAGCCTCCACGTCGACAAGCACGGCACCCGCAAGTGGTGCACTAGCACTGGAGACAACAGTCTGCTCTTTTTTCAAGCACATACTCATGCTAGTCACTCGCTGTTGCGCACTCCCGCAAGGCGTATGCTGCCACAAGCACGAGTATGTGCTTGGAAAAAGAGCTGCATGACGGCTAAAGGTCTCCTATGCAGTGCATGCACACTGTGAAGGCGAGACCTAAAAAGTGTGAGCTGCTGAAAAACATGACATATGAAAGCTTTTGGGAGTAGTTAAGTGTCAATGTCCTTTACAAGCTGAATCTCAGCAACACATTGGAATCAGTATGTGAAAACATGACAGGGTCACCAAGGGTGATTTACTGCACGATCACTACTTAAAATATCCTAAACCGGGCTGATATAATTCACTGTATTCACTTTTTAAATGACAACATTGAATAAAAAATATGCATCCATATGTTGAAAGAAAATACCGCACAGGAGTCCAAGTAGTAGTTCCAGGTTGTAGTTTATTAGATAGGTTAGTTACAGAGGTGAAGAAGTAGGTAGCCAGGGTAGTAGGTAGGCCAAGAAGTAGGTTGGTAAGAAGGCCCCACCAGGAGCTGATTTTCTTCCGCTCAGCCAGGAGTCAACTGACCTACGTGAGTCACACCAGATTCTGTGACATTATTCAACATTCTAAATGTCCCCAGACTGAACAAAGAGGGAAGATAGGGAGGTAAGGAGGAAGACAAGAAAAGACCTTACAACACTATAGCAATAGACCCAATTCAGGTGGACAACTCCATATTTTTAGAACCAAAAATAGTTGAATTTTGGCTATTTCCCATCTGAAATTGCCTCCCCTTCAATACAAATCAAGGGGCAAAATATATTCTCCCGATTATTTTTCTGAAATCTCCAGCTATCCCCTTCTAAAATGTTTGCATATGTGCTGAGGAAGATCTTCACATATGTGTAATACAAATTTGTAGATTGAAACATGCTGACATATTATCCAAGAAGCATACTTTTATTTTAGATTTGACTTTTACCACAAATTTGAGACTATAAATATTTTGATTGACTGGTGTAATCTTGGTGCACTTGGAGGGCACAGATTTAGTATTTCATATTCCATTTAACCTCTTCGCTGCTGATGACGAGCTCAGCTCGTCATCAGCCACGGTAGCCATGTGCGGATGACGAGCTGAGCTCGTCATGTAACGCGGCTTTTCGTAAATTGCCGCACACAGCGGGAAAAGCCGCCGCAGCGATGCGGATATACATTGTGCAAAATTGGATGCAATATTTCAGTGAAATTTGTGAATTGGGTTCCCTCTTTCTCATCTTTAAAAAAAAAGTAATCTTTTTTCTTTCAACATTGCACATATGATGTCACAAAGTTGGGGATAAATTATCTGCGTGGTTTTGAGTTGCGGGTACATAAAGACAAAAATATGCAACTTGAATACAGAGTCATATGAATGTATGGGAAAAAAACATGCAGACATATCTTATAAAATAAAACAACTAGAGGAATAATCTCAATTGAATTTAAATAATTACAGAAATACCAGGTGGAAAATCCACATCTGTAAAATCTGGTACCATGCAGTAACACCCAGACAATTTCATGCAATTACGAGGCAATCCCAATAGAATAGAGGACTAGTGGGTGGATTTCAGCAAGAAAATCCCTTTTTCCATGGAATTGTTGCCCTCATTTGCACCAAATCTGAGCTGGTGGGAAATGTGAAGGAGGGGTTGCTGCAAAGGGGCAAGGGAGGATATTAGGGAGGGTGCGTTGCGGAATGGTGACTGTAGCAATGCTTCCTCTATGCTACAGTTGAGGATCAGGTGGAGACAGGTAATTGGGTCTAGCAGAAATAATTCTACCAGCTGGATTATACAGCTGGTAAAATTTGATCCATTGTTTCCAGATCCAGTAAATTCAGGTTCAAGAACAACCTCCTAGACATGAGTGAGTGGAGCATAAACTCACAAATGGAATTCTGCTAAGCTCAACTTGCAATTGGGGTCTACATTGCTTTTAAAAGATTCCTAGTTATTTACTTCCTGCTCCTTGAGCTTCCTTTAAATGTTTAAATTAGTAAATGTGAATATCATAAATTGGTGTGGGATTTTTCTTGTGTTGTGTTTCACTTTATTACAGTTTGAATTTGCTGCATAAATACTTTACTCAATGCCACTAACTTAAGCCTGGCTGCTCTGTGCCAAGCAACCAGAGGGTCGGATACTGGTTAGTTTGGAGTGTGCTTCTGACTTCACCCTGACAAAGATTGTGGTTGCTGCTTGAATAGGGTTTCACCCCCGCCCCAACCAGTAGTCCAATTTCTTACAGTGCTTATGAATCTTTTACATACACAGGTTTAAAAAGATAGAGGTCTTGAAATGCAGCCTGGCCAAGAGACTCCTGTGTACCACCATGCAGCGACAGTCCTTATTATGCCCCACCAGCACAAATTCTGCAGTTAGCAATGAAAGGAAAATGAGTTCCTTGAAGTTTCCCTGCGCCCGATGTAATACACTGGCACAGCATAGAAGAAAGAAGGTAAGCAAGAAAGAAAACAAGCAGAGGTAAACTCTGTGTTTCTGATTTAAGTGATAACAGTATTTATCTGTTATCATGGATAGCAGTGAGGCCAGATAAGGGTTGATTGGATTAGATTTGTGGTAGAAGAGAATCACGAGAGAAAATTCAAATATTCACACCACAGAATAAAATCAAAGTAAATGTGGAGTGACAAAGAAAAACACACTATGAAACGACAACAAATGGACAATTGGAATGCCCCAAGTCACAATCTTAAAAATGAGGGATAACATACAAACACTGGCACCAAAGTAAAGGTGACAGCTAGAGCTGGTACGCCTTGTCTCCTCCTCCTCCTATAAATAAATAAGTGCTGTGAATAAAAAGACAATCAACTGAATGAGGAAAAATACAATGAAATGAGACAGTGAAATCACGACAGAACAGAAAGTTTTCAGCAGAGAATTGCAAGGACGTTTTATGATCAGGAGGAATAGTAGCCTAAGTGTAGACAGAGAGTAAGTAGAATGTGTTTAGGATCTCATCTACAGTCACATATGGTGCCAAATGGTTGGGACATCACAGGCTCCATCATCTCTGCACCAGCTGCAGCCATCATGTAGAGTTTGCTGCATATGCTGTGGGATTTTTGACCAAAAATGTTTCTGTCAACATGAGTGGTTATTTTGTTTAATTATGAATTTGAGGATACCAGTAGTATGTGATTTAGAGGACCTTTTGCAAAACAAGTTCTTTCTTACATACTGGTTTGCACTTGGAAGTCAAAAGTGGAGAAATATCTAATGGGTAATAATGCATAGTGTACTATTCTGTGTTCCTACACAAATGTGGCCAGCTGTGATACTTGGGCTCTAAGTCGGCCAGCCCCCATAGAAACCTACCATCACCATGCATTTCTCAAATTTAGACAAACAAGAGAGTTCAGGGTGGTATGACGTGCATGGCTCCACTAAATTTTCTCTGCTTTACAAACCTCAATTCATGGTAAAATCATGTATTTCCCCCTCATGTCTGTGAGGCAAAAGTCAGTAATTCGAGGGCGTTCACAAAATTCTAATCTCTCAGCACCCCCACTTTGCCTCTGATAATAATGGTACCACATTCGGATGGCAAATTTCACACTTATACATTTGTATGGATCTTGTTATGTTTTCTTACCCAGAATTCCCTGCAGACATCAAGCATTATCTAAAATCATAGATTTCCTCATATTTTTGTGAGGGCATATTCCATAATCTGGACATATCAAGACTTTTATTTAACAGTCACCCATTCTGGTGGTGCTGTTAGTGCTGATATTTGGACCTAGGCTAGCCAGCACATGTGGTATACTTCCAAAACTACACATTTCTGAAAACTAGACACCGAATGGAATCAAAGATGGTATGAATTGTGTTTCTCTACTACATTTTCCTGCCTAGAATACTCATCAAACATCACACTTTGGCAAAGATCGCTAATTGTTCTCATTTTTCTAGGAGAACATGTTCCAAAATCTGTGGAGATACACAAAATTCCTATCACTCAACCTGCCAACATATATATAAAATAAACAGCACCCACCTTATGCAGGTGGGTAACGCCTGAGTCAAGAAAAGCCTCAAAATGCAATGAAGAAACAACAGGATTTTCCCTTTCAAATTAATTCTCTCTGATGATGTGGGTGGCTGTGGTATTTGGGACTTAGATTACCTGCCCTCTGGGGAAACCTACCAACTACAAACATATCTGAAAACTAGACTCTAAGGACCTTATTATGATGTTGGGCAGAAATGCATCCGCAGGACACCGTATCGGCATGAGAACTGCCCGACTACTGGTCGGTGGTTCAGCATACCTAATTACAATGTGACTGCATATGGTGCGGTCTTAAACTCCAATTTCCCTATGGGAGTTTGTGCTGTGGCTGTAAACCGGCTGTAGCACAAGCTCCCATACAGAAACAGGAATTTGTGTGAATCCCTCGGCACCATAGGTGCCCCCTAAGCCCCCAACTGGAGGCTGCAGGTTGAAGGGGGCCCTTCTAGGAGACCCCAATGTCGCTCTCCAACAGGCTTTCTATGTCGGCAAGCCCAACATGGAAAGCCTGCCAGAAACCAACATCGTAATCCCAATGGCGGAAACGCCGTCCATTGGGATTATGTGCCAGTCTCCAACTGGCCGACAGGCTCCTTGAGCCTTTCGGAGTTCAGACGGAATGACTGGGTGATTTCAGTTTCGACCACCTACTTTGTAATGTTGCGCCGAAACTGAAACCGCGATGAGCCCTGGAATACATCTGACCTATGGCCGGAGGCATTACGAGCCTCTTCGTAATTGGGCCCTAAGAGGAGTCCATGATGGTGAGACTTGCACTAATCCATTATATGTTCCTACAAAGAGTGTCCTGAAAATCTCAAGCTTTGACTAAAATCAGATTTTCCTCATATTTCTCTGAGGTCATATTACAGAATCTGCTGGGATCCACCAAATTCCTACCCCATCACATTCCCACTCTTCTACCAACAAATAAATAAACCACTTGTGAGGGTGTTGCCTATCACCTTCAAAAGCAAAGTCCTAAACAACATGTGAACATCAAGAATTGTCTTTGAAATTCACTAATGCTGCTGTTGTGGTTAGCAGCGCTATTTGGGTTTGGGCTTAGCTGTCACCCATGGAGTCCTATCAAATTCACACATTACTGAAAACTAGGCATCAAGGGCAGTCGAGGGTGGTATGATGTGTGTGTATCCCACTATGCTTCGGTACCCAGAATACTCTTCAAACTTGAAATTTTAGCTAAAATAGCTGATTTTCCTCATCTTTTTTTGAGGGTATATTTCGGAATATGAGGGGATCAACAAAATAATTACCACCCTGCAATACAACATTAGGTATTTTAAGGTAACATTCAGTTTTCTCCTACATATGCCGAAAGACGAGACAAGCCTATATGTGGGCTCATTTCTTAAAGTGGCTGCTCAGGCCGGCTTGCTAAGCTTTCGGATTGACACCCCTGTTAAAATTGTAGTGATTATAGATGCTGCCATAGATTGATTTCTATTTTGTATGTGATGAACTGTTTTTTAATCTGTACCATGTTTCCTGGTTTACATTGCCCCAATGACACAGCAGTATTTTTGTATGTTGTCTTTTGTGTGTGATGAATTGTGTTTCATATTTGAAATGTTTTTACGTGTTCTTAATGCGATTTTTCTTTTATGGATATTATGGATATTTGATTATCGAAATAAAGATGTCTTTGACTGACTGTCTTACTAACTACCACCCAGCATCCCAACACCTCTTCCACGAAAACAGCATCCAAACTTGTGTGAGTGGGCCAATCGCTCAAGTCATTAAAAGACTTAAAATGCAACAAATGAACATCAGGATTTTACCTTTCATATCCACTCATTCCGGTGATGTGTGTAGCTGTGGTATTTAGAGCAGTATTTAGCTAACACCTAGGGAACTCTAACGATTGCAAACATATCAGTAAATTATACACCAGATAAGTCCATTTTGGTGTAACTTGCATGGATCCCACAATGTTTTGTTACCAGAATGCCCTGCAAATCTTAAACTTTGGCTAGAGTATCCTCATTTCTGTGACAGCATATTCCAGAATCTGCTGCTATCCACAAAATGCCTACCTCATCACATTCCCACACTTTTACAAATAAAAAACTACCCCACTTTTGAGGGTGTGCGTATCACATTCCAGAGCAGAGACCCCAAAATGGGACATGGAAACATTAAGACTTTTCTTTGAAATTCACTAATACTGGTTATGTGTGTAGCTATAGTATCTTAGCTCAAACTTGATCTGTATTCCCTACCAACTCAAGACATTTCTAAGAACTTGACATGCAGAGAAGTCCAGGGTGGTGTGACTTGCATGAATTTGTACCACATGTTCTCACCTTGAATGTCCTACAAATGTCAAACTTTGTCTAACTTAAGGTGTTTTCATTAGATTTATATGAGGAGATCTAAGGAGATTCATAAAATTCCTATCACTCACCATCTTCACTCTGCTCCAAATAAAATGGTACCACACTTGTATGGGTAGCCCTGTAGCCCATGACAGGAAAGCCCCCAAAATCGACCCCCAAGGTAATCAGGATTATTCCTTTCAAACTCACTCATTCGGGTGATGGGGTAGCTGTAGTATTTGAGCCCGACGCAGCTTGCACTCAGAGAATCCTACCAACCTCAGACATTTCTGAAAAAGAGACACCCAGGGGATTCCAGTGTTATGTGACCTGTGTAGAGACTACTATGTTTTCTTATACCACATTTCCATGTCCTGTACACATCAACGGATGGCTACAATCATGCATTTTGCTCACATTTTTGTGACAGCAAGCTCTGTAATAGGCAGGGATTTACAACATTTCTTCCATTCAGCATTTCCACACTTCTTCAGATAAAAACAGTAGCGAATTTCTGTGGGTGGGCCTATTGCCCACAAGAGAAACACATCAAAACGTGGATCATATCAAGTCAATGTGATGTCAATGTGGTCTTTATTTGGTCTTTGGTCAGCTTCCTATGACATGAGTTAGGTCCACCCACATTGGGAGGCAGCGATTCAAATGGAAGAAGAAAGGGTGCACTTGGTGGTAAGACTTTGGCCATTGGTTGAAAGTCTATGACTGTTATCTCACATGAATATGAGACAAATAGGCTTTTATGACCCATACATTGATGTTTTTTGGGCATTCTTGGTAGGAAAACATGCTGGGATCCACATACTAATGACATAATATGTACCAGATGGGAACCTCATATGCCTAGGAACCAAGAGTAATATCAGAAACTTCAGATTCACTTGGAAGCCCTGTTAATTCAGGAGAACCTAAAATGTAAGGGCCCGATTCACAGAATGAACTTAAGATTCAATCCTAAACTTACTACTATTTTGGTATTCACAGAATGCACTTACTACTTTTGGCATTCACAGAATGAATTTACTACTTTTGGTATTCACAGAAGTTAGGATTTTGTCTTAAGTTTGTCTTAAGACAAACTTAAGACAGACTTAAGACAGACTTAAGACAAACTTAAGACAGACTTAAGACAGACTTAAGACAGACTTAAGACAAAATCCTAACTTAAGTCTGTCTTAAGTTTGTCTTAAGACAAACTTAAGACAAAATTCTAACTTCTGTAAATACCAAAAGTAGTAAGTACATTCTATGAATACCAAAAGTAGTAAGTGCATTCTGTGAATGCCAAAAGTAGTAAGTGCATTCTGTGAATACCAAAATAGTAGTAAGTTTAGGATTGAGTCTTAAGTTCATTCTGTGAATCGGGCCCTAAGAGTATATTTCACAATAAGAATAAAATAAAGGCCAAATTCAAATATATATATATGGACATATACTTAAGGCAAAACAGAATTACAAAATGATTTTAGCCAAAAATGTGTTCTTGTTGGAAATCATGACCTGTTTGCAGTGTGCCCCCACATTTTTCCCCAATTTAGACCCTTGGATTCTGTTTTGTCTGACTCTGAGAGTGCCCTGGACTCTGCTGGGCAGGCCCAGGGCTGGGCTATGTTGAAAATAAACAGTGAAAACACCCACATACATTAGAGTACACTAACTGTTCGGGTACATCTATGATTGGCATGACCTACCCAGTACATCATAGGGCAGAGGGATTAAAACTACCTTTAAGTCCCTAGTATATAATAGGGCATGGCAGTTTAGAGGCTGGCAGCCCTTTTTGTGCACTACTGAGAGCCTGAGGTCATTTTAAAACCAACCCTGTGTAGCAGCTCTCCTTTTAAATGTAAACTATGCCTAGATTCAACTGTGGTGTACAGTGCACTTGCAAATTGAGAAACTGTAATATCTTGGAATGTTAGGTACCCCCAGAGTCTTCCATAAGTGTCCCAGTGGTGGGGTGTGGGGGATGTAAGGTACTTATAAGGAGGACCATTATAAAAGAAGTTATATATGCCCTGGGGATAGATAGATTTCACGTTTCACTTCCTCCGTTATAGTAAAGTGCTAGCCCAAAATCGACTTTTGTGCTTGGAGCACTGTGGAGTGAGGATCTACTGTAGTTTTGCATATTCAGGACACCACAAGTCTTCCCTAGGTGTCCCAGTGGTGGGGGAAGTGTAGCTATAAGCAAGGTCCTTATAAAATATGTTTTATAGGCCCTGGTGTTTAATTTTCTCCATTATAGGTCCCCAGCCACATACATTAACATGCAATAGTATATTAATGAATAACTGTTACTAGGAATTCACAAACAATGTAATTCAAGGATTTAGGAGAATGGTATTGATAAATCCAACAAAATGCTATTGTTGAATTCATCCTAAAAGATACAGAAAAAACATTATAAGACTTCTTTGTGAAAATTGCCAAAATTCAGCTTTCCTGTGGTCTCCCCTGATTGGTCAGTGCTGAGAAGATTAGCCTGGCTGCTTTGATGAAATGATAAGTGGCTCACCTAGTGAGAGTCTATCTCCCTTAAGAAAGTTCTGCTCCAAAGGAATGCCAAAGCGGGGGAGGGGTCGCAAACCATGGAGTTTTAAAGGTGACAGGACAGGCAGAGAATACCAGGTCCATCTACCTCCCCTCCCATAGCCCCCTGGCCCAGCCAGATGCAGGCTTAAGGCAGGAACTGCAGATGGTAGGGAAAGGACAGCTATGGAAATGAGCCGTACTAGAGGTTGGTTTAACTAGTTCTTGCTCCTCTACTGCAATTTCAGCCATACTGAATTTTGGAGAACTATTTTTTTGTTGGGAGAACTGTATGAGGCGCTTTGGAGGAAGGGGTCATGCTTTAGGGTGTTGTCCTGCACCTCATTGGACAGGAGTGCTCTCTTGCTTGATCCCAGAGACCACTGAATAAAAATGTGAGAGGTGCAGAGCATCTTCGATCTGCTATTTAAAACTAAGAGAAGAATAAGGGTTGTCAAGCTGGAAACTTGATTTGAACCATCAGGCCCTGCATTCTGACTGACTATGCCTGCTGCTTTATCTGGAACTACAGCCCTTTGGATGTACCTTGCTTCAAGAGGAAAAAGTGTCGACTTCCTGCAATCTACAGGTCAACAGACCTCACCTGGACATCACCAGCAAGAATCTCCAGCCTGGAGTGCGTCCAATGGATTTCTAAGGGCATTGTCCAAGTGGATTGGTGGAACTGAACTCCCAAACTTTCAAGGACCATCTTGGAGATTTCAAACCCCTGGATTGTGTTTTGGACACTTTGTGACAACCAGAGGAACTTCAGGAAGAAGTTCCAGAAGTTTTGAGAAGTTTAGAGTAACTTTGGAAAAAAGTTCCAATGGGGGATTAACTCAAGACCCAAACCGGCGACCTTCAACTACAAGCCAGCCTGCCCTGTTGATTTGTCTTGCTGAAAAGCTCCGGAGGTCTGACTTCCAGAGTTTGAATGGGTGCTCCTGGGAAAAGCAAGTGAGTGAACTTACCCCCCCCCCCGTGAACTGGTACAGAGCATCGAGGGACCCAGGCAGTAAAAAATCCAGAAAAGTTTCTAAATTCGAAGGTAAAATCTCAACTGAGGCCTACAGCTAGAAGTATTCGAGCAGTGGTCCATTACGGTTGGCCTGAAACTTTAACTTTGTCCTGGTCAAGCGGGACCAGATGTCCCAATGTGGTACTATAGGTTTCTAAGTGCCATATATCGCTAAATATTTTAAAATTCATATCTCTGGTTCCCTACACTGAATTTCTTTAGTTTTGGTATCATTATAAAGATAAAAATATTTCCTATTCTTATAAATTGGTGTTGTTTTTTTATTCTGTGTTGTGTCTTAATTACTTACTGCAATTGGTGTTTTTAACTGCTTCACATGCCTGTCTCTTAAGTTAAGCCTGACTGCTCACAGCCAAGCTACCAAGGGTTGAGCGTGGGAATAATTTACTGAGACCTATTCTGAGCCCTAGACTGTGTTAGTGACCTTATTGCCAGTGGTCGATGCATATTGACCACTACTAATAACCCACTTTCAAAAAGTGTTGCTGTACAAGGGTAATCTGTCTATGATTTAATTGTTATCAATAAAAGTGTTCGCTTACGTTTGATCTCTCAAGGCAATTTTTCACGGGTCTTCATCAGGACAAGATAAATAGACAGCAACCTATCAATAACAATAGTAACACTTTAATTCCATACAAAAGACAAGAAAAGAAATGGCTGTGATATAATATATCCACATCCAATGCCTGAAGGGAAAACACAACTCAACAAGTCATGATCATTAAAGACCTCTTAGAAGAATAAATCAAACCATAATTACAGCCAATTACTGTTTTCAAATAATCCTAACTCTATCATTAACTCTTCATGGTGAAAGGTTCATAATCCACTTTTGCACCTAGTAAAAATTAGAATAAAACGAAAAGGGCTTCAGATTTTATCATGTAACACAAAAAAATACAAATGCAACACAAAAAATTGATGGACGAAATGTTGAACATTCTCAAACATTCTAATCAGGAATTAAAAGGGTATTTAGGAATTCCCAATATTAACCTACGAGAGGAGTAAGTCTCACAGTAGTGAAAAATGACTTTTGGCATTTGTCACTACCAGGACATGCAAAACTTAAACGCTCATGTCCTACCTTTTACTTATAGAGCACTCTGTCGTTGTGGCTACCTAGGGACTGACTAAGGGGTGACTTAAGGCGTAATAAAAGGAGAGCTTAAGGCTTGACAGAGGGTTTTAAATGCCAAGTCGAAGTGGCAGTAAAACGACAAGCACAGATTGTGCAGTGGTAGGCCTGAGGCATGTTTGCAGGGCAACTTGTGTAGTTGACACAATCACTGCTGCAGACCCACTAGATTAATTCAATTTACAGGTGCTGTGTATGTGGTATACCACTTTAAAAGGCGCTTATACGTAAATTAAATATGCCAAACAGGTGTAAACCAATTATGCCATATTGAGAGGAAAGAGCACATGCACTTTATCCCTGGTCAATATTCCTAAAACCAACAAAAATAATTTTGCAAAAAGAGGAGGAGGAAGGCAAAAGGTTTGGGGAGATCATTCAGAGAGGGTCATTTTCCAAAAAGTATGGTCTGACATTTTGGGCGCTGCTGAGTTAACAGTGCTTCCAAGTGAATCTGAAAGGACCACTTCTTCTTTGACACTTTGGATCCACACAAGCCACTGCACCCTGGATTTAATTTGCCTTCTTATTTGTTATGTTCGTCCTGAACAAATCAGAAGACAAATTACATTGGGAAGGAGTCCTCCGCAATGAACTACTCCCACATAGTGAAGGGAAAGGGGTTGATCCAATCAGAGCGCGACGAAGGAAAAAAGGGAAACAGGATTTAAGCAGGGAGAAGTTCCGATTGTTTGGCGGAATTTCGCAGAAACCAACATGAGGACGCTGTACTTCTGACATGTGAAGGTGAGAATAATTGAAAGTATATTTAGAGAGAAGATGCCCTGTAGGGAATAACTCGGGCCTATAAAGGAGGGTAGACTGAATTAACAGGATATAATTTTTTGGTTTTCCCCCTTTTAAGTGGCATGATCTCCTGACGGCCAATTTGCAATATATCCGACTGAGAGAACGCGGGTTGTGGGATTCAAACCTAAGACATAAGCGTTACACCGATAACAACTTAAGGTAAACAATAGGAATTACAACAAATACTGAAGCAAGTATTCATGGTAAGGGATACAGTGTCAAAAATCCCCTTACTTCATGCAGGTCGTCGACACGGGATAACGCACTGAATATAGCGATTGAGGGGACGCGAGTTACAAGTTACGGGTTTTAAACCAGAAACATGAAGGTTACGCCGATAGAACATTAAAGTAAACAATGGGAGTTCGAACAAATACTGAAGCAAGTATTAGTAGCAATGGATACACCCTTATTAAAATGCCCTTACTCCATGCAGGGTGGCAACACAAGATAACTTACAGAATATAGCGACAGAAAAGCCACAATGAAAGCAGGCTCGACTAGTGGAAACAACAGAGGTGAGATGTTAACACAGGGCAATAGGAGAGGATAGCTAACCATTAGATAATCACAACAACGTAATTTTAGAACTACCTCCCTGTCCATAGCTCTAATAGTAGGATGTATTACATTTCAGAAAATTACCGTATGCTCCGTGAGGAATTTAAAAAATTGATCCAATAGTGCAGAGCACAAAGGAATTTTAGAAATTAAGAATCACCCACACATTACAGGTACCTAATATACCCCACTCCTAATCATATCTCAAACAGCATTTATTTAAATAGACACGGGGAGAGCTCATTAAAAACTAAATAAAGGCAGAAATAGGAAGTTTGGGCTTGCTAAATTAAGAAGGTCATTTGAGAATAAATAAGACGGACAGTACAAGATATCAAACCCTCAGATACCCGATAGTCAAGCAGTATCGGGGAAGGCCAAATGGGACCAAGACATTGAGAATAGGGGAGCTGGTCATGAAATACACAACGAACGACTGTGGGGTTGGTTATGATGCTGTGATAATGTATGAGGAGTTACTTGTAGTATCTTGATGAATCACAAAACGTTTAAAATATGCCGATGGATTTATGTGCATCTGTACCGGGACATAGCCTATAAGAGTAGGGTAGCTGGTCATGAAATATGTATTAACAGATTGTGGGTTTTTTGACAAAATTGTGATAATGTATAAGTTGGTAATTGAAGTGCCTTGATGAATTACAAAATGTGCATTATATACTGATTGATTTTATGTATATTCTTATAGGGGACAATAATTTACCATTGATGCAGAGACAGATTTAATTGTGGACTTGATAAAGATGGTGTGAAAATAGGAGAACCATCGAAACGCGTTGACGCTTTTTATGAGTATAATCTAAAGGATCAACACTATTGGGTCAAATACAGATGAAATCTTTGTATTAAGCATAGTGGTTTGAAACCAGTTTAGATATACACAGGTATTAGATAAAGACTGTGTCTTACATAGGTTGTTTATCTGTCTCAATTATGCAGGTCATACTTTTTGTATGTCAGTAAAGTTGTGTTCTTTGTATTTTTTTTAACTACATTAACTCAAATGTGGTATTTGTGTAAATCATTTGAGTTTTTTAATATGTTTTTTACAAAAAATGTGTTTTTAATAAAGTGCAATTTATGATTATATTTTTCCTAGAATTGTCTGGTTAATCACTGTCAATCATCTTAACTGTCGGGTCAAGGGAACTGTTCTTGTTTTAGACACTGGTAATTAAGCCTTAGTTTTCTCCCTACATAGACCTGTTAAAGAAATGTGCGCTTTCTTTGTGATCTTCTGTTTTTTTCGCCATTGTAAAGATATTTGTCATTGCATGTGTGCTTGCTATGGCAGTTACACTGCAATTCAGTGCCACCATGTATATACTTTGCCCCTAAAATGGTCCTGCAAAATTTGTTTCACCCAATGAGTCTGTTTAAGCGCCCACTATGTCCTTTGTATGTTGGTGCAGGAATTAAACCAGTGACGTGGAAGTTCCAAATCATGTTAGAGCTGCAGTTTGTATGTACACCCCTCTCGTCGAAGGAAATAAACATGTGACTCGAGGTAACACCATTGTGCTCTCTCTGGGCTGCACTTTGAAAGCACTGCAGTGGCATATGGCTGGGAAAAAGTGCCTAATCCATGTAGGAAAACATATTTTTATATATTAGCTAAAGTGCTCTGTAAGCCTACTTGGCCGGGTGTTCAATCGATATAAAGTGGCATACTATACATTAGGAACAGTATGCCCTCACTGTGAACACTCGTTTATCAATAGTTGTGGGCACAATGTAGGTAAAGTTGTATTTTTTTACAAAAGGCCTAGCTACATTTAAATCCTTGTTGTATATCTCCACATTAGAACATTTAGATGAATGATCCAGAGTAATTATTCACTTAGTTTCAAAACTCCAATTCAATGGTGCAAAAACACTTTTTATATAAGCAATGGAAAAATGACTTTAAGATAGTGTACCTTGTGGTGCCTGAGAGAAAATCAGTGCTGTCCTAATTTTCCTCTCAGCCCTACTCCAGAGGCCCATACATTTATTTGGGTGGCTGCTAACAACCCTGCTCCTAGAGGACCATAGCTTGTCCTCTGGGTCAAGGAAGGCAGGGGTGTTGTCAACAAATGGTCAGTTGGAAGGAACTAGCCATCTGGGAGACAGGCATCAATAGCTGTCAAAACAAAGGGCAGCCTTAACAATCTTCACATGGAGATGCCAAATGGAGCAAGGAATTCTAAAATTCATTCCCTCCCAGGCTTTTGAAATCTAAGCCTAGATTGATGGAAAACCATATTTGGCACTGACGGAAGGATAGAAAGCCTAAATTCCATACAGAAGGGGCAACTGGAAGGACCACAGCTCGTTCAGGTGGAGATTGGTGGGAGCTTATGCTGTAATCCAAAGAGGAAATGCTGCAAAAAGAGGGGTGGAAATTTTGTGAGAAAATAGGATTGCTTGGAGGGATGTATTCAATTCTAGGTAGTACACTTGATAAGATTAGTACCTCAGCTCCCCCCCCTTGAGAACCCTTCCAGACCTGGGCAGAAAACATGTTGAAAAAAGATGACTATTATCCGTATGACTGTATTTCAAACGAGAAACTATCTTTTTGACGCGGCTATGGCGAATCCCGTTATGCGTAGCTGCAGGTGAGCAACTCGCTCCTCCCCCTGTCTTCATAATGTTTTTGATGCCAGCTGAGAGGTGGAGAGACGCCGAGATACCAAGATACTGAAGCCTTTATCTCAATTTTTCATGCCTGGCTTGCCCCCGTGGCGGCTGTTTTTGTGGGACTGCCTTGCTGAGGCTTCCCCTTGTTTCCTGAGCAGACCTCTGATGCTCAGAGGGGGTCCACAGAGAAGTGATTGCAGCGGTGGCTGGGTGAGGTCTGCTCACCTTGGGAAGGTTGGATCCAGTAAAAGCGTTCTGGACTATAAATAATGGGGAAGCATTTACATTTTCAAATCTAATGGCCAATGTTGACACCGCGGCAAGCTGATAACTAAAACGTGATCAGCTCATATGAAGGCAGCGTCAGCTGCAAGAGCCTAGCATAGCCAAAAATCACGGAGTGGGTCTGGAACAATTTCAAGCTACCTGAGCTCAGAAGAAAATCCATTGGAACCTAGAAGGGAGCCCAGAAGGGTGGCCCTGTTATGGAGACTATCCCGAAGGGAGGTCAGACATCGAAACAGGACCAGAAGAAGAGCTCAGCCCTCAAAATGAAGCATCAGAAATTGGTAATTCAGTTGGTCGGGCTCCTTAGGGCAGAGAGAGTAAAGAAGAGAGGCCATCCTGCAGGGGCAACGCAAAGAGGAAAAGAAACCTGCTCTCTGCAAGAGCACATAAAAGAAACTACAGTTAAATTACCCACTATTCTTTAAAGTCAAGTCGTCACTAGCTGCACCAATTACATTGAAATGGCCTCTCGTTGAAACACATTCTGGTCTTGTGCTAAACAATCAGCCCTCCCCAGTACATCCTGCTCCTAAAAAGAATAAGGGCAGACACAGATGTCTTTAAATGGAGAATGGGGTTGCTGCTGGTGCTCACCCGCTGCTGCAGTCATCAGCACAGTCGAAGGCACAGCCTCAGTCCTTGAATAGAGAAGGAGTAGCCATAGGGCAGCAAGTACGTGCTCAGAAAGATACTGTCTGACCCCTGGGCAAACAGGCCGAACAACTGCAAGGCAAGGGGGCATTGCGAAAATGCGACATAAAAGTCATGTTGAATCTTATTTTATTAAATCAGAGAGCTCAAGACAACGTATGCAAATGAGATTGCATCCCTTCAACACCGTTTGAAAAAAACAGAGTAGGCAGTGAGTAGTTTTCCAGCTGGAATCCAGGATCTCGCTGTTTGAGAAACAGATGAACATTTTGCAGAGCAGGCGAACTTAGCCAGGAAGGAAAAATTCTCATTAAAAAGTAAACTTGAGGAGCTTGAAAACCACTCTCAACAATCTAATCAGCATCTGTTTGGGGTCCCAGAAGGATGTGATGGGGCTCAAACTTTTCAATGGGTTGAGACTTTTATTTAAAAAAAGAGTCTTGCCATAGTTTACAGGAGACCTCACCATTGCAAGAGCACATAGGGTACCGTCAAAACCATTTCCCAACTCAAAGCAGCCACAAATAATTCTTGTGAACTTTGCCGACTACCATATCAAAGAGCAGATATTAACAAAAGCTATTCAAAAGAAACAATTTGTGAGCAATGAAGCATCTAGCTACCGGATCTTTTCTGCCATGTCAGCGGCATGCCGGTGAAAAGAGTTTGTTAAATTACGGTATCTTTTTAAGGCACAGGGAGCGGAAGCTGCAATAGGACAGCAGTCCAAGTTAAGGTTCCAAGTGAGAGACAAGTTTCACATGTGTGCTAATATAGAGGAAGCTAAGGAACTGCTGCAAGAAATTTCCAATGCAAAGTAGCAAGAATCATTCAATAGACTAGAGCAAATGGTTAAGGACAGGGTGGGGGGGTTGATGACTCAGGGTGCATTACCATGGAACCCAGTAAGGGTGTTAATCTGGGAAGGGAGAAGAAGGGTAGTGTGGGCCAGTCCCTATCTCCCGTAGGGTGTGGGGTTTGGTAGCTCAAAGGGGTAGGTGGGTGAGGATAGCAAAAAATATGAGCAGAATCATAGAGGGAAAGGTTGTGGAGAGTAGAGTACTGATTGTGATGCCTCGGCTTCAAAGGAATAATCCCAGGGATGGATCTTAAACTTCGTATATTTACAGGTAATGTCAACTGTATATCAAATAGGCAAAAGTATGGCAGGTTAATAAGATGTCTAACTTCTTTTTCACCACAAGTTCTTTTTCTTCAGGATACCCACCTCAAAACAAATACTCCAAAGCTTTTGATCCCTAAATGTTTCTCTAAGGTGTATTTTGCCTCTGTCTGGATGGCAATAAGATGGGTCGCTATATATTTTAGCCAAGGATTTGATTTGGAGATCACCTTGTCTGCCGCTTCCCCTGCCTGGCCGCTCTCATTCTTCAATGAAAAAACTCCTATGTTGTACGTCTTGCAACGTACATATAGGAGTTTTTTCATTGAAGAAGGACGCGAGGAGCAGGAGTGAGAGCGGCCAGGCATGGGAGGCAGCAGATACGCAGGTAAGTGCCTTCTTTTTAAATTTTTTAATAATTTGGGAGGGTGGAGGAGCTGGCCTACTCCGCTCTGGCACGGACTCAGAGTTTTGCCTACCTCCGCATTCGCAACGGAGCGCGGAGTTATTGTTATTGTTATTGTTAGTGAGGTTTTATATCGCGCCTAATCACCTGCAGGTCTCTAAGCGCCTGGAAAGATGGTACAGACGATAACTTAGCAAGATGGAAGCTGAGGTCATAGCTGGATTATACTGTGCTCATGCTTTTGCTGAACAGAAATGTTTTTAGGCTCTTCCTGAATCGTAGTAGATTCCCTTCCCGGCGCAGCACCTCCGGCAGCCTGTTCCATAGCTGAGGAACTAGCACTGAAAAGGCTCTCCCTCCCTTGGTCACTAACCTGTAGCGAGGACAGACCAGTAATTGGGAGTCTGAAGATCGAAGTGTTCTCATAGGGCAATAAAGTTGCAGACGATCTTTGATGTAGGTTGGGGCTTTGCCATAGATTGACCTATGGGCCGTGCATAAGTTCTTAAATTCGACTCTTTCTTTAATGGGGAGCCAGTGCAAACTTTGTAGTAGGGGAGTGGCTTTAGATCTCCTCGGTAGCCTGAAGATCAACCGGGCAGCGTCATTCATTATGACCTGAAGTCTACTGGTCAGAGTTTTAGGTAAGCCAAGGTAAAGGGCATTACCGTAATCAATTCTGGAGATGATGGTGGGCGCTACTATTGATCGCATCATGGATTGTGAGAGGACAGGAATTAACTTCCGCAGTTGCCGAATGATGTTTGTGCAACTTCCCACAACCGCAGAGATCTGAGGGCCATTGACAGATCATCATCCAGCTTGATCCCCAGGCTCTTTACAAACGGGCTTGGTTTTGGAGCAGGGCCTAACTCTGTGGGCCAATAGTAGGCAAATCTCTGCAAACTCCGCTGGCGGAGAAGAGTTACCCGGCCAGGGTTTGAGTTAACACCCTTTTTGGTTGAGCTTTTTAACTATCTTTAAGCTGGCGGAGTCTATCATTGTAAGTTTTGTAAAGAAAGGGAGGAATCCCAGAGACATCAACTCATATAGGGCAATCAGCTTATTAAATTATGATTATAAAATGTTACTGAGAGTCTGGGCAAATCGCTTTATGCCATTTGCAGAAAGGTGTAATTCATTAGGGCCAGACTTGGTTTGTGGCCGGAAGATTTATGTCATCAAATACTGTGTTTTTAGTCCAAGCATTCAATTGTTTTAATACTAATCAAACACCAGTGCTAATAATGATGGTTGACGCAGAAAAAGCGCTTGACTTGGTGAACTGGGGCAAACTTTTTTATGGTCTTGTAGGGGCTGGGATTCCTCCTAAGGTTATCAATATGCTACAGAATATTTAACAAGGGGCGCAGGCTCAAGTCTTAATTGATGCAAACCTGGTTGGGGCAGTAAATATAAATCGGGGGCTGTCCCCTGTACTGTTTACCTTTTTTATCGAACCCTTGGCTATCAGGATCCAAAATAATTTAGAGATACAAACACCTTTTTTACGAATGTCAAAATTAAAGCTATTTGCTGACGATATTATCCTACATCATAAACCAGAAATGCAGAATATCGAAATGACACTGGCAGAATTTGCGCAGTTTGAATTAATTGGAGGGTATAAAATCAATCATAACAAGACTGAAATTTTAATAATCAATACCGTCACTGATTTCCACCCCGACAATCTCAAATGGCATGCTCTCTCTCCTGATCTGATTAGATCTTTAGTGATATATGCCACCAATCAGTATGTGGAAATCTATAAATTGGACAACAAAGCCATGCTAAAAAAAATTAAAAAACAGCTTGATAATTGGTTATTTCTTCCTCTTACATTGATCGGCCGTGTCGCCCTTAGCAAAATGTCGTTCTTATCTTTATTGGTTTTCCTTTTTACAAATATCCCCATTAAAATTAATGTGGTATTTTTTGAAGAACTGGACAACATTTTTCGACAGTTTATTTGGAACAAAAAAGCTTCAACTTTCAAATTCCCTGGGCTTCAACTTGACATTAACCAGGATGGGATTTCACTTCCATAGGTTCATACATACTATAAAGCAGCCATTCTAGATTTAATTGTGCGCACAATTGACTGTAAGGGGTCTGTCGATAATTTCTTTCTTGATAAGATGATTCAGTAAACCGGGTCTCAGATCCCGGTCTTTATAAAAACAGCAACATTTCCAAAGAAAACAAGATACAAGATATTGCAGGAATATCGTACTAGACTAGAGAGACATTTGTGATGTTTGCCTCTTTAGTGGTGTGTTCCCCGATCCTTCAGAAATGGAGGACTTCCAAAGTACCAGCTTATTTAAAATGGATTTCAAGATGAATCGAACAAGAACATTTGAAGAGGCCTATGCTAAAAGAGTTGGTGCTATTAAAAGATACACCACTGTTTGGAGATATATGAAACAGGTGAAAAACCGACAACTGTAGGAGGGAAAATGAAATGTCAATGTATCCCAGTCTAATTTCACTTGCTTTTTAAGTTAAAAAAAGAAACACTTTATGGGACTTGAATACACTGCACTATATTAAATTCTATTTGTGTTTTACAAATCTATATTATGGAAATGAAATACAATTTGATGCACTTTATTTAAGCTTCAGGTTGGGATGGAAAGGGAAAAAAAAGAAAAGAGGAATGAGCTTTATTTGGGGTTTGAATGCACAGCACTTTATCAAACTCTATTTGAAGATGTTTGATTTATTCCTAATACTGTATACAGAAGATGGTAAATTGTACATTGCACTTCAGAAAAATAATTTATTGAGAGTAGTATACATTTTTGTTAAAGTTGTTTTTAAGGTTTAAGGCACTGGTGTCTATTGTGAACTTATGGATAATAGACCACTGTTTTGAATCTATATTTCTGCTCAATAAAAATAAATAAAAATAAAAAAATAAAAAAAGATGACTATAGCTGACAGCTGGAAGAGATGAACCTAAGAACTGCTGCTGGCTATCGAGAACTGTAACACTTCCCTCCAGATTTGAAGGATTGACCTCAAAGGACACAAAAAACAGGAGTTCTGGCTCCAACACGACTCGGATGTCCAATGAGTAAAGGAGCCTGCAAGAGCCCTGGATGGAGAGAAAGGTGACATATAGAAGCCTGCTTTAAAGTCCTTAATGTTGCAGAATGGACCGGGGGACCTTTCCCAGCAGTGGGAAATAAGTGGGAGGTACTTATTTTTTCTACCTGCAGAGGATGAGGTGCTGAGGCTCCCTTAGTGATGGAGCACTTATCGGCAGGCAAGAAGGGCCCACCATGTTCTGAGCTTTTTGCTGGGCTGAAAATTGGATCATCAGGACCTTGCAGTAAAGTTAACTAGCCTTTTGGAGAACTGCCTGGCTACAGATTCAAGCCTTGCCCCACTTGTGAATATTGAGGCCCAAAATAAATGATTAAATCTGAAGGCAAAACCTTGGACAGAAGCAGCATGGTAAATCTGCTCCATTTCAAAGGGCAAAACACACAAGATGATAGACAGATTGTTGCACAATGGCAAGACATTCATCCCCAGTCACAGATCTGGGTTTAATCCATCGTTATTTTGCTCCCCAAGCCACCCCAGTTCAGTCATGGCCATATGCAAATCAGTCTTGACCCTGTGCCTCATGGGAACAGTCCAGACCGAACTGCCAAGCCATGTCTTTCCTGGACTGGATGCTTGTTTCCGGTCCAGAGAAGACATGGCTTGGCAGTTCGGGCTGGACTGTTCCCATGAGGCACAGGGTCAGACTGATTTGCATATGGCCATGTCTGAACTGGGGTGGTGGAGTGAGCTAAAGAATGGTGATGGATTAAACCCAGATCAGTTGACTGGGGGTGAGTGCTTGATTTGCTCCAACGCTCCGTCCATCATCCTCTTTGGTATCGCTTTGTTCGCCCTAAGTTGGCAGGGTATGACCTGACGTGAGCCCCTTGCTCACTCTACCACTGGATTTAAGATAGCCTGGCTGATGAGGATTATGAATCCGAAACTGGTCCCATGATGCTTGTTTCCGGTCCAGAGAAGACATGGCTTGGCAGTTCGGGCTAGACTGTTCCCATGAGGCACTGGGTGAGACTGATTTGCATATGGCCATATCTGAACTGGGATGGTGGAGTGAGCTAAAGAATGGTGATGGATTAAACCCAGATCAGTTGACTGGGGTGAGTGTTTGATTTGCTCAAACGCTCTGTCCATCATCCCCTTTGGTATCCCATTTCAAAGGGGAGCTCAGTGATGACATATCCAACTTCGATGGTCCATCAACAGCTTTAACTTTGGACCTAACTCCTATGGAGGACTTAGAACTGCAAAAAGGAGACAAAGATAGGTAGGCCATCATGTTTCCAACTACAAAGCCCCTGCTAGCTCCCTTGTCACAAGCCTTACACTGATTGCCCAATGACTTTTAGGCCGTAGATGTTAGAACAATATGTCACCCACTATTCTCAATGGATATTCTGGTGCACTTTCTTCTGTTTTGGACTGTCGGAAAAACCCTGGCGTTTCTCAACAGAGATAAATTCAAACATAACCCCCAACCTGGGAGAAAACTCTCAAGGAGTTAGTCATTTATTTTTAGTTCTTCAAAAACAAACTTCCATTTTATGAGTTTGATTTTGAAAAACAAAAATGTTTGGTGAGTGGTGATCTGAAAAATAGCAGCCACTCACAAATTTTCTGTGCCTTTCACAGGAACTACTATGACAGCCACTCCTTTGAAGGCGGCACAGAGAACTCATTAAAGTAGCAGGGATCCCTGGTCTACCATTCTTTAAAGGAACAAAATGTACCTCAAAACAAATACTCCCCCATGCCCAAAGGAAAAAAGGGTGTTGCTGAATGCATATAATTTATTGGTATCATTTTATAGTGATCAAATCCAGTATGCTTCTTAGATTAGGAGGTCATTCCCTTCTTCTCAGTTTTCAAGGGGCTTTTAGGAAGGGGCTTTTCACACTTGCAATATGTGTCTAGGTGGTGGTAAATTGAGTGGAACAAGATCTAAATAAATACTACTAGGAATTATTTGGCATTGAGGGCTCATCTATTCCAATAAAAGGTTTGAAAAGAAGGAGCTACTGAAAGCAATCAGAATTCTGTTCCCTCTTGTAAAACATTTACCTGCAATTTTGGTGGGCTGATCAAGAAACTCAGGTAGATATTCTGAAGAACGTGTGATAATTACCGCACAATAAGCCTAACGCAACTCTTCATATCGCAGTTCATCATGGGAAAATAATGGTGTGTTTACTAAGTATTCACAACACGGAGATACCATGCTATAGGCCAATGACAATGTGCCAAATTTCCTCTATAAATTCAATGTGATGCCGCAGAAATGCGAAACACTAACGCAAAAAAAGAGGCCAATCGCGATACAAAAATCATCAAAAACCAGCGACAGGCCTGCAAGTCACACATGTCAGACAGAAAAAATCATCATAACAGAAAAAAACAAACAGACAAACAAATGCCAAACAACAGCGAAGCACAATGGATGTTGCTGGAGCAAGTACGGAGGACAACCAGAACCCCACATGCCACCCGGAGGACCAACCTGGGACCTCAGGGTCAAGGAAGGGCACGATGAAGAACAGCAGGAAGAAGCAGTTCAGTCCGCAGGAAAACAGGATCATGATCATTGGCAACAAAAAATGGACTATGACAGTCCATCGTGGACAAGGCGAATGCAGTCGGAGTCTTGAAGAGGACAATGGAAGAGTTCAAGAGGCACTGGAATGATGTCAAGGGCAAAACCAAGATGAAACTCAGCAACAACCGGAAGGCATCAATGCAGACTGGAGGTGGGAGTCCTGCGCCACAGGAGAACCTGGACGAGATGGAGGAAATGGGTGTCCGCAGTCATCAGTGGGGAGATGGTGGCAGGAGTTGGGAGACCAAATACTGCTCAACATGACTGGACACAACAGCACCAGGATGAGTAATGACCAGGGACTGGGGGGGACGGGGATGAGCACAATGGCACACATGAACAATGAAGTAGAGCACATCTGAGGACAAACCATGCCCCAGACCCACAACACCCATCAAGAGACCAATGTACCCAAGTATGCAACATCTCAGCACTGTAGAAGCACAGAAGTCAAAGGCACATCGCATGTAAGGGAGAAGGGGCAACAAAATCAGAGCTGCAGGAGCGACTCCCTCAAAATGCAGCACACACACATAACATGCCGAGCAATTCAACGTTGACAACAATGTGGTACAAACCGCAACACGTCCAGAACAGAACACAGGACACAACTTCTGCCGCTTGTGTGTAGAAACTGGCAAATCACATTTGGCATTGCAGGGAAATGTGAGTTGACAATCTGTGATGTTGTCGAAATGTCCACTGTCCCCCATCAAGTAGGCAGCTCTTCCCAAACAGCCACAATGTACACAGTCATGCAATCTGCATGAAAACATGTACAATGCAACAACATACATGTGAACACATTGTTAAACTGCATCTCCCCTTTACATTGCAGAGGAAGAATCAACACCTACTGCAGAGCACCTCGAACCTCTCTCCTCTGATGACGAAGAGGACCACCACAACTTCGACTCAACGCCCTCCAACAGCTCATGGAGAGGCTCCACAGCCCATCTCCAAGAGCAGGCAGCATAGCTGCTATGAGGAAACCCCACTACCTGCACAGACCACACAGCAGGCAGCACCCACCACCACCGCTGCCTTCCAGGACCCCCATGAAGAAAACATGGCCTTCCAATGCCGTGCTTTGTGGTGCCAGGAGATTCTGGCTGAACAGGTGCAGGTGGAGTTTGAACGCATGGCAGCCAAACTAGATGCAATATGTGGGTGTCTCTGTCCCATGAGGGACCACTCACGGTCCCTAACAGACACCCACAGTTCGCTCCATGCTCTCCATCGGACCGTGGCTGACATCGCTGGAGTCCTTACGCAGAGACTAGAACAACTGTCAGGTCAGAGTGGCACTAGCGATGTCACACAGGTGTTGGAACACATAAGGAGGTCAATGGAGACCATGGAATGGATGCAGGCAGAAAGAGAGGCGGCCACGGCTGCACACCAGCGAGAGGTAGCTGGGTTTCACGATGACCTCAGGACCATCCTCATGGCATTGCTGCCACAAGGTTTGGCACTGATGCACGCTGCAGCTACCACTACATCCATATCTCAGCCCCCTGAAGTGTCAGTGCCACACAGTGTGACAGACATTCCTCCTCCAGCCGCCCCTGAGGTATCACTGCCACACAGTGCTGGAGACAGAACACCACCACCACCACCACCCACACGTGAGGCACATGGACCAGCGGGGGACGAAGATGCTGATGAATCTGCCATTGTGGTGAGAATGTGCGACATCAGGCAGATTCTTTGGTACATGATTTTGTGAAGTGGATGTGGCATGTCTTTGCCTGGGGGAGGGGGCGAGGGGGTGTGCCCTGGGGGGTTTCCTGGGAGTGGTGGCTGTGGGTGTTGTGGCCCTGTTGGGGCTCTGAGCTGCATGGTCAGTGGCTCCATGGCATCTGTTGTTCTTCAGGTGTGGCTCTGGGCTGGACTCCCGTTTCTGGTGCAGGCTGTAATCCGACTTTACACCAGGTTGGAGAAGGTGTTACTTTCCTGCTGCTAATTCACCAATCGCCTGTTTGGGATCTTATCGCCGATCTGGATGGCCATTGAGAATGTTGCGTAGTGGTGTTGAACCTCATTGCCTGCTTATCTGCTCCTTTTCATTCTTAAATTCATGGTAATCTTGTATGGAGTGTGAAAAGAAGATTAAATTAGTCATTTTTACCAACAATTTGCCTTACTCATTACATTGTAAAAACAGGAGACCCAAATCTATGTCCTAGATGCACATCTACATGCTAATATAGATGTACTACTTTTTTGCTATTCACAAATATTTCCAATAATATGCAAGAAAGCTGTGCCAGGTGGAGGTTTCAGTGTGAACTACTTGAAAAATATATTGAATCATCCAGTGCAAAGTTCTCAATAGAAGAGAAGACAACAGAGAGTGAATTGAGACCCCTGTGCAAACACACTTTTTTTCTCTGTAGGGAAAGTATTTTTTCATGTAGGAAAACTGGAAAAAAAATTGTCGAGAAACAAATGGTCATGTAGAAAGCCCATCTCTTATACTCCCAACAAATGTGGCAGATTCGTACTCCTTCCTATCCTGGAAGAGGAATTATTTTAGCCCTTGGATGACATAAATCTCTGACAATTTCCAGAATGGGAAGAACTTGGAGAGGAGTTTGGGGATTTCCACAACTGTACATTTTTATGGGCATTCCCATACTTTTAAGCCCAACCCAACCTGAAACAGTCACTTCCAACCCCTTGACTAGGAGTTACAACTGCAGATTTCTCTGTACTGATAATGAAGATGTCTGTACTCATGAATTCATATACAACTTCAAGGAATCCCTTTATGAATTCCTGGCCTGAGAAAAAGTGGAAAATTCAGTAATAAACATATATTCATGACCACATTTACGAAGGTGAAGCCAGTTTTAAACTTATGATCGGATATACATTTATGAAATGGGTCAACGGTGTTTAAATAGCATTTTAATTCACAGCTTTTTTGTAATACGCCTCTGACATCTTTATTATATGCAACAGGGGCAACCAGTAGATCCCTAGTGGAACTTGGGTAAGTACATCTATAGCAACAACGTCACAGGAGGTATCAGTTTGAAAGAGTATGATTAATAATGTGATATATTTAATAAAATCACAAATAAATGACATCAAAATAAAAATACAATTAATAATGGCCATGAAAACTGTTCAATGTAATCAAAATAATGATTAACCTGCTCTGTGGTTTTATCATTTTTAGGTCGAGCCTAGGCATTGCATGCCCTGCATGCGCTGTCTCTTCGAGACATGCTGTATTCAGTTTGTGGACTCACATCACGCCCATAGACTTGTTATTTGCTTATTTCATTGTCACCATCACATTCTTTCTTCCTATTTGTTTATGGCATGCATTTGTTACTTGTAGTGTTCAACTGTCCCCGAGAACAGGAACTAAGTATAATCTCACTCACTTTAACCTTATTCACAAGGCGGAGTTCAGCCAGTTAACATATCTTAACGCTGCCTTGTGAATAGGCCCCCTTTCACACTGTGTTTAGCATGAAAGAGGCATGCAGTGGGTGTTGCGGTGGGCGTTCCACCGTAACACCCATTGATATTTACGCTGTCCCCTATTCACAAGGGCAGCATAAATAGGATCTAAAGCCAAACTTAAGACCAGGAAAACCCTGGGCGATACAAGGAGAAATGCTTTATTTCTCCTCATTTTTGCATTTTCCATGTGTGCTGCCTTGTGCAGCACACATGGAAAATGCAAAACGCCATGTTTTGTTCATGCACAGGAAGGTGTCCCTTCCTGTACATAAACAACCCTTCTTTAAAAATGAAGTTTTGCAAATTACATATGTACTGCATGAAGCAGCACACATGTGAGTTACAAACTGGCATTTTAGGTTTGTTTAGGTGCAGGAAGGGACACCTTCCTGTACATAAACAAACCTCCCTGCTTGAAGATACCCTTGCACTCTGGTGCAAGGGTGCCTGCGTTGGTGCTAAGTTGTGAAACTTAGTGCCATCTCAGGGAGGAAAAGCAACGCTGCACCATGTCCTTGTGAATATGGTGCAGCCTTGCTTTTCCGAAGTGGAGGAGAGAGGCATTAAGCCAAGAAGGCTAATGCCCCTCTCTGTCACTTCCTTGTGAATATCTCACTAAATCTTTGTAGGCTGTAGCAGACTGAGCAATCTGTTGGGCTGAAATGCTTCTGCTGACACAAATCAATTAAAACTCTTTGCTGGCCAGGAATATCTCGGTACATCTTTACAAAATTTAAGGGGAACGATTCAGGGGCATATTATCAAGCCGCAGCAATAATTATTGTTGGCCGCTCTTGGCGCGAGTATAATTATCGCCAGCTATCGCTGGATTATATCGCAGAGATAGCCTGTTTTCTTCAATGCTTACCTCCAATGCGATCACAAATCCACCAATAGTAGCAAAATGTGTGATTATTGCTGGAAATCCAGCGATAAAAGCATAGCAATAGAAAAATACTTGTAAATAGGGCAGGGTGGGCTTATCCTTAAAATCCACCTTAAGATTCAAAGCAGGCGTAAGAAACCTGCGATAAGCGTCGTTAGCGCTACTTTTATCATCGCTACGCAGGTTAGCGAGCAGATTGATAGTAGGAGAAAGGTTTGTTAGCCACTTTATCCACGTTATTTAAGTTAGGTACGCCCACTTTGCATATCATTAGCGTGGCAAAGCTAAGCGTTAAGGAAACGGGCGCTGAGGCATAGAATCATGCGCTAGAGTGTCCTTGCTGATAGTGCGATATAATTATCGCCGCTTTTCACCTGAAAACAGAAGCTAAAGTGGCGATAATTATATTGCCAGCCCTTGATAATATGCCTCTTAGTCTTCCCACTTTACCCTTATAGACATGCTCTGTATCTCTGGGAGATCTAGGTCATTTTGGACATTTGCAAAGGTGAAAAACTGCAACAGACTTTCAGAAAGGCAAGCGATTTTTAGCCTATGGTATTGAATGTATTACTTCATGCAAACTCGGGTTTGGTGTCTGAAAAATGCATGGCTTAGCGCCCATTTGTAAATATGCCCCTTTCCTCTGCAGTCTTCTGAGGCAAAGGGGAGTTCAATGGGTATTGCTGTGGGCGTTCCACTGAACTGGGGTGCTGTGGAGTGCAAAAAACGATGGATTTAGGCCCAGACCTCTGTACTGGGGTGAATGTACGACATTGTTCTGCATTCTGTCCATCAACTGTTGTTTTTGCCGTTCCACCGCAACACCCATTGTTTTTTGACGCTGCCCCATATTTACACGACTGAGACAGCGCCAAACTCTAATGCCAAAGAATACCAGGAGTTAGATTGGCCCAACGAGGAGATACTAATAATTTCGCCTCAGTTTTCGCTTTTTCCATATGTGCTGCCATTCTGCAGCACAAATAGAAGGTGTGCTAATAACCATTGTTAATTGTTTATAGGCAGGAAAGTGTGCCTTCTTGCACATAAACAATCATCCCTGCAGCGAAGACACCCCTGTAACACTGCGACAGGGTGCCTGTGCTGGCGCTTTTCACGCCAGAGCTAGGGAAACACAGGGGTGCGCTGTATTCTTGTGAATACGGTGCATTCCTACGTTTTAAAAATGCCGGAGCGCAGCCCTGCCAAATTTGGCGCAGCGCTGCACTCCAACATTTTCTTGGGAATATGCCCCAATGTGCAGTGTGCACTTGACATTTTCTAGCTTTTAAACTGTTCAAGTAATTGCTACTTTGCACGTGTATGATTGCACTGTTTTGCTGAGATTGCTATTTCAAACAAATAAAACACGGTTCTTTAAAATGCAGTTATGTAACTTGTTTTTTTGGGTGAGTGTATGGGAGTATATGGCTACCCTATTTAATGTACAGTCATGAATCGTGGAGGTAATTGCTGCTTTTAATTCTCCCGGACAGGTTCAAGCAAGACTTCAAACTAGTCCTCCAGTGTTCTTGATAGGATTCAAAAATATAACTGCCACTACCAGTTCTTGGTCATTTAAAAAAAAAAATATTCTTTCTTGGTTGCAACAGCCGGCTATATATCCAAATGCTGAACAATCAGATATGTCTGAAAAGCAGTCTGTAAAAGGTCAAGTTGGGAAAACAAATCTGTTTCTTGGACCCTATCAAATTTTTGGTTTCATTAGTCGAATTATAAACATTAATTTATGTTCTCCTTTAATGAAAGTGTAGGTAACAAAAGACAGACATTTGCCAGTAGGATTGTAATATACTGCCCCTCTGTACAGTGTACTAAAATGAAGTACACTATGTAGAGAGTGTGAGATATCCCCAGAGGAAGATGGAGGCAACAAGTAGATAATACTAACTCTCTTTTTGTGGTAGTGTGGGCAAGCAGTTAGGCTTATCAAAGGTCAGTGTTAATCATTTTCTGTACTCACTGAGGAAATAAATGAGACACACATTCAAGAATAAATCAGAGACCAATTTTGTATGACAATTACAAGATTCTTTATATATATTAGAGAAGCAAGACTTCAAATTGGAAATATACTTTATACAGTTTTGATACTTGAATAGAGTAGAGTTTTAATTATGGAGAGAAATGGAGTGCGTTCAAAGTGTGCAGTATTTTCAGTATCTAGGCACTCAGCTGTCGATACGTCAGATATTTACCATCGTGGTCGTCGGAGAAGGCAATGTAAGCGTACGGCTTGAATAGAGTTCAGTATACCACCAACACAGTTACTGTCACGGTTGCCAGCAACAGGCCACTGTAGATCAATGGATGCAGAACACCGTCAACCCAGCGGTCGAGGTCATAATTGCTGGACGGCTGGTGTGGAATTGGATGGCGGAGGACCGCTGACTCAGATACCCTCATGGTCACTGGAAGGAGGCCTCCAACAGTAAGATTTGAATTTCCCAAGCAGCTGACAGGCCACATGGGTGATGCAGAGTAGATTGTCATGGAGTTTATCATTCATGCCAATGTTGCTGCTGTATGCCATCGAAGTCAGTGGCAAGAGGGTAGATGCTCTTAAGAATGGGACTGTTTGTAGTGTTGGTAATTATGCTGAGAGGATCTCTAAAGGTGATGGAGATGTGAAGGGGTCGATTCCACCAGACTGGTGAACCAATAGGCCTGGGAAGCTAAAGTGTTTCTTCTCAGTGGCGATTTGCATCAACAAGCAGTGTAACGGTCCTCAACCACAGCAGCTTCTTTACCGGAAGACACCGGGGACTAGAGCCGCTAGCCCAAATAGAGGTTCTTTGCAATCTATGATGTCTTTGGGGGCTCCCAGGGTTTCTTGGAAGCCTTGCAGTTTTGAGGAAGGACAGCAGGTCCCAGTTGTTGAGTCTTGATGCAGTTGGCAGGGTTTGCACCAGTTTTTCCTGCTGCAGAGCTCGGTTCCTGCTCCGCCAGCAGTCTTCTTCCAGTGTCTTCTTTAAGTCTATCGAATCTGAAGTCAGGTTCTCAGGAGACAACAAAATACTGAATTTAGTTGCGTTTTTCTGGGAAGCCAGGTAGTAGCCAATATACTGCCTACCTGTAGGGAGTTTACACTCTCTTGATGCTCAGCCCACATGGGAAGTGGGCAGACCCATACTCCATGTTGGATTCTATCACCACCCTCAAGAGCATGGATAGTGGAAAGTGGGGTCTACCTCTCCTGCCCCACCTGAGGGGTGGTTCAGGGAGAAGGTAGACTTACCTCTTACTTTACCTACTTTTCCTGTTATTTTTCCCATTAAATGTGGAGCAGGACTGGGCAGTAGCCATCTGCTTCTCACAGCAGAGTGCTGCGGGCAGGGATCAAACGCAATGTGTCCTTTGAAGTTCCCACTTCTCCCAAGCAGATCCTGTAGTGGAGAAAGGTGTGACCACCTCCGCCCAGAGCAGGCATTGTTTCTAGCTCCAGAGAGCACTGGCTCTCTAGCCAGGGGCCCAGAAACATGTCTGGTGATGGCAGGCTGCCTAAAGCTAGACAGGGTCAAAACAAGTGTTGGGTAGGTTTCAGGGGGCCCTCTAGCAGGGTCTCCTTTGTGAATTTATCAGTAAATCCAAGCGCCAGGAAACCTTTCGGTGTCAGTGCGCTACACAAGAATCCCCTAAGATAAGATAAGATAAGATAAGAAATCCAACACTGGCATCAGCAAGGATTTATTAAGGCAAGACCTTTGGTAACAAACATCTTAGAAGTCAGTGAAGTCATCATAGAGCTAGGAAACATGTGTTGATAAGTATACAGCCCATGTACTCTTTATGGCTTCCATATTCCCTTACTACACCCAGAATAGAGTGGATATTGTAGGGGCATATCAGCTCATGCAGATTTGTCCTCAGATAGGATATAGTGCACACTTCCTTATGGGCTAAAGGCCCGCAGTAAGGGTGGCTTACCTATACCTTATGCAGTGTACGGGTGGAGTACAGTTTGAAATCACATCACACATCAGGCAAAAAGTGGGAAAATCACCATGACAAAAGTGGCACTTTCCTACAAAGATCAACATATTTACATTATGATTTTGGCAGCTCCGACAATTTGGATACAATGAACAAGGTAAGGATGCTGTTTGTGCTCCATTTAATTAAAATGGAGGCAGCATTAAGTTGCACGCTTTCAATTCTTAAACAAATGGAATACGAAACAGCAATCCTACGAAGTAACTAACATGCATAATAAAACACACATGAAGGGAGTGACAGAGAATCAGATTAATCAAGGAGTAAAGGAAGAAGAAGACGTGGATGAGCCAGGGAGGTCCATATCAGGTTTACGACAAGAGTTTAGGAAACTTTGAAGACAAGCAGGATATTCGTAGGTTGTAGTCTTGTTGTTGAAGGTAACCTTAAACAGGAAAGGATAAAAAAGTCTGTATCTGGCCCCTATAGAACGGAGATCAGCACGCATGTCCAGGAATGCCTTATGTCGAGTTGCTGTAGCCTTAGCATAATCTTGCACGAAGAACAAGAGTGATCCTGACCAGGTAAGACGAGGAGCAGCTCTGGCTGCTGATAGGACTTTCAGGAGATCTGTGTATTCCAGGGAATACATGATGACGCCTCTCGGTCTTGACGTGATGGAAGTTGAAGTCGGAGCACAATCAAGCCTGTGTGCATGTTGGATTTTAAGCACAGTACCCTCTGACATGTGCAGAAGCTTAGGAAGGAAAGATTTGAAAAAGGAACCAGGATCATTCCCCTCACAACTCTCCACCAGGCCGTAGATGTGTAGGTTATTACATCTATTACGGTTTTCAAGGTCTTCCACTTGTTTTGGAAGAGATTGGACCTGCGATTGCAGATGAGAGACTTTGGTAGACGATTCTTGAAGAGAGGAAACATTCCGTTCCACTGTAGAGACTCTTACATCCATATGTGCCCAATTGTCAGTCAAGGTTTGCAGTTTGGCGTTGGTTTCTTCCATGAAAGGGCAAAGGGCCCCTATTTCTTCCAACAGAAGCTCCATAGAAATAGACGTTGTGGATTTAGGTGGTGAGGGGGGATCTTTTTTTAGTCTTTTGGTGGTAGCCTTCCCCGGGGTAATCGCAGGTGGTTCCATCACAAACTGTGAGTCACTATTAAAGGTGGGTTGAGAAGCCTGGTATCTAGCAAACTCAGAGAATAGTTTAGAGTTCTTAAGAAAAATGCACTGCAGGTTTTTATTAGTAGAGGTTGCTGAATTCCTGCCAATAAAATATAATGACACACTGAGAGAAAAAATAAATAAATAAAGAAATACATTAAAAAATGTCTGAACAAGCGGTGTGACACACTATGGAACCATGAAGAGTGTGAAAAGGCAGCAAAACAACATGAGGAGTGAGATCGAATTAGCTATTGAGTAGCTCAATTCACGAAAACAGTGCGCTCAGCATCATGCAGGAAGATTCAAGTAGACATGGCCAGAATACACAGGAACTATATGTAGTATGCCATAAAAACCAGTAGAAAGAAAAGCTTCCAGCAGCCGGGGTAAAGCTTCAAACACGGAGAGAACATCAGCAGAAGCAATTCAAGGAGATTAGCAGGTTCGTGCGACAATGTAAAAATTGCGGTGGATGCTGAGAGACCCACAAAATGGCCGCAAAACGTTGTGAAGAGGTAATGCCTCAAAGATTGACAAATAAAAGCAAAAGTACAATGGAGATATCAGGCATCAGGAAATGGCTCACCATGATATAGGCATTGCAGTGTGGAGCCGTTTAGAGGAGCAGGCAGTAGCAGTTGGCTGCAGCAGGTCGCCAAACAGTACGCGCAGAACGCACTTGAGGAGACAAAATGGCGGCCGCGACTGAGAAAGAGCCACGACCGGAGCGTCTTCAGAGGAAAACGGAGGAATACAGCTTCAAAGGGCAGTGAAAAGCGCTTCCAGGCGTTCCAGAGGCATTCCGCAAATCAAAGCCTCCATTTCCGAAGCCTGGGATGCCCGCAAACCGTGGATGTCCACCGGCGTAGGAGGAGCGTTCACATCGGAGCCGCCACACTCGCCGGGCGTCAAGCCACGCCCCCACGCTTTCAATTCGTGATGCTTTCTTTTAGGGAATAACTGTTGAAGAAATATACCCAATATCAAAGGTTGCATCCTTGTGTTGTCTGAACGCAGCATGTAAAGTGAGGGTATTTCACAATATACTACAAGAAGACAAGTGTCAATCCCCAAGCAATCATTAATGCTGCCATCACAGGTAAAAACATCACTTGTTTTCCGCCTCTTGATCAAAAACCAAGGCAAAGAGAATGCGTTGCCTGGGTTTCTTGGGGATTTGACAGTTATTAAAAACATTCTTGCTATACAATTTGCCTGGGAGACGCATATATTGCTTTTAATGTATTTTACATCAAATTTAAGGTCTAACTTTGTAGAAAACACCACACACCTGCAATAGTGCTGGTAAGGCAAACAAATGAACAGTGTTGCAGTGCATGCTAACGCCTAAACAAGTAAGTCTTTAGTTTGTCGCCCATGTTAGTGCAGCCCGTGTTATGTATCTCCAAATTTACATTACCCTTAGGGTCACCCTCTTGCCTGAATTGTAACATTTATTGAATAATAATGGTCTTATTGTAAATCTAATGCTAACACCCTGTCGGTTTTTAAGTTCACTCTCACCTTAAAAGAACCCTCTATTTCATTTATGCTGTAGTTGCTTTATCCTTTAGGTGTAGTGTTGGACTTGGCCTTGTTGGCTTAAGTTCACTTAAACGTTTTGCTTTTCCCCTAGACCATTTTCCTGACAGAGAGCTGTGAAGTTAGATGCTTTAGGTACTTGCCACTGCTAATCAGTGTGCAAGTACAGATGTTCCCTGTATACATTCTAGTTTTATTTGGTTGTCTCTGATTGGTATGTTTGCCTTACTAGCAAGATCCCTGAATGATGTGCACTGTGTGTGCCAGAGCTAGTACTAAAGAAATGCGCTGAAAGGCAACACAGGTCTTCAGTGTAGGGCCTGCGTGCATTGTGCTAAATTAGCATGTTGTCCTGACAAGTGCTATCACTTGTCAGGCCTTACTTTCCCTTTTGCAAACACATTGGGCACCCCTGTAGGACGTCCTAGCTAACCCCTAAGCAGGGTGCAATGTACGTAAAAGGCAGGACCGGTGCCAATGTGGGTGCCAGGCTCTGACAGTGGAAAATTCTCCATTTAATTTTCCCTGGTGAAAGACTATCCTGCCCATAGGACAGAATGGGAGAGTCTGGGTGTAGTATTCTTAGCCTAGTTTCCCATGAATTGGAAATGGAACACTGAAGCTTGGTATGTCTGAACTCAGAGCGTCATAATGCATCTTTTTAGGTAGATGGTTTTGTCGCTGTGTGTTTCAGAAGCCACTGTTCGAGAAAATAGCCAAGTTTGTGCTTTAGACCTTTTTGCGTGTCTCAGTAGAATGTGAATTGCCTGCCTGGATCTCGGAGAGGCGAGAAATTCTGAGGGAGGTTTTGCCCCAGGGGAGGGGTGGAGATGATGCAAGGCTGCCCTGCACCTGGAGCGGGGAGAAGGTGAGGCTTTGCAAGGTGAAGAGGCCTGGTACAGAGCCATAAAACAATAGACCCATCTCCCTCTGAGTGATAACAGATCCAGGCCCCCAGTATCAAAGAGAGGATGGCGACACTGGGAGGGGGGTAGATACGCAAGACTAATTTAGGGAGGGGTCGGGACCACTGAGCACAAGGAAGGAACATTCAAAGACAATGAGGGGTATAACTGGAAGAACTGTAACCCCAAGACTTTGGTTTTGGTCATGTTGATGATGTCGTCGAGATCGGTCTTTGTATCATTCAGAGAAGTGCTGGGAGCGCTTTGAAGACACGTGGACTGGTCGAGCCTCTGGTGGCTTTGACCTGTCCGCGATTGGGAAAAAAACCATGCCTCAGGAAGAGTTGCTGAATTGGCTGCGGGAGACACTTGTCCCTTGCTTTGTGATCTGGGGCTTCAGGGCAGAGACTGAAGGGGCGCTTCAGTGGGTCATGCCCCCCTTCTTCCTGAGCAGGACTTTGCTGTGTGCTGCATCCTGTACCCCAAGGGCCCGAGGTGAGCTGGCTCCCTGTTTGGAAACACAGGAACATAAAAGTTTTCAGGAAGTCTCAAGTGGTGCAGTGGTGGGACCGTGTCGTGGCAGCCTGAGACCTCCGAAGGGGCGCCTAAGGTGATCGTGGGCACCCAGATCGAATCAAGACTCTGACTTGCAGGGTACGTGTCTTGTTGTGGCTACAGATGTCGGAGCGCTTGTGGAGTGTGGGCATTCTGGAATAGAGCCAAGATTTTCAGTCCAGGCACTGGTGGAGAGTGCCGGGACATCGTGGGCATTAAGGAGGAAAGAATCTCTGACACGCGGATCGGCGTGTGGTGGAGAGGTGAGACTCAGATGCACAGTGTGCGTGTTGTGGTGCGAGCTAAGCGTTAGTGGAGAGCGCCAGAAGACCAGGTGCACCAGGAGATGGAGTGAGTCTCGGACGCCCCGGGAGTGCGTGTCAAAGGTGCCACCGAAGGTGCTGGTGTGGAGTACCGAGGGGT
The DNA here is from genome assembly GCF_964263255.1 of Lissotriton vulgaris. NCBI lineage: Eukaryota > Metazoa > Chordata > Amphibia > Caudata > Salamandridae > Lissotriton > Lissotriton vulgaris. Next base: position 1,544,930,508 of record NC_141695.1, on the reverse strand, counting down.
GGTGAGCACCAGGGAACGAAGAAGTCCTAACTGCGCTGGAGAGGAGGACCAAGTGATCGGGCCCTCGAAGGCCACATGAGGTGGCACCATCGTCGTGTGGAAGGCTTTGTGGAAGGAGTTTGTGTTGAACGTTGGCGGGCCGGACCGCCAGCCCCACAGGAGCTGAACTACCGGCCCAAGCATGCCTTGCTCATGCTGACAAAGTTCTGGAGTAAGGCCAATCCACTGCATTAGGAGAGGAGAGTGGGGTCGCACCCCCCCAGGTAAAGTGGATCATTGCCTGGAGCTGGGGGCGGGCCCAGAGGGACACTCTCTCGGCCTCTCGCTGCTGGCAGCTGTCTGCGCCTGTGGCTCCGGGCCAGATCTCGGTCCGTGCTGGTCCTGGACGGGGCAGTACAGGGGCCAGGGCCCGGAGTGGAACTTAGGTGTCATAGTTGATTTGTGTTGGGGGCAACTGGTCGCACACTTCTAAAAACAGTTGTATAACACTTTGCATATTTGCTGCTAATGAACTATCAAACTATTGAACCACGCCTGACTCTAGAGGTTCTTAACAAACTCAGGGGTTACTGCACTACACACTACATTATGTTTCCCTTGCAGGATACAGGATCATAGCGTAGGGCAGTATTCCTTGTATTTTGCAACGTGTGTGAATCTAGTATTACATCGTACCTAACCTGTGGAGAACGGTTAAACGTCAACGTAACTGTTGGTTAGAAGCGGTGGTTAGGGATTAGGATCGCCCAACCCACTGGGAATAATATTACCCAGTGTATATGTGTGGGAGTCGTATCGTGTGGTCATTTCGTACATCTTTTTAATATAAAGTATACACGTTTTATACTCGAGTCCATTTGTGGTGACATCATTGGGATTGCTGTGGACGTGGTTGCACATATTGAACCCTCGTGCCTTGGAGATAAGCCTGGCTGCTTGTGTCAAACTTCTAAGGGGGTGAGCAGGGCTGTCTCGGATGGTGTCCTTTCTTTCCCTGAAGTGGGAGCGTGGAGGTCCGGGCGCACTTGACAAAAATGGTGCATGCGGGAATTCTGGCTTCTAACATGCAGGATTAGTATACATAACTCTTAAAAGCTTCTATACCACCGGAGAAGTAAATTCTAGGTGAAGTTAATATCTTCAGAACACAAAAAGGGGGGGGCAAACAGATTGGAAAGATCAACAGGTACAAACTCACAAATAAATAATCGTATACACACCACAAAATAGCTGGGTCTGAAAATTTGGAATCCATCTTTATAAGTTCAGCTGATGGTTAATGTTTCTGACAAGTTGAAAAGATTTCTTTAAGACAAAAACCCTCACCCACCATAAGGTGGCATCATAGGGTTCTCTCACACACTGCAACCAAAGTTTTGGTTTTCGCGAAAACTCCTCGAATTAGGAGAAGCTCTTCTGATGATTTATTTGGTGCCCTATGTGAGTGAAATGTATGGTTGAGTAGAGTGTTGAACGTGAGATTGAAACTGATGCCTAATCAGACTATAACCTTTATTCTTGTCTGTTGGGGACAGGATTAAAACCAAATTGAGTGTTGCAGGGTACTAAAAATGTATGTATCCCTAGCTAAGTTTGGGTCAACATGTTTCTGCCCTTAGATTACCCTTCAAAATTATGTCGCGGCATTCATCAGGACATATATCCAGGGCCACTCGAATTATGTGGCACGAGAGGGCCAAATTATATGGCGGGGTTGAGTAAATTATGCGACATTGAAAGGTAAATTCTGCTGCATAATGCGGCACACTTTGTAATAGTATTACTTTATTATTTCATCATTTTTACACTTAGTAACACTCATTAGTACAATTTTATACCATAATATAGCAAAAAGCAACAAAAGTGACAAGTCCAGCTTTGCAAAGGGCCTTTCACTGCGCAGCAACATGTGTTGCTGCATTTTTTGTAACTTTTGATCCATTTAGCTAGAAACTAAATAGATGTTTGTTAAAATTGGCAGACGATGATTATGTGTCAAATGCGGCAAATCTATAATTTTGCAAACATCACCATTGCTGCACACTAACTATTTTATGTCCATGTCACTTTATGTTTTCAATAAAGATTTTTTAATCTTTCTCCAACAAGTGTGTGTGTCCTTGTTTAATCTAGCTGGTGTAATGTCTCTGGTTATCTCTACTCATCTCTCCCTCACACTCCCACCAGCCCTGCCACCTTTCCCTCAAACTCCCACTGACTCCTCTCATCTATCCCTCGCACTCCCACTGACCCTGTCATCGCATACTCGCAATCCCACTGCCCATCTCTCACTCTCACGTCACTACCCTTTCTCATGTTGCACTTTCACTGCCCCTCTCATCCCTCCCTCACATCATCCCGTCTCCTCTCTGTACCACCTGCTCACACATACTGCCTTCTTGTCCCTCCATGCGCTTCGCACTTGTCCACCTCTATCACCCCCTCTCTGGGTTCCTCAACCACTTGTCTCAGTGCTACTCTCACTTAGGGGCATATTTACTAGAAACTGGCGGAGCGCAGTGTTACACCAAAATTGGTAACACCATGCTCCGTCAGTTTCAAATTGCAGGGATGCACTGTATTCACAAGAATGCGGCGCACCCCTGCATTTCCCCTAGTGGTGGCACTAAAGAAACTGCCTAGCACCAGCGCAGGCACCCTTGTGCCCTGTTGCAAGGAGGCTTGTTCTGCAGGGGCAATTGTTTATGTGCAGTAAGGGACACCTTGCTGCACATAAACAATCTTTACAGGCAATTTGCTGTTTCCATGCTAAATACAAGGATAAATGAAACATTCCTCCTCATATTGCCTGCTTAACACCAGGTATTCCCTGGCAACATTTTTAGCGCTGCCCCATACCTTTTAAATATGGGGCAGTGTCAAAAAGCAAGGGGTATTGCGACAGAATGCCCACTGCAACACCCATTGCATGCTTCTTTCATGTTAAGAGGCATACTTACAACAGATTGAGGAAAATTGTTACTCCATGCTCTTCCATTCTGAGAACGAAGGGATGCACCGTATTCACAAGAATGTGGTGGACCCATGCATTTCCCCTAGCTCTGGTGCTAAGGAAGCTGTCTAGTTCCAGCGCAGGCACCCTTGCACCATAGTGCAAGGGTGTCTCTATTTGGAGGAATGATTGTGTATGCAAAGGAAGGTGTCTCGTTCTGCACATAAACAATCAGGAAGGCCGATTTGTAACTTCTATTGAGCACATATACAAGCCCCTATCGCCACCACAATGTCACTGTTCAGCATGTTTTGGTGGCAATATGGGCTTTACCTAATTCACAAGGCTGCCTTGAAAATAAGGCACCCTTTCATGCTATACGTAGTGTGAATGGGAAGGGCAATGGGTGATGCGGTGGGCTTTCCACCGCAAATGCAGCACACATAGAAACAGAAAAAACGAGGAGAAATTGAGCATTTCTCCTCATTTCACCATGTTAAGACCAGGTTTTTCTCTGGTCTTACTTTTGTTGCTGCCTCTTATTTATGCCACCCTTGTAAATAGGAGGCAGCGGAAAAATGAATGAGTATTGCGGCGGAACACCCATCACAATTCCCATTGCACGCCCCTTTCATGCTAAGTGTAGCGTGAAAGGGAGCCTTATATACTAAGTGGCATTAAGCCAGGTTAAGTGGCTAAACGCGGCCTTGTAAATAAGGCAAAGGGTTTATCGCCACAGGAACATCATTGTTAGACTAGTGATCCCTGGTTGGCTGAGGTAGGTACCTTAGGCCAAATAGGGACCCTCGTTTCCACATCGGGGAAGGAAAAGACACCTTTTGGGATAGCCCCCACTCACCCCTTTGATAGCTTGGCACGAGCAGCCAGGCTTATCTTCATGGCAAATGTGTAAAGTATTTGCAACCACGCTCAAAGCAACCCAATGATGACACCACGAATGGACTCCACACAAGTTTCATAAAAACGAGTATAAATTTATATAAAAAGATATACGATAAGATCACATGATATAAATCAAACATATGCTTCTTTATAAAATTCCTCCTGGATGACCTACAATGTCATAAGTGTGCTCATGCATGTTTTATACACATTATATGAAGTCACAGGTGATTGAAATATTTTTCAGGATACAATACTCATGTAATGTACTACAAAGTCCTGTGTACTATGATCAAAAGGGATATAAGGTTTCTAAAATTCATGTGTTATTTGAACAAATCAACGTTTTCATATTTCAAGGAATATATTACTGTTGTGTTTATTTTCCTTCGACAGATAAATAATTCCCCTGAGGAAGGGCAGAATGCCCGAAATGCATTGGGCTATGCACTAAAATTCTGATACATGAACAATAATTACATTGTGAAAACAACAATGAAAATCATTTGAATTGAACTTTTCAATAATACTTTATTTGAAAGTATAAATCTCAAAGGAAACTTTTTTGTTCTGTGTGCATTTAAGGACGTCATTCCCGGTTGGAATAACGCTACTATGTTACGGTTGTTAGGCCAGCCAGCCCTTGCAAATTCCGGCGTTAATAATGAGCACTTCTAAACGTTCCACTGTAGTCCTAATACAATGTTAAGCAGTTCGTAATGCTAGAATCAGGCACTTTGCAATGTAAAAATATTGCAATGCGTAACGCAACAATCAGGCTCTTTGCAATGTAAGAATAATGCAATGCGTAACGCAACAATCATGTACTTCGTTATGCAGAAATAATGCAATGCGTAATATACTAACTTGATAGTTTGTTATGAAGGAATAATGCAATGCGTAATATGCTAATCAGGTAGTTCGGTATCCAGAAATAATGCCATGCGTAATACACTAATCAGGTAGTTCATTATGCAGGAATAATGCAATGCGTAATACACTAATCAGGTAATTCGTTATGCAGAAATGATGGCATGTGTAATACGACAATCGGTTACTTCGTTACACAGAAAAAATCCAATGCGTAATACACTCAAGCGCCAATCACGGTACCTAAGGCGGACTGCCGCTACTCCTTCTGACTCGCAGTCAGCCTCTGTCAACAGTTGCCCCCAACACGGGTATGGTGTAACAAAAAGTGGAGCTCTGCACTTCGGTCCCAGTACTGCCACTCCCTTGGCAAATACGGGCCGCGATACGAGCCGAAGCAGAGGCTCGAGCTGCCGGAATGAGAGAGGCCGAGAGCACCTCCCTCTGAGCCCGCACCCCCCCAGGCATCAACACATCTTATCTAGGAGGCTTGATCTCGCTCTCCACTCCTCTTCCAGCAACTTGAGCCTCCGGTGCAATATTTGTGAATTCCGGGCAGCGGGACTCCACGAGGTTGGCTCGAGGTCCCGCTATGGCAGACAGGCTGGCGGCTCAGCTCCTCCGGGGCTGCCGGTCCAGGCCGCTACTGCTACGAAGATCTCAGGCTGCCATAGGGCACATGTACACAGTGTTGCTGAGACTCACTTGAGCTTCAGGTGCACGATCACCGGCACTCCTCACGAAGGTCTCTGGCTGCAAGAAGCACATGCACACAGCGTTGCTGAGATTCACTTTAATCCTTAGTGCACGATAACAAGGCAATCCTCACGAAGGTCTCAGGCTGCACAAAGCACAAGCACACAGCGTCGCTGAGACTCACTTGGACTCTGGGTGCACGTTAACAAGAGAATCCTCACTAAGGTTTCAGTATTCACAAAGCACACCCACACAGCGTTGCTGAGCCTCAAATGGGTTCCGGGTGTGCACAATAACAAGGCAATCCTCACGAAGGTCTCGGGCTGCACAAAGCACATGCACATAGCATCGCTGAGACTCACTTAGACTCCGGTGCACAGGATAACAGAACAATCCTCATGAAGGGCTCAGGCTGCAAAAAGCACACGCACACAGCGTTGCTGAGACTCTCCTGGAAACCTTTGTGTTCCTGAGATTCCGCAACATGGAGCCAGCTCACCTCAGGCAGTTGGGGATAAGACACTTCAGGACCCAGCACAGCAAAGTCCTTTCAAGCAGGAGGACACAGCACACAGCAAAGTTCCTTTAGCCTCTCTGTGGTTGAAACAGCAAACTGCAGGCCAGCCCAAGAACACACAGCAAGTGTCAGTCCTATCCTTCAGTCTCTTCAGTTGTTTCTTCCTTGGAAAAGGTTCCTCTTGTCCACGAAGTAGCTGCAGTCTTGTTTAATCTTGATCAATCCATTTCTCCAAAGTTCAGGAGCTTCAGCTCTCATAGTTATACCCCTACATGTATTTGAAGTCTTTGTGTTCAGGGATTCAAACCACACTGGGTGTCTCCTGCAATGACATCATCTTCCTTTGATTAGTGGGGTTCTGGATTCTTAATCACTCAGCAGGAGATGGGACAATTGTTTAATAGCAGCAACCCCTGCCTCTTCACCTCTAGGGGCTACTCCTTACCCTACACTCCAGATGCAGGTCAGCCTGTAGCTATCTCACCTCCTCCCCTGGGTCAAGACATTCCCAGATCCTATCGCTTTCAAATCCATACAGTCAGTCCACAACCAGGCAGGGACACACAGAAATGTTAGAGTACAAAAACACCGCCACTGCCAAAAGAGTGGCTTCTTAACATACAAAGCAAAAACCACCTTCATAAAAAGATGTGTTATTACATTGTGAGTTCAGGCACACTAAACTTCATCTCTCCATCTTAAGCCTTTGGGAAGATAGGCTGGAAAACATATTGCACAGCCTCACCATTCTATCCTATGGGGAAGATGGCCTTTCAACAGCAAAAAACTGAATGGAGATTATTTCACTGTCAGAACATGGTACACACCTTAGTAAATGTCCTACCTTTCACATGCACTGCACCCTGCCCAGGGGGTACATTGGACCTACCATAGGGGTGTCTGATGTCCATAGAAAGGAAAGGGTAAGGTCTGGCAAGTGAGTGCACTTGTCAGAACAACATGGCAGTTTAACAAACTGCACACAGGTATGGCAATGGCAAGACTGAGTTCACTCTTTAAGGCTACTTGTGTGGGCGACATAATTAGTGCTGCAGGCCAACTAGTAGTATTTGCATTACCAGGCCTGGCACACACAGTGCACTTTACTAGGGACTTTACAAGTAAGGGAAACATACCAATCATGGACAACCAATTACCATTATACTTTATACAGGAAGCACTTGCACTTTGACACTGATCAGCAGTGGCTAAGTGTCTAAAGCATCTAAGCTGGCAACACCATGTCAGAAAAATGTCTAGGGGGAAAGCAACATTTTTGAAGGAACTTTAGCTAAAAAGAGCCAAGTCCAACAAAACCCCCTCCCAGCCAAAAGCCAGGGCCGAGCAATCAACTACCTTGATGGACTTCCCTGCGTTAGAAGACAAAGGCAGGCCCGCTACCACAGGGAAACCCTCCTGTTCTGTGCCTTCCTGAACCGAGGGGATTCTCTTGGTCACTACTCCCTGGGCCAACTATGCCAATCCATGGGTACTTCCAGGCAGTTGGGAGGAATCCAGGGGTGTTGGTTTCTTGCCAACTCGCACCTAGAGCGGTATACCTGGAAGACCCATCAGTCAGGATACTGTTACCAGTTATCCTGTCCTCCCGGTTAGAAGTGGTTTTATTCATAACAAAAAACCTGCTCTGTATCTGATAGATAGAGTATCCTGAACATCACCTGCCTGGTAAGGATACTTATAGTACACGCAATACTTTGCTGTAATTACAGTGTGTTCCTATCTCCTTCCAAAAAAAACAACAATCCTGCCTGTGTCTATGACTACACCACTGGTTCTTTACACCCATTCATCGTGAAAAGTATGCAAAAAAGTGTGTGAAAAGTGGGAAGGTCAAAAGATCAAAATTCACATCCAGGAACACCTTAGTACTATTAAAGGTAGCAAATTGACCACCTACTTAGAAGTGCATTATCGAGAACAGAAACATCACCATAGAGACATCAAATGGGTTGTTCTGGAGAAAGTGTGGGGGATCCTTTAAGCATTGAAAATAGACTGATCACTAAGGAGGCCCATTGGATTTACCAGGAAAGGTTGGACCGACAGGGCTTGAACAACGTTATTGAGTGACAAAAGATAGTCACCTGTACATAGTCACACAAACTGACATTTAAGATGAGCATGCTCGGCATGCCCGGGGCATGGTAGTGTCAATCTTGTATGTTCTTAGTTCGCACAATGTGGATGTGGTGTTGCTTAATCACTCACCATCCTATAGCATGGAGGGAGAGATGGAGCAATCACTGAGTGGGACTTGAGCCTGTGTGGTGGTGCATGTATTAAACCAATGTTAAGAAATGACCAACCCCCTTGGGTCCTTGCAGTGCAAAATCGGTATTATGATGTGGACGGGTGCAGAGTTTAAAAAACTGCCCTTTATAACTCTACACATTAGAAATAAAATGTTTTATTCCCATTAAGACTTTGAAATATGGCCCCCAGGTGTTGAATGCCATGTGTAGATTGCCGCAAATGTAATTCAAACGCTATTAAGCATTTCCCTTCACAATCTTACAAATTTAAAATGGTATGTCTTACTTTGTTTTTGAAATAGGGCCCCTTGTTTGTAATGGGTAGAAGTGGGTTTACCCTGGTCACACTTAGGGGACCTAGCTCTACTGGCTGGACATGGTCCCACGCGTTTTCCCATGGGGGGCACCTTCCTCCCTAGATTCCATTTATATTTCTGTGCCTGCCATTTAGGAATGCAAAAAGAACAAATTATGGACAGAATGCAAAACAATGTCATACATTCAACCCAGTACAGAGATCTGGGCCTAAATCCATTGTTTGCTTGCTCACCATGCTATTCCAGCTTGGACCCAGCCATAACCAAATCAGTCTTGACCCAGCGCCCAATGGGAACAGTCCAGCCCGTACTGCCAGGCCAAATCCTCCCTGTACAGGAACAAAGCATCCTAGGACCGGTTCCGGGCTTTCATCCCTCATCAGCCAGGATAGCTTGACTCCAGTGGCATGGAGAGCACGGGACCCACATCTGGGCATACCCTTCCCACTCAGGATGACAAATGCAAAAAGAACAATTGATGGACACAATGCAAAATAATGTCATACATTCACCCCAGTACAGAGATCAGGGCCTAAATCCATTGTTTCTTTTGCTCACCATGCCATTCCAGTTTTGACCCAGCCATATGCAAATCAGTCTTGACCCTGCACCCAATAGCAACATTCCAGCCCGAACTGCCAGGCCAGGTCCTCTCTATACTGGAAACAAGTATCCTAGGACCGGTTTCGGGCTTTCAGCCCTCATCAGCCAGCATAGCTTGACTCCAGTGACATGGAGAGCACGGAACCCACGTCTGGGCATACCCATCCCACTTGGGGTGACCAATGCAAAAATAACAATTGATGGACAGAATGCAAAACAATGTCATACATTCACCCCAGGACAGAGATCTCGGCCTAAATCCATTGTTTTTTTGCTCATCATGCCATTCCAGGTTGGACCCAGCAATATGAAAACCAGTCTTGACCCTGCGCCCAATGCGAACAGTCCAGCCCGAACTGCCGGCCAGGTCCTCCCTGTATGGGAAACATGCATCCTAGGACCGGTTTTTGGATTTTAGCCCTCATCAGCAAGGATAGCTTGACTCCAGTGGCATGGAGAGCACAGGACCCAGATCTGGGCATTCTTGTCCCACTCGGGGTGACAAATTCAAAAAGAACAATTGATGAACAGAATGCCAAACAATGTCATACATTCACCCCAGGACAGAGATCTGGGCCTAAATCCATCTTTTTTTTGCTCACCATGCCATTCCAGTTTGCACCCAGCAATATGCAAACCAGTCCTGTCCCTGCGTCCAATGGGAACAATCCAGCCTGAACTGCCATGCCAGGTCCTCCCTGGACGGGAAACAAGCATCTTAGGACCGGTTTCGGGCTTTCAGCCCTCATCAGCCAGGATAGCTTGACTCCAATGGCATTGAGAGCACGGGACCCACGTCTGGGCATACCCGTCCCACTCGGGGTGACAAATGCAAAAAGAACAATTGATGGACAGCATGCAAAACAATGTCATACATTCACCCCAGTACAGAAATCTGGGCCTAAATCCATCTTTTTTTTGCTCGCCATTCCAGTTTGCACCCAGCAATATGCAAACCAGTCTTGTCCCTGCGTCCAATGGGAACAATCAAGCCTGAACTGCCAGGCCAGGTCCTCACTGGACTGGAAACAAGCATCTTAGGACCGGTTTCAGGCATTCAGCCCTCATCAGCCAGGATAGCTTGACTCCAGTGGCATGGAGAGCACAGGACCCACGTCTGGGCATACCCGTCTCACTCGGGTGACAAATGCAACACGATCAATTGATGGACAGAATGCAAAACAATGTCATACATTCACCCCAGGACAGAGATCTGGGCCTAAATCCATATTTTTTTTGCTCACCATGACATTCCAGTTTGGACCTAGCCATATGCAAGTCAGTCTTGACCCTGCGCCCTATGGGAAAAGTCCAGCTTGAACTGCCGGGCCAGGTCCTCCCTGGACGGGAAACAAGCATCTTAGGACCGGTTTCGGGCTTTCAGCCCTCATCAGCCAGGATAGCTTGACTCCAATGGCATTGAGAGCACGGGACCCACATCTGGGCATACCCGTCCCACTCTTGGTGACAAATGCAAAAAGAACAATTGATGGACAGCATGCAGAACAATGTCATACATTCACCCCAGTACAGAAATCTGGGCCTAAATCCATCTTTTTTTTGCTCACCATGCCATTCCAGTTTGCACCCAGCAATATGCAAACCAGTCTTGACCCTGCGCCCTATGGGAAAAGTCCAGCTTGAACTGCCGGGCCAGGTCCTCCCTGGACGGGAAACAAGCATCTTAGGACCGGTTTCGGGCTTTCAGCCCTCATCAGCCAGGATAGCTTGACTCCAATGGCATTGAGAGCACGGGACCCACATCTGGGCATACCCGTCCCACTCTTGGTGACAAATGCAAAAAGAACAATTGATGGACAGCATGCAGAACAATGTCATACATTCACCCCAGTACAGAAATCTGGGCCTAAATCCATCTTTTTTTTGCTCACCATGCCATTCCAGTTTGCACCCAGCAATATGCAAACCAGTCTTGTCCCTGCGTCCAATGGGAACAATCCAGCCTGAACTGGCAGGCCAGGTCCTCCCTGGACTGGAAACAAGCATCTTAGGACCGGTTTCAGGCCTTCAGCCCTAATCAGCCAGGATAGCTTGACTCCAGTGGCATGTAGAGCACAGGACCCTTGTCTGGGCATACCCGTCCCACTCAGGTGACAAATGCAAAACGATCAATTGATGGACAGAATGCCAAAACAATGTCATACATTCACTCCAGGACAGAGATCTGGGCCTAAATCCATCGTTTTGCTTTTGCTCACAATGCCGTTCCAGTTTGGATCCTGCTATATGGAAATCAGTCTAGACCCTGCGCTTAGTGGCAACAGTCCAGCCCGAACTGACAGGCCAGGTCCTCCCTGGACTGGAAACAAGCATCTGAGGACCGGTTTCAGACTTTCAGCCCTCATCAGCCAGGAAAGCTTGACTCCAGTGGCATGGAGAGCACAGGAGCCACGTATGGGCATACCCGTCCCACTCGGGGTGACAAATGCAAAAAGAACAATTGATAGACAGAATGCTAAACAATGTCATACATTCACCCCAGTACAGAGATCTGGGCCTAAATCCATAGTTTTTTTGCTCACCACGCCAGTCCAGTTTGGATCCAGCCATACGCAAATCAGTCTTGACTCAGCACCATATGGGAAAAGTCCAGACTGAACTGCCAGGCCAGGTTCTCCTTGGACTGGAAACAAGCATCTTAGGACCGGTTTCTGGCTTTCAGCCCTCATCAGCCAGGAAAGCTTGACTCCAGTGGCATGGAGAGCACAGGACCCATGTCTGGGCATACCGGGCCCACTCGGGGTGACAAATGCAAAAAGAACAATTGATAGACAGAATGTAAAACAATGTCATACATTCACCCCAGTACAGAGATCTGGGCCTAAATCCATTGTTTTTTTGCTCACAATGCCATTCCAGTTTGGACCCAACCATATGCAAATCAGTCTTAACCCTGCGCCCAATGGGAAAAGTCCAGCCTGAACTGCCAGGTCAGGTCTTCCCTGGACTGGAAACAAGCATCCTAAGACCGATTTCGGGCATTCAGCCCTCATCAGCCAGGATAACTTGACTCCAGTGGCATGGAGAGCATGGCAACCACGTCTGGGCATACCCGTCCCACTCGGGTGACAAATGAAAATTGATCAATTGATGGACAGAATGCAAAACAATGTCATACATTCAACCCAGGTCAGAGATCTGGGCCTAAATCCATCGTTTTTTTGCTCACCATGCCATTTGCTTGCTGTGCCATTTAGGATGGGCACCCATAAAATTCAGGACCAGGGGAGCGCCGGTGACAGATGCCCCATGCCCTCCTTACGCTAGGTGTTCTTCCTCGCACAACTAGCAAGTAGGCGCTAGGCCTCCAACCTGGTGCTCCTCTAAGGAACCCTCCAGTCTCTGGGGTGGTAGGCAAACCCCTGGGGACTCTGCTCACACAACATCCCTTTCCTCTTAGACAGGGCGCTAGCCTACATGCGCCCCACTACCCTGGGAGCTAACGGTTCTAAAAAGCCTCTCTTCCCTCTCAGGGTCAGACTGATTTGCATATAGCTATGTCTGAACTGGGGTGGCAGAGTGGGCTAAAGAACGGTGATGGATTAAACCCAGATCTTTTGACTGGGTGTGAGTGTTTGATTGGTTCAGATGCTCCATCCATTACCATCCCCTTTTGTACCGCTTTTGGCCGCCATAAGTGTGGCAGGGTATGCTCAGACGTGAGTCCCTTGCTCACTTTGCCACTGGATTCAAGCAAGCCGGGCTGAAGACGGCTGGAATGCCAGAAACCGGTCCTCGGAAGCTTGTTTCCGGTCCAGGGAGAGCATGGCTTGGCAGTTCGGGCTGGACTGTTCCCATGAGGCATAGGGTCAGACTGATTTGCATATAGCCATGTCTGAACTGAGGTGGCAGAGTGGGCTAAAGAACGGTGATGGATTAAACCCAGATCTTTTGACTGGCTGTGAGTGTTTGATTGGTTCAGATGCTCCGTCCATTACCACCCCCTTTTGTACCGCTTTCAAGCAGGGGGGCACATCACACAGCAAAGTCCCTTTAGCCTCTCCTTGGTTAAAACAGAAAACTACAGGCCAGCCCCAGAACACACAGCAAGGGTCAGTCCTATCCTTCAGTCTCTTCAGTTGCTTCTTCCTTGGCAAAGGTTCCTCTTGACCACGAAGTAGCTTTAGTCTTGTTCAATTTTGAGCAATCCATTTCTCCAAAGTTCAGGGGATTTAGCTCTGATAGTTAATATACCCCTAAATGTCTTTGAAGTCTTTGAAGTCTTTGTGTTCAGGGAGGCACTGACCCCTGTTGAAACCAGTTCTGGGTGCCTCCCTGCCAGTGGCACCTTCTTCCTTTGATTAGTAGGGGTCTGGATTCTCAATCACTCAGCAGGAGATGGGACAATTGTTTTATAGCAGCAACCCAGGCCTCTTCACCTCTAGGGGCTACTCCTCCCCCTACACTCCAGATGCAGGCCAGCCTGTTGCTGTCTCACCACCTACCCTGGGTCAAGACATTTTCCCAGATCCTATTGCTTTCAAATCCAAACAGTAATCCACAACCAGGCAGAGAAACACAGAAATGTTGCATGGAGCACAAAAACCCAGCCACTTCCAAAAGAGTGGCTTCTAAACACACAATGCAAAAACCACCTTCATAAACAGATGTGTTATTAAATTGTGAGTTCAGGCACACTCAACTTTCCCTCTCCAACTTAAGTCTTTGGGAAGATAGGCTGGAAAACATATTGCACAGCCTCCCCATTCTATCCTACGGGCAAGGTGTTCTTTCAACAGTGAAACACGAAATGGAGATTATTTCACTGTCAGGACATGGTACACACTTAGTACATATCCTACATTTCACCTGCACTGCACCCTGCCCAAGGGGTAACCTGGACCTACCAGAGGGGTGTCTGATGTGCATAGAAAGATAAGGGTAAGGTCTGGCAAGGGATAGCACTAGTCAGAACAACATGGCAGTTTAACAAGCTGCGCACAGGCACTGCAGTGGCAGGCTTGAGTTCCCACTTTAAGGCTACTTGTGTGGGTGGCACAATTAGTGCTGCAAGCCCACTTTACAAGTCTTTTAATGCCCGACATCCCTCACCACGTCTTAATCCAGACTCTCTTTCCAGGCGCTGCACCGGCTCGATACGTTGAGACCTGGACCCCTGACCAAGATCACTGCTTCACCTTTGATCGCCTGGACGTACGACTGACCCCCCTTCACTGTCAGCGTTCCCTGACTTCAGGTACGTTACCGCTACCCCTTCCCATCTGACCCCCCACCTTAGCCCCTCTTTCCATACTTACACGCCAAGTAATTGCATGAGCCCTACCACCGCCCACACTGATAGGCCCTTTATTAAACTGGCTCTTCCACTCCATGTGAATTGCCCTACCACTCGGCTCACACTCGCGCCCTTTAACTAGGCTAGCTCCTATCCATGCCCGATCTCGTAATTTAACTTTATCCCCATGCAGCACTCCAAATCATCGCCAACCCTGTCCTGAAGAGGATCCCAAATCACCGAGGATCGAAACGCCGTCGAAAACCACAGAGCGATTTCTTGGCGTACTATCTCAAGGCTCATAACTGTGTTCAAATTTAAACATTGTAAACATGTGTATTCAATGTGGAGCCTTTTTCTGATTACTCCCAATCACTTTGCGCCGACCACGCTGTTCACCACGTTCACTTGCGTCGTCACCTTCACTTTGTTATCACCTTGTCACCAAGTGTCATTTGGGTTGCTTCATGAATGTTTTCATGTACAGTGCTGCTTTTTAACTGTGCTCCCCATTTCTAGTTGGTGATTAATAACCATCTCACAAATGTATTGAGACTCCTTGTGGTTCTTTCCTTGTAATACTTATTGTATGCATCTTTCAAACTGTCTTTGACATTGATACCTATTGGGACACTGTATCCTATATATCCTCCATACCCAGTCCCAGTTTGGTCTATGGGTTTCACTCCTGTTCTCTTTCACGCAGTAGTGAGCAGCTGCTGAGCTGCGAGAGTGGTACCAGACGGTACTTGCCATATGTGCTTCATTTACTAAAGCATCTAGTTGTGTAATAGTCTTTACATACACACTATGTCCAAGGAGTCTCTAACTTACTCAGAAGAATACATCCAATCGAGGTTGACTGGGCCGTCACTCCTCTCAGGCCCAACCACCTCTACCTCCACCACACCCACCCCCAACTCTTCTAAAGTTCTACTTGAAAAACTTGAGAAACTAAAGAAAAAACAAATACGTACGGATCTCCATGCACGTATGCGTACAGATTACTTGAGATCGGGTGTTATTCCGGTAGGCCTACAAATAAGGAAATATCTTCACTCAAGACCCGAAGTTCAGAACCAGCTTTAGCCATCTTGCCACCACATGCTCACGTCATTGGATGGTTCTAGGAATTGATACCGCTATAGAACATAGCCGCCTGGAACTACAAGAGATTGACGAATTGGAAAAACTCATCGCAGCTGACGATTCACTCACTGATGCCAAGAGCCTCCTAGATAAAATCAACAAAACCATTGAAACCTTCAACACCTTCGAAACTAACAAAAAAAGTCAATAAAATACAAAAGGACATTAAATTTTACAAAGTTGAAAACACCTATCCTTACCTAAACGAGGAGTTTTTCAACACTCCGTACAATCCCCCAAGGACATGCAACGGGGGTAGATTCCGAACAACCAAAAAATCACCTTTTCTGACTCGTCCAGCACTTCAGCAGAAGAATCAGACTCTGGAGCCTCCTCTTCCAGCAACAGACCCAAACCTCTCCTGCCACCTGGTTTTTTAGGCCGGGGCCGCGGCCGCGGTCAACCCCCGCCTCCAAACCGCCAAACCAGAAACCGTCAATACCAGCCACAACTCCCAGGCGAACGACAAACACAGAATCGCTTCTACCAATGGGGCCAACCACAATAAATGAGGGCAGTGAAACCCAGGACACTGACCTTACCATTCCGATATTCAACTTATCCAGGCACACCTTGACCCCCGATGAAATCAATTTGCTCTCGAGAGGACTGTCCTTTGTCCCTATGGAACGTACCAACTTCCTGGATCTTCAATCCGACCTTCTTAAATTTTTCAGGAGGATACGACTCAAACACTTCTTTGCTGACAAAACGGAATCAAATTACCAAAATCACTCTATATTCCGTCCGCCTTCTACCTTCAACCCACCTTCTAATCAAATGTCACCGGAAATCTTGACCTTTGAAAAATTGGTCATGAAGGAAGTGTTAGATCTCAAAACGATTCCTAGATTCACTCCCTACAATCTACCCTTAACCGAAAAAAACGCTCTCCAATCACTGAAAAACAATAACGAAATTATCATCAAGCCTGCTGGCAAAGGCGGTGGAATCGTGGTAATGGACACCAATCAATACGACACTGAAATCATGCGACAACTTTGTAATTTGGATCATTATCGGCCTCTCACAAAAGATCCATTGCAGGACATCAAATCCAAAATATTGACTGTTACATGCTCAGCAAGAGATCTTGGCATCATAACCAAAAAAGAACATGCTTACTTGAACAACCCTCACCCGAGGACACCCGTCCTGTATGTACTGCCAAATATTCACAAGGACACGACCAATCCACCGGGTCGTCCAATTGTCTCTGGTTTCGGTTCAATCCTCGAACCATTGGGTAAATTTATTGATGCAATCATCAAGGAATTTGTCCCCCTCACTGACACCTATGTACGAGACACTATGGACCTCATTACCACCATTGAGGATAAGGCCTTTGACATCACCTCACAACTCATGGTTAGTTTGGATATAGAATCCCTATATACCAATATACCTCAGAGAGAAGGCCTACAAGTTATCCATGATCTGTTATTAACAAGACCACAACCCACAAGAATCCCGACGGATTTTATCATGGACTTACTTCGAATTGCCCTCCAGAACAATTACTTCTTATATCGCGAGACATACTACTTACAAATCAAAGGTGTCTCCATGGGCGCTTGCTTCGCGCCCAACTTCGCCATACTCTTTGTCCACAACCTAGAAAAAACATTAATTCTCAACCCCGCCAATCCCTACCTCCACCATGTGTGTCTTTGGCGTCGTTATATTGACGACATCCTCCCTCTCTGGCATGGTACCCCTGATGATTTGACACCCTTTATCGATTGGCTCAACAACAGTCAAGAACATCTGAAATTCACCAGTGAATATAAAACAAACGATCTACCTTTCCTGGATGTTATCATACATGCCGAGGAAGGCACCTTGGGGACCATTCTCTATCGGAAACCCACAGAACGCAACACCCTGCTGCACTATTCAAGCCATCATCCCAGAGGCCTAAGAGATGGGTTGCCATTTGGACAATTTCTACGCATTAGACGTAATTGTAAGTGGAGAAAAGACTACTTCCGCGAAGCAGACATTCTTGTGAACAAACTCATACACAGAGGCTATCCCCGCAGACTGATCACCAGAGCCAAGAAACGTGCCTGGTACTACCATCGGGAAAATCTATTGATTCCTAAAACCAAAAGAACGATGACAAGGATCCCATTCGTCTCTACCTTTGGACCAGACAGCAACAAAATAAGTGCCATCATCAAAAAGAACTGGGCAGTGCTAAGATCTGAAAAGCAATTCCAAGATCCACCTCTCTTTTCTTACCAACGTGGTAATAACATTGCAAATCATTTGGTACATGCCATTACATGGCCAGAAACATCAAAAGATAAACACACCATCACATCTGCCTGGGGCTTGGCACCAATTCAAGGACATTTCAAATGCCAAGGGTGCAGTGTATGTGAACTCACCATCAACACCAAAGAGTTTGTATATATTGGGAAAAGCCATGAACTAACTTGCTACACCAATTGCAAAACTACCAACGTGATCTACGCCATTCGCT
Organism: Lissotriton vulgaris; assembly: GCF_964263255.1. Taxonomy (NCBI): domain Eukaryota; kingdom Metazoa; phylum Chordata; class Amphibia; order Caudata; family Salamandridae; genus Lissotriton; species Lissotriton vulgaris. The sequence continues at coordinate 1,544,912,482 of NC_141695.1, read as the reverse complement.
GCCCATGCGATCTACTCTACCTTGGCGAGACTACGCAAATGGTGAAACAGCGCATCATTCAGCACAAGAGCCGAATAAATTGCCAGGTTCTTTCAGCACCCCCTGTGCCACATTTCATTGAAAAAGGCCATCGAGACATTGACCTACGGTGGCAGGTAATTGAACATCTCAGACTCCCTACCAGAGATGGCAACATAAACTTACTTCTAAACCGAGCTGAATGTAAATGGATCTCACTTGTAGACTCTGTAAACAGGGGCCTTAACACCTTTGATGAGTGGAATAGCACGGTAATCACTTGAACCTCTATTCAGACTTTCTGAACCTGATCTATGCCTAAGCCCCATGATATATGAAACTGTGAGTTTAATTATGTGGTCCCACTTAGGCATTTACTCCCTTGTTCAACTGATCCTGCCGCCCGTCGGTGTGGTTTTCTTGCAATTACTTATGCCTCTCTGCGCCTTCACCTTTGATGTGTATTTATTATGCAATTATAACCTATGTTGTTTTACTGTGACCTTGATTGTTTAACAATAAGTGTTCATGTTTGTGATGACAAGTTGTTTAATCATGAGTCTACAGCGCAGTGCTCCCTCCCCTTACCCCTCCCACCCCACGCCCCCTCCCACCACTCCACGTTATCGGACCCAATCCCGGGTGGAGTCATTAACTCTGTTCCCTCCCCCCTTCTTCCTCACGCCCCCTCTCAACATGTGGCCCTGCCCCCTCCCTTGGCTACTTCCTGGTTTCCTCTGACACCCTCATTCAACCCTTGTTCCTTCGCGGGAACCCATCGCCACGGATTCATTTAGCTCCAGCGCCAGATTTACTCAGGTAACCTTCCAACCCACTTCCGATCCACCGCCACATCGGAGGCATTTTACAAGTCTTTTAATGCCCGACATCCCTAACCACGTCTTAATCCAGACTCTCTTTCCAGGCGCTGCACCGGCTCGATACGTTGAGACCTGGACCCCCCGACCAAGATCACTGCTTCACCTTTGATCGCCTGGACGTACGACTGACCCCCCTTCACTGTCAGCGTTCCCTGACTTCAGGTACGCTACCGCTACCCCTTCCCATCTGACCCCCCACCCCCCACCTTAGCCCCTCTTTCCATACTTACACGCCAAGTAATTGCATGAGCCCTACCACCGCCCACACTGATAGGCCCTTTATTAAACTGGCTCTTCCACTCCATGTGAATTGCCCTACCACTCGGCTCACACTCGCGCCCTTTAACTAGGCTAGCTCCTATCCATGCCCGATCTCGTAATTTAACTTTATCCCCATGCAGCACTCCAAATCATCGCCAACCCTGTCCTGAAGAGGATCCCAAATCACCGAGGATCGAAACGCCGTCGAGAACCACAGCGCTATTTCTTGGCGTACTATCTCAAGGCTCATAACTTTGTTCAAATTTAAACATTGTAAACATGTGTATTCAATGTGGAGCCTTTTTCTGATTACTCCCAATCACTTTGCGCCGACCACGCTGTTCACCACGTTCACTTGCGTCGTCACCTTCACTTTGTTATCACCTTGTCACCAAGTGTCATTTGGGTTGCTTCATGAATGTTTTCATGTACAGTGCTGCTTTTTAACTGTGCTCCCCATTTCTAACAAGTTGGTGATTAATAACCATCTCACAAATGTATTGAGACTCCTTGTGGTTCTTTCCTTGTAATACTTATTGTATGCATCTTTCAAACTGTCTTTGACATTGATACCTATTGGGACACTGTATCCTATATATCCTCCATACCCAGTCCCAGTTTGGTCTATGGGTTTCACTCCTGTTCTCTTTCACGCAAGCCCACTAGTAGCATTTCCATTACCAGCCCTGGCACACATAGTGCACTTTACTAAGGACTTTACAAGTAAGACAAACATACCAATCATGGACAACCAATTACCATTATACTGTATATAGAGAGCACTTTGACACTGATCAGCTGTGGCATAGTGTTCAAAGCCTCTAAGTTGGCAACACCATGTCAGAAAAAAGGTCTAGGGGAAAGCAAACTGTTTTAGGGAACTTTAGACAAAAAGAGGCAAGTCCAACAGCCATATAAAGTGAAGTGCTGTGGCATGAAATCCTTGTGAATATGCCCCTTATACTTGCTGTTTGCTTATTGTCTATTGCCGTTTGTTTCGAGGTCACAGCTCAGTCCACCATTGGCAGAGTTTTTGCATATGACACTGCACGTGTATGAAAGTTATTTTAATGTTTTGAGTCTATGCACTCTTTTTAGATAAGAAAACATATAAAGATGTTTTTACTAGATTTGTTATAATTACCATTATTAATTTTGTCTTTCTTTTGATGTCAATTAGTATTAATTGGTGGTTTTATTCAATACAACCATTATTAATCAAACTCTGTTGAACTCATACCTCCTGTGGACATTGTTGTGATGTATGTTGAAATATCTGTGTCAGGTTTTTTTGTCTCCAGGTAGGTGTTCGCTTGAAATGTGCAGGTGACTATCCCGCAGAGGCCGCCAGGATGTGTGATCGCCCTTCCGCCGCCTTCAAATTACAAAGCTCTCTGGGCACCCAGCCTAGAAAACAATGTACAGAAGTGTCTGTCATCCACTTCTCTTTACAGGTGTATGGATTGCGCAAATGTACATATTTTGAACGGTTACCCACATTTTTCTTAACTTTAATTGGTGGGAAGGTGTAGAGTGAAATATCTGAACAACTTTTAACAGTGTCATCACCCCATGCAATGACAAATAGTTGAGCATTACTTTCGTGAACACTGTCAGCGCAGACTCACTTCTGTGAAAGCTGTGGGCTTGACTCACTTTAGTGAACAGTTTGTTGCAGTTTCAGACTGCGTGTTGCAGCTGGTCCAAACAGCGAGGGGCTGTGATTCACAGGGAGTGTGCGAGAGTTTATTTGGGGTGGTGCAAACAAAACAAAAAAAATCTGAAAATCATGCAAAAGACCATGACTAAGAATGCGCGTTACCAACAGCTTGTAAACTCCCTGATCATGATTGCTGGCGTAGGCTGTCCTTAAAAATTACTACCTCCGAATCCTAAGGAATTTAGTAGAGTTTAGAAGAAGGCGGGGCAAGATCCAGGACCGATGTAAGAATTTAAAATTACAGCAACAGCAAGAAGAAAACAATGTGCCCTGGCCGACCAATTTTATATCCCTGCTGCTGAAATATTGTCTAGATCACGAAAAGGACTCTGGCCCTAAGTAATAATAATTAATATTATTGAAGAGTAGAGGTAGCAATGTGAAAAGGGCGTTTCTCGCATTATTATGAATAGGTGGCATACAAAGTGCACACTCCCCCAACACATTTAGGCCCCTCTCAAATTAAACACCTGAGCCTTGTTTGATTTTCCGCAGTGTGCATATTTTTATTTAAGATAAGTTCACAGGCCAATTACTTAATTGGCCTCCATTTCTTTATTTAAAAATTCTCAAAATTATTTTCACATCACAGTATTAAGATACTCACACTTATATACATATTTACTCTTTACAGCCCGTTCTCCAATGGGCTTTTGGTTGACCTTCGGGTTGTGCCAGCAGGCCACAACCAAGTTAGCCTGCTCTCCTTAAGTTAACCACCTTCCGGTCAACAGAGCTGCAGGTAAATAATCTGCCACCACTTGTGGCAACCAGCGGCTTCCAGGGTAGGGCTAGAGAAATCAGGGCCACCAGCAGGTCAGCCTCAACTCTCCCGCCAGCCCGGAGCCCATGATGATTTTAAAACCTGTTCTGGGGTAAAAAACTGGCACTGACCAAAGAAGTTCCTGTGATACCCTTGTCCAGGACCCCGCTACTGCCCCTACCTGAAGCCTTACTTCTGGGATGGGTGGGTGGGTGACTTCCTTCTGCGACGTCCGACTCCTAGGAGGTCAGCAGACAAAGAGGGGGTCATAAAGCTGGTCGCTGGCTTTTCAAGCCTTGCGCCCTCCTAACTGCATCCGGGGCACCCATGACGTATTTCCTGCTTGTCCCTTCACTTTCACTTCCGGGTCGAATGATCCGGAAGTGATTCCCTGACTAGGTGGCCCTTTGGCTGCCACTAACGGCGCCACGCCCTAAGGGGGGTGGTTCCCTGCATAGATGGCATACAAAGTGCACACTCCCCCCAACACATTTAGGTCCCTCTCAAATTAAACACCTGAGCCTTGTTTGATTTTCCGCAGTGTGCATATTTTTATTTAAGATAAGTTCACAGGCCAATTATTCATTGGCCTCCATTTCTTTATTTAAAAATTCTCAAAATTATTTTCACCTCACAGTATTAAGATACTCACACTTATATACATATTTACTCTTTACAGCCCGTTCTCCAATGGGCTTTTGGTTGACCTTCGGGTTGTGCCAGCAGGCCACAACCAAGTTTGCCTGCTCTCCTTAAGTTAACCACCTTCCGGTCAACAGAGCCGCAGGTAAATAATCTGCCACCACTTGTGGCAACCAGCGCCTTCCAGGGTAGGGCTAGAGAAACCAGGACCACCAGCAGGTCAGCCCCAACTCTCCCGCCAGCCCGGAGCCCATGATGATTTTAAAACCTGTTCTGGGGTAAAAAACTGGCACTGACCAAAGAAGTTCCTGTGATACTCTTGTCCAGGACCCCACCACAGGGCGAGGCAATTACTGGCGGACTCGACCTCCCCCTGCACTCAAGAGCTTCGGAAATGGCCCCTAAAACTGTTTGTATAAAAATTTTAGTGCCCGCCTCTGATAAGTGCACTCCGTCCGCCGCATACAGCTCCGGCCTGGACGTTTGTATTAGCTTGCGACGAATGGTTCGAATGCTAGACTTCTGAAGTATTTCGGCCACTGACTGGGTCAATCTTTTGACTGACGTATTCACTGCCTTCCTGGGCACGCCCCGCGACCATGTCTGCCTCGGAATGACTTCAGACCATAGTAACATGGCCTTTGGTACAATATTTCTGACTGCTGCTAGCGTAGTAAACAAAAACTCTTTCACCCCCCTCCTTCCAGCCGGGATCATGTCGTTGCCTCCGCAGTGAAACACGAATACATCGGGAGGGGGCATGCCTCTGTCCAAGGCCGCCCTCAAATCATTCGGGACGTCAGCTAAGTGTTGACCACCTACTCCTACCCAATGGTGGTCCCATCCTTGCGCCTCGTGCGCCTTTCTCTCGAGCGCCATCTTGAAGATCAACCCCGCCCTGCAAATAAAGGAGTGGCCGCACCAACATATTTGGGTTCTTTGGGAAGTAGTACCTAGGGCAGAGGTCTTCAAACTTTTGTAGGTTGAGCCCCCCATCTGAATTTTTTTAGATGTCGGGGCCCCCCACCACCTGACAGAAATTTCTGGAATCTGGTACACTACATATTCGACCGCCACCCGCATATCCCGGGCCATATCTGACAAATAATGTTCAACACAATAAAAGTGTTTAGTAAACTGCAGGTTTGTGAGTGGTTGTGGTTAAATGACAGATGCTTTTTACAAGGCTCAAAAACTATTTTCCAAGATAAAATGTGCGCAAATTGTTTTTACCAGGTTGCTTTATTTTACATAAGACATAGATTGATCATAACACCACCAACATGAATGTGACAGGTGTGCCTATTTTTTGCCACAGGGACGGTCAATCTGTGGATGGATTTATTCTACTGCCATTCTCAGGCTGTGCTCCACATCCACAAATTTTACAGCAAATAATATCTGTGAAATACTCCAATTTCTCATTTGTGAGGGCCCGTTTTGTTCTAAAAAAACTTTGTTATGTTATTGTTAGTGGCGTAGGGTTTCAGATACAAGTTACACTATTGCTATTATGACATTAACTACGGGGGTTTTGGGGGGGGACATTTTGAAAAAAGAGTGGGCAAATGGTGAATTTTCAAGCAAAACAGAAGGTGCTAGGGGAGGGAAGGAGGCCGCCGACTGAGGCAGAAGCAGAGGAGCAGGTAAAGTTGGGGGCCAGCAGTGGTTAAATTCAGGAGAATTACAGTATGACCTACAACAGGGATACTTGAGATAAATGGTTCTGCATCAAACATCAGCTGAAATCCAAAATGGAGAGCCCTGCTAGTCCTGACTGCCATCAGACACTCAGTAAGGAAATTCCTGGGGCTTCCTGGCTTTTCAGTCACTCTGGTCAGTGCTAGCACAGGATCAATCACATTAGAGATGGTGAAAACAAGGAAGGGGAGAGGAAGAAGAAAGGAAAATTACTCAAAGCATGACTAGTCTGGGCAGTATGACTAATATAGAAGTAAAGACCGTGAAAGGAGGAGAGGTGGACTTTGGGGAATGGAGGGTGGAAGGTAAAAACCATGGACCTGATGCTACCCTCTCGTGGAAATGTTGACGCACAGACTCTCATACCCTTGCTAGGAAAGCTTGGGAGGAGATGGTGAAAAGGCTCTGCCAAAAAGTCTAATCAAGGTTACATTCTAGAGATGAGGTTCAGTACCCCGCCCCCTAAATGGAGATTTTAAACTAGCCAGCTTGACCGCAGATGTTGCAGAAATGGATGAAACAGTATCTGGTGACACAAATATGACTGCTCTGGGAGGCGGGGGACAAGATCGTCAGCCGGGGACCCAGTGCAAAGAGCACATTGAGAATGACACAGAAAGGAATACAGTGCCACAGGAATGCTCAGTAAAAAACGGGTGTACTACTGGAAATAGTGAAAATCGTTTTATGGCGAAAGGGGCACAAATCTATGTAAATAAGATTACACTTATAAGAGGAAACAGTAAAAGAGTGCAAGGCGTGGGTATAGAGAGGACAGTGTCAAACCTCATGAAATAGATTTATTGGAGCTATCAAATGTGCTGGGAGTGAGACTGGATATAAATGCCCTTAATTTGATTGCACTTTTACTTATTTTTAAAGTTCAGTGAATCCGAACAGTGTACATTTTAGTTTAGAAAAACCATACAACATAAAAAGGACCACATTTGAGACTTCCTGTTAGGTTTGCTTAGCATGTTAGTCATAAACATGCACCAATGCAAGACAAACAGTACTATGTATTCCCGCAAGTAGTTTGACAGCAATATAGTTTAAAAAATGTATATGCTGGCACAAGGAACAGTGCATTGTTAATCGAACTGATGTAGTTTTTTATTGTGAATATATTGACTTTGGGTATACAGAAGCTTCAAGAACTTTATGAAAGCATCAACATGGGAATTGCATATACTTAAATTCCGAAGGTAAAAACCGTAGTAAATTCTTCCTGAATCACAGGGCTATATCTTCTGATTTACAAGACAGCCTCATTCACGAATTCAAAAGCACTGATGCACTAGCCAAGCATGTTGCATTGCTTTCACCCGCTGCCCAGCTCTTCAATATTGGCAGAAAACTACGCAGGCCGCAGGTAGACCCCTGAGTTCAAAGCCTTTGATAAAAACAAATAAGCAAACCATTCTAAAATGTTTTCAAGTGTACAGTTCTCATGTGTGAAAGCAGGGCGTGCACCGCACGTGACTATGGACACCATGTATAAGTACACATTCAACCTTCTCAGGTGGGTGCTGGACCATTCAATGCTTGGCCTCTCTGCTGAAGCTACCAACTAACCTGGCATGCTTGTGGCATGTGGTATTATGTGCGTGAAGCAAGCATCTACATTACCAAATAACCGGGTAGGACCACCAGCTTTTGACTCTGATCTAGAGGTCACATGCTCTACAAATCTAGTGCAAAATAACCCCAGAGTGCAGTGCACACATTGACATTCAAGCAGTTAGATGACGTAGCGCTTTTTCACATCGCTAAGAAGGTGGGAATCAGCTTTTCATTGCAAATAACACTAATTTTGTGGTTTTAGTTGTACATAAGAGTTGCAGCATTTTACATCCATGCGGAGTATGGCGCAGCTAACCACTTAACATGAACAAAACCCACTAGAAGCCAGAGTGATTTGTGGGCGCTACAGTGGAAATCGCCACGGTAATAAGCACACATGTACCTCGGTCCCGCACACCACGGGCACTTCCAAGTTGGGGATCGGTTTTCAGGGAGAGTGTTCAGAGCTGTTGTCTGCCGGAAGTCAGGTGAAAGGGGGTCAGCAGTGCAGAAGCCTCATAGGCGGTGCAAAGAAACGATCTAAGCGGCACAGGTCATGCCAGGCAGCGACAGTAGGGTTTAGTACATGCAAAGCTAAACTTTATATTAAAATACGTAGATGTATGCCCTTTCACAAAGATTAATCAAGTGACTAGCTCATCTAAAAAAAAACTACCCACGGTCTTCAGGGAACTTTGCATGCAAGCAGTTGAATGTAGGAACGTTATGCACGCACATTTAGCGGCACTTCTTGCAATCTCTGCTGCTGTCCCATCATTGGTGGAACGTCAGAGGTGACGTTCCTCCCTGCTGATTAGCTGCTGCTGCTCCGGAGTTCTCCTATTCAGAAATCCCCATTCGAAATGGGTCATGCCTTGCGATCTTAGCACAAGATAAACAAAGATAAGATTCTGCAGTGCAGCGCGCGCCCCCCCTGGGATGGTGTCGCGCCCCCCCAGGGGGGCGCGCCCCACAGATTGAAGAACTCTGACCTAGGGTAAATATCGAAAGAAATTATCAGAACCGCCTTTGACACTGGGGAGGGGGGGGGGGGGTTATGAAGAGCGACTTTCATACTAATAGCGAGCGCACATAACGTTCATAGCATGCTGACTTCCAACGTCCTAATCTCATAATCGTCTGTTCCGGCAGTCCCAGGCCTGCGGTTGTAGTTGCTGCTCAGATACGGAAGGAATGGGATGTGAAGTCGGCCGGGTCAACACCCATCCTTGACAAGGTCAGTTTAACTACCCTTGTGAACTGAAATCTGGTGAGGGGTAGGCCGTACCTATGGAGCAACACTCTGTCATCACCCCCTTGAGGCCTGGTTTGCATGAACTCCCTCGTCAGCCTAACTGGGCAGTAAGCCTCCCCTGCCACTCTGCCTAATTGTAGCCAAGTCCCCTTGCCTAAGGGATCTGTTTTTGACCTTCGAACCATGACTCTCAGGACATCTTCTGACTCGATTAGGTCTTCACACCTTATGCCCCCCTCCCTATCCGCCTTAGAGGCCGGGAGCAACTCAGAGATCCTCAGTGCTCCACAAAAGGCTAACACGTACGCTACCCTAATTAGCTGAGTTTCGTAAGGGGAAAAGCAAATCAAAGGCAGGGTCTTCAGGATCTTCACCAACCTACTCCCGTCTATGGGCCTTCTAGAATCCTTCACCCCTGGTGTTAACCGTTCCCAACCCTTCACGGCTCTCCTCACTCTCTGATCCTTCGTTGGGTCTGCCACCCCCTTTAAGCCCGCATAGAATGCCAATGCTGACAGCTGTCTCTTCATCAATGCCACTGATTTTCCACTTCCTCTCTGGTGTACTATAAAGCCTAATACGCTCAGGGGTACAAATGCATCCACTAGACCCGCCCCCTTAAGTATATCTGATAACATTCCCACGACCTCTGATACATACAGTCTTGGGGGCCAGGGATGCTGTTATCATCTCGGAGGCTGTGGGGCACCAAACTTCCATAGCCCCGCTGGGAAGGCTGTCATTCTCCTCTCTGCTTGTGGCCAATGTGTGTGGAATTCTGTCAACTTAAAACGAGACCAGGCGTCAGCTGCTTGATTCTCAATCCCAGGCACATGTCTTGCAGTGAAATGTACATTGTGACTCAGACATTGCAACACTAATTCTTTCAGTAGGCGCAGTACCCATGTGCAAGTTGCTCTCTGGTTATTGATCACCATCACCACTGACATGCTGTCTGACCAGAATACAATGTGTATTTTTGCGAGCGTATATCCCCACAAATGTAACGCCACAACTATGGGAAACAGTTCCAGGAAAGTAACATTGTGTGTCAGACCCTGCGGTGCCCAGTCTTCTGGCCAATACTGCATGCACCACCTGGGGCCCAAGATTGCCCCAAAGCCAACACTCCCCGCCGCATCTGTGAACAATTCAAGCTCCGCATTTGAAGTGCTCGGTGTCCGCCATAAGACTGAGCCATTGAAGTTCTCTAAGGAACACTTCCAAGTAATCAAGTCCCTCCTCATATCAGCTGACAGTCTAACTCTATGGTGTTTTGCGCGAAGCCCTGACATTGCCCTTGCTATACTCCTGGAGAAGGCCCCACCCATTGGTATGACCCTCAAGGCAAAATTCAGTTGCCCTACCAAGACTTGTAGCTGGTGTAATGTAACTTTTTTTGACTTTAAGCAGTCATCAATAGCAGCCTTGAAGGCAGCCACTTTTGACGTGGGTAACCTGCAAACGCCTTCTCTGGTATCAATTTCAATGCCTAGGAATGTCAGGCAAGTAGTCGGGCCTTCTGTTTTTTCTGCTGCTAATGGTACCCCCAGGGCTTCAGACAATTGCTGGAAGCCCAGCAGGGCCTTCCTGCATGACTGTGAACCCTTAGGACCAAGAAATAGAAAATCGTCTAAGTAGTGTACAACTGCGTGGCATTTGTCTGAGGTCAGGAATTGTTCCACCGCCCATTCTAAAAACCTGGCAAACGTCTCAAATACTGCACAAGCGATAGAGCAGCCCATGGGCATGCACAGATCAATGAAATAATTCTCTTTGAAGGTGAAGCCCAAGAACTTGGTATCCTCTGGTTGAACCGGGAGGAGCCTAAACGCGGCCTCAATATCCGATTTGGCCATTAAGGCCCCTTCACCCAAGGCCTGCAGTTTTTCAATTGCTGTGTCAAACGTTGTATAACGCACTGTGCAGAGATCTGGATCCAGCTTGTCATTGAATGATAACCCTGGGGGGCTTGATAGATTATGTATCAGGCGGAATTTCCCTTTCTCTTTTTTAGGAACTAACCCCAGGGGTGAGCAGACCAGATCAGGGTTTGGAAGGTGTTTGAATGGACCCGCTACCCGCCCCAAGGCAACTTCTTTCATTATCTTATTTTGCGCTGCTTCCATGTTCTGGAGCACCGAACTCTGGTTGCGTGGCAGGACACTGGTGGGGGCAGCTGAAGACGGGATACGGAAACCGATCGTAAAACCATTATGTAGAAACTGAGCCTCCTCTAGTTCGTCATATTTGCTAAGGAGGTGTGTCAAAACATGTCTTTTAATGGGAGTTGGCAGGCCTGTCGGATGCTTTAGGTGGCCTCCCTTTTGGAGTGGTGTGGGCCGGCTGCTCTTTTGGATTTCCTGATTTCTTGAAGCATCTGATTTCTGGGTGAGACGGGCCCCCACAGTAGGAACAACAATGTTTAAACTTGCACGAGGCCCCCCTGGTGCACTCATTTTTGTTAAACAGCCAGCAGGCCTGTTTTTTATCTCCAGCCCCCCTGTCGCTCCGAAAGGACTGACTCTGAGCAGGGGAACTGGTCTTGGACATCGATGGGGAAGAATAAAAAACTGTGTGCCATAGATTGATCTCACGTTGATCCCATGCTATCCCTGGGTGTACTGCTTTCATTTGTCTGAACTTGTTATCGTATTTTAACCATCCCACGCCTGGGAACTCGGAGGCCGCCCCATGTATCAAGGATATGTAACTGATCATCTGAAGGCCCAACCCGGGGTATTTCTCCAACATAATTGCGGCATAAATGGCAAATCTCGTGATCCAATTCTTTATGGACCAGTCAACCCATACCTTTTTCTGCTTGTACTCGCTCTCCTTACCTCCTCTGGCTTTACCTGGAACAACCCCTGCATTAATAAGATCGAACACATCAACATATTCGCCCTTTAGTATCTTTTCCTTGATGTCTGCGGGTACATGCCAAGTGATCCCCGTGGATGGCGATAAGGTCAAGGATGCTGAACCGTACATTAACGGGCTGTACGCTAAAGTCAGCTGACCCGCCATCTGCACCCCGGCCCCCCCTTGCATATGATTACTAGATGGCCCTGCCAAATTTACGGCGGTGTTAGCTGTTGGAGCCTGGGATACACTCCCCACATTCGGGAAGGCGCCCATCAGTATGGGCCCCCCACTTCCCGGGTATGCTGTGGTGGGTATCATCGTGCTAACAGGACCATTACTGATTGCCTGACCATGTGAATTAGTTAACAGCATCCCTGGTAATTGCACAACTCCTCCAGATTGCACCCAAACTTGTGCCACTCCGCTACCCGGTTGTGCAACGACTGGCGGTAAGGGAGCCTGAGAGCAGGGCGCCTCCGCGTTAGCGACGGGCGCCACTCCTGTTTGCGCAGCATTAGAAATATCATGGTTTCCCTCAAGAGCGCCATTGTCCTTATTCGTTCTCGGGCTCAAGTCTATTGTCTCTAGCACCTCCTTCTCACCTGGGGATGCTGGTTGGGGCTCAGCTGCCCTGGGCCGCTTCTCTTTCAACGCCTCTTTAAATCTTTCCGGTGTACACAGCGTTCGCTTGCCTCTCCCTCTTTCCTCTTGTGCGTTCGCGTCCCCTTCTCTCATTGTCTTTAATGCCCAATCCACGCCTTTTTCTTTCGTAAACTCCAGCAGCTCTGTAAGGGCGAGGCAGTCATCTCTTTTGGCTGGGGCCCCTTTGCCCTTCGCTGGCCGTTTTGGCGGCATTCTGCACTTAAAAGAGAAAATGTGTTATTACCACTTAATTGACATACGTGCATCCGGATTAGCCACCAAATTGGAAAACCTGTACCCATCTCTCCTTACAAAGACTTTAGCCCCCCACGACTCGGCTATCGCGCAATTGCTGGCATTTTGCCCAGAATGACCGAGGATGTTTGGCCTCCAAAACGATACTATAATTTTTGCAAAACCTCGATATAAATTGAGGAAAAAAAGGTGGATTTTGTAGTTTTAAAGAAGTGATTAAAACATTTTTGACTGATAATGCCAAGACATTCAATATACCTCCCCTGGCCCAGCCAGGCCCTCAGAGGGCACGGGCATATGAACTGCTCACCATTTAATATTTTCAGCAATGTACAATTCCCACCAGGTAACGTGTATCATTTTTAGAAAGACCTTGAGGCATAACAGAACAGGAAACAAGACAGATGTCAGTACTTATAAGCGTACTCTCGACGAGGACTATGTGCACAATGTGTATATATGTGTAGTACAACTGTTAAAAAACTTAAATATTTAAGCTTGACTGCGCCGCTGGCCATGGGGGGGCGCTGTTACCAACTCGACCAAGATTGAGCACAATGCTTTATAGAAGGACACGACTAAAGGCTAGCGCTATATTTTTTAAGAAGATGCGTGCCTAGGGCTTCGCCAATGGTGAGCGCTATGCTTTTTTTAAAAAAAATAATAAAAAATGGGCGCGTCTCTTCCAATGGGACGCCCTAATTCTGCAGCGGGCCCCGGTCTCTTCGTCATGGTGAGCGATATACCTTTAAAAAAGGTGTGGGCACGTCTCTTTCGAATGCCCGGCAGCTCACCAGCCCGCCACGCATTCCGCCCTAATCCCGCCGCGTGCCCTGGCCCTCTCCCTCATGGTGAGCGCTACACTTTTTAAAGAAGGGGGTGTGGGGGGTGGCGCTGCATCTGATTGCACGGCAGCTCACAATCCTGCCGCCCTTATTCCGCAGCGAGCCCTGCCCCCCTACCATCGCGGTAAGCTCTAAACTTTTCTTAAAAAAGGAAGGGGGCGCATCTCTTCTGATCGCACGGCAACTCGCAATCCTGACACACGTTCCGCCCTAGATCCTAGTGCATGCCCTCGACCCCCTCCATTGTCGGATCGGCTCCCCGGCCTCACGGGCTCGCTACCGGCATGCTTACTCGCGCCATGTGCATTCCCAGCATACCGGACCATTTACAAGAAGGCTCGCTCACGCGACAGGCATTCCCTGCCCCCCACACTCACACGATCAACAACTCACGCTCCATGTAGGCACTCACGCCGAAATACCTCCACACCACAAACACACCCACAGTCACACTGCGAGGCCCACTCCAAAGAGTCAGACTGACCCTCGCGAACCAACAATCAACGCAACGGTCCTGCTGTGACTTCCTTCTGCGACGTCCGACTCCTGGGCGGTCAGCAGACAAAGAGGGGGTCATAAAGCTGGTCGCTGGCTTTTCAAGCCTCGCGCCCTCCTAACTGCATCCGGGGCACCCATGACGTATTTCCTGCTTGTCCCTTCACTTTCACTTCCGGGTCGAGTGATCCGGAAGGGATTCCCTGACTAGGTGGCCCTTTGGCTGCCACTAACGGCGCCACGCCATGTACCAGCTGCCAATTTTAGGAATATAATTATCTAAAGGGGTGCTCTTGTGCCCATCGGGGTCACCCCACACCTTTATGTTTGATGGGACCGGGGATGAGAGCCCCAGGGTCCTGCTGCCCTCAGCTCCCTGCTCCTGTAGGAGCTGTTTTTTTATTTTAAAGTGGGATGCCCTGGTGCCAGATCGGAGGATTGTTGCATCGAGTTCAGTGTGGCAAGAGAAGGCTAAAAGAAGATTTCCATATTCGAAGATTTTGCGAATGCTTCCGTGAGTTCTGAGAGGAATCGGCATTAGTGGGGATTTAATGGTCGAGTCCACGAGAGGAGTAGAATCGATGGCATTTGACTTCTCGTGTAAAGATCTATAAATCAATAGCTCCTGATGAAGGGTCAAGCATGACCCGAAATGCATTGAGCATCTGAGAGCATCTGAAATGGAACAGAAGAATTCCTTGGAAATTAATTTGTTATAATTCTCTGAAATTTTTTGCAATGTTTGAGTAATGTAATGTTATTTACATATTTTTCGTGATGAAAATGTATGTATTTTTGGTATGTATTTTATTGCTTATTGAGCGCAGCTGTCACCCAAAGGGTATCCTGGCGCTGAGACCTATCCATACATCTGTTACATAAGCTACATTACTCTGGGGAACAAGTAAGTTTTAAGGTCCTTTTTAAAAGTAAGCAGATCAGGGCAACTCCTCAGTGCCAGAGGGAGAGTATTCCACAGCGTGGCAGCCGTAAAACTAAAAGCGCGACCACCCATTCTCATTCTATTGATTTTAGGGACTTTTACCAGGAACGCCGAAGACGATCTTAGAGGTCTGGCTGCCTGATACCAGAGGAAGAGATTCTGAAGAGGTATTGGTCCCAGTCCATGCAGGGCCCTAAAAACAAGGCAGAGAGCTTTAAACGCAATTCTCTGCTGGACTGGGAGCCAATGCAAATCGGCCAGAGCTGCCGATGAAGAGGCGGACCGCGGTCGAGACAAGGCCAATTTGGCGGCCATATTCTGGATCCTTTGGAGCTTTAGGACCAGAGTCTTCGGGGCACCCAGAAGTAGTGCGTTGCAGTAGTCGATCCTACTGAGAATGGAACTACGCACTACCTCAGCTCTGGAGCCCCGTGGGAGAAGTGGCAAGATTTTCCGTAGAGCACGGAGCAAACCCATACACGTTGCTGCCGTCTTGTTTACGGAGGCATCTAGCTGCAAATTGGGTTCGAATAGAACTCCCAGGTTGTGAGCTGACTCTGCCGCCTCCACCGAGCCCGGGATGGACACTGGCCAAAAATCGGCCGGTAGTGTACGGGGAGTTCGGTCCAAGGAGCAGTAGAGTACCTCTGTTTTTGACCCATTGAATTGCAACGCATTGGCTCGCAACCATGCTGCTGTGGCTGCCATACAACGGTGAAAGGCATCCCTTGAAATGGTCTCTGATCCCTCAAATGAAAAGATCAACTGAGTGTCATCGGCATAGTTGACAACAGATATGCCGAATGACTTTATCAGTGCTATCAAGGGGCGGAGATATATATTAAATAGGATCGGACTAATTGCCGATCCTTGAGGGACTCCCTGTTTCACCTGCCTAGTGGCTGATCGAAATGGTGGTAATGCCACGGCTTGTTGTCGGTTATCCAAATAGGAAGTGAGCCAGTCTAGGGCCAGACCGCTCACTCCCGCACTCCGAAGACGGCCAAGTAGTACTTCATGGTCCACCGTGTCGAACGCGGCCGACATGTCAAGTAGCACCAAAAATGCAGACTTGCAGAAAATGAGTTCAATTACATAAAAATAAATGTATAGAATGATATGAACCAAAAGTGACTATTTATGAAATATTGTGTGAAATTCACAGAGGTATAATCCTAGGCTATAGAGCGTAGAGGTTGGGGCTTATGGTCTCAAGTTAGGGAGGGCCAACCCATGGCACCCCATGGCTGGTCCTTCATTGAGGCTATGGTGGAGACTCCCTGCTAGCACCTATTGCACGAGCGATGGGAGCAGGCATTTCTTCTATCCTGATGAGGCAGCTTCTCTTTTTCTCCTATTGGTTGAGAGCAAATAACAGTACAGAGAACATTTTTGTTCTCCTCTAGACAAGATGGGGTGGAAGAACATTGCGCTGCCCCTGTTCATGTGGGCAGGGAAATACATGGTATCCTGGGGTTAGTGTCGGGGATCCTGGGACACTTCACCTGGGCTGACTCCAGGGATGGAGTCCAGGGGCCATTGCATGGCTTTTGGAGGAGGCCTTGTGGCCTCCCCCCATTTCAAAGGTTTTGAAATGGGGGGAAATGCTCTCTCTTTCAAAATTCAACCAGATTGCTTTCTCCACATGGGGAGCTGCATCGTAGCAGCTCCCCATGTGGAAAAGCAATGCTGGCTTCCGCAGGGACCGTGGGGGCATTGGGGCTCCCCCACGAGAGGCCAGGCCCCAGGGGATGGGGTCCCCAGGGCCATAAGTGGACAGGGAGGGGGTCTATGCTGCCCCCTTCCCCATTAATAAATAATAAAAAAAAAATACGCAAAGGCTTGCCCCGGGGGATGGGGTCCCCGTGGCCATAAATGGCCTGAGGAGGGGGGCCACACAGCCCCCCTCCAAATATATAATAATTTTTTTAAACACTGGCCATGCACCGGGGGATGGGGTCTCCGGGGCCAGAAGTGGCCCTGGAGGGGGGCCACACAGCCCCCCTTCCGAAATAATATTTAAAAATAAATAAATAAATAAATAAATAAAGCACGCAAAGGCCGCCCCCGGGGGATGGGGTCCTCAGGGCCATAAATGGCATGAGGAGGGGGGCCACACAGCCCCTCTCCATAATAATCAAAAAAAAGTTGGCCCATGCCCTGGAGTATGAGATCCCGGAATTGGCCACAGGAGGGGGGCCCACGCGGCCCCCTTCCCATTATATATATACATTTTTTTTTAATGGGGGTCAGGCCCTGGGGGATGGGATCCCCAGGGCCCAAACACTGTAAGAAGAAGGGGTTCTACACAGCCCCCTTCCCAAAACAATCTTAAAAAAACACTTGCAATCGTGTCAGAGGCCCCGCCCCCTCCCAGCAACCCTCTGCAAACGCGCCACAGGGACCCTCAGTATTCAAGGGGAATTAATTCCCCAACTTACAATGAACCAGGGGATGCATTTGCACAGTGGTGAAGGGAGGGGGGGGGCCTCAGGTGACATGTGTGGAAACATGCCGGTGGCGCGTTGTAAGTTGGGGAATTAATTCCTCTTCAATCCTGGGGGTTCTTGGGGGACAACTAGCCCACCAGGTACCTCCAGTAAGCACCTCAGGGCTGCGTTGCAGAGAGGTGGTCCAGGCCACGCCCCTTTTTACACCTCTCTGCAACGCAGCTCTGTGGCGTTTACTGCAGGTACCTGGTGGGCTAGTTAGACCCCAGGGACCCTCAGGATTCAAGGGGCCTTAATCCCCCAACTTAAAACATTGTATAGTTAGAAATTAGCATTTAAAAAACCTTAGAAATTAACTGAAAAAAACGTAGGTTTTAGGGAAAGTTATAGTTAGTTGGACTTTTCACTCCTACAAAACCAGAGAAATTCCCCAGTTATAGTTAGTTCAGCTAACTATAACTCGTACCTCTCGCAATGCAGTGCTGATGATGTCACATATTACATCACTCATGACATGATCAGTGACATCACTCATGACATCACTGATGACATCTCAAATGACATCACTGATGACATCATCCATGTGATAATTTGATGCATCTTCTCACACCCAAATATATAACCTTTTATAAACCCACTCTAAATTACAGACTGCCTTTCTCAAAACCATAGACACTCCAACAGCAATAACTACATACACACTCACTGATTCTTAGGTTTACACAGACATCCACTCACTCAACCGTACAATCACTCATACTTATGGTCACTCAGTACAGACTATAATATGCACTCACACACCTATATAAAGACTCACACACCACCACTCATCTATACAGGTACTCACACACCTAGTCAGTCATGCAAGTATTTAAACACACTGCAATTTACTCACCTATACAGTTATACACACCAGCTCAGTCACTCATACAAATACTAGCACATTCTTATGCTCTGATACAATCACTGATACAAGCACACACTCATCCATTCAGCCACTCTCACAATCACACACTCTCACTTACAGCCATTTATGTACTCCAACACACATATATACGGCCTTTCACATATGTAGTTACTCACACATGTACCACTGAGATATACATTCACTTACTAACACACCGATACACACACTCACCCACCCATACTGTCCATCACAGATGCACTCTTGAAACCATGCACCCAGTGAATCACCCACTCACACATCTATGCACAGTCACACACACCCTACCCACATAAACACTTAGGCACCCATACAGATACTCAGACAACTAATCAATAGCCCATATAGACAGTCATGTAGCTATTCACAAGCCCATGTAGCCGCTTACACACCAATAGACAGATACAGACATTCACACAGTTTAGTCACTAACTTTTGCATTCAGTGAGATACGTTTAATCACTCACTTATAGAGTCAGTCAGGCACCTACTAAATCATCCATGTAGATACTTATACACCCACTCATTCTTCAATACGCCTTTCCCTATATATAGTAAACATATTTAAACTTTACAGGAACACACAGTCACTGGATGATGTCATCAGATATGTAATTTGAGATGTCATCAGTGATGTCATTGACCATGTCATCAGTGATGTAATATGTGGCGTCATCAGCAGTGCATTGCGGGGGCGCAAGTTATAGTTAGCCGAACTAACTATAACGGAGAAATTTCTCTGGTTTTGCACAAGTGAAAGGTCCAACTAACTATAACTTTCCCTAAAACCTATGTTTTCAGTGAATTTCTAAGATTTTTTAAATGCTCATTTCTAACTATAACGTGCCTGAAAACCTATGGTTTTTTCAGTGATAAAAATTATATATATATGGGTATGAATTGTCTCGACCTTATGAAATAACACGGCTTTGCCTGCTGTCAGGCAGTCGAGACAGGTGGCACATCCATTTTGTCAGTTGGGTTTTTGGCCTAGTGACCATAATCAGGTCTATTTTCTCCGCCAGTTGCACTGCCGCAGTCCTGTATTTATTTAATTCTGTATTTTTTTATAAAAAAAAACAAAAAAATGGGTAAAAAATGGTACATGCTTTTTTAATAAAGTATCACATTCACTACACACGTTTGCTGCACTGGCAGGGTAGTTGTAAAGGGTTTTAACAGAAGAGACAAGTCTATTGGGACATTATTCCATCTGTAAGATCAAGCCACTGAACATTTGTACTATAGATAAATGCCAAATGTTGGGTGTCAGCATAGCACTTGAGAGTATAAAAACAATTTGCACTAGCACTTTTTGAACGCTGCGTATTTGCACAATATTGAAGCTGCATTTAAGCATGATGAATTGAGTAATTTCAATATTGGGTGTAATGCAATATCATGTATAAGACAATTGATTTTGAGGAATTTGACTGTATTTTAAACAAACAGACTTTCCGTTTTCAGTAGTAATCTCTGTGTTGACATGACGTGTTTGTAAATCATTGTTTTTGCTGTAAATACGGGGATGTCTGTACATTTATGTATTTTATAGACCTCTCTTTGTGGCATTGATGTCTCGATTTTAATTAACCAATGGCAATCCCTGCTTTAAGAACACTTGCACTTTAAATAGAACTCCCTCCCAAGCTGGGGTCATGTGACCAAGGCCTCTGGGCAGGCCGAAACGTTGTGCTGGGGGTCGAGCTTCATGAAATAAACTACTAAATTGCTCACTGCAATCTGGGTCAGCTCCTCTTTCCTCACCGTGTTTGAGCTCCAAGCTGATTGGGAGCGCGTGGTTCTGGACTGGGTGTACGGGTATATATATATATATATATATATATATATATATATATATATATATATATATATATATATATATATATATATATATATATATATATATATATATATATATATATATATATATATATATATATATATATATATATATATATATATACCTATTTGAACAACTGAATGAGATCATGGCTATTTACCTCCAAAGCTTCCTATGATTTCATTGCCTCTTCTGCTGGCAGCTTGCGTGAGGAATTAGGTTTAAAATACAAACATTGCTTAACTGCTAAAAAAACAATCAGGCAGGCTGTTCACTAATCCTTTCCTGGACAGTTCGACTCACTCCTTAAAAATTACCCGAGTAATACAAGGCATTGTAGAGTGTGTCTGAGCTATGCAGACATCACATGGAAATATTCTGAACATTTTTAGGGCCTCATTTACGAGGCCTCTTGCGCCACCAGAATATCACTTTTTGTGACGTTCCGTGGCACAGGGGCCAGCACCATTTTTACGAGGCAGCACTAAGCCACATTTTTTGTCTTATTGCTGCCTTGTAAATATTGTTCCCTTTAACGCAGTTTTCTGCATTAAAGTGGCTCTCAATGGGTGTTGCTGCGGGCGTTCCCAGCAACATCCATTGTTTTTTGACACTGACCCAGATTTACGAGAAATCGAAAATCTGATGCAGCCCCAAAACCTTACTCCTTCTAAGTGGAGGCCAAGGGAGGCACAACGAGGAGAAATATCTTTATTTCTCCTTGTTTTTCCTTTTTCTATGAGAAAGAAAAAAAATCTTCTTGAGATTGTTTTCGTGCAGGAAGGTTTCCATTCCTGCACAAATATAATCATCCCCACAACGCAGGCACCCTTGCACCATGGTGCAATGGTGCCTGCGTTGACGCACGGCAGCCCACTGCGCACCGGCGTTGGGGAAAAGGACAGGAACGCGCTGTTTTTGGTGCATACATGCCCTTTCTTTTGCCGTAGGGCAGCACAGCAGGTAGGCCTGTGGTGCTGCTCTACAACAAAACCTCGTAAATGAGGTCCATAAATGTTAACTTATGTTTGTAAAGTCTGCACATCTATTGCGTTTAGTAGGCAGAAACTATGGGCCTCATTTATGAAAAGTGACGCATCGCTGCGAGAAAACAGCGATGCGTCACTTTTCATTGCAACCTCCTTGCGACCCCAATGATGCGTCATATTTACAATATGACGCATCATTGCACAAGGAATTACAGATACGTCAATATTTCTGACGTATCTGTAAGCGCAAAAGTGACGCATTGCTGGAGTGTGTCACAAAAGTGACGCAACTCCAGCAATACGTCCTTTCACATGGGGAAAGCCCCATGTAAAAGGGCCTGCGTCAGTCTTACGCCTGCTGTGAGGCAGGCGCAAGATTTTGACGCAACAGCGTCCTAAAAGTGACGCAGTGAAATCTCATAGATTTCACTGCATCACTATTACGAGACTTTGTGCGGGGGAACGCCCCCTCTGCATACATTATACCTGACGCAGGTATAATGTAGCGCAGGGGTTTACAAAGTGACGCATCTGCTTAGATGCGTCACTTTGTAAATAGTGCGCAACAGGAGGCATGTTTTACGCCGCCGATGCGTCACAAAAAGTGACCACCGGCGGCGTAAAAGTGACGCACGGCTTCATAAATGAGGCCCTATGTACGGCAACAAGCGGGGGCGGGGGGGCAGTAAATTGCAATTTGAGATTAAAATATGGCTCATAGACTGAGTGGAATAGGGACTCCCAGGAAAAAATATAAATTGTGTTTTACTTCACCACAAAAACAGGGAGGAAGTACATAAGTTATATGACTTTTCTGATTTTATATGTGAAAAGGAGAGATGTTCTTGTTAAAACAAGTGTTTACTATACACATTTACAGGTAGGAAAAGCAATCCAGCGGTGCTCGTGGATGCCGTACACTTAGCTACTCTTCATGAGAGGTGCATAAAAACTTTGCATTGAGAATCCTGCACTAGAAAGTACAGATTTCATTGTGTATTGTAATCCAGAAATATGGGACCACGAAGAGAATTGAGACTTCAGAATTTCTAAGGGAATTTGTGTGTACGAACAAATTACAGCGTTTTTCTCCTGTTTTGGCCCGTTTTATTCCTGCACATTTCAGTATTTTTTTTTCAAGTGAAATCTGCTTGGGGAAGGGAGACTTTGCAGCAAGGTGTTACCGAAATACTTAGAGTCGGTCCCAATTTGGTGAATTGGGATTGACGTAAAAGTTTTAATGAGAATCCCAGAATACATCATGCATAAATTACCGCACGTGTGGGTTGAAAATGTTAACAAATAAGCCAGACAGTTGAAGTCTATGTACACCTACTTCCAGGTGTAAATTAACATGTAATTTACAATTTTTTTTTTAACTAGGCCTTGAATATCTTCACAAAGTGTACTTTAAAAATATTGATAGTTTATTAAGTTGCTATGACTAAAATCTTAAAATGGCAAAAAATGGAAAACAGTTTGGAAATGTGCTTATAACATAAATTTGTGATTGGTCTCTGGAGTATAGCTTTATAGTAAAGGGACATCAAAGAACCTATTTTCGATATAGTGTTTAGCCTGCAGCAAAATTGATTTACACAAAGTCCACAACATGTGTATCTTGAACACAGCACACAGACCCCGAGCTTTTGTGTTGAAATGTCCCCTAATTGCTATTTGTATGACATTTTCTACACACACAAAAAATTGCGATGAAAAGGAGCACTGCAAGAAAAATTGCCCCAAATGCTGACTTTGTACATTATTTTCTAGCGTAATTGGAAATAAATTCCTAATGGATGCCAGGCACAAATGCTATTTTCCTGGGTGTTTTATTGCCAAATCAAATACTTTCTGTCAATGAAACATTGTGACAAAAATGTCCAAGAAAGGGAGGGACTCTAAATTGGTCGCTAAGCAAAACATATATTAGGTAATTCAGCAGAAATTCAAAGGCTGTTCCTCTAGTGGGGAAAACTAGCTTTGGCGAGGGAACCTTAAATAAAGTATTCCTCTTCCTGCATATACCATGATAGTCATCGCTGTTTCAGCAAAATCTCCAACTCTTCCTTGTACATGAATGCTGCCTGGCAGGAGTGGCGAGGCCTCTCCCAAAACTTGTGCAACTGAAATGACATGAAACTGTGTGATACATCATCACACGCTGTGGGAAACAATTCGGCAACACCCGGCTCTTGCTCGTTTGCATGTTAAATGGCATAGGAGGAGAGGCCTCAGATTTTAGTCTATAAATATTAACAGCTTTGCCCCACTTGTGTTCAGACTGCGCGCAATCCTGTCTGCAAGGGAGGAAGAGACTGTGCTAGAGAGTGTCAGAGATAGACAGCAAATATGACAGGTGAGTACAATGGAAGCTTTCTGAATGCCATCCAAGGGCCTGACTAGGCAAAGGGCGGTTCTTATGAGTCGATGAGCATGACATGGATCCTGCACTGCTTAATTTGTGCAGGTGGTTGCAGGTGGTGGGCATTGGTTCGCATTTTAGAGACTCCACATTTTAATATGCCATGTGACCCTGGGTGGCTGATTGCACACACATAATCTCATGTATTAAGTACCTTACTAACACTGCTTAATTTGTGGTGGTGGTGGTTGCAGGTGACAGCGCAGTCACTCATTTTTGGGGATCTCTTCTGATTTTTGTATCCCCAAACGTTGACCCGGAGCATGAGAGTGAAAGTGAGACAGATATGAAGACTGGGACAGGGGTTGAGGGTAGGTTTGAAGAAGAACTTTTAATAGTGAGATAAAGAAGAAGGAAGCATAGGTGGTGGAAAAAGAGGCAAGAGGTGGATTAGAAGATTTGCATCCTTGGTGTTCATTACCCCTGGCATTTGGCAGCACTTCTGTGAGGCTCCTATGAAACACTTTGGGGGATATTTGCAACAAAATCTCAGAGCGCTGTTACGCCAAAATTAGTAACGCCGTGCTCCAGCATTTTAAAACATAGGGATGCGCCATGCTTACCAACATATAGTGCACCCCTATGTTACCCCTAGTGCTGGCGCTAATAAAGCTGCGTAGTGCCAGCACAGGTACCCTTGAGGCATGTGGCAAGGGTGCCTGCCCAGCAGCGGCACTTGCTTATGTGCAGGAAGGGACACCTTCCTGCACATAAATAATCTTGAAAGGCGATTTGCTCTTTCTATGTGAGCTGCAGAATGCAGCACACATAGAAAGAGCAAAAAATGTGGAGACAATAATGTCTACTCATATCGCAAGAATAAGATCAGGTATTGTCTGGTCTTAGTTTGAGCGCTGCCCCAGCCTTGTATATATGGGGCAGCGTCAAGAAGCAATGGATGTTGTGGCAGAACGCCTATTGCAATACCCATTGCATGCCCCTTTCAGGCTAAGGAAAGCGTGAAAAGGCGCCTTATTTACAAGGTAGCACTAAGACATGTTAAGTTGCTTAATGTTGTTTTGTAAATAAGAAGGGGATATTGCCACCAGAACGTCGCTAAAAGGGACATTTTGGTGGCGATACCCCATGTAAATATGCCCCTTTGTCCCTTGCACTCATTTATTGTTATTATATTTTTTTTATCAAATTGAAAACTATTTATATGCTACAGTTTGCAATCTCATTTAGATCAAGGAATACCACAAGTGGGTCTGTATGTAGGCAGACTGATTCCTCTGTGGGTTTGTTTGCATTTCCTAAGCATATTGTGTAGGAGGTGCTCAGCTCCTTGTTACACTGGTTTAGCTGCCACAGCCTCTGGTTAGTTTGTTGTCTTTGTGCCAGAAAGAATGCTGTTTTCTATCTGAATGAATTAGGCACTTGCCGCTGTGCAAGGAGAGTGAGCAAAACTTAACTCATAGTAAGTAGTTAAGTAGTAGCTTCTTTGTAAAACATTGGTACTTGAAGGGGTAATATACTGATGCTTGTGTGCACATGATGAGGTCCTTTTTCATGTTTAAACTTTTCATGTCTCAAAAGTTTCCCTCAAAATATCGTGCAGTTTTTTTAACATTCTCAGAGTATGTGTGTTAATTTTTGTAGGTTTTTGCAGATCATGTACATTTGTGTTCACTTTGAAGGTTATAGTCATAGTGTTGTATGTCACCTCCCTGAGGTAAAAAATATCAACCTACAAAAATTCCCCAGCCCTGTCACTCACAGAAACCAGACATAGGAATACACATCCCAGCAGAGGCAGGTTTGAATGGTTAGACAAGCAAATACCTACTTTCTAAAAGTGGTATTTGCAAAAACAGAATATTAAAATAAACTTTACTAAAAGATGAATTTTATTATTCTGAGTTCAGGCATACTAAACTCGAATTTCTACCATGTTCTCTGAGCCTGTTAGGATTATAAACTGTAACAATTTTAAAAGCCCATTCTGGCCTATGGAGAACAGGTAGCCTTGCAATAGTGAAAAACGAAAATGGCTGTAATTCACTATTAGGACATGCCACACACATCAGGGCTTTTCCTACCTTATACTTACAATGCACCCTGCCCTTGAGCCTACCATAGGGGTGACTGATATGAAGAAAAGGAAAGGTTTAGGGACTGGGAAGTGGGTGCGCTTGCCCAGTCAGCATGACAGTACCAGACTGCACGCAGGCTCTGCAATGGCAGACCTTAGACAAATTTTACAAGGCTGCTTCTGTGGGTGGCACGACCAGTGCTGCAGGCCCATCAGCAGCATTAGGATTACACGCCCTGGCACACTCAGTGCACTAGACTAGGGTCTGACAAGTAAACCAAATAGCCAAACATGGAACCACGGATTAGTACATCAATTTACAGTACAGAGCACTTGCACTGTGGCTTTGGATAGTAGTGACACAGTGCCCAAAGCATCTAACACCAGCAAAAATACATGAGGCAACAGCAAAAATGGAAGGAGGACCCACACCAATGCTACCAGGTATTAACACGTGTCCCCTCCAGCTGAAAAGTGGGGAGAACTATCCTAACTCCTGGGAGTTCTCTTCACTAAGGTGGAAAAATCTGGGCAGACCATAAGCGTTGGCGTGTTCTGTACCATGGCGGTGTACCATCGTAAAGTCCATAACCTGTAGGGAAAGGGACCACCTAAACAGCTTTGGATTCTCACCCCTCATCTGCATCAACCATCTGAGTGGTCTGTGGTCTGTCTGAACCCGGAAGTGAGTCCCAAACAGGTATGGTCTCAGCTTCTTCAGTGCCCAGACCACAGGAAATGCCTCACGCTCAATAGCACTCCACCTCTGTTCCCGTGGAAGTAACCTTCTACTGATAAAGGCTAGAGGTTCATCTAGGCCCTCCTCATTTATCTGTGACAAAACAGCCCCCACACCATGCTCTGAAGCATCTGTCTGGACAATGAACTCTCTTGAGAAGTTGGGTGCCAGGAGCATGGGCGCCGTGCACATGGCAGCTTTCAGGGCATCAAAGGCTTTCTGACAGGTGTCAGTCCAAATCATTTTCTTGGGCTGCTTCCTGGAAGTCAGCTCTGTCATGGGTGCAACAATGTTGCCATACCCCTAAACAAACCTCCTGTAATACCCTGTGAGTCCTAAGAAGGCTCTCACCTCTGTCTGGGTTTTGGGCAGTTCCCAAGCCAGGATGGTTTCAATCTTGGGTTGTAGGGGCACCACCTGACCGCTCCCAACTTGGTGTCCCAAGTACAGCACAGAACCCTGCCCGATCAGGCACTTACTCGCCTTGATCAGGAGGCCTGCTCTCCGCAGTGCCAACAATACTTCCCAGAGGTGGCGCAGATGTTCCTCCCAACAGACACTGAGCACTGCAATGTCATCCAGGTAGGCTGCACTGAATTTCTCCAGTCCAACCAACACCTGGTTGACCAACCTCTGAAAGGTGGCAGGGGCATTCTTCATTCCAAAAGGCATAACACGGAACTGGAAATGTCCATCTGGTGTGGAGAATGCTGACTTCTATTTTACCCCCTCAGTCAAGGCAATCTGCCAGTACCCAGACGTTAAATCAAACGTGCTGAGGTACCGTGCAGCCCCTAGCCGATCAATGAGCTCATCAGCTCTGGAGATGGGGTGTGCGTAAGTCTTCATGACTGAATTGAGCCCTCGGTAGTCCACCCAGAACCGGAGTTCTGATGTGGCACCTTGTGCTGCAGCCTTCGGGACCAAGATCACTGGGCTGGCTCAAGGACTGCTAGATGATTTTATCACCCCAAGTGCAAGCATCTTTGAGACCTCCTCTTTAATGCGAGCCCTCACCCTGTCAGTTACCCTGTAAGACTTGTGCTTCACAGGTAAGCTGTCTCCTGTGCCCACATCATGGACGCACCAATCTGTGACACCAGGAACCAGGGAAAACATATCAGAAAACTGTCCCAGCAACTGGTGGCAGTCATTCTGTTGCTCAGGGGTCAGGGTGGAAGAGAGGTTAACACCATCCGCTGACCCATCTTGCTCCGAGGCTGACAGGAGGTCAGGATTTGGCTCAGTCTCTTCCTCCATCCCAGCATCTGTTGCCAAAAGCATGCCCACTTCAGACTTCTCTAAGTGGGGCTTAAGGCGGTTGACATGTAGGACCCTCAAGTAAGCATGGGCGAATTTTGAGAATCTCGCGTTCGCGAATTTTGCGGATTTGCGAACTCGCAATTCGCAAAACCTGCGAATTCTCGCGAATTTGCGGATTTTTTTTTTGTGTGTTCGCGCGGGTTTCTGCCAGTTCGCGAGGGTTTTGTACAATTTCGCAAACGCAAACTTACCTGTCGGGTCGCAAGTTTCGCGAACTTGTTGTTTCTACGTGTCCAGTCTGTTTGGGACACTCTTCTTCATCACTGCCACTCTCTGTCACCACTGCCACTCTCTGACTACTCATGCCACCCTCTGGCCCACCCATGCCACCCTCTGTTTCATCACAGCACCCTCTGGTTGTCCAGTCAGTGTACATTATTGTGGCAAAGCAAGCACACCTTCCCTGCCTCAAGTGACCTGAATTAATTTGGGGCTGATTAATGTGTCACAGAATATTTTTTTAGCTGGCACCTGCTTCCTTAGTGCTTCCTGATTAGTGATCTTTTGCACTTGCTAAGTGCTTTCATTGTTGCAAAATTAGTTACAACACCTGCCCTGCGCCAACTGACAATAATGAATTAAGGGCTGATTAATGGATTTGAACTTCCAGCCTGGCTCCTGCTTGTCTCCCTTAGCTGTAATTCAGGACCTTTGTGGCATATGTGTAACTATTCTGAGGTTCAGAGCAGGGTCACATAATAGTTGCAACTGGCAACTGAACTCTGGAGGGGCCCCTCAGGAAGCACTACAGGAAATGGCTACTAATGATGAGCCTGAACTTTTGAACCTGGTAAGTAGTTTCAGTTTTGCTAAGATCGTATTTCTGCAATTTTGTGCTTATTCGCGGGGCCCGAAGTTGTACTGGGAAGCCGCGAACTCACGCGAACAGTGCGAGCAAGCCATAAAATCCGCTGCTCGCGGATTTGCGGAATTTGCGGGAGATTCGCGAATCTCGCGGATTGCGAATTTACCGAAAATCCGCAAAATCCGCGAGCGAAACGGATTTTCCGCCCATGCTTACCCTCAAGGGGTTTCTAGGAGGCCGCAAGTGCACCAAGTAGGTAACTGGACTCTTGCGCTCCACAACCTCAAAAGGTCTGGTTCACTTATCTTGGAGTGCACAGGGCTCCACTGGGGCCATGACCGACACCTTCTGTCCAGGCTCAAGCTCTACCAGAGTGGCATTTTGGTCATACCAGCGCTTCATCTCCTCCTGGCTGGCTTCCAGATTCGCCTAAGCGAGTACACTGAAGCGCCTGGTTTGGTTCCTGAAGGCCAGCATGTAGCTATATACATCCTGGGAAGGTTTCCTGGGAGATTGCTCCCAGCCTTCTTTAACCAGACTCAGAGGTCCTCTGGCCGGGTGTCTATAGAGAGGCTCAAAGGGACTAAAACCTAGAGATTTCTGTGGCACCTCCCGGTATGCAAACAGTAGGCACGGTAAGAGGACGTCCCACTTACGCCTCATGGGTTCTTCAAGACCCATTATCATGCCCTTCAGGGTACGTTTGAACCTTTCAACCATCCCATTTCCTTGGGGGTGGTAAGGAGTGCTGAACTTGTACGTTACACCGCACTCCTGCCACAGGAACTTCATATACTTGGAAATGAAGTTGGGTCCCCAGTCAGAAACTACCTCGCGAGGGAATCCCACTCGGGAGAAAATTCCCATCAGTGCTCGTCCCACCACGGGGGCCGTCACTGTCCTCAGATGTATGGCTTCCGGGTACCGGGTGGCATGGTCCACCAAGACCAGGATGAACCTGTTGCCCATGGCTGTCTTGGGGTCCAGTGGCCCCACAATGTCAATCCCCACTAGCTTAAAGGGGGTACTGACCACAGGGAATGGCTGGAGAGGAGCCTTGTGCTTCCTCTCACTCTTTCCACTTGCCTGGCAAATCTGACATGTCCTGCAATGAGTATCAGAACTCTGGCGCATTTGGGGCCAATGAAAGTGGGTGACAAGCCTCTCAAAGGTCTTGTCGGGCCTGAAATGTCCTGCTAATGGCACATCCTGAGCCAGCCCCAGTAGGAAGGCTCTGAACTCCTGGGGTACAACCAGCACACGGGCTGACCTAGGTTCAGCAACCTTAGGCTCACTATACAGGAGACCATTCTCCCAGAGGATCCAATGTGATCCTGACTGATCACCTGCTGCCTGGCTTACAGCCTGTTGCCGCAAGCCCACACAAGAAGGGCATTCTTTCTGCTCCTTGCAAAAGTCTTCCCTGGAGGGACCTCCTTCTTGCTGCCAATGGGTCAGCTCAGGCAGGTCTCCCAGTTCAGCTATCTGCTCCCCGGTAGGCTCCAGGGCATCCCCCTCAGGGTCTACCTCCTCCTGGGCCGTGGGAACTTCAGGGGCCGGTTCCCATGCCCCTCGCCACTTCTTTCTTCGGCAGGTTCCCGGGCCTCCCTCTGAGGCTCCAGGTCCTCTTGAGAACCCCTACTGGCTAACATTGACCGGGTGGTCATGCACGCCCAATCAGGCAGTCCAACCATCTTTATGTGAGTTGTTATCTCCGCCTTTTCCCAAGGGGAGCTCTCAAATCATTTCCCAACAAACAGTCAACAGGCATGGCGGGCCTCACAGCTACCTGAACAGTACCAGAGATCCCCCCCACTCAAAGGGAACTTGAGCCATTGGACAATGACTCTCTGTGTTGTCGGCGTTAACAACTCAGCAAAATGCATGAATGACAATCTGCTCTTGAGTCACCAGGTGACACCTGACAGCTGTCACACTGGCTCCTGTGTCTCTAAGAGCCTCCACCTTTGGCCATTGACGGTCACTCGATGCCCATATTTCTTAGTGTTCCTGGGTAGCTGGGATTCTGAGACCGTCTCACAGTCTCCTAAGGGGACAAGGGTCATCTGTGCGGGACCCCACCCACCTTGGACATCAATCTCCTACCCCAAGGCGACACTAGCCATCTGCCGGGTCGGGGCACCAGTGGGTGCTTGTTTACCAAACAGGCAGCACCTGGTATTATTTGCCTTATGACCCAGGTCACCACACCTGTAACATTACAGGGTCCCCTGGGGAACAGGACTACGTGTCAAGCCCCTTGCTTTCTCTCAGGGGGAGGATGGGAACCTTTCATGGGGTTACCTTGGGGACTACTTTGGGGCCCTTTGCGGAACTCCTTCTGTTTACCCTTTCCCCCCCACTCTTCTGCTTGGGTCCCTGCCAACCTTTGGCTGAGTCTCCTATGTGACCCTTGTGGACCCTGGTACTGACCCAGCGGTCCGCCTCCTCAGCAAGCTTCCTAGGGTGAGTCAGCTTGCTATCTATCAAATGCTGGCGCAGCTCTGGAAAACAATTATCAGACAAGTGCTCCCATGCAATCAAATCAAAGAGACCTTGAAAATCATTAACCTTGCTGCCCTTTACCCAACCATCCAATGCTCTGCAAAAGAAAGTGGCATATTCAACCCAAGTACTGTTTTCTAACTTTTTGCATTTCCTGAACCTCTGCCTATAGAGCTCAGGTGTCAAACCATATCTAGACATCAATGCATCTTTCATGTGGCTGTATGAATTGTGGACTTCAGAAGACAGGTCTAACAATGTATCCCACCCCTCACTAAGGAACCTTCCCCACAACCCCGCTCCCCAATCTTTCTCAGGGACCCGGTGGGAAGACATGGCTACCTCATAGGCTCTGAACCACTGACCAATATCATCATTTTTGTAAAGCTCTTTCAACACATCCTTGGGAATATACACTCTACTCTCTATATGTACTGACGGTACGCTGCCACCATTGATAAAAAGTTGGAGGGGAAGGATTCAACCATGCAGCAGCCAGGCATATTCATAGTATTGCCCTACTGATAAACAGCAATGTTTGTCCCAATTTCCCTTGTAGATCGGAGTCGACCCCTAATCCAATCAAAGATGGAGAGAGGACAATATCAGTCGCAAGCACTTCCCTAAAAAAAGTTGAAATCTCTTGTTTTAAGTCAGTTAAACGGATTCCCTAGCTATTGCCAGGGAATCCGTGCCAGCACCAGGGGGGAAAACTCGGACCCTGCCATTGGGGAAAGCTCACCGCATCAACGCCCACGCAGCGCCCGGTCTCTCCCAGCCGTCTGCGCTCCTCTGACACCAGCGCGACAGCGGAGGAGGGGAGACCGAGGGGCAGGAGAGACTTCATCTCCCAAGAGCCCTTGCGCTGTGTAGCTGACGACGGGGGATGACGCGCCAGGAGGCGCCTTGAAATTAACACTGACCTCGGTGGAGCGGGGCTATTGCCAGGGAATCCGTGCCAGCACCAGGGGGGAAAACTCGGACCCTGCCATTGGGGAAAGCTCACCGCATCAACGCCCACGCAGCGCCCGGTCTCTCCCAGCCGTCTGCGCTCCTCTGACACCAGCGCGACAGCGGAGGAGGGGAGACCGAGGGGCAGGAGAGACTTCATCTCCCAAGAGCCCTTGCGCTGTGTAGCTGACGACGGGGGATGACGCGCCAGGAGGCGCCTTGAAATTAACACTGACCTCGGTGGAGCGGGGCTATTGCCAGGGAATCCGTGCCAGCACCAGGGGGGAAAACTCGGACCCTGCCATTGGGGAAAGCTCACTGCATCAACGCCCACGCAGCGCCCGGTCTCTCCCAGCCGTCTGCGCTCCTCTGACACCAGCGCGACAGCGGAGGAGGGGAGACCGAGGGGCAGGAGAGACTTCATCTCCCAAGAGCCCTTGCGCTGTGTAGCTGACGACGGGGGATGACGCGCCAGGAGGCGCCTTGAAATTAACACTGACCTCGGTGGAGCGGGGCTATTGCCAGGGAATCCGTGCCAGCACCAGGGGGGAAAACTCGGACCCTGCCATTGGGGAAAGCTCACCGCATCAACGCCCACGCAGCGCCCGGTCTCTCCCAGCCGTCTGCGCTCCTCTGACACCAGCGCGACAGCGGAGGAGGGGAGACCGAGGGGCAGGAGAGACTTCATCTCCCAAGAGCCCTTGCGCTGTGTAGCTGACGACGGGGGATGACGCGCCAGGAGGCGCCTTGAAATTAACACTGACCTCGGTGGAGCGGGGCTATTGCCAGGGAATCCGTGCCAGCACCAGGGGGGAAAACTCGGACCCTGCCATTGGGGAAAGCTCACCGCATCAACGCCCACGCAGCGCCCGGTCTCTCCCAGCCGTCGGCGCTCCTCTGACACCAGCGCGACAGCAGAGGAGGGGAGACCGAGGGGCAGGAGAGACTTCATCTCCCAAGAGCCCTTGCGCTGTGTAGCTGACGACGGGGGATGACGCGCCAGGAGGCGCCTTGAAATTAACACTGACCTCGGTGGAGCGGGGCTATTGCCAGGGAATCCGTGCCAGCACCAGGGGGGAAAACTCGGACCCTGCCATTGGGGAAAGCTCACCGCATCAACGCCCACGCAGCGCCCGGTCTCTCCCAGCCGTCTGCGCTCCTCTGACACCAGCGCGACAGCGGAGGAGGGGAGACCGAGGGGCAGGAGAGACTTCATCTCCCAAGAGCCCTTGCGCTGTGTAGCTGACGACGGGGAATGGCGCGCCAGGAGGCGCCTTGAAATTAACACTGACCTCCGCGTCGCGGGAGCGCGCGGGAGCCGCGCCGGGCTAAGCCCGGGCAAAGGGCGGGCCCTCTACGGCCCTCATCGGACAGAGGAGGACGGGGACGGGCCACACCATTTGCATGTTCTGAGGTAAATCACTGACTTGTATTTCTATATCCATGCCTAAATCCAAATCAGGGGATATGCCCACTAAAATCCCGGATGACATTTTCGCTCAGTCTCCACCTAGTTTCCCATGGCTGGACGACTTAAATAGCCTGTGCAAGGTTAAATACGTTCCAGCCGTAGCCCCCCCAACGCTAAAATCCTGCGGCCTATCACCACTTCCAAAGGAGTTGAAATCTCTTCCTGATACTAATTTTACACCATCTAGGGTTACGCCTGCCAAAAGGAAGACTGTTGGGAACAAAGACAATGGGAGTTCTATTAAATCTCTAACACTTGATAAACCTCCTCCAAGTCCTATTCCACCTTTAAATAACTCTTCCTCTATTATTCCACCTGGTGTCAATCTAGAGGACTTAACATCTTCTTCCCAGCAGGCCCTTCTATCAATGATTGAGCAACTGCTTAAATCCTTAATACACCCCTTGATGGTCAAAATCACCAAGCTGGGAAATAAGCTCACGGGGTTGGAGAACTCCATTGAATCTCTCTTGAAACCCCCAGCCCACGCTGCAACAACTGATTGCTCGTCAACAACCGCCCCCTCAAATTTCCCAATTCTGACTACCCCTTATGAAGCGGCGCCTATTCAATTGCCAACCTCCACCGCCTCACTGCCTTTCAACCCCAAAGCCCCACCGAAATTGACAACTCCACGGCACATTACATCTAAACATGTGCGCACCACTCACATACACTTACCTCCAGAAGCAGCACCTTTTGTAATTGTTCTCACGGGAGTCCCTGAACTACCAAAAGGCAAAATCGAGAGGCATAACGAACTTATGAACAAGGTCAAGTTCTGGCTATCAAAAAACAGACCTCTGCCTTATCACCTTGATGGCCGAATAATAAGTGTCCGGAGGGTGGGATGGCTTGGACCTCTTAAAAAAGACATCCAGGGGGATCTGATCCTGATACGGTTCAGGAGCAGACACATTGTGCCATACATGCAGACGTGGCGACCTCAAAATGGAGACGGACTTATTTCCACCTGGAATTTACAAGACTTTTACCCCTATACGTCCTACACGCTTTCCCCTAGTACCCAGGGCAGTGATTACATCCCGGGGGGTAGAGGAACCCATTTAAGTAATGGCAGTAGTTTTTCAGTGGCTTTTAATTGTCCCAAACTGTTGTATAATAGTTTTCTGTGTCATAATTATTAAGTCTTGTAGTCTACTGTGTCCTACAACGTTGCCTAAAGGTCGTGTAAAGTGTCCCCAAGCCATTAACTGTGCAACCTAAAACTAAACTATTAGGAGATTATTTTATTTTAAAATGTTTTTAAAATGTATTGTAATACTTGTCTGTATGCTTTTATGATTTTAAAACTTAAAATCGAATAAAGCTTTTGATACTGATACTGAAGTCAGTTAAACCACTACATGTGGCAAACATATGGTTTAAATCTGCCTGATCTAATGACCAGCTAGGACATAACGTCCCTCTCCCTGTCCCCCATTTGCTATTTTCATTGGACTATAATAAAGTGAGAAGCAGGATTTATAGTAATAGGCCTGGAGTCGGGCTGGAATTAAAATATTTTGCGCTAGTTCTATTGAGTGATTGAATAATTCTTCAGAGATTCCTATTTCTTCTTTCCACCTTCCTGCATGAACTTCTAAATCATCTGGTATTAGTTGATTAAATAACTTATAAATAGCTCTAATAGGCGGTGGTTCAATCTCTCTCTCATTGTCTATAATATAATTATTACTAAAACCACTCGCGCCTCCAAACTTTTTACTTAAGAAGTCCTGGATTTAAAGGTATTTAAAAAAATGCCTCCTTTCTAGATCATACGTTTCCCTCAAATTTTCAAACAAAACTATGCCTGTTGTTGAGTAGAATTCCCCAGTTTAGATAGGCCTTTTTCATGCCAATTTTTAGCTATAGAGCCTCTAAAAATTTCTGGCATATTATGATTATTGCCAATTGGTGTATAACAGTTTAATTGGCCTAATCCAAGCATTTTGCGAATTGATTTCAATACCTTAAATCCACAAGCCAGTGTCTTAGAGCGTACCTTCTTGTAATGACAGTCTTTCAGGAACCCCCATGCCTTTTCACCCATTAAAAGTTTGATCGGTGTCGGTATATCCATTAAAGTTCTTTCTCTTGGTTTTTCTCCAGTAAGGGTTAGATTACTCAAAAGAGTAATAACCCAATAATATAGTCTTATGTTTGGAAGCGCAAGTCTACCCCTTTCTTTTTGCATAGTTAAAAACGTATAAGCCCTTCTTGGCTTAATGTGACATTGCATTATTTACCTTTTGAAGAGACTTGAACACACTCAGCCACAGGATGATATTATTGTCTGAGAAAGGAAATCTACCGCATAGACTTATTACGGGTAACGGGGATGAACTTCATCATTTTTTTGATAATAGGAAGCACACAAGATACGTCTGGTCATTTACCCTGGACCATTGAAATGAAATGAGATGTGAACTCACAATTTGAAGTAATGATCATTCCCGAAATCACTATAAAATAAGATCGACCTTCTGGCATCTATAGAGAGATAACGCTATGCAATAGCGATAACGTTAAGACCAACACCAATACACAGTTTCCCCAATGTTGCTGCTAAGGTTGGCTTGGAGCCATACTTACTATCAACATCAGAACCAGCACTTGAATAAGCCCTGAAGAAGTCCCAAGAGGGATGAAACGCGTTGGCAAAGCAATTTTGTGGTGAATTTAAAAAGGACAAGTGATTTGCAATAAAAGATTTACTGTAACTACAATCAAGACATACGTCTGTTTTATATTTTCGTCTGGGAAGTTATTCTGTTTGCGATATTTTTCTTCATTATTTGAATAAGCTGTACTATGGTAGCTATATAAATCGAATACACGTTTCTCGGGAGCAGGGTTTATTTGTAGCTTTGGCTCCCAGATACAGGCAGCTATATTTTGGTAAATCACAAAATCTATCCCTTATTGGCAGTGTTCTTTCTGAAGTGTTGTAAACGTGCTGAAGGAGGTTTCCTGGTACTTAGATTCAAAACTGGATCATACAAATTGTGAAAATAAATTATTTATTATTGTATTTTAAGATTTTGGTGTAAGCGAGAACATTTTCCCACCACCTATCAATCAATGCCTTTGGTATGATTGACAAATTTCCAGTTAAGGAAAATGAAAATATTCCCATGTGCAGTAAACTGTTTAAAAATCTGACAGACCTGTAACAAGATGATTACATGAGTGGATGCTAGATGTCAAAGTAATTGAACAATAGCAAATAACCTTTAAGATTTTTTATTGAATCCTGCACTGCTGAAAGCCTTAGCTGGGGCTCCCTCAGTTCTGCAAAAGGAATAGGCCAAGTTGGGAAGGCCTTTTGTTGCACCATTACAATAATTATTTCCACTTCTACAACTGCTATCACAAATACTGTGATTTCAATCTTGGAGTTAGCAACTGGATCCACATGTGGTTTTTCACATTAAAGTCATAACTTACAAACCAATTTTAAGTTGTATTTAAAAAAAAGATCATCAACATCCATATAGGTTGAAAGTCACAAAAAAACAAGTTGAAAGTCAACTTATGAGAAAACAGCTCATCTATTTCCATTGCCAGCTGTCATTCACAAGGAAATGCTGCCAGGAAAAACTCAGGGGCATATTAGAGACAGCCAGCGATTATTATTGCTAAGTGCATTTAGCACTAAGCGTCGGCTATTGCTGTATTATATCACCGAGATAGCGCGTTATCATCAACGCTTACCTCCAATGCGATAAAAAAGCCAGCGATAGCGGTAACATTTTTGATTATTGCTGGAAATACAGCAATAAAAGCACAGCAATAGGCAAATCCTTGTAGATAGGGCAGGGTGGACTTATCTTTACAATCCACCTCCCATAGGATATAACGGCTAAGGAAGATTCAAAGCAGGCATAATGAAACCTGCGATAACCGCGGTTAGCGCTACATTTTTCATCACAACGCGGGTTAGCGGCCAGAGAGATAATAGGAGAAAGTTTTGTTACCAACATTTTCCACGTTATTTTGGTAAGGTATGCCCACTTTGCATATCATTAGCGTTGAGACGCTGGGCGTTCAGAAAACTGGAGCTGAGGCATGAAATCACACGTTAGCTGCTCTTGCTGATGGTGCGATAAAATTATCGATGCTTTTCGCCCGAAAGTGGAAGCTAAAGGGGTGATGATTTTATCACGGCCCCTTGATGATATGCCCATCAGTTGGGCCATAAACATATGAGAAGCAATATACTCAGTGAACCATTGGTTGGTCAATAATCAGGATTTACGCAAGACTTGGGTTGCATCATAAATGCTTTACACACCCATATTCGGGAAAAGCTGTGCACCAATAGTTGTGCCAAAAGATGCTTCTGTTGCGGCACGACACTGGTTCCATGGATCCTAATAAAAGTAAAATGAGCCGTTTGGCACCAGCTGGGTAGTAAAAGGCAACTGTATTTTAATGCTCTAGTTCCCTAGCCCTTCTAAGCCCCGAAGCACCGCACGTGCTGTTGTAACTATAGCCACACCCTCTTTATTACGCGATAAGGCTTGACTTGGCAGCTAATACCGATGCCTGTTCTAATGCGCATCAGGCCTTGGGCTTTTAAGACATACCTTTCAAGTGCATAGTTACATATTGCTTCACAGTGAATAAACATTGGCAGCTAATTCGGAAATAGTTTTTCAAATTTGAATGGCCTTATGTGAACCGAAGCTTTTGGTTCTGACACAGCATCTTGTGTTTTTCAGGGATGCTTTAGTAATTTGCAGAATAAGCAGTTTTTGTAAATTTTCTGATTCCTTACTAGTGATCTTAAGTTACATTGGGGGAGATTTACTAAGATGTTACTCCGTTTTTGTGTCATAAAAATGACGCATATTGGTGCAAAATCTTTTTTCCCGATTTACTTTCCAGTGCTAAGAGTAATGCAAAGCAGCCCATAGCCCTGCGGTGCATTTCTAAGCGCC
The DNA here is from genome assembly GCF_964263255.1 of Lissotriton vulgaris. Taxonomy (NCBI): domain Eukaryota; kingdom Metazoa; phylum Chordata; class Amphibia; order Caudata; family Salamandridae; genus Lissotriton; species Lissotriton vulgaris. The sequence continues at coordinate 1,544,874,202 of NC_141695.1, read as the reverse complement.
ATGGGCATTCCCATGCAACCACCCATAGTTTCTCACGCTAAACTCACTTTACTAAACAAAGTAAACAGGGTTTAGCATGAGAAAACTGTGGGGCATATTATCAAGGGGGTTTATCTCCGCTTTTATGGCTTTAAAAGCCAAGAAAGCGGAGATAAAATTATCTCCCTATTACCTAGCTGTCGCTAACACCAGTTAGTGACAGCTAGTAGGAGATAGCGACCATCTTGGGCCCCGCTTTGCATGTCAGTGATATTTATCACTAATGACATGTAAAGTGGGCGTGCCAAGATGTTAGCGTCTGGAAACAGTCGCTAACATCGCTATCTCCTAGTACCAACTTTTGGAGATATTCGCGCTAAGCGCGATTAGCTCCAAAAGCTAACACCTGCCCCAGAGCAGTTCTTAGCCATGTTATCCAATGGTAGGTGGATAACATGGCTAAGAGCATTAGCTCGGTAATGCATGAATATCGCGGACTTTTCAGTGATATTCATGCATTTAGGCCGATTTTTATCGCTTAGGAGATAAACCTTGATAATAGCAAGGTTCCTAAGCGATAAAAATCGCCGCAGCTCGGCGATAAAAATATTGCCGCTAAGCCAACATAGCGATAATTATCGCTAGTTGTTGGTAATATGCCCCTGTGACTTTTCAAAATAGGCGCAAGGAAGGAGAAAGGCTTTCATTTCCTCTTCCTTTTCTGACTTTGCATGTGTGCAGCACTGTACAGCACACATACAAAGTGGGAAAAAGCCTTTTAAGTTAATCTAAGCATAGTATTTTGTACTGGATCGGTTCCACCCCAGTACAAAACATTTTCTGTACTGACTGAGACACCATTGCACTATTAGGAAAAGGTGTCTGCGTGGTGCACAGCAGCTGATTTTAGCGCCGGCGTAAGTGAGAGAGGAGGAGAGTGCCTTATTTTAGTAAATTGGGTGCACCCCCCTCTCCTTTTCATGCAGCGCAGCATTTGGGGCTGCTGCTGGGCGCTACTTGAAAAATGGTAAATCTCCCCCTCTGAGTCCTAGTCTTCCACATCAAAGCCCTCTCTCTACCAAGCAGGTCTTGCAAGAGCCAGGCACATTTCTGTTATACTCGGGATTACAAAAACGTTCTCTCTTGGAACCTGTGCAAATGCATGCCTTTTATTTTTATTTTCATGCAACCTTTTCCTTTAAAAAAACCTAAATTAGCACATTGATCTGGTCTTCCCTGTGTTTATTTTTATTGAGGTGCTCAGAAGTAGGAATGTGAGGAAGAAGACCAAGATTTATAGAAAGGGATATCTGGGTCATTATAACTGCCACTGTTTTCCATGTCAGAGGTTCCATAGGGCAAATGAAGGCAGCAGCTTTATGGCTCCACCCAGTGGAGGTGCATAATTATAGAAAAAAGCTTACAAATGCGCATTAAATGCCAGGAGGGCGGTCTGCAGGTATTTATTTTTTTATTTGAATGGAGCACTGAAAAGACTTGCACCAGTCCTGGTGTATCAATGTAACAAAAAACACCAGGGGCCTCATTTATGAGGATGTGTGTCACTTTTACGCCGCTGGTGGGTCACTTTTTGTGATGCACCAGGGGCGTAAAAAATGCGCCTTGTTGTGCCATATTTACAAAGTGACGCATCTAGGTAGATGCGTCACTTTGTAAACCCCTGCGCCACATTATACCTGCTCCAGGTATGATGTATGCAAGGGGGGGGGGGCGTATTGACGCAAGGAAGGGTCATAGAAGTGACGCAGTGAAATCTATGAGATTTCACTGCGTTACTTTTAGGACTCTGTTGCGTCAAAATCTTGCGCCTGCCTCACAGCAGGCGTAAAACTAACGCAGGCCCTTTCACATGGGGCTTGCCCCATGTGAAAGGACGCATTGCTGGAGTTGCGTCACTTTTGTGACACACTCCAGCAATGCGTCACTTTTGCGCTTACAGATACGTCAGAAATACTGACGTATCTGTAACTCCTTGCGACATGATGCGTCATACAATAAATATGACGCATCACAAATGTCGTGATTTCTCATTAATTGGCCCAGGAGCTTATTCTATCACCCACTGATAATACCAAATAAATGTGTTAGAAGAGGCCGTGGTGGCCAGGCGACAAACTCACCCAAGGAAAGGGTCTTAGATTCCGCATAAGATGCTGCAATTCCCCTACTTCTTTGGGGGAACCTGAACTCCCATGGCTCCTATGCTTTTATGATTGCTTCCAGAAACGACTGGCTAAGAGTTAGATCATGTTTTTTTTTTACCTTTAAAGGGATGCCTCGTTTTGGCAATTATGGTTTTCAGCAAGCACAAGAACCGAGACTGCTGCAGATAAATCATTAGATAGTGAGACACATCCAGGGTGTGTCACGCCACACCCTGCTTCGAAGCACGACTGGAAAAGAAGGCTGGGGGCTTATGTCTACCTCTAAATGACAGCACAGTGTGTCATCTGTAATGAATACTTGACCCGGATGAATCATTGTTTCCTCCTGCAGAACCTTCAGCTGTAGCTGCCTGACTAGTGTAATGCCTACCAGAATATCTGCCTTGACTGACAACTCAGCCAAAGGACCTCCTTGACAGCCTTGGACCCTGATCCAGAGGCCCAACTGGGGCAAAAGGGGCTTTAGCAGTTGGACTGTGATTCCTAAACTGCCCAATAACTCAGCTGCCAATGCTTTAAGGTTTGACAATTGAGGCTGGAGGTTCTAAAACTCCCTGCACTGCTGTCCACCGCAACACTAACAAACTAATGGTTTGCAAAATTGTAGCATTTTTCGTTTGCAAATTTTCCATAATTCTTGTGAATTCTATGATTAGTTCTGAGGTTTGCTAGTTTTCCTGCATGTGGGTTTTAACCTTAAAATCTGGATTTTTGGGGCTTATGTCAGAGTGGTTTTGACTAAATTAATTTGCAGAATCAATCCAGGTTGAAAGTTGAGAGGAAAACTGGTTTTAAAGTTAACTCACAAGTAGAAATATACATCTAACTCTCTACGAGAACTATCATTTGTGAAGCAATTATTGCGAATCTGAGGGGAAAAAATTAAACCAAGGCATAATTTTAGGAAAAGCAGAAAACAGGTAGTTCTGTGCTTGCAAAATGACACTTCCACACACCCAGGGCGGACTGGAAACCAAAACCGGCCCTGGCAAAGTGCTCAGCCAGCCCCCGGAGGTGTGGGGGGGGGGGGAGATTGGGGTGCGACCGAGCTCTTTGCCAGGGCCGGTTTTCGGCCGATTTTGTTACAGGGCCGTAAAACGGCTACCACCCTTGCGGCGCACCGGGGATTGCCCAGTGCCCGCAATGGCCAGTCCGGCCCTGCACACACCTGTGCTAAAAGTACATTAAGAAAACCCTATTGAAGAACAGAAACTTCAATATCCAACATGGATCATAAAATGATCAATGGAGCCATTTTTCTCAGTACCACTCTAATTTGGCGGGTGGAGGACCCTCGGTATGGCATTAGTAAACTATACCGCCATATGGACAGAGATGCACCTGCCCACCAAATTCTAAATCAACCCCTTACCGTCTAGAACTGCTTTGCCCTAATGGTGTCTATGCAATAATACAACGATCCGATGGGACTTCAACATCATTCATTTTATTCACCGACCCCTACTTATTTTTTGCTTCCTGGTTCCACCTTTTAAACCCTCCCTCATCAGCTCTGCTGTCCTCATTACTACTCTACTTCTGCCCGTTCTCTTCACATAATCCCTTATCTTCTTGAAGGCTCCGACTCAGAGCTCTCCATTCGTTGACCTACTGCTTACTATCCCTCTATCTTGATCTTCCTCCTAACCCCTGCCTTGAATTCCGTGGACCTACCCCTCTGCCCTTAAATCTTTCACTATCCTTGTATTCTGCTATACCTTTGCCTTGCCACATCACCTAAACTCTTGGAGGCAGATTTACAAGAACTGGCGCATCTCTGAATATTAGCAGAGATGCGTCAGTGAATTTGCGTCACGTAAAAAAATCCTTGCCCCACCATGGATGCGTCACATTTACAATGCGGCGCACCGTGGCACAAGGATAGACAGATGCGTGTTGCATCATTTGGTGTAAAGGCAGCGCAGTGCTGGAATTGTGTCGCAAGCACGAAGTAACTCCAGCAATGGTCAGGAATGCCTATTCCTATCATGCTGTGTCACTCCTTATGCCTGCTTCAAGCAGGCACAAGGTTGACGCAGTGGCGTCATAGAAGTGAGTGAAATAGTGAAATCTTGTAGATTTCACAGTAGAACTTTTACGAGGCTTTCACACGTCGGAACGCCCACCCTGCATACATTATACCTGACGCAGGTACAATGCAGCGCAGGGCTTTACAACGTCACTCATCTCCCTAGATGCGCCACGTTGTAAATATGTTGCAACATCGCGCATTGTTTACGACGACGCTGCATCACAAAAGTGATGCAACAGTGGCATAAAGTTGTTGCAAGGGGCTTGTAAATATGCCCCATGGTTCCTTTTTTCCCATACCTCGAGTTCTTCCTCATTACTAATTTCAGAAACCCTTTATTGTATAGTTCTCCTTTCCCTAGGCTCCTAAACCTTCTTCTTTGTTCCCTTTCTCCGCTCTTACGTCCCTGTGGCATTCAGCCTGCTGTGCTCCACTTTTATTCACAGTTTTCTGCTCTATTTATATCTTGGGAGACTGATTTAGAGCTGTTGTCATTATCTTCCATTAGTGCCTTTGCCCTCCTTGGTTAATTGTCCTTTCAATGTAATAGGTTGACCCCACCCTCCTTGTTCTGTTGTACAGCACACTGACCCTCCTCTGTTGAGGTAAACTTTGCAAAAAATAAAAATAAAATAATAATATTAATTAACCAATTATCACTTGATGTATTCTAGAATGAAACCCTGTAGCAATAGAACAGATCCTGATGTACCACATTACAACAACGTATTACATTCCCAGTGTGAGATCAGATCTCAAAACCCTGTTGAACTGTTACACCCAACAAGTAGCCCTATAGAAAGTGATCTGTGTCATCATTAGTGTATTTCATTTTGTAGAGGTGACCACTGATGCGTTCTACAAGCCCCAAAGCACATGCAGACACCTAAGTCTCCAGTGGGAGGCAGAGGGAGAGAAACAAGATGTATCATTTTAGGACTCATGAACAGGAGAAGTCTACATGAGTCCTCATTTTTTCATTTTAATCCTACTAAGTATTGTAACAGGACGGGGAAATTATCATCTTCATAACATTATACAGGTGCTTATGGTGCTTGCGTTTGGAAGTTTGCATGCAGTCTAGTTGAATAACAAAATTATTTTAGCAAAGTTTTAATAAATAATATCACTTCAGTTATCATCAGATGTATTACACTATGTTCATGAAACATTGACATCTTTGGAATTAAGTGCATTTATTTATATAAAACTCTATCACGTAATTAATCTTAGCAGATGGTTCCATGAACTCACGTTTGTCATTAAGGAAATTAGAATACACGTTTTCCCTTGAATACTCATTATGTGTCGTCACAGGGGTGTTTTGCCGTGCCATATATTATTGGCCAAAATGTATGTGCCATCAGTGGATTACTGTGGATTCACACGACTTTCGCTATTTATATTGATGTTCATGGAAAGGTGCGCCATTTGCATCCGGCAAAGGTTTTGGAAAACATAGAACGCTATGTCCCAAGTTATTTCTTATTTGAAGCTAAATGTACTGCAATATCAAGGTATCCTGCAGCAGTAACATGTGATATTATTGCAATTTATTTGCGAAACTAAGAGGCATATTTACAAGGAGTTAACGCCACCGGAAGGTCACTTTTTCCCGATGTTCTGGTGGCGATACCTCCTGTGCCTTATTTACAATGCAGCGTTAAGCAACTTAACATTAAGCCACTTAACTTGGCTTAACGCCACCTTGTTAATATCACGCAGCACTTAGCGTGAAAGGGGGGTACAACGGGTGTTGCAGTGAGCATTCCACCATAACACCCATTGCTTTTTCGCACTGCCCATATTTACAAGGTATGGGGCAATGCCAAAAATACCCATAGGGAATACCTGGTCATAAGCAGGCGATACAGGGAGAAATGTTGTATTTCACCTCATATTTTGCTCTTTCCACATTCTGCTGCACACATAGTTACAGCAAATCACCTGTAAAGATTGTTTACGTGCAGGAAGGTGTCCCTTCCTGCACTTAAACAATTGCCCCTGCAGCACAGACATCCCAGCAAAATGGCGCTAGGTGCCTGAGCTGGCGCAAGGCAGCTTTTTTAGCGCCGGTGCTAGGGGAAAGACAGGGGTGCCCTGCATTCTTGTAAATCTGGCACATCCCTGTGTTGTGCAACTGTTGGAGTGTGGTGCTACCAATTTTGGCACAACACTGCGCTCTGCCAGTTTCTTGTGAATGTGCGTGCGGGACTCTGCAGTTGTAACATGTTTATAGAAGGCTAAATAAGCATAGGTGTATAAACAGAGAATGCTGCAAGTCCGACAAAGGCCTGCCTTGTGAGATGTCTTGAAGAAATGCTCCCTGGATATTTTTTCTGGAACCAGTGTTTAACTGTAAGACTGTAAGATTGCCAGGGGCCTAGCTGTGAATAAGGAAGTATTTTGTGAAGAAGAGTGAGCACAAGTGGAGCAGTGGAGAGCGCCAAGCCACCAACGCTAAAAGAGAAACGAGGACCACAGAACTGCACAACGACCACACTATTGTGGCCAAAACCGGGACTATTACAGTATCATGAAGGTACCTAAATGTAGGTGACTATAGATTTACTATTCTTAACTCCACATCTGTATTCCTTACTCTACATATTTTCAAGGCACATAGATATGATGTTAAGAAGAGGAAATCTATACTTACATATATTTACTTTCAGTCACAATTTGTTGTAGTGTTCAATTTTCTGATAGTTGATATTTTGACAGGACGATATTTTTCACTATGACATTGTCTTAAAACCGAATATTAAATTTTCGCCTCGACCAGCCATTATTTGCCCTCTGGCATGCCATTGGGTAGAGCGGTGCTCCTCTCTTTCGATGTAGTAATTATGAACGATTGCTCAACTTTACCTGTAAGGATGGAAACAAGATCCAGTTCACCTTCCAGCATTGGCACACTGCCTGTAGTCCACGCCCAAGGTGCACGAAACATCTGCTTGTAAAATAGTTGCTTATGTTGCAACCAGCACAGCTTGTTTAATCATCAAATGCTCCCACACAGGTTTTTCTTCCTATAAGAGTGTAAAAATGCTTAACTAACAACCCGGCCGAAGACATTTCTTTATTTACACCTTATACTTGATGGAAATAGTGTTCATTGCTTAGCCTGGTACAAAATGCATTTGCTGCATTATTATTAAATAAGTAGCAAAAATGTTAAAAAGATAGGCATGTAGTTTTAGCTTTTTCTTGGACAAGTGCAATGTTTCTGTGAAATGGGCTTGTCTGCCCATTCATTCTGCGTTAGATGTAGAAATGCATATGTGATAGAAAAGAAATATATGCAGTATATGTTATAGGGTAAAGTCTGAGCAGTCTGAAGATATATATATTGTATTTGGAAGTTTTATGTAGGGCGAACCTGACCCGAAGGAATTATGGGGCATATTATCAAGCACAGTCGATAAGATTATCGCCGCTTTATTGGCAGGAAACTGCAGATAAAGCGGCAATAATGGCCTTGATAATATGTCCTTGTGAATTCCCAGAGCAGCCCAGTTTCTGGTGTTAACCTGGGCTGCTATGGGAATTCACAAAGGCATATTATCAAGCCCATTATCGCCGCTTTAGCGGCAGTTTCCTGCCGATAAAGCGGCGATAATTTTATCGCCTGATCTTGATAATATGCCCCTAAGAGTGCTTTACCTGACACCAGTTGTATTACAGGAGACATTCATTAGGTCGAGTTTACTCGAACCTAATGTTGTCAACCCAAAAAATTCCTTTCTAAAGGATTTTGGACCGTGCACGAGAGTCACGTGACTCCTTGTGGACGAGCATGCCCAGCCCTCCCACTGTCAGCAGCATTTCTCCACGGCCGCCAGGCCACATCAAAGGCTTCCCCAGCACTGCCCCGACCATCAATCACCCTCCCACTGCCAGCAGCATTTCTCCACGGCCGCCAGGCCACATCAAAGGCTTCCCCAGCGTGCGCTCAGCCGGCCTCTGGTATTTCTCCTCCCCTAATTATTCACTTCACTTTGGCCGCCAGGCCGTGACTTACTCGCATTTCTCCTCCCACCAGCCCATCGCAGCCTGCCCAGCCGTCTCTCCCTACCACTTAACCCTGCCCCCACCACCTCTCGATATTGCTGCTTGAGCTTTTGCTATTTAAACTTGTGACCCTTCTGGCTAACTGCCTACTGGTGTTCTGTTTGTATAAGTGGATGGCTGCTGTACTTGTAGCGATACTGTGCTTGTTTGCTATGTGATTCTTTATTGCGTGCCTCTCTTATTCTTGTTTTTAATACCCGCTTTCCGCCCACCCCCGCCACAGCAATGCCGAGAGCTTGTCCTTCTAAGTTTCAGGTTGAGTTTCTTTCCCTCACTCCTAGTTATAACGATACGATCACGATGATACTTTCCTTAAGCCTCCCAGTTATGTAGCATGCCCTCGAGCATTTCGTTTTCACTTATGCACAGTCAAGCCGATAACATTTTCCCCATGCCTCCTAGTTTTACAGCATTCCATCGAGCGCAACCAGGGTTTATTTCTTTTACAACCGAGCTAAGCAAGCTCTCACCCAGCCGAGCGTACTACACCATGTACGGAAGCCAACATCACTTTTAAGTTTTTCTCCAAGATTTTGTTTCCCTCACTCCTAGTTTTAACGATACGATCACGATGATACTTTCCTTAAGCCTCCCAGTTATGTAGCATGCCCTCAAGCATTTCGTTTTCACTTATGCACTGTCAAGCGGATAACATTTTCCCCATGCCTCCTAGTTTTACAGCATTCCATCGAGCGCAACCAGGGTTTATTTCTTTTACAACCGAGCTAAGCAAGCTCTCACCCAGCCGAGCGTACTACACCATGTACGGAAGCCAACATCACTTTTAAGTTTTTCTCCCGAGTGTGTTTTTTATTATAATGAATCAGTATGACCAGTCAAGCCGATACCAGGACGTACCATGTTAACTAAGTTGCAAGACATTGTACTCCAGCGATGCTCCCTGCACAGGGCACTCAGCTTGAAAACACTTGACTTGCTAGCTGCAATGCTACATCCACTATGCTTTGCCTCTAGACACTCACTCACCCTCACACCCTCACCTTCCCCCCTCACCCTCACAACCCTCTCACTCTCACTCACCCTCACCCCCTCACACACCCTCACCCTTACACCCCCTCAACCTCATCCCCTCACCCTCACACACCTCCCCACCCTCACACCCTCACCCTCAGAACGCTCTCAACCTTACCCCCTACACCTCTCCCCCCCATAACCCCTCACCCTCATACCCCCTCACCCTCATACCCCCTCACCCTCACACACCCCTCACCCGCACACACCCCCTCACCCTCACAAACCCATTCACCCTCACACACACCCTCACCCTCACACACACCCTCATCCTCACACACACCCTCATCCTCACACACACCCTCATCCTCTCACCCCCTCTCACCCTCACACAACCTCTCACCCTCACACCCCCTCTCACTCTCACACAACCTCTCACCCCTCACACACCCACTCACCCTCACACAACCTCTCATCCCTCACACACCCTCTCACCCTCACTTACCCTCTCACCCTCACACACCCTCTTACCCTCTCACCCTCACACACTCTCTCACCCTCATACACTCTCTCACCCTCACACACCCTCTCACCCCCTCATCTTCACCCTCACACCCCCTCACCCTCACACCTCCTCACCCTCACATCCCCTCACCCCCCTTACCCTCACTCACCCTCACACCCCTCTCACCCACTCACCCTCACCCACCCTCTCACCCTCATTTACCCTCTCACCCTCACACACCCTTTTACCCTCACACACCCTCTCACCCCCTCATCCTCACAACCCCTCACCCTCACATCCCCTCACCCTCACATCCCCTCACCCTTCATCACACCCCTTCACCCTCACACCCCCACACCCTCACACCCCCACACTCCCCCACCCCCTCACACCCCCACACCCCTCACCCTCACTCACCCTCACAACCCTCACCCCTCACACCCCACACACCCTCACCGTCACCCTCATCACTCAGTACCACCCCAGTATCACTCAGCACCACCCCAGTATCACTCAGCACCACCACATTATCACTCAGCACCACCACATTATCACTCAGCACCACCACAGCACCACTCAGCACCACCACAGCACCACTCAGAACCACCACAGCACCACTCAGCACCACCACAACGCCACACAGCACCTCCACAGCATCACTCACGGCCTCCACAGCATCACTCAGGGCCACCACAGCATCACTCAGGGGCACCACAACATCACTATGCGCTACCACAGCATCACTGAACGCCACAGCATCACTCGTCGCCACCACAACATCACTCTGCACCATCACAGCATCAATCTGTGCAACAATTCAACAACAAATGGGTCGAATATGTTCTCTCAATGTTTCAAGCTTTATTACAAATGTCACAAAAAGATGTTAATATTTAGCTTCTGTTCTTGGATTTTCGTCACAATAAAATACACTAAACATAATCTTCACTAAAGTTATTTACAAAAGTTTAAGCTATTGCCATTATAAATTACAATCACTTTAATTTAAGTATTAATTATTTTAAAAAATTAAAAGCTGTGGTTATTTGTAATATCAATACATCTAAGTCACGTAAATACAAAACATGGTGCATTACAAATGCTATAGGTGTCACATTTGCGAAAGTTATAACTATTGGCATTGTAAATGACAAAGCTATTAATTTAGCTTCTTTCAAAACCAACACATAAATAAAAAAATTGTCATTTACAAGACCAATAGCTCAAACTTTCATAATGCGAGACCTATTGCATTGCAAATGCTTGTTTTTTATTAGGGATTAAGTGATTTGCCCAGAATCACAGGCTGTTGAGCATCCCTTCCGAGACTCGAAGTCGGTTTCCCAGATTCGAGGTCGACCGCCCTAGCCGCTAGACCACATCCTCTCCAGAATATATCTGATGACTGATGAATAATGAACGGTTTACTGTTATTGAATGCACAATATTTTATAAAGAATTCTGGACGACTAATGGAAACATTGCTCCATTTGCCGTCCCCTTTTTAAGTTCCCTGTCTTCCCATTTTTGCCTCGGTTTTTAGGTTAACCTTAGCTTAGGAAGAATTTACAAACCGTTGACTAATCCAACCAAATATCTTTCTCCTTTTTGGAACACGAAGTAAGTCTGTGGTATTATGCATCTCGCACCTATAGAATTTCTGAAGCTACACTACTTTTCCCTTTAACATGGTTTGCTTTATGTGGACTTCCTATTATATATTTGGAACAAAATCTATTGTTGAATTTCTACCTGTGTATTGACATTCTCTTTTAATCTATTTCCTATTGAAGGGGATTTAGAAAGACCAACTTACATCCAGATGGCCTCATGGCCATTTTGCCCTGGGAGCCTTTCAAATATTGGGGCAGATTTACAAGCCCCTTGCGCTGCCAATACATCACTTTTTGTGATGCACTGGCAGCACATTTCTTTGCCCCCTATTTACAAGGACAGGAAAATCCACCCTGCGTGGCATTTTCCTGTCCTTGTAAATATGACCCCTTTACATGCAGCACTTTGCGTGAAAGGGGCATTCCCACGCAACACCAATGGAACCAGACACATTTCCAGACTTACGAGAATTCGAAACCTGGAAATGCATCAGTTTGCTACGCCACCCTAGGGGTGGCGTAGCCTGGCGCAATGAGGCGAAATGTTTTAATTTCTCCTTGTTTTTCCTCTTTCAATGCGTGCTGCATTCTAGTGCATTCATTGAAAGAGGAAAATGCCTGTAGTGATTGTTTTTGTGCAGGAAGGTGCCCCTTCCTGCACAAAAACAATCTCTCCATGACGCAGGCATCCTTGCACCATGCTGCAAGGGTGCCTGCGCCGGCTCATGGCAGCTGTTCCTGTGCCAGCGCAGGGGAGAACGCAGGAATGCAACATATCATTGTAGATATGTTGCATTCCTGTGCTCTGAAAGTGCTGCAGCATGGTGCAGCCAAAGGGCTTGTGGTGCCGCGCTGCGGCACTTTCTTGTAGATCTGCCTCATAGTCCTCTTGTTCGGAGGTTCCAAGCGGTGATATGCCAGCCCTGTTGCGGAACTGGAAGCCCTGGATCTTCCCCATCGCAAGCCGCCACAGCAGCTTTAAAGAAGACATTCATGTGGAGGCAGCCAAGGATTCGCTTGGTGCATCCATGCTCCGTCCCCACCGCAGCCAACGAATCTCATACAAAAACAGTACGGAGACACAGATGCAGTTTTTGAGGTTACATGCAAAATGGAGAGCAGCGGTGCTGCCATAACCCTGAGAGGGGGAGGCGTGGGAGGGCGAGGCTGAGGTTGGGAAGAGAGAGCTGGAGCCTGGGAGAAGGGGTAGGATGAGGGGAAGCGGAGGAACGGAACTGGTGATGGAATCGGCGCAGGATCAGGTGTAGTGAAAACCGGCGTGGGGAAATCCGGCGCGGGGGGCGTCCTGCCACGGTGCCTCAGAGGTGCAGAGGATCTCCCTGCGGGGGGTGGTTGAGGGATGTTTTGTTTTTGCAGGGCTATCAGGTAGATTCATCATCGAAAAATGGGCTCGCAAAGGGCCAGATTCTGAGAATCTGGCCCTTTGCGAGTGCAATTTTGGCATTTGGGATTTATCATCCCAAATGCAAAATTCGCTATTAAAGAATTCACACATTTGCGAGGAATTGCATTTAAGGAATCTCTATTTGAGATTCCTTAAATACAATTCATGAACTATTTTAAAATTGCGAATTCGCAATTTTGGGCCGCTATTTACCGCGAGGTCAAACCTCGTGGTAAATAGCGAAAACTTAGAAAAATGCATTTAAATGCATTTTTCTAAGTTGCATGTTACACACACACATGTCCTTTGGACATGTGTGCGCGCAACACCAATGTAGATTACATTTCAGGGGTGCCACAGGCTGTCCTTTGGACACCACTGGCACCCTTGAAATCGCATCCTTATTTGCGATTAGCAATTTGCTAATCGCATATAAGGAAGCTGTAGGAATCGCAATTTATTTAGCGATTCCTACATGAATCCTGTTTTGCAAGTCCTTAATAGCGATTCATTAATAATCGCTATTAAGGACTCGCAAAACGGGACGATGATGAATCTGGCTGTATGCGGCCCCATGTCAGTGGCGACTCTGCTTATTTAACAAAAAGCAAGCAAAGCAGCAGGAAATCTGCACTTCCACTGCAGCGCCAAGCAAAGAAGCCAAAATCCGGCCTGACAGCTGCGAAGAGAGAAGTAGCCATGAGTCTGCCGATTGCCTGTACCCTCCACATTTAGTGTTTCTTAACTCTGTGATGTGACGTCACTGGCTGCAGCACTCTCACTCAGACCGGCCAAGCTCCGAAATAAGTATTTGTCGGCACCCATCAAATTATTCTGCCCAACAGCGCGTGCAGCCTGGCCGTGCAGCAGGTGCGATCAGCGGTGTTGCAAGGCAGCCGAGCCCCATGATTTCAGCGCTGCCCGCAGCGCTAACCATTGAGCAGCTGGCCTCCACCTCCAATTTAATTTAAAAAATTACCTCACGGCGTGCAGTGCCCGCCCTAGCCAGGCTAAACATCAGCAATAACAACCTGCAAGTCACGCCGTGCAAACTTCTCAATGTGCCTAGCAGCATGAACAATTGAACCCACCAGTGCAGTGCCACTTATTCAATGTGCCCAGCAGTGTATACCTCTGAGAGGCCTTCAATGCAGTGTAAGTTACTCATCCTGCCAAGCAGTGAATATCTGAGTCCACCAGTGCAGTGCAAATTAGTCAACATGCCCAGATCCGCGAACACCTGTGAGTTCACCAGTGCAGTACCATCTACTCGAAGTGCACAGCAGGTGTATACCACTGGGTCCACCAGTACAGTGCACGCTACACAATGTGCTCAGATGTGTGAACAACTACGTGTCCACCAGTGCAGTGTAAGCTACTCAACGTGCCCAGCAGTGCAAACATCTGAGCGTTGAGCAGTGCAATGCAAGCTACACAATATGCCCAGATGTGTGAACATGCCAGTGCAGTTCAAGCTACTCGGCGAGCCCAGATGTGTGATGACCTGCGAGTCCACTAGTGCAGTGTAACCTACTCAACGTGCCCAGTTGTGGAACATCTGTATGTCCACCAGTGCAGTGGAAGCTACTTAACACGCCCAAATGTGTGAACGTGCCAGTGCAGTTCAACCTACTCACCCTGCCCAGAAGCGCAAACACCTGCGAGTCCATGAGTGCAGTGTAACCTACCCAACATGAACAGTTGTGGAACATCTGTGAGTCCCCCAGTGCTATGGAAGCTACTCATTTTTACCCAGATGTGTGAACAGCTGAGATCACCCATGTAGTGCAGGTTACTCAACGTGTCCAGACGTGTGAACACCTGCAAGTCCTGCAGTGCAGTGTAAGCTACTCAACGTACACAGCAGTGCAAACATCTTGAGTTCACCGCTTCCGTGCAAGCTACTGAGTTTGCTCAGCAGTGTGAACATCTGTGAGGCCACCCGTTTAAGTTCTTCACTGGAGTAGGTGTCATACCATGTCACCCACTGCAGCTACTTTCACTGCCCACATCCACACACCAAACCTTGTCTGATGGGTGAGTACAGATTCCAGGCCTGTTCGGTCCTCACCCCACCACACACACACACCCTTGAGAGATGCCCCTGAAAATGTCATTGGAAACGCACTCAGTGTCTGGCACTGAAGGCACTACTTGAAAGGGTCACCGGGCCACTTGGCCACGTGTGCTGCGCTCTTACCTGCTACCCAACCTCCCCTCTCCCCCTGCTGCCACCAACCACTTCATAGCTGTTGAACGGTGCCCGACTTGGTGAGGGATGAGTCCCAGCAAGACAGGAATTTATTTATGTAAAAGAATTAAATATATATATTTTTTAAAACCTTTGAGGTGTTATTTTTGAACTACAAAAGTATGCGATCGACTCGCCATAGTTTGGTGGAGAAACCAGCACTAAGCAATTTTTTTTGTCAAGAGTACTCCTATGAGCAGAAGTACTTTCTTTCCATTAACAAAGAACAGTTGCATGAAGGCCTTGATTTGGTTTGTTGACACATTGCACAAAGATCCACTGAGTTGTACAAGTGCTGGAAAGCTTCAAGAAAGGTCTGACAAAGCACACGTGAAAATGCCAGGACTACCTGAACAACTATGCGTCCCTTTCAGCCCCGCCTCCTCCCCCGCAGTCCTATCCGGCTGTATGCACAAGCCTTTAAAGGGGCCCCTGGCCCACACGGGTCGCTGCTTGTTTGACGTATCCAAGGCACTGGAACTGTTTTGAAGTACACAGCTGCCCAAGGTCACAGTCGCCCAGCGTGATTAAGTGTGAACTTCAGGGCATGCGTCATTGGGGATGCGCTGCAAATAAACGATAATGGGGCTAGAGCTCCTGAGGGACCCTCACTTACAATGAGCGCCTGCAGTGCAGTGGCACCGGGGCTCACGGGTGCGTGGGAGCCACTACCCCACTTATAGCTGTTTCTTTGGTAGAAAACCACTAGCTGTGCCCATTTCATGGCTTGCAGCTTTGGTTTGCCACTTTGCGTTTGTGGCTCTGACCCTATTCGTAGTCGACAGATAGCTCCCAGTTTTCTGCTACAAGTTTCCAAAACATTGCCTGAGCTCTGTTTTTGTAGGGAAGCTTCCAGCAGAGCAGTGAGCAGACTGTCGGAGGAAGTGCCGAGAGCCGGTAAGTGTGGCGCTGCGTGAGGCATAGCTCCGTTTCCAGGCACCCCACGCTGTGCAGCAAGCACAGATGTGCCAGTATTTCCTCACAGTGTCCTGCCTGGGGGTGTGGAGTCCTTCCTGCCCCACCCAGGCAGGGTGCCAGCGCCTCTCGGCGCCACGGGCACCCCTCCGCCCGCCGGGAGGAGGTATCCACTGCGCCTGCTGCCAGAGGGAGCTGTGAGAAGGGGGCTCCCCTGGTGGGCATCCCCTCAGGGTAGGACCCTGCCACTTCCATCCATGAGCTCATCCGCATTCCACCCCACCTCTTCCCAAAACAAGCTCCAGGAAGAGAGGAGAACTTTCCAGAGCTCGGCGTCATCTGTGTGCGCTTCAATAAAAACGTAAATACGACCAGTGGAAGAGGAAAGGGATAGCGAGGTTCTGGGGCAAAAAGAAAGAACACAGTAAGAGGTGGAAAGAGCAACCAGGGCCGGACGTGGAACCAAAACCAGCCCTGCAAAAATACAACTGAGCTCTCTGCATGCGAGTTGGACCTCCTCCTTGTCCCAAGAAACCAGAGGAGGCGAGGCTAAGGGGCAGGGAGGAGGAGACAGCATGCGGACAATAAAAGCAAAAGTCGGTAACCAATGACAAAGCCCACTGGTGCGTGCTGCAGGCGTGAAGGCAGCAAGTCACCATGGTTGCAGGAAGCCGGGACCGTGCCGTCCACGTGACGCCTTGTAAAGATAAGAAAAGCATTTGCGACACACAGAAAGCAGGCAAGCCAATCTGGGTGGGCCCGACAAAAAAAGCGAAAAGGTGGACCCTAGAAACCTTATTTCCAATGGCAGCCCTCCGTTTAACATAAACGGTTACACAAACCAATGGGAATAAGTAGTGGGGCTTCAAGGCCTTTTCTCAAAGTAATCATTTGCAATAAATCTAGCCGAGCGTGCTGCGCATGTGCGCAGTAACCCTAGGCGAGACCTAAAAAGAAAGTACCGCAATCCCCCATTCTAAAGACCTTTATTTCTAAAAATTAGCATACATAGGCTGTGCTTTTCATTAATGGACACTAGGTGGCAATGTTTAGGTACCTTGCGATAATTGTTGAAATGGTAAAACTGCTGGCAAAATGTAAACACTTACTGATAGTTTTCCTTATTCACTATTCCTTCACACATGGGTGTAATCGTGTACAAATGCCGTCCATACCCCGGCACAAAGAATAATGCCAGGAATACTTAAGCCCATTATTTGATCAATCTGCAAATGTACATATCAGATTTTAGGGTTTACGAAATGGGAAAGTTGAAGCAGACTGTAAATTTAAATGTTTGGGAATACATTACAGCAATATTTTGAAATGGCTATTTGATATACACATTATCAATTCAATTCAAATAATCTTTATTCGATTTTAGATTAAAATCATAAAAGAGCAAATTCACAGTCTAGGACATCAATACAAATATGTTTGAAAATAAAACATCAGTGCAAAATAGACTGCTGTAATAAAGTGCATTCATTTAACAAAATGCTGTCTCCGCTGGGGTTACCCCTCCTTCAACTTTTTACGTGATATAAGGCAGTTTCACGGGTAGAAATCACCCCAGTTATACAAAAAACAAATCAGAAAACTTTAAAAAAACGTTGATACAGAATCTATTAATAATGAAAGAAAACATGGCAACAGTACAGAGTGAAGCAATAAGCTACGGCTACTGCATTACCCCTCCATCCATTTCCCATTAGGATATATAGATAGCTCTGTCATCCCATCACAGGGGCATGGTGGTAAACTGCTATCTCAACCATTCGCCCAATTTAATAAAAAGTACAACAGGCACCACACGGTACCTGCAGTAAATCTAAAAGAAGGGACCTCTCCCACCGTGAGAGATCCATAGTTAGGTAGAATGCCAAATCTCCTGTGGCTAGTGTGATAAAATAGTTGCACAAAGAGTGCCTGTTAAAAACCTCCTCCGTTCTACGGAACAAGCTAAAAACTCTGGGGCATATTACCAACAACTAGCGATAATTATTGCTATGTTGGGTTAGAGGCGATATTTTTATCGCCAAGCTGCGGCGATTTTTATCGCTTAGCAACCTTGCTATTATCAAGGTTTATCTCCTAAGCGATAAAAATCAGCCGAAATGCATGAATATCGCTTAAAAGCTAGCGATATTCATGCATTACCGAGCTAATGCTCTTAGCCATGTTATCCACCTACCATTAGATAACATGGCTAAGAACTGCTCAGGGGTAGGTGTTAGCTTTTGGGGATATTTGCGCTTAGCGCGAATATCTCCAAAAGTTGGTAATAGGAGATAGCGATGTTAGCGACTGTTTCCAGTCGCTAACATCTTGGCACGCCCACTTTGCATCTCATTAGTGATAAATATCACTGACATGCAAAGAGGGGCACAAGATGGTCGCTATCTCCTATTAGCTGTCTCTAACTGGTGTTAGCGACAGCTAGGTAATAGGGAGATAATTTTATCTCCGCTTTCTTAGCTTTTAAAGCCAAAAAAGCGGAGATAAACCCCCTTGATAATATGCCCCTCTGTATGACGAGACTTTGCCTGCCTCTTGTTGCCTTTACTAAGTGATTCAGGCGCAGTAAACATCCCAGGGAGTTTAATGTCAGGGAAACCCTTTCTAAAGTATTTCAGTCATGGGATGGAATGACCATTGTCTAAACTAACAATCTGAAATAACTTTTCTACTAAAACTCGCTTCAATGTATGACCACGCACTCACCCAAAGCAGGAGCGGGGCCAATTAAATTCTGTCTGAAACATATTCTAAGTTGAGTTCAGAGTGTAGAATAAAGTGGGGGACTGGCTGGTGGGAGATTCAGTAACCACCATAGAGTCCTGTTTTCCTCCACCTGTATGGGGGAAGGATTCCCTCCGAAAAAGATTAAAAAAGGACTCAGTCACCCTACTCACTTTCATGCATGTTGCATTCACTTGGGATTGCCAAGATTGAAGGAGTCAAAAGTGCCACCCAGGTAACAAATGTTCAGAACAGAGCACAGAGAATGGTCTAGCAGCTTAAGGTACTACAGATACACCTTCCTGGTCCGCAGGCTATTAGTTGTGATTTTCCATAGTTATTTGCCATAGTTAAGTTGGCCAAAGAGGAGACAAAAGATTCTATCGGAATGCGCAGGGCACAGAAGAGGTTCAGCACTCCATTCATCATCTCCTTGTGTTTGCTTTGTTCACTCTAAGATGGCAGGGTATGTCCAGATGTGGGTCCCTTGCTCACTGTGCAACAGGATTAAAGCTAGCCTGGCTGATGAGGGGTGTTACCCCCAAACCAGTTCCAGGATGCTTGTTTCCATTCCAGGGAAGAACTGGGTTGGCAGTTCAGGCTTGACTGTTCTCATGAGTTACAGGGTCAAGACATATTTGCATATGGCAAGGTCTGAACTGGGGTGGCGAAGTGAGCTAAAGAACAATGATGGATTCAACCCAGATCTCCGAGTGGGGGTGAGTGTCTGACTGAAAAATGTCAGTGCTCCATTCATCATCTCCTTTTGTCTGCTTTGTTCACCCCAAAATGGCAGGGTATGCCTAGACGTGGGTCCCTTGCTCACTTTGCCACTGGATTCAAGCTAGCCTGGCTGATGAGGGCTTTTACCCCGAAATCGGTCCCAGGATGCTTGTTTCCGTTCCAGGGAAGACCTGGGTTGGCATTTCGGGCTGGACTGTTCCAATGAGGAGCAGGGTCAAGCCTGATTTGTATATGTCTGGGTCTGAACTGGGGTGGCAAAGTGAGTTACAGAACAATGATGGATTCAACCCAGATCTGTGATTGAAGGCGAGTGTCTGAAAAGGTTCAGCGTTCCACTCAGCATCTCCTTGTGTCTGCTTTGTTCACCCTAAGATGGCAGGGCATGCTCAGACATGGGTCCCTTGCTCACTTTTCAATTGAATAAAAGCTAGCCTGGCTGATGAGGGGTGTTACCCCAAAGCCGGTCCCAGGATGCTTGTTTCTGGTCCACAGAAGACCTGCCTTTGCAGTTCGGGCTGGACTATTCCCATGAGGAACAGGGTCAAGACTGATTTATATATGGCTGGGTCTGAACTGGGGTGGCAAAGTGCGATAAAGATCGATGACAAATTCAACTAAGATCTGTGACTCGGGTGAGTGTCTGAAAATTTTCAGCGCTCCATTCATCATCTCCTTGTGGTTGCCCACGAGGCTTACTTGTCATTAGAACAGCATTGTTGGCATATAATAATGCTGGGACAAATGTATTGTCAATTTTCTGTACACCCCTGGTAGAAAGGCACAAGTGAGTGCTTAATTTGTTTATATAAATAAAGAAGAGCAGGGGCCACTCCACTAGATAAAGGAAAGGCACCGGAAACCTCTCCTGCTCGGTCATATTGCAACCTGGCTCCTTAGTGTTCTTGTAGGCAGTACACGAAATTTACCACGGGAGCTTCTACCACCAAATTTATAGGAATCATTCACAGCTTAGCCCTGTTCACGCAGTCAAACGCGGATGATAACTCCATAAATGCCAGATACGTTGGGCAGCACCTGGCGATGGTATATTTGCTCACAATCAAGTTTAAATTCAGGCACTGCTCCAATGTACCTAGCCCAGGATAAAAACCATACTGACTATGGGACAGAATGTTATTGTCGCTAAACCAGGACTGCAGATGATTAAAGATAACCCTCCCTAGACTCTTCACAGAACTATCAATTAGGGATATTGGCCTGTGAAAATTGGGGGACCCTCTATTTCCCTTTCTAAAAATTGGAACAGGTCCAGGATGGTCCAGGAATTCTGGACCCTGCTGCACAAAGAATTATTAAATAAATTAGTGAGCAGTGGCTCCCCAAGTTCTGAGTTGCAATTAAGTTGGTCCATGTACACATTATCAGAAAGGACTCTAGCTCTCAAACATGGATGGATGCAAACAAATAATTTAATAATAATTTGAAGTTTGCTCTACCAGGGAGGCTTGTGAGGACTGTGGAATTCTGAAGAAACCTTTAATAGAATTACAGAAGAAAAACTGAAGAAACCTATAATTAAATATCAATTGTTAGTGAAGATTGGGCTAATTCTGAATGGTAGTAGTTTAAAGATTTAAAGATAGTTTGGGAATCTTTTCACCTGTGTACTATTTGCTACAGCATGTAGTATGTTATTCAGCAAATAAAGGTTCTTTAAAACAAAGGAGTACAGAATGATACCAAACAACTAATTCAGAATGCCAGTAGCACTTCTTGTATTCTTTTAAATAATGTTCCTAACTTTATATGTAGGTCCCACTGTTTAAATTTGAATATGCCATTGTTTCAGGTTGCAGGGTGTGGTGGTATACTGGCATTATACGCTTAAGCAAACATCATATTTCTGTATACAATGACCCCCTAAATACCTATTTCATCCTTGTGCTGAATAGCACAAGTGTTTATATATGTGCTTTAGAACCGGCCCAACTTTCGATATTTTAATAAACCTTTGTTCTTAAATGTCATCAGTAGGTGTCACTTAACCAAATCAAGCCCAAGCAAGAGCCAATAGTTATATGAAGTCATATAACATTCAAACCCTCTTACTAGACCCTCGGCTTTGCCACTCAGTGACATACTTTAAAATGATGAGCTCCCTGTAAAAGGTAATGAGGCGCCCCTGGGTCTGCTATACCTTACAGATATTCATTGACCCTTGCTAAGCAAAAAATGGCTTTATTTTACCTGTTTCCCTCTTGGAATTGCCTCTGCTTCAATAAAAGTGGATGGGAAAAATTCATTTGCCCGATTTTTTTTATCGCCCACTTTCCTCTTCTAAAATGTTGGCACGAATGCTTCTATTATGTCCCTGCTGCTACTGTTCCCGTCTATAAACAAACCACACAACTCCATGCATTCCACGTTTACATCACCAGCTGTTTGAATTAAGCAAGTGACTGGGAATCGTCAGCTACATATTAAGGATTTTGGGAGCCCTGGGCAAACACATTTTGGGAGACCCTGTTCAGAACATTTAATATCCAATTTCAGCTTTTTCATGCCGCCATTGGCCAGGTCACTTAACGAGGGACATTAAATTGATACTTGTATAGCGCACTACTCACCCGCAAGGGTCTCAAGGCGCTTGTACGAATACCGCTGTGGAACCCATCCTGGCTTTCCCTGTGAGGCGTCCACTCCTGGGCAGCCCCAGGATGAAGTCAGGCATCCTCAGCGTTGTGGGGGCCGTTGTGGAGATTAAGCAAGCTATTGCCCAGAGTTGCAGAGTGGGACTCCATGATTGGAATAGGCACCGAGACGAGAATATTTGAGCCCAAGACCCGCCGAGGCAGGAATTGAACCCTGGTCCCAGGCTAGACCTCTGCATCAGGGTCTGCCACTCTAACCATTGAGCCACACTTCTCCACTTACACTGCAGAGGCATACTAATCCAAATTGTTTGCATCTAATATTCAGGGACTGAGATTTGTCAATTCAATGCTGTAATATAGCAGCAGCTCACTAATATTATTGCAGCTAATCTCTGTGAACCACTGCCATTTCTCATATGTGAGATTCTTTTTTGATCTGAAAAGGGCTTTTTTAGGGATGGTGTATGCTGCTGAAAAACATAAACACAAAATTTCACTACAAAATGTCTGTAACAAACTCCTACACAATAACAGATAAAAAAAATAATTAAAAATGGTATTTAAAACAGTCAGTGTTTAAAAATTATTCAAGGTCATCAGGGCAGGACTATGTGGAGAACAGAGCAAAATCTATGAGGGGGCCCCTGAAAGGCTGGGGTCCTTGGCCAAAGTCCACTTTGCCCGTGCCTTAAAATGTCTCTGGGAATCGTTCCCCAGTAATATACGTCTTATCTAAACCAGAATATATTAGACCTGATCCATCAAACTTTTGGTGGGGTACAGTTTGAAGGATCAGGTCTAGAATCTTCTCATTTGGATTGAGGTATGCTATATAGAAGTTCATTTAACTAGTTCCATTTGTTTGGACATGATTTGGTTAATGATTTATTCAAAAAATGGTTTACTATATACTGCCACTGAGATATCAGATGCTTGCTGTGTTTAATTTGTGAAATAATAAGTGCTGGGGTCCAAAATTTTTCTCAAAAGCTCCTGTCCTCTGATACCTATTGTCGACTTGCCAAATGAAAGCATGCTTACCTTTGATTCCACCTTATGCTTCTTTCATCAATTGACATGTACTCCCTGCACATTTATTTCACTCCTGCAGGAACTTTTTCATCAAAGCTTCCTTCTTTGTCACTGTTTTCCATCATTCTTATCTTATCTTGACTTATAAATCGCATAGCTACCTGAAAATTACTGTGGGTCTTGTTCTCGATCAAAAGTTGATTATAAAAACATAAGTGCCATCCCCAAAAATCAGTGCCAGTGGGGCCCACATGCAACCATGGTCTCAAAATATGCACTAGGGGGCATATTAGCAAGGGCCATATCGCCTCTTTAGCAGCACTTTTTGCCGCTAAAGCGGTGATATTTTTATCACCCTATCAGCAAGCTGTCGCTAACAGCAGTTAGTGACAGCTTTTAGGCGATAGCGACCGGTTTGGGGCCTGCTTTGCATGTCAGCGATATTTATCGCTAATGACATGCAAAGTGGGCATACCCAAACTGTTAGCGACTGAAAGCAGTCGCTGACACAGCTATCGCCTATTAGCAAGGCAAGCTTAGCAATAAAAAAAATCACGCTAAGGCCGATTATCGCTATAATCTAACGACTGCTAAAAACACGACTTACCTATTTATCCAATGGGAGGTGGATTGTCAGGTTAAGTCCCCATTGGCGTTAATTAGTGAATATCGCTGGATTTCCAGCAATATTCACGCATTCCGCCGCTATCACTGGATATTTTAGCACAATGGAGAAAAACGTTGCTAATAGCATGTTTTCTCCGCTAACGTATCCAGCGATAGCCAGTGATGAAAAAAAATGCGCTAAGCGCATTTAGCGATAAATATCGCTATTCCTTGCTTATATGCCCCTCGGCGCTTAAACAATTAGCATGAAACACAAGGCATTAAGGTTGTGGCCCTGACAATTGTTGCACGTTCAAACTGTGATCATAAAAGTTGAGTAGCATTAGTACAACTGGGTAATTTGAATGGGTGCTTGAAACGAATGCCGAGATTTATGTTTGCTCTAACCTATTACAAAATTATTCTAAGTATGGTCTATGATGTGGTATCTTGATCTATTAACCAATGTCAGTTACAAAGGTTGTGGAGACTCATGCATTTCAATTCAAGACAATTGCCTCCTGATGAAGCAAGAAGCATCAAAGGATTTGGGATACACTATAATAGCTCCATTGATGGATTGTGAATTTTGAACATGATCATCCACAAGAAACGTGGATGCTATGTAATGATAATAAGCAAAGAATTACATTTTAACCACTATTTAATTGAAGTGTTTTCACGCGACACCTGAGTGTGAAATGACATATACTGATGACATTTTGAGAACCAATGTTTATTGAAGTTGGGCAACTACTAAGGGTCATGATATACACAGTTGTGCCATTCAGCACGAAAATGCAATATGTCTTCTGGGGCTAATTGTCCACAGACATCTGATGTTAACGATAAGGAAAAATAAACAACTTTTACTAAGTGGCTGTGGCATTTCTAGAAGGCATTTGAAGTAGAGTACCCAATGGACCCCACATTGAACTGATCGGGCCACCTACAGCAGTGAGCATGTGAGAATGGGGTCTCCAACCTTTTCCACAAGGAGAACTACTTCTGCTCAAGGAAAGTCATCCAGAGCCCCCAGCAAAAGCTATTGTATACAATACTGACCACATTCTTTAACAATACACAAGCCACTTCCCAAACATTTCAGGGGGATTACCCGCAGAAATGTCCGGAAAAGTTTTATCAATATAAAAGGGGACAACGTGGCTAATGAAATAATAACTAAAGCAGCACACGGCCTCTCAAACAAAAGACAAAACCACAGTAATAGGTCTCCCCAACTCAACATGAATTTCCGTTCAAATCTTGGCTTAAATTATGTATCGGAAATCCAGCCATTTTGTTTTCTTCAGCATATCAGTTCAGGAAAATAAACATGTGTTTCTATCAAACACCTCTTCCATTTAAAGGAAACAAACTAATTTTTCAAAATTTATTTTATGAAAGAGGAATCATTTTTGCCTTTTCAATACCAGTTCTTATTTTTAGTAAACACACATCCCAAAGCATAATCTTTCCATATTCATCAAGTACTCACAAGCATAAATGCTTCACATAGACAAAATCTTGTTAAAATATCCAGGCTTTGTGATCACATGCCATGGATGTTTCCCAGATTGCCAAGAATACCTGTATTATGACAGTAATGTTCACCCTTACACCGCTGGACACTATTATGGCCAGGATGCTCAGAGTACGTCATTTCTGGCCGCCATTAAGTCAGAGTTGGACAAAATGTAATCCATCCATTCCTCATCTTTTCTTTGCATGTCCGGCCTATAGCATGGCCAGAGCCAAATGGCTTAAACCGGTGTGTAAAATGCTAGGCTCAATGAATCACCGCGCAGCACTCTGCATTTTGAGAACTGATACATCATCCTCATTAATGATTTGCGGAGTGGCCAAGTTTTTGGGATGCGTTTGGCTGATCCGCCAAAGGATCGTCGGAAAGAAGTGTTAGATCAAAGTAACCCAGAAATCTTTGGCAGTTAATCTAATCAAATCTAGCCTATTCCCCAATGAGGAAATTGTATAATGTATTAGCCATATGGGTCTGAAATAGTATTGCTTGTATGGCATATTGGCCCACTCCCCCTTGGTTTACTCTTTTCTTTTCTATAAGATTCGTTTAAAAAAAAATCTTTAAAATAAAATAATAATTCTTGTATTTTTCTGTATGTGTAGTATGACTTTTAACGAAATTTGTTATGGTCTTAATTCATCATTATAGATAGAAAAATGGTTTATATATTTCGTGCCTCAGTGTTTCTTACCTGAAAAAAATGGATTTTATTTCGAAAATGTTCACCATGATGCACGACACAATTATTATGTATGTCTTTTAATTATTGGAATTTTAACTGTAAAATCTTTTATGATATTTTTATATCGAATAAAGCACATACAACTACTACAAAATGTAATCTGTCAGGCTTACAATTTGTCAATCATATCTGCCAGAAAGGCCAAAATATGTCAATGATGACAAATATAGGGGCATATTATCAAGGGGGTTTATCTCCGCTTTTTTGGCTTTAAAAGCCAAGAAAGAGGAGATAAAATTATCTCCCTATTACCTAGCTGTCGCTAACACCAGTTAGCGACAGCTAGTAGGAGATAGCGACCATCTTGGGCCCCACTTTGCATGTCAGTGATATTTATCACTAATGACATGCAAAGTGGGCGTGCCAAGATGTTAGCGACTGAAAACAGTCGCTAACATCGCTATCTCCTATTACCAACTTTTGGAGATATTTGCGCTAAGCGCGAATATCTCCAAAAGCTAAGACCTGCCCTGAGCAGTTCTTAGCCATGTTATCCAATGGGAGGTGGATAACATGGCTAAGAGCATTAGCTCGGTAATGCATGAATATCGCTGACTTTTCAGCGATATTCATGCATTGCGGACGATTTTTATCGCATTTGCGATAAACCTTGGTAATACCAAGGTTTATCTGCGATAAAAATCGCCGCAGCTCAGCAATACATTTTTGTCTCTAACCAAGCAATAGCGATAATTATCGCTATTGCTTGGTAATATGCCCTATAATGCCTGGGGGACTTATATGCCAAGATGAGCCCATGCATGACAGGAAGCAATGTATAGTTTTGGTGGTTCTTTACACTAGGTAGAATTTCAAGGGAGCAACGCTATTTATCCAGAAAAAAACACATTGTCAGCTACAAATGCATAGTGACAGGCACATACATGTGCACACAAAGATGCATGCACAATGAGCTTTGTAAATGAATCTCAGCT
Source organism: Lissotriton vulgaris (assembly GCF_964263255.1). Taxonomy (NCBI): domain Eukaryota; kingdom Metazoa; phylum Chordata; class Amphibia; order Caudata; family Salamandridae; genus Lissotriton; species Lissotriton vulgaris. Next base: position 1,544,847,311 of record NC_141695.1, on the reverse strand, counting down.
CCAAATCCAACTCCTGCCCACCTTGGCTCCTGGGCTGATAATACACCTAACTCCACACTTTCTCTCTGGCTCCTGCTGGCCTGCACTTGGGTAAGTCCACTCTGACTCGAGCTCTTGCTACTGATTGCACTCCTCTTTCCTGGCCCATTCTCACACACATTGACTGACTGATAGAGCGAGGCCTAGGACATGTCCAATCTCCTTGAAAGTAACCTTACTGGATTTGGAGATGATAAATGCCTCATAGACCAACGCAATGCAGGTCCCATAGGTTGCAGGTCTCTATAGGTCAACACAGTGTGTGTGTTTGTGTTTTAGCATGAGGCCCTTCGATTGGTTTGGGTCGCTGACGCTCTAAGGGTCTTCAGATGAGTACCACTGTCTTCTGTAAAGTGCCTATACCTTCTGAATGATGTACTGGGCTGAGCTTCACTCTGGAGAGCTACTTCCCTAGTGTTGTTGAGCTACCACTAGCTCCTGAGCTCATGAGTTATACTGAGACAGATCTACACACATACAAAGAAAGCTGTGATTATATGTTTTAAGCCAACCTGTAGGCTTAAGTACTGCTTTGACCGATTGCTACTTTGCAGTGAAATGTATTTGGGTATATTAAATATGTTTGAGGTGTTTTGTCTGTTTTGCCTCCCTGTTTGAGGCTGCATTCAAAATATGTAGCGTTGGGGCCAATGTGTGGAGTTAGTGGGAGGGAGGCTGCATGAATTAAGTTGTGTCATGTCCCCTCCAAAACCCTTCCCAAAGACACAATTGTTAAGATGAACATACAACTGAGATCATGAGAAGGAGATGATGGGTGGTAAGGAAAGAAACCTGGTCTGGCTAGCGTTCTCTAGATGAATTTTAGGGGTGCCCCTACATAAAGAGAACACAATGAGCTAGAGAGGGTGTTGTGAAGAATGCACAATCATGCACGTCTACGCTTGATGAATAGATGACTTTCATTTAAAATGCTGTACTTCCCTTACAGCGCTACGGGTGACCAGTGTGGATTTTCAGCTATCTGCAAACAGGACTGCCCATAACACCAATGAGTTTAGCAACCCGAAGCTGATTGTGAGAAGAGGCCAGCCATACACCGTGATTCTGAAGACAAGCAGAGCTCTGAGATCTCAAGAGACCATTGGGTTCACTGTGGAAACAGGTAATTACTCGTGTTACATCAATCACACAAATAAGCAACGTAATCTTGCAAGACTGGTAGTCAGATGGCAGCCTCTCATACAATGCACATCGAGCAGACATAAAAAGTCCTGATTGACGAGCAAATACTCTGTATACCATAGGAAATTTGCAAGGAGACAAACTCCACTGTTCACTCATCTCAGCTTTGCCAACTTTGACACTTTCAACTAACAGGCTGCTTAATCTCTGTCCACATATGTAGTTATCACTGTTACTACTGGGCCACATCAGTAGAGGACAAACAGCATTATTGCCATGTAGACTTTATTATACTCTACCCTCACAGGCTGATCATACTCACGAATACCTCTGATGAACCTACAGTTTGTGTAATGAACTTGCCTTACAGGGAGGTTGGTTCCAAAAGGTGCCATAAATGTTTGCCTTTCTTCATTCCATGGATTTTGGGGGTAACCAGCTGTAGCAATCAGTTCCCCTTGGTTTGCCCTCTGCTATCCCTGGCACTGCCCTTTCAAACCTAGGGGCTTAGGGGCAGATGTATCAAGCCTTTTGCGACTCGCAAAGGCCAAAATTCGGCCTTTACGAATCGCAAATGGCCTTTTTGCATGTTTTGTAATGTATTAAAAAATTGCAATTTAAGGAATCGCAAAAAATTGCCATTCCTTATTTTGCCATAGCATTTAAGGAATCACAATTTTTGCGATTCCTTAAATGCTATATATGTAGCAATTTCAATTTGCGAATTTTGGTTAAGAAATCGCAAATTACCACCAACTAGTTGTTGATGGTAATTTGCGAATTCTTTGAATAATGCACAATTTGTCATTTGTTAAGGTGGCGTGTGACGCACACACATGCCCATAGGGCATGTATGTGCTCCATATGCACACACATGTACATTTCAGGGGTGCAGCAGGGTGTCTTTGAGACACCCCTGCACCCTTGAAATAATTCTCAAATTGCGATTAGCAAATTGCGAATTCGCAATTTGAGAATTACTTCACAATCATACCTATGGGCCTCCTGGCCCATACGAATGCATGGGAAATTATTTCTTATTTGCGAATTCGCAAAATGCGATTTCGCAAATAAAGAATATTAAAGAATCGCTAAAAAATAGCGAATTTTTACATACATTCCATTTTGCGAATTCTAAATAGCGATTCGCAAAAAAACGCTTTTTAGGATTCGCAAAATGGAATCTTGATACATCTGCCCCTTATTCACAAGCCTCTTGCACCACATGTACGTCACTTTTCCCAGCGTTAAAAGTGTCGCACCAGCGGCGCAAGGGGTTTGTAAATAAGCACCCCAGTTTCTGGAGTTTTGAAGGAAGCAGCAGGAACAGAAAGTAAGCAGGTTCTCAGGAGCCTTCATCTTGTTGCTTAGCAGCAATTAAGACACTGCTGAGGGGCAAAGGCTGGTGCAAGTGGTAACTCCTGTGATGTCAAATTTTACTTTGTCACTTCCGCTAGCCCAGGCATTTTGGTGAACCAATGTCTACACTTTACCCCTGTACTGACTGAATATATTGACCCTGGAGAACACATTGAACCCACAAACATGCCTAATTTTTCACAATCATCTTACTTGGCTCCTTGGGCATTCACCGTCAAGGATTCCATTGTCTACTCATTTCACAAAAAACAAATCACAGTTCATAGTCACTTGGCAGCGGCGCAATCCCTCAATACACTCAGTCACACAGACTAGCCATCTCAATGATGTGCTCGTTTTATAAAAAGAAAACCATGTTCTTGCAAGCTCACATTCGACAGCCAATCCAGCTTCAAACCACCACACAGAAAAACAATCAACAGTATGTATTAAATATAGATGCCTCGTCGCCTGATAAAGGCATCACACACTCGTCGCCTGATAAAGGCATCACACACTCCTGTCAAAGGCAGAAACTTTCCAAAACACACGGCATCCCCCATCCCAACGTGGACAACTGGTAATGATAGCCGCACTTATGTGCACTACAGTGACCACCGCAATCCAGGTCTATACAGACACTGTGTCCAGCTTTAACTTTTCACCAATAAATCCTTATTTTCAGGTGTGTTAATTTAATTATTTGAACCGAAGCAAAGCAAGACTACAGCGCCCAGAGTGCATAATGTGATACCAAAAAAACCAAGATTGGGATTGACAATTGGCATTATCCAGAGGCGCAACTAGAGCCGAATTTCGGGGGGGGTGGCTAAGAAAAAATTTCGGGGGGGGCTGAACCTTTAATCAGTAGGCAGAGTGGAGCTGCAGGGGCTCTTAGAAGGGGGTGAAACAACTGCAAGGCCTAATTAACATTCAAATGGTCGACGGGGGGGGGGGGGCGGGGCTGAAGCCCGGTGAGTCCATTGGGTGTTGCACGCCTGGCATTACCTATGTGTTTGCGCCTGACACAAAATTGTCAGTGCAAGCCAAAGACAAAGATACCTATTATATGGGTAGGATTTTTCCAGCCACCCACACCTGACAACAAGTGGACTCTGATGTTCATTATTACTGGCCCTCTAATATCAACCAAGACAGTCAAATGAAGACCTTCACTGCTTCTGTCCATCTGTCTCCCTCATGGTCCTGCCACTAACCCTAGACTTCAGCGAACAACAGTAGTTAATGCCAACATTATAAGCGCTGTGATTGGCTTAGCCAATCTCACCATTCCAGATAGGGTACTAAAACTCATTGCTCACATTTCTTTTCTGAAGGTCCATCGCCATCAGCAGCAAAAAACACAAAAGTTGTGTTTCCGCTCTCAAAATCTGCAAGCAGCGGTACATGGAGCGCAGTTCAAGGGTCCACCAGCTCCACTTCCATAAAGGTCACCATTACCAGCCCGGCCAAAGCCTGCATCGGTTTCTACAAATTCAGCGTGCAGACCTCCTCCGGTGGCACAACAACTTCGGCACCATTCGGAGACTTTGCACTACTCTTCAATCCTTGGTTTTCAGGTACAACCTTCAATCTTTATTTTTAAGACTGAGGTCTTCTAGCACTCTCTATTTCAATGTTAAAGTTTGTTACTCACCACGAATGATTACAAAAGGCTGGTAAGAAGCATTCTTACAACAACATCTATCAAGTTAAATGAACTGGCTTTCATGGATACACAATTGCAATACAATGTATTTTTCTATAATGATGGTTTTAACTATGTAAATTATTATATAATCATGTTATAGCAATTCTTTGACAAAAGAAATTTAAAAAGTTTTTCAATAAAATAAATCAATTTTGTCATGTTTAATATCAGTAAGTAGTGTACATTGATTTGTACAAAATAATTGTTGTGGTGCCCGGATGCATTTTTCTGTATTTTGTAGGCTTGCTTAAGTTTCTTTTCCCTTTCCTAATAAGACACTGATTTCTGCTCAGGCAAACTCATGTCTCGAGCCCCTAGAGAAGAGCCATATGTATTGAGTGTGCTGACCCCCAACCAAGTGCAAGGCTCTGCCAGAAAAAGAGTGCACACAAAATATATCCTCCTCGATAGTACGGAAAACGCCCTCATCCTTAAATGGGATGACTTCTGGAAGATGTGCAAAATATGCAAATAGAGTGTATGGACAGTCCATCAAGCCTTGCATTAAGACAATGTAGAAAGTGGTGTGACCTGTGCTCTTCTGCTATTGGTGGGATCGAAATTGTCAGATCAGTTCTCTAAATCGTGCAGGGTATCCGAGGTACTTGGCACTCCATGTGGCAGTTACTGACCAATATGTCAGGCTCCCATTGGGCTGGGATAATACTGCACAAGTCCTTGAATGTCAAGAACCTCTTAAATTGGCTTGGATTTTCAAGGGATTATGAGGGCGAAAAGTCAAAACCTCCTCTTGATTGGTGTAGGAGTGGGATTTGGATACAGATAAGATATGGATGCAGGCAGAAATTGAAAGGACCAGTCAGTGTTTTACCATTATGAAAATCATAGGCATATAGGGTTTATAGAGCATTTATCTAGGCTAATCACATCTTACCTTAGAGTTCTCTCAGCGCTTTTTGGCTTGATGCAATGCAAGCTTCCATGTCGTAGGTGCTTCCCTGGTGCCTCTACAGCTGATTTGCATACAGTTGGTCCCTCTCTGCAAGGGTGGAGATGAGCTAAAACATAATTGAATTTATTGATCTCAGAGTTCATACTTGTGGTTCCGATTGACACCAGGATTTTCCTCCGGCGCTTTTTTTGCCCACTGGGCGAGTCACCCTAGGTGGTGAGGTATGCTTAGACCTGGATCCCTTGTTTGCTGCGCCATGGAGATTCAAGCTGCACCTCACTGATGAAGCCCACAGGGATAAAAAGAGATTTTATGTGTTTCTATTGAGAGAGATGTGGCTCAGCAGTTAAGGGTATACTGTTTATGATGGACCAAGACAGATTTGCATAAGTCTAGCTTCGACCAATAATAACACGAAAGAGCTAAACTGATGGTATGGAATAGATCGCGGTAAACATTCCATTTAATTGACAGGGGTTGAAATGAAAACAAGTAGGTACTCTGGGGGTGGGAAGGATGGGAAGGAGCTTTCACCACCGGTTTCCTGCTCGTGTGTATTAATGTGCCAGGACAACTTGCAAGTTGTTGTTTTGCACCCCATAGATTTGTGCATCAGTTGCAGCACAAAACTAAACTGGGTCTCTAAGCAGTCACTGTGCAAGAACAGCAACTCGATTTTGGACATCAGGCCCTGCATTCTGACTGGCTGATTAAATATTTAAATTTCACACTTTTCAGAGTTTTAGTAAACAGCCATTTCTGCATGATGCTGCCCTCTTTTAGGGACGTTTAATGGGTTGCACAACCAGAACGCAATATTTATGTTCTAATATAGAAATAGAACAACATGTTATAATGTATTCATGGCTACTCAAATGGACTAAAAGCCTAGAAGCCAACTGTCACAAGAATACATAAATAGCCCGCAGGGAACACACCAGAGTGAAGTAAATGTATGTCACCAATGTATATCTGACACAAATGAAAATGATGCACTCAGGCTTTGTCTTCATGTGTCTATGCTGTGTAAACAATGTCTATGCAAAACGCCCTGCTCTGCTTATAAGACATCAGACAAAGAAGAACTTAGATTCTCAACCACATGTTATCTGCTTTTGCCTCACACCACATATTTGACATAAGAGGTGTCCATCACACTTCTAGAAGTGCTGATCCTTTCCAAATGATTGGGATAACTGGTCACTATCTAAATCACTTTAAAATAAATTAACTGGATGGAAATGTATTTTATGTGAATAACATGAAAGTAGCATACAGATAGGCCACCTTGAATAAAATTGAATTTTCATGTCTCACATGTTCAGAACTGGGTCCTCATGATCCCTAACTTGGTGATGTTATCACAGCTGTACTGGGAACACAAACCAGCACTGGCAATTCAGCCGGCCCGGCCTGTGTGGGGGAGTGCTAGTGGAAAGCAGTGCTGCCGCTTTAGCACTGCTGCCGGCAGTGCCGGCCGCTTTAGCAACACTGCTCCTGTTTTTGTTGCAGAGGACCGATATTGCAGCACTGCTCCAAAACCGGTCCATACTGCTCCAAAACCGGCGCCCACCCTTCCGACTCACCTGCTCTCTGCCTGCTAGATCTAGTTCGGCCTTGGATATTATAGCATATAAAGTATACAATGGCCTTATGTGGGACATATAATCCTTTATAAGACATCCTTGGTAAGACCAAGGCTGGTCATTCTGCAACTCTGGCATTTTCCAGTTGCTGCAGGCTAAGGGCCTGCTTCAGAACAGAATAGGTTTCTATTAGAAATGGGGTTTCTGATTGTCAGAATATGCACCCTGTACAATCAGGCCACCACTATGTTAGTCTGGGTAAGCGAGATACACAATAAAAGATAACCTGTGCTCACCCTCTGGTAGTTTCACACTGAACAGTCAGGCTTATCTAAAGAGGCAGTGTATAAAGTATTTGCGGAACACACACACAGCAACACTGAAAGCACCACAAACATACTCCACACAGGGTTGGAAAAATAGACAATACGTTTATGAGTAAAACAAAGCCAAAATGAAAAAAATACAATACGTAGAATTGGAGTTATGGATTTTTAAAGATTAAATAAAATTATAGTACTAGAATCATAAAATTCCAACCAGGGACATTTGGTCAGATTAGACCGGGGTAAATCCAAAGTTCAGGCTGACTGTGACAGAGGGCAGGCTGGCTACAGGACTCATGAAGGTCTAACTGACAAAATACCTTGGATGGAGGAAGCGTTGACATCGAAGACTCAATGCAACGAGCAGAGGAGGCAAGGCACTGTTGTCTAACCTGTGGATGGAGGCGAATCGTTGTTTCCAATTTGCGCAGTTGATGAAGGCTTCACCAATGAACCCTTAATGATGCAGGCAATGCATCATCATCGAGCTGTGCAGTCTGCCTGCGTCGAGCCACACAGTATGTTGAAGCGATGTCGTCAAGCCGCAGTCATGTCGGAATCAAAGGGTGATGTGTTGGTTCAGAGTGGCTCATAGCCGTTGCTGTGTATGTTTTGATGGATCAGCACTGCAGAAATCACCTTTCAACGGCCCAGTACTGGATTGGCATTACTTGGCAAGACAGGACTCACATATGGCATAGTCCAGAGAATTGCTGCAGGGTTGAAGGAAGTCTTTGATGGTGCTGGGGCTCAAGATTAGATCAATATCTTATCACCCTTGATCTAACCCCGATTCTGGTCGACTGAATCTTTGTTGCCTGTCTTTGAGGAAAGAAGGTGCATCTAATACCAGGTCAGAACAATCAATAATGGCTTGACTCGGAAGAACCACAGACTACTTCTAGCTTTCAAAGGTTTATTATAAAATCAATATAAGTTGCAAGTACAGGCATCTCAAGATGAGATTCACGAGATATACAGGCCCAACTACATACATGTGCTCTCTGAAAGCCCTCAGACGAGCAATGAAAACTACCAGCACCAATTCTAAGAATAACAAGGCTATTAGCATGGATACGTATTGAGATCTCTCCGTCATTTACAGGAGGAGGGAAAATACAGGTTAGGCTGTCCCTACCCTGATCTGGATGGTATCCCTACTTAACAAGTTCTCATCCTACCAAAAGGTGTCAGTCATGAATGTCTTCCTAAGAAGATCACCCACTCTTAATCTCTAAGTGGAAACCTATATTCGCCAGTCATAACCCCTCTCTGCCTACCCATCCGCTCTCTGAAGGGTCCTCAGGCATCTGCTCTACCTCCACCCAGGGGTGCTGTCCCTAATACAAAACAATATCATTCTGAGACGCCCCTCGGGAGACGCCCCTTCACGTGATGTTTTCTTCTGGCTTTTTCCATCATCTTCCCCGTTGAGCCTCGTGCGTTAAAGTTGACCTTGCTTCCCAGACTCGTCTCCGGCCCGCTGATACACCCCAACATTCTCAAACCCTCCTACATGTCTGCGTCTAACTCCTAAACAGTTCTCTATTCATTTTGTTTATTAGTTTTAGTCCCCCTCACATTTGCAGACAGACATCTGTAGCTGGATCCCCATTCTCATAGACTTCTAACAGAAGTTTGCAACAATTTCTAGACACAAGTCGGCCTGTGCCTTTACGTGCAGATTAGAACTTTTAGGCCTACAACTCTTCTCGCAGTAGTTAACTAAAATAACATGTTAGCATCATTTCTGAATTAATAAAAGGAACTCACATCTATGGAATATAAGTCTAACGAATAAACAACATTAATTATAACATTTGTGCTGTCCATGTAAATGAAAAATATCCCATTCTAACTCTTTCAGACATGGCCATGTGGCCTGTTCCCTTCTGTGCCCTGCAGCACGCCCTTCTGCCATTAGCAGCTACATTTAGCATGGACCCTGATAATCACGTCTAATAAGGTTATACATTTCACACTCGTTTCTACATTAATTCCCCTTCTATGTGTATATTCTCTACATTGGCTACACAGTTCAGATATAGGTGAATATAATATTCGCACTCATGGCATTTCTCTTCATGACTTGTGCGTACTACATGTAAATCGGACATATTCATACATTTTACATTTTACTCAGTTTACGCTCTCTCAGTTCCCCCCTTTGATGACCTCTCGGGGTCATCACCAACACTTAAACTGAAGTAATTGCTAATGCTCCTCGTTTCTGCGTTTCTAGAGCCCTCAAGCTCCTGTACTGATTGTCTTGTATAGCAGCCAATCTCTGTAGCTGCTCTCTTCTGGATCTTTCCAACTCATTTGATCTATACCATTGATACAACCTCACCAGTCCCCACAACATGATCACACAGATCACTATTATGATGATAGGTTTCAGTATGTACCAAACAAAGCTCCTTCCTATGTTGGCGAACCAACCTCCAACTTCACCCATTCCATGACCCACTTTTTCCCAAACATTTTCTTTTGATAGGTCTTCGATCTCCTTGTGAATATTAGTTATATTCATAATGACCTTTTCCAGGGGCTTTGAATTGTCTGGAATGTAAGTGCAACATTCCTGGACCTTCAAAGCCTTACAGACTCCGCCCTCTTTTGCTAGCAGGACGTCTAATGCAAGACGGTTCTGAAGCACCATGGCCCTTATCGATTGCATCTCTCCTTCTACCAACATTAAGGACCTAGCAGTGCTAGCAGACAACCTGTCCACGACTGTAGCCAATCGTCTAATTTTGACATCATTGAGAATCAGTCCTAAAAGAGGAAAAACAGCTCCAAATACATCTCCGACCATTTCTGCATCTCTCAGGTCTCTTCTCCCCCTCACTGAGGCTTTGCCCTCGATTATCTCTAAGTCTTGGGCATGGTATATTTTGGGGAAGATGATTGCCAAATAACATGATCCGTACCAGTTGTCAGGCAATCTCACGTAGGCATTTCTCCCACACACAAAGTATACATTTGGAATCACTTGCATTCCTTTCAGGAAGTCCTTGGTATAGTACTCTATATTGAAAGCATGTTCACAACTGACTTCTCCTACGTATACATTCTCGTAATACGTTTTGGCTCTGTGAAGACATAATTTCCCTCTTTGCGTTTTATCTAAAGCTATTGGACCGCTACTACCTTTTCTCTTGTGTGCCTTCTCCTCCTCGGTCCAATCTGTTTTTCCCTGTCCTGATTTCTTCAGGATCTTTTGCCTTCTATATCGATCATCCACCTGCCCTATAAACTTCTTCTCGACTTCTGACACCTTACATGTCAGATTATTTCTACGGGCATGTGAAGTATCTAAGGTAATCCAAGGAATGAAGAACTTGGCCAATCTGTCTTCACTCTTCCAGTAGTCCCATTTATTCATCTGTTTGTAATTTGGGACTTCTGGTAACACAGAATCGTAATTGGAGAAATAGTATTCAAAACTATCTCTCCCATAAAATATACTAAGCAATAAGCTACATGTAATGCCATATGTCAGCGGGAGGTGATGGTATCTAATGCCTTTGTCCACAGACGCCGGCAACTGCATGCAGACATAGCAGTCTTTAACCTCCATGGCATCCACGTATTCATACAAAAGTTTAGCATAAGCGTTTGACCTAAAGTCACCTTGGGACTCATCTATGTGTAACCTACGAACTTCTGCTGCTAATAACGCTTTCTCCTGTACATTTTCTCCCTTTTTACTAGCAACAGTGGGTTTCGGTGTCACTACAGCCTGGTCATCAGTTACCTTTGCCTCACTCTCATGTCCCATAACATAAGATACAGTTACAACTAAGGCTATAAGAAAAATCACTCCCACTATTAGTGTGCCTATAATACATTTGGCCTTTCTGTTTGGGGTGCCGGTCTCCATTTCTTCAGATGGTACTATTCTTTTCTTTTCTTTATCTCAAAGTTCTTTTCTTTCTGCTCCTTTACAGTCTCTTTTAATCTTCCAGTCTTTAGAACCACCTGTGGAACTGGCACTCCTCTTTCGCAATGTCTTCGAGCTTTTTTTACACAGACATCCCTAGCCCTTCTCCGTCAACTTATAGGGAAGTCCCTACAATTCTCTGCTTCCTGGGCGCTAGGTAATCTTCTTTCTCTTCTCGCTTATTTACAAAGTCTTTTAAGCATCTACAATTAGGCCTGGGCCTGCGGCTTGAATAGCATAGTTCAATATTTCCAAGCGAAGAATGTTCTCTTCATGGTCTGTTACCTTGTTTCCAAAGTCGGGGAATTGCAGTTCATTGAAAAACATATGCTTTAACTTGCTTAAGCGGGGAGGGCTGGGGAGTGTGAAAGTTAGTGTCCCTTCTGCTTCGACTCCGGGCACTAACAGCTTTACTTCCACTTTGATGATAGGTTCAGAGCAGGACACCAGCACCGCCCTGATCCTCCCTGTCGCTCGTTCCCAAGACATCTGTCTCCAGATATGTCCACTCAGGGGTGGCGTATCTCCTGTTTGGCACACGTATTCTCCTTGATCTTCTTGGATCTGGTGCTGCAGCGCCCTGAGCACCTTCTTCTTGATCTGAGTCTTCCGATATTGGAGCAAGGGTTCTCTCTGGCGTTGACCTCAGGCTTGTACTCCTTCTTGGCGGCCAGCTGGCTTCTCCACGCCTTACCCTTCTGCTCCTTCTCCTTCTGCTTGACTCGCGTTCTCCGTCGGCTGGGTCGGAGTCCGACTCGTCCTCCCAGCTACTTCCTCCTTCTGTAGCGTCGTCCGTTTCACTGTTGTACTGACCGTCCTCAGCCTGGTCAGACAAGCTTCCAGCTTCTTCTTGCACCTCTACAGCTTGGCTAGCCCCCTCTGTGGCTTCCCTGTCCGTTTCCAGACTTTCATCCGAGAGAGGAGCTGTTTCTTCCAGAGGTGCTGGAACCCTCCGCGTGTGCGACGCGTGGATCCAGTTGGGCAGACTTCCCACTTTCACTGCTGTGTTCGTGATCAGGATGACTTGGTAGGGCCCACGCCAACGAACATCTAGGCAGTTTCTTCTCACATGTTTTTTCACCAGGACCCAGTCTCCAGGATACAGGTCATGACACGGGCCCTGGCACGGTGGAACCTCGGCAGCCTGCACCTGAAGGGACACAGAATGAATGGCGTCAGACAGCCCCTTACAATAGTCCAGGATCATATCATCTGTGATGTTTAACAGTGCAGCCGTCGGCACAGACGGCAATCTCATTGCTCTCCCCATTATCACCTCGTGCGGTGACAATCCTGTTCTCCTGTCTGGTGTACTACGTATGCTCATAAGGACTAATGGCAGAGCATCAGGCCAACTCAGGGACGTTGATGAGCACATCTTGGCAATCCTGGACTTTATCGTGCAATTCATTTGTTCCACAATTCCTGAAGCTTCTGGTCGATAGCTGCAGTGCAACTTCTGATCAATGTTTAAAGCTGCACAAATCATCTTTACAAGCTCACTGTTAAAATGAGTTCCCCTATCTGATTCCAAAGAGGCCGGCACCCCGAACCTCGGAATGAGCTCTCTAAGCAATAGTTTGGCTACTGTGAGGGTGTCGCACCTGCGTGTAGGGTATGCCTCAACCCATCTGGAAAATATGCAAACGACCACCAGGACATAACGAAGGCGGTTGCATCTTGGCATTTCTATGAAGTCTATTTGCATCCTATTGAATGGCCCTCCTGACCTCCCTATGTGACTCAGAGCAACTGGTGTTCTCTTCCCTATGTTCAGCTGCTGGCAGGTCACACAGCGCTGGCACACTGATTCTGCCGCTACTCTGAACTTAGGATTGTACCAGGTCTGCCTGAATACCCTCATCATAGCATCCCTTCCTAGATGTGCTGAACCATGAATCAGCCTAGCCATTGGGCTCACCATCTCATTGGGTAACACTGCTCTTCCATCTGCTGACACCCAGAAGTGGGCCTCGCCTAGCACACATCCTGCAGTTCTCCATGTTTGCTTTTCAAAGTCTGGTGCATTCTCTTGCATACCCCTTAAATCGTCCCAGGAATCAACAGTTTCCAAAACCATAGCTAATTCAGTTCTGACATGTATTCCACCCACTTCCACCTCCGTGAAAGAGTACCCTTGTTCTGCGCAGTACCTTGCGACTTCGTCGGCATATCTATTGCCTTGTGACACGAAGTCCATATTTCTGGTATGCGCGGTACATTTTACAACAGCGATGGATGCTGGACATTGCAAAGCTTCTAACAGCAGTCGAACAAACTCTCCATTCCTAATAGGAGAGCCTGAAGACGTCATGTAACCTCTTTGAGACCACAACTGCCCGTAATCATGAACTACCCCGTAACCGTATTGGCTATCGGTGTATATGGTGACTCGAATTTGTTTGCTTGCCAGACAGGCACGCGTTAATGCAACAATTTCAGCTACCTGAGCGGAGTGTACTCCTTCCAGGCATCCGGCTTCCACAACTCCCATTATTGTACATACAGCGTAAGCTGCTCTCAACTGCCCAACTTCGTCTCTTACACATGAGCCATCGACAAAGAAAACTTCATCGGGGTCAGTCAGTGGCTCATCAACGATGTCGGGTCTCGGTTTGGTGCATAGTTCAGTCACATCAAGGCAGTCATGGTCTGTACATTCATCCTCATCGTCTATATCTCTTGGAAGTGGCATCAAGGTAGCAGGGTTCAAGACAGAGCATCTCTTGAGGGTCACGTTCTCTGCAGCAAGAATGACTTGCTCATAGCGCGTGAGCCTGCTATTTGTCAGATGCTGTGTCTTGGTCCTGGTCATCAACAGTTCAACAGAATGGGGCACGTATACCTCTAACGGGTGCCCCATAACAATATTTTCACATCTTTCAATACTGACACCTGTTGCGGCAACGGATTTGAGACATCCGGGCAACGCTGCGGCTACTGGATCTAAAGTAGCTGAGAAATAGGCAACTGGTCTACGGGCATTCCCATGGATTTGGACCAACACAGCCAAAGCACAACCCTCTCTCTCACAACAGTAGAGCAAGAATATTTTTTTGTAATCAGGCATTCCCAGAGCAGGAGCACGACACAGGTCCTCTCTCAGCTGCAGGAACGCCATCAAACAGTCCTTGTCCCATGGTACCGGATCACTCACCTCCTTGTGCGTCAGTTTTTGCAGTGGTTTTGCTTTCAGTGAAAAGTTGGCTATCCACTGTCGGCAATATCCCACCATCCCTAGGAACATTCTGACCTCTCTCTGTGTTTTAGGCGCATTCATCTTCATGATCGCCTCAATCCTGTCTGGTGACACCTTTCGTTTGCCTTTCTCAATTCTGTGCCCCAAGTACTGCACTTCTGTCAGGCAATACTGCAATTTTCCCGGGGACACCTTGTGCCCATTAACAGCTAGGTGATTTAACAAGGCAATGGAGTCTTCCCTGCAAGCTTCCTCTGTCTCTGACGCCACAAGCAGGTCGTCTATGTACTGGACCAGGACTGACTTCTGGGGCAGCACTAGACTTTCAAGATTTTTCTTCAACAGCTGATTAAAGATCGATGGGCTTTCTGTATACCCCTGGGGGATACGACACCATGTTAATACGCGATCTTCCAGCTTAAATGCGAAAAGGTAATGGCTCTCTTCGTCCAAAGGGATCGAGAAGAAAGCCTGGCACAGGTCTATCACCGTAAACCACTCAGCTTGGAACGGTATCTGAAACAGTATCACTGATGGATTCGGTACCACTGGACAACATGAAACGACTATGTTATTAATCTTTCGAAGGTCCTGCACTATTCTGAACTTCCCATTCGGTTTCTGCAAACCCATAATCGGGGAGTTACATGGACTACCCACGATTTCTTTCAGTATTCCCTGCTTGATCATGGACTCGATCACGGGCTTTATACCGGCAATCGTTTCTGGAGTCAATTTATACTGGGGTGTTCTGGGAAACTCAGCATGCGGTTTTACTACTATCTTCACCGGTTCTACTCCTTTGACTAGCCCAATTTCCTCCCCTGTGAAATCCCACACTTCCGGGGCCACGGTTTCCCTTAGATCCCATGGAAGCTCATCCACTGTCAAGGTGGGATATAGTTCCACACATATTCTTGAGTTTGCGACTTTGAAGTCTGCGTCATCATCATTGGTCAATACCTCCACTCCCTGAGGTGTACAGTATATTGTACAATTCAATTTACACAAAAGGTCTCTGCCTAGCAGACACACAGGACTAGAATCGCAAACCACAAATTGATGCTCATCGCTGTACTTCCCTATTTTCACCTGTACTGGTTCTGTCAATTGGCTGGTTATTCTCCTGTTTGCGACCCCCACCACTTGTATGGTCTCTCCAGACATGGGCAGGTCTGGAACTGCAGCTGATCTGATCGTGGATCGAGTGGCTCCTGTGTCCACTAGGAATGTCGTGGGGCACCCTGCTACTTCGGCCTCAACATAGGGTCCCCTCTGATCCACCTCCAAGGCTGCCCCGAGGGTGCAGTCCTCTCTTTCCACTCTCTGTCCAGTTAGTGGATCTACGTAATAGCATTCCTCTCCACCTACAAACAGAGGCATCTGTCTATATGTCTTGCTCATAGTCCCTACTCTTGGTGGCTGGGGGAACTGGGCTTGTGGAGGTGGAGTCCCCCCTTTGAGCACCTTTTCCTGGTATGGTGTTACCCCTCTCGCAGGTGAACTCTGGACCTCTTCCTCCTCTACCTCCTGTTCCCCTATCTCAACGTTGTAGGGACACTCGCGTTTCCAATGCCCCACCTCGTTACACTGGTGGCACCTAGTCGTTTTCTTCAAGGCAGCTATGTCTATTCTGGGTTTAAAGGTGGAGTTCTCCTCGTTGCCCTTGTTCTGGCTATACTGCTTCCTACCCCCTGTACCTGTTCCTTGTTGCTGCTGCTGTGGTCCCCCTTTAGCTGACTGCATCTGTACTACCATCAATTTCTCCTTTAGTTTCTTTGCTTTAGAATCTATTTCATCACAACAGTACCTAGCATATCTCAGGATTTCGTCCAAAGGTTTGTTTTGCCAACAAATCAAATGTTGCTGAATCATTAGACTAATGTCTGGTCTCAGACCTAAAACAAATTTAGACACAAACTGCCCTATGTCTTTAGGATCCATTACGTCCAACCCGCTGTACTGCTTGAATGCTTTCAGCAATCTCTCATAATATTCATGAACTGTCTCTTTGGGTTCTTGCCTAGTTCGATCTATTTTAACCCAATCGATGTCCTGCATTGGCACCTTTTCTTTCAGCCAAGTCATCACTCTCTCATATTTGGCCATTACTGTCTCGGACGGTCCATTTGTCTGTGTATCTCTCTCTGGTTCCGATGTGGGCCACTCAGCACTAACTTTGCATGCTGTCCACAAGTCTCCTGGTACCACTATATCGAACAGAGTGTTCAGATCTATCCATAGGACTTTAGAGATTTTTACAAACCTCTCCACTTGCTTGTACCACTCTACGGGGTTCTCCCTCAATTTGGGGAAGGACGTGGTAAAAGCGGCTAAATCTCCCCTACTCCAAGGCACATGCACATAGTTCCCATTTGCAACTTCACGCAAAGGGTATGCCTCTATTCCCTGCAATCCTCCAGGTGTCGTACCAAGCATGCTTCTCCTGACGGTCCCTTTCTTGAACCACCTCTCTTCCCATTTGTCCAATGCCCTCCATGTCCTTATTCCTGCGATCAGCTCCCTTATGTGTGTTTTTAACCCTATGGTTCTTCTCTCATCTAAATCTCGATCCGTATAATGTAGCCTGTGATTACCCTGTAATGCTTTGGTCCTTGACAGGTCTACCGTATACTTTTCGGCTAATTCGACTAACTTCTCATGTGCTGCTCTTGCTTTCCGTGTGACATCTTTTGACATGAACAATATCTCATCCTGTTCATACATGTCCATTCTTTCTAAGGGCAAGGTACCGTCCACCATATCATCTAGATCAGACTTTAAGGTGGCAACATCGAGTCTTTTGGCTTTTATCTCTGCTCTTAGTATGTCCTTGTTAGGTGGCCCATTGGTTTCTCTTCCGTCCCAGCTCCTGGCTCTACGCTTAGGCTCCGGGGAATTAAGGAGAATCCTCCCTTGTTCCCATCTTTCTAGGTCCCATGCTCGCCCGTCTTGCCTCGGGGGATGATGGAACACGAGCCTGCTTCCTTCGTTCCCACTTTGTCCATTTTCTCTGTGCTCTCTTATTTCGCGACAGGACTCTTTGCTGTCCTCTCCCCTGTCGCTATTCTCTCTTTGCCTAGTATCGCTCAGTATATGGTAAGTTCCTTCTCGGCTCCCCGTGTCCCCCGGACCACGTTCTTGTCCGCGATCCCAGTGGTCATGGCAAGGTCTCTCGCGACTCCCATTCTGTCCGTCTTGCCCAGACGCATGGTGAGTGCACTTAAAGCTGTTTCTATACTCCTGCGTTCTCCTATCCCCTTCGCTGTGTATCCGGCGAGACACCCCATCACACTCAGGGCTTCTGTTAAGGCAAGGGTCTCTGCTACTATCTTGTCCCTTCTCGCCCCACTCTTGGCGACTTTCGTCCGCTCCGCAATGAGTCCGGGTTCTGCTATCCTGGCTTTCTCTTTCCGCTTCTGCGGCTATGATGCTCTTGTGAGCCTCTACTGCCTCATCCCATTTTTTCATGTACTCGTTCAGCTCCTGGAAGGATTTGCGTCCTGACCCTCTTAGATCCGTCGGCCATCTAGGTCCCTCCGGATCTCCTGTTGGACCTACTGTTGTGTGGACTGGAGTGCTCCAATCCCTCGGCCTGGGCATCTGACTTGTGGAGGTGATTGTATCGTTCCTCCTTGCCATCTCTATTCTCTCCCTGTCCCTTCTTGCCTGTTCCTCCCCTCTGCCCTTCCCTGGGTCATAAATCGATACAATAGGGCCTATAGTAACAGGTACTTGCAGGGCATCTGGCAGTGCGTAGGAAGTGGCACACTCTGTTTCTGGGGCCCTTTGTACCACAAACCTTCCGACTACCTGCTGCACCGGATTAGGCTGGGACAGTTCTTTCTTAGCAGGGGAATCCCAATCTGTTATGGGAAGCGGTCCATTCTCCCCTATGCTAGCCCCCCCTTCTCGGCTTGGCTCATCTTTACCTGTCTCTTTGTTGTACGGGGGTGGCCTATCTGTTAATAACCTATTTATCAGGCTGTCCTCTGTCTCGCTCTCATCATCCTCCTCACATGGGCTCTTATTTGGGGTTACTTCTAATACTGGGTACAATTTGTTTACTTCAATGTTATGCACTCTCCATCTTTTAGCATCCGCATCCCACTTAGCATCCTGTACTGCTCTTACCGATCGTTTCACCCTCTCTTGGCGTCTATTCAGGTTTCTCTCGTGCGCCGCCCTAATCCAGGCATTGAGAGCTTCGAACTGGGTCGGTCTAGGCATGGGTCTCATTGAGGTCATAACTGCTTTTAATCGGTGTAGCACCTCTAATCTGAACGTCCCGTACTTAGGAAACGTCAGTTCCTCATTTCCTTCCGTAATCTTACTCCACTCTGTGATCCACATAATTGTATGCAGCCCCACATTCACCGCCATATAATAAGCCGGCGTACCCTCCGGCGGGGCTTCTTCCCCTTCATAAGATCTCCGCCTTTCTCTCTTAAATGCCGCCCTTAACCATTTAAAACATTTCATGATTACACAACCAATTTTCAACCTCGCTATTCTGTTTACTTCCTGATGACAATCCACCAATCCTAGCGCGGCTTTTCTATCTGGCCTATCACAGCGCGGTCTTGCTCCGACCGGCCAATCCCAGCGCGGCACCTTCTGACGTCACTAGTCTCCGCTTCGCAGCAGCACCCCTCCTTTCTCAGCTCGTCTCCCGGTCATGCATGCGTCCCATTCATACACTGAAAAATGACTACTTCCGACCAAGCCGTCACTTCTCTTGACTGTACGTCCACAGTCTATCTGTAATTGTCACCACAACTGACGAAACGTCTCTCCGATAGGTTTCTTACACACCGTAACTTCCGACCAGCGTCCGTTACTCACGCACTCACTCTTTCGTTCCCCCTATCGCGGTCTTGCGGGCGATCAATGGTACCTCATGACCCCCTTCACTCTGGTTGACAATTACTCTGGATGTCCGATACACCCGAACCACTTAAGCTCTCTTTGAACTTAAGATTTGCACCGGTTGCGCGCGCTCACAACCTGTCTCACAGTCACTCTACAGACATTCAACTCCGCTAGACATTACAACATGAATACAACACAGAAACACCGCAATCTAACACGCATGACCCTTTATACTCACTCTCGACCGATACTGCTGCTTTTCTGGTCTCACGTCATCCGGATCTTCTTCGGCGGGCGATTCTTCCGATCATCGATCTCTAGGGGCCTTGGGGTAAGCTAACCTGGCCTAGGTCACCGTCCTCAAGAAGGCAACCATCCTCTATAGCTACCAACTGCTGGGGCTCAAGATTAGATCAATATCTTATCACCCTTGATCTAACCCCGATTCTGGTCGACTGAATCTTTGTTGCCTGTCTTTGAGGAAAGAAGGTGCATCTAATACCAGGTCAGAACAATCAATAATGGCTTGACTCGGAAGAACCACAGACTACTTCTAGCTTTCAAAGGTTTATTATAAAATCAATATAAGTTGCAAGTACAGGCATCTCAAGATGAGATTCACGAGATATACAGGCCCAACTACATACATGTGCTCTCTGAAAGCCCTCAGACGAGCAATGAAAACTACCAGCACCAATTCTAAGAATAACAAGGCTATTAGCATGGATACGTATTGAGATCTCTCCGTCATTTACAGGAGGAGGGAAAATACAGGTTAGGCTGTCCCTACCCTGATCTGGATGGTATCCCTACTTAACAAGTTCTCATCCTACCAAAAGGTGTCAGTCATGAATGTCTTCCTAAGAAGATCACCCACTCTTAATCTCTAAGTGGAAACCTATATTCGCCAGTCATAACCCCTCTCTGCCTACCCATCCGCTCTCTGAAGGGTCCTCAGGCATCTGCTCTACCTCCACCCAGGGGTGCTGTCCCTAATACAAAACAATATCATTCTGAGACGCCCCTCGGGAGACGCCCCTTCACGTGATGTTTTCTTCTGGCTTTTTCCATCATCTTCCCCGTTGAGCCTCGTGCGTTAAAGTTGACCTTGCTTCCCAGACTCGTCTCCGGCCCGCTGATACACCCCAACATTCTCAAACCCTCCTACATGTCTGCGTCTAACTCCTAAACAGTTCTCTATTCATTTTGTTTATTAGTTTTAGTCCCCCTCACATTTGCAGACAGACATCTGTAGCTGGATCCCCATTCTCATAGACTTCTAACAGAAGTTTGCAACAATTTCTAGACACAAGTCGGCCTGTGCCTTTACGTGCAGATTAGAACTTTTAGGCCTACAACTCTTCTCGCAGTAGTTAACTAAAATAACATGTTAGCATCATTTCTGAATTAATAAAAGGAACTCACATCTATGGAATATAAGTCTAACGAATAAACAACATTAATTATAACATTTGTGCTGTCCATGTAAATGAAAAATATCCCATTCTAACTCTTTCAGACATGGCCATGTGGCCTGTTCCCTTCTGTGCCCTGCAGCACGCCCTTCTGCCATTAGCAGCTACATTTAGCATGGACCCTGATTAATCACGTCTAATAAGGTTATACATTTCACACTCGTTTCTACATTAATTCCCCTTCTATGTGTATATTCTCTACATTGGCTACACAGTTCAGATATAGGTGAATATAATATTCGCACTCATGGCATTTCTCTTCATGACTTGTGCGTACTACATGTAAATCGGACATATTCATACATTTTACATTTTACTCAGTTTACGCTCTCTCAATGGCCCGAGACTTCAGAACAGGGGGCAAGCCAGCAAGTCCTTGGAGTCACTCTGAGTTCAAGTGAGATGGGTCCAGTCCTTGTCCTCAGCAGTGCGGAGATCAGCAGGCAGCAGGGCAGCACAGCAAAGGAAAGCAGAAAAGCAGATCTTCCAGAGCAGCAATCAAGAAGAGTGGCAATTCATTTAGCAAAACAGTCTCTATTCTTGGCAGAGTTCTTCACAGGTCCAGTAGTGTACTCTTTTGTTAGACTCAGAGCCACAGTACTTATATTCAGTTGTGCCTTTGAATTTTGGGTGACTTCAAACAAGTGTCTTTGAAGTGCACACAGGCCCTTTCTTTACAGCCCTGGCTCCAGACTATCAGTACGAGGTAATCAGCCCTTTGTGTGGTAAACAGGACACTGCCTATTCAGGTGTAAGTGTCACCTCCCCCCTCTTCTTGCCCTGGAAGAGCTAGCAGAATGCAGATGAGTTGTCTGTCACATCTACCCTTTCTGTGTTGCACAAAGTGTAGCTGTCACCCACCCTAGACGTGTATTGGAAACAGGTTGCAGGCAGTCAGAGCAGTAGGAGCAGAGAAATGGCCACTTTATGAAAGTGGCATTTCTAGGATTGGTAATGATAATTCCAACTTTACCATTAAAGAGTATTCATCATTACTATTCTAAAGATATGAGACATGATGCAGCTACTCCTTTCTAATCAGAGATTACAGCTTAAAGATAATTAAGTGATTTCCATTGTTAACCTATGATGAGAGTAGGCCTCACAGATATGCAAAACTTAAAAGTACATGTCCTACATTTTACTTACACAGCACCCTGCCCTGTGGGCTACCTATGGCCTACATTAGGGGTGGCTTATGTGTAATAAAAGGAGATTTTTAGACTTGGCAAGTAGTTTTAAATGTCAAGTCCAAGTGACAGTAAACTGTACACACAGGTTGTGCAATGGCAAATATCAGACAGGTTTGAAAGGTTACTTGTGTGGGTGGCCAAATCAGTGCTACAGGCCCACTAGTAGCATTTAGGTTACAGGCCCTGCATATATGGTATACCACTTTACAAGGTACTTACAGGTAAACTAAACATGTAGTATACACCAATGTTACCATGTTTAGGGGAGAAGCACACTTTAGCACTGGTCAGTAGTTGTAAAGTGCTCAGAGTCCCACTAAAGAGATTCAGCAATAAGAGGAGGCAAGCAGGCAACAGCTTAGGGGAAGACCAACCTAAGGATGACAGGTCTAACAGTTGCCATGACCCAGCCATAAAATCCTCCACAATGTCATATTAGTCATAAACCCTTTCAGTGTGGGGCTGGGTTGAACATATCTACCATGACTGATTTAGGTTTTTAGTAGGTCTCTCACCTTTGCATTTTATAAAGCTTTACAGATCTTTGAACTATTCTTGGGTGGGGCCTGTTATCACTACAGTCCTACAGAACACACATACCTTGAGTTTTCTGGATCACTTCTGTGCTGAAGCCAAGTATATTATGTCTTGCCATCAGAAGTTACACTTATTTAGCGTGGCCCGAGACTGGTGATATGCAGGGCCACTGGAGTTCTAAGGAAGTCACAAACAAAATTATGCTGCAGGGTTTACTAAATTATGTGACAGAAGAAGGCAAATTATGTGGCAAAATGCGGTACATTCTGTGGCAGTATTAAGTTACTATTTTGCATTGTAAAACACATTGCAAAATAGTCTCTGAGCAAAGGGTGTACATTACCAGTTTAACACCTGAATGGAGCAAAGACAAACAACATGGTGTCAAAATAGCAATTGCAACTGCGCTGCCACTGTTTTGCACAATATTTGGCCGTTTTTAAGCAATTTTGTTTTTTGTTAAAAGCTGCAAATAATGCAGCAGAGGGTCTTCTGTGTGTCAAGGGTGGTTGATCTCTAATTATGTGAAAAACTTGGTAGATGAGCATAATTGCATTGGTCCATTTGCTAGGGCAACCATGTGTGCAAATGCAGCTTTTCTCCAGGCCTAAAAAAGTGCAAAAGTGTGTCTGTGCTGAAAGAAAACCATGAGATGTGTGTGGGCATGTGAGTGGTGGATATTAGAAAGGGTCTTCAACTCACTGCAATAACTGTAAATGTGTTTTTTTTCCTTTTCGTTAGGGGACGATGTCTACATGTCAAATGATGCAGAGAGGAAGGAGTATGTTCTGAATGAAAATGGGATTATCTTCTGGCACATTGATGGTTCTTTTAGACAATGGGAATATGGACAGGTGAAATGAAAAAGACCATCCAAGGGCTCTTATATTAAGTATTCTACTGATGTCCTAAAATAAGACTGCATAAAAACTTTAAACAAACATTAGCAAAGCCAATAGGTATGTTCTTTGTAACAGTGCAAGGTTTCTTTTTTTGCAAGTATGCAACATGCAAAAAGGCAAAACTGAAAAAAAAGTAAAGAAATGGCTCAGCAAGCGAGGCATATCAACCCAGGCAGGGAAGTGCACTCATTGTTCTGCTGGCTCCGCACAGGGGTTTAGGCAAAAGGCCTTCAATCACAGAGCAAGACAGCCAGTGGATGAAGTGGGCTGACTCATTGCCTCATGCTCAGTGCTGTGGTGATCTAAAGCAAAATGTTAGAGACACTGATATTCCATTCACTGTATAGGCATATGGAGTACAGTACACTACTACCCCACCCAACAACAATTCAGTTTGTAAGTTGTAAATACTGATGCAACATACAAATTGAAGAATGATAGACCTGGGTATGTATTACTGACAGTGTGCACGTTACCTGTTTGCACCTTAGTGCACCTTTAAACGGATGTGCTGGACGCAAACAGGGAAAGTACGTCCTATTATGATGAATAAGCTGCCCCCGGGCAGCTGTAAACTCGAGCATTCTGTAGAATATAGATCTGGCTGCTTTAATCAGCCACCCCATGCTTCACAGTGCAGGCAGCACCAACCTGCACTTTGAAGAATGTAAATGTAAATGTGTTTCGATTTATATAGCGCACTTTAACCCAGGGGTCCCAAGGCGCTTGCTTAGGGAACCCGTCCTGGTATTCCCCTGTGAGATATCCCGGCCGGGTATCCACAAGGTGAAAGCCAGGCATCCCGCCGCGAGGGGCCGTAGTGGAGATTAAGCAAGCTATTGCCCAGAGTCGCAGAGTGTGGCCCCGTGAGTCGAGTAGGCACCGGAGCGAGAATTGTCGACTCCGTGGAATTTTTGAGCCGGAGACCCGCCGAGACGGGGAATCGAACCCTGGTCCACGGCTGATCACAGCTTCCGGGTCTGCCGCCTCTAACCACTGAGAGATCCTATGCAGGCTTGCAGGAGGAGTCTTGGGTGGTCCATTTTGCCATCTTTTTGTGGTTCACTGTGAATGTGCCGCCAAAGGGCATGTTTACGTCTGTAATACAACTCACGCACAGAGGCAAAGAGATTCCCCCATTTGCATAAGGACACGACCTCGTACAAATTAGTGAGCAACCTCGTATGAAAGCACTGGTGCTACATGTGTGCCAGTGCTATCAGTACTGCTGAAGGGGGAAACATCCTTAACAACGCGGTCAGTACACTGCAATCCTGTTACATCACGGTCGTTACAACCACGGCGATGTAACCACGCTATGCCATTACAACGCAAGTCTTTACATCGACTTGCGCTAGATGGCGTGCTAACATTAAAAATAGTGTAGTTTACTATCCCAACACCTTCCCTACTGATAAGTGGACTGGAGTTGGAATAGTAAATTACACTTTTCTAATGTTAGCACGCCACCTAGCGCAAGTCGATGTAAAGACTTGTGTTGTAAAGGCATAGCGTGGTAATATCGCAGTCGTTGTAACGAAGGCGATGTAACAGCACGCGTTGTAAAAACACGCGTTGTAACATCATACAACCGCTGAAGGTGCTCCACAAGCGTCTGCTGCCCCTTCTGTAATACCATAGTGCCCCAGGGCTACACAAGGCAGATGCACACACTCTTTTCACTCCCAGGGCACAATGCATATTAGGGCCACAGGTGCTAACATTAAAAATAGTGTAGTTTACTATCCCAACACCTTCCCTACTGATAAGTGGACTGGAGTTGGAATAGTAAATTATACTTTTCTAATGTTAGCACGCCACCTAGCGCAAGTCGATGTAAAGACTTGCGTTGTAAAGGCATAGCGTGGTAACATCGCAGTCGTTGTAACGAATGCGATGTAACAGCACGCGTTGTAATAACACGCGTTGTAACATCATACAGCCGCAGAACGTGCTCCACAAGCGTCTGCTGCCCCTTCTGTAATACCATAATGCCCCAGGGCTACACAAGGCAGGTGCACGCACTCTTTTCACTCCCAGGGCACAATGTATATTAGGGCCACAGGTGCAAAAGGATATTTCATTAACACTTTAGAGGAAGAACCCAGATTCACTAATTCAACTGAGCGTGGGCCTAAATCTGCTTGTTGGGAATGAACCTCTGTGCAGTGAAGTACACCTGAGGATGCATCGCTCCTAGATTGGAATCAGGGCTGGACTGGGAGCACAAATCCGCTTTCGGCTATTTGAGACATACCTTGGGGACATTTGAATTGGGTTACATTGTTGTTGTGTTGCATTGTGTGCAATCTTAGCCATGTGTTTGTTATATAGACGTAGTGAGACAGTGAGACTTTAAGGAGTAGGGTATCAATGTTGAGATATTCTCCATTGCACCATCACACATGCCAACAACATAATGCTGGTAATTAGAGTGATATTAACATTTGCATTCTGTGAATCACCAAATTCTCACAAGCTTTGCCTTATTTTTGCAGTTTGACATAAATATTCTGGAAATCTGCTTCAAAATTCTCGATAAATGCCCAGATTACAAAGAAAATGCGGCAGAACATGTTTCCAAGAGGAACGACCCAAAATACATAGGAAGGGTGCTCAGCGCAATGGTAAGGAATAAGAGGTTTATTTATACATTACAGCCTGGCAAGAAGTATGCAATCCGAGGGGCCATTGTAGTAAGGTGTGATCCTCTCAGGGTTATGGTACTGATGGATTATATTTCTGACTAGTTTGTCAACGCTTTGGATGTGGCTGAGTTGACGAAAGGGTCGACTGTGTAATGGCCTCATTTAAAGTAGCCTGGTATAAAGGAGTTGTTATACTACACCTGATATTACCAATGCTGGGGGATATTAGATTCATCAGGTCCCTGCTTTGTTGGAGGGAATTAGGAGTTTAAACCCTAATGTTCAGATAGTAACTTGCAGATATTTTTTTTTTTTACTGGACTGATTCTCATATGTAATACTACATATCCAGGGATGTTTCCGAGGACAAAGGTTTCCTGACACGACTTAGAGGATGTGTTCCCTGATAAAAAAGAAGCATTGGCAAAGCTAGTAGGTCTCGAGTACAAGAGCTATAGAATTTGGCGATATTTCGTAGCCATGCGGTACAACAGTATGACTTATGTGAAGCCTGACCAAAGTTAATAATAAAATGCTATGACACAGCCATCGCTCTACAGAGACAATACAGTTGGAGGGAGGAGGGGTAGAAGGGGGAGAGAGAGGGAGACACCAAAGGGCAGGAGAGTACAGCGAAAGATGGGTGAGAGGGGCTGGAGACAAGCAGACAGACAATGGAGGGTGTGCAGAAGGGACTGGGAGAAACCACATGGACAACGGAGAGTCAGCAGGGAGGTCTGGGGGGCAGCCACATAGACAATAGAGGGTCAGTGGAAAGGGCATCTGGAAAGCTGCTAAACATTATAAGGTTGGTGGGAGTGGTTCGGGTAAGCAGATTGACAAGACAAGGAGGGTGGGAGGGCTGGGCAAGTACACGGACAAAGGATGGTTGTCTGCAAGTGATTGGAGCAAGCATATGGACAATGATGAGGAGTTGGAGCAACTGCATGGACAAGAGAGGGTGGGTGAGAGGGGCTGGGGTCAAGAAGATACACAACAGACATCATTCAGGTGGAGCTGGAGTGAAACAGAAGGACAACAGAGGGTGGAAAGGAGGGTCTGGGGATACGCAGATGGACAATGGAGGTTCATTTGGAGGGACTGGGAAAAGCACATGGACAATGCGGAGGGACGGGACAACTACATGGAGCAAGCAGAAGGACTATGTAGGGTAGTCAGAAGGGACTGGAGGAATAAATAAGGACAGCAAAGGGTGGTCATGAAGGACTGGGGAAAACAGATGGACAACAGAGGGTCACAAGAGAGACTGGGAGTAAGCAGACAGGGGACAGAAGCTGGGCGGGAAGGGTTGAGGCAAACAGATGGAGGGTGATCTAGAGGTTCTGGGGTCAAGCACATGGACAACAGTGGGTTTCCAGGAGGGGATGGAGGCAAGCACGTTGACAGAAATCGGTGGGCCGGAGGTGCTGAGGCAAGCATACAGACAACAGAGTGTTAGCAGGGTTGGGACAAGCACACAGAGAATGGATGGGCTGGCGAGGAACATGGAGGGGAAGAAGTACGTGAGGGAGATAAATGAAAAGTGCAAACACTCTCATTGAGTGCTTAAACAAAAATAAAAAAGTAGTGCCTGAAAAAGGGAACAGTGGAAGGACACAAGTAATACATCCTTGCTCCAGGGGAGAGTCAAACAAATGAGTAAGAGCCAAGCCTATGGAACCTACTGAATAAGGAGCCAGCTAATGACAGTGACAATGAAACCAACCAATTGTAAGCAATTGGGTGGCGTCTAAGCCCCCTGTAAGGTAGCCATAGTTCTAGTAGGAAACAGTGCATGATCTTACCTTAGATGAGACCTACAAATGGATACCGCAACATTGGGAGAAAGAATACCCCTTCATAGCTTACAATTGCACGAGGTGCTCTCCGTGTTTTGGACCTGATGTTAAGATCAGAGAAAAACTGTGAATAAAGTGTGCAAGTGTTATTGGTGTCCTTTGAGAGTGTTATTATCCGTAGTTAAGCAGCATGGGGTAGGACCTGGTGGTAAGTGTCAATGCACATGTCAGAGAGAGCACAATATGTGAGAATGTGATAATAGGGACCAGTGCTAAAAACTAGTGCAGATTCAATTAGCACCAGTTGTAACACTAGCACACAGGTCCAAATGATAACAGATGTGTCATCTGTGTTTCGCAGTTATTTCTCGAGATAGATGAGTGTCCATTTTAGATATGGTGGTTAACCCCAAGGATACGTAATATCACCTGCATGGCAAAGAGAAAGTTCAGAGAAGAGGTATTGACATGGGGATTGGTAGAACATGTCTGTGAGATGGAAGCAACTAATACTCCTCTTCTTTGAGTAAAATAATGGAACAGGTTTGAAAACACTTCAGACTACTTCTCTCGACATGGTAGCTAATGGTTAAAGAAGGACAAAGGGGGAAGGTTTTTTATGATAACATACGTGTTACTGCAAGGCTTCACTGCATGTGCCACTAACACCAAATTTTCCACATCCTGATTCTGCCTGCAGCTGTGATTCATAGTAACAGATGTCTTACCTCTAGAGAGCGAGATAGGCAGTGGCTGTGATACTTTGGCCGGCTCTGTTACCAGCTTATCCGTCCCATGGAACAGATGCCTTGCCAGAGCCAAGAATTCAGCCTGAAACAGGCTGGAGCCTTGCTTGGCTAGACCACTTTTCCATCAGTTGACTACCAGAATATCAAGTTTTTCGCATTGACTTAAAAAACTATTGACTTCAGAATAAGGAGTATCACTATATCTTCAAGGTAGGAGTGTAGAGTTACATATAGATTTACTATTTTTAAATCTACATACTTTAATGTTTTGTATATGTCTTCAAGGTACATAGATGTAGAGGTATGCACAGTAAATCTATACATAACAAGGCATTATTACTATGATAATACTTTGAATTTCAATACTCTGCAGTTAATTTGTTGTATGTCGCTATTAGTGACCTTGATATTTCAACATACAAGCTTTTATATGTTACATATGTTACTTATGTTAATATATGGCAGTGAAATGATACACGGTGCTCGTATCTGAAGAACTTGTTGGTTCTTTCTTCACAGGTCAATGCTAATAACCAGGACAATGGTTTACTGGTGGGGAGATGGAGTGGAAGCTATGCAGATGGGGTTGTGCCCACCAAGTGGAACACCAGCACTACCATCCTCCGCCAGTGGGATAAGTCTGGACCCGTAAAATACGCTCAATGCTGGGTCTTCGCTGGAGTGCTGAACACAGGTACATAATAAGCAACAAGTGTGGAGTGTGGTATCATTCTTATTTGCAGGGTGCACAACTATGATTAGAACCACCATAGAGCATGAGGGCGCTGGAAAAATGTGTAAATAATTGAAGGGGCCAAAGAATAACAAATGGAGAAAATATAATAGTGCAAGAAAAAAATGGGAATTGCGAGATAGCCTGAATTGAGAAAGTACTAAGTTTGAAAGCACACCATTGATTTGTGCTTCCTGTTCCTAGAGTCAATTCAGTCCAGGGAGTCAAAGGGGGAATCCCTGGAGTCAACTTGTTAACCTCAGCCCTGTCTTATCAGGGAAGAAGGACCTATGGTCCACTCTGTGTCAGGTAATATAAAAAGATTTCCACAAAGAAATAGAATCGTTAACAATCTAATTTTATTAAAAACCAATGTCTAAGTAATAAAATGCAATGCAAATTCATACAAACCAATACAATACAATTTAAAATCCAAGGATTGTGCCTTGAGAGAATCATACACGAATGAACACAATGTTATACAAACACAAATATAAAATCCACAGCTAATAGAGACATATCTAAAACATATCGGCAATTGATAGACATAAGACAAAACAACATATCATGACAAACCCCTCGTATCACTGTGGCTCCCAAATATCTCTGCCACTTTGTATTTCTAGATCCAAAGGCCTAAACCACTTTGACTCATGTAAACACTAGTGATAATGTTGGATATCCATCTAAGGTTTACCAGGCCCTGACTGGATTCTTTCTGTCAGAAAACAATGCGTTGACGCGTTTCGGTGCAGTACAATTGATTCTGTGGCACCTTCATCAGGACTGTTCTTGCTGGGGTTTCAAGAAGCGGTTAGTTACACCGTATCCCCAATAAATGTAGAAGACGTTCCACTAAAGGATCAGCTTTGCGTTGCACTTTGATTCTGCAAGCTTTAATATGGATATTTCCTCTCTCCTGACTTAGGAGCTCCTTCTCTTGGGGTGTCTTCCTTTCGTACTGTCAAACTATTTCACAGTGTTTTGTTGTATATCTCTCTTAGTGTCTTAAAACGTTCCTTGAACGGGCATAGGGTGTCGCAAATCTTCCCAAGAACTGGATATGTTCTGGATCTCAGTGGAATCGCGTTTCTGCCTCGTTCCCTCACTCACTGAGTGAGGGAACGAGTGAGTGAGGGAACGAGGCAGAAACGCGATTTGGAAGACAAACCAATATGTCGGGAACAAAATCACCCCCGATCCGGAAGCACTGTTGCATTGCCAAAAAATTCCACAATGGGTTTCCATTCGATCTTTTTATTCTTGTTATTCCAATCATTTCAATTTTTCAATTCGTTTTAGCATTTGAAATCCATATTTTGTATATACATCTGATGCTGAAGGTAAGCCCATCCAGGCCTTTTCCATAAAGCACGACTTATACAAATCTCATCCTCATTAGTGTGTCTTTCCCAATGCATTTCGGGCATTTTACTTGCCCTACTTCAGGGGTTCACTACAAATATAAGGAATACCTATAGAATTTATGTTTAAATTTATAAAACACTTTACATCCTAAGCTTGTAACATGCTCATTATATATGCATTTATAAACTGCTTCACTCGGCGTTTCCCTCTAATAGTCAACAACATAAGACCTAAATTTAATATAACCCATTACTTCTCCCTTTATGTCTCACATTGTTAACCATATTAACACTATGTGGAAATGTCGCCCCACTGCCTGAATTTATAAGTTTAACCCATGCGCATTAAACCAAACGTTCTAAAAATGCTCCAGTACCTGTGTTTGCATGTGCGGGACTTATTCCTCCTTTTTATTCCAAAAACCGGATGTCAGCTCTCTCACACCTGCTTCCCTTTTAACTACCTATGAGGTTCCTCCCCCCTCTCTTCTACGTCATGCTACACTACAGGACCTATAATCCTCTATTCAATGATACCGGAATCAACTTTCCGTTACGGCTGTGAATGATCAACATATGACGACACCTACACTAATTTACCCCGCCCTCCCTTGTGATGTTTCCTACTACTCTGATTTAACTGTCTACATGAAGCATAATATGTACAGAATGAAAACATATAATAGAATTACAATTTGTTTTTAAAATTCAAGTCCATATAATGAGCTGCTCCGTATCGAAACTTTTTGTAGTAAAGTGCTTAAAACCATCAAAACACAAGAGTCCGTTAAGTTTGTTGCCACAGGAGCAGTTCAAACTCGCTCCCCGCGGATGAGGCGAACAAGGTTTTCAAGTGACCATCCATTTTTTCAAAGTGAGCCATGTACACCGTGGGTGCTACTTCAAATTGGGCTGAAGAGTTAAGTTACTAAATGATGGGTTGAAGTGCACACCTTTTACTTGCTGTTTTCAAACTTGAATCATTTTAAATTGCGTGCATCCCGGAAAAGTGGTCCGCCCATCGGCCACATGAAAGTACAAACTAATATGTCGGGAATCAAATCACCCCCGATCTGGAAGCACTGTTGCATTGCCAAAAAATTCCACAATGGGTTTCCATTCAATCTTTTTATTCTTGTTATTCCAATCATTTCAATTTTTCAATTCGTTTTAGCACTTGAAATCCATATTTTGTATATACATCTGATGCTGAAGGTAAGCCCATCCAGGCCTTTTCCATAAAGCAGGACTTATACAAATTTCATCCTCATTAGTGTGTCTTTCCCAATGCATTTCAGGCATTTTACTTGCCCTTCTTCAGGAGTTCACTACAAATATAAGCAATAACTTTAGACATTATGTTTAAATTTATAAAACACTTTACATCCTAAGCTTGTAACATGCTCATTATACATGCATGTATAAACTGCTCCACTCAGCGTTTTCCCTCTAATAGTCAACAACATAAGACCTAAATTTAATATAACCCATTACTTTTCCCTTTATGTCTCACGTTTGTAACCAGGGCCGGACTGACTACCGGGCAGTTTGGAATGCTGCCAAGCTGGGGGCTGATTTAATTGCAGTGGGGGCTGATTTCGTTCATGAAGACCTGCGTTCGCTTCGAAATAATTAAAGCAAAATAAATTTCGTTTAGCACACGCAGGTCTCCATGAATGAAATCAGCCTCCAGCTCAGCAGCATTCCAAACTGCCCGGTAGCCAGTCCGGCCCTGTATTTAAACATATTAACACTATATGGAAATGTCGCCCCACTGCCTGAATTTATAAGTTTAACCCATGCGCATCAAACCAAACGTTCTAAAAACGCTCCCGTACCTGTGTTTGCATGTCCTGGAGTAATTCCTCCTTTTTATTGCAAAAACGGGATGTCAGCTTCTCACACCTGCTTCCCTTTTAACTACCTTTGAGGTTCCTCTCCCATCTCTTCTACGTCATACTACACTACAGTACCTATAATCCTCTATTCAATGATACCGGAATCAATTTTCCGTTACGACCGTGAATGATCAACATATGAAGACACCTACACCAATTTACCCCGCCCTCCCTTGCGATGTTTCCTACTACGCCTGATTTAACTGTCTACATGAAGCATAATATGTACAGAATGCAAACATATAATAGAATTACAATTTGTTTTTGAAATTCAAGTCCATATAATGAGCTGCTCCGTATCGGAACTTTTTGTAGTAAAGTGCTTAAAATCATCAAAACACAAGCGTCCGTTACGTTTGTTGCAGCAGGAGCAGTTCAAACTCGCTCCCCCAAGATGAGGCGAACAAGGTTTTCAAGTGACCATCCATTTTTTCAAAGTGAGCCATGTACACCGTGGGTGCTACTTCAAATTGGGCTGAAGAGTTAAATGATGGGTTGAAGTGCACACCTTTGACTTGCTGTTTTCAAACTTGAATCATTTTAAATTGCGTGCATCCCGGAATAGTGGTCCCCCCATCTGCCACATGAAAGTACAAACTAATATGTCGGGAACTAAATCACCCCCGATCCGAAAGCACTGTTGCATTGCCAAAAAATTCCACACTGGGTTTCCATTCGATCTTTTTATTCTTGTTATTCCAATCATTTCAATTTTTCAATTCGTTTTAGCACTTGAATCCATATTTTGTATATACATCTGATACTGAAGGTATGCCCATCCAGGCCTTCTCCATAAAGCAGGACTTATACAATTTTCATCCTGATTAGTGTGTCTTTCCCAATGCATTTCGGGCATCCCAATGCCCGAAATGTATGGAGTGAGAAGGCACATTCTTTGATACCAAACACAACATATTTTAGTGTTACCATAATGGAGCTGGCACTTTCGAGCGTGCCCATTTGGCAGCCAATGTTATCCCTTGGACTGCTAACACATATAGTAGTTCCCAACTGGGTTCATCACTATAGAGAGGTATATGCTTGAACTTAAAAGTCCACACTTTTAGTATATTGCACCCTGCCTCCTGGGCTGAGGAGGCCTACATTAGGGGTGCCTTACATATATTAAAGGCAGTGTAGGTGACTGTGCCACACATGGCGAGGGCATAGTTGAGTTTGATCAGTTTGCTCTGCTCCTGCAGTATGCAATGGCAAGCCTTCTGTCAGTAGTTGTTTTGGGTCACCCCAGGTAAGACAAAACTATACAGCATTCCTGGGGGCCCCTGTACCACCAATGCCCTGGTTACCCCAGGTACCATATACTGGGTTCTTCTAAGGGGGTAAAGTATTTGTTAACTTGGAATTACCAAATTTACCAGTTTTGGTAGTGAGCAAAGGCACTGGGGTCTGGGCAGCAGACTCCAATGCACTCTCAGAGTCATGATCATCAGCATTTTGAGAAAAAAGTGAGCGGTGACCTACAACATGGGGCACTTTCCTACAGATAATAATTTACTCAAAAGCGTGAGATGAGTAGAATAGGAAACAATATATCCGAATCTGGACTCTAACTGGGAAAATTGATGTGCAATGACAAACTGCACAAATTGCTGTCATAAATGTATCATCTGTGTGATCTATTCAGTATTCAGTAAATACATAATACTATCTCAGTTCATATAGCATAATGTTCCTGAAAAATCAAAGATTTCTCGTTCATGAAAATAGGAAGAATTTAAATGTTGAACTGCAAAACACGTGACAACTTAATTTCGTATTTCAAATCATATGTGTTTGCATGCTGTGTTTATTTCATCCCTGACTCTTTTCTGTGATACCTACCTAGAGCTTTTGTTGCATGAGTATCTGCTCGAACATCTTTGATAATACAAAGGTTTTCATTATTTTGGAATTACTACTGAATGTGTTATTGCACTTTACATCAATCCAGTTACCACAGGCACGGAACATGTTTTTGTATAATTTGAGATGTATTACATTACCTTCGCACTGGTGGAAAAAAACAAGTCAGATTCACTTTTGACATTTTTGAAATAGGGAAGGGAGATAATGGTATTAGCTTCAAGGCAGTGTTATACACCATGACAAAATGATCAAACTGATACTATACCATGTTTGCTGCATAAACAACTCAAAATTGGCAAACATATATATTGTTCCATTTTTAAAGTTGTATAGGTATCACTACGTTTGATGCTAAATCAGTGAGCTCCATTTTTATTAGGTCGAGCCTAGAGTCAGCACGCAAGCGCTGCTCTGCGAGACTTGCTGTACTGGAGTATGGCATAAAAGCCCTGCCTACTCTTCGCCCATGTTTGTCATTGGCTTGTGTCATTATCCTTCAGAAATGGTGGCTTCTGATTGGTAAAGAGGCTTGTTAGTCCCTCCTTAGTACCGCCTTGTCTTCATTTGCACCCTCCCTTGGCGACTGGCCCTTTCACTTCGGTTGTTACACGGTACATGCTATTTACTCTTGTAAGCATTATTTTCTTTATTGAGTTTCTCTACAGTTGTAGGCCCAAGCAGCATGTCCAGTTATGGCAGCTTGCCAGGACCTCCCAGGCTGCTTCGTCAGATGGGCTTGGCCTCTCATGCGAAGGAGAGTCCGCCATTTAGGTTTGATTCTGAGGCCGGTCGCCCATCAAGGAACTCTGCCCGTCACCTTGGTCTTACTGTGTGGTGGCCAGAGCAGCACTTAACAGACTCTCCTGCACACAGGCTGCCAGTCGCTTGGTCTCCCTCACCTTTTCTGCTAGCCAATGCCTACTACGGGGACTTTGGTGGCTGCAGCATTCACTTTGGCAATGCCAGGTGCCACAGGCTCGTGGGATCAGCCACGGCCCGCCATCTTGGAAGTGCAGTGTGGCAGCCAGTTGGCCCGTCTCGGGGTCGTTACCGCACACCTCGCACCCTAGCAGGTTTTTATTGTCCAAGGGCACGTCCCCAGGTGTCCACGCTACGGGTCAATGGTTGCTGGACAGTAAAATTAGAACCGGATTACTGGGCCCTGGTGTAGGAGCCCCATGACTATGTGTGCCATGCTCCAGTGTTGGCCACGCCCCCTGCATGTTTTTCCTCAAGATCATAAATTCCCATCAATATGTAGCACAGGTATGCGCGCAAGCACACAGACACAACATATCATATGTAAAAAAAATTCTATGTTCAATAAATCATTGCATTTCGTTTGCCTAAGGCTTTAACACCCATTTCACAGTCCCAGTTAACCCCAGACTTACAAAATACACAACATAAAATGTCATCACGATGAGCAAAGCTTAAATAGAAGTCAAAGGTATGATGTGTTTAACACATGCAGTGCACATAAAGCTGTTTAATATATGTTAAGTGATGCTTTTTCTGATCCAAGTCAATTATAAAAAGGGAGAAAAAAAAACCACAGAAACACATTGACACAGGCAGGGCCAGCTTTAGGGGAGTGCGACTGGTGCAGCCCCACTGAGCGCTGACCTGTGGAGGGGGCGTTGTGACCTCAGAGGGGCACTGTGTTTAGCAATATCTTATGATAGGTGAGATGAGGGGCACTTTTAAAGGTGGTAGGGAGAGAATCCAAGGAGGCGGTCATGAGACATTGTGGAGCCAAAAGTCATTGTCGCACCTGGCGCCACTAGCTCTAAAGCCGGCCCTGGACACAGGCAGGACATTTTTTTCCTAAATAGTTTTACAAATGGAAATATTGCAGAGCCGATAAATGAGCACGCTTTTTCTGCTATGAAAAAAAAAATTTTGATGAGTTGATGCGGGGAAGCAGTTTTTCAGCTTCAACTTCTGCCTGCTCTGTTGAAATGTATTAGTGGTTCCCATTTACAATGCCATTAGCTCTAACTCCAACAAAAGCGAGACCTATTGCATTGCAAATGCTTGTTACTCAAGTAGCAAACATGTTGAAAACTGAGTGCATTCTACTTTTCTTTTTAAAAGTCAAATATGTTTTCTAATTTAATTGTTAAAGGCTCAAATGCAGACCAAAACTAATTTAAACATGATACTTTTTAGGAATGACTTGACATTTTTGTTGTCTGCACACCTGTTGCTGCTAACTATTTAAAATTGTGTTTAACTCCTTTCAGAGGAGTCACCTCATGCTATCACCTGTGTAGTGTATCATTCCACCTCCTACGAAGTGCTTGCATTGTTGTCCACAATGGATTATTTCACAACTAAAAAGTACACTGAATCATCACACATTTAATTATCGTTCCCATACTCGAATATCAAACAACACGGTGGGACGCAAGTTGCCTGCTCCACGGATAGGGTTCCCTTATGGATCCCATGGAGAGATGCCCCAAAGAATATTAGAGGGGCACAGCCTGGCTTATCTCCCATGGTGGATTTTACTTGGCTATTTGATACTGAATCCATCCCGGTAAATAGAGGTTTCATTCTCAATTTATTTTCAGAATTAGAGTCACTAAAGCTGATAGCTAGCAAGGATATTTTAAATGTGATGATTTATGCACATGACATTGTCCCGTACTTCAGGGTCACTTTTTGTTCACCGATAGTGGCTAACTTGGTTTTGACGAACTGTGAGGGTTTTTTTTAAACAAGGGCTTGATGTAACATCTGTTATTGAATTTGATAAAAATCAAATTGCGGGCCCCCAAAGCCAAACCCGGAAAGTCTTGAAGGCTACTAATTCAGTGGCACTAGACGCATTGGGCCCCAAAATAGAGTATTCTGCGGTCAATCCTAAAGATATAGTGGTTTCCGTGAACTTGAGGGGGCGTTTAATAAATGGTGTACCCATCGTAGTAGCTGCCCCACAGACCCCAGACATAGAAGATGAATTAGCCCAGTGGAGCTGGGTTGCAAGAGCCCTGAATAATACCCATGTGAATGCAGTAAGGATTGCTCCATTGAGGTAGCCTGGGTGGGCTGCTCGTGTCCTGGAATATGGCTGGCCTGGGACCTAAGGAAACAAAATTAAATTCCTTAAAAAGTATGAATCCCATAATTATATGTCTACAAGAAACTTGGTCTTGTAAAGAATTTGAATGTGATGGCTATGTTGTATATTCGTGTTACGCGAAGCGATCGGAAAGGGGACATGCCAGCGGGGGGTATCTATTCTGCTTAAAAACTCCATCAATTGGAACCAGAAGGTTTTTCCTCACCCCTCAAACCTCTGTATATGTTTGAAGTTGGCATGCTTGGGAGATTCTGACACGCCCACCTCCTTTCTTGTGGCAAACTTGTACGTCCCCCAGGGGAAAAATTTTGATCATCTTTTGCCCGTATTTTTCTCTTTCATTCAGGAAATAGCTACTAGGGAAGATTGCCCCCTAGTGATAGTAGTGGGGGACTTAAATGCTAAAATTTCAAATTCTGCCTCTGAGATTTATGCCAACATTGATAAAGAGGAAATCTGGCACATCCCTAAGATTATATTTCCAAATAAACTAAAGACAGACAAGCGGGGGTTTCTCTTGCTTGATAGCATCAGAAGTTCGGATCTTGTTATCTTAAATGGGAGAGTGCCTGCCGATAAAACAGCCCATTTTACCTTTCATTTTCAACATACTCAGAGCCTTTTAGATTATGTGATTGTTTCCTACCAAATGTTTGGGCTTGTGATAACTTTTCTGTTAGCCCGTCGGTATGGAGCGAACACTGTATAGTGGGTATGTCAGTGGCTTTCGATCTACCCACACTGGACTCAGGGAATGCCGGTCAGGGCTTGGCCACTTTTAATAAAGGAAATGGTCGATCTTTTTGGAGGCAAAAAAACACTGTTGAAGTAGGCTCCATTGTGAAGATGGTGTATGTCGAAAAGGAAGGTATTGCTCACTCCAATATGATATCCTTTTTTGAGGCTCAAATGAAGAAGATTTGTAACTTATGCTCCACATCTTCTGAACCTCTCACGTATAAACAAGATAGGTCTCATATGATCGTTTTAAAACAGGCAATTAACCATCTTGTTCGAAAAGAGCACATAAATTATCTCCTTGGTCGACAGCAGGAAATTAACCGCCTCAAGCGAGTGAGAAGTCGCCTCATGCTCAGCGAAAAAAGAAAGGAGCTTGACGCGATGTAGATAGGGCTGAGGGAAGCCGCAAGGGCCAAGGACTCGAGAAAATATTGGCTCTTGATCGCTGAATATTGTGATTCAAGGCAGAGAGCTACTCCGATACCGATTCCCAAAAAGGAATGGGTGGATTACATCTCTCTATTATATAGAAATAATAGTCCAGTTTCTCCCGTGTTGCCTGAGGAGGTTAAACCTGCATCTGGCAGGAATTGATAAAGTACATAAAGATTGCTAGAATGTCCGGTGCACAAGGGCTGG
Organism: Lissotriton vulgaris; assembly: GCF_964263255.1. Classification (NCBI taxonomy): domain Eukaryota; kingdom Metazoa; phylum Chordata; class Amphibia; order Caudata; family Salamandridae; genus Lissotriton; species Lissotriton vulgaris. The sequence continues at coordinate 1,544,808,579 of NC_141695.1, read as the reverse complement.
ATGGTATCCCAATTGCACTAATCAAAAAGGAGCCAGAAGCATGGGGTGATTTTTTTAGAGCCAATTTTTAAATATTGCTTCTTTATGAATAAAATCCCCCCCCCCTCTTAGAAGGGGAGCATTATAGGCCCCCTGTATAAAAAAGGACCAAAAACGGTGCAGACTAGTTTTAGGCAGATTGCCCTCCTGGATGCCTCCGGCAAATTATTTGCAAAAAGCATATTATGCGACTTACAACAATGGGTCTATGATCAGGATATCCTTCCACCGGAACAAGCCGGTTTTTAGAAAGAACCATGGCACCTTAGATAATATAGCGGTTGTTCAGACAATTGTGGAGAAATATGTTTTCTCCCGAGGGATGCCAGTTTATACAGCCTTTATTGATTTCTCCACGGCGTTTGACAAGGTGGACCGCCAGAACCTGTGGAGAAAACTTGTCTCCCTCGGCATTCCAAATCATTTCCAGGGTCTGATCATGGCATTGCATACTGACACCTGGTGCCAGGTTCTAATGGGAGGCTCGCAAGGGTTAACATGCAAAATTGGAACGCATAATGGGCTTAATCAGGGTTGTCTATTAGCATCATTTTTATTTTCACTGTACATCGTTGATCTCCCTGGCACTTTGAACTTGGCGAGAGGGGATGGCCCCAAATTTGGTCGAATGTCAGTTGGGTCTTTATTGTATGCAGATGATGTTCCAATATTCGATTTAACACCTATTGGCCTGCAACACCGTCTGGACGTTTTAAATAAATATGCAGATGTTCATTTTTTTAAAACTAACATTGCAAAAAGCAAGATCTTGGTTTTTCGTAAGAAGGGGCTCAGAATAAAGAGATGTTTAAGATGGATGCTTGAGTCTAAAAAAATGGAATTGGTTGACTTGTATGTATATTTAGGGAAAGTTTTCTCCAAAACAGGTCGAGACTTGGAGCATATTAAACACTGCGTTAGTAAAGCCGTCTCCCAGGCAAGTGCATTAAACAGAATCTATAAAACCTGCGGGAGACGCCATTTTAGCCATGTCTTATCTGTTTTCAAGTTTGAAATCCCACCCTCATTAATATATGCTGCCGAGGTGGTGGACATGAATCATTGGCTTATGTTTGATAAGGCAGAAAGACGAATTATGCGCCAAATGTGTAATTTAAATTCTCTGGCTGCCCCACATGTTCTGCGCCTTCAATTTGGATTAGTCTCGTCCTTTATTTTAGCCCAGGTAGCAGTTCTTAGGTGGGGTAACTCTCTCTTCTTGGGGGAAGAGGGTACTCTAAGGGCTGCTCTGAGAATAGAAATCTTTTGGAATCTAAAAGCACAATCCACGTTTTTTAGGTCCTTTTTATGTGCAATTGACAGTTTCGGTCCTAGTATAACTCCCGCTTCGCCAATGCCTAAATCTGGTTTAAAACAGTTCTTAAAGAAATTTAGATCCCCTATCAGTTTAGCCAGAGACATTGCTTTAAGTAAATCCAGGCCCAGTAACGTGGCCGTCAGTGGGAGTACATTGGGGAATAAACCACAGCCTTATTCAACTTGGAATATCCCTCATGGGATTAGAAGGCTGATACTCCTACTGAGATTTCATCTGCTGCCTTTAAGAGACGTCACTGGCATCTGGGATAAAACACCTAGAGAGAAGAGAATTTGTGAACTGTGTCAGTTGCAAATCCAAGATCTTAATCATGTCTTATTTGCATGTTCAAAGCTGCAAAGTGCCAGGCGAGTGTTTTTAAAACCAGTATTTATCAAATTTAATATTCACTCTGCTCAGGATGCACGTTCTCTGGTTTTGTCACCCCCGAATGAAATGGTTTGTTTTAAGATATACCAATTATTTAGAACCTTTTTGCCTATTTACTAGAATTTTGTCTAACAGTAGTACTCTGGTTTCATCTAGTATCAACTGATTGGCTATTTAATTGTTTCATGTATTCATTGCATCATTTGCACATTACTCAGTATGTATATAAGAAATTTTATTGGCCGGTTATGTGAATGTTTTACGTATTATAGCATTATTTGCACATTTCACACTATGTTTGATATCATGTTATAGTAATGTATAAGGAAGGAATTTTGTTCTGTATGCAATGTTTGTCTTTTTAAATTGTTAGTTTGTTTTTGTGGACCTCCGTAGAAGTTCCAAAACAAAATAAATACATTGAAATTGAATTGTTCTCTTAGGTTCACTTTATGCAGAAAACAATCATTTTCCATTGTTTTTCACTGCTGCAGGATTTTCTTTAATGGTTTAGTCAGGGCTCAAAATAAAAGTCAGTTTGAATAGGCTTTGCCAGTGTTTCTGTTGTATATGTCATGATTGTACATTCGATTTCCTCGATTATTTTCCCAGATGTAAACATCTTTCAGTAACATGGACGGAGCACAATTTGTTTCCTCCCATATAATATATCACACATGAGAACATTGTGTGAAATGGATTTTTCTTTTGTTTGCACCAATGAAATGTTTCTCTGATATGATGCTGAGATATTCAAGCGCAAAATGTATGGATGAGCGGGGGCATTTAAGGGATGATAGTTAGATGAGACATCAACAGTGACACTTGGAAAGTGTCTTGTAGTAAATGTTAAGTGGACGTAGGGAATCAAAGGTGATTGGTTCATTGGCGATTTCTTTCATACTTCATTGGCATTTTGTTCAATAACTAATTTGCAATATTGCATTTTGTACCAAGTTCTCAGGTGTTTTGGAATTCCCTCACGTGTGATCACAAACTTCCAGTCGGCACACGATGCCACCGAAAACCTGTTAGTCGAGGAAATATACAACGAAAGTGGCCAACCTATTGACTCTCCAGACAGCGTATGGTAAATATGACTACCTTTGCCTTGACGTATGCTTGAGCGGGGTAAACATCGTTTACAACGATGTTTTCACAACGCGTACCTTTACACCGCGGCTGTGACAACGCAAGTCGTTACCACGACTTGCGCTGGAGGGCGCTAAAGGTCTAAAAATAGTTAATTTACTATCCTAACACCTTCCCTAGGGTCCACGGGGACTGGTGTTAGAATAGTAAATTAAACTATTCGAAATCCGCGCCCCCCAACGCAAGTCGTGGTAACGACTTGCGTTGTCACGGCCGCGTTGTAAAGGTATGCGTTGTGACGGTACGCGTTGTACCGTCATATATCCCTTGAGCGGGTGAATGGGAAAAAGGATTTGTAAGACCCTTCGCATCACTAAAAAACTCACCCAGCTTCCACTAAACACCACTCATGTACAGCATCACACAGAGTATGTGAGGACATATGTTTTAATGAGTGGATGAATGAATAGTCCACTTGTAATGCTTGCAGCTGCCGAAGGAGGTCTCAGCAGTCTAAAAATGGATTGATTCAGAATGCTCTAAGGGATGAAACAAGTATGATCAGGAGAATGGAAAATATTGTCAAAAGTCTGAAGTGTAACTAATTTGTAAGATGTTAGATTGGTATGGTGCTCTGCTGTTACACAAGTTATTTATTTCATTCATTCATTTATGAAAGGGACCATCCGTTATACACTAAAAACCACTTTTCCTTATACCCAGTCACCTCTATCCATCACCAAGAATAGGCATTCTAGAATGTGTGTTTGTTTAATGACGTCTGATTGGGTTTTTCAGAGCTATAGTGACATTATTTGCCAAATGGACCCCTTAAAACTCACAAGACAACTTTTAAGAATTAATCAAAGAAGAACAATGTTGGTATTGAAAGAGGATTGAATTAGAGCTTGAATAACTCTATACTTGTCTATGGGATTGCCTCTTTCAGGACACATTTTGACTATTTTTGCCTCTAGAGCTGTAAAAGATCTTTTCTTTGCCAGTTATCAGTGCATAAGCTTGGGAAGGTACAGGTATCTCTGCAGGCAGAAAATAATAATCATATAAGTGTATCTAGCACTGGCAATCTCCTTTCCACTTATCCTTATAAGTGGAAAGGAGACCTGATTCACACTTCTCTGATAATTCTACCCTAGATATACGTATATTACCATTTTAGTTTATCAGTTATACTTCTAGTTAAAATCCCACTCTGCACTGCCACCGAGTTTATTGCAGCAATGTGATTTTGTCATTCCAAATGTTGCACAAATAGATTAGGCTTGTTTCCTATGTTTAAGGCAAATTATAGATGTGGAGAAGGTTTGGTCCAAAAATTGTGAGATTTTGAGGCTTGATTATAAGCAGGGCCACTGGAATTATGCGATTGTGCGGCTGCAGCGACTGTTGCATAATTTTAGATTTGCTGCAGTTGTTACATAATCCATCATCTGCTGCATAATCTTCATATTTTAATGAAAAAATAGTTTCTATCTCAAACGGCTCCAATGGTACCAAAAGTGCAACAACATCTGTTGCCACGCACTGAGAGGCCCTTTGCAAAGCTGACCTGTTTCTGTTTCTTATTGCTATTTTTGGGTATTAAACTGGTACTAAGGAGGTGCAACCAATGCCCAGACAATGTTACCAAGTTTAAAAATGAGGAAATAATGAAGTAATGCTATTAGAAAATATGCAACTTTATGGCACCTAATTTGCCTTTTCTTGCTGCATTTGTTTCCTGCCGCTAAAACGAGGATAATTTTAACGATGTTCTTGCTAACATGCCCCCAAGTGTTCTGTCAAGCATAGGTTTTTTACTAGAAGGGGATCCTCCCAGTACAACAAATATCCTTTAAGACGTTTCCCACTGTGTGTGTGCTGTACAGTGCACAGTGCATCACACATGTAAAGTTTGAAACATGTGGAGCCTTTTAAAAGTTCCTCCACTGTTACGCCTGCCTTGAGGAGAAGTACTTTTGTGGCTCACATACCTGTCTATAAATGTTAGTAGGTACGTATTTGCCTCAAAACCAATGGGTGAGTGCATGGGAACACCCATGTACCACTTATGGCACACCCCCCCTTGATACCAAGTAGCACAATTAAGGGCATAGTGCTACTTTGCGCTACTGAGGGAAACTTTCATACACACATCATGCTTTACATTGGATTGTACATCCCACCACAACACTGTGTGCTGGGTTTGTGTCACTTTTGTGATGCAAGCTCAGTGCAAAGTGTTAATATATCTGAATCAGAATCTCTAGACAGGTACTTGCCAATATTATGATGACGATTTGTGTACTTACTGCAAGCTAATGTAAGGTTACCAATTGACCAATGCGGAGCAAATGCTGCTGTACTGTGTCAAATCAGAAGGTAATGAAGATGCCAAAGAGAAGGGGCCTCTAAAGCATGAGAGAAAAGTGGCATGAGCTTTGCATTGAGCATTACAAATTTTGCTATACATGTTCCGGATTGCAAAGAAAGTCGAAACTTGCTCCACCAGCTATTCTTTAGTTATGGTTCTTCAAGTACGCTAAATCATAAAATGTACAAACACCTAACATTTCAAAGGTAACTAAAAATGTAGCTAGTTCATTTCAACTAAATGCACATTAGTGTTTTTATCAGCCACGGCCCATGTAGGGCGTGCCACCGGGCGGTGACGTGGCGCAGGGGAGGGGCAGGGTGGGTGGGTTGTAAAACGCAGGAAACGGATGATTTTAGATAAATACTGAATAGAAAAAAAACAAATTTTGTTGCTCGCGCTGCATCGCAAATGTGATGCAGCGAGCGCAACAATTATTTTTTTTTCCAGTACTTACCTGAAATCGTCCGTTTCCTGCATTCTACAACCCCCCACCCTGACCCTCCACAGCCACGCATCACCGCCCGGTGACACGCCCTACACGGGCCGTGGCTGTTTTTTATCAAATGGTAGATTAATTTTAACTCTCTGCGGCACCTCATATTTACCTGCAGCAATGTTCACAGAAGCATGTTTGAATCATGTCTTTGAATGTCATGCCCCTCACCCAACATCTATAAAGGATGCACTAAATCCATCATCCTTATCAACCATGCAGTCCAAAAGGGTGCCCGGAACCACAAGGCAAATAAGAATACTTCACAGCTTTGTCCAGTGTATTAAGTGCTATATAAATTCAAGAGGACCAAACAACCACATCATTTTTCTGGTTTTATACCATCACAAGTGGTTAGGTAAGGATGCGGGCCTGTTAGTGGTAGCAAGGGTGGTGCACCTGGCCTAGCCAAGGATGCCTGCCCCATTGCCTTTTGAGGATTGTCTAGGAGGTCAGACAAGTGGGGCAGAGGTGACAGGGAGTGCCACCTGTGATGTTAACTTGTGATTTTAGTCAGGGCCATGGCTTTTTTTTTACTGTAGCCAGTGCAAAGGCGCCACGGCCCAGTTTTCTCTGCATTGTCTGCTGTTTAACAGCAGAGACACAGGAGGTGATGTGAGGAAGGCTTGCAATAAGTCTAATCACTGGCAGCCAGTCAGAGTAGCATTCCAACTCATTCTTCTTTTGCCCACCATGCCACCTCTGTTTGAACCCAGCCATATGCAAATCAGTCTTACAAATGCTCAAACAGGAGCAGTCCACTCTGAACTAACAGGCCAGGTCCTCCATGAGCCACACCACAAGTAACCCAAGACCAGTTTCGCCCTGATTCGGACCCTTCAGTGTGTAGCTTGGTTTCAGTGGCACAGTGAGCAAGGGGCTCATGTATGGGCATACCATTGACACTCAGTGCGTTACATAAGGCTCACAAAAGGTGATGGCAGAATGCTTGCAGTAGGTATAACCATTGGCAATCACTTGGGATAGCATTCCAAAGATTTGTTCTTTTGACTACCTGGCCAACTCAGTTTTCACCCAACCATATGCAAATCTTCTCGACCTTACTCGGAGCAGTCCTATCTAAACTGCCAGGTTCTCTCTGAACCAGTACACAAGCAACCCAGGAACAGTTTTGCCCTGATTTGCTCAGAATTCTTTTGAAGTGTCTCCCTGGGTTTAGCTCTGTGTGGTCTCTTCCTCTGGGAGAGGTTGGGGGACAGTCTGTGCCACGGAGAATGAAACTGGTCCCAAGCAGGCACTGGTAAAACTCTAACAGAGGCTATTGCAGAGCAGAGGCCAAACATTTAGTCAATGGGTTTGTTCAGGAGCTTATCATGAGGTAGAAAAAAAGACAAGGAGACAGTGTGGAAGTTGATGGATGAGGCAGAAAGGCAGCAAAAAATAGAGGTGGATACAATGAGGTTGGGAGGAGAAGGGTAGCTATGGAAGTAAGATATTAAAGAGGGAAAGAATGAAGGGTTTAGACTGGGATATGACATAGAGAGAATAAAAGAAGAGGAGAGACAGTAAGAAAATTAAGTAAATAGGAAAGACACATAGGAAAGGAATATTGGAGAGTAGAATAAAGAAGAAAAGATAAGAACCGGGATTGGAAAGTAAGAAAAGGTACTGGATAGGAAAGGAGAAAAGTAGGAAGGGCATAAATAATAGAAAAGATGGAGAGGAAGGAAATGTGGGAGGGTAAGGGTGAGGGGAGATTTGAGTATAGAAAGAAAAGGAGGCATGTTTGGAGAGGATGAGTTATGGATGTGAGATAGATAGAGGAAAAAGTGAATAAGCAAGAAAGGGTGAGCAAAGAAAACAAGGGGAATGAACCATACAAAGTAGGGGAAAACAAGAGGGAAGGAAAATACGATAAAATTACCAAAAGGGGATAGGTAGACCTAGAGGTGACTAACAAAGAGGTTGGCGCTAAGGGGAAGAACGAAATGAGAAAGTAGTATAGTCAAGATATTGATTTGATAATGTAGGGTTGGAATGAGAGAGAACAGGGATATTAGAGAGACTTTGTGGGAGAGAGAGTAGGATGTAGATTGAAGGGAGGAAACAGAATGAGGATGAAATGGAGCACAGTGGAAATAGAGAACAAAACATAGGAGTGTAAGAAAGAGCAAGGAGAGAAACAAACTAATCAATGGAAAAAGGCGATAAGTCCAAGCATGGAGATCAAGTGGAAGGGGACAGGGATAAGAAAAGGTGTGAGGAGGAGATAAGACTAGCTTGGAGAAAGCAGATAGAGAGGAATTATAGGCCGAATATTATAGCACAAGGGGCATATTACCAACAAATAGCGATAATTATCGCTATGTTGGCTTAACGGCAATATTTTTATCGCCGAGCTGCGGCGATTTTTATCGCTTAGGAACCTTGCTATTATCAAGGTTTATCTCCTAAGCGATAAAAATTGGCCGAAATGCATGAATATCGCTGAAAAGTCAGCGATATTCATGCATTACCGAGCTAATGCTCTTAGCCATATTATCCACCTACCATTGGATAACATGGCTAAGAACTGCTATGGGGCAGCTGTTACCTTTTGGAGATATTCGCGCTTGGCGTGAATATTTCCAAAAGTTGGTAATAGGAGATAGCGATATTAGCGACTGTTTCCAGTCGCTAACATCTTGGCACGTCCACTTTGCATTTAATTAGTGATAAATATCACTGACATGCAAAGCGGGGCCCAAGATGGTCGCCATCTCCTACTAGCTGTCGCTAACTGGTGTTAGCGACAGCTAGGTAATAGGGAGATAATTTTATCTCCGCTTTCTTGGCTTTTAAACCCCCTTGATAATATGCCCCAAGATTATTTGACATCCATGCTCAGGGGTGCAAGGAGCCTTCTACGCCCCAGTAATGGGTGTCTTTATTACCGACCCAGAGTTGTGGGGGAGGGGAAAGGTTAATTTGTTTCTGGTTTGCATTAGAGTCGATGACACACTTACTGGGCCACTGATTTTGGTAGCTTGCACACCGCACAGGCTTGCATATTAAGCTGTTACTTATCATCAGTGCAGGCAGCCTTAGCTGCAGTGTACAAAGCACCTTTATTGCTGCATATAAAGAAAATAAATTAGAGGGAACATTGCTCAACATTGCTGCATAACTTAGTCCTCTTCTTCAGCATAATTCCAGTGGGCGTGATTATAAGTTCCAATGCAATAGTACTGCTTACGACTGGGGTAGTACACAGTGGGATATCTATAACAGCCAGTAAATAACAGTACTCCAGATCAGATTAGATACTGGATGCTGGAAATACTTCCTATTATGGGTTTTTGCCCAAGGAAGAATGCATAATATGCAGAACCAGTATTTATCGAGCTGCAGACTTTGGAACTGGGGAACCAGCTTTGAGTCTCTGAGTTGGTTCAACATCTTGTGATTCTGGGCAAATCTATGATCTCTGTGTGACTAGAAATTGACTATGAGCTTGTGTAATGTAACTGGTGCTCATGTGAATGCTCCAATACCTTTGGTGGAGCTCGCAATATTAAAAACTGCAATACAAGTCATTAGAAGGTTCTTAAAGGAAAGATAATCCTCACAGTTTAAAGCTAAGTGTTATCATTTAATATATGTGTTGGTTATTGACACAATATTTATGAAAGGTACTGTTGTAGTTTGCCTCCATGTGTTTCTGGGGGCTTTTCTAATATGATCTGCATCAACATGGGGATCTCTTCACAGCTCTCTAAAGTTATCTGAGCAACCAAGGGCTGAGGTATGGGTTCAATTTGGCATTTCTGCTTTTTAGTCGGTGAATTTCCTTCCTCAACTGAGTTCTTATCTCAGGTATAATTTGCCCACTTAAAATGGCATAGTTTCATGTGAGCTATTGAGTCATGCATCATATTGGACAAAGAGCACGAGGGCATATTATCAAGACAGGAGATAAAATTATCGCTGCGTTATCCGCAGAAAACTGCTGATAAAGCGGCGAAAATGGTCTTGATAATATGCTCTATGGAATTCCAATCGAAGCCCATGTTAGATGTGAAGACATATAACATTGGCTTCGATTGGAATTCCATAGAGCATATTATCAAGCCCATTATCGCCGCTTTATCTGCAGTTTTCTGCCAACAAAGCAGCGATAATTGTATCTCATGTCTTGATAATATGCCCCACGGTTTCCACCATGTTCTAATAGCACTGGTATATATTTGCCTAAATACCTACGTGACAACTAATCATCAAAAGTCCCAGACCTAGCTGTTTGGGCAGCGGGACAACCAGGCTGCATAAAGATTGCAACTGTAAATTAGCAAAGATTTTGCTCTATGTTTATATAAGTAATCTGCTCCTCCAAGCAATATTTAGTTCAGTTTTGAAACAAGTATTGGCAAAGCCAATAGGTTTCAACTCTCTCTCATTCTTGGTTTCATTTATACATGTAATGGACACTGATAACACTAGTAAAGCTGTGCTGCCTTAGTGAAGGGAGGTATTGACTGGCAGTTGTGCCATTTTTCAAATATCGTACCATGAATCATTTTGGCATGAGTTTGGTTTAGTCTAGGATTGCATTTGTAAAACACCATTCAGTAACTTTGTTTAAACACATTTGTTCCAGACTGTACTCCATTATGATATTTTGCTATGTATACGTCTCCCTAATAATATAACCTTAATATTTCACATTTCACCAGCTCTTTAAGATGTTGGAATGACATCTTCCTGTCAATATTCCTTGCAACCAAACTTAAGGAACATTCTGTGATGTAGAGTAATCCTTTCCCAGAATTAATTTTTCTTAGGTTATTAATTTAACGAGACTACAGTCAACTCATACAAATCATATAATTTGGTAATAATGACACTGGGTTTTACATATGTAGATCACTGAGGTTACACTCATTCTCCCTTACACTCATTGAGTGCTACATGCTTGGACTTCAATCAACACCTGGAGGAGTGTGGCATTTATCAATGCTGCTTTATTTGGGATACTGGTGGTTCACCTATGACCCTGTGATCATTGCGTCTATCTGCCACCATATAGGCGTAGCACCCCATTAATATGAGTGATTTAATCAATTTAATTCAGGTCAAAATGTATGAACCTGGGAGCCTTCTTCTGATCTAAAATGAGAGGGATCCAGAGTTGGTTTCAGAGCAGAGCTTCGTAGCAATTTGTTTTTTTATGTGCGATTTGTCTGGCCTTTCACCTTTATAACACTGTGCTGTGTCACATTGCCATTCAGTGGCAGAGAGTGTGTTCTTTCCATGAACATACATTTTTAAATTGGTTGCACACAACTGCATTATTAAGTTTCTAGGAGGCCCATGGTAAATTGGAACATAAACTACACCAGTGGCATGGAAGTTAACCCTTACGATGCTGATGACGGAGTCATGAGCATCAGTCAGGCTGTGCTGATGACGGAACCGTTCCGTCATGACCACACCCATTAACATTGGGGCCCAGCACAGGGGGTAAATCTTGGCCGCAGGGATGTGGTTGAATATTGGATGTGGTCTGCAATGTAAGTTTACACCACTCAGATGCATGAAAATGGTATATGGGTACAGACAGAACCATTGAAGTCTACCTGGCTGGTGTTAAAATCACCATCTAGACAGCTGATTCTAACGTAGATAAATGCTGCTATTTTGTAACTACATTTCCCATGAGCAGGCCTAATTTAGGATAAAAAAAAGTCTTCATAATGCTAGAGAAATAATTACAAAATGCTCCCCATTTGTTATTAAAAACCGGTAGAGGGCGGTGTTTGCTACGAGTGGCAGGGCGGTGAGGAGGGGCAAAAGGGTCACATAGGGAAAGGAGCAAAATAAAAATATTCTCTTTTTTAAAAAAAAAAAACCTTACCTTCAGCTGACGGCATCCGTCGTCGCTCTGCTCCTCTTTTTCAGGCTCAGGCTCTTAGCCTGACCTGCAGCCAATCTTGAAGTTGCTCTTGCATGAGATTAGCGTTCCAGGACAGACTGGGTGTCTGTGCTTGCTTTCTCCAACCCCAGCAATGCAGCTGGGGTTGAAGAGAGATTCACTGAGCATGAGGGTTTAGCCAGCCTGAGATAGCCGGCCAAACCGTCATGCGCAGTGAAGAGAGTGCACTACCACTCCCTCTGTGCTGTCATCCCCGTGCCCCCCTCCCTCTCCATGATTCGCCAGGAAAGGAGAAATAAATTAAGTGTTATTTTATTTCTCCTTTCTATATGTTTTTGAGAGGGCAAGGATTTTCCGCCATAGCAGAGGAGCCGCTGCTATTGAAAAAATAATTTAATAGGGAAAGTAGTCCTGATGACGGTAGTGCCAAAAAAACTAAGAGAAAAATTGATAAAAATAAGTTTGCCTTTCGCCCCACTGGGGTGACTAAAATAATCATCCCTTAATAGGTGTTAATGACAAGCCCCCAGGATACAATGACATGTGTATTTGTAAGGCACATCTTCATCCAAGGGTATCTTGGCGTTGAAAAACAGGTGTTTGCTGTCTCCCACTTCAATGGCACTCATTTTATCGACCTCAGAAAGATGATTGAACACACTGAGATTTCAACCTGGAACCATGAGGTTGAACACAGGCCCCTACAGTGGATGCATTAGTCCTCTAAGCCACTAGACCTGGCTGGATGGATAGCAGGCAGGCTAAAGTGGTTTCAGCAGTCACCGCTTAGCAGTTATGAGTCCTATGTAGTGGGGATCACAAATAGAGGTCTCAATAACTGAAATCTCTAATCTGAAAGCCACACCGACCTTCATTCGCACATCCAAAGGCCAGGGCCATCTTGGATGAGGGGCTCAAGGAATATATGCAGTACTTTAGGGAAGAATGTTCTGTAAATGGAGGTGAGAAAGTTGCCAGGATTCAGGATGGGGAATTCTCCTATCACTGGCAGGTGCACAGGACAAAGCAGCCACCTCAGCTTCACCTCTCCAGAGCATTTGTAGTCTTAGTAGGTTTTGCTGTAAAACTTTAAAAACACATATTTCTTATTTGTCGTGTCTGAGTTTAATAGTTTTTGCATCTCTTTTCCTATGATTTTTTTTTCTGATGTTTCTAAATTAGTGTGAGAATTTTATTGTGTTTCGTTCTTAACATTAAAGTTATTTTGTACTACTTGAACGTAGCACATATTTCTCTGGGTAATTGCCTGCTGCTTGTGCCATATCTACCAGGGCTTGGGGGAGTTTTACTTAGAACTGCATGGTAACCTACACCAAATACATTTATTAATCTGTTAAGAGTATCCCTTCTAAAATAATATTTGACTTTCTGAAGTTTCACAACTCAAAACTCCACCCATGGTCCTCCTGAAATGAAGGGACCTTGGGGTGTTGTGTTCCTCTCTTTAGTTTTCAGATACATCACAATATGTCTCTCCAACTATGTCATACTGGACTCAATCACCTCCTCCCTCAAAATTCCTTAATGGCATAACATACACTGCAGCTTTTGGTTGGCCCTCCAATGTTCCCCTCAGTGATAGAACATACTCCATTCTCACAGAAAACCTCATTCATAATGTGAGCACTAGAACATACTATGAATAAACCTCTTCTGAAAACATACTTAGTCTAAAGTAAAATTGAGGTGCATACTAGCTGCAGGCCAGTTCCACTTTTGCCAAGCAGTTCCCAGACACAAAAAACCTGTCTGCATGTTTTAGGCGCTCTAGAAGTTAGTGTTCTCCATGGGTGAGGAGTGAAGAAGCTCTGCAGCAGGTTTCCTTACAGGCTTACACTCTCATATTGAATACAGATGTCAGGCCTTCTCCAGAGCAGTGTTGATCTTCAGGAGGTTTGCTTACAATCATGCTCTGTCCGCAGAATGGTTCCATTTATAGTATTTGTCTTTCTTGCAAACGTATTTTGTGGCTTCCTTTTCGTTGTAGGAATTTCCATGTATGGAATGAAGGTTGGCTCGTCCGAGATGACCTGGGACCAAAATACAATGGATGGCAGATTTTTGACGCAACTCCACAAGAGGAAAGTGGAGGTACTTATATGTTAAATGCTAAAGTGCTGATCTTAATGTGCCGGCGAAGCACTTTATTTGCTCAAATTAGAACCCGTGGGTTATCCCTGACACCATAGTCAGATACAACAGCTATCCTGGAGTTGGAGGAAAAGCCCAAAAATTGAGCCAATGGCCTCAGAATGTACATCCTCAGAGTGATGTAGGATACGCTACAGGAGCAAAAAATATACCTGAGTTAGGAGATATGGCATTAAAAAATATTTTTGGCATCAATATACAGTCATAAACTTCCAGAACATTTCCCTTTTTTAATAGACATTGATTGTAGCTGTAAGACCACAAGTAAGATGTTCTCCCTTTTTCAGCCCTGTGTGGCTGCCTGTATTTAAATGTTGGGGATTTAAGTTGTACTAGAGAAGGAAGAAACTACTCCCTCGAATTTAGGTTGCTGCCATGATGAGTATGAATGAAGTATAACAAGGAGAACATAAACATCCCTTTCTCTTCAGCAGTATAAATTAAAACATCCCACCAATAGTGCATTATATATACGTACACCTGTGCAGAACTTTAGTAAACATATCAATAACTTAAAGTATTGAAATGTATTGGGAGTCATTGACTTCCAGTCTCATATATCTATAGATTTTCTTTTTTCTTATTCTGAAATTAAAAATGTCAGAGGGGTCTCTGTGGAAGGTTTGCTCACCACTGTGACATATTGGTAAATAAAACATAAAAAATAGAAACATTACACCATTATATAGCTATTGTGGACACCTAATCAATGGTGGTGTGAAAGTTCTTGAAATGTCCATCACATTGATTTGCAGTTCGCTTGCTACTCTGAGGGTATCCCAGGTACACAGTATATATACAATAGAGAATAGGACGAAGAGGGACATTAGGGGCAGACAAGAGCTTTGTGTTCAAGGTAAGGGTGTCAAGACTCTTTTTCTACATTAGGTATATTTCGCCTGGGACCCACCTCACGCGAAGCGGTCAAACAAGGAGATGTTGACCTGCTCTACGATACCCCTTTTGTGTTTGGTGAGGTGAATGCTGACAAGGTTCAGATGGTTGAGGATGAAGATGGCAATCGTGAAAAGATCTATTCTGATAGCAGGGCAATTGGCCAGAAAACCAGCACCAAGGCCGTGGGCAGTGATGCACGTGTGGACGTCACCAACACCTATAAATATACAGAAGGTAAGCACGTGATTTGACTACCAATTTCAAAATGGTGGTCAAACAAATCTGTCACTACACAGTCTTCTTTCCAGCAAAACTGTATAATAAGCCACTATGCCTTCCAGTCAACCTGTCACAACACCCTGTAGACCTGCACTTAGGACAGGTTCACAATATTGACTTCCAGGATATCGTCAAGGTAAGTAGATGTGGAGTTAAGAATAATACATCTGTACTTTCCTATGGATGCTTACCCTGAACGTATGTTGGTTGTCTATGTTGATATTGATGTAACAGTAACCCCAACACACAACCCTTTGCACATTCCAACAAACCTGCCAACAAACTTTTTGCTTTTTAGTGTACCTGGCATGTCAAACACTCTACATCTCGCCCCACTGGAGCATGAACACTCCACCTCTAATTAAACATTCTACCTCTCAGTATGTTTACCACTTTTTGCATCCCATGTTCCCTTTGCCCACTGTTCTTGCTAAAAGAAAGCTTACTACATTAGTCATTGTACTCCTAGCCAAGCAGGTCACGGTGCCAGTGCCAATTTAATACACCTACAGGCATCCCTAGACATAATGTGTGATATCACTTTACAAATATAACCCATTCCGCTCAGGTTATTCTAGTTAGCATCCACAAGCAGGTTATGGGGTGTTATGAGCTGTCCTTCCTAAATCACGCCATGATTGCGCATCAGAATAGATTCCAAACCCTATTTGAAGGAGGTAGTCCTGGGGAGTTTGAACCATTGTGTGTTTCAGAGACTTTGCAAACAACCCACTATACACACCAAGGATCACAAGGTATATTGCAGATGACCGTCAGATACGATTCAGAATGCATAGCCCTACAGTACTATGGCCATTACTCTACAGAGCCTTGCTCTTTACATTGGAAAGGTATGGAGAAGAAGTTGTCAACATTAACCACAGGGCAAACACTGACGCAGGAGAATGCCCTGTCGTTATTGTTGTTTTCTATTTTTTGGGGGATGCTGTATGCCCCCGCTTCCCTTCCCACCTTTCCGACGGTCATTTGGCAAATTACAGCTTCAGTGCTGTTTAATTAGGCGCAGCAGTGTAGGCGGTGAAATGCCTCTCGGCTACAATGGCGCAGCGCAAAGTCCGCTTATTGTGGAGTTGATGTATCAGAGCTTACCTTAAACTTCACTTACGCATTCACTGGGAGCGAGAGGATGTAGTTAAAGGGGCCATTCTGTGAAGAGTGTCACAATAGATCTGAGTACTCACAAACTTTCTCTTGGGGGCCAAATTTATAGTGTGGTTTGTGTCCGATGGCTGCACCGGTGGGGGCGGGGTCAGTGGGGGTGGGGGCGGGCCTAGAGTAAAAAAAAAACTGTGACTATGAGGTTGAACACAGGTCCCTGCAGCGGATGTCTTCGTCCACTGAGCCACAAAACCCGCATAGACACATCTCTCTCTCTCTTTCTCTCTCTCTCTGTCTCCTTCCCTCCATCCCTCTATCTATCTATCTATCTATCTATCTATCTATCTATCTATCTATCTATCTATCTATCTATCTATCTATCTATCTATCTATCTATCTATCTATCTATCTATCTATCTATCTATCTATCTATCTATCTATCTATCTATTTGTCTACCTATCTCTGTCTCCCTCCCTCCCTCTCTCTGTCTCTCTCCCTCTATCTCTCTCTGTCTCCCTCCCTCCATCCCTCTCCCTCTGTCTCACTCACTCTGCCTCACTCTCCCTCTCTCTGACTGTCTCACTCCCTCTCTCTCTCCTTCCCTCTCCCTCCTTCTCCTTCCCTCACCCTCCCTCTCCTTCCCACTCCCTCCCTCTCCTTCCCTCATTCTCCCTTTCCTTCCCTCTCTCCTTCCCTCTCTCCTCCCTTCTCCCCTCACTCCCCTTCCCTCTCCCTCACTCCCTCACTCCCCTACCCCCACTCCCCTTCCATCACCCTCATCCCCTTTGCCCACTCCCCTTCCCCCTGTCTGTCCCTCACCCCCTTTCCTTTGTCCCTCCCCTATCCCCTTCCCTCACTCCCCTCCGATCACTCCCCTTACTCCCCTTCCCTCACTCTCCTTCCCTCACTCCCTCACTCCCCTTCCCTCACTCCCTCCCTCACTCCCCTTCCCTCACTCCCCTTTCCTCACTCCCTTCCTCCCCTTCCCTCCCTCCCTCCCTCACTCCCCTTCCCTCACTCCCCTTCCCTCACCGTCACTCCCCTTCCCTCACCCTCACTCCCCTTCCCTTACTCCCTCACTCCCTCACTTCCGCTTCCCTCACTCCCCTTCCCTCACTCCCCTTCCCTCACTCCCTCACTGCCACTTCTCTCCTGCCTCCCTCACTCCCTCCCTCCCTCTGCCTCCCTCACTCCCTCACTCCCCTTCCCTTACTCCCTCACTCCCTCACTTCTGCTTCCCTCACTCCCCTTCCCTCACTCCCCTTCCCTCACTCCCTCACTGCCGCATCCCTCCCCGCCTCCCTCACTCCCTCTGCCTCCCTCACTCCCCTTCCCCTACTCCCTCACTCCTGCTTCCCTCACTCCCCTTCCCTCACTCCCTCACTCCCCTTCCCTCACTCCCTCACTTCTGTCTCCCTCCCTCTGCCTCCCTCACTCCCTTCCGTCACTCCCCATCCCTCACTCCCTCACTGCCGCTTCCCTCCCCGCCTATCTCACTTCCTCCCTCCCTCACTCCCCTTCCCTCACTCCCTCACTCCCCTTCCCTTACTTCCTCACTTCCGCTTCCCTCACTCCCTCACTCCCCTTCCCTCACTCCCCTTACCTCACTCCCTCACTTCTGCCTCCCTCCCTCTGCCTCCCTCCCTCCCTTCCCTCACTCCCTCACTTCCTCACTCCCCTTCCCTCACTCCCTCACTTCTGCCTCCCTCCCCCTCCTCACTCACTCCGTCACCCTCCCTTTTTCTCCCTCCCTCTGTCGCCCTCCTCCCTCTGTCGGACTCCTCCCTCCCTATGTCTGTCTCCCTCCTTTTGTCTGTCTCCCTTTCTAGGTCTCCATTTCTTGGTCGCACTCTCCCTCCCTTCCCTCCCTCTTCCTCTGTCTCCCTACCTCCTTGGATGAGGTTATATCAAGTCTGCTCACCCTGGCACCGACAATTAAATCTTTTACCCATCGTTGCGTTATTGCATTCTGGTGAGGGCATGAACTACTGTTAATTGCCTGCCGGAAGTTACCCTGAACTGAAGGCACCTAACTAGGGGAAGGGCAATTCGCGCCACGTAGCACCAGCCAAGCTGTGCTAAGTTGCAGTGGAGAAGTGTGGCTCAATGGTTAGAGCAGCAGACCCTGATGCAGAGGTCTAGCCCAGGACCAGGGTTCAATTCCCAACCTCGGGGGGTCTTGGGCTCAAAATTCCACGGACTCAATAATTCTTGCCTCGGTGCCTATTCGAATCAAGGAGTCCCACTCTGCAACTCTGGGCAATAGCTTGCTTAATCTCCACAACGGCCCCCACAACGCTTAGTATGCCTGGCCTCAACCTGGGGGCTTATCCATAGTTAATTCTGTCTTTTCTTTTGTTATGTTATGTCTCTGCAAATCTTCCAACAGCTCCATGAAGCCTACGGGCGTACGTGCGCTCAATAAATTTTATTTAACATAACATAACATAACATAACGCCTCACAGGGAAAGCCAGGATGGGTTCCACAGCGGTATTCGTACAAGCGCCTTGAGACCCTTGCGGGTGAGTAGTGCGCTATACAAGTATCAATTTACAGTTAAGCTAATCGCACCTGTTATTTTGACCTCACCCTCATCAGAGAACAATCTTGTCCACTGACCCTATTTTGTGCATCATGCCTCAGCTTCACACTACACATGGAAAATATGCCAAAGTAGTCAATAGAAGATTTCAAAGCTTTGATTGGCTGAATCAATATCGGAAATCTATTCTCTGTGCTGATTTCAATACAAACATTGGAACAATTAATGATTCACTGAAGACAATGAAGTAGTGGAGGGTCAAAAAGTATTTCTATCGGCCATATGCGCCAACATTCAAAATATTGTCTTTCTGTTTCTCTGTATTTAATTTAGAGCATTCTGCCCTGTCATCTCTAACCTGCCTGTGTGTGTCCGGGCTGAGACAGCTTCAGGGCACACACAGCCGCACCCATCAACTTCATGGGTCTTTAAAAGAACCTTTGCAAGCTAATGGGGCTTTGTAGTATTTCACCTCTTCGTAGGACCCTGCAGCTCCACTCTGACTATAGAAATGAATCACCCGGCCCCCACAGATCAGCAGTCTCTCGGAGTCGCGCTCTGGTTGCAGACACTCTTTAGAAATGTTTCTATAAAACACGGGTACTGCAAGGTCCGCGGGCCGCCAGGGAAGGTGTGCCGGGCCACTAGCGTCCCGCAGGCCGTACTATGAGTACCCGTGTTCTAGAATGTCTATTGTTGGGGATTTTTAGTGATTCTGTACTTGACAAAGAGAATTTTCTTTTCTACTCTATGCTCAGAGCCTCCTTTAAACCAATGCGTTTTTCTGGGCATTCTATCTTCACTATCGGCCAGATTCATCAAGGTAAGGAATTGCGAGTCTTAATAGCGAATTTTAAGGATTCACTATTAAGGACTCGCAAAACAGGATTCATGTAGGAATCGCAATTGAATTTGCGATTCCCACTGATTCCTTATTTGCGAATAGCTAATTGCTAATCGCAAATAAGGAATAACTCCCCATTCATTCCTATGGGCCTAAAGGCTGGTTGGAATGAATGGGGAGACATTCCTTATTTGCGATTAGCAATTAGCTAATTGCAAATAAGGAACCGATTTCAAGGGAGCCAGGGGTGTCCAAAGGACACCCTGTAGCACCCCTGAAATGTAATCTACATTGGTGTTGCGCACACACATGTCCCCAAAGGACATGTGTGTGTGTAACATGCAACTTAGAAAAATGCATTTAAATGCATTTTTGTAAGTTTTCGCTATTTACCACAAGGTTTGACCTCGCGGTAAATAGCGGCCCAAAATTGCGATTTCGCAATTTTAAAATGGTTAATGAATTGCATTTAAGGAATCTCAAATAGAGATTCCTTACATGCAATTCCTCGCAAATGTGCGAATTCTTTAATAGCGAATTTTGCATTTGGGATGATGAATCCCAAATGCAAAAATTGCACTCGCAAAGGGCCAGAATCTGGCCGTATGTCACATATGAACAGAAGGAAAGTGCATGCTGTGAATGTGTACAACTGTGCTCAGGCAGGGCACATACATTGAGCAGTGATTTGCATAAAGGATTGGTGAATTTATCAAACTCCAGCATACTACGAATGCAGAGCTCTTTAGAACAAGCTAATATTAACTCCAAATATTCTCAAGATAAGTGTCAAGTTGGTTGAGATGTGCAGGGAGCATTTAAAACGCTACAATCTATTCACTAAAATGCAGGTTGTGGGCCATGAGCTTGAAGAATGCTCATCGCTTCCCCCAATACCCAATGATTTGCCCAGATGTTGTATCAAAAAAGGTACATCCCAATTCGATGTGTATGGTGGTGTGAGGGTCTAAAAGGCTCACGCCCGTTCAATTGTCCACTGCCTTCCAAGAGCACAAGTTATCCTTTAGGAAGCAGAATGCCACAACCATTTAAAGAATACATAGGCTGTGATGTCTGCAAAGAGCTTATTTGGAGCAGTGTGATTAGTCCCATTGTAGGATAGGGTGCTGACGACTCAGCATGGCCTAGACAAGACTGAGTGTAGGTTTCCAAAACGTCAGTTTTAGAGCAGTGGGTGTTTTCCCGAGGAAACATATGTATACGTTACCCAGACCCCTTGATTGACACAAGAACCCCCCACGGGACTTGCCACTCATCCTGCAGCCATCCACCTCTACTTCGGTGGATCATCTATATCAACTCCAACAGTTTTTTCACACCAATAGTCGCAACCCAAGAGTCCTGGGACCACTATCTTACACCATAAACTGCATTGATAACCCTTCTGCACACATGTCTTTTGAACTACATAATCATGTGATGTTTTTGTCCACAACCAAACGTTTTACTTGCAGTGAAAAATTTTAACTATGTGATGGCATTGTATGTATTTAAGTATTTGGTATTTGTATAGTGCAAATCTAGCTGAAAGGCAGTGGAAGCTTCACAGGAATAATGGCAAATGTCAGTCAATGAATGAAGGGCAGCTGGGTTCTGAGAGTGGGGGTGGACTGTTACTTTGTTGCAATGTAGTATTCTTTAAAGGTGTGCATCTTTATTGTGCATATGAAATCTACGTTACATGTATTGATTTTAACATTTGGTGCAATACATGCGTATTGGCTGCTTCAGGGATCAGGCTATATCTAAACACTAGGGGCCTCCTTTATGAAAAGTTACGCATCGCTGCGTGAAAACAGCGATGCGTCACTTTTTACTGCGCACTCCTTGCGACACCAATGATGCGTCATATTTAATGTATGACGCATCATGTCGCAAGGACTTACAGATGCGTCAGTATTTCTGACGCATCTGTAAGCGCAAAAGTGACGCATTGCTGGAGTGTGTCACAAAAGTGACGCAACTCCAGCAATGCGTCCTTTCACATGGGGAAAGCCCCATGTGAAAGGGCTTGCGTCAGTCATACGCCTGCTGTGAGGCAGGCGCAAGATTTTGACGCAACAGCATCCTAAAAGTGACGCAGGGAAATCTCATAGATTTCACTGCGTCACTATTACGAGGCTTTTTGCGGGGGAACGCCCCCTCTGCATACATTATACCTGACGCAGGTATAATGTGGCGCAGGGGTTTAAAAAGTGACGCATCTACCTAGATGAGTCACTTTTTAAATATGGCGCAACAAGGCGCATTTTGTACGCCGCTGGTGTGTCACAAAAAGTGACGCAACGGCGGCGCGAAACTGATGCAAGGCCTCATAAATAAGGGCCCAGAATAATAGGAATCAGGCACAAACATATCATTGACACATGATCAATGTTAGTCCATGATATGTTATTTTACAATTCACACCAGTTTCTCCCATTGAATTAATAATTATGAGACCTACTAGATTAAGTGGACAGAACGTTGGCAACTTCCACTGACTATAGACGCCAAAGATTAGGTAGTCATAGGAGGCCCTTCCTATGACTCCCGGGAAATTCAAGATAAAGGCTTTTAGTCTATGGTAATGGGTGCACATGGTTGTACGTGGTGCTCATCTGCACTTATTATTGGGATGGGGACTTGTTTATCATCATCACCCTTTGACCCAGAGCAAATTATTTGAGTGTTCTATTCAATTAGACATGGTGATGTTCAGATGCACTCTTTGCCAGCAAAAGCTGCTTGTTGGGAATTCTAAGCTCTATTGAGACTTCAATACCTTAGTTGCTTAGTGTGCTTTGGCTTACATTGAGCTACAATGTTTCATTTTTCAGGAAGTGCAAAGGAAAGAGAGATTTTCCAGAAGGCCAGAAGCAAGTTGTTTGGTGACGCAAGCAGAATGGCGGCCTTCAGTCTTGCAAGAGAGGAGGCGGCACCCGCACAAAAGCCTCAATTCTCTGGAAAGTTTTTGGTGGAGGGCACCCCTGAAGTTGGCAAAGATATCAGCTTAACATTGTCCCTCAAAAACGACAGCTCGGCCAGCCTGAAAATTGACGTGAAGACCAGTGCCACCGCCATCACCTATACCCGCAAACCAGTGAAGGAGGTCATGACGGATACCCAGGCTGTAACCCTGGGTCCAAATGAAGGTACAATCACTACAGTCTCCCAATATCTGAGCACTAGACCTGTTGGTCATTTTCAGTTCCAAAGATAACAGGAATACAACAGGCAAACAATATAAAATTCAATTAAATTAACAAGCTTTGAGTAAAAATGGAAAGCAGTGATCAATGTTACATTCCTCAGCATATTAAGACAGAAACCTCAACGATATGATCTGATCCCAGACATTTCCAGGACATAGTGAGGGTTTTATTACAGCTGTTTTGAAAGACTGAGGGACTCATTTATAGTGTGGAGAGAACAGAAAAATCCTCTAATTCCTGGAGAAAGCTCAATGGCCTTCAATACAAGTTAAGGGCTAAATTGTGATCCCTGTTTGAAGGCGTGCTTGCAAAGTTACCAGTATCATGTGTTGTGTGTTAATTATTTCAACCTCACAGTTTTTCTGATAAAATCCTGCAGGCCAAACCTGCCAAAAAGTATCAGGGGAAAAAAAGGCCAGAAATAAGGCAAAGCACGTGAAATTTGGTATTTTAAAAAACGATCCACATGACTCAGAATAGTAGGACATTTTCGGTTCCCTCCAAACTTCAAATGAGGTTGAGTTACTCTCTAACACCAACTTTGTTAGCAATCAATTCAACCATATGTATGATATCTCTGAATGCAGCATTGCTAACTCTTACCAAATATGTTTTTTACATCTTGGATGTTCAGGCAAAATGGGCTGCCTTGAGGCTCCAGTAGGCTCCAGGGGAGGCACCTGCTTTCCACCCAGTTGTCTAAGACAACCAAGTTGAGAGGTTTACACTGCGCATATCAGGCTGGCTGTTGCAAGACAAACGGAAAAAAGAGATAAGTGCAGTGTAAACTAGTGAAGTGAACAACACTCTCCTGCTGCCAGTCAGCAGCAGCCCTGCCCACAACACTGCTCCAGTTGGGACCACAGAAAAATAAAATGGTAATTAATTTTATTACCATTTTTTTTCACTTTTGCTGCCCTAATGGGGGTACTGCGGCTGGCTAGAGGAGACATGGACCCTATTTCTTCCTATTTCCAGGGACGTTTGGTTGCTTAGGTTGATTGTTTCTATATCTATCCCAAGTTATCACTCATTACATGAAATGTTGATCTATTAAATTTCCTGTGCTCGCTGCTCTGTGTGGAGCTATTTTCCAGCATTAAATGAAGTATTTGACACAATTATGGAAATGGCAAGATTGTTATGGTGCTGAATACTGTTCACAAATCAGTAAGTATTAAGATGTCAGTGCCACAACTATGTAGCATTTTCAAGGCAATGGAGTAACCATTATGTCATAGGAGAAGACCAGGGCTCTTTACCTTTTGTTTCACAACAGCTTATTTAAAAATGATATGATTACGGAAAAAAGTTTTGATAGTTGAACTCACTAAATTGGTACTAAAGGGCCAGATGAAGTAAGCATTTTAACTGTCACAAACATTCAATTTGGAGTTTGCAATTGTTACAATGTTTTTTCTATGTATTAATCGAGGGGCATATTACCAAGCAATAGCGATAAATATCGCTATTGCTTGGTTAGAGACAAAAATTTACTGCTGAGCTGCGGCGATTTTTATCGCAGATAAACCTTGGTATTACCAAGGTTTGTCGCAAATGCGATAAAAATCGGCCGCAATGCATGAATATTGCTGAAAAGTCAGCGATATTCATGCATTACCGAGCTAATGCTCTTAGCCATGTTATCCACCTCCCATTGGATAACATGGCTAAGAACTGCTCAGGGCAGGTGTTAGCTTTTGGAGATATTCGCGCTTAGCGCGAATATCTCCAAAAGTTGGTAATAGGAGATAGCGATGTTAGCGACTGTTTCCAGTCGCTAACATCTTGGCACGCCCACTTTGCATGTCATTAGTGATAAATATCACTGACATGCAAAGTGGGGCCCAAGATGGTCGCTATCTCCTACTAGCTGTCGCTAACTGGTGTTAGCGACAGCTAGGTAATAGGGAGATAATTTTATCTCCGCTTTCTTGGCTTTTAAAGCCAAAAAAGCAGAGATAAACACCCTTGATAATATGCCCCCCGTTCTAAGAATCAGAACATATTTTGCACTCCTAGTATGGGACTCCAAATGGAAAGTGATTTGGTATCTAGAAGGAGCTTCATGCAGGCGTCCTTTCCAAATACCTAATCGTATTATATGTCTCAGTATTTTGTGACCTAAATCTGGCTGCAAAATATTGAAAAGATACAGACAATGTAAATGAGGTGGTAATGCATTTGCAAAAGGGAAGGGTTCCCTTGAGACCCATTCCTTTTTCTGAATGTGGAAAAATGCTGAAGAGTAGGTAGTGATCCAATGTTTCCTTTGGGGAAATAGGCTGCAGTTTAAAAACGAATTGCTTTCTTTAACCCCTTAGCTGCGGCGGCTATTCCGCCGCAGTGCTAAGGGGGAGGGGGGCCGCGCGGCGCTCCCGTGCTCGTGACGGAACCGCTCCGTCACGAGCCTCGGGTGGGCTGTGCTTGTGACGGAACGGTTCCGTCACGGCCCCGCCCACCCAATAGAACCCTCAGCGCAGGCGCGGAATTCGCGCCGCGTAGTCGCGCAAGCGGGCCGTGACGGAACCATTCCGTCACCAGCACAGCCCACCCGAGGCTCGTGACGGAATGGTTCCGTCACGAGCACGCAAGAGGTTAACAGAATTTATAAGCATGATGGTCTTCCGGTGACCTGAGCACCTCACCATACCTGTGATGGCCTCCAAAGGTAGTGAATTGCAAATGTCCTTAATATTCATAAGGTAGGTTACATTTTGTCCCATTACGACTCAGAAGTTTAAGTACTGACTTATTACTACAAAGCTGTTTCTTAAGACTCTTTACGGGTTGCAAAATTACTGGTTGTAAATTGCAACAAGTATTTTGCGACCAGTAATACCTCATCTGGGCCAAGGTCACCCAAAACAACAAACCTGTGGGAGAGGCATAAAATAATAGAAATAAAAAAACGAATGTGATCTTGTTGTGAGCAGAGAACATGCATGTGATATAGCTTGGCATGTAACATTCACTCATCTCTTTAAATGTGACTCTACTGGAAGGCATCATCATCACATTCTGACAGAATATGTTCAACTTTTCAGAGAAACAAATTCCACTGGGTATAACATATGCCCAGTACGAAGGGCGTCTGACCGAGCACAACCTGATCCAAGTAAATGCTGTGTGTAATGACGACAAAGGTGGAAAACTGCTGGTGGAAACAGACATTACACTGAAGACCCCGCCAGTTATTGTGAAGGTAACAAGAGGAAGATGGGCTATTGGCCGCTACCTATGCATCACACCGTTTTCATGTGTAAGACTCTGCAGCGCCCTAACAATGCTTATCCATTGTGTGTCAACAGTGGTACAGAGTTCACTTGTAGTTACTGCAGAAAGCAGACATCCAGATAAAACAATGATGTTGATTATTAGGGTGAGGGACCCCCTCCGGTACCTCATCTACTTATCACCCGGAATGCTGTCTTCCACAATCCTCCAGACTCTGGGAAAAATATGGTACACTCCCTGCTGATTTGCATGAAACAGGCTGATTAAGGGTACATCCCTACGGGTTAGTATGGAACAGACTTGTCAGGAGTACAAAAAAGCTGAGACCACTCACCAGAGTCACTCTACTGTGTCCTCCCATAGCATCACTAAACGACATTGGAGATCAGTCCAGTGGTGAGAGACTCCACGTTTAAAAACTGTCTTCATGCAATTGCATTTGATCCTTTGGGAAAACCTCCTGCAAAACAAGGAGTAACATAATGACAGCATATCATGTAAGTGCTGATCACTATAGAGCAGTAGTTCTTAACCTTTTGACTTTTGTGGACCCCTACTTCATCATTACTGTAACCCGTGGCCCACCACTGAATGCTTATTGAGATCCAGGGACCCCCATTGAGTCATTACTGGAAGCCAGGCACCAGAGCCTAAGCATTTGAGATGGTTTGAACCACAAAGAAATACACACATTTAATGAAAAATGTATTCATCAAGCAAATACATAAATGATTAAATATTTTATTTAATTCACTAACAAATATATATAAAAAAAACACAATTTAAATGTTCAACTTAAGGTTGCAGCATTCCTAAATTTAATTTAGGGCACTCATTGTCCATACTACAATCTGTTTGATGAGCCCACACTGCTCCCACAAATCAGCCTGAGGATATTAACTTAATTTTTAGCCTCCAATTTAAAATTCCTTCATGTTCACAAAACATTTTAAAATGTTCATCTTTACATTTTGCTTCTTTATTTCTATAGACTTGATTCATCTGTTAACATTATTTAATTTTCTAACCAGTTACAGACCCCAGGAGTAGGCTTCGCGGACCCCCCAGGTGTCCCTGGACCACTGCTTAAGAACTGCTGCTATAGAGTATACCAGGTCCTGCTGCTTAACCTAAATTGCAACATGCAGAAGTACAGATGCTCCATTCTAAGGCCCGTAACTTAAGTTTTGGAGTAAAATCCAATCCCTGTGCAAATGGGAGTTTGAGCAAAAATTGTCGTACCTGGTTATGCTGAATATCACATCCTTGCTGTGGTATGCAACCTTTACAACGCAACTTTTACCACGCAGTGCTGTTACAACGCATGTATTACAACGAAAACCATTACAACGCATTACACTGGGGGCCGCTCCAGGATAAGGAATAGTTTTAATTTACTATCCAACACCTTCCCTAGTGTCCACGGGGACTGGAGTTGGAATAGTAAATTAAACTATTCACTATCCAGCACCCCCAAGTGTAATGTGTTGTAAAGGTTTTCGTAGTAATACTTGCGTTGTAACAGCATGCGTGGTAAAAGCATGCGTTGTAACGTCATACATCCCCTTGCTGTTTTATGCATGACAGATATTTCCAGCAAAAACGTGCTCACAGTTTTTGTGAAACAATATCCGAATAAAAGACAAAAGTTTCGAAATTCATAGCAGTATATAACACATTTGCATGTTATGCCTTATTTTTATCAGGAAAATAATAAGTGTTATTTCCACACCTCATAAAAATTCTGAAGTATTGGTATTGCCCAGGGGAGGTAAGGCCCTTTATTTTCCGCACAACTGAGAATCAGGTCTTTGTATTAGCCCACAAAAGGGCCCATCACTCCCTTGGGCATTTACTCATATGTTTAGGGAGAACTTTACTACATGATGTATAAATTGTGTCTTGTGAATCTTGGTAGTGAGTAGCATATATTCCACTAAGTGACCTGGCACTCTTGGGGTGTGAAATCTTAGCTATTTTATCAAATTGTTTCTTAAGTGCTAATCTTCCTCAGAACCACTTTTGCATTTCTGTGAACGTATAGTCCAGTGTTTTGATGTCATAGTGTACATTCTAGAGTTGCAATTAAAAATAGTACTTGGCGCACAGCCCTTAAAAAATCTTTTGGCGAAGCAATTGTAAACAGTTATTTTGAGTTCACTCACCAAACAAATTTCGGATTAAAAAGGCCAATGGTGTCTTTTCACTGTACATTTTCCTTGAGGGAGTGATTTCGGGCAGTGACGCAGGGCGGGGGAGGGGCAGGGTGGAGGGGTATTAAAGTCCGGATTTAGGCCTAACGGAGGTAAGTATACAAATCAATAAATAAAATGATTTTTTCTTTGCGCGCGCACAACGGAAATTGTTTTATTTATTGATTTGTATACTTACCTCCGTTAGGCCATAATCCGGACTTTACTACCCCCCGCCCTGCCCCTCGCCGGCAGTGCGTCACCGCCGGGCAGCAGTCCCTCCAGGAGCCGCTAGTGGCAGTGAAACATACCCCAAAGTCT
This sequence comes from Lissotriton vulgaris, assembly GCF_964263255.1. Classification (NCBI taxonomy): domain Eukaryota; kingdom Metazoa; phylum Chordata; class Amphibia; order Caudata; family Salamandridae; genus Lissotriton; species Lissotriton vulgaris. The sequence goes on along the minus strand of NC_141695.1, from coordinate 1,544,780,177 downwards.
TGAAATTGCACATACAGAACTTAATAGACCTGTTCTCAACTTCAGGAAGTTCCCGTAATGTCATTAAGTGAAGAGATTGATCTATTGTATCATCTGCATTAATTTGAAATTGTCCTCAAATGAACAATGATTTGCTTTCTGCAATTAACATGAAACAAGGATGACAATACACATAATGGGGCTCATTTTCAATGTTTTGGCCTAGGGCAGCGCCTCAAGTCTTTTTGCTGCTCTGCCCTATGCCAAATCTAAAGGGCAGGGATGCACAGTATTTACAAGATACGGTGTATTCCTGTCCTTCCTGCCAGCGCACAATATTGCTCCTACTGCCAATGCAGGCCCCCTTGCACCATGATGCAAGAGAGGCTGCGTGGTTGGCAGAATTGTTTTTGTGCACAATGGGACACCTTCCTGTACAAAAACAAGCCATGGAGGTGTTTTCCTTTTTTCTAAGGGTGCTGCAGAATGCAGCATACAAAGAAAGAGGAGGAAATGAGGAGAAATAAACATATTTCTTCTCGTTACAACTGCCCTGGGGAGGTTTACAGTGTTGACGCCAAGGTATACAGATCCTTGCAAATCTGAGACGGCGTCAAAACCCATCAGTGTTACGTGGAAACACCCAGCGCGAAACCCATGAAACACCTCCCTGACAGTGTCAGGCAACGCAGTGACTTGTACTGCTTTACCTTACACCATATCTAGGAGGCCATGAAAAGTCACACAAAGTGGCTATGTGTGGCTTCGTAGGTACGAGTCTGCACTCAATTGTAAATGTAAATTGACACTTGTACAGCACACTACTCACCCGCAAGGGTCTCAAGGCGCTTGTACGAATACCGCTGTGAAACCCATCCTGGCTTTCCCTGTGAGGCATCCACTCCTGGGCACCCCCAAGGTGGAGGCCAGGCATCCTTAGCGTTGTGGGGGCCGTTGTGGAGATTAAGCAAGCTATTGCCCAGAGTTGCAGAGTGGAACTCCATGAATGGAATAGGCACCGAGGCGAGAATTATCAGGTCCATGGAATTTTGAGCCCAAGACCCACTGAGGCGGGGAATTGAACCCTGGTCCCGGGCCAGACCTCTGCATCAGGGTCTGCCACTCTAACCAATGAGCCACACTATTCCACCAGAAGGGCACCAGCACATCGTTAGAAACTACACCTGGGATGCATACTCAGAACATCATTGCATTGCATTTGCACTTTAATCCAGGGTTTTCGTAATATACAAAGGAAGATCACTAATTACTCTGAGCAAAAGAATTGATGGACAAACAATAGAAATTATTATTATAAGAGCGTTTTAATAAAAGAACAAAGACAGCGCACTTTAAACCCCAGAACAATGTGAAGGAAGACTTTCGAATTAAAAAGTACCTCAGCACAATAGCACTTTAAACATTAGCTTTTGCACTTTGAGTTTGAGTTATTGAAAAGCACTCTGTTTGCTGGAGAGTCACAAAAAGGGGATGTACCTGTAGGGCAAGGGGCTTGTAAAGGGCCCCAATGTTTTTAGACATTCCTCACCAGACAGATTAAATAGCCAGGCCGACAGTTTTTCAAAGCAACATGAAACAACATGAATTGGTGTGAATTGCGACCAAGTTGGCAATAAATGTTGGTGAAATCAGCATGCAAATCTCTAAAAATCAAAATTAAATGATCATATGAAGTTACAGAACATGTGTGGCTGTCCAGTAAACTATTGAAGGTGAGAAGGTGAGGGCTAGTTGCAGACAGTTCCAAGAAAGACGAAATTAGAGAGTGAGAGAGAGAAAGAGAGGAGGTGGAAAAGGTTTATATAATTATAGGGTTGTAACTTCAGTTTAGTAGAGGCTTAGTTAGTTGGTAAGGCCACTATTTCATGTTAGACCAATAAATTACAACCACAACCTAGTAGCACCAACAGGGACTCAATTCTCCCTTCATTTCTGATTAACTGCCAGACTAGCACAAGTGCAAGTCCATGTACTGATGCATTCTCACAGCATCCACATCACGTCCTCCTAACCCATTTATACAAAAAGACACACCAAGACATGAAACTAACTTTAGAAGAGCATCAGACTATGTGGGGTTGAGAGGGTGAACAGATGTAACGAGAGTGGTGTATAGATTGAACAGAAGAGATAGGATGAATGGACTCAAGAAGTAGGTTGAAGGCACCTAGTACAAATATGTGAGGTCCTCACTTCTCTTTCTGAAGTTTCAGTTCTTTATGACAGTTGTCTTTCCCATGTTTCATTCCTCCCTTCACCCTTTTCTCCTCCTTCTCCAGTGCCCACATGTCTCTTGTCTCCCCAACGCAACTTGACTTAGACATTCCAAATAGCATGCTTAATAAATATCATAAATCCTTGTTTTTCCAGGTTTCTGGGCAGGCCAAGGTGAACCAGCCTCTACAAGTGGAGGTCACATTTACCAATCCTCTTGCTAAGGATGTGAGCAAATGCGAGCTGGTGGTGGAAGGCAACGGTTTACTAGAGAAGCAGCTGAAAATAAGGTAACAAAGGTTATTGGTTGCTGTTGTGGTTTGCAAGGTCAATCCTTGAGTCTGATACGCTGAAGCTTTTGCCGACGTGGCGGGGAGATGGGGCAGATTGTAAATGAAAGAATACATTTATAAAATTCCACTGATCAGGATTTTGGTTTGGGCAAAGAACACATCAGAATCCAACACACTTTTAAATAATGGAGTCAATTGTTTAATAATTGTGTTTAATCTGCAGTCCGGGAAACCCTTGGCCTCAATCACTTGTTTCGCTTTTTAATCAGGGCCGGACTGGGAACTTAAAACAGTCCTGGCAAAAATTCTAACTTCAGCCCCCATGTGCAGACGTGCTTTATGTGCTAGAACCAGAGCAACTTTTTAAAGTTGCTGTTGAAATCGTGTAACGTGCACCGCCACTTCTGGAGGCCGAAACCGGCCTCTAAGTGTCAAAACCGGCCTCCAGGGGCTCCAGCCTCCCGGGAGATTGTCCGCTTGCCCGGCTGGCCAATCCGGCCTTATTTTTAATTTGCCAACCAAAATTTTCACTTGCCATATTTCACACCACTGACCACAGCAGATTGTATCTGCTTTCTAATGGAGCTGCTTAGTGGATTGTTCTTCTGCCCAAGTCCTTTGCAATCTGTAGGACAGCGATGCTGCCAGAGGCTGGGCCCGTAATATCTGAATTCTGTGGGGACTTGCACTCATCTAATTCATTAGCCTTTAACCGCATGCGCGCTAGCGGGTTTTCCCGCTGCGTGCTGAAATTTGAAAATCGCGGGTAACGTGACAAAGCCAGCTCGTCATGCGCACAGCGCAGGCAACGCCCATGACGAGCTGGCTTTGTCATCCGCATCGAAGGGGTTAAGAACCCCGCCATGTGCCTTACTATTTGTCAGTGTAGGTGTTCTGAAACTGATGTTAGAGGCCTCTGCTGGCAGAATGCCACCACCACGCCCTGTGGTCTCTGGCGTGGAACCTGCCCCACTTCACCAACTTTATGTGTGAACAGTGCCTATTTCTGAGAGATCGACCTTCTCACGCTTTGCGTGTGTCTGAGGATAACCACCAGGGTTTCCTGTCCTGCCTGTAAAGTGGTCTACCACACTCCAAGCTGCACTCCAGTACATTCACCCTGTAGAATTCTGAAGCACACTGCTACCTTGACTGTGCTTCAATTCCTTCTCTTAATAATGGACCTTGAACTGTATACCTAATGATACAGTTGAAAGACACTGGAGGTGGAAAAAAGTCAAACAAACAGTGAGAAGTGCATGGCGAAGCATTAGTGGTGAGTGGTATCCTCCATGAAAACATATGAACTGGCAGCATGTTTGTTTAAATTAAGGTAGCAGGAAAAGAACAACATTTTGGGATCAGATTTACGAAAAGAAAATAGGGCAACTAAGTCCAGCAACCAATGCACTGCGTTGCGCTAGGTAGGAGAGAGCAGTGCAGAGCCATGTTTGCTTTAAGTGGCCTGCTGCTTCTCTCTTTCTCGGTGCTGGTGCTGTTTAAGGCTGCCACAGACCACACACACACACTTTTTAACCAAAATGCAAAGGTGTGTGCCTTCTACCTGGATGGGCATCCTTATAGTACAAAATCCTATGCCTAGACTTTCTACATATTGGGGCCATATTTATGTACGGGTGGCATCTTGCTCACAAGACTGACGTGAGCAAGGTCTCAGCGGAGACTGAAACGCGTAGAGTAGATGCTGGCTGAGCTGCAATGAATTATGATTAAAGAAAACTGAACTACAAACTGGGTGTCAATCGCTTGGAAGGTTTTTCTGGAGTGCGCGAGCAAATCCCTGCGGGGAAAAGGAATACAGATTGGAACGGCTTGGCTCTGCCGTAGCTCAGGTGCATCGCCACAGAGCGCCCGCCAGCCTGGAAGTGGGCCGCTGGAGAAAGGGATATGTATATATATATTCACAGAAAAAACCATAGGTTTTAGGTCATATATAGTTAGGAATTTGCATTTACAAAACCTTGAAAATTCACTGAAAAAACCATAGGTTATAGACCATATATAGTTAGGAATTTGCATTTACAAAACCTTATTTTACTCACACAAAACCATTGAAATTCCATATATAGTTAGTTGCACTAACTATATATCGCGCACCCGCAATCCACTGCTGATGATGTCACATATTACATCATTCATGACATGGTCAGTGACATCACTGATGACATCACTGATGACATCTCAAATGACATCACTGATGACATCACTGATGACAACATCCAGTGACTGTATGTTTCTGTAAAGTTAAAATATGTCTTACATATTGAAGAATGAGTGGATTTATAAGTGTCTGGATGAAGGATTTAGTAGGTGCATGACTGACTGTATGAGTGAGTGATTAAATGTGTCTCACTGAGTGCATGGGTTAGTGACTAAACTGTCTTAATTTGTGCATCATTATGTCTGTTGTTCTGTAAACTGCTGCATGTGTTGATCAGTAGCTATATGAGTAACTATATGGGTTATTGATTGGTTGCCCAAGTATTTGTATGGGAGACTGAGTGTGTGTGTGGGTGGCTGGGAGGTGTATGACTCTGTGCATAGATGTGTGAGCAGTTGATTCACTAGATGTATGGTTTCAAAAGTGCATGTGGAAACAGCTCTATGGGAGGTTAACTGTGTGCATGAGTGTATTGGTGAGTGAATGGATATCTCAGTGCTACATGTCAAAGTAAGTACATATGTAAAACACAGTACATGTGAGAGTTGACATATATAAATAACTGTGCATAAGAGCCAGTGAATGTGTGAGTGGCTGTATGGATCATTGTGAACTTGTATCAGGGATTGTATAAGAGAGAAAATATGTGTTAGTATATGTTTGAATAAGTAAAGTTTGTATAACTGTATAGTTGAGGAAATTGAGGTGTGATTGATTGTTTGCATGACTGACTAGTTGTGTGAGTAACTCCATGGATGAGTGACAGTCTGTGAGTGTCTGTTTACACTGATTGTATCTAAGGTTATATTAGAGTCTGAAGAGGTTCATTGTATTATCACATGAATGATATCATGAGTTAGTGGAGAAGTGTGGCTCAGGGGTTAGAGGCGGCAGACCCGGAAGCTGAGATCGGCCCTGGACCAGGGTTCAATTCCCCGCCTCGGCGGGTCTTGGGCTAAAAATTCCACGGACTCGATAATTCTCGCTCTGGTGCCTTCTCGACTCACGGGTTCACACTCTGCGACTCTGGGCAATAGCTTGCTTAATCTCCACAACGGCCCCTCGCTGCGGGATGCCTGGCTTTCACCTTGTGGATACCCTGCCGGGGCTATCTCACAGGGGAATACCAGGACGGGTTCCCTAAGCAAGTGCCGGGACACCCACTGCGGGTAGCTGTGCGCTATATAAGCTCAAATACATTTACATTTACATCTATGCACAGAGTCATACACCTCCCAGCCACCCACACACACACTCAGTCTCCCATACAAATACTTGGGCAACCAATCAATAACCCATATAGTTACTCATATAGCTACTTATCAACACATGCAACAGTTTACAGAACAACAGACATAATGATGCACAAATTAAGACAGTTTAGTCACTAACCCATGCACTCAGTGAGAGACATTTAATCACTCACTCATACAGTCAGTCATGCACCTACTAAATCCTTCATCCAGACACTTATACATCCACTCATTCTTCAATATGTAAGACATATTTAAACTTTACAGAAACATACAGTCACTGGATGTTGTCATCAGTGATGTCATCAGTGATGTCATTTGAGATGTCATCAGTGATGTCATCAGTGATGTCACTGACCATGTCATGAATGATGTAATATGTGACATCATCAGCAGTGGATTGCGGGTGCGCGATATATAGTTAGTGCAACTAACTATATATGGAAATTCAATGGTTTTGTGTGAGTAAAATAAGGTTTTGTAAATGCGAATTCCTAACTATATATGGTCTATAACCTATGGTTTTTTCAGTGAATTTTCAAGGTTTTGTAAATGCGAATTCCTAACTATATATGGTCCATAACCTATGGTTTTTTCAGTGAATTTTCAAGGTTTTGTAAATGCTAATTCCTAACTATATATGGTCTATAACCTATGGTTTTTTCAGTGAATATATATATATACATACATATATAAACATATATCATCTGTATATCTATATAAATACAAACATAAATGCATGCATACATATACTTATATGCATACAGATGCATGTTATTTACATGAAAGTTGAAAAAACACTAATAAAAGCAAAGCTAAAAAGCCACCTCATTACAAACAGAATGGCTTTAACTTAAACGAGGGCGAGATCTATTGCATTTTCAATGCTTGTTTACTTTGGTTCCATCAAGAAGGCATTCAGATGTGTCACACATTTGCCATAAATTCTGAATGTTAGCACTCTAGTTGCACATTAGATCACTGTAGTAAAGCTACTGCTCACCAGGGACGTCTGCTGCTGGTATTCAAAGTGCATGTTTCAGTCTGCATGTCAGAATTTTTTTAATGAAATAGAAGAAGATTTGAGAAGTCACTCAAAATGATCCCTAATTTTTCTTTCTGAAGCACTAATCATACTTTCTATGGCAAAATTAACCCCCTCATGTTGTTCCTTTTTAAATTGAGTGTTTTCAGACTTACCACTTCATTCCAATCAAGATGGCTTCTGGTGTGCCATACTTTTGTCATAAGTAAGACTGTTAGCGCTCTAGTTGTTCTTTAGAACACTCTGGGACATTCTGTCATTGGGCTATACTTGGGGTACATCTGGGTGATATTTGGGCTACATTTAGGCTCTTTTGTCTCTGGTGGCCATCTTGGGAGACTGTATGTCAGAAGTTTTTAATGAAATTGAAGAGGGTTTGAGAAGTCACTCAAAATGTGCCCTAATTTTTCTTTCTGCAGCACTCATCATAATTCATATGGCAAAATATACCCCCTCATTTTGTTCCTTTTTAAATTAAATGTTTTAAGAGTTACCACTTTATTCCAATCAAGATGGCTTCAGGTGTGCCATACCTTTGTAATAAGTAGGACTGTTAGCGCTCTAGTTGTTCTTTAGAACACTCTGGGACATTCTGTCATTGGGCTATACTTGGGCTACATCTGGGTGATATTTGGGCTACATTTGGGCTCTTTTGTCTCTGATGGCCATTTTGGGAGACTGCATGTCAGAATGTTTTAATGAAATAGAAAAGGATTTGAGAAGTCACTCAAAATGTGCCCTAATTTTTCATTCTGCAGCACTAATCATACTTTCTATGGCAAAATATACCCCCTCATGTTGTTTCTTTTTAAATTAAATGTTTTAAGAGTTACCACTTTATTCCAATCAAGATGGCTTCAGGTGTGCCATACCTTTGTAATAAGTAGGACTGTTAGCGCTCTAGTTGTTCTTTAGAACACTCTGGGACATTCTGTCATTGGGCTATACTTGGGCTACATCTGGGTGATATTTGGACTACATTTGGGCTCTTTTGTCTCTGGTGGCCATTTTGGGAGACTGCATGTCAGAATGTTTTAATGAAATAGAAAAGGATTTGAGAAGTCACTCAAAATGTGCCCTAATTTTTCATTCTGCAGCACTAATCATACTTTCTATGGCAAAATATACCCCCTCATGTTGTTTCTTTTTAAATTAAATGTTTTAAGAGTTACCACTTTATTCCAATCAAGATGGCTTCAGGTGTGCCATACCTTTGTAATAAGTAGGACTGTTAGCGCTCTAGTTGTTCTTTAGAACACTCTAGGAGGCTGCAGTAGAACACAAAGGAATCAACTGACAGTCTCTGTCCTTGTTGGATGTACATGTTTTACTGAGAATGTCAGACTTCATTCTCACATGACTGAGAAAGATAATGTGAATTTACAGAAAATATGCTTTCAGTTTAGCTTATAGATCCCCTTCCAAACCACTGTGGGAAAATCATGAGATATTAGTTTTCTTTCAAACAATATTCATGATATCACAGCAGAAGGTTTTTTCACATGGTAAAATCACCTTAGAACCCACCACAATTCCTAAAACGAGTATGGTACCATCAACAAATGATTTATAATGTAACTAAAGTCCTAAAACCCTCTATTAACTACAATGCTTTTTAATGAGGTGCTATCATGTATATTGGTCCCAAGATGGCTGCCAACACTTCTTGGATGAAGTGCTGACAGCCAATCAGATCAGATGTGTGGTTAGGCTCCGCCCAGATATATATCTTTTTTTGAACCTAAATTACTCAAAATCCACTGGAGCACATATATTGAGACCTAGCAAAGGCACATCGGGCTAACAGTCCCTACAATTTTGCCAAGTTTCGTGCAAATCCATTCAGCCGTTCGAGCTAAAAGTGAGGCCAACCGCCCTATGGAAATTAACATGGGAAAAACGTGTTTTGGGACCCCCCTTTTTTCTCGCCCCCCCTTGATGAAACCCCCCCAAATTGTCAGGGGCTGCTCAGAAACAAAATGTTCCATTTTCCTGAAAATTTCAGCCAATTCCGTCCACAAACGCCAAAGTTATTAGACAAAGAATTTTCAAAAATCCCATAGAGAAAAAATCCTAACTATATATACCTACTGGCGACCGCCAGTAGGTAATATATTTTTATATATATATATATATATATATATATATATATATATATATATATATATATATATATATATATATTTTTATTTATATTTTTATATATATATATATATATATATATTTCAGAAGCTCGCTCGTCGCAAGTGGCCTGGAGAATCTGGTTCCTCCTTCGGCATTGCTTGTTTCTTCACGTTTGTGGTAATCTCCAGACCCGCCGGCAGTCAGAGCAATTTGAATTGGCTTACTGAGACATTGCCTCTGCCAGGACGGGATGCATTGTCCTCCTGCCCCCTTTGATTTGCTACTCTGACTTTCGGGTTTCTACGCTTTGCAGTGCACCCTACCCCCGCTATTCTCTTGTATTTCACCAAGAACGCCCGTCAGCAAAACTTACCTGGGAGCCACTGGTGCATCCTGGGGGATAGAGTCCGTTGACTTCCTCAGATCAGCTGAAACACATTTTGAGATTAACATTGCTGAGGGGCGGAGCTATTATGATGCACCTATCAGAGTGCGGTGTGGTGCATTTTACCTGCAGAATGTTGGGACTTCCTTTTTACTGACCGCAGGCGCTGACGGAGGCCAAACCGGCCGAAATGCATTCGCCTTGTTACTGCATTAAATGTTGCTGATCAAGGCTCCGCTGAGCCGAAACGTTTGTGACACTTTCTGCTAAATAAAATCTGTAAGCACCTCGAGGTCCGTGTCCGGTGTCCTACTTGCTGGCTGAGGAAGCAGCGCGAGCTTGAGCGAAACGGAGTTCAGGATATATATATATATATATATATTACCTACTGGCGATAGCCAGTAGGTATATATAGTTAGGATTGGCTACCATAGGAAATCAGCAACATTCTATTAGCCCGGGTGAGGAATTTGCGTGTAATTTTCCAAAATTTTGGCAAGCTCCGCTCCGCTCCTTCCCTGAAAGTTTCGGGGGGATTCGTGAAGTGGGGGCTGAAAAAAAATGGGGGTCCCAAAACGTGTTTTCCCCATGTTAATTTCCATAGGACGATCTGACAAGTCTACAGCCCGAACTGCTGAACGGAATAACACCAAACTTTGCAAAATTGTAGGGTCTGGTACACAGATGTGCCTTTGCTATGTTTGGTGAAAATTGCTCCAGTGGTTTTTATGAAAATTAGGTTAAAAAACACATATATATCTATATGAGCTTACGGGTCCGCGCACCGTACGCGTACTGTACGCGTACCGTACGCGTACGTACCCTTACGTGCATGAGCGCGATCCTGATTGGCTGGCAGTCGACTGACAACATTCCAAACTGTCCAAACCAGGAAGAGTTGGCCACCATCTTGTTTCTCAGGAGAACTGATGCACAAGAGAGCCCAAAACAAGAGTGGAAAACACAAAAAGGGGGCAGGGTAGAGACCCCCCAACCCCCTAGCCCTTCTCAGGGGGTCTCAGAAGGACCCCCAAGGGCAAAAGAAAATCGAAAAATCACAGGGTACGCGCACGGTACGCGTATAGGCGCGCGAACGTACGCGTACCGTGCGCGTACTACGCGATTTTACATTAAAAAATAATAATAATTTTGCCCTTGGGGGTCCTTCTGGAACAACCTGAGAAGGGCTAGGGGGTCAGGGAGTCTCTACCCTGCCCCCTTTTTGCGTTTTCCACTCTTGTTTTGTGCTCTCTTGTGCCTCAGTTCTACTGAGAAATGAGATGGCTCCTCAGGTGGTACCAGAAGGATATTAACATATAAAAACGTTATTCGCTAATAGAATTTGCATTTACAAAACCTTTGAAGTTTTTAGAAAAAAATATAGGTTTCCCGCCAGATATAGTTAGGAATTAGCATTTAAAAAACCTTGCAAATTCACTAAAAAAAACATAGGTTTCAGGCCATATATAGTTAGGAATTAGCATTTAAAAAACCTTGCAAATTCACTTAAAAAACCATAGGTTTCAGGCCTTGTATAGTTAGGAATTAGCATTTAAAAAACCTTGCAAATTTACTTAAAAAACGATAGATTTCAGGCCTTATATAGTTAGGAATTAGCATTTAAAAAACCTTTGAAATTCACTGAAAAAAACATAGATTTCAGGCCTTATATAGTTAGGAATTAGCTTTAAAACAAACTTTGAAATTCACTCAAAAAAAGTTTTAGGGGTGTTATAGTTTGCTGGACATTTCACTCATACAAAACCATTGAAATTGCTCCTATATAGTTAGTTGGACTAACAATATTTCGCGCACCCGCAATGCACTGCTGATGATGTCACATATTAGATAATTTATGACATGGTCAGTGACATCACTGATGACATCTCAAATGACATCACTGATGACATCACTGATGTCATCATCCACGTGACAATCACATACACCTTTTCATACACAAATAAAATCTTTCATCACTCTTTGTAAAATACAGAGTATCATATTTGAATGCATTGTCACAGCAATACAAGTATCAAAAACCCACTCAGTGATTCATAGATGTATGCACACATCTAATCACTTACCTGTAGATTCACTCATACATGCTGTTAATGAACGATAGAACACTATCAAAAATACTTATACACCTATATCAACATTACACAGCAGCACACATCTTATTAACATATGAAGTCATCCTACTCACTTAGGCAAATAATGGATCATAGTTACATACTTACTTAACTACACACTTATACAAACACCACGTCATCTATTCATTTAGATAGTAAGTCATACTTAGTGAATTATAAAATCATTATTACAAGTATATAGTTATCCATACAGTCACTCACACAATCATTGAGTCTTATGGATACTTATTTATCTACAACAACTGACACATACACTGCCTTTTATTTTTCTAGTTTGTTGGACATGTACCATTGAGAAATATATTTGCTCATCACCACATCCTTAAAGAGATTCACTCCCCCAAACTGTTAGAAAATGTAATTTTAACTTCATATATCTACTGAATCAACTATTTACACATCTTTGGACAGTCACACACCCCCCAACAAACCACACACACTTTCACTCTCCCATAGAAATACTCAATTATCTAATCAATAACTAATATAGACTTTCACATAGCTAGTAACCAACTGGAGAACCAGTTTACACAACAACTGACAAAGTGATACAGATATTCGCACAGTTTAGTCCCTATCCACTATATTTAGTGAGACACTATAAATTGGTCAAGTAAACAGTCAATTACACTGCTACTAAATCCTCCATCCAAATATTTATTTATATATATCCACTCATTCTTCAATGCAAATTGCTATATATATAATGCATATTTAAATAAAGAAGCAAGAAGCAAACCAAATTCACTGGATGATGTCATCAGTGATGTCATCAGTGATGTCATTTGAGATGTCATCAGTGATGTCACTGACCATGTCATAAATGATCTAATATGTGACATCATCAGCAGTGCATTGCGGGTGCGCGAAATATAGTTAGTCCAACTAACTATATAGGAGCAATTTCAATGCTTTTGTATGAGTGAAATGTACAGCAAACTATAACACCCCTAAAACTTTTTTTGAGTGAATTTCAAAGTTCTTTTTTAAAGCTAATTCCTAACTATATAAGGCCTGAAACCTATGTTTTTTCAGTGAATTTCAAAGGTTTTTTAAATGCTAATTACTAACTATATAAGGCCTGAAACCTATTGTTTTTTAAGTGAATATATAAATATATAAAATTTAAATCAGAATAATTTGATTAATTGAACATTATTTTCTATTGGCGGTTATTTTACGTTCCTGCCTCCATTACTTTCAATGGGAGTGTGCTAAAGACCCTGTGAGTGGCTTGTGTGGTTCTTTCAATGGGAGTGTGCTAAAGACCCTGTGAGTGGCTTGTGTGGTTCTTGGCTTACTCCAAGGCTGGGCTGCAGTATGCCTATGACTTATGTTTGACCTTTTGAACTGTAATGAGTTTAGAATTGCAGTTTGTGACTAGCTATGGGCTCACTCTTTTGTGGGTGGATGTTTGTATTATCATCTAACACCAAAACCCATCTTGAACACCCCCTAAAGCCCTCCTATGTTATTGTAAGCAATCCCCTTTGTAAACCCACTTCCCAGGCCCCTGTCACATTTGTTATACAAAAGCGTATGTTCACATGTCTGGAGATCTGGAACACTTTCGTAGAAATCTCCACATAGAAAAGATAGGAGAGGAGTAGAAGGAGATGTCAGCCCATAGGAGAGAAGATGAGGGGGCATATTACCAAATAGGGCGTGGGTTTCCAAAAGAAGCCCATGTTTACACCAGAACATGGGTTTCTATTGGAATTCACAAGGCCATATTATCAAGCCCATTATCGCAGCTTTAGTGGCAGTTTTCTACCGCTAAAACAACGATAATTTTTAACGCCCTGCTTGATAATATGCCCGAGGTTTTTTACAACCACAAAGAACTGTCAGCAGTATTTGCTGCATGTATGACCTTTTCAGTGAAGGTCTTTTTAGGCTTCATAGATTGCTTTGCAGTATCGAGCATGCATGTTTGAAGGGTTGGGGCATTTCATGCATTCATATCATTTTTGCCAGCACTCTTTTTTGAATGTTGAGTGTGTTTATAAGACAATGAATCCTGCCTGCTTTCAAAGTGTTTGCCCTATTGTGTGAATGCACTTTTACCCACTCTCAGAAATATTTCATTTGTGTGAGTCTGGAAGAGAGATTTGGGTTGGGCTGTCATGTTGAAATTGTTGAGGTTGTTTTCGGCGCTCGATCGATCTGAATGTGTTTGGAGTCCTTTTCACATTAGCAGAAGTTTTAGGTTTTGAACTCTCTTTTTTTGTTTCTTGAGCAGTGGCTACTAGGGTGAATGGTAGGGTTTTGTGGTCAGACTTAATAACCATTTTTTAGAAATGTTGTGATATTTGGGCTATGGTGGAGGTTGCTGATGATAACCTTTGGTGTGTGAAATCCTCGTAGGCATGACTTTTATATTTAGACTATTGCAAAGGTCAAGAAATTGTTTGATGAGGGGATAGACTCATCTCTAAGCCAGAAGCCAATATCTAGTGGGATGAGAGTGTTTTTGGATATGATGAGAGTTGTGAGAGCAGTGATGATAAGAGTTGTATGACCTTCTTTGTGTGACTTGCCAGAAGATACCATTTTTGTGGAAGTGCTCTATACTGGCTCCTATAATTTCAAAAGAGTTGTCAGGGTTGGTGAAGGCGAATGGTTCTAATATGATTTTGCTGAATTGTGGCTACACCTTGCCTCTTCCAGGGACTTTGGTCTCATTTACAAGTTCCACAATGTTGTGACCCTCTGGACCACATAAAATGTAACAACCATGACAAAAACCCTGAGAGGGCACTGCACAGTGATTTAAAAAATACTAAAATTGACTCATATTACTTAGAAGATCAGCAGCCCCAAGCATGCAAAGTCTCTTAAACTAGCTCTACCATCCCTTAAAATGTTTATCATTAAGTAACTGATGAGTGGTTCAAAACAGGATGCCTGATGCTAGACCCGCTATAATGTCGAGGCTATCACGGTTTAGTCTCCATGCCTTGCTGACTGGTGGTCAGGCGCAGTTCCAGATGTGAATGAACAGCACCCTGATCCTTCAAAAATCAGTCTCGTAGGAGTGTGGTCAGTGCCACCAACATTTGTAATGAACATTGTAAAGGCATATTGTGTGAGAGTTTTGTTACTTCTATCTAATGTGAGAGAAAGCCAGTGCCACAGATTAATCTTTTCCATGGCAGAGTGCTTTAATCTGGATGCAACCAATGTGTTTTTCCGAATGTGTGTTGGGTTTGCACCATAGACTGAAATTTAGGGAATATGCCACCACACTTTTTAGAGAGATGATCTCCTATGAAGTCTTTAGGTGCCTACAGTTCACTGTTACTGGGTACAATGTATTTGGGGACTTTAGGCAGTGGGTGTGTTAAGCATTAACAATAGTACCAGGAGAGGTGGGAAAGTGTGTAGTAGAGGTAAATTACCAATTTTTCTTTTTTTTTACTGAGTTTTATATATCGCAAACTTGACCCGAATCGGGTAGCAGATCACTTTACATAGCACCAGTTGCATTACATGAGGATACATTCATTTTTGTTAGGCACGGAGATATTAAGTGATTTGCCCAGAATCACAGGATTTTAAGCTTCATTGCCGAGATTCAGAGAGGTGTTGTGCCCACTACTGTAATACCGCATTCCGCCTATACCCTCTGCCTATACCCTTGCACCCAGTTCTGTGACTATACCTGCATCTCTTGCACACTGTACCTGTGTCCATGTCGCGTGTGGCCAGGAAGTTCTGCAAGACACATATGGGTAAGAGAGACAATGTTGAATATAGGTGGTTAAGAAAGAACTCATGCTTGCGAGAGAAAAGAGGGTGGCAAAAAAGAGCAAGAATCATGTTAGTGGATAGCTAACCCATGGTAAGCGAACAGGGATTATTCTCCAGAATTTATCATGAAAAATGGCACTGAACACTAGAGATCTGAATACTGGCTCACAAAGTCAAGATAGAACTTTTTTATCTGCAGCAGTTGCCACTCGTGATTGTGAAGAGATTGCAAGAGGAACGGGTTTTTGCAAAGCAGTAATTGACATCTAAGGTTTGGGGAAGTGAGAAGAAAAAGCTTTTAATGTAAACACCCAATAAAACATACCTTTGTGGTTTTGAAAAACACTTGCAATGCCTCTCACACACTAATATACATTTTTACGGTACCATTTAATTCAACCATCTCTGATACATCTAATAAAGAACCATTTTGGGGCATTCCTATAAATTTAAATTATGAGGACATTATCCTATCCCATAATGTGCAGAATGGAGTTAGCTGAAGATAATGCAGGCATATAATGCTGCAGTATCACAATTTTTTTTAGTTCAATCTTTTTAGAGAATTCAGACTTATTATTTTTGTAGGTTATCCATTAGGGCTTTACAGAGCACCAAAGAGTCTAAGTAGTTGTAACATTTACTTACAAATCTATCTAGTCCTAGTAGAAATTTCCCAGTAAGCATCTGTTTTGCCCAGTGGTAGTATGTAAATGTGGGACACAAGAGACTTGCTTCCTCAACCAGACAAATCAGCTTTAATAATAATATTAATACCGACATATATAAAGCGCAAATAGCTACCTCAAACAGAGGTGTCCCGGCGCAACAGAGCTTACTCCTAGAAATTTTAGATATTTTTTTTTGCCAGAAGAAAGTATCAATTCTCAATTCAAGTTTTGTAAAGGATATGCCAGGCTGAACAAAGGACAATAACATAAATAAAAGGACCAGTTTTAGATAGTTAACACTAGCAATCAGAAGAGATGGTAGATTTTTGCTTGGGTGTGGTAAGTTCGTGATTTCTTCCCATTTTTCCTAAGAAGTAAAGGATTAGAGGTTTACATTTTGAGGCATAATAATCCATTGTGTTTACCTTGCTCAGAAATTGCACGTTTTGGTGAAGCAGGAAGACCCTGAGTAATTTGTTGTATTTGTTTGTAAAACATAAATTTGTACCTTGTGAATTGAGCAAATCTATTAACAATATTTGTTCACCTGTGTGACACAGCCTGGCAACTGCTGTAAAAATCAGGAGATTATCTGCATATTGAACACCTGCAGATAGAAAATCACAATTGGAGGGATGTCCACTGATCTAGAAAAAGGAATGTAAAAGGATTAACTTGAATGTTATGAGATGACTTAAAATAAATTATCAATTGATTTAAAAAGTTATCAGGAGGAAATATATGCATTCATTAAATGTAAACTGATAACCTACTTGTACATCAGTCCGATATTAAGCAAAGAAAGCAGATAAGGCAAAATACAGAAAGCCAAATTACATATAAATTTGAGGAGAGTAAGAAAATCCATTTAGCAACCTCTATTCTTTGCTCTATTAAGAGCCCATAGATAAATTGCTGAAAGGTTGTCACTTTTTCCAGTTGTGCTACTCCTTATAAGGAGGAATTAGTTACATTCCTATTGAAGGATGAAGTGGCAGATATGGTTGACAGGGTAAAAAAGGAAAAAACACTGCGTCCTGATGGGATTGAGGTGAAACTCTGAAAAAACCCATTTATAGAAGCCTATCTGAAAATAATGGAAGTGGTGAGGAGCTCTGTTTACGGCAAAGCACAGTAATAGCTGTTTACTTACTAAAAAATCTAACGCTTAAGGAATCAACGATTACTGTTGTCTTTGTTTTCATATATTTTCTCTGTTCATATTTACAATACGAATGTTTAGGATTTCATAACATATATTGATTGTGCCTCAGCTGATTCCCATCCATTCATGGTGATCACCGCGATTCTGGTGGATGCAGAGAAAGGCATCAGGTTGCTGGAGGGAGGATGCATCTGGAGCGTGAGGGATCCATGAAAATTCCCAACAGCATTTATGGGAACAATGCATGAATATTTGCAAACAAATCGCATTCTGTTTGAGAGCGGAACTAGACATGGTGCCTAACTTCTCCATTTCTCTTTTACTTGTTGATTGAGTCGTTGCCTTTATCCCTTAGAGCCAATCACAAAATAGAAAAGGTTTCTGCTAGGAGATGCTACTATGAAGGAATAATTATTTGCAATGTCAGGGAATTGTTGATGCATACTTTCTTGGATTTCTAAACTTTAACCCTTGTGACCCAGGTCATTTTTAGGCAAGATCTGTATGTATGGAGATGGAGGAAGAGGCTGACCTGATAGATATATGTTGTTCGATGATGAAGTCCAGAGTTGGCCCATTAAGGCTGGATCAATGTAGAATTTTTGGTCTTATGTAAATGAATCCTGTTCACATTTTTTGTATGTAAATTTATCACACGTCGATATCCTTGATATCTGGCATGGATCCAGCAATTATGGTTCACCAAGGGACGCCCCTGGCAAAGATTGTTCCCTGGCATCCCTTCACTGAAAGAATTATATCAATTTTGTCAACAAAAACTTAGATGAATAGGATAGAGCATTACTGGATTTTGGTGGAGGATACTCAGTGGCGGCTCCTCCGCTAAGGAGGAGCAGCATAGCCCCACTGCTTGCAGCAGTAAAATAAATAAAAACATAAAAGGATAATAACGTGTTATTATCATTTTATGTTTCGATGCTGTGTCAGCGTGGGGGCGGGCAGGGCTGCTGTGCTTACAGGGCAGGGGAGGAGTGGCTTGGACTCCCAACCTGCGCATGAATGTTTGGACGGCCCTCTTGGGCAACCCAGAACATTCATGCGCTCTTTCTCTGTCTCCATGCAGGCTGCATTACAGGCTGCATTACAGCCTGCATGGAGAACATGCCCAAGCCCCAATCCCCTGGCTGAGCGCTGATCCACTGGCTCAGACCAATCAAAATGCTGCATTTCAGCATTGTGATGGCTCAGGGGAGCCCTGGATCCGGGTTCTTCCAGCTTCCCTGTTCTGGCTGGAGAGACAATTGGAGGGATGGAAGAGGAGAGACCCGGTAATCAGGTAAGTTTTTATTTTTTTATTTTAACCCCCCCTCCCCCTCCCCCGATCCCTGCCGGCCGCCACTGGTGATGCTCTCTTCAATGGTGGTGTGTTTCTTCGATGGATGGAGGTTTTCTGGTTGATAGTGCTCTTTGTATGTAATATACCAGGTTCTGTGGAGAAATATAACATTTAAGATTTCTTCTCAATTAATAATAAAATAATGTATTTTTATATGCCGTTTGCAACCACACATTTAATAAATATGGTCAAATTCAAAAAAAGTTTTGCTTCAAACATTTCCTAAAACCAGGCAAGCATATTGCTTAGTTTAGGTATTAGGCCAGGACTTCATCAGTTGTGCTAATGATTCTGAGAACAAACATGAAAAGAAAAACTGTTAGATTTATGTATCTAAAATTATTTGCTTACTTTCATCTGCACTTTCAGGTTAAAACCGAATATTGATATTTACTAAAAGTCAAACTACAAGTAGCCAACAGTGCTGTCCTCTTGTTTTGCAGCTTGAGTCCTCTGAAGATGAATCAAAGATCTGTAGCCCGGTTTGAAATTGTTCCCTATAAGCCCGGGAAAAGGAACCTGATGGTTGACTTTTCCTCAGATAAATTCAGTGATGTGAAGGGATCACAGAACATCACCGTATCTGCAGCTTGAATCTGTCTTGTTGCGTTGCTGACGATTGGCGCTATGAATGTAAAATATTACCTTTTATGTAAATTTCTGAAGAATGCTATTGATTATGTTAGAAAGGGTATCCAAATAAAAGATTTCATACTTTAAACATGTGACTCTTTGTAATGGTTATGTTTGCTGTTCATGGGTAAAATGTGTTTCACATATCAAAGTCTAATAGCTGCAGTCCGCTTGAAATTCAAGAAGGCTTTTCATTTGTCTCAGGTACATCCTGGTGCATAGACAGTGGATTGAAATGAAAACATGATTCACATGGACTTGGAATGTAGTTAAGATGGCCATTTCTGTACTTTAAAGGGTTTCTTCAGTAGTATGTGCTACTAAGCTTGAGAGTACATGTCTCCATTTTCAAAGAATGGTAGAAGCAAATCATAAGCAACCACCCAGCATTTAAACCTTAGTTGGAAACATTAGGGGTCTGTCAATGGTTGTTTGGTAAGTGCCTAGTGCAACCATAACGTCACCTCTAAGCACAGGATGGAGACACAGGAATAATAGAGACCTATCACCAGGAGAGAGGTAAAGGAGAGGAAAAGACAGCTGGAATAGAGGTCCTTCAAGAAACAACTCAATACAATTTTATTTTGCCTAAAATTGGAAATATTCCGAAAAACAAGAAAAGGAGACGACAGGGCTACGTGGGGTAACAGCCTCATGATACTATAATGACAACAAAACAATGTTATCTGCAGTTATCTTTTGGAGATATATGTGGATTCCTAATAGGTTACCCACAGTGTGGAACTCATTCATAAATGTGTCTGGAATTTTATTAAAAATGTAAATATACCCTCACACACCAATCTAAGTGTCATGCTTCATCATAGCGTTTGATACCCAGTCTTTGCGACTAGAGCGTGAGACTGCATACCAGGTCTTCTGGGTCTGGCACTAGGGGTGAGGGAGGTGAAACAAACAGAGTGGGCATGAGCAACTTTGCTCCATTCCTGATATGCTAACTTACTTATGCTTGGTGTAGGCTCTGTTGAGCTTGGAGAGGCACTGGGGCCATTCAGAAGTGTGTCTTGCCCTTTCCTGAAGGCTGGACCCATCAGAGGGCCTTGTGCCCTGGGTTTTACTGTGCCAAATATAGGGTTGGGGTTTCTTGAAAAGTCCTGGATGGTCTCTTAGCATGTAATTTAACCCTACGGGAGGTAAGAGGCATATCTTAAGTGAGTCCATTGGCATTCTTTTAGGTCAGGGGCGTGGCTGGGGCCTGATTTGCAGTCCTGTCCCCTCTGTTTGAGTCAATGCTCACCACCTTCTGCCACAGTATTGGAGATGAGGTTTGAGACAAGACGCAGCAGGCCAACACATTTGAGCATCAATCATCCTGTTCCTTCTCAAAGGTAGAGAATGCATGGGCTCAGGGCCACACAGCAGAGCGTTGGCATTCATCCGGGCTCATAATGGTTACACAACCGGACAGGGAGCTTGGCTCTCCCCTTGCAGGATGTCAGTGCCATACATACATATTTGATACTATTTATAATATATAATGTGGTCTCACCTTTCTATCTTGTGTTTGGAAGCATGCAATGTATAGAGATGGGTGAGCCAACAAAATAACAGGGAAACCCGAGCCAGAGTCGAGGCTGGGCTCTATAGTTAGCATCAAACATCATGTGAAAATGTCATAGTCACTTGAAAAGTAAAACTTGGGGGCATACTACCAAGCAATAGCGATAATTATCGCTATTGCTTGGTTAGAGACAAAAATTTACAGCTGAGCTGCGGCGATTTTTATCACAGATAAACCTTGGTATTACCAAGGTTTATCGCAAATGCGATAAAAATCGGCCTCAATGCATGAATATCGCTGAAAAGTTAGCGATATTCATGCATTACCGAGCATGTTATCCACCTCCAATTGGATAACATGGCTAAGAACTGCTCAGGGCAGGTGTTAGCTTTTGGAGACATTCGCGCTTAGCGCGAATATCTCCAAAAGTTGGTAATAGGAGATAGCGATGTTAGCGACTGTTTCCAGTGGCTAACATTTTGGCACGCCCACTTTGCATGTCATTAGTGATAAATATCACTGACATGCAAAGTGGGGCCCAAGATGGTCGCTATCTCCTACTAGCTGTCGCTAACTGGTGTTAGCGACAGCTAGGTAATAGGGAGATAATTTTATCTCTGCATTCTTGGCTTTTAAAGCCAAAAAAGCGGAGAAAAACCCCCTTGATAATATTCCCCTTGTTTCTTTAACATACAGAAGCATTTCACCTTAACACATCAGATCAGTTTCCTACAGTGTACAATCTGAACTTAATTATTGAAAGGCGCTCTCAAGTATGATAATGAAGAAAAAGGTTTTGTAAAATAAATAATTTGCCCATGATCACACAATTTGGTCATGTGAAGAAGCCAGGACTGGTCCCATATTTTCATATATTACATTATGCAATTCTCCCAAGATGTCTGCTTCCTTCTCTCCATTTTACCACCAAAGGTGTATGCTGTGTTTTTAATTCTTTGTGCCTGATGATACTGCATGGGTGGCAGTGAGAATCCACACTAAAGCTCTGCTCGTTTTTGGCTTGAGGATCCAAGAGAACCTCGAGCTGAGCCAGAGCCAGGCCTCTGGCTTGAGCATACCTTAAACCTTAGGTGGCTCGCCCAGCTCGATAAATGAGATGTATACACCACATTCCAAAGCCCACTTTAAATCTAAGAATTGTAATTTCCATCCTTTCTCAGAATACTTGAGAGGACTTTTGTTTATAATATCCTTCCACTAAATAGGTGCCTCTTGAGAGGGGCTGAACTCTCTCAGCTTAGGCTCAATGTTGTTTGATTTCTCCCAGCTAGTGGAATGCTGAAATAAGATGGTGAATTTGTACAGAAAGCAAATACAATTTAAGAACAGAAAAATCAGTATGCACTCATTATAAAATTAATATTGTCAGTGTGTTCCTTCCTAAAAACTGAAATAATTATGTAACTATACAATTTCAAATGTGTACAAGCTTCAGTAGCAAGTTGCATTTCGCACACCCCTGCTCCACACCAGCAATTTCTGCACCCAAATCCCACTTTGACTGCAACCACATCACCCCCTACAACTCCATACTAGATTCAGCAAGTGGCCCTAACTATGCCCACCTCTGCACCACCTCTCCCTAGCATTCGTTACTCTAACAGCACCATCTTTAAAGGACTGACATAGGCGTCCGCTTTGAAACCCACTCAGCCAAAACCAGATCCACACCTACAGAACCTATTATTATTGCATCCAGATACTTGCATCTTTCAATCTACCTCCAGGGCATGCAATTGAGGGATACTAGTTACCTATACTAAACACTCCTATATTTCCACTTGCACCAATTACCGTTTGCCCCACCTTGTTAAACTCTGGCATACAGTAGAAGAACCCAGTGTTCAACCGTAGGTAGAATAACTTTGTCAGCTATTGCCTCGACACAAGCAAATATGATATTTGGAAACCTAAAGGGCTACCCTAGTGAAATTGCTTACATTTGCTTCAGTTATTTGGATAGCTAAAGCCAATACCCTAAATGGTATATTTTGACAAAACAGATCCCAGGAGTTATTTATTTATTTAAAGTTTTATATAGTGCTGGCTAGACCCGGAGGTATCAGAGCGCTTTACATGAGCATCAGATCATAGTTACAGGTTACATCATTACAAAGGTTACACAGTTCTTAGAGAATGGCAACATAGTTACATGTAAGGTCGAGATAAACAATAAGCACAAATACGTTAGGGGAAAAGCAGGCAAGGTGAGAGATTCTGGGGAGGGGGGTTGGAGCACGGGAAGTAGACAGATAATGAGGGCGGGAAAGGGGAGGGGCGGGTGAGAGACACAGCATGGGAAGAGGAGAGGAAGGGTGATGGGGACACAAACCGTTAGGCGAGTCAAGGCAACGTCCAAAGTCCAGTAAGCTGTGATCCCAGGTCAGACAAGGGGAGAGATTCAGGGGAGAGAGGATAGGAGCTAGGGAAGAGACAATAAGGAGAGATGAAAAGAAGTCTGCCTAAAGACCGACTGGGTAGGTGACGACCAAGTAGGGAATCCACGGCCCATCTCCCCTATAGCTAAACTAAGTAGCTCCATCGGGCGTCAGACAAAATAGTACAGTCTCAATACATTGAGAGAGGAGGGAAGAAGAGACATAAATAGAGGGAGGATGTGGTAGGAGATGACAAGAGAGACGAAAGGAAGTGTAACTATGTGGTTCCACAATAAACCAGAAAAGATCAACAAGTAAACATTATATCAACCAATCAGCAATACAATTTGGGGAGGAGAGAAAGGAGAGAGAAAGTAGTGGGGGGTAGAGGAGGAGGGAAAGTGAGGATAAGGGAAGAGACAACCGTAGAGACGAGAGGAAGTCTGTCTAAAGACCGACTGGGTAGATGACGACCAAGGAGGGAATCCACGGCCCATCTCCTCTATAGCTAAACCAGGTAGCTCCATCGGGCATCAGACAAAATAGTTTGGTCTCAATACATTGAGAGAGGAGGGAAGGAGTGACATAAATAGAGGGAGGATGCGGGAGGAGACGACAGGAGAGACGAAAGGAAGTGCAACAATGTGGTTCGACAATATACCAGAAAAAGAACAACAATTAAACATTAAATAGAACAGTCCGCATTACATTATGGGAGGAGAGAAAGGAGAGATAAAGAAGTGGGGGGTAGGGGAGGAGCGAGAGTGAGGATAAGGGAAGAGACAACCGTAGAGACGAAAGGAATTCTGTCTAAAAACCGACTGGGTAGGTGACGACCAAGGAGGGAATCCACGGCCCATCTCCCGTATAGCCAAAACCAGGTAGCTCCATCGGGCTTCATACAAAATAGTTCAGTCTCAAGTAGCGAGGGAAGAGTTTCACAGAAAAACAGGGTGGGGACAAAGGATAGGCGCAAACGAGGGCAGAGGACAGAAGCTGGAAAGAGTAGGAGCGGAGGGGGGGAGGGTTAGGGGAAGTGGGAGCACATATTGTCAGCAGCCGCAGGTTCTCTACTTTTACATAGCGCTGGCTAGACCCGGAGGTATCAGAGCGCTTTACACGAGAATCAACAATGTAACAGAAAAAGTTCAACAATTACACAAAACATTCAAAACATAAGCAATACAATTAGGAGAGGAGAGAAGAGAGAGGAGAGAGAAAAGTAGTGGAGGGGGCAGGGGAGGTGAGAAAGGGAGGATAAGGAAAGAGACAATAAGGAGAGACGAAAAGAAGTCTGTCAAAAGACCGACTTGAGTAGGTAACGACCAAGGAGGGAATCCACGGCCCATCTCCCCTATAGCTAAACCAAGTAGCTCCATCGGGCATCAGACAAAATAGTAATACTAGATTCTGCAAGTGGCCCTAACTATGCCCACCTCCGCACCACCTCTCCCTAGCATTCGTTACTCTAACAGCACCATCTTTAAAGGACTGACATAGGCGTCCGCTTTGAGACACACTCAGCCAAAACCAGATCCACACCTACAGAACCTATTATTATTGCATCCAGATACTTGCATCTTTCAATCTACCTCCAGGGCATGCAATTGAGAGAGGAGAAAAGGAGAGATATAGATAGAGGGAGGATGCGGGAGGAGCTGACAGGCGAGAAGAAAGGAGGTGCAACAATGTGGTTCAACAATATACCAGAAAAAGATCAACAAGTAAACATAATATCAAACAATCAGCAATACATTAGGAGAAGAGAGAAAGGAGAGAGAAAGTAGTGGGGGTTAGGAGAGGCGAGAAAGTGAGGATAAGGGAAGACACAAACATAGAGACGAAAGAAAGTCTGTCTAAGGACCAACTGGGTAGGTGACGACCAAGGAGGGAATCCACGGCCCGTCTCCCCTATAGCTAAACCAAGTAGCTCCATCGGGCATCAGACAAAATAGTTCAGTCTTTCAAAGTGACCAAAGCAAGGACTGCAAGAATAAGTTATACACAAATTCCTATGGCTAGGGGATCAGAACTGGTGCCGACCATTAAAGCCAAGCCTACTTGTTCTTTCCTCAAAGAAAAAAACAAACCCACATGTCTTTCCTACCTATGCGCCCAGGATCTGGGGCAATGTCCTCATATCCATCAGAAAATCTCGAACCTTCTGGCAAATTAGGAAAGAGTTGAAGATTCTCCAAATCAAACAACACTTCTTCCAGATGCAGTAGCAATCCAATAACCATTTACCTTTCCTATTACTTATTGACTGTATGCTTGCCTTTGACCCTGTACAGCTCAATACGGACTTTTCAGCTAGGTTAACGTTATACAATACTATATTTATGCAAACACTTCCAAACATCCACTGCCCCCTTACTTTCCCACCACGACTGGAGGATGAACAGGTATTGCTTAATTGAGTCTTGACACTCTACAGCTCTCATTGATGTCTAAATGCCCACTCGGAACAGCAACACAGCCAAACATGATCCTGACAAAATCGTTTGTTCACCCATCCACAGTGAAACAGTTTATCTCATGAGCCACTTCTCTGGACAGTCACGGATTGATATAGGCGTATGTGTATTTCTAAGCTGGGTGAAGCACCCATTTAAGGTGCAGTTGTGAAAACTGCTACATGATCTGTTATTTACAATTTAGTATTTTGCAACTGAATTAAATCATGCTATTTTGACATTGTGTGTTCACCTTATTTTAATTACTCTGTATTACATAGTTCAACATGTAAATTATCAAATTGCATTGAATAAAAAAGGGACTAGATTTTGTCCATATTTGTACACTATGGGGCACAAGTACAAAATGAGCACGAGCGACGCCAAATTTGGCAGCGCCGCACTCCAACATTTCCAAAAGGCAGGGATGCGTCATATTTACAATATCGGTACAAAAGGGGGTGGTGATGGACGGGGCATCTGAACCAATCAAACACTCACAAGCAAATAGAAAAGATCACCCTGCCAAGGAAGATAATCAATGGTCCCAGGTTGGATCCAGTTCTGGTTAAGGGGGAGCAATATCCAATGAATATCTAAGACCAAAATAACAGATGGACCGCAGTCAATTCAATTTTTTATAGAAAATATAATTTTTTTTATTTATTATTTGTTTTAGTGCAATTAGTCATATTTACAAAACAATCAAGGAATAACAGGTTCAAAAAAATTCATAAAACCATCAGTACTGTTCATCATTTCATAGGGGGAAGAACATTTTTAGGGAATACGGTGTTCCACTCACTCCGGGGGGTGAACAGGGGGCTCAACAGACACTCAATTCTAACAAGGATCATTCATACTCTAACATGTTCAGTTCCTTCATACAGGTAATTCTCGTTTTGCCTGCAACAAAAAAAGATGGAATTATGGTTGCATGGACGCGGGTGCAGCATGGGGAAGGCAAGTAGGTGAAATACTGTTGCCATTCCTGATAGTAACGCCGTAGTAACGCCAACGCGCGTTTCGGTGTGAGGCTCCTTCGTCAGGGCTGGCAGAGATGAGGAGGGAGGGGAACACACTGGCTGAGGTTAGCGGAGGCCGTGGGTCTAGATAGGGAAGTCCTTTCTGGAAGGTCAGGAATATTGGTAGCGTGAATCCCAGGTTCAGGGAATAGAGGGGTCACGCTGATGAGGTGGCGGACGGGAGATCAACAGCGAACATTAACGGTCAATCAAGAAGGAGTAACGATCTAGGAGCTTCCGTTTATAGATAGAGGCTGGTGATTATGGCGCTTAGACTAGCGCGTTTGGATGATGGCAAAACACTTGCCTTCCCCAAGCTGCACCCGCGTCCATGCAACCATAATTCCATTTTTTTTGTTGCAGGCAAAACGAGAATTACCCGTATGAAGTGACTGAACATGTTAGAGTATGAATGATCCTTGTTAGATTTGAGTGTCTGTTGAGCCCCCTGTTCAAACCCCGGAGGGAGTGGAACACCGTCTTTCCCTAAGAATTTTCTTCCCCCTATGAAATGATGAACAATACTGATGGTTTTATGAATTTTTGAACCTGTTATTCCTTGATTGTTTTGTAGATATGACTAATTGCACTAAAACAAATATTAAATAAAAAAATATATATTTTCTATAAAAAAATTAATTAACTGCGGTCCATCTTTTATCTTGGTCTTAGATATTCATTGGATATTGCTCCCCCTTAACCAGAACTGGATCCCACCTGGGACCATTGGTTATCTTCCTTGGCAGGGTGATCTTTTCTATTTGCTTATGTGTTTTCCCCTTCTTTCCTGCCTACATCATTTATTTGTCCTGGGGAACCCCCTTCTATTACATACCAATCAAACACTCACACCCAGTCAACAGATCTGGGTTTAATCCATCACCGTTCTTTAGCCCACTCTGCCACCCCATTTCAGACATGGCCATATGCAAATCAGTCTGACCCTGTGCCTCATGGGAATATGGCACACCCCTGTGTTTTTCCCTAGCCCCAGAGCTAAATTTAGCTGCCTAAGGTCAACGCAGACACCATAGAGCAAGGGTGCCTGCATCTCAGGGAATGATTGTTTATGTGCCGGAAGGTGTCCCTTCCTGCACATAAACAATCTATAAGGCTGATTTTACTTCTGTGTGTGCTGCAGAATGCAGCACACATAAAAGTAGCACATCGTCATTTTTTAATGATTGTTTATGTGCAGGAAGGGACACCTCCCAGCACAGAAACAATAATTCATGGTGTTTTGCTCTTTATATGTGTACTGCAGAATGCAGCACACATAGAAAAGCAAAAACGAGGTGAAACAAAAGTATTTCCGCTCGTTTCGCCATTTTAATGCCTGCTCTTAAATGCCTGCCTCAGATTTACACATCCTTGTAAATCTGGGGCAGCTTTAAAAAGAAATGGGATGTTGCTGTGGAACGTTCACATCAACACCCATTGCATGCCCCTTTCACACAGATTCCTGCATGAAAGGGTACCCTATTTACAACGCGGCTTTAAGCCAAAAAATGTGGCTTAACGCCACTTTATAAATATGGAGCAGGGCATTGAACCACAGGAACACCGTTAAAAGTGACGTTCCTGTGGCACAATCCCATTGTAACTATGCCCCTATGTGTCAAATTACCGTATTTTTTCCTTTTTCAGGGTGGATTTCTGGACCTTCTAGCGCTGAGGACATGGAGGCCCTCCGGAGGTCATGCCCTCAGCAATAATACTGTAGTGGAAGGACATGCCCCCCGACTCCTGGAACAGAGGGTGGTTTCTGGAACTTGGATCACCTGGCAGCAAGAGAAAACAAGCAATGCCAGTGCCAATAGGCCTGGCTTTAAACGAATGTTGTATGGTACTGTGAAGCATTACAGTTAGGTAGCATGGGAATGGATATATATATTTGTGTGGAAGCAAAGATCTATATAAAATTATTGGTGTAGGATAAAAGATCAGATGACAGTTTGCCAGAATTAAAAATCTATGTAGGTTTATGACTACACTCCTCCCATCTTTGCTGCAGCCAGAGAAAAACACTTTAAATTATCTTGTTATCTAAGGCACTTTAATGCATTACAATGCTGTGTGTGCCCTCAGGCAACTGCATAAATAAACAAAATGATAACTTCAGTGTGGAGGTCAAGCTCTTTTTAGTGGAAGCATACAACTTCTGCCTAATTAAAACATGTACTCCTGGCTCCCAACATGTGGGAAGTGTCGAAGCCCCTCTCTTGCTGATTTTCACATATCTGTCTGGCGACTTCTGCACTGTCAAGCCAAATCATAACACGCATTTGCACTGTCGATAGGTCTGGCTTTAAAGTAATGTTGTTTTGGAAAGTGAGGCATGGTCAGTAAACAGCATGGAAACGGATATGTATTTGTGTGCAAGCAAAGAACTGTAGAATAATATTGTTGAAAGTTAAAAGGTGACCAGAACCAAACATCGAAGTGGGTTAATGACTGCTCTCCTCCCATGTGTACTGCTGCCAGAGAAAAACCATAAATGATCTAGTTATCTAAGACACTTTTATTGCATTTCAGTGCCATGTCTGTTCAAGCTCAGGCAGAATGTTAAATAAACAAATGATCACAGCTGTGTTTCGGGGCAAACACATTTTTGCAGAAGCATACAACTTTTGCCCATTCTAAACATGTACACCTGGCTCTCAATATTTGAAAGAACCAAATCCCCTCTCTAGTGATGCTCACATAATTGTCTGGCAACAGCTGTGCTGTCTAGCCAGTCCATAGCTGCCAAGTCTAAACATGTTTGAAACCTAGAAACCCAGGAGGTTCTACAGAGGGGAATTAGATGCACCACACAAACATTCTTTACGTACAACACCAGTGATCTTTCAAGATTGAGGACAAGCAGTATTTCCCCACATCTACAGGGTTGTGAGCACCAGAATTCAAATTCAATGGAAAATGTACTCACAACCAGCATTCCTACATTGCCACTGATAAATACAGTACCCCACATGTGTGGATAGGCACACTGCACCCCACAAGTGGGGATAGGTGTACTGCACAGCAAACACAAGGAGATGATGGACGGAGCTCTGAATACTTTCAGACGATCACCCCAGTGGCATAACGAAACTTTAGGGGGCCCCCCTGAAAAGTACATGGAGGGGGCCCCCGACCTACCACTCACCACTTTGCCCCACCACCAAAAATTCTGGTATATTTTGAATTGAAACCTCCAACATTGAATGAAATGCCTCTATATTTGCATACTCAAATTTGAATAAGAAAGTAAGAAACACTCTTAACATATGAGCTACCCCATTTGTAACAGTATTGTCAAGAGCAGATTATTTCACTGAGACAGGAATCAGAGCAATGCCAAGGAGCGGTCCTATTGTTTGAGGAACTGCCTATCGCTGCAGAACAAAGAACAACTACATAGGGTCTGAATTAGAAATGACATTGAGGGAAAATAACTTGAAACTTTGAAAGACAACTCCAAATCTGCAATTTAACAGACTTAACTGACAATATACGTGATCAGTACATAAGATATAACCCAGTATTCTGCCAGCTCCAAGAAAATAAACTGTTGTGAATTTTCTGCATGCCACACGCTTGCGTCTGTCAGAGATTTTGTATCATATCGGCCACTCTATAGTTTTTAAAATGAACTGAGGATGCAATTTCAATATCTACCATCAGGGCTTTATTAGTAAGCAGGGCATAAACAGTCAGGCACACAAGGCTGAGGATGAAAACTGCTTGGATGCTTCAGAACACAGATGTGTGTCTGCATTTCTCATTTCTGTATTATAAACACGATTTCAGGTGCACATATTATAGACAAATGCAAACAGCACCATCAATAATGCATCATATCGGATACAAATTAACCATATTATCAAGTACCTAATGACAGAATCTATACTAACTGTAGCTGGTGAAGCAATGGAAAAAGTGCAAATACTTTCAAAGCGCATAATAAAAGAATCATCAGTCCAGCAATATACAAAACTCAATTGTGTTTTCTGAAGCAATCCCCCTTTCTTCTTGCATCAAGGTCAAAACACTTTCAAAGTGCGTGATAAAAACAAATCCAGCAGTATGCAGAAATGGAGCCAGGTTGGTCAAACAATTGCCTTTTTGGTTTGTGTATGAAGGCGCAAATACTTCACAATGACTTTTGAAACAATAACAAGTACAGCAGCCAGCAGCATTAAAAAATCAAACCAGTTTAGTCAACCAATACCCATTTGGTTTGTGCATGAAGGTGCAGCTATTTCAAAGTCACTGTTAAAACAATAATAGGTACAGAAGGCAGCAGCATATACAAATCCCTGTACTTTACCCTTCCCAGGCACACACAGATCTAGCGCAGAGTCACTGCTCCTGCGCAGCACTGCACATCTAGTTGAAGTAGGCCAAGGGTGAGTCAAGCACCCAGCAGCTGAACTTTGGAAAAAGTGAGCCTGTAGGCCTCACTGCAGTGACAGGGTAAAAAGGACCTGTTTACTACTACTGATCACTACACAGTATGCTGCAAACACCGCTCTTGTGCTGCTTAACACCTGGCAAAGGCTGTAGCCTTCCACCACTATAAGGATAGCACTTTGGGTGCCCCTCCTGGCCCACAAGACCACATACCGTGAGACAGACCTGTGTTATGGCGCACCCGCATGATCTGTGCTCACCTATGAGAAAACAATAAGCATTAGGGATCCAGACAACAGTACAGTAGAGCCATCAGGGAAGGGGTACATGTCTTTAAACATGCAGAGGACTTTTCAGATAGATAGACAGATAGATAGATAGATAGATAGATAGATAGATAGATAGATAGATAGATAGATAGATAGATAGATAGATAGATAGATAGATAGATAGATAGATAGATAGATAGATAGATAGATAGATAGATAGATAGATAGATAGATAGATAGATAGATAGATAGATAGATAGATAGATAGAGTGTTAGATCTGGGGGTCTCTAGTTGACAATGGTATTCACCTTTGTCCAAATAGAGACCCTTACCTCTAAGTCAGGATAAGGGGATTACACTCCTTGATAACCCCTGCTTACCCCCTTGGTAGCTTGGCACGAGCAGACAGGCTTATCTCCGAGGCAGTGTATTAAGCATCTGTGAATATACACAGTAATACAGTGAAAACACTACAGATGGACACAAAGCAGGTTTTACAAAAATAAGTATTCTTTACATAGACTTAAACACAAGACCACAAATGACAAAAATCTGCAATACTACACTTAAGATTACTTAAAAGATGATTAAAGTTGTTTAGTTCAAGTTGATGGTAAATGCGACAAAGTTTTCAACAAAGTACCTGGAAGCGTAACGCAAAGTAAACAAAAGGCTCGCAAAAAGGGAGATGTGTCAGTTCTGTGATCCGGGGAAGATGATGCATCGTGCTGCTTGCGCAGAGTAGGGGATGCGTCGTGATCCTTACCGGTGTGGAGGTGATGGGTGGATTCTTGGCCTGCGGGCCAGTTGCGGTGCGCAAGATGGCGCCTTGATGCGATGCGATGATCCGGTTGCGATGCGAGAAAATGGCGCCCTTGATGTGGCGATGCGATGACGATGATGCATTGGCAGCCTTGCAACGACTCTCTACTTTGGGGCCGCAACAGGCCCTGTGACACGCTTCTCTGGTGATGCGATGGCAACTCTCAAGATGCCGTCACGCTTCTCTGGTGATGTGACAGCAGGCAGCTTCGATGAACACACGCTTCCAGGGAGAGGCGGCGAAGGCTCGCTTCTCCGGCGGTGCAACAATTTCAGCTGCAGCAGCAACACGCTTCTTCTCGATGCATCGCGCTTCCAGCTCCCAGCGGCACACAAGTGTCTGGAGTCAGAATTCCCAGCAAGGAAATTCAGTGGGGAGCTGGAGGTGAAGTCTTTTGTCCCTGAGACTTCAGCAGGAGGCAAGCACAGTTCAAGCCCTTGAAATATATTCTGTAGATGAAAGTCCTTACAAAGTTCCTTCTCTTTTCCCTTGGCAATGAAGCAACCACTGCAGGCCAACCCAGCAAACAGCACACTGGCAGAGGGGCAGTAAAACTCCTGCAGCTTCCTGTTTCTTCTCCTTGGCAGAAAGGTTTCTGGTCCATAAGTGATCTAAAATTATTGGGATCAGGGTCCCAATATTTATAACCCAAAATCATTTGTTCTCTGAAGGCAGAGAGGCCTCTGCCTAGTCCAAACCAGTTCCTAAGTACTTTGTTTACATGACTCTCTTCTTCCTTTCACTGTGCAGGGCAGAGACATCAGCCGCCCCACAGGAGGTGGAGCCAGCACAGAGGAGGGAAGATACAGCTCTGGAGCACTCTGTTGACATGATTTATCCTCTCCTTTAACAGTGCAGGGCAGAGACATCAGACAAGCCGCATGAGGTGGAGCCAGCATTGTAGAGGGAAGGCCCAGCCCTATTTCGGTTCCAGGTCCAATTCCTCCCTCCCATCTAGATGCAGATCTCTCTATTTACCACCGGGCGGCCCCAGCCTGTCTCCTGGAATCCCCTGTCACTCACAAACCCAGACAAGGAATACACAACCCAGCAGAGGCAGGCCTGGATAGTTAGGCAAGAAAATACCTACTTTCTAAAAGTGGTATTTTCAAACACAGAATATTAACACCAACTTTACTAAAAGATGTATTTTATTATTCTGAGTTCAGGCATACTAAGGGCCAGATGTAGGTAATCCCAGTTTACCGACTCTTAAATACCGAATCATACCGATTCGGTATTTAAGAACAGGTAAATGGGATGTAGGTACTTTTTCGTAAAAAATTACTGAATCGGTAAGTTTCGGTAATTACAGAATCGGTATTTACTGAATCGGTAATTGCCATTCATTCCGATGGGCCTGGAGGCCCATAGGAATGAATGGCAATTACCGAATCTGTAAATACTGATTCGGTAAAAGTGGTAAACATTGAAGGGTGACAGGGTGTCACTTTGACACCCTGTTGCACCCCTCAATTGGGTATGGGTGCACATGTTGCAGACATACATGCACTAAGGGCATGTATGTCTGCAACATGGCACTGTTGGAAAAGCAAAAAAAATGCTTTTTCAAAGGTTGTCATTTTTTACCAACAACTTCTAGTTGGTGGTAAAAATGAATCCTTAACTGAGGAATGCACTAACTTGAGTGCTCCCTACATCCTGGATTCGGTAATTTACCGAATCGGTATGGTAAGAATTCGGTATTTTACCGAATCCTTAAATTACCGATTCGGTAAAATACCGAATCCTTAAAAATGCCACCTACATCTCAAAAACCCAATACCGGTCGGTAACGGCCGAAATTCAGTAATTTCGGCCGTTACCGACCGGTATTGGGCGACCTACATCTGGCTCTAAATTCGAATTTCTACCATGTTCCCTGAGTCAGTTAGGATTATAAGAATGTAAGAATCTAACTGCCCATTCTGGCCTTTGAGAACAGGTAGCCTTCAATTGTGACAAACGAAAATGGCTGTAATTCACTATTAGAACATGCTACACACATCAGAGCATGTCCTACCTTATACTTACAATGCACCCTTCCCTTGGGCATACCATGGGGGTGTCAAACATGAAGCAAAGGGAAGGTTTAGGGACTGGCAAGTGGGTGCACTTGGCAGAGTCGACATAGCAGTGTTAGACTGCATACAGGCCTTGCAATGGCAGGCCTGAGACACACTTTACAAGCTGCTTCTGTGGGTGGCACAACCAGTGGTGCAAGCCCACCAGCAGCATTTGATTTACAAGCCCTGGGCCCACATGGTGCACTGTACTAGGGGCTGACGGGTAAATCAAATACCACAATCATGGAATAACCAATTAATACATTAATTTAACATAGGGAACACTTGCACTGTGGCACTGATTAGCAGTGGCGCAGTGCCCAAAGCATAAAACCAGCAAAAACATCAAAACAGAGGAGGCAATCCGTCAAAATGGAAGGGAGACGCATGTCAATGATGCCAGGTCTAACAGATAGATAGATAGATAGATAGATAGATAGATAGATAGATAGATAGATAGCTAGATAGATAGATAGATAGATAGATAGATAGATAGATAGATAGATAGATAGATAGATAGATAGATAGATAGATAGATAGATAGATAGATAGATAGATAGATAGATAGATAGATAGATAGATAGATAGATTATTTAAGGGAGGAAAAGTTATTTGTATGCATTTATTAAGGCATTTCAAGCCAGGATCAAAATCATAAATGTAGGTTGGAAAACCTCTAATAGTGGAAAAACTATAATAGTGTAGGCAAATAGCTTGTTACTCTTCTCTTCAAGCCTGAAGGGGGGCATGGTACCATAAATTGAGGTAACACTCCATCCCTTCTTACTTTGTTGTCTATTTTGCGTTCCTGCTAAAAAAGAGCCACAGTAGGAGAGCACTAATATTTATTTTCAAGAATAAAATATTTTGCAATCTCTTTTGAAAGCTATAATGGTATTTCTCAATATGGTTATAAAAGCAGAACATGCAGCAGTCATGGGTCGTTGGGTAGGCACTCAGGGTAAGCCAATTCAAGGTGTCACCAAAACTGCAGAGAAAATGAACAGGTTTAAAAGAAAGGATACATCAAGCTCCCAATTACAGGTGGTCTGGATTGAGATGTCAGGATACTATCTAGCCAGAAAGAGTGATTCCAGATGGTATATCCAGACATGAATCCTGCTGTTCCGAGTACTGGTCTCTAGAATGTGAATTGACATGTGAACTGGGAATTACCTGGTCCAAAACGACATCTGGAGCCTCCCTTCGGCGGGCAAATCTGCTTCGATTCATCATCAGCTATTAAGAGGTGATAAATGGGTGCAGGACCAGCCTTTGTAGGGTGGGTAGGGCTTCAGGGGGTATAAGAGATAATGGGTTCTGATGGCTTAGGAGGGCGCAAGAGAATGGGCTTTATTCTTGGGACTGAATTCCAGAAGTAAGCCAGGAGTTTCCCTGATTTATTAATGACATTTAGAAGTAAGCCAGGAGTACTGCAAGAATACATCATACTACCCATAGCAAACCTTTTGTGAACCAGGCCATATGTGAATTGAGCTCCATGAGCCAATTCACAAAAGATTTGCTGGGAGAAGGTGAGACTTACACATATAGTACTCCTATTTTACTCATGAATTGTAGACATGAGGTAGACTATTCCTAACTTACTCCTGCCTTCCTCACAGAATTCAAACGTAAGCCAGGAGTACTACAAAAAAGTCATAGCAAAAACCTTTGGAGATTTTGGCCTGTATCTCTTCCTCTGCAATGTCATTACACATAGAAAAACTCTGCAAAAGGTAAACTCACAGATACATTTTTCATCCTGTTAAGCGTTGTTGAAAGTGAAAAAAATATATTGCTATGCAGTAAAAACTATCACACTATGCAGAAACAAACTTTGTGGGATTGCAATGGGAAACTTTGCTAGCTTCGCAAATAGAAAGAATTGGACATTTAATAAATCTTTGCAAGTTAAAAACAGCAACCTTGTGCACTCTAAGCCTTTTGGCTGACACTATTACCCTACTCATTCCTTTTCTGTATGTTCTGTAAAATCAATATTAATGCACTCAGAAATGAGACAAATCAATGGCATGAGTGTCCCAAACATACTTTCAAAGCACATTAAGTAATTTAACTTAAATAAAGGGTCAGTACATACAAAAATAAAGTAAAATGCAACTGAAAGCTCTTCCAGCAACCTGGTGGCATAGCCTGCTGGAAACCCCTGTCTAGATGTGAGCAATGGGACGCCTTTGGGTAGCTATACACTATATAAAAGTTAATTATAATAATAAAGCTACAACTGACCGAAAAAAAACGAAACACTGCATGGTCAAGCAAGCATTACCTAAAGAATACACTCTCTCGATATTCGGAATTTGCATGCATCAAATCTTTAGTACGCCTAATATAATTCAGCCTTTTTGAAAATGTTTACATAATTTTCCAAGCAAAGGTTACCTGACAATTTTATGCTGTTCACAGTATGCCCAAAATTACCCTGATGAATAGACAATTACCCAGACACTAAGGCAAACAACAGAGCGTAATAAACATCTGGAAATTTCCATAGCACTGTCCATCTTTGCCTTTGGCGACACCTAGATCCAGCCTGAATTTCCAGCCAACATTCCTAAAGGCAGTTGATAGGTCTTAAAGGACAATCTTTGTGTGTAGGGTTAGTTAAAAGTTCAAATTGCTTTTAATTCAACATGAAATTAGGGGGTTTCTTTCAGATGCGCAAGGTGCCACGCAGAGCTGCATGCAGAACTGACATGATGCTTGCATTACGAATGAAGCACTAACGAGCGTAGTTCTATATTTCGGCATTTTAAAAAAAAACATATATTGTCAAATTGTGTAATACAACAAAAAGCGATCACTATATTATTATGCTGTGAATAAATATATACATTAACTTCTTTAATTTGTGGTGTTTTTTGTCAGTGCATTTTTTTAAAATATGCAATTCTATTCGATCACAATTTTCAAAGTATACGATTTGTATGTTTATTTGCAAGGCAGTAATATGTGCATTATCACCAAATTTGAATTTTTTGACTATGTGGCCCTGGTGTTATGGAAATATTTTAATGATTAGAGAAAGGATTTTTACATGAGGAAATGGAAGGAGATGTGATCTAACAGGTGCTTGCAGGCTGCTTCGGTAGTGTCCACAGGAGCAGGTGCAGATGACTGGGGCTGACCACACAGTTTACTCTGCGCACATGACCCACCTACCCCACCCCGTAGAGCAATGCGTGATGGCGTGCAGGCGGTGCACTGAATGCGAACATGCTGCACTGAGGCCGCGCGAGACCAGCCTCGGTTTCTGAGGTCGAGGCCCCGTTTTAATAATGGCCTGCTGCTCATGCACAGAGCCAGCCTTTGTGGTCCATGGGTGGCAGGTGACTATCATTATTAAAATACTCCTCTGTCTCCGTCAGAACCCCCTGCAAAATCAGACCAAAGACCTTGTGAGCGGCTCCTTCCAGACAAACGTATCCACTATGGAATTATTGCAGAGGAGGAAAAGCATAGCTGCCAAGGTTTGACATTGCTTATGTGTGACATTTTCATAGTTTCTGTGTACTTGTGAGTGACATTCAACAACCAATGTGTGACACTTAAGATTGACACTTTCTCCAGAGTCAAATCAAGCAATGACATCCATGGAAACAGATAAATACTAAAAGTAACACCCATATGAGGAATGAGAAACTAAAAGAGGATCTTGAAACTTCTACAAAGCACCATTACTAGTGTAGGGTGTCAGAGCACTTTACATCATACCCACAATATAGAGAGACAATAATTCATATGTTTGTAATCATTCTAAAGGAAATGTTACATAAAATAGTGAGGATTAAGTTGTAGAATTACATGTCATCCATACAAGTAGGCAGTATTTTTAAATAGTGTTGGTCTGGATTTAAAACGTACCACAGTGGTTGATTTTTACTAAAAACAATGTATTTTTACCCAAACTAAAACTTTTAGCAAAATTAGGATAATGAGTGTCTTAGGGGGGGGTAGAATGTTCTAACCTTACCACACAGTTTGAATACAAACTCTTCACTGCAGTTCATACATAATTGTGTTATATCACGATTGTAAATTATGAACTGTAAGTAACTAAATAATCTCTGTGACAAAAGCAGTAACCCACTGAGCTACTCCCATAAAATGCACTTTAATGATCTGCATGTCCATGTTATTTGCAGCAGGCATAGTAATCCTCTGTGCTACATCAGGGTGGGTGCAAACTGCCACTGACAGAATGCTGATGTTGCTCCAGCAGGAACATTATTCACAAGAGTTATCTTGGCATGATTTTAATCGTTGCCACAAAACTCCTGGAGACACAAGGGATTCGGCAGAAGATGTTTTTTAACTGTGAAAACATCGTCGTGGTTAAAAGGGACGATTCCCTGACTCCTTCTCACTCACAGGTGGAACCAGTTTAAAAACTTAAGTACACAGAATGCACAAGCCTCTTCACTGCAACAAATGAAAGTGAAACGAAATTGAAAACACTCCATCAGGAGAGGGAAGCCTGGCTGCTGAACATGCGGAACCCACCACAACAGCTGAAATAAACGCTGCTCCATTATTAAAAGGAAAATGTTTCCTACCTTACACTTGAACCAACTTCGGGGCAGATTTATGAGCCCGTTGCGCCTCTTTGCGCCGCAATTGCGTCACTTTATTTGACGCAACTGCGGCGCAAACAATACGCCCTATTTACAACGTGACGCATCTAGGAGATGCGTCACGTTGTAAAGCACTGCGCCATAAGGAGGCGTTCCTGCGCATGGGGGGGGCATTCCTGCGCAGGAACGCCTCCTGAAAGTGGCTGAGTGAAATCTATGAGATTTCACTCAGTCACTTTCAGGGCAATGCTGCGTCAAAACCCTGCGCCTGCTTGAAGCAGGCGTATGTCTTGACGCAGCATTGTGCAGATGGTGTAACCCCGAGCCTTGCTGGAGCTGGGTCGCGCTTGCGACGCAACTCCACCAATGCGCCACATTACCGGCACAGATGCGTCACGCATCTGTGCCGTTTTTGCACCATGGGTGGCGGAGCTGTGGCGCACTGTGGTGCACGTTAACTGGCGCATCCCTGGGGATGCGCCAGTTAACATAAATCTGCCCCTTAAAATTTTGGGAAAAGGAGGCCCCTACACTTCGAGGAAAGCCAAGCCGATGTGTCTCAACTCTGTGCTACACCATGATCCTGCTGCCCTGGGCCTGAGAGGGATGACGATAGCTCTCAGATTCAGGTTTGGTAGGCACCACGAGAAACATAAAAATGACACTGATTTTTTAAAACTAGTTACAGCGGAAAACCTAGGAATTTGTGATTTGCATGGATGATCGGAAACTCTCCCTCACCCAAAATAAAATTAAAACATACTTTTTGTAGAAAAGCCTGAATAACTTTTATGTACGGGCAGTACCACCTGAATCCATGGCCAACATTAAAGGCCTTGACGCGGTGCATTTCGTCACCCCAGCTGCTAATATTGGTACCCATATTGACACAAATCCAACTCACAACTGTGTGGGTCAGTTTTTCAAAGGTAATTTTGGAAGAAATTTAGCTCGAAGGATGGTGGCAGTTTTGTCCCCCAGGTTTACCTAGTCTACAACAAAGCCTGCCAGCAACGTCACCAATATTTCTGAAGGTGAGATACCCATTTCCCCGGGAGGCATGATTTGCACCCTTCTCCGATTACAAATTTTCTCTACAATAGTGGCTTAAAACACTTGCATGCACATGCATCAAAGGATTTTGCGATCGCAAACGGTGCGAATCGCATAAATCGGCCGTTTGCAATAGCAAAATCTGCTTTTGGAATGCATGAAGGGTGCAGGCCCTCGCAATTTGAGAATTCGCAAATATTTGCGAATTCTCAAATTGCGATTCCTTAAATGCAATGCATGAAACTTAAAAAAATTGCGATTTCGCAATTAGGGGGATCAAATTACCATGAGGTTGAGCATTTTTCAAAGTTTCATGTTGTGCACATACATGCCCTAAGGACATGTGTGTTCACAACATATGTGCACAGATTGATTTCAGGGGTGCAACAGGGTGTCCTTTGGACACCCCTGCACCCTTGAAATCGTATTCCCAATTTGCGATTCGCTAATTGCTAATCGCAAATTGAGAATGTCTTCCCATTCATTCCTATGGGCCTCTAGGCCCATAGGAATGAATGGGGAGGTATTCCATAATTGCGAGTCGCAATTTGCGAGTCGCAATTAAGGAATATTAAGAAATCGCAATTTATTTAGCGATTTCTTGATGCATTGCATTTTGCAATTCCTTAATTGTGATTCCTTATTTTTCGCAATTAAGGAATCTCAAAAAGCAATATTGATGCATGTACCTGACTATTTCCTCATATTTATGTCCCGTCAGTGCCCATAATTTGTTCCCTGTGCCAACATTCTTATTTCTCTGCATGCCTACATCTCTCATTTCAAGTAATTGACATTTTTATAGTTTTGGCTCTTCCATCTCTTGGACAATATACTGTTCCACACGAATGGGATATCACTTTTATATATGTATACAAATACACAAAAGAACATCTGACCTGAAGTGGGTTAGAAAGTAGTAGGTGAGTGTGGCAACATCTAAAACCAGATGAAGCTAAAGCAAATCCCCTCGACTCGTGCCATGCAAGGATAAATAGAGCAATTATTTCTATTGCCCTCACAGGTAAGTGTAAATATAGCAACATTTCCTCTGTCACTTCCAGACATCAATAAATAACATCATGTAACCCTTCGGAGTGTAAAGATATGCAAAATTACTTAATACTGGCTCAATATCACACATACACACATACAAACACAAGTATGGAGGAAGTTCACTTTCAACTCAGTCTTACACCTTTGCATCGGCCAGTGCCGGACAAGACATTTTGACAGTACTCAAACATGATAACGTGTCTTGCAATGATCACACCAAATAGCTTTTCACAGCTCCCAGTTCACTACCTCCTCTGGTCATTGGCTGCGCTTGAGTGAGGTTGACAAATTGAGTACCACTTATTTAAATTATCATGAATCCCTCTTACCAGCGCCAAGAGATGAGTCAAATTGTAGAGTACACCTAGGGCCAGATTTAGAGTTTGGACAACCGTGACAGAGTACTCTGTCCACCAAACGGAAGGTTTGCCCGCCTGATTTACAGATGGAGGGTCCTTAAGTATGTCTATGATTGGGACTACTCTTTCTAAGTCCTTGACACGAATCAGAATAGGTGGTTGAATGGCTAGTTTTCACTATCCCTTGCCGGAAGGGGCAGTGAAAACTGCAAAGCGACCCCCCACACCATGGGAGCCAACTCCCATGCTGTGGGAGGGGGTCACTATTATGTGTAATTGAAAAAAATTAAATTCCTCTTTGGGATTTTGCTTTTGAAAATACAAAAATATTTTACTCTCTAAATCGCCAAGATGAGGATTCACCGAAACCTCTCTGGGTTACCTTTGAACGCACCTTGCTACATGAATTCTCTTTTACTGATATCTGCTTTATGTCCAATTGTACTTTCATTTCTAATTATCCCATTTAAAAATATTCTCAACACTTATTTACTGATGGCTCCAATTTCTATCAAGCCTTCCTTTCCTCCTCCATCTGGTACAGCAAATTCATTCAATTTCGCTACAAATTGTTCTAATTTAAACACTGGAAAGCAAAGGATATTTTTTATGTTCACCAACTGATATCACATAACTTTGTCATACCCTTTACAACATTACAAGAACGTTATAACCTCCTCCCATCATATATATCCCAATACTCAGAATTACCACAGGCACTTCAATCCTTTCTAATATCTCAAAATTTCCCTGATGGCTCTACTCCATTCATCCCTCCGACCCCTTTATATATTACTTCCTCCGAATCCTCCCCCAAAGCTTCACTTATCTATAAAATGCTTGTTACCCCTGAACTTGAAAGACAAAAATACCCTGTAGAACTGGCATGGGAACAAGATCTCTCACTCACTCTTTTGATTCAAAGATAGGATAAGTCATGGTACAAAATCTTTACCACCTCTAAAGCTGCTAATATTACTTAATCCTTATTATTTCTATACAATGGAGTAGTTTGTACACCCGTTTTTATTCATAAAATGTATCCCTCTTCCTCTCCCCTTTGCTGGTCGTGTCTTGCCTCTGACAGCACACTATTGCATTTAATTTTGGTTCTAATGTTTTCAAACTTTGGAACTCCATTTGATCTGTAACTTCTAAGATATTTAATTGCCGTATTCCGCTATCAATTTCAAATGTCTTCCTTGGTTCAATGTTTGATGAATTTTTTAACAACTCCTCTTAGGTAAAATTGTTTGACCTTTTCATTGCTCTTGCTTTTAAAGTTATTTTAACTTGTTGGAAAGATAACTCCAAATTTGTATTTTAACATGGTGGAATCTTATTTGTAATGAACATAGATTCTCTACTGTTTCTTCACTAACACTTTCTCAGAAAATTAAATCTGATTTAATCTGGCTTCCTTTTACTTCTTACTTATCCTCACATCCTTCTTTACACTAACCCCTTTTCTATTATTTTCTTCCCTTCCTTTTCCTCTACTTTCCCTTTCTTTTCTCTCTCTCCTTTTATTGCAAAATCATTGGTATAACACTATTTGATGTATTAAGTACCTTTAATTCTTCCTACCCACTTTAATGCATAAGGTTGTTTTCCTTTTATGTCTTTTTGGATTACATCATTTGTAACATAGTGTTCTTTTAACCATGCTAACTTCTCCATCTCATGTTTACTGTTAATTTGGTACTTTTTCTTGTATTATAAAAAATGATTTAACAAAACAAAAAAAAAAAAATACAAAATGTGACTGACTACCATTATTTTGATGGTATTGTCAATCAAACTTTTAGTACATTGACAGGAATCTTTGTCTCAGCAGATCATGCCACTGTTAAGAGATTTCCGTTGGCTGGGTGGACATCTCTAAATTTGATGGACAAAGGACCCTCAGTATGGCAGGAGTAAAGTACTCCACCATACCGATGGATTTACTGCTGTTCGCCAAAATCGATGTCAGGCTCTAAGTGCAGTGTATACCATTAATAATATTTTGATTATTATTAACAATATTAGTCTCTGTTATTATTGTTATTATACTTATTAATATGTTGTTCATAATATGCTAGTCCAGTTGGCAATAAGGGGGTTATTTATATGAATATTGGCACTGATATTCTAGGATGATTTCCTCATTCCCCAAAACATTTTACAATTGTATTATTACCATCAAGAGGTAACAAAAACATAATTCCCATTATCCCTTATATGGAAAACACATGGTACCATATCTCTCTGCATAGGCACCTGGATGAAGACAGGCAGTGAGTTATTACTCTTCAAGCTCATCCACTTTGGCAAGCATTATCCTTCAAATGTTTTCAGATTGCTGGGGAATTGTATGTGAATCTATGATCACAGTATCAAGCCTGAGAATGCCATACACATGTTTGCAGGAGGCATTAACACGTGACAATTATCAGCTCATTTTTACATAAATGTATTTAGTGCATTGTTGTATCACCCTTCACTCGACCCTTGCTTGCATTTTAAGTCCACACTGAATGTTCTTTGTGTCACGTAAGGACAAACCTTTTTGTTCACGAGGGCTACTTATTAGGCCCACCCATGGTGCACCAAGTGGAGTTTATGCCAGTCATTACTGCACCGACATGTGCCCAATAATATCCAAGTTTTGTTATCCTTGCCTTGTTCTTTGTGTCACTCCTTGTCCTCGCCCCTTATCTGCGGTTGAGATGTTTGTCTTTTAATCCTTGTCCCAGTTCTTGTCTGTGTCTTAATTCCAGTGCTTAATTTGAGCCAGTGGTTTCCGGTGCTCGGCAACAGCACTTAGTTGTCAACACCCGTGCTTGTGACATTCTGCCACAAGGTGGGACTGTCTGGCTAATTTAGAGATGACCACAAAAACAATTAATTATTAATTTAATATGTATTACAAATGATTATTTCGTGTAGGCATGGGCGGAAAATCCGTTCCGCTCGCGGATTTTGCGGATTTTCGGGAAATCCGCAATCCGCGAGATTTGCGAATTTCCCGCAAAATCCGCAAATCCGCGAGCAGCGGATTTTGCTCGCACTGCTCGCACTGTTCGCGTGAGTTTGCGCCCCGCGAATAAGTGCAAAATTGCAGAAATACGATCTTAGCAAAACTGAAAGTAACTACTTACCAGGTTCAAAAGTTCAGGCACATCATTAGTAGCCATTTCCTGTAGTGCTTCCTGAGGGGCCCCTCCAGAGTTCAGTTGCCAGTTGAAACTATTATGTGACCCTGCTCTGAACCTCAGAATAGTTACACATATGCCACAAAGGTCCTGAATTACAGCTAAGGGAGACAAGCAGGAGCCAGGCTGGAAGTTAAAATCCATTAATCAGCCCCTAATTCATTATTGTCAGTTGGGGCAGGGCAGGTGTTGTAACTAATTTTGCAACAATGAAAGCACTTAGCAAGTGCAAAAGATCACTAATCAGGGCGC
Organism: Lissotriton vulgaris; assembly: GCF_964263255.1. NCBI lineage: Eukaryota > Metazoa > Chordata > Amphibia > Caudata > Salamandridae > Lissotriton > Lissotriton vulgaris. The sequence continues at coordinate 1,544,735,475 of NC_141695.1, read as the reverse complement.
ACTAAGGAAGCAGGTGCCAGCTAAAAAAATATTCTGTGACACATTAATCAGCCCCAAATTAATTCAGGTCACTTGAGGCAGGGAAGGTGTGCTTTGCTTTGCCGAAAATAATGTACACTGGACAACCAGAGGGTGTGGTGATGAAACAGAGGGTGGCATGGGTGGGCCAGAGGGTGGCATGAGTAGTCAGAGAGTGGCAGTGGTGACAGAGAGTGGCAGTGATGAAGAAGAGTGTCCCAAACAGGCTGGACACGTAGAAACAACAAGTTCGCAAAACTTGCGACCCGACAGGTAAGTTCGCAAATTGCGAAATTGTAAAAACCCTCGCGAACTGGCAGAAACACGGGCGAACACAAAAAAAAAAAATCCGCAAATTCGCGGGAATTCGCGGATTTTGCGGATTGCGAATCCGCAAATCCGCAAAATTCGCGAACGCGAGATCCGCAAAATTCGCTCATGCTTAATTTCGTGCCACCCAAGCCATTCTTATAGCTCCGGGGGCCTGAAATAGTCTCAATTGTCATATCTGTAGGAGTGGGATGGTTAGTATTTGTGTTTTTACTATCCATGGGAGCATAGCAAGGGCAATGTGTGGTGCAAACTGCTCACAAAAGCCATGGCACTTATTTTTTTTACCAATTGAGCACTGCTTTTTTCTTAGCTGGGATCAGTGGAGGGAGGTATTTTTGTGAAAGTGAAATTTGGGCCTGTCCCTCAAGTTCCTATCTGACCAAACAATGTCTACAAGAAAAAGTAGAAAAAAGGCAGGGCTGAACACCTCGCCCCCTCAGACCTTTCCCCATTACTCATGTGTTTTCTTGTAACCTGCACATTCTCTTTTGGTCATACACAAAAGACTTACACAACCATTTTGTGTCATTTGACCCTCCCCAGGCTCATTTCAATAGTACCACCAATTCTTTCCTTTTTCCTTCTTGCAGGAAGGGAAGCTATTGTGTTGTCTAAAAGGGCAAAGTGTAGTACCTGATCGTACTGGTTTTCCACCACTACCATGTGCTAGTACAACCTTTTCCAAGTATCACTGTTGAGCCTCTCAAACAAGTCTGCGTTTTGCGGACTATTCTACAGATGGTACGAGTCTAGCTTTTCCAGGTGTCAAACACTGCAGGCCATCTAATGAATGCACATATGATAAGTATTTTACTTTCATTTTTAAGTCGAGCCTAGAGCAGCGCAAGCGCTGCTTGCTCGACTTTTAGTAAGGGGATTTTCAAAGTGCTGACCACAAGCTTTTCTTGGCCTGAAGCTTGGTGCAAGCTCGCGTGCACGTGTGCAGCCACCATCTGCCTTTCTTATCTTTTCCTCCGCATCGCTGGCCATTACTTTCACTTTCGCGGCCACGTGGCCGTGTCACTTTTACGGCCGCGCAGCCATTACTTGTTAAATCACGCGGTGACTTGCCACTCTAGGAGTGAAATCATTTGCACACTTCCTCACAACAACCCTCCCCCTCCCCTCCCCCAGCCTCTTCCTCTCCTCACCCCACGTGTTAAAAGTCCAGAGATTAAAGAAAGTATGGAATCAGCACATTCTTGGAGACTCGAATTGTTCAGCCATAGACGCTCGCCTCTCAAAATATGATGGTAAATGCTGCCACCTAGTGGTTTGACGGTTATTTGCATTGCACACCCTTCAGTAATATCTTTAAATAGGTGTAGGTGACTGTGTTTATCATCATTACGAGCATCCCCTTTAGTTGCTACCCTGAGCCGTACACTTAGTTACCAATGATGACATGTCCAGTACAAACACCCACAGCTAAAGAAAAAATACATCAGGAGTTTTGAAAATGAAACGCAAATTTCAGCTAAATTAACTGAAGGTTGGAGAGAGTTACCTAAATGTTGGTTAGGCGTGGAGTTCACTTAAGGTGACAGGTGTTTGGCTAAGTGAAATTAAAATGTGCGGTAACTGGCTTAGCATAATTACGCTCATTAGTTTCAAATGCAACGGTGAACTTGCAGACAGATCTGAGTGCGAGGGTTTAGCAATTAACACAAGGGCAGCGTTGAGCTCAACTCTGAGATTTCTTCCTCTTCTCCAACAGAGCCAAACAAACTTTGTCTCAAAGATGGACTGTCCACTGTAATGTTGCCTACTTCCCTGAATAAAACGCAGGATTCTGGTGAAGTTTCACAGTATACTTTATTAATAAGCAGCAGGAGAGCGCCGGGAACGTCCGGAGCTCTCCGTGATTGAGACGCGAGTCGGCACCTAAAATGCCCGCTGCGCGTGATGTCACCGCGTCGCACTCAACAACTCGAGCGCAACACTACATATCTCCCTTCTTTACATATCAATGGAGAATTATAAAGGCCAACTCTAGATCATACTTATCTCCCATCTCCCAGTTCATAGTCTCTGTATCTGGAGGGCTTCACAACTGCTCTGCCCGCTCTTGTACGTCTTACCGGAGTGGTGGGGACATTCCGACGGAAGGTCTCCACCAGGTTGGCCGGCCAGCCTTCCTTTACTAGAGGGTTCTCTCTTGCCGGAGTCTCTTCCACTCCTTCCAGATATTATCCTGCCATGACGTTGTCCCCTGTATCAGACACCGTGCTGCTCCCTCTTGTCCCTGGGTCCTCTTCTCCTCCTCTGCTTACTTCTTTATCAGTGAGTGGAGTATGGTCTTGTCCGGGTTCCCGTCTTTCTTCATCGGTCCATTGCAGAATCTTGTTGCATTTGGACATGCAGTCTTGGGACCAGACATTTCCATCACTAAGCAGAGCTGCCCTGTCATACACCTCCTTTACCTGCATGGGAGGGCTGTATTTCTGTCTCCTTTCCTTCTCAGCAGGGCTAGTTTGACTCTCACCCATTCTCCTCTTTCCAGAGAGACTCTCTTCGCATTGCGTCTCTTATTGTAGTGTTCAGTGTATATTCTTTGTGCTTTCTCTAAATTGTGCTGCACTACTGCTGGAGACCATTTGCTAGTGACAGTCTTCTCCTTCCACGCCGTATTGTCCTTAGTGAATGGGTCACGCCCTCTCAGGATCTGGAATGGACTAGACCCTGTGCCGGTGGGCGTGATATGATAAGCCCATAACATGCTCTGCACTTCTTTTTCCCAGTCCTTGCCCATCGCGATGGCAGCTTGTATAGAGCCCATTATGACCCGGTTAAACCCTTCCACTAGGCCATTGCTGGTGGGTGTTATATGGCTGTATGATTAATCTTGATCCCGTTCCTTTCCATGTATCGGTGCCATTTTTCCGAGGTGAATTGTGGTCCATTGTCACTCAAGATGGATCGGGGTATACCTTCTCTGAGGAATGTAGCGGTGAGAAATCAAAGGACTGTTTCCGTGTCCATCTCCTCTTGTATGTGCACTTCAGGCCACTTTGAATACCTGTCAATGAGGATGCATACATACTTCGGGGTGCCCTAGCTGTCTAACACGGGTCCCAGGATGTCTATGGACACCTCTTCCCATGGATTCAAAGGGTTGGTGAATTTTCCCAATGCTGGTCTCAAAGGTGTTTTGGTCTTGTCCGCTCTCAGGCACAGGTCACATTCCCTTACATGTCTCTCGATCTGGATGTCCATTCCTGGACACCAGTACATCTGTTTCGTTCTCATCTTCGTTTTCACGATCCCCAGGTGTCCTTCATGCATTATCGCTACCAGGTGAGGTATCAATGTCATTGGAGGAATCACTTTGGGCCATATGTATGAAGCAAATTCGCATTCGCAAAGGCCGAAATTCGCAGAATTTCGGCCTTTGCGAATGTGAATTAAGAAAATTATATGTATGAAGTAAAATCTGGTGCAAAATAAGAAATCGCAAAATTTGCGATTCCTTATTTTGCAATTGCATTTATGGAATCGCAAATTTTGCGATTTCTTAAATGCAATGTATGAAGCCAAAAAAAATTCCAAAATGTCCTTGAGGAATCGCGAATTGCCACCAACTTCTAGTTGGTGGTAAGTTGCGATTTCCTTTAAAAATGCAAATTTCTGCATTTTTCAAAGTGCCAAGTGACGCACATACATGCCCTTAGGGCATGTATGTGCGCCACATGTGCACCCATGCATATTTCAGGGGTGCAAAAGGGTGTCCTTTGGAAACCCCTGCACCCTTGAAATTATTCTCAATTCGCGATTTTTTAATTGCGAATTGCAAAATTGAGAATACCTTCCCATTCATTCCTATGGGCCTCCTGGCCCATAGAAATGAATGGAAAAGTATTCCTTAATTGCGATTCGCAATTTGCTAATCGCAATTAAGGAATACTAAGAATTCGCTAAAAAAAAGCTAATTTGTACATACATACCAATTTGCGATTCTGAAATAGTGATTTCTTAAAAATCGCTATTTCAGAATCGCAAATCGGTACCTTCATACATATGGCCCTTTGTCTCCTCTGAACAGGAAGGTCCCCTGGTCTCCGATGGACAACTCCTCGCGCACCTTGTAGAATTTCCTGAGTGCTGACCGTAGATGTTTCTTTTCTGGTCATCCTTGTAGCAGGAATCCCTTGACCTCTCCAAGTTCGAATCTTCTTCATAGGCTTTTGTCAATTCTTGGTTACTTATCACTCTTTCCAGGTCTTCAGTGAATGCCACCAGGACTTCTCTCTCGTTCGGGCCTGCTGGGGCTTCCTCCATCGCGGATGCTCTACTGAGGTAGTCGGCTACCTTATTGTTCATCCCTGGGATGTATTCCACATCATACCTGTAGCCTAACAGCTTCAGAGTCATCTTTGTGATGCGGGTGTTGCGTTGGCATGACCACTTGATGTGAGTACTTTGACCAGGGGTTTATGGTCCGTCTTGAGCTTGAACCTCGTGCCCCACAAGAATTGTCGGAACTTCCCCATGGCCCATACGACCGCCAGCATCTCCTTTTCTATGACACTGAATTTCTGTTCAGTTGGGGATAGGGACCTGGATACAAAGCTGAGGGTCGCCACTTCTCCATTCCTCCTTTCCTGCATAAGGACTGCCCCCAGTCCTTTCTCACTGGCGTCTGTAGTTAATATGGTTTGCCCCTGAAGATCGTATCCTTGAAGGGGTACTGCCTTGCTGATGTCATCCTTTATTTTGTTGAAGTCCTTTTGTGCTTCTTCGGTCCATGTAAATGATGTTTTGTCCCGTATGAGCTGCCTCAGGTGGTGCGTCTTGGTGGCAAAGTGTTGTACGAATTTGCTGTAATATTCGGCCATCCCCAAGAAGGACCTCACCTCTTCTTTATTCTTGGGTGCTGGTGCGTTGCATATCGCCTTGACGTTGGCTTGTTTGGGCGTTATGCCTTGCTTCCCAATCTTGTGAACCAGATAAGTAACTGATGCCATTCCAAACCGGCATTTATACCATTCGGCTGTGAGGCCACTATCTTCCAGAACTTGTAGCACCTTGGCCAGCTTCTTGTCGTGGTCAGATTGGTCTTTGCCCATCACCAGTATGTCGTCTTGGAAGTATTGTACTCCCTCTATGTCTTTAAACAATTTGTGCATCAGTTTTTTAATAAATCGTTGGATTCTGGTGAAGTTTCACAGTATACTTTATTAATAAGCAGCAGGAGAGTGCCGGGAACGTCTGGAGCTCTCCGTGACTGAGACATGAGTCGGCACCTAAAATGGCCGCTGCGCGTGACGTCACAGCGTCGCGCTCAACAACTAGAGCGCGACGCTACAGCCATGTGAACCTGTATGGCTTTACCTCCCGGCTGACAGCAAGTGTAAAATCAATCAATTCACACGCAACAGAAGCCTTTTTCAAGAAACAACCGCTAAGAAAACCATGAGGGAATGGTGCCAGCTGTCCTGGCTGAATTTCTCCCTACCTGAAACCAGCTTCGGGTCCAGAGAGGAAGCCTCTTTTCGCCTCTAGCGAGATGGAGGCAACCCTCTGCTCAATGGCCTCCACAACTCTACATTGGCACATATTAAAGGCATCCTAAATGCTGAGGCTTGTTTCGAGGCTCGAGGGCCTGAAGAAATCCATCCAGATCACACTGATGCCACCAAACGCATGCATCATCCTCAAGACCAGAGGCTTCACTTACAAGACATGAACAAGCATTGGCAAAGCCAATGGGTCTCACCTTTGGTACCTTAAAAGTATTTAGTTATGCAGCACAATATCATTGGTGCAACAGCATCAACTGTTGCATGGCTCAACACTTATAAGGTCCCAAAGGCAAGACCTATAGGCTATGCAAATGCTTGTTGTTGGTAGAGATAGTGTGAGTATCTTTCAACTTCTTTTCATCGCCCAACCTCCCAGGTGCAAAACGGCTGTGGTGAACAAATTCCTAACTTAGTCCTGATTGCTCCAAACTAAAACTTCCAGCGCTAGCACAGCTTTTCAATACCAAGACCCAACAATAGACAAGCATTAAAGCACAAGAGCATATTTCCCATTTGACTTGCAAACCAGTACCCTCAATTATTAGGTTTATGTGCATAAGTACATATACCCCTTACCATATTGCCCAAAGATCTACAGCATACATGGAGGAACATTAGATAAAGCATTGGCTAATACACCCATGCTCCCTTGCACAGCTTTCATTGTCACAGAAGAAACACAATGAAGACACAGTTGATAACAGCATAAGGATGGTGTGCACATGATCTGAAAAGAAAACCTCTATGGATGTGCAACTTCAGCCCGGATGGTGACATGACACTAGTATGCTTAAAAGACTATCATATTATAGCAACTTTCAGGAATAAATAAGCAAGTGCAACAGAAAATCTGGAATGCACTGAAAACCTCTACCAGGCATAGTAATAGTAAACAATTTTGGGAAATCTAGTTGGTCAAGTTGTCTTGAGATGGGTGTTGGGGCCTTGGATATGTGAAGTATTGTAAAAACAACAAGTGATGGACCGAATGTGGATCAATGTCACACATTCCCCCAGTCAAAAGATCTGGACCCAAATCCATCATTTTTTTTTGCACTCCACACCACCCTGGGTTAGACAATGGCGATATGCAAATCAGCTCTGACCCTGTTGCCCCATGGGAACAGTCCAGTCCGAACTACAAAAGCCATGTCCTTCCCAGAACGGAATCAAGCATCCGAGGACCGGACCGGTTTCGAGGTAACACCTCTCATCAGCCCGGCTAGCTTGACTCCAGTGGTGTGGAGTGCCTGGCATGGATTTTGTAGTTCGGACTGGACTGTTCCCATGGGGCACCTCGAAACCGGTCCGGTCCTCGGATGCTTGATTCCGTTCTGGGAAGGACATGGCTTTTGTAGTTCGGACTGGACTGTTCCCATGGGGCAACAGGGTCAGAGCTGATTTGCATATCGCCATTGTCTAACCCAGGGTGGTGTGGAGTGCAAAAAAACGATGGATTTGGGCCCAGATCTTTTGACTGGGGGAGTGTGTGACATTGATCCACATTCAGTCCATCACTTGTTGTTTTTGCATGTGAAGTATTGTAGTCAGCAGTTATGTAAGAGATTCTACTAACCAACCATCTAGGTTGATCTACATGTATGACGGAAAAGCTTACTACCCTTGCAGATGTTGAGAAAGCGATTGTCGACCTGCAATCAAGGAAGGCACCAGGTCTAGACAATATCTTTTTGTACTATATCAAGCAGATATATGTACTTTTTTAATGCAACATTGCAGAGTGGCTCAGACCTGGGACCAACTTTGACTTTCTTTAAAACAGAAGGAGCTGCAAGACGGTATTGGGTATATGGCCAGTGCTGGCATGAGTTGACAGCAGCAAAGGTGCAGTAAGGGATTTGGGTGAGTTTTCAAAAGAACTTAGGATTGCACCAGGTGTCAGACAAGAATTTGTTCTGACTCCTTGACCAAGAAAAATATAAATCCTCTACAATTTTAACCAGACAATATGATTCTAATATACTTAACATGGTTGTTGATGCATAGTCTGTTAAGGGGGGGTCGAGCTGTTTAGGAAAGAAGTTTGTAATTAATACATAGTATAACCAGATATATGGTTATGCATGCAAAAGGTGCCATGAAATGTTCCTTCATGATAAAGAGCATCTTTTGGATACGGGAAGATGTTGTAATTATCAGTAGAGGGAAAAAGCAATCAGTACCTTGAGGGACAATGCTGCTTCCATTTAAATGTGCAAGCATATAATTGGTGGTGATTCAGAAAACCCACTAATACAGGTCCATAGAGCAAAGGCGGTTGCAGCATCTTCTTATGGGTGGAAGTGTGGGGCAACAACTCCATTGATTTCCAAAGACAAGATGACCGATATCTGAGATCCCTTCGTAGAGTGGCCCCACTTGTTTTGACTGTATTGCTGAAATAATTACATTGAGGCCTGCAATGTAGTAGATCAGGTTACAAGCTAATTCACACATCTGTGTATACATGGGCTATCCAAGCTGTAAATGTAGAATTGTAGGAGTTGTAATTGGCTAGCTGTTGTTCAGATAATCTTACAGGGGAATGTTCGAGGTGATTTATGGGATTACCCACACTTATAGATTCCTCCACTGCTAAGGTGAAATAATGCTAGTTAATGGTGCAGCAGGTTAGATGTGTTACTCCATATCACCAGTAGGACCCCCATGGATAGAAAGCATATCCTTATTAAATATCAGAACCATATCACAATGAGATCTGCCCTATGCTGCAACACACTTGGTATGTCAGGTTTACATTAACCGTAGTACTGGTAAGCGCTTACGAGCCAAAGTGGGATACCCAAGGGTGCAATGAAGGGATTTGTGATTGGGAAAGTTATGGAGGGGGAAAGTCATCCACTTTTGCACATTTGTGCAAAAACAGGCAATCTGTGAAGAAGGATGTTATTAGTCCTTTTAATTCATCTTGGGATCAGCAGATACAGGGTTATGTATTGACTCTGCAGGACAGATATTGAACTTATCTCCAATATGGTTGTCTTGTGTATATGGCAAACCTGGTTGCAAACAAGGTGATTTTTTTATGTGTAGGGAGAACTTTGATGCATTCTTCATTCATTATAAGATTCGTTTATTTTGGAGCAGTTATATAGTATGATTAAGGCTCCCTGTTTTCCATTTTTACTAATTTTTACAGATAAATAGAGACAGAAAACATTCATTCTCTTGTCTGTATCTATTTTTAAATGTGGATAAAAACGGAAATTGGGTTGCTTTTTGAGTAAGTCTAAATACTGTCTGCCATGACAGCCAGGTCAATTGCTGTGTGGATTGATAGGTAAGGGGGCTAAAAAAGAGACTCATTTTAGCAAAGAGGCTTTAACAGCAGTAGTAGATATGCACAACGTTGATACTGAAATATTCATATTTTCTTATCAGTGCATTGATTTATCTTCTGTAGGGGTTTACAACATTGAAATTTTAGTAGGCATTCAAGCATAGTGCATATTTACTGATTAAATAAATGTGTGAATATACTAATTTTAGCTTCATTTTTCCACAAAACCCAAAATAAATATGGATAAATAGAGATAAAATTTGCCGAAAATATATATGGTTAAATACAGACGGAAATGTCAAAAAAATAAATACCATAAAACAGTATACATCCTTTACAACGCAACTTTTACGACTACCTACCATTACAACGCAACTTTTACAACGCTAAAACTTTTACAACGCATGTATTTACAACGCATTTTTTTACAACGCAGGTACCTTTACAACGCATACCATTACAACGTAAGTATTGGTAAGTATATAATTATATTTTAAATGTTATATGTTTTGGGTAAAGGGGTATTTTTAGGGTTCAGGGTCAGTTTTTAGTTTTTGGGTAAAGGGGTATTTTTAGGGTTCAGGGTCAGTTTTTAGTTTTTTGGGTAAAGGGGTATTTTTAGGGTTCAGGGTCAGTTTTTAGTTTTTGGGTAAAGGGGTATTTTTGGGGTTCAGGGTCAGTTTTTAGTTTTTGGGTAAAGGGGTATTTTTAGGGTTCAGGGTCAGTTTTTAGTTTTTGGGTAAAGGGGTATTTTTAGGGTTCAGGGTCAGTTTTTAGTTTTTGGGTAAAGGGGTATTTTTAGGGTTCAGGGTCAGTTTTTAGTTTTTGGGTAAAGGGGTATTTTTAGGGTTCAGGGTCAGTTTTTAGTTTTTGGGTAAAGGGGTATTTTTAGGGTTCAGGGTCAGTTTTTAGTTTTTGGGTAAAGGGGTATTTTTGGGGTTCAGGGTCAGTTTTTAGTTTTTGGGTAAAGGGGTATTTTTAGGGTTCAGGGTCAGTTTTTAGTTTTTGGGTAAAGGGGTATTTTTAGGGTTCAGGGACAGTTTTTAGTTTTTGGGTAAAGGGGTATTTTTGGAGTTCAGGGTCAGTTTTTAGTTTTTGGGGTACAGGGGTACAGGGTAAAAAAAAATTAAAAATATATTTAAATTAAATTAATTAAATGAAATGAAATTAAATTAAATTACATTAATTTTTTTTTACTTATACTTACCAATACTTACGTTGTAATGGTATGCGTTGTAAAGGTACCTGCGTTGTAAAAAAATGCGTTGTAAATACATGCGTTGTAAAAGTTTTTGCGTTGTAAAAGTTGCGTTGTAATGGTAGGTAGTTGTAATGGTATGCGTTGTAACATGGTACATCCCCATAAAACTAGGAGCCCTAATTATGATGCATTGCTTTCTTTAGAGTAGGATTAGCCTAACTGTTTTAATTTTTGTGTACCTTTTATCTAATACACTAAATAATATTTCTAAGTAAAGAAAATTGCTAACATACTTACTAGATATCAAATTTCTGTTCCCCGTCTTCTCTTCCAAGGTCTTCTACTTGTTTTCCACCTCCTCTGAACTACATTGTGTCCGACTGTTCACCTGAGTGGCTGTGTCCTATTGTTTCAACTGAGATCAGCTCATTCATGTCAGAACGGTTAGTACAGATAGACAGGCACTAGCTACAACACTAACCTTACATATACAGCCGGCGGGACCGATGGCAAGAAGGTAGTCCAACCACTCACTTGGTGCTCTGCCAGGAGCACAAAATATAATGTTCACCCTGTGAGGTACAACGTGGGGAATGGGGGAGTGGAGAAGTGGAGAAAACAATAGACAGCAGTCTACAAATACTCTGCGACCTGAAGGAGCCTCTCTTGATGTCTTTTCTGGATTCTATCTTAGAAAGCGCAGAAGCACAAAGTCAATATCATAGGAGGTACCATCAGTTAACAAAGAAAAGACAGGGGACAGGATTAACTATATGTTCCTCCCATTTATGCCATAAACAATTACAAACACAACAAGTAGTCACTCACATGCACAAGACAGGCTGGTAAGCAGAACTGCAAAGTCAAAAAAGGAGTTTGAGTAGTCACTCCTTATTTCTGGAAAAAGAGAAGGATGATATGTGTCATTCGTTATTGTGAGACCAAACCATTGTTTCTCGTATTTCTTGAAGAATGCAGAGTAAGCCAATATACTCTTTTGTAAATAGAGATAATTCCTCTCTGAGCAGAAAGTCATGATCAGACCATGATACAGTACAAATGCACGTGCACACAACTAGCCGATAGACTTAGCTTAGAGAAGATCCAGGGTGAGATGGGTAACCTTCCTCCTTCCATCGAGTGGTAATGACCACTGACACACCTGGAGCAGATCCAGCTAATAGACGCCTCCCAATCTGGCTTCTGCAGCAATCACAGCACTGAAACCGCCTTGATCGCAGCCACCGATGACATCCAAACCCTTCTTCACTGAAGAGAAATGTCATCTTTTATCCTTCTTGACCTCTTGGCAGGGTATGCAACCGTTTCAAAGCAACTTTTACAACACATACTGTTTCAACGCACACCATTACAATGCAGGATCCTTTACAACGAATGCCTTTACAACACATGACATTACATAGCAAATGCTATTACAACGCATGCCATTACAACGCAAGTATTGGTAAGTATATCTTTCAATTTTTACATTTTTTAAATTACAGTATTTTTTAAATTAATTTAAAAAAATTAAATTTAAATTAAATAAATTAATTAAAGTTTTTTTAAATATATAGTTTGGGTTTTGGGGTACAGGGGTATTTTTAGGGTTCAGGGCTGGGTTTGGGTTTTGGGGTACAGGGGTATTTTTAGGGTTCAGGGCTTGGTTTGGGTTTTGGGGTACAGGGGTATTTTTAGGGTTCAGGGCTGGGTTTGGGTTTTGGGGTACAGGGGTATTGTTAGGGTTCAGGGCAGGGTTTGGGGTTGGGGTACAGGGGTATTTTTAGGGTTCAGGGCTGGGTTTGGGTTTTGCGGTACAGGGGTATTTTTAGGGTTCAGGGCTAGGTTTGGGTTTTGGGGTACAGGGGTATTTTTAGGGTTCAGGGCTGGGTTTGGGTTTTGGGGTACAGGGGTATTTTTAGGGTTCAGCGCTGGGTTTGGGTTTTGGGGTACAGGGGTATTTTTAGGGTTCAGGGCTGGGTTTGGGTTATGGGGTACAGGGGTATTTTTAGGGTTCAGGGCTGGGTTTGGGTTTTGGGGTACAGGGGTATTTTTAGGGTTCAGGGCTAGGTTTGGGTTTTGGGGTACAGGGGTATTTTTAGGGTTCAGGGCTTGGTTTGGGTTTTGGGGTAAAGGGGTATTTTTAGGGTTTTGGGGAACTGGGGTATTTTTAGGGTTCAGTTTTTAAATAAATAATGTAAATGAATTAAAAAAATATATTAATAATGTTAATATTTATTAATAATAGTTCTTTATTAATGATAGTTCTTTTAAAAATAATTAAATATTTATTAATTACATTTTATATATATATATATATATATTTATAAATAAATTAATTAATAATTAATTTAGTTATTAAAATTAATTAAATATTTATTAATTACATTAAAAAAAAAAATATACTTACCTATACTTCCGTTGTAATGGCATGCGTTGTAATAGCATCTGCTATGTAATGTCATGCGTTGTAAAGGCATTTGTTGTAAAGGAATGTGCGTTGTAAAAATTGCGTTGTAATGGTGTGCGATGTAAATGTATGCGTTGTAACGTCATACATCCCTTGGCAGCCTTCGACACTGTATTCCACCACACACTGATCGAAAGACTCCACCACATCGGCATATATAGGGACGCGCTCAAATGGATCACCTCCTTCCTCACTGGAAGAACTTAGAGGATCCACCTCCCACCTTTCACCTTTGAACCGAAGGAGATGGCATGCGGTGTCCTCTATGACTCATCCCTTAGCCCCACGCTCTTCAATGCATGTATAACCCCGCTGGCCAACATTGTCAGATCCCATGGTCTCAACTTAATTTCCTACAAAGATGACACACAGCTCATCCTCTCACTCACCAACAACCCCACCACCACCAGAACCAACTTCCACAGATGCATGACCCACATTGCTGACTGGCTAAAGAACTGCCTGCAGCTGAGCAAAGATAAGACGGAAGTACTGATCTTTGGCAACAGCAGCAACACATGGAAAGACTCCTGGTTGCCATCAGTCCTCAGACCCACTCCCTCCAACCAATCCAGAAACCTCAGAATCATCATTGACAAGCTCACGAAGAATTCACAGGACAACACCGTATCCTCCTTCTGCTTCCTCACTCTGCGCATGCTACGTAAGATCTTCAAGTAGCTACCCCTAAACACGACACACACCATAACAGAAGCCCTCATCACCAGCTATGACTGTTCAGCTCTCTCCCTACCCTTGTCAGAGTGCAAACCCACATTAATCTGTTTCCCTGTGAGCGATGTTACTGGACCAGGGTGTAGTTGCCCCTGAACAGACTAAGACTAAGAACATTTCAATCGTTAAGCATGACAAGACAATCAGCAGTCTTAAACTTTAAAGATTTACTTCGAAAAGATTCAAAGTAAATAAAAGGCATTAAAAAATATATAAATCCAGCAGAAATTCTAGGAATGTAGAAAGAGTCTCCTCTCCACATCATAAAATCACATTCCTATTTAGGGGTTTCAACAAGGATTTCATACATTTACTACATTAATGCATGGTTAATAGGCTCATAACCAATTGGAATCAAGCAAAACAAAATATTTGCAACATAATACATTCAATGACTTTCTCACTATTCACTATTCAACCTATTCTACTGCATTAGTTTTTGGGCCCATAACATCTTGTTCATGGACACAAACTGTTACATAATATGTTTTTCAGTCTAGGACAGCTACCTATAGCCTTGGCCTTGACAAAGTACCGTTTGATCGCATAATTTTATAAAGTCTTCTTCTTACTCTGTGAAGGGTGGAGTTAATCACGTGGTGTAGTGCAACCTCACATCATAGATGGATGGCAGAGTCTATGTTAGCCTAGTTAGCTTAAAGACAAATTTGTAATGTCCTAAGCCTTGAATAGTTCTATTAATAGTGATCTAAACCATCCCCGCTCCTGCGATGACTTTCCTGAATCACCACAACTTTTTATTATCTTAGTCATCATAGGACAGTCATCATATGCTTCAAAATTATTTTGTTTAGCTCCTTTTAACTCCTTCATTTGATCATAAAAGCCACTCTGCATTTCCTCTAATTCAATGCCCGGCCTCTTTCTTCTGCTTATTGCGGACAGTTTCTTTTTTTCCACATTGCAACCATTTATTTGATTAAATTATTCCACAACATTTTAGGAGAAGAGCATGCATGCTTCACTGATTAGTATGACGAACAGAGGGGTTGAAAACAATGTTAGTATTTCTCCACCAATATTCCTAGCCATTAGCTATCTTTACAAATCCGTTCCCAATATAACTAAACATAGAAATTACTTCTACCTAGACACATGTTTCTTTTAAATGTTTTAGATGATTAGTCATGTTTGTGATGTTGCAGGTGTAATTGTTAATCTGGTTATCGAAGACTATAGGTCTAAAGTCGGTCCCTAGGCCCTCATGCTAGAAATTACGCTGACGCAGACACAGTAGAGTACAGGGTGCAACTGGCCCAGAGCACGTGCGCTCGGCCACTTGTATTATAGCTGTGTCACCTGACCAGTGACATCAGTGGTGGGTGGGTGTTCAGTGTGGTTACATGCTGAACACTAGAGTGCTGACTTTGACTCTAGGTCATTACATCCCTCCCAAACTTGGTGAAAAATCAAATCAACGGGAAAAGTCCAAAACCCTGTGGGAAAGAAAAGATACCAAAATATAACATTGGACTCATGATTTTAAACGAGTCTCTTTGGCTGCTTGCAGGCCTCAAGCAGTGTAGTTCCTGCATTCAGGACCAACAGTTCTCTGTGGCATGACTTGCAGTTGTTCGGCGGGTTCGGTCTTCTGTCTGCTTTGCCTGGACGTTGTTCTCAGCCTTGCCTTTGCTTCACTCAATTGGTGACGATGAGTGGTTGGAGAGAGAGATGGATGATATGGGTGTTGTTTGTCCTCTTTCTTCTTTCTCCATTCTGGTTTTTTGATGCTTCCGGGCAGGCTTTAATGTGTCCCTTGGCAGGTGAAGAGAGTAGGTGTAAACATCCTTCTCACTAGGATGCCCCTCTCGCCGGTGTTCTTCTCTCATAAGATGTCCGGGAGGACCTCTTCGCCAGGCTTCCACTGGACTGGTGTTTTCGGTCGTGTTGCTCCACAATAGCCTTCGGGCCGTGAGCGTGGCGCTCCACGAGCCTCACCGTTGTGTCCTAGTTCCACCTGAAGGTTGAGTTGTCAACTCTTTTTCTTGCTCGCGAGGCTTTCATCCCCGTGGGTCCTGCAGATGCGCAGCTGTGGATCTGTCTCCGTGTGGGACTTGCTGCCACCAGAGTCCCTTGAGGCCTCTGCTTCATGGGTTGCCGCGGGCTGGTGTGAGTTCCTCAGCTTCCGGATGCCTGAGCACTCTCGCCATCCAATCTTCCGCTCAACCCCAGAGGTAAATGTCGCCAGCAGTCCCGCTTGCTCTCATCTGCGATCGCCATGTGGATGGATGGCTCTTAGGTAGACGTCTTTGATCTGCGCTGCCGGTGCTCTTGCCAGGCCTTGTCCTCCAATAAACTCAGATGTTCCAGTGCCTGTCACCTTCCTTCTTTTCGCAGTGGCGGCTTCTTCTTGCAGTGGCAGCGTGCCACTCTGATTTCACCTTCCTTCTTTTTCTCAGTGGCGGTGTGCCACTCCAATCTCTCTTCCTTCTTTTCTCAGTGGCGGTGTGCCACTCTGATCTCTCTTCTTTCTTCTCGTAGTGGCAGTGTGCCACTCTGATTTCTTCTTCCTTCTTTTCTCAGTGGCGGTGGCCACTCTCCTTCTTCTTGCGACGTAACCTGGCCCGATCTTCTTTCATCTTCTCTCACCAGGCTTCCCCTTGCAGCGTGCGCACTCTGCATGTGTCCTCCTGGTCTTGTCCTAGTCCTAGGACACTGTCTTCTTGTCACTCACCTCCCAGGGTTAGCGTTGCAACCTTCACTTCCTCTTTTGGTCGCCTCCATTAATTTGTGAAGTTGAAATTTGTTGGTCCATGTTCGCGGACCGCGCCTTGGCTGAACTTCGACCTCCTGCTGGTCCCTTCTGCCTATCTCTGGCAGGTCGGCTTCTTGGTGCGACCATCTAGCTGGTCGGCTTCATGCTTTGTGACGAGGCTGAGTGGTCAGGTTGCTCTTGTGTTGAGTCTTCAATGCTGCGGGTTGACTGCGCAACCATTTTCCTTTCATCGCAGTTGGATTGCTTTGGTGCGCATCTGGGTGTGCTCTTCGTGTATTCCTTGTGACTTGCTGCTTTGGGCTAGTGCTGTCTGCACTGCTGCCCATTTGTGTCACGCGGCTTCGCAATTCCTGTTGCCGGGTTCCGGAACCACCGTTTGTGACGTGGTACTTTTGTCTTCGCCATACTGCTGCAGCGATGGCCTGTGGCCATCAGGCATCGCTGTAGTCTCTTCCGGCGTGGCGTAGGTGCTTTTTGGGTGTTGCTTTTGGAGGGTTGCATCACCACTCCGTTGACCTTCTTCTGGTCTTGCTTCTTCTGTTTGTTGCTGGTTGTATTCTTTGTGAACTTCTCTGGGCGCACTTGGTGCGCGTTCTCTTGATCGTCCTTTGTGGAGTTCCTGCACTCCTTGCGCGTTCCTCGCGCTTCTGGCGCGTTCCTGGGCCATCTCCTGGCGTGTTCCTTGCACCATCCCCTATTATCCTCACGTCTGTGTGATGACTTGGTGCTACTGTAGTTAGCGTTGCTGTACAGTCACTTTCTTGCTTGGCATTCCTTACCGTGACTTAGTGTCCAGTGTTGCCTTTTTTTTTCTTTTTTTCTCCTCTCCACTGGTGCTCTTTGCCCTTCAGTCATGTGCAGCATTACTTTCTGCCAGGCATACGGTCCTTCCAGCCTACTCTCTCATCATTTGGGTGGTATGTAACTTTGCAGCCACAGTCTTCCCCTGTAGCGGGCGCAATGATGCACTTTGGCCACTAGATGGCAGTGCAGGGTTAACTTGCTACAGTTTATAGCCATTTTTCTTGCACGTGAAACTTCGATCAGTTTCTTGACTCTGTCTCTGTTTTCTTCCACATCAGCCTTGTTTGAGAAGATGGGGGGGGGGGGGGGGGGGGGCAGTCAAACCGCGGTAGGTGCTGCGTTCATCTTTCTACCTCGATCCCCTTACGAGCTGCAGCCCACATGGACTGACCTGGGTCCTCTTTCCCTGCACCAGCTGTCCTCGATGCTCCCTGACCACTCTGCATGCCACGGGGAGTTAACTCTCTATATTCCACTGCTTCTTGGCAGCGCTGGGTGCTGACCTTTCCTTTTGGAGGGAAGGAGGGCTGGCTCCATTACATGTTGTAGGGGAGGGGGCGTTGCACTCGCTGCTTCAGCGGCGCTTGCTGCGCTTGGTCTGAATGAGTCCTCGGCCCATCACAGCAGGTCTTTCCTTTCACGGGCTGCGTGGGGAGGTTTTGCTGGTCCCTTCTACGGTCACACAGCTTTGCTGGGCCCTCGTTCACTCTCCTTTTCACTCTCCCCGCCCGCAGCAGCCTTTCAGCATACGCACTGCGCGGGGTGGGTCAACGCTGTTGCAGCGGCCTTGCCGATGGAGGAGGTGTGTGGCACTCGCTACTCTCCCTGCGGTGTCGCGTTTTAGCCAGGCTGTGTCGGAGCGTGCCGTGTGGGGGGGCATAGCGGACACTGGCGGGGAGTCAGTGCAGACGCCATTCCCTCTCCGGCGTCCTCCTCCACGTTAGACGCAGTGGCCAGCCATATGCTTTTCTCTCTGCTGGCTGGTCAGGGGTGATTGCGCCGATCCACCTTGGGCCACACGCTTTCTTTTTTTTTTCCTCCCTCACGCCCGCCGCAGCAGCCTCTTACAGTTTATACGCTGCGCGAGGTGAGGGGATGTGCAGGAGCTGTCGCCGGGCACTGTGTACCGTGACTGAGGGACCCTGTGTACCCTTGATGCGGGTGGGCTCCGCGTGGTTCTCCTCACTTGCGGTGGGCAGTCAGTTGCTCTCCGGTTGCGGCCGATGTGGGTGGGCTCCGCTCGGCTCGCTTGTCACAGTGGGGTCATTCTCTCTCTCGCGGCCGATGCGGGTGGGCTCCGGTCGGTCCGCTCTGCACTTGCAGCCTCTCACCTTCGGGCCTCTTCTTCCACGCAGGTGGGCTCCGCGTTGGTCACATTAGTGGGGGCAGTTCACTTGCGGCCCGGCTGCGGCCGATGTGGGTGGGCTCCGATCGGCTCGCTTTGCACACCAGGCAGAGGGCGGCTCACGGCGGGCTCATGAGGTGCGGGGTAGGCTCCCGGTCACCTCCTCATCAGCATACAGGCCCGGGGCTTGACTCACGCCCTGCAGGCCTCTCGGGATGTCGAGCCGTTCACGCAGGGGGTGCCTTCTGGATGGGCAGCTCTCTCCCCCTTTCACCACGATTTTCTTTTAGCTGTGGTAAAAAAGGGGGTGGTGATGAATGGAGCATCTGAATCAATCAAACACTCACACCCAGTCAAAAGATCTGGGTTTAATCCATCACCGTTCTTTAGCCCACTCTGCTACCCCAGTTCAGACACGGCTATATGCAAATCAGTCTGACCCTGTGCCTCATGGGAACAGTCCAGCCCGAACTGCCAAGCCATGTCTTCCCTGGACCGGAAACAAGCTTATCGTGCAAAGTGAGCAAGGGACTCACGTCTGAGCATACCCTGCCACACTTATGGTGGCCAAAAGCGGTACAAAAGGGGGTGGTGATGGAGGGAGCATCTGAATCAATCAAACACTTACACCCAGTCAAAAGATCTGGGTTTAATCCATCACCGTTCTTTAGCCCACTCTGCCACCCCAGTTCAGACATGGCTATTTTAGCTGTGGCACGCATGGGCACAGCTTCCCCTCGTCGCCATTGTAAAGTCGGGCCCTAGGCCCTCATGCTAGAAATGACGCTGACGCAGACACAGTAGAGTACAGGGTGCAATTGGACCAGAGCACGTGCGCTCGGCCACTTTTATTATAGCTGTATCACCTGACCAGTGACATCAATGGTGGGTGGGTGTTCACTGTGGTTACATGCTGAACACTAGAGTGCTGACTTTGACTCTAGGTCATTACATCAGGCACAGCATTTTCTTGAACGTATTACCTTGCAGACTTTCTTGTAGGAAGCATATCCAAGCAAGCCTATTTGGATAATCATGGTTCTGATGAAAAGCAACTCCTTTTTGTTAACCATTTGTTCACCTTCCATAATAATTGCTAATCGATCCACTAAAGTGATTTTTACATCACTTAGCAGTAGCACCGCCCCCACTGAAGAAATGATTGTGCTGAAAATGTTGCTCAGGATCTGTCTAAAGCTACGGTTGCTTCTTCTTAAGTACATGTCAGTCTTTGTATCCATGTTATTAGTGTGAAATAGCTTCAGAAAAACTAGAGCATAGTAACAACTTTCTACCAAATTGTGAAGCATTGGAAAGTCAACCTGCTTTTCTCCACACATAGCAGGTGCCTCCGATGCTTACTTCACGTTTGGCTAACACTCAAGCTATGTAACTATGGTCACATTCACTTCAGCCAACTTCTGCACCTGTATGATTTCCCTCTTGACTTTGCACTATATAAATAAGATTCCTTTATTGGAGTCAAACTCAACTTTGGATGTGGATTCTTCTTTCCAATTTCCTCCTCGCCTTCTCTCCTTCCCTTACTTCTGGTTTAAATTCCTTATTAACAACTGCTTCTTCCTGCCTGATCCTTTCATCCAGCTCCTCCACAAAGGTCCTCTCATCTTGACTTGGGGGCATATTATCAAGAACGGCGTTAAAAATTATCGAGGGTTGAACTTGCGTGGCTTGGACGGCAAGAGGAATGGCCGCCTAGTCTGTCCGCGCGTCTCACAGGACTCGAAACCGCAGCAAAAACAGTGGGTCGCAGAGCCAGAATTTATGCGACAAAGATGGATTCGGTGAGAGCTTTACCCCGCGCACACCAGGGAAACCCCATATTGCCAGCTCAATGTCCAGAAACGGGGTGGGCCACCAGCCCTATGCAGACCGGGAGACGCGAGGCTCAACCACCATTTTGTGTACGGGGACAAGGCAGAAGATCGGACCCGGACTCGGTTGGTCCGCTTACAGCCCAACCCCATCTACTATGCCAGAACAGTCATGAGGTGAGAGGGGACCCAAATCTATAAAAGAGGCACCTTACCGGATACTAACACAAAGCTCTGGGGCCACAGTGATACTCCATGATAATCACTGCCTGCCTGACTTTAAATTGGCGCCATAACAACTAAGCGCGAGATACCCGTGAAATAACCCAGCGATATATGCCAAAATCCCTAATTGCCATAGCGGGCCCCCTTGCAGCGGACCACCTATAAATTCCTGTGCAGCGGTTCAACAAAGACGGTCCCCTGGGATATCAGGAAATACCAGCGATCAATCAGCGCAGCCTGACCCTAAAATGGCGGGAATTGAGACAGTATCATGAAGCACCAGGCCCTACGAGGGAAGCGAGGCCCTATGAATGAAGCCAGAATTACTCCCATAGAAGCAGCATTTGTACCCTATAATGGTCAAGACATGAATGAATGCATAATAGCCTGTGTATGAAGCCAGCCCCTATGTGAATCACCGCTTCAGCGAGTCTGCGAATGCCTAATTGGGGAAATATACAGAGAGTAATACATGTCTTTAGATGAGCAGCCGATCAACAAATGACCACTCAACGATTGCCAGCAATAAATAGTCATGGGCAAGTACTGCTATGCATGAGTCACACTGTCATAACCCACGGTCATAACACATGAGTCAGCCCTAAAAGTCCCTCTCAGCTATCACCTTGCTCATACTCATTGCTATTAGTGATTTAGTTCTTGACAAGAACCAACTCTTATTACCAAGAACTGCTGAAGATCTGCTGTAAATCAACAATCTCGGCCATAAAAGACACTTACAGTCCACAAGACATACTATTCGAGTCTTTTGCTGACCAAACCATACCAAGTGCAAAACTCTATGTACAACTCTCCTCGTCGGCCTATCCACTGCCCTCTCAGAGCTGCCTATCCTGACCAGTGTTCAAACATATCACCAACAATGGCGGAAAGAGATAACAAAAACAAGAAGGTTCGCCCGGAATCCTCAATTTCTGACTCGCCCATTAAAAACAAAGGTGATATTTCAGGCACCCTAGACACGATCCTAAAAAAGTTGGCGGACGTACATGACCTTGCAAAATCTACAAAATGCAACACCGACTCGATGCAGCTTGAGCTCACTGCAATCAGAGCGGATATGAGCGCCATGAATCTCTGCCTAGACGAAGCCGAACAAAGGATCAGCAACGCCGAAGATAAAGCTTCAAACAGCGCAGAAACCATACAACACGTCCAAGCTACTACCAGTGACTTAAGACGCCAAACTACTGAAATGGAGGACCGCAATAGGAGAGGCAACGTGCGTATCTTTGCGGTACCTGAAGATTCCGAAAAGAATGCAGACTCATGTGTCTCATTTCTAGAGGCTTGGATTCCAATAGTCACTGGAATCAAATTCCAACATGGATTGGAGCTAGATAGAGCCCACAGAGTTCCGACCTTTTCACGGAGTACAACAAGAGGCCCTCGCCCTCTCATATGTAAGCCACTCCTTTACCAACACGGGGAAGCTATTCTACAGTACGCCAGGAAAAACCAACACATCACCTGGGAAGGGCACCAAATTATTTTTACCCAAGACTATTCCAGAGAAACAGTGGAATTACTTAAAGGCTTCCTGGGTCTACGTGAAAAACGACGTGCTAGAGACATTCAGTTTTCTTTTGCAGGTCCGGCAAAATTCAAGATCATAGACCATGGACGCCCACGTTTTTTCTCCAGCCCACACGACCTGTCAAGATATTTGAATGACTCGCCTCAACAAGAAATTGATCTATCAGGCAGTCAATCCAATAAAAGAAAACCGGAGTCGCATGACAAAAGAAATCAAGATTGACTTCACAGATTTTGATTAGCAATCTATATTCATGATTTTACTTCAAGATCTACCGATATCATAGTCTGTAACAGTTGCATACTTGTCTTCCTAAGTCTGTCTTCCTGAAACCATGAATGGTCATGGCTCTGTAGCCTTGTTGCAGTCTTGCCCTATCTACAGGTTGGTGTCGGACCTTATATACTATATACAGTAGACTACCAATTATTTTCTCATCTCTGTATGTATTTTTCTACATAGGACGAATAATTTGCACTTGGGTCATTTTAATCTACCTTAACTACTTTTGACTCTCTAGACAATCTACCTTAACTACTTTAGACTGTTTAGGTGGGAGAAAGCTCACAAGACAGACGTCTCACGTATCGCGTTCTAACTCCATAAGACAGATGTTTTAGTCACTGAGGTATCATCCTGGCTATGCACTAGGACAGATGTTATAGTAACCAATGGATACCACGTATATATGGTCAGACAAGGCACTGCTCCGCCACAATGAAACTCCTAAAACAATGCCTCAGGGGAGCAATGATGTTCTTAAAACTAATTTGTAACTAAGGGTCCAACACGAAAGTCACTGTTCTTTTGCATGCATAAGAAGTATAAGATTTAGAAATGGTTAAGACCTCACTGTTTCAGCTATCTATGTTTTCATTCCTGTGGGAGCTTGGACAGCACTGCCGTCGCAGCTCTTAAGTTCGAGTTTCAAGAGGGGGGGAGGGGGCAGGAAAGGGTTGGGGATGAGGGATCGTGGGAACGGAGGCAGGGTTGGGGGGGTGGGGGGAAGAATGTTTGACATTGGGGGGGTAAACACCGAAGTTTCAGTATTAATTGTGCTGTGCTATATTCTCTACTCAACTTATTCCTTTCTTCTTTCTTTAATTTCTCTCCTCTGCTGCCACCATGGGTATCCTCCGCACATGACTCGCAACAGACATGTACCGATGGCTGACGTAGCTCATACTACACATACTCATATGGCTCAGTTAGGCTTAACTAGACACACGATCAGACCAACATACATAACGAGTCTGCCACAACATACTTACCATTTCAATCTCTACCATGGTTGCGGATAAGAGTTTAGCAGCTTCTCTGAATATAGTCTCATTAAATGTTAAGGGGCTTAATCACCCAGTCAAACGTAAAAAGATTTTAGATTATCTTGCTAAGTCAAAAGGGGATATAATTCTCCTCCAGGAGACCAGACTATCCCAGGAAGATGCAGAATTCTTTAAACAATCTTGGACATCCCACACACTATGTTCCCCTGCTACTCACAAAAAAAGAGGGGTGATCACCCTTATCGCCAAAAAGTCAAATCTAGCCCTGATATCTCATTCTACAGACGAGGAAGGTAGGCTAAGCATCGTTCATCTCCAAAGAGATGAAGACCATATACACGTGGCAAACATATATGGGCTAAACGCTGATCTCCCTGATTTTTGGGAATATGTCTCGAAAGAACTGGAGGGAATACCCCTAGACGATCTTCTGGTGGTGGGCGGAGACTTTAATCTCCCACTTGATCCCGTACTGGACAGGCAATCTAAGTGTACTTACCAACCCTCACGCTCTCATGGAGCGCTGTCGCGTTTATGCTCTAAATTCCACCTACATGACTCGTGGCGCTTACAACACCCAGATGGTCGTGACTACACCTTCTACTCCCCACCACACAATTCCTACTCGAGGATAGACTATTTATTGATCTCGAACCCCTTCACACACCTTATCGACGAAACAGGTATAGCTCCGATCTTGGTGTCAGACCACTCCTGTATACACATGAAACTAGCAGGGTCACACACACTTATCCCTCCTAAGAGGTGGCGTCTCAATGAAGAGATTTTGCAGGTCCCTGAGAACAGGAAAATTATAGAACTCGCAATTCAAGAATATTTCGAGATAAACTCCCACCCTGATGCGGATAACACAATGGTTTGGGACGCCTTTAATGCCACGATAAGAGGCACACTAATAGGAATTAGAGCTCGTATGAACAAAAAACTGAACTCTGAACTGGACTCCCTAGAAAAAGAAATTAGGCAACTAGAGTCTTACCACACCACTAACTTAAATAACAAGACGGTTCTTGACCGCCTGAAAAACCTGAAATACAAATATAATGCCATCCTAAGCAAAAGGGCGGGAGTATGGATTAATAAATTTAGGGCGCAGAAACTCTGTGAAGGTAACAAAGCGGGGAAACTACTAGCTTCCTATCTTAAGCACAAAAGGAAACAATTTCACATCACCTCTATCAAAGACCAGACCAACAATACCTTTACCAAACAGAAGGATATCCTTTGCACCTTCCAGTCATTCCATGAGGACCTTTATAAGAACAAAACACAATTTAACCAAGAGGCATGCTCTAACTATTTAAAATCAATACACCATCCCAGCATATCCGAGGCGGAAAAGATGAAACCAGGGGCTCCATTCACTCTTAAAGAAATCTCGAACGCGGTCAGGTCACTAAAAAATAATAAAGCTCCAGGACCTGATGGTTTTACAGCTGATTTTTATAAGACTTTTGAACATCAACTCAATCCCTCACTCCTCAAGCTGTTCCAGTCCTTCTCTCAAAAAAAAAAAAAAATCACCCCTTCAATGAGCGAGGCGACAATAATAATGATACCAAAAGACGGGAAGGACCAAATGTTGACGAAAAACTATAGGCCGATTTCTCTCATAAACTTAGATTGCAAGATTTACGCGAAGGCACTAGCCTGTAGACTAAACTCCATCTTACCAACTCTAATCAGTAGCTCCCAAGTAGGATTCTTAAAACACAGACTATCGAGTGACAACACAAGGCTCTTATGTCACGGATTAGAGAAATCAAAAATCTCTGACGCCCCCGCTGTAGCTATTACTCTGGATGCGGAGAAGGCGTTCGATAGGGTGTCGTGGCCATTTCTGCGCCAGTGTATGCAAATATTTAACTTGGGAGATCCATACATAAACATGGTAATGGCGCTTTATGCCTGCCCTTCGCTAGAATCGCCATAAATAGCTCACTATCAGGACCATTTCAACTAGAGCAGGGAACCAGGCAGGGTTGCCCCTTATCACCCGCCCTCTTCCTGCTAGCTTTAGAGCCACTCATTTGCGACATACAGCAAAACATCAACATCAGTGGGATTACGTTTGGTGATAAGAGAATAAAATTAGCTGCTTATGCGGACGATATTTTGGTGGTTAGTGAACAGTCAGAAATCTCTATAGCTGCACTAATGGACTCTATCGGATCCTATTCTGCACACTCGGGATATAAACTAAATCGGGATAAGTCAGAGGTTAAACCTCTTAACATATTCACTAACAAAGAGGTGCTGGGAGAATCGGGACTCGTCTGGCATAATAGTTATATAAAATATTTAGGTGTAGAATTCGGCAGCTCCATCATTGAGACCCTCCAGCACAATGAAAACCTTACTCTTGAAAAAATTTCAAAGCAATTGGACGGTTGGTCGCCCCGTTTCATCACTTGGTGCGGTAGAGTCGAGACCATCAAGATGATGATTACACCATTGGTAAACTATTTGATCACCATGCTCCCTCTGCTGCTGTCGCAAGATTTCCACCACAAAGTGGACAAGGCCCTTACTAACTTTCTCTGGAAAGGGAAAAAAGCTTGTATCAGCCTTCAGAAACTTAGACTAGATAAAACCATAGGCGGTGTCAGCCTTTCGGACTTCAAGAGAAATCAAGTAGCCTTCTTAGCTAAAAAAGGCTCCTATTGGCTGTCCCCTCCCGCAGACTACTCGCCTGTGTGGTTAGATATAGAATCAGCTGTTCTGGGAGACATCCATCCCATCTCGATCCTATTGATGAAGGCGAGTCAAATCCCCTCCTCAAAATCCATATTTATTAACACCAAGCTAGCTCTACTTAAAATCGACAAACTGTTAGACACAACTAGAAGAAGATCTAGATGGGAGTCGATATGGAAGAACCCTAGCATCACATATAAAGGCAAACAGCTATATAACCTTTCTTGGATTAAAAATGGCATCCTCTTCCCCCACCAACTCTATGATGGTACATACTCCTTGCCCTTTTCAGGACTCCAGGCGAAATTCGGGATTAATGATTCTGATTTTTATTTATTTCTAAATATTAAATCTGCCATTACAAGAGCGGGCTTGTCCCACACACCACCAGCAATCCTCACATTTTTCTCCAGCCTAAATAGACTAGGCCACCAAGTTTCTCGGCTGTACAAATTACTGAGTCCACAATCCTCCAGATTAAATGAAAAAACTACACAATTCTGGTCCACGCTGGCCTCATTTCACATCACTGAGCCGGAATGGGCAGCAACTTGGAAATCCTGTATGAGCCACAAAATAAGCCCTACACTATCACAAACCAAATACTGGCTTATGCATAGGGTCTTCTGGACGCCCGCCCGTCTCTATTCTCACAAAATTAGCCCTGACGCTTTCTGTTGGAACTGCAAACACGCTGAAGGTGATTTGGACCACCTTATCCTCCAATGTGACTGCGTCTCATCCTATTGGGATAAAGTATTCATGTCCATCCACAATCTGTTCAACATTACACCTCCCAAGGAACTCCCTTATCTTGTGTTTGGCACTGTTAAAGAAACACAGCTCTCTGAAACAGACAGAGCCCTACTAGACCGCCTACTTATGGAGGCGGTTAAGGTCGTACTAAATAACTGGAAAGACACCAGGAAGGCAAGCTATGCCTGTTGGCTTAACTGGGTGATTAACCTCCGAGGGGCAGGCAACATCACGCTCCAGACCACACCATGGCGACCCTCACGAAGGAAAATGTGGAACACACTTGATATCTATTTTGACACTCACAAACCTCCATGAATAGTTACCTCTATTGACCACCCGTAACCCTTGATGTCCTTCTTTAATCGACCAGGACATACACAACCGGGTAACACTAGACTGGTCGGAACTGTTGATCCAATGGTGGCACACCTCCCTCACCTCCTTCTTCTCTGCTTCTCTCCCCTTCTTCCTGGCCTCTTATATAGGCCTATTCTCTCTCACTCTTCCTCCTCCTCTTGGCCTCCATCTCAATGAGGCCTCTTGAATTTGTTGAGATACAAGCAAAATGTCTAGTCACATCTGTATGTAACATTATCCTTCTGGATTATCCGTGCTAATACTTGATCTATCGTATTCAACAATATGTCACTATCCTTGCTCAGATGTACCCTCATCAGCACATGTAATATTTTTCTCAGGATTTCAATTGTTGTACTGAAATTTTCAATAAAATTTCTTGAAATAAAAAAATATATATATATCGAGGGTTTAGTGGCAGAAAACTGCTGCTAAAGCAGCGATAATGAGCTTGATAATATGCCCTTGAGAATTCCAATAGAAGTCCATGTTCTAGTTTGAACATGGGCTTCTATTGGAATTCTCCAGGGCATATTATCAAGCCCAATATCGCTGCTTTAGCAGCCGTTTTCTGCCGCTAAACTGGCGATAATTTTAAACCAGTCCTTGATAATATGCCCCTAAATTTGCATGTAAGCTCATCTTTGGCTTAGTTAGTGGGATTTGCATTAGTAAGAGGTGCTATAAATTGTAACACCCATTCACTAGTAAGCTTTAGAAAATCAATAAGCATTCCTAGCTGCCCACATATTCAGAGTTGAACCACTTGTTACGGGTATATTTTCTGTAGGACACTCATAATCTGAAAAAAACGGTTTAATTGAGTCATGATGATAGAACAGAATCAAAAATGCACTGCAGGAAAAGGCGTACAAAAGAGGAAAATGCTAGTAGGATGAACCTTCTGTGGCAGAAGCTGGATGATATGAACAAACAAAACTATTTTTAACTTGCATTACTTTGACATACTCAGCAATCATCTGGAAATAGACTGAATCATAACTACTTTCAGAATGGGGAAGATGAGAAACTCTATCTGCATGAGTTTCTTTGCTATTGATTATTGTTCTATTTACATTAGTTGGGTTTGGTGAAGCATTTGCCTCCAACATATAGAGGTCTAACATCCAACTACAGAGACTCCTATGGCAACTACCAAGTCTACTAAGGCAATGTGCATCATTAATGATCCATGTTAATCTCATATCAGGTCAAGGAGTATCTTTCTTTGTTTCGTTCAGTTTTGTTAGCCTTTTTTTCTTCCTCTACTTTCTCTATTCTGTCTCGTAATTTGTAGTGATAACGGCTACATTAACTGGATGCCTTAAGGGCCCTATGGTTTCTGACCATTGCCCTAACCTCTCTGTTCTGTTCTTGTCTTATGTCAAAAGTTTCTGATGAGTTCTGAGTACCTCTTTGATCCCTTACTTAATTCATGGAGGTTCATCAGTGTTAAGTCAAGAAATCCCGTGACTCATCGTTGTTGTTCACAAAGTAAGTCCAGTTAGAACCTGAGTATTTCTGGCTTAATTTCCTCACCCACTTTGGTATTTTGCTCTCTGTTTGTTCTTAGTTGTCATCCCGCGTTTCCCTCTGTCATTGGTTCTCTTGATTCTCAAGCATTTCCCTAATGGTCTCTGGTCTCATTGACTTAATCAGCAGCCTTTCTTCTGTTTTCAGCTTTTGTTCAACTTTCTTCACAGAACCCTTTCTCTCCAGAGGTATTTGTTGTGTCTGGCTCATGAGACTCTATTTCATTATCACTTGCTGAGTCTTCTCGTATGTCTCTCCAGCTCCGTTTGCAGATCCCAAGGAGATGTCCCCTGGCTGTTCTGTTTCTGCCTTCCATGTGTTTCCAGATTCTCTGTGCATTTGGAGTCTCAACTTTCAGTGTTACTTTTCACTTAATGCTGAGGACTCTGCTCCCTCAAATTGTCCTCAGTGACTGTGATTCTTATGAATAAGCCAGGGATTTTCGATTTGGCCCTCGTCTTCTTTGTCTGAGAGTTCAGAAACTCCAAATTAACTTGAACTTGAGAAATTATTGCATGCTGCCCCCCACCTCTTCCTCTGCTTTTTCTGATCTATTTGTGTGTGTAGTGTGTATCCAGTTTGGTAGGCCTGCACATTTCACAGTAGTGTTGTTGATCAAGGTGACTTAGTATGGCCCTTTCCAATATTCTCCCAGGCACGACAAGTGAACGTGCCTTGCAATGTGAACCCAGTCCATGGGTTTTAAATCATGAGAGGGGTAGTCCACACGGATGGTGGTGCAAAGTCGACCAGGTGAGAGATAGAACGCACCACATCAGCCAGTCCCTTGCAATACTCGAACACTAGGCTATCTGCGTATTCGGCTGCTGGAACAGAAGGAATTCTCATGGCTCTCCCCATCAGTACTTTGTGGGGGAAGAATCCCTTTCTCTGGCATGGGGTGCTCCAAATGCTCATGCCAGCGGAAGTTTGTCTGATCATTTGAGAGATGTAGAGGCTTATGTCTTGGCTAGTTTTGTTTTGATAGCTCTGTTCACCCTCTCTACAATCCCTGAAGCTTTTATTCTGTAACTGCAATGGAATCTCCGGTCAATCTTTACGTTGGTACACAGCAACTGCACTACCTCATTCCTAAAGTAGCTTCCTTGATCCCATTCAAGATGAACTGGCATCCCTAATCGTGGAATCAACTCCCTCTGCAAACAATACAGAACACCGCGCCTAGAATTGTCCTCAGCATCCCCCGGCAAGAACACATCATTCAACACCTGTGGCGACTCCACTGGCTCCTCGTGGAGAAGAGAGTCACTTTCAAAATCCTCACCCATGCCTACAAATGCCTGCACAACAACGTCCCCAAATACCTCAATGACAGAATAAACTTCCACGTACCAAATAGAAACCTGCGATCATCCAACTAAACACTGGCTGAAACCCAGCGGATCCACAGAGCCAGATCAGGCAGAAGATCGTTCTCTCACATCGCAGCAAAGACCTGGAACGAGCTACTGGCAGACATCAGACGTGCCCTCTCCCTGAACACCTAAAGAAAGACCCTCAAGACCTGGCTCTTCGGCTAAACAGAGCGACGTAGCCCTCCCCCCAGTGGCTTGAGACCCTCACGAGTGAGTAGCGCGCTTACAATACCCTGATTGATTGATTGATTGATTGATTGATTGACAGTAGTAGCTTCGCAACTATGAGCATATTGCATATCCTGGTGGGATATGCCTCAACCCAGCAAGAAAATAAAAACACAACAATTAATATGTATCTCAGTTGACTATATCAGGGCATCCAGGAAAATTGATTTGGAGTTAGTTGAAAGGACCGTCAGACTTACTTATGTCACTATTTGTTACAACAACTTTTCTGTCAGCATTCTGTTTTTGGCACGTCATGCACCGTTGACACAGGTATTTGACCATGAGGCAAAAATTGGAATTGAATCAATAACGTTTGCAAATCTGGGACTTTCCATCTCAACCTACATGGTTCAAGGCATGCATGAGTCTCACCATGTTGTGGAACATGGAATCAGGCAAAATGGGTTTTCTTCTCCTGATTCCCAAATGTCCCTAGCATCTTTTACACAACCCGCTTTTTCTCAGTTGGCTTTCTTAATTCCAGGGGCTTCTTGCAGCAATTCCCTCAGTTTATTAAAGGGCTACACTGTGTTCAGTATCATATTTTAGACAGTTTCTCTCTTCACGCTACTTGACTCATTTAAGAGAAATTTGCTGAACTCAACAGCACAATACCGGGTGATTTTATAGACATACCTGTTCCCTCTTGTGACTAAATCATTTCCACTCTTGGGTGCAGAATTCTTTACAATTGCTATCTCCCTTGGCAATTGGATTGTATTCAACAAGTTTAAAATGCACAAGCTATTCCTAATGACGGAACAAGATAATGTTAATATCACTCTCTGTAACCATAACTGACCAAAATCAAGCCCAGCACAGAATCCATACTGAATGACAGTATAAAAGGTTATTCTCGATCTCTTGCATGTACAACAAGCTCTGGTAAGAGCAATCACTTTGGCTACTTGGTAGGCTACTTCCATAACTTTACTCAGTGTAAAGATGGCATAAACTTCTCTTAAAATGCCATGTCTGTCTCTCAAACAAGAGCCATGAACAAACAAGGTTTGACCGAATTCAGCAAGGGGCACATCCAGTATGTCTGGTCGCAGTTTCATTCACAATTCAGTAATGTTGATGCAGTTATGGTCAAAGTCACGCTCGGTGTCTTCATCAGGGGTAGGTAAAAGATACCAGGATTGAGGATATGGCAAATTTTCAATGACACACTTTCTGAAGCTAAGATAATTCTCTTGTAGCGTGTTTCATGGATATTTAGTAGATGTGTATGTATACAAGAAATCGATAGAATGAGGAACCATGACAATGAGCGGGTGGCATATCAGGATACTCTTGGTCTGATGTATACTCAGGCTAATCGTTTCAATCACCTTGAGAAATGCAGGTAATGCTTCAGCTACTGGGTCAAAAGCTGCAGATAGGTAGGCAATAGGACCTTTGACTTCATCATGAGTATGTGTCAACACAGATAATATGCACCCATCTCGTTCATGACAGAATATCACAAATTATTTGTTGTGGTCTGGCTTTGTGCACTACAAAGTAAATTTTTTGAGCTCTAGGTATGCTTCTGCACACTCATCATCCTTTGGTATGGGGTCATGCATCAGTGTGTGTGAGCCACAGTAAAGGCCCGCCACAAAGGAAACCTTTGGAATCCACTGTAGACAGGACCTTCCCATGAACATTCTCACTTGTCTCTGAGTGGTTGGGCACTTCATTTTTGTCGATCTAACAATTCTGTGACAGCATTTCACCTTCTCAAGGGAAATCTTGTGCCATTTCTCAGCAAGATGGTGGAGCAGGGAAATAGTGTCTTGTCTGCAAGCCTCTTTTGTCATTGATGCTACAAGCAAGCTATTGATGTAATGCAATAAGTTGGAACTGCATGGTAACTGTAAGGTCTCTAGTTTTTTCCCCAGTATTTGATTGAAGTATGAGGGTCTCTCTTTATACCTCTGAGGAGGTCGACACCACATAAGAGTGTACTCTTGGAATCTTAACGTGAAGAGATACTGGCTATCTTTGTGGAGAGGAATGGAAAATAAGCCTGACACAAGTCAATGCCCATAAACCACTCTGTTTCTAGAGGAATTTCAAACAGGATCATGGCTCAGTTAGGTACCACTGGATAGCACATAATGACTAGTTTGTTCATTTTCCAAAGCTCCTGCACTCTCCTCCTTTTCTTATTAGGTTTTTGCAAGATCATGATCGGGGAATTACATGGGCTACCAATGACCAAGAGGGGCAGGTTTGAGACCTCAGCCATCCACAAGGTCAAACGAGTGGCTCTAGTATTGATCAAAAAGGACACTGGATATCCATTAACTTCTCCTTCTATGTATGGGCCACTCTGATTCACTTCCAGAACTGCACTAATCACACAATCCTCCTCCCGCTTAGGCACCTTCATTGGGCTTGTTCAAGTACAATGGGATTCTCAAATATCGTGGGAACTTGGGGCACGTGAGTTGAACATGGGTTCTGATGTAATGTAATGTATAGGCATTTATATAGCGCACTACTTACCCGGAGGGTCCCAAGGCGCTTCGACCGCTGCGAAACCCTTCCTGGCTTCCCTGAGAGATGGTCCCTTAATGGGTATCTCCAGGGTGAGACCAGGCATCCCCGGCGGTCTGGTGGGGCCGTTAGTGAAGATGAGGCAAGCTAATGCCCAGAGTTGCCGAGTGTGATCGCTGATCAGAGTGGGCACCGAGGTGAGAGAATTATCGAGTCCGCTGACCCTGGTCCAGAAACCTGCCACGCCGGGAATCAAACCCTGGTCCCGGGCCGTCCTCTGCTCTCGGGTCTGCCGCCTCTAACCAGTTGCATGGGGCTGAAAATGCAAATTTCCACTCTGCATCTGGGTAGGCACTGGCGTAGATATGGGGTTTTGGTATAGGGGAGATCCCTTCCTTTTTTAAATTTTTTTAATATTTTTATTGAGATTCCCCCCCCCTCCTTTTTGTTGTACAGGGCACAAATATGCATGCAAAATTATAATTATAATACAGGGTTATACTAAAACATTGAAACACACAGGTTCGAGATATACAAAATATAAGAAAAATCAAGAGAGGTGCAGATATGCAACATAATACAGGACTGAATTAAATCCTGGACACAATATCTTTCCAAACCTCCTACACCAATTCCTTCTCCTTCCGTTTGTGTATTGGTTCCTAAATTTCCTTTCCTAGTTTCTTACCATTTCTACCTCTCCTGGCGTAAATTGCCTTCCCAAGGTTATAACTAATAACTTTGTTAGCCATTGATGGAATATGGGCGGAACACGATCCAACCAAGTTGTGGTAATACACAATCTCAGGACAACCATAGCCACAAAGATAAAACCTTCATATTGTGTTCGGATGGCGTTAACAATTATTCCCAGAAGTACCACTGCCGGTGTTAAAGTAATCTCTATCCTCAATGACCTTTTAAGGAACACCTCAATTTCAACCCAAGTAGTTCTTAAATGGGTGCACGTAGCCAGCATGCGAACTTAGTCAGCCTCGGAACTATCACATCTTGGGCAGGTGGTCCCGGCTGCCCCACCCCATTGTGCTATCCTAGCTGGTGTGTGGTACAGAGAGTACAGTGTCTTATAATGTTGCGCCTTAAGTGGTGCCGAGCACAATACTTGTCTGACCCAAATCCAGTGATCTGTGAAAAGCTTCCTTCACTACCCCCAACTTCTGAATCCATTTAGTTTCAAACTTTTCCAGATCGTCTGGTTGGGACTCTATTAATTCCGCATAAAATCTTTCAATTGTACAGTCTGTACCATCCTGTATGATATCCAGGATAGGGTTCATGCCGAATCCAGTCGGCCCTCCAGTTTTTGTCACCATAAAGCTCCTAACTTAGAGGTATTTAAAAAAAATGGGTTGCATCTAAACCAAATATCGCCTGCAGACCACTAAACTAGATCAACCCCTGCGAGTCATACAGGTCCCCCATTTTACTAATCCCGTGGCCTACCCACTCAGTAAAGACAGCGCCTGAGAATATGTCGTCAGACAGATTGGGGTTGCCATTCAATCTGGTGTATGCATTAAATCTGCCCAGCCCAAATTTTTTTGTGAATGAGCTCCAAATCCTATGGGCGGCCAAAACTGTTTTAAATTTAGTTCTCTTAAAATAATTATTATCAGTAAATTTCAAGAAGCAATTCTCCGCTTGGTCTCCCAGTACCAAAGCATAGATTGCTAAGGTTCCTAATCCGTCTTGTCTTTCCCTTTCTGCTCCACCAAAGAGCCCTGCCATATATTGAAAAGATGCCGCCCATTAATACAACTTTACGTCCGGTAGGGCCCACCCGCCACGCTCCCTAGGGAGTGCCATAAATCTCAACGCTCTACGGGTCTTTCCATGTGCCCAGACAAATCGATTTACCATGTGCTCCAGCACCTTAAACCACTTTGATTCAAACAGTAATGGTATGGCCCTGAAAAAATACAAGAACTTTGGGAGAAAGATCATTTTAATTATGTTTGTTCGACCTACTATTGAAAAATGTTTGTTATGTAACCTATCTAGCTCCTTCTTTGCTTTATTAATTACTGGTGTTATATTCACCTCCACAAGATTATCTAAGTCAGCCATTATTGTTACCCCTAAGTATACGCCCCTTAGCACCACCCGATGATCTGAGCAGTTCACCTTACTATTTTGGATGATCTGGGTTTTAGCAGTATTCAGGGCATATCCAGACAATTCTCCAAATTGTTGTGCTTCTGCCTCAACCAGACCCATAGCTTCGGTGGGTTTAGGAGTCACAATAGCGACGTCATCGGCATAGGCCAAGATTTTACATTGGCCCCTATGCCTATCTACTGGACAGATGTTGACGTTTAATTCTATACGACGTATGTACGGATCCATGTAGAGGGCGAATAAGAGCGGGGAGCATGGACACCCCTGATGTGTGCCCCTCTTGATGCTGAATGGGATCGTACACCCCGCGTTTACCCGTATACTAGCAGTTGGTGCTGAGTATAATACCTGGAGAGCTTTCACAAGGCCCTCCCCAAACCCGGCCCTCCTGAGGACAAACCACAGAAAGTCCTAGGAGACCCGATCAAAAGCTTTTTCTGCGTCTAGTAGCATTACCGCCATCAGGTCTCCTGCAACCTCTGCGGCATCAAACAAGGTAATAACTTTTCGGTTATGATGGGTGGTGCCTCTCCCTGGTATAAACCCATGCTGATTAATACTAACAAGCGTGTTGACAACTTTAGCGACTCTAAGTGCAAGGATCTTAGAATATAACTTTGTGTCCGCGTTCATCAAGGTTATCGGCCTATATGACCCAGGCTGGACAGGCGATTTTTAATATTTTTTAATAATTTAACTATGTCTGCCCCTGCCCAGCTGCTCTGGATTGATACTCCTGCCTGTGCCTGCTGCATAGTGTTGACTAGATCCTGCTTGATTACGTCCCAGAAAATCTTAAAGAATTCCGTTGGAATCTGGTCGGGTCCTGCAGCCTTCCTGGATGGAAGACTGAGTAAAGCGGCCGAGATCTCTTCTAAACTGAATGGCTCTTCCAGCTTCCTTCCCTCATCCTCCTTCAAAACAGCTACTGGCAAGTAATCACTTATCTTGGGGAGAACACTTGGATATTCTTGGTCGTACAGTGAAGTATAACATTTTCTAAAGACCTCCCGTATCCCCTCTGGATCTGAGACTATCACTCACCCATTATCCTGAATCTCTCTAACCTGCCCCGTAGAGACATTCTGCCTAGTACGAATAGCGAGCGTGCGGCCCACAGATTCATTAGATTCGTGGCATCTTTCTCTGTTTACAAGAAATGTTTTTGCTGCCTTACTAGCTATGCTCTCCTCTGCCTCCATCTTTGCAATTGCAATTTTAATTAAAGCTTGGTCTAGAGGTGTACCTCTTACCACCTTCTCTGTTAATTCATCCTCTGCTTCTATCACAGCTTTAGGGAGATCCCTTCCTGACTCATGTGATGTGGTACTTGTGCATCGGTCTGCATTCTATTTAGGTAAAAATGGCATTCCCTTTTCTAGTGGTATACCTTGTGAAAAGGAGTGACTTTCTTTAGAGTATTAACATTAGTGTCACTCACACTCCCCCTTCCTTTCTCTTGTTCCATATGGCATGGCAACTTGCATATTCAATCCTGCATTACCAACGGGTTCCAATTCTGAATCTGTCATACCTAAAGTTATCACACCGTCTTTCTGCGCTTTTTCTGAGAGATCATGAACATTTCCTTTAATCATTCCATTTAGGATCCAGCATGTCGCTGCAATACTTTACATACTGCAAGATTTTGTCAAGAGCTCTGCCTGCCAGCATGTATCTGATAACTAATCACTGGTCACAGTCGATACACAAAGAACATGAGGAAACCACCCATGTTTTCACCAAGCGGGTCAAACATACCACTACGCTCGCTATACACTTGCATCAGTCACTTAAAATAAGCATGCACCAATTCATCATGCGCAATGACTTTATCATACTCGGCCTTCACCTTTCATGATGGGGCATTTGCGGTTGATATGCTTGGGTTTTTTTGCGTCGGACAATCTACAATTCAATTACATTCAGCCCATAGATCTTTAGGGACTGCCGCTTCAACAAGCATGTCCAAATCTTTCCATAATGACTTCAAAATAGTTACAATCTGGTCTATTTGGGTGTACCACTTATCTAGCTTTTTTCCCAGCTTTGGGAGGGTATCGTAGAAATGGAAATTATCTGCTCTTGACCATAAAATATATAATTATGCTCCTCCCATTACCTCTCTTAAAGGGTACTCCTTCACTGCCATTTCTGATTTGTAGCCGTTCTCATCATCTATTAAATTCCTGTTTACATCTTACCGTTGACCTCTCTTTCTTTGACCATTGTTCCCTAAACTTCTCCAAGCCAGTCCACTCTCTGATTCATTCAATCAGTTCTTTCAGATGCATCTTTAACCCTCTCAACTTCAGTGTTTCAAATCCATTTTGCTTATTGTCGTTCTGAATTTTTTTTAAAGGTTATTTCCTTGAGTGAAACCAAATCCACATTCATCTGACAACATCTAAATTTTTGCGTATGTTTCATGTGCAACTCCTGCGGCTTCCTTGCTCATGTAAACCAATTAATTCCTGACATAGTGACCCAAAAAGTCTAAGCCCTTCACAGGCGCTTTGAATTCAGTTTTTATTTGTGTAATATATATACCCTTTTGTAGGGATTTTTCTATGGAGAAGAACTGTGGCTTTCGATAAAAGGACGTCAGAATGTACCGACTGAGTCTCTCTACCATGCCAGTACCTGCAGGCCCAAATCCGTCTAGCTCACAGTCACTCACCTCAACTCCAAACCTTTCCAGAGTATCAGGTGATTTCCACAAACCTAGAAAATTATCCTCTAGTCCTCAATGGAATAGTGGAAACAGATCATCACGTTTTGTTTCACACTCATGCATGTCCATAGTAAACAGAAGAAAGACCCGAAAGGAAGTTTACAATATATTTATTGAAACTATTGTAGTCTATTTTGAAGCAAGTGTGACGTGACAAGTAATCAAATACAACTGAGCGACAAAATCAACTTTACTATTAGGCTGTATACAATAAACAACCCAACCATTGCTACTAATATATATATATCTAGGCCTACCGTCACTACATGAGTACAGGTATATAATAGTGATCTCTGGGATTAGCAACAGATCCCATACCTGGTGTGTGTAGTTAGGTGGTCCGCATCATAGGTGTAAAGTCAGTTTACGCAAGGCTGCTGCTCTGTTCCTTGACTGTTCTCTCTGCTGCAATTCTCTTTTCTGTCCCCGAAGGGGGTGAGACACGGTTTATATGATAAGAATTACTGTGTTAGAAAACTGCAGCCATGCTACCGTGTAATGTCTGAAAGTGTTAGGAGATGTTGCTGACTGGGCACAAGAAAGCAATGCACCATGTTGTTCGAACTTGAACGAAATGTTCAGACTGAATCTCAAGAAGAGTTATTGAATAACGAATAATATGTACAGCGTATTTCTAAAGTAACATAATGTCACAACAGCAAATGTATTAAGTGTCACTGTGCAAAGCAATGGCACCCTTAATCAGCTAATATGTGTAGAGGGAACCAAAGTAGGCCCAAAATGCAAATCACCACAATCCTCTGCTGCGCTCCCCCTTGTACTGCTGGGCTCTTAAAGGAACTGCAGGCAAATCCACCTCTCCTGTAAAAGGGGTATCAGTAAGAGCTTGCCCTGCCTTCTTGGAGATAAAATACTCAATGAGTCTACTGCAGTTTGGGGAATTCTTAGGGTTGGGTGCACTTGGGGAGTGCTCGTAAGTACAGCGGGAGGGAAGACCCATATAGGTAAGGGTCTTGGATGTGGTCAGGGAAACTGTGGTAGGCGGGGCACTATGGGCTGGTGTGGTTGGTGAGGTGGCAGTATCTGTATACGGTATCCTTATAACTTGGGTGTGCCCTTGCCTCTGTAGAGGTTGGTGATGCAGATTCATTCCCTGTGGGATTTTGAGCATGGAAACCCTGTTGCTGATACTAAGTTGTTTGGAGTTGAACTTGTCCTCAAGAGTTCGTCTGAAAAAAGTGATCCTCCTCATCACTCTCTACTTCTGTCTCTTCTTCAGGGTTCTTTTTGTTAATATCATTTTCCTTCGTTAGTGACTCACTATCTATCATGAGGTAAGTGTCTACTTTCTCAACAACATCCTCTTGCCACCTTTTCTATCTCGCATTGTCCTGAATATTTAACCAAGAATAGACTTATTGCCAGATTAAGTGAACATATTTTTTGGTTGTTTTCATTCGCTGCCTGCTCCCAGCTATTTAAGGCCTAGAATTGTATGGGTCTAGGTTGGGGTTTTGCCACATACATTCTCTGCATTATAGGAACTTTAATTCCCCTTCCTTTTCTGTATATTGCTGCAATTGCTTGAGCCCCACACACGTATATAACACTTTCTTTGCAGCCGTCTCTCTAGCTGATGTTCTCTCTGGTAAAAAGTGTTCCTCCTGATTTGAAGACTATTTCATAAAAAGATTTCCCATTTTTTGTTTTTGTTTAAATTGTCAGCAGTCATCCCACTTTTCAATTCACGCACACGCATCTCTCACTCCAAGAGCTCACAAATTGTCCGCCAAAAAAAAAGAGCCTCAAAGTCATAGGTCAACCAATCACAGTAAGGTCCTTTTCTTTTTGCCAACCTGTCCCTGCACAGTATTCTATAAGATGTTTAGCACAGCGTATGGTTGATCTTCTGTGAAGTTTATTTGGAAAACTCTTCTAAAATCCTATTGTCTAATGGAAAGGAAATCTTGACAGTTCTTTTAAGATTCATGAAATATCTCCAATAATAATCACGTTCAAAACGTAGCAGAATCTCAACCTGCACGAGTTGCCTTGACCAATTCACCAATCCTGTACACTGAAGAATAAACATCTATCAGCCCTTAATTAGCACATTCACTCATATTTCGTCCCTATTCTGGTTTGACTGATAGAGCGTCAGAGTACACCTCACCCTAACAGAAAATTGAATGAACCCGTTAGATCTCAAGGTCACATACTTCCATAAATCCTTCGACTTAAACATAGCTTTATTCATATGGGGCTAGATGTATCAAGATACTTTTTTTGCGAATTCCAAATAGCGATTTTTAAGGAATCGCTATTTGAGATTTGCAAAATGGTATGTATGTAGAAATTCGCTAATTTTGAGCAATTTCTTTAAATTCTTTAATTGCGATTAGCAAATTGCTAATCGCAATTAAGGAATACGTTCCCATTCATTTCTATGGACCAGGAGGCCCTTAGGAAGAAATGGAAAATTATTCTCAATTTGCGATTCGCAATTTGCTAATCGCAAATTGAGAATAATTTCAAGGGTGCAAGGGTGTCTTAAGGACACCCTGCTGCACCCCAGAAATTGACGTGTGTGTGCATATGGCGTACATACATGCCCTAAGGGCATGTATGAGCGTCACATGCCACCTTTACAAATTGCAAAAAGTGAATTTGTAAAAGAAATCGCAAATTACCACCAACTACAAGTTGGTGGTAATTTGCGATTTCTGAAGGGAAAATCACTAATTGGAAATGATTGATGCATAGCATTTAAGGAATCACAATTTGCGATTCCTTAAATGCTGACGCAAAGTTAAGGAATCGCAAATTTTGCGATTCCGTAAATTTGCGATGCGATTTTTTCATACATCGCATTTCACGTTTTTTTGTTGCAAATGCTGCTATTTTGCGATTTGCAGCCTTTGCGACAAAAAAAAACGCTTGATACATCTAGCCCCAAGTGCTTTGAGCAAAAGCACTGTCCTCAGAATTCAATGAGGAACATCAAGGACACAGTAATCACGGACCCTAGAAATCCAAGAATCAAAGCCAAGTAATATGTAAATTCAAAATCTAACTACTGCATCACAATGCTCCCTCTCAACTACAAATCTCAATATTCACCATGTTTTCTTGTGCTCACTCCTACCTTTTCACACGCTATGGTCGCTAATAATACTCCATTCACCATCTTCAGGCTGTTGGATAAGACGCCTAGCTTACCTACATTCGTCAGGAATCGGAATTGGTAAATGTGGACTGAGTCAACTTGTATCTCGGGCATGAGAAACTGAACCATGAAGGTACTGCTCTAGGGGGCATATTATCAAGGGGGTTTATCTCTGCTTTTTTGGCTTTAAAAGCCAAGAAAGCGGAGATAAAATTATCTCCCTATTACCTAGCTGTCGCTAACACCAGTTAGCGACAGCTTGTAGGAGATAGCGACCATCTTGGGCCCCGCTTTGCATGTCAGTGATATTTATCACTAATGACATGCAATGTGGGCGTGCCAAGATGTTAGCGACTGGAAAAAGTCGCTAACATCGCTATCTTCTATTACTAACTTCGCGCTAAGCGCGAATATCTCCAAAATCTAACACCTGCCCCATAGCAGTTCTTAGCCATGTTATCCAATGGTAGGTGGA
This sequence comes from Lissotriton vulgaris, assembly GCF_964263255.1. Lineage (NCBI taxonomy): Eukaryota > Metazoa > Chordata > Amphibia > Caudata > Salamandridae > Lissotriton > Lissotriton vulgaris. The sequence goes on along the minus strand of NC_141695.1, from coordinate 1,544,694,169 downwards.
TAACATGGCTAAGAGCATTAGCTCGGTAATGCATGAATATCGCTGACTTTTCAGCAATATTCATGCATTATTGCCAATTTCTATCGCATTTGCGATAAACCTTGGTAATACCAATGGTTATCTGCGATAAAAATCGCCGCAGCTCGGCGATAATTTTTTATCTCTAACCAAGCAATAGAGATAATTATCACTATGGCTTGGTAATATGCCCCTAGGTCTCTAAAGCCAATTCGCCTACGAGGGTTCAATCAGTACCTGACGTATCCAATTGGAACCATCAGCTCTGCTACCAGATCTGTCAGTGTGAAAACCCACATTAATTTGTTCTCCTGTGCACTGTATACCTGGAGCCGTGTAGTTCCTGAACAGATTTTGGTGCTCACCAATGGACCTGTCTCTACTGTAAGGAGAGGATTTCAATCAAAGCTGACATCTCAGACTAAGACATTTTGATTCTTAAGAATGGCAGACAAGGGTCTTAAACTTTAAGAAGCAGATTTACAAGCCCCATGCGCCACATTTGCGTCGTTTTTAACATGGGAAAAATGACGCAAAAGTGGCGCAAGGGGCTTGTAAATCTGCCCCTAAAGGTTTACTGCTAAGAGATTCAAAATACAGAATGGCAAAAATCAATTAGTATTGTCAGTTACTAAGTCCAGGTTTACTGATGTTAGTAAATCTGGGTTTGCATCAAAATCCAATGGTGGATGCCCAGAAATGCCAATGCTCCATCCATGGAATGCCTAACCAATGCCAATCAGTCAAATTAGCTTTATTCGAGCAAAAACTCATAAGAGCAAAATAAAAAATGAACAGGCATTTGCATGGCGTTGAGTTATGTTTTTTTTTTACTAAACCACGCAAAGCCATGGAAATTGAGTTGTGTGTGGCCGAGTAAACCCTGAAATGCATGTTAAAAAATTACAGAAATTCAATGAGAAATGTTAGTAAATCTTGGCCTAAGAGTGCTATAAAAAGAGTTGATCAGAGGCAAACACTATTCAAGGAAAGTTTTATTTTCATTAACAATATATTTAAATGAATACATATTCAAACAATGAGATTGCAGTGTACAAAAGTACATTTAGAGTTAGAGACAAATGGTTCTGCAGGTGATATTACCTAAACGCCTAGCTCCAGATGTATCAAGATACACTTTTACGATTCTCAAATAGCGATTTTTAAGGAATCGCTATTTGAGAATTGCAAACTGGTCTGTATGTAGAAATTCGCAATTTTTTAGCGATTTCTTAAAATTCCTTAATTGCGATTAGCAAATTGCTTATCGCAATTAAGGAATAATTTCCCATTCATTTCTATGGGCCAGGAGGCCCATAGGAATGAATGTGAAATTTTTCTCAATTTGCGAATAATTTCAAGGGTGCAAGGGTGTCCAAAGGACACCCTGTTGCACCCCTGAAATAAGCATGGGTGCACATGTGGTGCACATACATGCCCTAAGGGCATGTATGTGCATCACATGGCACTTTGAAAAATGCAAAAATATGCATTTTTAAAGAAATTTGCAAATTACCACCAACTTGAAGTTGGTGGAAATTTGCAATTCCTTAGGGACAATTAGCAATTTTTTTTTGCATCATACATTGTATTTAAGAAATCGCAAATTTTCGATTCCTTACATGCAATCGCAAAATAAGGAATCGCAAATTTGTGATTCCTTATTTTGCACTGAAATTTGCTACATACATACCATTTTGCTCAAATTTCAGCATTTGCGAACACATTTGAGCTTCATACATCTGGCCCCTAGTCTGTCTTTTTCCTCAGATGATGTAATCTCCCCATATCATTTTCAGTGAGACTGATAGCAAAACTATAAGGTCCAAAATGCAAGCAATTGGCAATAGCTTGATGTGTAGGCACCTTGGTTTTGAAAGGATGTGCATTATCACCATTTTGACCATGTACTCACTTTAGATCACAATTGTATTTGGGCTGTAAGGGATTATGGATCAGATTTCGCCTCACCACCTCCAGCGAAACCTTCCTCTCCACCGAACACCTGCATTTTGAGATCCAGACCACCCCCAAAGCCACACTCTGAGGAACCTTCGTCTACAGACCCCCGGCCCCTGAACACCCTTCGCCACCACCTTCACCGACATCATCGCACCCCACACCGTCGCCTCAACAAACTACATACTCATTGGAGACTCAGTAGATACCTGAACTTCCACATCGACAACCCAAACAACCCCAGCTCCACTATCCTTTGTGACAACCTCGCCAGTATCGGACTTAAACAACTCATCAACATACTGACCCACAGAGCAGGACACACCCTCGACCCCATCTTCGCGGCAGGAAACAGCATCCAATTCAGCCACACAACCCAGCCGCCATTGACCAAAAACCACTGCGTGCACTTCACCATCAACAACCCCAAGGCACCCAAACCTGCCCCATGCCCACCATGAAGGAACTGGAGCAAGGTTACCGACGAGCAACTTAACTTCACCCTCACCCGAGACAACCACACCAGCACTGATGCAAACGACGCAGCCAGAGAACTCCACACCTGGATCTCCAACTGCGAGACGAGCTCGCCCCGCTACGCAACCCCAACAGACAGTGCCCCAAGAAGCCAGACGCACCTGCAGATGCCTGGAGAAGAACTGGAGAAACATCAAGACAACCAAAAACCACACCACCAACAAGGACGCCATCACAGACTTCCACAACCATATCAGAGCCACCAAGGGGAACTACATCCACAACAAAATCCTGGCCAACTCCAAGGAACTTTTCAGTGTCATTCACAAATTCACCAACCCACGCAGCGAAGCCGCAGACATCACCCCATCCCAAGACCACTGCGACAAGCTTGAAACCTATTTCCACCTCAAGTTCAAAAACCTCTACGACAACTTCATTGACTATCCACCAGGTGCCATAAACGGCCCCCCAGAAACACCAGCCAGCCCACCATTTCTAACTGGACATTGATCACGGCTGAAGACACTGCCTCGACCATGAAAAGCATCCACAATGGGGCCTCCACCGACCCCTGCCCCCTCACATCTACCCCTGAGCCACAGCCACCATTGCACCCAAACTACAACGAACCATCAACACCACCTTCAAAACAGGCACCTTCCCAGACAACTGGAAGCGTGCAGAAGTCAGACCCCTGCTCAAGAAGGCCACAGCTGACCCCACCGACCTCAAGAACTATCTGTAGTGTAGTTCCTATATTCCCAATAGGCTCCGCGCATTGGAATAGTGTATCCTTTGGTTTTGACTTAGGACTGAGGTTGACTAGGTCTCTACTGAATATACTAAACTTAATTGTGTGTGTGCCAGATAGCTCAGAGGTCACTAGAAACTTTCTCGAATAAACAAGAAGGGATTTAGTTTCTGACAACCGCTCAAAACATGACAACTTTGTTTCCCAAGAATAAGAAATATATCTCTAGAGTTGCGGAAACTATAGATAGTTATTTCACTCAGTCAATCGTGCATGCTTCGTTTCACCAGAGGAGCAGAGAAATAGAGAGACAGGCGTTTTCAATCAAATATTTATTGAACAGTCTTCTTTCTCAAGCATAAGAAATGAACTGCTGCAATTGTAATACTTGCGGTAAAGTACAAAGCGTACAGTACGAAGAGTATTATAAAATAATTTTGTGAAAGCATGATATGGTTTCTAAGCCATAAAATACCTAAAATGCATAAAATACATACAGTGATAAATAATGACTAAAAGTACTCAACTGGTGCTTTTAAAAAGAGCCTACCCCAGTGTACCTAATCTAGGCTTAGTACGAGGGAGGAAGTAAGTAAGTTGTAGCCTAGTTTTGGTATTTGTTTGCCAAGAATCTAATCCAAGAATTCTCTTAGGGTCTATTCCGCTCCGAACCTTGGTTTTAGAATGTAGGAGGTCTGGTATCTCTTTCTCAGGACTCGATTTCCCAGCAACCCGCAAGGGTAGCCTTGAAACACTGGAGCTGGATTTCTCAGCAGGAGAAAGTACAGTGTCTCTCAGTGTGTCAGTCAGAAGGTTGACTTCCTTTGGCACTTGCAGCAGCAGGGCGCGTCAGGCAAGTAGATAGTCGAACTGCTCCAAACCACTGTGAGTTTGTTTGGACACGTGTGGGCATATTTATACCTTGAAGGTGCCAAGCTTTGACGTAAGATTGGACATAGTAACGCCATTAGAGACTATCGGGCACATGCATCAACCTATTTAGGAAGTGCAAACGGTGCGAATTGGTAAATTCGGCCGTTTGCGATTCCTAAATAGGTTTTTGGGATGCATCAAGCATTTTTGGCAAAATCGCTATTTTTAGCGAATTCCAAAAATGTGATTGCTTTTAAGGAATCGCAAATTTGCGAATCCTTAAAAGCAATGCATGATTACTTTTAAAATTCTCAATTCGCAGTTAGGGGGTGCAAATTACCACGAGGGTGAACCTCGTGGTAATTTGCGAAAATGTATTAAAATGCTCAAAATTGCATTTTAATACACTGTCATGTTACAGACACACATGTCCTTAGGACATGTGTGTGTGAAACATGCCCTTCAAAATACATTTCAGGGGTGCAGGGGGGGTCCTTTGGACCCCCCTCTGCACCCACGGAATGCATTAACAGTTTTGCGAGTTCTAATTTGCGAATTCGCAATTCCCATTGATTCCTATGGGCCTTTTGGCCCATAGGAATCAATGTGAATTGCGAAATCGCAAATTAGAATTCGCATAATATTTGCGATTCAGTAAAAATTGCGATTTTTACCGAATCGCAAATATTATGCGATTTCAATCATGCATCCCATTTTGCGATTCCTTATTTGCGATTCCCTAAAAATCGCAATTAAGGAATCGCAAAACCGGACTGTGATGCATGTGGCCGTTAATTCTCTGAAAACTCCATGATTTCTTGGATAAATTAATATTCATGCAGGGGGAAATCCCTGACTGCTGAAGGCGGGTTATTCCAAGAAATCGTTGTAGATTTTCAGAACTAGGGGAAGTAGCCAAACCGTATTAGGACTGCTTGAGCTATGTCTTAATATGGTTATGCTTTCTATGCCTATATAAGGATACGATATTTTATTCCTATATAAGGACATGAATCGGGAAAAATACACTAGCCCCTCATGCATCAAGCATTTTTGGAGTCGCAAACGGTGCGATTCCTTAAAATCGGCCGTTTGCGATTCCAAAAATGCTTTTTCAGATGCATCATTATTTTGTGATGGAAATCGCAAATTTTGCGACTTTCCAGAATGCGATTGCATTTAAGGAATCGCAAATGTGCGATGCCTTAAATGCAATGCATCATTCTTTCAAAAATTGCGATTTTGAAGATTGCAAGTGCAAATTACCACGAGGTTGAACCTCGTGGTAAATTGCGAAAAATGTTTAAAATGTCCTAATTTACATTTTAAACAATGTCATGTTACAGACACACATGTCCTTAGGACATGTGTGTGTGAAACATCCATTTAAAAAAACATTTCAGGGGTGCAGGGGGGGGTCCTTTGGCCCCCCTCCTGCACCCATGGAATGCATCAACATTATGCGAATTCAAAATTGCGAATTCGCAATTTCCATTGATTCCTATGGGCCTTTTGGGCCATAGGAATCAATGGGAATAGCGAATTCGCAATTTTGAATTCGCATAATATTTGCGATTCGGTAAAAATTGCGATTTTTACCGAATCGGAAATATTATGCACTTTCTATGATGCATCCCGTTTTGCGAATTCATATTTGCGATTCGGTAAAAATCGCAAATTTGGAAACGCAAAACGGGAGTTTGATGCATGTGGGGGTAAGCTCCTAAAACGCAATACAACACCCACTCCATGTATTATGTCTAATATTACTAAAATAATGCATAAAAAACATAACTAAAGCATGTGTGTCATAAGCCCACCCACAAATACATGAAATGCAACAAACATGATAGAAGAAGTCTCAATAGCAGTGAATGAAAGTGTAGGAGGCAAAGCTCCAGGATCTGATGGGGTGCCAGTAGATGTCCATAAAACTGTTGTTGATTTGTCGGGTCCGATTTTAACTAGAGTTTTTAATATGGCTGCACCCACTGTGATTCTATCATCATGGGGAACGTCCATTATAGTTCCAACCTATAAGAAGGGCAAAAAATCCGAAGCAAACTATTGCCCAATTTCACTTATAGAAACTTCAGCAAAAGAGATGAGTAAAGTGGGACTCTTGAGATTTGAAGAGTTAGCACGTGAAGACTCGATAGTTTTCCTGGCAGTTTGGTTTTAGGCAAGGAGAGGGAACTATTGAGTAATGAGTGAATTTGGACCTACTAATAGTTAAATATACACAAGGTAAAGGTGGTAGACTGCATCTCTGCTTCGCAGATTTGAGTAGTGCTTTTGATTTAGTCGATCACGCCATTCTCTGGTCAACTCTGCTCTCCTTTGGTGCGCCTAGACTGATTATTTCCATTCTTGCAAGGTTGTATGAGAAACTATTGAGTAAAGTACGCTTTGGCCCATGAGGTGAATTTACTGTAAATGTTTATGTTGGAAGAGGCATTTGGCAAAGTTGTGTTCTTGCCTCCCTGTTATTTTCCCTGTTTATTAACAGAGTGGACAAGGCCCTACAAGCAATACAAGCAGACATCCCCCAAGTCGCCGGGAGTCCTATGCCAGTGCTATTGTATGCAGATGATACTGTCCTGCTGGCAAATTAGTAGAAAGCAACAGGCTCTTGCATTTCCGGTGCAGCACCGTCACCTTATCTGACTTACTGAGCTGCGCCCTCACCGCGTGAGCGATGCTGGCTGGCCCGCTGTCCATCCCCGGTTCATCCCGCTTTCCAAGTCTTGGAAAGTACCCCTCCTCTCACCATCATTTTTCCACCCCACACCACCTACCCACCCTTACCCTGAATTCTCCCCCTTGTTTCTTCCCCCATACAGCACCTGTTAATCGGTAACCCATCCCTGATGATGATCCTGACTCGATAGGATCGTAACGCCGTTGACCTACGTGTAGCGCATCTGCCTGTATGGTTCACCGAAATATTTTGAATAATACAATTCAAATGCCTCAAAACTTTTAAAGCTGAACCATAACTCTGTATACATTCTTCTTCACATTTGTCACCTTGCACCCTTCGCTGTTCTACACCATGTGTCACTTGCGCCCTCACTTTTTTATGTCACGAGCACAACGTGCACCTATTGTTTTTGGTTGCCTTCGCTATTTATGCCCACAGTGCTGTTATAACTGTATTGTATAAATTGTTATAACCAAATATTTGATGCCACGAGCATCTCCAAAACTAAATAACATGAGTCTCCCTTCTTCCTTCGTGTAATGCTTTGTACATACATATAGAATCGCCCTTTCCTTCAATAATACATTGTTGTTAATTTTCGTCCTGCTGGCAAGGACACCAGTGGGCTTATAATGTCTAATGAACACTTTTGGGGACTTTATTGCTGCAAGAAAACAGGTGGTTAATAAAAGTAAAACTTACACAATGATTTGTGGAGCCAAGCACAGGAACTGTCTAACCTTCTTTATGGATAACATCCCGGGCTTGGGCATTACTTTTGCAGGTAATAGCTCATGGCCACATGAAATCACAAATGTTAGAAGGAATATGAATAGGAGCACCCATGGAATCTTGACGTTTTCAGCAAAGATGGGCTCCCAACCCATAAAATGTATGCTGGCAATTTACAAGGCTACTGTCATACACGGGTCTGGAGTGGATGGCCATTACAACAGTAAAGCTCTTCAGTCTGAGAAAAATAATGTTCTCAAGCCTTTATTATATCTCCCTACCTCTGCATCTACAGAGATAACACACAGTGAGTCTGGGATACAGTATCTAGTAAGTTTGGTTGCACTCTGCCCCTTTTTGCTTTGGCGCTCTATCGGGTTTAAAGAGGAGACTTGTTTTACCAAGTCAATCATCTCATATTGCTTGTTTATGGATAAAACATTGGGCATCCCCTGGCTAAGTTATATTAATTTCATCTGTATTGATTTGTTTAAGATGCCAATTCAGCCTGACCCCGATTAGTGAGAAAACTCACCAAACGGTCCATTAAAGACAACTTAATTACTTATAAAAGGGAAGTCCGGGTGGGAGCAACGGGGGCGAAATCAATTGTTATATTTTACTCTTCACTCATGATGAAGGATGGCTACTAAAGTTACTTAATGCATCGTTTTTTATTCATCAGATCCAATTTAGGGATAGTCCATCATTTAGTCGCCTTACCACTCATGAAAACATGCCCCTTAGATGCGATCCCCTGTCCCTGTGATGCCCAGATTAAACAAAGCACCATGCACTTTATGCTATTCTGTGACTTTTATTCTTATTTCTTATTTCAGATCACACATCTTTGTCCTGAAATATATGCTTGAGTTGAATGAATACAGGGTCTGCCTAAATGTTGCACTTTTAATAAAAATGCAATTAATACACGTAAAAGCATTCTTTTTTGAGTCTGTATTGAATTGTATGGAGACTGGACTAAGTTATTTTAGCAAATTCTAAATATGCACCTTTGGACGGTTATTTATGATTGTAATCACCTGTATTTGTTGTTGCTTTTTAAACCATGTGCAATTGCTTTACTGTTGATTCTTTTCACATACCGAATAACTTTTTTTTTCAAAACATATTTTTATTGTTGACATCCAATATAATACAGGTGTCCCATAGGGCACCAGACGCAAACATACATGGTAGCAAATATATGAATCAACATTTCTGATAATAATAAAAGATGGATTCCACAGGTGCTACATTACAAGAAAACCTGAAAATAAAAGAGAAAATAAAGAAGAAAAAACCAACTGTGCCACTTAGTTTCCCCTCAGCAAATATATTGATTCCAAGTGAAGAGAAAGATTTTGCCATCCATAATCAAAGCGATTGCAAAATCGACAAGTATGCCTACTAACCAATATCATGATACAGGATCGCCAACATCGGGTAGAGGGGAGGTGGCTTCAGATACAATCCCCTGTAAACAGCCTACTGCTTCCAAATTTTGTAATGTTTACGGGGTCATCCCCTGGCCTCGAAAACCGGGAATTCTAGGCCCATACAAAAATCTAGGCCCTTCTTCTATACACCAAGCGACGGAGAAGAATCAGCATTCCAGGCCAGGGCGATATCCCTCTTGGCCAGTGTTAGGCCCAGAAAGAGGAGGTGGTGCTTATATCTATTCCCGCCTATGTCCCTGTGATGTGTAAAATAGCCGGTCTCAGTGTGGAAGCAAGAACCCATCCAAAGACCTAAGACTGACATGTGAACACCCCCCTCCAGAATTTTGACAGTGCTAGGCATGCCCTATTTCCACCATACTGCGTCACTCCTTACGCCTGGCTGAAGCAGGCGTAAGGTTTTGACGTAGTGGAGTCCTAGAAGTGCAGCAGTGAAACCTTATAGATTTCATTGTATCAGTTCTATCAGGCGTTTTTGCGTGGGAACACCTACCCTGCATACAATATACCTGACACAGGTATAATGTGATGCAGGGCTTTACAACATGATGCGTCATGTTGTAAATTGCCCACATTTTTACGCCGCTGCTGCGTCACAAAAGTGATGCAACGGCGATGCAAAAGTGCTGCAAGGGGCTTGTAAATCTGCCCCATAGTCTTGAACACAAACTTAGACACACATAATAAAAGCATTCATCGACTCACCTGGATTCCAATGCAAACAGTGAAACTTTATCACTCATAATCAATATTTTTCCTGGGCAAGGAATATTTCATCAGACTATCTTTGAGTCCTTCATATGTTTCAGTGCCCGTTTCGGAACGGTCGGTGCTATGTGTTAGGTGTCACGTCTTGCAATGTGTGGTGGAATAGCCCTCTTGTGCTCCTTATCATTCACACCCATGGATAGCTATGGAAAATCGAAATGCTTGTTCCACTGAGACTATCTCGGGCCCATGCACCAGGGTTCACCAATGTTGAATTGTAACAGCATATCCATTGGCATGGTTTTGATAGAAAGAGGGGAGGATTCACAACACTGCAACTCCATAAGCTCATCTTGGAAGTGCCAGTGCCCAGAGATACTGTCTCAACCTGGAATCAGCAGTCTAACATGCCATCATACAAAGAATGACCTTTTACTGCGAAGGCCCATGGCGCTTTTTGTGGGAACTCCCAATTCAAAAAGGAAGATCATCCTAGGGTGATTCTGAAGTCATCCGATGACTTCAGCCAGGCTATTACTGCAATTATCTGTGGAAGTCATCCGAAACCATCCCACGGGGCAGAATATTTAAATGAGATGACTTTATCTAGAGTCATCAGAGAAACTACTCCCGGATTAGTGCCCGATTACTTCAGTGGAAAAGATGTGATGATATTGTACTACTGCAGGATGATACCATGATGATTTCAGGAATAGTCTGGATTACTCCAGGATGAATCCTGATTATTTCAATGGGATATGCCTTACCACTGCAGGATGATCCCAGAATGATTTCAGGATTAGTCTGGATTAGTCCAGGATTCTCCCATGGGTATTTTAGGATGGGGCTGTATTATTACAGAATGATCTTGTAATGACTTCAGAATGAGGCAGTATTACTCAAGGATGATCCCAAAATATCTTTAGAATGGGACTACTAATCGATGATGACTTCATGATGGGAATGCATTACCTTAGGATTGGTTCTGGCTGTATTACGCTCGAGCTGACTTTTGAGACGCCTATTTAAGGCGGACTCGAGCGCTTCCTGCTGTGATCTTTTGCTGCATTTGCGCAGGTCGCGCTGCCAGTGCGCTGCACTTTTAAACCTTACCTTTATTGTATTTTGGTTCGTTTTTTGGTTCTACTTTTAATTTACATTATCCCTTGCTTTTAACTCACCGCGTTCGTGTGGGCTCAAGTCCTCTCACTTGCACATAATTTGTGGAACGATCACCGCTATTTGGCGGGTCCGGGTCCCTGGGTGGATTTCAGTGGGCGCCATTTTAGGTTGGGTGAGTACTACTTCCTGTGGGCGCCATCTTGGAGCGTCCCCACGCTCGAGCTGACTTTTGAGACGCCTATTTAAGGCGGACTCGAGCGCTTCCTGCTGTGATCTTTTGCTGCATTTGCGCAGGTCGCGCTGCCAGTGCGCTGCACTTTTAAACCTTACCTTTATTGTATTTTGGTTCGTTTTTTGGTTCTACTTTTAATTTACATTATCCCTTGCTTTTAACTCACCGCGTTCGTGTGGGCTCAAGTCCTCTCACTTGCACATAATTTGTGGAACGATCACCGCTATTTGGCGGGTCCGGGTCCCTGGGTGGATTTCAGTGGGCGCCATTTTAGGTTGGGTGAGTACTACTTCCTGTGGGCGCCATCTTGGAGCGTCCCCACGCTCGAGCTGACTTTTGAGACGCCTATTTAAGGCGGACTCGAGCGCTTCCTGCTGTGATCTTTTGCTGCATTTGCGCAGGTCGCGCTGCCAGTGCGCTGCACTTTTAAACCTTACCTTTATTGTATTTTGGTTCGTTTTTTGGTTCTACTTTTAATTTACATTATCCCTTGCTTTTAACTCACTGCGTTCGTGTGGGCTCAAGTCCTCTCACTTGCACATAATTTGTGGAACGATCACCGCTATTTGGCGGGTCCGGGTCCCTGGGTGGATTTCAGTGGGCGCCATTTTAGGTTGGGTGAGTACTACTTCCTGTGGGCGCCATCTTGGAGCGTCCCCACGCTCGAGCTGACTTTTGAGACGCCTATTTAAGGCGGACTCGAGCGCTTCCTGCTGTGATCTTTTGCTGCATTTGCGCAGGTCGCGCTGCCAGTGCGCAGCACTTTTAAACCTTACCTTTATTGTATTTTGGTTCGTTTTTTGGTTCTACTTTTAATTTACATTATCCCTTGCTTTTAACTCACCGCGTTCGTGTGGGCTCAAGTCCTCTCACTTGCACATAATTTGTGGAACGATCACCGCTATTTGGCGGGTCCGGGTCCCTGGCTGGATTTCAGTGGGCGCCATTTTAGGTTGGGTGAGTACTACTTCCTGTGGGCGCCATCTTGGAGCGTCCCCACGCTCGAGCTGACTTTTGAGACGCCTATTTAAAGTCGTCCTCTCCCGCGCAGCGGGAATGCGCAGGGGGGCGCCGTCGCTTAGCCGGAGTCGTGCCAGAGTCCTGCCCGTCTGCGCTCGTCCGCGTCGAGGTAGCGGGTGCGGGCACAGGACTCTGGCTTCCTGCTCTCATTTCACCATGGACTCCATCGCGCCGATCAGGTATAATCGCACCGATCTCTTTTCCGTCAGGGACGGCCTTTCGGCTTGTACACATGATCTGGTGTCTCCTCTCTCGGGGCCTTATGTTTGTCCTTGTGGCAGTTTCTCTCTTGATTCCCCCATCAGGGTACGCTCTATGGAAAGACCTACCCTAGGTACTCGTATTGACTACTCTGAGCGAGCACTTAGTATATGGAGCCTCAATGTGAGATCACTGGTCAAGCACCATCAGTCCCTTCGTGATATGATTGACAAGTACTCACCTGACCTCATTTTTCTCACTGAGACCTGGTTACAGGACGCCGACTCTGCCATAATAAATCTGGCTTTTCCTTCCACCTATACGGTATTTACTCTGAACCGTACTTCTAGGGGAGGAGGCATAGCCATGGCGACAAAATCTTGCTTTCCGGCGGATTGGAAAGTTCTTGATCTGCCGATGTGCGAGAGCGCCTCTTTCAAGGTCACTGTCAGCCATCAGTTCACTTTTAGTGGCCTGCTTATCTATCGCCCTCCAGGGAATGACACGGTCTTCAAGGCCGCTCTCGTTGACATGGTTAATTCGTTAGCTCCTAGATGTGCTAACTTTAACATCGTTGGCGATCTGAATATACATCTTGATCAGACGTCCTCTTTACCTATCAGCTCTTTGATAGCGGACCTTGAAGCCATGCAACTTAACCAACTAGTCACCGCCCCCACCCATATAGGAGGTCACATCCTCGACCCCTTTTTTACCACCTTGGATCGGGCCAGGGCATCCGACCCGATGGCGGTTGGCTGGACTGATCATTTGTTGGTTAAAGTGTCATGTCCCTTGAATGATCAACAATTTAAACCTGTGGACAGACTGACCCTTAAAAGAAATTGGCGTAAGCTCAAAATGGAGGAATTCGTTAAAATCTTGGAGACACAGCCCTTGGGCAACCTGTCGAATGTGGAACAGGGATATGAACAGTTCTGTAACTGGGTCCGTACTGCTCTTGACTCTCTTATACCAATGCGTTGGTCAAAATGTCATGCTAAAACTCGCAGCCCATGGTATAATGAGACCCTTGCCGACCTTAAGAGAACTTGCCGGCAAGCTGAGAGGACGTGGAGGAAATCCTTCGACCCCACATTAAAATCATTGTACTTCACCCAGCTTAAAATCTATCACAGAGCTATCTGTCAAGCCCGGGCGGCATATTATGCCTCAGAGTTTTCTAACAGCCCTAACCCATCTAAATTAATATTCAAGGTGCTCAAAGATCTGATGGGTAAACGGGTCACCTCGCTAGAAATCTGCACGGACTCCCACTGTGAAAGCTTGGCATCCTTTTTCGTGGAGAAGGTGCAGGTAATCTACCGAGGGTTCATGCCATCTGTGCCCGGTGACGAGCCCAAGGCTGTAAGAGCTCTGGACTGTGAACTTTTGTCTTCCCTACCTGCTTTGTCGGCTGAGGCGTTTAATACTCTGAGCCTCAAAATTAAATCTGGTTCTCCTCTAGACCCTCTGAAGCCAGAGCTTATTACTCTTCTCCCGCCCCTATGCCGTGAGCCTATATTGGACCTGATCAATCTCTCACTAGCTGAGGGCGTGGTTCCTGCCTCCTGGAAGCAAGCAGTGGTCAGCCCCATTTTGAAGAAGCCTAGTCTCGACCCTCTGTTACCTGAGAATTACCGCCCCATCTCCCTCCTGCCCTGGACCGCCAAGGTCACTGAGGCACACGTGAATTCCATCTTGTCTGCTCACCTCTCTCGCAATAATATTCTTGACGAGAGCCAGAATGGTTTTCGCGCACAACACAGCACCGAAACTGCGCTGCTCTTTATGAGCGAACATCTGCGTTCGGTGCTGGATGCGGGGCAGACAGCGGCGCTCATCTTGTTAGACCTGAGCGCCGCATTTGACACGGTGTCTCATGACATTTTGTTGCGGAGGCTGGAGGAAGTGGGACTTGAGGGGAAAGCTCTTCAATGGTTCCGCTCTTTCCTCTCGGACCGGTTTTTTAAAGTAGCTATCCCACCTGGTCAGTCCTCTTTCCACCCTTTGGGACTAGGAGTACCTCAGGGATCTGCGTTGAGCCCCACTTTGTTCAACTTGTATGTGAAACCGCTGGCTGCTGTCGTCAGACAAAGTGGCTTAACCATGACATCGTATGCCGACGACACGCAGCTGGCGGTGACACTCAGTGGGGACCCTGAGGTGACTGCCCCCAGGTTTCGCGCAGGGCTTTTAGTTGTGGCGAATTGGATGCGTATTAACTGTTTACAGTTAAACGCTAAGAAAACCGAAGTCCTGATCTTAGGAAAGCAAGCTGAATTGTGGGGTGACCAATGGTGGCCTCCTGAATTGGGGGTGACTCCCATCCCAGTTGCCGAAGTGAAGAACCTGGGGGTCTGGCTTGATTCCAATCTCTCTTTTACCAGCCATACTAAGAAGATCGCAGCTACCTGCTATGGTATTCTGCGAGGACTGAGACCAGTCCTCGAATTCTTCGACCCCCCTACTCGGCAACTGGTGGTCCAAGCCTCTATTCTCTCTCGGCTAGACTACGGGAGTGCTCTGCTGCTTGGTGTTAATCAGGCCGAGGCCACCAGACTGCAGAGGGTGCAGAATGCCGCTGCGCGGGCCATTGTGGGCCTCCCGAGACGGTGCTCTGTATCTGCAGTTCTGACCTCCCTTCACTGGCTGCCGGTCAGACAGAGAATCAAATTCAAGGCACTCTGTCTGACATTCAAGATCCTGAAATTTTCGTCACCTCCTGCCCTGACGGGTCTTGTTTCCCCGTATGTCCCCAGGCGGTCTCTCAGGTCGGAATCTCTTCATCTAGCAAGCACGCCTAGATTCAGACTGAGTAGGATGGAAGGTCGTCCATTTCGTGTCATGACGGCTGGATTATGGAACTCCCTTCCTGTCCATATCCGTGCCCTTAACAGCCTGACTCTCTTTAGACGTGCGATCAAAACCCATTTGTTCACCTCTGTTGACTGATCTCCTCTCTTTTCAGCGGCGATTTGTTGTGTTGTGGTACTTGATCAGGCGCCAGGACGCTCCTTCGCTGGGGCAGCTGTGCGCCGAATAAAAGTTATTAACATAACATAACATAACATTACTTACAGCATGGCTATTTCAATATGCGGATGTATTGTTAATATATCTGGAATAGCAAAGTGTAAACCTTTGCTGTACACAAGAAGTTAGGAAATTTGTCGTTTTTTTAGGAGAAAAGCGGTCACTCAGAAAAGTAGCTTTCGGGTACCTCCTCAGCGCCAGCGTACCTTCTAGACAACATTGATTTAAACCCTGCCAGGTGCAGAACAATTATGAGGAAGATTTCTGCCGGAAGTATATATTGCTTAGGACCAGACGCCTTACGTGACATTGATAAAACTCACGTCTGTTTAGCTGGGAAAGGCCTTGAGCCTGCGTAGGCCCTGCCTCACATTTTTCTAAGAGCTGAGAAGCAGCATTCCAGAACTGGGTGCAGCACTAGTGCATCCGGAACACATTGGCTGTGACAACCTTACAGTTGAACGTTTGAAACTGTTACTCCTCGAGCTTTTCTCAGTCAGGTAGATCAGCGTCATGAAATTGTGCCAATCTATCATTTTTTTGTATGTTGAAGAAACTCAGTCAATTAATGGAGCTTGTTCTTTTATGTAGAGTAAAATGAACAAATTAGTAGAGAAAAACCAAGACAGCTTTCGACTAGACTGCCAAAGGATACAAGTATGTTTTACACCCCCTTTCATCATACTAGAAAAGAAACCTCATAGGGCCAGATACATCAAGCATCCATTTTGCGATTCTTTATTAGCGAAAAATAAGGAATCGCTAATAAGGAATAGCAAAATGGAATTCATTAAGCAATCACAACAAAAATAGCGATTCCTTAGAATTCCTTAATTGCGACTCGCAAATTGCGAGTCGCAATTAATGAATACCTCCCCATTCATTCCTATGGGCCTAGAGGCCCATTGGAATGAATGGGAAGACAATCTCAATTTGCGATTCGCAATTAGCGATTCGCAAAATGAGATTGCGAGTTCAAGGGTGCAGTGGTGTCCAAAGGACACCCTGTAGCACCCATGAATTTGATCTGTGCACATATGTTGCGCACACACATGCCCTTAGGGCATGTGTGTGCGCAACATGAAAGTTAGAAAAATGCACCAAAGTGCATTTTTCAATGTTTTTGCAAATGACCATGAAGTTGTACTTCGTGGTAATTTGCGAGCCCTATTAGCGAATTTGCTATTTTTGGAACTTTCATGCATTGCATTCAAGGAATCTCAATTTGAGATTCCTTAAATGCAAACAATCGCAATTTAGCGAATTCTCTATTTGCGATTTTTGCATTTGGGATGATGCATCCCAAATGCAAAAATACCGGTCGCAAAGGGGCAGATTCTGAGAATCTGCCCCTTTGTGACCGGTTTTTAGCTTGATGCATCTGGCCCTGAGTGTACTGATCTTGCGTTTGTAATGGCAAATACATTTTAGGTTTGTTGACAAGAAAGTGGTGAAGCGTGTCGTTAAACCACGCTCCATCACTTAAATGCATGCACTTAAATGCATGGCTGCACCATATTTACAAGAATATGGTGCAGCCCTGCGTTTCCCCTTGAGCTAGCGCTAAGTTTAGCTGCCTAGCGCCAAACAAGCACCCTTGGACGATAGTACAAGGGTGTCTGTGTTGAGGGGAAGATTGTTTACGTGTAGGAAGGTCTCCCTTACTGCACATAAACAATCTTGAAATGTTGTTTTGTAACTTCTATGTGTGCCGCTTAATGCAGAACACATAGAAGTTGCAAAACAGCATTTTTTTAAATGATTGTTTATATGTAGGAAAGGACCCCTTCCTGCATATGGACAATCATTGGCATTTTGCTATTTCTATGTGTGCTGCACAACCTAGCACACATGGAAACAGTAAAAAAGAGGAGAAATGTAGCATTTGTCCTCTTTTTTCCTGTTTAAGACCAGGTATTTCCTGGTCTTAATTTTGGCGCTGCCACCTATTTACGCTGCTTTTGTAAATAGGGGACAGCACCAAAATCACTTGGTGTTGCGGTGGAACTCCCACCTCAACATCTATTGTCCCACCCTTTCAAGCTAAGTGTAGTGTGAAAAGGCTTATAAATAAGCCTAAGCCCCTACCACCACCACAAAGTCACAAAAAGTGACCTTGTGGTGGGGACAGGGGCCTAACAATATGCCCCTGTGTGTCAGACTTACATCAGACAAATTACTCCATGGGAGACTATTATCATTCATACTGCTTACCTGATAACCTGCCACTGGGTAAAGACCATGACATAGATATCTGTAAAAAGCTGCAAGAGAGCCCATGCCATTAGTTACTAAGTAAATGAACAGGGCACCTGAAAACAAGCCTAGATTTACTATTTTTTCATATGACTCAGCAAACAAATTTACCGTGCTTCGTTGCGAAGCGCAAAATCAAGGCCTAGAGCCCTTTTAACTAAGATTGGCCTGGTGCTGCTATTAACCCCTTTGCTTGATCATCAACAAGGCTGCCTCGAACCATGGTATGGGGAAATTGTGCTCTGTCTATCGTAGGATTTGTATTGGAAGCATAGCCTTCCAGTGTGAATGCCTAGACAAACTTAGATGGATTCCACAATTCAGATTTTATGTGAGGGGTGCGCTGATTCATACATGTGATGCACTTTTTCTTTGGGAAATGCACATTTCCTTGGTTTCTTCTGCTTTAGTAGGCCTTAGTTTTTGATGCAAAACCAAGTCTGGCTCTCCTACTATATCAGATAGTAAACATCATCCAGTGAGTTGAGTTACTTTATGCTGCAATGGAATGCTGTGCGCTGGCACAAAGCCCTCATAAATCTGTGTCTGGGGTTCTAGTCCAAACTTTGAAATGTGATCACCCTGTGCCACCATTATGAAAAATACTCTCCAGTTTTCGGAAATACCAAGGGTCTGAGTTTGGTGGTGAGGAAGCAGACTGCTATGCCACCGGCCCAATACAGCACTGCCAAACCTGTGTGCCCTGAGGCTTTTTTGGGCGTTCCCACAGTGGTGCCTCTGTACATGGGCACCGAAATGGGAATGCCAAAAAAGGGTACTGCACGACATGGACCATAAAGGAACTAGGGTGTATGCACACAGGGGGGGGCACACGTTGTGCCCCCCTTCATGCACCCCATGGCCCTGGGGCAACAAGGGGCCCTGCAGGGTCCCCTTTGTTTCTTCTCTGCCACAGTTTTCATGGAGTAGGAACCGCCATGAAAACTGTGACAGAGTGGAAACTCATAATATGCTTGGCAGGACCGTGGTGGTCCCACCAAACATTGCTTCTTCAAGACCGCTAAACCACTTCTATGGAAAGGCAGTTCCCTGACGGCTATGGTGGAGAAATGAGGTCCAGCCACCTACGTTGTAATTCGGAGGTCGGGCCTCCGGTGCGGCGGTCGGTGGACCGCCATTGATGCGCCCCCCCTCGAGTCTGGTGGTCGTCGAACCGCCAGACTTGTTATCAGGCCCCAATTTATCACCTACCTGGCTCATCACATTTTCTATTCCTTTCCTATGTGTGATCTCAGTTATATCTCGCACATGCTCTTTGACTTACAAATGCTAGCGCTTAAGATTGTTTTAGGTCAAAATGTAAAAAAAAACATTCACTTAGAAAAGAAAATTTACAGCATTTACAAGACAATGATTTGAAATGAAAAAGGCCAAAAACCCTTTAAAAATGTCTCCATATGTTTTTAGAATTCCTCATTACAAATATACTCATGGAATATTTTTTATGTTTAATGAATGTAGAAAAAAAGCTTTTAATGATCAATGCAAAACCTTTATTTTGCTCACATGATATTATTTTGGTAGCTACTTATGAGTACGGAATCGCATATTTTTCCCCATAAAAATATGTGTGATTCCCATAAGAATTACAGTTCTTACGTGTATTCTTTGACTATGACTATGTTTTTTTTGGCCCAATCACAATTTTCACCATCGAAATGTACCTCACATTGCTTAGCCTTAAGTCTCCACTATCCATTCAGTTAAAAAGAAAGCATATGCAAGATATAAGCTCAAATGCAAAAAGACATACTAAATAATATTCTCTATCCAAGTTCTCTAAGGACCAAATTACGATTTGTCCAACACCATTATGGTCTGGAGCCGACTGACCATAGGTCGGGCAGTTCCGACTGCCGGATTTTGATGTGACAGCTCTATGGATGGTTGGAAACATCCATTTCCCAATGGCAGCCTTTGTGGTGGGCAGAAAAGGCCCCCAGCACATGCTGCCATTGGGAAATGGATGTTTACAAACAATCTTGCACCATGTGGCAGGCACCATGCAGTGTCTGCCATGCGGTGCAGGGATGTTTGGTGCCCCCCAGACCCTATAGCAGAGGGCCTGGGGGGGAGGGAGCCCTGCTAGGCATCCCAAAGACACTTCTCAACAGCCTTTCCAAGTAGGTAAGGCAGATATTAAATGGCTGTCAGAAAATGGCATCATAATCCTGATGGCAGTGCTGAGGCTGGCTCTGCCGTCATTAGGGGATTATGGTGGCTTCTGACACTCCAACTAGCTCCTTGAGCCTGTGGAAGCGCAACGGAATCCCCAGCAGGTTTCACTCCAACCTCCGTCATCCTAATACAGAGGTCAGACTGAAATGACAGCTGATTGGAAGTTTTCCGCCTGACATCGTAATCGGGCCCTAAATTGTGTGCTCAATGTTGCTAGCATAGCACATTTGGCAGCGGGAAACAGCCTGAACAATGAATATTTAACAAGGAGTGGCCTTAGCAACGACGCATAAACAACGACCTGCAAATGAACCACGACCACCTCAACAATTACTACATTAAACAACAAGTAGCCTTAACAATGACTATAAAGACGAACAAAAATTTAATACGTTTTCATTTATCTTATAAGGTGAATAGATGGCGCTGTAGGATTGTTTTCAGATGGTTTTTATGCTGACATTTTTTTTTAATCAATTTAAATAATGGATTTGGTTTTAATTTTACGTTTTATATGCCGCCAATTAAGTTAGCATTATAGTTGTGACCACTTTCAAATCCCAGCTTCAAGGTGTCATTCTGTGTGATCTCTGGAATTTTAAACTTTTCAATTCAGATTCGATTACTCAGTGCTAAAAAAAAAAGTATCAAGCAGCTACTGGAATATATATAATGAAATGAACAGACCATCCGGCACTTCCGCTTTCATTATCCGATTCTAGCAGTTTTTTTTCATCATTACGATCTCCCTTTTCACGAGGTTTCATTAATTTATTTTCCACCACTCTTCTCTATTTTTTTGCCATTATTGCTGTAGCTCTAAGAATGGTTCCACTAGGAGTATTTTGCTGACATCATCCTAAAACAGTGTGGCCCAGTTCGCAAAGTAAAAAGAGATTTTCATGAATAAAACGTAAATACCAGCAATATTTTACTTAAATACAAGGCTGGAGACAGTTAGTACCAGTGTAGAAAATGACATTAAAATCTGGGGTAAGTGTCTACGTGTAAATATTAGTATTGTTAAAAAAGAAAAACAAAGTAAGAATGGCATTTTCAAAGATAGCAGGTTTTCATTAACACCAGTTTCAAAATATGGGTAGATTCAGTTTGCACGCCAAAAGAATTATTTTCGTGGTTCAGTTAAGTTGTGGTTCAATAACTTAGTGGTTAGCATTTGGTCGTTGTTTAGCCTTTGTGGTTTCGGCACCCGTGATTTTAGAGGTAGTTATTTAATCATACAACCTTTGGCAGCAGCTGACACTTTACACATGTTCTGCCCACCCCCCAAGTGTTCCCTGAGACAACATTATTCTAGTCATGTAACTCTTAGAAAAATTTGGAAAGTTTTTCTAACATAATAACTGGGGTTTATACAAGATTTTAAAATTTGCTAAAATGATGAAATAGTGGGGTAGAAGGGAGCGCATTTCACATTATGAATGTTGCGCAGAATTACTGAAATGACACTATTACAGCATGTTGTGTAATTGCGCGTCCTTCGCAGCAAACATTTAGCACCGGTGCTGAGGAGCAATGAGAGAGGCTGCTGTTTGCTGTGTTTTTCTTTTTTTGTGCTGGTTTTGAGTCAAAATGCATCCTTATTCCCAAAATGGATATGAGAATATCGCCCTAAATTCAGGTTTTGCATTCTGCATAAATACACAGAATTTTGAGTAATTTTCCAGAAATTTTACGTAAATACACAAATGAAAATTTCGCAAATTTCCCTCACAAAACAGTTTCTTGTCATTTTGGAATTTCTTGATATTTAAAAGTAGAATAGGGCAGAGGAGCGGACAGTTATCCGAATGGAGTTGCACTCCCCTCCCTCTACCTTTACAGCTGTAGTATTGGATTGATATTACAGAAAACAAGCAAGTTGAGGAACAGAGGGTGGGTCTTTTGAAGACATATCAGTACAGAATCAATGGATTTCAGCATTCATTACATAGAATTATAGATGGGTTTCAGTGAATTACAGAAATGTTTATCACTGAGGGGTCCTGAGGGACACCAAATAGACAACAAATGTGAAGCTTGATTCATCTATAGTGTCACTCAGAACTCAGAGGAGAAAAAACATACATGTAATTCAATTTTCACTCATCTATAATTTTAGGGGATGTATGGACCCCCTAAAATCATCTGCCCCGCTCTCATTTGCTACGCAGGGACAGATGAGTAATGGGGAGCCACACATTAAGCGACTCCTTTCCCTATCACAAAAGATAAAACTAGCCTCCTATCCCCCACCCACTGTACCTTCTTTCCCTTCTCTACTATCCAGATGTACTCTGCTTTGCCAGCGGAGCACAAAAAGGCTCTGTGAGAGCCCTGCCAGAGCAGCCTGGAATTCCTTCATGTTCTACATGTACCAACAGTGGGTAACAGACGAGGCCACTGGAATTACGCCCTTCTGAAGCCGCAGTATTTTCCTCATAAATATGGATTTCCTTCAGTTGCTACATAATTCATCATCTGGTGCCTAATCTTCAACTTTTTACAAAAAATGTTTTCCAGCTCAAAGGGATTTGAGGTAACTAGAATTACAGGGACCCCTGCTGCTGTGCAGAGGAAGGCCTAATGCAAACATTGCCTGGTCATCTTTCAGTAGTTTAATATTGTATGTGTGTGCTAAACTGGTGCAAATGAGGTGAAAATGTTGCCACTACAGTTATAACATGGAAAAAAATATCAAATTTATAAATACTATCACAAAAATGCATTGCAATAGTTCACACCATTTGCATTTTGTTGCTACATAATTTAGTCAACCTTGTTGCATGTTTTGGTCCTCTGCTGACACAAAATCCCAGTGACCCTGGTAACTAGTTTTGTTAAAAACTGTTGTAAGTCATAGCAGTGAATTACCAGATGTAGAATGGTATTCACGAGGCTCTCAGTGGGAACCCTACATGACAGTAATAGTAAGAACATTTTACATTTAAACATTAAAATTAAAACTAATCTTCAACACTGTGTGCTCAGATTAAATACAAATTGCAAAAACTATCTTTATTTTGAAACTATGAGGATTCCTGTGTTAGTTATTAACTTAAAAACGTCGAACTTTTCACCTTGATTTGTTTGGAATGATCTAGGCCCAATAAAAAATATTTTTGGGAAAGTGTTAAAAAAAAAATGCGTCCTTCGGTCTTCCTCCAGGCGTTCTGCGAGTCACGCCCATCTATGCCTGTGGTTTTTACTCTCACGTGTCAGCTATCTGAGGTCTCAATAACAAAGTTTGACCACGCCCCGGTGGCTGTTGGAAAGCATTAGCCACATACCTTTCTCAGTCTGTGTTATGGCAGAGCACAATGGGGCAGCGCTGCAGCCGGCCTGCTGTTCCAGGTGAGTTTGAGACATTTTTATGATTGACGGTGGCGTATTTTCGGACCTTCGCGCCCTGTTGCTGTTTGCAACGACGTGAGACTGTGTGAAACTAAAATTTGCTTGACCGTGCATGGTCAGGTTTGAGCACATTACTGAACAGGTGTCTTGTCTTTGCAGCAGGATTCTGACATTTTTGTTAACTCTCTTGTGTAATCTTGCTTGTCCTGACTTGTGACGCATGCCCGTAGGCTATGGCATCCACGTGACTCTACCATGTGGCTGCACTCCGAGGCAATGAGGTGCGGCTTGATCCTTGTGCGTTTTCCTCTCGTCCCGCGGGTATTTGGTGATCGTAAAAAAATGTAGCATTTCTCTAAGCAAGCAGGTTTTGATAGTCGCCTTAGGACTTTTATGCATCCTAGAACGACAATTATCAATATCCTCTTCTACGTGTACGACTTAATACAGCTTCAGTTTTTCATTTGTAAAACAATAGGAGCATGGGTACAAAGTTTGTCTTAGGATCTCTCAGTGGTTTTTGTCAAATACATGGGTAGCTGCGTGCTAATACTGCCTGGTCTGGATGTATGACATTACAACGCATGCTTTTACCACGCATGCTGTTACAACGCAAACCTTTACAACGCATAGTGCTTTGGGGTGCTGGATAGTGAATAGTTTAATTTACTATTCCAACTCCAGTCCCTGTGGACACTAGGGAAGGTGTTGGATAGTAAATTAAATCTATTCCCTATCCTAGAGCGCCCCCCCCCCCCAGCTCAATGCATTGTAATGGTTTTCGCTGTAAAACCTGCGTTGTAATAGCACTGCGTTGTAAAAGTTTTGTTGTAAAGGATGTTTCCCGCCTGGTCTAGATTCCAACTCATGTCTCTTCCCACCAGCTTACATTTCCTGTCTCTTTATCTCACTCTTGCAGGTTCTTTTATCCCTGCTTTATCCCTTTGCAGCTGTTCTGCTACCTTTCTCTTCCTCCTTCAGCCTCCCTTTTCTACATTTCTGTCTTTTACTTTGGGTCAAAATCAAATGCTAAGTCCCTGTCCCCAAAACGAGAGCCGGGCCTACCACATGGAACCACCGGCACGAATCATGTGTTGACAATTGCTTGATTACAGCAAGAGGATAGGGTAGGATGTACTAAACGTTTTTGCAGTGACAAACCCTCTGAATCAGAGTTTATGATAGCAAAGGGTGGGATTGCGACAGGACACCATGTCACTATTTGGCGCTGTGTGTTGAGGGTGTCCCTTCCAAACCGTGATTCTGTACCCGATGGGTCAACGATTTGCAACTGGAATTCTGTTCTCAAACCATTGAAAACTTACAGACTCCAAATTTGGTGGGGCAACTTAATCACAAGAGGTGCTTAACAATTACATGTCATGTTACTGGCAGTTTTCATTGCTTTAAATCTAACTTCCATTGTTACAGTTCAGATTTTTTGCTTCTGAAATTAGCCAGTCAATTCCTGTCACTCTTGTTATTTCTTCAAAGAAAGATTACAGGCATAGTCAAACCCAATATGTCTGGGCTTTTCCAGTAAATATTTGTTGTAATCATT
Source organism: Lissotriton vulgaris (assembly GCF_964263255.1). Classification (NCBI taxonomy): domain Eukaryota; kingdom Metazoa; phylum Chordata; class Amphibia; order Caudata; family Salamandridae; genus Lissotriton; species Lissotriton vulgaris. The sequence goes on along the minus strand of NC_141695.1, from coordinate 1,544,669,503 downwards.
GTTAATAGTTGGATGTGTGTGGATACGCCAATGTCGTACATATGCATGATGCAGGGATTCTGCTCAGGAACAGAACTATGCTTGGGACCATAGAACATTGGCATGCAGGGACTGAGTCACCATACCACCTCAGTACCTATGAGCCCGAGTCCAACTAGCTATAGCTCCTCACTTGCCCTTCTAACCTTGCCAGAGAATAAGCATGGGCGAATTTTGCGAATCTCGCGTTCGCGAATTTTGCGGATTTGCGAACTCGCAATCCGCAAAATCCGCGAATTCCCGCGAATTTGCGTTTTTTTTTTTGTGTTCGCCCGTGTTTCTGCCAGTTCGCGAGGGTTTTTACAATTTCGCAATTTGCGAACTTACCTGTCGGGTCGCAAGTTTTGCGAACTTGTTGTTTCTACGTGTCCAGCCTGTTTGGGACACTCTTCTTCATCACTGCCACTCTCTGTCACCACTGCCACTCTCTGACTACTCATGCCACCCTCTGGCCCACCCATGCCACCCTCTGTTTCATCACCACACCCTCTGGTTGTCCAGTGTACATTATTTTCGGCAAAGCAAAGCACACCTTCCCTGCCTCAAGTGACCTGAATTAATTTGGGGCTGATTAATGTGTCATAGAATATTTTTTTAGCTGGCACCTGCTTCCTTAGTGCGCCCTGATTAGTGATCTTTTGCACTTGCTAAGTGCTTTCATTGTTGCAAAATTAGTTACAACACCTGCCCTGCCCCAACTGACAATAATGAATTAGGGGCTGATTAATGGATTTTAACTTCCAGCCTGGCTCCTGCTTGTCTCCCTTAGCTGTAATTCAGGACCTTTGTGGCATATGTGTAACTATTCTGAGGTTCAGAGCAGGGTCACATAATAGTTGCAACTGGCAACTGAACTCTGGAGGGGCCCCTCAGGAAGCACTACAGGAAATGGCTACTAATGATGAGCCTGAACTTTTGAACCTGGTAAGTAGTTTCAGTTTTGCTAAGATCGTATTTCTGCAATTTAGCACTTATTCGCGGGGCGCGAAGTTGTACTGGGAAGCCGCGAACTCACGCGAACAGTGCGAGCAGTGCGAGCAAAATCCGCTGCTCGCGGATTTGCGGATTTTGCGGGAGATTCGCGAATCTCGCGGATTGCGAATTTCCCGAAAATCCGCAAAATCCGCGAGCGAAACGGATTTTCCGCCCATGCTTACCAGAGAAGCAATTGAATTGGCACCGCAGAACACAACAATCTGGACCCTCTTAGGGATCGCGGTAACAGGAAACACACCCTTTCACTCTCCCACATGTACTCGCCCGCAATAAAATAAACACAAAGACACAAAGGAAGTTTAGAATATTTATTCAAACTATTGTGTCCTGAAATTCAGTATTCGTGCCACAATTTGAAAACAAATGCATATCAAAAATACCGCAAGCATCGCTAATGAACCATATACTATAAAAATCCCTGTCATGGTATAAGACAGATTAACCTAAACCCCAGCCCCATTTTCTACTGAAGCTAAATGATTATAACAAAAAAATGAATGTGTTCTCATGTGACGCAACCGGTGCTATGTAAAGCGCTCTGATACCTATTACATTCGGATCAAGTTTGCGCTATATAGAACTCTGTAAAATAAAAAATATATGCCCGTTGCCTAAACTTTTTGCTGCAGTGTTGCACCGGGGGGGGCAGGAACTGCAACACCCAGCCTCCTTTGCGGCTAGATCGCCTCCTACTTTGCTTGCAGTGCCTGGAGGCAGATTAAAAAAGTCTTGTGGGCTCCCGCAGGCTGGGATGCCCGTTGCTTGAACTTTTTGCTGCAGTGTTGCACCGGGGGGCAGGAACCGGAAAAACCCAGCCTCCTTTGCAGCCAGCTCGCCTCCTACATCGCCCACAGCGCCAAGAGACGGATTCAAAAAGCTTTGAGGGCTCCCGCAGTGCGGGATGCCCGTTGCCTGAACTTTTTGCTGCAGTGTTGCACTGGGGGGCCAGGAACCACGACACCCAGCCTCCTTTGTGGCCAGCTCGCCGCCTACATCACCCACAGCGCTTCCTTGATATCTACGATGGCCCCACGGCCCAAGGTACAGAGTTTCCTCCTTACATTCATGCAATGAGAGCAGTGGCTGGTAATGTTTGCCTGGTATAAAGAAAGCTCACGTACTCTGCTTACCTCATTCCTGTGTTTGATTTACGCCCTCCTTCCAATTAGGTCCTGTGAGAAATGGGATTTCTGGTTGGCTAAGGTTTGCACCAAAGCCAGGCAGAAACCCCCACTCTAGTCAGGATAAGGGAGTTACACTCCTAAAATAACCCCTGCTCACCCCCTTGGTAGCTTTTGCATGAGCAGTCAGGCTTCTCTTAGAGGCAGTGTGTAAAGCATTTGCACATAACCAACAGCAGTAATACAGTGTAAGCACTCGAAACGGACACCACACCTGTTTAGAAAAAGAGACAATATTTTGTATACTTAAACAAGACCAAATAAGATAAAAATCCAGGGGCTATCACGGCGTTGTGAACAAACAAATCCAAACAGTTCTGGTTGACCATAGCGTTGCGGGTCAGCTGCGGTGTCGGGGAGACCCGCAGACAGTATCTTTCAGAGATGCAGTTCGTCGATAAACTCTCGTTGTTACACCCGTTGCAGGTCGATCTCCTCTCTGATAGAATCAGGAGCGCAGGCGTTGGCAGGCGTCGGGTGCTGCGGTGCAAAGTGCAGCGGTGCTGCGTCCGGTGCCCTCAGGTCGCAGAGCATGCAGCGGCCCGGTGGTGGCGTTGGGTGACGTCGGCAGTGAGACCAGCGTCGCGGATGTGAGATGAAGGAGGTTCGAATCACGGTGTTGGCAGGTCATGGTTCAGTAGCGGCGTCACTATCGCTGAAGCGCTTTCGTCGGCTGACAAGTGGAGTCGATGGCAACGGCGTCGGTAGACTAAGGTTGGTGTGCAGGATGAGAGCGGTGCATCATGTAACTTTACGAGCGGTGCCCTCGAACCACGGTCCAAGCAGCGGCGTCAAATCCGGCGTGGAGTGGTGTCGTTGGGGATACCAAGGCGTCGTCATAAAGTGAGGCGGTATGGAGTGCGGTGCCCACAGGTCGCGGTGCGAACAGCGGCTTGGTGATGGCATCAGCAGGTGGTGAGACAAGGGTCGCAGCCCCGTGCGGCATTGCGGGCGATGCCCTATGCGGTGCCTTCAGGAAACGGCAGCGGCGTCATAGACGGCGTTGGGCTTGAAGTCTTTGCTGTTCCTGAGACTTCTTGAACAGGGGGCAAGCTCTACCTCAAGCCCTTGGAGATACTCAGCACAAGTAGAGAAAGTTCAGTCAAGTCCTTTCACTGCCCAAGGCAGAAGTAGCAGCTGCCGGCCTACCCAACAAAGCAACAACACAGCAAAGGGGCAGTATTCCTCCTGGCAGCTCTTCAAGCTCTTCTTCTTGGCAGGTTCCTTGATTCCAGCGAGTTCTCTGAAGTCTTTTCTATCCCTGAGACTTCCAACTGGAGGCAAGCTCTATTTCAAGCACTTGGAGAAAATTCTAACAGCAGTATGATGAAAGCACAGTCCAGTCCTTTCCCTGCTCAAGGCAGAAGCAACCACTGCAGGCCAACCCCTCGGCACGCAGCATAGGGGCAGTACTCCTCCTCCAGCTTTCCCGGTCCTTCTTCCTAGCAGGTTCCTTAGTTCAGAAGTAATCTAACTCTCTGGGATCTGGGCCCCGATATTTATACCACAAAATCCTTTGTCCTCTGAAGGCAGTGGGGCCTGCACCTAGTTCAAACCAGTTTTGGGTGCATTCTGCCTGTGTGCACCTTCTTCCTTTGTCAGTGTAGGCCAGGCTCATCAGTCGCACCACAGGAGGTGGAGCCAGCATTGTGGAGGAAAGACACAGCCCTATTCAGGTCCCAGGTACAACTCCTCCTACCCATCTACATGTAGCTGTGTCTATTCAGCTCTGTGGTGACTCACCCTGTCTCCTGGAATCCACCAGCCCCTGTCACTATAACTCAGACAGGGAATACACAACCTAGCAGAGGCAGGTTTGGATGGTTAGACAAGAAAAGACCTACTTTCTAAAAGTGGTATTCTCAAACACAGATGTTAAAACCAACTTCACTAAAATATGTATTTTATCATCCTGAGTTCAGGCATACTAAACTCAAATTTTTACCATGTTCCCTGAGTCAGTTAAGATTATAGGATGTAATAATCAAACTGCCCATTCTGGCCTATGGGGAACAGGTAGCCCTGCAATAGTGAAAAACGAAGTAGGCTGTAATTCACTATCAGGACATGCCACACACACCAGGGTATGTCCTACCTTTTACATACAATGTACCCTGCCAATGGGGGTAACGTGGGCCTACCTTAGGGGCGACTCACATGTAGAAAAGGAAAGGTTTAAGGACTTGCAAGTGTGTGCACTTGCCAAGTCGACATGTCCGCTCCAGGCAACGCACAGGCTCTGCAATGGCAGGCCAGAGTTACACTTCTCGGGCTGTTTGCATGGCTGGCACAATCCAGTGCTGCAGCCCACCAACAGCATTTGATCTATAGACCCTGGCACTCGTAGTGCACTTTACTGGGGGCTGATAAATCAAATTGGCCAATCATGGAAATACCAATCCATAACACAGTTTATACCAAGAGCATATACACCTTAGCACTGATTAGCAGTGGTAAAGTGCCCAGAGTCCTAAAACCACCACAAACAGGTCAGGAACAAATAGAAGGAAAAAGCACAATGTTTGGGGATAACCCTGCAAAAAGGGCCATTTGCTACACAACCCCCTTCCAGCCTAAAGCCAGGGTAGACCAATCCATTCCTCGATGTACTTTCCTGCTTGGGGCAATAGAACATGGAATTTGGCCCTCAACAGCAGGGTTTCATTCCCGCTCTATGCCTTCCTGAACCTATGTTGGATCCCTCTATCCATACTCTAAGGGTCCACTAACCTGGCCCATGGGGAACCCTTCTCCTCACCTTTGAACTCCATCTGTGCAGCGCCTAAACTTACTTTGCTCACAGTTGTGTCCCAACTGGCAGACAGTGCCCACATGGCCAACATGGTGGTGTGGCCCAGTCTACCCCTGGGGTGTGACTCCTGTTCCCTTCCCAAGGGCAGCTCTCTCCACCAGGACAGCAAGCCACAGCGGCTACCAACAGTTGTCAGTGGGAAGACCCATGCCTTATGCCTCTCAGGGCTCTCTAACCTCTGTGATGTCAGAGAGTGGGGGGTGGTAGCCCCAGGTGCCTGGCACACTTTGTCCACTCTCTCTCTCGTCAGGTCAGGGAGAACATCCTGGTACTGACCCACCAGCCCAGGGCCTGTACCCTGTGGCTGGACAGGAGACTGAGGTGGGCTCTCTCACACCCTGTCCTCCTCCCCGGGGCTCTGTACCCTCCCACCTGAAGTGGTACCCCCTTCCAGAATTGTCAGGCCACCTGTGGCACGTGTTATGCACAATTCACCCACCAGTTCAGAGGTGCTATCCTGCAACTGGTACACCAACCCAGGGTCTGTACCCTTAGGCTGAACAAGTGACTGGGGTAGACTCTCCCACACCCGGTCTTCCTCCCCGGGGCTCTGTACCCTCCCACCTGGTGCGGTACCCCCAGAAGACATACTGGTAGGGGGACTGTTAGCAGTCACCCCTCCCTCAAGGTCAGGGGGGACACCCTGAACCTGCCCCTCCAGCCCAGGGTCTGTTCCCTTAGGCTGGACCTGTGCCTGGCCACCCAGGACTTCTGGGGGAGTATACCAACCCCCCCCCCCCCCCCAAGGGCAACACACTCCTCATGAGTTGTGCCAGAATCCACCTAACACAGGTCTCCAGCCACCTGTCCACCTGACAGAGCATGAAGACCCCCATGCCAGAAGTGGCCACACCAGGGTCAGTCCTGGAGTTCTCTGACCTCTGAGCTGGCAACCCCTGACCTACTGGTCCTTCAAAAATTGTCAGGGCACCTGTTGCAGATGTCCTGCCCAACTCGCCCTCCAGTTCAGGACCTCCCTCCAGCAACTGGTCTCCCAACCTAGGGTCTAAAAAACCCTCAAGTCAAACCGGGGTCGGAGGCAAGGTCTCCTTCCCTCTGCACCCCCTTCCAGAGTTCTGCACATTCCCACCTGGAGTGGTACCCCTAGAAGACAAACCAGTCAGGACACTGCTTACAATTGTCCTTCCCTCCAGGTCAGGGAGGGCCTGAACCTGGCCCTCCAACCCAGGGACTAAACCCTGCAGCTGAGCAGCTGCCCAGCGCACCAGGACTTCCTTGGAAGCACGCCTGCACATGAATCATGTGTTGTATGACAGTCTGCCTGGCGCAGATCTTCTGACCTCTGTCCATCTCACAGTGCACGAAGATCCCCCAGGACAGAAGTGGTATCACCATGGTCACTGCTAGGAGTCTCAGCCCTTCTGGATGGCCCCTGACACACTGGTTCTCCCACTGGGGAATGCATCCCCCTTTCACCTCTTCATTTAGACTTCTGCACCCTCCCAACTGGAGCAGTGTTGCCAGACACCAGAACTAGTGGGATCCTCATTCCAATAGTCCCCCCCAGTTCCCCAGACACAAGGGGACCCCCTTAATGGGTGGCCTGTCAGTACAGCCTAGGCTCCTTACCTAGTGTCCCCTCATGGAACCAACCAGGCTCTGGACCGAATTATGGGCACCTTGGGCTGCAACATCTTCTCACTCCTCCGCGGAGACAGGACGTGAGTCCCTACACCCTTCCCACCACACCTGGACCTATCTGGGCTACCACAAACCTTTCCCACCACCCTCGGTTAGGAAATACCTTAGTCACTTCCTTCTGGGTCACCTCCAGAAGCTTTTCCAGACCCTCTGGAATCCACCAAAAGGTCTGCCTCCAGTGCAAGCTCCCTGGGGTCAGAGAAATACCAATCCACTGGGTTTTGGCATAGCTCTGGAAAACAGGGACTTAAAATATGCTATCCAACAATTCAATCCCAAAGCCCCACACAGATGTTGACCAAACTACCCTTCACCCAACCATCCAGTGCCTAAGTAAAGTACCCCACATCATTCTCACAAGACTGGCGAGACAGTGTCTGACTGTTGCCGTCTCTCAAACCATACTCTTCTTGCTGGTCTCCATACTCACTTACCAGGACTTCTATCATGGGGGAACCCCTCTCACTGCACCTCTCATCTAGAGTCAGTGGAGTGTCCCTCTCACAACCAGGAATATGATCCCCTGAGTCAGTTCCCCAATCCACCTCAGGGACTCTGCGCACAAGTGGAGTACCCTCACAATTCTGAACCCCCTGGTGTGTCAACCCCCTCCTTGAAGCAGGGACCCAAATTGTGTGTGCGTGTACCTCACTCTCAGTGCTGGACACTACATTTTTGCTGCCACCATCTGGGCTGGACAAAGCCCTACTGGCTTTCCAATCCAGCTCCAGTTCCCTCATTGTAATGTCATGGTCTAACACCATCTTCCTTTCCTCCATGGCTATTCTTTTGTCTTCCATTGCCCTCTCCATCCGGAGTTTTTCCAACTCAAACTTCCTTGCTTCCCGCCTGTCCTCCAGCTCCTCTGGGGACAAGCTACTGCTGCTTTGCCAGGAGGGTTCCCCCCTCCAAAAGCACATCTACCCCAGGAATAGGCTTCTCCGCCTCTCCACTGAGATCACCAAATTGCCCACTGGCATGTCTGGCTGCTACCCAGGCCCTCAGCGCTTTTTGTAGCTCCTCCGCCTCTGATTTGGATTCTTAGGTTTTCGCAAATTGCTCTGAATTCCTTAACATTGTAGGATTCCAACCTACCCTCCTCAAAGGCTCCTTTCTGGTGCAGAATCATCAACAGCTCCCTGCAATCCGGCATTATACCTGATTGCCTTCCGCTAGCCTTCTCGAACAACTCAAAGCTGCTCGGAGAAATTACAAAAAACACATCCACAATGAAAAAAACAACCTCTTCTGCTCCATCCTGGACAATGCAAAAAACAGGCCCAATGAAATATTTAAAATCATCAAACTACAAACCACTAAGCCCACAACAACTTTCACCCAGGCATCCACGGAACTCTGCGAAAACTTCGCCATCTTCTTCGAAGAAAAAATCACCAAGATTGAACACTCGCTAGACACCAGCAATGATCCCGCCACCAAAAGCCTGCCCTAGATACTATAGAAAAGACATACCTTCACAGCACAACTACATGGAAGGCCTCGGCTTCCATCACAGAAGCTGAGATTATCAAGCTAATCTCAACCTCGGAACCCGCTTCTCTCCTCCTAGACCCTATACCAAAACCACTGTCCAAAAATATGAAACTCTCTATAGCTCCTTTCTGGTGCAGAATAATCAACAGCTCCCTGCAATCCGGCATTATACCTGATTGCCTCAAAGTTGGTCAAGTCACGCCACTGCTAAAAAAAAGAGGCATTGACTGCACAGACCTGAACAACTTCAGACCCGTCTTCAATCTCCCCCTCCTATCTAAGATCCTGGAGAAAGGTTCCCTCGCACAGCTGACTCAACACATGGACAACATCAACCTTCTTGACCCCCAGAAATTGGGGTTCAGAAAAGGTTTCAGCACTGAGACGGCGATCCTCAACATCACAGACGATATCCACCAGTCACTAGACTCCGGGCAATGCTGCCTTCTCATTCTCCTCGACCTATTGGCAGCCTTTGACACTGTAGATCACCTACTTCTCATCAAGGCCATACTAGAAAGGGTTGGTGCTGATGAAAAGGTCCTCTGATGGTTCACCTCTTTCCTCCAGAACCGCTCGCAAATGATAAAAATCAAAAACTTTATCTCTGACCTCCACCCTGTCAGCAGAGATGTACCCCAAGGCTCAGTGCTCTCAGCACAACTGTTCAACATATACATGGAACATCTCACCACCACTCTTAAAAAGGCGAATATCCCCTTTCAACGATGCGCCAATGACACCCAGATCTATCTAGAAACGTCCTCCCCAAACGATATCCTCAGACTCAACAACACTCTAAAAGAAATTCAACGCTGGCTTTCCCAAAATCACCTTAAACTCAATCAAGAAAAAGCAGAGATCCTCCTCATCTCCAACAAAAACGAAAACCCACAAATTGCAGAGTGGCCTAAAGCTTTGGACACTCTAAACGGTAATCTCACCCTGGCCAAATCCGTTAAATCCTTAGGAATCACCCTAGACCCCAAAATGGACATGACCAACGACATCAAAAACTCTGCAAAGACTGCCTTCCTCAACCTAAAGCTTCTATACAAAATCAAACCATTAAATCCTGCTAAAGACCTCAAACAAGCCACACAATCGCTGGTGCTATCCAGGCTTGATTATGGCCACGCAACCCTAACCGGTGCCTCAAAATCCAACTTGGCTCCCCTCAGAACAACCCTCAACGCAGCACCCAGAACGGTCACTGTAATCAAGAAATATGACCACATTTGACCAGCACTAAGAGAACTAAAATGGCTCCCAGTTGAACAGCGAGCCAATTTCAGAATGGCATGCCTCACGCACAAAGCCTTCCACACTGGAAAACCAGACTATCTAGCCGCCAAACTTAAGAGGGCCGGGCAGACGAGAAACCTCAGGAGCTCAAACTCCCTCTTTATCATCCCCTTCAGAACACACAAACACAAAACAGCTGTGAGATCATTTGCCGGAACCGCACCCAAAATTTGGAACTCCATCCCAGCAGACATCAGAACTATCCCTTCCTTCCAAAAAATCAAAAGACACCTTAAAACCCTCCTGCTGAACCGCGGCCTCCCAAATGGATAGCCACGCTATCCCTGACGCCGGTGTTCTCCGACTATACACTGCTCACATCTTCCTCAGCCCGCCTAAAGACTAACTGTGCACACTATTAAGCTTCCCCACGATCCTTGGTCTACCTCAATTCAGCATTCAACAAGGCTACCTCAGGACTCTACCACTACCTCTAGAAGATGCAGCACTCTTGGACTGCCGAACTTCTTTGGTCTACCAAAATTCAGCATTCAACAAGGCTACCTCTGGACTCCACCACTATCTCTAGAAGCCTCAGCACTCCTGGACTACCAAACTTTTTTGCTGAGGACTGTTCTAATATTTTTAACTATCTTGAAACAATGTTGTAAAGTGCTTCGATACCCACGGGTCTGGTCAGCCATATATAAAACTCCATAAATAAATAAATAAAATGTTGAAGTAGCAAGTTTAAACTGGCAAGATCAAAAATAGGCCAAAAAGACAAAGATCCTGTATGCGGTACGTAATGGTCTGTGATATGGTAGTAGTCCACACCAATCACTGTAAGTGAAGTGCAAACACAAGTCCTATCCTTACCGACGTCAACCAATGTTAGAAATGGAATTTCTGGTTGGCTAAGGTTTGCACGAAAGTCAGGCAGAAACCACCACTCCTGTCAGGATAAGGGAGTTACACTCCTAAAATAGCCCCTGCTTACTCCTTTGGTAGATTGGCACGAGCAGTCAAGCTTATCTTAGAGGCAGTGTGTAAAGCATTTGCACATAAACAACAGTAATACAGTGTAGGCACTACAAACGGACACCACATCTGTTTAGAAAAATAGCCAATATTTTACATGTTTAAACAAGACCAAATACGATACAAATCCACAGTACAGTACTTTAAAAATAGATTTGTTGCACAATGTCTTTAAATTGCCAAGATACGTTGAAATCACAGCTCCTTGATATTGATAGCTCCGTCCGGGGCTATCACGGCGTTGTGAACAAACAAACCCAAACTGTTCTGGTTGACCCCGGCGTCGCGAGTCAGCTGCGGTGTCGGGGAGACCCGCAAACAGTACCTTTCAATGATGTAGGTCGTCGATTACCTCTTGTTGCCACACCCATTGTAGGTCAATCTCCTCTCTGATGGAATCAGGAGCGCTGGCATCCGCAGGCGTCGGGTGCTGCGCTGCTAAGTTCAGCGGTACGGCATGCAGTGCCCTCAGAATGTGATGCGAGCAGCAGCTCGGTGGTGGCTTCAGGTGGCGTCGTCGGTGAGACTAGGGTCACGGTGTGAGATGAAGACGGTGCTCGTCAAGGTGCTGGTAGGTCACGGTGCAGCAGTGGCTTCGCTTTCGCTGAAGCGCTGTCATCGGCTGACAACTGGAGTCGATGGTACTGGCGTCGGTAGGCAAGGGCTGCGGAGCGGGATGAGGGTGGTGTCGTGTAACTTTAAAAGCGGTGCCCTCGAACCACGCTGCAAGCAGCAACGTTGAATATGGCGTGGAGCGTCGTCTGGGATACCAGGGAATTGTTGTGAAGCAAGGCGGTGCGGAGTGCGTTGCCCACAGGTCACGGTGCGAGCAGCGGCTTGGTAGCGGCATCACCAGGCGTCGTTGGTGAGACTAGGGTTGCGTTGCGGCGGTGCCCTCTGCGGTGCCTTCAGGACATGGCGTTGGCAGCGGCGTCATAGACGGCATCAGGCTTGAAGTCTTTGCTGTTCCTGATACTTCTAGAACAAGAGGCAAGCTCTGTCTCAAGCCCTTGGAGATACTCAGCACAAGTAGAGAACTTTTAGTCCAGTCCTTTCACTGCCCAAGGCAGAAGCAGCAGCTGCAGGCCACTATAACAAAGCAACAACACAGCAAAGGGGCAGTACTCCTCCTGGCTGCTCTTCCAGCTCTTCTTCTTGGCAGGTCCTTGATTCCTCTTAAGTTTTTCTATCCCTGAGACTTCCAACAGGAGGCAAGCTCTACTTCAAGCCCTTGGAGAAAATTCTAACCACTTTATGATGAAAGCACAGTCCAGTCCTTTCCCTGCTCAAGGCAGAAGCAACCACTGCAGGCCAACCCCTCAACACGCAGCATAGGGACATTACTCCTCCTCCAGCTTTCCCGGTTCTTCTTCCTGGCAGGCTCCTTAGTTCAGAAGTAATCTAACTTTCTGGGGTCGGGTCCCAATATTTATACATCCTTTGTCCTCTGAAGGCAGAGGGGCCTGTACCTAGTTCAAACCAGTTTGGGGTGCATTCTGCCAGTGTGCACCTTCTTCCTTTGTCAGTGTAGGTCAGGGTCATCAGAATCACCCCAGGAGGCGGAGCCAGCATTGTGGAGGGAAGGCACAGCCCTATTCAGGTCCCAGGTGCAACTCCTCCCACCCATCTACATGTAGATGTGTCTATTCAGCTCTGTGCTGACTCACCCTGTCTCCTGGAATCCCCCAGCCCCTGTCACTCAAACTCCAGACAAGGAATACACAACCTAGCAGAGGTAGGATTGGATGGTTAGACAAGAAAATACCTACTTTCTAAAAGTGGTATTCTCAAAAACAGAATGTTAAAACCAACTTCACTAAAAGATGTATTTTATCATCCTGAGTTCAGGCATTCTAAAGTCGAATTTCTCCCATGTTCCCTGAGTCAGTTAGGATTATAGGATGTAATAATCAAACTGCCCATTGTGGCCTACGGGGAACAGGTAGCCTTGCAATAGTAAAAAACGAAGTAGGCTGTAATTCACTATCAGGACATGCCACACACACCAGGGCATGTCCTACCTTTTACATACAATGCACTCTGCCCATGGGGGTACCTTGGGCCTACCTTAGGGGCGACTCACATGTAGAAATGGGAAGGTTTAAGGACTTGCAAGTGTGTGCACTTGCCAAGTCGACATGGCAGCCCCATGCCTCGCACAGGCTCTGCAATTGCAGGCCAGAGTTACACTTTACAGGCTGTTTGCGTGGGTGGCACTATTCAGTGCTGCAGCCCACCAACAGCATTTGGTCTATAGGCCCTGGCACTCGTAGTGTACTTTCCTAGGGACTGACAAATGAATAAAATAGGCCAATCATGGTAATACCAATCCATAACCCACTTTAGACAGAGAGCATATGCACTTTAGCACTGATTAGCAGTGGTAAAGTGCCCAGAGTCCTAAAACCACCACACACAGGTCATGAAAAAATAGGAGGAAAAAGCAAAAAGTTTGGGGATGACCCTGCAAAAAGGGCCATTTCCAACAGGTCCTCACAATAGGTAAGAGAAAGGGCGCTCCAAGCGTCTCCAGCATGTTACCACCCCCGCACGTGCTTGACAATAGACAATTATTTAACTCGAGCTGTGGATATGGTTTCAAACGAGATCCAGCTGGTAGAATGTCGCCTTTCCCTTACAACAGGAGAGTTCACTCCTCCACATACTGATCAAAGTTGTAGTGATCCATTACCATCTTAGAGCACTTTAGGGGTAACAAGCCCTCCAGAGGTACTAAGGACCTTGGCTTGCTCTGTGACGAAGGTCCATAGTGTAGGTTCAGGTCCAGCCTGCGTGGGGGTTGTGCCTGGAGGAGAGCTTGTGTCTGGCTCAACAAGCACAGACGGCGGCAACCAGTTTTGCGTTTTCGAAGGGGAGAGTGGCCCAAGAACCAAGCGGAGGAGGAAAATTACCAAATCCACTAAGCAGAGAAATCCTGCTAAAACCAGCAAAATTCCTTCGCATAATAAGGCTGTAAATGGTGGTCCATCTGGGGAACTGGTTGAGGCTAATGAGAATACCTGGTGTGATTTGAACAAATGCCTAGGGAATCTCCTGGATGCCCCATTCTTGATCGATTTGCAAAAATGTAATTCAACCTGGCGATGTCGCCAGATCTCAATACTTCTATTTCCACTTGTACCTAGTACTTAGCCTCTGACTTTACCTCTACTATCCCTGATCAAAGCAAGGGTGCTTTTCATCCATTTGAAATCTTACCAATATCCCAAACTGTCATTCAACAGACAGTCCGTGCCCTAAACCTGGCCATTCTTCCTGTGGTAGACCTTCCCCCAGCATCTGCGCCATATGTTGTTGTATTGACAACCTAAGCCTACAGAAACCAATATGGAAACTACCAGAGGCCTAATGAATAAATCCATCCATTGGCTAAATAACAACCTTACAGGTAACTGGAACACATCAAAAGACATGTTGATGCCTAGGCAAGTGAGAGACAATGGGGGCAGGGGCCTTGAAAAAAATGGAGATGTTATTGTGGTAAATTTCTGTTCACCCCAGGTAGTTCAGGAAATACTGTATAAAGCAATTATGGGTATGGTCAAAACTAGCTCCATCAAGATAGTCCCTCTTGGCTTCTTTTATCAGCATTTGGTGAGTCACTCATGTACTCCTGGTAGTTTTGTCCCCAGTGACTCTGTGCTGCCTGGACCTCCCCCCCCCCCCACCTTCAGAGTCACTCCACCTGTCCAATAGATTTGCCCATTTGGTTGATTTGGAAGAAATTTATTGACAGTTTAGGGAGGTGTCTGTCTGTTCTGACCTCCAGGAGGCAGACAGGTCATTTGTCAATCTAGTACTTGTTATCCAAATACCCCCCTCATCCCAATATAAACCTTCGATCTTGGTGGTGACAAGTTTTGAGGAGGAGGGCAGGGTTTACAATACTCTACCGCATGACCACTTGTGTGTAGGTCCACGTACTGGGAATTGTATGGAGGTTCTTTCTTATTTAACCTCTGTTCCTCAACTGCCCCCAGGTTCCTTATAGAACCCTCTCCCTTTAGAGGCAAGTGTGAGCTTAGGCAACAAAGAAGGCCAAATAGACAATGTATGCCTGAAAATTATAAACTGGAATATAGTGAGTGTAGCATCAAAGATTGCATTGGAGGAATGGCGATCCTTCATTATGACCTATGATATAGTTTTCATGCAAGAAACCTGGGAGTGCAAGGATATTGTATTTGATGGGTTCACATGTTTAAGCTTGCCTGCCATTCCATCTATAGCGGGTAAAGCTAAAGGAGGTTTGTCGGCCTGGTTTAAAGTGGAAATTGCTGGCCTGATTGTTCAGTTACTTCAGGAACAGGGGGAGGCGCAGGCTTTTTGTCTTTCTTGGAATGATACTTTTAAGTTGTATTTGGTACATTTCTATAATAATAATTTTTCATCCAAAGGTGATTTCCAAGACCTTTGTGTGCTGATTGACATGCTTGTGGAAAGAGAGGCTTTAGCGGATTGCCCCTTTAAGTTGTTGGTGGCAGGGGATTATAACACAAAATTGGGGCTTCCTACGCCCCTTTTCCCCGACCACCTTCGATCCAATCTCCCATGAGCTGGACCATAAAGTGATGGATGTTACGGGACGGGTTCTGTTTACTCGTTTGCTAGAACGGGGTATGATCAATAAGGCGCCCACATCGACTGACCAACATTTTGCCACCTTTATAGGACGAAGTGCAAGAAGCACCATCGACTATATATTTGTCACCTAGAGCATGTTTTCCCTTATTAAGTACTGTGATGTTCTTATCCAGCCATATAGCGATCACAATCCTATCTCTGCAAAGATAGCATTATCACATAGGGGACAGAAGCCTGAGCCTCTATCTATCCAGGCATGTGCCAGCACTGACACATATGGTTAGATTGGCTGCCCTACCAGGGATTGGTTTCCTCTGAGTGTTGCTGTGCTTTGTAATGGCCCAGAACATCTAGGGAGCAACCTAGTCCATGCCTTCTAAAGAGTGAATGTGGGGGAGGGAAAATGTTCCCAAAGAACGTGAGCTATCTTCACTTTCGCTCTGTGAATCCTCAAGTTCATGTCTTTCTGAAGTCTTGCAGCGCGGTGTCATTCTGCACCAATGCTGCAATCTGTGCAAGAAATGTTCTTGCTTGTCATCAGGATTTCCTTTCTTGTTCTCCTGCTGAAGCTACAAGTAATACTCATACAAATGTTGGGAAAAGCTTGAATTTTAGACAGGGCAGATCAGGGACATCTTAAGGATTTTTCAGTCCCTGTGCGAAACGCATTTTGTGGGACCCTGTTCCAAAAAGATTTGAATTTATGATCCACTTTCAGCTCCTTCATGCCTGCTCAGCCAAGTCACTGACTGTACACAGGCATATTCTACAAATTCTAAATGGGTTTTCATCTAATATATCGGGATAGTGACGTGCGTTTTCAATATTGTAATACAGCGGCTGATAATATTTTTGTAAATAATCTCGGTAACCCTCTTCTGTTTCGAATATGTGAGGTCTTGTTCGATCTAAAAAAACCTTTATGGACGTTACATGGTGTGGATGATCAAAGCCACACAGGGCCAAGGACTGTGTGATTAGTCCTTGTGGTAAAAGTTTCGTGGTAAGACACACATGTGCAGGAAAAGTTGACAAATGCCAGTGTGGTAAAGTTTCCAGTTGAAGAATTAAGTTCCATCTGTGAGGTAAAGAGCCAGATTTGAAGCAAATGTCTGTGTGGTAAAGTAAGTCACTGGGTTAAGATGATCCTGTGCCGCAAATGTGTGTTAAACAGACGAGTAAAGTGTATGAAAAATGTCTCATGTGATGCATGGTACGTTCCTTTTGATAAATGTTCGAGTGGATAAAAGGTCCCCCTTCTACTGCAGGGACTCACTTGGTAAAAGTGTGTTTTGAGTGTTATGAAATGTTACTAACTGTCCATAAGACAGACTGGCGACGAAGCACAACATGTGTCTCGAGGCACTGCAACTCACTGTATCCGTGCGAAAGCATTACATCTTACATTTTAGCAGTGCCAGTTGAGGATGTGTATGGAGCCATTGAAGGAAGGGGTGGAGCTATAGAGGTAGTGGCTGGAGTCTGGTAAAATGGGTGTGCCCTCCAGAAAAAAATGAGCACCTGGACTTCATATTTTACAAGTTAAGCACTGGATACTTTGCAATTTCTTGGAGCATCAAATGGTGTGATTTTGGGGTACATTTGCAGGCATGCCACTCTCAGGTAGATCAATCTGTTTTGAACTTTAAACATTTGCAAATAACGTTCTGTCTGTGAAAGGATTAACTTTATATTTTTTCGGAGTGTCTTTTTTCCTGTTCCCAGACTAATGAGCAGCAGCCCTTCTTTCTTTAAATCCCTCACAGTTATGTTTTGCCCTCGACATTACCCAAAACTCCAGCCCAAACTGTTAAGATTACTGAGACTGGTGGTAACACTAGCTGAGGATAAAGTAATCCTGCCTACTTTAGCAGCATCAGATTCTAATTAACTACTTAAATGATATTTCAATAAGTGCAGTTACTTGTTCTGGCTTTTACTATCTTTTGTACATGAGGGCATACTTTGTGTAACATTTTCATGCAGGAAACCCTCCAAGCATAATTCTTTAATATAGTGAGTGTGGAACAAATTTACATAATTTTGCCCACCTCTAATACAAACCTCTTATCGGCACAGTAAACATGGTAAAAAAAAGTAACTTCTAAGTAATGCACTTCAATTTATTTTTCTGGCATTGTACATATGTATGTGCAGGGGGAGCTCTTCTTTCCTTATGCCACTAACTCAGACCAGAAGGAGCTTTCTGTCAGCTGGCCTCCTCCCCGCCGGAAAACCATGCTGGTTTGGACTTCTATTATGAAGTTTGGCAGCTAGTGCGAAGAGTCCCCAACAAAAACATGCAGGTTCAAGACATACCGGCTTAGTCTCAATCAATTTGTGGCTATTATACCTCGTTATTTATTTATTGACTTACCACTGTTGCATACTGGACCATATATTTTTTTTTTTTTACATTTTTGAAAACCTTTATTGTGCATCATATCAGAACAAGTACGGGCCTACAACCTTCCGGCCGGCCACGGAAACAATGAAGCACCAATGCAGCGTTACGGCGACATAGTATTACTCCTCAATGTAAGTAGACATTAAAATTGCACTTCAGTTACCGTAGTACCATGTCCCAGAACCAGTGAAGGTTAATTTTAAAAGGTTTTTTTTTGCAAGTATTGAAGCAAATCGTACTGTCCCAGGTTTATAAAAGAGAAGCAAAGAAGGATCCATGCGGGAGGAGCATAACCACAATTGCAAGCATTTGCACAGGATATCAACATCAACCAGCGAGTTCCCCCCGGGCAGTAAGGCAGCTAACCTCGGAGTCAATTAGAAGACCCGCCCGCGTGCGCCACCCAGTCACCGCCGCTACCTAACCCCTAGTAAACTAGACATGGACCCAGACCAAAAGTGAAAATAAAAAATAGGAATAAAAGAAGGCACCATAGAAATAATGACTAAGTTCTAACTACTAACCCCCCACCCTACACGCATGCGGAGGCTACGGCCTGCCCCCCCCCCAGCAGTGTGTCTGTCGCCCAATAAACCCGAAATATAGAGAGAAAGAAAAAGGGAGAAGGAAAGAGAAAGAAAAACGTACCATGTGATATAGAGAGGGAGAGAAGGACGCCCTAATCTTCGACTCTCAAAAACAAGAAAAAAGAGAGGAGGAGGATCAATTCCAGGCAACCCGGACCCCGCCAGTCTCTAATGCATCTGCCACCCCAAGTTCAGGATAAACACCAATCATTAAGACAGTACAGGTGCGAAGCATTACTCAACAGCGATCAAACAGTCTGGACGCAGGAAACCCTCCCAAACCCCGGTACACCAGCCCAGCAGCCAACAACAGGAAAAGCAGCCTAGCCCTGGCCCGAGCGTGGATACACCCCTAGACGCGCCACCCAAGAGAGTCCCGCCCACCACATAACAAAGGAGTAAAATGGCGAGAGGGAGGAGGACAACAACAAGAAAGCACAAAATGGCCACGATGAGTTATCAGGGAGTCCGTCGAGTGCAGCAGAATGTACCATAATACCACCAAAAGTACACGATGTTGTAAGCAGGATAGGCAAAAGGCACAGCGCAGGAGGAAAAGGCAGCTGCAGCGTCCCAGACAGTTCTCGAGGTACACACGATAGAGAATCCGGCCACAATGTTGCACACTGCGCTGGGAGGGGAAACAAAGTGTCCCGTGTAGAGTCTTCAGGCTGATGGTCTTGGGCGGCAGTGAAATAGACAGCGAGCTCAGCTGTACAACAGGCAAGGGAAAGCGCTGGCGCCCCACACGGTGCAGGCGGTGACAGGCGGCAACTTTGCGACACCGGATCAATAGTGCCCCGTCCCAACATAGACGCCATATGGTCCAGCCTGTCCCCCAATTCCCGGTAGCAATTGCGGACTTCTGAGCGGAGATCATGCAGGGCCAACAGGACGGCGCCAAGGGAAGGTTCAGACTGTTGCCCCTGGGTCTTGTGTCCCCGGGGGATCTCTCGAGTCCCGGACTCTCCTGTTGATAGGGCGGCACTAGTATCTGGCGTGGACGGGCGCATCTCCCCGCAAAACATGGTGGCGCACTCCGCCATTATGACCAAATGACACGACAATCACCGGTGGAAGGAGAGCACCGGCGCACTCCCCTATGGCTGCTGGCGGAGTGTCATGCATCGTGCCCAAGAGATATTCCGCGCGGTGTAAGCGCCCCTCGGCAATCACGGGCGGCAAGGCACGGGGTCAATCAGCAATGTGTGACCCAAAATGGCCGGACAGTCCTCTCCCCGTACCTGCCGCCTCAAACAAAGGCTTCGCTTCGATGGGGATCAACAGCTCCGTGAGCACTGCCCTCTCTCCGTCCGCCTCGCGTCGTCTCAGGTGG
This sequence comes from Lissotriton vulgaris, assembly GCF_964263255.1. Taxonomy (NCBI): domain Eukaryota; kingdom Metazoa; phylum Chordata; class Amphibia; order Caudata; family Salamandridae; genus Lissotriton; species Lissotriton vulgaris. Next base: position 1,544,650,098 of record NC_141695.1, on the reverse strand, counting down.
CTGGGCTCGGGAAGCGCCTCACAGGAGTCACGCCGGTTCCGCAGCAGCCAGTGCCGGCGGAGCACTCCGGCCGGCAGCAGGTCCCCGAGGCACGGCAGGAGGAGCCCTCGCATGTGGGGTCCAGGGTCAGGAGCCAGGAGGCGAATATCTCCGGCTGCCGGGCGGGTCGAGGGTCCGGAACAGCACCGCCGAGATCAGCGCCGTTTCGCCCACAGTCCACCATCAAGTGCGCCAGGATTAGAAGCAGGATATCAGCACGGCAGAAACGGACTGGCGGAGCCGGGAGCCTACAGGTCCGCTCCGGTCGCCATCTTGGCTCCTCCCCATACTGGACCATATTGAATAACATTTGGATCTTTATGTGGACCACTCACTCAACATACAAATCGGATCGTGGCTAGATTTCGGCTCCTGCTCAGAACAATCTACCCACAAGGCGACAACCGATCTACCTATTTTTCAGTCGCCTTAGTCGGATTAATGCCCTGAAGAAGTCCTATGTTATAGGGCGAAACACGTTGGCTGTTGCTTGTTTCGAAAGAAAAAATTAAGAAGAAAACATTTCTCATTCTTCATTGAGCTATGATTACCTATATGGACATGCTCGTTATGTAGTGGTGCAGCTCTGATTGAGGGGGATATTCACAAGGACTCAACTCCAATTTATAACCCCACCTTAACGCAACAAATGTGGAGATAGAATTGACACCCCATTCACAAGCTGGTGCAAACTGCAGACATCGCCTGTATTCTCGCGATAACTGCCCCAAAATGAATCTCCACAGTGGACACGATCAACTAACCCTAATGAGATGCAGAGTAGGCGTTTCCGTGCGAAAAACACACGAAAAAATGACAACACCACTTCCACAACAAACTGCCAGATCTGCGAAGCCAAACATGCGATAAGCTGTGGTAGCAGCAGGGAATTAACACCTACCTACTGCTGGTGTTAAGCAGGATGACTCCCTGCAGCATGAAAGGGAGCCCAGCCAAGAGTCACACCTGAAGACCCACAGATCCCATGGTGAGAATGATAATGCAACGCGGATACCTATTAGGGCCACAATACCCCCCGCAACCACCCCAGGCTCCCCCCCCCCCCCCACAGCCCTCCCCCCGGACATACAAATACCATGCATGCCACAAGAGCCACAACAAAGGCATGATGATGCACAGTGCCAAATAAACACATGTGTGGCCATAAGAACGACAAACAGTCACACAGCAGTGAAGTAACAACCAAAAACTTTATTGAAACACAACACAAAACAGCAATGCAGAAGACTCCTGTCTGGTCCGCCAGGGCCAATCTCGACGACACAGCCTGGAAGAGAAAGCACAAAATCAGGACGAGTGTCACACGCACATTAAAGGAGCGAGACACAAAGAAACAGAGAAGGAAAGTGAGCCAGAGAGAGAAAGAGAAGGAAGTAAAGGAAGGGAGAGAGAGAAGAGAGAGAGGGAAGGGAGATAGATAGTGAGAGAGAGAGAGGAGGAAGGGAGAGAGCGAGAGAGAGAGAGAAGGAAGGGAAGAGAGAGAGAGAGAGAGGGAAGAGAGCGCTAGAAAGAGAGAGTGAAGGGAGATAGAGAGGGAAGGGAGAGAGAGGGAAGGGAGGGAGAGAGAAAGGGAGGGAAGGGAGAGAGAGAGAGAGAGATAGAGGGGGAAGGGGGAGAGAGAGAAACCACCCCCCTGCACACACAGGCCCCACTGCTCACCTGCTGCCACCGGTGTGTCCATCCGTAGGAAAACCGCGTGCCCGTGCAAGCTCCAGGCCCCTGTCCGTCACCATGGCATGGTCCCCATCATGCGGGTCCGCCCCGTGCCCCAGCAAGTCCAACACATGATGCTGAGTCCTGAGTCATCAATGACGAAGACCACATCAGTGCACACGTCATCATCGCAGACTGCACACCTACTCAGCTAGTCCAGTGCCACTAACTCTGTGCAACCCCAGTCAGCGCCAAGTGGTGGTAGGCCTGTGTCGGCCGCAAGGCCTCTGGTGCCACTAACCCTGTGCAACCCCAGTCAGTGCCACATGGTGATAGGCCCATGTCTGCCGCAAGGCCTCGGGTGCTACTAACCCTGTGCGCAGCACATCATGGGCCGTTTATGATTAAGCACCGTGGAGCATCAGTCATCTAGTCACCACCGGCAGGGGAATGTGACGTTGTCGCCCCCTTATATTAGCAGGGTCACATGGCCTGTGATGCCTGTGCCGGATGGGTGTGGTGTGTGTATTTAGACCTGCCCTCAAGGAGTGGCTGTGACATGCTGACAATTAGGTTAAATACAAAGGTGGTTCTGTTGGGTTAGACAAACCACTTTGAAAATGCTAATAAATGCAAATTAAATGTTTAGAAACTCTCTGAAACACATATGCAATGAGAAAATGAATACTCAAGCAATCTAATGATAAACTTCATAGAGCCCTCCTCCCAGAAGCAGAGCGAGAGGACGCAGCGACTCCTAAGAGTTTTACCGCATATCCAACCTAACCTTCAACGGATCTGACCATGTGGCACCTGATCAGGCAGAGACCCTTCCTCCTGATTACCATAATGTCCACCCCCTCACATCCATCTTGAAAAAGACCCGACGCAACCACCAACTGGGGCGCATAAGGGTCGAAACGTCGACGCTCACCTAAATGAATTAAATGAATACTAGGTTTCCTTGGATGTGAAATAGATTCTGGCCAACTTAACCCTTGTATATAATTGTATATATGTATTATTCGATTTCATTGTACATTGCTTCATGCACCAAGCACTTGTCACCAATTGTCACATAATTTTCAAATGTGTTTGATGGTCTTTCTTAGGAATCCAATGTCATCATTGAATGAATTAATCCAGATGTAACATGATTGATTTCGAATATAAATTTGTTTCAAATCACCCCTTGGCTATATGAAGTTTATAATTAGATTGCTTGAGTATTCATTTTCTCATTGCATATGTGTTTCAGAGAGTTTCTAAACGTTTAATTTGCATTTATTAGCATTTTCAAAGTGATTTGTCTAACCCAACAGAACCACCTTTGTATTTAACCACATTCACCCAGGTTCTGAGGGACACAGGGTTACCCCTTTTTCTTTAAACCATGCTGACAATTAGACCAGTGACCTGCACACCACCAGCGAGTATGCCTGCGACAGGTAACTATGTGGGCCCCCCTCAGGGCGTCAGTGGAGTGGTCTGGTTGGCGTACGCTGGACCAGCGCAGGGCTTGCAACAATGACTCAGGGCTTTGGCGTGGTTCAGTCCATATCCGGACAAGAAAGTGACTAATGTGTGTATCCCAGTTGTAGTGTCCACGGCACCTGGGACACAATAGGCAATGTAGCACACGGTGACAGGCATCACACTAGATGAGCATCACTGACGTAATGGAAATCACTGTCCCCACTTCCATCCACACATTCATGCAGGAATGATGAAAGACATGGCACAGCAGTGCGTTACTGGATGTGTATTGCACATCCAGTGGAGTGTTGCAGCTGGAGCGGTACAGGGCCATGCCAAGCACACTACACAATATGGGCCCGTGGAGTGCCATCCGGAGTCCATCCTGGGATGACAGGTGCTGCGGAAGAGGAAGGGAACAGTCCGCAGTCTGGTCGCCATGTCATTGGTCATCAAACAGTATATGGCAGTCCATGTCGTTGTCCAAGGTGAGTGCAGCGGAGTGTATCGGGGGTCAGTGGGAGGTCATGAGGCCATGTGCGATACCAAGCAGAAATAGGCCAGGTGGCGGAGAGGAATGCTAATGCCTCCTTCTGACAACAATCCCATCCACATCCTCGTATGTGCGCTCTACCTCACCTGTGGGTGTTGCATTACTGGCTGCGGCACTGTGTGCCACTGACACTTCAGGGGCCGGAGTTGGATTGTGGGCTGCACTGTGTGGCAGTGGCACATAAGGTGCTGGTGTGGATACGCCTGCCGCACTATGGGGCACTGACACATCAGGCGGTGGAGATGTGGATGGTATGGGGCCGCAGCATTCATCAGCGCCACGCCTTGTGGCAGCAATGCCATGATGAGGATCAGCAGGGCATGGTAGATTCCAGCTACATTTCTCTGATGTGCAGTGGTGGCTGCCATCCTTTCCACCTCCATCTGCACCATGTCCCCCATGAGCCTCTGCATGTGTGCCAGCTCACGGCTGGAATCCATGGAGCCAGTCTGAGTGGACAGGTGTTCTTCCCTCCGCGTCCTGACTCAAGCAATGTCTGTCAGGGCTCCTTGGAGAGCATGGGGCGGGCTGTGGGTATACGTTAGGGACTTGAGCTGGTTCCTGATGGGACCTAGACACCCATGGATGGCGTCCATTTTGGTAATCAAGAGGCCGAACCCCACCCGCACCTGATCAGCCATCTCCCTCTGGCCCTCCAGAACACCGTGTTGGAAGGCCATTGTTTGTTCCTGGGGGTCTTGGGAGAATGCCGGTGCTGTGGGTACCTCCTGCTGGGTGATTTGGGTAGTGGCCGCCATAAGTGTGGCAGGGTATGCTCAGACGTGAGTCCCTTGCTCACTTTGCCACTGGATTCAAGCAAACCGGGCTGAAGACGGCTGGAATGCCAGAAACCGGTCCTCGGAAGCTTGTTTCCGGTCCAGGGAAGACATGGCTTGGCAGTTCGGGCTGGACTGTTCCCATGAGGCACAGGGTCAGACTGATTTGCATATAGCCATGTCTGAACTGGGGTGGCAGAGTGGGCTAAAGAACGGTGATCGATTAAACCCAGATCTTTTGACTGGGTGTGAGTGTTTGATTGATTCAGATGCTCCGTCCATCACCACCCCCTTTTGTACCGCTTTTGGCCACCATAAGTGTGGCAGGGTATGCTCAGACGTGAGTCCCTTGCTCACTTTGCCACTGGATTCAAGCAAGCCTGGCTAAAGACGGATGGAATGCCAGAAACCGGTCCTCGGAAGCTTGTTTCCGGTCCAGGGAAGACATGGCTTGGCAGTTCGGGCTGGACTGTTCCCATGAGGCACAGGGTCAGACTGATTTGCATATAGCCATGTCTGAACTGGGATGGCAGAGTGGGCTAAAGAATGGTGATGGATTAAACCCAGATCTTTTGGCAGGGTGTGAGTGTTTGATTGATTCAGATGCTCCGTCCATCACCACCCCCTTTTGTACCGCTTTTGGCCGCCATAAGTGTGGCAGGGTATGCTCAGACGTGAGTCCCTTGCTAACGTTGCCACTGGATTCAAGCAAGCCGTGCTGAAGACGGCTGGAATGCCAGAAACCGGTCCTCGGAAGCTTGTTTGCGGTCCAGGGAAGACATGGCTTGGCAGTTCGGGCTGGACTGTTCCCATGAGGCACAGGGTCAGACTGATTTCCATATAGCCATGCCTGAACTGGGGTGGCAGAGTGGGCTAAAAAACGGTGATGGATTAAACCCAGATATTTTGACTGGGTGTGAGTGTTTGATTGATTTAGATGCTCCGTCCATCACCACCCCTTTTGTACCGCCATGTGTGTATTGCAGGCCTGGCGCTGCTTATCGCTGATTTCCTTATTGTGCTTTGGCCCATTGCATGTTTTTTCACGTTGGGGTTTGGGTTTTTATCGCAGTCAAGAAGGTTGTATCGCGGACAATGGCCTCGGTTTTGGCAGACTATTGCATGCTACCGTCTTGTTGTGAATTCCACGTTGACACAGGTTATTTTCCCACGTTAGGCTGCGATGTGTAAAAGTGTGTTAGCATTTTTTGGTGATGTTTAGCACACATTCTTGTGATACTACTCCTTAGTTTGTTTAATGTTCCCTTCGGATGGGGGTGCTCTTGGACAGGGAGCACCTTTGGAGGTCTACACAAAAGAAATTTCAAAACTTTGATTCCATTGGTGATTTTTGGTGTTTGGTGCCGCAAGTGTTTGTATTTGGTCCACTGTCCATTTTTTTTTATATCTTTCGTATCTGAACTGTGTTATGTTAAATAGGGAGAGGACCTCACTCACTCTGTCACCCAAGGCTAAGTCAACCAGACTGCATTTATTGGTAATGGACTAGGTCTTGCATTGATTGAATCTGTAAGAGTAGTAAGCTTACCTTTTATAACATATACCAAAAAACAGATTCTACAGGTAATAGACACAACTCACAACAGGTGCCACCACTCTGTCTCTGAACAAAGCATTTAGAGGTGATAGGTTGTGTTAAAAATGAAAATTAACTTCAGTCATCATCACAATCAACTAAAGTTGATGTTCCGACTGTTCATTTGTGGTTGTAACACATTCTAATTAATTGTATTATTTGTATTAGTTGGTATTTAAAGTGAAACTGACTCTATATGCATTATGGTAAGCATCACAAGGTGGCCTTTACAATATAGGTCTCAGATTTCTTAACGAAGAATATATCTTACCCTAGATGTGCATGCTTTTATCATTTTTGTTCGGATCAATATAGTCCCAATTTCAATCTAGATCGATGATTCTTGGTGAGCGTTGCAAGCATATTTCAGTGTAATACAAATGTGAAATCCAAGCCACCATAATGTTAAAACTTTCCAATTGCTCTCTCGCCATTTTAATTGGTAGTTCTAGTCTGTGTTGCCCTTTTGCACATCATATGACTAGAAATGCAGCATTAATGAAAACGTTATCCTGATCTACAAATTAATCTATTAGAGTTGGGCAACCCCATCAGGTCATGCATTCTGCAAACAGGACACTTGGCATCTCAGAGTCATATAATCAGTACATGTCATGTGTTTGTAATCAGCAGTAAAACGACATACAACTGTGCTTCAGGGGAAGGCATCACTGCTTACTGGCTTGTGATGGTCCTATGAATCACGATGAAGAGACTTACATTGTATTTCTGAATCCTTTTTGAACCCCCTCCTCCTAAACCATAACTTTGCTCCAAATATTGTTATTTCCCTACATCAATAAATTGTAATAATGGGTCCTTTTGCTCAGTGACACACTCTATGGTGTTTAGAAGATTTCACTTAAATGTATTCATTAGGGAAATCGAAGCAATTGATGTTGTCAGTTATGGTTAAATTATTTTATTTATCCAGGTATTACATTGATTACCTTAGTTTGGGCTCACTTTATGCATGCACTGACATTGTTTATTTTTACAGCCCTGCAGCAGGCAGGGCGTTGTTATGTGTGCACTGATTGTGCGTCTCTCCGCAGCCCTACTTGTGGCAGACGTGGTTGACCTGCAGATCCCTGCAAACAGAACCGCACACAATACGAGCGAATACTGCAACAAAGAATTAATATTAAGAAGAGGCCAGCCTTTTAAAATCATTGTAAAATTCAACAGAGCTCTTGAGAGTGGAGAGAGCATCGAACTCAGTGCAGAGACCGGTGAGTATTCTAACAATCTTTATAAGCGTGGAAATAATGTCAGTTATTTAATCGTAATGTTTGAGACTGGTGGGACATGTTTTATCTAGCCGTAAGTAGTTTCACAATATCAAATGAAGTTTGCATGTTTCCAAAAATGACGTCTGGTAACAAGTCAGTTTAAATATGAAAACATCCGATATAGAAAAACTCATACCTTTAAAGTGAGAAATTATTTCGTATTTACAGTTCCCAGGAGCAGCAAAACAGTGGACTAAAATACTGTAAAAACATGTTGTAATAACAAAGATACATGCCTTGGAAAGTTTCAGTAAAAAGTTCTAATAAGAAAAGAACTGTGCCTTTTCAAAATACATACCCTGCATGTGTGTGAATGTATGTATGTATGTATGTATATATATATATATATATATATATATCATTCCATATGGCTCCCTTTCTTTCCCGGTAGGCGCTGCTAGGTGTGGCCGCGTTACTCCTGCGGTTGAGCCCAACCGCTAATATATCAAACCAACGATTCCTCCCACGAGAGAATATCTTGGAGTCGCAATTAACCCAATCTTAATCCACAAGGAAGTTGGTTTCAAATCATTTATTTTCTCAATCCATGGGGTGTCAAAAAACAAGGCAACAACCAACGCGTTTCGACAGCCTCCGCTGTCTTGGTCACGGTCAGTTTGAAAAGTGCATCGCCACAGTTTTATAAACATGAACACATTTTCTGAAACACAACGTCACTCCCCAAGTGGGTGTGACCAACATCACATGATAGTAACACAAACTCCTACCCTTAGGATTTATGGGTCTTGTAGTCCCTACTATACAATGTTAATTTTCACTGTTTATATCACAGAACAATCGTAAGTTTACCATTCACGGTATGTGTATGTTTGTTAAACCATTGTTGGATGGGATATATGTCCAGAAATTTACTAGGTTTACTGCCCTCCAGTGGGCCGAGTATAATTCCTGAGAACAGCGTCACTAATCAAAAACAAAAGTCCTCCCCTTGGGATTTGTCGGTCTTGTGGTCCACAATAATGCACAATTTATGTTACCTGTTTTTGTGATCGTTCTTAGTATTGTGCATATTTTTGGGTTTTGGTTTTGGATTAGAGTCTTCCCCGGGTGAGGATAGGTTTTTTGGGGGGGTTTTCTGCCCTCCAGTGGGCAGTGTTGGGTTTACGCTGTCCCTCTGTGATGGTGCTTGGTATTGAATTATTGTTTGTGTGGCTTGGTACATAAGTAGTGATAGTGTCAATTAAAAGAGTTCAAAATTGTCTGTGAACGGGATTCTGTTCTGGATTAGGGTAACAATTGTAGGCTTTCAAGACATTTTTACAAGTGTATGTATAATTCTTCCGATTGGTTGAGGCCAAAGGGGGTCATTGTCCTGAAATTTAAGATGTGTCTCGACTCCTTTTGCCGCAGTATTTTTTCATTGTGTCCTCCTCTTTCCGAAGGGGTCATTGTTTCTATTCCCCAAAAGCGTAGCTGTTTCCAGTCCCCATTGTGATGGGCCTCCATATGCTTTGCAACAGCATTGTTTCTGTCTTTGTGTGTTGTTGCACGGGCATGTTCCAAAGTGCGTTTTTTTAACTCGCATATGGTGCTTCCGATGTATCTGAGCTTGCAGGGACATTCAATCATGTATATTGTATATTGACTATTACACGTGATGCATTCCCTGATTTGCCATGTTTTTTTGTTTGGCATTGTTATTTCAGTTGTGGGTTTGGCAATCTCACACGCTTTACAGTTATAACATTTGATGAAGCCTTTGGTTTTTAATCACAATGCGTTGGTTGTTGCCTTGTTTTTTGACACCCCATGGATTGAGAAAATAAATGATTTGAAACCAACTTCCTTGTGGATTAAGATTGGGTTAATTGCGACTCCAAGATATCCTCTTGTGGGAGGAATCGTTGGTTTGATATATATATTATATATATATATATATATATATATATATATATATATCAATTCCAATCTTGACTTTCCATTTTTAGTCAAAGAACACACGAACTCGGTTTGCTTACTATATAGGTAGTTATAGTTAAAACCTAGTTTCCATTGGAAATCTGCAACATTCTATTTGGAATAACTTTGGCGCCGGTGGACGAATCTTCGCGAATTTCTCCAAGAAGATGGCCTGCTCTGCTACGCTCCTTCCCTGAAAGTTTGGGGGTGATTTGTGAAGCGGGTGCTGAGAAAAAAGGGGGTCCCAAAACGTGTTTTCCCCATGCAATTTTCCATAGGACCTTTAGCCAGGGCTACAGCCCGTACAGCTAAACGGAATTACACCAAACTTGGCAAAAAGGTAGAGTTCTGTTCACAGATGGGCCTTTTTGTTAAATGGTGTAAATCCGTTCAGTAGTTCCTGAGAAAATCAAAAGTAAAATCATAGATATATATTGGCGGTGTTACGGTAAGCTTACTGTAAGCTTACTGTACTCTGTACCTTCCTGAGCACGAGCTGAATGCTAATTGGCTGTCAACTGTCTGTCAAAACTCCAAACCAGAAAGTGTTGGCAGCCATCTTGTACTCGGTAGACCGAGGCACAAGAAAGCAGAAAAACAAATGTGTAGAACGCAAAAAGGGGGCAGGGTAGAAACAGCTTGACCCCATAGGCCTGCTCAGGTGGTCCCACAAGGACCCCCAAGGCCCCCATTTTTTTTTTAAACCCGGTCTGCTTTTTTTCAAATTACCCCCCAGGGGACCAAATCCCGGGGGCATAGTGAAAAATAAGTGTGGGGGGGCCCCAATCCCCCCACACTGCCCCTAGGATCACCACCCGCCGGGACAAAGCAACGCAGCCCCCCGGCGCATACTGTAGGTTCCAGGTGGGCTTGTTGGCCCCCAGGGACCCCCAGTATGCAAGGGGAATTAGTTCCCCCTCTGCAAACGCGCCCCGGGGCTGTGTTTGAGAGAGGTGTAAAAAGGGGCGTGGCCTCATTACACGTCTCTGCAACACAGCCTCCTGGCGCATACTGGAGGTTCCTGGTGGGCTAGTTGGCCCCCAAGGACCCCCAGTATGCAAGGAACCTTAATCCCCCAACGTAGAACACTCTACAGGGCGCGTTAGCACAGTAGTGAAGGTAGGGGGCGGTGCTTGAGGTGATGTGAGTGCAAACATGCCCTGAGGCGCGTTTTAAGGTGGGGAATTGATTCCTGTTCAATCCAGAGGTCCCCTAGGGGGCAACTAGTACAACAGGTATCTCCAGTAAGCGCCACGGAGCTGTGTTGCAGAGTGTTGTAAAAAGGGGGCGTGCCCTTTGAACGACTCTCTGCAACACAGCTGCTTGGTGCATACTGGAGGTACCTGGTGGGCTAGTTGGCTCACAGGGGACCTCAGGATTGAAGAGGAATTAATTCCCCAATCTAGCTCACTACTATTCCTGAAAAGTAAAATTAACTGTACTTACCAGTAACTTGAATTTCCTTCCTTAGGATATCATTGCCTGCTATATATAAATTAAACAAAAATTAAATAAAAAATAAATATTACAATTTCAATATTTTTAAAAAAAAATTTTTCAATTTATATTAAAAATGTGTAATGTAATTTAAAAAATAAAATATCTCAATATAAATAGTTTAAAATAATGTTGTAAATCAGAATAAAAATATCATTTACAAAACCTTTGAAATTCACTGAAAAAACCATAGGTTTCACACACGTTATACTTGAAAATTAGCATTTAAAAAACCTTTGAAATTCACTGAAAAAACCACAGGTTTCACACATGTTATAGTTAGCTGGACATTTCACTCATACAAAACCATTGAAATTCCCCCGTTATAGTTAACTATAACTCGCGTGCCCACAATACACTGCTGATGACGTCACATATTACATCACTCATGACATGGTCAGTGACATCACTCATGACATCACTCATGACATCTCAAATGACATCACTGATGACATCACTCATGACATCATCCTTGTGAAAGAGTGGCAGACCTCCTCTAACCCTAACATAACCTTTGATACACACATTCAAAAATAGAAAATACAATTTTCAAAAAAATGGAGATACCAATACTAGTTACAACAACCTATTCAGTAATTCCAACATCTACATACACATCCACTCATTCACCAACATTTCTATACAGTCACTCATACATGTACTCACTCATCATATGTACTCATACATCCTGTTACACACTGACACTCATCCATTAAGTTACTCGCACACATACTGACACATGCAAATAGGCTATCAAACATTCATTTATTTGCATATACAGCTATACACACACTACTACAATTACTTGTATAGAAACGTACACATACTTATTCTCTTAAACAATCACTTATAGAAACACATATTTATACAGGAACCCGTCCTATCTCTCTCTCACATATTCATCACTTATATACATCAATACTCACATATACTAGTTTAAAACATATGTAGTTACTCATAAAATATACTATTGAGACAGTGATTCACTCACTAACACACCCATACACACACTCATCCACCCATACAGTCCTGCACACATGCTCTCTTCAAAGCACATACAAACAGGGAGTCACACATTCATGCATCTGTACGGTAAGTAATACCCCCCACCGAACCATACAGACACTCATATTGATACTCTAAAAACCAACTAATAACCCATATCGACACTCATGTAGCTACTCACCAACCCATGCACCCACTTGTACATAAAGTGAGACACTGATACAGATCTTTAAATATTTAAACATTACTCGTTAATACATGTATTCACTAAGATACACTTAATAAGTCAGTTATGCAATCAATTTTACAAAAAAACATCCATTTAGACACTTATTTACCCATTTATTCTTCTATCGACCTTTAGATATACATATATAAAAAATATTTATTTTTCAGAAAGACACACATTCACTGGATGATGTCATTTGAGATGGCGCCCCAGGTACAAACTATTTTCGAGTTTGACCGAGATATATATATATATATATATATATATATATATATATATATATATATATATATATATATATATATATATATATAACCTACTGGCAGTCGCCAGTAGGTAGTTATAGTTAGGACCTATAATGCATGTGTGTATATATATATATATTCACTGAAAAAACCATAGGTTTTACACACGTTATAGTTAGGAAGTAGCATTTGAAAAACCTATGAAATTCACTGAAAAAACAATAGGTTTGACACCAGTTATAGTTAGCTGGAAATTTTACTGACATAAAACCAATGAAATTCCACGTTATAGTTAGTTGGACTCACTATAACTTGCGCGTGTAATGCACTGCTGATGACATTACATATTACATCACTCATGACATGGTCAGTGACATCACTTATGACACCATCCAGTGAATGTGTGTCTTTCTAAAAAATAAATATGTTTTATATATGTATATGTAAAGGTCGAGGAAAGAATAAATGTTTAAATTATTGTCTTAATGAATGTTTTTTTCAAAAAGAAATGATTGGATAACTGGCTTATTAAGTGTACGTTAGTGAATACATATATTAGCGAGTAATGTTTAAATATTTAAATATATGTATCAGTGTTTCACTTTGTGAATAACTGGCTGCATGGGTTGATGAGTACCTACATGTGTAGGTATTTGGGTTCTTAGATGTTTTTTTAGTATCAGTATGAGTGTTTCTATGGTTTCATGGGGGTATTACTAATCACATAGATGCATGAATGACTAACTCTCTCTTTGTATGTGTTTAGAAGACACCATATGTGCAGGACTGTATGGGTGGTTGAGTGTGTATAGTTTTATATGCAAATAAATGGATGTTCAATAGTTTATTTGCATGTGTGAGTATGTGTGTGAGTAACTTTTGGATGATTGTCGGTGTGTAACAGGATGTATAGGTGTATCACTACATATGATGAGTGAGTATATGTATGAGTGACTATATAGAACTGTTGGTGAATGAGAGAATGTGTATATAGATGGTGGAATTACTGAATTGGTTGTTGTAACTGGTATGGGTATGTCAATTTTTTTGAAAATATTAATTTCTATTTTCCAATATGTGTTTTAAGGGTTACATTACACTTAAAGGAGGTCTGTTATCAGTGATGTCATAAGTGATGTCACTGACCATGTCATGAGTGATGTAATATGTAATGTCATCAGCAGTGCATTACACGCGCAAGTTATAGTGAGTCCAACTAACTATAACGTGGAATTTCATTGGTTTTATGTCAGTAAAATTTCCAGCTAACTATAACTGGTGTCAAACCTATGGTTTTTTCAGTGAATTTCATAGGTTTTTCAAATGCTACTTCCTAACTATACCGTGTGTAAAACCTATGGTTTTTTCAGTGAATTTCATAGTTTTTTTGAATGCTAGTTCCTAAGTATGTAATCACGTTCGTAACTACATAGTGTCACCGCCTACACGTCCTGAGAAGCGCATGTAAAGTCACGTGACTTGAAAACAAAACTTCCAATTGGTTATTAGTAGTTTCTGTTCTGGAATATACACGAAGCACTCCACCCACTTTCCTCACAATCTTTTCTACTCTCAAGAGACAACAACGTCGAGCTTCTTCCGGAAGTCTTTGCTGAAATGGCTTCCCTACCAGATTCATCTTCCGAATCTGAAGGAAATGAGCGACCACCGTTAAGAAGAAAAAAGGAATCTTTCATTTGGCAATTTTTCACTTATCCTGAACATCAAAAGAAAGTGAATGCGCCAAAAGTAACCTGCACGATATGCAATCCGGAGCTCTCAAGGGGAAATCCAAATAAAAAATATTCTTTTTCTGCACACACCATGCAGCGGCATGTTAAACAAAGGCATCCTGAGCATTATGCAAAAGAATCGACAAGAGCCCTGGCCACGCTATTACCATCAGAGGTGGCCAGCACATCTTCTGGTGGACGACCTGTATCTCCATCGAGTGCTGAGATGGACTTGAGACCATATCTTGCGAAGGTGCATATGAAATGCAACGAGTGTGGAGAAATTCTTTTGTATGGAGAGCAGAGCCTTGTTCTTATTAAACTCAAAATTGACAGTCACAAATGCCCCAAGAAAAGATAAATTTCTTCACTTCATTTTCAAACTATTACATACTGAAAAATGTAGTAGCAACTTTAAGAAATCGAAAGCATTATAACACTTCTTTCCCCCCCCAAAAAAAAAGTTCTTTTCAGAACTAACTCTTTCCACCAAAACATGCTCGAAGAGCATATTATAAGATGTTTTTTCGCCGCTTTATTTTAGTGCGAGACCGGGTGCGCGCACCCTTCTATCGCGTACAGGACCTGACACTCCCATGTTAAGTTATGTGACTTCTAAACAACACTTCTAATTGGTTCTTGGTAGTTTCTATTCTGCAATTTACACGAAGCACTCCACCCACTACCATCACTTTCTTTTCTACTCTCAAGAGACAACAACGTCGAACATCTTCCCGAAGACTTCGATACAATGGCTACCGTTCCGCATTCATCTTCCGAATCTGATGAAAATGAGCGACCACCTTTCACAAGAAAAACGGAGGCCACGCTATTACCATCAGAAGTAATCAACACATCTTCCGGTGGACGACCTGTATCTCCATCGAGTGCTGAGATGGACTTGAGACCATATCTGGCGAACGTGCACATGAAATGCACGAACTGTGGAGAACTTCTTGTATACGGAGAGCAAAGCTTTACTCTAATTAAACAAATAATTGAGAGTCATAAATGCTCCAAGAAAAGTTAAATTTCTTCACTTTATTTGGATAGTATGACATACTGAAAAATGTCGTCGCAACTTTAAGAAATAAAAAGCATCATAACACTTGTTTCCAAAAAAAAAAAAAAAAAAAAAAGTTCTTTTCAGAACTAACTCTTTGTACCAAAACAAGCTTGAAGAGCATATTAGCTGATATTTTCTCGCCGCTTTCTTATAGTGCGCGACCGGGTGCGCGCACCCACCTATCGCGTACAGGCGTCGAGACACGCATGTGCAGTCATGTGACTTTAAAACAACACTTCCAATTGGTTCTTACTAGTTTCTATTCTGCAATTTACACGGAACACTCCACCCACTTCCCTAGAAAACCAGTTTATCGTAAATCTTTTAAAGCCTCCTCTTATGAAATATTCAACATCAATCACATAGCAGAGTACTAAATAGCACTATATACACTCCGTCCCTTAATTATAAGAGACTTATTGCTATGTAAAATCAACTTTTGCTCTCCAAGATAATGTAAAATGCTGAGCCTATTACATAATTTTATTACACATATATGTTACTAGTCTCCTTCGAGTACTAACACCGTAGAAAATACCACCAATAGCGGTGATATTTTTTACACCGAGAACGGGCGATTTCTATCGCTTACAGCCCTTACAATTATAAAGTTTTATTTCCTAAGTCTCTGATCTCCAACTGTGCAACATAGATCCCCTGTGTGTCGCAATAACGTCCATAAACAAAAACTACAGAGCCAGCATTATAAACATACACAAAACAACAAAACGACAAGAGCCACCATGCTAATATATATCCTTAATATAATAAACCTCTGAGAATAAATACATATTTCCGTGGCAGCCCATAACACAAATGTGGCGTCCTCTGACTCTGCTCCATTACCAAACACCGTAACTCCCCGCCCCACTCACTTTTCACTAAACTCCGCACTCCACCCCAGCCAAACCCCCTATTACAAACCCCCAACCTACCCTCCCTGCCCAAACCCACCATGAACCTCAAACCGCCCCTAGAAAACTTATAAGACACAGGATTACTAAAACTCAAAGAATACGCAACAGGCACATAATGTAAATAGTACATAAAGACACATATTTTTTCCAAAATACTATTTAAAAACATGTTCTATTTTTAATAAATCTATCATGCATCTGACCCTCTAGAACTGCTTTCAAAACGTGAACTATAAACCTCTACTTTTCATTTTCAAACCATACACTTTCTTCTGACCCTCTAGAACTGCTTTCAAAACATGAACTATAAACCTCTACTTTTCATTTTCAAACCATACACTTTCAATTACATTATTTTTTTTCCACAATTCATGTAATGTTACAAACCTTTTCTAAAATACACCAGTCCGTATCATTTATAAGGAATTATTTTCAGTCTTCATCAGTGACACTTTCTTCACATACAATAGAAATCACTATAACTTTTTAAACAACAATGCTAACGCGGTAAAAATAACCCTTCATTTACTTTCCTTTAAGAATGCACACTATGTACCCCACGCATGCGTTTCTTAATCTTTGTATTTGGCAGCGAATACCGACCTTGAATCGGAAGACATGAACAAGAGCGCCATTGTCACATTTAAAACTGAACGTTGCATCTGCTCACACACATATCTTTCACTAAGCTAACATTCACAGAAAACAGCATTGATGTAAAAAAAAATTGACCTTGCTTTACAACTCCCTCAAATCACTCCCTTATTTTTTAACGCATCCTCCAGTTAAAAAAAAGCTACTTTTTTAATAACCACTAAGCAATATATGTGACTAGACTCCTAGAAAATTTATCAAGTCATTCTGCTCCTCTCCACTGCCTAGCCGGCGACCTAATTCTGTGGAGTTGCTATACAACCAGCGGTGCTGCGCCGTTTCCTGTACCATCTTGGGAAATTCAAAATGGATGTCCCTCCTGCCTTCGCAAACGAGCCGGGCCACTTAGAACTATTTCGCCAGAGGATGCTTGACTACTACGGCATCTTACCACTCTCGACTTTGAATACTTCATATCGATTATCATTTCAATATTCGCATTTCACCTGTGTGCAGCCTGTATTTCATTGCCTGAGCTGTGATTTCACGTGGGCCCTGGATTTATGTCTCTGCACTTTGGTACCTCTTGAACCGAATTACAATCACCTCATGAATCCGTTACTTGATCATGAACAGCTTTGTTACAACGGAGGGTTTATGGCCTTTGCAGCGATACAAGGAGTTCTGGGTCATTGGAATATATTCGCAGCGGCGCAAGATTTCCTAACAGAGAGCTACATCGAAAACCCACCGAGCTGCCCAATGATGGTAAAAGACACTCCAATAATGACAGATCATGAATGCTCCTTTCATCTTCTCAATTGGATGGCTGACATGTTTTCAGATGATAACAATGATTTCATGTTAGAGGCACTTGCTGCATACTTTGCCTACACAATGGACACTTAACTCTTTCCTAACAGCGAGCTACATCGAAAACCCACCGAGCTCCCTCTGATGGTAAAAGACGCTCCGATTATAACAGATCATCAGTACTGCTTTACTCTTTTCCATTGGATAGCTGACATACTTTCAAATTATAAAACTGATTTCCTGTTACAAGCAGAAACTACCTATTTTGCCTAAACAATGCTTCAATAACTCTCAAACAAGCCATTGACGTCCTCATTTCCTTTTGGTTTTCTATATTCTTCACGTTCTTTTCCATATTTTCTTTTGAAGAACAGACCTATTTGCTTTACTAACAGTGGACATTATGATTTCGTGTTGTTTGACAGCTGATTCATAAAGTAATGATGTATAACCACTTGCATTTTCATATATCGTTCCTAAACTGAAAGGCCAGAAACCTTCTTCCATTTATTAAAATATAGTATACTTCCTTATAAGAGTGTACAATGTTTTTTCCCAACTATATTCATTTTTCTTCAACTATAGCATTTGTATTCCATGTACTACTGACAATACCAATTACTGTGTTTTTTGCAATTTCTATACTCATATTACATAATGATTTGCCTTTAAAACAGTACATTTCTAAATAAACATTTCAAATATTCACGGTTTCTCTTTTAATCCATAATCTCAACTGAAATGATTTCATATTGAAAAACTATTCATGGGTTCCACATAACCTTAACTGTAGTCACTGAGGACCTTATTTATGAAGACCTTCCGCCGCCAGTGCCTCTTTTTTTAAAATGGAAAAAAGTAACGCACCGGTGGCGCAAGGCCTTCATTAATAAAGTCCTGAATGTTTTCTTTTCTTGACCTCACTTACTGATACTAGAACCTGCAAACCAATTACGGCCCGTGAACTCTTTCTTAGTAGGTCGCGCACCGTAAAGACAGTTATACCACTGTTAACATTTTTTTTTACTGTTACTAAGCACCGACACAGTTCCGCTTCACTCAGAGTTAATCACTGCTCCCACGCTTCTACAGGCCAGACGCTATGTCGTATTTCTCTCCTTATCACCCTTTCATCTCCACAATAACAAACAGTTGTCCGCCAGCCACCAGAGAACAGACTCAGATGCAGAGGCACCAAAGAGTGAACCCATCACCAACTGCCATCTCCGGCTGTTTCCATGGTTACACCTCATTCTGCACCTTGCTGAAGGCACAGGTCAAAAGTTCATGTCTCAACGTTCTACAGCTAACTAAGAAGACTATTTTCCCTCCAGAAACACCTGCCAATCCACAACTCTGTTACATGTCTTGTTTTTTCACACCCAATAGTACTTTTCGTTTAACATAAACATTGACCTGTTCACTCTCCACTTGTTACAATCAACCAATCATTTTTATTTTTTTTAACCACACCCAGCCTCTTCCTTTTTCTTTATTTAAAATTTCAACTTCTAACTACCATTCCACTTCCAGAACCGATCGGAGGACGACTACAAATCCCTTGAAAATGAAGGTCTGGCTAATAGGACACAGTTATATTCACTGGAGTGAAAAATATGCAGTAAGCAGACGAATTTGCAACCTCAGCTTACCAAATGTACACATAACATGGATTTCCAAAAGAGGATTGAAATGTCACCAATTGATTCCATTGGTGAAAACTTTTATGCATCTCCCAGAACCAGACCTTATAATTGTGCACTGTGGTGGGAACGATCTAGGCACAATCACTGGGGTAGGTCTGGAAATGCTTCTAAAAGACACCTTTCGACAATTGATGACACTTTTTCCTCGATCTGCCTTGGTATATTCCAATATATGCCAAAGACAGAAATGGAATTGGTCCAATCACCATTGTGCACAATTTGAGAAAGCAAGGAGACATGTAAATAAATCTGTTTCTGCGTTCCTCAGAGATTATAGCATGGGTTCTATTTACCACAACAACTTGCGATACCACATGCAAGACGTCTATAGGAGAGACGGTGTTCATTTCACGAATGAGGGAAACAGAATCTTCCTCTGCAACATCAGGCTCTGCATCAGTACTTACTTATAAATGCAGAAAACACTCAATTAACACAAGGGCTCTTTTCAGAGCCACCTTATATCTAAGCACTCAAACTTCTGATTTACCTCCATTTTCACACTCTTGTAAATAGGTGTGCGCGACCGGGTGCGCGCACCCCGTATTTTTTTTTTCGGGGAAAAATTATATCTTTTTGCGTTTAAGGGCCTTACTGCACACCCCGAGAAAACCTACGCAGGAAGACAATCTCTACCTTCTCCCCTTTCCATGTTTCAACGCTTTGAAATGAACAATATATTTACTCACAGTGACAAAATGGCGGACAAAACTTCCTGATTTCCTTCGAATCGAACGTTAACAGACGTCACACAGCCAAAAAAATACCGCTCACGCGCAGCCGCTTTGGTGCGCGCACGTGTGCGCGCCTATAGATATATAATTGACTTTAACTTTAATTTTCTCAACAACTACTGAACGGATTTACACCATTCCAAAAAAAGCGTAATCTGCGAACAAGACTACCGTTTTGGCAAATTTCTTATAAATTCATTCACCCGTTCGAACTGTAGCCGAGTCTAAAGGTCCTATGGAAAATAACATTGAGAAAACACGTTTTGGGACCCCCCTTATATCTCAGCCCCCACTTGACCAATCCCCCCCAAACTTTCAGGGAAGGAGTGCAGCGAACCTAGCCATCTTCTTTGAGAAATTCGCAAAGACTCATCCACCAGGGCCAAAGTTATTCCAAATAGAATGTTGAGGATTTCCTATGGAAAACAATCCTAACTATAACTACCTACTGGCGACCGCCAGTAGGTAATATATATATATATATATATATATATATTTTACAACAAGTTTTCCCCGATCCCGGGGAAGGATGGAGTCGCTGAAAAAACGGCTATGAATCGCTTACATCTGTGAAAGTTCGGAGTTTATTTCCATAAATCCATTAGGGGGTCAAATAACAAAAAAGCAACCAACGCGTTTCGACAGCGTCCGCTGTCTTGATCATGGTTAGCTATGTGTGTAAAGCTCACAGTTTTAAGGAACAAACAAAATATCGAGGTTACGCCCCCTGGGTCTCTGGGTCCCGCCCTCCAGTACTAGGCCTTCTGGGACTGGTAGTCTCTTGATTAACTTTCTGGTATGAATTTCATCACTTTGACCCATCTGGGACCCCTGGGGATTCAATACAAATAGCTTTCCTCATTCTGGTGTAATGCGCTGCCCACTCATCAAACAATTTGTTCATTTTTACATTTTTAACATTTTTAAAGCAATTCCCATTTCGAGCGTAATTTCAAAGGCAAAAACAAGGAGACCCTGTTCTTCAGAATACCGCCCTCTAGTGGGCATCGTCTGCAATTTATGCTTAGCTTGGGTTAACAAACAGTGTAATGTTTCCCGGGACTGGTAGTCTCCTGATTACCTTCATGTTGGATCAGTCATCCTAAACAATGTGAAATACTCTCAGGGGTTTGTATAATGTTTATGACGCAAGCCGGATGGCACGAGAGAGCGTTGTGTGCCTTTCTAAAAGCTCTGGGCTTTTGCTGCAACACAAACTTACACGGCTGCCCTGGCCGTGAGAAAGAGCACCAGCACCTTCATGACTTCACAGTCAGATAGGAAGCGGCTACGGAGATGAACTTTTCCTCTTCTGCAAAGCACGTTATCTCGACAGGGGATTAATTGCTGCCTGAATTCCTGTTCCTACTGAAGGATATTAACGGAAGAAAAGAAAGGTGGGGGAACTGAGCCTACTTAAGGTTTTAATCACGAACTCTGTGTGAGAGGACTTCAACAACCAGCATGCGTAGCATGCAATTAGAAGCCCACACCCACTTAGGGAAAATGATTCACCAACCACAGTGAATAAAAACACGGAGACATCACTTCCTCTGCACTAATCCATGAATACGGGGCGTGCTGCCTCGAAACGCGTCGGATTTTAACTTTACTCAAGGGAGACAGAAGGCAAATAACAGCGAGGCAAAGCAAGCCGGATGGCACGAGAGAGCGTTGTGTGCCTTTCTAAAAGCTCTGGGCTTTTGCTGCAACATATATATATATATATATATATATATATATATATATATATATATATATATATATATCCGCACCGTCCTTCCCACTGCGCCAGTCTGCAATTACCGAACCCACACAGGAAAGAACAGGAAGACCCAGAATGCAGTGAGTTTAGTTTATTCAGTAGTACACCACGGCAGCATAACGTTTCGGCCTACACAGAGGCCTTGGTCACATGGCGCATTGAAGGAGGTGCAAGCAATTTAAAGGGAACATTCATAATAGAGGGGAACATTTGATTGGTGAGTTTGTATGCAGTGGGAGTGTTAATAGCCTGCAACAGAAAAGAGTGTCTGCTAATGCACTAAATTTAAGGCGGGGAAACTTATGTCAGACATAAATGAAAGCCCTGGACAATTAAATCACTGTTTGAATACATTTACACAAGCCGACCCTTATGCAAGTCAGGTTAAATGCATTAATTAATGTTAATACATGAGAAAATGGGGAAACGAAGTATGTCTAACATACAATGTATGAAACACCCATATTTACATAAAGTGCAAGCGTGAAATATCAATCCGATATTAATGTTTTAGGTTCATAAAACAAAGCTGACAGCATAAATGCTAACAGTACATGTATATACAGTACACAATATGAAAGTTGAACCCCATATTTTAAAATATATACAAAATATTTAATATATATACATCTATGAGAATCACCGATTACAAACTTCTACCCCAAGTTGCTGATGAAGTATCAAAGCAAGAAATTAATCATAATGAACATTACGGCTGGCTTTACTGGGCTCTGTTTTGAATATATGTTACCATTTCCCCACCCTATTGACCAGAAAAATCAAACTCCAACACCAATCTCCCACCACTAATGTGAATGCTAAAAGGAAGGTGAAAAATATAATAAGTGCAACATACTTTTTTTCTCTCAAGTGTATGTATTAAAAACTCTTGGTGACATTTGTTTGCTAAGGAAAATAGCAACCAACAGACTACCTAACAATGACCTAGTGTGTTAATTCATGAATAGTCATTTTAGTTTGTTGTTGGCCGACACTGCTATGTGATCTTACTGGTGGCAGTAGTAACAGAATACATTGGCAGCTTCCCAATCATTAATCCACTAGGGGAGAGGCAGAGATGCTATCAGATAGCTGATGTGGGATTTACAGACAAGTGTGAAAATCCTCTGTTGAATTAAGGCCATTAGGGCTCTTGCTATCCATCTCCAGGATGTATCTGGTCTCGAGTGCCCTCAAGATCCCTTCCCGGTTTCCTCCCCTCCTTAATGGGCCTACTGAGTCAATGGCATAGTATTTAAGGAGACCACTGTTGTTACCATGGAACTCCTTAAAGTGCCGTGCAACCGGGTAACTGGTGTCATTGGTGTTGATGGCTCTAATATGCTGGAGAACCCGCTTGTGGACCTGCAGTTTTGTGCTGCCAATATACTGCAGGCCACATGGGCACTCCAGCACATACACCACATATTCCGATTTGCACGTAAGTTGCTTGTTAATCTTGCGGGGTGCCACTGAAAATGCTGTGCGGAACTCAGTTTTATTGAGCCCCTGAGAACAAGCTTTGCAGCTAGAGCACTTCCTAAACCCTCGGCTGGCAGCTAGCCAGTTTTTAGGTGGTATTACTTCAGGGCTAGACTTAACTAGCGCATCCTGCAAGGAGAATGCCTTCCTGTAAGCAATAGCAGGTTTATTAGGCATGTGCTCACCAATAACTGGATCAAGTTTGATAAGATTCCAGTATTGGTTGACAATCTTCCTAAGCGCCCCGTGCTGACTGTTGTAGGTCCAAATAAGTCTGATTGGGAGCTCTTCATTCGTTGCCTTATTTTTCTGCTCCTTCCTGTGGGTCAGTGCTTGGGTACGTGACAGGGTATTAGCTTTTCTAATAGCTATATTAATAAGCTGCTCGCTGTACCCACGAGCAAGAAATCTTACTTTGCTCGCAGCCTGTGCACTTTTGCAGTGGGAGTCCGTACTGCACACCCTACGGATTCTAAGCATCTCCCCATAGGGGATGCTTCTAATCAAGTGTGGGGGGTGATGACTTCCCGCATGCAAGATGGTGTTGCCCGATGTGGGCTTCCTGTACAGCTTAGTATTCAGTCTGCCCTCACTGACCTCTAATGTGATATCAAGGAAGTGTGCCACCTGTTGGCTGATATGAGACGTGAAAGCCAAGTTGAACGAGTTGGAATTTAGGGTTTCTATGAAGCTATCTGCTTCTTCACGAGTCCCTCGCCACACCAAAAGTATATCATCGATATACCTGTACCATCTGATGATATGATGGGTACAGGTGTCATGGTGGGTGCCTCTGAGGACCTGCCTCTCCCAGTAGCCCATGTGGAGACAGGCATAACTAGGAGAGAAACAGGCCCCCATGGCAACACCCCTGACTTGCTGGTAACATCGATGAAGAAACATGAAATAGTTGTGGTGCAGACAGAAGCTGATCATTGTTAGTAGCATCTTATTGTGCTCAAACATCTCTATGGGTCGTCTGCCTAGGAAGAACTCTACAGCCCTGAGCCCATCTGCATGCACTATACTTGTATATAGCGACGACACATCTAGTGTAATCAACCAGTAGTCATCCCTCCACTCAAAACCCTCCAACTTCCTCAACAAATCACTCGAATCCTGGATGTATGACTCTAGTGATAAAACATGCTCTTGGAGGAACATATCAATATAAACGGTGGCTTTCTCCAACAACCCCCCGCACGCCGATATGATGGGTCTACCTGGCGGCTTTGTTGCATCCTTGTGCACCTTAGGAATTAGGTACAAAACTGGGGTCACAGGGTGGTCATTTTTTAGACACTTTAGCTCATCCATACTTAGCAACCCGCTGGAGCGCCAACCCATTAGTAAAGAGTGAAAGTCTGATTGTGCCTTCTTTAGTGCCGTGACGTCGCAATGCCTGTAGCAGTTTGGGTCATTGAGCTGTAGATAAGCTTCCTCCATATATTGAGTTCTTGGCCAAAGCACAATATTGCCACCTTTGTCAGATTGTCTGACAATTATGTTTCCATCTGCATTCAGTTTGGTGATCAATTTCCGATACTCATTGTTGTCATGATTTTTTCGATCATTGGCTTTCAACGTCTTAATATACAGTGCCTTGATCTTTTTGACGGCAGCATCCTGAAATATGTCGATGTTATCATAGGGGGATATGGGGGTGAAGGTGGACCGAGGCTTCAGGTCACTAAGGCCACCAGTATGGTTACTCCCCTCAATTTGCGTGCTTTGTGAAGTTGATGCCTCTGCACGCAAGTCCGCCAAGTCCTGCATCAACGGGATGTCGTGTACTGTCAGGCCTCGAGTGGTAGATTCCAGACCTGGCCTTTTAATCGACCCCCGTGACTTGCTGTTGGTAAAATGCTTCTTAAGCCTCAACTTGCGCGTAAATTTAAAAAGATCTATTCTAATGTCCGCATAGTTGAGACTGCTTGGAGGACAATATGATAATCCCTTAGACAGGATGCCGATTTCAGCGTCAGAAAAAGCAGTGTTGGTCAAATTAATGACAGAAAGACCATTGTCCAGTGTTTGTTGGCCGTTACCTGGTGCTGTGCTGGTTACTTCTTTTTGTTTGCGTTCCAACGTTTGTAATTTCGCTTCTTCGGTTTTCCGTTTGGCGCTACATTTTCTGCGCTCTCGTCGTTTTTGGTTTGAGCTTTTTCTGATGGTGGGTTGCGAGGGCGCAAGGTCTCGCGCCTGTCCTGCCTGACACATTCCAATTCCTCCTCCGGGGTCAGCCGTGTAAACCCCAGGCGCTCCGAGTATCTGCCCGCTTCAGCCTCCGATCCGCTGTCTACGGTTGAGCTCAGGTCTGTGAGGCTTGAACCCCCGGGCGAGGCGGACCGCGCTTGGGTGACATTGTGAGCCTTGTTCTGCATTGAGCGTGAGTTCTTTAATTTGGAGGCTTTTATGGCATCGAACTTACGTGCAAATGTGAAGATCCTCCCTTCACTGTAATCAGTTTTGTCACGCTGAAACTTAAAAGTTTTGCGTTTTCTGATGATATCTTCTTCTTTTTGCAACCGTTGTACCATTGTTTCACGGTATTTTTTACACTCCTCCTCGATGCTGGTATCGTCCTCGCATAGGCTCGAAATTTCAGCCTCCAGCACATCAATCTCCGCTTGCAGCTTCAGCCTGTCACTCTCCGCATACCTCACCAGCATGGTAACAAGGCGGCGCGATGAGTCCAAGCTCCACTCCGCCCAGTCCTTTAACATTGCTGGATCCATGTACTCATAACTGGGGGCGAGCATCACTCTGAGTCCGCGTGGTATGCGATTAACCTCTAGGTAACGGCTCAATGATCGATGTTCCCACCATTTAGACTGCTCTCGTTTTGAGAGCTTTTCCAGTAGCTTAAATTTATCACGGAGGTTGGAACCTCCCGCAGCATTGGCACCAGGATCTTCCGAAACAGTCACCGACGGCCCCCCAGCCGGGGAGTCGTCAAACGCTTCCAAGGCTGCAACCTCTCTCGCCTTACGTGCGCCGGCCGCCATGGTGTTACTAAAATTGAAAACTAATGTCGCACTCACTTTTGAATGCGTTTAGTTTGCCTCCTCATTAAATATGCCACAATTGATCGTGAAACAGACCTTAAAGAAATCACCCGAATTCAAGGCAAAATAGATACACTCACGAACTACAGCAATGAGGATCTAATTGACAAAACAATAAAGGAAATGCACTAAAGAAAAGAAAAGCACGAAGAAACCATTAAAAAGAGAAAGGTGTGGAAATTCGCCCGAGACAAAAATGACTATGAACAAAGGCAGGTGTTTACATTTGCCCGCAAGTATGATTTGGTAAAAAAACAAAAAGCAGGAAAAATGGTTAACGTTGTACCAGGAGGGGCAAACCCCAAAAACCAAGCCTCTGCCTCTGCCTTGCATAGCGCAACTTCAGGTTCCGAATCTAGTGGGATTTCTAGTGACAATGACAATGTTAAGCTTTTGTTCCGAAAGTAATTTTAACTTCGTGCAGACTCGTGTGGATGTTTATAAGTTCATCCGAAAATTAAAACTCAGAAAATACTACACCATTAAAAATCATGGCCAAAACAGAACATCTGTACCAAAGCATAAACAACGAGAAGAGGGGAAGATGATGGTGAGGGAGATCCCACTCCTCAAAACTCTCCATGCTTTACAACAGAATGCACCAGAGTCTGAGGTGACTGACACACAAGAGGTCTTAGAACAGGAAGATATTAGTGTCCGTTCTTCGGTCAACAGTCCATTCAAAGCATCCTCGGCCTTTGTT
Organism: Lissotriton vulgaris; assembly: GCF_964263255.1. Classification (NCBI taxonomy): domain Eukaryota; kingdom Metazoa; phylum Chordata; class Amphibia; order Caudata; family Salamandridae; genus Lissotriton; species Lissotriton vulgaris. The sequence goes on along the minus strand of NC_141695.1, from coordinate 1,544,623,214 downwards.
CCAATCGTGCCGAGGGATGCCATAGACGTATTCCATGAGAGAATTACGGAGGAACTCAAATCTTTACACAAAAAAACGTGCAGAAATAAAACAAAGATCAGAGACAAGGACAAAAAATATTTTCCGCTTACGAGCAAACTTAAGAACAACGATTCAGTGGTCATCAATAGAGCCGATAAAGGGGGCAACATTGTTCTCTGGGACAAAAAAATCTACAGAACAGAGGCATTTAGACATCTGAATGATGTGGAATGTTATGAGCTTTCCAATGGAACAAGTGCATGTAAAATAAATGGAGAGTATAAAAACGAACTTGGAAGATGGCAAAGAGAAGGGCTCATCTCGAAAGATGAATGCAAGTTCCTTTTTAAAGATCATCCAACTCTACCTACGTTTTACTTATTACCAAAAGTGCACAAGGGCGTAGACCCTCTACAAGGGAGGCCAATTATTTCAGCCATAAACAGCACATTCGAAAATACCTCTAAATAGGTAGATTATTTTTTACAGGAATTTGTGACCAAGCTGCCATCCTACTTACAGGACTCTCAAGACTTTCTTTCCAAGTTAAGCAATATACATGGTGTGAGGATTACATGTTGTTAACTTTGGACATTGCCTTCCTATATACATGCATTAAACATACAGATGGACTTCATGCTGTAGAATACTATTTGAAGCGTAGAAACATCGAACTGTACCATCATAATACAATGCTACTCTGTATGATACACTGGTGTCTACGTAACAGCCTATTTATGTTTGATGGCAAAGTGTATAGGCAAACACAGGGGTTGCAATGGGGGCATGCTTCTCCCCAAGCTATGCATGTTTGTTAATGTTAATGTTAGGCTGCATTTATAAAGCGCACTGACACCGGAGGTTTCCTGGCGCTGTTTACAAGTAGGCTGGTGGGGGGAGCATGTCCTCAAGGGGGAACACCGGGCTCTGTTCGGAAAACATGTGTTGCAAATGTGGAGATACATTGATGATGTTTTTATTATTTGGAGAGGGTCTGAGGAAGAGGCAAAAAGATTTGTAGATACAATCAATGTTAATGAACTTAACCTCAGATTTACCTCGCATATTGACCCCCTGTCGATTAGTTTTTTGGATGTCCAAGTTTTCATACAGGAAGGGAAAATAGAAACCAGCCTTTACCAGAAACCCACGGCTGGCAACACATTGTTGCATGCCAGCAGTTTCCACCCGCATCACACTATTACCAGCTTACCCTATGGTGAATTCCTGTGAATTCATAGAGTCTGCAGTACAGAAACTGCACAGAAGGAAGCACAGGAATCTGCTAAAGGCAGATTGCTGGAACGTGGATACAATGAGAAGAAGCTTGATTTAGCCATTCAAAAGGCTAACAAAAAAGACAGAGCAACTCTCATTCAACCAACATTAATATACACAGAAAATCCAGGCGATCCAACTCAGATTTCAGTCGTAACCAGTCAGACATCTAAAGCAGAAAATCCCTGTAGGTTCATCTCTACATACAGCAGACAATCTCATAGTATAAAGAAGATTATAAATACACAATGGCCCATAGTGCTCACTGATTCTGTTCTTAATGAAGTTTTAACTTCAAGACCTAATTTTACTTTCCGCAAGACCCATTCAATGAGAAGTGAATTAGTCAAAACTAGCCCTGAGCTAAATCACAAAGAAAGTTGGCGTTCTACCAAAAAAAGGCTTCTTCAAATGCAGTACCTGCAGGGCCTGCAAATTTGGAGTCAACACCAGTACATACACTAATGCATTTTCGGAAACCCTTATTAAAATCAAGGGTCACTACACGTGTAAAACAGAATATGCTGTGTATGCGTTGAAATGCATATGTGGACTCCTATATTTAGGCAGCACGAATCTAAAAGGACATGCTAGAATCCTACAGCATTTGAGAGTGACGGTCAACTCTGACCCCTCCTACCCAGTGGTTAGACACGTCAAATTAGAACATGACAACAATTTGAACGTGTTACAGTACTTTGTAATTGACAGCAAACACGCCAGTAAGAGAGGTGGTAACCGGGAAAAGTTATTACGTCAATTAGAGACTAAATATATTCTAGAGCTCAACACTAAAACCCCGAAAGGGCTCAATATTTGTGAAGACTTACATCACTATCTCTAGACCGTTTCCACATTAAATTTCAGCCTATATTTTACACTTTATGAAATGGATCTCGCTCAAATAATTATTTATTCAATCTTATCACATATTTATCAATTAATATGTTTTTAGTGCAATTTTAATCTTTTTTATGTAGGTTTTTAGCTCTTTGTCGTGGTGTTCGATTGATGTGTATTTTATCATGAATCTATAATTTTATGGATTTTTGGTTTTTACTATTGATTGATGCCACAGCATGGATTTATTGACCATATGAATTGATTAACATCTGAGGTTAAGTTTGCCCATATCTAAGTCCCATGTTGTCACTTTTTCCGAATTATGAATTCAAACCCGTTCACTAGTATTTGTACAGTAATGGATATCAACATTTTATTGATTGAGATAGCTACCTCTGCCCCTAACCCTGCCCCTCAGTAATATACTTACTACCAAGCTTAAGCTAACTCCCGGCCGGGAGTTTATTTTGCACTTTAATATTGCACTATAGCACATGCACTTTTTTCTGTCATCAAGAAGGATTTTACATACAAACACATATTTAATTGATTTTTATGTTTGACAAAGGGAAAATCGAATGTGGACATATTAATATAAATGCAATGGCCGACCAAAGGTTAATACACCTAGGGCAGAATGGAAATATGCACTTAGTGACTATCGTTTATGTATTTGAACAGTTATTTTTTATCGCGGTCTGATTACAACCAATTGCATGTATTATATCGGACAAAGAAATATTTCTTTACTATTGTATGTCGCACAAAGCACTTTAAAACAAATGTATTTTGCAGTTACGAGATAGTCTGTTTTCCCGTATGAACATACTAACAAAAAAAAGTCTGTTTTCTATATCCATGGTAAAATGAGATGACAGCCTATGATTGATGAATGGAGGTTTTAAAAGTTAATGGGGTAATTTGCACAATTTACCAGCGATCAAGGCGACTGGGATCGCCGAAACGCGTTTGGTGTTTTCGGGCACAGCAATGCACTTTTGAATATTGAAAAAATAATAAAAACCTGCAACTGAAGTCATCACAAGAGTCCGTTTCGCCGGTTTGTTGCGCATTGGCATTGTGGAGTTTGGTGTTTGATATATATATATATATATCTCCTACTGGCAGTTATAGTTAGGACCTATTATGCATAGGAAGTCCGCAACATTCTATTCCCAATATATTTGGCACCGATTGATGAATCTTTGCGAAATTTTCCAAACTTTTGGCCAGCTCTGGTCTGCTTCTATCCTGAAAGTTTCGGGGTGATTCGTCAAGTGGGGGCCGAGACAAAAAGGGGGTCCCAAAACTTGTTTTCCCCATGGAATTTCCCATAGGAACTTTAGCCACAGCTACAGCCCGAACGGCTGAACGGAATGACACCAAATTTGGCAAAGAAGTGGTTCTCAGTTCACCCTTTGGCCTGTAGTGTAGTTCCTAGTTTCCCACTAGGCCCTGCGCATTGGAATAACATAAACAGTAGTATCGACGTGGAACTGCTTATATTCCAGGCCTCCACTGACTATGCTAAACTGAATTGGGTTGTGTTACCAACTAGCTCAGAGGTCACTGGAAACTTTCTTCTCTGCATAGGAAGTGATCAGCTTCCTTGGCACAGACAAGAAGGGATTCAGTTTTCCAACAACCGTGCAACATGACAACTTTGCTCCTCAGATCAAGAGTCGATCTCTAGGGTCGTGTGAAACAATAGACATGTATTTCACTCAGTCAGTCTAGTGCAGTTTACTTTCACGGGATGTAGAGAACAGAGAGACGGGCGTTTGTCAATAAAGGGTTAACATTTATTGAACAGTCTTTCTTCTCGTACAAGAGAAATGTATTGCCACAATTGCAATAATTGTTATTATAAAAAGTACGTACAGTAAGATAAGTATTGCGAAATAGAACTGTAAAAGCATTGATATGGTTTCTTAGCCATACAATGGTTAAAAGTAATAAAACATATATACAGTCATATATACATTAGGCTAACATACTCAACTGGTGCTTCTAACTAAGCCTACCCCAGTGTGCCTGACCTAAGCCTAACACGTGAAAAGGGGAGTAAGTAAGTAGCTTAAGTTAAGTTGGTTTTGCCAAGGTTTGTTTCAAGAATTCTCGTCTAAGGGTTTAGTCAACACCATACCTCTGAATAGAATGATGGAGGATTGGTATCTCCTTCAGGGGTCACTCTCGATATCCCAGTCACCCGCGAGGGTAAACCGGAAGCGCCGGGACTGGATTTCTCTGTACGAGAAAGGCAGCGGCTTCTCTTCAGCGCGTCGAGGAAGGAGGGGGGACAGCGTCCGCGGGCAGCTGGAATCTGCTGGATGTCTTCGCAGAGGGACGGCTGTTCAGCTCCTTAAGCGTACTGCACCATAGGTCGCGCTTTAGCGGCGATAATGGTATCAGCAGCTTCACCACCACAGGATAGCAGGCTGCAGCGACAGAGTGCTAGATTTACCAACACAGGGTCATGCAGGCAGCTGGCATCAGCAACAGGCAACGAACATTGCTTAAGGCAACGTTGGTAATATTTATACCTGACAGGTGCCGGGTTTGACGCAAGTTTGCTGGACATAAGACGTCAATTAAAGATGTCACTAGGAAGTGATAGTTATCAGTTGCTCATTAGAGTTCCATTACTAATCAAAACATAGCAAGCGGGGATTTCCAGGTTTGCTAAGTTTTTATCTTGTTGAAGAACACGGAGTGTTATCTAGGAATATCAGATAGTGACTGCTGCTCTGTCATTGCACTAATTGGTCGCAAAGGAAGTAGCAGAGTCATGCTGGAATGTGGCTCTGTTCGTGTGAGGCCAGAGATGACTTTTCAGAAAATCGCACTTGAACGGTTATGCCAATATAGGGAATAAATGGGTTTATAGCCGAATAGGGGCATAAGGTCACAGTATCGATCAGGAACCTAGATAAACACGCAACACCCACTCCACGGGTTAATGTCCATCAAAATTACTAAAACTAAGCAATTAGATGCATGTGTAACATTGCCCACCCCAAAATACATAAATGCATTCGAAATAGGCGTACTTGTAATACATGGAATTTAGGTACTGTACGTTTTTTTTAAAGCATAGAAATCATTCAAAAATTATTGCATATGACATCAATGAACGATTATGCAAAAGGAATTACACATGAAGTATCTCTGACAGAAGAAATGCGAGATAAATCATCACATAAAAATGCATTGTAATAACATGTGTGCTAGAGGCTGGTGTAATGTTGTTATGTCTCTAGATGTGTTTAGAAATAGAAGTGTGAAGCTTCTGTTCTCTAAGAATAGTTTTTACGTTAAGCAAAGAATTGTTCGTGCCAAAAAAGGTCAATGTTAGAAAAATTGTCCAATTCAAAAAATAGATTTCCAAAGCTCTTGGCAGTTTTTGTTGATTAAAACTGAAGGCCGAATTCAGAGTTCATGGGAACGCTGTGTGTCGGAAAGCTTCTAAAAGTTATTGTTTCTCTGTGGGTGAGAACATCGTATCAGACAGGCTCTCAAAGAATTGGTCTACAAATTCAGGTGATAGTTCAACCAAATTAGATAGCGCTGTAACTTGGCAGGTGTGAGAATGATTGCTGTCATCATATTCGGGAGCAGCAATGCTCACAGCTCGCTGTACCTGGATGATGTTGCTTTTGTCACTCGCTCCACTGTTACCACTTGGCTGTAGTACAGGAGTCTCCACAAATGCCGTCATCAGGATTGGTAGCCGCTGGGGACAACACAATGCGTGAGCCGTTATTGGACTGAGCAAAGTATCGACGTCCATTGGTACTGCTGATGGAAGTGAAAGACAGATGTCCAACACGCATTCATCGCCGCAAAGCATACACCGTAGCACAGGTAAAATGCAATTTTGCCATATCGGTCTGAATGAAAGGAACCAGGTCATGTTTAGATCTCTCAGCCTGGCCAATCCGAGGACGTTAGTTATCCTGTCCCGGTAGCGCATTGCTAGGATTGTCTCTTCCATTCCCATGGGAGCTATGTCTGAGCCGAGGCTTTCCATAACGTAGCAGGAGGGTCAAAAATAGAATCCCTGCGATGAGTCCCAAAAATAATGGTATGCCGCCAAAAATGGAGTGCACAAAATTAGGAAAGATTCCCAAAATTGCCTGGAAGGGTGTTAGCAGTCCCGTAAAGACTGTCTTAAATATGCCTGGGATGCTTGTTGCACTAGACATGTTAAGGAGTTGGCTGAACATTTCTATGAAATGCACGGGGCAATTTGTTGATAAAAGGTCATGAACTTCAGTAGCCGTCCTTGCGACTAGAAGATCATACGTCTCTTTAGATGACGTTATAGGCACTGTTGTCTGTAAAAGTACAGATTTCACTTTGCTTAATGTATCAATTCGTATAGAATAGAGATTCAGACGAGGCCAGAGGGGAGTCACTATGTCTGGAGGCCCGCTCGGGAACAATGCTTGCATACAACATTTGACCATGGACGTTACTTCTATTAGATAACTTTTCCCTGGCGTCAGGCCACAACATCTGTGATCCGTTCTAAGAATGTAACTCCCGTTCGAAAGTTGCATAAAGAAGGGCTCTATCTGAGTTGCAGGTGTGACTAGCTGGTGGCATGAAAGGTTGTTTGAATTTCCATCACATGCTCCGTGTAAATTAATACCCTGACACAAAAGTATACCACTTAGTGAATGTTTACAGTTCTCACCACTAAGAAATACATTTTTGTCGCTGTCACTATAGCAAGAATGAGTGTATGGTAATTTCCATTCGGATTTTACATATCCTTTACCCAATTGTTCATATTGGCCAGCAGGTATGTACTCAAGGCACTTTTTAAATCGGAAAGTTGTTATCGGAATTGTGATAATTCCGTGTATTATCCATTCAATGACAGGACTCTCTGACATTGTCAATGGTAAACTCTCGAGTTTTTCGATGCTCAGGATTGTATAGTCTGCTCCTTTCTGTGCCAAACTGATCTGTTTATCAGTAAGGTTAAAACTGAAAAATAATGACGTTGTGTTGATTAAACGCCAAGGCACATAGCCTGAACGAAGATTTTGCAGCGTCCAGCCTAATTCTATAATAGAGCGTAATTGAGATTGGCCATATTGTAACATTAGCAAATCTCTGTCTATCACATCAAAGGCAGAGGATAAAATATTGTCCAACAAATATATTCTGGAAGACAGAGTCGTTAACCCATTGTCTACCACAGAAAGTGATTTCTCCAAATTAATACGATCAATTTCTCGTATTTTTTCAGCAGTTTCAATTTGCTTTACTTTCCAAGCCTCGTTGTAAGCAGCATAGATACTGGTCGCTATGAAACGCTTTTGACGCTGTTTGCGTGGTCCAAGAATGAAATCACGCAAATCAGCACCATCTTTTAATAAAGACAAGTGTTGCTTAATTTCAGCCAGTGTGGATATAGTTAGCCATTCTAGGCAGAGTTTCCCTACACTGTATGTTGTTATAATCCCTGGATGTTGTCTCTGGGAATATCTAGAGTCTAATCTGGTCATTTTTAAACCCTGTGTTTTATTCAGGAATCTATCTTGACAGCTATTTGTGTCTGTAGGCCAGATTAACCACTTTTTCCAATCAGGATGTGTTCTGTTGAAATGTGAAATTTGTGACACGTCTAACTCAATATCTGTGGTTGTATTCTCAGCTATTGGCTTTGGTATGGACGGTGTTTTAAGGTCTTTGTTCTTAGCTAGGCCAAGACAAGATGTTTGGTGTACTGTGTCATTTAAAAACAACATTTGTTCTGGTATCATGCAGGTTCTAAATAGTGCTTCTATGCCTTGCACCTGCCAATCTTTTGTACCCCAGATTGTTTTCGTTTCAATATTATTTTTCCAATAATCAAAACCAAATGTCATCATTTTGTCATAAAATGCTTCTGAATATATCAATTTAGAATTTGTCAGCATTGTTTTCATTCCTGTTTTATCTAACAGTTTATAATAAAACGTTTCTGCATCACTGGTGTTAAACCCTGAGAAGTATTTGAATTTCTCAAAAAATGCTTTAGAACTGCTTTTAGGTGGTGTAGAACAATGTTCACATTGGTTATACATAAAAACATTTCTAGGCTGTGCAGATTTATGTAAGTAATGATCCCCATAGTGGGTGTAACAGAATATTTGATATTTGATATTTATTGTCATTTATAAAGCGCTAACTTTCGCTCCGGAGGGAGCATCTTGGCGCTGAGCGTACAGAAGGTCATCTAGGGGGGCATGGATCAAATCGCTGCGAGAACCAGGGAGTCGGACTGAGAATAAATCCAGGTTTTCAGAGACTTCCTGAATAGGCTTTCTGAGGGAACGTGCCTGAGGCTAGGGGGGAGACGGTTCCATGCCTTAGCCGCCAGAAAACAGAAGGTCTTTCCACCCTTGGATTTTAGTTTTATACGGGGTTCAGAAATAAAATTGGCGCCAGATGATCTCAAATGGCGAGTTGGAGCGTAACGTTGGAAGCGCTTGGTCAGGTAGCATGGGCCCAAGCCCCTGTTTGCTTTGTATACAGTGACCAAGAGCTTGAATAAGATTCTCTTATGGAGAGGCAGCCAGTGGAGAGTATCAAGGGCTGCAGAGGCTGAGGACCTGCGGGGAAGTTTCAAAACAAGCCTAGCTGCCGCATGTTGGACACTCTGCAGCTTTTTCAAAGAGGACTTTTTGATGCCTGCAAGGAGGCCGTTGCAATAATCCAGCCGGGAGAGGATAAGTGCCACCGCGACTGCTTTCCTGGCTGTGATAGGCAAAAAATTAAAAAATGTCTTTAGTTGCCTGATCAAACTGAAACAGCGCCCTGCGGTGATACGCACGTGTTCGTCGAAGCTGAGGGACGCGTCGAATTGAACACCCAAGTTGCGGGCTGAGGCGACCGCACTTGGTGGTGCTTCGGAGTTATGAGGCCACCAGTCTTTGGGGGAAAAGAGTGTGCCTTTGCCGATGGGAATTATTTCTGTTTTGGCGCTGTTGCATTTTAAATGATGCCGGTTAAGCCAAGAAAAGACCTCTGACAGACAGTTTTGAAATCTGATGGCTGCATCCGGAAGTCTTTTATCTATAGTGACGACAAGCTGGGTGTCGTCAGCGTAGGATGTCACGAGGATTCCGTGTGACTCAATCAACGTAAGTAGGGGGGCCATATATGCATTGAAAAAGAGGGGGCTCAGGATGGAACCCTGAGGAACTCCTGAGATGATGGATCGTTCACCGGAGAGGAAGGGACCCAGGGAGACCGTTTGAGAGCGATTGGACAGGAATGAAGTTATCCAGGCAAGCGCGGGGCCCGAGACACCAATCTCATGCATCCTATTAATTAGAATAGCATGTGAGATGGTGTTGAAGGCCGCGGTTAAGTCGAGCAGGATGAGGACAGCCTGCCTGCCCTCATCCTGCAAGAACTTGATGGTATCCGACAACTCAATCAAAGCGGTCTCTGTGGAGTGGCCGGAGCGGAAGCCAGATTGCTGTGGGTGCAGAATACCTGCTCATAACTAGATGAACCTTGTAATTAATCATGATCTGTGAATCTAGCTGACATTACTAAATCAGACATCATGTCATTAATACTGTTAAAGTCCCAATCATCAGAGAATGTACTTGGTGTCACAAAGTCACTTAAGGAAACCTTTAGTTGATGAGGATACTTCAGGATTTCGACCGGACCATATATCTCATAGTCTGTTTTCTCCCATACTACCCCACCAGGTATTGGAATTGCTGTGACATTTACTGTTGACAGTTCTCTTTTCTTCACGTGGGATGATCTGTGTGGTTTCAGGATTAGGTTGATGTTCTGACTTGCTGTGTCCATTGTAATATATTTTCCTTCAATGAATTTTCCCAAACACAGTACCATGATGAGCCAAAGCAGGAGGAAAAATACACCTAGACCGAACCAGAACTCTAGCCAAGGGGAAACAAGGTAGATTTTCTTCAGTTGATGAAAGAGTTCTGTTGCTTTTTCTTTAAAAGACTTTTTTGTTTCTGGCATCACTTCGGGGTCGTTTAAATCTTCAGAGAAGTTGTCGAAGTTGATGAAATAACCAGAGGCAGTTCTGTCAATTGATGGGATTGTTCTTTCAATCTGTCTCTCGGTAGCACTTTCTGATGCCACCTCATAGTAGACTGGTGTCGTTTCTTGACGAACTGTTTCAATCTGTGTTTCAAGAGGCACGAGTTCCATGGCATTATTGCATAGTCCTTCATTGTGCACTGCAGGCTGATCGAATGTGATTAGTCTTTCAGTTTGAACCTCTTGGATTGTTGCAAGTTTGGGTATTCTGTTGTTTCTTGGGAGTCCACTGGGCCTACTGTTGATTATAGGCCACATGCTTGTGGTTTTACCAGATCGATAGACACGACTCTGTTCTCCTTTTTACCAGCAAGGGGCGGTAGCACAACTGATCTTGTTCCGGTGACTGCCAAGACAGGTACTGCTTTTCTGTAAGAAGGCCCAAATTCCTTCTTAACCGCGATCTTTTCTCTGACTAGATCCCCAATCTTTGGAACCCAGACAGGCCTTGCTGGGGCTGTTGCGGGTGGTGCCTCGTCAGTGGTACTTGGCTGTTGCTTTAACTTTATGTTGCTTAATGATTTTCTTATTTCATTCAGTTCCTGTAAAACAGCCAAACGATCCTTTACATCAAAGTGCGTTGGTTCTTCTTGTACCACTGACATCTGACTATCGAGGTCCTGAACGCGCATTCTAATTCCGAACAATAGTTCGTATGGGCTGAAACCTTTTAGAGAATTTCTTGGCATGTTGTTAAGACTAGTCTGGACACTTATTAAATGTTTGACCCACCCAGCGCCTGAACCTAATACCTTCGCTGTTATAGATTGCTTTATGTCACGGTTTTTTCTTTCTACCACACTATTCCCTTCCGGTGCGACGGACAAGAATACCGCAACCCAATTCCCATGCTGGCCATGGCCTCCTTATAGGCTCGAGAGCTGAAAGCAGGACCCTGGTCAGAATGGAACGTGGTAATTGCGTATGTGCCGATAAAGACTCGCAAATCTTTTATAACCGTTCTAGCGTCAGCCGAGCGCTGGAGGCCTAATTTTTTAAGTGCTTTTCGTCTTAACTAATTAATAGGACGCAGGTTGGGGTGTAGGCAGCGTTATGCTCTTTCTGACTGGTAGCCGGTAGCAAGGTTCGCTACTGCGATCCCAATTGCAGTTTTCACAGTTGTTTGCATATATTTGGTGTTCTACACTCATTCCCGGCCACCAGTATACTGATTGTAATTCAGTCAGAGAAACCTTAATTGTTTGGTGTCTCAGACCCAAACCCATAGGTGCGTCTGCTATTAAAAATATTCTCCTGTTCGTGTTTGGAATTACTCTGTCCCCCACTCCAGGGATTCGAGCAAAAGGAACGGAGTTTGCATCGATTATGTATGCATAATTGAGTGGATAGTTTATGGGTAGTGCTGCACAGTCGCCGTTTACGGTCGTTTTTACTGCCAGCATGGTTTCCCCGTCTATGTATTTATCTGTACGCTTTTTAGTGGCTACGGAAGCCGGTTTAGTTGCTTCCGCTGTGGCTGTATTAGCCAATGAATTCCCTGCAACGTGAACGCCATCACGTTGAAGACTCTGTGCGTGAATCACGTGAGTTTTTGTAGTTCTTTACTTAAAAGAGCTACCTCGTTCCAGAGCATTTTATGCTTTATTGTGGCACCTGTGTCATCTTTGTAGTCGTTTTCGATCCAACTCTGCTGTTTATTGTTGTAAGAATTGACGCAAAAATTAGAATCGCACACTATAAGTGTGGGGAATTCGCGTTCTGCATTTTCGAGCGCCATCTTTAAACATCTGATTTCAGTTCTTTGAGCCGAACAGTACTTTACTGATTCAGTTTTTGTTATTTTCGGTTTGATTTTACCGCACCGCCAATGACATTTAATGATCGCACATGCTGCATCGTAGGATTTTCTCTCTACGTTGAAATGCTGTACAGAGCTATCTGTATAGATTATACAGGCATATAATGGGAGAGGCAGAATTTCGATTGGCAGAGGATATTCTTCTTCATACTCTAAATCATTCAGTTCTTCGTATTGCGGGGCGAAATAGTATTTCACATCTTCCGCTCCTAAAGAATCTATGCACTGTATCCATTTCGGATCTAGTGACACTGTAGGCAGGTTTACTGGGCTGAATAGCGCCTCGAAGGCGGATTCCGCTGTGAGGATGTTAATCCTTTTGCCGTGTGCTAGTTCTCGTTCATTTGCTAGTGCGATTTGCACTGCGTTCACAGTTCTTTCTGTGCGACTGAATGTTTTTTCTGCTTGTGTGTACAAGTGAGATTTAATTGAAATTGGTACCTTTTCTCCCTCATTAGAGGTTAGGTATGTGAATCCGCATCTTCCTGGGATGACTCGGATTACAAGATCGATCGTGTTGTCACGTGTATCTAATTTTGTTTTTGCTAACATGTCTGTTTGCAGTGATCTCAAAATTTCTGTGTGTTTTTGAGTCCAATTGATTTGTTTAAAATCAGGTTTAATTAGTTCGTAGAGAGGTTTAACCCTCTCTGCGTAATTTAGGATGTAAGTTCTTCCGAAATTCAGAAAACCTAGAATGGATTGTAAATTCTTCAGCGTTTTTGGAGCTTGGAGTACAGCGCACTTCTCTAAGAAGTTGTCCGCTAGGCTTTTCCCTTCACTTGATAATTCGTACCCTAAAAATAGTACTGTCAGATGGGCAATTCGGGACTTTTTAAAGTTGAATTTGTAACCCTCTGCTGCGAACCCAAGTATAATGGTGTTCTCTCTTTTCAAGTGAGTATCCAAGTCGTCATCTGTGAGATAAATATCATCTACGTAAGATAATGCTTCATCATCATAGATTTGTAGTAACTCTGTTACCCTAGCTGAGAATAGTCCTGGGCTGTTCTTGAACCCCTGTGGGAGTCGACAGAATTTTTTCTGCGACCCAAATGCAGAGAAAGCGGTCAAATATCTGCTTTCTGGTGCAATGTTCTGACAAAAGAAACCATTAGATATGTCTAATGTCGTTTTATATTTTTTCCTAACTATGTTATTCATTAGGGCTGCACTATGAGAGTTTTGTACTGCAAAAGTTTTGCAACATGTATTAAGATGTCTGTAGTCCAAAACTAGACGATATGAATTGTCTGGCTTGGAGACAGGAAACAAAGGATTGTTCATTTGAGAGGTGCATGTTTCAATCACCCCCTGGTATTCAAGTTGATCTAAGATCTCCCTGACCTGTTTTTTACCTTCTTGCTTTATGGGATACTGCCGTTGGGCAGTTGGTTCACTTTTTAATTGGATTTTGTGAGGCGGAGAGTCCTCATCCCATCCTACATGATTTTTATACAATGCAGGTGCCTGGGCTACTGCCCATTTCCCTGCATATGTATATTTTTTGTGAATCGGAATGTGATTCGAGAAGGCAGGCATAATCACTTCTTCGCCACGAGGGCACTCCCTGACAAACTCTGGGGGCCAATCTTTTTCAGCTAACAGAATATCATAGCCTTTTGAGAGCTTATCCCAAAATAGACCCTTAATTTTCCTAGTCTTATCACCCTCTATACGCAATGTTATTTCGTATATTTTATGGGGCTCGCTAAGTCTGGTGTCGGCAGTTTCAACCTGAATGTATTCATTCGTGTCCACTGTCTCCAGATGACTCATCAAGTTCTTGCGCGCTATACTGATTTCTGCTGCACTGTCCAACATTGTCAATGCCCACTCCCCGTTTTTCAACTGTGTCCTCAGTATTCTCTGCATGGTTGATTACTCTAATACTGGCTACCTTCTTTTTCTGAAATTGAGATTTTTTACTCTGAGCAGGTTCCTTGTCTTTGGACTTGGTGTGCTCTCCTGGGTCTGACCGTCCTCTTCTTTCCGAATTCTGTGGAAGAGATCGAGAGGGACGTGTATCAATACTTTGATATCTATCAGGTTTTTTCAGATTATCCCTATTTCTAAGGTTATATCTTTTCTCAGAGGGCTCCCTCTGGGGAGACTGGCGTTCTCGAGTCGGAGTTCTTTCCCTCCGTCGAGGAGACCTTCCTCTGGACTGGAAAACTTTTTCCTTGGGAGTGGATTGTTTATTTCCATCCCAGTTCTTTTTAGGAGTGTTTAAATTATTTTTAATAAATAATTTTTCAGGGCTTTCGAGCAGTTGGGGTTTTACTGGTTTCCCACCCAAGCTGTCTCTACCTAATTCTTCATAGCATTTTTCTATGATTTTTGCAAGCTCAACAGGATCTTTTATATCTGTTTCCCTCAACTTCTGGCGAATCGCCACAGATGCTGCTTCCCCTTTAATGTTGGCTAATAATATAGCCGTGACCTGCTTGAAGTCTTTCAGTAATTTCATACCTAGATTTAAAGCGGGCTCTGGACCGAATTCATTTTGAATCTGTTTTAGCACTTCTGGTATTACCGCAATAGACGGAACACCGTGTGTTTTTGTATAAATGGAAGCAAAGACTGTACCCCAAGTGTCACAGTCCTCCACGTGTGGTGCGATTCCCATAGGAAGGCAGATGGTCAAGATTCTGTGTTTCTCAATAGGGGTAGTATCAGGAAATACTGCCTCTATTTGAGTGATTTTCTGTGCTAACCAGAAAGGAATTTGTTCCCGTTTTACGGGTGTTTTACCAAGACATGATTGTATGTTCTGTGGTGTAATTTTATTTGTGTTCCCCTGATGAGGGGTCAGCTGGTGTGAATTAACAGCTGGCTGGACTGTTGCAGTCCGCATTACATATTGGACTAATTGCCTATGTATTTTTATTAGTATGTTTAGCTGTACTAACAGCTCTTCCTTAGACATTCTTGCAATGTCAGGATGTGGTGTGTAGCTGGCTAGAACCGGCCACGTTGCTCCTGGTCTACCTAGTGGACCGAGCCTAGTTATGTGATTATTGTGTTTTAGGGCGCCATTAAACCAGAGCAGGTGCTCTTGAAATTTAAGTGAGATTTCAATCTCCTCGAAAGGAGCGTACTCTCCCGGAGGTTCCTCTATTTTGTAATAGTGAAACTCTTGTGTTCTAGCGTTTGCCGCTGGAAAGTTTATCCATGAATAGAATACCTCTGTCTGCCGATACTCGTGAGCCTCTATCACGAAAATTACTGTACCACCTTGAGGTGTCAGTCCGTTTTCTATAAGTTTTAAAGTTATAGATTTTCTTAAGTGAACCAGGATGATAATAGCATCCGGGTCTGCTTCTAGGAGACTCGAGTCTTCCTCTATTAGTTGGGCTGCAAGTCTAACTGCTTCCCTTTCTTCTTCACTGTCTGTCATTTTTTTATAAATGCAGGCTTTGCAGAGTAGGTCTCCAAGGAGACAAAGATTAGGTGCACAATACTTTTGGAACACTGTATCCTTCAACGTTGAATAAACCAGAGCTTTACATAGGAATCTCTTCCTACTAAGGTCGGGCGGATTTTACCTTTCACCCACTCCAGACGTCTATTGGAGTATTTACGGGAGAAAGGGGTCTGTGAAATATGCACGACTGAGTTACTCTATAAGTCTTACGTTAGTTTATCGCCTTACCAAACGTTGGGCGCCATGTAGTGTAGTTCCTAGTTTCCCACTAGGCCCTGCGCATTGGAATAACATAAACAGTAGTATCGACGTGGAACTGCTTATATTCCAGGCCTCCACTGACTATGCTAAACTTAATTGGGTTGTGTTACCAACTAGCTCAGAGGTCACTGGAAACTTTCTTCTCTGCATAGGAAGTGATCAGCTTCCTTGGCACAGACAAGAAGGGATTCAGTTTTTCAACAACCGTGCAACATGACAACTTTGCTCCTCAGATCAAGAGTCGATCTCTAGGGTCGTGTGAAACAATAGACATGTATTTCACTCAGTCAGTCTAGTGCAGTTTACTTTCACAGGATGTAGAGAACAGAGAGACGGGCGTTTGTCAATAAAGGGTTAACATTTATTGAACAGTCTTTCTTCTCGTACAAGAGAAATGTATTGCCACAATTGCAATAATTGTTATTATAAAAAGTACGTACAGTAAGATAAGTATTGCGAAATAGAACTGTAAAAGCATTGATATGGTTTCTTAGCCATACAATGGTTAAAAGTAATACAACATATATACAGTCATATATACATTAGGCTAACATACTCAACTGGTGCTTCTAACTAAGCCTACGCCAGTGTGCCTGACCTAAGCCTAACACGTGAAAAGGGGAGTAAGTAAGTAGCTTAAGTTAAGTTGGTTTTGCCAAGGTTTGTTTCAAGAATTCTCGTCTAAGGGTTTAGTCAACACCATACCTCTGAATAGAATGATGGAGGATTGGTATCTCCTTCAGGGGTCACTCTCGATATCCCAGTCACCCGCGAGGGTAAACCGGAAGTGCCGGGACTGGATTTCTCTGTACGAGAAAGGCAGCGGCTTCTCTTCAGCGCGTCGAGGAAGGAGGGGGGACAGCGTCCGCGGGCAGCTGGAATCTGCTGGATGTCTTCGCAGAGGGACGGCTGTTCAGCTCCTTAAGCGTACTGCACCATAGGTCGCGCTTTAGCGGCGATAATGGTATCAGCAGCTTCACCACCACAGGATAGCAGGCTGCAGCGACAGAGTGCTAGATTTACCAACACAGGGTCATGCAGGCAGCTGGCATCAGCAACAGGCAACGAACATTGCTTAAGGCAACGTTGGTAATATTTATACCTGACAGGTGCCGGGTTTGACGCAAGTTTGCTGGACATAAGACGTCAATTAAAGATGTCACTAGGAAGTGATAGTTATCAGTTGCTCATTAGAGTTCCATTACTAATCAAAACATAGCAAGCGGGGATTTCCAGGTTTGCTAAGTTTTTATCTTGTTGAAGAACTCGGAGTGTTATCTAGGAATATCAGATAGTGACTGCTGCTCTGTCATTGCACTAATTGGTCGCAAAGGAAGTAGCAGAGAGTCATGCTGGAATGTGGCTCTGTTCGTGTGAGGCCAGAGATGACTTTTCAGAAAATCGCACTTAAACGGTTATGCCAATATAGGGAATAAATGGGTTTATAGCCGAATAGGGGCATAAGGTCACAGTATCGATCAGGAACCTAGATAAACACGCAACAGGCCTTTCGCTTAAATGGTGTCAATCTATTCAGTAGTTCCTGAGAAAATTACAGTTGAAGTCATTTATATATCTATGGGTGCCGTGGATCCGTGGATTGTGCGAGGATTGTCATCGTACTATAAGCGCACCCTTCCGATCACGCGCTGAACGCTAATTGGCTGTCAAGTGGTGTCAACATTCAAAACCAGGAACTGTTGGCAGCCCTTTTGTGCCTTGGTAAAAGCGAGTCTGAGAAAGTCAGTGGAATATGTGTGCAAAACGTAGAAAGGGGGCAGGGTAGAAATAATTTTACCCTCTAGACCTGCTTAGGGGCTCCCAGAAGGATCCCCAGGGCCCACAATGTATTTGTTTAAAACCTTTTGTTTTCTGCATACCTTTGGCTCCAGAAAATATAGCTGTGTCTCACAATCCACGCTCTAAGCATCTTGAAGGGAGGTCTGGGTGCACTCAGATGGTCTCTGTAAATGAAATGACAGTTTGAAAACTAAAATTTTTCTAAAACGGTGGATAAGATGCATTTTTAAAAAAAAGAAAAGAAATCATTGGTTGTTTGACAACTTTCTACACTAAGAAGTAGGGTGCATGTTATTGTTTTTTAAATGGATGATTCTTATTGGTTAACAAAATCTGATTGAAAGGAACATTACATAGGATAAGCTGATATTTTGAAAAGTCAAGCACACTTGCTGTTTTGATTAGCAACATTGTGTAATGAACTTTTGACCTGTGAGCTCAGTTATGTGTTCCATAAACTGTTTCTATGTTAACAGGCAGAAGGCAGATTGGGGGTAGTGTTCAAATTTATGTCAATTGGAAAGGGTTCAAACGTGTAACCAATAGCAATGTGTGTTTGCTGTTTAATTATTGTGGGAAACAATGTGATTTGATGTTCAGGTGTATATGTGTTCAAAATGGGAGGGAAACTTTGCCATTCTTTGGTTCTGGTGAGAAGTGTACAGAAGAGCTATTCTGTATAAGAAAATCTGGTGTGTGACTGAAATACTTCTTATTCTACAAAACAATTTGAAAGGTGAGTTATTAATTTGTGAGGGGATGTATGTGGTGCATTTGGATTTTAATCTGACTAATGTGTTTCTCCTGCTAAAGTGCAGGGAGTGCTTTTTTTCTGTAGAATTTTATTGTGAGTGTGTGTGCATTTAGAAAACCATTCTGAGATAAGCATCTGTATATTTCATGTGTTTGCAGACAGATAACTATGCTGTTTTCATGTTTAGGTAGAATTAAAAACCTGTCTTTTTTATATATTTGCTAAATTAGTTAGGTTTCAATACTAAAATGCAGTACTCATTCTAGACTATGAAATGTGTTTTGGTAAAATGCAAGGGATAATATTGTTAGTCTAGATTCACGCAGTGAGTCTTGTATGCATTTAGGAATCGTTCTGATTTAAGCGCTCTATACTAATTTTAAGTAGAATATTTTGTGTAATGTGTATAGTCATCTTAAGTGTTATAGACTAGTAAATGTGTTTTGGTAAAATGTAAGGGATAGTGTTGCTTATCTAGAATCACACAGTGAGTCTGTGTGCATTTAGGAGTCACTCTGAGCGAAGCATTGTGGTACTTCATGTGTTTCCTGACATGTGATTGATTAAAAAGGTATTGTGTTTTCACATTTTTGTAGAATTAGAAAATAGTCATTGGTTATGTGTTTCCAAAATGAGTTTATCTTTTATAGTAAAATGCAGTTATGAAATATGTGGAAAGGATGCTTGATGTGTTTGCAGACAAATAAGTACATATACTGTTGCAGTGAGACAGGCTTTAGGGTACGCAGTTCTTGAAACTCTTATGCACTATGCATGTATGTATGTATGTATGTATTATGGCTGAGATACCCGCCACCCCCTCTCAACACAATCCCAAGGATGGGAAACCGGAAACAGTTCTGAAGTTTTTGGAGACGGGAGGGAGTGACCCTCCCGGGCCGTATTTATTAAAATATGAAACAAAATTAAAACATTAAAATAAACAGTTTCATATTATGTACAATTTCATTACCACATTGCGATGTTTGGCTAACCTTAACATATCCTCTAGTACAAAGGTTCTCCTAGCCGAACTAACATCCTACCAAACGTTTACTTAACGTAATGACATCAGGAAGTTCACAACCCCTTCCTCCTGGCCCCAAAGCTCCTCACTAGCCGTCCCCAAAAAGGCTAAATAGGACCGGAACGCCCCTTCATATGCCTTCCTCGTCCTGGATGCTAAACTCTCTCCCACGAGGTTACGAAGTTCGGGGCACCGAGAGACCAAAGAGCTTCGGGAAAGGGTGCCGGCTCCGGGTCCGCTGTGGGCAGAAAACCCCAGAAGGCCTGCATACGAAAACGAGAAAGGGCATCAGCCGCCTGGTTCATTACTCCAGGGACATGTCTTGCTTTGAATAACACATTCAGTTGCATACACAGTAATACGATCTCCTTGAGCAGCCTCAAAACCCATTTGCATCGTGCTGCCTGACTATTGATACACTCAACCACGGTCATATTGTCAGACCAAAATACCACAGAGTGATCTCTGAACCCTTCGGGCCACGTTCTCAGGGCCACGAAAATGGGGAAAAGTTCCAGGAAAGCAATGTTACTTGTCAGTCCACTGTTATGCCACCATGCCGGCCATTTCTGTGCAGACCATCGAGTACCGAAAATGGCACCAAAACCTACACTCCCTGCCGAATCTGTCCACAGCCCCAGCTCCTCAGAGGACACGGCTGGTTTATTCCAGACGACTCGACCATTGAAATCCGCCAGAAATGCCAACCAAATGCGCATGTCCTGACGGACCTCGGCCGAGAGCCTCGTGCGATGATGGCCCTCCTTCAATCCGACCATGGCTTGAGCGATCGAACGGGAAAAGGGGCGGGCCATAGGTATGACTCTCAGGGCAAAATTCAACTGACCCACTAACTGCTGTAACTGATGCAGCTTAACCTTAGCTTCACTCAGACACATTTGCAGGGATGCCCTGAACTTAAACACTTTATCACTTGGTAAACGGAAACAACCTTCTCCGGAGTCTAACTCGATCCCCAGAAACTCGAGGCAAGTCGAAGGACCCACCGTCTTACCTGGTGCCAATGGCACGCCAAACTGATTCATTAAAACACAAAATGCAGCCAAAGCTTGCCCACATCCCGGATCCCCGGCTGCCCCCAGGAACAAGAAATCATCGAGATAATGCATCACATGTTGAAAACCTGTCTTCTTTGTGAAGACCCATTGTAGAAAAGTACTGAATTTTTCGAAATAGGCACAAGAAATTGAGCATCCCATTGGCATACATCTATCCATATAGTACTGACCCTGAAACATGAAACCCAGTAGACGCTGATCGTCTGGATGTACCGGGAGCAACCGGAACGCTGACTCGATATCAGATTTTGCCATCAGCGCCCCGGGCCCCAGGCGATTCAAAATGGCCACGGCCTCATCGAAAGATGCGTACCGTACCGAGCATATTTCCGGGTCTATCGCTTCGTTTACGGAAAGACCACGAGGGGCTGACAAATTATTTATCAGCCGAAACTCACCCGGGTCCTTCTTGGGGACCACTCCTAAAGGCGAACAGACCAAGTTAGCCACCGGGGGTACACTAAACGGACCGGCGACTCGACCTCGAGTAACCTCCTTCCGGATCTTTTCCTGTACCACGGTCGTATGCTGCAAGACCGATATCTGATTTTTACATTTTTCCACACCCTGAAAGTCCCCCACTGGGATGCGGAAACCATATGAAAACCCGTTCCGCAACACCCCAGCGGAAGCACGATCCGGGTATTCACTGAGCCAGGGAATCATTGCCAAGGTATCAATCGGGGTAGGTAAAGGCGCCCCTCGGACTATGTTAGACCTGTTTGGCACCTCCTCTACCCCCGTTCTCACCCGTTTTGGCTCTGCACGTGGACTCAGGATGGGATGATTGCCCACACCCACTACATTCGTGTTTAAATTTACACGATCCCTGGGGCCTAGTACACTTACTCCTGTTAAAATTCCAACAAACCCCTTTTTTACCTGTATTACCGGCAGGCCTCGAGTGATTGTCGGTACCCGTACCTGATCGAAAAGGCGTCCCCGCATACTGACGGGAGGATTCGCCCACATTACTCCCTACTAAGGGCACTTTCAACATACCCGTCTCCTTCATTTTGGACCAGGACACAGAATCATAACAATCCCAAGTTAAGTCTTTATCATGTTCTTTTGCCTTTCTGAAAAGATTATCATAGCAAAACCAATGATTACCCTCGTGTGATACCGAGTACCCCATGATCCGTGACTGATAACTCGGCAACTCCGGTAGCAATTCGGGCCTCCGTTCTCCCAAAATCGATGTGAAAATTCCCCATGCCTTGCCCCAATTGCCGACATTTTCATTAACCTTAAAGGCGGCCATCTTTGCGCGCCAAACACTCGGATGCATGAGATACTTCTGACCTTTAACATGCTCCATCTCATAATGATCAGTAAGCAACGAGAAGATGTTTACATACTCCCCTGCCCATATCTTTTCTTTAATAGCTAGAGGAACATGCTGACCCAACCTCTCCCTTCGAGAGGGAGCCGACTCTTCCCTCGCAACCGGCAATGGCCGCTTACCTGAACTGGACGCTGTCTCTGTGACTAAAACCGTCCCCTGTGGCTTCTCTCCGGCCGCAGCCGGCGTCGATACCTTCGCTGCTTCACGAGTTTCCCGCAGTTGCTTCATTAACACCTGCGCGTCGACAGCCGTGGCGCCCTTGCTACTCTTACCCAACCACGCTGCTACTTGTGCTGCCAGCTCGGGTGGCATGTCTTCCCCGGACCCGGGGGTGACCACCACGGGAATCGGATTCCCTTCCTCCGGCACAGGAGTGGGTGCTTCGAGCGGGACACTGGGACCCGGGGTATCTCCCTCAGCTGCTCCTCTCCTGGGCCTCTTGCCTTTTCCTCCCGGGGCCGTTCCCTCCGAAGGACGTTTCGGGCCCCCTTCCTCGTTTTTATCCACCCGCCTCTTCAGGTCGGTCATCTCCTTCATGAGAACACGCAGCATCTGTTCGGTAGTCATCCGCTTTCCCGCCTTCTTCGGCATTCTCCGACAGAGTATCTGTAAAACAAACGAGAAAGATTACAACGCTCAAAAATGGCTCTTCGTTCCGTCTCGAGCTCACGTGCAGCGAGGAGGTGCAGCTTCAGAGCACAGGAACAAGAGGATGCTTTCTGGTCTTGCTCCTCCTTTTATCCGTCTTCAGGGCGGGCGTAAACCCGCCCCTGCCTGCCCCAAGGGCGTGGCCAGCCGCGTCGGTGTCTAGGCCAACCCACTCTAGGGCGGGAAAAAGGCGCGCCCCGGCTACGCCGCTTCGGGCATACCAGCCGAGACTCGCCTCCCGCCCAAGATGGCTTCCCGGGGGGATCGTGGTACTCTGCCATACGTTCGGGGGGACCGATTGGTCGCCCCTTGCCATTTGTTTTTGTAGAGCGCATATTTCACCATTAGGTCTCATAGCGCTGGCAGAGGGTATGGGAGATGCGAAAGGGAGAGGTTGTTATGCTGTAGTATGCATGTAGTAGTCTAACCACCCAGGCAGCTCTGTTCCGCTCCTATCCTGAAAGTTTCATGGTGATTCGTCAAGTGGGGGCCGAGAAAAAAGGGTGTCCCAAAATGTGTTTTCCCCATGCTATTTCTCATAGGACCTTTAGCCTCAGCTTCAGCCTGAACTGCTGAACGGAATGACACAAAATTTGGCAAAGGAGTAGCCCTCAGTTCAGACTTGTGCCTTTTTCTTAAATGGTGTCAATCAGTTTAGCAGTTCCTGAGAAAATTACAGTAAAAGTCATTTATATATCTATGGGCGCGGTGGATCCGTGGATTGTGCGAGGATTGTCATCGTACTATAAGCGCACCCTTCCGATCACGCGCTGAATGCTAATTGGCTGTCAAGTGGTTGTCAACATTCGAATCCTGGAACTGTTTGCAGCCATTTTGTGCCTCGGTAGAAGCGAGGCTGATGAAGTCAGTGGAATATGTGTGAAAAAGGTAGAAAGGGGGTAGGGTAGAAATACTTTTACCCTCTAGACCTGGTTAGGGGGTCCCAGAAGGACTACCCGGGCACACAATTTTAATTGTTTTATTTTAAAAAGAACCAGCAGGTGTGTGTAGGGTGCTCGGGCTCTGCTGTAAAAAACATAAAACAGAGCTTTTATATAATTAGCCCCCCGGGGGTTTAATACCGGGGACTAAATCATTAAATTTTATGGGGGGCACTGAGGGGCCCCCCAGCCCCAGGGATTATCACCCCCGGGGCTAAAAAAATTGTGTGGGGAGGGGTCCAAGGTCCCCAAAACCACGGGGACCATCAACCCCCGGGTCTTTATGTAGTGTGGGAGGTGGACTGGGTGGCCCCCCCTCCTAGAGCACTCAAGGGCCCTGTCACCCCCGGGATATAAACAAAAATACCACCACCTTTACTTTTGTGTTTCAGGCCTATATTTCCCCAGTCACTATCCATGCACTACACTACACTACACAAACACTACTGCACTACCCTAAAACACTATCAAGAGTAGAGAGAAATCTACTCCCAGCATGCACCCCTAGCCTACCTATTCACCACTGCACTACCTTAAACCTTAAAACACTACCCCAGCTTGACACCTACACTACCCAAATACCATTGCACTACCCTAAACCTTAAACGTACCCTAGCATGACCCCTTGCCATAGTCAAACACCACTGTACTACCCTAAGATAGTACCTCAGTATGAACCCCTACACTACACAATCACCAGTGGACGACCTTAATCTCTAAATCTACCCCCAGTACAACCCCCTACACTACAGAAACACTAAAACAGTACCTGAGCACGACCCTCTACACTACTCAAACACCATTGCACTACCCTAAACCTTAAATCTACCCCAGCATGACAACCTACACTACTCAAACACTACTGCACTACCCTAAAACACTATCAGAGCACGACCCACTACACTACACAAGCACCCATGCAGTACCCTAAACTGTAAAATACTACCCCAGCACGACCCCTCACTACCCAAATACCATTGCTTTACTGTAAACCTTAAACTTACCCCAGTACGACCCCTTACACTACACAAACACCACTGTACTACCGTAAAAGAGTAGTTTAGCGCTATTCCCTACACACATAAACACAATTGCACTACCCTAAACCTTATATCAATCCCCAGCATGACTCACTACACTACCCATTCATCACTGCACTACCCTAAACCCTAAAACACTACTTCAGCACGACTTCCTACACTATCCAAACACCATTGCAGTACTGTAAACCTTAAATGTACTCCAGTACAACCTCCTACACTACACCAACTTCTTTGCACTATCCTAAAGTCTAAATGTACTCCCAGTATGACCCCCTATACTACTCATTGACCACTGCATTACCCTAAACCGTAAAACACTACCCCAGCTCAATTCCTACACTACCCAAACACTATTGCACTACCCTAAACCTTAAATCTTCCCTAGCATGACACCCTTACTTACTCAAACACTACTGCACTACCGTAAAACACTGTCACAGCATGACCCTCTACACTATACAAACACCAGTGGACTATTCTAAATTCTAAATCTATTCCTAGTATGACCCCCTACACTATATAAACACTACTGTACTACCCTAAACACTAAAACAGTACCCAGCACGTCCCTCACACTACCCAAACACCATTGCAGTACTCTAAACCTTAAATGTACCCCAGCATGACCCCTTACAGTACGCAAACACCACTGTAGTACCCTAAAAGAGTAATTCTGCATGATTCACTACACTACATAAACACCACTACACAACCCTACACTCTAAATCTACCCTCACATGACCACCTACACTATGAATTCACCATTGTACTACCCTGAACCCTAAAACACTACCCCAGCACGACCCCTACACTACCCAAACACCATTGCAGTACTCTAAACCTTAAATCTATCCCAGCATGACACCCTACACTATGACAGCACAACCCCTACACTACACAAACACCACTGTACTACCCTAAAAGAGTAATTCAGCACGGCCCCCTACGCTACATAAACACCATTGCACAACCCTAAACCCTAAATCTACCCCAGCACGACCCCCTACACTACCTATTCACCACTCTACTACCCTACACCTTAAATCACTACCCCAGCACAAGTGCTACACTACCCAAACACCATTACAGTACTCTAAACCTTAAATCTTCTCCAGCAAGACCTCCTATGCTTCACAAACACCACTGCAGTACCCTGAACTCTAAATCTACCCCCAGCACGACCCTCTACAGTACCCATTCAACATTGCACTACTCTAAACCTTAAATCTATCCCAGCATGATCCCCTACACTACTGCAGTACCTTAAAACACTAGCACAGCATGACCCTCTATACTACACAAACACCAGTGCACTATCCTAAACTCTAAATCTACTCCTAGTACGACCCCCTACACTACATAAACAGTACTGTACTACCCTAAGCACTAAAATACTAGTATTGTGATCATTTAGTTAATATGCATGTACTCATACAGTGCTTCAGGTTTTAGTGTTATGGAGTGCTTCAAAGTCCTATGTACTATGTATGTACTGCTCTTACCACCTTCAGAATTGTACTTCAGGCCTACCATTTCTTAGTCAGAATTTATATAGAATGTGTTTGTATAGTAATAAAAAAGTATAATTTTAAAGTTATTAATAAATATATATTTATGAATATTTTTTACAGATACTGTTTATCACCATTAAAAAACAGTTATCATGCCGGAGAAAAAAGAAGAAAACAAGGTCAGAAGAAGGATACTTACTTGAAAAACTGCTATGCTAATGTAGTGGTCAATGTTGTTTTTTTTCTTAAAGCTTTGCAACAGCAAATTATGGAGAATCGGCGGAAAAAATGTGTTGCTTGTTACATTCGGTATATGAAAAATTAAGAAGTGATATAAGTAAAATACAAACCGTTTCTGATCTTCATAATCTTTTGGATGTATGTTCTGGTTCTACACAATTTACACAAAATATCCAAGAAGATGCTCAGGAATTTCTAATGTATATGCTTACTGTATTGGAAAATGAAGGTGTAGACATAGAGAATATCTTTGGCCTTTGTTATAAATGGGAACATCAATGTGAAAATTGTATGTATACATGTAGCGCTAATGCAGATACTGAAAGATTTCTATATTTGACATTACCGGACTGTAAATCAGTGTCTTTCAGTAAATTAGTTAAAACTGCAAATCAAAACATGGAGTGTAGCCAATGCAAATCGGAAATGTTAGCAACATTATTTATACAAAGATATGGACAATATATAATTGTAATGATGCAACGTTGTACAGCTGAGGGAAGAAAATTGGACACTTTAATCAAACATGTTGTAGCTGCTCAACTATCAATATCAGGAATGACTTTTGTAGCAGTAGCAATAATTTTCCATGATGGTCCTTCAACAACATCTGGACATTGCACTGCCGATCTAAAATGTAACAAAGGCTGGACTCTTTGTAATGATGCTGAGATGATTTTCAAACAACGTTTGCCTTTCAAATTACCAAATTCCTACCTAATATTTCTAAAGCCAAAGTTTTAGGAAGATAATTCAGCCTCTGAGAAATGTATTATTATGATTTAATAGAATTGCCATTGGAAAGTTTACATAAAAATTACTGCAAAAATACAATTTGGCCTTAAGGAAAGGTATTTCTTTGAATTATGGACTTTTTGTTGCACATTGTCTCGGTGTATAATTTTAACCAATAACATTTACATTGTTTATAAATTTAACTTATAACATTTCTTAGCAGTAACCATTTCGTATATGTGTCATTTGTATCATCTGGTGTGTTAGTGCAGATGGATTGTTGTTTTTTTTTAAACAATCTAATTGGTTGGTTTTTTTTGCCCGCTGATATGTGATGTGTACAATTGAAATCACTGTTTGTAGTGAAATTCAATATATTCTGAGAAAAGAAAACAAGGCAAAGAAATTACTTTGTAAAATGTTAAAATTATGCTGTGCTGTTAAAATGTATTATTACATGTTATAACTATTTTTTCTATTGTTATAAAGATCCTAATTCTAAAATATAGAATTTACTATATTTTACATTATAAAAAACAACTAAATAAAATGTGTAGCGTTTTTTAAGTGTATTACTGCTGAGGTAAGTTTAAGTAAATCTTAAAATGCAGAATGGACTGTGTTTGCACACAGTTTTAAAAATGGGAGATTGATGGACTAGATTTGTGCCACAGATTTCCATTGCAGACAGGTATCAAATAGGA
Source organism: Lissotriton vulgaris (assembly GCF_964263255.1). Taxonomy (NCBI): domain Eukaryota; kingdom Metazoa; phylum Chordata; class Amphibia; order Caudata; family Salamandridae; genus Lissotriton; species Lissotriton vulgaris. Next base: position 1,544,595,647 of record NC_141695.1, on the reverse strand, counting down.
CACAGCTTCAGAACACCTGTCTACAAGATACATGGTATAGTACGCAATAGAGACATATGTTGGTCTTGTAGGTCGTGGTACTTGTAGAATTATAAGAAATAAAACTATTTAACTTAAAGCACATCACTAAGGGCCAGATGTAGGTAATTTCCATTTACCGACTGGAAAATACCGACTCACACCGAATCGGTATTCCCCAGTCGGAAAATGGTATGTAGGTAAAAAATCGTAAAAAGTTACCGACTCGGTATGACCCGGTAAGCCAAATCGTAATTTACCGAATCGGAAATGTCCGATCCGGTAAAATCCGATTCGGGGAAACACAAGCTAACCCATGGCCCACATTGCCCATAGGAATCAATGGGAATCACCGAATCGGAAAAATCCGACTCGGATTACACCGACTCGGATTTTACCGATTCGGTAAATACCGATTTGGGAGTTTTAATCTGCCATGTGAGCCTGTCAACCAATCAGGGAGAGCCCACACCCACCCCAGCCAAGGCCCTGTGAATCCAACCAATGAGAGAGAGGCACCACACCCCAGTACCTGGGATTGGCCACACACATGCAGGTGGAAACCAACTGTTCAAACAAATCTGCAGAGGAGAGAGGAGCACAGCATTCACAGGCCAGCAGACTGAGAGAATGGAGGCACAGGAAGGTCAGAAGAATGCTGTTGAGAGGAAAAGGAAGCAGAAGTTCAGCCAAGAGGAACTGCAGGTGACTGTGGATGAGATTGTCACTCACTACAGCCAAATATTTGGGAGGCAGTCTCTGCATTTTGCAGAGACTGTGAAGCGCAACATATGGCTAGCTATCCAGGGCAAAGTGAATGCCATAGGAGTCACCCACCGGGACATTGAGGACATCAAGAAACGGTGGTATGACCTGCGTATAGTCACCAAGAAAAAGATAGCAGGACAGAAGAAGGATGCCAGTCTGACAGGAGGTAGCAGGGCCAAAGCACCCAAACTCACACCAATAGAGGAGCAAGTTGCATCCACCATGGAGTCTGAATGCATCCACGGGATTGGAGACCTGGATAGCACCGCTAAATCTGCAAAAAAACAAGGTAAGAGGCATGTACCCACATGCATCCCCACCCATCCCAACCCTGCACACCACTGTGTACACACATCACACAGCAGGAGAGGCCAGAAATACTTGCAGCAATGCATCCTGGTAGACGTAGTCATGCACACACAGTAGCAAAGTACAGCACACATGACTCAGCAAGACATGCCACACACACCCCCATACAAGCAATGTGGACTGTGCAAAGGTGTGCATGAAATTTAATTAAGAAAAACACACAGACAAACTACAACATTGACACCATGTCAATTTCATTCCACAGGAGAGTCGTCACGCAGTTCTGCACCGCCGAGGAAGGAGAGGGCACCGCCATCTAAAAAAGGGGAAAAAGAAAAATGTAAACAACGTCACAGCGCAGGAGAAGGTGGAGACGACACTACCCAGGACCCCTCAACACCAGACCCACCCACTACACCAATCCCAATGTCCCCTCTGTTGTTTGGGTCTCCAGACCTCACAAATATGCCCATGCCGGTAGGGGAAAGTAGCCAGGCGGAGCCCCCGCACAGGATCCTGCAGACCTCTGAGTCAGAGGATGAGGAAGATGTCCCCCAGAAGAGAGCACCAGTGCCTGACAGGCCAAGAACAACTATGTCTGCTGGCTCTGCGCGCACTACTGTCCTTGGCAGGAGGGCACGTGATGATGGGGAGGGCCAGGATGGTGAGAGCGTGTTCTGTGGGCTGGAGGGCTCGATGGTGAAGGTCCAACGGCAGCAGGGCAAATCGCTGCAAGCCATGCAGCGCCAGGTGCGCGGTCTGAGCGGAACAATGTCCAACATGGACAAGGGCATTACACAAATGGCTAGTAGCATGGACCTGATTGCACAGGGGATCTCAGACATTTCAACCTACATGGGGGTCCTCTCGGACAAGCTTGATAGGGAACATCTTCAGCGTGCAAGGGAACGGCGGTACATGCGCGACCAGACCATGGCCATGAACAGGTTTGCTGCCAACACAGCCAACACAGCTCTCCTCTGCAGACGCTCCATTGCTATGCTATACACGGGGCATGGGCAGAGTTACCTCTGCAATGGAGCAATTGTTGACCTCAAACGTAGGTCATGCTGGTGACACGGGTGTGGAGGAGACTGAGGGGTCAACCAGCAGGAGTGGCTCCAGTACACCTGTCCAGGAGGTGCGCAGGAGCGGCAGGCACAGCCATGGTGAGTCAGGCACCATCAGGGAACCTGAAGGACAGGCACCTAAGTCCCGCAATGTGGTGCGAGGGCGCAAGAACTGAACAATGCAGGGAACTGACTCTGATGCACACAGTGAGAGCAACTGAGTATGTGCATCCAGTGACATTCACGTACTGTCTTGTGACCATCAAGGAGTAGTGAGGATTAAACTACTCATGTCTGCAAGTATACCTGTGTGTGTGTGTCATACTTTACCTAGAAATAGCGTTGTGTAATTTCAGTCCGTCTCAATCTGCCATCTACTGCGGCTGGCCCTGTAGCCTGGGGATCAGCATGTTCTTGGTCCTCATCTATGTTCTCACGATGTGTCAACTCCACCTCTGTGCCTTTCTTAGTAGCAAGATTGTGCAATATTGCACAGGTCACTATTATTTTGCAACACAGGAGGGGGGTGTACTGTCGCGCACCTCCACTTTTGTGGAGGCAACGGAACCTGCTCTTCAGGAGTCCAAAGGTTCTCTCCACAACATTGCGGGTGGACCTGTGAGCAACATTGTATCGCCTTTCTGCTCTGTTGGTTGGGTTCAGGTACGGTGTCAGCACAAAGGAACGCAGTGCATATGCACTATCACCTGGGAGAGAACAAGAGGTACATGGGTTTCATACACATTACACATGGAGCAGAAATACTTTTCAGGGTGTGTGCTACATATTTACCTAGCAGATATCCATCTCCAAAATCACCATTCTGAAGCCGTCTATATATTCCACTGTTCTGAAATATGTAGGAGTCGTGCGTGCTCCCAGGAAATTTAGCTACTATGTCAGTGATGATGTTCCCTGCATTGCATATCATCTGCACGTTGATGGAGTGCGTAGACTTACGGTTTCGGTATATGTGTTCCGTGGCTGCAGGTGGGCATAGGGGAATGTGGGCCCCATCAATGCAGCCTATCACATGTGGGAAGTGAGCCAGTCCAAAGAAGTCTGTTTTAGTATTGGCAAGTTCCGCAGGTGTGTCAGGGAACTGTATGTAGTCTCCCATTCTCTGAGTCATGACATCCAGGAAGTTCCGGAAGAATCGGGACAGACAGCTCTGGGATACTCCTCCTACTGCAGCTATCACACTCTGGTAGCTCCCAGAGGCAAGCAGGTGTATGCTGCACAGCACCTGGACATGGGGAGGTATGGCGTGGGCCCTGGGTGTTGGATGATCCAGGTATGGGTGGAGGTCCCTTATTAAGTCCATGATGGTATTGGGGTGCAGCCTGTACCTCTGGAGTATCTCAGGCTCAGTCAATTGGAACAGAGTGATCCTTTGCCTGTACACCTGCTCCTCCCTTTGCCATACCCTCAGTCCTGCAGCCTGTAGCCTCCACCTCCTCGCTATCACATAGAGTGCAGCCATCTTGACAGGAGGGTTGCATTTTGGGAGCCTTTTTATAGCATCCACATGGTTACCACCACCTTTCAGTCCATAGTAAAATCCGACTCAGAAATACCGAATTTGGATGAATTCGGTATTTTTTCCCTTTCCTACATCTCGATGGCCATGTTTTCCGATTCCTTCGTTTCCGATTCAGTGTATACCGAGTCGGTATTCATCCGATCGGTGAATTCTGACTCGTTAAATATCGAATCGGTTATTTCCGAGTCGGAATTTTACCACTTGAAATTTACCGAATCGGATTTTTTTGGGCACCTACATCTCATTCTCGCAATACAGCTCGGTAACGGCCGATTTTACCGATTTTGGCCCGTTACCGACCGGTATTGGTCGACCTACATCTGGCCCTAAGTGTTTTTTACATGTGACAGTAGGCCCCATCCCTTCTCCTCAGTCATATATAAATATGTGCTATAAGTTTCGTAAAACATAATTACTTATAAATGTATCTTGTTCTCTGTTAGTAGTACACAAATGTACTCATATAATAAGAATTGGCCTAGCTTTTAACTCTCTTTCTTAATCACAAGGTGAGAAAAAAACATTCTATATACTATTTGTTTTCCATTTAAAGATAATTTCATCATAGACAGCACTTTCAGTTGAAAAGGTGTTCTATAGGTCTTGCTGTGCATGTTTGCAGAGAACAGTGAAAGAACAAGACATATATCCAGTTTTATAAATGAATATAAATCTGGCCATATTTGTGAATGGTACACCATTCTCCAATTGGTGTAGCAAAGCACAACAAGGAGATTTTTTTGACTTCTCATAATTTTTTACTTTCAATATATGCTACAATGCACAGCATATATTGAAGGTGAAAAATGCCTTTTCTGATTGTTTTTGTGCAGTAAAGTGTCCCTTGCTGCACAAAAACAATCTCCGCATAACACACATCCTTCCACCATGGTGCAAGGGTGCATGTGTCACCACATGGCTGCAGTTTAAGCAGCTGTGCAGAGGGAAGCACAGACTTGCAACATATTTATATACAAATGTTGCACCCATGTGCTTCGGAAATAGTGCAGTATGCTTTAGGTAAATAGTTCACAGTGTCATACTGCAGCATTTTCTTATAGTTATGCACTTATGTATTCACCTCATATTAAAAATGCATTGTTTCAGTCAATTATGCACTACACATACATACATCTAAACTTTTACATAGTAGCATACAAGTTTAGCTTTTTTTTTTTACCAGAGTAGGTAGTTCTGCCAAGAACTTTTTGTTTTGTTTTGTAGTTCTCTATTGTTTTCAACAATTTTTTTTAAAAAGTTGTTTTTTTTAAACAGGGAAACAGGATGAACAGAACCAAAAACTGTGAGGAGAAAAAAAACTAACAATGGTGGTTGTCCATAGCCCGACAAATAAGATCCACTGATTGCTCACCATAAGCAATGAGACGTCCGCATTTTACACAATTTATACTGACTCATGCAAATTGGGGACGTATATCTGGTGCTGAACTAGAAGATGATGGTGCTGTCCAAGATGTGCTTGGTACAGCTGGTGGTGCAAGAGCATTTTGATGTAGTCTTCTCATCTCCTCTTGTGCTAAGTTGACTGGATGACGTGTCTGCAAATCATTCTTCTTACTCGCAGTCCCACACAAGTATTTTTTGTTCGGATTTCCTCTAGTGAGGACTGCTTTGCAGATTTTGCACGTTACTTTGGTCGCATTGACCTTTTTTAGTCCCGTTGGGAATGTGAAATCTTCCACACTATAGATGAATACCTCTCTGGAGGGGAAGTTCTGGAACACATTTCTGAGTGGTGGACTCTTTAGAATCAGATGAAGAAGATGGATTTGTTGTCATTTTAAAATTTATGAGGTGAATCAGGTCTGTAATGAGCAAAAAAAAGGAGTTCTTCTCAACAGGTCTTTGCCTAAGAAAAGGTCTAAGAAGACTGATTAAAATGGGTGGGGTCCTTCAAATACTTTGAATAGGACGTCTAATGAACCAATCAGATCTCTTTTTTTGTGATCACATGGGGTACGCATAGGGTGCGCGCACCCTGCACGCATCCAGCGCGACTTCGCGAAATTGCATTTAAAAGTAATGTGCTCTTTTTGAAACTTAAACAATATTATTGTTATAATTACCTCACACAAAGTCTTGTGTTAATATTTATATTATACATATATATATATATATATATATATATATATATATATATATATATATATATATATATATATATATATATATATATATATATATATATAAGTTTCTGAACATTTTGCAATTTCCCGGGAGTCGCGATATGCATACGAGGACACGCGCTACCGCGCTACCTACATGTCGCTTAATAAGTACATGTCGCATAAGCGCCACAACTCGCGTACAAGTCGCATATTGACCAGGTTTAAAAAGTTGTACTAATTGCACACTCTACGCTGTTCCTATACAGCAATCCTAAAATGGCGAACATGTGACGTGCAGTGAACGAGCAGGGTACGCTTTGAGTTTGCGACTCCAAAACAAAAAAAGCACAAACAATAATATAAAAAATGGATTTAAGTATATTTTAAACAATATAAAATATTAAGAAAAAGTATATTTTATTTAAAAAAACAAAAAAAATGTATGTAATTTAAAAAATAACATACCTAAAAAAAAGAGTCAAAAAATGTAGTTGAAAAATATAACAAGAAATATAACAATAAATATATTTAAAAATGATCATTTATTAAACCTTTGAAATTCACTGAAAAAACCATAGGTTTCAGATGTGTTATAGTTAGGAATTAGCATTTAAAAAACCTTAGAAATTCACCGAAAAAACAATAGGTTTTAGGGGTATTATACGTAGCTGGACATTTCACTCATACAAAACCATTGAAATTCCTCCGTTATAGTAGTTGTACTAACTATAACTTTCGTGTCCGTAATACGCTGGTGATGATGTCACACATTGAGTTTTTATAAATAATTCTTCAGCATCTTATATGTCAATAATAATCTCGAATGTATTATTATTTGTAACTTGTTTGATCTATATGCTAGTATGATTTATATACCTTGTACTTATTGTGTTTGAAGTCTGTTGTTGATTTTTTATGAACCATATTTTTATTGTATCATATAGTTTGACTTATGTGTCTGAGTCTCTATATGATTTTTATCTATGTCAATTATATATAATTTTTTAATATACATTTCATATTCGACATTTCTTTTCTCCACTGGTCCTAGACTAATTGTTCACGCACTTAGCTGATGGCCTAGGATTTTTTACCCACATCTACATACAAATCTAATCACTTTCCTGTATATTCACTCATACATGTTAGCAATGATCAATAGACCTCTATCAAATATACTTAAACACCTATATTAATATTACACACCAGCACACATCCTATCTTTGGGCAGTCACAGACCCCCCACTGAAGCACACACATTCACTCTTCATTGTAAATAATCAGTTAATTATTTAATAACTAATATAGAGATTCACGTAGCTAGTGACTAACTGGTGCAGCAGTTTACTCAACAACAAGAGAGACAAGCCCAGGATAATGAAGATTAACAAAAAATACATCTAATAACAACATATTCCAAGGAAAATGAACAACTAATAAAAATTATGTGAACGAACTGGCACATATTGCACATGGACCCAACAGTTTCCAAAATAGTGGGAGACCATCCAAACATTATGCTCAGATGGGCAAAAAACCTCAGGGATCAAATGGTTTACAACCATTTAAAAAATAAAAGGAAGCAAGAGACCTGGCTGAAACCCAGGGGCTTCTTTTAGTGCACTAATTGTATAGTTTGTGGGATTACCAAAAACAACAAAGAAGTAAAGATGGCCAACAAACGTGTTTGGAAAATTCAACAACTGATCAACTACAAAAGTAAATTTGTAATATGCATAATTGAATGCCCATGTTCCTTAAAATACATGGGCAGCACGCTATGTGAGCTAAAAAAACGTATTCTGAAACACGTACGTGCAACAATTAATACTGACAGGAGTAATGCAGTTGCCAAACACATGGAAAAAGAACACAGGGGCAAATGGAAAGACTTGAAATGTTATGCCGTGGAATCATTCGGAATACATCCAAGAGGAGGAGACAGAGAAAAAACGCCAAGGCAGAAAGAAACGCAACACATCCTGAACTTTCGGACCCTCACTCCTAATGGATTGAATCAAGACGAAGAGCTTCATTATCATTTGTACACTGAATTTGACAACCTCCTTTTTGATACATATAAGATCTTAATATTAATTTCATATAGGCCTCCTTAAATTTTAACAAACAAATTTTAGCACATAGATTTTTGTTGATAAGGGGTCATCACATATATGATCATAATGTTTAATTTCTCACTATATTTTAGTCACACACTTTTTCACATGTAAATTAAATTTAAGGTTACAGTACTAGTAATCTAATTAAGTAATGAACAGTAGAAAGTTTGCGGAGAAATGACACCAGATGAATTATTGTGATGACACAAACAAATGGGAATTGCAAAGTAGGGGACAAGTGGTCTCGAACCAGTTGCCAATAATTTTAACTGAAATGAGGATTTTCCTTACAGTATACTAACTTAGGGGTTGATTAGGATGGCGGATGAATCGCCACCTCCATGCAAGCGGTGGCGATCCGTCCGCCATCCCTGCCTGTCCACCACTAATTTCCCCCTGCCATATTACAATGGCGGGGGGGACCGCGGCGGAGCGAAACACCATTCGCCGCTTTTCCGCAGCGGTCAGCTTGCTTCCGTTGCGGAAAAGCTCCAATATGGTGGCGGTGTCTATCAGACACCGCCAGCCATATTAGGATGGACTGTGGGGTATGCCTTTAAGGCATACGGGGGTCAATAAGGATGGCGGATGGATCGCCACCGCTATGCAGGCGGTGGCGATCCGTCCGCCATCCCTGCCCGTCCGCCACCAATTTCCCCCGCCATATTACAATGGCGGGGGGACCGCAGCAGAGCGAAACAACGTCCGCCGCTTTTCCGCCACAGTCAGCTTGAACCAGATTGGGGTTAGCAGTGACATAATTAAATGTAATTCAATCCATTGTGATTGTATACTGTTATTGGAGTCGCATTTACAAGTTTAAAAAATGAAAAAAGTGGATTCAATTTTTTGCCTACCTACAAAGTTTGTAGTGTGCATTGTAGAGCTTACATTTTTTAATAGTGAGCAAACTCAATTCCGCAATATGTACAGACTTTATCCTACTTTAATTTAAGTATTAACACAATCTATACATATTGTTTCATCACAAATAATGGTTATGTATTGGGGTGTAGTGTTGAAGTACATGATCCACAATGCTCATCCGTTGCCTGCAGGAAGTGATGAAATCACTGCTTTTGTATGTTTAAAAAGAGAAAAAAAATCAGTGCCTGTTGGTTTGTTATTCTCGTGAACAAGGTCTCTGAAAAGACAGAAACGCGTAGAGATGTTTCTGGCATGCTGTAATAAATTGTAACTGCGATAATTGCAATTTGAAGTCTCCTTACTCCTAAGTGTGAGCGGAATTCCCTTTTGGGGAAAAGTGGTGTGATTTGTTAACAGCTTGGCTTTGCCATTTGCAACTGCACCGCCCAGAGCACCCAGGTGTTAGAAAAGTGGGCCGTTGTGGAAGGAATATATATATAGGCTCCAAAGTACTGGGCACTTCATCAGAAATGGTCTAAGACAGGGGCAGAGTGATGCGGACAGAGTGGGGTGAAGAGGAACTTCAAGCGAGGGGCAGTTGGTACTTCACCGGACGGTAGTCGAGAGCAGCAGGCATGGGAAGAGGGTGAGGGGTGTTTGGAGAGTATGCAGGCATTTCATCGGACAGTGGGTCGAGAGCAGCGGGCAGAGAGGGTAAAGCGGGCACTTCAACTGACAGGGGCAGAGAGTAACAGGCAGAAAGTCATGTAGGATGAAGTGGGCACTTCAAGCGAGGGTCAGCAGGCACTTCAACAGACCGGGATCATGAGCAGCCAGCAGAGGGTATGAAGAGCGCACTTCAAGTGAGGGGCAACCTGCACTTCTCCATACAGGGGTCGAGAGCAGTGAGCAAATGGTGGTGAAGAGAGCACTTCAAGGGATGGGCATTCTGCACTTCACTGGACAGGAGCAGGTAGACTCCAACATGAGATGTCAGAGTGGGTGCAGAATACACTTTATTCAGTAGACTGCTTGCACTTCACCGTACAAGAGCTAGGAGATGGTGCACTAAGTGTGGGTGAATTTTGCAAATTTGCGGTACGCAAATTTGCGGGAAAGCGTACTCGCGGTTTGCAAAATACGCAAACTGTCGTGAAATTGCGGATTTTTTAATTTTTGCGAGTTCGTGTGATTTTTTTTCACCCCGGCGAACGCGAACTTACCCATGCGTTCGTATATGGGCGCGGCCATCTGTTTTTCACTGTTCGCGTTGTGTATTTCAGTTTCTGGTCGCTAGCTGCATGCTCGCATTGCGCATTTCCTGTTCCGGGTTGCAGTTGCGTGTTCACGTCCGTCTTTGCGTGCTCGCGAGGAAAATATTGTGCAAACTTACCAACGTGGTTGCAATGGGCGTGGCCATCTTGTTTTTCATTCATTGCGTTGGTTCTGGGCATGCCTTTTCTATCCAGATTCAATCTTTGTAATCCTTTGTTTGTTTGAACTTTTTTTTAATCTTTTTTACTCATTATCTACCTCTCTATTTTTGTACATCTATATTTTGTGTTTTTTTTCTACTTTTCGTTACTTTAAAACTACTTTTTTAAACTCTCTCTTTTCTTTTATTTACCCTTTTTTCCCTATTCTTTCCTATTTTTCCTTACTTTAACCCAGGACCATGGCAAAGGGAGCCTGCAAGTCCAAGGGGAAGAGTCCAACACCCATCAGCCGGCTCCCTTGCGGGCATTTAACGGGGGCATCTGTAAGTCCCAGGGAGATATTCAGTGTGGTGGAGGTGGCCGCACTGGGCTTCTTTGTGCAGCGCCACCTCCCCAAGACCATTGCAGCAGGCGGCAGGCCCGGTACCGGGTACGGCCTCCGGGAGCGTTACCAGCTATAGGGTAGGGTGTGCTGGGCCATGTATCAGGAGTCTGGGGACCAGGTGATGCATCGGTGGTCCGACATACTGGACCGGGAACAAGACCTGCTCGACCTGCTTGGCGTCGAGATCCCTGGGCTTAGTGAGTACTAGTAGCTATTTAATAACTACTTTGGTTTCTTCTGCTCTGTGTTATATTGCAAATATATGTTTTTTCCAAAGAGCAAGAATGCTGCAGATTACATTGCAGGTAAATTATGTTTCAAAAGCTTCTGTTATTGCAGGTGCTCGCCTGCTCAGTGGCGGTGCTACTGTGCTTACTTATTTTCAATTTTGTGCTCATTTGGCCTGAGTGATTATGTATGAGTGTAGTTTACAGAACTGCGTGATGCTAGAGACTAGAGACTCAAGTCCAGTCCTTCCTTTGTACTCCTGTCTCTAAGAACAGATAGTCGTGGTGGATTGATAGGTCTGCAATTATGACGGGCTGTGTCTGTCACTTCGTGTGCTGCTGACTTCTGTGAGTCCTAGTAGAACCTTTTTGTAGTTGGTTTAGTGAGTTACATAACTTTCCAGTAGATGGTCTGCGAATCCAGCATTACTAATATCCTAGTAGACCACATCGGATAGGTCAATAAATTTAGTGCAATTTTTGTTTATTTCCCCAATATAATTTGTAATTGTTTTTTTGAAATGTTTGATTTAGTTGACAACAATCATCCATGTTTGTGACTTTCTTTCATGAACATCAGCACCTCCCAGGGGCAAGAGGACAGAGGTGGCGGCGCAGGCGGAGCAGGAAAGCCAGGATTGGTCCGTCGAGGGCTCTTCTGCAGGCCCCAGTAAGTTTTCTTGTTAATATTAATAATTATACTTCCCTAACTTTTACAGCACCAATTTATTCCAAACGTTCATCATAATTCTATTTTTCCCTAAATCATCTTTGATCTTTTTGTAGACTGTTTCTAAATTCTTATCCTGCCTCTACTATGACTCTCTGTGCTACTACTATTTATTATTATTAGTCTGTCTGTGTAGCTAGCTAAGCTTGCACAGTTGGCAAAAGGTGTTAAACGAATCTCCTATTCAGCAATAGCTCTAGGCACTAAGTGCAGTCCTCAGGGTTGTCCATAATGTTTATTCAAGTCTTCTTAATGTTTATGCTTTGACAATTCCCAACAATAAAATGTCAATGGCCACCAAGAATAAGAACTAATTTACTTTTTGATTGGATAGGAGGACATACTACTACTGTTGCAGGGACTATTCTGCACATACAGAACTATGGACAAGAAATAGGGCATTGGTGATAATAGGCACAGTTAGACTTTCCACATACCTCAGACATAACAGAAGTTGAACCCCAATCTCCTTACTGACTAGCTAGTATGTCAGAGTCATTATTTGGCCCCCGAATGCAGCAATGATCCCCAATGATTATACAACCCAAAACATAAGACTACGAAGTCAGAGTCGCGACCTCTCAGAGTCACGGAATCATGCTTGCAAATTGCAAACTCTTTCGCTCACTCACTCATGACCAAAAACCACAGAGTCTATGTAAGTTTTAAAGCTTTATTAGAAGTTAAAAACTAGCTCTCTGTGTACTCTGTATATTAATTTTCAATTGTGCATTATATAAAAACATTTATTAAAATCAACTTCATAGAAGAGAAACAGTGAACTCATGAAAACTGAACAGTGGCTGATTTACACATTATTTGTGAGGACCCCTCACCTGGTTGGAACTTAAAGTACTGGTGGTAATGATGATGAGTAACATTTTGCTCTTGTTCGTAGAAGGGAATCTTGTGTCTGTTATGAGTAAAATGGTGCTTGTTAAAAAGCAAGCATTCATCAGTTGTGCCAAAAAGAGTAGCCTGTTATGGCTAAGCATAAATAAAAACACCCAGCCCTTCCGAAAGAAGAATTTTTAGTTTAGACTAGAGAGTCACAAATAATTACATTTGTTTATGTAGTAATTTTTTTTCCATTCCTCGACAAAATAGGGAGTGGTGTTTATGGCATCTAAAAATATGAAATGTATTTTCTAGGCGGAACACCATCGGCACAGACCACCACCAGTTCAGGGGCCAGCGCGGAGGTGGTCACTCCAGGGGTGGATGCGGCGCCACCAGTGCCAGAAGGAACTGCTGTGGGGATACCTTGGCAGTGGGGGGCAGTAGTAAGCTATTATATTCCTTACTTATTGAGATTGCAGAGTAGGCTCGCTGCAGGGGTGTATGTTGTACAGTACAAGTATACTTTACTGTTAAGAAGACTTACAAATTTAGAACTATGTATTGGTCAACCAGGTAGAAGACAGTCACCCTTGACTTCGCATGAGCAATAGCATTAGCGGCGGGAGTTGATGAGTAACTAATGGCCTCCTCTAAATTTGACTTCAACTCAGCTCTGAAAGTTTTATCGAGAAGCCAAGTCAGATCAGAGATGAACTTGATGGATGGGATGAACGAAAATGGAAAGAAGGATGTAAGGAAGGAGGAAGGAAGAGCGAGTTAAATTAATGACTGGCAATGAATGATACGTGTTTTTGAATGCAGGCAGAGGTGTCTAGTAGGAATCTGATGTCTGGCTGGTTGAAGCAAGGATGGGTGGAAGGAGAAAAAAAAGAGGACTGCCTGAGTGGGTGAAACAGAAACTGTATGTGTGCGCAATATATCCTTTGGGTCAAATTCAAATGCAAGTCAAGCACGGATGCATGGGTGGTGGTTTACAAAATAAAATAAAAAGGGTGTTTGTCGGTGAGAAAAAGTAAGGGTTGTCCAGTTGACACATTAAGAAGAATGATTTTCATTTACTTTGAATGGATGGATGCCTGGATGGTATCTTCCTCATAGATAGCATAGGTGTATGTAGAGTAGACAGAGTAGGCGGTCACTGGCTGAAGAGTGTAGTTTGAAGAGCATGTAATACCGCACGTCCGTGCCAGAGTAGCAAAGCCGAGGAAAGTTGAATTTGTAATTTTTGAGAATACTCCCTTGACTAACAGTAGTTTACAAGCACAGTATATATTATGTATCTACATTGTAAAGTTCACATTATCAAGTCAAGTCACAAGTGCCTTCCTCCGGCGATTACGGGGACCACTCACTACCTATGTTAATAGTTTTTTTTCATGTATGTCATTCATGTGTGGCCTATCGGTGTTCACTCAATCAATAAAAAGAAAGCACCTAAAGACATCCTTTATATGAACAAATATCATGTGAAGGGATAGATGATCATATTATCTTCTTCATTTCCATTTGTAGCAGTCAGGGGCAGGGCAGGGTGAAAGGTAAATTAAGTGAGCAGTAGCCCTTGTTGTAACAGAGTATGGCCAGTGCCACCCGTAATAGAAAAGTAAGAGCTTCCCCACCTGCATGTACTGTTAACAGTAACAATAGTGTGCGTCATCATGGCTTGCATCTGTTTTTCTTGGGTGCAAGCTGACTGCGCTGGCAATATGCCGGCTTCCACAAGTTTACGTACTAATTTTGCTAAACAAGAGAGAAGAAGAAGACTGGTGTACTGTCTGAGTCTAATGTAGTGAGTCCATAGTGCTAGTAGAATTCCTGAAACTCCCACTAATGTTAGAGCAGAGGCTGACGAAGTGGGAGGTTAGATAGATACATGCCACAAATGTTATGTACTGTGCTTGCAAGTTGCTAGTGCTACTGTGACACAACTTTCAGTTGAATTATTTTGTGTTAATCTTAAAGAGTATTGGTTACAGTATTTTTTCTTTCTTCATATAGATACTCCTTCTAAACCATCAAGGAAGGAGTTGGCTATCCGGGCAGGGCGCCGGAAGCTTGAGGCAATTGTTGCGGAATATCGGCGGCAGGTGGCTCAGGAGGAAGAGGATGAGTCTCAGTCAACAACAACAGCTGCATCCGCCTCCTCTGCCCCTGGGTCATCCAGCCAGCGCAATTCTCCAGCGGTACGACGCCGTGGTCAGGCAGCCACCCGCCGCTGCTGAGCAGCGAAGCCAACAGCTGCCCCCCACAGTACCTGCAAGGTGCGTGTGCACCGCCTAACCCTGCGAGTGGCCTACCTTGAGCAGGAGGTGGAGAGGCAGAAAGTCCTGCTCAAGGCCCTCCGGAGAGAGCTGCAGGACCACCTGGCCACAGGACACCGCCAACCAAAGTAGAGACTGTCCCTTGCCCCCTTTTTAAAGACCTTTGGGGCGGTGGGAATTGGGCGTTTTTTGTTTTTGAACTTTTGGGGACATTTCATGGACATTGGTTGGGGTTAGGGAGGGGGTGGGTTGGGTCTTGTGGGATAGTTTATTTTTGGTAGGTTCGAAATAATTATTTATTTTCCACTGAAACATAGCATGCACGTTTTTACTGTTTTGTGGGGGAGGCAGGGGGGTTAACTGTATGTTTGTTTTCCTGAAACTTAACTGGCTGGTTGATTCAAATCGTCTAAGTAATCGTCCAAATTTGTACAAAAGTGTCACTGACAGAGTTAGTGAATTTAATTGTCCTACTACTTTACTAGTACTACCGTTAGTCTCTCCTCTCCTCCTACTCCATTATTCTTCCTCCCCCAAAATGCTTATCTTACCTGTGATTCGTGTTTGAGGGCTGGCTGGCTGCATGGCAAATGGCGATTAAGGTTGGCTATGGAATCCTGGACGGATGAAATGGCATTGTTGTGGTGGTAGAAGTAGTGGTACACACTGGCAGTAGCAGCTTATGAAAAAAGGAAATGAGACATTGAGTGGCCTGAGAGGAGCATTAGAACAGTACAATAGTACAGTACACAGAAACAGTGCCATAAATTGTAGCCTAAGCAATGCTAAAGTTTCCAATCAAAAGTTAACTACTAGATGCGAGGATTATGGCTACTACAAGAACTAGTACTGAAGGACACAGCAGCGTAAGCTTTAGTCATGTGTAGGAGGATGTTGTTGATGATGAATCCACTCGATGGTGGACCTGAAATTCAAAATTGAATAGCAAATTCTCATGGGTGTGTGTCAAGCAGAATAAGAATATATCCTCAGATTCCTTGACCTGCCTTGAAATTGATTTTCTGTTGCTTTTGACCTTATCCTCCCCAGCAAGCGTGTGGAATTATTGGTTTCATTTAGTCACACCACAACGAAAACCACACAGCCCGGGGGAAGAGGGTTAGGGTTTGAAAAATGGATGGGAATGGGGGTTTTTGGGAAAGTTTTTTGGAGACAAAAAAAACACAGCATGGACAAACAACAAATAAAGAAAAAAAATCTTTGGATAAGAAGATATCCATAAATCTTTTAAGGGACATAAAGGAAGTGCATGCATTAAGCTGTTTGCTAAATGGATGGTTAGGTTACTGAAAAGTAGTTCTTACTACAACTTACTAACTAGTACTAAATAATTAGACAGTACAGGGCTGCAGTAATTATGCAATTTCACTTGCCTATCTGCCCTCAGAGAGAATAAACACTTAGTAGTACATTACATTAGTTTTAAAAATAGCAAAGAAACTTATCAAATAGCTGTAGGGATGAATTTGAAGCAGAGAGCAAACGCACAGTCGCACTCATAGAAGTTCACAACAATAAAAATTTTTAAAAGATAAGGACAAGTGAAGTGGAAACTGTAACTGTATTTTGTAGTTGTCCTGGTCAAATTGGGAAGTTGCACGCATCCAGCCATTCCTCTTATTCGCAGTACTCCTCCATTTCATCGGGCGCTGCGTCAATCAATCTTGGTGACCACACTATCCACTGCCTGCCTGGCGGATGCGGAATTGCGGATTGCTATGGTAAGCCTGAAGTAATGTTTTTCCCATCGCACAGGGTAAGTGCCGGCCTGTAATTGTCGATGGAAAAACAGAAAGGGATATTAAAACACCCCAGTGGAAAAACATAAGGTACGGTGTGTAGTGTAAAAATACCACTTTCACTTTCAGAGGCGACAGTATTACATACATGCATAATTTCTAAAGTGCCTACTTTGAGTCTCTGTTTCCAGGATAATAATTAGCACACAGCAGGCCAGGGCAATGCAGACGTTCAAGGCAAGCACCACTTAGTGAACCAACCTCCATGTAGCATACCTCTTTGACACAGACAGACAAAGCAGATCCAAATTTATACACCAAGCCACATAGCCGCAATTTTACATGAACCGCTGTCTGGACTCTGGCATAACACTACACTGGCTTGACCACTCAATACCACGACTAGACAGACATGTAGTTCTGCTGTGGTTGTTGTTGACTTGTTTACCCGTTTGCCACTCACGAAATGGCCATAGTTCTTCCGTAAATTGACGATGATGATCCATCCATCCCAGTAAGTGACTGTAAAGATATTATATAGCATTGGTCATCATGACTCATCATCATCATGGTGTTGGCAAACTCAATCTTGTTCATGGAGTTACAGTCTAGACACAGTGAGTCCAAGGACATTTTCCATATTGAAAAATGCAACGTAGTGGCCCTGTCAAAGTACAATTTGTATTATACAAGGTAAACAGAGTAGACTCGAGTTGCATTTAGTGTGTAAAAGATTAAATAATAACAGAACGCATAGGATTCATTTCATGCACAACAAACAAAAAGCAATTTCTTTCATCGGAGCCAGACAGCCATTGTTGTCCACTTCAAGCCATATCATCATTCATTACCTGTTCAACTTTTTGTCAGCATCTTATTCTTAAGTGAAGGGCCACAGGGCATCCTCTCGTGTCAATTTCAGAAGTAACAGTCAGCATAGTCAGTCATTAAAGTCCCTCTTCTTTTGAGGGGACTCATCTACGAAGCGACAGTTTCTTGATTCTACGTAATCAGGCCAGCTGCCTTAATGGAAATGGATAGGGGGAGTCTGTAGGAGGAGGATAGAGGAGCATGACTGAGTTGTGAACTTGTGAACTTCAGGAATGCAAACAGCGGCACCTTCAATATGGAAATTAGACGAAGACAGTGCTGCTGATGGATTTGTTGTGATTAGAGTTTTGTTGTGCTAAAAGTTGCAAAACAAAGAAAGGCACAGAGAAATAAAAGTGAATAAGGACGAAAAAAAGGAGTAAGCAGCACTGAAAACACGTTCAGAAGAGACGCTTGCGAGTGGGAAAGCCAAATAATTTATGGCAAGCTTGGTGATCAGTGGCCATTGAGGCCTTTTCCCATACCAATACACCAATGGGTTCTGATCAAAGAAGACCTCTGTTGGGTCATCCAGATAGGCCTGCACCATCCACTCAAGGTCCTCCAGGGGTGCTCCACTTTGCGTACCATCTTTTGCCTTTGCTTCAACACTGGAACGAGCAAACCCCTGATGAGTCATCCAATCCGCTTCTGACAATATTATGACTGGGCCTGGTGCAGGTGATGATGATATGGTTGCTGGTGTCGGTAACAGCTCTGAGGGAAAGTGAGTGCCTTCGGCCACAGAAGTGGATCTTGGCGCCGGGTGGCCTGCTGCTTCAGTAGTACTTGTGGTGGTTCCTTCAATTTCCTGCCGCTCTTTTTCGAACTGAGTGGCTGACAGAGCTAGCCAATTTTTGTACTTGGAAACATCTGCTTCAGAAAAAGGAATGAATGTATTGCTGGCCAGTGCCTTTTTGTACCGTGGATCCAGAATAGTGGCACAAATGTAATGTTGTTCTGAATGTATTGCTTTAAGCCTTGCATTGTCAACTATGCGGCTTAATAAGCTCTCCGCCAACTGATATGCATCTTGTTTTTCAGCATCAACTCGGAGCGTAGAAAACACCGCCTTCAGTTGGTGCTCTAGCATGCGCAACATAGGGATAGCTTTGCCTAAAGTACAGTCCTCCCTGCTGACTTCACGCGTGAAGACCTCAAAAGGATGAAGCATGTCTGTCAGGCTTTTAACTAGGTCCCATTCCTCCACCTCTAGCCTCGTCTTTCATAGAAGCACCCCATGCGTGAAAGACATACTCATTGATTACCAAGTACTGCTCAAACAGACGCTCAAGCACGTAAAAGGTTGAGTTCCAGCGTGTTGCCACCTCCTGGATGAGTCCTCTGATTAGCACTCTACGGTCATGTTGAATGATCCTCCGCTGCTTCCGGGCCTTAAAAGAATGGCTGAAATGTGTGCAGATTCTTCGGCAGGTGGGCAGTAACTTGCTGACTGTGTTTTCTTTTTTCAAGAAATCTTGAACAATAATGTTAATGCTGTGTGCCAAACACGGCACTCTGAAATAGCCACCATCAGCCATGGCCTTAACTATATTACTGCCATTTTCTTTGGAAACATAACCAATCATGCACCTTCTTGGCTGCAGCCATTCAAAGACCTTACTGTTAAACTCTTCCAAAATGTTACCTGCAGTATGAGATTTCTCCATGGCAAACATGGCTACTGTTGCATGTTTCCGAGTAGCTTGAAAAATTGTGACACTGTCAACACCTGCAGCTATCTTCTCTCTAACCCCGCAAAAGGGACCCAGTGTGCAGTGATGCACATGTAATCAACAGCTTGGCAACTGGTCCACATGTCTGTTGTCAGGTGGATAGTGTGAACAGCACTCTTCTGCAAAGCTGCCCCAATCACCTGCAGCACATCTTGATGTAGTGCTGGAACCGCAACTCTGGCAAAATAGGACCGGCTAGGAACCTTCCATTTAGGGCTGACTGTTGCCACAAATTTTAGAAAACCCACCATTTCCCCGATAGAAAAAGGGAGATGGTCCAGTGCTAACATTTTAGCCAGGATTGCATTATACAGACGTGCCGTTGGGTGGTTGTGTTCAAATGGCGCCTCTGACCAAAACATGCTTTTAATGGTGGTCTGGGACGTTTTTATATGTGATGATGATCCAGACTTCTTCAACCCAGTTAGGCTCATTGATGTACTTTTTCGCATTGGTGTCTCTATCAGACTCTTACTGTGCCACATAGATGTTGCTGGGGTAGAGGGTGTGGGCGCTACCACTGCATTGCTGCTGCCAGGGGTACGTACTTTGTGTACCAGAAAAAATGTCTCTCGCTTCTTCACCTTCCCCCTGCACGATCAGCTCCTCGTCATCAGATGCAATATCAATGGCTACATTTGGATTTCTACTTTTGGCTTTCCAGATGTTACTTAGGTGCACCTCCCACTGGATGCTGTGGTGTTTTTGGAGATGACCTCTCTGGCCTCCGGTACCATAGTTGTTACCAAGCTTATCCTGACTAACTACTTGTTTGCGTTTGCAAATTGAACAAATAACTTGATTTTTGGCCTTTTTGCTAATACTAAAGAAGTCCCAAACTGGGAAGTTGAGATTTCTGGTGGTGGTGGAGGTGCCACTTTCAATGCCATATCAAGTGGAGGATCGGCGTGGTGGAATTTGACTCTGTTGGGCACTTACAGCACCACTACTTGAGGTCGAGCTGGATGGAGGTCCCTGCTGACCCGTCTGAAGAGAAAATATGGAAGCTGTAGGTCGTGTTGGTGTAGTAGTTACCTGTGTTGGTGGTGGTACCAGTGCCACGCCACCCACATCCCGTGCAGCATTTCGGGTTAGGGTAAAAATGTCTGTCTGCTGCATGCCCGCTGGGGCTGGAGTGACGACTGTGATGACTGGGTCCTCATCGTCGGACTCTTCATCAGCAGCAGAATACACCACTTCTACTTCTTCTTCATCATCACCCACAACTGAAAGCCTTGCTGGAACCTTCCTTTTACCTAGCTTTGTCGGCTCATGGCGTGCCTCCCTCTCAGACTGAATTGGTGGGTGTCAATCAAGATCTAGATCATCAGAAGGAAGGGGGCTTGAAGAAGAAGTTGTACTAACTCTCCTTTTCCTTGCTGGGGATCTGGAAGACAATGGATCATCAGGAGTGGCTGGCTCGGCTGATACCTCTGCATGAATCTTGATTTCCTGATGTGCCGCTACTTCTGGAGGGACAAGTATTGTGGGCAGTTGTGCCTCTCCTTGCGCCTCTCCTTGCGCCTCTGCTTGCGCCTCTCCTTGCACCTCTCCTTGTGCCTCGCCTTGTTGCACCTGTGGTTGTCGTTGCGGCTGTGGTTGAACACTTGTCAGATGAGTTACACCCAGCGTTGATTGCATGCTAGTTTTCGATGAGTCAACGCCAACATCACTGGTCGATGTTGAAAAAGCAATTAAAGTGGCTGTGTCTGCGACACTCATGGACTTCGGCCTAACTTGGCATGGTGGCACTGAGACCAATGAAGCGGAGGTGCTGCTCCCAGCTTGGTCCCCAGCGGACACCGCTGCTGCAGGCGTAGTTTTTTTTTCCCAAACCAAGTGGCGGTCGGCACACCAGTCTCCTTGGTAAGTGGCGCCACTTGCTTCTTACTCGCAGTGGAACTGGCAACTTTCTTGGTAGAGGAGCTACGGCTACCTTTCTTTGGGCCCATCTTCTTCAGATGTCAGAACAGCAGGACGCAGTTGCACGAGTTGCAGAGTTGTCTGTGGCCACACGTGACATCACGTGACATTGTGCACACACCGCAGCAGGACTTCTTCCTGGCACTACAAAGAGTGATGATGATGAGGATGATTCCAGGTTCTCAGTCTTTGTGCACCTAAAAGCAAAGAAACCAGAGGAAACACAGTTAAATACATGTTGCATATGTTGTGCTTCAGTTAATACTATTGCAACTAGGCATTTATTATTATTAACACAACACACCCAAAAACGGAAAGACCCAAAATAAAAATTGCAACTCTAGTCAAAAATGGATGTTTAAATTAATAGAAGAGAGGCCACACAGAGAGAGTTGTTTCATGCACCCATTCATAATCTTAGGCCTACTGGCCCGCAAGCCTGCCGGCCTATGGAAAAGTCTGCCTGGCCTCAATATGCCCCCCTCACCCACATGGCCAGGCCCTGGACCAGGCCCCAACAACACCCAAAAAATCTAAATACACACAGAAATCACCTCAATCCAATGCCCTCCATGCCCTAAATGATGTTTAAATTCATGAGACCCCACAGAAAGACTTTGTCCATGCACCACTGAGTGCCCCTGGGCATAATGGATAAAAGCAAGGCAGACTGGGTGCAGGCCTATGGCACAAAGCACACTGCCTGGCTTCAAAATAGCCCCTAGACCCCCACCCACATGGCCAGGCCCTGGACCAGGCCCCAACAACACCCAAAAAATCCAAATACACACAAAAATCACCTCAATCCAATGCCATCCATGCCCTAATTGATGTTTAAATTCAAGAGACCCCACAGAAAGACTTGGTCCATGTACCACTGAGTACCCCTGGGCATAATGGAGGAAAGCAAGAGAGACTGGGTGCAGGTCTATGGCACAAGGCACACTGCCTGGCTTCAAAATGGCCCCTAGATCCCCACCCACATGGCCAGACCCTGGACCAGGCCTCAAAATGGCCCCCACCCACATGGCCAGGCCCTTGGCCAAGCCCCAGCACCCAAAAAATCGAAATATACACAAAAATCACCTCAATCCAATGCCATCCATGCCCTAAATGATGTTTAAATTCAGGAGACCCCACAGAAAAACTTCGTCCATGCACCACTGACTACCCCTGGGCCTACTGGCTAGTGTGGCTTTAACACGCACCCCAAAATTAAAAAAAGCATACACATATAACAGTGAGCTATTGAATTCCATGCCATCCATGCCGTAAATGATATTTAAGTTCAACAAAACTCACAGAAACAGTTGTATCATGCACCCATGACTAACCCTGGGCCTACTGGATACTGTGGCTACCCACAGTATATTTTTTTTAAAGTTGTGAAAAAGTTTATAAATTGTAGTTGCAGCAACTGCAATGCCTCAAACAAACAACACCAACTTACTTGTAAAATCTCAAATCCAAAAGTGATCCAAACAAAAAGTCCTCAAATACAAATATCCAGCAGCAGCCACAAAAAGCAATCCTTCCAGCTCCAGATCCAAATGAAAAGTGACCAGGACATGGACAAAGCACTGGGAGGCGCCTGCTGGACAGAAACAGGAAGTTGGAGACTCTGGGGCACTTCCTTCCTCCCACCCCCCCTAAAAATGTACTCCTTCCACAAAAAAAGTGCAACTAAATGTCAATCTGAGGAGTTATTCTGATCCAAAGCATCATTTTCAGAAAGTTTATGCTGCCAGCGATAGATTTCTTGTGCAGGTTTGCAATTTTTGCGACTTCGGGAAAGCGAGTTGTTCAAAACTCCCGCTGGATGTTAGCTGCGCGTTGCATCTACGTATTCGCTATTGTTTACTCCTGTGATACGTGATCGCGGGCCCTTATGACGTATTCGCATTCTCAAAGTTTCGCAGTGCAGGAGGGCGGGATTCCATGACGTACTCGCGGTCGAAAAGTCTTGCGCGATCACGCAGCCAGATCCAAAAAGGCGCAGCAGACACAAACCGGGAGGAAAACAACTTGCCTAACCCAGAATCTGGGTAAGTCAACGCCGCGGGCGCAAGATTGTATTTTTAAAGCGCGACCAAGCAAAAAAAATGTGCAAACTCATTGGCAATTTCACGCGATTTGCAGATTGCGAAATTGCCAAAATTTCGCAAATTTTAAGCCCATACTTATGGCGCGCTGAATCTGTGCCCTGGAGTGATGCCCATGGGGAAGAAAAATTCGTTATTGAAAGTGCTGAAACCATGGAATTGTTTAATGGAAGTTGTGTCGCTTCCCAGGACCAGTGCCGGCTACATCCGCTAGTGCGCTGCTCTCTGCGGCCGGCGCTCACACCAGCTAAGAAAGCAGGCGCTTAAAGCTAATTATGGAACTTTATGTATTTATATGGACAATAGTGCGTTTATAATTACAAAAAGCGCGACATGTGTGTTTCACTGTTGAGGTTTATGGGGGAAACAATTTCTCTAAAATATACTAGGATTTGTAGTTTACAAGTGCGGACGGTCTTCTAATATCACAACACATCATTAAATCTCCATTTTCCATGCTCGTTATGAATGTCATATTGTGTGCTTTACCCCATCCCGAACGTTGACCCATTTGAATATTGATAGTTGTTTTTTTTTTGTTCCAAAAATGTTAATATTTTTGAGAAACAGTGGTCCCTAGTGAAACAGCCATAAAAAGGGGGAGGATGAATATAGACCCAGTCAGTACTATATTTGTATAACTTTTTCAGCCGGACAGACGTCAGATATTTGATATTTTAAATTCAAATTGGAACAATATCGATAAGACAATTTGTAAGTGGGACACAGGCCTGCATCCAAATAAACCAAGAGGGACAAACAATGAAGAACACAAAAGTCTCAGGCAAAGCTGTAAGTTCGTTAAACACACAATTTTCAATGTAACAAACCGATTCCAACACAACACCTTTACACATTAAATGACAATTTGAAGCAGTGTACGAGGTGTATCGGGTGTGGACGACGTTTCGATCTATATACACAATAAATGGATCATCATCAGGACATCTCAGAAACTGGCATTTACTGTCTGCAACCCAGGAACACGGATCAAGCACAACCCTATATCTGAAATTAGCAGCATGCGGCTGCGGCTCCTTCCCCCATTTGGATACTCAAGCCATTGCGCCTTCCCCTTCTCATTACTGGATGGGTCTCACTAATACCGTGCCATTACCTTTGACGCTCTAAGCGGTCCAGTTCTCCTACACCTCTGATTGTATTTTTCTTGGTCTGGCTGTTCACCATTCGTGCCCTCAGTTCCATATTTGTTACTATCCATGTGGGAGTTGCCAACATTTATTACAGCCAATTGCACACAGGCTTGCTTATTCTAAATGTCCTGATGATGATCCATTTATTGTATATATGGATCATAACACCGTTGACACCCAATACACAGCTCTAAATTGTCATTTAATGTGTGAAGGTGTTCTCTTGCAATTTGTTTGTTACATTAAAAAAGGTGTGTTTTAACAAACTGATAACTTTGCCTGAGCCTTTTGTTTTCTTCATTGTTTGTCCCTCTTGGTTTAGTTGGATGCAGGCTTGTGTCCCACTTACAAATTGTTTTGTCTGTATTATTACTATTTGAATTTAAAATATTAAATATCTGACCTCTGTCCGACTGGTCACGCTATACAGATATAGTACTGATTGGGTCTATATTCATTTTCTCCCCTTTTTACTATTGTTTCTCTAGGGTCCACTGTTCTTAAAAATAGCTTAATTCCCAAGGTCCCTGGCAGACCTTACTTGGGTTCCCTTGTTTCTTTCCAATATTTTATTGGCATTTAACATAACTTGCAAAAACATTCAAGTGTTACAGAAACCCTTGAGATGCATAAAAATAAATGTACCATAATACATAAGTATGGAAGGCGTGCATACAGTAGTCATCGTGAAAATCAGCAAACAAACTAAATATTATTAATTTTAAGCCATTTTTTTCTGTTTGGCTTTGGTAAAATGCTTTCCTGTAAAAACTGTACATTTATTTGTGATGCTTGCGTCCAGTGTGCCAGTTGGTGTATTGGGGTAGGAAAGGCACAGGTACAATCAGCCCTGGAAGGCTTTCAGTAGTCACAAGTTCAGCACTTATAGAAACGTGGACAAGTGGAAAGAAAGGGTAGTTTTCGAGATTATTGGATGGGAGAAGGAAATTGAGAGATGGAGAATGCTAGGGAAAATAGGCAACAGAAGGAAAGCCAGCCAACAAAGGAATTAAAAGTGAAAATGAGAGGACACTTAGAAGAACGAGCAGAAGAGAGAAAGAAAGCATGACTGGTGACAGAAAAACAAACAAGAAAAGAAACAATCATGGATAGAAAGAGAGCGAAGCAAGAAAAAGAAAGTAATGTGTAAGAAAAGCAGAAATGTAAAAATATAAGTTTTGAGGTAAAGGCAGGTTTACGGATCAGTGTTCGGTAACTATATAATAGGACACACGTTTTAAATAAAAAAAGGAATTTGTTGCAGACAAATAAAACAACTGACCTCCTGTTAGGCGGATGTGCGGGGCCTTGTGCCTTCCTTTTAACCGACTGTCCGTGCAAAGAATTGGTTTCTGCTGGTCTGTTGTGGGGGTCTTGCGCCATTGCTGTCTGTGAGGGTCCCCCCACATACTGGTGCATTGGGTTTCTGCGGGTTTGTTGTGGAAACAAGTGTTGAGGGTCACAGGTGGGAGTCTAGTGGCCATTCTTTTTTTGTGGGGCTTTTGCGTTAAAAGGAACTTGTGCCATGTTTATGTTGTATGGTGTATTAAAGGGTCAGTGGGGTATTGTTGCAGGGGTCTACTGTATGCTTTTTGTGTGGGCGAGGGGACTAGGGAGTTTGTTATGAGGTGCTGAGTGTGTTCTCTCTCCTCTGAGGCCTGGTACCCCCTTTGCGGGGTGTGATAGTGTTCTGTGGGGGCCTGCATGGGGGCTGCAGCTTGGGTGCGGGGACCCAGCAATGAAAGGCCCCTTCAGAGTTATTTGCACTGAAAACTGGCATGTGCACGATTTGTTCCGGACATAAAGCTGCGGCGCCCCTTCCTCTCCCGTCACCCCTACCTGCACCCCCTCCAGTCCAAGCCCCTCCAGCTGAATTTTACCTCCTCTCTTGCCGGGCAGAGGGGGTTCCTACAGAGGCCCCAGGATCCCCCTCCTTTTTCCTCCATATTCGCCATGTGTACCCTGAGTCTGGCAGAGAGTTTGCACAGAAGGATACACAATTTCTACTTGTGCAAAGGCACGCCAACATGTGAGCACACAGAACAGAAAGCGAGGGGGCATTACTTTCCAGGGTGAAGGGGGGGATAAAAAAAGGCTGGGCAAAGCAAACGCTGTAGTCTTATAGAGGGAGTGAAAGCAGTGTTGGCCAGTACATTGAGGGAAGAAATGCGATGGCTAGCTGACCCGGGGACCGTTGGTGGCAAGCAAACAGGGGAAATGGAGGAGCCTTTTGGAAAAACTGGAATGCATGTCGGCAGCTAGAGGGTGAAGGGCGCCGCTGCCTGTTAACACTGCTCACTAGTGCGGTATAAAATGGAAATGTTGGGCAAGTAGTTCAAGAACTAGAGGTGTCTAGTGAAAGGGTGTGAAATTAAAGAATGGGTAATGCAGGAGATAAGCAAGCTAGTGCTGGCTGCAGGATGAAGAGGCACAGGAATGGCCCTGGGAGAGGATATGTGTAGCGATCTGAGCTGCCGACTTTGTAACTAGGGATCCAGGTTTGAGTCTCACTCTCTGCGTAGAGCCAACACCCTGTTATTGTGGACAAATCACTTAATCTCCCCGTGCCTACTGAAGATGAATGTGTTGTGTAACGGGACTGGCGCTCAAGTACTTTCGGGTCAAGATGCGCTATTTAAAAAACAGCACTATTCACTAGTGTAAACAGGAATCTGTGGTCCGTGTTAATGAGTTTTCCAGTAACAGGAGGTCAACATAGTATTGAAAAATGAAAGGAGCATAAAGCAGACCCAGCCAGTAGTAAGCATCTCATTCACGTTACATGTTTCTCTAGCAGACAATCCAAAACATATTCTCCACTGAAACGAGCAAAAGGCATTCCTTGATTTAAAAAGAAAGTGAACGCTCTGACAGAAGAAACTCCGGCATCTGTGAGTACGAGCTGCGGGCAAAAACCTTCATTTTAGCCAGAGTTCTGCGAGCGCTAAGGTTTTTTTCTAAATAAAACAAAAATCCGCCAGTCAAGTTTCACACCATGGGCGGCGATCCTCCAAGCACTAATCAATACTTGTGTACCGTGGACAGGCCATGAAAGCGTCTTTGGAGGGGCTCAAACAGACCGAGGGTCCTGCTCCTTTCCTTGCTGAGGGCAGAGCCTAAGGGAGAGGGTGTACCGCTAACAGGAGCTGTCGGGCCAGCTCAGCTGGTTCTGTAACCTCTCGCTAAGAGCCCCTTGAGCCCTGGGCATCCCAGGACTTTCAATCACCCAGGGAGCCTGGGGCAAACCAGGGCAGCCCATCCCTTTGGGTTATTTCAACTCCCTTCCGTTAAATGTTTATAAACATCTGCACTCTTTCATCTTTGCTTAAGAGCACACAGTTCTGGGGTGTTTTGGTACACCCGAGAGTGGCCAATCATAATCTGCGGCAAAGGGCGGAAGAGTGAGGCAAAATAAACGTTCCTGCTGACATGGGCATTCCTTGAAAGGCCTAATTGCGGCAGTGAACAGGAAAATTAAAATGATTACATTGCGGAAGGAGCCCCAGATTTATTTTACTTAGTGGCGATATATGCTGTTCTGTTGTATCACGTTCTTAGAGTCCAAAAATGTAACAAAAATTAAGTGAGTTTAAGTTTTACTGAAGGAATGCACTGCGCTTTCCACAAAACAGAATTAAATAAGACACGGGGCAGTTTCTCTCTTCATGTGTATGTAAAGGTGTGTGTGTGTGTGTGTGAGTGGGTGTGTGTGTGTGTGCGGGTGTGTGTTGTCGTGTGTTTGTGCTTGGGTGTGTGTGTGTGTAAATTTATATATTCAATGAAAAAAACATAGGTTTCAGGGATGTTATAGTTGGAAACCAACAGACCCATTTACACACTCACCCACCCATACAGCTGTTTCCACATGCACGCTTGAACCCATACACTCAGTGAATCAACCACTCAAACATTTATGCACAGAGTCACACACCTCCCACCCACCCCTACACACACACACTCAGGCACCTATACAAATACTCAGACACTAATCGATAAACCATATAGACACTCATGTAGCTACTGACCAACCCATTCAGCAGCTTACACAACAATAGATACACTGATACAGACATTCACAGTTTAGTCACTAACCCATTCATTCAGTAAGACACACTTAATCACTCACTTATACAGTCAGTCACGCACCTATTAAATCCTCCATCCAGACACTTATACACCCATTCATTCTTCACAAACACCTTAGCATATATTTAAAACATATTTAAACGTTATAGAAAAACACAGTCACTGGATGATGTCATCAGTGAGGTCATCAGTGAAGTAATTTGAGATGTCATTAGTGATATCATCAGTGATGTCACTGACCATGTCATGAATGATGTAATATGTGATGTCATCAGCAGTGCATTGCATTGCAGGGGCGCAAGTTATAGTTAGCTGAACTAACTATATCGGCGGAATTTCTGTGGTTTTGTACGAGTGAAATGTCCAACTAACTATAACGTCCCTGAAACCGATGTTTTTTTCACCAAGTTTATATATATATATATATATATATATATATATATATATATATATATAACCTACTGGTGGTTGCCAGAGGGTAGTTATAGTTAGGACCTATTTTCCATTGATAATTCGCAACATTCTATTCCCAATAACTTTGGCGCCAGATGATGAATCATCGCAAAAGTTTTAAAAGTCGTTGGGCGCTCTGGTCTGCTCCTATCTTGAAAGTTTGGGGGTGATTCGTCAAGCAGGGGTCGAGAAAAAAGAGGGGTCTCAAAACGCGATTTACCCATGTTATTTCCCATAGGAAATTTCAGACACGGCTACAGCCCGAACTGCTGATCAAAATTACACCCAATTTTGCAAAAAGGTAGCCCTTGGTTCAGTAAGCGCCCTTTTTTAAATTGTGTAAATCCGTTCAGTAGGTCCTGAGAAATTCAAACAATAGTGGTGAAAAAATCATTTTCCCATAGGAAACTTTAGACACTGGTATAGCAAAAATTGCTGAACAGAATTACACCATATTTAGCAAAAAGGTACTGCTTGTCTCAGAAAGCAACCTTTTTAAAAATAGTGTAAATCCGTTTAGTCGTTTTTGAGAAATTAAGGAATAAAGATAGTAATATCTATGGCCGCGGTGGATCAGCGCACCATGTGCGCACCTTGCGCTCACCCTGCGTGCAACCCGCCGAACACGAGCTGTATGCTAATTCGCTGTCAACACTCCAAACCAGGAAGTGTTGGCAACCATCTTGTGCCTCAGTAGAACGAGGCCCAAGAAAAAAGTAAAACAAGTGCGCAAATCGCAAAAAGGGGGCAGGGTAGAAACACCCTGACCCCCTAGGCCTGCTTAGGGGGTCCCACAAGGACCCCCAGGGCCCCCCAATTTTTTATTTAAATCAGCAAAATCCGTGCAGGGTGCGCGGATCCTTCAGAGGAAAAAAAAACAAACTGCGGACTCCCGTGCTTCGTTAATATTCAGCCCCCGGGGGGCCAAATACCGGGGGCAATGATATTATTGGGTTGGGGGCCCAAAGGGGCTCCCCACCTCCGGGGCTTTATAAAATTATGTGCGGGGGCTCACAGCCTCCCCAGCCCCGGGGACCGCCACCCCCAGAGCTTTCAAAATAAATGGGTTAAGGGGCTAAAGCCCCCAGGCCCTGGGGACCACCTCCCCCGGGGCCTTATGCCAATATATTTGGGGGGCTCACAGCCGCCCGCAGCCCTGGCGACCGCCACCCCCGGGGCTTGTGTTTCTTGAAAAAATATATATATAACCTGTGTGGGGGGCTCTAGCCTCCCACACACCCCAGGGACCTCCACCTCCCCGAGGCTCTGAATATTATATTATCTGTTACAGACCCCCCAGCCCCGGGGACCCCCACCTTCCTGGGGTTTTCAGAATATTGGGAGGGGGCCAAGCTCACGGCCCCCTTCCTAGAGCCTTGTCGTGGCCCTGGGGACCGCCACCACCCTGGGACGGCTCCTGCAGTGTCCCAGGGTGCCCACCCCCAGGACACTGTAGTTTGCTATGGCAGGGTGGGAGTCTTGCGGCTCCCGCCCTGCCTTAGCAAATTTTGTTTGGCTTTTGAAAGAGAGAGCAGGGAAACCTGCTCTCTTTCAAAATGCAAACCAAATTGTTTTTCCACACGAGGAGCTGCATCTTAGCAGCTCCCCATGTGGAAAAGCAATGCCGGCTCCCAAGGGATGTGGGGAGCCGGTGGGATTGTGGGGGTATTGCGGACCCCCCACGGTCCCCAACGGAGAGGGCAAGCCCTGGGGGATGGGGTCCCGGGGCTTTTAGTGGCCAGGAGGGGGGCCACGCAGCCCCACTCCCCTTAGAATAAAAAACAAAATATACGCAGGCCGGCCACAGGGATGGGGCCCCTGGGGCCATAATAGGCCTGGGGCGGGGGCCACGTGCCCCCTCTCCCAAAATATAAATAAATGTAAAAAATTATAAAGAAAGAGAAAGGCCAGCCCCGGAAGATGCGGTCCCCAGGGCAATAAATGGCCAGAGGAGGGGGGCCACACAGCCCCTCTCCAAAAATTAACAAAAAAAGAAAAAAAGTGGCAATGCCCCGGGGGTTGGGGCACGCAGCCCCCTTCCCAAATGTGTTAATAACAAAAAAGGGGGTCATGCCCTGTGGGATGGGGTCCCCAGGGCCGGTAAAAAGGAAAGGAAGGGGGGGGGCACACAGCC
This sequence comes from Lissotriton vulgaris, assembly GCF_964263255.1. Lineage (NCBI taxonomy): Eukaryota > Metazoa > Chordata > Amphibia > Caudata > Salamandridae > Lissotriton > Lissotriton vulgaris. The sequence continues at coordinate 1,544,564,705 of NC_141695.1, read as the reverse complement.
CCCCTTCTTAAAAATGATAAATGAAAAAAAGACTGGCATAGCACCGGAGGCCACGCCCCCTGGCGCGTATGCAGATGGGGAATACTCGGGGTCCCTGGGGGCCAACAAGCCCACCAGGAACCTCCAGTATGCGCGAGGGGGTGCATTGCAGAGAGGTGTTCTGAGGCCCCGGCCCTTTTCACACCGCTCTGCAACGCAACTCTGTGGTGCTTAATGGAGGTCGCTGGGGTTGATAGTTGCAGGGACCTTCAGGATTCAAGGGGAGTTAATCCCCCATCTTAGAACACGCCACAGGTTGTGTTTGCACAGTGGGGAAGGGAGGGGGAGGGGCCTGAGGTGACATGTGTGCAAACACGCCCTGTGGCTCGTTTTAAGTTGAGGAATTAATTCCTCTTCAATCCTGAGGGTCCCTGGGGGTCAAAAAGCCTACAAGGTACCTCTAGTAAGCACCACGGAGCTGCGTTGCAGAGTGTTATAAAAAGGGGCGTGGCCTCTGAGCACCTCTCTGCAACACAGCTTTCTGGTGCATACTGGAGGTACTGGTGGGCTAGTTGGCCCCAGAGACCCTCAGGATTGAGGAGGAATTAATTCTCCAACTTTAAACATGCCACAAGGCGTGTTTGCAGACATGTCACCTCAGTCTACGTCCACTTCCTTCACCATTGTGCAAACGTGCTGGTGAGTTGTAAGTTGGGGAATTAATTCTCTTTTAATAATGAGGGTCCCTGAGGGCCAACTAGACCAACAGGTATCTCCAGTATGCGCCAGGGGGCTGTGTTGCAGACAGGTGTTTGGTAGGCCACGCCCCTTTTTACACCTCTCTAAAACACAGCTCTGTGGCACTTACTGGAGGTACCTAGTGGGTTAGTTTGACCCTAGGACCCTTAGGATTCAAGGGGACTTAATCTCTCAATTTAGAACAGCCACAGGGTGCTTTTACACAGTGGTGAAGGGAGGGGACGGGTCCTGAGGTGACGTGTGCAAACACACCCTGTGGGGCGGTTTAAGTTGGGGAAATAATTCCCCTTCAATCTAGAGGGACCCGGGGGCCAAGTAGCCCACCAGGTGCTTCTAGTAAGCGCCACTGCGCTGCCTTCCAGTGGTGGTGCAGGCCGTGCCCCTTTTCAGACCTCTCTGCAATGGCGCATACTGGAGGTACCTAGTGGGCTAATTTGACCCTAGGGACCCTCAGGATTTAAGGGGACTTAATTTCCCATCTTAAAAACTTAAAATGGCCACAGGGCGTGTTTATACAGTGGGGAAGGGAGGGGATGTGGCCTGAGGTGACATGTGTAAACACGCCCTGTGGCGTGTTTTAAAGTGGGGAAATAATTCCCCTTCAATTCTGAGGGGCCCTGGGGGCCAAATAGCCCACCAGGTGCTTCCAGTAACCGCCACTCCGCTATGTTGCAGAGAGGTAGTCCAGGCCGTGCCTCTTTTTACACCTCTGTGCAACGCAGCTCTGTGGCGCTTACTGGAGGTACCTTGTGGGCTAGTTGGACCCCAGGGACCCTCAGTATTCAAGGAGACTTACTCTCCCAACTTAAAATGGCCAGAGGGCGTGTTTACACAGTGGGGAAGGGAGGGGACAGGGCCTGAGGTGACGTGTCCAAACACGCCCTGTGGCACCTTTTAAGTTGGGGAAATAATTCCCCTTCAATTCTGAGGGCCCCTGGGAGCCAACTATCCCATCAGGTGCTTCCAGTAACCGCCACTGCGTTGCGTTGCAGAGAGGTAGTCCAGGCTGTGCCCCTTTTTACACCTCTGTGCAATGCAGCTCTTTGGTGCTTACTGGAGGTACCTAGTGGGTTAGTTGGACCCCAGGGACCCTCAGGATTCAAGGGAACGTAATCCCCCAACTTAAAACGTGCCACAGGACGTGTTTGCAAACATGTCACCTCAAGCCCCCCTCCCTTCACCAGTGTGCAAACGCTTCCCGTGGAGTGTCTTAAGAGGTAGTTTTAATCCCCCTGCCCTATTATATACTAGGGGCTTAAAGAGGAGGTCATGCTAATCACAGGGGTACACCACCGCAGAGTGTTCCCTAGTGTATGTAGGTGTTTTAACCGTATTCTAAGTGTCTTTTAGCATAGCACTGGCTCTAGGACTGGTTAGTCAAAGTCAGTTACCACTAGTACCCACCTAAAAAAGTTGAGGGTACAGGATGATTTTGCAACAAGGCCTCTTTCTGCTCCTCTGTTTGTTCTTTCTGTAAGTCTTCCTTCTTCCTGCACATTTCTTCGTCTTTAATGACTTCTGTTGTTTCATTCTGCATTTTGTTTTCTTCTTGCGCTGTGTGTTTTCCTTCTTTCTTCACATGTCCTACCTCTGTAGGCATAGTTAGAAACTAGCATTTAAAAAACCTTTGAAATTCACGGAAACAATCATAGGTTTCAGGCAGGTTATAGATAGGAATTAGCATTTAAAAAACCTCGGCAATTCAATTAAAAAACCATAGGTTTCAGGGGCGTTCTAGTTAGTTGGACATTTCACTCGTACAAAACCATTGAAATTCCACCGTTATAGTTAGTTCAGCTAACTATAACTTACGTGCCCGCAATGCACTGCTGATGACGTCACATATTACATCACTCATGACATGGTCGGTGACATCACTCATGACATCACTGATGACATCTCAAATGATATCCCTGATGACATCACTGATGACATTATCCTTAAGATGGAGTGGCAGACCTCCTCGCACCCTAATATAACCTTTGATAGGCACACTCAAAAGTAGAAACTAACATTTTCAAAACAATTGACATACCAATACCACTTACAACACACCTATTCAGTAATTCCAGGATCTATACACACATCCACTCATTTACCAACAGTCCTATACAATCACTCATTCATGTACTAACTCATCATATGTACTCATACACCTACACAACCTGTTACACGGTGTCACTCATCCATAGAGTTACTCACACACATAGTCACACATGCAAACAAAGTATCAAACATCCATTAAATTGCATATACAGTTATACACACACCACAATACTTAGTGCTCCAAAAACTTACACATACTCTATTAAGCAATCACTTATAGAAACACATACGAATTTATACAGGAACTCTTTCAATCTCTTACTCTCACATATACTCACTTATATACACTAATACTCCCATATACTAGTTTAAAACATAAGTAGTTACTCGTAAAGACACTATTAAGACAATCATTCACTCACTAACACACCCATACACACACTTGTCCACCCATACTGTCCTGCACACATGCTGTCTGCAACACATACAAACAGTGAGTCACTCATTCATGCATCCATGCACTACATAATATCCCCACTGAACTATAGAGACACTCAGACACTCATACTGATACTCAACAAACCAACTAATAACCTATATAGCCGCTCATGTAGCTACTCACCAACCTATGCAGCCACTTATACACAAAGTGAGAAACTGAAACAGATATTTACATATTTAAACATTACTCACTAACTCCTGTATTCACTAAGGTACACTTAATAAGTCAGTTATACAATCAATTTTTCAACAAAAACATCATCCATTTAGACACTTATATACCCATTTATTCTTCCATCGACATTGAGATATACATAAATAAAACATATTTAACTTACAGAAAAACACACATTTACTGGATGATGTCATCAGTGATTTCATCAGAGATGTAATTTGAGATGCCATCAGTTATGTCATGAGTGATGTCACTGACCATGTCATGAGTGATGTAATATGTGACGTCATCAGCAGTGGATTGCGGGCGCATGAGATATAGTTAGCTGAACTAACTTTAATGGTGGAATTTCAATGGTTTTGTATGAGTGAAATGTCCAACTAACTATAACGCCCCTGATACCTATGGTTTTTTCAGTATATATATATATATATATATATATATATATATATATATATATATATATATATATATATATATATATATATATATATTTATTTTTTTCACTGAAAAAGGCATAGGTTTCAAGGGCGTTATAGTTACAAATTAGCATTTAAATAACCTTAGAATTTCACTGAAAACACCATAGTTTTCGGGGACTTTATAGTTAGTTGGACATTTCACTCGCACAAAACCATAGAAATTTCCTCATTATAGTTAGTTCAGCTAACTATAACTCGCGCCACTGCAATACACTGCTGATGACATCACATATTACGTCATTTATGACATGGTCAGTGACATCACTGATGACATCTCAAATGATATCACTGATGACATCATCCAGTGACCGTGTGTTTCTGTAAAGTTTAAACACGTTTTATATATATATGCCAAGGTGTATTGAAGAATGAATGGGCGAATAAGTGTCTGGATGAAGAATTTAGTAGGTGTGTGACTGACTGTATTAGTGAGTGATTAAATGAGTCTTACTGAATGCTTGGGTTTGTGACTAAACTGTCTGAATGTGTGTATCAGTATATCTGTGTAAGCTGCTACATGTGTTGGTCACCAGCTACATGAGTGTCTATATGGGTTATTGATTGGTTGCCTGAGTCTTTGTATGGGAGACCGGTGTGTGTGTGGGCGGGTGGGAGGTGTGTGACTCTGTTCATAGATGTGTGATTGGTTAATTCACTGGATGTATGGGTTCAAGAGTGCATGTGGAAACAACTGTATGGGCAGGTGAGTGTGTGTATGGGTGTGTTGGTGAGAGATTGGATGTCTTCGTGGTACATGTCCAAGTAACTACATATGTAAAAGGCATTGTATGTGAGAGTTGGAATATATAAATGACTACAGGGGAGAGTCAGTGATTGTAAGAGTGGCTGTTTGGATGAGTATGTACTTGTATCAGTGATTGTATAAGAGAGTTAGTATGTGTTAGTATATCTTCGAATAAGTGAGGTGGTGTGTGTATATTGTTTCGCTGAGGAAATGAGAGTGTGATTAATTCTTTGCATGACTAACTAGTTGTGTGAGTACCTCCATGGATGAGTGGTGGTGTGTGAGTGTCTGTATAGGTGTATGAGTGCATATGATAGTGTTGTATTGATGAGTGACTGTATGTATGAGTGATTGTATGGGTGAATAAGTGGATGTGTGTCTAGACCTAGGAATTAGTGAGTGCGTGTGTAGTAACTGGTATTGGTGTGTTGATGGTTTCGAAAATGGTAGTCTGTATTTTACAGTGGGTGTATCAAAGGTTATAGTAGAGTGTGAGGAGGTGCACCAGATTTTGACGTGGATTATGTCATCAGTGATGTCAGCCGTGATTTCACTGACCATGTCATAAATGATGTAATATGTGACTTCATTAGCAGTGCATTGCGGGGGCGCGAGTTATAGTTAGCTGAACTAACTATAACGGGGAAATTGCTATGGTTTTGGGGAGCTTTGGGTTTTGCCAAACATACAAAAATTCATTTTTTTAAATACAAATTAGGCTTGTTACCATGCAAAAAGCACTTTCCACATTGGCTGAACAACCAATCTGATTCTAATTGCTGTTTATGTGGGACACTGCAAGAAGATATGCTGCATCTCCTCTGCACATGTAAAGATCTAACAGAGGAAAGGAGACAGTTTCTAAAACCACTTTTCAGCCAGAGAGGGATTCGCACACGGAGACAAGCTGTGTTGGCATGTTTTGCACCCAAGGACACGCAGCTTAATTGTCGCTTTGTAAAATTTTTAAGACAAGTGGAGAAGAAAATGGTAAGTCAGATCAGCAATACAGCTGACAAGGAAAAAGACTGACGCTGTTATAATAATTGCTTATTCTTTTAATGTTCTTTAAATAACATTTGGTTATAATGTCTTTTAACCAGTTTTAACTTGTAATGAGATATTTTACAGCAATGGTTTTAAGTAACTATGCTAAATAAAATAAACTTGAAACTATGGTTTTGTATGAGTGAAATGGATCTATGACAGTATATCGACAGACAAAATATCGACCTACAGAAACATTGAGGCTGGAATATCGAAGGCAAGTATATCGACATCCTATCTACAACATGGTAAGTACAAAAATATCAAAACAAAAATATCGATGTTAAAATATCGTAATGAAAAATATCGTTTTATATCTGTTAAAATATAATGTGTAAAAAAAATAATAGTAATTATAAATAAAATAAATATTGTTAAAAATATTTAGTAATATTTAAAATTAATAAATAATAGATATATAATACTATAACATTAATTAAACACATTTGTAAAATATATATTATATATTTACTTAATAATAAATATTAATAATTACTATAATTACTTAGAAATTATTAAAAAATACTATAAATTACAAATAGCTCTCCACAAATAAAATAATTACATAAAAAAGTAATTAATTATTTTTAATACATTTAAAAAATATATATACTTTCAATATTTTTAATGCGGCGCGTGAGCATTTTATGCTTTTTAAATATTGCACTTCATCTGCTTAGCAGCGCGTGAGCATTTCATGCTTTTTTAAATATTGCACCTCATCTTTCCTTACCTGGCTGGGAGACACAGCGTGTTGGCAGCACGTTGGGTGTGCCCCTTGATTTTTAGCTCGGCTGAGCTCCACTAGACGGATCACGGAGGACTGGACTCGCCCCTCCCTCCCGCCTCGGTCTGACGCCGGTGATTAGCGCCATTTGTGCAGAGGGCGTGGAGGGTCCGAGCCAGGCACTTCCGGTAGGGAACAGCAGCGCTCTAGTGGTTGGAACGCTGGGGGGGATATAAGGCACTGGAGTCTGGAGCCTGATGTGGTAAGTGGACTGTGGCAGCGTCCCTACCGCTTTTAAAAACCTAAGCGCTATTGTGTGTTGCTCGCCTGCCTAGCGGCGCGTGAGCATTTTATGCTTTTTAAATATTGCACTTCATCTGCTTAGCAGCGCGTGAGCATTTCATGCTTTTTTAAATATTGCACCTCATCTTTCCTTACCTGGCTGGGAGACACAGCGTGTTGGCAGCGCGTTGGGTGTGCCCCTTGATTTTTAGCTCGGCTGAGCTCCACTAGACGGATCACGGAGGACTGGACTCGCCCCTCCCTCCCGCCTCGGTCTGACGCCGGTGATTAGCGCCGTTTGTGCAGAGGGCGTGGAGGGTCCGAGCCAGGCACTTCCGGTAGGGAACAGCAGCGCTCTAGTGGTTGGAACGCTGGGGGGGATATAAGGCACTGGAGTCTGGAGCCTGATGTGGTAAGTGGACTGTGGCAGCGTCCCTACCGCTTTTAAAAACCTAAGCGCTATTGTGTGTTGCTCGCCTGCCTAGCGGCGCGTGAGCATTTTATGCTTTTTAAATATTGCACTTCATCTGCTTAGCAGCGCGTGAGCATTTCATGCTTTTTTAAATATTGCACCTCATCTTTCCTTACCTGGCTGGGAGACACAGCGTGTTGGCAGCGCGTTGGGTGTGCCCCTTGATTTTTAGCTCGGCTGAGCTCCACTAGACGGATCACGGAGGACTGGACTCGCCCCTCCCTCCCGCCTCGGTCTGACGCCGGTGATTAGCGCCGTTTGTGCAGAGGGCGTGGAGGGTCCGAGCCAGGCACTTCCGGTAGGGAACAGCAGCGCTCTAGTGGTTGGAACGCTGGGGGGGATATAAGGCACTGGAGTCTGGAGCCTGATGTGGTAAGTGGACTGTGGCAGCGTCCCTACCGCTTTTAAAAACCTAAGCGCTATTGTGTGTTGCTCGCCTGCCTAGCGGCGCGTGAGCATTTTATGCTTTTTAAATATTGCACTTCATCTGCTTAGCAGCGCGTGAGCATTTCATGCTTTTTTAAATATTGCACCTCATCTTTCCTTACCTGGCTGGGAGACACAGCGTGTTGGCAGCGCGTTGGGTGTGCCCCTTGATTTTTAGCTCGGCTGAGCTCCACTAGACGGATCACGGAGGACTGGACTCGCCCCTCCCTCCCGCCTCGGTCTGACGCCGGTGATTAGCGCCGTTTGTGCAGAGGGCGTGGAGGGTCCGAGCCAGGCACTTCCGGTAGGGAACAGCAGCGCTCTAGTGGTTGGAACGCTGGGGGGGATATAAGGCGAATGTGTTGTCGACAGCGCAGCGGGCGAGCGCAGCGGGCGCGACGAAGGCGCGCCGGAGTCGCGCCAGAGTTAAGCCCGTCTGCGCCCGTCCGCGGCCGACTGCGGCCCAGGGCCATAACCCCTGTCCCTCCCTCCCGTCAAATCTCTTGGAGTCGAGATGAGCTACTTCTCCTCCGAAGAGAGCTATGCGGGCTATGCCCCCACAGCATTGATGTAGGGACCAACGCGGGCTGCAGCCACTGTAAATATACCTTCGACACAGGCAAAGCGCTTACCGCAGGCCAGCATACTTTGGTATGTGGTCTACTGAATGTGCGTTCCCTACGGAAACATGCCATTGACATCCATGACCTCCTTACGGGGAAGCAGTGGGACCTCTTATTCCTCACGGAAACATGGCTTGATCAAGACTCCATGCCGGAGGTCATTGAGGCCATTCCTGAAGGCTATGGCATACAAAGGCTAGATAGACCACGTGGGAGAGGGGGTGGGATAGCCATTGTTGCGCGGCGAGATTACCAATGCCAGCTGGATCGCATGGCGATCGACGGCAGTGAAGCTGGCGCCTTTTCCATTTTGATTAATGGCTGCTTCACTCTGAAAGGCTTGCTAATCTATCGTCCTCCAGGCTCTTCTACTGCCTTCGTTGAAGAGCTAGTGGAAGGTGTTACAGAAGCTGCTCTGCGCTCGGACAAATATCTGGTCCTAGGGGATCTGAACCTTCACCTAGATACCCCCTCGGACAAAGTGGCGAGCGAGCTATGCCACACGATGGCTAACCTACAATTTGAGCAGAAGGTACTGTTGCCTACTCATAAGTTGGGTCACCTTCTGGACCCAGTTTTTGCCAACTGGAGTCAAGTGGACGCCCATGCCCCGATTCCCATTGCATGGTCTGATCACTTCCTCGTCCCTTTTACCATTGAATTACAGGAACCCCGTCCTAATGACCCTCCCGCTGATAAACATCCTAGGCGGAAATGGACGGCGTTCTCCCAGGCCAAATTCAATCTGGCACTTACCGAGAAAGGTATTCCCGTGGGGGACGGGGCTGATGAAGTCAATGCCAACTTTGACCAACGCATCTTTGAAGCCCTGAATCAGGTGGCACCGCTTGGCTTGTCGAAATCAGGCGGCCGAATACAACGGTCGGCACCTTGGTATAATGAAGATCTGCGAACGGCCAAGGCTGCATGCAAACGCGCCGAAAGGCAATGGAGGATTGCATACTCCGCACAGGCCAAAACTACTTATATGGATTGCAGGCGGGCATATCATATGATGATTAGGAAGGCCAAATCATCGTATTATTGCAATAAAATTGAGGAAGCCAAACAGTCTACCAAGGAGCTTTTCTCTATTTATAAATCCATTGCAATAGGAAAAACTGCCACAGCACCGAAGGAGCTCTGCACCACGGAGGGTTGCAATCGCATTGCGGAGTACTTTGCAATTAAAGTCTCCAACATTTACAACTCCTTCCCCCAGAAGACAGATAGAGGCACTGCCCCCGTGGAACTCCCTCGAAGGGAAGGGGAACATCGGTTGACCATGTTTGTCACTCCTTCCACAACGGAGCTTCTCCGTATATGTGGATCCATCAAATCCGGTTCCCCCAGAGACCCGACTACCCCGAGCCGGCTTAAGGATAGCTTACCAGTGCTAGAGCCCTACGTCCGTCAGCTTTTGGACGTCTCTTTTGAGTCTCAGGTGGTCCCGAAGGCCTGGAAGCAGGCGGTGGTACTTCCCCTGCAAAAAAAGGCCAATGTCAGCTTTGATAAATTGGACAACCTCCGTCCTATCTCCCTCCTCCCCTACATGGCGAAGGTGGCGGAAAAAACAGCCAATATACAGCTCATGCAGTTTGTGGAGACGGCTTCGCTACTCCACGACTCGCAGTTTGGCTTCCGTCCCCGCCACTCGACGGAGTCCGCTCTCCTCGTGGCGGTAGAAGCTCTTAGACAGGGAGTAGACGAGGGCCAGACGATGGCACTGATCCTTTTAGACCTAAGCGCAGCATTCAACACTGTAGCACATTCCACCTTGCTACAGTGTCTGAGTGAAGGTGGGGTGACAGGTGCTGCGCTTGGCTGGATCAAGTCCTTCCTCTCTGAGAGATGCTTTCAGGTCAGACTGGGTGAGTGCTATTCCAGGGAGATTGAGTTGGGCCAGGGCGTCCCTCAGGGTTCGTCCCTGAGCCCAACTCTATTTAATATTTACGTCTCCCCCCTAGCGGCTATTGTGGAGGGTCACGGCCTCCGCTTGGTGTCCTATGCCGATGACACGCAGTTGGTCATCTCCCTATCGCGCGCGCCCGGTCTTGCGGCAGACATCTTCAGGAATTGCATGAAAGACCTTGCGGCCTGGATGTCTGCCAACTGTTTAAAGTTGAACGGGAGCAAGACCGAGGTGCTCGTGGTGGGGGGTGTACCGTCGGCGTGGTCGTCGGCGTGGTGGCCACCTTGTCTGGGGGAAGTCCCCGCTCCCTGCCGGGAGGCTAGGAATCTGGGCGTGTGGGTCGATAAGGACCTCACCTTTGGCCCACATGTCGGTCGGGTGGCGGGGGTATGTTTCAGCGTTCTGAGAGTTCTTAGGAAAGTCTTAGACCTGCTTCCTATCTCTGCTCGTCGGACGCTGGTACATGCCTTGGTCACCTCCCGACTTGATTACGGGAACCTGCTTTATTTGGGGGCCACAGGCAAGGTCATCGGTCGCTTGCAGGTTCTTCAAAATGCGGCAGCGCGGTTGGTCCTTAGACTCCCTAGGAGATCTTCCGCCAAGCCAGCCTTGCGAGCGCTCCATTGGCTCCCCATTGAGAGGAGAGTAAAGTTCAAGGCCCTTTCCACCTGCCACCGTATTTTGTACGGCAAGGCACCTCTCCCGCTCCAGAGCTTAGTAGCCTACTACGAGCCTACACGCAGTCTTCGGTCCTCGCAGGTTGGGCTGTTAAAAGTTCCAAGAATATCTAAAGCTCGGATGGGAGGCAGGTCCTTCAGATACCTCGCTCCCATATGCTGGAACAAACTGCCACTGGAACTTCGGCTTGAGCCTTCTGAGATCCAGTTTAGGAAAAAACTTAAGACTTATCTCTTTCAGTAGACAGCTGGGTTAGGAGGAGGGGGGACAGTCATTTCACTTACCATAGCGCGGGGACACGCCAGTGGCGTAACCAGGCGCTTAATAAATGCCCAATAATAATAATAATAATAATAACATAATACTTTATCTAAATTCATTCTAAATAATAAATAAAACTACTATTTAAAGTCCCCAAAAATCTACAGTATTAAAAACATTGGATAGCGTAAAATTTAAAATTTCTATTCCCACTCCAGAAAATGCAAAATTAGGAAAAACATTGTATAGCATAGAGATAAAAATTACTATTACCACTCCAGAGAGTAAACAGTAGAGAAAGCGCTGGATCGCGTAGGCGTAAAAATTACTATTCCCACTCCAGAGAATGCAACAGTAGGGAAAGCTTTGGATAGCGTAGGGGTAAAAATTACTATCAAATAAACAACGAGGACTAGCCCCCAGTATGTTTCTAAACAAAGACGTTTTGTGCCTAGCTGATATAGCCACACTCACAGGTGACATGGGACACTAACTAGTTCCGATCTCTTCAATCCAGTGGGCTTGTCCTCGTTGTTTATTTGATTATACCTTAGGGGTAAGGACTCGCCCCTTCAAACCCTTGCTCTCCATCTTTGGTTACTCTACGTAAAAATTATTATTCCAACTCCAGTGAGTGCAACACTAGGGAAGGCGTGGGATAGCGTAGGGGTAAAAATTACTATTCAAACTCCAGAGAGTGAACGAGTAGGGAAAGCGATGGATAGCTTAGGGGTACAAATTACTATTCCAACTCCAGAGAGTGAAATAGTAGGGAAAACGTTGGATAGCGTAGGGGTAAAAATTACTATTCAAACTCCAGAGAGTGAAACAGTAGGGAAAGCGCTGGATAGCGTAGGGGTAGAAATTATAAATCCAACTCCACAGAGTGCAACAGTAGGGAAAGCGTTGGATAGCGTAGGGGTAAAAATTACTATTCCCACTCCAGAGAGTGCAACAGTAGGGAAAGCATTGGATAGCGTAGGGGTAAAAATTACTATTCCAACGCCAGAGAGTGAAACAGTAGGGAAAGCGCTGGATAGCGTAGGATTAAAAATTACTATTCCCACTCCAGAGAGTGCAACAGTAGGGAAAGCGTTGGATAGCGTAGGGGTAAAAATTACTATTCCAACTACAGAGAGTGCAACAGTAGGGAAAGCGTTGGATAGCGTAGGGGTAAAAATTACTATTCCAACTCCAGAGAGTGCAACAGTAGCGAAAGCGTTGGACAGCGTAGGGGTAAAAGTTACTATTCCCACTGCAGAGAGTGCAACAGTAGGTAAATAGTTGGATAGCATAGGGGTAAAAATTCCTATTCCCACTCCAGAGAGTGCAACAGTAGGAAAAGCGTTGGATAGCGTAGGGGTAAAAATTACTATTCCAACTCCAGAGAGTGATACAGTAGGGACAGCATTGGATAGCGTAGGGGTTTATAAATTACTATTCCCACTCCAGAGAGTGAAACATTAGGGAAAGCATTGGATAGCGTAGGGGTAAAATTGACAATTCCCACTCAAGAGAGTGAAACATTAGGGAAAGTGTTGGATAGCATAGGGGTAAAAATTACTATTCCAACTCCAGAGAGTGAAACAGTAGGGAAAGCGCTGGATAGCGTATGGGTAAAAATTACTATTCCCACTCCAGAGAGTGCAACAGTAGGGAAAGCGTTTGATAGCGTAGTGCTAAAAATTACTATTCCCACTCCAGAGAGTGCAACAGTAAGGAAAGCGTTGGATAGCATAGGGGTAAAAATTACTATTCCAACATCAGAGAGTGAAACAGTAGGTAAATCGCTGGATAGCATAGGGGTAAAAATTACTATTCCCACTCCAGAGAGTGCAACAGTAGGGAAAGCGTTGGATAGCGTAGGGGTAACAACTACTATTCCAACTCCCGAGAGTGCAACAGTAGTGAAAGAGTTGCATACCGTAGGGGTAAAAATTACTATTCCCACTCCAGAGAGTGAAACATTAGGAAAAGCGTTGGATAGCGTAGGGGTAAAAATTGCTATTCCTAATCTAGAGTGAAACAGTAGGGAAAGCGCTGGATAGCGTAGGGGTAACAATTACTATTCCCATTCCAGAGAGTGCAACAGTAGGGAAAGCGTTGGATAGCGTAGGGGTAAAAATTACTATTCCCACTCCAGAGAGTGCAACAGTATAGAAAGCGTTGAATACCATACAAATTAAATAAAACATACTTACAAATCATTTTTTATTTAAATTTATTAAAGTTTTAATTTTTAAATAACTAAACATCATTTAAAAATACCCATTAATATTAAAGAAAAAAGTAGATTTGAATAAATAATGAACAATAAATTAACAATAAATATCAATTAATAAATAATTGTTACCAAATAATAAATATTAAGCAATAAAATAATGTAAAAACAAAACAAATATTATTAATAATTATTTACCAATTAAAAAACATTAAACAATAATATTATTTGTATCCTAAAAAATACTTTTTATAACACATTAATTACAAATTATTTACAAATATTTTCCATTGAAAAATATTTTAATTACCAATTAAATAAATTAATTACCAATTACAAAAATTAATTACACATTAAATACATTAATTACCAATTACAAACATCAACTACCAATTACAAATATTAATTACCAATTACAAACATTAACTACCAATTATATTAATTACCAATTAAATAAATTAATTACCAATTACAAAAATTAATTACACATTAAATACATTAATTACCAATTACAAATATTAACTACCAATTACAAACATTAACTACCAATTACAAACATTAATTACCAATTACTAATATTATTTATCATTTAAAATAATTAATTACCGCTGACAAATAACCTTTTAGAGGGCAAGATGGCTGCCGGACTGATGTGCTGAGAGGTCGCACTTTTCCTCTCTCCCAGAATGTTTTGACACATTGAAAGGATTAACGTGTCACCCACGAAGGAGAATTATTGATGGAGGCTGGCCTTTATTGGATTATTAGAGCATCCCCTAAGAGGCAGATACTGCGGATTGGGCAGGCCTGGATCCGTTTGAAGGAAGGGATCCTGAACCTGATAACTAAACATCAGTACATGGCTCCCAAACCGATCGTCCGTATGGCTAACCAAGAGAAAGCAAAAGAGGGAGCCAAGAAACCCCCTGATACCCCGGTGGCAGCGAAGGCGGGGACAGCCGGCAGCCTGAAGGGAGACCCCTTGACAGGGAAGAACGCTGGCGCGATCAGGAAGACAATCCCCCCCCCCCGTGGAGAAAAACAGAAAGGTCGAAACACGGAAGCAAAATGCTAATTCTAAGTTGAATACCACAGCAAGTAAAACCATACTACGGAAGGGAGACGAGCAAAAGGCTCGAGAGACAAACATGCGCCAGCCTACCATGACGGAAATCCTAGCAGGGAAACCTACCGAAACAGAAGCTGCAGAGACGGCAGATTCCTCCCGCGAGTCAGACGCTGGCACTGTCACGGCTGGTAACGTCCTCGAGGACGCATTCAGCAAGGAAGACGCTGTGGTTGCTAGGCAACGGGCCGAGCCGGCATGGAGAGAGAACCAGAACGCTGCAGCGCTGTTGGCAGGCGGAGCACACGCTGGAGCTCGCGCTGAAGTGAAAGACCCAGCTGGGGACAGAGGTAAAGGGGAGCTCGCTCTTGGAGGTATGGAAATGGGGAGTACAGGCGCCATGGGAGACACCACAGCGGACATGCTTGGAGCATTAATGCAAGTCGAAAAGGAGATCAATGACTCCAAAAAAAACGCTGGTTCATGGGGCCATATCTAGGCGGAGCCTAACTCATGAGCAAGACCTTTACTCAGATTGCCTGCCAACTCTCCAAACCAGGAAGTGTTGGCAGCCATCTTGTGGCTCGGTAGAAACGAGTCACCAGAAAACAGAGAAACAAAGATATAAAACAAGAGAAGGGGGCAGGGTAGAAACACCCTGACCCACTAGGCCTGCTCAGGGGGTCCCAGAAGGACTTTCAGGGTCCAAAAAAGCATTAAAAAAAACAACAAATCAGTGCAAGTCGCGCTGGAGTTGCAGGTTCCCTTGTTTTATTTGAATGAGGCCCCTGAGTCGGCTAGGTACCGGGGGCATTTCTTAAAAAATAATAGCGGGGGCTCGCTGGGGCTGCGGCGGCCCGCTGGGGCCCCGGTTACCCCGGGGCTTCACTCATGTTGGGGGGGGGGGTTGCGCAGCCCCCCTCCTGGAGCCCTCTATGTGCTTATAACTTTAGCATCCTTTGACAAATCTTTATGAACTTTTCCAAAAGGTTTCTCATTTTTGATCAGCTCCTATCTTGAAAGTTTGGAGGTCATTGGTCTAGGAGGGCTGAGAAAAAAGGGAGTCCCAAAACGTGTTTTCTCCATTTAATTTCCATAGGAAACTTTAGACAAGGCTACAGGTGAAACTGCTGAACGGATAAATGCCAAATTTGGCAGGGAGAATGGTGATGGTCCAGAAAGCACACTTTTGTTTAAATGGTGTAAATTCGTTCAGTAGTTTTCGAGAAATATAACATTTTACAGATCTTGATATTTGAGAATTCTGAAATCTGATAGGCTGAGGGGTTACGAGCACGAGCTTGCAGCTCATTGGCTGTGAACCAGGAAGTGTTGGCAGGCATTTTGTGACTCAGTTCGTCAGCCTGCATCTATCCATGTGGAAGCCATTGGTCCATAGTTTTACCTCTGCGAGGCAACACTGAAAATATATTGCAGCTCTGTCTCCGCAAGATACCCCCTTCACGGTTCCTCTCCCTACATCACCAGCTCGTGGCTATGTCTTTGGAATCCAGTCTGTCGGCTTGGAGCTCTGTGAGTCAGTCCATCGGCATGACCCCCACACTACCCAAACACCGGTAGACTACCCTAAACACTAAAACACTACTCCCAGCATGACTACCTACACTACCCAAGCACCACTTCATTGTCGTAAACTCTAATACACTATCCCCAGCACGACCCCTACACTACCCAAACACCACTGCACTGCCCTTAATCCTAAAACACTACCCCCAGCACGACCCCCTACACTACACAAACACTACTGCACTGCCCTAAATCCTAAAACACTACCCCAAGCACGACCCCTCCACTACGCAAACACTCCCAGCATGACCCCTTACACTACCCAAACACCACTGCATTGTCGTAAACTCTAAAACACCACCTCCAACACGAGCCCCTACACTACACAAACACCACTGCACTACTCTAAACCCCAAAACACTACCCCCAACACAACCCCCTACACTACACAAACACCACTGCGCTACACTAAACCCTAAAACACTATTCCCGGCACGAACCTCCAAACTCTACGCAAACACCACTGCACTACTCTAAATCCTAAAACACTACCCCAGCACGATCCCGTACATTACCCAAACACCACTGTACTACCCTAAACTCTAAAACAATACCCCCAGCATGACCCCCTACATTACCCAAACACTACTGCACTAGCCTAAGCACTAAAATACTATCCCCAGCACGACCACCCTACACTACTCAAACACTACAGCATTGTCGTAAACTTTAAAATACTACCCCCAGCGGGACCCCTTACACTATACAAACACCACTGCACTGCCCTAAACCCGAAAACATTTCCCCCAGCATGACCCCCACACTACACAAATACCACTGCAATGCCCTAAACCCTAAAACACTGTCCCCAGCATGACCCCCTCCAATACACAAACACCTCTGCACTGCCCAAAAAACTATCTGGCTATGTTCTCTAATGTCTATCAGAATCAACTACGGTATCCTCCTGGTAGTCCATATAGTGGTGGAGCAGATTTCTGTCATAGTTCTTTGATAAAGGGAATAGTGGCCATGGCTAGAATTGCTGAGATTAGTAAAATTCCCGTGGATGAGAAAAGAGCATATGATGGCTAGAATATAACTCGTTATGTTACTAGCCTCACGGATAAGGCTAGGCGAAGGAGATACCCACCAATTTGGACTGTGCCTCAGCGAGGTAATTTCTATCTACAAATTAATGGTCAGAATGTTAAGAATCAATAGGAAAGGAGTGTTTGTTCTCATAATTATGTCTATACACCTCAGATTCCCTCACCATTAGTGCCATCGCAAGGCACATATTTTATCTGCCATGACAGAGCTTATACATGGCTTCCTACTTACTTTTCAGAAACCTGCTATGTGGCTTTTCTTCTTCCTCCAACATATACTGCTCCTTCAGGTCATCATAGGAAGAGATATGGCAGAGGAGTTATTGATTCGAAAGACACGGCAGGACAAGAAGGAGGTGACTTTATTAAAGGGTTGCTTCCTTTCTGGGGCCCAATGGCCAATAGCAGAGACATTAGACAACTAGTTTGTGTTGTTGAGGCTACTATAAATGTAACTTTTGGAGCCTTGAGTAATCTGACAGCCGAACTTCAGGCGGATCTCCTTATGACTTTGCAGAACCGGATGGTTCTAGACATTGTCCTTGCAGATCGTGGAGGAGTCTGTAAATTGATCGGGTCTAGTTGCTGTGTTTACATTCCTGATAATGCCCCTAGGGTATACCAAGCTATCTCCAAGTTGCATATCATCTCCGAGTCTATACATCAAGACACGGGAGATTGGTCTGTGATGGGATGGTTTTGGGGACTACTGTCCACATGGGGATGGAAGATATTAACTTTCCTTGGAATGGTTTTGGCCATCATTTTCTCTTGTTGTCTCTGTGTACAGTGTGGACCTGCCATCTGTGGTCTTTGTGCTACCATGTGTGTCCCAAAGCCTGTGTCACAGAAAACAGAGAATATTAGAATGATGTTACAGCAACAGTTCGATGACCTCATGGCCATTGACATCGACTCAGACTAACTTGAGTCCTTTGTGTTTTGCCTGAGTAATGGCAAAAGGAGGGTCTGAGGTTCTTTGATTTCTGACTTTGTTCCGAATCTAGCCGCCATTTTGTGTCTCGTCGCCATTTTGTGTTGCCCTCACTCAGGCAGCACGGCAAACTGAGTGTTTTTGCTTTTCCCAGCTGTTGCGTGTCCTTACAGTTAAAGAGTAACTCCATTGCCTTGTTTATGAAACTGATGTCAGGGTCTGGCCGAGTTCGTTAATCCATGTCTGGGTTGACTGCTCCCCGTCTCGACTGACTATTTGCCTTCTCCTATTCTTTCCTTACATTATCTTATCCGACTAGCCTTCACTATTCTTTCCTTGTATTCTCTTGTTACACAGCTATCCTTTGAGGCACACAAATACGTCTTGCCACCTACAAATTGGATTGTTGCAACCATCACTGATTAAATTGTTGGGAGGGGTAACACACAGGGTCTGAGAAAGGGGCGTATTTGAGATACTTGATAGCTTGTATTCCAACTTTTCTCATTGGTCCGTTTTGTATGTGTAAGGAGGGAATTCCGTAAATGTGTTTCCTATAAAAGATTGTGCGTCACGGATTGAAGTGGCAGTCTCCTCTGAACCCACCTTGTGTGTACCTTCTGGGATAACTGTGCTTGGCTGCAGCTAATAAACCTGGTTTCCATGCTCAACAGAGTGTCTCGTGTCTCTGTTCGATAAGGCAGGTGAACTCGGGGATTTAAGGCGTGCCCTGCGCCGCCAGGCCCATAAGGCCCAGTTCTCCAATACTAACTTAGAGGGTTAGTTGCCTTACATCCTGATCAGCACCTCACAGAGAGAAAAGGCTCCAACCATCTTGAACCCAGCACCTGGACTCTGTCTGGTGTGAGTCTTACCGAGCATCCTGGGCCATTGGATGTGGGTGTGAAGGTGTTCAGCCAGCTCACATAATATCATGTGAAGCATAACCGATGTCTCGACCGCCACAGCACAACGGATTCCTGATGGTGGACCACGTATTGCAGCTTGCAGTCTTCTTAAAACCACCAATGTGCAACAAATTCTCAATGCAGGCCTTTGCATCACAAGCTCTTCATCGACTACATCCTTAGTGAAGACACAGGACTTTGCACCACAACCCCGCAGCTCTTTGGAAATGGCGATGCGCAATGCATCTTCGACACAGGATCTCTCCATTCTCTGTACTAAAAGAACTTCTAGTTACTTCCCTTCTTCAGAATACATAAAGTAGTAATGCTAGAATTACATCTTAGAAACAATTACACTGTGAAGGGTCAGAGTTCTGCAGATCCAGCACTGAACGTTAATATTAGTATGAGCCTATCTTCTTTCAGTTCCTGTGCGTTGGGTCTGGGATGTGACCCATATACATCCGTCAAGGTGATTATGAATCACCACTAACAGAAAAAGCAAAAATGTCCCGCACCCGCGCACAAAAAAATCTCTCTGTAATGTGTCTAAATATCATAGTGCATCCTGTCACAACAAAGAACATAGTATTTCAATAAATAGCTTCCCAGAAAAACAAGTTACACAGTTGCAACACTTGATTGTAGATAATTCATTCTTTTTCATTCATAGACACTTTATTCTATTAAAACATCACAGAATTGCTTGCCGCCATGAAATACTATGTTCTTCGTTGTGACATGATGCATTAGGATATTTAGACACATTATAGAGAGATTTTTTGTGCTCGGGTGCGGGGTAATTTTTGCTTTCTTTATTTTTAATTACATCTTATATTAACTTGATATGGTAACGTGAAGGCCAGAATTATTTTTATGAACTTTAAATTAAGGCTTCAGCTAATGTTTACAATTGAGGTAGTCTTGAAAGGCAAATCAGGCAAAAGGCAGCTTTATTGCTCAGTAATACAGCAGAGCAACTGTCTTAGTTGTGTGTATTAAGATCAGAGCCTGGACTGCAGAAGGGCATTACTAGTCCCTTTGGTTTTAACCTCAAAACTAAAGAGGTACTTTCCCATTTAAAATAAAAACTGAGGTACTCCATACCTGTATCAGCCCATTTAAAGCATGGGAAAGTATGTTTTAATTGATCTCAACTACTAGTATATACTGGTGGTTACATTCTAGTCCATAATGTTGTTTTTGCTAACTCTAGACTGACACTAGCCACATGCAAATCAGACCTGGTCTTCCACCAATGGGAATAGTTCAGCTTGCCCTGCCAAGTCAGGTCCTCAATGGGTCGGAAGGCAAGCAGGGCCACACTGGTCTGTGCCTCTTTGTGCAAATCATCTCTCAGATCTGTAGCTGGTAAGTTTGCATAGAATGTTAAATGTTTCCTGCTAACATATGTGATCTGTGTGTTGCAGAATCAAATATTGGCAAGGTTAACTCGGCCTTCCATCCTTCGGAGGTCAACCCCTTGGGTACCATTACAAAAAGTTATTAGTGGTAGAACATGTTCCTAACAATGCCTACAAACGAAGGACATCCTGAGTAAAAAAGAGCCTAGAAACAAATCATTGTATCATGTTTGAATGCTGTCTTTGCAACTACGCCTGAAAGAAAACCATAGGCGCGTCCCTTTCTTTCTCACATGTTCTTTTCTTTTTCAGTGTCATCTCCAAAGACCAAGTTTCCTCTACCCAGCTCAGCAGCAGAAGGTTCCTGGAGCGCAGTTCTGGAACATGGGCCCTCAAACACCATTACTTACACGATCCTCAGCCCCCCTACTGCCAGCATTGGACGCTACGACTTGAGTCTCCAGGTCTCCTCCAGCATCAAGAATTCAACCATCAAACTCGGCCAGTTCATCTTGCTCTTCAACCCTTGGAGTGCAGGTACCAAGTACTTTTAATATTTCTTTCAATATTGTCCAACTAATTCCCAAAACAGGGTACCACAACAGTTTACAATATATGTCACAGAAAGAGTAAATCAAAAACAGTACAACAATTATTATATCATAATCTCATAACCTGCCATTGGTTTGAACAAAAGTACCAAAAATGAAAGTTGGTGTGCAGATTTATTTACATCTCCTCTAAAGGATGCACTCAAAACATAATTATCACTAGACCATGTCCCAGACAAATGTATGATGTTACAACGCATACATTTACAATGCATGCCTTTACAACACAGTTTTTACATCTCATCATCCTTTACAACGCATTCTTTTACATTGCATGCCATTACATTGCATTTTCAGAAAATACCTTTACAACGCATTCCATTACATCGCATTATACCTTTACAACGCATATCATTACAATGCATACCATTACATCGCATTTAAGGTATTCAGCATACGTTCCATACAATGCCTCTCTGTCTTCCGTAAGGCAATCAAGACCCTCCTCTTCCCTGCTCCCTAGTGCACTTCTCTAATCCCCCTCCTCCCCCGTTTGTTAGGGTGTGTGTCTGTCTTTCAGTGCCGGGACGCCCCATTGCTGGGGTAGCTGTTGCGCTTTACCAAACCCAGAATAGAATAGAATAGAAGGTATGTGTTGGATAGTATTGGGGTAATAATTACTATTCTAACTCCAGTGAGTGCAACAGTAGGGTAAGTGTTGGATAGTGTAGGGGTAAAAAATACTATTCTAACTCCAGTGAGTGCAACAGTAGGGTAAGTGTTGGATAGTGTAGGGGTAAAAATTACTATTCTAACTCCAGTGAGTGCAACAGTAGGGTAAGTGTCGGATAGTGTAAGGGTATTATGCGTTGTAATAGTATGCATTGTCATGACTTGCGATGTAATGACATGCGTTGTAATGACATGCGTTGTAATGACATGCGTTGTAGTGCCATGCAATGTAATGGCTGTGTTGTAATGACATGCTATGTGAAGGATGTTGCGATGTAATGACTGCTATGCAAAGGTATTGCATTGTAATGACTGCGTTGTAAAGGTTGTTTCCCGTCAGATGAACTGTTAAAGCATCCGAGGAAAGCGAAAATCAGCACCAATAATACAATATTAACAAAGTTAATAATGTTTGCCTTTATATTAGGGAAAGGGTTTCACAAATTCATTAGTCCCTAAAAAGCAGGCACACCATAGGCAAACTTCCTTTACAAACAGATCACGTACAATACTCACAGTAGCAGGCAAATTTTCCTTGCACACAGAAGATATGCAGCAGAGGCACCTCGGAAGTGCAAGCTTCCCACACCTGCAGAAACATGAAGCATGGGAACAGCAGTACAGCTTTCTCTCATTCACCAAAATGGCAGCTCACATGCAGCAGTAGTGCAAGCTTCCCACACCTGCAGAAATATGCAGTATGGGAAGAGAAGTACTGTTTTTTCTCAGTTACCAAAACAGCAAATCACATGCAGCGGTACTGCAAGCTTCACTCAAATAACGAATATATACAGCTCATCAGAAAAGCTCTCATCACACTTAAGAAAGGTGCAACAGCAATAGGTGTTCAAGCTTTCCCCACGCATTGACTGTAAGTAGCAGCAGTGCATGCTTCTTTGATGGTTGTATGTCAGAATAATGGCAAAAAAATATTGTGCTGCAAGACTATCGTAGCCGGATTTACGACTAATGGTTAACATATAGATGGTGTGGGCTATGCTTGATTTATAAAAATAACATTGGTGCCAGGGCCCTTGACAGGAGGTCACTGCAGCTTGCGTCACCCATTGAGCCCGCCGGTGCGGCCAATACCAACACAACTATTAACCATCACACTTGTACAAGTGTGGGAATTTAGATTATTCCAGGCCCCAAAGATATAAGAATGTCTTGGCCGGCAGGTATACGTTGTTTTTAATGTATATTGAGCTAACAAACAACTGCTCATCTCCAAATTACACAAACATCGCCACCTTTAGGCATGCTGGCATATGTGCCGGTATCGACAAGTGCTGATGCTTAGGCACTGTGTGAGGAGTAGTGTAGGTGTATCTTGGTGTAGAGTGATAATGAAGTACACAGTGGGTAGGAGGCAGTAAGGGTATATGAGGAATAGGATGTAGTTGCTGATGTAAGTCAGTGCTTTAGGTGGCCTGGGTGTGAAGTGGTGGCGTAAACCTACAGGGTGAATAGATAGGTGTATTGTATTAGAGTAGAACCGTTTATGCCTGCTCTAGGCTCTTATCGTATCTTCTGCCTTATTCTATGCATTATGGGATGTATAGTTCTTCACGAGCATTAATTATTTCCTTAGTAGTCTCCCTTCAATACATTTATACACTTTATTACCTTTGTAGGCTTGGCACAACGAAAAAGTCAATGTATTTAGGCTTCCAGCGCTGTCCAGTGAAGAATTGTCTCTCCCCTCAGCCCCTCTGATGACGAGGTGGTACTTCTCCTCTACGACAGGGGCTAATGTGAATAATTTTGTTATACAAACACCCTGAAGCTTAGGAGTGCACTTGGCAGGATGCCTGCCTTTCGGTTATTAATTTCCACTTCTTCCGTTGCTGGCAAAAAAGCCTAAAGAAATTGACTTTTTTCGTTTTGACAAGCCTATGAAGGCAAATGTATTGAAGGTGTCTGGAGCATACTAAGGAAATAATTAATGCTCTTGAAGGACTATACATCTCATAATGCATTGAAAAATGAAATGCACTTTGCCAAGCCCACTATGGGTGTGTATTTGATAATGAAAATAAAAAAGAGCACTTCCTGCAACCTTACATTAAAAAGCCTATGATTAAGATGCTGTGTATCGAAACTCCAAGGGCGCAGAAGAATGCTTGTTGGGGATGACAAAAGAAGCCGAAATCAATAGCCGAAAGGCAGGCCTCCTGCCGAGTGCACTCCTAAGCTCCAGGGCGTTTGTATAACAAATATATAAATATATATATATATTTATATATCTATTGTCGCTCCAAGGTTGTCCACCTTTGAGTAGCACACGAGCAGCAGCTTCATTTATGTGTAGGCGAGGACGGGGATCCGCTTGTAGATGCCGCTCCGTAATGGATCTGCCCGACCCGTTTCGAAGCTCCATATGTTTCTCTTCAGGGGCTTTAACGGAAGCGGTGTGCGCAACCGCTAACCCACTTCTGCATTTTCCATATGGCACACCCACCAATGGGAGGCTCAAATGAGACTGTGTATTATGGTAAGTGTGGTGCGGAAAGCTATACCTCTCTGAAGAGCTCTAATTAGAGCAAAACACTGTGTCAGGGGTTGCCATTACTCATTTCAGGTTGGCTTGAGTTGGTATTTTACCAATTCAAAGCTGTAATATTGTGCCTGGAGTGATAAATTGCTTTTATGATTTTACAGCTCGGCAAGGACAGCACTGTACTAGTCCTATGCTTAAAGACTTTGCTGTATAAATGGCAAAAGACTTTGTCTTTTTCTATCTCAGCATGGATAGCACTGTGCTAATCCTATGCTCAAAAACTTTGATAGAAAAACAGACATTTGAGGTGAGCACATCTAGAGTGCCGCTGGTGTTGAGAGTGCTCTAACAGGAGCTGCATTCCACCTAAACTTGAGAACTACCCAGAGTTCTCTCCTACTTTTTTGCATAATTTATGCGTCGCTCTATGCCTGAAAGGGTTTTGTTTTGACTTAATACTGGGTGCTCCCTTGTGTCTGGACAAAGCTATACCTCTCTTAAGAGCTCTAATTAGAGCGAAACACTGTGTCAGGGGTTGCTTTTACTCATTTCAGGTTTGCTTGAGTTGGTATTTTACCAATTCAAAGCTGTAATATTGTGCCTGGAGTGATAAATGTCTTTTGTGATTTTACAGCTTGGCAAGGACAGCACTGTACTAGTCCTATGCTTAAAGACTTTGCTGTATAAATGCAAAAGACTTTGGGCTCCATTATGATGTCGGGCGGATCGCCACCGCCATGGTGGCGCTGGCGATCCGCCCCACAGAAATGCCCGCCCGCCACCCTTTCCCCCCCGCCACATTACAATGGCGGGGGGGACCGCAGCGGAGGCAAACACCGCCCGCCACTTTACCGCCCTGGTCGCCTTGCGGCCGGGGCGGAAAAGGGTTCATATGGTGGCGGTGTCTATCAGACACCGCCAGCCACATTAGCATGCGTGTGTATAGGTGCCTTTCCGCGGCGGCGATCCTGCCACAGAAACGCATGCGGTCATTGCTAGTGGGGGCCGCAGCACCATGGTGAAGGCCAAGGTGGGGGTGCACAGGAGGGATACCTATGGTACCCCGCTTCATTTGCATATACAAAGCGGCAGGCACCGCGCGGTGCCTGCCGCTTTGTATATGCAAATGCAAAAATTCATTTTTAGCATTGTGGCGGAAGGTGCAGAGTGCACCGCCCGCCACAATTCTAAAAATAAAGGATGTGCCCGCCACTGTAGCGGGCACATCCTAATTCCCCCAACGGGACCCCCGCCCTTATGGCGGGCGGTCCAGAATACCGATAGGGTGGCGGGCGGACAAAGTCCGCCCGTCATCCTAATGGGGCCCTTTGTCTTTTTCTATCTCGGCGTGGATAGCACTGTGCTATTCCTATGCTTAAAAACTTTGATAGAAAAACAGACATTTGAGGTGAGCACATCTAGAGTGTCGCTGGTGTTGAGAGTGCTCTAACAGCAGCTGCATTCCACCTAAACTTGAGAACTACCCAGAGTTCTCTCCTTCTTTTTTGCATAATGTATGCGTCAGTCTATACCTGAAAGGGTTTATTTTGACTTAATACTGGGTGCGCCCTTGTGTCTGGACAAAGCTATACCTCTCTGAAGAGCTCTAATTAGAGCGAAACACTGTGTCAGGGGTTGCTTTTACTCATTCCAGGTTGGCTTGAGTTGGTATTTTACCAATTCAAAGCTGTAATATTGTGCCTGGAGTAATAAATGGCTTTTGTGATTTTACAGCTCGGCAAGGACAGCACTGTACTAGTCCTATTGTAGTATTGAGTCCACTCAATATTTAGTAGAAAAGTAGGTTTATTTGAAGAAAGCACAGGAGCAAGGTAGGGTACAACCTACACAGGACTTCTTCCCAGCAACTGTAACACACAGAAGCTAGGAAAGGAATCCTGTGACATAAAGGAATACTTAAGGCAGAACAATTCTAAGTACAAATTAAAGGGGCAACACGACACATCTTCTTCCTTTAGAAAAACAAAAAACAAAAAGAATTAACAAACAAAATCTCGTAACCATATGGGTTTGGAACAAACACGTTTCTTACCAATAACAGGATTCTCAAAACAATTGGGATCTTTAACAATAGTGTTGTTGTTGCTACGATTGGAAGAAACGCAATCATTAGAATGGTGAAGATCATTGACACTGTCAGAAGAACCCAAAAAATCCTTACTAGAAACATCTGGCACAACTTCACTATTAATACTGTCATCAGTAGAGATGCCAATAGGAACAGATGTAATTTCAGAAGGAGCAGAAATATTTTCAGAAAGGAGAAAACCACCATGATCCTCTTTTTGAACAATAGGAGGACTTAGCGAGGAGTTGGGTAAAATTGTAGGATTCACAGTGCAAGAATTTTTATTCCCTTTGTAAATAGCAATTCTCTTTAAATTCCATACTTTACCATCACTTAAAAGAACAGCATTGCGTAGAACTTTCTTAATCATTAAAGGTTTAGAAAATTGAGAATCACCTTTGCGAACCTTCCATGGTTTTTTAACTTTAACCAGCATTCCAGCTTCAACTTTTGTGGAACCTGAAGCAAATTTATTGTCAAACTCCTTCTTGTATTGGAGATGTTTCCCAACAATATTGTTTTTAACTTCATTCATGCAGATATCCAAACAGTCTTTTTTATGCAACCAATTAGGATTATATTTAGTCCTAGCGACACGGCCTCTCATAATTTCAAAGGGTGACATCTTTAAAGCATCATGAATATTGGTTCTATAGGACCAAACAGCTTTGTGAACACCAACTTCCCAATTATCTCCTTTCATAATAGCAAGTTGAATAGCATTTTTCAGGACTTTGTTAAACCTCTCGCATAATCCATTACCACTTGGGTTATATAATGAAGTGGTTTTATGGATTATACCTGTCCTGTCAAAATAAGATTTAGTAAGTTTGGACACGAACTGGACACCATTGTCACTGATAATTTGTGTAGGGAGACCTTCCTCCATAAAAACTCTATCAATAAACTCTAAGACTGTGGCTGAGTCGACTCTGTTCACAATGGTAATACAGGGCCACCTTGAAAAAATATCAATGATAGAAATCACAAATTTCTGACAAACACCGATAGGTCCCATAATATCCATAGCAACGGTATGCCAAGGACCATCAGGAACTATAGGTACACACATGTCTGGTTTCAAAGTATTGAGAACTTTATCTGAGTTGGAACAAACAACACATTCACGTACCATTCTTTCAGACATGACATCAATACCTGGCCACCAGTACCATTGTTTGATATTTTGCTTGGTTTTAACAATACCACAATGATCCTTGTGGCATAATCCTAAAATGGAGTCTCTCAACGTTACAGGGGGAACAGCTTTATCTCCCCGAAAAATAGTGTTTTCAAAAACAGTAAGTTCATTCCTGACCTCCCAGAATGGTTTAAGGTCAGAAGATAATTTACTTTTTTCTATCCACCCATTGCGAATAAAAGAAATAACAGAGACCAGGACATTGTCCTTAACATACTCTTCAGTCCAAACTTTTTTCTCAATGCAAAAAGGATTATCATCATGAATGAGGGCAACTTGAAAGGAATCCCATTCATTAACCTCACATTCTTGCAAGTCTGAGGGCATGCGCGAAAGAAAATCAGCAATAACATTGTTTTTGCCTGGAAAATAGACAATTTTGATTACAAAATCTTGTAAGCGCATAGTCATCCTAGCAATTCTAGCAGTGGCATTGTAAAGGCCTTCAGTGGAGAGGAGTTTGGTAAGGGGTTTATGATCAGTTCTGACTACACAGCTTTTGCCCCATACAAAACTCCGAAAATGTTCTAAGGACCAGACAACTGCAAGAGTTTCCTTTTCAATGACAGAGAATTTGCTTTCAGGAACTGAAAGAGCCCTGGACGCAAAAGCGACAATGTGTTCTTTCCCAGAATTGTCAATTTGTGACAGGACGCTCCCCAAACCTTTATTACTGGCATCGACCGTAATGACAGAATCAAGGTCTAAGTCAAAAGGGGACAACACTGGGGCATTGATGATGTCAGATTTAATACTATTAAATTCATTCTCACAAAGAGCGGACCACTCAAACTTGACCTTACTTTTCAAAAGTTGTCTGATATTGAAAACTTTACTAGAAAATCCTTTAACAAATTTAGAGTAGAATTCTACCATACCGAGGAATGATCGGACATCATCCTTGCTGGTCGGAGAGGGTGCTTCCTTAATGGCGTCAACAAGTTTGGGTTTAGTTGAGACACCATCAGAACATAGAACATGACCTAAGTAAGTTACGGATTTAACTCCAAAATGACATTTGGAAAACTCAATGGTTAACCCTTTACCATCCAGGATATTAAGAACCTCTTCAAGAATAGAGTTGTGTTCTGATTCATCCTTACCATAAACTAAAATATCGTCCTGGAAAAATTTAATTTTGGGATGTTTGCCAAATAATTGGTGCATGATACGTTGGAAAATGGCAGCAGCAGAGGCCAAACCGAATGGCATCCTCTTAAATTGAAAACAACCCATCGGGGTGATGAATGCAGTGAGATGCCTGCTGTCATAATCCAAGGAAATCTGATGGTATGCGGCAGAAAGATCCAATGTAGAAAATATGGTAGCACCTTGAACGGAAGACAACATTTCAGAGATCTTGGGTAACGGAAATTTGTCAATAACAATGTTCTCATTTAAATGGCGAAGGTCAACACATAGCCTAATTTTGCCATTCGCACGTCTGGCGATAACAACTGGAGAAATCCATTCGGAGGATTCTATAGCCTCAATGATGTCCTCCTTAACCAACTTGTCTAATTCTTTTTCAACATCATTGCGAACTAAGATAGGTATGTTTCTAGCTTTAAAAATTCTAGGTTTCGCGTCACTTTTCAAAATAATACGATGGGAAAATCCTTGTAGATTACCAATTTTACCGCTAAAAACTTTTGGAAACTTTTTAAACATGGAATCTCCAATTTTTTCACCGTCATCAATTATTAAAACAGGTTCGGGACTATTGGGATTAAGAATAATGTCTAAATTAAATTGATCTCTCCATCCAAGGACAGAAGGACCACGTTTAGAAACATAGAGTTTCCCTAAGGAATTTCTATCTTTAAATCTGAATTTTAAGGGTTTGAAACCGACAATTTCAATCTTTTCTCCTAAATACCCCTCAGGAGAAATATCAGAAGCATAAAAATCATTACCTAAGTGCTGTGCAAAGTCAGAATTCCACACTTTTTCATTAACAATAGTGTACGGGGAACCAGAATCTGCATAAATGTTGATGGGAACCCCACCGATTCTCATGTCACACATAGGTTTTTTAAGAACATTTCCTTTGAAGGAATCATTAATGTTGAAGATAAAAACTTTCTCAAGTGGTTTCTGAACACATTCATCTTCCATAGAGCAATGTGAAACTTTTTTAATACATTCGTCTTCTACAGAACAATGTAAAACCTTTCTAACTAAATTTTCTTCACCACTAGAATCGGAAGAATCATAAATCACCTTTACTTTCTTACTTTTAGACCTGTGGCAAGCACTGTAATAATGACCAATTAACCCACAATTGGAACATTTTTCCTTAGTGGCAGGACACATTTTAAAGTTAGCTAAATGTGAACTACTGCCACACCTGAAACATTTGAGGTTGTCCGGATTTTTATCCGTTTTATTAACCTCACCAGACTTAGGTTTATTTTGGAACTTCTGTTTATAACCAGATTTACTTTGAACTCTAGAAACAGTATGTTCCGAAACAACGTTAGGGTCTGGGGAAACTTTTTCCTTAATCTTAATAGCTTTGGCGCTGCGACCAGAAAGTTCAGCTTTCCTAACAATAGCTAAAACATCTTTAAGGTCAGAGTCGCCATTAATCCAAAGTCTATCTTGTATTGATGGGTCTGATGCATGCATTACGAACTGATCCCTTATGAATTGTTCTTGAAGGTGATCAAACTTACAGTCATCAGCAATCTTTTTCAATTCAGAAATATAAACGTCTATAGTTTCTCCAGGTTGTTGTTTCCTGCGGAAAAATTTATATCTGGTAATACCAATGCACACTTTAGGGGAAAAATGATTATCAAAATCGATTAGAATATCATCAAAAACATTAGAATCTCCACCACCTGTACACTTTGACATTTCCTCATATACTTTTAAACCCCCAGCACCAAGAGAATGTAAAAATAATTTTTTTTTCCTTTCAGGTTTCATCTTTGCTTCTTCATCGATGGTATCAATAAAGTTTAGAAAATATGCCTTCCATTGAAGCCACTTCATGCAGGGTTCTGAACCAGATGGCCAAAATGCTTGAGGAGATTGTATTGTAAAATTTTGAGTAGCCATGAGGAAGTCACAAGGTCAGAAATGAAGTTGAAAAAAAATAACCTTACTTGGGAAATGAGAAAGTAATTGGATGAATTGGTACAGTGAAGATGCTGAAAAACGCTGATGGAAACCGCTTTGTTCTGCCTTTGAACGAAGAAACGCTGTGAAATAATGTGTAGCGTTGAAAACGTTGCCGTGGAAACGCTGGTAAACGAAGGAGAGGTGTAGCGTTGAAAACGTTGCCGTGGAAACGTTGGTAAACAAATACTCAAGATGGCCGCCGGCGTCCTACGTCAGCGCGTAACGTGCGTCTGACGCGAGGGAATGACGAGCTCGTTACAGCCAGAGAGTCAAGCAATGGAAGCGCTCGAGAATGCCGGCGCTCGAGAAAGAAGACGCTCGAGGCCGAAAACGCTCGTTCAAGTAGGCTTCTTTTGAACTCTCCTTTTTAAAAGATGCACTCTTCTCAAAACTAATTTTTAGAGAATTTGACCCTGCGCAGCGCTTGCAGTAATGTCAAGAATAAAAGCGCATTCAGGAAACGGGGTCAAAGTTAAAAAGAGGTTACTCACATGATGTTGTGGAGTAAAAGCAGTTGGAAGAGGCATAAAGGAACCAGTCAAATATCAGCAGTAGAGGCAGAATTCTTGATGGAAAGGGTTTCCACAATGCAGGAGAATTGTCAGAGGTGGTAAAATTTGAAGATAGGATAAAATTATTTAAAAAAAAAATTTTCCTTGTAAATATGAAAAAAAAACGTTAAAGTTGATAAAGTCAAAATCATCAGGGTTCATGGGTTCCTGGTGCTTCCTGGACCTCGTCGCCAAAATTGTAGTATTGAGTCCACTCAATATTTAGTAGAAAAGTAGGTTTATTTGAAGAAAGCACAGGAGCAAGGTAGGGTACAACCTACACAGGACTTCTTCCCAGCAACTGTAACACACAGAAGCTAGGAAAGGAATCCTGTGACATAAAGGAATACTTAAGGCAGAACAATTCTAAGTACAAATTAAAGGGGCAACACGACACCTATGCTTAAAGACTTTGCTGTATAAATGGCAAAATACTTTGTCTTTTTCTAACTCGGCGTGGATAGCACTGTGCTAATCCTATGCTTAAAAACTTTGATAGAAAAACAGACATTTGAGGTGAGCACATCTAGAGTGTCGCTGGTGTTGAGAGTGCTCTAACAGGAGATGCATTCCACCTAAACTTGAGTTCTCTCCTTCTTTTTTGCATAATTTATGCGTCACTCTATGCCTGAAAGGGTTTTGTTTTGATATATATATATATATATATATATATATATATATATATACATATATATATATATATATATATATATTACCTACTGGCTATCGCCAGTAGGTATATATAGTTAGAATTTTTTCCCTATGGGACTTTTGAAAATTCTATGTCTAATAACTTTGGCGTTTGTGGACGGAATCGGCTGAAATTTTCAGGAAAATGGCACATTTTGTTTCTGAGCAGCCCCTGAAAATTTGGTGGGGTTTCGTCAAGGGGGGGCTGAGAAAAAAGGGGGGTCCCAAAACGCGTTTTTTGCATTGAGTTTTCCATAGGGCGGTTGGACTCACTTTTAGCTCGAACGGCTGAATGGATTTGCACGAAACTTGGCAAAATTGTAGGGACTGTTAGCCCGATGTGCCTTTGCTAGGTCTCAATATATGTGCTCCAGTAGTTTTTGAGAAATTAACGTTCAAACCAAGATATATATCTGTAACAGCGCTCTGGGCAGCGATCCGGTCCGCTTACTTTTCGCTTATCGGAACTTTGCGCGCAGAAAGCTGATTGGCTCTCCGGTGTCTGTCAACATTCTAAACAGTCCAGAGCGGACGCCATCTTGTCTCTCGGTAGGATCGAGAGAGAAGAAGAGGTGGAAAACGAAGGGGGAATTTAATGAAAGGGGGCAAGGTATCCCCCTCTTGACCCCCTAGGAATGTTGTTGGGGTTATTAAAGGGTCCCGTGGGGAAAATAAAAAAAAAATGATTTTTCACGGTAGAAGCGCGGCCGCGAACTGGTAGCGAAACGGGAATTCGCCATTTTGTGCTTCGTAAATTAAATTACTAGTTATAAGTGGGTGCGGGAGACGTATCCTAATCCCCTATGTTTCCTGAGGGTGGGTGAGGAGGCTGATATATGTTGATACATCTCTTCCAGCGGCTGTGCGTGAGCTTTTTTTTTTTTTTTGCTGCGTGACAGTCCGGAGCGGCCGCCATCTTGTCTCTCGGTAGGATCGAGAGAGAAGAAAAGGTGAAAAACTAAGGGGGAATTTAATGAAAGGGGGCAAGGTATCCCCCTCTTGACCCCCTAGGAATGTTGTTGGGGTTATTAAAGGGTCCCGTGGGGAAAATAAAAAAAAAATGATTTTTCACGGTAGAAGCGCTTCACGGGCCGCGAACTGGGCCGCAAACTGGTAGCGAAACGGGAATTCGCCATTTTGTGCTTCGTTAATTAAAGTACTAGGTATAAGGGGGTGCGGGAGACATATCCTAATCCCCTATGTTTCCTGAGGGTGGCTGAGGAGGCTGATATATGTTGATATATCTCTTCCAGCGGCTGCGCCATCTTGCCTTTTTTCGAATGCCACAATTTTGTCGTGCACGGCAGCCATTTTAGATGCCAGGCTGGTCCCAGGCTATCACCTACCCCTGCGGATGTAGTTTATGGCCCCAGCTGTAGAGAATTCAGACATG
This sequence comes from Lissotriton vulgaris, assembly GCF_964263255.1. Classification (NCBI taxonomy): domain Eukaryota; kingdom Metazoa; phylum Chordata; class Amphibia; order Caudata; family Salamandridae; genus Lissotriton; species Lissotriton vulgaris. The sequence continues at coordinate 1,544,531,619 of NC_141695.1, read as the reverse complement.
CCAATCCTCCTGATTCAGGCGTGTGAGTACTGATTTCAGTGCTAGTCTCCCGCCTCCCGATTTCTGCAAGCAAAAACCCGGGGGCATATTACGAACAACTAGCGATAATTTTTGTCTATAACTTGTTTAGAGACAAAAATTATCGCCGCACATCGGCGATTTTTATCGCAGATAAACCTTGCTATTATCGCAGAAAAGTCAGCGATATTCATGTATTATCGACCTAATGCTCTTAGCCATGTTATCCACCTCCCATTGGATAACATGGCTAAGAACTGCTCAGGGCAGGTGTTAGATTTTGGAGATATTCGCGCTTAGCGCGAATATCTCCAAAAGTTGGTAATAGAAGGTAGCGATGTTAGGGACTGTTTCCAGTCGCTAACATCTTGGCACGCCACTTTGCATGTCATTAGTGATAAGTATCACTGACATGCAAAGCCGGGCCCAAGATGGTCGCTATCTCCTTTTAGGTGTCACTAACTGGTGTTAGCGACAGCTTGATAATAGGGAAATAATTTTATCTCCGCTTTCATGGTTTTTAAAGCCAAAAAAGCGGAGATAAACCCCCTTGATAATATGCCCCACGATTCCTTGGGGGTTTCAGCTGACAGGGCTTGGTATTGTGTTACATGGTAATTTTTCCATGAAACGTCAGAGGGTCGATGTAGGGGTTCTAGAAGAGGTGATAAACCATTTAAGCCTCATTAACAAGCGCATGGTCTTTTAAAGATTTGTGAAGTACTCGGGGCGGCGGTGTGTGTGTGCCCTCTTTCAGGAGCGGGCGGGGGGCACTGCCAGCAACTTGCCAGGTCAGGTAGTGTTCAACACGTGCATCACCCTTTCTCTGCCTGCTATTGCGCTCCATGCTTCGGAAAGGTAAGAAAAAGAACGTGCATTTGAGTTTGAAATGTCCGATCCTGCAGCAGCACACTTCCAAAGCCCACACATGACAATAACCCGAATCAAGGCCCCATTCACCCGTTTTAAAAAAAATAGATAACACTCCAACAAAATAAGGTTATAAAACTTTATTAACTACTAACTTTAACAAACGGAACAAAAACTAAAAACATTTAAACATTTCTCAACACAAAAAGCAACAATGGTTAGAAGCTGTCTTTTGTGCGAATAGTCCCAAGGCAGCACAACGTGCAGAGTTCTGGACGGCACCCAGGTGATGTCGCCTGGGTGCCGCACTGGTTTAGGGATCCTACAATGCTGCTCCGAAAATTGGCGTGGGGCGTCCCGGGTGGGGCGGGGGGAGGCCTCGTCAGTAGCGGTCTGTTGTGCGAATAGTCCCAAGGCAGCACAACGTGCAGAGTTCTGGACGGCACCCAGGTGATGTCGCCTGGGTGCCGCACTGGTTTAGGGATCCTACAATGCAGCACAGAAAAACAGCGTGGGGCGTCCCGGGTGGTGCGGGGGGAGGCCTCGTCAGTAGCGGTCTGTGTCCAGTGTCACATGGCTGACACAACATGTACGACAGGCACCCAGGTGATGTCCAGTAAACTGCCGCACTGGTTTTGGTATCCTACAATGCTGCTCCGAAAATTGGCGTGCGGCGGCCCGGGGGGGGCGTGGGGGAGCCGGCGTGAACGGGCCTCCCCAGGTGGCGGCCATCTAGCTGAGTTGCGCTCGCTCTTGCGGCCACAGCGTCTCGCTCACCATGTTGTTGAGTTGCTCCCACTCTTGCAGTGCAGCGATAGGCGGCTGCCACATGGCCCTTAAAATGGCGGACGGCTCCTCGGTTTTGGGTCTGGTCCACTGAAATGGCCCTGGGACACTTTGGAACTCGGACGCTTGCCTGCTAGGGCTTGGGCTCCATTCTCGAAAAGCGTCCCCTCAGCCGTGAAGATTGTATAAAAGTCTTGGGGGCCCCCGACTCCCGCAGGCTTCCGGTGGGGAGCGGCTGCCATGATTGCTCGCGGAATGACCACGACGGAGCCACGAGATGGTGGTGCTCTCATGCTGACGCCAGCTTCAGTCTGAATGATCCAGAAACAAGGTGGGGCTTTCATCGTTTGGGAAAAAAAAATGTTCTAAACCAATGAAAAGTGTTATTTTTAGGTCATATGACCAAGCCTTCCATCTTTAGGAAACCAAAAGTAAAATGAACCAATGAAAAGTTTTATAAACAAGTCACATGACCTGTTATGCGACATAGGGCTACAAAAAGCGTAGAAAATCCGTTGGCACGTGAGGCGGCGTCAGTAGCGGACCGATGTGCGAATAGGCCGAAGGCAGCACAACGCGCCGAGATCCGGATGGCACCGAGGTGGTGTCCAGCAAATTGCCGCACTGGTGTGGCCATCCTACAATGCTGCGCCGAAAGACGGCGTGTCCAGCTGAATTGCGGTCACTGTTGCGGTACAGTGACTCGAACGCGCCGAGATCCGGATGGCGCCGAGGTGGTGTCCAGCAAATTGCCGTACTGGTGTGGCCATCCTACAATGCTGCGCCGGAAGTCGGCGTGGGGTGCCCCGTTGGCTTATGAGGTGATGTCAGTAGTGGACTGATGTGTGAATAGGTCGGAACCAGCACAAGGCGCCAAGATCCGAATGGCAAGTCCTGGATGTTGAGTGCCTCAGTTGAGATTTCTGAGCAGTGCTTGTAGGACTGTCTGAAGCTTATTTGCACCTGCTGCAGCTTCACTAGGTCCGGCGGAACTTTTTGCCTTTTCCTTTCTGCTTCTTTTCCTACAATGCGTTTCTTCTGAAGACACGACCAGGTCCCTGAATGTGTGCAGGGGGACGCTATTGATTGAATGAACGCGCCGAGATCTGGATGGCACCGAGGTGGTGTCCAGCAAATTGCCGCACTGGTGTGGCCATCCTACAATGCTGCGCCGAAAGTCGGCGTGGGGTGCCCCGTTGGTTTATGAGGTGATGTCAGTAGCGGACCGATGTGTGAATAGGTCGGAACCAGCACAAGGCGCCCTGCACTGTTGAGCCTTTTTCAATGTCTGTTTTTTGTTGTTTCCCCTCCATCAAAAACAAAACAAAAATACAAGGCGCCAAGATCCGAATGGCAAGTCCTGGATGTTGAGTGCCTCAGTTGAGAGTTCTGAGCAGTGCTTGTAAGACTGTCTGAAGCTTATTATAAGAATCAGAGTAAGTTGAAGACTGTCTGAAGCTTATTTGCACCTGCTGCAGCTTCACTAGGTCCGGCGGAACTTTTTTCCTTTTCCTTTCTGCTTCTTTTCCTACAATGCGTTTCATCTGAAGACACGACCAGGTCCCTGAATGTGTGCAGGGGGACGCTATTGATTGAATGAAAATGGCGGCTTGACACAAAGCTGACTCAAGCGTTACTGTTGGTGCTATACAGACAAAAATTGGTTTTCAGTTTGTACATTCTTCAGGTTTTTTTTTCCATCCAAGTCTGATTGAGAGTTTGTAGAAAAATGGCTTCAGATTTTCCACATACTACTCTTCAACATTCTTCCTAAATGTAACAATGTGAAACTCACTAGGAGAACGGCTGTTTCTGTTTCCTTTCAAAATGCTGCCACCAATATTTTCTGAATGGAAGACACCATCTTGTAACATAAAGGGCCGAAAGGGGTTCTGGTCTGGCCGATGGTTGGTGGAGACATTTTGACTATATCTTGGACCTGCCCGGCCTCGCCCAAAATGGCGCCGGTATAAATGGGACTCGTAACTCTTTGCCCGCAAATGTATATCTAGAAAATGTTATTGTAAGTGGCCCTGTCGTATTTTAATTACAAAATGTACGTCCACCGATTCCGCAACTGTTAGACACCTTTGTTCTTGTCACCTAATGGCCCGCTCGTTACGTTCTTCTACAGTGTAAATGTCTCCTCATCATATACGATTTCAGTTTGCTCCGTGGCCGGCCCACGTGGTTATAGGCCCGTATTTGTATACTGACATTTTCACAATAAAGGTTTTTAAAACAAAACACGGTAGTAGTATTTTCATTTGTAAAGTTTTTACTTTTAGTGACTGTTTTCGAATCAGTAAAAGGCAAGTGAAATAAAGCAGTCCAATTACATGACGGATAAAAGGTATAATATGTAGGAACGCAGTAAAGATAAATGGTCAAGGGCAGTTGTGTTTTTCATGTCTGCAACATAAAGTGATCGATAAGAATCTGATAATCAGGCGTATCGGCGACTAAGACAGCAGGCCGAATCTCTTTTACTCAACGGCTCCGTCATGGAAGGAAGAAACGCCCTTTTTCTCGAAAAAGGAATATATTTTACTTGCAAGACAGTTGTAAATTTTCCGGGAAAGTACATTAGCCTGGAATATTATAACATATGTTTGAAAAAAAAATATTGTTCGAAAATAATAAAAAGCGTAATTTTTAGGTCATATGACCAAGCTTTTCATCATTAAATTAACAAAAGTAAAATGAACCAATGAAAAGTTTTGTTAACAAGTCACATGACCTGTTATGCTTACGTTACGCGCTGCGCGCCGCGCCTCGGATCACTTCCGGGTGCGCTAACGCGGCGTGTCATAAAACGCATTACGCGACAACGTAGGTCAAGAATATAGTCTAAATGTCTCCACCAACCAGCGTTCAGAACACAACCCCTTTCAGCAGTCCAAAAAGTTCTGTTAAATGACAACAGAGGGGACAGGCAACAAGAACCATCAGTCAAAGAGGGGAGGGCAAGTTCTTCTCTTCCGGGTCATGTTGGGGCGCTACCGGAACTGATCGAATTGGTAGTCTACAGTGTTTCTGGATGTTTCAGACTAAAGCTGGCGTCAGCATGAGACCACTACCATCTCGTAGCTCCGTCGTGGCCATTCCACGAGCAATCATGGCAGCCGCTCCCCACCAGAAGCCTGCGGGAGTCGGAGGCCCCCAAGACTTTTGTAGAATCTTCACGGCTGAGGGGACGCTTTTCGAGAATGGGACCCAAGCCCTAGCAGACAAGCGTCCGAGTTCCAAGGTGTCCCAGGGCCATTTTAGTGGACCAGGCCCAAAACCGAAGAGCCGGCCGCCATTTTGAGAGTCCTGTGGCAGCCGCCTATCGCTGCACCGCAAGAGCGGGCGCATCTCAACTACATGGTGAGCGAGACGCTGTAGTCGCAAGAGCGGGCGGAAAACAGCTGAATGGCGGAAGAGGCACAGTGTAGCAAAAGCGGGCGGAATGGCAACTAAAACGATAAAGGGGCGCCCCACTACAGCTTGTCTTCAGGTCAAACGGATTGTGGGACAAGGTCCAGAATTGAAGAGTCATCAAAAGGCAAAAAGTTCCGCCGGACCCCGGGAGCCGGCCGCCTATGTCGGGGGCGATCTCAGGCTACACCAGTGCTATAAGACTTGGGGAGGGTGTCGGAGCCAAGCGTCTTCTCCGAGTCCATGGCCATCACACCGCCCCTCAGGGGCCTCCGTCAAGCTGTTTAGGAAGGTAACATATCACATTGTTTTCTAATGCAGTCAGGTCCACAAACGACACTCACTTACTTTGAGAATAGTGAAGCTGCAGTAGGTGGAAATAAGCTTCAGACAGTGTTACAAGCGCTGCTCAGAACTCTTAACTATGGCACCCAACATCCAGAACTTATGCTATTTGAGAATGGTAGTGACATCGAAGCATCTCAGGGACCAAAACCATTAACGTACTTTCACGTATGAAAATCTTACTTGGGGAGGGGGCAGGAGCGAAGCGCCCCCTCCCAGTCAGCGCCACCACACCGTGTGTTGAAAATCTGAAGCCATCGTTCTACAAAGTCAACCAAACTTGGATTGAAAAATCTAGAAAAATGTACAAACTGAAAACCAGTTTTGGTCTGCATAGCATCAGTAACAACGCTTGAGTCAGCTTTGTGTCAAGCCGCCATTTTGATTCAACAAAGCACAGGCATTGAAAAAGGCTGAAATTCAGAACTCTAAACTATGGCACCCAACATCCAGGAGCTTGCTATCCGGATCTTGGAGCCTTGTGCTGTTTTCGATCTATTCACACATCGGTCCACTACTGACATCATCTTATAAACCAACGTTATGTAAATAGTTTTTTAATAAAATGTTTTACCCTGTTTCTTTGCTGGTGTGTTGTCTATATTTTTAATATTTGCATAGGGTTTGTCATTATTTTGTGCGGGATGGGTGATGGAGCCGAGCTGTCTTGCAGCCCTCATGGTGTGGAGCTCAGTTCATCTCACTATTTTCGTATTTCTCAAGAAGGGTTGTTCCTAATATTTCTATTTTAGCGAGGTCAAAAAGAGATCCAATTAGTGGCCTACTGATTTTGCTCGATTACTTTTATTTTTTTACACGATTTTTCACTATCTGCAAAGACTAAACAGAGTATTGCGACTTTGTGCTTGTTTGTAAATAGAGAATGATCCAAAGAGAACCAATTCTAAAACAGTAAATGCTTGGACAACAATCAATCAAATGGAGAGACAAGGAGGTACGACGGATTACAACGGGGGTAAAGGCCTGCGTTAACTACCCTTCAGTATCTGCAAAGAGAGAGTACTACTAAGGCAAAAGAGGGGAGGGGGGGGGCAGCGTTCAAAGCACATCAGCGTGCATAAATACGAAAATGTTTTTATCTATCACGTACTTGACATTTTAAAGCTTTTCATATTTGCTATTAAAAAACCAATGAAATTCACAGAAAAAACCATAGGTTATAGTGGATATATAGTTAGGAATTTGCATTTACAAAACCTTGAAAATTCAATGAAAAAACCATAGGTTATAGGCCATATATAGTTAGGAATTAGCATTTACAAAACCTTATTTTACTCGCATAAAACCATTGAAATTCCATATATAGTTAGCTAACTATAAGCGCTAACTATATATCGCGCACCCGCAATCCACTGCTGATGATGTCACATATTACATCATTCATGACATGGTCAGTGACATCACTGATGACATCACTGATGACATCTCAAATGACATCACTGATGACAACTCAAATGATATCAATGATGACATCTCAAATGACATCACTGATGACATCACTGATGACAACTCAAATGACATCACTGATGACATCTCATTTGTCATCACTGATCACATCACTCATGTGATAATACAATGAACCTCTTCAGACTCTAATATAACCTTACATACACTCAGTATAAACAGACACTCACAGACTGTCACTCATCCATGGAGTTACTCACACACCTAGTCAGTCATGCAAAGAATCAATCACACCTCCATTTCCTCAACTATACAGTTATACACATCTTACTTATTCAAACATATAATAACACATATTTACTCTCTTATATAATCCCTGATACAAGCTCACAGTGATCGATACAGCCACTCACACATTCACTGGCTCTTATGTTCAGTTATTTATATATCTCAACTCTCACATGTATTGTATTTTACATACGTACTTACTTGCACATGTAGCAATGAGAAATCCATTCACTCAACAACACACCCATGCACAGTCAACCGCCCATATAGCTGTTTCCACATGCACTCTTGAACTCATACTCCTAGTGAATCAACTGCTTACACATCTATGCACAGAGTCACGCACCTCCCAGCCACCCACACACACACTCAGCCTCCCATTCAAATATTTGGGCAACCAATCAATAACCCATATGGCCACTCTTATAGCTACTGATCAACACATGCAGCAGCTTACACAACAACAAACATACTGATGCACGAATTAAGACAGTTTAGTCACTAACCCATGTACTCAGTGAGACACATTTAATCACTCACTCATACAGTCAGTCATGCACCTACTAAATTCTTCATCCAGACACTTATACATCCACTCATTCTTCAATATGTGAAACATATTTAAACTTTACAGACACATACAATCACTGGTTGTTTTGATCAGTGATGTCATCAGTGATGTCACTGACCATGTCATGAATGATGTAATATGTGACATCATCAGCAGTGGATTGCGGGTGCGCGATATATAGTTAGCGCTTATAGTTAGCTAACTATATATGGAATTTCAATGGTTTTATGCGAGTAAAATAAGGTTTTGTAAATGCTAATTCCTAACTATATATGGCCTATAACCTATGGTTTTTTCATTGAATTTTCAAGGTTTTGTAAATGCAAATTCCTAACTATATATCCACTATAACCTATGGTTTTTTCTGTGAATATATATATATATATATATATATATATATATATATATATATATATATATATATATATATATATATATTGCTGCACGTTTTTCTGCATCCAGAAAAGAAAGGCTGGCACACTGGTATCCGAGTTTTCAAAAATTTATTCACCAAACCCCCTCTCACCCCAAGCAGACGCGTTTCGCCTTAGCAGGCTTCGTCAGTGCAACGTTAGTGTTGGATTTGAAACACCATTTTAAAGCCATTGGTTCATTACATATTAGTCAATATGGAAAAGGGACATTTTTCTCCACATTATTATGGGCGCCATCTTGTAACGTGCAAATGCTAGTAATGCAATGGCTAAACCTGGTGATTACGTGAAAAGTGCATAGTGCTCATTTAAAAACAAGTAACGTTGTTACACAATTCATATGTATTTTCATGATTAAATATTCACAGTACGCCAAAATAATAAGCGAACAAATGAGGTATTTACAATTCTCTCATTTTTTGTTGTTTCATTATTGAGCCCTGAATGGGCAATCATAAAACAGTGCAAGATAGAAAAAAGGGAAGGCTAAAGGTTAACATGATAGGCATGGGTGGTTGGGAAAGTAGAAAAGTTCTTCAGTTCAGTGTTTTACTCTACTATGTGTTCCCTATACTTCAGCTGTTCACAGATGAACCCAGAGTTCTTCGTTATTATTCAGACCCCACGGAGTAATGGTTTTTAGGCCAATGATGTGTTTTGACTCTAGGATCCTTAGAGACTTGTCTCTATCCCCCCCTCGTTCTAGTTTGGGGGCCTGATTTATGCAGTAAAAGCTTAGTTTCTCCCACTTGCTCTGGTGTTCTGCCGGAGAGACCTTTAATAACCTATAAAAGATGCCCCTCTCTAGCAGATCATTTGGTCCATAGCCATTTTAAATCCTTGGCTAAACCCATCAAACTATCACAGTCAGTCGGATTTTTTCCTTGTCTTAAATGTAAGACATGTAAATTCAGCCGAAAAATAACAGATTACCCAAATCGCACAGGCGACAGCAAACCCAACATAAAAATCAAGCATTTGCTGAATTGCAACTCGGAGTACACGGTGTACTGTCTCACCTGTCCTTGTAAGCTGCGCTATATCGGCAGCACAATCAAGCCTGTAAAGCTTAGGATACTTGAACATATGTGGGCTATCACTAACAACGATAGATCCTATCCAGTAGCCCGCCACTTTGCACAAGAACACCAGAGCAAGTGAGAGAAACTAAGCTTTTACTGCATAGATCAGGCCCCCAAACTAGAACGAGGGGGGGATAGAGACAAGTCTCTAAGGATCCTAGAGTCAAAACACATCATTGGCCTAAAAACCATTACTCCGTGGGGTCTGAATAATAACGAAGAACTCTGGGTTCATCTGTGAACAGCTGAAGTATAGGGAACACATAGTAGAGTAAAACACTGAACTGAAGAACTTTTCTACTTTCCCAACCACCCATGCCTATCATGTTAACCTTTAGCCTTCCCTTTTTTCTATCTTGCACTGTTTTATGATTGCCCATTCAGGGCTCAATAATGAAACAACAAAAAATGAGAGAATTGTAAATACCTCATTTGTTCGCTTATTATTTTGGCGTACTGTGAATATGTTAATCATGAAAATACATATGAATTGTGTAACAACGTTACTTGTTTTTAAATGAGCACTATGCACTTTTCACGTAATCACCAGGTTTAGCCATTGCATTACTAGCATTTGCACGTTACAAGATGGCGCCCATAATAATGTGGAGAAAAATGTCCCTTTTCCATATTGACTAATATGTAATGAACCAATGGCTTTAAAATGGTGTTTCAAATCCAACACTAACGTTGCACTGACGAAGCCTGCTAAGGCGAAACGCGTCTGCTTGGGGTGAGAGGGGGTTTGGTGAATAAATTTTTGAAAACTCGGATACCAGTGTGCCAGCCTTTCTTTTCTGGATGCAGAAAAACGTGCAGCAGTGTGTAAGCGCCCCACCAGCGCCGGCGTTTTTGGCACCCGTGGAGTTGTGGAGCGACGGCGGTGACTCGAAACCGTGCCTAAAAAAAAAAAAAAAAAAAAAAGATATATAAATATATATATATATATATATATATATATATATATATATATATATATATACAGTAATATAAAATATGTAAAATATATATCAAAAAACATTCTATTATCAAGTTAAAGGGATAAAAATTACTATTCCCACTCCAATGAGTGCAACAGTAGGGAAAGTGTTGGATAGCGAAGGAATACAAATTATTAGTCCCAGTCCAGTGAGTGCAACAGTAGAAAAAGTGTTGGACAGTGGAAGGGTAACAATTACTATTCCCATTCCAGTGAGTGCAACAGTAGGGAAAGTGTTGAATAGCGGAGGGGTAAAAATGACTATTCCCACTCCAGTCAGTGCAACAGTAGGGAAAGTGTTGGATAGTCGAGGGGCAAAAATTTGTATTTCCACTCTAGTCAGTGCAACAGTAGGGAAAGTGTTGGATAGCGTAGGGGTAAAAATTACTATTCCCACTCCATGTGGGTGCAACAGTAGGTAAAGTGTTGGATAGCGGAGGGGTAAAAATTGCTATTCCCACTAAAGTCAATTCCAAATTAAAAACAAACAAAATATCAACAACAACAAATATCTCAAAACAAAATAAATTAAAACATATATATATAAATATGTTAAAAATTATAATACAAACATATTTAATATTATACATTTAATACAAATAAATATATATCATGTTAAATACATATCGGCAATACCTAAAAATATAATATAAAAATATTTTTCAAACGATTTTTCTTTAAACTTACATCCTACCCTATAATTCTACACAACCCACATCTACTTTAAAAATAAAATGTACTTCCATAATTAACATAATTCCTTATCAATTAAATACATATTATTAATTAAAACACAAATTAAAACACATAAAAATGAATAAACCTCCCAGCCTTTAACACTATAAACCCCACAACCCGCACCTAAAACTAATTACATAATTTTCATATTGAATTTTTAATTAATTAATTGATAATCATTAACATCAAATTAATAAATAATTAAAAATAAAGTACTTCCCACAATTAACACTATAAAATCGCAATTAAATAAATATTATTAAATAGCAGTCATTTATTATAATTAAATTACTTCCCACCCTATTCCCCTATAAACCCTCAACCTGCTACAGAACTAAAAAATATGAAATTTAATTAAAATACAATTGATTACTACTAAAAATGTAACTAATATACAAAATAAAAAATACAAAACTTATACAAAAAATACATCACATTCATTTAAAATATATACTAAAATACATAACACTAATTAAAAAATCGATATTTTAAACAACTATATTTTTGCAAACGATATTATTGACTTCTATATTTAAAAAAATTATATTTCTTACCTTCAAACTGATATTCTTGACCACGATATTCTTGAAGTCGATATTTCTCACTGACAAAATTTAGGACTCGATATTTCTGTAGTCCGAAATTTCCCACTCAATATTTTGTCTGCACACCATAAAAAATTGAGCAAATCCATTTCCACAACTTTTGCTGCTTATGCTTGTGGCAGCAGAAAGGTTTTGCTACAGTTTTCATGCATAAAGACTATGCAGCTTATTTACAAGCCACTTGCGTTGCCAGTGCCTCACTTTTAATATAGGGAAAAGTGAGAAACCGGCTGCGCAAGGAGCTTTTAAATAAGCTCCTATTTGGCTACAGAGTCTTGACAATCAAGAGTACTGATTTTGGGTCATTTTTAGGGCCAACTGTCATTTTTTAGGTGTTACCAGAATATGGTAGTCAGAATATCATTTGACATAAATACAATGTCCTAAATGTCTTAAATATCGTTGACGAAATATTGCCCAATTGATGTTAATAACAGAACATCTATACCCTTGGGATGATAAATCTGTGAATACTAATTAGGACACTCTTTTTCAGAAGATATTTCTGAATATGATGTTCAGTCCTAGAACCCCCACTTTAACACCTAAAAGCTGCAACAAAGGATCCCTTTTAAGCATTTTATTGTATTGTAATTGCATTTATCTGGCGCTTTCTTATCCCTAGTGTCGTCAGGATGGACAGGTAAGCATCTACTCCATTTGTTATGCATGTTTGCAAGAGTAATGCTTGAGGTGTGGCCTGTGAATATTATGTTTTGGTCTAAGTGGTTCGCAGTTGTGTCCCAACTCTTATAAACATGTCACACCGATTTGTTGCATGAGAGGAGGAGCGGAAAAGACGACGGAATAGGTACAATTAAATAAATAATTAAAACCTATATCTCAAATAAGTAACTGCTTGACTCTTCCTTGCAATTGGTTTTACTAAGCACTGGGATTTTGAGCAAAGCCAGATCACGCGCCACTTTAGTATAAATGGCTTTGAGCTAAAACCTATGATTTTCACACTGCTGCACTCTAGACACACCACTGTTATCTAAATTAATATGGAGTTGCCCAAAGCGGCTTTGGTATTCCATGATTGTTAACTTTTGGCACAAAATAGATTTTTGCTCTTAAAAATGTATTCCATACATACCATTGTGGTGCTTTACATTGCTTTGCATGGTGAACGAACCAAGACAAAACTTTAGTAGATGTGTAACCAGTTTTAATTCAGCTCTAGGCATGCTACTGTCTCTTCAGGGTGTCAGAACTCAAGACGTTGAAACAGAGGAGTGGGTCATGACCTGTATCAACATTTTCTTATAAATCGTCACTTCTCAGGCCCTATCTACTCTGTTGATGCTAAAAGCCTCATTGTGCTTTCCGGGATTCAAAGTTTTTTTTCTCAGAGGGATGACTAGGCTGAGAAGTTGCAGAATGGCAAGCCTTTACAGTCATTGTTTCCTTCGAAGGAGTTGTCTGTAGATGGCTATAATGAGCGTTAGCTGGGCACCAAGCTATTGACCACCCTGGGAGACAGAAACAAAGCCATTTTCTGACCCAAAATCTGGAATAGATTGTCACAGACATGGCTATAGGATGCCAAATTAGCAGTTACAATGGACCTAGAAGAATTACAATTGTTGCACTTACAAAGAAAAGCGACCATAAAAGCCTCCATGCACACAGACCCAGGAACGCCCCGCCCCGTTCAGGTAAGAGCGGTGGGGCAGTTTAGCGGGGTGGGTGGGAGTCGACAGACGAAGACGAGGAAAATGTAAATTAGAAAAGAGAAAACCACTTACCTTGCACTCACCGCATCACCTAGTTTACTCCACCCGACCATGCCTCATTGCTCTTACCTACACAGTCCACTCCTGCACAAACCAACATATAGACGGGCCATGTTGGTGTTCAAGCAAACACAAAAATCTCTCTCTCTCTCTCTCTCTCTCTCTCTCTCTCTATATATATATATATATATATATGTATATATATATATATATATATATATATATATATATATATATATATACAAGCAAAACACCTGGGACCTGATTAACAGATGCCTGGTACTGGCAGAGTGCAAACGCTGACTGCAACGTTGCACACTGATACTCTGTGGAAACACCCAACCAGCACCATGAAAATTAAGAAGTCATTCCCCCATAATGGGTAACAACTATTTAGAGCTTTTTTTTCTGTTTCAAATTACGCTGGGAACTCCAAATTCCATGTGGATTCATTCTCCTGTGTTTTTATGCTTCCATTTACACATTGCTCTGAGTGGGTTGGAAATGGAAGTCAGTCCTATTTTTGGTGGGAGGCGGAGGCAGTAGGGTAGGCGGAAGGGTGCCTTGCAAGCTATGTAAAGGGATGGGTCGCATTAGAGGCTACCCCAATGCAATAATGAGTGAGTCAGGCTTTTGCTGGACTGCTGTCGTGCCGCAGTCCCTGTCTGGTCTGCACAAGGATTTACCAGACAAAGTTTCCCGCTGGTGTAACAGAGCCTGATGTTCACATACCCTGAACAAAAAGATGCAGGAAAATCAGTCCTCTTGGTATTGGATTTAACTGTGACCTAATTGTGAATACTGCTCCGCCCAACTAATTGTCAGATCAGTGGGGGAAAATGTATGAAATTTGGTTACAAGTTTCACAGGCCTCACATCCTCCTCAAGTAATAGGCCCGCAATTTCCCCTTACTGAGAACCAAACATCGAATTGTAGTGCGTGACTGTCTCTCAGGGTAACGAAGCAGAGCAGTCCAAGGCCTACACAGGGGAGGTGGTGTGGGCTAGTAATCACCATTCGCTGAAAGGCAATAATAACACTGATCAAGGATTGTCGAGTCAGTGCTTTTTCTTTTGGAAAAAGGAAAAGTAAATGTATTTCTCTCTCACACACACACTGCATTAATTTACAAATATACAGAGAAGGCAGATTGAAATTAGCTTATAGACGCATTTGACCCCTAAACGGTCATGCCCCCAAAATCACAGTACCCCTCACCTATACCAGACAGCACAAAACAATACAAGGGGGTGTCACTGTAAACAAGACAGACCTATTGGCTTTACCAAGGGACAGCAAAACATATCAGGTAAGCCTGGTGGCCTTACAAAAGGTGCACCATATTAAAGGACCAATAAACCACATTTTAAAACCACTATCGGCATAATCACTGTAAACATGAATGATTAATAAAGAATTAAAAATAAACATAACATGTGTCTGTGTCTTTTTCATACACTTTCAGCCACATAGAATGCAGCCATAGAACCAGCCTCCGAGAGAGTTGGACTGTGGGAGCTCTTTATAAATTGTCATGTCAAGTAAAATGCAACCATAGAACCTGCCCCAATAGAGTGCCACACTCTGTGTTTTCTTTATCCACATTTAAGCCACATAAAAAGCAGCCATAGAACCACCACTAGAGATTGTTACAGGACTAGCTGTAGAGCAAAAGTTGCTAGGAGTGCTTGAAATAAGGATGAAAATCCTAGCGCTTCAAGAAAATTCCAAAGGAGGGGTCTGCTGCACTCCTGAAACCCCTGAAACACTTTATGCTGTTTGTGGTGCCCCAGCCATTCTGTGGCCAACACAGGGACAGAATAATATGTAAATGAGCCTCTCCTAAGGCAATATTTGGAGCTCCAGCTGTAGGAGCTGTGAAATCCATCCTAAGATGCATGTTTCCAGTCCAGGGAAGACCTGGCTTGGCAGTTTGGGCTGGACATTTCCCATGAGGTACACAGTCAAGACTCATTTGCATATGGCTGAGTCTGAACTGGGGTGGCGAAGTGAGCTAAAGGATGATGGATTCAACCCAGATCTGTGACTGGGGGTGAGTGTCTGAAAAGTTTCAGCAGTCCGTCCTTCATCTGGTTGTGAATATTTTCTGATGCCCCCCTTCCACTGTCCTGTAGAGAGGCTTGCAGCCTTTTCTTTGCTTTTTTTCTTTCTGCTCCTTTTTAATTCTGGGTGGCCAAGCCCACTGGCTCCTTGCTTGCGCTTGCACCTCCAGTGAGTTGTGTGGGACTGGCACTTCTTTGGCTGCTCCTGCATTCCAGCAACAGGGCAGCTTGACTCCTGCTCGTATTGACAGTGTGAGCAGCCATGTGTAGCTTAGGCTCTCCCTGTTTCCCGAACTCAGAGATGGGGTCTGTGCCCCTTATTGCTGCTCGGGGGTACAATGGCACTCCCTGTTAGAAATGGAATCCTTAGTTGGCTGATGTATGCACCTAGGCCAGGCAGGAATCCTGACACTAGTCAGGGTTAGCTGGTACACACTAAAAGATAGCCTTTGCACACCTGTGGGTAGTTTGACACAGAGCAGTTAGGCTTATCTAAAGAGGTATTGTGTAAAATATTTGTGCAACACACACACTCTGTAACACAATGAACACAACACAAAAAACTCTACACAGGTTTAGAAATATAAGTTGTTATATTCTAAACAAAACAAGACTAAACCACAAAAATTCAACCATAGGTTCTCAAGTTATGAATTTCTAAAGTGTCAATGAAAATACTCTGCATTAGGAAGCACTCATGCCTCACAGGTTACTGACAGTCGTGCTACACCGGGGTAAAATGACACAAATCTGATCAGGTGGGGATAGTTATTTGCACACCATATTTGTGAATAGGACAGTGCTCCAAGAAGAACTGTAGTGAAAAATTATAAGTCTAATCACTTGAGACCCGGGTAATCACACATTTATGAGCCGCTCTGGAAAGAATGTAGACTAGCTGTAAACACCCCTCAGACCCTGCTGAGCACAACCTTTGCAAGCGGAGGAAACCGATGTCTACAATGCTGATCGCTGAGTCTGAGGAATGGAGGCGGCTGCTGGGGAGTCTATCAGCCATATTCATCAACCTGAATTGCGCTCGCAAATGGCCAGATTCGGAGAATGCAATTTTTGCATTTGGGATTCATCATCCCAAATGCAAAAATCGCTATTTGCGAAATCGCATATTTGCGAGGAATTGGATTTAAGGAATCTCTAATAGAGATTCCTTAAATGCAATTCATCACCATATTTGAAATTGCGAATTCGCAATATTTGGTCGCAATTTACCACGAAATCTTACTTCGTGGTAAATTGCGAAAAAAGAGTAAAAAACACTTTAGTGCATTTTTTTCTTTTGCATGTTACACACACACATGTCCTCTGGACATGTGTGTGTGCAACACCTGTTCAAATGTGCATTTGAGGGGTGCTACAGGGTATCCTTTGGACACCCCTGGCACCCTTCAAATCGCAATCTTATTTGCGATTAGCAAATTGCTAATCGCAAATAAGGAATACTCCCCATTCATTCCTACGGGCCTTTTGGCCCATAGGAATGAATGGGGAGTTTTTCCTTATTTGCGATTAGCAATTTGCTAATCGCAAATAAGGAATCAGTAGGAATCGCAATAATTTTTGCTAATCCTACATGAATCCCGTTTTGCGAGTCCTTAATAGCGAATCGCTATAATTCGCTATTAGGGCCTCGCAAAACGGGAGATTGATGAATATGGCTGTATGTGCCTTGCAGGCATAACCCTCGTCATTGGTTCTCCCTGGAGTGGCTGCTGGCAATGGAGAACACAGTGCTGCTCCTGCTGATGTGTGTGGCCGACACAGTGTCGAGGAGGGTCGCTGAGAACTGCTTTTAACTACGGCAACACATTACAGTAGAGCCATGCTGGAAAGCCTACTTGTGGCTCTGCAGCAGTGTTCAAAGCATACAAGGCAATTTCCATCAGCGACAGGCACTGTTCCTTTCAATTCTCAGTGCAGGTCAGAAGGGAAGCGCTGACCTATGTGGGGTCTCTCTGCAGGTCGAAGAGCAAAGCAATAACCTTTGTGGAACTGGACTGCAACACTCATGAGTGGCAGAGTCTCGCAGGAGCATAGAGGGCGAAAAGGAAGTCCTTTATGACCCTGAAACTTCTTGAACAGGAGGCAAGCCAGCAAGCCCTTGAGAATCACTTGGAGGAAGTCCAGCTCTCCTCTCACTAAGGGGGGCAACAAACAGAAAAAGTTATAAGTCTATTAGTGTCTGATTTTAGGGGGACAGAGGCCCAGTACTCATACCCAAAAGTGCCTTTGATGTGGAGGGCGACTTCAAAGCAGCCGTTGGAAGTGCACAGATCCCTTTTTCTTCCCGACCCTGTTTGCCATCCTACCTCTGGGGGGTCAATCAGCCTTCTGTTTGGGGACAGGAGACTACCTATTCAATTGAAGTGTTAGTCCCTCCCTTTTATCCTGCTCAAGCAAGGCCATCAGAATGCAGATGTATGTAGAAGGTTTCTCAGACACACTTATCCTTCCTTTGTTTGTGGCTTTCTAGAGGGAATGCACAAAGTGTAGCTGTTACCCAGCCTGCATGTGTATTGGAGACAGGCAGTCAGGCACACAGAGCAGTAAGTGCAGAGAAATGCCCATTTTCTAAAAGTGTAATTTTTAGAACAGTATTGTTAAATCCAACTTCACCAGTAAGGAGGATTTATGATTACCAATCCAAAGATGTAAATCACGAAAAAAGGACTCATAGTAGGGAAAAACAATTTTAGCTGTTTGTCACTACTAGGACATTTAAAACATACCAGTACATGTCCTACCATTTACTTACGTAGCACCCTGCCCTTAGGAATCCCTAGATCCTACCTTAGTGGTGACCTATATGTAATAAAAGGGGTGTTTCAGGCTTGACAACCAGTTTTACACACCGAGTCCAAGTGACAGTAAACTACATACACAAGCACTACAGTGGCAGGCCTGAGAACAATTTGAAAGGCTAGTTCTGTGTGTGGCACAATCAGTGCTGCAGCCCGCTAGTATCATATCACTTACAGGCCCTGGGTATATGGGGCACAGCCTTACAAGGGACTTACAAGAAATTAAATATGTCAATCAAGTGTATACCAGTAGCACACAGGTTTAGGGAAGAAGCACATGCACTTTAATATTAATTAGCAGTAGTAAAGCCTCAGAGTCCTAAGGCCCAAAAAAATAATTCAGCAAACGGAGGAGGAAGAAGCCAAAAAGTTTGGGGCCATTTTCCAGCACCCCCCCCTTTCCTTACTGCGTGGACCCCCAAGCAGATTGGGGAACCCCCAGGGGTAGGAATGAGCCTCAGCTGGGGGCCACACGCATGCCCCACATTCGGCTAAAGATCAAGATAATCCTTATTCCAACTGCCAGGTCCTGGCCCACCCAAGGGTTATTTTCAGCTTGTGCAGCAGAGCTCCATTAGCCACATTTCCCAGAAAAGTCAAAGGTCACCAACCTTTAAAAGGCCATAACTCTGGCCCTATTGGTTCGATTTGGATGATCATGGGCGCAATTTACACAGGTTGGTGAGGTCTTGCCATCAGGAGCAGTTCCAGCAAGCCGCCTGGTCTCAGAAGTGGTGTAAACTACAGGGAGCTTTCCACAGCCTCCCTTGCCAGCTTTCTTCCTGGTCTTTGTCCCTGGATGCAGAAGTCCAGATCTTTCCCCCAACAGGTTCTCGGGGGTGTAAGAAGGCAAGCCTCACATCCCTTAGAGAAACTCACTGGTCCTGGGTCAACTGAGGCAGAGTCCTTAGTGTTTTTTTGGCATCATCAGGTTTCTCCTTCCATTTGCTATTGCTGTTGCAGTCCTGTGGTCCAGCAAACCAAAACAGCACTATCTCTAACTAATGCAGGAGCTTTTAAAAGGGGGTGGATAGTTCTAGAAGCCAGGCATCCTTGGACAATCCTAGGGCTCCACAACTCCTCTCCACCCCTGTCCCAACCCTCCTTCACAGCATGCTGGGAGAGTTCAAGAATGTGTCATCCAGGAGTTACTGGTCACATTTGTTCTTGGGGCCTCAGCTCTGCCCCTAGCTAACATCACTGCTGGGACCTTTCCCACCAATGCTTCAAGGAGCTCCCCTCCTGCGAAAGCTCAATTTGTATGGACATACTCTTTTGTCCAGTGGGCCTAGGCTGTCCCCAGCCCTGTTACAGTGTGACAGGTAATTAACGGAGGCACATTTTTATCCCCAGTCATTTTTCTTTAGGAGCTGAGGTAAGCACTGTCAATTACTCCCTATGTGTGGGGTGCCCGTTGTTTCTTCTGCTGGGAAAAAATGTCATTAACTTGGTCCAGCTGGGTGACAAAAGATCTGATCCTGAGTCAAAGAAATATGACAATTCTGGATGACCCATAAGATGTACATGTATTATCTAGGGACCTCTGAATATGAACTGGGTGCATCTTTTCCAGTTCCACCCCAGTGTCAAACCTCATGGGACTTTGTAGATCTAAGGGTAGTGTTAGACCTGGCATCATCGGTGTGGGTCTCCCTCTCTACTCTCCCTATATTTTATATTGGCTGGATATAGATGTTCTGGATGCCGTGCCACTGCTACTCAGTGCCACAGTGCGAATGCTCCCTGTGTATAAATGACTGTATAAATAAGGATAACTATAATACCTACATCGGTGTAGCCTTTTTCCATAGTGAGTTACCCTCCATTTCACTGTCACTACTGTGAAACGATCCACTCTCATAGGCCAGGATGGGCTGGTTAAAGATTGCTTTCTATCATCCTATCGGGCCCTAGGAACCTCGAGTTTGATATGTTTATGCTCAGGACATCCAGGGGCACCTCTTAGTGAGGACCGTTTATATATTACATGTTTTGAAATACCTTTCCTGAAAACATGGTAGTTACTTGCCTAAGCTTTACTGTAGGCTGTTGCGGGTATGTGTATTGGCCTTCTACTTTTGGAGCAGCAGGGCCTTAGAGAACAAAGACTTTTTAATTATAAATTGCTGCGCTGAACTTTGTCCAAGTGTGTTCCTTCTGGATTTCAAGACAAAACTCTGTCCGAGTGAACAGAGGAAAGGACTTTGCAACTTTCATCAAGCTTGCCACAGACACTACCCAAGGGCCTAAACCGAGAGCGTCCCTGGCAGAAATCTCAGGGACATTAGGCTTCACCCCGTCAGCCGTCGAAATTCCTGTGCAAGGAGTTATGATTGCAGGTGAGGCTCCGTTGAGTAATCAAGAGCCTCTAGTTCCACTGTGAGGGCCGCGGACTGGAGACTTCTGAACTTATGCTAAATCTATGCGGGCCGCCGCAGCTAAGAGAGAGCTGCGGCCACTGAGAGCCCACCTGATTCAAAATTGAGACTTTCTAAACTGTGCAGGCCACTGCAGCTAAGAGAGAGCTGCTGCTGCTAAGCGCCCGCCTGAACCTGCACCTTCGGACCTTCCGCGGACTCAGCGTGGACCACTGCAGTCAAGATAGAGCTGTGGCCGCTGAGCGTCCACCGTGGTGCCCGCCTGGTCGAACCATCCTTTGTCTTGAAGACCAGGGCAGCTGAGAGAGAGCTGCTCCCACTGAGTGCCCGCACCCTTTGCCACATTGCTGCACTGTGGTTTGTCCCGTGGGCCGCCGCAGCCAAGAGAGAGCTGTAGCCACTGAGTGCCCACACCCTTTGCTATTGTGCATCATCGCGATCTGTCATGTGGGCTGCTGGAGCCAAGAAAGAGCTGTAGCCGCTGAGTGCCTACACCCTTTGCTACTGTGCATCATCGTGATTTGTCGTGAGGGCCGCCGCTGTCCAGCGAGAGCAGTAGCCGCTGAGTGCCCACACCCTTTGCTACTGTGCACTATTGTGATTTGTCGTGAGGGCAGTCGCAGTCCAGAGAGCGCTGTAACTGCTGAGTGCCCACAACCTCTGCTATCTTGCATCCTCGTTATTTGCCCCGCGGGCCGCTGCAGCTAAGGGGGAGCTGTGGCCGCTGAGCGCCCGCCCCATTGACAACTTTACATCCTCGTCATTTTCCCTGCGGGCCGCCGCAGCTAAGAGGGAGCTGTGGCCGCTGAGCGCCCACACCATTGACAACTTTGCATCCTTTGATTTGCCCTGTAGGCCGCCACAGCTAAAAGAGAGCTGCTGCCATGTTAGCCCACCACGGAGCTGCACAATGAGAGTCTTCGCCACCACCAACCCGGGCCGCCACAGCCACACGCTGCTACCACTGAGAGGCCACCTGTCCCTGAGTGCCCGAATCACTGTGAGTGCACGCTGCGGACCTCAGCCTCCAAGTCTTGTGGTTGCTGGGAGTCTGTCTGTAACTGTCTCTGCTTCTTCACGAAGCTGCGTGCTGTTTCCCCTTCCAACAACAGGTATCTGGTGCACAACAGGCCGCATAGGCCCACGCCCTGAACTCAGTCAGTGTCACGCTTTGGGTGAATACATTGTTGTCTCTTTTGAGTCCCTAAGGGTTGACGTGAATTGTAGTTGTTGAAATGCTTTGAGAGTTTTGAGTTAAACTGTTAGCTAAAGATATTATTTTTCTCTATCTACCTGAGTTGTGTCCTTTTGTGGTGTCATTACTGCCTTATTGTACGTGGCCATAAACGCTTCACATACTGCCTCTGAGATATGCGTAACTGCTAGTGCTACGTTACTACAGGGTTGAGCAGGGGTTATCAAAGGGGGTAGCCCACCTGCCCCGAATTAGTAAGAAGGGTCCCTATTTGGACATTGGTGCCAGCAATTGCTAACTAGAGGCCCCCATTTCTAACAGGAGGCAAAACTGCAGTCTAAGGCAGATTTCCCTCTTTTTATATCATAAAGTGTCACTGCAGAACATACAGTAAATCATACTGACTTTACCTGTATGTGCCCACTATTATTATAAGGCCTTTCCCAGGTCAATGTCTAACCCTGCAGAGTCCCCTCTGTGCCAGCCTACCTGTGTTCTGTTACTGGGATGCATATGATGGTAGTCTTACACTCGCCGCCCACAATCATGTGCTCATGCAACTGCATGTGTTCACATGTAACCAGCGAAATCCCCTTACCCTCGATAAGTTGCAGTGGCCTTATCATAAAAGACAAAATACTGATGGTAAACTTGTGCAGTCCATGTGATTAACATGGGTGACACATATTTAGGGAGACTCACCATTAGTGAAAAGTCCCTAAACAGATGATCAAATAAATATGGGCGTACTGATTGGGCTGAACCTAATTGCAACAGAAAAGGCAGACAGTGACAAAGCACATAGACCATCACAAACTACCTTCATATCGGAACATGCACACGAAAGTGGATGCGTAAATCTTGATGGACTATAATCTCAATTTACATTTTTAGCGTTGCAGTAATATAGTAGCAGGGCACAGGAAAACCAGCTGTAGCACCATTAATGTACTGCACTCATTAGTTCCAATTTAAAACGATTTGTTTGGGAGCTCATTTTACAACAAGGCTACTACTAATTTGTGGTATTACCGCAAATATTCACTTAACGAGAAGGCAAGTGGTAAAAAATACCAAAAACATGTCTTGTTAATGTATTGCAAAAATATTTTTTTTTAACAATAGTGAGACATTTTGTCATTTGTATGTCTCTTCTTGAAGACCAGTTTTCATTAAGTGGTTGATGTCTCATATTTTACTTCGTTTTATGAAGACTATTCATGTGGTTCTTTTATCCTTTAAATGTATTGTGGTTTAGCTCTTTTAATCCAAAAGTGTGTGTCAACTGGATAATAATTTGACCTAGTTCTGAGGGATTTACTTTGGGCAGTGCTAGCTGACATAGGGGTTCCTCCACATCTGTGCCATATGATGAAGTGGTTGCATGATAATAGGTTTGAACAGGTGTGTTATGGTAAACTGGGAGAATTTCCTGAACCCTTTACTGTCAGCAGGGGCGTGCGACAAGGGTGTGTGTTATCCCGAATGCTATTTCCCTGTATATTAATGGTCTTATAGGTCTATTAGATACCACCAGCAACAATGATGCACCTAGGCTTGGTTCTTGCAAAATACTGGCATTGATGCTTGCTGATGATCCCTAATAGGCACCAAAATACATTAGATAGCTTCAACAAATTTTGTGGGTCGAGGCACCTTGAAATCAATGTACTAAAATCAAATTTATGGTTTTTAATCCATCACATTTTACACGTTTAAACCCCAGCCTGAATGACACTCTCCTTGAGAGGGTTCTTATTTTTAAATAAGTAGGATTATCTCTTAGCAAGAATATGGATTGGTCATTCCATATTGTCAAAAAAGGCTAAAACTGGTGCAATACATTGGTGGGCTTGCAGGGGGTTTATAAGGGATCCTTATATAAACCTGTTAGTCCCACTATTGAAATCTACAAAATGCAAGCCCTAGGTGCTACCTTGTATGGTCACGAGCTATGGGGACACATATCTATTAAAAATATTGTGCAGGTGGAGAATACATTTCAAGGGCAACTAGTGAGCCTTCCAGCTAGCTCATTAGCCCCCCTCAGACTGGATCTAGGCATTAGATCAATTTTGGAGGCGGCCAGACGTAGGCGCGTCTATTATGGAGAAGATTATGAATCACTCTGGAGCTGACCTCATATAGATTGGCTTTGGTGGAGATCCTAGGACTTCAAGAATCCGGCAGGCTTCCTGGGCTTCATATATCAGGGAATCCCTAACAACCATTGGCAAAGCAAGCCTGTGGGATGATCGGGCAGTGGCTTGCTTGGCAATGTCCAAGGGGCAGTTGGGGAAATGTTGTAGGGGGTCTAAATCAATCTCCCTTCTGGCAAGTCTCTCCCCAGGAATACTAACAATAACATTTCTAGGGATTGAAGAAACCTATCGATTTGAGGACTTTTTGGATAAGGTGCAACCAGCCCTAGCGAGGAGGTTGTACATCCAGTTTAGGCATGGAACATTTCCCTTGCGAAGATTTACCAACCATTGGAGGGGACAGATTTATGATACATCATGGAATTGCCCTTTCTGTGGTTTTGACAAATAAACTAAGACTTTTGTCTTAGTTTTCTGTGCAGACAATGAGAAATCTAGGGAAAATGGCTGATTCATTTCTACAGAAATCTAGGGACATCACGTTGCCATGAGGCCCTTAGGATCCTGAAAATGCACATGCACCAGCCTTTTGCTTTCGCAGTCTCTAAATACTTTTCCTGAATCTGGTGTGTGACAAAAAGGTTACTGTGATTCCTTGTCTTTCCTCGATAGAATAGAGCCAGGCCCTAGAATGTGGAACCTGATAATTCTGAAGAATCATAAGGGGATGTACAGTCTATAGCAAAAACACAATTCCCTTTTCTCCCTTCCCAGCCCAACCTGGCACGTTGGAGTTAAATGCATGTAAATATCAACTATAAGGTCTGGGTGATTTTAAAATATTTTATGCTAGCACTATGCATTTTGGAAAGAGCAACAATGACAGAGTCTTCTATGAAATATTCCCCGATCCTAGACAATATGGTTAGCATAAGCAGACCTCTATAGATTTAGCTATTTAATTTATGGGTGGATCTTGTCCCATATAGTTTTGTCTAAAGGGAGGAGTTCTTAATAAGTGTTCTCCTTTATCATGGGTATTAGATTTAAACTGGTTTGCAGTATTTATTGTAATATATTTTATATATTTCCATCTGAACTGCCGTCGGTGGGGAGGCTTTGTGATCGATTGGGTAATGTGTTTTATAGCTGTGTGGTTTATTGTAAACTGGGTCGTATTAAATGATGTTGTTCACTTTTCTGGTTCTTTGTACTGAAATAAAGTTATTGAATGAAATGACTTTTAATCTCATGTTCTCATACTCTTCTCCTGTTTCTCCAGGTTAGAATATGCTGCACTAGGCTTTGCTCATATTCCTAGAGAGTGTTTTTTCTGTTGCATTACACAAATGAAGGTGGAACTGTTACATGGAAATGGAGTAAAGCAGTTGCTGATTCAAACTGTAGAGATAAGAAAGATCTAGAGACACAAAGAAAGAGATAACACAGAAGCTGAAAAAAATGAAAGTAGTTATATCAAATTAACGCACATATTTTTGATCTCTGCAGAATATAAATAATATTTTCGCTATGTTTTTTCAGATGATGATGTATTTATGCCCATCGATGTCGAAAGGAAGGAGTATGTTCTGAATGACTCCGGAATTATCTACCGAGGCCATAATAAGTACATTACAGAGCTAGGATGGAATTTTGGCCAGGTAGGTTAAGATCATCCAACAAAAAGTTGATGAGAAAAGTCAGAGAGAAAATATGAATCCGTGGATATTTACCAGGCGCCAACATAAAGTACAGAGAGAAGATACGGACATTAGTTTGTTCAGTAAAATCTCTGCAAAAGAACCATCCCTTCTCATTTGGTATAGAAAAGTAGCTGCAGGTACTTGGTGGAGCTTAGGAACGTTTTAAATGTTAGGTACATATACTTGAATCATTGTCCTAAAAGAAAAGTATGAGGTATCTTACAAAGAAACAGATATTAAGTATCGAAAAGTTATTTCACTGAAGTTCCCATGTAGCAGAAAATATGACATTTAAGGCATTGAAATGGGATTAGATTTGGAACTTTGGTTTAGGAACAGTATGAGTGTTATGCTTTAAGGTCAGCATGTAGGATTAGGGCCCAGGATAGTAGTTATGGTTAATTCTCGGTTTAGGGATTATAGTCAGAGTTGATCAGAAAGCTGTAATCATTTTGACTGCTTTAAATGTATGCGTGTCTCTGCTTTTATGACCTACTGTAGGCATGCATTCTATATTTCCCCTTTTAATCTGCATGGTCTATAAATATATTACAATCTCTTGAGAACTATAAAATACCAAATGAACTGTTATATTGTTATTAATAAGTAGCCTAAGCGTATGCTATTGGATTTATTCTCCTCCCCTTTGCAGGGGTTCTCTACCTCTCTATAGAATACGTTTTGGTTCCAGTTATACACCTACTCAGCCTGCCCTTCTGTTGTCTACTATCCTTGAGCAGTCCTAAGGCCTTGCTGCTATGATATGAGAGCCATTCTTGAAGGGAGGACTTTAGTGATAGTGAAAGAGTTAAGCAATATACTTCTGAAGAAGCTAAAGTGTTATTTTCCTAACATTGATGTGATATTTTTTATTATTAGTTTGAAAAAAAAGTTCTGGATTTGTGTCTCACCATTCTGGATAAGAGTTTGGAGCACTGCAAGGAACCATCCTTAGACTGTACACAGAGAAATAATCCTGTCTATGTGAGCAGAGTAATCAGCGCAATGGTGAGCTGGAGATTAGTTTTCTTTGGAGGAGACGCAGTTGTTTTGAAATGTGGTCCTCGGAAATTCTCTCTCTTCTGTTTCTCTAGCATGTAGAACATCCTGATAGAGTTTGCCTATAAAATGCTGTGGTGCTTTTTTGTCTTTTTTTGTTCTTTGACTCCTTCTTTCTTTTTCCGGAATATGCATTTCTATATTTAGATCAATCATTCATATTCTTCTCCAGAAAAAATAAATAAATTATAAAATCAGATAATTAAAACTTGAATGTATTTAGTGCATTATTCTATGGTTATACTCCACTAGAAAAGAAAGAGATAAGAACACAGTTATAGATCTTTCATGATTTCCCGTAAAGTTAAGGGTATTATACTTACACAGTGGCGTAGCTACACACTTTGTGGTTCTTGCCTGTGCCGCGCCGTGGTGTCCTCATGGTAGAGCGAAGGGGGAAGACTGGCGAGACCTGCATTTGCCGCACATGTAAGAGTGGGGGTGGAGGCCTCCGCCTCCAAAACATGTGCCGCCACCCCTTTGCTACGCCACTTTACTTGCAAAACTAAATTAACCATTAATAGGAGTCCTTTGGACAATGGTCAGACTAGCAGAGAGCGCACCCGTCCTCCATCTGGGTATAGAGGGGCATATGTACACTTCACTTTTTGTGGCGTTCCCACGGTGATAGGGGCCTGGCCTTATGTACAAGGCAGCGTTAAGCCACTTAACGCTGCCTTGTACATAAGACACCCTTTCACGATATGTTTAGCTTGAAAGGGGCGTGCAGTCGGTGTTGTGGTGGGCGTTCCACCGCAACACTGGTCTTAAGGTGACGAAACGAGAAGAAATGCATTATTTCTCCTTGTTTTTGCTTTTTCCATGTGTGCTGCCTTGTGCAGCACTCATAGAAAAAGCAAAATGCCATGGTTCGTTTGGGTGTCC
Source organism: Lissotriton vulgaris (assembly GCF_964263255.1). Classification (NCBI taxonomy): domain Eukaryota; kingdom Metazoa; phylum Chordata; class Amphibia; order Caudata; family Salamandridae; genus Lissotriton; species Lissotriton vulgaris. The sequence continues at coordinate 1,544,504,114 of NC_141695.1, read as the reverse complement.
CTTCCTGTACATAAACAAACCTTTTTAAAAATGCTCTTTGGTAACTTTCATGTGTGCTGCATAAAGCAGCACACATGGAAGTTACAAAATGGCATTTTTGGATTGTTTATGTACAGGAAGGGACACCTTCCTACACATAACCAATCCTCCCCTGCACACAGACACCCTTTCACTCTGGTGAAAGGGTGTCTGCGTTGGTGCTAAGTTGTGAAACTTAGCGTCATCGCAGGGGGAAACGTAAGGCTGCACCACATTCTTGTAAATATGGTGCAGCCTTGCGTTTCCGAAGTCACTTTCTCGTACATATGGCCCCGTGTTTTCATCCGTGTTGTATGTGTATTTATGTAATATATATCGTCAAAGCTTTCAAGTTTTCAGTTTGATTAAGAGTGGCATTTTCATGCTTTTACATGCCTACGTGTGACATTGCCATGTCTTATATGTGACTCTGAGTGACTCTTTCTGAAAAACTGAGAATTATACATATGCTTACGTCATAAGCTACCCGCGTTGTGCATTCTAAATGTTGTAACAAACCAAAAAAGTTAAAGACTGCATATATCTGACGCACTTTGGGGACCTCCTTATTTATGCGTACAAATTTGTCGACTGTCTATGAAGCATGCAGGTCCTACGCTCTTAGCAGGAAAAAGCATGGTATCTGGGATGAGTGATCACAACTGAACCTGTGCACACATAAGTCCATCACATACTCAACTGAAGAACCGCACAAGTGGGCGTTTATTTGCTTCTTTTCCTTGAGGTTTGTCGCTTACTACTTTACAATACATCTTTCCTCTCACATATGATTCCCTTTATACTTCTGCCTTTAGTTTTGCTCTCCTTTTGATGTTTCTATTCCGAGGGTATTTTTTCTCTGACCCTTCACCTGCTCAATTTCAATTCGCCACCATCTCTACAGCCTCTCTTTTTCATTCTTCTTCGTTTTTTCTCAGTAATATTTTTCCTCCACCAATATTCGGTCTAAAAGGCTCTCTCTCTTCTCACATCTTTTACTGCTTTCTCCTTTCTTCACCTCATTGTCAAGTTTTCTTCTCTCTGGCGTCCCCTACCGAAAGTTTCTAACCATCTTGCTTCTTCATTGTTCCATTGTTTCGCTTTGGTTCGTCTTCATTTAGTGTTCTTCTCCCACACTTATCTCCACTCTCTCTCTATCATTCTCCCTTTCTATCCTCACTCCAAAAAAATTATAAATACATTTACTGTAAAGAGATTAATCTGCATATAGTCCCACTTGAAGTGGCCTGGGGTGAAGGGCAAGAGGATCCTGCACCGGACCACAATAACTGGACACTACTTCCGGTCAGGGAGTGGACAGGGCAATAAGAACGAGGAGGGCATGAGGACGGCATGCATGTGGGCAGGGATGCAACCTAGAGAATAAAGAAAGTAAAGTAACCCTTACCTGCATCCTGCGTGATTTCTGGGGCAAGGAGAATACGACAACTGGCGACGAAGGTGGGATATTAAAGGGACACCAAAAGCGTGCACTGAGGTCTCTTGTGAGTTGAGAACAGAGCCAGGAGCCCACCCTGGTCCGCCTGCCGCCGAAAGGAACAAAAGAAGAAAAGCTGCAACGTCTGGAGCCAACCCGGTCGCAGGAAAAACTGAGCCAGGAGCCCATCCTGGTCCGAGTGCCAAGGCATCTGCGAGGGAGCCCGCCCAGCCACAGCGAAGACGTGGTAAGAGGCCCTCCCAACCTGCCTTAAGGCAAGCGTTAAACTAAATTGGCCTCTGTGTGGGAGCATCGCGCGCCCTTCAACGGTGCACCCCACTCTGTCCTGGCCGCCCGCACCACGAAGAGCCCGCTTCGCGTGTAGATTTAAAGATAAATCTTGCATGAGCACAGCGGCCATCTTGGGGTCAGGCGGGAGTTGCCAATCAGCGCCCATGAAGCCCCATTGGCCATTTTAGGTGGTCAGGCACTGTAAATCACGGTCTTGCCATCTTAAGGACAGGCAAAGTAGCCAATAGAGGAATAAGAAGGCCGGGAGGTCATTTTGAAGTCAGGCAAAGGTGCAAAGAGTGAAGAAAAAAAAAGAATTCAAGGCTGGAAGGCCAGATTAAGGTGAAGCAGTTAAATATACCTACACAAAAGTGTATTAAAAGAAAAAAAGACAACAAATTAAAGGCAAAGTAAACGTGGGAACAAAGACAATAAATACATAGAAAGAAAAGCAAGTACAAAAATGGCCTGCACTGAAGCTGCACGTCCGAAAATGGTTGACACAGAAAGTGACACAAAGAGTCCACATGCGATATTTTGCAGACCACAAGCTGGCATCAGGTAGAAAGGTGGATTAGGCAATTTGAGCGCTACATGCGCGCCACGGACATCGTGGACAGCAAACAGCTAGACCTCTTTCTGAATCTCGCAGGGGATGAAATCGAGGACCTGCTCATAACATTTCCCATCGATCAAACAGCGGCATACAAAGGGATGATACAGTGCTTCATAGTGAAATTTGACCCGCAACGGAACATTGACTTTGAGAGATACACCTTCAACACAGCGTGTCAGAGAACAGAGGAGTCCCTTGATGATTTTGCTACACGACTGCGCAAATTACTCATATACTGTGAGTTTGATAAGTTTGACAATGAGCAAGCAATAAGACTGCACATCATTGAAGGCTGTCAGTCTGTAGAGTTCCGTGCACGTGTCCTAAAGGAACCAACAACGCTGGAGAAGATATGGACCATGGCCCGCACAGAAGCAAGAGCAACGGCGCATGCCAAAGAGATGGAGCTGAGGAAAGAGAAAAGAATGGAACAAGCCAATTGCATTACGGGAAATGGCGAAAAGAAAGAATACCCGGCTGCCTCGCCACAATGAAGAAGAGCGAACAAACGTGCTATAGATGCGAACTCGACTTTCTGCATGTCAGTACGTGCCCGGCGATGGGCCAGAGATGCACGAAATGCAACAGGGACAATCACTTTGCAAGCACCTGCATGAGCAGGCAGTTCAGAAGCGAGTGGGGTAAAGCGGCAAGACCATGGGTGACCACCAATAGCCCCAGCAGGTTTGCTAGACACATGGAAACAGTGAATCGCAGCTCCTCAGATGAGTCAGAAGAAACGGCAGCGCCACAAGGTAGACCGGAGATGAGCACATTCATCTTGTGGAGAAGCATCAAATAAAGAAGACAGCAACAGTGGACATTAAAGTAGGGCGACATAATACACGGTTTGTACTTGACAGCGGGGCCACATGCAACATCATGTGCATGTCGGAGTATGAGAAAATGAAAGTGAGGCTGCCGCTATCACCGTTCACTGTTGATGTGTTCACGTGGGGCTCCAAGTAGCCGGTGGAGAACATGGGGAAGTTCATAGAGACCTTAACATACAAAGACAGATCGTGCCAAGAAGAGATGCATGTGCTGAAAGGTGACATCCCACCATCATGGCGATCAAGCCAGCATCACAACATCATCAACGGGTACCAATACACCTACAACCGCAAGTTGAAGAGGAAATTCAAAGTTTCCTGGCCTAGGACATCATTGAGCATGTAGAAGGGCCTACGCCATGGGTGTCTCCAATAGTGGCAGTTCCGAAAAAGAACACCTCCAAGATCCGCATATGTGTGGACATGAGGATACCGAATACAGCAATGGAGCGAGAACGCCACCCGGGGCCACATCTCAATGAGATGATCAGCAGTCTCACCTGGGCCTGCCGATTCTCGAAGTTAGACTTGTGCAAAGGGTACCACCAACTAGAGCTGGACCAACAGTCAAGATACATTACCATATTCTCGACGCACATGGGTCTGTTTCGCTACAAGACCCCCAGGGGGGTGAGGTACTGCACGTGGGGGATACCTATGGTACCCCCCTACATTTGCATGTACAAAGTGGCAGGCACCGCACATGGCTGCCACGTTGTACATGCAAACATGAAACATGTATTTTTACATTGTGGCGGGTGCTGCCACCCGCCAAAATGCAAACATACAGGATGCGCCCGCCAGTGTGATGGGCACATCCTAATTTGTTTTGCGGGACCGCCGCACCTATGGCGGGCGGTCCCTTTTCCAGCAACGAAAGTCCGCCCGCCATCGTAATCGGCCCCTTATAGAGTCCTCATGGTTGTAGCTGGTTCTTGACTAAGTCTTCCACAAAAAGGTCCAAGGCTGCCCCCCCCCCCCCCCACAGATTCTGGCACTCCAATGATGTGTACATTGTTACACTGTGAGAGCATTCTTGGTCGTCTGGTTTAGCCAGGATTAACTTATTGTCTGCTTCCAATTTGCGTACCTGATGTTGTAGGGCAGCTGTGTCTGTGGAAAGTGCTGCCCTGGTGGTGGTTTCGACCTCGCAGTCATTTTGGAGTAGCCCGCACGTATTAGTGAGATGTCTGTGGAGATCGTCCCAATGGAGGTCTGGACCTTCTGAGGGGCAGCCATAATATCCACCAACGTGACCTCAGTGGGTGTAGTAGGCGCGGGGGCGTCTGTCAGTTCAGTGTCTATGGTTGGCTTTTCTGGCGGATCTTCGGTATATGCATATTTGTCCAACTTAATGGTTTCGGGCCCGGCTGACCCTGGCCTCCCCTTCTGTCCTGCACACACGGGGTTTCACCAAGCACACAGGCGGAGGTCAGTAATCACCACTGCCTGCCATGTGATTTGCAGCCTCGTGCGGCCTTTTGGCTTTTCAACCTTCTCCCGCGTCTGTCAGGGGGCGTACTGTCAGGAATGGTGAGCAGTCAAAATATCGAAATTTTAATATAGACCTACATTAATATCCGGTTTTTAATATCATAGGGACAGAATAAAGAAGTCAAGAATATTGTTGACCAGAATATCGAATGCAAGGTAAGTAATATCGATTTAATTAATATCTTTAGCAAAAATATTGTCGTAAATATTGTTTTTTTTAGTGATATGTATTTAGTATGTATTGTATATGTATGTTTAACTTTTTTCAATGTTTTTTCATTATTTTGTAAATATATGTATTAAATGTTTGGAAAATAGTAATTTTTTGAAACATTATTTTTTGCGTTTTAGTATTAGAGTGGGTTGTGGGTTTATAGGGGAATAGGGTGGGAAGTAATTTAATTATAATTAATTAATGAATATGTTTTTATTCATTGTTATTGATTGTTAATGCATTAGTAATTAATTATTAATTGGCAATTAGTTGTTATTAACTGGTTAATTTATAGTTATATTATTTATAATTAATGTATATTAATTATTAGTTATTTTTATTGTTAATTCATTTATTGTAAATTAATTAATTGGTAATTAATCTGTATTAATTGATTAATTGATAATTACATTATTATGTTATTTGTAATGTGTAGCAGGATGTGGGTGTATAGGGGAATAGGTTGGGAAGTAATTTAAATATAATTAATCACTTAATATGTTTTGATTTATTGTTATTGATTATTAATGTATTGTTAATTAATTATTAATTGGTAATTACTTTTTATTAGTTGGTTAATTTTAAAGTATAATTATTTTTATTTTTTATTATTGTTAATTAAATTATTGTTAAATAATTACTAATTGGTAATTCATTTTTATTAATTGATTACTTGATAATTAAATTGATTTTGTTATTTTTTATGTGTAGCGCGTTGTGTGTTTATAGGGGAAAAGGGTGGGAAGTAAATTAATGTTATTTTAGTAAATATTATTTTAATTTATTTGGTGTTAATGAATTATTTTTTGTTGAATAATTATTAATATGTTATTTATTTTATAAAAAATATTTAATTGATAAGTATGATAATTTAACTCCTACGCTATCCAACACTTACCCTACTGTTGCACTCACTGGAGTGGGAATAGCAATTTACCCCTCCACTATTCAACACTTTCCCTACTGTTGCACTCACTGGAGTGGGAATAGTCATTTTAACCCCTACGCTATGCAACACTTTCCCTACTGTTGCACTTACTGGAGTTGGAATATTAATTTTTACCCTTACACTATCCAACGCTTTCCTTACTGTTGCACTCTCTGGAGTTGGAATAGTAATTTTTACCCCTATGCTTTCCAGCGTGTTTCCCTACTGTTGCACTCTCTAAAGTTGGAATAGTAATTTTTACCCCTACGCTATCCAACGCTTTCCCTACTGTTGCACTGACTGGAGTGGGAATAGTAACTTTTACCCTGACACTATCCAACGCTTTCCCTAATTTTGCAATATGTGGAGTAAGTATATGTATTAATTTATATGTAGATGTTTACTTAATTGTAATATTATACGTATTAGTTATTATTTTTTTTATATGTTTTAATATTTATATCTATATTTTTAAAAATTACATGAATTATTTACTTATTTTTACATTGTTATTAAAACATTTTTTAAAAAACAATATTTTTAACATCAATATTTTTGACAACTATATTTTGTTTCTCGATATTTTTGTACTTATCTTTATGTAGTTAGGACTTCGATATTTCTGTGTCAATATTATTGTAGGTCGATTTTTTGTCTGTCGATATTTTGTTATACATTCGTCGGGAATATACCGCGGCTATAGTGCTGTCGCCGGGGTCTGCGTTACGCGTCTAGTGCTGGGCACACTCGATCAGCTGTATTGTAATTGTAATTGATTTTTGTATAGCTCTAATCACCGGCGGGTCTCTAAGCACTTAGGGGGAATTGCCAGAGGTCAGGGGCAAATGTATTGCTACACAGTGTGATGAGTTTAGACAGTGTCCAGTGCCTCCCTAAACAGGAGCGTGTTAAGTTGTTTCCTGAATGGGAGAAGAGCCCGTATTGCGAGCCTTCTACTCTGGTGGCACCAGGTCTAAGCCCCCCAGCATCCTCAATCAGTGGGGCCGGATGGAGGAAGCGTTGTGTTCAATCCCGGCATGGTAGGGCGGGGTAGGGTACATGCGTCGGATTGTGGACTGTCAGGCCTCAATGGTCCTCTATCGCGAGCTGCAAGAGGCCCGATGTTACTATTTCTGCCACAGCCACATCAATGTTCGTGGAAGTATGGTCTCTTAGTGCCCTGGGGTTTGCTGCCTCTCACCTTCTCGGCGGTGTGTGATCTATCTCTCCCGTCGCTTATATGTCCTGGCATTTTCGTGGGCACATTTCTCCACTTACCGCCTCCGTCTCTGCCTCACTGGACTCAGCCGCCTCTTTGCTCTGCGCCACTTAATATCTGCCAGACTGGTATGTGTCGCTCCGCCTTAACTGTGTTTTTAGTGTGGTACTGGATAGGGAGCCCCTCCAGGGACAACACTAAGCCACGCATGCTGCGCTCAATATTATAATGCAAGGCATGCAACTGAGAGATGAATGGAGAATTAGGCACCCTTTGAGGAGAGTGTTTTCTTGTTATACCCCTTCTGCCAATACATTCAGTTGGATTGATCACTGATTTCTTACACCGGGCATTTCTGCTCTTACGGAGGGGTTCTCTTACCTCCCTCCCTACCTCTCTGACCATGCACCGCTATTACCCTGAAAAGTGGGCCGGCTGGCCGGCCGGCCATCCCACTATAGTGACTTAGGGCTGAGGCACTCACAGATCCACCTTACGTACATACAGTGCCTGAAGCTCTACAACACTACTTTGAAGAAAACTGGGGATTGACTAACACTAGATCAACAGAATGGGAAGCCCTGAAGGTTGTTATCAGGGAAGTATGTATAAGGACTATGTATGGGGTAAAACAGCAATTGAGCATTGACATTACTAGATTAGAAAACTAATTAAAAAAAATTAGAGAGCACTTCCACACGACGCCAACCCACATGATGAGGTGGGTGAAGGTACGGGGAACATTTTTGGAAGCGTGGGCTAGATTAGAAAAATTCACTTACACTACCTATAAACAAAGACTACATATGGAGAGGGACAGATCTTGAGCACTTCTTGCATGACTAATTAGGGCAGAAAAAGAACATGTGCCTAACCTGCAGCTCAGAGATAGTAAGGGAGATACAGTGCGCACGCAAGGTGCAATAGTAAATAAATTTGCAACCCACTTAGAAAATACGTGCATGACTAATCTTTGAACGGAGCTGCATGTTCTGCGGGAATTCTTGGCTGGTGTGACACTCCCCACCCTAGAGAAGGCAAGTGAGGAGATACTGGGGGCACCAATCTCCAGGGAAGAGCTGCTCATGTCAATTAAAAAACTACGGTCGGAGAAATGTCCGGAGGACGGACAGACAGACTCCCATCAGATATTTATCAGAAATTTGCTCTGCAGCTAGTTGCTCATTTGCTAGTTGTATATAATGAAGCTTTAACCTGAAAGTTGTTGCCCACATCTATGCTGGAGGTGACAGTGTTCATGATCACTAAGCCCCACAGGGACCCCCTCTGTCCGGGCTCTTATCGGCTGATTTTTCCCCTAAATACAGACACAAAAATATTGAATAGAATTTTAGCGGCTCGTCTTTTACCCTATATGCCTAGGCTGATCCACCCGGATCAGGCTGGATTCATTCCAGGACGGAATACCACACATAATCTGCGTAGACTAGCACCGATGTGGCACACGGCAGCCTTAGACCAGGAGAACTGGGCGTTGGTCCTGCTGGATATACAGCAGGCCTTTGATTCAGTGGAATGGAATTATCTATGGATGGTACTTGAAGGAATAAGACTTGGAGAGAAATATATAGAAAGGAGAAAGATCCCATACACAGAGCCAACAGCTAGAGTATGCCTTTGAGACCAATTGTCGAATAGTTTAGTGCTGCAGAGGGGTACCAGGCATGGTTGCCCCCTGTCCCCGCTTTTGTTCGCTATTGCGATGGAACCTCTAGCAATTACTCTCAGGGAAAGGATGGAGAGCGGGGGATCTGCCTGGGGCCATGAATTACATAGTATCTATGAATGCTGGACGACACATTGGTATACCTTCGCCATCCTGTAGAAGCAGTACCAGTACTTCATAGAACTGGAGAGATTCGGGGCACTGTCCGGATTACACCGTAACCCGGGGAAATCCAACATTTTTTCCCATGGGCAGCATGGCAGGAAAAATTGAAGTTGAACTGCCTCTGGTGGGAATGAAGTGGGTCTGTGATGAGGTACGATACCTGGGGATCAAGTTGGCACACACACACAGCTTATTTGAAAAGAACATAGGGAAGTGCATAGGGGGTATTAGGAAATCGATTGCAATCTGGAGGGAGTTGCCATTGTCACTAATGGGCAGAACAGCATTGACCAAAATGATTATCCTACTGTTCTGTTTATATGCCCTCCAGAACACCTGTATATAGAAATCCATGTGGGTATTTCTTACAGCTGGAGCGCCTGATGGGGATCAAAAAGAAAACGGATAAAATTGAGTACCCTACAGAGAAAATGGGAACAGGGGGACTGGAAGTCCCTCGTCTGGACCTATACTACATGGTTACACAGCTCCAACATGCAGTGCAATGGTTAGATGACCAAGATAATTGGGAGAAACAACTGTTTGCGGGATTCAAAACAGACCCCCTTACCTGAACTCCTTATGCTGGGGTCTAGGGTCCCTGAATTCTTCCCATACATTATCAGACATGTCGCTGCGACCTGGGAAACTGCTTTTGTACTTGGCAGGGGGCAATACCTACAATAGGCAAAGATCATGGTGATAGCCAGTGACCTAGGGCCGGTGTTTCCACAGGAGCCACCAACTACGGCAGTCCTGCAGACGATATCCAGTCTGGCGGGAGGGCGTACACTTGTCTCACATATATATAAAGCACTTATTGCAGACACTCCCGCCGGTCCTCTTCCCATTCACACTAAATGGGACGTCACACTGGACGAACCCCTAATGCTGATGGAATGGAAGAAGGTACACGAGGGAGTCAAATTGATTAGCTCAAACACTAGGTTTAAACTCGCTCACTAAACATATTTGACCCCGCAAGTATTGCATAAAATATATCCAGAACAGCAGAGTCATTGTCCTAGATGTAGGGTTGGGGAAACATCCTAAGCAAGGATGGTTTAGTTACGACTTACCTGAACAACGAAGTCCAAACAACGAAAAATCCTGATCCACGACTTTTCTTAACAACGATTCCCAGACTGCGCTTCACTCTTCAAACTTGGAAACGCCATTCCTCTAAAGCCTGACAATAATTTCGCCCCCCAGACTTGCTGTTAAGGCAAGTCGCTCTGCTCCACCCCCCTTTATTGTTTGTTTTTAAAATGTCTGAAGTCAATTATTGCCAAATATAATTATAATTATTAATATATAAAAAATATATTAATATATTATTATATTATTATTATAAACATTATAAATTATTATTGCCGTGGTTCATCAGAGAGGGTGAGTGTGGCAGCGCTATGCCCGTTGGTTTCTCCCTCTGTTGTGCTGGATTATGAACGTGCCATCATTCGTTCTGGGGGCGATGTCAGAAGGCGAGGGCGGAAAATCGAGCTGTCATGGTCCTCTGGCAGGGGAGGAAGGAGGTGCTATCAAACACAGTCAGAAGCACACACCCTGCCTACCATGGGGAACGGATGACCCTGCAGCAGCGCAGGGCACAAGCAGGGAAACTGGGTCTGAATATTTGGGGAGCGCGTGACTCCAGATAGCGCAAAAAGCATGAGGCGCCCTTTCAAGGAGGAAAACGTAGAATTTAGCAGCAGCTTAGCCTAAGGTGTGTGAGGGTATTTTTAGGGTGGGTGTAATTAGTTTTTAAGGGGTGGGGGATTGGGGTATTACATGTAAAGCATTCCTTTATCACGAAAAATCGTGGTAAAGGAATGTGTGGAAAAAAAGTTGTGGTCTAGACGAGGTCGTGGTTGCGATCTCGTTCAGGAAGTTGTGGTTGTGTAACTCGTTGTTCCAACATACAATTGTAGGGATGTGGATGCCCACTTCGTGCACATGGTATGCGACTGCCCAGAACTTGCACCCTACTGGAAGAAAGTGGTAGACAGTTTGCAGACCGCCACCGGATGGAAAATACCACTTAATATTGGGACCGTGATTTTGGGACTCCTCCCCGTGCCCAAAAACAAATAATGGAACAAGAGATTTCTTCAGTTGGGATTGGTGTTAGCAAAATGAAGAATATCAATTAAATGGCTCAGCACGGACCCCCCTTCAGTTGAGAACTGGGTTGAAGATACATGGAAGTAGTCCACGGCGGAGCTTCTCCAAATGAGAAAAGTTAGAAAATGTTGAGGAAGATGCGAGGGCCTAGTATCTCATGATAGCTGATATATCTATATCTAAAGAGAATGACTCTTTGGGAGAAGAGACAGACACATTCCAGGCAGGAATAAGGAAGACAATAGTTGTGCCGACATTACAAGACTCTTCCATAGTTGAGAACTCCATAGAAATGTGAACCACAGAGAATGATGTCATCTATTCTTCCCAAAATGACACACTACAACACGACCTTGGGAGAAGAGAGGGTGGGGGGATAAGTTACAAGTTACATGTTGTGACAATATAACAGTTGACAATTGGTATGTATAAAATGATGCTATCATTTGTACCGTAAGTACATTGAGAATCAAAATAAGTGGATTATAGCAGTTGTAACACCGCATGCAGCAGAGTTGATTGTGAATATTACTGTAATGTATTTGACTGCAAATGTACAGATGTAATGAGAAATGCCAATAAAACTTTTTTTAAAAAGTTGCCTAAAGTAATGAACAGTAGTGCTACATGTTCCTGTGTGCTACTTTGCATCAAGGGCTGTACAGTGGGTGCTCCAATGCAACCACATATGGTGGTGCCTACTTTGCAAAGCAGTGAGTGCTGTGCCCCAAAGTTTTGTTCAAAAGCTTGCTGCAAGCACTATCAAATGTTAGTTGCGTCAAGTACCAAGAATTCATAGTTTTTATTCCATCTCAGGGTGCTTTCATCCCCCAATAGATCCGTTATCCTTTTTCTCCCTGTTTTTGGTTCTTTTTCATCCCTACTTTATATATCTCGCTTTTTTCCATATAGCTCTTCCTTCCGCTTTTTCCCCATTTGTGTTTTTCTCTCTCTTGCTCTGGGTCATAGTCTGCTGAAGTAAAATGTGCAGTCACCACAAAATGAGTGCCTGTGGGCCACACCTACTAACACCAGCTCAAATTATGCACTGATCCATGTGCCTTTAGTATAAATCCTTGTGTTTTGTAACAATTGTAACCAGAGATTTGCACAGAAAAATGGCACCCTCTAACTCAATTCAATTCAATTTAACTTTATTTCGGTCTGTTTAGACCATAAAAGTACATATAAATATATAACAAACATAGATATCTGAGACATAGCGATTGCATTTCTGAATATACATAATGGAATATACATAATGGAAGGGGGCATCACATCACACACAATATTCTATTTACAATTAAAAAATAAATTAATTTTATAAAACAATAAATACCATTTAAAAAGAGTAATTCTCTCTTTTTTTTAAGTGGAAAACTTTTCTCTCACTAGCATACGATATTCCATAGCACTACACGATTATGAATCTATATCATGTCGCTAATTTCTAGTAACATCAACAATTCATTAGAGGTTGCACTACACTTCATTGGACTAAAAAGTTCCATTCCATTATTAAAATTGTTCCAATGCTTCTTAAAATCTCAGTCCATTTTTAACTCTAATGTACATCACATTACAAAGAAATTTGAATATACAGAAAACCACCATTTGCCTGGTATCAGATCTTAATATACGCTCAGCTTGCTGACAATGCCGCAATGTTAAGTTGTTATATCAGGTAGATTCATGAAGCAGAAATCGTCTCACAAAGGGCCAGATTCTGAGAATCTCGCCCTTTGTGAGTGCTATTTTTGCATTTGGATTCATCATCCCAAATGCATAAATCGCAATTATAAAAATCGCTAAATTGCGATGAATTGCATTTAAGGAATCTCAATTTGAGATTCCTTCAATGCAATTCATGAACCATTTAAAAATTGTGAATTCGCAATCTGGGGCCGTTATTTACTGCGAAGTCTAACTACGTGGTAAGTAGCAAAAACTTTGAAAAATGCACGAAAGTGCATTTTTCAAAGTTTCATGTTGCGCACACACATGCCCTAAGGGCATTTGTGTGCGCAACATATGTGCACACATCAATTTCAGGGGTGCAACAGGGGGTCCTTTGGACACCCCTGCACCCTTGAAATCGCAATCTCAATTTGTGAATCGCTAAATGCGATTAGCAAATTGAGTTGGTCTTCCCATTCATTCCTATGGGCCTCTAGGCCCGTAGGAATGAATGGGGAGATATTCCTTAATTGCGAGTCGCAATTTGCGAGTCGCAATTAAGGAATTATAAGAAATCGCTATTTTTGAATGGATTTCTTGATGAATAGCATTTTGCTATTCCTTAATAGCAAATCTATATTTTTCGCTATTAACGAATCGCAAAATGTGTTGATGAATCTGGGGGATAGTGGTTTAATCCATCTTTTCCTTGGACTTTCGTAAGCGGGGCAAAAAAATAACATATGCATATCATTTTCCTTAACATTATACAGGTCTTTACAAAAAGTGCACTTGTCTCAGTCTTTGCCATTTGCATTTTTGCCCCATTTGGATTTGTTCTCTTTCGTAAGCAGAACCCCAAATCTGAATTTCAGGTACAACGATTTGGCAATTTGTGGACTTATTTCATCTAGCAATGGTTCAAACTGTGAAGTGTCTTTGAACATAAGAAAGGCTGTGGTTAAGGATACTAGAGTGGTGACGTGCAGCATGTTAGTACTTATGTAATTCCAAAATTAAGTTTTTATAACCTTGCTACATGCCCTAATTAACTCTGATGGGTTGTCCCAATAATGAGACAAACCTATTTTTTCAAACCAGCTCGAGATGTGTCTGAACCACAGAATGCCCTTTGGAAGCCCAAAGGGCATGACCTCTTGAAGACCCCTTCTATAATGTACCAGTTCATCCGTTGACCAGATGCGTACCCAATATAAAAGGGGGCGTAATGCTGCGAGACTATCAGTGCGCTTTAGATCAATGTCCAGGAATACCGGAAGCATCGGGGTTCTATTCAGCAAAGACAATAGCTTACGAATACATTTATTTTCTCCTATTTCGAAGCTACTTTTGCAGAAAGGACCCCAAAGTTCCACCCCATACAAGGCGAATGACTGAGCCTTGAATTTAAAAACCTCAATAGCAGGGGAAACTGACTTGGTGGTACTCCCTCCATGTTTCTTTGCGATCGGGATACTATTTTGTAGCAGGATTAATCTACTTTTCTCCAGCTGTGGTTTCCAAGTTAGCTTAGAATCGAGTGTGATGCCTAAATAATTAAAGCCACTCACATATTCTAATATTTGACCATTCAACTCCAAATTCTTTTTAAAAGCTTTTTTTGGATTAATAGACATATATTTTGTCTTAGATGGAATAATCTCATGCCCGTTTTTAGTGCAGTAGCAGTGGAAGAAATTTAGCAAGTTTTGGAGACCGCTGGGTGTCTGAGAGATCAAGATGGTGTCATCTGCGAAAAGTAAAGCAGGTATCACCTACCCACTCAACTTGGTTGAGTCATTTGTGCATCCTCCCAATAAACTGGGGATGTCATTTACGTATAATGTAAACAAGGTAGGTGCCAGCACGCAACCTTGCCTAAAGCCTCTTATCACAGGTATTTCTCTCGTCAGTTGTCCCCATCTAACTTTAGCATAATTCCCTTCATGCAATCTGATTATCTGTACTAACAATTCGATAGGGACCCCGATATCGTTCAGATGACACCATAGTTTGCTCCTGGGGATCAAATCGAATGCGGCTCGTAAGTCCACAAAAGCTATATATAGAGTGCCCTGCCTAAGCGTTATATATTTCCAGCAAAGGCATAGGAATATAAAAACTTGGTCAATAGTACTGGTCTTCTTTCTGAATCCAGCTTGGAATTTTGTCAATATATCAACCTCTTTCATCCATAAGGATAAGCAAGCCAATATATGTCTAGCAAATACTTTCTGGGGAATATCAATCAAGCTAATAGGGCGATAATTTGTCGGGTTTCCCTTTTTAAAAATTGTGACTATTTCAGGCCCCTTCCATGAATTGGGTATAGAGTCGAATTTAGCAATTGCATTACAGAGCTGATTTATATAGGGACCCCAGATGCTCACATCGTGTTTTAAGAGATCACCAGGAATTTTATCCGGGCCTGGTGCTTTACCCGGTTTAACTGTTTCTAGGACTAAACTTGTTTCCTTCAATGTGAAGGTCAGATTTGCTGCCTTCGCTATAATAATCATGTCCTCTGATATTTTAAAGCTGCTGCTGTCATCAGATTCAGAATAAAGGGCCGAGAAATGGTTCACCCAAGTATCTTCATCTAAGAAGAGGTCCCTTTGGGCTTTACCTGTCGTATTGCCCTTAGCAATCAGATTCCAGAATCCCGCCTGATCCTTTGACTTGGCTGTCTGTAATAGTTCTGCCCATACTTTATCATCCCATGTTCTTTTTGCGCGATCTAATGTCTGTTTATATGTGCGCCTTTCCACCCTTATATGTACCATCTTTGTCCTTAATAGCTTTGATTAGCTCATACTTCGCTAGTCTGCAATCCTTGTTATACCAAGGTTCACCATTTCTAGCCTTCTTGGAATTTTCTGAGTTCATTTCTTTGGGGACTTTACTCAGTACAGGGCCCAAAGCCTCTACCAGCCTGCCATGCAGATCTGACACCCTTGCTTGTCCTACGTCATTTTCCAAATACGAGGAGATTAGATCAGAAAAAATTGAATAGATGCTGGCCATTGTTCTATTGTCCCCAAGAATAAATGGCCATTTGACTACTCTATTATTCCTCTTTAGTATAATTTCATCATCTAGTCTGCCAGTGTCCCCATCACCAGGTAAAGTTATAGAAAATATTTCTGGTGAGGCTGACAAACTCAAGGGTCGGTGGTCACTCTCTATTCTAGGATCTATTCTGAAATCACGCAAATGACTCCAGCATTTCAATGATACTAATATGTAGTCTATATGACTGCGTGAATTACCTCTATTAAATGTATAAGCTTTTGGTCTATCCGATGGGAGTCTCCCATTGCAGGCCCTAAGGCTATGGGCCATTGTAAATCTCAAAAGTTGTGTAGTGGATACTGTACATTTAGCTGCTTGTTCGCTAACCATCTCTGGGATATTATATGCTTCGTCTTCATCTTCCATTAGTTCCCCGAAGCCCACTACAGGCTCGAAATTGGAGTTGAAGTCACCCCCTACTACGATATTTGGGTTATGCCCCAGTAACTCAAGAGCAGAATCCAACTAGCTAATCACAGCTGATTCACTACTTACAGGGCAAGGTCTGTTGTAGATGTTATAAAGGTGCATAATCCTACCATCCGTAGCCGTTTATTTTAGGCCTAATATATCTGGGGAAGAAACATGGTGAGGGGCAATAGCTATTTGTAAAGATACTCGTATCCAGGTCACCAATCCACCTGAGGGCCTGCCTTTTACAGAGGGAGTCACCCCCACCCAATATGTTTTGTAACCCACTCTATGAGGAGTATCTAGTAGCCAAGTCTCTTGAAGGAGAATAATATTGTGAAGCTCTATGTATTCATGCCAGGTGGAATCCAGCATGTTCCTTTTTAAGCCCGCAATGTTCCAAGATATAATATTTATAGCTGGTGTAAGCCGTGATAATTCATTTTCCAGCCTAGGGATATTGGGGTTTAAATCAGGTACTATTGGTGGACAAAAGGAAGGAGCCTCAATATTTACAACAGAATTGTCACTGAGTCCTTTTAATAATACCATATCCAACACTTCAATAGCCGGTTCTACTTGACCTTTGGGGTAATGGCCCAGCCCTATCTGTTGGTCAAACATGACTCTGTTGTCCATACGTTTTGCCCTTCCATTCGCTGTTAATATGTCCAACCCAACAGTCCTATCTTTTACAAGTCAATCTAGATCATCCAGAGTGGATATGATCTCAAAACAGTTATTCAACTGCACCACTGAATTGGGGTTTGTTTCAAAGCCTCTCTCTTTTGGTCTGTAGAAGTATCCCAGTGGTAAGGTGCTGAGGCTTGTGTACCCCCGTTCAGACATGTCTTTATTATCCAAAATTGCCCTAATCGTTTGTGGCCGCCTAAAATTTACAACCACACAATCTCCACATATTATTCCTGGGTTTACCCACCCATCCTACCCTACATACCATCAGAATATACGCTTCTCTCATTGGATTGAATTGTCACAATTTTGCTAGCCAATTAATTACTTTATTTTTCAGGCTTAGCCAATTTTCTTTCTGTCCTCTCCTGAGCACGGGAACCCCTGTTAGTATTAGGGTATATGGGGTTGATGCTGGTGGAAGCCTAAGTACATCTTCATTGGGAATTAAATCTGTATCTTTTGGGCTATATATGGGGGCTCAGTCTTTTACTTCCTATATTTTTAGGAGGATAGCCTTCCGATGTCTGTTGTGTATTATTTCCTTTTCCGCACCCGTTACTATTCTATTCCCTGTTGAGTGCTTACTCTTTACACTGGGGCTACTTCCAATCTGTTTGTGACAAATAGTTATTTCAGGTTCAAGACGTCCAGACGTCTTAACGCCTCATTAATGTGCGCGGCTAGGGCAGATATAAGATGTTCCTTTGCGGCATCTAGGGACCTTTTTAGAATCGACTCAAGATCCCTATTATAATCTTCAGGGTCGGTATTATTCCCATTAGTGTTATGCTCTGTCTGGGTGGACACACTCCTCCCAACAATTCTAATAGGAACAGTGCTAGTTTTGGGTTTCCCTCTTTGTGTCACTGCCTCAACCGTCCTGGTCTTTGACTTCCTAGGGAGTACTGATTTCTTTTTTGTATCCTGTTATTTTACCGGCAGCTGTTTCTGGTTCCTTAGTCTAGTCCCTATTGGTAGACTAGAAATGTCGGTTGATTGAATTGAAGTGGACAGATTTGTACAGTCAAAAGGTAAATCATCCTCTATTTCTGTTCCTGTCGACATCTGCAATGGGATTACTGGAGTCCCTGATAGTCTTGGTGGATTACTCTGCAAAAAGATGGGATCTAAGGACAACCTCTTTTCAGCAATTTGAATCTCGTGATTTAAGAGGGATTCTGCCCTAAGAATAAAGGCATCCAAAGTGCCTGCCGGACCTTTACGCTTACTCATGTTTACCTCTCCTTAATCCAGTTATATAAAGGGAAAAATAAGAGAGGGACACACGAGTTGACCGTAAAGCCCAACAATGGTGAAAGATGAAAATGAATGACAGAACCGGCTACTTCTTCAAATTCTTTCTTACTGGTAGGCCAAGTCTTCTTTATCTGGTACAAGATGTTAGAGAAATGGCCCAGTCCAGTCTCTGTCAGGCTATGACGGGCGCAGACGGGCCCGCCCTAGGCCCACGTGCCTCCCTCGCTGCGGAAGTGTATGACCGGTCTTAAGGGCCTCAGGTGCCCTATTACAGTGTCACTGCCGTGCACGCCGTGAGGCCCCTTGGGAGTTGAAGTCCGGGGCCTCGCGTGTGACCAGCGTGTCTCCGTTCGCTCCACCATCAGCAGGGGATTAAGGCACCAAAGGGTCCGGGAGAAGACTGCTCCGCCAAGGGTCCAGGTAGGGAGCAGCAAAAATGATGCCCGCAGCACCCTCTAACTATGGAGCACTTTTAAGACTCATTTGCCTAATGTTGTATTTGTGTGGCGCTGCACAGCACAAACGCAGAGTAGGAAAATTATTAAGAATGTTTTTGTACTAGGAGGGTCTCCTTCAGTACAAAACCGATGCATAACTGAATGCATACAGCAAAGCAACATGATGGAAGAGCATGTGGGTTGGCACATGGAAGCCTAAAGTGTGCCGGCTCATGAGCTGGAGGAAACCAGCACCATGTTGTAGTACAAATTTCGTTATTCTGCCATCTTTTTTCACTTTCATACAACACTGCACTGCAACTTTGGTTGTTGCACTGTGTTGTGTGAACATTTTGTAAATCTCCCCCAATATTTCTCTGCTTTCATTAACAGTATTAGTGTAGTCCACAATAACTGAACATGACTCATTGGTTGCCTCATTAGGTAATGTCAACCCCATTCTTTTTATTCTTCTGAACTGTTTTTTATTTTATAAAAAGCATTGTTTGAGGCTGCCAGGTGTGTCCCATTGTCTCTCTCATACTTTTGTACCATCTGTGGATGTGTGAGGTCTTTCACAGGAGGTCTCCAATCCTCTTAATAATTCAAGAGGATCTAGTCACAGGAGACACTGTACAATGCATGTTATACATTTCTCCACTTTTTTATCAATTGCACATTTTGAATAAATGTCCTATGCTTCTTAAAACCACTATAGCCATTCTGACTGAAGTTGTGTTCTCTTTTCTTGGTTCAGGTGAATTGCCAAGATGATGATGGGGTTTTGGTGGGAGATTGGAGTGGTGATTACTCAGATGGGACTGATCCTAGCAGCTGGAATGGAAGTGTAGCCATTCTGCGAGAGTGGGGCCAACATAGCTACTCACCAGTTGAATATGGACAATGCTGGGTCTTCGCAGGTGTGACCTGCACAGGTATGTTACTAAGTGGCAACATTCAAAATAGTATATTTCTGTCATATGTCTAAGTGTTCCGCAGTAGTAAACAAGAGTATATCACCACATTATGTGGCATTAATTAGAAGTGATAGTTTTTCAAGAGGAACTTAGAAACATTCTTTCTCACTGATCACCTTCACAAAGATGCCATTAGTAAATCAAGCGAGCGAATCAGCTGTCATATACTACCTGTATGTGCCTATGTTGTTGCTAAGGCGGTGTCTCTCCCTCTAGAATTTAATAGAAGGCAAAAAAACAATGGTCTGGAATGCCACTCAGATTGATTGCGAGTGAGCAAGATTATGTCAAGCATTGCTTCCATCAGTTTGTTGTTTAGGTCGAGCCAGAGCCAGCGCGCAAGAGCTGCTCTGGCAATCTGTTGTAGGTAGAGTATGGAGGAGAAGCCCCATCCATATTTTTCATTGGCTTGTGTCTTTGTCCTTCGTAAATACTGGTGTTTGATTCCTTATTAGGCTTGTTAGTCCCTCCTTAGTATGACCATGTCATCATTTGTATCCTATGTATGGATATCAAAAGGAGACTAGCTCTAGATTGGGTTAATCTAACATTAATATTGCAGATTACTGTTAGTTACATAGCGACTCAGTATTGTTTTGCCAAGTGGCAGTGGCACCTGTTGGGTGTCTTTAGAAAGCCCTCACCCACCAACCTAGTTGGTGGCATGCTTCATCATCGGGCCCACCCAGTGACACCTAGCGTGTCCCGGGTGTGCTTCGACGCCTGATTACAGCGGAGCAGGTATGTCACTGTGTGTGCGGTGTAGGGTGTTAAGGTTTGTGAAGTTAAAACAGCTTGGCGGATGGTCCCTGGGGTGAGGATACTTTATTAAAAGGGCCTCCGTCAGCGGTTAAAAATAAGGCTGTGGGACGTTAGAGGCGGGTTACGACCTCCTACGTCCTTGGAGTGTCAACATGTTTCAGCCAGTGCCTTATACTAATCTGGCTTTCTTCAGGACAATAAAATATGTGTGGGTTAAAATAGGGGTTGTGTAGTGTAGTCTATGTGTCTACACGCCCTAAAGTGTATCTTACTGTGAGAGGGGGGATTCCCTTCTCAAGATCACCTGTACATTTAACATTGAAGACAGGTACAAGACAAACATAGGAGAGAAAGAGTCACTAGAAGGTATTGATCATATATTATGACAGCCGACTTAAATAGCGAATAGTGCAGGCTATGAGCTGTTTTAATCACTTCACCCTCGAAGTTCTAGTGCGATTTCACATTAATGATACCACCAGTATCATTACACTTGAGCCGCTCATAGCCTGCACTATTCGCTATTTAAGTCGGCTGTCATAATATATGATCAATACCTTCTAGTGACTCTTTCTCTCCTATGTTTGTCTTGTACCTGTCTTCAATGTTAAATGTACAGGTGATCTTGAGAAGGGAATCCCCCCTCTCACAGTTAGATACACTTTAGGGCGTGTAGACACATAGACTACACTACACAACCCCTATTTTAACCCACACATATTTTATTGTCCTGAAGAAAGCCAGATTAGTATAAGGCACTGGCTGAAACATGTTGACACTCCAAGGACGTAGGAGGTCGTAACCCGCCTCTAACGTCCCACAGCCTTATTTTTAACCGCTGACGGAGGCCCTTTTAATAAAGTATCCTCACCCCAGGGACCATCCGCCAAGCTGTTTTAACTTCACAAACCTTAACACCCTACACCGCACACACAGTGACATACCTGCTCCGCTGTAATCAGGCGTCGAAGCACAACCGGGACACGCTAGGTGTCACTGGGTGGGCCCGATGATGAAGCATGCCACCAACTAGGTTGTTGAGTGAGGGCTTTCTAAAGACACCCAACAGGTGCCACTGCCACTTGGCAAAACAATACTGAGTCGCTATGTAACTAACAGTAATCTACAATATTAATGTTAGATTAACCCAATCTAGAGCTAGTCTCCTTTTGATATCCATACATATAAACCGGGGATCTGGACTAGCTTTCTGGTCCTCTCTCTCCCTCTTGATTCTCGCAATCATTTGTATCCTCCCATGGCTGCTGGCCCCTTTACTTGGTTGTTACACAGTATGTGTACTTTTTTTCTTTATTGAGCTTCTCCTACATTAGGCACGATGACGTGCTTCGCTCACATTCAGCTTGCCATGACCATTTTCACTTTCGAAGCATGGCCAATGGCGGCCTTTTGCTTGCAATGCAATAGGTCTTGCATTTAAATGCGAGAACTATGTATTGCAAATATATATTTGTTTAAACGTCTTTAGCACAGAAAGGAAAACAATGTGAAGGCAGGAGGCAGGAGGCTCTGAGCAAGGTGTCCCTTCTCTCCGCTCCTCAGAGTGCTGGGTAAGCTGAATCACGGCAACATGGTGTCATTTTTGGGTTGCTACATCATTTCAAGGGTAGAAAGGGTGTGGGGAGAAGACAGGGCATCATCTTCAGGCACAGCTTCCCAAATGGTAGAAAAAAGCTTAACACAAAGCATTAGGCAGGAATTTGAGGTGTGGAAACAGGAACCTTTCCAAAAATATAGCTGTTCTGGGAGCCGCTGGGTGCCCCCTTCACACGGCACAGCCTGTCTCTGAGCAAACGAGGGCCCACTTCCGTTGCATGTAGACTTCTGCCCCGTTCGCTTTCCAGGATTTTATTTTTAATGCCCTAGGTATGTCAAAATTAAAATTCACCTGTGACACCCCCAACCCACACCACACACTTTTACCCCACTGACACACTTAGAATGCAGACATTTTTATTTTCTGCCAGAAGTGATTTATATCGCAGTTGGGGTCCTCATAAGTTTACAACATTTTTGTTGTTTATCGGCTTAATTGTGGTGCTAAAATCTGTTTTACAGAAGGATTGTCAATGTAATTTTTATTGTGGTTATAGAGAAAAACATCAACATTGATATAATCGTTTTTATTTAATAAATAAATGGGCAATATATTTGAACATACATAAATAAATTCTGCTCTATGAGATATGATAGGAGTGTGCTGGGTTGTTGTAGTATGCAACTAGTGATTCTTTTTCTCATAGGGCACTTTGCTCGGATAGTTACCACCTGTCTCAACATTCGTTGGACAGTTCCTACTTTTTTGGGAGAAAGTTATCATTCTTGTCTATTACGTTTGATTTAAAAAAAATAGTGTGCTGCATGTACGTTAACCTCCAGCAGAAATTTCCATTACATCAGCAAAATATTTTTGTGTGTTCTGTCTTTGCAGGTCACTTGTATTTCTCGGGTGCCCCAAATGCCCCCCCTATTTACTCTGTAAGCACTATTTACTTTATTGAGATTCTTATTGCAGACTGGATATGTGCTGCTTCAGCTGAAACTGCTTGTGTTCTTTTAAGCAGCGCAGCCGCCCCGGTTACACTGGTGCCTGCATTCAATTGCTTTAACCCGGAATTATCTTGTGTCTGTTTAAACCCGCCCCCCCATGTAAAATGGATTTAGAAATGATTAGTAAATTAAGTTGTGTGAATTCTAGGTAGCACATAATCCTGTGGTAATGGGCTGAAGCTGACAACAGCAAATCTGTGTTACATGCCATCTGTACTGAAGCCACCTAACAGGTTGTTTTCAAAAGCCTTTTTTATTAACATCACCACCACCACCCTAAATACAACCACCAATACCACCACCACCGAATTCCACCACCTCCACCAATACCATTACTAATGCCATCACCACCAATACCACTAATACAAATACCAACACCACCACCAATACCACCAATTCCACCAACACAACCAATACCACCACTGTCACCACTAATAGCACCAATACCAAAACCTCCAACACCGCCAATGCCACCACCACCAATACCACCACCACCAATACTACCACCACCAATACCACCACCACCAATATTTCACTCTTTGTGTCTGTGTAATTTGCAACACTTACACATCTTCTTCACTGAACTATTTATCACTACTTTGAAGATGTTGCAGGCCGGTTTTTCCTCAGATATTTACAATCTAACAAGCAATCGAGAAGGCCCTCGTTTGCAATGCAAAAGGTCTCACATTTGCAAGAGTTTGATCTGTTAGTATTGTAAATGACATTGCCCTGACAGGTTGTTTTCAAAAGCTTGTTTTATTAATACCACCTCAACCAATACCACCACCAATACCCTCAACACCACCACCACCACCAATACCACTACCCCCAATTACACCACCACCAATTCCACCACCTCCATCAATACCACCACCACCACCACCACCACCACCCATACCACCACCACCAATACCACCACAACCACCAATACCACCATCATCAATACCACCAAGACCACCACCACCAATAACTCCACCAACACCACCAATATCACCACCACCAATACCAACACCACCACCAATACCACCACCACCACCACCAATACCACCACCACCAATACCACCACCACCACCAATACCACCATCACCACCAATACCACCACCACCAATACCGCCACCAGTACCCCACCACCAATACCACCACCACCAATACCAACAGTACCACCAATACCACCAATGTCACCACCACCGATACCAGTATCACCACCACCAATACCACCACCACCAATACCAATACCAAAACCATCATCAATACCACCACCACCAATAGCACCAAAGCCACCACCACCAATACCACGACCACCACCACCATCAATACCACCAATACCAATACCACCAAAACCAATACCACTACCTCAGCACCTCTCGCTCACTGGTAATAGGAGGGGAACTGTACTAGGCCAGAGATACAACCGAGACCATAACTCCCGCTTTCCATGCCTGCCATAAAGCACTGCCCGCCCTGCACCAGCAGGTAAAGCCAGTGCCCTAATACAGCTGGAGTGTTTCTTATAAGCCCAAAGATAGCATTGACATTACGCAGTGCCACACTGCACACTCAAATCAGGGAGAGGGCAGGAAATAGCCCCCCCCTCCTGCTCTTCCTCCTGAGCCACAACAGTATAATCACAGAGCGAAAGGTGTTGGAGCGCTTTGTTAGTGTTTATAACTCGGATCATATGTAACTCTCACTTCACACTTTGAGTCTGTGTAATTTACAACACTTCCACACCTTCTTCACTGCACTGTTTATCACTACTTTGAAGACGTCACAGGCCATTTTCTTCCTCTGATATTTAAAATCCAACAAGCGGTCAAGAAGGCCCTTTACTGCAATGCAAAAGATATCGCATTTGCGAGAGTTTATGCTATTAGTATTGTAAATGACAATGCCTTCTATTTATGTTTTAAAACCCAAAACATAAATAAAAGGCGTTGTCTATTACAATGCAAGTAGCTCAAACTCGCATGAATGCGAGACCTGTTGCATTGCAAATGATTGTTTCATACTAGTGAACTGAGGGGCGAGTTATTTGTAATGTGCTACTTCTATGTGTCCTAGGTTGTTGGTATACAAGGGGACATTATTATAGTGTGATAAATATAACAAGAGAGTTGTTTGTGTAGAGCACATTCTGAAGTCATATATATCAAGGTACTTTCAAATGTCATGATGAAGCAAAATGAGGCAACAGTGTGATAATGTATTTGTCGAAATTCACACAATTTGGTTGAGCTGGGAAGCCACAGTTTATCTAAGGTTTCCTGGTTTCACTTTGTGCAATTCAGACTATAGATGGATATATATTTCTCTCTCCCCTTTTACATTAAAGGATCATAGTGTGTAAAATTAAACATGATGTGTTAAATAAATGCAGGTATTGCATAATACAGTTGACACAGGAAGTGATTCCATTCAAAATCTTTATTTCGGCACTAGCATCAAAGGCCATAAAAGAACAATCGCTAAAATGCAATACATCATAAGACAATATAAAACATTCAAATATACGTCCAAGGATCAGTACCACATGGACCAAACAGTGCTATAGTTATTCAGAAATACTATCCCTAGCACATATTGCTTTCCAGATATAAGAGATGACACTAAAACATACAGCAGGGAACTCCATAGGGCACAAAAAAATGCATTGCAGGCTTGTGGTACTCTGATACTGCGTGCAATGAAAATTGATTTTAAAAAGTACTTCCTTAAGCACAAATAAAATTGGCAAAGAAGCATAAAGTGCCAAGTGCTCTGATTTGAGATTCCATCACATGGGCTTGGAACAGACACTCTTTGCCATTGGTTAATGATGGGGAAAGCTATGAGGTAATGTACAATGTCTAGCCGCAGTCTAGTCAGAATGAAACGATGTGTATTTGACACCAAGGCCAAATACATTTTGAAACCCTAAGGCAAGGCGTATGACAAATATGTGACAAGCAGGGGTTTCCTAGCTTCATCAAGGGCTCTTTTTTTCTGCCCACACAACAGATAAAACTGTCTCCCCCTTTGACCTTTAGAGCATAAGAATTCAAGACCACTCCTGCAGCCCAAGAAAACCGAACGCCAAATTGAAGGTGTCATAAATATAAGACAACCACGGGATTTGGAAAGCATATTTGTACGTTAGACAGTCCCGTATGTTGCCTTAGTAAATTCTATCTCTGGGTTGGCCCATATTGAATGCCACAGTAAAATATGGTTGGAGTAAACACATGTCATCCAAGTGAGTTAACCCCACTTATGAATAATGGAAGATGTCGATGAAGGGGGAGTACACAGAAGGCACCTTAAAAAGGCATTTTTCTGAGCCTGTAAAGAGCTGCTAGACATCTAACCCCACACACCGCTCCGTAAGTAGAGGCTGCTAGTGCTCTTTTTTGCTTTGTAGATGGTAATCATATCTCTTATAAGGCAGAGGCAAGTTTGCAAGAGAACTTAAACACACCCTCACACACTGTTCATCTTGAGCTGGGCATTCTTTATGTGTTGGACTCAAGAGCCGTTACTAGGGAAGAGAATGCCCAGATAACTAAAGGAATTCACCTTTGTAATGGATGTGCTCTCCAAGAAAAAAGGCCTAACCTTCTGTGGCGTTTTAGCACAAGACATTACAAATGTATTGGTTTTGCAGATATTTAATTTCTTGGATTCCATGAATCCCACAAAGGTGTCCAGGGCCGGACTGGGAACAGAAACCGGCCCTGGCAAACTGCTCAGCTGGCCCCCCCTGATGTGAGGGGGAGTGCAGCCAAGCAGTTTGCGATGGCCGGTTTCGGACGATTTTGTTACAGGGGGCCGAAACTGCCGACCTCCGGTAACAAAAACGGACCCCCAGGGGCCCAAAACCGGCCCCCACCCTAGCGGCCTACCGGGGAAACGCCCGGTGCCCGCTATGGCCAGTCTGGTCCTGAAGGTGTCCATTAATCGCTGCAGTGTGAAGCGATCCTAGATAATAGGACCACATCGTCTGAATACAGGAGGATGGGAACCACGTGACCAGCAACGGTTGGTGCACTGGCATGTCAGGACCAAAGAATATTATCTCCACCAATTATATAAAGTTGACATAAAAATGGGGCCAACACACACCCCTGTCTCACACCTTCATAAACCTAAATGAGGGGCTATATTCTCAGTTGGGACCATATTGCACCATACCTGTAAGAATCCTATACAGCAGAGAAAAAAGGCAACCAATATTCTTAGGAGCCTCATATGAAAGCAGGATATGCCATAGAATTGAGTGGTCCACTTGATCAAAAATGCTACTAAGGTTGGCAAAAAAGTAAAGAATGCTGGCTTTGCCTTTGTGTATTTCCCAATCAGAAGTTTGAGATTTACGTATTGTTCCACTGTCCTAATTCCCTTCCTAAATCCATATTGGGCATCTGACAGAAAGAAATCATCATTAAGGCTCCCTCTTTTCCGTTTTTACTGATTTTTACAGATAAATACAAGCAGAAATGTAATAAGATGATCAGTAGCCGAGTAGTATTGATTGATGATGGTTTATTGATGGATTTCAAGGTTAAATCATGTAATCATTCAAGTATCATTCAAGTCTCGCCTAAGCCCCACCAGGAGCAGCTCTCTTGCTACTCAGCCCTCTCTTCCAACTGTCATCCATCCACCAGGCACACCACACATTCCATATTACCTCACACACTCAACATTCCACCATTCACCCAGATAGGCTGAGTAGCAAGACAGGTTAATGGGAAAGGCACATGGTATCCAATCCAGGATACCACACCACCTTCCCCCTTAAAAGGAACAAACAAATGAACAGTGTAAAAATGAGAATGATCATTCTACAATAGAAACTAGCATTGTAAAAATGAACTATCATAAAACATAAAAGTATACAATGCGACCACCCCTTCCCCCTTTACACGTAAAACAGGAATAGATTGATAATACATATTTTCGCATTGAACTTCACAAGATGTAAGGAAAAGGATTCACCGTCGCCCACACAACATGCTAGTTGGCCAGACCAGCAAAGTGAAAGAAATGGAGAAGTCACAATTAAAATACGCGAAAAAGAAAATCACCAAAAAATACTTAATCAAAATATAATTCCTATAAAGTGACGTGTGCACAACATACACTAAATAGGAATATGTAGATGAAATAGATGACAGTCACGTGCATAGAACAGAATTAAATATAATATTTGTATGAACAAATTTGTGACAGTCATGAGTGTAGGAGAGTAGGGTCTGCAATCCTATGATCACCCAGATTTTTTGCTTTTGTTTCACTGGTTTACGACTTTCTCTGGCTGTGGGCCTGCCAATCAGACCCACAGCCTGGCTGTTCTCTTTCTAAATTACGATATGTACCCTAGGTGCATTTACCAATTGGTACTGGGCCACCTTATCAGACCCTGTAACTCAGGGCATAGGTGTACCCAGGGCCGCCAGGGGCTGCAGCATGTATTATGCCACCCCTGGCTGGCCTCCTAAATTTGACACAACTGGCTGCATGACAGCTGGGGCGAAGTCGTGTAATCACCCTTTGCTTTAGGTATAGTAGTTCTATATCTAACCATACAATGGACACCCGAGTTCCTATCAGTCACTCCTATGGCAGGCCTTGACAATCCTGAAGGCAGAGTGCGTGTGCTCGTGTGAACTGTGTTCTGGCCCGAGCCGAGCCGGTTGCAGCTTGCGGAGCAAAGACCCAATGGCTGTTCCATGATAACGCGTGCCACATCGGTAACTACGGTGTCGCGTTATCAAGACATGTCGAGTAAGGTGTCATACGAATCGGGGTGCTGCCCTCTCACCAATTCTGGCGATGAGGTTAGCATTCCGCCCTTCTAGAGGGACACGACATGTACGTAACTGTGAACCCCGGTTAAAGTTAACGAAAGCCTCAGCTCCACAAAATGGATGCTGCCACCACAGACACGAGTCTGACCTCCTGCTGCTGGGAGTCCTTCCAGCGAGGAGCGCTTGGACAAAGGGTTTCCTGTCGAGGGCGGTGTTCGCACCGTCCCAGACAGGGTTTGTGTATTCTGGGTAGGTAGGGCTTTTGCGAGAAGGTGACTGCGGAGTGGCACCCCGGTGCTCACTACGCATCTGCCGGTTAGAACCAGTTCCAGGGGCGACAGCCCTGGCCTGGGGAAAGTCCGGCAGGGGAGAGGGGTGTAACTACCCCCCTTCCTGGTCCCACCCTTAGGGCAGGACCTAGTCATGTACCCACCCCTTTTTTTAGAATAAAGGCCGGAGCGGGGACCCTTCCAAATCAGATCATCTTTGAATCAAGAATACTTTCTACGAAAGGACTTCAAGACTCTTCTCAAGATTTCTCCCTTGTGACTAAGGAGTAGTCACCCTGCATCAGCGGGCACCACCTAAGAACTCTGCGGTTTGCTGCAAGTCCTTCCTCAAGGATCCGACGGCCCAGCTCGACGAGAACCGGCTTCCCTGGCACCTCTGACCTCTACCCACGTCATCAGCTCAGCTGTGATCTGTGGGTGCGACGAGACCTCGAGGGACCGGCCATCATCAGAACCTGCACGCTCTTAACCAGCACGACCATCGAGGTAACTCTCTGGTGAGTGCTCTGGGGTCCGAGAAGCCCCGACCCTGAGCCGCTCCAGCACCGAAGTGCAGTCTCCCAGCATCTCCACGATCTGCGTGGGGCCCTTCTGCTCGCTGCTCAGCCCGTTGTCTGGTCACTAGCCGCTGGCTTGTGCCCTTCTGTGACGACATCCGAGAATCATCACTGCTGGTCTGGTTGCCCCAGACTGGCCCTTGCTTCCATCTTTGCGAGAAGCACTCCGGACCCTCCTGGTCCACTCAAGACGCCATCTTAGGCCCACCACGTGGCCCCGAGATCTGCCAAGGCTTGTTGCCCCATCCTGGGCCCAGCGACGCCGACAGCATCATCCTTCGTGGGACAGCTCGCACCTCCACCGTGGTCGCCGACAAACGCCTCCTGGTCCGTGAGACTGCAGAGCCTAGCGTCGCCCACTCACCTGGTCGAGGTGACGGCCAACCGGTGCCTTCCTGGTACCCTCTGACTACTGGCTAGTAGTACGAACTTGGTCCCCTCTGCTTTCAGGTTTCATCAATCTCCGATCCAGGCTTGGATCTCTACGAACTATTCACCACTGGTCGCCGGCCAGCAACTTCTTTTCTTCCGGCTCCTGGCTCGTCAGCGAAGACCCCGACGCCTGTAAGACTTGTGCAGCCGCAGCCCTCGTGGCTAGGTAACTCGGCATTTCGGTGCCTGCATAGCCTCTTTACTCTAGGGTCCCGAGTCCCTCGCTTCCGACTTGCCTTATCGGGTCCGCCCGAGACCTTAACCTTTCCGTGTCCTCGGACACTTTTTAAACTGTGCACTTGAAGTATTTGCTAAAGAGATTTGGTTTGTGCTTAGTACCCTGTCCTCATAAAGAGTACAGGGCTGTTGTGATTCTTAATAAATATACTGTTTATTTTCATAACACTTGTGTGGTGTCCTTTCACTGGGTGTTCAAGGGGTACATGTGTGGTAAACAGCTGGCTTAACGCGCCCTCTCGAGTCTTTAGCCTTAGACTGCTCGTATCCACGCTACTAGGATAGCTGGTCTATAGGTTGACTTACAACCAAACACCATAAGGGTCGTTGGAACGATACATAGCGGTCGCTAGAATAGCGAACGTTGCATATCGGGCCAACTTCTCACATTGGTGAGCAGCGGTTGGGATTTGAGCTTGCTGTTGTTTTACCACACGTATCCTAAGAATATCTTGTTGAAAGATCGCACAAGTACTGTTAGTACATATAACTAAAAGCTTAGAATACTCTGAGTTCTACTGAACCAGCTGTTGTAGCTCCTCAAGGCTTAGCACACCTTGGCTACAACTCTTAGCAAGGGAACAGTAGGTAAACACATAGTGTAGGTAGGTGCATCACTTACACCACACTAGAAACAGTATGTCGGACAAAGGAGGAAACTCTGGGTCTCCCCTTGTGTCAGTTGACCCTCCACAGGTCATCCCTTCAGGATATACTGTGCTGAGCTTCAAGGAGTTAAGACGGCTGTGTCACTCCCGGAAGATCCAGCAGGGGTCTAACCCCACAACGTCCTTTCTGATTGGTCTCTTGGAGACTTATGATGCCAGGAGGGCTGAGAAACTTCTTAGCTCTTCTAATCCAGAAGGAGACATGCCTCCCCTCGAGGGAACCGAAGACGATCCTGACCTCATCCACCTCGCAACTGAGAACGTAGATGGGGAGGAGGATGAGGATGAGGATCTCTCTGGGGATGAGGCAGATAAGGGACAGGTAGAGGTCGTTAGACTAACGCGGTCCAACTTAAGCAAACATGATGGTGGTACTGGGGGACTCCCGGCGCTACTGTCAGGTCCGCTTAACATTGGGAATGGACGAGCCAGATCTCTGTCAAGAGGCTCTGGCAGATCCCTTCAAACCAATGGCTCTCACAACTCTTCTCAAAGAGGGATGACGTCCCCTCAGAGGAGAGTGTACAAAGCTAAGGAAAGGGCAGCCAATCTGAGGATCGAAAGGGAAGAACTTGCCCTGGCCAAAGAGAAGCTTGCCTTTGCTAGAGAGCAACAGTTAAGTGGGGTAGTCCCCACTGGTGGCAGCAATGTACCTAGTAATAGGGAAAAGAGTTTCGATACGAAACACCTTGGGAAGATAGTGCCCCCCTTTAAACAAGGGGACGACATCCACAAATGGATTACTGCTTTGGAGAGGGCCTGCACTGTGCAAGGTGTTCCCCAGAGTCAGTGGGCAGCTATCTTGTGGCTCTCCTTTGAAGGAAAAGGAAGAGACAAGCTCCTCACCACAAGGGTGGAGGATGCTAACGATTACCAAGTCTTGAAAAACACACTCGTTGAAGGGTTCGGCCTAACCACTGAGCAGTACAGGGTGCTGTTCAGGGATACCCAGAAAACGCAGTCTCAAGATTGGTCTGATTTTGTCGATTGTGCCACTAAGGCTTTTGAGGGCTGGTTGCTGGGCAGTAAGGTTACTGATTACAAAGGATTGTATAATTTGATGATGAGAGAACAAATTTTAAACAATTGTCAGAACCAGTTGTTGCATCAGCATCTTGTCGACTCGGATCTGACCTCTCCCCAAGAATTGGGAAAGAAGGCAGACAGATGGGTTCGTACAAGAGTTAAACAGAACCAGGGCCAGAATCAAGGTGGTCAGAAGAAAGCAGACCAGAAGGGTAAAGATTCTAAGGGGGAACAAAATGACCAAAAGTCTTCGACAGGTCCCCAACAACCCAAAGAGGGTGGGGGTCAGGCTCCCCAAAAGAAGAAAGAAGGCCAATCCAAAAGATGGTGCCAGTACTGTAAAAGTAAATCTCACTGGTTTAGTGAGTGCACCAAGAAAGGAGGAGGGCAGACTCCTGCCACTGCAGCCCCTAAGGCACCTGTGCCCCCTAGTACAGTCAGCAGTGGTAGTGCGCCTCCCAAGGCTTTAGTAGGGTTAACCCTGGGTTCTGAGGGGCGTGACAACTTAGTTGGCACACTCACTCAGGCTGTCCTTGTCAGTACAGGGGACGTGGACGTGTCCCCTGACGTAAGCCCCAATTCTTTGGGCAAATACCGAAAGACGCCTTTCATAAATGGAAAGATGGCTCAGGCCTATAGGGACACTTGTGCCAGCGTCACCATGGTGACGCCTAACTTTGTGGACCCTGGACAGATCATGCCAGGTACAGAATTCCTGGTGACCAATGCAAGCAATGTCACTACCAATCACAGTATGGCAATTGTAGCTTTCTCCTGGGGAGGGGTAACTGGCCAAAAGAAGGTTGTAGTTAGTCCAGACCTCCCAGTGGATTGTTTGTTGGGCAATGATTTGGAGTCATCACAATGGTCAGAAGTGGAGCACCGGACTCACATGGAAATGTTAGGTTTGCCAGCACATGTGTTCGCTGTGACTAGGTCACAGGTCAGGAAATGCCCCACTGAACAGGTGCTGGATCCTGGAACAACGGACCAGACACCTCCCAAGAAAAAGAGCAGTAGGGTTAAGGCTGCGCCTTCCCCCTTGCCCCAGGTCGTGAATCAAGTCTCAGAGGAGGCTGACCTACAGGAATTGAGGGAAACTGAGCCTAGGGAGTTCGAACTTGATCAAGTTGAATTCTTGGGTTCAGGGGGACCCTCAAGGGAGGACCTGGGGAAGGACCAGTTAGACTGCCCTTCTCTTGAACCCCTCAGACAGCAGGCTGCTGCTGAGGCTGCTGGGAACGCCACAGGTACCCACAAGGTATACTGGGAAGATGGACTCCTGTACACTGAGTCAAGAGACCCCAAGCCTGGCATGACCAGGAGGCTGGTCGTACCCTTGTCTCAGCGTGGTTTCCTACTTACCTTGGCCCACGAGATTCCCTTAGCAGGTCACTTAGGCCAGACGAAAACGTGGGACAGGCTTGTCTCACACTTTCACTGGCCTCACATGAACGAAGATACCAAGGAGTTTTGCCGCTCCTGTGTCACTTGCCAAGCCAGTGGTAAGTCAGGTGGCACGACAAAGGCCCCCCTTATACCAATGCCTGTGGTGGGGGTGCCCTTTGAACGGGTGGGGATCGACATCGTCGGTCCCATGGAACCACCAACAGCATCAGGGCACAAGTTTATACTGGTGGTAGTGGATCATGCCACCAGGTATCCTGAAGCTATTCCCCTTAGGACCACTACAGCACCTAGTTGGAGTGTTCTCCAGAGTGGGCTTCCCTAAGGAGGTCGTCTCCGACAGAGGTGCAAACTTTATGTCGAGCTACTTAACTGCTATGTGGAAGGAATGTGGTGTCAACTACAAGTTCACTACACCCTATCATCCACAATGCAATGGGCTTGTTGAGAGATTCAACAGGACCCTAAAAGGGATGATTCATGGACTACCGGAAAAGCTTCGGCGTAGATGGGACGTCCTGATCCCCTGCCTCTTGTTCGCCTACAGAGAAGTCCCACAGAAGGGGGTTGGCTACAGCCCTTTTGAACTTTTGTACGGGCATCCTGTAAGGGGACCCCTGTGTTTGGTGAAGGAAGGATGGGAGAGACCTCTCAAAAAGCCTGCAGCCAACATAGTGGACTATGTGCTTGGCCTCCGCTCGCGGATGGCTGAATACATGGAAAAGGCATCTGAAAACCTTAAGGCCAGCCAAGAACTCCAAAAAGCTTGGCATGACCAAAAGGCTGTCTTGACTGTTTACCAGCCCGGACAGAAGGTGTGGGTGTTGGAGCCAGTGGCCCCAGCAGCACTCAAGGACAAATGGTCCGGGCCCTACACCATCCTGGAGAAAAAGGGAGAGGTCACCTACCTGGTCGACCTGGGAACTCCCCGGAGCCCCCACAGGGTGCTTCATGTCAACAGGCTAAAAGCATATGTCGACAGGAAGGACATGAGTTTGCTCATGGCCCTAGATGAGGGACAGGAAGAGGAGAGTGACCCTCTCCCCGACCTGCTCACTCAGAATCCTGACGATGGCTCGGTAGATGGTGTTGTCTTTTGTGGCAGCCTCTCCGAACATCAACAGAGCGACTGTAAACAGGTTCTTCAGTCGTTCAGACATATGTTTTCTCTAACACCCAGTCAGACCGATTGGTGCACCCATGAGGTTGACACTGGTGACAGCTTGCCCGTCAAGAGTAAAATCTACAGGCAGCCTGATCACGTTAGAGACTGCATCAAGAGTGAAGTGCAGAAAATGTTGGAGCTGGGAGTCATTGAACCCTCGGATAGCCCTTGGGCTAGTCCCGTAGTTCTAGTGCCGAAACCTCACACCCAGGGTGGTAAGAGAGAGATGAGGTTTTGCGTAGACTACAGGGGTCTCAATGCAGTCACTAAGACTGACGCCCACCCAATACCAAGGGCAGACAAGCTTATCGATAGATTGGCTTCGGCCAACTACTTAAGTACGTTTGACCTGACAGCTGGGTATTGGCAAATCAGGTTAGCTGAGGACGCCAAGCCTAAAACCGCATTTTCAACCCCTGGTGGGCATTATCAGTTCGTGGTGATGCCCTTTGGTCTGAAAAATGCACCTGCCACCTTCCAACGGTTGGTGAATCAAGTCCTTACTGGGCTGGATGACTTCTGTGCGGCGTATCTTGACGATATTGCCGTCTTTATCTCCACCTGGGAGGATCACCTGGTCCACCTGCGGAAAGCGTTAGAGGCTCTGCAAGCGGCAGGCCTCACTATCAAGGCCACCAAGTGCCAGATAGGGCAGACACAGGTTGTATACCTGGGCCACCTTGTAGGTGGAGGCCAGGTTCAGCCACTGGAGAGCAAGATACAGTCAATCAGGGACTGGGCTCCTCCAACCACCCAGACTCAGGTTCGAGCTTTCTTGGGCCTGACTGGATACTACCGAAAGTTTGTCAGGAACTATGGTTCCATCGTGACACCATTAAATGAACTGACAAGTAAGAAAATGCCAAAAAAGGTTCAGTGGACAGCGAGCTGTCAAAAAGCATTCGATGACCTAAAGCAGGCCATGTGCACGGCGCCTATCCTTAAGAGTCCAGACTACTCCAAACCATTCATTGTCCAAACAGATGCTTCTGAGTTGGGTGTGGGAGCTGTTCTATCTCAACTGAATTTTGATGGTCAAGACCAGCCCATTGCTTTTATAAGCAGAAGGCTGACCCCTAGAGAGAAGAATTGGTCAGCTATTGAGAGGGAGGCCTTTGCTGTGGTTTGGGCCCTGAAGAAGCTGAGGCCATACTTGTTTGGCACTCACTTCAAGATTCAGACCGACCATAAGCCCCTCTTGTGGCTAAATCAGATGAAGGGTGAAAACCCCAAACTGCTTAGGTGGTCCATTTCCCTACAGGGGATGGACTTTACAGTGGAACATAGACCTGGTACTGATCATGGCAATGCCGATGGGCTCTCCAGATATTTCCACTTAGAACAAGAAGACTCACCTGGTCAAGGTTAGCTTATTGTTCCGACGTTTGGGGGGGGGTCATGTAGGAGAGTAGGGTCTGCAATCCTATGATCACCCAGATTTTTTGCTTTTGTTTCACTGGTTTACGACTTTCTCTGGCTGTGGGCCTGCCAATCAGACCCACAGCCTGGCTGTTCTCTTTCTAAATTACGATATGTACCCTAGGTGCATTTACCAATTGGTACTGGGCCACCTTATCAGACCCTGTAACTCAGGGCATAGGTGTACCCAGGGCCGCCAGGGGCTGCAGCATGTATTATGCCACCCCTGGCTGGCCTCCTAAATTTGACACAACTGGCTGCATGACAGCTGGGGCGAAGTCGTGTAATCACCCTTTGCTTTAGGTATAGTAGTTATATATCTAACCATACAATGGACACCCGAGTTCCTATCAGTCACTCCTATGGCAGGCCTTGACAATCCTGAAGGCAGAGTGCGTGTGCTCGTGTGAACTGTGTTCTGGCCCGAGCCGAGCCGGTTGCAGCTTGCGGAGCAAAGACCCAATGGCTGTTCCATGATAACGCGTGCCACATCGGTAACTACGGTGTCGCGTTATCAAGACATGTCGAGTAAGGTGTCATATGAATCGGGGTGCTGCCCTCTCACCAATTCTGGCGATGAGGTTAGCATTCCGCCCTTCTAGAGGGACACGACATGTACGTAACTGTGAACCCCGGTTAAAGTTAACGAAAGCCTCAGCTCCAGAAAATGGATGCTGCCACCACAGACACGAGTCTGACCTCCTGCTGCTGGGAGTCCTTCCAGCGAGGAGCGCTTGGACAAAGGGTTTCCTGTCGAGGGCGGTGTTCGCACCGTCCCAGACAGGGTTTGTGTATTCTGGGTAGGTAGGGCTTTTGCGAGAAGGTGACTGCGGAGTGGCACCCCGGTGCTCACTACGCATCTGCCGGTTAGAACCAGTTCCAGGGGCGACAGCCCTGGCCTGGGGAAAGTCCGGCAGGGGAGAGGGGTGTAACTACCCCCCTTCCTGGTCCCACCCTTAGGGCAGGACCTAGTCATGTACCCACCCCTTTTTTTAGAATAAAGGCCGGAGCGGGGACCCTTCCAAATCAGATCATCTTTGAATCAAGAATACTTTCTACGAAAGGACTTCAAGACTCTTCTCAAGATTTCTCCCTTGTGACTAAGGAGTAGTCACCCTGCATCAGCGGGCACCACCTAAGAACTCTGCGGTTTGCTGCAAGTCCTTCCTCAAGGATCCGACGGCCCAGCTCGACGAGAACCGGCTTCCCTGGCACCTCTGACCTCTACCCACGTCATCAGCTCAGCTGTGATCTGTGGGTGCGACGAGACCTCGAGGGACCGGCCATCATCAGAACCTGCACGCTCTTAACCAGCACGACCATCGAGGTAACTCTCTGGTGAGTGCTCTGGGGTCCGAGAAGCCCCGACCCTGAGCCGCTCCAGCACCGAAGTGCAGTCTCCCAGCATCTCCACGATCTGCGTGGGGCCCTTCTGCTCGCTGCTCAGCCCGTTGTCTGGTCACTAGCCGCTGGCTTGTGCCCTTCTGTGACGACATCCGAGAATCATCACTGCTGGTCTGGTTGCCCCAGACTGGCCCTTGCTTCCATCTTTGCGAGAAGCACTCCGGACCCTCCTGGTCCACTCAAGACGCCATCTTAGGCCCACCACGTGGCCCCGAGATCTGCCAAGGCTTGTTGCCCCATCCTGGGCCCAGCGACGCCGACAGCATCATCCTTCGTGGGACAGCTCGCACCTCCACCGTGGTCGCCGACAAACGCCTCCTGGTCCGTGAGACTGCAGAGCCTAGCGTCGCCCACTCACCTGGTCGAGGTGACGGCCAACCGGTGCCTTCCTGGTACCCTCTGACTACTGGCTAGTAGTACGAACTTGGTCCCCTCTGCTTTCAGGTTTCATCAATCTCCGATCCAGGCTTGGATCTCTACGAACTATTCACCACTGGTCGCCGGCCAGCAACTTCTTTTCTTCCGGCTCCTGGCTCGTCAGCGAAGACCCCGACGCCTGTAAGACTTGTGCAGCCGCAGCCCTCGTGGCTAGGTAACTCGGCATTTCGGTGCCTGCATAGCCTCTTTACTCTAGGGTCCCGAGTCCCTCGCTTCCGACTTGCCTTATCGGGTCCGCCCGAGACCTTAACCTTTCCGTGTCCTCGGACACTTTTTAAACTGTGCACTTGAAGTATTTGCTAAAGAGATTTGGTTTGTGCTTAGTACCCTGTCCTCATAAAGAGTACAGGGCTGTTGTGATTCTTAATAAATATACTGTTTATTTTCATAACACTTGTGTGGTGTC
This sequence comes from Lissotriton vulgaris, assembly GCF_964263255.1. Taxonomy (NCBI): domain Eukaryota; kingdom Metazoa; phylum Chordata; class Amphibia; order Caudata; family Salamandridae; genus Lissotriton; species Lissotriton vulgaris. The sequence goes on along the minus strand of NC_141695.1, from coordinate 1,544,465,989 downwards.
CTTTCACTGGGTGTTCAAGGGGTACATGTGTGGTAAACAGCTGGCTTAACGCGCCCTCTCGAGTCTTTAGCCTTAGACTGCTCGTATCCACGCTACTAGGATAGCTGGTCTATAGGTTGACTTACAACCAAACACCATAAGGGTCGTTGGAACGATACATAGCGGTCGCTAGAATAGCGAACGTTGCATATCGGGCCAACTTCTCACAATGAGCACATATGCTAACGTGTAGCATTTAACTATAAACAATACATATGTGTATAGTATTGAACTTACTATACAAAATAGCAAATTAACTTTAGTATGCTATTTTTATAACCTTCTAGAATAGCAAATAAACTTTAGTATGCTACATTTAAAGCCCTCTAGAATAGCAAATTAACTTTAGTATGCTACATTTAAAACTTATGTAGACAACAAACTAAAATAGTAAATTACCTTTAGTATGCTATTCTTTAAACACATGAAAATAAACTACAGTGGAACACAGGCTAGCACTTGAACATATAAAATAGCAAATTACCTTTAAAATGCTATTTTTAACACTTGTGAAAATAACCTTCTAAATTAGCAAATTAACTTTAGAATGCCAATTGCTTTCAGAATGCCACACTTGAATTAGAAAAGTACAAATATGTAGACTCTTGCAAAATTGTTGAATTATACACGATAAAGTCTAAATACAGACTTCCATAAAACAACAAACTAAAATAAATAAAGTGGACACCGTTGTCAGAATGAAGATCTGATCATAAATAGAAGGTAGACTTATATCCTTGAGCGAAAATGTAGGTTTTAAAATGAGGTGTAATTAAACCATAAATGAGAACATTTACTAAATGAGGAAAACTCAATTCAAAGAAACCTATGTAGGACATTCTGCCATGAAGGCTGAAAATTCCAGTGTGCCCATTGGTGACTTTTTAAAAAGTCTGACTGAAATAAGAACATTTAGCGTGCGCATCGCTGAAGTAAGATGCGCTATATTTATTTAAATATAAACTAACGTGCGCGTCACTGAAGAATTGGGTGCGCTATATCCTAAAGGTGTACCAAGCAGGACGAAGAAACAAAAGAAAACCAGTACCTTCTGCAAAGTCTTCGAGTAAATCTATGTGTAGGCACATCTTAGATCCGTGGAATACTTGGCTGGAAAAGCAATGAAAGCGTGCCCATCGCTGCAGAAAACACAGATAAACAATAGGCAATTCCATAACAAAGCGTGCCTATCGCTGAAAAGACAATCTGAAATGAAACGGCAAAAGAATGTTTACTGCACATGAGATGATGATAAAATGCCAAACTAAAATGGTGGTACGTCAACGTGGAAGATGCCGGGAGGTTCAAGGTGCGTAAACGTCCCCAAACGTCGTGAATCAGCCCACAGACTTGCCATGAAGAAGACGTCACTAAAACTTCGGACACCGTCGGAGGACTGACGAAAGGACAATGACGAGAAGGTGAGGCTGCTCCCACGAGCCGCATGCAGTGTTTTGAAAGGAAAAGCGGCGGACCAACTGCCAATGTCCGAATACATGGCCCGTCCATTGTATGTATCAGATTGTGTTTACTTTTAACACTCCCAGGAGATTAATTACACACGCGCTGCCTTTTATCTTTTGAATTCTCAACAGGACTGCTCCTCCTCGCGCCTCTCAAGTGCTTTGCCACTCATGCTGTGTTTATACTTAAACAGCATGTAAATCAACATTTAATCACACTCTGTCTCTTGTGCGTGAATAACCGGCAGTTCACATTACCATTTCTACTTCAGTTGTGGTTTAAACATTTCCATGCTTTTATTTTCACTGTTCCTCGCTTTCAGTGCAAATAAATAAATCTCTTCAGTGACGTACGGCTGCCTCCCCTCTGCCCCGACTTGCTCATTTAGACAAAATAGATTACAAATGTTATCACGTTAGGCAGTTCTTTTCAAAATAAAATCTTCACTCTTCCTGCGCAGATTACAATGACAATGTTCTACACATCCAGCGCTGATAACATTAACGATGTTTTAGAATTACAGTATTTTCTTACAGTTCTTCTTTTCCTTTAAAAATAAAATAAAATAAAATAAACACGACTCGCAGAGGTTTTTAAATGTCGTGATAGAATCAAATAAGTCTATTTACTCTTTCATCCTTTTTTTTTTAAAGAATGCTGAACAAAGATTAATGTCTCTTACCAGCACAGTAGTCCCTGACGCTCTTCAGTATTAACCAAGCAATGCCCACAATAACAAGTAGGAGCTGGCAGGAAGAAGTGTTGTACAGGGACTGGCACACTTAAGTTATATGCAGGAATAGACTGGCGCATCCAATTTGGAGGGCGACCGGTGAAAGGTCACTGGTGGGGCTTTGTTGGATGGTGTGCCAGTAAACTTTGAATAATTTTAAGAAATTATTTTTCCTTACTTGAAAATCTTTATCATGAAGTTTCATGGAGATCCTTGAAGTTGCAAGCCGTGTAGGTAGTCCAAAAGTCGCCAAATGTAATAAGATGATCTGTAGCCGAGTAGTATTGATTGATGATGGTTTATTGATGGATTTCAAGGTTAAATCATGTAATCATTCAAGTATCATTCAAGTCTCTCCTAAGCCCCACCAGGAGCAGCTCTCTTGCTACTCAGCCCTCTCTTCCAACTGTCATCCATCCACCAGGCACACCACACATTCCATATTACCTCACACACTCAACATTCCACCATTCACCAAGATAGGCTGAGTAGCAAGACAGGTTAATGGGAAAGGCACATGGTATCCAAACCAGGATACCACAAGAAAACATTTATTCTCTTGTCTGTATTTATTTTTAAATGTGGATACAAACGAAAATTGGGGTGCTTTTTGAGTAAGTCTAAATACTGTCTGCCATGACTGCCAGGCCAATTGCTGTGTGGATTGATAGGTAAGGGGGCTAAAAAAAGAGACTCATTTTAGCAAAGAGGCTTTAACAGCAGTAGTAGATATGCACAAAGTTGATACTGAAATATTCATATTTTCTTATCAGTGCATGGAATTATCTTCTGTAGGGGTTTACAACATTGAAACTTAGTGGGCATTCAAGCATAAGTTCATATTTACTGGTTAAATAAATGTGTAAATATACAAATTTTAGCTTCATTTTTCCACAAAACCAAATATAAATATGGATAAATATGGATAAAATTTGCCAAAAATAAATATGGATAAATACAGACGGAAATGTCAAAAAAGAAATACCATAAAACCAGGACCCCTAATTTTCATATGCCCGTCGTCCAGTCCCTGCCAGACAACCCTGTCCAGGAGTTTTGCAGATGAATGCAGGAGGAAAATGGGGCAGTAGCACTTCGGTTTGGACCTGTCGCCCATCTTAAACATAGGAAAAACATTGAACTAGCCCATGTAGAGGGTGCTGAAACCTTTGCCGTTGCATTGAAAACTCTAGTCAAAATTGAGCCCCATTTTTCACCCATACCAAAGAAAGCATCAACTGGGAGCTCCTCGGGTCGTGGTGCTTTACCTTTGGCACAACCTTTCAAGGCAATGAGGACCTCATCAAGGCCAAAATCCAAGAGCATGCATTTCTTGAAAATGGGGCAAATCTTTGCGTCTTTACGAGTCAAGAACCCGAGCCTTGACAAGTTATCGACTAAAGGATCAAAGATCTTTTCACAGTGATCTATCCAAACTTGTAAGGGAACATGTGATGCTCATTCAGGAATAGAATCACTTTTCAAAAATGGGGCATGTATGGTATTCCAAAAAGTGTTATCATTAGTTTCAGCCACCTGGGCCAGAATTAACTAAGCATTTTCCCTTAACTCCTTTTTCCTAGAGGCTAACGCTTTGCTATACTATTTCCTTAGAGACTTAATGACAGAATAGTCTCTTGGGATGCAATTGAGGGCAGCCCTCAATTTTTTGAAGTCCTGATTGAACCAACCATGTCTATCACACAACCCTATTCTAGCGAGATGCAACAAGAGGAAATTAAGAGCCCCAATAATTGATTCAAAAGCAGAGACCAACCCATCATTATCCACACCAGGGGCTGAGCAAAGATCAAACTCTTTTCTCTTCAAGGTTAGCAGCCTTCGGAGTATGTATATAAGGTCAGCTCCTGACCATCTACTCTGTACACTGTTCTGCCTGACAAGGACAATATTTCATACGCGTTAGGGGCAATAGGGCAAATGGCATGAAGAATCATAAAAAACACTATTGGGTTGTTATCACTTACTGCAGTTTGTTTGACCCATAACATTGGAGACACTGGGCCTGATTCACAGAACTAACTTAAGACAAAATCCTAAACTTACTACTTTTGGTATTCACAGAAGTTAGGATTTTGTCTTAAGTTTGTCTTAAGACAGACTTAAGTTAGGATTTTGTCTTAAGTCTGTCTTAAGTCTGTCTTAAGACAAACTTAAGACAAAATCCTATCTTCTGTGAATACCAAAAGTAGTAAGTTTAGGATTTTGTCTTAAGTTAGTTCTGTGAATCGGGCCCTAAATGATTGACGGTGGAGCTAATTAAAAAATTGTTGATTGTAGAGTGTGCTCCTCTCCCCACGAATGTATGAATCTGTGGATGACATATGGTGTTATGGTCATGCACCAGCAATAGGTCATGTTTGTGGATCAACGTTTATAAAGCCTTACCGTTCGCACTACGTAGGAAGTGAGAGGTACCAACTCCTGCCCAATTTGTAAGAACACTAATCCATCTAGTCGGATGGCTACATCTTTGGATATTAAAATAGTTGGCTCATGCAATTGGGCAGGCAACATTTTAAGGCCCTAGAAAAGAGTCTGTCAACTTCCAGTGCATTAACATTACAGTGGGTGGAGCGAACGCATTAATATAAGAATGAATTAGGATCAATTCAATCCCCCCTTTAATGATTATAACATAAATTAACAGTAAGGGAAAGAGGTGACAGATCTTCTAATGATAGCTGACAGCAAGTTACAAATCAACATCTGAAACCCCCTTTAGCATGAACTGCAAATGATGGTATAAATAGGGAAGAGAAACCCTCAACATGCAGATGGTCCACTCGCCAAGTTTCCTGGATCCAGATTATGTGAGTGGTAGAGATAATATCAAGCCAGTCTGCTGCAGTTTCCTTATTCTGAAGCCCTAAGAAGTTCCATGAGGCAAGGCCACATGACTCATTATAAACAGATTGGACAAAAGGGTTGGCTGGATCAGATTCATTAAAACTCCTTGTGAATATCTCATTACCAGACAACAGGGGAGTACTTTAGTCAGGAACATTAAAAACTGCTGGAGACATGTTTGCATATCTGGGAGATGAACTAATGTGGGCTGAAAAACTGTTCAAGCCAGAGATATTGGTGAGTAACCACTACATCTAAAAGTCAATCTACCACCTGCAAATAATTTAAGGCATTCTACCTACTTGAACGTGAAAGGGGAAAAGGATGATTACCTGCAGTAGTGAAGACCAATGGTTGAAAATCTGAACCAACAGGTGGCTGGGACAGGTGTTGATAGAAAAAAACCTAAGGGAAGAAGCAAAACATACCCCCCTTGGAAAGATCAAACAATACGTTATGCAAGATCTCTACAGCAACCCCTGGATGCCCAAAGTTAAGGATGACACAGTTCCCATCAAGATATTTCCTAAATGTGCTAATCCAGCCCACCTTACATGTCATCATTATTTGATCTTTACCAGATATTGGAAAATAGACTTGGACTGCAACCAATGCAATACTGTGTTCCTTAAATGCATGGCTACTCAACTAAAGTCTGAGTCAAAGGTGGCACATTGGCCAATAATAATACATAAAGGCAGCAATCAGGGAGTAAGTTAATCACATACATATTAAGTCGGCCAGCACCTCTTCCAATCAGCCCTCTGCCCCCCTGCCTTGTGACAGACTTTCGGTAGGGGTTACCACAGGAGGTTGTTTACCACAGAGACCAGCTGCGGCTATTCAAAGACGTTTCCCACCCCTTGCAGGATTAAAAGTTCTACCCACATTTGGACCTCCCCCAAGGTGGTAGTGCCGCCCTCCCTCCTGGGCACTGAGATCCTATCTTGTGGGTGCTCATATGAGGGGTTACAATGCAAAGCTTGAGGAGGGTCAGCCATCATGTGTCTATCCCAGGGGTAACTAGTGATTGGTCTGCAGTCTTAAGGGGCTGGCATAGCATGTGTTAACAGTCCTCTAACCACCTGCTAGCGCATTGTAGTTTGAGTAACAGTAGAGGTATCACACCTACCCATAACACTTATTTAAAGTTCCTCAATAGTCTTCAGCCTAGAACATATAGGTGCAAGCAAACTTTCGATCACACCCCTCACATTGTTAAAAAATGTCTTCTGAAAGTAGTCTAGAGCCATTGAACTAAACAAGGTAGAATCAATTAGATGATTAGATTGAGGAACTGTACGTGGAACAAACTTTCTTAACCCCTGGTGCCTTTTCGTTTTAGCAGGGGGGCGGTTGTTATGTGGTGAGGTAGTGTCCGTACCAGAAATCAATCCAGGATCCACAGAAAAGCCATATTTGGAGGAAGATGGCACTGAAGCCAAACCTTGACCGAGGCACAATGTTACACAAGCCCTCTGATCCTAGTTCCCCTGGACTAGTAGTGGCAACAAACCCAACTCCCACCACCAAAGGGCAGGAGGAGGAGATGCTCCACATGCTCTAATTCCTTATTTAAAGCCCCCACAGCACGTTTAATGTAGCCATCTAAAGAGGAGGAAGAGCAGCTTGACTTTACAGGTAAAGAAATTTTACTTTTCTCGATCCGAGCCAAAGTACACTAGTCAGCTACAAAGTTTAACAGTGCCTTAGAAAAATGTCAAATATTTAGCAACTTCCTAGACCAGCAAGAAATCTGTGCATACAAGGAGCAAACATCAATAGCAGCTAATGTGCAAACACGCAGGAGATCAATACTGGGAGATGAGGTCCCACCCCAGCCAATGTGCAAACATTAAAAAAACGAATGCAGTGGAGATGCAGTCTCAGTATTGGCTTAGTATCAGCTAATATGAGATGTGTAAAGATACAAATGGTTAATGCTGAGGGATGAGGTCGCACCCCAGTTAGTGAGCAAACATTCAAAGAAGTTGTGCAGAAATGAGCAGGCTAAATAGCCACTGATGTACAAACACACCGAAAGTTAGTGCTAGGTACAAGATCCCGCCCCGGCAGGTGTACAAATATGCAAAAAAAAAATAATGTGGGAAGAAGCAGTCTCGGTATCGGCTCAGTAGTAGCTCATATGCAGTGTGCTAATTTGTAGGAGGAAGAATGTATGGAAAAAAACTTACAAAGTTACACAAAGTAAAGCAAAGACAGAGTCCTCGATGTTAATGTTTTTATCACCTTGTTTCCCTGACTTTAATAAAGACACTGGGGCAGATTTACAAGAACTGATGTATCTCTTCATATCAGCAGAGATGCGTCAGTTTATTTGCGTCACGTAAAAAAAAAAGCTTTGCGACAATGCGTCGCATTTACAATGTGGTACAAAAGGGGGTGGAAATGGACAGAGCATCTGAACCAATCAAACACTCACACCCAGTCAAAAGATCTGGGTTTAATCCATCACCGTTCTTTAGCCCACTCTGCCACCCCAGTTCAGACATGGCTATATTCAAATCAGTCTGACCCCGTGCCTCATGGGAACAGTCCAGCCCGAACTGCCATGCCATGCCTTCCCTGGACCGGAAACACGTTTCCGAGGACCGGTTTCTAGCATTCCAGCCGTCTTCAGCCCGGCTTGCTTGAATCCAGTGGCAAAGTGAGCAAGGGACTCATGTCTGAGCATACCCTGCCACACTTATGGCGGCCAAAAGCGGTACAAAAGGGGGTGGTAATGGACGGAGCATCTGAGCCAATCAAACACTCACACCCAGTCAAAAGACCTGGGTTTAATCCATCACCGTTCTTTAGCCCACTCTGCCACCCCAGTTCAGACATGGCTATATGCAAACCAGTCTGACCCTGTGCCTCATGGGAACAGTCCAGCCCGAACTGCCAAGCCATGCCTTCCCTGGACCAGACAACAAGCTTCCGAGGACCAGTTTCTGGCATTCCAGCCGTCTTCAGCCCGGCTTGCTTGAATCCAGTGGCAAAGTGAGCAAGGAACTCGCGTCTGAGCATACCCTGCCACACTTATGGCGGCCAAAAGCGGTACAAAAGGGGGTGGTAATGGATGGAGCATCTGAACCAATCAAACACTCACACCCAGTCAAAAGATCTGGGTTTAATCCATCACCGTTCTTTAGCCCACTCTGCCACCCCAGTTCAGACATGGCTATATGCAAATCAGTCTGACCCTGTGCCTCATGGGAACAGTCCAGCCCGAACTGCGAAGCCATGCCTTCCCTGGACCGGAAACAAGCTTCCGAGGACCTGTTTCTGGCATTCCAGCCGTCTTCAGCCCGGCTTGCTTGAATCCAGTGGCAAAGTGAGCAAGGAACTCGCGTCTGAGCATACCCTGCCACACTTATGGCGGCCAAAAGCGGTACAAAAGGGGGTGGTAATGGACGGAGCATCTGAACCAATCAAACACTCACACCCAGTCAAAAGATCTGGGTTTAACCCATCACCGTTCTTTAGCCCACTCTGCCACCCCAGTTCAGACATGGCTATATGCAAATCAGTCTGACCCTGTGCCTCATGGGAACAGTCCAGCCCGAACTGCCAAGCCATGCCTTCCCTGGACCTGTTATTTTTGCATTTGTCACCCCGAGTGGGACGGGTATGCTCAGACGTGAGTCCCGTGCTCTCCATGCCACTGGAATCAAGCTATCCAGGCTGATGAGGGCTGAAAGCCCGAAACCGGTCCTTGGATGCTTGTTTCCAGTCCAGGGAGGACCTGGCTTGGCAGTTCGGGCTGGACTGTTCCCATGGGGCACAGGGTCAAGACTGATTTGCATATGGCTGGGTTCAAACTGAAAAGGCATGGTGAGCAAAAAAACGATGGATTTAGGCCCAGATCTCTGTACTGGGGTGAATGTATGACATTGGTCTGCATTCTGTCCATCACCTGTTATTTTTGCATTTGTCACCCCGGTTGGGACCGGTATGCTCAGACGTGAGTCCCGTGCTCTCCATGCCACTGGAATCAAGCTATCCAGGCTGATGAGGGCTGAAAGCTCGAAACCGGTCCTTGGATGCTTCTTTCCAGTCCAGGGAGGACCTGGCTTGGCAGTTCGGGCTAGACTGTTCCCATGGGGCACAGGGTCAAGATTGATTTGCATATGGCTGGGTTCAAACTGGAAAGGCATGGTGAGCAAAAAAACGATGGATTTAGGCCCAGATCTCTGTACTGGGGTGAATGCATGACATTGTTCTGCATTCTGTCCATCACCTGTTATTTTTGCATTTACAATGTGGCACATTGTGGCGCAAGGATTGATAGATGCGTGATGCGGCTGTAGGCATAAAGGTAATGCAGTGCTAGAGTCATCTCGCAAGTGCGCTGTATCTCCAGCACTGCTTAGGGGCGGCCTATACTTGCTGTACTGCGTCACTCCTTACGCCTGCTTCAAGCAGGCTCAAGGTTTTGGCGCAGCGTCGCCGTAAAAGTGACTCCGTGAAATTTTCTAGATTTCACTGCATCACTTGTATGAGGCTTTCTTGCGTTGGAACGCTCAACCTGCATACATTATACCTGACACACGTATAATGTGACGCAGGGCTTTACAACGTGATACATCTCCCTAAATGCGTCACTTTATAAATTTATTGGAACATGATGCATTGTTTATGACACCGCTGTATCACAGAAGTAATACAACAGCAGCGTAAATGTGTCGCAAGATGCTTGTAAATCTGGCCCAACAATTTTTTTTTTTTTTTAAAGACCTTTATTGCACACTTCTGAAATGACACAGCTTATGGCCTACAACCGCTGGGGCCGGCCGCGTTGTTGCGTACTTATCGCACAATGTCAATCATTTAACACAGCCTGTCAGCCGACACCCCCGAGGTCCGGCGGCGTTTCAAATGAAGGTGTACAGAAGTCACTCAATATGAACAGTGGATCACGTAGAGGCCTAGCATTTTCTCAGATTTTTCTGTTTTTCACATTTTGAATTTGCAAAACTTTTAACAAACAAACACGTTGACAAACAGCATGACAATGGTTCTGTCAGGTATATGAGCAGATCCACACCTGGGATCTAAGTTAACCCACGCTGCGTAAAAAATGATGTCCCACAACTCCCTCTATCTAGGTTCAGAGGTAATCCTATCAGTCCCAGTCCCCCTCTTCTTCCTCCTCAGAGCTGGCATCGTCGTCTTCCGGTAGTGGATCACATATGTCACCCCTGTATGCATTCGACAGGGACCAAACCTTGTTCCGTTTCCGTGGACAAGCCCTATTAACATAGACTGCCCGCTCTGTAAACATTAGCAGGTCCATGTTCCTGCTCCATTGCACCACATGAGGACCCCCATTTCTGCGCTATGTCCCGTTTCGCCACCAGGAAGGCCAGTGTGCCCCACACCAGCCCGTACCTGGACAAATCATTTGGCTCCCAGATGTTTAGCAGACATTTATGTGGTTCAGGAGTTAACGACACCCCCAGTGTTTGTGACATTGTGCGCAACACCTGGCGCCAGTAGGCGGTGACTCGTGGGCATTCCCAGATGGTATGCAACAGTGTACCCTCTTCCCCACAGCTCCGAAGACAGTAGGGGTGCGGAGCCCTTTGCAGTTTATGTAGTGTGGTCCTCGTAAAATACACATGGTGTAGGATTTTTAGTTGCACTAGCTTGAGCTTGGCTGAGATTCCCACCTCCCTTGGGGATGCTAGCGCCTCCTTCCACTCCGTCTCTTCCATGTCGCCTATTTCATCCACCCATTTTTCGCGTAGTTTCAGCATAGGGTCTGGTTGAGTGTTCAACAGCTTTTTATATGTAAGGGAGGTGGCACTACGTTGCATATAATCTGTTAGTAATCTATCCTCTAGTGGGGAGTATTCCGGGACTTCACTGTCCAGCGGTATTGCCTTTAGTAAAGCGTGTCTTATCTGTACGTACCTATAGGTTTCGTTGGCGCCTAAATCATATTGTTGTTGAAGAAGAGAAAACGGGACTACCGTCCCTTTGTCCCATAAGTCTCCCACCGTAGATATCCCAATGTTGTCCCATTGTGTAAACCCTTTACCTTTTCTCAGCTGTCCCAGTGCCTTAGTATCCCAGAGCGGTGTGAGTTTAGTTATGGTATCCTTCCAACCGATATTCGCCTGTGCCACATGCCACAGCATGGCTGTGTGTTTCGTGGGTCCCAACAATCGAGCCGCCTGACCTCTGTTGTAAAGCACTGAAAGCATACTCTCTGCGCCTAGCTGGGTTCTATCCGCTCTGTATGCTGGGTCATCCCGTGGAGCATGAATCCACTGGTTGATGATTTTGAGTTGGGCTGCCCAGTAATAGAGTTGCAGATTGGGCAAGGCAATCCCCCCCTCGTACCAACTTCTGTACAGCTTGACCTGGGCAATACGTGCCGGTTTGTTGCTCCAGAGTAAATTGGACACCAATGTAGTCACCTGTTGGAAATAACTTGGCGGGACAGGGTAGGGTGAGTTGGCCCAACAATTTTTGAGGAGGCTTAACACCTCAGTGAAGGCAATCCCCGATGTGCACATTACAAAAGGTCTGGTAGAGCCCATGGAATTAAAGGTACAAGTCTTCATAGCAATACGAGTGAAGTGAGATCGACTGCAGAAAAACTTTCTGGCAGAGCTTGCACGATAGGCTTTTGGCCCTTTTCATTACTCCCTGGGGACAGCAACTGAGCGTTGATGTTTCTTAAATCTTGAACAATGCAATACTTGCCACTGGGCTTCCTCAACCCTATTATGGGTGAGTTGCATGGATGTCCGATGATCTCCTTCAGAATGCCCTGCAAATTCATATACTCAATCACAGGTGTACAGTTCAGCTTACATAAAAGGTCACGCCCTAACAGACAAGATGGGCTTGAATCACAGATCACAATTTGGTGTAGATCTTGAAATGTTCCTATTCCCACAGGTATTTCTTCTGATAACGGGTTTTAAAATCTCTTGTTGGCAACACCTACGACTTGAATTAATTATCCAAAGATGGGTAGGTTTGGGACTACTGCAGATTTCACAGTAGAACGGGTAGCTCCAGTATCAATCAAGAATGTAATGGGATGACCATCTATGTCAGCTTCCACGAATTGTCCATTCTGGTCTACCTCTAAGACTGCTCCAAGGCTACAGTCTTCCTCCCCCACAGACACCGTCATTTTATCAGGTCCTGATCAAATCCATCAATGGTTTCCATAAAGGGCATTTGATGGTATGTGCGATTTCCCTGTGAGATTCTTGGAAGTTGGGGCACTTGCACTATCTGACTCTGGTTGTTCCCATTAAATGATCTAGGTCTTGTCACTGTTTTGAGCCCATTCAGCACTACCACTGTCTCACCTTCCTGTAGTTGACTTGTCTACCGCCAACTTGGTATCTACCCTTTTCACTCTTACTTATCTCATGTTGTTCCTAGCACCTTGAACTCCCCCTTGACCGTTGCCCTGCTTATGTCCAAGGGTACCCCCTTTTGTCTTCACCTGATATGCTTTGTTCGCTATTCCTCATCTGGACTAGCATTAACTTGTCTTTGATCCTCCTATGCTTGGAGTCCACCTCGTCACTGCAATACCTGGCTTACCATAGAATCTTGTCCTCTGACTTGTTTTGCCAGTATATTAGATGCTGCTGTATCATCACTCTTATCTCTGGTCTCAGTCCTAGTACAAATTTGAAGACAAACTGTCCCATGTTCTTTGGGTCTAGAGTATCTAACCCACTGTACTGCTTGAAGGCTTGTGAGAGCTGTACATAGTAAGCATGTAATGATTCCTTGGGCTCCTACATCGTCCTGTCAATTTTTACTTGGCCCAATCGATATCCTGCGGGGCTATTTGGGGCTGTAACTATGTGATTACTTGCTTGAACTTCTTCATTACCAATGGTGAGGGACCAGGAGTTATGGGGTCTCTGTCTGGTTCAGTAGAATGCCAATCATTAGCAATTTTGCAAGCAGTTCATAGATTACTAGGAGCCACAACATCAAACAACGTTTTCAGGTCAATCCGCAACACCTTTGCAAATGTTTGCAAAGCGATCTACTTGCTTGTACCACTCGGCAGATTTTCTCCTCGACCGTGGAAAATCATTAGTGAATGCTGCTAGGTCACCCCTGCTCCATGGTATGTGTACATACCCTCCACTAGGCACGTCTAGCAGTGGATAAGCCTTAACTCCCAAAGATCCAACTCCTGGAGGCAGTGTTTCCCCCGATCCTTTCCTGACATTCTTTTCCTTTGACCACCTTCCTTCTCATTTATCAAGCATGCTCCATGTGCATATCTCTGCAAGCAGCTTTCTAATACGTGTCTTTAATCCTGTTACTCTTTTCTCTTCCAATTCCTGAATGCTATAGTTCAAACCGTGATTTCCATGTACATTTTTTGCCTTCCACAAATCTACGTCACACCTTCGAGCCAATTCTGTTAATTTCTCATGGGCTCGCCTCGCTTTACGAGTAACATCCTTTGCCACAAATAGCAGCTCTAATGTTCATAAATTTCCGTTCTTTCTAAAGGCAAATTTCTATCAATTATTTCATCAACCTCGGTTTTCCACCTTACTAGATCCAATAATTTTGCCTTTAGTGCAGTGTTGATTGTCCCATGACTCCACATACTGCTCTGTCCTTCCTCATCACTGTTCGAGACCTCTCTGCCACTTCTCTGAAGTTGAGGTTTGAGAAACATGCTGATTTTCATGACTTCATTGGCCTGTACCTATCTCCAGAATCCTTCCCATGGGTCCTCTTTAGCCACTTTTGTCTGATATAAAATAGTTGTTATAAAATTTTGTATAAGTGGGACTGTGTCACTGCACCAGATGGACATCCACAGCAGGAATAGTGCCATTTTGATCGAGTCCATAACGTATAGTAGAGCCAGTTCCATGTGATGCAAGTAGTTCGAGTATGACTGGGGAAGGGAGGTAAAAGACTTAAAAAATGTATTCTCAATGGATTGCTAGGAATCACAGAGAGCCACCCCCCATACTCCTGCCCCATACATGGCTGCCACCTTTGTTTTCATGTGATAATTTTGTTTCATTGGAATTAGAGATTTGGCTCCCAACCTTTTGGAGAATGTTTTCAACGCCATTAAGCTTTTCTGTATACCCATAGCTCTTCCCTCTAGCAGTTTGGACCATGATTGATTTTTATCAAAGAGAACTCCTAGATAGGTAAACGAGTCCACCACATCAATTTTACCAGAGTCCATAAAAAAAGAAGGTGGTCTATCGCGTTTCCCTGCCCCAGCAATGATTATAAAAGATTCAGTCTGATTAACCTTTAAATCTAGTGAATTCATAAAAAATGCATAGTCGGATATAAGATGCTGGAGCCCCATCCCAGTTCAGGCCATCAAAACAGCGTCATCAGCATACGCCAAAATCGGTAACCTCTGATGATTAGAGAGCACAGGAATATCCAAGGCTGCGCCCTCAAGATGTTTCCCCACACCGTTGGTAAGATGGAAAATAAAAACGGTGCCAGGACGCAGCCTTGCCTTACCCCTCTTAAGATCTTGAATGAAAGGGCACACTCCCCATTCTTCCCATAACGAACTGACGAGGAGGCATCAGAATACAGCTGTCTTATGATGTCAACCAATGCCTTATCTATTCCCATCTCCTTCATTATAGTCTAGGGTGGGACACGCAGTCAAAGGCTGCAGATAGGTCCATAAAGGCAAGATAGATCTTCCTACCCTTGGCTCTGACATATCTGTCCATGAACAATGAGAGGTTCAGGCATTGGTCTATCGTGCCCTTTCCCTCTTGGAAGCCATATTGAGACTCCATTAAAATGTTCTTACTTCGCACCCATCCCTCCAATCTCGTCAAAAGAAGAAGGCCCTCGTATCAATCAGCGAGTTAGGAAGATCATTTTTAGGATTACTTTTGTCTCCCTTTTTGTGAATCGGGACGATTATGCTGGTTTTCCAAGACATGGGGGGCTCACTATAGTGATTTTATTAAAAACGTTGGTTAAAAGGGGGGCCCATATGTCCAATTTCTCAAAGAAAAGTCCATTGGGACACCATCTGGGCGGGGCTTTCCCAATACTGCAAGCCTCTATCCCATTCCTAATTTCATTAGTGAAAAAAAGAGAGATGTTTCCTAGACAGGAGGCATCGGGCAATCAATTGGGGAAAAAGTACTTTTGAAGTGAGCCACCCACTCCTCCTCCCCTACGTTAACATCAAGCGTTGGGTCATTAGGTGTTTTAAAATTGGGGCCATTTATTATTCCCCCGAACTCCTTAGAGTTACCTGAAGCCGAGGCCTACTCTAATTTGGCCCAGGTTTTTTCCCTTTGCGCTTTTTCCCTATTTTTCTTGGCCGTTTTATATTCCCTATGGAGAATGGAAATTTCTGAAGTGTTTTTTGGTTTACAGCCTAAAGCTTTGGTGAGGGCTTTCCTTTTTTTGAACAAATAGAGTCAAATCAGCCCTTATACTTTTTTAATTTATTGGTATTTTTACTATTGAGTGTCTTCCTTATGCATTCTAAAAATTATACGAAGGAAGACACATCGAATTGGGGGTGATTATCAGAATCTAGACAGTTACTAATATTATGAAGGGCGTTCCTAACTATTTTGGGTATCACCTTTGTTTTATCAATTTAGGGCCACTTCAGTTGGTATCCATTTTGCCTGGCTAATGTAACCTGACCAATTTCCTGGGCGATTGTCATGGCCCTCTGCATGAGTTGGATTTCACAAAGTAGAATCGCATGGTCACTAAAAGCGGTAAATTGAATATTTACTTTTCTATACCTGGTGTTTAAGGGATTGGTGACAAATATAAAATCAATAGTTTATTCCTGATGTTCCCGGTGAAACGTTGAAGACAAAGTATCACTAATAGTGGCTAAGTTATTGACCATAGGCACATTTATCATTGAAATGATCATATTCAAAGTGTTTCCATGGGTATTCTATGAGAAATGATGGACAGGATTGCCCCCCATATCCTCCACACCACAAACCCTATCTAAATTAAGGTTGCAAGGATGTATGATAAAGTCTCCCAGCCAGATGATATTTAGGACAGCCTTTTGTTTAATAAAATTGAACGCCTTATCAAGAGCACAGTTCACTTCCTCCAAAACTTTATGCATATTTGGACCAAAGTTGTTATTTAAAAAGTTTATTAACCCCTTGCATGCTGCCGCGATTCTGCGCCTGTGCGGCAAAATCGCGAGTGGGGGGGTTTATGACGGCCCCCAGCCGTCATCAGCACACGAGCGCTGTAGTGCATGACGGATGGGGCCGTCATCAGCATGCAAGGGGTTAAGAGCCATTGATCTCGATTAGCTAACTCTAAAATAATGAGATGAAAATATGGGGATGTTCCTTCTAGCATCTTTACTTTTGTTGCTAGTGTATTTGAAATCAGAGTTATTAGGCCCCCTTTAGCTCTTCCAGAGGGGAATGTGGTGGCTCTTGTCTGATACCATTTACGAAGGTCTCTTCTGTGGCCCAGGTCTCCTGGAAGCAGGAGATATCTTGATCCTGCCTTAGTTTAAGCCAATGGGCATTATCGAGTTTATTTGAAATGCCAGCGCCATTCCATGATACTATTCTAATTACATCTGGGTACCTCCTATTGTTATTACTGGGGGTTGTAGTTGCTTCTCTGTCGGTCTTGTTTGCAAGACCTGCCGAGGGCATTAAGGCCTGCCCCTCCTGCCTATTCTCTGGTAGACAATCACACATTTCTAACCCTCAGAGGGGGGCAAATCTATTCTCCAAGGGAATTCCCTGGTTATCCGTCTGATTATATACCCTTGGTAATTCCCTTGTATAAAATGGCGATCCAAAGACCAGCGGTGGGAGGGGCCTAAAAAAGTAACCCTGTGAAAATGCAGTGATCTGGGATTATTAAAATGAATCACAACACAATCACCCTTAGTCACTTTTGGGGACACGCCCATCCGCCCTACCCTTCTGGCCATGATGAATTGATTGGCTAGGTGTGCCTCCTCCGCAACAAGAGCCTGCTGCATAGCAGTTCAGCCAATGAAGGGACTTATCCATTAGCTGGGAAGTAGTTTCCACTTGACCCTCCCTCAAGGGTGGAACATTTCTCAGTACTATCACTAGGGGCATTGCCGCTGGGGGTATATAGAGAGAGTAGTGTTCATTAGAAGTATGCCTTACGCTATTGGAATGTTGTCCTGAATTGGTTACATTATCGCCGCCCCCGTTGGGGCCGATTGGGAATCGGTTGGATGGCTAGATCTAATAGTAGCTGACACAGAAGATGAATTCTTCTGGACCCTTATACTTTCCTGATGTTCACCTTGCGTGAGATTAATATTGTAAGTTTTAAGGGGGGTTGAGATTAGACAGGGTCTGATGCTGGTGCAATACACTGTCCCCCACCTTTTTTGTGGACAAAAACTGGCGCCTCTGAAGAAACAGTGGGCCTGAGAGTCTAGTGAGAATCATGGCTTTCCGTTTCCTCACTTGGTGATATAACTGAGACCTGTGTCTGTGCCGGCAACCCCTCTAATTCATTTATCCAGGTTCTATCGACACAAGTATGATACAATCTACAGCCAGCATCCATTGATGTCAGCCTCTCTTCAATTCTAGATAATTTATACAGGAGAGGATTCAATAGTTCAGAAACCATGGTCTCGACCCGCTTCAGAAAGTCCTCCTCAGTCAAATATGTGGGTAAAATATCAGTATCAGTATCAGTAGACCTGACTGATTCAGCTTGTCCGACTTCCAGATTGTCTGTCCTGGTACGTTTTCCAGCACCTTCCCCTTTCATAGGTTTTTGGTTGAGAGGAACACCCCCCCCCCCTTATTTTGACTGGAGGTCCACTGTAACTAGGATCAGACTGGACTGGCACTATCTTGGCCCGGGTCATTATGTTACCGGTTGCTATTACAATAAGGGAGGAAGAGGAGGTTGGAGATGTAGCGATGACCGGGTTAGGGGCAAGCTGTTTTGGAGACCTCAAAGTGGGGGCTTCCATACTGATGGTGCCAAGGGAGGAGCTCTTTTGTGTAATAAAAGAGTCCAAGGAAAGCCGTCGCTCCGTTAACTCTATTTTGTGAGTTAAAACAGTCTCTGCCCTCGTAAGAAAGGTGTCCAAAGTGCCTGCAACGCAACTCCCTGGTCTTTCATTCGGTTTGCTCATGTTAAAGGGAGGGTTAATATTCAGCTCCCCCCAACCAAAGTCAGAGAGGGAAAAAGTAATACAAACAAGCACAGTACCTTCAAAGTGGTTCGGATGTGAAAGAGTGGGCCCAGCCCAGCCTCTTAGTGCTCCGGGCACATCCCGCGAGCCGGCACACTTCTTTTAAGGCACGTCCTTCCCCTGCGATTGCTGGTGATTGTAGCCCTCCTGTGGCAATCTATTGGCAGTCTATCGGGGAGAGCAAGTGAAACCCAGCAGTAAACGTGGCTACATTTACATGGGAATCCTTAGCAATAAATGAAAGGTGGGAAATCATGTGGGTATTACACAATTAAATCGTTGGTTCCAGCACTCATTGGTATTTTCCTCAATTGGAACAATGAGGTGTGCTTTGTGGTTCACAAGCTACCCATGAGAAGGTTGCAGGGGTGTTTCTGCTTTAGACGAGGGGCACCGGTGATGAGGACAAGGGCCACCGTGCGATCGCCCGCTCATCGGCGGCTGGGGTGGCGGTGCTGGGTCCCAAGGTGAAGAAAAGAAAAGTGATCTGGAAAACAGTGAGGCCACGCAGGCCATTCTCACAGTACCTGCAGCAGTTGTGTCCCGTCCCCGGGGCACTCCGACGGTAGACTCACGCTGCCGACTAGCTTTTAGGTCAAACTCCGGTCTGGAGAAGAAGGCAACAGATGCGGCCCCGATCCATGGGCTGCGATTCCTTGGATAGTTGTCGGTGCAGTGCGGGACCACTCCTTCGGCAAGAGCGTGTCCCCTCTACCTCGCGGCTCCACACTGCATCCTGCTGGGTGGAACAAAGTTGGCCAAAGCTCTCTCTCTCTCTCTCTCTCTCCCTCACTGCGTCTCCATCATACATAGGTCAAATTGCTAATGGCCTTCCCTCTTCTGAATGTGGATTATAGGGTGGAGGTCTCTCTGTCACCAATCTGTCGCACAGGCTGTCGCCTGTGTCACTCCCATCAGCTCCATTATGCCCTCTGCTACTACCCTGTGTCCTTCCCGCTTTCACCAGCAGAGGCACAATCTCTCTCCCTCGGTGGTGTCTACTCTCCATTTTTTCAGTTGTTCATCCCATTGGCCGTCTTGATATGTTGTTGTTGCCTTTTTCATCCTTCCCTGAAATTTCTCCCTATTCTTTGCCTGTTCTGCTCGCATCCATGCATCTAATGCCTCAAACTATGTTGGTCTAGGTGGAGGACGTATGGAAGACCTCATTCCTCTCAACTGGTACAATACCTCCAATTGAAAAGAACCATACTTTGGGAAAGCCAAATCACCCTCTTTTTGCGTAATCGTATTCCAATTATGAAGCCAAATTATGGTTTGGAGTCCCACATTTGTTGACATATAATGTGCTGAAGTATCCTCTGGCATTGCCCAGTTGAGTGATCACACCTCGATCTCCTCTACACATGTCCCATAACACTCTAAAACATCGCATGATTCCTCAAAATTCTTCTCCAGCAGACAAGTTTTCTCGATTTCAACTTCCTAATGTTTACCAGCCAATCCCAGCATGGTGTTAAGCCAACCAACCTATCATTGCGCGGAGTGCTCTAATATCACCTTTTCCTCCCCGCAGAGGCTCACCCTCCTTCACAATTTCTCCGTACACATTCACTCACACAATCTACAATCTACAAAACAAGTGACTGTCTGCCTTCTTAAGGATCAATAGAATCCAATCACTCAAGAACATTTTGCAAAGTGACAATTGACCTGCGCTGGTCACCTGAATCAATATAGTTTCCTTCTGTACACAAAGTTTACAATATGATTCTTACGCCTCCCACTCACACAAAGTTCCCTGTTTTAAATGGAATATCCAAAGACATTTCACAACAACTCCCCAAACCAATGATCTGGCAATCACACCAAATCGGTGTCTTCTACACCTCCTATTTATATCCCAGGATCCTAGTCCATTAGGGGTCCTGAAACAAAAGCAAAACTCCTGGACCACTATCGACTTGAAACACCATTAACTTGACTTGAGGCTGGTAAGATGATAGGCAAACAGTGTACAAAAAATGAACAATTAAGTATCATTTAAATGAAGACAATAACGGCTAGATGTCGCTGTGCAATTGGTTTGGGGCTACATGGGTTGCCACACCCTTCTTCGTGGTAAGATGATGGAGCACAACCAAGCACAGTGGCAATAGTTACCTTGTGCTGAGTGGACGCCCAGGGTTTCTCAGGGAACTGGCATACTAGGTCTGGGTGTGAGTTGCAGCCTCTGGTGACCTCCTGCTTGGCCCCTCACTTGGCCCTCCAGCCTCCTACCTTTACCCTCTAGGCCTAGCATGTATACTCTGCCTGAATACAAGTCTGCAAGTCTAAATGGAACAAAACCCATTAGAGCTTTATTTTTTTGGGAATTCCACTGGAGCCCCATCACGCATGTAAGGCAAGAGGCAGGCTGGCCTGCTCTGCCTTTTTAAAATGATAATAGCATTTCAATTGTTCTGCCTTTTTAAAAACAATGATATTATTTTAAATTGTTCTGCCTTTTTAAATATGATAATAGCATTTAATTGTTCTAGTCTAGTGCTTCAGTTGGAGCTGGAATTCTTGTACACTTTATTTTTTGCACTGTCTCTGAACTTTACTTACAGAATGCTCCTGCTCAGGAGTCATTCCTCGCTCTTTCCCGGTTCTCCAGTCCGAAACGGGTTTCCTGATTGTGCGGAGAGAGTCCTTTGTGTCTGTCCACTGCTTTCTCAAGCTGGACGCCAGTGATGGGGGCAGTCCAGCTCACTTTGCACATCCGGATCTAGGGGGCATTTAATCAGATGGTCATAAAAGCGTGCAGCAGGCGTGCCACAGGCAAGCCCGTCTGCGTCTGGCTGGCGCCAGGGGCCATGCATGCTACCCATTCGTCCTCTGGAATTGAGGACCCTCCAGCCATTACCTACTCCAAACTACAACTGTTAGAGTTACGCCCGAATTTCCAGCGTGGTGTGCAAAGAGAACTGGGATTTCACTGAGGAGGTTGGTGGGCCCTACCCCCAGTGTAATGGAAAACCTAGTAGTAGTAAGGATTCCCATCTGCACCACCTCAAAAAAACTCAGGCGGTGGAAGATAAGATTGAGAACAAGATGGGATGCACTGTTAAATACTCTCTCCATGATTAAGCACAAAACTGAAATAGCCTTGACCATCCAGTCTAGTAATCTTGACTGTCTATTCATTATGGAGACATGGGCCAGAGATCATTCAGGGCCAGATCTGGTAGATGCAATCCTTCCGGGCTATACCATACTTAGACTGGATCGCCCTGCAGAAGAGGAGGTGGACTAGCTTTGGTGGCCAGGGACTCCTTTAGTTGCACACTCCTTGCTGTGACGTCTGCTCCGGGCGCAATTCTAGAAGTAGCCTCTTTTAGGATCAAACTGTCAGAGAATTTCTGTTTTTCCGGAATTTTGGTCTATCGTCCACCTGGCCCGCTAGCTATATTTATAGAGACATGGTGTAACATCTTTGTGCCGTTCGCCACCACTGTTCCCTATATGAACCTAGGAGTCTTTAATTTCCACCTTAAAAATCACCTTGATACAGACACTATGCATCTCGTTGATCTTATGTACTCCATGGGGTTTGAGCAGCAGGTTCGCTCCCCAACTCGTACTGCTTGTCATACGCTTGATGGCATTTATAGCAATCATGATCACCTAGTGATTGAGACTTTCCACCCCTTCAGTTGGGTGGATCACTATCTGCTCAAATTCATAATTTGTCCTCCGGTAGCCCACAAAAAATGCAAGAATTCTACTGCTAGATACTATTCCTACAGGAAAATGAATAATATCACTGCCACTAGTTGGGAGGCTGCCCAAGTCACTACATCAGACAAGGGGCAATTTATCCCCCATTATACAGCAGAGGGTTTCCGGGATTGGTTAAGTAGGGCTCTAGACATAGTTACCCCCCTTAAGAATTGCATTATTAAAAGGAGCAAGCCCTCCGCCCCATGGTTCCCAGAGGAACTCTTGGCTCTGAGACGGGAATGCCACAGACAAGAGCACTCTATGCTACGGAATTACAAGGATGCTATCTTCCAGGCTAATATCCTGATATCTCTCTGGAAAGATAATTCATCCAGCATGATGTTTAAAGTAATTAAAGAAATTTCTGAACCTCCCCAGCAACTGCTGATGACCCCTTCCCAAGAGTTCTGTGATAAAATAGCTTCCTATTCTCAAGAGAAAGTTCTGCACATTTATCAGGAGCTAGCCATTGGGAGAAGGCTCTGTCCGTCAATCTCGGACCAGATTCGGGGGCGTTCCCGCAAATTTTTGGCTACGTCACGCTACGTCAGCCGAAAGCCGATTCTCGGGAACGCCCCCGAATCTGGTAAGGCACTAGTGGCACCCCGAGCGCTCTGCCGCCTCCTACTACGGTGCAAACGCTGCCTGCCTGATTGCCGACGCTGCCCGGGGCCGAGAATAACTTGAGGACCTTGCCGGGGCCGCAGAGAGCAAGAACGAAGGAGCTGCCCTCCCATTGGCTGAGGCGGTCGAGCCCCCTCAGTGCCGCCGCGCTAGGAGTGGTTCTCGAGCCGCCGCATCATCGCTGGAGCTGCGCTGCGATTGGCCGCGCGATCACTCACTGCTTATGTTTTGGGATCTGTGGGGGCTCCAGGGATCTCTCTGCTCTAGTGGCACCCCGAGCGCTCTGCCGCCTCCTACTACGGTGCAAACGCTGCCTCCCTGATTGCCGCCGCTCCCTGGGGCCGAGAATAACTTGAGGACCTTGCCAGGGCCGCGGAGAGCAAGAACGAAGGAGCTGCCCTCACATTGGCTGAGGCGGTCGAACCCCCTCAGTGCCGCCGCGCTAGGAGTGGTTCTCGAGCCGCCGCGTCATCGCTGGAGCCGCGCTGCGATTGGCCGCGCGATCACTCACTGCTTATGTTTTGGGATCTGTGGGGGCTCCATCGATCTCTCTGCTCCCAAGGGTGGGGTCCCGTGGACAAGAGGCAGAGCGGACGGTTTGTAGCGCAGCCTCACTTTAAGATGTTACTGTGTGTTCACGGGTCTGCGGTGGCACGCGTTAAGCAGACTGATTAATTATAACTGTCCACATAGAATGCTAGATAAGGCGTCCGTCCGCCGACAAAGATGCTTTTAAATTACACCTTTTGCTGCATGAAATACAAGAGCGAGCAGGAAACATAACACAACCTTAAAACGCTTCATTTATTGTCTTTGCCTTCAAGAATATACACTCATCTACAAGATGAGACAGAGAGAAAAGGAAACAGGAGGCACCGGGAAAGAGAGTTGGGTGCGATTATCGATATTTTTCGTCTGGATTGGCACTCACAAGCGTTTTGCAATGTGTTGTTATGCATGATGACAAGAGAGGTGCTTTTGTTGTGTCATATGTGACTGTGCTTGGGCTTGAAATGCAGTACAGGTGTGAGAGAAAGAGTTGCTTACGTTTATATGTTGCTGTGTATAGTGATTGAAGTGGATTTCATATGTGACCTTTGTGGGAAGTGTTTCGGTGTCCTGCGTGGTGAAGCTGAGGTGCTCTTGTTGTGACATTTGACTTTGCTTGAGCTTGCAGTGGAGCAAAGAGTAGTAGGTCATAGAGTGGCTTATGATTGTGGTGTATTTGAAAGAATATGGAATCCAAACATTTCTTTTGTAGCACGATGTCAGACGATGATTGATGAGGTTTAAGGCCTTTCTACATCCAAGTCACACAATGTTATAATCATACAGTACATTTAGAAGGTTGGGTAGTCCTCCAATATGGCAGATTTATATTGTCATGAATGTACTAGGCCCCTGCCCCGGCTGCTAGCATCATCATATCCCATTGGCCTTATGACCACGGCCCTTAAAGGAACAAGGCTGTGTCAGCCTGTTTTGGGGCAGTCCGCATCAGTCTAGAGAGATGGGCGAGGCGTTGCTGTGGTTTGCCACATTGTTTCCACTGGGAGGTGAGACTATTCAAACCGTGCCTTGCTGCTTATTTAATGAAAATACCGGTGCGAGGACCCATAAAATCTTGTGAGAGAATGCAAGATTTTGTGTGATTTTGAGGCAATATTGGATGGTCGCTGTTTATTTAACCCGTTCCACGCTCATGACGAGCTGGGCTCGTCATGCAGCGTGGCGCTCGCACGGTCATGACGAGCCCAGCTCGTCATGATTAACAGCTTTTTTTAAAAAGCTGCGCAGCGGGGGTAAAAGCCGCCGCAGCGATGTGGTTAAGAAAGCTGTGCCCTGGTTCCAATTGATATTTATTGAGGGCCAACATTACTTGTAGATCGCATCCCAGAATTTAGTTATTGGTGCTTCAGAAGCAGAAAGTTAAACCTTTAATGCAATTGTATCCTTGGAGAAGTTGCTTTTGGCGAAAAAGAGGTCGACCCAAATAGATTTCTTGTCAGTATTTCAGACACTGAAGTTTCAATCAATCAATCATTTGTACAGCGCAAGCTACTCACCCGAAAGGGTCTTAAGGATCTGAGGGAAGGGAGAAAAAGGGGGGGGGAGGCTCACAGATCCCGGCAAGGTCACGGAGTTCCATCAAAGAGCCAAGTCTGGAGGTCCTTTAAGAACTTGGGGAGTGAAAAAGTCTGACAGAGGTGGAGAGGGAGCGAGTTCCATGCCTTGGTAGCGAGGATGGAGAAGGAGCGTCCTCCTGCTCTGGTTTTCTTGATGCGAGGTACCGTTGCGAGGGAGAGCTGTGGCGAGCTGAGTGGACGTTGGGGAGTGTGGAAAGTGAAGCAGTGGTTCAGGTTGGTGGGTCCGGTAATATAAACGGCCTTGTGAGCGTGGGTGAGAAACTTGAAGATGATACTCTTCTCGACAGGGAGCCAGTGTAGTGTTCATAGGTGTTGGATGATGTGGCATTGGCCCGGTAGGTTGAGGACCAGTCTAGCAGTGGCGTTCTGGATGTTCTGGTGCTTGCAGGTGAGGCTCTTGTTGATCGCAGCGTAGAGTGTGTTTCCGTATTCCTGTCTGCTACTGATGGGGGCATGTGTGACGGTTTTCCTGTGTTTAGGGGATCCAGTTGAAGGTCTGTCAGAGTAGGCGGACGGTGTGGTAGCAGGAGGAGGGGACTGTGTTGATCTGGTGGTACATTTTGAGTTTGGAGTCCAGTATGATTCCGAGGTTGCGTGCATGGTCCGTGGGGATGGGGGGGTCCGTGAGGGTGGTGGGGTACCAGGTGTTGTTCCAGGCATCAGGTTGTGGGCCCAGAATGAACAACTTGGTTTGACTGTGTTGAGTAGTAGGCAGCTGTTCTATATCCATCTGGCGATGGCTTCCATTCCGTCTTGAAAGTTGTGTGTGCGCAGGGTCAGTGGCCTGGCATGTGAGAGACTGCAGCTCTTACACAAGAAGGACAGTAATGTCCCCACCAACCTCTGATCTTAGCCAACCATGATCAGAACCTTCTTGGGTTTCTTCTCTTTTAGGAGTAGCTAGAGCACAAACATGGCAGTTTTTGCTTTCTTTGACCCTCTTCTGTCCCTGCTTGCTACAGGTTCATTGCCAAGTCTCCAATTGGTTGCCTTGTCCTTGTTTGCTTTCTCTGACCCTCCTCTGACGTTGCTTGATTTCTGTAATCCTAATCGGTCCCTTTTTCTCTGGGGGGGCTCTCTCACCTACCCTGCTTGTTTCACCTGCCTTTGCTTGCCTCTAGATTCGCTCGCAGTGTGTGTGTGTGGGGGGGGCTCTGTGTGGGTGTGTGAGGGGGGGCTCACAGTGTGTGGGGGGGCTCGCAGTGTGTGGGGGGCTCTGTGTGGGTGTGTGTAGGGGGCTCTGTGTGGGTGGGGGACTCTGTGTGGCTATGTGTGTGGGGGGCTCTGTGTGGGTGTGTGTGTGGGGGGCCTCTGTGTGTGGGGGGGGCTCTCTGTGGGTGTTTGTGTGCGGCATTTGCGAGAGATTAAGCTATTGGCATTGTAAATGACAATGCCATTTATTTATGTTAAAAAAAACATAAATAAAAATAATGTCAAGAGCAAGCCAATAGCTCTAACTTTAACAAAGGCAAAACCATTGCATTGTAAATGCTTGTTCACAATAGGCAGCGTAGCCCTCCCTTCAGGTGTCCCGTTATTCCTAGGTTCCAAAGAGACCCTACATTCTAAACTGGGTCGAAACACCATCGACAGATAACAAAGGCAAATAATAACTCAGCGCTTATGATTGTATACGTGTTGTGAATTTCCCATGGTCGCCGAAATGTTCTAAAAATTGAAACGTACATATGTCACCATTAGTTTAGGTTCATATGTTTTATCACTGGGACACCTCTCACTATTGTTTAAAGAGTATCTATTGTACAATATATTTTTCAACTCTAAAAATGTATGTATATATTGTTTAATTTACTTCCTTTCTATATAAACAAATTTACAAATTGACAAAATCCTTGATGTGTGTAGCCAGCTTTCTCTCCGACATCACCTCAACCCTGTGCATTGCCATTGTGCATAACTTTATTAGAAAATTATTTACCAGTCCACAGGAGCCATTGTTCATTTATATACAAGGCATAAAAATAAATAATTAGAACTATGGCAACGCCTTGGAATCCATCATGATTTTAAATATCTACATCCATCCGAATTCAATGGAGGAATATAAAAATAGTACAAAGCTATCTTCTGTCTTTGGAAATTTCGCATCAAGGCGTCCCCTGCATAGTCACAGGCGATTTTACATAACATGGCTAACCACCAAGGAAGAAGTGGAAACTTACAAAGAGCAGACAGACAATGGGGCATGCCAATCCAAGTCTCAAAATGTGGTCCAATCATCAAACCAGATCATGATTTACTATAAACTAGGGAAGCCTTAGGCCTTCGAATATTGCAAGGCCACACTCAAGGAGACATTCCGATGAATGCCACAAGGAACACCAACAAATCAAATTTGTATATGGACTTTACATTTGCATCCCTTAAACTTTTCCATAAAAACTCATGTTTCAAAATTAGCGACAGGTGTGAAAGCGACCATTCGCCACAAACCCTTAGTATCATAAATTATAACACAAAGCTGAAAACCTATAAATCCATCGGCACACAAGAGCTAGGCTCGAACTGGAAAAAAATTAGATCGAATGGACTGTAATCTTCTTGATATGAAACTAGGGAAAAGGCTGGTTCAACATTTACCTGGGATCATAAAGCCCAATCTTGGCCTGTAGCCAAACACAAGAAGAACTCAAGGCCGCTTTTGCAGTACAAAATAGCTCTATAGCAACTTTTGGAGTCTAGTATGATTCCGAGGTTGCGTGCATGGTCCGTGGGGATGGGGGGGTCCGTGAGGGTGGTGGGGTACCAGGTGTTGTTCCAGGCATCAGGTTGTGGGCCCAGAATGAACAACTTGGTTTGACTGTGTTGAGTAGTAGGCAGCTGTTCTTCATCCATCTGGCGATGGCTTCCATTCCGTCTTGAAAGTTGTGTGTGCGCAGGGTCAGTGGCCTGGCATGTGAGAGACTGCAGCTCTTACACAAGAAGGACAGTAATGTCCCCACCAACCTCTGATCTTAGCCAACCATGATCAGAACCTTCTTGGGTTTCTTCTCTTTTAGGAGTAGCTAGAGCACAAACATGGCAGTTTTTGCTTTCTTTGACCCTCTTCTGTCCCTGCTTGCTACAGGTTCATTGCCAAGTCTCCAATTGGTTGCCTTGTCCTTGTTTGCTTTCTCTGACCCTCCTCTGACGTTGCTTGATTTCTGTAATCCTAATCGGTCCCTTTTTCTCTGGGGGGGCTCTCTCACCTACCCTGCTTGTTTCACCTGCCTTTGCTTGCCTCTAGATTCGCTCGCAGTGTGTGTGTGTGGGGGGGGCTCTGTGTGGGTGTGTGAGGGGGGGCTCACAGTGTGTGGGGGGGCTCGCAGTGTGTGGGGGGCTCTGTGTGGGTGTGTGTGGGGGGCTCTGTGTGGGTGTGTGTGTGGGGGGCCTCTGTGTGTGGGGGGGGGCTCTCTGTGGGTGTTTGTGTGCGGCATTTGCGAGAGATTAAGCTATTGGCATTGTAAATGACAATGCCATTTATTTATGTTAAAAAAAACATAAATAAAAATAATGTCAAGAGCAAGCCAATAGCTCTAACTTTAACAAAGGCAAAACCATTGCATTGTAAATGCTTGTTCACAATAGGCAGCGTAGCCCTCCCTTCAGGTGTCCCGTTATTCCTAGGTTCCAAAGAGACCCTACATTCTAAACTGGGTCGAAACACCATCGACAGATAACAAAGGCAAATAATAACTCAGCGCTTATGATTGTATACGTGTTGTGAATTTCCCATGGTCGCCGAAATGTTCTAAAAATTGAAACGTACATATGTCACCATTAGTTTAGGTTCATATGTTTTATCACTGGGACACCTCTCACTATTGTTTAAAGAGTATCTATTGTACAATATATTTTTCAACTCTAAAAATGTATGTATATATTGTTTAATTTACTTCCTTTCTATATAAACAAATTTACAAATTGACAAAATCCTTGATGTGTGTAGCCAGCTTTCTCTCCGACATCACCTCAACCCTGTGCATTGCCATTGTGCATAACTTTATTAGAAAATTATTTACCAGTCCACAGGAGCCATTGTTCATTTATATACAAGGCATAAAAATAAATAATTAGAACTATGGCAACGCCTTGGAATCCATCATGATTTTAAATATCTACATCCATCCGAATTCAATGTAGGAATATAAAAATAGTAAAAAAATATCTTCTGTCTTTGGAAATTTCGCATCAAGGCGTCCCCTGCATAGTCACAGGCGATTTTACATAACATGGCTAACCACCAAGGAAGAAGTGGAAACTTACAAAGAGCAGACAGACAATGGGGCATGCCAATCCAAGTCTCAAAATGTGGTCCAATCATCAAACCAGATCATGATTTACTATAAACTAGGGAAGCCTTAGGCCTTCGAATATTGCAAGGCCACACTCAAGGAGACATTCCGATGAATGCCACAAGGAACACCAACAAATCAAATTTGTATATGGACTTTACATTTGCATCCCTTAAACTTTTCCATAAAAACTCATGTTTCAAAATTAGCGACAGGTGTGAAAGCGACCATTCGCCACAAACCCTTAGTATCATAAATTATAACACAAAGCTGAAAACCTATAAATCCATCGGCACACAAGAGCTAGGCTCGAACTGGAAAAAAATTAGATCGAATGGACTGTAATCTTCTTGATATGAAACTAGGGAAAAGGCTGGTTCAACATTTACCTGGGATCATAAAGCCCAATCTTGGCCTGTAGCCAAACACAAGAAGAACTCAAGGCCGCTTTTGCAGTACAAAATAGCTCTATAGCAACTTAGCGGCAGTCCAAGCACAAAAACCTGGTATTCCAGCTCTCTCAGACAACAACAAA
Organism: Lissotriton vulgaris; assembly: GCF_964263255.1. Lineage (NCBI taxonomy): Eukaryota > Metazoa > Chordata > Amphibia > Caudata > Salamandridae > Lissotriton > Lissotriton vulgaris. The sequence continues at coordinate 1,544,436,339 of NC_141695.1, read as the reverse complement.
GAACCCTGTATTGAGAAATGAAAGCTAGTAATTCAAAGTGCAACCCACAGGCCCAAACAAAACTCGGAGAATTATGGAAGTCTTAACAAAAGGCAATCTGCAAAGCAAAGAGAGCCAAATCAGAGCAAGACTGAATTGACATAGTTCAAGCCTGCAAAACCAACTCAAAGTCATTATGGTCATTAATAAAACAATTAGGTAGTCACAACTTGGGCCCAGTGGGAAATAATGTTACCGAAGAAGCCTGAAAATCTCACATATCTGTAAAGACAGAAAACATTTTAGGTGAAACTGTGTTGTCCTTTACACAAAGCGAAATCACAGAAATAATTGAGATAAGCAGGGGGCTCAAATGGCCTCCCAGGGGTCATGTATAAAGAAGACCAGGACATTTGAAGCAGCCGCTTCCAGTTTAAAAAAATATATATTGCTTAGTAACAGAAACTATCCCAGATACCTGGCATGGCTCAATCCTACATTCAAACTATAAAAAGGCCCCCTGTGGCTCTCCAGAAAGCTATAGAATCATAGCCTTATTAGATACCGATTCCAAAATATTTGCAGGACTCATCTTGATAGAACTTGAAGAATGGGCAGATAAGAAAAACGTAATCCCATGTAATCAGGCAGATTTCTGTTCAAAAGCTAGCACTTTAGACAATCTGGTGTCTCTTAATAGGGTTGTTGACAAATGCGTGTCAATGAAACAATTACTATACACATGCTTTGTGGACTTTTCAAAAGCCTTCGACTGTGTCATCCGCAATCTATTATGGAAAAAGCTGTGAAGTGGGGAAAAAATACTGCGTACAATTCAACCTTTATACTCTAATAATTGAATCCAGGTCATACTCGGGCAAAACTCCAATTTGACTGAAATAATTGCCATAAAGCAAGGTCTGAAGCAAGGCTGCATCTTGGCGCCTGTACTATTCAATCTGTTTTTGGCTGATCTTAGTGCTCACTTGGAGACAACCAATTCTTATCCACCAAAACTGGCAACTAGGAGAGTAGCCTCAATACAATACGCAGATGATCTTGTCCTTGTGAATCTAACTGGGATGGGCCTACAGAGGCTATTGAACCAACTAAAACATCTATTGCTCTAAAAATGAAACAAAGGTAGGGATTTTCGGTAGGAAATTAATAAAGAAAGGCAGCTGGTCAGTGGGGGAACCGATTCTATGAGCCAAATCATATAAATATTTTGGCGTATGACTACAAGATCGGCAGTCACACAACTTTAATCAGATAACACTAACACCAAGAATCGCTTCCCTAATATCAGATTTCCAGCGAATACACCGGAAGCTACAAAACCCGACCTTTAAGCCATTACTTACTGCGATACACCAAGCTTATACCAAATTTCTGCTATGGCACTGAAGCCTTCATGGGAAAATGTGGGCCTTTCCTCAACTTAGCACAAAATAAGGTATTAAGGGCCAGATGTAGGAGCCTTAATACCGGTCGGAAACGGCCGATTTCGGCCGTTTCCGACCGGTATTTTGCTTTTGAGATGTAGGGGGCATTTTTTTTACAGAATCTGTATATTTACCGATTCGGTAAATATACAGAATCGGTAAAATACCGAATCAGTGAATTTACCGATTCTGTAAATCACGATGTAGGTGGCACTGTAATCAGTGCCACAGGCCCTTACCGCATCGTTATTTACCATGGAATACTATTCCATGGTAAATAACGAATTCCAGTGTACATGCACATCTGTGCATGTACACCTGTGCCATGTGGCACGCAGACATGCCCTAAGGGCATGTCTGTGTGTCACATGGCACACAAGCCAGAAACAGGGGTGCAACAGGGTGTCAAAGTGACACCCTGTCACCCTTGCAAAATTGGTAATTTTACCGATTCTGTAATTACAGAATCGGTATTTGCCATTGATTCCTATGGGCTTCAAGGCCCATAGGAATCAATGGCAAATACCAATTCTGTAATTACAGAATCGGTAATTACCGAATCTTACAGATTCAGTATTTTTACCGAATATTCTACCTACATAGCAATTACCGAATAGTGAATACCGAATCTGTAAAATTCGGTATTTACCATTCGGTAAATTGCTATTACCTACATCTAGGCCTAAGTGCCATATGTAGGTAGCTTAATACCGGTCGGTAGCGGCCGAAAATCGGTAAATTTGCCGTTACTGATCGGTACTTAGCTTTTTCTAATGTAGGTGGCAGGATTTAAGGATTCAGTAATTTACTGATTCGGTAATTTAAAGAATCAGTAAATTAACGAATCATTAAATCCTATGTAGGGGGCACTCAAGTGACTGCATTTTTCATTTAAGGGTTTGTTATTTACCACCAACTACAAGTTTGTGGTAAATATCGAAAACCTTTGAAAAAGCAATTTTGTGCTTTTTTAAATGTGCCATGTGGCAGAAATACATGACCTTAGGGCATGTATGTGTGCTACATGTGCACACATGCACGATTCAGGGGTGCAACAGGGTGTCAATGTGACACCCTGCCACCCTTGAATATGTAACCCCTATTACCGATTCGGTATTTACCGAATCGGTAATAGTGAATGGCTTCCCATTCATTCCTATGGGTCTCCAGGCCCATAGGAATGAATAGGAATTACCGAATCGGTAATACCGAATATTACCGATTCGGTAAAATGTAGCGAATTTTTACCTACATACTATTTACCGATTTTCAAATACCGAATCGGTAAAATTCGGTATTTAAGAATCGGTAAATAGTAATTACTACATATGGCCCTCAGACTTTTATTTGAGCTTCCCCAGAGGGCATCTCTCTCTCAGATCTGACTAGAATTCGGGCTAATAAATCAAAAGCTAGCACAAACAGGTACATTGATCAAATACAGGTCATTAGCAAGAGCTTCCGATGGAAACACATATAGAGCTCTGATATGAAATGAAATCCAAAACAACATGCACCAAAATTCGAACTGGGCTGAAACCCTTAACACAGCATTAACAACGCTGAAAGCAAAAGAGCTATGGGACATGGCACTTCTGCACAACTCTTTAAAAAAAAACATTAGCAAGCACACAAGGAGTCTGTCATGGCTCGAAGATAAAGAAGAGTTCAGAAAAAGAAGGCACGCATGGACAACAATTGACACCTACAGGGAGCCTTAATATACGGAAATCCTGCCAAAATCACTCATTGAGGCCAGTGGGGGTATAATTATGTTCCTCAATGTTTAGGGTATGAAATGGGGGAAATAGTTTAATGTCAGAAAAACAGCAGAGAACAATGCATGTTTTTAATAATGATCCAAATTAGATCCTCAGGGGTTGTGTTATTATAGATAAGGTGCACAGCCCCTGTTTGTGCCATGCACCACTTTTACAATGTGCACCCGGCACAGATGGTGGACAGTGCACCTTATAGTAGATATTGCAATGCCCCCAGGTTAGACGCAAACTTGGGACAATTCATTCATGAAAGACGAAGCAGCCCTTTGAAGCAGACACTCAGTCTTTCACAGTGCAGGCAGATACCTGGTCTGAACTTCAAAGGCGAACAAAGAGCCCTCTGCAGGAGTATGCCAGGGGTTTCAGATGACCCACTTTATCCCCTTACAACAGTCACCCACAGAGAACCCACTGACTGTGCTCCACCACTTTGTGACTGCATGTGCTCTGGTGCTATCTGTATAACAGAAAGGGTCACAGGAAGCATCTGAATCCACTTCCGTAATAGCAAAGTGCCCTGGCGGGCCACTTCTGTAATACCAGAGTGCCCCCTCAGAAAGCTGGCGCCCATGCCGTAGGCACCCTCATCTCCCCTGATGAATTACGGTCTTTGGTGGTCAGCAATGATGTCTCATGTATATTGCAAACATCAGAAGTTGGAAATGGTGACTCGGATAGACCCGTTTTGTGATTTCAATGTAGCATTTGCTTGCATTTACGTCAGATAATGTGTTAGTACACATAGACCTCAGGTAGACAAATTTAAATATGCGCATGGGTAGCCATGGAAAGTCAAAGATAAGGAAAAAGTGAAGGACACTTGTAATCTGCCATCGCTCTTTCACAGAGGCATGAAGACTACTTTCTTCCTCCCCAAACACCACTCACATACAACCAATCTGTCACAGCTCTACCACATTTCTCAGTTTGAGTCCCATGGGTTTCCAGCCCTGCACAGTAGGGAAGAGCAGGACTGCTGTAATTTTCAATAATAAATTAGCATAAGAGACCCCTGTTCCTCTCATTTCGTTTTTAAACATTCAGTAGAGTCGTCAGGGAATTGTGAGCAGATGAAGATGAAAGCAGAAATTTCCTCTGCCCCCCAATTTTAATACTGAGAGCGCCAGTGGCCTACTGCTGCTGTCAAAAACAAAGACAGCCTTTGTGCTTGGCATGCTAATTTCATTTGCAGCCCTTTGGCAAAGGGGAGATAATATGGTTGAGAGAACGATAGTTGGATTCCCTATTGAGAGCCAGAGCATCACCTAAGAATCGTTCAAGTGCTCTTCAGGTAATGCTAAGCAAAACAAACACTCGTCGACAGGTCTGGAAGCTCAGTAACTCAATTACGAAGGACTAGTTTTTTTAGCATTTGCAGGCAAGGAGGAATGTGATCACTGTTTTCTCATCCAATGAACCTTTTCAGTTGACTGAGAGGACAAGGGAGTCAACACTAGTAAAATAATTCAACTTTGAAAAAAAAAAACTTAAGTGAGTTTATTGCAAGTTAAAAGTCAGTCCAATATATATGCAAAACGAGAATATATTAGGAAGGTACATGGTTACAACTGGCAATCTGAAACATAAAAGGAGATTCAGATTCAATAGCATAAGACTTACAATGAACACAGTCTCCGCAATGCAAATACAGAGAAATACAGTGTTCCTTAACCCCTTAGCTGCGGTGGTTATTCCGCCGCAGCGCTAGGGGGGAGGGGGGCCGCGCGTCGCTCCCGTACTCGTGACAGAACCGCTTCATCACGAGCCTCGGGTGGGCTGTGCTTGTGACGGAACGGTTCCGTCACGGCTCCGCCCGCTTAATAGAACGTGCCGGGCAGGCGCGAAATCAGCACCGCGCAGGCGCGGCGAGCGGGCTGTGACGGAACCGTTCCGTAACCAGCACAGCCCACCCGAGGCTCGTGACGGAGCGGTTCCGTCACGAGCACGGAACGGGTTAAAGAAACTCCGATCCTCCTTCCTAAACATGAATAGATTCTAAAGTCATCTAACCCAAGACTAAATCTAAGATGCAAATGAGTCATAAGGTGACGGTCTCTGAGGAATTCAGAAGTGCAGGAAGGTGTCCGCATAGTGAAAACTCAAGTAGAAGTCTTCTAAAAAAAAGAATATGTGCTTAGCATAAAGCTACACACTTGCAAGGGAGAAAGGGATTTGGGTCTGAGCTCTAACTGTGTGAGACTAATCAAAACAAGAATTTTCAAGACAATCCTCACTTTCCCCACGTCAGCAGAAACCTAATTATTTCTCATTCCCACAGTTAGTATCAGCAACATCCTTTGACTTTCCCATCCCACGAACAGTCTCTGCAACCTTGAGTATCTCATCCTTTCTAATAAGCAATGAATAGGAGGCTTCTCTTGCTCATTAGTTCTTCACGTCCTTGCAAAGATTTCTCTTCTCTGGCCTCACTATGAATAATACAACATTACTCCATTCTCTAACTATGAAATCACGAGAACACCCCTGCAAAAGAACGAACATGAAAGGCAAGCAAGAATACATTTGAAAGTTTAGGTATTTAGCCAAGTTAACTTTAGCTAAGTATTTCAATGTCCATTTTGAATATATGAGTATATATGCAGCTGTAACTTCAAAATAAATGCAAACATGGATAAATGCGTTTATGATTACATATTCAATGTATATTAATAAACGCAGTATAACTGGAAACAAATTGTAAATGTGAATGAGAGTTATATATTGTCATAGTTAGACTTACATTTAACCCACACACACTTGAGTCTCTACTTTCTACAGTATACACATATCAAGAATGTGGTTAAATGCTTCCTTACATGTAAATAAAGTTGAGACACTCCATGCATATTGTGTCAGGTGCACATGAACATTGCGCTTCTGTGACATGTAAGGTTGAAGCCTAAATTGCGCTGTTCCACATTTCTCATCAATATAAAAATAAAAACACAATGCAAGATGATTAAATGCCCAAACGAACACTGAAAAGCCATCTATGCATTCCCTGTTTTGCCATCCCAACATGAGGCTGTAGAAAGCTGAATCTAGCCAGACATAAAGGAGAATATAGTCACAGTCTATGTAACCTTTAAATTGGACCAGAGACACATGATGCATAGGGGCTTGAAGTGTCTTTAATATTTTATCAGAATGTCAAGACAGAGAAAATGTAAATTTAGAATAATTACAATTCTAAAGAACACCGGAAACTATGTTAAATTATTTCTCAGAATGTCAAGACAGAGGAAGTGGACATTGGACTAATTACAATTCTAAACTGTGTTCAAGTGGGCTTAATTACTATATTTTTAATAATACATTTCAAACGCTTATTGGAATTCACAAATAATCACATGACCATTCCCAGGATCACATGGATATAGTAGTTTACTAAGGATATTAACAAATGTAAACATTTTGTACATGAAAATGTATATATGTATGCTCCCGCATGTGGGAATGTCAGGCTGAAGTATTTGCACTTTCACACTTTCCCCCCACTGTAAAAAATATATTTTTTACATTGACTCCTACCCCTCAAAGGAACAACACTTTTCTGGGATTTGTGAGTACTCATAAACCATTTTTGGCTTTCAACCACCTTTTGCAGGGGCCTCTAAGTTATAATGTGCAACCCACCAAGTGAGCAGATTTTATCACACTGGAAATAGCATCATACTACAGTTTAGACGGTGTGAGAAGATCCTGTGAATGAGTAAAGTGGATTTTATCTTACAAATGGGGGTAATTGAAAGCTTAATTCTGACTTAGCTGTGCAAAACACTTTTAATAATTGGACCTTACCTGGCCAGTGACCGCTACCTCAATGTGGAGTGTTCCCTGGCTTGCAGTTTGCAATTATTTGAGTTCATATGATAACATTCCAAGTTACTCATAGTGAATGACTTTAAATCACTAATAGTTGGAATTCTGCCACTAACAATATATTTGCGTTGAATGTATGTCTCTGTCCTTGATTCTATCTTTGATTTTGTTTTCAAAGTCCTCAGGTGTTTGGGGATTCCAGCTCGTGTCGTCACAAACTTCAGCTCCGCCCATGATACAAATGGAAACTTGAGTATTGATGAATTTTATGACAAGACTGGAAAACCCTTAAATCAAAGTGATGACAGCATATGGTAAATATATTGAACCATTCTTTTATGTTCATTTAACTATCACGGAGCATGTGGTATTTGAAATCTGTACCCTATCTTATATTCTCGCTTAAACATCATCACCATGGCCTCGCCAATTCTATATTGTCACAGAAGCCCAATCTAAAGCTACATGTACATTCAGAATATCGCTGAAAATGACTGCCACTCTAGTTCCATGTTCTAAAAGTAGAAATTACCCATAGAGTTTGGTACACCAAATCTCTCATTTATCACTACTCATCACACAATCAAAATTGGCGCAACCTGTTGAAATTTAAAAGGAGAAAATAGCAGAAGGTGCAGAAATTACAACCTTACTCAAAATTCATATATAAGAAATGTTCTGTCACTGATATTCGAATTCCAAGATGGCATTGTTGATGATTGCTCACTCAGAGATAATTAACTTTGGATAGAAATTCTTTGTCAAAGGACTCTAAAAGCTGTGGTTCAGTGTTCAAAACTATGCTCCAAATTAACTCCCTTTTGTGGGTCAAATTCCTGATTGCATAGCTCCTATTGCATATGTACTCTGGTAAAATCCTTATATCACATTTCAATTGTCTGAGAGAATAGTAGGTAGCAGTCTGATTCTATACTGAATTGGGAGTTTGAAACATAGGGGCCCATGCATACAAGATGAACTTGCCAAACGCAGGGAGTATACAGTAAAGTGTGAAAAAGCCTAGGCAAGTATGAATATTAACATATGAGCAGGCAAACCAAATTATCACAATGGGGCAGATTTACAAGCCCTTGCGCCACTTTTGTGTCATTTTTAACAGGGTAAAAGTGACAGACCGGTGGCGCAAGGGGCTTGTAAATCTGCTGCCATATATTTACAATTTATCAAGATAACATACTTAACTCTATTATTATTTATTGCAAAAATATATATTTTATTATAGAAAAATTCACAAATCAGACAGTACTAAATAAGTCATAGAGTAAAACCAGCAATATAAATTGATACTGTGTCCTATATTGCAATATATATATATAGAAATGGTACAATCAGGGTATGCACTTATTTACATTCTTCTCCATTTCGTTTTACCATATGTAGTTAAGTATGCAGTATGTTAATTCATTAGGCCATAACATAATTGAAGAAAAGGTCCACAAAGTGAATGGTTAAGATGGGCAAGAAGGCTGGCGGTATGTTGACACTCTACACACGTTTCAGCTGAGATGCCATCTTCAGGAAACCATCACTACATTCACTACATAGAACACAATAGAAAACATACAGGCTAAATATGGTTGCCTACACAGGTTCGATTATATTGACATCTTTTTAGAAGATCACTATGAATATACAAGTGTAGTAGGGGGGTTGGAAACCTAATGACCTTGCAATAAAACTTTTTCGTGAGGAAAAGAAGAGAGGAATGTGGGTAAAGATATTGAATAGAGTGCCTATATCAAAGACCATATGTGTGACAAGCACTGAAAAAAGAAAATGTGCAATACCTCAACATAAAGAAACGCAAGACAAATGATAAGGGAATTGAAAAATAATTATGCAGATTTATAGTTAAAAATCAACTAGGTACCCTCATTCATGCATCCTTCGTGTGTACAGTCATGGAGGAGTGATCATTTTGTTTGCCTGGAGGTATGTTATTATTCAAACTTGCCTAGGCTTTTTCATACTTTACTCTATACTGAATACTTCCACAAACATCCAGGAATCCAGGTTACACCCAAAAATTAATTCTCCCAACATTAAATAAAAGGAGTGGATGATTCAAGTACATGTTGGGCCACTTGCAAGGCAATAGGTTCTGCCCAGCGAATCCCTCTGGATTTTTTGCTTTTTTATCAACTGTCTTCGACCTTTTTACAGTGTGTGAGCCTCGCAACTGGTGACTTACCCACGGTAAACATATAGTAAATGAACTGCACATGCTTACCGTCATGTCCACCTGTTAAGATAAGGACACTGCAACGCAGCAAGGGGAACTTGGCTGGTTACAAGTGAACATGTGTGAAGGCTTCACATGTGAGACTCCTGTCATGCACAGTCGGGTAACTGCACACAGGTAGCCAGGCATAGAGGGAACGCTGCAGGATTAGATAGTGACCTGGGGCCTCATAATGTTAGTGTACACTCATAGGGAAAGCCAATGTGCTATACTACCTTGTCAGCAGTGACACTCCATTATACACCTTTAGGGGAGACTGCCTAGAGTCCAGTTTTGTTCCCCTTTAGCCTACAGAGGCCAGTGGCATTTCGAAATGGAATGGAACCTGTATGCCAAACCCAAATCTATGATTTACAAGATGATATCTATACAACTTATGTTTCATCCAGGATTGTCCCGTTTCTCTGGCTCAGCTCAGGATCACAGCTCAGGTGCCAAGTTAATTACATTTGTCTCCAGCAGAAAGCACAAAGGCCTAACAACACAAAGGGGGCAATTTGCAATGCTTTACTCAGGTCAGGTCCTGAGGAAACAAGGGGTGGGCATGAAGCATCTGCATCAATAAATCAGCAGACACACTGTAACAAAGATTGGTCAGCCCAAGCCCACTGGACAAATGAGGGAGCCCAAACCTCTGGAGCCAGCACAGGAGGGCGCTCCCCTTTGAAGATTTGATGGGAATGGCCCTGGCAGCGATGTCAATAAGGGGCAGAGCTGAGGCCTCCAAAGGAGAGGTGGACAGTGACTCCTTGGTGACACCATAATGAATTGTCACACAGTGCTGTGCATGAGGATTGGGGCAGGGGCCAAGATGTTTTGTGGCGCCCCAGGATAGGCAAGAAGAGCATTGCTTCTAGAACATTCAGCCCCCACTTAAAAGGCTTTGCACAAGGGGGAGAGCACTCTTGGTTGTGTTTTTTCTGCTGGAAACTGAGACTGGAGGAAGCAGTCATGGACAGTTGGAAGAGGTAGCCCCCTGATATCCATCTGGACTAAGGACTCGGAATACAGTTAACCCCAAGACCAGAGGACTAGTCTGATGGAACAACTGGGCTTCTACACCAAGGAGGAGAGGATCCCCATGGGAGAGAAAGAAGAAAGGCTGGCGGAGGGATCCAGTGGAACCAGCACATAGCAAACTTTAACATCTATAAGGCCAGGAGATCCGATGAAAATGTTTGCTCCAGGTGGCTGGGTTTTGCTACTAGGAGCTAAATGACGCATAACGCATATAAAACGATCTGACAGGGCCTGAGATATCAGCAGGATAAGGATTTGACCTTTGATCCCTCACAGAAGAACATGGAGTCACTGAAAGGAGTTCTGCTATTTTTAAAGTACTGGGAGGGTGTTGCATAGGGCCTCTTCCTCAGAATCCCGAGGCCCCTCCACAATCACCAAGAGGAAGGCAGGAGCACCGGTGTGCTCCCACACAGTAAAAAGAGGGGCCTAGGGTCCACCTCCGGGTCCGATTTCTTCAAGAGAGAAGTGGTCCACAATGAGGGAAAGTGCTGCCACACTTTCACCAGCTGTGGTGGACCTGTCCCACTCCCTGTGCCAACCAATTAGAAGATCCTTGGCCTCGGGCAGGGGATGAAAGAGCTGCTGGCTCCCGCAGAAGAGTGGGAGCACAGGAGCCAGCGGGGCAGCAGGGGCGGGCTCTCCTAACATCTAGAGCAAACAGGGGTGCCCAACTGGGACTGGGCACCCCTGACCCCCACTTCAGAGGCACACTACGGTAATACTTCTGGTGCCATACTTCAGCAGGGTAAAGATACACTTGTGACGTCGGACCGGAGATCCTGGAACTGCGTGGTGCACACTTCCACACAGCCAGAGGAATCTGTTGTGCACAAGGAGGATTACTGCAATTGGACGGGACCATGCAACCTTCTTGAATATTGGCTGGTCTGACTGCCTGTTGCTATGTGACACCTTGACATATGCTCTCCAAGGGCTTGTTGGCTTTCCCCGTTTTTTGTGGAGGTCTCAGGGACATCAAAGATCTCCTTCGAGGGACCAGAACCATCTACCTGAGACACCTGGAGAGCGTTGCCCCCTTAAGTACCCACTTTGTCTGCTGGATTCCTATTGGTAACGCATTGTGAGCGTGGAACTAAGTGTTGTGCCTGGATATCAGACTGCCTGGTGCAGAGCCCCAAAAGCACTGCCCGCATCTCAGAAGTATGGTTGCTGCATCTTGGGGCCTCGATACCCATAAGCGTCTTGTTGGTGGTGAGCCAATTCACTGGTTACCGGACCCCGCATGGCCCACTTCATTAATCGTCCTGCATCTCTCTTGTGTGACACTGCAACTGCAAGCTCATTGCGAGCAGTGTCCGATTCAAAGGCAGCGAACCTCGGAGTTGGGGGCGCACCTGTAGCAGTGCATCATTCTACCTCGTGCGGTACGGCTGCACTTGCGCCTGTGTGTATGACCGGAATCAACTGGACTGACTAAAATCAAGGCACACCAGACATTGCGCCTGATTTCCAGGGAGTAACAACATTTGCAACTCTTCTTGTGTGTAATCAGAATGATCTGGTGCAACTCAAATCACTGTGTTGGTGGTGAGAGTAATTGAATGAGTTAAAGAACGCTTCTGAGAGTGATATGAAGTGGATCAAGAGACTGCACGACCCCCCTGAGCTGCGCAGACTGGGCTGGTTAGGATCCAAATATGCTTCTAGTTTGAAAAATAACATACTTTGTACATAAGAGGATTCTTCAAATACATCAGCATTTGCGTACGCAAATTCCATTCCTTTCACACATGCACATCATGAGCAATAGATGCTCTGGTGGGTAAGGTCAGATGTGTGATAAGCACAGAAGCAGCCACATCTTTCAGTCACAGACTAGTGTACCTGGTCCTGACATCACTTGTCAAACCATTGTATAAGACGTCATGTAGCAGGGTGTTCGAGTGTGCTCATGGGCTTCACATAACTCCACTAGAAGGACAATTATTTTCCTTATTTTAAAGGCACAGTGGTAAAAGTGTAAGGTCTACCAAAGTTCAGATCTAGTGAACTGTGCACAAAGATATCACCTCTATAAAAAGTGCACATACTAAAAGTGACTGCCCTTGTACAGTAGTGTCAGCCTAAGGACAAAACATGAAATGTTGACCCATACTAAATAGTTTATAATTTCTACACCTAAACCATCTGGTATTTCAATACATATGTGTATGACAGATAAATATAATAGATGGATTGTTGAGAAGGCAATGAAAGGTCAAACACATTTTTACTGAAGCTAGCTGTGATGGGCCAGACATAGCAACTCAGCCTCCTCATGAACAGCACTGGAGTCAGAACTCATTAAATACTTTCCACTGTCATGGATTGAGTAGATTTTAACTTTCTAAACCAAGTTTCGAATTTGTTTCAATGTAAGCATTGAAGGAAGTTTACAGACTGTAATAAGACTGTAACAGACTGTAGGACAATGCATACTTTCAAAACATCAGGTATTTTTGTTTTTCCCCTAGCTAACAAGATTACACATTTTGCTCTTTTAGGCATCAAACCGTATCAGTTTTGTGTTGATTTTGGTAGAAAAATAACACTAAGGGCCTCAATTATGAGAGGGTTGCAGCACGTTTGCACCACACAATATAGTACTTGTGTAATTTTGAGGGGATTCGAAAATCTGGAGTGAAGCAATGCAGCACGAATTGCTGCATTCCATTACTCTGACCTGGGTAGGCATTCCATGGGTATTGTATGGGTGTTCCCACCCAACTCCCATGGATTTTGATGCATCTCCAGATTTACAAGAACTTGTAAACATGGGTTGTGCCAAAAACTTACACCTTTCCAGGGGAGGCGTAGCAGCGAGAAATATCTGTATTTCTCCTTGTTTCTTTATAGAAAGAGGAATATGCTTCCCAGGAGTGGTTTTGTGCAGGATGGCACCCCGTCCTGCAGAAAAACAATACTGCACCAACACAGGCACCCTTGGAGCATGGTGCAAGCGATGCTGCATTGGTGCAAGACTGCCAAAAGGGCACCAGTGCTAGGGAAGGGAAAGTAATGCACCATAGTGACTTAAATACGATGCATTACCTGCCTTTCCCTGTCACGCAGCACAGCAAGGTGCCTTGCCGCGCTGCACTGCATGACTTCCTCATAAATAAGGCCTTAACTCATACCAAACAAAATGTCCACTCACTAGGCAGTAACTTACTGCTGAAATAGATGTGGAAATTGACTGAATTAATATGTTGGTATGCAGATAGACATTAGACCATAAATTGTTAGAAACAAACGTTGTATTGAGGAGACTGGTTTGGAAATATAATTTTGTGGGGAAAGAAATTGCCAATCAATCACTCATGTTGTTTGCTGACAGTAATTGTAACCTATTCCCTTTAGATTGTAGCCTACCTCCTTTGAATAATCAAAGTTGATTGAGATATGAGGCACTACATCGAATCTTCATATTGCCGAAATTGCAAAACGGCATGCATGCCACAGAGAACAGATATGTATGCCATACGTAGAAACTAGGAAATCATTCTTCTGATTGCCATTCTTTAGTAAATAAAGCTGACAATAATCTGAAACTTCTATTGTAGACATGGACCGGTTATTTATCTGAGCAAAATCAGGATAGATCATGAATTTTTAAAAAAAATGGTTAACACAAAGTCGGTATGAATGGGTGTTTGGGTAAGCTTTTTTTGGGGAGGGGGGGGGGGGGGTTGTAGTAATATGCCCTTGAACGAAAAACAGAGAAAAAATATGTTATTGAATAAACAAGTTGTACAAAATAAATAGCTAACATTCAGTGGTAAACTGGGATACTCACAAAGGAAAACAACAGTCACACTAAAACACATTGATTTAAAAAGAGAAACATTACTTGTCTCTGTATTTAGAGTTTAAAGGTTAGAGCAATACCCCGTCCAGCAGACCCATTTCAAGGGACAGACTCATCTCTATATTACTGTAAGTACATCCGGCTCTTGAGAATAGATAGTCTGAACCTGGGGAAAATGAAGAAATATGCACACAGGTAAAAATACAAGATATCAGCACCTTAATACTTTTAGGTGTGGTGAAATAAAGTGCTGTTAAAAAGAGGCTTTTCCAATATGAATGAATGGCTGTGGTATTTGTATTGTGCACACCTTTCCAAAAACACTGTACAGGGTCAGAAGAAAGCATGCAGTCAGGGAGGGATAGGGGAGGTAGCTGGTTATTCGACTGTTTACTGCATGTTGTTGTAGTTTTATTTATAGATCCTTGAATTCAATTCTTTCCTAATTAAAATAGCATTGGGCGATCCCTATGTATACAAGGATGTTATTCAAGTTACTGGTTGCCTGCTGCCTACTGCCTTGCTTTTTTCTTTTTTACACTTCTTAGGCTCCAGTCTAATGATGGCCTTGCTGTAGGTGTGCTGCGAGCCATCAGACAAGTTGAGTTTGTTATCAAGAAAAGCGGGGCTGCTAGTCATGATGGCTTTGTAAATGATGTAGCTCGTTGTGAAAATTGCACGAGACCCAGAGTGGAGCTCTCAGAATGGGGGTAATGTGATCACATTTTTGCCAGCTTTTAATGAGACCTGCAAAGGCATGTAGGATGCCCTTAATGGATAGCAGCAAGGAGACCGGGAAGTCAGAAGCATGGCATTACCACCATCCAGATGCTAAAGTAACAGTGCTTAAACAGCTGTTCTGAAGGGATGTATGACGGTACCACGCGTACTTTTACAACGCGTACCGTTACCACGCTACTTTTACCACGCAAGTCGTTACAACGACTTGCGTGGAGGGGCGCTGGATAGTAAATTATTTAATTTACTATTCCAACTCCAGTCCCCGTGGACTCTAGGGAAAGGAGTTGGATAGTAAATTAAAGTATTTACTATCCTGGAGCGCCCCCAGCGCATTTCGTTGTAACGACCTGCGTGGTAAAAGTAGCGTGGTAATGGTACCGCGTTGTAAAAAATGCGTGGTAACCGTTGTATACCGTTCTGAAGTCACATTCTAGAAAAAAACATTGTTTAGAAGAGACAGCTGGACCAGGGCATCTTTGTGTAATTTGGAAATGTGTTCATTATGTTGACGTTGGTGTGCAAGTTGAATCTGAATGACTTTGCATTTAGATACAGTTTGGGCTCCAATCTGTTAAGATTCATATAATTGAGCATGATTTTTTATATTTTTTGCTTGCTGTTTTTGGCGAATGGCAGCAATTCTCTCTAAGTTGGGCTGAGCTTTGGGAAAAACAAGATTAAACAATTCTCTTAACAGAGAGCCCGAAAATATGCTTTTTTATCTAAACTAAAACTCATGACCTACTGCTAGATTCATCATTGTCCCATTTTGCGAGTCCTTAATAGCGATTATTAAGGAATCGCTATTAAGGACTTGCAAAACGGGAGTCATGTAGGAATCGCTAAATAAATAGCGATTCCTACACATTCCTTATTTGCGATTAGCAAATTGCTAATTGCAAATAAGGAATAACTCCCCATTCATTCCTATGGGCCTAAAGGCCCATAGGAATGTATGGGGAGTTATTCCTTATTTGCGATTAGCAATTAGCTAATCGCAAATAAGATGGGGATTTCAAGGGTGCCAGGGGTGTCCAAAGGACACCCTGTACCACCCCTGAAATGCAAATTTACACAGGTGTTGCGCACACACATGTCCAAAGGACATGTGTGTGTGTAACATGCAACAGAAAAAAATGCACTAAAGTGCTTTTTTCTATTTTTTCGCTATTTACTACAAAGTCAGACTTCGTGGTAAATAGCGGCCAAATATTGCGAATTCGCAATTTAAAATTGGTTAATGAATTGCATTTAAGGAATCTCTAATAGAGATTCCTTAAATGCAATTCCTCGGAAATATGCGATTTCGCAAATAGCGATTTTTGCATTTGGGATGATGAATCCCAAATGCAAAAATTGCGCTCGCAAATTGCCAGATTCTCAGAATCTGGCCCTGTGCGAGCGCAATTTCCTTTCATGAATCCAGGACCTGTTCCTTGTCGAATAGCTTAACCCCTTCCAGGCTCATGACGAGCTGGGCTCGTCATGGTGTAGCCTCCTCAAACACTGATGACGAGCCCAGCTCGTCATGAACAATGGGTTTTTTAAAATCTCAGCATAGCTCCAAAATCACGCTAGCGCGCATGTGGCTAATAACTCTCTAAATTCAATAAGACCATAGACCATGGAAGAATATCATGTCCAAACCCAACTGGCAGTGTTCATTGCTTTTTTCTTTTTCCTCAAGTCTAGATTCTCCAAAAAGATCAGCTAACTGCAGCTAATAAATATTTTCAAAATTAGCTCTCATGTATAGCATGGTGTTTTTCCTATTAGTTAGAAAAACCTTACATTTTAACTGCCTGTCGTAGCTCTCTGAAATAGTTTTGCAATACATGTCTTTGTGTTCTAATAGTTTGAAACAATGGTACCAGTTTTGAGGCAACCAGTGGTGGCTGGTAGGGAACGTTGGCGGGGCAGGGCAGATGGTGGGGGTGAGGTTAGGAAGAAATATAAAGAACAAGAAAAGAAAATTTACCTGGTGATCACCGTCTCCATCTGCCGCCTCTCCCCCAGCAGGAACCAGGAAGAACACAGCCTCTCAGAATCTCCCGAGCAATCAAAGCGCTGCCTTACAGCAGCATTGCGTTTGGTCTGAGCCCTGTAATTCAGCGCTCAGAGAGAGACTGGGAGGCTGGGCATGTACAACCCCAGGCTGTACAATACAGCCGGTGGAGAACATGCAAAGTGCACATGACGGTTCTGCCGGCCCGAGACGGCCGGCCAACCCATCATGCGCACTTATGGTGCAGCCACCACTCCTCCTTCATCAATGTCAGGGGAGCCTAGACCCGCCCTAACAACCTGTCTGCAGTGCACCGGCAATACTCAAAATAAAATGAAAATAATGTTTTGTTATAGCATTATATTTTTCCTTTGCACTGCTTTAAAGCAGAGGGGCAACATTCTTCTGACTTAGTGGAGAAGCCACACCTGGAAGCAATCAAGAAAAAAATTTCAAGGTGTCTAAGGAGGCAAATTGATCCATCAGAAGTTAAGTATTTCTTCCAGGACACCCATATTCATCCCTCCCTTCATGGGTGATCTAAAGTCTCCTGTTTGTGTAATTTACCTTTAAATCATGCTCATAAGGTAAATCAAGAGAAGGAATAATTCCTTTTGGATAATACATGAGTTCAGATTCACCTAAGTAGCAACAGACCACATGTACAAAGCACAGTGGATGGTTGCACATTCATTTAAATGAATTTGATTGAATTGGGCAAACTGTGAAAACGCATAGGGGCTAATTACGATTGCGGTGAATCCGCTTCTGGCAGCCTGCTAGTGGTGGATTCACTGCAATTCTGCAGCCAAATTTTTCCCGCCAGATTGCGATGGCAGGCGGTTTGCATGGTGGACGGAAAAACAGTCTGCCATAGGTCTGACAGCACCAATCATAATGATTGCCTGTTGGACCTCATCACATCAGAAGAATGGTGGGTGTTCCTGGCAGACACTGTCTACCATATTATGATGCTGCATCCCTGCCAGTGTTTCTTTGGCGGTAAAACCAACATGGAAAGGCTAGTGGGATGGGCTTTTGGGCCTTGTGTTGCACTGGGGGGGGGCACCTATTGTACCCCCCTTCATTTCCCTGCACCAGGTGGTAGGCACCTCGAAGTGCCTGCTGCATAGAGCAGGGAAATGCAAACCGTGCATTTTGAACATTGCAGATGGTGCTGCAGCAAGCAGCACCCGCCGCAATGTTAGAGAGTAAACGATGCGACCGCCACAATGGCGGTCACATCATAATCTCATATGCGGGATCGCCGCATTACAAGCGGACGGTCTCGATCCCCGCAACAATGACAAACGGACATCGTAATCACCCTCATAGCCACGGAGGGTGAAGTCAGGGCCTTTTCTCAAATTAAAAGTTTGGCATTGTTAGACCTGGCACCATTGGCGTGTGTCTCGCTTACATTTTTGCTGTTGCCTCATGTATTTTTGCTGATGTTACATGCTTTAGGCACTGTGCCACTGCTATTCAGTGCCTCAGTGCAAGTGCTCCCTGTTGTAAATTGATATATTAATCAGTGGGTCCATGTTTGGCTATTTGGTTTACTTGTCAGACCCTAGTCTAGAACACTGAGTGTGCCCAGGGCGTGTAAATCCAAAAGCTGCTGGTGGGCCTGCAGCACTGGTTGTGCCACCCACAGAAGCAGCCTTGTAAAATGTGTCTAAGGTCTGCCATTGCAGAGCCTGCGTGCAGTCTGGTACTGTCATGCTGACTGGGCAAGTGCACCCACTTGCCAGTCCCTAAACCTTCCTTTTTATTCCTATCAATCACCACTATGGTAGGCCCAAGGGCAGGGTGCATTATAAGTATAAGGTAGGATAAGCCCTGATGTGTGTGGCGTGTCCTAATACTAAATTGCAGCCATTTTTGTTTTTCACTATTGCAAGGTTACATGTTCTTCATAGGCCAGAGTGTGCAGTTAGAATTATTATATGTTATAATCCTAACTGTCTCAGAGAACATGGTAGAAATTCGAGTTTAGTATGCCTTGACTCAGATTGATAAAATGCATCTTTTAGTGAAGTTGATTTTAATATTCTGTGTTTGCAAATAACACTTTTAGAAAGTAGGTATTTGCTTCTCTAACCTTTCAAGTTTGCCTCTGCTAGGTTGTGTATTCCTTTGTCTGATTTTGTGAGTGACAGGGCTGGGGGATTCCAAAAGACAGGATGAGTCAGCCCAGTGGTGAATAAAGAGATCTGCATCTAGATGGGAGGGAGGAGTTGCACCTTAACCTTGAATAGGGCTGTGCCTGCATTCCGCAATGCTGGTTCCACCTCCTGGGGAACGGCTGATGTCTCTGCCCTGCACACTGAAAGAAGAGAAGGAGTCCTGTAAAGAAAGCGCTCCAGGACTGTACTTGCCTTCCACATGCTGGATCCACCTCCTGTGGGGCGTCTGATGTTTCTGCCCTGCACTGTGAAAGGAAAGGCAAAGTCTGGTAAACAGAGTGCTTCACAACTGGTTTGGACTGGGCAAAGGCCCCTCTCCCCTCAGAGGATAAAGGATTTTAGGGTATAAATATTGGGACCCTGAACCCAAGAAATTAGATCACTTTTGGACTACAAGTAGAAACCGTTACTAAGTAGAGGAACCTGAAGAAACTGAGGAGAGACTATTCCCAAGCTGAAGTGCTGCTTGGGGGATTGGCCTACAGTGGTTGCCTTACTACCAAAGGAACGAGAAAGGAACTTTGTGCACTTTGCTTTCAACTTGCAAAGGATTCCCAAGCGCTTGGAAAAGAGCTTGCCTCCTGCTGAAGTCTCAGGGACAACAGACTTCAACCCCCAGCTCCCCAGAGTTCTTCTGGAAGTGCCATCTGCTGTGTTGGGCCTTCTGAAGAACTGTGTGTCGCAAGGAGCTGGAAGAGCAACTCATCGAAGAAGAAGCGTGTCGCCGTTGCTGCTGCTGCCATCGCATCATGGATGTCGGCGCTGTAGTTGTCGCACTGTACCGCACTGAGAGAAGCGTCCCGCAACGAAGAGGAAGCGTGTTGCCGTCGCTGATGCTGCCGTCACAACTCCGAAGGAGGGTGTTGCCGCTGTCGCATTGCACCGCATCGAGAGAAGAGTCTCGCAACGAAGTCGGAGCGTGTCGCTGTGCCTGCCGTCGCAACTCCGAAGGGGGGGTGTCACCGCTGGAATTGTCACACTGCAGCGCATCGAAGAAAAGCGCCTCGCATCCCCGAGAAGCACGCCACCGTCAGAGCTGCTGCCGTCGCATCGTGGTTGTCACCGCTGTAGTTGTTGCATCGTGCAGAAGCTTCACGCATTGTGGGAGAAGAGTGTCGTAGGTGGAGCTGCTGCCATCGCGCCGCGGAAAAAGGGTGTTGCCGCTGTCGTCCATGCATCGAACCGAGAACTTCTCACATCCCCGGAGAAGCGTGCCACATCTGAAAGATCTTCACATCTTTATTTCTTTGTACTTGAGCTTTGCCGCATTTCTCCCGCTGCGACATTGCTTGTCGTGGAAGCGCAACGCAACCTAAGGTACATTGACGCAAAGTGTTGCATCTTAATAACTAAACTTAACTAAGCTAAATCTACCATGTTAAAGTAACAGTGTTGTGTATTTCTGTTGTTTATGGTCTTGTGGTAAATCTATATAAAGTATACTTATTTTTTATATAAAACCTTGTGTGATGTGTTGTGTTTTCACTGGGTTACTGTATGTGGTCACAAATGCTGTACACACTGCCTCTAAGATAAGCCTGTCTGCTCGTGCCAAGCTACCAATGGGGTGAGCAGGGGTTATTTTAGGACTGTAATCCCCTTATCCTGACTAGAGGGAAGGGCCCCTATTTGTCACAAGTACCTACCTGTGCCAACTAGAGACCCCCAAATCTAACAGTCATATCAAAATAAGTAGCCACAAAAGAATTCTCTCAAGATTTGGGAATACCTATCTGCTAAAATTAGTCAAATTTGAGTAGAGTTTATGGATGCGTTGCTGCCCTCACGGCTTATACTCGAGGAAGGTCTGGGATCGGAGACAGTCCTAATAAACCGTGTTCAAAATGTTGCTAAATTTTCGAATATTCCTCAGCCTCTTAACTGGGCATAGCATTTTATGAAAAATATTGCTATGACAGTGGGTGTGTGAGAGATTTAATTAAGCATATTAGCAGGGCTGTGGCCTGGTCGGAATTGAGGTACTAGATGGGGAGAGCTAGAAATCCTCTGCTGAATATGAAAGTGTCCAGGGATATGCTTAACATCCCAGGACATAGTATAAACTGTATGGAATGTGGATGTGCAGGGATGATGTTGTGTGGCCGATAATATTAGTAGCAAATCTGATCCTCCTTATGATCTGAACAGCAAGTTATACATTAGATTATTCCAGCCTGCCTTCCTGAACTGCCTGTTCAATTTTCTTTCATATCATCAGGAACTTTCATGTGTGGAATGAAGGCTGGTTTACCCGGAAAGATCTGGGAGCTTTCTATGATGGTTGGCAGGTTCTGGACGCAACACCTCAGGAGCAAAGTACAGGTAAAACCCTTTATTTCTGAATTGATGCCAATTAAAAAATCTGCCTGTAGGAAACTGGCTCTGTATATACTATACCAAAGTAAGGTATAGTGTGCACAGAGTACAGGGAGTCCCCAGAGGTATAGTAGAGGCTAAATTACATAAGAACTAACAGCTCTCTTTGGGGTAGAGTGTGCGAGAAGGGAGGCTTATGCGGAGGGTGTGTTAAGCATTTGTATTATTCACTCAATTAAGACTGATGCACACACTCAAAGACTGAATTCAGACCGATTGGGTAAGTATAAAAAAGGTATACTTGTGTTTTATTTCTAGAACTAAGCGCAACTTGGTATAGGTATGTAAAATTGTAGGCCTTTACACAGAAATACAATTGAGAATGGATTTGCAATTGTTACAGGTTTGTCTCACTTTAAAATGCAGTTTGAATTACAAAGTCATTAATTACAGATTACCTTTTAGCTACTTTTGGATTACTTTGAGTACTGGGGTGGTATGCCTAGATGCCACACCTTACGATCTCATAATACAAGGTAAATATGACTTTTTATACTTTGCAGTTTAGTTCTCTTTTCTCCATACAAACATCAGTTCAACACTTAGAACGGTTTAGGCCTTAAATCTCTTAACATGAGTTCCTATGGGAGAAAAATCTCTTAACATGGGTTGCTATGGGGTAAAAAGTGTTAGCAACTTCTCAGGTAAGTACATGACTTACGAGTGGGAGTTTTGGGGGTTAGGATCAAACCCTCCAGGGTCTAGATGGGCTCTTGAGTTGCACCACCTGTGGTACTGGGACGGCCGGATGCACAGTGCAGGGGCCCAATGTTAGCCAATGGGGCTAAGGGGGCCTTCGGTTATGGATGGGCAGGCCACTTTGGTGTAGGAGCAAAGCTTCTGGGTTAAGGTCAGCACTGCTGTCCAGAAATCCCAGTGTTACTTCTTGTTTGAAACCCAGAGTCCAGCACATCGGACAGTGCTATATACTGTCCTGAGCCCAGAGTCCAAAACTCCAGATGTCACATCACTGGAAGCCTGTATTTTTGTCTCTTTCTCTCTCTTCCAACCCCCTTTCCCCTTGGGAACTTGCGAGGTAGCAGCCTGTCAACTCATTACTGCCCTGTCAGGTCTCAGCGGGATCTGGGGAATAATGTCACCCCATTGGAACATCCTGGAGTTCAGGTGAGTGGCTCGCAACAATCCTTCAGATCACTTTCGGTCACTATCGGGCTCAGAACGCTTTGGTTGAATCCGGGATCTTCTTACGGCCTTCTTTCGCAGTCAGGCGAGGAGGATCTTTCCGGTTGAGGTTGAAGGCACCATCTCAGAGCTTGTGGGAGGTCAGGGGTAACCAGATCCTAGATCAGGATCCCTGGGGAGACCTCCTTGTGGTGTTTGGCCACTCTCAGACTAGGGCCGTGGCAGGCGGGTGCAGAGTAGTGTAGAATCGCGAAGGTGCTGGAATCCGCATTCTGGTCTTGGAGTCTTTGTTGCGCAAATCTGGTGCTCACGGGAGACAGAGTCTGTAGGGTGAGTGCAGGGTAGGGTTCTTTGGGCTCTGGAAAGCTGCTGGCTGCTGGATACTCCGGTTTCTTTGATGTAGGCAGGTCGGAATCGGGACAAGTCGGTAGGGTTGGGGCCTAAGAAGTAGTTGTCCTCTTCTTCCTGGGTCTGCACCGGTCTTCGGTCCTTCTTCTTTCTTCCTCGAATCTGAGGAGGTACGGTTCAGGGTTGACCCTAAATCCTAAATTTAGAGGTGGTGAAGGGGTGTGCAGGTCGGGACCACTGGGTCCCTTCCCTAGGGTGGGTACACCTATTATGCCACCGTCCAGTGGGAGGGGGC
The DNA here is from genome assembly GCF_964263255.1 of Lissotriton vulgaris. Lineage (NCBI taxonomy): Eukaryota > Metazoa > Chordata > Amphibia > Caudata > Salamandridae > Lissotriton > Lissotriton vulgaris. The sequence continues at coordinate 1,544,413,121 of NC_141695.1, read as the reverse complement.
ATGAGCCTCTCCCTAATTGGCTGAGTCCCCCCCATCTTCAAGATGGAGAGACTGAGGGACTGAGATGCTTCAACTTGCCTCTCCCACTTGAGGGGTGTTGTTGGCAAAGGTGGGCACACCTCTCTTCCTAGCTTGGTTTTCCTGCTGATTTTCCCACCAACGATGGGGGCCAGAAACCTGTGGGAGCCAGTTGCTTGGTCCAGCAAAAGGCAGGGACAACTTCCAAAGGGGGCAGGCCTTTGAAGCTTCCCTTTAGTGGAAACATCCTGGGGGAGGAGGCATGATACCTTAGCCCAGGATGGGCTTTGTTTCTGGACCCAGAGAGAGGGGTCCAGAAACCTGTCTGGTGGTGGCAAATGGCATGCAGCCACACCAGGGAACCATACCAGGGCTGTCGACTTTCATGGGGCATCTCTAAGATGCCAACTGAGTACATTTTACATTAAATCAATCACTGGCATCATTGTGGGTTTAATATGCTGAAAGATTTGCTACCAAACTTCCCAGTTTTTAGTATAGCCTTTATGGAGCTTTGGGATTTGTAATGACCAACTCCCAGACCATATACTCTTTATAGCTTTCCTACACTTAAACTCTCTAGGAATGGGCTTCGACACTGTAGGTGTACAGGGATCATGCCACTGTACCTTCATCTTAGGGCTAGTGAACGCTCCTAAATGGGTGACTTCCCTAGACTTCAGGCAGTGGGTTGCAGACATAGCACACAGGGATGTGTGCCATGTTGACTCTTCAGTTTTCTCTGCACTAAAACATACTGCCTGCAATGACAGTGTGTGGGTGTTAATGATCAGGGTCTCTAAGGGTGGCATTATAGGTGCAGCAGCCCTTAGAGACCGTCCCTTTTCACAGTGCCCATGGTACCCATGGTACCTTTTACAAGGGGCTTACCTGTGGCCAGTGATAATGCCAATTGTGGGTATAAAGGTATGGTCTTGGGAAAGAACATAGGCCCTGGAAACGTGATTGCCAGGGACCCAGGGCACATCAAGTCAGGTTCCTTCAGATGTCAGGCAAAAAGTGAGGGGTAATTATGCAAAAAGGGGAACTTTCCTACACGGCCCCTTCTTACATACATTAAACTTTACTCTAAAACCAAAGACATTTTTATTTCAAAATAATGGATTTTCAAAAAGAGATAGTGATGACTTTTCTAATGTCGCTTGAGAGTATTTTGCTACAAAAAACGCAAAATCTAAACTGTCTATCAGAGAAACTTAGTTTACTAAGTTTTTGACTTCAATATTTTTAGTACTAAGACCAAATTTGTTTTTCAGTGTTTGAAAACTCAGGTTTGAAACAGTCTTGCAAGACCTTGATCAGAATAATATTACAACAACTACTTATACATGCCCATATGGACCTGAATAGACAGTCTGAAAAAAATCAGTGTGTGCTTCAGATTTACCTCAGTAATGTCAACCTGTCAATTTAGAATGTTGTAACTCAAGGTTTGTTTAATGTGTCAGGCATACTACTCTGTAAGTTTCCTTGTCTGAAGAGTATCTGAAATAATAATTAAATCTTAACTATTGATGTAGAGTGGTGATAATATCGAAGTTTGTTATCCTTTAATCATAATGTGGCTATATAGGCATTGTTTTGGGAGCAGCATGATTATTATTGCCTATGTATTAAATTGTCTTGTGCATCAAGGCAAAGAGATTTAAGAGTATGTTTGCTTACATTAAGTAATCATTTTAATCGAGCTTGTGTCTCATTGGCTTAAAAAGGTGCTGTTCTTTTTCAGGATGACAAAACCGAATAAACATGACTCATGCATATTCCTAGATGTGTAGGCCCTCATTTCAAGTGGCTGGTAACGATGCACATTAGTAATGTAGGCTGTACTATAGATTTTGGTGCTATTACCTTTGGCTTTACCTGCCAACTGCAGTTTTGTGGATGTAAGGGGGAATAACAACATCAGTGCCACCACACCAACACTCACATGCCATTCCCTATTTGAGGGACCGATTTACGCTTGGGCACTTCACCTGCTTTGTGCAGGTAAAATGACTGGGCCAGTACTCGTGAGCAAATATATTTACCACTCATGTTGTGATGACTTCATGGGAATCAATAGGCCACTTAAGGCAAGGGCTTCAGAAAAATGTGTTAATTTTGGTTTGGTACAAGATTGTGTATCAGCACTTCTGGTGAGAGCCCCTGACTGCACAATATAACACAACAGAACAACAGAAAAACCATGTGGCATTTATAGTTGCCGGTAACCGGAAATCCTCAACTTGCTAAATCAGGAGGAAAAATCAAATTACTGAATGTCCTCCTCACTACTAACCCTATGACTGAAGGTCCCACTGGTGACATCTCCAATGGATTTAGATTTTAGTTCAGAAATTGTACGATTTTCTACTATCACTCATCTCTTAATCTGGCTGTTAGCCTCTGAGCTAAACTGAGACATATTGAACTATAGGAGGAATTATCTAATGAGCATAGTATGTGTAGCTGTTTCGCTTCATACAAAGAATGAGTTGAAATGGAATAAAGAGTGGAAATGAACAATAATAATGTGCTCTTCTCTCTATGTGATAGTTTTTGCATAACATCCAGAGGCCTAAAAAACAAATGCAGGTTAAGTCAAGTTAGGATTTATATAGCTCACTACTCACCCAGAGGGTCTCAAGACGCTTGGGGGAGGAGGTGTTTGTTACTTATCAAATAGCCAAGTTTTGAGTTGTTTTCTGAAGGAGAGGTGGTTCTGTGTGAGGCGGAGGTGGGTGGGGAGAGAATTCCAGGTTCTGGCCGCTAAGTAGGAGAAAGATCGTCCTCCCATGGTGGATCTTTGAATGCGTGGAATCGCGGCGAGGGCTCGATTGGACGATCATAGTTGGCGTGTGGGGGAGTAAAAAGTCATGCGCGTGTTGAGGTATTTAGGTCCTAGGTCATAGAGGGCTTTGTGTGCGTGGGTGAGGAGACGGAATGTTATTCTCTTGTTGACGGGGAGCCAGTGAAGGTCTCTCAGGCGACCGGATATGTGATTGTGGCGGGGAATGTCTAGGATGAGTCTGGCGGAGGCGTTCTGAATGCGTTGGAGTTTTTTCTGTAGTTTGGCTGTGGTACCGGCGTAAAGGGTGTTTCTGTAGTCCAATCGGCAAGTGACAAGTGCTTGGGTGACTGTCTTTCTTGTTTCGTTGGGGATCCAGCGGAAGATCTTTTTGAGCGTACGTAGGATGTTAAAGCATGATGATGAGATGGCGTTGACTTGTCTGGACATCAAGAGAGAGGAGTCCAGGATGAAGCCCAAGTTGCGTGCGTGGTCCGTTGGTTTGGGTGCGCTTCCTAGCGCTGGTGGCCACCATGAGTCGTCCCAAGCGGAGGGGGATGATCCTAGGATGAGGACTTCCGTCTTGTCTGAATTCAGTTTTAGACAGCTGTTCTTCATCCACTCGGCTACGTTTTTCATCCCTTCGTGTAGGTTGGTTTTGGCGGTGCTTGGGTCTTTGGTTAGGGAGAGGATCAGCTGTGTGTCGTCAGCGTAGGAAATGATGTTGAGGTTGTGTTGGCGCGCGATGGATGCGAGGGGGCTCATGTAGACGTTGAAGAGGGTAGGGCTGAGTGAAGATCCTTGTGGTACGCCGCAGATGACTTCAGAGGCCTCTGATCTGAAAGGGGGGAGGCGGACCCTCTGAGTTCTTCCGGCGAGGAACGATATGATCCAGTCCAATGCTTTTCCTCGTATCCCGACGTTGCTGAGGCGTTGTATAAGGGTGGTATGACAGACCGTGTCGAACGCTGCAGAGAGGTCCAGTAGGATGAGGGCAGCTGTTTCTCCGTTGTGAAGTAGTGTTCGAATGTCGTCTGTGACTGCGATGAGGGCGGTCTCAGTGCTGTGTTTGGCTCGGAAGCCGGACTGTGAAGGGTCGAGGGAGCTGTGAGAAGTTGGCCTGGTATATGATGCTCACTAGTTCTAGTGATCACCTTGTACCATGCCAAGCAACCCTTATGATGATTGGTTGTAAGTCAACCTTATAGACCAGTTATCCTAGTGGTAACGTGGACAAAGCAGTCTTAGGCTAAACTCTGAAAGGCATGTGAAGCCAGCTGTATTACCATACACAATCCCCTTGAATACCAAATGAAAGGGCACCACACAGCTATATATTGAAAATATATATATATATATTTATTAACTACAAATATCCCCATATACTCTTTATGAGCACAGAAGCACAAGCGTTAAAACAAAACACAGTTTAAATACACAAATGTTGCACAATATGGATGAGGGCGGGTGACCACTCAAACCATATACTAAGAAAGTGGTATAAGAGATACCAATCGAAAAGGAAACAGGTCTAGGGCCTTGGGAATCGCTGGAGCTGATCGGGACTAGCAGTGACTAAGTCGGGAAAGGCCCGCGGAACTCGGGTCCAGTGTTTAAAGTGCACGCATTCACCAATGTTAAGTCTATGGTGTGTAAAAGTTGCAAAGTTAGTGTTTTAGGAACCTTCCGAGTGACCTAGAAAGCTGAAACTTTAGACACAGACACTAGAGGTGTGTACCAGTGTGGGAACGCCGGCGTTGCTGAGTTACCTCACCCACAGGAAGCGGGTGCATAGGGTCGAAGTAGTGTCGGGTTTCGTCACGCAGGTCGATGGTGCTTGGAGCTGGATCTGAAGTGGTGAAGACCTGAAAGCAGAGGGGACAATGTTCAAAGTCACTAGCCAGTGACTACCGTGGAACCAGATTGGAACCAGGCGATGTCGGGTGCAAACAGGCGTAGGTGTAGCTTCTCTCTGCAGCCACGTGGACACAAAGAGGTCGAGGACATCCAGGAGTCAATCACGAGCTGTCCCACGCAGGCTTCTCGCTGTTGGCGGTGTCGGAAACTTGATTGGAGCAAACAGGCCTTGGCTAATGCAAGCCACGCAGGAATCAAAAAAGGCTTATCACTCGGACCAGCAGGGTCAGAGCGGGTGCTCCCTTTTACAGGAGCGAGGGCAAGTCTGGAGCAACCAGACCCGCAGTGTAGTTTGTAGGGTTCGTACCCAAGATGGCCGCTGACCACGTGGCAAGTGGCCGGGATGGCGCGTCGAGTGGCACAATGCAAAAGGGCCCCACGCATATTGTGGAGATGCTGGAGGGCTGATCTTCGGTGCAAGGGCTGCTCGGGGGTGGGGCTTCTCAGTCCCCAAAGCACAACGTCGAGGGTGCCACGGATGCTGCGCAGTCAGCTTCTCGGGGGTTTTTCAAGAGGTCCGGTCCCACGTCTCTCGGTGCCTCCACGGGTCTCTTCTTTGCAGGGACTGTGGATCAGACTGTGAGAAGTCTGGGAGTCTGGGTCTTGTCAGGCTCTGGGCTCAGGCTCCGGCAGGAGAAGGCAGCAAAGCAGACGTCGAGTTGCTGGATGGTGCCTGTGTTCACAGGGTGGCCACTCCTAGGCCACAAGGGAGATGCTCTTCAGTCTTCTGTGCAGCAGAATGTTGAAGTCCAGTTGTCTTCTTAGTTTCAAGTTGATTCAGGATGATCTGAGGTGCTAGGGCACTGCTCCTACTCCTATTCCCAATCTGAGGGGTGGATCACCTGCTAGGTCCCTCCTCTGGGTGGGACCAGGAAGGGGGGAGGTTACACCCCCTTTCCTTTGTCCAGCTCCTCGCCAGGCCTGGGTCTGGAAAGTCCCAGGACCGGTTTGGACTGGCTTATGCACGGGGACACCTTGTGTGCCCCGGGCATGTCTGATTCTATTCAACCCTGTCCTACCCAATACACAAAATCCTGTCTGGGGTGGTGCTCACACCTCCCAAGGCAGGAAACCCTTTGTCCAAGCCTCCCTCGCTGGAAGGACTCCCAGCAGCAGGAGGTCAGACTTATGTCTGTGGTGGCAGCATCCATTTTGTGATGCTGAGGCTCTGGTTAACTTTAACTGGGGTTAAAGTTATGTACATGTCGTGTCCCTCTAGAAGGGTGGAATGCTATCCCCGTCGACAGAACTGTCGAGGGGATAGTATTCCCAATCGTATGACACCTTACTCGACATGTTTTGATAAAGCCAAACCAAAGTTAGCATATAACCGCGAGGATTATAATGCACTTAAGAGTAAATGGTATGGCAATATCCCGGAACAGCTAAGGGAGTTATTCCCGACAGCTGCAGACAGGCTCAGCTCATGCTAGAGCACCATCTCACATGAAACCACGCACTCTGCCCCCAGGATTGCAGGGGCCTTCCATAGGAATGGCTTATAGGTTAACATGTGTCCAGTTAAGGTTAGATATCGGGATACTATATCTAAGCAAGAGGTGATTACACCAACTTACCCCAGCTGAGTGATCAGCCAGTTGTGCCAAATATGGAGGCCAGGCCATTGGTGGCACAATACATGCTGCAGCCCCTGGTAGGCCTAGGATACACCTATGCCCTGGGTACCTATGGTACACTGTTACAGGGGCCTATAAGGTGAACCAATTCCAATTGTGTTATTCACCTAAGGACTAAAGTAGTGTGAGGGCGCATTGTGTGTGTCCTAAAGCAGTGTGAGGGTGCAGTGTGCGTGGCCTAAAGTAGTGTGAGGGCGCAGTGTGCGTGGCCTAAAGTAGTGTGTGGGTGCAGTGTGTTTGTCCTAAAGTAGTGGGAGGGCACAGTGTGTGTGTCCTAAAGTAGTGTAAGGGCACAGTGTGTGTGAAATAAAGTAGTGCGAGGGCGCAGTGTGCGTGGTCTAAAGTAGTGTGGACACCAGGCTGCAATTTCGCGGTTTTGCAGTTAGTGTGGTTTAACAAGAGTGTTTGTCTGCTAGATCAAAACATTTCATACAATTTAATAGAATACAAAGGGTAAATAATTCTGCCTTTGTCTTCAACATATTTTCTTCCATTTGGCATGTATATTCCTGACGCATCAATTACACTTTTTAGAGCAGCAGTTATTTCAAGACGAAAATTCAAAAACATAACAGCTCAAACATTGTACTTTTTTTAAAAAACTTTTTTTTAAGGTTTAATGTATTCAGTCTTACATTGCCCTCCAGCAAGGCAATTTAAAAGGTGCTTCTGAAGCCCCAAGTATTCAATAGGCGATTCAAATGATAGCATTTTATTATAGGCCAATAAAAATTGTGCACATTAATATAGAAAACACAAGCACAATGAAGATTACATGCTACTTCGTCTATGTAGCTCATACCAGCAGAACATTTTAACGCAAGTCTTTAAATGTTGTAATCATGGTCTATGATGTACAACAGCTACATAAAGCCAAGTGATCTAATAAAGTGGCCCGAGTGATTTGCGAAAGAGAAAGTTTTTGGCTCCTGGCAATTCACCAACAAACTTCGCTACCCCCCTGAACCAGCTCATGCAGTCGCCAACACACACTTTCTAAAGCTGCTTCTAGGAGGCCTTTCACTTTCGATGCTGTCTACTGCACAGACGCAGCTCCCCATACTTTTTATAGCCTGGGACACGGAGTGAAGTGACCATTTCTAGCCCATTTTACGGAACAGTAGTCCTTGACAAGCAACAGCATACACACGTTGCCAGCATGCGAGACCTAATAATCAGCACAAGTAAATGAAGCAATGCTGTTTTCAAAGAGACACAAATGGACTTATAGTTCTGCGGGCAGCATTCAAATTCCTGAAGCAGAGTTGCTAGCAAAACTGATGGGTGCCTATAATATAAAGTGGGGGAGGGTGTTATTATTTGTTTAGAAGGGAAGGCAGGGTGCACTCTTTTGGGTGCTGAATTCCTTATTTATTATTAAAAATGTTTTTATCTTTTATATTGATTGTAAATATTTTGTGCGGTGTTTCACGAGGATGGGCACGTTTTTTAATGAAATTTGACCACTAATACACACGCACAAAAACACGTGTGAGATCTTATCTCTGTTCTACAGCACAGCGCCGCAGCAGCTTCTCTGGGGCGGTGCAGGAACAGGAAGCTGTAACTCCTTTCGTACATGTGTTATGAGTTTGAAAATAACACTCATGTCATCTTGAACAGCGATGTAAAACCATTTCCACCTTTGGCTTCACAGTTTGTATGTAAGCAAATTTCAGGCAGTAACTTCATTAAACTATTATATGGATAGTGGGTTTTGCTAAAGAAGGATGAAAAAAAGCATGGGAGAAAATGTTTACATATTTTGCGATTAAGGGTATTATAGAACGTTTTTCTGTATAACAAATAAAACACATCCCACAGCCTTTAAACACGATATTACGTGTTTCAATGGGTTCGTATGACTTTATAAACGTCATTCAGGCAGCCAGTGAACACTTTGGTAAGTTGCAAAATCCTTAATCAGCAGGAGGAGCCTTTAGCCAAAAGTAGACAGACCATATTTGGGGGTGGATTAGGATCGCGGACGGACTTGCGTCAGTCCGCGACCCCAGAGCAGGAGGGAACCTCCGCATGGCATGCGGAGTTCCCTCCTGTGCAATTAGGATGTGACCGCCACCCTGGCGGTCACATCCTCTATTTTTAACATTGCAGCGGGTGCAGCTTCAAGCTGCACCCGCGGCAATGTTAAAAATGCACGCATTGCATTTGCATGCAGAAAGAGGCAGGCACCGCGCGGTGCCTGCCGCTTTCTGCATGCAAATGCAGGAGGGTACCATAGGTACCCCCCATGTGCACCCCCCACCCCCCCTTCAACTAGGGGGCCCGCAACGGGCCCCCGCAGTGAAGATCCATATGCTTTTCCACGGCGGAAAACCCGCAGCGGAAAAGCACTTTTTAAAGCCCATCCTGATATGGCGGACGGTGTCTGAGAGACACCGTCACCATATCAGAGCTTTTCCGCCACGGTTGTAAGCCGACCGCGGCGGAAAAGCTGCGGACGGAAACCAGGACCCACTAGCCATCCTAATGTGGCGGTGGGTCCTTGGCCCCGAGGATGCGGAAAAACCGCAATCATAATCGGCCCCTTGGTTTGTGAAAAATGAAGGTAACCGGAATAGGTGAGATAAGGCTAAAAAAAAAATGTATTGCCAGGTATAGAAAGCCGAAGGAAGAGCCTTTAAAACAGCAGAATAGACTGCATGCACAAGGTGCTTACTCGAAGCAATTTATGGATCAGAGGCATGTAAACCACCTGTACGAGGTAAAATATAGAGCAGTTTAAGTAAGTCTGCAAAGGTTAACTGTACGCCATACACAGCAGGGCGAGAGATCCGGTGGACCTCCAATCATTAGAGTGCGGTAGGATGAGGCATTGCTGTGGGGAGGGGGGAGGAGAAATGCGAGACACGGCCTGGCGGCCGTGAAAAGTGTGAAGCAGGGGGCGGGGGAGTGGATTCCTTTGAAGTGAAGCTCTCGGAGGCAGGCGGAAGGTAATGGCAAGCGCGTGCATGTGCATATGCACTCGACGAAATCCGCGATGGTTTAGACCTTGGTTTGCCCCCAATACTCTTGTCTATTTATTCCTTGCGGAACATACTAGACGAGACCTAAAAAGTGAGGTTAAGGGAAAATCAAGGAAGGTAAGGGAGGGAAGCAATAATACAAAAAATCACCCACAAGATTAGAAAGACAATTGAAATTTACAAAGTACAATTCTCAGGTTAATACAGCCCTAATGATGTTAATACAAACTTAAATGTACCCCTACCGAGTCTTGGAGTAAATCCCCTACCCCTACTGAGTCTTGGATGGTCCAGGTGGTGAGGAAGGAAATACGAAATATTTACTACAAAGATGTGAGGTTAAGGGAAATTCAAGGAGGGTAAGGGAGGGAAGCAATAATACAAAAAAGCATCCACAATATTAGAAAGACAATTGGAATTTGCAAAGTACAATTCTGAGGTTAATACAGCCCTAATGATGTTAAAACAAACTTAAATGTACCTCTACAGACTCTTGGAGTAAATCAAGCACAACTCGTGGCCATCCTCTGGTATACTGCAACATACTATGAGCGAGAAAAGGAAGGCACAACCACAGAAGACGTTGGAAGTAAATTCAAATCTGCAGTTCACTCAGAAAAGTATGGACATAAATTGGTGAATTCTTAGAGTGTTGAAAGAACATTCAATTGACGAGTATGAGAAAGTGAAAAGGAAAAAAGGAGTGGAACAAAACGCTTAGACATATAAATTTCCATGAACAGTGTTGCCCCCTTGCCTGGTTGAGGAATGCCTGGCCTGTGATTGAATTGACCATTCCATCCATGATCCAATAATCTTCAGCAGTAGTGGAGTTTAGAAAAAGTGCCTTTCGCAGTTGCATTTTTTTAAAGCTCCAGATATCTTGAAATGGCTTCATCTATCAGATGATGGTAAAATCACCAATCCCCTCAATTCCCTGCACCGGGAAGGTATCCTGCAGGCAAGATGGAAAAACTAATTACTTCATTAAAGCTGTTTTTCGGTTGGACATTTCCCTGGCTCCCTCAACTTTGTCACAGGGACTTTGCAAGGCATGTAGGTCAAAGCTGAGATTTACAGCAGCTATCCTTCATTCTAGGGAAAGTCTGCTGCTTATTCTACAGAACTAACAATGGAAATTGCACATGCGCACCAGGCAGTGAAGACCAAAGCATATTAAGTCAGTGGGTGTAAAGCTGCATCAGCACTTTAGTTACCTTGAGTTACCTTAAGAAACTAAAAATAGTTTTGTCAGATAAATGTAAAGCTCCACCAAAGGGTATAAACAGAGACTGTGTACCAATGTTATTTGCAAATGAATGTGCAGAGTGGTCAAGTTTAGGTCCTGTCATCTGCTTCCTGGCGCAAAAACTATTTATGCGTAATGACAAGATTTTGCTTTATGCACAATTCTGGAAATTTCACAGTCTTACACCTGCATAATGAAAATTACGCACTGGCCTCACATCTTGATAAAAGCACATCTTTGGCACTCACTCACAACACAAAACATTTACGTACACAACACTCTTCACATATTGCACCTTCCAGCCATACATTTAAGTTCTGATATGCAATCTTTTGAATAAGTCAACAGTCATGCACGCCCCTGTGGTAGCTCTGTTATATAAAACATTCCAAACAAAAGGACAATGTAAAAACTAACCTTTAGCACTGGATTGTACTAAACAATTTTGACTTCTTCCATGTAATATGAGGTCTTTTTATAGCAATATCACATTGTAGAAGTGCAATGTCAATGCACAGGTTTATCGTTTGTGTGTGTTCCAAAATGCATCCTGACAAGTGGAAATATCAAACAACACTTTATATTACAATAGTTCTCTGTATCATACATGTTGTGGCTCTATCACCTAACATTAAATGTTTTCTATTTGGCTTCCAGGAATCTATCGCTGTGGTCCTACCTCGGTAAAAGCGATCAAAGAAGGAGACGTGGACCTGGACTATGACGCACCGTTTGTGTTTGCTGAGGTCAATGCGGACCGTGTCTCCTGGATCTGTGAGGGCGAGAATAAAAAAGAGAAACTTTGTTGTGACTCCGGTGTTGTTGGGAAGAACATCAGCACAAAGGCTGTGGGGCAAAATCTCCGAGAAGATATCACTGCCAACTACAAGTACGAGGAAGGTATGGGCAGGTTGCTTCACAACACTATTTCTGGAGTAAAAAACAGAAAGCAACAGAAAATGCTTTGTGATTTTGGACTTAGATGGTGACAGGTAAAATATGTAGATTCATCTTTGTCTTCACTCCTTATAAGGCGCTTATTTAATTTAGCTTTAACTTCCTTTGAACCTGTACTATGCAGTGCAAAATCAATGCCACTTGAAGTAGAAGTAGGAAGACAAACAAGCTCCATGTCAATTAACACAACATGAAGTGTAAATTAATTTGGCCATGAATTATTATACACTTGGGATTCACCCTTGTAGTGTCCATGGTCGTAGCACTCATACCACTTGAAGGGCTTTGGCTTTTAACCTTTGTCAGGGTATTTTTATTCTGTTGGCCAGATTGGGAAAGTGAAATGAGACTCTTTCCTCTCAGAGTTGTTTTAGGGGCCTTTAGAAAAGTCAGTCTTTTTTTATCTCCCCCTCTTTCTTCTGTTAGGAATCCTGCCCAGCCTTTTGACTGTCCCCTTCTGATGCCTTCTTGGACACTCTGGTGCTGACCCATATGTCCGCCTCCTCATCAAGTTTCTTGGGGTCATTTAACTTGCTATCAACCAGCTGTTGGTGCAGCTCTGGAAAACAAATATCAAGCATGTGCTCCTTTAAAATCAGTAGTTCATCTCTGAATAATCATCAACCTTGCTGCCCCTACCCCAGCCCTTCAGTGCCTTGCTTGCATAATCCAAGAAATCCACCTATGTTTGTGAGGAGATTTTTGGGCTCCAACCAGAACCTATACCTCTCAGGGTCTCTCCAAACTTTTTGACTAGTAGGGCCTTAGTTGCAATGTAGCATGTTTGGACCTTTACATCTAGTGTATGGACTGCGTCCCTCCCTACTGTGGGCATTTTCGCCCACCAACTAGAATCTTGGATGTCCTTGCAGAAATCTGTCAGCTGCTGCACAGTGTAGAATTCTTACATTGCCAACTCAAACTCAATTCTTTCAGGTACGGCTTCTCCAGAGAGACACATCATTTAGCAGATAATTAAAAAAGGCCAATCAGGGAGAATTGGAAAACATTGGTCTTAAATATGGAGTTGTAGTGAACACTGAATGATTATATGTTATTGCACAAACACAAGTCCTATACTCACTACTGATCACCAATGTAAGACATTGGGTCTATAGCTTACAGAGGTTTATTTGCACCCTGTCCACGTAGGAATCACATTATAAGTCAGGGTAAGCTAGATATGAGCAGGCAGGCTTAACATAAATGTGTAAAGTATTTGTGCAAAACACACACAGTAACACTATGAAAACACCACATAAAAACTCCACACAGTCTTAGAAAATAGAGAATATTTATCTGATTAAAACAAGAGCACAACAACAAAAATCCTATCAGTGGAAGCCAGGATATTAATTTCGCTGCATCAGGATACAAATTACGGTGCTTTAAAAGCTCTCTTCCCTGGAGAATTAACCCCTCAAGTCAGAACAAAGAAATGCAACCCCAGCCAAACAGCATTACTCTTTCAAAGAATACAAATGCATTAATTTAGTGTACTAGGATATATCAAAGAATGAAAGTTTCAGGTGTGAGAACCAAGCGCTTACGGTACTGGCTGCCCCACTAGGAGGAAACTGGACTTCTCCCTGGAACACCTGAAAAGAGTGGCTGCTGCAAGATGTGATTGAGAAACCCTTTCATCGAAAGAATCCTTCCCAAGAATCAGAAGTAATTAAGTAACTTGAACAGGATGGGCAGCACACTGCATCTTCTCCTCATGCTGAGATACACTATAGCAAACAATTGCTGCAAGGCATGGCTCCCTTTTCACCTGAAGGTGTCCTTCTTTAGTTACCAGGGGAATACGGCCAGGGCTGGATTGGCTGTAGCAGGCACCTGGGGCCTCATTTATGGAAAGTGATGCATCGCCGCGTGAAAACAGTGATGCGTCACTTTTCACTGCGCTCTCCCTGCAACACTAACGATGCGTCATATTTAAAGTATGACGCATCATGTCGCAAGGAGTTACAGATACGTCAGTATTTCTGACGTATCTGTAGGCGCAAAAGTGACGCATTGCTGGAGTGTGTCAGAAAATTTACGCAACTCCAGCAATGTGTCCTTTCACATGGGGCTTGCCCCATGTGAAAGGGCCTGTGTCAGTCTTACGCCTGCTGTGAGGCAGGCGTAAGAAATTGACGCATTTTTATCCTAGAAGTGTCGCAGTGAAATCTTATAGATTTCACTGCGTCACTTCTATGACCCTGTCTTGCGTCAGAACGCCCCCCCCTGCATACATTATACCTGGCGTAGGTATAATGTAGCACAGGCGTTTACAAAGTGACGCATCTACCTATATGCGTCCCTCTGTAAATATGTTGCAACAAGGCACATTTTTTATGCTGCTGGTGCGTCACAAAAAGTGACGCACCGGCGACGTAAAAGTGAAGCACGGCCTCATAAATGAGGCCCCTGGTATTTTCCTGGTGGGCCAGAAGGGTGGGGTCGGTTTTAGACAACTGGGGGCCAGCTTTGCAGCTGTGCTGCAAAATCAGCCCCCTGTCACAAAAGTTAAGCAGCAGTATTTCCCACTAGCACCCGCAACCCTACTCCCCCTCACCATCCAGGAGTACGGTCCGACATAATTTCCAAGGCAGGTTTGTGTTGCCAGTCTTGCCCTGAATTTAGTATATATAGTTCGGATTTTCCTTGTCTTGACACTAGAATTAAATGACCTGATATTGTAATACTGACAGTTTTATTTGACAATTGGTAGGTACTCAATATACTATTGTTAACTTTGAATCAGCGGGGCATCATTTTATGGTCTCTTTCTCATTAAACACATTCTTGTATCAATCTCCAAGTGATTAACTTTCAGTGCTAGACTTCTGGGAATTATTATCGTCCAATACTGGACAGTCTGCAGCCCATATATTAGCTAATTTTATCATTGCCCTTTTTCTCTTTGATTTGTAATTATAAGGGAATTGACATTTTTGAAATTCACAGTTTGGGATATTTTCATTCCAAAAAGAGTGCCAAAAATGTTTTTTAATCTGTTAAAGTGCCTTGCCAAAATATGTTTTTTGTCAAATGTGTATTCATAAAACAGAATGTGAAGAATATATTGGCACGGAATTGGTAGACACTAGAGGCTTCCATACAACAGATTTTGAGGAATTCTGTGCCTTGCACTTTTTTGGATTGTGCTCCATCTTGTGGAACAGAAAGCTCACTAGCTAGTGTTAGCTAGGCACAGGAGGGTTACAATAGGTTCTCTCTGGAAGTAAAACATTTAGAGACTGCACTCTTCTGTGGTGGGATATATGGCACACTTCTAGTATCTGAGTGATCATTTGAACATATAAACTTGAGGATGAATTTATCTTCAAAATCCAGCACTTACTCTTTTGAGCAGACTTGAATGTGGCATTACCCTTCTGTGATTGAAATAGGGCAGTGAACACAGGTTAAAAATAGGGCAGTGTCTTTTTACATAAAAAGTTCCAGAACTCCCTTAGCAGCAATCTTCATTTATGTCCAGCTGTTTAATGTCACAGGCCGCGTCTTCAAAATTGCTTCAGTGCCATCTGGTATAAATTTTACTTCTAGCAGTTTGCTTGCACATGGCATTACCAGTGTGGCACAAATTTGTGATGAGACCATATACAAGAAAAGTGAGTTCAAAATGTTGCCATAATGGGGTGCTGCTTGTCAACCAACGTGCTTCTTTCTACCTCTGACAAAATATGAGTGTTCTCTCCTAAGCCTCAATATGTACATCAATGTAAACTCCAGTTATCTGATAATGGGGATATTGTTGAAGGAGAGTGTGTAACTTATAAAACTATTCAGGAGTGGTGAGGATTTGTTGAAGCATATTTTATTGAAGCATACAAACTGTATTCCCTAGCAGTGTTTCTCATAAGTTCTTGTAGCAATCACTTCACCTTTCCTGTTTCTCTCAGCATGTGGGAAGATAGATATATACACAGAAACAACTTAACATGGGTACACTGCTGTCTTTGCAGCAACAGAATTAATTTTATTTTGCTTCTGCTCAGGTTCCAAGAAGGAGAGAGAAGTTTTTACAAAAGCATATACCAAGCTGTTTGGATGCGCTCCTCCATCTACATCAAATCGGGGGGCTGCAGCGGAGGCTGTGGGGGATGCCACTGAATTAGCCAACGTAAATGTCTCAGGAAAATTCAAGATCATTCAATCCATTCATTTTGGTGAGGATGCCAATCTGATCCTCATCCTCAAAAACTCAAGCACAGAGCATGCCAAGAATGTAGTGGTGAGCATCTGCGCCTCATCCGTGCTGTACAATGGGAGAGTGACGAGTGAGGTCTCTGGGGAGAAAACATCAGTCAAGCTTGGTCCTGCTGAAGGTAATTTATCATAGAATTTGTTTCTTTCCACTTAATTTCTTTAACATTTCAATAGTTAGGCACAGTGTGGTGGTTGGCCTGCCTCAGGATCTGATTTAAAATGTATGTGTTATTTATGGAAGATCAAAAAATAAAATTTTACAGAGCACTCATTTTTGTCAATTGCTGTATCTTTACAGAAAAGGAGATTCCATTTACGGTTACTTATGGCCAATATGAACAGTATTTGTCAAAAGATGATCACAATGTCCACTTCAATGCTGTCTGTGAAGCTGAAGGGCAGGCACCATTTCTGGTGCAAAAGACAATCACATTGGAACACCCTCCAATTAGCCTCCAGGTGAGAAATGAACCATGGGGCTTTATAAACAGGAAGTGTGATGACTGAGATACATATGGAGTGTGATATACGGCAAGCAATATTTACATTTGTCGGGTTGTTGTCATTCTAGGACCCAATGCCTACCAGTCACGTCATTCTTGTAACATCTAACCAATAATGAAACCCCTCCTTACTATTTGCGCCCATGTTTGTCTGTCTATAAAGCAACCTGCATTGATCCACATTCATAAGATCCTTCTATCTCAGTTGTAACCTGCTCACTTTTTGCTCCTGTTCCACAACTTGTATCCATGTAGTCTCTTTCCGCTTTTTTTTTGCTTCATTGTTTGAGCTGTTTGTTTCTTACTTTCTGTTTCTTTACAAATCGTCCTCTCACCATTCTAAATTATCTGGGTTATACCCCCTTTGTTTAAGACAGTAATTCTTACTTCCCATCCAGTGACTTCTCTGACGTTCACCTCTCTCCCTTTGTTTATCTTATTCTTGGCAGTGTGTTTCTTTTACTGGTCTCCCCGCACTGAGTTTATCTTCCATGGTAGTGTGTCTGAAATTTGAATAAACTTCACTAGCCTACTTTGATGAATTTTCGGGCTCATTGCCAACCTTTCAATTCTACTGCTGATTCATAGTGACACCAAATATGTTTCCATTACATTGTTCCTGAGAGCTGATTGTAACTAAACTGAGGAAATTTGCTGATGGTTTTAGTTGCTGAAAAGTAGATTAAGTGTAGTGTCCCTGTGAGCAAATAATTTAATCAGCTTCAGTTTTAGTGGTGTCTTCAAAGAAGGGTTCTTATTTCCTGGGTGCAGCTGATCTGGCACAGTTTGCAAAACACTAATCACCTTGTGACCTTTCTGATACATTGAATAGAGAACACATTGGCATGGACATTATCCTATTCTCTTAGATATCTCCATTGTTATAGTAGTAAAACACAAAGTTTAGTCTGAGGGTTGAATACAATAGAATGAAGATATGGTAGTCCTTCTAGGATCAATATCCTGTCTGTCTATAGTCAATGCATTAAAAGTATATATTACGTTTAGCATACCTCTCTGTGAACAACCACATTCCTTCCCGGTGGGTAGCCTGAATTGTGGGGATGTCTCATCTCTCTGCAAAAATCAGGCCATAATACAGTATTACTCAGTTACCTCTCCGACCCTTTTTGTGGGCTTGTCTGCCAAGCTAAAATAACAAGAGTATACAATGAAATGTAGTTAAGTGCTTCTATTATCAAAAAGAGACCAAAGCCAGTGTAGATTAAGCTAAAAATATATTCACTTAAGATCCATGATTATTTTTCAAAGTGTGTTTAAGGAACCCTGAAATAAAAGGGAAGAGACAATTGAAGCAAGCAAAATGTTAAAAAAGTGTTATTGGTCTTATGCAGATAACACCATGCATTGAATAATCGCCCTTCACAATGTCAGTAGAATGAAGTATGTAAAAATATTTATGATGTCCCAAGGTTCAGTTCCTGTGCAATCATGCTGAAAACTAGTTGGTGATTTACAATAGTGACAGAGGAACCTTGAGAGTGATGGTGAGCGTTGGAGGCAAGCATTATATTCTCAGAGATAGATCATGGACAAAAGAGTTATCCCCAAGAAAATTAGAGAAAACGCATGATGATACATTGTGTTTTTCGACCTGAAGAACATAGAAACCTTTCCAGTGGTCTCACTGATACCTGGTCCTTCCAAACCAACAAAGAAGAAATTGGCAGCGAAGCTGAAATATAAAAATAATGCATTTATTCACCTCAGATGAGGGAGACTATGTCACACAGAAGCCTTAGCAAGTGAATGAGGCAGTCTAAAGAGTACAGAAAACTGGGGCCTTATATATGCTTTGGGTTATATAGTCAACATAAGACCAAGGGGCAGTCCTGGCTCATGTAAGCATGCAAAATGCCTAATATGGGCATGCAAGATCTGCTTGCTCTCCATACAGCAGCAAAAATAGCCTGACAGTTCTATACTAGGAGCAGGTGCATTCTACTAGCTAGGCCCTTCTGAGCATGTGCGAGGCTCTGAAGAGGGAAACAGCACATGGCGATCACATGGCTACCTAAAATGGCTGCCAAAATACAAAACAGCTTTCAGCTCTTGCTAACAAATCCCTGCAATATTTAACAGATGGTCCTTTTAGCATAAGCTAAAGACATTCCTATGGTCCAGTAGGATCATTGAAAATATTTGCACATTCATTTTCATAAATTTATCAATATCCTAATTCATTGCTAGGTGGGCATTTTCCATTCTAAACATTTCATTAAACGGGTATATATGAGGTATAAGCAGGAATATCATTTTTCTTGTCCTAAGCAAATCCTAAAACCGTCTAGTAAAAACATTTTCAGGGCTACTTGTCCATTTTCCTTTTATGAGGGCTAGAACATCAATTTAATACATTTGGGAAAGGGCAAAGTCACATTTTTTAATTGCTCAGAAAAGTGTTTTTCGTGCATAATAAATGTAACTAATTCAAATATTAAACCAACTAAACAGATTATTACAAAAACAATCCTGGTTCCAAGGGACCAGGAGGACCACACAGGGCCATGAGAATTAGAACGAAGAGCTGCAAAGGGCTGCTCCTCCCCAAAAACGGGACATCCAAAGGGGTACATTATTGACAAGAAAAAGAAGAAGTCCTTGGGGAAATTGAAGCTGCTGTACAACCAAGCCAGAGGGGAGTCTTCTCCCTGTGCCCGTTTGAGCCTCACAGGCAGGCTCTTGTTGTTTCCACGGTGGAGCTGCACAACTCGCTACTCAAGAATCACAGCCCAGTTTCAAGAAAAAAGTCTCTTCTTTCAGGACAGGGCAGTCACCCACCAGGGAAAATGCTCTTACCGATCCTGTCCAGTGTCTCAGGCAGTGCACCAGTTTTCTTCACTTCAATCTAACAGGCACCAGAGACACCGCACCTGTACCCTAAACTCAAGTCCTTCCCTAGCTCCTGTATTGCTCTGCTGGCGAGCTGCTCATTCATTGGGGCCAAACATTGCATCCAGTGTGCTCAAGCACCTCTTGACCAACAAAAAAAGGTGCAAACGTGCATTCACTTTAGGACCAGGATTCAGAGGCCTGATGCTAGAATCTCTGAAGCAACCATTGTTTCAAAAGGGGTCACCTCACACAAAGCCTCCTCGCCATTCTGGTTGGTCTGTGACTCTCAGCTGGGCATTAAAAACTCTATTCACAATATTTCCTTTCTGATTTGTGACCCCGTCTTTCGCCCAAGACAGTGGCAGGGGTACATACTTCATTCCAGGGCTTCCGCCTTCACTGAGGTCCTAGTTGCCAGCAAAGCCTGTGCTGGTTACCTTCACTTTGGCTTCAAGCTGGACTGGTACTGACGCTGACTCCGCAGGCTGAATCTGATGTCCGAGCCCCTCTGGCAATGGTTGTAAGGCCATTGAGGAGAAGTGTGGCTCAATGGTTAGAGCGGCAGACCCTGATGCAGAGGTCTAGCCCGGGACCAGGGTTCAATTCCCAGCCTCTGCCAGTCTTGGGCTCAAAATTCCACGGACCTGATAATTCACGCCTCGTGCCTATTCCAATCATGGAGTCCCACTCTTCAACTCTGGGCAATAGCTTGCTTAATCTCCACAACGGCCCCCACAACGCTAAGGATGCCTGGCCTCCACCTTGGGGGTGCCCAGGAGTGGACGCCTCACAGGGAAAGCCAGGATGGGTTCCACAGCGGTATTCGTACAAGCACCTTGAGACCCTTGCGGGTGAGTAGTGCGCTATACAAGTATCAATTTACAATTTACAATCTACAATTTAAGGCAGCAAATATCTATTGGTGGACAGAACAAAAAGTCTTTAGACAAGGCACAGAAACAATCTATCAACAGAGACGATAGTCCCAGAATGCTTCCTATTCTTGGGACGCCCCATATATTAGCAAGGCACTCAAGAACACTTTCATGTATCTGTGTGAGAGTAAAAAAAACAACATCCTGGACCTATTGGCAAGTATAAAAGGAACTCTTTGGTGAACTGACAAGAGTAATACATCACCCAATCCCAAGCAGCCAAGGAAGTCTGTTAATTAACTAAATTGTGAGGAAAAGAGAAAAACAACACAGACATACCCTAAATCCTTACATTTGGTGTATTCCTGTGTACTAATCTGAAAACCCTAACAAAAAGGAAATGTTCTACACTTCATAAACTTTACATTACTTGTTCAGGACTGCAGACACTTCTAAAATGATTCTTCAAAAGCACCTATATTGTACGCTTAGGACCATGCTCTCATGTCTCAAAACTGCTAATTTAACAGGGGTTCTTATCTATAAAACAACATTTCCTTCAACACATTTTTTGCTAAGGATCACATGGGCATCTTCCCTGCATTCTACTTTTCATGATCCAAACTATGCAACATCAGCTCTAATAAGGACTGTCAGTTTATTTACACAGACTAGCTAATAAAAGCTAGCAATGCCCTTGCAAAACTATGTAGCATGAGAATAACATGCAATAATGGTGTTATCACCTAAGACTTGTAGAACAAAAACTACCTACATCTAGTTCCCCTTAAAGATCAAAATAAGGGAACACCAATCTAGACTACTGATCCTATCATAATTTCATCAAACAGGATGGGCAGTAACATAACATATATTCTTATTCATTTTATTAATGCTAACAATGTTTACAACAGTATTACTGAATAGCCAATTAAATGTCTCATTGCTATTTCACAGACAACTTAGACAGGCTAAAAAAAATTGAGAAAAAGAGAGAGCAACATACGTTTTACCTTGCCTTAATTTGTAGAGGAGATAGCCTCCGTCCCCCATTTTGACAGTAGGAAACCTGAAACAGGTTTCACTTCTGTCAACACTATCAACCCATTTTTGTAGCAACTGAGCATAAACAAAATTATAGGAGGTACATAGCACTTTTGAAAGAGCTAAAAAAAAAACATGAATACCCAAACCCCAATCCTTTTAGCAAATGTACAAGTGTAACATGAGGGCGAATTAATTCAAAGTAAATGTCATTGCCTCAGCTTTTTTACAGTAATCCTCAGACTAAAAGTATTAGTGCTCTATAAATATATGGCAAAGCGTATCTGTTAATCAAAAGTTCACATATACCATTCATATGAGTACATAAAGTGCTTGCTTTTGCAAAAAAAAGTAAAACTTCTCCTTTTCTCCCCTGTCGTCTTTCAAAAAGTTTCAGAAGTCAAAATGTCACAGCAAACTTTACTCTGGGAGCCATGCTAGGCTTCTAAATATAGAACTGATATTTAACTCTTCCCAGCTGTTCTATTCTGTGTGCAAGGCTGAACAGCAGACCCATTCCCCTGTTTGTCAGTTTACAGTTACAAAAAATAACTTCTGCTGTTTTTTATACATATTTTCAATTATAAGCAGTGTGCAATATACTTGTCTAACCATATAGAAGTCAGCTATTTGTATCATACCTAAATGTATGCATTTACTGAAGCATAAGGCATTTTAAAAGCTGCTCTGAATTGCAGATTTTTTTTTAAATTAGTGAATTTTGCCCAATTTTGACTTTGATATTTGGGGCACTTAACCCTTTCGATGCTGATGACGAGCTCAGCTCGTCATCACCCACGGGTGTCGTGTGCTGATGACGAGCTGAGCTCGTCATGCAAACAGCAAAAATGATCATTTGCAGCACAGCGCAAAAATCACCGCAGCAGCGATGCGGTTAAAAATGAATATCCTATATTTTTTCTGCATAATAGCCATCCTCAGAATGTTGTCTACAAATCCCAGAGATTGGACATTAAAAATATCATATATACCGTTATAAAAATGAGTTTTTTACGCCTGCGCAGAGTGATATTTCATATACAAAATTCCTCATTAGGCGGTACAACACAACTTAAATTTAATTTTAATGCTAGGAGGTAACAGTATGATTATTAAGCTTTATAAATATAAAAAAACAAATTTAAAAGCACTTATTTTTTAAAATAATTTTTTCATAATTAATAATTGTTTTTTTTTATGAAACCAATCATTTTTAATACTTCCACATATGAAAACATAGCTGCATCCCTTGCCTATCATATTTAGACACATTCATTCATAAGCCTAAGCACAGAAACCTAACTTTAAACATGAAACATTTTGAGCCACTTTTTTTTAAAAGGACAGTCATTATTTAACATCAGAACAAAGAATGTGCTTATGGAAAAAGTATTTAAGAAAGGAAATCCTTACTTTAAATGTTTTCCTGTTATCCAAAATAATGAACCAGATTTTTGTAACTTTTTAAAACAGCAGTCTGAAATGCAGGGTTTTACACTGTGTTTAACTGACAAAATCCTAGCTGAGTTAACATTCCTGTCTCTCCGTGGCCTACAATCAAAACAACAGCTGCTGCTCAGGGGCAGTTAAAACACAGCTGTTGGAAAGCCTTTTTTTAGTGTTGAAATGTAAGCATGGTGACAGTCTATTTAAAACTGAGGCATTTCAATGCATGTTCTATAATATGTGTTTTAGTTTAGTGAAAATTTACTCAGATGATGTGTTGGCCTGTTTATATCTAACACAATGTATCTAAGGAAAATGTAACATTTTATAATTGTTTATTTATTGCAAAACACACAATTTCGTTTTTGAGGCCTATTTTATTCCTATTCAATGTGAATTCTAGTTTTATCTTTTAAGCATTAGTAGTTTGTACATGTGCATAGTTGTTTGCTCTATAACTTTAATAGTAACATGCAGTTATTTAGCATATCATATGGTTCATTTCTGGATTTTTATTTAATTTGTATTTAATACTAATTAAATTACATTTTGCATAACAGACTGAGGACAGCAAGAAAACACAAACAAACACATTGTGCTAATTTCAGACATATACAGAAGGGGTCATACACTCAGAAAACATGATACAACGCGCTTAAGGCTAGCAATCCTGACACAAAGAGCACAATCGCTATTTACTCACAGAAGTATCACTAATGGGAAAACCACAAACCACATAGACATTTAAACACACGATTAACCCACAGATCAACACTTAGGACAGAAGCAAAGGACAGCCCACAGACTGTACTTAAACCAAACCATTTGTAAATACTAGTTGTAAGTCATATTTAAAAGAAGAGTTTCTCAATAGTATTCCAAAAGACCGCAAAAAAAAGCCCAACAGACTGTTTTATTTTCAAGTAGCCAAAATACACTCAATTCATTAACTTTGGCTGGCAGAACGCCAAAAAATCACTCTGCATCTCTCCATTTATAAAAGTGCGCAGAAAAGGATCCTTTTTTGTATTATGTCCATATTTGAATTCCTGGGGGATGCAGAATCACCAAGGAAGAAATATATTTTTATACCTAAAGCTATTTAGGTATTCCCTCAGGGGAGCCGTCTAATTCACTTCATATCTCACTATGGTACCTCCAAAAAGAAACACATTCTTCGATGTGTGCTCGAAACAGGCATGCCAAAAATATTGCAACATATGCAAATATTATAATCAAAGTAGCACTTAAGGTACTCTTGTACTGTGTGCCGTTCAAATCAATTCAAAACAGAGAAAAGTCTCCTCATTACCTGCCTACATAAATTGCAATTTATATATTACATACATACAAGTGCAAATATTGGCCAATTATACAAATCAAAAGCCACAGTAAGTGTTACTAAACTACCTTACCAATCCAAGGCATCAAGAACCAACAGCAAGTGCCGCAGAACAACTCTTACCAATCAAATGGTGTCCAAATTCTAACTGCCAAGTTCTGAATGACCTAACGTTGGTTTTTTTTTAGAATACTGACGCCAAAAAGGTTCTCAGTCAGGAATGGTAAACATGTGGAGAATCAAAATCAGGAAGATCAGAAATATACTGGGATGCAGAGATAGAGCAACCCCAGAATCTCCGTGCACAGAGTACTTCCTTAGTAGAGTCCTGTCCTGTCCTCCGCAGAAGATTTCTGTCTCCTGACAAGATCACTCACTTAAATAGCCACTTCACTGATGAGGTCCATGTTGGAGCGCCATTTGAAGAACATAGACACCTTCTCAGGGGTCTCACTGATACCTGGCCCTTTCAAACCAACAAAGAAGAAATTGGCACAGAAACTGAAATATAAAAAGAATGCATTCATTCATTCATTCATTCACCTCAGATGAGGGAGACTATGTCACACAGAAGCCTTAGCAACTGAATGAAGCAGTCTAAAGAGTACAGATAACTGGGGTCTTATATATGCTTAGGGTTACATAGTCAGCTTAAAACCAAGAAGCAGTCCTGGCTCATGTAAGCATGCACAATGTCTAATATGGGCATGCAAGATCTGCTTGCTCAACAAAGAAGGAGGAGAATTACTTCTCCATACAGCAGCAAAAATAGCCTGACAGTTCTATACTAGGAGCAGGTGCATTCTACTAGCTAGGCCCTTCTGAGCATGTGCAAGGCTCTGAAGAGGGAAACAGCACATGGCGAGCACATGGCTACCTAAAATGGCTGCCAAAATACAAATGGCTTTCAGCTCATGCTAACAAATCCCTGCAATATTTAACAAACCAAATTGCCAAATAATTGGCTTCAAAGGTAGAGATGTTACATGAAGTTCAGCAGTGGATCCTATGACATTTCCCAATACTTCATAATGTGGCAAGCATGCAAAGACCTTTCCAAGCTTAGTGGCTCATTCGGTCCTCAAAGTGTATTTGACAAACTAAGGAAAACCAACTTTATTTAGTCAATATCTTAAAAAGTTTTTTCTCAAACATCAGCTTGCAATTTTCTGAAAATGAACACTAATGGGCATATGTATAAGCCCCTATCGCCACGGGAACGTCACTTTTTGTGCCATTCCCATGACGATAGGGGCCTTGCCTAGTATACAAAGCAGCATTAAGCCATTTACTGTGGCTTAACGCTGCCTTGTACAGAAGGCACCCTTTCACGCTATGTTTAGCGAACGTGAAAGGGGCGTGCAGTGGGTGTTGTGGTGGGCGTTCCATCGCAACACCCATGTTTTTGACGCTGACCCCTATGTACAAGGGTGGGGTACATAGGAGGCAATGCCAAAATTAGGACCTGGAAAACCCTGGTCTTAAGTTCGTGAAAAGAGGGGAAATGGTTTATTACTGCTCATATTTGCAATATTCTCATGTTTGCTGCCTTTTGCAGCACACATGGAAAAAGCAAAATGCCAAGGGTTGTTTATGTGCAGGAAGGTGCCCCTTCTTGTACATAACCAAACCGTTTAAAAAAATTCAATTTTGTAACTTTCATGTGTGCTGCATGAAGCATACAGACATCAAAGTTACAAAATGGCATTTTAGCATGGTTTATGTGTAGGAAGGGACACCTTCCTACACATAACCAATCCTCCCCTGTACACAGACAGCCTTGCACTCTGGTGGCCACTTCTATTGTACATATCCTGTAGTAGGTAGTGTATCTTTAGCCTCCTGGGCTTAAAGGCACGCTCCGCCCCTTCACAAACACAAGGCTGCACCATATTTACAAGAATGTGGTCCAGCCTTACGTTTCCCCCTTAGATGGCGCTAAGAAGATTCTATCACAAAGAAAAGTCATTTGGGTAAAGAACTTTAACAGCATGACTCATTTGGGTTGGAAGGGTAAACTTGACATGAGTTGTTTTCTATAGGTCGCATTTTTTCATATTGGTTTTTTGACATACTTCTAGTCTAAGCATAGATTTTTCAGAACCTTAAACCACTGACATACGAAATAATACATTTCACATTATGTCTCAGGCTACTAGATGGGACATGGACTTAGAGAGGCATGCAACAGACAATGTTTTAAGTATAGAGATGTATATACAATGTATCATTATTGTAATCATGAAATTGAAGTTGTACATGCAAAACAATCATGTGGGATTAATGCAATTAAGAGAATGATGTTTGCATTTGCATGCTCCATAACTAACTGCTGTGGACTTGATTTTAATCAAAACCTTTTAGGAAATTTACTTGGATTTGATGTATGAGGTGAAGAGCACACTGATTGTCAGATAGTGATAGGATTCAGATTCATGAACATAACATGTGGCATACTACTTGACGTTAGGTATGTTCAATGATGTTGATGTTACCAGGGAACCAGTAAAATGAGAAGTTCTTGGAAAGTTGTGTGAGTTTTTTGGGTTTTCAAATAATATTGGGTTGTTCGGGACATCTGCCTTACACTACCGGATTGCATACTGCCCCTGATGAACTCCTCCCTCAGCACCAGCACGGTCCCCAGCTTCTTCAAGGAGGCCACTCTCTTGGCCCTGCTGAAGAAACCAGGTGCGGACCCCGCTGATTCCTCCAATTACCGTCCCATCTCCCTCTTGCCCTAACTGTCAAAACTCCTCGAGGCTCATGTTACCCGTTGTCTCTCAAATTTCATTGAGAATTCTGGGTATCTTGAACCTAACCAAGCCGGCTTTAGGCCGGCCCATTCCACCGAGGCAGTTATCTTGCCAGTATTGGACGCCTTGAGGGGGAATGCTGACAACGGGTCTCCCCAGGCCCTCGTGCTACTAGATCTGTCGGCCGCCTTCGACACGGTGGGCCATCACATCCTTCTCCACCGTGTCGGACAGGCCGGCATTCAAGGTCCTGCCTTCAACTGGATTGAGTCTTTTCTCGTCGGCAGAACACAAGCTGTTTGTTTGGGCCCTTTCACGGCAGCCAGGGCATCTACAACCTGTGGAGTCCCTCAGGGCTCCTCCCTTTCCCCCCTTTTATTCAATTTATATCTCCGGCCACTGATTCACTCGCTCAAAAACTGGGACATCACAGTATTCAATTATGCGGACGATCTGCAGATTATCTTCCCCCTTGAATCTCCTGATGCCGCCACAAGCTTTCAAGCAGCCATGACCCATATACAACTGTGGATGAATCACAACCAACTGAAATTAAATCCAGGGAAAACTGAACTTATCCTTCCTGGTAATAGCCCAGCATTCTGGGGCCCTCAATTTTGGCCCACGGACCTGGGCTCCCATCCCGCCCCAGCAAGCACGGTCAAGAGCTTGGGGGTCATCTTCGATGTAGAGCTCTCCCTCAAGGCCCAAGTAGGTGCTGTGATCTCCTCCTGCGTGTTCCAATTGCGAAAAATCCGCAGAATAGCCCATCTACTCCCACACGCGGCATTAGTCCAGGTCGTGATCTCCCTAGTGCTATCCCGCCTCGACTTTACGAATTCCCTCTACTATGGTCTTCCCCAGTCACTGCACCACCGTCTCCAAATTGTACAGAATCAGGCTGCCAGACTCATCCACAAAACCCCAAAGTGGGAATCTGCGAAACCACTACTGCAAAAACTCCACTGGTTACCAGTCGTGGAAAGGGCGGCTTTTAAGATTGGCGGCATGACCTTTAAAGCCCTCCACTGCACCAGTCCGGAGGATTTCCTTAAAACCCTGATCACGCAGCACCTCCCGGCGCGCAATCTTCGCTCAGCGCATCTTCACCTACTGGTTGCCCCTAAAGTAAAACTTAATAAGTTTGGCGGCCGCAGGTTTGCTTATCTGGCCCCTAAACTCTGGAATTCTTTTCCTCTTTCAGTTAAATCTAGCGGCTCCTTATTGAATTTTAGGAAACTTTTGAAAACTCGGCTCTTCACCCAATCTGGTTAACTCTGCCCCTGCAATCTCTGTACTCTTTCTTTCAGCGCCAGGAAACTTATGGTGTCAGTGCGCTTAACAAATTCCACTTAAGGGGAGGAGCTTCGCGGGCAACCAAGATGGCCCCGTAAGCTCGGAGCTCCGCAGACCTTCCGATCCTCCTCATATATCCTGTCTGAAATCCTGATCCACGCGGGTGGATTCTTATTGCTGGTGGTCTACTGAGGCGGGAGCTCCCTTCCGCCTTCGAATCGGTGGTTCCTACGCTAAGCTACTTCGAGTTGAACTCCGTGCCAGGGCTGTGCCATTGTCTCTCCGGTCTCCGCCACTCTGCACGATTGGACTGCGTAGTGACTGGCTGCTGTCCCTACTGGCGGAGTGCTAGTGTCTACAGTGCTCACTTCCATCGGCCTGGTCTGCCTGTCTAGCTCGGATTTTCTCCCTGGCTCGCTGGGCTCAGGCTTGGCTGGTGCAGCTCTTTGTCCTCATCGGAACCATCATGGCGGGCAGAGGGGACCCCGACAAGACGTCGAACAAAGGCGTTCGCGGAAAAGCACAGACGCAACAGAATAGGATTGAGCGGTATGTCCAGCCGAAGACACCGCCTGCCACGGGGTCTTCTGCTAAAAGCCTTCCATCTATGGGCTCGCCTGACGGCTCCGAGCCTACCCTAAGCGACATTATGGGGCCCATTACCAGTTTTCGGGCCGACATGCAGCAACAACATGAGATCTTGACCCACCAGGTGGACACTATGGCTGTTGATCTGACTCTCATCAGAGCCGACTTGGGCAAGACTAATGATCGAGTGAAGACACTAGACATTAAGACCTCCAGCCTAACAGCCGACGTCTCGGACCTGCAAACCGAGGTCCGGAACCTGCGGACGACTACGGACCACTTCTCAAGGCGGCTGGAGGACTTTGAGGGACGCGCCAGGCGGCAGAACGTCCGCATTGTCGGTGTTCCAGAGGGTTCAGAGGAAGCGGCGACGGACCTCTTTGTGGAGGACCTGATAAAGACCCATTTGGCACCGTCTGGTCTTAGTAACTTTTTCTCTGTGGAGCGTGCCCACCGGGTGCCGGGTGGCCCGCCGAAGGCGGGCGTGGCGCCTAGACCCATCGTGGCGCGGCTTCTCAACTTCCGAGACCGAGATGCGGTCCTACAGGCGTCCAGACGGCATGGGCCGCTTAAGTACCAGAACGCTGAAATACATTTCTATCCGGACTTTACTAGGGCTGTTCAGCGACAGCGTCAGAGCTACGCGGGTGTAAAACGGCGATTGCGAGACATGGGATATAAGTACTCTATGATGTTCCCTGCCAAACTCCGGATTGAGCATGAGGGCCATGCCCTGTTCTTTGACTTCACCGAGAATGTGAGTGAATGGTTGGACACTTTGTCGCCGCGTCGGGACGCTCAAGATGAACAAGATGGAGGTGCGGCTGGTGGCTCGGATCTATGAGACTTGGCTCTACTGTGTAACTTCGGCGTTTGGTGACCCCGCTTCATGAGACTGTCGGTACTGTTCTTAAGTGACCCTGTTGACTTTCCTGTCGCTACATGGAGGGTGGCGGGAGGTGTTCGTGGAGATTCCTTACTCCTCTGGGACTTTTTGTAGAGTAGTTTATGGGGCAACAGGCACACTGCTGGTTGGGGGGGCTTTTTAGTCTGATGCAGGGGTGCAGGGTGGGGGGTGCAATTACGCAAGTTTCTTTGTTTGTTCGTTCTTTCTCTCTTCTTTCCTCTAGGCAATGGGTCATGTTTACTGCTGTTTTTCACTTGCTGTTTGGGTTGGCTGGGGTTGGGTGGGGCGGACTACGGGACGATGGGGGGTAGGAAATTAAAAGTTATCAGTTGGAATGTTAATGGGTTGGGTGACCGTGTTAAGAGAGGGGTGGTGATTCAACTGCTTAAGAGACATATGCCCGATGTTGTGCTCTTACAAGAGACGCATTTGATTGGAAACTCGTGCAAAGCTCTTAACCGTAAGGGCTACAAGATGGTGGCCCACTCTGGGTTCTCTTCGGGCTCCCGGGGGGCGGGAATCCTGGTGCGTGCGTCCCTTCCCCTTGAGATAGACGTCACTGTGATTGATGAGAGGGGACGCTTCGCTGCAGTGGCGGGGAGATGGGAAGGGTGTTCCCTCGCGCTACTTTCGGTTTATGTTCCCCCAGGCCTACAATCTGGTACTTTCCAAGACCTTGGTGGCGCCATTTTTTCCTTGCCTGATGGTCTATTGATAATGGGGGGTGACTTTAACTCAGTCTGCTCTGGCTCCCTGGACCGCCATCCGCCGAGAGATCTCCGCAGTTCCCAACTGTGGCTGCCTTCCTTTCTTGACTCCATGGGTTTAGTGGACAGCTGGCGACTTCTGCATCCCGCGCTCCGCCATTTCTCCTTCCTTTCGAGTGCCCATGGTAGTCTTTCTCGTATAGACTACGTCTTTACCTTAGCTGCACATGCGCCTGCCGTGTCTGAGGCCCGTTTTTTGGCACGGGGCATTTCCGATCACTCCCCGTTGTGGGTCTCGTTTGATTTTAACGTCGTCCTGTCTGACCGGCCCGTGGCGGTTAACCCATGGTATTTCCCGCAATCTCAAAACTCGTACCCTCCTTGCTAAGGCCATCGACTTCTACTTCTCGGAGAATGTGGGCTCGGTTGGCTCGGCTGTTACCTTGTGGGAGGCATTTAAGACTGTGTTAAGGGGGGAGGATCTTGCTCTCAAAGCAGAGGCCAGAAGAGTCAGAGATGCCGACTCACGTGTATTGAAGAAGAGGTCTTGCGCCTCGAGTCCCGATTGGGGCCTGAGCCCGACCCCTCTCTTTTGCATGCCCTTTCCCTTAAACAGACGGAATACCATGATCTCGCCACGAATGCTGCCCTTACCCTGGCCAAGGAACAGCAGGGTTGTATCTACAACGTTGGCGACAAAGCTGGGAAACTGCTGGCTTGGCTGGACAGGCGCGAGATGGCTAGCCGCGTTGTGCCTGAGATCTTGGGCGAAGACGGGGTTACCGTCACGGACCCAAGTGCTGTTGCCAAGTCCTTTGCTGATTACTTCCGGGGTGTCTACACTTCCAACTCAGACCGCTCCGAGGCTGACTCGGCGGCGTTCCTCTCGATGATTGACCTTCCCTGTCTTTCCGAAGAGGACCGTGCCGACTTAGATCGAGACATATCCGCTGACGAGATCGCCTTAGCGATCCGTGCACTAAGGTCGGGTAAAGCGACTGGTCCCAATGGTATTCCGGTCGAGTTATATAAAATTCGACCGGATGTGGTATCCCCGTACCTGCGGACTATGTTTTTGAAGGCATTGGATGAGGGCCTGCTCCCCCTGGACCAGAGGCTGGCCACCATTGTGGTTATTCACAAAGAGGGAAAACCAAGGGACGTGTGCCGATCCTATCGCCCTATCTCTCTCCTCAATGTGGAGCCTAAGATCCTAGCCAAACTGCTTGCTACTCGACTGGTTGGAGTCATTGGTGAGTTGGTGCACCCGGACCAGTCGGGCTTCATTCCCCGCCGAAACACTGCCCTTAACCTGCGTCGGCTCCATGGTGTTATGGCCAGAGCCCACACCCTCGAGGAACCGGCGGTGCTTGCTTCTCTTGACGCCACTATGGCTTTTGACTCTCTTGAGTGGAGTTACCTCTGGGCTGTGCTGGCGAAGCTTGGGTTTGGACCGGTGTTTGTGAGTTGGGTGAAACTCCTTTACGCTTGTCCGTTGGCTAATGTCACAGTCAATGGCCGCGTGTCGGCGTCCTTTGCCCTTCACCGAGGTACCAGGCAGGGTTGC
Organism: Lissotriton vulgaris; assembly: GCF_964263255.1. Classification (NCBI taxonomy): domain Eukaryota; kingdom Metazoa; phylum Chordata; class Amphibia; order Caudata; family Salamandridae; genus Lissotriton; species Lissotriton vulgaris. The sequence continues at coordinate 1,544,381,457 of NC_141695.1, read as the reverse complement.
CCCCTGTCACCTCTCCTGTTTGTCCTGGCTCTCGAGCCGCTTGCGGCCATGCTGCGTACACACCCAGACTTACATGGCATTACCTGGGCCCCGGGCTTTGAAGATAGAGTTTCCCTGTACGCAGATGATATTCTGCTCTACCTCACTTCCCCCTGCAAGCCACTCATTGTGGCCTGCGACGTACTCAGGCTTTTTGGACGTCACTCTGGCCTGGTCATCAACTGGGCCAAGTCTTCTCTTTACATTCTAAAAGGGGACACACCGCGCCTCCCCAGAGGCTGCAATATCCAGATGGCCGGACAGGGCTTTAAGTACTTGGGGATATACATTTCCGGTAGTCCTAAAGCGCGATACGACCACAACCTGCTCCCCCCTCTCCAGCGGCTGCGGAGAGACGTGGATAGCTGGCGCAGACTCCCGCTCTCTCTCCTAGGCCGGGCAGCATTGTTCAAAATGATGTCTTTGCCCAGGTTCCTGTATGCCTTACAGAACACTCAGGACCCGGTTCCGGCCCGCTATTTTCGGGAGATTGAGAGTTTGCAACGGGCCTTGCTTTGGGATGGTCGACCCCGCGTCGCCATCCAGAAGCTTACGTTACCGTGGTACGATGGAGGCATAGCCCTGCCGGATGTGCGTCGGTACTACTGGTCCTCTCAGCTCACTGCTCTCAATCACGGCTTTTATGGCCCTATTGATAGTCCCGGCTACGCAATAGACAGGTGGCAACTACTATCGGGCCCTGTATTCAAGGTCCTTCGATCGGCGGCTGTCAGGCCCGACCAAGGCAGCGGTTCACATTTGGCGGACGATCACTAAAGCACAGGGCTGGCAGGGCAGACTGACCAGGTTTACCCCACTGTATGACTCTGATATCTTGGGCAGGCTGTGGCACACCAAGGGCTTCGACAAATGGGACCTCATAGGCATCTCCAGGGTGGACGATATGGTTATTAAGGGCGAAGTCAAGACCTTTCCTCAGCTGCAGGCCGAATACCGTTTGGGCGATTCGGAGTTTTTCCGCTACGCCCAGCTGAGACACGTGTTGCTCTCTGCCAGGCCGACGGAGGGAGAGATCCCCGAAAGCTCCCCCTTAGAGGACAGGATACTGGATGGCCATATACCTGACAGTGCTATTTCCCTGTCCTATAAAAAACTGATTAATGTTCACACTGATCTCCTCCTAGGGTTGCGAGACCAATGGGTGGCAGACGGCCTGGAACTTGACGATGAGGATTGGCAGAGTGCAGTGTCCTCCCCTAAGGAGGTCGCTATCTCCTCCCGTCTCCGACTGGTGCAATTCAAGATCCTGCACTGGGTGTATGTCACCGGCCCTCGACTCTTGCATATGGGATTCTCGCCCGACGGACTTTGTCGTCGAGGTTGTGGTGCTCTCGCAACCTTTTTACACATTCTGTGGGAATGCCCCGTCATTGCCCCCTACTGGGCGAGAGTGCACCGGATTATGGGGGAGGTGACTGGGGTGGTGTTGGCTGCAGAGGCTCGGAGGTGTCTCCTCAACGTTTGGGAACCGTCTGACCACAACACGACGCAGACTCGTTGGGTGACCCTGGGCAATATGGTTGCCAAGCGAGATATTGCTCAAAAGTGGGGTGCTGCTGCAGCCCCCCTGGTGGTACAATGGAAAGCCAACATGGATTGGTGCATGTTCCGAGAAAAGACGGTCTATGTAGCCAGAGGGAGGCCCCAGACATGGAATAAAGTGTGGGGGGCATGGAATGCATACAGGGGCGATGTGTGCCTGCCGCCGGAACCTGTCCCTCTGGACGAACACTTATCACCGTAACCTGTGACGCCAACTGTTTTATGCTGTTTGTACTTCTCCTGCTTTTTCCTCCTCCCCCCTTCCATCCTATCATTTATCCTCCTTTATCGATTCTCTACCTGTCCTCCTCTGCCTTCTGCCGACTCCCTGACGACTCTGAGGATTCCATTGCCACTCTCACGCGCCTCTGGGCGTTTCTTTTCTTGGTTTAGTTCTCTTTCTTAAAAAAATAAAAAACAACCTACAATGCTTTGATGTGAATCACCTTGCACTTTTCTCCTCCTGGTTCTATGCTGCCTTGCCTCCGGGATGTTAGGCTGAATAGCTGTGTGCTCTTTTATAATAAAGGTTTTAAAAATTCAAAAAAAAAAAAAAAAAAATTCCACTTAAGAAGATATGATAAGATAAGATGGCTGTCATTTGAATTTAAACTTTTTGGTCAATTATGAGTCCTTCTTTGCCATTTACCTGACTGTCAGACATAATTGCGATTTGTGTACATCATGTGCGGTGCACAATATGATGGTTGGTACAGTTAGTGACAACGTTGTTACTAGGGAACTAGTAAAACAAAATCTTAGTTGAAAGTAGTTTACGTTGGCCTGTTCATTGAACACCATTGGGTTGCACTATTATTACTTTAAGATGGCCGCCATTTGAAACTAAACTAGTTGGTTTATTACGAGTATGTCATTGCTGTTAATACACGGAAGATGTTGTTAACATGACACATTTAATGAGGTTGTAAACGTTATGGATGCTGACGATAAACTGCAAGTTGGTTTCTTCGATATTGCGGTGCCACATATAACAGGTACGCAGGCACGTGGCGATTATAAATTGAACAACAACGCGTTGAGTTTCTGTTTTGGCACAGGCATATTTATAACAGTTTTTGTTTTTCTAGTTTACAGTAGTATATGGAAGTAGCAACATAGGATAATAATCCATTAATGAAGATATTAACTATGACATATTTGGATGAGTGGCACATTGAGGGATGGTTACATTTGTTCAGTTTGGCATACAGTGTAAGTATATCATAGTATAGTATATCATGTGGAGAAGTGTGGCTCAGGGGTTAGAGGCAGCAGACCCGGAAGCTGAGATCGGCCCTGGACCACGGTTCAATTCCCAGCCTCGGCGGGTCTTGGGCTAAAAATTCCACGGACTCGATAATTCTCGCTCCAGTGCCTTCTCGACTCACGGGTTCACACTCTGCGACTCTGGGCAATAGCTTGCTTAATCTCTACAACGGCCCCTCGCGGCGGGATGCCTGGCTTTCACCTTGTGGATACCCTGCCGGGGTTATTTCACAGGGGAATACCAGGACGGGTTCCCTAAGCAAGCGTCGGGAAACCCACTGCGGGTAGCTGTGCGCTATATAAGCTCAAATACTTAGTTCGTTGGCATATTCTGGAGTTCATTGGCATAGTATGGCGGCGATAGAAGGACCATTACAGTGTTTTTGACTATTTTGGTCTTTTTCACTATTTTGGTGCAATAACAGCTGCTACTTCAGCACACAGGTCTCACACTTCGTATGCATGAGGCATGTAGATGATTGGGTAATTTCGCATAAACGTTTGTGTAACAGCTGTTGTATGCTTGTCCACTTGGGCATTAAGACAAGGGAAAGATTATTTGATGAGTTATTGGGAGTGTTAGGGTTTATGTTTTATGTTTTAATGCAGTGGCCCTTGAAGAAGGGACTGTGAGTGTCCCAAAATGCATAGGGCAGCAAACGAACCCGGATGTGGATTACACAGATGAGCAAACAACCACTTATTATGTTCTCAGAGAATGTTTTGAAGTTACATTTACATGTGAATTTGATGCCTGAAATGTAAATTTGATTGTGTGAATTCGTGGAAAGTAACCTAAATACATATACATGAGTAATTCGTGAAAAATGTTCGTGCTAAGATTTTTTTGGTCTTAATCTATGATGATTGGGGACGATTATTTGAGATTCCGGTTGACTTTGTAGCTATTCTGTATGTTAAACAAACAACGCAGTCCACACAGGTTTCTCAGGTAAATATTGACCTGAAATACTTTGGCAGTCACATAATAGGGGGATAGGCAGCTCTCTAATCCTGAATAGCACTCTACAATATGATTACAGAGAAAAAAATGTTTAAGGGAGAGGTTTATAAAGTTTTTTGTTTAAAAAGGGGATTAAGGTGTGCGCCTTTCATAATATTATTTGATCACAATGTAATACCATGAATCAACTGCCTTGGCATAACTGAAATACAGATGGTGGTTAAAGGCCCTGAGAGGGACGAACCTATTATCAGAAAAACAGACACTACACTGTTTCCTTTTTTCCCTTGACATACAAATCATCACTTGAGTCTAGGGTGCGTTCCCAGTACTCTCTGGAGGGTACATCGTATAGTAACTTAAGTGATCCGGTCCCACAGGTTAGCTAAAATTAGGCAGACGATGGGCAGAATGCTTTATACTATGACACATAGCTTCCCACTACGTTTGTATTTTTTTGCTTGACAATACAAATATCCCTGGTGTTAATGGAGCAATGCAGATACACTCAGTCGTCTGCTCCTAACTCATCTATGGTAGCTTAAACACAGATTTTGGGAGGAGGTCTAACAGTGATGTGCCTTACGCCATGAGCTGAACTTCATGGCATCTTAGTTGCTTCCATCTTTTGGGTGTGGCAGAACATGTCCTCCATATCTGCTCCACCCCAAAGGAGAGTAAAATTTCACATGTGAAGAGATTGTTAGATGAATATGGTCACGTTGTGGCCAATCCAAGGCCTGGATAGGGATCCTGTCAGACATAAATAGCATTGCGATTTGTGTATATCCTGTGCGATGCACAATATGACGGTTGGTACAGTTAGTGACAATGTTGTTACTAGGGAACTAGTAAAATAAAATCTTTGTTGAAAGTAGTTTACGTTGGCCTGTTCATCGAACACCATTGGGTTGCACTATTATTGCTTTAATATGGCCGCCACTTGAAACGAAACTAGTTGGTTTATTGCGAGTCCGTCATTGCTGTTAATACACGGAAGGTGCCGTTAACATGACTCATTTAATGAGGATGTAAACGTTATGGATGCTGACGATAAACTGCGAGTTGGTTTCTTCGATATCGCGGTGCCGTATATAACAGATATGGTATAAACATTTCCAATACAGACTTAAAATTGCATCAAGTGAGTGGGCAAAACAATTGCTCTGCTATTCAACCCTTCCCTAAGGGTTTTGGGAGGTTGACCCTGAAAAATATTGTGGAAAAGATGGCACTGCACGTTTTACAGTGCACTTTACCAAATATATTGGCTAAAACAAAAGGCTTTTAAGACTCATAAAATAGCGGATATACAATTGTCCCCAACTCAAAGTGAAATGGTTTTGCATCAGTTTTACATATGTTCTGGGAAAGAAATCCACCAAACATCCAAACACCAACATATCAGTTATATGAAGCACTCATATAGGCTACTGCCCCAGGGGAAAATACCTTAACACACATGCATATGTATGCAATTCAACGGAAGAGATGCCCAGCAAATGCAGATTGATGCCTCCAAATGTTGGTCATGTTCTGCCACAATGTGAAATAATATTCCACAATGAAAACAGGAGGAGCACCATGTCCAGGGCGGACTACAAAAGGAGGTAAGTAGATGTTTGCCAGGTGTCTGTAGGTGACAGCCAACAGATAAACAGGCATGCTTTCCCATGCACCTTGACCAGTCCCAGCCCTACAGAGAAACTTACGGGAAGTTAGGCAGTCCAAATAGATTAATACTGTCTCTTTTCCTCTGGACTGCTTACACTGCAAGTCTCTGAGACCCTAGATTCTTGGCATTGTGATGACTGGACTTTTAACATTGGTGGCATTCATCTCCCATCACACATTGTACAGACTCATTCTCAACCCTGATTCACTGGTACACTGGAGTTGGATGATTTCCTGGAAAGAAGGATCTTAAAATTCCACTGCTAAAAATAAAGTTTGCCAGATATTGCTTGTCTAGTTACGATCAAGTGCTGGACGTTTTTTTAAAGAAGGGAAGTGACCCCCTGCTGGTGTTATGTAGCCTGGTACTGAACAGAGACTCAGAGGTGATCCTGATTTTATGATCAATGTAAGTGTTCAACAAAATCCACAAAATCTTCTGGCAGATAAGCAGGTGAATAGCCTGAAACCTCTATGTAAATGATGTTTAAAAATTGAGAGATGAAGCATTTTGGGCGTTTTTAATGGTGCTCAAGGAAGGAGACTGTAATTTCAATCAAACTACAGCACACAAAACCACATTAACTGTAGAAAAGAGCATTCCTCCACCCCCTTAATGTTTCTTGAAATCAATGTGCCATCTGCCAGAAGCACATTGGTCACAAGTCATGCTTTTCTCTTTATATTGTGGAATTATTTTAATGTGGCTATGTTAAACTAGAGACTTGTAGAAATTATTCTCCCCAAGACTGTTGCTCCACCGTCTGTAAATTATCCATAATACCACTGCCTGTTATAATTATGTAATTTTAGAGCCTAACACCCCCTTATTCCTATTTTGGGCCTTAAAGTGTTAAAGATTATTCACACAATATTGTTTAAATCCTTTTCTTTATTGGTCCGAGCATGGTGAATGGGCACCAGAGACACTTAATGCACATATATTCAACTCATACATCCCTATTCGCTTCATAAAATGTGGGATTCCTGTTCGGTATTTTACAGACTAAGCATATGTACATGGGAATGAGAAGTGAAGGCTAGACCTATCTTCAATGATCCCCTCCACTGTTGTTGTGCAATCTTAAGGTGACATCTCACAGTGAATGACACAAAAAAGTATACTCGTTTACGTCCGTAACAAATATAAGTTCGTTGTGAAAATCTTGAAACTTCTCTCAAAGCAAAGGTCCATTAAATGAAAACTTGGCCAATCCTTTTTAAATTATGAAATGTTTTGTTTGGTTGTTCCTTTCACTCTTTACCTATTGGGATGTTTGATTCAACTAGCATTTTTTCCCAGTCTCAAAGTGTTGTGTTCCTTTGTTCACCAATCCTTTGCAAGTCTTAGAGAGGTATTAATATTCAGACTGGAACGTCTGTATTTTAACAACATTATTCTTTTTTTTAAATGGTCTACTTTTTCTTAAAGCAGTGTTATCAAATTTAAGGAGAGTCTTCATTGGCATATTTAAATTAATCAGTAGCCCTTGGTTTTTTAAGTACAGTGACCATGATGTTATTCTAAATTCTGAAATCAGATGAGATCATGTGCTTTCAACGCAATATGGCCGTACACAATTAACAAATCTCATATGATGTTGAAGAGAAAATAAGTATTGTCAAAACCCATGAATTTGATATCTTCCTGTCACCACCAGATTTTTTCTTCCCACTCTCACTGTCAGCCTGACAAATTTCTGTGCATTTATTTCTTAATGAATCTCATCTTCTCTTCTCTCAATGCTGCAGTCTCACCCAGATTCTGTAGCCCCTTATCCTGCTCACTTACCAATAGCTCTACCTAAATCTTTCCACATTTCATTACCCTCTCCTTCACTTATGCCTTCCTCTTTGCTTGTCACATAATGTTTCTGTCAACTTTTCTCCCTACCTGGCCTCTACATTTTTTGCTTTTTGCTAAATCACTTTATCTTGTCGTGCAGGTGCTTGGTCCAGTTGTTGTGAACAAGCCTGGTAAAGGAAGCGTCACATTTTCCAACCCTCTCTCAGAGGAATTAACAGATGGCAAACTGACTATTGTGGGTGCCTCCTTGATAAACGCAGTACTAGAGATAATGTAAGTAGACAATGACTTGTTCATGATGTAGGATGTTCTGCCTGTATTTTAGCAAATGGCAATAACAAGACCTTGGTGTTCTGAAATAGGTGATAGCACTCAAAGTTCTACAGGAATTTCTATTTTTAACACTCCAGGCATTAGATGTTTTCCACTAGGATTTTACTGTTTAAGTGTGTGAGGTGAGGTGCAGTTGACATTGCACAGCTCATAATCCAGGTTAAGCAAAAACGTCTCATTTATGGACAAATCTTGAACTTGCAATAACATTTTATTGGGTTCCATAGTAGCATCAAACGCACAAAGTGTTTACAAAACTGTATTTACAAAATAACCTTTCCGTTTTACCTTTCCGTCAGAAAAATGTCCTGGAAATAAGCTTTCAAAGTAACTTTAAACTAAACAGTGATATGATCCTCAAAAACAGACATTGGCCTTTAAATACCTCCTTTACTGACTTCGTATTTTGCCAATCTGGTGATTTCTAGACTAAGTGTATGTATTGAGCTAGCCTTGGCAATCAATCAATCAATAAATCAATCAATCATAGCATTTATAAAGCGCACTAATCACCCGTGAGGGTCTCAAGGCGCTGGAGGTTGGGGAAGGCCGCTACTGCTCGAAAAGTCAGGTCTTGAGGAGTCTTCTGAAGGTCAGCAGGTCTTGGGTCTGCCGTAGGTGGGTGGGGAGGGTGTTTCAGGTCTTGGCGGCAACAGTTCCAACTACCTGTCCAAATCTGAAGTTGATGGGAGGAGGCTACTGCCACCTGGCAGCTGGATTATATGTATGTGGAAATAGATCCTACTTCCAACATCTGTTGAGTTTAGCTTGCCAATTTCCAGCATCTCATCCCTTGAAAAACTCTTGAAAAGGGAGTAATAATGTTACCATTTCAAGCTATAGGACCTGATTTTGATTTTGGCGGATGGTTTACTCACAATGGTGATGGACATCCCGCTTGCGTAAATATAAAAAACATTATGTCCTATGGGATTTATATTTCGGCGGACAGGATATCGATCACCGTTACAACAGAGTAAACCATCTGCCAAAATCTAAATCAGGCCCATAGTTTTGGGGGAATGTAGAAGACTTCCTTGTGTCTTACTGCTTCAAAAAAATGATTGGAGGTTATCTGGTGTAGGCTGACAGGTAAAACAGCTCAGGCACCCCCTGCTGTCCCCCCACACATGCATCTTTGGAGGAATAGTCTTCACTTGGTGACCTCTAAAAAAAGGAGGTGGGCAACAAAGAAATGGGGTTTCCTGCCATCTTAAGTGTTGGACCCTGCCTCTCTCCACACTGTTAGACATTGCTCAAGAGTCACTGAGCATTATTTTAGGAATTTCACGTTGATGCCCCTACACTCAGTTGGGCTGGGCCTGTCTGTTGTATTTGAGAGAGTAAAGTGTGTGGCTGTACTGCCTTCTTCTCTTTTTGTCAAGGACATACAAGCCTTTTAAACAAACTTCACCTCACTTGAGAACCTTCACTATGTCCCTAATCACTACTGCAATAACCAGTGGTATTCCTCCTGGTGGAGGTAAGCGAACTACAAAAAGGGAGCCCAATGATGACGCTTACACGTTTCTAGATTTTGGCGGAGAACCAAGATATACCGCCTCACGACCTTACTAAACGAGATCGAGGGCCTCTAATTACAAAGTTGCTATCCCTGGTTACTCAGGTCGAGTGATTCATTCCCCATTTTATTTTTGTACTGCCTTCTTGCCAGGCAGCTCAATGGCATTGATCTGACAATTTGTGACTTTTCACCACCCTGGCTTCTAAATTGAGGTCAACTCTCCTACAATTACAGTGATTGTTTCCATTATTAATATTTAACATTTCTGTGCCTATGAAATGCTCTTGTACAACCTCCATAAAGGCTAGCCTTGAGAATGCAGAAACTGCTACTTTGCCTCGTTTGCTGAGAGCCACAAAATGGACTCTCCCAGTGTGACGTGAAGGCGTCCTTGGACTTTGTCGTCCAGCTCTCCTGTTAAAGGTACATTTGCTTGCTCCATCTTCCAAGGTTAACTTCGCCTTGAGTCATGAACTGTTCTGTGACCAAGGATTGAAAGTTTAGATTTATTCCTCCTATTTTCTCAAATATAGATCATATTTGATGTAGAGAATCAATAGAAAGAAAATTTAATTTAAGTGTTCCTCCTACACATTAACATAGTGAAAGTGTATTTCATCTTGAGAGCTTGGGTTGGCAGAAACTTTTATGGTCAAGGACCGAAATCAAGTTATCAAATGAAAAAAATTGACAAGCCTTCAGGTACGTTGTGCTGACTGCACTTTACATGTTCGTGTCGGCCCAAAAGAATTTGGCATAATAAAAAGTGATGTGCACCAAAATATGTTTTCAAAACATAAAATTCAAAATACTAGCTTGTGAAAAGGAATAGATATTAATATTATTATTAAGTTAGTTGTTTCCTGAAGTCATCAGTATCCACAATGCACCTCATTCCAAAGTGTAAATCTTTCCTTTAAACCAACCCAGTTGAAGCTTACAACTCCGAAGCACAAGTGTTTCCTCTGGTACCCTAAACCATCTTTTTTAACTCCAAATATTCGGTCGTGGTGAATGCCTTGGCTTCCTTAAATTTGAATGATCACAGTCTCCTGCTTGTGAAAAATATTATCACACATCATTCTTAGAAGCTACAGCTTCTCACAAAATAGTTGACTCTGTGAATTTCACTCTTGTTGAATAGCTCCCCACAAGAAATTCAAGAACTTTTGAGCATATATTTATGTGAAGGAGCACATCTTTGCCTCATTGTTGGAATGATCTTGTAGTCATTATTGAACACACTGTATCACAGCACTGTGTTTGCACAGCAGCTGCATGCAACTTGGTCAATTGTTTTTGCTGTGCTGGATGTATCAGTCATGCTCGGAGCAAAGAGGCGGGGCAGAACGGTTCACATAAATCCCAGACAATTCCTTGTGATCCGCTGTGAATGCATTGCTGTAGGTATACAGGTATAGCCACTATGTCAAAGTAAAGGGGCTGTTTCCAAAGAGGTCCTCATGCAGCAGTCCACGTGACCTCTTTCTGGCCAATTACCAAAGCCGCAATTCATAAGATGGAAACTTCTGCTCATGGAAGCTCTAACTGCATAAACCTTTCCTTCCTGACATTGGTAGTCAGTAACCTTCCAGTGGTTTGCGAACACTGGAGAAGTTGCTAACTATTCACTATTTCATTTTCTTATAAATTGCAGGGGATGGAAGGAAGTCTCATCATTGCACCCTTTCCTGGGGCTTTTAGAAAGAATCATAACTTTGACGCAGCAAGTTGACAAATAAACTTTCAATTTGCAGGGTAATATTTAAATATATAGGGCCAGATGTAGGTGGCCGTTTGAGGCCATTTACCGAGCGGTAACGGCCGATTTTGGCCGTTACCGATCGGTAAATGGGTGAAAGGTATGTAGGGGGCATTATTTTACCGAATCAGTAAAATTACCGATTCGGTAATTTTACCGATTCGGTAAAATGAAAATTCGGTAATTTTACCGATTCTGAGGCACCCAGATGTAGGTGGGACTCTTCAAAGTCCCAGAGGCCTTACCGAATCGGTATTTTACCATCAAATCCAATTTGATGGTAAAATACCGATTCCGGTGTGCATGCACATGTGTGCATGCACACCTATGCCATGTGACAGGCAGACCTGCCCTTAGGGCATGTATGCCTGCCACATGGCACCCAAGCCTGTTTTGGGGTGCCAGAGGGTGTCAAAGTGACAACCCCTGCACCCTTGTGAAAATCGGTATTTACCGATTTTTCAAATCGGTAATGCCCATTCATTCCTATGGGCTTCAAAGCCCATAGGAATGAATGGGCATTACCGATTCGGTATTACCGAATTGGTAAATACCGAATTCTTCCGAATCGGTATTCCAGCACATCTGGAATACCTACATATCCACCCCTTAGATTTACCGTTTTTTAATTACTGAATCGGTAAAATTCGGTAATTAAAAATCGGTAAATCTATTTTACCTACATCTGGCCCATAATGATTTGGTTAAGGCCCTCACAAAGCTATCCAATTTCCGCAGCACAGGCCTGAAGGACCCCGTGCCCTTATGTTGCTTGATCTAACGTTTGCAAGGGACATCTCACATGGGTGCTCCCATTGCAAGTGAGTTCTTTCAGGAATTATAGGCTCCTCATCACCGGAATTGTCTTACTGGAGCCTAGGCTTAACATCCAAGCCATCTTCACAGACACCAGCCAGCCTAGAAGCTGCTTTAAAGAGGTTGAAAAAGACCTTTACCATGAGCAACACGTGGAAAGTTCTAAGCATCTTCACAGTAGCAGCCCTGCACCCCTAAACAACATAAACCTCTTACAGCAATAACTCAATTATTTCAGGAATTGACCAAACATCGGATAGAATTTACAAACAATTGATATAATCTTGGTAGGTAAATTGACAAAGTCATGTGCATGGTTTTCTTCCAATTTTCAACATATATTAAGTAAGTATCTACCTTCTTACTTTTCAACTTCCCGTTTTGTGGCTTTAAATTAGGTTATCGCTCTTACAGTGAAAGAAAATATATTTGGAAGGGACATGACAGGAAGATGAGAATATATAGAGAAGTCATAATCTAAGCCTTTAGCCAGTGATTCTATCACTAAACCTAAGCTAATCTCATAGGTGCCGTTTTCATAGCTGTGCCATTTTATGTACATTTCTGATGTTGTCCCCAAATATCAGTTAGTCATTTATAGTTAATTAGCTAATTATCTGAGAGACGAAAGTGTATTATGGTTTGAAAATACATATTCTGCCCTAAATACAATTTTTAAGTCTCAGTTTTTTTTTTGTGTAAACTTTTTTTAATTCTGCCAAAGCATGAGCTGTATTTGTTGTGGAAAATGCATTATTTTGCCTTTAAATAGTAGCTCTTCAATTTTTAGTAAAAACAACTTTTTCTTTACATGTCAGCAATTGTCTGGAAATACATGAATTTTATCATCAAGTACCAGTGTTTCGTTTCCATAAGCTTACATCTTGCCATTTCCTGATAATAAACTATGTGTTTGTAACCAGGGCCGGACTGGCCGTAGCGGGCACCAGGCATCTCCCCAGTGACCGCCAGGGTAGGGGCCAGTTTTGGGCCCCTGGGGGTCCATTTTTGTTATAGGGCCGTTTGTGCAGCATAGCGGTAATATCTTCCCCTGTAACAAAATCGTCCAAAACTGGCCCTGGCAGACAGCTCAACTGCACCCCCAATCTCCTGGGGGCTGGCCGAGCACTTTTCCAGGGCTGGTTTTGGTTCCCAGTTCGGCCCTGTTTGTAACGTTTCTAGTTTATACAATTTGTCTGTTCGTGAAAAACAAAAGTGTATTATGCTTTGAAAATGCACATTTGTATGTTTTAGTAAATTTGCTCCCCGAACTTCTTCTACAGTTGTATGGAATCTCATTACCTTTGCTTTACATTATCACTTTTAGTTTATTTTTGCAGAAACTGCAATTCTACATAAACATCAGCTTGTATTTCTTTGTGAAAGACACATTGTTTTGAATTTCAAGACCAGCTTTTCAATTTTAGTAAAAGCTATTTTTTTCTTCATTCTATCTGCTATTTTTTGGAAATACATTAATTTTATTGTCAATTACCATTGTTTTATTTTTTTGTAAATAATCTTTTTACTCCAACTATTTCCTTGTAATGGACTCATATGCCATCAAATACGTTGTTTGTTTGCTAACAATATACACCTGTTTGCACCCAAATGTAACTTTTCATTATTAGCAAAAAAATTATTTCCATAAGCATTCACCTTTTCTGACAATAAAATAATTGTGTCCATTATTGTTCTACTGCATAAAATATGTCTGGCTGCAAATATAATATTAAGCGAGAGGGGACAGCACAGAACACTGACATTCTTGTTTGGAAAATGACTCTTTGTTGCACAAAATAAATATAACCTAGGCCAATTACCTTACAAAACTATTTGCCTCACTATACATGCATAACAACTAATGTTTGTCATACCCCCAATCCTAAATGTCCCCCACACTTCCTTAACTACCTCTCTCGCTGTCTTCTACATCATAAACTAACTAAATATCTTTGTTCTTAAACTTTAGCCTCTTAACTACCTGCTTTCTGTAATTGCACACTTTCTCTCCCCTTCAACCTTTTTTTAAAATAGCTCACCCATCCCAACAACCATAAAACCATCTGAGCTTTCCTCCTACCACTGTCTAACACAATATCAGCAGCCTGCCAACTATCCCACTATGCACCAGATCCAACAACGATTACCCTGGAGTTTACACCCTTCCTAATCAAAACAGGGGGAGTGGCGGGTAGAACTAAATATAACCCTGCCAACTCTACCAGCCATCATGTTGATAACTAATAACATGGTGGCTGGTAGTCCAAACATATATGTTCCCACCACCCACCCTACAACCTATGGCCTAATCTGCCTGGAGTCAGTGTATTGCACCACACCCAAAATCTCCCAGAGTACAGACATCCTTGTCGTCTGCCCCCAAAAGCTCCTATTATATTTTAATCAAGAACTCTCATATCCAGCTGACTCGCGTACATAAGAATTGACATAATTAACACCATCATATGCAAGGAGCAACTTCATCCTCACATGTCAGTGCATTGCCCCGCATTATCTTGTCCCTACATCAGATGGCTGAAATATCCATTAGATGGCTACTGTTTTCCAGTGAAGTCCATATATCTAAGAGATGGCCAGAACAAACTAGTGATGTTCACATTATGTCAAGAATGGTCGTTAGATTGTAGGAATGTTCAAGAGATGCTCGCCATCTCAACCAGGTGCCAGGAGTGGACATCATTTATTCCTAGAGTACTCAGCATATGCCATGCTCTCTATGTAAGTGATGCACGTCATATGAGAGGCATTCCTACCAAGTCTAAAGTAGGCAGGAATGGCCTCCAGATGCCAAAAGTCGACTCCAGAGGCATAGGATGTTCTGCAAATCCCTAGGCACTCTCACACACATACAGACACATGACTATAAACACACAAAAAACAGAAATATGAATGCAAAGATATACTAGAAATACAGACACAGACCTATTCACTTGGATGTACACCCATGCTCAGACACACACTGCATAGAAAGACTCACAGAGACCGATACAAGTAAAAACGCACATAAGATAGGCAAGTTCACACATACACACAAGATTGCTTGCTGTCACCTGCACCTAGTAACTCCTGTAGTAAGCAAACACTACGGGCCTGATTCACAGAACTAACTTAAGAGAAAATCCTAAACTTACTACCATTTACTCATTCTGTGAATACCAAAATGAGTAAGTGCCTTCTGTGAATACCAAAACGAGTAAGTGCCTTCTTTGAATACCAAAATGGTAGTACGTTTAGGATTTTGTCTTAAGTTAGTTCTGTGAATCGGCCCATACAATTCTGCAAGACTATTTTACAACTCTTAACCATGGCAGAACCCGGTCAAGCTGCAGTGGAGCTGACAAAGGGAGATTGGTTGACATTACCACATGCCATGCCACGCCACACAGTTGCATTCATAGGGGATTATTTACAAACTGCTTGCTTGCCAATTCTTCACTTTTAATATGGGAAAAAGTGATGCACCAGTGGCACAAGGGGCTTGTATATAAGGTTCACAGTTTCTCTTTTTGTGATGCCAATAGCTGGCGTGTGTTAGTGAATGAACCAAGGGCCACACTTAGTATAACTGTGTACTTTTGTCATGCTATGCAAAAATCAATAGTGCACACAGGAAATTAACATGGACAAAATGGATGCACAAGGAAACCCAAATTATAAGAACACTTAAGGGCCATTTGCGAGTTGGTGGTCCTCCCGTGGAGCGCTGCCATGTCTCTCTGTGGGAGAACTGCTAAACTTGTATTCAGGCTCTTAGTTTTACAAGTAAAATGTGGAGCCTTTACTGGGGGGTTCTTAGTGAGTTTCTCTACTGCAGTGACTCCATTTGGCAGATTAAGTGCACTAACTGTTACTTTCTTTTATCATTTCAGAGTAATTTCAATAAAGCCAAAGGAGACCATCATAATTCCATTTGACATCAGCCCCATTGCCATGGGCAACAAGCAGCTTGCAGTCAACTTCTCTTGTAACAAGTTTTGTAATGTAAAAACGTTTGTTGAAGTTGTTGTAGTTGAAGATAATATTTCCAGTTTAACAAAAGGTAGTTTGTAAAAATGATAGTATCTTGCATTGCAGGCCATAATACATCATTCTTATCTTTTCTAATCTTAAAAATGTTGAAGTCAAGTTCAGTAGGCAGCCTCGAAACTGGGAAAAAACAACCATGGTGCGTTCTCAGCTCAGGTACCTCCTTGGACCTTATGATTCCTGGCATTACATTACCGGCAGTCGCTAAGGCTCCCGCAAGCTGTAAAAACAGTGACGTGAGACCAACATTTCAAACATGGAACCAAGATTTAAAATAATATTTTCTTCCAGACATATTTTCCCAAACCTATTGTTGCCCTATGACCTTTGCATTCTTGCCACAAGTAACTCTCTTTTTCAAGCCCCTATAAAAAGCCCCGCACCTGTGGGCCAGTCACACATTAATTGAACAAGAACAGTGGAATCTCTAACCATCTGTTAATCTAGCTTCTCTCAACTTGCATTAAAACATGTGATACCCTGCTCTGATGTGTAATATGTTAGTGTTTCTTCCGATCAAATCAATGCAATATTAACAAAATAAGTATATCTGTACAAGTACATGAAAATTGGTTTCTAGAAGCATTTGGGGCCTGAGTACCAATCTTGCGACCAAACGCCATTCCCTGGCAGTGTTGCTGCGGTCAGTAGGTGACAATATGATTGGAGGGACCGCGGGTCCCGCCAAGCATATTATGAGTTTCCTCCCAGCTACGGTTTTCATGGCGGTTTTTCCGTAATGAAAACCGTGGCAGAGAAAAAACTAAGGAGGCCCTACAGGGCCCCCTTGATCCTCTGTGCCATGTGGTGCATGCAGGGGGAAACAACATGTGCCACCCTGTGTGCATGCACCCCAGTTCCTGCATGGCATGGACTTTTCAGCCCATGCTGTGCATGAACAAATTTGGGTTTTCCAATTGTTGTGCCAATTTTCAGGGACCCGCTGTGGGAACATCAAACAAAACCCTGCCAGACACAAGAAATACGAATGATCCGCCGGGCGGCCCGACCATGGGTTTGGGAGTGCGGTGGCAGGTGGACCCGGTGCAGCACAGCCAAACTCGTAATCAGGCCCTTGGTAGTTTCATCTCAATTTTAGAATGATGATAATTAGCTAGTGAAAAAGGCCTGGAATTAAAAATGGATTTTAGTAAGCTGATCAGCAGGAGGAGGCCCATAACCCATAAACACCTATTTGTGGCTTTGAAGTCCTGGAAATTATTATTTCAATGTTCCAGATATTATTGCCCGTACTAAGAGTTTGAGAGGGTTGTGAGATTAGTGCTATTCAAGGGGTCACTTTGAAGAGAAAGAAACAATGGGGCTTATTAGCAAGAACCTCGTTAAAGTTATTGCCGTTTTAGCAGCAGGAAACTGACGCTAAAACGGGCTTGCTAATATGTGTTATATAATTCCAATAGAAACCCAGGTTTTGTTAGTGTTTGCGGTTTGGGGTGTATGTAATTTCTTGAATTATAGTACCGCATCATCCATGTGTAGGTACCTTGTTCCCTATGAAATGATATATTTCCATTTAAAAAAATTGAATAAAATTATGTGTATATTTTACTAAAACTTGGTGGGACTCTGATTATGTGAGGTGTTCATTTTTGGTGACAGCGAGCTGATTACTGCCTTTTTTACATGATTGGACTCTAACTGACCCACTTGAACATTTTCAGAGGGTAGACACATTTCTGTGTTTTGAAATGATCAACTTTGCCTGCAGAGGCCAGTAGAGGAGAAGTCGAATGAAGCCCTGTTTTGATGGGGTCCATCGTGAAGTGCGTGATACCTGCCAGGATTGCAATTGTAGAGTCAAAGTGAGAAAGACAAATTGTTTAGCAATCCTGTATGTGATCTAGGGGGAAGTCTTTTTTGTAGGGTTTTTGGGGTGGAATAGGTGGTAGGTCACTGATTTGGGGATTCTTTTTATGTGAGGAAGAACTGTTTGAGGGCAGTCAAAAGTGAAACCTATCTCTGTACATTTGTCCTCCTCCACCAATTTTCTAAAACCTATTTTGAGTGTTATTTTATGTACTATAGCAAGTTGTTATGTAGAAAACAGGAAAAGCTTTACTGCTAGGGGTGTATCTATCTATTTAGTATGAGTTAATAGTAGAAAGTATGATCAATATTCATTGTTGTAGCTTTCTTGTGTAAAAGCTGGGCACAACCTAAGTTGATTTACAAAAGGGGGTGGTGATGAACAGAGTGTCTGAATTGAGCAGACCACTCTTACCCAGTCCAAAGATCAGGGCTTGATCCATCACCGTTATTTATCTCACTGCCCCATCCCAGCTCAGAACCTGGCTATATGCAAATCAGTCTGTCCCTGGCCCAGTGCATCATGGGAACAGGGCAGACTAAACTACCAAGCCAATTCTTTACCAGAAAGGAGACAAGCTACCGGGGACCGGTTTCTGGCATTTCAGCCTTCTTCGGCCCGGCTTGCTTGAATCCTGATGGAGCAGTGAGAAAGGGACTCATGTCTGAGTATACCCTGCCACACCTATAGTGGCCAAAATCGATTTACAAAAGGGGGTGGTGATGAACAGAGTGTCTGAATTGAGCAGACCACTCTTACCCAGTCCAAAGATCAGGGCTTGATCCATCACCGTTATTTATCTCACTGCCCCATCCCAGCTCAGAACCTGGCTATATGCAAATCAGTCTGTCCCTGGCCCAGTGCATCATGGGAACAGGGCAGACTAAACTACCAAGCCAATTCTTTACCAGAAAGGAGACAAGCTACCGGGGACCGGTTTCTGGCATTTCAGCCTTCTTCGGCCCGGCTTGCTTGAATCCTGATGGAGCAGTGAGAAAGGGACTCATGTCTGAGTATACCCTGCCACACCTATAGTGGCCAAAATCGATTTACAAAAGGGGGTGGTGATGAACAGAGTGTCTGAATTGAGCAGACCACTCTTACCCAGTCCAAAGATCAGGGCTTGATCCATCACCGTTATTTATCTCACTGCCCCATCCCAGCTCAGAACCTGGCTATATGCAAATCAGTCTGTCCCTGGCCCAGTGCATCATGGGAACAGGGCAGACTAAACTACCAAGCCAATTCTTTACCAGAAAGGAGACAAGCTACCGGGGACCGGTTTCTGGCATTTCAGCCTTCTTCGGCCCGGCTTGCTTGAATCCTGATGGAGCAGTGAGAAAGGGACTCATGTCTGAGTATACCCTGCCACACCTATAGTGGCCAAAATCGATTTACAAAAGGGGGTGGTGATGAACAGAGTGTCTGAATTGAGCAGACCACTCTTACCCAGTCCAAAGATCAGGGCTTGATCCATCACCGTTATTTATCTCACTGCCCCATCCCAGCTCAGAACCTGGCTATATGCAAATCAGTCTGTCCCTGGCCCAGTGCATCATGGGAACAGGGCAGACTAAACTACCAAGCCAATTCTTTACCAGAAAGGAGACAAGCTACCGGGGACCGGTTTCTGGCATTTCAGCCTTCTTCGGCCCGGCTTGCTTGAATCCTGATGGAGCAGTGAGAAAGGGACTCATGTCTGAGTATACCCTGCCACACCTATAGTGGCCAAAATCGATTTACAAAAGGGGGTGGTGATGAACAGAGTGTCTGAATTGAGCAGACCACTCTTACCCAGTCCAAAGATCAGGGCTTGATCCATCACCGTTATTTATCTCACTGCCCCATCCCAGCTCAGAACCTGGCTATATGCAAATCAGTCTGTCCCTGGCCCAGTGCATCATGGGAACAGGGCAGACTAAACTACCAAGCCAATTCTTTACCAGAAAGGAGACAAGCTACCGGGGACCGGTTTCTGGCATTTCAGCCTTCTTCGGCCCGGCTTGCTTGAATCCTGATGGAGCAGTGAGAAAGGGACTCATGTCTGAGTATACCCTGCCACACCTATAGTGGCCAAAATCGATTTACAAAAGGGGGTGGTGATGAACAGAGTGTCTGAATTGAGCAGACCACTCTTACCCAGTCCAAAGATCAGGGCTTGATCCATCACCGTTATTTATCTCACTGCCCCATCCCAGCTCAGAACCTGGCTATATGCAAATCAGTCTGTCCCTGGCCCAGTGCATCATGGGAACAGGGCAGACTAAACTACCAAGCCAATTCTTTACCAGAAAGGAGACAAGCTACCGGGGACCGGTTTCTGGCATTTCAGCCTTCTTCGGCCCGGCTTGCTTGAATCCTGATGGAGCAGTGAGAAAGGGACTCATGTCTGAGTATACCCTGCCACACCTATAGTGGCCAAAATCGATTTACAAAAGGGGGTGGTGATGAACAGAGTGTCTGAATTGAGCAGACCACTCTTACCCAGTCCAAAGATCAGGGCTTGATCCATCACCGTTATTTATCTCACTGCCCCATCCCAGCTCAGAACCTGGCTATATGCAAATCAGTCTGTCCCTGGCCCAGTGCATCATGGGAACAGGGCAGACTAAACTACCAAGCCAATTCTTTACCAGAAAGGAGACAAGCTACCGGGGACCGGTTTCTGGCATTTCAGCCTTCTTCGGCCCGGCTTGCTTGAATCCTGATGGAGCAGTGAGAAAGGGACTCATGTCTGAGTATACCCTGCCACACCTATAGTGGCCAAAATCGATTTACAAAAGGGGGTGGTGATGAACAGAGTGTCTGAAGAAGAACTGTTTGAGGGCAGTCAAAAGTGAAACCTATCTCTGTACATTTGTCCTCCTCCACCAATTTTCTAAAACCTATTTTGAGTGTTATTTTATGTACTATAGCAAGTTGTTATGTAGAAAACAGGAAAAGCTTTACTGCTAGGGGTGTATCTATCTATTTAGTATGAGTTAATAGTAGAAAGTATGATCAATATTCATTGTTGTAGCTTTCTTGTGTAAAAGCTGGGCACAACCTAAGTTGGCAGGGTGGTTTAGGTAAATATGAGCTAGAAAAGGCTTAAATCCACCATTAATGAATCTAAGTTGTAAAGCTAAACCAACTCCTCATTTAAAATGAGAAATGGCAAATGTAATTAAATAGATGTGTTTATGCACCTAAATTTAAAGTAGTGAAGAACAATGGTTTCCTTCTAGTGCCAGATGTAAAACCAAGAACATAGTTCATGCACCTTTTGTTCATGAGGTTCTGCAGTGGCTCCCCAGATTGCTGGGCTGTTTTTCATCACCATGGAGACCTCTTTCCTGAGGGACCCAGGGAACCTATTTGCCTAACCAGGGACCGCAAACCGATTATCACAGAAAACATTTCAGGAATTGTTCAAATATTTTTCTCCCAAGGGCTTTGCCACTGATGCATCCTCCCAAAATATCTGATAGAGGACATGTATTACAGCCTCTTTTGAAGTAGCTTAAAGAAACTTGATGCTGTTACCACAAAAAGTTTAATGCACCTGATAATATCACAGCTTAAAATATCAAGTGCATACATATCTCACCTGGGGACAGTATGCTTGTGGAGCACACACAGAAACAGGAAAGAGCCTCTAAAACAGGAACCAGTTCATTTGTCCATGTTCTTAACCCCCTTGTCTCTTATTTTATGACTCTCCATTCCTCCTTTTCTTTCGTATTAGTAACACTTTCTCATATTTGCCGGAAGGGTGGTACATGTAAACCAGTATCATTTAGCATAATCGATTAGATAGTATTACACAATTTTCTCATTACCTCTACCACTTCACCCTGATGAGAAATAGATTTGTTTAGCACTGTTCTCTACTACATTGTATTACATCTAACAAATTTGCACAGAATAAATGTACCTTTGAACTCCTACTTGTCCTTGAACTTTATAAACAACTTTTCAATGGAAATAACCAGAAAACACATTATCACCAAGTGACACATGGGACAGGAATGTGTAAGGGTCACCCCAAACCCAACATGTGTTACCCGGCTTCTACCTGCAAGAAGGCAGTTCTAGCTAGGAGGCATTTATCTTTGGAAAGAAAAGGTTAAATCAGAATTTAGAAATTGGCAATTTAGAGGCTTAAGCACCACTTCATCTTGTCACCATGTACTGCACAGATAAAAATTACAGAGAGGGATATCCAGGTCCCTCTTGAGAAGCTAAAAAAGAAGGAGCTCTGGCTCAAGGTACAACTTGTGGATAAAAACAGCACCAAAATGTGCTGACAATCAGTGTGAAAGTCATGTGTAAGGTCAAGGTTGTGTCTGGTCATTCTCACGAGGTAAAATACTGCAATAAAAGTTTCAAAAGACTCAAGTACACGGTGAGGGACCTACTCTCCGGTCACAGATGTGAGAATCTAGCCAGTGGGGAGTATCCTGATCTCACTTTCCAAACTTTGGAAGGGACATTGAGGACAGTCATTAATATCACATGTCTGGAAGAAACTGAAAGAAGTCCAAGTTTAAGCAGCTGAGTAGCCAGGTGAGCACTGTAGTAGTTTAGGCATTAGTCAGTGTTAGAAATTGGGCCTCTATTTGACAGAGGTATTCACCCTGTCCAAGTAGGGAGCACAATCCTATTAGGGGAGGCTAGAAACGCACTAAAAGATAACCTCTGCTCAGCCTCCGGTAGCTTGGCACAGAACAGTCTGGTTTATCTAAAGAGGCAATGTGTAAAGTATTTGTGCAACACAACACACAGTAACACAATGAAAACACCTAAAATAACAAATAGAAATAGACAGTAATGTGCTGCCTAAAACAAGACCAAAATGACAAAAATCCAATAAGTAGAACCGGAGTTATGCATTTTTAAAGCCCAGGACTAGATTGGCACCACTTGGCAGGGCAGCGACTCAAAGATGGCGGAGTCCAGGTGCTGGTGCAAGCTTGTAGGAAGTTTTTGATGTCCCTGAGACTTCAGAACAGGGGGCACGCCATCAGGACCTTGGAGCTACTCTGGATTTTTTAAAGATGGGTCCAGTGCTTTCCTCAGCAGGGCAGAGGGTAGCAAGCAGCAGGATGCACAGCAGAGTGGAAAAACAGTTCTCTCAGAGCAGTAGTCCAGCAGTGTGGCAGTTCCTGGTAGCAGCACAGCAGCCCTTCCTCCTGTCAGACATATTCACAGGCCCAGTAGTGTCTGGCTTGGAGAGGTCAGAGACCCAGCACGTATACCCAGTTGTGCCTTTGAAGTGGGCGTGTCTTCAAAGAAGGCTCTTTGAATTGCAGAGGTAATTTCTTCCCAGCCGTATCTCCAGACTATCAGTAGGGCGTAATCAGCCATTTGTGCGGGCATAGGACACTGCCTATTCAGGTACAAGTGTCAGCTTCTCCCTCCCTTCTAGCCCTGGATGAGCCATCAGAATGAAGATTGACACTCAGACACACCTATCCTTCCTGTGTTTGTGGCTGTCTAGAGGGAATTCACAAAGTGAAGCAGTCACCAACCCCAGACGTATATTTGAAGGAAGGCTGCAGGCACACAAAAGAGTTAGAGCAGAGAAATGTCCACTTTCTAAAAGTAAAGAGTATTTATCATTACCATTCGAAAGATACAAAACATGACAAACCCACTTCGTTCTTATCAGGAATTACATATTAAAAGTGTATTAAGGAAGTCCCAATGTTAACCCATGAGAGAAGTAGTCATCACAGTAGTGAAAAGTGAATTTGGGTGTTTGTCACTTCCAAGACAAGCAAACCTCAAAACTACATTCCCTACCTTTTACTCACACATCACCCTGTCCTATGGGCTACCTAGGGCCTACCTTAGGGTGACATATGTTTTATAAAAGGGGAATTTAAGGCTTGGTAAAGTGTTTAGTATGCCAAGTTGAAGTGGCAGTAAACTCCACACACATGCCCGCTGTGTCAAGCTTGAGACAGGCTTGAAAGGCTACTTGTGTCGGTGGCACCAACAGTGCTGCAGGCCCACTAATATTTAATTTACAGGCTATGTGTATATGGTATACTACTTTACAAGGGACTTATAAGGAAACTAAATATGGCAGTTGGTTGTACACCAATGTTACCATGTTTAGGCGAGAAGTACATGCACTGGTCTTCAGTGTTGCTCAGAGTCCTAAGGCCAACAAATTGAATAATCAAAAAGAGGAGGCAATCAGGCAAAACATTTAGGGGAAGACCCCTACCCAAGTTAAGGCTTTGTATTAAGAAAAACAGATAGGATGAACATTTAATGAATTACAAAATGGTATAAAGTGTAAATGCAGGATACCACAGAGATGGAACAGCAGGGATGTATATGAAGGAGGAAAATAAAATAGCTATCCATGCTTTAAGGATTGGTGAGGCCTTTGAAACACAAATGTATTACAATTACTGGGTACCAAGGGTACAGGCCACTATGCCTACTGAGCTGACACTCTGCTTGGCATGCACATTTTAGAGGGGTCAAATACCTGGGAAAATCTTAAGAGACTGGTGAAACTAAGCACCAAATGATTTTGTTAGTGAATATGGCTAGCAGTCTGATTTTTAAGGAAACTGATTTAGAAAAGAAAAGAAGGATGATAAATTACAATATGGGAGCAGAGTAGGAAGCTAAGTTGACAAACAGAATGTGGAGATCGGAAGTTCAAAGACAAACTTTTGCTTAAATGATTCATAATATTGCAAGCAGAAAATAAAAAGAAAATTGGAAATGGCTGAATTTCAGAAGGACTTGTCCACTCTTAGAAATAGAGAGGATGACAGAGATACTGAAAGAGGCATTTCAAAAAGGAAGTGTTGAACTTCCATTGCAGTGTGAAAGATATGGACTGATTGGTGATAAAAAAGGAAAAATTTAAAGGGCACTAATGGGAGCTAATACGTTGAGTTAACTCCGGATTTAGAACAAGCAAATGGAAAATATCTTTAGCTACATTCAAAAATTAATCAAAAGTAGAGTCAGAGAGTGCCAATCCCAAATACGGAACCATGCTCAGTGCTCGCAAATGGAGAACTTTTTGACAATGCAGAGGGAGGCGCTCTGAAATCAAATGTCGTGTCCAGATATCACTTTAGGACAACATACAAACGGTGGGGGACTCATTGCCGAAACCACTGGCAATCACCTAGGGTATGGTTGTTAGTGTTTCTTTCTAGAGAGAGCCCACCTGGCAGTTAAGGGTGGACTGTTTCCATGAGGTGCAGGTTCAGCACTAATTTGAACAGGGCAAGCCTCTAACTAGAGTCATACAGTGGGCAGAAAATGGTGGGTTGGAGTAGTTAGACTATTTGTAAGTATTCCATCCATCTTCTTTTGTGTGTTTGGAATCATTAACGACGGGTTGGAATGCTACCCAGCATGGTTGCTAGTGGTTATACTATTTGTAAGTATTCCATCCATCTTCTTTTGTGTAGGCTATGAGGCGTGGCTGGGTTATACCTTGCGCAAAACCAATGCAATAGTAACTGTAGGAGAGTAGGGTCTGCTATCCTATGGTCACCCCAATTTTTGCTTTTTGCTTCACTGGTTTTCGACTTAATGAGGCTGTGGGCCTGATAATCAGACCCCCAGCCTGCTGTTCTCTCTCTAAATTCACATACATGTACTATAGGTACATAACCCAATTGGAACTGGACTCCTTTTCAGCCCCTGTACCATGCACTATAGGTGCTCAGGGCATAGGTGCCACCAAGGCCTACCAGGGGCTGCAGCATAGCTTTTGCCACCCCTGGATGGTTCTTAAATTGACACAACTGGCTTATCACTCAGCTGGGGCAAGTTGGTGTAATCACCTCTTGCTTAGATATATTATACCTATATCTAAACCTATATCTGGACACATATAAACCTGTGAGTCACTCCTATGGAAGGCCTTATCAATCCTGGAGGCAGAGTGTGTGGTTTAATGTGAGATGGAGCTCGAGCATGAGCTGAGCCTGTCTACAGCTGTCGGGAACAACTCCCTAAGCTGTTCCGGGATAATGCCATACCATATACTATTAAGTGCATTATAATCCTCGCTGTTATATGTTAACTTTGGTTTGGCTTTATCAAAACATGTTGTGTAAGGTGTCATACGATTTGGAATACTATCCCCTCGACAGTCCTGTCGCCAGGGATAGCATTTCACCCCTCTAGAGGGATAAGACATGTTACTTTACTAAAACGCGGTTGATTTTTAAAAGAGCCTCAGATCCACAAAATGGATGCTTCTGCCACAGACACGAGTCTGACCTCCTGCTGCTGACCGAAACTCAGCCGAGGAGGCTTGGACAAAGGCTTTCCTGTCGCAGGGAGGTGTCACACCACCCCAGACAGGAGATAGTGGATTGTAGCAGGGAGGTTTGAAAGAAACCAGACACTGCCTGTGGAGCACAAGGCTTCCCCTTGCATAATCCAGTCAAACCGGTTCTGGGGCTCACCAGCCCCAGTCCCAGCGCGACCTGGACAAAGGGAAAGGGGTGTAACCACCCCTTTTTTGGGTCCCACCCATAGGAGGGGACCTAGCAGGTAATCCAGCCCCCTAGATTGGTATAAGAATGGGAGCAGTGCCAACGCACTCAGATTATCCTGATGAAACATAAGAAACGAAACTCTGGACCCTTCGACATCCTACTCGACGTAGAAGACTGAAGAATCTCCCTTGTGGTCAAGGAGTGACCACCCTGTGCATACAGGCACCATCCAGCACCTCTGATGTGTTTTATCTAGGACACCGATCAATATTGTGACCTCATGCCCCTATACAGCTATAATCAATACATATCCCTATAATGGCATAACAATCAGAGCCATATTTCAGTAACTCGCCTCTGCAGTCCATGACAGTCCAAGACACAGCAGAAGCCACTTCCTTAGATTCCTAGATAGCACACCGAGTTCTTTCGACATCCCAAACCCCCAGCAACCTGGGAAAGCCCCGCTTGCTTTGTTTTGATTAGTAATAGAACTCCTGCGAGCACTGTAAGAACGACCAGTTCTTAGTGACATCTTTATTGACGTCTTATGTCCAAAAACTTACGTCAAACTCTGCACCTTTCAGGTATAAATATAGCAATGTTGCCTTAAGCAAACACACTGTGGTGGTGAATATTGGAGCAGAACAGCTGTCCCCTTGCAGAGAGCCCAGCAGATGCGAGAAGCCCATGGACGCTGCCCCTCCTCCTTGACGCGCAGAGAAAGACGCTGTCTTTTCTCCTGCCAAGAAAATCCAGCTCCGGCGTTTCCAGCCTACCCTTGCGGGTGACTGGGATATCGGGTCCTAAGAAGGAGATACCAGACCTCCTGCATTCTATTCCAGAGGTACGGTGCTGACTAAACCCTTAGAGAGAATTCTTGAAACAAACTCTTGGCAAAACCAACTTAACTTAAATTGCTACCTACTTACTCCCTCCCATGTTTTAGGCTTAGGTCAGGTACACCGGGGTAGGCGTAGTTAGAAGCACCAGTTGGGGTCGTTAGCCAATGTATATATGAATGTATATATTTTATTCATTTTAACTATCTTATGGCTAAGAAACCACAGCAATGCTTTTACAGTATTATTTCGTAATACTCCTTTTACTGTACGCACTTTTCATAATAACAAGTCTTGCAATTGTGGCAATTCATTTCTCTTGCATGAGAAGGAAGACTGCTCAATAAATAATATCTTTTATTGAAAACGCCCGTCTCTCCATTCTCTGCACTCTGGTGAAAGTAAATCTGCACAACTGACTGAGTGAAATAGCTGTCTATTGTTTCACACAACTCTAGAGATTGACTCTTATTCTGAGGAGCAAAGTTGTCATGTTTATGCGGTTGTCGGAAGCTGAATCCCTTCTTGTCTGAGCCAGGGAAGCTGATCACTTCCTATTCAGTCAAGAAAGTTTCCAGTGACCTCTGAGCTAGCTGGCGCAAACCTAAATTAAGTCTAACATAGTCAGTAGAGACCTAGAAGACCGCAGTCCTACGTCTACACTGCTGTTTATGTTATTCCAATGCGCAGGGCCTATAGGGAAAATAGGAACTACACTACACCTCGACGTTTGCTTTGTTGCTGTTCCCGCCGGAACTCGAGCAACAGAGTCCAACAAGACCAAGCGAGCCTGCCTTCAAATAGCCCGATCCACAGAGCTGAGGCCCGTGGAAGCGACCGGAAGCGTGGGCCCCGCCATCGTGGAAAGACCACGAGATGCTGACCGTGCAGCCCACGAATGACCCTCGAAGCTGTACATCGGGGTTTGAGAAGCCCCAGCCCTGAGCCACTTTTGCACCGAAGCTCACCCCTCTACACTCACCGAGTGCTGCGTGGGTCCCTTCTGCTTCTTTTGGCTCAACGCGTTGGCCCGGTCACTTGCCCGCTGGCTTGTGGCCCCTGTGCCAACGAACTACGAAATCTAACTTGTGATTCTGGTTGCTCCTCCTGGTCCGAGTCCGAGTGAGAAGCAATCTTCCAGTCCTGCGTGGATTGCTCTTGCCAAGTGTTGTTTGCTCCAATCCTGAAGCGGACAGCACCGACGGCGAGAGCCTTCATGGGACAGCTCGTGATCCACTCCTGGACGTCGCAGATGCCCTAGAGCCCACGTGGCAGCGGAGAGAAGCTCCTTGACAACCACCTGATTGCGCCCGACATTGCCTGGTTCCGTCCTGGTTTCACCCTGGTCACTGCTGAGTGACCCAGACTCTGTCCCCTCTGCTTTCAGGTACTCTACAACTCTGATCCACCCTTGGATCACACCGGACATTTCTCCTTCACATCGCCTGCAGCATCTTCAGCTTCAAGAACCAACAACCTGCGTGACGAAACCCGACACAACTTCGACCTTATGCACCCGCTTCCTGTGGGTGAGGTAACTGAACAACGCCGGTGTTCCCACACTGGTACACAACTCTAGTGTATGTGTCTTAAATTTCGTCCTTCTAGGTTATGCGGAAGTCTCCTTAAACAGTAACTTTATAACTTTTACGCACCATTGACTTTTAATTGGTGCATGCGTGTGCTTTAAGCGCTGCACCCGAATCCCGCGGGCTTTTCCCGACTTCAGCATTGCTAGTCCCGACTGCTCCCAGCGATTCCCTCGGCCCTAGGCCTAACCACTGTTCGATTGGTATCTCTTATACCACTTTCTTAATATATGGTTTGAGTGGCCACCCGCCCTCATCCATAATTGTGCAACTTTCATATGTTATACTGTGCTTTTGTTTAAACGCTTGTGCCCCTTTGCTCATAAAGAGTACTGGGGATTATTCTGGTAATAAATACATATATTTTTATAATATATACTTGCGTGGTGTCCTTTCATTTGGTATTACAGGATTGTGATTGGTAAAACAGCTTGCTTAACACGACCTCTTGAGTTTAGCCTTTAAGGCTGCTTAGTCCATGCTACCACTAGGTTAGCTTGTCTATAAGGTTGACTTACAACCAGACACCATAAGGGATTGTTTGGACTGATACAAGGTGGTTCCAGAATTGGAAACATCATATGTCAGGCCAACTTCTCACAGTAACAAATCCCATAATAAGTTGCTTCAGGGGCAACGGCCACCTAAGTTCCAAATAATCCTCTGTGTAAACACAGTGAATACACAATACAAAGTTGTTGTTCCCGAGCACCGCACAAAGTAGATGTTTATCTAATAAGTATAATAGATTCAAGAGAAAAGAGAATAAATCAGCAATTTATCTGTTTCCAAAGTTCAATCAATGTATTCCTTTATTTATCTTTCTTTTCTCTTCACAATAGTGGAGTTTTCACAAAATAGTAATTCTCCTTGTTATGTTGATTTGAATTATTTAGAAGGTAGCCAGAAAGCCAAGCCGACACGTGTTTCATCATGGGAAGCAATCACCCAATGACTTCATCAGGGCAAAAATAATTCTCGCGAAAGAGTACCCACATTCCAGGTTTGACCTGTCAATGGCCCAATACAGTATAAAACTAAGTAAAATCGATTCTCCTCATAAAAAGTCATGTTTCCTTAAAACATCTATTCAGATAGAGGATCAATATCTCTAAAATTCATATATTTGGTGTAATCCAAGGAAAAATAAAATGTTTTCTAGGAGAGTACTCCCGTCGTCATCTTCAGTGATTTAGTAGAAAGGAGTACTCTCCAAGAAACCAATTTATTTTTCCTTGGATTACACCAAATATATGAATTTTACAGATATTGCTCCTATATCTGAATAGATGATTGATGGAAATGTGACTTTCATGAGGAGAATCGATTTTACTTCATTTTATGCTATATTGGGCCATTGACAAGTCATACCTGGAATGTGGCGTACACTTTCGCGAGAATTATTTATTCCCTGATGAAGTCATTGGGTGATTGTTTCCCGTGATGAAACACGTGTGGGCTTGGCTTTCTGGCTATATTCTGTATAATTTCCAATCAACATAACAAGGAGAATTACTATTTTGTGAAAACTCCACGATTGTGAAGCGAAAAGAAAGAAAAATAAAGGAATTCACTGATTGAACTTAGGAAACAGATATATTGCTGATTTATTCTCTTTTCTCTTTAATCTATTATACTCAATAGATAAACATCTACTTTGTGCGGTGCTCTGGAACAACAACTTTGCATCTTCTTTTGTGTGTTTGGAATGATTTAACGACGGGTTGGAATGCTACCCAGCATGATTGCCGGTGGTTAGACTATTATGGATGGATGGAATTAAGTATTCCATCCATCTTCTTTTGTGTGTTTGAAATAATTAACGATGGGTTGGAATGGTACCCAGCATTATTGCCATTGGTTAGACTATTTGTAAGTATGCCATTCATCTTCTTTTGTGTGTTTGGAATAATTAACGACGGGTTGGAATGCTACCCAGCATGATTGCCAGTGGTTAGACTATTTGTAAGTATTCCATCCATCTTCTTTTGTGTGTTTGACATAATTAACAACGGGTTGGAATGCTACCAAGCATAATTGCCAGTGGTTAGACTATTTGCAAGTATTCGATCCATCTTCTGTTGTGTTTTTTTCAAATAATTAACGACAGGTTGGAATGCTACCCGGCATGATTGCCAGTGGTTAGACTATTTGTAAGTATTCCATCCATCTTTCTTTGTGTGGTATTTGTAAGTTTTCTATCCATCTTCTTTTGTGTAATTGAAATAATTCAAGCAAAGTTGAAGAGGTGTTTTGTCTTTCCATCACACTCTGTTCTGTTCTGATCCAGGTTGCAGATTAGTATATGGTCCATATGACACAAAATATGTGAGAGTGCAAAATCCCTAATCAGATAGGGGCAAGAAACACATGAGCATGTACAGCTTTCCCTGAAAGAAGGTCACACAGAGAGGAATGTGCTTCAAAAAGCACTTCACAACAGGTCGGATTTGAAAAAAGAAAACCCAGACACATACCATGCCCACCAATCACCCTAACAAATTAGGCGGTCGGGCAGCATCAACAGTCAGGCTACCCAGCGACACACACCTGTAGATGCAGGGACAGGTCACTTGAGGTTACTTAATGGGAACCAGAACTACATGTTGAGCTTTGGAGAATAGGTGAAAAAAGAATAGGTCCCATGGGGATTGCCCAGATTACCATCAGCCAGATCACTGACCTGGTTTTGGAAAGGTAGTCAATAAAGGACAAATGGTCATGTCTTAATCCTCCAAATCCACAAACTAATTTACAAATGAGAGAGTAATGTGCTTCTTAGGCATGTCGAAGTCGAAGGAAAGAGTTCATGTTGGACTGGGCCCTTTCTGCAGGGTCACCCCAGATTTCTGCCATTCTTTGCTAAACCCGTTTTTGTTGACTCTTAACTCTGTGCACATTACTCCTTCGAACCAGTGATACATTTCATGTGCTTTCCTTAGTAAACATAGTAAATTGGTATACAACTGATTGGTAAATTTCGTTTACTTTAATACCTAGTATATAATGCTAATTATACCCAGGGCTTGCAAGTTAAATGCTGCTAGTGGGCTGTAGCACTCATCGTGCCACCCACTAATGTAGCAGTGTAACACCTGTGTCTGGCTTGCCACTGCAGCCTGTTGTGCAGTTTTTAAACTTGCATTTCAATCTGGCAATTTAGACCTTTTAGCAGTCCTAGTCCTTCTTTTTTAATGCTTATACATCACTAGTAGGGTAGGCCCCCAATGCTCGTAGGGCACAGTGCATGATATTTAAAAAGGACATGTGTGATAAAGTTTTACGTGTTCTGACAGTAAAAAAAACTCATAATTTATTTGTCATTATAGCAAGGCTATCTCTCCAGTAGACTAACACTCTGTTACCTTATTAGGCTCTGTAAGTGAGAACAGATAGTGAAATGCATATTCTACTCATTTGAATTGTAGTTTAAGTCCCCTTTAATGGTAATAAGTTACTATTCTGAAAATGCCACCTTTTAGAAAGTTGAACTATACAAAAAGTGATGGAGGGAATGCTTGAATTAGTCACAGCCACTGTTAATTACTCAGTCTGCTTCACAGTCCATGGTTATTTTTCACAACATGCCACCTCAGTTTGAAGCCATCCATATGGCTCAGTGCCCCCCAAGAAAATACACCACTGATTACAAGTGTTAACGATTCACACTTGGGGTGCTATTAGCTCGAGCGCATTATCCGCCATGCTATATGGAGAGACTTAGCGGAGTGAGAAAAGGGTCCAGGAAGACCCCTGTGCTGTGAGCAGGAGCAGGAGAATAGCTGGTAAGTGAAAGTCCAACTGGAACCAAAGGCACGGCTGATTTCCGAAGATGGGAAGGCTCCAAAAGACACGGGGGCTCCAACGTCGGAAACAGAGATCTGGAAGTGACGAGGGAGACCCGAACGGACCAAAAAACAACTAGAACGAGAAGCTTTCGTGTTGCAGACGCATCTCCTTTTATGTGGGCGGAGACTCAGTCTCTGCTGCCTCGGAAGTGGATCATGTACAACTGTGACAGTACACCCCCCTATGGAACCCCCCGCTGGTTTGGGCTTTCAAGGGTATTTATGATGAAATAAACGCACCAAACAGGGAGCTGGTACGTGGCCCACTGGTTCCCAGGTTCTGTCTGCAGGTCCATACCCCTTCCAATGAATGAGGTATTGGAGCTTACCCTGTACTCTACAAGAGTCCACAATGGCCCCCACCTTTTACTCCTATTACTTGTCAACCTCTTGAGGAGCAGGTTGGACTGGTAACGCAGTACCCAGTGCTACAAGTTTTAGATGGAACGCTGGGTGTATTTTCAAGGTATCAGGGAGTTCTAACCTCATGGCCACAGGATTGATTATTTCCACAATGGTGTAAGGTCCTATATACCGGGGTTTAAATTTGCGAACTCCTTTGATTTGC
Organism: Lissotriton vulgaris; assembly: GCF_964263255.1. Taxonomy (NCBI): domain Eukaryota; kingdom Metazoa; phylum Chordata; class Amphibia; order Caudata; family Salamandridae; genus Lissotriton; species Lissotriton vulgaris. The sequence goes on along the minus strand of NC_141695.1, from coordinate 1,544,348,509 downwards.
ACATTGCATGTGGACATCCAGACTTTATCCCCCATAGCGTATTCAGGGCTTGGGCGATAATGAGCATCTGCAGTTCTCTTATATGCCAATTTGGCATTCTCTAGATTTGGAACTGCTGCTTTTTGCACTTCCTGAATGTGTGTAATGAACTCTTTTGTTGCTGGGACCGGGGCAAAAGTTGCAGAATGGGAAAGCAGTAATCTGGGATGAAATCCATAAAAAACAAAGAAAGGGGAATAGTCAGTGGAAGAATGTATACTATTGTTTACGGAGAATTCTGCCGCCCACAAATACCTATCCCAATCTGCTGATGTTTGTAATAACTAACATCGTAGATATTGTTCTAAACACTGGTTAATTATTTCTGTCTGTCCAGCTGTTTGGGGATGATGCCCAGAGGAAAACTGCATATCTATCTAGAAGAGTTTACGCATCCCTTTCCAGAAATTGGACATGAATTGGGGTCCCTGATCAGAAACTAATACAGTGGGCAAACCATGTAACCCAACCATGTGTTGCACAAATAACCATGCTAGCTCTTGTGAAGTGGGAAGAGATTTCATAGGAGTGAAGTGGGTCATTTTTGTCAACATGTCTACTACCAACCATACTACTGTGTGCCCTTTTGCTGTTTTAGGCAGTTCTGATGCTAAATCCATTTAAATAGTATGCCAAGAGCTGGGAGGAGTCGGCAGGGGAAGTAGAAGCCCGTCTGGAATTTGATGTGAACTTTTGCCTTGTGCACAGACGTAGTTCTTTTGAATGTACGAATAGCATCAGCAAACATAGAGGGCAACCAAAAATAACGGCATAATAAATCTACCGTCTTTCTATAGCCGGGAAGACCTGCAAGTACGTGGGCATGACACCACTTCAAGGCTTGTTCCTGTAATTCCAGGGTAGGAACCACCAGTTTACCTTGTATATATAAGATGTTATCAATACTGTTCCCTTGATACTTCTTCCCCCAGTCTTTAACCTCTTTCGTGTTTTGGGCAGCTGCTACTCTTTGAATGAAATTTTCTTCTATGGTAAGTCCCCCTAATATACGTTCAGAAGCTATAATAGGAGGTGGCTTGGATACTTGCCCTTCTGACTCATATCCCAGTCGAGATAACGCATCTGCTTTCCCATGTTTTCTACCAGGCTGATATTGAATTAAGAAATCATATTCACTGAAAAACGAAGTCCAGCATAGTTGTCTTGTAGACAATGGTCTTGCAGATTTCAGAAACAGTAAATTCCTATGGTCAGTCAAAACAGTAACTTTGTGCAAGGTTCCTAACAGGTACTGTCTCCAATACTCAAATGCTCTCTTGGCGGCTAATAACTCTCTGTCCCCTACTGAGTAATTCTGCTCAACGGTATTTAGCTTGTGAGAATAGAAAGCAACTGGATGTAAACTTCCTGTGGAGGCATCTCTTTGGGAAAAGACACCCCCAGATACATCCGTTTCAACTATAAAAGGACGAGTAGGATCTGGGTGTCTCAATATGGGAACCTGAGTGAAAGCTTGCTTTAAAGACTGAAAAGTGGTTTCAGCTGCAGGGGACCACAAGAATTCTATGTTTTTCTTAAGCAGTTTGGCAACAGGGGATGTCAAAGTAGAAAAATTGTCAATAAAACGCCTGTAAAATTTGAAAAACCCCCAAAAACTTTGTACGTCCTTTACAGACTTAGGGGATGGCCATTGTGTAATTGCATCTACCTTCTGTGGACCCATACTGACCCCATCAGGTGGCAGGATGAACCCTAAAAAGGCTACTTTGGTCATGTGGAATTCACATTTGTAAAGTTTAACAAGCAAATGGTTGCCTCATAATTTTTTGCAGTACTGTGCGTACGTAGTGTTGGTGCTGCTCAATAGAGGACGAATATACTAAGATGTCATCAATGTAGGTAATGGCATAGACATCCAACATGTCCCTCAAAACCTCATTAATAAAAAACTGGAACGCTGCAGGAGCGCTGCATAGCCCGAAGGGCATAACTAAATATTCGTACAACCCAAACTTAGTGTGAAAAGCAGTTTACCATTTGTCTCCTTGTTGGACTCACACTAAGTGGTATGCCCCTCGTAGGTCCAGTTTTGTGAAAATTCTCGCTTCCTTAACCTGATCTACAAGGAAGATATTAGAGGCAGTAGGTATATGTTTTTTATGGTGTTATCATTCAAGGTACGATAGTCGATACAACACCTAAGGCCTCCCTCCCGCTTAGGGATAAAAAAAAAGCGGAGAAAATGCAGGGGATCTAGAAGGATGAATGAATCCTAAATGTAACATCTCATCTAGGTATTCATGTAAATAGAGGTTTTCTTTTTCGGTAAGAGCATATATGCGGCTGCAGGGTATCTGGGCCCCAGCTATTAAATCTATCCTACAATCGTAGGGGTGGTGTGGTGAAAGGGTTATGGCCTTTTGTTTGTCAAACACCTCTGCTAAATCTAGGTAACAAGAAGGAAGTTCAGGCTCGATTTGTGTACAGGATCCTAACACAGGGTGTGATACCTTTGGTTGTTTTATACAGTGTTCAATACAGAAGTGTGAAGAAAACGTAATTGTTCTCTGTCTCCAATCTATAGTTGGATTATGCTGTGATAGCGAGGAAACCCCTAAAACAACAAGAAATTGTGGTGATTGAATTAAATCAAAAGTGACTACCTCAGTATGAACACCCTCTATACACATGGACAAAGGAATGGTAACATGTGTAACCGGGCCAGATTTAATGGTACTACCATCTATAGTTTTGACTTCTTCTATGACAGCTTTTGCTTTAACAGGAATTCTTAACACCATGCGCGCTAGCGGAATTCCGCTCGCACTCTGGGTTTTGCGGAAACGCACTTTACGTGACGAGCTGGGCTCGTCATCAGCGTGCGAGGAGGCTACGCCATGACGAGCCCAGCTCGTCATCAGCGTCGAAGGGGTTAACGGTTTGGCCCACTTAAGATCTATAAAATTGCCTGTGGCACCGGAACTATCAGTGCACGGACTTTCATAGGGTGGTTTTCCCAGTCTATCGAGGTGTCTACATTAAAGTGTGAAGTCAGTGTACAAGCTTCTTCTGTAACTACAGGTTGAAAGACTATTACACCTGACCAACCTGAAATTCTTCTCTCTTTAGATACCAGGCTATTTAGTTTCCCTGCTCCTTTTGTTTCTTCGGTTTGCTGGAACACGTCCTCAAGAAATGCCCCTGTTTACCACAATAGAGGCATAATTTCTGGTCCCTGCAGTGCTGTCTTTCTTTGTTACTGATAGGACCCCTTATGCTCCCAATTTGCATTGGTTCAACCTCAGTTCCATGTCTTTTGGTCTCAGTGCGCTTTTCCCTGTATGTCATAAGCCCTGCCTCTGATCGCCCTCTCTCCCTTTTTCGTTCATGTAATCTGTGGTCCAATTTTACTGTCAAATCCATGAGGGCCTTGCAATTATTAGGTAGATCTGCTACCTGAGCCAATAAATCCTTAAACTCATCTTTGAGTCCCCTATAAAATAAGGCACTTCTTTTTTCTTCAGGCCAACCAGCTTCAAAACTCAGGCAGCTAAAATCAGTGATGTAAGAAATCAAATCTCTAGATCCCTGTTTCAAATTAAGCAGTTCCGAATCTACTGATTGTACAAACGAATGTCTGTCAAATAGACTTTTTAATTCCTCTTTGAACAGGCCATAATTATACAAAAGGGGATCATTGCGTTCAACCAATGGTATTGACCAAGTGGCTGTGACCCCACCCAAATATGATAAGACAAAAGTTACTTTGGCTTGTTCGGTTGGGAAACAGGCGGCCATGCACATGAAGTGCAATTGACATTGGTTAATAAAAGCCACAAAGCGAGAAGGGTCACCCATGAACCTTTCAGGAGGAGTTAACGGTATTGTGGGAGGAGTAGTGACCTGTATAACAGGACTACTGACTACTGGAGGAGTGAATGAAGTGGAAATGCCTCCCTCAGCCCTCTTTGAGGCATCATGGGCCATACCTCTCTCCAATGTATCAATTCTACTTGAAAGAGCTTGCATTTCCTTCTGTAGATTCCCTAACATGTGAGCTAGGTCTGCTAAGGAAATCTTATTCTCTTCCTTCTCACCCAGCCAGAGATTCCACGTGGGCTTCGCGTTCTGTCAGGCTTACCTGAGGTCTCTGCGGCGACAAGAGTCAGGAGACTGATGAATAATTACCAACTTCCCTCTACCACTAGACAACCCAATAAGGTCAAAGCAGTATCAGTGAATAGGGGAAAGAGGGGAGACAAGGTAGGAAGATGGCAGCAGAAGATCCAACACACGTCCTGCACCAAGGAAACACCAGAGGAGACCGGCCGAAGATCCTGTGAACAGAAGGCCGAATTAATGTGTTGCTAGATTGGGTACATAAAGTCCTATAAATATTGAACTATATAAACATTCTACCTGGGAATCTCCCCTCTTCCACTTGTGTCCATATATGTAAAAGGCTGAGAATCAGGTGCAATAATCCCTAAACAATAAATAAAACAAGAATTAACAACTGTGGTGTGGTGTGATGTTATAGCTGCAATGTAGTAACCTTAATGAGCTGCTTACCCCTTATCCATTGAAGTACATGATACCAGGTGGCAAATAAGGAATTGATGTTCGCAGGTTATTGATAGTGCAACCTGTAATAAAATAATGAAAACAAAATATGCAACCGCCTATTTTGCAGAGCTTCCAAGACTCATAGAATCATGCAAATGGGGGAAAAGGAAAGTGATAACAACATTCTGGTAAACTCTGATCTATGAGAAATTCAGCTAAGGAGCTTCTTACATCAGGAGCCAGTAATAAACACACTTGATATGTAAATGCAACATACAACACCCAACAATGCCTATAAGGAGAGCTTTAATGCAAGCTTTCATATCATATAAGAAAAATACAGATGCTCAGTGCGTGCCAAGAAAATACACCACTGATCGCAAGTGTTAAGGATTCACACTTGGGGTGCTATTAGTTAGCACGAGCATGTTACCGCCATGATGTATGGACAGACTCAGCGGAGCTAGAAAAGGGCCCAGGAAGACCCATGTGCTGTGAGCAGGAGAATAGTCGGTAAGTGAAAGTCCAACTGGAACAAAAGGCGCAGCGGATTTCCGAAGATGCGAAGGCTACAGAAGATGCGAAGGCTCCAGAAGATGCGGCGGCTCCAAAGTCAGAAACGGAGATCCGGAAGTGACGAGGGAGACCTGAACGGATGAAGAAACAATTAGAACGACAAGCGTTCGTGTTGCAGACGCTTCTCCTTTTATGTTGGCGGAGACTCCATCTCTGCTGCCTCGGACGCGGATCATGTACAACCGTAACATGGAACAGGGGCGGTGGGGATGCTAGGCCGGCTTCGTGAAGTGATGCAGTCCAAACTGCAGTGCCCACAGGTCGCGGTGCATGCAGTGGCTTGGTGGCAGTCTCGGGTGTCTTCGTCGGTAAGACCAGGGTTACAGTGGGAAGTGCGGCGGTCCCCTCTGCGGTGCCTTCAGGACACGGAGCCGACAGTTGCGTCATGTTGGTTTTTCTTCTGTTGCCGAACAAAAAATACAGTTCCCAGTGTCAGTAGCAGATGAACTTGCAGTCTTTGCTGTTCCTGAGACTTCTTGAACAGGGGGCAAGTTCTACCTCAAGCCCTTGGAGAAACTCAAATAAAGAAGTTGCCGAAAGTTCAGTCCAGTCCTTTCTCTTCCCAAGACAGCAGCAGCCACTGCAGGCAAACACAGCAAAGCACACGGTAGGGTAGTAGTTCCTCCTTACAGCTTCTCCAGCTCTTTTTCTTGGCAAGTTTCTGAGTCCAAAAGAGTTCTAAAGTCCTGCAGTCTGGGCCCCAATATTTATACCACATTTTCCTTTATTCCCTTATTACAGAGAGTCTCTGTGCTTTATACAAATCAGTTCTGTCCTCTATGGCCCAGCTTCCTGGCAGGAAGTGGAGACGGCATTGTGTAAGGCATACCAAGCCTATTCAGGTGCAAGGAAATCTCCTCCAACTACTCAAGATGAGCCCAGGTCTATTCAGCCCAGGCCTGTTTAATCCAGGAAAGGCATCGCACACCTCAACCCCCTAGTGGCTGTCCACAGTGAATGTGCATCCCCAGACCCAGTTACTCCAAAGCCAGACAGTCAACCCATAACCCAGCAGAGGCACATCGGATGGTTAAGCAAGAAAATGCTTACTTTCTAAAAGTGTTTAAAGTTAAGGAGGTAGGTCCCGGGACGTAGGGTAGGCTGGACCGTATACAATTTTTTGGAAAACAAATGCCACCCCCACCAATTCTCAATGCTCTTTACTACGAGCAAACAAATCAAAAATGAATTACAGATTTGTTTGGTATATTTATTTTTACCTTTTGTTTTAGAAATTTCAACGTATAGACTCAGACGAGTTGTCTGAGAAAGACACTCAACATGTGACAACTACTAGACAATAATGCAACAAAAAAGAATATACATCACAAAACAAGTTTCGAAAAAAGTTTCAAAAGAGAACACACAATTAATATGATACACCTTTCATAGTGAATGATCGTGTGAAAACATTCATTAAATTGATTGGAACATTTACTCAACCAAAAACAATATATCAACTCAATGAAAGAGACACGTTCTGGAAAAACATTGGAAGAATATAGACAAATTAATCAAATAGTCAGTGAGACTCAGAAATAAATTCTGGAGGAATTTGCAAAGGATACAGAATTTATTTCTGAGTCTCACTGACTATTTGATTAATTTGTCTATATTCTTCCAATGTTTTTCCAGAACGTGTCTCTTTCATTGAGTTGATATATTGTTTTTGGTTGAGTAAATGTTCCAATCAATTTAATGAATGTTTTCACACGATCATTCACTATGAAAGGTGTATCATATTAATTGTGTGTTCTCTTTTGAAACTTTTTTCGAAACTTGTTTTGTGATGTATATTCTTTTTTGTTGCATTATTGTCTAGTAGTTGTCACATGTTGAGTCTCTTTCTCAGACAACTCGTCTGAGTCTATACGTTGAAATTTCTAAAACAAAAGGTAAAAATAAATATACCAAACAAATCTGTAATTCATTTTTGATTTGTTTGTTCGTAGTAAAGAGCATTGAGAATTGGTGGGGGTGGCATTTGTTTTCCAAAAAATACTTTCTAAAAGTGGCATTTTCAAACACATCATTTAAAAACCATCTTTACTGAAAGATGTCTTATTAAATTCTGAGTTCAGCAAACCCAAACTCCGATGTCTTATTAAATTCTGAGTTCAGCAAACCTAAACTCCATTTCCCTATCTTATCCCAATGGGAAGTTATACTTGTAAGATGTTACCAAGTATCTCCCATTATATCCTAAGAGACAGCCTTCCAATAGTGATAAACAAAATATAATGGGGCAGATTTATAAGCCTTTTGCGCCGCTGGTGCAACACTTTTCCCATGTTAAAAGTGACGCAAAAGTGGAGCAAGGGGCTTGTAAATCTGCCCGAATGTATTTTACTATCAGGACATGTCACATTCACCAGTACAATGTCCTACCTTTTAAATACACTATGCCCAGACCATGGGGGTACCTTCGGCCTACCTTATGGGTGCCTTACATGTAAGAACAGGAAAGGTTTGAAGCATGGCAAGTGGGCGCACTTGTCAGGTCGACATGGCAGTCACAGCTGCACGCAGATACTGCAGTGGCAGGTAGGAGAACCCTTTGAAGGGCTGCTTGTGTGGGTGGCATCACCAGTGCTGCAGGTCCACTAGAAGCATTTGATTTATAGGCCCTGGGCACATACAGTGCACTGTACTAAGGACTTAATGGTAAACATGGAAATATCAGTCCATAACCATAATTTACCATAGGAACACTTGCACTTTAACAGTGATCAGGAGTCAGAAAGTGGGCGGAGACACTAAACCAGCGGAAACAGAGTCCAAACCAGGAGGCCAGAAAGCAAAAAGACAGGGAAACATGCCAAAAGTTGCCAGGTCTAACAATCACTTACCACAAAAGACGAATACTGTACCACCAAAAGCCCCCTGAGGGTGAATCAGCAGTGGGTCACGCCTGTGTAATTTCACATTCAATAACCCTAATGATCCTAAATATAGCTGGCCCAGAATCAAAAACTGGCATTCACCCTAAGAGGGAGAGTCGCCCACATATGGTTTTCCTCTCCAGTAGAAACATTAGTGGTGAAAAAATTGAAGGAACTAATTGCTCCAACCCGGAATAGATGCTGCACCTTGAACTTGTTAAAGAGTTAGAGAACATTGTCCCCTTCTCCGAATGACAGGCTGGTGGCAGACTGGGAGGAAGGGGAGGAGTTAACCAGGTAATGTCTCACTCAAAGTGGCCTATTTCTAAACCTAAGGTACACAATTATTAGAATTATTCATTCAGAATAAAAACCTTCTTCTAAAATAGCTGCCCTACACAGTTCAAAATGGTAGTGGAAATCATCAACAGTTCTTTACACCCTAAAGTTAGGCAAATTGTAGTCAATCTCCAACTAAAAAGGAACACGTTCAAATAATTCGGCCTTTACTAGGCATCAGCAGACTGCGGGAACCCAGCCCAAAGGTGTGCATTGAGCAGGTTAACACAGTTTGTTATGTTCCTCTCCCATATTCTGAAGACAATTCTGAAGACAGTATTCCAGATGAATCATTTGAGCTCTATAACTCCCAGAGTGGAGCATTAGGTTATCCCAAATCTTAACTATGAGAAGTGATGAGAAACCAAAATTATAGTTTCATGTAATCAAATTTGCTCAACAACCATAGGAAGAAGTGAATGCTGCAATACTTACCAATCCCACTGTTCTACATAGGCTTTGATACAAGGGAAATCAATATTATGTGCTGTCCAAGGTTGGCTGGACCCAATATCCTGATGAGGCTGTGGTGGACACAGTAATTACCTCTCATCTAATGCCTCTTAAAACTTCAGTGAAGTCAACTGATCTTTAGGATACCATGACCATATGAATTATTGATGTTTGTTGGGGACAATAGAGAACTTTGGAGGTCCCAACATCTGGGTACTGGGAATTGGGAAATGCCCACATGGTAATCAAGGCTGGTTGCCACTCCTTGGTCAATGAGGTGATAGTGACATGTGAGTAGACCAAGTTTTTAGTCGGGACTGATATTTTGAATAGAATATTGATTTACAAATTAAATCAATTTGACCACAATATGAATAGGTTTTCAGGGTAGAATGTAAAACCTACAAAGCCAAGGGAAGCCATTGCCATATGAAGGAGAAAAGGGGTAATAAAATCAATCTCTAGCTACTAAGCACTATGGAGCTTGGCATCAACTGTACATCATGTGACTAAGAGACTAAAAGTACTTGAAGAATGGGCATTCAGGGTGAAAGGCAATGTATTATCATTATCCCAGAAGAGGGCCAACAGGTGAGAAAGACGAATCTATGGTCAAACACGATTTGGTGTTGACAAAGTGAATTTGTAAAAAGCACTACAATCACCTTCCAGTTGCCGTCAGTGAAAGTAGAAAACTGATCCACACACCACTTCAAAAGATACTTTTCATTGGAGAGAGTTTGACCGAAAACATTAGAAAAAACTCAAGTGAAGTTATTTCCTTGCCCTACCTATTGGAAGGAGTTAAGAGAGACTAGCTCACTTGGCCTAGAGGATGGCCAAGCACATTGACTATCACTGAAACCATGGAGCTCCACTTTAAAGGGAACCGAGGAGGTTATCAGGCCATATATTCTGGGAAGGACATTGAACATCATAATCAGCCTGGGTGTAAAATTCCACTCCGCTTGCAGAGCTTGTGGAATTCGTAACTCTGCACTACACAGAAAGCAGAGTACCTAATAAATTCAGTTTTCTGCCTTTTTTTGTTTGGTATGCTTGAGCCATATTTTTGCATGTCCTGGCAAGATTGACAAGTCTTGTCCGATGCTCCTGAGTCCTAGTGAGATTTACCAGCCTCCTGCCAGTGCCCGAGACTCTTGCTAGCTGTCCGGATGGCGAGCTTGAGAGATTTGAAGGCTGCTAGTGCAGCTTTATGCCACACCAGTGACATCCAGTACCATGTTCCTGATGACAGCGAGAGACCGCCAGTGACCACGGCTGCATCCTCGAGCAGATTTTCTCCTCGAGAAGTTGCTAAATCTACTTGAAAAGATGTTTTATAGTTAATTTTCTTCTCCAATGGACTGTTCAAGTCATTTTTTAGTGTCAGGAGCCTTTATTTATTTTACTTATTTTTTTATCACCTTAACCGCAGTGGTTTTTCTACCGCGGTGCGGGCGTTCTGAAGAGTGGGCGGAGTTGCGTCGGCCGGTGGCCGATGGCAGCACTAGGGAGGTAGTGCTGCCGTCGGCCGTTGGCCGACCGCAGCACGGAAGGGGTTAACAATGAAGAAGTGTCCCTGAGACTCCAACTTCCTGTTCCTGTCCAGCAGGCTCATCCCAGTGCTTTACCCATCTCCTGGTCCTTTTCCTTTGGAGATGTAAGGATCACTCTTTTTGTCTGCTGTCTGAATACCATTGGATTTAAGGACTTTGTTTTTGTGATATCACAAATAAGTTCAAAACCTGCTGTCTAAGGGTGTTTGTTTCATAGAGGGCATGCACCAGGATTTATTTGTACTTTTATTCAATTTTTTAAACGTATTGCAATGTGTGGCCTATAGTTTATTTGGGGGGCATTTATTTTGCAATAAATGTTTCTTCTTTTGTAAATGAAAAATGTTGCACAGTTCAGTACATTTTTTCCATGTTTTAAAACACATTTACAATTTTTTTTTTACTATATGGCCTAGTCTGCCAATGGGCCACCCAGCCAGTAAGCCGAGTACTGGGCATGGGTGCATGAAACACCTGTTTCTATGCTGTCTGTTGAATTGAAAGATCATTTAAGTCAGGGATGGCATTGGATTAAATTAAAAATAATGTGTTTTTGGGGGTATTTCCCCTTTTTTCTGCAAAACGTGTATCGATGAGGTAATACATATTTAATGCCTTTAGAGGGTGTGTGTTGTTGTGAAATTTTACAGCTCAGTTAATTTTTGTTTTTGGCATTGCTGAAATGATGCTGTTTTCTTCAGTGTTAACATGTCTCCGTTGTCTTGCCAGTGTATGTGTTTTTGCCAGAGGCCACCATTTGTCTTTGTTACACAAGCCATGTTGCCAGGGACCATTTTGTGTAGCCAGTGTGCATAGGCCTGCATGTGTTTCTTTTACTCCATGCTTCTTGCTTGTTGTTTGACCATATGTCGGTGGCCATTTTGTGCAGCAAGCCAGTGTGCTCATGCCATAGGCCTGCATGTGTTCTTCGTTGTGGCAATACCTCCTTGCTGGTTGTTGCTGTTTAACCATGCGGCCGTGGTCATTTTTTGTAGCAGCCAGTGTGCTTTTGCCATAGGCCTGCATGTGTTGTTTGTTGTGGCCATGCCTCTTTGCTTGCTGCTTGTTGTTTGACCATGTGGCTAGTAGCTATTTTGGGAAGCAGCCTCTGTGCTTTTGCTATAGGCCTAGATGTGTTCTTTGCTGTGTCCATGCCTCCTTGCTGGTTATTGTTGGTTGCCCATTTGGCATGTGGGCATTTTGTGCTGCCAGCCAGTGTGCTTATGCATTAGGCTTGCATGTGCTCTTTGTTGTGACCATGCCTCCTTGCTGATTGTTGTGTTTGAGCACGTGGCAGGCGCCCATTTTGTGTAACACACCAGGGTGCTTTTGCCATAGGCCTGCATGTTTTCTTTGTTGTGGTCTTGCCTCCATGCTAGTTGTTGTTTTTTGACTGTGTGGCCGGCAGCCATTTTGTATAGACAGACAGTATCCTTTTGCCATAGGCATCCATGTGTTTTTTGCTGTGGCCTTGTCTCTTTACTGGTTGTTGTTGTTTGATCATGTCGCCGGCCATTTTGTGCACTCACCCTATTTTTTAGTTTTCAAAGAGAGATTGATAGGAGAGGGCTATGCCTTTTTGTATTTGACTATTTTTTTTACTTTTCTCTGCTATCAGTTTACTATGATGCTTGAGGGTCATTGTAGTATTTGTATATTATGATGGGTTTCTCACAGTCCCCTAGTATCCCTTAGTACACCAGCAAATAATTATTGTTTTTATTTCAATTTATTTAATTTGATTATGAAAATGTTTTTATTTGAATTTGTGTTGTTTGTTTGTTTTTACATTTCTCCACCATCCATTCACCACCTACCTGCCATAATTGCACAACACACACACACAAGTTAGATTTTTAAGTATTTTCCTTTCTTCCCCTGTATCCCCTGCATGCCATAGGTGCACAATACACAACAGCATTCATTTTTTAAGGATTATTAAATTTTCCCCTTGACCACCCCCCGCAGGAGGTGCACAACACACACCAGCATTTATTTCTTAAGGATTATTCTATTTTCCCCTTGACCCCCCCTTTTCTGCTATTGAGTAGATGTATAGCAGCATTCTTTTAGTAAGGATTATTCCATTTTCCCCTTGACTCACTGTATTAATGTGTTAAGCATTATATAAATCCCCCCTGCACCTCCCTGACTGCCTCTGAATTCTCCCCTACATGCACACACAGCAAACAGTGATATCTGCATGCTTTTAACCTGAATGGAAATTAAATATTATATTCAGATGATGTGGTTTGACTTTGCAATGCAATGCTGTTGTTAATTATTTAGGATAATAATGATTACTTAAGTAACCACACTAAATGTTCTTGTCTGTACTAATTCAAACTGCAACAATGCCATGTTTCACTCAAGGTTTTTCCTGCTTGTTTGCTTTGAGGTGCACAAAAGACATCACCCACAGTACAGCCAGTCATGTAAGTCCTCCAATCTCGTTCACTTGTGCAGCTAAGTGCCACTGCTAACTGACAACTTCACGATGGCCCCAAAAGAAAGATGCTGCCAAGAAAGTGGCCAGTTGGGAGGAGAAGAAGCAGATTTCTGCCACTCGCGTGCCAACCAGAACCCTTTTTTGGCAAACTTATGCCTGCTGAACTGGTCTCCAGATGGCAAGCAGGGCTCAGCACTCACGCATCAACAGCACCACCTTAACATAAGCCCAAGCCTGTGTCTCAGCGATGCAGTCATTGCAATCATGTTGATGCCAACAAATTGAATTGGATTTGTCTCTTTTGCAAAGTAGTACCCAATCTTTGCAGGGAAGTGGAGAACAGCTGCAGCCAGCCATGAATCTTACTGAAGTAGAAGCAGGTTGAGCCTACTGAGCAAGAGGCTTCTCGATACAGCCATTGGCTTCCAGATGTCCAGCAAGAAAAGGGAAGGGTACCCCACCATCTTCTCCTAACTGCCCTTCTGATGATCTGGGCATGGATAGGAACCCGGATGAGTCCAAAACATGCCAGGAAAAGCTCATGAAATGGAAAGTTCCTCATTTCCTTACAATTATGGAAGGAGATGAAGATGACAACAAGACAGTCATTGTGGAAGCTTGCACAGAGGAGACCGACATTACCCCCTGCTATTCAACCTGCTCCAAGGGATGTGGCACCACCACCCCCCCCTGCTCCTATATTTGTAAGGCCCATGCAACCTGCATCCACTACTAGTATGCACTGCAGAGAGCCAATCGTCAACACACCTGCTTACCTCCAGTTCTTCAGGCATTGGCAGTGGCACCAGTGGCCCAATGAAAAGGTACTTCTGCCTAGTTTGGGACTTCTTTACAGTTAGCAAGCGGAGGACAATATTGCAAAATGCTCCATTTGCAATGCTAGTGTTCGCTGAGGTAAGCTTGGTACGCACTATGGTACTGGAGGCCAAGCGACCTTTTTGAGAAAACATCACACACTCCGCCAGAGGCGAACCTTAATCAACTTACTGCACATGGTGGTAGTCAAGGTGATGTGGGACGAGCATTGACTCTGGAGCCTTTGATCAGAGTTGGAGGTGTAGGTTGTGAGCAGGAAGAACAGATTGACATCTTTATGCAAAGCAGCCCTGTCACCAGCAGTCACCCACCTCAGCAACCCCTCAATAGCACATGACTCAGATGGAGACAATTACATCAACAACTGAAGAGTGATAAAAACAAAACAAAACACCACATCCAGAGGAAAATCTTGACGTGGTGAAAAAACAGACAAGAAGTGAAGGAAAACCAAAAGTAGGTTGAGTAAGAACCCTCACTCACCACCTAGTGGTGACATGCTTCATCACTGGGTTCCCACTGAAAAGACCTAGCGTCTTTCCAGTGTGCTACAACGCCTGTTTTGCAGCGGAGCTGGTTGTTGTGAGTGTTGAGGGTGCAAACAGAAAAACCGAATTGTGATAAGTGAGTGCAAATGATTAAAAAGTGCGTAGTTGTGACAGTCAACTATTTTATTCAAAGTCCAACCAGCACTGGTTAAAAACAATTTAGAGTGGAAACATAGGGTAAGTCTCAGTAATTAAAGACACCCAGTCCACTGAGTGAAAAATTGGTCACTCAGTGGACTAGGTGTTTTTAATTACTGAGACTTACCCTATGTTTCCACTCTAAATTGTTTTTAACCAGTGCTGGTTGGACTTTGAATAAAATAGTTGACTGTCACAACTACGCACTTTTTAATCATTTGCACTCACTTATCACAATTCGGTTTTTCTGTTTGCACCCTCAACACTCACAACAACCAGCTCCGCTGCAAAACAGGCATTGTAGCACACTGGAAAGACGCTAGGTCTTTCCAGTGGGAACCCAGTGATGAAGCATGTCACCACTAGGTGGTGAGTGAGGGTTCTTACTCAACCTACTTTTGGTTTTCCTTCACTTCTTGTCTGTTTTTTCACCACGTCAAGATTTTCCTCTGGATGTGGTGTTTTGTTTTGTTTTTATCACTCTTCAGTTGTTGATGGAATTATTCCTTTAGGGGTAAGAGAGTGATTTGTCATAACCTTACTCTCTCTTTGTTTATTAGTCAGATGGAGACAACACAGCAACAGAATGCAGTGACAGGCCAAAGACGTGCATTGAGTCGACCACCTCCTGGTACCCTTCGGAAGTCACCTTCACCAGTGGCACCACCAGCAATAAAATCTGGGCTACTGTTATGAGTATGTTTAGGCAGGATGGGACCCCACGAATGCAAATACTCAATGGCACATTTTTACAAAAGGAAGCTGGCTAAAATGTTAACCCTGATCAAGTCAGCAACTTACTGACCATATGCAGAAGAATCTGCACTCTTTATAGTCATTCTTTTAAAGTCCTGAAGCAATTGAGGATCATTCAGCATTCTAACAGAGTACCAGCTAAACCTCTCATACAGGAGGTGCCAGCACATTGAAACTCCACTTATTAGATGCTTCAATGTCTATTTAAGCAGTAAAGATGGATCAATGAATGTGTCAACCAAAGAGGAGGTAATGTAACTAAAAGCATGACCATTAGGATAGACAAGTGGAAACTAGTTAAATGCCTAACAAAGATTCTACTTGCTTTTGAGGTTTTCACAGGGAAGTCAGTAAGGAGGAGAGTACGAAGGGCCAGCCATCCCATTGTTGTATCTGCAAAAGGAGCAGTTAAAAAACATGTCTGACAAGTTCCCAGCTGTGGGCGATCAATCTGAAGATGTGGATAATTTGGTTCAGAGCTTAATCCTTCATTTGATTGAAAATACAAGACTTTAAAGAGACATTGTGTCATCCAAAAAGTATATCTGTGCCACAATACTGGATACATATTACAAAACTATAATGGCCACTTTCGTTCCATTTTTCAGAAGGGACATTTCAGAATACAAGAAGGGGATTGTTGAGAGAGCTGGGGTCCTGGAAAGAAAACAGCTGGAACATACAGTCCCACTTACTGAAAGAAGTTCTGGGGTGCTACCTTCAACTTCCAGACAGGGGAATCCTGTCTCACAGCAGCCAATACCAGCGACAAGAACACCAGCAGCAACAACAACAGGAATAGAAGAATTGTCCATAACCCCTGCATTGGCTTGGTATCTAATGGCAGGGCTTACGTCCAGTGCAGAGATGCTGGCAAAACAAGTCGAGTAAGTGGCAGCATCAATGACCTTTGCAGGAATGTTCAATGAGTATCTGGATGACCCAAGAGAGGTTTATATGGATCAAAACCCATTGGTGTATTGGTATGAGAAGATGAATCAATGGGCACAGCTTAGCAGGCTGGCAATAACGTATCTAACCTTATGATAGCCGGTGTGTCTGCTGAGTGTGTGTTCAGTGAAGCTTGAGCAGCTGTCACGGTGAGAAGAACCAGTCTCTCGCCTCAAAATGTGGAGAGATTGACCCTGATCAAAAAGAACCAACATTTTATACCACCAAAGTACACCTTTCCTGAAACACTACAGTAGGAAGATGATGGTGATTGGTCAGATTCAGATCAGAGGGTGTTAGCTTACCAACCTCTGGGCCAACCACCTGAGTCTGAGGATAAACTCTATTTTCCTGACAGAGTAGGCCGCCATAGAACTTTTATCACAGAATTTATTTGCCAAAAAAATGAAATGATCTGTCTAGGGGAACATCATAATATTTTGTCTGCTTTTGTCTGACTAACTTATGCAGCCCTACCGTTTTAGGCACATGTATGGCCACATTGGAGGTGGACCAGTGTGCAGTGAAGGATATTGAAGAGAATATGCCTTCCTCCCTCCATCCAATGCCTATCCTTTTTTTCATCCTCTAGTAGGACTGCCCCAAGAAATTTGATTCACAAAGACTGCCCCAATGTGTGTTACATGCATCAAAGTGGATCAGCAATTGTGTACCACCACGCTTGGATTAGAACAGGTACATTTATTGCACCAATGAGAGATATAAGGGACTGTGAGTGATAATTTCATGGGGTGGCTGACAGTGAGGAAGGGTGTTCAACTATAATTAGTGAGCCTGATTGTGATGATTTGCAATGTTTGAGGTCTAATGGGTGAACACTTTTCCTCAAAGTGATTGGTCCTTCCCCTTTCACACTTAGGAAGATTTGCTTGCCAAGTCAACTCCTTTTTTTCTGGTTCACAAATTATTCTACAAGGACCAAACCAGTCCATTTAGTTAGCAAACACAAACCTTCACTGGGGCGTGGCCAGCAGCCTATCGAGTAAGCGGCTTTGGTCTGGGCTGGCCGATCCCCACCCAGTGCCATACTGCAGACCTGTGTCTGACTTGTTGCCCTGACTACTCCCCCCCTGGACTGCTGCTACACTGGGGAGGCGGCCAATGCCCTCATAACCAGTGGCAATGCTGATAACCTTCATTTTGACTCAGCACTTGTTTAAGCCACAAGGTTGCAACTTATGATGGCAGCTGCCTTGGCCTATGGACCCTCAGGTGAGCGGTAAGCCTGCTGGTTGCCTCTTTTTATGGTCTTCCTGGACCTAATGCCCACTGGTGGTGGGGGCTGCCCCATGGGAACCCCAGCTGGGTGTACCCAATGCAGTCCTGGCAGGGAGCTGTACCCTTTGGGCTGGGGTGACTTGGGGAGACGACCCCTATTATCCTGGAGAGTGCACAAAGAGATTTCCCTGACCCGACTTCTGGTGGTCAAGAGGGGGAGAACCGCCCTACACAACATAGCGCAACATTGACTCTGCCTATGAAGAGGAAGCGAGGGCTAAGAAAATGTGTTGGCCTAGAGCTCACTGTCCAGGGGCGGCTCTCACCTGGAGTCTGATGAGGGCTGTCTGATTGCTGATAAGACAGAGGTGAAACAGAGAGTGTGGGGCTCAGTTGGAGCACGTTGAGCCTGTATACTGGCAGGCACCTGAAAGACAGATAAAAGCACACATTGGACACTGCTGATAAGACAGAGGTGAAACAGAGAGTGCGGGGTTCGGTTGGGGCACATTTAGCCTGTGTACTTGCAGGTGCCTGAGAGGCAGATAAAAGCACACATTGGACCCAGGGAGGCTGTCGCCCACAGGGGTGTTGCCATCTGCACGGGAGCCTCTTTCTTTTATTTATCTTCAATTCCCTGGCCAGGAGCAGCTCTCCCATGGAGACAGGTGAATGCTGCCCAACTGCTGCGGAGACAGAGGTGATACAGCGAGTGGGGGACCCGTCTGGCACACGTTTGGCCTGTATACTGGCTGGCACCCAAGAGGCAGATAACAGCGGGCCTCACTTATTGGAATTGGGTTGGCAGGTGTGGAGCCTGTCGCCCATCTGAAAACTGTCCTGAATCACAGGTATTATGAGGGCAAAGTGGGATGGCAAGCCAACGTGGACAGAAGGTCCAGCACTGTGATTTCTTGCCTGAGCGGGCCCCTATTGCCAGCACTCCTCGCAAGTTTAATGTACACTGGGTGGCGGAAAGGCCCTGAGGAGCTAGGAGATGAGGGCTAATCCTTTGCATAGGAGCCTTGCAGGAACCCTAATGAATTTTTTTATGTTGTACTGATTGTATTTGGATGACACGGATTTGCTGGGGTGGGGCTGTTTGTGTGTTATAGGGTTATTAGTTAAGGGATCTGAAGATGAAATATGCTGGGGACCTACATACTGGAGAGTGATGGTAGGCTCCCACCTCTCCAGGCAGAGGGCACACGTCCAGAGGAGAAACTCCATACCTTATCTGAAACACATCAATGACTAACCTCACACCATATAAGATTCTCACTTGAAACATTAGGGATATGCCCACTATGTCTAAACGCTACAAAATATTCTCCTATTTGAACAGGAGTGGAGTGCACCTTGCTCTATTGCAAGAGATCCACTTGTTAGCTATGGAGGGGGATGCACTCAAAGACAGGTGGCGGGGTCCGGTATACTTCACCTCACACTCAACATTCACCAGAGGAGTGTTGATCTGGATAGACCCGGAGGGCCGATATGTGGTGGTCACAGGCAGATTAGATGGTCGGGATGAAGCATAATGAATGTCTATGGGCCCAGCGCAGACCAGGGAGATTTATTGTCTAAGCTGTCTTGCACCCTGGTGGCATGTACCTCACTGCACGATTCTGAAAGGGGACTTTAATTGTATAGCTGACCTCTTGATGGACCAATCACATCTCTGCTTGGAGCGGTGCCTGTTCATCACGTGGGGAAGACCTTCACATAATGACAGAGTAGATAGGGACTGATACATACCTGAAAATGCCTCTACCTTACGATTCAAGACTACTTTTATTTCTCCCATGTGCACGACCTCCATGTTAGGCTGGACACCTTCCTGTGCTCCCTAGATATCCATGCCCTGACCCATGATGTGGAATACATGACACGCACAGTGTCTGATCATAACTCGGTCCTCTTGCATCTACAGTGGGGGACCCCTGGCAAAATCACACCTAATTTGCAGCTCAAACCGGAAGCACTGAAAGACCAGATCTTCCTTGACGACATTAGGGGACACCACCCATTACTTTGCTGAGAATGCAGACACTGCCTCATCTAGATTGACAGAATTGGATGTCTTTAATCCAATAAACAGGGGTAGATGCATAGCAACCTCTATAGGAGTCTGACATACCCTGGAGATGGAGCTGAAGGCAGCTGATCGGGAACTAAGGACCTTATAAAGACAGACACCGGGGCACCCTGAGCAAGGCCAGGCCCTGCTGGATGCCAAAGAGGGAATGCCCACCTAGGTTGAGTGGTTGCTGTGTTTTGATTATGAAAGATATATGGAACAGGCACATGCAGGAAGGGACCAAGTGGGCTCCCTATTGGCCTGGCTGGCCAACCCGGCCCGAAAGGGCTCGCCAATCGTTGAATTTGAGGGCAATGATGGACACCGAATATCAGAAGAGCAATGCTGTACTTCAACTGCTCTTGGTTTATTTTTCTCACTGTTTTTCGATAGGAACACATCTGTGAGATCAGATCTAAGAGAGTCATTGACACTGAGTCTCCGTTGTGTGTCCTTTTTTAATTCCCATTTTGCTTTTGGTTTCTTGCACTGCACCATTCACATAAGAGAGTCTTTCCCTCTTACACTATTCTCCTGTATAAAACTCTACAAGGGGATACAACTATTTTCTCCTGGGCGAAGTATAGTCGTTTGGCATCCCAGATGATGACACTGTGCACGTAATGTGTAATGATGGGACACCAATGATGCCTTACTGAGTTTTTCTGTTTTCTTCTAGGTCATCAAAGTGATGGTCTTTCATTATGCATCTTGACTCTGGTTTCTATTTAAACCCTTTCTGATTGTCTTTTGTACTCTATTTTTTTAGCACTTGAGACTTGTAGTGTCCATACTTTAAGGAACACTCTTTTGAATAGACTTCGGACTACTTTGTGATTAAGGACTTAAAGTCAACCAGCAGAAGTGTAGGCTTTTCTACCCTACAATGGGCTTGGTAAACTCCAATGGGAACCTTGCTGTCAGGGATATTGTGGCATGAAGATATACCATTCCCAATCCGACTTACTAGAAGGGAACATGGGGGCTGCTGTAATATCCTTGAAGACCAACATGGACTTCTGAGAAAAAGTACCACTATCAGTAGCTGGATTGATGAAGCTTTTAAAAATGGTGGCAGCTGTATTTTTTCTATGATGCTGCCTATATGCATGCCAAGTAAATGGTGTACTGACCTAGACTCCCTTGCAACAGCCTTTCTCTGGGGTAACGGTCGGCAATCGAGTAGCCCTGAGGACAATGAAGCACCTGACTGGTGACGGCAGGTTTGCAGTCCATGACTTTGAAACATATTATTTAGCAGTGCAATGCAGTGGTTCACTCGATGGGTAGCAGGCATGCACAAATGAGCCATTTATACCAGACCTTGATGTGCTTTTACAAATACTACTGAAAGTGGGTGAGATTCCGTCTGAGTGCACTGGCTAGGTACAGGCCGTGAGGCGCTGCTGGAGAAGATGCCTCCAAAAAACACGTAGTCAAATCACATATTCACCGGATGCCACCATGACAGTACTACATGTACTGCCACATGGGGGACTCTGGGAGGGCATTAGAGACTGGACACAGGCGGGAGCAACTAGACTAGGGGACATTTACAGAGAAGGGGAACTCCACCCATTCATGGAATTTAGAGAGGGATCCCCAAAGCCACTTCTTATTACATAGGGGGTGACGGTGGCTGTACGAGGACCCTGGAGGGCAGGCCCCTCAGAACCACAACCTCACAACACTTGCAGATACAGTGGCATAACGGGATGCATAATGAAAGCAGTCCCATTCCTCTATAGAACAATGGGAGAGCATGCCCTGCAACCACTAACCATACTGAAGGATCGTTGGACGTTGGACTTAGGCACCCATAAGAATGACAAGGACTGGGCAAATGTTTTAGCCAGGAACCCCAAGGTGTCGATAAATGCCTGGTTCAGACTAATTACTTTCTTTATCCTGCATAGGGCATAGCTCACCCCGGGGCACATTAACAAATGCTTCCACAGGGAGGATGCGGGATGCCCGCGGTGCGGTGTACTTGAAGTAGAATTGTTTCATATGATCTGGACATGCCTGGCACTGCATGGCTACTGAGACAAAGTCACAAAGAAAGTGGTGTCATTCATTGGGCATAAAGTATGATAAAATAATGTTTCCCTTTAAAAATTATCAACAAAAAACCCACCCCCTCTACCCATATCAGGCCCTCCCTTCTCCCCAAACAAATCTCACCACCCCCAACCAATGTCCAACAAAGAAGAACACTGTCCAAGAATGTCCAAAAAACACCAAGTCCCATCTCCTTTCCCACCCTCTCCACCTACAACAAAAGTAGTGTGGCTCACTGGTTAGAGGCGGCAGACCCGAGAGCAGAGGACGGCCCGGGACCAGGGTTCGATTCCCGGCGCGGCAGGTTTCTGGACCAGGGTCAGCGGACTCGATAATTCTCTCGCCTCGGTGCCCACTCTGATCAGCGATCACACTCGGCAACTCTGGGCATTAGCTTGCCTCATCTTCACTAACGGCCCCACCAGACCGCCGGGGATGCCTGGTCTCACCCTGGAGATACCCATTAAGGGACCATCTCTCAGGGAAGCCAGGAAGGGTTTCGCAGCGGTCGAAGCGCCTTGGGACCCTACGGGTAAGTAGTGCGCTATATAAATGCCAATACATACATACATACATACAAAACAAACAATTTAAAAAATGGCTCAGAAGAGGGTGTCGTCAATCTGGGGCCAGAGTTGATCCAGGCTCTGCTTTATCCTTTCCAACCGACCCTTAAAACGGTCCATCCACTTCAGGAGGTGGCACTGGAATACACGGTCTGAGCGGGAGGGGTGCAGTAGTGATGGTTAGGGCCCCTGACTCCTGGTAGTGGTGCCAGCGATGTACTGGCCAGGAAGCTGGAAGCGGAGGATGGCTGGATGAATTGGGTACCAAGGCAGAGCCAGATGCTTCTGCATCCTCATCCTCCATGGCCACCAGCTCCCAGTATTTGGCCTGGATGATCTCCAGTCTCTGCTGCCGCAGCCAGGCTGCTATCTTCTGCAGTGCCGGTAGTGGTGGTGGACCAGCAAGAGTAGCTATATCATGGAAAAACCAAAAAGACAAATTGTAAACAATGCTTTGTGCAAATGCTTGTGTAAAATTAAATAGTGTGTGACACAGTAGCCGGACACTGCTGGGCCCCTGGGCCCATTGGAATTTGATGTGAATAGGGGAGTCACAGGGTCATTTGTTGCCCACACGTGCCTTACATAAAACGCACTGACTGGCTGAAAAGAATTAAGGTAGAATAAGACCAGATTAAAACAAGCATTTGCCATGCAATAGGTCTCACCTTTGGGACCTTATAAGTGCTTAGCCATGCAGCATATTATCCTTTATTGCACATTAGCTATTAAAGGTATTAAAGTTTGGGGTAAATTAGAACCACAGAGACCACTCATATACTGCCAGTCTCACAAACCTCATATTATCTTTCTACTTAAGTGCTGGAAAAGAGTTTAAGAGTTGACTTTACTGTAATCTCAGTGCATTAGCTAATACTTTTCAATCTCACTTCCTCACAGGGGAGAAGCGTGCTCACTTATGTGCATTAATCTAATCAAAGGGGTGTGTTTATTTTTAAAAAAACTGGGCTATTCGCACTTCTGTATCTGTCCCAAACCATAGACCCCACACTGAGCCTTTCCAGCACTTTAAATGTTTCTTCCACTTTGCACATATGGTATGGATGTTTGGGAAGTGAGCAACGATGCTTTGGAGTAAGTGGCCGGGTGACTTTCTTTCATAAACATGGCACCCCTTTCACGATGGTGGTTGGAGGGGGGACAATGGCGTGATGGAACATTGGAGTAAGCGGCCGGGCGGCTTTTTTTATGAACATGGTGTCTGCTTTATGAAACATGAAGCTGGGCACGTGTGAAGTGCTGCTCTGCTGGCGAGAAGCCAGTTAAATAAAATAAACAAAGTGTGAGGGCAAGCAACACAAAGGGTATGGATGTTGGTGGGGAACAATTGCAGGTCAGAGTATGTGGCTAGGTGGTTTTCTTTTATAAACACAGCACCCTCTTCACAATGGTTGTTTGAGGGAAATGCCGCACTGGAGTAAGCAGCCGGGCAGCTTTCTTTAATGAACGTGGTGCCCGCTTTAAGAAACATGAAGCTTGGCAGCCGTCAAGTGCTGTTGTGCTGATGACAATCCAATTAAATGTAGTAAATAAAAAAGAAAAGTTTGAGGGCAAGCAGCACAAAGGTTATGGATGTAGGAGGAGGTGAGAAAATGATGTATTGGAGTAAGTGGCTGGGCATCTTTCTTTTATAAACACGGCATCCGTTTCACAATGGTTGTTAGAGGAGGGGCAATGGTGCACTGGGGTAAGCGGATGGGCAGCTTTTTTCAGACCATGATGTCAGCTTCTAAAAACTTGAATAACGGTAAATGCTGCTGTGCAGACGACAAGCCAGTTCAATAAAATTAAAAAATTCAGATGGAAATGACAAGGGCCAGGGCAACATTTTTTTTTAAAAGCACCAACGGGTCAAAAGACGACTGCTGCAGGGGCTGTGTGCCTGAGCAGGTGTTGCGTGTGCTTGGAGAGTAGGGGAAGGGCATATAACGTGAAATAAAAATTGATGAATGCAGCGATGGGCCAAAAGCATGAAAACAATAAATATAAAAAAGTTCTCAGGAACAGGAGATAACATATGCAAGCGTAAATACACTGTCATTTACCAGTTCGCCTGAGCCCTGAAAGGAAATGAGCTATCGGCTGTGGGAACGAGACAGGAGGCAGCAAAGAAGAGCAATGCTGGAATTGACCAATCTTAAGCAGGAGGCAGGAATAAAGTGGTTTTATCGATTACAGCAAGTCTTGCAGACAGCGCATGCATGCTGCCCAGGCTGACCTAAAAACAGCTTTCCCAGTAAAAAACAAAACAGACACTTTCGGCTTCTTTATGATGTCTGTTCAATGCGTATCCGACCAACATCCTTTTGGAATGGAAACTGACCAACTAGTAGTCAGCGGCTTCATCTGACAAATTAAAAGATGTGACTGCTTATGAGGCGGTCGTAAAAATCAATTTTTCCATTGCGGCTATTGCTGTGGCTGACACAAGCCGAATTGGTAAAAATGTATGTTCACAAATATTCATGCACTGTGTGCCAGGCACCATGTGGTGCCTGACACGGGTAATGGATGTTTGGTAGGGCACCACAGGTGCCCCCCAGGCCTTCATAGTTGAGGCCATAAATGTATGGGGTACCCTGCTAGGGCCCCCAATTCCATTTCCGGCAGCCTTTTTATGGCGGTTAGTCTGCCATTGAAAAGCCATCGGAAGGGGACTTTGTAATCCCTATGGCAGTGCCTGAGTAGGCACCGCCCCATTGTAGGAAATTATGTTCCGACCGCTGATCCAACAGGCTCTTTGAGCCCATTGAAAGTGTTGGTCGGACCGCAGCCCCAGATGTTGGTCGGACTACAACCAACTTGTTGGTTGCAATCCGGCCAACATCATAATGAAGCACTTTGGATAGAAAAAATAAATAAATGAATTCTCATTAATGAGAAAGGCATAACCCACTATGGAGTACAAGTTGTTATTCTAAATGGAGGCATGCTAGCCAGCGCATTGGGTACTTTGCTACTCTGCAGTGCAGCTGGGTTAGCAGTAATGGCCAATTATCTTACTTTAATTCTAATGACCCTGCCCTTCTCCAAATGCCTTTCAAATTCTTACTCCCAGCCTCACTCTCCTCTACAAATTATTGCCAACAAATTAATTCGCTTGGCAGTAAGGAAAGGAAACTTGACTTAGTCTACTACAGGGTGAGTTAAAAGGATTAGACCAGTTAGGCAGAGCTCTTGCTATAGACTAGCATGGTATCACTGATCATCATCATGTGCCAAAACTTTGGCTTATGCAGTCACTGCAGTTTGCGAAAGTCAAAAGGGAATAATTTGAACAGGCGTAAATCTGTTATGGAAACTATGAAATATATTTATGAATCATTTCAAATGGCTATAAAAATGTAGCACAAGCCAAGTATGAATGTCTCAATTTTTTGGTAGGCTGGACGGAAGAACTTAGGAAAGAATAAAGGAGTGAAGTGCTAAAAGAGGTCTCAGTGGGTGAATCGAAACACATCTTGTGTTGGTTTGCAATGCAATGCATTGAAAACTTTGTGAATGCCACATTAACTGAACCAGACACACATTGCGCATCCAACATTACAGTCACAAATTGAGCCATAGAGCACTTAGGTCATATGTGATTAAATGGCATGGCCAGGGAGGGGATTGATGAGTGATGGTAGGTGAACAGAGTAGAGCAAAAAATAAAATACCCCGAGTTTGAACCATAGTGTTGATAATCAGAAAACCAAGTATGCAAACTAGGTGAGCATGTCCTCTCCAGAAAAGTTTGTCTCGTCATCCAAGCAATTATTCATTCATACTTTCATTTTTCTATATTCATCAATTGATAGCCGCTATGATTTAAGCTTTACTTTCTGTCATCCGATCTTTTACTGAAATTTCCAATCCATATTATCCATCCATATATCCATCCCTTCAGTATCCACCTTTCAACCATCCTTTCACTCATCCATCCATCCATTTACCCAATACCCGTCCATGCATCCTTTCACCCACCCAAGCATCCATTCACTTACATACCATTTCACATATCCTTTGTTTTAACCTTCCATTCTTTCTGTTTCAATCAACCCATCATTTCACCATTCATTAAGGGAGCTTTTGCTGAGTTATAGATAGATGAGGGAATAAGAACTCAACCACTGCTGTAACTGCTAAAACAGGGAGTACATGATCACGAGTCTCACAAGTCACAATGCCTTTGTAGCTAGTGAGTATAATAGTAATTGTCAATAAGCAGGCAATGTGACATACCACCACCTGTCCTTGCTGCCACTGTATATCTCCCTCCAACCGCCTCTGCAGCAGAAAGTCCCTGGTACTGGTGGTCTGATCAGCTAGAAAAATCATTACACATTTTTTAGATGCCAGATATGCCATCCCTCATTTTTTTTAATTTTTTTTAAATGCAGCCAAAATATGTCACTACAGTTCGGTTAGCAGTATCTTCTATCAAAAATGTCACTCTGAGCATTTTGGTGATTGACAATGTTAGCAAAGCTAGGATGTGAAACCAACTGAACACTTTTTATAATGGAGGGGCAGAGGGGCAGAGCTATAGCCTATTATGATGACTCATAGAAGTGCAATGAAGGGGTAAAATAATGTTCAATGAAGGACATATATGGTGTTCGTTGGCAAATGCAATGGAACCTCATAGTTTCCAGGCATGCTGCACAGTCATGGAAACTGCTGGTTTACTGTATGTCATGTCATGGTGTATGCTGGTTTACTGTATGAATAAATTACAGCACAACATTGGGGGGGGGTCCATGACCATGGCCACTCTAACTGTTAGAGCAAGAGCAAAAAATGGAAAGCCTTCTCAACAAACATACATGATCAATATTATTGCTAGCTTACTTGGGTCCATAATCTTCTTCACAAAACGCTGTTTTTAGTCTTACAGTACTACAAGATATGTAGGATACAGTTAAAGCTTACTAACAAAGTAAGAGAAAACTATACACTAGTACAGACATGATAAAGTCAGCTACACAAAAACAAGAAGTTTGGAAAAAAGGATAAAGCAGGGATAACAAGATTTAAACAGAAATTGGATAGGGGAGTTAGAAAAAAAGGAGACAGTATTAAAAAATAAACAAGGCAAAATTAAATGTACTAGAATAGTGGACAGAGGTAAGAGTTAGGGAAGTTAATCTCCCCAAAAATATTATAACAGGCAAATGCAGTAAAATTAAGATTTTCTAAATCAGATCACAAATAGTACTAGTATAGACTATCAAGTTGGCTGTAGTAATCCTAAAATCCCTATACTAAATTTCCTTTAAAAAACGACATTTGGAACTACTATATTGCAATGAATGATCTTTGATTCAATTATTATTTCTCAACTCCCTTGATGGACTAACGCAGTCTTCCTTTTTTGCAATGCATAGATGCATACTACATGTCACTGTGAGTTTGCTTGGGACTGTACGCGCTACATTAAGAAATCCATAGAGAATGCAAACTTACTGATATTACTAATTCACTATGGTGACATGAGGATAGAGGAGTCTGTGGTGACTTCTTAAATAATCAGCCAAAGCGAACGCCGACAAATGCACTTAGCTAGCTCAAACTGGATCACATAATATTCTTATCGTAAACCTAACCTACCTCTGAGTCTGAGCAGCATGCTATTTGGCTGAAAAAGTTAGTATTGTAGAACACAAGCAAAAACAATAACTACTTACCGATCCCCAAAATCTCCACACCTAGCAGGTCGAGCAGGTCCTGCTCACTATCCATGATGTATGCTCAACGGTGTGTGAGCTACTGTTGAGTGCACTGAACATGGGTGGTGTGTCATACATAACAGCACACTCTCCCCCAAGTGTAGGCAATGATCCTGCAAGGGGCACCCACTTCCAGGCCTGCCATTTGTTGCCAGCATGGAGGGGAGGTGGCACTGCACAAAAAGCTAGTGCTGCTATCTCCGCCTCACAAACAAATTGCACAGTGCTGCCCCCCTTCCTGGAACTGCTGACCATAAGGTATACCAAAGAGGATGATGGACGGAGCGTTTGAGAAAATCAAAAACTCACCCCCAGTCAACTGATCTGGGTTAAATCCATCACCATTCTTTAGTTCACTCCACCACCCCAGTTCAGACATGGCCATATGCAAATCAGTCTGACCCTGTGCTTCATGGGAACAGTCCAGCCTGAACTGCCAATCCATGCCTTCCCTGGACCAAAAACAAGCATCCCGGGACCGGTTTCAGATTCATAATCCTCATCAGCCAGGCTATCTTGAATCCAGTGGTAGAGGGAGCAAGGTACCCACTTCTGGGCATCCCTGCCAACTTAGGGCGAACAAAGCGATACCAAAGAGGATGATGGACGGAGCGTTTGAACAAATCAAACACTCATCCAAAGTCAACTGATCTGGGTTAAATCCATCACCATTCTGTAGCTCACTCCACCACCCCAGTTCAGACATGGCCATATGCAAATCAGTCTGACCCTGTGCCTCATGGGAAAAGTCCAGCCCGAACTGCCAAGCCATGTCTTCCCTGGACCGGAAACAAGCACCCTGGGACTGGTTTCAAATTCATAATCCTCATCAGCCAGGCTATCTTGAATCCAGTGGTAGGGTGAGCAAGGGACCCACGTCTTGACATACCCTGCCAACTTCTGGCAAACAAAGTGATACCAAAGAAAAAAAAATAATAACGATGGATTAAACCCAGATTTGTGACTGGGGGTGAATGTTTTGCCATTGTGCAACATTGCGTCCATCATCTTGTGTGTTTTGCTGTTCACTCTATGTCGGAAGGGTATGCCCAGACGTGGGTCCCGTGCTCACAAGGAGCTTCCATGGTTAGCCTCCCTATTTACTCAAATCAGCCTGTCCTATAATTTTATGTGCGGAGTTCTCCACCCCAAATGCAGAGTCTCCACAGTCATTAAATACTATTAACATATATTGTGAATACCAAACAAAATAGTAAACTTACACAAAAGTGTAAGTTTAACTTTATGAATCAGGACCCGCATGTTGTGTTATACTGCTGCTCAACTGACCTTAAACAAAAAAACAACTCAATTATATCCAAATAACAATTAATTTGGTTATTTATACACGTTCATGTTACTTTAAATTGCATAACAATAATAATAATAAAATATATATATTATATTTAGCTAGATTAACAATCTTTGTCTACACTTTTTGATGTTTACTGTTCTACACGCTTGATGTGCTGTCAACTGTTTATATACCAATCAGTGAAAATCATTAGTGTTCTATATTTAATTTAAAAAATGTAAACAATTACAGGGTCTGGTCAGATGAATATATGGATTGTCAGTACTGTGGTTGTATTGTGTGTGTGTCGGTTATATATGTGTTATTCTTATACATGTTCCTTGTGTTCAATAACATATTCCAACATCCAGTATTACAAGTAACTGCCACACAATAAGCATTATTTTTAGATTGTAAAGCAATGCCCTTTTCATAGAATTGATGTAACTTTCATAAGTGTAAGCAGGCAGGCTTTCACAATTGGTATTCTTTTAGTAAAATGTGTCACCAAATCCTGCTTCTACATGGTGTGTTCAGACTCCGTATTTGCACATTTATTGTTTAGAAGTATTTTTGTTGGACACTCATTCACATGAACTAATAGAGTACAGCACCCAATACCTGTGTATTTGATTCTGACAAAACACACACATTGTTGGGACTAGTCACTGTCATCTCATTTCTATAAAGAACATTGTTGACTATCACCTACCCTCTACATTTTCATTACTCATACTTTTAAAACGCGTCTTTTTTCTGCAATGCCACATCCAATAGCCATCTTTAGCAGGTTATGATGTCCCTCAAGTAAGGCATATTTCAAACATTTGTATCAAGCCCCATTTGGGTATCAAAACCCATGCAGATTGTTTTTGTTGTAGATACAGCTGAACATGTATAGATTTTTGATTTGTCTATATTGTGTTAGCATGTATGTTGTTATCTAAATTGTGGTACAAAATTCATCTTAGTACAAGATATTGTTTTATAATTTTACAATGTCATTTTTGTATCAACGCATTTAGTATTATGCATTTTTAAAAGTTTTCTATTGTGGTTTTATGCATCAGATTACTGTATTCCTATTTCTTGACGAAACCTTATGAGATGAATTTCTTATAAGATGAATTTGTGTAACAGTTGCTAAATCCTTGTGTTGTCAAATACAAATAAGTCTTCAGTGGCAATCTTGACTCACCCACTTTGCTACCTGTTTAGTATTTTGTTTCATCTATGGTAATGAACAATATGCATGTAAAATACTAGACAGACAAACAACCCATTGTGTTTTTAATTGACCCTACCTAAAGGTTAAACTGTCAAAGTAATAAGTCATTCTCCTTTTTAAAGCATCCAGAACGTATCTGTTATCTGTGCAGGTAAAGGATGCATTTCTTTATATTAACAAAAACAATTTTCTTTTTACTTAGTCTCAAGTTTTACACATGATACACACTCAACCTCAATACTCAACGTTTTGCATGTTATAGTGGTATACGATTTCATAATGGGTGTGTATATGATCTTAACTAAAATTATAGTTTGTAGTGGCAATAACTTGTTCCTTGTCTGTTAAAATTTCAGATGTATGATTTCACCTTATAATGCAAATCATTGTTATCAGTGACAAAACTGTACTGAGAGTTTAGTCAATTTTACATTTTCTTGTTAAGGACTGTCCACCAGTTGTGTTCATTAATAAAAACAAAAAACATTTGTGTGTGTCATTATGACATACGTGATAAAGACTTGCGTGGTAATGGTATATGCATGGTAAATACTGCGTGATAAAGGCATTGCTGGTAACGGCATGTGTTATTTTATCATGCATCCATTGGAATGCTTGAACAGAAGTTATATATCTGCTATTATTGGCCCAGTGCCACACTTTTATTTTCAGTTGAGTTGTCAACATTCTAGTGTTCGAAAATAGCATTATAGCCCATTGTCGAGATCTGTAATTATTGTTAAAGGCCCTTAATTTGAGTTACAGGTCAGAACAGTAGCAAGTGTGTACAACTAGGGAGAGGCATGAGGCATGTAAATCCAACTTGGCTGCTGCAATTGTTACCTGAGGTGCTGTCATATCCAATTGTTCACTAGCGGGCTTAGAACTAAATAGTGATATTTCCATACCCCATGGTAAAATAAAAATCTTTTATGATGGCAAAGCACTGAACTGGACAATCTTTGTTCACCTATACAATTGCACAATTTTGTCTGCAATTACCCACAAAGTGCATTGCTGAATATAGAACCATAAGAAAAACAACTGCTCCTCTAGGCCATTTTCTGCAAAAAATGCAAGTTTTATGTTCAGCCATGGAATCTACATAACTTTAACATGTAGAGGGCATCAACTGCAGGCATTTATTTATTGCATTCATTTTAGGGACACTGATTAGGCCAAGTTATTGTATAGATTTGACTAAATTGTTCAATAACAAAAGGCAACTCGTGCAACTTAAAAAGGCAGTTTTATTTTACAATTTTGTTTTTTTAGCACACACCAATACCGTCTGTACTGTGCTAATTTAATACAATAGAACAATCAGAAACTGAAAGATCAACATTTGCAAATGGTCTAATCCTATGAGGGACTTTCTGTGGTGATTTTTTTAATAAACATTTGATCGAGTGTTCAAATTATGCGGCTGTCACAAGTGTGAGAAATTCATTCGTATGCAGAACAGAAAATTACACAATTCCAGCGATCTTGATTATGTCTTATCTAAAAAGAGATTTTATAGTTAATGTCATAACTAATGTATGTAGTGTTGGATACTTTATTGTAGTGTAGTTCCTAGTTTCCCACTAGGCCCTGTGCATTGGAATAACATAAACAGTAGTATCGACGTGGAACTGCGGATATTCCAGGCCTCCACTGACTATGCTAAACTTAATTGGGTGTGTTACCAACTAGCTCAGAGGTCACTGGAAACTTTCTTCTCTGCATGGGAAGTGATCAGCTTCCTTGGCACAGACAAGAAGGGATTCAGTTTTCCAACAACCGTGCAACATGACAACTTTGCTCCTCAGATCAAGAGTCAATCTCTAGGGTCGTGTGAAACAATAGACATGTATTTCACTCAGTCAGTCTAGTGCAGTTTACTTTCACGAGATGTAGAGAATAGAGAGACGGGCGTTTGTCAATAAAGGGTTAACATTTATTGAACAGTCTTTCTTCTCGTACAAGAGAAATGTATTGCCACAATTGCAAGACTTGTTATTGTAAAAAGTACGTACAGTAAGATAAGGATTGCGAAATAGAACTGTAAAAGCATTGATATGGTTTCTTAGCCATACAATGGTTTAAAAGTAATAAAACATATATACATTCATATATACATTAGGCTAACATACTCAACTGGTGCTTCTAACTAAGCCTACCCCAGTGTGCCTGACCTAAGCCTAACACGTGGAAGGGGAGTAAGTAAGTAGCTTTAAGTTAAGTTGGTTTTGCCAAGGTTTGTTTCAAGAATTCTCGTCTAAGGGTTTAGTCAACACCATACCTCTGAATAGAATGATGGAGGATTGGTATCTCCTTCAGGGGAAGCTCGATATCCCAGTCACCCGCAAGGGTAGACCGGAAACGCCGGAGCTGGATTTCTCTGCACGAGAAAGGCAGCGGGTCTTCTTCAGCGCGTCGAGGAAGGAGGGGGAACAGCGTCCGCGGGCAGCTGGAATCTGCTGGATGTCTTCGCAGAGGGACGGCTGTTCAGCTCCTAAGCGTACTGCACCATAGTTCACGCTTTAGCAGCGATAATGGTATCAGTAGCTTCACCACCAAGGGGACAGCAGGCTGCAGCGACAGAGTGCTAGCTTCACCAACACGGGGTCTTGCAGGCAGCTGGCATCAGCAACAGTAGCTCATTGCTTAAGGCAACATTGGTAATATTTATACCTGATAGGTGCCGGGTTTGACGCAAGTTTGCTGGACATAAGACGTCAATTAAAGATGTCACTAGGAAGTGATAGTTATCAGTTGCTCATTAGAGTTCCATTACTAATCAAAACACAGCAAGCAGGGATTTCCAGGTTTGCTGAGTTTTTATCTTGTTGAAGAACTCGGAGTGTTAATCTAGGAATATCAGATAGTGACTTCTGCTCTGTCATTGCACTAATTGGTCGCAAAGGAAGTAGCAGAGAGCTATGCTGGAATGTGGCTCTGTTCGTGTGAGGCCAGAGATGACTTTTCAGAAAATCGCAGTGAACGGTTATGCCAATATAGGGAATAAATGGATTTATAGCCGAATAGGGGCATAAGGTCACAGTATCGATCAGGAACCTAGATAAACACGCAACACCCACTCCACGGGTTCATGTCCATCAAAATTACTAAAACTAAAGCAATTAGATGCATGTGTAACATTGCCCACCCCAAAATACATAAATGCATTCGAAATAGGCGTACTTGTAATACGCGAAATTTAGGTACTGTACGTTTTTTGAAGCATAGAAATCATTCAAAAATTATTGCATATGAAATCAATGAACGATTATGCAAAAAGAATTACACATGAAGTATCTCTGACAGAAGAAGGGCGAGATAAATCATCACATATAAATGCATTGCAATAATGTGCTAGAGGCTGGTGTAATGTTGTTATGTCTCCAGATGTGATTAGAAATAGAAGTGTGAAGCTTCTGTTCTCTAAGAATAGTTTTTACGTTAAGCAAAGAATTGTTTGTGCCAAAAAAAGGAAAATATTAAAAATGTCCAATTCAAAAGAATTATGGCTTGAACGGGAAAATAGAGTTCCAACGCTTGTAACAGTTTTTGTTGATCAAAACTGAAGGCCGAATTCAGAGTTCATGGGAACGCTGTGAGTCGGAAAGCTTCTCAAAGTTATTGTTTCTGTACGGGTGAGAACATCGTATCAGACAGGCTCTCAAAAAATTGGTCTACAAAATCAGGTGACAGTTCAACCAAATTAGATAGCGCTGTAACTTGGCAGGTGTGAGAATGATTGCTGTCATCGTAGTCAGGAGCAGCAATGCTCACAGATGGCCGTACCTGGGTGATGCTGCTTTTGTCGCTTGCTACACTGTTACCACCTAGTCGTAGTACAGGAGTCTCCACGAATGCCGTCATCAGGATTGGTAGCCGCTGGGGACAACACAATGCGTGAGCCGTTATTGGACTGAGCAAAGTATCGACGTCCATTGGTACTGCTGATGGAAGTGAAAGACAGATGTCCAACACGCATTCATCTCCGCAAAGCATACATCTTAGTACCGGTAAGATACAGTTCTGCCATATAGGTCTGAATGAAAGGAACCAGGTCATGTTTAGATCTCTCAGCCTGGCCAATCCAAGGACGTTAGTTATCCTGTCCCGATAGCGCATTGCTAGGATTGTCTCTTCCATTCCCATGGGAGCTATGTCTGAGCCGAGGCTTGCCATAACGAAGCAGGAGGGTCAAAAATAAAATCCCTGCG
The DNA here is from genome assembly GCF_964263255.1 of Lissotriton vulgaris. Lineage (NCBI taxonomy): Eukaryota > Metazoa > Chordata > Amphibia > Caudata > Salamandridae > Lissotriton > Lissotriton vulgaris. Next base: position 1,544,314,041 of record NC_141695.1, on the reverse strand, counting down.
ACGAGTCCCAAAAATAATGGTATGCCGCCAAAAACAGAGTGCACAAAATTAGGAACGATTCCCAAAATTGCCTGGAAGGGTGTTAGCAGTCCCGTAAAGACTGTCTTAAATATGCCTGGGATGCTTGTTGCACTAGACATGTTAAGAAGTTGGCTCAACATTTCTACGAAATGCACGGGGCAATTTGTTGATAAAAGGTCATGAACTTCAGTAGCTGTCCTTGCAACTAGAAGATCACACGTCTCTTTTGATGACGTTATAGGCACTGTTGTCTGTAAAAGTACAGATTTCATTTTGCTTAATGTATCAATTCGTATAGAATAGAGATTCCGGGCCAGATGGGAGTCACTGTGTCTGCAGGCCCACTCGGGAACAATGCTTGCATACAGCATTTGACCATGGATGTTACTTTTACTAGATAACTTTTCCCTGGCACGAGGCCACAACATCTGTGATCCGTTCTAAGAATGTAACTCCCGTTCGAAAGTTGCATAAAGAAGGGCTCTATCTGAGTTGCAGGTGTGACTAGCTGGTGGCATGAAAGATTGTTTGAATTTCCATCACATGCTCCGTGTAAATTAATACCCTGACACAAAAGTATACCGCTTAGTGAATGTTTACAGTTGTCACCACTAAGAAATAAATTTTTGTCGCTGTCACTATAGCAAGAATGTGTGTATGGTAATTTCCATTCAGATTTTACATATCCTTTACCCAATTGTTCATATTGGCCAGCAGGTATGTACTCAAGGCACTTTTTAAATCGGAAAGTTGTTATCGGAATTGTGATAATTCCGTGTATTATCCATTCAATGACAGGACTCTCTGACATTGTCAATGGTAATCTCTCTAGTTTTTCGATGCTCAGGATTGCATAGTCTGCTCCTTTCTGTGCCAAACTGATCTGTTTATCAGTAAGGTTAAAAATGGAAAATAATGACGTTGTGTTGATTAAACGCCAAGGCACATAGCCTGAACGAAGATTTTGCAGCGTCCAGCCTAATTCTATAATAGAGCGTAATTGAGATTGGCCATGTTGTAACATTAGCAAGTCTCTATCTATCACATCAAAGGCAGAGGATACAATATTGTCCAACGAATATATTCTGGAAGACAGAGTCATTAACCCATTGTCTACTACAGAAAGTGATTTCTCCAAATTAATACGATCAATTTCTCGTATTTTTTCAGCTGTTTCAATTTGTTTGACTTTCCAAGCCTCGTTGTACGCAGCATAGATACTGGTCGCTATGAAACGCTTTTGACGCTGTTTGCGTGGTCCAAGAATGAAATCGCGCAAATCAGCACCATCTTTTAGTAAAGACAAGTGTTGCTTAATTTCAGCCAGTGTGGATGAAGTTAGCCATTCAAGGCAGAGTTTCCCTACACTGTATGTTGTTATAATCCCTGGATGTTGTCTCTGGGAGTATCTCGAGTCTAATCTGGTCATTTTTAACCCCTGTGTTTTATTCAGGAATCTATCTTGACAGCTATTTGTGTCTGTAGGCCAGATTAACCACTTTTTCCAATCAGGATGTGTTCTGTTGAAATGTAAAATATGTGACACGTCTAACTCAATATCTGCTGTTACATTTTCAGGTATTGGCTTTGGTATAGACGGTGTTTTAAGGTCTTTGATCTTAGCTAGGCCAAGACAGGATGTTTGGTGTATTGTGTCATTTAAAAACAACATTTGTTCTGGTATCATGCAGGTTCTAAATAGTGCTTCAATGCCTTGCACCTGCCAATCTTTTGTACCCCAAATTGTTTTCGTTTCAATATTATTTTTCCAATAATCAAAACCAAATATCATCATTTTGTCATAAAATGCTTCTGAATATATCAATTTAGACTTTGTCAGCATTGTTTTCATTCCTGTTTTATCTAACAGTTTGTAATAAAACGTTTCTGCATCACTGGTGTTAAACCCTGAGAAGTATTTGAATTTCTCAAAAAATGCTTTAGAACTGCTTTTAGGTGGTGTAGCACAATGTTCCCATTGATTATACATTAAAACATTTCTAGGCTGTGCAGATTTATGCAAGTAATGATCACCATAGTGTGTGTAACAGAATAACTGCTCATAACTAGATGAACCTTGTAAATAATCATGATCTGTGAATCTAGCTGACATTACTAAATCAGACATCATGTCATTAATACTGTTAAAGTCCCAATCATCAGAGAATGTACTAGGCGTTACAAAGTCACTTAAGGAAACCTTCAGTTGATGAGGATACTTCAGGATTTCGACCGGACCATAGATCTCATAGTCTGTTTTCTCCCATACTACCCCACCAGGTATTGGAATTGCTGTGACATTTACTGTTGACAGTTCTCTTTTCTTCACGTGGGATGATCTGTGTGGTTTCAGGACTAGGTTGATGTTCTGACTTGCTGTGTCCATTGTAATATATTTTCCCTCAATGAATTTTCCCAAACACAGTACCATGATGAGCCAAAGCAGGAGGAAAAATACACCTAGACCGAACCAGAACTCTAGCCAAGGGGAAATAAGGTAGATTTCCTTCAGTTGATGAAAGAGTTCCGTTGCTTTTTCTTTAAAAGACTTTTTTGTTTCTGGCATTACTTCGGGATCGTTTTGATCTTCAGAGAAGTTGTCGAAGTTGATGAAATAACCAGAGGCAGTTCTGTCAATTGATGGGATTGTTCTTTCAATCTGTCTTTCGGTAGCACTTTCTGATGCCACATTAGTGTAGACTGGTGTTTCTTGACGAACTGTTTCAATCTGTGTTTCAAGAGGCACGAGTTCCATGGCATTATTGCATAGTCCTTCATTGTGCACTGCAGGCTGATCGAATGTGATTAGTCTTTCAGTTTGAACCTCTTGGATTGTTGCAAGTTTGGGTATTCTGTTGTTTCTTGGGAGTCCACTGGGCCTACTGTTGATTATAGGCCACATGCTTGTGGTTTTACCAGGTCGATGGACACGACTCTGTTCCCCTTTTTACCAGCAAGGGGCGGTAGCACAACTGATCTTGTTCCGGTGACTGCCAAGACAGGTACTGCTTTTCTGTAAGAAGGCCCAAATTCCTTCTTCACTGCGATCTTTTCTCTGACTAGATCCCCAATCTTTGGAATCCAGACAGGTCTTGCTGGGGCTGTTGCTGGTGGTGCCTCGTCAGTGGTACTTGGCTGTTGTTTTAACTTTATGTTGCTTAAGGATTTTCTTGTTTCATTCAGTTCCTGTAAAACAGCCAAATGATCCTTTACATAAAAGTGCGTTGTTTCTTCTTGTACCACTGACATCTGACTATCGAGGTCCTGAATACACATTCTAATTCCGAACAATAGTTCGTATGGGCTGAAACCTTTTAGAGAATTTCTTGGCATGTTGTTAAGACTAGTCTGGACACTTATTAAATGTTTGACCCACCCAGCGCCTGAACCTAATACCTTCGCTGTTATAGATTGCTTTATGTCACGGTTTTTTCTTTCTACCACACTGTTCCCTTCGGGGTGCGACGGACAAGAATACCGCAACCCAATTCCCATGCAAGCCATGGCCTCCCTATAAGCTCGAGAGCTGAAAGCAGGACCCTGGTCAGAATGGAACGTGGTAATTGCGTATGTGCCGATAAAGACCCGCAAATCTTTTATAACCGTTCTAGCGTCAGCCGAGCGCTGTAGGCCTCATTCTTTAAGTGTGTTTAGCCTTAACTCTGTACAATGGGACGCGCTTCTCTTCTTTGATTGCGCAGATAGACCGCCTTATGCTGTCTAGAAGGGATCCTGAAACTACACTGGCCTGTTCATTACTGCGATCTCTGTTGCAGTCTTCACAATTTTGAACAAAACATTGAATGTCTATGCTCATTCCTGGCCACCAGTACTCTGATTGTAATTCTTTCAGAGAAACCTTAATTGTTTGGTGTCTCAGACCCAACCCCATATGTGCTTCCTGTAAGAGGAAGCCCCTCCTGCTCCTGTTTGGAATTACTCTGTCCCCCACTCCAGGGATTCGAGCAAAAGGAACGGAGTTTGCATCGATTACGTATGCATAATTGAGTGGATAGTTTACGGGTAGTGCTGCACAGTCGCCTTTTACGGTCGTTTTTACTGCCAGCATGGTTTCCCCGTCTATGTATTTTTCTGTACGCTTTTTTGTGGCTACGGAAGCCGGTTTAGTTGCTTCCGCGGTGGCTGAATTAGCCAATGAATTCCCTGCAACGTGAACGCCATCACGTCAAAGACTCTGTGCGTGAATCACGTGAGTCTTTTGCAGTTCTTTGTGTAAAAGAGCTACCTGTTTCCATAGCAATTTATGCTTTATTGTGGCACCTGTGTCATCTTTGTAGTCGTTTTCGATCCAACTCTGCAGTTTATTGTTGTAAGAGTTGACGCAAAAATGAGAATCGCACACTATAAGTGTCGGGAATTCACGTTCTGCATTTTCGAGCGCCATCTTTAAACATCTGATTTCAGTTCTCTGAACCGAACAGTTTCTTACAGATTCAGTTTTTGTTACTTTCGGTCTGAATTTACCGCACAGCCAACGACCTTTAATAATCGCACATGCTGCATCGTAGGATTTTCTCTCTACGTTGAAATGCTGTACAGAGCTATCTGTATAGATTATACAGGCATATTGTGGGAGAGGCAGAATTTCGATTGGCAGAGGATATTTTTCTTCATATTCTAAATCATTCAGTTCTTCGAATTGCGGGGCGAAATAGTATTTCACATCTTCCGCTCCTAGAGAATCTATACACTGTCACTGTATCCATTTCGGATCCAGTGACACTGTAGGCAGGTTTACTGGGCTGAATAGCGCTTCGAAGGCGGATTCCGCTGTAAGGATATTAATCCGTTTGCCGTGTGCTAGTTCTCGTTCATTTACTAATGCGATTTGCACTGCTTTCACAGTTCTTTCTGTGTGACTGAATGTTTTTTCTGCTTGTGTGTACAAGTGAGATTTAATTGAAATTGGTACCTTTTCTCCCTCATTAGAGGTCAGCTATGTGAATCCGCATCTTCCAGGGATGATTCGGATTACAAGATCACGTGTGTTGTCACGTGTATCTAATTTTGTTTTTGCTAACATGTCTGTTTGCAGTGATCTCAAAATTTCTGTGTGTTTTTGAGTCCAATTGGTTTGTTTAAAATCAGGTTTAATTAGTTCGTAGAGAGGTTTAACCCTCTCTGCGTAATTTAGGATGTAAGTTCTTCAGAAATTCAGAAAACCTAGTATGGATTGTAAATTCTTCAGCGTTCTTGGAGCTTGGAGTACAGCGCACTTCTCTAAGAAGTTGTCCGCTAGGCTTTTCCCTTCACTTGATAATTCGTACCCTAAAAATAGTACCGTCAGATGGGCAATTCGAGACTTTTTAAAGTTGAATTTGTAACCCTCTGCTGCGAACCCAAGTATGATGGTGTTCACTCTTTTCAAGTGAGTATCCAAGTCGTCGTCTGTGAGATAGATATCATCTACGTAAGATAATGCCTCATCATCATAGATTTGTAGTAACTCTGTTACCCTAGCTGAGAATAGTCCTGGGCTGTTCTTGAACCCCTGTGGGAGTCGACAGAATTTTTTCTGCGACCCAAATGCAGAGAAAGCGGTCAAATATCTGCTTTCTGGTGCAATGTTTTGACAAAAGAAGCCATTAGATATGTCTAATGTCGTTTTATATTTTTTCCTAACTATATTATTCATTAGGGCTGCACTATGCGAATTTTGTACTGCAAAAGTTTTGCAACATGTATTAAGGTGTCTGTAGTCCAAAACTAGATGATATGAATTGTCTGGCTTGGAGACAGGAAACAAAGGATTGTTCATTTGAGAGGTGCATGTTTCAATCACCCCCTGGTATTCAAGTTGATCTAAGATCTCCCTGACTTGTTTTTTAGCTTCTTGCTTTATGGGATACTGCCGTTGGGCAGTTGGTTCACTTTTTAATTGGATTTTGTGAGGAGGTGAATCCTCATCCCATCCTACATGATTTTTATATAATGCAGGTGCCTGGGCTACTGCCCATTTCCTTGCATATGTATATTTTTTGTGAATCGGAATGTGATTCGAGAAGGCAGGCATAATCACTTCTTCGCCACGAGGGCACTCCCTGACAAACTCTGGGGGCCAATCTTTTTCAGCTAACAGAATATCATAGCCTTTTGAGAGCTTATCCCAAAATAGACCTCTTATTTTCCTAGTCTTATCACCCTCTATACGCAATGTTATTTCGTACATCTTATGGGGCTCGCTAAGTCTGGTGTCGGCAGTTTCAACCTGAATGTATTCATTCGTGTCCACTGTCTCCAGATGACTCATCAAGATCTTGCGCGCTATACTGATTTCTGCTGCACTGTCCAACATTGTCAATGCCCACTCCCCGTTTTTCAACTGTGTCCTCAGTATTCTCGGCATGGTTGATTACTCTAATACTGGCTACCTTCTTTTTCTGAAATTGAGATTTCTTATTTTGAGCAGGTTCCTTGTCTTTGGACTTGGTGTGCTCTCCTGGGTCTGACCGTCCTCTTCTTTCCGATTTCTGTGGAAAAGACCGAGAGGGACGTGTATCAATACTTTGATATCTATCAGGTTTTTTCAGATTATCCCTATTTCTAAGGTTATATCTTTTCTCAGAGGGCTCCCTTTGGGGAGACTGGTGTTCTCGAGTCGGAGTTCTTTCCCTCCGTCGAGGAGACCTTCCTCTGGACTGGAAAACTTTTTCCTTGGGAATGGATTGTTTATTTCCATCCCAGCTCTTTTTAGGAGTATTTAAATTATTTTTAATAAATAATTTTTCTGGATTTTCAAGCAGTTGGGGCTTTACCGGTTTCCCACCCAAGCTGTCTCTACCTAATTCTTCATAGCATTTTTCTATGATTTTTGCAAGCTCAACAGGATCTTCTATAACTGTTTCCTTCAATTTCTGGCGAATCGCCACAGATGCTGCTTCTCCCTTTACGTTGGCTAATAATATAGCCGAGACCTGCTTGAAGTCTTTCAGTAATTTCATACCTAGATTTAAAGCGGGCTCTGGACCGAATTCATTTTGAATCTGTTTTAGCACTTCTGGTATTACCGCCATAGACGGAACACCGTGTGTTTTTGTGTAAATGGAAGCAAAGACTGTACCCCAAGTGTCGCAGTCCTCCACGTGTGGTGCGATTCCCATAGGAAGGCAGATGGTCAAAATTCTGTGTTTCTCAATAGGGGTAGTATCAGGAAATACTGCCTCTATTTGAGTGATTTTCTGTGCTAACCAGAAAGGAATTTGTTCCCGTTTTACGGGTGTTTTACCAAGACATGACTGTATGTTCTGTGGTGTAATTTTATTAGTGTTCCCCTGATGAGGGGTCAGCTGTGGTGTATTAACAGCTGGTTGGACTGTTGCAGTCCGCATTACATATTGGACTAATTGCCTATGTATTTTTATTAGTGTTTTTAGCTGTACTAACAGCTCCTCCTTAGACATTTTTACAATGTCCGGATGTGGTGTGTAGCTGGCTAGAACCGGCCACGTGGCTCCTGGTCTACCTAGTGGACCGAGCCTGGTAATGTGATCATTATGTTTTAGGGCGCCATTAAACCAGAGCAGGTGCTCTTGAAATTTAAGTGGAATTTCAATCTCCTCGAAAGGAGTGTACTCTTCCGGAGGTTTCTCTATTTTGTAATAGTGAAACTCTTTTGTTATAGCGTTTACCGCTGGAAAGTTTATCCATGAATAGAATACCTCTGTCTGCCGATATTCGTGAGCCTCTATCACGAAAATTACTGTACCACCTTGAGGTGTCAGTCCGTTTTCTATAAGTTTTAATGTTATAGATCTTCTTAAATGGACCGGGATGATTATTGCATCCGGGTCTGTTTCTAGGAGACTCGTGTCTTCCTCTATTAGTAGGGATGCCAGTCTAACTGCTTCCCTTTCTTCTTCAATGTCTGTCATTTTTTATAAATGCAGGCTTTGCAGAGTAGGTCTCCAAGGAGACAAAGATTAGGTGCACAATATTTTGGAACACTGTATCCTTCAACGTTGAATAAACCAGAGCTTTACATAGGAATCTCTTCCTACTAAGGTCGGGCGGATATTAACCTTTCACCCACTCCAGACGTCTATTGGAGTATTTTACGGGAGAAAGGGGTCTGTGAAATATGCACGACTGAGTTACTCTACCGTCTTGCGTTAGTTTATCGCCTTACCAAACGTTTGGGCACCATGTAGTGTAGTTCCTAGTTTCCCACTAGGCCCTGCGCATTGGAATAACATAAACAGTAGTATCGACGTGGAACTGCGGATATTCCAGGCCTCCACTGACTATGCTAAACTTAATTGGGTGTGTTACCAACTAGCTCAGAGGTCACTGGAAACTTTCTTCTCTGCATGGGAAGTGATCAGCTTCCTTGGCACAGACAAGAAGGGATTCAGTTTTCCAACAACCGTGCAACATGACAACTTTGCTCCTCAGATCAAGAGTCAATCTCTAGGGTCGTGTGAAACAATAGACATGTATTTCACTCAGTCAGTCTAGTGCAGTTTACTTTCACGAGATGTAGAGAATAGAGAGACGGGCGTTTGTCAATAAAGGGTTAACATTTATTGAACAGTCTTTCTTCTCGTACAAGAGAAATGTATTGCCACAATTGCAAGACTTGTTATTGTAAAAAGTACGTACAGTAAGATAAGGATTGCGAAATAGAACTGTAAAAGCATTGATATGGTTTCTTAGCCATACAATGGTTTAAAAGTAATAAAACATATATACATTCATATATACATTAGGCTAACATACTCAACTGGTGCTTCTAACTAAGCCTACCCCAGTGTGCCTGACCTAAGCCTAACACGTGGAAGGGGAGTAAGTAAGTAGCTTTAAGTTAAGTTGGTTTTGCCAAGGTTTGTTTCAAGAATTCTCGTCTAAGGGTTTAGTCAACACCATACCTCTGAATAGAATGATGGAGGATTGGTATCTCCTTCAGGGGAAGCTCGATATCCCAGTCACCCGCAAGGGTAGACCGGAAACGCCGGAGCTGGATTTCTCTGCACGAGAAAGGCAGCGGGTCTTCTTCAGCGCGTCGAGGAAGGAGGGGGGACAGCGTCCGCGGGCAGCTGGAATCTGCTGGATGTCTTTGCAGAGGGACGGCTGTTCAGCTCCTAAGCGTACTGCACCATAGTTCGCGCTTTAGCAGCGATAATGGTATCAGTAGCTTCACCACCAAGGGGACAGCAGGCTGCAGCGACAGAGTGCTAGCTTCACCAACACGGGGTCTTGCAGGCAGCTGGCATCAGCAACAGTAGCTCATTGCTTAAGGCAACGTTGGTAATATTTATACCTGACAGGTGCCGGGTTTGACGCAAGTTTGCTGGACATAAGACGTCAATTAAAGATGTCACTAGGAAGTGATAGTTATCAGTTGCTCATTAGAGTTCCATTACTAATCAAAACACAGCAAGCGGGGATTTCCAGGTTTGCTGAGTTTTTATCTTGTTGAAGAACTCGGAGTGTTAATCTAGGAATATCAGATAGTGACTTCTGCTCTGTCATTGCACTAATTGGTCGCAAAGGAAGTAGCAGAGAGCTATGCTGGAATGTGGCTCTGTTCGTGTGAGGCCAGAGATGACTTTTCAGAAAATCGCACTTGAACGGTTATGCCAATATAGGGAATAAATGGATTTATAGCCGAATAGGGGCATAAGGTCACAGTATCGATCAGGAACCTAGATAAACACGCAACATTATCATTTGAGAATTTCAGCCTGTGGCAAAATTCAGAATTGCCTCCCCTTCTCAAATAATTTTCTTTTTTAACTAACACAACTAAACCACTGCTTTCCCAGTACTGTCATCTATGGAAGAGGCAGAAGCAAACAAGTAGGGGCAGATTTATGTTAACTGCCGCATCCCCAGGGATGCGCCAGTTAACGTGCGCCACAGTGCGCCACAGGTCCGCCACCCATGGTGCGCCGCATTTATAATGCGGCGCACCATGGTGCAAAAACAGCACAGATGCGTGACGCATCTGTGACGGAAATGTGGCGCATTGCTGGAGTTGCGTCGCAAGCGCGACGCAGCTCCAGCAAGGCTCGGGGGTGCCCCATCTACACAATGCTGCATCAAGACCTACGCCTGCTTCAAGCAGGCGCAGGGTTTTGACGCAGCATTGGCCTGAAAGTGACTGAGTGAAATCTCATAGATTTCACTCAGCCACTTTCAGAAGGCGTTCCTGCGCAGGAACGCCCCCCCCCTGCACAGGAACGCCTCCTTATGGTGCAGGGCTTTACAACGTGACGCATCTCCTAGATGCATCACCTTGTATATAGGGCACATTGCTTGCGCCGCATTTGCGTCAAATAAAGTGACGCAATTGCGGTGCAAGGGCATCATAAATCTGCCCCTTAATGTTTTACAAAGGTGACACATTGATTAGAAAGGGGAACTCAAATTAAGGTGGCAAAGTCGAATATCAGCAACATTGACACAACAACAACAAAACCTTTCCCACCCTGTATTTGATAACTGCTTTAAGTCAGATATTATTTGTTTTCCATTCAAAGACAAACAACAGATCGGTAACGTTAGATTTTGCCAAACTATATAACAAATGTACAAACATATGCTATGTCAAAAAAGAGGTGCTTTACCACAGATTACATTTCAGCTCAAATGGGCCAAAAGTAAGTAAAAGCGCAAGGCCCTCGATTGTTATATCAGTACTAAAGAGGTGAAACGTTTCCTTTTCCCAGGCAGTGTTAACGTGTAAAAATGACAAAATAATGAAATAATACTGTCACAAGATGCCACATAATCTGCCCTTTCCGGCCACATAGGTTAGTCAACCCTGCCATTTAATGAGGTCTTCTCCTGCCTCATAGCTCCACTCGCCCTGTCTGTTAGACAATACAAAAAGCATCTATCTAGAACAAGCATTGTCAAAGAAAATATGTCTCGCATATGCAAGAGCTATTGGCTTTGCCACTGTGATTTAGCTATGTTGTACAACAGCGTGGCTGATATTCAGCATGGCTAAAAGTTAGTGGCATAGAGGAGAGTGGCATGCAGTGGAGTGGTATGGAGTGTTGTAGAGTTCAGTGGCATGGGGTGGAGTGGCATAGATTGTCATAAAGGGGAGTAGAGTGTTGTGGGGTGTTGTGGGGGAAGTAGAGTGTTGAAGGGTGGAAGGGTGTAGAGTGAACAGGTGTAGACTGTAGTAGAGTAGAGTGGTGTAGCATGGAGTAGAGTGTTGAAGAGTGTAGTAGCATAGAGTGTCATAGTAGAGTAGCATGGAGTAGAGTGGAGTAGAGTAGAGTGGTTTAAAGTGGTGTGGAGTGACATATAGGGAGTTGCGCATAGTGCAATAGAAGGTCATAGGGTAGAGTGTCATAGAGTGAAGTAGATTGTGGTAGACTTGGGAGGGATGAAGTGGAATCCACTTTGTGGAATGGCATAGAGTGAAGTATAGTGACATGCATAAAGTGGAGTAGAGTGGAGAGGCTTAAAATGTCATAGAGTGGAGTGGCATAGAGTGGAGTTGAGTATTTTTGAGTGAAGTGGCATAGAGTGGAGTAGAGTACCGTAAATTGGAGTGAAGTCATGTAGTGTGAAGTGGCATGGAGTGTATTAGAGGGAGCAGCATTCAGTAGGGTAGATCATCATGGAGTGGAGTGGCATGTATTGGACCAGAGTGTTGCAGAGTGGAATGGCATAGAGCATTGTAGAATTGAGTGGTGTAGAGTGGAATGGCATGGAGTGGAGTAGTGGAGTGGAGTAGAGGAGGAGAGTGGAGAAGAGTGAGTAGTGTGTCATAGAGTGGAGTGTAGTAAATTGGCCTGTAATGGCATCTAAGGAGTTGCATAGATTTTCGTAGAGTGTAGTAAAGTGTTGTAAAGCGGAGTGTCGTAGAGTGGAGCGGCATAGTGAGGTGGCACAGACTGGAGGGGTGTAAAGATGAGTGTAGTAGAGTGCCATAGAGTGGAGTAAAGTGTTGTGGAGTGGAGAAGAGTGGAGTGGCATGGAGTGGAGTGCCGTGGAGAGGATAGAGGGGAGTTGCAAAAAGTAGAGTGGGGTAAAGTGTCATTCCATAGAGAAGAGGAGCATAGCATGGAGGGGCTAGAGTAAAGTGGCATGTCCTAGAGTATAGTGACGTATCATAGAGTGCAGTAGTGGAGTGGAATGGAGCAGAGTTGCGCATAAAGTTGAGTGGTGTGTTGTAGAGCACCGTAGAGTGGCGGGTCATAGAGTGGCATGTTGTACATAGTTGTAGAGTGAAGTGACATGTCAAAGAGTATTGTATAGTGGAGGAGGGTAGAGTAGAGTGGCGTGTCATAGACTAGAGTGCAGTTGCGTGGCATAGAGTGGAGTGCTGTGGTGTAGACTGGAGTAGAGTAGAGTGGCGTATCATAGAGTGGCGGGTTGTAGAGTGGAGTGGAGCAGGGTGGAGTGGAGTGTCATATAGTGTCATGTAAAGTGGAATGTCGTAGAGTGGATTAACAAAGAGTGGTGTAGAGTGGAGTAGAGTGGCCAACAGTGAAGGGGCATAGAGTGTAGATTTGTTTTGAGTGGTGTAGTGTGGAGTATGCATGGTGTGGTAGCACATAGCCATTACAGGCAATACTTTTTCAATTTAAAGTGACCATTATGTTTGTGCACATATATAGTTTTACTTATAAAACTATGCAGTGTACACATGATAATATGTGGAAATGGCATCACCTAGTGTATTGTTTTGTTTCCACCACACTTCAAGATTAGAAAAATAATTTGTTCATTTGTGCTTTCCTAATTCTGATATATTCTGAAATATCTGCACAGTTTATTTACAGACATCTACATTTTTGTTGTGTGATAGAAAAAAGTCTTTCCTTTCACAACTCCAGTGGCCAGCAAGATTGTCACATAAATCCTCGGACTTTGAGATCAGAGAAAGAAAAGTAAACAGCAAACTCCCTAGGTACACAGACCCTGATATTTGACCTTTATCTTTGAATGCACAGAAAATGCGACAATATAAGAACAAGTGTTAAAAGCCTCTTTAAAGAAAGCAATTAGTTGTGGAAGAATACAGTACATAGGCCATGCTCCATCGGAGGGACAAACACAGGCTGGACAGCCTAAAACGAATAAAGCCAGCAAATAGAAAGAAAGCAAATATGAGGTACAAAACATAAATCCAATGGTAAGTAATGAGTGGAATGTATTCCCAGGGAAGCTTTTAGAATGTCCCCAAGATAAATTAGGAAAACAGACAGCTACACTGTCACCCCACCCAAGTGTGAGATATCAAATAAAGACAAATGATACCTTCAAAATAATTTGAGCACTAGCTACATTTTCTGTTAGAAACACAAATAATTGGATATACCTAATCCATTTACTATAGGCAGCTGTTCATTTTGATCTGCAGGTCTAATTATAATTAGGGCTCCCTTTCTAATGGTATTTATATTTTGAACATTTACATTTGTAGTTATCCATATTTATTTTTTGCCCTTGTTAAATATTGATTTACATTTGGGAGAAAGTGCTTCATTCTGTGTGGTCATCCCCAATGTTTATGGACCTTTGCTGTTGGTGTTTTTACTCTGTGCACTTGGACACTGCTAATGAAGCCCCAGTGCATATGCTCTAATCCCTAAAAAAATATCAAATTTGCTAACTCCTGATTGGCATATTTAACTATCCTATTAGGCCAGTGTATATGGTGTCCCAAAGCTCATCCAGGACATGGACAACTAAATGTCACCCAAGGAATACAAGCAAAAAAACAAAAAAAGTAGTTGGTTGTATTTCTTTTTGTTTTGTATTAAAAATAACAGATAGTTAAACACAAAAAGAAATACAACCACCTACTTTTTTTTTGCTTGTAGATAGAGACCCATGGTGGTTGTACACAAGGGCCAACCCCCAATTGTTGTCTTTTTTTCAAACTATGGAATACACCATAATGTGCCATCCATTTGTGTGACCAGGTAAAAATGACTTGAAGCCTACCACTGTAGCCTTGCTGCAGCAGTTTAAAATGTGCAGCCTGAACTGTTAAAATAATCATTTTTTGACAGGAGTAGGTTGTGCAGAAATTTTAAGCTAACATGTCCTCACAGTGACTTGCACCCAAAAGCTGCAGCAAGGCCCATGAATACTAGGAAGTGATATTAAATATTAATTCTGCTATCTTGGGTTAGCGACCAGTTAGACAATATGGTTAAACAACTCATTTTGATATTTATTTAAAGCAAAACTCAATAGGGAAGACAGATTTCTAATAACTATTAAGGAAACATAACTTTTTTCTTAATCCTTTTTCTCTAACATTAGCCCAGCCAGTGAAAAGCCACTGGTGAGGTGCGAAAACATTTTCCAGAGCAGACATAAAGGCTTCGGTGTGGGGATGTTTTTTTTGATCCCATGGCAGCAAGACCAGCTGTGGTGGGTACTGGAACTTAATTTACTTCAAAAGGAGAGTCAATCCCTGACACAAGCAAATGTTAGGTGAAAACGGGAAAGGCCCCAGCTTATCTCCTTGTAGTCAGGCAGGCACCAAAATCAGTGGGGGGGGAGGAAGCTCCACCAGAACTGGTTTCGATCGACCAAGCAGTAGGGGATTGCTTATTACCCTGGCCCTCTAGGTAGGCATACAGGGTTTCTCCATCTTGGATTTTGAAAGTGAGGGGCACTATGGGATTGTTTGTAATAGGGTAAACAGGAAATGTTGTAAAAGTGGGTAGGATTCCCCCGAGCAACATATACACATCATAGGTTAGGGAGAGGGAGCGGTCATGAGTCACTCCCTAGCCTCAAGTTGTGTCTACGTTCTGGTCTACCATGCCTATAGGCTATCATTGGTGCTTCGTGCTTTTTGAGGGTATTTTTCCTTAAACCTTCTACAATTCCTACATCCGATGCCCAATAATGGATTTTTGTTGGTTTGTGACATTACATTCATTAAATTATACTCCTTTGTTTAAAATTAGAGTGGAATTTTTATTGTGTTCTGATTTAACTATTTACCTGTTTTGGTTTTTCTAAATGCTTTAGAAATGTATTTTGTCTATGTTTAGCTGTCTGGTCTGTGCCATATATAACAAGGTGCAAGGAATTGTGTTACTGGTTGTGGTGAGGGCGCATCCCAAACCAAGCAGCAACCACAATCATTTTAGGGTGAAGTCACAAGCGCACCCCAAGTTAACGTGTGCTTAAATGTCTGGTAGCGTGGCACAGAGGAGTCAAGCTTAACTTAGAGACAATGTGTAAAGTATTTATGCTGTGCTCAGCATAACACAAGAAAAATTGCACACCAATTTAGAAAACTAGCATAACTTTTGTAAATAATTTAAGACCAAAATGACAATACTCCCATCAGTAGAATCTGAGCTATGCCATTTTAAAGATTTAACAGAAAAGAACAAAGTGCCAACTGTGAATATCTGCTCATATTACACTGGGACAGACGCACAATCTTATGCCGACCCTGTTGGAGAGTGAGCCAGCTACATAGACCCAATTGGACACTCTGAAAAAGAGTACCATAAATCCTACTTGCAAAGAGTTGTGAAGTCCTGCATCGAGGATGCGTCGTGCAACTGAGGTGATGAAAGGTCCAGGACAGGGATAAGTCTGGCAATATTGGTTCCGGGGACATGCGAGGCTATGATGAGAATTCCTGCACCATCATCAATGAGGCTGTGAATCAGGCGGCTTGTGATGCATAGTCCTGCATCAAAAATGCGTGGTGCGCCTACTGGTTTTGTTGAGGTTGCATGGCTTGCAATGTGCAGTCCTGTGTCGTCATCGAGGCTGCTGTTGACGAGAGGCTTGCGATATGATGGCCTACATCTGGGACTCCTCGCGCTGTGGCAGTTCTGATAAAGTTGTGTGCTGCGAGGGCAATGCATAGTCCTGGCCCTGGGAGAGTCTGTGCAGCATGAGCCATGCCCTCTTCTGCTTGGGTTTGCGCAATGCAGAAGAGAAGATGCGCCCGTTTTGCTGAGTCCACAGATGGGTTGGCAGAGGTCCTTCAGGCCCACATCCAAGGGTCCTGGACTGGGGGGGGGGGGGTAACCACTAAGCAGGGTAGGACTCACATATGGCAAAGTCCAGGTGGTGGGCTCCTGTCCTGGTTGTTGGAAGCTTGTTCAGCCCTGAGGCCTCTCATCAGGAGGCCAGACAGCTAGCCCTTGAAGGCACTCCCGAGTTTTGGATTCAAGGATGCAGGTGAAGTTCTTCTCACCTAGACAAGAGGCCAGCAGGCAGCAGGTCACCACAGCAGCTTTTCAGAGCAGCAGTCCAGCATCGTGTCAGTCCCTTTAGCAGCACAACAGTCCTTCTTCCTGGCAGAGTTCACAGGTCTAGAAGTGTACTGAAGAGTTGGAGTCTGATGTCTAACACTTATAACGGGTGCCTACTTTGAAATAAGTGAATCTTCCAGAGGTTTCCACCCCCCCTAAGTTGTTGATAGTTTCCTGCCTCTATGCCCTGACCTCAGATTTTCTGTTTTCCCAATAGACTAATGTCAAATCCCCTTTATGAGAGTGCTCAGGCAGGGCCTTTGTGATGTGCAGTATGGTAGGTGACAGGTCCTTCCCTCGTTAACTCAGAGTGGTCCATTCTGCCGACACCTTTGTCTCATTTTCTGGGAGCAATGCACAAAGACCAACTGCCAATTACATCTAGTCATGTGACCCAGGCTACAGGCAGCAGACACCAAATGTTTGGGACAGGAAAATGGCAACTTTCTAAAAGTAGCATTTTCAGATGGGCACTTTATGTTAGATGGGGTATCTTAAGGCAAGTCATGGGCACTAACAGCAAAGGAGCCCTTTCTGAAAAACAGGGTAAAATGGATAAGAGGGAGAACTTTCCAAGATGGAGGGCCGTGCGTGCAAATAATGAAGGTGATGGGCGTGCTCTGTGCCATTGCGGTGACACTGCGCGATGGGGGATGTTGTGTAATGACTAAAACTACCTTTTACTTGCAGCCTGGTTTGAAAGTCGGACGGGAGTCGCAACCATTGCCAGCCCTAGTTGCAAGATCTCCCAGCTTTGGCAGGCAAGACTGTTTTGCACATTATAGATTCTCCAGGCCTGCAATGAGCAGGTTTGCACCATCTGCATGGCAGTGCCCTTTCCCTGGCAGTGGGCAGGTACCTGAGCTGCGACTCACCACGAGAAGTTGTTCTCGTTACCCACGTCAATGGCGTGTCCATGTTTCTGTGTGAGCTGGAGTCCTTGCACAGTCTCTTCAGGGGGGCTGTGCCGGGGATGCGAGTGGTCGGCTGCGGCAGGACAACTCCATGGACCTGCAAGTCTCAGCGCTCTCTTGCTTTCCCTTACTGATCAGCCTGATCTTGGTGACAGACAACACCCGCCTCCATGAGGATACACATGTCTATTCTCTGACAAGGACACACACACCCTTTCCCAAGAGGACACACCCTTTTTCCAGAACCTAGGGCTGTGAAGGCAGAGCTTCAAGATGTCTGTCAACTCTGAAGCTTGGCCCCATCTCCGTGCACAGCTAAATCTCAATGCATGCATACTAACCATATGAGGTACATGTGCTCAGGGCTATTTCTACACAAGCGCTTGAGCAGACAGACAACACTGTTCTCAGTGCTAAAGTGTATTCACATTTATTTGTTCCTAATTTTGACTCAGTGCTAATTAATTCTGCCGGTGGAGAGGCGGAATTTATTAGTAATTCTGCGTTACAAGAGTAATGTAGAATTACTAAATTCCTCCAATTCCACCCACCCCTACAAATAAGGGCACATATAAAGTTATTTAAGAACATGTAATTGCTTTGTTAACGCTCTAAGCTGTCATTCTGCACAGGAATTGGCCTGGAAGTCTTGAATGACAGTATTTGGTGAGTCATAGAAAAAAAGACAACTTTTTGCTGTCTGTTTCTAATTTAAAAAAGAAATATATACATTAAAAAAAATTGTTTTCTGTCTTTAGTTACCTGTAAAACTCAGTAAAAATGGAAATCTGGAGCACTAACTATAAAATAAAAAAGAGACAGTAAAGAAAATTGTATCTCTCCAGTGTTATTAATAACAGATGAATTTAGATGACCGGTCATTCCATTTGGAGGAGTCTAACCTGTCATTCATTGACTAAAGATAGACACATGACCAAGGATTCAAATATATAAATCAATATTATCCTTCTGGAATTGTGTTACAGTACAAAATAAGATGAATAAATAGACCAAGGTTCAGACAGAAATGTTCATTGCCTGGTAAATGAGAATCTAGTATCCTGACTTTTACTTTGGCCTTGGAGTCATAATAATACAGAAAGAGTACAGAGGCTTATGCCTGTCCCAAAACAGCAAGTTCCAGCAAATGTCCAGTGACTTTGAAGGGTGCACCAACACTGCCCACATGGTAAACAGAGAGCTACTTCCTCTATTTAGAGTCTATCACAAAAAGTGATAAAATGCATAGTTTTAGTAACTGTAAGTAACAAAAAGGTACACAAACTTATCAGGATTAGGCCATTAAGCCAAATCGCATAATTTCAGGGAGAACGTTTAACACAAGATGTACCGTTCTGGTCAGTCTTCAACACAAGAGGCAGTTAAAGTAGCTTTTTTTACCCGAGAAAACTGTTCAGATAATTTTTGAGTGTGAAACTACAAATCCAAATGCGAGAGATAGCGTTTTGAAAGTGAGCAGAATCTCAAACCTTGATGAAAGCTTGGTCCTTTCTCCCGCTTACCATCTATGGGAGAACCAGCCTGATAAAAATGAATATCCTTCCGAAATTTACTTTTATTTTTAATTCTATCCCGTTATCTTTTGATACTAAACAGCTTGTAAAATGTCAGCAAAACATAAATTCCTTTGTCTGGGGGTATAAATCCAGCAGAATATCCTGGAAAAAACTAAGAAGGAGAAGAGAAAAAGGGGGGCTCGCATTGCCAGACCTAGAATACTACTCTTGGGCTTTTCATATGACCCACTCTAGGATGCTGCTTAAGATCCCTTGGGAAAATGCAAATGGGCATATGTATAAGGCTATGCTAATAGGTTCGGACCTTCCTGTGAACGGTTTCCTTTTCAAGTTCGGGCACCAGAAGTTCTTCAAAAAAATTAGATTAAAAACATTATCAGGCACTGTAAAAGAATGGTCTCGAATTAAATCTAAAGTTGGGATAGGCTACTTATCTAAACATGCCCCGATTTGGGATTTACCGGGATTAACATCACAAGAAGCCAACACAGTTAAAAGGGTATTGTTAGATGCGAATATCACACAGTGGGGCGATATACTGGTGGAAAGATCAATCATAAGCTGGGATATTTTTAAGCATAAGGTAACATCAACACTCTCTTGGTTAGTATTTTGGCAACTAAGTAGCTGGCTTCGGGCTCAAACTAAGAAGAAAGCAATGATGGGCGAGGAGAGTTTGCTAGAAAACACCCTAGTTGATAGACCTCCTGGGAAAAAGGAAGTAGCACTTTTTTATTGGCATATCATAGAGGATGAAGAGAGGGATCTCAACTTACTGGAAAAGCTCTGGGGCGCGGAGGGGGAAGCAGTTATGGAGGACACATGGGAGGAATCTTTTCTCCTCCTTTATAAAATTATCAAGCCCGCATGGTTGCGGCGTAACCATCTTTATACACTTCATAGAGCATATTATTCTCCTAAACGCCTGTCAAAGTTTCAACCAGGGAAGTGCTGTCCCAAATGCTCTCTTCCAGCTGCCTCAGACCTCCACATGTTTTGGGATTGCCCGAACATCGTTACTTTCTGGAACGAAGTCAGAGCAACACTTGAATCTATCCTGGGTTTATCCATCCGGTGCTCATGGTTGCTGATCATTTTTGGAACCAACGATAACATCAAGGGACTAGAAAGAGAATTTCTGTTTTATGCCATTTTATTGGCAAGAAGGGAGATCTGCAAAAACTGGATAAGCATAAACCCCCCAACACATGCAGAGTGGCTGTCTTCATTATATGTAATATCAAAGCAGGACTTATCCAGAACATGTAGCCCCCGATCGGTGAGATTTTGGGATTATTTGGTCAATTGGAAAAGGGACAGTTAGTCAACCCGGGGTTTTTTTTTTTTTTTTTTTTTCCCCGGGTCCGATGATTAGGCCCAAAATCTCCTTGTCCAAAGGGAGGCACAGTATAGATTTTGGACAACTGGTCAAACCGACCTGAAGGGAGAAGGTACGTCCAAGCTCTGCGGGTGACACCGGGACGGTCTCTCTGTACACTGGGAGTGCACTGATGGGCTTCGTGGTGTTGAGTAGCGAGCCGCCCCGATGGCTATATGGTCAGGAGCACAATTGGACCGAGCCAAGGGCTAATGAGGACAAAAAAAAAAAAAAAAAAAAAAAAAAAAAAAAAAAAAAAAAAAAAAAAAAAAAAAAGAAAGTGAGCAGAATGCCATTAATGTGGGTGTGCAACAAATATTTCAAGTAGAAATTCTTTTCCAAACTAAAGATGTAGGTTAATTTTGAGCGGAAATCTACAAATCCAAATTCGAGGGGTAGTCTTTTGAACATGAGCAATCACAAATCAACTTTGAATTACGTTTTCAAGGAGAATCTTTATCTCTTCTGGTAAATTTTTTAGGTCGAGATGCATTTTGCATAATTTGCTGTGATTTCACATAATTACACTACAGCAAGTAACAAAGAGCATATTATCAAGCACGGAGGTAAAATTATCGCCGCTTTAGTGGCAGAAAGAACATGGGCTTCTATTGGAATTCTCAGCGGCATATTATCAAGCCCAATATCGCCGCTTTAGCGGCAGTTTTCTGCCGCTAAAGCGGTGATAATTTTAACTCTGTTTCTTGATAATATGCCCCAAAGGTTTTTCATACTTCTAGTGGCAGCATGTTTTGTGATTTATAGTTTGACCGAACACTTTATTTTGTCTCAGTGAGAGAGTGCCTCTTGCATAAAGTTCCCCTTTTAGGTGAGACCTAACGCCGTACGCTGATATCCCATGTGTATTTACAGTGTGTGTGCTTCTACAGTGAGACAGTGATTTAAGTGTGGTAGTAAAAGCCTGGATGTGGGTGGGTGTGTGTTTGTGTGGTGGGAATATTGGAAGGGCCTGGTTTAGCATTGCACAGGATGGGGGGTAAGAATACGTAACACATACAGTGGAAGTGTATTGCATTCCTGTGACTGGACGGTGAAGACCCAGACAATGAATTGAGGAGGATGGTGAAAGGGTTACTTTTAGAAACACCATGAGGACTCTGGGCCTTATTTAGAGATTGACAGATGGAATAATCTGTCAAAATTGTACAGACTTATAATACATTAAGTAGTAAAGGGGATCACGCAGGAATAATTTAGTGAACTTTATCAATGAATGTACACAGGATGGTGTCACATGAAACCAACTTGCGCCAACCAATTAATCACTATTGAAAGAGCATTCATCAATGTAAACATCGATAGGTGTACTCAGTACAGCTCAACAAAAGATATGGAAAATGTGTTTTGATACCAAGTTTTTTCATTATTCAATTCATAGTATTGGTGATGTACATTCACACTCACTGAAGTTTGCTGAGCAAATCTGTGGGCCTCATTTATGAGAAATGACGCAACGTTGCGTGAAAGCAGCGATGCGTCACTTTTCAGTGCACACTCCTTGCGTCATTCCTGATGCGTCATATTTAATGTATAACGCATCATGTCGCAAGGAGTTACAGATATGTCAGTATTTCTGATGTAAGCGCAAAAATGACGCATTGCTGGAGTGTATCACAAAAGTGACGCAACTCCAGCAATGCGTCCTTTCACATGGGGCAAGCCCCATATGAAAGGGCCTGCGTCAGTCTTACACCTGCTGTGAGGCAGGCGCAAGATTTTGACGCAACGGCGTCCTAAAAGTGACGCAGTGAAATCCCATAGATTTCACTGCGTCACTTCTACGACCCTTCCTTGCATCAATACGACCCCCTTGCATACATTATACCTGGTGCAGGTATAATGTGGCGCAGGGGTTTACAAAGTGACGCATCTACCTCGATGCGTCACTTTGTAAATATGCCGCAACGAGGTGCATTTTTCACGCAACTGGTGCGTCACGAAAAGTGACGCACCGGAGGCGTAAAAGTGACGCACAGCCTCATAAATGAGGCCCTATATATATAAAAACGAATGTATCTCTGTCTGTTTGTCCTTTATGCATTACTACACCATTCATCCGATCACCATGAAACTTTGGGAAGTTGTTGAGTACACTCCCGCAAAGGTTTCTGGCATAACATTTTTTTAAATATCGGCCCCCCAGGGCCCTCAGAATCTTTTGAATACTGATGTACGCACCAGATGGAAAAACAAAGAATTGTGTATCCACAAGCATTCGAATAAATAAATAGAATTAAAACACCATTCATCCGATCGCCAGGAAACTTTGGGAAGTTGTTGAGTAAACTCCCGCGAAGGTTTCTGGCATAACATTTTTTTAAATACCGGCACACAGGGCCCTCATAATCTTTCGAATACTGATGTACACACCAGACGGAAAAACAAAAAAGCGTGTATCCACAAATTCGGATTAATAGTGTTTTAAATAGAATTAAAACACCATTCATCCGATCACCAGGAAACATTGAGAAGTTGTTGAGTACACTCCCGCAAAGGTTTCTGGCATAATTTTTTTTTAAATATCGGCCCCCCAGGGCGCTCATAATCTTTCGAATATCACCGGAGTTACAAAAATCATCAGTGCCTCAGTGCACGTTCTATATTTGCAGCTACGAACAACGATGTAAATGCAATCAATTTCAGCATTCAAAACGGAATACCAGGCCAAGCGACAACGTATAAGTCCATCGATACTGTGATGAATCAAGACAAAGTTGTCAATTACCCAACGGAATTCTTGAATTCACTGGATTTACCCGGCATGCCACCGCACATTTTAACATTAAAAATTGGCGTGCCTTTCAACGGAATTCTTGAATTCACTGGATTTGCCCGGTAAGCCAACGCACATTTTGACATTGAAAATTGGCGTGCCTATCATTCTTCTCCGAAACATCAATCCACCACGACTTTTCAGCGGTACAAGACTTTCGGTGAAAAAGATGATTAACAATGTCATCGAAGCTACAATATTGAATGGGAAATTCAAGGGGGAAGATGTACTGTTGCCACGCATTCCAATGCTCCCAAAAGATATGCCATTTGAATTCAAACGTTTACAGTTTCCGGTGCGACTCACTTTTGTAATGACCATCAACAAAGCACAAGGACAATCGCTGCAAATGTGTGGACTCAATTTGGAGAATCTGTGCTTCTCACATGGACAACTGTATGTGGCCAGCTCACGCGTCGGAAAACCTTCTGATTTATTTGTGTACTCACCAGACGGAAAAACAAAAAATATTGTGTACCCACAAGCACTTGAATGAATAAATAGAATTAAAACGACACTTTGAAATGTTTTCCATATTTAAATGAATAAGTTTCAATAAAAATGACACTATGTAAATTGAATGTTATCATAACAAGTTTCCTTGAATTTCCTTTCTTCTGAGATCGCAGCAATGCGCGATGGGTAAGCTAGTATTACATATAAAGTCCATAAACCTACAGTTAGCAGCAATCATTGAAAAATCCTCCAGCCATGAAGTGCCCATCAAAAATCGTTATATTCTTCATGAAGGGGCACTGTGTAGAGATATTAGGTGTAATGTGGAATGATCAGCAACATTTCGGTCTCACAAGTCAAAAGTATGTGAGACCATCCTCGGACTATGTGGCATATTGCAAAAAGGTCTGGCCCTTTGGATCCTAGTATAGAAAAGAAACCCACAATCTATATATTTATGGTAAAATTAGCCAAACATAAGCACAGAGGTGGCCATGGTTCAGTCTATAAAAGAGGCTGAAATAGACCAATAGTTCATAAACAGACAAATAGCATAGCAGTCAAGTACGCTCTTACCCAAATAATATGTGGTCGAAAATGAAATCCTTGGCCAAGCAACAGGACAAAGAGATGAATACATATCCTGCAAATTAATACAGAATTATAGTACATAATGTCAAAAAATAGCATAAAAGGGGAATTGCCATTGTGTTGTGTGATCTTACCTACTCACTCATACATAAATAAATCGAAGGTAAATCCTTGAGTCCTAAAAGGAATCTCTACAAATAAGTCATCCTCATCAACATCAACAAGCTTTATTCGTTTTTTGTACAAACCATAAAAGAAACACACTATTAATGAGACATTGAGTCCACAATCGAAGTACAATAAAAATGAATGAAACATATATGTTAAAAACATACCATTCATCATAAAACCACAGTTAACATTCAGCCACAGACATTCATAGAACCCTTCAGATTATCAGTCTTATTGCAGTTTTTGAAAAACAGGCTACTTTAAAGATAATATATACAGATAACAGTTATGAAAACAAAAGAGCTGGCCGCACATGAGTAAACTTTGCACGTTTTAAAAAAGGAATTAAATAGGCCTTTCTTGCCACAGCCTAAATATTAAGAAATATTAAGAAATGCAAGGTGTCCCTTGATGTCTGCGGCTGCGCTCATTGTCCCAGCTGCAGACATCAAGAGTGTAAGCATCTTTTCTGCCGCGGGAAAGCCAACAAGAAATGCAATAGATCCAGACTACAACTACTGAGTAAAAACGGTTATTATTACTCTTAACAACTGAAAGGTCGGGCTCCATTGCTTGAACTGGTTTCAACAAAATGTAGCTACACATCCGAGGCATCTTTAGGGCAGCTTCTACTTTCATAGAGATCCTTACCCTCATGGAAATGTCTCGTATCCACTTGCGACCAGGTTTGACTATATTCTCAGGGGTCATAAATAGGTTTTCTTAACCTGCATAAGTCAGGAAATATGGTGGATGTGGTCTAGGGCAATGCAATCTTTTAGTATCTTTATATTCCCCTTGGTTTCGTTCCTTGTCTAAATATCTATCCTAGGAGGAAGTGGACGGAGAATCATTTTATCGGTTTCGTATCCTATTCCCAATTCCTTGTGTGCTGCAAAAGTCATTATCCTAATCAGAAAGTTGTGCTTACCAACAACTACAAATGGACCACTACAATCGCAAGGCTCTCACCTGGTAAACATAGGGAAAATGTGTGGGTAATCAAACACCCAACAGTAAATGCTACAGTGAGTCAGTTGATAGCTGAACATGAGCTCACAAGCACGAGTCTTAAATGCTATGCATCTTTTGGAAATTGGGTTTCTGTTCGGCAAAGGCATACAGCATGTCCAAGCAGAAAACAATCCTAGTCAGGGTAAGTCAGATGCACACCATAAATTAACCTCTGCTCCCCCTCTGGTAGCGTGGCACAGAGCGAGCAGGCTTAACATGAGAGGCAATTTGTAAAGTGCAAACAGTAATAAGTGAAAACAGCTCAAAAAGACGCCACACATGTTTAGAAAATTAGATTATGATTTTATAAACAAAACAAGACCAAAATCACAAAAATTAAATAAGTAGAAGACAAGACATGACATTTGAAAGGTCGAAAGGGAAAAATAGTGCTTAAAGGCAATAAGCGCTAATGGTTGCACTGTGCAGGGGCAAAGTCAAGAGTTCAGGCGGACCATCACTGGAGCACGGGCCAGATACAGGAGCCACGCAAGGCCTGTTGAACAAAAGCACCTTGATCCTGGTCGAAATAGCAAGGTGCAGGAAGCAGCCAAGAGATGTGTAGGTGCCAATTCACGCAGTTGAGGTGGTGCGTTAATTTTCTCCATGCAACAATGTCAATTCGCCAGTTATAAAGACGAAGCGCATCCGAGATGCATTGGTTCGGAGGCGATATGCTGGGTTTTCTCCATGCAGTGAAGGGGATGCATCGGGATGGGTCGATCGTCTCTCCTGTAGTGGTGGCGATGCAGTGGTTCCACTACATCTGTTCTGATGGTGATGCACTGGTTCTGTTTCCACAACAGCAGCGATGTGTCATTTCTGCTTCACGTAGCAGAGGATTCGTTGGTTCCACTGTAGCAAGCTCCTCGATCTACCTCCAATGGACCAGGCACAGGAGCAGGTGGTAAGACTTTGATATCCCTAAGTCTTGAAACAGTGGGCAAGCCAGCATGACATTGGAGATCACTCTGGGTACAAGTCAAAAAGTATTGCTCTTTCTCAGCAGGGCAGAGGGTATCAGGCTGCATAGGAGACAACTGGATCTTCAAGAACAGCAGCCCAGCAGAGTGGCATTCCTTGTAGAAGCATAGCTGTCCTTCCTCCTGGCAGAGTTTCTTCACAAGTTCAGTACTGCCTGATCTGGTGGGGCCAGAGACCCAGTATTTAAACCCAGTTGTGCCGAGGTGACTTCAAAGAGGGACTTTAAAATGCACAGAGGCCCTCCCTCCCAGCTCAGGCTCTAGACTCCCTCCATGGGGGTATACAGCCCTTTGTGTGGGGACAGGGCACAGCCTTTTCAGATTTAAGTGTCAGCTCCTCCCTCCCATCCTGACCAGGATGGCCCATCAGGATGTGGGTGGCAACTTAGTCACACCTAAGCTTCCTTTGTGAGTGGCTGTCTAGAGGAAACGCACAAGGGCAGAGGGCAGAAAAAGGCCATCTTTCTAAAAGTGGTGTTTTAAAGAGGGTAAAGCGATATTCAACTTTACAAGTAAAGAGGATTTATCATTAGCATTCCACTGATATGAAACATGACTGAGCGACTGCTTCTCGATCAGGAATTACAGCTTATAAGGGTAATAAGGAATTGCCAATGTTAACACATGAGAGAGGAAGGCCTCATAGTAGTAAAAAATGCACTTGGGAGGTTTTTCACTACCAGGACATGTAAAACTTAAAAAGTACTTGTCTTACCTTTTGATTACACAGCATCCTGCCCTATGGACAACCTAGGGCCTGCCTTAAGGGTGACTTATATGTAAAACTACTGGAGCATAAGGCTTGGAAAGGGGTTATAAATGCCAAGTTGACCAGGCAGAGGCAGACCTGATTAAAGTGTCACTTGTGTGGGTGGCACACTCAGTGCTGCAGGTCCACTAGTGTTACAGCAAACAAATGATGGACAGAATGCTGATAAGGCAAACATTGTTCTTTTGCCCACTACGCCAGCTCAGTTTGTACCCAGCCATATGCAAATCAGTCTTGACCCTGCGCCCCATGGGAACAGTCCAGACCGAACTGCAGGAAACAAGCATCCTGGGACAGGTTTCAGGGTATGTCACCCTAGTAACATTCATTAACAGGCCCTGGGCACATGTAATGCACCCTACTAGGGACTGCTAGATGAATTAAATATGCCAATTATGAATAAATCAACCATGTATTAGGGGAGAAGCGCATGCACTTTAGCAATGGTTGGCAGTGGTACGGTGACCAAATTGTTAAGGTTCGATGGGTAAGGCCAACAAGCATAAATCAGCAAAAAGGCGAGGAGGAAGGCAAAAAATTATCAATTTAGCATTGGTTGCTGCAGAGGATTTCAGGTAATTGATGGGCTTAACTGAGCCTGGTGATGATAGAGAGAGAATGAGACATGCAGACAAACTGCTGCACTCACTTGAGTATGTGTGATACAATAAGTCATTCGAAGATATTGAACTGAGTTGCCTATAACTTGTTTATGAAATTCATGACAAATCCGAGCTATCTGCACCTGCACCTTATCCCAGCCTTAAACTTTGTATAAGGGACAGTAATAGCAGGATCTCCAACTTCAGCAGAAGGGAAGACGTTTACCCGGAGAGGGGAAAAAGAAGTGTAGTGTCTCATGATTACTGTAACTTACAATGACCCTGTACAGAAGGATGACTAAGAAATGTAGTTGATGTGCAATTAAAAGTGCTTCCTTGTGTTAAAAGACAAACTAGAATTGGGCACTATACTATTGTGTTTGTTATTTAACTGTTGAGTTCTGAGATCTTGTCCCCCACACTACCTCCATGAGAGTCTGTGATTGCTTGCCCTCACCATCCTTGGAACAAAATGCAGAACACGTTGTATTTGACCTAGTTTGTTGAGTCCTAGTAGGAGAGACCAGAGGACATAAGTGTCAAATGACATCAACAACTACAGCTGTGGTACAGTAGTCCCTTTTGGCTCTGTGACCACCCAATATGGGTCTGAACGCCAAGCTCAGGCAAAGGATCTGATCATCCACACTAGAAATACAATCGCAGTTATATGTCTATATATGTGTGTGTGTTTGTGTGTGTGTGTGTGGGGGTGTGTGTTACTTTCCTTGTGGGGACTTGGGTATGATAACACAGTAACGCTGTGAGGACTTGATTGCACTGTGGGGACCTGAACCCAGTTCCCCACAAGGCAATGTCTTCTAAATAATAATACATGACTAAGGGAACATGTGTGTCAATTGTTACGACTTTTTTTTAATTGTCTTGTGGGGACCTGTGTTTCACCAAGTGTACTTTATATGTCTGAGCAGCTCTGCCCCTGTAGACAGGAGGCAGTACTGCAGTCTTAAACACACATTCCATTTAAACACACTTTGCTCAATGAAAACACATGCTAGCCTCTGAAAGGAAAATATGCATATCCCTGTGTTTATCCAAATATTTTTCATGCAAATTACCCATTACACTATTTATAAAAATAAAACTTTATTTTACATGAATGGATTGAATTTAGTTTTAATGTCTGAACATATTTAGTGGTTTTATAAACATTGGTAAAAGCAATTTGGGTCAGTATTGAATCCCAGAATACTTTACTATTGCGGTTTGATCCTTATCTGCAATTAAAGAATGATGGTGCACTACACGGCAGTAGATTATATATGGATTTGATAGATTTTTGCAAATTACCTAAAGACAATCAGTTCCATTGTAATACTTGTATCAAGAACTCAGAGTCTTTACGTTGCTTTTTCTTTGTTTACCTATTAATGTGCACTATGGAATATGTTCTTTTAAATGATGGCTGGATTAGTGAGTGACTAGTATGGAAAAGATTATTTTTAACTCAAAATGTTTGTACCTATATAATGAATTAACTTCTTTGAATATATATTCAAATACAGACATACCATGTAATTACATTTAAATCATTTGAATTGCTTAATCCCTTTGGTGTTCATGACGGCTCCACGTAGGAGTCATGCGTGGAGCCGTCATGCTGCTGCCGCTCCTCCCACGTGGCACTAATTCCCCAAATGTGCGGGAGAATTAATGAGTGGGCGGGGTTGTGACGGCACCACAGCGTCATGAGCACACGCCGCCCGTAAGGCATGACGGCATGGAGCCATCATGAGCGGCGAAGCGCCACGCTCACCCCCAAGACCCCCGCGCCACAGCGGAATTTGCAGCGCAGGGAAGGTGTTCATTTAAAATCTATTCCTTAAGCTTTAGAAATAAAAACAGTTTGTTGAAATTCTCAAGGATAGGTGAAGAACAATCACATAAAAAGGAGGATGCACCAAAACAGTTTTTGTCTACTGATTGCAAGTGCACATTGCGGTATCGCAGAGATATTTCCTGTTTGGTAGATTTAGAATTTTCTACACTATTGCTGCTTAATGTGTATGAAAAGGATACATGGGAAAAGCACGGTTTAATTTATCAAACAGTCCTTCTTTGTTTCAATATGAAGCAGTTTAGTTTTTGCTTCTCGTTTCCAAATCTGGAAACAAATGTACAAATAGACTGGCTCCGAAAATTGATTGCACATTGAGGTCACAAAACATTATTACATTTATACCATTGAATATTGCAATAAGAGGTGATGTTTATTTTACACCTGCAAAACCTTAGACCCATTTTGCCATTCGGAAAGGCTGTTTTCAAAGCGGTTTAGTGCTTGGCAAACACCATTTTGGGGCTGCACACTCTTTGATATTGTGAATCCCAGAGTTTGCAAACATTAAGGGCCTAATTTATGAAAGCCTTGCGCCACCGATGCGTCACTTTTTCCCATGTTAAAAGTGACGCACCGGCGGCGCAAGGCCTTCATAAATAAGGCCCTAAATGTTTTCAGACATCAAGACCCTGGTGCTGACATCTTGGCCCAGATGTACTAATATGTGCGACAAGGCAGAGCAGCAATCGTAAAAAGAGATGGCCCATCATTTCTCTCCCACAGAGTTAGTAAAAATTTACCTGCAATGTGCTAAAACACACATCCCTGCGGCATAGTGCAAGGGAATTTGTGTTCTTTAGAGCATAGTTTTTGACCCAGAAGGGGACTCTTCCAGCACAAAAACTATGTATTAAGACTTTTCCTGCCTTGCATGTGTGCTCGACAATGCAGCATAGATGCAAAGCTGGAAACAAAATGAATACAAAAATTCCTCCTCGCTCAATGTAAGAAAATAGGGATTTGCATCAAAACCCATGGAGCATCCAGTTGACGCAAGTGGGGAAAAGGAAAGCATAGAACAACTTTGTGGTACTCTGGGACATGTTCCAACACAAGCCCTGATTTGTTTTTGATATGAAATCCCAGCCCAACATGTTGCACTGGGTTCGAGAGGATCAGCTGTGTCAATGACACCCAGCTGATCCTCTCCCTCACCAAAGACCCCCACACCGCCAAAACCAACCTCCATTAGGGAATGAGGGCCATCACCGACTGGATGAGGAACAGCTGACTGAAGCTGAACTCAGACAAGACGGAGGTCCTCATCCTCGGATCAAACCCCTCAGCCTGGAATGACTCCGGGTGGCCGAACGCACTGGGAACAGCTCCAACGCCCACCGACCACGCACGCAACCTAGGGGTCATCCTTGAATCCACCCTCTCCATGATGAAGCAGGTCCACGCCGTCTCCTCCACCTGCTTCAACACCCTCCTCATTCTTCGCAGGATCTACAAGTGGATCCCAACCAAAACAAAAAGGACGGTCACCCAGGCCATCGTCAGCAGCAGACTGGACTAGGGAAATGCCCTCTACGCAGGAGCCTCGTCCAAACTCCTGAAATGGCTCCAAAGCATCCAGAATGCCTCTGCACGCCTGAACCTCAACATCCCTCGCCACAGCAACATCACAGCCCACCTGAGAGACCTGCACTGGCTCCCTGTCAAGAAGAGGATAACCTTCAAGCTCCTCACCCACGCACACAAGGCACTCCACAACATCGGACCAGAATACCTCAATAGCCGACTCAGCTTCTACACCCCCGCCCGCCAACTCCGCTCTGCCGACCATGCCTTTGCCGCTGTCCCCTGCATCCGAAGAGTAACCTCCGACGGCAGATCATTCTCCCACCTCACCGCCAAGACATGGAACACACTCGCGATCTGCCTACGGCAGACCCAAGACCTACTGAGCTTCAGAAGACTCCTCAAGACCTGGCTTTTCAAATAGTAGCGATTCAGAAAAGGGGGTGGTGATGAACAGAGTGTCTGAATTAAGCAGACCACTCTTACCCAGTCCAAAGATCAGGGCTTGATCCATCACCGTTTTTTAGCTCACTGCACCATCCCAGCTCAGAACTTGGCTATATGCAAATTAGTCTGACCCTGGCCAAGTGCATCATGGGAACAGGGCAGACCAAACTACCAAGCCAATTCTTATACAGGGAAGGAAACAAGCTACCGGGGACCGGTTTCTGGCATTTCAGCCGTCTTCGGCCCGGCTTGCTTGAATCCTGATGGTGCAATGAGCTAGGGAATCACATCTGAGTATACCCTTCCACGCTTATGGTGGACAAAAATGATTCAGAAAAGGGGGTGGTGATGAACAGAGTGTCTGAATTAAGCAGACCACTCTTACCCAGTCCAAAGATCAGGGCTTGGTCCATCACCGTTTTTTAGCTCACTGCACCATCCCAGCTCAGAACTTGGCTATATGCAAATTAGTCTGACCCTGGCCCAGTGCATCATGGGAACAGGGCAGACCAAACTACCAAGCCAATTCTTATACTGGGAAGGAAACAAGCTACCGGGGACCGGTTTCTGGCATTTCAGCCGTCTTCGGCCCGGCTTGCTTGAATCCTGATGGTGCAATGAGCTAGGGACTCACATCTGAGTATACCCTTCCACGCTTATGGTGGACAAAAATGATTCAGAAAAGGGGGTGGTGATGAACAGAGTGTCTGAATTAAGCAGACCACTCTTACCCAGTCCAAAGATCAGGGCTTGGTCCATCACCGTTTTTTAGCTCACTGCACCATCCCAGCTCAAAACTTGGCTATATGCAAATTAGTCTGACCCTGGCCCAGTGCATCATGGGAACAGGGAAGATCAAACTACAAAGCCAATTCTTATACTGGGAAGGAAACAAGCTACCGGGGACTGGTTTCTGGCATTTCAGCCATCTTCGGCCCGGCTTGCTTGAATCCTGATGGTGCAATGAGCTAGGGACTCACATCTGAGTATACCCTTCCACGCTTATGGTGGACAAAAATGATTCAGAAAAGGGGGTGGTGATGAACAGAGTGTCTGAATTAAGCAGACCACTCTTACCCAGTCCAAAGATCAGGGCTTGATCCATCACCGTTTTTTAGCTCACTGCACCATCCCAGCTCAGAACTTGGCTATATGCAAATTAGTCTGACCCTGGCCCAGTGCATCATGGGAACAGGGCAGACCAAACTACCAAGCCAATTCTTATACTTGGAAGGAAACAAGCTACCGGGGACCGGTTTCTGGCATTTCAGCCGTCTTCGGCCCGGCTTGCTTGAATCCTAATGGTGCAATGAGCTAGGGACTCACATCTGAGTATACCCTTCCACGCTTATGGTGGACAAAAATGATTCAGAAAAGGGGGTGGTGATGAACAGAGTGTCTGAATTAAGCAGACCACTCTTACCCAGTCCAAAGATCAGGGCTTGATCCATCACCGTTTTTTAGCTCACTGCACCATCCCAGCTCAGAACTTGGCTATATGCAAATTAGTCTGACCCTGGCCCAGTGCATCATGGGAACAGGGCAGACCAAACTACCAAGCCAATTCTTATACTGGGAAGGAAACAAGCTACCGGGGACCGGTTTCTGGCATTCCAGCCGTCTTCGGCCCGGCTTGCTTGAATCCTGATGGTGCAATGAGCTAGGGACTCACATCTGAGTATACCCTTCCACGCTTATGGTGGACAAAAAT
This sequence comes from Lissotriton vulgaris, assembly GCF_964263255.1. Lineage (NCBI taxonomy): Eukaryota > Metazoa > Chordata > Amphibia > Caudata > Salamandridae > Lissotriton > Lissotriton vulgaris. Next base: position 1,544,281,041 of record NC_141695.1, on the reverse strand, counting down.
GATTCAGAAAAGGGGGTGGTGATGAACAGAGTGTCTGAATTAAGCAGACCACTCTTACCCAGTCCAAAGATCAGGGCTTGATCCATCACCGTTTTTTAGCTCACTGCACCATCCCAGCTCAGAACTTGGCTATATGCAAATTAGTCTGACCCTGGCCCAGTGCATCATGGGAACAGGGCAGACCAAACTACCAAGCCAATTCTTATACTTGGAAGGAAACAAGCTACCGGGGACCGGTTTCTGGCATTTCAGCCGTCTTCGGCCCGGCTTGCTTGAATCCTAATGGTGCAATGAGCTAGGGACTCACATCTGAGTATACCCTTCCACGCTTATGGTGGACAAAAATGATTCAGAAAAGGGGGTGGTGATGAACAGAGTGTCTGAATTAAGCAGACCACTCTTACCCAGTCCAAAGATCAGGGCTTGATCCATCACCGTTTTTTAGCTCACTGCACCATCCCAGCTCAGAACTTGGCTATATGCAAATTAGTCTGACCCTGGCCCAGTGCATCATGGGAACAGGGCAGACCAAACTACCAAGCCAATTCTTATACTGGGAAGGAAACAAGCTACCGGGGACCGGTTTCTGGCATTCCAGCCGTCTTCGGCCCGGCTTGCTTGAATCCTGATGGTGCAATGAGCTAGGGACTCACATCTGAGTATACCCTTCCACGCTTATGGTGGACAAAAATGATTCAGAAAAGGGGGTGGTGATGAACAGAGTGTCTGAATTAAGCAGACCACTCTTACCCAGTCCAAAGATCAGGGCTTGATCCATCACCGTTTTTTAGCTCACTGCACCATCCCAGCTCAGAACTTGGCTATATGCAAATTAGTCTGACCCTGGCCCAGTGCATCATGGGAACAGGGCAGACCAAACTACCAAGCCAATTCTTATACTGGGAAGGAAACAAGCTACCGGGGACCGGTTTCTGGCATTCCAGCCGTCTTCGGCCCGGCTTGCTTGAATCCTGATGGTGCAATGAGCTAGGGACTCACATCTGAGTATACCCTTCCACGCTTATGGTGGACTAAAATGATTCAGAAAAGGGGGTGGTGATGAACAGAGTGTCTGAATTAAGCAGACCACTCTTACCCAGTCCAAAGATCAGGGCTTGATCCATCACCGTGTTTTAGCTCACTGCACCATCCCAGCTCAGAACTCGGCTATATGCAAATTAGTCTGACCCTGGCCCAGTGCTTCATGGGAACAGGGCAGACCAAACTACCAAGCCAATTCTTATACTGGGAAGGAAACAAGCTACCGGGGTTCTGAGCTGGGATGGTGCAGTGAGATAAATAACGGTGATGGATCAAGCCCTGATCTTTGGACTGGGTAAGAGTGGTCTGCTTAATTCAGACACTCTGTTCATCACCACCCCCTTTTCTGAATCGTTTTTGGCCACTATAGGTGTGGCAGGGTATACTCAGACATGAGTCCCTTTCTCACTGCACCATCAGGATTCAAGCAAGCCGGGCCGATGACGGCTGAAATGCCAGAAACCGGTCCCCGGTAGCTTGTCTCCTTTCTGGTGAAGAATTGGCTTGGTAGTTTAGTCTGCCCTGTTCCCATGATGCACTGGGCCAGGGACAGACTGATTTGCATATAGCCAGGTTCTGAGCTGGGATGGTGCAGTGAGATAAATAACGGTGATGGATCAAGCCCTGATCTTTGGACTGGGTAAGAGTGGTCTGCTTAATTCAGACACTCTGTTCATCACCACCCCCTTTTCTGAATCGTTTTTGGCCACTATAGGTGTGGCAGGGTATACTCAGACATGAGTCCCTTTCTCACTGTACCATCAGGATTCAAGCAAGCCGGGCCGATGACGGCTGAAATGCCAGAAACCGGTCCCCGGTAGCTTGTCTCCTTTCTGGTGAAGAATTGGCTTGGTAGTTTAGTCTGCCCTGTTCCCATGATGCACTGGGCCAGGGACAGACTGATTTGCATATAGCCAGGTTCTGAGCTGGGATGGTGCAGTGAGATAAATAACGGTGATGGATCAAGCCCTGATCTTTGGACTGGGTAAGAGTGGTCTGCTTAATTCAGACACTCTGTTCATCACCACCCCCTTTTCTGAATCGTTTTTGGCCACTATAGGTGTGGCAGGGTATACTCAGACATGAGTCCCTTTCTCACTGCACCATCAGGATTCAAGCAAGCCGGGCCGATGACGGCTGAAATGCCAGAAACCGGTCCCCGGTAGCTTGTCTCCTTTCTGGTGAAGAATTGGCTTGGTAATTTAGTCTGCCCTGGTCCCATGATGCACTGGGCCAGGGACAGACTGATTTGCATATAGCCAGGTTCTGTGCTGGGATGGTGCAGTGAGATAAATAACGGTGATGGTTCAAGCCCTGATCTTTGGACTGGGTAAGAGTGGTCTGCTTAATTCAGACACTCTGTTCATCACCACCCCCTTTTCTGAATCGTTTTTGGCCACTATCGGTGTGTCAGGGTATACTCAGACATGAGTCCCTTTCTCACTGCACCATCAGGATTCAAGCAAGCCGGGCCGATGACGGCTGAAATGCCAGAAACCGGTCCCCGGTAGCTTGTCTCCTTTCTGGTGAAGAATTGGCTTGGTAGTTTAGTCTGCCCTGTTCCCATGATGCACTGGGCCAGGGACAGACTGATTTGCATATAGCCAGGTTCTGAGCTGGGATGGTGCAGTGAGATAAATAACGGTGATGGATCAAGAACTGATCTTTGGACTGGGTAAGAGTGGTCTGCTTAATTCAGACACTCTGTTCATCACCACCCCCTTTTCTGAATCGTTTTTGGCCACTATAGGTGTGGCAGGGTATACTCAGACATGAGTCCCTTTCTCACTGCACCATCAGGATTCAAGCAAGCCGGGCCGATGACGGCTGAAATGCCAGAAACCGGTCCCCGGTAGCTTGTCTCCTTTCTGGTGAAGAATTGGCTTGGTAGTTTAGTCTGCCCTGTTCCCATGATGCACTGGGCCAGGGACAGCCTGATTTGCATATAGCCAGGTTCTTAGCTGGGATGGTGCAGTGAGATAAATAACGGTGATGGATCAAGCCCTGATCTTTGGACTGGGTAAGAGTGGTCTGCTTAATTCAGACACTCTGTTCATCACCACCCCCTTTTCTGAATCGTTTTTGGCCACTATAGGTGTGGCAGGGTATACTCAGACATGAATCCCTTTCTCACTGCACCATCAGGATTCAAGCAAGCCGGGCCGATGACGGCTGAAATGCCAGAAACCAGTCCCCGGTAGCTTGTCTCCTTTCTGGTGAAGAATTGGCTTGGTGGTTTAGTCTGCCCTGTTCCCATGATGCACTGGGCCAGGGACAGACTGATTTGCATATAGCCAGGTTCTGAGCTGGGATGGTGCAGTGAGATAAATAACGGTGATGGATCAAGCCCTGATCTTTGGACTGGGTAAGAGTGGTCTGCTTAATTCAGACACTCTGTTCATCACCACCCCCTTTTCTGAATCGTTTTTGGCCACTATAGGTGTGGCAGGGTATACTCAGACATGAGTCCCTTTCTCACTGCACCATCAGGATTCAAGCAAGCCGGGCCGATGACGGCTGAAATGCCAGAAACCGGTCCCCGGTAGCTTGTCTCCTTTCTGGTGAAGAATTGGCTTGGTAGTTTAGCCTGCCCTGTTCCCATGATGCACTGGGCCAGGGACAGACTGATTTGCATATAGCCAGGTTCTGAGCTCGGATGGTGCAGTGAGATAAATAACAGTGATGGATCAAGCCCTGATCTTTGGACTGGGTAAGAGTGGTCTGCTTAATTCAGACACTCTGTTCATCACCACCCCCTTTTCTGAATCGTTTTTGGCCACTATAGGTGAGGCAGGGTATACTCAGACATGAGTCCCTTTCTCACTGCACCATCAGGATTCAAGCAAGCCAGGCCGATGACGGCTGAAATGCCAGAAACCGGTCCCCGGTAGCTTGTCTCCTTTCTGGTGAAGAATTGGCTTGGTAGTTTAGTCTGCCCTGTTCCCATGATGCACTGGGCCAGGGACAGACTGATTTGCATATAGCCAGGTTCTGAGCTGGGATGGTGCAGTGAGATAAATAACGGTGATGGATCAAGCCCTGATCTTTGGACTGGGTAAGAGTGGTCTGCTTAATTCAGACACTCTGTTCATCACCACCCCCTTTTCTGAATCGTTTCAAATAGTAGCAGCATTTCCTCCACTCCTCCACCCCTCATCGCCTTGAGACCCTAACGGGTAAGTAGTGCGCTTTACAAATGCTTGATTGATTGATTGATATTGCAATGATAAAAAACACTGTAAAAATGATTGCACTCACATCAAAGTCAAAATTCATATATCACTGGAATCATAAATGTCATACACAGATACCCGAATGATGGCAGACACATTAATACTAAATTCATATACAGTTGCAAGTATGTATCTTGTTCAAAAAAAGTAAAAAATCATATATTTCTATTTCAATGTACCCACAAACAATCAACAGAGAGACATAAACAGACAGTACATTTTTGTAATATGGAAACACATCCAGTGTGAAAAATACAATAGCTAATCCTGGATGCAATTTATTTCTTCTTATCTACAGGGTAAGCTAATTCCACGGATTGTGTTGAGTGAAGCGTTGACGCGTTTTGGTGGTTCTATTGATATCCCATCTTTATCAAGACAAGTATAAGTCTCTCTTTAATGGCACTGTTTGGCTGCCTTTGATTTCAGTCCTGTGTGAGGTAAATACAGTGTTTTTTATCATTGCAATATCTGTTGGTTTTAAATAAAAATATATATTAATATATAATTTATTTTTGTTATAGTTATATGTATAACCTCCTATGATCTAACATTTGGGCTACAAATATTATTTTGCTGGGTACCTTGATATCCAGCAGTGTATTTAGAGTTTGTATAAATCTTCCACCAAGGGACATTTATTTCTACTACGGCTCACACACTATAGACAATCATCTCGCAGTAGTGGTCCACCCAGATGTATGGCTGGCCCCCTTTGGAATTCTCTACTGTGAGTGGGCAAAGGATCAGGCCCAACTAAAGGAGGATTCTGTTACAAACCTTGCTATGAAGGCTGGAAATAAAGTAAATGTGTATCCCGGCCTTGATATCCAGCAAACAGCTGAAGCGCTAATATGGATGAAGAAGGAAAACGCCCCTGGCTTTGATGTTATCCCTTGAGACTTATATTGATCCCAAATTTGGATTTCCTATTTAAATGCATTGAGCAATGCTATCATGAGGGGAGGACATTCCTCATCCTGGGTGGAGCTGATATCGTACCCATCTATAAGAAGGGGAGCAGGAATGCCCCAGCTAATTAAAGACCATAAGTTTATTCTACAACAGCCTAAAAATATTTTATAGGCAGGTCTTGTCAAGATTCCAAACACGGATATTTGACAATTATATCCTAGTGGACACCTAAGCATGTTTCAGAAATAAGATCAGTAACCGTGACCAGGTTTCTGCTGGAACCATGCTGTCTTGAGGCGGGATCATCTATATGTTGTCTTCATTAGTTTGTGGGCGGCATTTGACCTGGACCCAAGGAAAAATCTGCAGAATGTCTTGGAATCTTATGGTACCCCTTAGACCTCTTGTGGATTCTGAAGACTCTAAATGCTGAAACATTTGCCAAGCTAGATGCAATATGGGAGGTGATCTCACAGCTAGGATACCTATCAAGCTTGGCGTCAGACAGGGCTGTGTGCTTGCACCAACTCTTTTTAGTTTGTACATTAATGATGCAACAGAGTGACTGAGAGAGTGCAATCATGTTGCCCCAAATCATTAGGTGTCAGTTTCCCCCTCCTTATGTTTGCTGATGACACGCTACTTTTGTCTTGAACGCTGATGGACTTTCAATTTGTGTTAGATTGTTTTGCAGGATTCTGTACACTTAGAGGGTAGAAATGAATTCACTTAGTCAAAATTGATGTTTATTAACCCCCATTGGTCTTTAAAGGTAGAATAACGATTGAGGGGGTTTTGATAAAACAAGTATAAGGTTTTTACTATTTGGGAGTAAGATTGGCCGATATTTTGTCTTGGGGTCCACAAATCAGGAAAATAAAATTTTCCACCAAAGGGCGCCAGCAATTAGGAGGAAATATAAGACCCCTTCTGGTGGTTCCGTGGCTCTAGTCCTCAAAGTATATAAAGTGGAGGCCCTCACACTCCCCCCATAGCTCAATGCTGTGGGTTGCCCCCCTGGGAGAGAAGACTGAATCAACGGAGAAACTGCCTGCCTGTACTTTCGGTGAGGTACGAATGCGGCTGAAGGGGGAGAAGTCCGCGAGTTAGACCTGCAGCCTTCCCGCTGCTGAGCCCTTTCTGGGGATTGGGCCCTCGGCTGAGGGATTAGTGGACACTGCCGCTTGCTGTGCGCCACTGATTCTGCATGACAATCACCCCTCTATATCTGTGGCAGCCCGCTTTAACTACTGATCAGGGAGCTTCCTCCTGCGCCATCCTTGACGGCCTCTCCTTACAGCCATGGATATTCTGTGGCTCTGGAACCTCGCGGGTCTGAGGGAGATTTTACAGTGGCCCACCTCTCTTTGCTCAGTGACATTGAGGTTGAGCCCTGAGCCGTCCGGGCACCCCACAATGTGGATCCTACGTCTGTGGTTTGCAGGCCTTTTTGCAAGAGCAGGGAAGTACCACAGATTTTGGGGCTTGCTTCTACGCCCCCGCTAATCCAGGGACAGACAGAAGCCAAGGCTTTAATGACGGCCTACCATTTTCTGGCATTACTATTGGCCCCTGAGGCGCTCATAGTCCCTCTACCACTGGGATCATACACAGATGCCTAACACTCACAACTGCCGCTGGTAATGGGGAAGATCTGCAGACTTTTAAACTGTTCCCTTCCACCTCTCATCTCACTACTCTTGGCCTGGTGAAGAACCGGGTTTTAGAACCCAGCGGCGCCAGGGATAACGCCTGATATCTTCAGATTCCCCTGCCTTGGCAAACAGAGACACGGGACACTTCTTGATGACGTCAAAGACCAAATTTTATTGGTTGCAACCAGGAACAGAGGTCTACGAAGCACAACACGGGTGGTTCGCTAGAGACTGCACACATTCATGTTGCGGAGCATCGTCTTTTATGCTAAAAATCACATTCCTGGCTAGCATCAATTACATACAAACTGACCAATAGAAGGGTGACATTTCGAACATATCACATAACGACAATCCCACTTTCCGTTGTCCAGCCCACCAGAAATGACAAGGCAAAATTCAACATTCCTGTTCGAACAGGCCGGACAAACCCATCGTAGAGACCTCAACCCATATCAATAATTAAGCCATAAAGGAAGGAACAAAAGCAGATGAGAAGCAAGATAGAAGGGTGTGTGCATGTACCATAAACTCAGCAATGTCCGGCTCTTTGATCTCTATCTGACCAGCTGCTTAACAAGGAACTGGCTCAACGAGGTCAGCCTCGGGCAAGGAGTCAGTTCGGCCAGGTCACAAAGAAGTCAGCTAAAGGTGTACGTGTCCCAAAGACTCGTTCGGCCATAGTCATCGGCCTATGTGATGGCAACCACACAAAATTGCTGCCGCACACAAAATGGAACCCGAGGGTTCGAAAGAAATCCCTGAATACGTAGTGCTCTCATTGATCGGTTATGACGAGAACACTCGTACATACCGCACTCGTCATTTGCGGTCCGCTGATATCAAAATCGTCTTTATCCGTCGACCTTCATTGAACGGGTTCAGAATGACGGAACCACAGGACCGCAGAACCACAGAACCACACTGCGGTCAAGCTGGAAGATGAGGCTGACTGCACTTCCGACTAACTTTACCAAAAACTTCTTAAAACACAAGTGTATGTCCAGGTTTGAGCCATATTTCAACAGAAACTCTCTGTCTAAGGCCAAATGCCTATATGTACAAAGTGGATAATACACGTTTATGCATAGAGTGACACATAAATTATGTAAGCATTCCATGGACCACTGCCTACTCCTAAAAATTGTTTTTGTCAGCTTTCAAATAGGGAACAGGTCCCCTGACACCTTCCCATTTCTGAATCGTTTACCACCTCATTTGAGTTAGAGGTAAAATAGTAATGTTCTGGATTTTGGTCACAAAACACTCATACATACCAAAAGTAATCTGTATTTAGAAGGGACACCCTTAACACGCTCCTTCCAAACACGGATTTCTTATAGTTACCATAACCCATTTTAAAGATTCAGAAAGCCTTTTCTCAATAACTAATAAAGTTCAGTACATTCTAAAAAGTGTTTTAGATTTCAAAAACCCTAAAATTTACCAAATCTGTGAAGTTGCAACTATTCATACATTCAGAAAGAGGCCCAAAATACCCTCTGCAGTATGTCAAATCGATTTTTTGGGTCAGCTTAAAGTTCTATGACCTTTTAAAGGAACTCTGTCTCATTACTCTATATCATCACAGAATGCCTCTATGACTTATAATATCCTTATAATGTACTGCAAAGATATCTGTATCCCCTATATAATAACAGGGACTGATTGCATAGTGGCTCCCCCAAAAACAACTGGACTGGATAGAATAATTAAAGAACTAGGGGGAAGATGTACAATGAAGTGGCGGAGCGTGTTCTTAGACTCCTTGGCTTAACAACACGCTACGCAACTTCAGAAACTCAAGTCTGTACCATATTTACAAGAATGTGGTGCAGCCTTGCGTTTCCGCCTGTGATGGCGCTAAGTTTAACAATTTAGCGCCAGCGCAGGCACCCTTGCACCAGAGTGCAAGGGTGTATGTGTGCAGGGGAGGATTGATTATGTGTAGGAAGGTGTCCCTTCCTGCACTTAAACAATCCTAAAATGCAATTTAGTAATTTCCATGTGTGCTGCCTCATGCAGCACACATGAAAGTTACAAAATGGCATTTTTTAAAAGGTTTGTACAAGGCAGCGTAAGCCACGTTAAGTGGCTTAACGCTGCCATGTACTTAAGGAGCAGCCCCTATCGCCACCACAACGTCTATAAAAGTGAAATTTTTATGTGCGTAGCTCAGTGGATTACTGCTTTTGTAATGGAGAGTCTGTTGTTACTGTGCAATTCATAAGTTACAATCATAAACTAGCACAGTTAGCTATGAACTGCCATCAAAGGGCTGCATGCAAATTGGATGGTACAAGTTAGTAAATTATGTTTTTTCCCAGTCTTTCATTACCTTGATGCTGCTAAAAAAGGTCTTTTTGGTCAATCCTGAGTTTGTGCTTCTCCAGATCAAGCGCTCTCAAAAAAATGCCTACCAGCATGGATGACGTGAATCCTACATCTTGTAATCCCCTTTGCCATATGTGATATTTTCTATACACTGATTTACACACACAGGATTCATTGTCTGTATGTGTGTGATGTAAGGTGCTCTGACACTCTTCACTGGTATGAGAGGTGCTATGAAACAAAGGAAAAAACATGTGAGGGGCTATGGAGAGATAAGAGGTACTGTTGGAGGGTGATAGTGAGGACATCATTAAAATGCCCCAGCAAAGATTGTTATATCCTGGTGAACAGTAAGGTCATCCTTTACTATGCTTTAAAAACTGATACAATTCAATATATAATGACAAATGTGTTGTAGAATGCAACATTTGTTGCTACTTTTCTTGGGTAGGGAGCCCCTTAAGCTCTCTTTGTTGTGCTAAGGCTCCCACGCTTCACTTGGTGTGCACCATACAGGGACTGGTCTGACAACATTTGCCAGGGTTGCTTTGTGTTCCCAGTCTGGCCCTGGCAGGAGCAGGACCAGCAGCCTTGTAGCGCAAAATAAAACCAAACATTGAAAAGTTAGTCGGGGAGTTGCAGCACCAACCTTCTCATTAAAGATTTTAGATTTTTGCAAACATTTTTAGTATAAAGTAATCAAATCTTTAGTAATTTGAGTATTGGGTTGGTGTGCACTAATTGTGTATTCAAATTACTTTTTTTGAAATTTAAATTTAAATAGTACAAATTGCTTGGTAGTCCCTAGCTTCCAGTAGTGACTCAATGGGGGCACTCAGGATTCGAAATTTTGGAAATAATGAGCTACCTTATATCTCAGTGCCTTAGAAAGCCACCTTCCCCTCTCAGAGCAAGCTGCCAATTCTACCTCCATGTAAATGACCCTTGATCTTCTTTGTATTTGGCCTTCAACATAGATCTTTTGCCGCTGACTGGGTTTGTGCTATATAAGTACCCATATATACACACACTTGTGCTTACCCCATCAATACATTTTAGGCTTCACATACAGCTGTTAGCTGTCATTTTTTGAAGAACAACACTTACAGTGGGTATAGCGGCAGCCCATCGCTTATTATTGGTTCACGTTGTAATCATTCTCATTTGTTAACTTCTTATTTGTTGGTTTACTATCCTCATTTCATTTTTGTCCTTTCCCTGAGGTGAAGCTTCTTTACCATCCTATAAATTGGACTATTTGTATCCTTCAATTATCTACATTCTGTGAACAGCTCTTTTGTTTTGCTGTCAGCACTCCATGGGAGAGCTAGTGTTTTCTTTCTCCACACCCCTGGATTGTGTTCTGCTTCCCTTTCGAATCCATGCCTTCATCCCCTCTGTGTTTTTGTCATCCCTCATCCTTCTGTTGCTTCTCCATCCATTCACTTGCACTGGTTACTTCGAATCACTCCAGACAGTAGTGATGACTTCCTACCATTGCCACTCTGTTCCTCTGTAGGTCTCCTGTTTCTCCTTATCCTGTTCTTTAGGAGGTCTTGGCATATGTGATTTCCTACCAGGTCTAAGTGTGCTTTCATACATGTTTTAAAAATGTATCCTCTCCAAGGTGCAAGTCCGCCAAACTGGAATGGAATGAAAAATGAAAAGAGAAATTGCTTCTGCATGTATTGTAGCACATGCACACACACATACATCATCATGCTTGGGCTTCCATTGCCTAACGATGCATAGTGCACATGCGTGGTGATGTGTGCTCACTTACACATTATTACACTGTGGGGCATATTCTCAGGCACTTTTTTACCACGAATGCAGCAATATTTTTATCACCATATTACTAAGCTGTCGCTAACAAGCGTTAGCTGCATCTTTCTGGCGATAGCGAGGGCATTCAGCATAGCCAACGATGTTAGTGATGAAGCAAACTTTTAAAATTAAATGCGTTTTTGTTCGCAGATTTAAACTTAAATAATAATATTAATAAGTGTTGCATGTTTTTGTATTAATTCAACCTAGAATAATGTGCACCTTCATAAACACGCGGGATTAATATTATGTGTTCTTGTTGCGTTTGAATAATATATTACCTTTGTCTTTTAGAGCCAGATGTAGGTCGGTCGGTAACGGCCGAAAATCGGTATTTTCGGCCATTACCGATCGGTAAATAGGTGATAGGTATGTAGGGGACATTATTTTACCGAATCGGTAAAATTACTGATTCGGTAATTTCACCGATTCGGTAAAATACAAATTCAGTAAATTTACCGAATCTGAGCCACCCAGATGTAGGTGGGACTCTTCTGAGTCTCAGAGGCCTTACCGAATCGGTATTTTACCATCAAATCCAATTTGATGATAAAATACCGATTCCGGTGTGCATGCACATGTGTGCATGCACACCTATGCCATGTGACAGGCAGACCTGCCCTTAGGGCATGTATGCCTGCCACATGGCACCCGAGCCTGTTTTGGGGGTGCCAGAGGGTGTCAAAGTGACACCCCCTGCACCCTTGTGAAAATCGGTATTTACCGATTCGGTAAATACCAAATCGGTAATGCCCATTCATTCCTATTGGCTTCATAGCCCATAGGAATGAATGGGCATTACCGATTTGGTATTTATCGAATCGGTAAATACCGAAATCATCCGATTCGGTATTCCAGCACACCTGGAATACCTACATATCCACCCCATAGATTTACCGATTTTTTATTACCGAATCGGTAAAATTCGGTAATTAAAAATCGTTAAATCTATATTACCTACATCTGGCCCTTTGTTTTGTCAACATTAACTGCGGCTGATTAAAATAATAGCATGTGCTTATTTTAAATGTGCTTTCGTCTATGTCGTGTCTTTAATGTGACAAAGTTTTGTTTATTTCTTGTGCTTAAAGCTAGGTAACATAAATTAACGAGTTAATAATTAGCAAGGGGTGGGTAACAGAATGGGTCTCAATTCTCTAATTAATTACTGTCTTGTGTTTGTTTAAATATTAGTTTTCCAAGTGGGCCTTAGAAAATGGGTTCCTGGCAGAGCTGCAAAGACGACTTGACCAGAGTGAAGCCTTCACTCACGCACTGTGATAAAGAAAGAATTTCCTGCCAAAACAAAGGAATAATGTGCAGAACAGTTGATGGTCGAGTCGAGTCGTGTACTTGGATAGAGCACCAAGGACAGTGAGCCTGTATTGCCTGCCAAGTTAAGGAAGTGGAAGTTCACTTCTTCGGTTAAATGTTGCATTTTTAAGGAAGCTAGAAGGATGGAATCTAAGAACAATAATGGCTTATGATGTGCCCGGACTTGGTCAGGAACGAGTGACGCGCTGGTGGACTGACATGGCTCAGCCAATAGTAAAGCAGGATTTTTGGTGACTTTTAGAATTTAGTTACTTAGTTAGAAAGGTATAAAAACCGGTTCCTTTGGACAGTCCTGTTGGCTGTTTCCTGATACCTGATGACGTGCTGTTGGACTTTTGGCGCACGTAAGATTATCTAACTTTATTAATAATTTCCTTTTCAGGTTGAGACTAAGTTAGACAGGGAAATAGTTTTGAATGGAAAATTAATTTGCAAATAATTCATTGTTTCTGACTTGTATTTATAACGTCAGTTCATTAAGTTTGTGCCTTAATAAAAGATGCTTTTGTTTGCTATTAAAAGATTTCAAGTTTAATGCTCTTATTTTGAAAATAAAGTTAATAAAATAGATTTTGAAATGAATTTCTAATTTCTAATTTAAAATACTTCTAGAGCGCAGCGTACACCTTGCGGTTTCTTGGCGCTGGTCTTAGTTATTTCATGCCGAGTTACCATCAGTTAATCCATTGCCTAGGTTTTGACTTAATTAAATGTTCTTTAATTAAAATGTCAGAGTTAAAATGCAGTTGTACATAAATATAAATAGCTTTGTGAAAAGTATGATTAATTATGTCACACGATTCAGCTGTTCAATTCTTGTCTCAGTCATTTATGGGCCTAGTGTTGAATTTAATGAATAATGGTGAGTATCGTGGTGTAGGGTCATGCTTATTGAGACAGAATTTCCTTTGGCCCGCTGGATCCTTAGCGATCTCTTTCGCTAATCATATCCAATGTAGGCGTTCCAGTGCAAAAACGCATGCTAACCCCACTTCGCGATATTCACCACGATCGCACGGACCGGCGATGCGAGTAAAAAACACCCACTAAGGCCTGTTAGCTGCTGGGACTTAAGACCAGAAAAAAGGAGGTCTTAAAAATGGTGCTAAATCTTCATCATTTTCAATGGCGGGATGCTGAAAAGTGATGCTGCAGTGAAGAGGAAAAGTGTCCTGCAGAATCCAAGCCTGGATTTTACGAGAGAAGAACCTGAAAGCAGAGGGGACAGAGTCTGGGTCACTTCAGGGTGACCAGGGACTCGGTAGACGAATGCCCACCGATATCGGGTGCATCAGGTGAGTTGACGCGATGCTTGACACTGCAGCCACGGGAACCAGTCGATGTTGAGGATGACCAAAGTCCAGAGGTGACCTTTCCCACAAAGGATGTCGAGTGCTGAGGGCTCAGAGTCCGGATGTAACACCAACAAGTCTTGGCAACTGCAACCCATGCGTTCTCTGGTAGCAGAGGATGGTTACTATGGTAACTGACATGTTACATGGTAAATACATAGGATACATGTTTAACACATGTTAAGGTTTGTCTAGTTGTTATATGTTTTTGAAAGGTTTTTTCCAGCAGTGTGAAAAATCCTGGTTATGTGCCGGCAGATTAGTGTGACAGGTGAAGTTACACAGTTCATTTGTTCTGTTTGAAATGGTGATATTGAATATATCAATAGTGTTGTATACGAACAGCACAAGTTTAGGGATTTTTAGGTATGACAGGTTGTATGTATAGTGAGGTTTGCCTATGAAATTGTAGCTCTGAGTATAGGGACTAGGAGCCCGTTTTAAAACGCATTGCGAAAAGAGTAGAAGGATTTTTCCGAGCTGAGCTTGTGTGAAGGGTAAGGTAGCGTCGTCTATTTTTATTGCCGATTGTGGATTTCTATTGGTTGGTTAGAGTCCTGCCAAAGATTTCATGTATACATGGACAGGGTTTTCCGTTTGAATGTGTAAAATTGATTTTGTGAAAATAGCGTCGTCTATTTCACGAGAGTGAAAACTTGAATGTCTGGTAAAACTATCACTTTGTTTAGCGAAACAGACAAATGGTTTGTTTTTCCGTAGTTATTAATTGAAGTTCATTGAAAAGAATTGTTTTAAAATGGCGCTGTGAAAATATTTTGTAAAGGAGGGGTGAGTTTGTGGAGCGGGGACAGCGAAGCTGCAGCGGCAGTATACGTCACAGGGTTCGCGCTGCGATTGGTTGACACACGTCACAGCAAGCGCACTGATTGGTTCACGTGACAAAAACGAACTGTTAGCTGATTGGTCCTTTCTGAAAACAGTATTTTCATTGGTTGAGCAAGGTAGTGACGTGGCTTAACCTGATTGGCTAGTTGGTGAGTTTCGCGCACGGATTGGCTAGAGTAGCGGAACAACAAGGAAATACTTACGATCTTTTCTGAATTAAACGGAATAGTTTTAAATCATGAGTTATTGGTATAAAGAGGAAAAGAAGCCTTCATGGTTTCAGAAATTTAAAAATGTATTCAACCCCGACAAGAGAATTGAAACGCGTGGTGGAAAATTACTTCATAAGTACAAAACACCCGCAGCATACATGGAAGGAGAATATGGTTATCATACTGTTCTCTGGTTTGAAAATTGGATGCAATATACCAAAAATGATGGTGTAGTAGCGTGGCCGGAAGACGGATCGTTTAATGTTAAAGTTTTGAGAAACTTAAGAGATAAAATGATGGCTCTCACGCCAAAGCCCAGACCCACTCAATTTGAAGCTTTAGTTGAATGGGAAATTGAAATGATGGAGCTTGAACGAGAAAGCTGGGGAATATCAAGAGGCCCAAAATTAGATATAAATAGGGAAACTCATCAAGATAGAGTGCAACGTTGGAGAAAAGCAGACATGCATGATGGTTTGTACCCAGTTAGAGAAATGGTTGTTGAAACATCAGGTCAAAAGAATACCCGAAAGAAAGGTCATCTTGATGAAGAATTAGATGATGCAGTTTTAGAAGAAATTCTTACAAATCCACCACCTTATCAGCCAAGCTGTTCACAGTCTACCCCGAGAGGTACTTCAGGAAATTCTCCTAGTGCACCTCCTAGAGAGGTTGATGAAAATTCGCCTAGATTTTTAAGATTACCTGAAAGAGCAAGGTCAAGAAGAAAATCTAATACCCCAAGAGAAAGCAGAAATTATCCAGAAATTCCAGAAGTGAGAAATAATTTCCCGAAAAATGATAAAAGAGAAGAAGTACCTGAAAATATACCAAACATGTCAGAATATTTAAAAGCGAAGGGAGAATTAATTTAGCAATTGACAAAAGGGATGGAAGCAGTAACCGTACCAGTAACAATTGGTCCTGTTGTACCAGTTTTTGAACAAGGTGAACACAGACATTCAGCTCTGACTATTCCATTGCATGCGGAAATTCAGAAAGTGGCTGAAAATTTTTATTCGGAATTAACAGAAATCCATCGAGATAAAACAATGCCAAATTTAACTTTTTTTTTCACCACAAATTTTATTGAGTGAATTAGGCAGAATAAAAGATGTGGCTCCCCACAGTCAGGAGATCGCCACCAAGCATCTTGGTACAGTCTACATCACAAGACCGATGTCCAATCCAGAATAGAAGAAAAAACCAATAAGAGGAACCCCAGCCCCCACCCCTACCCCCGCCAACCCCCATTACCCAACTACCCTGCTACCCACCCCTTATCCCTCCCTAACCCTGTGAACGTGTGTATAGAAAGCATTCTGTACGCGGTCGTGGTGTGATAGGTAGGACGCAGCTCACAGGCCCGTACGGCATCTTCCACTTAGATATCTTCCTCTTGTTCTACCGGGGGATCTAATGTCAACCCCCTGTAATCTGCCCACCTCTTCCATATCTTAAAGTGCTTATGGGGGCATCTTCGTGCTTCAAACACTGGTCGTTCCAGACCCATACAATAGTCCAGCCCGGCTCTCCATGCACTCAGGGGGGGGGGCTCGCTCATCCTTCCATGCTCGGGCCAGATCCCTTTTGGCAACTACAAGCCCCAACAACAATAAATGGCGTTTATATATGTTCCCACCAACCCCCTCAAGTATGTGGAGCAACCCTAACCGATGGGTGCGTGGAAAGTCCCATCCCAGAACTTCAGACAGGCAGCTCCATACAGCTCTCCAGAAACCAATTAGTCTAGGACACGACCATACCGTATGCAGTAGCGTACCCATTGCAGCCCCACAGCGCAGACATTCCGGTGACCCAATCAGTCCTGCCTTCCACAGCCGCTCTCGGGTGTAATAGGCTTTGTGGAGATATTTGAATTGAATTAATCTAAGCCGCATTGCAATGGCAGTCCCCCGCGGGGATTCCAGGGCTTCCCTCCAATCATCTTCATCTAGGGGACCAACATCAGCCTCCCAGGCCGCCCTCAGGGGAAGCAGGGTGGAGGAGCAGTGAGTGACCATCGTTTGGTAAATACAGGAGACCTTCTTATCTCCAAGGTCTCCCATGAAGACCTTCGCTTCAACTGGACTAAATTCAGGGAGCGAGTCTAGGTTAGCAATACTGGGTGCCAGTGCGTGCCGAAGCAGAGATAGCGAAAGAACTGGGTCTGGGGCATATGGAACTCAGTTCTAAGCTCCTGGAACGATTTGAGAGTAGCCCCGGACATTACATGTCCCAACAACGAGATCCCAATTGCATCCCAGCCATCAAACCCCTGCAGGGTGGACAGCTCGGGGAGTCGTCCATTGTGCCACAGCGGCGTTTCCGCAGTTAGTCTACCCCACCAGCCCATGCGACGTAGCGCCTGTCGCCACACAGCAAAAACAATTCTCGTGACACTTGGCAATGTCCGCCGCAGCCGGGCTGAGTAAAGGATCGCGTGCAGCGTATTGTCCCCCATCAGTGCATGCTCCAGGGCATATGGTGGGTCTCGTCTGTTGCCGTACCACCATTCATTAAGTATTAGTAGTTGGGAGGCTTGATAATGGGACAGTAGGTCCGAGGTGGCCAGGCCCCCACAATACGTGGATAAGAAGCATGTCCGCAGCGCCACCCTGGCAGCCCCCCCAGCCCACAGGAAGTGGCCTAAAACAGAATTGACCTGCCGAAACCACTGGGGAGTGATGGGGTGGGGATAGTTCTGCAATTGGTATAAGAGGCGCGGGAGCGCTACCATTTTGAAAATCGCGGACCTGCCGAAGATAGTTACAGGCATCCAAGACCACGTTTTACCATCTGCTTGAATCTTCTCCCAAACAGGCACTATGTTGCGTTCCCAGGCAATGTTCACCGATTCCGACAGGAACACTCCCAGATATTTCGGTCCTCCGGTCGCCACCTGCAGTCCCGACGCCCAGGGATCTGTCACAGTTCCGCCCCCCAGTACCCACAGGGTGGATTTGCGTAGATTTAGGTAAAGGCCCAAAACTTCCCCGAAGATTCGCATAATTTCTAATACCCGGGGCCCCGAGCATCGCAAATCTGTAAGGCAGAAGAGGACATCGTCCGCATATAATGCGTTTCTATCTGAAAGGTTCTCGGTCCACACAAAGCCCCGCATCTGTGCGTCTATGCGCACCCAAGCGGCCAGAGGCTTCATGGCTAAGGCGAATAAGTATGGGGACAGTGGAAATCCCTGTCGGGTCCCCCGTCCAATGTGAAACGTTTCTGATATCGCCCCGGCGACCCGCACCGCAGCCGTGATATCCGTGTACAGCAGTTTGATATACGATAGAAATACCGGGCCCAGATTGAGACGGGGCAGGAGCGCAAAGAGGTACGTCTAGCTAACTGAGTCAAAGGCTTTGTTTATATCCGCTAGCAACAAAGCCGCCCGCTCCCCCGTGGCCCCCATGGCATCTACCGCAGCCTGTGCGCGTCGGATGTTATGTCGTGTTGCCCTATGAGGCATAAAGCCGGCCTGATCCGGGTGAACCAGGTCTGTTACATATGGGAATAAATGGTTCGCCAGAGCCTTTGCTAGTATTTTAGCCTCTATATTGAGCAAAGAGATGGGGCGATATGAGTCATGCCTGTCAGGTGGTCTACCTGGTTTTTGAAAAACCACAACTTCAGCATGGCGCCAGTCAGATGGTAACCTGCCGCGCGCACGCGCCGTCTCAAGTGCACATCGGTAATGGGACCCTAGTTGAAGTTGGAATTTCCTAAAGAATTCACACGGGTAGCCGCTCGGCCCGGGGGCCTTTCCTGCATTGAGTTGTCCCAGTGCCTCCCCTAGTTTATCCGCTGTAAGGGAAACGTCGAGTGCCTTCCTGGTCTCATCGGAAACCGCTTCAGGGGGAAAGTCGTCTATGAATTTAGCTACCTCGTCCACAGATAGACAATCGCGCGAAGCATATTGTGCCGTGAAGTAGCTAGCAAAGCTCGCTGCTAACTCAGCCGGGTCCGTAATCGCCACGCCATTCTCGGCAGTGAGGCCTGGCAGCGTGATAGGTTGAAGACTGCGTTGACATAATCTATGGAGCATTGTACAGGACTTATCTCCCCACTGGTATATTCTACTCCGTGTGGCCAGCCACGCCTGCTTAGCCTCATCCATCAATATAGACGCATAGGACTGCTGTGCCTGAAGAAGCAACCGTATCGCAACGTCATCTCCCCCTCCCCGGCTTCGCTGTTCTAAGGTTTCCACCAGCGCGGCTGCTTCAGTGATCGTCTCCCGACGTCTTCGACGGGCCGCAGTGCACCACGCGATGTCCACCCCCGTATAGTGGGCTTCATTGCCTCCCACACCACCACTGCGTCAACGTCATCCACCAGGTTTTCCCGCCAATAATGGTCAATCGCCTCCCGCAGATGTTGGACATAGCTAGGTTGCTGAAGATGCCATGAGGACATCCTCCATCAGAATGGTTGTCGTTTCTTAAGGAGTTCTACCCTGACCGACACTGGGGAATGATCGGACAGTCCCCTCGGCAATATCTCGGCCTCCCTCACCCTGCTCAGGCATACATTGGGCACAAACACATAATCTAGTCTTGAGAAGGAGCCATGCACTGCAGATACATACGTGTACTCGTGCACTGTGGGGTGCATATGTCGCCACACATCCACCCAACCCATTCCCTCAATCATAGCATGTAGCCTGGTTGGGGGGGGCCCGCAAGCATCCCCTGCCACCTCTGACGGTCCATGTATACGTCCATCACCTCGTTCCAATCACCCCCAACCACAGCCAGGGACGCCGGGATATCTTCCCACACCGTAAACAGCTTCTCGGACAAGGCCCACTGCAGAGGGGGGGGGGCGTAGACACTTCCAAAGACCACCGGCTCGGTGCCCACCATTCCTTTAACAAAGATATAGCGACCCTGTGGGTCTGCCCACTGCTTCTCGTGGACGTAGGCCACCCTGCGATGTACTAAGATAGCCACACCTCTGGACCCCCTAGAAAATCCGGCGTGAAAGACCTGTTGATAGCCAAACCTCTGCAGACTAAGCACCTTTGATCCCATCATGTGTGTTTCTTGGAGCAAGAGCACGTCTGCGATCTCTCTCTTCCCCCAGCGCAAAACCGCCCCACATTTAATCTTGTCAAGCATCCCCCTGACATTCCATGTGATCACTCGTAGGGACTCCCCGGGGAGTCTATGAGTCATTTCAGCCATAGTCAAGTGGGACCCACCAAGTAGGCCCTCTGCACCAAATCCACCCACTCCGTACTTTCTTCAGTACATCTGTAAACCACACGTGCAGTCCCCCCCACCTACCCCAGGTCCCCCCAACAACAATAGGAGCAACTCCAGCTCTCCCCCACTCACCCCCAATCCCCCCTCAACAACAGTCCCCCTACCCACACATACCTTGACCCCGTCCAGCCCCAACTCTACCCCCCCTCCCCGGCTACCTTCATCCCACACCCCCCCTATACCTCACGGAACTCTGAAGTACCTGTCGCGGCATGGGCAGCCTCGGGCCCAGAACAGAGGACCCAGGACCAACCATGCCAACGGATCCCAACTCCCCGGAAAAAAATGAAATCAACCCCCTCCCCTAGCGACTCCCACATTAGTAGGATACTGGCAGCCCCTAATAAGAAGCCCCCCGAACCCCACCCCACAATCCCACACATGTTCAATAAGTCAGTCTCGATCAGTCACAGAGGCAGTGATTATGCATCCAGACTATGGAACCCCGGCCACAGCGTTCCTAGTAGCAGGAACTTGCATCAACAACTGAGGAGCATAGATTTCCCGGGGCCTTCATTGATCCTTCCCAGATTGGTCTGAGTCCTCCGTCCTGCCACTATCTTGCGTCCCATTGACAGAAGCTGACCGCTTCCGTGATTTGGACCGCCGATTCCTCCTGCTCTTGGCCGTCTGGTCTCCTCGTTCCTGCGTCGACCCCCTCGAAGAGCCGGGGTTCAGTCCCGGCTGGGAATTCGGCCTGATCCTCACTGTTTCATCGGTCCATTTAAACACGTCCTCCGGAGTGTCAAAGAAGAGTGTTTGCGACTGGAAGATCACCCTCAGGCGGGCCGGATACAGCAGAGAGTATTGGAGTTTCAGGCCTCGCAACTTCGCCTTGGCGGCCATGAAGGAGTGGCGCTGCTGCTGCACGAGCTTAGTATAGTCAGGAAAGATCATGATCTTTCGGTTCTCGAAGAGAATAGAATCCCTGGCCCTCGCTTCCTTCAAAATGGCGTCCCGATCATGATAATTCAAGAGTCTAACTATCACTGCTCTGGGCCGTTCACCCTCCGGTGGCCTCTGTGTCAGAGCTCGATGGGCACGCTCAATGACAAAGCAGTTGGATAGAGCCCCCGGGGGCAACCAGCTCTCCAGCCACTGCGAGAGAAACTGTTTCATGTTCCCCTTCTCACATCTCTCCGGAAAGCCAATGAAACTGAGGTTATTTCTGCGTGCGCGCCCTTCGGCATCTTCCACACGGAGTGCCAGGCCCCTTTGAGCAGTTTCCATCGCCGCCATTTTCTTCTTCAGGGAACCGACGTCGTCCTCCACCACCGGAATTCTAGATTCCGTCTCCGTAATCCGTGCCACTGCATTCCGTAAATCCTGGCGCAACAGGGTGACATCTGCGCCCACCGCACCAATCTTGGCGTCTAGCATGTCCCTGGACTGGGTGATTGCTGCCATAAGCGCCCCATTGTCCGGCCCCACTCCTTGTCCTCCTCCCGAGGGTCCAGGACCCCCACTGGGCCCTGTAAATTTATCGATGGTCCCCTGTTTGGTGGGGCCACCACCTCCTCTGGTCATGGCAGCAGACCGCACGTGGGCCACTAATGATAAAGGCGGGTGTGGTAGCGCAGGGTCTTTAATTCCGTTTGTGATGTTCTATAAGGGCCCACTCAGCAGTTTACCCCCCACCGCGGGGTCCAGGCGCTCCCACACCCGATCCGGCACCGCTCCCCGGCCAGGCCGTGGGCTTGTGGCATCCAAAGCAGGCCCCGGGATCCACACCCCAGTCTTCGGCGGCCTGCGGCCCGCCGCCGCATGTCCCACTCGCTTCTGGCCAATCCATCCTGCTGCGCCGTGTGCTGTGGACCTTGTTTGCGTCAGCCCCCTGCCTCCCAGAACCAGCCACCAATACGTCCAATGTCGGGGACCCAGGGGAGGCACTTACAGTTTATAGTCCGTTGCAGGGCAGCACCTGTACCGGCCCGACCTACACAGGTCAGTTCAGCCACACTCCGGTCCACCGCCTGTAGAGGTCCAGCAGTGGAAGCCCAGTCTTCCGGGCGGGGCCCCCCCGCCAAGGGTTTGCAGCTCCCTAGGCTCCGCTGCGGTCCAGCTGCGGTCAAAGGCCGACGTCGATCCCGATGGGCGGGGACCACGAAACTCGAGGCCCCGGCTGCACTGGATCCAATAGGCCGCAGCCTCTTTTAGGACGAGTTCCCCGCACCAAGGATCACTGCACCCTCCAGCGAGGCTCCTGGGGGAACGCCAGCCACCCTTCAGCCTTCAGGGTTGTCCAGGCTCAGGGCGATCGGCGGGTCGGCCGACCATCGCAGAAGCCCTCCGGCCGGGAGGCGCCAAAATCGAGGCCCCGGCTTCTCCGTCTCGCTCTAGGCCGCACGTCTCTCTCTGCGACCGAGCCTCGCCAGATAATCCGGGAGCTCCGCTGATTGCACCGGAGGACTCCCGACACCTTCAGCAACACTTGCCCCACACGTGGTATGTAGTTTGGGCTCGGGGGCCAGGATAATCGGCCGGATTAATATCGGGCCGGTGGGAGCTCTAGCAAGCTGCAACCGCCATCGTCGCCCGCTAAGCCACGCCCCCCAAATTTAACTTTTATTCAAAGTCTGTCAAATGGTCTGACACCATCAGCTGCCGGTTCTGATTCTTGGTCTTTAGAAAGGACCACGAATAAAACAGATTTAACACAGATTCCACTAATTCCACATGTTCCTGAGTCTAAACAACTTGATGTTGCAAAATTAAAAGCAGATTTAGAAGAATTAATTATTGGCACAATTGGAACTGACTGTTTAAAGCAATATCAGGATGATGAACTGTTGTTTATTTGCAAAAGTATTCAATGGAAAACGAAAAATAAATATGATCAATTTGAAGAAGTGGCTGCTGAATTAGATATAGATTTAAGTCGACAGAAGCAATTGCAAAAACATTACAGAGTGGATTTTTCTGAGAAAGACATTGAGAACCTGAATACCACAGGCAGGATAACCCATGTAAAAGAGTTAATTGTGTTTCTAAAAAGATTAGATGAATTAAGTAAATGGAGAGTTAAATGGACAAAGAAAAGAGAGGAAGAAAAGAGAGAAAGAGGAGAAGTCATAAATGAATTTCCTATGAGAGAAATATCTGGCGGAGGTTATGTTCATGTTCAATGGACAAGACAGGACATTTTGCTCTTTACGAATGATTTCCCTCGGCTGAGAGAAAAGCCAGTAGAATGGTATTGTCAGGTAGATAGATTTTTAAAAGTTTCAAAAGTTCTGTGGATTGATCTTGATGGTTTCTTTGACATTGTTGTCCCATCAGATCTTTAGACAGAATGTAAAATTTCTGTGGGTTGGCCCAGAGAAGAACCAGCTCGACATAAAATAACAGGTGCTCCTTCAGCCGATGTTATGGATTTCTATGACAAAGTAATTGTGTGGCTGAAAAACAAGATTCCTCCAAAAGAAGTAGATTGGGTTAAAATAGACAGAACAAACCAAGAACCAAAAGAATCAGTTCATTCTTTTTATGAAAGATTACTCCTGGTATTTAAACAATACAGTGGCTTTGAAAAATTAAGTGAAAAGGACATGAGCCACTTAATTTACAGATTTGTTTATGGCTTAAGACCTGAAATGGAGAAATTATTACAAACGGAATTGTCGGCTGGCAATCACTTTCAGTTGATGATATCCTGAGAAAAGCAAAATACTGCAGTGATGAGATAGATGCGAAACAGAAGAAGCTTAAAGAAAAGGCAATGTGGGCACAAGTGAAGGTAGCTGAACAGCAAATAGCAACCTTAGAAAATAAAAATGTCCAGCAGAATCAAGGTAAATTCAAGGGAAACTTTGTAAATAAACCCAAATTTAATGTTAATATTGAGGAGCTTAAACAAAAGCTCCCATGTTTTAATTGCGGTGAGATTGGACACTGGAAGCAAGAGTGTAAGAATCCACCCAGAAATTTTAAAAATTCATCATTAAATCCACACATGCAGAGTGAGATAAATCAGCAGCAACAGCGACAGTTACATGAAATAAGTCAGCAGCAACAGCTACAGCGACAGTTAGTGAACCCAGCAGAGCCAATTGAATCAGAAGAGCCAAATTCCACAGCCACCTCTACCAAATTGTATGAATGCACAGAGATTCAGTCCTGAGACGGGATTCTGCGGAGCTGAGCAGGTAAACAGATTGCAAAGAGTGAATGTGTCGAATGTCTCTCAACAATTTTGGCTAAAAGAAAATGAGAGCAGTGATTCAGAAGATTACTCATGACGGTGCCTGAGAGAGGAGGAAGAGTGTGTGCTTTGAGCCACTCTTGAGGTAGATCAGTCAGGTCCATTTGTAAATAGTAAAGTGAATGATGTAGATGTCACTTTTCTTGTGGACACTGGTGCTACCCGTTCTACTGTTAGATCAGTGGAAATTGAAAATCTTCCTCTCTCGTGTGAGACAATCCATGTTGTAGGTGTAGCTAATCAACAAATAAAGACAGTTTTGAAAGAACCAGTTAATATAGAAATTGAAAATTACAAAGACAAACACGGATTTGTTGTCTGTAACAGCAGTCCCGTTAATCTATTAGGTCGGGATTTGTTGTGTAAAATGAACTGTAAAATATATTGCTTACCGGATGGTATTGAGCTTCAGACCTTAGAAGAAGATGGTCTGTATAAATTAACAATGCTAATGGTTGATGAAGAAAACAAAATGTTTCCTGCTTTTGATAAAAACAATTTACTGAAGAATTGAAAGAGGTAGTTAATCCGAAAATTTGGGATTTAACTGGTGATGAAATGGGTTTAATGAAACATGTGGACCCAGTAAAAATTACTGTGAAGCAAGGGATAGATTTTCCAAACATTCCCCAGTACAAAATGAAAGCTGAAACTATTGAGGGTGTCATTCCTGTAATTGAAAAATTCATTAAGCAAGGTGTTTTAAAAGAAATTGAGAGCAGCCCATGTAATTCACGGATTATGGAAATCAAAAAGCCAAACGGAACTTACAGAATAGTTCAGGACCTGAGAAAGGTTAACCAAATAGTTGTTCCTTGCTGTCCAGTTGTACCAAACCCAGCGGTAATTCTATATCAGATTCCGCATGATGCAGAATGGTATACGGTCATCGACCTATATAATGCCTTTTTTACAGTTCCACTGCATCCAGATAGCCAACACATTTTTGCGTTCAGATTCCAGGATCGCATTTTAGCATGGTGTTGTATCCCTCAAGGGTATGATGAGAGTCCATCTATCTTTAATCAGTTGTTAAAGAAATCCCTGGAAGATTTAGAATTGCCTGGAAAGTCAACATTGGTCCAGTATATTGATGACCTCCTTGTGGCTGCAAAAACTCGAGAAAATTGTGTAACGGACACCATTACACTTTTGAATGATTAGCAGATGAGGGACATAAAGTGTCACCTGCGAAACTACAGTTTTGCAAACAAGAGGTAAAATACCTTGGCCACAGAATTGCAAAAGGAATTAGACAAGTACCAATTGAAAGAATAAAAATGATTCGAGCAATACAACCTCCAACAACACAAAGACAGATCAGAATGTTTCTGGGAATGGTTGGTTATTGTCACCAATGGATTTGTGAATTTTCAGTAATTGCGAAACCACTACAAAGGCTGACAAAAGCAAACATAAAAGACCCAATTATTTTGACAAAAACAGAATTAGAAGCTTTTCAAAAACTAAAGAGAAGTCTGTGTGAAGCTCCAGCTTTGGGGATGCCAGACTATGATAAAGAATTTGAGTTGTACTGCAGTAAAAGGGAAGGTTGTGCATTGTCAGTTCTAATTCAGAGACATGGAAAAATGAGAAAGCCAATAGCTTACTTTTCAGCTTTTCTTGATCCTGTTGCAAAAGCATTGCCAGGTTGCTTAAAAGCAGTGGCTGCAACAAGTGTAAGCCTCGAGCAAAGTGAAGGAATCATAATGGGATTTCCTGTAAAAGTATGTGTACAACATTCAGTTGAAACTCTTCTTACCAGAAGTAAAACACAGCACCTGTTGAGTAACAGATTGACCAAATATGAAAAGGTTATTCTGGGATCAGATAATGTATATATTGCGAGGTGTATTAATCGTAATCCCTCTACACTTTTGCCGGATGGTGTGGTTACTGAAATTGGAAATGAAGCTGATGTTGATCATGAGTGTTTGGATGTTTTGGAATACTGTACTAAACCTAGAAGAGACATTAAGGATGTGCCTTTACCAGAGTCAGACATTGTTTACTTTGTTGATGGCTCCTGTCTAAGAACAGATGAAAGCATTCTGAGAGCAGCATATTCAGTTTGCACAGTTGCAGAAATAGTTGAAGGTTTAACTCTTGAAGGAATTCGTTCAGCTCAAGTGGCAGAATTAATTGGCTTAATTCGTTCATGTGAAAGAGCAAAAGGAAAAAAGGTTACCATAGTGACTGATAGTCAGTATGGATATGGCGTAGTCCATGACTATGGCCAGCTCTGGTCTCAAAGAGGTTATTTGACCTCTGCGGGAACACCGATCAGAAATGCAAAATTGATCAAAAGACTGATCGATGGCATTCAATTACCTGAGAAAATAGCTGTTGTCAAATGTGGAGCGCACAAGAAGGGTGAGGACTATATTACTAAAGGCAATTCCTTTGCAGATGAAACTGCACGTTACTGTGCAAAAAACAATCTTTCAATTAATCGAGATAAAGACAATGATCATGTTATGAACTCTCTCATGCTAATATCTGTAGTTGAAACATGGCAGGGAGTAAAATATTTGCAATATGAGGCAAATGATGAGGAGAAAAACACATGGCTGAAAGAAGGTTGCAGACAGAGGGAGGAAGATGAGATTTGGGTTTTCAAAGATGGCAGATCTGTTATGCCACATTGCATGATTGCTGACATGGCACGGATGTACCATGGTCCAGGTCATTTAGGAAGAGATTCAATGATTCGAATGTTTAGGGAGACTTGGTATAATCCAAAATTTAGGATTATTGCGGAGTCACTTTGCCAAAGATGTTTGATCTGCCAGCAAATCAATCCAAACAGAAAAACAGTTGTGAGCATGGGAACCATAGGACGGGAGGGTGGTCCTTTTACCAGGTTACAAATGGATTTCATTGACATGCCGCCTTATAACAAGCTGAGATATGTCCTTGTTATTGTCTGTCTGTTTTCAAGATGGGTGGAAGCGTTCCCAACTAGTCACAATGACTCAGTTACTGTGGCAAAATTGCTCTTAGGGGAGATCATACCAAGGTATGGATTTCCAGTAACTATTGAAAGTGATCGTGGCACACACTTTGAAAACAGATTGCTAAAATTAATTTGTGAGGCCTTCAGTATAAAGCAAAAGTTACATTGTGCATACAGACCAGAAGCATCAGGCGTGGTTGAACAAATTAATGGCACAAATAAAAATAGAATTGAAAAAATGTGCCTAGCTACAGGGATAAAGTGGACAGATGCACTTCCACTTGTTTTGATGTCTTTGAGGAGCACACCAGATAAAAGACAGGTCTTAGCCCTCATGATATACTCATGGGAAGAGTAATGAGACAGGCTTTTATACCGGTTGGAAAATTGTTAACAATAAATGAAAGTGCAATTATGGAGTATTGCAAACAATTATCTGACGTGGTAACTTCTGCATTCCATCAGGTGGGAACAGATGTGATTTCAAAAGAAAAGGAGCAGGCTCATGATCTATTGCCAAGAGACTGGGTCAGGACAAAAGTTCGGAGAAGAAACTGTTTAGTACCCAGGTGGCAAAAAGCAAGACAGGTGATACTAGTCACAACAAATGCAGTTAAATGCAAAGATCTGAAAAGATGGGTGGATGCGAGTCATACCATTCGTGCACCTCCTCCTGATAATCCTGATGAGGATAGTGACGACACAACAACTGATTCAGACTCTGAAGAAGAACCTGAAAATCCAGATTCTGAAGATCGACAAGAAAGTCGGCATCTGGAAGATTCTGATACGAATCAGGCATTGAATGAAAAAGATCTAGAGATTGTGATTCTAGATTCAGAAAATGATGAAAATGTTCCTAGAAAAAGAAACTGGTAATGAAACTGTGTCAGAAGAGATTCAAGATCAGGAGAGTATTGATAAGCAGATTGAAAGCTCTGAAAGCAGGAACGAGAATTCTGAAACTGAGAAGTTAGAAGTAATTCCAGAAGAGGAGGAGGACGAATTACCAAGTACCAGCTACAGAGATGTTGTTCCTAACGGAGTGAAGCTGCCGAGTAAAGAAGTTCCTAGATATAGAATTGAAATCTCTAAAACTGACTCGGACGAGAGTGATGAAGAGTCTGAAATAAGAAAATTCAGAAAAAGGGCTTGGAAAGCTGAATATAACGAAACCAAGCCTAAGAAGAAACTCTTAAGAAAAGGTGATATCTGGCCGAAAGAAAATCTAAAGTTCAAATTGGTGAACAAATCAAAGGAGCAGATTAATGAGATATCAAGTCAGAAAAGTGAATCAGACAAAAAAGATCAAGCAGGAAAGAAAATTGAAGTAATTAGCAGAAAGGGCAAAAGACCATTGAAGCTAAATCAAAAGTACTAGTCTCCTGAGTGGGCCTACATCATAATCCCACCAGTAGTGGAGATTAGTAGTAGTAGTCAGGAAGATCTGGAAGAAAATAGTGACAATGATTAGAAATAATTTTCTTTAAGTTGAGGTTTATTTTTGGCATAAGGCTGAAGAAATTGTGTTAGTTGACACAAGGTCGAAGAAATTGTGTTAGCTGGAAAAACACTTTTATGTAAGACGCAAGGTCAAAGAAAAGCTGTTAGAGGGTTACTAAAAAAAAAATTAAAAAGGGGAGGTGTATATAGTACTACTATTTTTAGTATATAGTACTACTATTTTTAAATTTTTGTTTGAGTAAAAAAAACCAAAAAAAAACAAGAAGGCCTAATACGGATAATTCAAGGTGTGCTATTCTTAGGAGATGTTGTAAAATGCCTTCTATTTGTCTGATTCTAATTATTCTAGTTTGGCTAATTTTGGCAGTTATTTTTCCTCTTGGCACAGACAAGGAGGATTATAAAGTAAACATGACAAGCGAAGCTGAATCTAAACAAGCTGCTCATGATGGTGCAGGCAAAACTAACAGGGTTATTGAGCACAAGCCAGAGATCCATCAAGATAGATCTGTTGGTGATTTTTCTACTAATTCTTTTTCAAGACTCTTGTCACAGTATGTAAGGGTCATGGATGTCAAGGACTGTTATGTTTGTGTTAAGCTTCCTACTTCAGTTTCGGAAGGGGTTAAATATAACATGCTTCCCCTTACTTATGGAATAACATGTAGTGGTATAGCTAGCTTGTTCTATCAAACAGGTCGTCTGGAGTACTATTACTCAGACTTTGATGACATTTTTGCAAATCTAAAAGTTGTACATAGCCTAAACAAAGTTAGACCTGCTAAACAGATGAGGGAATTCTTTTTGGTAACTAATGAACTCACCTATGAGTATGCTTACAAAAACAATTTAACCTGCAAAATGAGAGATGAAGAAAGGTCTTTTCTCAAGTAGGTTGAGGAGAGAAGGGCGATTTACAAAAGAAATGAGATGCTGAAACAGACTAAATCCAAGTTTTGGCAGCTTGAGGACGAGAAGCTCAATGGTGAAAATAGATATGCTGCTATTCACATAGATGATCCTGTTAGCTGGAAATTCTGTATTAGAAGAGATAACACGCTTTACGACAATTATTTTGTTGGTGCTAGTCAATGTGAGGACATTTATCGTATTGTAGGGGGATGGGGATTTAAAGGTGGTAAGGATCCAATTTTCCTTGGAATTTATTTTGTTTGTGGGAACAAAGCATATTTTTGTCTCCCAGACCATTGGTATGGGACATGTTACCTTGGTCTAGTTTTTCCCAAAATTGTTCATGTGGACAGAAATGGAGAAGGTTCATTTGAAATTGGCAAACACCTGAACAGGTACAAGAGAGAAAGCTTCTCTGAGATCATGGGAGATATATTTGGTGCAATAATTCCTATGGTGGGAATAACCCTGAATGCAATTAAAATTAGAAAGGTTTCAACAATTGTTGACAGATTGTCCACTGATACTGCAAGTGGTTTCCAATTAGTTAATACTGAACTCATTGCCACCAGAAGCATGGTTATGCAGAACCGTCTTGCTTTAGACATTCTCCTAGCAAAAGAGGGAGGAGTCTGTGGGATTTTGCATGTTCAGCATTGCTGCACTTATATCCCAGACAAAAGCCAGAACATAGAGTTGCTTATAAAGAATATCACTGAATTTCACTCAGAAATAGAACCCATGGAAAGTGACAATTTCTCGGAACGTTTGAGCAAAAGATTTGAGGCAATTAGGAAATGGTTTGCTGAAATTGGCAGTTCAATCATTGGCAAAGTACTTTATCCTGTAATAATTATTGTTATAGTAACACTTTTGTTAAAAATCAGTTGCATGATTCACAAGAGAAAGAAGCATGTGAGGGAAAAAAGAAGGATTTATAAACTCAGAAAAGCTCAGGAGAAGGAGATAGAAATGGA
This sequence comes from Lissotriton vulgaris, assembly GCF_964263255.1. Lineage (NCBI taxonomy): Eukaryota > Metazoa > Chordata > Amphibia > Caudata > Salamandridae > Lissotriton > Lissotriton vulgaris. Next base: position 1,544,250,508 of record NC_141695.1, on the reverse strand, counting down.
AGAATTTCGTAAGGCTCAATATGAGAGTTCCAGACAAACTGCTGAGACCGGAGTTTAGATTTACTAACACAGAGAGTGTTCATAATATGACATTTCTAAAAGTTAAAATTTTTGTTAAAATTTTTGGGTTTTGTTTGGTGATTTTGAAATCACCAGATGAGGGAGTTGATGAAGCGAACTTTTAAATTTAAATGCGTTTTTGTTCGCAGATTTAAACTTCCATAATTAAATAATAATATTAATAAGTGTTGCATGTTTTTGTATTAATTCAACCTAGAATAATGTGCACCTTCATAAACACGCGGGATTAATATTATGTGTTCTTGTTGCATTTGTCAGTACGTTTGAATGATATATTAACGTTGTCTTTTTGTTTTGTCAACATTAACTGCGCTGATTAAAATAATAGCATGTGCTTATTTTAAATGTGCTTTTGTCTATGTCGTGTCTTTAATGTGACAACGTTTTGTTTATTTCTTGTGCTTAAAGCTAGGTAACATAAATTAACACGTTAATAATTAGCAAGGGGTGGGTAACAGAATGGGTCTCAATTCTCTAATTAATTACTGTCTTGTGTTTGTTTAAATATTAGTTTTCCAAGTGGGCCTTAGAAAATGGGTGCCAGGCAGAGCTGAAAAGATGACTTGACCAGAGTGAAGCCTTCACTCACGCGCTGTGATAAAGAAAGAATTTCCTGCCAAAACAAAGGAATAATGTGCAGAACAGTTGATGGTCGAGTCGAGTCGTGTACTTGGAGAGAGCACCAAGGACAGTGAGCCTGTATTGCCTGCCAAGTTAAGGAAGTGGAAGTTCACTTGTTCGGTTAAATGTTGCATTTTTAAGGAAGCTAGAAGGATGGAATCTAAGAACAATAAGGGCTTATGATGTGCCCCGGACTTGGTCAGGAACGAGTGGCACGCTGGTGGACTGACATGGCTCAGCCAATAGTAAAGCAGGATTTTTGGTGACTTTTAGAATTTAGTTACTTAGTTAGTTAGAAAGGTATAAAAACTGGTTCCTTTGGACAGTCCTGTTGGCTGTTTCCTGATACCTGATGGCGTGCTGTTGGACTTTTGGTGCACGTAAGATGATCTAACTTTATTAATAATTTCCTTTTCAGGTTGAGACTGAGTTAGACAGGGAAATAGTTTGAAATGGAAAATTAATTTGCAAATAATTCATTGTTTCTGACTTGCATTTATAACGTCAGTTCATTAAGTTTGTGCCTTAATAAAAGATGCTTTTGTTTGCTATTAAAAGATTTCAAGTTTAATGCTCTTATTTTGAAAATAAAGTTAATAAAATAGATTTTGAAATGACAAGCTGGTCTTAGTTATTTCATGCCGAGTTACCATCAGTTAATCCATTGCCTAGATTTTTACTTAATTAAATGTTCTTTAATTAAAATGTCAGAGTTAAACTGCAGTTGTACATAAATATAAATAGCTTTGTGAAAAGTACGATTAATTAGGTCACACGATTCAGTTGGTCAATTCTTGTCTCAGTCATTTATGGGCCTAGTGTTGAATTATATGAATAATGGTGAGTATCGTGGTGTAGGGTTGTGCTTATTGAGACAGAATTTCCTTTGGCCCGCTGGATCCTCAGCGATCTCTTTCGCTAATCATATGCAATGTAGGCGTTCCAGTGCAAAAACGCATGCTAACACCACTTCGGGATATTCACCACGATCGCACGGACCGGCGATCCGAGTAAAAAACACCCACTAAGGCCTGTTAGCTGCTGGGACTTAAGACCAGAAAAAGGAGGTCTTAAAAATGGTGCTACATCTTCATCATTTTCAAAGGCGGGATGCTGAAAAGTGATGCTGCAGTGAAGAGGAAAAGTGTCCCGCAGAATCCAAGCCTGGATTTTACGAGAGAAGAACCTGAAAGCAGAGGGGACAGAGTCTGGGTCACTTCAGGGTGACCAGGGGCTTGGTAGACGAATTCCCATTGATATCGGGTGCTTCAGGTGAGTTGACGCAATGCTTGACACTGCAGCCACGGGAACCAGTCGATGTTGAGGATGACCAAAGTCCAGAGGTGACCTTTCCCAGAAAGGATGTCGAATGCTGAGGGGTCAGAATCCGGATGGAAAACCAACAAGCCTTGGCAACTGCAACCCATGCGTTCAGAGGAAATCAGCTTCGGTGAGGACCAGCAAGGTTCTGGGGACTTTTCAAGCAATGGAGAGTCAGGGCACCTCAGAAGCAATCAGGAAAGCCCATATAAAGTTAAAGTTACCTTCACAGGGACCCACAGGTCAACGGACCTGGGATCTCAAACGGACCTCAAGATGGATCAAGAAATACCAGCCAATGGAACACTCGTGGAGTATAGGCCGGAAATCTTTGGTGGAAACACTGCTCGGGGTTAGAACTACAAGTAGCCAAAGCACAGCATTAGAGGTTTCCAGAAAGCATATGCTGCTGCAGAAGAGCACGGTGCACAGGGGTTCAGTATGCACGGTCCCCACAAGGGATTTAGGCCTCAGAATTGCTGAGATCGCACATCAACCTCGGAGACCTTGGGAACCCACCTCCTGTGTTGCAGAAATCTTCGGAGTCCTCAGGAGCTTTGGAGATGCAAAACGGTCAGATGCGTTTAGGTGCCTGCTTAGCAGGGGAGTAAATCCTTTACTCCAAGGGAGATTCCTCAGTTGTCCAGCGTTGTGCAGATCATCGAAGTACTTGGTTTCTGTAGCAGAGTTTAGTCAGGTAAATTCTTAAGTCATGCAGTAAGGGGTTCCTACTTTATACCCAAGGAAAGGATGTGACAAACTCTGGGGACCCACCTATGGGAGGCTCAGGACAGAGGAGTGGTTACACCCATGTCCTTTGTCCCGTTTTGCACCAGAGCAGAAGCCAGTGGCTCCTGCAACCGGTTTGAACTGGACTATGCACAGGGACACCAAATGTGCCCCAGCACAGACATCAAAGCACTCTCAGAGGGCAACCACCCAGCCCCAATACACTAAAGCCTGTCTGGTAGGTGGTTACACCTCCCTGTGACAGGAAGCCTATTGTCAAGCCTTCAACTGCTCGAGCTTGGCTCAGCAGCAGGAGGGCAGGCGCATGTCTGTGGCTGACAGCATTACAGCAAACAAATGATGGACGGAATGCTGACAATGCAAACATTCTCCCTAAGTCAAAAGATCTGGGTTTAATCCATCGTTCTTTTGCCCACTACGCTACCAAAGTTTGGACCCATTCATATACAGATCAGTCTTCACCCTGTGCCTCATGGGAACAGTCTAGACCAAACTGCCAGGCCAGGTCCTCCCTGGACTGGAAACAAGTATCCTGGGACTGGTTTCAGGGTATGTCACCCTTCTTCAGCCAGGCTAGTTAGAATCCGGTGGCACAGTGAGCAAGGGACGCACGTCGGGTTCTACCCATCCCACTTAGGGTGAAAAATGTTACAGCAAATAAATTATAGACGGAATGCTGACAATGCAAACATTCTCCCCCAGTCAAAAGATCTGGGTTAAATCCATCATTCTTTTACCCACTATGCCACCCCAGTTTGGACCCAGCCATATGCAAATCAGTCTTGACCCTGTGCCTCATGGGAACAGTCCAGACCGAACTGCGAGGCCCGGTCCTCCCTGGACTGGAAACAAGCTGCCTGGGACCGGTTTCCGGGTATGTCACCCTTCTTCAGCCAGGCTAGGTTGAATCCAGTGGCACAGTGAGCAAGGGACCCATGTCGTGGCATACCCATCCCACTTAGGGCGAAAAGTGTTACAGCAAACAAATGATGGACGGAATGCTGACAATGCAAACATTCTACCCAGGTCAAAAGATCTGGGTCAAATCCATAAATCTTTTGCCCACTATGCCACACCAGTTTAGACCCAGCCATATGCAAATCAATGTTGACCCTGTGCCTCATGGAAACAGTCCATATCAAACTGGGCGCAGGGACAAGACTGATTTGCATATGGCTGGGTCCAAACTGGAATGGCATGGTGAGCAAAATACGATGGATTTAGGCCCAGATCTCTGTACTGGGTTGAATGTATGACATTTTTCTGCATTCTGTCCATCAATTGTTCTTTTTGCATGTGGCCGACAGCATCCCTTTTGTGATGCCCAGGTTGAGAAAGCTGGTACCGGGTGTATCGGTATGTCGCATGTATCCCTTTAGGAGGGTGGAATCATAACTCCCCCACAAGTTACTGGTGGGGTGGTATGATTCCAAGGTGTTTGACACCAAACACAACATGTTTCTAAGCAGCCGTTTTAAAGTTAGCATTTACAGCGAGGTTATAATGCACTTAAGAGTATATGGTTGGCTGCATTACAGAACAACCTCAGAGAATAGGTTCCGAAGGCTGCAGAGGGGCTCTGCAAATGCATGGCCACCCTCTCACATAAAACCCAGCACCCTGCCTTCAGGATTGGTAAGGCCTGCCACAGGGGTGCCTGATAGGTTTATTTGTGCAATGATATAAGGTAGATATAGTGAACTTACATCTAAGTAAGGGGTGCATGCACCACCTTACACAGGCTGCAGTATCAGACCTGTGGTGCCAGTTTGAGCGGTCTCTCAGGGGTGGCACAATACATGCTACAACCCCTGGGAGGCCGCTGGGGTACCTATGCCTTGTGTACATAGTATACCATATAATGAGGACTTATAAGGGTCCCCCAGAATCCAATCTGAAGTGTACCTAAAGTACATGCAACCAATTTAGAGGAAAAAGCAGCTAGGCTGGGATCCTGGATAGGAGGATCCCAACCAGTCTAAGTTGAAAACAGTGAAACATCAGCAAAAAGTGGGGATAACAACAAGACGCAGATCCTACTCTCCTACACTGACAGCACCAACAGAGTGGGTTACCAACATCCCTCCGCAAACAAAGCTGCTGGTCGTGCTGCACATGTTGGCCTCTGGAAACTTTCATACAACAACTGCCAGAGTCGGAGGAGTCTCACAACCAGCCCTATCAAAGTTCCTCCCAACTGCCTTGGATGCCATCAGCAACCAGATACTCCGGCACCTGTGCTTCCCCAACACTGTGCAGGAACAGCTTGAGACCAAGCAAGGCTTTTACACCATAGCTCTTTTTCCGCAGGTGTTGGGGGAAATTGACTGCACACATGTCCTACTTGTGTCCCCTGCCGACACTGTACACATATACCGCAACAGAAAGCACATACATTCCATCAATGTGCAGGCAATAGTGGACCACCGGGGCCTGTTCACCAATGTCGTAGCTAAGTTCCCATGATTCCTACATCTTCCGCCAGTCCATTATCAACCAGCGTTTTTAGGATGGCACAAATGGAAATGCACTGCTTGATGGTAAGTACTCACTGAACACACCACACACCTCAACTCCACAATCATGGAATTCACAATTGTGAGAATGCACATGTTCCAAACTAACATACAACATGTCAATCAACATGCCCACCTACCAGACACAACAGTACAAGTAACTGTGGTAACTGGGGATAGCCATGTAGACAAACCATCCCCAAAGGCATAGCACCTGCGCCACACATATACAAATGTGGGGAGAGGTTGGAACCAAGTATGTGCATTGAGGGACTCGACCTATGAAGAAAGTATTTACACGAGGCCGAGTGTGGCGGTGGTGTGCTGGACAGTCTGGAGTATGCAGAACACAGACATGTCCATGTGGACAGATATTGTGTTTCCGTTGTCCAGCCTGAAGGCAATGACTGTGTTGGTGACTGTCCTACCTGATGTGGGGGCCATGTGAAAGTCGCATGGAGGATGCAGTGGCTGTCGAAGCAGCTGCAGACCAATGCGTAGACCAGTTTGTTCATGGACAGGGAGGACTCAAGTGAGATGCCTAGGTACCTAGAGTTGTCAGGGATGCGATAGGCGGTGGCCCTGCAGGTGTTGCCACATGCTGATGGGGTGGTCACGAGGATGAGGACTAATGTCTACTATTTGTGAAGCACCCCCCAGCCGTTGATCATCCATGTTGCAACTTGCTGCAATCATCCCTGGAAGCCCAGTCTGGTGTGTGTGTGCACCTTGGTGAGGGAGATTATGAGCCTGGTGTCCTTGTAGGTGGTGATGTCTAATCATTCCCTCCATGTAGCTCTTGTTCTTCTCCGGGCGTCTGCAGATGCATCTGTCATCTTGGATGGTGTTGGTGACCAAGAAGGCATTCATTGCACGCTGTATGATGGAGTAGCATATTGGGGCAAGTGTGTATGCGCAGTTGGAGATACATGTGTGGCATCCCGGGCAGCGCTGTTGGTGTTAGCTGCAGCAGTGTTTGTGTTGCTATTGATGGTGGAGTGTACAAGCTCCTCGGTGACTCAGCTCCAGTAACTTTGTGTGGTGTCTGCTGTGGGTTCGGGTGTCATGGGGTTTCTCGACGAGGAAGTGTACACAATACTGGTCACTCCATGGGCCTTGAGTGATGTTGATGAAGTGGACGGAGTTTCCACATGCGAAGGTGGGGTCAAAGGTGTGCCCTGCCTTGTGGCAGAGTGTGGTGAAGAGTAGCAAGCATCTGCAAGAGGGTAATGGATTTAGAGTTGTTGTGGTAGGTGAGGTGGAGGCTCTGCTCAGGAATGAATACATAGTCCATGGAGTAGATGGCATGGTGTGTGATGATGTTGATGGTGTTGGCTAAGCGTTCCCGCCCTCTGCGGGCCCTGAAGGTGAGGGTGCCGCTGACTGTTGCTTTGTGGTAGGTCCGGATCGGAAATTTCAGGTGTTGGGTGGTGGGGAAGGTCTGGCGGCAGCAGCAGAACTGAAGGTGAGCCAAGTCTGGTGTGGCCCATTGGCATTTAAACATTCTTCTGGCTTTGACTGTTAGGAGGGCAGATCAGTGGTAGTGCTTGACATTAGAAGAGCCAGGGTCCGTGCTGTTGTTGGTGTCAGGCTTGCGGACATGTGCAGACAGGCTTGACATTGGTGCGCTGTTGGAGTGCTAGCGATGCAAAAGCGCAGCGCACACAATTAAATAGTCTTGGGGGGAGGGACGAGCAGCGGTGAGGCAATGTAATTTGCATTGATGCTGGTTATTTGTCAGAAACCACACGTGGCAAACAGGAATTTCAAAGTAGCACAAATCACACATCACAAAACTATTAACACTGCTGCTCGGCCAGACTTTCGCCACACAACGGTCGAACGGAGATGGAGACTTCGACAGATGATAACTCCATTTCAGGGCGTGGGTTGCAAAGCTTTTTTGCTTTTTCCCGCTAGGCTTAAAGTTATCCATATGGGGAGGGTTGGAATGTTTTTTATTCTGAGGTAAAGGCACGGGAATTCCTTACGGAGCTAAATGAAATGCGGGGGCAGAGGGCCACAATTTATACTGTAGTGGGGGGGCAACAGTTGATGATTAATGCTCTACGGGGTTATGGTATATTCTTTGTGTGAAGCAATTTGATAGGAAGTATAATTTCTTTAGCCGCCATGGTTTGCTACTTGGTGAAATCTTAGGGGTTGGGGTTCACTGGTTTTTGATTAATATCACGTATTAGTCCATTAAGGCTATTTATTAATTGGTATGGGGGGATTTTCGGGGGCTGTGGTTGGCGCTGCCTGAGATGGAAGTTCAGCTGCCATACTTAGGTCATGATTGACCTAGTTGCCTGTAAGGGAGTGGGGGGGGCTGGCTCTATGGTGGGGTTTGGTTTAGGGTCAGCACACTATGAGTTAGCACGGTTTGCAAGGGTTAGGAAGGAACTAAGACAAAACGGTGGTCGAATGAGTGTGATGAGCATCAGTGAGAGATTTAATGAGGGCAGGAGGATGTGGGTTCTTTACAAGGAAAGGAAACATTTTAAACCATGACTATGGATCGCAACAGTTAATATCTGTGGATTAAATGATCAAAATAAGAGGCATAAGGTGGCAATTTGGCTCAAATCTTTACGCTTAGATTTTCTTTGTGTTCAAGAGACACACATAGAAGGTAGCAGAGCTCGTATCTTGGAACGATTGGGATATAAACTCATGGTGCATATGACACAGGGCTCATTTACAAGGAGGGTGGCAATTCTTACTCGGAGGAACAATGTAAAAGTTGTAAGAAAGTCAGCTGATCAATGGGGTCGCTGGGTGTTGGTTGAATGCTTGTTAAATGGCAATACATTTACACTATGTTCTCTTTATGGATCAATACGTGATGACCCAGAAATGCTAGAATCTCTAGATTCTAATTTAGCAATGTGGCCCACCCCAATGATTATAAATGGGGATTTTAATATTAATGGTATAGGGGTTTAGTCGGGCACTCCAGGAAGCAAATATTCTATTAGGAAAAAAAGGGTTGGTGTTGCTTTAACAAACTTGGGGCCAGATGTAGGTGAAATAGATTTACCGATTTTTAATTACCGAATTTTACCGATTCGGTAATTAGAAATCGGTAAATCTATGGGGTGGATATGTAGGTATTCCAGATGTGCTGGAATACCGAATCGGATGATTTCGGTATTTACCGATTCAGTAAATACCGAATCGGTAATGCCCATTCGTTCCTATGGGCTTTGAAGCCCATAGGAACGAATGGGCATTACCGATTCGGTATTTACCGAATCGGTAAATACCGATTCGGTAAAATATTGCCCCCTACATACCTATCACCTATTTACCAATCGGTGACGGCCGAAAATACCATTTTCGGCCGTTACCGACCGACCTACATCTGGCCCTTAGTCATCAATGATGGTTTAACCGACGTATGGGCATACATGAAACCTACAGATTTAGGTAGGACTTTTTTCTCTGCACCGCATAAGGCTATTTCCTAATTAGGCTATTTTTTGTTTCTCACCAGTTTATCTCCAACTCTCGTGTTGAGAGGCACCCTCGGATACTTTTGGGCCACAATCCATTAGTTCTTACAGTTAGCTTTTCTTGGGGGGACAAGCATGCGGAAATAGTTTGGGACGCTTTTAAAGTGGGGGTCAGAGGGGAACCCACTAGTTATAGTCTGCATCGCCAGAAGAAGGATCTACAGCGGGAGGAGGCGATTAAAGATAAGTTAACTAAGCTGGAAGAGGCATTGGCTATTGCTATTAGTACGGGAGGGCCGAATGAAGAAATAATACTTCAGCTAGCTATAAACAAGGCTGAGGTTAGTGAACATATGGCTGCGAAAGCGGCAGAATTCTATTTGGCAAAAGTAGAGCATTGTTATGAATATAATGAGCGGGTGGGGCATACTCTGGCTGTAAGAGTAAGACAGAAAATGGCGGCTGTTGAGATCGCTGAAATTTATGATGTTAATAAGAAGGTTATAACAGACTCTCTAGGGATTCGAGAGACGTTTAGGCTTTTTTATCAACACTTATACAGTAAAGAATCATTAGAGGCATCGTTGGATATACAAAAGTATTTCGATAGAATATTTGTACATAAGGTTGATCCTGCGGATAGGGAGAAACTCGAGAGGGTGTTGACTCATGAAGAAATAATAGGGGCTCCGCAAGATTTACCATCTGGTAAGGCAGCTGGCCCTGACCAGATTCCGTTAGAATTCTATAAAATATTCATAGACATTATTGGACCGGACTTGATTGAGGTTATCCTGCTGGCTCAAAGGGGGGGCCCGCACCTGAGTCTTGGGCCGGTGCAGATGTTATAGTTTTATTTAAAAAAATAAGCCACCTAGGGAGCCAGGTTCATATCGCCCCATAACATTATTGAATAGCAATGTTAAAATCTTTTCCAAAGCCATGGCCACAAGGCTAAACAATATTTTAAGGAAAACTATTCACCCCTGTCAACATGGGTTTATAATGGGGCGAGGGGCCATGCAGCATGTACGATGAGTGAGTGATAACACTCTTCGATGCAACAGAGATTTCAGGAGACCCTATAGCCGCTTTGCTATTAGATGCTGAGAAAGCATTTAATAGGGTCTCCTGGGATTTTCTATGGGAATTGATGAGATGGTTTGGGTTGGCGGAGGGTTTTATTAAACTATTCAGGTACTTTATTCGGCACCCACAGCTCGCCTAAGGCTAAACGGTGGCCATACTTTGCCTTTCATTATCCAGCGGGGACCCGGTAGGAGTATCCATCTTCACCCCTGCTATTTGCTGTATATATGGATCCTTTAATACGGCTATTTGAGGCCAATAATGGAATCCCCCCAATTGTTTGTCAGGGCGCTGAATCTAAAGTTTTAGCTTACGCCGACGATGTCGCCATCATTACCGCGGATCCGTCTTCGGCGTTGATGGTGGTGGAGTCAATAGCTCAAGATTTTGGCACATATTCAGGGTATGCTCTAAATAGAACAAAAACTCAAGTTATGAAGAATCAGCTTGCTAATATTGAGGATTCTTGTGTTACAGATTCAGCAGTATACCTGGGAATTATTATCATGCCTGATTTAGAGAACTTGGTAGCAAGAACATCGAGCCAGTAATCAGGAAGGCGAGAGCGGATTTCGATAGACTAAATAATCTTAATTTATTACTTGTTGGACGATGTAATGTGGTGAAGATGATGTTTTTGCCAAAGTTTCTTTATTTGTTTTGGGAAATTTCATAGGAATTTCAAAAACATTGGTTTGTTATTTTGGAAGGTATAATTAATCGATTTATTTGGGCACACAGGAAAACTAGGAGGGCTCTCCTGTTTATGTCCTTACCACAGGAGAAAGGGGGGTTTATAGTTCCCGATTTTCGAAGTTAATATTGGGCTGCTGCTCTCCAATACATGGGTACATTGTTTGGTTCATCTTCCAGGGATCCGGAAGGGGAAACAGAGCTTCTCAATGTTGATGAGCTGCTACTAGGGGAGCATACAGAGAATTGTTTTTGAAAATTTACAGAGCCCAGTTACTATAAAAGGACAATATTTAAGACTCTTGTAGCCGCCTTTATGATCTGGGGGGCACAATAAAGAAAGATTGGTTTGGGGCGACTTAATTATTACACCCTGCTTTACAAAAACCCCACCCTTCCGGAAATCTTCTCAGATGAGGTTATGGCAGTCTGGGCAATGAAGGGAGTTCATATAGCTGCGGACCTAATATTAAATGAAGGACTTCGCCAGTTTGGCGATATTCAGCTGCAGTTCGGGTTGGAAAGGGGCAACTTTTTTAAATACTTGCAGTTGCGTAGTTTATTTTGTTAAAAAGTTGGGGGGGCGTAGTGGGTTTAGTAGAAATAACATTATAGATATTATTAGGGGCAGTACCAAGGGCACCATTAGGCTATTGTATGTAGAACTGATAGCATTAAAGCAGAATGATTTCGCAAGCATGAGAATAAATGGGTGGAACGTGTGTGGGCCGCACCAGAGGGGCTTGCAGAATCTCTAGAAGTAGCTCAGATGGTTCTGTGCTCTGCCGGGCTCCAAGCACAACATTTCAAAACTGTCTTTGCTTTATATTATACTCCAGCGAGAATTGCGCAGTGGGGTGGGTTATCGGGAATCGCATGTCCGTGGTGTGGTGCCTTGGCAGCAGATCTCGTGCATATGCTTTGCATCCTGCCCTCGCCTTCAGTGTGTGTAGAATCCACTACGAAATTGTTAGATCTGTCACTGGGGCTAAGAATTATATTAGCTCCCGCTCTGATTCAGCTGGGAGTAAGCATTAGGGAGCGACACGAAATGGCTTATCAATTTCTTTTTATGGCTATGGCTGTATTATGAATGAGTATCGCTTATGCCTGGCTCGACCCTTCACCCCCCACCTTTCATCAATCGCTTTCACGCTTACTCTCAATATATACAATGGAAATAGCTATCTATGAGATGAAGGAGCAAAAATCGGAATTGTTAGGGCGAGGTATATGGGCCCCCCTAGCAAGATGGAAGGATCCATAGAAATTATATAATCCAGGTTTATAAGCTGAGTCGGAGGGTGGATCTATTTAGCTCAAATTGTTTCTTTATGAACCTAGACTAATGTTGTTTTGTTAGATATATTGTTTCCTTCCGCCTAAAATGTTTCTTTTTTTTATGCTTTGCAATCATTTTAAGTAACGTTTTGTATTCTTCTTCCTAAAACCTCATATTGGTATATTGTGAATTTGGTTGTGATTTCGTACTGATCTCTGGGGAATTTTTGTTTAAAACTGAACAAAGAGATAAAAAGAAAACGATGAACACTGCCAAAACAGCATGCATAACCACTAAGTGACACATCTCTTCATTACACGTCACAGGTGATCAAGGATATGCACTCACCCCATGGATGATGACACCCCTCTGAGCCACTAACACCCAGGCCCAAGGGCAGTATATTTTGGCCCTCGGACGCACCAGGTCCATTGTGGAGTGCACATTTGGCATGCTAAAGTCATCTTTCTGCTGCCTTGACATCACAGGTGGCAAACCGCTGTACAGCCCAGAAATAGTGTGCAAGATAATCTTAGCGTGTTGTGTGTTGCACAATATATGTGTATTCACCAATGCCCCATCAATCCAAGTGCCAGATTCACCGGACGATGCTCAGGATGATGAGGAAGATGAGGCAGGTGGAGCACACCCCACAGCTTCTGCAGCAGGAACTGCCCGAAGGAACCGAATCTTAAACAATTTCTTTACCTGAGCACAACACATCATGACTGTCCTTAGCAATCATATATCTGTTCAAAATTACCCCAAGCACAGTATGTGCAAATAGAAAACACCACACACATACCCTGTGTGAATGTTTCTCCTCTGCGTAAGTACATCACTCTGACAAGTGTAAGTATAACATAAAGTGGTAATAATATCACAATCGTAATTTGATGGTGGGTATGTCTCCTCTGTACAGAGAGTCCCTTTATTAGGGTGTCATTTGTAGAAAACTAGACTTTTTAGGGTGTAAATTCTGGTACTAAAATCTACTTTTTAGAGTGCTATATGGGCCAGAATATGACATTAAGGGTGTCATTTGTGGTTAACTGTGAATTTTAGTGAGTAGTTTGGGTCCAAATATGAATTTTAGGGTGTCATTTGGGATTAACTATGAACTTTAGGGTGCCATTTGGGTGATTTATGAATATTAGGGTGTCATTTGTGGTTAACTATGAGTTGTAGGGTGTCATTTGCGGTGACATATGAATTTTTGTGGGTGTAATTTGGGGTGAAACAAAAAACAAGCTCTTCATGGTGTTTTTTGAGGTCTGATATGACATGGTACATCATGGTACGTGTACAAATGGGGCCTTGTGAATGTGTCACACAACTAGTATGTGCAAGTTTGCTAGCATCATTGTCTTTCTGTGCCCAATTCAGAACAGTTACAGAGCATTGTCAGTTATGGTGATCATTTATATGATGAATATGACCCGTGAGATTTTACGTCTGATACCAACAAACATTTCTTTTCATGTCTCACAGCTGGACGACCTCTCTTTGCACATGGGGACATCGACAGCTTCACAGACCCACACGCCACTGGTGAGTTTGGAGATCATAAATTGGCATAGTGACATTTCATGAATGTCAGGATCAAATGAAAGATTTTGTGGTCTGCAGTATGGGTGTGTATCAAATGTACCTTGCCTACAGTGTGATGATGTATTGTGGAAGTCAGTAGTGCGTACAGATATGTAAGCGAAGTTAGAACAATGCATTTGTCTTTCAGATGTAACTTTGCATATCCCAAGTCAGTGATACACATGCAAATTTGATCTATGGGTCCTGTCACAACAGCACATTCATGTGGATTACAGAGAGTACAGATAGGAGAGGAGACATGTAAGTGGTGTTCCTGATGAGTATGTGCAGATATGGAAGATATGTACATCCTTGACTGAGAAGACTGGGCAAGTTGGCCTGATTATGCACAAGGAGGCAGTCGTTTTCAGGCTGTGCGTGATCAGACACCGATCAGCAGTGTGATTTCGTAAGTATGCTCCATACCAGCTTAACTGAAGTAGCAGTGCGTAGCTTTGAGCCAAGCATATCAATGGCACCTTCCCCAAACACCTAGCAAAGATGGGCTTATGAATCTCATTGCCATGTTTGGCCACTTCATTGATGTTGTCAAGTTGTCTCCTTGGAGTCATTCCCTGGTCGACTCAGGCTCAGGTGTACGAGCCCCTCTGTCCGAGTTGGTGACATTACTCTGCATGCATTTACACTGCATGCTTTAGCTGTGCATTTATTGTTGTGCCATATATTTTACAATGCAGAGGGCTCTACAACGCTATCTGTGAGAAAGCATTACCCATTACACCATTACAACACAGTGACTATTATGACTCCAGGGTGCCCTCACAATGGGGAATGCATTGTAACAGTTTGCGTTGTAGAGGCCTGCGTAGTTAAAATGATCTATGGATTGATCATAACAGATCCAAGACATGCATGGTTGACAAATTTGAGAAAACAATGTTTCCCCCTCTTGGCAGCACACATCACCTATTGTGATGTAGTGGTGGAGAGAGGGCCAGCGCTTCATGTACAAGTGAGTGTTCAGCCACCTGAAGTGTTTCCATGTGTGCTGCATGATGCAGCACAGATGAAAGTGTGAGTAGGGCTGTTCCAGGATTGCTTATGTGCAGGTAGGGTAACCTTCCAACACAATAAAAAGCCCCCTTCCACACAGACACCCTTGTACTATTGTGCAAGAGTGCCTGTGCTTGGGCAGACTTGATAAACAACACACCATCACTAGGGGACATGCAGGCCTGCCAATAAGCATTGTACATATGATGCAGCACTGTGTTACAGGAGAGGATGAGGGTGGCACTACACACAGAGGGCTGATGCCTCTCTCCTCCAATTCCATGTACATGTCACCCACAGTAAGGGTATGTCATGGCACCATCATTTGACAGTGATAGTCTCATTTGCTTGTGACAGTACATGTTCCATTATTGGTAAAGATACAGAAGGTATGCTGTTCCTAATTACGAGACAAGGGAAAACTGCTTTTGCGTGGTCATGAAGTGTAGGAGGACGAGAATTCCTCCTCTTGGAAAATATGGCCCTCACACATCCGGCAAGGTGTTATGCTTCATCATTTGAGCTGCTCCTTGTCAGGTCGGCGCTTTTAATCCTTAAAACAGTTAAGTATTTTAAGTGTTAGGTTGTGTAGTTGCAGTGTAGGTACAGTTTGTGTTAAATGAAAACACAGTTTGTATTTTATTTCGTTATACGGACATGCTTCAAAAACGAGATCCTTAATAAAGAGTTACCAGTACTTTGATCAGTCAGTTCTTAATTGTTTGTCATCTATCTGCATTGATTTCCAGTCACGGAGCTCCTGAACCCTTGTCTTTTCAGGTTTGCATGAGTATGGGAAATATGTATGCCAAAGATATGCCATCATCATCCTTTACGAGGCTGTCTCTGGCACTTCTGCTGTCCTGGAAAAACGCACACAATGCTGTCTGAAGAAGTTGCCTGTCCTGGATCATTTAATCTTCAATTGTTGGTAGACACGTAAGAGACTGGGTGTTTCTTGTACTTCCTCCATGGAAGAATCCAGGTTTGTATCATATCTCCTCATGCCGAGTTATTTACATCAACACAAAGGGGCATAGGTACAAGGACTGGCAAAAATTACCGCTAACGCTAGTTAGCTGCAGTTTTCTTATGCTGTGTACCGCTGAAAACTATCGCCTTCTTAGCGACGTATGTACAAGATGTCGCTACATGGCGGTAGCTTCAGGGATCAGCAGTGAAAACTGCAACTAATATTAGCGTGATAGCGATAGGAATTCCAGAGTTAGCGGCGAAAACCAACGAAAGGCCCATTATTATTATTATTATTATTATTATTATTGCATTTATTGAGCGCACAGCTACCCAGAGGTTTCCCGGCGCTAAAGCAAACAAAAGGTGAGCTAAGTTAAGAGGGAATGAGCACGCATATTAAGTATTAAAAAGCCAGGTCTTAATTCCTTTACGGAATTTCAAATAACAGATTTCAGATCGCAGGGATTGAGGCATGGAGTTCCATAGGGAGGGTGCAAGTAAAGCGAACGAGCGACCACCCATTTTGGCTTTGTTGAAACGGGGGGTCTGAAACTTGTTTTGCGTGGAGGATCTCAGCGTGCGGGAGGGGACATAGTGCTGTACTAAAGAGGACACATATTTCGGAGCTTTACCCGTTTTAATGTGGTGCATTATGCAGAGAGCTTTAAATTTCACTCGGCTCTCAATGCGCAGCCAATGCAGCTTGCGCAGAAGGACAGCGGCCGAGGACCTGGCAGGCAAGTTACAGATAAGGCGAACTGCCGTATTCTGAACCACCTGCAATTTCTTTATTACTTCCTTACAGGCACCCAGAAGCAGAATGTTCCCGTAGTCCATCCGTGAGGTGACAAGGGCCTGGACCACGGTCCTCAGGGTGTCAGCTGGAAGCATCCACGTGATTTTCCTCAACCACCTTATGATGGTGATGCAGGTGGCTGAGACTTTTACAACATGTTGCTTCATTGACAGCTGGTTGTCAAGAAGGACCCCGAGGTTGCGGGCTGTAGCTGAAGGGGTAGGAATAGGGCCCATCTGATGAGGCCAATATTGCGGGCCCCAGAGCGATGGATTTGGACCGAATAGAAGCAGCTCTGTTTTGTCCCCATTCAGTTTTAATTTATGTCTATGCATCCAGTTGGAGATTTGTTCCAGACCAAACTGCAGGGAAGACGTGGGGAGATGTTTATTTGTAGATAAAGAGTAGACGGTTTGCGTATCGTCTGTGTAAGAATAGATCGTGAGACCTGCTTGCTCTGCCAGGAAAGCTAGAGGTCTCACATAAAGATTAAAGAAAAGAGGACTGAGAATAGACCCCTGGGGAACACCGTGAGGGGAAGTGAAGATGGAGGAGACAGAAGTGGAAGAAAAGACTTGAAAGGTGCGATTAGAAAGAAAACTAGCAATCCAGGCCAGGGCAAGGGCCGCCAATACCCACAGATTTCAAGGTGGACAACAGGATGGAATGGGAGACGGTGTCAAATGCGGCACTCAAATCTAATAGAATGAGTGCCACTGTCTCCCCGTTGTCCACTTGTCTTCTGATGGTCTTGGTCACACCAAGAAGCGTGGTCTCAGTGGAGAAGCCAGCCCTGAACCCGGATTGTGAGCAGTGGAGAAAATTAAAGGATTCAACATAAGAAGTGAGAAGAGAGTTAATGTGCTTTTCAAGAATTTTAGGGTAGCAGGAGAGCAGAGAAATAGGACGGAAGTTGGAGGGGTTATTTGGGTCCGCGTTGGCCTTTTTTATCAGTGGAACCACCATCGCATGTTTCCATTCTTTGGGGACCGTGGCTTCAACCAATGAAGCATTCAGAAGATCAAGGATGATCTGAAGTATGGCTGGATCCAAGGTGCAGAGTATTTGTGGAGGCATAGGATCCAGGGGAGAGCCAGTTTTTATTTAGTGTAGATATTTTTGAAAAAGCAAGGGCGAGATCAGCTCCCAGGAGTGGAGTTGGGGGGCAGTGGGAGTTAGACTAGATGCATCGACAAGGCAGGGGTTGGGTAATTGAGGATCAGGAATGGCAGAGAAAATGGAAGTAGCACTAAAATTAGCATAGATCTTATCTATTTTCTCCAGAAAAAAATTAGCCAGGGCGTTACATTGTACTGTGTCCATGCAGGGGTCTTTAGGTGCAGAAGACATGCCTGAAAGATCTTTTACAACTTTAAACAGGGTCTTCGGTCGATATTGGGCATTAGGTATGGTGATGCTAGCATGATTCCTGTGAGTATGTTCACGATCTGAAGGGACCATTCATCTGCTGCACTTACTGCCATCCAGTCCAGCTCAAACTCCCTACTCGACCCTACAAGCCCTCAGCCCTTAACCCCGCTTCTCTGAATTGTCGCTCTCTCCCTAAACACGCGATGCTGATTAACCATCTCATAGAAGACCATGAGATAGACGTTCTCTTCCTGACGGAAACGTGGCTCTCCCCACACTCGGAGTCAGATATGGTTCTAGCTACCCCACCGGGCTTCCTCATTCAGTCCCTACCTCGTCCCTCAGGTAGGGGTGGTGGTGTCGCCATTATCCACCGGGATTATCTCCCCTGCAAATCCAATGATGCGCAGATTCCCGACTCTGAAAGCCTACAGTTTACAATTAAGTTAGACCCGACTAATTCACTCACAGGGATCCTAATGTACCGCCCCCCGGTCATCCAGGTCCTTTTGCTAGTGCTCTTCTGGACACAGTAGCTACACAGGCCCACTCCATCACCAATTTCATGATACTAGGAGACCTGAATATTCATTTCGATGACCCTTTAGATTCTGGCGCAGCCAACCTGATCACCGATCTGGCGGCTCTCGACATCCGCCTCCTAAACTCCGGAGCTACTCACAACAAAGGTCACTTGCTGGACCCTGTGTTCACGAGCACCCCCACCATGCAAGCTAGTGAGTCCCTCCCCCTCCCCTGGACGGTCCACTTTTTAGTTTCCTTCCAACTACCAGGACCTTTTAGGAAACCTCAAAAACCTCCCACTTACACCAGGGACAGGGCCTGGTCCAAGCTCCCCACCGAAGAATGGGCCAGGACCCTAAAGTCAACTACCCCTGCCTACGCAGAAAACCCGGCTATCGCCGATAGTAAATTTAGAGAGTGGATTACTACCTCCCTGGACTCCGTACTCCCATTTAGAACCCGGGAGGACAAAAATGGGAAACCAGGTTCCGCCCCGTGGTACACCCCGGGACTTCGATTACTACGCCAAAATTGCAAGAGAGCCGAACGGCTATGGAGGAAAGACTGGCAGCACGCCAGCAAGGAAGCTTACCAAAACTCAGTTAGATTATACAAAACTGCCATTAGGCGCTCTAAAGCTTCCCATTACGATACTCGGATAAAAGAATCCACCAACTCAGCTAGGGAATCTTTCCTAATCGTAAAAGAGCTACTGAAAGTACCAACCACTCCTTCCTCCAACACC
Organism: Lissotriton vulgaris; assembly: GCF_964263255.1. Taxonomy (NCBI): domain Eukaryota; kingdom Metazoa; phylum Chordata; class Amphibia; order Caudata; family Salamandridae; genus Lissotriton; species Lissotriton vulgaris. The sequence goes on along the minus strand of NC_141695.1, from coordinate 1,544,231,682 downwards.
CCCCCGGTGGACCGAAGCAACGAATTAGCCACCTATTTCAATGACAAAATTGCCCGTATCTTAGCATCCCTTCCCCCTCCCTGTCCCTCTAGCCACATGGACAATTTTTCACCCCCCAGCCAGATTGGAAGCAGCATACGCCCCCAACTTGCGACATTTAGGCCAGTAACCTGCAACGAGGTAGATGTATCCATGGCCAAAATGAAAAGCGGATCACCTCTGGACCCCGCACCTATTAGATTCCTCAAAACCGTAGCCCCCGTCATCGTTCCCACGATCACGGAGCTTATTAACAGCTCACTTGCCCAGGGATCTGTTCCCGCTAGCTGGAAGAGCGCAGTGGTGAAAGCACTCCTTAAAAAACCCCAGCTGGACCCAGCAGATATGGCAAACTACCGGCCAATCTCACTCCTCCCTGGCATTAGCAAGGTAGCCGAGAAATTGGTCAACGGACAATTGTCTCAGTTTCTCGAGGCAAATAACATCTTACGGCAATCCCAAACGGGGTTCCGCCCGGGCCATGGCACAGATACCGCCCTTCTTGCCGTCATCGAGGAGGCAAGGAGCATTTTGGATTCAGGAGGGTCAGTGGCAGTGATCCTCCTGGACCTTAGTGCAGCCTTCGACACAGTCAACCATCGTGTCCTTCTCCATCGGCTGGCGGCAGCAGGGCTCACCGGGACGGTACTTACGTGGATAGAGTCCTTCCTTGCCGGGCGCACGTTCCAGGTATGGGATGGCAATCACCACTCGTCCACCCTCCCCCTCACGAGCGGGGTCCCTCAGGGATCGTCCCTAAGCCCTACGCTCTTTAATGCTTATATGGCCCCCCTTGAAGACGTGGTGACACCATTCGGTATAAAAATAGTGAGCTACGCCGATGACACACAGCTGGTCGTCTCCCTATCCCAACTAGACGACCACCCAGACAACCTGGCAAACTGCCTTACGGAAATCCACGGTTGGATGTGTGAATCATCACTCAAATTAAACGGGTCGAAGACCGAAGTGATGCTCATGGGAAAGCAATGGGTAACCATCCCCCCAGCGGTCTGGCCAGACGTGTTCAGGGAAATTCCCACCCCGAAACAAGAAATTAAGACCCTAGGAGTCTGGCTAGAACCCGAGCTTTCAATGAAAACGCAAGCGGCCAAAACCGCAGGAACCTGTTTTGGGCTTATGCGCACCACCCGCAGGATTCTTCCCTTACTCCCACCCGCATCCAGGAAACTACTAGTCCAAGGGCTCATACTGTCACGGTTGGACTACAGTAACATGGTCTACCTGGGAGCCCCTGAGGCCACCCTGGCGAAACTGCAACAAACACAGAATGCAGCAGCCCGACTACTTATGAACCTCCCCTCCAGAGTGTCAGCTAAACCTGCCATCAAGGCCCTGCACTGGCTCCCTGTGCGCCAAAGGGTGGAATTCAAAGCCATGTGCACGGCATACAAACTGATCAATGGAGATGGCCCTTCGATCCTCAGCGGCCTGGTTACTCCTTATAAAGCACCCAGATCCCTGCAGTCCGAGAATGAACACCTAGCCAACATCCCCAAATTTAAAAAGACACGCACTGGAGGCCGACGCTTCTCCGTGAAAGCTTCCACCGGATGGAACTCCCTCCCCCGCACCCTCAGACTGGAACCCAGTTATCTGATTTTCAGAAAAAAATTGAAAACAATCCTATTCCCTAAATAACGTCCCCCCCTCTTTTCCTCCCTCTCATCTGGATAACAAATCATTATAGCGCGGGGATGCCCTCGGGTCACCAGGCGCTCTACAAGTCGTTAAATAATAATAATAATTAGCTCTGGCGGTATCACAGGCAGAATGGTAAGCAAAAAGGGCGGCCTTATATCTTTTTTTATTATCAGTACAGTAGTTGGAGCGCCAGATGCGTTCCAATTTCTTGCAACAAGATTTTTCCTGGCGGAGTGAATCATTAAACCAGGGTGCCGGAGGATGATGGATCTGCGGCTTATTTCTCTGGGTTGGAAGGCAAGAATCTAAGGCTGATATCAGCCAAGAGCTGACAGCAGACACCTCCTTCGTAGTAACGGTGGGAAGCGTAGGTTTAGAATTTTCAAGGCAGATATTCAGTTTGCCATTATCTAATCGTTTCCAGTTCCTGCTGGCTTTATGAGGATGTGAGCTAGTAGAGGAGTTGTGATCAGATATCCTAATTGAAAAGTCAATGATAAAGTGATCGGACCAGATAACAGGGGAGGAAGAGTGGAAGGTGATGCAGTTAAGATTAGAGATAATGGGGTCTAGTAGATTACCAGCTTTATGGGTGGGGCCGGAGTTATGCAGGTGGAGATCCAAGGCAGCTAAATCCTGTAGTAGGCGTGTGTTAATGGGGCAAGATGCTTGATTAAAATGAATATTTAAATCACCCACTATTAGGAAATTAGTGGATTGTAACACCAAAGGGGCAATGAGCTCTGGGAAAGAGGATGCCCATGCACAGGCCGAGCCAGGGGGACGATAGATAAGGGTTCCAGTCAGTTAGCGGCAAACAAAGGATATTAGTCAGCTCAGTGTGTGTTTTTTTTCCTCTAATGAAAAAAAAAGCCTATCAGTCGACATCCAATAGAAAATAAGCAAAAAACTATGAAATGCAGAATGGAGCAGCCAGGGCGAAGTGCTGCACAAATCTACAACCCCCTAAAGCTACCCAACATCCAGGATGACCAAGATGAGAGGCTGGATGCCTCGCTGGACCTGCATCTGGAGCCTGGAGTGGGATGCAAAGGAGCTGTGGAGTCGATGAGCCATGGCGGAATACATTGAGGCGCTGCATTCGCACGTATATGGTGGTGAAGTCTGGTCGGTCACATGAAGACACGTTGCTGACCTGTGTGATAAAAATGCCTTGCGCCCCTTGGAGCTGTGAATGGTAGAGGTGCTCCTGCGCAACAACGTATGGAGGTCTGCATCACATACTACGATCTACCACTACACGGGGGTGCACAGAGAGGATTACCAACAGTGGGTGGCACCTCTCTGCATCACAGGCTGGATGAGGCTGCGCTGGCCGGTCACTGTGGAGGGTGTGGCCCTTTAGCTGTGCCAAACTGTCATGGTTACGTACTACAGCTGAACCGCACGCCTTATGTAGCGCGATCGCGGCTTCACGGTTTGGAGTCAGGTTAGCGGTCTAGCTTCAGTGAACGGAAGCGGACGCCACCCTGGTCATGGCGCTTCCGATGTTACGAGCATAACAGCCGGCGCAGCCATTACACCGGCCCTTTGGATTAACGCCGTAGCTGCCAGCGGATGGATTGCTGTGATCCGCGCCTTCGCCTGCAGGTAGCTGTTCTTCTTCTTTGTGCACATGCCTGGAGGGACTCTCGCTGTGTGTTATTTCTTGGGCTGACTATTCTAAAGAAGCATAGCACCCCTAACTTGCCTGTCACGAGACTGCCTTTACGTGCAGGCATTCCCCTGACCTGTGACCCTTATTAGAAGCCTGGTTTGGTTTATACAATGAGAGCTCGCACAGGAGTGTGCTCGTATGTGTGCTTTCAGGTCCTCTTTATTATATGTGCAGGAGCGATGGTTTTTTTATTTTGTTTACGACGCGCAGGAGAGCTGGTACTTTGTTGGCTACTTTAACTCAGGAACATATCCACGTGCACGGAAGAATTTATGTTTCCTGATATATGCGCAGGAGCGCTCATTCTTTGCTGTTCCTTGTTGATATCTTCCTTGGTGTATATACAAGGTAAACCATACTGTCATTTTGTTTTGATCTAGTAGTTCTAAGACTATGGGGAGGGGTTAGGGTGCTTCAGAGATAATAGCTGTGCCCTTATTCTTCCATTGCAGACCCAGTGTCTTGAGGGATTCCAGGAACACACAAAGCCCCAAGTTTTTCCCTTTCTGGCTTCTACCCCTGGTCCCATCTGCATCCTGGTCAGTGTTCACACTTCTAGTAGGGTAAGGTAGGGAAGGGCAGTGGTGGTTCATGTTGCCTCTGCGAGATTGCCTCACAACTATAAGGTAAGACTTGTGGGACTCTGACACAAACCTGTGTTGCGGGAGCGCAGCAAGTTCAGGGCTAAGGGTGCCCTGCTGCATCAACTGCATCGGGAGGTTCACCAGTGGACTTGGCCGTCACTGCTGTACCCAGGCTTGTGAAATCTCACCTGGCTGAGACTCCTGCTGGCTGAGTAACATATTTGGAGAGAGTTTAGTGGATTGCACTAAAGTGTCAATGTCCAGGTAAGGAGAAGTTGGGACACGTAGAGGAGGAGGTCAGGGGGGTCGAGTTGCCCAGGCCTAGCACCTGTATATGACGCACCCTTAGTGTTGGCTCATCCGCTATGGCAGAAAAGCATCGCCCCACTGCTTCCAAGCAGTGCAAGAAGAAGAACAATCACCACATGATGATAACTTCCTGATGTTATCGCGCCATGATTCCTTTGCGGGCGGGAGGGTGGGTGGTGCTGCTCCACTCACGGAGCAGGGCAGGGGCGGAGTGGCAAGCCCACTCATGCGCAGTGACTGCTTGGTTGGCCCACCCAGGGCGCACAAAGCAGTCTTGCACACTGTCCTGTTCGCAATGCAGGCTGCATTACAGCCTGCATGGAGAACATGCCCACACCTCCAGCACCTGGCTGAATGCTTCCTCCCGGCATCAATGACAAATCCCAATGCTGCATTGCAGCATGGTGATTGGCTTAGGGGAGTGAACCTTGCTGCCTACTTCCTGTTTGTTGGAAGGAGACTCAGGAGAGCAGAAGCAACGAAGACACAGGACCCGTCCTTGAGGTAATATTTTTCTCATTGAAATATTTACAACATTCGCTCACACACACACACCCCACTTCCACGCCCACCTCCCAGCTGCTCAGTACGCCCATCAGCACTTCTCAATGGTGGCCGCTATGCGGCCATGCGCAACAGGTATACCACTGGTGTCCCAAATGTATATATGGAGTAACAACGCACCCCATTATATCGCATTCCATTACAATGCATACTAATACTAGGCATATTGCAACAGTAGGGAAGGTGTTGGATTGCGGAGATGTAAACACTACTCCCACTTCAGTGAGTGCAATCCTGGGACTAACCCTTGCACCCCAAAGCAAACCCTGAACCCTAAAATTCATCTGTGATCCCCAAAACACACCCTAAAAATCATATTTGACCTAAATGCACACCCCAATTTTCATGATTGACCCAAAAACACACCCAAATTTCAGATTTTACCCCATAATACACCCCACATTTGATCTCAGACACCGACACCCATACCCATCCTAAAAATTAAAAAAACATCATTACTGACCTCACAATGGGTTGTAATTAAATGCGATGTAAAGGCACTGCATTGTTGGATTTGCGTTCTAAAGGCATTACAATGTAATGCCTGCATTGTAATGGACGGCTCCCATGCCAAAGGCAAGCCATAGAAAAGCCCGTCTGTGTCCGTCTGACCCTGGACCATGCTCAGCACCAAGCACCCTTCCTCTCGGACACTCCACCCCCACAGCGCCAGTACCCTCCTAGACATCAACCCTGGATGCCACATCGCCTACCAGGACCAACATCTGCTCCAGACCGGTCATCGCCATCACTGGCAGCTAATAAATCACCCGCAAAGACCACCCGACAGTCCAGGAGGAGGCATTGCCATCAACTACGGAAGCACACTCCGACTAACCACGCACTTTAATGACACCACGGTGACCATGGAACACCTCAACTTCCAGATCCAGACCATCCCCAACCCCATCCTTGGCGGCACCCTCATCTGCAGGGCCCCCGGGCCACGGACACCCATTCTCCGATACCATTGTAGACCTAATTGCACACCAGGCTCTCCCATCCACTGACGACATCCTACTCAGCAAACTGAAGTTCCACCTGGACAACCGCAGTGAGCAGAAAACTACCCCCTCCTAGAGTAGCTCTCCAACATCAGACTCAAGCAGCTTATCACCGCAGCTAGCCACCTAGCAGGACACACAGTCGAGCACCTCTCCTCAACCATCAGGACCTTCAACTACAGCCACACCACCGGACACTCCTGGACCGACCATTATTGTATACTTGATGTCCTCACCACACCCACCATACAAAACCACCATCATCGCCCCACTCGCAGCTAGATCAAGGCCACAAAGTACATCTCGTCAACTTCCTCAGCACCACCACCCCGCCAATGCCTACAGACGATAACACTGCCGGGTGCAACCTCCACCGATGGATCTCCAACTGGGCTGACACCCGGGCACCCTTCAAGAACTGCACTGCGCCAGTACCTTATGCCTGCATAATGGCAGGCGTAAGAGTGATGCAGTGCCACAGGGATAGGCCGGCCCAATTTATTGCTGGAGTTGCGTCATGGTTGTGACATGACTACAGCAATGGGTGACTTTGGCGCAGACAGATACGTCAGGATTTCAGATGTATCTGTCAATACTTCCGTCACGGAGCACTGTCCAGTAAATAGAACGCATCTGTGGTGCTTCAAGAAGAGAGTAGTGAAAAGTGTTGCAACGCTGTCTTGTCGCAGTGCTGCAACACTTTTCATGAATGAGGCCCAAGAATGCGCACTATGTTATTGATGGTGCGCAGTCCTGTCTTGTAGTTTTGTCGTAGGGAAGTAGTGCAGCAACATTGCTTGCAGTATAGTCCAGCAACAATGAAGCCCCAAGAGTTATCTCCATTTTTAAGACCATGTATTTTCTGGTCTTAAAGAACTGCCTTTAACTGCAGTCACAGGCAGTTTTTTGTGTCTTTCAAACTTAAGGAATCCCCTTTGTAAATATCGCTAAGTGTGGTTATCGGCTGTTTTTGAACGGGAACACATCCCTTGCATGTCATTATCGCTAACAGAAGTGGCAATCTTGATAATGGGTGTTTTCGCAAAGAAACTGCAGCTAACAGAGGTTAGCATCAGCTTGTAGAAAAGGCGATAAAAATCTTGCCTCAAAATCATCGGGAAAGTGCCTCTAATGCGGTGTTAACTCCTTGTACATATGCCCCAAAGTTGTCAAAAGCTGTCGCTCAACTGCTGGTGCCAGCGTTGGAATGAAACCAATTTTCCCAAAGAAATGATTTCAACATACAAAAATGATGCTGCACTCTCAAAAGCTCTGTGTCAAGAAATATATTTAATCAATCTTTTTCTGCCACTGACGCATTTCTGCTGTTGCAGCCTTGATCACGGTGGTAAGTCTGTACGCAATTAAGTTCAATTAATTACACTTCTTTTGATCCCTTAGTGAGAAGGCTAGTACAAGTAGTTTTCACTTTGAATCCTTGAAGCAGTTTGCTGAATTTTTTCATTATTTAATGAAAACACAGTTCATATTTTAATTACTTATACGTTCGTGCTTCATGATTTCTGGCTGTTGATATGTATATATGGAAAAGTCTATCTGCTAGAGAGTGTTGCACAGATAAAACCCTGTGCTTTATTCTGAAAACTGTCTTTTGATATGCCTCATTTTATGAGTGAAACCCCTCTCCAGGTGTTTCATGCTTCATGTGTGTGGTGTGTCTCCATGTGGGAGTGCTGTATTTCTAATATTTGGTTGGGAGTGTGAAGCAGGACACCCCCTTGGCGAGTATGGAGTTACCTGCGGACATCTCAGCAGAGCTAACTTCCAAGTGGCTCTAATAAATATGGTACTTCAAGGTATTAAAACAAACAGTGCATTATATGCCATACCATTCCTATAGTGGACTTAATTTGGCTAGCAGATACTCTACTGGCAGCAAGTCCACAAGGTGCATATGAAATATAACCTGTGTCCTTGCTGCACAGCACAGTCAATACTATTACCACTCAATGGCTTTTCCTCCTTACCTTAAGTCCCCCTTCAAAAAAACAGCCAGCTCAAAAGAGGAAGAACAACCTTGTTAAAAGCATTGACAAACCAAACTAATGCAGTTGCCTCACACAAATAAGTGTAAATGGAAATTTCACCAGCCAATTAATGACATTTATTTTTAATTTCAAGCACGGCAGTGTAACTGTACCAATTTAAGACACACGTACTACAAAAACATATTTAAAGTAACCAACTTATCAAAGAACTGTGAATGAGCAAACTGTGAAAGGTTAAGAAATACAAGGCCTTTCTTGCAACTCATTTATTATTCCCATAAAGTATTGACCTTGTGCCTGTAAATATATGGTATTTCTGTTATTTATATTCTGCAGATATTTGGATTAAAATTGCATTTTTTTCCGATTCTTGTTTCAAGAAACTCAAAGGTTTTGCCAGTGTTCCGGTGCAAAAAAAGGAAACTAGGGTGTTTCCATCTTTTTTTATATTTAAAGAGTGGGTTTATTAAAGATTCTAAAGACATACATATATAATGCAGTAGAATAGGAATTAACAGTAGATTCGAAAATTATACATTTAGATATTTTGTCTGGAGAAAGAAGGAGTTGTATATGTCTGGAATGAGAATCAATAAAAAGGAATATGCATCAGAGATGCAAGAGTAATATGCATTTTACACGAAGCTTCTGCCTCACCTGAAACGTAGTACCTTGAGAGAAATATGCAAGCCCCACCTCTAGAAACAAGTTCTTCAGGTTTCTTGGTTCACTGGAAAAGAGCACTGGAGACATGCCAATTCTGTCAAATTCACGAAAATGACGTGAAACGCTGCGAAATCTACATGAAGGTATCTTGCATGAAAACTGAGCATGCAAATTCAAAATGTAGGCAGGATACCGACAGGCGGGAGACTGATTTGATTTGGTTATGCTTGTACATCAAGGCATTTTCTGTTGGAATTAGTCTCCTCTTGGCAAACAGCTCATTAAATTCTATGAATCAAACCCACATGAACAATATCTCAGGAATAGGAATAAATCTGCTAGAGACAAGAATTAAAATTCTTGAAAGTACCAAATAAAGGAAGAGATGAAGATTAAGGGCTGAACTGATTAGACAACAGCATAAAAAATCAGTTGACAGCAAAAGAGTGTTTCCATGGTTGGACAAAGATGTGCAAATGCACTGATCTACATAGCAAATAAACAGTTAACCAACATTAATGAAAGCACTTCCAGGGCATGACTGTCAGAGACTGGGGGATGGGGACTCCTGCAACATGATAAACACACCATAGTTAAGTGAGCAGACTAGGAAGGAAGAACAGCACTAGGTGAAACTCGACTGAGACTTTAGCCCCACGAATGTAAAATGTGTGTCAAACTTTAATGTAGCAAAGAGAAGCCAACTTTAGGAAAACGGAGTAGCATACAGTGGGTTGTGGTAGAGTAGAGTAGCGTATACTCCACTTGAGTACAGTTGAGTGTCATAGAGTGGCGTGTCATCCAGTGGAATAGCATAGAATGCAGTGGTGTACCATGAAGTGGTGCAGAGTGGAATAGCATAACGTGGAGTAGCATAGAGTGTAGTGTCGTAGAGTGGAGTTGCATACAGTGGAATAGTGCACAGTGGAGTGGCGTACAGTGGAGGAGCATACAATGGAAGAGCGTACATTGGAGTGGCATAGGCTGGAGTGGAATAGAACAGAGTGGTGTACAGTATAATAGTGTAATGTAGAGTGGTGTAGCTTGGAGTAGCCTAGAGTGCAGAAAATAGGCAAAAAAGTAATGAAGTGTAGAATGGATCAGCCAGGGCAAAGTGCAGCACACATCAACAACCCCTTCAAGCCACTCAACATCCAGGATGACCAGGATGAGAGCCTGGATGCCTCGCTGGACCTGAGTCTGGAACCTGGAGTGGGATGCGAAGAAGCTGTGGAGTCGATGAGCCGTGGCGATATACATTGAGGCACTGCGATCACCCATACCTGGTGGTGAAGTCTGGCTGGTCACATGGAGACACGTTGCTGACCTGTATGAAAAAACTGCCTTGCGCCCCTTACAGCTGTGAATGGTAGAGTCGCTCCTGCGCACCAACGTATGGAGGTCTGCATCACATACTATGATCCACCACTACACCAGGGTGCACAGAGATGATTACCAACAGATGGCAGCACCTCTCTGCATTATAGGCCGAACGAGGCTGCGCGGGCTGGACGCTGTGGAGGGTGAGGCCCCTGAGCTGCACCAAACTTGTGTTGCGGGAGCGCGGCAAGTTCACGCCTAAGGTTTCCCTGCTGCATCAACTGCATCGGGAGGTTCACCAGTGGACTTGGCGGCGACTGCTGTACCCATGCTTATGAAATTCTACCTGTCTGAGGCTCCTGCTGGCTGAGTCACAGATTTGGAAAGAGTTTAGCAGATTGCACTACGGTGCCAATGTCCAGGTAAGGAGAAGGTGGGACACGTATAGGAGGAGTTCCGGGGGTCGAGTCGCCCAGGGCTAGCACCTGTAGATGACGCCCCCCCCAGTGTTGGCTCATCCTCTGTGGCAGAAGAGCATTATCCCACTGCTTTCAAGCAGTACAAGAAGAAGAACAATTATCACATGATGATAACTTCCTGATGTTATCGTGACATGTTTGCTTTGCGGGCGGGAGGGTGGGTGGGGCTGCTCCACTCACGGAGCAGGGCAGGGGCGGAGTGGCATGTCCACTCAACTGCCCAGTGACTGTTTGGCTGGATGACTCAGGCCGCACAAAGCAGTCTTGCGCACTGTTCTGTTCGCAATGAAGGGTGTATTACAGCCTGCATAGAGAACATGCCAACACCTCCAGCTCCTGGCTGAATGCTTCGTCACGGCGCCAATGACCAATACAAATGCTGTATTGCAGCATTGTGATTGGCCTAGGGGGGTGAGCCTGGCTGCCTACTTCCTGTTCCTGGAAGGAGACTCAGGAGAGCAGAAGCAAGGAAGACACAGGACCCGGCCTTGAGGTAACATTTCTCTCATCTAAATATTTACAACACCCGCTCACACAGACACCCCCCACATCCACGGCCCATCCAGTGTTCTTTCCGGCGTCTCCCACCTCCCAGCTGTCCAGTCCCCCCCGCTGCACTTCTCAATGGAAGCCGCTGTGCAGCCCTGCGCAGCAGGCGTACCACTGGTATGCCACAGGTATATATAGATTTACCACGCATACCATTATATCGCATTCCATTCAAAGCATACTAATACTAGACATATTGCAACAGTAGGGAAGGTGTTGGATTGCGGAGATATAAACATTATTATTCCCACTTCAGTGAGTGCAACGCTAGGACTAACCCTTGCTCCTCCGAACACTAAAATTCATCTTTGAGCCCCAAAATACACCCTAAAAATCATATGTGACCCAAATGCACACCCCAACTTTCATGATTGATCCCGTAACACACCCCGAATCTCAGATTTTACCCCATAATACCCCCCACATTTTATCTCAGACACCAGAAACCCTTACCCACCCATAAAATTTAAAATACCTCATTACTGACCTCACAATGGGTTGTTCACTTTTCCCTGCAGGCCAGTGGCTAAGTGAGCAAGGGACTCAGACGTGAGTCCCTTGCTCACTTTGCCACTGGATTCAAGCAAGCCGGGCTGAAGACGGCTGGAATGCCAAACACCGGTCCTCGGAAGCTTACTTCCGGTCCAGGGAAGACATGGCTTGGCAGTTCGGGCTGGACTGTTCCCATGAGGCACAGGGTCAGACTGATTTGCATATAGCCATGTCTGAACTGGGGTGGCAGAGTGGGCTAAAGAACAGTGATGGATTAAACCCAGATCTTTTGACTGGGTGTGAGTGTTTGATTGATTCAGATGCTCCGTCCATCACCACCCCCTTTTGTACCGTCTAATAGTGGTGTCTGGGCTGGTGCCTGGTCCGGTTCACAACTGCGATCTCTGTTGAAGTCCTCACAATTTATTGCAAAATTGAAAATTTCTATGCTCATCCCCGGCCACCAGTATTGTGATTGTAATTCTATCAGAGATTTCAAGATCTCTTGGTGCCTCAGACCCAATCCCATGTGTACTTCTTGTATCAAGAAGATTCTTCGGTTCGTGTTTGGAATTACTCTATCCCCCACTCCAGGGATTCGAGCAAACGGAACAGAGTTTGCAGAAATTATGTATGCATTTTTGAGTGGATAGTTAAGAGGTAATGCCGCATAATCGCCTTTCAATGAGGCTTTTACAGCCAGCATGGTTTCTCCATCTATTTGTTTTTCTGAATGCTTTTTAGTGGCTACGGAAGCCGGTTGACCAGCCGCCGATGTGGCTCTATCAGCCAATGAATTCCCTGCAACGTGAACCCCATCACGTGGATGACTCAGTGCGTGTATCACGTGAGTCTTTTGTAGTTCTTTCTGCAAAAGAACGACTTATTCCCAAAGTTTTTTATATTTTATTGTGGCACCTGTGTCATCTTTGTAACCATTTTGAATCCAAGTCTGCAGGTTCTTATTGTAAGATTGGACGTAGTAATGATAATCGCACACTATTAGTGTGGGGAATTCGCGATCCGCATTTTCAAGCGCCATCTTTAGGGATCTTATTTCGGCTCGCTGAGCTGTACAGTTTTTGAATGATTCTGTTTTAGTGACCATTGGTCTGAATTTACCTAAGCGCTAACGACCTTTAACAATCGCGCACGCGTTTTTGTAAATTTGCTTTTCCACAACATAATGTTGTGCAAATCTGTCTGCGTAGATTACACATGTGTACTGTTCTAGAGGCAGGATTTCGGTCGGCAGAGGATATTTATCTTCGTATTCCAGATTTTCTAGTTTTTTCATATTCGGATCAAAATAGTGTTTCACGTCTTCTGCAGCAAGAGAATTTTCCCATTGTATCCATTTCGGATCTAATAACACTGCTGTAGATTGCATGGGATTCTCAATGGCTGATTCTGATGTATAAACAGTTATTCTCTTGCCTTGGGCTCTGGCTCTTTCTCTTGCTACAGCAGTTTGAACCAATGTCAGAATTTTTTCTGTAGAACTGAATTTTATTTCAGCTTGAGTGCACAAATGTGATTTGTAAGCTATAGGTAAAGTTTCTCCCTCATTAGAGGTCAGGTATGTGAATCTGCATCTTCCTGGGATGACTCGGATTACCAGATTGCGTTTGTTTGCCCGTGTTTGCAGTTTTGTTTTAGTTAACATGTCTGTCTGTAATGATCTCAAAATTTCTGTATGTTTTTGAGTCCAATTATTTGGTTTGAAATCAGGTTTTATTAATTTGTAGAGAGGTTTAACCCTCTCTGCATAATTTAGAAGGTATGTTCTTCCAAAATTCAGGAAACCTAGTATTGATTGTATATTCTTCAGCGTTTTAGGTGCTTGGAGTACCGCACATTTCTCTAGGAAATTGTCTGCTAGGCTTTTGCCTTCACTTGATAATCCATATCCTAAAAATAGGACAGTTAGATGGGCTATTCTTGATTTTTTAAAGTTGAATTTGTAACCTTTGGATGCGAACCCAAGTATTATGGTGTTCACGCTTTTCAAGTGAGTGTCCAGGTCATCGTCTGTAAGATAGATGTCATCGACATAGGACAATGCCTCATCATCGTACATTTGTAGTAATTCTGTTAGCCTTGCTGAGAATAATCCTGGGCTATTCTTGAATCCCTGTGGGAGTCAGCAAAATTGTTTTTGCGACCCCATTATTGAGAAAGCGGTCAAATACCTGCTTTCAGGTGAAATATTTTGGCAGAAAAATCCATTAGAGATATCTAATGTCGTTTTATATTTTTTGCGCACGATGGTATTCATTAGTGCTGCACTGTGAGAGTTTTGGACTGCAAAGGTTTTGCAGCAGGAGTTTAAATGTCTGTAGTCCAAAACTAGACGATATGAATCGTCTGGCTTGGAGACAGGAAATAAAGGATTGTTCATTTGTGAGGTGCATGTTTCAATCACCCCTTGATATTCAAGTTGATCTAGGATATCCCTGACTTGCTTTTTAGCTTCTTGATTAACTGGGTACTGCCTTTGAGCAGTAGGCTGATTTTTTAACTGGATTTTGTGGGGAGGAGAGTCCTCATCCCATCCTACATGACTTTTATATAAAGCAGGGGCTTGGGACACTGCCCATTTTCTTGCAAATGTGTATTTTTTATGAATCGGGATATGATTTGAGAAGGCAGGCATAATCATTTCTTCGCCATGAGGGCACTCCCTGACAAACTCTGGTGGCCAGTCTTTTTCAGCTAACAGGATGTCATAGCCTTTAGAAAGATTCTCCCAAAAGAGACCTTTCATTTTCCTAGTTTTATCTCCCTCTATACGTAATGTTATTTCATATAGTTTATGGGGCACGCTAACTCGCGTGTCTGCAGTTTTCACCTGAATGTATTCATTCGTGTCCACTGTCTCCAGAAGATTCATCAGGATCTTGCGAGCTATGGTCACTTCTGCTGCGCTGTCTAGCATTGTCTGGGCCCACTCTCCGTTTTTCAGTTGTGTCCTCAGGATTCTCTGCATGTTTAATTTTAATACTTGCTACCTTCTTTCTGGGAAATTGTGATTTTTTACTTTGGTGAGCAGGATCTTTGTCTTTGGACTTGACGTGCTCTTCCTTGTGTTCTGACCGTCCTCTTCTTTCCGATTTCTGTGAGGAAGTCTGAAAAGATCGAGATGGACGTGTATCAATATCTTGATATCTGTCAGGTTTTCTAATTGTATCCCTATCTCTAAGGTTATATCTTTTTTCAGAGGGCTCCCTTTGGGGAGACTTGTCCCCTCCTCCTGGAGATTTATTTCTCCTTTGAGGAGACCTTCCTCTGGACTGAAATTGTTTTTCTCCGGGAGTAGTTTTGTTTATTACCCTCCCATTTCTTCTTTTGAGAATTGAGATTGTTTTTAATAAAGGTTTTTTCAGGATTTTCAATTAGTTGTTCTAATCTGTAGTTTGTACTGTCAAGTGTGATTTGAACTAAATATGCTTTTGGTAATTCTTTTATTTTAACTAAGAGTTCTTTGCTTGACATTGTTTCAATGTCTGGGTGTGGTGTGTAGCTGGCTAGAACCGGCCACGCGGCTCCTGGTCTACCTAGTGGACCGAGCCTGGTAATGTGATTTTGATGTTTTAGGGCGCCATTAAATAAGAGCAGGTGCTCTTGGTATGTTAGTGGAATTTCAATTTCCTCGAAAGGAGAGTATTCCGCTGGAGATTCCGCTACTTTATAGTAGTGGAACTCATGTGTCACAGTATGTGCTGCTGGAAAAGTTATCCAGGAATAGAATACCTCTGTCTGCCGATACTCATGTGCCCCTACCACAAATACAACTGTACCACCTCTTGG
Source organism: Lissotriton vulgaris (assembly GCF_964263255.1). Taxonomy (NCBI): domain Eukaryota; kingdom Metazoa; phylum Chordata; class Amphibia; order Caudata; family Salamandridae; genus Lissotriton; species Lissotriton vulgaris. The sequence goes on along the minus strand of NC_141695.1, from coordinate 1,544,216,514 downwards.
TGATACCCCATTTTCTATATATTTTATAGTTATGGTTTTTCTTATATTGACCAGGATGAGTTTTGCATCCGGGTCTGCATTTTGGAGGACTGTGTCCTCTGCTAAGAGTTGAGCTGCTAGTCTAACTCTTTCCCTTTCATCCTCACTGTCTGACATTTTTACTGACAGAAAGGTTTTTTGTTGTAGATCAAGTTTCAAGGAAACAAAGATTAGGTGCACAATATTTTGGAACACTGTATCCTTCAACGTTGACTATACCGTAAACTAATACATAGGATTCTCATCCTACTAAGTTTTGGTGGATATTAACCTTTCACCTACTCCAGATGTCTATTGGAGTTTTTACGAGAGAAAGGGGTCTGTGTTAAAAGCACGACTGAGTTACTCTAGTATCTTGCGTTAGATTATCGCCTTACCAAACATTGGGCGCCATGTAGTGTAGTTCCTATATTCCCAATAGGCTCTGCGCAATGGAATAACATAAACAGTAGTGTAGATGTAAGACTGAGGTCATCTAGGTCTCTACTGACTATGTTAGATTTAATTAGTTTTTGCCAGCTAGCTCAGAGGTCACTAGAAACTTTCTCGAATGAATAGGGAGGGGTTAACTTCCCTGATTTAGACAAGAAGGGATTCTGACAACCATAGAACATGACAACTTTGCTCCCCCACAATAAGGAGTATATTTCACTCAGTCAATCGTGCATGCTTAATTTCACCAGGGTGCAGAGAAATAGAAAGACGGGCGTTTTCAATAAAAGGTGTTATTTTATTGAGCAGTCTTCTTTCCCATGCAAGAGAAATGAATTGCCACCATTGCAATACTTATTATGAAGTAAAGTGCGTACAGTAAAAGGAGTATTATAAAATAAAACTGTAAAAGCATTGATATGGTTTCTTAGCCATAAGATACTTTAAAACGGATAAAATATTTACAAACATAAAAACATTGACTAACAAACTCAACTGGTGCTTCTAAGATACGCCTACCCCAGTGTACCTGACCTAAGCCTGAAACGTGGGAAGGAGTAGGTAAGTTGCAGTTTTAAGTTAAGTTAGGTTTTTGTCAAGAAACTCAATCAAGAATTATCTCTAAGGTTTGAATCAGCTCCATACCTTGGTGATAGAATGAAGGAGGTCTTGTATCTCGTTTGTCAGGACTCGATCTCCCAGTAACCCGCGAGGGTAACTGGAAAACACCGGAGCTGGATTTTTCGGCGTGAGAAAAGGCAGTTTCTCCAATGTGTCAAAGGGGAGGGGCGGCTTCCTTTGGCTCTCGCATCAGCAGGGCTTCGGATAAGTAGATAGCCGCTCTGCTCCACACCACCGTGTGTTTGCTTAAGGCAAGTGTTGGTATATTTATACCTGGAAGGTGCCGTGTTTGACATAAGGTTGGACATAAGACGTCAATAAAAGATGTCACTAAGAACTGACTGTTCCTTTAGTGCTTGCAGGAGCTCAATGACAAATCAAAACAAAGACATGGGGAATTCCCAGGTTGCTGAAGGTTTGGTGTGTTGAAAGAACTCATTGTGCTCTCTAGGAATCTAAGGAAGTAGCCTTGCCGTATTTGGGCTGCGTGGGCTATTACTGAATATGAGCGAGATTCGTATGTCTTCATTAGGACATGGTTTATCATAACCGCATGAAGGCATGAATCAGGGATATTTAATTAGGGTCCTAGATACATTCACAACAACAGTAGGAAAGGTTTGTCAGTAAAAGTATCTGTAAGTTCAGTGGGTATGTTAATATCAAAGTAGGATTGTGGAATTATTCTTTGGAGATTACTCACCTGTTTGTCTCTGAACCATTCTCCGTCGAATATATCTTTTTTTCGCATGCGTTTACAACACATGCCAAAACAACGTGGACTTACAACAACTGCGTTGTTATTTCGCATACCGTTACAATGAAAGTCGGAACAACTACTTGCTGTAGGGGTGCTGGATGTTGGAATAGGATAATTTACTATTCCAACTCCAGTCTGTGCTGACACTAGGGAAGGTGTTGGATTTTAAATCATACGAGCAGCATGAATGGGGATGTTTTGGGTTACCTCCCTCAAAACTTGGCCACAGGGTTCATTGGAGGTGGAAGATAGCATTTTCAATTGATAAATATTCTCCATCACTTCAATCTCCTTTGCAGCGGCAGCGTGGTTATGCTCTGTGGTCCTTTCCACAGTGTCACCTAGAGTAACCAGAGGTGTATTTTATGGGTTTTGAGTTGTGTCTGAGATTTTAACTACTTTTATTTTTTTTTGCTTTTAGTATATTTTGGGGAATTACTTATCTTTAAACTGCTGTATTCGTTGCAACATGGTGTGTGACTTCCACTAATTTGATCCCCAGTCGCTGAACATTCCTCTACTTTAATGACTGGTAGTCTAAGGTAAGGAAAAGAGGTAAGTAGTTGGCTGAGTTATAATAGTAATCTTATTACCCTGTCACTATCCAGCACCATATGTGAGGTAGGTACTTGGTGCATTTAGAATAATAATTTTACCCCCACACATTGTCCAGCTTCTTCCGTAAGGTAAGTACTTGGCAGAGTTAGAATCACAATTTTGCCCACAGTCACTGTCCACCACCTTCACTGATGTGAGTAGTTTGTGGAGGTACAATTGTAATTTGGCCCCTCACCCACTGTTAAGTGCTTTTCCTGATGTAAGTACTTGCTGGAATTAGAATATTAAGCTTGCCCCCAAGTCAATGTTCAGGGTTAGAATAGTAATTTTGCCCCTCAGCTACTGTCTGGAACCTTCCCGGAGGCAAGTACTTGGCAGAGGTAGAATCGCAATTTTGCTCCAGCCCCAATCTGGAGCCTTCCTTGAGTTAAGTACTTCACTGAGTTACAATAATAATGTTGTCCTCCGACTGCTGTCTGGCACCTTTCCCGAGGTAATGCCTTTGCGGAGGTAAAATAGTAATTTTGCCCTTAAGCTCCAGTCCAGCACCTACCCTGAGGTAAACACTTGGTGGAGTAGGATTGTTAAATTTGTCCCCAGGTGCTGTCCAGCACCTTCCCTGAGGTAAGTACTTGGTGGAGTTAGAATAGTAATTTCGCACCCTGCTGCTGTCCAGAGCCTGTCCTGAAGTTATTACTTGGAGGAGTTTGAATATTAGTTTTGACCCTCAACCACAGTCCAGCATTTTTCCTGTGGTAAGTACTTGTCAAAGTTAGAACAGTAATTTTTCCCTTCAGCCGCTGCCCAGCACCTTCCCTAAGGTAAGTACTTGCCAGAGTTAGAATAGTAATTTCATCCGCCATTGTCCTCCAGTGCCTGCCCTGAGGTAAGTACTTGGTGGGGTTAAAATAGTAATTTTGTCCCGCAGCCACAGTCCAAAACCTACATAAACATTTTGGCGTTTCAGCCAAACACATCAATTAAGTGAAATCCAGGATGTAGTAGTCAACAGAAAATAGTAATCTAAGTTGGTGGAGTTAGAATAGCAATGTTGCCCCTCAGTCACTGTTCGTTAGAATAGTAATTTAATTTTGCCCTCAGCCACTTTCTGTCACCTTCTCTGAGGTAAGTACTTGGTGGAATTTGAATGATAATTTTGCCCCCCAGTCACTGTCCAGCACCTTCCCTGAGGCAATTACTTCATGGAGTTAGAATAGTAATTTTCTCCTCAGCCACAGTCCAGCCCCTTCCCTGAGGTAGGTACTTTGTGGAGTTAGAATAGTAGTTTCACCCCCCTTACGCTGTCCAGCGCCTTTCCTGAGGGAAGTACTTGGTGGAGTGAGAATGGTAATTTTGCTCATCCCCAGTCACTGTACAGCTCATTTCTTGAGGCAAGTACTTGGAGGAGTAACATTGGTATTTTCGTCCAGTCACTGTCCAGCACCGTCCTTGAGGTAAGTATTTGGCTGTAGTAGAATAGCAAATTTTACCCTACCCAATGTTGCACATCATCGTTCGTGAGTAGGTTATAGGTTTTACCTAATTTATTATTTTACTATTATTTATCACAGAAAAAAGGGTGAATGATAACTTACATTGTTGGCACAGTAGGAATTGGATCAAAGGTCGTGTTTGAAGGTGACCTTCAGAATATCTGATAAGTAAAAACATTTTTTAAATGTTATTGCTTTGACTATTTAGTTTGTATTCTTTTAGGACGGTTAATGGCAAGCATATACTTACCTGTGTAGATAGAGGGCTCTGTTTGGAAATGTCGTTGGCTGCACTCTCCTGGTCTCAGTGTTGTGTGTGGTCACATCAGAAGCCAGTGTACCACTGCATACAAAATGGTGGCTGGCTCCTTTTACATGTTTTTGGGAGGTAAACAATAATGATTGAATACATTTGCTTTGAAAAGTGTTTTTTTAGTGATTTACAGCCTGATTCATGAAAGACCCGTTTTGCGAGTCTTTAATAGCGATTCATAAGGAATCGCTATTACAGGCTCGCAAAACGGGATTCATGTAGGAATCGCAAAAAAAAATGCGATTCCTACATATTCCTTATTTGCGATTAGCAAATTGCTAATCGCAAATAAGGAATAACTCCCCATTCATTCCTATGGGCCAAAAGGCCCATAGGAATGAATGGGGAGTATTCCTTATTTGCGATTAGCCATTAGCTAATCGCAAATAAGATAGCGATTTAAAGGGTGCCAGGGGTGTCCAAAGGACACCCAGTAGCACCCCTTAAATGCAAATTTAAACATGTGTTGCGCTCACACATGTCCAAAGGACATGTGTGTGTGCAACATGCAACTTAGAAAAATGCTTTTAAAAGCATTTTTCTAAGTTTTCGCTATTTACCACGAGGTTTCACCTCGCGGTAAATAGCGGGCCCAAATTGCGAATTCGCAATTTTAAAATGGATGATGAATTGCATTTAAGGAATCTCAAATAGAGATTCCTTAAATGTCATTCATCGCAAAATAGCGAAATCACCATTACCGATTTTTGCATTTGGGATGATGAATCCCAAATGCAAAAATCGCACTCGCAAAGGGCCAGATTCTCAGAATCTGGCCCTTTGCGAGCGCAATTCAGCTTGATGAATCAGGCTGTTAAACTGTGACTAACAGCCTGATTCATCAAGCTGAAATCGGCTCGCAAAGGGCCAGATTCTCAGAATCTGGCCCTTTGCGAGTGCGATTTTTGCATTTGGGATTCATCATCCCAAATGCAAACATCGCTATTTAGAAATTCGCAAATTTGCGAGGAATAGCATTTAAGGAATCTCTATTAGAGATTCCTTAAATGCTATTCTTGATACATTTCAAAAATTGCGAAATCACAAAATTCGGCCGCTATTTACCGCGAGGTCAAACCTCGTGGTAAATAGAGAAAACTTAAAAAAATGCTTTTAAAAGCATTTTTCTAAGTTGCGTGTTACACACTCACATGTCCTTAGGACATGTGTGTGCGCAACACCTGTTGAAAAGTGCATTTAAGGGATGCTACAGGGTGTCCTTTGGACACCCCTGGCACCCTTCAATTCGCTATCTTATTTGCGATTAGCAAATTGCTAATCGCAAATAAGGAATACTCCCCATTCATTCCTATGGGCCTCTTGGCCCATAGGAATGAATGGGGAGTTATTCCTTATTTGCGATTAGCAATTTGCTAATAGCAAATAAGGAATCTGTAGGAATCGCATTTCATTTTGCAAATCCTACATGAATACCGTTTTGCGAGTCTGTAATAGCGATTCCTTATGAATCGCTATTTCAGACTCGCAAAACGGGTCTTTCATGAATCTGGCCGTAAATGTATTATTATTTTGATTGTCAAAAGAAATGTGCTTTTGACCACTCTCGCAGTATGCAACAGACATCTTGGTTGGGGACGAGGGATTTTGTTTTCACTGAAATGAAAGAAAGGAAATTCTGTATATGTTGAACCTGTTAAACTGTTTTATAAACAGTTTGTACAATGTTGAAATGTGTTTTTAATTTTTATTTACATTTGGAAAATGTGAAAAACAATTTTAAAGTGTTGCCTTGTTTGCATTGTGTTTAACCCCGGGCAAAGCACTTCGCTACTCTTGGGTAGTTTGCAAAGTTTGCGCTACTTTGCACTACGGAAATTGAATATAGCACAGTGCAACCACGCATAGTGTAGCCTAGCACAGTGGTCATTTTTTGCTTGCTCGCGGTCCTCAACGTCAAGTTGGTGATCGCGAGCAAGCAATATTACATCCCAGCGAGACTTTTTCCTCATTCGCGATCAGCAACATCAAGTTGACAATCGCTAGCATGGAAAATAAACCTTCCGGCGAGTTTCTCAGCGTGGGGAGGTCAGGTTTCTCATTGCGAGTGGTCGACCAACAACACAGGCTCCCATAGGTTAAATGGGTGTCTGCGGAAAACCTTGCACCCTGTTGAGTGCGCACCATGGTGCCTGCCATACTGTGCATGGTTGTACTGGGGGCTCCCTTGGGTAACCCCTTGACCCCAAACCAGAGGCCTCAGGATTAAGGGGGGCCAGCTAGGAGCCCCCAAATTCAGCCTTTTCTTGTTGGACAGACCGAGTAAGAAAGGCTGTCAGAATCCGCCATCATAATCGGTAGGAATCACGGTTCGTAGAGCTGTATGAATCTGTTCTGACAGACTCGGATTCTCTGAATGCCAGTCGGAACCAATTCAGAATGACCCCTTCCAATCGCGAGCATCATAATCAGTCTGCCCAAATTGTTTTCAACCGATTCGATCGAAGGGTTCCGACACGGTCTAGGGGAATCCAACTGTTGGTCGGAAGCTTTCTGACCGACATCGTAATCAGGCCCATGCTTGAGGTTCTGTACCGGCCTGGATGGAGTGAGAGAGAAGTGATGTTCACACCAAATTTTAAACTGCATTATTAGCACACAAAGACCATAAGCAAGTAATTAGGATAAATGAACCTAATAAAATGAATTTAATAAATCCACTTGGTAACATTACCAGAAAGGAGCCCTGTTGGTTAAATCTCAGAAATTAAGAATTCAGATATATTCTGCACTGTATTGTAATAGTTAGGCAGCAGCGAAAGACAACTGTGATAGTCTCCTTATAGTTTCAGATCCTACACCCACTGTGTAGTGAAAACGTTGTGAGACTTAGGAGGCTTCAGTTAAGATTTATTGAAGAACAGCTACACAGCCAGCAAGGCAGATAAACATCAGTCTCCAACTGCTTCCCAAACCCTTTTTAAATACAAAGAACCCAGTGACCAGGCAGATAAGCAACCCTTGAACATTCTACCAGATGGCACCAGAAATAGAACACAGAGCAAAGAGCTCCAGCATAAGGTTGTAACACAAAGTAAGGTAGAGCAAAGGATATAACATATCCTCCTTTCTCAATATAACAAACTAAAACAAAATGAAATAAAGTAAAAACAAAAAAAGAATAAACAAACATCATGAACAGTATAAGTGCTGCAAAGTAAGAGCAAAGTCATGACAATAAATATTTCACACCCGGAACAACTCTTGATCTTGCACAGAGAAACCTCGGAGGATCCAGTACCCACCAGACCAGGAGATCAGGATGATGTACTTGAACAACATTCTTAACTTTTACAACTTTACACACATTCCACCACTTTCTCCCTTCAACTTGATCAGCATTCCTTCCCACCTTGGTGACAGAAATGGGTGGACCAAACTTGCTCTCGCCCTTCTTTACATGAAAAGGAGACTTATTTTTTTTGGCAAACCATGACTTTTGTTTGTTTTGAGAACAGGAAACATTTTCGCTTGCCAATTCCATAAGAGAATCAATATCAGGCACAGATTTAATCCACCTGCTTATCCAGGCAGGCTTGAAATTAGTGTTTGCCTTCAATCCCCTAAGAAGCTCAAAAGGAGAAACGTTTGTTGTAGAGTGGGGAGTGGTCCTGTAGAACCATAACATGCTTTCTAGAGAATTGAGAATGTCACAATTTCCGGATTTGGCCCACCTAATGCAGTCCCCGACAACCCTATTTATATGCTCAACAAGCCCATTGGATTGGGGGTGGAAAAGAGAACTCCTTACACGTTTGATGCTGCATGACTGTAAAAATTCAGAAAATTGGCACTGGTAAATTGTATACCATTATCTGTCACCATTGCCTCTGGAAACCCCCCCTCCCGCATGAAAACATCCTTGAGAAAAGAAATGATGTTACTAGTGGAGGCATCCTTGACAAGTTTTACCTCAGGCCACTTCTAGGCAAAATCAATAAAAGATAAAGCGACACCCACCAGGTAATATTTCAAGAGGCCCCATGATGCCCAATCTCACTTTGGACATGGGTCCAGCAGGGCATTCAATGGGAAGAAGCGGCGGGGTGACTAATATCAGTCCTTTGTCAGCCGACCGTCAAATAAGGCACATATCAACTATTTCATTGATTTCACTGTCCATAGAGGGCCACCAGAAACATTCTCGGGTTTCATCTCCTAGGGAGTGTAGACCCTAAATGACCATCATGGGCACTAGTAAAAATACCTCTCCTAAGGCTCTGTGGGGGAAAGAGTTTGTCAGCACGAAGCAAAACACCACCCTCCAGGAAAATTCCAGCCTCTACCTTCCATAAAGGTTGCAAACCTTGATGAAGAACACGCTCTGTGGGCCATCCTGACCTAACAAACCCACAGACTTGTTGCTGAAAGTCATCATCAGCAAGAGCCTTCACCCACTTGTCTTCTGTGCTAATACCATGCTCTAGTAAGTCAATTGAGGCTACAAGACAATCATCAGAATCTTCCTCCTCATAATCAGATAAGTCAGAATCCCCTTTATTATCATCCATGGGAAACCGGGACAAAAAGTCAGCCCTGACGTTCCTACCACCAGAGACATGGGCAACATCCAACTGGTACTGCATGAGATGAGACACCATACGGAGGATTCTAGGGGAACGGCATTTACTGTTGCCAGCACCAAGAATACTTATCAAAGCCTTATGGTCAGTCCTCAACAAAAAATGCCTTCCCCAGACATAGGGACGGAACATTTCGATGGCCCACAAACAGGACAAGAGTTCCTTCTCAACATCGAGTACTGGAGTTCACTATTTCTTAGGACCCTAGAAGTGAACGCAACATATTTTCTTTACTGTGACCATCTTGGGATAGTACAGCCCCCAAACCCACTTGACTCGCATCAACGGTTATTCAAGAGGGCAAACTTGGGTCATAAGGCTTGAGAGCAGCACTATTTTTCAGAAAATCTTTCACACAGCTCAAAGCAGATGCACATTCATTCCCCCAAACAAACTATACTCCCCATCTGATAAGAGAACTGATGGGACGCACGAGAGTGGCTTAATTGGGGATACACTTTGAATAAAACTCCAAGAGTCCAAGTAGACACTTGACTCCTGTCTTATCAACTGGAGCAGGTGCATTAGTAATGGCATCTAAAAGTCCCTGCCTATGTCTGATTCCTTCCCCAGAGATAAGGTGACCAAGTATTCAATTTCATCACAGAGGAATTTGCATTTTTCAGATTTAACTACCACACCATGGTTCTTGAAGATTTTAAGAACCTTCCTTAGCAAGGTTTCATGTGAAAGAATATCTGTGGAGGGAATCAAAACGTTGCCCTGAAAGACTAGAACTCCATCAATACCACCCAACATTTTCTGCATGACACATTGAAAAATGGAAGCCGCAGAGGCAAGCCCAGAGGGCATCAGTTTGTACTGGAATGTACCCAATAGTGACACAAATGCCATGAGTGGGCGTGTTTCTGAATCCAGCTTTATCTGATGATATGCTCTGGCTAGATCCAGCTTGGAAAAATAGTGTGACCCCCTGGCACTTGCAAACAAATCAACAATTTATGGCAATGGGTGAGAGTCGACCCAGATCTCTCTGTTGAGGGACCTCAAGTGCGCGCAAACACACAACTTACCACATTTCTTGCGCGTGACGAACAAGGGTGAAAGCCAGAGTGAGGACTCTGTAGATTCAATGATCCCTTCGTAGCACAAAGACTTGAGTTCAGACTCTAAGTCATCTCTCACACTGAAGGGTACACCCCTCAATTTATGTTTGATTGGAAGAGCTCCATATTTTACAATAATTTTATGTTTGAAGCCTCGAATGGTTCCGTGATACCCAGAAAAAACAGATGGGAAACATTCCTTCCATTCCCTAAAATCTTGATCATCCGAAACTACAAGAACTTGTTCAGAAGTGCCTGGTTGAGGATCATTTTGAACAATCCCTGATGGTACCAGTCCAAAATGTTCAACCCTTTGACCGCAACATAGACCTTCCCACTAATTTTCCTGCCCTTGAATATAAATTCACTCTCAAAGAGCCCTAAAAGATACATTTTTCATCCCTCATACAAGACAGGAGCGCGATCAGGATGTTGAAGAGACCAATCTCCCCATATCTCGCAGAAAAGCTTGCGTGTTAACATGGTAAATCTGGCACCTGAGTCAACAAGAAGATTTAGTGGTTTACCTCCTACACATATCTCAACAATAGGGTCAACGCAATCAGGGGAATCATGTACATTTGAGACAACATCATGAGAATCAACAACCACTGGAACTACTTCAGAATCAGATTCTTGATCTGATTCTAATACACATGCAACAGTTCTTCTTTGGTTCTTCTTTTTCAAGCAAACCTTTGCGCAGTGCCTTATTTTTCTACAATAACTGCAGACCACATTGGCCCCAGGACACTTCGCCCCCTTTTGATGAGGTGGATTCCCACAGCGGTAACACATTTGCTTACCATTGTGGAAATCTGAATTGCAAACTGAAACCCCTTTACCCTTAGTTGGGTTCTTAGAAGCATTGTTTTCGGAAGAAAATTGTCAAGGGGGAAATTGTTTGCTCTTAGTGTTTTCAATGACAATATTGACAGAATCAACAGACTTAACTTCTAGCTCCTTCAGCTGTCTCAATGCTTTTTGCAATTTAAATCGTTTCTTCCAGAGAAGGATTAGCTAGAGACAACAATTTTTGTCAAATCCCTTTGTCTCTACAGTGGCACACACATTGATCCCTAATCAGTTAAACTGTGAACACGTCAAATTGACAAACAGATGCAAGCATATGAAGGGCAGAAATGTAGGAGTCAACATCCTCGCTTTCACACTGTTGTCTTTTTAGGAATTTGTGATGGAGAACCATCAAGCTAGGTTGTTTATCAAACCTTGTTTTAAGTTTTGTGATAGTGTCTTGGTAGACATCAACAACATCCTCAGGAAGAATATTTTTTTCAAGAGGATACTTGACAATCGATCTCCCCTCAAAACCCAAGGAATGAAGTAGGAGGTATTTCTTATGTGTGTTACTGAATCTGGAAGCACCAATGGAATCAAGGTAAGTTTGAAAGGCATCAAACCATATCTCCCACCAAACGGGAGGTTCTCCTGGAGATTCTAGAAAAGAGGGAGGAGGAGCCACTGACTACATGGCTTGCAGGAAAACAAGAAAAGGAAGGTAAAATATTGAAAAGAGAGGACACAGTAGCAAAATAAGTAAAATGATTAGAAAAAGAAAGAAAATAAAATGTATAGTCACAAATGGAGATAGAACAATGAAAAAGCAGATGAATAAAAAATAAATGTAATCAAGACTGGTGTGGGAATCACCATATAAACATCCGCAAAGACAGGTGTGCGAATCACCATGTAGACTAGTGTATGATGAGGAGAATAGCTGCCCAAACAGCTTGAGAACAAAGAAAATCTGAATACTCGCCAAAGTTTAGTTTAATGAAGCCAAAGTGTAAGTAACAGTCACGTGAAGCACACTGAGGTACATTGCCAAACAGCCAACAGCTTAAAGACATGCCGATCGTCGCGATCAGCTGAAAATAGGAATATGAGCCTCTGTTTCCAAACAGCTTAAAGACGTGGTGATCGTTGTCGTGATCGCCTGAAAATAGGAATTTGAGCCTCTGTTGCCAAACAGCTTAAAGACTTGCCGATCGTCGTTATCGGCTGAAAATAGGAATATGAGCCTCTGTTGCAAAACAGCAAAAAGACATGCCGATCGTCATGATCATCTGAGAACAGAGATGAGGGCCTTTATTGTCAACAGCTTGTCTTGTTGCTAGGGGATCAGTTGTAATGAAGTCAGCGTTGCGTGATGTGTGTACAGTCAGGCAGGTCAGGCAAGATGAGGCCTTGCCTGACCTGCACGCATGCATGCGTAACACCAGGCCTGAGATGTTGGGACTTAACGTTGGCACTTACAGAATGCAGCAGAGGACTGAACAGCATGCAGAACCAAAGTGCAAACCTTTCTGAAGATGCTTGAGAAGGAGACAGTAACAGGTAAGGTGATTTGATAACAGATCTCTGGATACACCCGTAATGGAAACTTGAATTTTGGCAAAGACTATGTGACGATGTGTGCGATGTGGACAAAATAAAACAGTCTTACCGCAGGGTTGAGAAGGCCTTGCATCTTGTAAATGAAGGTAAGAAAAGATGCACGCAGGGGCCAGTGAGAGGCTGTGTAGCTAGATCGTTGCCACAAATTGTAGTGAAGACGTCGTGAGATCAGTTAAGATTTATTGTAGAACAGCTACACAGCAGACAAGACAGCAAGGCAGATACACATCCGTCTCCAACTGCTTCTCAAACCCTTTTCAAATACAAAGAACCCAGTGACCAGGCATCTAAGAAACCCTTAAACATTCTACCAGATGACACCAGAAATAGAACACAGAGCAAAAAGCTCCAGCATAAGGCTGTAACACAAATTGAGGTACAGGAAAGGATATAACACATTGGTTGGAGTTAGATAATTAAAAAATGCTGCACCTCCTCTATCGAAATGAGTCTGATTCTTATCCCGGGGTAGATTATTTTACAGGGCAGTGTAATTGATTGACTAAGACACTTTAAAATGTATTGAAGTAATACCCAACACCACAGACAATTAAATAATGTATTGGTTCAGATTATGAACTTCAAAGTTTTAATGAAGTCCCAGAACTTTTTCGATATCCTTGCTTTACACGTATTTTGTATTTCTAACCCATTACGGAATCATTATGTGCTTGTTTAGCTTTCCCAATGAAATCTAGTATTCCTTTTACAGCAGTCAATAATGTGTATAGGGACATACAGTTTACATGTCTTGATATCGGCCAAACAATTTGATCGCACCTTTTGGTTCTCTCTTCTTTAGTCCATGGTTTTTAGAATACCATGTCCCCTTGGAACCTAAAGGCTGGCATGTTAACTGGGGGCACTTTTTTGTGAATAGAAGTAAAACTGCTTCAGCAGATCATGAATATTTCTAAAGCACTGATTTTCTCATGAGCTATGGGAGTTTGAATGGGTTTTATAAACAAAAATCTCCCAGTTGTAGGTTCAAACTTCCATTCTGTGTATGTCATGCACACTTTTAATGACCATGTAACAGGTTTCTGCTGCAGGGCACCAGGCGAAATCCCTAAGTAAAAATTATGTTTAACAATCTGCAGAATGTGGTTGAACTTGTGCAGTATGGAGATAAAAGTGTTCTAGACAATAAAAAGAGTAGCCCAGAACTGTCTTGAAACTTGGGTTGGACTAATAAGAATACCTCCAGTGAGCCAGTCATTTAATGCTCTCATGCTTCAGATGTTCATACAATTAACCAATTCTGTAGCTTTATATTTTTTGCACGATTGTACTATGTAACCTACAGGGATATTCCAAAATTCGTTATGTGCTTGGTCCCAGGCATTTTCCAAATTCGAAAAAGCCAAATGGTGAATTAAATCACCGTTCAAAATGAAGGAGGTATTACCATAAATATTTAAGTCAGTGAGTAGGGCTTGGAGGTCTTTAACCTTCCGAGCTTTGACATTGTGTGCATTAATTCATTAAAAAGTGTACAATGTGCACATTAATTAATTAAAAAGTGGAAGGTTTGAACCGAGCTTCCCCTGTAATCAGACAGGCGGCAGCAATGGGATACCTGATTTTGAGCTGTTTAGCTGATAAATAAAAGACATTTAAAATGAAAATTGACAAGCCAGCAAATGCTCTCCAAGTATTTGCTTTTTAATAGCCTTAGTATGAAACCCCAAATAACCAGGAATGGGAATTGTAAAATAATCAGGATCCAAGTTGTAGGTACGAATTTCAAGTTTAATTCAAGCGGGGCACAGTACAACTTAATGCAGCAAAGTCAAAGCATTAACTGTCCACTAGCGATCTCTGGAACATGGAACAGCAGTTGTACAACGCAGGTACAGTGTTCCATGTTCCAAGCAAGGGAGGGCATAGGAAGAGGGAAATGAGGGAACAAAGAAATGTAAAGCAGAATGCAACACATTTCACCCCTAACACAAAACGAAAGTAGAGGAAAAATCAAGGCAGATACCGTACAGGCAAAAATCTGGGTCGTACATTACTCTTGACTCTCGAAACAGCAGATTGGGTAGAATGAGAAAGGTTTTCAGTGGAAGTGGGAGAATTATTCAACAGTGGAGCTCCATAACAATGTAAAGTCTTGCATTTTGCAACCCTCCTTACATTCCGTACTCTACTATCCTGAGTAATGACACTGTTCTTACAATAACTTTAACAATCTTAATAGGATGTTAAAACTTGGAAAAACCCTTTGCCAAGAAACCAGGTTTTTTATCCTAACTCAGTCTCCTATCCCAAAGCCGGGATCTTTGACATTCATTTTGGAATCAAATAGGACTTTCATCTTGTCTTGTTTTTTTCCCACATGTTTGGCAACAAGATTGGCATCAACACTGTCATCCACCTTATTAACTTTTTTTATCCACCATGGACAAATCTCCGAAATAGGTTCTCTGCCCTTCAATAGCCTGAAAGGACTTACACTCGTTACTGAGTGTGGAGTGATGCGATATATCCACAACTTCTTTCTCACCACATCCATTCAAGGCTCACTTGACAAACCTGCTGACTGAATACCATCCTTAAGAACTCAATTAAACCGTTCCACTTGGCCATTTTCCCTTGGTTCATATAACGATGTGGTCACATGTTTGATGTTACACATATGAAAAAAATCATCCATCTCATGTGACGTGAGTTGTACCCCATCTGTTACAACAATCTCGGGGGATCCTTCACAACAACTTCTTTGAAAAAGGTGATAATAACTTGAGTAGAAGCATTAGCAACAAACTTAACCTCTGGCCACTTAGAGTGATAGTCTACTATGACTAGAGCAAAACGGGCATTCAAAGGCAAATGTTTAAAGGGTCCTGAAATGTCAAAAGCTACCTTTTGCCAAGGACACTCAGGTCAAGGAACAGGTTTAAGGGGGGCAGAAGAAACCTGAAGCATTTTATCACTACTGATGCATTCGAGACATTCTCTAACAGCCCTATCGCCCATTTTGTCGAGCCCAGGCCACCAAAAAGTGGCTCTGATGAACCTTTTCATAGAGGACATACCTAAATGTCCTTGGTGGGCAAGTAACAAAATCGTATTCTGCATAGATACTGGAGGGATGATCTTGCCTCCTTTGAAAAGCAAACCCCCAATGTCTTCAATCTCAACAGACCCCTGACAAAAAGGGGCAATATCAGCAGTGGCAGATTTTTTTTAGGCCATCCATTTTTCACACATTTAAAAATCCATTGACACAAAACATCATTATTCATCTCTGTTGCCAACTCAGTTTCAGACAAATTCACAAACTCAGGAGAGACAAAATCTTTTATGGTGGCAACCATATACACTTCCTGTTCAACAGGAGAAACACACTCGTCAACGCACGGCAATCTAGAAAGAAAATCAGCAGTGACATTGCTCTTGCCAGGAACATACACCACCTCAAAATCGTACTCCTGTAGACGAGATGTGAGTCGGGCCATGAAGGGAGTGGAATTCCAACCTCCCCACAAGATAATATGCGACCAGGGGCTTATGATCAGTTCTAAGCATGAATCTGCTTCCCCACACATAGTTACAAAAGTGTTCGATTGCCCAGATACATGCCAGCAACTCTCTCTCAATCACAGCATATCTCCCCTCAGTCACAGAAAGTATCCTAGAAGCAAAAGCTACACACCACTCTTCTCTTCCTGAACACTGGCTAAGAACTCCACCAAGTCCATACAGACTAGCGTCCACAGTGATGATGCACCTCTTATTGAGGCAGAAAGACTTAAGGGTGGGAGCATTAACAATCTCATTCTTGATCTGTCTGAAAGCTGTGTCTTGTTTATCTGACCAGATAAACTCATAAGACTTTCTGGTCAATTCTCTGAGGGGCTCCATTTTGGTGGCAAAGTTCTGAATGAATTTACTGTAGTACTCACATAGACCAGCAAAAGAAAGAAGTTTCTCTTTATTGTCAGGAGCTGGTGCATTGATGAGAGCATCAACCAAAGATTTCTTGGGCACCCCGCCATCACCAGATGCGTATGGCCTAGTTACTCCACAGATTTACAATAAAAATTACATTTGCCAGCTCTGAGTGTTAGTCCACACTTTCCTAACCTACAATAAACTTCCTTAACACCTTGGCTGCTAGAGGTTTTCCCCTCCTGTGCTGGAAAATCCCTGGTGCCATTTGTTCATGACGAGCTCAGCTCGTCATAAGCACACGACCAGTGTATTGCATGACGAGCTGAGCTCGTCATGAGCATCGAAGGGGTTAAAATGATGAGAGTGATCTGCCTCGTTTTTAGAGAAAATAAGTATATCATCTTGGAAACACTTAATGAAAGTGCTCACATCTTTAAAAATGTGGTACATAGCCCTCTGAAAAACCAATGCAGCCAAAGCTAGGCCAAAAGGCATCCTTTTAAACTGAAAAAGGCCATGAGGCGTGATAAAAGCCTTATAGTGTTTGGAATCATCAGTAAGTTCAATTTGATGGTAGGCTGACAGAAGATCAAGAGTGGAAAAAATGCAGGCACCATCCAACATGCATACCATCTCATTAATATTAGGAAGCTGATGGCATTCAGCAACTAAATTGGCATTTAACACCCTCAAATCAATACACAACCTAATACTTTTATCAGGTTTTTGGGCTAAAACAATGGGTGAAACCCACTCAGAAGACAAGACTCAATTTTCTCAATAATGTAATTCTTAACCATCACATCCAACATGTTCTTTAACTCCGCTCTAATGCTGATGGGAACTCCTCTCAACTTTTGTTTAACAGGGACAGAACCTACCCTGACTTTGATCCTGTGACTGAAACCCTTAAGTTTGCCCAGGTCATCAGAGAACACCTGAGGAAACAAACTAGTGAAATCATTACTAGCTGGTGACAGAGCAAGTACAGAAATAGGTTCCATGTTCCTGGGATTCAAAACAATACCTAACTTGGCTTGGTCACGCCAGCCTAAAACATTGACACCTTTGAACGCTACATACAATTTGATAGTGGCGAAATTCCCCTTGAATTCAATAAGCACGTCCTTGAAACCCATAAAATCAATGTTGGAACAATCAAAATTAAATGCTACAATATCAGGTTTTCATAACAAATTAAAATCAACTAATTTCCCCAGGGATTGTAAGCAATAATCTTTTGTAATTATAGTCCAAGGTGATCCTGAGTCTGCCATGAGCTCCAACTCTCTTCCCATGATGTATACAATATATTTAGGAGAACAAATCTTATGAGTCTCAGACACATCAAAGGAATCTTGAATCGAAACCACAATACCAGACTCTAAATCCCACTGGGAATGATCACAAGCAGAAAGATCACAAGAGACACAAGAAACTTTCCCTTTTCCCAAGTTGGAAGAAGACAATAACGATTTCCTAGAATCCAAAGTAACCTTAGACACATTTTTACACATTTTTGAAAAACAACCTGAATGCCCACATTTGATACATTCTTTATCAATAGCTGGACAACGTGGAAATGAAGCCACATGGTCAGGATTACCACATCCATAACAATACAATTGTTTTGTTTTAACTTCCCCTTTGTAGTTGGAGTAACCCTTTGGTGTGCTGGAGTTAACAGTATTAACTTCACTAGGCATTGTAGATTTGGTTTCTTTGCAAAGAGACTTGATCCACTCGTCAGATTGCTCTAGAGCTTTGGCGGTACTAATGGCAGTCTCCAAATTAGAGTCGCCCAATATCCATAGGTACTCCTGAACTTTCTTACTTCTCAAATGCACAAAGATTTGGTCTCTGATCATTTTATCGGTCATCAAACCAAAGTTGCAATGTAAAGATAATGCACGGAGGGCAGTGATTAATTCATCAAAACGTTCTCCATCATCCTGAGCTCTAGTGTAAAATTTAAACCTGTTCAGGGCTACACTAGTCATTGGCTTAAATCTGCCCTCTATGCGTAAAACAGCTTCATCATAGACATTGTGTTCACCACCTGACCTAACAGGAGGAAGAATTCTGTATACTAATTGTCCTTCAGAACCTAAACAATGGAGGAAGATGTTCTTTTTCCTCTCAGCTGACATACGTTCCCCATCAATGGCCTTCAGATAAGTGAAAAATTCCTCTTTCCATCTTGTCCATGGGATAGGTTGTTCTCCCTTTGTTTGTAAAAATTTAGAGGGTGGATCAAGTTGCATTATGGTAAAGCAGTACAGATGTTAACAAACACTAATAGTAAAAAAAATGAACCACACCAAAGTAAAGAAGAAAATTGAGGTGAAAAACAGTGCAATATATATAGGCACAAGTAAATGTATAATAAATGTCAACTGTAATAAAAAAACATTAAAGTTGATGTAGTAATGAGAATAAACCTGAATTAAGTCCAAAGTGTGCTTGTCACCAAAAATAACAGGCCATGAATAATAAAAATGTAATAGTCAGGGTGTGCCTGTCACCGAAAATAACCGGCAATGAATTGTAAAATGTAAAAGTCAAGGTGTGCCTGTCACCAAACAATACCGGCTTTTCCTACCTGTAGAAGAAACGAAGGTGTGGAGAGAACTCAGCAAAATGTGCACATCGCTGTGTGTGGATATTGCTATCACTGTGTGCCAAGATCACTGAAACTTCAAAGTGGCTACTACAATAGACAGAACATCATTGCAGAGACACTCGAAATACCTAACATTATGGCAATAGGAACCGCATCAAACCTGTTCCAATATGGCCGCCGACGTGATGACGCACAGCATGATCAACTTGAATACGTGGAAATGCGTAACCAGGGAACCTCTGTACAGACGGGAGGAGCAGAGGGTCACAGCCGGGATCCTGGCAACGGTGTTAGTAGACAAATCCGTTAATTCCGCCAATCCTTGGAAACAGGATGAAAATCTGCCAGAAGCACAAGAAAGCATAGGAAATTGTGGGATTTTCACTGAAGAGGGCAGCGTAAATAGTAGCAGCACACAGGATAATCTAGAAGATCAAAAAACGACCAGAAGGGGAACTGGGTCCGGAAGACTTCAAGCACCTGTGCCCCACCGTGAAATGTAGCTGGTGTAGTCTTCAATCCCTCGTCGCCATTGTAAAATAATCAGGAGCCAAGTTGTAGGTAAGAATTTCAAGTTTAATTCAAGCGGGCACAGTACAACTTAGTGCAGCAAAGCCAAAGCATTAACTGTCCGCTAGCAAGCGCTGGAACATGGAACAGGAGTTGTACAGCGCAGGTACAGCATTCCATGTTCCAAGCGAGGGAGGGCAAAGGAAGAGGGAAATAAGGGAACAAAGAAAGGTAAAGAAGAATGCAACAGGAATGACATCTGCGCCCTAGGTCTATTTAAAGCAGAGTAAGACCACAGAAGTAAAAAATCCTACTGCAACAGGTTCTCTGCTTTTTCCATCCACATTCAGTGTCTGTTACAGATGTAAGATCAGTACGACAACTCCGTTAAGGAGGAGGAGCATCAGCCCACTGCCTTGATGCTGCAAGAAAAAGCTGCAGCAGTTTGTGTGAGGGGGCGAGCAGGAGAGGAGTGGTAAAACCCTCCTAAATGCGCAATGACTGTTTGGTCGGCCCTCTCGTGCCGCCCAAACCAGTCAAGCACACTTTTCCTGTTCTCCATGCAGTCTGCATTTTAGCCTGCATGGATAACATGCCCACCCCTGTAGCCCCTGACTGACGGGCGTGCGGACAAAGCAATACGCTGAATTGCAGTATTGTGATTGGCTGTGGGGAGTGTGGGAGCCCTGTTGGATTCTGTTTCCTATTTCTCCAAAGAAGGAAAAAGACGCAGGAGAGGAGGAGGAGGTGGCCGGCCATCCGGCCGCCTGAGACATAAGTGATTTTTTTTAACCCGATCCCCCAGCCCATTCTCTGCCACCCACCCCACAGCGGGTAGAAGATAGCAGCCATGTCTGCATAAAATTATTTGGGGTGGAAGTTGAGTCTATTTTAGATGGGTTTCAGTGGGTGGATGCAGTATCACCAGTCAGATTAATGCAAAGTACTGACATAGGACACCTACAATTAGCTTGGGTACTGATACAGGTTACATTGTAACTTACGTTGAGCACAACTATTAATGATGGACATTTTCTGTGGGCCCCAAATTGATCACTTGTGGAGCTGTATGCTCTAAACGGAACTGAACTGGGGGAGGAATGAGTGTATTATTTCTCACAAAAAAAAGGGGAGAGGGTCAAAAATGTCATCTACCCCAAACCCCCTTGTATAACATGTTAACACCAAGAGGGGTAGAGAGAAGAAAAAGGTGATTTACATGCACCAATTGTGTATTTGAAAAATGTGTGTGACATGCTTCATCATCGGGTCTGCTTACAAAACACCCTGGCGTAGCCACGCACGGGATGGAGCATAGGGAGGTGGAAGACAAACAACATAAAAGTGAAATGCAGTAGCGACAGTGTGTGTTATACCCAGCGACTGGGTAGAGTGATAGAAAAGGTGCAGCAAAGAAAATGCTTAAAACTGGCTCATGGGTACCCTCTCAGAGCCCTTTATTCATGGGTCCCAAGGCCAGGATTAAAATCGTGAAGGATGGGTGTGTTATAGAGAAAACTAGTTCCTCAAAAACACCCCTCCTTAAACTGCCAGTGTCAACATGTTTCGACTGTCTTACTGTGCCCTCAAAAGAAGGTCACATCGGTCTTCCTCAGGACTTCTACCAGTCCCAGTCAGGTTCCCCACATAACCTTACTCTGGTCAGTTGCTGGGGTTCATGAACCTAGAAAGATCCAAACGTGTGGAGGTAATTCCCGCCAACACGGGATACAAATACTGAAAAGACACAACATACATATGCCTGTCAAGGGGAGCTGGGTACATACTGGTAATCACCATATTCTCCAAAAGAATATGAGTAAAAAATAATAATCCCCTCTGTGAAGAAGCGGCCATCAAACTGATGGAACTATCTGTTCTTCAATGCCCAGGTTAGCTGTATCATTATCTTAACCCCTCCTAAATCCATCTGCGATATGACCCTGTAAGTCCCAGATATTCATAAAGACTGCTGTCATGCAAATTCAAATTCAAAAATAACTTTATTCGGTATTTGTCAAAACACCATAAAAGCGAACAATGCAAGGTACATACCAAACACAACATTAAAAACTTGATTTTTAAAACGAAATCACTGCAGCAAATACACTTTGTTACATATATCAATCAATTAATCTAATCTTACAAGCCATAAAAACTTTTTATAAAATACATTTAGTAGGAAAGTAATTTCATTGGGTTGATGGAACGGTTGAGGTAAATATAACATATTTATGTATTATATGGTGTTTATTAGGCACAGAATAATACTCAACAAACCCTCAGCCTTCTAGTCACTTCTCATGGTTCCTCTACATTTTATAATGAACGACAGGAATTTTATCACCACTACAATAGTAAGCTCATCTTGGAGCAGATACAATCTATGAAGAGCAGGTTTACAACTTCTCAGGCCCCACAGCTTTAATAGTGGCAACAGATGTTTTTTCCTTCCCCACTGATAGTACTGGCAAAAAAGAATACAGTGTATGTTAGACTGAGTGGCTACTCCATCACATGGGCATTTTATCAAATTCCCAGACCAGTCATTTGGAGCGGGGAACGTTATTAGCCTGAAAAAAGAATCCGTCCTCAATCGTGCTAAGAGCATTCTATGATAACATGAAAAGTTTGGCGCCAGATAGGGGTGCAGGCCATGATCATGGAGGATCTGGCGATGGGCTACGATGGTAGACTTATTCCCATCTAGATAATATCTCCTCTCCTCCAGTAGACCAAGACATGTCTCTTTTAGTGCTTTTTTTGACATTTGGGCACATGAGGTTGGGTTTGAGAAAAATTCCGGTTGGCCGATGGAAATCAGGAATTTTTTAACGTAGGCCAGCCATGGCTGTTTAAAGCCCTTGGCTTGCTGCAAGCAGTCATGAATTACTTCCCTATTAAAGGTCGTGTCCTCGCATGTCCAAATCTTGTACCACAGCATGACTGGCGCTATCTTTATCAGATCACTGATATGGGATCTGTCAAGTTCATTGTGGCATATGGTAGTAGATGTGGAACGCGGGACTCCTAAAAGATATCTCAGGAAAGCATTTTCCTCCCTCTGAATTTGGGAACTGTCTGCAAGTCCCCATATCCCCGCCCCATATACAGCTGTAGACACGCATTTTGCTGCATAGATCTTGAGTAGTGTGTCTACCGGTTTCCCACCAAGTCTTTTAGCGAACTGCTTGACCGCCCCTATTGAGCGGGCAAAGGCCAGGTTCCGGGAGGTGATTGCTGCGGACCATGTCCCCCTATTGTTAAAAACAATACCTAGGTAAGAAAACGTTTTAGTCATAGCTATCTTTAAATCATTAACGAAGGTTTTACAATCAGGAACTTTTTTACTGGTGGTACATGACATCGTGAAAGTTTTCCCCACGTTTATTTTTAGGCCTCTAGAGCTCATAAAGGTTGCAAAGCCCGTTAATGCCTTTTGGAGTCCCCGCTGTGTGCGGGCCATGATCACCGCATCATCGGCGTATAACAATAGTGGGACTGCGAGACCATTTATCTTGGGGTAGTCCACCTCCAGATCAGACAAAGAAGCTGCTACCTCGTTGATGTACAGGTTGAATAGAAATGGCGCAAGTATGCAGCCCTGGCGAACACCCTTTGCTATGGGAAAGTTTCTAGTTTGCTCGCCATTTTTGCCAAATCTCACCGTAGCGCCTGCATCTCTATACAGCTCCTGGATGAAACTTAAGATGTTTTTATCTATCCCCATTGTGTTCAGGGTTTTCCACAGCATACCATGATCCAAACAATCAAACGCCGAAGTTAAATCGACGAATGTTAAAAACAGATTCCCTTTTTTTGTTCCAATATATTTATTCATTATGAGGGACAGGTTTAGACCCTGCTCTATGGTTCCCAAACCAGACTTAAAACCATATTGGAATTTTGAAAGTATTCCATTGCTTTTAGACCAGGTTTGTAATTTGGTTAACAACACCCTGCCTGCTATTTTCATTAGGTTATCTAGCAGGGAGATGGGGCGATAACATTTTGGGTCTTGTCTGTCCCCTTTTTTAAATATTGGGATAACTATTGCTTCATTCCATGTGTTGGGAAAACCTAGTTTAGTGTAAGCATTCAGTACATTTGCTAATAAGGGGGCCCAAAGATCTACGTTCCCTTTAAACAAATCAATGGGAACTCCATCAGGTCCAGGGGCCTTTAAACTAGCGCTCTGGCAGATAGCTTGTTCCACGTCTGCAGGGGAAAACAGTACTTTTAGTGGGAAATTTTCCTGAAGAGGTGAAAGAACCCCTTGCCCCGCATCCGTCTCATCTTGTGGGATCGGAGCAAGTGAATCTTTCTTGTAGAGGGAGGTAAAGTAATTAACCCAGACATCTTCTGGTATGCCTATTTCTATGGTGTCTGCCTTCCTGTCCAGAAAGAAGGGGGCGTTAATTTCTTTCCAGAACGACGTATTGTCCCTTAGAGCACTTGCCTTTATCAGGGCTTCCCAGGCTGCGTTTTTGAGTTTTTTCTGTCTAAGTCGGAGGGTCTGCTTATAAGCCTGTCTCGCTTCCCTAACCAGACCGCTATCCCTAGGTACGATCTTTAGGGCCTGTAAGAGGGTTTTGTGTGCCTTGGAACAGGCTCGATTGAACCAGCCTTGTAATCTTGTGTCATCCCCTAACTTTAATTTTT
This sequence comes from Lissotriton vulgaris, assembly GCF_964263255.1. NCBI lineage: Eukaryota > Metazoa > Chordata > Amphibia > Caudata > Salamandridae > Lissotriton > Lissotriton vulgaris. The sequence continues at coordinate 1,544,192,517 of NC_141695.1, read as the reverse complement.
TAGTTAACTTGGCGTTTATTGTAGCTTTGATCCCTTCATACGCCTGTATTATTAGCTCGGGGTTGGCACTTGGTTCCAAGCAGATGTCAAATTGTCTAGACTCTTTCCGTACCAGATCTTTTAGAAAGTTTGTAGGTTCAATTTTTGCCCATTTAATGGCGTAGCCATTTGTTCTGGCCAACGCGACTGAATGACCATGAAGTATATTCATAGTACTTGTTTTTTGGGACCCCGATTTCCCTAGACTAAGGGAGGTACTGATAGGGAAATGATCGCTTATTGCTAGATCCTCCGTATCAAAACCCCCCACCCAGCCTTGATTCCTGTTGGAGACTAAAATAAAGTCAATTACAGTGCCTGCCCCATGGCCAAAAAAAGTTGTATGGAACGCTACAGGTGGCTGACAGAGTTCGTTTGCAAAAGCAAAATCCCACTCGTGCATGAGTTGATTTAACAGGTCGCCCCCTATGGAGTGTTCAAAGTGCGTAGTCGGATCCCCTTTTAGGTCAAAAATGCCACAGTTTTTAGTTTGACTATAGGGGCATAAGTGGCAATTAAAATCCCCTGCTATAAGTAAGCAGTCTGCCGTCTGCCCACCTTTCTTTAACAGAGAGTCCAACTCCGCTATTAAGGTTTTAACCTCAACTTTTGGCGCGTTGTTATAGAGGTTGATCAGGAAAAAGGAGCGCCCGTTCGATTTAAAAAACAGGCCTTGTAGTAAGCTCCCTACGCCTGCTTTTGGTCCGCTTGCCTCATGCATGCTCTGTTCTATATTACAGAGGTTTGAAGTGAAAATACACAGTCCCCCAGAGCCTCTGCCTCGGTTACCCTGGATCGAGGGAACATAGAAAGTGCTAAAACCCTCAATGTGGGTCTCCACTGGGTCCCAGCACTCCTGTAGGCAGATTATATCCTGCCTTTCCATGAAAGTTAGAAATAACTGGTCCCGCATTTTTTTTGCCAGCCCAGCAATATTCCATGATGTTATTTTTAATGAACATTTCCCCTCATTGGTTGGACTCGGTTCTTCCTGGCTAGTTGGTGGGGCAATGCCCACGGGCAGGGCTCCAATCTCATTGTGGATTTGACTCTTATGCTTATCTACTGTGCTCAGATGTGAAAGCATAGAGAAGGTTACGGTTGTGGACTCAGATCCGTTCTCCTTCAGTGGCTTACTAGATTTATCTGCTAGATGCTGGCCTGACAGTATTACACCTCCTGTGTCATGATCTAATGTGGTCTCTATCATCACGGGATTAGAGCTTTCTACCTGGGAAGGAACATCATGGGTCTTAATTTGGGGAACTAAGATTACTGGTACCCCTGTGATGACCTTTGTTGGTCAATCGACCATATCTAAACAGTCGTATCTGTTCCTTGTAGGAGCCCCCCTCCAGTAATCGTGATTTGGGTTTCCTCTACTATAATACCAGGGGCGAGAATCCCAACCTCTGTTCCAGTGATTATTGCTATTCCTGTTTCTGCTTCTATTGGTGTACCCCACCTGCGTCCATGGCCACTCTTGGTCTTCGTCCCAACCGGTTGTATCGCTGCTGTCATGCATAAAAACAACACTACATCCACTTGTTGTTGAAAACAACATGTCCTCATCACTGCTAAAACCAGGGGAACAACTCCACCCGTGCCCCCAGCCAACACTCACCAAGTTTATCAAATTGGTGAACCCGAAATGGCGGTGGGCAGTCAGAACCCCTGAGAACACAACCTGTATCCAAGAGTGTACCTGCAAGCCAATGAACTAATACGCTCCCGCTATTATTGCAATGCCCGAGATAGCATGTTCAAGGGGATGTGTGAAATTGTGGCAATTTCAGATAAATTTCTTGATACGTTATCTAGGAGTAAATTTGGTATAAACCTAATTAGCTTATTTATTTTACTTATAAACCTGCCATGAATGGTATTATCTGTATCCTGGACCTGTAAATTTAAATATTACAAGTGGGCTGCAGCACTCATTCTTTCACCCACTAAAGCAGCACTTTAAAACAAGGTTCAGGCTGTCCACTGCAACCAGTAGCGCAGTTTTAAACTTCCATTTAGACCAGGCTCAAATAAATATTTTTCCTGGCCTAAAACCTAATTTTTTAAACTTATAAGTCACACCTAAGATAGGCCCGAACCACTCATAGGACAGGGTTCATGATTTTTATAAACTAGGACATGTTGTTTTATGTGTCCAGTGAAAAATCGGTTTCCACTTTATTACAGTTTAAGTGTGGCACAAATACTTTACGCATTGCCTCTAAGATAAGCCTGGCAGCTTAATTTTCAAGCTACCAGAGTGTTAAGCACAGGTTTATTTAGTGGCTTTTGTGGTTCACCTGACAAGGATTGTGACTGTTGTTTGAAGTGGGTTCTTTACCATTCAACCAATAATACCATTTCCTACAACCCTCGTGCTATTTCTAAGTGCTAGATGGAGCAGTAAACAGAGAGCCTGTTCTCAAGTTCCAGGAATGGTTTGCACAGCATACCTGTGCTTTCATTATGAAAGTGCAAGCTAGCTATTGCCGATATATAGCTATTTCCTATCACGGGTATTCAAGGCTGTTGTTTGAAGTGGGCTTCTTCACTGTTCAATCAATAATCCCATTTCCTACAACCCTCACGCTATTTCTAAGTGCTAGATGGAGCAGTAAACATAGAGCCTGTTTTCAAGTTCCAGGGATGGTTTGCACAGCATACCTGTGTTTTCATTATGAAAGTGCAAGCTAGCTATTTCCTATGCCAGTTATTCGAGGGTGGAACATAAACAGCAAAAGGCTCACAGCCACTTCTTCCCGCTGTCGCCTCCCTCTAACGTTGATGCTTCAAACTGTCTCGATAACCTCATTGCGAAGTTTCTCTCTAAAATATGTTCCAATACCTGGGTTTCATAGTATCTAATTATCCTTTTTTTTATGTTTTGAAAACAATTTTGGGAAACGCAGAAACTAAGCCAGCAATAAGACAAAATGATCATCACAAAACATGCATCAACTCAGTTATATTGATAAAGGGGTTCTAATTTGCAAGAGGATGCATTTTATTTTGATGGTATGAGGAGGCATTAACATAATCAATTGCATAAGATAAATCATTACATATTCATAAACTTATAGAAATAATGAAAGCTTTTGTTACAAAAACACATTTGTTGAGATTTGGCAAGGTTAACAAGAAATTCCAACGTTCACAACAAGAATAAAGACTATGTAGCCATGCAAAGTTGAAAATGCTGTTGTCATAGTAGATGCCATTTTTTAATGCGCCTTAAGAGTGGTATATTCTGACTGCAGTACGATTCAAGTTCAATACTTTTGGCTCGCTCTGCAAGAAAAAATAATTAAGAGTTCAGTTGGGAAAATGACCTCTCTGGAGGGTGTCCACAAACTTTTTGCCTTCCTCCTCCTATATTTTCTGTACTGTTTTTAGAGAAGAGGGTGGCTTGAGTGAGGTAGAAAGAAGAGAGTGGCTTGAGTGAGGTAGAATAGGATGGGGGGGTGCCGCAAAGTCTAGGTCTCCTAACATGGAATGTAAACGGGTTAGGCAATGAGCTAAAGCGAGAATATATAAAGGAAATAGTAAATAAAGTGGAAATTGCCTGCCTACAAGAGACCTGGACATGCGACGGAACCCCAATCATCGAGGGATATCTACAATTAAGTCGCCCGGCCATGAAAAAAAGATTTGGCCGCCCTTCGGGGGGATTAATGACACTGGTTTCAACAAAAGTACTGAGAGAAGTAACACCGTTGAAAATGAAATGTAAATGGGTTCAAGCCTGTAGACTAGAACTGTTGACTGTGGAAACGAAATACAAAATGTTGACTGTGATGAATGTATACATGCAGTGGGATAATGGAGCAGAGTATGAGAATGAGATGAGGTTTTTTAAAGAAGACGTCGACATCTTACTAGAAAAATATGCATCAGATACACTGATAATTTGGGGGATTTTAACCACAAATTAAACCCAAAGAAGGCTGACCTCTGGAATAGAGAACTGTTAGAGGTGTATGGAATAAATCATGCTAGCTTTCCAGTATGGGAGATCTCGAAACAGGAATCGGAATTAGTACACTTTCTAGGAGGTAGGGGTCTCCAATATCTGAATGGTAGAATGAAGACAGATTGCCCAGCAGGGAAGACCTTTAAAATAGGCTTACAGAACTGCCCAATCGACTACATGTTCATACAAGCCTGGAATTTCCCCCTAGTACGGGATTTTAAGATAGAACAAAAAGAGGTTAGCGACCATAATCTACTGTACCTAACAATATTTGGGGGAAGAAAAATGCCCAGAGACAAATTGATCCCCCAGGAGGTCGAGTACCCTAAACGTGTGACTACACGACTTACGGAGGAATACCAGGAAAAACTGAAGGCTATGCAAATTACAGTTGAACTTGAAAAATTTAGAGAATAAAAATTTGTAATGGTTCATAGAAAAGTTAGACGAAGTGGTCCAGTGTCTAAGAATAGAATTAAAAGGGATAAATATAATAGAGTAAAACCGCCCAGCCGAGTAAAATTGTTTTCTGTCGAGTGCCAATCTAAAAAAAGGGAGATAAGGGCAGCACAAAGAAGGCAAAAAAAGAACTTCACCCAGGAGAGACAGGAACACATAAACAAGTTGAAAAGAGAATTTTAAAAAATGGTAAATGACGCAAAAAGGTCATATAAAGAGAAATGTTGGTCAAACCTGTTAGAAGCAATTGAAGAAAAAAACCTAAGACAATTTTAGAAAATGGTAAAGGCAGCAATTGGCCCAACAGATGGAGAAATAAAATGTGTAGTTAGTGAGGCAGCATGGGAGGAGTACATAAGGGAATTGTACGGGGTAAGAGCTCCTCGAGATCATCTAGAGTTCCAAAAATGGCAGGAAATATCAGAAGATCTTAAATCTAAGTTCAATGAAAAGCACGTGGAGCATAGAATAAGAGAACTGAAGCTAACTAGTGCGGCAGGACCCGACAATCTTCCTGCAATAATACTGAGGTCAGAAGTAAAGTGGTGAGCAAGATTTTTTGCACAGATGTTCCATATAATACTAACAGAAGGCATAATGCCACCTAATTGGAAGGGCGCAATAATCAGGCCAATCCATAAGAAAGGGAGCATGGAGGCACCTCAAAACTACCAACTGATTAACCTCCTAGACATAGGAGAGAAAGTTTTTTCAAAAATTGTACTGAACCAACTTAACGCGTGGGTAAAGGAGTCTCAAATTGTACCCATAGAACAGGGAGGATTTAGAGAGGGGCACTCCACGTTAGATCATGGATTTGCATTGTGGGCTATGGCAAAGAAGTCAACGGAAGAAAATGGCAAGCTATGCTGTTGTTTCGTTGACTTCCGAGCAGCCTTCGATTCAGTAGATCGAATCTGCCTATGGGAAACTCTAATGAAGGTAAACATTCCCAAAGGCCTACTGACTATAATAAAGGAATTACACAGAGGAAATTGGGCGCAAGTCATCAGGGATACCGTGGGATCACGGACGCAAAAAAATACCCATTGCCAACGGCCTAAGACAGGGTTGCGTTCTGGCCCCACAGCTATTCTCCATATTTCTGTCAGACCTCCCAGCCTATTTAGAGGTCGAGGGTAGTGCAAGTCCCAGAATGGACGGAAACAAGGTGCCCTGCTTACTCTATGCAGACGATCTGGTAATAGTAGACCAGACTGAGAGAGGCCTCCAAAGAAAGCTTAACTCCTTCAATGCATATTGTGCTAGCAAATTTCTAACAGTTAACCTAGATAAAACAAAAATCCTATGCTTTGGTAAAAAGGCAAGCAGGTTTAATTGGTATCTAGGTGAGCTTAAACTCGAGACGGTTAATGAGTATTGCTACCTAGGTATATGGTTTGATAAAACACTAAACTGGTGCACTCATCTGGAAACACAAAAGGCAAAAGCACACACTTCAATATGTGGCCTAAAAATGTTTATTAGGGATTATGGAGATATGTCACACCGACCAATGCTAAGAGCTTTTGAGGCAATGATCCCCCCCCCCGCCCCGATGTCCTGTACGGAGCAGAAATCCTTTATTTGAGCGGTAAGGGAGCTTGGGACTTGGTGGAAGGGAAATGCCTAAAAAGCCTTCTATCTCTCCCACAATCATCTATGGTCCAAGCTATCATCCCCTTTTGTATCGATAAGAACAGAAATAGGCACAAAGTCTTGGGAGATACAAACACAAATGGCAATATTCAGACTTTGGAAACGTTTTGAAGAGACTGATGGGCAAAAAGTGGCACAATGGTGTAGGAATGAAATTCAAAATAGTGACCTAAAATGGGCAAAAGCATGTAGGGAAAGATTGATGCAAGTTTGCAAAAGGCTAAAGGTAGAGGTGAACCAGGAAACGCATCAATTAGACTGTACTAAGAGTGAGCTGAAATTTAATGGGAAGGAAGTATCCAGAAAGAATTATATGGGTTACTTAGTGAAGAAAAAATCAGTAGCACACATGATGAACTCTTGGTCAAACGATAATTGGTTTCCCTATCTAGACATCCTACCTAACCGCGGGTATAGGCAGGAGATATTAAGGTTGCGGATTGGGATCAATCCATTGTTAACAAACAAAGACCTGAAAGCAAAAATGCTGGACCAGAAAGGATGCTGTAGGTGTAGTCTGGGATGCAAAGGAGATCTGGTACATATCCTACTTGATTGTTTGACATTACTGGAACAGCGGAAACTGTGGCTGTGTCCTGTGTTTTTAAAACATGATATAAGAACAAGGGCGCAGGCGGCCAACCTATTAACTGAAATCCCCACTATTGACATTGCAATCGCCCTTGAAAAATATATAAAGGTAGCACTGAGTGCTCTAAGAAACCAGGACTAATCTGTAGGACAGTGTGAATTTTAAATTAATAAAAATATACTCGAATTAAAGGAAATGAATGTGTTTCAATGTAATAACAAGTTTTATTTTAAATGTAATTTTATTGACGTTGGTAAACGTATAAGGGCGTGTAAGAGTCTTAACCGATATTGGATTATTTTTTACAATGTTTTATTGCCTTTTATGTGAATATTTTAAACTTGTGATACTGCCTCTTGCACCTGTTTATAGACTATGGTCATATTAAACATATCTTTGACTTGACTTAATACTGTTTTTGTTGGTTTCTGAACTCTGAGGACTTTATCACTGCTGACCAGTGCTAAAGTGCATGTGCTCTCTCTCCTCTAAATATGGTATAATTGGTTTACACCTGTTTGGCATTTTTGTAAGTCCTTTGTAAAGTAGCCTACCATGTACGCAGGGCCTGTAATTTAAATGTTATAACTGGGCAGCAGCACTGATTGTGCCCCCGACAGAAGTAGCTTATCAAACCTGTCTCATGTCTGCCACTGAAATGCCTGTGTGTGTAGATTACTGACAGTTGTACTTGGCATTTAAAATGACTTGCAAAGCCTTAAACTCCCATTTTATTACATATCAGTCGCCCCTAAGGCAGGCCCCAAGGGCCCGATTCACAGAATAAACTTAAGACTCAATCCTAAACTTACTACTGTTTTGGTATTCACAGATTGCACTTACTACTTTTGGTATTCACAGAATGAATTTACTACTTTTGGCATTCACAGAATGCACTTACTACTTTTGGTATTCACAGAATGCACTTACTACTTTTGGCATTCACAGAATGAACTTACTACTTTTGGCATTCACAGAATGCACTTACTACTTTTGGTATTCACAGAATGAACGTACTCATTTCGGTATTCACAGAAGTTAGGACTCCTAACTTTAGGACTCCTAAATGCCTTCTGTGAATACCGAAAGTCTTAAAATTAGGATTTTTCTCAATTTAGTAGAAGTAAAGTTAGGACTACTAACTTTAGGACACCTAAATGCCTTCTGTGAATACCGAAAGTCTTAAAATTATGATTTTTCTCAATTTAGTAGTAGTAAAGTTAGGAGTCCTAACTTCACAGAAGGCATTTTGGAATCCTAAAGTTAGTAGTCCTAACTTTACTACTAAACCGAATATGATTCAGTTTTCATGATGTCTCAGTTTGCAAAGTACGCAAGAGACAATTTGTGTAGAGTGGTAGTGTCTCCTCAGGGTAAAACACCAACAAGTTTACCAAGGCCGGAAATGCACGCAGTAATTACGGGTTCTGTAGTGTTATTCCCAGTTCATGGCTAAAAAGCTGTACTTATCCTGTCAACTCGGTATATGTGCTCAAGTGACCTGTGAGAAGAATATATGCATTGTGAACCGTCACACAAAGGAAGCCGAGTGTGTGTCAGCACACATACAACTATCGCTAACGCATTGAAAAGTGAACACGACCCCCCAGTACAATCAGGACAGGAGCATTCCAAAATGCCAGGGATTGTTTATGTTCAGGAAGGTGACCCTTCCTGCACATAAACAATCCTTAAAAAATAAATTACATTTTGAAACTTCTAAAAGTTACAAAATGGCATTTCAAGATAGCCTATGTGGAGAAATGGGGGGCTTCCTGTACATAAACAATCTTTCCCCTGCAGGCAGACACCCTTGCACTACGTGGCGCTTCACAGAAACGCAAGGCTGCAATGTGTCCCTCACAATTCAAGGTGCCCGCTGCCCCAGTCCTTGGAGGGGGGAGGGTGAAAGGGGGGGGGGGCTCCATTACAGGAAGAGGTGTGGCGCTGCGGCTAGGGCGACTGACTCTGGAATCTGGGGATCACGGTTGGATCCCCGGCACCGGGGGCAGAGTAGCCCAGCACCATGTGACTCTGGGCAATAGCTTGCTTAATCTTCCTGACGGCCCCCAGCGCCTAGAGACCCTTACGGGTGATTGTGCGCTTTACAAATGTGGATTAGAATATATCCGTGAGACATGGGACACTGGGGGGTTAGGGGCCCTCATCACAGCAGGTAGGGGACACAACTTGCGCTACACTGCTGATTTGGTAAGACGTTGATGTGCATTTAATTTTACTCTAATACACTTTTATGCTAAGTGCATTTGCTTAAAAATAAACAACATTTGTTGTGCTGCGTTGAGTTCACAGGTCTTGCGAAATATTCCAGCTCTGCAGGAAATGTGCCTGTAAAAATTGTTCATTCCGGTTGTCGCACTATGTTTGGCTTAAGCAAGTAAAACGAGTTCGTTTGGTTAAAAGACCATAGCCGTGACAGGGTCACGTCTGAACCGGAGGAGGGACCTAACTTTTCGCGTAGGTGCTATATAGACACCGTCCGGATCAAGGAGATAAAGCAGAGAAGATTCGAGGGACACACGTGAAAAGTGACCCGTGCAAGCATGAAAGGTGAGTACACAAAAGGGAGACACAGAGAAAGAGAGTCAATGGCAGGGTCAGTGAAATAAGGAACGAACGTTTGGTGCGCAAAGAGATATGTTTAATTTGTTGCAGTTTTAAATAGTTCCAACTCGACTCATACATATTGGTGCGATTTACATCAGCACCACTTACATTACGAAAGGACACTCTTTTTTAAGGTAGGCACTAAGGAACGGGGAGAATAAGTGATTTGCTCCGAATAACGGGATATTAAACAGTCGAGAGACTCGAACCTGGTTCTCCTGTCCCGAAGCCTGCAGATCTGACCAGCATGCCACATCGACTGCATATATTGTTTGTTCGATATGCATTCATTCACATACATTCAACACGGTGAAACTAATCTCGCGGTATTTATTTGCCCTGTTAAATAAAAGCAAACGCAGATCATACTATATTTCATTATACAAACTATGCAGAGAAACGATGTATTTTTAGAGGTATTTGTAAAACAGCCTTTCGTGGCTTTACGCCTCATAATCCCTGCAGAATATTCGAGCAATGGTTTTGGGAAGTTTGTTTTCAGAGTGGCATCGTTTGGAACAAAAAAAAACGCCCTTTTAATCCATTTCGCCTTTCCAGATAACTGTCGCCAACAATGCGCATCTCGAGTCTTGAAAGTTTAGATAACGCCACTTTGCATTATGGATGTTGTAGTCCTTGTTCTTTTTATGTTATCCCTTAAACTAAAAGGGATCCCCAAGACTGGAACATTGCATCTTTGGTGACACGCAGTGTGCATCAGTAACTTAGGTCAAGACATAGAGCCGTCTTAGTTAGGGGTTTAAGCAGGGCTCGAGTCGGGGTTATTTTACCGGGGGGACGCCATCCCCCCTGCCAAACAGCTGGACTTCACTCTTTGGCCTCTCTGGGACGAGAAGCTCAGCACCTTTCGTGACATCACTTCCTGTCGTGACGTCACTTCCAGTGACAGCGTCCCCCCACTTCTTTTTTTACGACTTGTGCCCTGGTTTTAAGTGGTGCCGAGACGGGTCCCTATCGGGCTTTCCATTTTCGCCCTTACGCTCAGAATGGGGAAAAACATCTTAACTCTGCAGCAGTTCACTGTTTTTGATGCAAATGTAATTTTTTTTGCAGTTCTATATTGCAAAACTCGAAGGGGCTGATTTACAAGAAAGTGACTCAGGGCTTATTTACAAGCCCCTTGTGCCACTGGTGCGTCACTTTTAACATAGGAAAAAGTGACGTATGGGTGGCGCAAGGGGCTTGTAAATATGACCTTCAGTGTGGAACGCAAGCTATTTGGCTGTGTCGCACTGAGTCCCTTTCAAAGCACAGGGATGCGACATATTTACAACAATATGTCGCATCTCGGTGCTTCCCCCTGCACGGGCGCACAAACTGCTGCCATGCGCCGGCACTGGCACCCTTCCACCATGGTGCAAGGATGCCTGTGTGGTGGGGAGATTGTTTTTGTTCAGGAAGGGTACCCTTCCTGTGCAAAAACAATCTGAAAGCCGTTTTTCAACTTCTATGTGTTCTGCATTAGCACACGTAGAAGATGAAAAACATCATTGTTTCAATGATTGTTTATGTACAGGAAAGTCACCCTTCCTTTACATAAACAAACATTACAGGTGGTTTCCTCCTTCTATGTGTGCTGCACTCAAAGAAAGAGGAAAAGAACATTGGGAGAAATGAGTGAATTTCTCCTCGTTGCGCCTCCTTACACCTCCCCTGGGGAGGCGTAGCATTGACACGCATTTCCAGAATTACGATTCCTCGTAAATCTGGAAATGTGTCTGGTTCCACTTTAGTGCAACTTATCCCTTACATTTCGAACTACGGATCCCAGCACGCAAAGGAAAACATCCTAAACTGATAAACTACTTGAGAACTCTGACGACAAGGTGTCATTCAATTACGGCATCTTATTACACAGCAGGCAGTTGTGAATGAAGGAAGCACTCTGTAATTTCAGGTTTATGTTTGAAAGGAAAAAATTACCATGCGCTGGCGCTTCACTGAACAATGCTTTCTGCTAAGTTACTTGTCACTTTCTAGGGTGGGACCGTGAAGTCGGTGGAATACACTGTCATGCACACTTTTTTGTTAAAGTGTTTTTAATATAGTGACTAACATTTTGTTACAGATGTTTTATCAAGATAAAGCAAAAGCTGCAAAAAAACAACAAAAAAAACACAGGCTAGAAAATGTCCAATGGAGGCCTCTTACACACCTGCTGGCCCCTGGTCCAGTACTAAAGTCCCGCAGTCATATGAGTCTGTCCCACAGAGACAAACTGCTGCAGAAAGTCTTGTTTTTCTTGTTTGTGTTCGGGGATCATTAAAATTAGTGGCATTACAGCATTTCTAACATTTTATTAAAATGAGCTCCCTGCTCCACAGATGGGATCACTTTGCCCATGTAATGCAACATTTTTAAAAATTTCTGTTGCATTTGAATTTGTCATTGGTAGTGGCAGTACTATAAACTATTGTCTCCTGCGCCACAGTTAGTCAGTGTCAAAAGTTTTCAGAGACATTTCAATTTATCAGCAGTGATGGTTTGATAAACGGTTGTAAGTGGGATGAAAAAACTGGTTGGGGGGCAGTCGGGTCTCGCAAAGGGGCGTGGCCAATGTAATTAAGGGCGTAGCTTAAAAACACATAAGCTAAAAATCTGTGCTTAGCATAGTGTGCCTTGCGACTTGTATGTTGCTGTTCTGTCAGTGCATCCAGATCAGTGCTTTAAATGGGTCGGTCATGTCCGGTAAGGAGTACCAGCACTTTTTATTTTGAGAGGGAGAGTACCAACACTTATCAAAAGAAATGCTATACTTTTAATAGGGGAGTACCACCACTTCTCAGAAACAAGCAGGTACTCTAGTGCAGAGTACCTGCACTTCTATTTTTCAATTTCAAGCACTGATCCAGATAGATAATACAACAAGTAATACCATACCTACAACAAGTCAGGACTATTGGCTTTGTCAATGGTTGTTAGTTACATGAAATAAATAAGCAGCAACCATGGCTTGTATTTTATATTGAAAACACGTTCACGTAAAGCCCTGGTGACACCACCGCAAGATTGCTGCTCCTGAGTTTCAAAAAGAGAAGGGAAATCCAGAGGGAAAATGACTCTATTAAGGATTTCCCTTCCCTTACAACGCTCACCTGGCATGCCGTCATGCCATATCTTCTGCACTAGTGAGAAGTGAGCAGTGTGAGCACGCCACATGATGTGCCTGCTGTCACTGCAGTCCAGAAAAAACAGACCGCCTGTGCCAGGGCACAAAACAGAGCTCGATAGAGACCTGTTTCGAGGCACCCTTTAAAAAACTGCTGGTGCTCAGCACCGGTGAGACCCGGCCCACTTAAATCTCTGGGAACTCAATATTGCTCAGTTTCATGTTTGTAATAGTTGCTGGTGGTAATTCGATTACTAAGGTTTGCAGAACAAGTCAAAATGCAGACATGCAACACTGACAGTAAAATAAATATCTAAGGGCCTTATGTATGAACACATTTTCCTATAGACACAGAATGGGTAAAACTCTTTGATACACCTGGCCCTAACTCTTTGGCACAATTTTTTTAATGCTAAATGTTCTGTGCCCTGCACCATCCAGTGCAACCCTCATAGTTGAGAGTTTCTGCTTTGCAAGACTCTTCCCCAAGAAGCAGAGATAATACAGTTCATGCATTAGTCAACGCACATTAAAATGCGCTTCTACTATATCGGCATGAGCAACGTATAAAAAGACACACAATCTATACATTACATACATTGCGAATGCGCATAAAACTTTGAATCCAGGTTGGAGATTTTTGAAGAACTCATCCATTGTTGTGATAGGATAAACCTAGCAAATGTGGTTTCAAGATATGCTATGTGTCTCCATAGACTTTTCACCATCTTCTAGACCCTATTTTTGCAGGTATTATGTCTCTGTGCAAAGTGCTACAGCAATTCAGTGCCACAATGAATACTTTGCCACTAAAATGGTATAGTGAAATCGGTTTCACTCAGTTGGTGTATTAAACTTTACAGAAAAGCCGTTGTAAGCTGGTGCTGAAATTGTACAACTGCTGTGGAACTTAAATGTCGATTAATTATAGATCCGAGCCGAATATTGAAGTCGCCTGCAGGAGGAATTTACCATACTTGCAAGTATAATTAGAAATAAGCTCCAGAAGTAAATTACAAAAGTCAGCCACTGGTCCTGGGGTGGTGGGGATCGGTTTAGGGTTAAGTTGGGAGGCAGGTTAAGGACAAATCCGGAAACTACTGAACTTTGGAACCAAGATTTTCATCATGTCTGAACGTCCACAAATCTGACTGGTATCGGGAGCGAAAGAAGAATGCAAACCATCTTCCTTCTTCCTTCTCTGTCTTCTTAATAGTAGCCCAGAGGCAAGGTGTGTGCAACCTCAGGCCAGATTGTGACATTTAACCAAGATCCAATGATAAATTAGATGCCAAGTTTAGAAAAATCAGCTAATAAATCAATGAATCAATTGTGCTAGGCATTTACTTGAAGCTGATGTTGGTTTTGGTGTGCAAGCTTAGCAACTCGTGGATTGAAGCCGTATGATTCCTCTCTTCAAGCTGCTTTTGGAGGTAAACAACCTTTACAATGCAACTTTTACCACGCAGTGCCTTTACGATGCAACTTTTACAACGCAAACCATTACAACGCATTGCGCTGGGGGGCGCTCTAGGATAGGGAATAGGTTTAATTTACTATCCAACACCTTCCCTGCTATCCACGGGGACTGGAGTTGGAATAGTAAATTAAACTATTCACTATCCAGCGCCCCAAAGCACTATGCGCTGTAAAGTCATGCGTTGTAAAAACTGCGTTGTAAAGGCATGCGTGGTAAAAGCATGCGTTGTAACGTCATACATCCGCTTTTGGAGCATGTTGTTTGGTGATGTTTGGAATGGGTGCAGCTTTGTCTTGGTTGATGTTCTTCTTGAAGTTGGCGTTGGACACCCAGGCTTAAGTACTGGCAAAATAAGAGGTTACTTGGGCCTTTTGCGGGTGGCTCGCCAGGTTAGCACTAGAGGAATCCCTGGCAAAGGACCACCCGACATACTTAGATATCCAGCTATTCCACCTGTTCAGTGGTGTATCAAAATGTAATCTCTTATTGAAATGGGTTTCTGTTTTAGCCCCCTCCAACCAACACAGTGGAAAAGTATGGAATGCTGGTGATGGGTATCTCTTTAGCTTCCACCATGTGTGTCGATTTCCGAGGCTTCATTACAAAGTGAACTCTGAGGTTGTCTCCGACTCCCTCTGCTGCTTTACATGGTACTTTGCGAGGGAGATGGGTCATTCATAGTCACTCACTGTCATTGTCAGACTTGCAGATCGAGACAAGAATCAATTATGAGCAACATCTCGTCCTTGTAGTGGTGCTAGTGGTGCCATGTCTCGTTTGTAAGGCCACTCTAGCTACTTTTTGATGTTTTTTGATTGTTCACAATTTCTTTATGCTATCTCTATATGGGCTAATGTGACCACCATCTGTAGTATGAATACTATATAGTTTGTCTTTGAGGTTACTAGATGACAACAATTTTTGAGAGCACTTAGTACATCCCTTTCAGTGTTTAAACATAATTTGGATTGGAAAACACATAGGGGCAGATTTACAAGACCTGACACATCTCTTCATATCAGCAGAGATAGGCCAACTAATTTGCCTTATGCAAAAACCCCTTGCGCCACCATAGATGTGTCGCCTTTACAATGCGGTGCACTGTGGCGCATTTGACAGATGCATGACGCATCTATTGGCGTAGAGACAAAGCATTGCTGGAGTCGTGTCGCAAGCACAACGCCACTCCAGCAATGCTTTGGAATGACTATTTCTATTATGCTGTGTCACTCCTTATGCCTGCTTCAAGCAGGTGTAAGATTTTGGCGTAGTGGCGTCGTAAAATGGACTCAGTAAAATCTTGTAGATTTCACTGCATAATTTTTACGAAGGCTTTCTTGCATCGGAACGCCCACCCTGCATACATAGGGGCAGATTTACAAGCCCCTTGCAACTCTTTTACACAGCCGTTGCATCACTTTCGTGACGCAGTAGCGTCATAAACAAGGCGCCACGTTGCAACACGTTTACAACGTGACTCATCTATGGAGAGGCATCACGTTGTAAAGCCCTGCGTCATATTATACCAGCGTCAGGTATAATTTATGCAGGGTTGGCGTTCCGACGCAAGAAAGCCTTGTAAATGTGACACAGTGAAATCTATAAGATTTCACTGAGTCACTTTTACAACGCCACTGCGTTAAAACCTTTCGCCTTCTTGAAGCAGGCGTAAGGAGTGAAGCAGCATAATAGAAATAGGCATTACGTAGCATTGCGGAGTTGCGTCATGCTTGCGACATGACTCCAGCAATGTGTTGCCTTTACGCCAATAGATGCATCATGCATCTGTCAATCCTTGCGCCACGGTGGTGTAAAAGTGTCTCAAGGGGCTTGTATATCTGCCCCTTAATATTAGTGCAGCTTTTCTTTTTTAAATAAAAAAGCAAGTCTCGTGTCCTCTAGATAGATGAAAGTACTTCAGTAGCCCTCTCAGATTTTTCCTTGTGTGTTTTAGACTACTAAGTGCAATATATATGAAAGTAAATATGCAAACAACACCAGACACTCGGGGTTTTAATAGTTTACAACCAGACAAGCATGTTTGATGCACTGTCCCTGTAGTGGGCTGTGCAAAAGTACGGAAAAAAAAGACAGAAGTGAAAGTTCAAAGTGCTAGCTGAATTTAAACATACATTAGAAATCACTTTCCATTTTCAATAATTTAACAAAAGGTTGCTGATTACCTGTAGAGCTGTTATTGGAATAAAAATGGCATGCAAGTCCCAGCTGCATGCAAATCAGTCTCAACCCTGTGCCTCATGGGAACAGTCCAGCATGAACTTCCAAGACATGTCTTTCCTGGATGGGAAACAAGCATCCTGGGACCGGTTTTGGGGTAACACCCCTCATCAGCCAGGCTACCTTGAATCCAGTGGCAAAGTGTGCACGGGGCCCACCTCTGGGCATACCTTTCCAACTTAGAGTGAACAGCTTTGTTTGTATGTATCTGGGTCTGAGTTGAGGTGTCGAAGTGAGCTAAACAATGATGATGGATTCAACCCAGATCTGTGACTTCGGGTGAGTGTCTGAAAAGTTTCAGAGCTGTGTCCATCATCTTCTTGTGTTTGCCATATCATATGCTTACCTCGAATAATCTGGCACAGACCTGACCGTCCTGGAATATGTTGGATACCCCTCATATAGTACTGTATATTGATGATAGCTGATGACACTGATAGAATATAGATATGTTTAACAAGATTAAAAAGAACTAGAAGGAGGCAATATTTATAACAGTCAGTAAGGCTTTTTTTGTGTTATTTGAAGCATTTGTGTATGAGGATGCTTATAACATAGGGGTTTTCAGAGTAGGTCCGGGAGGGCTGGATCCATGCCATATTTTCAGGATGCTCACTTTAGCTAAATTGCTATTTTACATAAGTAGCGGTTCCCTTCACACACTTTGGACACCACTTCTCTAGCAAGAGCTTGCAGTCTAGACACTCTAGTTAGGTAACTAAAGATTTTTTTCCTAATTGTGGAAGTTGACTACAAATGTTAACCTTAGTGTTCCAGATATAAGCGGATGAGATTATTTTAATCTAAACCAAATGAAGAACAATTTAGCATAATTTTAGTGGAGTCATACGAATCGATAATATTTGTAACAAAATGCCTCTTTTAAAATGATCACCGCCAAGAATTTGGACTCCTGCTACTGGTTTTGCCACTCCGCAAGTGCACTGAGGCCTCCAAACCAGACCTCAGTGCCATTGCACAGCGTAATGTGTGATTGGCTTATACCCAATTGGAATGACTTAACTCACTTATAGTTCCCTAGTATATGGTACCAGCGGTATACAGGGCCTGGGAGTTACGTTGTCACTCATCGCTGCAGCACTTATTGCACCACTCCGACTGTGACAAAGCATATGTCTCCTAGCCTATCTCTACAGAATGGTAGAGCAGTTTGAAACTGCTAACTCCAATTTGTATTTAAACTTATGACAAAGTCTGTACCTCCCTTTTTATTATATGTAAGTCACCCCTATAGTAGGCCCATTGAATCATAAGGCAGCGCACTGTTTATAAAAAAAATGAACATATATTTGTATATGTCTAAACAGTAAAAACATAAATTATCATTTTAATGTGGTAAAGCTAGTAGCCCCATAGGCTAGTGTAGGGTTACACCCAGACAACTCAGCTGTGCTCACTCTTGAACGGGATTACTAACATTGTGAAAGGCGTGGCCGACTCTTAGGAAAGGAAACAATAGAGGAATACTATTGGAAGAGGTGTCATCTCTCCCAGGCAGGAAGCCAATCAGGGTGTGAGCCTAAAGGGTGAGCTTCAAAGGGGGAGTCCTTTTTGAAGGGTAAATAGAGGACACACTTGAGGTTCTGGTGGACAGAGAAGGGAATAAAGTTGCAAACTGGTTTGCTCATGGGCTTGTAGCCCTCAGATGACCACTCCTCTAGGTTGGGCTACTAAACGTCACACACCAAGAGAGGAGTGCTGCCATCTTGGGAGCGGGCAGAATTTTGCACTCTTGGATACCTATCTGCCACATATCAAAGGAAGGCAATATCAGATGGAAAGGGATCTGGTAGCCCATTGGAAACATCCCCGAGGGCTCTTTCCAGGTATTAATATGTCAATCCCGGCACCCAGAACTTGGATCACATCTGCATTGGAGAGAGGGCCAAAGATGGACTACCCTTCTGTTCCCTGGACCTGGCAAGAGAGGCCGAACCAATCGCTGGACTGCACCTGATAATCCTTGGGCTAGCAAAGAGAGGACTGTGCCTGTGGTACCTGGCTCATGGAAAAGTCATCCCTGAGCTCCATACAGAAAAGGTGAACTCTAGGAGTCAGTTGGCTGACTTCCTGTTATGGTACCGCAAAAGCTGAAGTTGCACTACTTGGCAAATCAGTAGTTACAATCACTTGACTGGCATTGACTGCTGATGTGCAGCCTAAGAGACTGAGCCCTGACACTCAAAAGTTGCACTGTGATCACTGGACCCGGGGGAGAAATTAGAGTGCTGTTTGGTTGCCCCTGCCCATCCCCTGTTGACCACGTAGCATTCTACAGCATCTTCAGCCTCCTGTATCCCTTCCATAAGGGCCATTCAATTGAACTCTATGGTGTTCTGGCCAGGGAGTCTGGGATTGGACTGAAGACTGCTTTGTTGACAAGGTATCTGTCCTACAACTCTTTTTTGGCCCACTTGACCAGCTCCCTGTCGGAGTTGGTTGCCCAAAGCAGGCCGGAGTTCCTAGACACAGCTCTTCAAAAGTTTTACAAAGTCTTGCAAAATGTCCGTTTCGCTTACTGCCGTAGTTGCCAATGAATGTTCGCATTTTTGTGAAAAGTTGTAATTTACATTTTATTTAAAAATCTATCTCTCCAATATTTTTTCATTCTGGTATCTGAAAAATCATAAAAAATTTATCTATTTTTATAAATTGGCATAGGATCTTTTTCGTGTTATGTGACTCTTTTGTTTCATTGTTTGGTATTTCTAAATGCTCTACATGTGTTTCTTTGTTTAATCCTCACTGCTTCAATCCACACCTACCCAGGGTTGAACTAAAACTCAACAAACAAGCTTGACTGGAGCTTAGAGAGTATTATGAGTGTAATATGGTGATCTCTCACATCCACTCCATATAATACACCACATTTCTCACAATGCTTCACCCTGGTGTTTAGGGAGAGAGGTTCTGTTTTCTGTTTTAAAATGAACTCCATGAAACTTTCAGCTAACCCTGTGTCTTTGTGCCTTCTTTGTTTCCTCCAGTTTGGCTGATGCAATGTAGACAAAGCACAAACTATGGGCCTGATTAGGATCGCGGTTTTCCCGCATCCTCCGGGCCGGCGGTGGCTTCTGCCGGCCCGGAGGATGCGGGAAAACCACTGCGGAGGCACAGAAGACCCACCGCCAAATTAGGATGGTGGTGGGTCTCAAAATCCGTCCGCTGCTTTTCCGCCACTGTCGCCTTCCAACCGTGGCGGAAAAGCTCTAACATGGCTGGCGGTGTCTGTCAGACACCGCCAGCCATATTAGGATATCGGAAAACATATGCTTTTCCACAGCGGCTTTTCTGCCGTGGAAAAGCATACGGAGATTGCCTTCGGGGGCCCGTTGCGGGCCCCCTTGGTAACCGGGGTGGGGGGTGCACATGGGGGTACCTATGGTGGACAAAGCGGCGGGCACCGCGAGGTGCCTGCTGCTTTGTGCACGCAAATGCTGTGCATGCTTTTTTAACATTGCGGCGGGTGCTGCTTGAAGTGGCACCCGCAGAATTATTAAAGATTGAGGATGTGACCGCCACCCTGGCGGTCACATCCTAATCTGTACGGAGGGACCTCTGCATCCCCTGCGGACGGTCCCTCCTACTCTATGGTGGCGGACAGACTCAGGTCCGTCCGCCATCATAATCGGCCCCATTGTTTGGTCCACCCAGTATTGTTTGTTTTTCTGAAATAAAACTGTCAAAGCAGTAGTTCATAAAATAAAAAGGTCAATGGCTGTGATGCCCATTGAGCTGGTGCTCGCATCGCATTCCCTGGCTAGCCCATCCATGAGACCTTCATTTTCTGCAGCCACATTCCTTAGTTATTCCTTCGCACTGCCACCCACCGATGTGCAATGGCGGACAAGTGTCCCAGGATTTACACCCTGTGCACCTGACTAATGGAACCTGTCACAATAGAAAACTTAGTTTAAGTTAGGTGGTATATAGCCCCAGAAGGCCCCTGAAGCCCACCGTCCCATCTGCTTGAATCACAATACCTCCAGGTCGCTGACCGCAGCCGTCATGGTGGTGCCTATGCGAAAGGAATATGGTGCAAATATTTTAGTTGTGAACCCTGCTGTGCTAATGTTCCATCTAACGACAGCATTACATTGAAAGCAGCTAAGGTAGGAGCCGTCCTCATGGCAGAAAATTGGCTGCTCAACCTGGGCAGGATTTTTAAGTAATCGCTCATGCAGCAAACTATGCAAAATTAACTGTCCATTATGCAATGCAGGCATGTGTGCTTGACTTTGCACTCCTTATCTGTTTTGTCTATGTAAATATATGTTTATGGTGCTGTCCTGCAAGTGCAGGTTACTTCTTCTCAAACAGGCCAACACTGGGTTGATCTGGCTGGAGCCACCAGTTCGCTGACTGGGTATGCCCCGATGAATGCCAGGGAGAAATCCACTCGAAAGTGCAGTAGCTCATGCCTATGTGTGCAGATGCTTTGAAGCTCGTTGACCACTCTTTGCAAGGTGCTGAAATATATGGGGCGTCTCTTGTCCTTTTGTTGTGGTTGGAGGTGCCCACATCCCTTCATGGCTACCCTACAGTAAAAGGTAGAGGCTTTGTCGCTGATACCTGCTCATTTTGTGTTGTAAGAAACCGCTTTAATGTGGGTTTGCACCCAAATTCTAGTTTTATTTTTTGAAAAATCCCAATGCATAGATTCCTCCACTTCCCTTTTGAACGCTTTGCCAATTCCCTTGGTGCCATCTAAAGCCTGCAAAAAGTCTTCCAGCACTTACAGCACTTGTTCGCTGTCTTGAGAGCTAGTGCACTGTTTACCAGCATGCTCAGGTCAAGTCTACTAGGTTCTACAGTTCTTGTGGTATCGCTGTCCCGTCGAGGCCTATGTGCGGCGCCAACTTCATGTATCTCTGCCACTGAAAATGAGACACCGCGTCAGCCAATGCATTTTTAATGCCAGGGATGTGCCTAGTCCTGACAGCAGTATTAGCCCAAGCTGGCAGCCTAACAAATGCCTCAGCAAGCATACAACTATTGGGCAATGCGCCAAGCCCAAATTGAAAGCTTGGACCACTGTGTGATTGTCTACCCATAATGTAATCTGCTGTTGGCGAGACGCTCTTCCCATATAGAGAAGGCGACTATGATTGGAAAGAGTTTTAGTACCGCCAATGTCTTGATGCTCCAATTTTCATGCCAACTTGCCGGCCGGTACACCACACCCCATGCCAAGCCAAAGATGACCCACAAGGTGTCGCTCCCAGCTGCATCAGTAAACAGTTCCAGCTGCTCTGCTGTCATCCAGAATTCCAACCAGATCAGGGTCCTATTAAGGATGGCGAGGAATGCTGCCCATTGCTGTAGTTCCTCCTTTACCCCTGTATCAGACTGACCATGCTCTGTCTCTCAGTAAACCATCTTGTTAAGCATGCCAGTTGCCTTGCAAACGTCCTCATTGATGGGATCACCCGGTTGGTGAAGTTTAAGTTTGCAAAGAAGGTTTTGAATTTCACTGAGCATAGCTTTCTTCTTCCCTAGCACTACCCTTATCATGTTCTTCAGGCCCTTCACCTTTGTTGCTGGTAGTCCACACCAGTCCTGCATGGTGTCTAACTGAATGCCCAGGAAGGTCAGTTGTGTAGTAGAGAAAAGTGTATTTTCCTGAGCATGCGGCACCCCAGCTCTTTAGCCAAGGCCTCAAACTGCCCCAACAGACCTGCACACTCAGAGGAGCCCATTTGCTGGGGAACGAAAATCATCCAGGTAATAAATACGTCTCCCAGCTGGGGAACATTCCCCAAGGCCCTTTCCAGAAAGCTGCTAAAGGCCTCAAAGGAAGCACAGGTGATCGCACATCCCATTGGCAGGCCCCTATCTTCCCCCAATTTGAAACCTAGCAAGTGATAGCTTTCTGGGTGCACAGGTAGCAAGAGGAATACCGATTGGATGTCGGCCTTGGCCAGCATGGACCCGTTTCCGCTTGTTCTGATCTGGTTTATGGCCTCATATATGGTGGGGATCACTGACATAATATAGAATGACAAAATATAGACTTACCAAAATATAGTCACCAAAATATAGAATGCCAAAATATCGAATTCCTATCTACAAACAGGTAAGTGCAAAAATATTGAATCCAAAATATAGTCTGTAAAAAATATAGTCAGTCAAAATATCGAATTTTTTTAAATGTCTTAAAAGTAATTTAAAAGTAATGAAATAATAAATATAATTAACTAAAACATACTTAAAAATACTCAAATAACCTTAAAATTAAGATATAATTAATTTAAGTTATTAATAAAAAATGTACAATATTTTACCGTAGGATAGCAGGAGGGTAATATTTAATATTACCACTCCAGTGAGTGCAACAGTAGGGAAAGCGTTGGATAGCGTAGGGGTAAAAAATACTATTCCCACTCCAGAGTGCAACAGTAGGGAAAGCGTTGGATAGCGTAGGGGTAAAAATTACTTTTCCCACTCCAGAGAGTGCAACAGTAGGGAAAGCGTTGGATAGCGTAGGGGTAAAAAATACTATTCCCACTCCTGTGAGTGCAACAGTAGGGAAAGCGTTGGATAGCATAGGGGTAAAAATTACTATTCCCACTCCAGAGAGTGCAACAGTAGGGAAAGCGTTGGATAGCATAAGGGTAAAAATTACTATTCCCACTCCAGAGAGTGCAACAGTGGGGAAAGCGTTGGATAGCGGGAGGGTAAAAATTACTATTCCAACTCCAGAGCGTGCAACAGTAGGGAAAGTGTTGTATAGCGTAGGGGTAAGAATTACTATTCCCACTCCAGAGAGTGCAACAGTAGGGAAAGCGTTGGATATTGGAAGGGTAAAAATTACTATTTCCACTCCAGAGAGTACAACAGTAGGGAAAGCATTGGATAGCGTAGGGGTAAAAATTACTATGCCCACTCCAGAGAGTGCAACAGTAGGGAAAGCGTTGGATAGCGTAGGGGTAAAAAATACTATTCCCACTCCAGAGAGTGCAACAGTAGGGAAAGCGTTGGATAGCGGGAGAGTGAAAATTACTATTCCCACTCCAGATAGTGCAACAGTAGGGAAAGCTTTGGATAGCGTAGGGGTAAAAATTACTATTCCCACTCCAGAGAGTGCAGCAGTAGGGAAAGCGTTGGATAGCGTAGGGGTAAAAAATACTATTCCCACTCCAGAGAGTGCAACAGTAGGGAAAGCGTTGGATAGCGGGAGGGTGAAAATTACTATTCCCACTCCAGTCAGTTTAACAGTAGGGAAAGTAATGATTTAATATATTATTAAAAATAAATTAAATATCAATACCAATAAAACATTAATTGAAATTAATAACCAATTTAATATTATGTAATAATTAATTAGAAATACAACTACATTTTAGTTATTAAAAATTAATAACCTATTCATAATTATTGAAAAACTAATTAATTTTCAAGAATAAAAACTAATTAATAATCAAAATTAATACCAATTAAACATTAACAGTAAATTAATTATCAATACACAAAAAGTATGTTTAATATTTAATTAATTACAATTACATTACTTCCCACCCTATTCCCCTATAAACCCACATCCCACTACAGAAAATACATTAATACAATTATCATAATTATCAAATATTTAATTAATACAAAATAATTACCAATTAATAAAAATTAATTGCCAATTGATAGAAATTAATTACTAATTAAAAATTAATTAACAATAAATTTAAAATCAATACCAATAAATGAAAAAAATTATTTACTTAATTACAATTAAATTACTTCCCACCCTATTCCCCTATAAACCCACAACCCGCTACAGAAAATAAATTTAGAAAATTAACATAATTACCAAATAATCAATTATTACAAATTAATTGGCAATTAATAAAAATTAATTACCAATAAAAAAATAACAATAAATTCAAAATGAATACCAATAAACAAATACAAATATTTAATTAATTACAATTAAATTACTTCCCACCCTATTCCCCTATAAACGCACAACCCGCTACAGAATTAAATTACGCAAAAATTAAATAACATAAAATTCATTACTTAAAATACATTAAACATACATTACAAAAATTAATATATACTTTTCACACATATACTAACATACAAAACACTTTAAAAAAATTGATATTATTAAAAAATCGATATATTTAATGCCTATATTGTATACTTCGATATTTTGACTTCTATATTTTGAAAATCAATATTACTTACCTTAAATTCGATATTTTTAACCACTATATTGTGTCCATTCGATATTTTGTCCATTCTATATTTTTACCTCGATATTATGTCCATTCTATATTTTGGAATCGATATTATGACTGTTTACCATATGGTGGCATAGGATACCAAACGGCTGTCCTGATCCAGCCAGTTGTTTACAGACTCTCCAGCTGGATGTGACAGGTGGTGAATTAGTCTAAAGTGACTGGGCTCTGTCTTCAGTACCAACCCTAGCGGTGACACCACACAGTTGTTGCATGGGGGTTCTGAGAAGGGAGTTGCCTGTCTTCTTTTTACCCTTGCCATGGGCAGAATGTCCCTGACAGACTTCAAGTTTTGGCTTACATGAGGAGTTATGGGGGCCTTGGTCTGCTAGTAACTGTTTCTCTTTATTCTTAGGGTAGCTGCTCAATAACTGCATCAAAGTTGCAGTTTTTGTACGGGTGGGGCAATTGTGTGGGGAACAAATCCTCCACTTCCAGTGTCACTGCTTCCAAACTTTTAGTTTTTGTTGCCTGTCTTTTTGGCATTCCCTTTCCCCTTTGGCCCTCTTGGATTCGATGGCTGAATGTGCCTCTTCGCAGTTGCTGCAGGTGTCCCTGAACTTACAGGACTGTCCCTGTAAGAAGCTGGCTCTGTATATACTATACCAAATGAAGGTATAGTGTACACAGAGTCCAGTAGATCCCCAAAGGTAGGCAAAGGTAAAAATAGATAATACCATACTCTCTATTTGTGGTAGAGTGGGCGAGCAGTAAGGCTTTATCAGAGGGTAGTATTAAGCCTTTATTGTGCGCACTGCAGGCAAAAAATGACGTCACACACTCAAAGACTGAACTCAGACCAATTTGTTTGTATATTAATATTATTTAGTTGTATTTGTTTTTCTAGAACTAAGCCAGGCCTGGTACAGCTAAGTGTAATAATACTTTGCAAGAATATTTCAGTTAAATACAGTTTGAAAGCAGTTGAATGCATTTTTTTTTTTTTTTTTTTTAAACTTTTTTATTTGACAGACAAGTCACAAACAAAGAAACATTGCAATTCAGAAGGAAAAAAGAAAACATAAAATATAAATAAAGCAAACTTTAAAGTGACATCAGGGAAAGAATCCATAAATTAGTAAGATCAACAATCTTTAAATGTTACAACTTGGCCGAACAAAAAGACATTTGTAAGAAAAACAAAGAAAGAAAAACACTAAATATTTATGCAAAGTTAGCCCAAATCTTTTCAAATCTATCTACCGTTTTCCGGGTCCTATTTTTAGCAAGGGCCTTCTCCATTGTGTATATTTCATGAAGTAGTATTAGCCATTCCGTCCTCTGAGGTGGATTTGGTGAAATCCAGGCTCTAGCTACTACCAGTCTAGCACAAGAAATCGCTATGTCTAGCCAGCTTCTATTATCGTGGCCCCGCTCGTGTATATAGAGTAAAACCATAGATGAGGTAAGTGGGGAGCTGATCAGTTGTTTTTCACATAATGTGGTTTCTATTTCTCGCCAGAACAAGTTCAGTGCTGGACAAGAAAAGATCATATGAATAAGATCAGCTGCTTGCAGATCACATTTAGGGCATTTGGTCCGTTCGTTATTTTGTGACCATTTAGAAATTTTCTGTGGGGTGTGGTAAAGTTGGCTGACCGTTCTATATAGTTGAAGTTTCAAACTAGAGGAGTATGTTATTTTGTTAAGAGTTGTGAAAGCCTTTGAGATATTCTGGGGAGTCACATTAGTTCCCAATTCAAGCGTCCATTTTTGGGAGAGTCTGGGACAATCATCCGAGTTATGCTGGGCTAATTGTTTATATCCTCTGCTTATTATAGATTTCTCCTTAGAACTATACAAAACTTCCCAAATATCCGAGCTAGTAATTTTAATTAAGTTCATTTTCCGTATAAGATAGTCCCTTATTTGCAAGTATTTAAATGCCATTTCACTTGGTAGCGAGTAGATTAATTGTAAAGTGGAGAACTGTAGAAACCCCTCATGGCCATATAGGTCTCCCAGTCTCTTGATCCCATAATCGGCCCATTCTCTCCCAATATTATCGTTAAAAATACCTGGTAGCCCTGGATTATCCCATAATGGCAAATCAGAGTGAAAAAAAGAAGTATCGCAAAACTTCATGAGTAAATTAAACAGCCCTACCACGTCCCTTGCTGTCTTGAATTTAACTCGTTTGAAAAAGTTCGGGTCTTGTATTCTTGTTAGGAATTGAGATGAGTTTCTACCTAACATAAATTGATGAAAAAAAAAGGTTTTATTTTTATTTAATAAACTCCTAAAACGCCCTATAAAAGATGCAAAATAATAAGACTTAAAGTCCGGTAGCTCTAATCCACCCTTCTCTAAAGGTAGTTTTAGTATCGCTATTGACCTCCTAGGTTTTTTATAGCTCCAGATAAAGCTGCTGCAAATTCCTTCCAGCTTCTTAAAAAAAATATTATTAACTCGAAGGGGAATAGAACGGAAGAGATATAAAAACTTGGGCAAAAGATTCATTTTAATCAGATTAATTCTTCCCAAAATATTCATCGGAATTTTGTGCCATTTTTTAAGCATCAACGTAGCTTGTTTAAGTAAAGGTTCGTAATTCAGTTTAATTATTTCATTTATTTTAGAAGATATTGTCACCCCTAAGTAAACAGCCGAGTTACAAAGCCCAGTGACAGATTGATTAGCTTGGTAGTTCATAATGGTTTGAGTTTTATTAAAGTTTAATTTGCAGGCAAAAAATGACGTCACACACTCAAAGACTGAACTCAGACCAATTTGTTTGTATATTAATATTATTTAGTTGTATTTGTTTTTCTAGAACTAAGCCAGGCCTGGTACAGCTAAGTGTAATAATACTTTGCAAGAATATTTCAGTTAAATACAGTTTGAAAGCAGTTGAATGCAATTGTATTGGTTACAGATAAGGCACTAGTTCATAAAACAGTTGAAATTACTTTTCAGTTACTATAGAGATTAGTCTGTATGTTACTTTTCAGATTGCTCTAACTTGGGCCATAGCCGTCAGTTGTAGTGGTGGTTCCAGGCATCAGGTTTCTTTGTCCCCAGCAGGCTCAGAGTCTGTCTTGGGAGTTTCTTTTGATTAGAGTGGTTGTTCACAGGAGATCCCATGTTTGAGGAAGGCAGTCAGTTCTCCCAGGGGTTCTGGAGATTGCTGCCTGCAGGAGAAGGTGACTTTTGACACTGGACCTCTTGAAACTGCAGAGGGACAATAGGGCTGGGGCCAAGTCAGTTCTTCTTTGGTCCTTCTTATTCTTAGGTTGCAGGAATCTACTTTTGTGTTCAGGGCTGCCCCCTAAATACTGTATTTAGGGGTCTTGAGGTCAGTAGCCAATGGGCTACCAGCCTAAGGGTGGCTGTACTTGATGTGCTCACTCCACGAGGGGGGTGGGCACAGTCCCTAACCCTGATTGGAGAGTGCCTGCCATCCGCAAGATGGCGAGCACCGAAGAGTGGGCTTCACCTCGCCTCCCCCACCTGAGGGGTGGGGTTGACAGAGGTGGGCACACCTTCTGGGCTGTTCTAATTTTTTCTGCCTATCTTCCTGCTGAAAGGGGGGAGAAACAGGAAGGGGGCCTGCTCCTGATAGCAGGAGAGGCTTGGGGTCATGTTATACGGCCTTTGAAGCGGCCCTGCCACAGATGGCTATTTCTGACCAGGGAGAGGTGTGACCACCTCCCCCCAGGAAATCCTTTATTTATGGGCCCAGTGAGTGATGACTCTCACCCTAGGGGCCCAGAAACTTGTCTCATGGTGGCTAGCTGGTGTTTACCAGTCAGGAAACCCACCAGAGGCGGGTTGTTTTTCAGGGGTATTTCTAAGATGCCCTCTGAGTACATTGCATATTAAATCCCACACTGGCATTAGTGTTGGTTTATTTTGGTGAGAAGTTTGCTACCAAACTTCCCGGAATTCAGTAAAGCCATTATGGTGCTGTGCAGTTCATAATGTCAAACTCCCAGATCATATACTCTTTATGGCTTTGTTGCACCTAAAATTTCTAAGAATGGACTTAGACACTGCAAGGGTCCAGTGTTCATGCAACTTTACCCTCACCAGTGGTAAAATGCACCCAGCTAGAGGGTTTCTTACCTATATGAGAGGCAGTGGTTTGCAGGCATGATACACAGGAATCTGTGACATGTCGGCTCTTCACTTTTCACTGCACCAAAACACTCAGCCTGCAATGGCGGTGTGCGTCTTTTAAAGTTACAGCACCTCTAAGGGCGGCACTGTATGTTCTGAAGCCCTTAGAGGCCTTCCCTGGTCACAGTGCCCTTGGTACCCATGGAAAATTTTACAAGCGACTTACATGTGGCCAGAGAGGAGCAAATTGGGGGAATACATGTATAGTTTTGGGAAAGAACACAAGCCCTGGAAACCTGATTGGTAGGGACCCAGGGCACATCAAGTCAAAATGCATCAAAAATCTGACAAAAAGTGTGCAGGGGGTTCCTGCAACAGAAACCCAGCTTCTTATGGTCCCCACTTGCAATCATCCCTGGCAAACCTCCAGCATGCTGTGTTCTGGCTTTTCCTTGCTTTACCTCCCACATATACCCTTGGTTTGTTTTCATGGGAAATCCCAACCAGCCTCCCTTTATGTCCTGTTCCCCAGAAAGGCGATTCCTTACTATTGACTCCTTCCGTGACAGCCACCATATGGGTCGTATACTCTTCCACATCCTGGTGGTCTCAGTCTGTGCACAGCCAGGCTTACATCTTTTAAATTAAGCCCTCGTCATACAATAGCAAGGCATTCCCTTTCTATTTTAGCTGCACCTTGTTCACTTTCTGCTGGTGTAAGAACTGTTGTGCTCTGCAAGCACTTCTCCACAATCACGCTAGCTAATGTTCTGAAGGCTGAAGCCAATTCTCAATGTTACGCTCCACTCGCTGCTTCCATGTCTCCCTCTTATCCTCATCCTTCTTATTCTGCACTTTTAGGTCTAACCCTGCCTGGAGTACTTCCAACAGTGAGAAAATGTTTACATACGCCTTGCACCAGATCCTCTCTTGCACAATAATGGTATCAGGCTGGCCAAACCAGTTTCCCTAGCTATAACTGGTGGGTCACCTGGTGAAGGCCTGAAGTATTCACTTGCGGGCTGACTTTCTCACCCTAATGCTTCTCTGCCCCAACCCAGGCCTTTGTGAGATCGTTGGGCACCTGTGCCTTTGGCTCTTTGCCTACTGTGTCACCTATTTGCTTGTTGGCCGCCCTTGCTGCTTTTGAGGTACCCTGTTGCCTCTCCGCATTGGGATGTCCTACTGCCGCCCATCCTTCCTGTGATACCACCTGTGGTTTACCCACAGCTGGCGCGGTCACTTTTGGTGCCCCGTTGCCAAGTCTTGGCCATGCACCCATGCTGTGCCAAAAATATGAGGGCACTGGGTGGTGCTAGAGGGCTCACGGGTCCGGTCAAGGCCACCATGGTGCACAGGCAAAAGGGGATAATCCCTGTCCCCATGTCCCTGGCCCACCCTGTCATTGCCCTGTGAAGTCTTGGCTGCCCTGTAGCCCCCTCCCCACATTGGATTGATGTCTCAAGGCCCCTTGCATTGTCCTATTCAGTACCCCCACTTGCATTGCATAGTTAGCAATTCCCCCTGTTATGACCCGGTGGTACAAGGTGCACTACCATCGCTAGGCTGCCCCCCCCCGCCCCACCCACGCTGTGTGCTTGTGGCTCACCATTATCTCCTGTCTTGCCTTTGGTCTATTCTGCTATGGGCTTTGTGGCCGCCGTCGTATTGGCTAGAGGCGCCATCATCTGTCCATGATCACTCTCATCCTCATTGTGGGATGACCTTTCTGGGGAGGGCAGTTATGTTGCTGGCCTCCTCACCCTAGTCCACACCTGCTGCTTCTTCATAGGGTTCCCCACAGTAGCCGACGTTCCGGCTGCAAGCTTCCCTTTGCGAGGACCCCACCTTTGTGGCCCCTCAGCCCTCTTGCTGCCAGTTCCTGAAGGGTCTCCAGCCCTGTCCACCTGGAGCACCACCATCACTTGCTTGCTGCCCAAGTCTTTGTGCCGATTTGCCACAAATGTCCACATTCTCTCCAGTACCTCTTGCAAGTCGCTGTCCAGCTCTGGTCCCTCATATTTCTTCTGGTTACCGCTTCAACATTTCTCTGGTTGTGCTTCTCCTTCGTCGTCCTCATCTTCGCTCCTGTACCTGGCAGGCTAGCAGCATTCCCTCCCAGAGCCACCAGGACAAGTGCCAGCACAAAGAGTACCAGGCATGGTACCTTGCAGTGGGAAATTGATTTGGCCTTGCTCTGCTCACACTCACACTCCAGTTGTGGCTCCTACTCCTAGTACTTTTCAATCCACCCAGACGAGCTTCACTCCAGCAATGCCCAGCTCTCCAAACACAATTTTCTTGCAGCTAGGATTGCGAGCTGCTTGCCCTATGTCCCAGTCACCGTCGGGCCAGTAAAATACAATGATTTGCTGGCCCTTTAAGAGGTGGGGTAAGTGGCCAAACCATTTACCAGTTGCCTTTGGAGCAAACAGGTGACTCCTGAGCTCTTCCACGCTGACCAATATACACTCAGCGCTTTCCAGGGCTTTGTTTATGCCCACTCTTGGTTCTGCCCTCCAACCCCCTTGTACAGGTTTGTGGCTGGTTCCCCATCGGTCCGGCTGCACCTTCCCCTCCTGTGCGCTTACACAGGTAATGCTGAAGTTCATTAAATACAGCTTGCTTGTTCCTTTCATCGTACGCGCATCAATCCCCGACTAGTGTCAGCAAAGGGTGAAAGGGCTGCAGTGTAAACACAGCAGAGTTGTAACGCAGGACAATGTTTTCTAATTTTATCGGTAGGATTAAAACAACAGCATGGATGTAACTCCAAGGTCACAGTGATACAGAGGGGCAAGCCAGCAAATTATTAGGGAGGGCCTTGGCATAGCCGAGTCAGTGGCCCAACGTGGCCCCAATAGCCCCAAACAATATATTTGGCATGTAAATCATGCAGCAAGGGAATTGTAAAAATATGATAAAGACTCTTCAGAATTAAAAAAGAATGTGTATATCTTTAACTTATGGATTTTTTTTTTAGGTACACTGTATCAAAGCATTTAGTGCCATTATTGGCAACAAACCCCACCCACACAATAACAGAACATGCATGAATAAATAAATACACAACACAACTTTTGTTTGGGAAAAATATTGCTGCAGATTTATTCCATACAAAAATATGCAACATGGTGGGTTATTTTATGGGCGATCCAAGGGCAGGAAGCTGTTACCAACCTATGCTGCCCTGCCCGCCTGATGAGCCATGCACTGTGGAGAACCCAATCAGTGCTTCACCTTATGGGGTGATCCTCTTTCCGGATCACGTGACACATTGGTTCCTTATTACTCACGCCCCTTTCAGGGCAGAGCTTAGCAAGGCAAGCCCCCGGTTGTTCAGGCCCACAACTGCCCATAGGACTAACGGGGTACCAATGTAATTCTTCCAGGACCCTCCCTTGAGGCTCCTGGGATTTGGCTATGGCACCGCTATTGTGCTCTTGCAGAGGTACCCTTCTGTACCCATATGCTTCCAGATCGCCCTGTAACTTCGCCTGCAACGACAAAGAAAACATTACATCGATCTATATACTTTGCCTGCCAGCCCATGCCGGGTGAGTGGTAGGGTGGGAGACGGCGTATCCGGCGCAAAGAGAACAGGTCGAGGAGATGGGGAGGCATAAATACCCTCCCCATCTCCTCGACCTGCCGGAAGTGACGCGCCTAGTGCCTCTAAGGCAAGGAGGGACTCCTCCCTGAGTCCCGGCATTAGAGGGGTGGGTTAGTGCCTAAATTGCAGTAAAAGGCCGCCCTTTTAGGGTGGCCCCCTTTGTTGGCCACGAGTTGCTGCAGAGTGGCGTTTATTGGAAGTGATTTGAACAAGAGCTTAGAAAAAGTCACGCATGTCCCCCACCGCCCTGAGGACAGTACCATTAGTGAACCTGGTGGTAGTTTTTTGCCATAGGTACCCCATATGTGGCCTAAGTTGTTATCATAGATGGAACAATATTACATTATAGGGAAACATTTCGTGGAGGTCTTTGCACAGTGCACATCCGGAATTTCCAAATGCGAAGACTAGGGAAAGAATATAGGCAGAGTGAAAATAAGGATCACACAGTATACTCAAGTGGTTAGGTCGGGCTTCATCCCATCTTTTCTGATTTCATGTTATACAACTGAATCACTAAAAGGGCATTTCTATTTATTCTGCCTTTGAGAGACTGTGGGGGGGGGGTGGGGGGGGGAGACGTCAACAACAACATGAAGGCTCGGCTCGTTTCTGGCTCGAAGATCCAAGAGGGCCTTTAGCTGAAATGAGCCAGACCCAAGCATCCTGCTCGAATCTGCAGTGTCCAGCCCACCTCTATGCAAAACCATGAATCCACTGAGCTGTCACGTGATCATGTTGCAACTCATGCTTGCTTAGCTTTTTGTTAACTCAGAAAGGATATTTTTTTCTTTGAAACAGAAACAACTTTTTGCCCTCAGGGTGTTGTCTTTACAGTATCACTTGTACATATTTAGGAAGTATCTTGAACAATATAGAAACGTCCTCTTTCAATTAGGACCATTCAAACAGGTCTTAACTTGAGGATAGTGAATCACACTTCAGCAAGTCTCGGTGACTCACTGGTGCCTTGTCATTGGTTTGGATGTTTTTAAGTTAGTAAAAGGATGGTTCCAATGAAAAGGCTGCAGCTTGGCTGATTAATTGGACTAGAAGTGCTCTGACTTTATCACAGTATCAGATGGGCTGGGGGCGGAGCAGAATGGCTGAGGTCGCAATGAACAACGCTGCTGATGTCGGTAAATGAAGTAATTCTCTAAAGTTGATGTGCAGTGTACCTGTAATCATGTTGACTAGTGTCTACATTACTCCCGCCTTCAAGCGCTATGAGTAGGATGCCACACTTTGCCCATTGGGCATTGCTGATGGTGCTCTGCTGGCAAACAAGAGAGCAGGTCTCGCTTCCTCAGCGTGCGCGGATCTTCGATCTGAACTAGTGTAAAATATACATACGACAGGATAACTGAATAAGAGAGGAATTCTGAATGAGTGTCGCCGAGGGCACCTGGGGCCTCATTTATGAGAAATGACGCATCGCTGTGTGAAAGCAGCGATGCGTCACTTCTCAGTGCGCACTCCTTGCGACATTCCTGATGCGTTATATTTAATGTATGACGCATCATGTCGCAAGGAGTTACAGATACGTCAGTATTTCTGACGTATCTGTAAGCACAAAAGTGACGCATTGCTGGAGTGTGTCACAAAAGTGATGCAACTCCAGCAATGCGTCCTTTCACATGGGGCAAGCCCCATGTGAAAGGGCCTGCGTCAGTCTTACGCCTGCTGTGGGGCAGGCGCAAGATTTTGACGCAACAGCATCCTAAAAGTGACGCAGTGAAATCTCATAGATTTCACTGCGTCACTTCTACGACCCTTTCTTGCGTCAATACGCCCCCTTGCATACATTATACCTGGCGCAGGTATAATGTGGCGCAGGAGTTTACAAAGTGACGCATCTACCTAGATGCGTCACTTTTTACGCCACTGGTGCGTCACAAAAAGTGACGCACCGGCGGCGTAAAAGTGACGCACGGCCTCATAAATGAGGCCCAATATTTTACAGAATAGTGCCATAATTTGCAGACAGCACAGTCTCAATTTAACACACTCACAAAACGAAGAGCAGAATTAGGTGCAGGAGAGAGGGAACCATGAAACAGAGGCTAAAAACAGCAAACAAACACTTTGGGGGATTCAGGTTAAGCTTTGTAGAATCTTAAATCCTGCAGTGACGCCCACTCAGCTCTCTTCCCTATGCGATGGGGGCCACCTCGAGCAAGTGCAGGCAGGGAACGAGTCGGGGGTACACGCGGGTACACGGCGTCCACCCATTCTTTACACAGGGTGGTCGCCGTCCCCCCGGCCAAGACGTTGGGCCCCGTTGGGTATTTGAATTGGCTGTTTTAGTCTGTATTGCCATTTTGCACAATACATATCTAGAAATGCAGCATTAATGAAAACTGTATCCTGACCCACAAATTAATCTATTAGAGCTGGGCAACCCCATCAGGGTATGCATTCTGCAAGCAGGACGCTTGGCATCTTAGAGTCAAATAATCAATATATTTCATGTATTTGTAATTAGCAATAAAACGACATAAACCCTGCTTCAGTAGAAGGCATCAGCTGCCCTTACTACTGTTTAATGTTCATGTGCTGCTCCCACGAATCAGGATGAGGAGACTAACATCCTTCTGTGAAACCCCCTCCAAAACCATATACGTACTCCATCTATTGGTATCAACCTACATCAATAAATTGTAATAATGTGTAATTTTGCTCCGTGATACGCTCTATGGTGTTTAGAAGGTTTTACTCCAATGTGTTCAGTAGGGAAATCTAAGCAGTTGTTGTCAGTTTAGGTTAAATTATTTTATTTAACCAGTAATTACATCCATTACATTCGTTAACGCACACTTTATGCGTGCACTGATTTTGTTTCTCGTTACAGGCCTGCAGCAGGCAGGTCGTTGTTATACATCTACTGATTTTGTGTCTCTCCACAGCCCTACAATTGGCAGACGTGGTTAATCTGCAGATCCCTGCAAACAGAACCGCACACAATACGAGCGTATACAGCGGCAAAGAATTAATATTAAGGAGAGGCCAGCCTTTTAAAATCATTGTGAAATTCAACAGAGCTCTTCAGAGTGGAGAGAGCATCGAACTCACTGCAGAGACCGGTGAGTATTCTAACAATCTTCAAAAACTGTGGATTTAATGTCAGTGTAAAGTTGACTACACAAGAATAATAATAAAGGTGTAGTTTATTAAAAGAAACACAGGAGCAAGGTAGGTAACATCCTACACAGGACTTCTTCCT
This sequence comes from Lissotriton vulgaris, assembly GCF_964263255.1. Classification (NCBI taxonomy): domain Eukaryota; kingdom Metazoa; phylum Chordata; class Amphibia; order Caudata; family Salamandridae; genus Lissotriton; species Lissotriton vulgaris. The sequence continues at coordinate 1,544,157,160 of NC_141695.1, read as the reverse complement.
CAGCAACTACCACAGTTGCTAGGAAGGGAAACTAGGATACAATAGAACATAGGATAACAATTCTAAGAATACTTAAAGGGACAACATAACAGTCAGGTATGTAATCCTAATGTCTGTAAAAGTGGATGCTTAATGATGAATTTCTAGTAATGGTATGGATGTTTATCTAGAACTCTTGACTGATGCACGTTATAAGATGGCGGCATCAGTACGGACAGTTGTTTTGCTTGAAAGCCCTGTTATTTTTTTTACCTAAATTGGAGTTTGTAATCAAATTTACTATATATGCTAGATTGTTTGCCCTCTATTTTAATCATGCTTGTATTTTGTTTTATTGTTCTAGTCTTTTATGACTAATCATCGAAATAAAGACTTTTTGATTGATTGATACTAGTCCAGTTATACACCTCATCTGGGCAATAATAAAAGTGGAGTTGGTAAAGTTCTGAAATTGCTTTAATTTGTGATGTAAAACAAATAAAGCAATGGGTTTCCAGCAATTGGTCTGTGGAACAGAACAAAAAATTGCAGACATTGATCGGTTTCTCACAGGGAGAAACCCCCTTGGCAGAAATGGATTTTACACTGATTTATCATATGAATCCAACCACATAAAAGTGTACAGGCAGAATCTTATGTGAAGCCTGTTTCAATAATAATGTAGACTCACTATATTTGTAATTAAGAGGTCTACAACCACTTCTGGGATTTATAATAAATCTTATGGGCGACAAACAGTTATTTAAATTTTCCATGTAAAATAAACGACAGAGCCCTAGAAACTATCTCTGAAAGAGATGAAAATCTTCAGAGGGGGACGGTTATTTGAACACAGTGCGAGATCCATGATGGGGTCAGCTAAAGTGGCAATAATCTGCCACCCTCTAGTTTCTACTTTTCAATAATTTATGTAATAGTTTGGTTTAGTTTGAGCAGGAAAAACACTTGTGTACATACATTCTGAAAATACTTCTTGTAACAAAGCTCTAAGAAATAGGGTCTTATGCTGACTCTTTTACAAAATCCTGTAGAAATGATACCTAAGGTCAATTACACCTCGTGTTTTCTGAGGCCATCCTACATTCAGGCAAAAGTGGCTTCTTCAAAAGATTATGGGGTGTATTTGCAGGCCCCTTGTGCCGCTGATGTGTTGCGTTTCATGACACACTAGTGGCGCAGTGTGCTGCCCCATTTTTACAAGGACACGCAAAGCCACCCTGCGTGGCTTTTTGTGTCATTGTAAATATGGACCCTTTTCACGCAGCACTTTGCATAAAAGGGGCATTCATTGGGTGTTGCTGTGGGTGTTCCCATGCAACACTCAAGGAACATGACACTTTCCCAGATTTACGTGAAATAGTAAACCTGGGAATGCGTCAGAATGCTACGCCACACCAGGGGAGGAGTATGGCATTGCAACAAGAAGATTTGTTTTTATTTCTCCTCATTTTTTTTCTTTCTATGCGTGCTGCTTTCTGCAGCGGATATGGAAAGAAAACAACTCTCATGATTGATTGTGTGGAGGAAGGTGTCCCTTCCTGTGCAAAAACAAACTCCCTGCAAAGCCATTGTGCAAGGGTGCCTGCATCAGTGCATGGCAGTAACTGTGTGCCTGCGCAGGGGGGAGCACAGAGATCTGTCATATCGTTGTAAATATGAAGCATCCCTATGCCTTGAAATTGGCGCGGTGCAGCAAAATGGCTTGCATCATTTTCTCATAAATAAGGCCCAATATATTTTGTTCAGGATTGAAATTGAAACTTTTCATATTGTGATTTAGAGCTAGATTACGAGTCAGTCACCTGTTTACGCACCGATTGGAATTACGGGTTGAGTGTTATTCAATGCTTCCGATAATTATCAGCTGTGGTAAATATCTTAACCTTTGTTCATTTTCGCCAGCTTAAACCTGTTGAAATTTAACCGGGGAAAACCATACCGTACTTACTGTATCATGTGGATATGGCTGCATTGAACACCAATATCGAAATGCAATTCCCCAGAAACTCGTAGTAGGTGCTGTTTATCTCACCCAATAAATAACAAACTGCATGGTATAATATTTACCTGGTGAAATAAATAGCTCTACTCATTTAATCAGAACCTTACTAGTCTAACTCTGGAGGTTCCCGGGTTAAGAAGGGGACAGCAGAGTATGTAATTGATGATCCTCACTTTATTGGAGAACACCTCCCTATATAAAGGTCAAATTCCAAATCTCAACTAAATCCAAATTCTTTTTCCTTCTTCTTGGGAGAGAAACATGAGCAAATTTGCTGATTGTCCAGTCCACAGAAATATATGCCATCCCACTATCTGGGGACCTCCCTTCGCCAGAATGAATGCCATCTGATCATAATATTGTTTCCCTTCATTCTTGTTCAGACTGCTAATCTCCACTGATGTTTCTTGTCATTGCCAGTGAGGTATCAGATCCATTTGCATCAGAAATTTGTACCTGGCCCAATCTATAAATACAACTACAACTATGAAACAAAACTAGGTGCACCCTACACGCATTATTTCCATCTTGGCAAATGCTTGGATAAACTCAGTGGCACCAATCAGCTAACTTTGATTAACTAATGCAAACATTCACTGCACACAAAATAATTATTCGGTAATTTTTATTTCCCTTACCTTTAAACTGAAACATTTAAACAATACATGGCGCATGGTTCTGTTATGGCTGGAGAAAATTCCTAATGAAAATAAAGTGCCTTTTTACATATTTTAGCAAAGTCCTTTTGTAGCCAAATTGGGTAGATTAAGGTTATGAAGTTGCCTTCACATTTTTGGCATCTGCTCTTTCTGCATCTTCAATCACCAAAATCTAAAGTTGTAACTTCGCTGTCTCAGTCAGCCTCTATGCTGAATATGTACAATAATAATGCTTGAATTATATCTTATATTAACTTGATATGGTATTGTGAAGTCCAGAGTTTTCTTTATAAAGTTTTAACTAAGACTTTAGCTAATGTGGACAATTGAGGCAGTCTTGTAGGGCAAACTATACAAGAGGTAGCTTTGTTGCTCAGTAATGCAGTGGCGCAGCTGTTTGTTTAGTGTGTAGTAAGATGCGACTCTAGACCTTCAGGAAGGCATTACCAGTACTTTTGCTTTTAATCTCAAAATGAAAGTGATGCTCTCCCTTTTTACAATAAAAATTGAGGTACTTCATACCTGTGTTAGCTCACTTAAAGCATGGGAACGTGTGTTTGAATTAATCTCAGCCAATAGTAAACACTGGGGGCTGCTTTCTAGCCCCATGCAAATCGGAATTGGTCTTTCCCCAATGGGAATAGTGCAGCTTGAGCTGCCAAGCCAGAGTCTCTAGAGATGGGAAGGCAACAGTGGCGGCTCCTCGAGGGAGTGCTGCGGGGTGGTGGTGCAGGGTTGGAGGTAATAAAGCCCGGGGCCGAACGGAGTTAAGTAATAAATAAATAAAAAAATTACATTGCACGCGCTGCATTGCCATTTGGCTAGGGAGCGCATGCAATGTAATTTGTTTTATTTATTTATGTATCTACTTAACTCCGTTTGGCCGTATGCCAGAGTTTACTACACCCCACCTGTCGCCTTCCCTTAATTAATGACAGGAGCCGGGAGCAGGTTGTAACACGTCTTTATTCTTCTATATCTGCTCCGTAACCTACTCTCCCATCCTACCCTTCCTCTTCCTACCCCACGCCCCTTCCTGTCCTGCCTATCCTGTTGCAGACAGGGATCAGGCACTGACGATATGACACCTCCCCCTTTTGTACAAAGTCTTACTGTCTCTTAGACCTCTTCAATGAGGCGCCTTGGCCGTCTGGTCTGTCGACTGGGACGATGACGCTGTTCCGGCGTCTTGGCTCGGTGGCTCATGGTATCGTCTTGTCTTGCCGGGCTGGGACAATTTCGATCACTGCTTTCGCTTCGGCTCTCTGAGTCAGTGAAGCACTCACACTGTTGGCTTTCATGTTGCCAGTCGGAGTTACATTTTTTGAAATGTGAAATATTTCTAGTTATCCGTTTGTGGTCGGCCTCTGCCGTGATCATAGTTCCTTTCCTACTGCTAACCTTCAGAGGATGAGCAAAGTAGCGGCTGTCCTCCTTTGTTCTTCGGTCACGTCGGACCATCACCCAGTCTCCTTCTTGGATGTCAGTGTCTCTTGCGCGCCTGCGCCGATCAGCATAAGTCTTCATTTGTAGTTTCTTGTCATAGTCTATTTTGACTAGTGTCTTGTGATCAACATTTGCAGTACGAGGTTGAAGGGCGCTGTCCAGAGTGGGCAGTCGAGTGCGAGGGACTCTTCCTAGCATCAGAGTGGCTGGGCATTGGTTAGTAGTATTGTGAGGCGTGGTGCGGTACGCCCGCAGCACCTCATTTAGGGCTTGTTGGATGTCCCGGTGAGCTAGTTCCGCTTGCTGCACTGCTTTCTTCAAAGTCCCCATGAAGCGTTCCAAAGTTAGTACATAACCCAGGGACTTTCCTTGTGTTTTCCCATGAAGCGTTCCACCATACCGTTTGCTTGGGGCCATAAGGGTGTGATCTTTTGATGTTTAAAATTAAGGTGTCATGCGAATTCTTCGAATTCGTGGCCATTAAACGGTGGTCCGTTATCCGACTTGACCCATAATGGAATGCCCCATGCTGCGAAGGTTTCGTCGAGGACGGGAATCACTGCAGTCGCTTTGGTGGATGATACCAGGTGTGCGAACGGGAATCGGGAATATTCGTCCATGATGACGACAATGTATTGACTTGATTTTAGAGGGCCAAAGAAATCAATTGCGACTTGCTACCATACTCCTTCTGGTAATTCGACATTCGTAAAGGGGCCGGTGGTTCGTCTCGGCTTACCAACTGACATGAGACACAGTCTTTGAGTGTGGCCTCCACCATTTGATCGAGAGTCGGAAACCAGACACGTTCTCGAAGAGCCTTTTTGGTGGCACTTATCCCTCTATGGCCTTCATGAGCGAGGTTGATCACTCCTTGTCTTAGTCTTTGAGGAATTACGATCCTCTCCCCTATCAGGATCAAACCATCTTCGCTAATGGACAGCTCCTCATGAATGTGTTTGAACGCAGTCAGTTCCTGGGAACTCGGGCCAGAGTCCTGAGAAGAGTCTTTCACTTGTCGCCATGAGTTGTTGCGTATGCGATCTGTGACGTCTTGTATGACGGGGGCCTGGGCAGATGCTTCTTGAATCGCCGCTAGGGGAACTGTAGGTGGACACGCCGTGTCGATGACAAAGTGGATATATTCTTCAGCCGATGAGCATCCTTCACTGGTGATTGACTGAGGGTGTCGGGACATGTAGTCTGCCGGATTTTCAGACTTCCCTGGCTTGTGAACAATTGTGTATATATATATAGTCCTGAAGTCGTAATCCCCATCGTTGGATATGTGGGGGCATCTTGACCTTGGGATTACCAAAGATGGTGACAAGTGCTTGGTGGTCCGTGATGATGGTAAAATGCTTGCCATATACAAAGAGATGGAAATGCTCGCATGCCCACACCACCGCGAGGCTCTCCTTCTCCGGTTGGGAGTACCGTTTCTCAGTGCTAGTAAGACTGCGACTGGCATACGCGATGATTTGGCTTTGTTCTGAGTCTTCCTGGTATTGCGCCAGAATGGCGCCAAGGCCCACCGGGCTGGCGTCAACAGTAATTTCAGTTAGTTTCTTTGCATCAAAGTAGGCCATGTTGATGGCAGAGCTAACAGCTTGTTTGATTTTGTGAAACGAATGTTCACAGGCATCCGTCCAGGCAAAGGGCTGGCATTGACGGGTGAGCTCTCTTTGGGGATGGCTAATAGTAGCGAAGTCCCGGATATATCGTGCACAATAGCTTGCCATTCCGAGGAAGGAACGGAGGTCACTGACGTCTCGTGGTGTTGGGGGGTCCGCAAGGGCTGACACCTTTTCTGGATCCAATTTCATGCCATCCCTGGAGAAGATGTGGCCATAGAATTTCAGGGTCAATCTGTGAAACTCACATTTCTCGGCATTTAAAGTCAGGTTTGCATTCAGCAGGGCGTGACATACCCTGTCTAGGGCCGTGTCATGTTCGGTCTGATCCTTGCCAAATATCAGTAGATCATCGCTGTAGTTGAATGCATTTGGTATCCCTTGAATTACACGTCTGATGGCCTCTTGGAAGATTTTGGCAGCTGAAGAGATGCCAAAGTTCAGACGCTTGTAGCGGAAAAGTCCTTGATGGGTTGTAAAAGTAGTGATATAGCGTGACTTGTCTTGGAGCTCTAGCTGGTGGTACCCCTTGTTAAGATCTAACTTCGAGAGTACTGTGGCTCCGTTGAGGCGAGCGATCATATCGCTGATGTGCGGTCCTGGGTGGCGTTCTCTCTCAATAGCCATGTTAGGTGCACGCATGTCCACACACAGGCGCACTTTGTTGTCTTGCCTATTCTTAGGTACTACCACTACGGGCGATACCCACGGAGTTGGCCCCGATGTGCGGTCAATGATGTCAGTCTTTAGTAGGTCTTGGAGTTCGTCATCGACAGCTTGCTGTAGGTGAAATGGCACTTTCCTGTGGTGTTACGCCACTGGTGTCACTCGCTCGTCGATGTGTAGTTTTACCTTGAATTGGTTTAACTTCCTGAGCCCCTTGAAGAGATTTGGAAACTTCGCAACAATGTCCGGGGCATCTTCAGTCATGTAGAGGAGTTCTACGAGCTTCAGTCTTTCAGCTGTTGGCAGGCTGAGAAGGCAGTCAGCCACATCTGGGCCTTCCACAACGTGAATATAAGCTGAGATTTGGCGGTCTTTGTACAATAGGGTCGTATTAAAACGGCCCAGGCATGGCAGTGGTTTTCTGGACATCCATGTGAGTATCCGGACAGCTGCGGGTTCTAATTTAGGTCGTGGTTTCATGCTTTGGTATTCAAGTGCGCAGATGTAGTTTAGGGAGGCTCCCGAGTCTAGGACAAACTTTGCCCAGTGTTCTCTTATCCGTATGTCTAGCTTCGGATATCTTTTCAGCCGGTCTGGGTCGGATACCCTACAGATGTATTCGTCACTGTCTTGTGACACAGGTGTGCGTGACGATGACTCGCTGAATGTTGATTTCCGTGATCGGTATGAGCTCGTAGACCTGATACTCGACTGAGAGGAACTAGAGGAGCGGTCTTCTCTTCCCTTCACTGCATGAGCGTGATGCTGTGTGGTAACTCGAGGTTTGGATGATCTCTGCACCTAGCGTTGAGTCTGACAGACGCTTTCAAAGTGGTTTTCCCGGCCACAGCGATGACATCTCTGACCGATAGCTGGGCATTGTCCTGAAAGAGGATAGTCCTGGCCGCATCTGTAGCACGCGGGTGCATTTTTACTGGACTTGGTGTGTCGCGATTCATGCTGTGATGGTGGCCTCCGGGAAGACGTGACGTGTGTCGGCTTACTTGATCTGTGACAACCTGTCCGGTGCTTCTTTTCCTTGTGTGCTTGCATTCTGAATGCTTGCTCCTTCCTCTCAGTCTTATTGGTTTCCATCTTCTTTGCGTGATCTTCTGCTTGGTCGTTAATTCGTGTCATTTCTTCTATTTCTTCAAGGGTGTAATGCTTCTTCAGTAGTCACCGCCGTAGCGATTCAGATTGGCAGCCTTCAATTATGCAGAGCCGCAGTGCATCTTCAGTGTTGAAGTTGTCGAATTCACAATTGCGGGCTAGCCGCCTGATGCACACGATAAAGTTGCACATGCGCTCATCTTTCTCTTGGGTGGCTAGATTAAATGTGTAACGTTCGTAGTCCAAATTGTGTTTGTGTAGGAATCTTCGGTCGAGGGCTCCCTTGACCTCATCGCAAGGGGCGGTAGCCGCATTAGGCAGTTCTTTGATAATCTGCGCAACATCCTTCCCTACCAGGTTCCGCAGGGCTATTAACTTTTGCTTGGGGTCTTGTACTTGAGACCCAGTCATGTAGTCTTCAAAATCCTCGGCCCAGCTCTTCCACTTAGGTCCCATGCTGTTGCCGGACGTCAGTTCCAGGTGGTCCGGTGGCCGCAGGTATAGCACTCCCATGAGTGCCTGAGGGGCAGGTGCCGGTAGTGGTGGGTTGCCTAGGACGGCTGGTCTGCCTCCTGAAGTGCCTGTCGAGCTAGTGACCGACATTTCTGCTTGTGAAGTCACTCAACAGGCTTCTGGTGCTTACTTTGATGATTTTGATTTCCCCAGTGTCCACTTAGTGGCTTGAGCACATTAGTTTCGGTAGTGCCTGACTCTAAGATGGCCGACACCAACATTTCAATGAGTTCCTGTGGGGCGCCTGACTCTAAGAGGGCCACCGCTCGGGACACGTGGTCTCTGTACTGGCTGGTGGTTATCACTCTTTCAGTCTCTTAATTAGGCATTTATCACTCTGCAGTTCGTCCGTTCAGGGTTTTGGGCGTTTGTGACTCACCCTCTCACTCCTGAGCGTGGTTGGCTGCCTCCGGTGCACTCTTTGTCTTCGGTGCCGGTTCGCACCAAATTCGTCATTTTCTTTCCTCCTTCCCGCTGTCCCCGGGTGGCCTGCCAAATCAGGAACATGTAGAACTACCGTCCGGTAGCATGGGCAGGATTCCGGAGTGAGGGTACTGGTAGCATTCACACGTGGTGCGTGGAGCGATTTTGTTTCTGCACTCTCTGCATACCGCGCTGACACAGGCTGCGGGCTCGCTGCTCAGGCCGTTCATGGACGGCAGGGATTTTAGGCGTGTGGGGTCTCAGCAGGGATCCCACCCTCGTCGCCAGTGTCGCCTTCCCTTAATTAATGACAGGAGCCGGGAGCAGGTTGTAACACGTCTTTATTCTTCTGTATCTGCTCCGTAACTAACTCTCCCTTCCTGCCCTTCCTCTTCCTACCCCTCGCCCCTTCCTGTCCTGCCTGTCCTGTCGCAGACAGGGATCAGGCACTGACGATATGACACCACCCTGCCCCTACCCCACCCCACTGCCCCATATCCCTCCCTCGAGGAGCCGCCACTGGAAGGCAGCAGGGCTACTGTGTTCTATGCCTATCTGTGCAAACCATCACTCAGATCTGTGGCTGCCAAGTGTGCAAACTCTCAGATCAGTGATTTGCATGTCACAGATTCGAATCTTGGCATGGGTAACTCGGCCCTCCATCCTTCGGAGGTCAACACCTTGAGTTCCAATACAAAAAGCTGTTAGTGGTAGAACATGTTGTTTACAATCCCTTGAAACGAAGAACATCCTCAATTAAAAGAGTCTAGAAACAAATCATTGTATCAAGTTTGAATGTTGTCATTCCAACTACGCCTGCAAGAAAACCATTGACGCATTACTTTCTGTTTCACGTGTCCTTTACTTTTTCAGTGTCCTCTCCAAAGACCAAGTTTCCCCTACCCAGCTCAGCGGCAAAAGGTTCCTGGAGCGCAGTGCCGGAACATGGGCCCTCAAACACCATTACTTACACCATCCTCAGCCCCCCTACTGCCAGCATAGGACGCTACGACTTGAGAGCCCAAATCTCCTCCAGCATCAAGAGTTCAACCATCAAACTCGGCCAGTTCATCTTGCTCTTCAATGCCTGGTGTGCAGGTACCAAGTACTTTTGATATTCATTTCACTATTTTTAGTTAGTTAATTCTTTATTGCTTGATTAACAAAAATCGTTGCAGTAAACTTTTAAAACTTATACAATAGAAACACTATTATTTCAATATTGTCCAACTTGCTCCCACAAACCAGGGTACCACAACAGTTTACAATAGGTTTCACAGAAAGAGTAAAACAAAGATATTATTAAAATAATGATATCCTTATCTCACAACGTGCCATTGACTTGAAAGAAAGCACTAAATATGAAAGTTGATGTGCGGATTTATTTGCATCTTCTCTATAGGATGCCCTCAAAACATAATTATCTCTAGGTCATGTCACAGACAGATGAACTGCAGAAAGCATCCGAGGAAAGCGAAAATCAGCAATGCTTTTATTATCTAACAAAAATCTAATAATACAATATTAACAAAGCTAATAATGTTTGCTTTGATATTGCGAAAAGGGTTTCACAAATTCATTAGTCCCTAAAAAGCAGGCACATAGTTCAGTTAAGTTTGAAAAAATAGGGTCTAAGAGATGACCTTTCATATGTGTGTGAATTGTTGGATCTTAGGATGGAGTTGATAGGCTGCTAGGTCAAGTGCTAATTCCCCAGCTGTTTTATCCAATAGGTCATCAAAGTGCAGATTTAGGTCACCAAGAAGATTAAAGTTAGGTGAGGCACTGGCCAGGGAGAGGGTATTTTAAAGTAGCGAGCTACAGAATTGTCCCTATGCTCCCGGGGGGCGATTGATAAGGATACCAGAGAATGATCTTGAGGGGGTAAATTGAATGGTAAAGTGAGCGTTTTCACAGTCTAAAATAGGGCTGTCCAGGATGCGGCAGGTTAGAACGTTTTTATAAACGATTGCTATTCCACCGCCTTTGCCATTAGTTCTGTCAAGGTGCTGGATCAGGTAACCGGGGGAAGGGCTCGCACCACGTCAGGGCCAGAGTTTGGACCAAGCCAGGTCTCTGTGAGGATCAGAACGTCTCGATTTGTGTCCTGTAGGAGGATAGAGATTTCCAGAGAATGTTTGGGTAAGGCTCTGCAGTTCAGTAGGGCCATGCTAAACGTTTTGCCTGCTGGGTGTTGAGATCCCATAGGTGAAAGCACGTAAGAGCAGTGGGTGCATTTGATTTGCAGGTCCTCCCTGACAATAGAGTGGGTGCATAGTGAGTTTGGTGCCTGCCTTATTTGGAGTAGTTTTTCTCTGGGGTAGCGCCGGAGAGCTGAGGGTGTTGGGGCAGAGATACCTGGCCCTGGGCCCGGTCAGGCGCGGAAGGGCGTAGACAGTCTTGCCTTTGGTGCGCCTTCAATGAACATTGAAAGCTTGCACTGGAAAAGGCTGGTGAGCTGGGGTCTTTTACGGACAGTCCTACCTGCCACACGCCACACGCCGCTGCTGGGGCCCGCACGCTGCTTGTTCCCCCCGCCGCCGTTGATGTCCATCTGCACGGCTGCCGGGGAACTACAGCTCCCAGCAGGCCGAGCGGGTCACTTCCTGGTCCTGCGCGCCCGGAGGCGCTGAAAAGAGGAGGCTCCCACTGAGGAGAGGGGGGTCTTTTGCTGACAGTCCTACCTGCCACACGCCGCTGCTGGGGCCCACACGCTGCTTGTTCCCCCTGCCGCCGTTGATGTCCATCTGCACGGCCGCCGGGGAACTACAGCTCCCAGCAGGCCGAGTGGGTCACTTCCTGGTCCTGCGCGCCCGGAAGCGCTGAAAAGAGGAGGCTCCCACTGAGGAGCGGGGGGTCTTTTGCGGACAGTCCTACCTGCCACACGCCGCTGCTGGGGCCCACACGCTGCTTGTTCCCCCCGCCGCCGTTGATGTCCATCGGCACGGCCGCTGGGGAACTACAGCTCCCAGCAGGCCGAGCGGGTCACTTCCTGGTCCTGCGCGCCCGGAGGCGCTGAAAAGAGGAGGCTCCCACTGAGTAGCGGGGGTCTTTTGCGGACAGTCCTACCTGCCACACGCCACACGCCGCTGCTGGGGCCCACACGCTGCTTGTTCCCCCCGCCGCCGTTGATGTCCATCTGCACGGCCGCCGGGGAACTACAGCTCCCAGCAGGCCGAGTGGGTCACTTCCTGGTCCTGCGCGCCCGGAGGCGCTGAAAAGAGGAGCCTCCCTCTGCGTCGTGGGACGCGCGTGGGACCGCGCCGGTCTAAGCCCGGGCAAAGGGCGGGCCCTCTGTGGCCCTCAGAGGTCTGAGGAGGACGGGACGGGCCACCCCCTTTCGATTTTTGCCTTTTGCTCAATGTAAAAGAGAGGTATTGTAAACTAACTAATCCATTAAAGTGACTGTCAGTATTCTTTCATTGGTATCCCCTACTGGACTACCCTTTTATCTTCCCATTGTCAGACTATTGGTTTACGTGCACTTTTGCTTAGCCCCCTGTCATACATATATTTCCATAAAGCTATCTATATTATGACTGACAAAGGGCTTCGCACGAATACCAACCCCCAGGGGGGGCAACAGAAAGGGACATTGGACAACTATTTAATTAGGACCACATCGGCTAATGAGTCTGTTATAGAAAGAGTAGAAAAGAGTCTCTGTATAGAATCCACATCCAGCAACCGTTTAGATATGGAGCCACCAGACCAAACACAAACTTTTTCTTTACTGGACGAACTAAATCTGCTCTGTATAACTGTGTATACCAACGTTGAGAACGGGAATGATTTAACAAATGCTCCTGCAGGTGCATTGCGAAATACTAGTCCCCAGTCTATTACCACTTTTCAACTAAACTCAAGCCATCCTGGTACTCCTTTTATATTAACACCTACAGACACTACACAACAGCCATTAAATGTTCAGGTACCCTATCCAAATAGAAAGTGCAAAGGGCCTAAACAGAGGGGAAGATTAGCTAAAATACAAAGATTTCATCAAAGTCCCTCTTCAGGCATTAACAACACCCCAAAAACATCTGAGGTACGTTCAAATCTGGAGCCGACTGCAAATACCACACCATCTGAACTACTGGCCCAGATTGAACTCCTGGTCAGGTCCTTAATTTCCCCACTGGAAAAAAGAATTGAGGCTATAGGGGAAAAGCTCTGCTCCATAGAGGAAACCACCAGGGCAAACCTAACAATCATAAAAAGAATTGAAGGAAATAATCAAGTTGAGACCCTAGTCACTACTGATATCCAGTGCTTAATTTGTGCCGGTGCTTTCCGGTGCTTAGCACCGGCACTTATTTACCAGGGCCGGGTCTACACTGCAGTGCCAACTCGCATCAATATCAGGACTGCACTCATGGCACGTCGTCATCTCATTCGTGTCAAAGTAAACATAATTGTTTCACTAACTGCGGTTAGTCAAACTCTGCAACAGTCTCCCAAGTATCCTGTTGAATAAGAGTGTTGTTGTGCTGAGAGCCGATTATAAATCCATATCCATGCAATGTTTTCTTCAGTTCCGTGTTGCCTGTAGGGGCTGCGTCAGCCTACGTAACCTTTTTTTTTTTAAATTAAATGTCATGTCCGGCACACACGCAACACATGCGTCACCGTCAGTAAAGCACCGTAGCACGACCAACGCTGCTTTTTTCTTCAGCGTGGCGATGGTCACCTGACCATGGGGCAGTAAAACAGACTTGATATTAGCCGAGTCTGAGGCCCGAGCACTCATCACTCATGCCACCTGACCTGCGCCGTGTGGGGCACCATGTGCATGAATACTAGTCCGGTCAGGAGGCTGGAAGGGCAGCAGGGTCTTGGCCTTTAACCCCTTTCTGTCTAATAAGGTTTAATTTTCGTTTACTTGACTCAAAATAAATAAACGAAATGCTGTTTTGCCGTGCATGACATGTCTTTCAAAAGCTGGTTATTTCTATCCTATGTCATCAAGCCTCGTGGCTCAGGTTATTTGTGCATGCAGTGGTGATTTCTGTTGCGGGGTACGGACAACTGGGCAACTGCATCTGTTTGCTGCATGGCCTCTTTACTTAGTTTGCCGGTGATGTTTGGCTGTATCCTAGATTAGTTTAACTTTAGCTTGATTTCCATTGCCATTCTAACATCGCTAGTCTGGCTTGTGCACATTCAGCTTCATTGATGTTTTTCCCCTGCTGGGGCTCTTGCCACGCTTGTCTGTGTTGTTTGCTTAATGTCCCGAGGCCCCGGAGCCCCCACTATGTGCAGAGTGTGGTGACCTTCATATAGTTTATATCTGCGGTGCTGTGGATCCTGGAGGCGTGCAAGAGTTGTTGGTGTGTACTTTATGTAGCAAGGGATGAATGAAGTCAGTAACTGACTTCCAAGTTCGAACCCCAGTGAGTTAATGCCCCATAAGCATAACATGTGACTTGAGAGAAAAATGCATCTCATATTACACACATTGTTCATATACAGCGCCCCCCTCAGCCAACCAATACCTAATTTATAAAAGTATATTCAACAATATGGATTTCATTATTATTTCTGTATTCCTTACATTTGTCATACGCTAGTGGCCCTCCTGCGATTGAATGAAAGGGGCGGGATTGTGTTATATATATATGTACAGAATAGATAATCTCAAGGAGATTTTATGTTAAGTAGCTGATGTATCATACTGCAAGATGTAGTGTCACTTTGTATTAAACATTCTTATGTCTGCAGCAACGTTCCAAACGTATGGTGCTGTAGGTTAAAATCTGACTAAAAAGAGATAAGATTTTACATTACACATATTTTTTACACCACAGCTGACAGCAACTTTCACCTCAAAAGTTAGACGTCAGACACACTTGGACAACAAGACACTAGCATGCACACAGAAACTAATGCGGGGAATGAGATTTTGGTATCAATTTATAATCAATTTAATAGTTTATCTCATTCGTAATTTTTGGACCGCTCGTATCTGTCATTGAGTAAAAGACCACCCCCACACAGGTTTAGTTCCGCCCCATTAAATGACGCCACTCTGAAGAACCACTTACAACTGATAAAGTTTAAGTATTTTTATATAAAAGTCAAATCTGAATACAAATCACAATCCTCTCAGGATAAATCTCAAAGTATACAAAGAATACAAAATCAATTCCAATCTCAGCAATTTAAAGCTTCGATGTGAAGTGGTTCCTTTGCGTCATCTACAGAAAGAGAAAATAATCAAGTTAAATCTGTCCCTACTCTATACTAGGTGACATCCCTACTTCGTAAGTTTCTTCCCTAAAAAGGTGTCAGCAGTTTGACTTCCAAAGAAGTTCAAACTCTCTTAACCTCTAAAGGTAACTTAAGTTTAAGAAGCAGTACCCTCTCTGCCTACCCATCCGCTCTTCTAAGGGTCCTCGGCCTACTGCTCCCTTGCGCTCTGATCTCTCTCAGCGCATCTGCTCAAGGCATCTACCCTTGCCTCGCTCTGAGCAATTCCCCTCGCTGTTCCTAATCTCCAATTGCTATCTTCTCCCCGGGGTGCTGTCCCTCAAATACACAATCACAGTGTGGGTGGAACGCCCCTTGACGCCCACCACGGACTTTCCCCGATGATGTCAGTTTCTGGCTCTTTCCATTGCTTCATCTCTTCGCGTCGTCCGTTAGGTTAACCCTTCTCCTTAGATGTCATCTTCATCTTCTTTGAGCAACTTTTAGTTGACACTTCATCCAAAGTCAGATAACCTTAAACAAGACCTTAACATTATAACTCTTTCTTTGACCTTACGAGATCCTGTGAATGGTCATTCAAAAACAAACTCAAATTCCAATCGCCTCCTCTCATGTTTAGGCAATAAACTTCGTTCGACATTTGTCACCTTAAATCTAACAAATGCTAGACTCTTCGGCTCGCACCTTCATGTAAAGACTATTCACGACTCCTGCGAGCCCACTAAATTACATACATTGGACTATGCTCCTGCGAACTCTTGGTTAGTCAGGTTATAATCACAAATGACCTAACTCTTCCAGTATTCCTAAAACTTCTTCTACACAGTATAACCTTTAACATACATTTATATGTGAACGCTTTTAGCAATTACGTTTCTTCTAGACGAATACGATTTTACATAGAATATAAATTCACACAGAATATAATTTCATACATAGAATATAAACCCTATACATGGAACATAACTTTACATAGAATATAAAGTACGTGGAATACAACTTTATATTCTCAATGGTTACTTCGTTATGTATGCTCTCTGCACGTTTCTTCACATTACATTTCTCTTGCCGTTTCTGCATTTAAAGTTACATACGTACATGAACTCTATTCTGCACGTTCTACGATCCGTAGGCACTTCTACATTAGCCCACTACGTATACGGCCTTCTAAATCTAGTACATTCTAACATGAATACAGTTATACATTTCCTATACCATGATATCATTTTAATTGACTTTATGCTATAGTCATCACCTTCACATTACGATATGCATTTCTTTCCTACGTTTATAACATATACGTCTAAATATGGCTACGATATACCTTATGTTCAAATTGCGCTCTCTCAGTTCCCCCCTTTGATGACTTTTAGGAGTCATCACTAAAAGCAATTTGAATATAATCCTTTATACAGAGCTAGTTACATCATTTCCTCTTTTCATCATTTCAAGTGCTCTCAAACTTTTATACTGTTGATCTTGCAAAACAGCTAATCTCCTTTCTTGTTCTTTCATCGATCTTTGTAACCGGTTCGACCTATACCATCTATATAGTTTCACCAATCCTAACAATGTAATTATGCAAATTAATACTATTAATACAGGTTTTACTATATACCATATAATACCTTTGCCAAGGTTAGCAAACCAACTCCCAACTTTTCCTACTCCATTGCCTACTTTTTCCCAAACATTTATTTTTGCCAAATCTTCGATTTCTCGATGAATCTGTGTAATGTTTCTTATAACCTTCTCTAGTGGTTTTGAATTATCAGGAATATAAGTACAACATTCCTGAACCTTCAAAGATTTACAAACTCCGCCTTCTTTTGCTAATATCACATCAAGAGCAAGTCGATTCTGAAGAACCATTGCTCTGATCGATTGCATCTCACCTTCTATTAGCATTAATGACCTTGCAGTACTTGCAGATAATCTATCCACGACTGTAGCTAGTCTCCTGATCTTAACATCGTTAAGTATTAAACCCAACATAGGAAACATCGCTCCAAATACGTCTCCTACTACTTCTGCATCTCCTACTTCCCTTTTCGTTCTTGTCAAAGCCTTTCTTTCTATTATCGCTAAATCCTTTGCATGATATATTTTGGGGAAGACAATTGCCAAGTAACACGAACCATACCAATTGTCAGGCAGTTTTACATAGGCATTTCTCCCACATACAAAATATACATTAGGAATAGCCTGCATCCCCTTCATAAAATCTTTCGTGTAGTACTCTAATTTAAAAGAGTGCTCGCAACTAACTTCACCTACAAATTCACTCTCATAATATGTCTTGCTTCGAGTTAAACATAACTTTCCTTTTTGCGTTCTATCCAGTGCTATTGGACCATTGCTTCCTTTCCTTTTATGTGCCTTCTCTTCTTCGGTCCAATCAGTTTTCCACTGTCCTGACATTTTTAAAATTTTCTGCCTTCTGTACCGATCATCTACTTGTCCTATAAACTTCTTTTCTACCTCTGACACTTTGCAAGTCAGATTATTTCTGCGTGCATATGATGTATCTAACGTATCCCAAGGAAGGAAGAATTTGGCTAGTCTATCCTCCTTTTTGTAATAGTCCCACTTATTCATTTGTTTATAATTCGGAACTTCAGGCAGTACCGAATCATAATTTGAAAAGTAGTACTCGAATCCTTCTTTACCATAAAATATACTAAGCAGTAAACTACACGTTATCCCATAAGTCAATGGGAGATGATGATATCGAATGCCCTCGTCTACAGAAGCCGGTAATTGCATACAAACATAGCAATCTTTGGCCTCCATGGCATCGATATATTCGTACAATAATTTTGCATATGCGTTTGACCTAAAGTTTCCCTGTGACTCATCTACGTGTAGTCTACGAGTTTCATCTGCTAGTAACGCCTTTTCATGTATAACATTGCTCTCCTCCTTCTTTCCCACAAGAGCAGGTTTCAAAGTCGTTACAAATTTTACATCTGCTATTTCTTTATCGTTTTCATGTCCTACTATGTATGATATAGTCACTACTGTAATTATGAGAAATATCACTACCGCTATAAGTGTACCTACTATACATTTGGCTTTTCTGTTTGGGTTGCCGTTCTCCATGTTGTCAAAACAGCGTGACTCTTTCTTTTGCGAAAAAGTTTATCAGTTCAGTCCTTTGTTTGCCTTGTTTTCTTCTCAGTTCGTAAAGTGCTCTTTTATCAACAAAGTCTCTTTTTCGCAACAGTGTCTCTTTATTTTTAACAACAGACAACCCTAACCCTTCTCCGTCCTCTAAATGTAAACCCTAATTTTATTCTTCTTTCCACTCGGCGCTAGGTTATCTTCTTCTTTGTAGCTTATATACAAAAGTCTTTTATGCATCAACAATTATTCTTGGACCTGCAGCCCTTGCAACTAGTTCCAATAACTCAAAACGAATGACTTTGTCTTCTTCCTCTGATATTTGATGACCAAAGGTTGGAAATTGTAATCTGTTCAACACTAAATCCTTAATCCGACTCAAATATGGGGGTATGGGAAGTGTGAAAGTCAGTAACCCCTCAGTCTCGAGTCCAGGCGTCAACATCCATATCTCCACTGCCACAAATGGATCGAGATCGATTACTTTCACACTCTTCACTCTCCCAGATTTCTGTCCCCAAGACATCTGCTAGATAAGTCCACTCTGGGGTGGCGTACCTTCTACAGGGCACACGTACCCTTCTCGACCTTCGTGGACTCTCAGTTCCTGAGTCTGTCGTTTCTTCCTCCTGATCCGATTCTTCAGCGATCGGGACAAGAGTTCTTTCTTGCTTTTCTTCCGAGCTTGGCCTTTTCTTTCTCTCCGTCCAACTGGCTTCTTCGCTCCTTGTTCCTCTGCTCCTTGTTCTTGGACCAGTCTCTTGGTCACTCTCAGCTTGTTCGGTATCTGATTCAGTTTCCCCGTTACTCTCTTCTCCTGAGGCGACTTCGGTCTCGCTAGTGTCTTGACCTTCGTCGACTTGTTCCAACACAGTTTCAGCCTCTTCGATCACCTCCACAGCTTGGCTTTCCCCCTCTATGGCTTCTCTACTTTCCGCCGGATTCTCATCCGAGAGAGGAGCTGTTTCTTCTAGAGGTGTTGGCACTCTTCGGGTGTGTGAGGCATGTATCCAGTTCGGCAGACCTCCACACTTCACCGCTGTGTTCGTGACAAGTATGACTTGAAACGGTCCTCGCCAACGCACGTCTAAGCAGTTCTTCCTGACATGCTTTTTCACCAGGACCCAGTCTCCAGGACTCAGGTCATGACACAAGTCTTGTGCTGATGGAACCTCTGCAGCCTGGACCTGGAGGGACACAGAATTAATGGCATCAGATAGTCCCTTGCAGTAGTCCAAAATCAAGTCGTCTGTGATGTTCACTAGCGCTGCAGTCGGAACCGATGGCAGTCTCATAGCTCTCCCCATTAGCACTTCATGTGGAGAGAGGCCTGTTTTCCTATCAGGTGTGCTACGTATGCTCATAAGAACCACTGGAAGTGCGTCTGGCCAACTCAGGGATGTCGATGAACAAACTTTAGCCAGTCTGGACTTGATTGTACTGTTGATTTGCTCTACAATCCCTGAAGCTTCTGGTCGATAGCTGCAGTGTAACTTCTGATCAATATTCAAAGCTGAGCACAACATCTTCACTATTTCGCTGTTGAAATGAGTTCCTCTGTCTGATTCCAAAGAGGATGGCACCCCAAACCTCGGTATTAACTCTCTAAGTAACAGTTTCGCTACTGTAAGTGTATCGCATCTACGTGTAGGGTAAGCCTCAACCCATCTAGAAAATATGCAGACAATCACTAAAACGTATCTGAGTCTGTTACATGGAGGCATTTCTATAAAATCAAGCTGCATTCTATTGAAAGGCCCCCCAGACCTTCCTATATGACTCAATGTAACTGGTGTTCTCTTTCCCACGTTTAGTTGCTGACAGATCGCACATCGCTGACATACTGCTTCTGCCGCTACTCTAAACTTAGGATTAAACCACGTTTGTCTGAATACTCTCACCATTGCATCTCTTCCTATGTGTGCTGATCCATGCAATTTCCTTGCCATTGGACTAACAAGCTCATTCGGTAAAACTGCTCTCCCATCGGCAGAAACCCAAAAATTCATCTCGCTTTTCTCACAACCCGCTGTTTCCCAGCCCTTTTTCTCAACATCTGGTGCATTCTCCTGAACACTCCTTAACTCATCCCACGTATCTACTGTGTCTAACAACATGGTCAATTCAGTTCTTTCCTGTACTCCCCC
The DNA here is from genome assembly GCF_964263255.1 of Lissotriton vulgaris. NCBI lineage: Eukaryota > Metazoa > Chordata > Amphibia > Caudata > Salamandridae > Lissotriton > Lissotriton vulgaris. Next base: position 1,544,137,227 of record NC_141695.1, on the reverse strand, counting down.
CACTTTCACATCAGTGTGAGTATATCCTTGCTCTGCGCAATAACGCGCTACTTCATCAGCATAGCGATTGCCCTGCGACACAAAGTCTACATTTTTAGTGTGCGCGGCACACTTGACAACGGCTATGGCTGACGGACCTTGCAATGCTTCTAACAGTAATCTCACGAATTCTCCATTCCTAATGGGAGAACCCGAGGAGGTCATGTAACCTCTTTGAGACCATAACTGCCCATAATCGTGAACTACCCCGAAACCATACTGGCTATCGGTGTATATGGTGACTCGAAGTTTGTCGCCTGCTAAGCAAGCACGAGTCAAAGCCACAATTTCTGCTACCTGTGCGGAATGTACTCCTTCCAGGCAGGCGGCTTCTATAACTCTGGTAATCGTGCAAACTGCATAAGCTGCTCTCAGCTGACCGATATCGTCTCTTACGCATGAACCATCAACAAAGAAAATTTCGTCAGGGTCAGTCAATGGCTCATCTATGATATCGGGTCTCGGTTTGGTGCATAGTTCAGTCACATCGAGGCAGTCATGATCTGTACAATTTTCATCTTCCACTTCATTCAGAAGTGGCATCAAAGTTGCAGGATTCAAGACAGAGCATCTTTTTAGGGTCACATTCTCGGCAGCCAGTATGACTTGCTCGTAGCGTGTGAGCCTGCTATTCGTCAGATGCTGAGTCTTAGTCCTGGTCATTAACAATTCCACAGAATGCGGTACGTACACCACTAACTGATGTCCCATCACTACGCTTTCAGATCTTTCAATGCTGACACCCGTTGCAGCTACGGATTTGAGACATCCGGGCAACGCTGCGGCTACTGGATCTAATGTAGCCGAAAAGTACGCTACTGGCCTACGCGCATCTCCGTGGATCTGAGCTAAAACCGCTAAAGCGCATCCCTCTCTTTCGCAGCAGTAAAGCAAAAATGGTTTTGTGTAGTCAGGCATTCCCAAAGCCGGGGCACGACATAGGTCCTCCCTCAGCTGCAAAAATGCCATCAAACAGTCTTTGTCCCATGGTACCGGATCACTCACTCCCTTGTGCGTCAGTTGTAATAACGGCTTTGCCTTCAGTGAGAAGTTAGCTATCCACTGTCGACAATAACCGACCATGCCTAGAAACATCCTGACCTCTCTTTGAGTTGTAGGCGCGTTCATTTTCATAATCGCCTCTATTCTGTCTGGAGACACCTTCCGTTTCCCCTTTTCAATCCTGTGGCCCAAGTATTGCACTTCAGTCTTACAATATTGCAATTTACTTGGCGACACCTTGTGCCCGTTCTCGGCCAAGTGATTTAACAAGGTGATGGTGTCTTCTCTGCAAGCTTCCTCTGTCTCTGACGCAACTAGGAGGTCGTCTATGTACTGGACTAGAACTGAGTTCTTGGGCAGTACTAGACTTTCAAGATTTCTCTTTAAAAGCTGGTTAAAAATCGATGGGCTTTCTGTATACCCCTGAGGAATACGACACCATGTTAAAACGCGATCTTCCAGCTTAAAAGCGAAAAGATACTGGCTCTCTTCGTCTAAAGGAATCGAAAAGAAAGCCTGGCACAAATCTATCACGGTAAACCATTCAGCTTGGAACGGTATCTGAAATAATATCACTGATGGATTCGGTACCACTGGACAACATGAGACAACAATATTATTAATTTTTCGAAGATCCTGCACTATTCGGTATTTTCCACTAGGCTTCTGTAAACCCATAATCGGTGAGTTACATGGACTACCCACGATCTCCTTCAGTATTCCCTGTTTAATCATGGATTCGATCACAGGCTTTATTCCTGCAATCGTCTCCAGTGTCAACTTGTACTGTGGTGTCCCTGGGTACTCAGCATTGAGTCTTACCAAGATCTTTACTGGTTCTACTCCTTTGATCAAGCCTATTTCTTCTCCAGTAAAATCCCACACCTCAGCTGACACTTTCTCCCTCAAGTCTTGTGGAAGCTCCTCCACTGTCAGGGTAGGATATAATTCCACACATTCTTGCGAATTTACAACTTTGAAATCGGCATCTTCATCGTTGGTCTGCACTTCTACTCCTTCAGGTGTGCAATGTATTGTGCAATTTAGTTTACACAACAGATCTCTTCCTAACAAGCACACCGGGCTAGAATCACAGATCACAAACTGATGTTCGTCACTGTAATTCCCTATCTTTACTGACACTGGTTCTGTCAGAGGATTCGTCATCCTCTTGTTTGCGACTCCTACCACCTGAATCATTTCTCCTGATATCGGCAGACCTGGGACTACCGCTGATCTCAACGTGGATCGAGTGGCTCCCGTATCCACCAAAAAGGTCGTAGGACATCCAGCTACTTCAGCTTCTACGTATGGTCCCCTCTGATCTACTTCCAGGGCTGCTCCTAAAGTACAGTCTTCTTCCCTATTCACTCGTTGCCCTGTAAGAGGATCAACGTAGTAGCATTCTTCTCCTCCTACAAATAATGGCATTTGTCTGTAGGTTTTCCCTCCATTCGCAATTCGAGGTGGTTGAGGAAACGGAGCTCGAGGAGTCTGAGTCCCCCCTTTGATAAACTTTCCCTTCGGGACTGTTGCTCCCTTAGCCACGTTATTCTGTACCTCTTCCTCCTCCTGTTCTAATTCCCCTGTCTCAATATTATAAGGACACTCGCGTCTCCAATGTCCCACCTCGTTACACTGATGACACCTAGTTGTCCTTTTCAGTGTTGCGATATCCATTCTCGGTCTTGGTCTTTCTTCCTCTTCTCTGCTCTGATTATTCTGTTTCTTGGCCTGCGCTCCTATTCCCTGCTGTCGCTGTCCACCCTTTCCAGCTGCTTGCATCTGTACTAACATTAACTTTTCCTTGAGCTTCTTCGCCTTCGAGTCTATCTCATCGCTACAGTACCTAGCATACCTCAGAATTTCGTCTAAAGGTTTGTTCTGCCAACAGATCAAGTGCTGTTGAATCATTAGGCTTATGTCTGGTCTCAATCCGAGAACAAACTTTGACACAAACTGTCCTATGTCCTTAGGATCCATTACGTCCAACCCACTGTATTGTTTGAATGCTTTCAGTAACCTCTCATAGAACTTGTGAACTGTCTCTTTAGGCTCCTGAGTTGTTCGATCTATCTTAACCCAGTCTATGTCTTGCACCGGCACCTTCTCTTTCAGCCATGTTATTACCCTTTTGTATTTTTCCATGACTCTGTCTGATGGACCACCTGTCTGTGTATCTCTCTGAGGCTCACAAGTGGGCCATTCAATACTAAGTTTGCATGCCGTCCACAAATCTCCGGGTACCACGATATCGAACAATGTGTTCAAATCGATCCAGAGAACCTTAGAGATCTTCACGAATCTCTCTACCTGCTTGTACCACTCAACGGGATTTTCTCTGAGTTTCGGGAAGGAATTAGTGAATGCCGCTAAATCCCCCCTACTCCATGGTACATGCACGTAGTTTCCGTTCGCGATTTCTCGCAAAGGGAAAGCTTCCATTCTCATCAGGTCTGTATTCTGAGACTTCACAAGTGTACTCCGTCTGACAGATCCCTTCTTGGACCATCTTTCCTCCCATCTATCCAGGTCCCTCCAAATTCTAATACACATGACCAATTCCCTTATGTGTACTCTCAGTCCAATCGTTCTTCGTTCATCCAAATCTAGGTCTGTGCAATTTAGCCTATGATTGGCCTGCAAAGCCTTAGTTCGTGATATGTCTATCATGTACTTGTCAGCCAGTTCAGATAACTTTTCATGAGCTGCTCTTGCCTTTCGAGTAACATCCTTGGATAAAAACAGTATCTCATCTGGAGCGTACAGATCTAACCTCTCGATTGCCACTGTGCCGTCAATTATTTCATCTAAGTCTGACTTTAAACTCATTACATCAATGCGTCTTGCTTTTATTTCGGTTTTCAGTACATCTGTCCTAGGTTGTTCTCTTACATCCCTCTCTCCTCCACTATGCGCCCTACGCCTGAGCACAGGTGAGTTATGAGGAATCTTTCTTCCATCTCTTTGTTCCCACCTCTCTAAATCCCAAGCCTTTCCATCTTCTCTTGGGGTGTGGTGGAACAATACTCCATCCCTTAATCCTACACTCCGTCTTTTCGATTCAGTTTCTCCAGACACAAGATAAGAACCTCCTTGCTGTTCTAAACCACTGTAACTCGCTTGCTGTCTGGTATCACGTAACAGACGATAAGGTCCTTCATGGCTCTCCATGCTCCCGCGATCTCTTTCGTGATCACCGGATGTATGGCGAGACGTTTCGCGACTACCTAAATTCTCGTGACTTCGTCCACTATCACCGGACGCATGTCGAGACGGTTCGCGACTCTCCATGTTTCCGTGATTCCAATGTTGCACATTTTCATCCGGAGTATGGTGTGTGCATCTGAAAGTGTTCCGATATTCCTGCGTCCTTCGTTCTCCTTCACTAAAGGTGACGCGAGGCACTTCGCCACACCCTGCACTCCTGTCATCGCACATTTGCCTATTGCCACTAATGGTAGGACAATTATCTCTCCTGCTTCCTTGACTCCCTCTCTCCCACTCCGGGCTGCTTTCGCCAGCTCCACAATGAGAGAGGACCTTGTTATCCTGGTCTCTCCATTCAGCTCCTGTTTCTAAACTTTTATTCCTAGCCTCTTCAGCCGTATCCCATTCTTTCAGATATTCTCTTAATTCCTTATAGGATTTCGGTTTTGGTCCCCTCAAATCCATTGATCCTCTTTGATCCCCTTGCTCTATCCAGGGACCCGTTGCAGAATCTAATGGGGTACTCCGACTTACTGGTGCTAATCTCTGTCTTTGAGGATTCATCGTGTTATTCCTATTCTCCATCTCTGCCCTTTCCCTGTCCCATCGTGCCTGTTCCTCCTGCTGGACCCCCTCTGGGTTGTAGATTGACACAATAGGGCCTATGGTAACAGGTACTTGTAAAGCGTCTGGCATTTGGTACGACCTTGCACATTGCGTCTCTGGCACCTTCTGGACCACGAATCTTCCCACTACTCTCTGTTCGGAACTAGTTTGGGGTATTTCCTCACTCTTATTGGAGTCCCACTCTGTTACTGGGATCGATTTATATTCTCCCCATCTAGCTCCGTCCCCTTGCTGTAATATGGGACTTGCGGATTCACCGCTATACGGAGGCGGTCTCTCTGTTAACAGCCTCTCTAACAGTTCTTCTTCCGTTTCGCTATCCTCGTCTTCCTCTTCTAGGGGTTTCTTTTCTCCCGTAGCTTCTATCATGGTGAACAGTTTGTCTGCTTCTATCTTTTGCACTCTCCACTTCTTAGCTTCCTCATCCCATTTAGCATCCTGTAATGCCTTTACTGATCGTCTCACTCTTTCTTGACGCCTCTTTACGCCTTTTGCGTGTGCTGCTTTAAACCATGCACTAAGAGCTTCGAATTGTGTTGGCCTCGGTAGAGGTCTTGTTGCAAGCATTACCGCTTTCAATTGGTTCAACACGTCTAGTTTAAATGTTCCGAATCTCGGAAACATCAATTCCTTTTCTCCTTCTGTTAGTCTATTCCACTCGGAAATCCATAATATCGAGTGTAAGCCTACATTTACTGCCATATGATAAGCTGGTGTGCCTTCTGGTGGAGCTTCTTCTCCGGCATATAAGTTTCTTCTATTCTTCCTAAAGATCTTTCTTAAGCCCTTAAAGCACTTCATTTTTGATGATCTACGATTTTCCTCTTATTAATTCTCTTCCTTATTTACGTCCTGATGACAACCACCAATCCCGGTGCGACTCTCGCTAGTCAGCCTATCTCAACGCTGTTCTACGCCGACTGACCAATCTCAGCGCGACTCTACGCTGACGTCACTTGTTCTCTCTGCAGCAATTTCCTTCGTTCCTCAACTCGTCTCACGATCTCACATGCGTTTCATTCATACGCCGAAAAATGACTACTTCCGTCCAAGCGATCACTTTTCTCTGACTGTACGGCCACAGTCTAACTGTAATTGTCACCTCAACTGGCGAGACGTCTTTCCTCGTACGGTCAGACGTTCACCTCAACTGATAGGTTACTTACACACAGTAAACGTACGACCAGCATGCGTTTACTCATACACTCACTCAAACGCTCCCCCTATCATCGGTCTGCGGGCGATCAATGGTACCTCATGACCCCCATTAAATGGTAGACAAATTACTCTGGGTGTTCGATACACCCGAACCACTTAAGCCCTCTGGACATAAGATTTTATCCGGTTGCGCGCGCTCACAACCTTCCCTCAATCACACTACAGGCATTCAACTCCGCTTGACATTACAACACAGGAACAACATAAAACACCGCAATCTTACAACGCATGACCCTTATACTCACTCTCGACCGATTCTGCTGCTTTTCTCTCGACGCACCGTCAGCACCTTCTTCGGCCGGGATTCGTCTTCTGGTCGTCAATGACTAGGGACCTTGGGGTAAACTAAACCTGGCCTAGGTCGTCTTCCTCAAGAAGATAACCATCATTACTCTGCTACCAACTGCGGGGAATGAGATTTTGGTATCAATTTATAATCAATTTAATAGTTTATCTCATTCGTAATTTTTGGACCGCTCGTATCTGTCATTGAGTAAAAGACCACCCCCACACAGGTTTAGTTCCGCCCCATTAAATGACGCCACTCTGAAGAACCACTTACAACTGATAAAGTTTAAGTATTTTTATATAAAAGTCAAATCTGAATACAAATCACAATCCTCTCAGGATAAATCTCAAAGTATACAAAGAATACAAAATCAATTCCAATCTCAGCAATTTAAAGCTTCGATGTGAAGTGGTTCCTTTGCGTCATCTACAGAAAGAGAAAATAATCAAGTTAAATCTGTCCCTACTCTATACTAGGTGACATCCCTACTTCGTAAGTTTCTTCCCTAAAAAGGTGTCAGCAGTTTGACTTCCAAAGAAGTTCAAACTCTCTTAACCTCTAAAGGTAACTTAAGTTTAAGAAGCAGTACCCTCTCTGCCTACCCATCCGCTCTTCTAAGGGTCCTCGGCCTACTGCTCCCTTGCGCTCTGATCTCTCTCAGCGCATCTGCTCAAGGCATCTACCCTTGCCTCGCTCTGAGCAATTCCCCTCGCTGTTCCTAATCTCCAATTGCTATCTTCTCCCCGGGGTGCTGTCCCTCAAATACACAATCACAGTGTGGGTGGAACGCCCCTTGACGCCCACCACGGACTTTCCCCGATGATGTCAGTTTCTGGCTCTTTCCATTGCTTCATCTCTTCGCGTCGTCCGTTAGGTTAACCCTTCTCCTTAGATGTCATCTTCATCTTCTTTGAGCAACTTTTAGTTGACACTTCATCCAAAGTCAGATAACCTTAAACAAGACCTTAACATTATAACTCTTTCTTTGACCTTACGAGATCCTGTGAATGGTCATTCAAAAACAAACTCAAATTCCAATCGCCTCCTCTCATGTTTAGGCAATAAACTTCGTTCGACATTTGTCACCTTAAATCTAACAAATGCTAGACTCTTCGGCTCGCACCTTCATGTAAAGACTATTCACGACTCCTGCGAGCCCACTAAATTACATACATTGGACTATGCTCCTGCGAACTCTTGGTTAGTCAGGTTATAATCGCAAATGACCTAACTCTTCCAGTATTCCTAAAACTTCTTCTACACAGTATAACCTTTAACATACATTTATATGTGAACGCTTTTAGCAATTACGTTTCTTCTAGACGAATACGATTTTACATAGAATATAAATTCACACAGAATATAATTTCATACATAGAATATAAACCCTATACATGGAACATAACTTTACATAGAATATAAAGTACGTGGAATACAACTTTATATTCTCAATGGTTACTTCGTTATGTATGCTCTCTGCACGTTTCTTCACATTACATTTCTCTTGCCGTTTCTGCATTTAAAGTTACATACGTACATGAACTCTATTCTGCACGTTCTACGATCCGTAGGCACTTCTACATTAGCCCACTACGTATACGGCCTTCTAAATCTAGTACATTCTAACATGAATACAGTTATACATTTCCTATACCATGATATCATTTTAATTGACTTTATGCTATAGTCATCAACTTCACATTACGATATGCATTTCTTTCCTACGTTTATAACATATACGTCTAAATATGGCTACGATATACCTTATGTTCAAATTGCGCTCTCTCACTAACAACACTTACAGAGTTTGTTAGAAAGTCACACAAAATACACCCTGAATAAACAGTGTTTGATTAAAAAAAAACACAACCATTTAACAAAAACAAACTATATACATACTAAACACAGGAACACAACAACATGCAGGTAACACGTGGAAGGTTCCAAAACTTGAGTTGTGCCTGCCAATGGGAAAGCACCAACCATCAGACAACAGTCTCATTGTTGTGGGCAAGCTTTAAAAAACTGGCATACACATTCTAAAAAAACCCTTAAGGCATTGGTGATGAATGTGCTATCCAAAACAAATGTTGTGTAATATGATATAAAACCCTAAAACTGATTTCTGGATTAGGATATCATTCACAATCATTAAATCAGTCAAGGTGTCAAAAGTGAGCCTGAAAAACATGATATTATTTGTTCTCTTAATAGCTTGTATCTGGAGAACAGAAAAAAGTTGGCATGGTATCATAGAATATACCACCTTTGTGTCACACCCCTTGTCTTTGTTTGTCAGTCTAATATGATAAAACCAATCTAAGATATACAGGATTATTCTAGCTGGTTGGATGCTTAGATAGTTCCACTCAAACTAATCACAGGTCACCTAAAACTGCAGAAAAGAACACTTGTTTAAAGAAACTTTCTTTGTGCACTAACGCACCCTGATTAAAGATTTCAGGTCAATGATATGCTATGCCAGAAGAATGACAAATAGGATCCTCTTTAATATTTACGGAAAATATGTTTCATACAGTACTTAATTTGAAAAAAATGTAAGTGCCAATGCCCATTTCAGGAGGCCACTTCAGCCTGCACCACCCATTGCCCCTGTCAGCGTTGCCAATGATAGTACCAACACAAATACTTACCATCTTACTCCTACAAACGTGACAATTCAGACTATTGCTGGCCATCCAAACAATAAGGATGGCATGGGTGGCAGGTATTCATTTTTAATGTATATTGACATATTAAACACGGTCGCTGTGCTCATCTCAAAATTAGACAGACAGCTCTGCCATGTGGTGGACTGTCATTAGTGTCTGTGTTGAGAATTAAGTGCCGTTGCTGAGCATTGGAAACCACTGCCTCAAATTTAGCACTAGTTTCACGTAGTTTGTAGAAAGCATCACCCGATTACAGTCATGCATGATGCAGTTAAGTTTAGAGTATAAAAGATAAATGGAGCTTTGTGCCTCGGGTAGTAATCGTCATGTATGTTATAGCTGCACATTCGAAGCTCATGCTATAGTATGCGTAAACAGGTAATCAGCTATTAGCACTTGCCCCTCCTTTGCTTGTGACCATTAGTACTGAAGCTTGCATAGGAGATCAGTGAGCACTGCTGTGATTGTAGAGAAACAGGCGAGGGCACACACTAGCATTGACGCTGTAGCAAGTGTGGAACATCTTTGATGTGGCAAATGTTGGGCCACACTCAACTCACTCAACATGAGAGGATAACAAACAAGCATGACTATCTAATCCAGGCAGCATTCGGGCCATGCCCTCATTTGAAGCCCATGTAAGGACACAGAAGAGCAATAGAAGGGCAACTGAAAACAAGCCCTTGTCTCTCTCGCTCTGTCTCTTGCTCTCTTTCTTGCAAACACACTTTGTCAGCAGTGCCTCAGGTTAATATGAGACATGTCAATTCAACAAAGACAAATGTATGGTTAGATGTCCCTGCTTGCAATGCAAGTCATGTGGTTGCATTCCGCAGCATATATAAGAAGATGTGTGGCAACTCTAACAGCTCTCATTAGAAAAGTCCACAAGCACATTCAAGTACTAGTGTCAGGCACATGCATCACTGGCCCAGTTATTGCCCAATTAAAGAAACTACTTACGCTGGCAGGAATGCAGAGCACCAGTGCAGCAAGCAGTTATTTCTTTAACAGTAACTGACTGCTGCTAACTTGCTTCCCTCTTGTCAGAGGAATGAAAGGAATATATTAAAGACAGATAATATTTTGACATGGAAATGATGGAGTGCTACCATTACTATTGTTACAAAAGGCTATCTTTAGCCAACCCACACACTTGCAAAGATTGTGTCATGATTTTGTTGTGGTGATAGGGAACTGGTGGACCCATGTGTGGGGATGGAGTAGATGTCTGGGCGCTGTCTCATCTTCAACAGCATGGGACCTTTACTCTGTCAGAGATTGAACTATGGAGTTCCATTTACATCACTTCTTCCATTTTTACCCAATCAACACTCTTACAACCTACATCCACCCACCCACCACGATCATGTAGGTAGATGGTTTTAGAGAGAATTCGGGGAACAAGTGCTGAGCCACTATAAGCACTATCTAGCAAAAGGCAGGAGCCACTGCACTCTCTTGTCAGCAAAGTACAATGTGTTGCTATTGTACTCCACACATATGTTGGCATATTCTACATATGTGAATGTCTAATTTGTTCTCTCTGCCTTTAGCATAGAGTGTGTCTGTGTGTGTGTGTGTGTGTGGGTTTGTGTTACTATCCTTGTGGGGACTTGGGTGTGATAACACACTCACGCTGTGGGGACTTGAGTGCACTGTGGGGACTTGAACCCAAGTCCCCACAAGGCAATGTCTTCTAAATGATAAAAAATGGCTTAAGTAACATCTGTGTCAATTTTTACAACTTTTAAAAAAACTGGCTTGTGGGGACCTGTGTTACATCAAGTGTGTTTAAATTTGTGCTCAGCTCTGCCCCCATAGACCGGTGATGGTATTGCAGTCTTAAACACACTTTGCATTTTAAACACACTTGCTCACCAGTATCTCATGCTAGCAGCACAAGGGACAGACGTTTCAAAGGGAAAGCTGCACAGTCCTGTAATTATTCAAATATTTTCATGAAAATTAACCTTTCTATTTATTAAAATTATTTTTTTATTTGCATGAAGCTATTTTAATTTAGACTTTTTGTGTCTGAAAATAGTTTGTGGTATTATAAATAAAGCTAAAAGCAATTAGGTTAAATTTCGAAGCCCAAAATACTTCACATTTGCCTTTTGATCTGAAGCTGCAATTAAATAATGATGGTGCATTGCACTGCAATAGGATATAAACTGATGTCATCGTTTTTTGCCCATAACCTTGCGTCATCAATGCCTATTGTTGCATTTCAATGCTTGTATCAGGAATTCAGAGTTTTTATGTTGCTTTGCCTTTGTTCACATACTAATATGCACTATGGAATATGTTCTTTTAGATAATGGCTAGAGGTGTGTGAGTGAATAGTTATATTGCGCTATGGGCTACGTTCTTGCATACAGTGAACGGAAGCAATGTCATGTCCGCAGCATGGGGAAGAATATATATTAACAGACAAGGGATGTCTTAAAAAATTAGTGACTTATTAAAAGATATATTCGAATATCACAATATTATTTATTTTAAGTGATTTAAAGAGCAGAACAATATGCAGAGAATAGAGCAAGCACCAGAAATTTGTGACAAGGGAAAGTGTGGGATGCGCGAATTACCATTGTGCCAAGTTGTTTGATACCTTTGCAGTAGGTCAGAGCACCCGACCATCTTTTTTAGGACTACAGAGTTAAGCAGAATTTTTGAATTTCTGCCTTTACAAGTATTATGTTAGAATTGTGACAATTATGGAATTATTTTGTAGGAACTGATTTGGTTACATGATGTTGATTGGCAGAGTATGCCACATGTATGTTGAGCCAGACTTAAAAAATGCACTGCTTTGTCATGACATATTCATACAAAGACACCAAGCCATAGTCATAGCCACACTTTGCACTTAAATACACTTTGCTCAACAGAAACACATATTAGCAGCATAAAAACAGACTTTTCAAAGTAAAAGCTGCATAGCACTATGTTTATCAAAGTATTTTTCATTCAAATGAACCTTTTCTCTATTTATAAAAATAAACCTTTATTGACATGAAGCTTTTGAATTTTGACATTTTGGGTCTATATGTTGTTGGTGGTTTGATAACATTGCTAAAAGCAATTGTTGTCAGTTTTGAAACCCAGAATACTTCACTGTTGACATTGTATCCTAATTTGCAAATAAAAAATGATGGTGCAATAGAATGCTATACAAATAAACTGATGTGATTGTTTTTGGCAAGAAAAATTAGAGGCTTCAATGCCTATTGTTACATTTTAATGCTAGTACTTACCAGCAAAACAAAGTCTTTCTATTGCTTTGCCTTTGTTTAAATATTAATAAGCAATGTGGAATACATGTTTTATGATGGCTAGATGAGTGAGAGACTAGCGGTATTTTGCGGTAATGGCTACATTCTCACAGGTAGCGAACTGAAGTAACGTTATGCCCACAGCATGGGGAAGTATATTTTTAAACGAAAAGGAAAGTTCTTATATTAATAGTAAACTGCTTAGAAGATATATTCGTATATCGCCATTATATGTAATTATCATTTTAAAAACATTTGATCCGCTTAATGTAAAAACAGTTCCAAAGGTTTTCCAAGTTAACACAGTTTGTTGACATTCCCAAGTGTGGATGAAGAGCAATCGTAGCAAGAATTGACAAAGGCATAAGGTCTCACCTATGCAAGAGTTATTGGCTCTGCCAATGTGTGTTTAGTCATTTTCTACACCAGCATACTCCAAAGTAGAGTAAAGTGTGGAAGAATGAAGAGGCATAGAGTGACGTGGCATGAAGTAGCTTAGAGTGACGTGGAGTGTAGAGTGGTGCGGAGGGTTTTGGAATGGTATAGAGAGGAGTTAGATAGAGTGGTGTGTCATGGAGTTGAATGGAGTGGAGTGTTGTGGAATGTCACGGAGTGTTGTAGAGTAGAGTGCAGTAGAGTGGAGTGGTGCGGAGGGGAGGAGAGTGGAGTGGAGGATTGGGAAGTAACAGAGAGGGAGATGAGTGTTGTGGGGTTTTGTGGAGTGTTGTAGAGTGTCGTGGAATAGAGCGGTGTAGAATGGAGGAGTATAGACTGGAGAGTTCTGGAGTGGCATAGAGGAGAGAGGAGTATTGTGAAGTGTCGTAGAGTGGAGTGTTTTGGAGTAGAGTGGAGTGGTGCGGAGAGGCGCAGAGTGGAGTGAAGTGTTGTAGAGAGGAGTAGAATGGAGTATAGTGTTCTAAAGTATAGCACAACGGAGTAAAGTGTAGTAGAATGTTAGAGTGGAGTAAAGTGTTTTAGAGTGGAGTAAATTGTTGTAGAGTAGAGTAGAATGTCATAAAGTGGAGTAGAGTGGAGCAGATGGAGCAGAGTGGAGTAAAGTGTTGTATAGAGGAGTAGAATGGAGTATAGTGTTGTAAAGTGGAGCAAAGTGTCATGTAGAGGTGTAAAGTGTCAGAGTGGACAGAGTAGAGAAATGTGAAGTAAAGTATTGTACAGTGGCGTAGAGTGGAGCTAAGTGTCATAGCGTGGAGTAAAGTGTCATAGCGTGGAGTAAAGTGTCATAGCGTGGAGTAAAGTCTCATAGCGTGGCGTAAAGTGTCATAGCGTGGCGTAAAGTGTCATAGCGTGGAGTAAAGTGCCATAGAGTGGAGCAAAGTGTTGTAGAGTGGAGTAAAGTGTTGTAGAGTGGAGTAAAATGTCAAAGTTTAGTAGAGTGGAGCAGATGGAGCAGAGTGGAGTAAAGTGTTGTATCGAGGAGTAGAATGGGGTATAGTGTTAAGTGGAGCAGAGTGGAGCAAAGTGTTGCAGAGAGGAATAAAGTGTCAGAGTGGAGAAGAGTGAAGCAATGTAAAGTAATGAGGACTAAAGTGGTGCAGAGTGGAATAAAGCATCGTAGAGAGGTGTAAAGTGTCATAGAGAGGAACAATTAAAGCATGAAGGTGTAATACAATGCAATACAATATAAACTGATTTTCTTGCTTTTGGCAAGTAACCTAGGGGCATCAAAGGCAATTGTTAGTTTAATGCTTATACCAAAAATGCAGGCCCTTTATATTGCTTTGCCCTTGTTTAAATATTACTATGCAACAAGGAATAAGTTCTTTGAGATGATGGCTAGATGAGGGAGAGAATAGTGTTGTTTTGTGGTAAAGGCTACATTCTTTCAGGCAGCTAACTGAAGCAATGTTATGCCCACCTTGCAGTAGCCTCAAAGCACTTTGGATGAGATGCATAGGGGGAGACAATTAGTGATGTCGTGAACCACCGCTTTAGCAACTAAAGCAGGTTTGGGGTTCTTTTTTGGCCTCCTATGTATGCAACTCTGCAGACAAAAGTTCATAATTAACTCGAAAAAGGAATATAAGGTTAATAAAAGAGCAAGCAGGAGGACTGAAGAACGAAAAGGGCACAAATAGAAAAGAGAAAGATGTAAGAAATATTGAATGAAAGGAAGGGTGGAAGGATGGATGAATGAGTGGGTGAGTAGATGAGTGGGTGGGTAGCTAGATGAGTGGGTGAAAGGATGAGAAAAGGGATAGGTGGATGGGCAGGATGGCAGAATAAAAGGTTGGATGGATGGGTGAGTAAATGAATAGGTGGATGGATAGGTGAAAGGATAGCAGAGTTAATGGGTTGGATGGATGGATGGATGGTTTGATGGACAGGTAAACAATGGGAAAGTAAAGTGATGGTAGGGTGTGTTAAAAGATGAAAGAATAGATGGCCGATTAGCTGGATGTGTGAATGGATGATGGATGGCAGAATGGAGGGGTGGATGGCAGACTGTATTAATGGCAGAGTGAATGGATGGATTATAATGGATGGATGGCAGAGTGGCTGGATGGATGTAGATTAAATGATAGACGAAAGAATGAATGGATGACAGAATGCAAAGTTGAAATGGTGGATATCAGTGGGTGAATGGAAGGGTGAAAATGTGATATAAAGTGCTTGAATGGAAAAGTGCAGTTCATGCACACTGCTGTCTCCTGCACATTATTGTGTCTAAACTAATTTAATGCATGCATTGGATTCATGCACATAATGCCTTTATGCACATGTTCGCTGATGCACACACTGCTTTCTTTCATGGGTGCGCTCTGCCGTAAGCGCACTTTTTTTTATAGGCCACTGTTTTCTCCCACAAATGTAATTTATGTACACTTTATTCAGGCGCACAATTGTTTCATGAGAGCACATGTTTTGTGCTCACACTGTTCATGCACAAGCACTTCATAGTAACAAATGTTTTTCCTAGTCTCAGTGAGTTTTGGAACGAGCGCAACTTTCATTTACCAGCTGCTTTCATATCTGTGCACCTTTCGTGCACTCACCAGGAAATGTACTTAAAAACTAGTGGATACCCTGGGAAAATAAACGTGGATCCCATCGTAAAAATCTGCTTTAAGTATTTGGAAAAGCCTTTGTGTGGCCTGCGTCAGTTGATATTTCAGAAATGAAAGCATTATTAACAATGGTTTCAACAGCGCCACTGCCTTCAGCAGGTGTGCTGCTAGGGAGCTGTTGTGTGTACACGCTGAGTTTACTCCTGAGTCCTGAATACAGAATATTTTATGAACACATGCCTTCCTAAGTGTAAACTTTACATCTAGGACAGAGATCTACTTTCTCGTACAAACGCAGTGAGCAAACTGGACTTTTAGGAGTGAGAATGCAAGAAGAAAGGGGCTAATTAATGAGAGGAAGACCCGGAGGCTCAAAGAATGCGTGCACACTAAAAATAAAGGCACAAAACAAGTATCCTCACGAACAGCTTGAGATATCAGACTGCTGGGGAAGGCTCTCAGCTCTGCAAACCCTGGGGGTGGGCGCTGAAAGAGGCCTGACGGAGCCGGCAAAGTCAATGTCTTTGTCATGCAGCGCTGAAGGAAGCTCCCCTTCACACCTCTTTCCCAGCCAAGAGCATGACAATAGAGGCTCTCTTGCGCTGCAGGGTCCACACCCAGCACACCTTCAGGGGGGAAGGGCTGCCAAGGAGAACGGGCAGTGAAGGGGCTCTTCACGAAGGAGGAAGGGAAAAAATCTGCAAAGGCAAAGAACACATTGCTAACGCCAATGACACATACTATCCTGTTAGGAGTGAAAATGTGAACGGAACTCACATTCTCGGACCTTTAAAACATTGTCATTTTTGCACCTTTAAGCGCTGGCTGGAAATTCATTCTGAAATAACCCATCGTCAACTATATGTCAATTTAAGTAAACTGTTAAGTGTCCATGACTGGAGCAACCCAATATTTCTAATTTGAAATGTATAATTAGTTTTCGGTACTGGTGCTTTAGAGAGGGAGTACTTTGAAAAGCACAGACAGTGAAATGCTTTGTATTCGCTTGTGCGTTTTCCCTTATTTTAATTCAGTAGGTGAGTAGGGAAAATGTCTGACTTTGCAAATTTTCAATTGTAAACTGCGTGGCTTCTTGGCACTATTGAACCTGCTTTCCTCTGTCTCCAGCAGCCCATTACTTAAAACCGGACACATGCTAAATCTGTTGAAGTTTTCAGGGTACAGATGGTGAAAAAAGAAGACGACAGACTCAGCAAATCCATGCTCCATAGTAACATAATCAATATGGGATAACATTATCTGCGAAAAAAGCATGCTCGTTTGGCTAATTAATTGACTCTCAGTTTAGAAAGCATGGCAAAAGTAAAGCTCCGTTTGGTAAAATGAGCTTTTTGTGACTGGGAATGTGCTCAAAATAATTCCTGAAGTTCTCTCTGGTTAGGTTGGCATATCCAGTCCAGTACACTCCATTCAGGGGCGCTGGAATTATGCAGCAGGGGGACCCCAAATTATGTGACAGGTTTGACTAAATTATGTGTCAAGAAAAGGCAAGTTATGCAGCATAATACAGCACATTTTGTGATAGTATTACCTCATTTTTTTGGGCAAAAGTTTAACATCGTTAGTATCTGTTTAACACCCAAATACAGCAATATGCAACAAAAAGGTGATCACTCAACCTTTGCGGAGGGCCTTTCACTGCGCAACAACACGTGTTGCTGTGTTTTACAAACTTTTTATTCATTTGCGATAGAAATAATTTTTGTGTTAAAATCTGCAGATTATGAATGATGCAGATGATAGATTATGTAGGAAAGGGGGCAAAACTATACTTATGCAGAAAACACCATGACTGCAAATTTGATTTGCATAATTCTAGTGACCCTGACTATAATGTATAAGTGACTAGTCTTTGCACTCCTGCTGATCTAAGAAACCATCACACATTTTCAAAAAGTGTTTAACTGAATTTTGTTTTCGGTGTGCACAGACAGGAGAAGGCCACATTTCTGCAGTCTGACTTTTGCTGTATGAAGGAAATAGCTTGCTGCCTGGTTCTCCTGCAAAGCAAAAACAATGACATGATGGCCAGAGCGCTGAAACCTTTCAGATTCACACCCCAAGTCACAGATCTGGGTTGAATCCATAATTGTTCTTTAGCTCACTTCACCATCCCAGATCAGCTCCAGCTTTATGCAAATCAGTCTTGGCCCTGTGCCTCATGGGAATAATGTATCCCTAACTGCCAGGCCAGGTCTTCCCTTGACTGTAAACAAGCATTCTGGTAACACCCCTCAACAGCCAGGTTAGTTTGAATCCAGAGGCAAAGTGAGCAAGGGACCCATGACTGGGCATTCCCTTCCAATTTAGGGCAAAGAAAGCAAACACAAGGAGATGATAGACGGACTGCTGAAACTTTTCAGACACTCACCACCAATCACAGACCTGAGTTAAATCCATCATCGTTCTCCAGCTACCACCCCAGTTCAGACCCAGCCATATGCGAATCAATCTTGACCCTGTTCCTCATGAGAACAGTCCAGCCCGAAGTGCCGAACCAGGTCTTCCCTAAACCGGAAACAAGCATACTGGGATCGGTTTTGAGGTAACACCCCCTCACCCGAAAATCTAGCTTGAATCCAGTGGCAAAGTGAGCAAGGGACCCACGTCTGGGCATTCCCTGTCAACTTAGGGTGAACAAAGCAAACACAAGAAGCACTGACATTTTTCAGATACTCCCCCCAGTCACAGATCTGGGTTGAAGCCATCATCATTCATTAGCTCACTTCATCACCCCAGTTTAGACACAGGTATATGGAAATCAGTCTTGAGCCTGTTCTTCATTGGAACAGTCCCGTCAAGTCAGGTGTTCCCCGGACCAGAAACAAGCATCCTAGCACTGGTTTCGGGGTAACACCCCAAATCAGCCAGGCTAGCTTGAATCCAGTGGCAAAGTGAGCAAGAGATACACGCCTGGGCATACCCTGCCAACTTAGGGCGAACAAAGCAAACACACGGAGATGATGGACGGAGCGCTGAAACTTTTCAGACACTCACCCCCCAGTTACAGATCTGGGTTGAATCCATCATCGTTCTTTAGCTCACTTTGCCACCCCAGTTCAGACTCAGGCATGTACAAATCAGTCTTGACCCTGTTCCTCATGGGAACAGTCTAACCTGAATGGAAACAAGCATCATGGGACTGGTTTCAGAGTAATGCCACTTATCAGCTTTCTGTGACTTGAGGTGAGTGTCTGAAAAGTTTCAGCACTTCGTACATCATCTCCTTGTGTTTGCTTTGTTCACCCTATGCCCAGACGTGGGTCACTTGCTCACTTTGCCACTGGATTCAAGCGAGCCTGGTTGATGAGTTATGTTACCCAGCAGCTGGTCTCAGGATGCTTGTTTCCGGTCCAAGGAAGACGTGTCTTGGCAGTTCGGTCTGGACTGTTCCCATGAGGCACAAGGTCAAGACTGATTTGCATATAGCTGGGTCTGAACTGGGGTGCTGAAGTGACCTGAAAAACAATGATGGATTCAACCCAGATCTGTGACTGGGAATGGATGTCTGAATAGTTTCAACACTCCTTCCATCATCATCTTGTGTTTACTTTTAGAAAGTTGGTATTGTCCTGACTTAGCCATTTAGTGGCTGCAGCCTGTCTGAGTCACATGACTTGGTGTAGTTGACAGTCGAGCTTTGTGTAGTCCATCTTCTCCTTGTTTTTGCCTCATTTGGTACAGACGGCCAGGAATTACACATAGATTCTAACAAAGAGTAGCATGCCAGTTTTATAGGCCACCCTTGTTTCTGAGTGGACTGTGTCACTGCTTCCCATTCCAGTCTAATACGTTAATTAAAGTGTGAGTCTAGGGCAGTGTCTCACGTGTGAGAAACAGATGACTAGTGTTGGACTTTGCCCTGTCAGCAGGGTCATTCCGAAGGTTTGAGGGTGTTTTATAGTCTTGGGAGATGGCACTTTCCTATCGCTTCTCTCAGTACTCTTCTCTCTAGACTGGTTCATTTTGAATTTTCGTCCAGTCTCTCTTGAGTGGGAGGAAGGCATATTTAGGCTTTAATTATCAGTTGTGAGACGTGAAAATCTTCGCAGGAATATATTTCCTAAATTGATACGCCTATTATATCTCAGAAATTTCTCAATTGTTTCACGTCCCCCATAATTTCTCCATTCCACTTTGGAAAGTTTGGCAAATTGTCACAGATGCTGTGGGATGGGGGTGAGTGAATACATTTGTTGTGTGAAGGGGTGAGATATGTATGCTTCCTCATTACAGACCCCATGAAGAAGAGGCGGAAGGGCCTCAAAACCCGTCGGGACATGGTTGAAAGCTGGCACGATGGGTAGCAGAGCTGCAAGAGGCCAACAAGCTGGATGGCTGGATTGTCGAGTGTGCCCTTCGGAAGCACAAGTGCATTTGTTTATTTAATACATATATATATATATATATATATATATATATATATATATATATATATATATATATATATATATATATATATATATATATACATATATATACATATATACATATATATATATATATATATATATATATATATATATATATATATATATATATATATATATATATATATATATATATATATAAAAACCATAGGTTTCACACCAGTTATAGTTAGGAATTAGCATTTAAAAAACCTATTAAATTCACTGAAAAAACCATAGGTTTGACACCAGTTATAGTTAGCTGGAAATTTTACTGACATAAAACCATTGAAATTCCCACTTTATAGTTAGTTGGACTCACTATAACTTGCGCGCCTGCAATGCACTGCTGATGACGTCACATATTACCTCACTCATGACATGGTCAGTGACATCACTCATGACATCCCTGATGACACCATCCAGTAAATGTGTGTCTTTCTGAAAAATAAATGTTTTATATATGTATATGTAAAGGTCGATGGAAGATTACATGTTTAAATAAGTGTCTTAATGGATGTTTAAAAAAAAAATGGATTGTTTTTTTTTTTTTGATTGGTGACTATCTTTCATGGGGGGCGGGGTTACGAGGAACATGGCGGCCGCTAGCTGAACGGCCGTGGTCACCTTCCCCTACCTATGGAGTAGCTAGTTTTCATGCGTAGAAAATGTATTTTTTATAAAGATCCATATAATTATATCCTGCACTCTGTATAACTTCGTAATATATCCCTGTACCGTAATTAAATTGAACTCCACTGAACTTTACAGTAGCTGCGGCTGGCTGACCGAGAATGCCCCCGAATCTTGGTTTTCGCCAGTCAGGCAAGGGTGAGAGGTGGGAGATCAGCGAAGACAAGCGCAGTTGGGGCAGTGACCGTGAACTGCTTGAGAGCGGTAACAACGTCTCTGGGAACGACGTCTCTAGGAACTGACACTGGCGGTGGGAGGTGGCGGCCAGGCTGAGGAGGACGCGTGATTCCGCACTGCTGGTGTTCCGGGTCAGCGGCGGCAGAGCCAGCGGGAGTGTCTGCGGAGCTGAGGCGGCGAGGAAAGCAGAATTAAAAAGCGCAAGTAGCGGGTTTACACGGGGGCAAAGCAGTGCCGGCTGTGCAATACGTGAGGCAGAGAGCAGCCGAGGGAGAGAAGGGGGTGAGAGTGATATATGTGCCAGCGCTCTCCAAGGATTAAACCTTCACCAATTCAGTGGTAATAACGTCACAAGTGATTTGGTAAGGTGTATGGATGTAGAGGGAGGCTGTGACAAGGGCAAAGACGCCAAAGAGAGCCTAACTGGGGCCAGTAACATCGAGGAAAGCCAGTCTCCAGAGAGAAAGAACAGATACACACTAAGAGCCAGGACAGCGTTTAATACATCCAAGGGAAAACCTGTTTATCCACCACGCATTTTACCCCCTATTTTGGTAGTAAAGGAACGGGCAAGAAGGGGGAAAACCAAGCTAAACACCTCTGAAGAGTATTTAAGCCCCAAAACCATCAAAAGCAGGGGGAAAAATAAAGGGGCAAAAGTGGCAGAAGTAAATATAAAAGTTAGCCCCTTACTTAAATCTTATTATAAAGTAATGTCTAGTACCATTACTACAACCTCTGCCTCCAGCTGCCCCCCCACTGGAAGCCCGATCAGTCCAGCAAGCATCTAACATTCAGTCTGTACAGAACAGTAAGGGCACCCAGCCCTCTCAGTACTCCCAGTCCACCTCAGCTATCTCAGAGATAAACTCCTTAAAGGGCCCGATACAGGGAGGTATCAATGGGAACAGCATTGATAACTATTCTACCCCAGTAGACGTAGAGGTAATAGTACATGCGGACATCGGTTTAAACAATCGATATTCGGCTCTAGAGGAGGAAGGCCCAAAGGACACGCAGAGCGCCATAATATCGGCCAGAAGCACAGATATGTCGAATATAGCACAAGATGTTTCTGAAAATCGGTCTGACCCTTCTGATAGTTCAGGTACGGGTGTTGTGTACCATACAGATAAACCAGATGCAAATGCAGGTTCGCTGGCAGATATCCTATTGGCCATGAAGGAAAAATCACTAGTAGGTTTAAAGTATCTGAAACCAATCAAGCCGAGATGACCAACAGATTTACAGTCTCTGAGGCCAACCAAGCAGCAATAAAGGCTTTGTGTGAAGAACTGACCAAGAGTGTAGATGAAGTTACTCTCAGGACTGAGGTAATGGAGTTGGAGATTCCTAAGATTAAGGAGTCGATGAGGACTACCGAGGCAGAGGTCACTAAGCTGTCTGCACAGAACAAAGAGCTTAAGGAAGACATTGAGCGCTTGGAAAATTATTCGCGTCAGGACAATTTGAGAATCCTGAATGTGCCAGAGTCTTTGGAGGGGGGGATATCAAGGGGTTTGTCATAGCTCTATTGAAGGGGACAGTTTTAAAAGATATGCCAGAGGTGGACCTGTTGCATTACATACAGAGAGTGCATCGTGACCCTTTCAAGAGAAATCTTACAAAGCAGAAACCCAGAAAAATTCTGGTTAATTTTTTGACATACTCCATAAAAGAACAGATTCTCTCTACTGCATTAAAAGTAGGCTCCATACACTTCAACAGTTCCAACCCCTTTACTTTTCATATACGATCTGACATTTCACATATCACTGCAGCAAGGCAGTGGGAGTTGGGGAAAAGACTGGAGGAGTTAAATAGCTTAGGAGCTAAGGCACAGTTGAAGTGACCGGCACAGCTGAGAGTAATGTGGAACAACCACATGCACCAGATCAGGTCAGGGGAGGAAGCTGACGCTCTTATAGCCAAGATTAGAGACAGAAAAGAGGGGCAGGGAGCGAAATAGTCTGAGATAGATTAAGCGGGTCTTTAACTAAAATGATGTGTAACTAGCAGGAATTTTTATAAATAATAACTGTGATTATACAGTTGCTCCATGGAGGGTATAGATGGCTAAATAGGCTTTCGCCTATTAGTAGGGAGGGTTCCTCATGGGCAGAGGGGGCACGGGGTTGGGGGGGCTGGGTAGGAGGGGGGCACGTGGTGGGGGAGCAGTGGGAAAAAAGGAAAAAAAATTCAACCTCATCTAAACCATTTGTATAACTGTGTTAAGTCTTGCCTCAAAAAAGGGTCGATGCTCACGGGTAGGAAAAGAGGACGATGGCAGCTGTGACTTCAAGGAATAGTGGGGCAATATTTATCTCGTGGAACGTCAATGGCTTAAGATGCCCTCGGAGGCAGAGGCTTATTCTTAAACGTTTAGAATTGTCAACTGCACAAATATGTCTGTTACAGGAGACACATCTGAGCTATGAAGAAAGCATCGCAATCTTCTCAAAGGTTACTTGAGTAAAGAGCTTTGGTGCTTCAAAACAAACAGCCCAAAATAGAGGGGTCGCCATATTATTAGAAAAGGGACGCCCTGTGATATAAAAAAGCACAGTCAGACTCCTCTGGTAGATGGTTGATTGTTACACTAGCATTTGAAAATCGTGATATGGTCTGTGCCTCATTTTATGGTCCAAATTCGGACGATCCAGATTATATCCATAAATTACAATCGGTATTGATGCTGGAGCCGCCACCATACGTGATAGGGGGAGATTTTATTGTCCTGATCGACTCCCTTAAGGATAGGTCTAATTTAAGTCATTATAAAGGTGCAGTGAAGGTACGTCGGGCATTAGTTAACATGATCCACAATATGGACCTAGTTGTTCTATGGAGGGAAATAAAAGGAAACGAGAAGGGGTTTACTTTTTATAGCAAAAAGTACTGTCCTTCCTCCAGGATTGACTATATTCTTTTAGATAGAGGTTCATTAGCTAACATAGGGGAGATTTCAGTGCTCCCGAGTCATTTGTCTGACCATGCACCTTTACATATTGTATATCAGATCAAGGAGGTGCAGCGGCGGTCGCTAAGGTGGACCCTTAACAGGACCAAGCTGCAGGACCCCGATGTGATTGCCGCGGTACAAGCCTCGACCTTGGAGTTCTTCATGTTGAACTCCGACTCAACAACACCCGATGTAGTCTGGGACGCCAATAAAAGCCTGGCTCAGGGGGAAACTCCACGGAGTCATCTGTTATAAGAACAAGATTGAAGCGGGGGTACTAAAGGGTATCGAAGAGAGGATTAATGGCTTGGGGAGAGAAAGAGACGGAGCTAGCAAATGGGGACTGGGAGCAACTCACTCAAATCTTGGGGAAGTTGGAAGAGGCTACATCAGAATATAGAGGGAGACTAGAAGCCAAATGCAGGGCACTGTGGGATACTAGTAAGATGCAGAATTATGAATATGGAGAAAAGGCTGGCGCTTTATTAGCATGGAAAGCCAGAACAGACCGAGCTAGGAATGACATAAAAGAACTTAAAACAAACGCCAGCGGGGAAATTTCAAATAAGACCGAAGATATACAGACCTGTCTTCTCTCTATGTTCTCAGAACTGTACAGGGAAGACTTGGCTCCCCCTCCAAGTTTGATTCAGTCATTTCTTAGCAATAAACAACTCCCAGTACTCTCGGAAGAAAGCAAAAACAACTTAGATGCCCCCATTACATCAGAGGAGATCATAGCTCAGATAAATAAATCCAAGAACAAAAAAGCTGCAGGATCAGATGCACTCCCGAGTGAAATATACAAACATCTTAAAGAGGAGCTCCTATAACCAATGGAAGATACCTTTAATTCAATCTATGGTTTGGCTGGAAAGGTCCCTAACACTTGGAAAGAGGCAACAATAGTTCTGATACTGAAACCAGGCAAGGATCCAAAAAAGGCAGACTCTTACCGCCCAATCTCCCTGCTGAATGCCGATTATAAGATCTTTATGGGCATTTTAGCAGGGAGATTGGCCAAGCTGATACCTAAGTTAATACATCCAGATCAGAAAGGGTTTGTCGCAGGTAGACATATCCAGGAGGAACAAATACAGCTTCTTATAGGTAACATCGACCTGGCTATCCAGAGGACAGAACCCTTGGCCGTTGTCGCTGTGGACGCGGCCAAGGCGTTTGACAGAGTTTGCTGGGTATATCTATGGGAGGTCCTGAAGGTTATGGGTTTTGGTCCTATTTTTATACAGACCTTGCAGAATTGTTATCAGGGTGCCTCTGCCTGAATATTTTTGAATGGGTCCCTCACTGCGAGTTTTAGGGTTTAGAGTAGGTATGGGTTTTTGTCTGGCAAGGTATTTTTTAGGTTTTAGCGTGAGTATAGCTTTTTAGGCAAAAAGTGCTTTTTTAAGGCTTACTGTGGGTGTGGATTTTTGGGGGCAAGGGAAATGTTATGGTTTCAGGTAGGTATGGGTGTTCGGGTGATCAGGGAATTTTTAGCATTTAGGGTGGGTATCGATTTTTAGGTGGTAAGGGATGTTTTAGGGTTTAGGCTGGGTATGGGTTTTTGGGTGGCAAGGGAATTTTTTATTGTTTAGGGTGGGTGTAAGATTTTTAGTGCAAAGGATTTTGTAGATTTTACTGGGTGTATGGGTTTTTGGGTCGCAAGGGAATTTTTAAGGTGTAGGTTTGGTGTCAGTTTTTGGGTGCAAAGGGATTTTTTAGGGTTTAGGGTGGGCATGGGTTTTGGGTGGCAAGGGAACATATAGAGTTTAGGGCTGATATGGGTTTTTTGGGTGGCAAAATTTTTTTTAGGGTTTAGTGTTTGCATGGGTTTTGGGGGCAAGGGATTTTTGATGGTGGGTATGGGGTTTTGGGTGGCAAGTTACATTTTTGGGTTTAAGGTAGGGGTAGGTTTTTGAGAGGAAAGGGATTTTTAGAGTTTCGGGTAGGTATGGGTTTTATGCTTTTGAAAGGAATTTTTAAGGTTTAGGGTGGCTGTGGGTTTATGGGGCAAGGGAAATGTTATGGTTTAGGATGGGTATGAGTTTTTGGGTGATAATGAATCTTTAGGGTTTAGGGTGGGTATGAGTTTTTGGGCGATAATGAATCTTTAGGGTTGAGGGTGGTTATGGGTTTTTGGATGCCAAGAGAATTTTGAGGGTTTAGGGTGGGCGTGGGATTTTGGTTGGCAAGGTATTTTTTATGGTTCATGGTGAGTATATGCTTTTAGGAGGTAAGGGCTTTTTTAGTGTTTAGGCTGGGTATGGGTTTTTGGGCTGCAAGGGAATTTTTAGGGTTTAGGATGGGTATGGGCTTTTGGGTGGCAAAGGCATTTTTAGGGTTAGGGTGGGTATGGGTTTTTGGGTTGTAAGGGATTTCTTAGGGTTTAGGGTGGGAATGGGTTTTTTGGGTGGCAAGGGCATTTTTAGGGTTTTGGGCAGGAAAGGGTTTTTAGGTGGCAAGGGAATTTTGCAGAGTTTAGGGTGGGTATAGATTTTTGGGTGGCAAATTCAGTTTTGGGGTTTTGGATGGGTATGGCTTTTTGGGTGGTTGGGGATTTTTTAAGGTTTAGAGTGGGTATGGGTTTTTGGTTGGTAATGAATCATCTAGGGTTTCGTGTTTGCATGGGTTTTTGGGTGGCAAGGGGTTCGCTAGTGTTTAGGGTGGGTGTGGGATTTTTGGTGGCAAGGGATTTTCTAGGGCTCAGGGTGGGTGTGTCCTTGTGGGTTTTTGGTTGGTAGGGGATTTTTTAGTTTTTAGGGTGGGTAGGGGTTTTGGGTGGCAAGGGAACCTTTAGGCTTTAGTGTGTGTTTTTTTTTAGTTGTAATGATTTTTTTTAGGGTTTATAGTTTGTATGGGTTTTTTGGTGGGTATGAGTTTTTCGGTGGCAAGGGAATTTTTAGGGTTTATGGTGAGTGTGGGTATATTTGTGTGGTAAGGTTTTTTTAGGGTAGTTATGGGTTTTTAGGTGGCAAGGGAACATTTTGTGTTTAGGGTGAGTATGGGGCTGTTGGGTGGCAAGGGAATTTTTAGGGATTACAGTCAGTGTAGGTTTTCGGTTGGTAAGGGATTTATTTAGGGTTTAAGGTGGGTATGGGTTTTTGGGTGGCAATGGAATTTTTAGCATTTAGGATGGGTGTGGGTTTTTGGGTGTCAAGGGAATTTTTAAGGTTAGGGTGGGCATGAGTTTTTGGGTGATAAGGAATTTTTAGGGTGATTATGGGTTTTTTGGTTGTAAGGTTTGCCTTAGGGTAGATATGGGTTTTTGGGTGATAAGAGCTGTTTTAAGGTTTAGGGTGGGCTGGATTTTTGGGGGGCAAGGGAAATGTTATGGTTTCTGGTGGGTATGGGTGTTTGGGTGATAGGGGAATTTTTAACGTTTAGGGTGGGTATGGATTTTTGAGTGGTAAGGCTTTTTTAGGGTTTACGCTGGGCTTGGGTTTTGGGTGGCAAGAGAACATCTAGGGTTTAGGGCTGAAATGGGTTTTTTGGGTGGTAATGAATAATTTAGGTTTTAGTGTTTGGATGGGTTTTTGGGACTCAAGGGATTTTTTATGGTGGGTATGGGTTTTTGGGTGGCAAGTGAATTATTGGTGGTTAGGGTGGGTGTAGTTTTTGAGTGGTAAGGGATGGGTTTTGTGGGTTTGATGGGGATTTTTAGCGTTTAGGGTGGGTTTAAGATTTGTGGCAAGGGATTTTGTAGGGTTTAAGTTAAGTATGGGTTTTTGTGTCACAAGGGAATTTTTAAGGTTTATTGTGGGTGTGGGATTTTGGGGGCAAGGGAAATTTTATGGTTTAGGGTGGGTATGAGTTTTTGGGTGATAATGGATTTTTTGTGTTTAGGGCGGTTATGGGTTTTTGGATTCTAAGTTGTGCCTTAGGGTTGATGATGGGTTTGGGGTTTTTTGGTGCCAAGGGAATATTGGGGGTTTAGGATGCGTATGGGATTTTAGGTGGCAAGGTATTTTTTTATGGTTTAGGGTGAGTATAGGTTTTTGGGTAGCAAGGTATCTTTTATGGTTTATAGTGAATATAGGTTTTTGCGTGACAAAGGATTTTTCAGGTTTAGGGTGGGTATGTGTTTTTGGATCGTAAGGGATTTCTTAGGGCTTAGGGTGGGTATGGGTTTTTTGCGTCGCAAGGGAATATTAAGGGGCTCATTATGATAACGGGCGGATCGCCACTGCCTGTATGGCGGTGGCGATCTACCCGCCAAAAGCCACCGCCCGCCTCTAACTTCCCCCGCCACATTACCATGGCGGGGGGGGGACCCCAGCGAATGGGAATAGTGTCCGCCGGTTTTCCACAGGTAGGCAATCCACCCGATTGCCTACAGGGTGGAAAAGCAGTTTATATGGTGGCGGTGTCTGGTAGTCACCGTCATCCAGATTTGTATGCAGGCTGGGATGTGCCTTTCCGTGGCGGCAACGCCACCACGGAAAGGCAGGCAGTTTTTAACATTTGGGGCCCGTAGCGGGCAGGCATGCTAGTGATAAATCCTGCTTATTGGTGAAAACAGAGTTAGAAAAACTACTTTTTAGAAGTGGGTATTTCTGTGTGCTTATGAGTCTTTGCGCCTGCCTGATGTGTATTGACCGTTTGGTTTTGACTGACAGAGAAGGGATGTGCATTCACTCTAGTCCCTGGGGTAGTTGAGGTGTGTCCTGCCCTGCGTGGGCGACTCAGTGCTAGGCTGAATAGACCTTTCCTGAATTTAGAGTGGCAGTGGGAGTTTTCCTTGCACCTGAATAGGCCTGGTCTTCATTTGGTGTGGTGGGAGGAGTTGCACATGCACCTGAATAGGTCTGTGCCTACCTTCCACAATAATGGCTCCACCCCCTGTGGTGTGTCTGGGGGCAAGGCTTTCAATATGAAGGACAGTGTTGTGCACTTCTAATATGTGGTTGAAGTTCCCTCAGAACAAAAAGACTTTGGCACTATAAATACTATGACCCCATGAAAATAAAAAGACACTATGTGGGGCACGTACCAATGACTGCTGTGTGCCAGGAGGTACCGCCTTTTGTGAATACCTTCCTGTGAAACTAACCTGCTGTGATGTGATGTCATGACAAAGTGTCTAGTGGCACAGTGACTTATGTGATTGTTGTCTAACTTTTTAAAAATAAATAATACAAAAGATATTTGTATGTAACCTTGTGTGGAGTCGCTTTTTATGGTGTGCCTAAAGTGTCACTGTTGTGCGAGTGCATTGTGCAAACGCTTTAGACATAGCCTCTGGGATAAGCCTGACTGCTCTGCCAGGGGTTGCCTTTGATGTGTTACTATCTTACCCTTACTAGACTGATGGGTTCTGCCCTACCATACCTGCATACCCTAGCCAAACAGCAACACCATGTCAAACAACTAGAATACTAAAAATACAATGATAATACAGTCCATTATTATCATTTCCTTTTTTCCATTGCCCTGCTTTAAAGCAGTGGGGCGACGCTCCTCCACCTTAGCCGAGCAGCTGCCACTGTTGAAGTGGCTACATTAGTTTGCTAAGCCACCAGACTAAGACTATCTGTTAAAGTCTTCATAAAACCTATAATCACAGACATCACTGTGGAGACATACTATCTCTGTGGGGACTTGAACAAGTCTATAAACACACACTATCTCAGTGGGGTCATGGATATCGAAATAATCAAACACTACCTTTGTGGGGAATTGAACAAGACTGTCATCACACACTATTTGTGCGGGGACTGTGGTAACGCTATAATCACACACCAACTCTGTGAGGACCTGGATATTTCTATAATTACACACTATCACTGTGGTGAGCTTGACATCTCTATAATTATAGACTATCTCTGTGGGGACCTAGCACCCTTATAATCACACACTATCTCTGTGGGGACCTGCCATCTCCATAAACACACACTATCTCTGTGGGGACCTGGGCATCAATATAACCAATCAAACGCTATCTTTGAGTAATTGAACATAACTATCATCACACATATCTTTATGGGGATCTGCCATCCCTATAAACACACAGTATTTCTATGGGGACCTGCCATCCCCATAAACAGACACTATCTCTGTGGGGACCTGCCATCCATATAAACACAAACTATCTCTGTGGGGACCCGGTTTCCCTGTAGTCACACACTACCTCTGTGGGGACCCGGTTTCCCTGTAGTCGCACACTTTCTCTGTGAGGACCTGGGCATCCTTATAATCACACACTATCTCTGTGAGGACCTGGGCATCCTTATAATCACACACTATCTCTGTGGGGACCTGGACATCACTATAATCACACACTATATCTGTGGGGACCTGGGCATCAATATAATCAATCAAGCGCTATCTTTTAGTAATTGAACGTGAATTTCATCACACATATCTCTATGGGGACCTGGCATGTCTATAATTACACTCTATCTCTGTGGGGACGTGGGTTCAATATACTTTAACTTTGTGGGACTTGAATATGACTGTCATCACATACTATCTCATCAGGGACATCAACATGTATATCATAACAGACTGTCTTTAGAGGGACTGGAACTTTACATGTATCACACACTTTCTCTATAGGTCAATAATCACCATCTTAGTGGGCCTCCCTAATCATGCACTATCGCTTTGGGAACCTAAGCTTCAGTATAATCACAACATATCTCAACATCACTTGAACATGACTGTAACTACACACTACCTGAGCAGGCACCTAGGCATCATTATAATCACATACTACCTCTGCAGGAGCCTCGGCATGACTGTTATAACAGCAAGCACCTCAGCATCATTGTTATAACTCTCTGTATGCGGGGCCCTGAACATGACTGTAATCACATACTATCTCTGCGGAGATGTAACATAACAATAATCACACACTATCTCTGAGGGGACTTGAACATGAATATAATCACACATTTTGTCAACGGGGTCTTGAGAGTGACTATAATTAAGCACTATACGAATTCTGAATGAATGTCAGAATGACTCATCGTACACTTTCTCTACAACACTTGAACAACACCATCATAATACTCTCTAGGTGGGACTTTATTATGGTTATAATCACACACTATCTCTGTGGGGGTCCGGGCATTCCTATAGTAACACACTATCTCAGTGGGGACTGGAACATGACTATTATCACACATTATCTCTGTGGGGACTTGAACATTACTATGACCACACACTATCTCTGTGGGGACTTGAACATTACTATGATCACACACTATCTCTGTGGGGACTTGAACATTACTATGATCACACACTACCTCTGTGGGGACTTGAACGTGAATATAATCACACACTATCTCTGTGGGGACTTGAACATTACTATGATCACACACTATCTCTGTGGGGACTTGAACATTACTATGATCACACACTACCTCTGTTGGGACTTGAACGTGAATATGATCACACACTATCTCTGTGGGGGTCTTGAACATTACTATGACCACACACTATCTCTGTGGGGACTTGAACATTACTATGATCACACACTACCTCTGTGGGGACTTGAACGTGAATATGATCACACACTATCTCTGTGGGGACTTGAACATTACTATGATCACACACTATCTCTGTGGGGACTTGAACGTGAATATGATCACCCACTATCTCTGTGTGGACTTGAACATGGCTATAATACCACACTATTTGTGTGGAGACCTGGGCATTCCTATAATCACAAACTATCTCTGTGGGACCTGTGCATTACTGTAATAGTGTTATTTCTGCATGAACTGCAGCATGACTATCATCGTACACCAAAACCACAATATCTGTAGGGACTTGGGCATCAATCTAATCATGCAATATCTCTGTGGGGGCTTGAAAATTATCATCATCATACACTTACTCTGTCAGCTCTAGAATATTATTATAATATCATGCCATCTCTTTGGGGACTATTAATGCACAGCCATACGTAGATGGTGCCAATTGGTGAGGTTGATGAAAAACAACTAGGTGGTCAGATGGCAACTTGGTTTTGCCATCTAACCCCATTGCAGGATCTTAAGCCTCTAAATTAATTTAACTATGTGTTGTTTTCATATTCCTTAATATTTGTGTTCACTCAGTAATAGGCTAAACATCCGTGAATCCCTGTCCATGCACTTTATATGTATGATCATTTTGTACTGTAAAATGCATTATTAGACAAATCTCTGTTCTAGGTGCACCTAGGACATAGTGACCTATTCAAATTTGACTAAAGTATCATGTTATGTATGTATGGCACTGAAAAATAGCATTTATCTATTAGATAATGAGTGTATTCAATCAGAAATGAGAATTATTGAGTAGGTCCCCACAAGGATGGTAACACATGTCCAAGTCCCCACAATGATGGTTCTGTGCGCGTGACTAAATAACAACATATTTGTAAAATTGAAGCAGGATCCTGTATTATGAATTTTTTCTTAACATTTTTCTGTTATTGGTATATTTTTAAAACATTGGGAAGGGTTAGTCCCCACAAGGCTGGTGAAAACACATAGTCCCCACAAGGATGGTAACACGTGTATGTGTGTGTGTGTGTGTATTTGGGACAGTGAGGGTGGAGGATGGGCAATGCTCAGTATGGAATGGTTTAGATTTTTGTGTGTTTGTATGTGAAGGGCACATATTTTTCTTCTATGTATGTCTCAGTTGCTCTGGTCCATCTTAATTTCTGTCCTTGGTCTTTGCCACTGAGTATATGCAACACCTTTGTATTGTTATGTTTTTGCACTCTGCATGCATCTTGTACTATCCACAAATGTAATATATCTGTGTATGCGCATGTGCATGCATATGTACAGTTGTCCTTGTGTATGTCTTTGTTTGCGAGTCTCTGCTTTACTCAGCCAACTCAGCAAACATCACAGACCAAGATTTTTTATAAAGTCTTGTTAGATAAATTGTGTCTGGCAGGCCTTCCATTGTGATCCTTGGATTGTGGACATGCCTTTTGGCCATAGATGGGTTGTTCTTGTTCTTAGGTGTGATGTTTGGATTTTTCAAAATCCTCTGACTTCAGTGTTATGTAAAAGTTGTATCTTTGAACTCATGACATACAATTATACTCTCTCTCAAAAATGACATAGCCCAGTATTGTTCTGTCTCCAAATTTGCACATAGAGCACTGGAATATTTCACGTGTCCCTATTCAATGCATTAGTCATTTTAGAAATTTTATTCCAAAATTGAGCTTTATATGCGCTTTTGATTTACTCTTTTTCAAAATGTTTACAGGGCAAGGGAACCTCCTATCAAAACCTTACTTGGAGGAAGGCTCCCTTGCTGAAATTCAGATTGGGTATTTCATCTGACTTTCAGCAGTACCAGTTGAGGATGTGGGTGGAGCCAATAGAGGAAGTGGGTGGAGCCGAGACAAAGTGGGTGTGGCCTCCCAAAAACATTTGAGCACCTGGACTTCATATTTTACAAATTAAGCACTGCTGATATCCCCATCCTCCCTGTACAAAGAAATATCATACCAACTCATGCACTTGCCCCCAAAACATCCAAAACATTGGGCATATCAAACCCCCTAATATCCCAGAATCCTGCACTCAGAGACGGGCAGATTAAACCACTCACGCCGAAAAAGGGGAAGTTCCAAAACTATGGTAACATGCAAAGAAGGGCTAAACATATAGATTTACCGCCGGAGACAGCGCCCTTTGTGTCCATCCTCTTCGGTGTGCCCGAGCTCATTAATACCAAAATTGAAAGACCAACAGACCTGGCAAACAAGGTGTCTTTCTGGCTGACAAAGAATAGACCCTTACCACCCAATATCGATGGAACGATCTTAACTGTTAGAAGGGTGGGGTGGTTGGGATCTATCCCCAAGGACATACCGGGAGACCTGGTTTTGGTCAACTTTAGGGACCCTAGAGTCATCCAACATCTCCGAAGTTGGCAGCCACAAATGGGTGATGGCCCAATCGGAACATGGGAACTGCATGACTTTTACCCCAGGACTACATATCTGTCCCCTGCAAGATCATACAATCAAAATAACTTTGGGACGGGTAGTAGTGCTCCTGGACCTAGCAAGCATATACCACCCACCCATAAGCGATTTTCTTTATTCTAAGGCATAGACCTGGTCCCCTGACTTATTAAATCCGTTTACAGAAGGGCTCCTGTGAGTAATTGAAATCAATAATGACTCACATTAAGTCCGTGGATGGTCTTTACTAAAGGAACAACTTATGTATTTCTCTCCTTTATACTCCCTGAAGGATATCTGCCTGCCTTATTTTTAAACGTGTCACCATAACATGTAAACATACCCTATTTTTTTAAAAAAACGGACTTAATTGAAATTGCTACGACCACACTTTGTAACAAAGCTGCTAGGGTTTGTTTACGATGAATTGTAAAAATGACTTTATTAATATAATGATTTGTTGTTAATTTTTTACAGATAGTGACCTTGTAAAGAATATAATTGATGTCTGCTTTTATTGTGTTTTTACCCTGTATGCTTTTATGAATTTTTTACTGAATTCGAATAAAGCTTGTTGAACTGAACTGAACTAACTATCCAAAGTACACCCTCCAGTACAAATTCTTACATGAGGAAAACTATTGAGGTGTAAATGTGCTCTTCAGTATAATATTTACAAAAAGGGGTGGTGAGGGACAGAGTCTCTGAATTAAACAGAAAGCTCTCACCCAGTCAAAAAGATCAGGGCTAGATCCAACACCGTTTTTTAGCTCACTGCTCCATCAGGATTCAAGCAAGCCGGGCCGAAGAGGCTGAAATGCCAGAAACCGGTCCCCGGTAGCTTGTCTCCTTTCTGGTAAAGAATTGGCTTAGTAGTTTAGTCTGCCCTGTTCCCATGATGCACTGGGCCAGGGACAGACTGATTTGCATATAGCCAGGTTCTGAGCTGGGATGGGGCAGTGAGATAAATAACGGTGATGGATCAAGCCCTGATCTTTGGACTGGGTAAGAGTGGTCTGCTCAATTCAGACACTCTGTTCATCACCACCCCCTTTTGTAAATCGATTTTGGCCACTATAGGTGTGGCAGGGTATACTCAGACATGAGTCCCTTTCTCACTGCTCCATCAGGATTCAAGCAAGCCGGGCCGAAGAGGCTGAAATGCCAGAAACCGGTCCCCGGTAGCTTGTCTCCTTTCTGGTAAAGAATTGGCTTAGTAGTTTAGTCTGCCCTGTTCCCATGATGCACTGGGCCAGGGACAGACTGATTTGCATATAGCCAGGTTCTGAGCTGGGATGGGGCAGTGAGATAAATAACGGTGATGGATCAAGCCCTGATCTTTGGACTGGGTAAGAGTGGTCTGCTCAATTCAGACACTCTATTCATCACCACCCCCTTTTGTAAATCGATTTTGGCCACTATAGGTGTGGCAGGGTATACTCAGACATGAGTCCCTTTCTCACTGCTCCATCAGGATTCAAGCAAGCCGGGCCGAAGAGGCTGAAATGCCAGAAACCGGTCCCCGGTAGCTTGTCTCCTTTCTGGTAAAGAATTGGCTTAGTAGTTTAGTCTGCCCTGTTCCCATGATGCACTGGGCCAGGGACAGACTGATTTGCATATAGCCAGGTTCTGAGCTGGGATGGGGCAGTGAGATAAATAACGGTGATGGATCAAGCCCTGATCTTTGGACTGGGTAAGAGTGGTCTGCTCAATTCAGACACTCTGTTCATCACCACCCCCTTTTGTAAATCGATTTTGGCCACTATAGGTGTGGCAGGGTATACTCAGACATGAGTCCCTTTCTCACTGCTCCATCAGGATTCAAGCAAGCCGGGCCGAAGAGGCTGAAATGCCAGAAACCGGTCCCCGGTAGCTTGTCTCCTTTCTGGTAAAGAATTGGCTTAGTAGTTTAGTCTGCCCTGTTCCCATGATGCACTGGGCCAGGGACAGACTGATTTGCATATAGCCAGGTTCTGAGCTGGGATGGGGCAGTGAGATAAATAACGGTGATGGATCAAGCCCTGATCTTTGGACTGGGTAAGAGTGGTCTGCTCAATTCAGACACTCTGTTCATCACCACCCCCTTTTGTAAATCGATTTTGGCCACTATAGGTGTGGCAGGGTATACTCAGACATGAGTCCCTTTCTCACTGCTCCATCAGGATTCAAGCAAGCCGGGCCGAAGAGGCTGAAATGCCAGAAACCGGTCCCCGGTAGCTTGTCTCCTTTCTGGTAAAGAATTGGCTTAGTAGTTTAGTCTGCCCTGTTCCCATGATGCACTGGGCCAGGGACAGACTGATTTGCATATAGCCAGGTTCTGAGCTGGGATGGGGCAGTGAGATAAATAACGGTGATGGATCAAGCCCTGATCTTTGGACTGGGTAAGAGTGGTCTGCTCAATTCAGACACTCTGTTCATCACCACCCCCTTTTGTAAATCGATTTTGGCCACTATAGGTGTGGCAGGGTATACTCAGACATGAGTCCCTTTCTCACTGCTCCATCAGGATTCAAGCAAGCCGGGCCGAAGAGGCTGAAATGCCAGAAACCGGTCCCCGGTAGCTTGTCTCCTTTCTGGTAAAGAATTGGCTTAGTAGTTTAGTCTGCCCTGTTCCCATGATGCACTGGGCCAGGGACAGACTGATTTGCATATAGCCAGGTTCTGAGCTGGGATGGGGCAGTGAGATAAATAACGGTGATGGATCAAGCCCTGATCTTTGGACTGGGTAAGAGTGGTCTGCTCAATTCAGACACTCTGTTCATCACCACCCCCTTTTGTAAATCGATTTTGGCCACTATAGGTGTGGCAGGGTATACTCAGACATGAGTCCCTTTCTCACTGCTCCATCAGGATTCAAGCAAGCCGGGCCGAAGAGGCTGAAATGCCAGAAACCGGTCCCCGGTAGCTTGTCTCCTTTCTGGTAAAGAATTGGCTTAGTAGTTTAGTCTGCCCTGTTCCCATGATGCACTGGGCCAGGGACAGACTGATTTGCATATAGCCAGGTTCTGAGCTGGGATGGGGCAGTGAGATAAATAACGGTGATGGATCAAGCCCTGATCTTTGGACTGGGTAAGAGTGGTCTGCTCAATTCAGACACTCTGTTCATCACCACCCCCTTTTGTAAATCGATTTTGGCCACTATAGGTGTGGCAGGGTATACTCAGACATGAGTCCCTTTCTCACTGCTCCATCAGGATTCAAGCAAGCCGGGCCGAAGAGGCTGAAATGCCAGAAACCGGTCCCCGGTAGCTTGTCTCCTTTCTGGTAAAGAATTGGCTTAGTAGTTTAGTCTGCCCTGTTCCCATGATGCACTGGGCCAGGGACAGACTGATTTGCATATAGCCAGGTTCTGAGCTGGGATGGGGCAGTGAGATAAATAACGGTGATGGATCAAGCCCTGATCTTTGGACTGGGTAAGAGTGGTCTGCTCAATTCAGACACTCTGTTCATCACCACCCCCTTTTGTAAATCGATTTTGGCCACTATAGGTGTGGCAGGGTATACTCAGACATGAGTCCCTTTCTCACTGCTCCATCAGGATTCAAGCAAGCCGGGCCGAAGAGGCTGAAATGCCAGAAACCGGTCCCCGGTAGCTTGTCTCCTTTCTGGTAAAGAATTGGCTTAGTAGTTTAGTCTGCCCTGTTCCCATGATGCACTGGGCCAGGGACAGACTGATTTGCATATAGCCAGGTTCTGAGCTGGGATGGGGCAGTGAGATAAATAACGGTGATGGATCAAGCCCTGATCTTTGGACTGGGTAAGAGTGGTCTGCTCAATTCAGACACTCTGTTCATCACCACCCCCTTTTGTAAATCGATTTTGGCCACTATAGGTGTGGCAGGGTATACTCAGACATGAGTCCCTTTCTCACTGCTCCATCAGGATTCAAGCAAGCCGGGCCGAAGAGGCTGAAATGCCAGAAACCGGTCCCCGGTAGCTTGTCTCCTTTCTGGTAAAGAATTGGCTTAGTAGTTTAGTCTGCCCTGTTCCCATGATGCACTGGGCCAGGGACAGACTGATTTGCATATAGCCAGGTTCTGAGCTGGGATGGGGCAGTGAGATAAATAACGGTGATGGATCAAGCCCTGATCTTTGGACTGGGTAAGAGTGGTCTGCTCAATTCAGACACTCTGTTCATCACCACCCCCTTTTGTAAATCGATTTTGGCCACTATAGGTGTGGCAGGGTATACTCAGACATGAGTCCCTTTCTCACTGCTCCATCAGGATTCAAGCAAGCCGGGCCGAAGAGGCTGAAATGCCAGAAACCGGTCCCCGGTAGCTTGTCTCCTTTCTGGTAAAGAATTGGCTTAGTAGTTTAGTCTGCCCTGTTCCCATGATGCACTGGGCCAGGGACAGACTGATTTGCATATAGCCAGGTTCTGAGCTGGGATGGGGCAGTGAGATAAATAACGGTGATGGATCAAGCCCTGATCTTTGGACTGGGTAAGAGTGGTCTGCTCAATTCAGACACTCTGTTCATCACCACCCCCTTTTGTAAATCTCTTCAGTATAAAGCACACCTCTTAAAACTAGAGACCTCAAATGCTTTACCGCGTGACTTCTTCCTTGCCATTGGTTTCACTAGACTTTGGGATTTTGAGCAAAGCCAGATCACACTCTACTTTAGTATAAATGGCTTTGTGCCAAAACCTATGTTTTTCACGCTGTTCCATGCTAGACACGCCACTGTTATGTAAATTAATATGGAGTTGATGCAATGCGACTTTGGTGTTCACTGAGCGTCAACCTTTGACCGAAAAGTACTTTTTGGCCCTTCAAAATATGTTGTCTTTCATTGTGGTGCTTTACATTGCTTTGCGCAGTGAGATAACAAGGACACTTTTGTAAATGTGAAACCCAGTTTTTATTTCAGCTCTAGGAACACTCCTTTCTTTACCAGGGTGTCAGAACTCAAGTCCTTGAGGAAGAGGACTGGGTCATGACCCGGTATCAACATTTTCTTATGACTTGTCCCTTGTCAGGCCTTATTTTCTCTTTTGACGCTGAAACCCTCATTGTACTTCCCGAGTTTCTAATCTTTTTTTTCTCCAACACATTACTAAGGCTGAGGAGTTGCAGAATGGCTTCTCTTTAGAGCCATTTTTTCCTTCGAAGAAGTTGTCAGTGAGCTATAATGAGCAGTAGCTAGGCCCCAAATTATTAACCACCCTGGGAGACAGAAGCAAAGCCATTTTCTAAACCACAATCTGTAATAGATTATCACAGACACGATTATAGGACGACAAATTGGCAGTTACAATGGACCTAGAAGAATTACAATTGTTGAACTAACTGACCAAGAAAGTCCTCCATGCTCCAAACCCAGGACTGGCCCGTGCAGGTAAAAAGGGTGCAGCGGTGGGGCGGTGTAATGAGCTGCTCCGCCTGGTTATGTGTGTTTTGGAATGTTGGGAATTAGAATCTTGGTAAGGTTTGAGTCAGTTGATCTATGGGCTGAGCGGCATACAGACTGCTCCTGGTGGGGTTCTTTATTTATGTATTTTCTTTCCTGTAACTTCAATCTTCAATAAATGTACATGAAGTTACCAACCTCAAATGGACTATGTTATTTCATAACTTTACATCTGGCGACGATGCAAAGAACCTATGCTTTAATCCTCAAGAAAGTTAAAAATAAGGACCTTCACGACAAAGGAAACCTGCAGAAAAGCAGCCCAAGCGTACTGGCACTGAGAACCCCACTAGTGACCTCCCACCGGTCGCCCTCTACACCAAATGTACCAGTTTCTGCTTGGTTTTCAACTCTACTGTCTGCTCGCATTGACTCCTGCCTTAGAACACTGTCCTGCCACCTTGTGAGTGTCCTGCTTAAACAAGCGTTTCACTACCTGACCGGTTTTGAGGACGAGATTGCAGAGCAGATTACATAGAGATCGGAGATCGGAGAAAGAAAAGATGAACAGGTGACCTGTGACTCTCAACAGGAGTACAAGAGATTGTTTTCTGCTTTCTTTTCGATCTACACATTTATATGCCCTCAGTGACTTTCTCTGTCTCACGTTTAAAGGAGATTTACAGTCCTCAGCAGCAGTGTATCAAGTGTTTCACGTGAGCATTTTCTTAAGTTTACAACATACTTTTTACTCTATTAATATTATTAAGTCTCGAGCATGTAGATCCTGCTCGCGCTTTTCCCGTTATAGATTTGTAGCTTTCAAATTCAGCGCGCGGCACCTTCAAGCATCAAGCCTTCCTTACTTGGTTTCCCACTGTGACGACGTCTCACAGCGACACTACAGTCGTCCGGCGATTTTTGGAGCAACGTTCAGCCATGAGCCACCCGGCTCAACGTAAAAAACGTGCCGCCATTTTAAATGTGTGCCTTTACTTCACTTCAATGGTAATTCCCTGCAAACTATGTCTCAGTACCAATCGGTATGTTATTGGATTTTGGAAACCTTCGTGAATTCATATCAAGAAGTCCTTCACTGTGGCTTCTTCCGATCCATCGACTCGATTCAGGGACTTTGGAGAGTTTTATTTCACCATCCGCAGGTTCTGTTTCACTACTGGCTGACTTCATACACAGATTTTCTGTTATGCTGTGTTGTCTAATAGTGCCACCTAATGGTTATTTTCCAATAATAAATTCATATGCTCATTCGAGTTAGAGACTGATAATGCAGATTTTCTACCCATTAATTTACTGCTCTACATAAAACTCAGCTCCGTCTAAAGTTGCGTCAAGTGTTCTCCATCAGCAGAATTTTTATGTTATGCAGATGCTATCACCTTTCTCTGCTATAATATTTCTACAGTTACATTATCTTTACAGTTACATTAATAATAAGTACTTAATGATTTGAATTTTACAGTGATTTCCGAATGAGCGTTACAAAAGTTATTTTAGTATAAGCGTTTCATGATTTGTGTACAGGGATATCTATCTAAAAATGAAAATGAAATGATTTTACAATCATAGTTAGTTTCCATGCCTCACTTACCCCACAGTAAATTGGATTTTAGGGTGTGATTTAAAAAATCTATATATATATGTTCATATACATATATATATATATCAGGTGGTAGTTTTTCAAATATTCTTGATGTTATAAAGTGGGCTATTGCATTCTACTGTTTTTTAAAAAAAAAAGAGAGGAAAAATGCAAATGCATTCTCCTCTGCACTTTTAACCACACCATTGCAAATGCATTCGTCTGTGCACTGTTCTTAAAATTTATGGTTTATTACGTGTGGTCCCTTAAAAATGCAAATGCATTT
Source organism: Lissotriton vulgaris (assembly GCF_964263255.1). Classification (NCBI taxonomy): domain Eukaryota; kingdom Metazoa; phylum Chordata; class Amphibia; order Caudata; family Salamandridae; genus Lissotriton; species Lissotriton vulgaris. The sequence continues at coordinate 1,544,096,429 of NC_141695.1, read as the reverse complement.
AACTGTGCACTGTTCTTTAAATTTATGGGGGCAGATTTATGTTAACTGGCGCATCTTGAGGGATGCGCCAGTTAACGTGCACCACAGCTACGCCACCCATGGTGCAAAAACGGCACAGATGCGTGACGCATCTGTGCCGGAAATGTGGCGCATTGCTGGAGTTGCGTCGCAAGCGCGACGCAGCTCCAGCAAGGCTCGGGGGTGCCCCATCTACACAATGCTGCATCAAGACCTACGCCTGCTTCAAGCAGGCGCAGGGTTTTGACGCAGCATTGGCCAGAAAGTGACCAAGTGAAATCTCATAGATTTCACTTAACCACTTTCAGGAGGCGTTCCTTCGCAGGAACGCCCCCCCGTGCGCAGGAACGCCTCCTTATGGCGCAGGGCTTTACAACGTGACGCATCTCCTAGATGCGTCACGTTGTAAATAGGGCGCATAGTTTGCGCCGCAGTTGCGTCAAATAAAGTGACGCAATTGCGGCGCAAGGGCATCATAAATCTGCCCCATTGTATTTTATTACGTGTGGTTCCTTGAAATGCAAATGCATTTGACGGTGCACTGTTCCTTAAATTTAGGGTATTTTATTATGTGTGGTCCTTTAGTAATGCAAATGCATTCGACTGTGTACTGTTAACCACACCAAGCTTTTAAACTCCTCATGTACATTTCATGTATTGCAATTTATGCACATGTTGTACTGTGTTTTTTTTTTTTTATACCTTTATTAAACAAATGCACAGTACACAGCGTCTGCCCACAACCCAAACGGGCCGGCCGCTATGACATCAAAGTGAATTACGAACCACAATAAATTGCGGAAAAGTCAAAAGTCGATGCAATACGGTGCAGCGGTATAGACATCATATAGAGGATAAGGAAGGTTCAATTTTGTAATTTTGTTGAAATTGAAACAAACAACAAAGACACTCACATGGTGGCAACAATATCTAGTTCATGGGGGGGTAGGAACGGGGGAAATCAATATATGAGAATGGGACCAGTTCTGCAGGGGGCATGGAGACAATGAAAGGAATGTTGAAGAAATGGATGCTAATCAAAGGGAACATTAATTACGGAGATGAGGGAATAGTCTCAGTATAATCAAGTGGTGGGGTACAAATGTCTCCCCGGTATTCATTCCACTGCGCCCAAATCCTACCCCATTTCTTAGGACGACCTCGAGCCTCATAGACTAGACTGTCTTTTCCCGAAACATGCACCAGTCCATGTTATCTTTCCAGGCATTGACTCCCGGTGGTCGGTGGGAGCCCCAAAGTTGCGCTATGTCTCTTTTAGCAATCATATTGCCTAGGGTGACCCAGAAGGTCTGGGCGGTCGTACAATCCGTGGGTTCCCACACATTAAGCAGGCAGCGTCTCGCCTCAGGAAGGAGGGGGACCCCAGTAACTTGCCCCATCACATCATGCACCCTAGACCAAAAGGCGGAAATAACCGGACATTCCCACAAAATATGAAGAAAGGTGCCGTTCATTCCACAGACACGCCAACACAGTCCATCAGTTGCGAGCCCCATCCGTACCAGACGCACACCAGTCACATATACTCAGTGGAGGATCTTCAGTTGCACAAATCGAAGCCGAGCTGGAATGGCCACCTCCTTGGGAGAGGAAATCGCCATTTGCCAGTCCTCGTTATCTAATTCGAGGCCATCCGCCACCCAGGAGGCCCGAAGTTTCACTAGAAGGTCCGCCCTGGTGTTAATGAGCTTTTTGTAGATTAAAGAAATCGTGCTTTCCGGGACATGGCCATCCAGAATACGGTCTTCCAGCGGGGACGACTGGGGAATGTCCGTCCCCGGGGGGAAGGTTGAAAGCAGGGCGTGTCGTACCTAGAGGTAGCGAAAGTATTCCTTGTCGTCCAGTTGATATTCTAACTTCAGGGCCTCAAAGGACTTGACTGCGCCTTTGGCCCAAAGATCCTCCACCTTGCTAATACCAATCATATCCCATCTATCAAACCCTTTCGTACGCCACAGGTTACCCAGCCGTTCAGAATCATACAGCGGGGTAATGCGCGTCAATCTATCACTCCAACCCGTAGCCACAGCCGCGTCCTTCCAGGCACGCACGGCACACCTCGTCGGGCCAGTCAGAAGCCGGAGTGGTGGCTTCGAATATAAGGCTCTGTTAAAGTTGCCGCCCGGCAGCAGGAATTTATCCATGGCGAAAGCGGGAGTGGGCCCTGGGGAATACGTCACATGGTTGATCGCACTCAATTGGGAGGCCCAATAATAACGCCTGATATCAGGCAAAGCTATACCGCCATCATACCATGGAAGCGTAAGTTTTGATAGGGAGATACAGGCCCGTCCGTCTCAAATTAACTGCCTCTGAAGGCCTTCCACCTCACGGAAATAACGGGAAGGAACAGGATCGAAAAAATTCTGTAAGGCATATAAAAACCTGGGGAGGGACATCATTTTAAAAAGCGCTGCTCGTCCCAGCGGGGATAAAGGCAAAGCACGCCACCTTCGTACATCCTGCTTGAGGCGACGAAGAGGAGCATAGAGATTACGGTCATAGCGAACGGAGGAGTCCATAGAAATAAAAATCCCCAAATATTTAAAGCCATCCGCAGCCACTTGAATCAGGAATCTACGGGGTAGCGGAGGCAGCACCCCCGCTATAACATAGACACACGATTTGGTCCAGTTAATGACAAGCCAGGAGTTCTTCCCAAAGGAGGTGAGAACATCGAAGAGCACGTTGAGAGACTTCTGGGGTGAAGTGAAATAAAGAAGGATATCGTCTGCGTATAGCGAGACACGATCCTCCAGATCTGGTGTCCACTGGATCCCTTTTATCGAGGGCTCCCAACGGAGCCACGCTGCGAGGGGTTTCAACGCCAACGTGAAAAGAAGTGGAGAGAGCGGGCACCCCTGACGGGTGCCACGCCCCAATGGAAACGATGCAGAAGCTCTGCCGTTTACTACAACCTGGGCTAGTGGCTGCTCATACAGCAGCCGCACCCATGCAATGAAACCAGGACCGAAACCAAACTTAGAAAGGGCAGCCCATAAGTACGGCCATTCAATGGTGTCAAAAGCCATTGTGGCGTCCAAGGACGCCACCACTGCAGGTTCAGAGAGAGTTTCAGCTCTCACGAGGACACTGTGAAGCCTCTGGAGATTGAGAGCCGTATTCCTGTGGGGGATAAAACCGGACTGATCCGAATGGATCAAGTCACAAATCACTGATAATAAACGATTAGCCAGAACTTTGGCCAGGATCTTAGGCTCAGCGTTAAGCAATGAAATGGGGCGATACGAGGCACAGCGGTCACGAGGTTTGACGTCCTTATGAATGACCACTATGGTAGCCAGGCGCTGTTCGGGGGGAAGGAGGCTTTCTTCGAACGCATCAAGAAACATAGTACGCAAATGGGCGGCCATTTTGTCCGGTCGCAGTTTGTAAAGTTCGATAGGCAAACCGTTGGGCCCCATTGCTTTGCCCGATCGCAAGGACCTAATGGCGATGGCAATCTCATCCACAGTGAACGGCGCCTCCAGAGCCAATCTATCCTCCTCCGACACACAAGGGAGTGCGATGTCGCGTAAAAGCAAACAGGAATCAGCCTCATCACGATCACTCACAGATCTGTATACTGTTCGGAAATGATCCACAAAACATTCAACAATCTCGCCCGGATCAGTCATACTTTCACCCGTTTCGCAGATTATTTCCGGCACCACACGATTCAGTCTATCAGCTTTGTCCAACCATGCCAGGAGCTTACTAGCCTTATCACCCACATCATATAAACGACCCAACTGATTCATACGCATCACCTTAGCAGCGTCAGTGACCAGGGCTCTATAATCTGCCTGTTTCAGCTCCAGGGAATGTAAGAGCGCAGGTGTATAATCTCTACCCAACTCAGTTTCGAGTTCTGTTATTTCGGCCTCAAGAGCTGACACAGCTTCCCTCCTCGCCTTCCTATCGGCAGCAATAAGGGACAGCGCGGAGCCCCGTATGACAGTTTTGAAGGCCTCCCACAGAATCGTAGGGGAAGCGACCGATCCCACATTGTCATCAAAATAACAATCGATCGCCTTAACCAAGTTCAAACGAAGCTGAGGATTCCCAAAATGCCAGGGAGGAATAGGAGGGACCCTACAGCCAGAAAAGCCGCCCACCGAGACCTCAAGCAGCAGAGGGGAATGGTCAGAAATACCCCTAGGGAGATGTTGGATCCCACTAACCAAGGAGGAATTGGCAGTTAACATCAAAAAGTAATCAATTCTCGAGAGGCTACCATGTGCACCGGAGTGAAAAGTGTACTGAGTCTGCGCGGAGTGCAACATCCGCCAAACATCCACCAGCCCAAAGGTCTCAAGCAAGTCAGTCAGCCACATCTGGGACAATGGGAGAACCCTGGGGGGTAGCCGGTCACACTCACCAGAAATTACAGAATTAAAATCCCCACCCATAATCAGGAGACCATCTGGAAGCCCTAGAAGAGTCCTACCAAGGTCAGCATAAGTGGTGGCCTGCAGTCCCGGGGGGATATAAACAGCAACAAGTACAACCAACCTCCCCTCCCATCTCCTGGAAACAGCAGCATATCGGCCCGATCGTCGAGGGGGACATCATCGATTGCGAGGGCCAAAGAGGATTTCACCATTATGCCAACCCCCCGGGAACCGGATGTAAAGCCAGCGTGAGCCACAAGTCGGTAGCCTCGGCGGTCAAGAGCTTTGCAAGCATTCCCTATCAAGTGGGTTTCTTGGAGGAAAACAACATCTGGGGAATGGCGTCTAATGAATTGGAGCACAATACCACGTTTAATCCTGTCTCCCAAACCATTAGTGTTCCAAGATAGCACTTTCATGTCACCCCCCCCCCATTCCAGTATGACTCCCATACCACCACCACCCAAAACCGCAGAGCAAGGATACGTATAAGCGATAAAGTACCATGTGAGAAAGAACATAGAACACAAAAACAACCAAAACCCATCCCCCCACCTCCCAACCAAAAACCCGTTACAACACCCCCCACCCTGCACCCCTGCTGACTCATGAGCCACCCCAAACTGCAGTGTGCCTGTCGCCCCTTCCAAAAATCTACACAAAGAACCCCTGAGGAGGAAGGGAGAGACTATCCCAACCCGCCCCACCCTTGGGCCTAAAAGTGAAAGTATACAAAAATACTCTGCAGATAATTACGACCCAGAGTCGGACCCCAGGACCCAAAGTCATTCTTGCGCCGATGCACCTCCGTCCGCGCCTCCGGGGCCTCCGCTCTCGGCGTCGTCCTTCGGCAATGAATCCAGCCAGTCACTAACACTGTCCGGTTGATCAAAAAAAAAGGCACGTTCTCTGTACTCAATACGTAGACGAGCGGGGAACAACATCGCATATTTGAGTCCCATATCTCTCAGGCGGCGCTTCACTCCCAGGAATCCAGATCGTTGCCGCTGCACCTGAGGAGTAAAATCAGGGTAGATGGAAATGGAGCTGTTCTCAAATTTCAGCGGGCCGTGTCTACGAGAGGCCTGGAGAATGGCGTCCCTGTCCCGAAAGTGAAACAGCCTAGCAATAATAGGCCTTGGGGGGGCCCCCGGTTTGACCTGTCCACCTGGGAAGCGGTACGCACGCTCCACCGCAAAGAATTTACTAAGGCCTGCGGGAGCAAGTTTGCCAACAATCAACTCCTCGACCAGTAAATCGATCGACGCAGCACCGCTGTCCTCAGGCACCCCGACTAGGCGAATGTTGTTCCGTCGGGCCCGGTTATCATACTCCTCCATACGTCTGGCCAAAAGATCATGTGATGACCGGAGATTCCCGATCTCCGATTGTGCTTCCGCCATATCGGTAACCAGACTGGTAGCCTTAAGGTCCAATTCCTTGACCCTCTCATTAGTTTTAGCCAGGTCTGCTCGAATGAGAGTGACATCGACCGCCACCGTGTCTATCTTGGACACGATGGCCTCATATTGTTGACCCATATCCGCCTTGAGTCCTGAAATGGCGGCCATTAGATCTTGTAGGGACACCTCCGATGCAGCCACCGGGTCCGTCCTCATGTCTTCAGTACCGCGGCCAGCAGCGCTGGGGGAGCCTCTTGGCTGTGTATAACGGTCTATCACGTTAGTCTGGACCGATCCCCCACGGTTGGTGACTTTCCTGCGCTTCTCCAGTTCTGGCTTCGTCGCCATGTTGGAATCGGCACCTTGTTGGGTCTTCCTGGTAGCGATAAGATGGCAGCGACTCTCCAAAGCTCCTCTGTCGTGGAGAATTAACAGATCGCCGGTCCAAGGCTTGGTCAGACGTATAGCTGGTCTGTCCACCGGAGTCAGGAATGCAATGTAGATCCTCGGCAATCAGTTCGACAGGGAAACAGAAACCGAAAGTGAAAGTGGCGACACCACCGGTAAAGCAAATGCCAGGCGACCGTTGTTGTTGAATTACTGCTCGGCCATTCCAAGCAGCAGAGTCCCCGGTCCCGTCCGGGGCTAGGCCTGAAAACTTAGGATGGCGTAAAATGGGTTCCCGAAGTCCGATCTCGGCCCGGAAAAGTGTAGCAGCACCAGGACGAGTAGTACTTCAAAAGCCCATCGAAGTAACCAGGATATCAGAAGGATAAATCAAGAAGGGCGGCACGGGTCTCGGGAGCTCTCTGCTCACGCGACCATCTTGGATGCCCGCGTAGCTCCTCTGTTGTACTGTTTTTATGGTGTGTCCCCACATCTACTTATGTGGTGTGTCCCCATCTATTTAATGTGTTTAACACACATTCGTACTTTCGCACACTTTTCTTTGTGTGTTTTACTGTTTTAATGGTGTGTCCCCAAATCTACTTATGCGGTGTGTCTCCATCTATTTAATGTGTTTAACACATTCGTACTTTCGCACACTTTTCTTTGTGTGATTTACTGTTTTTATGGTGTGTCCCCACATCTACTTAAGTGGTGTGTCCACATCTATTTAATGTGTTTAACACATTCGTACTTTCACACACGTTTCTTTGTGTGCTATACTGTTTTATGGTGTGTCCCCACATCTACTTATGTGGTGTGTCCCCATCTATTTAATGTGTTTAATACACATTTGTACTTTCGCACACATTTCTTTGTGTGTTATACTGTTTTTATGGTGTGTCCCCACATCTACTTACGTGGTGAAACACACATTTGTACTTTCACACATGTTGAATTGTGTCATGTTGTGCGTTTTGCTTTTCGTACTCTTGTATTTATTTCATGTCGGCCCGGCCAGCTTCCATGATCTTTGTACCTGAGTCGCTTCCTGTTCTTGTTGTGGGTGTGTTTTGGTTGTTTGTTTTCGGAAAAAGGGAGATGGGTGATTTAGTTGTTTTTAGTGCCTCCTTTCTTCCTTATTTGTTTCTCGCACTACTTTATCATCTCTTGTCTATTTTTCATGCAATCTGTTTCATTTATCACATCTTGTCGTGTTTTCTCTCGATTCAATTAATGTTATTTTTGTTTTGCATTTTTAAAGTTTCTCCTTTTCATTAAAAAAAAAGGGAGTTGATGTAATGAGCTGCTCAGCCTGGTTATGTGTGTTTTGGAATGTTGGGAATTAGAGTCTTGGTAAGGTTTGAGTCAGATGATCTATGGGCTGAGCGGCATACAGACTGCTCCTGGTGGGGTTCTTTATTTATGTATTTTCTTTCCTGTAACTTCAATCTTCAATAAATGTACATGAAGTTACCAACCTCAAATGGACTATGTTATTTCATAACTTTACAGGCGGGTGGGGGAGTGGCCAGACGACAATGAGGAAAAATAAAATAAAAGACAGAAAACCACTTTCCTCGCGCTTCCTTCTTTGCAGAGTCTGCGAGCACAAGGTAAGTGGTTTTCTTTTATAATTTTATTTTCCCTCGTCATCGTCTGTAGGCTCCCCCTCAAACCTGCCCCACCACTTTTACATGCACTGGCAACTCCTGCACCGACCAACAGATAGACTGGCTTATATGCCATGTTGTTATTCAAGCAAACACAAAAAACACACCTGCATGTTTTCAAGCAGCATCAGACAAATACAGATGCAGACACAAATATATAAATACAAGCAACACACCGGGGGCCTGATTAACAGCTGCCTAGTACTGGCAGGGTGCGATCACTGTCTGCACACTGGTACTCTGTGGAAACACCCAACCAACACCTTGAAATTAAGAAGTAATCCCCACAGAGTAGGTAACAAGTATTCTGAGCTATTTTTTCGGTGTCAAATTACCCTGGGAATTCCTAATTCCATGTGGATTAATTCTCCTGTTTCATGCTTCCATTTACCACCTGCTCTGAGAGGGGTGTGAATGGGAGTCAGGCCTATTTTCTGGTGGGAAGGGGAGACAGTAGGGTAGGTGTCAGTGTACATTGCAAGCTATGTAAAGGGATGAGTCCCATTACAGGCTATCCCAGTGCTATAAGATTGAGTTAGGCATTGGCCAGACTTCTGTTGTGCCCACAGCCCCTGTCTGGTCCACACAAGGTTTTGGTTCCCCACTGGTATATTAGAACCTGGGGCCTCATTTATGAAAAGTGACGCATCGCTGCGTGAAAACAGCGATGCGTCACTTTTCACTGCGTACTCCTTGCGACACCAATGATGCGTCACATTTAATGTATGATGCATCATGTCGCAAGGACTTACAGATACGTCAGTATTTCTGACGTATCTGTAAGTGCAAAAGTGACGCATTGCTGGAGTGTGTCACAAAAGTGACGCAACTCCAGCAATGCGTCCTTTCACATCGGGAAAGCCCCATGTGAAAGGGCTTGCGTCAGTCCTACGCCTGCTGTGAGGCAGGCGCAAGATTTTGACGCAACAGCATCCTAAAAGTGACGCAGTGAAATCTCATAGATTTCAATGCGTCACTATTACGAGGCTTTTTGCGGGGGAACATCCCCTCTGCATACATTGTACCTGATGCAGGTATAATGTGGCGCAGGGGTTTAAAAAGTGACGCATCTACCTAGATGCGTCACTTTTTAAATATGGCGCAACAAGGTGCATTTTTTACGCCGCTGGTGCGTCACAAAAAGTGACGCACCGGCGGCGCAAAACTGACGCAAGGCCTCATAAATAAGGGCCCCTATGAACTGTGGTTATGAATTGCACAGGCCTCACATCCTGCACAAGTATTAGGTCTGCAATTTCCCCTTACTGGGAACCAAACATCTAATTGAAGTGCTTGACTCTCTCTCTTAGGGTAGCGAAGCCGAGCAGTCCAAGGCCTACTCATGGGAGGTGGTTTGGCTAGTAATCACCAATAACTGAAACACAATAATAGCACTTGATAAAGGATTGTCAAGTCAGTGCCTTTTCTTTTGGAAAAAGGAAAAGTACATTTATTTCTCTCCCACAAACACACAGACACATACACAAGCACATACACACACTGCATTAATTTACAAATATACGTGTAAGGCAGATTGAAATTAGCTTAGACAACATTATGAAAGCGCATTTGACCCCTAAGCAGTCAAGCCCAAGAAAAAAACAGTACCCCCACCTACACCTGACAGCACAACACAAAACAAGGGGGTGTCAATTTAAACCAGGCAGAACTATTGGCTTTATCAGGGGGCATCAAAACAGCTAGCCTCGTGGCTTTACAAAAGGTGCACCATATTAAAAGGCCAGCAAACCACATGTTAGTACCATTATTTGCACGATCACTGTAAACATGAATGATTAATGAAGAATTAAAAATCAACATAACATGTGTCTGTGTGTATTTCTGCACTTTCAGGCCACATAGAATGTAGCCAATAAACCAGTCTCTGAGAGAGCTGCACTCTGTGTGCTCTTTACACATTTTAAGGTCAATTAAAATGCAACCATAGAACCTGACCCAATAGAGTGCCACACACCGTGTTTTCTTTATACACCTTTAAGCCACATAAAAAGCACCCGTAGAACCACCACTAGAGATTGTTACCAAGCTAGCTGTAGAGCAAAAGCTGCAGCCTCAAGAGTGTTTAAAATAATGATGAGAATCCTAGCGGGTAAAAATGTCCTAGACCCTGCAAACGTAGGGTTAGTACATTTAAAAAAATTCCAGTGGAGGGGTCTGCTGCACTCCTGCAACCCCAGCAACATTTTGATTTTGGTGGTGCCCCTGCCATCCTGGGGCCACCACAGGGCAAGAAAATGTGTAAAGAGCCTCTCCTAGGGCATTTTTAGGATCTCCAGCTCGAGGAGCTGTGAAGATTTTCTGAGTGCCGCTCCCGCTGTCCTGCAGAGAGCTTTTCCTTTGTTATTTTCTTTCTGCTACTTTTTATTCCCGGGTGACCGAGCCCACTGTAACCTAGGTTAAGTAAGTTGATGGGGATAGCATTGGGAGCACACTCCCAGTTGCCACATCGGCTCCTGCTCGCACCCGCACCTTGAGTGAGCCACGCGGGACTGGCACTTCTTCGGCTGCACCTGCATTCCCACAACAGGGAAGCCTGTCTACTGGTCCTACCGGTGGTGGGAGCAGCCATGTGTGGCTTAGGCTTTCCCTGTTTCCCGGGCTTAGAGATGGGGTTGTGCGCTCCTTCTTGCTGCTGGGGGGCACAATAGTGCTCCCTATTAGAAATGAAGTTCTTAGTTGGCTGAGGTATGCAGGAATCCTCACTCTAGTCAGGGTAAGCTGGCACACACTAAAAGATAGCCTGTGCTCACCCTCTGGTAGTTTGACATAGAGCTGTCAGGCTTATCTAAAGAGGCATTGTGTCAAGTGTTTGTTCAACACAAACACTCCGTAACACAATGATTACACCACAAAAAAACTCCACAAAGGTATAGAAAAAATAAGTGATTAGATTATAAACAAAACAAGACCAAAACAACAAAAATTGAACCATAGGTACTCAATTTACGAATTCCTAAAGTTTCAATGAAAATACTGTGCTTCACGTAGCACTCGCTTCACAGGTTACTGACACTCTTGCTAAACCAGGGTAAAATGACACAGATCCGATCAGGGGATGGGAAGTGATTTGCACACAGGATCATGAATAATACAGTGCTCCAAGAGGAACTGTAGTAAAAAATGATAAGTCTAGTCACTTGAAGAAAGAAGGTATAACAGGTATAAACACCCCACAGACTCCGCTGAGCATAATACCTTTGCAGGCAGGGGAAACCGACATCGCCAACCCTGAGCGCTGAGTCTCACGGAGGAGGCTGTTGGGGAGTTAGTAGGACTCGTAAGCAGGGCCCTCATCACTGGTTCTCTTGGGAGGGGCCGCCGGCAATGGAGAACACAGCACTGCTCCAGCTGATGTGGGCAGCTGGCAGGGTGTCAATGAGGGTCACTGGGGAACTACTTGTAACCACGGCAGCGCATTACAGTAGAGCTGTACTAGAAAGCCTTCTAGTAGTGCTGCAGCAGTGTTCAAAGCAGGTACGGCAATTTTGATAAGCACCGGGCACTGATAGTTTCAATCCCCAGTGCAGGTCAGAATTGAAGTGCTGACTTTTGTAGGGTCCCTCTGAAGGTAAGAGAGCATAGCACTGGCCTTTGTAGAACTAGGCTTCAACGCTCATGAGTTCCAGAGTCTGGCAGCAGCATAGAGGGGGAAAAGGAAGTCCTTTATGACCCTGAGACTTCTTAAACAGGAGTCAAGCCAGCAAGCCCTTGGAGATGCTTGAAGGAAGTCCAGCTTTCCTTCAGCAAAGTCCCCCTTTCTTCCCAGTCCTATCTGCCATGGTACCTCTGGAGGTGTCAATCAGCCCTTTGTGTGAGGACAGAAGACTACATATTCAAGTGAAGTGTTAGTCCCTCCCTTTCATCCTGACCAGGCAAGGCGGAGAACAGCCATGACAACGCGGGGATTACCCCGCAATGACATTACAATGCAGGGATTACAACGAAAGTCTTTACAACAACTTTCACTGGAGGGCACTGTTGGATAGGGAATAGTTTAATTTTCTATCCAACTCATTCCCTACTGTCAAAGTAGGCTGGAGTTGGAATAGAAAATTAAACTATTCCACTATCCAGCGCCCTCCAGCAAAAGTCGTTGTAACGACTTTCGTTGTAATCCCCGCGTTGTAATGGCATGTGGGGTAAAAGCCCGCCTTGCAACGTCATACAACCGGCAAGGCCATCAGATTGCAGATGTATGGAGATGGTTTCTCAGACACACCTATCCATCCTATGTTTGTGGCGTTCTAGATGGAATGCACAAAGTGTAGCTCTCACCCAGCCCAGACATGTATTGGAGACAGGCTATCAAGCACACAGAGCAGTAAGTGCAGAGAAATGTCCACTTTCTAAAAGGAGTATTTCTAGAACAGTAATATTAAAACCAACTTCACCAGTAAGGAGGATTTATGATTACCAATCCAAAGATATAAAACATGAAAAAGGTACTCACTCATATCAAGAATTATCACTTAAAAAGGTATAATTGAATTTCCAAAGGTAACCTATGAGAGGGTTAGGCCTCGCAGTGGTGAAAATCGAATTTAGCGGTTTGTTATTACCAGGACATGTAAAACATTACAGTACATGTCCTACCTCTTTCGTATGTAGCACCCTGCCCTTGGGGCTCCCTAGATCCTACCGTATGGGTGACTTGATTAGCAGGAGTAAAGCGCTCGTAATCTTAAGGCCAACAAAAAAGGTTCAGCAAAAAGAGGAGGAGGAAGGAAAAAAGTTTGGGGTGACCTTTCAGAGAGGGCCATTTTCCATCATGCCTATTTTTCCTTACTGAGTTGAACCCCTGGTGGCAGAATTGAGCCTCAGTTGAGAACCCCATGCATGACCCACACTTGGGTAAAAATCAACTGCCAGCTGCCAGCTCCTGCCCCACTCAAGGGTTATTTTCAGCTCGTGAACAGAGCTCCATGAGCCCTGTTTCCCAGAAAAGTCAATGTTCACCAACCTTTAAAAGGCCATAACTCGTGCCCTATTGGGCTGGTTTGGATGGCCATGGGCACAATTTACACAGGGTGATGAGTTCTTGCCACCAGGAGCAGTTCAAGCAGGCCACCTGTCTCAAAAGTGTTGTAATCTACAAGGAGCGGTTCCACAGTCTCCCTGTGCCAGCTTTCTTCCTCATCTTTGTCCCTGGACTCAGAAGTCCAAATGTTTCCCCAATAGGTTCCGAGGCGGTGTAAGAAGGCAAGCCTCACTGGCGCTTAAAGAAACTCAGTGGTCCTGGGGTCAACTAGAGCAGAGCCCTTAGTCTTTTTTGGCATCAGCAGGTTTATCCTTCCAGATGCTAAGGCTGTCACAGTCCTTTGGTCCAGCAGCAAAAAGCAAATACTGACTAAACAGAACTATCTCTCCCTTGTGCAAGAGTTCTTAAAAAGGTGTGGATGGTTCTAGAAACATGGCAATCCTGGGCAATCCTAAAGTTCCACAACACCCAACCCTCCTGCACAGCATGCTGGGAGAGTTCAAGAAGGTGTCATCTAGGAGTCACTGGTCACATTTGCTCTTGGGGCCTCAGCTGTGCTCCTAGCTAATATCATTGCTAGGCCTTTCCCATCAAAGTTTCAAGGAGCCCCCCAACAGCGTTGTCTCCATTTGTATGGACATCCTCTTTTGTTCAGTGGGCCTGGACTGTCCCCAGCCCTGTTAAAGTGTGACAGATAATTAACAGAGACACATTTTCATCCCCACTCATTTCTCTTCAGGAGCTGAGGTAAGCACTGTATATTATTACCGTTGTGTGGGGGGCCTTTCTTTCCTCTGTAATTAACTTGGTCCAGCTGGGTGACAAAAGGTCTGGTTTCTGATCTTAAGCAGAGCCATAGAAAAAGGACAAATCTGGATGACCCGTAAGATGTACATGTATGATCTAGGGACCTGTGAATATGAATTAGGTGCCTGTTTTCCATTTACATCCCAGTTAATACCTCATGGGACTGTGTGGACCTAAGGGAAGCAAAACTGCACTCTAAAGCACTTTCGTACTTTTTATATCATAAAATTTCACAGCAGACAAGATAATAAATCATACTGACTGTACATGTAAATGTCCACTAATATTATACGGCCTATCTCAGGTCAAAGTCTAACCCTGCAGAGTCCCTTCTGTGCCAGGCTACTTGTGTGCTGTTATCCGGCTGTGCATGATGGTAGTCTTACACTCGCAGCCCGCAATCATGTGCACAGGCATGTGCCTGTGTTCACATCTACCATAGCTGAGTTGCAGTGGCCTTATCTTTAAAGGAAGATACTGGTGGTAAACTTGCGCAGTCCATGTGATTACCATGGGTGAAACATATTTAGGGAGACTCACCAACAGTGAAAAGTCCATAACTGATGATCGAACAAATCTGGGCGCACTGAATGGGCTAAACCTAATTGCAACAGAAAAGGCAAACAGTGACAACACATAGACCATCACAAACTACCTGCATATAGGCACATGCACACGAAAGTGGATGTGTAAGCCTTGATTGACTATAACCTCAATTTATACCATTACAGTTGCAGTAATATAGTAGCATGGCACAGGAAAACCAGTTGTTATCACCATTAATATACTGCACTTATTAGTTCCAATTTTAAATAATTTGCTGGGGCGCTCAGTTTACAATAAATCTACTACTATTTTGTGCTATTACCTCAACTAGTCACTTAACGTGAACCCAAATGGTGACAAATACCCTAAACATGTCTTGTTAATGTGAGACATTTTGTCATTCGTTTGTCTCTTATGGAAGACCAGTTTTCATTCATTGTTTGATGTTGCTTTTTTTTTACTTTGTTATATGGAGACTAGTCATGTGGTTCTTTTTATACTTTAAATATATTGGGCCAAATTCACAAAAGTAAACTGAGACAAAAGTCTAACTTCACGACTTTTGGTATTTACAAAGGGCATTTTTATCAAAAGTTATACTTTACGACTTTATAACTTTCGCTATTCACAAAGGGCATTTACGAGTAGCAAATGCTCTTTGTGGATACCGAAGGTCGTCCTGTTAGACTTTCGTTTCATTTTGCCCATTGTTCTTTAACTCTATTATTGCCAATTGCGTGTCAACTGGATTTTCTCATACTCTTCTTTAGTTCCCTGTTTCTCCAGTTTAGAATATGCTGCACTAGGCTTCTCTCATGTTCCTGGAGAGTGTAATTTCTGTTGCACTACACAAATGAAGGTGGGACTGTTACATGGCAATGGAGCAAACGAATTGAAGACTAAAACTGTAGAGATAAGAAAGATTTGTAGACACTAAGAAAGAAATAACACATAAGTTGAAAAAAAATAAACCAGTTATATAAAATGAACACACACATATTTTAGATCCCTGGAAAATGTAAATAATATTTTCGCTTTGTTTTTTCAGATGATGAAGTCTTTATGCCCATCGATGTCGAAAGGAAGGAGTATGTTCTGAATGACTCAGGAATTATCTACCGGGGTCATGATAAGTACATTACAGAGCTAGGATGGAATTTTGGCCAGGTATGTTCAGTTCATTCAACAAAAAAGATGATGGGGCAAGTCAGATAGAAAATATGAAACTGTGGATATTTTCCAGGCGCCAACATAAAGTACAGCAAGAAGATACAGGCATTAGATTGTTCAATAAAATCTCTTCAAAAGAGCCATCCCTTCTCATTTGGTATAGAATGATAAGTAGCTGCAAAAACTTGGTAGAGCTTAGGAAAGGGTTAAAGATAAATAAAAGTTAGGTACAAATACTTCAATGATTGTCCTAAAGTAAAAGTATGAGGTATCTTAAAGAACCAGAAATAAAGTATAGAAAACGTATTTCATTGAAGTTCGCAGGTAGCAGACAATATGACATTTAAAGCATTGAAATGTGATAGGTTTGGGATTTTGGTTTAGGAATAATATGAGTGTTAGGCTTTTGGGTCATGGTGTAGGATTAGGGCTCAGGGCAGTACTTATGGTTAAGATTCGGTTTAGGGATTACAGTCAGAGTTAGTCATAAAGCTGCAATACGTTTAATTGATTTAAATCTATGCGTTTCTCTGCTTTTATGATTATACTGTAGGCATGTATTCTATATTTCCCCTTTTAATCTGCAAGGTCATATATCACATTCTCTTCGGATGCATAAAGTATAAAAGGAACTGTTATACAGTTGTTAATGGGTAGCATAAGAGTAAGCTATTTGATGTATTCTACTCCCTTTTGCTGGGGTTCTCTAACTCTCTATAGAATAGGTTTTGCTTCCAGTTATACACTCACCCAGCTTGCCCTTTTACTGACTACTATCTCTGCGCAGTACTAGGGCCTGGCTGCTATGATATGAGAGCCATTCTTGAAGGGAGGACTTTAGTGACAGTGAAAGAGCTCAGAAATATACTTCTGAAGAAGCTAAATAATTGTTTTCCTAACATTTATGTGATTTTTTTATTGTTAGTTTGAAAACAAAATTCTGGATTTGTGTCTCACCATTCTGGATAAGAGTTTGGAGCACTGCAAGGAACCATCCTTAGATTGCACACAGAGAAATAATCCCGTCTATGTGAGCAGAGTTATCAGCGCAATGGTGAGCTGGAGATTTCTTATCTTTGGTGAAGACGCAGTTGTTTTGAAATGTGGTCCTCGGAAATTCTCACTTTTCTGTTTCTCTAGCATGTGGAACATCCTGATAGAGTTTACCTATGAACTGCTGTGGTGTTTTTTTGTCTTTTATTTTTTTCAGTCTTTCCCTATCCACAATGTGCCTTTCATCTAGATCAATCATTCATATTTTTCTCTTGAAATAAAAATAAAACTATAGAATAAGATGATTAAAACTTGAATGTATTTAATGCATTATTCTATGGCTATATTCCCTTAAAATAAAAAGAGATAAGAACTTAATATTTTCAAAAAACACCATAGTGATCTCAATTCAATTTGTCAAATTTGTCAACATAGTACTATTTACATACATTACTTCCTACTGGTAGGAACTTGACGACTGGAAGCATCTCAAATACCATTGAATTTGTCCTATTAAAGTCAAGGAGTAACTTGACACAGTGATCATGCCCTTGGTGGCACAGTTATAGATCTGTCATGAATGCTACATCATACAAGAGTATGCAACTAGTTACGATCACCCTTACCCGGCACGTGTACTCCTATTCACATTATGCCTCCACCATCTTGTTCCAGTCTACAAACTTAACTCTGCCAACAGCGGTTGAGTGTGGCAAACCTAAGAATATGGAAGACCGAAGAGATCAACAGGCCTTAGTAAAGAAGAGTGAGGGTAGTATCTTTTATATATTACCATGATTACCAGCATCTAATACTGAATCTCTGATTCCCACTGCCACATTGGACCACAAGGATCAACTATTTTAAGTAAGTGGTTCTGAGGGCTCTTATGAACCCTCCATATTCATTCATACTTCGACTATTACCATGCAAATGAACATGGATATGGAATTATTTTCCTGTCAAGTTCACAGTTTCATAGTTCCAAAACAAAATTAACCATTAATATAAGTCCTTCGTACAATGTCAATCAGTCAGTCAATATTCTTTATTCGGTCAGCATATGACCATAAAAGCACATTAAAATATATGTGCATCATAATTTTCAAAAATATGTAAATTTTTTGATTAGGAACACTAAGCGCACATTGTAATGATAATACTCAAATAAAAGTGTTAAAACGATAAATGGAAGGGCAGACACTCTTGTAGATGGTAATGAGTAGATTTATTCTTGTAGTAAATTACAGTCTTTCAGTTAGAAGAAGATCTATATCATATCAGGTAGTCTCTGGTAATGCCCCACCAGGAGCAAGGTCCACTCTGCTCAGCCCATCACACCAACTGACTCTCTCAACATACAAAGCAACCCCAACATTCCATGTGACATTATCGCAGGCTGAGCAGGCAGAGAGAGAACCACAGTGGAGAGACTGAAATGGCAATAAGCACATTACAACACATCGCCCTCCTTAATAATTAAACAATCAAAGGAATGGAAGAAAAAGAGAATGTATTAATATATAAAACCAAAACATCCCCTAAACACACAAAAGAAAAGGAGAAGAAGAGAATGCATTAATAAATACAACCAACACATCCTTCCCCTTTGATAATGATCATAAGCACAAAAAATGCAGAGATGGAAAACGCACTTTTGACAGAAAGAAGAAGACACAGTATCAAAACAATATAATACCTCCTTCTCCCTGAAAATGATCATAAACAAAAGAAATGCAAAACAAGAAAACACCTTCTTAAAAACCAATAAATCCAAAACCGCACACAATACTTAATGTGCCATACACTAAATCGGTAGAAAAACAGCAGCAAAACAAATCAAGCACAATACTAAACCAGCATAAACTGGGGCAAGACAGGGATCTACAACCCTAACTGCACAAATCCCAAAACAAAGGGTAACAAGTGTGATGAGAGGAGTTAGACTACACTTGAGGTAACTCTCCACGTGTGTACCCGTCACACACAGTCTGAGTAGCATATAAACATAACACCAGACAACCAAAAACCTAGGGTATCCCTTAACCCCACGTGTGTAGCCTTCACACACAGCATGCACACACAAATCAAAACCTAGGGTATCCCTTAACCCCACATGTGTAGCATGGACATCTGACATAAAGCAAGTCAAAAAAACAAAAACTCAGGGTATCCTTTAACCCCACATAACTTAGGGTATCCTTTAACCCCACAAGTGCAATACTCACATCACACACAGTCTATATAGTAAGTGTAGAAAACACCAAGGAAATCAAAAACCTAGAATAAGACCCAAAATAACTGCAGGGTGTCCTGTAACCCATGACACACCAAAGACCGACTAATCTGGCATCCCAAACAGACAACAAAGAAACATTCATGGAAACCAAACAGTCACCCAAAAGCATACAATAAACATTAGTTCTCATCTACTTCCAATTAAGAACTACAACAAAATAAACTGAAATAAATAAGGTAGTCACCGCCGATCATACGGGTATGGAAGGAGTTCACAGAATTCACTGCTGTTGTTCACCGAGGTCTCTCCAAACAACTCATTGTCAAAATCCAAAATGTGGTGGCAAAGTACACCTTGTCTGATACACGAACTGTCTCACTGGAGGTCATGGAAAATCCATGTCATTTTGTAGTGAAAACCAGAACACGATCTATGCTCTTGAGCTGTTTTTCATGAAGTGGTTCTTCTAACGTGTGTTACAGTTGACTATATCCATATCCCAAAAAAATATGCTGCAGTATACTAATTCCGATGATGGAACATTGTTGTCAATAAAAAAAACTTAGCTGCATCCTGTCAAAAATAAGATCACTGCTAACGTTGTGCCGGAAACTAAGGAAACTCAAAATGGTGGCTTGTGTGCACGAAGACATTCATGCGTGATGACATCACACGCATGACTCACAGCAAATAAGACAGTCCAGAATGGCCAACATAGCGAAAACGGAGCAGCGTAAGAAACGCTTCTGTTAACAACTTGTTGAGAAGGTTCTATTGTGCTTTGGCTCACCAATACCCCCTGAAGATTCTGTGACGTCATTAGTCACTAACTGAGGCGGTAGGAGAAAGACGAATCCACTCTGCAACTATCAACCGTCATTTAATGGAAAGAAGCAGGTAAGACTTCATTTTTTGCCATAGTTCAGCAAAAATTTCTCCCAAAATTAAAGTAGACATGACATCAGCACCACCCAGTGGCTTGAAACAAGTACTTCTATCTCCGAGGCTCGATTTATGCCTCCGGACAAAGACAAACCAAGTAACAGGTAATTTAGATTAACTTCACGCTCAGGGAAGAAACTGACAGCAAACATTAAATAGAGTTACTCCTTAAAGAAACGGATTCTAAGTCCAGTACAGCACAGCTCACTCTTGATGGCATTAAACCACAAACAAAAACTGAGTTAATGGGCTGCACTGTGTGCCACACTCTCTCTGTGGTGCCAGGAAACAAAAGCCTCACTCTTCGCAGCTGCTCTTTGCCATATCATACTTCTCCAGCAGCATTTAAAAAAAAAAAACAGCCAAGACTTCTAACACTGCTGCTATATTTCTCCAATCCTGACACTTCAAATGCTTGAGGCTTCACATTAGACAGTCTCTCACTTGGTTAAAATGGAAAGAAACTGACACAAAGCGTTGAGGGCGACCGTTGATAGGGTCACCTGTGGGGCATATGGGGTGCCTAGTTTCATCCATTTTACATACTTGAAATCTTTAAGTCTTTAAGTCTTTGAGCACCAAAACGTTAAATCCTTTTTAAAATCGCCTCATCATTTACTTAATCAGCTTCACTTACTTCAGTTTAAAAAGTCAAGTCCATGCCAGGTAGCTCCATGGGTTCTTTGAATCGTCGCCAGTGTTAAAACGATAAATGGAAGGGCAGACACTCTTGTAGATGGTAATGAGTAGATGTATTCTTGTAGTAAATTACAGTCTTTCAGTTACAAGAAGATCTATATCAAATCAGGTAGTCTCTGGTAATGCCCCACCAGGAGCAAGGTCCACTCTGCTCAGCCCATCACACCAACTGAATCTCTCAACATACAAAAGCAACCCCAAAATTCCACGTGACATCATCGCAGGCTGAGCAGGCAGAGAGAGAACCACGGTGGAGAGACTGAAATGGCAATAAGCACATTACAACAAAAAGCTTATAGATATTTCAATTACAAGATATTTCATTTCAAGTAGGCTGGCTTGTGTTCACACAAAAATTGCATATTTCACTAGATTGCAGATTAATCTTAATCAATCCACATATATCTTTCTCTTTAACATGTTTAAGGCTGAGGAGAGCTAATTGATAACTGCAAAACATAAAAGAGGCGAGTTTAGATTTAGTAAATAATTCAACCCTTCTTGATGTGAACTAAAACCAATTTCATGTAAAATAGGGCATAATAACAGGCTCAAAAAGTGCGATACAATGTGCAAAAAAGCATGAAGTGTTTCGTGGCTTGAATGGACAATCCGTCACAAGGGCAACGCGGAAGAGAAGCATCTTTTACAGAATCTCTGATTTCTTCTGCCACATTGGACCACAAGCATCATTTATTTCAAGTAAGTAGTTCTGAGGGCTCTCATTAACCCTCCATATGCACTCACACTTCGACTAGTACATGGGAATGTCCATGGATATGGAACTAATTTCCAGCAAAGTTTACAGTATCATACTTGCACAGTGGTTTAGCAACACACTTTGCCGCCCTTAGCGGTTCTTGCCTTTACCGCCCACGGCGGCAGCATGGAAGAGCGGCGGGTGTGGGTGAGTCCTGCGTTTGCCAGCATGCAGCAAATACATGTAAGAGGGAGGCTGCCGCCCCCAAAATCCCGGCCCTAACCGGGTGCCACCAGGGGCAAACCGCTCCCTGCTATCCCCTTGCTATGCCTCTGTACTTACAAAACAAAATTAACCATTATTATAAGTCCTTTGTACAATGTTGAAAACTGAAGAGAACACATCCCATCCTCCATCTGGGTATTAAGTTTTCTTCCGTGTTATATGTGTATTTATGTAAAATATTGGTAAAGCTGTCAAGTTTTCAGTTTGATTAGGAGTGGCATGTTCATGCTTTTACTGTGACTGCCTGTGAAATTTCCAGATCTCATGTGTGACTCTGAGTGACACTTTCTAAAAAACTGAAAAATATACAGCTGCTTATTTCATAAGCTTCACCTGTTTTTCATTTTAAGGGGAATATTCCCAAGAACATGCGATAATCATCGCCAACCTAGGCTAACGCAATTTTACATAACGTCGTCTATCGCAGGAAACTAACGCCGTGTTAACGGGGTATTCTCAACACTCCGGCAACAGGCGATAGTTCCCCAAAAATGCGTCAAATGTCCGCGTTAAAATTACTGGGATGCCGAGAAAGAAGGAAACCCGAATGTGAAAACAGTTACAATGGGCCCAACAGCGATAAAAATATCAGCGATAAGCAGCGCCAGGCGTGCTATTCCCACGTCAGGTGGAAGAAAAATTCACCATAAAAGCTGCAAAACAAAAAAGAAAAAAAACAAACAAACAACTGAAAGGCACCATGGAGGAATCTGGAGCAACTACAGAGGTCAACCAGAACCCCAAAAACTCCCCGGAGGACCAGCCAGGAACCTCGGGGAAGGAGAAGGGCAGAGAGAAGAAGAAGAGGAAACTCGCGATTCGGTCCGCAGGAAAACAAGAACCTGATTACGGAGGTGATAGAACACCACCAACAACTGTTCATCAACTCCACTGTGTCATTGGCAACTAAAAATGCAATATTGCACTCCATCTTGTCAAAGGTGAATGCAGTCGGAGTGCAGTGCCAAGAAGCGCTGGAATGATGTGAAGCACATAATCAAGCTGAAACTCGCTAACAACTGGAAAGCAGCAATGCAGACTGGAGGTGGGATTCCAGCGCCACAGCAGGAGCTGGATGAGATGGAGGAAATGGTGTCCACAGTCATCAGTGGGGAGACGGTGGCAGGAGTTGGGGGACCGGACACTGCTCAACATGAACTGGCCCACCAACAACAGGGTGAGTAACGACCAGGGACTGGGGGGACGGGGGGAGATGGGCACAATGGCACACATGCACAATTAAGTACAGCACAGTGCACACCCACAATGACTCTAGATCATGTCCCTGATCTCCTTGGCATACTGCAGTACACATAGAAACAGCAAGTAGGCCCCCGTCGACAATGTGCCCAGAAGGGGTCCTCCCCACACATCACTAATCTCACAACAAACCCATGCACCTGTGCTGAACCCAGCAAAGCTGCGGGTTCATGAGCCACACTGACAATGCAAGTGACACTGCATACGATTAGCATGGCTGCAGTCCAATTATCATGACATGGTGCACGCCACAACACTGAGGTGTCCGAGTGTGGACCATATCCAAAAAGGAGCAGGTCACACTCTGACACATCCACGTGCACAAACAACCCCTGACATCATCCCCCTTACGTCCATGCTGTTAATGTTGTGGGACTTGTGTCACAGGATGCATCTCTGCATCAGGGTGGTACATATTTGACGCCAAATGGCACCCAAACTCTCATATCTGACCCCAAATGACACCCTGTTGTCTTTTTTTGAACACCAATTACAGCCGTCATGTTTTTGTACACATGTGATACGCTGATGAGTGGGCTTACATACTACATTTGACACCCTGAAATGGCATTTCGAATACGTGACACCCTAAACAACCTCTCTGCACAGAGGTGACATCCCCACCATCTATTTGCTATTTGTGAGATTGTTTGCATTTAATGTTGCACTTACACTTGTCAGAGTGATGTGCTAATGGAGAGGACTGACATGCACACAGGGAATGCGTGTTGCAATGAATTTATTTGCACATGCTGTTCATGTGGTCATTTTGTACTGTTCCATGATTGCTAAGGACAGTCACAATCTTCCACATGCATCAACAGAAGGAATTGTGATTCCTAAATAGTGATTTTTAAGGAATAGTTATTTAGGAATCGCAAAAGCCTATGCATGTAGAAATCGCTATAAAAATAGCGATTCCTACACATTCCTTAATCACTACTCGCAAATTACTAGTCGCAATTAAGGAATGCTGTCCCATTCATTCCTGTCGGCCTCCAGGCCCATAGGAATGAATTGGAGATTACATGAGCAATTTGCGAGTACCAATAGGTACTCGCAAATTGCTCATTCAATTTCAAGGGTACAAGGGTGTCAAAATGGCACCCTGTTGCACCCCTGAAATTGATCTGTGCACATATGTTGCACACACACATGCCCTAAGGACATGTGTGCGCAACATGAAACTTTGAAAAATGCACAAAAGTACATTTTTCAAAGTTTTTGCAAATTACCTGAAAGTTCAACTTCATAGTAATTTGCTACTCCTAATAGCGAAATCACGAATGTTTTAACTTTCATGCATTGCATTTAAGGAATCTCAATGTGGGATTCCTTAAATGCAATCGCATTTTAAGGAATCGCAATTTCTGAGAATCTGCCCGTTTGCGACCGGTTTTTCCTTTGATGCATTGACCTGAATGTGACATGCTCATGCAAAGAAATTGTTAATGATTGCGTTCCTTTGGGCTATTGCTGCTGCAGCTGCACTGGGGTGTGGTCCACCTGCCTCATCTTCCTCATCATTGTCCGGTGCATCTGGCACTTGGATCCATGGGACAATCATGGGACATTGGTGCATACACATATGTTGTGCAATACACAACATGCATTGATCATCTTGCACACTAGTTCTGGGCTGTACAGAAGTCTTACACCTTGTACCGGAGTCTTACACATGTGATGTCCAGGCACCTGAAACGTGACTTTAACACGCCAAATGTGTGCTGAACAATGCCCTTGGTGCATTTGTGGGCCACATTGTACTGTCTCTGGGCCGGGGTGTTCGGGGCTCGGAGGAGTGTTATCATCCATGGGCAGAGTTGCATATCCTGGATCATCTGTGAGAGGTAAGTGAGACAAGTGTAAATTGGTGGTTCTGCATTCTGTGTTGGCAGACTCACAAATTGTGTGGCGTGTGATTTGTGCGACTTTGGGATTCATGTTTGCCATGTATTGCTTCTGACAAATGTGCAGGATCAATGTGTATTATGTAACCTGACATCTGCTTCTCCCTCCCCCCAAGCCTATTTACTTGTGTGCGCTGTGCGGTTGCATCATTTGCCCACCTACGGCACACCATTGTCATGCCTGTCTGTGCATGTCCTCAAGCCTGACAACAACAGTGTAATGTGGGCTGTTGAAGATGGGCGGCCATGTGTGTGTAGACCTATGGTAAGGATTGGGTGGACACAGATGTAGAGTTCAGGCCTGGCTGAACTCGCACTGCGATTGAGGCTAGGCCTTTGGCTTATGCTGCGGCAATGGAGATATACACACACCAGTTGCCATGTAAGAGCCAAGAGCCTGAGCGGTCTTGCACTCTTTTATTTATCCACATCACATATGTTACTCTGCTAATGCATTGCATGCAAGACAGTACCACACGTACATTCAAATAGCTATCTCCATATATACAATTAATAGCTATGAAATGTGACAAAACAATTATTAATTCTGATTAACTTGTAATTTATGTGGAGCAGATGAAGGGAAATTTATAGAAAGTCTAATTTAAATGTGAGATGTGTAGTTGCAGTGCCACAAGCTTCGCCTAGATCACCCTAGGTTGGCTGAGTATGCTCAGATGTGGTTCCCTTGCTCACTTGTCCACTGGATTCAAGCTAGCCTGGCTGATGAGTGCTGTTAGCTCGGTGAGCTATAGCTGTGTCTGAGCTGGGGTGGCGAAGTGAGTTAAAGAATGATGATAGAATCAACCCAGGTCTGTGACTGGGGTTAAGTGTCTGAAAGGTTTCAGTG
Source organism: Lissotriton vulgaris (assembly GCF_964263255.1). Lineage (NCBI taxonomy): Eukaryota > Metazoa > Chordata > Amphibia > Caudata > Salamandridae > Lissotriton > Lissotriton vulgaris. Next base: position 1,544,071,133 of record NC_141695.1, on the reverse strand, counting down.
CTCCGTCCAGCATCTTCTTGTTTTAGATGTCCCTAGTGAGCATCATAATCTTTGAAGATATTGTAAGTCCTCCCTGCCCATTATGCATTTCATGGAAAACAGTACCACAGTACATTCAATATATACAATTAGTAGCTTTGAAATGTGACAAAAAAATCAACATGTTAATTCCAGATTAGATTGTACTCTCTATGGAGCAGATGAAGGGAAATTTATAGAAGGTCTAATATAAATGTGAGATATGCTAGTGATTAAAGTAATATTCACTGCCAACCTTGTTTGGTACCAAGTGAGTGTCCTGTCTGAAGGCCTTTAAGAAAATAGGGGCATATTACCAAGCAGCTGCGATAATTATCGCTTGCCGCCCTTAGCGTTAAAATGTTTATCGCAGATAATTATCACCATTCTAGCGCTGTATTAACAACGCTAAGCGCAATGGTGATAATTATCCCAGCAATAGTGATGTTTTCCATTGAACATTGCTGGTTTTCCAGCGATGTTCCATGGAAAACGGCGATATCATTGATGATAGGGCCTGTGGTCTCAGCCACACAATCCACCCCCCATGTTAGGTATGCCTTAGTCAGGAATTTAACAGACGTTAAATTCCTGTGTTAAGGCATACCTAACTCGATTTCAAATATCGCTACCCCTTCGTTGAAAATATCGCAAAGCTGGGTTTGGGATCTTTTACCATGGGTTTTTGTCAGGCACGCCTCCTTTGCATCTCATTAACGATGCAATGCGAGGTGTGCTGAAAACGGGTGCTAAGGCAAGGAAACACGCCCTAGCATGTCCTTGCTGATAATGCGATAATATTATCACCGCTTTTTGCCCAAAAACTGGCTCTAAAGCGGCGATAATATTATCGAAGCCCCTTGATAATATGCCCCATAGTATCTTGAGGTTACACTTAAAACTTAGGGCATAACATCACATGTAATAGGGGCTGTCCTCATGGGAGGTTTGAAAAAGAGACAGAGAGGAACTAAGGAGGGATTACAAAGCCTAATAACCAATAAAAAGTCACCATTTACAAAGGACGGGGACAGGAGCCAATTAAAAAGATGGGCGTAAAATAGGCGGACCTTTATTAACATATCCAGAATACAGCATGTCTCGAAGAGACAGTGCAAGCGCTGTCTAGACAAGACCTAAAAATGCCAGGATTGGCACAGGTGTACAGTGTGTCCCTACACTAGAGTTAAGAAACAACTTTTAAAAAAAGGCTATTTAGGGGGCGTGGCTTGGCGGGCGAAGATGGCGGTCGCAGCCTTGTAGAGCTCCCGCCGGCCCGGACTTAATTCGATCATTTATCCTGACCCCCGAGCCCACTGTTGGTGCCCAGTGATTGCTTTCGATCTGGTGAAGTCTCCTGTCTACTTTGGTGTGCTGATCCTGCAATTCCTCCCTTCCTGTGATCGAGGGGAGGCGGCGGCGGAGTGCGGCCTGGTGACCGGCCGGAGACCGGGGTCCTCGAGTTTCGCGACGCCTAGTGGCAGCTGTGACCTGGCGGGTGCGGGTGGCATCCGCTACGCCGCCCTTGGCTCATCTCTTCGACCGCGATCGCCTGGAGATCGGGACGGTGCCAACAGCTCCTACCCATCGGCTCACCCCCTGAACGACCAATGAGCGGTGGCGGTGAGGCGTGGCCCAGCGACAGTCTGGAGACGGGATTCCTTGTGCCCAGAGGCGGCCGGGGTTGTACTAGTGGCCGGTGGGGACATCCGATCCGCCTCCCCTGGCTCGGCCCGCTGGATACGGCTGCCCACAGGCTGCGGACCCGCAGATTCCTCCTGTTATACCCTGGACGGCTGCTTGTGGGGACAAACGTGGGTGCAGCCTGTTCTGCCGCGGTGACGCCGGGACCTCGATTTTCGCGACATCCGATCGCGGCGGCCGGCCCGCATCCCTCCCTGGGGCCTCATCTGGGCCGCCCCGCTCAGGATTTGTGACAGTGCCCGAGGGTTCGAAGGTGGTGTCCGCCCTGCCCAGCGCTTGCCATGACCAGGGACAGAGGAGGTGGCCCGCCTAAACATGGCCCAATCGATAAATTCACCGGGCCGAGTGGTGGCGCCGGGGCGGCCGGTGGCAGCGGCGGCCCCGGGCCGGACAATGCAGCTATCCTAGCGGCCATCACCCAATCCCGAGACATGCTCGATGCCAAGATTGGAGCGGTTGGGGCGGATGTCACGCTCCTGCGCCAGGACCTTCGCAACGCGGTGGAGCGGATCGCTGGGGCCGAGACCCGTATCACGGAGACTGAGGCGGACATTAGTGGCCTGAAGAAGCGCCTAGCGGAGGTGGAGAGCGTCCAAAAGACACTGGCGGCCCACGTGGAAGATGCAGAAGGGCGCGCGCGGCGCAACAACCTCCGCTTCATTGGATTTCCAGAGCGTTGCGGGAAGGACAACATGGAGCGGTTCCTGACCGGGTGGCTGGAGAGCTGGCTCCCCGAAGGGGCACTGTCTACGTGCTTCGTGATTGAGAGGGCCCACAGGGCTCTGACCCAGCGGCCACCGGAGGGTGAGCGCCCACGGCCAGTTATCGCCCGCCTGCTGAACTATCATGACCGGGATGTTATCCTGCGGGAGGCGAGGAACAAGGGCTCCCTCACCTTCGAGAATCATACCATCATGATTTTCCCGGACTACACGAAGATGGTACAACAGCAGCGGCAATCCTTCATGGACGCTAAGGCTAAGCTTCGGGGCCTCAAGCTCCAATACTCGCTCCTGTATCCGGCTCGCCTGCGCGTAATATATCAGTCTCGGACCCATTTCTTCGATTCGCCTGAGGAGGTGTTCCGCTGGACCGATGAGGCGGTGCGACTCCGGCCCCATGCCCAGCCGGGGCTGGACCCGGGCAGGTCTCAGGGATCGTCGCCGGAGCGGACGGATCGCCAGACCAAGAAGGGCCGCCATCGGAGGTCTCGCTCCAAGAAAAGATCGGCTTCCGCCTGTGCATCGCAATCGGGTGGTGCCAGGGACTCTGAACACTCCGATGCGGGCAGCTGAACATTGTTGGGCCTACACGCACTTTGTATGCTGCATACTGACTTGCTCTGCTTTGGCTGGTGAGACTGTTCCATTTTGTCCTTGATGTGCCAGCCGGTTCCCATGTGAAGACTTCAGTTATTGATATGGGGGCGCTGTGTGGCTCGGAGGGTACCATGTATGGGCCTCAGACCCTCACGGATGTGAGTGTTGCCGGGAGGGTGGTGAGTGTGTGTCATGGTGGGGTTGTGGGGATCCATTGGTATGGCGGGCCCTGGGTCCTCTGTCTTGGGCTCGGGTCTCTCCATGCCGCGACAGGTACTTCAATGTTTTCTGAGGTATTGGGGTGGTGGGTGTGGGGTGTGGGGGGGTGTTTTGGTGTTGCACTTGTTGTTGGGGGGGGTCTGGGTTGGGAAGGGGGCGCTGAGTTTGCGGGCTGGGGGGGTGGGTCCACACATGTCGGGGGCTGTGATTCTTGTCGATTTGCGGGTTGCACCTGGGTGGGAGGGTGGGCCAGATTTTGGACTATATAATGACAATGGCTGATGCTGCGATTGTGTCTCCTTCGAAGACCCTGCGGGTGGTGACATGGAATGTGCGGGGTATCCTGGATAAGATCAAGCGTGGGGCTGTGCTGCGGTGGGGGAAGAGGGAGATGGTGGATGTCCTCCTGCTTCAGGAAACACACATGCTGGGCTCCAAGGCCCTTAGCCTCCAGAGGTTCGGTTATCACCAGGTCTATCATGCTGGCTTTACGAGGGGATCACGGGGGGTGGCCATATTGATACATCGTAGGGTGGCCTATGTTCATGAGAAGCAATGGATCGACCCTCAGGGCAGGTTTGTTTTTGTTAAGGGCCTACTGGGTTCCGAGCCGGTGGTCTTTGGAAGTGTTTACGCCCCTCCCCCCCTGCAATGGGCACTGTCTGAGCGGCTGTTTGCGTTGTGGGACGAGATCCCCGAGGTCCTGACTGTGGTGGGGGGTGATTGGAATGAAGTCATGGATGTGGGCCTGGACCGCCAGCGGCGAGCGCGTGTGGTGTCTGACCCCCCTCCCGCGGCTGCCCCCACCCGGTTGTGTGCGACGGTGCGCAGTCTGGGCTGGATTGATGTGTGGCGGCATTTTCATCCCGCAGTGCAGGCCTTCACGTATGTATCGGCGGTGCATGGGTCGTTCTCAAGGCTCGATTATTTGTTTGTAGCCGGGGCTTGTCTGAGCCGTGTCAGGGACGCCACGATACTCCCCAGGGGCCTCTCGGATCATTCCCCGGTCCTAGCCACCTTGACCCTCCCCTCTAAACGACAACCCTTTCGCTGGCGTATGTCCGCCTGGCAGTTGCAGCGGCCGGAGTATGTGGCGCACCTACGAGAAGAAATCGATCACTTCTGGCGCGAGAATTTGGTGGGGGGGTCGATGCCATTGTTGTGTGGGAGGCGCTGAAGCCCACGATCCGGGGCATTGATATAGCTTGGTGTACGGCCGCTCGGCGGGAGCGTCGGGAGGCCATTGTGACTGCCGCGGCCCGCGTGGAGGAGCTGGAGCAGCGTGGTCGACTCGGGGGTGAAGAGGGCGTCGTGCGACAGCTCCTGCAGGCCCAGCAGACTTATTCCTCGGTCCTATACGAGGAGGCCCGGCAGGCGTGGCTCGCCACGCGCAGTAGGGTGTATCAGTGGGGCGATAAGTCCTGCACCATGCTACATAGGCTTTGCCAGGCGACTTTCCAGCCCCTGGAGCTACCCGGCCTTACGGCGGGGGATGGCTCAGTTATGACCGACCCAGATCGGCTGGCGGCTAGCTTTGCCCGCTACTACGAGGCACAATACGCTCCTCGTGACCCACTGGTGGAGGGCGAGATTGCCTCTTACTTGGATGACCTACTCCCGCAGGCAGTCCCGGAGGAGACTAGAACGGCCTTGGAGGCCCCGCTTACGTCCGAGGAGCTTGGGGAGGCCCTTGGCCAATTGAATACTGGGAAGGCGCCCGGCCCTAGCGGTTATCCTGCCGAATTTTATAAAAAGTTTCATGTCCAGCTGGGACCCCACTTTCGCAATGCCCTAGAGGCAGCGCGGTCTAGAGGCGAGCTGCCACCTGACTGGCGTCATGCTGAGATTGTGGTCTTTTTGAAGCCTGGCAGGGCGCCGGACCGCCACGATTCTTACAGGCCAATCTCCCTCCTCAATATCGAGGCCAAGATCTTGGCGAAAGCCCTGGCGAACCGCCTTCTGCCCCACATCGCCGACCTGGTCCACCCTGACCAGGCCGGGTTCATGCCGCACAGGGCCACCCGACATAATATCCGGCGGGCGCAGGCAGCGATCGACGCCATAGGTGCTAGGGATGAACAGGCCGCACTCCTCCTTGCGGACATGGACCGGGCCTTTGACTCGGTGAGTTGGGCGTATCTGTTCACCTTGTTGGCCCGCCTCAACCTCGGGCCTGTTTTCTTGTCCTATATCCGTCTCCTATATACCAATGTCACGGCGTCGGTCCGTGTAGCCGGTGCGGTCTCAGGACGCTTCCAAATCGGCCGTGGTACTCGGCAGGGCTGCCCGCTGTCCCCCTATCTGTTTGCCCTGGCCATGGAGCCCCTGGCGTCGCGGATACGACTGGATGCCCATCTGCGTGGCTTTGTCTGGAACGATACCCTTACGGATAGAATTGCACTCTACGCAGACGACGTCCTCCTGTTCCTTACCGACCTGCGGCGCTCGGGCCCTCGAGTTTTGGAGATCATGCGGGGGTTTGGCGAAGTCTCAGGGCTCCGCCTCAACCTGTCTAAGTCGACCCTGTGGGTTTTACGTGGCGGAGTGGTTGCCGACCCTTGGGCCGCCGACCTGCGCGTGGCGACGGACGGCCTGAAATATTTGGGTGTTTTCCTCTCGACTTCGCGAGCCGTGGCCTGGACACGCAGTGTCTTGCCGGTGTGGGAACGGGTCCAGGCTGATGTTAAAACATGGTCCAGAATGCCACTTACAATCTTTGGGAGGTCGGCCATCTTTAAGATGGTGGCGCTGCCGAGACTGTTGTACCAACTTCAACATTTCCCGCACCCTATTGGCATGGAGTGGTTCCGCCAGGTGAACTCAGTGCTGAGCCGCTTCCTGTGGGATGGCGGAGCGGCCAGGGTGGCCCTGAGGACGTGCTATCTGTCCACCTACTGTGGTGGTTTGGCCACATCCGACCTCCTCTCCTACTACCAGGCGTCACATCTTCTTGTCCTTAATGAATGGTGGTACGGGGACAGGAGTGACCCGGCCTATGCCCTGGAAAGACATCTCATGGGTGACCGTACGCTCCACACCGTTCTTTACTCGTCCCGTATACGCCGTGGGTTGCCGTCGGTGACAAAAGTGGTTTTTGCAGTGTGGCGGCAGTCTTTGCGCCGCATGGGTTGGTGGGGCAAATTAACGGCTGAAACGCCGCTGTGGCACAACGGTTTGCTCCCAGAACTGGCGGCCCTGGCCGGGTTCGAGGGTTGGGAGGCTATTGGAATTACACAACTGGGCCAGGTCATGTCAGGCGCAACCCTCAAGTCCTTTGAGGAACTCCGAGTGGAGTTCCAGATGCCTCAGTCCCAGTTCTTCCGCTACTTACAGCTGAGACATGCCCTCGCCCCAAGCATTGCCGGCCTCGACTCCCTGCCGGAGTTCAGCCCGATTGAGGCGAAAGTGTTTATGGGAAACTTGGGAGACAAGAAGGTCTCTAGGATTTATCAGTCCCTTGTTACTCACTGCTCATCTACTCTCAGCTCCCTTCGGGAAGCCTGGGAGGTAGACGTGGGCGCCTTGGACGAGGACGACTGGAGGGAGGCACTGGAGTCCCCGCGCGGCACCGCTATCGCGGTTCGGCTCCGCCTGATACAATTCAAATACCTGCATCGTGCCTATTACACACGTGAACGACTGTGGAAGGCTGGCTTGATTGCGTCATCGGAGTGCCTGCGCTGTGGGGAAGTGCCTGGCTCCCTATTGCATACGGTGTGGTCGTGTGGTCGCCTGGCTGGCTTCTGGAGGGGCGTATGGAATTGCCTGGCTGAGGTCCTGGGCTGGGATCTACCTCGAACCCACCGGCTAGGCCTGCTGCACATCATGGAAGGGGTTGGGGGCAACATATATAAACGTCATCTGTTGCTCCTGGGCCTGGTGGTCGCTAAGCGTGACTTGGCTCGGGCCTGGAAATCTGTGAGGGCCCCCCCCCTGTCTGCATGGAAGGCTGGGCTGGACTACTTTATGGGTCTTGAGAAACCGGTCTTTGAGGCGAGGGGCTGCCCACGCAAACACTTCAAGATCTGGAAGCGGTGGGCCGACTACCGTGGCCTGTCCTTGGAACCCCCGGCGGAGCAGGAGGAGGACATTTGATCGCAGGGACTTTTCTGGCCCCAATGGCAAAACCCAGGTTGCACTATACCTGCTTCCTCTATGTGAATCGTCTTTGTGTTGCTTCTGTACATGTGTGGCGGGGGGGGGGGGATGGTGGGTACGGGTGGGGGTGTAGTTGGGGTTGGGATGGGTTGTTAGGGCATTTTTAAAGCCGAGCTCCATTGATATTTGCTTCGCGGATGCTATGTATGTCATCATTGCATTGATACTGATGTGGTGATCTTGGTGTGTGAAGATGCCACATTCTTGATACTCTTTTGCTCAATAAAATTGGTTGTGAAAAAAAAAAGGCTATTTAACAGAGGCATTCTGACATTTTTTCATATTTTATAAGAATGCTTTTTCAAGCCAGCCAATGAAATAAGATCCTAAATACTTGCATCCTTGAGAAGTTTCTTTTGCACCCCTCACAAGTCTTCTCAGTTAGCACAAGCTGTGCTTTCAAAGTTCATAAGAAGCTGGGTTCGATTTACTAAAATTTTGCACTGGGTTTGTCTCACCAAAAAAGATGCTAATCCAGCACAAAATGTATAGAGGTATTTACTTTCCAACGTAAATCTTGATTTTCATTGGAAAGTTGCCTAAAGTAACAAACAGTTTCACTACGTGTTCCTTTGTGCTACTTTGTGTCAGGGGGTGTAAAATGGGTGCTCCTATGCAACCACCTAGGATGATGCCTAATTTGTAAAGCAGTAAGTGCTGTGTCCCAACTTTTTGTTCAAAAGCTTGTGGGAAGCACTATCAAATGTCGAGAGCACCAACTGCCAGGGATTCATAGTTTTGATTCCATCTCAAGCCTCTTCCATCCACCACTAGATACGCCTAGTCCTTTTTCTCACTCTTTTATGTTATTTTTCACCCATACTTTGTTTGTTTTGGTCTTTCCATATACCTCATCCTTCCTCTTTCCCTCTTTTGTGTTTATCTCTCTCTTGCTCCGGGTCAAAGCCTGATGAAGAAAATAAATACCAGTCACCACCAAATGAGTGCCTGTAGGCACCACATACTACACCAGCTCAAATTATCCACAGATCCATGGGGCATATTATCAAGGGGGTTTATCTCCGCTTTTTTGGCTTTAAAAGCCAAGAAAGCGGAGATAAAATTATCTCCCTATTACCTAGCTGTCGCTAACACCAGTTAGCGACAGCTAGTAGGAGATAGCGACCATCTTGGGCCCCACTTTGCATGTCAGTGATATTTATCACTAATGACATGCAAAGTGGGCGTGCCAAGATGTTAGCGACTGAAAACAGTCGCTAACATCGCTATCTCCTATTACCAACTTTTGGAGATATTCGCGCTAAGCGCAAATGTCTCCAAAAGCTAACACCTGCCCTGAGCAGTTCTTAGCCATGTTATCCAATGGGAGGTGGATATCATGGCTAAGAGCATTAGCTTGGTAATGCATGAATATCGCTGACTTTTCAGCGACATTCATGCTTCGCGGCGATTTTTATCGCATTTGCGATAAACCTTGGTAATACCAAGGTTTATTTGCGGTAAAAATCGCCACAGCTCAGCGGTAAATTTTTGTCTCTAACCAAGCAATAGCGATAATTATCGCTATTGCTTGGTAATATGCCCCTGTGTTATTCTGCTACCTGCTTTCATACAACACTTTGGTTGCTGCGCTGTGTTGTGTGGACATTTTGCAAATCTCCCCCAATATTTTCTCTGCTTTCATTAACATTACCCGTGCAACCCACAATAACTAAACATGACTCATTGTTTGCCTCCCCAGGTAATGCCAACCCTATTCTTTTTATTCTTCTGAACTTTACAACTGAACTCTTTACAAAAATAATGTTGGAGGCCACCAAATGGATGTCATCGTCCCTCTCATGATTTTGTAACCTCTGTGGCAGGCAGTCTCAAGTCCTATTAGTACTTCAAGAGGGTCCAGTCACAGGAGACACTGTACAATGCATGTTATAAATTTCTCCACTTTTTTCTCATTTGCAAATTTTGAATAAATGTCCAGTTCTTTTTAGACCACTATAGCCATTCTGACTGTTGTTGTGCTCTCTTGTTTGGTTCAGGTGAATTGCCAGGATGATAATGGGGTTTTGGTAGGAAATTGGAGTGGTGATTACTCAGGTGGGGCTAATCCTGGCAGCTGGAACGGAAGTGTGGCCATTCTGCGAAAGTGGGGCCAACAAAGTTACTCACCAGTGGAATATGGACAATGCTGGGTCTTCGCGGGTGTGACCTGCACAGGTATGGTACTAAGCGGCAACGTTCAAAATAGTGTATTTCTGTCATATGTCAAAGTGTTTCACAGTAGTACAAAAGAGTATATCACCACATTATGTGGCATTTATTGGAATTGATAGTTTTTCAACAGGAACTTAGAAACATTCTTTCTCCCTCCCCACTCTCACAATGATGTCATTATTGAACCAAGCAGGCGTATAAGTTGTCATGTACTACCTAGGTGTGGCCTAAGTTGTCCCTAAGGCAGATCTCTCTCTCTAGAATTTCACAGAAGGCAAAAAAGTGATGGTCTAGAAAGCAGCTCAGATCGATTGCCAGTGACTAAGATTAAGTTACACATTCCTTCCATCAGCTTGTTGTTTTTGTATTAGTGAACTAAGGGATGAGATTTGTAATGTGCTACTTCTATGTGTCTTATGATGTTATTATATATGGGGACATTATTATAGGGTATTAAATCAAACACAAGCGACGTGTTTGTGTAATGGACATACTGAAGTCATATATATCAAGGTGCTCACAAATGTCATGATGAATCAAAATGAGGCGTCACTGAACTAACGTATTTGCCTAAATTGGCACAATTTGGTCAAGCTGGGAAGCCAGGGATGGACTGGCCATAGCGGGCACCGGGCATTTTCCCGGTGGGCCGCCATGGTGGGGGCCGGGTTTGGGCCTCTGAGGGGCCATTTTTATTACCCAGTGCCGGCAATATTGGCAGACCTGTAACCAAATCGTCCGAAACCGGCCCTAACAAACAGTTCGGTTGCACTCACCCTCTCCCCCCCTCCCCCCCCCCCCCCGGGGGGGGGGGGGGGGGGGGGGCGGCCGAGCAGTTTGCCAGGGCAAGTTTCGGGTACCCTGTGGGAAGCCACTGTTTATCCAAGGTTTCCTGGTTTCACTTTGTGCAATTTAGACTATAGACAGGTATCTATTTCTCTCTCCCTTTTTACGTTGAAAGTTCATGGTGTGTGTTTAATAAATCAAACACACCCTGTTAAATAAATGCAGGTATTGCATAATAAAGGTGACACAGGAAGCGATTCGATGCAAAATCTTTATTTCGGCGCTAGCAACATAGGCCATAAAAGAACAATCAGTGACATGCACACCATCATAAGACAATACAAAACATTAAAATATACACCCAAGGCTCAGTATCACATGGACCAAACAGTGTTACAATTAATCAGAAATACTATCCCTAGAACACATTGCTTTCCAGATATGAGAGGTGACACTAAAACATACTGCATGGGACTCTATAGTGCACAGAAAATGCATTGCAGGATTGTGGTGCCTGATATTGTGCGCAATGAAAATTGGTTTTAAAAAGTACTTCTTTAAGCTCAAATAAAATTTGCAAAAAAGAGTAAAGTGCTGAGTGTTGTATTTCGAGATTCCGTCACATGGGCACAGAACATATCCTTTTTGCCATTGGGTAATGATAGGGAAAGTTACCAGGTGATGTACAATGCCTAGCTGCAGTTTAGTCAAAACAAAACAATGTTGTGTATTTTACACCTAGGACAAATACCTCTCAACCCAGCTAACTATTGCCCTATACGCCTTTTAGAGGTCACAAAAAGTTTTTTTGCTTGTGTGCTTTTGGGGCGTCTGCAATCCTGGATAGAAGAGAATAAGGTATTAACACCTTTACAAGCAGGATTTAGGGCCAAGACCTCCACTATTGACCAGATCTTTAGATTGCAATGTATCCATTGGAAAGTGGTGGTTTTAGTGGGAGGCAGCCTCTACCTCACAATTGTGGATCTTAAATCAACATTTGACATGGTTCATCAAGATCAGCTATGGGGCATTCTTCTGGATATGGAAGTACCAGAAAATCTTTGCGACCAGCTGAAACGCCTGCACCAAGACAATTATGCGAGAATAAGATAAGGTAAAAAAGGTGAACTTTCCGCTCCCTTCCATGTTGAGAAAGGGGTGGGACAGGGATGCGCCTTGGCCCGATGATTTTTTCCCTCTTTTTAAATGGTCTAATTGGAACCTTATTAGCAGGGAAAGATATTGACGCACCAAGGTTGGCGAACCGCAAAATTCCAGCACTTATGTTTGCGGACGATACGGTGCTACTCTCTAAATCGTCTATGGGTATGCAGCGGATACTTGAGGAATTTAGTGCTTTTTGCAGGAACAGGGGACTGAAGATTAATCTCCAAAAAAACAAATATAAGGTTTTTAATGCCAACACTACTAATTGTCCACATCCCAAACTGGATGGAAGGGCCCTAGAGAGGGTGTTCATCTTTGAATATTTAGGGAATACACTCAATGATAAGATGGACTGGGGGACCCAAATAAAGAAAGCTAATTTAAAATTGACTCAGTCTACAGGGGACATCTTAAAAATATATAAAAACTGTACCCAAAAAGTGATAGGTCCACCAGCAGAAATCTATAATATACAGGCTAGGGGAGCTTCACTATATGGGGCAGAACTATGGGGTCACTGCCCCTTAACTTTACTATCTATGACAGAGAATGTATTTCTTAGGCAACTGTTGGGCCTCCCGAAGAGCACCCCATTAACACCGCTTAGGATGGACTTGGGGATTGGTCCTATAGCTGACGCAGTCGCTTCTAGACCCCTCCTATATTGGCGCCGCCTGTGGAGCACACCAGAGTTAGACGATTATAGAGAGGAGTTGAAGGACGTTATGACCCTCCTGGATGCAGGGAATTTATCATGGCTAGCCTATATCAGGAATTCTTGCCAGGCGGGCAACAGCCATTACTACGCGTTTTTTACCACACATAGCTGTTACATCGCATGCGTTACAACGCATGTGATGTAACAATGCATAGTGTTTACTACGCATACCATTACATCGCATGCACATTTAATACACATGTGATGTACTGGCTATCCAAGTCGTTGTGAGGAAACTGAGGCTGATTCCTCACAACGGCGTGCACCGCCCCTCGAAGCAGGAAGCAGGAACCGGGAGCAGAGATGGTGACGCTGGAGTGGAACCATGAGGAAAGAGCGGTAAGGGGTTTGTGCTTGGGGTGGGGGTTACTTTTGTAGGGTTTTGGGCAGTGTTAAAGTAGTGTTGTAATGTTTGTGTTGTCTGGGGTTGTGTTTTACGTTTTAGGGTAATTTTAGGGTCTTTGTGTAGTGTAGTGTAGTGTATTAGGGTTATGTCAGTGTTGTAGGGTTTAGTGTAGTGTTGTAGTGTTTGTGTAGTATAGTGTTTTAGGGTAGTGTCAGTGTTTTAGGATGTAGTATATTGTTGTAGTGTTTCGTAGTGAAGTGTTTTAGGGTAGTGTCAATGTTTTAGGGTTTAGTGTAGTGTTGTAGTGTTTGTGTTGTGTAGTGTTTTAGGGTAGTGTTAGTGTTTAAGGGTTTAGTGTAGTGTTGTAGTGTTTGTGTAGTGTAGTGTTTTAGGGTAGTGTAGTATTTATGTAGTAATTTAAGGTAAAGGGTAGTGTTTGTATAATGTAGTGTTTTAGGGTTTAGGGTAGTGTTGGAGTGTATGTGTAATGTAGTGTTTTAGGGTTTAGGGTAGTGTTGTAGTGTTTGTGTAGTGTTTTAGGGTTTAGGGTAGTGTTGTACTGTTTGTGTACTATTTTAGGGTTAAGGGTAGTGTTGTAGTGTTTGTGTAGTGTAGTGGTTCAGGGTTTATGGTAATATTGTACTGTTTGTGTAGTGTTTGGAGTTTAGGGTAGTGTTGTAGTGTTTGTGTAGTGTTTTGCAGTTTAGGGTAGTGTTGCAGTGTTTGTGTAGTGTAGTGTTTTAGGGTTTAGGGTAGTTTTGTAGTTTTTGAGAACCTAAACACACTCTCACAAACTCTGTTCGTCTTAAGCTGGTCCTTATGTATATGTTGAACCCAAGAGCATTTACTAGAAAAGAAAATGCCCAGATAACAAAAGGAATTCACCTTTGCAATGGATGTGATCTCCAAGAAAAAACGCCTAACCTTCTGTGGAGATTTCCCAAAAGACATTACAAATGTATGGGCTTTGCAGCTATTTAATTTCTTAGATTCCATGAATCCCACAAAGGTGTCCACTGATTGCTGCAGCCTGACAATGGTCTTAGATAATAGGACCACATTGTCGGCATACAGGAGAAAGGGAACAGTGTGACCTGCAACGGTTGGAGCACTGGCATGCAAAGACCAAAAAGTATTGTCTACACCATTTATAAAAAGTGGAAATAAAAAAGGGGATCACACTCACCCCTGTTTCACTCCAACAAGACAACCAATATTTCCAGGAGCCCCATATGAAAGCAGGGTATGCCACAGAATTGAGTTGTCCACTTGGCAAAAATGCTACTAAGGGCAGCAAAACATAAGTAGAGGATCCTGTCTTTGCCTTTGTGTATTTCCAAATCAGAAGTTCGAGATTTACTGATTGTTCCATTGTCCCAATTCCCTTCCTGAATCCGTACTGGACATCTGACAGAATGGAATTACTGTAGGCCCAGTCCTCCAGTCTCTGCTGAGCAACTCTACCCAGGAATTTTGCAGATGAATCAAGGAGGGAAATGGGGCAGTAACACTTAAGGTTGTAACTGTCCCCCTTCTTGAACAAAGAAAAAAAATTTAACTAGCCAATGTAGATGGTGCTGAACCCTTTTCTGATGCATTGAAAACGCTAGTCAAAATTGAGCCCCTTAGCTCACCCATTTTTTTGTAAATATATTTTTTATTGAGTCAACAAGCAGCACATCAGCAGCTTAATATCACATGCAATAAAAGCTTGTATTCGGTTCAATATTCATTATCAAAAACAGGATTAACCAATGCTCAAAGTTTAACCCCCCTAACTCCCCCGCCCCATCCCCGTCTACCCCCACCCCCCCTATCAGTGTGCCCTCGAGAATCTCCTTGCTACAAAGCACCTAGAGTCCTGGATTCTACAAAACTTAACACAAATCAATGTAAGATAACATCATCATTAATCTCAATAGATAGTAGATTCCATCTGGTTGCTCACATGTGCTCCGAGTCTCCCTCCTGAACTTTCAATATTTCTGAATGTGTCGTGTAGCGCTTATCTCCTCCCTATATGTGCTCAAGTGTCCCCATCTAAAACATTCCACTCTGCGTTCCCGGGATCCCCTGCTCTGGTCCTCACTCCCTGATCTAAAACTGCCTGCACCTCGTCTCCTTCGTCCAGCTCAACCGGTGATTGGAGGTCCGTTACTAACGCTCCCCAGGCCCTTGCAACTTCCAGCGCCTTGTCATTAGAGGAACGCCTGGCCAGCTGGAGCCGAAGTGTCACCTCATTCCCCGCCCAGTGCTGGAAGCTCGCCTTCCACCTCCCAAAGCTAGGACCCGTTCTCGTCTTCCAGTGCATGGTAAGCTCCCTCTTCACCATTATTAAACTCAAATCATAAAATTTGCTCGTTACTTCAGTGTTGGGGGTGTGCGGAAACCACAACAGAAGGCAGGTTCCCATCTCAGCTTCCAGCTCACGCTCCGTCACTAGGTTAAAAAATGTCATCACATCCACCCAATAAGAGCCTAACCCCACACAGGACCAGAACATGTGACCAAAATCAGCGTCTTCTGCATTGCACCGAGAGCACAGCGATTGGGTTCCCCCAAAATACTGCTGGATTTTGACCAGGGTTAAGTAGGCCCTGTGGAGAGTATAAAATTGGACCAGTTGGAACCTAGCATTGGGCGTGCCCTTCCAAGCCCGCCTCAACAACTGTGGCCACGTCGTCTCAGGAATGAGCTTACCAGGATCTTCCTCTCATTTACCTCTCAAGCTATTCAGAGGGGAAAGGTTTTCCGTGGACAATCGCCGAAATAAGCAGGTGAAGGCCTTAAACGTACCCGCCGCCATAGTGACGTATTGACACCCCAACGATGTTGGGGGTTCCGACAATCCTATCTTCCACTGTTTCTGAATTCCTGCCACAAGGGCAGTATGCAATAAGTAATCCTCCCTCGGCAGGTCGAAGGCTTCCCGCATGGTCAAGAAAGGCATCAAGACACCGTCTCTATATAAATCCCCAATCATGTGGAGCCCGCTCTCCTCCCAGCCAGCCAATGCTGACCAGTCTCCACCATGAGGGAGGGCCGTGCACATACCCAGGGGGATTTCCGGGGCGTATGGGCTTGCAAACCCTGAGCGCTTCTGACTTCACATCCAGCGTGACTGGAGGGTGCGCTCTTCGAGGGTGAGCTGGTCCAATCGGAGCTTCTTCCGGAGAATAATGAATGACAGTACGTGTCTGGGGATGACCCTACCCTGCGGTCCGTCTGGTCCCATAAACTCTCGCGCCACTGCCTGTGTAAGCCATTTCAGCGGTGCCGCCAGATAGTACCACTCGAAGTCTGGGGCCGCCAGCCCCCTTCCTCTCTCGGCCTCATCAGGGTGGCCAACGCTACCCGCCGTCTGCCAGATCCCCAGATAAACCCTGTCATCATCGCTCGGAGTGTCCGAAAAAAGGAAACAGGGATCCAGATCGGCAAAGTACGGAAAAAATAGAGCAACCGTGGGAGCGCTACCATCTTCAAGAGTGCTACGCGTCCAGCTACCGATATTGGGAGAGTACGCCAGAATGCTATACTGCCTCTGAGTCCTCTCAGTGCGCCACCCACATTTCCGTCAAAGAGGTCGATGGGGGCGTGAAATATGCAGACACCCAAATACGGTAGGCATTCGGGTTCCCACCTCAGGCCATCAAGTGCCGGGGGCGTCCGACCCCCAGGGGATAGGGGAAACAAACAGGTCTTGTTCCAATTCACCTGTAGACCTGACAAGCGGCCGAATTCTCTGAGCAATTGTCTTAGCGCCCTGCAAGGCGTCCCCTGTATCAGCCAAATATAAAAGGAGATAGTCTGCATATAAAGATATGTGATGAGGCTCCCCGCGCAGCAAGACTCCCTCGTACAATCGTCCCTGGTGGGCATGTGCTGCTAGCGGTTCAATTGCCAGCACAAACAGTAGCGGAGACAAAGAACAGCTCTGACGAGTACCTCTCTCCACCTGGCAAGCCGATGAGATAGTGCGTCCCGTACGAACCCTTGCCGTGGCAGAGCTCTACAACAGGCTGGTCCAGCGTATAAAATGATCCTCTAGACCAAATCCCTTCAACACTCGAAACAAATATGACCACTCCACGCTATTGAACGCCTTTTCGATATCCACCGACAGCACTGCTGCCCTCCCCGAGCCCTCTCCTCCATCCCCCATGATTCGGATCAATGGCCGTATACACGTCGCGGTGTTCCTAGCAGGGATAAAACCCGATTGGTCTGGGTGCACCAGGGCACCCATGTGGTCTAAGAGACGCGTGGCCAGAATCTTACTGAGGATCTTATAGCCCACTGTGAGCATGGAGAGAGGTCGGTACGCAGCCCTGGACGCGAGATCCCCTTCCTTCTTCAGTAGCGGCACTATGATCACTTCTCTCATGGTGGGTGACAGCCTGCCCAATTTCCATGCCTCTTGATAAACCGACTGCAAGTGTGGCACCAGGATATCCAAATATGCTGCGTAGAACTCCACCGGAATTTCTCCCGGCGAAATGGGTTCCCCCAGCTTGGTGCCCTGTTCCGGGTCCAAATGTGGCAGACCCACGGCCTCTAGATAGTCATCCAGACCATCAGGGGGTCCCTCATCCTGCTCTAATATATAGCAGCGTATAATATTCCAAAAATTGGTTGTTAACCTCCTTTTGTGAAAAGACCAGGTCCCCTGCGGGTGTGGTCAGAGACATTATTGGGGAGTCCCGGACCGCCGGGTTAGCCAACCAGGCCAATAATGTCCCTACTTTGTCTCGTTCAGCATGGGCTCGGACCATATATTCTCTATAATCATAGCAGCGGAGCCGCTCGACCTGCGTAGCCACTTCCTTGCGCGCCGCCGTCATCGGATCTGGGCCGTTCTCATTCGTGTGGCTATCTATTTCTGCCTGGCGTAGGCTAGTCTCTGCTCGGTCTATATCCTGCAACAGCACCTTACGCGTCCCAGCGACGGATGAGATGCATGTCCCACTCACCGCTGTTTTAAAGGTGTCCCATTAATGCGCTCTACTGGACGCCGTCCCTGAGTTGTCTAAGAAGTAGTGCTCTATGCCCTCCCCGAGCTCTGCTGCAAACGTGGGGTCTTCCAGCGTCTCCGGATTCAATCGCCACGTCTGGATCACCTTCCGCTGTCGCGACCAGAGCACGGTTATCAGGCAGGGGTTTTGGTCCGAGAGGGTCCTTGCCAAGTACTCGCTATGGCATGTGAGTTCCAATGCCCCCGGAGTACACAAAATGCCATCGAGCCGTACATGTAAATCATGAGGCACCGAATAGAAAGAATAGTCTCTGTCCGAGGGATGCTGCGTGCGCCAGACATCCACAAGACCCCACACTCCCTGCCATTCCAATCATACCTTAGCCACTCGTCTTACTACCGACTGAGCCAGCGGGGGGTGAGAGCGATCTAGTTCCACGTCAGTGATTGAATTGAAGTCCCCCCCAGAGACACCGTTCCAACTAAAAACAACGCTAACTTCCGAGAAAGCCGCGCGAATAATGCGGCGTGGTCGGAGTTTGGAGCATAGACGCTGCTGAAGGTCACATTCCTGCCATCCAGGCGGTCTAACACCAACACATACCTCCCCTCTGGGTCTATAATAGTGGTCGTAGGTTGGAAAGGGACCCCTGATCTTACCCAGACTAAAGTCCCCCTGGCGAAGGCAGAGTAAGTGGTATAGAACAACTGTCCCCTCCATCTCCTTTGTAATGCCCGTCCCTCTGTCTGATCAATGTGTGTTTCTTGTAAAAAGGCCACCTGGATCCCTCTGCGAACTAAATATGCATGTACTTTATAGCGTTTCCTCATGGAGTTCAGCCCTCGCACATTCCAAGTGACACACGTTAATTCAAGTCGGGTCGCCATAGGAAAGGATGTCACAGAGCACAATCCAACACAGTCTAACGGGCACACTGACAACCCCCACTGATCAAAACTTCCCCAACAACCCCCCACCCCAACTTTCCCCAGAACAGGCTCTAAACCATAGTTACCCATCTAAACACAGACCCACTAAGGGAAATACCCAGGTAGCTACTAGAGTCTCACAGTAAGTGTGAGGTAGAGGGGGTGGTCCAGCACCAGCACGAGCCGGACAGCAACTTCACTTGTCCAGTCTAATGGTCAGGCCTCATATGTGAAATTCCTCCCCTCCCGGCAGCGCCCCGCCCCAGAAGTGCCCCCACCCAATCAAATCTCCCCCCCAAAAAAAGATGCCCCCCGCTCGAATCGGGGGTTCCAGCCCCCCGCCCTCTCCTGCTGAACCATGTCCGCCCCTCTCAGTGACGTGGCCCCGCTGTCCGTATGTTCCCCCTTACTGTTCACAGGTTGGAGTCAGGTATCAACACTTGTCCAGCAGGCCATCGGCAGTTCGTGGAGTAACCTCAGGCAGATGGTCATTGTCCTCTTCAGATCCCTCCGAGCCCACCTCCTCCGACCGCTGGTGGGATGCTGTTTCCTCCAGTGGGGCCGCAGTCGCCGCTCCGGAGATGATCGCTGCCGCCTGTAGTGCCGCTCGTCTCTCCAGTCCCGTCTGGGAGTTTGATGGCAATTGTCCTTTCGCCCCACGTTACCTGGTGCGTCGGCCTCTTCCAGGTCTTGGCTGCATCTCGGCCTCTGAATCCCGTTGTCCCGGGCCATCCTTGCCTGCGTGATATTGTTCGAGCCAGTGCCAAGCATCGTCGGAATTGTCAAAGAAGATTGCAGTCCCATCCACCATCAACTTCAGGCGTGCTGGGAAGAACAAAGCATACTGTATACCCTCCGTCCGGAGGGCCCTCTTGACCGTTATATAGGAAAAACGGCTTCGTTGGACCTCCTGGGAGTAATCAGGGTAGAGGGAGACTGAGGCATTGTCCACTTTGTAGGGGCCAGACGTTTGGGCATTCCGCAGTATGAGATCGCGGTCCTTGAAGTGGAGCAGGCGTGCGACCACTGGTCTGGGGGGACGGCCCTGGGCTGGGGGCCGGGCCCGCACACGATGAGCCCTCTCCAGGGTATAAAACTGTGATAGGGCTTCAGGGGCGACCACCTCTCGCAGCCACTTTTCCAGGAAGTCAACCATATTGTCCACTTCGCATTTCTCGGGAAGGCCCACCACCCTTATGTTGTTGCGTCTGTTGCGCCTTCTGCATCTTCGGCCCTCCTCTCCAACAATTGCACTCTGCGCGATAGGTCACTCAGCGACACATCCATCGCCTTCTGCGCAGGTTCCAACGTTGCAAGCGCAGGTTCTTTGCTCTTGACGCGGTCTGCTAGCTTGCCGTGGTCAGCCCGCAACAGTCCATGGCTTGTTGAGACTTGCGTTATATTATATATTGGTGCAATGATTCTTTTGTGTCCGCTATGGCTTTAAGGATTTGGTCCATTTGCTGTTGCTGTAGCCCCACAGCCGGACCCCCAGCCGGGTTCTGGTCTTGAGAGTCGTGCGAGTCGTCAATGGGGTCAGTCTGCGTTGCCTCTGGAGCGCGCCACGGTTTCCCCATGGCCCAGTCTCAAAGTGAGCGGCCCAACGTAGTAACCCAGGGCCAAGTGCTCCCAGCCGTGTACCACCAGGAGCGCTAGTGCGAGCGTCGGCGGGTCTCGCCAGTGTCCATGATTCTCGTTCCCCGGTCTCACCACTATGGTATCCCTCTGTTCGTCACCACCAATTGGGGGTCAAGCACCAGTTACTGCCTGTTAGGGATACGGCTCCACCCGGCCCCTCCACCAGGTCTGCCAGGAAATGGACGCTCACTACCTCACCGGCACCCCGCCCTCCACAGCGGTATTCCTCTCCACCAAGATGTGGCTCCCACGGGTGCTGCCCTCACATCTCCAGCCGCCACACCAAGCACGCCACAATCCTCCTCTCGGGGTGTGTACCCCCAGCAGAGCACAGCGCCCCGCAGCGCCGGGGCAGTTCGATCAGAAGGCCGGATCAGGCACTCCGATGAGTCTTCCGTGTAGCAGCCCTCCAGGCACACGATCAGGCCACAGAGCAGCAGGGCAGGGAGTCGGCGTGAATATCTTCGCTTGCTCTCACCTGCCAATGAGGTCAGCTCTCCCCCCAGGTCGAGGTGCAAGGAAGCAAGCACTTGATGGTAGGGTTCCTCACGATGGCAAGTCTCCGAGGCACCCACAGCCACAGGGAGCCCCCGCCGTCGCTCCACGGCATCACCGTCGCATAAGGTGCACCTCGGGGCTCCGAGTTGAGGCTCAGGTGTAGCTCCAGTCACCGCCGTCACCGAGGCGGCCCCAGGTCTGCTTCGGTCAGCGCCGCCTCTCTAAGCGCCTCCCTCTCTCTCGGTGCGGCAGCCCCCGCGCTCCGCAGCGGCGTCTCAGCCGGGCTACTGTCCACCAATAGCCTACCGCCTTATTCCCCCACTTTCACCCTCAGTTGTTTCTTGCAATCTCAGCGCTGGGACGCTTCCGGGCAGCCATGCGCTATATAAAACCCAAATTCATTCATTCATTCATTCACTGGCGGACTCAGTTTTACGCGAGGCCGGGGATGTCAAGCCCCGCTCAGGCCACAATAAAAATGGCCGGGCCTCTTCAAAGGAGGCAGCCGCGATCACAGCGCCGGCAGCCCCCGCCGTCGAGACTGAGGCTCAACCTGGGCGCAGGCACCTCACAGTCCGGCAGGCCCCTGCTGAGGGCTCCGACACCGCCAGGGGAGTTTCAAAATAGGATAAAGTCCGAGGCCGACACGGAGCTCGGAGCTCACACGTCCATACCCGGTGGTGCCTAAGCCACGCCCCCGCCCCTTAGCTCACCCATACAAATGAAAGCATCAAATGGGACTTTACCTTTGGCACAACATTTCAAAGCATCGAGGACCTCATCCAGTGTGAAATCCAAGGGCACCCAACCCTTAAAAATGGGGCTCATTTCTGCTTCTTCAGCAGTCAAGAGGCTGAGTCTTGACACGTTATTGACCAAGATCCTTTCAGATGGATCTACCCAAACGTGTAAGGGAACATGTGATGTTAATTGCGGGAATAGAATCTCTTTTTTTAAATTGTGGCATTTACGGTATTCCCAAAAAAGTGTTGTGATTAGTTTCAGCCACCCGGATCAGAATAACCCAGACCTTTTCCCTCAACTAATTTTTCCTAAAGGCTAACGCCTTGTTATAATATTTCCTTAGAGGCTTCATAACAGAATCGTCTCTTGGGATGCAATGGAGGGCAGCCCTCAACTTTTTGAAGGCCTGATTACATGCATGATTGAACCAACCATATCTATCAAACAACCCTATCATAGCAGGATGCAACAAAAGGGAATTGAGAACCCCAGTGATTGACTCAAAGGCAGAGACCAACCCATCATTACCACATCAGGGTATACACAAAGATCAAACTCATTTGTCTTCAGGGTTAGAAACCTCCGCAGTATGCACATAGGGTCAACTCCAGACCATCTAATGCGTACACTGTTTGACCTGACAAGGTCAACATTTAATACGGCATTAGTGGAAATAGAGCAATCGGCATGTAGAGTCAAAAATAACACTATTGGGTTGTAGCTGTTTGTTTGATCCTTATTATTAGAGACTAAATGATTGACGGTGGAGCTAATTAAAAAAATTATCGATTGTAGAGTGTGTACCTCTCCCCACGTACGTATGAATCTGTGGATTACATATAGTGGTGTGGTCTTCCAGCAGTAACAGGTCCTGTTTGTGGATCACATTTTATAAAGCCTCAGCTTATGAAGGAAGTGAGAGGTACCAACACCTGCCCAATTTGTAAAACCGCACACCTGTCTAACCGAATGGCTACATCTGTGGATGTTAAAATCGTCAGACCAGTCAATTAGAGAGCGAAAAGTTGAAAACACTAGAAAAGCGTCTGTCAACTTTCACATCATTAATGTTACAGCGGGTAGAATCAAACACATTATTATAAAAATTATTTAGGATCAAAACAATCCTCCCCCTTAAATGATAATAGCATAAATTGGTAGTAAGGGGAAGAGGTGGCATATCTTCAAATGATAGTATGAGCAAATTACAAATCAACATCTGTAAACCCCCTTTAGCATGAACTGCTACAAACCTTCAACATGCAGAGGGTCCACCTGCCAAGTTTCCTGGATACAGATTATAGGACATATTAGCAAGAACCTCGTTAAAATTATCGCTGTTTTAGCGGCAGGAAACTGCCGATAAAACGGCGAAAATGGGCTTGCTAATATTCGTTATAGAATTCCAATAGCAGCCCAGGTTAGATGTCCTGCACATCTAACCTGGGCTTCTATTGTAATTCTATGATGCATATTAGCAAGCCCATTCTCGCCGTTTTAGCAGCAGTTTCCTGCCGCTAAAACAGCGATAATTTTAACGAGGTTCTTACTAATATGCCCCCATGTGAGTAGTAGAGACGATATCAAGCCAGTCTTGCACAGTTACCTTATCCTGAAGACCCGGTGTTCCATGAGACAATGCCACATGACCCATTATAACCAGATTGGACTAAAGGGGTGGTTGTACCAGATTGATTAAAACTTGCTGTGAATGTCTCATTTCCAGCCATCGGGGCAGGAACATTAAAAACTGCAAGAGACATGTTTGCATGGCAGGGAGATGAGCTAACGGGTGCTGGAAAATTGTTCGAGTCTGAGGTATTGGTGAGTAACCACCTCAACTAAAAGTCAATCTACAGCCTGCAGATAATTCAAGGCATTCTACCTATTTGAAACGCGGAAGGGGAAAAAGGATGATCACCTGCAGTAGGGGAGCCACATGGTCGAAAATCAAAACCAACAGGTGTCTGGGATAGGTGTTGATAGAAAAGGCCTAAGGGAAGATGCAAAACATTTCCCTCTTGGACAGATCAAACGATTTCACCCAGGGGTTATATTATTATAGATAAGGTGCACTGATTCTGTTTGCGCCATGCAGAACCTTTCAGACGGTGCACCCGGTACAGATGGTGGACAGTGTGCCTTATAGTAAATACTGCAATGTCCCCAGGTTAGACTCAAATTTGGGGCAGCACATTCTTGAAAGGCGAAGCAGCTCTTTGGAGCACCCGCTGTCTTTCACAGTGAAGGCAGGTACCCGGTCTGAACTTCAAAGGGGAATAAAGAGCCCCCTGCAGGAAGATGTCAGGGTTTCTAGACTACACACTTAACCCTCTTACAGCAGTCACCCACAGAGGGCTCACTGACAGTGCTCCACATCTTTTTGGCTACATGTGCCGCCCCCAGTGCTATTTTGTTGTAAACAATGAGGAAGGCTGTACACCAGTGTCGCTTGGGTTAGGTGCTTTAATAAGAACAGACGAAGAAAACCCAACCAGCAAGACCGGGACCAAACGGGCATCTAACTGCCGTTGGACCGAACGCTCAACTCGTTAACAGAATGAGATAGCACGAGCTCAGCGCGAGACACAAGCTGAGGCAGATAAAGGCACAGGGTGAATATAACATATTTGTACTACAGAAAGGGTCACAGAGCCTTCTGAAGCCTCTTAAGTAATAGTAGAGTGCCGTGGCATTGCCACTTCTGTAATTGCAGAGAGCCCCTCAGAAAGCTGGCGCCCATGCCATAGGCACCCACATCTCCCTTTCTTTCTGTTTTGTGATTTAATTGTAGCATTTGCTTGAATTTACTTCAGGTCAGATCATTTGTTATTACACATAGACCTCTAGTGGCCAAATTAAAATATGCACTTGGGTAGCCACTGAAAGTCAAAGGTAAAGAGGAAAGTGAAGGACTCTTGTAATCTACCATTGCTCCTCCAAGCACCCTTCACATACTTCCAATCTGACACAGCTCTACCACATTTCTCAGTCTAAGTCCCATGGGCTTCCATTTCTGCTCAGTAGGATAGAGCAGGACGGATGTGATATTCAGTATGACATGAGCAAAACAGTGACCTGTCCCTCTCATTTAGTTTTTAATATTCCAGTAGAGTCGGCAGGGGGATTGTAAGCAGATGGACGTGAGAGCAGATACTCCTGTGCTTCCCATTTTAATGTTGAGAGCTCCAGTGGCTTTCTGTTGCTGACAAAAGACAGTTTTGTATTGCCTGTAATGCTAATTTAGTTTGCTGCCCCTTTGTCAAAGCTAAGGTGATATAGTTGAGCAAGCTATAATAGGATTCAATATTGAGAGCCAGAGCTTCACCTAAGAATCTTTCAAGAGCACTTCCGGTAATGTTGTGCAAAAAAAAAGGACGTAAAACAGTCAGGGCCTCATTTATGAGAAATGACGCATCGCTGCGTGAAAGCAGTGATGCGTCACTTTTCAGTGCGCCCTCCTTGCGACATGATTGATGCGTCATATTTACAGTATGACGCATCATGTCGCAAGGAGTTACGGATGCGTCAGTATTTCTGACGTATCTGTAAGCGCAAAAGTGGCGCGTTGCTGGAGTGTGTCACAAAAGTGACGCAACTCCAGCAATGTGTCCTTTCACATGGGGCAAGCCCCATGTGAAAGGGCCTGCGTCAGTCTTACACCTGCTGTGAGGCATGCGCAAGATTTTGACGCAACGGCATTCTAAAAGTGACGCAGTGAAATCTCATAGATTTCATTGCGTCACTTCTACGACCCTTCCTTGCGTCAAAGCGCCCCCCTTGCATACATTATACCTGGCGCAGGTATATTGTCGCGCAGGGGTTCACAAAGTGACACATCTACCTAGATGCATAACTTTGTAAATATGGCGCAACAAGGCGCATTTTTTACGCCACTGGTGCATCACAAAAAGTGACGCACCGGCGGCGTAAAAGTGACGCACAGCCTCATAAATGAGGCCCTTACTGCCTAGACACCTGGAAGCTCTGTAACTCAATTGCGAAGCATGAATATGATTACGGTTTTCTCATCCGATTAACATTTTTTTAGTTGACTAAAAGGTCATGGCAGTCAACATTTGGAAAATAGTTCAACATCCATCTAGCCCATGTGGTCCCTCAAAGAGGACCAAGAATCAGTAAATTAAGTGAATGGGTTTATTGAAAGTTAATAATCAATCCAATATATATGCAAATCAAGAACATATTATAAAGGTACAGAATTACAACTGGCAAGCTGACACATCGAAAAATATTCAGAATCAGTAGCATAAGCCATACAATGAACGCAGTCATCTCAATACAGAGAAATTGAAATTGGTGTACCTTAACGAAACTCAGATCCTCCTTCCTGGACATGAAAAGATTCTAAAGTCATTTCACACAAGACTAAATCTAAGATGCAAATAAGTGATTGAGGGAAGGTCTGTGAGGAATTCAGACATGCAGGAATGTGCCGGCATATTGAAAACTCAAGTAGAAGTCTTCTAAAAAGAGAATAAGTGCTTAGCATAACGCTACACACTTGCAAGGGAAACAGAGAGCCCTGTACCCCTCAAAATCGAAAGGGATCTGGGTCTGAGCTCTAACGGTGTGAGACTGATCAAATCAAGAAATTTCAAGACAATCCTCACTTTCCCAGTGGCACCAGAAACCCAATTATGTCTCCTCCCCACAGTAGGTATTGGCAACATCCTTCGACTTTCCCATCCCAGAACTTGAACAGTCTTTGCAACCTTGAGCATCTCTTCATTCCGGATACGTGATGAATAGGAGGCTTCTTTTGCTCATTAGTTCTTCATGTCCTTGATTATATATGCACATCTAACTTCAGAATAAATGCAAACGTGGATAAATAAGTTCATGATTACATATGCAATATATGTTACTAAATGCAATTTAACTGGAAACAAAGTGCAAATGAGAATGATATATTGTCATAGATAGACTAATATTTAACCGACACACGCGCTTAAGTCTCTACCTTCTACAATGTATACATATCAATGATGTGGTTAAATGCTTCATTTCAAGTAAATCAAATTGAGACACACCATACATGTTGTGTCAGGTGCACGTGAACGTTGCGCTTTTGTGACATGTAAGGGTGGAGCCTAAATTGCGCTGCTCCACATTTCTCAATAACCACAAAGACAAAGCAAGATGAATAAATGCCCAAATGAACACTGAACAGCCGTCTATATATTCCCTGTTTTGCCATCACAACATGAGGCAGCAGAGAGCTGTCTCTAGCCAGACATAAAAGAGAATATAGGGGCATATTATCAAGGGGGTTTATCTCCGCTTTTTTGGCTTTAAAAGCCAAGAAAGCAGAGATAAAATTATCTCCCTATTACCTAGCTGTCGCTAACACCAGTTAGCCACAGCTAGTAGGAGATAGCGACCATCTTGGGCCCCACTTTGCATGTCAGTGATATTTATCACTAATGATATGCAAAGTGGGCGTGCCAAGATGTTAGCGACTGAAAACAGTAGCTAACATCGCTATCTCCTATTACCAACTTTTGGAGATATTCGCGCTAAGCACGAATATCTCCAAAAGCTAACACCTGCCCTGAGCAGTTCTTAGCCATGTAATCCAATGGGAGGTGGATAACATGGCTAAGAGCATTAGCTCGGTAATGCATGAATATCGCTGACATTTCAGCGATATTCATGCATTGTGGCGATTTTTATCGCATTTGCGATAAACCTTGGTAATACCAAGGTTTATTTGCAGTAAAAATCGCCGCAGCTCACCTGTAAATTTTTGTCTTTAACCAAGCAATAGCGATAATTATCGCTATTGCTTGGTAATATGCCCCATAGTCACTGTCTTTGTAACCTGTAAATTGGACCAGAGACACATGATGCATAGGAGCTTGGAATAACTTAGGGCATGTATGTGCGCCACATGTGCACTCATACTTATTTCAGGGGTGCAACAGGGTGTCCTTTAGACACCCCTGCACCCTTGAAATTATTCTCAATTTGCGATTAGCAAATTGCGAATCACAAATTGAGAACAAATTCCCATTCCTTCCAATGGGCCAGGAGGCCCATAGAAATGAATGGGAAAGTATTCCTTAATTGCGAATTCGCAATTTGCGAATTCGCAATTAAGGAATATCAAGAAATCGCTAAAAATGTGAGATTTTCTTGATACATACCAATTAGCGATTCTGAAATAGCGATTTCTTAAAGATCGCTATTACAGAATCGCTAATTGGTATCTTGATACATATCGCCCTATATGTTTAATACATTTCAAACGTGTGGATGTAGTAGATTACTAAGAATATTCACAAATGTAAACATTTGGTACGTGAAAATGTAGACATGTATGCTCCTGCATGTGGAAATATGAGGCTGAAGTATTTGCACTGTCACATTTTTCCCCCGCTGAAAAAAATACATTTCCTCATTGATCCATCTCTTCCTCTACATTGTCACATTTTGGCTGCCTTCTGCACCAAATCTCTCTTACATTTTTTTTGTTTTTTTAAATTGACTCTTACCTCTTAAAACAACACTTTTCTGGGATTTGTGAGTACTCAACGTTTATGTTTTTGGCTTCCAACAACTTTTGCAGGTGCCTCTAATTTGCAATGTGCAACCCACCAGGTAAGCAGATTTAATCACACTGGAAATAACACCATACTACAGATTATTCAGTGTAAGAAGATCCTGTGAATGAGTAAAGTGGATGTTACCTTACAAAAGAAGATAGTCGAAAGCCTAACTCTGACTTAGCTGTGCAAAACACTTTTAAGACTTTGACCTTACCTGACCAGTGACAGCTATCTCCAGGTAGAGTGTTCCCTGCCTTGAAGTTTGCAATGATTTGGCTTCAGATGATTACATTCCAAGTTACTCGTAGTGAACGACTTTAAATCACCAATAGTTAAAGTTCTGGCACTAACAATATCTTTGCATTGAAATTCAATGTATGTCTTCATTCATGACTCTATCTTCGATTTTTTTTCAAAGTCCTCAGGTGTTTGGGGATTCCAGCTCGTGTCGTCACAAACTTCAGCTCCGCCCATGATACAAATGGAAACTTGAGCATTGATGAATTTTATGACAAGACTGGAAAACCCTTGGAGAAAAGTGATGACAGCGTATGGTAAATATATTGAACCATTCTTTTAACGTTCATTTAACTGTCAAGGAGCATGTGGTACTTTAAATCCCTCACCCTATCTTATAGTCTTGCTTAAACATCATCACCCTGGGTACGCCAATTCAATTCTAATACTCTCCTGGTAAGAATATCGCCTCTGTTGTCCGACGATCCCAGTGTCGCCACAGATCAGTTTCATCAGTTTCATAACTGGCTCAGTCAGGCCACACAGGAGCTAGTGCCACTAAAATCTGTTTCCCAGAATCGAGCCTCTCCCAGTGCCCCCTGGTTCTCTGATGAACTCAAAAAGCAGAAACAAACTAACAAACAAAGAGAAAGACATTGGCGAAAGCACTATGACCCCGAGAGTAAAGTGCTATATAAAGAGTCACTCACTCGGTACAAACATATGATTGCGGAGGCAAAAAAAACTTACTATGCCGAACAAATAGACAAGGCAAAAAACTCATGTAAGGAGCTATTTGATATAACTAAGCTTTTATCAGGTGGTACGCAGGATCTCACACCCCCTCCTTCACAACATCTCTGTGATGCCCTATCCGATTTTTTCTTCAAGAAAGTCAATGATATCTTCCAGGCATTCTCCCTAAACACTAACATCGACCCTCATTCCCCTCCTTTAACACCGCGTGATAACACACTTACACGCTTTCCTGACCTCTCTATGGACCAGACGCAGAGCCTCATTTCAAGGATTAAATCAGGGTCAGCACTGGATCCTTGCCCGCTTAAAGTGCTTACACCAGTTATGGACACGCTGATTCCGGTCATTACACAGGTCTGTAATGCTGTGTTTAGATCGGGCATTTTCCCTGCCTCACTGAAACACACTTTGGTTAAACCCCTGCTAAAAAAATTCAATCTTAACAAAGATGAACTAAAAAACTATCGGCCGATAGCTAGTCTCCCCTTCCTGGCCAAGGTCATAGAAAAAGGTATGAACCAACAATTGTCGGAGTTTGTTGAGCGGCACCAGTTGCTCGACAATACTCAGTTCGGTTTTCGCAAATGTCATGGCACGGAAACCGCCCTCCTAAAAGCGGCAGATGATATACGAGCCATACGAGATCAGGGGGGGACAGCAGTCTTGGTCCTGCTGGATCTCTCTGCGGCCTTCGACACGGTCGACCACAAGATCTTGGCCGACCGTGTCGAACGATTAGGGGTCCAGGAAACAGCGCTGGACCTACTTGTATCATTTCTGGCTAACAGAACGCAGGCGGTATCCCTTGGACCATACCAATCTCCTAAGGTGTCCTTGCCGTGTGGGGTCCCCAAAGGCTCGTCCCTAAGTCCGACGCTCTTCAACATATACGTGTCGGACCTTGCTAGTGTCATCAAAGCATTTGGGATGAGCCTGACCTCCTACGCCGACGACACCCAACTGGTACTGGCCATTAAAGGGGATGGGGATGAAGTGGCCAAGTTATTCACCAGGGGAATGGTGGCCATAGGTGACTGGATGGCCACGAATTGTCTCAAACTTAATTCAGATAAAACTGAAGTGGTCATCTTCGGTCACCTTTCTCCGGCCTGGTCACCAGAATGGTGGCCAACATCGTTTGGAACTCCCCCCAGCCCAGCTCTTAAAGTCAGAAATCTGGGTATCACTTTTGATGCAGGTCTAAATTTCATGGCACACGCTAACAAGACTGCGGCGACTGCTCACATGAAACTCAGAATGATTAGGAAATTACTACCATACCTACCGGACACTGCTGGGAGAACTCTGGTCAGCTCACTAGTCCTGTCCGCACTGGACTATTGTAATGCTCTATTCCTAAATGCACAATCCCGGGTGACTAACAAGATGCAGTCAATTCAAAATGCTGCCGCCCGGATGCTGGCGGGACTTCCCAAGTTTGCATCGGTCTCAAACACTATCAGGGAACTTCACTGGCTTCCGATACGTAGCCGTATCAAATTTAAATCATTGTGTATTCTTTACAAGGCACTCAATAACCAAGGCCCCCACTTCCTTAAACATAATCTTCATCACTACACCCCAACCCGTTCCCTTCGCTCCTCTCACCACAATCACCTAGTAGTGCTTCGTACTAGAACAGTCACTTGGGGTGACAGGCGCTTTCTGGTCGCCGCCCCCAAACTCTGGAACACCCTTCCTCTACACATTAGGACCAGCCCTTCCCTGTTCATATTTCGCAAACAACTTAAGACTTGGTTATTTGACCAATAGCTCCACTTTTCGTCAGGTCTTCTAAAATTCTGATCCATCCCTTAAGCCAGCGCCGAGACGCCTACGGGTATTCGCCGCGCTCAATAAATGTCAATAAATAAATAAATAGCCACAGAAATCAATTTAAAGCTACATGAACATACAGAATATTGCAGAAAATTACCGCCACTCTAGTTCCATGTTGTAAAATTAGAAATTACCCATAGAGTCTGGTTCACCGAATTCCTCATGTATCACTACTTATCACTAAGCATGGGCGAATTTTGCGAATATGGCGTTTGCAAATTTTGCGAATTTGCGAACTCGCAATCCGCAAAATCCGCGAATTCTCGCAAATTTGCAGATTTTTTTTTTGTGTTCGCAAGGATTTCTGCCAGTTCGCAAGGATTTCTGCCAGTTCGCGAGGGTTTTGTACCAGTTCACAATTGCGAACTTACATGTCGGCACGCAACAGTCATGATTATGTTGTTTCTACGTCTGGTTCATCATCACAGGTTCCCAGCACCCTCTGTTTCACCTCTGCCACCCTCTGTTTCACCCATGCCATCCTCTGGTACATCAATGCCACCCTCTGGTTCATCATCACTGTAGATTATGGGGGGAAAAAGCAAGCACACCTGCCTGCTTCAACTGACATGAATTAATTTGGGGTTGATTTATTAATGTGTCACTGTTTTAAAATTCCAGTCTGGCACCTGCATCCTTATCTGTAATTTGCTTTCTGTTGCAGTGCAATTTTTTTTCCAGGACCTTTGTGGCCTACTTGTAGCTATTCTATGAGCCTGCTGTGAGGGTCAGAGCAGGGTCATACAATTGTTGCAACTAGCAACTGAACAATTGTTGCAACTAGCAACTGAACTTTGGAGGGGCCCTTGTCAGGAAGCACTACAGGGAACGGTTACTAATGATGAGTTTGAACTTTTGAACCTGCTTTCACTTTTGCAAAACTCGTTTTTCTGCAGAGCAGCATTACAGCAACTGTAATGCCCCACCAAGCTTATATGAGAAAGTTGATTTCTAATCCAAAAGTTATCCAAAGAAAATCAAAAGACCTCAAATCTAAAAAAGTGCAGGCAAATGTCAACCTGAGGAGTTATTCTGATAAAAATAATCATTTTCAAAAGGTCTATGCTGCTTGCTAGTAGATTTCTTGTGCGGAATTGCAATTTTTGTAATTTCGCGAGTGCGAGATTGTTGCTGCCCGCCGCACCTGCATGTTCGCAATTGCGAACTTACACCGCAAAGAAAAAAAATCCGCTGCGTGCGAATTTGCGGATTTTGCGGGAAATTCGCGAATCTTGCGGATTGCGAATTTACCGAAAATCCGCAAAATCCGCGAGCGTAACGGATTTTCCACCCATACTTAATCTGGGTGCTCAATGATTTTAGTCCAACATGGAGTTGGTTTCTCATTTCTAATTTTATCTGATTTTACAGTCTTAGTTTCTTCCGTTTTAAGGTGAAATGCAATAAATGTGTGGTCGGTCCAGGTTTGGAGCAGGGGCGTGGAGACATTAATGGAATTAAGATTAGAGCAGATACAATCTAGCACATGGCCCGCTGTGTGTGTTGGGTCATTCGTGAGAATTGTAAGCCCCAACACATGCATTGTATCTTTAAAATGTAATACGTTTGGGTCGCTAATGCTGTCAAGATGAAGATTTAAATCTCCCAGTAAGGTGAAATTGGCGGCCTTAAGCATCAGACTGGTGAGTACTTCTCCCAAACTTTCCAGGAAATGGCGTGTTTGTCCTGGTGGGCGATAAATTAATGCCCCCGAAAACGTAAAGGAGACATGGGCTTGTAAATTAAAGGCTAGGAATTCTGCGCCTTTGATATCAGGTAATTCCCGAATACTACATATGAGGGTCTCTCGATGTATGACAGCAATCCCTCCTCCTCTTTGTACAGGTCTGTCCAGTCTCTGTATCATGTAGCCAGGTGGAAGTGCACATACAGGGGGTCATTATGATT
Organism: Lissotriton vulgaris; assembly: GCF_964263255.1. Lineage (NCBI taxonomy): Eukaryota > Metazoa > Chordata > Amphibia > Caudata > Salamandridae > Lissotriton > Lissotriton vulgaris. The sequence goes on along the minus strand of NC_141695.1, from coordinate 1,544,038,423 downwards.
GCGGATTTTCCGCATCCTCGGGGCTGGCGGAAGCCACCGCCGGCCCCGAGGATGCGGAAAATCCGCAGCGGACTGACCAAAGACCCACCGCCAGATTAGGATGGCTGGTGGGTCCTGGTTTCCGTCCGCAGCTTTTCCGCCGCCGTCGGATTACAACCGCGGCGGAAAAGCTCTAATATGGTGACGGTGTCTTCCAGACACCGTCCACCATATTAGGATGGCCAGTAAAGTATGCTTTTCCGCGGCAGGTTTTCCGCCGCGGAAAAGCATACGGAACTTCACTGCGGGGGCCCGTTGCGGGCCCCCTAGGTGAAGGGGGGGTGGGGTGTGCACATGGGGGGTACCTATGGTACCCCCCTGCATTTGCATGCAGAAAGCGGCAGGCACCGCGCGGTGCCTGCCTCTTTCTGCATGCAAATGCAATGCGTGCATTTTTAACATTGCCGCGGGTGCAGCTTGAAGCTGCACCCGCGGCAATGTTAAAAATAGAGGATGTGACCGCCAGGGTGGCGGTCACATCCTAATTGCACAGGAGGGAACTCCGCATGCCATGCGGAGGTTCCCTCCTGCTCTGGGGTCGCGGACGGACGCAAGTCCGTCCGCGATCCTAATCGACCCCACAATGTCTGGATTGGACCAGTCTTTTAGCCACGTTTCAGTGACCATGAGACAGTCCAAATTGCTTTCTACGATCAAGTCATATATGTGTAGTGCATTTTTGCACATAGAGCGTGCATTGATTAGTCCTCCATTAATAGTTTTGTGTGTGATCTTCGGAGTGAACCTCACATAGGGTTGTAGTGTTTGTTTACACGTCATAGAAGAAATGGGTCCTAGCCACCTATTTACTTTTATAGCATGTTGACATTGCATATTACTGGGGTTTAAAGACAGTAGGTTTTCTCTGGTTATCTGACCTGAAGGCATTTTTGATGAGAAGAGCAGATGCAGCAGCCCCCAGCCCATCCTTAGCGCGGACGGGCGCAGACGGGCTGGACTTTGGCTCGACTTCGGCACGCTTCCGGCGCGTCCGCTGATCACGTCCGCTGCGCGGAGGTTTCACCGTATGCTTTTATGCAGGAGCCTCGAATACTAGAGCGCTGGGGCTGTGTGTACGCCCAATATGGCCGCTAAAATGCCGCCTCTCACTCAGCACCTTAATCGGCTGGGTAGGGGCGATTCTGACCGTTTTTAGAACTGAAATTGCAGCGCTTATCTGTGGGCAGTGATAATATTAAAATTAAAGAGCTTTGCGGCGCAAAATAATATTTTAAAACAAGTTATGCAGATTCTGGTAAAACGCTAGCAATGGTCTAATCTATCCCCCGGCTTCCGCCTCAGGGGAGCAATGAGCAATGAGGTCTTGCGAGCAGAAGTGATTCTCTGCTTTTATGCAGGAGCCTCGAATACTAGAGCGCTGGGGCTGTGTGTACGCCCAATATGGCCGCTAAAATGCCGCCTCTCACTCAGCACCTTAATCGGCTGGGTAGGGGCGATTCTGACCGTTTTTAGCACTGAAATTGCAGCGCTTATCTGTGGGCAGTGATAATATTAAAATTAAAGAGCTTTGCGGCGCAAAATAATATTTTAAAACAAGTTATGCAGATTCTGGTAAAACGCTAGCAATGGTCTAATCTATCCCCCGGCTTCCACCTCAGGGGAGCAATGAGCAATGAGGTCTCGCGAGCAGAAGTGATTCTCTGCTTTTATGCAGGAGCCTCGAATCCTAGAGCGCTGGGGCTGTGTGTACGCCCAATATGGCCGCTAAAATGCCGCCTCTCGCTCAGCACCTTAATCGGCAGGGTAGGGGCGATTCTGACCATTTTTAGCACTGAAATTGCAGCGCTTATCTGTGGGCAGTGATCACCATTTTTACAAGAGATATCCCATCCCGTCCACTAGGGACAAAGGTAGTGTGATCCACTGGTCTAGTGTTTCTAGTTTATCAATCGCAGTGCCATAATTAATTCGGACTATGAGTTCAGAGTCGCGATAAATCCAAATTTTCCAGATATTTATTTGGCTCCTCCTGCCAGACTAGAGGGAAGTCCATTTGTGGCGATTTCGTATTTGCAGTTAGTGGTATCACTGCTCATTTGGACCAATTTATCTGCAGACCTGATTGCCGTCTGAATTTTATATATTCTCCAATTATTGGTGATAGGTTGACGTTGGGATCTCTAATATACAGTACCATATCATCCGCATACAATGATATGCCAATAGGACGTAAACTGAATTGTAAGACCTTATGGGCATATTGCTGGCATATTTTAAAAGCTAGGGGTTCAAAAGCAATCGCAAATAGCAGAGGGGACAGCGGGCATCCCTGCCACGTCCCTCTTTGTATCTGTATTACGCCCGATAAAAAGTCTATTGATTTTGAGGCATGCAGTGGGCTTAGTGTAGAGTAGTTTAATCCAGTTTATTAACATGGGTGAAAGACCTATTCGCTGAAGAATGGCAAACAGGTAGATCCATTCGACTGAATCAAAAGCCTTAGCCTTGCCTGGAAGCACAGCCACAGCCTCCAACTCAGGGTTCAGCTGATGTGACAGGGCAAATATTGTACAAAGATGATATGTTGTGGATCGGGATGGTATAAATCCAGATTTGTCTGGTAAGACAATAGCTGTCATAAACGGTTGTCACAATAATTTTGTCTAGTATCTTAGTGACGTGTTTATTAAAGAAGGTGTTCTATAGGACATGGCCAAAGCCGGGTTTTTATACGGCTTTAGTAATGCTACTATTAGTGCTTCATGTAGTTTTGGCTGAAGAGTGTGAGTGTTATACGCTTAGTCATACATTTCCAGCAGGTATGGGCTAAGTATTTCGGAATATGCTTGTAAAATTCCCCTGTGTATCCATCTGGCCCTGGAGTTTTGCATTTTGGCAGTGTTTTTATAGCAGCTTGTACTTCTTCTATAGTGATCGGTTGTGCTAGGAATTCACGTTGGCTGTCCGAAAGCCATGCCAGCGCAATATCTTCCACATAACTTAGGATCTCCTGTGCATGTGCAGTGTCCTGTGTTTTATATAGTGCGCCATAGTTGTCCATAAATGGGTGTAGGATGCCGGCTGTGTCATAGTGTTCTGTATTATTGTCATCCACCATTCGCAAAATGGTGTGTTGCTTGTGTTCTATGTGTACTTTAAGTGCCTGGATACTTCCCGATCTGCCTAACTCACCCACCCTGCACGCTGTGTGGCGTCTTGCTATATATTTCACTTAATTGTCTGCTAGATCATTATAGGTGTTTATTTCGTCTCTTATGGTACTTAGGATATTTGCACTGTGGGTATTGTCGTATTCTGCTTCTAGTTTTTTTAAGCGTGTTTCACATTGTGTTAATTGGGTACGGATATTGTTAAGGATCCCCGAAGTGGTGCTGATGCAAATGCCTCGTAAGATTGCCTTGAAGGCTTCCCAAAGGATGCCTGCACTATCTACAGACTGCTTATTGGTGGCAAAATAGTCTTCTATTGCTGTATGAATCGTCTTGGCATAGGGTGGATCCAAAAGAGCTGTTGCGTTAAATAGCCATACGCATGGCGGTGGGGTGTATATAGGGATTTGCTGGTTAGTAGGATAGGCTTATGGTCTGATAATGTTCATCCTGGGTCCATGTGCATGCTTGTTCTGTAATTATCCAGTCATAAATCCTGGACCAACTGTTATGTGCAGTTGAGGAGTGGGTGCTTTCATGTATGTGCAGGTTACGCATGCGCCATATATCTTGCTTTCGAAATTGTTTCATACTCTGTATAATAACTGCGGAAGCCCGCTGGTGATATTCGGTCGTGGCTTGTGATCTGACACATGTACTATCAAGTGCTACATTCATATCCCCACCCCATAAGAGCTCCATAGCTGGAGGCCTTCGTATTACTGTGTATACCTTCATAAAGAAGTCAGGGTCATCCATGTTTGGACCGTATGTGTTAATGAGGCCCACTCTTGTACCTCGTAGTATACCTGTAATTACAACATATCATCCTTGTGTGTCTGTTAATCTTTGCTCCGATTCGAATTGTGTGCCCTTCCTTATCAGGGTTATTACACTGTGTGCATATGTAGAATAGGAGGATGAGACCACTAGTTCTGCCCATCGTTTCCCAAGTCTGTCTGCCTTGCATTTGAGCAAGTGTGTCTCTTGAAGCAGAGCTATGTCAATTCTCTGTCTATTCAATGTCTATCTAAGTAAGCAAAAACCTGTTTAATTTTTCTAGGGTTATGAAGACCTCTTACATTCCAGGTAGCTAGTTTAAGGGTGTAGGGTTAGTGCTAGTGTGCATCAATATGTCTCCAGTTATAGCGCATGAGGGAGATATGTGCGTTGCTAGTATTGCTTACTGGCATTGCTATCTGGATTCTGAGAAAATACGTAGTGTGTGCTTGTGAGATGACACTGGATATCAACATCTGTCTAGTGGCTTGAGAAGGTAACTGATATAAGTCTGAATTTATCCCACTTTTACCCTCTCCCGACCCTCCCACTTCGCCATCCCAATTATGACAAAGACAGTCCAGAAGAAAAAACATCCCCTTCTCCCTCCCACCCGTCCCATTAAGGAAGAGAAAACTTGTTGTGGTACACACAAAGGGACGAATGCTGCCATCCGGATACCCTGATGACGAATGTCACCCAGGGGGTCACTCACTAACAGCTACATTCCATACAACAGAACCTGCTATCGATAACATTTTTGGATGATTATCATACCAATTCTGGCAGCATGTTCATACCTAAATGGACAGACATGCATTGTATTAGGTCATATCGTCTGTTGCATAGCAAACACGTAATTATGAAGCTCCAATTAACACGTCTGTAACATTATGTAGTTATTGTCATATAATTCGCTGTACACATTTCTAAATAGGGAGAAGTTCAGGGCAGATATCTCTATTATTCAACGTCCGAGGTACCAGTTTGTTCTTCTGGCCCTCTTCAGGGCGATTTCTGGCATATAGATTGAGTCCCGTTCTGTTGTAAGTATTTGAGCACATCTTTAGGCTCATTGTAAATCACAGCTTTTCCACCATCAGATATGTTCAATCTAGCCGGGTAGATCATTGCATATGAGATTTTTTGTTCTCTGGGTTTCTTTTTTACTCCCACAAATTGTTTTCTTGCATCCTGGACCTGTGGGGTAAAATTGGGATAACCTGTCCATACCTTGGTGGTTTAAGCTGCCCAGTTCCCGGGCTTTGCAAAGTGCCGCATCATGGTCCCTGTAATTTAAGATTTTTGCAATGATCAGACGTGGTCTGGTCCCAAGTGGTGGTGGTGGAGCCAGTGATCCATGAGCTCTTTCAACAATGAAAACGTCAGAGAAAGTGCCTTTGCCCAAGAGAGTTCTAAGTAATTGTCCAATATAGCATTCCATGTCCCCTGTGTTGGTCGTTTCCACTATGCCCATAAGGCGAGTGTTACTTCAGTGAGAGCGCACCTCAAGATCTTCGGCCTTCACCTCAACGCCTCTAGATGTTTATCCATTTTGCCTTCTTTGGTTTCTATTTGCCGTTGTGCATCCTCTGTATCCGATATGCGACGTTCCGCCATGTCAATTCTTTCAGTGTGTCTATGTAGCCGTTCAGACATGTGATTCACTCTGTAAGTTAGATAGTCTATCTTGCCATCTATGTTAGAGTTGGTGGGTTGTATCAGTCAGTCAAATACACTTTATTCGATTTGTTAAGAATCATAAAAGGCATAAAACATTTATATACATGTAAAAAGATATAATGCTTTTTCAACATGTGCAATACAATAGGTCGGAAGAAATGACATACATAAATAATGTAATTAAAAACTCACTATGCTACAATCAATTGCGCATTGTGTGGTTTAATTCTAGATGCCGCCACTAAGAAATTAGCCACAGAAAATATGATGCGTGTGCTGCTCAATGACTGAAGGTAGACTAGTGCCGGCCTCACTTGAGTGAAGCCCGCCTCCCTCAGAATGGGCAGCAAATATTTCTTTCTTATGTCAGAAAAGAGCCCGCAAAACATAACAAAGTGCATTGCGTCTTGAGTTGAGAATTTATCACAAATGCAAGGTGTGGCTATGTCTGGTCTGACCCAAGTTGGATTGCTGCCCAAATAAAAGTGAATCAGATTAAATCTAAACTTAATCAATAAAAACCTATGAAGAGGCCTTGTGACAATCCTAAGATATGGCTCGAGTGAGGTGGAACTTAATAGCATATAGTGTGATCTAACTGTGGGTTTCAGCAATTCTCTTTCCTCACGTACTAGTCTGGCCCCCTCCTTAAATTGCTTTTTAATCAGGTCCACAAGGTCCTTCCTAATACAAGATGGTGATAGGAAGAGTTCCGGGCGTCCCAGCTGTTCAAAAGTCTTTCTCAAATAAGCCAGCCAGGGCACTTTTTTGGAGTGATCTAAGGACATGATGTCAGTTATAATCGCGTGGTTAAGGGTTAGTTCCTTATAAAAGCCAAGTCTTTAGCCAGAATATTAACGGTGCCAAATAAGCCTATCGGTGACATAGTCCAAGCCCACCTCCGCATGGATCGAAAAAGTCGGGGTGGACTGGGGAACGGACAGCAAGGAACGCAAGAACCTTTTTTCCACCCTCTGGATTGTTTTGAGATGTACATAGCCCCATAAGGCTGAACCATACATCGCAATTAAAATACATTTAGAATTGTAGACTTTTAACAGGGCCTCCATCGGCCTAGCCCCCAACCTTTTGTGAACCCCATAAGTGCCGCAGTTGATCTAGCCACAGATAGGCTCTTTACCCTTACCTGAGGACCCCACGAGCCCCTCTCATTGAAGAGCTCCCCCAAGTATGGGAACACTGCCACTCTAGAAACCGCTTCACCCTTGCATTTAAAGATTTTTGATTTACCCCTATTACTATGGAATCCGACCACCATAGTGTGTGATTTATTAGCATTTACTTTTAGGTCCAGCCTATCCATAAACGCCCCAAATGCGTCCAGTAAGCGTTGGAGACCATTACCAGTGCAGGCTATGAGTACAGTGTCATCCGCGTATAGGAGAGAATGGATCTTTGCATATCCTATACGCCGGACATCCCCATCCACCTCCTCCAGATATAGACCCAGGCCATTAATATAGATGGTAAAAAGGAGGGTGCCAAGATACAGCCCTGGCGCACTCCTCTCATCGATTTAAAACGGGTCGTACACCTTCCCTCGTTAGTGACCCTAATTTTGGCAAACAGCTCATGATGAAGGGTGCGCCATGAATTTAACCAATGCCCCATCTATCCCGAGCTCCAGAAGGATTGCCCAAAATTTGGCCCTATTCACCAGATCGAAAGCCGAGGAGAGGTCCATAAAGGCCAAAAATAACGACCCCTCATTGGCTAACGTATACTTTGATATCAACAGATGCAAATTGGAGCACTGCTCCAGGGTGCCTCTCTTCTCTCTGAACCCGTACTGGATGTTTGATAGACCCCCACAGCTCTCAATGCTATCCCTCAACTTAACCAGAAGGACTCTGCTGAGTATTTTAATTGCAGAATCTAAAAGGGATATGGGTCTATAATACCCTGGGTCACCTCGCTGTCCTTTTTTGAAGATTGGCACTATGATTGAGGTGGCCCAAGTGATAGGCAACAAGCTGCAATTGGCAGTGTTAAATACATTAGATAATATTCTGGCCCAAAGTTTCAGTGAGTGTTTATAAAAGTCTGCCGGACCCCGTCCGACCCCGGGGCTTTATTCTTAGTTGTCTCTAAAATAGCTGTCTCCACCTCTGCTTCATCGAAGAGTATTGGGGCGGCCTCAGGAGCTGTTGGTAGACATCCAGAAGCTTCAGAGGCCGAGTCTCCATACACTGCTCTAAAGTCCGCCTTATCTCTCGAGTTTATGTTTTAAGGCTAGCATTAGCGCTCTATGTGCTTTTGAGCACTTCCGATCAAGCCATCGACGCTGGTTATTAGCTCCCTGCCCTAATCTAGCCGTTAGCTCTTTCGAGATTTGTATACATATGGATTCAAAGGCCCCCATTATTTCAGAATTTACAGCTCTGGAGTCCAGACAGGTCACCATATAACCCTCAATTTTTGGAAGGAGATCTGCATAGAAATTTTCTGGGACCACGTTTGCCCACTTTAGCCTTCTCCCCTGGTCCACAGGGTGGAGTACTGGCCTTGACTTGTCTGGACAAAACATAGGCCCCATGAGATCCCCCCAATTCGCCTCGAGTAACACAGGATTATGGTCACTTAATGGAGAAACAATTGTTCCATAAGAAACAACCCCGTGTAAGATACCTGGGGACACAAATATATAGTCTATGATGGAACCAGGGTCTGAGCCCTTATAGGTAATTGTTCTTTGTTCTTTGTATCAAGGAGAACATGGCCTGAAGCGCCAGAAACCGCCCGGTGTATGATGCGCTCAATAAATTCTTTTTACATTACATTACATTACAACATCTCCAGTGGCAATCCCACCGCAGTGGATGTGGTCTATTGTACGCCGTGATGCCCTTCTGGGTCATTCTCAGTTGTTTTTTTTGCTGCTCAAACGTTAGCTTGGGTTGATTTCTGTCGGGTTTACCCATGTTGCAGTGGTATAGATCAGCCCAGCTGTAGGGCTGATGGCGTGCGATGACACAGAGGCCCAAGGAAGAAGTTAGTTACTTATAAAATGTTGTTGCTTACAGGTCTATAAGGCAGTGGTTTCTGTATAGAGTGCATTTCCAAATGTCCGTGCAGTAGATGCTTCGGCCGCAGCTGTATTGTGCTGTGTCGCAGGGTATTGTTGTAAGGTTAGTAACAGATACACATTGGGGGTGGTTCTGTTCCTGGATCGTAGTGTGTAATCAGACGTGGGCACTGCAAGAGTCCCGGGTTGGGTAAGGATCTCCCCTCCGTGGACAATGCATGTGCGGGGTTGAAACCACCCACGACACTCTCCAGCATAGTGTCTTCCGGCTAGGCCGGATCTCGCACGTTATGCTTTGCAAGGTAGATATACTCCTTCACATTTTGTGCCTGGTAGGTTTATGGCAATCTGTGAGTTATGAACTAATCTGCGTTCAGGGCCTCTGCAGCTAAATAGTGAGCAGCAAAGAGATAAGTGATGTTTCCCCTCTCAATCAGTTTCGGCTGCTAGGCTCTCCAGTCAACCCTGTAGTACACTGGGGTAGGTCTATGTCACAGTGCATTTCTTAACAGTTCAGCCCTGCTCAGCACATCACACGGTGCTTGCTCTGTTTGTTCTCGTGTGCAGCCTGGCCAACCTTATATTGAGCGCCTAAGAAGTGCAGGCTCACCGAAGCATGCAGAGGGTAGAAATGGCATATCTCGTTTTCACCGCAGATGAGAAGCCCTGGTTGCTGAAGCGAAGCCGGCAAGTGCATTGCATAGGCGCTACCCCCAGCCGCTGTTCTAGGATTGCAGTCCGCTCACCAGGCAGCTCTCACCTTCAGACTTCGTAATGAACGCAGGGAGCATACCTTCTTCTCCAGCCTCCACACCATTCAGGAGCGATCACTGTCCCCTGCTCACAGCATGTGAATCAAGGGCTGCAGACCCAGTCGCATCTCCTGGCACGCCATCGTCTTCTCGCGCTCACCACGTCTTATTTAGTCGCGGGCAGGTTTAAGTCCGCACACGCTGTTCAGGTCGCGCCTCGGCTGAGTTTTCCCAAGTTTATTTTCTCCGGCTTTGGGCCACTTCAGGTTATGAGAGTCAGCTCAACAAGACGGTTAGGTGTTCCGATTTATTATTTTTGCATGTTTACCACATCATCAGGATCGTGGTGCAGAATTGATGTAGGATGTTTAAGCGATCGAAGGAGCTCACTTAGAAAGTGGCCATCTTCAGACGTGCCTAGCTCCGCCCCCGTGTTTCGCTCCTGTTTATCCTACAGAAGCCAGTGGCATACCGAAATGGAATGGAACCTGTATGCCAAACCCAAATCTGTGACTTCAAGATGATACAACTTATGGTTCATCCAGGATTGTTATATTTCTCTGGCTCAGATCAGGATCACAGCTCAGGTATCAAGTTAATTACATTTGTCTCCAGCAGCAAGAACAAAGGCCTCCTAACACAAGGGGAGCAATTTGCAGTGCTAGACTCAGGTCCAGAGGAAAAAAAGGGTGGGGATGAAGCATCTGCATCAATATATCAGCTGTCACACTGTACCAAGGATGGGCCAGTCAAGCCCACTGGACAACTGAAGGAGCCCAAACCTTTGGAGCCAGCACAGGAGGCAGCTCCTCTTTGAGGGTTTCCTGGGAATGGCCCTGGCAGTGATGCCAGTAAGGGGCAGAGCTAAGGCCTCCAGAGAAGAGGTGGACAGTGACTCCTGGGTAACGTCAGCAGACGGGACTGGGGTGGTAGTAAAGGGAGCACCTTTCTGCATGATCTAAGTAGGCCATAGCAGATGCCGGCTGTTTTCCTAGCCTGTGTCCTGAAGGTGAGATCTGTCTCCAGCCATACTCCCAGACTCTTAACCTCTGTCTTGGGAGTAGGGGGTTCACCCATACAGGTGGGCCAGAGGTTGGATAATTGCTAACTCTGAAAGGATCACTGACTCCAAATTCAAATTTTAGGGGTTTATTACAAAGCAAAAAATAACTGGACATACAAGCACCTCATAACAAGGTTGTAAATATACATAGGCACTAATGCAAAGTTCATTCTACGAATCAATGTAATTTGGTTCAGCATAAAGAGAATGAGCAACTCCAAAAATACTAAACAAGCAATAACTGCTCCAATATCTATTTTAGTCTTCATTAGTGGCTGCACAAGAAATCGATTAATCTATCCCTACACTATCACTAACGAGGCATCCCTACTTAGCATTTCCCCAGGCAAGATCAAGAAAAGGTGTCAGCTTGAGAAGACTTCCTAAGAAGTACACTCACATTTTAAGGGTCAGCAGCCAAAGCTACGGAATTCGTTTGAAGTCTGTCTTCTAAGAATTGACCCCTCCTACGGCTCTCTGCTAACTCATCTCACGGGGCACTGTCCCTAATACAAAATGCACAATTGATAGACACGCCCCTGAAACACCTCCTCTGGCCAGGCGCCTCTCGTAGGTAATTTTCTACCGAAACTTGTACTCAGTCCAGCAACGGTTGATGTGTCCTTGGGTCTCAGGCTCCTTCAGCGAGAAAGAATACCAGCTTCCAATTATCGGCATTCCTGGATACTAAGAAACGTTTCTCCTCCATAACTGACTCCTAAAACAAAGATGATATAGGTATATGACGTGTTTCCACAAGTTCAAACATGAGTTCTGTGTAAATGAAATTAGTCTTCCGTCTTCCTTGTTGGTCACTTTATTGTGTACAATTCTTCAGAGATAATTTCTCTACAGCCAACACGTGTTTTGTCGCAATTGGGAGGTTGAACCACGATTCCTCAAGGCTATATCCTGTGTGTGAATTGTTTTTTTTGTGCTGTGATAATTCCAAACCGCAATGGGTTTCTGGTGTAGTGGCGTCTAAAATCCACCTCGGATTATACTGGTTACAGTTTCTTCCAGTCACGCAATTTCTCAGCGCTTTTTCCGCTACAAAGAGAAATGTCATCAAGTCTCCAAAGCAGAGTACGCTCATTTGAGGAACTATTCCAACCTGTTTAAATGTCGGAAGTGCGTCACACTCTTTGTGTGCCTCTAAGTTTGATTCTGGTCCACACTGGGGAATTGTGGAACACATCTGTGCATTCTTCAGAGAGGGCTAAAACATTGGGCATGCAGCTGGAACAACAGACCTCTGCCATTTGAGGGCCTAGCTGGATAGATTGAAGGAAGACGTTTTGATACTTGGCCTCTGGGGTCAGATCATGGCCCACTAAAGATTAAGATCTGCATTCAATGGCCCCATGGCAGACAGGACTGAAATTTAGGGGATACAACTGGGGTTCAAAGGAAACCCCCTGAACCATCCCCACTTCAAAGGCACACTACAGTATTACTACTGGTGCCACACTTCAGCAAGGTAGAGATACACTTGTGATATGGGACCAACGTTCCTGAACTGCATGGTGCACATTGCCATACTGCCAGAGGAATTTGTTGTGCACAAGGAGGATTACTGCCATTGGAAGGGACCATACATCCTTCTTGAATATTGGCTGGTTTGGTATGACTACCTGCTGCTATGTGGCACCCTGAAGTATGCTCTCCAAGGGATTGTTGCCTTGCCCCTGTTTTCTTGTGGAGGTTTCAGGGACATCAAAGACCTCCCACGAGGGACCCACACCATCTACCTGTGACACTTGGAGAGCAGTGTCCTCTTAATTGCCCATTTTGTCTGCTGGATTCCCACTGGTAGCGCTTTGTGAATGTGGAACTAAGTATTGTGCCTGGAGACCGAATTGCCTGGAGCAATATATGCTATGGTGGATAAGGTCTGATGTGTGATGAGTTCGGAATTAGCCACATCTTTCAGTCACAGACTAATATACCTGGTCCTGCCCTCACTTGTCAATGCAGCATATAAGACCTCATGTAGTAGGGCGTTAGAGTGTGCACGGGGGCTTCACATACCTCGTCTAGAAGGACAATTGTTTTCCTTATTTTAAAGGCACTGTGGTAAAAGAGTGAGGCCTAACAAAGGTCAGATCTAGTTAATTGTGCATGAAGATATAATTTCTATAAAAAGTGCACATACTAAAAGTGACTGCCCTTATACAGTAGTGTGCTAGCCTTTAACACAAAACATGAATTATTGACCCATACCAAATAGTTGAATATTTAGATAGGTAAATGATATGATATTTCAATAGATATCTGTATGGCAGATAAATATAATAGATGGATAGTTGAAGAGGCAATGAACAGTCAAACAATTTTTTACTGATGCTAGCTCTAGTGGGTCAGCTATAGAGAACCCAGCCTCATTACTAAAACTGTAGTCAAAACGTATGAAATAGTTTCCTACGTCATGGATTGGAGAGATTTTAACTTTCTAAAGCCATTTCGGAGTTTGTTTAAACGTATTCATTTAAGGAAGTTAACAGACTCTAATAAGATAGACTGTAGGACAATGCATACATTCAAAACATCAGATATTTTCGTTTTTCCCCTAGCTAACAAGATTACAAATGTTGCTCTTTTAGACATCAAGCCCTATCAGTTTAGTATTGATTTCAAGATTATTTTTTGTGAGAAAAAAACAACACGGGCCTGATTTATGAGAGGGTTGCATCACATTTGCAGCAAACAATGTGGTACATGTGTTACGCAAACCTCTTAAGTTATATTTTTTTAAGCTACGCAAAGCCACTTTGTGTGTCTTTGACTAGATTGAGAAATCTGGAGAAATGCAATGCAGCATACATGACTTAATTCTGTTACTCTAACCTGGGTAGGCATTCCATGGATACTGTATGGGTGTTCCTATGCAGCTCCCATGGATTTTTATGCATCCCCAGATTTACAAGAACTTGTTAACCTGGGGATGTGCCAAAAACATAAACCTTCCCAGGAGAGGCGTAGCCAGGAGAAATATCTCTATTTCTCCCTGTTTCATTATAGAAAGAGGAACATGCTTCCCAGGAGTACACAAAGGTGCCCCTTCCTGCATAAAAACAATCCTGTATGCAACACAGGCACCTTTGTAGCATGGTACAAGTGTTTCTTTGTTGGTACTAGGCTATCAGAAGGGCACCAGTGCAAGGGAAAGGAAAGTACTGCACCATAGTGACTTAAATACAACACATTACTGTCCTTTCCCTGTCACGCAGCACAACAAGGTGACTTGCCGCGCTGCACTGCATGACTTCCTCATGAATGAGGCTCTAAACTCCTACCAAACAAAATGACCACTCACTAGGCAGTAACTCACAGCTGAAATAGATGTGCAAATCGAATGCACTAATATTTTAATAGGCAGGTAGATATTTGACCATAAATTGTATTGAGGAGACTAGGTTGAAAATATAATTCTGTGGGGAAGGAAATTGCCAATCAATCACTCATGTTGTTTGCTGACAGTAATTATAACCTACCTCCTTTGGATCTGTAACCAACCTGCTTTGAATCATCAAATTTGATTGAGATATGAGGCACCAAATTGAATCTCCATATTGCCGAAATTTCAAAATGTCATGCATGCCACAGAGAACAGATATTTCTGCTATATATAGAAACTAGAAAGCATGCTTCTTGATGTCATTCGGTAGTAAATAAAAGTGAGAATAATCTGAAACATGTATTGTGGACATGGACAAGTAATTGAATTGAGCAAAATCAGGATAGATCATGAATTTATCTAAAAATGGTTAACACAAAGGCAGTAGGGATGTGTGTTAGGTAGAAGTTTTTTTGGATGGATAATAATTTGCCCTTTGAAGAATAATTGCATAACAATAGTCTGACCAGATCAATGTTTTCGATTATGTTATAAAAAGTAGGCTTCCCACCGGGGATAACAAAATTTAATTTTGGGATGTGTTACATGAAGGCGCCCTGTTGCCTTGAAGCCTGCTTTGTAAGTACCCTAGGCATATTTAATTGTAATATTAATATTTTATAACATGGAAAAACATATTTTATTTCATAAACAGGCTGTGCAAAATAAATTGCTAACATTCCCTTGGTAAACTGGGATACTCACAATGGAAAACAACAGTCACACTAAAACACATTGATATAAAAATAGAAACATTGCCAGCAGACCCATTTCAAGGAACAGTATCATCTCTAAAGTTACTGTTAGCATATCCTGCTCTTGAGAATAGATAGACTAAATCTAGGGAAAATGAAGAAATATGCAGAATTCTCCCAGGACATGAAAATCCAGTCAAAAATACAAGATATCAGCACCTTAATTCTTTTAGGCATTGTGAAATAAAGTATGGTTACTAAGAGTCTTTTCAAATATGAATGTATGTACGTGGTATTTGTATTGTACAAACCTTGCCAAAAATGATGTAGAGGGTCAGAAGAAAGCATGCAGTCAACGAGGGATAGGTGAGGTAGCTGGTTATTCGATTGTTTACTGCATTTTGATGTAATTTTCTTTATAGATGTTTGTATTCAATTCTTTCCTAAATGGAATAGCATTGGGTGATCCCTATGTATACAAGGATGTTATTCAAATTCCTGGTTGCCTGCTGCCTTACTTTTGTCTTTTTTACACTTCTTAGTCTCCAGTCTAATGGTGGCCTTGCTGAAGATGTGCTAAGAACCACCAGATATGTTGTCTTTGTCATTAAGATAAACGGGGCTGCTAGTCATGATGGCTTTGTAAATTAAGTAGTAGGTTTTGAAAATGGCACGAGCCAGCAATGAAGCTATCAGAATGGGGGTGATGTGATCACATTTCTTCTGGCTTTTAATGAGCAGTGCAAAGACATGTAGGATACCCTTACTGAAATCAGCAAGGAGACTGGGAAGTGAGAAGCATGGCATTAACGCCATCCAGATGCTAAAGTACGAGTGCATGAACAGCTGGTCTGAAGTCACTTTCGAAGATAACATTGTTTAGAAGAGACAGCTGTACCAGGTCATCTTTGTGTAATTTTGCAATATGTTCATTGTGGTGAGGTTGGTGAGCAAGTTGCATCCGAATGTCTTTGCATGTGGAGAAAGATTGGGTTCCATTCTGTTAAGATACATATAATTGAGCATGATTCTTAGTATTTTTTGCTTGCTGTTCGTGGCAAATCACAGGAATTATGTCTTAGTTGGTCTTAGCGTCAGGAAAAACAAGATTAAAGAATTCTTCTAACAGAGAGCCCGAAAACATGCTTCTTTATCTAAACTTACACTCATATCCTATTTCCTTGTTTAATAGCCTAATAACTCCCTAAATTCAATAAGACCATAGGACATGGAAGAAGCCCATGTCCAAACCCAATTGGCAGTTATCGTTGCTTTTTGTTTTTTCCTCAGGTCTAGATTCACCAGAAAGAACAGCTATATGTAGCTATTAAAGACTTTCAAAATTAGCTCTCATGTTTAGTGTGGTTTTTTCCTGTAAGTTAGAAAAACCTTATATTTTAAAGGCCTGTCTAAGCTATCTGAAATTGTTTTGCAATACATGTCTTTGTGTGCAAATAGTTTGAAACAATGGTACGAGTTTTGAAGCCACCAGTGATGACTTTTATGGAACGGTGGCGGGCAGGGTGGAGGGTTGGGGGGAGGTTAGCAAAATAAATAAAGAAGAAAGAAAGAAACGTACCTGGTGGTCACCGTCACCAGTTGCCACCTCTCCTCC
Source organism: Lissotriton vulgaris (assembly GCF_964263255.1). Lineage (NCBI taxonomy): Eukaryota > Metazoa > Chordata > Amphibia > Caudata > Salamandridae > Lissotriton > Lissotriton vulgaris. The sequence goes on along the minus strand of NC_141695.1, from coordinate 1,544,022,222 downwards.
AGCAGGAACCAGGAAGTACAGAGTTTCCCAGAATCCTTTGACCAATCACAGTGCTGCCTTACAGCAGCATTGTGATTGGTCTGAGCACCATTGTTCAGCGCTCATAGAGGTACTGGGAAGCTGGGCATGTTCTCCACCCAGGCTGTACAATAGAGCCTGTGGAGAACATGCAAAGTGTGGATGACGATTTGGCTGGCCCGAGACGGCCTGTCAAACTGTCATGTGCACTTAAGGTGAAGCCACCAGTCCTCCTCCCTCGACTTCAGGGGAACTGGATGCACTCTAACAACCTGGCTGCAGTGTACCTGCAAAACTCAAAATAAAATGAAAATCATGTTCTGTTATATCATTATATTTTTCCTTTCCATTGCTTTAAAGCAGCGGGGCGATGCTCCCCCATCTTAGTAGTGGAGCTACCCCTGGAAGCAACCAAGAAAACATTTCAATGTATCTGAGGAGGCTAATTGGTCCATCGGAAGTTTAGTATTTCTTCCAGGACACCCATATTCATCCCTCCATTCATGGGTAATCTAAAGTCTCCTGTTTGTGTAATTTACCTTTAAATCACGCTCATAAGCTAAATCAAGAAAAGGAATAATGTCTTTTGAACAATACATGAGTTTAGATTTACCTTAGGACCAACAGGCAACATGTACAAAGCACAGTGGATGGTTTCCCATTCATTTAAATGGCTTTGATTGAACTGGGCAAACTGAGATAGCCCAGAGCCACTGAGGTGAAGTCAGAGCCATTTCTCAAATAAAAGTTTGGCATATAAAAATAAGTAGCCACCAAAGAATTCTCTCAAGATATGGGAATACTGCAATGCTAAAAGCAGCCAAGTATCATAAAGTTTATGGTTGCTGCCCTCGGGGCTTATGTCTGAGGAAGGTCTGGGATGGGCTTTCAGTCCTAATAAACTTTGTTCAAAATGTTGCCAAATTTTCAAATATTTCTGAACCTCTTAACTGGGCACAGAATTTTATGAAAAATATTGCTATGACAGTGGTGTTGTGAGAGTTTTAACTTAGCGTATTAGCAGAGCTGTGACTTGGTGGGACTTGAGGTACTAGACAGGGGGAGCTAGAAAGCATCTGCTGAAAATGAACGTGTCCAGGGATGTCCTTAACATCCCAGGATATGGTGTAAACTGTATGGCATGTGGATGTGCAGGGGTGATGTTGTGTGGTCGACATAAGTAGCGAAGCTGATCCTCCTAATGATCTCAACAGCAAGTTATACTTTGGATAAATCCAGTCTGCTTTCCTGAACTCCCTTTTCAATTTTCATTCATATCATCAGGAACTTTCACGTGTGGAATGAAGGCTGGTTTACCAGGAAAGATCTGGGAGCTTTCTATGATGGTTGGCAAGTTCTGGACGCAACACCACAGGAGAAAAGTACAGGTAAAACCCTTTATTTCTCACTTGGTGTCATTCAAAATACCTGCCTGTAGGAAGCTGGCTCTGTATATACTATACCAAAGTAAGGTATAGTGTACACAAAGTCCAGGGAGTCCCCAGGGTATATCAGAGGCTAATTAGGTAAGTACTAACAGCTCTCTTTGTGGTAGTGTGGGTGAGCAGTTAGGGTGTGTTAAGCATTTATAGTATTCACTCACTGAAGGCAGATGCACACACTCAGAGACTGAATCCAGACCAATTGGGTAAGTATAAAAAAAGATACACTTGCGTTCAATTCAATTCAAAAATCTTTATTCGGATAGGAATATATCCATAAAAGCACAAGTCACATAGCAGCATTAAAATACACAAATTCATATTAGTCGTAAGAATAATATAAAAACGAATTTAATAAAAACATCGCAAATAAATATGCATCATATTATTAATGGATGCAACAGTTTTCCAATTAATGCCCACTCGGTTCATGCCATTTATGGTCATTATGAAAGCAAGTCTTCAGAAAGTGTCTGCTTAGTTCATGGTAATCGTAATAACAGTATAAGTATTAATTCAGTGAGAACATCCTTGATAAGGTGCACATCGTATTACGGGGATGCACTGCCACTTTCAAAAAGGTGCCTACAAGAAGAAATAATTCATCATCTTCCACTGTAAGAATTTTTATGTAAGTAGCTTCAAGATGGACAGGCAAGATTTATTTTTAAACTGTGTCAAAAGCCATTTTGCATATTTTATATAAAATTTACAAAAGAATATAAAATGGAGTATCGTTTGCCCACTCCGGCCATCGCACGGATATGACAGATGGTTTAGATTAGCATTGTACCCAAGGGGGAACAGAGTAAGAATTTTACAGTGCCTGCCCTTAAACGAAAAAGGAGTCCCCTCTCACAGCGGCCTATAGGTTTTAAGAGATAACTAGATGCCATATGTGAAACATTCTCAATAGACATGTAGGTTACAACAGTGGTTTTGTTGATCTCATTTTCATGTCTTGCTTTGCTATGATATGCATATGAGGCCAACTGAAGGTCTTTTTTTTTTCACACTATCTATTTCAGTTGGATTTGAAAAGAGCTGTTCATGATTGACACTGCTTACACTCGCACTCACTGTGGTAAGCCACTGTATTTCCCTTCCCTTCTCACACTTGAGGCAATCTCCTATTATCCCTCTTATAAGGGACGCTGCTTAGTTTTTCCTAATTGCTAACCAAAATAAAACAGGGTGGGCCTTAATATATAGTCTTCAATGTAGTGAATGGCTATGGTAAACATATTGGGATGCAGAGATCAGCGTACCCAAGAGTTTTCAACAAAATCTGTTTTCTTCACACTGAATACTGTGGCTCTTTGTGAAACCCCGGACCTCTGCGCCATATGTTGCTGTTGGTATGCTTTAAACATTTTCATAATTTCTAAAACTGCCCCTGTCTTTTTTGGCTGAGGAAGACTAAGAATCAAGTTAATAACCTTAGAGAACTTGTTCCTGCTGTATGCCACAGCCAAATGTTCAGACTAGGAACCATTAGCAGCAAAAACCAGCCCCAAATAAGGAAAAATGCAAGTGCGTTGTAACCTTTGAATGCCCATGGTGATAAAGTTACAAAAATTCTTTCTCGCCCGCAGGCCATTATAGAATTTTTTTTAAATTGGTTCACAAATCTAAACTGGCCCTAAAATCCACAAAACCCTGCTCTAAGATGCGTAGTGTGATCGGTGTACGCCCCATGAAAACTTCATCATTGCATATAATAGGGTGGGGAGTGTGTTACCATTAATTCATTGGTGAGTACTATCAATGACTTGTGTAGATCATTGATGTATATGATGAAAAGGAGAGGGACCAAGACACACCCCTGCTTGACTCCTCTACAAACTCTAATGCCATTAGAAACCTCACCACCCTTACTAATCGTCACCCGAGCTTTCAGATCCTTTTGTAGGTAGGCTAAAAAATGAACCAAAACCATATCTAAACCGTATTCTAAAAGAGTGGACCATAAACTTGACCGAGTGACAAAATCGAAAAGCTGAGGTGAGGTCCATAAAAGCCAGGTATATTGGGGATCGCTTTCCATTAATTAGATAAAGATTTAGGCACTGTTCGATTGTCCCTACTTTACTCCCGAATCCTAACTGCACGGTTGTAAAATGTAGTCTTCCTCGGTCCATGTTTTAATCTTATTGTACAAAATCATCCCTAGAATTTTCAGAGTGTTGTCTATCAGGGAAATCGGTCTATAGCAACTTGGTTGGGAGCTGTCGCCCTTTTTGAAAATCGGAACAATAATACTGGTTGACCAGGTACTTGATAACTGGGCCCTTGTTAAGTTGTTAAAAACATTTAGTAAGAGCGGCGTCCAGAAATCTGGTCTGTGCTTGATGAGATCAAGTGGCAGCCCGTCGTGTCCAGGAGCTTTGTTACGCAAGCTCTGTTGAATGGCTTCCTCAACGTCATATAGAGATCTTGAGATCCCAATGAGGGCCTAGTGCTCAAAGAGATTCTCGTCATGTACTGGGGCTGTGTAAATCATAGAAAAATGGGCCTCCCATGCCTCACTAGTTATATTACAACTTATCAGGGTCAATGATTGTCACATAGATCTCATGTCTTTGACCACAGACCAAAAACCATTCCCTTTCTTTAGAGTAAAGGCAAGGGTAAGGGCATCCCGGCGTTCTTTCAATAATTCTTCCTCTTTTGGGAAATAACTGACTTATACTTCTGCCTAATAATTTAATAAGGGTGTGACATCTAGGGTTGGTTTAGAGGGCGGTTAATAGCTGTCTGTTAATTGCTGAACATTCACTGTTGAACCTTTTTGGTCCGTGTTGTGCTGTGACAATTGGTTTTGATAGCATTGATTTAATTGCCTCACAAAGTTTAGTGAAGTCGCCAATTACCCCAGGGTTATGGTGCTGTGATGACAGGCACGAGTCAATAAGTCTCTGGTAGTCCCTTGCCTTTGTATAAAACAAGTCAGTGTTATTGACACCTTTCCAAACGAATCCTAGATTGTCCAAAGTGGGGGTCAGATTCCTAGAGCAACATTCATTTTTATAAGTCGGCCTGGGGGAGAATCTCAACTCTATTTTAATTGGATTATGGTCGCCATAGGTAGCAGGGACAACCTCGGCTTTCAATTGACAATCCTCAAGAAAGGGTGAGATAAAAACATAATCTATAATAGTCGTATTCTTGTGTTTCTAAAACCAAGCAGGACTTGGTAGACGTAGGTAAAATATACTTTCAATTGTAGGCTTTTACACAGAAATGCAATTGAGGATTTGCAATTATTACAGGTGTGTCTCACTTTAAAAAGCAGTTTGAATTACACAGTAATTACTTTCTGATTACTTTTTAGTTACTTTCATATTACTTTGAGTACTGGGGGTGGTGTGCCTAGATACTACACCTTAGGATCTCACGATACAAGGTAACTAAGAATTTTATACTTTGTAGTTTAGTTCTCTTTTCTCCACACAAACATCAGATCAACACTTGAAAAAGTTTAGGCCCAAAATCACCTAACATAGGCTATGGGAGAAAAAGTGTTAGTGGCTTCTTAGGGAGGTACACAACTTATGAGTGGAAGTTTTGGGGATTAGGACCAAGGTTCCCCAGGGTCTAGATGGTCACTCGAGTTGCACCACAAGCAGTACTTGGGAGGCTGAATGCAGAGTGCTGGGGCCCAATGTTAGCCAACGGGGCTAAAGGGGCCTTCGTTTAGGGACTGCTGAAGGGCAGGCCAATTGGGTGTGGGAGCAAAGCTCCTGGGGTTAAGGTCAGCACTACCGGGACCAACAAACAGCACAGAAGCTGCACCACCAGCAATACTGGGGCATCCTGGTGCAAGCGTCCAAGAAAACGTTGGGGACCCTGTACTTCTTAATGAAGACCTTTGGTTGGGAAAAGGGGCTGCAGGCTTGGGCAGGAAGACTTCCTGAAGGTGGCCACTGGCTGGAGAGGTAAGCAGGGGATGCCTGGGAACCATCATTGGGGTCATCCAAGGCTGTGGGGGCCCTTTTGGCATTGGATTCTTCGGACCGCTCTTGGTCACGGTGGGGCTCTACAGATTGCTTCGGTTGCAGCTGGAATCTTTTTGCCACCTTTGGTTGCGGTTGGAGGAGTAATCCTTCAGGTAGAGGCTGGAAGTGCCATCTCAGAGCTTGTGGTAGGTCGGGGTCACCAAACCCCAGATCTGGATCACTGGGGTGACCTCCTTTTGGTGCTGGGCCACTCGACCTCGGGCCTGGGCGGGCGGGTGCAGAGGAGTGTAGAATTACGGAGTTGTCGGATTCTGGATTCTGGTCTTGGAGTCTTTTGAAAATGGAGAAACGCGGCCCTCATCCTCCTGGACCTGTCTGCCGCCTTCGATAGGGTCTGCCACCACACACTATGAGCACGCCTCTACGACGCCGGCATCCAAGAGAATGCCCTGGACTGGACCATGTCCTTCCTCTTCAGCAGAACACAAAGCGTCCTCCTCCCCCTTCCATTCCGAAGCCCCGAGATCATCTGCGGTGTACCCCAAGGATCATCCCTCAGCCCAACGTTATTGAACGTCTTCTTGGCACTACTCGCACACGTCACACAACAACATGACCTCAACATCATCTCCTACGGCGATGACACCCAGCTAATCCTCTCCCTCAACAAAGACCCCCTCACCGCCAAACGCAACCTCCATGAAGGAATGAAGGTCGTTGCCGACTGGATGAGAAACAGCTGACTGAACCTGAACTTGGACAAGATGGAGGTCCTCATCCTCGGATCCACCCCCTCGGCCTGGGACGACTTCTGGTGGCCCACTGCACTAGGAGCACCCCTTACACCCTCCGACCATGCTCGCAACCTAGGGGTCATCCTTGACTCCACCCTCTCCATGACGAAGCAGGTCAACGCCGTCTCCTCCTCCTGCTTCAACACCCTCCACTTGCTTCGCAGGATCTTCAAGTGGATCCCCACTGAAACAAGAAGGACCGTCACCCAGGCCCTCATCAGCAGTAGACTGGACTACGGAAACACCCTCTATGCTGGAGCTCCTGCCAGACTCCTGAAACGTCTCCAACGCATACAGAACGCCTCTGCACGCCTGATCCTCGACATTCCCCGCCGCAGCCATATCACACCCCACTTGAGAGACCTGCCCTCGCTCCCCATCAACAAGAGGATAACCTTCAAACTCCTCACCCACACACACAATACACTCCACAACACCGGACCAGCCTACCTCAACAGTTGTCTCAGCCTCTACACCCGCAACTGATAGCTCCGCTCCGCAGACCTCGCCACCATCCCCCGCATCCAAAGAGTGACCACCAGCGGCAGATCATTCCCCCACCTCGCTGCCAAGACATGGAACACCCTCCCCCTCCACCTGCGGCAGACCGAAGACCTCCTAACCTTCAGGAGGCTTCTCAAGACCTGGCTCTTTGAACAGTAACAGCGCCCCCTCCCCCCAGCGCCTGGAGACCCTCACAGGTATGTAGCACGCTTTGTAAATGCAATGATTGATTGATTGATTGATTGTTGTGCATATTCTGTGCTCACGGGATGCATAGTCTGTAATATGAGTGCAGGGAAGGGCCTCTGGGGGGGGCTGCTGGACACTCCGGTTTCTTTGCTGTAGTCAGGGGGGAGTCTGGACAGCTGGCAGGGCTGGGCCCAAATCTGTAGGTGTCCTCTTCTTCCTGGGTCAGCACAGCTCTTCAGTCTTTTTTTCTTCCTAGAATCTGAGGAGGTATGGTTCAGTGTTGTCCTAAACACGAAATTTAGAGGTGTTAAAGGGGTGTGCAGGTCGGGACTAATGGATCCCTCCCCTAGGGTGGGTACACCCCCTTTCATGCCATCCTCCAGTGGGAGGGAGCATGAGCCTCTCCATAATTGGCTGAGTTCCCTCATGTTCAGGCTAGCGAGGGCTTAGATGTGTACTTCACCTCGCCTCCCCACCTGAGGTGTTGGGTTGGCAAAGGCGGGCATACTGCTCTTGCTAGTTTGGTTTTCCTGCCAATTTTGCCACCCAAATTGGGGGCCAGAAGCAGTGCCAGTTACTGGGGGCATCAAAAGGCAAAACAATCACTTGGGGGTATAGGGGGAAAGGGATAGGTAAGGCAGCCCCCCACTCGTACACTGTTTAAACAATTAGAGCCTCACCTATATGTATACACATCCACATCAAAAACCACCAAGAGTAGGGACCCCTCCTTGTTAATGTCCCCAGGGATTTGTCAATGACATAGATCCAAAGGTTAGGATGTGTGTAAATACCAAAAATCAAAAATCACACAGGACCACTCTTACTTCATCCACCAGAAAAGTGTGAAAGATAGAGAGAGTACCTCACGGTAGCACCACCCGAGGGGGTTCCCGGTTAGTAATTACCGGTATACCCACTTCTCATCATTGGCCACTCTCTCTATGTGAAAAGACAAAAGTGCACTAAGGAAGATAATAGTGCAGACGTGAGAATAGTGATGTGAAAAAACACAAATAGTGACAAACGTCTCACCACTAACACATAATTTGAAGTGTACAAAGAAGATGTACAGACCCCTAACCAAACACACAAATAATATATAAAAGTGTGGTAGGGTTATGCTTGCTTTACCGTTTTATTCTGATGCAGCAGAACCCCACTTCTTAAAAATGGTAAATATGTACCATAACTCTTTTCAATCCCAAGCCGACATGTTTCATCACTGCTAGTTTAGCGATTTCATCAGGGCAATGAGGGGTACAAAGTTCTCAGTCTTTTCATGAAGTTTATGGACCTGTGTGAGGAATAAAAAGGAGAGACGCAAAAAGTGCGTCATTCAAACCCCTACATATGGGGCATCACTGGAGCAGCTTGTTAATGACACGCAATTTGAAGTAAATTTACCTTGAGGGTGCTACGTTAGCACATACCAGCACCACTCAAAAGGGGGCACCGTGTTAAGCATCCACGTGTCCCAACATGTGACCGACAATATTCACAGCCACCTGTACACATGGGGAAACAAAGATCGAACACGTTCACACTGATGTTTCCATAGATGTAGGTTGCTGTCACGTTATAGCCAGTGTGGAATAAGCTACTCTAGTCTTGATAAACACGACCACTTGGTCCACCACCCATTCCAGGGGAGAAATATCCGTATGCCAACAAGGGGTGTTAGAGGGGAACTCCCGCTTAATGCTCTATTTAAAATTAGAACTTCAATTGTGCGTACGCGGCCACCACATCACATATATCGAGGCATTTTACTCTTGGCGGTATAGACATGACACCCTTCCCAATAACATCAGCGGACATGAAACCCTTCTCAATAGCACACGCGGTCAGCCCCCCAGCCTCCTTACTGTCGCCGAGTCCCTCCGGCGCTTCCGACGATCCACGCATCCCTTCACTGCCGGGATGCGGAAGTAGCCGGTGGAGGGACGCGACTCCGCCCCCCACGTCAACGTGAGGTGCGGCCATCTTGGAATGGGTTCGAAACGAACCTAAACTGCAACAAAGTGGATGGGCTGCAGCGATCTTCATGGCCCATGACTGCTATCAGAGTCTAACCCTTTACAAAGATGCAAGCAAGGGAACTTAATTGAGGCTGTCTATCTTATAAATCAACCCCCTCTAGACTGATTTAGAAATCGACAGTGAAGCACATAAAAATTCTGGCTTTGTTATGAAGTAGACAGGTGTCTGGTAATACAACTCTGTAGTTACCAGATACTTTATAGGCGCCTGATATTAATACCCAGTCCCCCTTTGATGGTATTAGATAAACCTTCGCAAGGTAGGCAATTGTGGGTGCTAGAACCCACAATTGCCTACCTTGCGAAGGTTTATCTAATACCATCAAAGGGGGACTGGGTATTTATATCAGGCGCCTATAAAGTATCTGGTAACTACAGAGTTGTATTACCAGACACCTGTCTACTTCATAACAAAGCCAGAATTTTTATGTGCTTCACTGTCGATTTCTAAATCAGTCTAGAGGGGGTTGATTTATAAGATAGACAGCCTCAATTAAGTTCCCTTGCTTGCATCTTTGTAAAGGGTTAGACTCTGATAGCAGTCATGGGCCATGAAGATCGCTGCAGCCCATCCACTTTGTTGCAGTTTAGGTTCGTTTCGAACCCATTCCAAGATGGCCGCACCTCACGTTGACGTGGGGGGCGGAGTCGCGTCCCTCCACCGGCTACTTCCGCATCCCGGCAGTGAAGGGATGCGTGGATCGTCGGAAGCGCCGGAGGGACTCGGCGACAGTAAGGAGGCTGGGGGGCTGACCGCGTGTGCTATTGAGAAGGGTTTCATGTCCGCTGATGTTATTGGGAAGGGTGTCATGTCTATACCGCCAAGAGTAAAATGCCTCGATATATGTGATGTGGTGGCCGCGTACGCACAATTGAAGTTCTAATTTTAAATAGAGCATTAAGCGGGAGTTCCCCTCTAACACCCCTTGTTGGCATACGGATATTTCTCCCCTGGAATGGGTGGTGGACCAAGTGGTCGTGTTTATCAAGACTAGAGTAGCTTATTCCACACTGGCTATAACGTGACAGCAACCTACATCTATGGAAACATCAGTGTGAACGTGTTCGATCTTTGTTTCCCCATGTGTACAGGTGGCTGTGATTATTGTCGGTCACATGTTGGGACACGTGGATGCTTAACACGGTGCCCCCTTTTGAGTGGTGCTGGTATGTGCTAACGTAGCACCCTCAAGGTAAATTTACTTCAAATTGCGTGTCATTAACAAGCTGCTCCAGTGATGCCCCATATGTAGGGGTTTGAATGACGCACTTTTTGCGTCTCTCCTTTTTATTCCTCACACAGGTCCATAAACTTCATGAAAAGACTGAGAACTTTGTACCCCTCATTGCCCTGATGAAATCGCTAAACTAGCAGTGATGAAACATGTCGGCTTGGGATTGAAAAGAGTTATGGTACATATTTACCATTTTTAAGAAGTGGGGTTCTGCTGCATCAGAATAAAACGGTAAAGCAAGCATAACCCTACCACACTTTTATATATTATTTGTGTGTTTGGTTAGGGGTCTGTACATCTTCTTTGTACACTTCAAATTATGTGTTAGTGGTGAGACGTTTGTCACTATTTGTGTTTTTTCACATCACTATTCTCACGTCTGCACTATTATCTTCCTTAGTGCACTTTTGTCTTTTCACATAGAGAGAGTGGCCAATGATGAGAAGTGGGTATACCGGTAATTACTAACCGGGAACCCCCTCGGGTGGTGCTACCGTGAGGTACTCTCTCTATCTTTCACACTTTTCTGGTGGATGAAGTAAGAGTGGTCCTGTGTGATTTTTGATTTTTGGTATTTACACACATCCTAACCTTTGGATCTATGTCATTGACAAATCCCTGGGGACATTAACAAGGAGGGGTCCCTACTCTTGGTGGTTTTTGATGTGGATGTGTATACATATAGGTGAGGCTCTAATTGTTTAAACACAGCATCAAAAGGCAACACAGCTTCCAAAGATGACAGGCCTTGGAAGCTTCCCTTTTTGTGGGCCCATCCTTGGGGAGGAGGCATGCCACCTCAGCCTAGTATGGGCTTTGTTTCTGGACCCAAAGAGCGGAGGCTCTCTACCCAGGGGTCCATAAACCTGTCTGGTGTTTGAAAATGGCAGGCAGCCATTCAGGAACCACACTAGGGCTGGTCGACTTTCGGGCAGCATCTCTAAGATGCACTCTGGGTGCATTTTACATTAAATTCAACACAAAAATCAGTGTGGTTTTTAAGGTGCTGAGACATTTGCTACCAAACTTCCCAGTTTTTAGTGAAGCCATTATGGAGCTGTGGAATTTGCAATGACCAACTCCCAGACTATAGACTCTTTATGGCTTTACAACACTTACAATGTCTAAGAATGGGCTTCGACACAGTAGCTGTACAGGGCCCATGCCACTGTACCATCATCTTAGTGCTAGTGCACCCTGCTAGAGGGGTGATTTACCTAGGACTCATGCAGTGGGTTGGAGGCATGACACTTGGATGTTTGCAATGTTGAATCTTCTCTGCACTAAAACACAGAGCCTGCAATGGCAGAGTGTGGGTGTTAAGGATAAGGGTCTCTAAGGGGGGCACAATAGGTGCTGCAGCCCTTAGAAGCCTTCCCTGGTCACAGTGCCCTTGGTACCCATGGTACATTTTACAAGGGACTTACCTGTGGCCAGAGATTTGCCAATTGTGGGTACAAAACTAGAGTCTTGGGAAGGGACAGAGGACCTGGGAAACTGATTGTCAAGGACTCAAGGCACATCAAGTCAGGTTGCATCAAGTTGAGAGTAACCATGCAAAAAGCAGCACTTTCATATACTGCCCATTTTCACATACATTACCTTTTCCTCTAAAACCAAAGAAAACGAATGTATTTTCAAAGCAAGATAGTGATCATTTTTCTAATGTCTTGAGTATTTTGCTACAAAAAAATACAAAATGTAAACTGTCTATTAGAACTACTTAGTTTGCAATGTTTTTGACTTCGATATTTTCAGTACTAAGACCCAATTTGTTTTTCAGTGTGTGGAAACTAAGGTTTGAAACAGTCTTGCAACACCTTGCTCACAATAATATTACACAAACTACTTATTCCTGCCCACATGGACCCTAATAGACAGTATAAACAAAAACAGTGTGTGCTTCAGATTTAACTCAACAGTGACAATCTGTCAATTTCGAATGTTGTAACACCAGGTTTCTTTAATGTGTTAGGCATAGTACTCTGTAAGTTTCCTTGTTTGTAGTGTATCTGAAATACTAATGAAATCTTAACTGTTGATATAGAGTGGCGATAATGTCAAAGGGTTTGTCATTGTTTCTTCATAATGTGTCTATATAGGCATTGTTTTGGGGGCTGCATAATTATTATTGCCGATGTATTACATTTTCTTGCGCACAAAGGCGAAGAGATGTAAGAGCATGTTTGCCTACATTAGGTATTCATTTTAATTAAGCTTGTGTCTCATTGGCTTAAAAAGTGGCTGCTCTTTTGCAGGATGACAAAACCGAATAAACATGACTAATGCATATTTCTGGATGCTTAGGTCCTCATTTCAAGTGGCTGGTAACGATGCACATTAGAACTATAGGCTGTGCTGCAGATTTCACGTGCTATTACCTTAGTTTTACCTGCCCACTGCAGTTTTGTAGATGCAATGGGGAATAACATAGCAATCAGTGCCACCAGAACAACACCCGCATCAGGGCGTAACACAGGCCCCCGCAACCCACGCGGTGGGGGGAGGGGGGGGGGGTTAGGGGGGGACGGCCACCTCGGTACTGAACTCTGGCCGGAGAGCTCCTGATTGAGCCTGGAGGGGGCCCCCCTAAGTACCGTGCAGGGAGGTCCCCTCACATTTCGTTATGCCAGCATGCCATTCCCCATTTGATGGACCGATTTTCCCTTGGGCACCTTACCTGCTTTGTGCACTTAAAATGTCTGGGCCGGTACTCGTGAGCAAAGATATTTCTCACTCATTTTGTGATGACTTCATGAAGATCAATAGGGCCACTCAAACCAAGGGCCTCAGACAAATGTTTTCATTTTGTGTTTGGTACAAGTTTGTGTATCAGAAAACCTCGGGGGAGCCTGACTGCAAAACAGAACAAAACAGAAAAATCATGTGGCATTTATCATTTGGCGGTAACGGGAAATCCTCAACATGCTAAATCAGGAGGAAAAATCAATCCACTGAATTTCTTTCCTCCCTACTCTCCCTATGATTGGAGGTACCACTGGTGAGATCTCCTCTGGTTTTGGCGTTTAGTTTTGACATTTTGGGATTTTCCTATATCACTCATATCTTAATTTGGCTGTTAGGCTCTGAGCTGAATACCGAACTACAAGAGGAATTATCAGGTGAGCAAAGTATGTTTATCTGTTTTGCTTCATACAACAAATGAGTTGAGATGGAATAAAGAGTAGAAAATGCTCAATAATAATGTACTCTTCTGTCTTCGTGATCGTTTTTGCATAACAACCAGAGGCCAATAAAAACATATGCAGGCCAAGACATCTTAAATATTCTTTTTATCCAGTCTACGTGTCATTCCTCTCAAAACCACACACGACTCTGAAGGCAGGTTTCACCCAATGAAGAATTTTTGTCAGATTCGTCCATGTTTTTAAGTTTCTGAAATGGCTAAGGACCGCTTTTTGGAGGGAACAGAAAATGCTCTAATTTCTGGAGCACACTGTAAATACAAAGTAGTACCCACCAGCTGAGTTGCTTTCTTCTGCTGTATGGGTGGTATTTTTGAGGGAAGCCATCTGTGGATTATACTTCATATTTAGAGTTTCCTCTAAAAATTAGAAGATGTTCATGTCCCACCGAACTCTAAAATTGGCCCTTAATCTTTAACCCCTTGCCTGCGGGGCTAATTCCCCCGCTGTGCTGGGGGGGAGGGGGCAGGGGGGAGGGCACAGCGCCCCGGTGCTCATGGCGAGCTCAGCTCGTCATGTGCCACGGTGGCCATGTGCTCATGACGAGCTAAGCTTGTTACGGCCACACCCGTTTTTTCAGAATGTTCAGCACAGCCTGGGAATTAGCCCCGCGTGCGAGCGTTCTGACCCTTATGATGAGCTAAGCTCGTCATGAGCACACGGCCACCGTTGCTCATGACGAGCTGAGCTCATCAGAGCATGGGAGGTGTTAAAGCACTCGCTATATCAAAGAATCCATTCTCACATTAAAATGCCTTCTATCTACCCCACCCGCACCTTACATCATTCGAAAGCTAGAGTTGTCTGGGGAAAACAAGTCCCTAAGAAGAAAAACCTCTCAAAACACTGAATTTCATAGAGAAACACATCATCAAATGCCCCTTCTCAGGAAATGCCCACAGTTTAGGGAGTGTCCTTCCCACTGATACATGATTTGTTAGCTCACTTCAAATCTTCAAGTCCAGGCTAAAAGGCCATCTTGTAAACTCGGCCTACTGATTTTACAGATGAAAATGCTTATCACTTTATCTCACTGATTAAAATTTCATGGACAGTCCGTAAATTGGACCTCACGTCCGTTGTCCGTGAGGATCCTTTTTACGGACACCTTTTGTCCGTAATTTCAGGCATTGCAGGGGAACAGAGCTGTTCCCCTGCAAAAGGCCTCAGCCCCTGATGGGGCCGCCTCACACTCCTCAGAGCACAAGAGCAACCACACGGCAAATTGTCATGCTGTGTGGGGCTGATTGCCACATACAGAATGACAATGGGTCAGCCTGGACTGGCACAGCATGTGATGGCTAAGCATGGGCGAATTTTGCGAATCTCGCGTTCGCGAATTTTGCGGATTTGCGAACTCGCAATCCGCAAAATCCGCGAATTCTCGCGAATTTGCGGATTTTTTTTTGTGTTCGCGCGGGTTTCTGCCAGGTCGCGAGGGTTTTTGTACAATTTCGCAAACGTGAACTTACCTGTCGGGTCGCAAGTTTTGCGAACTTGTTGTTTCTACGTGTCCAGCCTGTTTGGGACACTCTTCTTCATCACTGCCACCCTCTGTCACCATAGCTACTCTCTGGTTCACCCATGCCACCCTCTGGCTCACCCATGCCACCCTCTGTTTCATCACAGCACCCTCTAGTTGTCCAGTGTACATTATTGTGGCAAAGCAAAGCACACCTTCCCTGCCTCAAGTGACCTGAATTAATTTGGGGCTGATTAATGTGTCACAGAATATTTTTTTAGCTGGCACCTGCTTCCTTAGTGCTTCCTGATTAGTGATCTTTTGCACTTGCTAAGTGCTTTCATTGTTGCAAAATTAGTTACAACACCTGCCCTGCCCCAACTGACAATAATGAATTAGGGGCTGATTAATGTGTCACTGGATTTGAACTTCCAGCCTGGCTCCTGCTTGTCTCCCTTAGCTGTAATTCAGGACCTTTGTGGCATATGTGTAACTATTCTGAGGGTCATAGCAGGGTCACATAATAGTTGCAAGTAGGCAACTGAACTCTGGAGGGGCCCCTCAAGAAGCACTACAGGAAATGGCTACTAATGATGAGCTTGAACTTTTGAACCTGGTAAGTAGTTTCAGTTTTGCTAAGATCGTATTTCTGCAATTTAGCGCTTATTCGCGGGGCGCGAAGTTGAACTGGGAAGCCGCGAACTCACGCGAACAGTGCGAGCAAGCCATAAAATCCGCTGCTCGCGGATTTGCGGATTTTGCGGGAAATTCGCGAATCTCGCGGATTGCGAATTTACCGAAAATCCGCAAAATCCGCGAGCGGAACGGATTTTCCGCCCACACTTAGTGATGGCCTCCTCCAGCCTCGGTCCAGGGCAGGGCTTTTATCACATGAAAGTGCAAAAACGCCCATGCTGCTGCTAGGTGAAGATCCAGTTAACGAAAGGAAGGTGGTGAAAGAAGTTCAAAGGAAGGGATTACAGTTATAGTAATATAGCAGCAATGGTTGCTGCTTTTTTATTTGATGCAACTAACAACCATTCACAAAGCCAACTGCATTTTTATTACATTAAACACCCTTTTGGAGAGACCCCCCCCCCCAAGTTTTTACATCCCACTTAAAGCTCTGGAAACAGCACCATGTCACAATCGCCCCACGTCCAGGCACTGTGCATCATGCATGACTCATGCCTTCCACTTTTTCAGATTGACTATGTGCAGGGGCATAGTGAACCCTGCACACCTTTAGGCACTAGCTAGGGTGGAGTTCTTGATGGGTCTCATAATTATTTTGAAAAGGTGAGTGAGTAAGTAAGTGAAGGAATGGGTGGATGGATGGCTGGATAGATGGATGAATGGATGAGTGAAAAGGTGGATGACGGGTGAGTGAATGTGTGGCTGGATGAGTGAAATTATGGATGGATTGATGAATTGACAAGTGAAAGGGGGGATTGATGAATTGATAAGTGAAAGGGTGAATGGATGAACGAATGAGTGAAAGGGTGGGTGTAAGGTTGGATGGGTGAGTGAAAGGGCAGATAGATGGACAAAAGGATGGATAGATGAGTGAAGGAGTATAAGGGTGGATGCATGAGAGAAAGGATGGATGGATGAGTGAAAGGGTGAATGAATGATAGGTTCAATGGATGGATTCATGAGTGGATGAGTAGATGAGTGGGTGGATGGATGGAAGGATGGATGGCTAAGTAAAAGGGGAATTGAAAGAGAAATGGGATGGGTAAATAGATGACTGAACGGGTGAATGAGTGGAAGGATGAGTGACTGGATGGATGATTGAGTAAGTGAAAGGATGGCTGGATAGGTAAATGGCTGGATGGGTGAATGGATGGGTGGGTGAATGGATGGATGGTTGAATGGGTGGATCGGTGGAAGAGTGGAGATATGAGTGTACGGATGGATAGGGTGAAAGGGTGGATGGATGATGAATGAGTAAAAGGGTGGATTGAGGGATGGATGAGTGAAATGATGGATGGAAGGATACATGATGGATAGGTTTGTAAATGCATGAATATGGACATGGATGGGCACACAGATGGAAGGACAGAATGAATGATGAAAGATTTAATGATGGATGAAAGTATGATTACACACTGTAAGCCCCATTATCTTAAGGAACATTTCCTATACATTGACTTTCACGTTTATATGAGTTATTGTCTCTATATAATAGTGTGTGATGTAACGCACTCCGACACCCTGCTGTACATACGTCGAATGAGTAGCACTATAAAAGAAATGAAATACACATGAGAGAAGGTCTATGTGAAGATGAGGGCTCCATTGGAGGGTGGTATCAAGGCCAGACTGGCCGAACTGGGCATCAGGCGTTTTCTCTGGGAGTTGGAAAGATGGGGGCGGTTTTGTTACCACAAAAAGACCAGCACATTTGCTTAAAGTTGCGCGCATACTGACAAACCATGAAGTGCACAATTGTCTCAACCTAATATAAACTTATTTTCACTTGTACTTTAGTAGTTGTCTATTTACTTACTTATATACTATTGCGCAACCTTCTCTGATGTGTCTGTAAAACTTACCTTTTGGCCTGAATTTTAACCTCCTGTCCTTAATTTTTGCCCTGAATTTTGACCCTTTGTCCTGAATTGTTACACTACCTGTCCTGAATTTGCACCCATGCCAGTTGGTCACCCTATCACTGATATAAAATATAATACTAATTTATTTATCACTGTCTGCCACTGACTAAATCTATATACGTCATACATCCATTACTAAATGAAAAACTACTAAAAGACTAGGAGGAGTGAAAGCTTGTGGCACAGCGGAGATCCAGTGGTGAAATTCTATGGCTGTGGAGTTGCTAAAGGTAGTGGTGCTGGGGGGTCTTGGAGGAGGGTGGTGCTGAGGTGTTCCTCTGTGACCTTGCTCCAGTTCCTTCATGGTGGGCACGTCGGGCTTGGGTGCGGTGGTGGCACTGAAGGTGAAGTGGACGCAGTGGTGGTCCGTCCAGGGGCGCTGGATGGTGTGGCTGAAGCAGATGTTAGCCCCTTCCACAAAGATTAGGTCGAGGGTGTGTCCGGTTTTGTGAGTGGGTGTGTTGACCCGCTGCTTCAGGCCGAGGTTGTCGAGGTTGTCGAGGAGAGTGGTGGAGTCGGGGTTGTCACTGTTGTCGTGGTGGAAATTCAGGTCCCCAAGTAGGATGTAGTCTGTGGAGGTGATGGCGTGGGGTAAGGCGAGCTCAGCAATTGTACTTGCAGAGTGGGTACGGTACCCTGGCGGTCTGTAGATGAGGGTGCTGCGTAGAGTGGTCCTGGGGCTTGTCTATACCTGGAAGTGGAGGTGTTCTGTGTTGAAGTGGGGGTCGCTCATGCTGGATATGGAAAGCCAGAGGGGGGGCCTTGTGTGCGATGGCGAGTCCTCCTCCTGGGTGGTGAGGTTGGTCTTTTCTCTATATCTGTAGCCGTCGGGGATAGCCGTGGCGAGGTCAGGGCGGTAGGTGGCATTGGTCCAGGTTTCCGTGATCAGGCGACATCAGGCAAGAGGGTGCCGATCAGGCCCCATATCTCTACAGCATCTCGGTGTAGGGAGCGCATGTTGAGGAGGATGCATGTCAGGGTTTTGGCGGTGTATGCCTCTGGAGGGCCTTCAGCGGTAGGGGGGGCATTGTCGGAGGTGAAGGATCTGCTGCAGGTTTTGCACGAGATTCGTCCATGGGCGGTGTTCGGCGACTCTTCCAGGATTGAGTGCGTGGAGGCTGGTGGAATCGTAGCAGTAGGGTCTTGGAGAGCCAGGGTTCCTGGCGCTGGCCGTGTTCAGGATGTGGACAGGCGCAATTGGACTTGCTTTCGGCGTACCAGCGGCGCGGCCCTGCAGAGGCCGCCATTTACAAGGGGAGGGACGATCAGCTGGGAGGCGGGATGGGAAGCAGAGGTGCAGAGCGGTGGGAAACAAAGCGGGGAGATTAAGCTTGAATAAAGGAAACAGGGTAAAACAGTAGATCAGTACAGTAGATTCAGAGAGACTGAATTAGGAAAGCAGGGAAAAAACTGTAGAATCGGCACTACAGTAACAGTAAGACACAAAATTATTGAACTAGGCCACAGAGATGAATATTCCACTCGACGGCAGTGACTGGCCTGCAGAGGTCTCGAACCCCTCTCAGGAGGAGGAGAGGAGACATGACGGCAGAAAAGTGGTTGTGGAGCTGCTGGGGAGAGTGTGTTTTCTCGACCAGGGTCACCTACAAGATAAGAAAAACAATTGATATTTACAAAGTGCAATGCTGAGGTTAATAAAGCCCTAATGATGTTAAAACAAACTTAAATGTACCCCTACCAAGTCTTGGAGTAAATGAAGCTCAATTCATGGCCATCCTCTGGTATACTGCAACATGCTCTGAGAGAAAAAAAAAGGCACAACCATGGAAGATGAAGTAAAGTCAGATCTGCAGTTAACTCAGAAAAGTATGTATGTAACAATTGAATTGAGTGTTGAAAGAACATTGAACTGACGTGTATGAGAAAGTGGGAAGAAAAAAGGAGTGGGACAAAACCATTAGACCTATAAATTTCCGTGAATGGTGTTTCACCTGTGCCTGGTCAGAGAATGCCTGGCATGTGATTGAATTGACCAACCCATCCATGATTTTGACTCTTCCGCAGTGGTGGAGTTGAGGAAAGCTGCTTTGGCTTCAGGTCCTTACTTTTCTCAATTAGGTCCCAGTTGCCTTTTTTGACACTCCAGGTATCTTGAAATGGCTTCATCTATCAAATGATGGTAAAATGGACACTCCCCACACTTCACTGCTTCAGGAAGGATCCTGCAGGCAAGATTGAAAAACAAATTCAATCTTAGTGCTGCTTTTTGGGTGGACGTTTGCCTGGCTCCCTCAACTTTGTCACAGGGACTTTGCCGGGCAGCAGATCAAAGCTGGGTTTTACTGCACCTATCCTTCCAGCTGGGAAAAGCCTTTTGCTTATTCTACAGAACTGACAATGGAAATCGCACATGTGCACCAGACAGTGGCGACCAAAGCATACAGAGTCAGTGGGTGTAAAGCTGCATCAGTACTTGAGTTACCTCGAGTTACTTAAAAAAACAAAAAAAGTTTTAGCCAGATGGGAGAAGAGTTGGCCTAACGACTAGGGCGGTCAACCTCGAATCTGGAGAACTGGGTTCAAGTCTTGGCAATGACGCTGAACATCTTGTGATTCTTGGCAAATCACTTAATCTCAAGGTGCCTAACAAAAGTGAATGTGTCCTCATGTAATGCAACTTGTGCTATGTAAAGCGCTCTGATACCCAATTCGGGTCAAGTTTGCGCTCTATAAAAGTCTGTAAAATAAAATAAGAGTAAAGCTACACAATAGGTTAAAAAGAAAAAACTCTGTTCCATTGTTATTTGCAAATGAATGTGCAGAGTGGTCAAGTTTAGGTCTCGTCATCTACTTTCCGGCGCAAAAATGATACATGCGTAATGACAACAATTTTGCGCATAATGCACAATTCAGAAAATTTCACAGGCTTACACCTGCATAATGACAATTACGCACTGGCCTCACGACTTGATAGGAGCACGTCTCTGGCAGTCACTCACAACGCAAAACATTTACATACACAACACTCTTCACATATTGCACTTTCCATCCATGCATTTAAGTTCTGGTATGCAATCTTATGGATAAGTCAACAGTCATGCAAGGACACCCCTGTGGTAGGTCTGTTATATACAAATACCAAGCAGAATGACAATCTAAAAATTAACCTTTAGCACTGCATTGTACATTGCAATTTTGGATTCTTACATGTAATCTTGTTGTGATTGCAAGATAACATTGTAAAAGTGCAATGTCAATACACAGGTTTATCATTTG
The DNA here is from genome assembly GCF_964263255.1 of Lissotriton vulgaris. Lineage (NCBI taxonomy): Eukaryota > Metazoa > Chordata > Amphibia > Caudata > Salamandridae > Lissotriton > Lissotriton vulgaris. Next base: position 1,544,001,516 of record NC_141695.1, on the reverse strand, counting down.
CGTTTGCTCCAACATCCATCTTGACACATAGAAAATATCAAGCAAAATTTTTTATTACATTAAATCTCTGTATCCTACATCTTGTGGCTCTATCATCTTATCATTGAATGTCTTCTCATTGGCTTCCAGGAATCTATCGCTGTGGTCCTACCTCGGTAAAGGCGATCAAAGAAGGAGACGTGGACCTGGACTACGACGCACCCTTTGTGTTTGCAGAGGTCAATGCTGACCGTGTCTCCTGGATCTGTGAGGGGCAGAAGAAAAAAGAGAAACTTTGTTGTGACTCCAGTGGTGTTGGGAAGAACATCAGCACGAAGGCAGTGGGACAAAATCTCCGAAAGGATATTACTGACAGCTACAAGTATGAGGAAGGTATGGGCAGGTTGCATCATAACTTTGGATTTGATTCACAACACTATTTCTGGAGTAAAAGCAGAAAATGCAGAAAATGCTTTGTGATTTCGGACTTAGGTGGTGACAGGTAAAATATGCGGATTAATCAATGTCCTCACTCATTACTAGGTACTTATTCAAATTAGATTAATCTTCCTTTGAGCCTGTACTATGCAGTGTAACATCAATGCCACTTGCAACAGAAGCAGGAAGACAAACAGCCTCCTTAGCAAATAACACTACATGAGGTGTTAATTAACTTGTCATCATCATCATCATCACTTAACGTGTCCATGAAATGGAACTGTTGCCAGGTTAGGTAAATGCAAATACACAAAATATGGATTTGCCATTCTCTAAAATCGGTATTTACAAGATGCATCAACATTCATTTTGATAATATCTGTGTTTTCTGATGTTTTAAGCATGTCTTGGTCCTCATATCGTATACAGCAGAACCACAAAGAAACAAATGCAAATATGAGCATTTGTACTAGGAGAAATTATATCATCCCCATGTAATACATATTTAAGAGTCTCTAACTTTTCCACCCCACATTTTATAACTTCTTCCACCAAATGCTACCTCCAGATTCCATTGCAATAAATACTTTAGTTTTAATGACAGTCTTTATCTTGCAGGCTGCCAACATTCAGGTTCTTAAATTTTCATGACGATGGGTTCCGCCCTGTAGCCACTGTCTGCTGTCTGCTACCCTGAGTGGACCCCCTCTGGGTCCCTCTGATTTTCCGCCCCTTGCGCTGCTAAGGCTGTATGAGTTTGTGTCATAACTTTTGTAGAAGAAGAGTTAATGTAAAAAAGACTTAATAGATATATGAATTCCCATAAATAGCTTGGGGACTTTCAAAAGGATGGCATCCTTCACTTAAACTCTAGAGTCTCCCATACCTTTTAATGTGAATGAACAATGACCAAAGTAATTGAGTGGCTGATTATGAAGCGCTCATTGATTCACTGCAAATTATTTTCTGTCTGATTCAAATGAGTCTGCACATGCTGGCTTTCAAATGAAAAACATAGAATTGAGACTTTTGCAAAGCTCCTGCCTGAAAGTTGATAAAGAGACTAAGTTGACAATGTGCCCAGTAGTATTTTGAGACATTGGTTCCTTTAGGATTGGAGGGTTAGGGAGATAACAAGCTTTACATTATTAAGTTGACTAATAACTAGTTATTTGAATTCTGTCTGACCTTTAGTTCATAAAGTTAGGCTTCAGGTAGCTGACATATCGTCCCTTGTAGCTGATAAATCATCCCTTTAAACTGTGGTCCCTACTGAAAAAACGGGATGTATGTCACTACCACGCACACTGTTACAACGCGTACCATTACAACGCGGTTGTAACAACGCAAGTCGTTACAACGACTTGCGTTGGGGGGGGCGCAAATTTAAAAAATATAATTTACTATTCCAACACCAGTCCCCGTGGATAGTAGGGAAGGTGTTGGGATAGTAAATTAAATGATTTTTTATCCTTGAGCGCCACCCAGCGCAATTCGTTGTAACAACTTTCGTTGTTATAACCGCGTGGTAATGGTACTTCGTTGTAACGCGCGCGTTGTAAACGTTGTATACCGAGAAAACGTATTGTGATCATAATCCAAGTCACACCTTTTGGCATGCCTTGAGTGCAGACAGCAGAGTACTGAGCAGTTGCTGCAAAGTCATCCTGCGCCCTGGGCACCCCCAACTGTTTTGCAGACTGGCACTGGTGGTAACAGACTCTGACGGACTTGGGCTCTGCCTGGCCAGGGCCAGTGCTATGCTGAAAGAGACACTTAGAATACAGTGAAAACACCTACATACACCAGGGTACACTATGGGTTAGGGTATTCCAATGATTGGCATCACCTCCCTTATAAGGGCCTAGTACATAATAGGACAGGGGATTGTGACTACCTTTAAGTATTTGGTATATATATATATATATATAATGGGGCATGGCAGTTTAGAGGTCAGCAGCCCTTTCTGCACTGGCTTGTGTGGACTGCTGAAGCCTGAGATCAGCTTAAAAGCATCCCCATGTTGCAGGACTGCTTTTAAAATGCTAATTGTGCCCAACTCGACTGTGGTGTTAGTGGCACTTACAAAATTGACAGACTACAATGTTTGGGCATATTAGGTACCCCAAGGGTCTCCCCTATGTGTGCCAGGGGTGGGGGCATGTATTTATACGGATGACCCTTATAAAATGAGTTATATATTCCCTGGGTTTAGTGAAATTGTGCATTCCCTCCATACGTTGTTATAAATTGCTTCCCAAAATCGACTTTTGCGCTGGGAACACTGTGGAGTGAGGATCTGCCATATGGTTACATATTCAGAACCCCTAAAGTCTCCCCTAGCTATTGCAGGTGTGCGGGGTCCTTCAGATAGAGGCAGAATCATTTTAAGATATGTATTTTATAAGCCCTGGTGATGGAAAAATGAACCAAGTCATATTTCCTTTTGCAAATCCCCTGCCCCATAGGTTAACATGGCATGAAGTTATTAACTAATAAATTCAGCTAGGAGAATCATAAAAATGCAATTTCAAGACTTTCTAGAGTAGTATTGATAAATCCAGCGATATGGTGTTGTTGAATTTCTCCTAAAGTGTACAGAAAAGACTTCCAGTGGTCTGTCCTGATTGGTCAGAGTTAAGTGGAATAGCCAGGCTCCTTTGATGAGGTGATAAATAGCCCCCGGCGTTAGACAGGCCTTCTGGGCAGGCAGGGTACTGCTACATGGGAATGCCAGAGCAGGGAGAGGGATTTTAAACCATATTCTTCAATGAAAGGAGGAGAAAGGCAGAAGAAGTCAGTTTCAATTTATACCTCGCCTCTTTGAACCCAGCTAGGTGGTGGGATTAAGGAAGAAATGAGCAGAGGCAAGGGGGGAGAGACTATGGAGATTAACCATCTGTTTAACCAGCTCTTCTCTCCCTGTTGGAAAATCAGCCATTATGAACTTTGGCGAAATGGTGCTCTCTAGGAGAAAATGGTGCCACACTTTGGAAGATGTGCTCATGCCCTGGGGTAATGCCCTGCACCTCATTGGACAGGAGTGCCCTCCTGCTTGACCAAGAGAACTTGAAATAAGTATCTGAGAGGCATACAGCCTCTCAGATCTGCTGCTTGAAACTTAAGAGAGAAGTGATCAGCTGAGGATTTTAATTGGCACCAACCAGGCCCTGCACTCTGAAGATTGTGCTTGCTGCACAACCTGAACGACAGCCCTATGGACCTAAATTGCTTCAAAAGAACCAAAGACTGGACTCCCTGCAAGAGACAGGTTAACAGAGCTCACCTGGATCATCACCACCGAGAATCGTCAGCCTGGAGTAACACCAGTGGATTTGTAAGGGTTTTGTCCAAGAGGATTGTGGGAACTGAAGTCCCAAACTTGCAAGGACCATGCTGGAGCTGCCAGACCATTGGAGTAAGTGTTGGACACCTTGGGACCCTTTGGGGAACTTCAGGGAGAAGTGCCAGAGGTGTGGAACAGCTTTAGAAAAAAGCTCCATAAGTGGACCGACTTGACCTGGCCAGCAAAGCCGGCGACCCTCAAACGCGAGCCGGCCTGCCGTCCAGGTTCGTCCTGCTCCGGAGGTCCGACTTCCAGAGTTTGACCAGGAGTAAGCAGAAACTCAAGCCTGCAAACCCTCACTGAATCCAGCCTGGTGAAGAGCATCGAGGGACCTACAAGACAAGGCTTGGTAAAAATTTTTAAGTCTGAACATAGAAAAGGTGACCGGGTACAACCGCGAGAGCCAAACCACCCACCTTCAACCGCGAGTCAGCCTGGATCCCTAGTTCGTCCTGCTGTTTGACCGGGAGCTCATTGCAAGGCAAGCCGGCAAACCCTGACCAAATCCACACTGGCTGAGAGCTTTGAGGGACCCCGGGAAGAAAAGCTCCAGAAAAGTCAGAAGATAAAAACTTTGACCTAGACCTACCGCAAGGGGTAGGCGTGCAGGGCTCCATCACCGTCGGCCAGACACTTTGACCCGGTCTAGCATAATAAGATGTCCTAATAGTCGCTATAGATTTCTATGTGCTATATAGTCCTAAATCTTTAAACAATCAAATCTCCAGCTTCCTACATTGGATTCTTTTTGTTTCGGTGTCATTTTAAAGATACAAATATTTCCTATGTTTATAGATGCGTGTTGGATTTGTGTTGTGAGTGTATCTTAATTATTTATTGGATTGGTGTTTTTAAATGCTTTACATACCTGTCTTTGAAGTTAAGCCTGCTTTCTCGCAGCCAAGCTACCAAGGGTTGAGCATGAGAATAATTTTCTAAGACCTGTACTGAGCCCTATATTGTGTTAATGGCCTTATTGCCAGCGGCAGAGACACATTTGCCACTTCTAATAACCCCCTTTCCAACAGCAGTGGTTTCATGTAGATGAGGGTGGTGTAGTAGAAAGACTTCTATCTTTAAAAATGTCTCCCTCATAGTTTCCCACCTGACACAAGGGAAAAAACGATCCCATATTAAAATGCCATATCTGAAGGCTGCCTGTATATAAATGGAAGAAACTGCGTTGATCACTAAGATCGTGAGATGATCAAACATATGTGAATAAGACAGGGAACGTGATTCTCCACATGATAACACATTCTGTTGAAGTTGGTGACAAAAAAAGTTCATTTTGTGTCCTGTTGCTCCCTCTCTGGTACAACAGAACATATACATTCTAGAAAACATTACAGAGCCCAGACAACAGACACCAAGGAGTTCATCAGTAGTGTGTTGTTTAGGATGTCAAAAAAGGCATATACATTCATGAAATCTTTAACGGGAAAGGGATCCTTATCAATAACATCAGAATATCACTTAAAGCAGACACAATTACAGTTTATAATCCATGTATGTACCTCTAATCAGATTGGTACTTATCTTCTAGGTTCTCACTCTCAATAAAAACTCATAACCTGGAATTACTATTTTAATTCCAATAGTTAAGTATAAATGGCTTCGCTCTCAACTGTAAATTCTTCTCTACACCCTGATATCTACACTTTGAAAATAAACAGTTTCACTATACGTAGTTCATCCTCCCATTCCCAGCAATTTCTGGGCTAATTTTGATTTATTCTGTTTTCAGCTTCCATATTTTGAGTTTCTTTGTGTTCATCCCACTCTCATTGTATCTTCTTCCTGAGAGTGCTCGTTCCTTCCACTGACCCTTTTTTTCTTTCTACATATGTACATTTTTTCTCTATCAAAGGTTTACTTTAACTGGATAACAATCCCTTAACTGTACTATTTTACATCTACTTCAATGAAATCATATAGTTTTGTACCCCAAGCAACCTTCACTCAAACTTAAATTTGTGTCTTATTGTGGGAGGAGTGAAAAGAGATGTTCTGTAGAGTGTGTCCCATATTGTGGCGGGGTGGGATTAGCAACTTGTGAAACAGGTCTACTTAGATAAGGTTTTATTTTTATAAAGACACGTTTGCGTCGAGTTGTTGCACTTCCTGAAGACGTTTGGGCAGTATCCGTCCTGGTTGGTGCCCCTTGATTCAATCCGGTAGGTTCCAGCGTTGCGTTCCTACTTCCGGGGTCCAATCTCCGTTATCCTTCCCATTTCCGTCAAAGGAGGAGGGAAGTTGAAGGCATAAAGTAAAGAAAACAAAATGGTATCAGGAGGATGCTCGGCTTATCAGCCACACTCACATGGGACCGGGGGTGAAGAAGGCACCATACACTCGTGTACATTGTCAAGCACTCTGGTGAACAATGTGATACGGCGGTACAGTGCTCAGTAGGGAGGTGAAAGTGACGTGAGGTAATTTAAAAACAGGAGGGGTACGAATCAGGCTTAGGCGGTCGGGTGACCTCTCCTCCCAACTCACCCTGAGAACCTGTCTCGTACCTGTGACAGCCACGCTCCTCCTGGAGCGTTGCTCGACGGCGCGTGGGGATGGTGGCCTCCGGGCTTCTGCTCGGCTGCGGCTGGGCTTCTCTCTTGCTTCCCTCAGTCTTCTTTGGGCTTCTCTGCATATACAACAAACGCTCCGGCTCCTAACTCGACTTTCTCCTCTCCGGTGGTGGCACACGCACTGTTCCGGGATTCCTCCGCTCTTGTTGGTATTGGAGCTTCTCTGGCGTCAGATGGGGAGGGATTTTCATCCCAGTGGAATCCCCAGTTAAAGGATCCGATATCGTTTAAAGCCTCTGCTGGAGATAGTAAAGGTACGGATGGTCGCCAGTCACCCTGCTGAGAGGAAACAAGAGGGAAAGATGGAGGGACGGCAGACCACCATTCGACAACGGACTCGGGTAGCGGGTCCGCTCCGTCACACATATATTTTTTCTTTCTCATTTTTTCTTTCTCTCTGTCTCTTTTTCCCTTTACCGCTTCCTCTTTAGCTGTAGGTTCATGCAGCATTTCCATTTCTCAACAGTACATCATAGCTTGTCATGATGATGGGATGCTGGGTAACTCTTTTTTTCAGTGGTATTTCTTTTTATTTGTCTTTGCTTGGATTTATTTTATCACTTTCACTTGTTTTGTGAAAGGAAAATCAGTCTCTCTTTTTAAATAATGCACATTTGGTGTGTCTGCATGATCTTGGTTGAAGGCAACTTTCTCAAAAGGAAATTAATTAAGGCAGGCCTTGGTCACAACTATTTTAAAAGGACAAAGAGGCAATAATGGACAGGTTTTATGGAAAGCATCTTTCCTTTCCCTGCAAGGTCGTTGGCTCTGCATTGCGAGTCTCCCTTTCAATTCCTGGTTCCTCTGTCACTTGCTACTGGACACGCAAGTGGGAGAGGAAAAGAACTGCATTGTTTCTCCTTCTAGTCCTTCTTTTAGAGCTGCTCCTGACAGATTATTTGAGAAGTAAAGGAAAAATTAATAATATTAAAGATCCTTTAGGGGGAGGATGCAGGATCCTATCAGGGAGTGTGTCTGACCCACAGACCCCTATCCAGCAGTAAATGGAGTCGCCACATCTGTGAATAGTGGTGCACCATTGACACTGATGACGTACATGCCCTGCCTAGCAGCTCTAGTGACTATAGTTATTCTGTTTGCATAATCCCTCCACAGTGGATGCAGACACTGTAGTGACCTACATCTTTATCTAAAAGATCAAAGACAAGCAATATTGGAAGGGGGAAGAAAGGTGGTACTTATCAATATTTATTTTATGGTTGAGGTGATACAAGGATTAGCTCAGGAGGAAGGTGTTGACAGTGCCAGCTACAGAGGTTGCACAAGACAATTCCACTTCACTGTTGGATAGAATAGGGAATCACTATTGTTGAATTCCAAGGCGCCATCTTTCAAATGGAAGGTATCGGAGAGCATATGTTCTTAGGAGGGATCACAGGTTGAGAGTGGAGGCATTTGGGAGGAGGCCATGGGAGGAATGAGTTGTAGAAGAGGTTGAAAAGAGGAAATAAAAGATAATTTGGGGAGAGCCTTATTCTGAATTGGATCTCTAAGAAGACTAAGCTCAAAGTAAATAGTGTAAATAGTACCAGGTGAAGGCAAATGGTGTTGTATTGGTTGAATGATTTTGATCATTTTACTCCAGAAATTACTTGTATAAACGCGCATTTGCAATGCAATAGGTCTCACATTAGGAAAGTTTGAGCTATTTGTATTGTAAATGACAGATTTTTTATTTATGTGTTGGTTTTGAAAATAGCGAAATTAATAGCTTTTTCATTTACAATGCCAATAGTTTTAACTTTCGCAAATGTGACACCTATACCGTTTGTAATGCAATATGTTTTGTATTTACGTGACTTAGATGTATTGATATTACAAATAACAATGGCTTTTATTTTTTTAAAATAATGAATACTTAAAAGTTATTGTAATTTATAATGGCAATAGCTTAAACTTTTGTAAATAACTTTTGTGAAGATTATGTTCAGTGTATTTGATTGTGACGAAAATACAAGAACAGAAGTGAAATATTAACATCTTTTTGGGACATTTGTAATAAAGCTTGAAACATTGAGAGAACATATTTGAACCAGTTGTTGTTGAATGGTTGTACAGATTGATGCTGTGGTGGCGCTGAGTGATGTGGCAGTGACGAGTGATGCTGTGGCGTTCAGTGATGCTGTGGTAGAACATAGTGATGTTGTGGTGCCCCTGAGTGATGCTGTGGTGGTGCTGAGTGAGGCTGTGGTGATGAGATAGATAGAGTGAGGGCGATAGATAGATAGAGGGAGGGCGATAGATAGAGGGAGGGCGATAGATAGAGTGAGGGCGATAGATAGAGTGAGGGCGATAGATAGATAGATAGAGTTAGGGCGATAGAGTGAGGGCGTTAGTTAGAAGCGTGCACTGACGTCTGGTGGTGTGTGTGTGAATGGTGAAATTGTGCACTGGCGGCTGGTGGTGTGTGTATGCCTGGTGAAAGCGTGCACTGATGGCTGATGGTGTGTGTGTGCCTGGTGAAAGTGTGTACTATATCTGTTGATGTGTGCCTGGTGGAAGCGTGCACTGATGGCTGGTGGTGTCTGTGTCCGGTGAAAGCATGCACTGATGGCTGGTGGTGTTTGTGTGTGGTGAAAGCGTGTACTGATGAGTAATGGTTCGCCCTAAGTTGGCGGGGTATGCTCAGACGTGAGTCCCTTGCTCACTTTGCCACTGGATTCAAGCAAGCCCGGCTGAAGATGGCTGTAATGCCCGAAACCGGTCCTGGGAAGCTTGATTCAGGTCCAGGGAAGACATGGCTTGGCAGTTCGGGCTGGACTGTTCCCGTGAGGCACAGGATCAGCCTGATTTGCATATGGCCATGTCTGAACTGGGGTGGCGGAGTGAGCTAAAGAACGGTGACGGATTAAACCCAGATCAGTTGACTGGGGGTGAGTGTTTGTATTGTCAACGCTCCGTCCATCATCCCCTTTAGTTTTTCCGATGAGTGATGTTGTCTGTGCGTGGTGAAAGTGTGCACTGACGGTTTGGTTTTCAGTGTAGTTGTGTGTGTGTTTGTTGTGTATGTGTTTGTATGTGTGGTTGTGTGTGTGGTTGTATGTGGTTGTGGGTGTGTGTGTGGTTGTGTTTGTGTGTTGTGTGTGTGGTTGTGTTTGTGTGGTGTTGTGAGTGTGGTGCTGTGTGTGTGGTTGCACTGTAAGGCATTCGCGAGCGTGGCAGTGCTAGAGTTCGCACCTTTCAGTGAGAGGCTTTGGGGTAGAGGTGTGCCAGAAAAAAACTCATAAATGCCAGATTGCAGCATAATGTGTACTAAAATAGATCAGCCTAACAACAGTGTGTAAAAGACAATACATAAAAAAATAGTTGTCTAACAATTAGGTGGGTCAGATAGTTGTGTGTCTGCCTGCTAGAAGCGTGCACTGATGGCTGGTGGTGTGTATGCCTGGTGGAAGCGTGCACTGACAAACGGTGGTGTGTGTGCCTGGTGGAAGCATGCAAATATAGCTGGTGTTGTGTATGCCTGGTGAAAGTGTGCACTGACAGCTGGAGGAGTGTGCCTGTTAAAACGTGCACTGGCAGCTGGTGGTGTGTGTCTGCCTGGTGAAAGCGTGCACTGACGGCTGGTGGTGTGTGTCTGATGGAAGCGTGCACAGACAGCTAGTAGTGTGTGTGCATGATGGAAGCATGCACTGACTGGTGATGATGCCACTTGGACCTTTTGAAGTATTTAGCCATGCAGCACATTATCCTGGGTGCTACACCATCTACTGTTATTTCAGGTGCATTGGTTAATGACCACAAACCCAAGGATGGGCTTCCGTGCTTTTTAATGAAAATATTAAAAAGTTGTATACGTGTGTCATGTGAAAAAAACAGTTGAAGTGAGAGACAGGTAACAGGTAAAGGGACGTCGCTACCAGTGGTGCAGCAGGTGGCGGCAGGTCAACTGCAACCAAATTGCACATGAAAAACGATATTAGATGTTCGTGACCGACCTCACGCTACATGCGGAGCACATGTGGCTTGATTGCCATATGACTGTAGGTAAAAACTCACATGGACAAGGAATTAGTGCATCAGAAGTTCAATGTGATAAATCAAAAAAGTTCCACAGTCAGAAGGGACAACATGCGTTACCTGTTTCTGTTGTATCTTTAGCCAAGAATAAAGAAAGAATATAGAAATTAGTCTTTGTGGACTTAATTGTGCATTGATAACATTGAAAGTTTGCTCTTCCTCGACCGTGATTCAGAAATAAAGTTTTGATGTTTTTTACTTTAAAACTAGGGGATAGTTGGGCCGTTTTCCGTCCTTGCACATGTGCATTAAGCTGTCTGAAAACCCTCAGTGCTCCGTATGGGGCTGTCACATACCCAGCTTCAGGTAGGAAAGCACCTGGGGTGAATTATTCTTTAGGACTGGTGTCTGCTTCCGGAGCGCGCTCTGAAACGACCACCTGCCCCTGCTGGCTGGACGAAATGTCGAAGAAAAAGCTAATTTCCGATAAGCCTGCTACAAGTGGTGTCAGCTTGAAGGCAGAGCCATGCTCTGTGAGAGAATGTGTGGGCAAAGAGGGTGGGGGAGCTGCGGTGACTGTCTGTGGGCAGAAGGGAGTCAAGGCCTCTGCCCAAAATCCTGCCCTGAAGGGATATCCCGGGACTGAGAACGATAAAAGGCCTGTTCAGATGTTGGGGATCCCTGGAATGAGAGAATACAAGGCGAAAGGGGAAGGAGAAGCGTGCAACAAAAGAGGGAGTAAAGGTCTACTGAGAGAGCAAATATTGAGAGGCTGAGAAGGGGAGGACATGAAAATAAAGGAGAAACAAGGGATATATAGTTCGCGCGATCTGAATATGCAAAGGAGGTGGGGTGATGTGAAGGGAATGGACAGGTTAAAGAGAGAATATGAAGTGAGCAGAGGGAAGAGTAAACCAAGCATTTGCAATGCGATAGGTCTCGCATTACTAAAGTTTGAGCTATTGGCATTGCTAAATAATGCAACACCAATAGCACAAACTTTAATAATGCGAGACCTATTGCATTGCAAATGCTTGTTTAATCTAGACTGGAGCATACGTTTTATCACCAGACTTTGACCCCGAGTAAGAGAGAGAAAGACAGAATGGACTAGTAAGCGAGATCGGAGAACGGTGACAAGCATGACAGTGTGTGTGAGAGGAAGAAGGGTTGCGGCGTGGAAGGAGAAAGAGGTACGAGGTGAAATCAATACTAGGCAGCCTTAGTAGTCGGAGTCATTGGTATTTAGTGACCCCGGTATTCTGCAGCAGCGTTAGTGGGCTCCCAAGAAAAGCTTTATGGCATAACATATACTTTTTTCACAAATAAAGAAATGGTGAAGAGGATGGGTCAGTACTGTCATTAGCCTCTGGTTACTTTTTTATTTAGTAATCACTCTAGGTAGGCCGGTGCACAGACGAGAACATTACTGTATGTACGAAGATCCCAAGTACATACAGCAAATATTGTTAAATGTCCTAAGTGTATAGTTCCTTAAAGGTTATAGTAGCAGCCAAGTGGAGCTCTTGTGTGGGGCATGGTAAGTGCAAAAGGAATAGGTGCTTTGTAATGTGCTAGTGAAGGACCACGAGTGCTTTTCCTTTAAACTGTCCCCAAGTGTCCTGCTGGCTAGCAATTCACAGAGTGTATAATTCTCAGAAGTGCTTGATATCTTCTTTACTCTTCACTTAGGTTGAAAAAAAGTTTGTACAGGGTCACTCACATCTACCAGTTTTGGAAGAATGCATGCCTATTTATAATTATGATCTATTCATTGCAAATCAGTATATAGATGATTCCAAATTTAGATTGTGCTGGATTCAATATTATGCTGGCATTTATATCCTCTAATCAGAGGAACATAAGTGCAGTAGTGCAGAAGAGAAATGAGAAGGGAGTGGGGCTGCTGAAATTGACTGTGAGTCCTTTAGCGGTTCTTGCAATTAGTCACACCACTCACATATAGGCACACAAAGGAGGGACTGGAACTCCGGAAATAAGAAAGGATGGTGGTTCCTTTTGAGGAAAACCTCGCTGATTATTACCCAGAAAGAACAGTAGTTCTGAAGCTTGACAAGTATGTCCGGGGAGGGCTTTAATGGAAAATCCCATTCTAACATAACAAGCACGAAGATCATATGGTAGGTGTGGCCTACAAGGCACAGAAATAAATAAGCAAATAAATAAGTAAACAAATCTAAAGATAAATGGCAACCTCTAACTAAACACGCCACAGTGAGACTACAAAACACAAAGCGAAACAAATGGTAACCTGCTTTACTCTACTCATCTGAGTACCAACACTAGTTGCCGTCCAATGGAAAAAAGGCTTCAGGCATTATTCTGCAGGTGTATATAAATACAACCAGAGAGAAAGGGTATGACAGGCTACTCTCCTACTCCTTAATCACAATTCTTAACAACAAAAGAGAGCCTACTTTTGTGAGTTTATAAAGGACAAATTGTCTACGTGAAAAAACACACAGTGACTAAATAACATAGGTGGTCAAAAAAACTAAAAAAACTAAAGGGAAAGAAAACTATTCTCTAAAAGAACCCTCACTCACCCTAATGGTGACATGCTTCATCATGGGGTTCGTCACAGGAGGGACCGAATGTCCCCCTGTGTGCTACAACGCCTGCAATTGCAGCGGAGCAGGTATGTCAACTGTGAGGTGTGTGTGATCAGTGAATAAGTGGTGACTTAAAAGATCCCAACAACTTTATTAAAGGGCCAAATGTTCACATTAAAATTGTGAGATCACGGTAAGGTTGGAATTAGAACCCCAGTGACCTAGTGTGGGTGGTCAACATGTTTCTGCTGTCTAGTTGCTCATTTAGCTCAGCTTTCTTCAGGACCAATTTTAACAAACAAAAAAGTACGTCCTCCGGGGGTCCACACACGCTAAGGAGTGCCCACACCGTTAGGACAGTAGAGGAAAAAATACGAATTTTGTTACTCTCCTCATTTAACTCACGGTTTTACCCTCATTCGATATTCCTGCAATTTGCCTGGATACCATTATGTATGAAGCGTCGGCTTGCCTCATGGACGCTCAGTGTGGCATTCTCTTCACGTCAAGATCCGGACGCCAGTGGTATGAGAAACCAGGTTCCAGGCGGCGAGTCGTACTGTTGAAAAAAAACGGGAAGGTTCTAATTCCAACCTTATCGTGATCTCACAATTTTAATGTGAACATTTGGCCCTTTAATAAAGTTGTTGGGGTCCATTTGGGATCTTTTAAGTCACCACTTATTCACTGATCACACACACCTCACAGTTGACATACCTGCTCCGCTGCAATTGCAGGCGTTGTAGCACACAGGGGGACATTCAGTCCTTCCTGTGACGAACCCCATGATGAAGCATGTCACCATTAGGGTGAGTGAGGGTTCTTTTAGAGAATACTTTTCTTTCCCTTTAGTTTTTTTAGTTTTTTTGACCACCTATGTTATTTAGTCACTGTGTGTTTTTTCACGTAGACAATTTGTCCTTTATAAACTCACAAAAGTAGCCTCTCTTTTCTTGTTAAGAATTATTCTGCAGGTAAATAAGCAATCGAAATCCAACAAGCTGTCTTTGAGAAATCTTTGCATTCATAGTAGGTTAATATATCAAATAACAGTCAACTGAAAGTAATATCAGACATTTAAAACATAACCACCCTTGCTTAGGAGGTGGTGACAGTCCTGCATAGGAGAGTCGGGTAATGGGACGAGAGCTACACATTCTGCTTGTGCTGTCCTCTGCTAGGTCTTTAAGACGCTGGTTTCAATATAATGTACTTGTCATGGTCCTTGAACTTGGAGAAAAGATTCATCCAAAATTTTCTACGGGGAGCTTATTTTTGAAATAATGTTTTCTTTTTAGATTGTGAACCTGTGACCAAGTAGCTTGAAATTGATTTTATATTAACTAAAGATATTGCTGGGCCACATTTTCAGGTTTATCGTCTCTTTGTTTTGAGTAAACCTAAGAACTATTCTGCAGCAGACATTTTCTTAAGACTTGAGCAAAAAACACAGGCTAAACACACACATTCTTCAGTTTAGATGATGTGGGAGTTGTAAGCGCTGTATGAGAGCAATAAAGCCAATGTAGTTAGAGAACATTGTGCATGACTCCATTCTATGCAAGTTGAAATTTCACAGCTAAAGATGAACACTGGATGAGCCATCAAGCTACATTTCCAGTTTTCAGTAGCAAATAGGTCCAAAATGTCTTGGTAAATTACAAATGAAATCACGGTTCCTTCAAAATATTTCCTTTGATATGTTGCTACCCGCCAGTAGTGCATGCACATAATGTGCTCCAAAGTAGAAATAGCTTAACGAAAGTGTCCAGGAATTATGTAATTAGCAGGGGTAATCAAAACCTCAAACTGCCATACATACATATCCTGTAAATTTAGAAAGTTTTCAGTCATGACAGGACAAAACAGCGATTTTTATGCATTTTCCGAAGATGCCAGTAACAACCAGAAAATATACGTTTCAACAAAAATGGTGATGCGCATGACTACACATTTTTAATTAAAAGGGTGCATCCGCAATATTTGTTGACTGCAACAGAGTATGGCTACAGACAAATGTGGAAAACCGTTAGGTGCCACTTATTCCATCCAGTGAATTTATGTATGCTCTTTTATGTAAGTGCTGAGAAATGTTAATTGATTACACTAAGCGTCAGGTAGCTTGGGATGTTCAAAGTTTGAGAAAAGGAGGCTTCAAGGTCGGACAAGCCACACAATCAGTGAGTGACATGTGGGCTAGTCTGAAAGTCAGTGTGTGTGTGTGCCCTTTTCTTGTTGGTTGTGACCTTGTTTATGGTCTGCGAGCCACTTTTATTTTAGTGTCCGGACCTATTTTCTGTCCCAGTCCAACCCTGGCCGACTTGCAATTGATGGAGTGTTCAGTAAGAGACACTTGACATCTGGGAAGAGGATAACTTGATCTCCCATAAAACTATGGATTTAAAAAAAAAAATTGGGATTGTGACACATTTTGTATTGTGACATACAGCAGGGACGAGAACTGTGCATTTTCAGAGATATTCTACACTAAATGTTCTCCATGCCAAAAAAGCTGGACCGTGAGCCTGCTTTAACGTGTCACTACAAACAAATTAAAGTTAGGGACAAGAGTCGAGTAATAATAAAAAAGGGAGAAACTTCGAATGGGTTACTAAGCTAAACTTTCTTTCTATCTACCCCTCAACATCTCTCTGTCACCCCACAAAATAAAAAAAAATTAAATACAATTTTATTAAGTAGACAACGTATTTGCTAGTCGCAAGTGACAGTTTGTGACACAAGTGAATGCACCAGAAGCGCTGAGCGTTTTTATGAAGGCGCCCTAGGATGGGCAACTACACTCACAACAGCACCCAGATGCCAGGGTATGTCAACAGCCTTCCTCCCGCAGGTGATGCTGCGTGTCCTCCGGGTGGGCATTGCCCTCCCCCCTGCGGCAGCAGCGCACGCGTGGGGCGGCGGTTGCTGCCCTCCCCCTGCGTCAGCGGCACCCGCTGGGTACTCACAGTCCAGGCGCTTCTTCTTGGGGCCGATGATCTCGTGTGTGGTGGCCTTACACACCGTCTTGGTGACAGCCGAACCCGCCACGATGTGCTGCGCCGCCATGATGCGGTCCGTGATGCTCTGCCCGGACATCTTGTTTCCCCCTCCTGAGGTCCGCAGCCAGTGCGAATACGGTTGCGCGGTTGCAGAGGGGCGGGCACGCCCATCCCTGATCTCCTAGATGGCAGGGGAGTGGGGGGCGGCGGTGTGTGTGTGTGCGTGTGTGTGTGTGTGTGTTTGTGTGCATCTGTCTGTGTGTGTATGCGTGTGTGTGCGTGCCTTCGGCCGGCATGCGTAAGCGCATCCACAGACCCTGATTGGCTCGTGCACGGGTCTGTACCACTTGGGAGGGAAAACAACAACAATAGGTCTTGCTGGCGACATGCGCCACCAAGTGCGAGACCTAAAAAGGTAGGCTGTCATTCTTTTGACAGGAAACGATGCACTTTAGCGGTCTGACCTTCTATCAAAAGACTTCTCAAAAGTATTGGTAAGGCATTGCAAAAGAATTAGATGCTTCGCTCAGTTTTCTGTGTTTAGCAATGTGTTTACAACCTGCATGTTTGTGTTTAGTGTTTTATCAAAATGAATTGCCCATGGAGGGAGCGGAATGAGCTGACTATTTGTCCCACGACTCGGCATACCCTGCCATTTTAGGGCAAACAAGGGGGTGAGTGAAAACTTTCAGCACTACGTCCATCATCTCCTTGTGTTGCTTTATGCCACTTGATTCAATCTAGCCTATCTGATGAGGGATGAAACCCCGAAACTGGACCCAGAATGCTTTTTTCCGGTCCAGGGAAGATTCGGCTTGGCAGTTCGGGCTGGACTGTTATCATGAAGAACAGGGACAAGACTAATTTGCATATAGCTGGGTCTGAAATGGGGTGGCAAAGTGAGCTAAAGAACGTTGATGGATTCAATCCAGATCTGTGACTGGGGGTGAGTGTCCAATCTCCATGCGTTTGCTTACACTATTCGATGCAAGAGTATTAAATGTTTAGAAGGGGTGTTTAAATCTAATTCAGGATAAGTTTTGGACTAGGATGAAGTTTTTGGGGGTGAAACTTAGTCTGTAGAAAGAGTGCCAGTGGAGCTCTACGGTGAAGCATTTAAATATTTTTGTAAATAAAGTGTTAATTATATTTCAAATTGTATACGGTATTAGTGAGGCTAGTGGGGATGTGCATGAAAGCTGTGTCTGGTGTGGGTGTAGGACTGTGCATGTAAGAATGCTGTGATGGGCTGTTGTGGAGGCGGTTGCCCTGCGATGGCTGAATTGTATCCCCTTACTCTTGGGATCTCCGCAATGTCCAGTCAGGCCATTCCTTCCTGTGTGGTAAACAGTGTGAATGCCAGTGTGTGTCAATACATGTGGGAAGCAGCTTGTTTCCTACTCACTCTGTTGTCTACTCATGTCCCTTTCGTTGCTTGACTGCCATTTCCTCCCTGGTGATAGTCGGTTTGACCTTTCACCCTGCTCCAGCGCGCCCCAAGTCTCGCAGCTTGGCCACGCGCCAGTCTCCCGGCCGCTTGGGCATTGTGGGCGGTGTTTTGTGAGAGACAGACCATGTAACCATCTAGCTTCTCGTTCTGCGCAGAGCCTCTACGAAAGATCTCTCCTACCAGCAGGATTGTCGGCTGGATGAAGCGCACGCCCCTTGAGCAGAGCAGACCCGCCCTCTTCCTTGCTGTAGCAGTGCGTCTGCTGTGCCTACTGCTTACGATTTGATTGGCTGAGGCCGCGCGTAGCCATCTTGGTGGCGATGCTGTTGTGCGCGCGCGCTCGTTGTAGAGCTGGGAGCGGTGCTAGTACAAGAAGGTGCAGTAGCCTGGCGCAGAGATGGGGTAGGTGAAAAGGAGCAGTCTGGCTATGTGTGTCTGCGTTTTCGTGCTCTCAGCGTGCACGTCCCCTGAGCAAACGGCTCTGTTAGGTCAGAGTATTCACGAGCGTGCAGGGAGCTCCAACCCTCACCTTTCGTGTTGTGGGGGGGGATAAATAAAGGATGAAGGGCCCCCAACCTCCGGTCTGCTATCTCCTGGTTTGACCTTTATGGTACTGGTGCGCTCCGGATGAGAATCGTATGTACCCCAGATTGTCTTTGTTTGACTCAGGGTGTAATGGTTATTGTGCAGTTTGTGTACTTGTTTTTATGCACCGCCGGATAATGGGAGACCTTGACGCACCGGTGCCTCCAGCGATCAATAGCAAGGATTCGCTGCCACAACACGCGGAGCTACGATCCATCTAAATACGAGCCGACACTGGTGCCTGTCATCAAAGTTTGTGTATACGTGAGATGTGAGAGTCCTTCCCACCCTTTGTCCCTCATCTCCTAGATGGCAGGTGAGTGGGAGGGGGGGGCGGCGGCGTGTGTGTGTGTGTGTGTGTGTGTGTGTGTGTGTGTGCGCGCGCGCGTGCATGTGTGTGTGTGTGCTTTCGTGAGTGTGAATGTGGAGCAACAGATGTGCACGGCGCCGGGCTGGACGTGCGCGTCCACAGACCAGAATCGCCGCGCGTGCCCCGGTCTGTCTCCCTTGAGAGGCATCTCGACGACAAAAGGTCTCGAGAGCGAGACCTAAAAATGGGCCTAATCTTCAGGGTAACTAGATTGAACAGTCTTAATGTTTCTGGGCCCCTGTGCCTCTTGGAGTAATAGCAGTTTCTGTCAGGACGGTCAAGATTTTCACTATTAACTTCTCAGGAATGGCTCGATACTCAGTAAAGGCCGACCTCCAGGCACACAGAGTTCCCAAGTGACTCAGACGGGACCTTAGGGGTGCCGGGTGAGGAGAAGGGAACAGCGGGGAAAGAGGGCTGAAATGACAAAATGAAAATTGGCATCATTAGTTTACCGATGAATATGTATACCCATGTATTACCTCGCCTCCCTCTGTTATATACCTGATGTAAACGTGGGTAGTATCTCCAAACAAATATTAACTTATATGGCTAATGACCAGGTCCTCCATATGTGCTCTCTAAAGAAATATGAGGAGAGGAAGACATCAAACGAATTTGTTATTGTCTGCACTACTTCCATGTTGGTTTCCTCTTGTCAGTGCACCATATCACACAATTCGTCAGAAGCAACTTTTCTGGAAGGTGCATGTCGTAGTGAGTCTCTTTTATGTTAAATACAAAGTGAGGGTTCCCTTTAATATACCAATGAGTTACCATGAAAGTTTCATGGCACTTGTTACTGTAACACTACATGAAAAGAAAACAAGCTTCTGCAATGCAATAGGTCTCGCATTAACTTTTGAGCTATTGGATTGTAAATGTGAATGCGTTTTATTTATGTTTTGGTTTTTAAAACATAAATAAAAGGCATCGTAATTTGCAATGCCAATAAATTAAACTCTCACCAATGCAAGACAGGTTTCATTCCAAATGCTGCTTGAAGGCATTGTGGAGTTGCCCCCTTCTGTCTCCCATGGCCCCTGAAGAGCTCCCTGTTTGCTACGAGTTAAATAAACAGCCAGGTGGTCACAAGTGCGCACGAGAGACCCTCCTGCAGTAAGAGAAACTCATTAAAGAAAATATTGCTTACAGACTAAAGAAAACATACCATGTAATAACCAAATAAAAAGGGCCAGTCCTCATGGGGGGGTTACAAATGAAGACAAGGAGGTACTAAGGAGGGACTAACAAGCCTAATAACGAATCACAAGCCAGCATTTACGAAGGACAATGACACAAGCCAATGACAAATATGGGCGGAGAGTGGGCGGGCTTCAAGTACATACTCAAATACAGCATGGCTCGCAGAGCAGCGGATGCGCCGCCCAGGCTCGACCTAAAAAACAAGAATCTCACTTCCTCTGACTTTATTTCTCCAGAATCCTTAAAGAAGTCTTGTAGAGCAATATTTCACCTGGGATTTGTTTTATGAATTCCAGAACACTTTAGCATGAAGCAGAAACAAAAGTATAGATGCTGATTCTGTGTATCACCAGAAATCAGAATAGAAATAACTGTGCTTGAAAAGCGCTTTTCACTGGAATTTAAACCCCTGCTGGGCATGTCAGCCCAAAGGAATACAACCCCCCTCAAACAGCATCCATTCAGTGTACCTGGAGGAATCAAGGAATGAAAGTTTTAGCCAGGAGCGGCCGGTGCAGGTTAGAGTGGTAGGGGTGAGACAGGGTTGGGAGGGGTTCAACAGATGACCACAAGGGAAAATTAAAGTAATAATTTTCCCTCGTCATAGTCTGTCGAAATCCCCCCCACCCGGCCCCACCTCTCTTACCTGCATGGGCTGAGGCTGGTTTCAGCGTGAGAACCGCGTGCTATGGTACTGTCTTCACCACTAGAGGGAAACTGGACTTCCCCCTGGAACACCTGCAAAGAGTGGCTGGGAAATACCTTGATCAAGAGGATCCTTTCCAAGAAATTATGAGTAATTATGTAGCATGACGGGGAAAACACATTATCTTCTCCTCATGCTAAGATACAATATACCAAACTCATGCTGCAAGGCGTGTCTCCCTTTTCACCTGAATGTGTCCTCGGTAAGTTCCCAGGGGATTATAGTATATACAATTCTAGTTGACACTAGAATGAAACGGCCTGGTATAGTAATCATGTCAGTTTTATTCTTCAGTCATGTTGCCTGTCTCAATGTCAGAGGGCGTGCCTCAAAATTGCGTCTTTGCTATCTGGCATAAATTAGGCTTCCAACAGTTTGCTTACACTTGGTATTACCAGCGTACCACAAATTTGCGAGCAGACTATATGGAATAAAAGTGAGTTCCAAATTTCGCCTAAAATGAGCGATGCTTGCCCCTTCATAAATGTTCTTCTACCACTGACCATAGGCCTCAATATACATATCAATGTAAGCACAAGTTATCTGATAATTTTGATAATGTTGCAGACAAAATGGAGGTTGTGCATTTCCTAAAACCAGGCAGGGAGGGTTTGTTGAAGCATACAAAATGTGTTCCCTAGAAGTCTTGCAGGGTGTTTCTCATAAGGTCTTGATGGGAACACTTCAACTTTCCTGTTTCTCTCAGCATGTGGGAAGATAGATATTTATGCAGAAACATGTTTATATGAGTGCAATGCTGCCTTTGCAGCAACAGAATCAACACAATGCTGTACTTTATACTAAATCTGTTCATAGAGTTTTCCATTTTCTTTTGCTTCTGCTCAGGTTCCAAGAAGGAGAGAGAAGTTTTCACAAAGGCATATGACAAACTGTTTGGATCCACTCCTCCAGCTACATCAAGGTGGAAGCCTGCAGCTGATGCTTGTGCCGATGCCACTGCATCAGCCAAGCTAGATGTCTCAGGGAAATTCAAGATCATTCAGTCCATTCATTTTGGTGAGGATGTGAACCTGATCCTCATCCTCAAAAACTCAAGCACAGAGCATGCCAAGAATGTAGTGGTGAACATCTGCGCCTCATCCATGCTGTACAATGGGACAATGACAACTGAGGTCTCTGGGGAGAAAACTTCAGTCAAGCTTGGTCCTGCAGAAGGTAATTTACCATAGAGTTGGCTTCTTTCCATTTCCCTTCTTTGGCAGTTCGATAGTTAAGTGTAGTGTGGTGGTTTGCATGCCTTAGGATTTCTTTTATAATCTGTGTTATGTATGGAAGATCAAAAAGTACAATTTTATTAGCACACTCATTTTTTGTCAATTGCTATATCTTTACAGAAAAGGAGATTCCATTTACGGTTACTTATGGCCAATATGAAAAGTATTTGTCAAAAGATAATTACAATGTCCACTTCAATGCTGTCTGTGAAGCTGAAGGGCAGGCAACATTTCTGGTGCAAAAGACAATCACGGTTGAACACCCTCCAATTAGCGTCCAGGTGAGAAATGAATCATGGTGCTTTATAAACAGGGAAGTGTGATGACTGAGAAACATATGTGTTGTGAGATGCGCCTGGCAACATTTTCCTTTGCTGGGTTTTGGTCATTCCAGGAACCAGTGTGACTAGTCAGGCCTTTCCTTGCAACATCTTTCCAATAATTAACCCCCTCCTTACCGTTTACTCATATGTATATCTGTCTATAAAGCACCCTTCATGGATCCACAGTCATAAGATCCTTCTATCTCAGTTGTAACCTGCTAGCTCTTTGCTCATGTTCCACAACTTTCATTCATGTCATCTTTTTTTTGCTTTTTCTTGCTTCATGGTTTGAGCCGTTTGCTGTTTATTTTATGTCTCTTTACAAATCATTCCCTCACCTCTTTGCCATTAGTTAATCATTGACTCCAGTTATTACTTTTGCACCCATTCTAAATCATCTGAGACATACCTCCCCTGTATCTAGACACTAATGTTCACTTCCCATCCTCTAGCTTCTCTGACTGTCACCTCTTTGCATTTTTTGACTTATTCTTGGAAGTGTGTTTTTTTTTACTGATCTCCCCACATTTAGTTTGTTTTCTATGGTACTGTGTCTTTAATGTGGATAAACTTCACTAGCCTACTTTGATGATTTTTCGGGCTCATTGCCAATCATTCAATGCTACTGCTGATCCATAGTCACACCAAATACCTGTTTCCACTCTATCGTTCCTGACAGATGACTGTAATTAAAATGAGGCTTTTTGTTTGTGGTTTTAGCTGCTGAACAGACGATTAAGTCTAGTGTCCCTTTGAGTGAATGGTTTAATCAGAATTCGTTTTAGTGGTGCCTTCAAAGAAGGGTCCTTATTTCTTGGCTGCAGGTGATTTGGCTGAGTTTGTTTATGTGGAAATTCTACCATATCTGCATATGTACAGTAACCCAAAACACTAATCACCATATGACCTTTCTGCTATCTTTCATCTAGAGCACATTGGAAGGGGCATTACCAAATACTCTTAGATGTATCCATTGTTGTAGCAGTGAAACACAATATTTTAGTCTGAGGGTTGAATGAAGATAGGGTAGTCCTTTAAAGATCAACGCGAGGGCAAGATGGCCGCCGAGTAGGAGCTCTTCCAACGAGCTCCCGGATTGGGGAATACCAAAACGGTACTAATCCCCTTGTTTACCCGACCATCCGACCCCTTTTTTACCATCTGCAACTACTGATCAAAGGAAACTAAACGAAATTACCTCTTAAGTGGCTTGCCTCTAGAAATTGACTCACCAAGGACCGACTGGCCCGCACTAGGTCCTCCTCGCTGCTCGGCTCCCAGACAATGCCTGCCGAAGCTGTCCTGAGGTATCCAACAGCATTTCGACACTGGTGCCAGGAACGGGCCCACCGGTGCCTCAACGAACAGGGACTGGAGGCACTGTTCCGCTCCGGCCTGATCTGTGGAGCTCTGTGGTGATCCAACGCCTTCCCACGGCCCCCTTCCGGTTCTGGGACTCTCAGGCCCTTGCCCTCCAAAGCCTTCCTCCTACGATCTGTGCCCTCCTTGCTGTTCAACTCCCGGATCATGCCAGCTGAATCTGTCCTGAGGTGTCCGACAACAATCCAACACTGTTTTTTCTTGGTGCCAGGAAAAGACCCACCGGTGCCTCAACGAACGGGGACTGGAGGCACTGCTCAGCTCTGGCCTGACCTGTGGAGCTCTCCGGTGATCCGACGCCTTCCCTCTGGTACCCTGATGACTCTGGGACTCACAGGGCCATGCCCTCAGAAGCCGCCCTCCTACGATCTGTGCCCTACTCGCTGCTCAGCGACCGGATCACGCCAGCAGAAGCTGTCCCGAGGAGTCCGACAGCAATCCAACACTGTTTTTCTTGATGCCAGGAGCGGGCCCACTGATTCCTCATCGAACGGGGACTGGAGGCTTCTGTTTCAGCTCCGCCTGACCTGTGGTAATCTCAGGTAATCCGCAACCTTCGTCCATGCCCCCTGCCAGGCCTGGAACTCACTGGACCTCGCCCTCCGAGGCCGACCTACTGCGATCTACTGCATGGTCTTCTGCGCTCCCACCCAGGAAAAAAACCCTCGGGTGCGCTTCTCCACGGAACGGGGAAGTGAGTCATTCCCTGGCCTTGATCGCTCTCGATCCACTCTCCCGACTTACCGATGTCATCCTTGTCGCTCCCGAACCGAGCGTGATCCCTCCACAACTTATCCCGCTGTGCGAGGGTGAGTTTTGTGTCCGAGTCAAAAGGAGTCCCCCACCCCCAGTCTCAGTAAGTCTAAGCTGGCCTGGCATCAGCCCCACTGCTCCACTTGCCTTACAAATTTTATTGGGGCTCCAGAGCGCCTCTCAACCATCTCCTCAGCTGCTGAATTTGTTGCCTGACGCTGCAACTGGCCTGACCCCACACTGTGGCATTGCTAAATTCCTGCCGGTTTCCATCTTTGGGGAATCCTTGGTCTTGTCACCCCGCCATGGCACGTAGCCTTGACAAATACCTCCAAAATGGCGACTGATCTTCCCCCCCACTTGCCTAGTGATTCTATTGGGGCACCGGAGCACCTCTATACCATCTCCTCAGCTGCTGAATTTGTTGCCTTACCCGTAAACCTGCTTGACCCCACACTGTGGCATCGTTAAATTACTGCTGGTTTCCGTCTTTGGGGAATCCTGGCCTTGTCACAACGCCATGGCCCCTGAGCCCTGACAAATCCCTCCAAAATAGCGACTGACCTTTCCCCACCACTTCTGAAACTGCAGACCTCTACCAACTGTCTGCTTTCTGGAGGAGGCCCACAACTTGATCTACCTCCTCTACCTATGAGCCCTCGTTTTCCAACACTCCACCACGGACTACTGAGCGGCCCCCACCCGCCTGGGCCTTTATGTCCGGATATCATCGCTGTGTCACCTTCACCCTCTCCTAACGTATTGACTCGGTACTTTTGACTTGGGCGTTATTGTTGATCTAATTTTTGTGCTGCTCTTTTATACTTATTTCCTCATTGCTAATTAGTTTGATCTCTAAACACTAGTAACTGCCTGTAATAATCTGACTGATGCTAAAATGCTCTATTCAAAGTGCCCAATTTTTGTTGTTCTTTTTATCTTTTACTAATTTTAATTTTGTTGCTCTTCTTTCCTATTGCCACTCTGCTAAGTAGTATGATCTCTACACTACTCTGGTGCTGCTATGGCGATTTGTTTCTCTCACCACCAGTAGGAATGATACTCCATATTAGAACTCTTACTCATATTTCCTCAAGTCCCCTAAATACTTCTCCCACTACTCCTTCCAGCATCCAACCCCATCCAGGTCTTTAATCTCTTTCTAATACTTTCTAATTTTATCATTCCAAATTGTGAATCCACCCTCCTGTATTTTTCCCACTCACTTTCTTTCTCTCACTGACTTTACACTCCTGTCACTAAATCTCCTTACCCTTTCCCTTGAGCACATACCTCACCCTCTTACATCAACCCCCCCTACGCCTTGCTCCTCGCTGTCACTTAAATCTCTTTATATCACTCCACCCTCCCTTCTTTTCTCCCACACTCCCCCAACCAACTGACCAATCGTCCCACCTCAATCCCGTTCCTACGTTCCACCTCTATCCTGCTTTCACCTCCAAAGACCCTCCCTCACCAAACATGGCCCCAACTCTTGGACCATTCCTTACCCTCCTAATCTTTCCAAAAATGCCAAGAAATGTTTTAAACATAAATTACTAATACGGCATCTCGAAACATTAATTATTGATACCTACCACAGCCTCACGTCCCCTACAAAAACCAACTACATTTTCTACTCCAAACAACCCTCCAAATGGAAACGCACCTTCCTACGCCCCCTCCCAGTATCTTAATCAAGCAAAATATCTTACAGTTTTAAACTATCTACTACTCCTTCCCCAATGTTTCCAGGTGAAATTGACATCTCCATTTTCAAAACTGGTAACTTCCTGATAAGAGCCTCTGAACACCACCTCACCATCTTTGAGCACCATTTCAGCACCCTATCCCACCAGTTGTCCATGCCTACTCCTCACCCCACATCTTCCCAACCCCAAGACCCCTCCTTGTTCTCCCCTGCCTTCCCAATGCAAACCTTTCTCCCCCTAGACATATCAAACCTTAATGATATATCCCATTCAATGACCTCTATTCTATCACCCTCTCTTGAATCCAGCCCGAAACATCTCTAATTCACACACCATCCCCCAAACTACCATGCCCCCAATGACCGATACCCTCCAACCCCTAAACCAATCTCAAACCCCTCTCCTTCCCCCAAGCTACCCTCCTAGCTCGCACTACTGTACCCCCTTATGCCCCTACTCCTCCCTCCGCCGAACTACACTCCAACCCCCAACCCTGATGTTGCGTCTCCCCACAACCCTTATGCCCTCTCCGCTCCTCACTTCCCATTTCTACCTCTATAACTGTCCTGTCCTTCTCCACACCCCTCCCTCCCTCCCAAAGCCGGATCACTCCTCCCTCTTCTCCCCAGGCCTCCCCAACTACCACAGTCTCAGTACTCCTCTTATCCCCCCTGCCTCTCACCCTCTATGAACACCAAACCTCCTTCCCCGGACAACTCAGAACATACCTCCTCCCCTCCTTCTAACCCAATCACATCCCACCTCACTCTTTTAACCCAGTCACTTTGCAACATTGACTGCAATATTTCTACCTTGGTTACCGAACTTGCCCGACTTAGAGAGGATTTCAAAAACTTCAAATCCCTCAACCCTAGAACCCACCCTTCTTGGTCCTCTTCTATGTGCTCTGGCCCTCAAAAGCTCCCTTATCTCAAACATTGGAAAACCACGCCTCTACACAACCGTACACACAGGCCTCTTCGCACCTTGAGTGACTACTTCGCTTCTGATCTCTCTGACTTCTGCAACTCCTACCTAAAAAATGCTCACTTAAGGATCCTTCTTTTCCTCACTCCAGCATCCCACTTATTATGGGGATTAGCAGAATCCACTCTTCTCTCAGCTCCCCCAGACACCCCCCTCAGCTTACCGCCATTCACTTGTGCTCTCCAACCCATAAATTAACCCTGAACCCCTGGACTGCATGCTCGTGAACTGCAGCTCGGCTGTTCGACATGCAACAGAAATATCTGAAACCATTCTTAGTGAAGATATTGACGTCGCCTTCCTGACGGAAACCTGGCTCAAAGATCACTCAACACCCATCCTCGACTTACTCTCCTCCCCTCCCCCGGTTACTCTATCATCAGAAAAGACAGACCTGAGAGAATAGGGGGTGGTTTAGCAATTATCTTTAAAAACGAACTCCTGCTCTCCTTAGTCAGGAACACAGACTGCACAACCTTCGAATAACTTGGAGCCAAACTTAAGATTTAAGGCTCTCCACTAATACGACTACCCAATATCTACCACCCACCTGGTTATCCACTATCCCTTCACTGAGGAACTATCTGCTATCTGACCTAATGCAATTGTTACTTTCTAACCCTAAAAATCTCTTCCTAGGAGATTTTAACCTTCACTAGAACGACCCGAGGATCCCAAAATCAACCTTCTCACTAATCTTCTCAAGATTAGCGACCTCAAACAACTTTGCCATTCCCCAACCCACTCTAAAGGGGCTATTCTTGATGCCATCATTTCCAACACTGACTTGGCATCCCTATCCAACATCATCCCAATTGACTGGTCTGACCGTCACCTCATATTGTTCATGATTTCCCCTTCAGCACCTCCCGCCCCAGCTAAAAACAACAAAGCCACAATAGTGACCAGAAATCTTAATCATATCCCCCTGGTGTACTGGAGTCAAACTCTAAACTCAACTTTGTCTCACCCCACCCTCTCTCAATGCCAATGAGCTCACTGAGCACTTTAATAAAACTGACTCCGAGGCTTTAGATCAACTTGCCCAGCCCAAACTTAAAACCCAAAAACATATCCCTTCCAAATCACGGTTTAACTCAGACCTCAACAATGAAAGACGTGCACTTAGACTAGCTGAAAGAACATGGAGACCACACCCTTCCCCTCCCATCTTGCTCTCCTTAGAACCGCTAGATCTACCTAAAAGAAACACCTTTTTCTCTGAAAAGGCATCTTTCTTTCGTTCACAACTCGCCCGTGCCAAAAACAGACCCAGAGAACTGTTGAACATTGTTAGAAACCAAACCTACCCTGCCCCCTCAACTTGACGGCCTCCACTAAGAATGTGAAGAAATTGCTAACTTCTTCCCCGAAAAAATTGCCAGAATTGATCAATCCTTCCTTTTAACTCAGATCCCTCCCACCCCCAATTATCCTTTGATGCTACCTCAAAACCACCCTCCCCCTAATTTTATCCCTGCTTCCTCTCCACACCTACTTTCCTCAACCCCCAGAATTTCCACTCCGTTTCGGAACTGGAAGTCTTTAACATCTTATCCAAATTAAAACCGTCCTCTCACACAAAAGACCCGCTCCCATCTACCCTCGTCCAAGATCTAAAGCATATCATTGTCCCTTATTGGACCAATATCATCAACTCCTCCCTTTCCACGGGGTGCATCCCTGTCTCCCTCCAACTCGGACAAATCACACCCATTCCGAAAAACCCCAAAGCCGATCCTAACGACCCTAACAACCTCCGCCCTATCTCCAACCTCCCCCTTCTTTCCAAAGCCCTTGAAAAATGTGCACTACTTAAATTGGATAAACACATTGACACTTACAACCTGCTCAACCCCTTACAATTCGGCTTTCGTAAAGGCTGCAGCACTGAAAGTGCATTGTTAAATATAGTTGATGACATCCACCACGACCTGGATAAGGGCGAGACCTGACTACTCATTCTCCTCGGCCTCAGTGCTGCATTTGATACAGTTAACCATTCAACCTTACTTAACACACTCAAAGATTGTTTCGGCCTTAATGGCACTGTCCTAAACTGGTTTGCCTCCTACTTCCAACACAGAACCCAACACATTAAATTTCAAAAGTGCCCCTCTTGCCCCACACCAGTCGTAATCATAAATCCAATGCGCTATTAAAGAGGATTCCTCATTACAAGTCTATAGTACCAAACATGACTTTTCCACTATTTATCAATCAGGAATTGCATGTAATAAATGTATTAAGGAATCTCCAATGTTAAACTTTGACAGTGGTAGGCCTCACGGTAGTAAAAAATAAATTTGGCATTTTTTCACTATCGGGACATGTAGAACTAAAATGTACATGTCCTGCCTTGTCCTTACACAGCGGCCTACCCTATGAACTACCTAAGTCCTTCCTTAGGCATTTCGTATGTGTAATAAAAGGGGAGTTTAAGGCTTGGCAAGGGGTTTCAAATGGCAAATCGACATGGCACTCAAACTGCACAAACAGGCTCTGCAGCAGCAGTCCTGAGTCATGTTTAAATGGCTACTGAAATGTGTGGCAAAGTCAGTGTTGCGAGCCCTCTAGTAGCATTTAATTAACAGGCCCAGGACACATGTAGTGCACTTTACTATGGTCTTATAAGTAAATTAAGCATGGCAATTGTGGATATGCCAATATAACCATGTTTTAGGGAATGAGCACATGCACGTTATTGTGGGTCAGGAGTGGTATGGTGCCAAAAGTAGTCAAGCCAACAAAAACGAATTCATTAAAAAGGGGAGAAGCACAGTAAAAAGTTTGAGGGGGACCCTGAAGAAAGATGCAGGTCCAAAAACAATGTATAGAGAGACAAGGAGTGTGTGGGTCCACCAGGCATGGCAGATCACAATGTAATACCACCAATCAACTGCCTTGTCATAACTGAAATACAGATGGTGGTGAAAAGCCAGAGAGGGACACATCTATTATCAGGAAAACAGACACTGCGCTGTTTCCATTCTTTTCCTTTGACAAACAAATTATCACTTAAGTCCAGGGTGCGTTTCTCTGGAGGGCACATCATATAGTAACTTCAGTGATCCGATCCCACAGGGTAGCTAAAATGTAGACAGTGGGAAGAATGTTTTCTGCTATGATACATAGCTTCCCGCTGCGTTTGTATTTTTGTGCTTGACAACACAAATATCCCTGGTGTTAATGAGGCATTGCAGATAAACTCACTCATCTGCCCCAACTTATCTATTGTAGCTTAAACACAGATTTTGGGAGGAGGTCTAACAGCGATGTGCCTTATGCCATGAGCTGAGCTTCCTGGCATCTAAGTTGCTTCCAGCTTTTGGGTGTGGCAGAACATGTCCTCCATAACTGCTCCACCCCAATGAAGAGGAAAAGTTCATGTGTGAAGATACTGAGAGACGAATGTGGTCACGTAGTGGCCGATCCAGGGGCCTGGATAGAGATCCTGCCATTATGTTATAAAAATTTCCAATACTGACCCAAAATCGCATCAAGTGAGTGGGCAAAGCAAGTGCGCTGCTATTCAACCCTTCCCTTAGGGTTTGGGGAGGTCCACCCTGAAAAATATTCTGAGAAAAAAATGACACAGCACGTTTTACAGTGCACTTTACTATATATATTGGTTAAACATAAAGGGGCATATTACCAACGATAAGCGATATTTAACGCTAACGATGCTTAGCATCGAATTTTTTAACGCTAAGCATCGCCAGAAATTATCGCAGAGATAACTTGCTATTAGCAAGGTTTATCTCAGAAGAGATAAAAATCCTCACGCTAACTGCCAAATGAGAGAATATCGCTGGAAAACCAACGATAATCTCTCGAAGTTTGGTGTTAGCTTGATGATAGGGGCTCACAAACTTAGCCATGATATCCACCTTCCATAGGATATCATGGCTAAGTCAGGAAAATACCAGGTGTAAAAAAAGCAGTGCTAACCGCGGTTAGCACTGCTTTTTTTTATCACTAACAGGGTTAGCGAAATCCTTGATAATAGGAGAAATGTCGCTTAACAACATTTCTCCTATTATTTTTCTCTGGAACGCCCCCTTTGCATCTCATTAGAGATGCAAGGGGAAACGTAGAGAAAAAGGGTGCTAACATGCAAATTTGCGTGTTAGCACCCTGTTGCTGATAGGGAGATAATTTTATCTCCGCTTTCTTGGCTTTTAAAGCCAAAAAAGCGGAGATAAACCCCTTGATAATATGCCCCTAAGGCTTTTAAGACTCATAACATAGCAGATATTGATTCAAGTGCCATCTGATCCCAAATAAATACCACTTGCAATAATTGCCCCCAACTCAAAAGGAAATGGTTTTACATCAGTTTTACATATCTTCTGGGAAAGAAATCCACCAAATATCTACTACCCTTACCCAAATACCAACTTTCACTGAGTCTGTGATTTCAACCTCCAAATACCAACATATCAGTTATATGAATCACTCACATAGGCTACTGCCTCAGATGGCAGACCTTAACACACATGCAAATGTTTGCATTTCCATGGAAGAGATGCCCAGCAAATACAGATTGATGCCACCAAATGTTGGTCATGTTTTGCCTCACTATAAAATAACAGTCCATAATAAACACAGGAGAAGCACCATGTGCCAGGGCTGACTACAGAAGGAGGGAGTTAGGTGTTTGCCAGGAGTCTGTGGTTAACAGCCAACAGATGCCAAGGTAACAGGATAAACAGGCACACCCACATATATTTTACGCTTTCCCATGCACCTTGATCAGTCCCTGCCCACTGAGAAACTTACGGGAAGTTAGGCAGTCCAAACCAATGTCCTCCTTTACTCTGTACTGTTTACACTGCTAGTGTCTGAGAGCCTAGATTTGTGGTATTGCACCACTGGAAGTTTAACACTGTTGCCATCCATCTCCCATCACACATTGTCCAGGACCATCCTCAACCCTGATTCACTGGTGCAATGGAGTTGAACATTTCATGGAAATGAGCAAGGATCAATGAGGCAGGTCTTAAAATTCCACTGATCAAAGGAAAATTGAGCAGATTTTGCTTGGCTAGTCACAATCAAGTGCTGGACGTTTTTTTAGAAGTGGAGTGACCCCTGGCGGTGTTATGTAGCCCGGTACGGCTGCCAGCACTAAGAAAAGGCAGGCCCACCAACTAAATAAAAAAATTGTCATTTACAGTACCAATAGCTCAAACTTACCTAATGCGAGACCTATTGCATTGCAAATGCTTGTTCTTAAAGCAGTGTCATCAAATGAAAGTAGAGTTTTCAATGGCATCATTAAATTAAGCAGTAGCCCATGGTTTAAAAAGTAAAGTCACCATAACGTTATTTTAAATTCTGAAATCAGATGAGATCAGGTTCTTTCATGGCTGTATGGCCATACGAAATAAACAAATCTCGTATGATTTTGAAGTGAAAATAAGTATTCTCAAAAATCATTAATTTTATATCTTTCTATGACCTACATATTTTTTCTCTCCACACTCACTGTCACCCATGACTAATTTCTGTGCATCTATTTATTAATGAATCTTATCTTTTCTTCCCTCAGTGCTTCAGTATCACTCACATCCCGTAGCCCCATCCTGCTCACTTATTATTATTATTATGGAGATTTCTAAAGCGCCTGGTTACGCGCACCGGCGTGTCCCCACGCTGTGGTGAGAGACAGTGAGGAGGCCAACAAACCACTAATCAAGTGTAGAGCGGAATAAATGGGTTTTAAGAGCTCTACGGAACTTAGCCTCTGAAGGCTCAATACGCAGCTCCATCGGGAGCCTGTTCCAGCTCTTAGGTGCAAGGTGTCTAAATGATCTGCCTCCCATTCGCACCTTCTTGATTTTGGGAAAAACTACCAAGCCAACACCAGTGGATCTGAGTATCCGATTTGGTCTGTAAGGTGTGATGAGGCTCAGTAAAGGGATGGGCGCCTTGCCCCCAATAATGCGGTGACATATGCATAGCGCCTTAAAAGCAATCCTCTCCCTGACAGGAAGCCAGTGGAGAGTTTTTAAGGCAGCTTTGGAGGCTGCTCTTTTAGGGAGCCTCAGTACCAGCCGGGCTGCGGCATTCTGTAACACCTGCAGGCGATTCAGACCTTTCACCGTGGGCCCCAGATAGAGAAGGTTAGCATAATCTAGTCGTGAAGTTACAAGGGCGTGCACCAGCGTCCGCCTCGCACCAACAGGAACCAAATCCAGAGACTTCCGCAGGTTTTTAAGGACGCCAACACACGTCCCAACCACACGACCAATCTGGGGAGTGAATGAAAGGTCTGAATCAAACATTACTCCAAGATTTTTAGCCTGCTGACAAGGTACAGGAGTATTGCCTAGGCATGCTGGCCACCATGCCGATGACCACACAGACGGGCCACCCCCCACCACGAGCACCTCAGTTTTGGCAGCGTTCAACTTCAGGCAGTTGTTAGACATCCAGGAGGCAAGCTCCTGCATGCAGGCACTGAAGTTAGATGCCGCAACCTCGGGCGCTTGTGACAGCGAGATGACCAGCTGAGTGTCATCGGCATATGACACAATTTGCAGGCCATGACTCTCCACGATATTTGCTACGGGGGACACATAAAGGTTAAACAGGGTTGGGCTCAAGGCAGAGCCCTGCGGCACTCCTTGATCCAAGTTGATCATACGGGAGTAATACTCATTCACAGTTATTCATAGCTCTGCCTAACTCTTTCCCCATTTCATTACCTTCCCCTTCACTTTTGCCTTCCTTTTTTCCTGTTCCATATTGTTTCTATCAACGTTGTCCCCACCTTGCGTTCCCAATTCTCACTTTCTCCCCACTTTTCATTCTTCTTTATTACATTCGCTCTCCATTGTTTCCTCTGTACTAAATCACTTTATCTTGCCCTGCAGGTGCTTGGTCCAGTTGTTGTGAACAAGCCTGGTAAAGGAGAGGTCACATTTTCCAACCCTCTCTCCGAGGAATTAACAGATGGCAAACTGACTATTGTGGGTGCCTCCTTGATAAACGCAGTACTAGAGATATTGTAAGTAGACAATGAATTATTCATGATGTAGGATGTTCTGCTTGTGTTTTAGCAAATGGCAATAACAAGACCTTGGTGTTCAGTGTCTCTTTAGAGAAAAATGCTCATTGTATTGGGAGTTTCAAACCTCTGAATGAGGAATAACCAAAGAAATAGGCTAGAGCACTCAAATGTCTGCAGGAATTTCAAACATTCCGAGCAATGGATATTTTCCACTATTATTTTACTGCTTAAGTGTGTGAATTGAGGTGCAGTTTACATTAAACGACCCATCATAATCCAGGTTAGGAAAGAACTTCTCAGTTATGTCCTAATCTGAATTTTCAATTTACTTGTGATGGGCGCCATAGTAGCATGAAACACACCAAGGGCCTCATTTATGAGAACTGACACATCGCTGCGTGAAAGCAGCGATGCGTCACTTCTCAGTGCGCACATCTTGCGACATACCATATTTAATGTATGACGCATCATGTCTCAAGGAGTTACAGATACGTCAGTATTTCTGACGTATCTGTGAGTGCAAAAGTGACGCATTGCTGGAGTGTGTCACAAAAGTGATGCAACTCCAGCAATGCAACCTTTCACATGGGGCAAGCCCCATGTGAAAGGGCCTGCGTCAGTCTTACGCCTGCTGTGAGACAGGCGCAAGATTTTGACGCATCAGTGTCCTAGAAGTAATGCAGTGAAATCTCATAGATTTCACTGCTTCACTTCTACTAGGCTTTTTGCGGGGAAACGCCCTCCCTGCATACATAATACCTGACGCAGGTATAATGTAGAGCAGGGGTTTACAAAGTGACGCATCTGCTTAGATGCGTCACTTTGTAAATAGTGCATAACAGGAGGCATGTTTTACGCCACCGATGCGTCACAAAAAGTGACGCATCCGAAGCGCAAAACTGACACAAGGCCTCATAAATGAGGCCCCAAGTGTTTCCAAAAATGTATTTGCAAAATAACCTTATTGCAGCATTTTACCTTTCCGTAAGAAAAATGCATTGGAAGTATGCTTGCAAAGTAACTTTAAACTTTAAAATAAATAGTGATATGCTCCTCAAAAACAGGCAACCGCCTCTGAATACCTCCTTCACTGACTTCATGTTTCACTAAATTGGTGATTTCTAGGCTAAGTGTATGTATGCGCTAGCCTTGGCAACAGTTACAACTACCTGTCCAAATCTGAAGAGGATGAGAGGAGGCTACTGCCACCTGGCAGCTGGATTACATCTATACGGAAAGAGATCCGCCTTCAAACATCTGTTAAATTTAGCTTGCCAATATGCAGCACCTAACTCCTTGACAAACCCTTTAAAAGGGAGCAATATTGTTAAAATATCACTTTATAGGGTCTGATTTAGATTTTGGTGGATGGATATCACAACAGTGACGGATATTCCATCTGCCAAAATATAACACCCATTATGTCCTATGGTATTTATATTTCAGCGGACGGGATATCCACCACCGTTATGACTGAGTAACCCATCCACCAAAATCTAAATGAGGCCCATACTTTTGAGGGAAATGTAGAAGAGTCCCTTGTTGCTTAGTGCTGCAAAACATTGATTGGAGGCTATCTGGTCTGGACTGGCAGGAAAAACAATCCAGGCGCCCCTTGCTGCCCAGCCCCCCCAGGAGGAAGAGTCTTCATTTAGTAACTGCTAGACAGAGGAGGCGGGCTACAGGGAAATGGGTTTTCCTGCCATACTAAGTTTTGGACCCTGCCTCTCTCTTAAGTGTCAGGCATTGCTCAAGAGTTGCGGAGCAGTATTTTAGCAATTGCACGTTGGGCCCATACACTCAGTTTGGTTGGGCCTGTCTGTTGTTTTTGAGAGAGTAAATTGTGGGGTTGTACTGCCTTTTTGCCTAGTGGCTCAGCGGCAAAGAATTGGCAATGTATGACTTTCCACCACCCTAGCATCTGAATTGAGGTCAACTCTCCTACAATTAATAGTTATTGTATACATTATTTACATCTTACCTTTCTGTGCCTATGGAATTCTCTTGTACAGCCTCTATAAAGGCTAGCCTTGAGAATGCAGAAACTGGTACTTGGCCTCATTTGCTGAGAGCCACAACATGGACCCTCCCAATGTGACATGAAGGCATCCTTGGACTTTGTTAACCAGCTCTCCTGTTAAAGGTAGATATGCTTGTTCAATCTTTTAAGGTTCACTTCGCCTTGAGTCATGCACTATTCTGTGACCAAGTGGCGATAGTGTAGATACATTCCTCGTATTTTCCCCAAAGTAAGGACTTATTTGATGTAGATAATCAATAGAAAGAAAATGTCATTTAAGTGTTCCTCCCGCACATTAGCATAGTGAAATTGTATTTCACCTTGAGAGTGTTGGTTGGCAGAAACCAAAATGGACGAGTCTTGAGGAGTGGACTACTTAACGTCCGGTCCCTCTGTAAGCACCACATGGAGATTGTCTTTCTCATTGAGTCCTGTGGACTTGATGTAATTTTCCTTATGGAAACATGGACTCGGGCGGATAGTGAGGTAGAACTGGGCCTGGCCTGCCCTCTGGGCTATAAAATCAGGCATACTCCCGCCTGGAGAACAAAGGTGGCGGCATAGGTTTTATCTTCCGGGAAACCTTAGCACTTTCGCAGTTACAGATCAAGGAGGTGCCGGGCTTTGAGTTCATGGGCTTCTCCTTTAAAGGGCAGGAGAAAACGTTACATTCAGGGGTTCTTTGTTATAGACCACCGGGTAATGTCCCATCTACTCTGCCGGATTTTATTGACCTCATTTATGACCTCTCCAATTCTCATAATAGACTGCTAGTACTGGGAGACTTTAATCTGTGGCCAAACGGGCCTCTGGACTCTGCCTATCATGATCTTTGCCAGGCTTGTAGCAATATTCATCTGCAACAGCTGGTTCTTTCTGCTACCCACCAGAAAGGTCATGCGCTGGACCTGGTTTTTGCTGACGCCCAGCATGTAGTGGTGAATGAATCATGTCCCAATGCTGGACGGATCATGCGCTTGTTTCCTTCCATTTTTATCTACCTGCGGTCCCTCCGAGCGACACAGGGCTGAGTCATACCAAAATAGGCAGACATTGGTCTAGGCTCCTAAAATCTCCAGTCCTGCCCACTCTCCTCCCTGAAGGTTTCTCACTAGGAAGCGGTGTTGATGAAAGCTATGCCAGTCTATGTCTGCAGATATCCAACTCCCTGGACAAGGTGGTCCCAGTGCGCAGATCAAGGGATAGACAGAACCGCGCCATGCCTTGGTATACCCTCGACCTCCTGCAGCTGAAGCTGAGATGCAAGCGGGCAGAGAGGGCGTGGAGAAGGCACTACTTAGATGCAGCGAAAGTCACTTTTAGACTAGCATTACAGGAATACAAAGCACAGATCAAGTGTGCTAAAGCAGTCTACCTGGAGGATATGTTAAACCAGGCGACTAACAAGTCTCAGACCTTGTTCAAGATTGTGAATGATCTTTCCCACCCGGCTGGAGCCATGAATAATATTCCAGTCTCACAGGCCTTATGTGATTCCCTGGCAGCCGCCTTTGAGGATAAGATCATCACGATTCTGAGCGGACTCGCTGGGGGGGCTTCGCCCTTGTCGGTCCCTTTGGACAACTTATCTAGTCGGGTTCCCCCAGGAGGTCTCCCATGCTGCTCTTTTTTGGGAGCTCCGGAAGAACCTTCCAGTCGACCCCTGCCGAGTTACTCGTCCCTTGGCTTGGGAGCTCCAGAAGAATCCCCCAGTCGACCCCAGCTGAGTCGCTCTTCTCTCAGTCTAGGAGCTCCGGATGAATCTTCCAGTCGACCCCAGCTGAGCTGTTTTCCTCTCGGCGTGGGAGCTCCGGAAGAATCTTCCAGTCGACCCCAGCTTAGTTGTTTGCCTCTCAGCTTGGGAGCTCAGGAGGAACCCTCCAGTCATCCCCAGCTGAGTTATCCTCCTCTCAGCTTGGCAGCTTCGGGAGTACCATCCAATCGTCCCCAGCTAAGTTGCCCTTCCTCTAGCCTGGAGGCTTTGGAGGAATCTCCCAGTCGACCCCGGCGGAACTGCTTCCCCCTTAGTCCGGGAGCTCCGGGTGAACCTTCCAATCGACCTCAGCTGAGTCGCTTCTCTCTTCCTCCTTTTGAGGAATTTTGTAAATTGGCACAGACTGTATCATCAGGCTCTCCGCTGGATCCTCTTCCGCATAAATTCTGGAAAATATTCCAGGAAGAACTCTTTTACCCTCTGTATTCCATCTGCCATCAGTCGCTTGTCACTGCGACAGTTCCGGAGAGCTGGAAGTTGGCGGTGGTCTCTCCCCTCCTGAAACAACCTACACTTGACCCCACCTGTCTGTCAAATTACAGGCCCATTTCCCTGCTCCCTTTTCCGGTTAAGATCTTGGAGAAGTTGGTTAACCGTTCTCTATCCAGTTTCCTAGAGGATAACATCTGGCTGGATGTGGCTCAGTTTGGGTTCCGGCCAGCGCATGAGACGGAGTCTGCGCTGGTGACCGTGCTAGACAATCTTTGTTCGCGGGTCGACACAGGTCGGGCAGCCTTTTTAGTGCTGCTCGACATGTCGGCCGCGTTCGACACGGTCAGCCACTCCACCCTCATTGTGAGACTGGAGGAGATAGGGGTTACGGGGCTGGCCAGGGACTGGTTAGTCTCATACCTTAACAACAGACAGCAGGTGGTGGCTTTGCCACCTTTTAAGTCGGATGTGCGGAAAGTTAGGCAGAGGGTACCGCAGGGCTCGGCCATCAGCCCTATATTATTCAATCTGTACCTCCGCCCTCTGATCCAATTGATAAAATCTTTTGGTATTTCGGTGTTTAACTAGGCCGACGATACCCAACTGGTTTTTTCTTTGGAGGGCAGAGAAAATGTCTCTTTAGAGACATTTCACCGCTGTATGACTGCCACATCGAACTGGTTGCGCTCCAACTCTCTCCAGTTTAATGGATCAAAAATGGAGATCCTGTACTGCTCCAATGACCGTGTCCCGCGCTTACTACCGGATGGTTTCTGGCCCCCTTCTTTTTCCGGGGCAGTGACTGCAGCAGAGTCTGCTCGAAATTTGGGGGTCATGTTTGGCCCCAACCTACAACTGGACCTTTTCGTTAACAAAACCGTAGCCACTTGCATGATGCTGCTTCGGATGTTGCGGAAAGTCCTACCACTGCTCCCAGCGCAGGCTAGGCCAGAGGTAGTGCGGGGCATGATCCTAAGCAGATTGGATTACTGTAACGCACTGCTCCTGGAGGCGCCTAGAATGCTGGTGGGCAAGCTGCAGCGGGTCCAAACAGGATTTACACTGGTTGCCTGTTCATCAGCGGATCCTTTTTAAAGCATCCTGCCTGGTTTTTAGAGCTGTACATGGACAGGGCCCAGTCTTGATGCAGAACCTATTCTCTTGGTACTCCACATCTCAGAGCTTACGCTCCTCCTCTGCTTGTCTGGTGACGGTCCCCAGAGTTCGGAGGATAAGGATGGGAGGGCGGTTGTTTAGCTTTGCGGCCGCTAGACTCTGGAATTCTCTTCCGCTCGTGCTAAGGAGTCAGGGTGAATTCCTAGCATTCAAAAAAGGGCTGAAAACCCATCTGTTTCCAAGAGTAGTATGAGCTCTGCATAGGTGGTTCGGCTTGCTGAGTCAAAGCGCCAGGATACCCTCTGGGTGACAGTTACAGCGCTATATAAGTATGCAAATACATATTGTGCTGACTAGGGGCCAGATGTAGCTCACCAAATACCGGTCGGTAACGGCAGATTTCGGCCGTTACCAACCGGTATTTGGTTTGTGACATGTAGGGGGCCTGAAATTTACCGAATCGGTAAATCTACATGTAGGTGGCACTGAAAACAGCACCACAGGCCCTTTAGAATTCGTTATTTACCATCAAATACTATTTGATGGTAAATAACGAATTCCTGTGTACATGCACATCTGTGCATGTACACCTGTGCCATGTGGCACACATACATGCCCTAAGGGCATGTATGTGTGTCACATGGCACACAAGCCTGAATCAGGGGTGCAACAGGGTATCTAAGTGACACCCTGTCCCCCTTGTCAATTCGGTAATTTTACCGAATCGGTATTTACCGATTCGGTAATTGCCATTGGTTCCTATGGGCCTCAAGGCCCAGTAGAATCAATGGCAATTACCGAATCGGTAAATCTACATGTAGGTGGCACTGAAAACAGCGCCACAGGCCCTTTAGAATTCGTTATTTACCATCAAATACTATGTTGATGGTAAATAACGAATTCCTGTGTACATGCACATCTGTGCATGTACACCTGTGCCATGTGGCACACATACATGCCCTAAGGGCATGTATGTGTGTCACATGGCACACAAGCCTGAATCAGGGGTGCAACAGGGTGTCTAAGTGACACCCTGTCCCCCTTGTCAATTCGGTAATTTTACCGAATCGGTATTTACCGATTCGGTAATTGCCATTGGTTCCTATGGGCCTCAAGGCCCAGTAGAATCAATGGCAATTACCGAATCGGTAAATACCGATTTGGTAATTACCAAATATTCCCGAATCGTTAATTTATTCGGTAAATATACCTACATAGCATTTACCGATTTGTAAATACCGAATCGGTAAAATTAGGTATTTACCAATCGGTAAATACTAATTACCTACATCGGGCCCTTAAATTCTAGCTAAACATCAGCATGTAATTCTTTGTGAAAAATACATTGTTTTGCATTTAAAGATCAGCTTTTCAATTTAGTAAAAACGACTTTTTCCTTCATTCTATCTGCTATTTTTTGGAAATACTTTAATTCATTTGTTAATTACTAGAGTTTTATTTTTTGTAAATCTTTTTTCTCCAACTATTTTCTTAAAATGGACTCTTATATGTAATCAAATACTTTGTTCGCTAACAATAAAAACATAATTTAATAATTTAACTTCATTATTAGTCAAATCTAATTTCCATAAGCGTTCACCTTTTCGGACTATAAAACAGTCTCATTCATGGCGTTTCTGGTGCATAAAATATGTCTGGCTGTAAAATTTAGTATTGGGTGATAGTGTACAGCACAGAACACTGCTATTTGTGTGTAGAAAAGGCTGCTTTATTGGATTAGGCGCACAATATAAACATAACATTACTTAGGCCAATTGCCTTACAAAACTATTTGCCCCACTATACATGCATAACAACTGTTGTTTGTCCTACCCCACCCCTAAATGTCCCCCCACACTTCATCAACTCAACTATCTCTCACTGTTCTCTTCTACATCACAAACTAACTAGATGTCTTTGTACTTAAACTCCAACCTCTTAACTCCCTGCTTTCTGTAAGTACACATTTACCCCCACACCCTCTTTCAAACTGAATCACCCACCCCAGAAACAATAAAACACATTCAAACCATTTGAGCTTTACTCAAATCACTGTCTAGCACCTGTCCAATAGTGACAACCTACCAGCTATCCCACTATGCACCGGATTCAACTGTGCTTGCCCCAGAGTTTACACCCTTCCTACACAAAACAGGGGGATGGCCGGGCAGAATTAAATGTAACCCTGCCGACACAATACCAGCCATCATGTTGATAACTCATAAAATGGTGGATGGAAGCACAAACATATATACAGCCTCACCACCCACCGTACTAGCTATAGCCCAATCTGCTTGGAGTCACTGCATTGCACCACGCCCAAAAGCTCCCAAGGTACAGCCTCCCATGTCGTCTGCCCCCAAAGCCTCTATTATATTTTAATCAAGAACTCTCATCTCCAGCTGACTCACATACATAAACATTTACCCAAGTAACACCATCAAATGCAAGGAACAGCTTCATCCTCACATGTCAGTGCATTCCCCATATTATCTTGTCTCTCCCTGAGATGTCCACAATTTTCCAGATATTGCCACTGTGTTCCAGTGAAGTCCATATATCTAAGAGAAGGCCCCAATAAACCCTAGGAATGTTCACAATATGTCAAGAATGGTCATTAGATTGTAGGAATGTTCACAAGATTCTTACCATATCGACCAGATACCAGAAATTGTCAAAATATTTGACCATTACATACACAGATACCACTTTATTCCTAGAGTACTCAACATATTCCATGCACTCTACTGAAGAGATGCACGGCATATGAGAGGCTGTCCTGCCAAGTCTGAGGAAGCCAGGAATGTCCTCCAGATGCTATGAGTGGACTTCAGAGGCATAGGATATTCACCAAATCCCTAGGCACTCTCAAACACAGGCCTATAAACACAAAAAAGCAGAAATATGAACTCAAAGATATATCAGAAACGCACACGCAGACCCATTTACTTGGATATACACCCATGCTCAGACACACTTTGCAGAGAAAGACTCACAGAGACAGACACAAGTACACACACACACACACATATATATATACATTATGCAAGTTCACACACACATACATACACATACAAGATTGCTTGCCATCACCTTCACCCAGTAACTCCTATAGTAAGCAAACACTGCATTTCTGCAACACTATTTCACAACTCCTAAGCATGGAAGAACCAGGTCATGCTGCAGTGGCATTGACAAGGGGAGGCTGGTTAAACTTACCACATGCCATTGCTCAGACAAAAAGTTGCATTCACAGATTCATTCTTTGTGATCCCAATAGCTGGTGTGTTTTACAAACAGAACAAAGGCCACACATAGTATAACTGTGTACACTTTCCGAAGCTGGTGTACTTTTGTCATGCTATGCAAAAAGTAATAGTGCACTCAGGAAATGTACATGGATAAAATGGAAGCTGCTAGCATGACAAAAGTACACCAGCTTCGGAAAGTGTACCGCCGTATTCT
Source organism: Lissotriton vulgaris (assembly GCF_964263255.1). Lineage (NCBI taxonomy): Eukaryota > Metazoa > Chordata > Amphibia > Caudata > Salamandridae > Lissotriton > Lissotriton vulgaris. The sequence continues at coordinate 1,543,959,080 of NC_141695.1, read as the reverse complement.
GAGCGTGATTCAGAAAAGGGGGTGGTGATGAACAGAGTGTCTGAATTAAGCAGACCACTCTTACCCAGTCCAAAGATTAGGGCTTGATCCATCACCGTTTTTTAGCTCACTGCACCATCCCAGCTCTGTTCCCATGATGCACTGGGCCAGGGACAGACTGATTTGCATATAGCCAGGTTCTGAGCTGGGATGGTGCAGTGAGATAAATAACGGTGATGGATCAAGCCCTGATCTTTGGACTGGGTAAGAGTGGTCTGCTTAATTCAGACACTCTGTTCATCACCACCCCCTTTTCTGAATCGTATTCTGAGCGTGGCTGTCAGGCCACCACAGAACCGCTGCAACTGCTGGGGTTCTGTGACCCTGCAGCAGTGGCACAGCTCTCAGAGGCAGCAATATGCTGGAGGTGCTGCTGGGGTACCCCCGAGTATATTATATGTTTCCTCACCACCATCCTTTCTACAGCGGTGAGCCAGCCATGGAAAGGGTGGCAGTGAGGTTACACAGGGGGCCCTTACAGAGCTCCCAGTCACCTCTGTGCCTGGGGGTGCATGCAGGGGGGCACATGATGTGCCCCCTCTATTTTTGACCCCCCAGTTCCAGCATGAGAAGGAATGCATTAAATGGTGCATTTTCTCCCGCGCAGGAACGTGCTGCAGCAGTACCACGGCTGAGCCTTTCTTATCTCCCCTTTGAGACTTGCACCGTCCGCCTGACCTGGAAATCTGGAAGGCGGTCTCACTAAAGATGTGGTGGACCTCCCGCTGACTGCTGGAGTGGCACTCTGTGGGACGAGCCCCAAAGTCCTAATCAGGCTCTAAGTGTTACAAGTGTAATGTGGATGCTTTACTTGAGGGGTTTTCAGTGAGCTACTCTTCTGCAGTGCCCATTCCATCAGGCAAATTGCATGCATTAACTGTTACTTTCTTTTATCATTTCAGAGTAATCTCAATAAAGCCAAAGGAGACTGTAAAAACTTCGTTTGACTTCAGCCCCATTGCTTTGGGCAAGAAGCAGCTTGCAGTCAACTTCTCTTGTAACAAGTTTTGCAATGTAAAAACGTTTGCGGAAGTTGTGGTAGTTGAAGATAAAATTTCCAGTTGAACAAAAGGTAGTTTGTAATATGATGGTATCTTGCATTGCAGGTCTTAATACCTCTTCTCTTTCTCCTCTTTTCTTATCTTAAACAATTTGAAGTCAAGTTCAGTAGACGACTTTGAAACTGGGAATAAAACAGACAGGGTGCATTCTCATCTCTGGTACCTCCCTGGACCTTCTGATTCATGGCATTACATCACCTGCAGGCACTAAGGCTCCTGCAACCTGTAATAACAGTGACATAAAGCCAAAAATGTGAACATGGACCCATGATTTAAACGTAATATTTTCTTCCAGACATATGTTCCTAAGACTATTTTTACCATGTGACTTTTGCATTCTTGCCATAAGAAACTCTCTTCTTGAAGCACCTTGAAAAAGCCCCACGCCTGTGAGCCACTCACAAGACTATTGAACAGCAACAGCGGAATCTGTAACCATCTGTTAATCTATCTTCTCACAACTTGCATTAAAATATGTGATAACCTGCTTTGATGTTTCATATGTTAATGTTTCTTACGAACAAAATAATGCAATGTTAATCAAATAAGTGTACCTATACAAGTACATTAAAATTGTTGCCTAGAGGCATTTGATAGTTGCATCTCAATTTTAGAACTTTAAGAATTAACTAATGAACAGGGCCTGGAATTAAAAACGGGCTTTACTAAGACTATCAGGGGGAGAAGTCCCTTAACCCATACACATCTATTTGTGGCTTTAGAGTCCTGGAAATTAATGTCAACAACAGATATGAATGGCCATGCTATGGGAATATATGTACAATAGAAGAGGTGTTGCTTGTCGATAGCCTCCTAGGTTTAACGAAACGCTTTGCCACTTTGGAAGCGCAAAGCTGCACCACCTTTACAAGAAGGTGGGGCAGCCTTGCGTTTCCCCCTGCGATGGGGCTAAGTTTAACAACTTAGCACCAACGCAGGAACCCTTGCACCAGAGTACAAGGGTGTCTGTGTGCATAGGAGGATTGGTTATGTGTAGGAACAGTAGCGGACGGCGGTGTGAGTGGTGCGGGAGGGTGAGTGGGGCTGTAGCAAGGTGGGGGTAGTAAACTATGGAATACGGCCCAACGGAGGTAAGTAAACAAATGAAGAAATAAAACGAATTGCGTTGCGTGCGCAGGATTGCCAAATGCAATGCAGCGCACGCAACAAAATTTGTTTTATTTATTTATTTGTTTACTTACCTCCGTTGGGCCGTATTCCATAGTTTACTACCCCCCACCCTGCTTCACCCCCACTCCGCCCGCAGCACTACTACCATTGTCCGCTACTGTGTAGGATGGTGTCCCTTCCTGCACATGAACAATCCTACAATGCAATTTTGTAACTTTTATGTATGCTGCTTATGCAGCACATATTAAAGTTAAAAAATTGCATTTTTTTAAAAGGTTTGTTTATGTATAGGAATTGACACCTTCCTGTACATAAACAAGCCATTGCATTTTGCTTTTTCCATGTATGCGGCACAAGGCATCACACATGGAGAAAGCAAAAACAAGGAGAAATAATGCATTTCTCCTCGTTTGGCCAACTTGAGACCAGGGGTTTCCTGGTCTTAATTTTGGCTCCTATTTTTGCCACCCTTGTACATAGGGGGCAGCGTCAAATGCAATGGGTGTTGCGGTGGAACGCCCACCGTAACACCCACTGTACGCCCCTTTCACGCTAAACATAGCGTGAAAGGGTGCCTTATGTAGAAGGCAGCGGTAAGCCCCGTAAAACATACGGCAAGACCCCTATCACCACTGGAACGTCACAAAAAGTGGCATTCCCATGGCGATAGGGGCTTGTACATATGCTCCTAAGAGTTTAGGGGAGTTGTGGCATTGGCATTGTGTAAGGGGTCACTATCAAAAATCTACAGATAAATGAAAAACACTTTATCATGCAGGTCATCCAGCCTGTGGGGATCTGCAGACCTGAAGGAACAGGTCAAAAATCTAAGACCTCATTAAATGCATAACAGGAGTTTGCTCACCAACAGATTCATAAGCCAGTTGTAACCTTCACACAATTCAAGAATGTTTTAATCCACAAACATTTTGCCAGGAAAAACCTGATGACATTTGTTCCAAAAGTGCCCTATTCACAATGGTTTTGCATCTCGAAACATGGAGTAAAATTACACATGTATGTTATTCACCATTCTAAAATATTAAACTCTGAATGGACCGGTACCTTCATCCAAGAGAAATACCAAACCTTGCAGGCCTGGTAATTTGAGGTGAAATTACCAACTAAAATAATTTTGCCACTAATGAGCGTCCTACTTTATTAGACACTAGGAGAATCTGTACAAATTTAAGATGTTTTAGAAGAGAAAGTCACGTACCTTTGGTAATGTTGTATGTTAACGGTTATTGGATTTTCTCTACAGAGTATCTATGAAATAGTTATTCTGCCACTCAGCTTTTGTCAATGTATAACAGCATTGGGAGACAGTTATGTATGAGCAGTTAACCATAACTTGTACAATACCTATTTTTTTTGTCTAATGTTATTGTGCAAATAGTGGATCTTCTAAATAGCACTGCTACAGTTAAGGTTAAGTTATCCTTTCCTGAAACATTTTTGAACAGTAGGTTTTGAATTTCTTGTCTCCAAATACCAGTTAGTAATTTTATAGTTAATAAATCAATTTTCTGACAAACAAAATCATATTCTGCTTCGAAGATTTATTTTTGGTTCTAAATGCAATGTTTTAATTGGTAATAAATTTAGCAACTAACAATTAACCTGGAGTTGGTTTAAATAATTTCATTTTTACTTGAAAATTCAATTTTTCGTGTTTTTGAGCTAGAAAATGCAATTCAACCTAAACACCAGTAGGTTTTCTTTTGAAAAAAATAATTATTTTGCTTATAAATACCAGCTATTCAATTTAGTGACACCAACGTTTTCTTCATTCGGCAATCTACTGTTTTCTGGAGATAAATTATTTTTATCATTTGCATGATATTGAACAGTATTCTGGAATGCACCTATGCTGACACCCATTAGTTCAACATTCATCAAATTTTTCATATTTTAAAACACGTTTATGAAGTCCGTATTGAAGCACTATTTTAAAATAGTCTTCCACGCAAAACACATTAAAGCAGGCATATCTCCAAATTTCCAAATTCCAAAAGTTTACTTTATTCGGTTAAAAAGTTTAAAACCATCAAAGTACACTAGTATACATTTCAGAATCACATTAACATATCACAGTCAAAACATCTAAATACATTATGAAAGTGAAAAGTGCATTACATTTGGCGAACGCATGAACAAGATTAAAAAGTTTGTCACCCACAAAAGATTATTGATTAACTAAAAATCCAAAATTCATCTAAAAATCGTCAAAGCATAAAATTTCTTAAAAATACTGGGGCCAGCGTACCAAATGGGGGTGAGACGGGCGATTTAAGGCAATGATAGTTTCTTTCTACATCTCGTCGCCCCGATAATGTAACTCGAGACCCCAAAACATACCACAGTGGACCCAAGCATTTGTAGATAGACCAGGGCTGGTCTAACCTGCTTTAAATTATAACCTCTTAGCAATGGCAAGATGAATTTCTTACGTGGTATTACATAAAATTTACAAAAGAAGATCATGTGGAGCACGTTTTGCTCAGAGTTATTGTCACATGGGCATGGCCCCAATGTCCCTCTTTTCGCAAACCCTCTAGGGAAGGATAGCAGCCATGGTAAAATATTGTGCTTAACCCTTAATAAGACAAACAGGTGAAAAGGCTTGCTTATATAGGTTAAGTACGGCTGCATCCCTCTCCCTATGCTTAGCATAACAACGTTTCTGACCGAGGGTTTAACCAGTTCATCTTCTTCCCTTTGTAACATCGCCCTGTTTAAGAATTGGGATTTAACCGCCCTGATTGCAAATTTACTTAAGGGTCTAGGCTTGGTAAATAATTCAGGGCAACCCAATGAATCCATTTGTGTTTTAATAGCGGATCCAGGGTATCGCCAAGGCCCTATCTAGGGACAAACAATCTTGGATGATTAGTTGGTTTAGATTCGGAGTTTGTTAAGCCCAAATTCTTAACCACCCTAATATCGGTGCCACTGCAATCTGGTCGGAAATGTAGCCAGCCCCCAGGTTTTCATGTATGTTAAAAGTGGCTGCGGATTGGGGAAGCGACAACACTTTTCTAAAAAAGATGTTTTCTACCATTTGAATCTCACTCACTTCAGTGTAGCCCCATACCTCACTCCCATACAACACCATGGGCACACATTTGGCATTGTAAATTTTCATGAGTGCCGGTAGTGGTTTGCAGCCTAGCCGTTTCGCAAAACCCAGCAGAGCCCCAGTGGCCCTCGCTAGTGTGTTTTTCTTCAAAGCTTGTTGCATCACCCATTACCTTCTGACATCAAATACAATGCCCAGGTATGGGAAGGTAGGAACTTTAGTGAGTGCCTGCCCTTTGCAGAAGAAAGATGCCTTTTTTGCCTGTCCGCTGCCTAATGACATGGCATGTGACTTTTTAAAATTAGTTTTCAAGTCCAGTGAGTCCATAAAATAAAACAATCTAAAAGAACTTGTAACCCTCTTGCTGTCCTTGCCACTAACACAGTGTCATCTGCGTAAAGTAGAGCGGGAATCTTTTTTTGACCCACTCTCAGGATATCCTTACATGCGGAAATTAAGGCATCACCCAGCTTATTTATATAAATAGTAAATAGCAGGGGAGCCAGGATGCAGCCCTGTCTTACCCCTCGCTTCACTGGCCAGGCGTCCGTCAGGCTCCCATTTTCATTAAAGCGGACGGCTGCACTAGTGTTCTCGTGGATGTCAGCTAGAAAGGATATCAGTGCGGGGTCCAGCCCAATATCAGACAGGGAAGTCCAAAGTTTTTGGCGGTTTACAAGGTCGAAGGCAGTGGGCAAATCCATAAAAGCTAGATGTATGTCCCCCTGCCTTGCGACCGTGTATTTCCCTATCACAAGATGTAAGTTGAGGCACTGACCAACAGTGCCTCTTCCTCTTCTGAATGCGTACTGTAGGTCGGAAATGATGGCATTCTCTTCCAGCCAATTTGTCAGCCTCTCAAGTATAACTTTTCCCATTATTTTTGCCACCGAGTCCAAGAGGGAAATTGGCCGATAACAGGCCGGGTCCTCTCTTGAACCCTTCTTCAATATTGGGACAATGACCGCCTTGGCCCAGGAAAACGAGAGGACCCACTTCAGTGGCTGCATTAAAAACAGAAGTTAGAATCTTTGCCCAATAATGGGGATCTGCCCTATAAAGGTCTGCCGGAACCCCGTACGGACCTGGGGCTTTCCAGTGGGCCGTGGACTCAATGGCTTCCAAAACTTCTACATTCGTAAAATTAATTTTCCCTACCTTATTGAGACATGGATGTTGGATTGTTTATATCTGAATAGAGTCTGCCAAAGTGTTCCACCCACTTTTCTGCTGGGATACAACAATCCTTATTTTTATTTTCTGACTCACTAAACAACGGGCTATCAATCACTTTCCAAAATTGAGTGCTACTTTTCAGGACACTCACCTTGGATAGTTCCTCCCAGGCCAAGTCTTTTAGCGCAGTTTACCTACGTTTAATGGCCTTCTTATAGTCCCTTCTTGCCTCAGCGATCCTCTGGGGATCCTTACCTGGCTCTTTTAATGCCGCTAGGAGCACCCCATGTGTATCAGTACAGGCTTGGTTAAACCAATTTTCCAGTTTCTTGGGCCTTGGTTTACTTTTCACAGTCAAGTTGATTGCTACCTGTTCTATGATACGATTAAAGGTGCAGAGGATATCCCTTGGATCTGAGCTTGCACTTAAACATAAAGTCAGGTCCTCATTTTGCTCCTATACAAACATTCCAAGAAATCAGTAGGAGTATTCATCTCCCACCTTAATCTTCGGCCTTGGCATTTGGGATCTATTTTTAAATTTGTAACAGGGGCAGACACAGTCTCGCTTTTAAGGGCCCTAATATTAATATCTAGCGTGAGTGGGTTGTGATCGTTGTGTCCTGTCTGTGTGACGGACAAAGACCCTGTTAAATTACTCATAAGGCATGACACTAAAATATTATCAATAGTGGATTTTTTACCTTGCCCAATAAACGTTGGGACAGGGCACTGGGTTTCCCCTTGCACTGGGCAAACGGGTGGTGTGCAGCTAAAAAACTCTCTAGAAACAACCCACTCTTTGTATGCTCGAAATGAGTACTCCCAAATGAATCATTTTCAAGGTCCATATTCTTTAAGCAATGCAAATGACAAACATGTATGTTAAACTGGCCAAGCACTAAGGGATAATAAAACTTATCATACTGCTCATCATAATCCTCCAAAAACCCAGATAATGCTTTTAAATGCTCCACTTCATCACATCAGGTGAAAGAGTTGTAAAAATAATCACCAGGATGGTAGGCAGATTATCACCCTCCAAACTTACTGCTAAAATATTTTGTGAATTTGTCGCTATTAGTGTGGCTTTATACAGTAGTTTTAGACTAAATAACAATAAGAGCCCCCCCCCCCCCTAGCTCTCCCCATCGTAGATGGTGTAGCAAATTTGGTAAATGATTGGTAGCCATCCAGATGGTAGCCTTCTCTGCATTTTCATGTTTCATGCAGGGCAATAATATGATGGGCTGAGAGAAAAGTCTCCCAGTTTCTATTCCCTCTTTTGGATCGTAGTCCAGCGATGTTCCATGATAGGATCATGATCTTATTATCCGCTGCAGTGGGTTTTAATTCCTTACCCTCCTTTTTCCCTATATATAATTGCTGTGTTGTAGGTGCGTTAGTAGCCCCACCTTCCACTGTGGTGCTCATGGCTCGAAATTCCAAAGCTAAGAGGCCCCCCTCAACTATTGGTTTTAGAGTGGAACTACACTCCTCTGAACCCCTTGACTAGGACAAAAAATTGGAGATATATTACCCAAAGGTATGGCGCTGGCTACCACTAAGGGACAAGCAGGACCCTGTAAGCGAAGTTCAATGGGCGGACACACCCTATTCATATCCAGTGAGCTAGCTAGTCCAGGTTCTGAGATCTCCCTGTTCTCCTGTGTCCTATTGCTACCATGTGGGAGTCAGTCGACCCCCTTCATCCCCATAAGTGAGGAAAAGCGGTTTGCGGTGGCAATGTTGAACATGGGATATATGTCAGAACAGAAGTTGTGCTTTCCCTTTCTCGGGAGGAGTTGTGCTTTCCCTTTCTCAGGCATATCTCAATTTTCTTTTCATCAACCCTACTCTACCTTGACATGTACATAGATATTTCTGGGATAGAAATGAATAAAAATGAATAAAATGAGAAATACTCAGCAGTATTGTGAAAAAATTCTATATGTTAAATCCTAAATATATGTACTATTGAAAACACATGGAAACGCCCTTTCAGTTTGATAATGTTTATTAGCACAACAAATGTGGTAATTTTCAGCAAATATTAATACGGACATAAAATGGACAGCCACAACCGAGAACATACATTGAGAACAATTAATGTATACTTACAGATACTACTGCACATCTGGATTGGATTAGCACAACGTTACAGACAGCAGTCAACAGAAATAAACGCAGCTAATGGAATATAAAAGAAACCTTATTAATTAGGGAAAATATTTATGTCCGCTAGGCTTATACAGTGCTACCTCGTGTTGGCGTCTGGGTAAAAGATGTTAATGAAAGTGCAGATTGATGAAAGTTACATGATTTGATACTCTCCAAGTTGAGGTTCAATTTCGCCTTCTACTATGTGTGCTAGAATCATCTATTTATTTTTGCATTTTTTGGAGCACCTTTTCAGGGTGTGTCATTTGTGAGCTTCACAAAGAACTCAAAAACGTATACAGCGAGCTAGAGGACTGAAGTAGCAAAGCCAATGAAACAATAAAGGTCAAATATGAGTATTGGCGATGGTAGGGTAGGTTGGTTGTCCGTCCAGTATCACTTGTAACAGTGGTGCCACATGGTGCAACTGCAGGTTGGAGCTTAGAACAGATTTGAATTTGTTTAGCGAGTGCTGCTACATTTGAGTTGATAGTTTCACATATATCCTGAAATTATGCAGTTTAAGTTTTTTCCAGAATCTTAGTAGGGTTGGTGCTCAGTCAGGAGGGAGTTCAGGAAGGGGGGCTATTGCACTGCAGAAGGTCCTTTTTTGTGTTTGAGGTCCTTAAATGTGGTCCACTTACATGAGTAAAGTGGATCTGTTCCTCAGACCTCTTCTCTTCCTGAGATCGTGAGATCAGAAAGGTATGGGGAACAGTTTAGGGGGATGGGTTTGTAGGTGAGAGATCTAATTCTGGGTTTCATTTTAGCAGGGAAGGGTAGCCAATGAAGTTCTTTGAGAATGGGTGAGGTATGATCAACTTTGCATGCAGAGGCCAGTAAAAGAGCAGTGAATGAAACACTGCTTTGATGGGGTCCAGCATGGAGTGCGTGATACCTACCAGGAAGGCGATTGTAGAGTCAAAGTGAGAAAGATAAATCATTTAGCAATGTTGTAGGTGAGCGAGAGGAAGGCTTTTTAGCAAGGGTTTTTGTGTCGAATAGGTGGAAGGTCACTGATTTGGGGATTCTTTTTATGTGAGGAAGGACTGTTGGAGGGTAGACAAAAAAGAAGCCTATCTCTGTACATTTGTCTTCCTCCACCATTTTTCAGAAACTTATTTTGAGTTTTATGATATGTACTGTAGCATGTTGTTATGTAGAAAGCAGAAAAAGCTTTACTGCAAGCGCCTTATTTGCCTATTTAGTATGAGTCTATAGTAAAAAAAGTAGAATCAATATTCATTGTTTAACCTTTCTTGTGTAACAGCTGGGCACAACCTAACTTCACGGGTGGAATAGCTAAATATGAGCCTGTGAAGTCTTAAATCCGCTATTACCGGAATCAAGTTGTAGAGCTAAACCAACTACTTAGGTAAAATGCTGCAGCGTCAGGTGTTGGTTGCTAACTGTCGGAGCTGAGCCCTCTTTTTACTTATCGGGTGAAACTGTAAATTGTGAGGAACTTGTGCTGCATTTGCGGAGAGGAGCGGGAGCTAGCGCGAGTGAGACGCGCATACAACATCCCCAGGACTACATCTCCCAGGAGTCACCCTGAGCCCACACCTGCAGCGGGGCTCGAGCACCGCCCCCCTGCTGACGCCTTAAGACACGGGTGCCGCAGCGTCAGGTGTTGGTTGCTAACTGTCGGAGCTGAGCCCTCTTTTTACTTATCTGGTGAAACTGTAAATTGTGAGGAACTTGTGCTGCATTTGCGGAGAGGAGCAGGAGCTAGCGCTAGTGAGACGCGCATACAACATCCCCAGGACTACATATCCCAGGAGTCACCCTGAGCCCACACCTGCAGGGGGGCTCGAGCACCGCCCCCCTGCTGACGGTATATATTGTGTAACATCACCCACCGCCCGGGAGCGTCCCGGGAGAAGCCCGGGACAAGGGCGGGACCGTCTACGGCCGTCCGAGGCCGATGTAGGCTGGGCAGGGCCACCCCCCTAACCCCTCATTTAATGACCCGGACTAATTGAGGTATTGCACCAAGGCATAAAGACATTGTATCATTTACGAAGCTTAGCATTGTGTATCAACGTAGCTCTATTTTATCGTCAATGTCAACACGATCAGGAAGAGTTAGGGGCGGGGGGGGGTGTGAGTGGCACGTTAGATCAGTTTATCACCTGTGCTTACTCAGTCCTTGAAAAAGAAATTGCTATCACTGAGAGGCGCCTTTCCACTGAACATCTAAACCGTAACCGTTCCTCGTTGGGGCCACTAGCGCTGGCTCTTTTCCCGGTAAATATCCCGGAACATTCTAAAAGCATCCAGTTGGGCAATACATTGTCTAGTTCAGGGAGTGTAGGAGCGTACCAAGAGAGGCCTATAGTCCAATGTCACACACCACAGGTAGACAGGGTATCCCTAAATATGGAACACACGCATACCACAAATACTTCACCACCCCAGGGAACTCCAGTGCAATCAGCATCTACATACACTGCAGGGCCACAAATAGTTACCAACAAAAGAAAAAGAACTGTGAGTGGCTGAAAGGGGGGGGGCGCGTATTAACTTCTAAAAAGTTTAAGTCCAAGAACCTAAACCCAACAGGGAAAAAAACTGGGCAGGGGGGCCAGTAGATTCTATTTCCCGCTCGTCAAATGCCGATTTACCTGCCGGCTGCTCTGACCCGGGCAGTTTACCGGCTCCGGTAACTTCTTGCCCTAAATCATTCACTGCCACAGGTGTTATATCTCAGACACCTCTTATCGCACATATAGAACAAATTGCGAAATCACTAATTCTCCCAATATTAGAGAGGGTAAAGGTACTGTCGGAGAGGTTGGATCGATTCGAGCAAGCCACCCTTGATAACTTCTTCTCCCTTAAAACATTAATTAAACTACAGTCAAGAAATAAGCAGGATGATTGTGCTTCTACACAAAAGCCACTTGTGGATCTCACATCTATACCAGATTTACCGAACATTGCGATAGCTGCTGGGCTCTCATCGAGAACGGACTGTAAAACATTAGACACTCCAACCCTTAGCTCCAAATCTGGAAAGAAACTAACTATCCCAACTAAGACTAAAGGGGCAAAGGAGCCTATACGTGGCTCGCCCATTCATGATCGGGAAAAAGAGGGTAGCCCAAGTACACAAATTGGACATCGCAATGACCATCTCATGTTAAACACAAAGCCTGGGGTGGTAATGCCAGATAGCCAGAACCTGACTCACATTAGTTTACCACCCGAATGCCAGCCATATGTAGTGGTGTTAGCGGGAGTACCACAGTTAAAGCCAGGGAAACATGAATCTTACCACGAACTGAAAAACAAAGTCATCTACTGGCTGAACAGAAACAGACCACTCCCGATAGAGTTCGATGGCCAGGTTCTGTTTGCTAGGAGGGTAGGCTGGGTGGGTAGCAGGACCAAGGATATTCCAGGGGACTGCATCCTTGTCAATTTTAGGGATTCCCGCGTCTCGAGACTCATTTGTAGCCAACAGACAGACTATAATTGCAGTGGAATAGGCACCTATGTTCTGCGCCACTTCCACCTCCAATTTTTAGATCCCCAGTATTCGAAGAATGCCTATTTCCCATTTGGGGGTGGGCTATGGTGAACCTATCTTTATTAACCACTCTGCACACATAGTACCTGCTCTAAATAGAAGCTTTCCGCCTCACGAGATGGATTGCAGATACTGACAAGGGGATTGTTGTCCCCTTGTTTTGCCGCTTAATGATGTGGCTGGGCCTTTGTCATCTGGAAGTAGGGTTTCTGCTAATAAACAATGGATTCTTGGAGCCGCTGATAGTGCTCTTAGTAATAATAATGACAGCTGTAACTCCCGATCACCACCCAAATTTCCTATCTTGTACAGTGGTTCTGGGAACATTAAGAGAGAGGGAGAATTGCAGGGGACTATCACTAGGTCCGTATCTAGTGGCCGCCAGGGTCCTGGTTTTGAAGACCAGGGAGAGAACTTGATCCTACCAGCCCAACCCTATGGGATAGGGAATACTGATAGCTTACGGATAGCTAGTCTGTCATCCAAAGCAGCAGATCCCAGCGGGGAAGGAGGCAGTCCTCTTGTAGTGTCCCCATATTTACCTGTGAGTATAGCCGTGGCTGATTCTCCTATAAGGATATTGTCTTGGAACATAGAGGGCATTTCCAAAAAGTTAGACTTGCCAGATTGGAATGCCCTGGTAGAGTCTTACACAATCTGCATCTTCCAAGAGACATGGAGCCTGTTGCCCCACTACAAAGTGGGTTATACCACCTTCTTCTCACCAGCTGTACCCCCTAGCGCAGGGAAAGGCCGCCCTTCAGGCGGGCTGTTAGTCTGGGCAAGTATTTCGCTGGGATGCAGCTTCAAACAAACCCAATGTAACTCGCCAGACATCCTAAGGATCTCAGCTAGTGGTGCACGGAGAGGGAGAACCTTGGAGATATTTGACATATACGCCTGTGGCACAAAAGGTGGCACTCCATCCCCCATTGTCACACTGTTGGAAGTTGAACTCAGGCGATGTCATCCGAGTGCATATGTTCTAGTCGCAGGGGATTTTAATTGCTCATTTGAGCCCCCTGCGGCAGAAGATATTCTAGATACCATCGAGGACGACATTAGGAGGGGTATACCTATACTTGCAATTAGCCCGATAAAGAGGTGGTCAGAACGGGCTATACAGATGAACACTCTTGCAATGGAATTTGGCTTAAGAACAGCAAACGGTAGAACCCACTCAGATCCGACCGGGGCGCACACGTACAATAGGGTAAACCATTCCACGAGGATTGACTACATTCTCCTTGATCTTAAACTATGGAGTTTCGTGCAGGACATGAAAGTACTTCCGACCACGGATGGTGATCACAATCCCTTCTCCCTGAGCCTGCATTCCTTGTGGTCGTGTGCGCACGGTTCTGCAACATCATCTGCACCAATGTCGACTTTAGAAGTGCGCCCCTCGAGTTGCGGTAGGCGCTTGAAATGGTGCAAAGTTGCCCTGGATGAGGGGAAAGTCAAGAGCATAGGGACCATCCTTCTGGCTGCACAGAGCAAACTGTATACAATCCCTACTGACCAATGTGGCTTATCTAAGATCTCAGAAATTTTTCAAGAGACCATTGAAGCCTTGGCCAGTTTATTCCTTGTTCAAACTAAAGGTGCGGCACAGAGAAAGGCCTATAGACCTAAGGATAATGAGGGATGGTATACATCCAAATGTCGCCAAAAGAAATCAGCACTAATAAAGGCTGTAAAGAGTAAGTACCAAGGATCCATCCCGCAGGCTAAGAAAAAATACAAGCAAGTTGTGGTAGAGGCAAAAAAAGGAGTGGGAAGATCATTATTGGCAATCACTCAAAGAGGCTAGCCTTGGGAGAGACGCTGGCCGTTTCTGGAATATAATAAGAACTAGGAATAGACCCGGCCATGACATGATAACTTGTAATATAACGGGTCAAACATGGTTTGATCATTTCTCCAAATATTATTCCTGCCCACAGGGTGGTCCAAGCGAGCCCTTACCCATTAGCCTCCTGCAAATCTTGGGCGATACAAATAGCTTCCCTTTTACAGACTTGGAAGTTGAAAACGCTATTAAGTGTATCGTGCCACAGAAAGCAGCAGGCCCTGATGGTAATCCCGGTGACCTTCTTCGCTCCAACTCCCATAATTGGGCACAGAATATTTCAAGATTATTAAATGCTATCGACAATGGGGCTCCTATTCCCGAGTCTTGGAAAGGGGCAGAGGTCGTCCCGATCTTCAAAAAGGGAGATAGGGGCGACCCTGCCAATTACCGTCCAATAAGCCTCATAGATTCTACCCAGAAGGTTGTTGGGAAGGTGATACTCGAAAGAATACTGCACTGGGCAGAAGAAAATAAAATTCTCTCTGATTATCAAGCAGGATTTAGATCTGGAACAGGGACGATAGAGCAATCCTTCAGACTGTTACTCATTTACTGGAAAGCGGTACATTTGGGGGAAGGCAGCCTCTATTTGCCATTTATCTATCTAAGGACTGCCTTTGACCTGGTGCCCCGTGAACGTCTATGGGGAATATTGACTGATATGGGGATTCCATCGAACATTTTGTCACTGTTAGTGAGGCTTCACGATGGCAATTTCGCTCAAATAAGGTGGGGTTCTCAGGGCCAGAAGACCAGTAGAATTCCGGTGAACAGGGGTGTCCGCCAGGGATGTGTTCTTGCCCCCACTCTGTTCTCGCTTTATGTGAACGAAGTGGTGGAGCATTTGCTAAAAAGTCCATCTGATGCACCATCCCTGGCGGGCGAGCGTATTCCAAATCTCCTGTTCGCCGATGATACCCTCCTTATTTCTAAGTCCCCGGTTGGTCTCCAGAATATTCTTGATAGCTTCCAGTCTTTCTGTAACTTGAGAGGGCTTGTGATAAATACAGATAAAACCAAGTATCTAGTGCTGAATCCACCAAAAAAACTTGGTAGACCCCCAGTTTTGAATTCTGTACCATTAGAAAGGGTTAAGGTGTTTGATTACCTTGGAATACGTATCTCAGACTCGATGAACTGGAATCCACATATCCAGAAAATGCTCTTAGGTCATAAAAGGGTAGTGGGGCCATTCTCAAGGAACATCGCTCTTCTTCAACTAGACCGATTGGCCCAGTAATTGACATCTATAATGCTAGAGGCGTAAATTCGGCCTTATATGGAGCTGAACTTTGGGGGTCAAGCAACATGGAGCAACTGTCCAAATCCGAAAATAGATTTTTAAAGGATTTAATGGCACTCCCACAGAGCACTCCTATTATCCCTTTGCTACTAGATTTGGGGGTTGTAATCCCAAAAATTACCCGGCTAAACTCCGACCGCTTTTACTTTGGGCTCGGTTATGGCGAGTCCCGGAGTTAGCAAAGTATGCCGAAGGTCTGCCAGGAGTGATGTCTATGTTGGGATGGCAAAAAATCAAGTGGCTCAAAGATGTTAAATGCCTCTTATGTGATCTGGGCCTTCGTGAGGCATGGGAGAATAAATCAGCTCCACCAAAAGCAACACTAAAGAAACTCTATTGGAGCTGGGTATCCAATAAGCGTAAATCTGATCCCAAATTAGGAAGAATAACCAATGATTTTTTGAGGATCAAGGATGAACCAGGTAGTGAGCCTTACCTTGATATCATCCAAAGGTCTTTTGATAGAGTGTTGTACTTTAAATTTAGAATAGGTACATTGCCAATACGGGAATTGACCGCACGTTGGAAAGTTCCCTTCCAAACATGTCTTTCTTGCCCCAATTATGACTCAAGGGTAAAGTCAACGGCACACATTTTATTTGCGCGTCCGGCATACAAAGACCCTAGGAATCACTGTCTAAAGCCGTTATGCAGAGATTTGGGTACAAGAGATCACTCTGTAGCGCTGCGCATCCTACAATCTGACACCGAAATGTTGTATGTATGTGGACTGGCTAAATTTCTGAGATGGGCCTGGTCCATCAGATGTAAAAGGCTGAGAGAAACTGTTGAATCTAGATTTTACTTGCTCGAGTTAATAGTTTTTATTCCTATGTAATGTGATTGACTCGTTGCATAAAAGTGTATTTTTAAAAGAAATAATTTTATAAAAGTTGCTATTGGGATGCCAATATTGATGAAATGAGTTGTCACCCTAAGCGCTGATTTTATGTACATGCTTTTAAGATATGTTTTATCGAAATAAAGCCTTTTCATACTCATACTCAAATGATAAATGACGAAAGTTTTTTAAAAGAAATAGATGTGTTTATGCACCTAAAGTTAAAGAAGTGAAGAAGTATGGCTTCCTTTTAGGACCAGATTAAAAACCAAGACCATAGTTCATGCACCTTTTGTTCATGAGGCTCTGCAGTCGCTTTCACCATTGCCGGACAGTTTTGCTTCACCATGGAGACCTCTTTCGTGAAGGACCCAGGGAACATATTTGCCTAACCAGGGACCGCAAACCGAATATCACAGAAAGCATTTCAGGAATTGTTCAAATATTTTTCTCTCAAGGGCTTTGTCACTGATGTATCCTCCCAGAATATCTGATAGAGGACTAGGATTACGGCCTCTTTTGGAAAAAATTAAAGAAACATGTTGCTGTTACCAAAACAGTTCAAGTGTTGTATTATCTTTTACTCTCTTGATGATGAGGTGTATACCTGGCCCAGCAATAATCAGGAATACCAGTTACAGGTTTACTGCACCTGGTCATATCGCAGCTGAAAATACCAAGTGCGGATATTGGAAAAAGCCTCAAAAACAGGAATCATGCCCGAGAATATTGCCTGATCCTTTGTCCACCTTCTTATCCCACTTTCCTCTTCTTTTTTGGTTCTCCATTCGTCCTTTTCCTTGTTATCAGTAAAACGTTCTCATATTTGACAAAATTATGGTACATTGGGGATCTCATTACTAACATGACATAGCATAGACATTTGTTGGTAAACCAGTATCATTAAAAATACTCGATTAGATATTGTTACACAATTCTCTCATTACCTCTACCACTTCACCCTGATGAGAAATAGGTTTGTTAAGCACTGTTCTGCAAAACATTGTATTACATCTAACATATTTTCACAGAATAAATGTACCTTTGTACACTTACTTGTCCTTGATCTTGGTGAAAACCTTTGAATAGAAATTACAGGAAAACACATAATCACCATGTGACACATGGGGCAGGAATGCATAATGACAAACCACACCAAACATGTGTTACACTACTTCTACCTGCAAGAAGGCAGTTCTAGCTAGGAGGCATTTATCTTGGGAAAGAAAAGGTTAAATTAGAATTTAGAAATTGGAAATTAGAGGCTTGAACACCACTTCATCTTGTCACTATGAACTGCACAGATAACATTTACAGAGAGGGAGCTCAGGTCCTACCTGAGAAGCTGATGAAGGAGGAGCTAAGACTGAAGGTGCAACTCGTGGACAAAATTTAGCGTCAAAATGTGCTGAAAACCTGTGTCAAAGTCGTGCGTAAGGTCAAGGTTGTGTCCACTCCTCCTCACTATGTAATAGACTGCGATAAAACTTTCAAAAAAACTCAAGTGCACTGTGAGGGACTTACAATCTAGCCACAGATGTGAGAATCTAGCCAGTGAGGTGGCTTCTGATCTCACTCTCCAAACTTGGAAGGAGACATTGAGGTCAGTCATTAATGTCACACGCCTGAAAGAAACTAAAAAAAGTCCAAGAGCAAGCAGCTGATTAGCCAGGTGAGTAAAGTATCAGTGTAGGCAATAGTCAGTGTTAGAAACTGGGGGGATAATGGCGATAACTATCGCTAACCCCAGTTAGCAGCAGTTTTTTTATCGCCGAGTATCACTGAAAACTATCTCCTTGTTAGCGAAGTATTCACAACACGTCGCTACATGGCGATAGCTACAAGGATCAGCAGCAAAAACTGCCCCTGACATTAGCGTGATGGCGACAGGAAATCCAGCATTAGCCTGTGAAAACCAACGAAAGGCCCGTTAGGGATAAAAAAACCTTTGCACCACAAACCCAACCATGAACACTGGAATTCCTTTTTGACCCCCAAATCACACCCAAAAATCAGATGGCTGTGCACTAAGGGGCAATCCCCTAGTCAGGAGATGCTTATTTGGTTTATTTTGGACAACACTACAAAGGATTGGAGAGTGATACCTTAGGAGCACTCGACAACTTGTTTACTTTTGGAACTATAGGCTGTGCGTGGCATTATGGATTTGTGTATATTCCGTCCACTGCACACAGCACGCCTGAAACAAATTGAAAGCTTGGATAATCATGTCTTATGATAATATCTCAAATCTAACGGAACAAAGGGCAGAGACTTTTGCATTTACAGACACTGATGCTACCGAGATCTATGCATTAATACAGGAAGATATAACACCTATAACATCCATCAAAAATAAAGAAAGAAAATTTAAGCAATTATTGTATCTAATGAAAAAGGAAACAAACCAAAGGCTGCATGCCAGCACACTCATTAGGTACCGTCGTGTACAACAGATCCCACGTGGTCTAAGGATACCTTTAAAACCATTATTGTGCAAGAATAATTCAAGATTTGTAGACAAATGGTATGCCATACCAAATAAGAGCTCTCTTGATTTAATATTGTTAATCATAGAGGAACTATCGAATGTATTGGAAGAATTAAACACCGAAATCAATCAAATCAAAACAGAAGTGAACAACATGTTGGAGGAGGATGAATTAACAGAAATTTTGGATGACATAAATATACAATTGAATAAATATACACTGGAAATACAGGCTCATAAAATCAGGAAATATAAACGAAGCAGAAATGATTATAAGGTAGGGGAAGTGTATACGTGGGCGGAAGTGTACGCCCGCCCACGTCAGAACAAACCATACAATCCTAACTCCGAAACGGAGACATCTTCATCAGAAGGAGAAACTCGTCCTTGAGTACCACGTTCTCATGACATAATTGAGAGTTCAACAGAGAGCACCCACATGCCTTCTACCTCCGCGGTCCATTTTTTAGAAGAAGGATCAAAAGACACAAGCGACCCAGGAGGAGACAAAAGCTTAGAAAAAGACACACTGATCAAGAAGAACCCGGTAACTATGGGCAGGAAGGGTCGAGGAAAGAAATAATGGATCATGATAACTTAGTGATAAACATTTCATCACATCAATTATCACCCTGCGAAGTACGTACTTTACAAAAGGGTCAATCATTCGTACCCACTACTTTTTCTAACACTCTGGAACTTGAAATTAGTTTTTTCAAATGTATGAGGAATTTAAGATTGAGGAACTACTTTGAAAATGTGGTAACCAACATACAGTCAGAAGATGACACTCTTCTAAAATGATTAAGACCTAAGAGTACTTTTTAACCTCCAGTAAGCCACAAAAGCTTAGACATTTTTGAAAACTTGGCAAAACAAGATTTATCCACCCTGAAGTTTCAACATAAATCCAAACACTGCAACATGTCTGTTAAAGAGAAGGCTATTTTACGCAACTTGGCCAACAATCCAAAAATCATCTTGTCAAAATGCTGATACGGGCGGTGCCCTTGCGATAATGGATAGTCAGTTCTACAAAGAACAAGTTGATAAACATGTACATGATACCAATACCTATATGGCATTAGAATACAATCCTACAAATCAATTTGAAGTGGAACTCAAACACATTGTCTCAAAAGCAGTGGAAAATGGAGTGATCACTGAAAGAGTTAAGAAATTCTTGATTCAAACCAATCCTAGATCACCTACATTATATATGTTACCCAAAGTACATAAGAACTTGCATCGACCACCTTTTAGACCCATAGTTTCCACCTGTGGAAGTATACATGAGCTGATCGGCAAATTTTCATATAGGCACTTACAACCTTATGTGACAAGTATCAACACCTACATACGCAACACCACAGTTTTTATTGAGAAAATCAGTCAATTGAAATTTCCCCCAGAAGAGGAAATATGGATGTGCACAGCAGACGTGAAGTCGCTCTATACATCGATACCCCATGATTTGAGGATAGAAGCCATTGAACACGTGTTATTAAGATCAAACATGGATAAAGAATTACAAGTTTTCATGATGGAACTTCTACAGTTCACACTGTACCAAAGTTACTTTAAATGGGACAACAAATGGTTTTTACAATTCTGTGGTACATCAATGGGGAATTGTGCAGCCCCAGTATATGCTAACATCTTCATGCACCATTTTGAAGAGAGCCACACATTGAACAAAGCACCATGGAGTACACATAAAATAATTTTTCTACGATACATTGACGATTTATTTATCATATGGTCTGGAGTCAAAGAAGAACTGTTAGTATCATTACAACAACTCAATAATATTGATGAACGTATTCAGTTCACCTTTGAAATTCAACAAAAAGTCATTCCGTTTTTGGATGTTCAAATGCAACTTGAGGGGGATCACCTTCAGACTACCATCTTTCGGAAGGACACTGATAGAAACAGCATCTTGCATTTCAATAGTTTTCATAGACCCAACCTCAAATACAACTTACTGTATTCACAGTTGATAAGGGTTAAGAGAATTGTTTCAGATCCCGCAGATTGCACCAGGCAAGCTCAAACCATGATAGAAAGATTAAAAAAACATGGGTATCCCACTCAAGTATTACAAAGAGCTCTGGAGAGAAGCAACAGTAAAACCTGTGAAGATCTTTTGAAAACTCAAACCAAGCAACATCAGAATCGTATGGTAATCATTTTCGAAATACTCCACTATGAGGCAACAATACAAGAAGATCATACTAAGACATTGTCTTTTCACAGCACTGCAGCACTTTTCATGAATGAGCCCAGGAATGCGCACTATTTTATTGATGGTGCGCATTCCTGTGCTGTAGTTTTGTCACAGGGCAGCGCTGCTACATTGCTTGCTGCTCTGTCCAGACCCAAAACCTGCTAAGATGTGGCCCCAAGTGTTATCTCCATTTTTAAGACCAGCTATTTTCTGGTCTTAATTTCCAGCAACTAACGGGCCTTAGCGGTTGTTTTAGATCACATCACCGGTCTGGCGATCGTTGAGAATATTGTTGTTAGATCTGGGGGTCTCTAGTTGGCAGAGGTAGGTACCAATGTCCAAATAGGGACCCTTGCTTTTAGTCAGGTTAAGGGGGATACACTCTTTGGATAACCCCCTGTTCACCCTCTTGGTAGCTTGGCACGGGCAGACAGGCTTATCAAAGGCAATGTGTAAAGTATTTGTACCAACACTCACAGTAACACAGTGAAAACACCACAAATGGACTCCACACCAGTTAGAAAAATAAATGATCTTTATCTAAACTACAGAAGACCCAAACAACAAAAATCCAACATATACTGTTCCAAAATAAGGGGCCGATTATGATGGCGGACGGACCTGAGTCCGTCCGCCACCATAGAGTAGGAGGGAACCTCCGAATGGCCTGCGGAGTTCCCTCCTGTGCAATTAGGATGTGACCGCCACCCTGGCGGTCACATCCTCTGTTTTTACCATTGCGGCGGGGCGGCTTCAAGCTGCATCCGCCACAATGGTAAAAATGCATACATTGCATTTGTATGCAGAAAGCGGCAGGCACTGTGCGGTGCCTGCCGATTTTTGCATACAAATGCAGGGGGGTACCATAGGTACCCCCCATGTGCACCCCCCACACCCCCTTCACCCAGGGGACCCGCAACAGGCCCCTGCAGTGAAGTTACACATGCTTTTCCACGGCGGAAAACCCGCCACGGAAAAGCATTTTTCACAGGCCATCCAAATATGGCTGACGGTGTCTGAGAGACACCGTCACCATATTAGAGCTTTTCCGGTGCGGTTGTAAGCCAACCGCGGCGGAAAAGCGGCGGGCGGAAACCAGGACCCACCAGCCATCCTAATGTGGCGGTGGGTCTTTGGTGGGTCCGCAGAGGATTTTCCGCATCCTCCGGGCCGGCGGTGGCTTCCGCCGGCCCGGAGGATGCGGAAAATCCTCCATCGTATTAGGCCCCTTAGTCTTTAAAAAGAGTTCAAGGGTTTGCACCAAAATAATCCACAGTTGTATCACTTTTAGCCCAAAGTACCTGTTGATGCAACATAAGTTCCAAGCGGCAGCTGCAGCGTCAGAAAACAAGCGATGCGTCACTCAGCAGACCCTGGGGAGGCAATGCAACAACCCAGCTGCACGCAGCGGGCGGGTTGCGTCAAATCCAGTCTGTAAGGGGAGCGATACAATACCTTGAATGGATTCCGGTTTGCAGGATCTCCAGTAGGAAGCGTCGCGCACAGGCATGATGCAACGATCTTTGGTGCAGCGGTGATTCGCGGCACAGCGTTGATCCTCTTCTGTCACAGCCCCTCGATGCGTTGGTGCTGGACTCTGCGACGATGTCCACAGTGACGGGAATGCGGTCCGCAGGCAAGCGGTGTTACGGGTCTCACAGCGACCACAGGCTCTGTGACGATATTCGCAGCAACAGGAATCTTCCCGCACCGGGACGAAGCGCTCCGCAAGCGAGCGACGCATCGGGTCTTGCAGGAGCAACAGGCACTGAGATGATCTTCGCTGTGTTGGGAATTCTCTCGGACTGTCAATGATGCGCTCCGCAAGCGAGCGATGCATACAAAATTGTAGATATTCTTCTCTTCTTCCTTTCCAGCTCCCCAAACAGCAGGAAACAACCTCCAGTGGCCCCACAAATGGATCAAGCACTCTAGGCAGGTCAGAACTCACACCTCAGAGTTCAGGGGGGAAGCTGGGGGTGAGGTCCCTTTGTTCCTGGGACTTCTTAACAGGAGTCTAGCTCTCCTCAGGCTCTTGGAGATCTCTTCAAGCAGGGGACCCAGCAACAGCAAAGTCCTTCCCTTCTCCTTGGCAGAATAGCAACTGCAGGTCAGCCCACAAACACACAGCAGGTCAGTCCTTCCTCTTCAGTCTTCCAGCTTTTCTCCTTAGCAGAGGTTCCTTTTTGATTCCAGGATAATCTAAAGTTCAGGGGATTTGGGTCCTGTGGGTATACCCCAAAAAGTCTTTGATTCCTTTGTGCAGGAGGGCTTTGAGCCCAGTCCAAACCTGTTCTGGGTGCTTCCTGCCTGTGGACACGTTCTTCCTTTGAGATAGAGAGGGGCATGGTCGTCATCCACCCAGCAGGAGGTGGAGCCAGCGTTGTAGAAGGCAGGCACATCCCTATTCAGGCCCAAGTGCTATCTCCTCCCACCACTCAAGATGCAGATGGAGCTTTTCAGCCTAGTGCTGACTCACCCAGCCTCCCAGAGCCACCCCGGCCCCTGTCACTCACAAACCAGACAGTCAATTCACACACAGGCAGAGGCACACAGAAAGGTCAGACAAAAAAACAGCCACTTTGTAAAAGTGCTGTTTCCAAACACAGGATTTAAAAACCATCCTTCCTAAAAGATGGGTTATTCAATTCTGAGTTCACAGATACCACACTTTAATTTTCTATCTTGCTCCTATGGGAAGATATGCAGGTAAACATTATGCACATCATTCCCCATTCTAGTCTGTGGGCAAGATAGCCTTTCAATAGGGAAAAAACGAAATTGGCAGTATTTCACTATCAGAGCATGTCACCGACACTAGTACATGCTCTACCCTTCATATACACTACACCCTACAAGGGGTACCTTGGGCATTCAAGAGGGGGGGTTCAACGTGTACAGAAAGAGAAGGGTTAGGCCTGGCTAGTGGGGACACTGGCCAGGTCATTGTGGCAGTTAGCAACTGCACACAAGCACTGCGGTGGCAGGCCTGAGACATCATTTTAGGGCTACTCATGTAGGGGGCACAATCAGTGCTTCAGGCCCACTAGTAGCATTTGAATCACCAGCCCTGGCACACTCAGTGCACTTTTCTAGGGACCTACTGATGAAACAAATCTACCAATCATGGATAACCAATCATAATAACAATTTATACAGAGAGCATATGCACTTTAGCACTGATCAGCAGTGGTTGATCAGCAGTGGTATAGTGCCCAGAGTCCTAGTGCCAACAACCACAGGTCAGGAAAAACACGGGAGGAATAGGGAAAAGGTTTGGGGATAACACTGCAAAAAGGGCCATTTACAACAATTGTGAAGTGGGGTTAGCATGCGTTTTAACACGGGAACGCCTACATTACATATGATTAGCATTAGTTGTCGCTAACATCGTTGGCGATGTTAATAGCGCCCGCTAACGCCAGAAAGCTGTCGCTATCGGCTGTTAGAGACACCTTGAGAATAGGGCAATAAAAATATTGCCACATTAGTGGCAGAAAAGTGCTGCTAACGTGGCAATAACTGCTTGAGAATATGCCCCTGGGTCTCTATTTGGCAGAGGTATGCACCCTATCCAAGTAGGGACCACAATCCTAGTGAGGGGAGGCTAGATACAAACTAAAAGATAACCTGTGCTCAACCTCTGGTTGGCTGGCACAGAGCAGTCAGGCTTATCTACAGAGGCAATGTGTAAGGTATCTGTGCAACACAACACACAGTAACACAATGAAAGTGTCCCACAAAGACTAAGGGGGATATGCACAATTAAGTGGCGGAGTGTGTCATTAGCCTCCTGGGCTTAACAACAGGCTCCTCCACTTCGGAAACACGAGGCTGCACCATATTTTCAAGAATAGGGTGCAGCCTTGCATTTCCCCCTGCGATGGTGCTAAGTTTAACAACTTAGCGCCAACGCAGGCACCCTTGCTCCAGAGTGCAAGGGTGTCTGTGTGCAGGGGAGGATTGGATATTTGTAGGAAGGTGTCCTTTCCTCCACATAAACAATCATAAAAGACCATTATGTAACTTTCATGCATGCTGTTTCATGCAGCACGCATGAAAGTTACAAAATTGATTTTTTTAAAAGGTTTGTTTATGTACAAGAAGGAACACCTTCCTGTACATAAACAAACCACAGCATTTTGCTTTTGCCATTTGTGCTGCACAAGGCAGCACACATGGACAAAGTAAAAATGAGGCGAAATAATGCATTTCTCCTAGTTTTGCCAACTTAAGACCTGGATTTTCCTGGTCTTAATTTTGGCGCAGCCTCCTATGTATGCCACCTTTGTACATAGGAGGCAGCATCAAATACAATGGGTGTTGCAGTGGAACGCCCACCGCAACACCCACTGCACGCCCCTTTTCACGCTAACCATAGCGTGAAAGGGTGCCTTATGTATAAGTCAGCATTAAGCCACGTTAAGTGGCTTAACGCGGCCTTGTACATAAGGCAAGGCCCCTATCGCCTCAGGAACGTGACAAAAAGTGATGTTCCCATAGCGATAGGGTCTTGTACATATGCCCCTAAGTCTGAGCGGTGAACTCCGCTCGCATTACGCGGAGCTTGCGGAGTTCAGAATTTATGTTTTTTCCTCGCTCACATTTGTCGACGTCAAGTGGCACACCAAAGCAAGGAAAATCGACCTCCCAGTGAGATTTTTCCTCGTTAGAGGTCGTCAACATCAAGTTGGTGAGCGCAAGCATGGAAAATCAACCTCCTGATGAGATTTCTGAATATCGGATGTAAGATATCTCATTGTGAGTGGTCACGTATGCTCGAGTGGCAGAAAGGATGCAGTGCCCGCTTGCACTGTGCATGGTGCCGTTGCACAGTTTGGACAAGCACCTGGCACTGAAATTCACTGCGAATAGCATTTATTTAACACACTCTGTTGCTTGTGGTGTTCTGCGTAGCTCGGCAGAGTTTTTTTTGCACTTCACGGAGTTCAGCTTTGCGTAACTCCGCCCAGGCTTAAAAAAGATCCCTCAGAAGTTTAGACAAATAGACAATACTTTGATGAATAAAACAAGACCCAAATTACTAAAATCCAATCAGAAGAACTGGAGTTATGAATTTTTAAAGCCCCGGACTGGATTGACACCACTTGGCAGGGCAGGGACTCACAGATGGCAGTGTCCAGGTGCTGTTGCAGGGTTGTAGGAAGTCTTTGATGTCCCTGAGACTTCAGAACAGGAGGCAAGCCAGCATGCCATTGGAGTCATTATGGGTTCATTTGAGATGGTTCCAGCACTCTGCTCAGCAGGGCACAGGGTAGTAGGCAGGAGGCAGAAGGCAGCACAGCGGAGCGGAAAAATAGTTCTTCCAGAACATCAGTACAGCAGAGTGTCAGTCCTAGTAGCAGCACAGCAGTCCTTTCTCCTGGCTGACTTCTTCACAAGTCCAGCAATGTCTTGTTTGGAGGGGTCTGAGAGCGAGTACTTATACCCAGTTGTGCCTTTGAAGTGGGAGGGACTTCGAAGAAGGGTCTTTGAATTGCACAGAGGTTCTTCCTTCCCAGCTGTGGCTCCAGACTATCGGGGTAATCAGCTGTTTGTGTGGGCATGGGACACTACCTTTTCAGGTACAAGTGTCAGCTCCTCCCTCCCTTCCTGCCCTGTATGAGCCATCAGAATGCCGATGGACAATAAGGAACTAACCTTACTGTGTTTGTGGCTGTCTAGAGGGACTTGCTCAAAATGAAGATCCCACCAACCCCAGGTCTGTATTGGATGCACATAAGGCAGTAAGAGCAGAAAAATATCCACTTTCAAAAGTGCCATTTCTAAAATAGGAATGTTAAATCCAACTTTACCAGTAAAGAACATTTATCATTACCATTCCAAAATTATAAAACATGACAAAGCTACTCAGTTCTTACAAGGAATTACAATTTAAAAGTGTATTAAGGAATTCCCAATATTAACATATGAGAAGAGTAGTCCTCACATTAGTGAAACACGGATTTGGGTGTTTGTCACAACATGTAAAATGTAAAACTACATGCCCTACCTTTTACTTACACATTACCCTGCACTATGGGCCACCTAGGGCCTACCTTAGCGGTGACGTATGTGTTATAAACTGTTATAAAATGGGAACCTAAGGCTTGGAAAAGTGTTTTCAAGGCCAAGTTAAAGTAGCAGTAAGTTGCACACACAGGCCCTGTATTGACAGGCCTGAGACAGGCTTGAAAGGCTACTTGTGTGGGTGGCACAATCAGTGCTGCAGGCCCTATAATATGTGATTTACAGGCCATGGGTATATGGTATACCACTTAGCAAGGAAACTAAATATGCCAATTGTGTGTACACCAATGTTACCATGTTTATGGGAGTAGTACATGAACTGGTCAGCAGTGGTAAAGTGCTCAGAATCCTAGGGCCAACAAATGGAAACAGCAAAAAGAGGAGGTAAGCAAGCAAATCATTTGAGGGAAGACCACCGTAAGGATGACCGGTCAAACAGTCAGTCATCCACAAGAAACATTACATAGATTAATTTGTCTCACATTAAACCACATACTGCATTACAAATATTTCCAAACATGTTTCCAACATGACAAAATCCTGTTGAATAAAGCATACAGTACATTTAGGTGGGTAGCAATGTACTAGCAATGCTGAACCCCATTAAAATATGAAGCCAGATATTTCTTATTCTTGACCACTAGCAGGAAGATGAGCTTGAAAACCTTCATAGAAAACAAGACATAATTAAGTAGTCTATATATAAGTGCTAACTGAGTCCAATAATAAGAAAAATAATAATACCCCTATAACCACAAACACAATTTACCCAAACCTGATGGCTGAGCAGGTAATATATATTTCCCAAAAGTAGTAAAGGCTAGATACCGTCCTTAACAAATTGGAGTCAGTTATGGTCATGCTACATTGCTTATTTACCAAAGTTAAGGCATTCGTATTAAGAAAAATGGATAGGATGTACATTTGAGTTGATTAAAAAATGGTATAAGAAATGCAAGATGGGATACAAATTTATAAAGAGTCCTTATATATATGGGAAGTATACCACAGAGATGGAAGCAGAGAGGTACAATAATGAGGAAAATGAAAGAGGCAATCTGTGCTTTAAGGATTAGTGAGGCCTTTGAAAAACATAAGTATTATAATTACTAGGGACCAAGGGCAGAGGCCACTATGCAAACTGAGCTGACAACCTGCCTAACATGTAAAATCTGGAGTTGTGCAAATACCTAGGCAAATCTTGGTGGCGGGTGAAACAAAGCATCAAATGAATTTGTTGGTGAATTTGGCTGGCGGTCTGATTTTTGCAAAAGCTGATTCATAAAAGAACGTTTTGAAGATAAATTACAATATGGGAGCAGAGTAGGAAGCTAATTTGACAAACAGGATGTGGAGATAGGAAGACAAAGCGCACAAAAATTATTGCTAATATTGCAAGCAGATAGAAATGGAGAGGATGACAGAGATGCTGAAATAGGATTGCAAAAAGAAAGAAATGGACTTCCATTTCTGTATGAAAGATATGGACTGACTAGTGATAAAAATGCAAAAACTGTCAATGCATTGGAACTGTGTAGGTAACAAATATATAATCCTAGTCAGAGCTACAAAAAGTAGTCAGTAAACTCCCAGCATCTCAAAGTGCAGATGTATGAATTTACAGCAGCATGTGATTAAACTGCAGTCTTGGGCTGGGTGGCGTACACTAATTTAAAGGGCACGAATGGAAGCAAATACGTTGAGTTCACTCCGGATTTAGAACAAGCAAATGGAGAGTCAGAGAGTGACAGCGCCAATTACAGAATCATGGTGAGTACTCGCACATGAAGAAGGTTTCGATAATGTAGACGGAGACACTGTGAAATCAAGGGGCATATTTTCAAGGTGGTACTTTTTTGATGGTGTGGCGGCGATTTTTGTATTGCCATATGTTCAAGCTGTCGCCAACTTCAGTTACCGGCATTTTTTTTGCGAAAACATGCATTTTATAGATTACCACTTTTGTTATCGATGGTAAACGAAAATGAAATACAAGGTATGCGTTGCCGTGCAAAAACCGCTGCTAACCCCACTTCGCAATATTTACAAGGAATACCTTATATGGAGCAAGACCAAAAAAACTGCCTCTAACTGCAGTTAGAGGCAGTTTTTTAAGACTGGAAAATAGCTGGTATTAAAAATGGTGCAAAGACTTGGAGCCTCATGTCAGCAGGTTTTGGTGCAGGACAGCTCTGCAAGGAAGGTTGTGTGCTGCCCTGCGACAAAACTACAGGGCAGGAATGCACACCATAAATAGGATAGGGCGCATTCCTGGGCCTCATACATGAAAAGTGTTGCGCCGCTGCGACAAAACAGTGTTGCAACACTTTTTGTTACGCCCTTCTTGCGACACCATAGATGCACTGTATTCACTGTACAGCGCACTATGTCGCAATTAATGACAGATACATCTGGAATCCTGAAGTATCTGTCAGCGCTAAAGACACGCATTGCTGCAGTTGTGTCACTAGCATGATGCAACTCCAGCAATGCACGGGGCCAGCCAATCCCTGTAGCACTGTGTCACCCTTACACCTGCCATGAGGCAGGCGTAAGGTACTGACGCAGTGCCGTCCTACAATTGGTGCAGTGAAATTTGATGGATTTCACTGTGCCACTCCTATGAGGCTTGTTGTGTGGGAACGCACACCCTGCATAAATCATACCTGATGCAGGTATAAGTGGCAGAGGGCTTCACAAAGTCACGCATATGCCTACTTGCGTCACTTTGCAAATACAGCGCAACGTGGTGCAAGAATCACGCTGCAAGTACATCAAGAAACTGATGCACTGTCGGGGTAAAACTGTCAGAAGGGGCTCATGAATAAGCCCCCGTATCTTTTTCACTTACGTTGGCGCACAATGGTTGCTATGCGTCAACGCAGGCACCCTTGTGCCATGGTACAAGGGTGACTGTGTTGTGGAGTTGATTGATTGGTGGCTTCATCACTTCTCGAGACATTTGCAGGGCATCTGGACTAGTGGAGGGCAGGAGTGAACCAGTTAGCCTTCTTGGAGTGTTGTTTGCCTGCCCAGGGGGCCTGCAGATGAGGGTGCCGCAGAGGATGGGGTTGGGGTTGGTCCGGATCTGAAAGTGGAGGTGATCATTCGAGTGCGTGGTCAGTCGGAGTGTGCTTTTGTAGGAGAGGGCAATGCCTACTCTTCTATGGTCGGGGTGGTCCCTGTGGTCGATTTAGTAGCTGTCAGAGAAAGCGATGGCAATGTCGAGTCCAGAGCAGAGGTTGGTCCAGGTTTCTGTGAAGAAGGAGATGTCTGTAAAGGTTGCGTCGAGGAGGTCCCAGATTTCTGTTGCTTGTTTGTGGTTTGACCGCATGTTGAGGAGGATGCAGTTGAGCCGGTCGGGTGAACTGTAGGTCGGCTGGGCGGCACGAGACACTGGTGTGCTGATGAGGCAGAAGGTGCATTTGTAGTTTACTTCTCTCACCGCGAGTTCACTGCATTCAGACACCGGATCGGCCGCACACGAATGTGGTGGTGTGGCGCTTATTGCAGCATTCTTCCTGTCTCCGGATTGATTTCCCCTTCCTCACCTTACGGTAAGCTCCCTCCCCTGCACTGCTTTACCCTTGGCCCAAGCGTGCCTCATTATTTACTAACTGGTTTGTTCCGTGTTTCGACCTAATCTAGGATCCCCTTTCACAGACCTTGTGCTTCTCAATTACCTACACACACAGTGGATCGGACCCCGACCCTGTCGTAGACTTCCCTAGCCTCTTATCCAAATCTGACTGTTAGGTGAGTTTTCTGCACCATTGCGCCCCCTCACACGTGGTCCTCCTTCCACTGTTTCACGTTAATTTGCCCTTTCACCACCAGGAACCTCTGACTTCCAGCGGCATTGCCTACCATATAGATGTTCTCACGTGCATATCTTGCAGCGATCAATGGGACATAATTAGATTGTTGTTCTCATTGGGTAAGCCAAACTGCCCCTTGATGCCCGCAGTCTACCTCTTTCAGGTATGTTAGGCTTCTTGTCCTCATGCGCACTATCTCCCTGATCCCAACTCTTCCCTTTACAGCACCCCTTAATTGGCAGCCCGGTCCTGAATGAATGAAATTAAATGAATTTGTACTTGTAAAGCGCACTTATACCCCAACCGGGGTTTGCTGTCGCTGTACACATAACGCTGTGGAACCCTTCCTGGCTTTTCCCAGTGAAATGTCCACTCCTGGGCACCCCTAAGGTGAAGCCAGGCATCCCAGCGCTGTTGGGGCCATTGTGTAGATTAAGCAAGCTATTGCCCAGAGTTGCAGAGTGGGACCCATGATTAGAATAGGCACTGAGGTGAGAATTATCAGATCCGAGGAAATTGAGCTCAAGACCCGCCGAGGCAGGAATTGAACCCTGGTCCCGGACCAGACATCTGCATCAGGGTCTGCCGCTCTAACCATTGAGCCACACTTCTCCTGAAGATGATCCTGATTAAATAGGATCAAAAACCCATCGACAATTCAGGGCAATCCACGGCGCAAATTTAACTATGGTTCACACAAAATGTTTAACTAAACCACAACCAAATTTTGTAAATAGTCTCTGTTGAACTATATATTTCTGTATATATATTCTTTTTCACTTTGTCACATTGTGCCTTCCTCTGTCCCTTCACTTGCCACTTGCGCCTTCACCTTTTTGTGTCATTAGCAGAGTAGTGCACCAAGTATGATTTGGGTGGCCCTTGCATTTATGCATACAATGCTGATATAACTGTTCTAATTTCTGGTACTTTAAATATATGATGCTAAGAGCACTTTCTAAAAAACACCACAAGTCTCCCTCTTCCTTCCTGTAATGTCTTGAACATGCATATATATTTGTCTTCCTTACTGATACCAGTTTAGACATTGTTTGTTTTCGTTGCAATATGCATAGTATTAGTTTGCATTGTAATTAGGGATGGGCAGAATTTGCGTAGTCGCGCTACGCAAAGTTCGGGAAAATGGTAAAAAATATCCAAGAGCGCGAAAAATGTCCACGAACACGCAGAATTGCTTGCGCCTCCCGTTCGCAATGTTTTTTTTTCTTTTTCGCGAACGCTGTTTGCGTGCTCGGGGAGAAATATCTTGCGAACACGCATTTTGAAAGAGCAAATTTTGGAAGCAAGCTAGGGTGGTCCCCTTGCTGAAAAAACCCTCACTGGACCCGACTAAACGGAAAGCTTCTGTCCTATATCTTTACTGCCTTAGGCTACTAAAGTTGCTGAGGCCCACACCAATAACATCCTTTGGGGCTGTCTGAACAACACCGGTGTCCTGGATCGTTCCCAGAATGGCTTCCGCCACAGCCACAGCACCGAGACTGCACTCTTAGCTGTGACCGAACATCTGCAGACCACTTTGGATGAGGGACATACCGCAGCCTTGATATTGCTCGATCTAAGTGCCGCTTTTGATATGGTCTTTCACCGGATCCTCTTACGTCGCCTAGAGGAAGCTGGGGTGGCAGGTCTTGCCTTGCATTGGTTTCGATCTTTTCTGTCTGACAGAACATTCCAGATCACTGCCCCCCCTTTCTATCCTGCGCCCATTCCATCACGCAGGGGGTCCCCCAGGGCTCGGCCTTGAGCCCCATACTGTTCAACCTGTATGTTCAACCGCTGGCTGCGGTAGCGAGGGACCATTGCGAGAAAGTTATAGCTAGAACTGATACTAAATAGTTGTTAGCTACAAGAATACCCTTTTATGTCTCAATTGTAGACATATATGAGATCAGCACTCTACAACAACCTAATAGACAAAAAGGAATTTTTTATGTACTTATTTTGCTTAGTTTATTTAAATTGACCATGGTCTTGTATGCTGATGATACACAGCTGGTGGCGGTCCTCTCTGATGATCATACGCGGGCCCCTCCAAATTTCAGAGCGGCCTAGCGGCGGTTGCGCAATGGATGACCACCAACTGCCTTCAGTTCAATGCTAATAAGTCAGAAGTGTCAGAAGTTTTTTTGATAGGGAGAGATAAGGGGCTCTGAAGTACGCAATGGTGGCCAGCCACCTTGGGCAGTGCTCCCACCCCTAAGTCGGCTGTGAAAAATCTTGGGGTCTGGCTTGATTCCACTCTTGGGTTTCAGGAGCACACTAAGAAGGTTGCAGGCACCTGCTTTGGCCTACTCCAGGGACTTAGGACCATGTTGGGTTTCTTCGATCCACTCACCCACCAGTTAATAGTCCAGGTGACTATTTTGTCCAGACTGGAATTCTCTAACTCACTGATGTTAGGCGCTAACAATGCAGGAGTGACCTGTCTACAGCGAGTCCAGAATACAGCCGCCCGAGTCCTGTTGCGGCTCACTAGAACTTGTTCCGTGACAGGTGCAATGCACCGTCTACATTGGTTACCCATGTCCAAAAGGAATGAATTCATAACGCTATGCCTGACTTTCAAAATACTAAAGTTTTCATCCCCTGAGATTCTGTCTAATCTGCTGGTCCCCTATGTACCCACTCACCAGCTACGCTCTGCTGAGCAATATTTGGCTACAGTCCTTCGAGAGAAGCGCCTCAGAGCTGGGGGCAGGTTCTTCCGGTATCTTGCCGCTAAACGGTGGAATTCCCTTCCTATTCAGATGTGCCGCATGGATCGCTTGCTATCCTTTCGTAAGGCCACCAAAACCTACCTGTTTCCCTTGGTTTAGTCCCTAGCTTCCCTCTGACACTGCTACCAGCGCCAGGACGCCTCTTCGCTGAGGCAGCTGCGCGCTACGTAAGAATACCTAATATAAAATAACATAACATAACAAGCAAAAAATTCTGCGAAGCCGCAGATCACGGAATTTTTGGCAAGTCTGTGCTCTCCGCGGAACGCGAAATTACCCATATTCCACGAGTGGAATGGAATATACCACCCAGGCCTAATTATAATGGAATGCGATGTAATGATATGCGTTGTAACATCAAATATTCCTTTGGCACACCAGTGGTATGCACGCTTCGCATGGGCGCACAGCAGCCGCCATTGAGAAGTGCTGCGGGGAACTGGACAGCTGGGGCGGAAAATGTGGGAAAGGACACTGGAGGGGGTGGGGATGCGGGGGTGAGCGAGGATAGTAAATATTTACTCAATCTTAACTCGAGGTCAGGTCCCGCGTCTTGTGTGCTCCTGCTCTCCTGGGTCGGCTTCCAGGAACAGGAAGCAGGCAGGCAGGCTCCTTCCCCTAAGCCAATCACAATACTGCTATGCGGCGTTGTGATAGTTCTTGAGTGCTGTGACAAGGCGTTCAGCCAGGAGCTGGATGGTTGGGCATGTTCTCCATGTAGGCTGTAATGCAGCCTGCATTGCAAACAGGAAAGTGCGGAGGTTGAGGTCCCTCACCCTCCACAGAGTCCGGCCAGGGCAACATCATCGGCCTGTGATGCACAGAGGCACCGCCCACCATTGCTAATCTCCTCCATGCACCCCGGTGTAGTGGTGGATCATAGTATGCAATGCAGATGACCCTACATTGGTGTGCAGGAGTGCCTCTACCATTCACCACTCCAAGGGGCTCAAGGCGGTCTTCTCACACAGGACAGCAATGTGTCTCCATGCGACCTGCCACACTCCACCACAAGGTAAGGGCGATCGCTGAGCCTCAATATCTACCGCCACGGCCCAGTGACTCTACAGCACCCCGCATCCCACTCCGGGTACTACGCGCAAGCCCAGGAAGGCCTCCAGACCCCAGCCGCAGGCCCAGTGAGGCCTCCGAGCCCCGGGGACTGTCTGCAGTTTCAGGGTTTTGGATGCCATGGTGTTGCAAGGAGTGCACAATGAAAAGTGATGTATCACTGGTTTTGCACCGCGATTCGCCTCTGTTCATAGATGTAGCTCTAAATTTCCTCTACCCCTGGGACTCTGGCTGGTCATCCTAGATGTTGGGGGGGCTTAAGGGGGTTGTTGATGTATGCTGCACTTGGCCCTGGCTGCATTCCATTGTTTATTCCCTATTTTTCATTGGAGGTGGACTGATAGGCTATTTTTGACTAGAGAGGAAAAAAAACTCACGTTGGGCTGATGAATGTGCATTGTATTGCCGCTAATTGGCCTTTTGTTAGTTTTTGCCCACTAACACCAGTATTTCTATCGCCTTCACGCTAGTGTTAGCGGCAGTTTTCCCTGCGGCTCCTTGAAACTCTCACCATGTAGCTGCGTCTTGTACATACGTAGCTAACAGGGTGATAGTTTTCAGTGGTAAACGATGGTAGACAACTGCTGCTAACTAGCGTTAGTTAACACCAGTCCTTATACATATGTCCCCAAGTGTCGTGTCCAGGTATCTCTTTAGGAAAAACGTACAAAGGCGGTGGGACAAATGTTTTTAATTAGCTGAAACCACTGGCAATCACCTTGGGTGTAGTTGTTAGTGTTTCCTTCTGGAGATGGCCCACCTGGCAGTTCAGATTGGCTGTTTCCATGAGGTGCAGGGTCAGTACTGATTTGTACAGGGCAAACCTCTAACTAGAGTCATTCAGTGGGCAAAAAACGATGGTTTGGAATGCTCCCCTGCAAGATTGCCAGTGGTTAGACTATTTGTAAGTATTCTTTTCACCTAATTTTGTGTGTTTAAAATAATTCAAGCAAAGTTGAAGAGGTGTTTTTTGTTTCCATAGTGGTCTGTTCTCTTCTGATCCAGGTTCACGTAGCAGATTAGTACATGGTCTATGTGACACAAAAGCAAAATCCAAAATATGATGCGGGCTAGAAACACATGAGAATGTATAGCTTTCCCTGAAAGTAGGTCACACAGAGACAGAAATGTTATTAAAAAGCACTTCACAAACAGGTTGAATTTGAAAAAGAAAACCCAGCAACGTGCCATACCCACCAATCACCATAACAAATGAGGCAGTGGGACAGTTTCAAAATTCAGGCTACCCACACACCTGTAGATACACGGACAGATCACTTGAAGTTACATGGTGGGAACATTAACTCCAGGTTGAGCATTGGAGAACAGGTGAGAAAAGAATAGGTCACCTGGTGATTGCCCAGATTACCATAAACCATAACACTGACCTGGTTTTGGAAAGGTAGTCATAAACCGAAAACAAATGGCCATGTCTTAATTCTCCAAATCTGCAAACCCAGTTACAAATGAGAGAGTAATGTGCGTCCAGGTCCAAGGAATAGTAGTTGCATCGGTACACCTCGTCCCACAACCCTCACCACCCAAATGATACACAGACAAGCATGTTGGGAATAAGAAGTTGCAGGTTTATTTGTGATACAAATAACAGAGCGGGTTAACTGACAGGCGACCCCCCTATACCCCGCAACCCCTTGTTGCAGGGCGCCTGAAGTTGAGCCAATGAAGCGGACACCAATGGCCCCAGCCAGGTGTCGAACCTGGGAGGCACCAGCCTCCCACCGGTGGACCTATCGTCCACCTGCCCCACCCTCCAGACAAGGGAGAGTCAACTCACACCTTGCCCAGCCAGGCGGGGCATTATTAGCAAACCCCCGGTTGCTCAGGCTTACAACCGCCCTAAGGACTAACGGGGTGCCGTTGAACCAAGTCCCCAAGAAGGGCCCCTCGGCTTATTTATGACTCAGCGCTGTGCATTTTGCACTGGGGCTTCAGGTCCTGTTCCTGTGCCTGTCCTGCCTGAGGGGGTCGCCTTGTAACTCCTCCTGCAACCTAGAAAACATAAATACATCATTAATATTCACCCCTCCCCACTTCCCCCCTTTCTGTGGGTGAGCGGTAGGGAGGGGAGCAGAAATTGCGGGCCTCACGTCCGGTGTTGTGGGGGAATGAGGGAGGGGGCCTAAGGGGGCTAAAGGGGCCTGAGGCTGGCGAGGAGCAGCCTGACGACCGACAGCGATGGAGGGGGCAGCAGCAAGAGGGCGCCAGGAGGGAGGAGCTCCCCTATAACCATCCTGGGAAAGGGGGATGGCCTATCCTTGCGTGACCCCGCCCCCCTCCCTCCCCTGGGCTGGCCTCGGTTCCCTGCGCCCTACTACGGGGTTTGCCCTCCTATGGGGTCCCCTGCAGGGACCTCGGGCCTCCCTCATAGTTGTTGCATCGGTACACCTCGTCCCACAACCCTCACCACCAAAATGATACACAGACAAGCATGTTGGGAATAAAAAGTTGCAGGTTTATTTGTGATACAAATAACAGAGCGGGTTAACTGACAGGCGACCCCCCCTATACCCCGCAACCCCTTGTTGCAGGGCGCCTGAAGTTGAGCCAATGAAGCGGACACCAATGGCCCTAGCCAGGTGTCGAACCTGGGAGGCACCAGCCTCCCACCGGTGGACCTATCGTCCACCTGCCCCACCCTCCAGACAAGGGAGAGTCAACTCACACCTTGCCCAGCCAGGCGGGGCGTTATTAGCAAACCCCCGGTTGCTCAGGCTTACAACCCCCCTAAGGACTAACGGGGTGCCGTTGAACCAAGTCCCCAAGAAGGGCCCCTCGGCTTATATATGACTCAGCGCTGTGCATTTTCCACTGGGGCTTCAGGCCCTGTTCCTGCACCTGTCCTGCCTGAGGGGGTCGCCTTGTACCTTATCCACAGCCCTGGGCGTGGCACCCGCTGCACCCAGAGCCCCCACTACCTAGCCTTAGCCCTCCCTTATCTACATCCGGCTGTTTCTAGTGCCTCCCCCAAGTCTAATAAGAAAATCGCCATGCCTACTTTGGACAAATGTACTCCATCAGATTCCCAGCAGCCAATGGATTTGGCGTGCAGCAAGCCATGCCTGATGAAACCTACCCCTCTTTGTTCGCTGAATTTGTGCATTGCTGCGTTGACGCGCCTGCGAGTGACCTCTAATGCTTCCTGTGACATTGCTCCATGCCAGATAGGTCTAGGGGAAATTTCTGAACAGTATATGTTGCACTGTCCTAATTCGCCGCTCAAGATGCTCAAATCCTTCCTCATTGTGTCCAATAAACGCCTCTTGCCTAATGCCACCAGGTCGTTCCCCCCAAGGTGCACCACCAGGATGTTTGGATTTTGCCTGTTTTCCTTCAATAATCTACGCAGCGTCCCTATCAGTGCTGCCCAGTGCATCCCAGGGAAGCCGAACCATGATATGTTTGTGTTGTTAAAACCATGCTTCCATGTGCTGGCCTTCACCCATCTCGCCAGTCTCGTGACATAAGAGTGCCCCAACACCCATACCTCTGTCCCTCCAATAAAACACAGTATGTTGAAAATTGTTGTTTATTGACACACTTAAAGCACTGCAACGTCAAACACACACCACTTGGCTGCTAATTATGAACCATAATGTCTTACTCTTGTCCTGATTTACAGGTTATATACATTATTTACACGTCATTAGCCACATATCTGCTCACCGGGCGGATCACGCTCAATGGTCTAACATACCTCCTGTAGCAGTTGGATTCCCAACGACCCACTTTTTTAATTGCTTTGGCTGGGAGGCCCACCCTAAAGGCCGTTGTAGCAGCTCCTATCCTGAAGGAATGTGAACTAAACTTGGCCCAGTTTGTAGTGTACCCTGCCAAGAATAAGCACCCTTGCATCACATGGTCCACCTGATACTTTGTTACCGGGGAACAGTCAGCGCGGATGAGCAGTAGCCTGTCTGCCTGGGGGCGGCGGGACAGGAACGTGGCCAACAGGACCACCGGGCAGTAATCGTCGTTACCCAAGCGCTGTAATGTAATGTTCCTACCCTTGCCTGACTGGTCTGTCTTGGAGGCTTGTAGAAAGATCTCGGCTGACTCCACTGTTGAACGTACGTCCCTTACCGAGATGGCCCTGGAGTTGACCTCTTTTTTAGACCGGGCCACTAACTCACCTATCCGAAATGCTCCGAAGAATGCAAGGCTAAACGTCACTGCAAAGAGGGCTGCCTCATAAGCGGAATGTGTAACTGTAGGCAAGGCGTCTATCATGTACTTTAAAGTGTCATAATCTATGGGGGTCCTCTGATCTGCCACTTTGGGCATCACTCTCGCCCACCCTTTGAGTGCCGCCCTAATTGGAAATAACATCCTAGGGTCCTTCTGGCCTAACAGGCGAGCATGGTGCCCGATAGCAGACAAATGCCCCGCCATCCATGAGTGGCTCTTCCCCTCATCCTTCGCCCAAACCATGAATGCCTGCACTTTTTCCACTTGTCTCGAAGCCTCCCGCTCCCATGGGCCCATGATTCCGCAGAATGTCTTTACACATGTCTGGTATCTCCTCATCATTCTAGGTGCCAATGACATCTCGCCTAATTCTCTGATGCGCTGCGCCACCGCAGCAGGTGCCAAAGCCGAGCCGGGAAAGACGTCATCTCTTCCCTCGCCCGTGGCCACGCCTCTCGGAACCGCTGCCAATGGAAACGTAAATGTGCATCAGCAGCCGTGTTTTGAGCCCCCGGGATGTGCTTAGCTTTGCATTCCACATTATTGTAAAGACAGGCTTTGACCAGCTCCCTGAGTAGACATAACACAGGTGCGCAAGAGGCCGACTGGGTATTGATGGCTTGGACTACAGCCATATTCTCTGACCAAGTAGGTCACACAGAGACAGAAATGTTATTGAAAAGCACTTCACAAACAGGTTGAATTTGAAAAAGAAAACCCAGCAACGTGCCATGCCCACCAATCACCATAACAAATGAGGCAGTGGGACAGTATCAAAATTCAGGCTACCCACACACCTGTAGATACACGGACAGATCACTTGAAGTTACATGGTGGGAACATTAACTCCATGTTGAGCATTGGAGAACAGGTGACAAAAGAATAGGTCACCTGGTGATTGCCCAGATTACCATAAACCATAACACTGACCTGGTTTTGGAAAGGTAGTCATAAACCGAAAACAAATGGCCATGTCTTAATTCTCCAAATCTGCAAACCCAGTTACAAATGAGAGAGTAATGTGCGTCCAGGTCCAAGGAAAGAGTTCTTGTTAGACCGGGCCCTTTCTGTAGGGTCACCGGAGAATTTTGTTAAAACCGTTTTTGTTGGCTCTTTAGACTTTGTGCACATTACTCCTTCTAACCAGTGGTACATTTCTAGTGCTCTCCTTTATAACATGCTGAAATTTGTATACACCTCATTGGTACTTGGAAGTCCCTAGTATATAATATTAACTATATGCAGGGCTTGCAAATTAAATGCTGCTAGTGGGCTACAAACCTCATTGTGCACCCTATGTATGTTGCACTGTAAAAGATCTCAGGCTTCCCACTACAGCATGTAGTGCAGTTTTTAAACTGACATTTCAATCTGGTTAAAATAGACATTTTGACAGGCCCAGACCTTCCTTTATAATACTTATATATCACCCTTAGTGTAGGCCTCCAAAGGCTCATAGGGAAGAGGCATATTTAAAAAGTTAGGTGTGTGTTTAAAATGTACATCTCCAGTCCTGACAGTAAACAACTCGTATTGTTTTTTCATTGTAGCAAGGCTATCTCTCCATTAGACTAACACTTTGCTACCTTATTACACTTAATAAGTGAGAACAGATAGGGAAATGCCTCTTCCACTCATTTGAGTTGTAGTTTAAGTCCCCTTTAATGGTAATGTCAGATTTTAAGATACTATTCTGAAAATATCACTTTTCGAAAGTTGAATTATGCAACTGTTTAAATGTTGCCAGCTCCTTCGATTAATTGGTAATATATTGCAAAGGCTAAGCTGTTGAATCTGGGAAGCTTCCTCTTTGGGATGTGTTCTCAAACTGCATTTTTTAAATTACAACAAGTTCCTTTAAAGAACTTGAGCTTCTTTAAAAAAAGGTTTGCAATTTGGAAATACAAGGTCAGGGATAGTGATTAGCTGTCCCCTGCAAGCCAACATCCTCGTGTTTGTAGCCAACCAGTGGTTCACAAACATCTGCCTCCCTAATTAACATTCATTAGGCGTGTCGTTCTGCGAACCCTTGGGCCTCAGGATTTGGTGATGTGAATTGTTAATAGCTACATTGCAGGGCAAAATATTTTCCCAAATAGTTGCTGCCCAATTTGTGACAACTGTTTGTGACCGATCTATTTGTACCTTAGCCTGGAAGTTTAATTAATCTGCCGAACGCAAGCAGTTGAGCTCGTCATGTTTTTTTTAATAGGGATCTCAGGTTGGTGGACATACTCTGAAGCCCCAGAATACTAATTATACAAACCACACTCCCTCTACAGAGAGTGACCCTGAAATTACTTGCAAACGGAAGACGGATTTTCTAGAAATTAATATAAGCTATCCACAGAAACATGCACACATGGCAACGTTCGTGAAAATGGGGAAAGCCCATTGGCACAGGAGGCGGAAAATTGCTTTTTAAAAGTACAAACTGTTTAGCACAATACAGCCACTGTACACAACTCAAATTGATTCAGGACACTCAAAAACTGAAACAAACTCCTACTACTGGGAAAGTAAACATAAACTCCTCCACAGCAAATGGTCACTCAGGGTTATAATAATAGGAATGATGTTACCAAGAACCCGCGACCGGAGGATTCATTACGAGCCTCCGGCCGCCCGCCACATAAACGTCCTCATCTTGGGACTCACCGCCATTGCGGCTTTCATCCGTTGTCCCCTCACTGCCCGATCTCCACCTGGCCTCTGGTAAATATCTACGCTGCTCCCTGTGTGTTGTATAATCACCTATGGCCTCATTTATGAGGCCTTGTGTCACTTTTACGTCGCCGGTGCAGCACTTTTTGTGACGCACCAGTGGCGTACCAAATGCGCCTTGTTGCGCCATATTTACAAAGTGACCCATCTAGGTAGATGTGTCACTTTGTAAACCCCTGCGCCACATTATACCTGCACCAGGTATAATGTATGCAAGGGGGGCGTATTGACGCAAGGAAGGGTCGTAGAAGTGATGCAGTGAAATCTATGAGATTTCACTGCGTCACTTTTAGGACGCCGTTGCGTCAAAATCTTCCGCCTGCCTCACAGCAGGCGTAAGACTGACGCAGGCCCTTTCACATGGGGCTTGCCCCATGTGAAAGGACGCCATGCTGGAGTTGCGTCACTTTTGTGACACACTCCAGCAATGCGTCACTTTTGTGCTTACAGATACGTCAGAAATACTGACGTATCTGTAACTCCTTGCACCATGATGCGTCATACTGTAAATATGACGCATCATTGGTGTCGCAAGGAGAATGCAGTGAAAAGTGACGCATCGCTGTTTTCACACAGCGAAGCATCACTTTTCATAAATGAGGCCTCTAGACTTTTATCCCTTATGTACCTCCTGTGCCCATATTTGTTTATTCCT
Source organism: Lissotriton vulgaris (assembly GCF_964263255.1). Taxonomy (NCBI): domain Eukaryota; kingdom Metazoa; phylum Chordata; class Amphibia; order Caudata; family Salamandridae; genus Lissotriton; species Lissotriton vulgaris. The sequence continues at coordinate 1,543,916,931 of NC_141695.1, read as the reverse complement.
TTTATGTTCTTTGCCCATTTCAGTGACCAGCCCCCTTCCAGTTGAGTCGACTGCCACTTCTCATTTATCGTGATTATCTTCTTGTCCTTATTGTCCCTGGATATTATACATCCTTCGCCTGATGACCTAGTACTCGCTGGTTATCTTTGAACTGTGTACTCCCCGTCTGGTAGTTCACTGCACGCTTTCTCTCGGTAAGACGTGCCTGTCGCTCATGAGAACTGGGTACTCCTTATTAGGTCTATATTCCTTTTAATACCCCCGTTTAATACATTCCACTTGTTTATTATACATTCACAGATATATTGTGCTGCAAACCTACCGTGTTTGACATTTTCCATCTTACGTCAGCCAGTATCTGTTATTCAGGTAATGCTTGGTCTCTATTTTGATTGTCAATTGTGGTCACTAACCGTACACTGATCTTACTCTGACGCGTTTTGAGGCATCTACTTCACTTTTTATTATTTTACCTTTTTGATGTATTTCTTATTTTTCTCCTTTTGGGATCACACTTGTGTGTTTTTCACAGAGTATTCTCTGCACTATTTTATTATTTTGCTTTGGTTTTTGAATCTATTACATTGCACTGCTGTGGGTTCTTTGGTTCTATTATTATTCTTCACTAGTAATTCCTCTTACCTTGCCCTGTACGTTGGTCCTATCTGTACCTTTATAATTATCCTGCATTTCAAATTACCCTCACTCCGGAGCGTGTTGCGATTTGATAATTTTTTGCACTTTGTTGTCTAGAGTATCCTGTTTCAAACTATTGAAGCTCTAAATACCCACTATTTTTATTCTGTATTATCATGAATATTATTATTTCCAGATACCCCACACAGCTGTCTCGACGGAGACACGTGCCCTGAGGAAGGTGAGACCCGTTATAGGTCACACACCGAAACGTACGTCTGCACCACTACTGAAAGAACTTGGCGAAGTTAACCACATATAGTCATTTTTCGTAATTGATTGTCTTTGTTCGCTTATCTTTCCAAGCCTCTATTTTGACAGTTGGATTGTATTGATTTCATTATATAATTCTTGTTACATTCTTTGAATATTGATTTTGTGTAAACTTCCAGACCAAACAAATTGTATTTCAGAAAGGTCTATTTGTCTCCTAGGCCTGCCATTGAATATTGTAGTCCTACGCCTTGTGTAGATCTAAGCGTTTTAATTGTGCTTGAACGACTGGATCCCTTAGGATCAGGGCGAATGAGATTGAGTGAATGAGGAATATGTGTTGTTTTGAGTGCTTGAATGATTGTGTTGTGGGGTTGTGTATCTTTGCTCTAATTGTTTCTTTTGTGATATTGCATTTATAGAAATCAATTAACTGTATATACATGAATATTGATTAAAGCTTATTTATGGATATGTTCCAAAACTTTGTTTATTCATTGCTCTTTTCTAGAGGGAGACCTAATCCCTGGTGACTTTATTAGCACTCCTTTGATTTATTTTGGATGGAGACATTTCTGTGTATTGAATTGTGTTACCAAGAACCAAGTCAGGAATTGATAGCTTCCATTGAACATAAAAATATGTACTGCTATTGAAATAAACGTGGTACTGGGGTGTTCTCCAGATCAAATTTACAACCCACCCTATCCCAAAGGTACTGCAAAGGAACTTAGATGTAAGATTTTCCCCCATTGGCCTACAAGGGAAGAGCAATCAATCCCAGTGTAAAGCACTTCTTGATATAGCTGGAACTGGCATAGCAGTACAACCCCTGACTTCTCATAATAATCCCATTACATATTCACTCAAGATGATTTTACCCTAAATAATGGTGAAAGAACCCTCAGAAAAGAGGGAATCCTGGACATCAGATTGATCCATCTTATGAATTTCCAGTGCATTTAGGGAAAAAATGGTAGCCCTACTAGTGGATGCCACTCAATGTGACTCGGATCAAGCTGTGTAAACCACCTTCCACAAAAGACGAATTCAGCACCATCGAAACCCCCATGAGGCTGACTCTGCAGTGGGTCACTCTTGTGTAATTTCACATTCCATAACCGTAATGATCCCAAATATAGCGGGCACAGCATCTAAACCTGGTATTCACCCTAATGGGGAGAGCCGTACACATATGGTAGCCCTCTCCAGAAGAAAAAGTAGTGGTGAAAACATTGAAGGGACTAATTGGCCCAACCCTGGAGAGATACCTCACCATGAACTTGCTAAAAACTTTGAGAACATTATCTCCTTCACCAGATGATAGGCTGGTGGTGGACTGAGGAAGGGGAGAAGTTAACCAGGGAATGTCTTACAAAAATGGACTATTTTTATCCCAAGGTACCCAATTATTTTTTTATTACAAATAATAATTCAGTATAGAAGCCATTTTATAAAATAACTAGCCTAGAAGCACAGTCCAAAATGGTATTGGAAATCATCAATAGTTCTTAACACCCCAAAGTTAGACAAATTGCAGTCAATCCCCAACTACAAAGGAAAAAGTTCAAATCACACTGTGCATTTGTTAGGCTTCCTCAGACTGTAGAAACCATGCCCAAAGGTGTACATTGAGCAGGCTAACATGGTGTATTCTGTTCAGATCCCCATTCTGAAGAAAATTCTGAAGACAGTGTTCCAGATGAATCCTTTGAACTCTATAACTCCGGCAGTGGAACAGTTGGTTTTGCTAAACCTCAACTCTGAGACGGGAAGAGAAAGAAAAAGTGATACTGTCATGTAATCAAATTTGCTCAACACCCATAGAGGAGGAAGGGAATACTAAAATACTTACAAATACGCCTTTTCTGTGTAGGCTTCAATCCAGGGAAATCAATATTATAGGCTGATGAAGGATGGCTGGACCCAATATCCCAAGGAGGTTGTGGTGGACACAGTAAATATCTCTCTTTTAATGACTTTTAAAAAAACTAGACGTCAACTGATCTTTAGGATCCCATGACCAAATGAATTATTGAAGATTATAGGGGACAATAGAGAACTAAGAAGGCACTTATATCTGGGTATTTGGATTTGGAAAATGCCCACATGGTAATCAAGGCTGGTTGCCACTCCATGTCCAATCAGGTGATAGTAGTGACATATGAGCAGATAAACATTTTAGTTGGTACTGACATTCTAAATAGAGTATCAGCAGTAATTGACTGTACCAATGAAGTTAATTTTACCACCATATTAAATGTTTTTCAGGGTAAAAGGTAAAAGGTACCAAGCCAGAGAGAGCCATTGCCTTATGATGCCCAAAAGTGTTAATACAATCAATATCTAGCTACAAAGCACCAGGTAACTTGGCATCAACTGCATAGTGCCTCGGAGAGAGGGAGAATGACAATCATGTGACTGTGAAACATGGAAACACATGAAGAATGAATGTATAAATGGGGATCTCCTGTAACTAATCACATTTCTCAGGGCAGAGAAAGAACTAATGTATAAACAACACCCCTCAACAACATTCAACATACTTTCAGTCACATTATCACGCAGCCATACATGGACAATGTGCAGTACATTTTGATATCTTCATATATCTTATCGGCTTAAATGGGCTCAAATTCACATGGCATGGTTAACAGTACATCTCTGCAGTAAAAATAATGTCACACAGGAGTGATCATTATAGACTCAAAAGCGTGCATAATGTTGGTGTATTGTTGTGTGATAGTGTGACTGGAGGTATGTTGAATGTTGTCTTTTCTACTTATGTATTACAGTGTATTAAATGATGATATTATGAACATTAAGGTTTTAGAAATGTTGCTTCATTAAAGAAATACAAAAAAATGTTTTAAGTCTTAGTCTGTTGCCCCATTTATATAGTAAACACAAGGAGATGATGGACAGAGAGCCGAACATTTTCAGACACTCACCCCCAGTCACAGATCTGGGTTGAATTCATCATCATTCTTTAGCTCACTTCGCCATCCTCAGTTTAGACCCAGCTATATGCAAATCAGTCTTGACCCTGTGCCTCATGGTAACAGTCCAGCCCGAACTGCCAAACCAGGTCTTCCCTGATCCGGTAACAAGCATCCTGGGACCGGTTTCTGGGTAACACCCTTCATCAGCCAGGCTAGCTTGAATCCAGTGGCAAAGTGAGTACGGGACCCACGCCTGGGCATACCCTGCCAACTTAGGTCGAACAAAGCAAACATAAGGAGATGATGGACGGAGCGCTGAAACTTTTCTGACACTCACCCCAAGTCAGAGGTCTGTGTTGAATCCATCATCATTCTTTAGCTCCCTTCGCCACCTCAGTTCAGACCCAGCTATATACAAATCAGTCTTGACCCTGTGAATTATGGGAACAGTCCAGCCTGAACTGCCAAGCCAGGTCTTCCCTGAACAGGAAATAATCATCCTGGGACCCGTTTAAGGGTAACACCCTTCATCAGCCAGGCTAGCTTGAATCCAGTGGCAAAGTGAGCAAGGGACCCACATCTGGGCATACCTTGCCAACTTAGGGCAAACAAAGCAAACACAAGGAGATGATGGACGGAGCACTGACATTTTTCAGACACTCACCCCAAGTCACAGATCTGGGTTGAATCCATCATTATTCTTTAGCTCACTTCGCACACCTCTGTTTAGATCCAGCTATATGAAAATCAGTCTTGACCCTGTGCTTCATGGGAACAGTCCAGCCTGAACTGCCAAGCCAGGTCTTCCCTGAACTGGAAACAAGCATCCTTGGGACCGGCTTCTGGGTAACACCCTTCATCAGCCAGGCTAGCTTGAATCTAGTGGCAAAGTGAGCAAGGGACCCACGTCTGGGCATACCCTGCCAACTTAGGTCAAACAAAGCAAACATAAGGAGATGATGGACGGAGCGCTGAAACTTTTCTGATGCTCACCCCAAGTTACAGGTCTGGGTTGAATCCATCATCATTCTTTAGCTCACTTCGCCACCTCAGTTCAGACCCAGCTATATGCAAATCAGTCTTGATCCTGTGCCTCATGGGAACAGTCCAGCCTGAACTGCCAAACCAGGTCTTCCCTGAACAGGAAACAAGCATCCTGGGACCGGTTTCTGGGTAACAATCTTCATCAGCCAGACTAGCTTCAATCAAGTGGCAAAGTGAGCAAGGGACCCACGCCTGGACATACTCTGCCAACTTAGGGTGAACAAAGCAAACACAAGGAGTTGATGGACAGAGCGCTAAAACTTTTCAGACACTCACCCCAAGTCACAGGTCTGGGTTGAATCCATCATCATTCTTTAGCTCACTTTGCCACCTTAGTTCGGACCCAGCTATATGCAAATCAGTATTGACCCTGTGCCTCTTGGGAACAGTCCAGCCTGAACTGCCAAGCCAGGTCTTCCCTGTACCGGAAACAAACATCCTGCAACCGGTTTCTGGGTAACAACCTTCATCAGCCAGACTAGCTTGACTCCAGTGGCAAAGTGAGCAAGGGACCCACGTCTGGGCATACCCTGCCAACATAGGGCGAACAAAGCAAACACAAGTAGATGATGGATGGAGCGATTAAACTTTTCAGACACACACCCCCAGTCACAGATCTGGGTTGAATCCATCATCATTCTTTAGCTCACTTTGCCAACTCAGTTACGACCCAGCTATATGCAAATCAGTCTTGACCCTGTGCCTCATGGAAACAGTACAGCCTGAACTGCCATGCCAGGTCTTCCCTGAACCGGAAACAAGCATCCTGGGACTAGTTTCTGGGTAACAACCTTCATCAGTCAGGCTAGCTTGAATCCAGTGGCAAAGTGAGCTAGGGACCCACGTCTGGGCATAACGTGCCAACTTAGGGGGAACAAAGCAAACACAAGGAGATGATGGACGGAGTGCTGAATCTTTTCAGACACTCACCCCCAGTAATGATCTGGGCGGAATCCATCATCATTCTTGGCAGTTCGGACTGGACTGTTCCCATTAGGCAAAGGGTCAAGACTGATTTGCATATGGCCAGGTCTAAACTGGGGTGGCACAGTGAGCAAAAGAATGATGGATTTAACCGAGATCTCTTGACTGGGAGTGAATGTTTTGATTTGTTCTGAATTCCGTCCTTCAATTGTGTGTCTTTTGCTTTCTCGCCCTATGTGCGCCAGGGATGCCCATAGCTCACTGTGCCACTGGAATCAAGCTATCCAGGCTGAAGAGGGGTAAAACCCCGAAACGAGTCCGAGGATGCTTGTATTTTGATCCAGGAAGGACCTTGCTTGGCAGTTCGGGCTGGACTGTTCCCATGCGGCACAGGGTCAAGACTGATTTGCATATGGCAGGTCTAAACTGAGGTGTCATAGTGAGCTAAAGAATGATGGATTTAACCCAGATATCTTGCCTGGGGGTGAATGTTTTGATTTGTTCTGAATTCCGTCCATCAATTGTGTGTCTTTTGCTTTCTCGCCCTATGTGCGCCAGGGATGCCCAGAGCTCACTGTGCCACTGGAATCAAGCTATCCAGGCTGAAGAGGGGTAAAACCCCGAAACGGGTCCTAGGATGCTTGTATTTTGGTTCAGTAAGGACCTAGCTTGGCAGTTCGGGCTGGACTGTTCCCATGAGGCACAAGGGTCAAGACGGATTTGCAGATGGCCGGGTCTAAACTGGCATGATGAGTAAAAGAATGATGGACTTAACCCAGATCTCTTGACTGGGGGTGAATCTTTTGATTTGTTCTGCATTCCGTCTATCAATTGTGTGTCTTTTTCCAATTATATAGTAAGTATGGACTGTAAGGATGGATTGATAAGGGCTGCTTAGTCAGCCGAAAAGCGTCTCCTCATTTTCTGGGTTGAGGGAGGCCATTTTATTTAAAGAAGCCTTATTTATTCAGCCTTTGTGTGTGTGCCTTCTTCTCTCTGGAACAAGGATTGCTGTGGCTATATACATATACATACCGAGTACGCACCTCAATGAGATCACAGGCAGTACGTGGCAATCCAGAAACCACAAAAACCAGCAATACAACATGGTTAAAATGTAGAGATGGTTTCTACAAATGCACATCCTGTAAGGCCTGCAAATTGGTACTACAACTACCAAATACAAAACCCCCTTCAGTCCACATGAGTCCAAAATACAAGGATGTTTCAATTGAAAAACCGTGTATGCCGTATACGTTTTGACATGCACTTGTGGCCTCAGATATGTAGGCAGTACAAAACTACAAGTGCATGTCAGAATACTCCAACATCTTCGGGCCATAGTTAATTCTGACACGGCATACCCGGTAGCCAGACACTTTAAAGCTATCCATAACAACAATCTTAAACACTTGGAATACTTCGTAATTGCAGCCGTCCCAGAATATCCTAGGGGGGGCAACCGCGAAAAAGCGTTGCGGCAATTAGAATCCAGGTTCATCCTAGAATTAGATAGCAAACATCCCAAAGGACTGAACAACACGGAGGATCTACACAATTTTCTTTGAAACAATAATTTTCTCTGAATCAATACTTTCTGCCTTGTTATCACTATATCTACCTCATCTACTGGCATACTGCAATACACTTCCTGTTTCCCCCTACACCCAAGAAACAGTTTTTATCTATTTTAATATATACATTGTATTTTTAATTTATATATTTTTTTAAATCCCCCTCTTCTCTTTTTCATCCTTTTACTGTACGTTTAGCATTCTTTGCACATTTAATTTGCACTATCATTAGAACCCACTAGGCAGCTGCTATTCTCGAAACACCATGTCTGGTATATTCAATTGCACATTTGCATATTTTCACATAGTCTTACTGCACTTTTGAGCAAGACCGATATCCTGAGTGATATTGATCTGAGGGATTGCACATTATAGGAATTTATTACGAAAGGTAACTAATGGTTTATAGGTACTGTATGTAATATAGAGCCCAATATCCATGATTTTTATGTATTTATACAGATGAATTATATATATATATATATATATATATATATATATATATATATATATATATATATATATATATATATATATATATATATTTGTACTTATATTTATATGTATATACAATTTTTACTTATGTCGATATTTATATAGTATCATATTCTATGAATGTTATCTGGGATATTTACAGCATGCTATTCTAAAGAACCTACCCATATACTATGCAATATTTACAGTATTGCAATTGGCATTTAAGCAAGCAAATCTCCACCAACAATGCCAAGTGTTACTAACAACAATGTTGACTATTGTGAATATATATGTATAAATTTGCCAAGCAACCAGACTTATGATACTGCAGCATTCAAGCCATAAGTGTTTTCTCTATGCTTAGTTATCACATGACTGGGGAGAAAAGAATCACACAAAAAACTGAGCATAAATATAGGAAGCGGACTGCGTTTCTGCTAAAGTGAACAAGAATACGTTGTTATTCGAAACGCGTCTTACCTAAGGCTGCAATAAATCAAGACCTGCCTTCTAACCACAAATCCTGGTTTCCGTTTCCCGTTTTTCTCTCGGCATTACCGGCTGGTGTGCGTGAGGGATTTGGGAGTTTTTTGTTTGGAGATATACAGTGCTTTAAATGGGCCGGTACTCACCGGTACTGAGTACCGGCACTTCTCATGTTTACCGCTCTGAGTACCGGCACTTCTCCGCTGCCAAGGAGAGTACCGGTACCCTTCAAAGACAGGCTTATTGTTGCTTTGGCTCACGCGGACGAACGAGGCTGTCTTTTTTTTTTTTGATTTAAAAGATTTTTATTGAAAAATAAAGTGGCATATACATTGGCAGTCTTACAACAGTGCTGAAGAGAAAAGAAAAGAGAGGGATGAAAGAAGAAGAAGAAAGAGGGGGGAGGGGGGGGGTCAGTGTGGCTTCTTTAAATGTTCATCGAGTTGTTTCCACATGCGCTCTTGGGGCTTGTGTTCTTTCGAGAGGTTGCCCGTGATATTGTCTGCTCCTCTTAGGAAGGTGACCCAGTTGATCCATGTTTTGAAGTTTGCTTTTCCCGTGTCCTTCCAGTTTGTTAAGATTATCTTCAGGGCTGCTGTCAGGAGCAGGTCTAGAAGGTCTCTTTCTTCCTTGCTGTTCAGGTTCGCTGTTACGTGCCCTGTCGCCAGTGTCACATAGTTCACCATTAAGTTTGTATTGAACATGTCATTTATGAAGGCGTTTATCTGGGCCCAGAACTTCTTGACTTTGACGCACCCAAAGATGAGGTGTTCAAGTGTGCCCTCTTCTTTCTGGCAGTTCCAGCAGTCGGCTGAATCTGCTATGCCGCTTTTATGGAGCCTGGATGGGGTCCAGTAGGCTCTGTGGAGTAGCCAGTATTTTGTTTGTGCCAGTTGCGGGTTGATCTTGCTTTTTGTAGCTGAGGCCCACATTTGCGCCTGTTCCTTTTCGTTTAGCTGTCTGCCTAGGAGTGTTGCCCATGAGTTTGTTGTCTTCTTGTTTAGAGATAGGGTCGTCGGGGCGAGCAGTTTGTAGATTTTGGCGGTTTGGTGTCCCGCCGAGTTTAGCATTAGCACGTACTTGACTATGCCCGGTTCTTCTCGGGTTAGGTTTGCTCTGGTTATGGCAGTCCTTATTTTCAGAAATGTGTATAGCTCTTTGTTGGGAAAGTTGTGTAGTTGTTGTAGGTTTGAGAAGGTTAGCTGCTTCCCCTTTGTTTCTATTTGTTTGGGAAGGCTTATCCCCTTTTTGATCCATGTGTCATAGTTTATTACTGCCCCTTGATATGATATTTTTGTGTTGTACCAGATGGATTCCCATGTTGTACCTCTCAGTTTCTGTGCCATTCGCCTGTCCACCCTCATCAGCGCTTCTCTGGTGTGCTTCAGTATCACGTTGGACCACAGGGGGTGTTTGTTTGCAGTTAAAATCGCTGTCGGGTGTAGGCCTCCTAGGAGCTCTCTTTCCAATTCCAGCCAGACTGGTTTGTATTGTTGTGTTTCGTCGATCCATGCGAATCCTTGTTTAGCTAGGCAGGCTGTCTGGTAGGTTTTGAAGTTTGCCAGGTTGAGGCCGCCTAGTTCCTTCGCTAGTCTCAGTTTGGGTAGGCTAATTCGTGGTTTTTTGTTTCTTCATAGGAAGGTGTTGATCAAGCCGTCCAGCTTTTTGTGGAAGCCATCCGTCATTTGGATCGGTAGCATGTTTAGCGTGTAGTTTATTGCGGGTGTTATCATCATTTTTATCGTCTCTATCCTCCCCCACCAGCTGATGTATTTGGGCGACCACAGTTCTAGTCTATCTTTGACTTTTTTTAGCAGTGAGTCTTCGTTGTGCTGTATTGTTGATGTTAGATCCCTTCCGAACTGTAGGCCAAGGTACTTGAGTGGTTTCGTTTGCCAGGCTAGGCCGGAGTCTCCTAGTACCAATTTGGTGGTGTGTATGTTCATCGGTTTGCATTCCGATTTGTCCTTGTTGAGTTTGTATCCGGATGCTTCTGCATATTCCCCTATTGCCTCCATTAGTGCTGTGATTGACGTTGATGGCTTGGTGGTGGTGATGAGGATGTCGTCCGCGTACGCTGCAAGTTTGACTGTCTTCTCTCCGATCTTGACACCCGTTATTCGCTCATTGTCTCTTATTTTTGCAAGTAGTGGTTCAAGTGCCAGTAGGAAGAGACCAGGTGACAGTGGGCATCCTTGCCTGGTTCCTCTTCCCAGTAGGAGAGGGTCAGATGTGCTCCCGTTAACCACTATTTTTGCTCTCGGTTTGTTGTATAGGGCCATTATCATAGCTATGTACTTCTCCCCCAGTCCAAACTTTGTCATGCAGTTCCTGAGGAATGGCCATGAGACTCTGTCAAAAGCCTTCTCCGCGTCCAGTGCTATCATGACCGCCTGTTCATTGCTCTGTGTTGTGTGGTTGATCAGATGGCACAGCAGCCTTGTGTTGTCTTGCGACAGCCTGTGCTTGATGTAGCCCACTTGTGAGTTGTGTATGATGTCGGGTAGGATTCTATTAAGTCTGTTAGCAAGCACCTTTGCATAAATTTTGCAGTCCACATTTATGAGTGATATAGGTCTGTAGTTTTGCGGGTATTGGTGGTCTTTACCTTCTTTGGGTATTATTGTGATGTTTGCCTCTCGCATGGTGTTGGTCATCTCCCCTTTCCTTATGCAGGCGGCATAAGTTTCCGATAGTATTTTCCTGATGTTTGGGCAGAAGGTCTTGTAGAACACGGCGGAGTATCCGTCTGGTCCTGGGGCTTTGTTCCGTTTTAGCTGATTGATTGCGGTTTCGATTTCTTCTTCCGTTATGTCCGCCTCTAAGGGTGCTTTCTCCTCCTCCCTGAGTTTCGGTAGGTTGATGTCCTTGAGGAGGGAGTAGCCCCCGTCTTTGCTCAAGTTCTTGTCTTCGGAATATAGATCCTGATAGAACTGTCTGAATACCTCCAGTATGCCTTTGTTTGTTGTTTGTGATTTGTTGTTTTTGTCTGTTATTGCTGCTATTGTGTGCTGTCTTTGCTTCCCTTTGAGGTAGGATGCAAGCTGTTTCCCTGCTTTGTTCGCTCTGCATAGATTCACCGACTTGAACTTTGTTAGCCATGACCCAGCCCGTTCGCTTAGGATTCTGTTTAGTTCGTATTTTTTTTTTGTGAGCGTGGTGAGTGTGTTCTTGTCTGTTATGTTTGCGCAGTGGCCTCTTTCCAGTGCTTCTATTTCCCTTTCTATCTCTGAGATCTTCTTGTTCCTGCTTTTGTTCATTCTTGATTTGATGTTTATCAGCTTGCCTCTTAAGGTCGCGTTGAGTGCTTCCCAGATGGTGTCCTTCTCCACTTCGCCATTGTCATTGTCTTCCAGGTAGTTATTTAGTGCTTCCTCTATTTCTTTTACATTGTCTCTGTTCTGTAGGATGTCGTCGTTGAGTCTCCACCTTCTCGTTATGCTTTCATTGTGTTTGCCGTTGAGGGCGAGGGAAATATGTGCATGGTCGGAGATGGTTATTGGGGCTATCTCTGTGTTCTCAATTAGGTGCGTGCGGTCGCTGGATATCAATATATAGTCAATTCTGCTGTACGAGTTATGCGGGTGCGAATAAAAGGTGTATTCGCGCGCTGTCGGGTGTTGAAGCCTCCATGGGTCTGCTAGGTGGTGTTTGGTACAAAGATCTTTAAGGGTGTTGCTGCCTGGAGAGTTGTGGCTTGGCCTGCTTGGGTGTCTGTCCGTGGCCTGGTCCATTGTCTTGTTCAGGTCGCCGGCTACAATCAGGAGATCCTCCTGTGGTAGCTTGCTGAGCTCGCCGTCTACCATTTGCCAAAAGTCTCTGTCTTCAGTGTTTGGTCCATAGATGTTTGCTACATGTAGCTTGTCGGTTCCTCTTTGGACACTTGCTATCAGCAGACGTCCGTCTTCGTCCGTGTTTGTCTTATGTATGGTGAGGTTGGCTTTCTTGCTTAGGATGGTTACCACACCTCGCTTCTTCCCCTTGGCAGGTGAGCATAAGATGTCACCTATCCATCTTGCCTTCAGTAGTTTAGCCTCTTCCTCTGAGAGTTTGGTCTCCTGTAGCGTGTAAATGTCCCCCTTGAGTTTCCCCAGGTGTTCTAGTATCTTCCTGCGTTTGATCGGATGGTTTAGGCCTTTGACGTTCATGGAGATAACCTTTAGGTTTGCGGAGAGGTTCGCTGGTGTTTGATCTGTCATGGGGGCTTGTAATTGTCGCAGGTTGTTCTGTCCTTTTCATTGCTGGATCTTGAGGTGCCTGCCTTTGTTCCACCCCAGTACTTTGGTCCCCCCCCCCGGGGGTGAAGAGAGTGGGGTGGGAGATGGGTGAGGGAATGGATGTAGAGATCAGTATAGAAAAAAGAGAAGGAGAAAGAGTAGCTACACATTGCACCACTGTCCGTTGTCACGCTGGCCTTCATGCCCGCATGCCCCCCCCGCCCCATCTGTCCGCCCCCCTCCCACCCCTCCCCCCTCCCTCCGCCTGTAGAAAACCGGGTGTGTGACAGCAAGGTTCCTCACACTCCCCTCACCCCCAAGTCTTGCAGTGTCTCTGCGGACATAAGGCAAAGGATATGTGCGTCATCGGTCTTCATTGTCTCTACGATCGCCATCGGCGTTCTTGAGGTAGCAGCGTTGATCATTCGCGATTTGAGGTAGCTTCGTTGATCAGTGTGTGCGTTATCGAGGTAGGTTTGTTGTCTACAGTTCAAGGTTCGTCATTTTTGTTGTGTGCTTGAGCTTTGTCTCGTGTGTTCGGAGTATTGAGCTATTTGTTGAATATTGGCCAGCGCTGCATTCTTGTCATATGCCATCTCCTTCTGTCTCGTCCGTCGAGGCTCTTCTCTTGGCCCCTGGGCTTTGGTGTTCCATCTCTTCTGGAGGTGGCCCCAGTAGGTACCTGTGTAGGTCGTTGGGGTCTTCGAAGATTTTGCTTCCATGTCTGTCTGTGATTCTCAGTTTCGAAGGGCCTGCGAAAGAGAAGGTGATGTTGTTTCTCCGCAGGGTGTCTCGTTGAGCTAGGAAGCCCTTCCTTACTTCCACCGTTAGCTTAGATAGGTCTTGTGTGATAGTCACTTTTTTCCGTTGATTGTCATTGGTTTACCTTTCCTGGCTACTGCGAATATTGCCTCCGTGTGGTCCTCTCGTAGCGGTTTGCATATGATTGGTCTCGGGGTGTTGCTGTTTGATTGTTTCTTTGCTGGGATGCGGTAAGCTTTGACCAGCTCAAGTGGTCTTTCAAAAGTGAGGCCTGTTATTTGGGGGATAATGTCCTCCAGCATACGGGCGCATGCTCCCGGGGCGTCCTTCTCCTCCTCGGGTATTCCTAGTAATCTTATGTTCCCCTTGCGGCTTCTGTCATCCTGCTCGGCCATCGATCTTTGTAGGGCTGATGTTCTTTTTATGACTAGCCCTAGATCTTTGTGTGTTGTATTGGCCCGGTCTTCCAGGTTGCTAATTCTTTTTTCCGCTTCGTCTATTCTGCCATTGGCTCTGCTCTGCTCCGCTCTTATGGCTATTAGTTCCATTTGTATGTTGTCCACTATCTTCTTTGTCGCCTTTGCGAGGTCGTTACCCTCCGTTATCTTTTTCAGTAGTGTGTCCAGAGTGGTTGTTTCTCCGCCCATGTCTCCGCGATCTTTCGCGGGCGACGCGGTCAGATCGTTTTTGTTCTTCTTCTGGGCGTTTGTCACTAGGTTGCCTTCTTTCTCTGCCATTGTGTCAAAGCCTCTCCTGACCTGGTGCGCTCTAGGTTTAGCTTCTGGTGGCTGCTGCTTTGTGGGTGTCTTTTGTTGCTTTTCGTCCTCCTTTTTTCTTTGGGCCGGCCCCGTTGTTATGTTGCAGTCTCTGAAGCGGGGTGGCCACTTGACCACTCTGGTCTTGGTCCTGGCCTCCGCCAGCCTCCTGCGATTCTGCCCTTTTTATTCCTTGATGTGTCAGTCCCCCTGTGTTCGCTCGTCAGTTGGGCCTTGCATAGGCTGTCGGCTAGAGGGGTCTGCTTCGTTGCTCTGTTGTTATGCCTGTAATCCCGTTCTGGTAATTGTGCTTCTGTTAGCTTCCTGTCTGTTAGTGCTCCCCCCGTTCTGCTTCCATGCACACTTGGCAGCCTTATGCGTGGACTGAGGTGGGCTAGTGTTAGCCCTGGTTGTGGTGGTGCCTGTGAGTTAGTGCTCTCTTGCTGGTGGCTGTTTGTCTCCACACGATCTTCGCCTGATCACCACGCGACCTGCGGTGAGTGGCTGCCTGCGCCTGCGCCTGACCGCGCTGCTTCCTCACCTCACCTTCCTTCGTCTTGATATTCCGCGGTCGGGTAGATGTATTTCCTGTATACTGCCCTGTTCCCCGTTGCTTCCCAGCCTCGCCTCTCTCCCTCCGTTTCTCAATACGGCCGCCCCTGCCACCGGATATCTTGCTACGATGTCGCGCAGGTGCCGCACTTATGTCGCCTCAGGAGTGGGCCCGGTTGTTCCGTGGTCACAAGCGTTTCTGTGTGGCTGTCTGGCTTCAGTGCGTTTTTTTTTTTTTTTTTTTTTTTTTTGGCCTTATTTTCGATTGTGGACTTGTTGTGCACGGGTGGGCGCTCAGCTCCGCTGCTGCTGCCCCTCCTAAGATGGCCGCCGCTGATCGATTTCTTCCGTTTCCGTCGCCGATTCCGGTGCGCTCGCCGTCGGGTGGTTGGTTCCTTGGTCTAGAGCGTTTATGCGCGGCTATGTGGCTTCTGTGCGGTTGGCCTTATTTGGCCTTATTACTGATTCTGGGCTTGTTGTGCACGGTTAGTCGCTCCGCTGCTGCTGCCCCTCCTAAGATGGCCGCCGCCGTTCAATTCCTTCGCTTCTCGTCGCCGATTCACATCCCATCCCCTCGGTCTGGTTCCTTTTCGGGGGGCGCGCTCCTGCCCTCCTGCCTTTGTTCTGAGCGTGGCGCTGCCTTTTTATTTCGGCGCCTGCCTGGACCTGGAGTGTGGCTCCGGACTTTACCGATATGGCCGCCTCGGTGTTCAAATGTGGGATCTTTTTCTCTATGCTTTCTTTCCTCATGCCCTCGCTGTGCTCATCGGCCTGCCCCCGGTGTCGGTGCGCTCGCCGTCGGGTGGTTGAGATGCGCTAGTAATGCCTCCTCCGCTTGGTCGTCTTCCCTTCCTTGTACTTGTGCTGCACCAAGATGGCCGCCCCTGCGCCTCCGTCCAGGTGCTCCTTCCCTCCGCCCTTGCGCCGATGTTCGTTAGTTTAGGCGCTCCCTTCTAGGGGTCGAGGGCTGTTGGGGGGGTTTGGGAGGGGGGGGGGGTTGCGCGCTGTTAGTAGACCGGTTCGCTCGGTGATTCTTACTTGAGGCTTCCGGGAGCTTCAGGAGTCCGCCGCCATCTTGCGCTTCTGCACTCTCGTTTCCCTCGGCGGTCCTTTTTGTCTCCAGCGACTGCCCGGCGTGGTTTGTGGGGTTGTAAAGGGTCGCGGTGGGTGCTCCTTCAGTTCATGCACCTCTCCGTGTGCTCACTTCGTTGCCAGTTGCGTTTGTCCTTTTGCTTCGCCGTTATTTGACTTGGGGGATCGGGAGCTCCGGACTCAGGACTGCTGCCTCCTTGCCATCCAAGCCACGCCCCCGAACGAGGCTGTCTGACAGCCAAAGCGCCTCTGTGGCCAAAGCTGAGCCACCTTCAAACTATTCAGCAGGGCTCATCTACATATTGTCCGATGTTTACAACCACGCTGTGTTTGACAGAGCAAGGTCTGTTCAGGCCCTGAGCTGTTAATCACATTCACACCATCGTGTGCATTTGTGCTCACACTCGATTCCAGGCATCCCGCTGACTGCAGCAATAGCAGCAATTAAGAAAGCCACAGGGCATGTTACACCCCTTATCTCCCAGGGAGATAAGGGGTGTAAAATGGTCTTTATCCCACCTGACTGTTTTGTGTCACTGTCTGCTTGTGTCTGGGTATTTGCCTACTTGTGTGCGCATGTTTGTGTGTGAGTGAGAGAAAAGTGAGAGAAAGAGGGAGAGAATCCAGACCCTAGGGAGAGATTTTAAAGGACATTCTGGAATGTTTTATGTGAGCATTGCTGCTTGTTTCTGTGAGTGTGCAATCAAGAAGATATAAGTATTCGGCCACATAGTAGAAGTGTCTTATATGTCTTGTATTTAGCCCCGCCCCTAGCCCCGCCCACTTGCTACACTCATAGCTCATTTTAAGAGTACCTGCACTTATTTTTTCCCATTTAAAGCACTGGAGATATATATATATATATATCCAACACAAGGCACCCCACGGAGAAAGGCCACTACATGAAAGTAGTTCGAATATCTTTAATTGCAGCTTGCCTGCCGGCTACGCCCAGCTGCTGTAGAGAGAGTCTCACTGCGTTCCAGCGGGTCCATGCTGACGCCAGGAGGTGTGGGCACTTGGATACACGGCGTTTACAGCGCAACGTTCGTAATTGCACCTAGAAAGCTGAAGCAGGTGTTTTGAACTTTGTCCACAGTACCACTGGGATTATTATTTGTGTTATGAGGAAACAACTATGTGCGGACTCACTAGAGGAACAATGTTGTCACTACAAGATCCAGGAGGCCATGTGGTTGGCCACGCCCACTGGGGCAGGACTGTGAACATTTAAGTGTCGACTTTTGCCGCTTCTGTTGCTTTCTACACCTGCCACTGAAGAAAGGACACCTATGTCCTGATTCATTTTGCTGTGTGCTTGTTCGAAAATCCCTGCTTGCAAGCTGCAATTAAAGATATTCGAACTACTTTTGTGTAGTGGCCTCTCTCCGTGGGGTGCCTTGTGTTGGATTAAATTAGCAGCTACGCCCAGCGGCTGTAGAGAGAGGCTCACCGCATTCTAGCGGGTCCATGCTGACGGCAGGAGGTGTGGGCACTTGGATACACGGCGTTTACAGCGCAACGTTCGTAATTGCACCTAGAAAGCTGAAGCAGGTGTTTTGAACTTTGTCCACAGTACCACTGGGATTATTATTTGTGTTTTGAGGAAACAACTATGTGCGGACTCACTAGAGGAATAATGTTGTCACTACAAGATCCAGGAGGCCATGTGGCTGGCCACGCCCACTGGGGCAGGACTGTGAACATTTAAGTGCCGACTTTTGCCGCTTCTGTTATTTTCTACACCTGCCACTGAAGAAAGGACACTTATGTCCTGAAACGCGTCTGGCCTGATTCATTTTGCTGTATGCTTGTTCGAAAATCCCTGCTGGCAAGCTGCAATTAGAGATATTCGAACTACTTTAATGTAGTGGCCTCTCTCCGTGGGGTGCCTTGTGTTGGATATGTATATATATATATATATATATATATATATATATATATATATATATATATATATATATATACACAATTCTCCCTTGTCAGGGAGAGAAACGGGACAAACTCGCGTATTTAAGAGTATTTTGCTGTTTTAATTAAATTTTTAGCCTTCAGATAGCGTTATGCAGAAAAAGACAAACACTGATCAGTGTTTGTCTTTTTCTGCATAACGCTATCTGAAGGCTAAAAATTAAATAAAAACAGCAAAATACTCTTAAATACGCGAGTTCGTCCCGTTTCTCTCCCTGCCAAGGGAGAATTGTGTGCATATTGGAAGCGGCGTGGTTCTGCCGCAGGGATCACAAACCGAGCATTGAGCGCTGCAGTTCCCGGACACAGAGAACCAAAGGAAGGAATATATATATATATATATTTTTTTTTTATATATATATACACACATACATATATATACACGTTTCCAGTTTTTTGCCAATGCTGCCGCTCTCTTCTACGGTACAAAAGGGGGTGGAGATGGACGGAGCATCTGAACCAATCAAACACTCACACCCAGTCTACAGATCTGGGTTTAATCCATCACTGTTCTTTAGCCCACTCTGCCACCCCAGTTCAGACATGGCCATATGCAAATCAGTCTGAGCCTGTACCTCATGGGAACAGTCCAGCCCGAACTGCCAAGCCATGCCTTCCCTCTAAGCAGGTGCTGCTCACTCTCTGTGGCGAAACTGCATACTTTCAAACAACTACACCTTTGCTGACGCAAAGTTAGTGGGGCACACAGAAGTTAACCTTTTTGAAAAATGTATTTCACCAGTGTTGACATGTCCGTTTCAGCCGTGATGGCCTTTCTCAATGTCCATCATACTTAGTTGCTCAGGGATGTTGTTTATACATTAGCTCTTGTAGAATGGGCATTAAGCCTGAAAGACAACGTATTATCATTATCCCAAAAGGGCGCCAATAGGATTTGCTAGAAGGAGGGAAGGATGAACCTATGGCCAAACATGAATGAATGTTGACTGTGAAATTGTAAAAAGGACTAGAATTACCTTCCAGTGGAGGTTAGTGAAGGTAGAAAACTGATCCATACACCACTATCCCCCAAAAATGTTATATAGGAGAGTTTGACCCAAATGATGAGAAAAAAATTGAAGTGAAGTTGTTTCCTTGCCCTACTTATTGGGAGGAGTTAAAAGAGACTACCTTGCATGGCCTATAAGATGGTAAATCATGTTGACTATTACTAAAACCATGGAGCAGGACTTTAAGGTGAACAGAGGAGGTTCCCAGGCCATATATTCTGGGAGGGACATTGTACATCATAATAGGCCTGGGTGTAAAATTCTGCTCCTCTCGAGGAGTTTGCGGAATTTGAGAACTCCACACTATCTGGAAAACACAGAAACACAGAGTTCCCGATAAATTCAGCTTTCCGCCTTGTGACAGATTTTTTTCTTTCGATTTGTGTGCTTGAACCAGGTTTTGTGTGCGCTGTTGAGGGCGACAAACCTTGTCCTGATCACTGGCGAGATTTGTCAGCCGGCTGCAAGTGCCCGATTAACTTGTCAGACACCGGTAAATGCTTGCGAGGGTTGATGGCCGCTAGCATGTATTTGGACCATGTGGGCCATATTCGGTGAGTTTTTTTCTGACAAAAGCGAGAGAGCACCAGCCACTGTGGCTGCATCATGAAGCAGGTTTTTTCCTCAAAAAGTCACTAAATCTACTCAAAAGACGTTTTTGAGTTAATATTCTCCTCCAATGGAGTATTTTTAGTGTGAGGAGCATTTTTTTATTTTACTTTTTTTTTCCACATGGAAGAAGTTCCCCAGAGACTACAACTTCCTGTGCCGGTCCAGCAAGATATGTGTGTGGTCTGCATACTGCCGTCTGGCCATCACATCCATGCCACACTTGGTATTGTCTATATTCTCATTCATCGGTCACTTGCCTACTTTGCACATGCTTGGTCCCCACCTCTTGCCACAATCTGCCATTGTGTGGCTGGGGTGCCATGCCATTGATGGCTTATGTACATGGCTGGCACAGGTTCCCATAGTAAGTTGTGCTGTCGTGTCTGGTGGGTGGGCAGGTTGTTTGGCATGTTGTATGTGAGTTTGTAATGTGTGCATTCCCAGTGTTGTGAGTTGCATGATTGTGCAATTGAGGTGTGTGGTGTGTTCATTTGGTACTTGCCAACGAGCAGTGCACTTCCGTAGATGCCAATTAACCTTGAAGCAATGTGTCCATATCCATCAGTAGGATCCCACATTTGATAATGGTCTGGTTGATGATGGACTGTCGGAAGATGTAGGAATCATGCACACTACCTGGGTGGTTGACGTCAACGTTGGTGGAGATTCCCCTGTGGTCCACTATTGCCTGCACATTGATGGAATGCGTGCGCTTTCTTTTGCGGGTATTGTGTGCAGTGTTGCCACGGGGCAGAAGTAGGACATGTGTGCAGTCAATTGCCCGCTAACACATGCGGGAAACCAGCTATGGCGAAGATGCCTTGCTTGGTCTCCAGCTGTTCCTGCGCAGTGTATGGGAAGTTTAGATAGTGGGGTACCAAGCTGATGATGTCATCCACAAACGTTGTGAGGAACTTGGATTGGGCTGGCTGTGAGACTCCTCTGACTCAGTCTGTTGTTGGTTGGAGGGTACCAGAGGACAACATGTGCAGCTTGGCCAGCAGCTTTGTTCGAGGTGGGATGTTGGTGGTCTGCTGTCTTGCTACCGTCAGCCTGTAGGCAATGGTGATCAGGATGCGGAGGATGGTTGTCCCTTTGAGCCTGTAGTGGGCAATGTCATTCTCTGGTGTTGGGTCTGTGAGTTTGGTGTGTTTCCTGCAGGTCGCTGTCTTTTTCTGCGCTGACTCATTGTTGGAGCGGGAGGGCGGTGGGAGTCCGGGGGCTCCTGGGGGTGGTGGTTGTGGGTGCTGTCGCCCTCTTGAGTGTCCAGCCCGCATGATCAGTGGCTCCAGGGGATCTGTTGCCTTCAGGTGTGGCTCTGGGCTGGGCTCCATTTTCTGGTGCAGGCTGTTGTCCGACTTTACACCAGGTCAGAGCAGGTGTTAATTTCCTGCTGCTAATGCGCCTTATCGCATGTTTTGTGAATTTATCGCCAATCTGGCTGGTTGTTGTTGCTGATTTTTGCACAGTAACACCTACTCTGCATCTCATTAGCGATAGTTGCAGGGTCATCTGTGGGGATGTTTTTTGGAGCTGCTATCGCAGGTAAACTGGTGATATGGGCTGGTAGCACCAGCTTGTGAATGGGGAGATACATTTATCACCAATTTAGCTGTGATAAAGTGCCGTTAACTCTGTGGTAAATCCTTGAGAATATGCCGCTTAGTGTTCTAGACTCTGCAGCACCCATTTTCAAAACTGCGGTCAGAACACCACCTAACCTGTCAATTTGCTTTGCACCGACACAGCAGGTGCCACTTGTGAAATGTTGCTGCTGTTTGTGGTTGGGAATTTTGACAGCAGCATAGATTGCTTCACACAGAGTAGAGGACGGGGATGTGTAACCTCTTACCATTCTCCCCCTATGCACTTCAAACACATTAATAAACAAATTAACACAACTGGTAGTCAATCAAATGCCTTTAATGAAAAATATCAACCAAGGGGCGAGACTACCCACGCTCTCCCTATGCAGCTTTCCAATACTTTCTATCTGTAATCACATGAAATGTGAAAACAATTAAAGCTGTCTCTAGCCATACCTAAACTGGAAGGGTTCAAAAGTAAAAAATTAACATGACTTGGCTTAGCACACAGTCATGTCAGCTCTCCATAATGGGCCCCCTGATTAATGCTAGCACTCTTAATGAATACTATCTCTTCTTCAAACCTTTATTGACCAATGAATGGCCGTCCTCCAGTGACCCCAAAGGTCAGTGCTAAAATTGCTCAGTAATTAACCTTGAAGCAATGTGTCCATATCCATCAGTAGGATCCCACATTTGATAATGGCCGGCGTCAACACATTGCAGCTTTGGGTCACCTAATAACTGCCTTACGCAGTCTTCAGAATTATCGAGCCAGAGTCAGCACATACTATAATTTCTTTCATGCTCTTAATGCATAGAAGCTCAAGGCAGCATAATACTATAGAATAATTTAATCCAACGTGTAAATATATCATAATCCACCTATATCGACATATTATGTGCCCGTCTGCCTCATGGCTCAGTCAGTTCACTTGCAAAGTTCTCATAGTCTAATATTATGCAAACATTGGCAGTGCCCACAATGCTACACGAAGCATGCATTTCTGAATTCAAACAATGCTTGTTATACAATCCCATGCCTTGCAATCCCCTATAATCCCCCTACAAAACTCACAAAAACACGTGGAGACAAACAAGGACAGACATGTACACAGGAATACAAGTATGCAGGTACAAAGGCACAGAGACACACAGCCAGACCTTTACATATTGACACATGTACAGACATATATTAGAAGACACTTCTAATTACATATGCCATATTTCTGCTTTCTTAGGAGTCGAATATTTCTGCTGCATATTACATACATACATCTCATAGTCGAGCCATTCAATAAAAATTGGTGGTGGAGGGGATCTATTTCCTGCACATCCCCCTTCTAGCCAACAGCAGCAGGTAAAATATTCACAAAACGTGCTTCCTCCTGAGAGTAGATTAGGAATCACAGTCACATTCTTCCAGGACACCAAAGATTGCAAGTGAAAGGCATATCTCAACCTCTGTTACTTCAGTATGTGCCATATGTATCAAGCAAAATTGCGATCGCAAATGCTGAAATTCTGTGAATTTCAGCTTTTGCGATTGCAATTTGGCTTAGTGGTATGTATTAAGGCAAAACTGCCTCGTAAAATAAGGAATCGCAAAATTAGCAATTCCCTATTTTGCGATTGCATTTAAGCAATCGCAAGTTGCTATTCCTTAAATGCAATGTAAAAAGCACTAAAAGGTGCAATTTGGCCTTAAGAAATCGCTAATTACCACCAACCTTCAAGTTGGTGGTAATTTGCGATTTCTTTGAAAAATGCACTTTTTTGCATTTTTCAAAGTGCAATGTGGAGCCCATAGGGCATGTATGTGTGCCACATGTGCACCCATGCATATTTCAGGGGTGCAACAAGGTGTTCTTTTGACACCCTTGCACCTTTGAAATTGCATTCTCACTTTGCAATTCTCTAATTGCTAATCGCAAATTGAGAATGTCTTCCCATTCATTCCTATGGGCCCCTTGGCCCATAGGAATGAATGGGGAGGGTTTCCTTCAGTGCAAATCGCAATTTGCAATTCGCAGTTAAGGAATATGTAGGATTCACAATTTTTTTCGCAAATCCTACATACATCTCGGTTTGCAATTCTCAAATCGCAATTCTCAAAAATTCGCTATTTGAGAATCGCAAAACCAAACATTGATACATTTGGCCCTATGTCAGTTAACACCTTAGCTACTCCTTGCCAACCATGTTTCATGTTGAGGGGGGATCATTCAAACATGTGAATACATCTGCCTTCTCAGATCTGCATTTTTTACACTTCCCAGTTGCACAATTCCCCAGCTTTGATAGTCTGAGCGGCATCCTGTAGGCTCTATGTCGGGTCACTGGTATTATGTGGCAGGAGAGGGCCAAATTACACGGTAGGGTTAAGTAAATTATATGGCAAGAAAAGGCAAATTATACGGCACAATGCAGCACATTTTGTAATAGCATTGCTTCATTATTTTGTCACTTTAAACTTGATAACACTATCTGGCCATTGATTACCCCTCATTAGTGCCATTTTAATACCCAAATATAGCAATAAGCAAGGAGATGGTACCAAGTCCAGCTTTGCTAAGGGTCTTTAACATGCTGCTGCTTTTTAGTAACTTTTGAACTGTTTGAGCTGGAAGCTACATTTTTTTTCGATCTGCAGAATATGAGGCACATGATGGATTATGTGTCAAGGGCAGCAAATCTATAAAAATTGCTGCATAATTCCAGGGCCCCTTTGTACTGTGAAGAAATGCTTCCCTAACGATAAAACTAGAATAGATGATTTTTGAGTAGACATTGAGTGAGAAAAAGAGAAAACAGAGAATTCTGATATTTGCTTTCAGTTAATCTAGTGGAATATAGAAAGCGTATTGGACTGTTCCGAAACTATATATGGACATACTAGAATAATAATTTGCCTCAATATTTTTCTCTATGTTTATCTAAAATTTTCTAAAATTTTCACTTATTTCCTTTTTCTTTCACTCCCATCTCTCCTTCTTTTTCTTTTCTTTACCGGGTTTATGTTCAGTCTGGGCTCGGCTTGGGAGTGTCTCTCCATCACTAACATCACTAAAGACTCTTATAGAGTCTAATTGCCTCACATTGCAGGGGGGGAGGGGCTGGGGGTGGGTTGCAGGGGTCTGGAGGGAGTGGGAGGGGGAGGGGGAGGGTAAAAGGGGGGAGAAAAAAATGTAAAAAAGAGTGTGATCTGTAGTGTGATATGTAGTATCAGAAATTGTACAGGATTTTTGCCTATTCTAATTTTTGTAAATAATCGGAGTACTTTACCTTGTATTTTGATTAACCTAAACTGGGAGAGGAATGTCAATCTATATGATGAACTCAAAGTAGGATGGTGGAGGTTTAAAATACATTATAGAGATGGTACTGGCTCAATTGGAAATAATTTTGAATGGGGAGAGTAAAATTGCGATGTTGGAACATAGCAGGTCTTAATGATGGGAGAAAAAGGGCCCAACTCTTTCAACTGCTACGTCAAGACCCTGTAGACATCCTTTGTATTCAGGAAACCCACATAGCTGGCTGTGATAAAAATCTGTTAAAAATTCCTGGGTTTAATCTGTTAGCAGCAACATCACAAACACTAAAACACGGGGGGGTCGCAATCCTAGCTAGACCAGGATTAGGGAGTCCTAGACGCCAACTTGTTGACAAACACGGCAGGTGGGTTGTGGTTCAATTAGAATCAGATATAACCATTTGCTCACTTTATGGTTCAAATTTGGACGATCCACAACTCTTTATTGAGCTAGAATTAGAATTGGACACTTGGGTCGGCCCACTAATTCTGTGTGGGGATTTTAATATAAATATCGAAAAATTTGTAAATAATCGACACCCGCAGAATTATAGTGGCCGTAAACCCAAAGTATATAAGGCAGTATCTCATCTGATGGACAGTCATGATTTATTTGATGTTTGGGGATATGTTGAAGCATAACACAAACGGCTTTACCTATTATTCTTATCCCCATAACAAATATGTCCGGTTAGATTACATCATGACATCATTACACAAGACAGCCTTAATAAACATAACTAAATCCCCCAAAACCATCTCTGACCACAACGCACTAACACTAACTTTTGAACTGGACAGTTTTAATAGACCTATTATCCAATGGTCATTTGACCGAAAGCTTCTAACTAATCCAGACTGCATTAATCATATTACAATATACGCTCAATCCTTTTTTGATAATAATCAATACAGTGCACCCAGATTTAGTGTATGGGACTGTTTTAAGGCAGCAATCAGGGGAGAGACGATAGCGTTTGTAGCAAACTATAAGAAAGCTCAGGATCGTATTAATAAACAACTAAATATAGAACTCATCAATTTGGAAATAGAACATGCCAAACAAATTCCGCAAGGAATATCAACTTCCGATATATTACAAAAATTACTGATTTTAAAAACAGAAATTAATAGCTCACTAACTCAAAAAGCAGCAGAAATTTATCAAGCGAACAGAGCTAGAATTTATGAAGCAGGGGAAAAAGTAGGGAAGCAATTAGCTCTCAAAACTACACAAAAACAAACATATAATCGGATAAAGAATATTGAATATGAGGGTCAACAATATACTACCCCTCAAGACATTGTAGAAGTGTTTCGGAAATATTATCAAAAATTATATCAAAAAGAGAATGAACATCTATCTACAAGAGACATGAACATCTTCCTTAGAGAGTGGTTACCGGAATCAGAAATGCCTAGAATACTTGATAGAGTTGATAGAGAAGAACTGGAGAAAGAAATCACAATGGAAGAATTAGAAAATGCACTATCAGATCTAGCTAACGGGAAGGCGGCTGGGCCCGACAAGATCCCATTAGAGCTGTATAAATTGTTGGGTAAACAGATACTACCCTACTTATTAGATCTCTTTCTAGGGGTACAATATCACTCAGCTACACCTGATTCACGGAAGCACACAAACATAGCGATATTTCCTAAAAAGGGAAAACCCCCCCATCTTCCCTCTTCATACAGACCCATATCACTCATAAACTCTGACTCAAAGCTTGACTCGAAGATACTTGCAAACCGTCTAAGGGGGGTCATCGAACATCTCGTATCCCCGTGGCAACACAGCTTTATCCCAGGGAGGGGAACAACTGATCATACTCGTAGAGTCATTGCCCTATTCGACATCATGGGTGCCACGGGGGGAGAGATGTCGATGGTCCTACTCGACGCCGAAAAGGCATTTGATCGAGTGTCTTGGCGGTTTTTTATGGGAAATTATGAAATTTAACAACTTCGGCCCTGGCTTTATTAAAGCCCTGAAAGCTCTATATATCAATCCTAGGGCTAAATTATCGATTGAAGGTTTTGAGTCAGAGTCTGTAGAGGTACAAAGAGGTACTAGGCAGGGCTGCCCTTGTTCCCCGATTTTATTTGACCTAGTAATTCACCCTTTAATTTTAAAGCTTCTTAATTCCCCTCAAATTCAACCGGTTAAGGTGGGTCCGTACTCTACTGAAATACTGGCATACGCCGACGATATTGCTGTGCTTACAACCAAACCAGCAGACGCAGTAGCTGAAATAGAACAAATAACTCAAAATTTCGGACTCCACTCTGGCTATTCACTCAACAGAGATAAAACTATGGTTTTATGTACAAATAATATCACATATGACAGTCCCTATAAAGTCAAAAACGCAATATATCTAGGTGTAAATATCTCTCCTGAAATAAAAGAAATTAATCGGCTCAATTACGATCCTTTGATCAATTCAATAAAAACAGATCTGAAGAGGGTAGATAACTTACACCTATCAATAATAGGGAGAGCAAATTATATTAAAATGAGTATATTTCCTAGAATACTCTATTTATTCCGAGCTATTCCACTGATGGCTGACTGAACCACTGTTAAAATCCTTGATTCAACAATTTCTAAATTTATTTGGAATTATGGTAAAATAAGGAGAGCATTACCAGCTTTAACTCTTCCCCTACATAGAGGCGGTCTAGGTATCCCGAATTTGACATTCTATCTCTGGGCGACACTACTTCAACAAATGGGCTTGCTTTTTAAACTGAAACCTTCCAACTTACCTATCATAGATTCTTACATCCCCTCTATTTTTGAACTTGGACTAGGAGACAAATGCCGAGGACTATTGTTGAAACAGCTTGAAGCATCTTACTACAAGAAAACGAAGTACAAGGTAATCGAAGATGTATGGAAAGTTTGGAAACTTGCCTCCAAACAACTAGGCATACCGAAAATAACAAGGTATATCTCTCTCTGGCATAGCAAGATCATATCATCATCTCTAATAGACACTGTCTCTAGGAGATGGGAGAATTCAGGTATATATACACTTGGTCATTTTTTCGGGCAGAACGTTGCTCCATCTTTTGAGGGACTAGAGCAGAGATGTGATATACCAACCCCAGATTATTTAAAATATCTTCAAGTTTACACCAACATTCGTAATCCTAAATCTACTATTAAATTAGATAGCTTTAATTTTTTTTCTATTATAGGGAAAGATCCCAATGTACCCACCTTTCAGAGGTGGCTTTGTCGATTTCTTGCCACCTATAAGCAGGAGATAGCTATATATCGCACAAGGGGTAGGAAAACCAGAGCCCGGGGCACTCAGATCTGGGCCCCAATTTCTAATTGGTACTCCAATGTAAGATCCTCCCCCTGATACGATAAGGGTCGACATGGGCTCACATGCTAAGAAAAGGAAAAATGTGTAAATTATAATTGTCCTTTTTTCGCTCTTTTCTTTCTCTTTTTTTTTTCCTTCTGTCTTTCGTATGTATCTTGTTCTTAATAATTTTACGGATGTATTATTGTTTTATTAAGAATTCATCTTTACTTGTAAAAAAAAATTTTTTGTTTGAATACTACAGATCATGCTCAATAAAAAAAAAAAAAAAAATGTTTCCCTCCTAAATAAGCAGATTTTGATGTACTATATAGCATGCGCATTGATACTTACCAATTATTCTGTTAAGTAAGTGCGGGGAAGTCTCACCTCCAAAGCTCCTCGGGCAGTATGAAGTGTTCATCTGCAGCACCCAGCAGCAGCCAGTACCAGAGCACCACCTCTTTCTTCCAATTGGAAGTGTCTTGGATGCGTTACTCAAAAGAAGTATTTTTTCTCTCTTTTGTCTCTTCACTGAATATATGATGTTACATCACTAGCCAACATAACGCATGCCATTACAACGGGGTTGTAACAACGCAAGCGCTGTTACACTGCATACACTGCATTATTAATTACAATGCACACTTTTACATCACATATGTCTTTACCACGAATGCCATTACAATTCAAAGACATGCGTGGTAATGGTGAACACTTTGTAAAAGTGATTACGGTAAGTAATGGTATATATCAGGCGCGCAACACCCATTGGACTCACCAGGCTTCAGCCCCCCCCGTCGTGTGTGGCAGCCCGGGATGAGACAGATCCTGGGCACACACACAGCCGCACCCGAACGTTTCACAGGTCTTTAAAAGACCATTTGAATGTTAATTAGGCCTTGCAGTTGTTTCACCCCTTCTAAAAGCCCCTGCAACTCCACTCTGCCTACTGATTAAAGGTTCAGACCCCCCGACATTTTTTCTTAGCCCCACTCCCGAAATTTGGCTCTAGTTGCGCCTCTGTTATATATATAGGACGTGATCGGCAGGGTGGGAGGACCCGCATGACCGCGCTGGGCGCCGGTGTGTAAAGATTGGCAAAATTCGTAGGAGGGGAGAATCAGTTCACGAGGCAAGACAACAGACAAACAAACAGTGATTGACTGTTTTGTGCATGGAATAGTAGCACAATAAAACAGCCAACGATGTTTGCGGAGGTAATGAGAGAGGGAGATGGCGGCAGATGAGGTGTTTGGAAACCTGCCAAGCATCTCGCATAACACAGCACAATTGCCTAATTCAGGAAGTGACAAAGACACAGATGCAAAGGCACTGTTAAAGTAATTTGGAGAAAAAATTAAAACTGGAGAACACAAAGTGGTGGGGACACAAGTCGCAAGTGAAATATGCTGAAGTAGGACGAGTACCGCAGGGGTTGAGGTTCCTCCTGACACCCAGCTTCGATAAACCCAATCCCAATATGCTGCGCGAGTGGGGGGAAAGCAATTTAGCTGCTTTTATGAACTTGGTTAACAGCTTAATTAAATACGCCAACATCGATCGCCTGGAATTGTTACAATAAATAGATGGAATAAATACTGAATTGGACAAACTAGAAACAACTGAGCATATCACCAAAACTAGAGAGGCCATAAAAGAGAGTAAAAAAACATGAAGAGAAAATATAATTCAGGAAAGCGCATAAGTACGCCCAGGATCTGGCGGACTACGAAAATTGACAAATATGCACTTTTGCCCGCAAATTTGATACAGCAAAGGGGCAACAGTATAATGGAAAAAAAAGAGCAACACAATAAACGTGCACACTCACAAAGATATAAATGATGACTTCTCCAGTGTAGACACTGCATCCCTGACAAGTGAATCAAGCACAGAATTTGATCGAACAAATGCAGGTAGAACTACATTAAGTGTAGGTCAAGAGCTTGATTTTTTAGTGGAGGAAAGACTGAAAACACTATGTCTGAGGCATCAACGGAGGCCAGTAGAAAACGTAGAAACAAAAGAAGACGAGATATGCGCAAAAGGTGGAAAGCAAACCACAAAAAATAAAACGTACTGGCAGAAGATACAGCGGTAAATGACAACAGTGTCATCAATCTATCATCAATAGAGCTAACGAAAGCAGAACAACAATTATTAACTCTAGGACTGAATTTCTTCCCAGGAGATGATTTTAATTATGCGCGCACCCATATAGACATGTACCGCTTCATTAGAAAGCTCAAACTTAAGAAATTCTTTGCACTTAAGTCCTGTAAACAACAACTGGAGAAGAACACGGGCCAAGAAGAAGAACTGGTCCTGATGTTGGCTGCCTCTGACATTCCTAATTTGCTCACATTACATGATTTAAATGAACAAGTTGATTCGCAAATGTTGTATGATGATATTGATTTGTCTACTCAAGAAAGATTACGAAAAATTAATCATGTTCAGAAAGGGGCTGGGATCAGACCCGTCAAACCTAAGTCTTGTTTTGTTCTATTAATGCCTAAAGACGCCGTCGATACATATCATGATATGGTTACCGATTATTTGAAACAATTAAATCATACTGCAAACAGAAATAGAAAACAGAGGAATGAGTTTTTTAGAAAACAAGCGTATGATAAACTGATGAAAAAACTAGGTGAAAACTGTGAGATTGTCGTAAAAAATCAGACAATGGGGGCAACTTAGTATTATGGCCCAAAAAAGATTTTCTTTTAGAAGCTCAGAGACAAATAAATGATGAAGGCTGTTATAAGAAATCCGGCACAAAAGAATATGACAAGGCCAAAGATGTATTACAAAAATAACTGGCTCAATGGAGAAGGGAAGGCCTCATATCCACGGAAGAGTATAAATTTATGCACAATGATTTTCCTGTGTTGCCTGTCCTTTATTAAATACCAAAAATACACAAAGGTACTTTGCCTGTCCCTGGTAGGCCAATTATTTTGGCCATTAATAGTGCAGGCGAAAAGGTTGGTCAATATATTGACCACTTTTTACAGAGTTTAGTTAAGGCCCTACCAAGTTATGTTAAGGACACTTGCTATTTTCTTAAAAAAATAGAAGACTTGGTTTGGCAGATGATCTATATTTAATAACTTGATATAAAATCATTATACATGAGCATTAATCATATCCAAGGACTTAGAGCAGTAAAACATTTCTTGGATACTAGATCTAGTGAATTTTACGAACACAATAAAGTTATTTTAGAGATCATCACTTGGTGTCTCAACAATAACTTTTTCTCTTTAACAATGAGGTCTTCAAACAATAAAGGGGAGTTGCCATGGGGGCCTATTTCTACCCCAGCTCTGCCTGCTTGCATGTTGGCTGGTGGGAGGAACAGGTCCTCAAACATAGGCACCAGGCACCTTTTAAGTCGCATGTTGTGACATATCTAAGATACATAGACCATGTTTTTATGTAGTGGAAAGGCAATGCAATAGGAGCCCAACAATGTGTTGACAACATCAATAACAATTCTATGAATTTGAAATTCACCTCCCACATCCATAAAACACAAATTGAGTTTCTTGACATGATGCTTCACGTCAATGAAGGTAAACTCGAAAGCACTCTTTATAGAAAACCGACGTCTGGGAATATCACGCTGCATGCCAACAGCTTCCATCCCAGACATTTAATCGCAAGTATACCATACGGAGAAATCCTTAGACTCAAGCATATCTGTAGTAGCGAAGTCGATTTTACTAGGTGCCAAAATGAAATGCTGGGAAGGTTACAAGCACGAAGATATAGTGACAAAATAATTGGGGAAGCTATTAAAAAAGCTAGCATACGACCTAGACATAGCCTCTTCAAAAATGAGAACAGTGAGCCAATATCAGTACCCAGCATTGGGGCCACCAGCAGTGACACCCCTAGATTAACTACCACGTATTGTAAGGAGGAGAGAAATCAGAGCTATCATTCAAAAACAATGGCTTAGAGTGCTAACTAACAGTGTTTTTCGCAATAAGCTAGCAGAGATCCGGACAATCACGTTCAGAAAAGTAAGATCTATGGGTATTAAGCTCGATAAAAATTCCCCTGAGACCCGAAAAGCAGCTACATGGTTACAACCAGCTAGAGGGTTTAGAAAGTGCGTGACATGCAGAGCATGTAATTTTGGCTGCAATAAAACACACTATTCCACTCCATTTAGTGATTCACCAATTTCCATCAAATGTAGCTATACTTGTAAGACAGAATATGCTGTATATGTCCTGACATGCACCTGTGGCCTTAACTACATGGGTAGTACGAAGCTGCAAGTGCATGTCAGAATATTGAAGCATATCAGAGCCATTATACACAGTGATACTGCTGACCCAGTGGCCCAGCACTTCAAACGTTCTCATGCGAATTATATTAATTGTCTAACCTATTACGTGATCAGTGCCATCCCGAAATCTCAGAGAGGTGGCAATAGGGAACGCCAACTTAGACAATTGGAAACCAAGTTCATCCTTGAGTTCGACAGCATGTGGCCGCAGGGTTTAAACAACACAGAAGATATGGGTAATTTTTTATGAGAAATCGTGAATATTGCATATTGTTGGTTATCTGTAATTTGCACACAATAAAACCTTTGTGTTCAATGGCAAAAAGAATTCTTCTTATTACTACTGATTTATATAGATAAGACTAGAAAATGAAACAGTATATTCTTCACAGAGATAAGTCTATCTATACCTGTCTTAGATGCGCGCTTTGGTCTAGAATATCTTCCGCAAAACTAAATGAAATCCCTTTTTTTTAATTTTAAGACCTGCTTTTATATATAATGAAGTTTTAGCAAGCAATCTTTTCTAATATGTTTTTTAATAGTATTTTCCCTGTGTGGAATTTTACTGTTAACAATATTGATAAATGTTTGCATTTTAATTATATTAAAACTGGTCTTTATATATATATTGGCTGACTCGTCACTGAGAGCGTACTTATCTTTTGGATCTTTGCATTAATTGATTACCGACATGCTCCGTCGGCAACGTACGCCAATTCCTGCGGGGCTACATATATATATATATATATTTATTTACTGAAAAAAACATAGGTTTCACACACGTTATATTTAGGGATTAGCATTTAAAAAACCTTGCAAATTCACTGAAAAAAACATAGGTTTCACACATGTTATACTTAGCTGGACATTTCACTCATACAAAACCATTGAAATTCCCCCGTTATAGTTAGTTCAGCTAACTATAACTCGCGCACCCGCAATGCACTGCTGATGACGTCACATATTACATCACTCATGACATGGTCAGTGACATCACTCATGATATCACTGATGATTTAAATATATTTTTATATATACATATCTGTATTTTTCTATTTACATATGTATATATATTATATTTAACAAATATATATATATATTTTTGTAAATACCCCCTGAAACCCCAAAATTACACTTTGAACCCCAATAACCATACCCGGTAAAATTCAAAAATTACCCTTACCACCCCAGTACCCATACCCCAAAACCCTAAAATTAGACTTGGCACCCCACAACCCAAACCCACCTGAACCCCAAAATTACCCTTAGCACCCAAAACCCAAAGCCCCCTTAAACCCTAAAATTACTCCTAGCACGCCAAACCAACCATGAACCCTAAAATTACCCTGGGCATCCGAAAACCCAAACCAACCCTAAAATTACCCTTAGCAGCCCAAAACTAAAGCCCACCCTGAACCCTATATTTACCCTGGGCACCACAAAACGCAAACTCGCTGTGAACCCTACAATTACCATTAGCACTACAAAACCCACCCTGAACTCTAAAAATACACTGAGCACCCCAAAACCCAAACCCACCCTGAAGCCTAAAATTACCCTTGGCACACCAAAACCCAAACCCATTCTGAACCCTAAATTTACTCTTCGCACCCCAAAACCCATACCCATCCTGTACCTTGAAATTAACCCTGGCACCCAAAAACCTACACCCCAAAACTCAAACCCACCCTAAACCCTATGCTTACCTTATACTTACATGTAAAACACATATGCCTTTATTATTCTTGTCTTTACAACTGAATTTGTTGTAAAGGAATGTGTGGTAAAGGCATATGCATTGCATTGCCATGCCGTGTAATGTCATTGCGATATAATGGTAGTTGTGTTGTGTTGACATGCGTTGTAATGGTATGCATTGCATTAAATTAGTTGTAATGTCTGTTTCCCCTCTTCACTAAGTGCCCAATTTGTCAGTTGATACTACAGCTTACCTTCGATTATTAAGGCTAGCACCCACCAAGGTAGTACTCCCCATGCAGCAGTAACTTCTATATGAGGCCACTGGCTGAGGTAGTTCGTCCGTATGGAGTTAAGATCATATCCTATGCGGACGATACCCAGCTGGTGGTCTCATTAGCGCAGGAGGCTCTTCAACCACGATCAGAGGGACTTACCAAATGTCTGGAGGAGGTGAAGACCTGGATGACTCAGTCATCATTAAAACTTAATGGTGACAAAACGGAGCTCATGCTCCTGGGCCCCGCCGACCCCACATTTTTCAATTCACTGTGGCCCCCCTGTCTAGGTCCCCCCCCGGCCCCGAAGGATAACATCAAAAGCCTAGGGGTATGGCTGGACAGGAGTCTCTCACTCAACACCCAGGCCACAAAGCTTTCAGCCACCTGCTTTGGAATACTCAGGACACTGAAGAAAGTTCTTCCTTTGCTCCCAATGGAGGCAAAGCAGATAGCCATACAGGGCCTGATACAATCACGGCTGGACTCCAACAACGTCCTATATCTGGGTGCACCAGAGTACACCTTAAAGAGACTACAGCTGGTACAAAACTGTGCCGCGCGTACTTTGCTGCAGATTCCTCGCAGATTGTCAGTAAAGGCGGCTCTGACCAATCTTCACTGGCTCCCAGTACGTAAGAGAGTCTTTTTTAAAGCAATGTGTATTGCCCATCAAGCTTTCTGGGATTCGGGTCCTCCAATCACCCGTGATCTTGTAAGCCAGTATCACCCAGGTAGAAATTTGCGCTCTAGTCAGGCCTTCATGGCAGCAGTCCCCAGAGTCAAAAGGTCTAGAACTGGCGGAAGGACGTACGCCTTTAATGCTGCCAAGTTCTGGAATTCCCTCCCGTTTCACCTGAGATCCAATCCTGATCTCGTTTCCTTCCGTAAACAATTAAAAACACACCTATTCAATTCTGTCTAACTTAACTTAGCTTTCCTTCCCTCTTCTTCTGGTTCCCAACCTCTTATCCTTCATTGGTTCCTTTTAGCGCTTGGACGCCTCAGGGCAGCAATCGCGCTGTTATAAATTCACTTTCATTCATTCAACTGACCCCATATACAGATCCATGCCTATTTCAGGGACTCTATTAGGCGTCTGGTGACCCGGTAGAGTTCCAAATGGGCAACATACTCACTTAGGTGGGGGATACATACCAATCTCCTAATGTCCACCCACAATCTGATGGCTGCTTAGAGTATCTTAAATTTTATCTCCATAAAAAATGTTGTCACCACGAATTTATTGTATACGAAATGTGCTTCTGCTTGATATATATATATATTTTTGCATAACTCGTAATACCAGTTGTTTGTGATTCATTGGGTTTTTTCAGCTATTCCCTGCTGTTCAAGCAATAGAATTGGAAATCTGTAGTGGCCAGTCCCCCATGTCACATTGGGTGCATCATACACAGCAACAGTGTAAGTTTCCTTATATACACAACAAGGTTCACAGCAGATGCCACAACAGTAGTTTCCGATTCTCAAACTCACACTCTTGTTGAGTGCATCATAAGAAGCAACAGTGCAAGCTTCCTTGCTTCCACACAAAGTTCACAGCAGAACAGAGACGTTTTAATGCATGGGCAAATTGGGATCTGGGCCAGGGCCCCACCCTTTCAGGGTGGCCCCTGACAGAGTCCGCTCAGTTCTGCAGTCTTGCCAAAATGACCTTGAATATTCTTCTCATTTGTTGTTCATGTAACTGATGTGTGAGAGTCCAGTACAGACATTTTGCAGAGAAATGTTGTGTATATATATTTCATGCAACATCCATAAAAATGTTTCTTTCTGATCAAAACAGGGCCTCGCATATGAGAAATTGAAGGGCGTCACAGATTATTTGCAGTAATTTTGGTAAGCTGCTGCTGTGCCACAATATTTAAAAAAAACATAACTAGCTCTGAATATTAGATGTAAAAACGTTTAGAATTTGGATGAGTGCTCCTGTGCACTGTCAGGGACCTTGTCAAAGATGTCATGAAAGATCTAAAATTGGATCATGAATCCAAAGCTGTTCCAAACAGGTTCCCCAAAATACATTTGGCCAGGGGTCTCCAAAATCCTTAAAATGCCCCTGCAGCAGAAACCGCAAGAGTAGTTTCTGCTTCCCAGACATACACTCCCATTGGATGCATCACAAGTAATAGCAGTGCAAGGTTTCTCAAATAAAATAAAGGGGTCTTATTTACAAGATTTTGCCATAGGGCAGCACCACAGGCCTTACTGCAGCGCTGCCCTACGGAAAAAGAAAAGGACAGGGATGCCCCATATCTATCAGATACTGCACATTCCTGTCCTTTTCCCCAGCGCTGGCGCACAATGGGCTGCCTTGTGCCAACGCAGGCACCTTTGCACCATGATGCAATTGTACCTGCGCTGCAGGGAGGATTGTTTTTGTGCCCGAAGGGAAACCTTCCTGCACAAAAACAATCACAAGAGGCATTTTCCTCTTTCTATGTGTGCTGCAGAATGTAGAACACATAAAAAATGGAAATTTAGGAGAAATAAAGGTATTTTTCCTCATTGCACCTTCCGTACGCCTCCCTTACACCGCCTGTGGAGAGGCGTACATTTTCGGTGCTGCCTCAGAGTTACAGTTCCTCATAAATCAGGGACAGTGTCAAAAAGTCATGGGTGTTTCTGGGAACACCCCCAGCAACACCCATTGTAAGCCCCTTTAACGCAGAAAACTATGTTAATGGGAATGATATATACAAGGCCGCATTAACCCACACAAAGTGGCTTAGAGCTGACTGGTAAATACGGATCAGACCCCTGCGCCACTGTATTGTCGCAAAAAGTGACGATCCGGTGGCGCAGCCACATTTATAATGAGGCCCTAGGTTCACAGAACAAGCCGTTACAGTAGTGTCCGCTTCATTGGCACTCACACACATTATGTACATCATACATAGCCGCAGTGCAAGATATAATAAACACAAAGACCTACATTTACTAAAGGTTCATCAGGCACTCAACTGACACTGTGCCAAATGGCATTTTTAATGTCAAGTAAATTGATGCAAAGTTGCATACCCGAGCTTTCCTGCAAAACCTTAGTAAATAACCCCAATGAATTACAGCTGCATTTCAAACCTTCATCAACCTCTCACAGGGCAAGGCACAGCACAGGAAGCATAAAAGCAAGCATCACTTGCAGGTAGACCACAATAGAACGTAGAGCCTGCCTCCTTATGTATCCATATAATGAAGGTACAGTCCAGCAACATAAGGCCCTGATTTAACAACACTTTGAGCTGGGGTTGCATCAAAATTGATGCAAAACATCACAAAGTGGTGTATGTTGAGTTACTTTCCAGTGCAAATCTTGTTTGGTAAATGAATCCTTACAGTAATGTAAAGTAGCACTATGCACTACGTTGTATCAAGGGGGGGGGGCGTTCATGGGTGATAGATGTTCCTATGCAATCACCTATGTGGTTTGACACTATCTACTAACATTGGAAGAGAGGAATTGCGTTAATAAAATTATACCTCCTCAATGAAGGGTTTACATTGGAGAATAGGGGGCATGTTATCAAGGGGGTTTATCTCCGCTTTTTTGGCTTTAAAAGCCAAGAAAGCAGAGATAAAATTATCTCCCTATTACCTAGCCGTCGCTAACACCAGTTAGCGACAGCTAGTAGGAGATAGCGACCATCTTGGACCCCGCTTTGCATGTCAGTGAAATTTATCACTAATGACATGCAAAGTGGGCGTGCCAAGATGTTAGCGACTGGAAACAGTCGCTAACATCGCTATCTCCTATTGCCAACTTTTGGAGATATTCGCGCTAAGCGCGATTATCTCCAAAAGCTAACACCTGCCCCAGAGCAGTTCTGAGCCATGTTATCCAATCGTAGGTGGATAACATGGCTAAAAGCATTAGCTTGATAATGCATGAATATCGCTGACTTTACAGCGATATTCATGCATTTCGGCTGATTTTTATCGCTTAGGAGATAAACCTTTATAATAGCAAGGTTCCTAAGCGACAAAAATCGCCGCAGCTCGGTGATAAAAATATTGCCGCTAAGCCAACATAGCGATAATTATCGCTAGTTGTTGGTAATATGCCCCAAGATTTTTTTAATGGAAACCTTTTCACCTTTCCATGTGTGCCGTACTATACACAGAGAAAATTGAAAAAAATATTAAACTTTTTCCAAATACAATATTTTGTACTGGAAGGGCACCCTTCCAGTATAAAAACTTTTAGAGGCATCATACAGAGACCATTGCACTATGGTGCAAGTGTGTGTGCCTGACGCAAGGGGCATCCTAAAGTGGGGAGCTTACCTTAGATATGATTATCTTCTGCCCTCTCCATTTGACACAACGCAACAAAGCCACCAAGATTGAGAATTGGCATAATATCTTGGTAAATCTGCCCTGCAGTGTAAACAAAAAGGTGGGAGAGGCACTGGTGCAAATTGCCCCCACAAGAAAACTCACGAAAGGTCTAATTTCTGAGCCCTCTAGCGGTATTTTGCGCAGCCGGCGCATCCCTTTTTTGATGCTCCGGTGGCAATGTGCCAGCTTATTTACAAGGCCACGCAAAGTAACTTTATGTGGCTGTTCATGGCCTTGTAAATATGTGCTCCTTTCACACAGAACAACCATGGAATCTGAAGCATTCCCTGATTTATGAGGAATCGTTATAATGGGAATGTGTCAGATTCTACTGCTACACCAGGGTTGGCGTTAGGGAGGCGCAACGAAGAGAAATGTTTTAATTTCTCTTTTTCTTCTTTTTTCCTCTTTCTATGGGTGCTGCAGTCCGTAGCACACATAGAATGAGGAAATCACCTCAATTGATCGATTTTGTGCAGAAAGGTGTCCCTTACTGCACAAACTCGATCAGCCCGGCAACGCAAGTACCCTTGCACCATGGCACAGGGGTGCCTGCATTGCTGCCTAGCGATGAGAAAGCAAAAGAAACACAATTGATGAACGGAATGCAGAACAAATCATAACATTCACCCTAGTAAAGACATCTGGGTTAAATCCAACATTCTTTTGCTCACCATGCCACCCCAGTTTAGACCTGGCCATATGCAAATCTGTCTTGATCCTGTGCCTCATGGGAACAGTCCAGCCTGAACTGCCAAGACAGGTCCTCCCTGGACCGGAAACAAGCATCCTAGGACCGGTTTCAGGGTTTCACCCCTCTTCAGCCAGGATAGCTTGATTTCAGTGGCACAGTGAGCCCAGGACCCACGGCTGGGCATAGCTGGAGCACTGAGGGCGAGAAAGCAAAAGACACACAACTGATAGACGGAATGCAGAACAAATAAAAACATTCACCCCCAGTCAAGATACCTGGGTTAAATCTGTCATTCTTTTGCTCACCATGCCACCCGAGTTTAAACCTGGCCATATGCAAATCAGTCTTGATCCTGTGCCTCCTGGGAACAGTCCAGCCTGAACTGCCAAGCCAGGTCCTCCCTGGACCGCAAACAAACATCCTAAGACTGGATGCTTGTTTCCAGTCCAGGGAGGACCTGGCTTGGCAGTTCTGGCTGGACTGTTCCCATGATGCACAGGGTCAAGACTGATTTGCATATGGCTGGGTTCAAACTGGAATGGCATGGTGAGCAAAAATTAGGGATTTAGGCCCAGATGTCTGTACTGGGTTGAATGTATGACATTGTTCTGCATTATGTCCATCAACTGTTGTTTTTGCATTTGTCACCCCGAGTGGGACGGGTATGCCCTGACGGGGGTTCCGTGTTCTCCATGCCACTGGAATCAAGCTATCTGGGCTGAAGAGGGTTGAAACCCCGAAACTGTTCCTTGGATGCTTGTTTCCAGCCTGAGAGGACCAGGCATGGCAGTTCGGGCTGGACTGTTCCCATGAGGCATAGGGTCAAGATTGATTTGCATATGGCTGGGTTCAAACTGGAATGGCATCGTGAGCAAAAAAAACTATGGATTTAGGCCCAGATCTCTGTCCTGGGGTGAATGTATGACATTGTTCTGCATTCTGTCCATCAAATGTAGTTTTTTCATTTGCATTGTTGCCTGGCGCCAGCTCAGGGGAAAGTACAATAATGTGCTGTATTCTATAGATACAGTGCATTCCTGCCCTTTTCTTTGGACGCAGGGCAGCACCGTTAGATTCTTTGTGGCCCTACTCTGCCTCAAACCTCGTAAATGAGGCGCTAAAAGTTTACCTCAAATACAAAATAGGTCCAGCGCAGACAGCAGAAGCGGAACCTTCCTGTTACCACCCCACAAAAAAACATACAAATCTCTTCCTCAGTGTGCCCCCTAACTGGACAACATCTCTCTTGTTCCACCAAAATGGACCTCTGTTTGTGCTGCAGGTGCTTAGAAACTGAGATGCAGGCTCTGAGACAGGAAGGGCCCTGGGACGCCAGGGGTCTGAGGAGTAGACTCAGAACAAACACAGCTCTTTGGGTTGAGGCCAAAGCAAACGTCACACAGATCGCAGCCAGGTAACCTGCTTGCTCCTGTGGTAACCGAAAGCAGGCGTATGTGCTGCTTCAATTTATGCCGGGTATTCCAGCTAAAGAGAACAAGAGACAGGAAAAATCCACTTCTCCACTGTCTAAAAACAGGCAGGGGCTCAGCTATTATTAGTGCAGCAGGTGCAGTGGCGCCAGAGCCCATGGATGTGAGAGTCCCACTACACCCCAACTCTGGCTACACTTTAGAGAGAGAACAATGGGAAGGGTGTATTGTTCCTGAATGCTTTAGGGCACAAATCACCCTTGCATCGTCCCTGAAGGAAAGCTCAGTGTGCCTGGGTGGAGGCTTCGAGGAGTGCCCTCAGCTATAACCCACTGGATAAAGGTGGTGGGCCCCCACTCATAGCTCCAGCTTCCCACGCACGTGAAGGCCCAGCAGCATCACATTATTACCATATGACTCAAACCTCCACAGCAAAGGAACAACTGTGCAGTAATTATGCGGTTGACATTCATTTCTCCAGTTTTTGTAGGCCTCTTAACGAGCCTATTGGTATATGGGCGGATATATAAGAAATAGGAAAGTCGGGTACTGTATATACTTTTTTAAATTGACCATGAAACGTGTTTTTTCTGTAGTTGCTAATCTTTATCAAAATTTAAATCGTCACTGCGTTTGGCAATTTCAGATGTCTACATGCAACAAATGTGGCATCATGAAACGAGCGACGGAGACAGATAATGGAGTTGCAGAAATTAGAGATAAAGGGACGAGATATGTGTACATAGATTACTCTGAGACAACACGGAGGTCTGGGCGAGAGGTTGCCTAAGGCGTTGCCACAATGTTTTGAAGTGTTCCCTTGAGATAACATTTCAAAGCCAAACATGGTGCTCTTTTAAGGTATTTGTAAAACAGACAAGAGAAACAGAGCTGATTACTGTTAGTTAAAGCGGGAAA
Organism: Lissotriton vulgaris; assembly: GCF_964263255.1. Taxonomy (NCBI): domain Eukaryota; kingdom Metazoa; phylum Chordata; class Amphibia; order Caudata; family Salamandridae; genus Lissotriton; species Lissotriton vulgaris. The sequence continues at coordinate 1,543,875,693 of NC_141695.1, read as the reverse complement.
TAAAAACTACTGCAGCAGTAAATATTGTTGGTGAAAAGCAATTTTTAATTTGTTAAAGCTAATAAAAAATAAGTGGTGGGGCGAAAGTAGTTCTTAGGAGGCTGCTGCCAGCGCTGCTGAATGACAGAGGTTTGACCTGTACCCAAAGTATCAAGTCTTGATTCCACTTTCTTACATTTCAAGTCTAGCAAATTCACTATTTCAGGTTATTTTTCAACCCTGTTTTCTAATTTTGTCACTTTTTGTCACTTTTGCAATCTTTCTCTTTGAAACAAATTAAGTTCTGGAAGGCGTTAACTTTTCTTTGTGGACTTATTAGGCCTGAAGAATAAGACAACAGACTTATCCTAAATAAGACAAGTAACTCAATGGATTTAATAAAGGGGGCCTGCTGAATACCGCAGGCCTTAATTCCTGGGAGTGCCAGCCATTCCCAATGGGGTCGCAAATTGTGACAGCCTCATTAATATTCATGAGACATGCAATTCGCGACCTTATTGGGAATCGCAAACAGTGTCTCAGAAACTGTTGTACATAGCATTTTGCGATTCGCAAATTGCGACTTGCAATTTGACGCAATTTGCAAGTCGCAAAATGCTATGGTCGTACATCTGGCCCCATGTGCCCTGGCATTCCACAGCTGGACCCCTTTCATTGAAACTTCACACCATCCTTTCCATTACATATTGTCTTAACTATTTGTACTTTTTTCCATGCTCATTGTCTCTTTTCACTTCTTGCAGCACTGCCTTTAGTGAGAGATTATCCTTTTTCCATAACGTATCCCTTGCCTTTTTGTAATGCATACCAACAAGGATTGATCCCTAATGACTGTACGTCACACTTGATTATATTTTTTATGTATTGGTTATAGCAACCTTTGGTGGCTAAGTACATATATATATATACATATCTATAGAGTGAGTTTGACGATAGTATTGTATCATGAAACTTTACTTTAACAATGTTTTGCCATTTTCAGTCCTGTTTTCATTTCCACTGTTTGTGAGATATATGGCACTGATACGATACGCCAATCCACGTGATCAAGCCATTTGTCGGCGAAACGCGTTGTGGATTAAACAGCACTGGCTTTATTTTGGTGTCTCCGTGTTGTTCCTGAGAGCGTGGGTATTGGACTTTGTTACTGAACATTTCTGTGTCGGATTCACTCCGCCGACGTCCACGCCACCTTTCATGGGTCAAGGGACCCGGAAGGAGTTTTTTGGTGAAACGAATACATATCTATAGATATATACCCTTATGATATTATTTTTTATTTCTAGATGGTCCTCAAGATGCACCCCTTGTCGCCCTACTATTGATTTTGTTTAGTACCCTGAAGAAGGTGTGACCAAGATTGTAGGTCTTCACCGAAACACGCTTTGGCGCAGTATTAGATAACACAATGCGATCATTAGGAAATTCAAGGGATAATGCATTGGGCAATGATTTTTAAGAAACAACCTCATCATACATTCATATGCCTAATAATTGAATATTGAAATATTTCATGCATGCACAGTATTTGTGTTATCACCTTTTTGTTTTTTCTTGTTGGCCTGTGATTTCCTGGTATGTGAAAGGGTTGTTTCTTGAACAAATGTGGTGTGAGTGGTTTGGGTGACGCTGCTTTAGTATTATTGGTGGCATTTCCATGGTCAGTTTTGAGGATATAACTATCCCCTTGTTATATATTTATGGACTGTGTGGAATGTCTTGTATTGTGATATGTTTTGATATATGAATAGTTATACAGATATGATTATAATAAACAATATATCTTTTTGAAATAATTCCAAATGATGAGACATTTTCCGATACTCAATTTGCTGTTTGCATATTATTGTTCACAATATATGTAAATATATATTGATTCCGAGATGACTTGGTAAGAGTCTGGTTAAATAAGGTGATGCACCCCGCCTACTGAATTTATAAGGCAGTTGTTCCATTTTCTGCTTATTCATTTGATCCCAAAAGTGTTCTTTTACAGTGTTACCGGATCTACCTTTTTCGTTGCAAGTTTGCCTAAATCATCACATATTCTACATACTCCACACTCCTTTGAACTCTCTTCCCAAAGTGATTCCGTTAAAGTATCATTTTCGCCTTGGGAAGGTAGTGCAAACCTAGCTTCTCAATACAGATCTCTTTTTCATTTAGACATGCAGCATCTTGTGCTGGCAACTCCGGGAGATGCTCAAATCCCCCTGATCCTCCAATCCTAGACAAAGCATTAAGAGTGAGGTTATTTAATCAGCACACACAGATGTCTCACACAATATTACATAGTGACTGAACATCTTCTTCAATTTTCCCTACTTAAGGCTGTTTCTCCAGGGGGGGTGTTAACATTCTCCATGTTTAGTTAATCCCGTAGGACCACAATGCATAAGCTGCAATATTAGTAGGATGCTGTTGTGTTTCACTTAGTATCTTTGTAGGCTGTTCCACATGTTTTATATATATATATATATATATATATATTCAGGCGCTCATATCCTCTTGGTTTGTTATGTTATTGATGACGCCTGGAAAGTTGGTATCATCAATGGTCAGTTGAGAAGCTGGCATCAGCTGTGAGGAGGTGTTGGTCTCTTTCACCGGATTCTCCAATAAAGAATTTAGGGGCATATTACCAACGATTAGCGATATTTATCGTTAACTAGGCTTAGCAATGAATTTTTTATCGCTAAGCATCGCCAGAAATTATCGCTGAGATAACTTGCTATTAACAAGGTTTATCTCAAAAGCGATAAAAATCAGGCGAAATGCGTGAATATCGCTGAGAATACAGCGATATTCACGCATTAGCGACAAAATGCTCTTAGCCATGTTATCCACCTCCCATTGGATAACATGGCTAAGAACTGGTCTGAGCAGGCATTAGTTTTTGGCGATAGCTAGAATATTTCCATCGATACGCCCGCCTTGCTAATAGGCGATAGTGACTGCTTTCAGTCGCTAACAGGTTGGGTACGCCCACTTTGCATGTCATTAGCGATAAATATCGCTGACATACAAAGCGGGCCCTAAACCGCTCGCTATCGCCTAAAGCGGTCGCTAACTGCTGTTAGCGACAGCTTGCTAATAGAGCGATAGAATTATCGCCGCTTAGTGGCCGAAAACGGCCACTAAACCGGCGATAATTGCCTATCGCCCTGCTTGGTAATATGCCCCTTAATTCCAACTAATGATTTCCAGATCGTTTCTTCTTAACAATTTTGGTGATGACTAGGAGTTCCTTCGTGTGTTCTTCCCGGGATCTACTAGAACTCAACTTCAATTTTACGCTACCTTGGACTCTTGAAAAAGCATCCGCATTGTTTGTGAGTATTGCTTTCAACTTACTTTTACATCGGAGACCAACACGATAACTGGACAATTTTTCGGGTGAGCGCATGCATATATATAACACTTGGAACAGCCTACACAAGTGCCCCTTCCCGTACATAAACAAACCTTCTTAAAAAATGCCATTTTGCAACTTTCATGTGTGCTGCATGAAGCAGCACACATGAAAGTTCCCAAATGGCATTTTACGATTGTTTATGTGCAGAAAGAGACAACTTCCTATACATAACCAATGCCCCCTGCACAAACACACCCTTGCACTCTGGTGCAAGGGTGCTTGCATTGGCGTTAAGTTGTTTAACTTATCGCTATCACGGGGGGGGGGGTAAACACAAAGCTGCACCACATTCATGTAAATATGGTGCAGCCTTGCATTTCTGAAGTGGCGAGCGCGTCGTTAAACCCAGGAGACTAACGACATGCTCCACCACTTCATTGTACATATCCCCCTGGGTTTCGTACGGACTGCAACAGGGAGGTTGTTCCTAGCTTGTGCAGCGATAAAATAATATCTATTTATATGTATATAATTTAGTAATAAGCATACAGAATATACCTATAAGCATGTGTCCAGTGAAAGGACACACTCTAGAACTCAGCTGAAAACATCCTTACATTACAGCTCAAGAAAAATAAATCTGTGTCAAGGTGGAGCTCCAAGGGACCCCAACAATTACAGCATATACCAGCATCGAAGGAGGCTTTATGTTTGGTGTCTTAGCAACTGCACAGGGTCAAGCAATATAAGGAGCTAACTAATCTGAGCTCCACTGGAATTATGAAGCAGATCAATCGGCAGGGTTGACTGTAATTGGGCGACACGTAAAAGGAAAATTATGGGAAGTAATGTAGTACATTTTGTGATAGTATTAGTTCATTATCTTGTCATTTTTTCCATTTGTTAACACTGTGGGCATAGCTTTAATTGCATTAGTAGTAGCTTAACAACCAAATGCAGCAATAAGCAACAGACAAATGACCAGTTAACCTTTGCAAAGGGCCTTTTAATGTGCTGAAACATGTTGCCGTGATTAGATTAACTTTTCTTAAGTTTGAACTAGAAACTGATTGTTTTGTTTAATACCTACAGATGGTGCAGCATATGACTTTTTCTGTGGCAGATTTGGCAAACCCATAACAATACCGAAAACACAGTTGACACAAAATCGCATAATTCTAGTGGCTTTGACCAACGCCCAATTATGGCTGTTTTACTATCTGTTCCTACTTGCAGAAGGCCCCAGGGCACATTTGCTGTTCCAGCGTTGCCTTGAGCCTCGGAGAAACAACCCACTGGAAGGAATTGAAGCAGAGGAAACACCTTATTTTAGGCATCAGAGAGATGGAAGTGATAGGGATGGGGCAATGTTGGAGCCCATGTTTTTAACAAAAGGCAGAAAGAACATCCCACTTCGCAAGGCAACAGCTATTGTTAGTAAAGCAGTTGCAGCCTGACTGCTGTCCAGGGGACCGAGGGACACACTGTATCACAATTATGACTGTATTTCTGTCAATAAAGGGCATAAAAGTTCATTTTTCCTTGGTAGAATTACAGCAGATGTCACCTTTTCTGTAAAAAGGGAGGGGATGTGGACTAAGAAAAACAGCTGTCAACTTTGGAACTGGGGAATCGGGTTCAAGTCCCAGTATCGGACATATCACTTACTCTCCAAGGGCCCGATGTAGGTAATCTCGATTTACCTACTTGCAAATACCGAATCATACCGATTCGGTATTTAAGAGTAGGTAAATTGGAAGTAGGCAGATGTAGGTAATTTTTCTTTTTCAATCGGATCCAATACCGATCAGTATTTGCCATTGATTCCTATGGGCCTTGAAGAAGGTGCAAAACGTAATTTTTTTTATTGTCTATGTGCAGGAAGGGTCACCTTCCTGAACATAAACAATCAAGGGCAATGTGCTGTTTCAATGTGTGCTGTACAAAGCAGCATACATGGTAACAGAAAAAACAAGGAGAAACAAAGCATTTCTCCTCTTTGTGCCTGTTTAAGACCAGGTTTTCCCTGATCTTAATTCTGGCGCCGCCTCCCACCCTTGTAAATAGGAGCAGCATTAAAATCAAAGGGTGTTGCTGCAGAACGCCCACTGAATCACCCATTGCTCGCCCCTTTCATGCTAAGCACAACGTGAAAGGGTGCCTTATTTACAAGGCAGCGTTAAGTAATGTTAAGTGGCTTAATGCTACCTTGTAAATAAGTTGAAGCCCCTATTGTCACCTCAACGTCACTTTTAGTGACATTGTGGTGGCAATAGGGGCTTGTAAATATGCTCCGTTATCTGGAGGGAAAGTACCTGCCATAGTACTGACTGGACCTAATTATGATCTTGTGTTTTCCCAGAGTGAATCTAAGGGTATGATGACTCAGCAACCATCTGCTGGGGCACTAGTAGCCAAGGCAAGGCAGCTTGGCCCAAGCAGTCAGATTTTAGAGCAACAAACTTAACCGCAGCTGCGGATACAGGTGCATGTTTAAAGAAGATCTTTCCACCAAGAAATTGATGTTTAGTGAAGATCTTCCCACTAAGAGAGGGAATCCTGCACAACAAAGGAGCATAGTTTCCATGGTATTAAGTGAACCCCTTGGTTAATAAGAATCAAAGTATTTCTCTTTTTCTAGATTTCATGCAAGGCAGAGTTCTATTCTAAACCTAAAATACAGTAAGTGTAACAGTCAATGACATAACCGTCTTCACGTTGAATAGTCTGCAACGTGTAAGATTTTCATTCTGTATACTTTTTTGCCACACTCGGACCTCATTTATGAAGAGTGATGCATCGTTGCGAGAAAACAGTGATGCGTCACTTTTCATTGCGCTCTCCTTGCGATACTAATGATGCATATTTACAGTATGATGCATCATGTCGCAAGGAGATACCGATATGTCAGTATTTCTGACCTATCTATAGGCGCAAAAATGACGCATTGCTGGAGTGTGTCACAAAAGTGACGCAACTCTAGCAATGGGTCATTACACATGGGCAAGTCCCATGTGAAATTTGCCTGCGTCAGTTTTACGCCTGCCATGAGGCAGGCGTAAGATATTAACGCATTTGCATCCTAGAAGTGGCGCAGTGAAATCTCATAGATTTCACTGCGTCACTTCTACGAGGCTTACTTGCGTCGGAACGCCCACCCTGCATACATTATACCTGGCACAGGTATAATGCGGCGCAGGGGTTTACACAGTGAAGCATCTACCTAGATGCGTCACTTTGAAGATATGATGCAACATGGCGCATTTTTTACGCCGCTGGTGCGTCCCAAAAAGTGATGCACCAGTGGCGCAAAAGTGAAGCAAGGGCTCATAAATAAGTCCCTCAATGCTCAATAACATAGTTGCATGAGAGTAAAGGGTTCATTTAAAAACAGTGAAGTAGGTGAAACATGATTATTTGACAGTTCACACCCTTGCTGAATCCATGGTTCTCTTTCTGTATTTAGAGTTCATGATCTGCTAGCTTTACACTGGAAAAGTCTTAGTCAGGTGTGCCAGCTAATACCTTTGACCTGAAGACCCGACTGCCACAACGCTCTCAGGGAATAGTGATAGTTGCCTAGCACTATTTCGAACAAGGTGACCATCACTTTTTCCCCAAAGTATATTGTTTCTGGGTGGGGGAACCACACAATGGCCCACAAAAAGGAGAGAAAACTCCATGCATGTCAGGGACATTGTTTTTTGCTTCTAAAGCAAATATATGATGTTTCATCGCATGCCAACACAACGCATTCCATTACAATGCGGTTGTAACAACGCAAGTGCTGTTAAAACACGTTATCAATTTGACGCACACTTTTACATCGTATATGCCTTTACTACACATGCCATACAACACAAAGGCATGCTTGTTAAAGGGGGAACATCATTTACAACGGGATGTTACAACACGGTTGTAACCACGTAATTACAATTACATCGCAAAGCCATTACAAAGCAAGGCATTACAATGCATATGCTTTTACCATACATGTCTTTACAACAAATGTCGTTGTAAAGGCATGAATGGTAAAGGCATATGTGTTTTACATGTAAGTATAAGGTAAGTATAGGCTTTAGGGTGGGTTTGGGTATTGGGGTGTAGGGGTATAGATTTTGGGGTGCCAAGGTTAATTTTAGGGTTCAGGGTGGACTTTGGTTTTGGGTTGTAAAGGATAATTTAAAATTGTAGGTTAGGGTAGCAAGGGTGATTTTGGAGTTCAAGGTGGGTTTGAGTTTTGGGTGCCAGGGGTGATTTTAGGGTTCAGGGTGTGTATGGGTTTTGGGGTGCCAGGAGATATTTTAGGATTCAGGGTGGGTTTAGGTTTTGGGGTGTCAGGGGTAATTTTAGGATTCAGGGTAGGTTTGGGTGTTTGGGTGTCAGAGTTAATTTTAGGGTTCAGGGTGGGTTTGGGTTTTTGGGGGATCCAGGGGTAATTTTAAGGTTCAGGGTGGGGTTGGGTTTTGGGGTGCTAAGAGTAATTTGAGGGTTCTGGGTGGGTTTCATTTTTGGGGTGCCAGAGGTAACGTTAGGGCTCACGGTGGATTTGGGTTTTGCGGTGCAAGGGTTAATTTTAGGGTTCAGGGTCGATTTGGGTTTTGGTGTGCAAGGGTTAATTTTGGATTTCAGGATGGGTTTTGGGGTGTCGGGGAATTTTAGGGTTCAGGGTGGGTTTGGGTTTTGGGCCACCAGGGATAATTTTAGAGTTCAGAGTGTGTTTGTGTATTGGTGTGCAAGGGTTACATTTGGGGTTCAGGGTGGGTATGGGTTTTGGGGTGACAGGGGTAATTTTTGTGTTCAGGGTGGGTTTGGGTTTTGGGGTCCCAGGGGTAATTTTAGGGTTAAAGGTAAGTTTGGGTTTTGAGGTTCAAGGGTTAATTTTGGGATTCAGGGTGGGTATGGGATTTGGGGTGCCAAGGGTAACTTTAGGGTTCAGGGTGCATTTGGGTTATGAGGTACAAGGGTTAATTTTGGGGTTTAGGGTGGTTATGGGTTTTGGGGTACCAGGGATAATTTTAGGGTTCAGGGTAGATTTGAAAGAGGCACTTGTGTTAAGCATTTCAGAGTACCAACATGAACGCCAAGTAACTGACACAACTCAAGGGAGATTCAAAAGCAATTTCTAAAAATAGAGTGTATTTTTATCTTAATTAAGACACCAAAACAAATGGAATAGCATACATATACCTGGAGTTATTGATTTTTGAGGCAATTTATAGTCAGTGCAAAATGATACAGTTTGTATTATTGGGGTCAAGTGGAGAAACAAATAGTGATAATCAGTCACTTGCAGGTCGGGTTGCATGGAAAGCTTGCAGGGTAAAGGTGATGTGGTTCCCAAGACCAAGCCACGACAGTCAGTTCAATTTTACCTGGCCCCTGAAGCCTGGGTGCAGAGTTGCGCTGGCTGTCCCTGGTGCTGAACAGGAGCTACAGTAGAGCTGCTTTTGGCGCTGAAGTGTTGCTGCAGGGGAAAAAGATACAAAAAACAACAACGGGTGGTTGCTGACATCAGTCAAAGGTCAGATGACATTCCTTCTAGGTGCAGCGTTGAGTGATGGGGGGGGGGTTACTGCCTGGTGACCAACACACCTTAGCAGCGGTAAGGTGAGCAGAAAGTTACTTTGACGTCTGGTGGTCCTTGGGAACGCAGTAACTTCCTGTTATGTTGTGGAAGGCAGAACTACAGTTTCCACAATGCACTAGACCATCTGGATTTAGGCAATTCTTCAGAAGGCCCCATGGCCAGGGATTGTTCAGAACCAGAGCATTTTTTTACCTGCAGTTTGCAGAGGACTAGAGACACTAGTCCATGGGCGAAGGGAGGGTGCTTCCGACTTCCACAAGAGTCCCTTTGTCTGGAGTAACCGAGAGATAGCCTAGAAGGAGTCTAGATCAGGCAGTTCCAGGACTGTTGCCACGGGTGCAGAGTATCCCTCTTTTTCTTTGTGCAAGTCTTGTTGTTGCAGACACAGGTCTCTTCTTCTGTCCACTTTGATGCAGATTTCCGGGACTTAGGTTCTGGTGTTAGGGCTGTCCCTTATATCCTATATTTAGGGGAGTTAGTGGTGTGGGTGTGGGAGCAAGTAGCCAATGGGCAGCTATTCCCTACAGCTAGTCATCCCTGAGATTAACCCTCTATTCTGCAACTTCTAAAAATGGCAGAACCCTTCTTCCAGTGTACAGAGTGGGCTGACCACCCTGGACATGTGGCTAGCCTACTGGAGGTATACACCTCCTTGACTATCTAATATCCTACCTGTCCAGGTGGAGGGCCCTTAACAAACCCATAACTGCAGATTCACTAAACAAGCATACCCAGAGGTTGGGGAAGGTTGCAAGACACAACATGCTTCAGAGCAGCTGCCTAGGAGAGCCTCGCCAACATCAGACAACAAGGTGCATTTCTAGGCACCCTAGGCAACTTAAAAGCAATTTAGATAAAATGTATGCCACAAAAAAAGCCTAATGTACCCAAAAACTCAAACTAGTGGTACAATGTGACATGGGGAAGATGGACCTTTTGGAGATTGTAAATGTGAAGTAAATGATACTACTAAAATCTGAATTAGGTGAGGGTTAGTACATGATGATATGCAGTTGCAGGTCCCAAATATTTTCTTAGGAAGGCTATGGCTGGCACTGCCCACCTAAACTGATGTTGCCACCACTTGCATTTTGTCCTTTTCACCAATATGGTTCCTATGTCAGTCCAGTTGCTAGGTACATTGTGATATTATTCCCCAACTACATCAGAGTTACAGAAATACCAATACAAAATGTTGGATTTTGCTATTTGTTCCAAGTAAGCATGGTTTCACATTAATGCAGTATTGGATCGATCCTCAGCTGTTCCATGCCTGTTTGATTTGCTTGTACAGTCATGTTCTTCCTTAACATTCTGACAGTTGTAGCACCACATTTATGTTGGAAAACAAATCACAACTACTTCAATGAATTAAAAAAATAATTGCTACATTACTTGCCTACCAAGATTTGTGCGTGGGAGCTTTTATCTATTTTGGCTGAGGTTCTAAATCTAAATCTAGTCATACATTTCTGTATGTTGCAGAGGGGGGCATTTAGGAAGTATAATGTCTGCCTGGATCATACTGGTTCAAGTCAACCAATAGAAGGCAAACAAGTGTCTCTACCAACTTGAGGGAGTTTTGGGGCCTGGTCAAGTCCTGTGTGCCAATGGTGTGACTGTCACTTTGCCATGGTAGGAGTGCCGGTCATGATATATAAGTATATGCTTGCCTGCCCCAAATAGTATTGCTGCAGCGACTGCAGATGATCCTTCGAGCAAAATGTTCTACTACTTGGCCACCATACAGACAGTGCAATTATGAAAAGATCCATGGACCTGTAACAAATGCAAAGGACATTACATTCTTTTGAATTTCCATGGGCAAGCAGAATTGAGTTTTTACACATACTCACTTTTTTTAGACAAATCATCAAGCAGGGGGCAATAAATATAATGTATTTTCTCTCCTGGGCATTCCCCTGCTTGAATTACATATGTCAAGCAATTAAAATTGAATGTGTGATTGACAGAACACATATTTTACTTATATTATTATGTTCTGCAGTGTGATAATCAAGGATTGCTGGAATATATTTGTAGTATTTTATCTTGGCTCTGACTGTTCAGTGTTTCATTATTTGTTTTTGATTTCTTTCTTTTTCCTTTTTTTTTTAAAGATTTTAATTTTAAGCCATGATAACAAAAACAGAATACATAGGTATGACATTTCAACCCATCCACCCCCCACCCACCACAAAGAAGAAACAACAGTGTATTGAAAAGAGATGACAGGCGCAAAAAAAAGAGAATAGAAGAGAAGGAGAAAAAAGGGCAAAAGAGAAGAAGCAAGAAATCTAGGTGGCACATAGCTGTCGGGTTTGAAGAAAGAAAAAAAAGAAGAATAACGAAGAGAGAAGCAGAAGAGAAGAAAGGAAGGAAAAAGGAGAAGAAAAAATGGCAGAAAGAAGTAAAAAGGCAGAACATCCTTGAAACATAAAAGAGAAAAAGATTATCTTAATGCCCCGGTTGCTCCAGACATGAGGACAGTTTTCCCACACCTCCAGTCCCTTTTTCCGTCTCTTACACCCCTTTTTGGCATAGACAGCTTTTTCCAAATGGTACGTAGCCACTAGTCTGGCCAACCACTGAGGAAATGAAGGGGGGACAGAATCCAGCCAAGCGGAGGCAACACAAATCCTCCAAACTGCCATGGCAATAAAAACAAGTCCATCGCTTTTGATCCTGGGGGATTCACACTGGGTCCCCAGCAAGATAACTGTAGGGTTTAATGAAATGGACTGAGAAGAGATTTCACTTAACAATTCCTGTATACGAAAAAGTGTTGAGGCAAGTTTCGGACAAGTTGCAAAAATGTGGATTGAGTCAGACCCGAAATCAGAGCACTGAGGGCATAATGTCCCTTTGCCTACTCCCCACTTAGCGATCTTACTAGGGGTAATGCACAAAAAAAAATAGTTTTAAAGTGTTGTGCCTGCAGCTTGGCTAAAAGTAAAAAATGTTGTGAGAGGGCTAAAGAGTTATAAAAGATACTATGCGGGGAATCAAGTTTTATGTGCCATTTGTATGCGATGGTATGCAAGTCATCTGGGGTTTGCCTATTAAGGATGTTATATATAAGACCAATTCAGGGGGTCGAGGCATTGCGCAGTGTGTTAAGAAGCTCAACTTCCTTAAACCCAATGCCCCCCCCAACCTTCCTAGAAAGCAAATCGTAAATGGCAAGATACCTGAAGGCATCTTAGTTTTTCAGACTAAATGTAGCTTGTTAGTTTGAGAAAGATTTTACTCCCTCACTGGTGATCAGGTCCCCTAGTTTCGTAATGCCAGTAGGACTTTCCAAAGATAGCTGGTAGGTTGGGAGGCGCTAGGGGGTGCACAGCGGAATGGCTGCCTGAACCGCAGCTCCGCCGGGCGATCACCTGCAATGTGATCCACTGCCGTTTCAACCCCGCTAACACGCATTTCACGGACATCCGCGTGTGGGGGAAGATGTGGGGCGTCAGAGGATCTGGTGAGACGCGATCACCACCCCTGCTTTTGTGGCAATTACTGCGGCGATTGTGGTGAGGACGGCCTGCCTGACAAAATGGCCGACGGCGCCTTGCGGACCTCCAGCGAACACGGCGGACTCGGCGAGGAATCGACCTGCTAGCCCAGCGTCCACGGCCTGGGGGTAAGAATCTGCTACCTGGCCCAGAGTAACTGTTGTGTCCCGCTTTTGCCCCCGGGCGCTGCCGGCTGAGTCTGCCATCACCCCGAGAAGCGTGCCTGACAACATGGCGGCACCTCTTGCTGCGGTAGCAGTAGCTTCATCCTCGCGCCAATAAACTTGAGCTCGGCAGCGCCGAACTCGCTGACCGGCGAATCGGAGCAGGGTGCTGCAGGACATTGCATTGCTGGGCGTGAGAGCACGGGGACTGCTCATTACTGGCGCCCCGTCACCGCATAATCTGGTGAGCCGGGGGGAGGTTTCCTGATCCAACGGGAGGCTCAAGCAGCGTGAGTACGCGCGGAGGGGATCGCACTCCCTAGACTGGCTGACTGCGGTGGGGACCTCCCGGAGGCAGAGGCGCGCCTATCACCTGAGCCCACACGATTGCCGGCATTCGCTGGCCACGTCCCTCCCATAGCCCGCATAACCTGGCACAGGGCTCCTGACGGCAGCTGACCAGCTACAGATTTAATCCCACGTGCAGCTGCTTGCTACCATTGACGGGAAATCACGGCGATAGCAGTGCGAATAACGAGGGCGTCTGGGCCCACATTGCGGAAAGTGCAATCACCTACGGCCACAATGGGGAAGCCGGATAAGCAGCAGCCAAACAAAACTTTCCTTTGATAACAGGAAGGCGACGAAGCCTGCAGAGGACATGGCGGAGACAGGCGGATCCTCTGAAGCGACGCTAAATAACAACATAGAAAAGATTCTGTTAGCAATTCAATCGAATCTGCAGGACATAAATGGCAAACTGGACAATCTGACATGCAGGATGGATGGCATGGCCGCTCGTCAGGAAAAACATGGCGAACGTCTGGATGAGGCGGAAACGAGGATATCGGCCGTTGAAGACGAAGCGCGAACCTCCACCACCAAATGCGCGGGAATGGAACGGATCCTGGAGGTGATTAAAGCGAAGGAGGAGGATTTGGAAGCGCGCTCGAGGCGCAACAACGTGCGGATCACAGGCCTGCCGGAATCGACCAACACAGGGCGAATGGAGCACTACATCGAGGGTCTGTGTAGGGATCTCTTTGAGCGGAGGCCCTGTCGCAGATCTTCATTGTGGAGAGGGCACATAGGTCGTTGGGCCCCAAGCCCCCGCCCGGCGCTACACCCAGGCCGATTGTGGCGCGGATTCTCAACTATAGAGACAGGGACACGATCCTCAGGCTCGCAAGGGAGAAGGGCAAAATCACCCATCAGGGCAACTCGCTGGAGTTTTACCCGGATCACACGGTCGCTGTTCAGCAAGCGCGTAAGGAGTACACCGCAGTGAAGGCTAAGCTACGTGAGTTGAACATTGGCTACTCTATGCTATATTCTGCCCGACTTCGAGTGGTGTGGAAGGAAAGGACGATCGTACTGGCGACACCTAAACTTTGTTAAGAAGATACAACGTGAGGTAAGGTCGGAGTCCCAGAATGATCAGCACAGAGACTCGGACTGAAGCTGCTGGTATTACCCATCGTTGAACAGCGGTGAGTTTTGCGATAAAGATGGCTAACATAGACTGCTACATGGCCATTCTCGGCCGTACTGGGCTGCGCCGTATGGTGCGAGACTCCTGAGGGCAGGGCTGGGCGCCTTTACTAAAACATGGGCATTGGAGGGGTTGTGTCCTGATGGGGTGACGAGGGCTGGAGTACACTCCTGTCCTGAACTGTGACCTACATCTGTGGCTGGCCCTTGCTGCCACGTTCCCCCTGCTGTGAAGTTGGTCGCGCAGCCACGACTGATTGTTCATTTCTCTGATGCTGGGGGCGTTTGGTCAGGCCCTTCCTCATACGTAGGCTCACTGACCCTCCTATTGGGTATACAAGGGCGGTGGAGGCAGGAGAACATTTGACATTACGCTGAAACCCCGTTGCGGGGTGTAGACTCACAGCTGAGAGCCCGCGCCTGCCCACCTCCATTTACCTAAATACATGGGTTCATGTACTTGCTGTCTGTAAAGCGAGCTGACCTCTGGCCGGTACGAGACTAGTTTCAAGCATATCCATCTATTGATTGCGGGATGTGGTTACTTTTCCCATCTGTATACGCCACTAATTGCACACATATGGGGAGTTGAAATGGGTAAATGGGGACTGTGAAACAATGGACACATGTATTGCGAATATGTTCAGTTTTTCTAGTATCGCCTGCACCCGTCCACCGGGTGGAGAGTTGTGCTCCTGGTGGTCCTCCATGAGGGTAGTACCCAACACGAGTTCTTAGAATGAGCACAGCATTGTTGGTTGTGTGGTTGTGGGATTTGTGCTCTGAGGGGATATGGCTTCGGCAGGTTGGGGTTGCTGGAGTGGGTGGGTTTTGGGAGGGGGGGATGTTTAAATGTTGACGAAGACCGAAGACATTGCAAATGTACACATTTTTGGGTTCTCCACGGAGTGGGACTGGCGATCATGCGTATGTTTATTGTACTGAGTGTGGGCAGGCACCGGGTATGACACTTGAATGTGCAGGGATGAGTTGTATTACATTATTTACGGATGCCAGGTTCTGAAAGGGGGGGCAGGCTGGGCCTAAACGTTCTTACATGGAACATACGGGGGTTCTCGCGTCCTCAGCAAATCAGACAGGTTTTTGCTAGCCTTACTAGATGGAACATTGATATAGCATTCCTGCAGGAATCACACCTCGCTCCAAACACTCACGCTACATTGGGGTCGAGATGGGCAGGGTCATCATACAGGGCCTCATACTCCTCCTACTCCCGTGGGGTGCTTATATTGATTAAGAAAGGAATCCACTTTGAGGCACAACACGTGACGCAGGATCCCTCTTGCAGGTATGTGCTTGTAGCGGGTACACTGAGGGGACAACACGTGACACTCCTTAATGTATATGGTCCGAATACTGACACACCGGAATTCTTTCGGGACGTTTGGGGACATTTGCAGCAGCATGCCAACACGCACATGTTATGTGGGGGGGACTGGAACGTGACACTACAGGACGGACTAGACCGCTCCTCACGTTCATTGGAGCAACACAAGCAGTCGAGACTGATGGTGGGTCACATGATGGGAGATCTGGCCCTGGCGGATCTTTGGAGGCTACAGCACACCGACGCGCCAGGCGCCACGCACATTACCGCATCTCAAAATAGTTGGTCAAGGCTAGACTACTGGTTGGGTTCTAAGGACGTGGCGCTGTGGGTTCGTAAGCTGCAGGTGCTGCCACGCACATTGTCAGACCACAACCCGGTCCTACTACAGCTAGACATTCCACATTACACACCCCCCCCTTTCCAATGGCGATTTAATTCCCAGGCCCTCACAGACCCGATCTATGTTGACACTTTGACGAAGGCAATAAAGGACTACTTCGATATTAATTCACAGACTACGGAGGACCCATGTCTTCTCTGGGAAGCCTTCAAGGCCACAATCAGAGGGGTCTGCATAGGAACTACCATAGGGGTACTCAAAGACATCAGGTGCCAACTTCGCCGCTGCGAGAAACAAATAAGGGACTTAGAACTGCTGTATGAGGCAACGCAGGATGTTTCACTGCTGCCCACATTGCGCGACATACACACTGAACATGCAGAGTTTGTAGCGTCAGAAATTAAATACTTGGACCGCAAGCATGCAGCCAGAGCCTTCGGGGAGGGGGGTAGACCAGGGAGTGTACTGGCGCGAAAAATATGCGAGGGTCGGGGACAATCGGCGATACTCCGAGTCAAATCAGGGGAGGGTGTATTACAAACGCACTCAACTGACATATTGAACTGCTTTGTGGACTCCTTTAGCACGCTATACCAATCTCAGCCCACAGCGGAGGAAACGTACGAATACTTGCATGATGTGGCGATTGGATGGCTATCGGACGCACAAAGGGAATACTTGGCTAGGCCCATCACAGTGGAGGAGGTGACTGAGGTGATCGCTTCGCTGCCAAATGGCAAGGCACCGGGCCCTGACGGGTATACATCCGAATTTTATAAAAAGTTTGTGGATGTCATTGCCCCCTACTTGGTGGACATGTATGGTACCTCCTTTGAGAAATCGTTGCTCCCCCCCACGCTGAGGGAAGCGCTGGTCATTGCACTTCTGAAGCCGTCTAAGGACCCGGAAGAGTGCGATTCCTACAGACCTCTGTCCCTGATAAATGTAGACTCGAAAATCCTTGCGAAAATGTTAGCTGTTCGGCTGTCCCCTCTGATGACCCGCCTGGTCCTTCCGGATCAATCGGGGTTTGTTCCCACCAGATCCACCTCGCATAATACCAGATCCCTGTTTGCGCTTTTGCACTACCTGCGACCCTCAGTTAGAGCGGTGTCTGTAATGCTGGACGCCGCGAAAGCGTTCGATTCTATTGAATGGCGTTATATGCTCACCGTCCTTAACAGGATGGTTTTCCCTAAATGGTTTGTCCAGTGGATCTCCTTGCTGTATACGCAACCGTGTGTAAGGGTCCGGATCAATGGCTATGTTTCAGCTCCGTTTGGCATTGAGCGGGGCACGAGGCAGGGATGCCCCCTGTCCCCCCTGCTTTTCGCGCTGGCATTAGAGCCCCTAGCGT
Source organism: Lissotriton vulgaris (assembly GCF_964263255.1). Lineage (NCBI taxonomy): Eukaryota > Metazoa > Chordata > Amphibia > Caudata > Salamandridae > Lissotriton > Lissotriton vulgaris. Next base: position 1,543,858,536 of record NC_141695.1, on the reverse strand, counting down.
GCATAGTGCGGCAAAACTATAAGGAATCGGCACTGCAATTTATGGCCAGACCGCTCCACATATCGCTCTATGCAGACGATATGCTGCTATACGTCCGTGACCCTGAGATTCATCTAAACCCGCTACTTAGAGAATACATCCGATTCGGGGGACACTCGGGGTTAGCGATCAACTGGTCCAAGTCCTCAATCATACCTCTCACCAATACTACAATGCCCTTTGACATTGATTACCCGCTGGAGTGGCAGCAAGACTCGATTCGCTACCTGGGGGTCATGTTCCACAGGGATCCAGGGGAAGTCATGCGAGCAAACTATGGGGTGGTACTCTCTAAATTGGAAGATAAGATCCGTCGTTGGGTCCATTTGCCTCTATCGCTAGCGGATAGAATCGCGATCGTCAAAATGAACGTGTTGCCCAAGCTGCTGTACCTTTTTAATAACATACCCATCACGCCAACGCGAGAGGTATTCCGCTGCATAAAATCCCTGACGCTGACCCTGATATGGGCGGGTAAACAGGCACGTATTGATCTGCAGACACTGACACTCCCGATTGCGCAGGGCGACTTCGGGGTGCCTGATTTTCTCCTATATTACCTCTGTGCCCAGGCGCAGTATGCAGCGTATTGGTACCATGAGGTCCCCTATCTCACCCACACGGCTATAGAGGAGGGTGATGCCCATCCTATCCCCTTATCTGCGATCCTATCGCACACCAGACCACCACCACATACAAAGGATATAAACACTGTGGATACCACGATTAAAGCATGGAACAGGCTTGGACAGCTGGCTCGCAAAACCCCATTATATGCACCGGGCATGCCATTACACTACCATCAGGCGCTATCCGTCACTAACGAAAAGGTGGGGATGTCCTTACTGACTCGAGCCGGGATAGACAAATTAGGTGATGTGTTTCAGGGAGGCACATTCATAGGCATAGAACAATTGAGTTATATCCAAAACCAAACTCCTATGTTTCGCTTCACATACTATAGATTAACCAGGGCTTTGAGGGAACATTACCCGACATTCCCAGCGGAACCGGAATGCCTAGCACCTCTACAGATGCTGATTACTACACGAGACCTGTCATATTTAGTGTCCAGACTGTACACTGCTGCGCAATCAGAAATAGCAGGGCACACGCTTAAGGCTAAGGGGCGGTGGGATGCGCTACTAGATGCTCCATTAACGGATGAGGAATGGCACAGCTCCTGCGCATTAACACAGATACTGACGCCCAACGGCAATCTGAGAATTATTCATTTCAAGTTTATTCACCAGGCCTACTACACACCGACAAAACTACTTACATTTGGATTGCAGGAGGAAGACCGGTGCAAGCGGTGTCACAGGGAGGGTGCGGACTTTGTACATCTGGCCTGGGCGTGTGCGAGGGTGGCGGGGTACTGGGAGGAGGTCACCGCCACACTAACGGTCATGTTGGAGGAGGAGGTGCAGTGCACACCACAAGTCTGTTTGCTAGGTATTGTACCCCAATTCAGAGCGCTGAAACGCAAGTTCTGTGCAATCGCCTTGTTATTAGCAAAGAGACAGGTGGCGCAATGTTGGCACAGCCGTAGGGTACCGACGAAAAAGGTGTGGCTCCATGACATGTCCACATGCAGGGATAAACTACAAACATATGAAGAGCACTTACCGGTGAAATCGAGACCGAAGGACGTGTGGTGTTTCTTAACGGAATACCTAAGCACATTGCAGGAAGGTGAGGGGGACTAGCTTGTCTGATGGTTATGTGGGCGTGGGTGAGGCTTGGTGCGCTACTTCATGTCTGCTGTAGGTGACCTTTGAGGGGAACCGGTGCCACGGTTACATTCACTGTCTAGATGAAGTGTGTGGGCAATGAAAGGTCTTCAGTTGGGGGATGTTGAATTGTTCTTCTTTATAAAAAAGACAAAATGTAAGACTCATATCGACTGTCGGCTAAGAGACCTACGGAGGGTGTACAGGGCGGCTCTGCCTGAAGTTATTACACTAATCCTCATGGCAAACTTGTTGTTTATAGGATGTCCATCGTACAGTGGCGAGCCGGCCCCAGAGTTGTAGGCTCATGCTGTGTAATTTGCTTTGTGTTAATAAAGGTCTTACGCAAAAAAAATGTAAAAAAAAAAAAAAAAAAAAGATAGCTGGTAGGTTGCTATTGTTAAGTGTGGGAGAATAGTAGTTGAATCTACCCAGCCGGAAGCTTCTGCGGATGTTGCAAAAGACTTCGTAAGAGTTTATTAGGGTCTTAAACCGCACGCACTTGTAGTATCCAAAGAACATCTCTCGGAGCAAGCATCCCCAGTGCTGTTTGCCCAGCAGAAGTTGAAAGGGCGAAGGAGGTCCAGGTGCAGGAGGGAAGGGTGGTTCCCTCACTAGTTCAGAGCTTTACTGCAGCACTGAGGTCCAGTAGTATAATATGATGTTGGGAAAGGACCAGCCTCCTCTTTCTTTCAGGAGCGAAAGCTGCTTTAGTGCCCGCTTAGGTTGGGAGTATGCCCAAATAAATTGTGGGAAGATTTGTTGGAATTTAAGCAGATTTGCTTTGCTAAATTCCAGAGGTATGGTATGGAAGAAATAAAGAAGTTTAGGAAAATATGTCATTTTTATGACATTGCATCTGCCCACGAGAGTTAGGTGAAGATTGTCAATTTGTTTTAGGGCCTGCTTGGTATGAGCAGCAAGAGGTGTTAGGTTGTCTGGCACAATTTCGTCCATATTGGATGAGATGCAAACCCCAAGGTATTTAGCCTTTGATACTACCCTGCCGTCTACCCAGGTAATTTGGTTGTTTACTATTATTTGTGTTTTGTTTTTATTCAGGGCATATCCGTATAGTCTCCCAAATTTTTGAGCCTCCCTTTCTAGAGCTAGTATACTGTTCGCAGGGTCAGGGGAGGTAATGGCCAGATCGTCAGCGTAGGACAAGATTTTAGTGTTAGTGCCCTGGAAGCTGACCGGTAAAATGTCAATGATTCTTTCAATTTGTTTGATAAATGGGTCTAAGTAAAGAGCGAACAACAGAGGGGAGCAGGGGCAACCCTGCCTGGTACCTCGAGAGATGTTAAACTGGCCAGTGAGTTGCCCGTTTATGGATACACAGGCCGTGGGTTCAAGATAGAGTGCCTGCACCGCCTGTGTAAGCTTTGTCCCAAATTGTTTTTGATTTCTGATGAGTTTCTAGACTGTTGATAATTACTTGTCTATTTTATTGTTGTTGTTGATAAAAACACTATCTTGCAGAATGAAAGTAAGTGAAAGAGCATCATGTCACTCTCTGTTAACTGTTTATTCTGAGAGTTTTTATAACAGTTAAATAATGTTAAAAAGGCTGAGCAGAAAGATAGTAGGTTTAGAGAAGAGACCTTCATGCCAGGAGACAGCTGGACAGGCCATGCGGGAATCACATCACCAATTCTAATTGAAGGCTACTAAGGAGGCATTTCACCTCCTCACTGGCTGAACATAGTAGTTGTGCTGGCCTTCCATTTCAAGACTGGAAGGCCTTGCTAATATATCAAACACAAGTCCTATTGTTCAAACTGGTAGGCTACTGTGAACCATCTGTGAAACTCAAAAGAGGTTTTTTTCTGCTCTGCTAGAATTAGTTAGACACAAAGAAGTAGTAGAATGTTTGTAGAATTGCTATAAATATAAAACAGAAATCATACTGGAGTATTGTCTTGTTCACACTTTTGGTAAAACCTTCCAGCTGCTATTGTATTTGTCTTCTATATTTTTACAATTCATATTGTGTGCACTAGACTATGATTTTGGTACAGACAAAATGTATGCCACGTGTTCTGGTGTTCTTGACTGGGCTATTTCTTAATGAAAAAAGATTTTGGATTCCACTAACTATGTCTCATGAGTAATTGATCATTACATGAAACACATCTCAGGTAAATAAACATTGCTCAGTGGGTTGTAAAATAGTTGCAATACAACTAGTTATTTTGATTCGGGTTAGCACATTGACAGAGTCCTTGGTGACAGGGGGTCTAAAAAAACAAACTCTATATCTCCAGAAAATCTTGACAACAGATCAGGGCATTATGCTGAAGGCCATTTTGAACAGTTGACAACAAGCATAGTAAGAACACAACTTCCAACTCTCATGCAATCACTGTTTCATATAGCCAGGAACTGGAAGGGCTGCACAACTGGGGAGCTCACATTTTCCCCACTATTTTCCCACTATTTTCCACTGTGATGGCATGGGCTAAAGAAATATTTCAGGGCCCGATTTGGGTGTCGGGAAGAGAGCTTCTGACTAGCGGCCAGAGGCTCTCCGCCCGACATCCTGAGCTTTCCCTCCGACCGCTGTATTTTGATTATGGTGGTCGGAGGGAAAATCACAAGGCAATTCCATTCCTCTTCTGAGCCCGTTGGAGCAGGAGAAGTGTAGAAATCCCTTCAAAGACAGCGGAGTCAGGCTAGGCTCCGCCGTCAGGATTAAAATGTTGGTTTCCGACAGCCTGTCCATGTCGGCCTTAATAACATGGAAACGCTGTCATAAAGCAACATTGGAGTCCCGTAGAAGAGCCCCTTTCCCCCTGGCCCTCCGTTTGGTGCCCCCTGAAAATCCCTGCACCCTGAGGCAGGCACCATGAGGTGTCTGCCACATGGTGCAGGGATTTTCCCAAACATCCATTTCTCAATGGGAGCTTGTGCTGAAGGCAGTGTCCATCTGCTGCACAAGCTCCCATAAAGACATGAGTTTGCGACTGCACCACATTCTGAAGGTGCACAAAGGCCCATGCCCAGCACCAGAAATCCTGGCTCCCTTCCAACCCGTAGATACACCACCGCCGAGCTCCGAGACCTGGACCCCAGACACCACAACAACAACAACTGCTGCCACACCAGTCCACGTTCCACAGAAGGTCCTTTCTCCTGCCAGTATTGTGCCTTCTTCTGCAACACCTACACACACAAATACCCCCATGCCGATGATAACAAACCAAGATCAAATCCACTGCCTCACTTCTCAATGCACGTTAACTCAGCAAGCAAGCCAACATGATCTGGGACACCATCACATCCAATGGCATCTTCCTCACCACAACCTGGCTAAACCCTGCATCTGCACCCAACATTGCCTCAGCAACCTCGGAAGACTACACGATAGCACACTGAGACCACATCACCAAGCTATGGTGGTGGAATCATCATCATCCACAATAAAACCTTCCACTGCACAGCCGCTACAGACAACACCACCTCAATGCTGGAACACCTTAACTTCCAACTCCATACCAATGGCAAAACCACCATCATATTCAGCCTCACCTACAGACCCCCAGGACCATGCCCCAGCTTCTGCATAGCCATTCCCTAAATTCATTGCCCCGCTCACCATTGAATCCAAACACCAACATCGCCCTCACCCAACTAGTCACTGACCCCATGCACTACACCCTATCTTCACTCCAGCAACAGAGTCAAGCACTGCCATGTCACTGAGATCACCTGGACGGACCACGCTATAGACCACTTTACCATCACAGGATCCTCCGGCACCACCATCAAGCCGCCAGCACTTCACACCAATGCTGGAACAAAGTATCAGAGAGCCAGTGGACAGACGGCCTCAACACCTCCCGCTCCGATACCACAACAGACCTAGATCAAGCTGTCAAGAACGTCTTCACCTCAATCACCTACAGAGCCAACAGAGTCATCTTCATCAAGCCAATCAAACAGACCAGCTGGTTCACTACTGAACTAAAGAAGACCAAAAGCAACTGCAAATGACTAGAGAAGAAATTGTGCACCAGCGAGGAGACCACAGACCATGCCACCTTCAAGACATCCTTCAATCAATACCATAAACTCCTGAAAAAGATAAAAAAGAATGCCCTTGCTGATTGCATCAAAGCCTGAATCAATCACAGCAAAGAATTATTCATCCTCATAAGGGATTTTTTCAACCGATCAGCCACCGAAAACATCATTACCCCCTCACAAAAACTCTGCAACACGTTAGCCAACTTCTTTCATGACAAAATCTCCACCATCTGCAAAGACTATGCACACCAGCCCAATGTCACTGACATACTCAGTTACCCCAAACCAACAGATCCCAACCTCGACAACCTACTCACTGCCCAGGACTAGCTCATCACTCAAAACACCCAACCATTGTGAACTTCGTCCACTCAGGAGCACCCACGGACCCCTCTCCCCACCACATTTTCAACCTCAAGAGCAACAGGATTTGCAACAAACTCCCCACCATTATCAGTGCATCCATCACCACAGCCACCTTCCAAAAGCAATGGAAACATGCAGAAGTCAAACCCCTTTCTTAAGAAACCCTCTGCCAACACCGGGAACTAAAGAACTACCTTGCCATCTCTCTGCTCCCTTTGCTCACAAAGTCCTCAAAAAGGCCATAAACTGCCAATTCACGGACCACCTAGAAAACCACAATCTTCTAGACACCTCCCAATCTGGATTCCACACCAACCACAGCACAGAAAGTGCCCTGATCACTGCCACCGATGACATCAGAACCCTCCTGATGGGGGAGAAACAGTGGCCCTGATAATCCTTGAACTCTCAGTAGCTATCAACACAGTATCCCACCACACCCTCATCAAGAGACTTTATCACATTGGAATTCAAAGGCATGCCCTCAGATGGATCACCCCATTCCTCACCAGGAGAATCCAGAGGCTCCACCTACCACCTTCACCTTGGAACCCAAGAGCATCATCTGTGGCATCACTCAAGGCTTGCCTCTCAGTCCCACACGCTTCAACACCTACATGACACCTCAGGCCAGCATCATTAGGACCCATGGACTACATATCATATCCTACACCGAAGACACCCAGTGCATCCTCTCGCTATTAGAAGCACCTCCACCACTAAGGCCAAATTTCGCACGTGCATGATGAGAATCACTGACGGGAGGAAGGACAACTACCTACAGCTCAACACTGATAAAAGGAAGTGTTGATCTTCGGAAACAATAGGTTTCCATGGAACAGCTCCTGGTGACTTTCCGAACCGGAACCCTCACTCACACTGGCTGACTATGCCCACAACCTTGGCATTTTCCTGGACAGCAACTTCACCATGAAAACCAGATCAAAGCAGTTTCTTCCACTTGTTTTTTCCTTCTTCGCATACTCCATAAGATCTTCAGATTGGTCCCCGTCAACACCAGATGGATCATCACTCAAACACTAGTCACTAGCCGCTTGGACTATGGCGAAGGGGATGGCTACTCTCCATAGCAATCCCCACGCATACCCTGAAGAGACTCCAGACTATACAGAACACAGTGGCCAGATTCGTCCTCGACTTTCCCAGCCAAACCCACATCACCCCTCACCTCAAGAAGCTACACTGGATTACCATTCGGAAGACATGTCAATTCAATATGCTGACCCATACCTACAAGGTCTTTCACAGTTAAGCTCCAGCATAAATTAAGGACCGCCTGAACTTACACCAACCCTCCAGACTCCTGCGCTCTGCCTCCCTCTTCCTCACACACATACACCCCGCATCCATCATAGCAACAATGGAGGATGCTCCTTCTCCTACCTCACCGCCAAGTCTTGAAATGACCTCCCCTAGTTCCACCTCCAATCCTCCATCTACCTGGAGCAACACAGTTCTCACCACCTGGATACCCTCCTGGGTAATTAGCTGTTCTTTAGTAGTCTTGATTGATTGATTGATTGATTGATTGATTGATTGATTGATTGATTGATTGATTGAAAGGATCGTTCTTGGATTGCGGCATGGTGGTTATTTATCATGTGCCTTTATTTCCACCTGGTGCAAGTGGAAATGGGTCAAAACATTTTCTCAGACTCTGATTACTGTGGATTGCAAAAGAAAAACATGTCTGCACCTACCAATCTTCACACATTTACAAGAGGACATAAATGGCAGTTTAGCCTTCATATCAAGTGCTTCCCTTTCTTTCCAATAAATGCATTGCTTACCGGAGGAGTACTAACTCCTGAATTAGGTAGCAAGATGTCTAGGTTGAGGACACCTAGTTCAGAAGGAGCTATCTGAGAGAAATGTCTCTTTTAGATGGCCAGACTAACTGTATATATTGATGTATGTTTTCTTTTGTTTTCCCCATTATCACCACAGTTTAATGATCCTCTAAAATGGGTTGAAGAAAGATGTCAACTGATGATGGAAGCAAGGAGCTGCAGTTCTAGCAGACAATGTCTAGTTTAAGTAATGCCAGAATGCATAGTGAGATCATCCATCTAGTGGTCAATTCCGATCTCACTTGGAATGGCTCCAAATGCGATCCGGCCTGGAAAAGTAGGAGCTGGACACGTGTTTTCCGACTGACTTGTACCACTGTAAGAGCGAGCAAGTACGATGCAGGAAACGTAAAATCGCCAACCAAAACATTTCCGGGTCCGGACCACTCCTTACGTGTCAGCCGTAAGCGAACCTTGCTGTGCAATGAAGGCAAATTCTGACCGAGCCAGTACGATGCACACGTCAGACAGCCAGATCGAGCCGAAGTTTCCGGCTCACAAAACGTCCAGGAAGCTTACTTTGGGGGTCTGCGTCATACCCCCTGTCACCCGCAGCCTTACGACTCGGACACAGGGGAAGACCCAAAGGTCTCCCCAACACAAACATGTAAGGTGCAGATGGCACCGGCGTGTACTCACTGTAGGGGGCACCCTTGTGCAAGACGTACCCATTCAGTCAATGGGAGCCCATGTATGCGTCGTACGACTGGCTCCCATTGACTTCTATGGGAGTCCAACCGAGCCGAGTCCGTCAGCATGCGGCCGTATCGTACTCGCTCGGTCTGACTGCAGGTGTCTGGCTCGGTCGGAAAACACTCCGGATCTGGCTCAGTCGGAGAGCTTTTCCACCCAGATCGGAATCGGGCCCCTAGTGTTGAATAATCAAGGCTACACAGAATAAAATTTGCTGTGAAGTCAACAGGAAACTGAGCAGTGGGTATGGCTTAAAGGGAGTCAAAAATTGTGTTTCAATCATCATCTCACTTCACACATAGCTTAACAAGGACATCTCTGATTATTTGCTTAGATATTTATCTATATTAGTTTTCTGCATGGTGCTTAACACCACACAGCATTGATTTCAATATGCTACAGATTGAGTACAGAGTACAGATTGAGTAGACAAGTTTGAATGGAAAAACTATGAGGCTGTAAAAGCACAAAAGATTATGTTAAAGATGAAGCCTGAAATTTGCCCACACACATACTTCAGTGCATTGAGTTTGCGTGCCATAATACATGTTTTCACATATCTTATGAATTTCAGGAAACCATCTTCAAGTCAGAAGTGAAGCAGTAGGGTGTTCCAGATCTCCACAGGTTAGAGGCTTTTGTATCATGCATTACAAATATGCACATCAGTAATGGCAGGAGAGTGGTAGGAAAGGTGCTGCACACCTAGGGGCCCATTAGGATGGCGGGCGGATTGCCCCCGCCAGGCCAGCGGTGGTCACCGCCAGCCTGGTGGGGGCAATCCGCCCGCCATCCGCTCCGGAATGACCCCCTGCCATATTAGTATGGCTGGGGGTCTGCGACAGATGGAAAGACCGTCCGCCGCAATTCCGCCCCGGTCGCCTTGCGACCGGGGCGGAAAAGGGTTTATATGGTGGTGGTGTCTATCAGACACTGCCAGCCATATTAGGATGGGCCTGCCGCCACGGGATAGCATGCAGTTTTTGCTATGGGGGCCCCCTGCCATCCCCCATGGTGAAGGCGAGGTGGGGGATGCACATGGGGGGTACCTGGGGTACCCCCCTGCATTTGCAAACACAATGCGGCAGGCACCGCGCGGTGCCTGCCGCTTTGTGTATGCAAAAGCATCACAAGCATTTTTAACATTGTGGCAGGAGGTGCTGAGAGCACCGCCCACCACAATGTTAAACATGCATGATGCGCCCGCCACTATGGTTGGCGCATCCTAATACCCCCTATGGGACCCCCGCCCTTATGGCTTGTGGTCCCTTCCCCGATGGGATGGCGGGCGGACTTCATCCTAATGACCCCCTTAGTGTACAGTGGGGGAGATTCCCAGGCAGTCATGTGATCTGATAGTTCCAGGTAGTGTAACAATGTTGGGTTTCAAAAATAAGGATCATGGGTGAAGTCAGGCCGAGATAAAACCACAGAGCCTTTGTCCCACTGTAATACGCTTCTAACAGTCTCTAATCTGACACTCATACTTGTTAACTACCATCTCATGTTGGACAAGGACAGGATTCTGACAAGGGGATCAGCAGAAGGATATCATCTGCCTCTGGGAGCAATGAAGAGATATAAGAGGTGTTCAAAATGAAAAATTTTGTTCAATGAAATCAAGCAAAATTTTACAAAATTTACTTTGTGATTTTAAGAGTTAAAATAGAACTTGAAAGCATACCTCACTTGCAAAAGTCATGTGAGATACCAGCAAAGGGACTGGTTCACTGAAAAAATGTCTCCCACAAGTCATCTTCTGCTTGAACTTGCCCTATGTGGAAAAAGACAGTGCAACATTTTTGAACCTATGAAGTTCATGACACAGAGGAAGAGTGTATATAGAGAGATCTTTTTAAGGTATTTGGACATAATTTGGAGTCATAAATACAGAGCTACACAAATATCAAGTTTTAAATATCGTGTCACATAAATATCGTGAGGCAGAAATATTGTGGACAAAAATATTGTTTTTTATGGTAATATAATTTTCAAGAATATTGTTGTTAATATTGTTTTCAATATCATCGTTTAAAAAAATATTGTTTTTTAATTATCTTCATGTTTTTGAAATAATATTTTAATTGTATATGTTATATACTGTGGGACCGATTCACAGAACTAACTTAAGACAAAATCCTAAACTTACTACTTTTGGAATTCACAGAAGTTAGGATTTTGTCTTAAGACAAACTTAAGACAGACTTAAGACAGACTTAAGTTATGATTTTGTCTTAAGTCTGCCTTAAGTCTGTTTTAAGACAAAATCCTAACTTCTGTGAATACCAAAAGTAGTAAGTTTAGGATTTTGTCTTAAGTTAGTTCTGTGAATCGGGCCCTGTTTGTATAATTGTTGGTAATGGTTTTAAATATAGTTTGTAATTTTAAGTTATTTATAAATTTAATTTAATTATTCATATTAATTTATAGTGTTGTGGTAGATTGTGAGGTTTGCAGGGGACAGGGTGGGAAATTATTTAAGTATACATGAATTAATTATGAATTAATTTGTAACTAATATTAATTATTTAATTTATAATTAATTTTGTAAATTGTTTAATTGTTATATTTTTTGAGTTATATTTTAGGTGTGGGTTGTTGGGATTGTAGGGGAATAGGGCGGAAGTTAATTAGGTAAATATTAAATATGAATTCATTATTACTTTTAAAATATGTAATGTATTTATAATTATATAAATTGTTTAATAAATATATTTTTATGTTATATATTAGGCGTGTTTTTAGGGGGGTAAGGTGGGAATCTATTAAAGTCATATTTAGTTAACAGTTATTTATTCATTTATCAATTTTTTTATTACTTAATGTGCTGTGTTATAGTTTGTTATTATAATTATATTTTAAATGTAGGTCGCTAGGTATGTGGGAGTATAGTGTGGGAAATTAATTATATTTATTATATAAAATGTTCATATTAACAGTTTTATCTTTTTGTTCAATAATACATGTTTTAAAATATGATATGTGTTTGAAGCGAAGTACCTTCTGTACTGCTGCACATACTAGAGTGGGAATAGTACATGTTACCCCTCTGCAGTCCATTGCTTTCACTACTGTTGCACAGACTTGAGTGGAAGTAGTACATTTTAACCCTCCCGAGTCAAACGCTTTCCCTACTGTTACACCGACTGGATTGGGAATAGTAAATGTTACCCCTCCACAGTCCAATGCTTTCCCTACTGTAGCACAGACTAGAGTGGGAATAGTAAATGTACCCCTTTGCAGTCCAACTCTTTCCCTACTGTTGCATCAACTGCAGTGGGAATAGTACATGTTACCCCTCAGCAATCCAATGCTTTACCTAGTTTTCACTGACTGTACTGTGAATAGTAAATTTTACCCCTCCCGAGTCCAACGCTTTCCCTACTGTTGCACACAATGGAGTGGGGATAGTAAATGTTACGCCTCCAAAGTTCAATGCTTTTCAGACTGTAGCACTGACTGGAGTGGGAATAGTAAATTTGACCCCTTCTGAGTCTAGCGCTTTCTTTAATGTTGCACAGACTGGAGTAGGAATAGTACATATCACCCCTTTGGCATTCAATGGATTCCCTACTATTGCAGAGATTGGAGTGGAAATATTATATTTATTATTCCTAGAATTTAATAGTTTTGTTAATATTGCTTTAACTTATATTATTAATAATTATTTGTGTGTTTAATGTAATATTTTTATATATAGAACCTTTTATAATTTTTAGGATATTTTTTATAAACATTTTTTTTACTGTTTACTTTTTTAAATATAATTAAATTGCCTTTTGTGCAGTTTATTTGTTACTTTTTTGTATGTGTTCATATATATAAATATATATAATTGTTATGTTAGTAAATTTAAAAAATAGATCATAATATAAATTAAAATGATTCTTTTTAATAATAGGTTAACATTATATATGTGTACATAAACACACACGTACATTCATATGTGTGTGTTTGCTTATATAAGTAGAGAAAAAGGAGGGGTTTGGCCCTGTAGGGAAGAGGGTAGGTAGGGCCTATTAATGCCAAAAAGAAGGGGATTTACCTATGCCTCTGTGTGCATAATTACAACACTTAATGTTCATCAAAGAGAAAACCACACCGTTAGTTAACTCAGACACTTGATTTATGTCAATTGCTTTTGAAATTCATAAATTGTCCGTTACTTGCGACAAGAAAGAATACATAATCAACTTCACATTGAACACAACAAATAATTTTGCAAGGGAAAAAGCCAGAAAAACAGACATGTGAATAATTATTGTGTAAATTATAGTGACCATATCAACATAATGTGCATATACATTGTACACAGTGATGAGCAATTATCTCAAAAACAGTAAAAAGCAAACTTTCATCACGTCCAATCAAAAATAGCAGTTTGGGGGGTACGTCTTATTCATTACCAGCCCAACTTCCTGTAACAATATTTACTATGATAATGTAGTTGTGTGAGTACAGGAAATAGAAACACCAAACATCAATTAGGACATGCCGTCAATTTTGGGCAAACAACAATGCTAAATGCCGACGCGTTTTGAATCCCAATGTAATGATCATCGGATTCTCATCAGGGCGTGGAATTTATCCGCAGATACTGTTTAAGGAGAAAGAAAGGGAATTGGATTTAGAGAGATGAACATTTAACAATAAGGGAGCTTTTTCCAATTATTGCATCTTGCGATGCAGCATACCTTATGCGACCAATGAATTGTGGTCGTTTTAGTCTTTTTAGGAAAAGGTCATCATATACCGTGGGTGTCAACCTGCAATGGAGTGACATTGGCATGGTGAGTATTTGTGTTATGATTATGGGCTGGCGCTACTACATGCATAAAGTTATGTGGCCGAGGAATTTACCTCTGTGTCTGATACGGCCGTTCAGAAATCGAGGCAGGAAACGATGCAGTTTTCAGTTCATGTATTCTGTCCCTTTAAAACAATCTACAAACAAAGGAGATTGTGTGGTTCTAGCGAGAACGTGAGATATTATTTGGAACCCCAAGGAAAATAGAATGTCACGAGTCGCTTACTTTTATCCATGAATTAAGCGAAGAATTGTATCTTCGGGGTGTCCTGTGAAGGAAAAAACAGGCGGAAAGCTAATGAATACCCTGTCTGTGTTGTTGCCAAACAAAAAAACCCAGATCGGTTTGCCGCCGTAGGGCGTCTTACCGTGAATTATGACCCTCGGGACGTTGAATTAACCGTGTACTTGAAGGGCAGAGGTCTGGATCAAGAATGAATCCTAAAAAGGAGGGGGAACCAAGCAAATTATTACCCGGTTGCGCCCGAGTGTAAGCGCGTGTGTGTGCGCAAACCAAGAAGCGGGTCTTACCTTGGGTAAATGAATCAACGCGTTGTCTTTTCCAAAATCGAGGTAAACACAACAGCTCGCCGCCGCGAGTGAAATTGACTAAGTTGTGTCGGCTGGTCACATGGGACCAGGCACCAATCAGCGTGTGGGACCCTCTCGCTAAGGATTGTGGGATTTGTAGTTTATGGGGACAACCGATTTAAAACAAAGGGGGAGAAGCCAATTATATTCTGGTGACTTCACTAAGCACATTTAGCCCATTGTTCACAGTGTTAAATTTCATAATGAGATAAGCCTCTTTGCGTAGTAATGCAGCCTCAATATCATGTACATACTGTTTAGGATCCGCCCATGTAAGGACAGTCCATTTGAAATCATTTTCACCATGGTTATGACTTGTAAAATGCTCAACCATGGGTGCAGAACACACTTTTTTCTTGATTCTGGATCGGTGTTGTGTGATGCGTGAATTAACAGATTGACTAGTTTTTCCTATGTACACTTTGTCGCAGGGACAGACCACGGCATAGATGACATTTTTCGTCCTGCAATTTGTGAACATATCATGCTTCCATGCGACCCCGTCATGGTCAATTATGTTACCTTCCAAGGTGGTGGAACACGATACACAATTGCCACACTTATGGTGCCCGCTTATAGGTTTTAAGTTCCACTGCGAGATCGGATCACTTTTTGGTTTTGGAATGTAGCTGTCTGCTTGAATCAACTGTTGTCCAATGCTTTTATTTTTGCGCATGGCGAAAATGGGTTTCTTTAGGGGATTTTTCAAGTCTTCCAATAGATGCCAATTTTTCAAAATGATGCGTTTAAACTGATTTGTGTGTGATCCATAAGTTGTAACACACACCATCTCCTTCGATTCATTTTTTTCTTTTTTCAGAAGGAGATTCTCCCTGGGGGTGCATCTGGCACGTTTTTTTGAATGGTTAAGAAGTTTTTTTGGGCAACCCCTTTTGGCCATTTCAACGCAAAAATTTGTAGCATGTTGATCAAAGTCAGCAATTTCTGTACAGTTCCTTCTTATTCTTAACATTTGTCCAAACGGGAGATTTTCCTTCAGGCACTGTGGATGCGAGCTTTTGAAATGAAGGATGGTATTTCTGTCTGTTATTTTTTTGTGTAAGGTTGTTGTTAGGATATCATCGCGGACGCCTACTGTGATGTCCAAAAAAGTCATTTTACTTTTGCTGGATTCTATAGAGAAACCGATATCTCTGTGCCTTGAGTTTAGCCAATTGTAGAACTGGTCTAGTTCCGTCTGGCTCCCCTGCCACAGGAGCCAGACGTCGTCAATGTATCTAAGCCATTGGCTTGTATGGCCTGCAAATGAATTGTTTTCATATATGAATCTCTGTTCATATTGTGCCATATAAAGTACCGCCATCTCAGGTGCGTATGGACAGCCCATAGCGATGCCTTTGATTTGAATAAAGAACGCATTTTCAAATTTGAAATAGTTACTGCGTAACGTGATTTCAGCTAGTGAAAGGATGAAAGAGGTGGGAACCCGGTGTGGTCTTTCTCGTTGTTCAAGGTATATTTCCAAGACCTGCAATGCCTCATCCTGAGGGATTTGGGTGTAAAGTGAGGTGACGTCTAAGGTCACCATCAACTGGGTGGCCTCATTGAATGATTGTCCCTCTATCCTATTGATGAAATCAGTTGTGTCCCTGAGATATGACTTGACCTGCGGTAAAAAAGGTTTTAAGAAAAAATCTATGTATTTTGAGACCGGTTCCAGTGCAGAATCGCACCCCGACACAATGGGTCGGCCTGGTGGTGTTTTATCATTCTTATGGATTTTTGGTAAAAAATACAGGACAGGCGTCCTTGGTGCTTTTTTGTTCAAAAATTCAAATTCCTTAGGGCCTAAGAACCCCTCTTCAAGTCCTGTCTTAGTAATGCTTGCGATTTTATTTTGTATGGCATTGACAGGATCCTCCTTAACTGGTCTGTACCACTCTAGATTGTTAACATGCGTTGTTCCTTCCTCCAGATACATAGTGCCGGGCCATATAACAACTGCCCCTCCCTTGTCCGCTTGTTTAATTAAAATGGACGTATCCGATTTGAGATCCTGAATGGCAGATGTTAACCCTTTAGACATGTTTTTATGTACAAAACTTTTTTGTTTTTCAAATTTAGAGAGGGAGGAGAGGACGGCTTGTTCAAAGGCCATGACTTGTTTAGGAATATTTTGGGTCGGAGTGAATCTGGACTTCACTCTAAGCCCTGTGGTTTCCAAATTGGACGTCACTTCAGCATCCGCGAAGAATACCTTCAACCTAATCTTACGACAAAAATCTAATGCCTCTAATTTCAGTTGGGTAAAGTCCGTTCTTTTGTTAGGGACAAACTTGAGGCCCAGGGATAAGAGTGTTACTTCATCCTGAGTGAGCTGTTTGTTTGAAAGATTGACTATGGCTGATTTTTCTAACTCTTGTAAGTTTTGTTGCGTGTTCGCATCTCCCATGGTTGCTTGAAGCGGACCCGTGACTGCCCGCCTCTGCCTAAAAAAGGAGATGATACTGCAGCCCCTCGTCTTTTAGAATTGTCTTGTCGAGACTCAGACGACGAGTCAGACGATGTTGTATCCGAAAAAGTGAGGAACCTATTCCTTGATCTGCCTTGGAATGATGTTAAGGCCCCTCTTGATTCGCCTGATGTGTAGAAATCTTCTTTCAGGAACGGATAGACTTGTTCCAATTTAAAAGATTTAGAGTCCCTTTCAAATTGTGCTACTTTTGCATTAAGTGTGTTATCCTTAAAAAGTTGTATTTCTTTTTCAATCTTGTCTAAAAGATTCTTGGCTTCAGTCACTGTTTGATTGTCAGATATAGTCTTGATTAATTCTTCAATTTCTTTTTCTTCTTGGCTGCAGATGCGTTGGGCTGTCTGTATAGTGTGGACCATGAGGTCCCTACTACATTTGGTATTAATCTGACTGAAACCCTTTTTGTAATCTGT
Organism: Lissotriton vulgaris; assembly: GCF_964263255.1. Taxonomy (NCBI): domain Eukaryota; kingdom Metazoa; phylum Chordata; class Amphibia; order Caudata; family Salamandridae; genus Lissotriton; species Lissotriton vulgaris. The sequence goes on along the minus strand of NC_141695.1, from coordinate 1,543,841,500 downwards.
ATCCTCGGTGAAAATCACCGGGATGTTCTTCACCTGGAGCCCCCAGGGAATAGTCCCAGCTTTGAGATGTTTGAGCAAGAAGTGGCCGTGTAATTCGGTTCGGATGTGTTTTTTTTTAAGACGGGTCAATTTGTCTGCCTCATTTTGTTGTTTGGCTGAGGTACTCAACGTTATATTAGAAAAAGGAGATGATTCGATAAGATTCTGAATATGGCTCTCCGTGAAGGACAGCGTATCTTTCTCTGCCATGCTATACAGGAGACGTGTCCCCTGTAGTGAAATGAATCAATTCTTGATAAGGATGACACTCAGTGTCAATCCCTACCCACTCGGGTAAAAACCCGCACTTAATAGTAGAGAAAAAGGAGGGGTTTGGCCCTGTAGGGAAGAGGGTAGGTAGGGCCTATTAATGCCAAAAAGAAGGGGATTTACCTATGCCTCTGTGTGCATAATTACAACACTTAATATTCATCAAAGAGAAAACCACACCGTTAGTTAACTCAGACACTTGATTTATGTCAATTACTTTTGAAATTCATAAATTGTCCGTTACTTGCGACAAGAAAGAATACATATTCAACTTCACATTGAACACAAGAAATAATTTTGCAAGGGAAAAAGCCAGAAAAACAGACATGTGAATAATTATTGTGTAAATTATAGTGACCATATCAACATAATGTGCATATACATTGTACACAGTGATGAGCAATTATCTCAAAAACAGCAAAAAGCAAACTTTCATCACGTCCAATCAAAAATAGCAGTTTGGGGGGTATGTCTTATTCATTACCAGCCTAACTTCCTGTAACAATATTTACTATGATAATGTAGTTGTGTGAGTACAGGAAATAGAAAAACCAAACAAACGGCATTTAGCATTGTTGTTTGCCCAAAATTGACGGCTTGTCCTAATTGATGTTTGGTTTTTCTATTTCCTGTACTCACACAACTACATTATCATAGTAAATATTGTTACAGGAAGTTGGGCTGGTAATGAATAAGACGTACCCCCCAAACTGCTATTTTTGATTGGACGTGATGAAAGTTTGCTTTTTACTGTTTTTGAGATAATTGCTCATCACTGTGTACAATGTATATGCACATTATGTTGATATGGTCACTATAATTTACACAATAATTATTCACATGTCTGTTTTTCTGGCTTTTTCCCTTGCAAAATTATTTCTTGTGTTCAATGTGAAGTTGATTATGTATTCTTTCTTGTCGCAAGTAACGGACAATTTATGAATTTCAAAAGTAATTGACATAAATCAAGTGTCTGAGTTAACTAACGGTGTGGTTTTCTCTTTGATGAACATTAAGTGTTGTAATTATGCACACAGAGGCATAGGTAAATCCCCTTCTTTTTGGCATTAATAGGCCCTACCTACCCTCTTCCCTACAGGGCCAAACCCCTCCTTTTTCTCTACTATTAAGTGCGGGTTTTTACCCGAGTGGGTAGGGATTGACACTGAGTGTCATCCTTATCAAGAATTGATTCATTTCACTACAGGGGACACGTCTCCTGTATAGCATGGCAGAGAAAGATACGCTGTCCTTCACGGAGAGCCATATTCAGAATCTTATCGAATCATCTCCTTTTTCTAATATAACGTTGAGTACCTCAGCCAAACAACAAAATGAGGCAGGCAAATTGACCCGTCTTCAAAAAAAACACATCCAAACCGAATTACACGGCCACTTCTTACTCAAACATCTCAAAGCTGGGACTATTCCCTGGGGGCTCCAGGTGAAGAACATCCCGGTGATTTTCACCGAGGATACAGATTACAAAAAGGGTTTCAGTCAGATTAATACCAAATGTAGTAGGGACCTCATGGTCCACACTATACAGACAGCCCAACGCATCTGCAGCCAAGAAGAAAAAGAAATTGAAGAATTAATCAAGACTATATCTGACAATCAAACAGTGACTGAAGCCAAGAATCTTTTAGACAAGATTGAAAAAGAAATACAACTTTTTAAGGATAACACACTTAATGCAAAAGTAGCACAATTTGAAAGGGACTCTAAATCTTTTAAATTGGAACAAGTCTATCCGTTCCTGAAAGAAGATTTCTACACATCAGGCGAATCAAGAGGGGCCTTAACATCATTCCAAGGCAGATCAAGGAATAGGTTCCTCACTTTTTCGGATACAACATCGTCTGACTCGTCGTCTGAGTCTCGACAAGACAATTCTAAAAGACGAGGGGCTGCAGTATCATCTCCTTTTTTAGGCAGAGGCGGGCAGTCACGGGTCCGCTTCAAGCAACCATGGGAGATGCGAACACGCAACAAAACTTACAAGAGTTAGAAAAATCAGCCATAGTCAATCTTTCAAACAAACAGCTCACTCAGGATGAAGTAACACTCTTATCCCTGGGCCTCAAGTTTGTCCTTAACAAAAGAACGGACTTTACCCAACTGAAATTAGAGGCATTAGATTTTTGTCGTAAGATTAGGTTGAAGGTATTCTTCGCGGATGCTGAAGTGATGTCCAATTTGGAAACCACAGGGCTTAGAGTGAAGTCCAGATTCACTCCGACCCAAAATATTCCTAAACAAGTCATGGCCTTTGAACAAGCCGTCCTCTCCTCCCTCTCTAAACTTGAAAAACAAAAAAGTTTTGTACATAAAAACATGTCTAAAGGGTTAACATCTGCCATTCAGGATCTCAAATCGGATACGTCCATTTTAATTAAACAAGCGGACAAGGGAGGGGCAGTCGTTATATGGCCCCGCACTATGTATCTGGAGGAAGGAACAACGCATGTTAACAATCTAGAGTGGTACAGACCAGTTAAGGAGGATCCTGTCAATGCCATACAAAATAAAATCGCAAACATTACTAAGACAGGACTTGAAGAGGGGTTCTTAGGCCCTAAGGAATTTGAATTTTTGAACAAAAAAGCACCAAGGACGCCTGTCCTGTATTTTTTACCAAAAATCCATAAGAATGATAAAACACCACCAGGCCGACCCATTGTGTCGGGGTGCGATTCTGCACTGGAACCGGTCTCAAAATACATAGATTTTTTCTTAAAACCTTTTTTACCGCAGGTCAAGTCATATCTCAGGGACACAACTGATTTCATCAATAGGATAGAGGGACAATCATTCAATGAGGCCACCCAGTTGATGGTGACCTTAGACGTCACCTCACTTTACACCCAAATCCCTCAGGATGAGGCATTGCAGGTCTTGGAAATATACCTTGAACAACGAGAAAGACCACACCGGGTTCCCACCTCTTTCATCCTTTCACTAGCTGAAATCACGTTACGCAGTAACTATTTCAAATTTGAAAATGCGTTCTTTATTCAAATCAAAGGCATCGCTATGGGCTGTCCATACGCACCTGAGATGGCGGTACTTTATATGGCACAATATGAACAGAGATTCATATATGAAAACAATCCATTTGCAGGCCATATAAGCCAATGGCTTAGATACATTGACGACGTCTGGCTCCTGTGGCAGGGGAGCCAGACGGAACTAGACCAGTTCTACAATTGGCTAAACTCAAGGCACAGAGATATCGGTTTCTCTATAGAATCCAGCAAAAGTAAAATGACTTTTTTGGACATCACAGTAGGCGTCCGCGATGATATCCTAACAACAACCTTACACAAAAAAATAACAGACAGAAATACCATCCTTCATTTCAAAAGCTCGCATCCACAGTGCCTGAAGGAAAATCTCCCGTTTGGGCAAATGTTAAGAATAAGAAGGAACTGTACAGAAATTGCTGACTTTGATCAACATGCTACAAATTTTTGCGTTGAAATGGCCAAAAGGGGTTACCCAAAAAAACTTCTTAACCATTCAAAAAAACGTGCCAGAGGCACCCCCAGGGAGAATCTCCTTCTGAAAAAAGAAAAAAATGAATCGAATGAGCTGGTGTGTGTTACAATTATGGATCACACACAAATCAGTTTAAACGCATCATTTTGAAAAATTGGCATCTATTGGAAGACTTGAAAAATCCCCTAAAGAAACCCATTTTCGCCATGCGCAAAAATAAAAGCATTGGACAACAGTTGATTCGAGCAGACAGCTACATTCCAAAACCAAAAAGTGATCTGATCTCGCAGTGGAACTTAAAACCTATAAGCGGGCACCATAAGTGTGGCAATTGTGTATCGTGTTCCACCACCTTGGAAGGTAACATATTTGACCATGACGGGGTCGCATGGAAGCATGATATGTTCACAAATTGCAGGACGAAAAATGTCATCTATGCCGTGGTCTGTCCCTGCGACAAAGTGTACATAGGAAAAACTAGTCAATCTGTTAATTCACGCATCACACAACACCGATCCAGAATCAAGAAAAAAGTGTGTTCTGCACCCATGGTTGAGCATTTTACAAGTCATAACCATGGTGAAAATGATTTCAAATGGACTGTCCTTACATGGGCGGATCCTAAACAGTATGTATATGATATTGAGGCTGCATTACTACGCAAGGAGGCTTATCTCATTATGAAATTTAACACTGTGAACAATGGGCTAAATGTGCTTAGTGAAGTCACCAGAATATAATTGGCTTCTCCCCCTTTGTTTTAAATCGGTTGTCCCCATAAACTACAAATCCCACAATCCTTAGCGAGAGGGTCCCACACGCTGATTGGTGCCTGGTCCCATGTGACCAGCCGACACAACTTAGTCAATTTCACTCGCGGCGGCGAGCTGTTGTGTTTACCTCGATTTTGGAAAAGACAACGCGTTGATTCATTTACCCAAGGTAAGACCCGCTTCTTGGTTTGCGCACACACACGCGCTTACACTCGGGCGCAACCGGGTAATAATTTGCTTGGTTCCCCCTCCTTTTTAGGATTCATTCTTGATCCAGACCTCTGCCCTTCAAGTACACGGTTAATTCAACGTCCCGAGGGTCATAATTCACGGTAAGACGCCCTACGGCGGCAAACCGATCTGGGTTTTCTTGTTTGGCAACAACACAGACAGGGTATTCATTAGCTTTCCGCCTGTTTTTTCCTTCACAGGACACCCCGAAGATACAATTCTTCGCTTAATTCATGGATAAAAGTAAGCGACTCATGACATTCTATTTTCCTTGGGGTTCCAAATAATATCTCACGTTCTCGCTAAAACCACACAATCTCCTTTGTTTGTAGATTGTTTTAAAGGGACAGAGTACATGAACTGAAAACTGCATCGTTTCCTGCCTCGATTTCTGAACGGCCGTATCAGACACAGAGGTAAATTCCTCGGCCACATAACTTTATGCATGTAGTAGCGCCAGCCCATAATCATAACACAAATACTCACCATGCCAATGTCACTCCATTGCAGGTTGACACCCACGGTATATGATGACCTTTTCCTAAAAAGACTAAAACGACCACAATTCATTGGTCGCATAAGGTATGCTGCATCGCAAGATGCATTAATTGGAAAAAGCTCCCTTATTGTTAAATGTTCATCTCTCTAAATCCAATTCCCTTTCTTTCTCCTTAAACAGTATCTGCGGATAAATTCCACGCCCTGATGAGAATCCGATGATCATTACATTGGGATTCGAAACGCGTCGGCATTTAGCATTGTTGTTTGCCCAAAATTGACGGCATGTCCTAATTGATGTTTGGTTTTTCTATTTACTGTACTCACACAACTACATTATCATAGTAAATATTGTTACAGGAAGTTGGGCTGGTAATGAATAAGACGTACCCCCCAAACTGCTATTTTTGATTGGACGTGATGAAAGTTTGCTTTTTACTGTTTTTGAGATAATTGCTCATCACTGTGTACAATGTATATGCACATTATGTTGATATGGTCACTATAATTTATACAATAATTATTCACATGTCTGTTTTTCTGGCTTTTTCCCTTGCAAAATTATTTGTTGTGTTCAATGTGAAGTTGATTATGTATTCTTTCTTGTCGCAAGTAACGGACAATTTATGAATTTCAAAAGTAATTGACATAAATCAAGTGTCTGAGTTAACTAACGGTGTGGTTTTCTCTTTGATGAACATTAAGTGTTGTAATTATGCACACAGAGGCATAGGTAAATCCCCTTCTTTTTGCTTATATAAGTACACATTAATATATGTTTTTAAATGTTATTTAAACATATTTAATTGACATCATATTAATGTTACATGTTAAATATTTCATATTTTTTATTCTATATATATTAAAAAACTTTATTTTTGTATATAGTTATTCGATATTAGTGTAAAACGAATGTTTATTTTATTTTATTGTACTTACCTTTATAGGTATAAGGAGACAATATTTTAGACAAAGGTTTTTAGGACTCGATATTTCTGTAGGTGGAGATTTGTGGTTTAGATTTCATGGCATAGTACCCTTTTTAAACTGCAGGGAAAGGTGGGTTTCTATATTGGGTATTTAGGAGTCACCTTAAGAGAGTGAGGTGAAAGAGAGACCTCTTGGGGTGGACAAAGAGTAAGATAGTTTTAGAGAACATCTCCGAGATTGAGAGACAATCGACTCTCGATGGTCTGCCCGAGACCACAACTTTTCTACCACACAAACATATTCTGTAGCCTCACAGAGAAGGTTATAATCCCATTGCTGTTGATCTGCTGCAAAATTTGCTTTTTGCTTCTATTTTGTTCTGGAAAACATACCTTTGACAGGACATTTCACCTGATATTTGTGTGCTAAACTTGGCAAGTTTTGGAAAAAAGTCTTCGCAGGAGAGGACGGTCGACCTCAAATCTGGAGACCAGGGTTCGAGCCCCCGGCTCTGGTAATCAACATCCTGTGATTCTGGGCAACTCAAGTAATCACCCCGTGCCTAACAAAAAAAAAACATGAATGTGTCCTTGTGTAACGCAACTGGTGCTAATTAATGTAAAGCACATTATAATGCTCCGGGAAAAAAATATATATTGTTGAGGAAAAACTTATCAATTGTGTGCACTTCTTCAATGATCTCAAATGACACACACCGGCCAAACGTTATGTACCATTCTTGGGAAAAAAAAACACATGCATTCTTCCTTCAGGCAGCATACACTCGGGCCTTATTTATGAAGGCCTTGCGTCAGTTTTGCGCTGCCGGTGCGTCACTTTTTGTGACGCACCGGCGGTGTAAAAAATGCGCCTCGTTGCGCCACATTTAAAAAGTGACGCATCTAGGTAGATGCGTCACTTTATAAACCCCTGCGCCACATTATACCTGCGTCAGGTATGATGTATGCAGAGGGGGCGTTCCCCTGCAAAAAGCCTCGTAATAGTGACGCAGTGAAATCTATGAGATTTCACTGCGTCACTTTTAGGACGCTGTTGCGTCAAAATCTTGCGCCTGCCTCACAGCAGGCGTAAGACTGACGCAGGCCCTTTCACATGGGGCTTTCCCCATGTGAAAGGACGCATTGCTGCAGTTGCGTCACTTTTGTGACACACTCCAGCAATGCGTCACTTTTGCGCTTACAGATACGTCAGAAATACTGACGTATCTGTAACTCCTTGCGACATGATGCGTCATACATTAAATATGACGCATCAGGAATGTCGCAAGGAGTGCGCAGTGAAAAGTGACGCATCGCTGTTTTCATGCAGCGATGCGTCACTTTTCATAAATGAGGCCCTAGAGGTCTATTCCAGATTGCACGCCACGCTACAATTACCAGCACTGTAATCGATTCGATTCAGTAACCTTTATTTCGGTTTCGAAATGCCATAAAAGATACATAAAATTCATACATATTAAATAATAAAACACAATTAAAAATGGAACATTGCTGTGGGGCCGCCTTAACTGAAGCAATTACTTGTTATGACCTTTAGTTCAGTCAATTGGCCTTAAAAATATCTATACACTACAATAAATAACACCTAATAATAAAAAGGTTAAAAGATTATTATAAAAAGAGGCCACCCAGTACCAAATAATTATGTGGCGCATTGTCCTGTTGTCCTGTTTGACATAGATTTTCTAAACTACAATCTAATTGATCATTACTACATTTTATATAAAAAAGAATTATATATATATTCTGTAATCAGTAATTGTGGCTGGTAGCTGTGCGGGGTGCCAATGTGGTTGCAAGATGTTGGGCAGAGCAAGTTCGGGGGCTGCTGAGGACGATCGCTGTATGCCCCTCCATGCTGTGCAATGAGGGCCCAGTGCTTCAGCACCTGGCAATTTTGGGTTCAGGAACATCAGGGCACAGGGAACTGACACCTTAATGAGGGATCTTTGAAGTTTGCTGGTATCTTGGTGGAGATGAAAAGGTATTTTTGTTTTCACTTGGTTATTTAACTTTACGATCTGAGAGGGTGGGCGCCAGTGGTTTTCCGGCGCAGGATTTTAACACAAGCAAGTGCGGCTGGTGACAATAGGGTGCACGGAGTGGTGCTGACATAAATATGACCATGTCCGTCATCATACACCCAGTGTCATAAAATGGATGACATAGGCCCGAAAGCATTTAAGGAACAACAATGCTCCCCTAATGACCCCTGTTTGGAAATTTTAAAAAATAGCTATATTTTGGGTGTGGATTGCTCCATGGGCACAATAGTCCTAGTGCCACTGAGCCTGCTGCGCGAATGAGAGCTAACCCACTGGCATTGGTTGGCAGTTTAATTGCGTTATTTAGTGGCCAGTCAGTTCATGAGTTGGATCTTTGGCATCAGAAAGACTATTGAACACATGCGACAAATACCGTGATGTAGCCAATTTATCAAATTTAAAGATGTGATACAGTGTAAGGATGAAGAGTTCGTCCAAATTAAGGGGGGATATTCTCAACGAAGTGGCGGTGAGAGGCGTTAGCCTCCTTGGCTTAACGCCTCCCACCGCCACTTCGTAAACGCGAGGCTGCACCCTAGTCGCAAGAATGTGGTGCAGCCTGGCATTTCCCCCAGCAATGGCTCTAACTTTCATGGCTTAGCGCCAATGCATGCACCCTTGCACCAGATTGCAAGGGTGTCTGCTTGCAGGGGAGGGTTGTTCATGAACAGGAAGGTGCCCCTTCCGGCACTTGAACATTCCTGAAATACCATTTAGCTTTTTCCAGGTGGCAGCGTCGATCACAATGAGTATTGCGGTGGAACGCCCACAGCAACACCCACTGCACACCCCTTTCACGCTAAATGTAGCGTGAAAGAGGCCTTATTCTCAAGGCAGCTTTAAGCCACTTAAAGTGACTTAAAGCCACGTTAAGTCGGTTAACGCTGCTTTGAGAATAAGGCGCTGACCCTATCGCCACGGGAACGTCAGAAAAAGGGACGTTCCTGTGGCGACAGGGGATTGAGAATAAGCCCCTAGTTGTTTAGATTGAATCATCACAAGTATAAAAAGTAAACAAGCACACACATCATAGATTAATGCTAAATTTTGCAACAACTATCCATCCATAACTACGTTTCAAATGCTGGCAAAACATAACAATTCAATTAGAATCAGAAGGGTAGTAACCTGTCAGTCACTAGAGAAGTGTAAGTCTGTATACTGAACAAACTGCCCTTCAAGGGTGGACAGAACCTCTCGACCAGCACTTATCGTGATGAGAGTGGAAAACCACAGTTCACACTACAAGGTAAAGTTGAAGAGGTTGCAGCAATTTTCTGAGTATAGTGACGCTTATCAACAACCACTTCCCACCCAAACCGGCTATCTCAGTTGTTTTCATACTTTGCCAAATCATGGCGTGGCCTGGCAGTTAGAACACACAATGAACAAACTTCCCTTCTCTCACAGCTTCTGCAATGTCAAAAAGCAGACGATTCGAATGTCAGCAGCGCACGTGTTTGTGTGGGACGTGCATGTCTGCTTAGACCTGTGCAGAATTTGCATTATTTGCCTATGTGTAATTACACGAAATTTTAGAAAAATTATGCGAAATTTAGCATAATTACTTAAGAAGCAAAACTTGCATTTGATGTTATATTTTAGAGGAAAGAGCGTCTGATTCCTCACATCCATTTTTAATGTAAGGACACATTTCGTGCTAAAAATAAATAAATAAATGTGCAGAAAGGTGTCCTTTTTGGATTGTTGCTATTTGTATGTGTGTTGCAGAATGCAGCACACATAGAAAAAGCAAAAAGAAAAAGCAAAAACAAGGAGAAATAAACGCCTTTCTCTTTGTTCGCCAATCTAGTATCTGCTTTGCATGGTGGTAGTCTTTGGCTCTGCCACAGATTTACAACACCTTGTAAATCTGGGTCAGCGTCAAAAACAATGGGTTTTGCGGTGGAACACCCACAGCAACACCCATTGCACACCCCTTTCACTCAGAGGACAGCAGCGGAAAGGGGAATATTTACAGGCTGGTGTTAAGCGGCTTAGCACCAGCTTTTAAATATTGAAAATGACGCTACGCCACCAGAAAGGGTCGGATTGGTAAGGCGGGCACTTGGGCAATGGCAGAGGAGCCGGTATCGAAGTTCCAGCTGTGGGCTGCTTATATGGCAGCCTGGGGCCGATTTGGGCTGTGTCTGGTGTGTTCAGATGTCACCTGTTGACCAGTGAGACCATGAGAGGCCTTTCTGGAGTCAGATGGGCGTCTATTACCTCCCTTTTGTCAACGGGCAGAGGTGTCACTCCCTTTCTCTCAGTGGGCCGGCCAATTAAAGTGTGCATACTGAGCGGGGGCAGGGGGTCGATGTGTAGAAGTTGACCCTCGCAGTGGTGTCTACGGATCAGCCATGAGCCGTTGTCGAACCTGCGCAGGAATGTCCTCAGATCGGCACTGAATCGGAGGGCACTGTGCCAGTTCTGATCAGCTCAGTGGGAACATCTCATGCATTTTTGCAGAAGCAGCTGTAGACCCCAATTCTGAGGCCCAGAACTAGAGGGGGCACCTCAGGCAAGGGTAGGACTTTACAGAAATTACAAAATTCAAAATAAAACACAAAGAAATCACAATCTACAATAACAAGAAACAATTACTCAGTTGGCAGGGGGACTAAGAAAGATACGATTCAAACTATAACTGCTAATGCAAGATCCTATAGGAAGATGCAAAAAACATATCTACGGGAAAGAAGTTTTTTTTAAATATATTTAAAAAAACGAAATGCAACAACATTTAAAACCCTTATTGTATATGCAAGCCAAAATGTGAATGCAGAGGCAAATAAACATTGAAATGTTGTATGCAAATGGTCAGGGACTGCCCATGCATTATGTGTACAAACAAAGTGACAATAGTACATTCTCAATGTAAATTAAAAAACATAGCCCTTTAAACTGGTGTCAATGGCTGATGTAGAATACCACCAAACTTAAACCAAATAGCGCTCTAAATATCACAATAAAGTTGGTGGAAGCTTCACACATAGCCTTGTTCGGCAACGAAGGCCGCATCTAAAGTAAGTATATACAGCATTAGCCAAGCCAAGCATGAGTCCTGTCTTGATTTCAATAATACATGAGCACTACCCCTCGGAAAATCTCGACCACTGCACCCGCACCAGTGCACGTGTGTTTTGACTGTGGTAATAGAAACTATGGGCATATTCTCAAGGACTTATCGCCAAGGACTACTCGCAGGGGTGTCTACGGATCAGCCATGAGCCGTTGTCGAACCTGCGCAGGAATGTCCTCAGATCGGCACTGCATCGGAGGGCACTGTACCAGTTCTGATCAGCTCAGTGGGAACATCTCATGCATTTTTGCAGAAGCAGCTGTAGACCCCAATTCTGAGGCCCAGAACTGGAGGGGGCACCTCAGGCAAGGGTAGGACTCACGGATGGCAGAGTACAGGAGCACCAGCAGAGTTGCAAGAAGTATTTTGTGACCCTGAGACTTAAGAGAACAGAAGGCAAGCCAACAAGTCCTTGGGGAACCATAGGTTCAAGGATGTGCAGATCAGATCCAGTACCTCTAACTGCCAGGCGGGAAGCAGCAGGCAGCAGGCCAACACAGCAGAGCAGGTAGAAACGTGGCAGTCCCTCCTGCAACACAGCAATCAGCAGGCTGCTGGCCAACACAGCAATGCAGGTGGCAAAGTTACAGTCCCTCCTACCGAACAGCAGCTTTCCTTCCAGGCAGAATGTCCTTGATTCCAGAAAAGTTCTGATTTGGTGGTGTCAGGGGTCCACTACTTATACCATAATGTGACTTTGAAGTGGGGGAGACATCAAAGAGGTCTTTGAAGATCCCAAGGTCCCTGCCTTTCCTGCCCTCTCTCTTGAATCAGTACAGGAGGGTATGCAGCTCTTTGTGTGGGGAAAGGCACAGTCCTATCCAGGTGCAAGTGTCAGCTCCTCCCTCTCAATCTACCCCAGGAATTCCCATCAGCCTGGTGTTGGGCCATTAGGATGCAAATGGCACACCCAAGCTCTCTTTGGATGTAACACTCTAGAGGGAATGCACAAAGCCCAGATGTCACCCAACCCAGACTTGCATTCAGAGACAGGCAGAGGTACAGAATGCTTAAAGTAAGAACATGTCAACTTTCTAAAAGAGGAATTTTCAGGCTTACAATTTACAATCCAACTTTATCCTAAGTTTTGATTTTAAATTGTGATCCCAAAGACACAAAACTCAAAATTTCTATCTTTTACCAATTAGAAATTACACTTAAAATATGTTTTCAAGCAATCCCAATATTAACATTTGGGAGAGATAGGCCTTGCAGTAGTGAAAAACAAAATTATAAGTTTTTCACTACCAGGACATGTAAAACTCAAAAGCATATATCCTACCATTTAAATACATTGCAAACTGCCCAAAGGGCAGCCTCGGGACTACCTTAGGGGTGACATATGTAATAAAAGGAGAGGCTGATGTTTAGAAAGTAGGTTAACTTGCCAGATCGAAATGTAGCCTGTTTTTCAGGATACACAGGCTACAAAGATTTAAGTCATTGCAGCCATCTGATAGGATTTGTGGTCCAAATCTGTCACTAAATTGCTCCTCTGAAATGTTTCAAAACTTTCTAACCTGTTATGGGCATAGCCTTAATGCACAGTTACAACATTCAAAGGAAGGTCCCCAATGGTTGTGGGACTGGAGGTAGAATAGGACATTTTACTCCCTCAATATTTTGCCCCAATGATTGTGAGACTGCTGTTGGAATAGTATCTGTAACCCCCTCAATTTTTTCATGTTCCCCAATGTTTGTGGGGCTGGATTCAGAAAATAATTTGTATACCGGCCCCATTAATGAATTTTTACTAATGTTTAAGGAACTAAAGATAGAATATTATATTTCTTCCCCTTCTTTTTATGTATTATCCAGTGTTTGTGGAACTGGAGTTAGACTAACACATCTTACTCCTCAGTTGTTGCTCTTTCTCGGAGATTTGAGTGACTGGAGGTCGAAGTGTATATCTCACAAACCTAGACCCATGTTTACACTTTCCCCAAAATTCTGGAGTAAGAATAGCATTAATCACAACCCCAAATAATGCACCTTTTCTAAATATTTATATCTTGAAAATATATCAGTAATGTAACAATTTAAAATATTTATAATTTAAACAATAATATCTTTGTTTACTAAATTAGAATAATTATAAATAAGATAGGAGATATATAATTGTTTTAGATTTTGAGATTACTGAAATCAATAAAAAAACAATATTTACATGTAATAATATAACTTAAAAAGTAGACATTTTACAGACACTGAAACATTTTTTTAACTTTTTGAAACCAGTTATACTATTTATACTATTTTTACATTGACTGTAATTTGTTTGTGGTGTCAATTTCATTTTTGTTACAAATTATTTTTATGTATACTATCCAGTTGACATAAAGAGATGTTGGTCACAGATCCACATTATATCAGATAGGAAAACTTAAATTGTATAGGTATTTAAATTAAATAGGATTGTTAGGTTTAGTTTTAGTTATCTAATGGGTCAGGTCTTCTTATTTAGTATATGGTCCGTGTATTAGGACATATGTAGGATGCTTGTTTAATAATGAATGCACAATTTGAGTATTACAATGAAGTCAGGCATTATAGTGATATATTTGTAGAAGTTCTATTCATATTTAGAATTTTAGGGTGTCAGTTGGATTGTGTACTGCTTGTATGTTGCAGGTATCAGAGAACTTCTGTTTTGGAGTTGCATTTATTACACATTTTTAGAGTTTTATATTAATGTAGAGTTGTTGTAATTTTTTAGTTTTGCATTTTTTTAAAATCTGTTTTTTGTTTTTCAGATTACTGGACTTTTTTTTATTTAACCTTAATTTTCAGGTTTTTGATCAATGGTTTATACATTTAACCTTATAATTAGAATATACTTTTTTTTAAACTTTTGTATTTCTTGGGACATATATGATGGCTTATCTACGGTTGTGGAATAGCCTTCTTAGATCTCTACAGCATTAGAATTGTGAGTACTTTGATTTATTTGTTATACTGTACACTAATATTTGTGAATTTCGAAGTATAATATGTTTTTAGTAAAGTTTGTATATTTAAGGGGTTGAGTTTATATCTAAATAGTAAGGGCCTAAAAACATTTATGACTACTGGAAGTAGTACTGTTCTAATTAGCTTCAAATACCTTTGTTTGGCGTCCCTGAAATGCCCAACTTTCTATTAGTAAAAGTGCAAATAGGGCACAGCCCTTTCTATTTGTAATAATTGTATATGACATTTGACATGTTAGACTACGTAAAAGAGCACTACTTCTTTACATACTCCAAAAGACCATTGTGAACAGGCCAACATATGTTTAGTGTAATGTTTTGTACTTTAGTTACATTGAGCAGGAAACATGAGTTAAGAGTAAAAAAGATTTTTAAGTAAATAAGTCAAATACACAATAATGGTCAGGCAATTTTCTTAATTCTTTATGTTCTTTATTCTTCTTCACTGTGTACAAGAGAGCAGCCAACACGTTTTGGCCAATCAGTGGCTTCCTCAGGGCTGCAATGTGCAAGAAATAGAAATGTTGTAATACAATAATTTCTTCTTGTTAAAACATGATGAAAATTGCAGCATCCTATTACTCATACAAACAAAATTCATACCATGATACAGAAATTACAAAATTCAAAATAAAACACAAAGAAATCACAATCTACAATAACAAGAAACAATGACTCAGTTGGCAGGGGGACTAAGAAAGATACGATTCAAACTATAACTGCTAATGCAAGATCCTATAGGAAGATGCAAAAAACATATCTACGGGAAATAAGTTTTTTTTAAATATATTTAAAAAAACGAAATGCAACAACATTTAAAACCCTTATTGTATATGCAAGCCAAAATGTGAATGCAGAGGCAAATAAACATTGACATTTTGTATGCAAATGGTCAGGGACTGCCCATGCATTATGTGTACAAACAAAGTGACAATAATACATTCTCAATGTAAATTAAAAAACATAGCCCTTTAAACTGGTGTCAATGGCTGATGTAGAATACCACCAAACTTAAACCAAATAGCGCTCTAAATATCACAATAAAGTTGGTGGAAGCTTCACACATAGCCTTGTTCGGCAACGAAGGCCGCATCTAAAGTAAGTATATACAGCATTAGCCAAGCCAAGCATGAGTCCTGTCTTGATTTCAATAATACATGAGCACTACCCCTCGGAAAATCTCGACCACTGCACCCGACACCAGTGCACGTGTGTTTTGACTGTGGTAATAGAAACAATGGGCATATTCTCAAGGACTTATTGCCAAGTTCGTGGCACTTTAACGCAGCCAAATTGGAGATAGATGTATTGCCCTATTTACAAGCAGGTGCTAACAGCCGACATCGCCAGTTTTCCTGCTATAGCAAGCGTAAAAAACATTGCCACAGATGACACAGGCAACTAACGCTAATGAGATGCAGAGTAGGTGTTCCTGTGCAAAAAGCCATTAAAATACCCCTTCACAACATTCTCAACGACCAGCCAGATTGGCGATAAGATCAAAAAACATGCAATAAGGCGCGTTAGCAGCAGGGAATTAACACCTGCTCTTTCCTGGTATTAAGTCAGACGATAACCTGCACCAGAAATGGAAGCCCAGCAAGCCCACAGCCACTCCAGAAGAACAATAGATGCCATGGAGCTACTGATCATGCAGATCAGACACCCAAGAGGGCAACAACACCCATCGCCTTCCTCCAGGCCCCATCCGGGTCCCTACCCCGGTCAACACCACTGCCCCCCCCCCCCGGTCAAAGATATTTTACATCAACTTTACGAAATCATGAACAAAACAGTTCGCCTGATGTCGCGCAATTACAATTAACATTCATGTGTGGTCAGTAAAAGGAGAATCATTCATTCATCTTTGAATTTCCGGACAAATTATTTTATTCAAATTAAGCTCAAAACAACTATTTGGAAGAGTCATGGCGGGTCTTCTCTGGATAATCTGTAAGTCACAGCCTGCAAGACAAAATTCAAGATAAGAAGGTGTGTAATGCGCTCATTAAAGGACAGAGAGAGAGAGAGAGAAAGAGAGAGAGCAAGAAAGGGAGAGAGAGAGAGTGTGAAAGGAAGAGAGGGAGAGAGAGAGAAAGAGAGAGAGAGAGAGAAAGGAAGAGAGGTAGAGGGAGGGGGAGAGGGAGAGAGTGTGCTGACACTGCGGATCCAGGCCTCACTGCTCAGCTGCTGCCACCGGTGTGTCTCCAATTACGTGCTGGTATACACTGAAGTCCGCCAGGTCCCTTATCTGAAACAGAGTCCAGATTTAGGAATGGCAGAGTTTATATCATTGCACACGCCATCACCACTTGCCCGCCCCTGCACTCACATGCTGCTGCACCCCAGCCCCTCCTGCCGTCCAGTGGTGCTTGCCTGCCCCTGTGCACCCAGGCCTCACTGCTCACTTTCCTCCACTGGTGTGTCTCCAAGAGGGCCACCATGTGCTGGTGCAAGCTCCAAGCCCGGGGTCCACGACTTTGGCAGCCTCCACATCATGCAGCTCCGCACCGCGAGCCACGAGGTCACACACATGATTCTGGGTCTTGATTTCGCATTGGCAGAAAACATATCAGTGCGCACGGCATCATCACAGACTGCAAACCTTCTCAGCACTTAAGGTGCCCCTACCTCAGTGCACCAAAAGGCTTCGTCCTGTGGCGGTAGGCGGTGGCGGCCGCAGTGTATTCGGTGCCATCAGCTCTGTGCAACGCAAGTCATGGACCCTTTATGATTGAGTCTTGTGATCTGCCAGGTGGACGGAGCCATGTCACCTCCGGCAGTGGGGAAGAAATGGGACACGTAGCATTGTTGTCCCCCCTTTATACGTAATCCTAGTGGGCCTGGTAGGTGTACGCCAGGCCAGCTTAGGGGTGGGAATAATTATCCCTGGGCTCTGGGCGTGGTTCATTTCTGGGCTGGACAGAAAGGCAACTAATGCGTGTGTCTCTGTCGCAGTGTCGGCGCCACATGTCCCGCATTCAACAATGTTGCAATGTTGCATGCACCCGGAGGGTGCCACACATGAAGGGATTTAAAAGGAGCGCAACACCGCTTGGGCTCTTGGCTCATACATGTAAACTGTTGTGTGTGTACCGCTATTGGTGCATCCTAAGACTAAGGCCTAGGTCATTGGTAAGCAAACAAAATATGGCAGTCCATGTCGAGGTCCAAGGTGAGTGTTGCAAAGTGTTTCGGGGGACAGTGGAAGGTGTTGTTACAGGGCATGATGCAGAGGGCAGAACCAAGCTGAAACAGGGCATATGGCGGAGAAGATTGCTACTTGCTCCTTCTTAATACACAGGTGAAATCACTGCATCTTCATCCTCTATGTCATCTGTCTGACATGTGGTTGCTGATGTTTGGTCTGCAACACTGTGTGCCACTGACACATCAGGGGCTGGAGATGTGTGTGTGTAGAAGTACCTGCAGCATTAATCAGCGACTGCCTTAGTGGCAGCAATGAAATGATGAGGATCTGCAGGGCATGGAAGATACCAACAACTTTTCGCTGATGTGCAACCGTGGCAGCCATTCTTTCCGCATGCATCCACTCATGTTCTCCATTATCCTCAGCATCTGTGCCAACTCTCGGCTGACATCGCTGAGGCCACTCTGATAAGACAGTTGTTCTCCTCTCAGAGGCATGACTCCAGCGAAGTCGGGCATGGATTGTTAGACATCCTGGAGTGAACTGTGGGTGTCCGTGATGTGACTTAGACACCCACATATGTCATCTAGTTTGACTGCCATGTGGTCGAATCTCACCCGCACCTGTTTAGCCACCTCCTTCTGGCAGTCTAACACCTGGCCTTGGAATGCAATGTGTTCTTCAGTGAGGTGCTGGGAGCCAGCCGTGGGGGTGGGTGCTTCCTGCTGTGTAGTCTGTGCAGGAGGTGGGGTCTCCTCGATGCAGCTGGGCTGCCCTGCTCCTGGAGGTGGGTTGCCATCGCTGTCAATGAGCTGTTGTAGGGCATCGGTGTCGAAGGTGTGGAGGACCTCTTCATCATCACTGATGAGTTGTCTGGTCTGCTCTGCAGGAGGTGTTGATTTTCCCTCTGCAATGTGAACGGGAGATGCATTTTAACATTGTGTTGACATGTATGTTGATGCATTGTTCAAGTTTACATACAGACTGCATGACAATGTACATTGTGACAGTTTTGGAGGAGCTGACTATTTGATGCGGGACATTTGACATTTGAACTACATCATGGATGTGAGGCTGTAGATGTACATTATCATCTCACAGTTTCCTGCTATGCCAGATGTGATTGGCCAGTTTCTACGCACAAGCGGAACCAGTTTTGTATTCTGTTCTGTAGTGAAAGTGTTGCACTTTGTACCACATTGTCGTCAATGTTGATGTGCTGTTATTGCTATGTGTGTGTGCTGCATTGTGGGAGAGTAGCCTCTGTGATTTTGCTGCCCCTTATCCCTTTGAGGCAGTGTGCCTTTGACTACTGTGCTTCTACAGTCCTGAGATGTTGCAGACTTGGCTAATTTTGGCTCTTGTTCTGATTTTGGACTCTTGGGCATGGTTTATCTGCAGATATGTTGTTGATGTCAGGGGTTGTTTGTGCACGTGGATGCGTCAGAGTATGACCTGCTCCTTTCCGGATGTGTTCCACACTCAGCCACCTCAGTGTTGTGGCATGCACCATGTCATGATAATTGGACTGCAGCCATGCTATTCGTCATGCAGTGTCACTTACATTGTCAGTGTGGCTCACAGACACACAGTTTTGCTGGTTTTAACACATGTGCATGGGTTGGTTGTGAGATTGGTGATGTTTTCGGAGGGACCCATTTGTGCCCATAGTGGATGGGGGTCTACTTGCTGTTTGTATGTGTGCTGCAGTGTGCCAAGGGTATCAGGGACACGAGCCAGAGTCATTTTGGGTGTGCAGTGTGCTCTACTTAATTGTGCATGTGTGCCATTGTGCCCATACCCCCCTGTCCCACCGGTCCCTGTTCTATACTCACCCTGTTGCTGTTATGTCAGGTCATGTCGAGCAGTGTCTGGGCCCCCAACTCCTGCCACCATCTCCCCACTGATGACTGTGGACACCATTTCCTCCATCTCATCCAGCTCCTGGTGTTCCGCTGGACAGCCACCTCCATTCTGCATTTCTGCCTGATGGTTGTCAGTGAGTTCCTTCTTGGTTTTGCGCTTCGCAACATTCCAGCGCCTTTTGACCTCTTCAATTGTCCTCCTCCTCACTCCGACTGCATTCACCTTGTCCAGGATGGACTGCCATGTTGCATTTTTATTTGCCAATGACACGTTGGGGGGACGAACAGTTGGTGGTGGTGTTCAATCACCTCTGTGATGAGGATCCTGTTTTCCTGCGGACTGAACCTCGTCTTCTTCTCCTTGCCCCTCCGTGACCCCGAGGTTCCAGGCTGGTCCTCCTGGGGCTTGTGGAGTTCTGGTTGTCCTCTGTACTTGCCCCGGCTTCCTCCATGGTGCTACGCAGTTTAAATTATTTTGTTTGTGTTTTTCGGTGCTTTTATAGTGCATTATCCCGCATGACGCGTGGAATTGCAGGCATGTAGCTGGTTATCTCTGAATTTTGTATCGCGATTTGGGACATCGCCACTTTTTTGGCATTTGTGTTTTGCATTTTTGTGTGTGCCTGGTGAAAGCGTGCACCTACGGCTGGTTGTGTGTGTGTGCCTGGTGAAAGCGTGCACTGATGGCTGGTGGTATGTGCCTAGTGGAAGCATGCACCGACGGCTGGTAGTGTGTGTGCCTGGTGAAAGTGTACACTGATGGCTGGTGGTGTGTGTGCCTGGTGGAAGCATGCTCTGATGTCTGGTGGTGTGTGTGCCCGGTGCAAGCTTGCACTGATGGATGGTGGTGTGTGTGCCTGATGAAAGCGTGCACTAATGGCTGGTGGTGTGTGTGCCCGGTGAAAGCGTGCATCGATGGCTGGTGGTGTGTGTGCCTGGTGAAAGCGTGCTCTGACGGCTGGTGGTGTGTGTTTGGTGGAAGCGTGCACTAACGGCTGGTGGTGTGTGTGTCTGCTAGAAGCGTGCACTGACAGCTGATGGTGTATGTGCCTGGTGGAACCGTGCACTGACGGCTTGTGGTGTGTTTGCCTGGTGGAAGCAGGAGCAGGAGCATTCACAGTGATAGAAGACACAAATGAAACTGACGAAGAGGGAGGGGGAGAAGGGAGGGGGAGTGGGAGCAGAGGAGCATGATTCACAGCTAGAAGACACAAATGAAGCTGACCAGGAGGGAGGGGGGAAAGGGAGGAGCCTGATTACAGCAATAAAAACACAGATGGCAGCTGTGCACGTGCACAAGCTCGTAAACGCAAGTGTAGGCCAGCAAAAGCCTCTGGTGGCACTTTTAAAAGCCACTTACTAAATGTCTCGAAGGGCAAGACCTAAAAAAGCCACCTCTAAGACAGAATTTACAAAGGGCCGCCATTTTGGTCAAGAGTAATTTACGATCAGAGGCCTTGGAGGCAAAATAATTAGAAGACCTATGCAGCACATTCATGAAATTCATGAAAAGAGGAAAGAATCATAAGTTGTAATGACTAGAAAAGCAAGCAAAACAAAGTCACATTTTACACTGCATAACCCCTGTTCCAGTCATCTATAACCATTGTAAGGGAGAAAAAATAGACTTTTCCAAGCAGATACAAGCTAACCTTTGCCAGTCAACCAGAGTAATTTGCAAAACATGTTTTAATACGTATTAAAAACATGAATGTCCGTAACAAAAAGTATTTATTTCTTTGCTTGTAGGATGCTGCATTTGACATCCTGTTTTAACAAGAAGGAACTATTGCATGTTTTACAGTTGTATTTCTTGCATATTGCAACCCTGAGGAAGCTAATGATTGGGCAAGACGTGTTGGCTGAGCTCTTTTATATTTTGAACATGATTATAGAACATAAAGGACAAAACAAATTACCTGACCATTATCGTGTACTTCACTGATTAAGTTTAAAAAAATTGTATTACTCTTAACTCATGTTGCTTCTTTAAATGTAAAACATTTCTCCAATGTTGGACCTTCTGGTAGCTGGTTTTCAGAGGTGGGCAGCAAGTATGTATACCACTACAAGTGTGGCAGTAAAAAGCTCCCTAGTTACCATTATTCGTCTACAATGTGTTGTACTTTAGAGGATACGGGTTTTGATAATTCCATAAAATTGTCTATAGTTATAATGATTTGTACCTTTATCTATTTTATAAATTATGGTTTTACCATATGTTGTACAGTCACTACTCTTTAATGAATGTATATGGTAAAGTTAGATTTTTAAGGCATAATATGGAAACCTTTATATTTTTGGGTTTTAGATTTATTTATTTAAGATTTGTTTTTTTTGTCAACATGTTCTGTTGATACTTTTGCTGTTGATATTAGTGCTTCAAACTTTTTTTATTGCAAACGGAACACACTAAGGGGCATATTATCAAGGACCGTTGTTAAAATTATCGCAGTTTTATTGGCAGGAAATTGCCGATAAAACGGCGATAATGGGCGTGATAATACACCCTTGTTAATTCCCATGGAAGCCCATGTTAACCCCAAAACATGGGCTTTTTATTGGAATTAACAAGGGCGTATTAGCAAGCCCATTATCGCCGTTTTATGGTCAGTTTCCTGCCGATAAAACGGCAATAATTTTAACACCGGTCCTTGATAATATGCCCTTATATCCTTTGCAAACCCTATGGAGTTTGTGGTACTGTATCCAGTCTGGGACCTACACTGCCCTAGCTACAGCTGCTCTTTCCTCTAAAGTAATAAGATCAGTACACCTACTGTTTTGGATTGACACCCCCATTTTCTGTGGCCTGATGCTGCTGTTGTTTGGACTCTGCACACTTAAGCACTGTTCTCTAGTTCCTTATATATTTGCTCAGATGCCGAAACACATGACAGAATTGGATAAATTCTAATTGTCAAGTGTAACTTTCGATTAAGCCCATAGTATGTGATGCAGGAAACTACACTAATGGCATGGGAAGTTAAACGGGGTGGCATGGTGAGAAAAAGAATGATGAATTTAACCCAGATCTCTTGACTTGGGGGGAATGTTTTGATTTGTTCTGCATTCCGTCCATCAATTGTGTGCCTTATGCTTTCTCGCCCTAAGTGCACCCGGTATGCCCAGCCGTGGGTCCTGGGCTCACTGTGCCACTGGAATCAAGCTATACTGGCTGAAGAGGGGTGAAGCCCCGAAACCGGTCCTAGGATGCTTGCTTCCAGTCCAGAGAGGACCTGGCTTGGCAGTTCGGGCTGGACTGTTCCCATGAGGCACAGGGTCAAGACTGATTTGCATATGGCCAGGTCTAAACTGGGGTGGCATGGTGAGCAAAAGAATGATGGATTTAAAGAAGATCTCTTGAATAGGGGTGAATATTTTGATTTGTTCTGCATTCCGTCCATCAATTGTGTGTCTTTTGGAAAGTACACCAATGGCATGGGAAGGTAAACGTCACCAGTGGACTGCAGTACATGTTGTGCAATCTACTAGGAAATCATGGATGGGGACCTACCTTTGTGGCCTGACTGCTACAGCTTTTAAGCCAGCAGACACGCCTGTCAAAATAACTCTTTTTAAAAGAAATCTACACTATATTTAAATATTAAAAGCGGAAAAACAACTGAGTACACTATACACCAAATTTTAAGTCAGGCCCCAAGTTCAAAGGTAGAAATCTAACTGGGTGAAGGCCCGAAAAGTATTTGTCTTATCAGAGGACTTTGGCAGGCTCAACATTTCAATTTTAAAGCTGTGAGCTTTTCCACGAAAATCAACAACTTCAAAGGTACCTTGTCTAATAGCTATCTGAGTTTGATAGGCCTTGGCTAGATACAGCCTTCAACCTTGCTCTGCTGGAGGATTTCTGATTGGCCTTTACTTTTTCCTGGCACTTTTTAATGCAAAACCTTGAAAAAATAATATGTCTTGTCCCCCTTAATGGATTGTAGTTATTCTGGTATCATTTATCTTACTAAATACTTCTCTATTTTTAAAAATTGTTTGTGGGATTTATTGTGTTGTGGTTTGCATGTTTGAAACTGCAAAATACTTTACACACTTTTTCTGAAGTTAAGCCAGTCTGCTTTGAGCCTTAGCTACCAGGGGTAGCACCAGGTTTATTTATTAAACTTTTTTATTCAGCCTGAAAAGATTTGAGACTTATTAATTATAAAGGACTCACATCCTCCCTAAGTAATAACCCATTACTTTATATTGATGCTCACTGATGGGATCCAGAACTTGTGTTAAGTAGTTACTATCAACAAGCAAGCTCTTGTTGCACAGGAAAGTGGCAATGATTAGAAAGTGAGCAAATTGTCGAGTGCCTGACAACTGCTCCCTGGATTTTCCTTACATGGGGTATTTCCTTAACACATCACATTTTTATTTTGTATCTGAACACTTGTCAGAATCACATTGGGAGGGGCAACTTGCGCTTACTTTTATAAAGATACACATGGGGGGGGGGGGGGGGGTGTCCATGAATAGATATCAAACCTCTCCCCCTGAAAGAGAAAAATGTGGGGTACCCTTGAAACTCTTGTTGTTTATGTGTAATGTGCAACAGGGGATTTATTGGTGATAGTGTTGAGTGGAGGGTGCCCTTTGATTGCCTGTCTTCCCTTTAACGCTCCTCTTTTGTAAATGGTTAAGAAGTTGCCGCTCAGCATTAAAACTCAAATTCATGTATAAAATTGAAAGCAAACATTGATTTTTGATTTTTAAAGGGCAAAAGGTCCCTAATTCAGAAATAGAATGACCTGCCGCTGCTGCTACCAAAGAAATCGTCATTTGTTTAATATTGTTGGAGGCTAGCTCCTTTTTTAACTGTTTGCTGCTAAATTTTGCTCAAAATCGAAACTTGTTTTAAAGATCGAATTTTACTCTGAATTTTGTTTACTGACCCTACGATCACATCTCTTGCATTGCTTGCACAATAATTGGATTAAACACACACATCTCACCATTTTGGTGATTCCCTCGCCGCCTCACGCCCGTCCGCCATCTTGGGTGTGGGCTAGAGACGCTGACACCACGCTTTAGGGGTCAGCGGGCTAGTCTTTGCGAGTGTCTTTTAGCCTGATACCATAAATAACCACTAGTATGCGGGCGAGCAGCGATCGCGCGCAGCATCGCGCCAGAGGAGCACCAGAGGAAAGCCCGTCTGTGCCCGTTCGTGCTAGGACGGGCCCAGGGGCCACACACTCTGGTCAAACTCGTACATACTCGCCTGATGCTTTATGGGCACTAAAGACTCACTCCCTCTGTTTAGATGAAGTCACTCTGGCCAACCTGCAAGCTGAGAACTTGGTGCAGACCACAGGTACAGGCTCCAGGACTCTCCCCACATTGACTGTCCGGCAGTCACATGGCCTAAGAATAGCGACACTTAATACGCGCTCTCTGCAAAAGCATCACCTAGAAGTCTTCTCTCTATTGCTTGACGGAGAAATTGATATTCTTGCCCTCTCAGAGACATGGCTTGGCTCTGCATCAACGCCAGACATCTTGGCTGCCCTACCCCCAGACTATGACGCGATATGGTATAATCGCCCAAACGACTGCAAAGGGGGGGGGGGGGCATTTTTGTTTAAAAATGTCTTGTAGTAAAAGCGATTATAGCAGAGAACTGTGCCTGCGCGGAGCTGCTAGCGATTAAAGTCTCGCTTAAATCTTCATGCTTCATAATATTAGTCGTCTATCATCCGCCGCAGAGCTCCCCGGACTTCAATGATATCCTTTTTGAACTTTTAACGGACCTGGCCACCAGATTTAAGTCCCTCCTGGTGGTAGGCGATTTCAATTACCACTGGGACAAAGTACCCAGAGACCCTACTGAGACCGAGTTCGAAGCCAATCTCTCGGTGCTCAACTTACAACAGTTAGTGGTGGGCCCGACTCACGTGAAAGGCCATACACTGGACCTTGTTTGGTCCTCCTTGCCTAATACAGAAATAACGGAGGTTAGTCCCTGCATTTGGTCGGACCACTTCATGATAAAGTGCTGGGTTCCAGGTGACCCTGTGCGGGCTGCCCCAAATAAATCACGAAAAAAATTCGACCTTGGAACAAGGTGGAAGCCGACCTTTTAATCGCGACCCTGCTCTCCTCTACCCCCCCTAAAATGAGTGGTACAGATTTGGACCATGATGCCAGAATGCTAAAGACCTGGATGCTCGCCGCTCTGGATATACTTGTCCCTGAGCAGATGGAGATTGCTAGAACTAAAGGGAAGGGAGCGCCATGGTTTGACGCCTCTTTGAAACAGAAGAAGCAAGCCCTTCGCAAGGCAGAGAGAAGGTGGAGACTCCATTACTGTCAAACGGAGGCCGAAATTTTTAAAACCTTGCTTTCAAAATACAAGGCAGACATCCTGGAAAGAAAGGCTGCTTTCTATGAGGGAAGAATTAGGGAGGCGATAAACATACAACGAGAGACCTTTATGATATTAAGGGAACTCACACAACGAGAAGGGAAAATCTCCACGGTCGATCAACCAGACTGTGACTCCTTCCAAACTTTCTTCCTTCAGAAGGTACAGGATATCATTACTGACATCAAGGCACGGCCAGCTTCAACCATGTTGCCTAGTCAGACTGATCAGGTACCACCTATGACTTTGAACAGTTTCCCTCCCATAGACGACAAATGCCTAGCGGAACTTGTCGGACAGATTAAGCCAGGCTCAAATATTGATCCATGTCCCCCCCAAAATCTTTAAAATGGCCCTGCCAGGCATCCAGCCCCAGGTGTTGAGTTTACTGAATTACTCACTGAAAACAGGTTATCTGCCAACTCAGATGAAGGAAGCCAGGGTCTCCCCACTTTTAAAGAAAGCAGGAACGGATATGAAAGCCTTAAAAAACTACAGGCCTATCTCGCAGTTACCATTTCTAAGCAAGATCCTAGAAAAGCACGTCCTTAGCACTCTAGCCGGACATCTCGAGGAACACCATCTCCTTCATGCCAGACAGGCCGGGTTTCGCCCCCAACATAGCACAGAATTAGTCATGGCCTCGGTCGCCGATGAGTTGAGAGTCAGGGCTGATAATAAACAGCCATGCGCCCTGATTCTCTTAGACTTATCGGCGGCTTTTGATACGGTCAGCCATACCATCTTGCTGGACCGGTCGCGAAACTGGGAATCTCAGGCCAGGTGCTAAAGTGGCTAGAATCCTTCCTGTCAGGTCGAACCCAGAGAGTGCAGCTAGGAGACCAGCTGTCCGGGATCAGTGAGGTGACCTGGGGGTGCCCCAGGGGTCGGCCCTATCCCCCCTGCTTTTTAATATCTATCTACAACCGTTGGTGGAGGAGCTCATGCGTATGAATTGTGAAATTTTCAACTACGCAGACGACACCCAGCTATTGGTCCAGTTGGATGATACTAGAGAGGCCCAGGAATCAGTAAGGAATCTACTCAGCTTCACGGTCAACTGGATGACTAACAATCTGTTGAAAGTGAATGCTGATAAAACGGAGGTGCTGGTGATCAGCAATAAAGAGGATCCCTGGAGTGACCTGTATTGGCCTCCTGAGCTGGGAACCACTCCCTCTCCTAGTACTGTGGTAAAAAGCCTGGGATTAAGGATCGATGCGGATCTCTTAATGGCCCTTCAAGTCTCTGCTGTCGTCGGATTTGCATAGGTGTGTTGAGGCAACTGCGAAAGCTAGTTCCCATCTTATCTGCCTCCACCCTGCAATCGATCGTATCTGCCAAAGTCATCTCGAGACTTGATTATGGCAATGCCCTATATCTTGGCCTGCCACAGAAGCTGTTGAGGAAGCTGCAAGTAGTTCAGAACGATGCAGCTAGGCTGATCCACTCCCTGCCTAGAAACTCGCATGTAACCCCCTGCTTCAGAAGCTGCACTGGCTTCCAGTGAAATTTCGAGTCCAGTTTAAATGTCTCTGTGTGGCCCATAAGGCACTCTTTGGGAAAGCCCCAGAGTACATCAAGCAACGTTTGAAGAGGTATGTTCCCGGAAGACCCCTGCGCTCAGGAACAACCTCCAATTTGAGCCAACCCAGGTTCAAACTAAAAACCAGAGGAGGCAGGGCTCTGTCTGTGCTTCTCCCGCAACTGTGGAATGAGCTCCCGCCTACCCTGAAGGAGGAATTCCAGCTATTACCCTTCAGAAAAAAACTGAAAACCCATCTATTCAGAAAGGCATTTATGACAGTTTAGGTGGCGGAACAGCTGAGGGTTCTTTGGCTATCAGTGTGTTATGTTTTTTCTGTTTAAGCGCTTAGAGACCGGCGGTGATAAGCGCTATATAAATATCCCATAACATAACATAACATAATTTGGGTCATTTTATACCCTGCTTTTGAGGTGTCTCACAAGTGAGGTCATCAATGATGTCCTTGAACATGTCATGAGTGATGTAATATGGGACTGTGTCACCCAAACATAATTCTAAAAAGTAAAAAGAACAATAAATGAGCAACAGGAGCAGTTCATTTATTATTCACTTCTCCAAGCAATGAGTGCCCCATAATGCCATGTGAAGGCTTTTAATTTATATTGTTGGATACTGGTTGTGCCCCTAGTAAAAAAGGGGGCATCACCAAGCATGTTCTAAATGCTGTGGAAGGTTGCAGGGAGCGCAGCATCCCTTCTCCAACATAAGAAAACCCAGGAATCCATGATTATTAGAAATGGTTAAACACACAAGATGATGGACGGAATGTTGCACAATGGCAAAACATTCACCCTGTGCCTCATGGGAACAGTCCAGCCCGAACTGCCAAGCCATGTCTTCCCTGGACCGGAATCAAGCATCCTAGGACCGGTTTCTGGCTATCAGCCATCTTCAGCCAGGATAGCTTGACTCCAGTGGCTTAGTGAGCACTGGACCATGTCTGGGCATAACCTTCCCACATAGGGTGAACAGCAAAACACACAAGATGATGGACGGAATGTTGCACAATGGCAAAACGTTCACCCCCAGGCACAGATCTGGGTTTATGCTTGATTCCGGTCCAAGGAAGACATGGCTTGGCAGTTTGGGCTGGACTGTCCCCATGAGGCACAGGGTCAAAACTGATTGCCATATGGCCATGTCTGAACTGGGGTGGTGTGGTGAGTAAAATAACGATGGATTAAACCCAGATCTGTGACTGGGGGTGAATGTTTTGCCATTGTGCAACATTCCGTCCATCAATTGTTGTTTTTGCATTTGTCACCCCGAGTGGGAGGGTATGCTCAGACGTGAGTCTCGTGCTCTCCATGCCACTGGAATCAAGCTATCCTGGCTGAAGACGGCTGATAGCCAGAAACCGGTCCTAGGATGCTTGATTCCGGTCCAGGGAAGACATGGCTTGGCAGTTCGGGCTGGACTGTTCCCATGAGGCACAGGGTCAAGACTGATTTGCATATGGCCATGTCTGAACTGGGGTGGCTTAGGTGAGCAAAATAACAATGAATTAAACCCAGATCTGTGACTGGGGGTGAATGTGTTGCCATTGTACAACATTCCGTCCATCCTCTTGTTTGTTTTGCTGTTCACCCTATGTGGGAAGGGTATGCCCAGACGTGGGTCCCGTGCTCACTAAGCCACTGGAGTCAAGCTATCCTGGCTGAAGACGGCTGATGGCCAGAAACCGGTCCTAGGATGCTTGATTCTGGTCCAGGAAAGCATGGCTTGGCAGTTCGGGCTTGACTGTTCCCATGAGGCACAGGGTCAAGACTGATTTGCATATGGCCATGTCTGAACTGGGGTGGTGTGGTGAGCAAAATACCGATGCATTAAATCCAGATCTGTGACTGGGGGTGAAGGTTTTGCCATTGTGCAACGCTCTGTCCATCAATTGTTGTTTTTGTATTTGTTAGAAATGGTTGGCAGTGGTGTACACCCTGTTCAAGTAGGGACTCTTCTTTCCAGTCAGATAAGGGGATTAAACACCTACGATAACCCCTGCATAATCCCGCAGGCATCTTGGCACGAGCTGTCAGACCTATCTCAGAGGCAACGTATAAAGTATTTGTACCCAAAACACACAGTAACATAGTAAAAACACTACAAATGGACGCCACACCAGTTTAGAAAAATAAAGTATTTTTTATCTAAATCAAACAAAATCAAAACACCAGAAATCCAACATACACACTTGAAAATATGACTTTTTAGGTTTAAAGCAATTTTGTGTGATTTCTGTACAAAGTACCTCAAATGCGTTGAAATTCACAAGGAAAAAGATCAGCAGAGGAGGGAAGCGTCGGAAAATACAGTGATGTGTCAGTTCCTGAGTCCTTGGGGAGGCAATGCAACAGTTCCGCTGCAAGCAGGAAAAGTGATGCTTCGAATCAGGACTGTAGGGGAAGGTGATGCGTTGATTACCAGGTAGTTCTGGTCTGCGGGTGCAGTGTCAGAGATGCGTGGCACAAAGGTGTGTTGCACGAAAATCCAGACATGCTGGAGGTCGATGCAGCGGCAGCAAACAGGTGCTGTGCAGGGGCAGACTGGCTACTGGGCGTTTTGGGGTGCTGCCAAGCAGGGCGCTAATTTAGTTGATGGAGACCTGCGTGTGTTTAAAACCATTCACTTTGCTTTGTGTATTTAGAAGCACACGCAGGTCCCCATCAACTAAATCAGCCTCCACCGCAGAGAAATCAGCCCCCAGCTTGGCAGAACACTAAAACGCCCGGTAGCCAGTATGGCCCTGGCGCTGTGTCGATTTCTTCAGCAACAGTCCCACAGTGTGTTGTTTCTTTTAGCCGCACAGCAGGGCTTGCGTCGGAGTCATGGTGGTGGTCTCAGACTTTGGAGACCGTTGACCTAGACTTGCATGTGGCAATTCTTCAACGCGCTGACAGGTGCTGGGTGGATTTCTCCGACCACACGTGGCTGAGCATCAGGAATTTCTCCCGTACGGTGGTGCTGCATTGTAAAATTCCCTGCTAATCTGTTCACTGGTTCTGTCGAATTTGCAGTATATATACATGTCACACATGGCAACATGCAGACGCTGTACACTTCATCTAATGATAAATTAAAGTTGACTTGTATGGTAAATATATTATTCCCCGCACATCACAAATGTACAGGAGCCTTTGTGAATCGCGTACAGAAACATTTCAGGAGAGACACATTCTAGGAGGAGATGCAGCTTAATGGCCAGAGATGTGGACTTTGAGATTTATGTCCAGTAGTGGCGTGGTCATCAGTTTGTGGTTGTGGACAGGCCTTTAAGAGGGCTGGCTCAATCTGGGTCTCAGACTCAGTGGTAGTTTTTTTTTAAAACACTGAAACAGGTCTATTTAGGGTCCCGCATTTATGTGATTAACTTTTCACGCACAAACACTGGTTGATTTCTGAACAATGAGTGTAAAAACTTGCTGCATATATTTCACGTGCTTTAATTAATCGTGCTTTCGCTCTAAGTGTTTGCTTTTTTCAGGATGCTGTGTTATGTTTTTAGGTGAAGCCTAGCCAGCTCGCATGCCCTGTCTGCAAGACCTGCTGTAATCAATAATACGTCTCTTTTCCCGCCTGCTGCTTACCATTGGTTCAATTCCTGCACTCTTCTTTGCTGCCTCCTAACTGGTACAGGCAGCGATACGTCTCTTCAGTTATTTTGAGATTTTGTTTTTTAATTGTAGCTTTTTACCCATTGTTTTTCTACCCGGTGCAGTTTCTTAAATGTATTATTTGTTTAGAAGCACTTTTCACAAGCGCTACTCATGCCATGCTGTGCGCTGCTGTATGCTGCCTCCAGAGCACACTGCTACCCCCTGCCTCCGATTTAAACAACAGCCATTTGCAGACACACCGTTCTTGTATGCTAGGCTTCTTGGTAAGCACTTTTCCCAAGCGCTACTCATGCCATGTCGCGTATTGCCAAGTGCTGCCTCCAGACTGCAAAGCTAACCAGCCCCACCTCCTGTTTTGACAATGGGTACTTGCGAACATACCGTTCTTGAATGCTGGGCTTTGTGGTAAGCACTTTTCACAAGCGCTACTCATGCCATGCCGCGTGCTGCAATTTGCCCATTCCATGCGGCTATGCTATTCCCCGCCTCCTGTTTTAAAAAAATGGGCACTTGCAGACCCACCATTCTTGTATGCTGGGCTTCATGGTGTTAATTTTTTGCGCGGCCTGAAAAGCTAGGGCCTCATTTATGAAAAGTGACGCATCGCTGCGTGAAAACAGCGATGCATCACTTTTCACTCCGCCCTCCCTTCGACACCAATGATGCGTCATATTTACAGTATGACGCATCATGTTGCAAGGAGTTACAGATACGTCAGTATTTCTGACGTATCTGTATGGCGCAAAAGTGACGCATTGCTGGAGTGTGTCACAAAAGTGACGCAACTCCAGCAATGTGTCCTTTCACATGGGGCAAGCCCCATGTGAAAGGGCCTGCATCAGTCTTAGGCCTGCTGTAAGGCAGGCATAAGAAATTGATGCATTTGCGTCCTAGAAGTGGCGCAGAGAAATCTTATAGATTTCACTGCGTCACTTCTATGACCTTTTCCTGCGTCAGAACGCCCTGCTGCATACATTATACCTGGCGCAGGTATAATGTAGCGCAGGGGTTTACAAAGTGACGCATCTACCTAGATGCGTCACTTTGTAAATATGGTGCAACAAGGCACATTTTTACGCTGCTGGTGCGTCACAAAAAGTGACGCACGGCCTCTAGTGTTTAGGTTTTGGGTATTTTGGGGTGGTGTTTAAGTACATTTTCCGGTGTAAAAAGGGTCGGACTGTTTTGGCGGAGCGCTAGTGCATCCATACACAGGGCCGGGTTCATTAGGAGTAGCAAGGTGTGCCTCTTATTTTATTCACCATATCTACTTTCCACATCCAGGGACCAACATCCGCCACAGTGTGAATGCTGGCAGTATATGGGTGCTGCAGCCCCTAGTCAAAAGCAGACACAAACACAAAATAAAATTCGAGGTGGGCATTCCTTCTCGTAGATTCCCTCCTACACAGAACCATGTGTCCCGCTCCTCCTCCTCCCACTGGTGCTGCATTCCTTCTCCTGGATTTTGCCACAGACCCATGTGTCTCACACCTCCCCTTCCCGCCGGTGCTCGACCTGTAAGTAGTGGTTTGTTGTGTAGTTACCAGGTCAGTAGCCCGCTGTCCCCGCTTGTGTCTTGTCCATGGTAACAGCCCCCAGGTGTGAAGTGCGGGACTGTCTGTAACAACCCTCCAACAGTGTAGTGCATTTAGTCAGCTGGAAGTTACCCTTGAAAAAGAATGCAAAAGTCATTCTGAATTAGCACTAGCTTGCTCTGACACCCCACCTCCCTCAAATATCACCCGGCCCTCTTACCATCTTCAAAGACTACCACAAGTACCCCCATCCGACAGAAAATACTTGCTATCTAGCCATGACACAAATAACTCCCCACAGGAAAAAAACACAATCGCAGGACAAGCCCCTATAGAGCAATGCTTAACACTGCCGGAAAAACACATTCTATTTTCGCTTCAGGCAAGGGCGTAGCCGTAGACATAGTGGTTATAGTCCTGCCCCTTTAGGGTTTCACCATTGCTGTACTCAGAAGTGGGATGACATTAAATATCTTTAGGACTGCAGTGACTGTCACTGCCTAGTACTTAAAGCAGGAGGGGTAGTGGGTTGTGACATTCGGTGCTCATGCATCTGGGGTGATGCAGGCCACTATTTCAAGCAAGGCATATAGAGGACTGTTATGTAGTGAGGGCTGGGCCTTGTTTGCGCACATTGCTATGTTAGCATAGGCTTATTAGAAGTTTAAAGGCCATTTTGCATTTTGCTGCTGTTTGCACACAACACTGAATATAACTGTTGTTGTAAGTTAGGCTGCGTGAAATACTTCACATGAGAATGGCTTGTTTTCAGCATCCCTAGTCTTACATCATGACCCTAGTCTGCACAGTGAGTGCTAAAGCCTCCAAGGTTATCATAACAAGGTAGCTGTTGTTTGGGCTGATTGGCTCCCGCTTTAGACATAACATACATGCAGCTGCTGTCTACTGAAATTCTGGCACCTTTAATATTGCACTGTAGGCATGATTTCCAACACTTGGAAGAATTCAGTTTTCCAGAGAGACAGAGAGCTTTTGCAGATCCTGATGTGATTCACTCCTGCTGATTTTGGAGGTATGGGGTCCACCACACAAGCCTAAGAGACCTTCTATATTTGATAAAACCTAGTGGCATATTATCAAGGGTGGCGATAGGAAATTATCACCGCTTTAGCGGCCGTTTTCAGCCACCAAGCGGCGATAATTCTATCGCCCTATTAGCAAGCTGTCGCTAACAGCAGTTAGCGACAGCTTGTAGGCGATAGCGAGCGGTTTGGGGCCCACTTTGCATGTCAGTGATATTTATTGCTAATGACATGCAAAGTGTGTGTTCCCAACCTGTTAGCGACTGAAAGCAGTCGCTAAACTCGCTAACGCCTATTACCAACACAGGCGTAGCGTTGGAAAGATTCGCGCTAAGCGCGAATATCTCCAAAAACTAACGCCTGCTCAGACCAGTTCTTAGCCATTATATCCAATGGGAGGTGGATATAATGGCTAAGACCCTGTTAGCGATAATGTGTGAATATCGTTGTATTCTCATCGATATTCACGGATTTTGCCGCTATCGCCTGGAATTTTATCGCTTTTGAGATAAACGTTGCTAATAGCCCGTTATCTCAGCAATAAAATCAGGTGATGCCCGGCGATAAAAAAATTGCTGCTAAGCCTACATAGCGATAAATATCGTTATTTGTTGATAATATGCCCCATAGTTCCTAACTAGGGAGGGTGATATACTAGGCGCTATAAGACCTGTTTTGACCATCATTGTAATATGATTTCTCCTTTTGTGTTTTATGGAATTGTGACAATGCTGATAATAT
This sequence comes from Lissotriton vulgaris, assembly GCF_964263255.1. Taxonomy (NCBI): domain Eukaryota; kingdom Metazoa; phylum Chordata; class Amphibia; order Caudata; family Salamandridae; genus Lissotriton; species Lissotriton vulgaris. The sequence goes on along the minus strand of NC_141695.1, from coordinate 1,543,807,265 downwards.
TATTTCTAATCATATGTCTGCTTGTGTTAGCAAAAATACTGCATCTTAGAGCACGCTGTTTAAATAAATATTTTAACCTTTCCCATGTCTCCTTTTACTCCTGTTGTGGACTGTTATGAGAATAACCAACAAAAGAGTGTTCTTGATTCCAAGGAGGCGTACAGACCGAGAGGCAGGGGAGATTAAAAAGAGGCAGTAGATTTCCTAATTAAGCTTAATTACGTGCAGATCTACATTTATGTATGCTATTGTACAATGCAAGTGTTTTCAGATAACGCTATTGCACTGTAATGAAATGAAATGAAATGAAATGAAAATGAATTTGTAAAGCGCATGGCTGCCCGAGAGCGCCCCAGCGCTATAGAACAAGGAGTACTGCGGGGAGGTTAGGGATTAGGAGTCTTGGGGAAACAGGAAGGTTTTAAGAAGCTTTCGGAACCTCGGATAGCTCGGTTCAGTGCGGATCTTGACAGGAAGGGCATTCCACAGGTTGGCCGCATTCAGTGAGAATCGGCGCCCCCCCTGTTCGGGCCCACTTGACTCTCTGGACAATAGCCAAGTTGCCATGATCAGAGCGAAGGGATCTAGTAGGATTATAAGGGCAAACAAGGTTCCCTAAGATCGGGGGACCCTTCCCCTGTAGGGACTTGTAAGCAATACATAAGGATTTAAATGTAATCCTTTCATGTACTGGTAGCCAATGAAGGGCTCTGTCGAGTTCTGGACTCGTTGGAGAGTATTGATTGTTGTTTCAGGGGCAGCCAAGAGAAGGACGTTACTATAATCTAATCTTGACAGGATTAGTCCTTGGATCAGTAGTTTCCTCGACTGCTCTGGCAATAGGGGAAGAATCTTGCGAGCAGAGTGAAGTAGCCCCATGCATATACCTGCTGTCTTTTTTGCTTGGGTCCGAAATGTCAGATCCTGCTCCAGCCATACGCCCAGGCTTTTTAGTTCACTCTTTGGAGTGGGAGCGGGCCCCAAGCAGACGGGCCAGATAGAATTGGGTAACGATGTTACATGGTGACCTAGTAGCATGAGCTCTGTTTTAGATCCATTCAGTTTCAGTCGTGAGCTATTCGTCCAGGAGTGGATTTCTGAGAGGCAGGAGTGAAGATTTTGCACGCAGTGTTCCTCTTGGGAGAGTGAGACGACTAGTTGGGTGTCGTCAGCGTAGGTGACTACTTTGATCCCGTAGGGATGCACCAACTCTTCCAGGGGGGCCATATAGACATTGAATAAGGTAGGGCTCAATGATGAGCTCTGCGGGACCCCACACTGGAGGGGGGTCAGTTTGGAACGTGCTGCACCCTCCCAAACCTGGAAGGTTTCGATTCTCCAGGAAAGATGTAAGCCATCGTAGCGCTGTGCCCGCTACTCCCTGATTACTCAGGCGGCGAATTAAGATCTTATGGTCCACCGTGTCAAATGCTGCACTTAGATCCAGGAGGACCACCACCGTTGATCACCCTGAATCCAAGATACGCCTTGCCTCTTCCGCCACTGCTAGCAGGGCGGACTCCGTTCCCTGACCTGGACGGAAGCCTGTTGCGGAGCAGCCTATTGCTTTCTAAGAAGAGGGAGAGCTGCTGATTGGCCATTTTCTCCACCATCTTGCTGATACCAGGTAGCAGCAAGATTGGTCGAAAGTTAGCCAATAAAGTAAGGTCAAGCCCTGGTTTCTTTAGGAGCGCTTTGACTGTAGCATGCTTCCAGCTAGGAGGGACAATTCCCTGTGTGAAGGAGGCGTTGAGAAGGTCTGTAATTCGCGGAGTAATGGTAGCTGTTACTTGTTTCAAAATATGCATGGGGGCAGGGTCACTAGGGGAACCACTCTTCACAGCAACCAGAATTCTTTGGAGGTCGTCCCCTGAGATCGGCGCGAACGCCTCAAGACGAGGGCCTGAGGTGTAAGCAGTAAATTGATACGGGTCAGGGGATTGATCATTCCAAGATAAAGTTTTTAATATGTTTTGAATTTTACTTTCAAAGAAAGCAGAAAATTAATTACATCTAGTTTCCGATGCTTTTTGCACCATCGGAGGGCATGGTGCCTTGAGGAGGTCTTTCACAATTTTGAATGTCTCTCTGGATGAATTGGAGGCTGCCTTAATTTTCTCCTCAAAGTATGCGGCCTGAGCTAGTTTCTGGGATAATTTGTAGGCCCTAATGGCAGCTCTATACTCGGCTTTGTAATGGGAGGCCCAATCTTTCCTCCAAGTCCGTTCGTTTTTTTTACAAATTTTACTTAGTTCTCGAAGTACTGGGGTATACCAAGGTGTTTTGAAGACCCTGCTTTTCTTCTCCATTATTTTCTTAGGAAGAACGAAGTCCAGGGAGCTATTAAGCCAATAGGAAAGTTTTTTGTCCGCCTCCAAGGGGTCAGGATCTGACTGGGGAGCTGTCTGTTCCAATCTGTGAGTCCAGCTCTCAAATGAAAGTTTGGACCACACTATCTCTAGAGTGCGTGGTGCCTGTATCTGTGGACGGTCGGTGCAAATTTGTCATTCAAATGGGTTTAGAAAGTGGTCAGACCAAGGTAAAGGGAGGGGGGCCTTGATACCAGAAATGTGAAATTCATGAAAATGGGGTCGAGAAGATGCCTCTTGATGTGAGTGGCATCCTTATTTTTAAGATCCAGTTCCAGAGCTTTTAGCTCGAGCTTAAGATCCATTGCCCCCTTGTTGCATGGATCATTAAAATGGAAGTTTAGATCTCCTAATAGAATAAAATTGGGTGCGGCTGATGCAAGGGCGATAGTATTTTCTAAAAGGGATCCTGCGAATTGACCTGGACAGCCCAGGGGGCGATATAACAAAAGACCAGATAGTGATTTACCCGGGAAGCTTGCAAATTAAAGTGAATGCTTTCGCAATCATTAGCAACACCCTCTGATACTCTGCAAGTAAATCTGTCTCTGTACATTATCGCTAGACCGCCTCCTTTCCCTTGCAACCTATTTTGGCACTGCATATTAAAGCCCGATGGGAGGGCCGCAACAAAATATCTGCCTCTGAGTTAGGTGACAGCCATGATTCTGTTAAAAACAGTATGTCCAGTTTTGAATCCTGGATCAGTGAATTAATTTCGACCGCATGTTTCGGTAAGGACCTGCAGTTTAAGAGTGCCATGTTGAGGGGAGACGTGACTTTCCCGGCAAATCCCTTTTCCTGCGTGGGTACCACCCATCTGTTACCTCTCAGAAGTGGGTCATCAGGCCTAAATCTCAAGAGTTCCGAGGGTTTATTGCTAGGTATCAGTTGTAAGAGTTTTTCACGTGTAAAGATGATGCGGTGGTCGGGGGAATCGGCCAAGGTTTCTGGCCCTAGGCCCGGTCCGGCATGGACGGGCACAGACGGGCAGGCCGCTGGCGCACCTCTGGCGCGCCGTCGGCGCACCTGCTGCGCCCGCCCGCTGCGCGGACGGGAAGTAATGTTCATTTTATAGTGTGAAGGTCCAACTCGGCCACAACACTAGAGCGCTGTCCTTGTCCTTCCCCAAAATGGCGCCCGAAGTGGACGCCGGTAGGAAATGAGCCCAGTGAGCGTCAGGAGCCCGGAATAGGCACCCTGAAGTAATACGAGTCCCAGGGGGGGAACCCTGAGGTGGGAAGAGCGTGGTAAGGGGGGGAATAATTAAAGCAAAATAATGCTAAGTGCGTGATTTAAACGTTAAGCGGCGCTACCTGCGCGACCAGTAACAATTCTAAAAACAATTCCCAATGCGAGCCCTACTCCCGGCTTCCGCCTCAGGAGTCCTTAGTTCTAGGTGATGAAGCTGGTTTCACGTGTGCAATTTATAGTGTGAAGACCCAACTCGGCCGCAACACTAGAGCGCTGTCCTCGTCCTCCCCCAAAATGGCGCCCGAAGTGTGCGCCGGTAGGAAATGAGGCCAGTGAGCGTATACAGCTGAAGCCTTTTGGACATTCAAATGTGAGTATAAATGTATTAGTTAAATCAATGTGGAAAAATACCCAAACAGAAATACAGACAGAAATGTCGAAAAAATAAATACCATAAAACTGGGAGCCCTAGTTGTGATCAAGCAGTGTAGATTTCCATGAGGGGATCCTCCTGGTCGGACTGACTTATAATCAGAGCCTAGTGTCAGTTTCAGTTTGCACATAATGAGACCTTCCTTTACATATAAAAACGCACAGATTTTGCCCTTTTTTTTAGAAGGTAGGACACTCGATAGTGAACCTCAGTTCATTCAATAGGTTCATTCCCTAAAGCGCTTGGGTCGCCGCTGACACGTGTGTGCAAGCCAAGAGCTGGAATCCCACAGGTACCCTAATGAATGAATGTCAATTGTTAGACAATAGCATCACTCGTTAATTACTGGTTATTTACTATACAAATATTTATTCCACAAATATTTTTAATAGAATGTGTGCGGTTATTTTTTAATTTTCTTTGGACGATCATTTTACTCGATGTACTGTACCAATTTTGCACATGAGTGTGTTCATATTTGAGCGTGTTTCTGTGGAGATCTCAGAAAAAAACTGGACAGGATATAGAATGCCCTTCCCCCTCCCCCCACCACGCTCATTTGCATGTGCTTGATTAAATTAGAGGAAGTGCCCTGCTGTGGTGATATAAGCCACTCCACTAAAATCTGCTTCACTTGCAGCCCCGCAGTCGCAAATACAGTCAGTGAACTTGACAGCAAAGAGTGCAAAGCAACCATGGCAAGCAAAGGAGGTAAGGAAGAAGTTTCTATTGCAGAACCTAAGTTTACTTTTTTTAATGGCTCTCATGGGATCAATGTATCGTATACACTTCTGCACTATTCAACGTCACATGTAAATATTAGAAAAAATATATTCTGTCAGCTGGCAAATTTTTAATTTCTAATGAGGACCGTTTATGACTCTGCAAAAATTTTTATACAGAAATGCAATGTTTTCTGCAATTCCTTTTTGAATTGATAACAATGATGTAAAGAAACCGAAATAATATCACCAAACACGGTTTTAAATTAGAAATACAAGGAGGTATTTCATGACAGGATCAAATAAAACTGTTACCTTGTCGAAAGTGACACAGAAGCTTTGCTAAAGATGACAGCTTGCCTTTTTAGGTTAAGCACCTTGAATGCATTTACTACCACATGCTAGCCACATGTGTGTCTATGCCCTGCCTGATCAGCAGTCCAGCTGCTGAGGGGCGTGTCCTCACAACTAAGCGAAATGTATTGCACAGGAACTATGCTACTATTTTTTTGGGGGGGGGGGGCTGCATGCGTATGTCATAGCGGTGTGTTTTCTAATTTGGGGGTGACTTTCAAAATGCCAGTTTTTTTTATTTCAAGTTTTTTTATGGTTAAAATTAAAAAAGAGCGAAAATTCAGAAATACATTAGATACAAGCAAAATCCAAGCAATACAAGATGCACATGAAAATACAGTTCATTTCACAGAGCAAATTGGTACAGCAGAGTCAGAGAAGTTAGACAGGTGAGCGAGGACACCGCAGAGGGAAGCGTCCGCAATATTACAAATTAGAAAAAATGAGATCAAGAGCAAAAAAATAGCTGTATTACCAGTAAGACTAAGTATAGTGCAGAGCAGTACCAAGTAAATTGACAGTATTTGTATCGCTAATGGTACATAGAAAAAAAAGGGGGAAGGGGAAGGAAGGGTGTTGAGGAATAGGTCAGGATGCCTGTCGCATGGCAGTTCGGGTTGGACTGTTCCCATGAGGCACAGGGTCAGACTGATCTGCATATGGCCATGTCTGAAATGGGGTGGCGGAGTGAGCTAAAGAATGATGATGGATTAAACCCAGATCAGATGACTGGGGGTGAGTGCTTGCATTGTTCAACATTCCGTCCATCATCCCCTTTGGTATTGCTTTGTTCGCCCTAAATTGGCAGGGTATGCCCAGACGTGGGTCCCTTGCTCACTCTGCCATTGGATTCAAGCTAGCCTGGCTGATTACGACTTATTAGCCAGAAACCTGTACCAGGATGCTTGTTTCCGGTCCAGGGAAGACATGGCTTGGCAGTTCGGGTTGGACTGTTCCCATGACAAGGGTCAGACTGACCTGCATATGGCCACGTCTGAACTGGGGAGGTGGAGTGAGCTAAAGAATGATGATGGATTAAACCCAGATCAGTTGACTGGGGGTGAGTGCTTTCATTGTTCAACACTCAGTCCATCATCCCCTTTGGTATTGCTTTGTCACATGACTCAAGCATGATTCTTTAGAGCCAATAGTGGAAAGGGTCAGTGTGCCCTGAGAGCCTAGTACCATGTAATTATCAAATGACTGCCAAACCCTACTAGAGATTAGTCGAACAGAATGTTTCCCTAAGAGTGACGTATGAGCCCCACGGAGAAATGAAACCCAAGCACACCAGGTGTGGTACGATGGATTTTGAAAGGACTTCCATTCTGTAAGTATGACTTTAACTGCAAAATTGCTTTAAAGTTTCTATCTGATTGTCCTGTGAGTGCGGGCTCTGCGTTGTGTGGATGGCGTGTGTTACTCTTTGACATGAATGAACCTGCTTTAATGAGCTGTTGTACCATGTCTGACGGGTGAGATCCCAAATGCACATAGTCAAATGTAAAACAATGTTATACGAGTTAAGAATATATTACTCCAAGGCCACATTCAGTCAGTCAGTCAAAAAACTTTATTTTGATAAATTAATATCAAAAAAGACACGGTACATAAAGGAAAAAACACATTATACAATGTTAAAAATATACATCTTTAGATTTAAAAACCATGTCATAGTTTACTAAAAAACAAAACAAAAAAGCAAAAGATTTTTAAAAACATCACTAAATTCATAAAAAGCTATATCATAAAATATTTAAAAATCATCATACCGCCATCAACCTAGTTCCTGATATATGGTACTATTGGACTACTAAAGTGCAAGGTACAAAGCTTCACGACAGTATGGCCAATCTCTCATTATCCATAAGTCTTTTCTTGGTGCGTACCGCACACACCAAATAATTGGCTACGTGAAAGACAGTGCTGGGATGGTTTAACAGCTGCAAATAAAGAAGTGCTGGTCTGACTTGCAGAAACCCTGCCTTTTTTAAGATTGGCACAAGAAACTTCCTCCTTTCCGCTGTAAAGTGCCCACAGAACAAGGTGAAATGTATAGTATCTTGGATAGAAAAACTATCGCAAGAACAAGGTGGAAATTCATCAGGTTTACACCAAGTTGTGTATTGACCTAATATCAGGTGAATCATGTTTAGGCGGAAACGAGTTAATAAAAACCTATGAAAGGGGCGGTTAACCAGAGTGAGATAAAATTCAGGGCCTGGAGGGGTTGCGACCAAAAGGTGTGCTCTAACCAAAGGTTTTATCAGCTCCTTTTCCTCTCTTAACAGGGACAGCCTCATGATCATATCACTTTTAGTTCTAACAATATCAGTCCTCAATATAGTCTCCGGTGAAGAGAAGAGGTTAGGTCGTCCCAGAGCGCTAAAACCATTTTTAACATAGGTTAACCACTTGATTTTGTGGGCATTGTCAAGTAAAAGACAGTCTTTCAAAATGGCCCGATTTAAAGATAGTTCATTATTAAGCCAAATTTTAAGCCACATAATTAAAGGGGCCACTTGGATTTTGTCTGTTATAAAATCGGCCCCCAGTTCAGAATGAACCGAATAAGATGGTGTAGATTGAGGTACAGACAGGACTGATCTAAAAAATTTGTTTTCAGAAACCTGAAGACAGTCTATCGATCCATATCCCCATAGTGAACAGCCATAGGTTGCAACTGACATGCACTTAGCGTTATAAATAGTCATAAGGGCTGGGACTGGCCTAGCCCCCAGTCTTCTGCTGAAACTCAAAATGGCAGAAGATGTTCTTACTAGGGCGCTATTTCTGTTTCTTATTTGGGGGCCCCAACTCCCCTTATCTTCAAACGTGACTCCTAAATACGGGAATGTTGATACTCTTTGCATTTCTGCTTTACTACAATAGAAAGTTTTAACTTTCTTGCAGCGTGAACCTTTACCCACCATCATAATTTGTGACTTTTTGGCATTTATTTTTAGGTCTAATGAAGTCATAAAAGAGTCAAAGGCATCTAGTAACCGCTGAAGTCCCAGCCCTGTGCGGGACAAAAGCACCGCGTCATCCGCGTACAGGAGGACGGGAACACAGGTCTCCCCTATACGCGGTATGTCCGGTGTTGCTGTCTTTAATTCGGATTCAAGGGCATTTATATAAACTGTGAAGAGCAGGGGTGCCAAAATGCACCCCTGTCTCACCCCTATTTTGGACTTAAAACAACTAGTACGTCGCCCCCATGAATCAACCCTGACAGATGCCTGCAGATCTGAGTGGGGATCGGCTAAAAGATTTACAAGTGCCCGATCAAGGCCCATCTCGGCAAGGATGTGCCACAATTTAGAGCGGTTCACGAGGTCAAAGGCCGAAGATAGGTCCATGAACCCTAAATATAACGACCCATCTTTTGCCCTGGTGTATTTATCCACTAACATCTGCAGATTAAGGCACTGGTCCATAGTGCCCCGTTTAGTTCTAAAACCGTACTGCAGGTTGGATAAGACCCCTCTATCATCAAGCCATGCCTGGAGTCTAAGTAGGATGACCCTGCCCATAATTTTTACTGATGAATCGATAAGAGATATCGGGCGATAACATGCTGGGTCTGCCCTATTTCCCTTCTTAAAGACGGGGATAATTACAGACTATCCAAGATGCTGGGATACTATATCTAGTTATGGCATAAAAAACACCGCACAACACCCTCGACCAAAGCTTTGGGTCCATTTTAAAGAAGTCAGCAGGGATTCCGTCTGGACCAGGGGCCTTATTTTTTAAGGTCTGATCAATGGCCTTTTCCACTTCAGAGGCCTCAAAAACAACACCCTGCACCTCCAGAGAAAATGAGAGGCCATCTGACAAATCATCCACTAAATTACTCGAATATATTGCATCAAAATGATCAATCCAAACACCATCCGGGATATTTAGTTCAAGGGAAGCTTGATCCTTGTCTGAAAAGAAGGGCTGGTTGACTACCCTCCAAAAGTCAGCGCTATTTTTGACAATCTCAGGGTCAGACAGTTCTAACTCAGGCAGATTCCCTGATCTCCTTCTTCCTATTTTCTAAGGCTTTTTTATATAAAGATCTTAATGTGGTTATTAGTGGGCGGTCTTTAGGAACAGCTTTAAGGGCCTTAAGCAGAACAGTGTGTGCTTTGGAACATGCATGATCAAACCATTTTTTCTCCCTATGCTTGGATATTTTTTTCTTATTTGTCGGACTGATATCAATGGTTTTACAGATATTACCAAAGGCAGACATTACTTGGAGATTTGATGCCCTTGTATCCAGACATGTTAACACATCGTTTTCAGTACTATCAAGGACGGCATGGAGAACATCCTCGGGGACAACAGAGGACCACTTCAATCTGCGACCCTGGTCCTTTAATACCACGTCTTGACTTCTATTCCCACCTGACCCGCACTGATTCAAAAAGACAGTTGACAACACCTCCACTACTACAGGCCTATGGTCGCTAAATACTGAGACCGTGGTACCATAGTGAACAACCCTCTCTAAAATCTCTCAAGACATAAATATATAGTCAATTACAGTACCGTTGCCATTACCTTTAAAGGTAGGAGTTCTGCTATCAAATTCCCCACAGCTAGATTCATACAGATTCCAAGCATTCAGGTAGGATTCAAGGGTCTCCCCCCTAATAGAATGCTCAAAGTGTGTTAATAATGAGTGCGGAGGCCCCGCTTCTGAAGGACCTGTGCATGACTGATTGCAGGGATTGATATTAAAATCACCTAATAAAATAACTTCCAACTCTTTTACCTTGGTTCTATAGACTGACAAGAAAGATTCAATAATAACCAGATTCAGCCTAGTGTCATAATTTGGACTACAATTATAAAAATTAATAAACAAAATGTTTGAAAAAGAGGGAGGATTAAATTCCACAATCAAACAGTTTTGGGAACTGGAATTGTGTTGCGATAACACCCCTTTTAAAGACGATTTAAACAAAGTTAACAGGCCCCCCCTTGGTCTGCCTGCCCCACCTCTAGTAGCAGGTACGGAGAAATGTGTGTAACCATCCAAAGAGAAACTGTTCGTTAAGTCCCAAGTTTCCTGGAATGCAAGAATGTCGAACGTCTTCACAAATGTAATCCATTCATCAATCCCTACTTTGGACCTAATACCGGCAATATTCCAGGTCATTATTCGACAATGTTCATTTAAGGAGCCCTCTTTGTTGGACAGTCAATCATTTTCACTTAAGGAAGATAGAGGTCCGAACCGGTTAAACAAGGGCAAGATTGGAAGTGATTGTGGGTTAGGCCTACACAAATTATAGCAATATCAGTCCATATTCACAAGCGGTTGATGATCTTGGGACATCCCAGGAAAAAAGGCCTGCCTGTTTGAGGGGTAGGTGGGAGTCTGATGACCAACATAAGAATTGGGAATAGGAGTAGGAGTCATGCTCAAATGGTTATAAAAATACCCCAACGGGCGCACACTTATATTGTCCTCGGTGACAGGTAAAGAGGCCGCCCTTAACAGTACAGTTGCGACGTGCTGCGGGTGTCTTAAATTTACAATAACACAGTCGCCTCTGCATGATTTTCTTGAGGTGCCGATCCAGTCAACCCTGCGCACTGACACTATGTCATTACAGAAAGCAATGGGAAACCCACAGTATTTATTTAGCCAAGCAATAACTTTATTGCCTAGAGAACTGGTCAGCTCTTCCCGGGCTTCAAAAGAGTTTGGGTCAACTGTCGAGACGTTTGTTAGGACCACTATGTATGGTGCACAGTCAGGGGGTAAATTGACCACGGGTTTTCTCCTCCATGTTAACCCCCCCAAGTTGTTATTTTCGCCTGATTTATTGACAACTGTTTTCTTCTGTAGAGTAGGAGCTATGGTATCAGGCTTAGATAGAGGTTGGGCAGAGCTTACAGAGATAACAGGTGGCCCCGTGGATGCACCTTTAACCCCCTTACTGGTATTTGAGCCAGAGGCCGCTGCCGTAGCAGCTATGTCTGGTCCAATATTCTGAGGTGGTTTAGTCTGTGACAAGTGTTTGGACAAGAGGCACCCAAGTCTAGAAACCTCCTTTGATACTTGGTCTAATTTGTAATCAACCCCCTGCCCATTTACCACAGCGCCATCAGAAGTAGCACTCTGATGTACATTTACGCTATTTTTAGTGGTTACTTGAGCTGGGGGGGATAGGAGTGTACTTAGTCTGCCTACCTCTTTTGTCACCATGTCTACTTTAGCCATTAGGGGTTTAATCATTAACTCCAGTTTAGTAGTCAGTATATCTGCAAATAGCTGCAGATGGTTGCTATTAACAGCTTCGTTACCCCCCTCAATACTATTGTCATTCGTTACCTTCGCCCGAACAGGCTGAGATGTTGCAGTTTTCTTAAATTTACGTTGCCCCCCACGCTTGCTAATCAGTCTTCTACAAGCCCTAACTGGGCGGCGGGTCAAGGATGGAACAGCAGTGGGAGAAGATGACAATACATCATTGCTAACAAGAATATCCGCTGAAGTAGAAGCGGTTTCAAAATCTGACACTACAAGGGGAGGAACAGATAAAGCTCCCTCATTCTCGTTTTCAATGTTATCTAAGACAAGAAGGTCAACTGTGGGAGAGGCCGGTGGGCTGATCTGGCTGAGCGACAGACGGCGATCAGCATTAATCTTTGTGACCATCTTGACCATATAATTGTCCAATGTCCCAACTAGGGCTGGAGTTTTAGCAGAGCGCAATTTTGCCATTTACTCGGTAAACAAAGTCAATAATACAATTGAATAAACAAGATGTTAGGCACTCACTACAGGAAGATTAAGTCCAAAGTCCGAACAGCCAAGGGACGTGGCCCTGCCCTGCCTCCTCCTGCCCCGGACGGCCACAGACGGCCCACCCTTGTCCCGGGCTTAGCCCGGCGCGTCCCGCGTGCGTCCCGCGAGGCGAGGGCTGCGCCGGTTATAAGCGCCTTCTGGCGCTGCTGGGTGCGTGTGCAGCGCGCCGTGCCGCTAGGGCTGCCGGGAGTTGTATGCCCGGAGCAGCGGCGGCGCTGATAATGCCTCCCTGTGACTCTCGGTGGTGGTGGCGGCAAAGAAACAAGGTGAGCCCCTCTCAGTCAGGAGCCGTTGCTCTGCAGTTGGTGTGCAGCCCCCAAATGCCGGTACAGAGCTCCCCCGCTCTGCCAAGGGCTGCGCCGATTATAAGCACCTCCTGGCGCTGCTGGGTGCAAGTGCAGCGCGCCGGGCCGCTAGGGCTGCCGGGAGTTGTATGCCCGGAGCAGCGGCGGCGCTGATAATGCCTCCCTGTGACTCTCGGTGGTGGTGGCGGCAAGGAAACAAGGTGAGCCCCTCTCAGTCAGGAGCCGTGGAAAAGCATGTGTAACTTCACTGCGGGGGCCCGTTGCGGGCCCCCTGGGTGATGGGGGGTGGGGGGTGCACATGGGGGGTACCTATGGTACCCCCCTGCATTTGTATGCAGAAATCGGCAGGCACCGCACGGTGCCTGCCGCTTTCTGCATACAAATGCAAACTATGCGGCGGATGCAGCTTGAAGCCGCACCCGCCGCAATGGTAAACATAGAGGATGTGACCGCCAGGGTGGCGGTCACATCTTAATTGCACAGGAGGGAACTCCGCAGGCCATGCGGAGGTTCCCTCCTACTCTATGGTGGCGTACGGACTCAGGTCCATCCGCCATCATAATCGGCCCCTCTGTTCCTATGTAGTGCTGTAAATAAAAATGGGAGATGGGAGAGAGCTATACACAAGTAGGGTTGCCACGTGGATGACGTGTGTTGTACAGCTGCCTTCATGGTTCTTCACTAATAATTAAATTAAACAAAGACAGAAAGCTGCTGATAAAAATGATTACCAACGATTGTATATAAGGTTCTGTTTAAGTATCATGTCCAGGCCTTTACAGAATCTTAAAATGTCAACAACTGGTCAGAATTTTCCTCTAGAAAATGTGGCAACCCTAAAGTGAGACAGGAATTCGGCATTTGAATTTGAGTGCATGCAATTTTGTAAACAGTTGTGTTACCAAAAAACGACACCCAGAAGAGCAACGGGATCACCTTCTGCAAATCTGGGAGTGGGATTCTCTTGCATTTTCAAAGATTTTACTACCAGTGACTGGTTTACCAATTCAACCACACCTAGATGACCCACCTCAAGGACCAGCAGGGAGGCATATTTCTCTGCTGCTGAACTGAAATATACCTGTCTGCCTGCTCAAACACATTTCTCTAGGACATGGTGGCACCAGTCTCCTGCACCCAAACAGTGCTAAAGTGGTGCCAGGACCTGCTAGGGAAGCCTGTTTGCCCCTTTGGAACTTCTGTCTTATGGTTTGAGGATGGAGAATGTCTTCAGATAGAGACGGCTACCAGGAATGAATCCATTGCCCCAGCTAGAACTGAACAATTCTTGTTGACATGAGGTCAGAATTGTGGGCACACTGTGGCACCTTAGACAAATATTCTCAAGCTGAGGAGCCAGGCCTAACAATTAGATGGCCTAACTTCAAAGTAGCATTGCTCCATATCTTGCAGAAAATAATGTCCGTTCTGGAGGACTGAAAAAGCCAGTTTCAGCGGAATGAAGCATTAATTTATACCATACACTGTTCACTCACAGCTACAGAGGGTTCCATGGTCAATGATTTGCATATGGGACATTCATCTTGTCGTATTTCTTTGCAATTCCCATAGAATAATACTGAACTCTTATAATGGTTCTTTCCTATGGGGTGAGTCTTACGGGAGCTCAGTCAGAGCTCACATTAAGGGGGTGGCCTTTATCTCCCTGAGCCGAACACTCTAGTTCACTTAAATAGGATTTCAATGTGAAAAGGCTTTTATTTGTGATAAGAAGAGAGCCAATGAATGCCAAACACAATCCACTTTAACTAAATCAATGTTGACATGCAGCTTTACAGTTTCAAACTGTGTACATCTGGAATCGATAATTCCAGTATTTTTTTATTTTACATGAATAATCCAGGAAGTACTGATGTTAAAAATAATGGTCCGGATATGCTAAGACTCTGGACGCAAAAAGTGTTTGCAATTTGCAAGTAATGTTTTGTGATCAGAAACATATTTTGCGAAATGACCAATTGCGAGAACTTGCGTTGTTGGTTGACTGGGATGTGAGCCTTGATAAAGCAACAGCCACAGTCCTTTGCAGGGTGAACCACAAACAGTTACTAAATTAATCTGTGCTCAATTCTGGGAAGTTTGGCTTTAAAAGCAGTCTGGCGTACCTTAAAGGAAATGTATACAGTATTTATGTAGCACACAAACAGTGATAAAGTGAGAATATAACACAAAAAACACCATACTAATATAAAAAAATTGAGTACATTTTAATCGATTATTTGATGCCAAAAAGATAGAAATCATATTAGTAGAACTGGAGTTATGACTTTTTAAAGTTTCTAGTGAAAACTAGAGCCTAAACACTCAAAGCGCCAACCCCAGACGGCTAGTCACAGAAGACCGGGTCAAAGTCGAATAATATGGCCAACCGCTATGAAGGCGGTTTGGATACAAGTAGATTGGGCCTTGTCTGCTCTTACCATTGTTTTTAAAATACATTTTGAGAAAAAGTGTTCTGAAAAGGTAAAGTTCAGTGGGGCAAGGCTGCAGGAATTGTCTGGGGAGGGCAAGTTATCATAGAGGAGCCTTGGGTCAAAGCTATGTTGAAGATTTCTGTGTTCAGACTTAGTTGTTTTTATGAGGGAGAGGGCTGTAGCCGAAGCCAGTTCCAGGGGCTCGGATACCCCTAATGTGAAAGATAGTTGAAAAGGATTTGGGGCCATATGTAGGTAATCTCTATTTACAGATTCTTAAATACCCAATTTTACTGATTCAGTATTTAAGAATCGGTAAATAGTATGTAGGCAAAAATTCTGTACATTTTACTGATTCAGTAATATTCGGTTTTACCGAATCGGTATTCACTGATTCAATAATTCCCATTAAGGCCCATAGGAATTAATGGGAAGCCATTCACTATTACCGATTCGGTAAATACCGAATCGGTAATAGGGGGCACATATTCAAGGGTGGCAGGGTGTCACATTGACTCCCTGTTGCACCCCTGAATCGTGCATGTGTGCACAAGTGGCGCACATACATGCCCTATGTCTGCCACATGGCACTGAGAAAAAAGCCAAAAATGGCTTTTTCAAAAGTGTTCAGTATTTACCATCAACTTATAGTTAGTGGTAAATAATGAATCCTTAAGGCTAAAATGCACTCACTTGAGTGCTACCTACATAGGCTTTAAGGAATCGGTATTTTACTGATTCCTTAAAATAAGGAATCAGTATTTTACTGATTCCTTAAAATAACGAATCAGTAAATTACCGATTGCTTTTTTGCAGCCTCCTACATCTCAAATCCCTAAATACCGGTCGGTAATGGTGAAATTTACCGAATTTCACCGTTACCGACCGGTATTACCCCACCTACATATGGCCCCTGCTGTTGTGGAGAAAAAAGTAGTGGAAGAAGCTGCAAAGTCAATCTGACCAGCGATGCATCTCAGGCGGTTAGGTGAGCAGGTTGGTCCGGGTCTCCTCCTGGTTATCAGAGCAGTTTTTGGGCAAAAACTTTTTAAGTCCTCACATCTGGGCACTTTTAGCATGACAACCAAGGGTCCAGGACTGGTGGGATATCACTTGTGGTGGGTGAGAATGGGAGGTCAGGACTCACTCAAGCTAGGCCCAGGTGTCGGTTGAAGATGGTGGGATCCTTTAGTTTCCCTGTGGCTCTGAACAGGAGACCAGCAAACCAGCCCTTGGAATCACTCTGGGAGTCCAGGGTTTAGAAGTAGATGCAGGACTCAACAGCAGGACTGGACTCTGAGGGTTCAAGGCAGACTCCAGGTAGCAAAACAGTACTTCCAGGCTGTGGCGGCTCACACAGGTAATGCTGCGTGGCGGTGAGGCGTGGCAGGGCTGGGTGGGGAGTAGTAGTTTGACATATGACGGTAAAGATTAAAGTAACGAAATAAATAAAACCACTCATCTTGCGTTCGCCACATCACCAACTCGGTGATGCAGGGAGCTCAACATAAGGGGTTTTATTTATTTATTTATTTACTTCAATCTTTCCTGGTGTATGTCAAATCCTACTACCCCCACCCTGCCCCGCTCCCGCCCTGCCTCACTGTCCCAGAGCATTATCTATTCAAGCCGTCACTGCTTCCAGGAACAGCAAAGCAGTCTTGTATAGTGCATAGCAGGTCACAGCAGCAGGCAGTACTCTGAGAGCCCTTTATGAGGTCCAGGAGTTAACTTAAGAGTGTGTCTGAAGGTCCTATTTTTTACCATGGTGTCCTTCCTCTGGAAGGTGGGAGAAGCTTCTAGAAATGTTCTTTGAAGTGCATGAAATTTCCTGACTCCCCTTTACTGGCTCCAAGCTCGCTGCAGTGACAATGTGGAGGTAATAAGTAATTTGTGTGAAGGCAGAGCACCGCCTATTTATTTGCAAGTGGGGCTGTGCTCTGCCCCTCCCCATGCTGCCAGAAGATGACCCATTCAGGCACACCAAATCCCTCAATTGTGTGACAGTCTGGGAGGAATTTACAAAGTCTAACTGACAGTTTCACCCAGTCCTGTAACCCAAGATAGGCTACTGGCATAAAATGGCTACCTGGTCCCAATCTAAAATTAGCACCTATTACATGTTATAAAGCAACCCACTGTGATCTATGGAACAGGTAGGCCTCACAGTAATGAAAAGTGAAGTTAGGAATTTTTCACTACAAGGACATATATAACTAAAACTTAAAAGCACATATCTAACTTTTAATCACAATGCACCCTTCCCTATGGGCTACCTAGGGCCTACTTCAGGGTGACATACATGCAATAAAAGCAGATTTTAAAGCTTGGGAAGGGGGTTATATTGCCAAGTCAAATTGGTAGTTTAAGACTGCATTCAGTGCTACTTAAGTGGGTTGCACAATAAGTATTGGAGGCCCACTAGTAGCATTTAATTTACAGGGCCTGTGTATTTGGAATACCACTCTATGAGGAACTTATAGGTAAATTAATTAAGCCAATCAGGTGTAAGCACATACAATCAGGTCTAGTGGAGTGAGCTCAAGTACTTTAGCACTGGTTAGTAGCAGTAAAGTGCACAGAGGCCTAAGACCAACAAAAATGTATCCAGCAAAAAAGTGGAGAGTAAAGGTAAAAGGTTTGGGGGTGACCACGCAGAGAGGGCCAGGTCGAAAAACCAGGTACTATTAGATCAGTTTGCAAAATACAGATTCAGATTGTAAACCACTGATACATAAAGTACTTCATAATTGGGAACAGAAACCCCCAATACTCTCCTTCCAAACTGTGAATCGGAAACCTTTTAGAATCCCTTGTTAGGAGTCTGTAAATTTTGACATACTCCTAACATGGTATTTGTACTAGGCTTGGGCAAAATTTCAATTACATCACCTTAATTTCAGTAGTTCTGCACTACTCTTTGATGTAGGTTTCCCTATAATAACTGGGTTATTTCCGCTTGAGAAATGATGGCTAATTTGGGGGGAAACAAATGCTACTGCAAGAGCACATCTGGAGAGCATGGGTGGCTGGTCGCACTGCTGTTTATGTTTTGGTGCATTTAGCTCTATTTTCTAAGCACAAAATGTATCCTCACATCCATTTTGGATGCAAGGGCACATTCTGCACTGAGAAATTAGCACTTAATACCAGGAGTAAGTTGGGTGGAAATCTTACCCCAAATGTACATTTAGCGAGTGCAAGCAGCTGCCCACAATGCTATTCTTGTTCTGTTGCATTTATTGCAAACAGCATCTTCATGTCCATTTTGAGCACAAGGGGGCAGTTTTGGAGTAAGAAAATCATACTAAATTCAAACTGTCTCTTCTTGCATAATTCTGCATAATCTCGCAGAATGTTTGTGTGTTTCTGCATGATCACACTACACAGAAATCTGCTATTTATGCCCACCCCTAATTTGTACTTCTCTTCCAGGGTATTTGAACAAAAGACAATCCCAAATAGTTAAATTTTAGAGCACCTAGCTGAGAATGAATATTGCCAGAGACATTTCTAATGAAGTAGTTAGAGGTTCCCCAGTTCTTTGGAACAATTTAGCCAAATGGTGCATTTATTCCACTTAACTGGTCATCACAGTATTTTATTTCGAAACATCTCTAAACTGGGGTAACAGAATGGATTATCCAGGAATTTCTTGTGATTAAAATGCCAGGAAAATGTGTAGAAAATTCTTCTGAGAACCTGTGGCTAAGACTAAAATCCTTACATAAATCATTGCCAATCTCCTGGAAAACTATTTCCCAAGAATAGTCTTAAAGGTAAATGAATGAGAGCATATGGTACCCTTGTTTTACCCCTAGATATATTTCTCATAGAATGATTTCTTTTATGTAGGATCGCTAAGGGACCATCGGGCAAGAAAAAATTATTCAAAGGAGACATTGAGGAATTAAGAAACTAAACATGTTCATAAAACTAATACAGTATAACAAAGAAAAATCCATATATGTCAACTAAAGAAGAAGCCTAACCCATTTCCAGTAAAAGTCTCTAGTCCACTCACCACAAAGTGCTAGTGTATAGGGATGAAGAACAAACTAAGTTAGTTATTTACTAATTTGCGTTACAGGTGTTTGATAACACAATATGGGATAAAGCATTCTTCTGATTTATATGTCAAGACAAAGGTGCACAGCCAAAGCCCAAAATTACAGAGGATTGCACCATGTGCAATCCTTAGTAAATCCATACCGAAATCTCTAGTAGAGCAGGGGTCCTACTTTAAACCTGATGCTGGACAGGAGGTTGTTGAATGTGGTGGAAGAGTCCAGTTAATAGTCAGGGTTTTGTTTTACCATAAATCAGTGCACATCTCCTCAGAGGACAATGACTGCAGGCTTAGCAGGGCTCTGTTACTAAGAATAAATGTTGGATCTTACAGTCAAGTCCCTTTATGAAGCATACAGTCATCTAAGTGGGCAAAGGGATAACCGTTGGAAGATATGTCTCACTATCCATCAGATATGTCTTGTGCTATGTCTCCGTCTGGAGTAGGAATCATTTGCTTTTTGTTCTTGGATCCTTTGCCTCTATCCAAGAGGGTATTTGCAAAATTTTAACCCCACAAAGAAACACCGAAGTTATGGGATCTGACTCTTTGAGATGTCCTTGCGGGATTGAGAAGTCACTTCTGATAAAAGTTTTTCTTTAACACTGCAATGCTGCTCTTCTCTTAGGGCCATATTTAGAATTTGGCAGCAGCGCATTCCATTACGAACATGGTGGATGTACCATTCACTGCAATATAAGAGAGATTTAACACAGGGCACCTTTAATAGGGCAGTCGGAACCTCCACCAGGTTTGTGACAAATATACTGTTCACCATCTCTGAATAATTACATTAATAATATATGTTAATTATTAGGAAGTTGATTTCAAAGAAGAAAATTCAGTTAAACTTTCTTAATCCTGCGGAAGTCACCCACAAAAGGATGATGTTGATATTTATGACACTCCCCCAACATTTCTATTTTGAGCTTCAGTTAAGAGGAATTGTGTTGTATGATATATGATATGTCAGGGCGGATTTACTAAAATTTTACGCTGTGTTTCCATCACAAAAGTGACACAAATCTATGCAAAGTGTTTTGTCCAATTTTCTTTCCAGCACTAAACTTGTTTAGCTCTGGAAATAAAGTGAAAGTAATGCAAAGAAGAGCATAGCACTGCTTCGCATTACTTAGCGAAAGGGGGTGTACCATGGGTGGTGCATGGGCGTTCCCATGCAAGAAAATTGCGCCCCCCTCGAATGGGCGATATGAAGGTGAAATGCTTTTTTTCTCTTTTATTTTCTGACTTTGCATGTCATGTTTTACAGCTGCACTGTACAGCACACATACAAAGTGGGAAAATGTTTAAAATTAGTCTAAGCATATTATTTTGTGCTGGAAGGGTATCCTCCCAGTACAAGACCTCTGTTTGACTCACAGAGAAACCCTTGCATAATGGCTCAAAGGTGTCCCTGTGGCGCACGGTAGCTAATTTCAATGCCAGCGCTATGGAGTGGGGAGGAGGGAGCCATATTTCAGTACATTGGGTGCACCCCTGCTCTCTCCTTCTCTTGCAGCACAGCATTTGATTCGTTATGCCTCAAGACGGTGTTATGGGGCAGGTTAGACCCAAATAGAGAGACTGAGAGAGCAAACAGACTCTTAGGGGCTCATTATGATGTTGGGCAGAATCACGTCCGCCCTACACCGAGTCGGTTATGGGACCGACTGACACCCAGTCGGCGGTCCCGACCACCCCATTAGGATGCGACCGAACACTGTTCGGTCGCATTCCTATATTTCATTATGGGAGCATGCATTATGGCCATGAACCGGCCGTAATGCAAGCTTCCATAGTGAAATGGGAGGTGCGATTCATCCCTACACCCCATGGCAAGCACCTAAAGGTGCCTGCCACAACATGTAGGGATCAACAGGGGTGCACCATAGGTGCCCCCTCGGCCTCCAACTAGAGTCCATACACAAAAGGGGGCCCAGCTTGGGGCCCCCAAACATGCTTTCTGACATGGTCTCCATGTCAGGCAGACTGACATGGAAACCATGTCGGAAACCGTGTTTGTAATCTCAAGGGTGGAGAGCCACCCTTAAAATTACAGGCCGGCTTCTGACTGGTGGACGGGCTCTCCATGACAGACAGAAGCCAGACCGAATGACCCGCCAGTTTATTTTCCGACCGCCTATATCTTAATTAGGCAGTTGGAAAGTTAACCGACAGATCATTACGATACAACCCTTGGTCAGAGCCTTTACAGCTGCATCGTAATTGGCCCCTTAGTGTGCATGCAGAGCAATAATCAAGCAGAAACCCTCATGCTATACTATTATCTGCAGCCTCTGCCAGTGCCACCTTGCCTCTATGTACTGCCACACCACTACGAGTAGTAATTCCTGTGCATTAAACACAAAAGAATGACTCAGTATAACTGCATTTAGTGTTTAAGGGCTTGTTCGCAACCAGGTTGCTTGTGGATATACAGGGATGAATATCTGTGGAGAGTACAATATGGGGTCTCAGCCATCTCTAAGATGCTGTCCCCTCAACTGGAAATGGCGGAAAATTCTCAGATATCATCTGTACATTACCCTTCCAATTTTAAGATGCCCACCACAAGCGAAGTGCATTTACTAGAGTTTGCCAGTAAAAGACCTGTTGCCCTGGAAGAACGACTATCCTGTCGTGAAGTAGTGTGGCTCACTGGTGGTGAAGTAGTGTGGCTCACTGGTTAGAGGCGGCAGACCCGAGAGCAGAGGACGGCCCAGGACCAGGGTTCAATTCCCGGTGCGGCAGGTTTCTGGACCAAGGTCAGCGGACTCGATAATTCTCTCGCCTCGGTGCCCACTCTGATCAGCGATCACACTCGGCAACTCTGGGCATTAGCTTGCCTCATCTTCACTAACGGCCCCACCAGACCACCGGGGATGCCTGGTCTCACCCTGGAGATACCCATTAAGGGACCATCTCTCAGGGAAGCCAGGAAGGGTTTCGCAGCGGTCGAAGCGCCTTGGGACCCTACGGGTAAGTAGTGCGCTATATAAATGCCTATACATACATACACATCCTAAGTAGAGAGGGGCCCTGTGAGGGTGTGAAGGGTCCAGAGTGAATGGGGTGGATGAGTAGTCATGTTCTCTGTTGCCAGGAACTAGAGTGCAGCAACCGAAGGTGGGTCAAGGTGGAAGGTTCTTGTCTGATCCTCATGAGTCTGCACTGAATTCAAGTGATCAGTCAATTTCTTGAGCCCAATCTTTTCAGCCATTTACTCACAACCTGAGACTGCGGTGTAGTGAACAGCGAGAACACTGTATTTTCATAAAACAAGCTATCTCCAGAGGTGGACTCATTTCCTTCAGAAAAGTATTAAGGCATAGGCAAAGTGGGCCATTGCCCAGAGCCCCCACCTTCCAGGAGTCACCATAGCCAAGCATGTATAACAGAATCTTAGGGGCACATTTACTAAGGGTTTGCATCAGAGCAAAGAAATGCAAAGTGAAGAAAAGCAGTGCAAACGCCTGCAAGCGTGGTATACAATCCAGAGATGGAATAGTGCACTTATCTCAGCACAGTGGTAATAGCGCTTTGTGCCACTTTATTACTTGAATGTAACTCGGGCAAATTAAAGCAAGCATTTCTAGTTTCTGATGCAAAGCTCAATCTACCAAAATCTACAAGTCTTTGTAATATAATGTTATGGATAAATATAATGTTATGGATAAATATACTTTCTTTTTAACGGGTTCCTGTCTCTGTGATTGAACTGGCACAGGTATGGTTTCTAGAGTCTCGTCCAATTAAATATCATTAAAAAAAGACCAATACAATCAGCAGGGGTGGCGCTGCTTTGGCAATTATATATTATTTTACTCTTACCATGTTCCCAGTCCTATTTGATACCACTTCTTCAGTGGTAATTCGTCTTTTGTGAATTGACACATATCATTACGAACAACATTAACATAATAATTATGTGCCTGATTCACAAATTGAATTATGTAGCTCATGAAGTAGTACTACAGCAGTACTACTTACTACTGAAATGCATTTCACACACCTATGAGTGTAAATTTCCTCCACCCCCTCTGCTATCTTTTCTATGGGGAGATCCTAATACATATACACATATTTAGTAATAAATGTGGGAGGGATGGGAAGTAGCAGATACAAGAGGAATATTTATTACTAAATTAGAGGATTTTATGGAGGAGTAAGGAAGGGTTTAAAGAAGGACTTGCACCTACCTATTGAAGAATAAGCTCATCCCTCTTCAAAAACAGCACTTCTAACGTTAAAACAGCCCTAAGGGACCCAAAATTGTTGTGAACACACACCACCTCAGATCTGCAGTAAGTTCAGTACCACACATTGCCAACCCCTGGTACTACAAAAGTCTTCTGATAGAAAATAATGGGTGTATGGATGTAAAATAAAACCCTGTAGGGAACAATCTTAAATTAAATTAAAAAAATTAAATAGTTACATTTAAACATTAATTCAATTAATTGTTAAAAAATAATACACATTTTTTTCTTTTTAACCTTTTTATAACCTCTGTATACTTTTTTAAATATTGCAACATTCATTTTGATAATATAATGAAAATACTTTGAATTATTTCTAAACATAACTTTTAGTAATTATTAATACATGATAAAATATTTTCTTTTAGGTTAGGTGGGATTCTTTCATAATAATTGTACGTTCTGAAAATTAATGTTAATTTAAATTTAGTATATTCAAAATAATAACCATCAAAATCCCAAATAAGTTACTAATGATGTAACTTTTTTTAGTTTGTTCTACATTTAAAATAAAACAATACAATTAATTGATAATAACATAAAAATATTTTTTTCAATTCTTTTGCAAGTAATATACTTTTGTTTACTTTTCCCTTATACTTTATCATAAGGAGATCTCCACCACCAAAGCACGATAAGCACGTAGACAACAGGATACTTCAGCATTTCTGGCTACCGGGCAAGAGCTCCGCAATCAGCTGGCCATTTGATGGTCAAAAGCCACACCGCCACTCAACTCATTATGTTTAATAGAAATAGATTCTCGTTTTTAGTGGCCCACCCATGATGTGGTTATCAGCGTGGTATCCTACCAAACTAGTTACCACTAATTACCAACACACATTATATGGATGTCATCTTTGACTCTACGCTCTTCTTTTTATCAATAAGGTCTCTACGATCTCTTTTTTTACTCCCAAGAGCTTTTTGCGAAGTTGCTCATATGCTTCCTGCTGATTGCAGTGAAACAGTAATTCCAGAATGCTACTACAATTCCTGCACACATACCATCCTACCTGCTTGATCCAATGTTTACCGTTGATAAAAAATGACTCTTCTGATGATAGTTTTCCAGTTCTTTTTGTCTATCTCAAAGCATCTAACTACTCTTTGTTGGCTGCTAGAGACTAAATGGGCTATTTTCAAATCAGTTTTGGCTACCAAATCTATTTTAAGCTAGAACCTCTGTATCTTGGTTATCTATCCCAAATCCTTTGCTCAACCGATTAAATTTGCTACAGCTATCTATAATTTACCTAGGTCACTGAAGGGGCATCTCTTTTGAGTCATTAGCTGCTAAGCACTGGAATTCTCCACCAGCCTGTAAGGGCTTTATCATCAACGAGTTGTCCTTCAGCAAACAATTGAAAGCCTTGACATTCCTGAAGGCCTAATCCTTATGCTTATTTACAATCCTGCTGCTGCCAGGACACATTCTTAGGGTACCAGAGTGCTATACGAATAGTTTTATATTTTTTTCATGTCAATATTGGCATAATGAGAAGGTATTCCAATACGGTACAAAAGGGGGTGGTGATGGACGGAGCATCTGAACCAATCAAACACTCACACCCAGTCAACAGATCTGGGTTTAATCAATCACCGTTCTTAAGCCCACTCTGCCACCCCAGTTCAGACTTGGCCATATGCAAATCAGTCTGACCCTCCGCCTCATGGGAACAGTCCAGCCCAAACTGCCAAGCCATGCCTTCCCTGGACCGTAAACATGCTTCCGAGGACCGGTTTCTGGCATTTCAGCCGTCTTCAGCCCGGCTTGCTTGAACCCAGTGGCAAAGTGAGAAAGGGTCTCACATCTGAGCATACCCTGCCAACGTATGGCGAACAAAGCGGTACAAAAGGGGGAGGTGATGGACGGAGCATCTGAACCAATCAAACACTCACACCCAGTCAACAGATCTGGGTTTAATCCATCACCGTTCTTTAGCCCACACTGGCACCCCAGTTCAGACTTGGCCATATGCAAATCAGTCTGACCCTGTTCCTCATGGGAACAGTCCAGCCCGAACTGCCAACCATGCCTTCCCTGGACCAGAAACAAGCTTCCAAGGACCGGTTTCTGGTATCTCGGCCGTCTTCAGCCCGGCTTGCTTAAATCCAGAGGCAAAGTGAGCAAGGGACTCACGTCTGAGCAAGCCCTGCCAACTTATGGCGAACAAAGCGGTACAAAAGGGGGTGGTGATGGATGGAGCATCTGAACCAATCAAACACTCACACCCAGTCAACAGATCTGGGTTTAATCCATCACCGTTCTTTAGCCCACTCTGCCATCCCAGTTCAGACTTGGCCATATTCAAATCAGTCTGACCCTGTGCCTCATGGAAACAGTCCAGCCCGAACTGCCAAGCCATGCCTTCCCTGGACCTGAAACAAGCTTCCAAGGACCGGTTTCTGGCATTTCAGCCGTCTTCAGCCCGGCTTGCTTGAATCCAGTGGCAAAGTGAGAAAGGGACTCATGTCTGAGCATATCCTGCCAACTTATGGCGAACAAAGCGGTACAAAAGGGGGTGGTGATGGACGGAGCATCTGAACCAATCAAACACACACCCAGTCAACAGATCTGGGTTTAATCCATCACTGTTCTTTAGCCCACACTGGCACCCCAGTTCAGACTTGGCCATATGCAAATCAGTCTGACCCTGTTCCTCATGGGAACAGTCCAGCCCGAACTGCCAACCATGCCTTCCCTGGACCGGAAACAAGCTTCCGAGGACCGGTTTCTGGTATTTCAGCCGTCTTCAGCCCGGCTTGCTTAAATCCAGAGGCAAAGTGAGCATGGGACTCACGTCTGAGCATGCCCTGCCAACTTATGGCGAACAAAGCGGTACAAAAGGGGGTGGTGATGGACGGAGCATCTGAACCAATCAAACACTCACACCCAGTCAACAGATCTGGGTTTAATCCATGACCGTTCTTTAGCCCACTCTGCCACCCCAGTTCAGACTTGGCCATATGCAAATCAGTCTGACCCTGTGCCTCATGGGAACAGTCCAGCCCGAGCTGCCAAGCCATGCCTTCCCTGGACCGGAAACAAGCTTCCCAGGACTGGTTTCTGGCATTTCAGCCGTCTTCAGCCCAAGAGAAAGCTCACAATAGCGTACTTCATCAGTATTTCCAATTCGTGAAAAAACAAATATTTTCTGTCCCAGACGTCCAAGTCGAAAAGTATATATATATATATATATATATATATATATATATATATATATATATATATATATATATATATATATATATATATATATATATATATACATATACCCCAATAGTAACTTCCCAAGTGGGAAGATGACAATGGGACGGCGGTGCTGGTGCTGCTGACGTCCGTTTGCTTCACTCGAGTGTCGGAAGCGTTGAGACAGGAGAGCAAAATAAAAATAATTTCAATTTTTTTTTTAAAGATATTGGTACGCCCTTGCCAAACCATTTTTCTGCTTTCTGGGTATCTCTATCACCACAGGCTTCTGTATGCACATGGATATTACTCTATATGTCTCCTTGTTTATGAATATTTCCCTTGACCGCTGAAAAAGTCACATCTTCTAAACTTTCTCCTGTTGCCACCTGTCTTCAATCAGTCTCTTTGCAGTCATCTCAAGGAGTTCATATTTTCTGTTTACTTCACAGGTCTGGAACTGACGATTATCAACCTGCACATTCCAGCAAACAGGAGGTCTCACCACACTGATAAATACATCAGCAACGACCTGATCCTGAGGAGAGGACAGCCCTTCAAAGTTAGCCTCACCTTCAACAGGGCTCTTAAAAGAGAGCGCATTGCATTCACTTTGGAGACAGGTACAATGCTCCTAGTACTTTCGTGTTACACATATGGCAGGGCTCTCTAATCTCCCAGGTCCTCGAGTGAGCTGTTCATTCTTTCCAGATTACTTTCTTCTCATTTTGGGATTTGAACTCATCATTATTCCTTTCTGAAATCTAGAACCATGCCCCAGAATGCAAACCAAAAAATCTGTCCTGGAAGAGTAACTCACACATGGACCTAGGAAACTGAGGGGCATATTACCAAGGGCCATTATCGCCGCTTTAGCTGGACTTTTTCCCGCTAAAGCGGCGATAATTATATTGCCCGATTACCAAGCTGTCGCTAACACCAGTTAGCGACAGCTAGTAGGCGATAGCGATCATCTTGGGGCCTGCATTGCATGTCAGCAATAATTATCGCTAATGACATGCAATGTGGGCGTGCCAAGATGTTAGCGACTGGAAACAGTCGCTAATATCGCTATCTCCTATTACCAACAATGGCTTAGTTTTGGAAATATTCACGCTAAGCGCGAATATCTCCAAAAGCGAACGCCTGCCCAGAGCAGTTCTTAGCCATGTTATCCAATGGAAGGTGGATAACTTGGCTAAGAGCATTGTCACGATAATATGTGAATATCGCTGTATTTACAGCGATATGCACGCATTTCGCCTGCTTTTTATCGTTTTAGAGATAAACCTTGCTAATAGCAAGGTATCTCAGCGATAATAACAGGTGAAGGGCGGCGATCAGGCTGGACTGAGAACAGAAACCGGCCCTGGCAAACTGCTCAGCTGGCCCCCCTGTGGTCAGGGGGAGTGCAGATGAGCAGTTTGCGACGGCCGGTTTCTGCCGATTTGGTTACCGGGGGCCGACATTGCCGACCCCCGGTAACAAAAAAGGCCCCCCAGGGGCCCAAAACCGGCCCCCGCCCTAGCAGCCTACCGGGGAAACGCCCGGTGCTCGCTATGGCCAGTCCGGCCCTGGCGGCAATAGAAATATTCCAGCTAAGCCAACTTAGCGATAATAATCGCTAGTTGTTGGTAATATGCCCCTGAGAGTTCTGCAAACTTGGGTGTTAGTAAAGGTAACTAGCAGTATATGCTGAGACCTTTGCATGCCCGTTGGACCCGCAGGCACTGCCCTTGATACCTCTAATTTCAGGTTTCATGACGACAGGAGCATGATTAAAAGTTAAACAGGGCTCTATCATACATTTGTATTCTGTAGTGCCCATTCCTTGTCCTTTCTCTAGTTCTCTGAAGGTATCTAGAGGCAAACAGTGGGAAAGTCAACTTTGTGCTGTCATGAGGGGGTGGAGGAGGGTTAAGGGTTGTGGGATGCCAATTCAGTTCTCTCTGACATTTTAATGCATCAGTATCAATGGTGGATGTGTGTCAGTACAACGCGATCTTTTAGATCGCGGTACTTGACAACGCAGGCATTGCAACACAAGTCGTTACAACGACTTGCGTTGGAGGGCGCGTATTTTGGAATATTATAATTTTATATTCCAACACCAGTCCATGTAACAGTAGGGAAGGTGTTGGAATATAAAATTACAACATTCCTTGTCCAACAGCGCCATCCAGCGCAAGTCGGTGTAACGACTTGCATTTTAATGGCATCGTTGTAAAGACACTGTGGTGTAAACACGCTTTGTAAACAATGTTTACCGGATGTATGTCAGTACAACGCAATCTTTTAGATCGCGGTACTTGACAACGCAGGCATTACAACGCAAATCATTACAACGACTTGCGTTGGAGGGCGCGTTTTTTGAAATATTATAATTTTATATTCCAACACCAGTCCACGTAACAGTAGGGAAGGTGTTGGAATATAAAATTACAACATTCCTTGTCCAACAGCGCCATCCAGCGCAAGTCGTAGTAACGACTAGCATTGTAATGGCATTGTTGTAAAGGCACTGCGGTGTAAACACCGCATTGTAAACGATGTTTACCATCAAGGGTCACAAAGGAACATTTTCCAATTTGCATGTACAAATGGATAAGTAGTATCTGCAATACATTTAGGACCTGATGTACTAAGGGGTTTTGAGGTTGGAAAGCCTGCTATTAGCAAAAAGACAGGTGTTGCAACCGCAGTACTGCAAGCAGAATGTATCAAAGGCATACTGCGAGTGGGAAAATGCTTCCTACCTCACATTGTGCAACATGCAACGCATTGCTGTTTGGCTGAAAGGAATGTCCCCTCCCCTTTCTGCATCGCAATTCTAGTTTCAATGGTTTAGTGCCATATTTGTCATTGATTTACACCAGCAACTGAAAGGAGGTGGTATCCAATCATAAAATAGAAGCTGTTCCTCAGGGATAGCTTCTAACTGTCTGTATGTGGGCTTTCAACATTGGGTGAAGCAGATAGTGGTCAATGCTTCTATCAAAGTCTCCTCAAAGAATTCCATTTTTTTTTATTGCAACCCTCTTAAGGGACTTGTGCAGAATTGAAGAAAGAGCAGGCTTTCAGCAAATATAGGGATAGATATTAGCGTCCCATGGTAGGGTAACATCCAGGAATTTTCATTCCAATCAGTGGGATTCACAAAGAGAATCCTGTCTCGTTAATATAGATGTAACAAGATCCTAAAATTCTACGTAATGGCCATTTTGCACAGGGTGTACTGTCTTCAGTGCAAAATACGGGTTGTGATGCAAAGCAGTTGGAGGCAGATTTACAAGGCTTTTGAGCCACTTTTGCGCCCTTTTCCCCTTGTTAAAAGTGACGCAAAAGTGCCGCAAGGGGCTTGTAAATCTGCCCATTGGTTTACAGAACGATTGATTGCTTTAAAAAACATCCTTTGTGTACACTGAGTCCAAAGTGTGTACACAAGTTACACATAATGCAATTCAAACTCACCTGAAATCCCACCAATACCTTTCATTCACAGATGCGCTTAACGCAAAACTGTTGCAATATAAATGTGATGTGCGCAAAATATATCGCAGACAGTGATACTTTCGTGCTTTAATCTTATGAACATGTGCATAGCATTGTTTCATCTTTACCTGCCTCTTGCTGTGTTTTCACAGGGCCACAACCGGAAGAAGCCACCAATACAAGAGCTGTGTTCCCTCTTTCAAGAACTGTGAAGCCAAACTCCTGGGGAGCAGTTAAAAGTGCAGGCAATGGATCTTCGAGATACTTAGCAATTTCTATCTCAAGTCCGAGGAACGCCATTATTGGGCGCTACAGCCTGAGCGTTCAGATCGAGGGAAATAAAATCTCGTCCCACAAACTCGGGAATCTAGTGCTCCTTTTCAATCCTTGGGCTTCAGGTATGGTAAATCTCTGGGAAAGTGTGTCGATTGTTCTTTGTTGATGTAAAATCTTATGTGAGTTTAACGTTTATCTGTTTGTATCTTTTATGCAATTCATGTACTCCGAAGTCCTTATGTAATGGAGCTGTTTCTATTGTAAAGCGCTCTGACACCTTGGGATAAAGTTTGCGATATATAAAAACATAAATAAATTTTTAAAAAAAGGACAACACTGCTGCTGAATTTAGGAGGGATTGTTTATTAAAGTGGGCAGGTAAATGGCGTCTCTTCCATAATGAGTGAGCACGCGAGTGAATGAGTGAAAGATTGTATATTTATAAGGTGCAGTAAGTGTAACTTGATGCCTCTGCGAAGTCATCCAGATATAGTATCTATCTCAAATGAGGAAATAGTTCAGTACATACAGAAAATCTACTTTTCCCTTTTAAAAATATTTTTGTCTGCAAAATGTCAATAAAGTTGTCTATTCCACTGAGGAATGTACCAGTTAATGGCATGTGCAAAGTAGACAGGGACTTCCCAAGGCAGATAACTGTGAAGACATCTAACAAGCGCTTCGATTGGAATTCCATAGAGCATATTATCAAGCCCATTATCGCCGCTTTATCAGCAGTTTTCTGCCGATAAATCGGCGATAATTATATCTCCTGTCTTGATAATATGCCCCTCAGTCACTTAAAATAGATCGATCCTTTACTGCTTTTCACTCCCACAACAAGGAGTCTAGGGCTCAATTAGGGTTTGTAGGAGGAGGAGAGCCACCATAAGCTGGTAAATCTTATACCCAGCCAAACCCATGGTCCCCTCTCACCATATAATGATCTCTTATACCCATCTAAACCCATGGTTCTTCCTCCCTATGCATAGGAGGAATAACCACAGGTCAACAATGACGAGACAGAAGTACTGATTTTCTGCAAGAGCACCTCACCATGGGACTGCAACTGGTGGCTGACTGACTTTGGACCCAAATGTCCACCCGACACCCAAACCAGGAACCTCTGATTCATCAACAGCAAACTGGACATGACCATGCATATCAAAGCTGTCACTACATCCTTCTTTCGCACTCAGAAGATTATGAAGATCTTCAAATGGCTCCCAAGCAACACCAGAAATACGGTCACTCACTCCCTAGTCACCAACTAATCGTATTACGGGTACACTGTAGTGTAGTTATGTATCCCTGATAGGCTCTGCGCATTGGAATTACATACACCATAGTTTTAACATAGGACTGAGGTCAGTATGTCTCTATCGAGTATGTTTAAACTTAATTGTGTGTGTGCCAGCTAACTCAGAGGCCACTAGAAACTTTCTCGAATGAATAAGAAGGGATTCGTTTCTGACAACCGCATAAACATGACAACTTTGTTTTCCTTAGAGTCGGAACAATATCTTCAGAGTCGTGGAAACAATAGATAACTATTTCACTCAGTCAATCGTGCATGCTTCGTTTCTACAGAGGTGCAGAGAAATATAGAGACGGGCATTTCAATAAAAAGGAGTTTATTGAACAGTCTTCTTTCTCATGCAAGAGATATGAACTGCTACAATCGTAAGACAGAATGCGAAGTATAATGCATACAGCGTAAACAGTAATATAAAATAATACTGTAATAGCATGGTCTGTTGCTATGACATATATAAAAATACATACATAAATAACACAGGCTAAAATACTCAACTGGTGCGTCTAAAATAATCCTACCCCAGCGTACCTAACCTATGTCTAGTACGAGGGAAGAAGTAGGTGCTGTTTTAGCTATAGTTTAGTTTTGCCAAGAATTGCCAAAGGCTTCTCTAGGTTCCAATCAGCTCCATAACTTAGAGTGAGAGAGGTTGGTGTCTCTTTCCTGGGACTCGATTTCCAAACACCCCGCAAGGGGAGTCAGAAACACTGGAGCTGCATTCTCGGCAGGAGGATGACAGTGTCTAGTCAGCTTGGGAGATGACTTCCTTCGGGACTTGCTGAGGCGAGCTGCGTCGTGCAAGTAGGTAGTCGAACTGCACCGACCCACACCATGTTTTGCCGTAGCAAGTGAAGGTATATTTATACCTTGAAGGTGTTTAGGAATGCCAGTATTGACGTAGAAGTCAGGCATATGAACGCCATGAATGAACCCCTAAGGAATAGATGTTCATGCATAATAAATGAGTTCTTGGAGCAATCAATATCCAGGCAAGGGGATGTCCCTAAAGCTTAAGAGTCTGGTTTTCTTAGAACTCGTTGTGACGTAGATGAACAGATGGAACTAGCCATGCCTTTATTTGGGTAGCATGGACTATGCCTACATAAGGACTGGATTTCTATGCCTATATAAGGGCAATGTGAAATACACCTATAAAAGTGCATGAATCGGGAAATTCATAGGGAATCTAAATTGATACACAACAACACTTTTTGCTGGTTATACCATGAAACTCACCAGAAAACTTCAAACAGCCAGAACTCACAAGCCAGGCACGGCCTCAACTTTCTACACAGAATTCACATCACACAACATCTCAGGGTGCTCCACTGCTTCCCAATACATAAATGCACTCATTTCAAACATCTCTCACACACATTCAAGGCACTATGGGGCTTATTTGCAAGCCTGTTGCGCCATCACTGCGTCATTTATTTAGACACACGAGTGGCACAATGGGCTTGCACATATTTACAATGCCTTGTTAAGTCACCCTTCATGACTCTTTATGGCCCAGTAAATATGGGCCCCTTTCACACATTACTCTGTGTGAAAGATGCATTCCATGGGTGTTTTTGAGGCTGTTCCAATGCAACATTCATGGCACTTGACTGATTCACATTTTGTAAAACCGGGAATGCGCCAGAATCCTACTCCTCATGCAACGAGGAAAAATGCTTTAATTTCTCCTAATTTCCTGCATTCTGCAGCACGCATAGATAGACGAAAATTCCATTAATTATTGATTTTGTGCAGGAAGGCGTCCCTTTCTGCACACAAACAATCATTTTTGCAGCACAGGTACCCTTGCAACATGACGCACGGGTGCCTGCGCTGGTTCATTGTAACCAATTGTGTGCCATTGCAGGGTAAAGCTGGGATGCATTGGATTATTGTTCCCAAACACCTTTTTTCAAATGCATAGCAGATTTTATACGAATCAAGTATTCAATACTAATAGCAACTTTTTTGACACTTTTTTTGTCATACCAAATTTTCAGTTTTTCTTGAGTTAGTCCTACATTCTTCTTTACTAACTTCAACAGTTGCTGTACATTATACGCACTCCTAATCCATTTCAACATCCACACAAGGTGAAAATTGGTATTGGCTATCCTACTTCTTGGAAGTTCAAGCTTTGAGACCTTGGTAGTAGAATGAGGTGTGGTGCAGTAAAAACACAACATTCTACAGACAGCCTTTATAACAGTATTTGCCCAAAACTCTGTTCATTCTTTCTACAAGGACATTGGTTTGTGGGTGGTATAGGGAGCTCTTTCGAATGCTGACATCACATGACCAGACTCTAACTCTTTATATACAAACTGGGTACCACTGTCAGAAACAAAATGCTCAGGAAAACCCTCGATCAGGAAAATTTCTCTCAGAAACTCTGTGATAGTACTAGCATTAGCTTGTATTTAATTGGCACTGGCACTTCTTTTACATTGATTGTGTGCTCGAACCCACAAATGCTACTCATCTCTTCTCCAAATATGTTAGGATTTTTTTACTCCAGCCAAACTCTGCATCCTCATAATCTACCACCAGGACTTGTTCTTTGGCACCTGCTTTAAGAACCATTCCAAAAAGTCCATGATGAAACCAACCTAATATGTTTAGACCTTTTGCAGACAAATACATTTTGCCCTTAGTCTTCCTCCATTTGAATTGCAAAACATCTTCAAAATAGCCCAAAAGTTCCATTTTACGTTCTTCATATGAGACAGGGGACCAGTCAGAAGGAAGTAAAGACCTGTAACACCACATATCAGTAAACAACCAATGTGATCATGGTGACCTTAGCTCCAGAATCTACCAGCAATTTCATCATTGTGTTCCCCTACTTAATGTCAACTAAAGGATTAACACACAAGCCAGGATCACCCACCAAGGTTTCCTTCCCCACAATGGTATGTTTTGATGTGGCAGAAACATCATCTCCAACAACAAGCACCATATCACGCATACCCATCAAATCTCTATCTGAATCAGACTCTGGTTGTTTGTCATAATGCAACCTGAGTTTGTTGACTGCTTGCAAGTACTCATCTCCAACTGTATCCTTATTTTCTGGTATTTCCAGTAGATGTTTGAAGATAGACTTTCATTTTAAGCCTAGCGAATGTAATAGCAATTTCCTTTCCACTTATCTCTAAACATTGACACCCCCAGATACTTTTTGAAAACATCAAACCACATCCCCCACCTAGCCAGTGGTTTACCTGGTGACTCCAGAAATGAAGAGGGAGGCGTAATAAACTGTATAATAGCAAATACGCAGTGTATAGATACAAAACAAAAACATACAGCAAGATACACCAAGTATCACATTCAAAAACCATACATGTCTCCTTATAAAAAAAATATAGCTCACTATATATATATATATATATATATATATATATATATATATATATATATATATATATATATATATATTCACTGAAAAAACCATAGGTTTGACACCAGTTATGGTTAGCTGGAAATTTTACTGACATAAAGCCATTGAAATTCCCGCATTATAGTTAGTTGGACTCACTATAACTTGCGCGCCTGCAATGCACTGCTGATGACGTCACATATTACATCACTGATGACACCATCCAGTGAATGTGTGTATTTCTGAAAAATAAATATGTTTTATATATGTATATGTAAAGGTCGATGGAAGAATAAATGTTTAAATAAGTGTCTAAAAGGATGTTTTAAAAAAAAAAATGGATTGGTTAACTGGCTTATTAAGTGTATCTTAGTGAATACATATATTAGCGAGTAATGTTTAAATATTTAAATATATGTATCAGTGTTTCACTTTGTGTATAAGTGGCTTCATGGGTTGGTGAGTAGCTACATGTGTGTGTATATGGGT
This sequence comes from Lissotriton vulgaris, assembly GCF_964263255.1. NCBI lineage: Eukaryota > Metazoa > Chordata > Amphibia > Caudata > Salamandridae > Lissotriton > Lissotriton vulgaris. The sequence continues at coordinate 1,543,772,158 of NC_141695.1, read as the reverse complement.
TATTAGATTTTTTTTAGTATCAGTATGAGTGTCTGTATGGTTTGGTGGGGGTATTACTTAGCAAATAGATGCATCAATGACTGACTCACTGTTTGTATGTGTTTTGAAGACAGCATATGTGCAGGACTGTATGGGTGGATGAGTGTGCATATGTGTGTGTTAGTGAGTGAATGAATGTCTCCCTAGTGTCTTTATCAGTAAAGACATATGTTTTAATCTAGTATATGTGAGTATTGATGTATAAAAGTGAGTATATGAGAGAGTGAGAGATTGTAAGAGTTCCTGTTTAAATAAGTATGTGTTTCTATAAGTGATTGTTTAAGAGAGTAAGTATGTGTAAGTTTCGTTAGAAGTAAGGTGGTAGTGTGTGTATAGTTGTATATGCAAATAAATGGATGTTCAATAGTTTATTTGCATGTGTGAGTATGTGTGTGAGTAACTTTTGGATGACTGTCGGTGTGTAACAGGATGTATAAGTGTATCACTACATATGATGAGTGAGTATATGTATGAGTGATTATATAGAACTGTTGGTGAATGAGTGGATGTGTATATAGATGGTGGAATTACTGAATTGGTTGTTGTAACTAGTATGGGTATCTCCATTTTTTCGAAAATGTTAGTTTCTATTTTTGAATATGTGTTTCAAGGGTTACATTACACTGAAAGGAGGTCTGTCACTCTGTCACAAGGATGGTGTCATCAGTGATGTCATGAGTGATGTCACTGACCATGTCATGAGTGATGTAATATGTGACGTCATCAGCAGTGCATTGCAGGCGCGCAAGTTATAGTGAGTCCAACTAACTATAACGTGGGAATTTCAATGGTTTTATGTAAGTAAAATTTCCAGCTAACTATAACTGATGTCAAACCTATGTTTTTTCAGTGAATTTCAAAGGTTTTTTAAATGCTAATTCCTAACTATAACTGGTGTGAAAACTATGGTTTTTTCAGTGAATTTCATAGGTTTTTTAAATGCTAATTCCTAACTATATATAGGGCCTCAAACCTATGTTTTTTCAGTGCATTTCAAAGGTTTTTTAATAGCAAATTTCTATAGCTATGAAATGTAATATTTTTTATAATGAATCCTATATTGTATATTTATGTAATACTATTTGTTTTATGTATATTGTTCATGGTTTTTTTTTTTGCCATGGAGCGCTCCTGGTGCGCGTACCGGTGAGCGCACCAGTAAGCGCAGTCATGCGGCGCGCCCCGGTGCGCATACCGGTGAGCGTTCCGTTAGCGCTATTGCCGCAAACGAAAACATCATCGTGACGTATCGCGTAGCCGCGTCCGCGTGATACGCACGGCGTAAGCGCACCCAGAAGCACTCGAGCGCATAGGATTCCGCTACGTAAGCGCCCCCGGGCGCGCCCCGGGGCGCGTAGCGTAACCGCGTCGGGTCATGTGACCTGAAAATAACACTTTTCATTGGTTCAGGACAGTTTTGGTTTCCAAATGATAAAGCCAGTGTCATGTGACCTGAAAATAACACTTTTCATTGGTTCAGGACAGTTTTGTTTTCCAAAAGATGAAAGCCCCCACCTTTTTTCCTCATTCTCACTTTTTACTTTGACTGAGGAAGACCTGTTTGCCGACCTATTTGTACTTATTTGTACTGAGAAATGGCTACAGTAGCAGCAGCAGCAGGAGCATCTCAACCACCACCGCCACCACCACCACCACCACCACAAGGACCACCACAACACCACAGTGGTGGGGAAGAAGAAGAGGAGGTACCTGCCTGAAGATACTACCACCTATAAGCCAAAGGAGCACATTGTCTGGGAGTTTTTTTAAATCCCAAGGGGCCTCAAGAAAGTTAATGCGCCAAAGGTTACTTGTCTGATCTGTGGCACTGTACTTTCCAGGGGGAACCCTGCCAAAAAGTATTCTTTTGGCAACAACACCATGATTCGCCACATGCAACGACGGCACCCAAACAACTATGCTGCGGCAGAGGTCAGAGAACTGACCAGAAACCCTCTTCAATCTTCACCCAGCACCTCCCAAAGTAAGCAACCCACTCCATCGGGTCCAGAGACAAGTGAGGTGGTCCCAAACATCCAAACCCAGTTTGGAGATTTCAAAATTGTTTGCAAATTTTGTGGAAGGACAATATGCTATGGAGAGCAAAGTATTAAACTGATTAACCACGCCCCTTTTTACACCTCTCTGCAACGCAGCCCCTGTGCATGTTTGAAGAGGGGGAACTAATTCCCCTTGCATACTGGGGGCCCCTGGGGGCCAACTAGCCCACCAGGAGCCTCCAGTATGCACCAGGGGGCTGCATTGCAGAGAGGTGTAATGAGGCCACACCCTTTTTTACACCTCTCTGCAACGCAGCCCCCGTGCATGTTTGAAGAGGGGGAACTAATTCCCCTTGCATACTAGGGGTCCCTGGGGGCCAACTAGCCCACCTGGAACCTCCAGTATGCGCCAGGGGGCTGCATTGCACAAAGGTATAATTAGGCTATGCCCCTTTTTACACCTCTCTGCAACACAGGCCACTGGCTCGTTTGCAGAGGGGGGACTAATTCCCCTTGCATACTGGGGGTCCCTGGGTCATATCTGCCCAAACACCGATATTCCGAACGATTGAAAATGACTTTTCTTGAGAAACATTCGGATTTGGATTATCAAGTCCTATACTTTGGAATTTTTGAAAGACTGACTTTGAGGATGCTATAAATTACTCAAGTCTGCCCGAATTGTGTGGGTAAAATTGATACCTAGTCACTTTGAATAAGAATGTACTTACGTCTCATCTAACATTTGGAAGAAATATCTAGTTATATGACAACAGGATACCGACATAACTTGAAGGAAATAAGAACGCCCTGAAGAAGTTCTGTTGTACAGAACGAAACGTTTTGGCTGGCTGTGGTACATAAACTTAAGGAAAATAAAAGCAATTGAATATACACCAAGATTCAGCGCTTCAATAAGGACTCTAAGTGATATGATTTGACTGGACTTATTGTGCAAGTGGTGCTGTGCCAAACTTTGGAATATTCTCCACTAGTCTCTACTACTTACTCTCTCCTACTCCACTATTCTCAAATACTCACTTTCTACTACTCATTCTCTACTACTCTACTACTCTCTACTACTCTCTCTCTACTACTCCCTCCCTACTACTCACTATCTACTACTCTCTACTACTCACTCTCTACTATTCTCTCTCTGCTACTCACTCTTTACTACTCACGCTCTACTACTCTCTACTACTCACTCTCTACTTCTCACTCTCTACTACTCTCTACTACTCACTCTCTACTACTCTCTCTCTACTACTCACTCTCTACTACTCACTCTACTACTCACTCTCTACTACTCTCTACTACTCACTCTCTACTACTCTCTCTCTACTAGTTTCTACTACTCACTCTACTACTCACTCTCTACTACTCTCTACTATTCTCTCTCTCTGCTACTCACTCTCTACTACTCTCTACTACTCACTCTCTACTACTCACTCTCTACTACTCTCTACTACTCACTCTTTACTACTCTCTACTACTCACTCTCTACTGCTCTCTACTACTCACTCTACTACTTACTCTCTACTACTCTCTATTACTCACTCTCTAGTAATCACTCTCTACTACTCTCTACTACTCACTATACTATTCACTCTACTACTCTCTACTGCTCACTCTCTGCTCTCTACTCTCTCTCTACTACTCACTCTCTACTACTCACTCTACTACTCACTCTCTACTACTCTCTACTACTCACTCTCTACTACTCTCTCTCTACTAGTTTCTACTACTCACTCTACTACTCACTCTCTACTACTCTCTACTATTCTCTCTCTCTGCTACTCACTCTCTACTACTCTCTACTACTCACTCTCTACTACTCACTCTCTACTACTCTCTACTACTCACTCTTTACTACTCTCTACTACTCACTCTCTACTGCTCTCTACTACTCACTCTACTACTTACTCTCTACTACTCTCTATTACTCACTCTCTACTAATCACTCTCTACTACTCTCTACTACTCACTATACTATTCACTCTACTACTCTCTACTGCTCACTCTCTGCTACTCTCTCTACTGCTCTCTACGACTCTCTACTACTCACTCTCTACTCTCTATTACTCCCTCTCTACTCTCTACCTCTCTACCTCTCTCTACTTCTCTCTACTAGTCTCTACCTCTCTGCCGCTACCTCTCTACCTCTACCTCTCTACCTCTACACCTCTACCTCTCTACCTCTCTCTACACACACACACACATACACATATATATGCATATATATGCATATGCATTTATATATATGTATGTGTATTAAGCATGAGCGGATTTTGCGGATTGGCAATCCGCGAATTTTGCGGATTTGCGGATTCGCAATCCGCAAAATCCGCGAATTCCCGCGAATTTGCGGATTTTTTTTTTTTTGTGTTCGCCCGTGTTTCTGCCAGTTCGCGAGGGTTTTTACAATTTCGCAATTTGCGAACTTACCTGTCGGGTCGCAAGTTTTGCGAACTTGTTGTTTCTACGTGTCCAGCCTGTTTGGGACACTCTTCTTCATCACTGCCACTCTCTGTCACCACTGCCACTCTCTGACTACTCATGCCACCCTCTGGCCCACCCATGCCACCCTCTGTTTCATCACTACACCCTCTGGTTGTCCAGTGTACATTATTTTCGGCAAAGCAAAGCACACCTTCCCTGCCTCAAGTGACCTGAATTAATTTGGGGCTGATTAATGTGTCACAGAATATTTTTTTAGCTGGCACCTGCTTCCTTAGTGCGCCCTGATTAGTGATCTTTTGCACTTGCTAAGTGCTTTCATTGTTGCAAAATTAGTTACAACACCTGCCCTGCCCCAACTGACAATAATGAATTAGGGGCTGATTAATGGATTTTAACTTCCAGCCTGGCTCCTGCTTGTCTCCCTTAGCTGTAATTCAGGACCTTTGTGGCATATGTGTAACTATTCTGAGGTTCAGAGCAGGGTCACATAATAGTTTCAACTGGCAACTGAACTCTGGAGGGGCCCCTCAGGAAGCACTACAGGAAATGGCTACTAATGATGTGCCTGAACTTTTGAACCTGGTAAGTAGTTACTTTCAGTTTTGCCAAGATCGTATTTCTGCAATTTTGCACTTATTCGCGGGGCGCGAACTCACGCGAACAGTGCGAGCAGTGCGAGCAAAATCCGCTGCTCGCGGATTTGCGGATTTTGCGGGAAATTCGCAAATCTCGCGGATTGCGGATTTCCCGAAAATCCGCAAAATCCGCGAGCGGAACGGATTTTCCGCCCACGCCTAATGTGTATGTATATATATATACATACATATATAAACATATATAATCTGTCTATCTATATAAATACAAATATAAATGCATGCATACATATACATATATGCATACAGATTCATGTTATTTACATGAAAGTTTAAAAAACACTATTAAAAGCAAAGCTAAAAAGCCACCTCATTACAAACAGAATGGCTTTAACTTAAACGAGGGCGAGATCTATTGCATTTTCAATGCTTGTTTACTTTGGTTCCATCAAGAAGGCATTCAGACGTGTCACACATTTGCCATAAATTCTGAATGTTAGCACTCTAGTTGCTCATTAGATCACTGTAGTAAAGCTACTGCTCACCAGGGAAGTCTGCTGCTGGTATTCAAAGTGCATGTTTCAGTCTGCATGTCAGAATTTTTTAATGAAATTGAAGAGGATTTGAGAAGTCACTCAAAATGTGCCCTAATTTTTCTTTCTGCAGCACTAATCATACTTTCTATGGCAAAATATACCCCTTCATTTTGTTCCTTTTTAAATTAAATATTTTAAGAGTTACCACTTTATTCCAATCAAGATGGCTTCAGGTGTGCCATACCTTTGTAATAAGTAGGAATGTTAGCGCTCTAGTTGTTCTTTAGAACACTCTGGGACCATCTGTCAATGGCTATACTTGGGCTACATCTGGGTGATATTTGGGCTATATTTGGGCTCTTTTGTCTCTGGTGGCCATCTTGGGAGACTGCATGTCAGAATTTTTTAATGAAATAGAAGAGGATTTGAGAAGTCACTCAAAATGTGCCCTAATTTTTCTTTCTGCAGCACTAATAATACTTTCTATGGCATAATATACCCCCTCATTTTGTTCCTTTTTAAATTAAATGTTTTAAGAGTTACCACTTTATTCCCATCACAATGGCTTCAGGTGTGCTATACCTTTGTAATAAGTAGGACTGTTAGCGCTCTAGTTGTTCTTTAGAACACTCTAGGAGGCTGCAGTAGAACACAAAGGAATCAACTGACAGTCTCTGTCCTTGTTGGATGTACATGTTTTACTGAGAATGTCAGACTTCATTCTCACATGACTGAGAAAGATAATGTGAATTTACAGAAAATATGCTTTCAGTTTAGCTTATAGATCCCCTTCCAAACCACTGTGGGAAAATCATGAGATATTAGTTTTCTTTCAAACATGATTCATGATATCACAGCAGAAGGCTTTTTCACATGGTAAAATCACCTTAGAACACACCACAATTCCTAAAATGATTATGGTACCATCAACAAATGATTTATAATGTAACTAAAGTCCTAAAACCCTCTATTAACTACAATGCTTTTTAATGAGGTGCTATCATGTATATTGGTCCCAAGATGGCTGCCAAAACTTCTTGGATGAAGTGCTGACAGCCAATCAGATCAGATGTGTGGTTAGGCTCCGCCCAGATATATATACTTTTTTTAACCTAAATTTGCTCAAAATCCACTGGAGCACATATCTTTAGACATAGCAAAGGCACATCGGGCTACCAGTCCCTACAATTTTGCCAAGTTTTGTGGAAATCCATTCAGCCATTCGGGCTAAAAGTGAGTCCAACCGCCCTATGGAACGTAACATGGGCAAAACACGTTTTGGGACCCCCTTTTTATCTCGGCCCGCTTGACGAATCCCCCCCAAACTTTCAGGGAAGGAGAAAGTAAGCGAGGCAAATTTAAGGAAAATTACAGTCAGATTCCTCAAGCGGCGCCAAAGTTATTCCCAATAGAATGTTGCAGATTTCCTATAGAAAACAATCCTAACTATAACTACCTACTGGCGACCGCCAGTAGGTAATATATATACATATATATATATATATATATATATTCACTGAAAAAACCATAGGTTATAGACCATATATAGTTAGGAATTCGCATTTACAAAACCTTATTTTACTCACACAAAACCATTGAAATTCCATATATAGTTAGTTGCACTAACTATATATCGCGCACCCGCAATCCACTGCTGATGATGTCACATATTACATCATTCATGACATGGTCAGTGACATCACTGATGACATCACTGATGACATCTCAAATGACATCACTGATGACATCTCAAATGACATCACTGTTGACATCACTGATGACATCTCATTTGACATTACTGATCACATCACTGATGATATCATTCATGTGATAATACGATGAACCTCTTCAGACTCTAATATAACCTTAGATACAATCAGTGTAAACAGACACTCACAGACTGTCACTCATCCATGGAGTTACTCACACACCTAGTCAGTCATGCAAAGAATCAATCACACCTCCATTTCCTCAACTATACAGTTATACAAACTTTACTTATTCAAACATATACTAACACATATTTACTCTCTTATACAATCCCTGATACAAGTTCACAATGATCCATACAGCCACTCACACATTCACTGGCTCTTATGCACAGTTATTTATATATGGCAACTCTCACATGTACTGTGTTTTACATATGTACTTACTTTGACATGTAGCACTGAGATATCCATTCACGCACCAATACACTCATGCACACAGTCAACCGCCCATACAGCTGTTTCCACATGCACTTTTGAAACCATACATCTAGTGAATCAACTGCTCACACATCTATGCACAGAGTCATACACCTCCTAGCCACCCACACACACACTCAGTCTCCCATACAAATACTTGGGCAACCAATCAATAACCCATATAGTTACTCATATAGCTACTTATCAACACATGCAACAGTTTACAGAACAACAGACATAATGATGCACAAATTAAGACAGTTTAGTCACTAACCCATGCACTCAGTGAGACACATTTAATCACTCACTCATACAGTCAGTCATGCACCTACTAAATCCTTCATCCAGACACTAATACATCCACTCATTCTTCAATATGTAAGACATATTTTAACTTTACAGAAACATACAGTCACTGGATGTTGTCATCAGTGATGTCATCAGTGATGCCATTTGAGATGTCATCAGTGATGTCATCAGTGATGTCACTGACCATGTCATGAATGATGTAATATGTGACATCATCAGCAGTGGATTGCGGGTGCGCGATATATAGTTAGTGCAACTAACTATATATGGAATTTCAATGGTTTTGTGTGAGTAAAATAAGGTTTTGTAAATGCGAATTCCTAACTATATATGGTCTATAACCTATGGTTTTTTCAGTGAATTTTCAAGGTTTTGTAAAAGCTAATTCCTAACTATATATGGTCTATAACCTATGGTTTTTTCAGTGAATTTTCAAGGTTTTGTAAATGCTAATTCCCAACTATATATGGTCTATAGCCTATGGTTTTTTCAGTGAATATATATATATATACATACATATATAAACATATATAATTTGTATATCTATATAAATACAAACATAAATGCATGCATACATATACTTATATGCATACAGATGCATGTTATTTACATGAAAGTTGAAAAAACACTAATAAAAGCAAAGCTAAAAAGCCACCTCATTACAAACAGAATGGCTTTAACTTAAACGAGGGTGAGATCTATTGCATTTTCAATGCTTGTTTACTTTGGTTCCATCAAGAAGGCATTCAGATGTGTCACACATTTGCCATAAATTCTGAATGTTAGCACTCTAGTTGCACATTAGATCACTGTAGCAAAGCTACTGCTCACCAGGGACGTCTGCTGCTGGTATTCAAAGTGCATGTTTCAGTCTGCATGTCACAATTTTTTTAATGAAATAGAAGAGGATTTGAGAAGTCACTCAAAATGATCCCTAATTTTTCTTTCTGAAGCACTAATCATACTTTCTATGGCAAAATTAACCCCCTCATGTTGTTCCTTTTTAAATTGAGTGTTTTCAGACTTACCACTTACTTCTCTCTCTTTACTACTCACTCCCTACTACTCACTATCTACTACTCTCTACTACTCACTCTCTACTACTCTCTCTCTACTACTCACTCTTTACTACTCACTCTCTACTACTCTCTACTACTCACTCTCTACTTCTACTTCTCACTCTCTACTACTCACTCTCTACTACTCTCTCTACTACTCTCTCTCTACTACTCACTCTACTACTCACTCTCTACTGCTCACTCTCTACTACTCTCTCTCTACTAGTCTCTACTACTCACTCTACTACTCACTCTCTACTACTCTCTACTATTCTCTCTCTCTGCTACTCACTCTCTACTACTCTCTACTACTCACTCTCTACTACTCTCTACTACTCACTCTTTACTACTCTCTACTACTCACTCTCTACAGCTCTCTACTACTCACTCTACTACTTACTGTCTACTACTCTCTACTACTCACTCTCTACTACTCACTCTCTACTACTCACTCTACTATTCACTCTACTACTCTCTACTACTCACTCTCTGCTACTCTCTACTACTCTCTACTACTCACTCTCTAATCTCTATTACTCACACTCTACACTCTACCTCTCTACCTCTCTCTACTAGTCGCTACCTCTCTACCGCTACCTCTCTACCTCTACTTCTCTACCTCTACCCTCTACACCTCTTCCTCTCTACCTCTCTCTACACGCACACATATACACATATATGTATGCATATATATGCATATGCATTTATATATATGTATGTGTATGTATATATATACATATATATAAACATATATAATCTGTATATCTATATAAATACAAATATAAATGCATGCAGACATATACATATATGCATACAGATGCATGTTATTTACATGAAAGTTTAAAAAACACTAATAAAAGCAAAGCTAAAAAGCCACCTCATTACAAACAGAATGGCTTTAACTTAAACGAGGGCGAGATCTATTGCATTTTCAATGCTTGTTTACTTTGGTTCCATCAAGAAGGCATTCAGATGTGTCACACATTTGCCATAAATTCTGAATGTTAGCACTCTAGTTGCTCATTAGATCACTGTAGTAAAGCTACTGCTCACCAGGGAAGTCTGCTGCTGGTATTCAAAGTGCATGTTTCAGTCTGCATGTCAGAATTTTTTTAATGAAATAGAAGCAGATTTGAGAAGTCACTTAAAATGATCCCTAATTTTTCTTTCTATAGCACTAATAATACCTTCTATGGCAAAATGAACCCCCTCATTTTGTTCCTTTTTAAATTAAATGTTTTCAGACTTACCACTTCATTCCAATAAAGATGGCTTCTGGTGTGCCATACTTTTGTCATAAGTAGGAATGTTAGCGCTCTAGTTGTTCTTTAGAACACTCTGGGACATTCTGTCATTGGGCTATACTTGGGCTATATCTGGGTGATATTTGGGCTACATTTGGGCTCTTTTGTCTCTGGTGGCCATTTTGGGAGACTGCATGTCAGAATGTTTTAATGAAATAGAAAAGGATTTGAGAAGTCACTCAAAATGTGCCCTAATTTTTCATTCTGCAGCACTAATCATACTTTCTATGGCAAAATATACCCCCTCATGTTGTTTCTTTTTAAATTAAATGTTTTAAGAGTTACCACTTTATTCGAATCAAGATGGCTTCAGGTGTGCCATACCTTTGTAATAAGTAGGACTGTTAGCGCTCTAGTTGTTCTTTAGAACACTCTGGGACATTCTGTCATTGGGCTATACTTGGGCTACATCTGGGTGATATTTGGGCTACATTTGGGCTCTTTTGTCTCTGGTGGCCATTTTGGGAGACTGCATGTCAGAATGTTTTAATGAAATAGAAAAGGATTTGAGAAGTCACTTAAAATGTGCCCTAATTTTTCATTCTGCAGCACTAATCATACTTTCTATGGCAAAATATACCCCCTCATGTTGTTTCTTTTTAAATTAAATGTTTTAAGAGTTACCACTTTATTCCAATCAAGATGGCTTCAGGTGTGCCATACCTTTGTAATAAGTAGGACTGTTAGCGCTCTAGTTGTTCTTTTGAACACTCTAGGAGGCTGCAGTAGAACACAAAGGAATCAACTGACAGTCTCTGTCCTTGTTGGATGTACTTGTTTTACTGAGAATGTCAGACTTCATTTTCACATGACTGAGAAAGATAATGTGAATTTACAGAAAATATGCTTTCAGTTTAGCTTATAGATCCCCTTCCAAACCACTGTGGGAAAATCATGAGATATTAGTTTTCTTTCAAACAATATTCATGATATCACAGCAGAAGGTTTTTTCACATGGTAAAATCACCTTAGAACCCACCACAATTCCTAAAACTAGTATGGTACCTTTAACAAATGATTTATAATGTAACTAAAGTCCTAAAACCCTCTATTAACTACAATGCTTTTTAATGAGGTGCTATCATGTATATTGGTCCCAAGATGGCTGCCAACACTTCTTGGATGAAGTGCTGACAGCCAATCAGATCAGATGTGTGGTTAGGCTCCGCCCAGATATATATATTTTTTTGAACCTAAATTACTCAAAATCCACTGGAGCACATATATTGAGACCTAGCAAAGGCACATCGGGCTAACAGTCCCTACAATTTTGCCAAGTTTCGTGCAAATCCATTCAGCCGTTCGAGCTAAAAGTGAGGCCAACCGCCCTATGGAAATTAACATGGGAAAAACGCGTTTTGGGACCCCCCTTTTTTCTCGGCCCCCCCTTGATGAAACCCCCCCAAATTGTCAGGGGCTGCTCAGAAACAAAATGTTCCATTTTCCTGAAAATTTCAACCAATTCCGTCCACAAACGCCAAAGTTATTAGACATAGAATTTTCAAAAATCCCATAGAGAAAAAATCCTAACTATATATACCTACTGGCGACCGCCAGTAGGTAATATATATATATATATATATATATATATATATATATATATATATATATATATATATACATATGCGCACGTCTTCTCGAAGAAGGGCTCGCACTCGGGGTATACACCAGTGTAGTTTTAATCTGCACTCGTTTCGTCAGCAAAACTGACTTGATCACACGATAATCGCGCGATACAGGAGAGCATACATAGCAAATTAAACAAAAAACGGACTGTGGTCAAAAGTCAATCAACTTTGGCGGCCATTACAGAATGTGCAATGTAAGAGTGAAATATACTCCTTTCCTGAAATAGCATTAGTAAATGCTCCAAACACCAGTATCTTATATTCTGATTTCATCAACATGTGTTCACAAAATTAAAGCAAAATTTAAATTTGAACTTCACAGTATAACAATACAATGATTGCATTTGCAGTATACAGAAGGATATATCATGTGGGTTGGAAGCCAATGATATTATGTTGGCCTGTGGGCTATAGGCACTTTGCCGCATACATTTTCTGTAATGTGCTCTCCCATTGCACCATGCCAGTTCATTGCCCTGATCCAGTATAGGATAACTATCAGATTTGTTCTCCTCCTCTGTACTGGCATTCTAACTCATCGTTTATGCGCTGAGTAAGTTACTGTCCCACCATTAGTACAAGTGAGAACATTAATTGGAATTGCTTACTTGATTGCTACAATGATCTGGGCACTATGCCGCCGGGTAATAGAGTAGTTGTTTACTACCCACCAGTAATTTCAGACATTCTACTCACTTTCGTGTCGACATTTTGACACACAGCGCATGTGCTTCTTCCGTTTTGGCTTCAATATGGTTTAACTTTATTGTTCATACGTGAAATGCATATGTCAATATTACTGCCTTGTTGCCTTGACGCTTAGAACACTAAGTCGAGCCAATGACACATGTACACATTATTTGTATCGTTATACTGTGATGTTCAATATGAAAATTTGCTTTAATTTTGTGAATTTTTCACTATAAAATTTATGGTCTCACAACACATGTTAATGAAATGAGAATATAAGATACTAGTCTTTGGAGAATTTACTAAAGCTATTTCAGGAATGGAGTATATTTCACTCTTACATTGCACATTCAGTAATGGCCGCCATAGTCGATTGACTTTTGACCACAGTACATTTTTTGGTTCATTTGCTATGTATGCTCTCCTGTATCATGTGATTATCGTGTGATCAAGTCAGTTTTGCTGACGAAACGCGTAACGGTTAAAACTACACTGGTTTATACCTAAGAGTGCGAGCCCTTCTTCTAGAAGACTTTGTGTGCATGTAATTACCGGGAGACCCACCCTGGTGTGACCCGCCACCTGTCTACGGGCCAGTGACTCTAGGAATCTGGTCGTTTGTGGAGTATATATATATATATATCTACATATATATCTATATATATATCTATATCTATAGATATATATATAGCTAATTAGTCTGCTGGAGCAGCATGACGGTTTTTCGAAGATTACGTCGTGCCACACATGCTTTTTCAAACAGTTAGCTACAGTTTTTTAGCGTACCTTTCAGACCACAGAGCAAACCGAAACTTGCCAGTCCTCACTCCTCCTGGTTTAACCATGAATGTAGAAAATTAACATTACAACTGGCCAAGGCTATTAGAGCCAACAATGTTGCGGATCTGAAAGTAGTGAGGAGATCCTACAAGAATGCTCAGGCCAAAGTCAACAAGGACTGGAAAGGGGATGGATAGCTTCAGATCAAGGATTCCTTCCAAAACAAGGATTTGCAGCAATTTTGGTTCTTGGTGACCAGGGAAGACATAGATTGACTGAGGCTTCCACCTGGCATGAACACTTTTCCACAGTTTACACTGGTACAGAAACATTAGTTTTCGAAAGGCTTGACTCCCATACCAACTACAGTCCAGATCCCCAAATGTTTTACCCTAGGGGAAATATCACATAGTATACACTCAGTGATCAGGAACAAGGCTTCAGGGCCTTATAGCATTCCTGGTGATGTCTTCCATTCCGACACATTTAACAGGTCCAAGTATATATGGGTACTTGCAAAGGGTATTGCAGCCGGGGTTGCAATACCACCTTCGTGTGGACAAATTTTGTTCAAGTGCCAGCCCCTTTGACTCATGTGATATTGGGTGTTAGTAACCAACAGATGCAACCATGTCCTTTTTTTGCACCACCCATGATGCTTCACTTTCATCTCTACAATTAAAACATCCACCCCTTAAGGAGTTAAACTTGTACAAAAGCAAAGTGCTCTTCAGGTAGCAATGGGTACAACCGGGCAAGTCAATGCATTTCATTTCAAATAAGCTTTATCTGACAATTCATGTCGTAAATGCATTGTTACATACAATACTATTTAAGAATATAAAAAAGTGGGTTAAAATATTTTTTAAAACATATACAAATAATCATAAAAAACAGTCCATTCAGCATTATATGTTAAAAATGACAAGTTCATGAGACAAGAGCAGAAAAAGGGCTAATTGCAAATAAGTAACAAGAACATTAAAGTCTTTTGGGAGTGCCAAAGCTCAAGAGTAGAGTACTGATGTCACATTCACTGTTAGACATAATTCCAAGTTCAATGATTCACAGACAATAGTTTTAATCTTATAAACCACATCCATCTCAGCAACTTGGCTACCGGAATTGCATGACGAGGTGATGAATCAGTTCGCAAAATTCTCAGGGCGGCACTACTTAGTCTAGTACCCAACTCAATGCAAAACAAGGGGCTCTGCTTGGCACTGGATTTGTGAGGAGAAACTTCTTACACATGCACTTCTCTGCATTTTTATCTCCAAGGGTTCACATTTACACAATACCTCTCAACTTTGAGTCTTTTGGTCAAATCATGCAGCAAATAACAGAAACAAAGCATTGTGTTGTTCTCCTAAAATGTGTGTATGTATTCACGGTGTTCGAACCACACCAGATAACTATCATGGAGGCTTTATAGGCCCCTTTTAGTCTTGAAAGGTTGGATTTGAAGCATTTGCTTCAGGATTTCTTCCATTGGCATTGGGAGGGAGCAATTTGTGTTTGACCTTTATTCCTTCATTGATATGTTGTCATTTAGGCTGTGTGGATTTTTTGAGAGGAACAAGTTTGTTTAATGCTTTGTAGGACCGGTTTGCAACTAGCAGAGAGAGAGAAGTGGATTTTAAACAATAAGAAGTGGGTTTAAAGATATACAAGTGCAACTGTCTAGCTAAGGGTTATTTAACTTCTCATTG
The DNA here is from genome assembly GCF_964263255.1 of Lissotriton vulgaris. Classification (NCBI taxonomy): domain Eukaryota; kingdom Metazoa; phylum Chordata; class Amphibia; order Caudata; family Salamandridae; genus Lissotriton; species Lissotriton vulgaris. The sequence continues at coordinate 1,543,756,860 of NC_141695.1, read as the reverse complement.
CTCAAGAGACGTTCAGGACTAAACGCATGTTAATAGAAAGAAGTATGGGCTGAACCTCAAAGTGATAGAATCAGTTTTAACACCACTTTTGTCTTTGGGTTTTTTAGGTGACAGCGTCTTCTTGGGGAGCCATGAAGAGAGAGAAGAGTATGTATTGAATGATGGTGGAATCATTTACCGTGGAAATGCAGAACATTTCGGCGGCAGCCAATGGGACTATGGGCAGGTATCTAGACAAACATCATAGTAAATACAAAGGATCCATTGACTTAGGAGCCCAAGCTGCATTCAAAAACCGTCCAGTATTCCAGCCAGACACTGGGAAAATGCAAAACATGCAGTTTCAAGACACACACTCAGAAAAGACAGGCACATGTTCCCCAACAGAAACCTTATCTTTAATATTCCATGTCAATAATTAAATCAAGAGTGTTCAAACATTTTACAGTTCAATTTTAACTAAAGATTAAAGAATTCAAAGTTGTATAGCTTACTCATACCTCTTTTAAAAGCATCCAGGCTTGGTCAATAAAAATGAATTGCAACAAGCCATTTAACGAGCATGCTCAAGAATTCTAGTTTTCAAGCTCAAGCATATTCTAAAAATGGAGGGTGCCCTAATAAAGAGAAGTCTCTCACAGCTTGTCTCAGGATTGAGATTGGATTTATTTAGGTGCACCAAACCAGGTCACCATAATGTGAGGCTTGATCATTTTTCTCTGCAACAGACTTAGTTTTCATGCTTTTGTTTGCTCTACAGTTTGAAGAAAATATTCTGAGGATCTGCCTTGCCCTGCTGGACCGCAACCTGAATTACAAGAAGGACAGTAAAAAAGACTACTCTAGCAGGAATGACCCAGTATATGTGGGACGCGTCTGCACAGCTATGGTAAGGCACAATGTCAGTATGCAACAAACATTTCAATAAGAAACGTGGGTCATACAGTCAAAATATTTTTTTGCAAAATGCATTGGAAACAAATTATCATTGAATCAGTATACTATCCCTACTGCATAACATTGCCAAAAGTTTGAGATTTCTGATGGCACTTTATCTGTGCTGCGGGATTTCAGGCTTATTCAGTTTAGTAAAAACAGTTGTTGACAATCGCAAGCAAATTGTAAATAGTATAAAATCTGTAAAGTAATAAAGTATATGTTCTAGGAACTAGTTGAAAGCAGAGTCTCTGAGCACAAAATGGGCTGGGGAGGGTAGTAGACTTGGATGATCAGAAGTATCAAATGCTGTGGGGAGATCATGACGTTCAAGAATAAAATGTGCAATTGTGGTGGGCAGAGGTTATGATACTGGACACATGAGAGAGGAACATCAGCTGTCTTTGACTTGCATGAAGAAATAAGGTTCCAGTGACTGTGAGAATCTGGAGTCCAGCAGACAACTGAACCAAAGGTCCATAGACAATGGGAAGGGCCGGTGAAATATGGTATCAACCTGATGAGCTTGCTGTCATCCATTGTTTCCCTTGGCCTGTCCACCCGTATATACCTGCCTTAGAAGACAGCAACCTGTGCTTAGGAATGTGATACAGTGGTCGACATGTGGTGGCCTGAAAAGGTTAGATGCGACTACTTTCAGTTCATTTAGCTTGTGTGTTTTACCTTTCCAAGACCAAGAGGTACACTGAGGTTTAGCCCTTGCATCCAAGACACTAGGGTGTTTACCACCTGGGTGTGGTTACTTTGAACAATTTAAACCATTATCCTACAAAGAACAGTTCCTGAATAATTTGTGCTAAAATAACCTCATGCCATCTTAGCCCCACAACAGCTCCCTTTTATTCTTGGCAGATTTCAGTAAAAGCCTCTGGATTCCTGGGTGCACACAGAAACTCCTGACTGTGAACATTTGCTTCTGGGATACAAGTCCTTGATGTGTTATGGTCAGATATGAGTACCAGCAATTGATGTTATGTGATTTTTGCAAACCCTACCTCAATGGCACCGTGAATCCTGACTGTGGTCTGTTTCCTGTCTCCAAAAAGACACACCAGAATCACACTGAGTGGCACCCACCAATGGGTGCCAATTGCCTCCTCTATATTGGTAACCACCCTAGATTCATCACAGTACTCCTGTTTATCCAGATAGAGTACTCCATTGGGTTTGCTATAGATGGCAGAACCCTTGTAATCTTACAAAAAAATCAGAAGGCAGTAGGGAGGAGCTTGGGCTTCGTCCTGAGACATTTTAAAGCATGGACAATGTGGTGAATGGCACAGAGGTCCATCTTCCAAGGAGGTTCTAAGACAATCAACAGTAAAAATGTAATACCAGTGCGCAGTAAAACAGAATATTTTTCACTACTTTTCTAAAGCCCTAACGGTGTACATAAAAAGTATTATCTTTTAATTTGACATCTGGACATGCAGATTTCACAGGGGTTTGCTGTGCTTGCCCAGGCTGACTGACCTTAACCCGCGCACACTCAGCAGTCAGTGGCAATTACATTAAAAAAGAAAACACACACATTTTGCATTCTCATGTCTTTCACCTTACTTCACTATATCACTTCTACTTCACCACTCTGGACCTGATTCACAAAGGAAATCTTACACTTGTGTAAGTTTACGTTCATTTTGGAATTCACAAGCTACGATTTAGTTGTTAGGAGGCTCTGTAATTGGGGAGGAGAACTCCGCACAAAAAATGATAGGCATATTGTATCTTTTTATGCAGTGCTTAATTTGTAAAACAAAGTAAGTGCCAGGGCCCTCATCAGGAGGCCACTGCAGCTTACACCACCCATTGCCCCTGCTAGCACTGCAAATGTCAGTGCCAAACCAGCTACTAACCATCACACTGTACAAGTGTGACAATTCAGACAATTCCAAGCCTGCAAAGCATTACTATTAGCATGTGGAACAGGTATTAGTCATTTTTAACATATATTGAATGTGTAAACAACTGTTGTTGTCCTTCCTCTAAATCAATCAGCCCACCATGTGGCAGACTGTCATAAGTGCTGGTGCTGTCAATTAAGTGCCGGTGCCGAGCTCCAGAAACCACTGGCTCAAATTAAACACTGTTTTCATGTACAGACTGCGGAGTCTCTGCAATCACAAACCTACTATTAAATTGGTGCTTGTGAATTCCAAAACAAATATTAATGTACTCAAAAGTGTAAGATTATGTTTGTGAATCAGGCCCAAACTCTGTACGTGTCTTACTCTTTCTAAATATTCTGCATCTTTGTACACAACACCCTTTCTTTCTAGCTCTACTCTGTCACATCTTTCACAATATGCCACTTTCTTCCCCACCACTCCCACAAACTCCCCTCTCTCTAGCTCACTCTTTGCCTACCTCTGTGTGTCTCTCTCTCTCACCTCATTGCCACTACCGAATATAGCATGTGACAACGCATTCTATAGCATCGCGTACTATTACGTTAGTACGCGATGCATTTACATCGCAAGTCATTACAGGGACTTCCACGAGGGGGGGCACTCAACTTAGGAATAGTATTAATTACTATTCCTGCTCCAGTTTGCGCAACAGTAGGGAAGGTGTTGGAATTTATTTCCAAAACCTGAGCGTCCCCTAGTGCAAGTAGTTGTAATGACTTGCGATGTAATTGCATCGCGTACTAACAATGCGGTCGCTGTAATGACCGCATTGTAATGGTAGTGCGATGCAATGACATAATTGTAAATGCTATTTCCCCCCCACCTCACTGCTCTTCTTTCTTCTCACCTCTGTCTCTCCCCATTTCTACATACCTCACCTCTCACTACCTCCTTCTTAGTTCTCTCTTTATCTCACCTATCTGCATCACCTCTCGCTACCAGGGGACTGTCTTCATTTCAGTCCTCTCTCACTACTTACTGCATTCTTGCTACCTCTCAGTATCTACCTGCGCCTCTTTTCTCTGTCATTCTTGGCTCTCTCTCTTATCAATCTCTTCATCTCCTTCCTGCCTTCCATTCCCTCACTTCCCCTACCCCTCTCTTTTTATACATCTGTCTCACCTCTCTGTCTCCACTTTTCTCTCTAGATCATAACTCTGCCTCATCCCCTCTCTCTCTGCTTCTCTATCAACCGCGCCTCTCTTTCTCTGTATCGCCTGTATCTAATTTGCTCATCTTGTAAGGGTCTGCATTTCATATCTCTTTTTACTGATCTCCACTCTCTACTATTCTTTCTCATCACTACTCTTTGTATAACCTATCTTGGCCTCTTCTCATTTTGCCCCATTGTTACCTCAATCCACTCTCTATACTTTTTATCTCTCTGCATGCTTCATTTGTGAAAGAAAGAGTGCCGCTGCCTGAAGCTCTGCTTCAAAGCCGGCAACAGGTGCAATTAAACGTTGGCATGCAGACTACCAAGGCTGGTAGTCTTTAATCCACTACCAGACACTCGCTGCTCCCTTTTCTCACTCTTGCGCGTTCCTACTTTCTGTTTGTGACGGTTTTGCCATCTTTTGCTTCCACCCTCTTTCCAATCAGTGTGTTTTTCCTTCTCTTGCACGTATTAAATATCTTATGGAAAAGTAAGTACCAGTCTCCAAAAATACGTGCTGGTGCCCTAAACCGCGAACCACTTCCTCAAATTAAGCACTGTCTCTCTGTATGTCGCTCACTACTTCACCACTCTGGTAAGCAGCAGCGAATTGTTATTAGAAGTTGTTTTTTGTACTCTTGCGAACTTGTTTTATCAACTGCACTTTCTATTATCTTTAACCGGAACCACAATTGCTCAGGGCATTCCACTTTTAAAGCAAGATCTCACCGCAAGCACTTGCACTTTTTTTGCCGGTCACTGGTCCACCACAGCCTTCCAGCCGATTGCTGCGGATGGACATGGCTCCTCCCTTCAGCTGCCTCATTTCCGGGGGCTGAACTGTATTCACCGAAGTCGCTCCAAAGGCAAGCCTGTCTGCGCCCGTCCGCGTCCAGCCGGGTCCAGGGGCCAGGACCCCTGCATCTGCCCCCAAACACAGCATTATTATAATGCAGAAGAAATTCTCCTATTATGGGGAGCTATTAGGGATAATTGACTTCATACTACCGGCCCTGATAATAACCTCATTGAGTGCTCTCGCTGCTCTTTTAAACCGTCAACAGTCCTACATACCAACACCACTTTCCCTATATCCTATAAAATGTTCCTCCTTAACTGCAGGTCGCTGCCTAAGCATGCAGCAGACATTTTTATTCTTCTGGAAGAGGAAGGGCCAGAGGTGCTGTTCCTAACAGAAACCTGATTTACTTCATGATCTGACCCCGATCTTGTTCAAGCTCCTCCTCTGGGCTACAATACCCAGAGGTTAGATTGGACCTCCAGTAAAGGTGGCAGGATTGCCAATATTTAAAAAAATCACCTGATTTTAATCTCCATTTTGACAACCCCTTTCAGTTGTTTCAGAAGACATAAGAAAGGATCTGGAAGGCTTCCAGCTTCTTCAAAAAGTTGCCTAACCAGCACACATGAAAGGACACCTATTCGATCCCATTTTCTCTCATCTGGAGGACTAAGTAAGAAGGATACATATCCCAGTACCATGGTCTGACCATTTTCTCATTCCATTCTCTTGGTCCCCTAATTTTGCAACGCCTCCTATTAAGCCCTTTATCAAAAAGGGTCATCCCCCCTCTTTGCAAGAAAGCGATGGTGAAGGCACTCCTAAAAAAACTAACCTCGACCCTGATTCCCTGGGAAACTATTGCCCCATCTCACTTCTCCTAGGGATCAGTAAAATAGCTGAAAAATATGTTAACTCAGTGCTGTTTACCTTCTTAGAGACCCACAATCTCCTCCACCCGTGACATACTTGCTTCCGACCACTCCAAGGAATTGAAACAGCTCTTCTATCTGTAGTCGAAGAGTCTATAAAAATCTTGGACGCTGGAGGCACTACTGTTATCATCCTCCTAGACCTTAGTGCCGCCTTCGACACGGTCAACCATCAAATCCTGACCCACAGAATTACAAGATTGGGGGTGACCAGGGTTGCGTTGACATGGCTGCAGTCCTTCCTGGACATTAGATTCTTCCAGGTCTTCGACGCTGAAGTGTCCTCAAAACAGATGCCTCTCCGCTACGGAGTACCTCAGGGATTATTATTATTATTATTATTATTATTATATTCATTGAGCGCACAGCTACCCGGAGGTTTCCCGGCGCTTGCCTTGGGAACCCGTCCTGGCTTTTCCCTGTGAGATAGCCCCTACAGGGCATCCCCAAGGTGAGAGCCAGGCATCCCGCCGCAGGGGGCCGTTGTGGAGATTAAGCAAGCTTAATGCCCAGAGTTGCAGAGTGAGAACACATGATTAGAGCAGGCACCGAAGCGAGAATTATCGAGTCCATGGACATTTGAGCTCAAGACCCTGCCGCGTCGGGAATTGAACCCTGGTCCCGGGTCTGACCTCAGCTTCTGGGTCTGCCTGCTCTACACCGTGAGCCACACTTCTCCACTGAGTCATCCCTGAGTCCCACCTTATTTAACATTTACCTGAGCCCCCTAGCGGAGATTGTACTGCCTTTTGGGGTACACATAGTGACATATGCAGATGATGCACAACTCGTGGTGGGACTCAATCAAGCAGACAACTCCTTCCCCAGACTTTCTCCATGCCTGAAGGAGGGGGCTAAATGGATGAATAACTCCTTTTTGAAATTAAATGGATAAAAAGTGAGATGATGATTTTGGGAACCCGTCCCTATTTGATTCCAACATAATGTGGCCGGCCGACCTGAACCTCGTTCCAGTCCCCAAGACCCAAATAAAAAAAGCCTGGGAGTTTGGCTGGATCATGATCTGACTTTCATGGTCCAGGCACGCAATGTGGCAGCTTCATGCTATGGCATCTTAAAGATGCTCTGCAAAGTTCTCCTACTCTCCCTTTCCAGGCAAGGTAGCTCATGGTTCACGCACTTATTTTATCACATCTGGACTATGGGAATGCCCTTTATCTTGGGGCAACATGCACCACATTCGGAAAACTCCAGACAGTACAAAATTGGGCAGCCAGAATCCTTTTGGACATCCCAAAATGCCAATCAGCAAAGCCCGCCCTGAAACCTCTCTACTGACTACCCATTAGAGAGAGAGTTTATTTTAAAGCTATGTGCATAGTACATAAGCCCTTAGCAGCAAAGGTCCCTCCTATTATTCATTCTGTTGTTCGGCCCTACCGTGCTAACAGACGCCTCCGTTCAGATGATCTACATCTTGCTGTAATTCCTAGGATTCGGAAAGCTAAAAGCGGGGGTCATCTGTTCTCATATAGTGCCTCCAAATTCTGGTATACCCTCCCTCTTCATATGCGCAAGGAACCCAATCACCTTGCCTTTCGTAAGTTGTTAAAAACCTGGCTATTCCCCTTGTTTGGTCGGTTCTCTACTGCTTGCGGTCATCAGTGCTGGGATGCCCTATGATAGCCATGCGCTTAATAAATGTATTTTTCATCTCATTTCACTCTGTCTACCTCTGTGTTTCTTCATCATTTCATTTTGCTAAGTCACCAGTATTTCTACCTTACCTCTCACTCTACTGCACCCCTGTTGTATGATTCCCCTCTCCCTCTTTCTACATTTCCTTCTTCATATCTCTAGCGCTCTCTAGCAATCTACCTCATCATAAAATCCCACCATTCACCAACCTCTATTTCAGTATCTACCTCTCCCTCTACCAACATCTCTGTATCTTTCTTTCTGACTACCACACTTTTGTCCATTGACATCTGTCTCTCCTTAAAATATTTCTCTCTTCTTTAGCTCTACCTACTTTCCTTCTCTACTTCAACTCTCTTGGTATATTGTCACTTTACCTCCTTGCCTTTTTGCTTCCTCCTTTCATTTCTCTTACTCATAAGAGTAGCTTACAGTCTAGCCAGAGAGTGTTCACACAGGAAGAAGAGAAGGGATCAAGGCAGGGAAGAGAACTAAGGAGAAAGTTATTGGGTTTGACAGAATAAAATGGTGAGCATGCACTGTTGCAGTAAGCCCAGAATATTGTGAAAGTGAGATTTATTTGTGTTTACAACAGTGCTTATTTTGTGCCGGTGCTTTCCGGTGCTTAGCACCGGCACTTATTTAACATTGAATTGAATTTGAATTTTGCTCCCCTGTGTGAAGGGCCCCTGCAATTATTACAAATACATTTACCTACCTCTCCTGATTCGGTTGCATATCTGCCTGGTAGGTCCAGAAAGTGTACCACCCAGGTCCAAGCACAATCTAGAGTGCGAGACTAGATTGTGTCATGCGCAGTCTTCTTGTGCTTTGTGCAGAAGGATACTACGGGCCTCATTTACCTGGCTGAAGCCTCACACTGTTTCATCCATAACTCTGGGTATCCCTCAAGGATATAAAATTTTAAGACAAGACCGCCCTATAAAAATTGGTGGAGGAATTGCCATCATTTTTAAAGAAAACCTCCATATTACGGTAGTGGAACAAATTAATTTACCTACTATGGAAATAATGATTTTTAAAATTCACACCAAAACAAAAGATCACTGGAAAGGCACCCTAGTATATCGACCTCCGGGCCCCAATGCTGGCTTCTCACTCGCCTTAACTGAAATACTAGCCCCACACTTAAGAGCTAAAGAAAACTTTATTGTTCTCGGAGATTTCAATTTCCATGCAGATATTGCAGAAGACCCTGATACTAAGCTTCTCCTTGCCGATCTGGCTCTTTTAGGTCTTCACCTAAGAAACTGTGGCCCTACTCACAGGAAAGGCCATACATTGGACTTGATTTTTACCAACTATCCTCTAATACACTGTCACCCTCCTATATCCATCAGCTGGTCTGACCACAGCATGTTGGAATTCTCCTTTTTGAGACCAGATAAACCCTCTGCTCCCCCTGCCACTATGAGCATTACCAAAAGAGCGTGGCATAAAATCACTCCAATTTCCTTTGAACAAACCTGGAAAGAGCCAACCATTTCCGATTCTGATAACATCGATTCAGCTTTATCCAAACTAAATAGCTCCCTTCTAGAGACCATAAATTCTCTAGCCCCGCAAAAGACTGTAAAAAAACCCCGACCACCAAAAAAGAAATATGGTATTCCGACTCACTAAAAACAGAGAAACAAAAATGTAGGAAACTGGAAAAGCAATGGAGAAAGGATCACTCTCTTGCTAGTAAGGTACTCTACCAGCAGGCCATATCCATCTACTATAATAACATTAAAAAGGCAAGAAAAACCTGCCTGCGGTCCCAGCTTGATGAAGCTGCCAACTCCACTAGAGAATTATATAAAATTCTCAAGACTTTCACTAACCCCTTGGCATGTGAAAGTCCGGATACCTTCTCTCAAGAACAATGCAATAATATTTCCCAATTCTTTGAGGACAAAATTGACACCATTTACAATAAAATCCTAGCCAAACACCCTAATAACCCGGAAGACTCCACTACCTTATGTCAAGAAACTCCTTCAGAGATCCTTAAAGTCATTCCAGAAGTTACAGAAAATGAAGTACAAACACTCCTGGAAAATATGAAATCTGGCTCTCCTCGTGATCTTCTCCCGGCTAGGTTAACCAATAACCTGAGCAGATCATTATGCCCTATCATTACTAAAATCCTTAACCTCTCTTTTAAAGAAGGTAAGCTCCCGCAACAGTGGAAAGAGGCAACTGTGAACCCGATACGTAAAAATACCACCTCTCCCTGGACTGAACTCTCCAACCTTCGCCCTATCTCTCTTTTGCCCCTCCTGACCAAACTGGCTGAGAAATTTGTCAACACTCAGATCTCTAGCTTTATCTAAGCAACAGGGGGCCTGGACCAATCCCAATCTGGGTTCAGGCCCAACTACAGCACCGAATCTGCACTCCTCTCCGTGACCGATAACATCAAGATGTCACAGGATAGAGGAGGCTCGATGATTCTGGGGCTGTTAGACCTGTCAGCTGCCTTCGATACTGTTTCTCACAAGATCTTGCTGAACCGGCTACAAGGAGTGGGCATTAGAGGTCAGGTGCTTGCATGGTTGGAAAGTTTTCTCTCTGGTCGCTCACAATCTGTCAGCCTGGGCCCCTATCACTCCATCTCTAGGGCGCTCACTAAGGGGGTGCCACAGGGCTCATGCCTAAGCCCCACATTATTTAATGTGTATGTGGCCCCCCTTGCTGAGATTGTGAGGAAATACGGATTCACACCAGTGTCGTACACAGACGACACTCAACTCCTCTACCCTTTCCATGCCGCTGACCCTAATGTTAGGGAAAACTTTGCGGAAGGCATGAGGGCCATCTCCAATTGGATGGCCGCCAATTACCTCCAGTGCAATGTCGGGAAGACCGAAGTGATGTTCTTTGGGAAAGCCAGCATGCTTTGGTCTCCTGATTGGTGGCCCCAAGATCTGGGACCTGTACCCTCCCCTAGACCCACCATCAAAAATCTGGGTGTGAAACTAGACCAAAATTTAACTCTTAAAGAACATGCAAATGTAATTGCAGGTGCTTGTTTTCACACCATTGGATTACTCAGGCGAGTCTTCCCCCTGTTACCAGACACCTACAGAAAGACCCTGGTTCAAGCCCTTGTAATAAGTCGCCTTGACTATTGCAACGGGCTTCTGATACAAGCCAATGAGGATGCCATCAATCGTTTGCAGGTGGTCCAGAACACGGCGGCAAGATTGATTCTGAATGCCCCCCCTAGAACATCTTCTGGACCCCTGTTGAAAAAACTTCACTGGCTCCCAATACGCCAACGGGTTAAATTCAAAATTTGCTGCACTGTTCATAAGTGTTTATTCGGAAATGGCCCCAAATATCTAGCCAAACTACTCCAGCCCTACAAACCGGAACGAGATTTACGGTCAAGTAACCTACTCCTGCTCAAACCACCATTCATTAAAAAAGCCAGACAAGGCGGCCGAGCCCTCTCATCAGTGGGGCCGGCCCTGTGGAATAACTTGCCGCTCAGCTTAAGACAGATCTCCAATCACCTCACCTTCAGAAAAATGCTAAAAACAAATCTGTTTATGGAGACATAACTATGGGACTGCTGTCTATACAGTAATTTTGCCGCCTGTTGCTGTCAAAGCACGGAGATAACCCTTTCGGGCTCGATTCTTGCGCTATATAAATATATAAATAAATAAATAAAAGTGACGCATCGCTGCGTGAAAACAGCGATGCGTCACTTTTCACTGCGCTCTCCTTGAGGCACAAATGATTTACAGTATGACGCATCATGGCGCAAGGAGTTACAGATACGTCAGTATTTCTGACGTATCTGTATGGCGCAAAAGTGACGCATTGCTGGAGTGTGTCACAAAAGTGACGCAACTCCAGCATTGTGTCCTTTCACATGGGGCAAGCCCCATGTGAAAGAGCCTGCGTCAGCCAGCTGTGAGGCAGGCGTAAGAAATTGACGCATTTGTGTCCTAGAAGTGGCGCAGTGAAATCTTATAGTTTTCACTGCATCACTTCTATGACCCTTTCTTGCGTCAGAACGCCCCCCTGCGTACATTATACGTCGCGTACGTATAATGTAGCTCAGGGGTTTACAAAGTGACGCATCTACCTAGATGCGTCTCTTTTTTTAAATATGGTGCAACAAGGCACATTTTTTACGCTGCTGTTGCATCACAAAAAGTGACGCACCGGCGACGTAAAAGTGACGCACGGCCTCATAAATGAGGCCCTACCAATTTGCCGTCACTGTCACACGTGGTGAGATCGGCCACCCCGCTGGAGATTGTTTTATGTCACATCGTTGCTATGCTTTGCAACTGCCGGGGACATGTAGTGGGCAATATCGTCCATGCCTGCAGCAGAGAGAGGGCAAGGATCACTCGATGACGTCTCTGTCCATAGAAAGATGTTTGCGCAGAATGTTGAGAAGTTTCACTTTTGCTCTGTGAATCCTAGAGTTTAGGGCTTTTCTGAAGTCTTGCAGCACAGTGTCTTTCTATACCAACGCTGCAATCTGTGCGAAAAATTGTCATCAACATTTCCTTTCATGTTCTGCTGCAGCCGTCATCAGTACAGCTAAAGGGTAGGAGGATATCGGGTTTTTTTTGTTTTGCAGATTAATATAGTGCAAACTCCACCCGAAAGTTACGTTTACATAAGGACACATTCATTTTTTGGTAGGCGTGGGGAGATGATTTGCCCTGAAACACAAGATATTGAGCTGACACAAAGACTCGCTCCTGGTTCCACAGCACAAAGGTCGGCAGCGCTGGCGGTTAGGCCCCATCCTCTCCCCAGTTGATATTGCTATCAACCCAGGTGTGCCTAAAAATTAAGCTATTATCAAAAAAATTAAGCTAAAACGAGAATGTCACTTCTTCCAACAACATACACCCAATGTGAAAATGTTTACCGTTCACATACTTTCTAATAACTCTCCGATTGCCATAATTCTTTCTTGTATTTAATCTGTATGTGACCACGTCCTACCACTGAGTTGTAAAAGGCAGTACACATTTCTTTTTAATGATGTGCATTTTAATGCCAAAACTGTTTTAATTTGTGACGATACATTCCTAAGCATTTTATCTGTGTATTTAATCAGTTTAACAGACATGTATTTTAGCACAGGTCCATGGTTGCAAGGAGCTGCTGTTTTATGACGTCCAGGTTACACAAATGACAAAAGTGAGTGTTTGACCGTTAGGAAGGACAGATCAGGAACATTATAAGGATTTTGCAGACCCTGGGCCAAACGAATTTTGTGGGACCCTGTTCAGAACAGGTTTGAAATTTAAGATCCAGTTTCAGCTCTCTCATACCCTCCTCAGCCAGGTTACAGACAGGGGCCCAAGCACACTCGTCCAAATTCTAAATGCGTTTTCATCTTATAATCAGGGATAGTGAGGTGTGTTTCAATTTTATAATACAGACGCTGACTAATATTATTGTAAATAATCTCGGTGACCCTTTCCTGTTTTGAATATGTGAGGTCTTGTTTCACTCTAAAAAAAACTTTATGGATGCTACATGGTGTGTATGATCAAAGTCCCACAGGGCCAACAGCCATGTGATTAATCCCTCCAGTAAAGGTCTTGTTTCAGAAACACGTGTGAAAAGCTGACAAATGCCAAAGCTCTTCGCTTTGGCCGGAGTGGTCGCTCCCAGTGCCCCTGGCGTCTACTGGTATCGTTGGGCAGCGCTTTCTGTCGATTTCAGCTCCTTATTATTGCCTACAGCTCTGCCTGGCTGCCGCTTTGCTTTTTATGCGCTTTGGCTTTCTGATTGTAAATTAATCTGCTGTGTTAGCGCGTTCTCCCCAAGCGCTCTGTTGTGCTCCCCCCTCCTCCATTTTGTTTGTTGTTGTCGTCGTGTGCAACCCGCCCCGCCTCCCAGCTGAGCCGCCCTCCCACAGACTACAAACAGCGCTTCCCTACCTAGAAGCGCTGTGACTCGCTCTTCGCTTTGGCCGGAGTGGTCGCTCCCAGTGCCCCTGGCGTCTACTGGTATCGTTGGGCAGCGCTTTCTGTCGATTTCAGCTCCTTATTATTGCCTACAGCTCTGCCTGGTTGCCGCTTTGCTTTTTATGCGCTTTGGCTTTCTGATTGTAAATTAATCTGCTGTGTTAGCGCGTTCTCCCCAAGCGCTCTGTTGTGCTCCCCCCTCCTCCATTTTGTTTGTTGTTGTCGTCGTGTGCAACCCGCCCCGCCTCCCAGCTGAGCCGCCCTCGCCCCTCCCCCTCCACCTTCCACTTATGACAGTAGCTCCCGCGCGCAGCGGTCACGCGCAGCGACCGCGCCCCAGTCGCGCCGAAGGTGCGCCAAAGGTAAGCCCGTCTACGCCCGTCCGCGCCTGGACCGCGCCCAGCGCCAGACCCCCTGCCCCTCGCGCTGCCCAGCCCTCTCGCATTACCTACGATGCCGCCACCCTCCTAGCCCTTAACCCCGGTCGCGCCCCCAACTGCATCCAAGCCGCTCCTGGACACACCCATGGACCTTTCTCTTGCTACTCCTGCAAATTCATCGGCTCCGACAACATCTCCGCTACGATCACACCACAGATTCCCGACCCCAATCACCTACAATGCATCCTTCTCAACACCCGATCGGTCCACAGACACGCCATTGACCTATGGAATCTACTAGACACCATCTCTCCAGACGTCGCCTTCCTAACAGAAACATGGATGAACGCTTCCTCCGCCCCAGACATCACCATTGCCATCCCTGAAGATTATAAGATCACACGCAAGGACCGTACCGGCCACACAGGAGGAGGAATCGCTATCGTCCATAAAAAATCAATCCACATCTCTACCAGCTCTGACGTCAACCTCGCCAACTCTGAACACCTTCACTTCCAGATCCACATCGACCCCAAGACCACACTCAGAGGCACCCTCCTCTACAGACCACCAGTGAAGACATCACGGACTTCATCACTCCACACGCGCTCCCCTCCAAAGATTACATCCTTCTGGGAGACCTCAACTTTCACCTTGAAAAGAACAACGACCGCAACACCACCACCCTCTTGGACAACCTCGCCAACCTCGGACTTAAACAACTGGTCACTTCCCCCACCCACATCGCAGGTCACATTCTCGACCCCATCTTCACCTCCAGCAATCATGTCTCCTTCAGCCATACAACGGATCTCCTCTGGACTGACCACAGCTGCGTTCACTTCACCTACAACAAGCCGAAACCCATCAACCACCTCCAACCAACTCTGCAAAGAAACTGGAACAAAATCACCATCGACCAGATCTCCTCATCGCTCCTTCTAAACACCCCAGCCCACTCTTCTAACCCAGACCAAGCCGCCGCCAACTTCACCCTATGGTTATCCAACACCGCCGACACCTTAGCACCACTGAAAAAACGTCAAAGCAAACCTGGCAGCAAGAAGGCCTCATGGTTCAACGATGATCTTAAGAAGTCCAAGAAACTCTGCCGCTCCCTTGAAAAGGCCTGGAAAAAAGACCCAACCACTAGCACCAAGGACGCCTTCAAAAACGCCACCCGCTCACACCACCAACTAATCCGAAAGGCCAAGAAAACAGCATTCAAGGATCGACTAGACAACAACGCCCACAACAGCAAGGAACTTTTCAACATCGTCAAGGAATTTACCAATCCCTCGGCCAACTCCAACGACATCACCCCCTCCCAAGCCCTCTGCGACTCCCTAGCCTCATTCTTCCACAACAAAATTGCAGACATCCACAACAGCTTCGACAACCAACCCGGAGACCAACCCACCCAACCATATGATGAACATTCTCCCCCCTTGAACACCCTTAACGACTGGAACCCAATCTCCACTGAGGACACCATCCGCCTGATGAACTCCATCCACTCAGGATCCCCCACAGACCCATGTCCTCACCACATCTTCAACAAAGCAGACTCCGTCATAGCACCGCACCTCCGAGACGTCATCAACTGCTCCTTCAACTCCGCCACCTTCCCGGAAAGCTGGAAACACGCTGAACTCACCGCCCTTCTGAAAAAACCCACAGCGGACCCCACCGAACTCAAAAATTACCGCCCAATATCACTCCTTCCTTTCCCGGCCAAAGTCATCGAGAAAGCTGTCAACAACCAGCTCGCCGCTTTCCTCGAAGCCAACAAATCCCTCGACTCCTCACAATCTGGCTTCCGAGCAAAACACAGCACTGAGACCGCCCTCATCGCAGCAACAGACGACATTCGAACTCTACTGGACAATGGAGACACAGTCGCCCTCATCCTCCTCGACCTCTCTGCAGCCTTCGACACAGTCTGCCACAGCACCCTCTTACAACGCCTCAGAAACATCGGAATACAAGGAAAAGCACTTGAATGGATCACCTCGTTCCTCACCGGAAGAACCCAGAGAGTCCGCCTTCCACCATTCAAGTCCGAGGCCACTGAAGTCATCTGTGGCGTACCACAAGGATCCTCACTCAGTCCCACCCTCTTCAACGTATACATGAGCCCCCTCGCGGCCATCGCACGCCAACACAGCCTCAACATCATCTCTTACGCAGATGACACTCAACTGATCCTATCTCTCACCAATGACCCCAGCACCGCCAAAACTAACCTACACGAAGGAATGAAAGAAGTTGCCGAATGGATGAAACACAGCCGTCTGAAACTGAACTCAGATAAAACAGAAGTCCTCATCTTAGGTACATCCCCCTCTGCATGGGACGACTCTTGGTGGCCGGAAGCCCTTGGAAAAGCACCCATCCCGACAGACCACGCACGAAACCTAGGCGTTATCCTGGATTCTTCACTTTCAATGAACAGACAAGTCAGCGCCGTATCCTCATCCTGCTTCAACATTCTTCGCATGCTCAAAAAAACATTTCGCTGGATCCCCACCGAAACCAGAAAAACAGTCACCCATGCTCTGGTCACGAGCCGACTGGACTACGGAAACACCCTCTACGCAGGTACTACCGCTAAACTCCAGAAGAAACTCCAACGAATCCAAAACGCCTCAGCCAGAATCATATTAGACATCCCGCGTAACGAACACATCTCTGGTCACCTGAAAGACCTCCACTGGCTACCCGTCAACAAGAGGATCACTTTCCGACTGCTAACCCACGCACACAAATCACTCTACGACATCGGAACAGAATGCCTCAACTCACGACTGTCCTTCTACACCCCCTCCCGCCAACTACGTTCTTCCAGCCAAGCCCTCGCCACTGTACCTCGCATCAACAAGACAACCATGGGAGGCAGATCCTTCTCATACCTGGCTGCTAAAACATGGAACTCACTCCCCACTTACCTTCGCCTTACCCAGAACCACCTAGCATTCAGAAAGCAACTTAAAACGTGGATATTTGACAAGTAATCCTCTTCCCCTCCCTAAGCGCCTTGAGACCCTCTGGGTATGTAGTGCGCTATATAAATTCTTTGACTTGACTTGACTAGTCGACGGATTAATACAAGTTCCATCCGTGTGGTAAAGAGCCAGATGTGTGGCAAATGTCTGTGTGGTACAGTAAGTCACGGAGTTAAGATGATCCTGCATCACAATTGTGTGTTAAAAGGCCAAGTACTTTGTATTAAAAATGACTCGTGTGATGCATGGTTCCTGTGGATAAACGGTCCCCCTTGTGTTGTAGGGTTCCATTTGGTAAAAGTGTGTTTCAAGTATTGTGAAGTGGTACTTACTGACTGGCATCGGAGCACTACATGCACCTATCTGTATAGTGATATTACATCTGGCTTTTAGCAGTGCCAGTTGAGGATGTGTGTGGAGCCACTAGAGTAAGTCGGTGGAGCCAATGGAGTAAGTGGGTGGATTTGGGGGAATTAGGTGTGGCCTCCTAAAATCATTTGAGCACCTGGACTTAATATTTTACAAATTAAGCACTGGTACAAATATCTGGCAATTTACGCTCCATTTTCTAATGGTATATATGTTTTTTTTTTAGCATGCACTAGTCAAATGGACATCTTCTAAGTCACCCGTGAGGTGTCGTACGCCCAATGGAAAGAAAGCGCTGCTGGATTTTGCACAAAATAGTTTTGTTGAAAGACACAAAAAAGAATATGCAAGTACAGCATTAAGGGCCCGATGTAGGTAAATTATTATTACCGGTTCGTAAATACCGAATGATACCGAATCGGTATTTATGAACCGGAAAACCTAATGTAGGTAAATAATCGGTAAAAAATACCGATTCGGTACCATTAGGTATCCACACTCGGTAAATACCGAATCGGTAATCACCGAATCGGAAATCTCCAAATCGGTAACACCCATTCACCCCTATGGGCCTCCAGTCCCATAGGAATGAATGGGAGACACCGAATCGGACATTACCGATTCGGACATTACCGAATCGGTATTTACCGAATCGGTAAAATCCGATCTCGAAGATTTGAAAACATGACATGTGAGCCAGTGAACCAATCAGGGAGACCCACCACACCCCACAACAAAGGCTCAGAGAATCCAACCAATCAGAAGCAAGTACCACACCCCAGTACCTGGAGGTGGCCACACCCATGCAGGTGCAGAGCAACAGAACTGCAGAGAGAGCTGGAGGTGAGACAGAGGAGCAGGCTGCACTGAGCCCAGCATAGCTAACCCATGGAGTCCCAGGAGGCACAAAAGGATGGAGGTGACAGAAAGAGGAAGGTTAAATTTAGCCCAACAGAGCTCCAGGTGCTGGTGGAGGAGGTCGTGCAGCACTACAGTCAGCTGTTTGGGAGACAGTCTCTGCAAGTTGCAGAGTCTGTAAAGAGGAACACCTGGCTGGCAATACGAAGCAAAGTCAATGCCCTGTGAGTGACTCATCACGAAATCGATGACATGAAGAAAAGGTGGTATGATCTGCGGATCACCACCAAAAAGAATCTTGCCACCCAGAGGAAGGAATCAGCAGTCACAGGTGGGGGAAGAACCGTGCACCAAGCCTCACAGAATTGGAGCAGCTTGTGGAATCCACCATGGAGCCAGAGAGCATACACGGGATTGGGGATGCTGATAGCTCGGACAGAGCTGCAAGGAAGACAGGTAAGATGCATGTACATGTACCCCACCCATTCCCTGTCCCCTTCCCCAATGTGGGTGACTCACTCACAATCCAGCACACATGACAGTAGTCACCAGCAATGCATCATGGTAGTTGTAGTCATAGCTAAATACATCAAAGCTGCCAACACTGAACACATCATGCCATGCCACACACCCCATGCACAACCAGTTGAGGCCAAATAAAATGTGTAGCAGGAATATGTGTGATGAGAACACACATCTGATCATTGCCCATGTCTCTCCACAGGAGAGTCATCGCGCAGAGCAGCGCAGGGAGGAGAGTCAAGTGCAGCAACAACGGCACAGAGGGAAAAAACAACAGACACTGCAGGACCTAGCACAGTCCCAGAGGACACGACCACTACGCACGCACCCACACCAACGGAGCAAGACACCACTGCCCAGCCACTGTCACCCCTGCTGTTCGAGACACAGACTCCGGCACCACCTGCAGGTGCCACAACACCGAGCTCGGGGTCCCCTGTGCATGTGAGGCCAAGGAGGCAGGACGTACTTCCATTACATATAATGGAAAGCTCTGACGAGGAAGTGCTGGAGGCACCCAGACCGAGCACACCACCACTGGCTCGCAACGCTGGCCAACAGGGGTCAATGGGAAGTGGCCGTGCAAGAGACCGTGGCCGTAGGGCACGTGAGCAGGATGAGGAGCAGAATGTGCAGGGTGTATTCGCTGGGCTGGAAGCCTCAATGGTGAGGGTGCAGCGCATGCAGGCCAAGGGGATCCTGGCAGTGCACAGACAGGTGGGCATCCTGAACAGCAGGATGTCGGACATCGATCGGGGGATAGGTGCCATGGCGAAGGGAATGGAGGCCATGGGCAAAGGAATGGAGGCAATGGGCAAAGGAATGGAGTCCATGGCAGAGGGGGTGAGGGACATGAGTGTGCGCATGGGCTCTCTCTGTGACATGCTGGAGAGTGACCACCAGGAAAGGCGCAGGTACAGGCGCGAGGTACAGCAGCTGAACCAGTCAATAAACCGTCTGGCAACTTCCACCACACTGCTATGCTCCCGGTCTGTGACCATGCAGACTGAAATTGTTCACTGCTGCAGTGACTTGTCCAGGGGGATGGGGAGGGTGACCTCTGCCATGGAGGTGATGCTGACACAGCAGACAGCCACTGCTGGTGAAACGTGTATACTGGACACAGAGGAGTCCACAAGCAGGAGTGGAGCCAGCACGCCTGTTCCGGACATTCGTCGGAGCAGCAGACTCCATGCTGATGACACCGCTCCCACTGCGCCGGTTGACCCCCAGCCCCGTGGCACACTCAACATCACGCGCAAGCGCAAGCATTAGGGGAACAATATGGGCACAGGACAGGTCATAGTGAATTTAACTTTGGCAACCCAGTGTGCATAGTGAATTTATTTTGGTTTTGGTGATCTTGCATAGTGCAGTTGTGCATATTAAAGAGAGTGTTACAAGACATGAACAAGCCTGTGTGTCATCACTATATCAAAAGTATCTGTTGGTGATTTCTGCGCGTCGCAGTCTACCATCTGTTGCAGGTGCTGCTCCTGCTGCAGTGTGATCGGCTTGTACAGTCCCATCATCTATGTCCTCATGATATGTTAGTTCAATGTCTGTGCCCTCCTTGGTGGCAAGATTGTGCAGCATGGCGCAGGTAGCTATTATCTTGCAACAGATTATTGGTGTGTATTGGCGTGCACCTCCACTCTTATGGAGGCACCGAAATCTACTTTTCAGCAGTCCAAATGTGCGTTCCACCACGCAACGTGTTGTTCGGTGTGCCATGTTATAACGCCTTTCACTCATGGTGGATGGGTTCAGGTAGGGTGTGAGAACAAATGACTACAGGGCATATGCACTGTCACCTGGGTGGAAAATTAAATTTTGATTAGTCACATACTCTCAATGTTTCCTTCAGCATGGACTATCAGGGTGTCTTGCACATACTTACCCAGCAGGTATCCATCACCAAATTCGCCAGCCACAAGGCGTCTGTATATCCCACTGTTGGTGAATATGTAGGAGTTGTGGGTACTCCCTGGATATTTGGCCACAATGTCCGTTATTATGTTGCCAGCGTTGCAGATCACCTGCACATTGATGGAATGTGTGGACTTCCTGTTTCTGTATATGTGTTCAGTAGCTGCAGGTGGGCATAGTGGGATGTGCGTCCCATCGATGCAGCCTATGATGTGCAGAAACAGGGCGAGTTGATAGAACTCGGTTTTTGTCCTAGCAAGTTCTGCAGGTGTATCAGGGAACTCAATGTAGTGTTCCATCCTCTGCATCATGGCGTGTAGGAATTTCCTGAAAAAACATGACAGGCAGCTCTGAGACACCCCACCTACTGCGGCTATCACATGCTGGTAGCTACCAGAGGCAAGGAGGTGTAGGCAGCACAGCACCTGCACATGGGGTGCGATGGCATGTGCTCTTGGTGTTGGGTGTTCCAGATATGGGTGGAGGTCCCCAATCAAGTCCAGGATGGTTCTGGGGTGGAGTCTGTACCTTTGCAGGATCTCAGCTTCTGTCAGTTGGAAGAGGGTGATCCTCTGCCTATACACCTGCTCCTCCCTTAGCCAGACCCTCTCTCCTGCTGTCTGTATCCGTAGCCGCCTTGCAATAACGTAAAATGCCGCCATTGTGGTTGCACTGTTGCATTTTTGGGGCCTTCTTATATATCCTGTTCCTGATTTCCACCTGCTCCCAATCCATGGTAATTACCGATTCTTAAATACCGATTTTAGTTGAATTCGGTATTTTTAGAATTTGCTACATCTCAACAGGCCTTTTTTACCACTTCATATTTACCGAGTCGGTAAATATGAATGCGGTATTTTCCGATTTGGATATTTACCGATTCATATTTTCCGATTCGGTAAACATGAATTCGGTAAAATCCGATTCGTTTAATACCGATTCGGTGTTTTACCGACTGGTATTTACCGAATCGGTACGTTTTTCATCACTTACATCTCGATTCTCTTTTACCGGTCGGTAATGGCCGGAATTACCGAATTCCGGCCGTTACCGACCGGTATTTGGCTACCTACATCGAGCCCTAAATGCCTTGTGTCAAAGATGCCTGTTCAAGATTTCCTTTGATACAATTTGGATTGCTGACGCTGGGCAGTTCGAAATTTTGGCTGTTCTTGTGTGGCCCAGTTTCTGAAAGTTTAACACATATTCCAATATTATATAGCATCACAAGAGCTTGAAGTAGCTGAA
The DNA here is from genome assembly GCF_964263255.1 of Lissotriton vulgaris. Taxonomy (NCBI): domain Eukaryota; kingdom Metazoa; phylum Chordata; class Amphibia; order Caudata; family Salamandridae; genus Lissotriton; species Lissotriton vulgaris. The sequence continues at coordinate 1,543,735,173 of NC_141695.1, read as the reverse complement.
AAATGGTAACATATTGAAAGTTATTACAGAGGGCCCCGAGATGGATCTTTCACAAGGTGCTAAAAAGTCTTAAAACAGCACTGTAAGACCAACCATGGTTCTACTGTAATTCTCAAATGTTCTGCCTATTTTCACCAAAAGATTCATTTAGATTTTACCTACAGAATTGTAGGGAATGTGCGAAATTCGTATAATATGCTTTCACCTAATTATGCGCAAAATTACGCATATTTATGCAAAATGCAAATCTATCATTTTGAGATATAAAATGTGAGATGAATTTCCTCGTCCATTTTTATAGCAAAGATGCATATTACACTAAAAAAGGGAAAAAGCTATAGCAACGCAAGCAACAACTCGCATTCTGTTGTTTTCGACATTCGGGTAATTTATTTTCACAAATAAGGCATTTTTACCATGAACAGTACATAAATAGGCGGTATGGTGCAATGGCGTAAGTTCTGGAATTTTGAATACAAAGCATAACACAAAATTCCTGAAATCATTTGAATTACACTGTCGTACTTCAAATTTTATCAACAGAAAAAGGTCCCTCTTGAGTATCCTTTCTGTGTTTGTCTATTTATCATTACCTCACTGGGACATACAATCAACACTCTATCCTTTTACCAACCACACTTTGAGACATGTTCATTGAAAAGATATCTGTCCTTTTAAAAACAATTGTGAAACAAATAGTCTCATCTGCAATATAAAATCACATAAAACATTTTTAAAAATACGATACAAAGTAGTTTATTGTGGTGATTATTTAAAATCTTACAAAATTACACATTTCAAACAAAGACTAAAAACTGTATTCATGAATAAAAACACTTAAAATGTAATTGCATCAGGTTTGTAGGTGATTAAATATTTAAAATAGATATGACACCTAGTTTCCTTTTGGCTATCATTAAAAACTTTACAAAGATAGCATTTAAAATGATGTCGTTCGAGTTCATGCAATTAATCAAGGCCTGCCTACATGTCCTTATGCCACGTATTTTGAAGGGAAACTTTAGTAATGATTTTCTCTCCTGTAAAAGTTCAGGGCAAGTACACAGAAGATGAAGTATATCCTCCTCACCATTATTACACAGTCTGCATTTCCTTTGAGTTTCCGGTCTCTCCCACGGGGGAAGCTGACACAGGCCTGGCATTGTTCCAAATCTGGATTTAAGGAGCACCTGTTTGTTTTTTTCCGTCCAGGGTGTTACCAGATATTGTTGGATTTCCTTCTTTTTATATCCGTTAATTATCGCCCATGCATGTTTTCTTTTGGTGAGGATAGCTTTATCGTTTAAGATGGATAGATGGTTTACAGTTTTATTAATTATTTTCTTAAACGATGTCTTGAATATATTGTTTTCCGATATTGATGCGATCGCAAAATCCTTTATTGCTTCCCTAAGGTAGATCCCCGCAGTAGAGTTTATGTCCTTATTTATTTCTCTCCATAACAGTTGCGATATCTCATTTTGATGGTCATTTTTTTTTTTTATTCCATACTTTTATAAAGTGGCCTTGCCTTGCATATTGCTGATTGGTCAGTCCAAACTCCAACTTTACTTGGGCCGGGGACACATTCGCTGGGAGATGAAATAGGGCCCGATATGCTCTGGTTATGATCTTGTTCAGAGTTTCGCTATCCTTGCCCATTACCCCTTCACTACCATATATGATAGTTGGTAGGAGTTTTGCACCAATTACACTCAGAAGAGGACCATAAGTTAGGCTGGGAAGTGACTTTTGCACTATTCTGAATGCTGCAGTTAATGAGTTAGCTTTTCTTTGAATGTCACTTTTTTGCAATTGGTAGCTGCCCTTCGCATCAAATAATACACCCAGGTATTTATATACCTCTACTTGCTCCAGCTCATTTGTATCCATAATCCATTTACTTTTGTATCTTCTCTTATTGTTTTTGGTCACTACCATGATCTTAGTTTTTGTCTCGTTTATGACCATCCCGTTCTCCTTCGAGTATGTATGAGTCCGCCTAATTAGACGCTGTAGTCCCACTTTAGTATGGCTCAGTAGTATGACGTCATCCGCATACATCAAGTTTGTGAGACGCTTATCAGCTAATTTCGGGGGGTGCGCGTTCTCATCGTCCAGTATTCCAGTTAGGTCAGCGAGAAACAAATTAAAAAGTAGGGGGGCTAAAACACAGCCTTGTTTCAGGCCTTCCTTTGCTGGAATCTCCTTCGATAGTGTTCGGCCGTCCCCCATCCTCACACTTACCCATGTCTCTGTATATAAGAGGCGAATAAGCTTGAGGAGGGGAACTGGGATATTCATTTTTTCAAGTTTATTCCAAAGAAGGTTTCTTTTGACACATTCAAATGCTGATTTAAAATCTTTAAAACATAGATACAGGGGTTGGTTGATTCTGATTGATTTATCCATTAGTAGGGCAAGAACCATTATGTTTGTTGTTGTTCCTAGGCCTTGTATAAAGCCTGTCTGGTTTAAGGGCAATTTCTTTGTTTCCCTCACCCATTCAGATAGTTTTGTCAGCAAAATTCTGGCAAATAGCTTGGCATCCGTGTCTTGTAAAGTAATCAGTCTATAGTTTTCGGCAAGAGACCAGTCTCCTTTTTTAAAAATTGGGGTTATTAAAGATCCTCGCCATTACTTAGGGACGGTTCCTGTTCTAATGACTTCTGTGTATAGTTTCGTTAAGATGGTCGCCCATAGTTCTGGGTTTTCTTTATAGAGAGCAAACGGTATCCCATTTGGTCCGGGAGCACCGTTTTTCTGTTTTTTTATAAGTTTGATTATCTCTTCTTTTTCTATGGTTATTGACGTATCCAAATCCTTATCCTTAGAGGAAGATTCAGGATCATTGTCGTTTTGCACCCATGTCTCTTTTCGAGGGGACTTGACTGTGAAGTGTCCTGATTTAAATGTCTCCTCAAATAAATCTCCCATTCCTGCTCAGTTAATGGTGATGAGATTACCTGCTTGTTAGGTCTAGCAAGGCCATTGATAATCTTCCAGAAGTCTCTTGGATTCTTCTGCTTGCTGGCGTGGAATTCTTTTGCCCAAGTTGCTTGTTTTGCCTGATTTTTTTCACCCCATATTAGCTTCTTCAGATTTTGATTTAGTAGCTTTAAGTTTCCCAGATTTTCCGCTTTTATCCCTGGTTTCTTTAATAGCCTGATAATCCTGTTTCGTTCTTTCTTCAATGTCCTTATTGTATATGGCAGGTTTAAGTGGTATTCCTTCTCCCTGATTGGTTCTTTATGTTTTTGCTTCTTATTGGTATTTGTTTGACTTTGCGTAAGATCAGCATCCCAGTGAAGTATTCCCATTGCTCTATCACTGTTTTTGTTACCGTGTCTTTAAAGCATACTTTCAAGATCCTTTCCACTTCTTCATTCATTATTTCTTTGTTTTCAACATTCCAAAACAGTTTTTTATAATTAGTTGTACCAATATGCCCTTGAACGGATTGATACTCCTTATTTCTATTTACTCCGATGTTCGTTATGATTATCTGCTGGGCGTGATCACTTTCATTTACTTTCTTTAGTTGGTACAAGGTAATGTTGTGGAACATAAATAACGAAGTCATGGTGTAATCGATCCTGGAGTGTCCGGTATACCCAAAGTAACTGTTTGATGGTCGAACGTCTGTTTTTATTCTACCGTTGAGAATTCGGAGTCCCATTGCTTCCATGTCCTTCACAAGTTTTTTTCCCATTCTATTCTCATTGGCATTATTATCTATCCCTAGATCCTGCTCGGGAATTAGCCATTGATGGTTTTGCGATAGTATTGTGTTGTCTCTTATGTGGGATGACATGAGATTTAGGTTAAAATCCCCCGTAATCAGAAAATCTGCTAGGGGATCCTCTCTCATTATATTAATAAGAACATTGTTCAGGGTTCCACAGGTTTTCTCCCTGCTCTGATTGGTAGGCAAAATATATACTGTGATCAGATATAATGTTTTAGAGCTTTGGTTAGTTATTTAATAGTTTAGTTTAACTATCAGGATATTAGTGCTATCTACTATCACTTGTTCATGCTGTACCTGTAGCGTATTAGAGATAAATATTGCCTGGCCCCCACTGGCTCGTCCGATACCTTCGCTCTTTTTGTGCGTGTTCATAGTAGCCGGCGTATCCATGTAGCATAAATGGGTTACTTTCCCAGGTTTCTTGTAATGCTATAATGTGGGGTTTTCCCACTATGGAGTCTATCTGAGCGTTTTGGATCTTAGCTCTTAATCCATTTATATTCCATGAGCATACTCTTACTATTTCACTATCATTACTTTTGTCTCCTACTTGTAATAAGCTACCATATCATTGTTTCTGGTTACTGTGGAGTGCCATATTTACCCATTTTTCATTTATTTCTAAATTTCTATCTATGGTGTTTTGTGGCATGGTACATATGCTTTTTGTCGGGGACCTACCAAGTGCATTTTTTAGGACTGAAATGGTTTGTGTGTCTACCTTTTTGTGTTTTTGGGCCCGATTCACAGAATGAACTTAAGACTAAATCCTAAACTTACTACTGTTTTGGTATTCACAGATTGCACTTACTACTTTTGGTATTCACAGAATCAACTTACTACTTTTGGCATTCACAGACTGCACTTACTACTTTTGGCATTCACACACTGCACTTACTACTTTTGGTATTCACAGAATGAACTTACTCATTTCGGTATTCACAGAAGTTAGGACTCCTAACTTTAGGACTCCTAAATGCCTTCTGTGAATACCGAAAGTCTTAAAATTATGATTTTTCCCAATTTAGTAGTAATAAAGTTAGGACTCCTAACTTTAGGGCTCCTAAATGCCTTCTGTGAATACCGAAAGTCCTAAAATTACGATATTTGTCAATTTAGTAGTAGTAAAGTTAGGAGTGTACCTACCATTGTTGTTTCTTACATGTAATGAGAAAAACTATGGGGCATATTAGCAAGGAATTGCGATATTTATCGCAAAACGTGCTTAGCATGTTTATTGTTATCGCTGCCTATCGCTGGACATGTTAGAGGAGAAAACATGCTATTAGCAACATTTATCTCCATTGTGCTAATATATCCAGCGATAGCGGCGAACTGCCTGAATATAGCTGGAAATCCAGCGATATTCACGCATTAACACCAATGGGGACTTAACTTAACAATCCTCCTCCCATTGAAGAAGCAGGCAAGTCATGTTTTTAGCAGGCGTTGGATCCTAGCGATAATCGTGCTTAGCGCTAAATTTTTTATCGCTTCGCCTGCGTTGCTGATAGGCGATAGCTATGTTAGCGACTGCTTTCAGTCGCTAACAGTTTGGGTACATAAAGGGGGCCCCAAACCGGTTGCTATCACCTGGAAGCTGTCGCTAATTGCTGCTAGCTACAGCTTGCTGATAGGGCAATCAAAAGATCACCGCTTTAGGGGCAAAAAGTGCTTCTAAAGCAGTGATATTGCCCTTGCCTATATGCCCCTTTGATCCCATCAGTGCAACACATGTCAACACCTTACTGAGATTAAAAGAAAATATATACAAATAGTACTTTTCATTTTTCCAGGCCCTACAGAAATGTTGTGACAGGGTTAATTAACTGTCGATGCAGTGTTTAGGTTACAGAGAGTGCTTTTTTCAGTGGAGCATTACAAAGATTTCCAGAAATTACAGCGACTGGGATGGTAATATCATACTGCTTTTTTAATGGCGTAATTGATTTGAGGTAATGACCAGCAGGGCCGGACTGACTGCTGGGCGTTTTAGAATGCTGCTGAGCTGGGGTCTGATTTCACTGCGGTGGGGCTGATTTCGTTCATGGAGACCTGCGTGTGCTTCGAAATAATTAAAGCAAAACAAATTTTGTTTAGTACACGCAAGTCCCCATCAACGAAATCAGCCCTCAACTCAGCAGCATTCCAAAACGCCCAGTAGCCAGTCCGGCCCTGCTGGCCAGTGGACACAACGGTTGCTTGCCAATATTTCTTGACTTTTCCGAAATAACAGAGACATGGCTGATGGTGATGTTAGCACCTATCTGTTACTTTTGTCCAGTTTAGGGGAAGTACAACCTCAGAGCCTTAGTCTGCAGATATCTTTTGCAGTCACGGTTCCTCGATGGAGTGCTACGAGGAGGTTCAGAGCGTGCATTGTAATTCGTTTTATCTATTTATTTATGTACTTAACTCGGTTCCGCCGTATGCTCCTGTGGACATCTCATGTAATGGGTTGATTAAGTACGTGGAGGCAAATTTACACAAAAGTTGTAGTATGTATGGTTGCTACACTAGAGATATGGAAAGTTGGTACCAGGAGACATTGCGGTAGGTTATAAACTTTACGGGAGGGAGATGAAGGTATAAGCTCTGCATGAAAAACATAGATGTCTCTGTACAAAATTGTTTTTGTTTTTTTAGACATACCAAAACAATAACAATAGTATGAATAACTAACACTGTCAATAACTTAAATGCCAATAAAAATGTTTGGTAAAAAAAGTTCTACTGCACACTCCTTAGGTGAACTCCATTGACGATAACGGAGTACTGCAAGGACGGTGGAAAGAGCCTTACACAGGTGGGGTTCGGCCAACTACCTGGAGTGGAAGCGCTGCCATACTGAGAAAGTGGGATAAGGACAGCTTCCAGCCAGTGAAATACGGGCAATGCTGGGTCTTCGGAGGGGTCCTATGCACAGGTACGTCATTCCTTTCCCATGAGTATAAAACCTCATTAAAATTCTGTTTCTGAACATGCTTACATCTAGATATTACAGAGAGCGGTGCTGCAAGCATGCTATGGAACCCATTACAAGATAGCCATAAAGTTGCCCAGTTGCTCCCTTAGCCCCAACTTATACTGGGGACATTGCCAAGTTCAGGGTTGTCCTGGTGAAATACAACAGAGCTGTGATATTTCTGCAGATCTAGTGTAAATACTTCCATTATCCAACTGCACTACACGAGGCATTCGCAATGAGGCTATTAGTTGCTGAATTAAACATTTTTAGTATTTATAATTTCTTTTTTCTCCAGTACTTAGGTGTTTGGGAATACCTGCCCGGACAATCACAAACTTCGAGTCTGCTCACGATACTGATGTAAATCTGAGCATTGATGAATATTATAAAATGACAGGAGAACGTCAAGGCTCCAAGGACAGTGTCTGGTAAGTAGCGTGCCAGGTGTATTACATTTTATGAGAGGTCATTGTTCATCGTTTTAACACTAAATATTTAGCAACAGTTGGAGAATATCTTCTCCAACTTCTTCCTGCCAAAAACCTTCTGTGAAAATTGATCTTTCCAGGGATTTATTATTTTGCACCCAACTCAGGCGTGTCATAAAGATAGCCCCAGTTTCACAATTGCTATTGGACCAGGCGTCATTGGCATCAATAAGGGAGATCTCAGAGGTCCTGTTCTCCAGGTGCATTCCCCCATTGCGTCTTCCTGTGTGTGATCCGCATGGCCAGCTGTTAGTAAATTGAATCAATCATGCTACTTTATGGGATTTTCATTTCACGTCAAGGAGTGCACTTTGACAATATGGCTGCTTTAACATCATCCAAGAGAAAGCACATTACACTTTTCCATAATGTACATAAACCTTATCTTTATCTGGAGGACAGGTCATGTCGCCCAAAAAGTTTGGCTTTGCAGTTGTTGAATAATCCAGTCATTGCTTTTACGGTCTGAAATTTTATTAGGGATGTACCGAGATCGGGAAGTTATCTGGTGGTTCCTAACAGGAGGTTGGCTTTTCTATTTGTGTATTTCATGCCTTGCATTATGCTGCCTTAGATCATGGTTGCTTTCATGATTTTTTGTTTAAAGAGGCTTCTGACCTTTTGGAATGATATGCTTGAGTAAGATTTTATATTGTAAATTTGTACTGTTATCATGAATTTATATGTTGCTTTACATGATTCTGGATGATTAATTGATTGGTTGATTGTGTCACCCCTGTTGTGGTTCAAGTAGTGAGGCAGTGGGTTCAGGGATGTTTGTTTCTGTTCAACTTGGCTTTGCTATTCCTCTTGGGAATCCAGTCAGGAATGAAGTCTCCTCAGAGTGTATTTAGATGCTGTTATTGATTTAAAGGTGTTCCAGAAGGCAGAGGTGTTACTTTTCATGGGGATTCTTGTCTAGGGCAGCTTTGTATTGGTTGCCTTTCAGTTTAGATTGATTACCATTTTTTAAAAACTTTCAGTAAAAATTAGTAGTGTGGAGCTTCGCATCGAACGCCAGACAAAATCTGTTCAAATCCTTCTTTTCCCATATCGAATGGCAGCAGTGTACCAAGGGCAGTGCATAGGCACAGTTGCTACCTGATTCTGATGCACCTATCAGCCCTGGGGACCACAGTGCATCAAACTGGCTGCCTGCAGCATCTGGGCCTAGTGATACACAGCAAGCAGAGACTGATGCCGCAGCCACCTCATTGTGTTCCTAGACTGCTGGCCGGCCTGGGAACCGAAATCGGCCCTGGCAAACTGCTCGGCTGGGCCCCCTGAGGGGTAGGAGAGGGGTAACGCAGAGCTGTATGCTAGGACCTGTTTTGGCCAATTTTGTTAAAGAGGGCCGATATTGCCGGCCCTGGTAACAAAAATAGCCCGACAGGGGCCTAAAGCCCGCCCCCACCCCGGCGACCAACCGGGGAAACACCCGAGTCAGGACCGCAACATTGTGTGTCCTGTGCCTGAAGTCCTGGGCGCATACCGAAACGACTCCCACCTGGGAAGTCATTTTGGAACTGGAGCCAGGGGCCTCCCGGGAAGGGGGTGAGTGACCAGGGGATGCTTGTTGCTACATCTCGGGGAGCCAGGATTTTAATATGGTGTTACCCCTTTCAGATTTTCAGATGCAAATCCAGCGAGCAGCCCTGACAAACTGTAGATTGGGTGCTGCATATATCCTAGTGCACTCGTGAATTCTCCTTCCCCCATCCCCTGCAGTCTGCCCTATACGACTTGCAGCTGATGGGTCTGGGGGGCCTCTGGGAGCGCAGAGTGGGTGATTGGGGGTACAATGGGGCCCCAATGGTAGAAGATGGTGAATCTGAAGATTGTGAGTTAGGGAGCTGAGACCCTGGGGCCTGCGAAAACACTGTCAACCAATGCTCTAGAGAGCAGGTTGCAAGAACATTCTGATAAATTTGCTGAATTGCTGCAGACTGTACTAGATGACAAAACCTTTGTGGGACACAAGATGAGGAAATTGGTGGTGAAGGTGGGTCTCCTTTGAGATGACCAATGGAAGCTCTAAGGTTGCATGGACACACAGACATCTACTTTTTTTTGATGGAAAGGGCCCATAGGATTACCGGATGTCAGCTTTTGCCAAGAGCCCCGCCCAGCGGTGGTGCAGTGGTGGTGCGCAAGTTCAGCTACAGGGACAGACAGCATCCCACAAATAGAGCGCACCAGTGGTCCCTGGGAGGTTGAGAACAGCAAAGTGGCAGTGTTCCCTGACTATACTGCAGACATGCAAAGGAAGCAACAATTGTTTAGGGAGGTCAAACGCCAAATACGACAACTGAACATCAAACACACATTGTTTTTTCCTGCACTTTTGCATACAGGATGGTGAAAAATCACTTTTTTTTAAGATGCTGCGGTAAGCATGGGACTGGTTTGAGTCCAGGGGATTGTGCGTCGTCGCACCGATAAGAGGACCCGCCATAAACCAATTAAAGAACAGGTAGCGCACAAAATAACACGAGTGGTGGCAGAGATGGAGAGAGAGGGCTCATTGGAGTTAGAGGAACAGGATTCGGGTGGGGTCACAGATGACCCCGGATTGAGACACTATCAAAGAGTTGGTGGAGTCATAGAGGGTGGGACCTGACGTCACCCCAATGACGGCTGATTGATCAACTTGATGTGGCTGGTGAATTCTAAGTTATGCCAAGAAACATCAGTGGGTTCTGGCTGTGGACTCCAGTTCTAGAGGTCTTCTTTGATGCTGCCATCTGTAGCTGGAGAACATTTGGTGACTTGAGCGATATGCGGGTAGCATGCAGCAGCTGCCTGAAGCTCAACTCGGAGAAGAGAGAGGTCCTCATCCTTGGACCCTACCCCACCACATGGAACGACACCTGGTGGCCCACCGCCCTCAGAAGCCACCCATCCCACGAACCACACTTGGAACCTCTGCATCGTGCTCGACTCCTCCCTCTCCATGACCCGACAGATCAACACTGTCACCTCCACCTGCTTCAACACCCTCCGCATCCTTCGCAAGACCTTCAAATGGATCCCCCGAATCAAGAAAGATCATCACCCACGCACTTATAACCAGCAGACAGGACTACAGAAACGCCCTCTAAGCCGGAATCCACAAGTATCTGCTCCACAAACTCCAGACCATACAGAACACCGCAGTCAGACTCGTCCTCGGCAACCTTCAACATGAACACATCACCCAACGCCTGCAAAACCTCCACTGGCTCCCCGTTAAGAAGAGGGTAACCTTCAAGTTACTCACCCACACCTACAAATGTCTTCACAACACCGGACTTCAATACCTTAATGAGAAACTCTCCTTCCACGTAGAGAGACCTCCGATCCGCCAACCTCGCCCTCGCCAAAACCCTACGTATCCGCAGAGCCAGAATGGGTGGAAGAACCTTCTCCCACATCGCCGCTAAGACCTGGAACCAGCTCCCGATCGACATTAAGCCCACCCCTCTCTGAACATCTTCAGGAAGACCCTCAAGAACTGGCTCTTCGACTGAATGGAGCTGCTCACCCCCTCCCAGCGCCTTGAGACCCTAACAGGTGAGTAGCACCCTTGAAATTCCCAGATTGATTGATTGATTGATTGAACGGATGGCCTCTTCAATGCTGCATACAACCACGTCACCCCACAATCCAAGTGGAATGGCTATGCACATGATCTGGGTGCAGTCCATCTGGCTAAGAATGTTCTGTAGCTAATTCTGGGAAAGGGAGTATTTGGGGTTAGTGTTTGCTTGCATATTTGGATGCTTGAAGCAATTGTTAGTATCCACAAACTGAAGCTTGGTGGAGATAAGGTGGGGAATGAGGAGGGCACCCCACTGGCGGGGAGGGCACCATGTGGTGACATGGAGAATGACAGGATTCTCTTTTTTGACGTGGAAGTCCATGGCATGGCCATGCATGAGAAATGTTATAAAATATGCACGTACCTTAAACGCAGGCATGTACATTTTGCATGACTGCAGGAAATGTATTTGATGGTGGTGAAACTACAAACATTTGCCAAACGATGGTAGATTAATGTTTTACTGATTTAGGAAGTGCCTGGTATACCATTCACTGTGAGACAAACCAGGATAGACCCAGAGTATGTGATCCTCAAGGGCAACTTATATGGGGCACCTCTGGCACTGGTGGCACTGTATACACTGAATGCCAAGCAGTCTCCTTTCTATGTGCCTCTTACCTCCACTCTCTTGACCACGGTGCAGGTTCCGGCTATCCGGTGCGGTGATTATAACTGTGTCCAAGATCTGCAGTTGGATAGGTTGCACCCTCTGGTCTCTGGCACATAAGCGTCAGCAAACACTTGAATGCTCCAACAGTGGGCTGCTTATACGCAGGTCACAGAATTGTGCTGGACAATGCTCCTGACCGGTAGACAGTTTCCAAATTTTTCAGGAGTATACTCACTGCACACTAAAATTGGTATGGCCTTTGTGACAGTTGAGGTGCATGCAAGGCTGGTGGGGGCAAAATGTCTGGTATGTATGTTGTCAGATAATAGCCCATTGTTAATTACCTTGAACTAGGGTAACAGCATCCCAGGATTCCAGAGTGGTTTCTGCCAAAGACAGCGCTTCAAGAACCAATATTTTGTGATTGGATAGGGCTGCCAATACAGCTGTACTTCACTGATAATGAGAATATAACCATTGACCCAGGGTGGAATGGGATGCATTTAAATAAATCTTACAGTTATCTGTCTCTCAGAGACAGTGCACTAAGCATGTGCTCTGCAGACAGTTCAAGGACATTGAGGACCATCTCAGGGACCTGGAAGTCCGTAACGGGATGGACAAGGGAGTGCATGAGGGTTGAGGGAGTTGTGGAGGAAGCAAAGCAAGATGCTTTCCCAGCTTTACAGTCTGGATTATAAGGAAGACATCACATGTCAACATGCGATGGGTGATAAGGCGGGCTCTATGCTTGCGTGCCTGTTGAAGTCAGAGACAACAACATTGTGTTTCACTCTTGCTATAGTCCCATGGGACTGACGGATTTCCCATGGAGTTTTATGAGGCATATACTGCGGGCCTAGGTCAGCGCTTAGTTAACTCATATCAGAGGACCAGAATGAGGGGAATTGTACCGTCCTCCATGAGGGAGGTGATAATAGTAGTTCTCCCCAAATAAAAGGAGAGAGACACTTAATGTGGGCTTGTACAGGCTGCTGTTTCTCAAAAAATGCAGACTATAAAGTGTTGGGAAAGGTACTAGCGAACCGTTTAATTCCCATTATGCAAACAATAATACACTCTGACTAGAATGGGCAGGAGCACATTCCTTAACCTTCGATGGCTGTTCCACATTATGGACTTAGCCAGCCAAGCGTGGATCCACCCAGTGTTGAGTGGCTTTGCTGGACATTAAAAAAGCGTTTGATATGCTGAGTTGGTCCTTTCTCTTTGCGGCCTCAGCTAGCTAGAAATCTGATGGGAATTTCAAAGGTGGGTCTCTTTCATTTATACAGACTCATTGGCCAAGGTGCTGCAATAAGCAAAAGTGGGTCGGGAGGAATAGATCATCAAATACTTAAATCATAAGGGACTCCAAATTCCCTTATATTCAGAGCATTAGTCTCTACATCAAGTATATATATACATCAATGATTGCATACCTAATACAAAAGCAGGATTATCAGTTTTATATATAATAATCCATCATACAAATAACTGCTTTTATATGACTTCATCAGTAACATCTCATTTACACATATATACGCAAATATCTATATCCAATCTGTACAGCTGACAACAAACAACAAAACACAATTTTTTTACATTTAAATAAGTGAACTCTTTTCACCCAAAGAATCGTACTCAAAAAGAACTGTGCCCCCCTACTTATTCAGGGAGTACACTAAGAGGTAGTCCTGTCTCAACACAATCAGTTCTAATCAATCAAGAACAACAAATCAGTGACTGTGATGACTCAAAATCTCAGAATTAAAGTAATATCCTCAGACTCCTCTCATGAATTTGAAGCATCTCGACGCAGACGCGTTTCGGGCTTCCGATATCTTGGCCTCCTCAGGACGAGGGTTAAATCAAAATGTCTGATATCCAACTCCTAATCAGACTAGCCAATCCAATGTCACGTATGGGAGGATTGCAATCTCTAAGATGTTGCTTCCGTCCCGGCTCTTGTATTTTTTCTCACCACTGCCAGTAGTATTGCCCAGTGCCTTCTTTTGGGACCTGCAGTTCTGGTTATTGTCATTTATCTGATAGGAGGGGGGTGATAGACACAGCATGCCCTTGATGAAGTTATACGCTCCTCTGGACGATGGGGGACTGGGAGCACCCAACTATCAATTATATTATGCTTAACCCCAATTACAATAGGCGGAACACTGGCTGGGCTGGGGGAGCAGGAGTGTGCCGGGGGAATTGGGGCAGGTTGGCATTCTCAACTACTTAATTGGTATGGCATTGGTCACAAAAGCAGACCATAAGTTATTAAAAGCGGCCAGGATCAGTTGGAAAAATGTGTCCATGCATGTGTGGACAGTTGCCATACTTGTCAGACCTACCGATCTGGTTCCTTCCACAAACTCGGCGATTGAGCCCAATATGCTCCCTCCGATTTAGAGCACTATCCTCTCTGCAGAGACAGATTTGGGGATGGGGGTGGGGTTCCACAAAGTCTGTCCGAGCTGACAGTTTTGCTGACTCATGACCACCAACACTAGATAATCACTAATTTTTATGGAGCCAGTTACCGAACTCAGGAAGCAGCTGAAAAATAAGTGGGAAACTAGACTAGGATGGGAATCGATCTAGACTGTCTGAAAACTGTGCCTACAATCTGTAAAGAAGGTATCATCATTGAATGCCAGGCTGCGGTACTCCCAGTTTAATATCCTACACCACACTTCCCTGACACCAAAGAGGGCAAGGTGCATGTTGCCAGGGGCATGCCCTGCTTGCCCCTGTTGTGCTGATACTAAGCACTTCCCTGTGATCACCAGATAGTGGGAAGAAGTGTTGCATTATTTGGGGGAGCTGATTGAGGGCTCCTTCCCCTTGACATGGTGCAGACATTAGTAGGGGTGTGCCCAACATCAACAAAGAATAAAAACGCTAATGGTATTGTGAATCTAGCCCTGGTATTGGCACAGCGTGGAATCGCCATGGCATGGAAATCTGCAGCAGCCCCCCCACTGCAGAGATGGAAAACTGACCTGCTCAAATAGGCTTAGGCAGAAGTAACTGTCCAGTCTGCCATATAGCATCAGTAGAGGGGGTTATAGAGATATGATACGTTGGATGCTTTTATTGAAGAACTAGAAAGCAAGCCTGATGATGGACATGTGACCCACACCTATGTTCACATTCCAGGCACAAGTGGCCCATGCCTGGTGAGTAACCGCGACCTTCAGGGATACCAAGGAGTTGTACGGATGCCGGGGCTATGGTCCCCCAGAATACGAATGTATGACATTGAACTTGCTGGCCCTGAAGTTTGTGTCTGTACCATGAGTTGTCTATCAGCCCAAGCAACTACCGATCCCAATGATAATGTATCTGGTATCCTTGACTGTCCCCTGACCACCCTAATAACCAATAACTGATTGCTTGCCTTGGTTATTTGTATTTTTCTGAAAAATACAATAAAGATAGATATATAAAAAAAACTTTAAGTTAAATTAGTAGTTTCCCTATTTTATTTGGATTAAGGTACAGAACAGTCTGCTTCAAGAGGTTGGGATTCTAACTTGTGAAAGGGGTGTCCTCAGAAACAGAGACTGCATGCTACATGTGGGATAGACACTGAGAGTGAATATTGTGTACTTATGGAGCAGATATTTTTGATTAAGTTAAGTTGTGGATGGCTGTGATGAGGTCACTACATAGCATCAGCTTTTTTCTCTCCAGTTTCTATAGCATCTGAAGTTAGCCTCAGGCCATTTCAGGCTTAGGTCACTCAACTCTATCATGACTATGTTATTGTCATATACATTTCTTGTGCATTTTTTGCGCTTCGAGTTGTTCCTGGTGGCAGTGAATCTCACTCCCTCGAGGAGCCCTGTGCAGTATGTATCCTGGGGTACACCCTTGAAATTCCTCTTCCAGGTTATATGGAAGTTTTTAATAGAAAAAAGTACTTGCAAGGTTCCCTATTTTGACTCTGTGATTGCAGTCCTCTACCAATGATTCTGAGATAGTGTAGTTCTCGGAACAGCTGAGACAACCAGCTACCTCAAAATGGTACTGGAACCATGGTTAGTTTAGACACTTGAAGGAGGGATAGAGCAAGGCACACCTCTGATTCTGAAGCATGGAGAACTGTAGGTCAGAGCCTGGCCTGCAGCACAGGACGAACTAACAAATCTGGATCGAGATAAACTATGGGCCGTGTGAAAGGCGCACCTCTATCACAATCAGGGCCTGACTGGCCATAACAGGCACTGGGTATTTTTCGTGGTGGGCCAGAGGTGTGGTTTCCGGTTTTCTGGCCTTCGGGCTTTGTCGCCTGGGCCGGTTTTTCAGCAGTTCTGCAATATTGGGCCCCAGTAACAAAAGCGGAAGTTGTGCTTTTTACTAGAGGCCCCTTCCCTCCACAACCCCTGGGACAGTCGAGTAGCAATCTGCCAGGACTGGTTGCTGTTCCCAGTCTGGCCCTGTTCACAATGGCATGCTTTGCAGTGACACCGCTGGAACAGACAGAACCTTTACATCAGCCTCGACAATTACTACAGCTTGTCATCCTGTCATCACCTTGATGTAGCGCTTTGAAGTAACTATATTGTTAATATGATAGTAGAGGAATAGTGGGAAGCAGGGTCAGTGCTAAATTTGTAAAAGAATAAGTGACAGGGCTCTAATCGGGAGGCCACTGAAGCATGCGCCACACATTGCCCCTGCCAGTTGCCAATAATAGTGCAAACACAGCAACTAACCATCACACTCCTACAAGTGTGACAATTCATACTATTCTAGGCCCCCAACGCTATAAGAATGGCTTGGGAGGCAGGTATTAGTTATTGTAAATGTAAACTGAACCAATGGCTGTGGTGCTCATACCTAAATTAGCCAGACAGTGACACCATGAGGCACACTGTCATAAATCCTGGTGCTGTCAATTAGGTGTGGTGCCGAGCACGGTCAATCCTTGGCTGAAATTAAGCACTGAGAAGGTTGCTATTTATTTTCTACATGGAATGATGAGGTCTTTGCAATGAAAGGATCCAGTATGTATAGGTTTGCAGTAGGGTTCTGGTCATCATCCATGCATGATGAATAACAGCTGGTGCCATCTATAACATGTAAATCCCATTCAGTGTTAGGCAGTAGTCATCAGTCACAAGAATGGGTGCAAAATAATAAATTACTGTTTATATATTAGGAAATGCATATTTGAGTGACATATATTTCCTTGTCTTGGCAATTGGACAAATGGCCTCACTGGACATGTTGCTCTTCGCATGAGACACTAGCATTTTACAATTGTAACATTTTGTTTTTGGTTCAACAGTAGGTCAGTCAGTCAAATATCTTTATTTCGATTAATAAAAACCATAAAAGCAATGCAAAATTAATTATTATACATATTAAAATTAT
This sequence comes from Lissotriton vulgaris, assembly GCF_964263255.1. NCBI lineage: Eukaryota > Metazoa > Chordata > Amphibia > Caudata > Salamandridae > Lissotriton > Lissotriton vulgaris. The sequence continues at coordinate 1,543,718,385 of NC_141695.1, read as the reverse complement.
ACAAATATACAGATATACACATGATTACCGTTTCTTTATGGACTATCTAAAACAGTTAAAATCTTTGATACAAAGAGAAAATACAATAAAATCAATGTCATAAATCAATGAACCCAGCCCAATATCAGACTATCCTCAATACATTACATGCTAAAAAATTTTTTGGGGGGGACAATATTATCCTGGTATTGTGTTCATCTGGGTGAGTCTTATTTTGTTTATACACGCTGCCGCTACCAAAAAACTGGCTACACTGTATGTGACCTGAACAGAGTCAAGCATTTGTAGATGTAGGAGGGCAGGCCCCACCTGGGCAAATTTTAGTTCCTTCAGGATTGGGTATAAAAAAATGTTGCGGACCACCAAGTAGTGCTCACAGAACATCACTAAGTGAAGCGTGTCCTGTGTAGAAAAACTATCACAGGTACAGGGTGGGGTATTTTCTGGGGTCCCCCACTTCGGATAGGTGCCAAGCGTAAGGTGAATGAGGTTGAACCTAAATCTGACTAAAAGGAAACGATGATAGGGTTTAGTCACGTACTTCAAATAAGGTTCCATGACTGGGGAGATTGCCAGTTGATAAATTGATCTCACCATAGGTTTCCTAAGTTCAACCTCCTCCCTTTCTAACTCCAGCAGTTTGAGGAAATTATGCTTGATCCACCCTACGTCCTCGTTCCTGAGGCCCTGTGTGATAGGTACATGTCCGGACGCCCCAGCCTCACGCATGCCGCTCTAACATACGCGAGCCAGGGTATTCTATCCGCTCTGTCCAAGGCCATACAGTCCTTGAATATCAGGTGGTTCAACGTGATCTCCTCATTTAGCCAGGTTTTAACCCATCTTAACAGAGGGGCCATTTTTAAGTGATCAGAAATATGCCCCAAACCCACTTCACCGTGAATTGAATATGTAGGGGAGGATTGTGGGAGTGACAAAAGGGATCGGATAAACTTATTTTCTATAATTTGGATCCCTGATATTTGGACAGACCCCCAAATATCGGCCCCATATGAGGCAATTGCTAAGCACTTTGATTTGTAGATGCGGATCATGGCCTCCATGGGTCTCGAACCCAGTCTTTTAGAGAAATTCATAAGGGCTGTGGGAGATCTTGTGACCACATTGCCCTTGAGTTTCAAATGGGGGCCCCAGTTCCCCCTTTCGTCGAATACAACGCCTAAGTAACAAAAGAAGGGTACCCTTGAAATTGGTGTTCCATTACATCTAAAGGTTTTGATCTTCATAGTTTTCCTGCGTGGACCAGTCACCATTACGTGGGATTTTGAGGTATTGATTTTTAAATCCAGGGCTTCCATAAAGGAGCCAAAGTGATCTAGCAGTCTTTGTAATCCCGTACCAGTACGTGCAAGTAGGACGGCATCATCCGCGTACAGGAGGACCGGAATAGCTGACCCTCCCATACGCGGGACGTCCAGGGTGGCCAGGTCTAGGGATTTACCCAAAGAGTTGATATAGAGCGTGAATAGGAGAGGGGCCAGAATGCAGCCTTGTCTGACCCCTCTTCCTGATCTAAATTGCTCAGTACACCTGCCATCCCTTGTTACCCTAACAGAAGCCGACAAGTTCTGATGAAGATCATTTAAAAAATTAACCAGAGTAGTGTCCAAACCCATATCCCACAAAATAAGCCATAATTTAGAACGATTAACCAAATCAAATGCTGAAGATAGATCCATAAAACCCAAATATAGAAGCCCCTCCTTCACCACTGTGTACTTGCTAATAATAAAGTGAAGGTTCAAGCATTGATCCATAGTCCCCCTGTGTGCTCTAAAGCCGTACTGGAGATCAGAAAGGATCCCACTCCCCTCAAGCCAATCCCCCAGTCTCTGTAAAATGACTCTGCCTAAGATCTTAACGGCAGAGTCCAGCAAGGAGATTGGCCTGTAGCAAGCGGGGTCCCCTCTGTTCCCCTTCCTGAAAATCGGAACAATAATGGAGGTTGACCAAGAGGATGGGGAGCCTGCGGTGGGTATTGCATTAAAGACATTGGTTAGGATTTTGGACCAAAATTGTGGGTACAGGATGTAGAGGTCTGCAGGGACCCCATCGGGACCAGGGGCCTTATGTTTGCTTGTATCTTTTATCGCCTTTTCCACTTCAGAGGTGTTAAACTTAATGGACGTGGTATTTCGAGGTGCAACTGCGTCTGAGGAAGTTAAGACCCCTAACTCGGTGTCATAGATGTTTTTGAAATGCTTAAGCCAACTCTCATCTTCAATTTCACAGTCCATATCTGATTTCCAATCCTCAGTGAAAAAGGACTGGTTAATAATGGCACCAAATTTTTTGCTGTCCCTCAACACATCTGCAGATTGCAGATTATCCCAGGCTTCTTCCTTAATTTGTTTCTTGCGTTTTGCAAGTGCCAATTTATATTCCTTACGAAGGTTCGCCACAAGTAACTTGTCCCTGGGTCTATGTCTTAGTGTTTTAAGGAAAGCACTATGGGTGAGTGAACACTCTTTATCGAACCATTTATATACCTTCTCACAATGTGAGCCATTCCTAGACTCCAAGAAATCTGTGAGCATATCTCTACATAGGCAACCACAACATCAGCCCCTGGTGAAGTGGGGTCAAGGCAAACGGCCATATTAGCCTCGGTTTCCTGTGCAAGTGTCTTAAAAAAGGTTTCTGGAATAATCTTCTCCCACTTTACCCTCCTGCCCTGCTCCCTAGTTGACAAGTCTCTTGGGGCCACCACACCTAAGTTCCTTCCATGCAAAAAACTCTCAAGGTCCACAGCCAATAAGACCGGGTTATGGTCACTAAAAATTACGGTCACTACCCTATACTCCTGCGTTTTGGCTAGCACCCCAGGTGATACAAAAATATAATCAATGACGGTGTTTGCATCCCTCCCAATAAATGTGGGCACTCTAACCTCGTCATTGCCTAAACCTGGTTCAAATAAATTTGAGTTGGCAAGGAGGCTCTCAAGGGTATCACCCTCCTTGCTATGTTCAAAATGGGTGATCCCCTCGACAGGTGATCCTCCATGTCCATCATTATAACAATCCCCCTCACAGGGGTGAATATTAAAATCTCCCAGGATAACCATCTCTGGGGCAGAAGTGCAATCATGTTTATAGACTGACAGAAAATCTGCCAGGGCAATCAGGTGCTCATACTCCCTGGAATTATAAAAATTGATAATTAAAATTTTTTGATAGTTCGAAATGGTCCATTCAATTATTAGTGCATTCATAGGAGCAGGTTCTAATTTTTTGAAAACCCCAACCAGGTTAAGTGAAAACAATGTAAGCAAACCCCCTTTAGCTCTTCCTCTCAATCCCGGTACTGCTAGGGTAGAGAAACTGAGGAAACCGTCCAATGAAAAACTGGACGATGTATCCCAGGTCTCTTGGAAGGTCAGTATATCATACTGCTTAATAAACCCCTGCCAAAGAGGATCAGAAATGTTAGCGCTTAATCACGCCACATTCCAGGTAAGAATTTTACAGCATGGTCTCTGTAAACTAGGCCACCCCTTGTCCTCGGCTAAAGCATCAGGGAGTCAATTGTTCGTCTCCATTGGAGTCAAGGCAGAGAAATGGTTAGTAAGACTAATGACAGGTGGGCCTAGACTATCCTGAGATACATAGTCAACTACACTAAGGGAAACACTTCCCACCCCATCTGATAGCTCTCGGGCAGGTCTTTGTTGTACCGTGTTAAAGCGCTGCTGGTAAGATGGGTGTAAGGTAGCATATGAAGGACCCACTTGACGAGTCACAGGGAGTTTACCCAGCGGTCTTGTTATTCCACCCGGAGGATAAAAATAACCCAGAGGGAGGGGTCTGATACCATAATTTGACGAAGCTGAGGCATCCCAGAACAGTCTATGTGCGCTATCGTGGCTGTTAAAATTCACAACAAGGCAGTCCCCTGGGATAGTTTTAGGATGGTACCCCACCCAGCTAACCCTTGTTGCCGCAATGACCGTACTTGTAATATCTGTGCCTCCAGAGCTAAACTCTGCGCAGTATTCCCTAGCCAGGTCCATCAAGTCTTTATTTGTCTCGCCGTTGCTTGACCTTAGTGGTGGAATCCCTGTAAAGACGGCCACCAAGGGGGACGACTCTGGGGGGAGGTGCAAACATTTCGGTCTGTGAAGGGGTTCACTGGGTGCCTGATTTGTAGAATATTCTCCCAATTTTGTGTACTTGGACCCCTCCACAGTTCCCCGTTTATTCTGAGTTTTCCCACTGGGAATTTCTGTGCACTTAGTTGCGATTTTACTGCATATATTACTGGGTACAGCAGGTGATGAATTAACCACCTTCTCATTCTGATTTACAAATTGTTTGAGAAGGGTATCAATTTTCTTACACTTAGCCAATAGGCCCGCTACACATTTGTTTAGTGTGTCCACAATGTCCTTTGCAACTGCTTCCAAAGCTGGTTCCAGTCTTTTTGTGAACAGTTCTTCCACAATGTCACAAACATTGTCCCTTGTGGTGGCCGCTTGGTGGGGAAAATTTCCCACGAATGATTTTCCTTTTGACACCCTTAGAATGAGATCTTCGTCTTCGCGTAGTCATGAGCAGTGGCGCTTGTGAGGTTTCATTTAATTGAGTGGGGTTTAATAAAGCTGGGGGGCTTGGAGGTGCAGACTGCAGGGGTGCATGACAAGGGGTTTTGATGGTAATAATGGTACGTTCTAGTGGTATTACTCTGTACAGAATCGGGAATGGGGCCATTGTCTATAACAGAGGTGTTGCTGCTAGATTCCAAACCAAGTTCCTTTTCAGCATGTGCAATTTCCTTAGTTAGGGCCCCCACCGCGGATGTTAGATTTGATATTATGGATTCTGATTTACGTGGAATCTTGGCGACCTTACCTTCTTGGTCACCTCGACATGTCTGTTTCCTTTTTCCCATGGCGGATTGAAGAAGGGTGGCCCGACCCGACCACTGCTGACCCCTGATGGCCACAGATGGCCCGCCCTCTGCCCGGGCTCAGCCGGCGCTGCCCGCGCGCGTCCCGCAGGGCGGGAGAAGTTCCGCGATGTTATGGCACCAGCAGGCGCAGCAGGAGCGTCACGGGAGCGCCTTGAGGCCGGGGCTGCTGGGGGATGTAGTCCCTGGCCCTGGATTGCCTCGGTGTGCTGGCCGTTTCCCTTACCAGGTATTTTCCTGCTTTCTGCTGCAAACGTATTGAACGTCAGCTCTATACTTACGATTACCACGCAATTTATCCTCAGTGGTAAGTGGCGGTTTCTGTTATACAAATGCCTACGTTGCGGCTCTTAATATACAATTGCCCATTCTACAGTACGTGTGTGAATAACAATTGATTGTTCTATCTTGCTTCCCGACAGTACCCGGCTGGGTATACTGTAAGTTAATTCTATTATTCCATCACACATGGGTTGCGTTATTAAAGACACCACAAGGTATTATTCGTCCACCTTAGTCCACATATAATTATTAACTACTGCGACTACACATATTTACACACTTTTTCACTTTCCCCCTAGATGTCCCTCACTGTTTAGTCCTGACGAGACCTTCATCAAGCAGGTCGAAACGCCGTCTACGCCATAGGGAATGAACCCCTCAAGCACAGTGTTCTATGATTGCAGATAGTCACTGATAATAATTGCTTTATTTTTGTGCTTGGTCATTTTCCCTCTGTAAACCACCAACAAAAACTGTACAGATCACTTATTGTTTTATGTTCTGTGTTTTTTGTTCACAAAATCACTGGGGACACATTGCAACTTTTTTTGTATATATGTCGCTGTCATAAATATAAGACTCATTGTCTTAGTTGAAATACAAGAAGTAATTTCTTGAAAATTGGTATATGTGTGCTTCTTTCCTTGCCAAACCCTTTTCTGTTATAAGTCAATAGTGCTATTTTAAGCTGTCATATTGAATATTGTGTAAAAATAATTATGCCACAGGAACCATTGTTCTTTGGATAAACATATTGCCCTGGTTCCGCTGTGAGTAGGGTCCCCTTGTTTCCCCTTTTCGGCCGTTTCCCTCACGGCGGATTTTCCCCGGGCACTGGCCGTTTCCCTCACGGCAGGATGTGTTAATGCGTGGCAGGCAAGATTTGCCGAGATTAGGCGTCCACTCCGCCCCGCTCGAAGCTCCGCGATGTTATGGCGCCAGCAGGCGCAGCAGGAGCGTCACGGGAGCGCCGTGGGGCCGGGGCTGCTGGGGGGATGTAGTCCCTGGCCCTGGATTGCCTCAGTGTGCTGGCCGTTTCCCTCACGGCGGATTTTCCCCGGGCACTGGCCGTTTCCCTCACGGCAGGTTGTGTTAATGCGTGGCATGCAAGATTTGCCGAGATTAGGCGTCCAACAGTAGGTAGGTCCTAAAACTTTTTCATAGGGTCTTCTCAGTGCAGGTTTATTTACCTCTGCTTCTCATTAAAAAGTGAAGCTGGTAACCGTATTTGGTGTTGGTCAATTGCTTCTTAAGTAAATAGATTGTATTAAATTGCAAAGTGCTCTAGTACCCAAGATGTTTTGGTCGCACTGTATACTATGGCAAATGCATAAATGCAAAAGTTATCAGCAAATTCCAGTTTGATAAAAAGGTCAACTGGTGATAAATGTGTCACATTGTTACTTAAAAACAACCGCAAGGTTGTAAGTTAATATATTGTAGCTAAACATCTTATTGCTTCTATCATTTACTATGGATACACATTTTCAAAGTACTTCATAGCAAAAAAAACATTAAACAACCTACTGACCATTGCTAAAAAACGTAAATGATGTTTCCTGACTCTAGCAGTGCAATTTATATTAACTTTTTTCAATATTTCACACAGATGCAAGGGTTTTAACTCGGCAGTGAGACATACCATCCGGATTCAGGGGCAGATTTACAAGAACTGGTGCATCTCTGCATATTAGCAGAGATGCGCCAGTTAATTTGGGACACGTAAAAAAACCCTTGCGCCACCATGGATGAGTTGCATTTACAATGCACGGTACAACTCCAGCAATGGTAAGGAATGCCCATTCCTATCATGCTGCATTACTACTTACGCCTGCTTCAAGCAGGTGCTAGGTTTTGACGCAGTGGCATCTTAAAAGTGACTCAGTAAAATCTTGTAGATTTCACTGCGTCACTTTTATGAGGTTTTCGTACGTCAGAACCCCCACCCTGCATACGTTATACCTGAAATAGGTATCATGTAGGGCAGGGCTATACAACCTGACGCATCTCCCTAGAAGCGTCACATTGTAAATATGTTGCAATGTGGCACAATGTTTACGACGCTGCTGCATCATAGAAGTGATGCAATAGTGGCATAAAGTTGTCGCAAGGGGCTTGTAAATCTGCCCCTCAGAATTTAACATGACAAATTCCACGTTTGCTGTTTTTCTACAGCAACATTTTGTACAGCAAACTTTGCTGTTTTTCTACTCCACTATATATTGGCAGATTTGACCTGAAAAAATTAGCCTGGGCCGATGGGAAGCAGATGGTGGCCAATTTATCACACATCTTTGAATTATGATGATCAATGTGCAAACATTGATTTTCACAGGGATCAGTATTTGACTCATTGTTCTGAGTCAGGCCCATCGTTGTAGCTCTGTCTAGTCTTAGTCGTCAAACTATGTTCTCTAGATTTGATCTAATGAGTCCTCTTTAGCCTTCTCTTTTAAAGTGACATGATAAATTCAGGCAAACTTTGAAACTTCTGAATTGGAAATGAACCCTTATCATGTCCCTCTTCTACATATGGCCTCCAGTCACCCAATTTAACCTGATATGTTTTAGGAACTTTCACGTCTGGAATGAGGGCTGGTTCACTCGGCCGGATTTGGGATCAGCATATGATGGGTGGCAGGTTCTAGATGCTACACCTCAAGAACTAAGTGAAGGTGAGAGAAAGTATTTTTTTCCAGTCTTCATGTGTAACTTGACAAATCACGAGACTATGAGTGTGCATTGCAGAACTGAAATGTAATATAACCTTAAAGCCTACCGTAGCAGGCTGCCCGGGCCATTAAAGGCCAGCTCCAGTGTTAAAGACCCGAACTGAAGACCTTTAACAAGTGAGTGGGATTTTAATGCTGGTATAGCCCAAGTACAGAGGTCTATAAAAAGGTCTATAAAACTATTACAACATCCCACCACAAGAGGACAGAATGCTTTAACAAATAAAGCAAAGCCCACACAGAGCCAAGGGAGGTGACATCCCCTTGGCTCCATGAGGTCTGCTGTGAATGACAACATTGGAATGTTGGAGCTTGGGGCTTCTACCGGCCATTAGAAGCCTGAAGCACTCCATTATTTTCAAAGGCCTTCCCAACATTCCAAAGATCTAATAATAATGTGAATATTTGAGTACTGAGAGCACCAATGAAGTCATTAGAATGAATCTGACCCTATAATGGCTGATTTAGACCTTCACCTACAACATTCCAATGTTTGACTTTCAGTTTCTTCCTGTTTATTTTGGAACATTCTTCCCTCAGTAGATGGAATGTTCTAATAACCCCATAGACCTTCTGTCGTAGGCTATAGTGGTTGTTAAAGGCTCTCATTATAAGCCCTAACCTGTGGCTCAGGGCTATAACTCAGTATCATGGCCTTCAACAATCGGTGTAGTCTTTGACAGCAGGCTATAATCCTATATTATTAACAACTATATTGAAAAAGGGAAGGCTTCTGAAAAGGCACAGATTCACAAAGATTTTGTGATAAGTATGTGCTATGTCCTCTTGAACCACTCTTGGTTTAATAATGTAGTATGACAGGAATAAATCCTTGATTACACATTGTCTGCTACTGGTCTACTACTCAAATTCTGGAGACAATCTCACAGAAAACATCTCATGTTTTGGGCCCATTGAGCAGTGATTCTTAACCTGTGGTCCGTGGGCACCTAGTGTTCCGCAATGCATACTCAAGGTGGTCCACAACCGCTTAGAAAAGTAAATAATACTGCCAAATGAATAAGGTTTATACAGATGTAAAATGTATAATGTTCTGTAATTGTTAAGGAATTTGAAATTGGAGGCCAAAACTAAGGTCCTGATTTAGTATTTAGTGGAAGGGTTACTCTATCACAAACATGACGGATATCTTGTCTGCTGTATTAGAAGTTCCATTGGATATAATGCACTTATAATACAATGGTTGGGATATCCAAACTCAAAATCAGGACCTAAGTTGGTATCCTTTGCTTGATTCATGGCATACTTGGAGGCACAGGCACACCTGGAGACATATTTGAAGGAAGAATAATTTACTCACAAGAACTATTTGTTAGCTTTAACACCATGAAAGAGTTTCATTAATTTGACTCCATTCCTTACGCTCTCCTTCCTTCTTGCCTTTCTTTTCCTCCTTTTGATTTTGTCTCTCATTTATTGAGATTAAGTACACATCAATTTAATGTGTTTTTTGTTGTGATGATGTTTTTTTGAGTTTGTGTAGATACATTGTGACATGTTTCGTTTATAAATTGGTTTGTATAGTATTGTAAATATATGTACAGTTTGTCCTATCTTTGTTAATGAAAATATATTTTTTTTAAATGTTGAAAGTAAAAAAAGAAGTCAAGGGTAAAAAGAGCTTCAAGTGTGTCTCCATTCACCTATAAAAGCAGCTATTAAAGCGCTGTTTAAGCCTTGGTATCCTTGGACCTTTCTTACCTTGCCTGCAAAATAAAAAATATAAGTACCTGGTCAGAATTCAATAAGGAGTATTCTTGACCTTCATTAATTGTTCTTGTTTTTGATTCATGGGAGAAGCATAAGTACAGCAAACAGAATATAATATGGACAATGGCTGGTATGAACTGAAGCGCTGTCAAAAGAGAGAATGCATTAGGGTAAAAAAGAGATGGGCTAAATTTAGCATGTAACTTCATATTTTAGAATTAATATCCTCATATAGAAAAGCTCCAAAATTCTCATTAAAATGTAACTTTTAATTTTACAATACTTGGTTATGATATTGCGACATAGATGACGTTTTTTTAACATGTACTTGTTTCTGTATTTTGTTTTCTTGGTTTGAGGTTCAAATTATACAAAAATGTTTAGGCCCAGGTCCCCGGCTTCAAATAATGACTCAGTAAGTCTCTGTGGACTAAAGTAACTTTTCAGTGGAGGGGTCCCTGAATTCTACTAAATATTCAGTGGGGATCCACAAAAGTCAAAAACGTAAGAATCTCTCCCATAGACTACATACCAATTGCTAGGGGAGGGCGTGTAAGGAGGGTGCTAATTAGGCCATTCAGAGGTTATCTTTTAAGGAACAAGTATAGGCCTGTACAGCTGATCATAGATATGCCTCTGCTTTATAGGTGGACGCAGGTCTACCCTATTTCAACACTGGCGCAATAGCGCATGCCTTAGACCACATTGGAATAAGTCTGTGTCAAGCGGTGTTAGAATTTCAATAAAGGTTTGCCCTAAAAATTACAAGAGGTGCCTATTAAGTAATTTCTTCTATTATTTAGGCACTACATTTGTTTTAGTGGGGCTTACAGTAATACATATTCAGTATATAGTAATAGTTTTGGGAGCTTAAATACTGATCTCAATTTAAACTTCTCTTCTTCAGTAACTGTTATGATGGTGCATCATTCACAGCAATGTGTAGAAACAATAATATTGGTATATGTTTTACTATAGGTAGGGCTGACCCATGTATCCTGAGTATTGAAAGAAAAGTACAATAATACCTACATGTTGATCAATGGGTGGGAAGCCCACAGTTGCACGATGATATTTTTCTATAGAGGATTCATACTCCATGCCTTGATAGGAACCCACAAGTAGGACTTACTCTGCAGAAAGAAAGGAAACATCATCTGGAGGTCACTACACTCATGATGAAGGGAAGCAGAGAGAGGGACAACATTTCCGACATTTGGTACTTGGGATGAGCATCAATCAAATATGGGATTAGCAAAAGTAACAGCTCATATATGTAGAAATTCAATTCCCGTTTGCAGCCATAAAGAAATGATACTAGAGACCAAGTGGCTATTTCTCACACATAACAAAAAAAATATATACAGATCAAGCATATTGATGATTGACGTACACTAGCGGCAAATAACATCATCAGACATTCAATGAGAATTCACTATGCATGCATTCTACACATGTCAGAAATAGCATTACTCTCTCACTATACTATCTACACCCTCTGTCAAAAAGTCTCTATGTGTCCTATTCTAAGACACTAGAAGGGCCTGTCTCTATGGATGGGAAAAGGTTTTCAAAAACAACTTAAGATTTGAACTAGTCATTATATATCCTGAATGTATTTGTTCAAAAATATTGCTTATGAGGGCCTGTTTTGTAAATCCTATACTGTTATGGATAAATATTGAGATCTTGACTTTACCACAAACAGCAAAATTGCAAAAGGTTACCCATTAATGAGTTGTTTTACAATATAAATCCTCCTAAGATTTTTAGACAGACAGGTTTGAACCAAAGACTTGTCTAGTTTAGAGTGAAAACAAGATGATATTCTCTCAGGTTAGAAAAACGAATGCCACCTTTTTTTAAAAGGAATCTTCAATTATTCAAAGAAACTAATAAGGATTTCCTTGGGTGCCAGTTCAAACTTGCCAGCTTGATTTTTTGGTTTTTTTAGTATAAAGGTTAATCTTGCTGGAAGCACATATATTTTGTAAAATCTAAGGTATCCCTGATATAGCATACATTTTTTATGGTGGTACCTTTTGCCAAGAATCCTAGATTTAGTTTGTGCCAATGTTCACAGCTACTCCAGGATTAGCTTACTGATAAGTTCATTAATGTTCAACATTTTAGTTACCGCTCTCTGGATTTGAATGTATATCATTTGTGCGAACTACCTTTGGAATTGCATGTCAGAGTATTCATTTTTTTGCTTGTCAGTTTTTTAATTCTGGTGTCTTTCTTCAATTAATTGTATAACCTTGCAAGGATCCAAATTGGTTCAGCAGTTCCAGTAGTATTGGTAAGGATTCTCAGTTAATGACTTTGTTAACAACATGTTGCCTGATAACAATAAGAAAGGATGCTCCCCATTACTTATTTAATCATGTAAAATATTGGTGTCAGGCCTGGAGGCTATCGCTGAAGGCACAAGGGCTAACTTAAATATGAATTGAGACAATAGGCACTCTTGTTTAGTCCTTACACAGGGAAACTAGAATCTATAATTAAACATATACATAATGGTTTGCTTTAAAATCACTATACAAGGCTTAGATGCTATTATTAAAGCCAAGTCAAGTCAAAACCACTTTATTCGATTAGTTAAAATCATAAAAGTATTCTAGACATATATAAGACAATTAAAACATATTAAAATCAATTAATACAGTATTAAACATGACGTAAATTTAAAAAACGGTTTAAAAAAGAGTATTTACACAAAATTCATTTCAGTTCAGTTTGCGCTCAGCAGTACAGTAGACAGGAATTAATTATCTATCCTCAATTGTGAATCCAATCTTGTCCTTAGTCTCTTACTTCTTACAGATGCAGCCAGGAAACTAGCAGTACAATACATAATTACAGGAGAAACCATCATCTGTAAATATAGCAGTGCGGGCTTGTACTGCGTAAAACCCATCTCCTTCAGAATTGGTTTTAGGTATCGAATCCGAGGTTCACAATAAAAAGAGCAAAAAAACAAGAAGTGCGCATTATCCTGGGTGGAAAAACCATCACATTTAATGGGGACGACTCCTCAAGCCTACACCAGTCTTTCTCGTCCCGCAGGACCATATAAATTTGATTGAAGCGGAACTTGGTCAGTAGCCACCTATGAAAGAAATTTGTGACCACTGCCAGGTAAGGAGCCAGCTCAAGGGATGCAGTTATCATTACATGTGCCCTCACAGAGGGTTTGCATAGCTCAACCGCTTCACGCTCGGCAGCACATAGCCTAATAAAGTTAGTCTTCACCCACGTTAGATCAGCTTTACACAGGGATTCTGGGCTATCGAAGATCTCAGGGCGTCCCAGCTTCGCAGCCAAGGACTCAACATAGGAGAGCCACTGAATATCCCTCCTGTGGTCTAAATTAAGACAATCTTTAATGATCCTGTGGTTAAGGCTAAGGTTCGGATTTAGCCATAGCTTGATCCACATTAGGAGCGGAGCTAGATTTATTATGTCTAGAATGTAGCCCAGACCTAGCTCAATGTGTAGAGAATATGTAGCAGTTGACTGAGGTAGGCCCAGCAAAGATCGAAGGAATTTATTTTCCTCTATTTGGATACGATTAGAATTAGCATATCCCCAGACTGCAGCCCCGTATCTAGCAATAGCGGCAGTCTTGGCTTTGTAGATGGCCAAGATAGCCTTGATTGGCTTTCCCCCTAGTCTCTTTGCGAACCCCAGAATTGCAGAGGATGAGCTTCTCACCGCGTTTGCTTTAGATGTTAACTGCGGTGACCAAGTACCCCTTCGATCAAAAATAACCCTTAAGTAGGTAAAAACTTGCACACTTGTGATAACCTCACCATCGCAGAAGAAGGTTTTTTCTTTAATTTTACTACAACCTGCTGACATAGTGTGGGATTTACTCTTGTTAACCACCAAGTCAAGACTAGACATGAAATTTCCAAATGAATCAAGTAGCTTTTGCAGGGCAATTGGGGTCCTGGCTATTAGCACCGCATCATCTGCATAGAGGAGCACTGGGATTGGTGCGCCCCCCATGCTCGGGATGTCCTGCGTGTCTGCCGTTAGGTCATCCTCCAAAGAATTCACGTATAACGTGAATAACATTGGGGCCAGTATACAGCCCTGACGGACCCCTCTAGTTGATCTGAAGCTTGCCGTACATTTCCCATCTGTTGTCATTCTAATGCAGGCTCTCAGATCTTTATGGAGCTCCGCCAGAAAATGTACCAGGGAGCTATCAAGACCCAACTTCAAGAGCATTGCCCACAGCCTAGATCTATTGACAAGATCAAAGGCTGTGGACAAGTCCATGAAGCCTAGGAATATCATTCCCCCTTTTGCCCTTGTATATTTGGAGATTATAAGGTGGAGATTGAGGCATTGATCCTCTGTACTCCTCCCTGAATCCATATTGTGCCTCAGACAGAATATTGTTCCCTTTGGCCCAGGAAGCTATTCTCGCCAGAACAACCTTCCCTAAGATTTTAACCGAGGAGTCCAGCAGAGATATAGGTCTGTAGCATCTAGGGTCTCCTCTCTGCCCTTTTTTAAATATTGGTACTATCGTGGCTAAGGACCAGGTATAAGGGAATCCAACTGCTGCAGAAGCGTTAAAAACTTTCGTTAAGATATTAGCCCAAAACAGCGGATTTGCCTTAAACATATCCACTGGTACCCCATCAGGACCCGGGGCCTTTCGTCCCGCAGTATCCTCTATTGCTCGGAGCACTTCAATTATGTCAAAACTCACAGGCTCCAGGGGGATATCAGAAGTGGGGACTGCAAAGGGTTCCAGCTCCATATTGCTACCATAAATTTTTTCGAAATGGTTAAGCCAATCTGCCTCAGCTATATTGAGTTCCTGCACCGAATTTTGGTCACCTGAAAGCAGAAGAGTATTAATGATTGACCAAAACTTTGCACTGTTTTTTAAGGTGGCTTTGTCCCTAAGTTCTGCCCAGGCCTCGCTCTTTAGTTCATTTTTACGCGTTTTAATTGCCATGGTAAAATCCTTTCTTAATTGCGCAACTAGAGCTTTGTCCCTTGGGCGGGTATTAAGTGCTTTCTTGAGGCGGTTATGGGTTTTACTGCAGTTGTTATCGAACAAGCCCTTCACCGGTTTCTGTTTACCCCCCTGACCTTTAGCTGTTAGGTTTATAGCCACAGACCGACACACACCTTCAAAGGAGGTTATAACCTCCTCGCTCTTAGCGAGCGGATTGGCACAAACATTAAAATCTTCAGCAGCCAAAGAGGTTAGGTTTAAGAAAAAATCATCAGGAACTACCTTTTCCCATTTAATTCTTCTCCCCTGGTCCTTAACCTTTAGTGACAATATAGCCTGGGGGGCAACAAACAATTTTGGCAGCAAAGGGCTATTTGCTAGCTCCATCCCCACAGGATTATGATCACTCATTGGCATAGCGATCGCATTGTATGAAATCACATTCTTAAGGAGACCTAATGAAACAAAGATAAAATCAATTATCGAGTCACAGGCCCTTCCCGTGTAAGTAGCAACCCGTGAACTGTTATCATAAAACTCTGCCTCATACAATTCATTTTCCATTAATAAATTTTCAAGGACCAAACCCTTCTGAGTATGTTCTAAATGAGGGGGGGGGGGGAACACTATCAGGCCCATCTTCATCCGTTAGAGCACAATTTGAACATAGATGTACATTAAAATCGCCCATCAAAATAAAACGACAATAAGTGGTTTGCTTTTCCTTGTAGAGGGTTAAAAAGTCTGCTAACCATTTAAGGTGGACAGTTTCAGGGTATCCGTTCGGTGCATTGTAACAGTTTACAAGAAGCAGTTTACAACCATCATCCAAATTTATCTCTAGGACAAGAAAATTGTGAGTGGCACAGTCAATCACAGTAATTTTGCCCTTGATATTCACCGATACCAACGTCAAGAGACCTCCTCTGTTCCGGCCTGCTGGGGAAGGCAAGGCAGGTACAAAAAAGGAGGTAAAGCCATCCAACCAATAATCACACTCCGTGTCCCAGGTCTCTTGGATGGCGATAATGTCATAAAGCTTTACAAAGTTCGACCAGTTTGGGTCACCCTTCTTTGAACGTAAGCCAGCAATGTTCCAGGATAGCAGCCTAACCATGTCCCCTTTTACAGTACTGGTCTCAATTGAAATGTTACCATCCTCACCGGAAGAAGGTACAGGAGCCGTGGGAATAGATTCCACTATAACATCATCCACTGTACCCTCTCCGGCGCCCCGTCAGTCGCAAAGGTCGAGTCCTGAAAGAGCATCAAATCTATTGTGAGTTGCAATGGGGGGCCCAAAAATAAAGAGATTATCACTTCCCTGATTCTGGCTTTGACACACCGCCCTGGGCCCAACTGGAGTAAAGGGACTTAGTCCTTGTCTAGGGGTGGAGGCTATAGTGAGATGGTTGTAGAAATACCCCAACGGACGCACTTGAATACCGTTGCCATCATTCATCAATGATGCTGCCCGTAATAGAACTGTGGCCACGTGTTGTGGGTATTTAAAGTTTACTACCACACAATCCCCTCCACATGTTTTTCTCGAGGGGCCGATCCAATTTACCCTCCTGGTCGTGATGATTTCTCCGGCAAATTTTGTGGGAAAACCACAGTTTGAACTTAGCCAAGCTACCACTTTGTTTTTAAGAGAATCATGAGATTCCTCGTGGGGCTCGGGTGTAGCCGGGTTATAGGCCGGGACGTTTGCCAACACAACTACATAGGGAGCACAGTCCGGGGGTAGGTTGATAAAATTACTTCGCCTACATGGAGTGGCATTTGGGTTTTGTGCGATGCCTGGCTTAGGATGTATAACAGAAGTGTCTACTGGCAAAGTACAAGAAGCTGAAGGGGCAATGGGACTGTTATTGGCTCTGCTGACCTGTCGGGTTGTGTGGGATGGTTTAGAGACCTTTACAACATTTTTCCCCACATCCTCGGAGCTCGCTGTAGTAGCTGAAGGGAGGGGGGATTAGCCTTATCTGAGTGGGCCAGCTGTAGCTCTAACAGGCCTCCTAATCTTTTTATCTCAGCATTAGCAGTATCCAGTTTGACCGCTAGGGAATTAAGGGATTCCTCAAGTTTTAGATCGATTTTTCCTTCTATAGTTTTAATTAGCAAGCCAAACTGCTCAGGGTAATACTTGTCTCTTTTTTGCCCTCCAAGTTCGGGGTCGCCTTTGGAGAGATGTGGCTATCTGGCAGGTGAATGTCTCCCCTTTTCTTGTGGGTGATCCTGCCCCCCCTTTTGCTTTGCTGCTTTCTGCATGTTCTAACAGGTCTCGCGCTTTTATTCTCTACTGCCACCTCTTCCTCAGAGTCCGAAGATGATTTATCAAGCGTTACTGTATCGGGGGCCTGATGGATCAGTGCCTCTACTGCACTAACTGCGCTGACTACACCTGGCCCGCAATCAGTGCTATTTTCGATCTCTGATGGGGCCTCCATTGGAGTTAGGCCTACTAAAGAAAGATCATGGTCTGATGAACCACCTTTACCCAAAGAGGCCCTTCTGTCGTTGTTGATTTTATTCACCATTTTTACTAAGAAGTTGTCAATGGGTCCTGCCCCCGTGACAACCTTATCTTTCTTTGAGCCCGACATGAGATTAGTTTATACAATACTTCTTTGGGCCTAAACGTAGATGTCGCAAAAAAAAAAAACTCTGCACCCAATTTTTCAAGGTCTGAACAAGAACACCCTCAGCCTCATCCGTCACTTTTCCATGCAAAATAAGGGCACAGTAGAGTACTCACAGGGTCTCTGGCCCAGCCCAACCTCCTCCTGCCTCTGACGGCCTCAGACGGCCCGCCCTCTGCCCGGGCTCAGCCCGGCGATGCCCGCGCGCGTCCCGCGAGGCGGGAGGGACCTCCGGTTTTTCACCTTCTCCGTTCGTTTCCTGGTGGGCGTGTCACCGCCGAGGCTGCTGGGGACTGTGGTTCTCTGCCGCGTGGTGGAGCAAGCAGCGGCCGTAGGCACCGGGAACCAGCCCTGCGTGAGACCAGGTGAGTCCAGGTGAGCTGAGCAACAGCCCTGTTGTCTGTCGAGACCCCCGCTCGACCGCAGGGACCTCCGGTTTTTCACCTCCTCCGTTCGTTTCCTGGTGGGCGTGTCACCGCCGAGGCTGCTGGGGACTGTGGTTCTCTGCCGCGTGGTGGAGCAAGCAGCGGCCGTAGGCACCGGGAACCAGCCCTGCGTGAGACCAGGTGAGTCCAGGTGAGCTGAGCAACAGCCCTGTTGTCTGTCGAGACCCCCGCTCGACCGCAGGGACCTCCGGTTTTTCACCTCCTCCGTTCGTTTCCTGGTGGGCGTGTCACCGCCGAGGCTGCTGGGGACTGTGGTTCTCTGCCGCGTGGTGGAGCAAGCAGCGGCCGTAGGCACCGGGAACCAGCCCTGCGTGAGACCAGGTGAGTCCAGGTGAGCTGAGCAACAGCCCTGTTGTCTGTTGAGACCCCCGCTGGACCGCAGGGACCTCCGGTTTTTCACCTCCTTCGTTCGTTTCCTGGTGAGCGTGTCACCGCCGAGGCTGCTGGGGACTGTGGTTCTCTGCCGCGTGGTGGAGCAAGCAGCGGCCGTAGGCACCGGGAACCAGCCCTGCGTGAGACCAGGTGAGTCCAGGTGAGCTGAGCAACAGCCCTGTTGTCTGTCGAGACCCCCCTATTATTAAAGCAATTCTGCACAAATCATTTTACATAACTTCTCAAATAGATATAAAAGGTTAACATTATTAAATGCCTTTTCCACATCTAAAACTATTAAAAAGGGATGTCTCCCCTTTGATTTTCTACAGTAAAGTAAATCTCACATTTGCCTTGTATTACAGCTTAATTTGCCCTTAATGAAACCCTTTAGATCTGTGTCAATCAATGGAGTTGTAATTTAACAAATCTGTTGCCTCATATTTTAGGTGGTATTTTGACATCAAGAATTGTTAGTAAGTTTGGTCTGCGGTTGGCTCAGTCTTTATAGTTTTCGTTTCACTTTCAAAAGGGATTGTTACATTGACTCAAGACATTATTATGCAGTTATTTTATAGAGATACAAGGATGGTTGCTGTTTTATCTTAAAGTAATTGAAAATCTATATGTCAAGTTACAGGGACATTGGCTATTTTTTTAGCATAGTACCTTATCTAACTTACATCCCAAAAATATATAGGAAGGTATTATATATCCACAATGCCAAGGTCTTTCTTACTGTGAAGGCGCACTCCTTAGAAGTCCATGTTTTATTCTGTTGTTTTTGAATATGTTGTGTTGCCATGCTTTCCTTTGCATTTTGTAAAGTTACATTATGTTTCATTACTTTATGCTATGTTGTTTTGCAAATTATATAATGTAAGTTTGTAAGGTATGGATAATCATCTTAGGTGTGCTACATAAATTGAGCAAATCTCATATATGCTGGATATGGTGGCAGGTTATCTTTTAATGCGCTATAAATAGAAAAACACAAAATTCATCACAGTGACTCCTTGCCTCACACTGAAACAACCTTCCATCAATCTGATAGGGTTTCAATAATGGCCAAGAAGGTGATCAGAGCACCTATATGCTACTCAAAAATAAATCTTAGTGCGTCTCCAAGAAACAAGAGAAGGAGTGTGGTATACCACTTAGTAAGGCTTTTGAAAGCTTGAATACATTTGAACAAAGTTGAATCCCACAAAGAGAATCTGTTAAGAGTGGTGAGCTTTAAAAGTGGCAGGTTTAATGGATGCATATAATTTCCTTACTTGCTGTTTGCTTTTTAAAACTGTAATTGCAGTGTTTCATCATTTTCATCATTTAACATTTACTCGCCATTCTCTCGGTATGCACTTTTTTACCATTTCATTGTCACCATTTCATCGTTGTTTATTTACCTTGTGACTTTTACCAAACCTATTTGTAAAAATAACATCTCCTCTAAAACCTTTCACCTCCTTACCGTTGACCTGCTACACAAACCCCTCACCTTTACATTCTTAACAACTTACTCTTAACCCTCGACTTGCAATTAGGCTCTTCTCTTTACATACTTAATAAATTATCTTACTCTTAACCTCTTATCCCTTACTCCATACCCATACCCCTGATCCTTAACCCCCTATCCCTTAGCCCCATAACCTCACACATAACCCCTCAGATTTAGACCCTTAATCTTTTGTCCCCTTCCCCTTCACGCCTGACCCTTACCAATAATTCCTGATCCTTAACCTTACCCTCAATCCGTCCACTGTAGAACTGTCAAACTCATAATTGTCCCCTTAATCTCTTGTCCTCTGATCATTGGCTCTTACCTAAAACCCCCTACCATCTTACCCTGAAAGATGTATCCCTTAACCCCTTAACCTTACCTTACACTCTAATCCTCTAATCATTCTTCTTATCCTAACATGGACCCTCACATTCCTCCACTGAAACCCCTTTACCTCATACTCCTAACCCATTAACCACATACCCTAAGCCAACCTTAATTCCAATAATCTGACCCCTCAGACTCACTCCTTTACCTTTTTAACATATACCCTTCCCCTTATATTTACACTATTAAACCCTTATATTTACCACCTTACCTTGATCCTTTAACCCCTTATCCCATGCCCCTCACCCTTGCTTCCTTTACCTTTAACAATTACCCTTAACCCTATACCATTCTAAACCTATTATCAATATAGCATTGCCTATTTATTTTTCATAATTTGACTTACTGTGACATGACAAACAATGAGATGGCCTATTATGAAAATAGAGTCCTACGTGGAAAGTAGATGCAATCAAATGTTATGTTTGAAGTTATAAAGACTGATTCTTTCAGGGATTTGGAGGTTGCTCTTCACCCTCAAAAAACATAAAAAGTATTTTCATATACACCTCCAGCAGTCCACAGTGAAATAGACCAGGATTTGTGTGTTCTCCTAGGAGAGCATTACAATCAGCAGGGATGTTGGCTCACAATCAGCAAGGAAATTATGGCAAAATTGTGGATTTATCAGCACAATGTCCTGAAAAATCGGTCAAAGAACAGTATGTATTGTAAGCTGATTAGTCAATGTCACATAGCCTTTCATTTTTGAATACTAGAAAGACAGAACTGCTGTTGTCAAGATATATTGTTAAAAATTATTTAAAATATAAACAGAGGGGATTTGGATCCACCCAAAGAAGTGTTACCTTGTTACCTCATGCTATTGTTTGTTTAGTATATCATTCCTCCCTCCTGGAGGTGCTTCCAAAGGAATGTATGAGGGACTATTTTACATTTGAAAAGTACACTCAATCATCATGTAGTTTGTCACATTCAATTCTTTTTCTACTATATTCGCTCTATAAAGCTCCCAATACGTTTTGTTACTTTTTCCCGAGCACTGGCAAACCCAATAGTGGTAGTTTTAATATGATAAGCAGCATTTGCACATGGATTATATGTCAAAAATTTTGTGTGAATTTCTTTGTTTATTTTCATTGACAAATTAAAGCTCACCTATAGGCTTTAATGAGCATATTAAAATATCTTTGATTCTACATCCGCCTCATTATCTGCCTTGCCTCTTTAATTTAATGTGATATCTCAGAAGTATGTTAGAATGAGTTTCTACTTGGAAGAGGCATGCTGGAACAATAAAGGTAAATCAAATGTTATAATCATAGACAAAAACAAGTGAGCCAGAGAGGTTACACTGGCAGTGGATGTTCCAGACCCGGTACACCGGCACAGAACAGTAAATGTAGAAATGC
Source organism: Lissotriton vulgaris (assembly GCF_964263255.1). Taxonomy (NCBI): domain Eukaryota; kingdom Metazoa; phylum Chordata; class Amphibia; order Caudata; family Salamandridae; genus Lissotriton; species Lissotriton vulgaris. The sequence goes on along the minus strand of NC_141695.1, from coordinate 1,543,697,000 downwards.
TTGTACACCAGGGAATATCGCTACTATATCATCCCAGCTTAATTGCCTGACCACTGCATTGCCCCAGTACATCACAAGGCATTACATCATTTTATGTAAGTTAATTAAGGTTAAAGGATGTTTAATAATTAAAATATAGAGCAATGGAAAAGTACTAAAAACCTATAGATCCCTAAAGTGTCCCACATTCATGTGTAAGTAGCTCATATTTTCCTGATTTATTCTTTGCATTCTGGGAATTAGAGTCCTGATTTTAAAATCCACAATATGCCTCTTGTGTTCCAGGGTCGAGCAAAATGTCTCCAAAATGAAATTATGACAAGGATGGGATGATATTATGTGATGACTATAATTCCAACGCCCACAATATGTCATTCTTGGGCACCATGTTCATAAACCAACTCAGCCTCCTTAGCAAACATGTACAGCAGACACCCCACACATGCTCAGGCCCACGGCAATCACTAAGCAGACACACACTGTCACACTCATACTACTTTCACTCACACCACATTCCTCTTACAAACAGTTACTCTCACATTAATCTCACCCCACACTCAGTCACATCCTCTCCTTATGCAGGTTCATATACTTCTCATTCCAACACATTCTCCTCACACTTATATTCCAATCATAATAGCTCACACTCCTCTCACACATACTCATCACTCACACCACTTGCACTTTTCACACTCACATATCTCTCGCCCAGCTTTCCACACACTCGTCTCATTATGCTCACTCCTCTTTCACACCTTCAGTCCTCTCATTCACACTCACCGTTCTTACCCGCACCCTCAATCATACTCCTGTCACTCAGCTCTCTAACTCATGTTATCACTTATATTACTGTCATTCACACTCCTCTTACTCAAGCTCATACTTATTTAATCATGCTTGACTCATTCATGTTAACTTCCCTCTCACTCAAAATCTTCTGGTCCGTACTTCTTTTACTCTTACTCTCACTGTCACTCATACTTGCATTCCTCTCCTCTGATTTACACTCTCGCACCTTACACTATTCTTACTAACATGCATAGTCCTATGACACATACTCAAATGCCACCAAATTACACTCCTTCCTTGAACACTAATTTCACTCACTTGGGTACACCTTTAATTCGCATTGCTCTTAAACATACTGTTATCTGCATGACACCCCTTACACTCACGTACTCGCCCTCCCCTCAGTCACATATGTGATACACTGATTGGCACACACACACACACACACACACACACACACACACACAGTGCTTAGATGTCCTAACAATAGCACACAGCCGATGAGGCCTGCATCATATAGCAGGCTTTGGAAAAAAGGGGAGCTTGCATCTCCCCAGAACCGTTTTTGAAATTGCAAATATACTGTCAAACAGCTAGTGGCAGCTCTTGTACTCTGAGGCATGCAAAATACTGTGTGCAACAGAGGATACGTGTATCTATTCGCTACCTAGATTCTCTTCACAACTGCAAATATAGTACTGGGTCAGTGAGCAGCTACCCAAAAATCTAAGGAAATGCCGCCCTCGCCCATCGACTAAGGCCATTGGTTAGGCTGAAAGGAAACAAATACGTCCTAACACTTTGGGTGTGGAAGTGATGAGGAAATACACAATACCCCCACCTTTGGCCAAGCTGGGGTGGCAAAAGATATCAAAGTCCCCGCTTTTGTGAAATACACACATTTTTGTCCTCCGTTAGGCTTTGTAGGGGAATTATAAAGATCCCACAACATTTTTTTTTAAATCTCTGTTTGAGATCCATTGAATAGATTAAGGAAATCATACACTCTTTCGCAAAGTGGAAAGGAGTAACAGCACAACTCCTTTTGGGAAAGATGGTGGACTCAAATATATTTCCCATCCCATTCCCCAAGAGTTGGGTGGGTCAAGCACACCCCTCCTGCTTCAAAGATATTACAAAAATAAACCTACTGACGTAAGAAAAGCAGGATGGATTAACGCACACCATCTCCACGCTTGGGTGAAGCAGGGGAGGTGTTAAAAAATGGCAGTGGAATTTACATTCATCACCCCTACCATCAGACATGGAGGGAGTGCAGGGAAATATCCCTCACTGCCATTGGTCATGACAGGCTGTATTGAGGGTGCAAACTCACACCTTGCTGCTTTGGACAAACAAGGGAATAACAAACACCCTCTGCCTCATTTAATACAATATTTGCAGACATCAGGAGAGACTAAAAATATTTTAAAATCCCCATCACCAGTGATAAAGGCAGTTGGCCGGGGCTAAATGACATCCCTGCCCTTGACTAAGGTTGGGTAACAAATATCTCCCCCCTTTGGGTAAACCACGGACAAAGAGACACAACTCCATTCCATAGACAAATATCTCCTATTCTTGGGGAAGCCTGTAGGATTTAAGACATTAACTTTCCCTCACTGTGGCAAGGTCAGATGGGGCTCACACACCCCTATGACCACAGTTGAGCAAGCCTCGATTGTTACTATATCCTTCCTACAATGTGCAAGCAGAGGGTTAACACCAGCCCCCCCCCCTTTGGGCAAGGTAATGGTATAATACCTGACCTTGATGGGTATGAGAAGAAACATATTTACTATCTTCTTTTGGCAATGCAGAGAGTGATACTAGCCACTCATGCACTTGAACAAAGCTGTTGTGAGGTATGGGCTTAATACGCACATCCTCGATCTAGGCAGAGGTCTATCCCTGCACTCTTTGTCCAAGTTGAGGGTTGAACATTTACTTACTGGTTATCTTCAGTACTTTTGTCCAAGTCTTCATCGTCACTCACATATGTAGGCCTTGTACCCACTTGACAGGCTATGTTTTCCAAGTTGGATATCAGAAGAATTTTAAATATTTCTAGTGAATGCATACCCTTATGTCATGAACCCTTCCCTCCTTCCCATAACATCCTGCTATATCCAAGCTTATAATGGTGTTGAAGGTATATCTATGGAGGATAGGAAGAATCCTGACTGTGACAAAGAGGGTTAGGATTAAAGGTTACCAATAAGTAGATGTTTATTACCACAGTATCTTTCCTCCTCCACACAGTCCTTTACATGTTGACGATCTACCCAGGCATTATACATAACCACAAAGTGTGAATTATAAGGTTTTAACACAATAAATTTAGCAATTCCCTTATTGCTGATTGTAGAACAATAACTCCACAATTTTCACAATCACTGGAAAGGAAGTCCAAATGATCATGAAATAGAAATGTATGCGGGGTTGTCATGATAGCTGTCGTTTATATTTCCTGCAATAGCACTCCTGAAATTTCTTACGTGTTGAGTGGAGCTTCGCTGTCATCACAGCCAGCAAGGGTAGGAGTGGTGGGCACTTAAGTGCACGTGATGGTTTTAATAGACGTTCTGGACTGGCAAAATAGTCCTGTACACTGTGCATGTTTCCCACTAGGCTGTAATACGCAGTCTGGTGAGGAACATGTACAGGCTCCGACTGTCTATCTGAGCACTGAACCACAGTGCTTGGACCAATCGCAACACTGCATTGCAGCGTTGTGATTGACTTAGTGGAGCCTAGGTGTGTTTCCTGCTTCAGGCAGGAACAGAAGGGGATGACGCGAGGAACACAATATCACAGTAGAATATTGCATTAGCCTCAGTCATAAAAGACTTAGACATGCACATGAGTGAGGGAATAGATTTGATATACTCTAACCTAAAAAGAGCTATATCAAAACAACGTTAGATCTTATTGAAAGTCAAGCACATTGCACTACGTAACACTAGAACAACTTGCCCCATTGTTGCTCCTGCTGATACCAGCAAGCATGTAGTGCCTATTTCTGAAAGAGGAATTTTCAGATTTGTGACTATACTTTACCACTAAAAAGGGCTTTTAATTACTATTCTTTAGCCACCAAACTCAAGCTGTGCACCTGCTCCAAACTGAAAGTTATAACTTCTCAATTTAGTAAGGTAACCCAGTGTTATCCGATGGAAAAAGGAAAGCCTTGTGGTACTGAAAAGCGAATTTAGGAGTTTTTCACTATCAGGACATGTAAAACTTACAAATACAAGTACACATTTTTAAATACATGGCACCCTGCCATCTGGGCTGTTCAGAGCCTACACTGGATCACTTACATGTATTGAAAGGAAGGTTTGGGCCTAGCAAAAGGTTTATTTTGCCAAGTCGAAATGGCAGTTTAGAAATGCACACACAGGCTTCTTTGGCAGGCCTGAGACATGTTTGCAGGGCTGCTTAATTGGGTCGCACAATTAGTGCTGCATGTCCACAACACATGTGAAGTGTTTTCTTATTTATAATGTAGTATATTATTTTAATTACATATCAAAAAAAGTTTTGATTTGATTTGGTATGTTCCGACTCAATCGGTCCGCGTGAATATTGTCCTTCCCTGGAATATACAATGCCTTCGGGGATAGCAGATGTGTCTTCACCTAAAAACAAATGGAGCAAGCCAGATGGGAGAGAGATTTGCTTCTCATTCAGACTTGACAATTTAAGTAGCATTTTACTACTTGGTTGTCTGTTCTTATGTGAACTGGGTCCCCCACAATGTACTGATCCACTCCTGAAGAGTGTACTATATTCCAATTGGATGATTTAGCTTCTCTAATTGTGTCCAAAAGTTAATTACTTTCATCAAATCTAGAATCGCCCCCAGCCCCAGAGACCTGCATCTTTGGAAATTTTCAAGGGAAGAGTGCTCTGCATGGGAACTCCCTTCTGTAGGTTCTCAGGCACCAGCCACCACTGTAGATCCTGAATAATTTCTGATGAGACATGTCGCAACTGATTCAACTTCTGGCACCCTGTCCACCAATTATCTGACAAGTGATTGACCATAGAGTTTAAGTGGTGCTGAACCAGTGGTAAAACTGCTGTTGCAAAGGATATTAACCCCTGTTCAGTTAACCAGAGATGAGCTAAAGCGTTTGCAAAGAGCAAACAGAAAGAATAATTGATAGTGCAATTTCAAACTTCTGTCCTCTGGAAAGATCACTCACCTCTTCTGTGTGTCAAAAAAGGCTCCGACAAAGTGTGGATGCTGCGCTGGCTGTTTTTCCAATTTAAAAAAAATTACTAGGAAACCCAGTGACCACGAGGATCTGCTTAGCTTGACTGTGGGCTGAAACGCCGAATTGGGACCATTTCGCATTTCTTTTTACCGGGACTGCGACGAGCACTTTGCCTTGCGGCTCACCAACCTGCCGCACCTGTGGTCTCTTCCCGACTCCTCCCGCTGGTGCTCAAGAGACGACTCGCGCCCCCGCTCCGCGGGAGCCGCTCGTGGATGGGAAATTCAGCTGTGGACATTCTCGCTCTGAACCACGAGGATCTGCTTAGCCTGACTGTGGGCTGAAATGCCGAATTGGGACCATTTTGCATTTCTTTTTACCGGGACTGCAACGACCACTGTGCCTTGCGGCTCACCAACCTGCCGCACCTGTGGTCTCTTCCCGACTCCTCCCGCTGGTGCTCAAGAGACGACTCGCGGCCCCCGCTCCGCGGGAGCCGCTCGTGGATGGGAAATTCAGCCGTGGAAATTCTCGCTCTGGACCACAAGGATCTGCTTAGCCTGACTGTGGGCTGAAAGGCCTAATTGGGACCATTTCGCATTTCTTTTTACCGGGACTGCGACGACAACTGTGCCTTGCGACTCTCCAACCTGCCGCACATGTGGTCTCTTCCCAACTCCTCCTATTAAAGCATTCCTCGATCCGCGCACGCGGAACGCGCGCGGACGGTCGTCGGGAGAAGCCCGGGCCAAGGGCGGGCCCGTTCTAGCCCGTTACAGACCGAGTAAGACCAGACCGGGCCACCCCTCTTGGCTCTTGTATTTGGATTATTATTCCCAGAGCTTCTCAAGTATCCACTGCTTTGCCGCTGCTGTCCTCTCACCGGCCAGAGAAATATGACATCGCGTGAAACGAGAAGCAAAGCTACGGCATCGACCGCTATGGTTGCATGTACATTGGACAATTTTCTGGTGAGAGCTAATTCCATCTTGAAAAATGAAATTCTGACTGTAGAAGGGCGCCTCTCAAGGGGAATCGAAAGCCTTAGAAGATCTTCACTGGGCTTAATAGCTAATGCCAGAACCCCGGCTAAGGACGGGGCTCCTTCCACTGCCATTCTAGACAGTATTGACCAAACAATAGACAATGTGCTTCAGGATCTCAGGATAACTCCTGAAAGGCACAAACAGACTTTATCGGTTATTGCTGAAATTAATCCTGTACCAGTAAATGTGATTTGTGTGTCTCCTGAAGTTGGGCATGATGTTGCTACCCCTCACTTACAAGGAACTAGGGAGGGTGCTGTCCCCAAGAGGAAAAGAGAGATCCAGCATAAGGGTGGCAAAAGGGCGAAAGTTATTCAGGGGCCAACCGCCGCCGACCCTGAATCTACAGGTCCAGTGGCAACTAGGGTGAGCCCTCCTGCGCTCTCGGGATCTAGAAACAAACCTTCCCAATCCCATCCTGTGCTGCAGAACGCGGCAATCACATCCGGTGACTTAGCGAACACTAGGGATAACTATTTTATTCAATCCCTGGAAAAAATCATGAAAACGCTGATCAACCCGTTGTAGTTGTTGTAGTTGTTGTTGTTGTAAAGGTTCTTCTATAGCGCATGGCTACTCGGAAGCATCCCAGTGCTTGATGTTAACCAGAGGAAGATGGAAATCAGATACCTGAAATACAGAGGCCCAACTTATCTAAATCTTAGGGAACAGTACTGTTTTTGGCTTTTTTCGAAATGCGAGCTTAGTTGGTAGACTTGATTGCATTGACCGTAGGCTCAATAAAATAGAAAAGGCCACTGGGGGTTTGGAAGAGCAGCTTAGAGCGACGGGAAATACACAGAAGAATGCAGAAACTAGGGGGGGGGGGTATTGTTTCACCCAAACTCTGACAACCCCCGCTCTGACAAACCCTCCCCTCTCAGTACAGAGCTCCGAGAATGGTCCAGTGGTTAATACTACTGGGGTGGGTTCGTTGGCGGGGCTGTATCATGGTTCCACTACTGCTGAGGGAAGTAGATTGAAAACACGAAAGGTAGTTAACTTACCCCCTGAGGCAGCTCCTTACGTAGTTGTTTTAGCAGGTGTACCCGCGCTTAAAGATTCAGCAGCAGAATCCTTCTCTTCCTTGAAAAATAAGGCAGCAAATTGGCTGAATATTCATAGACCCCAGCTCCCCCATATTACAAGCGGGATGTATGACGTTACAATGCATACTTTTACCACGCATGCCTTTACAACGCGTTTTTTACATCGCAAACCTTTACAACGCATAGCGCTTTGGGGTGCTGGATAGTGAAAAGTTTAATTTTCTATTCCAACTCCAGTCCCCGTGGACACTAGGGAAGGTGTTGGATAGAAAATTAAACTTATTCCCTATCCTAGAGCGCCCCCCAGCGCAATGCGTTGTAATGCCTGCGTTGTAATGGTAGTGCGTTGTAAAAGTTTCGTTGTAAGGGTTGTTCACCATTGGTAAACTTTAGGAACACTGGAATTGTGTTGCACATCTGTAACTGGTTGGGCGGACCGGCAGGCACTTCAATTCAGGCACTGCCATTGGCCTTCTTCTACCCACCCCTTAACATTCAAACTGAGCCAGACTTTGAAGAGGGTTGGACAAGGGTGGGACATAGGGATCCCTACAGGGACTATAGGAATAACTTCTATGATCACACTGTGCTTAAAGACTACTCCCATATGAACAGATACAGCTGCCTGGATCAGGTGGACTGACAACTACACGAAACCGGACCAGGGGCTCGACTGGAGGATGTCTCGCCCCGGCGCAGTGCCCTCGAACTAACCAGAAATAAGATTACCCATCCAGAGTTACCGTCCATTGTCTTTACAGGTTATACTACTAAAAGCCCTGGCGAGGGCCGAGACTTACTGAATGATCTGCCTAAGCCCCCTTCTGCTGTGGAACCTTTCCCACTAATCGAATGCTCTCAACCAGATAGTACTGGATTAAAAATTCTTTCCTGGAATGTGGCTGGTCTAAATAATAAACTGGAATGCCCTGAATGGGGCTTCTTTATAGATGTGAATGATATATGCCTCTTTCAGGAAACCTGGGCAAGGGAAGAACAATTTCGATTGGGCTTTGTTTCCTATTCAGTACCTGCAAAATGGGGCGGAAAGGGTAGACCTTCTGGGGGGCTAACAATCTGGGTGGCTGTCCACTTGGGTTGTAGTGCCAGGGTCATGCACACCGCATCTGAGGATGTGCAATGTGTTATCTTAGAATGGTTAAATGGCTCAAAAACTCACTGTGATTAACATCTACTCCAGACCTGTGAGTATCACCTCTGAGTCGAGAGCTATAGAAGACCTTTCCGTCTTCCTAAACGAGTTCCCAGAGGGAGTTACCTACGTGTTAGGTGGAGATTTTAACTACCATTTTGAGCCACTTGTGGACCTATTGGATGGTACACTCCATGAAGAAGATGAATACTGGAAAATCCCCCGGGTGGATAGTCCCCCTGCCAGGTCATGGGCTCCCTTACCAGTACAAATTATGACCCTGACACTGATATACTCAATCAGGGCTTGTAATGGACGTTTAAAATCGGACATGCCTTCTTGGTGTACTTTCAACAAGCCTGGCCAGGAATCACGTTTGGACTACATTTTTGTAGAAACACGCGCATGGCATAAGATCCTCGACTTTAAGGTGGTACCTAGAGGAGAAAGCGACCATAACGCATTGATCCTGGACTTCCAATCCCCTAGTATGTCCAAAAAACTCCCATAGAGCCTGGATCTGACAACAGGGTGGTCCTTTTAGATTGGCGTTCAGAAGAGCGTGTAATCTTAAGGACAAACTGGTACACTCTCGTGCACCTGCAGAAAGAACCACTTCGAACTCTACAGTTCCTAAGGGTCACTACCCATGTGGGACTTGTTCCGTCTGCCCACTCACTAAGAAGAGCACTAGTGTGACTCTGACATCAGGAAAGGAATGGTTCCTGAACCAATTCAGTAATTGTAACTCTACCCAGGTGGTGTACAGACTTACGTGCCAATGTGGTTTACACTACATTGGATTAACATCACGCAAAATCAAAGTCAGAGTACAATAGCATTTAAGTACCATAAGGGCAGGCAAACTAACAACAAAATTAGTACAACACTGCTTCAATGAGAAACACACCTTTACCTGGACAGTGTTAGAAAAGGTGAAAGGGACCCCACAGAATATAGAGAGCATTTTGCTCTCAAAGGAGGCACGTTGGATTTACAGCGAGAAGACAGATCAATGGGGTCTCAATGAAATTATTGAATGGAATAGGATCAAACTATGATGTCTTGGGCACTGTAGTTACCGTTTCTCTTAGCTCACTGCCGCCAGGAATGTTAGCTATGCATCCAGATAGGACAGTGAGACTGCAGTTGGTAGGGATGTGGCGCTTTGCATAACCCCCCACTTTTTTACCTATCTCAGCTGCCCTTTGACTTGGATTGTGCAGCCGCAATAATGGAGTAGGTGCATAACATCTGCCATATTCCCCTTATTTGTAGCGAATACAGGTCTGATTCTCCTGATAATATTTGAAGAAATTATTTGCCCTTTAAGCACACACTACATATGCCCTGGTTTATCATTAGCCTGTGAAGTTTGCAGTCCATATTGGTGTGGAATGATGCAGAAACGCTAGACCCCATAATTTTAGGCATATACTTCATAAGTTCTTTGCCTAACATTTATTTGCCGAGTTTGCAGCCTAACTTAGCCTGGAATGCTGTACTAACATCTGATTCTACTCTTTGACTAGTCTAAGATGGCCGCAATTTCCAATACTGGGCCTTGTGAGTGTGTTCTGTTTGAAAGTACCGTAGATTTGAATATGAGGATATATTCCTATGTTCGGTACATCTGTGAGTTACGATACGATAATTACGGTATCGTAGGTGTATCATTTCCGGCACTTGATGTCATCAATACAGGCAATATCCCTCCAGTTCATTCAACCGTTCCAAGATGGCCACCATTTTAGTTGCCGCTTCACGTGACTTGTTGCAGTGGGCGTGTTCTGACACGATCTCGCATTTCACTGAGACCCGGGAACAGACAGTGAGAAGGAGACGAAGCGCTCATTACTCGAGATCACGGTGAGAAGTATTGGGTGGGGATTAGACTGATTGTTACTGAGTTCCATGGGGTGTTTGACATGTTTTTAAGTCCAGCATCGGTACGATGGGCACGGAGCAAGAATGATACCCTGTAATAGGTGTGGCTTCGCTACACCGAACGTGATGGTTGGCGACTTTTGCTGTAATTGTAGGGATTTTACATTGGCATCCCTTTCTTGAGCATGTATATGCTAATGGCATATGGGAACACTTGAGTATATGAATGACACGTTTTAAGTTACACCAGTGCGCCTGGTCGTTCAGTATGGATGGTTGGCACCTGTCGACAGCTTGAAGGTGTGGTTTCATAGCTACTTAACAAAGAGGGTCACAGTATGTATGGTTGTTCCATTTCGACAGCTTGAATGTGTGTTTTCATAGTTCTTTAACAACGAGACACGCATACATAAATCCGCAGAAAGTTGGAATTCCCTGTTGTTTTTATACCTTCAGAATGCTAAAAGCTTAGTGAAGGCGGGGACTCACGGTTGGAGTACTTCTGCATCTCTTCCTATCCCCAGGCGGCCGGTATGAGTAAACAGGCTGTCTCTGGGTAAATAATTCTTACATATGGCTCCATTTATATACGGCAATCAATGGGTTTGTTTACATGTTTTTAATTGATCTTATGTGCCTGTCTCCTTGGCAGTTAAACACAGAACAAGTGTCCAAGAGTGGAGTGGCAGCATACAGTGCAGCCCTGATGAATCTGCCAAAATTGTTGTGGCAGTGAAACATGTCGGCATTGGCAATAGGTAATGGTATGCATGAATAGCTACCAGCCTTTTTATCCTAACAGCAGACATTCATTTCTCTACAAATAAAGTTATTGAAGGGAATTGGATGCTGTGTTTTATGCACTTTTTTATGTTGTGTGTTTGTCACTAGCAGATGCTTTCTGCTTCCACTGTTTGTTACACGTTTTGGTTGTTTGTTTTGGACACTTGCCTTCCTTTTTCTTTGAGAATCGAGTGACTACCGATGATGGGACAGGGGCTTGTCTGGAAATTACATACCAGTTACCCCGTTGGTGGTGTTTCCGTGAGGTGTCATTCGTTCCTGACACATTTTTTCTAAGTAGAACTTGGTCCAACACTGACTGTGTGGATGCCTGATACTGACTTTGAAGTGTCAGACAGCGTGTTGTTCTATGTATCTGTCAAGGAAGATTGGCCTTTTTTTAGCTTGAATTTGGTAACTTCTGGGCGAGGTGCAGTGAATTGTTCCCATCAGAAACTGTAGGGGTTGATAATAGTTATCAGTACAAACAGACTGTTCTATTATTTCAGTAACTGACACAAGTGTACGTCCTGTGGACAGGGTCTTTTGTTGTTGGTTTACGTTTGAGTGGAGGGCGACGCTGTCCAATTTTCCCTCTGAGCTCCCATTTAGAGTTGACTGGTCCTTTCTAGTAACAGAAGGAGACTCAGATGGGACAAACTGGTCATGCACCCAAACCTAGTAGCAGAGTTATATGCCCTGGTAATTCCGGCACTAGAAGCGGTTGGTGCCTTGAATCTCCAGCATCCTTCCCCCGAAGTTCAGTCTAGGCTGGGAAAACTCAATAAGGATTTAGTCAATAATTTAGCGGTGGTCTTAAACACTCCAGGTTCCAAAGGGACAAATACTGCTAATAAGCCAACTTGGTATAACAGGGCCTGTAAAGCAGCAAAATCGCAGCTCCTCGAGGCCCTGAAACTTAATAAAAATAGGGAACTTACAAAAGAAAGGAGATTAGCTTACCAGCAGATAATACATCACGCAAAGTTGGAGTGGGGGAACGAGAACTGGGAAAAGCTAACTTCCGCGCTGGCAACCAGAGATGCTCGGAGGTTTTGGCAGATCGTGACCACGGGCTCGGCTGACGACGTCCCAGGTATATTACCTAACATCGCTGCAGAGGTTTGGGATTGCATTTCCATACTCTGTATCCTGGCGAAAATTCGCCGGAGGACCCAGCTTCCCCAGGAGCATCACTTGGCTATATGGCCCAAACGACCATCTTTGACTTCTCGGAGGGTGAAGTCAGGGTAGCTATTGCCAGACTCCCCTCTGGTAAAGCCCCAGGGCTCGACGGTGTGCCCGGTGACCTTTTTAAACACGAACCACGGGTATGGGCGCCTTATTTAAAGTTTATATTTAACGCAGTCCTGGGTGGCATGGCGGTACCTAGTACTTGGCTGGGAGCGGAGATAGTCCCTATTTTTAAGAAGGGCTCTCCCCTGCTCCCAGCCAACTACAGGCCAATTAGCCTCATTGATGTGTCTCAGAAGATCTTCTCGAGGCTAATACTAGCCCGCCACCTAGATTGGATGGAGGATTCTGATATTCTAAGCCCCTATCAAGCCGGATTTAGAAAGAAGGTATCTACCACAGACCAGATCTTTAGATTAAACATGCTTTTTTGGAAAACTGTGGAAATCGAGGGCGGCTCATTATACACAGTCTTTGTCGATTTGCGAGCCGCCTTCGATCTAGTCCCCCGTCGGAAATTGTGGTGTGTCCTCTCAGAAATGGGTATTCCACCTCCGCTCCTGGGCATAATAGTACGCCTTCATTCTGGAAACTATGCGCAGGTCAAGTGCGGCAAGGATGGTTCACTATCATCCAGATTCCCCGTTGGCAGGGGGGTAAGACAGGGGTGCGTCCTGGTGCCCACCCTGTTTTGCCTCTACGTCAACGGGGTAATCGCGCATCTGAACGCGGTACCCAATACCGACGCTCCCAAGCTTGCTGGGTCTAGGATCTCTGCGATCATGTTCGCGGATGATACTTTACTACTTTCCAAGACCCCTATGGGCATTCAACGAGTCCTCAATGGTTTTGTGTCTTTTTGCCAGGACAGGGGGCTGGAAATAAACACCTTGAAAACGAAATGTATGATTTTCAGCCCCCCAACAACTACATGCCCGGATCCAGTGATAGACGGAGTCCGACTCGAAAGAGTCAAGACATTTGTTTATTTGGGTCTAACGCTGAATGAAAATATGACTTGGGTTCAACATCAAAGAAATTGTCAAGTCAAGTTAGCCCAAAAAGCGGGTGACATTTTAAAGCTGTTTAATAAATCTTTGGTTAAACCAATTGGCCCTCCTTTGGAAATATACAAACTGCAGGCCCGTGGAGCGGTCACATACGGGGTGAACATTGGGGCTACAAGTGTGCATCCGTGATTTCTGTTGCAGAGAATACATTTCTTAGACAATTGGTATCACTCCCTCCCACAATACCACTGCTGCCATTAAGGATGGATCTGGGTCTCCGCCCAATAAATGAGGAATTAGGTGTAAAACCCTTGATTTTTTGGAGGAGGCTGTGGGTAACCCCCGAATTTAAGCATTACAGGCAAGAGCAGTTAGAGGTGCTTAGTCTCCCCAATGCGTGGAACATCATTTGGCTTAAATACGTTAAAGAGGAACTTGAGACACTAGGCTTTCCCCTAATGTGGTCTGACCCGGGACGCGCATGTACCACTCTCTCGCGCAAGTACATTGTTAACTCATATCATCAAAAGATTCTCAGTACCACTTTATCGACTGCTACTGTGGGTTCACTCTCTGGTCTGTTTTTTATGATAAAGGATTTTTATAAATTTGAAATTGTACTAGATAATGTTAGCCCAGTTGTTTTAAGAAAATTATATCTCCAATGGAGACACGGCTCTTTACCGATTAGAGCATTCACGAGTAAATGGTGTGTACCTACTTTACTTTTTTGCCCTGCTTATCAGTTACCCCAAAAGAAGTGGATTATTCCTATTTGTAGAAGCTTGGGGATTAGGCGCTGCTTCCAAGCTTTTAGAATACTCAAAACTGATCTCTCTCCTCTTATTGTTTTCGCAGTATCTACATTTTTAGCAGCCATGTGGAACATTAGGAGGAAAGCTGAGAATGTCACTGGAAGTAGTATTTTCTGATAAGTGGGTTGAGTACTAGGATGTCCCTCTTTAATCTAGCCCTAGAGGTTCAGGGATTTTAATCGATTACTTTTTTAATCATGTATAAGGTTACGCCTTTTACGGTGATGATCTAACTGCCTAGGATGAAATTATTGATTTTTAATGGCTTTTCGTCTATTGTTTTAAACTGTAATTTCTGACTAACTGTGAATTCTTTTATGACAATAATGTCGAAATAAAGATGATAATGAATGAAAGTACATTTTTAGATTTTGTCTTGTGTTTTTTTTATTATTGTACATGTTGTTTCTCTTATGAACTAAAGCCATAACATGTTTCGAGACATATAAATTACATTGCCGCTTCCTCAGGGCTGGTTCAAAATATTGGTTTACATTGATGCAGAAGGTAGTCACTTGCTTTAAAGCAACTAGCTTCCAGAAGTGTCTGTCACTGAACGATGGTGGAGAGGCAGGGGTGGGGGGGGGGGTGGGCGGGTAGAGACAGAATAAAAAATAAAAATTCCACTTACCTTTTTGCCGGCCTCCACCTCGCCTCCGTTCTTGTCCTCTTCCTGTAGTCCTGGCAGCAGGAAGCACACAGCTCCCGGGCTCCCCTGAGCCAATCACAACACTGCTATGCTATTTGCTAAAAACTGAAATATGGATAATTGGAGGTAAGTAAACAATTTATTAAATAAAACGAATTTTGTAGCGCGCCCTACATGGCTATACCATATAAACCATTTTCCACCCCGGCCGCAAGGCGACCGGGACGGAAAAGCGCTGGACGGTGTTTCTGTCCACCGCAGTCCCCCCCGCCATAATAATATGGCGGGGGAAATGGATGGCGGGCGGACAAGGATGTCGGGCGGATTGCCACCGCCCGCATGGCGGTGGTGATCCGCCCGACATCCTAATGGGCCCCAAAGTTATCATACTTCATAACTCATAGGATATATAACAAGATATACAACAGAGAAGAATACAATCTACTTGAACAAGAAGAATACAAAAAGCATATAATGCAAATATTATAATAAAACACTATAATATAATAAGAGAAAAATTATGGATATAAAAAATCATAGCATCAGAATACAATAATGTGTTCCAGAAAAAAAAAAAAGTGTACTATATGAATTTCTTGAAAAGAGAGAAAGGAAAGAAAGGAGAGAAGAGACGATGAGAAAGAGGAGAAGAGAGAGAGAAAGAAAAAAAGAAAAAAATAATACATTAAAAATGGGTTTTATAGGAATGATTAATGAAATCATGTACACTCCTACCGATGCACACTCACATATGCAAGCCTGAACACTCACATATACAAAGTAGAATATTCAATTAGTCAGTCACCCTGCATTTCAGAGTGACAATTGCGTAGTGGCACACTCATGCACACTGCACACACACATACACCCACACACACACACACAAACATATATGTGCACTGAAATACATCTATTAACATAAACACTACCCCAATCAATGGCATACTAATCCTTGTGCACAGACACAAGCATGCACACAGAATGCCACAAACATAGAAGTTATGCTGGACCAGTAGGGGTTTATGTTGGTATCTGCCTCAGGGCATCTAATTGTGTGACAGATAAAAAAGACATTTCATTTTCCATCAAAGTAATTAGAAAGCCAATGTGAAATGTGATGAAAAAATATGCAGATAAGCTTCAGAGAGCAAGAGAGTGCTTCGCCTAAAAACAAACTTGAGTAAACGGATAGAAGATTAGGAATGAAGGAGAATGATCACTAAGAAGTGAGTCTTCCCAGTGAATAAAAGGGCCCGAGTTAGAGAGCAGTTTATCTGTCAGTGACGTTTTTTGCTCCGTCTACCTGATATATACCTGCACTCCAAATTTAGAGATGCCCGCTACCCCAGCGGATATTATCATCATCATCATCATCATTATCATCATCATCAATAAAGCTTTATTCGATTTTTGCAAAAAAAATCATAAAAGCACATACCTCAACATTATAATCAATACAGCTTTGAAATAATTATCAAAAATATTAAACATATTGCCAATGACGTTAACTAAGAGCCCTTTCTTCAATTTTAATCGAGGGGAATAACATATTATGAAAAATTAATATAAAAATTGTTCTTCAGCATGTAATTTCCTTTTTTCGTTCAAATTAGCATACAGTAATCAAAATCCCAGTCTTTCTTGTTTTAAAACCCCGATCAAAAACGCAGAAGATAAAAGCAAACAGAAGTAGAGTTTAAGAACTGTAAAAACAACAGAGCAGGCCCGACTTGGTCAAATGTATTGGTTTTAGGATCGGAAATAGGAATTTATGCCGGAGATTATTATATTTTGGGAAAAACATAGTGACATGTAAAGTGTAATTAACAGTTGTATTGTCACATTCGCAAAGGGGCAGGTCCGAGACTCCGAGTTAGAAAAAAACATAATTAAAGGGAATGAGGAGGGGAAATAAATTCAACCAAAAGCGGATATCGATTGCATTAGTAGGAACTGCCATCGTGGCAACATGACAGAGCTGTATGGCCCACTTTCAATTCGCTTTTTTCATTTAAATAAAAATGAAAATTCAAAGTGGGATATTATTTGGGGGGGGGGGGGGGGGGTCAATGACCCCTCTCTCCATGGGGTTTTCTCCCATGGAGTGAGGGTCGTTGAAATGTTTGTACTTTCACTTGCTGCTATTCCTATGCCTTGGAAATGTTTTGTGATTCAATCAACGATGCAACGCTGATGAGATGTAATGCTTCATGTGATTTTTATGTGCCATGATTTTAAAATATAACATGACCTGTCAACCAATGTGGATCATGGACATTTACCGTCCGTTCTTGTCTCCTCCAGGTAAATATCAGTGCGGTCCCACCTCAGTGAAAGCCATTAAAGAAGGAGACATCGACCTCGGCTATGACGCACCTTTTGTGTTTGCGGAAGTGAACGCAGACCGAACGACGTGGCTTATTTTGAAAGACGAAACAAAGTGGAGAGTGAAAAGTAACAGCAGCTCTACTGGAAAATACATCAGCACAAAAGCTGTTGGCAGTACCATCCGAATGGACGTCACACACAACTATAAATATCCGGAAGGTAGGGTAAACACCTCACATACCCAGCGACGTTGAAAGGGCGCTGTGGTCTGGACCCTTGTGCAATCAAGGAAAATGCCAAATGACGGCTATTTGGGTAGAAAAATATATCACTAGTCAAGCTTTGATGAGCCTTCTCAGGTCACCTTTCCTAGCTAAGGCCTTGGTCATACACTTTATTGCCCCTCACAGCATTTTGCTGTCCTTGTTGGTCTGAAGGATGAGTGTCATGTTACTTTATTGATGGCTGCTTTGATACTTGGTCAGCCATGATAGCAGTGAACCTAGCAAGTGTTAAATAAGGGTCTTAAACAATGTAAGATGTGCAGATAATGGGACAATACTACATTACGTAAGAATCTCAACATCCCAGTAGGCTATTATCGACTTTAATATGTTGCTTTACGTTTAGAGGTTCTGTGCAAAGGCGAAGAGGGAATGTTTATTTAGCCATATATGCAAGACAGCGTAAAAAGGTGCTGCAATTGGTGGTTAGATGTGCAATTACCTAACAGCATGCAACCAATCTGATAAGACAGCAGCCGAGTCTGGTGGCTTATTGGACTAATGCATTCAGTGTAGCGGCTTGTGTTCAACCTCATGGTCATAAGCTCAAATCCCAGCGTGTCCACTAAGCCATTTGTCCTTCTGAGAATGATAAAATGAGTGCCATTAAGTTGGGTAACAATAAACATTTGTTGTTCAGTGCCAAGATACCCTTGGGTGAATATGCACTTTACAAAATACACAATATGTTAGTTGGCTAAAACAATCACAAGGGATATTTATGTGCTTTTTAATTTGAGCCTACCAATATGCACAAGCTGTTTGTGACAAAACCCTCATTAGAGATTTACCAAGAACTTATAGGTGCTTAAAGTCCTTCCATTGCCTATCATTGGTTGGCTTTATTCTTATTCTCATTATCTTTATTCAATGGCTCTCCACTGCTAAAACAACAGTTGAGGGACAGCATTCAGAACAATGTCATACATTCACCCCAGTACAGAGATCTGGGCCTAAATCCATCCTTTTATTGCTCACCATGCCATTCCAGTTTGAACCCAGCCATATGCAAATCAGTCTTGACCCTGTGCCTCATGGGAACAGTCCAGCCCCAACTGCCAAGCCAGGTCCTCCCTGGACTGGAAACAAGCATCCTAGGACCGGTTTTGGGGTTTCACTCCTCTTCAGCCAGGCTAGCTTGATTCCAGTGGCATGGAAAGCACAGGACCCACGTCTGGGCATACCCGTCCCACTCGGGTGCCAAATGCAAAAACAACAGTTGATGGACATAACGCAGGAGGGGCCATGAGCCCCCCGCATACTTAGTAATAAAGCCCCGGGGGTGGCGGTCCCTGGGGCTCGGGGGCCTTAGAGGCCCCCCATCATCAACATCAAAGCCCCGGGGCTGCGGGGGGGGGGGCGTGTGCCCCCCTGCTACAATAATTTCTTTGCCCCAGGGTTGGCGGTCCCCGGGGCAGTGTGGGGGGGGGGATTTGGCCCCCCTCACATTTTTGCTAGGGGCTAATTTGAAAAGAGCAGACCGGGTTTTTTTTTCCCGCAGGGTACGCGTACCTACGCATACCCCGTGATTTAAAAAAAAATCTCGGATCAGTAAAATAAAAAAATTACCCCACTTGATTTTAGAGGTGCACATGCGTAGTGATGCATGCATGTGCACACGGCATCGTGCACATGTCCACCTACAAATTGAAGTAACTGATGCAGCTGCCTGATCAAACCTTTTTTTTCCATCCTTATTTTTACTCTGCTGAGCAGCTTCTTGCCAATGCGGTACCACAAACAAAAGCCAGAAGGCATTGGCAGAATCGATAGGCCCCAAACTTCCTTTGACGATGTGTGTTAGAACTTATGTCCATTAAGAAATTGTCATGCAGGTTAGCACTTAACTTGAAAAAAAAGTAATACAAGTGCAAAGGGACAAAGTTCATCTTAAGATCTCGCTGCTGGCAATGAACAATTCTAGGCTATGTAAAGGCTACAACTGTCTAGTTTTGATGCCACCTCATGCCTCTTTCTTCAATCACCATACACTTACTGAAGCTTTAGCTCACTCTTGCAGATTCTGCTTCATCCATACTTTTTCCCTCTGGTACTGTTTGCTACGTTTCTTTCCCCACTTCTTTCTCTCTCCTGCTTTAGGTGGAAAACTTATGATGAAAACTTAGGGGGTCATTAGGATGACGGGCGGACTTAGTCCGCCCGACATCCTATGGGAATTCGGGACCTCCCGCCATAAGGGCGGGGGTCGCGTGGGGGTTATTAGGATGCGCCCGCCACAGTGGTGGGCGCATCATGCATTTTTAACATTATGGCAGGCGGTGCTCTCAGCACCGCCCGCCACAATGCTAAAAATGCATGTATGCATTTGCATACACAAAGAGGCAGGCACCGCGCGGTGCCTGAAGCATTGTGTATGCAAATGCTGGGGGGTACCACAGGTACCCCCCATGTGCACACCCCACCTCGCCTTCACTTTGGGGGCCCGCAGGGGGCCCCCGAAGTGAAGACCGCATGCCTTTTCTGTGGCAGCATCGCCGCCATTGAAAGGCATCTGTTTCTGCCCATTGTAATATGGCTGGCGGTGTCTGATAGACACCGCCGCCATATTAAACTTTTCCGCCCGGTCGCAAGGCGACCGGGGCGGAAAAGTGGCGGACGGTGAACCGGCAACCGTGGTCCCCCCGCCATAGTAATATGGCAGGGGGGAAATGGGTGGCAGGCGGGTATGGATGTCTGGTGGATCGCCACCGCCCGCATGGCTGTGGCGATCCGCCAGTCATCCTAATGGGCCCCTTAGTCTTGGTCCCTCTAAAATGCGTGATGGTTCACACCACCCTCAACCATCAAAGACAAATTAAGCATTGATGTGCAGACACTTACCACTTGGTTATAACTCGTGATCATTGCCCGCACCAAACCGTATGCAAAGGGTGATCTCATTTATGAAAGAGGAATGCTTTAAGAAAGTTACTGCCCTGCAGAGTAACATTGTCCTTTACAGAGTAAAGCACAAACAAGAAGATTCTGCTGGGCAAGATTTTGAATTATAGATGGATACACTGAATAATGGAGATGTTTTTCACTGAGGGGTTATAAATAACATCAGATATACAATGAGAGCAAAAGCGAAGTTCTCTTTAACCCCTTCGCTGCTGATGACGAGCTCAGCTCGTCATCAGCCACGGTGGTCGTGTGCGGATGACGAGCTGAGCTCGTCATCTAACGCGGCTTTTTGAAAATTGCCGCACACAGCGGGAAAAGCCGCCGCAGCGATGCGGTTAATCTCCCTCAGAACCCAGAGATGAATACCATTCCCATTATTCATTTTTTACCTGTTTGTAATTTTATCTTATTTATGAGCCTCCCTGTCAGCCTTAGGGTGGTCTCTTGCCAAAATTTTTTACCTTCACCCTTCTGTTTTGCTAACTACGTTTTTGCTGGCCTTAGAACATTCTTACCACTGCTAGCCAGTGCTACAGTGCTTGTGCTCACTCGTCAAAATATGGTAAATTGGCTTAGACCTGATTGCCATATTTAATTTACTTATGAGCCCCTAGTAAAGTGGCATACCATATATCCAGCGCCTATAAATTAAAAGCTACTAAAGGGCTTGCAACACTTATTGTGCAAACCACTTAAGTAGCACCTTCAAACATGTCCCAGGTCTGCCATTGCAATTTTAAACTGGCTATTTGACTTGGCAAAATAAACCCCTTGCCCAGCCATAAACTCTCCTTTTATTACATATATGGCGCCCCAAGGTGAGCCCTATATAGCCCATAGCAAACATAACAAGATGATAGACGGAGTGCTGAAACTTTTCAACCACTCACCCCCAGTCTAAAGATCTGGGCTTATTCCATCATTCTTTTTTCACTATGCACCCCAGTTTGGATCCATAGTGCAGGGTACATTGTAACTAAAAGGTTGGACATTTACTTTTTAGTTCTGCATGTCCTCCTAGTAAAAAACTCAATGTGATGTCTACTACTGTGAGACCTACCTCTCCAATATGATAGCATTTGGTTGACTTATTCCATGTAATAAGCACACATTTTGATTGGGAGCTTGTAATGGCTTCATGTTTAGTGTCTGAGCAAATGCAATTTAAAATTATCTTTAATGGTAAAGTCGAGTTTTAAGTTACAATTCTGAAATTGCCACTTTTAGATATTTGACATTTTCTTGTCCCAATTATTTGGTTCCTGCAGCCTGTTCCTGGAATCACATAACTGGGTGTAGTTGGCCGTTGGACATTTGAGGTAGGCCTTGCAATAGTGAAAAAGGAATTAAAGAGTTGTGAGGATTTGGGTGTATTATGTGGTAAGACTGTGCAGTTTTACTGTGGAATGCACTCACAAAGACTGTCCTGGGTCCATTCTGGCTAATATGAATAACCTTAAACTCAATCCTGGATAGCTATGGCTTCGAGCAGAAAGGCTTGCACAAAGGAACTTAGTGTAAAGCATTTAACAGTACCTAACATTGACATTAGAAAGCCAAACAGCACAAGAGAAAAGCAACACCAACTTATATAAATAGATTATA
This sequence comes from Lissotriton vulgaris, assembly GCF_964263255.1. Classification (NCBI taxonomy): domain Eukaryota; kingdom Metazoa; phylum Chordata; class Amphibia; order Caudata; family Salamandridae; genus Lissotriton; species Lissotriton vulgaris. Next base: position 1,543,675,281 of record NC_141695.1, on the reverse strand, counting down.
ATATATGAATTTTTATAGTTCTCGATGAGCAAAATACACAGCAAAGTTCCTGCGGTACAGCTTTTTGAAGGGTTTATCACTGTTTATTTAAACCGCAAACAAACATTTCTGAATTTAAAGTTTGATGTAGTGGTCCTGATGGTGAGGATATAGGATGAAAAGATGCAGAAAAATGGTACGGTTGCTGTAAAGTCAACGCATTGCCTTTGCGGTGATTCCTCTGTCCATGAGTAGTGCAGTGCAACTTTGGCCACAGGGTTCAGGGTCCCTCAAGGTCCTCATCCAGACCATAAAAGGCCAGAGGGGCCAGGGTACCGATCCCCATGCACAGCGGTCCCTATGAAAACCTTCATTGTAGGCTAGCGTTCTTCTTGGGCAGCCAATCTGGACTCTGGTGACTTAGGTGCACCTCTCACGCCTTGCTGCTGCCACTAAACTCTTCTACGCTGTCCACCAACCCTTCACTGATCCAGCCCGGACCCGCCCGCCCGTGTCCCGCTGCCCGGCTGCTCTTTGACATCCAGAGCGGGGCCGCCGAGCGGAGACCGGCGAGGGCCGGACTTCATTGTCCAGAGGCCCTTGCGGCGAACCGCGTCACCGGGGAGCACCAGGAGGCGCTTAAATACAACATCAGCCCCATCGAGGGGGGTGAACCTCTCACGCCTTGCTGCTGCCACTAAACTCTTCTACGCTGTCCACCAACCCTTCACTGATCCACTGATCCAGCGCGGACCCGCCCGCCCGTGTCCCGCTGCCCGGCTGCTCTTTGACATCCAGAGCGGGGCCACCGAGCGGAGACCGGCGAGGGGTGGACTTCATTGTCCAGAGGCCCTTGCGGCGAACCGCGTCACCGGGGAGTGCCAGGAGGCGCTTAAATACAACATCAGCCCCATCGAGGGGGGTGAACCTCTCACGCCTTGCTGCTGCCACTAAACTCTTCTACGCTGTCCACCAACCCTTCACTGATCCACTGATCCAGCGCGGACCCGCCCGCTCGTGTCCCGCTGCCCGGCTGCTCTTTGACATCCAGAGCGGGGCCGCCGAGCGGAGACCGCGAGGGGCGGACTTCATTGTCCAGAGGCCCTTGCGGCGAACCGCGTCACCGGGGAGCGCCAGGAGGCGCTTAAAGACAACATCAGCCCCATTGAGGGGGGTGAACCTCTCACGCTTTGCTGCTGCCACTAAACTCTTCTACGCTGTCCACCAACGCTTCACTGATCCACTGATCCAGCGCGGACCCGCCCGTGTTCCGCTGCCCGGCTGCTCTTTGACATCCAGAGCGGGGCCGCCGAGCGGAGACCGGCGAGGGGCGGACTTCATTGTCCAGAGGCCCTTGCGGCGAACCGCGTCACTGGGGAGCGCCAGGAGGCGCTTAAATACAACATCAGCCCCGTCTCGCGGGACGCCGGGCGAAGCCCGGGCAAAGGGCGGGCCCTCTACGACCCTCCAAGGCCAGAAGAGGCCGGGCTGGATATACCCCCCTAATATCATTACCTTCATACCAAGTAGGTTATTTGACTTTGCACTTTGGTCGTGAATATCTTGATCAGCTAAAAAAAAAACATCATCATAGGGCCAGTAGTATCCTGGTATTGTACTATTTTGATCTGAGATCCTTAGAATTAAGCGAACTTTTCTACTTCTAGAGTATCTACGTGCATATTGTAATGTCCACCAGGGGAAGCAGCCCGGACCCGCCCGCCCGTGTCCCGCTGCCCGGCTGCTCTTTGACATCCAGAGCGGGGCCGCCGAGCGGAGACCGGCGAGGGCCGGACTTCATTGTCCAGAGGCCCTTGCGGCGAACCGCGTCACCGGGGAGCACCAGGAGGCGCTTAAATACAACATCAGCCCCATCGAGGGGGGTGAACCTCTCACGCCTTGCTGCTGCCACTAAACTCTTCTACGCTGTCCACCAACCCTTCACTGATCCACTGATCCAGCGCGGACCCGCCCGCTCGTGTCCCGCTGCCCGGCTGCTCTCTGACATCCAGAGCGGGGCCGCCGAGCGGAGACCGCGAGGGGCGGACTTCATTGTCCAGAGGCCCTTGCGGTGAACCGCGTCACCGGGGAGCGCCAGGAGGCGCTTAAAGACAACATCAGCCCCATTGAGGGGGGTGAACCTCTCACGCTTTGCTGCTGCCACTAAACTCTTCTACGCTGTCCACCAACGCTTCACTGATCCACTGATCCAGCGCGGACCCGCCCGTGTTCCGCTGCCCGGCTGCTCTTTGACATCCAGAGCGGGGCCGCCGAGCGGAGACCGGCGAGGGGCGGACTTCATTGTCCAGAGGCCCTTGCGGCGAACCGCGTCACTGGGGAGCGCCAGGAGGCGCTTAAATACAACATCAGCCCCGTCTCGCGGGACGCCGGGCGAAGCCCGGGCAAAGGGCGGGCCCTCTACGACCCTCCAAGGCCAGAAGAGGCCGGGCTGGATATACCCCCCTAATATCATTACCTTCATACCAAGTAGGTTATTTGACTTTGCACTTTGGTCGTGAATATCTTGATCAGCTAAAAAAAAAACATCATCATAGGGCCAGTAGTATCCTGGTATTGTACTATTTTGATCTGAGATCCTTAGAATTAAGCGAACTTTTCTACTTCTAGAGTATCTACGTGCATATTGTAATGTCCACCAGGGGAAGCAGAAGCAAGACAGCTGCGGCCGGCGCATCCATGATCGGCCCTATTGATAGCTTCATAACAAGAACAAACAATACAATTGACCTTAGTATTACACTCCTTGAGCGTAGAGTCTCACAAGACCTAGAACTCGCTTAGCGTAGGGTTTCACAAGAGCTATTAAAAACTAAACGCTCCTCTCTTGGTAGCATTGTATTGGTAAAAACTCCAGTAAAACACAATGATCTACAAGTAGGCTGCCCCCGAGAGATTCGACCTGACCTTCACACTATCCTTAATGAGATCAATCTGTCAGCAACAGATCCACTAATTGACTGTGACTCTGATGCGAGTAATGATCTAGAAAAGACACCTGATTTAAACATAGATCATACTCCGGAAATTGTAAAAGAGAATATTGTGTCGCTGTCAAGACTGGGGCAAGAGGGTGCCATTCGAAAACGGATGCAGTAAGCAACGAAACCTACTCCCTCTGTTGCAAAACATTGCAATATAACAAAAGCACAACCCAGTAAAGGTATAAGCAAACATCCCACTGCTAGTGGAATAATAATACACACAGGGCCATCAATTGAAGATATCCAGGGAAACAATCAGGCGCGTGCGGTCAATCCCGGCGCGTCCACAGAAAATGACCAATTAATCGAAAGAGTTGGTGACCTTTTGGCCATCTTTATGTCACCAATTGAATCTAGATTGGCCCGTATTGAAAAACAAATAGAGGAACTTATTGCTGTTAACAAAAAAGCTCCTAGCGATATTAGAATCACTAACACAGGCCCAAAAACAACTACTACTAAATCTATAATTTCCAAACTGAAAGCCAAAGCCATCCCACTTGTAGATACGGCGACAAAAGCAAAATCAGTCGTTTCTGCAAGCAGAGAAAGTCCTTCAAATAACTCTGCTATAGAAAGTAGTTCCACCCCGAGCATAACCACCAACACCCAGGCTACAACTACAAATGCAGGGAAGAAGATAGCAGCATCTCATGGCATGACAAAGACATCTAACCATCCAAATGCCATTTTCCCAACTTCCCAAAAACCTCGGCCATCACATGATCCGCCGTACAATTCAAGACAGATTCCTCCACGAATGAATTTGCCACCCGAATGTGGTGCTTATGTACTGGTCCTGGTCAATGTTCCTACACTCAGATACGACCAGGAGGAAACTTTTTCCTCTTTGAAAAATAAGATCTTGCATTGGTTGATAGCAAACTGTAATTTCCCGAGAGAATGCTCAGGAGAAATAAATCATGTCCAGAGAGTAGGATGGATAGGCCCCCTGAAGAAAAAATTCGAGGGGGATTGTATATCCATAAGTTTTAAGAATCCACAATGGGCTGAAAAAACCTTGCCAAGGGCTCCCTCACCTTCGGTTTGGGAATTTAATACCACCCTTCTCCCGGTGGGATATTTTTACAGGCACCTGATTACAACTCACACAACTATGGGACCTAATCTAGTTACTCCTTTTTTTGATCACTACCAGATGACAGAAATAAACTCCCCCTTTTTACATCAGTATTCTAAATTTACTTATCCGAATGTTCCCACACAAAAACATCAAGCACAGATACACTTGCACTCTATGACTCATCCCTATCTGTCCACAATGCCGCACAAAGAATACAGGGACCCTCGCTGGCATAAAGTTGCTGCTGCACCAGGCAATTCCTACAGCATCCCAATCCAAAATAGGTTTAGTGCACTGTCTACCCTGGACTTTAATGATTGACAAGAGAACGATCAGTCCGAAGGGACAACTATGTATACATCAACTTCAGAGGGGCAGGCGATAGATAGCAATCTAGACAGAGAGGAAAAGGACATAGTAACTGTCTCTGACAAACACATTTCTATTCCTTTTACCCGAATGGGATCGACCGATGTGGCCAATCCATTACAAGTAAAAATTAGTGCTGTGCCACCGGAAAACCTATTAAACCCATTCCCTCTAGTCATAACTCACCTACCTCCCTAATACATCTAAAATTTTGGAACATAGCTGGCTTGCTGGCTAAAGTGACGAACCCCAACTTCCTGAACCAAGTTAACACGAGCAGTATTATCTGTCTCCAGGAAACTTGGGCTACCGACCCAATACACATAATCGGATATAAGACCTTTTTTCCCCAGCCAAAAAATCTCCATCTGGAAGAAGTAGTGGTGGTCTAATTACCTACATAGCAAATACTCTATGCAATGAGGACATTCTTCCTCTGAAATTAAAAGAGAACTATCAAATAATTATTCTAAAGAGAACTAATCAGAGGATATATGTTGTAGTAAATTTCTATAACAACATGAAAGTAGACGACTTGATTAACCTTCTCTCAGAGATCTCCCTAGTTCTTCAAGATTTAAAGGAGCAATATGTTAATAAATCATGTATAATACTTTGGGGTGGTGACTTTATTCTCCACCTATGCGGAAACAATAACACTGATAAGTGTGGAATTGAGAAAGATGATGGCAACAGAATAACACACTTCACACACTCGATTGAGGGCGAAAAAATGAACGAGGTCATAACAGAATTAGAACTGGGCTTCGCAAATGAACTGAGGTCTTTTCGAGTACCCTTCACACCAACATTTAACGGTAGGGGACTAACGAGTCTGATAGACTATGTTTTGATCTCAGCACATAAAGGCCCAAATATTGAATTATTTGAAGTAGTTAAAAACCCGCGATCCCTTCCCAATTATAATCGCCTTGAGTGATCTGAAAAATCAAAAAGAACCTGACATATTGACAATGTTGGACCAACAAAATCTTGAGCTAGGTTCTTTGAATGGATATACTTTAAAGTGGGGAAACATTGATAAAAAAGCCACTACTTCAGAAATAGTCACCGAATGTAAGGCAGATATCTTAATCTGCCTAGGGTGTGAGATAAAATGTAGCGACGTAATAACTAGCTTTAATGCTATTTCACAAAACATAAAGAAGGCACTTACTAGATCCCATAAACAAAAAAATCAGGTGAAGAAAGGCTGGTTTAGCCCAGCCTGTACTAAAGCATACTCAAAACTAAAGAAAGCGCTAGGAAGGGACAAAAGAGACAGAGAGGAGGTCATTAGCCTAAGAAAAGAATATGCCCTAGCTCTAAAAATTAGAAAACAAGAGATAAAAGCTGATTTATGGGAGCGTCTTAGGAAAAGTTCGGAACTCAAAGACAGCGCAGAGTTTTGGCAAATAGTAAGGTCTCCATATCTTACAGACAAAGAGGATCTATCATCCATTGATATTGCAATCACCAATAACGAATGGGTAAACCATTTTTCTACAGTTTTTAGTATAGGGAAATCACACGGTATGGATTATATAGATTCATTGAATCAAGTTACTTATCAACTAACTTTGCACTTTACACACGACGAGCTAAAAAAAGCACTAAAGTCCTCAAAAACAGGTAAAGCCCCAGGGCCAGACGGGGTTCCTGTTGACATTTTTAAATATGAGGAAGATCTCTGGTCCCCGCTCTTGACGAATGTCTTAAATGCTATCGCAGAAGAAGGCCTTTTAAAATCATGGAAAACATCAGTACTTGTCCCGATCTTTAAAAAGGGAGACCGAAACTGCCCGACCTGTTACAGGCCCATTTCACTCCTGGACTCTCTTGGGAAGGTCGCCGGTCGGATCGTTCTCGAGAGACTGCAGGAGTGGTCAGCTACGCAAAACATCATATCAGAAATACAGTACGGATTCCGAGAGGGGTTAGGTACTGTAGACCAAGCATTAAACCTGTCTTTATTGGCAGGAAAATATGTGGAGGCCAAGGGGACTGCATTCCATATGGTGTATGTAGATTTGTCCGCAGCCTTCGATTGTGTTATACACTCGAGGCTGTGGAGAATCATTTTAACAATGGGAGTTGACCCTTCTATCATGGACTTCCTTCGAGAACTTTACACCGGAACAACAGGTAGAGTGAGATTCGGGACTAAGGGCCAACTCACAGAAAGTTTTAGAGTGGAAAAGGGGGTCAGACAGGGATGCGCGCTGGCCCCCTTTTTATTCACCCTCTATACAAATGGGCTTGAGGCCGCCATGTTGGAAGGAAGCAAAGATCTCCCCTCAGTTGGTCGTCGGCAGATACCTGCTTTGTTATATGCCGACGACGCGGTCATCTTAGCTAGAACTCCTGTGGAATTACAGCGAGCATTGGACAAATACTGCGATTTCATGTTGAGCCTAAATGTGACCCTAAATGTAAAAAAAACTTTTACCATGCACACGGGGAAAAAAAGTGCAAAACCCAAAAGACTATTTGTGAAAGGAGAAGCACTGGAAAGAACACCAACATATCAATATTTGGGAATCGTAATCGATGAAAACTTTAAGTGGAAGGCAGCAATCAATGCCAGGAAATTGTCCTTTTTAAGTGCAACCACGGCATTAAGATCACTTGCACAAAAACTGGGCCAGAAACCACCGTTAGAAATATACAATGCGAAATGTGCCAGTACCGCCATCTACGGGACAGGGATATGGGGTTTCGCAAATGTGATTGAACTACAAAAGGTGGAGAATTCTTTTTTGAGATTCTTACTTGGACTACCGAAAAATTCTTCCACATATGCCTGCCATGTAGAGTTGGGCATAGACTATTTAGAAGACATCATAAAAGCCCAGCCAGTAATGTTATGGCGCCGAATTTGGGTTACTGAACAATGTCACCTAACAAGATCCATTGTACAAGACATTCAGACACTTGATCATTACAGAAGGATAAAATGGTTAGCTTACGTTAAAGCCCTCTTAACAGATATCCATTATCCCTAAACAATATCTCAAAGGAAGATTTAAAGAAAGCATGCCTTGCACATCTGCACCAGGTACATCTGCTAAAAGAGATTCAGAAACCTTCTGTTCAGCAGAGTCTATTGGTACAAACTGTGTTCTCCGTAGAACCTTATTTGACGTATAGAGTAACCCAATTCGAAAAATTGCTGCTGACACGCTTCAGGTTTAACATGTTCCATTTATTGATCTCCTTTCCCATTCAGAATGACTGGTCATCAAAATTATTAGCATGTCCTTGTGACTCTCAATCAAAACAGTCAACTATACATACAACATTATTTTGTAAATTCCTTATGGCACCCCGGAGGCACTGGCTATTGCCCATATTAAAACATTGGGGCTTACGCCAATGCCGTCCAGCATATTTGGCGCTTCAATATCTTGAAAACGAATTAATAGCAAAAGCGATTGCACGCTTTCTTAAATTTTGCATACGCCATCGCTCTAATCTTTGATATTGATGAGTTTCTAAATTATCCTAATTAAGATTTGATGAATTGAGCACAAAGATTATACATCATAGCCAAGTCTCTAGGAACAGTGTGTTTTTTATAAACTGTTTTTTTTTTGTTTTTTTTAAATAGAACAGTAATAATTAATATCTGTTTTTTTAACTGTTTTTATAAATTGAGCAACTGTCTAAAATGTATTTTATGAACTTTTATGGTGTTTCTATCATTATGAAAAACCGAATAAAGTTGGTTTTGATTTGATTTGATTTGACTTAGGTGCAAGTTTTGTAAAGAATCGGTCCCTTGGGGGGCACAGCGGCAGTTAGTGGTAATTCCTCTACCAAATTGCCAATTTGGGCTTCTTCAGCTTTAATGCCCCTTGTGCTCTTCCAGGGATCCAAACCCCTGACTGTTGGAGTCACTGCTTCAGTCCCGGTCTGGTGGATGACAGTTCCCTGAGCCAGGAGCCACAGGCACAGTCCTAACTTCGTTTGCCCAAGTTGCAGCAGGTGCAGTCCAACCGACGTGCAACCTCTTTTTGTGTGGTCCAAGGGTTAGCAGGGCAGTCCTTATTCAATCCTTGCTCCAGTTCCGATGTGAAGTGAGGTTCAGGGTGCCAAGGGTGCCATATTTATCCTTAAAATGTCCTGAGAGGACTCAGTCACTAGCCAACGAGTTAGCAGTTCTCCTCCCTCTTGGTGATGACGTCCCTGCTATATGTGGCATCTGACAATCCCAGAGTGCACTATTCTGGCTACTCTCAAGATGTCTGAACAGTTACTGTGAGGAACTTGGTAGCCCACCCTAGAGTTGTGGCTACCTATAGGCTACACAGCCACATGAAAACCGGGTTGGGAACATGTCTTCCCTCTCTGACCCTCTGTCTAGCCAGCCTACCTGAACAAATGGCAGCGCTCAGGAGTATAATTGCCATTTTCACCTTTGAATCTCGGCTTTTGAGCTAATACCCTAGGTGTCATCCTGCAAGGGGGGCTACCACATCTCCCTGCAGCAGGGTACTACTGTTTATAAACCTGGGACTTGTTCACAGTACTCCACAGATGGGCAGAAAGCTTTCTGGTGGCCAGTGCCCCTGTGAGCAACTGGATCACCTAAGTCACAGAGTGGCAGCTTTCTAAAAGTTGCTTTACTTTAATAGTGACATTATATTCGACCAGGGAATCAGGTCAGGTTTAATGCCACAATTGTTTGATACCTTACAATACCCAGTTAGGGAGTCCCATTCAGAAGTTATCCATGCTCAACTGCAAGCCGGTAACCATGTTTTAGCCAATGGGGCTACTAGTTTTTCGCCGGTAAAACAAAAACTTTAGGGGTTTCTCTGCTAAGACACTTATATGCATACATGTCACACTTAATAATATACAGCTCCCTTCCTCAGGGCTCTTTAGGCCTTCCTTAGAGAATACCTACATACATTGTTAAGATAAGTGATGATTTTACCATTAGTTGTAATGGCATAGTCGAATTGACAGTTTGACAACTGACCTTTCAATCTGCAGTGGCAGGCTAGGAGCCATTTTATATCATTTTTCAAACACAGGGTGGCACAATCAGTGCTGTAGCCCTGGGTGGACACTCGGCCTTACATGCCCTTAGTTTACCATATACTATGGACTAGGGACTAGGGACTTATAAGTAAGTCTTTTTTTACAAACCTTTGTAAAGGGTTAGAACACTGGCACTGAGATCTGGTTAGCAGGCCTCAGGCCACTCCCAGCATCAAAAAACCAGCAGCAGGTAGTCCAAATTGGGGAAAAAGTGTGGGAGGGGGTGCTGCAAAAAGTCTTACAAGAGGTTTTCACTACCAGCACATGTAGAGCTTAAATGTACATGTCCAGCTTTTTAAATACACTGCACCTTGCCCTCTGGGCTGTCCAGGGCCCAAACAAGGGGTGATTTGTATGCATTGAAAGGAAGGTTTGGGCCTGACAAAAGTTTATTTTTCCAGGCAGTCACAAGGCAGCTTAAAACTGCACACACAGACTGAAAAGCCAGCCTGAGACATGTTTGAAGTACTACTTATGTAGATCGCACAATAAGTATTGCAGGCCCACTAATATCATTTCATTTACAGGGCGTGGGTACATGTAAAATCAATTTACAAGGGACTGATGCCATTTGGGAACAAGCTAATGTTACCATGTTTTAAGTAGTGTGCACATGCACTTTAGCACGGTTAGCAGTGGTAAATTGAGATGATTTCTAAGGCCAGCAAAAACGAGATCAGCAAAAATAGAAGGGATGCAGGCAAAATGTTTTGTGGAATACCACCGTAAGGCTTGCAGGATCACCAACCTCTCTCTTGCTTGTTACAAAATATAGGAATCTGGGGCCAGATGTAGGTATCCAAATACCGGTCGGTAACCGTTACCGACCGGTATTTGGATACTGAGATGTAGGGCATCTTAAAATGCAGATTCAGTAATTTTACCGAATCGTAATTTTACCGATTTGGTAATATTACTGAATCTTTATTTTGAGATGTAGGTGGCACTGTAAACAGTGCCACAGGGCTTTAAGGATTCGTTATTTACCAACGACTATTAGTTGGTGGTAAATAACAAATACCTGTGTATATGCAAATCTGTGCATCTACACCTGTGCCATGTGGCACACATACATGCCCTTAGGGCACACAAGCCCTATCAGGGGTGCAACATGGTGTCAAAGTGACACCCTGCCACCCTTGAATTATTCGGTATTTACCGAATCGGTAATTACCGATTCAGTAATTGAATTCATTCATTCCTATGGGCCTCCTGGCCCATAGGAATAAATGGCAATCACCGAACGGTAAATACCGATTCGGTAATTACCGAATCTTACCGATTCGGTACAAAATACCGAATATTTACCTACATCAGATTTACCGATTCTAAAATACCAAATCGGTAAAATTTGGTATTTTAGAATCAGTAAAAATGATTTACCTACATCCAGCCCCTAGGCATTAATGACATTTATGAGAAAAACATTAGACATCCTGAGTGGTTGTCATATTTATGTTGCATGCAATATTTATAATGCAATTGTAGAATATGTGAATGTGAACACCTGCTGAATTGTACAAATGTTCTACATCGAAAAAACACAAGGATTGTTAAAAACATATTTGAATGGTATATTTCAGGAGTTTTGCACATAACAATTAACTAATATATCAAGTTCCGCTCACACAGAATCATACGTGCACACACCCCCATACAGGGCTTGACTCCCCATATGAGGACACAGGAGAGCATGAAGGCTACTATTAAGGGTGGATGAATGGGAAATCAGCCATGAGGAGTGAACACAATTTTCTTGCAGACACATTCATAATCTGCCTCCAAATGATCCTGGAGAAGGCCAGAGTGACTTTCTGCAATCCCTCTGTACATTTTTGAGCTTATATCAAAACATTTCCCACTGCTGCTTTAACCCAGTCCTGCGCTGTACCCACATGGGCACCGGCACAAACAATCAACTCCCAGAGGCAAATGTAATCAGATATGCATAGGTGCAAAGGCACATACTTTCCCTCCTCTAACCAACAATCATAGACACTAACAGACACTACTCCTCTTAATGCGTTATCATCCAAGTTTTTAGAATGAATTAGATGTAATACCATAAAATATTTAAAACACATAGTTAATTTAAAAACAATAATATTTCAGTTGTGTTACAGATATAATCATCACAAACATTAGAACACGCAAAATATTTCTTCATTATATACCCTGTGCCAATTCCAAAGGAAGACACCTGTTCCTAAGAGTTCAAACATTGAATCTCATAAAACAAGGCAGTTTCAAAGTGTAGTGGCTGATGTGCTGATGATAACTAGTTAGAGGATTGTGTTCAAGATAGCATAGTGAGCCTTCTGGTTTTGAATTGTATCTTCTGGTCCATCAGAGCATTGTACACTATACAGAAAAAAAACCTTATGCCTTCTCCCTAATTTCTTTCTGCCAGGTTCAGACAAGGAAAGATTTGTGTTCAAAAAGGCATCCAGAAAGCTGTTTAAAAAAGGAGTGTTTGCAGAGAGCTTGAGCCCAGAGGAGTGGCTGAGCGATGAACTCATCGATGAATTTAGTGATGATTCTGATGATCAAGAATCCGAGGAGCAGTTTTCTGGCGAGTTCCAGCTTTCTGAATCAGCCCAAGTTGGTCAAGATATCAATGTAGCCATAGCAATCAAGAACCCAACCTCTGAAAACAAGACTGTCAACGTGAAGATCTGCGCCTATGCGATAACATACACCCGTACTCCTGGGGCGACGATCATCAAGCACTCAGTCCATCTCCAACTCTCACCTAATGAAGGTATGGTCAGAGACTATCCAGTCACAGAACACAAATGTCTCTTGTTGACTCAATCTATCATAGTTACACTCCAGTAGTGCAAAGATGAAAAGACCACTAGAGCAAGATGTGTTCATATAAAGAATGTGGCAGATAAAAACCTCAAATAATTTCAACTGCCTAGAGATGATAAAAGGTAACATTGATTGGTCTTTATAAAGACAACGTTTATGGGGATCTAATAGTAAGATAGTTAAAAGGACTGGAAAAAGCTCTAGTGAGTTAGGCCCTTTTTCATTTTAAGCACTGACCTTTAGGTGTCACTGAGCACCCCAGATATGTTACGCCTTTATAAAGCGACAACAATTTACGCATGGATCTATTTTTGGCAGGTTGCCAAGTTACACTCAATTATAACACCCTCTTTAATGCAGGTCAGATGAACGAGATGAAAAAGTGGGCTGTTGTACATTTCTTTCTCTCTCTTATAATGCACAACACAACTAGGCAAATGAGACAAAGGATGGGCAACATTAGGATAATTTCCTTATTCTGGAAGACCTTTTAGACCTTGACAGTTTATGTAGTCAATATAGAACCACAATATATCAACATTCCTCTTATTCTTTGTGAATTCATTCTGAAAATTTGAAGGTATGGCCTCACACATCGCCTGAGTGTCATACTTCATCATCGGACATCCTTGCTCCCCAGAGCAGGGCCAGCTCACCTGTGAAATTACAGGAAGTACATATGGATGAGGGGTAGGTGGGAATCCAAGAGGAATAAGAGCTAAACATCCCAGGAACCTTTAATCAGGAACTACCTTTATTCTGTTCTGTTTATTCTGTTCTGAGGAAAACAAGTTGAATAAAGGCTGAAGCATGTCTAGGAGTCATAATTACTCCTGCATCTAGTAGGTTGACATGTTTCAGCCAATGGTCCCATACAAGGGCTGCGGCTTTCATCATGACGAAGGACCCCTATTCCTTATATTACTTTGCAAGCATATTACACATACAGCAGGCATACACAATACTCATTTGTATATATCTTCTTTCCTGCTAAGTAGAGGAACGCTTCATCAGCATGTATTTAGAAGGTCCGTAAGCTAAACTAGGGGAAACCCTCATAGAGGAGTACATTCGGGGTGGCCTTGTAGTAAAACATTAGTCACAGATTGCACCCTGCTTTTTCACCAACTACAACATCTGTCTCCGATCAAAGGTTAACTGTAATCGATTATTCCTCATCTAAGCTCAATGTAGCAATTGTATTCAGAGAAACACATGCACTTCATTGTGATTAAGCACTGGGTGATTGTAATGAGCCTTAAAGATGCATGACTTACTGCCCTCTTAATCCTTTTTCGAAATTCACTATATGCAGTCAACATTAGAGAAAGCAATTTCCAAATGTCTACCATGACTAACTATGCATGTGCTTTTACGTAAACGTGTGTTTCACTTCAGAGATATTCAGAATGTCAGTAAAATTGGTTCCCGAATTCACAGCTCTGTACCGCATGGTCTGAACATCAGGAGCACAGTCTAGAAACGTTCAAGTGTGTCCACCCCTTTTATGTAGCACCACCATAAATACCACCTTAAGGTACTGTTAGGTTCTTACTACTGCTCCCAGTGTTATTACTATGTGACCCTACAAACTCCTATTCTATTTTTCATCAAAATTCATTATGAGACGGAAGTAAAATAGACATGGAGGCTAGTGGTTAGAGAAATCTGTTTGAGGTTCCTTTAGTGAAGAACACTCTGTGGATTTGTGGACTAATCATGCTATGGATTTATGACTATATAGCACCACATTCCCCAAGGTGCAAACATTATCTGTTATCAGCCGCGGCCGGAAGTGGGAGTACCGGGCGGTGACAAGGGGAGGGGGAGGGGTAGGGTGGGGGGGTAGTAATATATGGATTATGGACTTTAAAAGGTAGGTAAACATAAAAATAAATAAAACTAATTTGTTGCACACACTGCATCACCAAATGCGATGCAGTGAGTGCAACAAGTACCGGCCGGTACTCACACTACCGGCCGTGGCTGTCTGTTATTAGAGGTGGGTGGAACTCGCAGAGTTTCACTCTGTGGATTTCCACAGAGTTCCATGAAAACTCTGCGTGATTCCATGAAGTTCTGCCAGTAGACAGAAACGCCATGTCACACTGATTTTTAGCACAGGAGCTTGCTCCACACTGAAAAATCAGCAAGAACAGCACCACGTGGTGTGCCAGAGGGCCCTGCTTCTTTTCTGCTGCTTGAGTAGATTTTCTACTTGAGCTGCACCCACACAAAAGAAAAAACTCTGCCATGTGGCAGTTGGCAGAATGTTGCCACAGCTCAGTGTTACAAGCGTAACAGCGAGTGGGCAAAACTCTGTGAACTCCGCTGGCAGAGCGGAATTTATCACCCACTCCTATCCATTATGAGAACATTGGCCCACAAATTACTTTTGCCTCATTGTTTGCAAAACTAGCATATAGAGGTCACTAGGTGAGGACTCTTAACAGTCTAGGAATGATTGGCAACATTGTTTAAATTGTGACAGTGGTTGCATTGGTGGGCACCCGTGTTCATTGTTGTGGTCAGAGACTAATTATTCATCATCAGAGTTTGACATTGAGTAAGAGAGAGAAACAAAGAAAACCGAGAAGGAAGAAGAAAAGAAAGATAGCAAATCAGTGGCAAAGTTATAAAGAAGGGGTAAATAGAGGCTTAAAGGTCCGGCCAGAGTGAAAAGAAGAGTAAAGAAGGGTAGGATTGTGAACGAAGGAGGCATTAGGTGGAATTAAAACCTGCAGACTTAGGGTTTAGGTTCGGCTGATGGATACTCTGTCACAAACGTGACATCTGTCTGCCTCATCACAGGTGCATTACATCCTAATGCACTAGTAATAAGGTGGATTGTATTAGGTATCATGTTTGTGATGGAGTACCATTCAGACCCGTAGTATGCAACTATTCAATGGGGCCAGTGGCAGGATCCTAAGAAAAATATTTGTCCCACTCCACTTATTATTTTAAGAATTAACGACTGGATTTAAATCTCCTTTTTGGAATAATAATGTGTGTTTTTTATATATATCTTTCTATCAATTGTTTCTGTCGTTTAATAGTGGTGCAAGAAATACCCCTAGCCAGGTTATGGTGGGAGATTGGCTACAGAATTGTATATGTGATTTAGTAGAATTCCTTTCCAAAAACCTTACTAGAACTACTCCACGGAGACACACAAAACGTATCCCGCTATGCCCATTGATCACACTTCAAAGCATTATTTCCTGTGAGGAGTAGGCAGGGAGCACATTTTTAGCCTCACTCACAAAGTTGCCCAATGTCATAATTTTCGCCTGTGGTGAAAGTGTACAAATATTTTCCACTTTGAAAGTCTTGACCTAAGTCAAAGGTAATTCACATCTGATGCAAGGCTGGATATTCTGCTCCAAGATGTCTCTTAGTTTGGACAACTTGTGTAGGAAGTCCTGTTTCATCATTTCTCACCTGCGATTGCGTGAGAGGGAAGATTGCATTTGCACATGCAAACGTGGAGAAAACTTGAATCTCTGCTATGTCCACAGAGATGGACCTTTATTTCAAACTGAGAATAAAATCTTACTTTCAGCAATATAGAAATGACTGTGAAGCACAATTTGCACATGAGAAAAGTAATTTTGCAAACCATAAAGGTTTATAAAGAACTTGGTAAAGTTACAATCTCCACTTAAATCAGTTAAGGATAAATCGGTAGTCACCTGAATACAGCGCATATGAATGTAATCCAGGCAATTCAATTCAGCACATGCTGACACATGTTATTAAAGACAGCAAATGCAACATGAACTAAAATTTAGATGCCATAAAGGAAACTCCCTAACGCTAAGCTAAGATTGTAATGTTATGTTAATAGGAACTTTTATAGCACTCATTCACCAGCAGGTTTCTTGGCACTGGAGGAGTTGCTTTCCAAAAGGAGTTACCAGTAAGGATTGTCCAGGTCTAGCTGTAAGTTTGGGTGAAGAGCCAGGACTTCAACATCCTCCTAAAGTGAAAGAGGTCTGACTCGAGTCTACATGGGGGATGAAGAGTGTTCCAGAATTTGGGTCCTAATATTGAGAAGTCTGAGTCTCCTATTCTTTTCCGTCTAAAATTTGGGACCTCTAAGTAGTTTATGTGCATAGATCCTAAAGTACCGTGGGGGATGTACTTATGGATTTTTGATGAGATGTACTCAGGGCCAGTACAGTGCAAGGCTTTAAAAAAATACAGCCCACTTGGAGCGTTGCTCCACTGGAAGCCAGTGCAACTCTTTTGGCAGTGGCTTGATGTGACATCGTCCGCCTTGTTGATATATAATTCTGGCTGCCTGATTTTGTATTAGCTGCAGACGATGTATCTAATTGCGCTGATGACCTAGGTATATAGAGTTAGCATATTCAATTCTTGACAGAATCAAGTAGATGACAATTTATACATGCCTCTGTGCTGAAAATTCACCTGATTTTCCTCAGTTTCCACAGTTGGAAGAAGCAAGCGGAGATGACTGCTCCAATCTGTGTGTTCATGTTTAGGTCTGAGTCAATGTGTATGCCTACGCTTTTATCAAGTTTTTTACTGCAGGAGGTGGGCCAGTGGTCGGGGGACCAATTGAACTTTATTGTTTGGGATAATGATTTCAGTTTTTTCGGCATTGAGTTTTAGTTGATTATTGTTCATCAATTTATGTGGATTCTTTGATGGGGAAGACTAGCTGCATATCGTCAGCATAGTTGTAGATTTGCACTCCCATCTGCCATAACGCGACAATACGAGGGAAAGTTGCAAAGTTTGAAGCAGCTGGTGTCTACTAACATCATCAAAACAACCAAATCAAAGTTGAACTTAGGAGAAATGTACTTGTTCTAAAAGGTATATCTATGAGCAGAAATATAAGAGCCATTTTGCCTCAAGAGAAATAGAGAGAATGTCCTCCTGCAAAGGTTGACTAGGGCAAGTGCTGACTAACTAAACTCAGTTTCAGGCAGTTAAAACATGTCATTACATCCAAGAGATACATTCCCCAGGTTCCTACAGACTAAGAACCAACCGAAAATCAATCTTCCCACTGTACTTGGTGTTGGCTTCCTTCTCATGGATAATATAACACCTGGGGCCATATTATTAAGCCCCAGCGATAATTATCGCTAAGCGCACTTAGCGCTAGGATAATTATTGCTGGGTAGCGTGGATTTTCATCACTGAGATAGCGTGCTATTAGCAACGCTTATCTCAGAAGTGATAAAAATCCTCGCGCTAACTGCCAAATGAGAGATTATCGCTGGAAAACCAATGATAATCTCTCGAAGTTTGGCGTTAGCTTGATGATAGGGGCTCACAAACTTAGCCATGATATCCACCTTCCATAGGATATCATGGCTAAGTCAGAAAAATACCAGATGTAAAAAAAGCAGCGCTAAACGCGGTTGGCGCTGCTTTTTTTATCACTAACAGGGTTAGCGATATCCTTGATAATAGGAGAAATGTCGCTTAACAACATTTCTCCTATTATTTTTCTCTGGAACACCCCCTTTGCATCTCATTAGAGATGCAAGGGGAAGCGTAGAGAAAAAGGGTGCTAACATGCAAATTTGCGAGTTAGCACCCTGTTGCTGATAGGGAGATAATTTTATCTCAGCTTTCTTGGCTTTTAAAGCCCAAAAAGCAGAGATAAATCCCTTGATAATATGCCCCCAGATTCTTACATTATTGTGCCTTCATGATATCTAGCAAAAGACCTCTACCTCCCATAATGTGCAGGTTCTGAAATCACTGTTCAACCACTTAATTTGCAGCAAACATGAACTTTATACAGCAAGGTAATCAATCAAGCCTCAATCAAGTAGTATATGAATAGCGCGGTTAAACACCCCAGGGGGTATCCAGGTGCTCTGCTGCAGGTATCAGTTGAAGAGCTGGGTCTTGAGTCCCTTCCTGAAGTGGTTCAATGAGAGTGAAGTGCAGAGGTGGAGGGTAAGGGTGTTCCAAGCTTAGGTGGCAAGGTGGTAGAAGGGGTACACAGTCAAAATATCGAGTTAGAAATATCGATGTACCAAAATATCGAGTCAATAATTTCGAAGGTGCAGAATATCGAAGACAAGACTATCGTTGGACAGAATATCGACCCTAAGGTAAGTAATATCGAAATACTTAATATCGATGTAAGTAATATCGAAGTTAGTAATATCGATAGCATATATATCGATGTTACTAATTTCGATTACACTAATATCGATATTTGTATTATTTCTGTAGTTTTTTATTATGTATGTGTTATATGTTTTACTTAAGTAATTAAAATAAGTACTATTATATGTGTATTACATATATATATATTAATACATTTATTTATAAGTTAATTATATGTTTAATACCAGAGCGGGTTGTGGGTTTATAGGGGAATAGGGTGGGAAGTAATTTAATTATGTTAAATTGATTAATAATTAGTAGGATGTATTAATAAATTGTAATGAATTGGTAATTATTTTTAAATAATTGGAATATAATTTAACTTAATTTATTAATTGACAAATATGTTCTGTAGCGGGTTATGGGTTTATAGGGAAATAGGGTGGGAAGTAATATAAATATGTTAAATTAATTAATAATTAGTTGTTAATATTAATTAATTATAAATATTTGGTAATTAAATTTAATTAATTGGTTAATCATTTTAATTAATTGATTAATTGACAAATATGTTTTATAGCGGGTTGTGGGTTTATAGGAGAAAAGGGTGGGTAGTAATTTAATTATGTTAATTTAAAAAATAATTAGTAGTTATTATTAAATAATTTTAAATAATTGTTAAATAAATTTAATTAATGTTCATTTCATTATAAATAATTGATATATATGTTCTGTAGCGGGTTTATAGGGGAATAGGGTGGGAAGTTATTTAATTATGTATAATTAATTATTAATTAGTAGGAATTATAAATTAAATTTAAATAATTGGTAATTATTTTTATTTAATTGGTAATTAATTTTAATTGATTGGTAAATAATTTTAATTAATTCATAAATAGATAAATGTGTTCTGTTGTGGGTAGTGGGTTTATAGGGGAATATGGTGGAAGTAATGTAAATGTAATTAAGTAATAATTTTTTTTAAATGATTGTTTTGTAAATAATCTAATTGTTAAATAATTATTAATTGGTAATTAAATATTATAAAATGGTATTTTTTAATATTTATTTTTGATTAAATATATTTAGGTAATCATGTTTTTTATAATTATGTATAGGTATTGTATATGGTTTAAAAAATGTTAATGCTCTATATCATTATTTAACTAAAACGCTTTTATTTATAAGTATGTTATTTTAACCCCTACGCTATCCAACATTTTCCCTAATGTTGCATTCTCTGGAGTTGGAATAGTAATTGTTACCCCAACGCTATCCTACACTTTCCCTACTGTTGTACTCTCTGGAGTGGGAATAGTAATTTTTACCCCTACGCTATCCAACCCTTTCCCTACTGTTGCACTCTCTGGAGTGGGAATAGTAATTTTTATTCCTACGCTATCCAACGTTTGCCCTACTGTTGCACTCTCTGGAGTGGGAATAGTAATTTTAACTCTACGCTATCCAACGCTTTCCCTACTGTTGCACTCTCTGGAGTGGGAATAGTAATTTTTACCCCTACGCTATCCAACGCTTTCCCTACTGTTGCACTCTCTGGAGTGGGAATAGTAATTTTTACCCCTATGCTATCCAACGCTTTCCCTACTGTTGCACTCTCTGGAGTGTGAATAGTAATTTTTACTCCTACGCTATCCAATGCTTTCCCTACTGTTGCACTCTCTGGAGTTGGAATAGTAATTGTTACCCCTACGCTATCCAACGCTTTCCCTACTGTTGTACTCGCTGGAGTGGGAATAGTAATTTTTACCCCTACGCTATCCAACGCTTTCCCTACTGTTGCACTCTCTGGAGTGGGAATAGTAATTTTTACTCCTACGCTATCCAACGCTTTCCCTACTGATGCACTCTGTGGAGTGTGAATAGTAATTTTTACCCCTACACTATCAAATGCTTTCTCTACTATTGCACTCTCTGGAGTGGCAATAGTAATTTTTACCCCTACGCTATCCAACGCTTTCCCTACTGTTGCATTCTATTGAGTTGGAATAGTAATTGTTACCCCAACGCTATCCAACACTTTCCCTACTGTTGCACTCTCTGGAGTGGGAATAGTAATTTTTACCCCTACGCTATCCAACGCTTTCCCTACTGTTGCTCTCTCTGGAGTGGGAATAGTAATTGTTACCCCAACGCTATCCAACACTTTCCCTACTGTTGCACTCTCTGGAGTTGGAATAGTAATTTTTACCCCTATGCTATCCAACACTTTCCCTACTGTTGCACTCTCTGGAGTGGGAATAGTAATTTTTACCCCTACGCTATCCAACGCTTTCCCTACTGTTGCTCTCTCTGGAGTGGGAATAGTAATTGTTACCCCAACGCTATCCAACACTTTCCCTACTGTTGCACTCTCTGGAGTTGGAATAGTAATTTTTACCCCTATGCTATCCAACACTTTCCCTACTGTTGCACTCTCTGGAGTGGGAATAGTAATTTTTACCCCTACGCTAGCCAATGCTTTCCCTACTTTTGCACTCTCTGGAGTGGGAATAGTAATTTTACTCCTACGCTATCCAACGCTTTCCCTACTGTTGCATTATCTGGAGTGGGAATAGTAATTTTTACCTCTACGCTATCCAAAGCTTTCCCTACTGTTGCACTCTCTGGAGTGGGAATAGTAATTTTTACCCCTACGCTATCCAACCCTTTCCCTACTGTTGCACTCTCTGGAGTGGGAATAGTAATTTTTATTCCTACGCTATCCAACGTTTGCCCTACTGTTGCACTCTCTCGAGTGGGAATAGTAATTTTAACTCTACGCTATCCAACGCTTTCCCTACTGTTGCACTCTCTGGAGTGGGAATAGTAATTTTTACCCCTATGCTATCCAACGCTTTCCCTACTGTTGCACTCTCTGGAGTGGGAATAGTAATTTTTACCCCTATGCTATCCAACGCTTTCCCTACTGTTGCACTCTCTGGAGTGTGAATAGTAATTTTTACTCCTACGCTATCCAATGCTTTCCCTACTGTTGCACTCTCTGGAGTTGGAATAGTAATTGTTACCCCTACGCTATCCAACGCTTTCCCTACTGTTGTACTCGCTGGAGTGGGAATAGTAATTTTTACCCCTACGCTATCCAACGCTTTCCCTACTGTTGCACTCTCTGGAGTGGGAATAGTAATTTTTACTCCTACGCTATCCAACGCTTTCCCTACTGATGCACTCTGTGGAGTGTGAATAGTAATTTTTACCCCTACACTATCAAATGCTTTCTCTACTATTGCACTCTCTGGAGTGGCAATAGTAATTTTTACCCCTACGCTATCCAACGCTTTCCCTACTGTTGCATTCTATTGAGTTGGAATAGTAATTGTTACCCCAACGCTATCCAACACTTTCCCTACTGTTGCACTCTCTGGAGTGGGAATAGTAATTTTTACCCCTACGCTATCCAACGCTTTCCCTACTGTTGCACTCTCTGGAGTGGGAATAGTAATTGTTACCCCAACGCTATCCAACACTTTCCCTACTGTTGCACTCTCTGGAGTTGGAATAGTAATTTTTACCTCTAGGCTATCCAACGCTTTCCCTACTGTTGCACTCTCTGGAGTGGGAATAGTAATTTTTACCCCTATGCTATCCAACACTTTCCCTACTGTTGCACTCTCTGGAGTGGGAATAGTAATTTTTACCCCTACGCTAGCCAATGCTTTCCCTACTTTTGCACTCTCTGGAGTGGGAATAGTAATTTTACTCCTACGCTATCCAACGCTTTCCCTACTGTTGCATTATCTGGAGTGGGAATAGTAATTTTTACCTCTACGCTATCCAAAGCTTTCCCTACTGTTGCACTCTCTGGAGTGGGAATAGTAATTTTTACCCCTACGCTATCCAACATTTTATATAATTAATTGTAAAAATATTAAAAGTAGATTTAATTTTTTATGTTTTGCACATTTTATTTATGTTATTGTTTTATGTTTGTAAGTGTATTAGTAAATTAGAATATAATTTAATAATTTATAAGTTAGTAAAATAATGATTACAACATATTGTTTAGAACATATATATTATATATTTACAGTATATATTTAATTAATATATTATTATTAGTATATATGTATTATTTATTAATTTTAAACATTATTAGATACTTATAACTATGTATATTATATTTATTAGTGTTATTTAATTTATTTTACAATTATATTTTAAAAGAAAAAAAAACGATATTTTTAACATCGATTCAACCCCCCGAGGCACACCCGCCCCAACCCCACATTGAACGGAACCCCCCTTGAGAGAGTCAAGACCTTCACATACTTGGGAGTGACTTTGACAGAACAATTCACATGGGACCAGCAAGTCTCTAAATCCTCCCTGAGACTAGCACAGATAATGGGTGGCATAGGCAGATTTTGCAGCGCCTCATCCTTTAAACCGGTTACCCCTGCCCTAGAGATATATAAAACACTGGTCAGGTCTGCAGCTTTATATGCAGCAGAACTCTGGGGACACACCAACATATGTAACCTAACGAAAGTGGAACATTCTTTCATGCAGCATTTGTTTAATCTCCCACAAAGTACGCCCCTGCTCCCATTACGCTTGGACCTGGGCCTGGAACCTATTACTGAGCTGGCGGCAGCCCGACCTCTGCTCTATTGGAGAAGGCTCTGGTCTGTCCTGGAGCTGGAACCGTTTAGAGCAGAATTCAAAATCATTTGGGGGCAGTTAAAGACCAAGAACATACCATGGCTGGCACATGTTAAGTCCCTTTTTTACCAAATCGGCCTTCCCCAACTTTGGGATACACCAGAGGATAGCTGTTTGAGGATCCAAAGGACTGTCCTGGTGGCAGCTGTAAAAGCGCACAACCTCAAAATGCTTCATTGCTCAAATTCCCTGGGCAGACTATCCAATGAGTTCCTCACAACCAAAGTTGAATTCAGGATGGAGGCGTTCCTGGACCTGGTGTAACCTCCACTGGCTAGAAAGCTATACATTCAACTGAGACACGGCTCCCTACCAGTCGGGGAATTCACTTCAAGATGGACAAAAGTGACGAAGGCTAATTGCCCTGCCTGCAACCATGCCAGGGAAGACATTATACATATCCTCTTTTTCTGCCCAGCATATGGTGAAATTCGGAAGTGCTGGATCATCCCACTTTGCAAAAATTTGGGCTTTAGGAACTGTGCTCCTGCCTGTAGAGTCTTAACCTATGACACTACCCCCCCCCCCATTGTCTTTGCTGTTTCCCGGTTTCTTGTCGGTATGTGGAGGAGAAGATCCGCAATAATCCATAAGGACTAAGGGACGATTGCTTTTACTTTTAACTACTCCTTTGATATCCATTGTTTAATAACTTTTTAACACGATGTATTTATATTTTAATACTGTGCTTGTATATATTTTATTGCACTTTTATGGTTTTTGACCGAAATAAAGTTATCAAAGTGAAGTATGAAGGAACAAAGATGTGAAAGACAAGGAAAAGGTCATGCTGCTCGTAGAAAGATGTGAAAAGTACATGCTTCTAGTAGATAGAAGGACGCTAAGGTGGGATGTTTGGCTCTAACATGTGGAAATAATTGTGCAGTGGCCCCAGATATCCTTAGGACGGGAAGAAGGAGGTTGAAAGAGTTAGTAATCTTCACTAACAGTTTCACGGAATGACATACTTCTGAGCCAGGCATGTGTAGAGGGGGCTAAGGAACCACCTCAATAAATTGCTATTTCTTGCTTGGCCAAGAGGAAGCGTGTGGAAACTAAGGGGCATATTATCAAGGGGGTTTATCTCCATTTTTTTGGCTTTAAAAGCCAAGAAAGCGGAGATAAAATTATCTCCCTATTACCTAGCTGTCGCTAACGCCAGTTAGCGACAGCTAGTAGGAGATAGCGACCATCTTGGGCCCCGCTTTGCATGTCAGAGAAATTTATCACTAATGACATGCAAAGTGAGCGTGCCAAGATGTTAGCGACTGGAAACAGTCGCTAACATCGCTATCTCCTATTACCAACTTTTGGAGATATTCGCGCTAAGCGCGAATATCTCCAAAAGCTAACACCTGGCCTGAGCAGTTCTTAGCCATGTTATCCAATGGGAGGTGGATAACATGGCTAAGAGCATTTGCTCGCTAATGCATGAATATCGCTGACTTTACAGCGATATTCATGCATTTCGGCCGATTTTTATCGCTTAGGAGATAAACTTTGATAATAGCAAGGTTCCTAAGCGACAAAAATCGCCGCAGCTCGGCGGTAAAAATATTGCAGCTAAGCCAAAATAGCGATAATTATCGCTAGTTGTTGGTAATATGCCCCAAGGTGGCTTAGAGAGTGGGATATGTCTCTGTTGTATGCAAAGAGTGCAAGAAGAGGATTCGGAGAGAGCTCAGTGTCGGTCATAGCCAATCTAGCGGTATACCAACAACAGATACTCCACTACCATATACTCACCTGTGCCCATAAACTCACTTTGAAGTAAACCGCTGGTGTCACAGTTTTTATATATTTTCACAATATTCAGGATTAGTTAGTTCATACTCCAAACTAACCTTTCACTGATCAAAAAGTTCTTTCCTCTGGTCAATGGACCATTAGTTGAACTAGTTAATGGTGATAATTAACATAACTCTAACTATTCTTTTATTTAAAGTAAATAACCACAGACTCAGAAAAGTTTAAATCTTTATCTAAATTAACTGTATGTGAACCATTTCAAAATACAGTGCAGTCACCAACATCCATAGGAGAGAAAATTCAATTAATTAAATCTAAAAGAACATTTACCTCGGACTCATATAATAATCACTGGTCAGAAAGGGAGAGGACAGAGAGAAAAGAACATTTGTAAATAACGAAAAATTATATTTACCAAGGATGGTGTGAAAGACCAACTCCCTGGCCAAAGGGCTGGTAAGGGTCCCCCGGGATAGGTCAGGAGATAACGACTTTAGGACAGGATTCAGGACAGGATAGTTGACCTCTCTAGAATGCCGACGATTGCGCCGCACCCCTCTCTGACACTCTCTTCCTTCTCGAGATTCTTCCGTGATCTTCTGATCTAACCCAATTAAATTGGGATAGAATGTTCTGCTTCAGGTTCTGCATTCGACTCTTCATCACATCTCACAGCATCTGTCTCAGCAACAGCATCTCCCGCAGCAATTCAGCACGCTCTTCTCTCACTAATTAAAGCTATCTTAATTATACTTTTCGTTTCTTCATGTTCCACCCACTAAAGTTTAAATATCGTAAAAATACAAAATATGATTGGTCAGGAAAGGGGTACCTCCATCACACCATGCTTACATGTCACACAAATTAGTTCAACTATTGTTCCCAAACCCATCCCTTTAATTTTATTCATAAATTTGATTCCCATATGCTTTCTCAGTTCACTTTGAAACAATATAATAACATTATGAATACGAGACTTTATTATTGAACTTCTGCACCTTCCGTTCTCATGCTGTAACACTTGTCCTTTGGCTCCCATTCAATCTCTTGGTCATCGTTCCGGGTTAACTTTCAGTGGACATATGCAGACCTCACATTGCTCAGCTTAATTCATTTATGCAAGAGAGGCCCAAATACACACTAGTGATGAAGTCAGAAAGACAAATATTAATTTCACAAATAAAGTGGTCGCAATGTATACCACCCACCTCTACTCTATTACCCTTTACTTATTAATACTTTTCCCGCATTAGCCTTAGTAAAATAGCTTGTTTTCGTTTCAAGTAAGCAAATGCCATGCACACGAGTCTTCAAGACTCCATTTTAGTGTCTTCTGCTCATTAACCAGAATTTCCCTCCAAGTGTTAGTTCATCATACTGCGTAGATGCAGTTGACACATGCGCACAACAGTTCCCCGTTTACAGTGGTATTAGTCCGTCTTCATTGTTATCCGCATTAGTACACACATACACAAGCTTCACTAACTCATGTGTTCATGTGGTGCATATTAGTTATTCACGAAACTTGTTTAATAACTTTGTTAGCGAGTTAACTAAGTGGATTGCTTTTGGGCAAGTTTCTTTTCTACGAAACCTTGCTTCATCATAACAGTAACATGCACAAAGACAGAGGCCCAGTACGCATATATCACAGGACAGGTCCAAGTTAGATGTGCGATGTCAGAGCCTGGGGCATGGCATTTAATGCAGATCACATCTAGTGGTGTCAAATTTAACAATGTCCGAGGATGAAAAATAAATGCGATGAATGAATATAAAGTGTAACAGTTTGTGTCCGTAGTTGCACAAAATACTCTCGATTTGTGAACAACAGAATGCCCATATATAATCCATGAGGAGGATACCCAGCTCCTCCGCCCATAATCCCCGTACCCCTATGGTGGTGTCAGGCTTAAGTGAGATGCACATACTATATGTAGCTGTGAGACTTTGCGAACGCCATCCCCATCAGTCGCAACAAGCGTAAAGGGGGAGGCGTCAGGGGGCAGTGGAAAGGTAAGGAGCAGAGATCGCAATATGTTATGAAGTTTCCAGATAATTACAATGATCCATGAAGGGTAGGGCAGGTTAATGAGGTTCCAGAGTTGGCTGTACAACATGGCCGCTGGAAAAAAGATCTCCCAAGGTGTTGAGGTGATGACGGCGGAATACTCATTGAACAAGCATTTCTCTTGGTAGCGGGAGCCAAGTATTATCAGATAGGGGTAGATCGAGGGAATAAAAAGGGCTCCCACCCAGCAGCTATCGCAGTGTATGCCACGCCCAACTAGTCGTGGACACTGTATGAATTTCATTGTCATCTAACGGAAGGCCTTTTGATACGATTAAAGCGTGTGGAAGATCACCCCGCTGGGACCGTTCTGATCTTAGATAAGGAATGCGGCATCTGGGTGGTACCAGCAGTAGGAGTACTGGTATTGAGCAACCAGATAGTGCAAGTAGAAGTCAGGAACCCCAAGACCGCCACGTTCACAAGGGAGAGTAAGGGTATTCCAGCAAATGTGCTGGAATCCATCAGTTCAGAGGAGAAGCAGAAGACCACACAAGGAGCAGAACAAACGTCTGGGGCAGTGGGATAGGAATATTAAAATAAAATAACCATAAGACGCCAGGGAGCATTACTATTTTCATGATGAATACACAATAAAAATTGACAGGGGCAGCTTGATCCAGTGATCAACCTGGGAAGCGAGTTTGGCTACTGCTGGTCCGTAATTAAGTTATGGAACTTGGTCCCTAACCCTATCGAGCCATA
The DNA here is from genome assembly GCF_964263255.1 of Lissotriton vulgaris. NCBI lineage: Eukaryota > Metazoa > Chordata > Amphibia > Caudata > Salamandridae > Lissotriton > Lissotriton vulgaris. The sequence continues at coordinate 1,543,647,674 of NC_141695.1, read as the reverse complement.
TAACCAAATATTTAGTACCGTCCGCTGCCTAGGTAAATGAATAGTCAGCTGGTGTCGGCTGTGCCACATCAGTCAACGGGAATAGTTCTGATTTGGCCCAGTTAATTTGGAGCCCGGACAAATTGCCGAAATGGATGACCTCCTGTACCAGGGGGGGACAAATTCTCCGACGGATGACAGAGAGATAAGTGGTCCATGGGGAAGTTGAAGACCGCAGTGCAAATGGCGGTCCTGCATATAACAGACCAGTGGGTCCATAGCTGGGGAAGTTGAAGACCGCAGTGCAAATGGCGGTCCTGCATATAACAGACCAGTAAGTCCTTAGCAATAATAAAATGGAGGGGGGAGAAGGGGGCAACACTACCTGGTCCCTCCTGAGATAGGGAACATTTCAGAGAGTGAATTATTGACACAGAGATGAGCTACAGGGTAAATATACAGAAACATAGGGTGATGAAAATTGGAAGGATTCTCAGTTTACCAAGATTTTGTTTTCAAGGTTCAAAAGAGATAGGGGCGGTAGAAGGAGCATGAGAGGGGGTTCTTTCCTGGTTTCAGCATGTGGACAATAAAGGCCTTGTGCATTGATGGGAGCAGGGTGCCAGTGGCCAAAGACTCTCTGTATAGCGCCTGAAGGTGGGAAGCCAGTAAGTGTTTAAAGGACTTATAGAAAGCCCCCGTCAGGCCATCCAATCGAAATGCTTTCCAGCAATCAAAATGGTTCACACAATTTCTTCGATGGTACTGAGCTCAGCAAGAAATTGGCACTGGCAGTCTGTCAGCCAGACCACCACCACCTCCTCAAGATTGTTACATATTTCAGTAGGAGGATCAGGGGCACATGAATAGTGTAGACTTCTATAGTACTGTTATAGTTATGCCACAAATCCCTCACATCCAGACGCCCGCTGACTCGATACCGAGCGCAACTCCATGATGGTGTTGTGTGAGTGGTTGGGTCTCAGAACTGGGGCAAGAGTGTGCCCCAGGTGCTCCCCCTTCCCATTATGATGAACCCTGACATGTTTCCCCATGAAGGCAACCTCTCTATCAGCAAGGTTGCAGAACTTAGTCAGCAATGCAGAGCAGTGAAATAGGCTGGGATCCCCTCCCGCAAAGGATGACTTGTCAATGTCTCGTAAGGCAGACTCGATACCATGCAATTGTGTGCGTATATCGCATAAGATTCTGATGTGCTTGGAGATACACGCTCTGCGAATAAAGGCCTTACAGGCTTCTCAGATATGGCCTGTGTCTCAACTGACCCTGTGTTCAACTAAGCCACAGCCATTTGGAACCTGCAAGTGAAGAAGGACCGGGCTATGATCCAACAATGTTATGTTATGTTATATTAATAACACTTCTATAGCGCACTGATGCCCCAGCAAAGGGGCGTCCCGGCGCTTCTGGAAGGGAATCCAGACACAACACAACAGAAAGATGGAGGAAGCACACTAAACAGAATCCTAAGAGGAATGGGGGAACAGATGCGTTTTGATGGCTCTCCTGAATTTCAACAGCTCATCAATTTCGCGGATGTGGGACGGTAAGGCCATAACTTCCTGCAGCCAAGGGTCCACATTCGCCGAGAGAAGTCAATAGTGCAGCCTTGTCCAAATGGAGTGGGGGTGAAATAGAAGGTACATTCTGGGGTAGAGGGGTAGCAGGAGTGCCAGGCGTCATGGAGCACATAGGTATCCACAATATGCCACAGCACATCCCATGCTCGGGGCTTACCACTAGGGAGTGCTCTTGTGGAGTCAATTCAAATTCAATTCAAAATAACTTTATTCGGTTTTTAAAATGAAAAACCATAAAAGTTCATAGAAATACATGTTTATACATTGATTCAATGAAAAAAAAACTGTTAAAAAGTCATAAGTTTAAAATACAGTTTATAAAATCACAGTATTTTAAAAAATGGGTAAACTTTTACTGCCATTCCCAATGGTCTCTTCATTCATTTAATTATCAGAGATTAGACCGATGGCGGATGCAAAATTTCAGGAAGCGTACAATTGCTTTTGCTATCAGTTCATTTTCAAGATATTGTAACGCCAGGTAAGCTGGGCCACATTGGCGTAGGCCCCAGTATTTTAGTATGGGCAATAGCCATTGTCTGCGGGGTGCCTCAAAAAATTTACAAAATAGGACTGTATGTATCGTTGACTGTTGTGATTGGGAATCGCAAGGGCACAACAGCAATTTTGATGACCAATCATTCTGTGTGGGGAAACAGACCATTAAATGGAACATATTGAACCTAAGGCGTGTTAAAAGTAATTTTTCAAATTGAGTCATATTATACATCAAATAAGGTTCAACAGATGGTACTGTTTGAACCAATAAACTTTGTTGTACAGAGGATTTATGGATTTCTTTTAGCAGACGTATTTGACGCAGATGTGAAAGACATGCTTTCCTCAGTTCTAATTTGGTAATGCTGTTTAGAGATGATGGATCTGTAAAATAATGTCCGTATCCCATGTCTTTTAGAAAGGCTTTTACATAGGCTGTCCATTTCATCCTCTCGTAGTGCTCAAGCGTCTGTATGTCTTGAATAATGAGTCTGGTTAGGTGGCATTGTTCAGTGACCCAGATTCTGCGCCATAGCATTATAGGTTGAGTTCTTATAATATTCTCTAGATGGTCTATGCCCAGCTCTTCATGACAGGCGTATGTAGAGGAATTTTTCGGTAGCCCTAGTAGGGATCTTAAAAAGGCGTTTTCTGTTTTTTGTAAGTCAGTCACATTTGCGTACCCCCATATCCCTGCCCCATAAATAGCAGTACTGACACACTTTGCCTTGTAGATTTTTAACATTTCTAGAGGTGGTTTATGTCCCAGTTTTTGAGCAAATGATCTCAAGGCCGTTGTTGCTTTTAGAAAGGATAGTTTCCTAGCAGTAATTGCTGCTTTCCACTTAAATTTGTCATCAATGACGATTCCCAAGTATTGGTAAGTGGATGTTCTTTCCAAAGCTTCTCCTTTCACAAATAGTCTTTTAGGTTTCAGGCTCTTTTTCCCCGCATGCATAGTAAAAGTTTTCTTAACATTTAAAAACAAGTTCAGACTTAACATAAATTCACAATATCTATCCAGCTCTCGCTGTAGTTCCACTGAAGTTCTGGCCAAAATGACCGCGTCGTCAGCATATAGCAAAGCGGGTATATGCCGACGACCAACCGAGGGGAGGTCTTTACTTCCTGCAAGCATTGCGGTCTCGAGGCCGTTTGTGTAGAGGGTAAATAAGAAGGGGGCCAGGACGCATCCCTGTCTGACCCCCTTTTCCACACCAAAACTATCTGTCAATTGGCCCTTTGTCCCGAATCGCACTCTGCCTGTTGTTCCGGTATAAAGTTCTCGTAGGAAGTCCACGATAGGAGGGTCTACTCCCATTTTCAGCATGATCATCCACAGCCTTGAGTGTATAACACAATCAAAGGCTGCGGATAGATCTACATACACCATGTGAAAGACACTCCCTTTGGCCTCTAAATACTTTCCTGCCAATAGGGACAGGTTTAACGCTTGATCTACAGTACCTAGACCCTCACGGAATCCGTACTGTATATCTGATATAACGTTATTAGTAACTGCCCACTCCTGGAGTCTCTCGAGAATGATCCGACCAGCGACCTTCCGAAGAGAGTCCAGGAGAGAGATAGGCCTGTAACAAGTTGGTGAGTTTCGGTCTCCCTTTTTAAAGATCGGGACAAGTACAGAGGTCTTCCAAGATTTTATCAGGCCTTCTTCTAGTGATGCATTTAATACATTTGTCAAGAGCAGGGACCAAAGTTCTTCCTCGTATTTAAAAATATCGACAGGAACCCCGTCTGGCCCCGGGGCCTTGCCTATTTTTGAGGATCTTAATGCTTTCTGTACCTCATCATGCGTAAACTGCAGGTTTAACGGATAGATGACTTGATTCAATGAGTCTGTTGTTTCCATATTATGTGATGATCCTAAACCAAAAACATTTGAATAATGATTTACCCATTCAGTGTTAGTAATTGCAACATCGATAGAGGGTATATCCTCCTTGCCTGTAAGGTATGGTGACCTTACTATTTGCCAGAACTCAACACTATCTTTGAGTTCTGAGCTTTTCTTTAGACGCTCCCATAGATCGGTTTTTATCTCTTGTTTTCTATTTTTCATTGCTAAGGCATATTCTCTTCTTAGAGCGGTAATTTCCTCCCTGTCTCTATGTTTCCTGCCCAATGCTTTTTTCAGTTTTGTGTGTGCTTTGGTGCAAGCTGAATTAAACCAGCCTTTCTTTGCACAGTTTTTCTGTTTACAAGATCTGGTTAGTGCCTTTTTTATCTTTTCTGTAATAGTATTGAAACTAGCTATTATATTAGAACTTTTTGCCTCATAGTCTAGACAAAGTGATATCTCGTTTTTGCATGCTGTAACTACTCCTGAGGTGATCGCTTTTTTATCAATGTTTCCCCATTTTAGGGTATAGCCGTTAAGAGAACCCAGCTCTAGGTTTTGTTGATGTAGTAAAGAAAATGTATCAAGATCTTTTTGTTTTTTTTGTTCTCTTAGGGCGATTACAATGGGGAAGTGATCACTTAAAGGGTTTTTAACTACTTCAAATGATTCTATATTTGGGCCTTTATGTGCTGAGATCATGACGTAGTCTATCAGACTCATTAGTCCCCTACCAATAAAGGTTGGTGTAAAGGGTACTTTGGAAGTTTTTAATTCGTTTGCAAAGCCCAATTCTAGTTCAGTTACAGCCTCATTCATTTTTTCGCCTTCGTATGAGTGAGTAAAGTGAGTTATCATATTACCATCATCTTCCTCAATCCCACATTTATCTGTATTATTATTCTCACATAAGTGGATATTGAAGTCGCCACCCCAAAGTATGGTACATGTTTTATTAATGAATTTCTCTTTTAAGTCTTGTAGAGTTAAGGAAATCTCTTGAAGAAGATTGGTCAGATCGTCTAGTTTCTTATTATTATAGAAATTTACAATAATATATAGCGTCTGTTTGGTTGTCTTTAGAATAACTATTTGGTAATTCTCATTTAGTTTAACAGGGACGATCTCTTCGTAGTGTAAGGCATTGGCTATATAGATAATTAAGCCACCACTGTTTCTTCCAGATGAAGATTTTTTTGCTGAGGAAAGAAAAGTCTTGTATCCCATTATATGTAATGGCTCAATGGCCCAAGTTTCCTGGAGACAGATAAGACTGCTCGCAGTCACTTGGTTTATAAAATTAGGATTTGTTACTTTGGCCAGCAAACCTGCTATATTCCAGAAAGTTATATGTATTGAAGAAGTACTTCTGTTATGTCTGGGAGAAGTTATCTTAGTTAATGAATTTCCCGGGAGTTCAGGACTCATTTTTGTTTGTACTAAGTTAGTTTCATCATTTGGTCCTATTCGATTTTGGGTATTTAGGGTATTCTCTACTGTAGAGTTTTGAATATCTATTTCCTGTGTATTGAAGGCACTATCTAACATCTGGCCTTCTGGGTTTAATGTATAAGTCACTAGTCCTTCGAGATGGATGTTTTCTTGTCAGTCATTGAAATCAAGAGTGGATAGTGCAGCAAACCTATTTTGTGTTGGGATGCTATAAAGATTGCCAGGTGCTGCAGCAACTTGTTGCCAGCGAGGGTCCCTGTATTCTTTATGTGGCATTGTAGACAGATAAGGATGAGGTGTGAAATGAGAATGCACCTGTGGTTGATGTCTTTGCATATGAACGTTCGGATATGTGAATTTGGGATACTGCTGTAAAAAGGGGGAATTGTTTTCGAGCATTAGATGGTGATCGAGAAAGGGAGTGGCTAAATTGGATTCCATTGTTGGTACATTAGTGATCAGATGTCTATAGAAGTACCCCAGCGGGAGTAAAGTAATGTTAAATTCCCAGACCGAGGGTGGAGGGGCTCTATTCAGAGTTTTCTCGGCCCATTGCGGATTTTTGAAGCTTATGGATACACAGTCGCCTTCGAATTTTTTCTTTAAAGGGCCTATCCATCCTACTCTCTGTACATTGTTTATTTCCCCTGTGCATTCTATTGGATAATTACAGTTTGTTATCAACCAGTGCAAGATCTTATTTTTCAAAGATGAGAAAGTTTCCTCTTGATCATGTCTGAGTCTAGGAACATTAACCAAAATCAATACATAAGCACCACATTCGGGAGGAAGATTGATTCTTGAAGGGATCTGCCTTGAATTATATGGTGGGTCATGTATTGGCCGGGGTTTTTGAAAGTTTGTGGAAGTAGAGATCGAATGATTATGTCTCTTTTTTTGTTCCTGGGATGATACTGTCGTCTTTCCTGGAGTAGTAGTTATAGCCTGAGTGCTAGTAGTTGTACTTAGAATTGGGCCATTTCCTGTAGTAGGGTTGTTTGTAGACTTATCTCTGCTTACGAAAGGAGCTGGATTTGGTTGTGGTTTTGTTGTTCTATCTACAGATGATGTAACTTTTTCTGTCTGTTTCGTAGTGGTGGTTTTGCTGGTACTTGTTTTTCCCGCTGTATTAGTAGGTGCAATGTCTCTAGTGGGAGTCTTTTTGTTAACAGCGATAATTTCCTCAAGTTTCTTTTCAATTCGAGTCAATCTAGATTCGATTGGTGAGATGAAGATCGCCAGGAGATTGCCAACTCTTTCTATTAGTTGATCGTCTTTTATTTGTTTTACTGATGCGTCAAGATTATTTATATACTCCTGGACCTTTTCCTGCATGTCTTCAGTTGAAGCCTCGGGTTGTTTTGTTATTCCACTAACTGTGGAATGTTTAGTTGTGGTTTTTCTAGGTGGAGCTTTGGATTTTTTACGTAATTTTGCAGCAGGAGGAATACTTATTATTGGTTGTTGAGTCTGTTTACGAATTGCGCCCTCTTCAGCGGGTCTTACTGATGTAGGACTATTCTCTCCTGTGTTTTCCGGAGTAAGATTTATGATTAGATCTGGTGTCTTTTCTAGATCGTTACTCGTATCAGAATCACAGTCGATCAGTGGATCTGTTGCTGATAAGTTGATTTCATTAGGAATGGTGTGAAGATCAGGCCGTATTTCTTGCGGACAGCCTGGTTGTGGCTCGTTGTGTTTGGCAGGAGTTTTTGCCAGCAAGATTTCGCCAAGGGAGGAGCGTTTAGTTGTTAATAGTTCGTGTGAGACCCTACGCTTGGCAGCTTCTAAATCTTGTGAGACTCTTCTTTCAAGAAGGGAGATGCTTAAGTCAATAGCGTCATGAGTTCTTGTGATGAAGTTGTCAATGGGGCCAATAACGGATGTACTATTTGCTGCAGCAGTTTTACTTCTACTTCCCCTGGTAGACATTGCAGTGTGGTCGTAGCAGGGCTGCAATAGCATGCACTCAATAGAGAAATCAGGGGTCTACCAGTAAGTGTAATGCAGCGGAGCCCTATGTCGAAATAGGTATTATCCTTCTGGGGTATAGTATACTAAATCGCAAAAGCGCTTTTTAGACACATACAAGTTGTATTGAAGGTTTACCTGTGAAGCCGCAGGGCAGAGATGTTAGGGGGGTGTACCCAACCCGACCTCCTCGTCCTCGGAGGGCCTCAGAGGGCCCGAGGGCCCCCCCTTTGCCCGGGCTTCGCCCGGCGTCCCGCGAGACGGGGGTGACGCCGGATTTATGCGCCTCCTGGTGCGCAGAGGTAGCGGTATGCGCCGCTAACGCTGCTGGGATTTGTAGTCCTTGTGCCGCGCCCACACTCCACTCAGCGGCCGGACCCCTGAGGTGGCTGAAGGGGTCGGGCGGCGGGGGGCGGGCGGGCTGTGTCGATGCGGTGTCCCAGATCAAAAAGGATGGCAGCGCCTGTGCTGCGGTAAGGCTCACATTTTTGGTTATGATTTAGTTTCAGTAAACACAACAGAGCAGACCAGTTCAGGGGATGGTGTATAACTATGCTTATCACTGTGAAACAAAAGGATGCACGTGTGCGCAAACTGTTGAGAAACATGTGCTAGAAACAGACCCATCAGCTTAGCTTTTACGCTGGAGTTCACGTCATGTGGGGGATTGTTTTTGATCATTCAACACCAAGGCCAGACCATATAGTGTCGGTACAGGAGTGAATGTCAGTGCTCTAGCCATGCGACTCACAGTAAAATAATCGTTAACAAAGTGCAGTGCCCAACGGAAAGTGATGGATAAAATTGACTACATAGACTCAGCACAAGGGTTCAAATGAAAGGCTATGTGTCAAAGTTAAAAACACGCCTGGTAGTAAGACTACCCTACGGCGCTGTGCAGGTCGGTCGACATGTTTCAGCCTGTTGGGAGGTTTTCCCGGCTTTCTTCAGGACCTAAGACATAGCTACTGCAACTACAAGGGATACGTGTCAAGTGCAAACTAACAAGAATGTACTAGAAAAAGTTACATATCTTTCAGGAACTTTAGCAATTGTATGTCCACTGCAAGGAAAGAAGCTTGTCTTCTTCCCAGCTTTGTGTGGGTGATGACCTCACCTCACCCGGCAACGGCTCGGGAGTGTGAGGCCCCGCTCTATCTGTCGGTACCTCCGATTTCGAACCGAGCAGATGGGGGAGGATTTAGTTTCACCCCCTCGACAGGGTTGACGCCGGATTTATGTGCCTCCTGGCGCGCAAAGGTAGCGGTATGCGCCGCTAACGCTGCTGGGATTTGTAGTCCTTGTGCCGCGCCCACACTCCACTCAGCGGCCGGACCCCCGAGGTGGCTAAAGGGGTCGGGCGGCGGGGGGCGGGCGGGCTGTGTCGATGCGGTGTCCCAGATCAAAAAGGATGGCAGCGCCTGTGCTGCGGTAAGGCTCACAATTTTGGTTATGATTTAGTTTCACTCTGGCGGAGTCAGTTTGGGCACACATCAGCATGTTTAGATCCCCACCCAGTGTCACATAGTCTGCATCTGAATAAATCATATGCGTCGATATATCATGAAAAAGTAATTATCATCTATATTGGGGGCATAAATATTCAACAATAATACCCATTTGTCAGAGAGTATACCCTGAAGGAGTATATGCCGCCCATCGGGGTCCGAGTGACTGGATTGGAGGGTGAGAGGAACACTCTTACGTATGAGGATACAAGTGTCCCGGGAATATGAACTTTAGCAGGAGATGTAGCGATGTCCACCCAATGACCTAGCGTATGAGCGGCCAGCAGCTGGGGCAGATGCATCTCCTGCAGAAAGGCGATTTTAACCTGTGTCTGGCAAGACCTGTTTCTCCTTCGTAGGGTTGTGGATTCCCCAAGTTTCCAAGTAATGAAAGTGAGGTTCAAAGACCTGCTCCCTTGGATGGGCGGTATGGCAATAGCAAGGAAAGCGTGTAAGAGTACGTGCAGAGAATGAAGATGTAGCCGTAACAGGAAGTGCTGCAGCAGTAAATCATGAGTGAGCATATAAACAAAAGTTTAGATTAAAACCTAAATCCCAACCCCACCCACACTGGAATATAACATAAGGTATCCAGCGGGACCCAACAAAGTGAAACAAAAAACAAAACAATCCCAACAACAATAATGTGGTGTACATCCAGTGGGCATAGCGACAACACAGACAGCAGTTGACCATTATTAAACATTATCATGCAACAATAGAGATTAATCAACCACAGTTATAGAAAAGAAGTAATCACAGTAAATAAGTGATAGGCACTGGTGTAAATAGCACTGGAGACTTTGTGGGGGAACAGCAAACAGACATTGATCATACAGAAATAGGACAGTCACGTCGGAGCAGGATAGTCCGGAGAGGCGAGCATCGAACAAGCAGAGGATCCATCTATGTCTGGGACAGATTTTCAAGGAGAGGAGGTCTTAGTCCAAAGAGATTTGCAAAATGAAGAGACATCTGAAGGGGCATTGAAAATTTGGATTTTTCCTTCGTGCTTAACTCACAGACTGACTGGGTAGAGCATCGCATATCGGATACCCTGCTTCTAGAGTTCTTGGCATCACTGAATCAGGGAAGAGGAAGATGCTGGTGCCCTCATAGCGGAGAGGGTCCTTCTCCCGGGCCAGACATAGGGCAGTGTCTCTGTCCCTGTAGTTGAGGAGACATGCAATGAGGAAACGGGGTGGGGTGCCCTCAGGGGGGGTGATGGCCCGGGACCGATGAGCATGCTCTACCGTGAAGGTGTGTGAGAAGCTAGAGCAGTTGCATTTTTTGAGTAAGGAGCTGTTTCACAAAGGCAACTGGTCTCCCCGTGTTGGTGGTCTCTGCAATGCCAGATATATGTAAGTTATTTCTCCGAGACCTAACCTCCAGATTTTCATTTTTGATCGCCACCTGCTTCAGGACGCATTCCATCTTGTCCAGTCATTTCTGCATGGTAGTGCTACTGTCCTACAGCCATGATATTCACTCCTCATCACTATCCATCCTTACACCCCAGTTGATCCAGGCGCTCCCCCAGCCTATGTATGCGACCGCAAGTGTGTCAAAACATGCATCCATTGCACAGACCCCTGCATTGAGCTCTAACAGAATAGTGGTCATGTCATTGGCCCCAGCATTGTCTGCCTCGCAGTCTGCAGCCTTCCCCACGTCAGAGTGGGAGGTGGTGTCTGTAGCAGATTACGTGTGGTCAAAGTGCAGCTTGCGTTGCTTGGGCTCCATGCAGCCCATTGAGTGGGGATGGGCCCCTATAGGCAAGAGCAGCCGTGCCACAGTGCAGTGTGTGATGCAGTGTAGCTGGGGGGACCACAGTCGAGCCTCAGGCAGGACGCTGAGAGAGGTGGGGAATAGTCAGCTCCAGCAGTAGAGAACAAAACAAGGAGTGTCAATAGTCCCCGTCCGGCAAGCCCCACAGCCAAGGCAACACCAAACCAAGCCAGTAGGGATCCTAGCTAGCCTCACACATAGATGGGAGGCAAACACATGCAGGGAACCATCAGTGGGCCTCCTCGCAGCAGAGCCAGACCAGAGTCCGCCAGAAGGAGCCACAGAGAGATCCAGGAGTTGAATGTGTGGTGGGGAAATGCAATCGGGCCAGGTGTTGGGCCAACACTAGTGTGGTAAAGGAGGGATGAGACAACAAGTGAGCAGGCGGAGGCCCCCAAGGCGGTAGGGGAGGATGCACCCAACAGCAAAGGAATTTCGCAGGTCACAAGCTCCCCAAGGCCCATGGGGGAACTCACCACACTAGCCCACATATTCCAATGAGGCAGGTATCAGGTGCCGCAGGCCCATCTGCCTTAAGGCTAGTGCCACACCCACAGAACCCCACTCCAACAGGGCAGAGAGGAGACCACAGAAAAACCCTCTGCATCCCCCACTTTCCAGGTGGGTCACCAATGCGGCAGGTCGTGGCCCAAGGGGGTCTGCAGAAGCACAGCCACAGCATCTTGGGTCCGGAGGGTGGAGAGACCATCCAAAGAAGAGGTGGGCCAACCCAGGTAGATCCCATCCCCGCGGCTGGCAAGCACCTGGCAGCCAGTACCCGAAGCAGTCTCTGACCTCCTTAATCAGTGAGAAGGGATCCAGACAGGAACGTGAGGAGGGGCACAGACCCAGAGCGTCTGAGCAGACTTGGCCTCAGGCTCACCCGTGGCTCCTGTAGCGGCAGGGCCTCTGAGACAGTGCTGGGCTGCTCTGTCCCCCGGTGGCAGAAACAGCAATCCACGCTCAAAAATCATACCCCTACGGCAGTCCTAGTCCTCCAGTGCAGCAGCAAAGTGCAGTATTCACTGCATGGGGCGATGATGGCGGTGATTAAAAGAGGATAAAGGGTCAACGCCGCCAGAGCTCCTCAAGACTGCGGCCATCTCCCACCCAATAAAATATGGTCAGGGCCCAAGTCTCCTGAACCACACGGATATGAAACATATCTACGTGAGTTCCCCATTCTGGATGTATTATTTTAATTCTGATCCCTGCTAGGTTCCATTATATCATTCTAAGTTTAGTCATTTCTTTATCTTGCGGAGGGTGATCAAATTGAAGATTCTCAGAGTTCCCAGCCCAGTCCCCCGTATTGCTGTATAAACCTAAACTACTGTTTATCTGAATCTTAGATGGAATGGGGGGAGTGTGCAAGAGCTGTCGAAAATATCGTCTTACAGCTGCATCAATAACATTCCTGAGTCAATCAATCTCATTAAGGTCACCACCCTTCTCAGCTTCACATTAAACTGGAAGTCCACCAGTTTGTTCATGACAATGATAATAGCAACTGCGTATAAGCTGCTCGACATCTAAGTAGAAGTGGGTTAGTGTTATAAACTTTTAGCGTTCTGTTATTCTCTGATTTGACCAATTTGTGTTATTTTTGCACATGTCATGCTGAGACTGCATTTTCTTCTCATTTTGAATGCGACTATAGTGTATAAAACCCCTTGATTTTACGGGTGAGCCAGGAGACTTTTCTTTTATTCTAATGATGCTGTCTGACTTCTTATTGATTTTGTCATTTATTTGGAACTTTGCCTTTCAGCCTTTATGGTTTTACCATTTCTTCTGTATCGTCACTCCTTCCCTCTATCCCTCTGATGGAGATGCTGCCAACCTAATTTATAAAAGACCATCAAGTTGACTGTTAATTATAAAGAATGGCATGAATTGCTGTCATGGCAGTTCCTGTCAAAGCTTTATAAATGACCACCTAGCTAGTGGTAATTTATAGAGCATTGGCAGAAACTGACATCATGGCTGTTCCCATCAATGCTTTGGCCGTTTGGTGCAGGGCTCCATCAACATGATGGAGTCTGGCAACAAACTTTTCTTTTTTTATTTTCAAAAAGATAATGCCCCCCTCACCATGAGAGTCATCTCCCATGGGGATGGGGGAATTTTTTGTTTTTTACTGTCCCTTACCACCAGGGTTTCCCTGGCAGTGACCGACAGTTAAAAAATGGCAATATGTCCACCCATCCCAATTGGTTGCATAGACATAGAGGCAAATCTGATCGCCTTTTTTCATTGGGCCACGAGAGAAGTCTGGCCATGCTGGTGATGGAATAAACACCCTATGGTCCACCTGCATATAAATCGGGTGGCCTGACCACTGTGTTGCTCTCAGCCAAAAAATAAATTGGGCCCTTAACATGCTCCAATGTTTAGTAATTATATTTTTAACCTGGTTAGAGATTGAGGAAAAGTGGTAATGCACATTCGTTTTTTATTGGATAAGTTAAGGTAGGACTCCAGCAGGGCTTTCCTGTTGATATTATGTGCTCTTTATCTTGCTTTTTTAATCTTTCTCATAGGATACTGATGGCCAACCAATTTTTTAAACAACTCGTTGGCTTTTTCGTCATGTTTGGTGATGTTTAAACAGTTTTATCGGCTGAGGAAAAAATTGTCCAAAAGGAAGATTCTCTTTTAAGGATCGAGGGTGATAACTATCAAAGAAGAAGAAGTAGTCAATTCCTATCAGTACGTTTATAGTAAACCTCAGTTTCAAAGCCACCATCATCATTTTTGATGTTAAGGTCTAGAAATGCTAAACGTGTGTGGTTGAGTGTCTGTGCGAATCTAAGCAAGGGGACTCTTTCATTTACACATCAGATGAATTCTGAGCCTGATGTTCAGTGTCTGGCCATGTATCCATGCCAAAGTCATATACGTGATTTAGAGTTAGAATAAATGAAGTCCACCTCTAGTTGGTGAACATTCCACACTAAGGGGCTCGATTAGGATTGCGGTGAATCCGCATCCTCCGGGCCGGCGGAAGCCACCGCCGGCCCGGAGGATGCGGATTCACCGCTGCGGTGAATGAAAAGACCCCCGCCGCATTAGGCTGGCTGGGGGGTCATTAGCGGATGGGAAGGCCGTCCGCCGCTTTTCCCCGTGGTCGGCTTCCGACCGTGGCGGAAAAGCTCTAATATGGTGGCGGTGTCTATATGACACCGCCAGCCATATTAGGATGTGCTTCAGGACATGCCTTTCCGTGGCGGCAATGCCGCCACGGAAAGGCATACAGTCTTTTCTTTGGGGGGCCGTTGCGGCCCCCAGGGTTGTGGGGGGTGCACATGGGGGGGTACCTATGGTACTCCCCTGCATTTGCATGCACAATGCGGGAGGCACCGCGCGGTGCCTGCCGCTTTGTGCATGCAAATGCACAGCATGCATATTTAACTTTGTGGCAGGTGCTGCTTTAAAGCAGCACCTGTCGCAATGTTAAATATACGGGATGTGACCGCCAGTGTGGCGGTCACATCCTAATTCCACCGGAGGGACCGCCGCCGCCGCTGCCCCTGCGGACGGTCCCTCCACCTCAGGGTTGGCGGACGGACGCAGGTCCGTCCGCCATCCTAATAGGTGCCTAAGTGCAAAAGTGCTGCCCGTAGATGACATAGGACCCCTTCATATTCAAAAGAAATTTTCTATTAGGGCTAGTCTGGGACATTCTACCATGAAATGTATGGAGGGAATGTAACTCCAGTCCATGTTAGTAAGGATTGATTCGACTACTAATAGTAGCCAGTGCTCATGTTTCCGGTCCCTCGCGGCTGTCTGGTGCTGGTTGCACAGAGAAACGGGTTAGGCTCACTCCCTCTATCCTCGAGACCACCCCCACTTCCTGTTGGTTGGCGGGCCGCTTAACGGGATTTTGAAAGGCATAAAACGAAATGCTCTCCTGGACGCGCAGCAGATGCACGCAGCGGGCGCCCTGCCGGCGTGCCGAAGGCGCGCTAAAGGCAAGCCCGTCTGCGCCTGTCCGTGGCCGACCAGGTCAGGGGCCACTCCTTATGCCCAATTTTTTTAATATTCTCCTAAGGAACTGAAATCGTGGCCGGGTAATTTTCAAATTAACAGGAACACCAAATTCATTCTTGAACAGGTGGTGTCAGGTTTCCCTCTAGTTTCTGCAGAAACGCCACGGAACTGAAGCAAGGTCCATGACCTCCCTCAAATCACCTATTGAGAATGGCGATTGCCAATCAACAATGGTAATCCAGGGAAAGAAGGGAAACAAAACAAGGAAAATAGGGCTCCACAGGACTTCTTGTTCAAATAGCTGAAAAATAGGGGTAACAGGTTAACAGACAGTCTACAACCTATATGACCTGTACTTAAAGATATCTTATGTGAATTACCTTACTACTTCCCTTCTATAACGTAGGATTGAAGAAATGGTTGTTGTACTGCTCAATTATCAGACTGTGTAGACAAGAAATAACGTTGTGAGTACTTCTAGTAGATTGCCTTTTTTTGGGTATAAAATTAGTGTGGGTAAATAAATGGCCCACCTGTCAGCACAAATATCAGGAAAAACATATCTCTTGAGGTTTGATATCCTCTGGCAGAATCAAAATACAACTGATACCAATTCAAAGCATTAAGGGATATAAAAACACACTTGCCATGCTCTTGAACGTCATTAAATTAAAGTAATAATTCAAATAACAAAAAATGTAGTGCAGTAGCGCTGTTACCGTAACCACGGTCTGAAACTGCTGCCAGTAGTGAGGAGACCGAGGGAATAAGAGACCTCCCAGCTGGAAGGCGGAACAACAATTCAGACTTCTGGCTGACCAGCGGGACAGGGGGGCAAAAGTCCGGCCAGTCAACGGAACACTGTGCGCGATGTCCGGGCCGCCGGCCATTGAATCCACAGGATCCCAGGTCTGGAAGGAAGGCGGGACTAACTGAGGGTTCCAGTCCACGTTAGAAATATTTGAGAGAAATGTCCAATCCAATCAAAGAGTGAGGAAGGGGACGCTGTATCCAAGGACTCTGGAGCTGAACGAATGGGATTCAGGGGAAGCGAAGGCAAAGTCCAAAATTCCGAAGTCGGGAATTAGTCTCGAGAGCACGAGCAACAGAAAACGACCCGACGAATGGAGTGATAGGGCCACGGCGAAACCAGAAGTGAGGGAGACCGGAAGTAGCCAAACACTAAAACGCGAAGCGCAGTGTAACAGGAGAGTCAGGCTTTTATGCTTGCCTGACTTCCTCGCGCATGCGCGTTCTTAAGCCGCCATCTTGATATTCTGAAACCCGGCAATCATGACAGGCGGAAATCTTGACACATAGATATGATTTCCCAGAATTAATTTTAGAACCCCCCAGGAATTCACTTCGGTCCACCCCCTTTCTCCCTAAGGGTCAGAAACCTATATGACTTTCAGTCTGTTACTTGAATACCTGATCCTTGGTGAAACACCAAGTTGAATTTTTTTGGCTCCTACAATCAGAAAATCCCGACATTCTCCTATTAACTGAAACTTGGTTGACCGATGATTGTGCCCCAGACATTTTAGCACTAATTCTGGATGGCTATTGTATCCTTCAGGCTAATCGGTTTCTGGGGAAAGCGAGAGGCGGGGTTGCTGCCATAATCTGTAAGGAACATCTGTTCACCAGTTTAGAGGCCACTTGTCTGCCCTCAACTGATTTTTTTATGTTAAAATTTGATTCTCCTCAGTTATCTTTTATTTGTGCCCTCTTTTATAGACCTCCTGGTAATATGCCTACCTTTCCTCAGGCACTGGGAGAGATGATATCTCACCTTGTTATCAACTACGTCAGGATTCTCATAATTGGGGATTTCAATTATTGGCCGAGTGACAATCGGGAGAGCCCTAGCTTGAAGGAATTTGTCGACCTGCTTTCAGGGATGAATTGCACCTCACATGTGAGGGACGCCACCCTTATAAAAGGGCATATTCTACATCAAGTTTGGACCTCAAATTTGGAGATTTCCACTCCTTTGATATCCCCGTGTGTCTGGTCCGACCATCATTTGTTTGGATTTACTTTCCGATGTATTCCTCCTCCAAAACCCCAACTAATAGAGAATCAAATGGCCAGAAATTGGAGAAGAGCAGACATGGACCATTTTCGGTAACGCCTAATGAATACCTTCCCCTCTACATTAGAAGACTTTCAGACCCAGGCAGAGAGCATTAAACTTTGGTTGGAGTTGGCCATTGATTGTGCCACCCCCCTCAAAAATCACCAAGATCATGAGACTCACAACGCTCAATGGTAGTTCTCGGAAGTTCTTAAATGAAAGAAACTTGAACTTTGAAAAGCAGAACGCCAATGGCGCCATCACTATCTCTCAGAAAAAAAAGTTTCCCATCTAGTCCTGATGAAAGAATATAACAATTTGATTATTCAAACTAAGGCTAACTATTTCTCTAAAAAAAGTATCAATGCATCTAATAAATCTAAAGAGATTTTCACTATAGTTGACCAACTCACTACACCACATAGAGTCATGCCTAAACCAGTTCCTTCTCAGTCTCTATGTGACACTCTTAATCTTTATTTTATAGAGAAGATAGCCACCATTAAGGCCAGTATTCCTTCTGTGGTCTGTGTTCTACAGGACTCTAATATCGATCTGAGGCTTCATCGTCTTGACCAAATCCCTCCAATTCGTTGTATGTTGGCATTCCCGCTTACCAACTGAGGCACCTCCAACTAGTTCAGAACTAGGCGGCCAGGCTGATCTTTCTTCAGCCTAAATGGCATCATGTCAGCCCAATAATGAAAAGCCTTCATTGGCTCCCAGTGAGTAAGCGCTGTGCTTTTAAGATGGGTTGCTTCATTTTTAAAGCACTACATTACAACGGTCAAGCTTTTATTTCGGCCCGCTTGCACCGCTACACTCTATCTCGAAATCTTAGATCCTCCCACTTGAATCTGTTGGAAATTCCTTCAGCCAAACAGATGAAGTATGGCGGACTAAGGTTTTCTGTCCTTGCTCCGCAATTTTGGAACTCCCTTCCGGTGCAGATTAGGTCTTTGACTTCCCTTGTCCAGTTCAGGAAACAGCTAAAGACTTGGTTGTTCATTCAAGCATATTCTGATTAAGCAATCTCCTTGCCACTGCCGTGATCCTTATCTGAGCGCCAAGAAACCGTTGGTGATGCGCGCTTAATAAATGTTTTTAACATGACATTTGTTCCTGAGGGGTATTTGTATACAAGACCACAATGTCAAGATTGATAAGAACACCTGTCTCTGGGTCAAAGGTAAGGCTTTTTGTTAGACGTAGGACCTCTTTGATGTCCTTAAGATACAAGGGCATCTTACGAACCAAGACTCAAAGGAAGCAATCACAACATGTGTACAAATATTCAAGAATGGAATCAATACTAGATACAGTCAGTCTGCCAGATGGAGGTCTTTGTTGTTTGTTACTATTTGGTATTGTACAGACATACAGGATATAGGAGTTTTTATGTGTATGTCATATGTGCAATGTCAACATAGTCAAAACACAGCAGATTGCTGTAAGGGGTCAAATAGGCAGTCAACAAGGGTTTGGACGCGTATCTAGGTTCTGATATAAAAACTGATGTACCAGTAACATGAGAGTGTTCTTTAAAGAGCTGTGTCTGTGCTCTCTCCAAAATTGAAGCAGGGTTGAGGCGGTCATCATTTAATCAGCGTCTTCTGGCTCATAGAAGGTATCACATGTGAGTGGCCCTCAAGCGTGAAATGCTGTGGTCCATTGCTATACAGCCCAGTGCTGGTGTGTGGCACCTGTGGCAATTGATTCTCTTTATAATGGAGTTTAAAGCTCATGACAGTCCATTCTATTCTCGCCTTTGCTATGACTAACCTGGGTCTAGCTTCCTAAATCATTTCCACATAGTAACGTGGCATATCGGAAAAACAAGAAAAACCCTACTCACAAGGAGCATATACTATATTTAGAAAAAAACAATGGTTCTTGTGGACACTGTAAGAAGAAATATTACACATGTACAATGACAAATTCTAACTGAAAAATAAGATTTCGATGGAGAAACGTATATACAGAACACAATAAAGAGTCCAAGTACTGTTTTACACAAAATAATGTCTGCATGGAGAAGCAGATTGTGCTTGTTGTGCCATGTGAAAGAAACAAGGAAAAGTTAAATGTGTTTGTATTTATATAGCACACTTCTACCCTGAGGTCTCGTAGCGCTGTATTCATACCGCTGTGGAACCCTTCCAGGCTTTCCTGTGAAATGTCCACTCCTGGGCACCCCCAAGGTGAAGCCAGGCATCCAAGCGCTGCTGGGGCCGTTGTGGAGATTAAGCAAGTTATTGACCAGAGTCACAGGGTGGGACCCATGATTAGACTTGGCACCGGGGCGAGAATTATCAGATCTGGGGAGACTGAGTCTAAGAGCCACCGAGACAGGGATTGAACCCTGGTCCCGGGCCAGACCTCTGCTTCAGGGTCTGCCGCTCTAACCATTGAGCCACGCTTCTCCAAGGGAGTGACACAATACAACATACAATAGGGTTTTTTAAAACATAAAAACGACCATTTATGAATTAGCAATTTCCTACACTGGCCTACAATGTTTCAACCCCATAAAGAGTGGGGGGGAGTCTCATCAAGATATTAATATAAGGGACATCTGTTATGAGACAAAAACACTTGCTCAACCAAGGGAAGAGAGAAACATGAGAAATTGTAGCAATAGTAAGATAGATCTAGGAGCAATGTGTGCCAGATTGGTAAAGTGCACACCAATAAAGTGAGTAGAAAATGTATTTCTTCATGTTTAAGAAAGGGGGAAAGGAAACCAAGGATTAGCAACTGAATTGCCAAGTGCAGGAAAAATGATGTCAATTAGCCGTTGAGATTTACTCTAGTGAGGGAGGGAATCATCCCAATCTGGCAGAGGATAAATAATTAGCAGTGTTACATAAAGAACTACATAGAGATACGGGTTTCAATATATGAAAGACACGTAAGTCTGTATCAAATGAAGGGGTGAGAGCCATTATGGATTGAAGAGAAAGCAACTGCAAGGAACATGAAACAATGAGGAAAGGACAATGTCCTGGATACCACGAGGTAGCAATGCACATACCCAGGTCGTAGGGACTTGCTAGCGGGCGATATCTATCGGAATGGTTGTACGTCTTTCTGATAAGGAAATGTGGGCTGCCAAAGTCAGCTTCACAAAACGATGTGGACAGGGGCGGCTCTAGGCTCATGGCGGGCCTGGGCAGGGAGCGTAGGTCGGGGGCCCCGGAAGAGAGGGTCCGGGCGGGGCGCAGCACCCCGGAGCTCAGGAAGGTGTATTAATAAAACGTCCAGAAAAGGCATTAGATGGCAAGTACCTGTGGCTGCTACTACCCTTCCGAATTCGTCTCAGAACGATACATTTTACCTAGTGCATCAGCAGTCTCCTGGCCGGAGGATTCTCCATCTTTAGGTTTCCCTTGGGTGATAAAGTTCAGGATTGTTCCTTCCTGTGACGCTACGAAAGCCTGCTGAGCCGCCTTTCTCTTTTGTTTCGAATAACCAGATTTGTGTACTCGAATTCTCTTCATTTTGCTTGCAATGGTATATACGCCTGTACCAGCGGGACAGCAGTGGGTAGGGAAAAAAAGAAGTCAATAAGGAACCAGGAGGAACGCCAGCGCGTAGGCCAGTGAAGAGGGGGGGGCGGGGTGTTTGGAAGTGGAACAGAGCCGGAGGCCGCCAAATCCCTGCCAGGGGCTGCCACGCAAATATGTATCCATCCTCAGAGGATTATTATACTAAAGATATATATTGGCGTGGCGGCCCCTGGGGTTTGGCAGCCCTGTGCAGGTGCACAGCTTGCACATGCCTAAGGCCGCCCCCGATGTGGAACATGAAAATATAATTTGCATCCGGTGAAGAAACGTGGGCTGCCGAATTCCGCCTCACGAAGACAATGTTGGATAGTGCGGAGTGCAGATGTTGGGGCACTATATAACTTATTGTACTGACTAAAGACGTGCACGAGGTGTCGTCTTTGCTGGATATGGTAAACTGTAATGGAGAGGGATGATTCCGGAGAATTGTGTGTCTCTGGGACGGTGTGACATTACTGATGATGCACGATGTAGCGAAATGTGTATGCAAGAGTCTGTTAGTGGGGCAGAAACAATCCTTGCTCTAGAGAGACGAGCAGGCTCCCAGTGTGTCTCTTGGTCTAGTGGAAAGTTCATGGAGGACCATATAAAGAGGGAAGGATAAGAAAAGGAATATACATTTATTGTGGCAACATAATCAATGAGTAAAAATCAAACAGTTAAAAAACTTTGGTATTCACAATAATAGTGCATATCTGTATGTGGTCGTTTTCCTGAAGGAAAGTTCAAAATAACCAAAATATTAATGGCAAAAAGTTGTTACAAAACTGTGCCATTCCTCTGAGATATGAAATCCCTGATCAATGGAGTTGCCAAGTTCTATCCATTTTCACTCAATGTTTTGCAGAATATGGGTAATGTTGCAACTGCCACATCAATCACTTGCCATTTGGTATCTACTGCAGTATGGGTATTAGGGCATTGCATGGAGGAATGGACCAATTGGTCTTTGATATTTTTCCCACGCTGAAAGGAAAACATGTGGGTTTGCAAAGAGGGGTCTACACTCTCAATTAAGTGCCATTTTTTAAAATAAATTTTGAATTCTGTTTGTGTAGGTGCAGAATGTAGTTACACAAATCATTTTATCAAGAGGGGTCTTTTTTTTGGGGAGTTAGTAGTTCCTCTCTCGAACAGTACTATGCACGTTTGAGGGAATGCTTCACTATTCTTTTGGGATAGCCCCTTTCCACCAGTTTGTCTTGTAAAATGAAGGCCTTTCTGAAATATTCCTGTTTATGGATACAATTTCTGCAGAGGTGCAGAAATTGGCCACATGGTAGACCAGCACGTAGGGCCCTAGGGTGGCTACTAGTGTAAGCCAATAGAGTGTTCCTCACTGTGGGCTTTCTAAAGAGGCTTTTGTAGAGTTTACCTTCTTCATGTTAGATGGTAAGGTCTAGGAAGGCAATTTCAGCCTAATGTATGGTGCATGTGAAGCTAAGATATTTCTTGCATAGTAACGTGAGCCAGCAATATCTCTGGATCTCATGAACAGTTTATATGCACATTTTAGGACATGATCTGAAGCCCAGGATCCACAGAAGCAATGCTGCTTGGCAGGTTATAATTTTCTGCCTTCCTCTCTTTAGATTACCTGTAGACTGAGATTGGAATTGTTTGGCTGTTCGCCTGATTTCCTTCTAGTGCTCCGGTCTGCCTACCTATGTACTGACTACTGGATAGAATTTGTTTTCTACTCCAACTGGCCTCTGTTTGCATCCTCAATTATTGACCTTGCAGTTTGGTTTCATTGTTGCCAATTTTTGCCTGTATTGTCTTATCCTGGTATTTTGTGTTGCTTATGATATTGTATACGTTACTGTGGAAAGTTTTTGATGTAAAGCACTTGATGCCCGCAAGCTTTAACACATGCCATATAAACTACCAAATAAATAAAGATCCATAAAAAACGAATCTTAATAGATAGCAGGCATGCTATGTCCTTTGGAATGCAATCCAGAACTTTAGCTTTTAATCACTAAACTCCAGAGAAAGATTATTTCCCATAATTCCTTATGTTTTTTCACCATGCTGTGTCTTCCGCATTTTTAGAGAAACAGATCCCACTGAAGATCTCCTACTGTCAGTATGAAAGCGCCTTGACTGAAGACAACATGATTAAGGTCTCAGCTCTGTGTGAGGACGAGCAGGGTAAAAAACTGCTTGTGGAGAAGGACATTGTTCTCACCAGCCCACCCATTTCTATCAAGGTAAGGACATTTTCTGATATATGAAAAGCATGAGAAGCAGGCCGTTGTTTGTTGGCTCTAGCTAACTCCATATTTACTGTGGCGGCTCCTCCTCTAAGGCAGAAGAGTCTCGCCCCACTGCTCACGAGCAGTGAAAATAAAAAATAAAATGATAATAGCAGAAGTTATTCCCATTTCATTTTTAGTATTGTCCGGTTAGGGCAAGGAGGGGGTTGGCTCCGCTGACATCAGGGAGGTGGAGTGGCTACTGCACTGTAAAGTGTGCATGAAGCTTTGGCCAACCCTGTTTGGGCTGGCCAATACGTCATGAGCACTTTGCATGTTCTCCACCCAGGCTGCCTAACAGCCTGGGTGGAGAACATACCCAGGCTTCCATTTCCCATCTGAGCGCCGAACAACTATGCTCAGACCAATCACAATGCTGCATATGTGATTAGTTCAGGGGAGCCTGGGTCCTTCCTAGAAGACGAGCCGAGGAGGCACGTCATGGGAGAAATGGTGGAAAGACATGGCGATCAGGTAAGTGAATGTTTTTTTTCACAATCAAACACACGTCCCAACACCCCCATACTGAACCGGCCGCCACTGCATGTTTATTTTCTCATGAAATGCAAAAAAGCCACACCACTTTATCAGCTAACTTCAAGACATCTCCAAAAACATTAGTTTTTAATACATTTCATTAGACTTAGATACAATCTGAAAGTGCGAATCATATGTTCAGTCATAGAATCAGAATAACCAACCTACCATATTTTCACACAAATAAATAAATCATACTAGACTTGCGGGCAACAATGTAAGTGTATATAAAACTATATCTATATAGAAAGATCTACATTAGAAAGCATATACAATCAGGGACATGAAAAACTACACCGATATACACAAAAAGCACACTCATTGGCCCTTATCTGCCCTGCATTTGTTCATATTTGGATAAAAGCATCAAATCAACTGGACAACATTGAACAATTGGAATCCCTCTTGATTTCCGCATTTTGAGAATCTGCTTCTTCACTCCCTCCAAAACATGGGACGACCATTGTTTCTGCTCCAACATTTTTCAACAAAACCTTCAATCATGTGCATTCCCTGTGAAACTAACATCACAAATCGATGTCCATTGGTAGACTGTGCAAATACATAAATCATAGGAAATCTGGGCATTCCTACGGGAAGCCAGTGATAGGTTCATAATCTCACCTAGTGGCCACATGTCCTCCATGCCCCAAAAATAACAGTAAATTCTGCATATCCGGAAAGTCATGCTCAAGGCTGTATATTATGCACAATGAGAACAGTGGCCAAGAAGTCATCAAGAACAGAGCTTCTAAATATCAACACATATGTACCTATTAGATAAGGCCATGCATTTGACAAATGATAAGCACATGCTGCTCCGTGCTAATGATGGGCAACAGGCAACGATAGATACACAGGAACAGGGGTTTGCAACACATTTCTTTGGTAAATCTAATTGTGCTCAGTAGAAAGAGAGGCAAGTGTTTGATGTTATAGTTAGCCTGATGTTCAAAAGATCCTATGTCATCTATACTTACTCAGTACAAGGAAAGGATCAGATGTCTCACCCTCCCAATGGAGTCCTCCATTTGGAAACCTAACCACCATTGTTTCCACATTTGAGCTTCTCAACAGTACCAGTAGTTCAATGATTTGGTAAACACCATCCTACAGCTGACCTACATACATATCATATAATATATGAAAAGTCCATCAGCTTCACAAAGAGTGGAAACTAAAACCTGAAAACATGACCATGTCGAGAAGTAAATAACCTGTCTGTAGTTCACACAATAAGAGGAAAGATTGTCATAACTTAAGCAATTAACAGAAATATCACTGAGAGCAGAAAATCATCACGATACATTTAATTTCAGTCAAATGTTTTTCAATGTGTGTGACCTAGAGCAGAACTGTACAACAATCCATGCCCTGTTTTGTATAGCTATTAACAGCGCAAAGCAGTGTTCTATTACTTAATGGTTTTAATGCATCACCGTAACACTATGATTTGAACGGGCTAAGACTCAGTTTTCAAGGGACTGGACCCAAAAACAAATCAGTCTGTTCATTTCTATCAACTGTTGTGTAAATGGAGTGCACATTTGGTGGCAGATGTTTGTATGAGTAATGCTTGAGTATAAAAATGTATATAGCACATTTAGCTGATTAAGCAGTCCAAATGCGCTGTGCTTCTTGCAACAATGAGTAAATGCTAGGACTAAGTCATTAGTGGACATAAGTTAAAAAGGTAAAGCCACCAGAAGTGTCCTGATTTCCATGGGCTGGCTGTGATAGACAGTTTATTATCTACCAAACACAGCATATTATCAACAAATTAAAACTTGATGACTTTTACCACCTTTTGTCCACTGACCCGCTAGGCTCAGGTGAAACCGTGGATGTGGGCTACGACCGCTTTTGTGAGTGGGTTACTAGTGTCCTTGACTCCCTCATCCCACTAGTCTTGTGTAAATGTGGGACCAGGGATCCGAGTCCTTGGTACGATGATTCGCTGCGGGCGCTCAAAAGCACCTGTAGACGTGCGGAGCGGGAATGGCGCAAAACTTATGACTGCGAAAAAAAAGTTTTGTATTTGGCCACCGTAAAACTGTACCATCGTGCGGTTTGTAGAACCCGTGCGGCTTTTTACGCCCTGCAATTTCGCACCAGTACCAACCCCTCCAAAACTATCTTTAAGGCCTTGAAAGATCTCTTAGATAAAAAGGTGGTAGCGAATAATCAGGGTTCCATTTCACACTGTGAAACCTTGGCGGCCTTTTTCTTGGAAAAGGTCCATGCTATTTACAGAGCCTTTCCCACTGTCGCACCCTCGGTTGTTGGTCCTCCAAAGTCTCCAGTTTTGGATGTTCTACATTCTTTTCCGAGCTTAACACCGGAAAGCTTTGGGAAGTTGGCTCAGCAGGTCAAGTCTGGGTCCCCGGCTGACCCTCTACGGCCAGCTTTGTTCCGAGACCTAACATCTCACGGTCTTTCGCCGGTTTGCTCTTTGATTAATACCTCATTAGCATCCGGCCTGGTGCCTGTGAAGTGGAAACAGGCGGTAGTGATGCCCATCCTTAAGAAACCAACTCTGGATGCTGATAAACCTGAGAGCTACCGCCCAATTTCACTTCTCCCGTGGCCAGCCAAAGTTGCGGAGGCGCATGTTAACTCTGCCCTCTCGGACCATCTCCTACGGGCTAACATCCTAGATAGCACGCAGAATGGCTTTCGGGCCGGACATAGCACGTGACAGCCCTCCTTTATATGGTGGAACATCTGCGCTCCGTGAACGATGCGGGTCAAATGGCGGCGCTGGTGCTATTAGATCTGAGCGCCGCCTTTGACACCGTCTCCCACCCGATCCTTCTGCAACGCCTGGAGGAAGCAGGTGTCACCGGCCCTGCACTCCAGTGCTTCCGTTCTTTCCTTACTAACCGATCTTTTTGCGTGGCCGTTCTGCCGTATCAGTCCAAATTCCATCCTCCGCATCTTGGGGTTCCCCAGGGCTCCTCGCTGAGTCCCACGTTATTCAATCTTTACGTGAGACCGCTGGCTGAGGTTGTCAGGCATTGGGGTATGACCATGGTGTCATATGCCGACGACACTCAGCTAGCGGTTACGATCAGCGGGGATGCAGACGTGGATGCCCCTAGATTCCAGAATGGACTCCGAGCGGTCGCCAGCTGGATGACTTCCAACTGTCTCCAGCTGAACGCAAGTAAGACCGAAATCATGATCTTTGGCAAGCATACGGAACTCTGGGGAGACAGGTGGTGGCCCTCGGACTTGGGTCCTACGCCTACCCCGGTCTCTGAGTTAAAAAACCTTGGGGTGTGGCTGGATCCATCTCTTTCCTTTGTGTGTCACACCAAGCGTATGGCGGCTAGCTGCTTTGGCATCTTGCGTGGACTGCGTCCCGTATTAAAATTCTTTGATGCCACTACCAGGCAACTTGTGATCCAGGCGACTGTGATTTCTCGGCTCGATTATGCCTGCTCCCTTCTTGTGGGGCTAAATCAGGCCGAAATCACTCGCTTACAGCGCGTACAGAATGCAGCGGCTCAAGCTGTTGTGGGCTTACCTAGATTCTGCCCCACAACCAATACTCTGCGCGCCCTGCATTGGCTACCAATTGCGCGAAGGATCCAGTTCAAGGTTCTCTGTGTAGCTTATAAAATCCTTAAGGGATCTCCTGCTCTGATTCTCTCTAACTTCCTGTCCCGCTATGTCCCGGTCCGGGCCTTAAGATCCTCGGACCTTGAACTTGCAGTTGTCCCCCGCTTCAAGCACTCACGGGCTGGCGGTCGATCATTTCCAGTACGCGCTGCGGTTCTGTGGAATTCCCTTCCCCCTGAAATTCGTGCCCATAGGGACTTGCTCTCTTTTCGCTGAGCTGTAAAAACTTCTTTGTTTCCTTAGTTCCTTCCTTTTACTCTGTCCAGTTATGTTGTGTTGCTACCTTGTCGGGCGCCAGGACGCTCCTTTGCTGGAGCATCTGTGCGCATAATAAATGAGTCTAACATAACATAACATAACAAAAGTTACCAAAATGAGGGCCTAATTTAGAGTTTGGCAGATGAGATATCTGGCACAACATGATGGATATCGTGTTTCCATATTACACGCGACATAGTCTGTAATGCACTTGTTATACAGTCTGCAAGACATCTTCCAAGTATGTGATGAAGCATGTCCTCTGCCAGACACTAAACAAGGTCCAAAGTCAACATTTAGGTGTGAGAAAGTATATTATTAGTTGGGGTGGATGGTAGTCCACCACTAGTATTAAGTCCAGTAAATGTTACAGTAATTTAAACCTGAGCTCAACCCCTCGTAGCTAAGGCAAAGATTAGACAGGCTTAACTTGAGAAAATGCGAAAAGCATTGATAAGTATTAAAAGAGTTAAAAAGTGGAAAACACAACAAAATAAAAATCCAACTCCAAAACTAGAAAATAATTTAATCAGGAAAATGACACCAAAGTGACATAAAATCCAGTAAAGTAAACTGAGATATGAATTTTTTAAATTCTAAATGAAAATAGCGTGAAAAACTTTAAGCAACGACCGCGGTCATCTAGTTACGCGTAACTGGTCCCTTGGTGCGATTTAAGGCCAACCATAATGGAGCATGAGTTGGATAGAGAAACCAGGGGGCATATTTACAAAGAAAGTGGTGGAGCGTGTCGTTAAGTCTAGAAGGCTAGCAATAGGCTCTGTCACTTTAGAAATGCAGGGCTGCACCATATTCACAAAAATAAGGTGTAGCTCTGCGTTTCCCCCTGCGATGGCAATAACTTCACCTGCCTAGCCCCAACACAAGCATCCTTGCACCATTGTTTAAGGGTGCCTATGTTCAAGGGAAGATTGTTTATGTGGAGGAAGGTCCCCTTCTTGCATATAAACAATCTTGAAACGCTGTTTTGTAACTTTTATGTGTGCTTATTAATGCAGCACACATATAAGTTGTAAAACGGCATTTTAAAAACATGATTGTTTATGTGCAGGAAGGAGGATCTTCCTGCACATTAACAATCATAGTCAATTTGCAGTTTTTATGAGTGTTGCACAAGGCAGCATACAGGGAAACAGCAAAAACGACGAGAAATGAAGCATTTCTCCTTGTTTCATTGATTTAAGTCCTGGTTTTCCCTGGTCTTAATTTTGGCGCTGCCTCCTATATACGCTGCCCTTGTAAATAGGAGGAAGTGTCAAAATCAATGGGTGTTGCGGTGGAACGAAGCAAACACAAGGAGATGATGGACGGAGCACTGAAACTTTCCAGACACTCACCCCCAGTCACAGATCTGGGTTGAATCCATCATCGTTCTATAGCTCACTGTGCCACCCCAGTTCAGACACAGATATATGCAAATTTGTCTTGACCCTGTGCCTCATGGGAACAGTCCAGCCCGAAGTGCCTAGCCATTTCTTCCCTGGACCAGAAACAAGCATCCTGGGACCAGTTTCAGGCTAATAGCCCTCATCATCCAGGCTAGCTTGAATCCAGTGGCAAAGTGAGCAAGAGACCCATGTCTGGGCATACCCTGCCAACTTAGGGCAAACATTAGCAAACACAAGGAGATGATGGACGGAGTGCTGAAACATTCTAGACACTCATCCTCAGTCACAGATCTGGGTTGAACGCCCACACAACACCCATTTCACGCCCCTTTCACTCTAAATACAGCATGAAGGGGGCATTATTTACAAGGGAGCATTAAGCCACTTTAAGTGGCTTAAGCGCTGCTTTGTAAATAAGGCAATGTTCCTATCGCCATCATAACATCACTAAAAGTGATGTTGTGGTGGTGATAGGGGATTGTAATTATGCCCCCAGGTTCGATCCAGCCGACCGTTTTACCTTCTGGCTTAGTCTCTGAAATAGAAGCCTTTTATTGAATTCTTCTGTTTCTACCAGCAGGGTCCAAGGATGGGACAAGTTCGAATTGGTCAGCTGGGCACTTCAGGAAAAGGATTCTAGCAGTTTGTTGTGTCCGTTTATCTTAACAGCAGATCAGCCAACTGATTGTTGGAGTCCACTGCTTTGTCCTTGAGTGGGAGCAGGTTTAGCCTATCAGATTTCATTGCAGGTCTCAACAGCTGGTGCAATCCTTCTTCTGTCTTACACAGGTCCGGTAGATTTCTGGAACCATGGTACCACTTTTAAGCCTGGCCCTAGCCTGTGAGTGGGGGGTGACTCCTGGCCCCTTCCTAACCAATAGGGTAAATCATTGCAAGGGTAACCATACCCATTTTTACAGCATTTCCTGTGTGCCTTACGGCAAACATCCCCACAGCGCGCCCTTTACTTAAAATCAAGAATGCAGAACCTTTCTTGTCCTGTGCAGAACTCTTATGCCCACCCCAGTTGTGTGGACAGAGGCATATGCAACCCCTCCTCTGTGCTCACTACAAACTAGTTCTGGGAACAGTCCCTCTACCAGTGTGGTTGGTGCTTCCGTGGCTAGGTGGCTCTGCCAAGATTTCAACTATTATTAATCTTTGACTGGGTAGACCACTTAGAAGTTAAACAATTTCCTGAAACAGCCCAGATTGTCCTCCTGCCAGAGAAACCGAATACCTCCCCTGACCCAAAGCATTTGTCCCAGCTCAGGGAGCAAGTTTACAGCTCACCAAGGATTCGATTCAGCACCTGGGCGGCAGGTGGAAGCTCATGCAAATGGATTTACAGATGCTTTAGGCAGTGAAAACATAACTTTCTAAATGTACCATTTCTAAAATATTAACGACAAACCCAACTTTACCATTTCGGCTTGAAATAAATATTTTAAAAAGACAAGATTGAAATTTGTAGTTGTTTCCTAGGCCAAGATAACATTATTAAGCTTCATTTTGTATCCTAATGCTTTCTTATGGAACATCTAAACCTTCTACAGTGAAAATGGATTTTGAGGCCATGCCACTGTTAAACTTTCACATGTTCTACTTTTAAATCCCATTTACCTGCCTTACGGCCAGTTAAGCCTGTCAAAAAATGTTTCTGAGGCACATCGCATTTAGTTTTTAAACTGCAGAGACAGGTTACAGTGATAGGCCTGTAGTCATGTTTTCACTGTGTCTGTAGCAGATGACACAATGTTGCTGCAATCCACTAGTGACATTTAACTTCCAGGTCCTGGGTATACTTTGCACCATAACTAGGGGCGTACAGGTAGGTTAAATAAGCAAAGTATCAGTATAGACAATTTCAGCATGTTTTAGAGGTAAGAGCACATGCCACTAGGCCTAGTTAGGAGAGTCCCAGTGCACAGAGTCAATAAAACAAGTAGCATGAGACCAAATATATTGGAGTTGTTCAGACAAAAATAAGTATTTTTCTACAGTAGGCAAAATATATTTGTTCTTCTTTTTTCTCCTCAAGGTCAAAGGGGGCCATATTAATATATTTTGGACCATTGTTAGGGATTGCTGCTTTCATCACAAACTCTAAGACATTCAAACAGTCATTTCATATAGATTAACTCAATGATTATGTTGGGACATCAATATGTAGTTAGACAGACACAACATGATTGCTGCCCATAGCATTCAAATCAGTTTCATAATACTGTAGCTTGCCCCCTTTATTTGCAGGGGATGCTGACCAGATTCAGAAACACTACGGGGCATATTAGCAAGGGCGATATTGCCGCTTTAGCAGGACTTTTTCCACCTAAAGCGGCGATATTTTTATTGCCCTATTAGCAAGCTGTCGCTAACAGCAGTTAGCGACAGCTTATAGGCGATAGCTACAGGTTTGGGGCCCGCTTTGCATGTCAGCGATATTTATCGCTAATGACATGCAAAGTTGGCGTACCCAACCTGTTAGCGACTGAAAGCAGTCGCTAACACAGCTATCACCTATTAGCAAGGCAGATGAAGCGATTAAAAAAATCGCACTAAACACAAATATCGACAGAACCTAACGCCTGCTCAGACCATGACTTAACCTGTATATCCAATGGGAGGTGGATATTCATGTTAAGTTCCCATTAGTGATAATGCCTGAATATTCCAGCGATATTCACGCATTGAGCCGCTATCGCCGGATATTTTATCGCTTTAGACGTGTGACAAACAATATATACACACATGCTGTAGCCTTAATAGGTTCTACAGAATATGATAATGCCCAAGGTCCCTTTGGCATACCTTCAGGGTTCCCTTGTTTTGTTGTAAAAGTAGCCTTAATAGGGGGATTTTTCAAGTAAAGAAAAGGGGGGTCATAAACATTTTGTGAAGCAGACACTTAGCATTATTATATTACTACATGCTGACTTTTCCCATGTTCCATCCCGCCCATCCATATGTTATTATTTCACAATCAATGTCTATGTGATCAATTTGAAAAGCGCTTTTGAGCAAGCCCCCTGTCCCCTACAAGGTTGGGCTCAGAATTGTCATACAAACATGTTTAAGTTCAGAAATAACATTTTATGAATTTAAGAAGGCTTTGTGCAGATTTATTAAGAGTGAATAAAGTTCCTGGCTATGAGAAATGTGTTTTGTAATAAAACGAAAGACTGAACCTTACAGGAAAGTCTCTGTCACTAAAATATCCGCCCAAACACACAAGCATGCACAGCAAATCCAACAATTATCATCATTTAGGAAAGCCCTAACGTTCTCACACTAACTCATAAAAGGATGGGTATCACATTCAGCAGGAGATATACTAACATTGCTTATAGACACCTAATGACTAGCTATATCCTTATCTGGTAATTTTATTCATATTGAGAAATGGGTGTTAGCATTACATGATTATCATTTAGGAGAGATGAAAGCTGGGACATAAAATAATGACAAGAAGGAGTCGCATGCCAAATGTTGACTGATGTGCTCCAGCAGTCTCTTTGATGCAGAAATGGCCTCAAATTTACATTCAGTCATGGCCAATGGGAAATGCTCAGTTTGAATAAACTGGAGCATTTAAATAGGTGTCTGGGTGAGCCAGGATAAATGGCATCACCATAATTGTGGGGGACACATATGATAACATTTACATAACATTTACAGAGGAAACTCTACCCCATCTTGTCAATGCTGGAAGCAATTTGTAAAGTATTTGTTAGTGAGAGAAACACAAGTGAAGCTGCCTTTATATGTGCAGCGAGTGACAGCTCAGCAGGAAAACATATGAGCAAGATTCAAATTTGAAGAACTGATAGGGACAGCTTTGCTCCTCAACCATTGGAAAGGCAATGGACTAGAGACCACAGCTTCCAACCACCACCGTTATGCCTGTGTTATCTAAGTTCATCCTCAGCCTTGTACACATATTAATGTGGTCTGTAAACCTAGAATAAAAAATAGTAAAATATATAGATTATAAAATCTTGCAAAAGTAAAAAGAGCGTCCTAATCTGTCAACTCCACAAAATCTGTCCAGCAAACACCTACTTATTCCACATTTGAGAAACAGTCGAACCCCATACTGCCAAAAGTAATGTCAGGAGAACTGAAAGGGCTTGGTGGAAATGCCCTACCTTTTTTCAGAACAATTAAACCACCAAGATCTCTTGTCGTTGATGTCTGGCAATAAACACTCATCCTTTTTCGCCTGTTTTTTCCTTAAGACAGTTCATTTTAGGTATAAAAACTCAGAATCAGTATCTCTGAATAGAAATTTCTCTGTTATAGACTTATAGAGTAGAACGTTATTGTTTGATTAATAAAAATCATTACAATAGTAAACATTTATCAAAGGTTTAAAAAAAAATTTAAAACGTGTATTGATATTACTAAAATATTTACACATAGTACAAAAGACACGCATTTTATCTTGGAGTTGCATCTTAGGTTTAAAACGTTAGTTTTAGTTTTTTTCTTTTTTTTTTCTCTGGGGGTCCACCTAAGGGTGTCCATTTAGTCCATTGGTATCATCACAGTCGGCTAAAAGGAAAGGTTCATCCATAAATGATTAAAAATACCTGGCCGTCCATCTTTGTGAAATATTAACTTCATCTGATCAGTGCAACTTAATAACAGGCAATTAAAAAACAGTGGGGACCAAGGTTGGCCCTTCTGATTTAACATATGCTAAGGACACGTGCCAAGACCCTAGTCGTTAAGGATTAGTGGTTGGTGGCGCTAATGGTGTGGGTCCATTAATATGGTGAAGGCCCTACATGTAGTGTTTTAAATGTTTTTCGAGCGCACGGGGGGCAAGAGGTAATCCGTGTGAGAAAAGGTCGGCTGATATTTGGAGTAGCAAAGGGATTAGACCGCCCTTTTACAATTGACTATTATTTACTTCCTGGCTCTCTCTGGTTATAAATGTTCTTACTGCTCGTGTCATGAACTTAGTGAACCGAATGTTGAGCAGTGAATTGTCCGGATTCATTGAAGCAATAATAGCTTGTCGGCACGTGCGAATGCCAAGTTTATTCCATTCACTCTTTAACATGATTTTTCGGTCATCAAGTAGTGTGGGGCAGAGACATGCCACATGTTCAATTGTTTCCTTGCTACTCCCGCAGCCCCTGCACATTATATTGTTGTTTACGCGTTGCCATCCCCGCAGGTGGTACAGGAACAGCCATTCGCCCATTCTGAGGCCCATGAATCTTTTTTTCCATCGCACAGAATAAGTACATGACAGATATGGGGCCATAGTCCTTGGCTGGAACCGTAATACAATTGACCAGGCATGCTTACCTTGGGCCAATTGGGTTCTGTCTGAATGGAAGGACCAAAGGTGGACGTTCCTTTTAATGTGGATTTTCAGTGCCTGCTGCGGTGGATTCGAGCTCCAGATTTCTTCTGAGTCCAGATGTTTTAGGGAATGTTGTAGATAATGCCAATATGATCTACCAAGTTGACCGGCTGAGATTTCCTGCCATAAAAGAGCCTCCAGTGTTCCTTCTCTGGAGGTACGTAACTTGTTACACAGCCTTATGAAGGCTCCGGCCCCTACTGCTTGATGGTCTTGAAGGCCAAACTCGAGACAAATTTGAGTGGGAGATGAAGATTTCGGGAGGCTCAACACTTGTTTGAATGTTCTTGTTATTATTTTCTTCACAAGGTTGTTGTCCTTCCCTTGCATGATCTCCTGGCTGTAAGTGAGGAAATTGATGATTTTTGCCTTCATAACTGTTATGAGTGGGGTCAGACTCGGCCCAGACAGTTGCCTGGCAAGTGACTTAAATGCCACCTGGATTGTCAGAGCTTTGGCTTCTACCTCATCTCTATGTTTGGAGAATGAGCCCCTTTTATCCATGGGACCCCCAGGTACTTATAAGAGATGGCTTTGTCAACACTTTTGCCATTGTACAGCCAGCCGCCTCCTTGGCATTTCCTTGACCCAAAGGTTATTGCCCTTGTCTTTGTTAGATTAATTTCCAGTTTGTTCCCGGTGGTGTAAAGGGACAATTGATCCAGGAGTCTCTGCAGGCCTACCCTGGTGTGGTTCAGCAGCACTAAGTCGTCCGTGTACAGTAGGTTGCTGATCCTTATCCCGGCAAGTTTTGGAGGATGGGAGTTGACTTCGTCGAGTGACTCTGACAGGTCAGAGATGAAGAGATTGAAAAGAAGGGGCGCTAATACACATCCTTGTTTCACTCCGCGTGATGTTGGGATTTTCCTTGAGGTATATGATCCGTCCCCGAGTTTTATGCGGATCCATGTGTTGGTGTGTAGCGCAATTATTGCTCGTAGAAGAATTGGTGGAATCCCTAGTTTCCGCAATTCGAGCCATAGTAGACTACGGGGTACGCTGTCAAAGGTGGCCTTAAAGTCCACGAAGCAGCCATGCATTAACATTCATGAGAAAGCCGATTTGTCCAACAAGACGGATATTGTAAGCAAATTTGTTATGGTGCCTGATTTTTGCACAGATCCTGTCTGGTTGAAGGGTATTAGGTTATTTTTTGATGCCCAAGACCCCAGATCTTGAATGACCAGTTTGGCATAATATTTTGATTCTACATCCAATAGGGTGATCATCTAATAGTTTTTCGGGTCAGATCTCTTGCCTCCCTTGTAAATTCGATGTATAATGGCGCCTCAACACAAATCTGGTAATGTCGAATTGGTCCAGCAATAGGAAAAGAGGGGTGCCAGTTGATGGGCCCAGAAAACTGTGTCATTTTTAAACAACGCCTGTGGTAGCCCATTTGTCCCTGGGGGCTCCGTCTGCGCGACCCTCGGTTATGATTTGAACAGTTTTATCCATGATGGTTCCCAAATTTGTGAGGGTTGTAATATTTGTTGCCGGTAGCCTCCTTATGTTTGATTCAGCTTTTTTCTTTAGTGAATCTGCATCCGTTGTGCCCAATAGTTGGCAGTAGTAGCGTTGTTGGGCCAATACCAGGGACTTTACCGGGAGGCCAGCTTCTTTTTCTTGTACCTCGAAATGAGTTGTTAAATAAAGAACCCATTCAGCTTCGGAGATGTTGGCGCTACTTTGTCCTCCCTGCTTGTGTGTTTTAGAGTTGACGAGTGACCAGAAAGCTTTTGGGTTGTGACTTCTGCTTGCTTGTGTCAGTTTTAGCCAAAACTGTTCAGAACGTTTGTTTTTTTCTAGAAATATTGCTTGTCGAAGTGCTTTCTGGGCTACCTTGTAGTTGTTATATATCTGATCTTCTCCTGGGTGCCTACGAGCTTGTCTTAGTCTACTATTGCGTATTGATTTTAATTTCCTAATTTCATCTGTTGTTATTGCTGGGTTACATTTTTTGGTTTTTCTTGAAGCACAGGAAAAACTTTTGAGCAAGTCCCGGGAAAAGGTGTCCCATGCCGTAATAGGCGATGGTTCATTGGTGCTCCTTAGGTCTTGCAACGCTCTACATTTACCCATTATTGCTGGTATGATTGGGTCTGACCATTTCAGCCTTTTGAGGTTTTCAGTGTAATCCCCTCCTGAGGTTTGCGTTGTTGTTGCGTTGTGTGCTAAGTGGAATGACATAGTGATCACTTGAGGGCGGTGATCACTGTCACCTCGAGCGACTGTAGCGTAATTCTCGATCAGGGGGAGGATGTCCTTGTTACAGATGGTGTAGTCTAGGAAGGAGTGAGTATGACCGTTTGATCTTGTCCAGTTTGGTGGATTGTCCTTGGGGAAACGTCCATTCAGGATTGTGTATCCCAGAGCACTGAGTTGTAGCACCATGTATTCGCCGAGTTTACTATATTTGGAGCCGGAGGGTTTTGTTTGTTCTGGAATGTCTGGCCATGGAGCAGCATATTCTTCAGGAAGTTTCTTGAAAGAGGTTTGTATTATAATCCCCAGATACTAGACAGGCTGGTCTTGTGTACTTACTTTCTAAGCCACACAGGGTCTGGACTAAATGATTGAACTTTGGTTTTTTCTCCTTAGTACTTAGTGAAATATAAACGTTGATCAGAATCAGTCTATCAGTCTGTTTGGGGTTATCTATCCTTATACCAGAGATCCAGTCTTCCTTAAATGGCAATTGGGCAATATTAACATTTAACTTAACTGAGATGTAGATTGAAAGACCACCGCTGGGTCGGCCAGGTTTATGTGACCTCTGAGCGGGGACTCTATATTCCAGGTATCCTTCTATTGGAAGACTGACCAGGGACCATGTTTCCTGCAATATTATGACTTCATGTTTTTTTAAGAATGTTATCACACTGGTAGATTGAAGTTTCGTAGTGAGGCTGTTAATATTCCAGGAACATACTGAAAGTCCGGGTTGAGTAATGGTTCAATTTTGGTTTCCCCCGTCCAGGGCCGCTGGCAGACAGGCCCAGTCGGACACCATCATTTTGACCTCCTCTATTTCAGGGCATATGGCCCTTCCTAGGGATCTACCTTTAGCGGATCTTAATATTGAAAGAGATGGAGGTCCTGGTTGATCAGATAAGGCCGGGGATTTTGCGAGAACCGATGGGTACCGTGGTTAAGCTTATTGAACTACTTTAATTCCCCATGTGTTAAGTAAATCAGACATTGTCAAAACTTGCTCCTTGATTACTGCGGTTGAAAAGGTAATCAACGTTGGTTCGGTAAGTTGATTACTTCCGATGGGTTCGAATTCAATCGAAGCTATATCGTTGGATTCAATATGGGACAGTTCAGGGATGTTTTTAAAAAGTTTCAGAATGTTCCCTCTGTTCAAGATATCGTGTGGTCCTTGGGTGTGATATTCAGGGATAAATAACAATTTGCTTTTTGGATCTGTTGTAGTCGAGGTCTGGAAGGAGGTCTTATGATTCTTTTGATCAATTGTCTGGGGTAGATTAATTCTCCTTTGGGTTTGGTGTAATTGTTGCTTGTGTACCACTCGTTCTTCTTGAGGTTGGTGGTCCTCAATCTTGGGGGACTGTTTGCCCGTTTGTATTATGTCCCGGTACTTGAATAGTGTTATTTGAAAATTCTCTTTATGTCTTGACCTATACTCGTCCTCATGCTGGTCTATCTTTTCCCGCTTTTTGTTGTCCCTTAATGAATTTACCGTATTTGTTAAAGCTGTCGGGTCTTCGGGTCTGGTCTTGACCATATGGGGCAATGTTTCCGACTTAATGGCTCCTCCTGAATGGTCTAGAGTCAAATGGTATGGGGGTTTTTCTAAGACCTCGCCCCTAGCCACAAGTGTGTCCTTATGAATTTTACTGTTGGCGGGAGATGATAATGTCTTACTAGTTGACTCTGTGAGTACTTGCGAAGATGAGTTTTGTGATTGTAAGGAGATGCTATCAGAACTCACTGTCAGACGTGCCACCTCAAGAGTCCAGGTTCTTTCCGTCTTGGAGATGACTAATCCCAATACCTCCAGGAACCAACAAATGCGACAAGGAATTCAACACTTGTCGCAAGTGCTGACCCCTAAAGGGACAGGGAAGTGGGGGACGGAAAAGGGTACTGGAATGGGGGACGGAAAGTGAGAGAGAGAAACAAACACAGGATCTCTTCTTGAGATGACTGTCTCTCCCTTTGAAGTACTCTGGGCTTTCGTTGATCGGTAGAGTTTGCTTAGATGCTGAGCTGTGTTAAAAACCAACGTTAATTAACATCATTCCTACCATCTCAATATCCAATACTAAATAAACTACATACATACATACCAACTATTTGAAAAGCCCATTCCTGTACTTCATGCGCAAGGTCTAAAACAACATTAACTTCGTTGAAGTCTTTAGTCACCTTTGAATATAAATATGCTCAAAAAATGTTCACAGAAACTTGAGATGCATGAATGTTTCAAACGAATCAAATAACTGGTTAGTAGAAACTATGACCACACTTGCATGCAGTGACCTTTTCTTACCTTGCACTTATTAGTGTGAGAACTTAGAAGGGGGTTCTGAAAGTAAGAAACAAGAAAGAAAACAAGCCCCAAAAGTAAACACTTCTCAACTATCACGTGCTGCAGTTTAAGTCACTGCAGTACATCAAACATTGATTGCTAGGCTAGAGCCACAAGAAGTATCATGAAAATAAATGTACATTTCCAGAAAAGTCTAAGAAAAGGGTTCGATTTGCCTTTGCCAAGGTTCTATTATAACTTTACCTAGGTTCGTTTGGGTATTTGCCAAGGTTTGTTCTCAAAGCAAAACAACAGAAAAGTCTTACTGTTCTCCTTCGATTAACCCAGAAATTCTAACTCTAAGGCCGGAAGGGTAAAAGCGAGTCCGGCTGTAAAGCCGCTCCGATGAACAAACCGGAAATCTGAAGACTCGTCCCAGCCGGCAAGAGTCGTCCCTGAGATCCACTAAGACTGGAGAAGAGTTCCGTGATCGCTGGGCTCTCGAGGGATCAGGTAAGCTGAAGTTGCCGTGTCCAAGACGAAGGGCGGGGCCCGGGTGCCGAGATCGGAATCCTGGAAGCTCCTGAAGTGACGCGCAAGCTGAGAAGCGAAGCGTCTTTCAGGGAACCGGTGAGCCTTTTTATAGGCTGTGTTTCACGTGTGAGGCAGCGTCAGTTGAGCGCACCTGCCCAACGTGAGTTCTTATGAATATTCATAGTTCCTGCAATATCAACAAGCATTGGACCAAACAACTGTGTGTTTCTTCAACAGTATCATTACCAATAGAAGTTGAAACAAAACAAGCACTGCTACATCCAAAAGTCTTTCATGCACATTCCAATAATGACCCAGGGAGAGTTTTCATGACAGTCCCCCCCCCCCAAAGGCCTTCTCAGGGGTCGTGGTTTATTGGGATTCAACACATGGAAAGAGCGAATTAAACGGGGGACGTGGACATTATTCACTGGTTCCCAGGATCTCTCAGAACTATCATAACCCTTCCAGTCGATTAAATACTATAAACGCCCCCTCAATCTCTTTGAGTCCAGTATTTTCTTGACCTCATACTCCATGTGATCTCCTAAAATTATTGGAGGGGGCGGAGAATCGGGACGAGTGTCAGGATGTACAGGTTTAATCAGGGATACGTGGAATACCGGGTGGATCTTGTAATCCTGGGGAAGATGCAACTTCATAGAAACTGGGTTTACAATTTTTTCAATGGGAAATGGACCAATGTATCTCGGTTTTAATTTCTTAGGTCCCTCGATTTGTATATTCTTGGTTGAAAGCCAAACCTGATCTCCTGATTTATAAGCTGGTGCTGGTATCCTATGTCGGTCTGCATAAAGCTTCATCTTTCCATTTTGTTTTATTAACGCTTGTTTCACATTTTCTTGAAACTTACGTAAACTGGCTAGCCTATCTGAAACTGCTGGCATCACAGTTCCTTTCTCAGGCAATATAATTGGTAGAGTTCTGGGATGTTGGCCTGTGAGGAAATAGAATGGAGAACAACCAAGAGCGGAGTGTACTGTGTTGTTATAAGTGAATTCAGCTAAAGGCAGGGCGTCTAACCATTCAGTGGACAAAGTGGTAGTTAGACAACGCAGGCTTTGTTCTAAGTATTGATTTACCTTTTCAGTCTGACCATCAGTCTGAGGATGGAAAGCTGATGATAACGCTACATCTATTCCTAACTGTGTGCTCAGTTGTTTCCAGAATTTTGATAGGAATTGCGGACCCCTGTCTGAGATGATTTTTTGCGGTAAACCATGCAATTTAACAATATTAGTTAGAAACACATTACTGAATTCGACTGCCGAAGGAAGTTTAGGTAATGGAATGAAATGTCCCATTTTTGATAGCAAGTCCACTACCACCAAAACAGTAGTCATTCCTGATGATCTTGGTAAATCTGTTATGAAATCTAGACTGATAGTATGCCAAGGTGTTGGGGGTACTTCCATTGGTTGTAACAAACCTACTGGAAATGAGTGTGAAGCCTTTTGTCGGGCACAGACCGGACAAGCCTGAACATATTGCTGTATGTCAGACTTCATTCCCTTCCACCAGAAATACCTTTGACACAACTCTGTAGTTTTGTTAATTCCAGGATGAGCTACTATAGCTAGATCATGATTCCATTTAATCACTAGTTCTCTTAAGTCCTCCTTCGGAACAAATATTTTGTCTTTTAGATAAAATATACCATCAGATACTGAAGTTTGTTTTTGTGAAAGCCAATCATTTTGATTCAGGTCTTTGGTCTGGTCCCTGAGTATTGATAAGAAATCTAACTGAGTGATTTCTGCACAAATTTTTTCTACAGGTATTATACTCTGTTGTCCTTTTCCTGTCTCACTATTTTTATCGCAAACCAAACGTGAAAGGGTATCAGACAGTAATTGTTTGGTTCCAGGTCTATAAGTAATAATGAAATCAAACTCGCTAAAGAATTGTAACCATCTCATCTGTCGTGGTGTGAAAGCCTTCACAGTGGAGTAGAATTGTAAGTTCTTATGGCTAACTGTGGAGGGTTTTTTAGATTTTCAGAACATGTAGGGCGCTCTGCCTAGAGTAAACGTTATGAAGTTACTTAAAGCAACAAGTGAAGTTGTGGTGCGTGAAGAGCAAACGGAGAAGCCCTTAACCGTTCAATTAGAAAATCAACAGACTCTCCCAAACTTAAAGAAGCAAAGCTCTCGCAACCACAAATCTGTACAATCAAAGAAAGAAAACGTTTCAACAAAGTATTTAGCAGTTCTGTAATAAGCAACAGCAGATCCTTGTATCTTTATCCTTAGGAAGGTTGTTTATTTGTTCCACATTCAGCCGACACGTGTTTCGTCGTGTTTAAAGTTGAGTCAACACGACTCTTCAGGGCTAGTGGTGTGACCCACTGGTCAGTAGGTCGGACTAATGGACACTTTAGCTTCAGGTGGATGGTTCAGTCCGTAAAGTTAATGACACTCAGAAATAAACAAAGATTTTCTGCTCTGAGTTTAGAGCAATCGAATTTTCCTCTGTTTAAAAGTTCTTCAAACCAAGTATGGTGGACGGAAGCATAGATATACTGGATACGTGTGTGTATCTAGCCGTACCGGGAGGGGATCCAATTAAAGTCTCATGGAAGTGGATTAGGTTCGATCCCTCTGTGGATTGCGAACAAAGTTGTGGTATCCCTCCTCTGTGTGTTCCCGGTCGCCGTCTTTCGAAACACGGCGACCGGGAACACACAGAGGAGGGATACCACAACTTTGTTCGCAATCCACAGAGGGATCGAACCTAATCCACTTCCATGAGACTTTAATTGGATCCCCTCCCGGTATGGCTAGATACACACACGTATCCAGTATATCTATGCTTCCGTCCACCATACTTGGTTTGGAGAACTTTTAAACAGAGGAAAATTCGATTGCTCTAAACTCAGAGCAGAAAATCTTTGTTTATTTCTGAGTGTCATTAACTTTAAAGACTGAACCATCCACCTGAAGCTAAAGTGTCCATTAGTCCGACCTACTGACCAGTGGGTCACACCACTAGCCCTGAAGAGTCGTGTTGACTCAACTTTAAACACGACAAAACACGTGTTGGCTGAATGTGGAACAAATAAACAACCTTCCTAAGGATAAAGATACAAGGATCTGCTGTTGCTTATTACAGAACTGCTAAATACTTTGTTGAAACGTTTTCTTTCTTTGATTGTACAGATTTGTGGTTGTGAGAGCTTTGCTTCTGTAAGTTCTTATGGTCAGAAAATATGGTTATTGCATGTTTGGCTCCCAGGAGATGGTGTCTCCATTCCTGAAAGACAGCCTTGATTGCCAGAAGTTCGCGCTCAGCGATTGTATAGTTCTGTTCTGCTGGTAGTAGTTTCCTAGAAAAAAAGGCAATAGGGTGGAAATTTCCTGAGTTAGCATCTTTTTGTAACAGAACTCCTCCAATTGCTGTTTGCGAAGCGTCTGCTTCAACAAAAAATGGTCTGTCAGGATCAGGGTGTGTTAAAATGGGAGCAGAAGTGAAGGCCTTTTTTAGTATGTCAAAAGCTTGTTCCGCTTCGGTATTCCATTGAAATTTCTTTCCTTTCTGTAAAAGACTGGTAATTGGCACTACGATTTCAGAGAATTTTGAGATGAACCTCCTGTAGAAGTTTGCAAACCCCAAAATTCTTTGAACCTCTTTGACCGATGTGGGAGTTGGCCAATCTAGAATTGCTTTTACTTTTTTGGGGTCCATGACTATTCCTTCTGGTGACAACCAGTAACCTAGAAATTCAACCGTTGCTGTGTTAAAAACACATTTATCTAGTTTGACAAACAAGGAGTTATCTCGTAATTTTTGCAAGACCGATCTAACATGTAACACATGATCCTCAGGAGTTTTGGAAAAAATCAGAATGTCATCGATATATACAATGACGCAGATGTCCAACAGCTCATGCAAAACTTCATTAATTAAATATTGAAAGGCTGCTGGAGCGTTGCATAGGCCGAAGGGCATCACTGTATATTCAAAAAGTCCAAATTTGGTGCGGAAGGCCGTCTTCCATTCGTCTCCTTCTTTTACTCGGATCAAGTGGTAAGCCCCACGAAGATCCAGTTTTGTGTAAATGGTAGACCCCTTAACCTGATTTAACAGTACAGGAATCAGCGGTAATGGATATCGTTTTTTAATTGTAGCCTTATTCACTGCACGATAGTCTATGCAGGCCCTCAAATCGCCTGCCTTTTTTGCTTCAAAAAATAACGGAGATGAGACTGGAGAGGTGGAGTGCTGAATAAAACCCAGTTCCAGCAACTCATCTAAATAAGTTCGTAGATACTGGTTTTCAGGTTCAGTGAGTGCGTAAATCCGACTACAGGGTAGCACTGCTCCTGGAATCAAATCTATCCTGCAGTCATATACCCTGTGAGGTGGTAGCTTGGTCGCTTTCACAGGGTCAAAAACATCCGAGAAATCTTGAAATTCAGCTGGCAATTCAATTGGGTCAGGTTGGGTAGCAGCACAGATAAGAGGCAATTTAGGATCTCTATGCTCCTGATAACAATGAGTTTTACAGTGTGCGGAGTCTAAAGTTACTGTACACTTAACCCAATCAATCTTTGGGTTATGGAGTTCCAGCCAAGGAATACCTAAGATTACCCCGAAAGCCGGAGTGTCAATAAGATCAAAAACTGTCAATTCTGTATTTCCATTGTCGGATAAAAGAAGCAGTGGAGGAGTGTGAAATCTGATTAAACCAGATGAAAGTGCTGAACCGTCTACGGCTCGCACAGGTTCTGGTTCTTTCTTGGGAATCCTCTCCAAGTTTAATTTCTTAGCGAATCCTAGATCAAAAAAATTTCCAGTAGCTCCTGAATCTATAAGTACTGGAATGCTATGTCTTTGTTGATTAGCTAGAATTAAAATCATTCTTATGGTGAAATGACGGGGTACATGATTTGCAATACTGGTTATATAACGTGAGATCTCAAAAGTGTGTCTTCCCGAGAGATCGACCTCTCCTTCTCTCGAGACTACTAGTTTTCCGATTCCTGATCTTGGATTGTGGCCAATAGTCTTTTTTTAGCGGGCCGGATTGGACACTCTTTGGCGAAATGGCTTGCCTTCCCACAGTAAAGACACAAATTGGCTTTCCTTCTTCTATCTTTTTCATCTTGTGATAGAGGTCCTTTAATCCCTCCAATCTGCATAGGCTCTGACTGGGCGTTTTTGTCCTCAGTAACCTTCTTCTCGGTTTTAAAGTGTAAGGTCCTGAAATCCGACTTCGGTCTTTCGGTCTTTCTTTCACCTAGCCTATGATCTAACTTGATTACTAGGTCCTGAAATTCGGTAAAATCATCAGGTAAGTTTACTATGTGTGCCAAGGAATCTTTTAATTCCTCTCTCAGCCCCCGGTAAAATAGAGATATTCTTTTATCATCTGGCCAGTGGGTTTCTGCTAATAAGCGATTAAAGGTGGTCACATAAGAAATCAGATCTCGGGAGCCCTGGCGCAGATTTAGTAATTCATTATCGGACGCTTGAAGGAATACATGTTTCGCAAATAAACTAGACATTGCAGTTTTGAAATGAGTTAAGTTGTGTAAAAGAGGATAATTTTTGTCCACCAGGGGCATGGCCCAATTTGCCGCTACTCCTCCT
The DNA here is from genome assembly GCF_964263255.1 of Lissotriton vulgaris. Classification (NCBI taxonomy): domain Eukaryota; kingdom Metazoa; phylum Chordata; class Amphibia; order Caudata; family Salamandridae; genus Lissotriton; species Lissotriton vulgaris. Next base: position 1,543,603,263 of record NC_141695.1, on the reverse strand, counting down.
AAATAAGAGATTATAAAGGCTACCTTTGTGGTGTCTGAAGTGAAAATGTGAGGTTTACATAGAAAATGTAATTGACCCTGACTCATAAATGTAGTAAAATGAGCACTATCTCCTGAGAAGCGTTCTGGATTGGCTACGGGAACAGGTTGTGGAGAGACAACTGTGATTTGAGCAGGCTGACCTTGACCAAAATCTGAGACCTGAGTTTGATTTTGAAACGGAACCCCAAATTTAGGTGGTGTTAGAATTGTTTTTTTCGACTCTCCTTTGTCTCTCCAAGAGGTGAAGCCTTCTCTAGTGTTCTCTAACTCGTCCCTAGAGTGATCTAGCTCTTGCCTGAGGGATTGGTTTTCTAAACGTAAGTCCTGTATTTCGTCATTCATTTTACGCACTAATTCCACTAACTGGGTGATATCCATGTCCTCCATGGGATTAGTCAAATACAAGAGGATATAAGGACTATTGTGGCTTCGCTTTCTGTCAGACGTGCCACCTCAGGAGTCCAGGTTCTTTCCGTCTTGGAGATGACTAATCCCAATACCTCCAGGAAACAACAAATGCGACAAGGAATTCAACACTTGTCGCAAGTGCTGACCCCTAAAGGGACAGGGAAGTGGGGGATGGAAAAGGGTAGTGGAATGGGGGACGGAAAGTGAGAGAGAGAAACAAACACAGGATCTCTTCTTGAGATGACTGTCTCTCCCTTTGAAGTACTCTGGGCTTTCGTTGATCGGTAGAGTTTGCTTAGATGCTGAGCTGTGTTAAAAACCAACGTTAATTAACATCATTCCTACCATCTCAATATCCAATACTAAATAAACTACATACATACATACCAACTATTTGAAAAGCCCATTCCTGTACTTCATGCGCAAGGTCTAAAACAACATTAATTTCGTTGAAGTCTTTAGTCACCTTTGAAAATGAATATGCTCAATAAATGTTCACAGAAACTTGAGATGCATGAATGTTTCAAACGAATCAAATAACTGGTTAGTAGAAACTATAACCACACTTGCATGCAGTGACCTTTTCTTACCTTGCAATTATTAGTGTGAGAACTTAGAAGGTGGTTCTGAAAGTAAGAAACAAGAAAGAAAACAAGCCCCAAAAGTAAACACTTCTCAACTATCACGTGTTGCAGTTTAAGTCACTGCAGTACATCAAACATTGATTGCTAGGCTAGAGCCACAAGAAGTTTCATGAAAATAAATGTACACTTCCAGAAAAGTCTAAGAAAAGGGTTCGATTTGCCTTTGGCAAGGTCCTTTTATAACTTTACCTAGGTTCGTTTGGGTATTTGCCAAGGTTTGTTCTCAAAGCAAAACAACAGAAAAGTCTTACTGTTCTCCTTCGATTAACCTGGAAATTCTAACTCTGAGGCCAGAAGGGTAAAAGCGAGTCCGGCTGTAACGCCGCTCCGATGCACAAACCGGAAATCTGAAGACTCGTCCCAGCCGGCAAGAGTCGTCCCTGAGATCCGCTGAGACTGGAGAAGAGTTCCGTGATCGCTGGGCTCTCGAGGGATCAGGTAAGCTGAAGTTGCCGTGTCCAAGACGAAGGGCGGGGCCCGGGTGCCGAGATCAGAATCCTGGAAGCTCCTGAAGTGACGCGCAAGCTGAGAAGCGAAGCGTCTTTCAGGGAACTGGTGAGCCTTTTTATAGGCTGTGTTTCACGTGTGAGGCAGCGTCAGTTGAGCGCACCTGCCCAACGTGAGTTCTTATGAATATTCATAGTTCCTGCAATATCAACAAGCATTGGACCAAACAACTGTGTGTTTCTTCAACAGTATCATTACCAATAGAAGTTGAAACAAAACAAGCACAGCTACATCCAAAAGTCTTTCATGCACATTCCAATGATGACCCAGGGAGAGTTTTCATGACACTCACAGAGTTGACTGAGCCACGTCGTGTGTTGTCCTTTTCTGCATAGGGGGGAACATTAGTCGTGTTATTGGTCGCTGTGCCACTTTTATTGCGTTTTTTTCCTTAGTCTCTTCCTTTCCCTTTTGCTTAAATGTTGATTTTGAAAGGGTTTATTCGTTGATCTTGACCTCGCGTCTACGTCTCGAGTGTCAATATCTTGCCTTATCTCAGACATAAGCAGTGTTTCTGTTTTTAAGGTGGTGTTATTTTTATTGCTTGGTTTAGCGGTTTGAAAGATACTGAACTCCTTAGGAGCCACTTGATTATCTGAAAACGGTACTGGTACTGTAGCGTTGCTCGGTTGAATATCCGTTTTTGCAGGTAAGACCTTGTTACCGTCTCTGATTTTATTATGGTTTGTGCTTTGATCGTTAACTTTCTGAGTAATTGCGTTATTTGTGAGCAGGCATGAGTGATGTGGTGTGTCTTGCAAACCTGATGGTAATTTTCTTATTTCTGTCAAGACTAGGGCAAGAAACTGGGGAAGCGTTGACAGGCTATCGATGATTGGTGAGCAGCAGCATATCGCTTGGGTCAGGTTGACTTTGGATTGTGCTTTTGTAATTAAGGCGTTCAAGCCTTCCAATTTATTGTCAATCCCTGCCGTGTATACTGCTAGTGTGTTTAAAAGGTCAACTTGTTGATCAAGTTTATCTGAATGATAATTTAAAGCTGATACTGTGGAGTGTAGAGTTTGTAAAAGCTGGGTCCAGACGGCGGTGGATTCAAGTGCTATGGGGTTGAGACCTTCAGACTCATCTTTTGTTTTATTTGATTCTGTTTTGAAGAAGGATAAGTCCATGAGGGAGTGATCATTGGGTTCCCCTTGGTTGACTTTGGGGGTTTCCTGGTGGGCCAAGACGGGTGGCGTTGTTGGCGTTAATGGTTTAATGATGCCCGGAGTGGTGCTGGTCCACTGCGCTGCTCGGGGGGTAGAGTTTATTTTGTTTCCAGGGGAGGGTAATCTGATCTTGAGAGGGGAGTCGTCATCGCTTGAAATTGATATTGGGGATGAACATTGATCCTTGTTTAGTTGAAGCGCTTGTGGTAAAGTAGGAGACATGTCTCCAGACTGGGTGACTGGTCTTGGCCCCTTTTTTTCTGACGTATGAGTACGACCCTTGTGGAGCAACTGTCTGGAGGTGTGACGATGACCTGATTATGGAGCTGTTCATTGATCAAGGCCTGCACTTTAATCTGAACTTAGTCGGTGTTTGGAAGGGTTTCGGGGGACTGATCTAATGCAGGCAATGTTTCATTGGGATTGATTAGAGTTTGGGCTTTTGATACATTTTTCTTAAAATAATCTCTGAGGGTCCTCTTTTTTGTATCATTGCTTGTTTCATCCTGCTTATTATGGTGTTGGGTGAGGGGCACTGGAGAGGTTATTATTTCCGTAGTATTTGTTTGGACCAAGGTGCTGTGTTTATAATCGTGATGCTGTAGAGGGGGCAGTGGTGGTGCCTGGGGAGGGGATTGCACCAACCCCGATTCCCCAGGTGACTCTGTAAGATCTTTGTCCAGCTTCTTGCGGGTTTTTGTTGTTTCTTTTTTTAGCCTTCCGGACCGCATTGTGATGAACTGAAGCTTGATGTTGCTAGGTTTCCTTCTTTGACGTTTTTGACTTCCTTATGGAGTAAAGGGGCACCCATGGCTCTTATAAATTGAGAGGTTGACCGCAGTGGGCTGCAGCCGGCCTCCACTCTGTTTTTGGTTGAAGGTTGATAGGTGTGGGGTGCCAAGAGCGGGGGTGCAGGAGTGCACTAACCTGTGCTGAACCCTGCTCAGTCCAGCGACACAACCCAACTGCTATTCCAGCTGGCCCCAAATCGCCGGTTTTGTACTGTGTCTAATGGGTGGCGGAGTACTGACTGCAAAGAGGTCTTTCCCTTTCCTTTGCGAGTGTGCACGGCCGGTTCAGGGATACTTAGGCTATTCTCTCTCTCTCCAGATGAAACTCGGGATGACTCTCCACACTTTAGTTATGGAATAAAACGGTGTGTGGTTTAAAAGGGCTAAACTACTCCACTCATCCAGCCTACATGTCCCATTAGTGAGTGAAAGTTTAGGGGGGCTGGATGGGAGGCCTGAGTTGGGGGCTAAAGAGAGATAACAGGGCAGTCAGGAGCAGGGCACACTGGGGCACCGCAGCCGCACCCAACCTAGTTGAGCCGCTTTACGTGGCGCACCCGGGCACAACACTCTGCAGCCTCTGATAGCAGAGGCCGCGCTCCAGACCCTGCTCTCGCCCCGCCCGGGTGTGAATGCAGGCTCCTCGCTCCTTACCGCAGGCTGCCTGTGTTGTGGTGGAGGCAGAGGCAGAGTCAGCATTCAACAGATCGTGGTCCTCAGGGTGCAGGCCGTGTGAAAAAACGGGTCTCTACCGCGATTTACCGCGATTTACAAACTCTCTGCGGTCCTAGATCCACGGGGGGGGGCGGGCGTCCTCCGGCGGCAGCGACAGCTCGCCTGCTCCTCAGCTGCTTCTCGCTCGCTCGCTCGCCTCTCCTCGCTGTCCTGCACTGCACTGCCACCTAGACTTCATTCTCTTATTTCAAATTATCCGGATTTTCTGTGCTTTTTAAAATTACCCACATTCACAAATAAAAACTTAAACCTAAGGATAGGTACCATTTAATTGTCAAATATATCCCAATCACTAATGCCTTAAATCCATCTTCACATGGAATAAACTGTGCAGAGGCTTTGGGCTACTTACCACCACTTGCTCGTCCTCCTTCCAATAGATCATGCTTGAAAAGAGGACAACCCACATTAACTCTTTGTGAATTGATGTTATTTGGTAATGACCATTGTCTGTTTTCCTCCTTTCTCCCCTTTATTCAGTAATGTTGACCTAGACTCGGAATATGACTATTGGTACCTTAGAGCAGTGCTGTGTTCAATGGCTTCCCAATGCTTGCATTGTATTTTACTCAAAGGCTGGGCCCCCAGGAAGTCAACTGTAACCATGCAGTGCCCCATTGGCCTTACTGGGCTCTGGAGGTTCTTGTGCTCCTATTTCTAGACTTGCAAAAACAACAAGTGATGGACCGAACGTGGATCAATGTCACACATTCCCCCAGTCAAAAGATCTGGGCCCAAATCCATCGTTTTTTTGCACTCCACACCACCCTGGGTTAGACAATGGCGATATGCAAATCAGCTCTGACCCTGCTGCCCCACGGGATCAGTCCAGTCCGAACTACAAAAGCCATGTCCTTCCCAGAACGGAATCAAGCATCCGAGGACCGGACCGGTTTCGAGGTAACACCTCTCATCAGCCCGGCTAGCTTGACTCCAAGTGGTGTGGAGTGCCTGGGACCCACGTCTGGGCATCCCCAGCGCACTTAGGGCGGCAATTGCAAAAAAAACAAGTGATGGACCGAACGTGGATCAATCATTATTATTGGGCTGCTAGATGACATTGCATACAATTTGTACATGCTCTAGTCATGTGCACAGTGCCTATGTTTATGTTTCTTATAGCTCTGATTTCCACTATTATTTATTAACTAAATTTAATAGCCCTATTTTTATATAAAAAAAATTGTTTAAAACAATTCAAGGTATAGTTTGAGGAAAAATGACTTTCCCTTCCCGGTGTATGGGCTGATGCAAGCATGCAGAATTCTATAAGATCTTTATGGGATTTAATTGACACACATGGATTTCTTAAATAATCCAATACTCTGACTGGATAATGTGGGACTGAGTTCTCAGATATCCTTTATGTTTTAATTACAGCAATGCTTTAAAGTCAAACTTGGGAAACATTTGACTACTAATGAGCATTCTTTTGATGACAGATATGTATACCATATAGTATCTCAATTATATATTAAACTTCATTTAGCAAACTTAGAGACTGATTTAGAGTTTGGTAGATGGTACTCCATCACAAACATCATGGATATCCTGCCCACCCTATTATTAGTACATTATATTATATTGCTATGCACTTATAATATGTAGACAGGATATCTGTTACTTCTGTGACCAAATCCTCATCTGCCAAACTCCAAATCTGGCCCTTATATTGCTGTGGTGATTTTATGGATAAGTGGGATGGTGAAGATTCAGCATTAGATCCAGGCCTATTGGAGGTTGTGTTGGCTCTTAATCATGAAGCATTCGTTGGCACACAGAAATGTGGTCAGTTCTTTCTATGCTGTATGGATTCTTCAAAAGAACCTATATACATTTTATAGATGTATTTGAGGTATCTGGACAGTTCTTTTTTTCCACTTTAAATACATGCACTATGTGGGGTATAAGTGAAAGGGAATTGAACACACAACTAAGATCTGGGTTCCGTTCCCACTTTCTTCATTAAGGGTGCTTCAATGGTAAGGTCTATTTCTTACCTAGGAACCTTGCCACAGCAACAACATTGTCAGGTCGAGGCCCAAAGAAGTTGCTGGGGCTTTGCCTCTCTAAATCTGTGACCCATGTTCAATGTGAGGGTTCTAAAAAATATCTTTGTACATCTAATGTAATTTGAGTCTGGGCTACAGGATGCAGAATTCATTAGTAAGTATTGGACAAGTATGCTATTGTCTCTTCTCAATAGGCATCATATTCTTTCATCCTAACAAATGCATCAACATGAAAGACAACTGTTAGGTACAATACAGCTGCAGGAGAGGCACTCACTTAAAATTTCACTTTTAATACACTCACTATATGGGATAGCAGTGAAAAGGGACTCCCACTCCCCATTCTCTATATTAAGGGTGCTTCATTTAGCAGGTTTATTTTTGTCCTAGGAACATTGAGACTGCAACAACATTATGGGGTCCTTGGTCAAGGAATCTGTGACCCAGGTTCAATATGAGGGTTCTAAAAAATATCTTAGTACATTTTATATAGTTCAAGCCTGAGCTACATAAGGCAGAATTCACCACGTTATTGTCTCCTTTCCATATGCATCTTTTTCTTTCGTTCTGACAAAATACATCACCATGGAAGACAACTGTAAGGCACAATGCAACAGCAGGAATGGGCATCACTTTCTTCCTAAGGCAGGGTTGCACACTTAAATCTTCTGTAGGCTTTGTTGCTTACCGGTCCTAGAAAGAATAAAGGTAAGATGCAGACTACAGGGACATGCAAAAGCTGATCCCATGTTTTTGTGTGTCTTGCCAGAGACAGGATCAACCAGGGCCTCCATTCACAATATGAGACGCTATAAAATTCTTACATTCTCTGTACACTGACCGAGATGGTGCAAAATCCTTCAACTCCTGATTTTGTGCAGGACCCCGTCAAGAAGATACCAGGTCAAGAAGATACCCATTTTCGCTCTTTGAAACTTTCATTGAGCAAGTTTCTAATTCCTCATCAACTCTCATGTCTTACTAGTCCCTTGATAACACTTGCTTTTGGTCACTGTACTGGGTTAGAGGCAGTTTCCCTTACCAGAGACATCAGGCCACATGGTCAGTTGCTACAGCTACTTAGGCCATGTGGTACTTGAGCTGAAGTTGTACTCTTGAATTCTTATGAAAACCATAATTACGCTGCCCCTTTTTGGCTTGATATAACTTTTTATCCTCTTGAAGAATTCTGTCTGACATCTTGCAATCAGAAATACGTCATATTAAATATGAGGGAATGGAAGATTTAGACAGCAGTGTAAAAAAATGTCTATTTGTTGAAGAGGGTGAGACTTACATCAAAAAATGATCACGGTCCTTCTCAGGGGTGAACCACAAATGTCAATAATTAAACTTGTGATAAACCATTTGGTAGCTTGGCATAACACAGTCAGGTTTAACTTAGAGGCAATGTGTAGAGTATTTATCCAGCACACAAACAGCAATAAAGTGAAAAAGTAACACAAAAATAATCCCAAACCATTTAAAAAAAAAAGATGATATGTTAATAAATAAAATGACACCAAATTATGAAAAATCCAATCAGAATACTTGGGCTCGGTGTGTTATAAGTTGAGGATCTAGGGATGCCACCTTTATACCCAGTGCCTCCCTATTGTTGGGGACACCCCTTGATCTAACCATAAAACTGGTTCTGGTCAGTTTTTCTTCCCTTTCCCCTTGGTGTAGCATCAGTATGTCTTGTAAAACAAAGAACAGGCAGGTCCTTGTCTGAGCTTTATTGTGAAGTGATGGGTTAGGCATCTTCTAACAACAGGTAGGGGTTTGGTACGGCCCTTAAGTGATCTGTTGAAGCTCAGGGAGGGGCTGGGTAAAACACTCCTTGCTCATCGCATCCAATGCACATCCTTCAGTCACCTGTTATGTTATGTTAATTTCGATTTATATAGCGCCAAATCACCGACAGGTCTCTTCGCGCTTGCTTTGGGAACCCGTCCTGGCTCTCCCTGCGAGAAAGCCCCTACTGGGCATCCCCAAGGTGAAGACCAGGCATCCCAGTGTGGTGGGGCCGTAGTGGAGATTAAGCAAGCTATTGCCCAGAGTTGCAGAGTGTGAACCCATGATTCGAGTAGGCACCGAGGCGAGAATTATCAAGTCCGTGGACATTTTGAGCTCAAGACCCTGCCGCGTCGGGAATTGAACCCTGGTCCCGGGTCTGACCTTTGCATCAGGGTCTGCCTCCTCTAACCAGTGAGCCACACTTCTCCCTTCTCCCTCTTGTGCTCCCTTCCTCCCCCATGAGTGGTGGATAGGCCTGCATGTGACTTGCCACCCCCAAAACACCTACTACAGCCTGCAACCTGTCCTAAACTGGCAACACACTGTAAATGGACTACCACCAGGAACCTTCTATCACATGCAGGGTGGGCGAGAGGACCTTGTTAATCACCTCCCCTCCCGGTGGTGCTCGGCGTCAGGAAGAGGCTGGATATGCCTCTCCTGATGCCTATATAGCCTAATCCGCCCCTTCCCCTAACTAACCTATCCACACCCTGTCCTGTGGCCAGCACAAAGCACCCCCAGAGGAAGACTGGTCTGCAACCTTCACTTCTCCCGGGGACCGAACTCCACGTTGCTGTATTAGCGTAAAAGACCATTTATTTGGACAGGTTGCTAACATTCTATTGAATATCATTAACATTTACATTAGCTCAACATTCTCCTCGCATCATTCACAACTCACACGTCTCCAATTCCCCAGTAAGTCCATATCCTTTGCTTAATTATTCTCCCTTTCTCTCACTGACCTTGTTCCATATACCCAGTCACTCCTTCAGCTGAGCCTACAACCACCTCCCTTGACGATCCTTCCCTTGCTCGTCACATCCCATGCACTGCCTTCAGTCACCTGTGCTCCCTTCCTCCCCCTCGACAGGTGGAAATGCCCACATGGGACTCACCACCCCCTAAAATACTGCAAACCAGGAAAACCCTGAAGAGCAATTTCCTGCCCACCCAAGAACAACGTGCAACTTTTGCCTTACAGCAATAAGACCTTCAGCTCCAAATTGACTCATTTCATATAGTGCTCACCACATCCTGAAATTCCATAATGTAATATGCATTTCCCAGGTGTGAAAGGTGCACCCCTTCATCCCTGAAAAGACCTGGCTCCTCTTGCTTGAACCCCCCATGTGCAATGACCTTGCTGTCCTGAGCCAAATAGAGAACCCTCTTGCCCTGTTCAGCTTCTTCTGGGCCTTATCAATCACAGCATGTTTCAAGCCCCCTGCCAAACCCTGTGTGGCACAAACACGGTCCAGATCAAATATGTGCCTGAAAAATTTCTCTTGATCTCCTCCAAGTCCCTCTGCATATGTTAGAGCAAAGTCAGTCCTGACAAACGAACCAAGTTATTTTCCCCCAGATGAATCAGGATCATGTTCGGCAACCCCCCTGTAGAACCACCTTCGTCAGCTGTGACAACAAGGAACCCCAATGCATTCCCCGTTTACCCCACCAAAACAAATCGTAATGGCTGCTCTGCAGGCCTAATTTCCGTCCACAGACTTGTTGGTCCGCATAATTCGCTGCCCAGTGTACAAAGATATGTCCAACAATCCAGGTAACAGTCTTTGACCCTGGACCATTCACGCACCCTGTAGCAGAAAAAAAGAGGCAATTTGCTCACTCACCTTACCCCCCCCCACTCCCTCCCACCGGGAAAAGTCACCCACTGCTTTCGCACATAGTGCTCACAGCACCTCGACCTTGACCTGCCAATCTGATAAATCTATCCCCAAGACTACCCCAAGCGTGCTGCCGCTATCGCTGTCTGAATCTGGAAGTACTGCGTACTGAACCTTGTTGGGTCTCTACCAAGTCTGTGCCAAATCATGCACAACACCGCAACAATGGACTGCCATCTGCGTGACAAAAAATTCATGATGAACACTGGCTGTGCTTAAACTGGAAACCACTCCATTCCCTTACAGGTTAGACTTCACTGCTGCCACCTCCATTTACACCTGCCCGACTGATTCGCCTTAGACTGCAGCATTCAAATACACAACTTACCCGGCTCCAACTGCACCTTTCATACAACACCCCCCCCTTGTCCAGCGGTACCCAAAAGGCTCTGAAACCCAGATTACCCCAAAAAGCATCCAGATCATACATAGCCAAAAAACTGCAACCTCAAAATGATCGTAGCAACAAAGCTTCCTTCAACGCCACCCTCCCCACACCCCTTTCCCTGCCCCACCATTTGAGGACCCAGCCCAGATTCTCATCCTTGGCAGGGTCAAGACTAAAGTACAGCTTGTCATAGAAAGTGATTCCTGCCAACTTGCCTGTAACAGTCATAGCCGACATACCTTTGTCAATACAAGATAAAATAAAACTCAAAACTCCCTACTCAGTGTCCTGTGGCTCCAGCCGCATCATTTCCAAAGGACAGCCTGAAAACTCCCCACATTAGCTCCATGCCAGTCTGTAACTCGTCCTGGTAGACTCTGCCAGCGACCTCTAGACCATTCTCACAACTCTCACTCCCCCTAGGCCCATATGTCTGCCGGTAATTGTGTCTTGAATTCTTCTGCTCCTGGCACCAGCCGGCGAAAATGCTGCCACTGCCTCCGCGACAAGGAATCAGCTATATTATTGCTGCCACCCAGCACATGCCTCACCCTGAACACAACATTAAACCTCAAGCACACCAGCATGAACCTCCTTAACAGCCTCAACACCCTCAAATCCCTTGCTGTCTGCCTGATGCACTAGTTCCACACAGCCATGTTGCCCACATGGAACAGTACAGTCCTGTTCATCAACTCAGCCCCCAGTCTGCCAAAGCCACCAACAGTGGAAAAAACTCCAAGAAAGCAATGCTCCAACCTTGACTCAACCAGTGAAAGTGGCCAACCTTCTGCACACCACCTCCTGTCCCACAAAAAAACGAAAACCAGGGCCCCAGCTGCATCTGAGAATATCTTGGCCTGCCACACTGTATTCTCTTCCAAAAAGCCCAAGAACACAGTTGAAATCATCCAGGGATGTCAGCTAAGTATGGGCCGAAAATTCGTTCTGCCCGCGGAATTTGCGGATTTTTCGCAATTTCACGAATCCGCTAGCGGGACGAATTTTGTTCAGGAAGCCCTTACAGGGTTACAGCACGTGCCCAAGTTGTAGCTAATTTCTTTGTAACCATTTACAAAAGGGTTACAAAGAAATTAACTTAAACTTGGGCACCAGCTGTAACCCTGTAAGTGCTTCCTGAGCGGCGCCTCGTTGCCTACTTGCAACTGACCCTCGAAGCGGGGTCAGAGAATAGTTACAATTAGGCAATAAGGCTCCTGTCACAAAAATTAAACCTCAGCAGGAAGCACTTACAGATATAAATAAAGCAGGTGCCCGAGTTGAAGCTCAAATTCAGTAACGCATTATTAATCAGCCCACAAATCTAGTGAGCACGGTCGATGCTAGGCAGGTGTGCTTTCTCCCTAAATCTATCGTCTACAAATAGCTGTAATCCGTGATGGAGGTCTAGGCATCCATGAGTTTCTCGAGCGCAATCCCCCTGTATTTCCAGTGACCAGGAGGCTGCTTTGTCCTCATCTGCTGCGCTGATCGGTCTCTGACCTTTACAAACAAGAGGCATGTGAACTCGCACAGTGTCCGGTACCCCACAAGACTCACCTGGGCTTGTGAAGCAATCCCGCAGAGACGACACTAACCACCGCCCCTGGTCCCAACAAACCCCCGCGGGGAGTAACACCCGACAAGGATGAGATGGATCCAGGGAAGGGGGCCAAAGGAACCAGGGAGTGGCTTTGGTGGTAGGGACATTGAGAAGGGTCTTGGTACAGCTGAGGGAACAGGAATGCCTGATTAGGACTAGGTACTACGCTCGTGCTGAAAAACACCCCACAAGACACATGCAGACAGGAGCCCCTGTTTCTGACACTCACCACTATTTGTTGTTCGGGTTGCCCCAAGGAAGAGGTCTGTGAAGTGTCGTCCAGGAGCCTTACGTCCGTGGCAAGGAAAACGAAAAGAAGGCGCTTCTGCGCCAGGACCACCAAAGACCCAAAAGAACTCAAAGGAATCGCTTCTGCGCTGAAAAGAAGTCACGAACCAGAACTCCAGGGTAAGCGCCATAGCGCGGCCCAATTGTACAATGCTCCTACGCTATATGCGTGTAGGAACCAAGCAGTAGCGCCCCTGCGCCACCGCCAAAGCAAAGGTATATCCAAGGATAATGTTAAAGCGCTCCTGCACCACGGGCAAAACAACTGAGGAACCAGGGTGTTGAAAGGTTAAGCGCACCTGCGCTTCATAGTACAAACATGCAGTTGCGCTCCTGCGCCACTGCTAACAAAAAGAACAAAGGCAGGAAAGTAGCTGCGAGCCTTCGCAGCTGCTACGTTATAGAGTTATCAGCAGCGCTCCTGCGCGGCTGACATCCGATAGTTCAAACGGCAGGCAGTCACGTAACGCTTGAGGAAATGCAGCGTTACCGTGACTTCGAAGTAACCTCCGGCGTCTGCTGGGCTGAAGCGCGGCTGCAGGGGAGTATCAGAAGCACCGATCCGGCGGGCTTCACACATTTTAAGCGTGTTCCCCTGGAAGTGCATGTTGACGATGCTGTGGTGGAGGACTAGACCGGGACAGCACTTCCGGCTGGAAGTGAGTATCCCGATGCCTGCATGCAACCTGTGGCGTCCGGGACAGCGGAAAGCCGCCACATGACAGTACCCCCCCCCTTAAAACAGAACCCCCCACCCGGGAGTCAGAGAAAGGAAGCAGGGCGCGGGCTCAGAGGGTGGCTCAGATGGAAGGCTCGGACCAGAACAGGGGCATGACGAACATGGGATCGGGGCTCCCAGGACCGTTCCTCAGGACCGTAACCCTTCCAGTCAATGAGGTAGAACAACTGCCCCCTGGTACGACGGGAACCCAGAATGGCCCTGACCTCATACGCCACATGGTCCTCCACTACCACCGGAGAAGGAGGAGAGGAGACGGTGCAGTCAGGATGGACCGCACGCAAATGAGAGACATGGAAGACCGGGTGCATCTTCATGACAGCGACAGTCTCATGGCCTCGGGGTTGATCACCTTCTCGATGAGAAACGGACCTACGAACCAAGGCAGCAGCTTCTTGGGACCATGCACGTTGAGATGTCGAATGGAGAGCCACACCTTGTCGCCGGTGCGATACTCGGGTTCTTCCTGCCAGTGACCGTCAGCGTGTGCCTTGTAGGTGTCCTTCGCTTTGGCCAGCTCGAACCTGGCTTGTTGCCAGAGCTGACACAGTGTCTTGTGATAAGCCCGAACCGTAGGCAAAGGACTCTCCGCTGGAACGTCCCACGCTGAGGTGCGGGGGTGTTTCCCTTGTAGGCAGAAAAAAGGCGACATCCCAATGGCGGAGTGTTTGCTATTGTTGTAAGCGTACTCTGCCATCCATAGCACATCGGACCATTCCCTCTCAACCGTGAGCAACAAACAGCGTAGGTATTGCTCCATGGTGTGGTTGGTTCTTTCCGCTTGCCCGTCCGCCTGGGGATGGTAAGCAGAAGAGAGACGAACGTCCATCTCCATGAGTCTGCACACTGCCCTCCAGAAACGGGACAAGAATTGCGACCTCCGATCCGTTATCACCACCTCAGGAACGCCATGGAGACGAACCACGTTGTTCACGAACACCAATGCCAGCTCCGCCGCGGTGGGGACTTTGGGCAGTGGTATGAAATGAGCCATCTTGGTGAGGTGGTCCACCACGGTTAGCACTGTGGTATGGCCGGTCTTGGTCAGCAGTAGCTCCACCACAAAATCCATTGAAATGGTGTGCCAAGGATACGGTGGCACCGGGATGGGACGGAGATGGCCCACCGGGGGCTCAGACCTGTTCTTGCCCAGTAGGCATATGGTACAACGGGAGACGTGGTTTCTTGTGTCGGTTTCTAATGTTGGCCACCAGAACTGTCATTGTATCAGATCAAGCGTTTTGTGGTATCCCGGATGGCCAGAGAGAACATGGTCATGACACATCTGGATCGCTCGTTGTTGACAGGGTTCCCTAGGCAGGTACAACTTGTTTCCTTTAACCAGGACTCCGTTTTTATGTACCACGCCTTTGTGTCCATGCACTAGAGCTGCAGGGTCTATTCCGTCCGAGTCCTTCCGTAACTGGGTCATGAAGTCCGTGGAGGTCACTACTCCCTGGAAGTGGTCATTCCGAGATGACGGGAATCGGTTCTGTTTTTTCGGTGGCGTCCTCGGACTCGTCCAATCTGGAGAGTGCATCCGCCTTGGCGTTGTCCTTGCCGGGTCGGTAGGTGATGGTGAAGTTGTATTCATGAAAGAATAGGGTCCATCATAACTGCCGGGCGGTTAGGGCGCGTGCTGAGCGTAAGAACTGCAAGTTCCTGTGGTCCGTGTAGATGGTGACCGTGTGTTTTGTGTCCTTAAGGTAATGACGCCATTCCTCGAACGCCGTCTTGATTGCCAGGAGCTCCCTGTCTGACACCGTGTAGTTCCTTCCTGCCGGCTGTAGTTTCTTGGAATAAAAGGCCACCGGATGTAGCTGTCCGGTGTTGGCATTCCTTTGTGACAACACACCTCCCAAGGCGTCCTTCGAGGCGTCTGCCTCTACCACGAAAGGCTGTTCGGCGTCTGGATGTATCAGCACCGGGGCTGTAGTGAACTGCCTCTTCAGTTCCTGGAACGCGTAGTCTGCTTTCTGGTCCCAACAAAAGCGTTGTCCTTTGCGCAATAAGCGCGAGATAGGCGCCACCATACCCGAGAACCCAGTGATAAAACGGCGGTAGTAGTTGGCAAACCCCAAGAACCGCTGCACCCCTTTCACGGAGTCCGGCGTGGGCCACAGAAGGATGGCCTCTACCTTCTTGTTATCCATCTGTATGCCGGCTGGGGTGATGACGTGTCCCAGGAATTGCACAGAGGTAACGTGGAATACGCTTTTCTCCAGTTTCACGTATAGTCGGTGTTTCCCTAGTTGTTTTAGAACTGAACGTACATGCTGTACGTGCTCGGTGATGGTCTGTGAGAAGATCAAGATATCGTCTATGTACACGATACAGAAGACGTCGAAGAACTCCCTCAACACCTCATCTATGAAGTATTGGAACGCTGCGGGCGTTGCAGAGTCCGAAAGGCATGACCTGGTATTCAAAGAGGCCGAATTTGGTCCAGAAGGCGGTCTTCCATTCGTCACCCTTCCGGACCCTGACCAGATGGTAGGCACCCCGCAGATCCAGTTTGGTATAAATGGAGGCGTTCTTGACTTGGTCCAGGAGGTTGGAGATGAGTGGAAGCGGGTATCGGTTTTTGATTGTGATAGTGTTCATCGCCCTAAAGTCAATGCAGGTCCTCAGGTCCCCTTCCTTCTTCGACACGAACAAAAGGGGAGATGACACCGGGGACCTGGAATGGCGGATTAACCCGTTTTCCAAGTACTCATCCAGATAGGAACGTAGATGGACGTTCTCTTTTTCGGTAAGGGAATATATCCTGCTACAGGGTAATGTAGAGCCGGGTATCAGATCTATTCGACAATCGAAGGAACGATGCAGTGGTAAGGTGTTGGCTCCCTTTTTATCAAACACTTCTGCCAGATCCTGATAGTCCTCTGGTACTTTGGCCTGAGACACCATTCCCATGCCTTGTCCTGGTAACGACCGAGCTTGTATGGACCGGATACCATGCATGTTGTCCTCTTTGTAGCAGGTGCCGCAGCAGTGTTCCGAATCCAGACTGATTACCCGCGATACCCAGTTGACTCGGGGATTGTGGTGTACCAGCCATGGCAGCCCCAGGATGACCTTGAACTGTGGTGCGTCTATGACGTCGAAGCTGATGGATTCGGCATGATTGTTTGAGAGACACATCGTCATGGCTTCGGTCTGATGCCTGATAAGACTGGAGGTCAGATCCGTACCGTCGACGGCTTTTACCGTTTCTGGTTGTTTTTTGGGCACCGTCCTCATTCCCAGGGTGTGCGAATAGACGGTGTCGATAAAGTTGCCGGTGGCTCCGGAATCAAGCATCGCAATGACATTCCAAGAGGTGCCTGTTTGGTTCCGTAAGGTCACTTCCAGGCCTGTGTGATGGTTGCCATCGAAGACTGCAGGGATCGCTGTAGTGCCGGAAGAAGAACCCAGAGGACGGACCCCCTTGTTTACTGGGTTGTCTCGTTTCCCGCCTTGTTTTCTTTATCGATGGGCAAGGCGAAGGGTCGTTTGTTCCGTGTGCGGTTGGGTTTCACCGGGCACTCCCTGACGAAGTGACAGCTCTTACCGCAATAGAGGCACTGGTTCTGTTTCCTCCTTCTTTCTCTTTCTTGGGTGGTAAGGGCCACTCTAACGTCGCCGATCTGCATAGGTTCCTGAGTGTCGCTAGGCGAGGGAGCATCCTCCTTGCTTTTCTCGGAGGCCTTCTCAGAGAATGGGAGGAAACGGTTGTCGCTGTTTTTCCCTTTTTCGGTTTTCCTCTCTTGTAACCGGAAGTTCATCTTGACCACCATGTCGATGAACGGCCCTATCATGTCTGGGGGGTCGGGGTGTTGGGCAATAAGATCCTTCAGGTCATCCCGCAACCCTCGGTAAAACACTGACACCTTTTTGTCCTCAGGCCACTGCGCCTCTATAACCAGACGGCTAAAGCTCGTGATGTAGTGAAGCAGATCACTGTTTCCTTGTTTTAACCCAAGCAGCTGGTTGTCTGCGGCTTGTACAAACGCATGGCGAGCGAACATCTGTCGCATGGTCTCTTTGAACGTTGGCAAGTGGTTTAGCATGGGGTCGTCGTTTTCAACCAGCGAGATGGACCACTGTGCGCCGTCCCCGCCCATGTAGGATAAGATGAATGCCACCTTTGATGCATCATCAGGGAAGGCAGCTGTTCTGGCCATGAAATGCAGATGGCATTGGTGGATAAAGACGCCATACTTGGTGCTGTCGCCATAGAAGCGTTCGGGTGGAGCCAGTTGCACCGGGTGAGGTGTGATAACCTGGATGGCCGTGTCCTGACCGGTGGCAGAGGAGGACCCTCCAAAGGTGAACATAGATGGTCTAAGCAACCCCTCTTGTCGGACTCTGGGACTAGGAGTGGTTCCCCAGGGGTTGGTGAAGCCAGCCGCCACTTGGCCCTGTAGGGCTGTCATGTCTTGGCGTAAGCTGAGGTTCTCTGTCTGCATGGCAGCCAGCAAGGCTGCTATGTCCTGCAGTGTTACCTCCGGTTCTCCCATGTCGTCTGGGCAGAATGTATTAACGTGGGCTTCTGATTCTGTCCGGTACCCCACAAGACTCACCTGGGCTTGTGAAGCAATCCCGCAGAGACGACACTAACCACCGCCCCTGGTCCCAACAAACCCCCGCGGGGAGTAACACCCGACAAGGATGAGATGGATCCAGGGAAGGGGGCCAAAGGAACCAGGGAGTGGCTTTGGTGGTAGGGACGTTGAGAAGGGTCTTGGTACAGCTGAGGGAACAAGAATGCCTGATTAAGACTAGGTACTACGCTCGTGCTGAAAAACACCCCACAAGACACATGCAGACAGGAGCCCCTGTTTCTGACGCTCACCACTATTTGTTGTTCGGGTTGACCCAAGGAAGAGGTCTGTGAAGTGTCGTCCAGGAGCCTTACGTCCATGGCAAGGAAAACAAAAAGAAGGCGCTTCTGCGCCAGGACCACCAAAGACCCAAAAGAACTCAAAGGAAGGCGCTTCTGCGCCGAAAATAAGTCACGAACCAGAACTCCAGGGTAAGCGCTATAGCGCGGCCCAATTGTACAATGCTCCTGTGCTATATGCGTGTAGGAACCAAGCAGTAGCGCCCCTGCGCCACCGCCAAAGCAAAGGTATATCCAAGGATAATGTTAAAGCGCTCCTGCGCCACGGGCAAAACAACTGATGAACCAGAGTGTTGAAAGGTTAAGCGCACCTGCGCTTCATAGTACAAACATGCAGTAGCGCTCCTGCGCCACTGCTAACAAACAGAACAAAGGCAGGAAAGTAGCTGCGAGCCTTCGTAGCTGCTACGTTATAGAGTTATCAGCAGCGCTCCTTAGTTCAAATGGCAAGCAGTCACGTAACGCTTGAGGAAATGCAGCGTTACCGTGACTTCGAAGTAACCTCCGGCGTCTGCTGGGCCGAAGCGCGGCTGCAGGGGAGTATCAGAAGCACCGATCCAGCGGGCTTCACGCATTTTAAGCGTGTTCCCCCGGAAGTGCATGTTGACGATGCTGTGGTGGAGGACTAGACCGGGACACCACTTCCGGCCGGAAGTGAGTATCCCGATGCCTGCATGCATCCTGTGGCGTCCGGGACGGCAGAAAGCCGCCACATGACACACAGAAGCCCTGTCCCACACACACTAGGCTATGCAACCTCTTCCCGCCCTTTCCCCCACTGTGATGGACAGCTCACTCATGGGACCTCGGCGCCTATGGGCGCAGTGGCAAAGTTACAGACACACGGGGTCACTGGAGACAACTCTTCTGGGCATTTACGCAGCTGAAGTGTAGGAAAAGCACGAAACATTTACCCAATGAGGTAGCACTTACTGCTTTCTCCTCATCTGCTGCTCTGATCGGTCTCTGACCCTTTATAAACAAGAGGCATGTGAACTCGCACAGAAGCTCGGCCCCACACACACTAGGCTATGCAACCTCTTCCCACCCTTTCCCCCACTGTGATAGACTGCTCACTCGAGGGACCTCGGTGCCTATGAGCGCGGTGGCAAAGTTACAGACACAGGGGGTCACTAGAGACAACTCTTCTGGGCCTTTACGCAGCTGTAGTGTAGGAAAAGCACAATACATTTACCCAACGAGGTAGCACTTACTGCTTTCTCCTCATCTGCTGCTCTGATCGGTCTCTGAACTTTATAAACAAGAGGCATGTGAACTCGCACAGAAGCTCGGCCCCACACACACTAGGCTATGCAACCTCTTCCCGCCCTTTCCCCCACTGTGATGGACTGCTCACTCCAGGGACCTCGGCGCCTATGAGCGCGGTGGCAAAGTTACAGACACACGGGGTCACTGGAGACAACTCTTCGGGGCCTTTACGCAGCTGTAGTGTAGGAAAAGCACAATACATTTACCCAACGAGGTAGCACTTACTGCTTTCCCCTCATCTGCTGCTCTGATCGGTCTCTGACCCTTTATAAACAAGAGGCATGTGAACTCGCACAGAAGCTCGGCCCCACACACACTAGGCTATGCAACCTCTTCCCGCCCTTTCCCCCACTGTGATGGACAGCCCACTCGAGGGACCTCGGCGCCTATGGGCGCGGTGGCAAAGTTACAGACACACAGGGTCACTGGAGACAACTCTTCTGGGCCTTTACGCAGCTGTAGTATAGGAAAAGCATGATACATTTACCCAATGAGGTAGCACTTACTGCTTTCTCCTCATCTGCTGCTCTGATCGGTCTCTGACCTTTATAAACAAGAGGCATGTGAACTCGCACAGAAGCCCGGCCCCACACACACTAGGCTATGCAACTTCTTCCTGCCCTTCCCCCCACTGTGATGGACAGCTCACTCGAGGGACCTCGGCGCCTATGGGCACGGTGGCAAAGTTATAGACACAGGGGGTCACTGGAGACAACTCTTCTGGGCCTTTACGCAGCTGTAGTGTAGGAAAAGCATGATACATTTACCCAACGAGCTAGCACTTACTGCTTTCTCCTCATCTGCTGCTCTGATCCGTCTCTGACCCTTTATAAACAAGAGGCATGTGAACTCCCACAGAAGCTCGGCCCCACACACACTAGGCTTTGCAACCTCTTCCCGCCCTTTCCCCCAGTGTGATGGACAGCCCACTCGAGGGACCTCGGCGCCTATGGGTGCGGTGGCAAAGTTACAGACACACGGGGTCACTGGAGACATCTCTTCTGGGCCTTTACGCAGATGTAATGTAGGAAAAGCATGATACATTTACCCAACGAGGTAGCACTTACTGATTAGCCAGTAGAAAGTACTCCAGTTGAGTATAGTGCAATTGCCAAAAAATCTGCGAATTTGCATATTTATTTGCGAATTCGCAAAATTCGCCCATACTTAATGTCAGTCGGCCCGTACTGCCAAAGAGATCTGCACCCGACAAGGCCATGCCGGGATGCCTGCAAAACGTCCTCCCTGCTCTCACCACTCATCACGCACAGTTCAGGACGCCCAGCAGCTTCTGCACTGCTCTCAGCGTAATCTTCCTCTCCCCAATCACGTGTCAGCATGCCCTGTATCTCCACCACTTTCTCCTTTGGCAACCAGGCCACCCACTGCACTGAGTCCAGCTCCATACCCTGGAATGTCAACACAACACTAGGACCCTCCATCTTCTCGGGAACCAAAGGCACTTTAAAATCCTGTGCTAAGGACTCAAATTGTGCCAACGCCTGGACACAGTTGCCTGAGGCTTGTGTGCCAACAAACAAAAAATCATCTAGGTAGTTGGACACTTCACAGTGGCCACCCCTCTTGCTGAAAGCCCACCACAAAAACATGCTTAAAAGTTCAAACAAGGCACAGGAAATGGTACATCCTATCACCAGCACTGTGTCCACATAGATAGCAGCTCCATACCCTGGAATGTCAACACAACACTAGGACCCTCCATCTTCTCGGGAACCAAAGGCACTTTAAAATCCTGTGCTAAGGACTCAAATTGTGCCAACGCCTGGACACAGTTGCCTGAGGCTTGTGTGCCAACAAACAAAAAATCATCTAGGTAGTTGGACACTTCACAGTGGCCACCCCTCTTGCTGAAAGCCCACCACAAAAACATGCTTAAAAGTTCAAACAAGGCACAGGAAATGGTACATCCTATCACCAGCACTGTGTCCACATAGATAGCACCCCCAAATTGATTGCCTAGGAAAGATAATTAAGCTGGATGAATGGCCAGTAACTGAAAGGTAGATTTGACATTGCTCTTCTCCATTTCAGCCCCCCTCCCACACTTCTGCACCAGGCGGATAGCATCATCTACATAGGCATACAGCACCCTGGTATCCTCCTCAGTAATGAATTTGTTCCTCAACTCCATTTTGGGGCACCGCCCCCGTCGGAGAAATAATCAGGCCCTGCAGGTGCCACTCAAAGAATGGACTCGCTACTCTCCCCTCAGCCACCTCTTTGTCTAGTTTTGGTGGTACCACCTGAGGGAGTTCCCGGCTGACTTCAAATTGTCTGCTCACCGACACCCCTTAGAACCCTGACATCCCACCTGAAAACCTTCAAAGTATCCCTATTCCAATTGCAGAACCGCCTACCTGTCTGGGTACACTGAGAGCCAAGGTACCAAGACCTCCATTGGAGAAGGGGCCCTTAGGTACAGACTGCCCCCGGCCTCTAGAGGCCTTCCTCTGTTCTGCAGGCTGCCTGGTGTAAAATACTGTGAGAGGGGGTGGTGTCCCACACTGTTACAGGAATTCTGCTCAGACACAGAACTGTGCATAGAAACTTAGGACCTCAGTGAATTAGGGTGTAGCAAAACTCACCTTAGTACCCAAAATCCCCTACCAGACTAGCAATCAGTGTCACATTAGCTCTTTGTCCTATAGCAAAGAAACCAATGATTAAACAACCTTGAACATGCAACATAGGACCATCTCAGGAATGGTGGGAAGTGAGAACACTCTTTTGTTATACGTTCATACCAGTCCACAACAGAAGTAAAATAGAGACACAGTAAGGTTAAAATGTTTATTTTAACGACGTGATCTCAAGCGCAGTATTTTAATCAACATAAGCATACAGATTTTTAAGAATATTTTTTTTTCATTCATTTTCAATCTTTATTTCGACCATTTGGTCATAAAAGATACACATAAATTAAAAATCACATGATTGCATCAGATATAATAAAACATCAGTGCATGATTTAAGATCCACATGTTAAAAAAATAAGACAGTTCATCAATCTACCCAGCATTTTTTAAAAGACGGTTACGTGTGTACCACACATTTGTTAAAAATTTAGCAAGGGCAAAGACAATTGGGCCGGAAACATCACTTTTTAAAATCCTGTACATAGGCATATATTCCCTGCCACCCAAGTTCTTGATCAAAGGCAGCAGCCAGTACTTTCTGGCTGCCGCGTATGCTGGGCAGAAGAAAATCACATGCAGATCATTTTCCTCCTTGTCAACGCAAAGGGGACAGTACTTAGTAGAAGGGACCTGCGACCAGGTACTAGAAAAGGAGCGCAAAGGCAGTGTCCCGTATCTCCACTGAAGGAATAGCTTTCTAGTGAGAACGGGGTGTATGGGATCAAAAGCCTTTTCAAATGCGTAGAGGTCCTTATTTTGCAGGAATTTAGAGGAAAGGGACCCCTCTGTCTGGGAAGCTAAAGCCCTTTCCCTTTTATGTTCGTGATACAGATTCGCCAGGGATCTCTTAGAGATTCCGGGTGCTGTATCTGCAGGTTTGGTCCACAATTCGGGGAGCCCCAGATCTGTGCAAACTGACTGGATATTTTGGATCCAGGGGATACTGAGCGCCTTGGGGTGTTTCAATATTTCGGCCAGTTCTGCCCTATAGTCGGCGAGATCGTCACTGCTCCACAGCCTGCGCCAGAAGGCTATGGGTCTTAGACTTATCTCGTCGGCGAGAGGCCGTAGCCCTAAATCAAGCCTCAGGGGGAGAAGTGGGGTACTGGGAGGGAGTGCGGTAATTTGCCTTACGAATCTGTTTTCCGTGACTGACAAATTCCGACAAGGAGTATGGCCCCACAATTCAGCCCCGTACAAGATCGCCCCCCTGGCTTGTGCTTTGTATATCTGAATTAGGGCCCCCAATGGGCGATAAGTTGAGCCGGTCATCATCCGGGAAATACCCCCAGAAATTTGCACTAATTTAAGGTTGGCTCTGGTTTGATGGGTCCCCCAGGTCATATTTTCATTGAGTGTCACGCCGAGATATTCAAACGTGGCTACTCTTTCCAGCCGTGTTGCTCCCAGGAGTGGATTCGGGCGTTGTTTTGGGCTTGGATTCAATACCATGTATTTGGTTTTCATGGCATTGATTTCCAGTCCTCTATCCTGGCAGAAGGCCACAAAGGCATCGAGTATCCTTTGGATGCCCATGGGAGTTTTGGATACCAACAGCGTGTCGTCCGCAAACATTATTGCGGGCACGCTGTTGCCATTTAATTTAGGGGCGTCTGTGTGGTCAGTGGCGTTCAAATGAGCGACTACCCCGTTGACGAAGAGGCAAAACAGGGTCGGCGCAAGCACACAACCCTGTCTTACCCCCCTGCCCACGGGGAATCTCTCAGTCAACTCCCCCGACCTCCCACACCTTACCTGGGCATAATTGTTGTGGTGCAGCCTCTGTAGAGTCAGTAAGATGTCTGGTGGTACGCCCATCCCTGCCAGAATGTCCCAAAGTTTCCCCCTGGGCACGAGGTCGAAGGCGGCTCGTAGGTCCACGAATATCGTGTACAAACTGCCACCCTCGAACCTCACTGACTTCCAGTAGACCAGGTTCAATCTGAAGACCTGGTCCACAGTCGATACCCCTTTCCTAAAACCTGCCTGGTATGGACTGAGGGCACCTACCTCCTCTATCCATTCCTGGAGCCTATTCAGGAGGACCCTGCCGAACAACTTCTGCGCTACATCGATAAGACTAATTGGTCTGTAGTTGGCTGGGAGGAGGGGGGATCCCTTTTTGTAGATAGGGACCACCTCAGCCCCCAGCCAAGTACTGGGGATTTCCATCCCACCAAGAATGCCATTAAAGAGAGCAGCGAGGTAGGGCGCCCAGACGGTGGGCTCCTGCTTGTACAGGTCTCCCGGTAGCCCGTCCAGCCCAGGGGCCTTCCCTGATGCCAAGCCTGAAATGGCAGCAGTGACCTCAGTTAGTCTTATTTGATCCGCCTGGGAGCCCTGCCCCACTGGTTCGATCACCACAGGAAGTTCTCCGGGCTCAGCGCTGTATAAGGACTGGAAGTGGGCCTGCCACACTCCAGGAGCTATGTTGGGCTCCACAGCCGAGTGTAAGCTCCCTGATCCCCCATTCACCATTCTCCAAAACAGGCGTTGGTCTTGCACTGCTAGGGCCCTGGTGAGTTCTTCCCACTGCCTTTCCTCCCATTCTATTTTAGCATGAGCAAGGAGTTTCTTGTAAGCATGCCTACATTGCTTCAGGCGTTCCCCTCCTTTGCCCTCCTTTATTACTCCGAGGAGTTCTGTTTTGGCACGTCTACATGCCGCATTGTACCATTGAGTTCTGCCATGGCACCTCTCTCTTGTCTTCCGGACTTTACATGTGAAGTGGGGTGCCGCTATTTTTATAAGCTCATTATGGGCCTCAGACATTTTACTCCTTGTGTCTATTTCACTTGTCACACTATCAAGGTCCCCCACAATTTCCAGGATAGGGGCAATCTCTGCATAGAGCATTGGGAGTTTTTCCTTTCTTGTGACCATTTGCTCCCACCTAAGTCTTCTCCTGCTGTTATCTATGAGAAGCGTGGGGCGGTTCCCTTCTTCCTGAGTCGCTAGGCCCTGGGGAGCTGGATGAACAAGGTCCAACTCAAGGGCATTATGGTCACTGTCCAGCCTATCTATTACCCTGAAATCTTGTATAGTGGACCACCTCGCTAGTTGGACCAGAACATAGTCCAGGTGTGACTCTCTTCCCCGGCGGTTGTAGGTATTTTTGCCCGGTGTGTCCGAGTTAGTTCTCCCATTACATGCTCTAAGTCCGTACCTTAAGGTAAGGGCAGTAATTTGCAGCGCCAAAGGGGTCCAGGCCTTCGGCGGTAGAACATCGACCTCAGGTACTGCCCACCTAGCTTCTTCATCTGATAAGAACCCTTCTTGGAGGCCGGGGAGTGGCTCAAAGTGAGAATTGAAATCCCCACCCACCACATAATAAGAATCAGTCGACAGTTCAGATAAAAAGATCGAGAGTTCATTAAAAGTCGGTGATTCTTTTGCCTTTCCCGTCGGCCGTGAGTAGATGTTAATCAACAGGAGATTTACTTTATTTGGCCATGTTAGTGAGACCACCAGAATGTCATCGGAATTATATGGAAGCCGTGATGCCACACAGCCCAGATGAGCAGCAACCCATATCACAAGGCCCCCAGAAGGGCGGCCTTTACCTTCCCACCTTGCTGGAATGAAAAAAGATGTGTAGCCTTGGTGTCCAATGTCCTCTCTCGCCCAGGTTTCCTGGAACATGCATATGTCGCCAGTTTCTATATAGTTTTCCCAGGTCGGCTCTTCCAGTTTGTTTATTAGTCCCGCAATATTCCAGGAGATTATCCTCAGATGTTCAGGAGTGAGCGGTGTCAAAGTGCAAAGATTGGAAAAGGTCGGGCCTGGGTCCTCCTGTGTTGCAAGGCCTGTAGCATGTGTTACATGTGACACCGTAAAACCCCTGTCCCCTTCTCCCGGATGGGGGGGAGCCAAAGTTATCCCCTCAGCAGGAACTTCTCCATCAGTAGGTAGGCGGGAGAATTCAATTCTGCCGTAAGCTGTGGCAGAAGAATTGATCAATGAGCCAGAACTTGGGCCTGGGGAAAAAGTGGAATGATCGAACGACCCATGGGGGCTCAAAACCCCGGGCTCTGTCTTATGAACAATAAGTCAGTCTACCCCATCCAAGCCATCCAGGCAGTTAAAGCGATTGAAATCACAGAAGGGTGTGTCTGGTGGCTGAAAATAAGGGAGTTGTGCAGGGCCATTATGGTTGCGTCTATGTTCCACCCTTATCCAGTCATCATATATTGGGGCCTGGCGCTTGGGAATCGGAGGGAAGAAGAAAGTTACTGGGAGGGTCTGTATGGTAGAATCCAGGGATCGGTTCCTTCCTCTACAAATGTGTTGGACCGTCCCTGGATCTTTGAAGGTTACCATAATACAGTCCCCCACTATAGTTTTCCTGGTCTTCCCTAGCCATGGAACCCTTCTTACCATGATGATTTCATTGTTATATTGGGGGGGCAGGGGTCGGTTCCAATTAAGCCATTTGATTACCTTTTTCTTGAGAGACTGGTAATCCTCATTTTCCCCGGATCTTAGGTGGGGGGCACCCGCTAGAACCACCATTAATCTATTGGCCTCCGGTGGGAGGTCTGGCCTCCGTGGCCTGGGAGCTGGACAAACGGGCGTGAGTTGAGGAACATTGACCTGGCCTTGGTGCATACCAGCGGGCTCTGTTTGCGAGCTGTGTGGGGTTGAGTCCACTGGTTGGGTGAGTCTGGTGCTTTGATTATTATGCCGTGCCTGGGTTTGGATGGCCATAAGGGGTTGTAACGGGGGGGCAGGTGGCATGCTTCTGGGGGGGGCTCTGCTGGCAATATGTGCCAGGTCTTCTTTGGGAGGTTCTGCACCCGGGGGGGGGATTTCCACTGACTTGGTCTGCTTACTTACTAGAGTACTCAAGGTGGTGAGAGAGGTTTCTAGTAGAGTGAGCCTAATCTCGACTTTTTTTAAGCTGTCGGTGATTGGCTGTAAAAGGGAGCGGAGTAGAAATTCAATGTTCCCTTTGGCAGGAAGTGGATTAGTTGGATTTAGCGTAGTGCCCTCCTGATCTTTGGTGATGGCATTAATACCGATATTGGAGAGCTTAGTAGGAGGCACCATCTCCAAGTGCTTCCCCGGTTGAACAGTATTTGACCGTTTCTTGCCAAAATCCAAATGAGATATTTTAGATTTCCCCCGCCCTCCTGTTGCTTTCCGTGCACGTTTACTAGGTGGGGGCCTATGCAGCTCTACCGCCACATTTATTTTGGTCTTACTCTTGTTGGTCACTTGGGTAGGTGGGGTTTGCGTTACCAAGGTGATAGGTGAGTGAGACATCTCTGGGGGGACTAGCTCAGCGTTCTGTGCAGGTGCTATCCCTGGAGTGAGGGGGAATTCCCTTAACAGAAGAGGATAATCCTCTAGGGGCGGGATGTTTGGGCTGCTAATTAGTACACCTCCTTCTTGAGTGGTAGGGCATGGGCTGATGTCAATCAAGGGCCTATTTTTCATAGATTCAATGGAGCGCCTCCGCTCCGCCCTGCGTTTCTCAAGTGAACCGCCCGTGTCCGCCTCACCTTTGCTGGGCTTAAAATAGTTATCCAAGGTCCCGGAGCTAGAGGCTCCCTCCTTTGAGGGGGTATCCCGATGTGTGGGGGAGGGCATTACCTTGGTTCTGGGACACGATGAAATCAAGAGAAGGGGCCCAACCCGGCCTCCTTCGGCCTCTGACGGCCTAAGACGGTCCCGCCCTTGTCCCGGGCTTCTCCCGGTCGCTCCCGCGCAGCGGGGGTCCGGCGCTCCTTTTGATACTGCGACTGTGTGATAGGCGGGGGGGCGTGGCCAGCGGGGAGAGCAGCCCAGGTGTTGGTAGTTGGGCGCGCAGGGGCTCCTGGTCGCTGGAGTCCCCTGCTAGCTCGCAGCCCCGCTGGTTCTCTTGCCTG
Source organism: Lissotriton vulgaris (assembly GCF_964263255.1). NCBI lineage: Eukaryota > Metazoa > Chordata > Amphibia > Caudata > Salamandridae > Lissotriton > Lissotriton vulgaris. The sequence goes on along the minus strand of NC_141695.1, from coordinate 1,543,575,547 downwards.
CCCCGCGCTCCTCCTCACAGGCTCCTCTGGCAGTCCTTCAACAACCGACGCGCTGCGGGACCCGCGAAGCGGGTCCGGCGAGTCGTAAGGGCAACAGCAGGTCCGCTAGGCAGCCAATGCAGCACGCTCCTCCCTCGGCAGCAAGGTACGTGGTAGAGTGTCCCACAGGCAGATGGGCAACAGCAGCTTTTTAGTCCGTTGGCGGGGGGCGTGGCCAGCGGGGAGAGCAGCCCAGGTGTTGGTAGTTGGGCGCGCAGGGGCTCCTGGTCGCTGGAGTCCCCTGCTAGCTCGCAGCCCCGCTGGTTCTCTTGCCTGCCCCGCGCTCCTCCTCACAGGCTCCTCTGGCAGTCCTTCAACAACCGACGCGCTGCGGGACCCGCGAAGCGGGTCCGGCGAGTCGTAAGGGCAACAGCAGGTCCGCTAGGCAGCCAATGCAGCACGCTCCTCCCTCGGCAGCAAGGTACGTGGTAGAGTGTCCCACAGGCAGATGGGCAACAGCAGCTTTTTAGTCCGTTGGCGGGGGGGCGTGGCCAGCGGGGAGAGCAGCCCAGGTGTTGGTAGTTGGGCGCGCAGGGGCTCCTGGTCGCTGGAGTCCCCTGCTAGCTCGCAGCCCCGCTGGTTCTCTTGCCTGCCCCGCGCTCCTCCTCACAGGCTCCTCTGGCAGTCCTTCAACAACCGACGCGCTGCGGGACCCGCGAAGCGGGTCCGGCGAGTCGTAAGGGCAACAGCAGGTCCGCTAGGCAGCCAATGCAGCACGCTCCTCCCTCGGCAGCAAGGTACGTGGTAGAGTGTCCCACAGGCAGATGGGCAACAGCAGCTTTTTAGTCCGTTGGCGGGGGGGCGTGGCCAGCGGGGAGAGCAGCCCAGGTGTTGGTAGTTGGGCGCGCAGGGGCTCCTGGTCGCTGGAGTCCCCTGCTAGCTCGCAGCCCCGCTGGTTCTCTTGCCTGCCCCGCGCTCCTCCTCACAGGCTCCTCTGGCAGTCCTTCAACAACCGACGCGCTGCGGGACCCGCGAAGCGGGTCCGGCGAGTCGTAAGGGCAACAGCAGGTCCGCTAGGCAGCCAATGCAGCACGCTCCTCCCTCGGCAGCAAGGTACGTGGTAGAGTGTCCCACAGGCAGATGGGCAACAGCAGCTTTTTAGTCCGTTGGCGGGGGGCGTGGCCAGCGGGGAGAGCAGCCCAGGTGTTGGTAGTTGGGCGCGCAGGGGCTCCTGGTCGCTGGAGTCCCCTGCTAGCTCGCAGCCCCGCTGGTTCTCTTGCCTGCCCCGCGCTCCTCCTCACAGGCTCCTCTGGCAGTCCTTCAACAACCGACGCGCTGCGGGACCCGCGAAGCGGGTCCGGCGAGTCGTAAGGGCAACAGCAGGTCCGCTAGGCAGCCAATGCAGCACGCTCCTCCCTCGGCAGCAAGGTACGTGGTAGAGTGTCCCACAGGCAGATGGGCAACAGCAGCTTTTTAGTCCGTTGGCGGGGGGGCGTGGCCAGCGGGGAGAGCAGCCCAGGTGTTGGTAGTTGGGCGCGCAGGGGCTCCTGGTCGCTGGAGTCCCCTGCTAGCTCGCAGCCCCGCTGGTTCTCTTGCCTGCCCCGCGCTCCTCCTCACAGGCTCCTCTGGCAGTCCTTCAACAACCGACGCGCTGCGGGACCCGCGAAGCGGGTCCGGCGAGTCGTAAGGGCAACAGCAGGTCCGCTAGGCAGCCAATGCAGCACGCTCCTCCCTCGGCAGCAAGGTACGTGGTAGAGAGAATAATACGGTCAGCATGGTTACAAATCCATAAATTACAAAAGGAGGAATCATTACAATGATGGTGCAAACAGGTGACAAAAGCGCATATTTGAAGCACCCTCCCTTTCTAGAAACTATGTATTATAAAATCATAGAAGGTCTCTTGAGCTTTCTTAGAGGGACCCCATTTACCTGTCTGCTCAGTAAGTGTAAATTACATCAGGATCGGTTAGTCTCTCTGCATGCCTGGAATCTTCCAAGTTTTTTCAATTCTGGCAAGTGGGCTATGATAAAGGCGCCAGAATCCTAATCGCCTTGCAGCTGCCAAATTGTTGTGTCTAGAATGTGTTACACGGACACACCGATAAACAGGCTGGCACGTTATGATAACCTTGGCGGCTCAGCACTCACTGTACAGACTGGGGGCACGATGTATGTCTAGAGATGTCGAAAAACAAACCTTTTCTCATGTATAGACCTTCGTGAAAGCTAACTCTGCAAAAACAGCTCAGCAGTGTCGTGTGCAAAAAAGCAGCAAAAGGGAAAAAGGCATTTAAACTCCTAATAAGCCATGCTAACTTAACATGCACGCAGAAAGAGGCCCATAAACCCCACCACACCGCCCCATGTTCGGGGAACACACAGCACTCAGGGCAAACATCATAGAACGCAGATTTCAAGTTCGAAAGAGACAGAACTAAGTTCAGAAATATAGCCAAACTTTAAATTTAGGAATGGAAATGTAAAAAAAAAAAAAAAAAATCAGCGAATACAAACACACGTGGCCATGGCGTATCAAAAGACCTCAAAATACAAGGAAAAACCAAAACAAAAAATGAAAAATATTCACGAGATCAGCACGTGTCTATGAAGCAAAAAAAATAATCCATACTTCAGTCCAACAACGTGTAAGCACCAAATGTTGCAACTGCTTCCAACAAGAAGTCATTGTTTTCATCCATGAACATTTCAGCCATCCAATTAAGCAAAGGGAAAGAACATACATGTTCCTCGATTGCCGAAGCCTCTAACCTCATCAGAGGAAAACTCGGGCTTATTTCAAGATAACTGCGATCCAGAATGTCATTGGCCGCAGTCCAAATGTTTCAATTGCCTAGAACCCCATGTGCCGCAGCACAGGCCATAATCCCGGTACTAGAACAGTCTATTTCATGAGCAACTAAGGGACTCATTAGTAGATTAAAATCCAGATCAGGAGACACCGTGTTGCAGAGAAACAAATGGAAAACAGACAGGCTGCACACAAGTGAAGAAAGAGAACCGGAAGGATAAACCATACGCCACACTTAGAGTCGCCAAAGGCAGCGCTCCATAGCATTCTAGCATCCGGTCACACAGGTGGAGCAGCTGGGACTGTACATCGTGGGGCACAAACTGTGCATCCATTTTGTAAACAAAATAATAGCAGAATGCCGACGCCCAAAGACAGGAGCAAGGGGAAACCTCCAAAGACACTCGAAAAAATCGAATGAAAAAATGCAGGGATCACACCAAAGATATAGTCTGAAATGAGGTTACAAGGCCAGAGCATACTACTTTAAAAAAATGTGCCAGGCCAGTAGCCGACGAGGCGTTTAAGATTGTGTGGATCAAAGCCCCGAAGTGCAAGGGCAAGTCTGTGTTTAATAAGGCTCAGTACGTGTGTTTGCAACGTGAAGGACGAATGTCTCACACGCAGATGTAAGGGGAACTTCCTTCTGGAACAAAAGAGCCCTTATTCTGCTCATTTTGTTGAACTCTGCTTTCAAGGTCGGAATCGATGGCCAGATGGAAACATCAAGTCTGCCATGCGGAGGAGGGAACAACACATTCTTGCAGCAAGTTACACGCTGGGAAACAGTAACAATATAAGCAATACCAGCTTGCATCCCACAACACTCTTCATTATTTAATAATAAATAACTACCAATAGCTAGCAATGTGAATGTCTGTGCAATGGCCGGAACTGGAGTGCCTTTTGAAACACACACTAAATTTGGTGCAATTACATTACAGGAGCCGTGCAATTGAAGATTTCTGCATGTTAATAAATGATCTGGTGTAGTGATGCAATCTTCGCCATTCAAAAAAAACTTCTTTATGAAATGAAATGAAATGAAAGCAGGATTTGTATAGCGCATGGCTGCCCGAGAGCGTCCCAGCGCTGAGATTGCATATACAGCTGAGGGGAGGAAGAGGGGGGGGACTAAGGGTAAAAGAAGGAGAGAGGAGTTTTATTGTGGGAAGAGGTGCGTTTTGAGTAGTTTTCGGAACTTCATGTAGTTGGGTTCGGCCCGAAGCTGAGTTGGAAGCGCGTTCCAAAGAGTAGCGGCTGTGACCGAGAAACGGCGTCCTCCAGTGCGGGCTTTCTTTGCTCTGTGGACCGTAGCCAGGTTCCTTTGAGAGGAGCGGAGGGGCCTATTGGGTTTGTAAGGGTAGATCATGGTCTTCAGCATTGGTGGCCCTAGGTTTTGCAGGGCCCTATGGGTGGTGCATAGGGCCTTGAATATGACTCTTTCTCGAATCGGCAGCCAATGGAGTGCCTTTAGTGCTGGTTTGGCAGAAAGTCTCCGAGGTGTTCCTGTCAGCATCCGAGCAGCGGCATTCTGTGTTCTTTGGAGAACATTAAAGGTGGCTTCTGGGGCTGCCAGGAAGAGGGCGTTACTATAATCTAACCTCGATAGTATTAATCCCTGTATCAGCAGGTTTTGAGATTGTGCGGGGAGTAGAGGGAGAATCTTCCTAGCTGAGCGGAGTAGGCCGACACAAGTGCCGGCAGTTTTTTTGGCCTGTGTCTTCATGGATAAATCCTGTTCTATCCAGAAGCCTAAACTCTTGAGTTCCGTCTTGGGCTGAGGAAGGGGACCTAGGCAAGAGGGCCACATGGCGGACGGGAGAGGTGACACTTGGTGACCCAGCAACATGAGCTCGGTCTTGGAGCCATTGAGTTTCAACCTTGATTTAGACATCCACTCGTAGAGTCCCTCAAGGCAATCATGGAGGTTTTTTATTTTTTCACCTTCAAGGGAAAAAGACACAACCATTTGGGTGTCGTCGGCATATGTTACAGCTTTTATCCCAAAGGGAATTACCACATCCTCCAGGGGGGCCATGTAGGTGTTAAATAGTGTGGGGCTCAATGAAGAGCCCTGTGGAACCCCACACTGGAGGTGGAATGGGTCTGATCTTATATTCCCTTCACAGACCTGGAAGGTTCTGTCCTTCAGGAACGATGACAGCCAGCTGAGTGCCTTGTCTCTCACTCCCAGGTTAAGTAGTCGCTGGATCAAGATCTTATGGTCCACCGTGTCAAATGCAGCGCTTAGATCCAGGAGGATCAGTAAAACCGATCCCCCTGAATCCAAGATGCATCTGGCTTCCTCGACTACCTTTACCAGGGCGGTCTCTGTCCCCTGCCCGGGGCGGAAACCTGTTTGTGATGGGCGTAGGAGATTGTTACTTTCAAGAAAGTTAGATAGTTGCTGGTTGACTAGTTTCTCTGCAATCTTACTCATACCTGGTAAGAGAGAGATTGGGCGCAGGTTCGAAAAGTCTGAAGGGTCCTGGCCTGGCTTTTTTTGAAGGGCTTTGACGATCGCATGTTTCCAGTTTGGGGGGACTACTCCTTGAGTAAAGGAGGCATTGATAAGATTTGTTGCTAGGTGTGAAATGACAGGGCCAATTTGTTTGAGGATACGGATAGGGGCAGGATCGGTGGGTGAGCCACTTTTCATGCCTGAAAGCGTTTTCAGGAAGTCTTCGTTGGACAGTTGGTGAAAGCTATCTAAGGTCGGGCCAGTTGTGGAGGGCACCCGTTCCTCAGGGGGTTCATTGTTCGTTATGGGTGGGAGGGTTTGTAAAATATTGGTGATTTTGTTCTGAAAAAAGGATGCAATTTGATTGCATCTGGAAATTGTGGGTTGCTCAGAGGAGGGTGGTTTAGGGATTTTGAGTAACTCTTTGAAGATTTTATAGGTCTCTCTGGATGAGTTGGAAGCATTTTTTATTTTTTCATTGAAGAAGGATGATTGTGCTGATTTTCGTGCTAATTTGTAGGTTCTCATTGCTTTTTTATATTCATCTTTAATGATGGGGTCCCAATTTTTCCTCCAGTTCCGCTCTTTGATCTTACAGATTTTTCTAAGGTTCTTCAATTCTTGGGAGTACCATGGGGATTTGAAGGTGGTGCTTTTTTTAGTTATGTTTTTTTTGGGAGCAACTGTATCCAGAGTAGATGTGAGCCATTTGGTGAAATTTTCGTCTGCTTTTATGGGGTCAGAGGAAGCAGAGGGGGCCGAGCTTATCAACTCTTGGGTCCAGCGCTCAAGTGAGAGTTTGGACCAGATTCTGTCATGTTCTCTTGCTGATGACGTTAGGGGGGTGTTAGGGTCAATTTGCCAAGTAAAAGGGATGAGGAAGTGATCCGACCATGGTAATGGGAGGGTTGGTCGTGTTTCTATTTTTGACAGGTTGGAGAAGATAGGGTCTAGCAGATGACCCTTGGTATGGGTTACCTCCGAATTTAAGAGGTGTAAGTCCAGTGATTTTAGTTCAGAGATAATGTCCTTTACGGTGCTGTCTGATCTGTCCTCAAAGTGGAGATTCAGGTCTCCCAGCAAGATAAAATTGGAGGTTGTGGTGCAGGATGAGGTCGTGAAGTCAAGGAGTGAGCCAGCAAAATTTCCTAAGTTGCCAGGTGGTCGGTATACGAGGGAACCCGAGGGGGATTTGTTAGGAGTAATTTGGAGGGAAAAGAGGGCGCTTTCGCAGTCATCGATTCCTCCTTCTTGTATCCTGCAATTAATGGAGTTACGGTAAACAATCGCTATACCGCCTCCTTTTCCCTTTGGTCTGTTAAGATGTTGTATCAGGTAACCATTTGGTAGCATATTCACCATACCATCCCTCAAACATCTGTATGTGAATGGGAGATTCCAAACATCATGAAGATATGCTCCACCCAGGGGATTAAATCTGCCTATAGCATAGTGTTTCATGCAAGCCTCGAATTTGAAAAGTAAGAAGGGTATGGTATCAACCCGTGGATAAGCCAAACAGCCGAATTGGCTTCTGCTACAGAAAAAGGCAAAGGTTCTAACTTTTCAATATGCAACAGGGAAAACGTGAAATCTTTCATTGACATAAATTGCTGTTTAACAGTCGAATTGAAAGGCAGAAATAACAAGCTTGTGTTCATGTAATCCCATGGAAAGAGACCATTCTTTAACGTTTGCAAAGTCCAGGCAAACTGTATAACAGAACGCAATTGATTCTGCCCATGATGTAACACTGCAACATCTTCTTGGTCATTATCAACCACAGATGACACAATATTGTCTAGAGTGTAAATTCGGAAAGAAAGGGTGTTAATGCTTTCTTTCCGAAGAAAACAACGGCAAGCACTTTTTCTAAATTGGCCTGATCAATAGCTCTAAACCTAGAAGCATCTTCAATTTGAGACAGTTTCCAAACCTCATTGTAAGCAGCATATATTCCTCTTTTCGATCTGCCACCCGCAGGGCTTTTCACAAAATCATTTAAATCGACAGTGTCAGTGAGTTTGGACAAATGTGACTTAACAGATGCTAAGGATGAACGTCTGAGCCAACTCTGGCACAATTTGACTACAGAATAGGTGGCGACTGAGTGGTGAGTTTGAGAACGAGGATCAACTTTAACCTCTGTATAGCCAGGGGTCAGACCCAGAAAACCTTGCTGGCAGGAATCTGCACTTTTTTGCCATAGCAACCAGACTTCAGGATTAATGCTGGAAACATTAAAAGAGGAATTGCTAAACAGTGCCTGCATTTCACTCAGGGAAGTATTGGTATAATTATTCCAAAGGGGAAATTCACCCAAATTAGGAAATGAAGGAGCATTTAATTTTTTAGAAGTAGCCAATCCAAAGCATGTGGTTTGTGAAATAGTATCATTCAGAAATAACATATGTTTTGGGATGAGACATGCATGATGCAAAGCCTCAGTGCCTTGCACTTGCCAACTTTTAGAACCCCAAACCGATTTAAGATCAATATTATCTCTCCACAGTTCATAGCCCCCAACAACCAACTGGTCAATAAATAACTTTGAATAAAGTAATTTGGTGTGGGTAAGTCTAACCTCGGAAAATGACTCTCCAGTCAATTTAAAAGAAAATGCATTAGGGTTGGATTGATCAAAATCAGTAAAATAGGAAAACTTTTTCAAAAATGTTTTCAAGCTGCCTTCCACTGGCGCAGGACAATGTTCTCACTGTGTGAAATTAACCATACTCCTAAATGAGCTAGTCTTATGCAGAAAGTGATTGCCAAAATGTTGCTAACTGTACAAATCACCATAATTCGCAGACTCTAAATATAAATCTTCAGCATCGAAGGCAGCATAATATTTCAAATCAGTAAATAAAGCTTCCACAGCTTTAACATCCCAATCATCAGAGTGAATATTTTGTTTAACCACATCCCCCGTAGAAACATGGAGTACATTGGGAACAATATTAACCTCTGTGGGACCATGAATCTGGAACTTTACAGCATCCCATACAATCCTATCTAAAACGGGCCAAGCAGTTATATTAACAAAAGTCTGGTCCCTCGTTATGATGTGCGGAGAGGAGTGGGGAGCCAAAGTTCCATCAATCACTCGAATTGATGTTCTTTCTTCAACATAGTGTAAATTGATAAAACGAAAAAAAGATACCACAAATCCTATGGACATGAACAAATAAATTGCAATCAGCACCAGCCAAATGTACATCCAAGGTGGGACCAAAAAATGTTTTTTAAACCAGGTAGCAAAAATCAAAACTTTTGAAGGGGTCTTTGATGTGGATGAGCCAGTGTCAAATGAAAAACGGGATTGATTAGCCACACGGGTCTCCAAATCAGGCATAGACAAATCAGTTGGGTAAGTATATTCAGTGTCACTTTCAAATAGTCTTTATTTCGATGCGCATATCATAAAAGACAATACAGTAGCATATAAAAAGGTTTAAGAAAATTGAACATTACATTCTCAATAAGAATAACAGGACCACACAGCAGAAGAGTACATCATCAAGGTAATCCATCCAATTACACAATAATTTATCTAAAAACAGGATAAGAACTATAAAAACTTAGAAAATCCCGGCCCAAAATGCAATAAGCATCACAGAATTCGTATGACTATATAAATATGTGTACATAATAAACACTGCTAGTTCCGTCTTAAACTATGTGCATGAGTTGCCCACATCCAATGTAGAAATTTGGCAACAGCAATGACAGTAGGTTTTGAAGAATCTGTTTAAAGTATCCTCAGCGCCTCTTTACCAGTGGTAATGCCCTTCAGCAGGCAAATAGGCTTCAACCAAGTGTGCCTGGGATATTTGTACACTGGGCAGATAAACAGAATGTGTGCTATAGTTACCGGCTGAGATGGACAAAATGATATGCAAAAGATTGTCGAGGTGTTCCTGCTGAGAAAGAAGAAATTAGTGCAGTCTGCAGGCTCCACCCGGTTCCAGCGGCGATGGGTAGGTGCTTATGATCGAAGCTCAGGCTAACATCAACATTGTGGTGGAAGATCTCCTGAAGCTTTACCCGCTGGATACTGTTGTTGTTTGATTGTTTTTAACTTTAGGTATTAACAATCGCAACTTGAAGAAGGGTAATATAGTAACATACGCCTGTTCAACCACTAGGATGGTAGTTTAATTGACTTACATACACCATACCAAGTGGCAATAGTGTAGATAGTTACAGATACCTTTAGATACCTTCTAACTAGTCCCCCTGGTCCTGAAGAATCGCTCAGTAAATTGTAGAGTAGCGAGAAACATGTTGACCAGACTTTAACACACTCCAGAAGAGAGTGGGAAACATCACTTTCCACTACTCTCCTCTAGGATATTGGTTTTAATTAAAGCAGTGGCCCTCCCGAATAAAATTGTCTCTGGTACCACTAACTTTATTTTACTTCACATAGTTACATCTACCCTGAATCCTGGCCCCACACCCGCACTTCATCTACACGCCAGTTGGAAAAAGAACGCCGCCAAAAGAGCCCCTCTATGAGGTGTTGCCCGTTGGGTATTGCACCGCCGACCCAACGAGGAGCAAGCCCAAATGATGAAGCATGACACCTGAAAGGGTGTGTGAGGGCATTAAATCCAACAAAATGGATTCCCAGGGTGACCACTAAGTTACCCTGTTCTAATCCGCTTGCATTACAGACTGCACTAATTTCTTCTTTCTCAGCAGGAACACCTCGACAATCTTTTGCATTTCATGTAATTCGGGCACGTCGTGCGTGGACCTTCTGCTCTGACAAGAGCAGTAATAGCCCAAGACTCCTCCCTCTTGATACTAATGGACAAAATGATAGCTTGTGCTGTTATTAGCGTGCCATTTGCCGGTAAATGAGTTGACTTGAAGCGTTCCCACCCTAAATTGATGGTACCGTTTCCTATCACAAGAAAGTGTGATAAAGTCCCAGTACCCTTCATAGACAATATCATGTTTCAGTTCCAGGAACTCTCTTGTAAGTGATGGGCTGACACAGATCCTAAAACTTTTATAGAGACCATGTTCCAGTAAAGCTCCTTAAAGGTCTTTCTGGGCGGGAAATAATTAGCTGCAGGATTCTCCCACAGAGAATTTAAGCCTATTGCCGTATAAATTGCCTTGGCCACTTTCATCCATGGAATTCTACAAGTGCTGACAGCATCTCTAACTTCAAGAAAAGCCTGAGCATACTTGGGAGAGCTCAGGGGTAACCCACAGTCTCCTTCAGTGTCATTATCACTAGCAGGTTGATTCAAGAAAGGATTCGTGAGTGGACTAATTTCAATGGCAATGTCAGGCCTGATGGCAGGATCCGGTGCCAAAACAGAGTGTCATACCATTGCTGGACACGAAACCGTAGGCTTCATACTATAGTGTATTGGCCACCCTGTGTGGTTTGACATGGTCAATTGAAATGTACCTGTTCCCCTTTCGTCCAGGAAGAGGAGGTAAAATGACTGTTCTTGTACCCTGCACTCCAAGCACAGCAACTGGAGCTTGTATGAAGGGCCAAAATTCTTTCTTGTTTTCGATCTTCTCTCAGACCAGTTCTCCAACCTGGGGTAGCCAGCCGACTACCGGAATCTGCAACGCAGCTTCAGACGTGGAGGGCAAGTTTTCCTTTGCAAGACTGTCTTAGGTCTCTTGTAGGTTCTGTAAAACATTAGAATGTTCGTCTACGTCAAAGGATGCAGCTCCCACCGCCATGTCTAGACCGTCAAGGTCCAGAACAAACATCTTGATGCCAAAGAGCATTTCCTATGGGGTCTGCCCACCCAGAGACCTTCTAAGGAGAATATTAAATGCACGTTCTACGCTATTCAGGTGGGTAAACCATTCTCTGCCACCACCTAAAACCTTCGCTGTCAAGGATTGCTTTAAATCTCGGTTCATTCGCTCCACAACACTATTACCCTCAGGCCTGTATGGAGACGAAAATTTGACTTGGACCCCCAATGAGGCCATGGCATCCTTGTACGCCTTAGAGGCGAATGCTGGACCCTGGTCCGAATGGAAGGTGCTGCACACAAAAATTCCCACAAAGACATGCAAATCCCTTACGACAGTTCTAGCATCAGCGCTCCTTTGAGGCCACACACAGACAAAGCACATGCAAGAGTCAACTGCAACTAAGATGTACTTATACGCAGTATCAGAAGAGAAAAGACCTCAGTGATCCAAATAAACACACACAGGTGGCTTATTAGATATGTACAACTGAGTTTGGGGCAGGCGTGCAGCAGAAGAAGGTTTAATTTGCTGACAAATGCCACATTGAAGTACAAAATCACGTTTCTGTTTGTACAAACCCCGCCACCAATACCGTTGCTGGAGGAGAGATATAGTAGCTGACACGCCGGCCTGCTCCGAAGCCATCCCAGCGTGGGCTGCTGTAATCAAAGCCTGTCTGCGGTCAGGGTTGGGAATCAGTCTGTCACCAACGTCTTTAGTTCTCACATAAGGAACTTTATCGGGACTTAATTGATAAGAGTACTTCGAAGGGAAACCCTTAGGATAATTACCTCCTCCTTCTCAGTTGCGGCAACAGCTGCCAAGATGTCATCATCAATCTTACTTTTGGAACGTGTAACCGCTGCCACTGCAAATGTTGCTACTGCTGTCTTCGCAGCCTCATCCGTGAGACAGTTGCCAACAGCGTGAACTCCAACGCGCTGATGACCCAGAGTATGAATTACAAAAAACAAGTGGGAGTCGTTCTTTTAGCTCCGCCACTCGAACCCAGATCATTTTATGTTTTATTGTGCGACCTTTGGAATCATGATAATCATTGGGAGTCCAAAAGGGTAGATTGTCATTGAAAGACTGTACACAGTAGTAAGAATCACTCACTATAAGAGTAGTCACACTGGGGTCCGTGTACTCCAATGCAAGCATCAGTACACGTAGCTCTGCTAACTGGGCGGTACAGTACCCTAATGTCTGTGTATGCACGACATCGGACCTGAATTCACCATCCACCATCGTACCAACCACAATTGCACAGGCAGCGGAATACCCATGTCTAGAACCCGTAGCCGCTTGCGCACTCCCATCAGTGTAAATGATAAAACGAAAATCCTCTAGTGGGCGCATAGTTAGAGGAGCAGTGTTAGAAATGGGATCCCTGGCTGGCCAGGGCTCACACCAAAACCAGTCAGAGACCACAACTCTAAGTCAGGGCAAGGGAGTTACACGCCAAGATAACCCCTGCTCACCCTCTAGGTAATGTGACGTGAGCAGCAAGGCTGAACTCGGAGGCTATGTAGGTTAAGTGTTTGCGCTCGCACCCATCAACAACACCCAAGGCCCAGTACAAAGGCAACTCCACTCAAGGTTATGTAAAAATAGCCTTTGTATTACACCAAAACACATTAGATAAAAACACACACTTTACAATGTGCCAACAGGCATGGGCAGAATTTACAGGGGATATGTACAAGACAGGGCCACCTGGACCACTGTCAGGAATATGCACTTTTAGAACTAGCACTTAGAATATAAAACATAGAATGTAAAATCACTGTAGCACACATTAGCACACAACCAGTAACTACTGGTAACAGGTAAGTACCACCTACGCAACCCTAACCACCTTAGGAAAATGTCACACAGGGAACTAGGACCTCACTAGCACCACCTGTACTAGCAAGAACAACCACCTAATGTAATGTCATGTGTTGTAAAGGCATTTGTTGTAAAGGATCCTGCGTTGTAGTGGTTGCAATAAAAACACACACTTTACAATGTGCCAACAGGCATGGGCAGAATTTACAGGGGATATGTACAAGACAGGGCCACCTGGACCACTGTCAGGAATATGCACTTTTAGAACTAGCACTTAGAATATAAAACATAGAATGTAAAATCACTGTAGCACACATTAGCACACAACCAGTAACTACTGGTAACAGGTAAGTACCACCTACGCAACCCTAACCACCTTAGGAAAATGTCACACAGGGAACTAGGACCTCACTAGCACCACCTGTACTAGCAAGAACAACCACCTAATGTAATGTCATGTGTTGTAAAGGCATTTGTTGTAAAGGATCCTACGTTGTAGTGGTTGCGTTGTAAAAGTAGTCCGTTATAATAGTTGCGTTGTAACGGTTGTTTATCTCACAATACATGGAGGGGTAGAAGCACATTACACATGATGCATCACAACACATTCAGAGGTGTAGGGAAGAAAAACAATTGCGTAAAACTCACATGAGCCACCACCTGTGGCAGTCCCTAGGCCAACTGGCCTCTCTAGGGCTAGGACGCCCTGTGTCCCAAAGTCAGGGTCCTAAATGGAGCAGCTGCCCACTAAGTGCTGGGCAGCTGTGGAAATAATGATGGGGCCAACGTTGGAGCCTCGCAGGCTCTGACCAATGCAATGCCCCATAGCCTCTCTGGGCTCTAAACACAATGTGGGCTGTGAGCCTCTCTTGGCTCTAAACACAATGTGGGCTGTGAGCCTCTCTGGGCTCTAAATTCAAAATGCCCTCAAGAGCCTCTCTGGGCTCCAAGTAAAGGAATGCGTCATCGTTAGAGTCCAGCTCGGGGGACTCGAACTCGAACTCGCAATTGCCCCCAGGAGCCTCGGGGCTCCAAATCACAAAAAGGCCACCTTGAGCCTCGGGGCTCTGTAACAACAATGCCCCCCTCGTTGGAGTCCCGCCCTGGGGACTCGTGACACAATGGCCACCGGAGCCCTCGTGGCTTGAAATAGACTGGCGAGGAGGGGGAGCGGCCCGGTCCTTTCGGGGCCGCTCTGCACTGTGAGCCCTGACGAGATGCCCGCACTCACCGTCAGTAGGGGGAGGCATCTCCGATGGGCTCCCTCATCTTGCGGCGGCTCTCCTTGCTCTCCCGGGTGAGGACTCTGCTTGGCTTCCCCAGACAGGGGGAAGCATAGGAAGGAGTCGGCTGGTCTCCTCTTTTCAGGCCTGATTGCCGGCTTCGCCCAGGTCCTCGGCTTGTGCCTGGCTTCCTGGGTGCGCGCGGGGAAGCCCTTGAGGCTGATTCAATCCCTGTGTGGCCCAGGTATGATGATGCGGGAGTCCTCGCGACCCAGGGACCAATCCCACGGGGAAGTGGCACAAATCAGCACCAGGTCCCTGGTGGGGTGGGCACCCATCAGGGGTCACACAAGGGCAAAAAGACACGGCAATATGCGGCGTGGGCAGCAGCAAAAGGGGAAATAAAGCACTCTGAGCGCTAGGGGTACATCCAGCGCTTCCAGGCGCTGGAGGCTCCCTCAAAGTTCAAGTAAAGCGCTCATCAGGTGCTAGTGCCCCCAAAGTCCTTCAGGGGGTGGGGGGGCAAAGCTGGGCCCAGAGCCAGCTCACCGGATCCTCCTAGGCAGGGAGGCAATCCCCAGTGGCGGTCCTTCTGGCGCCCAGCAGCAGCAGCAGCCCCTCTCAGCTTGGATCAGGAAGAGAACAAATTGTAAGGGGACACAGCTCCTTTTTATACAGTGAAACTCTTTGTCTTTGTGCAGGGTGGGGGAAGAACCAGTCGCAGCTGGTCTGGGAGCACCCTTGATGTGCTCAGCCCCTCACTCTATTCACTGGCAGGGCTAGGGTCATCAGTCGCACCACAGGGGGCAGAGCCAGCATTGTGTGGGGAAAGCCCAGCCCTATTCAGGTCCCAGGTGCACTCCTCCCCAGCCATCAGCATGCTAATCTCCACACTCACCACCGGGCAGACCCATCCAGACTCCTGGAGCCAGGCTCACCAGCCAGCTCCGGCCAATCACGTGCCAGCACACTCACTGCACACGCACACCCATGTCTAGAAGTGGCACTTCCACACTAGACACATACACGCCGCATACATCATTGCGCAGCATTCAATCACACGAGTTCGCACATACCAAACTCGAGCCTGCACACCTCAAGCATCAGGAACTACCAGGGACACAGACATTCCCCATGCATTCCTATGGGAGGGCAGGCCAACCTTACTCCATGCGCTCATAGTGCGCACGCACTTTCCACTGGGACACAGTGAAAGTGCGCAGAAACCAAAAATCACTACCACCAATTCACATTCAAAAGAGCAAAAAGTTTAGGGGTGAACCTGCCAGAAGGGCCAAGTCCAACAAGCAGGATGAAAAAACTCATACTGCAAAAACTCTTGAGTTTGCAAAGAGGAATCAAAAATGAACGTTACATCTGGGGATGTCAAGGATGTAGCCCATTGTATCCACCGAGGGTGCAATGTCTTTGAATTTGGTACACTGGCCTCCGTCACTGCCTCCAAGGCAGGATACGGAGTAACAACCCCGATTTGTTTTTACTGCGACAGTGCATGTTACTTAAGAATCGCCATTTGCACTGCTGTCAAAACTTTTTCCACAGTGGAAAACCGCAACCCGGGTCAAAGTGTACAAGTGTGACTTGTAAGCAATAGGAACTGTGTCTCCCTCATTAAAAGTGAGGTACGCGAAACCCACCGCCCCTGGTATGATTCTTATTACCAGGTTGGTGTGGTTATCACGAGTCAACAAGAACTTAGATTCTAGTAGGTCAGCCTGCAAAGATTGCAAGATGGCTGAATGTTCTGGCACAGGATCTGGCAGCCAGCACGATTTGGAAAAAGTAGGTTGTATCAATGCGTAGAGCGACTTTATATGCTGGGCATATTCCGGAATGTATGTACGTCTGAAATTCAAAAAGCCCAGTAAGAATTGTCGTTTTTCACCGTTGTGGGAGCGCGCACAAGTGTGCATTTCTCCAAGAAGTGAGGAGCCAAGCCTCTACCTTCATTGTTGAGCTCATAGCCCATGAGCAACACTGTGTACTCTGCAATATGTGATTTCGTAAAGTTGAATTTATAGATAAGTCCGCAAAACGGCAAATGATGCATTCAACACCGCACAGATGCGGCCATAATTCGTCATATGTGAGATAAATGTCATCCACATACGAACATGCATCTGCGCCAAGCCTCTCAAGTAGAGAGCCTATTCGGGCAGCAAAAACACCTGGACTGTTCTTGTAGCCTATGGCCAATCGAAGGAACTGGCGTTGTTTGCCACCACAGGTAAAACTTGTCCATTGACTACAAAGGTGGGACAGGTTATGGGCAAAAAAGCCATTGGAAATGTCAAGCGTGGTCTTGAACCTTTTACGCACAAGACTCTCCACAAAGCAGAACTGTGAGTATTCTGCACCGCACATGTACGGCAATGCAAGTTTGAGTGGCGGTAATCCAATACCAAACGGTATGAGCCATATGGCTTGGGCACAGTAAAAAGTGGGTTATTCATTGGAGACACAGACATTTTGATTACACCTTGATATTCCAATTATTGAAGGATTCCGGCTACAGAGGCTTTCTCCTCACTCCTTATGGGGTATTGGGGTTGTGGCTGTGGCATGGACCTCAAAGGGATCTCATGTCGAGGGGAAAATTTGTCCCATCCACAGTAAGTACGGTACAACGCCAGCGCAAGCGCCTTAGCCCAATCTTCTACAAATTACAGTGCTTTCTCCTTGGGCACAGTGTGCGCGAAAGCGGGGAGGATCACCTCCTCCCCTTGTGGAGCAGCCAACACAAAAGGTGGGGGCCAGTCGACCTCCGCCAATAAAATATCATAAGCAGTCGTTAGATTTTCCCCCAAAAAAACATTTTATGGTACGTTCTATGTCACCTTCCATTACAAGGACAATTTCATAAAGTCTTTCAAGGGGAGCCACTTTAGTGTCAGCTGTTTCCACTACAACAAAGGTGTCAGTCGCTGTCACCTTCAGTAGTGGACGCAGCGCCTCTCAAACGATGGTAATCTCCGCTGCGCTGTCCAGCAGGGTCAGAGCCCATGTCAGATTCCGAAGCTGCGTTCTCACTATCTGTGGCATATCTTGCTGTTACAGCAGCAACTTTCGTCTTTTGAAACTGGGGTCTTTGACGCCGTGACTCGTCCTGCTTGCCTTTTCCAGGAGCCTTACAAGGCCTCTCATGGCTCGGTTGGGCACCTTGACCTCTGCTGCCGCCTCCTCCAATGGTGGCTGTTACATACGTGTCCTGCAAAGACCGAGGAGAACGTTGTTCAGGAACCTGAAATCTATCAGGCGACTTAATAGTACTGTGGTCACGCAAATCATATTTACACTCAAGAGGGGCAGGTGTAGGTGAAGCGGGACGGGAACCCTGTTTCTGCTGCTGCTGCTTTCCCTGTTTTTTGTTCTTACTCCAATTTTGTTTCTGAACCTTTGGTCAGTCATCCTTATCAGACGACCCTTGCTGAGCTTGCTGTTGCTTTTCTTTTTTCGCGAAAGGCCTAAACTATTACGGCCTAGGGTCTTATAAGCCTCCCTAATAATTTTTGGCAACTGACGGGGTTTGTCGGCGTCGGGGACCTCGCGCAGGGCATTAGAGACTTGGAAACTTACTGCATCCCCCTTGACATTTTGCAGGACTAGATCGCGTACCTTATCAAATGCTCCCACGAGCCACATTCCCAACTCCACTGCTGCCTCTGGTCGTGCTCATCCTGAACACGCTTGATCACAGTAGGCAAAACAGTCATTGACGGGGTGCCAAAGCACCTAGTATAGACCGCCGCAAAAATCACCCCCCAAGTTGTAACCTCAGTTAAGTCAGGCACTTAGACTTTCTACAAACTCACGGTGAGAATCCTGTGTTTCTCAACAGGACTAGTATTTGGGAATACTGCTTACAGTTGTTCAAATTTCTCGGCAAGGCAAAAAGGCATTTCTTCCTTATCCTGCGGACGCTTGCTTATGACCGCATTAACCGTGACGGGACTAAGTTTGAGTCCACCACCGCCAACTGGATGAGCTGCACCACCCGGGGCCCCACCCGGGAGGTTGCGAGTAATGTAGTGAACCAGACCCCTAATAACTGCTACCGAAGAGGCATATAGGGGTCGCAGTTGCTGGGCTGTCATAGTACCTGCCTGAGGATGCGTGGTAAAAGCATCCAACACAGGCCAAGTAGCCCATGGAATGGACAACAGTCCTTGTCTGACCGCTGTAAAAAAGTGTGGGAGGGCACCATTAAACCAAACAGCATGCTTCCAAACAGAAATCAGAATTTCTACTGTCCGATATGGAGCGTACACTGCAGGAGCATCAGCGGGGGTGTAAGTGTGAAAAAAAGCAGAATTAGCATCCACTGTGGGAAATGTGACCCATGAGTAATACAACTCAAACGGGTACGCCACGTCAGCAGAGACTACAAAAACCACCGCCTGTCCCTCTAGAGAAACGAGGTATTCCTGCAAATGATTACGCACAACTACACAACTGTGTGCCGGGATATCATCCGCAGCCATACTGAAGCAGTAATAGAGAAATACAATGCAATACTTTAACGCACAGCTGGGTAGTAATTCAAAAAGGAAACCTTTCAGAAGAATCAAGCTTGAATCAACCTATTTAAATATAGGTAGGTTTTTTTATCCGTCACTACCGTCAACCAGAAATGATAGTGAGGCAGTCGTATACTGATATAAGCACTACTCAAGTGTCTCACAATAAGACCACACTCGTTGGCGGCGCCATGCTACAGGGATTCTGCTCAGACACAGAACTGTGCATAGAGACTTAGGACCTCAGGTGAAATTTCTTCGACAATTTACAATGGCCTTACTTGAAAGTTTAATAAACCATTCGGCTGAAAACAATTTTACAGTACAGTTTTAGGGACAGAGCATATGCTCTGTGGTACTGAATAGCAGTGTAACAGCGCACAGAGTCTTAATACCAACTAACCCAGAGCCCAAAAAAGGTGAATTATCTGTGGTGACCATGCAGAAAAGACATTCGTATATCATGTAAGATAAATTGTCCTGTTTCCCCACAATCTTTCCTATGGTGAAGATTGCTCTAGAAACTGGTTGTGTGTTTTACCGGTTAATTTTGCCTCCTCTAGGGTACTCTTATAGGTTAAGATGTATGCAGCGGTGAGTTATTTTCCGAGTCTTTGCACAGTGTGTGCGAATTTTGCTGGGGCTCAGGCACCTGCATAATTAATTGTGGGGCATATTACCAAGCCTGACGATATTGGACTATCACCACTTTAGCGGCCGTTTTAGACCGCTAAGCGGCGATAATTATATCCCCCTATTAGCAAGCTGTCGCTAACAAATGTTAGCGACAGCTTTTAGGCAATAGTGAGCGGTTTGGGGTCTGCTTTGCATGTCAGCGATATTTATTGCTAATGACATGCAAAGTGACTGAAAACAGTCGCTAACATCGCTATCGCCTATTAGCAAGGCAGGCGTAGCGATGGAAATATTCGCGCTAAGCCGCGAATATCTCCAAAATCTAACGCCTGCTCAGACCAGTTCTTAGCCATTATATCCAACGGGAGTTGGATATTGTGGCTAAGTCCCTGTTAGCGATAATGCGTGAATATCGCTGGATTCTCAGCGATATTCTCGCATTACGCCGCTAACGCCTGATATTTTATCGCATTTGAGATAAACGTTGCTAATAGCACGTTATCTCTGCGATAAAATCAGGCGAAGCACAGCAATAGAAAAAATTACGCTAAGCTTAGTTAGTGATCATTTTCTCTAATTGTAGATAATATCCCCTGTTTTCTTTGTGACCCTTTCGAATGACAGATGCTTGAGTGGCTCACACCTATCACATGATAATTTATTTTATCTAGGCCAAAAGCCACTCACTTGTCTTTGAGATGGACGTGCTCCTTTCCATTAATACTAACCCTGAGACATATCGAAAACAACAGGTAGACTGCCGGGTTTTTGTCTCGTGGAATGTCTAACGAAATCCAGTCTCTCCCAGGAGTCACGGGTTCAAAAAACTGTCACTACTTTACCATTACTATATTGAAAGACTGCACTGGACAGAGTTTTGTGCAGAATTAGATTTGTAGAGTCATCACGACCATCAGAGAACCGTTTTACTATATATGTGAGCTGATTGTTCACATTAAATTATGTTATGTCCTTTTTCAAAATGTGACAATCCCTCATTTCTCTAAGCTGTAGGCTTAGCCTGTGATAGCTTCTCAAGACATGGTTATTCACTCAGGCATACAACTAAATCAATAAGGGCTCCGGCATTTCCTAGAACAGCGCCAAGAAACCAATCGGTGTACATGCACTCTATAACAAATTTTGGCATATCATAATCTTAACCTTCAAATGTCCCTGTTATGTTTTCCTAAACTTGGATCTCAAAGTTTGCTTGTGGTAGTCCTTGGCTCTTGCAAAGGCGTCTCCTATTCATGTTCAACTGAGTTTATATAAATCCTTTCATCCTTCGATGGTTAGTTGATTCTAGTTATAACCAGTATAATTGTATGTGGCCTGTCAGATCATGATCATTTATGCTTTTTTGCACTGATTGTTCTACTTTTACCTTCTACTGTTTACGTCATACAATAGCACAGTGTTTGCTTGGTCTCAACAACTACTTCAATCAACAATATGAAATATAATATGCATTAGTAGGAATATTAATATAACAGTGAGGTTAAACATCCATTATAGCGCAGGCATTGCAAAGCAATGCCTGTGCAACACAGTCAATATAACATGCGTTGTTATGTCATGCGTTGTAATGAAGGTTGCGTTGTATAAACCATGTGGCAAAGATATGCGTTGTAATAGTTTGTGTTGTAACATCATACATCCAACAGTGAGTAAGAGACAGAGTTGGAAAACTGATATATGCAAATGTACATGATAATACATGAGGGATATGAAGGGTTAGAGGTAAATGTAGATGGATCACTCATGTCAAAATTCAAAAGGGGCATTTTACAGAAAAGCAACACACTTGGGGACTGGGCTCCATCTTGCAATAAAACTTTGTTGAGAAAGTATCACAAGAAATGTAGAAGTGAATTGCGCAAATAAGCACAAAGTGTTCCATTTGAAATATACTGTTGTATTGCTCTTGCATCTGATAATGTGGCGCATACCACTCCTACGTGTAATTTTACCTTTTCTATTTCTCTCACCCTTCAGGTACCAGAAAAAATTGTAATTAAACAGAAATTCCAGGCGGAGGTCATCTTCCAGAACCCTCTTTCTGAGGCGCTGAAGAACTGTTTATTGCTGTTGGAGGGAAGTGGCCTCTTGAAAGAGCAACTTATGATAAAGTGAGTGGAATAAACACAACCATTGGAGAATTGAGGCAATAATTTACATTTTTGCATGCAGTGATATCCGCTACAGATTGGTGGTGCTTCTGCTATGACAAATTTAAGATTCACCTACCACATTTGGAGGTGTGGAGCCACTGGGTTTCGGAAAGAAGAGTCATAACTGTGACCTGCTCTCAGAAACCCTTAACCTGGCGACTGCCACAGGGCCATCAGGTCACAATGCCAATAGCCCGCCGGCCGCCCTACCTTCATTCGGGGGATTGTCACAGATTTTTCCCACAGGGCCCACCATAAGAAGCATGATATTCCCGGGTAGGAAAATGTAAAAGTGTCTCTTACTTGCAGGGGAAAAACTCTCTTAAAACTGTTAATCAAAGGTCACTCCCAGATAGGAAAATTCCCTAACCTTAGTGATGTTACTCTCCTTAATGAATTTGGGTCTGACCTTACTGCGCGGCAGCCTACATTCCATAATATGCGACTTTGCAATATTTGTGTCTCAATCCAAATTATCCATAAAGGATATGAAGTATCAGTCAGGGCCCATAGGCCATTTGGTGTCCAGGAGAGCAGAACCACATCATCAGCATATAAAAGGGCCATCACCTGGTGACAATGTATCCTGGGTAAATCATTACAGATGATGACAAGAAAAGGGATTTGATTGTTAATTTACAATCAAATTAAAATCGGAGCCGGAACGCGTTCTTGACGAACACAGTAAATCCACCAAATCCTGTTCCATACCGATCCGTTGGAGAATACTCCATAACTTGGAATGGTTAATTCTATCAATTGCACTGCTCAGGTCCATAAAGCCAAGGTATAGCGGGCTTTTCATGGCAATCACATGTTTACCCACTATTAAACTAACTGAGATTAATACACTGCTCCTGTGCCCCCAAGCCTTCCCTGAATCCATATTGGGCCCCATTAGAAATCCAGTTCTGCTTAACCCAATCCTCCATTCTATGCAGGATCACCCAAGCTGCAATCTTAACCACAGTGCCCAGAAGGAAAAGTGGCTCTATAATGGCCTGCAGCCAGGAAGCTGGAAGCATAGAGGATGCTGCAGTATTCAAAGTGGTAGTAAAGATTGGGGCCCACAGATTGATGCTTTCTTTAAATAGGTCCATGGGAAACCCATCTGGTCCTGGGGCTTTATTTGAAGGAATAGAGAGGATGGCTTTTATTACATCATGCTCAAACCTAATGGTTAGAGGGAAGGACACACCTGGCTCACCAGACCCAGGGCCAAACCCAAGACCCAGACCCAAAAAAAGGACTGCGTTCTCCTCTACAATCTTGGCTGCCATCTTTGATGACAATCCTGATCTCTAATCACAACTATAAGCATATTCCCACTATCTCTGCTCTTTATCCTATTTAATCTGTCATCTCACAAACAACTCCCTCATATCTGCTACATCTCTTCCTATCATTTTCCTCCTTTTCACCCCATTTTCTTTTCTTTCTTCTCTTTTCTCTTCTTTTCCTCAACCTCACTGTACCCACCCTTTGAATCCAGTTATCATTCACTATATCCTATTTCATACTATCCTATTCTTACTAAGCTCACTTTACCTACACCTACTTCAGGCATGCACTTTATTAACTTCTAAAAGTGTTAAAATATAATCCTTTTTATTCTGGATTAGTGATTTCTCTGCTGTTCATTCCAACTGGCTCTATTTATTTTTCATCTTTAACTCTTTATGGACTGGATTGTGTATTTAGTTCTGTTCCTATTCCACATGGCATGTTACTTTCTTTGTATATTTGTAACTTATGTGTCATACATTTCAATTTTAAGTCTTCTATTTTAGACTGTAGATTATGCTCATCGACTTTGTGCCCTCCTTCACTATGCACGTTATCCTAATTGTGTAAACTGCTGTTATTTATTCTGCCTTATTGTATATTTTGATGTGGCTTAATGTTCCTCCGTTTAGCTCTCCCTCATGTCCCATCACTGTAATCTGCCTCCATTTTTTACTCGAATTGTTCTCTTTGCAATATTTCCACTTCCTGTCTGCACTTCCACGATCAGTACGACCCAATCTACTATTCATCTACTTTCTCCCCCTCTTCTCCAAAACATGCCTCCACTCACTCTTCCTCACGCAACCTCAACCCCTCCCTTCTCGAAACTCGGCCTAAACTCTTGGTCCATCATCTACCCACCTCATCTCTCCAAACACGGTAAGAAAAATTTCAAACATAAACTGCTCTGTCTCCACCCAGAAACCTTATTTGCTGATCACCATAACAGCTTTAACTCCTCATTTACCAACAACTTCGTCTTCTTCACTAAACGTCCATCTAAATGGAAAAGCGTATTCTTACGCTACCTCAATATCTCTAATTCACGTAATATCCCTTACAGTCTAAAACTCTCCTCCACACCATCTTCATCCTTCCCTGGCGAAGTAGATATCTCCATCTTCAAATCCGGAACCATCCTCATCCAAGCGTCTGAAAACCATCTCGACATATTTGAACAACACTTTTGCAATATATCCCAAAACCTCACTCAATCCCTGACCCCTCCCATCTCACCCCCTCCACCCCCTCTTCACCTCCCATCACATCCCAGACTGCCTCACTTCTCCTCTCTGATTTATCCCAACTCGTTTCACCTTCTTCTCCCTTCATTTCTCCCTCCCTCCGATCTCCACTTCCTGACCTCCCATCTCCCTCTCTTACTCTCAATAATGTTTCCCTCTCCCATCCTATTCTTGACCTCCCATCTCCCTCTCTTACTCTCAACAACGTTTCCCTCTCCCAACCTCTAATGACCTCCCCCACTTACATCCCCAGTATGATTTCAGATCCCCCACTCCCTCACCCCATTGTATCCCCTCTCACTATCTCTCCCCCTCCCTCTCACACACTCAAAATGACAATCTACACCCCATTGTATCCCCTCTTTCTTTCTCCCCCTCCCTCCATCAAACTGACTATTCTCAATCTCTACTTACCTCTCTCGCTCTCAATAATATAACCTGCTACGACTCCCTTATCTCACAATCTCCTTGTGTACATCCCCTCCTCTCCTTCTCCGCCACCAACTCTCCCTCACCCCCATTCGTGGACTTCACTCCACCTCCAACATCCCCCACTTACCCCCAGATCCCCCATCTCTAACCACAAACTCTCTTCCACACTCCTCCCACCCCTCGACTGCCTTACCAATTCTCCCTCTGCCTCTTTCCCCCTGACTCCCCCATGCTCCATTAATAATCTCCCTTCTGTGCACCTCCCCCCCTTCACTCTCTTTCCACTTCTCCTGCTGCCACATACCCCCTGGCACTACCCCCCTCTTTACACTCACCCCCTCCCTCACTCCTCCCCCCCCCACAACTCTCATACCATCTCTCCTTCGGGCTCCCTTCCCCACACCCCCTTAGCATCCTCCATGTACCCTCCACAATCACCTCCTCTCACCTCCCTATTCCCGTCGACAATCCTCAAGCCAACAGGTTCTCCACTTCCTATTTCCCCTGTATCACTTTCTCCAAACTATCAGCCCGATAAGCTTAACTTTACTCCATTCTCATTGTGTTCTCTTCTGCCCCACAAAAATGATCCTCCCCCGCATTCTAATCCCACCCCTCCCCCCTCCTGGTTTTCCCCCCAAACCTCCTCACCTTCCCCCCCACCCAACCCCCAAACTGTCAACTTCCCAATAAATACTGATCCTCCACTCCGATTTAACCACACTTGGGCATCCCCCAATATTGAAACGGTCCTCACA
Source organism: Lissotriton vulgaris (assembly GCF_964263255.1). NCBI lineage: Eukaryota > Metazoa > Chordata > Amphibia > Caudata > Salamandridae > Lissotriton > Lissotriton vulgaris. The sequence continues at coordinate 1,543,550,425 of NC_141695.1, read as the reverse complement.
TCCCTATTGCTAGAACTCGCCTCCCTTAGAAGTGACATCTCCCTCTTACCAAAACCATATCCACACACAACGACACTCTCCGCAACCCATCCACTCTCTGTCCACTTAACACTATTACCTACAACAACACACCTCCCAACTTTAATAATGACACAACCAACTCCTTACACACTCATCCATCCATAATTGTCCCTCCCGACATGGATAGAACACCCTCACCGCAGCACCCTGATACTCACCCAACAACCTCTGAAGTTAATATTTCTACAAACTCTCCCATCTCTCCCTCCCCACCCTTGCCCACTTCTCCCCCTATCCTTCAGTCTAAGATCCCAGTCCTCTTGGGAACTTGCAGACTCCCCCTTCCTCTGACCTCCCCAAGACCTCCCCAACAACTTAGACCTATCCCCCCCTGTCCCCCCTCCCAATCACCAGACCCCACTCCCCTATGTTTCATGCTGATTGATTGCCGCTCCGCCTCTTGCCATGCCACTGAGATTGCTGAAACCATTCTCAGCGAAAACATTGACATCTCATTCTTAACTGAAACCTGGCTCACTGCCTACTCAACTCCCATACTCGACTTACTTATTCCTCCAGGCTATTCTATCATTAGGAAAGATAGAATTGAACAAACAGGAGGAGGACTCGCCTTAATTTTTAAAGCTGAACTTAACATCTCACTTGTCCCCCATCAAGATCCTTCATCCTTTGAACACCTCTGTGCCGATCTCATTATACCCCCTCCTCCCGGTTACACACGATCTACCACCACCCGGGTAATAATATCCCCTTTACGGAAGAGATGACTGATCTTATTATCCAAGTGTCACTCTCACACCCCAATAATCTCCTTCTCGGTGACTACAACATCCATTGGAACAAAAATGATGACCCTGCTTTCATATTATTTAACGACACCATGGACGTTACCAATATGACCCAACTTTGTCATTCTCCTACCCATAACAAAGGTGCCACCCTCGATGCTATTATGACCACCCATGATCTGGCCTCCCTATCTAACATACTTCCGGTAGACTGGTCCGACCACTACCTAATTCTTTTCACCATGAAGAGACCCTTTCCTCGCATCACCCCCATTAGCACTTTACCTAAGAAACCCACACGCAACCTTCACCTCATTCGCCCTGGACAACTGGAATCCACAATTAAGAACCACTTTCTTCTTCCCCACTCTCTGACAGTACCACCGATCTAACTAACCACTGTAATAACTCCATTCGTGAAGCCCTCGATCAAATTGCTCCAATCAAACTCAAACAACAAAAAAACATTCCTCCTAAGTCTTGGTTCAATACTGAACTAAATAATCAAAGACGGACCCTTAGACCATCTGAAAGGGTCTGGAGGAACCATCCAACCATGGAGAATCTGGCTCTACTTAGAGCTGCTAGAGTCCAATACAAAAAAGATATCTTCAATGAAAAAGCCTCCTTTCTCCGGACTCAGCTTGATCAGGCGAGAAACCGCCCTAAAGAACTCTTTAACATTGTCAAAAAACAAACTTCCACTGGCCCCCCAAAATGTTAGCCTCTACGGACAGATGGGAAGAAATTGCAAGCTTCTTTACCAACAAAATCAACTTGATCGAACTATCCTTCTCTTCCCTCCCACTTTCACTCCAACCTCCCCCATCCAACACACCCTCTCCACCTCCTCTAACTCTTCTTTGCTCACTCTCTTATCACCTCTCAATCCCTCTCAAGCCCTCCCTGCTCCCTCCCAACCAGATCACGTTCTGGAACTTAATCCCCCGGCTAAAAACAATGCCTCTTGGAGCGACTTTAGTCCAGTATCCGAATCTACGATCACAAGAATAAGTAACAAACTCAAACCTTCCTCCCACTCCAAATATCCTCTTCCCGCCCATCTGGTTCAAGAACTTAATCCTATCATCGCACCTATATGGACCAAAATCATCAACTCCTCTCTCTCCACTGGCTGCGTCCCTGCCTCTCTCCAACTTGGTCAAATCACACCCATTCTAAAAAATCCCACAACAGACCCTAATGACCTCAACAACCTTCGCCCTATCTCAAACCTTCCATTCCTCTCTAAAGCCCTTTAGAAATGTGTCCTATTACAATTAGAAAAACACATCAGCACCTACAATCTCCTTGATATTTTCCAATCTGGCTTCAGAAAGGGATGTAGTACTGAAACTGCTATGATAAACATTACTGACGATATCCATCGCTCACTAGACAAAGGGGAATCCTCTATTCTTATCCTCCTTGACCTCTCTTCTGCTTTTTATACTGTTCACCACCCCACCTTTCTCAACACTCGAAAAGTTCGATTTGGCCTTGAAGGTAATGTTTTCAATTGGTTCACCTCATTCCTTAAGAATAGATCACAACAAATCAAGCTCAACCACTTCCTCTCTAAACCCCAACCCGTCTCACTCGGCGTCCCCCAAGGATCCATCCTCTCTCCTACCCTATTCAATCTGTTCATGGAACCTCTCACTCTCATCCTCAAACAAGCGAACATCAGCTACCACCTCTACGCTGACGACACCCAACTATACTACAAGATCAATTCCCACAAAGACATTTTTCACCTGAATAGCACTTTGACTAAAGTTCAAAATCTGGTTCCATCAGAACCATCTAAAACTGAACCGAAAAAAACTGAAACCATACTGTTCTCCCCCAAAAACAATTCCCTTCCCATACAACTCTGGATCAATGACATCAATGCTCTTAACTGTTCACTCTCCACTTCTAATTCTGTGAAATCCCTAGGCATCAGTATTGACCAGAACCTTAATCTCATCCCACACATTAAAAATGCAGCAAAAAGTGCTCTTTTCACCCTTCTCCACCTCAAGAAGATTAAACCATTTATTCCAGCAGTTGATTTAAAACTTGTTTTACAATCGCTTGTCCTTTCTAGGATCGACTATGGTAACGCAACTCTGGCCGGCACCCCTAAAATCCATCTTGCCCCGATCAAATCTGTCCTCAATCTTGCGGCAAGACTCATCTCTGACTCTAGAAAATTTGATCACATCTCCCCCGTACTCAAGAACCTCAATTGGCTCCCAATTGAAGGAAGATCAATAATAATGTCTTGCTTCAATTATAGCATTCTGATCTCTGGGCATTGAATTAAATGCATACCTAAGGTTTTTTTTGGCATCCCTGCAATCCTTGTGAAACCATCCTGGATTCATGGTTTCTGTACATTTAATCTTGGTTGTAAGAAGGGATTTAATATATTTGTTTGAAATTTCGAAGAAGGTGATTACCTTCAGTGGTGGGTAACAATCAGTTTGCAGGTGGTCTATAATGAAAACCCAGGTTTGCTTTTACGACATCAGCTAATAAAGATGAGATATCTACACCCCCCATCTTCATCTAAGGCCCATCTACTCACTGGCCAAATTCACAATTTATTTCAACAAGGCAGATTGATGTCTTGCTGGGTAGTTTGAAAACACTTCTAAACGTTAAGGTCGCTATAACCACTGGTGTTCCTTCCCCCCACCCCCATCTACATAAGTAGCCAAATCCCTTGACAGGAATCTGAATCCCCGAATCGTTACATATTAGATGGGAGTAATCGCAAGTAGCTTGGTCGTCTGTACCATGATCGTCAGCCCTCCCGAGGTCTCCCTAAAACAGAACAGATAGCTCGGATAATAAGGATTAACACCCAACCCAGGTAAACTCCCCAGTTGCCCAAGCTTCCTGCAGAATTACAACATTATATTTGTTACTAAAGCTGATCCAATTTGGATCTTCCAGTTTAGAGTTCAGTCCAGCAATATTCCAAGAAATTATGGACATCTGAGGCACAGGAGATGGACCCACGACAACGAAGTGTTACTCTCTGTCTGGCGAGTCATGGCCAATATTAGCCTCAACCCCACCCCCATTTCCATTTAGTCAGACCCAAGTCAATCCAGTTCCTCCATACCAGATAGGGCACTGAATCTATTAGATGTAGGTAGATATAGAGTCAGCGCTCTGACGTCAGAGACAACCTGCCTAGATGATAATCTACTCCTCACAGTCTAAAACTCAGCTAAGTGATGATAAAACTAACTTAGTGGTAGAGCAGTTATACAGTTGTTCATAGGGAAGCCCTTCGCATGATGTGAGTACATTAAAATTAGGTGCTCAGCAAGAGCCGGGGACCTAAAGTTAATAACTACACAGTCCCCAGTCACTTGCTTGTATGGGGGACTGAGCCAACCACCCTTCAGACAAACAAGCTCTCGTTATATTCTGTATATTCAAAGTCCATATTTTTGTTCAGCCAATGGCAGATTTTACTTTTTCGGTTAATGTGAGTTTCCACCTTGGCTCGGAGCAGACGGGGTTCGTTGGCCAGGACCACAACATATGGACTACATTTGGGAGGGAGATTAAGGGATGTGGCTTGGAAATTGTAGAACATGAGCTACCTGGCATATTACTTGCACTAGGATCCATATTCTCACTGCTTTGATTAAACAATTTTTTGGCAGTTGACAGAGTAGACCCGGAGCTTCCATCACTTACATGCAAGCTGATTGTCTTTAAGGCTCCCTCGAATTGTGAGGACTGAGGCAACTGCGCTGTGATTAGTCGATGACTCTGCCACAGTTTTACATCTGGAGGTTGCACTGGAGAGTTTTCAGACAGCCGATTCTAGGCTCACAATTTGTTTTGCTAAGGGGGAATACTGGCTTGAATTAGATTCTTACATTGGCCCTATATTACATCCCAGGATTAGCAGAACAAGCAGCTAGGTAGCCCAGATGAGGCACCGTGGTCCACAGTTCCTTCAGCCACTTTTGCTTTAGGTTTTACTTTTTTTATCAGTAGTCCCATCCTTGGAGCATCCAATAGTCCTTATATGATGTTTCCTTTTGGCAGATGGGCCTCCTTCCAGTGATGGATTAGAAGCCTTAGGGAGCTCTTGTGGAACTTGGCAATAATCGACACTGCCTTTGACCGTACTTTCAGACTGGTCTGTAGATAGTGCCAACACTTTGAATGGGTCACTGGCGGCTTCAGAGTTAGAGACATACAGTGATCAAGGAGAAGGAACACATTGTTACAAAGATGCATGTCTCTTCACCAAGCCAATTTCTTTTGCATTAACTCCTACCACTCTAGCCAGAAATTAATCAAGTATGATGCCTGCTTGCGAGGATGAAGGTGCCATTGACTTGTCCCCATCTGGCATTTTCAGTATCCCCATCTTAACCCCCTAGTACCAACAGTATTCACTGGCCTAGCCTATGCAGGGAATAAGGAGGGAATAATGGGGCTTCAAGAATTTCTGGCAATAATAATGTTTAAGACTCACCAAAAAAACGGATGGGCAAAGGCAGGCCCAGTCTTCTATCAGGCACGCGCCCCACATCTCATGCCCAGGGGAGTCCTTAAGTGCTATTTAGTTCTGCAATCAGCTTTACCCCGTCCTCTCTGGCAGACTGTAGCAGAGCAGTATGAGACTAGCAGTCCCCTTCAGGCGTCAATTTGGATATTGAATAGAACTAGAGCATTTTCTGGGATCCTCATCACTTGTGTGTATATAATTCTATGTATCATAAGTATCATATACCTCACTGCTAGGGCGACAGAGCACTACTCTGTGGTATAATTATAATATGTAATAAGAGAAAATACAGTCAGTCACATCACAGGCTTGATCTACTCTCCTCTATTCATTTCTCAAGTATTTCAATGTAACTGATTTATTTCAACAGTTGTGTCGATATGTAACAGTTAACTAGCTCCATATATATATATATATATATATATATATATATATATATATATATATATATATATATATATATATATCCTTTGAATGATATACAAATATAACTGTTTCCAATTGACCACTTGTAGTAATGAAGGGCTTCATTTATGAGAAGTGATGTATCGCTGCGTGCAAGCAGCGATGCGTCACTTCTCAGTCCGCCCTACTTGCGACATGAAGGATGCGTCATAGTTACTGTATGACGCATCATGTTGCAAGGAGTTACCGATACGCCAGTATTTCTGACGTATCTGTTAGCACAAAAGTGACGAATTGCTGGTGTGTGTCACAAAAGTGACGCAACTCCAGCAATGTGTCATTTCACATGGAGCAAACCCCATGCAAAAGGGCCTGCATCAGTCTTACACCTGCTGTGAGGCAGGCGTAAGATATTGACGCATTTGCACCCTAGAAGTGGTGCAGTGAAATATGGTAGATTTCACTGCGTCACTTCTACAAGGCTTACTTATATGGGAACGCCCACCCTGCATACATTATACCTGACGCAGGTATAATGTAGCGCAGGGGTTTACAAAGTGACGCATCTACAAAGTGACGCATTTGCTTAGATGCGTCACTTTCTAAATAGGGCGCAACAGGAGGCATGTTTTGTGCTGTCAATGCGCCACAAAAAGTGACGCAACCGAAGCGCAAAACTGTCGCAAGGCCTAATAAATAAGGCCCAAAGTATCTCACACACCTGACTGTGACATGCCCACTCCAAGGCTGACCATTCTCTCATGGAACTCCTGTGTCCAGTGGTTCCAGAGAACGGTAGTTGAACTGGAGAGAGAGCCTGAGGCGTCGGGCGCACTTTGTATATACCAATAAAGGTGTTGTTCCCCCACGGCGTTGTCTACCACTTACTTCAGGTGACAACGAGTGGCTGTACCTCCGAAGGCGAACCTTCTCAGCGCGTGTAGAGTTGCAGCACCCACCAGTTCATTAGTGCTGTGTAGCTGACCTGACGTTGGCAACGGAGACCCCGCTGAGCAGTGGCAGAAGGCAGTAAGTCTCGTCGCAGAGGGAAGATTCATTTGACGAGCTGGGTCCTGAACTTCCAGCTTGGCTGTGGCGTGGTAAACAGTCTGAAAGATTCAGATTGCAAGATCAGAGGGAGTGAGTTGGATATGCGCTAGCAACGTGAGAAAGCTAGAGCGCATGCACCCAGATTAACAGTGGCCATCTTAGGTGCACACGTTTTCATTGCAGGGAACAAGCGACGGCCATGTTAGATGTACTATTCTCACCAGAGGGAACAAGCAGTGGTCATCTTGGATGTGTCGGACATAGTCCGTTTTTCATACAGTGAATGGCACCATCATACCATCTGTTGGGGATTACATTTTTAGTTCTTCTGTTGGGTGGTAACTTGTACGGATGCTATAACACAAAAGCTTATTCAGCATAAAAGTTGTCATTGTTGGAGACAGAGGCTCAAGGCTGCAGAATTTGAGGTCAGTTACTTCCCAGCATATTGTGCAGAATGCTCCAGTCGAATATTTACCTCTTCAGGCATTTTTGTCTGTGTTAGTGCTGCAAGTTGATTTTACGAGTTTTATTATTATTTTTTTTTTCTATGGCAATGCAATCTGTAAATCCACCACCAGCGTTTTTGGAAACACCTGGTGATCCGCCCAATAAATGGAGGCAGTGGTGTAATGGATTTGAAACTTACCTAGGAACAATTGTTGTGTCCAGATTCAGAGCAGAAAGAAAAAAGAATTGTACTGTTACATTCTCTGGGTTTAGAGGGAAGATCTATTTTTAACTATCTTCCTGATGTTCAACATGAAGGTGATGTTGAGTTAGATGTGTATGAAGAAACAGTAAAAAAAACTTTTCACCAGGTTTGATGCTGCTCCTAGTCTTGTGGTATCTAGGCACACATTTTTCAAGAGAGAGCAAACACAGAGTGAGGATGTTGATGGTTACATCTCTGCCCTGCGCAAGTTGGCTGCGGAGCGCCAGTTTGAAAATTTTGCTGAGCAGCTAATACGTGATCAGTTTATTTTCCACTGTTCTGACAAATCTATCAAGCAGAAATTGCTTTCTTTAGGCAATCCCACTTTGACTGAAACTATCAGGATTGCCATGAGCATTGAAACTTCAATCAAATTGGCCAAGGAACTATCGAGCAAGACTGGTGTTCGGGTCAATGTTGTTTTTAACAAAAATGAAAAAGAAAGAGGGTCCAGAATGGGGTCTTCCTCGTCTTCTTCATGTTCTGGTGTGACTAATTGTTCGCAACCGAACTTTGTACCTAAGATTTCGAAATATACAATGTTGATTTCGAAATATACAATGTTGATTTCGAAATATACAATTGTTAAAAAAGGGTCAATTTTTGTTGCTTTTATGGACCTGTCCACAGCTTTTGATTTGGTGAATAGAGCTCGGCTGTGGACCATGTTGTTAAAACTGGGTCTTGATCCCCCCCTTGTATATTTTTTGGCTGAATTACACAAAGATCTAAAAGCTTCAATCAGAATGGACCAAGAAGGTAATCGTACCGCTTGGTTCAAATCCAGCAGGGGCGTGCAGGGGCGTGCGGCAAGGCTGCATTCTTGCTCCCATGCTCTTCACCTTGTATATAAATTCACTTGAGGAAACTCTTTTAACTGCTACCTTGGATACTCCGCGTGCAGGGGAAACTAGTATTCCAGTTCTCCTGTACGCGGACGATGCCGCTTTAATAGCTCGGACTCCTATAGGTCTACAAAAACTTTTAAATGCTTTTAATGATTTTATGTTATCATTAGACCTAGTAATAAACAACTCCAAATCACACGTCATGGCGTTTGGGGCTGGTAAAAACAACTCCAGAAAGTTTTTTTGTAACGGTGACGTGATCACTAATGTTAAAATTTTTACATATCTGGGTGTAATTTTTGACACCAAGGTGAGTTGGGCTCCGCAAATTGTAGCAAAAACTAAGGCGGTTAGAAGCTCAGCCACTGCCATCTTAAGTTTTGCTAGGAGACTGGGCGGGAAGCCAACAGGTGCCTTACTTAACTTGTACAGGGCAAAATCAGTGGCAATAGCCAGGTACGGCTCGGGTCTGTGGGGCTATGTAAATAGCGAACCAGTTCAAAGGGAAGAAAATAAATTCCTGCGTTCCACCTCAGGGCTTCCCCAATCCACAGCCACGTTCTCGGTTCACCAGGAAGTTGGGCTTGGTTATATATCGGATACCCTTCTTATGGCTCCTATCTTGTTATGGATAAGGGTTTGGACCAATAAAAACTTGGGTCTAAATCATAAAATACTGGTGGACTGTTTAAAACTAGATAATTATAAAAACATTATTTGGCTTTCATATATACATAAGTGCTCTCTGGACCTGGGTCGTCCTGATATTTTTCTGGCCCCTCAGAGTCTTAAGAAATCAGATTTAGCTTGGGTGAAGGCCAACTTTATAACTATGAAAAATGTGGAGAGGGAGGAACGCCAATTACTCAAGCCCACGGTCAGAGCCCACTACCTGACCATTACGCGTCTTACCATCCAACCGTACCTTACTATCGTCACCATCCCCTTTCATAGGTGGCTTTTGGTAAAACTTCGGTTTAATCAAATTTATACTGTTTTGTGTGATAGTCAAGGTTGGTTTAAGGAGGAGGATGCCCCTGTCTGCAAGTGTGATAGTTTTTCTACACAAAACAATATGCATTTTATGTTATTTTGTGACTTCTTTGCTGAGCCCAGACAGAAATACCTGGTTCCACTATTGAAGGATAAAGCCTTTTATCAAGCAAAACCCGCTCTCCTGTACCTCCAACTATTGGATTCTGCGTTGGCCATGTTTAGCGTGGCCAATTACCTTGTTGCAGCGGTTAGGATCAGGAGGAAAAGACTTAAAGATGTAAATATTAGTGTTTTGTGATGATGATTGATAGGGATGTTGTTTGCATTTTTAAACGTCTATTTTATTGAGTAATGACTCTTTTTAAGATGTATTTTTATAATGTATATTAATTAATTAATCATTACTGTCGTTTCCTCATATGATGTATTTTTATGTATATGAAATTATTACTGTTTGATGCTTTTGTATCGGCTTATGAATTTTTGTATTGCCCTTCTTGTGATGTTATTGTAGAATGCTTTTATGATTTTTAACTAAATCGAATAAAGTGGTTTTGACTTGACTTGACTACCTAAGCAAAATCATTTTTGCTCCAAATGTGGTTATCCTCAGCATATTAAGGGGAATTGGTCATGTGCGGCTAGGAGTGCTCAATGCAGTATGTGTGGGAAATCTGGTCATTTTGCAAAAGTTTGTCAGCGTGCGAGACGGAAGTTCACAAAAGTATTAACAGCCAGTGAGGATTGCGAGGCGGATGTTGAGAACTTAATGCAGGGGTCTCCAAACCAGTCCTGGAGGGCCAGATATATGCCAGATTTTTTGGATATCCCCATTGAGATACATGTAGTAATTTTAAAAATCTGGCATGGATCTGGCCCTCCAGGACTGGTTTGGGGACCCCTGACTTAATGGGTGAAGTGCGTGACATCATTGGGGTGGTGGGTGAGGATAGTGCGAGCTGCGTGCAGGATGAAGTTTGTCTTGACCCTTATGTATATGTGCAAGTGGGAGACAAGCCGCTTTATCTTTAGGTGGATTCTAGGGCTAGAATCACGATGGTAACTCAAGAGTTGTTACAACAGAATCGGCCCGGGTGGACTCTATCCCCACCTGAATGGGTGGACCATTCTCCTATGAGGGCAGGAAAATTGATCTTCAAGGTTTCTTTGAAGATTCCATGATGTTTAAAGGGAGACGTATTTCTGGTAAAATCTATGTTGCTGTTAAGGGTTTGAACATCTTAGGATGGTTTCACCAAGTGCTTTTTGGTATGGTCTTACGTCCTGGAACCAAAGAAAAAGTCTTGGTTATTAGAGAATCTGATGACATTGAAGTTTTGCGGAATGAGTTCCCCAAGGTATTTTCTGGGGCGTTGGGAAAAATCGTTGGTTTCTAACACAAAATCAAGATTAAGGCTAATGCGATACCTGTAAAACTCAAATTGAGAGGGTTTCCTTTTAGTGTTCCAAATGAGCTAGAGAAAGAATTGGAGGGTTTGCAGGCCAAGAGTATAATTCAGCCTGTAGAATTCTCTATCTGGCTTTCGCCTTTAGTCGTGGCCGAGAAAAAAAATGGGGTGCTGAGGGTAAATGTTGATCTCAGGCCTCTAAACAAAGAGATTTGGGTCGATTCACATCCTCTTCCCAAAATTGGGGAAATGTTGTCCTCTATTTCTGGAACAAAACGTTTCACCAAGTTAAATTTAGCTTCTGCCTATCATCAGGTCATGTTGGCTGAGGAATTGTGTCATCTCACAGCTTTTGTTTCACCTTCAGGAATCTTCGAGTACTCCTGCATGCCTTTTGGTTTGGCATCTGCAGCCTCTCTGTTTCAGAGACTTATGTCCGAATTGCTGAGGGGCATTTCCAAGGTGGCTGTGTTCCAGGATGATGTTTTGATTGACTGACGCGTGTTCTCGAGAAGAGCACAATCTTATTTTGAAAAAGGTTCTTAACATCCTAGGACTGGATTAGTTGAGGCCATTCATGATGCTCCTCCTCCAAGTGATAAAGATGGAGTTAAATAATTTCTTGGTATGTGTTCATACTCGATTTTGCATCCAGAGCCAGAGCCGTTTCTATGTTGCTAAAGGATAAAACAGAATTTGAGTGGAGTGGTGAGTGTTCGTCTGCGTTCTATGATATAAAAATCAACTTACCAGTGTGAATGCGTTAAAACCTTTGATCATAATCTGAAATTTGTTCTGACAGTTGACGCTAGCAAATTCGGGGTTGGTGCTGTTTTGTCACAGCAGGATGGGAAATCTGAATACACGATAGGGTTTGCGCCAAAGGGTATTAAGAAATGTCGAACTTCACTATTCAGTGATTGAGAAAGAATTGCTGGCATGCTGTTGGGCTATAGAAAAATTCAAGTGTTATTTGTGAAATTTCGTTTTACAAACGGATAATAAACCATTAGTGGCGACGCTCAATGGTACCAATTGCAAGAGTAGCATGCCTAGAATAGCAAGGTTTACTGCCAGACGTCTCCAATTCAATTTTGAGGTTGTGAATATTTCAGGAGGGAAGAATGTGCATGTTGAAATCCCATAGTTGAGAAGGATGTGGTTGTTGGTGTTGGCAACGATGAATGTTACTTCATTGTGGCCTTGGGGATTGAGAATTCTTGTCAGTTCACCGAAAAGTGTTGGAGAACAAAGGTGGGCTATGATGTTGTTTTAAATGAAGTTATGGAGAAGGTTGTCTCGGGTCGGCCTAGGGAGAAATCTTCACTTCAAAACATGCAGCCATTTTGCAAGGTGTCAGAGGAACTGCCAGTTGAAGATGGGCTGCTTTTGATAGGTGTCAAACTGGTTTCCCCTGAAGAGTTAAGGCACACTATTTTGTCAAAGGCACATGAGGACACTAGGGTTCCACTTTCACTAAACAAAGGATATGTGAGTCATTCTGGTGGCCACAAATGGACACTCATGAAATGGTCCTCTGCTGACAAAACTTTCAAAACTGTCACCCCACTGCTGAAGAAGCCCATTGTGTGTCCATCAGGAGCGTGGAAGAAACTTGGTGTTGATTTGGTTGGGTAATTTATTATTCTTTCTCATGGACCACTATTCTAGGTAGCCTTGTCTAAAGTTTATTGGTGAGCTTGACTTCAGGGCTGTCATTCTTTTTCTGAAAGAAATTTTCTTGAATGAGGGTCTGTCTGAGGAAATTATCGCAGATAATGGAGTGCAATTTGTCTCAGGTGAGGTAGAGAGTTTTTTAAGGGAGAGTTCCATATGTCATCTCAAGAGCTCACTTTACAATCCTCAAACTAATGGCCTTGTGGAGCGCTTCAATAGGGTGCTGGGTGAGTGTGTGAAATGGGCAGTATCTCACAAGTGTGATGTACATAATGCTGTCCAATCCATGTTGTTGTTTTATAGGACCACTCCACATTCCATGACATGATTTTCTCCTTTTGAGGCTCTTAAAGGAAGAAAGGCTGCTTTGCAGTTCAGGCCAGCCTGGTTGGGTAGGTTTTTAAAGGAAGGGGTGATGCACAACTTATGTAGTTATTTGCTTCAAGGCAATGTGGAAAGGACACAGCAGAAAGAAAAGTATTATTATGATACAAGGAACAGTGTCTAAGTTTGCACTTTCAGTGTGGGTGATCTTGTTCGGACTAAAACTCCCAGTTTTGTGAGAAAAGGTGAGTCCAAGTTTTCGGACCCTTTGGTTATTGATATAGTGTGTGGCAGAAATCTTGACTTAGGTTTATTCTTCTTAAGGCTTAAATATATATATATATATATATATATATATATATATATATATATATATATATATATATATATATATATATATACACATATATATATATATATATATATATACACATATATATATATATTCACTGAAAAAACCATAGGTTTGACACCAGTTATAGTTAGCTGGAAATTTTACTGACATAAAACCAATGAAATTCCACGTTATAGTTAGTTGGACTCACTATAACTTGCGCGTGTAATGCACTGCTGATGACATTACATATTACATCACTCATGACATGGTCAGTGACATCACTTATGACATCACTGATGACAGACCTCCTTTAAGTGTAATGTAACCCTTAAAACACATATTGGAAAATAGAAATTAACATTTTCAAAAAAATGGACATACCCATACCAGTTACAACAACCAATTCAGTAATTCCACCATCTATATACACATTCTCTCATTCACCAACAGTTCTATATAGTCACTCATACATATACTCACTCATCATATGTAGTGATACACCTATACATCCTGTTACACATCGACAATCATCCAAAGTTACTCACACACATACTCACACATGCAAATAAACTATTGAACATCCATTTATTTGCATATAAAACTATACACACTCAACCACCCATACAGTCCTGCACATATGGTGTCTTCTAAACACATACAAAGAGAGAGTTAGTCATTCATGCATCTATGTGATTAGTAATACCCCCATGAAACCATAGAAACACTCATACTGATACTAAAAAAACATCTAAGAACCCAAATACCTACACATGTAGGTACTCATCAACCCATGCAGCCAGTTATTCACAAAGTGAAACACTGATACATATATTTAAATATTTAAACATTACTCGCTAATATATTTATTCACTAAGGTACACTTAATAAGCCAGTTATCCAATCATTTCTTTTTGAAAAAAACATTCATTAAGACAATAATTTAAACATTTATTCTTTCCTCGACCTTTACATATACATATATAAAACATATTTATTTTTTAGAAAGACACACATTCACTGGATGGTGTCATAAGTGATGTCACTGACCATGTCATGAGTGATGTAATATGTAATGTCATCAGCAGTGCATTACACACGCAAGTTATAGTGAGTCCAACTAACTATAACGTGGAATTTCATTGGTTTTATGTCAGTAAAATTTCCAGCTAACTATAACTGGTGTCAAACCTATGGTTTTTTCAGTGAATTTCATAGGTTTTTCAAATGCTACTTCCTAACTATAACGTGTGTAAAACCTATGGTTTTTTCAGTGAATTTCATAGTTTTTTTGAATGCTAGTTCCTAAGTATGTAATCACGTTCGTAACTACATAGTGTCACCGCCTACACGTCCTGAGAAGCGCATGTAAAGTCACGTGACTTGAAAACAAAACTTCCAATTGGTTATTAGTAGTTTCTGTTCTGGAATATACACGATGCACTCCACCCACTTTCCTCACAATCTTTTCTACTCTGAAGAGACAACAACGTCGAGCATCTTCCGGAAGTCTTTGCTGAAATGGCTTCCCTACCAGATTCATCTTCCGAATCTGAAGGAAATGAGCGACCACCGTTAAGAAGAAAAAAGGAATCTTTCATTTGGCAATTTTTCACTTATCCTGAAGATCAAAAGAAAGTGATTGCGCCAAAAGTAACCTGCACGATATGCAATTCGGAGCTCTCAAGGGGAAATCCAAATAAAAAATATTCCTTTTCTGCACACACCATGCAGCGGCATGTTAAACAAAGGCATCCTGAGCATTATGCAAAAGCATCGACAAGAGCCCTGGCCACGCTATTACCATCAGAGGTGGCCAGCACATCTTCTGGTGTACGACCTGTATTTCCATCGAGTGCTGAAATGGACTTGAGACCATATCTTGCGAAGGTGCATATGAAATGCAACAAGTGTGGAGAAATTCTTTTATATGGAGAGCAGAGCCTCGTTCTTATTAAACTCAAAATTGACAGTCACAAATGCCCCAAGAAAAGATAAATTTCTTCACTTCATTTTCAAACTATTACATACTGAAAAATGTAGTAGCAACTTTAAGAAATCGAAAGCATTATAACACTTCTTTCCCCCCCCAAAAAAAAAAAGTTCTTTTCAGAACTAACTCTTTCTACCAAAACGTGCTCCAAGAGCATATTATGAGATATTTTTTCGCCGCTTTATTTTAGTGCGAGACCGGGTGCGCGCACCCTCCTATCGCGTACAGGACCTGACACTTGCATATGAAGTCATGTGACTTCAAAACAACACTTCCAATTGGTTCTTGGTAGTTTCTATTCTGGAATTTACACGCAGCACTCCACCCACTTCCATCACTTTCTTTTCTACTCTCAAGAGACAACAACGTCGAATATCTTCCCGAAGACTTCGGTACAATGACTACCGTTCCGCATTCATCTTCCGAATCTGATGAAAATGAGCGACCACCTTTGACAAGAAAAACGGAGGCCACGCTATTACCATCAGAAGTAATCAGCACATCTTCCGGTGGACGACCTGTATCTCCATCGAGTGCTAAAATGGACTTGAAACCATGTCTGGCGAAGGTGCACATAAAATGCAACAACTGTGGAGAACTTCTTGTATACGGAGAGCAAAGCTTTACTCTAATTAAACACAAAATTGAGAGTCATAAATGCTGCAAGAAAAGTTAAATTTCTTCACTGTATTTGGATAGTATGACATACTGAAAAATATCATAGCAACTTTAAGAAATCAAATGCATCAAAACACTTGTTTCCAAAAAAAAAAAAAAAAAAAAAAGTTCTTTTCAGAACTAACTCTTTCCACCAAAACATGCTCGAAGAGCATATTATAAGATGTTTTTTCGCCGCTTTATTTTAGTGCGAGACCGGGTGCGCGCACCCTTCTATCGCGTACAGGACCTGACACTCCCATGTGAAGTCATGTGACTTCTAAACAACACTTCTAATTGGTTCTTGGTAGTTTCTATTCTGCAATTTACATGCAGCACTCCACCCACCACCATCACTTTCTTTTCTACTCTCAAGAGACAACAACGTCGAACATCTTCCCGAAGACTTCGATACAATGGCTACCGTTCCGCATTCATCTTCCGAATCTGATGAAAATGAGCGACCACCTTTCACAAGAAAAACGGAGGCCACGCTATTACCATCAGAAGTAATCAACACATCTTCCGGTGGACGACCTGTATCTCCATCGAGTGCTGAGATGGACTTGAGACCATATCTGGCGAACGTGCACATGAAATGCACGAACTGTGGAGAACTTCTTGTATACGGAGAGCAAAGCTTTACTCTAATTAAACAAATAATTGAGAGTCATAAATGCTCCAAGAAAAGTTAAATTTCTTCACTTTATTTGGATAGTATGACATACTGAAAAATGTTGTCGCAACTTTAAGAAATAAAAAGCATCATAACACTTGTTTCCAAAAAAAAAAAAAAAGTTCTTTTCAGAACTAACTCTTTGTACCAAAACAAGCTTGAAGAGCATATTAGCTGATATTTTCTCGCCGCTTTCTTATAGTGCGCGACCGGGTGCGCGCACCCACCTATCGCGTACAGGCGTCGAGACACGCATGTGCAGTCATGTGACTTTAAAACAACACTTCCAATTGGTTCTAACTAGTTTCTATTCTGCAATTTACACGAAACACTCCACCCACTTCCCTAGAAAACCAGTTTATCGTAAATCTTTTAAAGCCTCCTCTTATGAAATATTCGACATCAATCACATAGCAGAGTACTAAATAGCACTATATACACTCCGTCCCTTAATTATAAGAGACTTATTGCTATGTAAAATCAACTTTTGTTTTCCAAGATAATGTAAAATGCTGAGCCTATTACATAATTTTATTACACATATATGTTACTAGTCTCCTTCGAGTACTAACACCGTAGAAAATACCACCATTAGCGGTGATATTTTTTACACCGAGAACGGGCGATTTCTATCGCTTACAGCCCTTACAATTATAAAGTTTTATTTCCTAAATCTCTGATCTCCAACTGTGCAACGTAGATCCCCTGTGTGTCGCAATAAGGTCCATAAACAAAAACTACAGAGCCAGCATTATAAACATACACAAAACAACAAAACGACAAGAGCCACCATGCTAATATATATCCTTAATATAATAAACCTCTGAGAATAAATACATATTTCCGTGGCAGCCCATAACACAAATGTGGCGTCCTCTGACTCTGCTCCATTACCAAACACCGTAACTCCCCGCCCCCCTCACTTTTCACTAAACTCCGCACTCCACCCCTGCCAAACCCCCTATTACAAACCCCCAACCTACCCTCCCTGCCCAAACCCACCATGAACCTCAAACCGCCCCTAGAAAACTTATAAGACACAGGATTACTAAAACTCAAAGAATACGCAACAGGCACATAATGTAAATAGTACATAAAGACACATATTTTTTCCAAAATACTATTTAAAAACATGTTCTATTTTTAATAAATCTATCATGCATCTGACCCTCTAGAACTGCTTTCAAAACGTGAACTATAAACCTCTACTTTTCATTTTCAAACCATACACTTTCATCTGACCCTCTAGAACTGCTTTCAAAACATGAACTATAAACCTCTACTTTTCATTTTCAAACCATACACTTTCAATTACATTATTTTTTTTCCACAATTCATGTAATGTTACAAACCTTTTCTAAAATACACCAGTCCGTATCATTTATAAGGATTTATTTTCAGTCTTCATCAGTGACACTTTCTTCACATACAATAGAAATCACTATAACTTTTTAAACGACAATGCTAACGCGGTAAAAATAACCCTTCATTTACTTTCCTTTAAGAATGCACACTATGTACCCCACGCATGCGTTTCTTAATCTTTGTATTTGGCAGCGAATACCGACCTTGAATCGGAAGACATGAACAAGAGCGCCATTGTCACATTTAAAACTGAACGTTGCATCTGCTCACACACATATCTTTCACTAAGCTAACATTCACAGAAAACAGCATTGATGTAAAAAAAATTGACCTTGCTTTACAACTCCCTCAAATCACTCCCTTATTTTTTAACGCATCCTCCAGTTCAAAAAAAGCTACTTTTTTAATAACCACTAAGCAATATATAAGTGACTAGACTCCTAGAAAATGTATCAAGTCATTCTGCTCCTCTCCACTGCATAGCCGGCGACCTAATTCTGTGGAGTTGCTATACAACCAGCGGTGCTGCGCCGTTTCCTGTACCATCTTGGGAAATTCAAAATGGATGTCCCTCCTGCCTTCGCAAATGAGCCGGGCCACTTAGAACTATTTCGCCAGAGGATGCTTGACTACTACGGCATCTTACCACTCTCGACTTTGAATACTTCATATCGATTATCATTTCGATATTCGCATTTCACCTGTGTGCAGCCTGTATTTCATTGCCTGAGCTGTGATTTCACGTGGGCCCTGGATTTATGTCTCTGCAATTTGGTACCTCGTGAACCGAATTACAATCACCTCATGAATCCGTTACTTGATCATGAACAGCTTTGTTACAACGGAGGGTTTATGGCCTTTGCAGCGATACAAGGAGTTCTGGGTCATTGGAATATATTCGCAGCGGCGCAAGATTTCCTAACAGAGAGCTACATCGAAAACCCACCGAGCTGCCTAATGATGGTAAAAGACACTCCAATAATGACAGATCATGAATGCTCCTTTCATCTTCTCAATTGGATGGCTGACATGTTTTCAGATGATAACAATGATTTCATGTTAGAGGCACTTGCTGCATACTTTGCCTACACAATGGACACTTAACTCTTTCCTAACAGCGAGCTACATCGAAAACCCACCGAGCTGCCCTCTGATGGTAAAAGACGCTCCGATTATAACAGATCATCAGTACTGCTTTACTCTTTTCCATTGGATAGCTGACATACTTTCAAATGATAAAACTGATTTCCTGTTACAAGCAGAAACTACCTATTTTGCCTAAACAATGCTTCAATAACTCTCAAACAAGCCATTGATGTCCTCATTTCCTTTTGGTTTTCTATATTCTTCACGTTCTTTTCCATATTTTCTTTTGAAGAACAGACCTATTTGCTTTACTAACAGTGGACATTATGATTTCGTGTTGTTTGACAGCTGATTCATAAAGTAATGATGTATAACCACTTGCATTTTCATATATCGTTCCTAAACTGAAAGGCCAGAAACCTTCTTCCATTTATTAAAATATAGTATACTTCCTTATAAGAGTGTACAATGTTTTTTTCCAACTATATTCATTTTTCTTCAACTATAGCATTTGTATTCCATGTACTACTGACAATACCAATTACTGTTTTTTTTGCAATTTCTGTACTCATATTACATAATGATTTGCCTTTAAAACAGTACATTTCTAAATAAACATTTCAATATTCACGGTTTCTCTTTTAATCCATAATCTCAACTGAAATGATTTCATATTGAAAAACTATTCATGGGTTCCACATAACCTTAACTGTAGTCACTGAGGACCTTATTTATGAAGACCTTCCGATGCCAGTGCCTCATTTTTTAAAATGGGAAAAAGTAACGCACCGGTGGCGCAAGGCCTTCATAAATAAAGTCCTGAATGTTTTCTTTTCCCGACCTCACTTACTGATACTAGAACCTGCAAACCAATTACGGCCCGTGAACTCTTTCTTAGTAGGTCGCGCACCGTAAAGACAGTTATACCACTGTTAACATTTTTTTTTTACTGTTACTAAGCACCGACACAGTTCAGCTTCACTCAGAGTTAATCACTGCTCCCACGCTTCTACAGGCCAGACGCTATGTCGTATTTCTCTCCTTATCACCCTTTCATCTCCACAATAACAAACAGTTGTCCGCCATCCACCAGAGAACAGACTCAGATGCAGAGGCACCAAAGAGTGAACCCATCACCAACTGCCATCTCCGGCTGTTTCCATGGTTACACCTCATTCTGCACCTTGCTGAAGGCACAGGTCAAAAGTTCATGTCTCAATGTTCTACAGCTAACTAAGAAGACTATTTTCCCTCCAGAAACACCTGCCAATCCACAACTCTGTTACAAGTCTTGTTTTTTCACACCCAATAGTACTTTTCGTTTAACATAAACATTGACCTGTTCACTCTCCACTTGTTACAATCAACCAATCATTTTTATTTTTTTAACCACACCCAGCCTCTTCCTTTTTCTTTATTTAAAATTTCAACTTCTAACTACCATTCCACTTCCAGAACCGATCGGAGGACGACTACAAATCCCTTGAAAATGAAGGTCTGGCTAATAGGACACAGTTATATTCACTGGAGTGAAAAATATGCAGTAAGCAGACGAATTTGCAACCTCAGCTTACCA
The DNA here is from genome assembly GCF_964263255.1 of Lissotriton vulgaris. Lineage (NCBI taxonomy): Eukaryota > Metazoa > Chordata > Amphibia > Caudata > Salamandridae > Lissotriton > Lissotriton vulgaris. Next base: position 1,543,529,953 of record NC_141695.1, on the reverse strand, counting down.
AATGTACACATAACATGGATTTCCAAAAGAGGATTGAAATGTCACCAATTGATTCCATTGGTGAAAACTTTTATGCATCTCCCAGAACCAGACCTTATAATTGTGCACTGTGGTGGGAACGATCTAGGCAAAATCACTGGGGTAGGTCTGGAAATGCTTCTAAAAGACACCTTTCAACAATTGATGACACTTTTTCCTCGATCTGCCTTGGTATATTCCAATATATGCCAAAGACAGAAATGGAATTGGTCCAATCACCATTGTGCACAATTTGAGAAAGCAAGGAGACATGTAAATAAATCTGTTTCTGCATTCCTCAGAGATTATAGCATGGGTTCTATTTACCACAACAACTTGCGCTACCACATGCAAGACGTCTATAGGAGAGACGGTGTTCATTTCACGAATGAGGGAAACAGAATCTTCCTCTGCAACATCAGGCTCTGCATCGGTACTTACTTATAAATGCAGAAAACACTCAATTAACACAAGGGCTCTTTTCAGAGCCACCTTATATCTAAGCACTCAAACTTCTGATTTACCTCCATTTTCACACTCTTGTAAATAGGTGTGCGCGACCGGGTGCGCGCACCCCGTATTTGTTTTTCGGGGAAAAATTATATCTTTTTGCGTTTAAGGGCCTTACTGCACACCCCGAGAAAACCTACGCAGGAAGACAATCTCTACCTTCTCCCCTTTCCATGTTTCAACGCTTTGAAATGAACAATATATTTACTCGCAGTGACAAAATGGCGGACAAAACTTCCTGATTTCCTTCGAATCGAACGTTAACAGACGTCACGCAGCCCAAAAAAATACCACTCACGCGCAGCCGCTTGGGTGCGCGCACGTGTGCGCGCCTATAGATATATAATTGACTTTAACTTTAATTTTCTCAACAACTACTGAACGGATTTACACCATTTCAAAAAAAGCGTAATCTGCGAACAAGACTCTACAGTTTTGGCAAATTTCTTATAAATTCATTCACCCGTTCGAACTGTAGCCGAGTCTATATATATATATATATATAGACAAGCAAGATCCCAACCGCTCCTGGCAGCGGTTCAAAAGGGCGCAGACCTCATAACCCTCGGAAAGCAATTGTTACGATGTTAAATCATCCAGCCAGCACAACGATCCAGTGTCAGCAGTGCATTTTATTATGCAGAAGTGCAAGAACAAGTGCCCTCCCTGACGCGTTCCGCTCCGCGAACGGAGCTTGGTCACATGACGCGTCAGGAGTAGGACGTGAGTTAAATTGAAATTAAAAGCCCAAGCGCCTAAAGAAACAGGCCGCATGGGTTGTACAATGATACAAACAAGCAATAAATTGAATGTGACATACAAACAATACCGCATACATAATTCATATGCCAAAAGATGAATTAAAGCATAGTGCTCAAACAGGCCAAGTGCAAGAATTTCAAATTAACAAAAACAAGTCCATAATTGATAAATGAAACCCTCTCTATGCGTCTAAAAAAAGGGGCTAACAACACAATCAACCCGTCCAATCCGTCATGAAACAGAAGGGCAAATGTTAAAGGAAAAAACCCCCAAGGAAATCCCTTGCAAGTGCAAAATGAGGTTCCTTTACATAACACATTGGCCTGATAAATAATTGTTCATCACAAAACTGCTTGTATGTAAAAGTGCAGATATATAGACCAAAAAATAGAATGTTAAATACATGGAATAAACTAAGCGACGGAATTCTCTCATGAAAACCTACCATGATTGTCTTTGTAGAAAAAATATGCATACAAAAATACATCATATAAACATATATAAATATACATATTAACCCCTTCCATGCTGGTGACGAACCCCAGCCGTCATGCACTACGGTGCTCGTGTGCTGATGACGGCTGGGGTTCGTCACGGCCCGCCCCTGTTCGTCCGGCGGCCGCACACGGGGGAAATCGCGGCCGCACGGAAGGGGTTAAAAGAGCTACTAGTCATCTATAACTGATCAACAGCTATTTTATCATCTAAATCCAAACTCAAGATGTATAGATGGCAAAAGCCAATAGAGTCCAAAGATAAACATCAAAATACAAGGAACATAATTCATTCATTAAAGACTCAGAAGAAAACTACAGATTTTACAGATAATGATGTAATGCGTCAAAAGCATTTAATCCATTGGGGGATCTGGTATCGAGCAAAAGAATAAAAAAGGCTTCTCTTTGGCGGAGAAGTTTTTCTCGATCACCACCCCTACCAGGGTTAGCCACAGAGCACAACAAAGTGTATTTAAGATCTTTCAATTTTTTGTCATGCATTGATTTAAAATGGCGTGCTACAGGGTAATTCATATCAGAATTAACTATGGCCCGGATATGTTGCAGAATACGTTGGCGTGCTTGCAACTTGGTGCTCCCAATATAGGACAAAGAACATGTGCAGGTTAATTGATAGACCACAAAGTCACTGCGACATGTCAAATGTTCCCTGATCGGAATAACACGGTCATTAAAAGCAGATGTATAATGCGTACCATTGACTGCAAAAGTGCAGGCACGGCACGAGGTACATCTGTAAAAGCCAGGTTTATTGAGCCAAGTGGTTTTGAGTTGAAGCTCTGGCTGTGTACGATCTAGGGAATCTTTCATGGAGGGAGCTCCCCTAAAAGTAATAGCCGGTGTTTTGGGCAAAAACGGGCCTAGAATAACATCTGTCAGCACAATTGGCCATTCTGATCTGATGATTTGACTAAGCCTTGAACTTTGGGAACAATATGTAGTGTTAAATCTGGCTGTTGCCACATTAGTCAAATTTATATTCAACTTGATTTTAGGAATTAAAAGTGTCTTGCGGGGGTGTGCTGTTAATTTGTTCAATGCCCGTTCTAATACGGCTTTATTGTAACCCCTTCGAAGGAATCTATCTCTGGATTCTAATAGACACTGTTGGGTGACATCTGGGATGCTACATATACGTTTGATCCTGATGAACTCCCGCAAGGGTATGCTGTTGATGGTGTGAGGGGGGTGGGCACTGCGGGCATGCAAGATGGAATTGCCCGCAGTACTTTTCCTGAAGAGTTTTGTCTGTATGGTGTTGTTATCAATGTAAACTAGGACATCCAAAAATTCAGCAGAAGTAGCTGAAATATTCGCAGTGAATTTAAGGTTCCTATTGTTAACATTGATCTCATTGACAAATTCTGCTGCCAGAACCTGTGAACCCCTCCAGACGATAAAAATATCGTCTATAAATCTCCAGTAAGACACAAGATGAGGGAGCCAGCGGGCGTGAGTGACACCAAGAACATGCCTCTCCCACCAGCCAACATGCAAGCATGAATAGCTGAGTGAGAAGCATGAACCCATTGCCACCCCGCGTTCCTGATGATAAAAGTCCCTGTCGAACTGGAAATAATTATTAAAGAGGCAAATGCGAATCATATCCAATAACATGAGATTATGATCCCTCATGGTAGCCTCCCGGGAATCCAAGAAAAACTGGACAGCTTCCAAACCCTGTAGATGGTTGATGCTGGTGTAAAGTGCTTCAATATCCATCACCAGGAAACACAAATCAGGACCCCACGTGATGTGATTAATCTTACCCAAAAAATCAGTGGCATCTTTAAGAAAAGAAGGGAGAGAAATCATATGGGGCTGTAGAAAAAAATCAACATATTTTGAGATATTCTCATTCATGCTGCCTTGGGCTGAAATAATAGGACGACCTGGGACTGGGACAGTGCACTTGTGAATTTTGGGTAACAAATAAAACAAAGGTGTAATGGGATGCAATACATTCAAGAATTTTGACTCTTCTTTTGTCAATAAACCACGTCTATACCAGGCGCTGATATCCTTCCTGGTTTTTTCGTGGCTGTTAAGCATTGTAAATTTAGTGGTTTTAGAATAACAAAGGGGATCACCAAGTTGGCGGGCTGCCTCTGAAATATAATCAATTTTCGCCCACAATACAGTGTTTCCCCCCTTATCAGCACTCTTCACTACTACCTGATTGTTACCCTGGATTTTTTTGACAAGTTTAGCATACTGCAAATTATTAAAATCACATTGTTTTTTCTTTCCCAGTATCGTCCTGTTAAGAGTCTTGAGTTCTGTAATGACCCTGTCACTAAAGACATCAACAGCGTCCTTAGGCATCAACGGTAAAAATGTTGATTTTCCCCGGAAGGCCGTAGATGGTGATTGATTAACAGTAACAATTTGACTGACTGTAGGTTCAGTTTGTGAACTTTCTTCAATAGCTAAGGAAATCAGGGTTTGTAGGCCCTGTAAATTCCTAACTGATAGTGATTCCTCTACTGGTGGAGTCACTGGTCCAATGTAACGTATGTTCGGGTTCTCCGGATGTAATAGGAAATATTTTTGTAATTTAATCTTCCTAAGGAATTTGAACACATCAATCCGTGCCTGGACATAAGAAAAGTTGTTCGGTGGACAATAGGACAAGCCCAAAGAGAGAAGCTGTTCTCCTGCTTTAGAAAGTACCAAATCAGTCAAGTTAATTACTGTATAGTCTTGTGCACTCGTTACTTGTTCCAATTCCTGCGCGTTCTGCCCCGCCCTCCACCTCTTTTTGGCAATTTGTTTCCTGCGCCGACGTTTTTGGCTGCCACTTTGCCTGCTTGTGGAGGATTGTTCCGTGAGCGCAGAGAATATCTCCGGTCCTCGCTGACAAAATTCAATTCGTCAACTACTGAAAAAGTTGCAAGATCAGGAACCCCTCCATCTCCAGAGGGTGTACTCTCCTCAGAGCCGGTGAAAGAAGCTACTGATAAGTTGTCATCATTAGTTATACCAGCAGCAGCAGTTTGAACAGTTGAATCAGAAGAACCACTTGGTTTATGCTGGAGAGACATTGCTTTCCCTTTGTATGAGTCCTACTTACGGGAAAACGTGAAAATACGCCCTGTAGCATAGTCTTGCTTATCTCTCGCAAATTTATGAATTTTGCGCTCTTGGATAGTTTGTTCCAGTTTTGCCAAGCGTTGATCAATTTCCTTCCGGGTGTTCACTATCAACTCAGTTTCACCTGATGCTTCTAGCAGAGCAGGAGAAGTGTGGCTCAGGGGTTAGAGGCGGCAGACCCGGAAGCTGAGATCGGTCCTGGACCAGGGTTCAATTCCCCGCCTTGGCGGGTCTTGGGCTAAAAAATTCCACGGACTTGATAATTCTCGTTCCAGTGCCTACTCGACTCATGGGTTCACACTCTGCGACTCTGGGCAATAGCTTGCTTAATCTCCACTACGGCCCCTCGCGGCGGGATGCCTGGCTTTCACCTTGTGGATACCGTGCTGGGGTTATCTCACAGGGGAATACCAGGACGGGTTCTCAAGGCAAGCGCCTTGATGCCTTCGGGTGATACGTGCGCTATATAAATCGCAATACATTTACATCTATTTCAATTAATAATGCTTCCCTGTCTGTGTGGGCATATTCAATCAAAATCAGCAACATGTTTCTTGATGATTGTAAGTTGTTTTCTGCCCATTCCTGAAGCATTTTGGGGTCCGGATTTTCATATGTGGGAACAATCATAACTCGTAAGCCCCGAGGTACACGATTAGCCTCAATGTATTTTTCTAAAGATTTTTTCTCCCACCACTTGGATAACTCACTGCGGAGTAGTTTCTCAAGAGTCTTTAAAAGTTCCCTTGTACTGCTGTTGGTATTAGCTGTACGATTTTCCTGAGTAGTCTCTGGCGTTACAGTAGGCAGGTTTCCATAAAGAGCCTCCGCCGCCGTCTCCCTACTCCTTAACGCCTCGTTGGAAAACATGTTTTGCAGATGTAATAGGCGGTCTCAATGTATACCGCAAAGCTGCTGATTTGGCTGTAATTAGTACGGATGTTGTGAGGGATAAAGCCCAAAACCCGCTAAACTCAGAAATGAAAGGGCAAAGTCGCACCTTCGGTGCCTTACCGGTTTCCGCCTACTGACGCCGAAAGAAGTCAGCCGACCTCTCCAGCTGCGAAGCTCCTCACCGGGTTCGGTCACCGTTAGCACGTCAACAAATGCCCCAGTCCTTGAGTTGCAGGGGGCACAGCAAAAAGTACTTGAACAGTTCAATTGCAAAACGCCGAAAAGCGTAGTCGGATTTCCAAACGCCGTGCCTCAGAACAATGGGCGGGTCCACGAAACCGGAAGCAAACCAATCCCGGTGTATGGATAGACAAGCAAGATCCCAACCGCTCCTGGTAGCGGTTCAAAAGGGCGCAGACCTCATAACCCTCGGAAAGCAATCGTTACGATGTTAAATCATCCAGCCAGCACAACGATCCAGTGTCAGCAGTGCATTTTATTATGCAGAAGTGCAAGAGCAAGTGCCCTCCCTGACGCGTTTTGCTCCGTGAGCGGAGCTTGGTCACATGACGCGTCAGGAGTAGGACGTGAGTTAAATTGAAATTAAAAGCCCAAGCGCCTAAAGAAACAGGCCGCATGGGTTGTACAATGATACAAACAAGCAATAAATTGAATGTGACATACAAACAATACCGCATACATAATTCATATGCCAAAAGATGAATTAAAGCATAGTGCTCAAACAGGCCAAGTGCAAGAATTTCAAATTAACAAAAACAAGTCCATAATTGATAAATGAAACCCTCTCTATGTGTCTAAAAAAGGGGGATAACAACACAATCAACCCGTCCAATCCGTCATGAAACAGAAGGACAAATATATATATATTACCTACTGGCGGTCGCCAGTAGGTATATATAGTTAGGATTTTTTTCTATATATATATATATATATATATTAATGCTCCACTTGCACCTGCCTGTCGCACTGCTTGGCTGGTGTCTGCCAGTCGGGGGTGCACCCGACAACAATATCGGCTCAGAAATCCCTCCCCGCAATGAAACGGGAAATCAGGAAGCAGCACTCCCAGAGTAAGTTCACAGATGTTTTATTCTCTCAAAAAACGCGCTTTCGCCACTCGGCCTTCCTCAGTGATGAGACGGAAAACACGGCGAGCACAATGCATTTAAACCATCACGTGTCATCAAAGCTAAACATAGAAGTAGGACACGAAGATAAGACCATGTCCGCCATCTTGGAATGGGTCTGTATCATGTTAAAAATATGGCAAGATATACACAATACGAAAGTATCTAAAGATCAAAATTGACAAGATACCCACAATCAATAAGCATCTAAAAATCAAATGATCAAATTAGCTCACATTCTATAGCGCCCTGAATGGGCTATTTCGTGGCATGCTACCGCCATCATACCCGCACACAACACTGTGTTATACTGCCCTGTATGGGCTGCTAATCATCACAGTATAAATAACTTGATGGTACACTGTATCAACCCAATGTAAATCACATTAAGAATTCATTATAAACAAATATAACATGGAAAGTAAATTGGAAGGTAAAGAGAAGCAATGGTTATGGTTAATCAATAACAGTACATATATCACATATAAATCATATTAGATGGACAGCCAAGTACTCATGCATATTCAGTCCCATAGGCATCTTGCTTTGTAGATCAATAATATATTGCGATTCCAGTCGCCTGAGCTTTTGTAATCTGTCCTCCCCTATCACACTGAATGGGACAGAATCTAAACAAAAGTATGCTAACAGATCCCTGTTACGTGCATGCTCTTTATCAAAATGTCTGGCTACAGGGTAGCTCACATCTGCATTTTGAATCGCTCTTTGATGTTCTAAAATTCTTAGTTTCACTGGATTTGTTGTGCTTCCAACATACCTTCTGCCACAAGGACATGTCAGACAATACACAACGTATGGCGTGGTACATGTGAGAAATTTCTGTATTCTCCTAGGCTGTTTCACCCCTGGTACATTATATTGTGTGGTACGTTTACTTGCTTTACACGCCTTACAGCGTCCACAAGGAAAAAAGCCTTTCATGGGTTCTGACTTGGGTTTGGGTTTGAACTCTTCATGGTGGCTATGGACTAAATAGTCTCTCAGTGCTCTTGCTTTCCTAAAAGTCACCAAAGGATAAGAAGGTAAGTTTTGTTTTATGACATTATCTGTCATCAGGATATTCCAATGCTTACGCATAATGCGTTTAATGTCTGTAGCATTTCTCGAGTAGGTAGTTATGAGTCTAAACGACCCTCCATCAGCTTTCTTATTGTCTCTCTTTTTGTCTGTTTTGTCTTCTAGTAGTTTCTTTCTTTCTAGATTATGAACTTTACTTAAAGCTTGCCTGAGTACTCCCTCTTTGTACCCCCTTGCTTTAAATCTCTGAATACTACTACTCGCCGCTTTACGGAACTCCTGCTCCTTAGTATTGTTCCTCTTTATCCGTAGTAGTTCCCCATAGGGTATACTATTGACTAAGCTCTTCGGGTGGCCACTGGTCGCAAATAAGGTGGAATTCCCAGCGGTCGCCATCCGAAAGAGTTTAGTGTGAAGACTGCCATTTTCAACAAAAACTGTTAAGTCAAGATTATTGACTTCCCTTTGACTGATTTCTCCTGGGAACCTCAGATTATTATGATTGTTGTTGAGTACCTCCATGTATTCCTTAGCCAATTCAACTGACCCCTCTATAATAATAAAAAGGTCGTCGATATACCGGTACCAACATTTCACGAGATCGTTCCATTTCTGATTGACAGGAGACCAGGCTTCCTGCTCCTCCCACCACCCCACGAATAAATTCGCGAAGCTGGGGGCGGAGCAGGTGCCCATCGCCACTCCCGTAAGCTGTTTGAAAAGGTCCTTACCAAAGAGAAAAATATTGTTATTTAGGCAGAATCGTAGGAATTCGAGCAGCATTTTATTATGCTCAAAATATTTCACTGGTCTACTCTCCAGAAACCAGGAAATAGCTGATAATCCTTCATCGTGCTCAATGCACGTATATAGGCTGGTGATGTCAATGACCAACATAGTATACCCATCACACCAATTTATACTTTCAATGCAGTTCAAAAAGTGTTTCGTGTCTTTCAAATATGATTTTAGATTAACCACGTGTGGAGAAAGAAAAGAGTCTATGTAAATCGACAAATGTTCTGTGAGGCTACCTTGAGAAGCCACAATAGGCCTACCGGTGGGGATTCAGTGGGTCCTTATGTATCTTTGGCAGATAATAAAAGGTAGGAGTTACCGGATTTAAACATCTTAAAAATAAATGTTCATCACAACTCAGCATATTGTTGTTATACCACTTGAGGATCATTTCGTGGTAATCCTTGATGCTGGTGTTATATACAGATTCCGTAACTCTCATGTATGTGCTGGGATCATTAAGCTGACGTAACGCTTCCTTTTCATATTGTGTCTTGGTGAGCAACACTACGTTACCCCCTTTATCCGAGGGTTTGCACACTAAGGAAGAGTCCATGCATTACTTTTTAAGTGCCAATTTTTGTTTGTTGGTAAAGTTTAGCTTCTCATTTCTAGATTTCGTAGTACTCCTCAGATTGCGTAAATCTTGAATAACAGCTTCTGAGAATGTGTCTATAGCATCAGTCCCCATTACGGGCATGAAAGTTGAGGTAGGTTTGAAAGTCGTAGCGCCCCCTTTCTGCTGCACTTCCATATCAGTGACCAGCTGTGTGTTCCTCAAATTAGAAACTTCGTCCTCATCCACCTCCATCCTCAGTTCTTCCAGAGATCTGATACCAGCCAGATCTCTACAGGTCAGTGTATCAGAAGATACACTGACCTGTAGAGATCTGATGATGGTTTAAATGCATTGTGCTCGCCGTGTTTTCCGTCTCATTACTGAGGAAGACCGAGTGCCGAAAGCGTGTTTTTTGAGAGAATAAAACATCTATGAACTTACCCTGGGAGTGCTGCTTCCTGATTTCCCGTTTCATTGCGGGGAGGGATTTCTGAGCCGATATATATATATATATATATATCTATATCTATATATATATATATATATATATATATATATATATATATATATATATATATATATATATATCCAATACATCACAACTTAATCTTGGTTCCTGTGGAGGTGTGTTGAGGACTTAACTCAACTCTCACCACTATCATCTCCTAAGTTGATAGCCTTTGTCCTGGACTTTAAACTTTCCTGAAGGGCCTACATAAGTTATTTCGACTAAAATAGGCCAACTTCTCCTTCTCTCTAACAGGTTGTAGATGCCTTGTTTTTCTCCAATGTGAACAGAGGAAATGTTTCATGTCTTCCCTAAGAGCACACTGTTCCCCCAAATTTTCCATGAAAGGATTCAATTCTGCCCCCCACCTAACTGGTGGGGCTAAAAGTTCTGATAGGATCGCTCCTATTAAAGAGCCTTGCGATTGCTCTCCGTCAAATTCCGAGACCAATATAAATGTGGCTACTGAGTTTGTAAGACTTGGATTGTGAGGCTTCCACCTTACCTAACTGACACGTTGAGTTGTCAGGAGAAGTCCTCTTTAGTAGCCTCTCAAATATGAAACTCCTTTCTTGTCTCTTTATGACTCTCCTCCTCTGAGATGTGTTTTAAAAGTGTTATTTCCTAAATTGCTCTCAGTAATGCAACATGATGCATTTACAGATTTGTTTTGATGATTGTATAGCTTTCTTTGGATTCCTCTGTTGGATGGTTTGTACATTGTCTCGTTGGTCACGTTTTTTAAGAATGTGTTATATGCTTTATGGTAGCCTAGTTGGAAAGGTTTGCCTTCTACAACAGAATCATTTAAAACGGATAAGAAATGTATGCGCGAGGGAACAATTTTACTTCTATCATGAAAAGAAATTGCCAGTAGATTATCTTTTAAAAATACACACTATCAAAATAAAAAATACTTTAAATATATTTGTCTCTAATTTCCAATGCCACCTTAAAGCCAGAATCTCTGACAGCAATGCGGAGGTGTAAATGGCACACTTTAATAATAACCAAACAGTTTCTGGATTGCCTTAAGCTTGCTTTTTTTGCCTTTTTGACTGTTAGTTAAAATTTCATAACTGAAGTTGCGCTTTCAATACATGCTATTCAACCGACGTACAAATTTTTATGGCTGAAAAAAAGTATTTTTTCTTTTTGCATCTCCACTGGACATTTTGTTTTTTTACTTGTTCACAATCTACATTTGTGGGGTATTCTGTATTCTCTGTGTGTGTAGGTTTCAGAAAGACTTGCAACCGAGAATTCACAAGCAGCCCCACATAACCTCAAACTACCCAAATCCTGCACTAGCCTGTTCATTAGCATCTACATGTAAGTGCAACACCATTCAAATTTAACCTCATTGTACCATCCTATACGCAGAGAAAGAACAAGGTGTAAAACACGCTGCTATGCTTGTTATGTTGTACTCTGTACAGATTCCATGCTCTACACAGCAGAAGTAGTTGGTGCAGTGCTTAATTTGAGACAGTAGTTTCCGGTGCTCAGCACCAACACTTAATCATCAACATTGACCCTTTTCGTGAGCACCAGTTAATGACACATTTATTGTAGGCACTGGGAGATTAAGTGATTTGCCCAGAATCAAAGGATGTTGAACCGATGCCGAGACTCGAACCTGGTTACCCAGCTCCAAAGCTGGCAGTTTTGGCCATTACACTACATTCTCTCCCCACTTTAATGGTTAGCAGTTGGTTCTGTTTTAGACCGTGCTAACAGGACAAATGGTGTAGAGCAAGCTGCCTCCTGACCAGAGCCCCGGGTGACATCTATAAATCATTAAATGATGTAAATGAGAACTGGGCGTGTTTCTGTTTTTTGCTGTGGTTTTGGCGCTGCATGGAAGTGTGTATATATCACATAAAAGTGTCTCCTTGATTAGGTTGTTTTTGTCATCATTCTGATAAAAAAGATTTTTGTTTTGATTTGTCTTTATTTTGCTGATGCTTTACCAGTCAGGTGCTCTTCCTGGAGCCTTCTCTTCTATGGGAATGTGTCTGGTTCCTCAATGAGTTGGGAGGTGTGAGTTTTAATTGTGTATTTTAAGACATAAAATTATGAACATCTGCGATTGATCATTTGAAATTGACCACAATTTATTCCTACCAATCTATTTCCACTCTGTTATATCCTTCTACTACACCACAATGGAGAGTCATTTTCTAAGATACAGTCGCATCAATATGCTTTTGGTTTGTCTTCCTTGAACACAGGGTAGAAGATCTGAAGCCACAGGAGATAATGAAGATTCCTGTAGAAATCACTCCCTTCACAAAAGGAACCAGGCAACTGCTGGCCAACCTGGTGTGTGATCAATTTTCGAAAGTCAAGGGATTCCAGAATGTTGATGTGGCCCAGAATTCATGATACCTACAGCATCTCATTCAATAACTCAGAATGCATACCTTTTATGATATTTCATGAATGCGCTTTACACGTTTGCTATGCTTTTTTGCTGTGATCAATTTCTAGTCATGATTTCAATGTTCACTGGCCATATGTCACTGGGGAGGTGCCGTTTGGAGTAGTTTAAGAGGACATGCATGAAGGGTAACCAGAAAATGTACCTTTCCTGTTTGTCCTATTTCTATAACTGCAAACGTAACTAAGAAAATAATAATTGGTAAGAACGCAATAGACATCATTCAACTCATATATACTGTTATACCAACCAAATAGGTAGATCTTGGGATAAATGTAAGTTTTGGCATGTCGATACTCTATTGGAAATGCCATAAAGAATTAAATGGAAGACTCAAATTGCAGCATATCATCATCCGCTCATTGCCAACCCACTGTTGCGTATGTACACATTTACCTTTCTTTTATAGTTGTTTTTAAAATAAAGCGTGCTGCCTCAATTTTTTCAGTATATCTTTACATAAACTTGCATAGTCGTAACAGATGTGTCTTTTACAGCTTGCAGCAAGTGCCATTTGTATTGGTTTTAGGTAAAATTCCAATAAAACTTATTTTGCAATCTGTTTGAAGTTCTGAATATTTCATTCAAATAGCGTACACCCGGTTTCTCTACATGCTTGTAGGAACGTGAGAAAAGTCTGAAAGCTTAGGGGACCTACTTTTGTTGCTCCATTATTAAAAGCCTAACCACAGTTCTACTAATTCACCATAACAATATTAATATTAATAATACTAATAAATATAATAATAAAAAGTTTGTTTTCCTAGAGCTGGTTACCTCAATTGCAGCAACTGTACAACGACAGAGACATCTTAATCCTAATATTGTCAATTCAGCCTTTTAATGCAGGTGATGTGAGAACCAAGAGGCATATTTGCAAGGAAAAGAAGGAGCGCGGAGCTCTGGGAAATTTTGCAGCGCCCCGTCCTGCCATTTCCAAAATGCATGGATGAACTGTTTTTACAACAATATGGCGCACTCCTGTTTTTTCTCTAGCGCTGGTGCTAAAAGTTACTGCCTACCGCCTACACAGACACACTTGCGCCATAGTGCAAAGGTACCTGTATTGCAGTGAATGATTGTTTATGTGTAGGAAGGTGTCCTTTCCTGAATATAAACAATCATCAATGGCTATTTGTTACTTCTATGTGTGCTGCGTCTCGCATACATAGAAGTAGTAAATAGTAATTATTTAATGATTGTTTATGTGCTGGAAGGGATACCTTCCTGCACATAAACAATCATTATTGGCGTTTTGCTCTTTCTATGTGTGCTGCATAATGCAGCACATATAGAAAAAAGCAAAAACGAGGATAAATAAAATTATTCTTCTCGGCGCGCCTTTTTTAAATGCCTGCTATTCCATGGCATTCGTTTTTGTCACTACCCCAGATTTACAGATCCTTGTAAATCCTGGGGCAGCATCAAAAAGCGATGGGTGTTGCAGTGGAGCTCCCACAGCAACACCCATTGCATGCCAGACAACTGCATGAAAGAGTACCATATTTACAAAGCGGCATCAGGCCAAACAAGCATTTGCAATGCAATAGGTCTCGCATTAGGAAAGTTTGAGCTATTGGTATTGTAAATGACAAATTTTGTATTTATGTTTTGTTTTTGAAAATAGCTAACTTAATAGCTTTGTCATTTACAATGCCAATAGTTATAACTTTCGCAAATGTGACACCTATAGCATTTGTAATGCAATCTGTTGTATTTACGTGACTTACATGTATTGATATTACAAATAACAATGGCTTTTAATTTTTTTTAAATAATTAATACTTAAATAAAAGTTATTGTAATTTATAATGGCAATAGCTTACACTTTTGTAAATATCTTTTGTGAAGATTATGTTCAGTGTATTTTATTGTGACGAAAATCCAAGAACAGAAGTGAAATATTAACATATTTTTGTTACATTTGTAATAAAGCTTGAAACATTGAGAGAACATATTTGAACCAGTTGTTGTTAAATGGTTGCACAGATTGATGCTGTGGTGGCGCTGAGTTATGTTGTGATGGCGAACGAGTGATGCTGTGGCGTTCAGTGATGCTGTGGTAGCGCATAGTGATGTTGTGGTGCCCCTGAGTGATGCTGTGGTGGTGCTGAATGATGCTGTATGCTATGCTATGTTTTGTTATGCTATGCTATGTTTTGCTATGCCTTGCTTTGTTATGCTATGCTATGCTTTGTTATGCTATGCTATGTTTAGGTTGTGTTTTATTATGCTATGCTTTGTTTTGCTATGCTATGTTTTATTTTGCTATGCTATGTTTTGTTGTGTTTGGTATGCTATGCTATGTTTTGCTATTCTATTATATGTTTTGTTTTCTATGCTATGTTTGTTGTGTTTTGTTAAGCTATGCTATGTTTTGTTGTGGTTTGCTTTGTTTTGTTATGATATGTGTGGCTGTGTTTTGTTATGCTATGCTTTGTTATGTTATGCTATGCAATGTTTTGTTTTGCTATCCTATGCTTTGTTTTGTTATGCTATGCTATGTTTAGTTTTGCTGTCCTATGCTTTGTTTTGTTATGCTATGCTATGTTTTGTTGTGTTTTGGTTTGCTATGCTATGTTTTGTTGTGTTTTTCTATGCTATGCTTTTATGCTATGCTATGTTTTGTTTTGCTATGCTATGTTTTGTAGTGTTTTATTATGCTATGCTTTATTTTGCTATGCTATGTTTTGTTATGCTATGTTTTGTTACGCTATGCCATGCTTTGTTTTGTTATGCTGTGCTATGTAGTGTTTTGTTATGCTATGCTATGTTTTGTTGTGTTTTGTTATGGTATGCTATGTTTTGCTTTGCTTTGCTATGTTTTGTTATGCTATGCTTTGTTTTGTTATGTTATGCTATAGGTCTCGAATTTGCAAGAGTTTGAGCTATTGGCATTGTAAATGGCAATGCCTTTATTTACTTTTAAAAAATCAACACATACATAAAAGGCATTGTCATTTACAATGCCGATAGCTCGAACTCTTGTAACTGTGAGACCTATTGCATTGCAAAACGGTTATTGCAAAGGCTGCGTTTGCTTTCCCAGTCCTGCCCTGACTTTCAGTGATACTTAGAGAACGGCCTGGGGCCCCAAGCGGCCCTCCCGTCCTTTACAAGTGACCCCTGGGTAACAGCAGCATTGGGCTGATGTGTCTCAACTCAGCACTAAGAGATATGTTAAATAAGGGGGCATATAAATGAACTGTACTTGCATGTGTTCTGTCAGGCCCCTAGCCAGAAGTAAGTGTTTTGGGGGGATGGGGCCCCAGTGACATCATCAACAAACAGCAGTCGTTGTGTGTGTGGGGGAGGTCTCATATCAGAAAAGTTTTTTGAAAAACCTTTCAAAATGGTGTGGCTTTGAAGAATGAAGTGCGGATGTGCTGATGCAATGGCAGATTGGAATCTTCCCAACTTGCCATTCTGCAACGGCCCACGAAGCACCAAAGTGCTTTAATGTTAACGTCCGCTCTCGGCGCCTTAAGATACCATTCTATAGGCGCTCTATACATTTTTTTAAAGTAGGTGGTCGCCTGCTACAAGATCTGTTTCTGACCCGGAAGTTGTGGAAAGTGCCGCAGGGCTGTGGTTTCGCGGCTCTTTCTAGCTAAGATGATGGATGGTGCCGGTGGGCGAGAGGGTGGTGCTGAAGATGTCTCCGGCCCCTGGAGTCATCAGGTAGCTAGCTGCAGGAGAGTTCAGAAATGGAGCGGCGTCCACGCAGCGAACAAAGGCGGTGGATGAAGGCTCTCCCCCAATAACCCCGGCAGGAGGTGGGTGGGGGGAGGGAGGGTTAGTCGCTGGTGAGGGGGTGCAGTGACTGCTCCGGGAGGTCCGGGCACAGCAGCACCCCTCCCAGCCGAGCTCCGGAGACAGTAGCTTCTCTTGGACCGGCTGTTGGTAATCGATGAATGGGCAGAGGGGAGGCGGTGTGGGAGGGGAAGATGAAAGAGGCTAGGCGTGGGTGGAGGAAGGCAGTCAAGACACAGAGCACAAAGTGAAAGAGGGGAGAGGCAGGGGGCGAGAGAGCTGAGAAGAGGAGGAACGTAGGAAGAAGTGTGTGTGGGGGGTTGCTAAAATAGGGGTGGCGTTGAGAGTGGAGGAAAACCCAAAGAAATCTCAAATAAAAAAAAAACAAAAAAATAGGCTTCTTCTGGCGGGATATGAAAATACAAGTCTGCTGTTGAGAGTTTCTGCTGGAAGAAATCTGTTTTCAGATAGTCGGAGAAATCAAACTGTAGGATGCTAAAAGTGACTAACTCGAGCCAGGAGGCAGAGCCAATTAAGCTGCATCTCCGCGTATGTCCACCCCGATTAAGCATCACTACAAAGAAACAATGAATTTTTATTTTAATATTTTTAAATATATATATGTACAAAACATGGCTTTGTACTTAGCTGTACATCTAAAGTTACACAAAAACGCTTTTTTTAAAAACCAAAAGTTAATTGCGAAACAGGTTAGGAGAGGGGTTTAAACAACAGGATGGCCGGTAGAAAAATTTGGATGAAATGGTGGAGTATGGAGATCGGGGCTGTGAGGGTATTGGAGAACCCCCGGGGTGAGAGAGAGGGCAGTAGGTGGGGTTTCCATAGACCCCAGGGTAAGATGCAGCAACACGGTGTTGCGCAGAGAAACTTTCAAGGGAGAGAGATAAAACAAATGCACCCTCATAAAGTGCTTTCTACATAAGAACACATTTTTTAAAAAAATATATGGAGGCAAGTGGTGCGCGAGCAGCGTCAATAAAGTAGCACAAAAACGCTTTTTTTAACAAACAATATGCTAATTGCAAAACAGCTTAGTGGAGGGGTTTAAACAACAGGAGGGCCGGTAGAAAAATATGGATGCAAGTTTCCTTTTGCTGTTTTTCTTGGAAGGGAGGGTGTCGAGATATGTATTTTGACTTTGTTTAGAGTGGATGTGTACGAGACATTGTTTGCTTCCCATACAGTAGAGTAGGATGAATGTTGTAACTTGAAAAGACTCCAAATGCATTTTAAATGTTTGATTACAGAAAGTGTGATGAAAGTCCTGGTCAGTATTAGAGGAGTTTAAAAGCAGCTTTATCACAACTGCCTGTGAACCCGTCCATTACGTTTCACAAGGAAATTAAACAGCGTTTTGTAGTGGGTGGTGTGTGCACAAAAAGACCACCCTTCGTGGATGTGTTATTTAAATCCACTTCGTAATGTGTGTTTATTCTTGGCATATATCTTTCCTTGGAGGAGCAAAAATAAATGTCATAGAACAGTGAAGAAAAAAAAAAAAGAAAGGCTTGTGGTTGCATTGATTAAACATAAACTATGGAGGCTGAGGTTGTGTCTGAATGTGTAGCATGAAGTACAGCATGTACCTTGATTAGCAAGGAGTCATACATGTCGTACACAAACTAAAGGTGCTACTTGGGAAAACGGAGCAAAGGCACAGAATGTAAACGTTGAAACACTGACCGCACGATGTAGAAAGTAAGGCGAACAGCTCCCGGTTGTTGTGCTCAGCTGATTCACAGGGATAGGGTTGACACTCATATTTGTCCCGAGCAGAGAGGCATCATCCTGTACGCATGACCATCATGCTTAAAAATGAAGCATGGATTACCGCGCTTGTTAAGGGTTTTAATCCTGGGACGCATATTAACTCTGATAATGCTAATTAACGTACAGGAAGTTGGAAATGTGGATGAGAAGGCAGACATTTTACCTTTCGGCTTGTAGGAATGCTGCTGTGCGAAAGCAAAGAAAGGTGCGCAGTCGTCTTGATTAAAGGTTTAAAAAAGGCATGACATCCGTGAATCAGGGAGTTGGAAATGTGGATGAGAAGTCAGACGTTTTACCTTTCGGCTTGTGGGAATGCAGCGCTGTGCGAAAGGAAAGAAAGAAAGGCACGCAGTCGCCTTGATTACAGGTTTAAAAAAGCCATGACATCCGTGAATCGGTCTGAATACACAAACTGCTACTCGGGGAAACGGAACAAAGTCACACTGTGTAAAACACTGACCGCACAAAGTAGAGGAAAGGCAGTGCTGGGAGGGGGGCTGGGCAACCAGACCAGCATTCCGATTCACAAGCAGATGGTTCTGTTTATGACCTGCGGAGCGTGTGAAGTGGTGGCAAATGGAATCAGAGCGGAATCAATGTTTTTGTCTTGTCTTGCTTTGTGGGAGGGGTGGGGGGATAGAATTCCTGTGCACGCGCACGGCTCACATGAACTGTACGCGATCCGCAGTGTGTAGACTTTTCAAAACGCTTACTATAAATCTCGCCTACCATCCCTACGGGATGGAATAGACGAGACCTAAAAAAGTGGCTCAACCCCTTCAGCGCTGATGACAAGGCCAGCTCGTCATGGGTGTTACCTGCCCTGCGCTTATGACGAGCTGGCCTTGTCATGAACAATGGGGATACTCAATGGGCAGCACACAGCGGGAAAACCCCTAGCAGCCAAGGTGTTAACTCCACTTTGTAAATATGGAGTAAGACATTGTGCCACAGGAAAATCAGTTAAAGTGATGTTCCTGTGGTGCAATCCCCTTGTAAATATGCCCACAAGTTCTTGTGTCAAAACTGAGTGATTTTTCGTAGAGCATTATGAGCTTCATTACTATCACGGCCACAAAATACAGTCAACATGGTTATACATAAAATACAAGTGTTTATGCATATACCGCACTCAACGTGTTTATGTTAAGAGCTGGAATGATATTGTTTGTTTTCTCAACTGGTAAATGGTGAGGAGCACAACAGGCCAATTAACAGATTGGCAAACGCAAATATCGACAACAACAATATTGTGAAAAAATATTGAGAACACAAATATTGACTTTACACACCTTGCACATGAAGTAGAAAATATCAACAATAAATAGAAGACCATAATATTGGCAGAAAATATGTGAGAATACTGACTTCTTAGTATTACAGACTGTATTAACTTTAAAACATATATATGCTTCAAAATAATATTACACATTTAAAAAATATGCTTAGAAGATAAAAATTATATAAATACATTTATAACTTATCAATATAAAATAAAGTAATATACTTTAAATAAATTACAAAAAAATCAAAACATTAAAATATAACATTAATATTTAAACATAAGCAAAAAATACACCAAATGAATTATAATTACAAGCACTGGATAATAAAATATTTTAAAAATATGGAACAACAACATTAAATGAAAAAATAAATTAATAAAACAATTACTGGGAATCTATTGAACTTCAGGGGGTCCAATTACTATCACCACTCCAACATAATCAAAAGTAGAGAAAGTGTTGGACTTTGGAGGGGACAGATTTACTGTTCCCACTTCAACGTAAGCAACAGTAGGGAAAGTGGTGTTCTTTCAAGGGGTAAAATGTACTTTTCCCACAACAGTCTGAGCAACAGTAAGGAAAGTGTTTGACTTTGGAGGGCTCACCTATCCTATTCCCACTTCAACATAAGCAAAAGGAGGGAAAGTGTTAGCCTTTGAAAGGACAGGTTTATGATTCCTGATCCTGAGCTAGTAAATAATCTAAAATTAGGGTTTGGAAGTGCCTTCCGGTCATACCTTTTGCAAACAGGGTGGTTGACATCTACGAGACAATTAATCAATACATGTAATTTATATTTTGTTGACAATAAAGCTACACAAAACTGTGCTTCAGTAGAAGCTGTTTGCTGTTGTGCTGCTCCCTGGAATTGAGGTAAGAATACCAACATGATCTTTGTAAATTCCCTCACTGGGACAGTTTTAAAAGTTTCAGTTTTACATTTTGTTTTTTTGATTTGTATATAGTTTAATAATATGCTAATAATATAGGTGAGAAAATGGTTTATTTTATGGTGTGGCTGTGCAAATTTACTGTATATTAATGACACAATTCCATATCAGGTCTGATCAGGTTTGTTTGAAAAACCTTAGCTCAGTCCTGATTAGTTGTGGCGTGGACAAGTCTGACTTCATGAAAGGAACAAATATAAAGTACTCAATCAATCAAGCAAATTTGTATAGCACGCTACTCACCCGATAGGGTCTCAAGGCGCTGCGGGGGGGGGGGGGTTTGGGGAGTTGCTACTGCTCGAACAGCCAGGTCTTGAGTTGTTTCCTGAAGGAGAGATGGTCCTGGGTCAGCCGTTGGTGGGTCGGGAGGGAGTTCCATGTCTTGGCCGCCAGGTAGGAGAAGGATCTTCTTCTGGCGGTGGCTTTGCGAATTCGTGGGATGGTGGCGAGGGCGAGGCTGGCGGATCGGAGCTGGCGGGTGGGTGTGTAGAATGTGAGGCGGCTGTTGAGGTATATGGGGACCATGTCGTGGAGAGCCTTGTGTGCGTGGGTGAGGAGTCTGAGCGTGATCCTCTTGCTGACGGGGAGCCAGTGCAGGTCTTTCAGATGGGCAGAGAAGTGGCTGTGACGGGGGATGTCCAGGATGAGTTGTGCCAAAGCGTTTTGTATGCGCTGGAGTCTTTTCGGAGTTTGGCTGTGGGTCCAGTGTAGAGGGTGTTCCCGTAGTCCAGTCGGCTGGTGACGAGGGCCTGGGTGACCATCTTCCTGGTTTCAGTGGGGATCCACCGGAAGATCTTTCGAGCATGCGCAGGGTGTTGAAACAGGATGACGAGACGGCGTTGACTTGCTTGGTCATCGTGAGGGAGGAGTCGAGGATGAAGCCCAGGTTGCGTGCATGGTCCGTTGGCTTGGGGGCGGTGCCCGGGGCAGCGGGCCACCAGGAGTCATCCCAGGCAGAGGGGGATGGTCCCAGCATGAGGACTTCCGTCTTGTCTGGGTTCAGTTTCAGACGGCTGAGCTTCATCCACTCCGCGACGTCTTTCATTCCTTCTAGGAGGCTGGCTCTGGCGGTGGCGGGATCGTTGGTGAGGGAGAGGATCAGCTGGGTGTCGTCAGCGTAGGAGATGATGTTTAGGTTGTGTTGGCGTGCGATGGCTGCGAGGGGGCTCATGTAGACGTTGAAGAGGGTGGGGATGAGCGAGGATCCTTGCGGGACGCCACAGATGACTTCGGTGGCCGCGGACCGGAATGGGGGGAGGCGGACTCTCTGGGTTCTGCCGGTGAGGAATGAGAGGATCCACTCCAGGGCCTTTCCTTAGATTCCGATGTTGCTGAGGCGCTGTACTAGGGTGTGGTGGCATACAGTGTCGAAGGCTGCTGAGAGGTCCAGGAGGATGAGGGCAGCTGTTTCCCCGTTGTCGAGCAGGGACCTGATGTCGTCGGTAGCTGCAATGAGGGCGGTCTCAGTGCTATGGTTTGCTCGGAAGCCGGACTGCGAGGGGTCGATAGATCAGTTTGTCTCGAGGAAGGCGGAGAGTTGTTTGTTGACGGTCTTCTCGATGACATTGGCAGGAAAAGGGAGGAGCGAGATGGGGCGGAAGTTCTTGAGGTCCGTGGGGTCTGCCGTGGGTTTCTTCAGGAGGGCGCTGAGCTCGGCATGTTTCCAGCTCTCCGGGAAGGTGGCGGATGCGAAGGAGCTGTTAATGATGTCCCGGAGTTGGGGTTGTTAAAAATGTGGTGTGGACAGGGGTCGGTTGGGGAGCTGGAGTGGATGGTGTTCATCGTGCGGGTGGTGTCTTCGGTGCTGACCGAGGTCCAGGTGCAAAGGGTGGTGGTGAGGGGCGCTGGTTCAGTGGTTGGGTGCGTGGTCTGTGCGCTGAAGCTGTTGTGTATGTCGGCGATCTTGCTGTGAAAGAACGAGGCGAATGAGTCGCAGAGGTCTTGCGAGGGTGTGATGTCTCTGTTGCAGGCGCTGGGGTTGGAGAGCTCTTTAACGATGCTGAAGAGTTCCTTGCTATTGTGGGTGCTTTGAGTGTTGTCCTTTTGATGGTGCGGAACAGCTGGTGGTGTTTGCGTGTGGCGTTCTTGAGGGCTGTCATGTTTTCTGTTGTCTGGTCGTGGCGCCAGGCTTTCTTGAGGGTGCAGCAGGTTTTCTTGGAGTTTTTGAGGTCGCTGGTGAACCATGAGGCTTTCTTGCTGCCGGGTTTGCTGGGAGGGTTCTTCAGTGGTGCGAGGTTATCGGCGCAGTTGGTTGGTGAGCCACTGTGTGAGGTTGCAGGCTGCTTCGTTGGGGTCCGTTGTGTTGGTGGGGGGGTTCTGGCTGAGGTAGATGGTGAGCTGGTCGGCGGTGATCTTGCTTCAGCTTCTGTGGTGAACCTGTTGCGGGTGGTGGTGGGTCGTGGTTCTCCTGAAGTCGAAGTGGACGCAGCTGTGATCTGTCCAGTGTAGTCCGTGGAGTGGCTGAAGGAGTTGTGCTTGCTGGAGGAGAAGATGGGGTCAAGAGTGTGGCCGGCGTAGTGGGTGGGTTTGTTCACCAGTTGCTTGAGTCCGAGGTTGGCGAGGTTGTCCAGCAGGGCAGCAGTGATGCTGTCATTGTTGTTCTCCATGTGGAAGTTGAGGTCCCCTAGGAGGATGTAGTCTGAGGAGGTTAGGGCGTGCGGGCTGACGAAGTCTGCGATGGCTTAGCTGAATTGTGAGCGTGGTCCCGGGGGTTTAAGGATGAGAGTGCTTCTGAGGGTGGTCTTGGGGTCAGTGTGTATCTGGAAGTGAAGGTGCTCAGCGGCGGTGAGAGTGTCGTCGGAGTTGGTCGTGATTCGGATGGTGTTTCTGTGGACGATGGCTTGGTTGACGCAGTCCTTCCCGGTGATCTTGTAGCCATCCAGGATGGCTATGGCGATGTTGGGGGCTGAGGAGGCGTTCATCCAGGTTTCTGTGAGGAAGGCCACATCTGGTGAGGTTGTGTCGAGGAGGTTCCAGAGTACGACGGCGTGCCTGTGGACGGAGCGGGTGTTGAGCAGGATGCACTTCAGTTGATTGTTGCTGGTGCTTGGCTTGGCGGGTGCGGTGCAGGTTCGGAGGCAGGTGAATTTGCAGGCTTGGCAGGTGAAGGGTCCGTGGGTGCGTTTCGGGGTGGCTCTGTAGCAGGCGGGGTTCCAGCCGGCGTTGAGTGGGTGGAGGGTGGCGATGTCGTAGGTCTGTCGTGTGGGCTGGCATCGCCAAAGGCCTGGGGTCCTGTCGCTGGGCGCGGTCCAGGCGCGGACGGGCGCAGTCAGGCTTGCCTTTGGCGCGCCAACGGCGTGCCCGCTGCGTATCTGCGCAGTGTCCTCCATGAGAGGCGAAGTGAGAGGGAGGAGCAGCTGGGAGGCAGGAGCGGGGCGGCCAATGGCCGAGGGTGTTGGGCACAGAAGGTAAAAGGGGGCGGGCCGCGGGGAGTAGGGGCGGGAATCGGGGAGGGGGTGGGGGCACAAAGGGCAAGGGCAAAACGAGCGGAAAACAGAGGGGAGGAAGCCCACAGAAAACAAGCCAGGAATGGGGAGAAACAAGACAGCAGCAGTCACAGGCAACCAGGAGGATCTGTGCGGCATGGGGAGCGACCAGAGGACAAGTATCAAAACAGTTGAATGAAAAGAAAATTCAACTCAATAAAAATCTGACACCAATTTATAAAAGTAGGTTGCCAATGACAGAAATCCAGCCGATGGTTGCGGAGATATAAACTTGTAAAGAAACAATAACTAACAGCTTTTCAATGTAATACAATTAATCATTGAAATCTACAGCTACTCTTAAGTTCAGTGATAGCCCAGCGGCCCCATTTATCTGCTAAAGATTTTATACAAACACCCAAACCTCGCTTCATCAGTATTGCAACCCCTCTCTTGACACCAGTTTCCTTATATATACAACTAGCTCCAACCCCAAGTTTTTCAAGTACCCCCTGTTAGCTCAAGCAACGTGCGTTTCTTTTAGGCATAATAAATCAATATTTAGCAACTGCACAATTCTGGCCAGAATCTGCCTTTTCCTAAAATCATTGAGGCCACAGATATTCAGAGAACAAACTTTTACTTGCTTATGCATTTTCTAAAAAAAAAAAACACTACCTCATAAAGCATCAGAGGCATAATCAAAACATGACCACTCAGGCCTTCATCTCTGTGCATCACTTTTCTATTTTTTCTTAGCTTCATCTGGACACAAATAACCATTTTGCCTTGCGACTTGTCTGCAGCTGACTTATCACCCCACCACCACCTAAACACCAAACCCCCACACCCAACCCTCTTATCCTCCCTCCCACCCAATCGACCTACCCACCATATGGGGCCCAGGGACCATCAGTCCCTTCTAGTGATGGAGTGCCATACCCCCGCACCCCGAATCTCAAAAAAAGAAGAGAGAAAAGAGATCTACTTGTTAAAGCAGACAAACACATTTGAACCACTCTTTAACCAACCCATTCCTACAAAGAACCCAAAAATTATTTTACCTCATTTTCGGAAAAAAAATATTTTGTTTGCCCCTTTGTGATCCCCTTCAATTTTGCAGGGTTCTGTAAAAAAAACTCTTGCCCCCTTATTTTGAAAACCGGGTATCAACTGGCGCAGATGCCATCTTTTAGAAACAGTAGCCTGACAGAAGTCTGGTCTAACAAAAAAATTGCAACCTTTAGCCAATGCTTTTTTATCCGGTCTTGCTAGTGAGTATATTGCTTCCCTTGCCAAAAAAACAGTTGAAGCACTAACATTCGGCGAGTTTAATCTTAAATCCTCCTCTGAGGTGCTCCCCTCATGAAAATCACCCCAGTCTTTACTCATGTTGGTACTCTCGTCAGAAGACAAATCTGATAATGAATAAAAATTATCCACAGCTTCTTGAGGCCCAATCAGATTTTGTGATGGATCCCCCTCCATACAGGCTGATGGGTCTTTCTCAGATACACATTTCTCCAGATTTTCACGGCTGATCTCATTGCCGGTACTTCTAGAGACACCAGGAACTCAATCTCCCAGAATGCTTCTCGCCTGACTTAAAACATTCAAAACAAGCGGCGTTGCATTTTGTGAGTTCTGCATTACTTCAAAATTCAAACTTGATAAAGCCTCATTCTCTGCCAAATTTCCGAGTCTATGTTTTCAGGGGGTATATTTTCACCTCTCCCAGAAGTGTCGGGTGTCACTTCCAAAGTTTCTGGGTGTATTCTAGCGTTTCTTGTGCTCTATCTTTCAAACAAAGCTGGGACTGTCTGAAGACTCGGTTTGCCTATATTTATAACCGGTCTGGGCTTTCCTGCCGGTTCACCCCCTTTTTGAAAGTTAGAAGTAGGGGCAAAGTTCTCACCTCCTTCAACTGGCCTTCCGATAGTCTTTCCGTCCGCCGCATTAATCTGAAGCTGTTCTCCAGCAGGGTGTTCCTTCGCTCTAACGCTGCGGGTAGTGATTTTAGGTGGCATTTTCCCATTGACCAGCAGCTCCTCTGTGCCCCTGAACGACCCCGCAGTATAACCCACATAACAAAGCGGAAAGCCGCCACAACGGAATGCGGCATCTGAAGGAAATCAAATCAGCCAGCATCTGCACGAAATCTCAAATCGAGCCCCCAAGTCACAGCCAAAGCGCCTCTGCTAAGGTACGGCTATATGTAGAAACTCCGCCGATCTCCACCGGTGTCTGGGTCTCTAAGTCTCTGGGTCTCCGATAATCAAGATAAACCGCACCAAGTCGCACCAAAAGTAACACTGCAACCTCACTTTTCTCCCTGAGGAAAAACACCCGCTGCCCCTTCTTTCACAGAGTTTTAACGAGTCCAATCGATAATCAAAGTCCATGAAAAACTCTCATTCCTTCCCGAGACTCGGAGCGAGGGATTGAGCTGCTTACGCTGCCCACGCCAGGGCCGCCATCTTGCCTCCGGGCCGCTGGGCTATCACTGAACTTAAGATAAATCAGTGTAGATTCACACTCTGTAATGTGTATGGCCCTAACTTGGATGATGCAGAACTTTTTAATTACCTGAATACATAATTAGTACAATGGGTACAACCACTGATAATGTGCGGTGATATTAATATACATATGGACGCCAGGTTGGATATGAAAAGCTCTAATATATACATAGGTAGAAAGAAGATGGTGTACACCTCATTAAGGGGGTTAATTTTAGAGCAAGGATTATATGATGTGTGGAACTCACTCTATTCCGACGATCCTGGATTGACTTTTTTTTCTGCTCCACACTCCAAATTCGTTAGATTAGATTATTTTTTTGTAGCATCTGCACTGTTAGGGAAAGTTAATGTTGAGATTCAGCTGAAATTGGTTTCGGATCTTAATCCTGTAATATTAGAACTGGTTTTGGATTATGAGATGAAGGAAATGAGTCATATATGGTCCTTTGAGAGAAAGCTGTTACTTGACGAAGAGTACTGTCAACACATGAAGAAGATAATTCAGGAATTTTTAAAATTTAATAAAGGGTCAGCAGACCAGACAGTAGTTTGGGAGACTTTTAAATATGTTGTTAGAGGTGAAACTCTCAGTTTCGCTAGTTTTAAACGTAAAAGGGTCTGGGCTAAACATAAGAAGGATTTTGACGCGGTCATAGTGGCAGGAGCATAAACTTGCTGAGACAGTGAGGTTGGGTGTAGTAGAATCTACGATAGCCCAAAGAGATCTAACTATAAAAAGGGCAAGTGCGTATGCCAATATTGCTGATCAAATAGCGGAACAGGCTGCTTAGCATAAGGAAGAGGTTTACGAATTAAGTGAACAAACAGGTAGGATGCTGGCTAAAAGATTAAGGGATAAAGCGGTGTTTAATGATATTGGTAAAATCATTGATTTAAATGGTGTCCTGCAAGAAACTAAGGAGGGCGTACTAGAAGCCTTTAAAGGATTTTATCAATCTTTGTATAGCTGCCCTGGGTCAGAATCTGGATTAGTAGAAGAGGGTGAATATATAAAGGATTTGGTACCGAATGGTTTGCAGGATGCGCAAAAAATTATATTATCGGCACCCCTGGTCTGGGAGGAAATCGAGTTGGCCTTATTAGGATTAACCCAGGGAAAGGCTATGGGCCCCGATAGTATCCCGCTCGAATTTTACCGAACATTTAAGAATGTGCTAAAAAATGAATTATTAGAAATCTGCCAACAATCTTTTTGTTCACAAAAAACACAGGTGGTAGTGTTCCCAAAAGGGAAACGTCCGCACACACTCTACAGAACAGTCTTAGTATCTCCACATTTAGTACACATCAAGTAGTATATGTTTTATAGGAAAAGTAACCAAAAAAGGGTGCTAAAGAAACTCAGGGCACCTACCACCTAGAGGTGCCGTTAGTGCACACAGAAGTGATACACATACAAACAAGCAAAGTTTTGAGAAGCTATTGACAGCACTCCTGTAGATAAGTAATGCTAGCAGTTAAGGCATAAGTTATAAGCCCTGCTTATCTCCAATATATCAAGCTCTACTAGTTGTAGAGTTTTACAAAAAGGGAAACTGATGACAGAGTAATATTCAAATAAGTGTTGTCAACACAAGGGGTTCCAAAATATAGTCCACTTATTTCGTTTTCTTCAATCTTTATTCTTTCAATTTTCATAAAAACAGATATTCCCAGCAATAAGTAAAGATCACCAACACGTGTTTTGTCCTACACAAGGACTTTTTCAAGGCATAAGTAAGGCAACCTGGGATGAGTGCGCGGCATCAAATTAGGGCAGAACCAACCGTAGTTTTTAAATGAAGCTTAGTATCCAAGATGGATATGTATTGTAGGGTGAGGAATGCGACACGTAGTGGAAATGGGAGAAGTCTTCCGGTTTGTAGCACCTGTCCCAATGGTAAGGAGGCGTCCCAGCAAAATAAGCTAGTTATATATTATGTTGTTCGATGGATAGTAATATGTAAATTGTAGTCGGGTTCAAAATACGAACACTCGAAAACGGGCCAGTATAAGACACGAAGTCGAATTTACAACCATGATAAGTTGAACAGCATGATAGCTGCTATCACATCTCTTCACCCAAATCGTCTCTATGTCCCAATCTTTTTGTGGTAATGCTCCTTGATCTCAGGCAACGAATGGTATCTTTAAGAAGAAAGGGAAGAAAGATACCGAAATGGGGTGTTATAGACCCATTTCGCTTCTAAACTCTGACAGTAAGATATAGTCAAAGGTGCTTGCAAACAGATTGAATGATTTAATGCCCGGCTTGGTTTAGTTGAAACAACATGGTTTTATTCAGCATAGAGATACCACAGATTATATCAAAAGGACCATATCCATGCTACACTGGTCGCAGGGTACTAATTCTCCGGTAGGCGTGGCCCTGTTGGATGCTGAGAAAGCCTTCGACAGGGTCTCATGGAGAGTTTTATGGTCAGTCCTAGCATGGAAGGGGTTCCCTTGGAATTTATAAGAGCTATACAGACCTTATACAGTAAGCCCTTGGGTGTTATTCATATTATGGGCAGGCTGTCAGGGAATATTGTAATAGCAAGGGGGACGAGGCAAGGTTGTCCCTGTTCCCCCT
This sequence comes from Lissotriton vulgaris, assembly GCF_964263255.1. Taxonomy (NCBI): domain Eukaryota; kingdom Metazoa; phylum Chordata; class Amphibia; order Caudata; family Salamandridae; genus Lissotriton; species Lissotriton vulgaris. The sequence continues at coordinate 1,543,501,344 of NC_141695.1, read as the reverse complement.
TGCTATTTGCTCTTTATATCGAGCCCTTTATAAACACTTTGTAGAAAAATCCTGCAATAAAACCAGTTGAGATTAACAATGTGGTGTATAAAGTGTTTGCATATGCAGACGACATCGCTGTGGTTACTTCCGACATTAGTAATGCTCTGCCTGGGATCATCGACACAGCGGATACATTTGGCAGTCTTTCAGGTTATAAATTAAATATCTGTAAAACTCAACTGATTCACTCAGAGGCTGGTCGACCAGCTGACCTTAACTTTGAAACTGAAGTAACTTATCTCGGTATTAAAATATCATCTAAAATTGAGGATATTATCCCTCTGAATCTGGACCCAATGATTGCTTCTTCGAGCAGGTCACTGGAAAGGCTTAATAATATTCATCTTTCTCTCTATGGGTGTACTAATGTGTTAAAAATGCTTATTCTCCCTAAATTTTTGTATTTATTCCGGGCTATTTCCCTGCTTATCTCAGCCTCCTTCTTTTCCCGTATTGAGAGAAGGTGCTCAAGATTCTTATGGAGCTATTCTCGGTCAAGGAGAGCTCTCAAGTGTGCTACCTAGATCGAGGAGAGGCTGGGGAGTACCTAACTTCTGTGTTTATCGTTGGTTAGCCATATTACAGCACATGGGGGTTTTAATTCTGCAAGATGACCCAACATATGAATTCGCAGCGCCTTCCATTTATGAGATGTTATAGGGCCCAGAAGCAAGACAATGTTTAAATGGAGTAATTGAACCCAGCTACTATAGGAGAACAACATTTAAAGTTGTTATGACCGCTTATGAAATATAGAAAAAATTAGAAAGAAATTTGATATAGGGTCTAATTTGAATTTTTACACTCCATTTAAGGACTGCCTTTTACTCCCAGGAATATTTAGAGACCAGGTTATGGATAGGTGGCAAAATGTTGGAAATATTCAGATTGGAGATTTGTTTTCAGGGGACCAGATAGTGTATTTTGAGTTGTTGCAGCAAGAATATAATATTCCCCAAATGGATTTCTTTAAATATCTCCAAATTCGAAGATTTTTTGAACGAAAAATAACTCAAAAGACGATTTTATTGAAAAAAATAGGTGTTATTGAATCTATTAATTTAAGATCAAAAATAGGCCCTTTATATCAGATGTTTTCTGAAAGATGCGAAGATGATCTTGCGATTTGTGAGGCACAATGGCAAAACAAACTGGAAATAGAACAAATTAATTTAGAAAAAATTATTGGGTTAGCCATAGAAGTATTATATAGCGGCCCTTTAAAAAGCCAACACTTTATGTCTATTTTTGACTTATACTATACACCAAGAAAATTTGCTAAGTGGAAATCTACAAGGGGTAACCAGTGTAATCGATGTGGGCTATATGCTGCGGATGCAGCGCATATGGTTTTTTTTTTGCCCCAAACGTTCGCAGTTTATCAAGGAAGTCGAGTATTTTCTGATAAATAGCTTGGGTATTCGAACAAATTTATCGGCTGAACTGGTGATTTTTGGTTGGCAAGAAAATTTGGCTAGCCCTAGGTCGAGACCCGAAGAAGGGTTCTTGTTTATTTGTATGTCCATTTTCCGCCTATGTATTACATCTCAATGGCTGGATGCTGAACCACCAACTTTTATTAACTGGCAATCCAGATTATTGTCTACCTATCACCTTGAGATGTTAGTGTATAAAACAAAGGGTGTTAGAAAGAAAATGCAAGGTTTGAAATTGTGGTCTCCTATTGTAAAATGGTTATGATGGATTTTTTAATTTTGACTGTTATTTTTTAATGTATGATGATTTCTAGAATTATGAATTGTTGATCGCAAATGATATCTAATCGTAGGAATGTGGGTAAAAGCGGAATATGTATCATGATTGCCTATATGTCATTGCTTTCTGCCTTGTCTGTTTGCTAACATAAAAGTTCAATAAAAAAAATAAAAAAAAGAAAGCTACAGCTACTCACAGTTTAGGGTTAGCCATAACAAATAACTTGAAAACGTCTGTAAGGGTTGTCTTGTGGGAACCAACTCTGACAGGTTACAGTTGAACTGTTAACTAGCGAACTGTCATAGAATTCAAGGTATGCAGGATGCTGAAGATGCTCAAGAATGCTGTGGATGTTGAGTTGGTGTCCAGGGACTTCCTGTGGTCAACCCTCAGTTGTGAATACAGTGAGGATATTTTGAATTTGAGGCTTCAGATCCTATGATATCCAGTTGAAACTTATCACAAAACCACTGGTTTATTGGTAACCTACATGCTGAGTGACCCAAACTGCACTATGATGACCCTCCTGGGTATAGAGACAACTCTCCGGGGTTCAGCATTCTTGGGTGCAACTTTTGAGGGTCTGGACTTGGTCTTCCTGGATGCCCCTCCGCATCCACTTGCAGTCAGACTTCTTGGTGCTGGGCTCGCAGAGGAGCAGGTTTCTAAGCTTTTATGGCCTTGTGGCTGTAGCAGGAAGTTAGCATTCAACTCTTGGAGTCACCTTCTCTGTTCTGGACCTCAACCTGACTTTTCCTCAAGCAGGACACCTCAGGCATCATTGTCTCATTGTTACCCCAAGATGCAGCAGGTGCAGTCCAGCCATTGATACAGCGTCTCTTTGCTTGGTCCTGGGAACAGCAGGGCAGCCCTTGTTTGGGGCTGACCCCAGTCCAGATGTGATGTGAAGTATGAGCGACAGGGGTGCTACTTTATGCCCACTACAAGCCTAGGAGTATGCGATGACTTACTGGCCGTGGGCGTCCAGGTCCCCTCTTGCCTAATGATGACTTCCATCAATGAATGAAATCCAGCTAGCCCAGAATGCACCACTCTGCCCACTCCAAAAGTGACATACCTCTTCTCTTGGCCTGAAAAGCCCTCTAGCCCAACCCAGAGGTGTGGCTAGCAGGGGGCTACATGCACTCTGAAAAAACGATTTGACTATGGCTTATCCATCTCTACCTGAGATGCTAGCCTGTCTGCTAAAAAAAAGAGCAGCTCCTATTTTGTGTGACCACCTTTTCTCATTCATAGGCAGCTTCCCCTTCAAAGCTCAGATTTTGGGCTCACACCTAATCTGGCCTTCATGCCAGGAAGAAGTCATACTTCTACTCTCAGCAGATCCTTTGTCCCTCCCTCTGAGAGTCATTCACACCTCTCTTGAAGAGGGCCGAAAAATGTCCCTAGGACAACAGCCTGTTTGAAACCATAAACAACCACAGGGAACTTTGGGTCAAAAAAGTGGCACATTTCTAAAGTTGCCATTTGTGTATTTGTAACATTAAATTTGACTTGAGCAACAAGTCATGTTTAATGCAATAATTCTTGCTCACCAACGGGGCTACGAGCCTTACCACAGTAAAAACATCAATGTGGGGTTGTTACTCAGGACATGTAAAGTTGATAAAACATGTGTCCTTCTTTTTAATGTAATGCACCCTAGCTCTGGAGCTCAATAGGCCTGCCTTAGGGGTGACACACATTTGAAAAAGGAAGGTCTTGGCTTTGCCATTGGTTTAAATGGCAAAGCTGAGTTTGCATTTTAAAAACCACTCTGCCAGTTGGAAATAGCTGGCTGGGAGTTATGCATTGTCACATTTGTAGTGGCACAATGAGTACACTTTAACTTACAGGCCCTGGTTACCTCTGGTACCTTATACTGGAGACTTTTAAAAAAATGTTTCAAAGGTTTTTATTGAGAAATTAGAAACGAACAATACATAGACACCAAAAACATCAAAGTAAAAGGAATGGCAGTCAATGGAATACAATTCAAAATCTACAAAGATCAATGCAATACAAAACCTCAATAAAACTAAGCATGGGCGAATTTTGCGAATCTCGCGTTCGCGAATTTTGCGGATTTGCGAACTCGCAATTCGCAAAATCCGCAAATTCTCGCGAATTTGCGGATTTTTTTTTGTGTGTTCGCGCGGGTTTCTGCCAGTTCGCGAGGGTTTTGTACAATTTCGCAAACGCGAACTTACCTGTTTTGTCGCAAGTTTCGCGAACTTGTTGTTTCTACGTGTCCAGCCTGTTTGGGACACTCTTCTTCATCACTGCCACTCTCTGTCACCACTGCCACTCTCTGACTACTCATGCCACCCTCTGGCCCACCCATGCCACCCTCTGTTTCATCGCAGCACCCTCTGGTTGTCCAGTCAGTGTACATTATTGTGGCAAAGCAAGCACACCTTCCCTGCCTCAAGTGACCTGAATTAATTTGGGGCTGATTAATGTGTCACAGAATATTTTTTTAGCTGGCACCTGCTTCCTTAGTGCTTCCTGATTAGCGATCTTTTGCACTTGCTAAGTGCTTTCATTGTTGCAAAATTAGTTACAACACCTGCCCTGCCCCAACTGACAATAATGAATTAGGGGCTGATTAATGGATTTGAACTTCCAGCCTGGCTCCTGCTTGTCTCCCTTAGCTGTAATTCAGGACCTTTGTGGCATATGTGTAACTATTCTGAGGTTCAGAGCAGGGTCACATAATAGTTGCAACTGGCAACTGAACTCTGGAGGGGCCCCTCAGGAAGCACTACAGGAAATGGCTACTAATGATGAGCCTGAACTTTTGAACCTGGTAAGTAGTTTCAGTTTTGCTAAGATCGTATTTCTGCAATTTTGCGCTTATTCGCGGGGCGCGAAGTTGTACTGGGAAGCCGCGAACTCACGCGAACAGTGCGAGCAAGCCATAAAATCCGCTGCTCGCGGATTTGCGGATTTTGCGGGAGATTCGCGAATCTCGCGGATTGCGAATTTACCGAAAATCCGCAAAATCCGCGAGCGAAACGGATTTTCCGCCCATGCTTAAATAAAACATAAAAGGACAAATACATCATAAACTCACCAAACCAATTAGACACATATGTTTACAACAGAAAAGCCAGCGCATTGATGAAATAATGAATAGACATTTGGGTTCCAGTACTTGAATTGTGAAAGGCATCAACATGGGGTCAGGGGCTGTATCTAGGATAAATGTGCTCTGGCAGTTCAGCTGGCAGCAGGGATGTATGGGGGAAGCAAGCGCCTAAAATGTTTTAGCAGAGGAGCCTGACTATAGTCTACCCGGCATTCGAGGAGACTGGTGATAAGGGAGCGGCCTGTGCCGCGAGAAGTGTATGTTGGAAGTGCTTACGGTAGTCGCACCAAATGTTCAGGGGGCCTGGAAGCTGGGCGTTGGAGTGTAGCATGGATTTCAGATTGTACCCTACAGTACGCCAGACTTCAAAGCCAGGCGGACCTAGTCGGATGAGCCCTAGCCCCCCATAAAACAGCAATCTCACGTTTTGCCAGTAGTAACGCTATCACTACAAAGCGCCTATAACATAATTTAATACAATGAACCCGTCCCAAAAGGTCAAGCTCTGGAGAAGGTAGAAGGGGTGTTTCTGTTATTTGTGCCAGTGTAGCAAATACGTCCTGCCAGTAGGCTAAAATAGGAATACAGGTCCATGAAATATGAGCAAAATCTGCATCCAATGCATTACATTTTGGTCGATTTGTGGGTTTAGAGAGGTCAAATTTAGCTAGCTGACTGGGGGTTACGTTAACTCTATGAATTAATTTAAAATGAATCAATTTATGTCTATGGTTAAGTGACACCCTGACAGTTAGCTCAAGACAAAAGGCCCATTCTTTGTCAGTCAGTGGATGTCTAATGTTGTTTTCCCATCGTTGCCGGATCCCCCCACCCTGTCTCACCCCGCCCGTAGTGCCTGGCAAGCCTTATACCGTTTTGTGACCAGATGCGATCTGGAGACGTCTGCAATGAGAAAGGTAAGTGGCGGGAAGTCATCATATGGGGCAGGGAAGGTAGAGAAAGTGGTTCGGAGTGTCCCCTGTAGTTGGGCCATGTTAAGAGAATCCACGACAGTGAGCCCCGGAAGCTGTGTCAAAATCAGACAAATTGCGTGCCCGGCCGTCCGGGAACAAGGATCCAATGGAATCTAACCCCAGTTTAGAGAAAGTGGCCAGAACCCCCTTGTCATTTGTAAGAGGTAAAAAGGGATTATGGCCGAATGGGAGAGCGGTTGAATAAAGGGGACCAGACCCATATATCCGATTCAATTTACGCCAGGCCCAGCGTGTAGTGGCCAAAGGTTGAATGTCATGTGCATCAAGGGGAATTCCTTTTGGGAGCAATGACGCCAAAGGAGTCGAAGCAGCCAATTCCTTGTCTGTTTTTGTGTGAGGTATCCGGGCATCCGCCTGAAACCAATGATGAGCAAATTGGGCCTGTGTCACCAAAAAATACAACTGAGGGTCCGTAACTGCAAACCCCCATGTATATGGGAGTGTAAGAGTATTCAAAGCTACCCTGGGCCGGCGGCCAGCCCATATCAGCTGGATAAGGATGCTGCATAGGTGGGCAAAAACACGTTGGTAAGAGAAATGGGGATGGTGCAGAAATAATAAAGAAACCGAGGTAGCACCTTCATTTTTATAAGGGCGATACAGCCTGCCATAGAGAGGAAGAGTTGGATCCATTTTTCAACTTGCGAGGTAAGATGATCAATAGCAGGTCCCTAATTTAGTTATATATCCTGCCTTTTGTCCCTGTGAAGCTGCACCCCAAGATACTTCGTGGTCTCCCGAGCTACCTGTAGGGGGTACTCCACCTCGTCCGTCACCGCCGCGTCCGTGATAGGGAATAGCACCGACTTCCCCCAATTAATCTTAAGACCTGACATTGTGCCAAACTGCTTGATTTTGTAAAGTAACAGTTGCAGATTTGTTTGGGGATAGCGGACGAAAAGCAGAACATCATCTGCATACAGGGACATTAAGAGCAGGCCGGCAGGGAATTGCAGGCTGTAGAACAGGTGTTTTTCTTGAAGATGATGGACCAAAGGGTCCATCCCTATAATAAATAGGAGCGGGGAAAAGGGGCATCCCTGACGCATGCCACAGGTGATGGGGATAGGAGGGGATAAGGAACCATACACCCGGAAACAGGCCATAGGGGAGGAGTATAAAAGGGCAATCAGGTCTATAAAGTTAGCGAGGAGGCTAAGCTTTCAGAGCGACGCCAAAAGGAAGGGCCACTTGAGAGAATCGAAGGCCTTCTGTGCTGCCTAATAGCGCAACTGCAGCTGGCGTTGTGGGTTCGATGTGGTTAATGACGGAGAATACCGTGTGGAAATTGAGAGAGCTGGACCGGTGAGGTATAAAACCAGATCGCACAAGAGACAGGAGTTGATACATTAATAAAGAAAGGCACGCGGAGAGCTTTTTGGCAAGAATTTTATCATCAAAGTTAATGAGGGATATTGGATGGTACAATGAACAATGCGTGGGATCTTTACTCGGTTTTAGCAGAAGGGAGATGGCTGCTTTGCACATAGTATAAGGGAGAACGCCCGACTCCAATGCACAGCAAAGACTTCCAAGAATTGAAGTGCCAGACTTTCCTTGTAGGCTTTATAGAACACACCTGTGAGACCGTCAAGGCTCAGTGCTTTGGAACCAGAGAGTTCATCAATGGCCAGTGAAATTTCCTGAACCGTGAAGGGGTGCGCCAAAAACTCCACCTGGCCTTTAGTGAGCCAGATCATGGCCACTTCCTCTAGGTAGGACAGGTGTTGTGTAAAAGTATCAGAAAGCGTGGTGGAATAGAGGGAACAATAATAAGCCACCAGCTCTGCCACAATATCCGAGTCAGATGTGGCACATGTTCCGTCCACACGTGTAATGGACGTGATATGCCCAGCCCCTCTGGGGGGCTCACCAGGCAAGCCAGCGTCCTGCCGGGGCATTCAACTTCGCCGTAGCACTAGGCCAGTTGGTATTTGCCAAGCAGGGATGCCTCCCTGTCCTCATGCTCATTAAAGTCCAACAGAAGTGCCTTGCACCTGACATGTCAGGTCAGGGGACGACTCGTCTAGCTGGGCCAATTCAGCCTCTACTTTAGCAAGGCTACCGCGTACTGCTCGTAGCACCAAGGCTTGTTTGGAGATGACAAGTCCCCATATGAACGCCTTAAAGGTGTCCCAGAGAGTGTAGTAGTGAGCCACTGAACCAGTGTTCGGGGTGAAATATTCTGTAATGGTCTACTGAACTTCGGAACGGAACTTCTCGTCTAGGAGAGCAGAGGCTGGGAAGGACCACTTTCGCTCCAGCCAGCCAAATGCGGTGCATTCAGGTGCTAAATCAGTGGGGAATGGTCAGATAGAGTGCGGGGTTGCACGTTTGCCCCCTCCACCGAGCGACACCCCGCAGCAGTGGAAAAGATATAATCAATACGAGTGGGTGTTGAATGAGGCGCTGAATGAAACGTGTAACCAGGGGCCGATGGATTGTGCCGCCTCAAAGTGTCCCATAGATACAAGGAGTGAAGCAGGAATATACTGGAGACTTATAAGTAAGTTAACTTATGACAGTTTCAGAGTAGAAAACCAGCAGCATCAGTCCAAAATTTGGGAGTGAAAATGCAAGAAAAGGTATTTAATTTTCGAAACAGTTGCTTACCCCCTGAAGTTGGTCTCTCTCTCTCTCACACACACACGTACACACCCTAAAACAGCACAGCAGCTGTAAAAATGCGAAAAATACAGCACAAATATGCCAAAGACCTAGTGCAGGGCAGTCTAGGCCCCAAACGGTACAACAAGATCACACTAAAATGGTAAACAAATCAGTAAAACATTCAACAAATACACTCAAGAAAATGAAGAAGTATGCTTTACCCTTTGCCTCTACTAACATTAACGTGCAGACATTTACCCTTAAAAAAGTAAACCCTTCCCCCCAATCGAACCCAAACTCTAGGCTACCCACCAACAAAGATACAAAATAAAAAAAATAAAAAGGGACATAAAATGCTAGGGCATGCCCTCCCTGAACGAACACACATTTTGCAAAGTGCTACATTGAACATTGTGGATACAGCAGGGATTGCAGACAATACAAGAGTGATGATTTCCCTTTAAAATCCAAATCCAAAGATGTCAAGGGCTGGACATAGAAGAGGGAGAGGAAGAGGAAGTTGCTACTGTATGTACAGTAGCCTCCCAGACTTTATAGTATGTTTTTCCTGTCTGGAATCCAAGCAGTAGAACTGGAGTTATGTGTAAGATAGAGGCTAAAAGATCAAAATGCCAATCATAGGTATTTGGCTGCACAAGACGGCAACAAGGTCAAAAGTTGAGGCTGACTTCGCTGGAGCGTGCTTCAGCTACACTTGATGATTGGACCGAGTATCGGCTTACCTGTGAACGTAGAGGAATTTTCAAAGAAAAGTTCCTTAGAAGGTAAAGTTTATATCTGGGCAAGGCTGCCTAAGGAGTATGAGGAGTAGGCATTGTTGTCAGGGAGCTGCAGGATGGAGTTGCAGTGAAGATATCTGCATTCAGACAGCAGGCTGTAGCTGATAAGGCTTTGCAAGTTCTGATAACGTTGCTCGGAATGAGTAAACAGATTTTGCTGCTGAAGAGAAGAATTTAGCAGGATCTAACACAGAGAAATACTGACTGACAATGCACCTTGGGCAGACTGGCAGGCAGGTAGGTCCCAGTCTCCTGTCAGGTCCCATGCCACTTTTTGGTGAAAATGTTTCAAAGTCCCTACTTTTAGGGTTAGTCATGATGCACTATGTTCAGCACCTCAACCAAGGGTCCGTGAATGGATGAGAACCACTTGGAGGGGCAGGAATCACTCCAGCAGAGGTCAGGTGCATGGTTAAAGGTCTCTGGATCTTGTTATGTCTCTGTCGCTCACACAGGATTCCAACCAACTAATCCTTGGAGTCACTCCAGTGATCCTTGGTTTAGGGAGCAGGTCCAGTCCACCATCAGTCAGCAGGGTCGCAGGGCTGCAGGACCATCCTTCTGGCAGCAGGGCAATAGGCAGTCTATTTAAATCTACCACAGGTCCAGGAGTGTACTGAAGAGATGATTCAGGAGGTCCAATATTTATACATGGTGACAGCCTTTAAAGTGAGTGTGACATCCTGGCTAACTCCATTGTCAGGTTCTGGAAAGTTCTTCCCTTTCTCTGCCAAGGCTCCAGGTAATCCGGGCTGACAGTAGACTGGTGTCAAGTTGCACTGTGAGTGTCCTGCAGGCAGCCTTTTGAAATGTAAGTGGGGCAGGGAACAGCTCCACCCCAACCATCAAGGCAGGATGGCCCAGCCTGACAACACTAGTCCGTCTTTGTCTTTCTGTCTGGGAAGAATACACAAAGGTCAATTCCCTAGCTATTCACAGTCTTGTGACTCAGGACACAGGATGCAGGCACCAAATGGTTAGGACAAAAAATGCCAACTCTATAAAATTGGCATTTTCAGAATTCTCACTTAAAAACTGGCTTTACCCTTAAAGAGAATTTTAAATTACAATTATTTGAGACCAAACATGACATTTCTACCTGTTCCTTCCTAATAAAAATATTATAGTGTATTAAATGTAATAAGGTAATCCAATTCTATCCTATAGGAGAGGTAGGCTTTTGCCAGGTCAAAAAGGCAGTTTACAACTGTACAACAGGCTGCAATGGAAGGCCTAAGACATGTTTTAAAGTGGTACTTGTCTTTCGTGTGTTGCACAATGAGTACACTTGGCCCACTAGTAACATTAATTTGCAGGCCCTGGGTACACGCTGTACCCCTTTACTAGGAACTTACAAGTAAACTAAATGAGCTGATCAGGTGTAGGCCAAATGTACCATGTTTCAGGGAGAGGGCACAAGCATTTTAGCACTGGTAAGCTGTCTTAACACCAACTGAAACAAAATTCAGTAAAGAGGTGAAGGTAAAATGTTTTGGGGTGACCCTAAAGAGAGGGCCAATTCCAATACTTCCTGTTTGAAAAAAAGTGTATTTTGTCCTAAACAAAAAATACCCATTCAGGTAAAATATCAACTCTGCATGACAAGTTGATTTTCTGCTGCTCTAGTAAGGAACCTTCTTGAAATGCTGACGCCATCAACCCGCATTACATTTTTGTAGGTCACAACCAAAATGACAGCATAACATTGTGATCCAGTTCGCCAAAGGACGAATGCAAGCAGAAAAGAGAAAACTCTGTAAACTCCGCTGGCGGAGCGGAGATTACTGCCCACCACTACTTATGTATAATAAAAGGGGTGCTTAAAGCCTGGCAAGTAGTTTTAAATGGGGAGAGGTGTGGTGCCACACCCAGGGCGACGGACGCTGGATGCTGGGGAACACGGTTCGATCCCCAGCTCCAGCGGCAGGGGTGTGCCCAGCACCATGCGACTCTGGGCAATTGCTCGCTTAATCTTCCCAACGGCCCCCAGCGCCTTGAAACCCCTTCGGGGGTGTTTTGTGCGCTATACAAGTACTGGATTGTATTTATTTAAATGCCAAGTCGAAGGAACAGTAAACTGCACATGCAGGCCCTGCATGTTTGAATGTACATGAATGCAGGGCCTCATGGCTGCAAACTGGAGAAAGCATATTTTCAGAAAATTATGATTAGTTAGAAGAATGACGAATACTAAAAATAATTATTCACATCTGTCCTCTGCACATAGGATATTTCTAGCTCTACGCATGTGGATGTCATTAGCCTCTTATTTGGATAAGACTTTACATCTTATGCCCAAATGTAATTTGTGGTATCAAAGCTTTGTCCATATAGTCACAGGACTCACAATCAAAAGTACCTTTTTTACAATGTACGAAGTCTCTTTTATGAGTCTTTCCAACTCATAACAGGGCGCTTTGACCTTCCCGGAAGTGAACGTAGGAACAGGTGCGAAAGAGCCATCTCCTCCTCATTGTGAGTTAAAAAGTATTTATCAGTGTTTTGAGACTGCAAATGCGTCACAACCCATTGATGAGACCAACACTTGATTTGGGGTAGTAACTGACTTGCAAGGAATTTGTTCTGAGAACTGTTTGCAGCAGCCTCAAGGGCAGTAGTCAGTGGCCCAGGGGACCACGGCATGCCCTCCCAGCCGTCTGCCTAAAAATGTTTTTTTAGATGCAGTTCCTTGCCCCTTAACCCCTTCCCTGCCCATGACGCTCATGAAGGCGTGGTTCCGCCATGCTGCAGCCCCTCCGCCCACGCGGCACTGATTCCCCGCCTGTGCGGGCGAATTAGTGAGTGGGCAGAGTTGTGACGGAACCACGCCGTCATAAGCACAGCTCGCCCGTGGCTCATGATGGCATGGTTCCGTCACGAGCATGGCGGCGCCGTGCTACCTCCCCCCCTAGCACCGCAGTGGAATTACCGCTGCGGCCAAGGGCTTAAGGAACACTGACCGCTTTAAAAGCACTCAAGAAGAGAATGTGAAGTGGAGTCCACTGTTCCTTGAGGCCTTCAGCCGGGTATTTGCGGTCATACACAGTGGCTCGCAAAATGTTTCCTGCCTCATTTATATTCTAGAGGGAACAGTCTATGCAAACTCCTGCAAATACCGATTTTTCAAAGGAAGTGAGAGAAATGAAAAATACTTGTCATGTTGCAAATACTTGGGGGCCTGTTTACGAATTTGTCATGCAGTGCAGCGCAGTAAGTCACCTTGTTGCGCTGCGTGACAGGGTTAGGGCAGGAGTGTGTCGAATTTAAGGTATTGTGGCACATTCCCACTTTTTTCCCTACACTGGTGTCCTTTTGCAGCCTAGCGCCAACGCACCCACTCTTGGACCATGGTGTAAGGGTGCCCACATTGCATGCAGAATGAAAAAAATTCCTGAGATGCATATTCCTCTTTCTATGTGCTATGCAGAATTCAACACACATAGAAATTGGAATTATCAAGGAGAAATACAAATATTCCACCTGGTTATGCCTCTCCTGGAAAGGCATATATTTTTGGAGCACTCCCCGGTTTACCAATTTTGTGAATTCTGGAAATGCATCAATAACCATGGGAGTTGCATGGGAACATTCACCCAACGCCCGTGGAACACCGTCCCGGTGCAGAGTAAGACAGCGTAGCGATTTGCACAACTTTGGACCACACATAGAGGCGTTGCGTGGTTTCATAAATCACATGTAAGGTTTGCGTCGCTCTTGCACCACGTTACATGGTTCAGGAGCGAAGCAAACTGGCTCATAAATAGTCCTCTCGGCGAGCAATTTACAACCAATGGTTTGCGACCTGCTGAATAGTACATCAGAGGGGTGCCGCTCGCAGCTGTGTGAGAGACCGTGACTCTGCTTTGGATTCTCCCCGTCCGCCTGCTGAAGTGTGAGGAGAGGCGAACTTTGCTCAAAGGTGATTGAAAGGCTGCTGCAACAGGGGCTGGGACTGCGAGACCCAGGGTTCCGCGCAGGATCATCGTAGCGCACCTGGAGTCTCTTCCCGCCCCTGCTCCTCCCTGATTGCCTGACCTGCCCTTAAAATAGCTTGCGGCCCCCGCTTCGCGGGGGCCGCTCGCATCTGTGTGAGAGACCGTGACTCTGCTTTGGATTCTCCCCGTCCGCCTGCTGAAGTGTGAGGAGAGGCGAACTTTGCTCAAAGGTGATTGAAAGGCTGCTGCAACAGGGGCTGGGACTGCGAGACCCAGGGTTCCGCGCAGGATCATCGTAGCGCACCTGGAGTCTCTTCCCGCCCCCTGCTCCTCCTACAAAAACGTACCACTGATGCACAGCGGGACGCGTGTGCGGGACGCCGGACGAAGCCCGGACAAAGTCTTAGACAGTCTGAGACAGGCTGAGACTGGACTGGACACGCCACTCTGCCCCTGCTGAACCTGATCTGCATGGTTGCAGTAAGACTATTTACCCCTGGTTTTAACTTACACCCTGGACATACTTGCATTGTATTTTGTGTGCCCTCTTATATTTTCCGATTGTTAAAGACTGGGAATTAATATCAGTATAAACAAGAATGCCAAAAAAGAACCCAGTGGCGGGGGGTAACACTATAGGCCCGGCGATCCTCAGCAAAATGATCACCCCCTACACAGCAACCAGATCCCTACGATCCCAGAATGAGAACCTGGCCAACATTCCTAGATTTAAAAGAACTCGCACAGGAGGACGACAATTCTCCGTTCAAGCAGCTGCTGGATGGAACGCTCTTCCACGCTCCCTCAGACTTGAACCTAACTACCTAGCATTTCGCAAGAAATTAAAGACACACCTATTCCCTAAATAGAGTCCCTCTGTAAGTGTCTCTCCTCCCTCCTTCCCCCTCAACAGGATCACAAATTTTATAGCGCGGGGATGCCCTTGGGTCACCAGGCGCTTTAGAAATCGTTATTAAATTAAATTAAAAATAGACAATTATATGGTACATGTAGTGTCAAAGATTAATAACGAAAGGAGACAATCCTTAGGCCTTAGTCAATCCCCTAATCTATCCCCCTTAAGCCCATCACCAGACTCACCGTGGATAGATATACCTTCTCAGGTTGAGGGAAGTGTAATCTTAGATTCTGATACACATGATAATGGTACCTCAAACCAGAGTATTCACATAACACAAGGTCAAGACACAGCTCTGGTTAATGACTCAGATTCCCAGATAGTTGATATCGAACAAGATCTAACTGTGCAGGAGAGTGAACAGAGAAATAATGATGTTGACCCCCCTGCTCAAGTCCCTGCTACTCGTGCTATTAGAAAGTGTAGAAAACCACAATTACATCGTGGTGGAGCTCACTCTGGGAGGAAGAGGGCTGCGTCACCTGTGAGAAGTAAGGAAAAAAGTAGGGGAAAGGAGAAGATGCTGAGAAGTTAAATGTGGACGAAGAGCTATTATCTAGGATAGCAGAATTAATTGATATCAAATTCAAAGCTTTAATTAAACCAGTAGTGACTAAACTGGACAAGCTATCTGCAGATGTAAAGAAATTAGGCGCGGATCAGAAAAAGATAGTAGAAGAGGTGTTAAACATATCAGTAACAGTCACAAATTTGGCTTCACCCGTAAAAGAGGCCTTTGGACTTGGAATAGAGGGAGGCACAATTTCCAATACTACACAAGCAAGTTTATTGGAACAGACCCCAATTATTGTGTCTAATCATTTATTGCCAAGAGAGGTCCAGCCCCTAAACCCTCCTGTAATACCCGTACCAAGTGTAGAAGAAGATACTCTACACTTTATAGAAGATGCGGCACCATTAGTGCTGGTACTGGCAAATGCCCCCCCACCAGCATCAGATCAATCAGAATCCCCCACGGCGTTAACAAGTAAGGCCCTGCATTGGTTATCTGGTAACATGCAGTTGGCCCCATGGGGGAAACAACAGCTAGCTGGAGACATCAAGTCAGCCAGAAGGGTTTCGTGGATAGGGCAAAACCCCAACAAATTTAAAGGTGACTGTATAATTATAAATTTTGTAAACTCTGCTGTCTTACCAAACATCCTACCAAATATAATTTTTATGGTCAAGAAATGTTCCCTAACGTGTACCCCACCGTCTCCATGTACGAACTTAAAGTGCATGTAACTTCCCTCCTGAGCCAGTTATGAAGACGCAAACACATTTGCGTCCAACGTTAACATGTCCTCTTCCAGACCCACCCTGAATGGGTCGAATAGTCCGTTTCTAAGTATGCCATGCCAACGTCTTTTTGTGGTGTACTTTACACGTTTTCCAGCTCTGGCGAAGTAGGCCCTGAATTCTGCCATCAAGCTTTTTCTTTCCTGTTGGCTCTGTAAGGCCTCAGCCTGGGTCTGCCTCTGTACCATGACCTCTGCCTTACTCCCTGCACGGCTAACGGCGTTTGGCTCAGCCTGTTGCCTGCCAAGACTGTATTCAACCTTCGAATTATCTGCTCCGCTCCTCGAAAATACATTCCTGCCTCGTAGTTCAAGTAAACATCCTTCCAGCTGCAGAGCAAAGGGCCCGGCCTCACTGTCTCCGTGCAAGTAATTCATAGCTCCTGTTTCCATGGTAGGCCCCTGCCCCCTCGCATCTCAATACAGACACGTAGACGCTTATACACGCACTCACAGTCATTATAGAATAGCTTCTGGCCGAGAGACCTTTCCCTTCCAGATAATACTGTTCCCTAAACATAAGATATTAGTTACGATTCAGGATTAGGTTGATCTGACACTCCAGACTTCTGTCTCCACATGTAGGGCTAAATGTCAAGTCCCCCTTCACCCAACAGTTATACGTAAATCACACGTCACGCTGCTGCGCCCAGCATCTCTGCCATGTATTTCTGCTGACACTGTAGGATTCACTTATGGATCCACCCACTTGTGACCTCATGTTAATGACGTCTCTAGTTCACGCCTCTATGCACGCCTATTGTAACGCCTTTTTTCATTACGTATATGCATTCTTATCTCTTCTCTCAGCTGTTACGCCTTCTGCAATATGACATTACTGTAATGCATTGACTATATATATGAATGTCTGTTAATAAAATGTTGTCTGTCAGTCCCTTCCCGAACCTACGTGGTGACGGAATGGTATGCCACCTTGGCTCGAGCCAATTACCCAATTCCTTTTTAAGGAATAAAACCCCTTTCTAAAACCTCATATATCACGGATTTTGCCTCTTATTTCTCATGAGTTATTCTTATTGAACTTTACCGCATAAATTAAGTATAGGTAATTTAATTTTACCACATAATTGGCGCCCGAATAGGGACCCCTCCCCCATCTCACGTGCCGGAGGTGCGTTGCAGGCCTGGCCCCCTGCCACAGCCGGACGGACCACTACGTGTACCCGCAGGATTTCCTGCATCTCCCTCAGGCCAACGGAGGTGACTGAGGCTGCAATCAACACCCAGACGAGGCGGTGAGGAGTGCGGAGGATCCCGACCAGAGCCTAGCTGAGAGAGCAAGATCCGAGGTATACGGAGGCCCACCAGGTTCCGAAGTTCCGAAGTATCCGCGTCACGAGTCGAGTCCGAATCCAGCCCGAATCCAGTCCGGTCCAGAGTTTCCGAGGCCTTCTGTTTCCGTGCATCCCGGTGAGTACCGTTGCTGGGGTCGCATCTAGACATGCGCATTAGTTTGTGCCGGTCGAGACGGGTCTGGGTACACAGGCCTGGTCTGCACTGTTTTAGCAGTGTATCTGTACTGTTTAGCAGTATATCTCGTCTGCACTGTTTAGCAGTGTATCTGTACTGTTTAGCAGTACATCCAGTATCATGCAGTCAGCTAGTTTTATTCTAATCATTGTTGTCCGTCTTAAAATGTTTTAATGTGTCTTAAAATGTCGTGGTATGAGTGATTGTTCGATCTTCATTATTGTGATCAGTGTGTTCATATCTGAATAAGGATCAAGTAGCTTGGTTTTAAGATGCCGTTATTCTCTAAATTAAGACAAATAAACACTAGAAAAGGGATACTCGAGGAAGCCGTTCCCATTCCACCTAGGGACACTCCAGGGTACTTTATGTACCACAAACATGGCCTAGACGCCGTTCTATATCTCGAGTTATGGGTAGACTACACTAAGGATTTAGCGGAGAATCAGAGATGGCCCGCTGCTGGGACATGGGATGCAGATTGCATCATGAGAGTAGAAGAAGCATTATGGAAAAAGAAAGCCAGACAGTCACAGAAAGATGCCATTGAATTATGGCGTAAAGAATCGCATAGACGCACAGAAAAAGCACACAGAAAGGAAGAGAAAAGGAAAGAGGATTCAGACAAGGCCCAAGAAAACGTATTAGTTGAGGAAGGTATCCGAGTAAAAATAGAACAAGTAGATAGACAACGAAACACACTTATGAATGGTATGTACCCTCTTTTAACCGAAGGTTTACCTAAGGCAACCCCGGAAGTGCCAAAAGATCTACCATCTCCAATGCTCCCGACTAAAATACATCAGAAAACCGAAAAGGACGTTTTCCTTTCTTCCTATCTGGATGATGTAGCCCCCGAATATGTTAATACTGCACCGCCACGCACACCTCCTCCTGGCGGCGCTGTACCCCGAGACAATCCGCCCCCACCTCCGCGACAAGCTACTCCTCCTCCTCTTCCTCCTCCTCTTCTTCCCGTCCCGGCTGTCCCTACTGGTCTTCCAGCAGTCCTTCCACCTCTTCCTACAACTAACCTTTCCACCTTGCACCCATTGAATCCCTTCGGAGACGGTGCATCTGGAGGCGCGTCAGGAGGGGCGACAGGTTTCCAGACACCACCACAAGCACATAGATGGACCTACAGGGATCTAGCACAACAACGTACCCCTCGGGAAGCCGATTTTGATATAATGAAGGAACGTCTCGGGGATTGTAGATATGATCCAGTACCCGGCAGAAATGATGACAGATTAATACTCGCATCAGTACGACTAAGACGAGTCACCAACTTTCTATTGACACTACCTGGAATGATTGAACATCTAGACAGAATATATCATTTTGTTCAAACAGGGGAAGGCCCTGAGAGTATTGGCCAGGCCATGGCCCATCAGAAAGTTGACACTCAAGCCAAGATACTACGGTTTTTTATAAACTGTTTAATAAGAGAACAAGATAGGCCGGGTGTAGACCCGGAGGAAATGAAAGCACTTCATAGATGGGGTCAGAATATAGCAGACGGGAACCACGATAAACAGAATTGTATAAAAAAACATGTATCAAAGAATCAGAAGTGTAGTAATAAAAATACATGAAACAAGACAGTCAGAACCAGAACTAGAATCAGACAAGTTTGAGTCTTCAGGGGAGGAGGAGCAACCAGAAACGGGAACAAGACAAGCACAATTACCTGTTAGAGAAACAATAGCGTATGTAGGTAAAGGAAGACCCTTTAATAATTCAATGCGCCCAGTGCGTCCGGAAAGTAAAAGAATTTTTCAAGAATCCATGTGTAATCCGAGAACTCCTGAACACTTATTCCAAGCCACTGATAACCGACTTCGAGAACGAATGGGGTACCATGTACTCGATTCAATGGATGAACAAGAATTAGCTAGGTCAGCAGTACAATGGGCTGACGATGTGGGAAAATATAGTGATGATGCGTTAGCACACACATTTTTGAACATGACACCAAGTGAACAGCGTTTAGCTGGTACGTACATGATACAACATCTGCTCTTATTGTATAGAAGTCAACACTCTGATCCAGGACCCCTGCCGGATATATTAGCAGAACTGCTCATGAATAAATGGAGAGGTCTAGGTACCGATCTAATTAAAGTGATTTTAGAACATCGGCATAGATATAGTGCCTTCCTGTGTCCACAGTCTGATTCAGCACATTCCATGGAAAGAAAAATGTATTACATGGACAGACAGAATCCGTTACGGGAAGTGCACCCAGTTCAGAATCCTGATAATACACTTAGACGTGTGTTTGTGTACACACCCATAACAAAAATAGAATTACTGGAAATGAAAAAATTAGTACCCAGCCATGACAAAGATCCCGCAGGTTTTCACCGTGAAATAAAAGACATGTTACTCATGGGTGATTACACTTATCCTGACCTTATGAAAATACTGAAAGTACTACTGCCTGCCGGCATTTACGAGAAACTTAAAGAAAAAGAGTGGGAAGTGGGAAATGCAAAGATTGAGTGGACAGCATTAGAGAACGAAGAGAATACTCGGGTTCCAGGCCTAGGGCTTGGGGACAAAGTGAAAGCGTTACCGGGATTGTTAGTGCAAGTGTTGCCACGTTTATTAAGTACGAAAAAGGAAGACTGGGGTGCAATCTCAGCCTGTAAACAGAAACCCGATGAAGACACTAGTGATTTTTATTCCCGTTTTGAAAAATGTTTTGGTATTAACAGCGGCCTGAAACCAGGTAGTGAATCATATCCACACCTTTTTGTAACGAAATTAGTCGAGAATTCCCTACCACAGGTAAAGAATAGAGTACTGAAAGTCGAGAGTACTTGGCAAGCTAACACCCCTTCACAAATGTTACAAATGTTACAGTATCATCAGAATAGAATCAGAGAAGAACAAGAACATGAACAAAGACGTATGAAGGACACGAAAATGAAAATGTTAGTTGCCCAGTCAGTTCCTGCTGATGGTCACAAGAAGGGTGCGACCCAGCCTAGTAATCCGACGGCTCCTGTTAAAGGAGTCTGTAACTATTGTAAACAACCAGGTCATTATGTAAACGATTGTGCAGTCCTGAAACACAATATCTCCACGGGTAAGACCAAGGAGAGACGCGTCCCCCTAGACAAGATCAGGCCCAGCAACAAGCACCCCAGAATATACAACATATTCCGCCTATGCCAGCTCCGTCACAGACTGTAGCAGTACCGCAGCAACAACCCATTACCGCAACACAGAACACGACACAACAGATGTACCAGTATGCACAAAATGACTATCCCGATTATCAGCGATACACATGAAACAGCCTAGAGAGGGAGTTTGGTTTGCCTCTTATTGAGGTTCCTGTAGATCAAGAAGGTCCTTATGTACACAGTCAAGTATTAGGGAAAGACAGAAAGTTTCTCATTGATACAGGGGCAAGCAGGACCACAATAAGTCACGATGAGGTTCCAGGGGCACCCCTCTCAGGCTCACAGAATGTTTCCCTTGGATTTTCAGGAAAACCTATTATTAATGAAGTATCACAACCCCTTCCTCTTGCAGTTGGTCCTCTGACACGGACTACAGATTTATTGCTTACAAAATCATGCCCGGAAAACTTGCTAGATATAAAGACTTTGAAGGCTCTAGGAGCTATAATATGCTGTTCTCCGGAAGGAGTGCGATTATTCTTGCGAGATTTTAAGGGACACTATGTATTGAGAGACATGGATCACAGGTTACAGAATGTCCCTGCACACTTGTGGGCGCAAGGCCCCACTGATGTAGGTTGTATGCACATTACACCATATCGGGTCACACTCAAAGTAGGAGTGGTATTACCACGGATTCGACAATACAAGTTACCCCCAGATGCTGTAGTGGCTTTACTGAGAATCATTGACGAGCTCATCGCACAAGGAGTGGTCGTGGAAACCGACTCCAACGTATGTAATTCTCCTATCATTCCAGTTCTTAAACGTACTGATCCAAATGCATCACCAGTTTACCGATTAGTTATTGATCTGCGCGAATTGAATAAATGTATTGTACCACAGTATCCTGTGGTCCCAGATATCTCTTCATTATTGACAGCCATTGATTCAGAAGCGACGTTCTTTACTGTAATTGACCTCAAGAACGCCTTCTTTAGCGTCCCAATCGATCCGGAAAGCCAATACTTGTTCGGATTCAGTTTAAATGGACGAAGTTTCAAATTTGCACGCGCACCTCAAGGATTCACAGAAAGCCCCAGCATCTATAGCCAAGCATTGAAAAGACAACTTGACAGTATCCACATGCCTGTTAACACCGCTTTGCTTCAGTATGTCGATGATCTGCTGATCACCGCTCGAAGCGAACCCGAATGTGAAAATGCATCACTGACGGTCTTAAATTTTCTGGCTGACAAGGGGCACAAGGTATCCCCTTCGAAGCTGCAATTCTGTGTTCAGCAAGTTGTGTACCTGGGTCACTTGCTGTCCAAAGTGGGGAGACAGCTCACTCCTGACCGTATCCAGTTGATTGTAAACATGTCACCACCGAAAACACAAAAGGAGGTGCGGGCTTTCATAGGCCTCACCTCATACTGCAGACAATGGATTCCCCAATATGCATTCCTAGCAAAACCACTCATTCAGTTGACAACTCAGGAGGCAGCGACATCGACTGTCCTCCCTTGGACTCAGGAACATACACTAGCTTTTGAGGACTTAAAGAAAGCCTTATGTCAAGCACCGGTTTTAGCAACACCATGTTACAGTAAGCCTTTTACACTTTTTGTCACAGAACGTGAAGGTACTGCATTGTCAGTCCTCACTCAGGAACAAGCAGGTTCACACAAACCGTGTGCTTACTTTTCTAGCACATTAGATCCAGTAGCCCAGGCCTTGCCTGCGTGTTTGAAATCAGTCGCTGCGACAGCTTTAGCAATCAGACAAAGTGATTCCATAGTGTTAGGACATCAATTGACAGTACAAGTTCCACACTCCGTGGAAGTTCTTTTAAATCGTACACAGACCCAACACTTAACCATAGCAAGACTGACAGGTTATGAATTGACATTGTTTCAACCACACATAGAAATCAGGCGTTGTAACACATTAAATCCTGCCACACTGTTGCCATTAAATGGTATAGATCCATTGAAACATGATTGTATTGAAGTCATTACTATTACGACGAAACCCAGACAAGACTTGACAGATGTTCCATTACCAGATCCAGACCTGACTCTTTATGTGGATGGGTCATGCAAGAGAACCGGTACAGGTAAATTAGTGGCGGCCTATGCAGTCACGACAGACACCGAAGTTATAGAAACCAATTGTATCGACACCCTTTCAGCTCAAGCAGCAGAGCTCATCGCTCTGACACAAGCCTGTATTCAAGCCAAAAACAAGAAAGTTAACATATACACTGATTCACGTTATGCATTCGGAGTCGTTCATGACTTTGGAGTCCTCTGGCGAGAGAGAGGGTACTTAACTTCTCACGGTGCCAACATCCAACACGGTCCCCTCATTCAGGCTCTGTTAGATGCAATACATCTACCTACCGCGATTTCTATTATGAAGTGTAAGGCACATACAAAAGTCACCGATACTATCTCCCAGGGTAACGACCTGGCAGACCGAACAGCTAAGCAGACTGCCCAGAATCGAATTCATGCAACTGACGTGACAAAGGCAATAGTCCCGACTTTGACACACTGCCTGACAGTCAGGGATCCCGCACATGATGTAATGGACATACAGACACATGCCACACCAGACGAAATGAAGAAGTGGACTGAAGTAGGAGGGATCCAAACAGATCAAGGATGGTTGACGAAGGGAAAATCTACATGGTTTCTCCCCGACTCTATGGTTCAAGTAATCATTAACACAGTACATAGTCCAGCGCACCTAGGAGAAAAGGCCATGCTAGACAGTATTCAACACATATGGTATAATAAAAACTTACGAGCAGCAGCGAAACAAAAAGTGCGTACTTGCATGATTTGTTGCCAGTTCAATCCAGGTAAAAGCATTCCAGTAGAGCGAGGTGGATTTCAGCCTCCCGATCACCCTTTTGCAGTCCTCCAGATGGATTATATCCAGATGGAACGTTGTCGAGGATTCAAGTATGTCCTCGTAGTGGTATGTGCACTTTCCCGTTGGACAGAAGCATATCCAGTCCCAGATTACACTGCTCCGACCACTGCCAAGCAGCTGGTTCGTGAATTCTTCCCACGGTATGGTTTGCCCCGTATCGTATACTCAGATAACGGCCAGCCATTCTCATCCGAGCTTGTGAAACACATTACACTTCTGTTAGGCTATCAGTGGAAGTTCCACTGTGTTCGGCATCCCGAGGCAGCAGGCCTCGTGGAGCGCCATAATCAGACCCTGAAAATCCGACTTTCGAAAATATGTAGAGAGAAAGGCGTTGACTGGATAGTAGCCTTGCCAGTTGCCCTTTTTTATATGAGGATGGTGGCGCATTCCCGAACCGGGCTATCCCCGTATGAAGTGGTCTTTGGTAGGCCACCAAATATGTGGGGGACGCCTATACCTCGTAAAATCACAGATGTTGACTGTATTATGCTGACAGATTACCTTGCCTCCTTGATGTCTGCACTACAATCTTGTCGTTCACAGGTAGCTGCAGCCTTTCCCGACAACACCGAGGTGAAGCCCCATGAAGTGGTCCCTGGCGATTTTGTCTTCGTTCGCAACTTCGACCGGAGAAGTTCACTGGAGCCCCGCTGGCAAACTCCGAAATTGGTCCTTCTGACGACGAGGACCGCTGTTAAAGTGGAGGGCAGAAAAGGATGGCTACATTCGAGCCACGTTAAAAAATTCCACGGACTCCCTTCGGACTTGGACTCTAAGCCCTGCCCTCCTCCACAGACTGATTCAAAACTTCCCCTGATTGAGAAAACCGCCTCTGAGGAATACAGACTCAAGCTACGGTCTAGCAAGTCAGACAGTTTAATTGTTTAAGTCCTCCCCTAGGTGAATCGGTTAAATTAGTTCCTGACATGTATCCCCTAGACCGAGATAGAGAGAGAGATAGACAGAGACAACTCAAGAAACGTGCATATTGTAAATCACTCCGTAGTCACTGTATAGTGACATTATTGATTATGTTTTTTCTAAGCCTTTTGATTATTGCTGCTAGCATATTGTTGCCTATATACTATCCTATCTTCAAGCATGCACAATCTGCTTACAATGTTACTGCCGAACATTCTTTTAGCGAATTACCTCCACATGAACTGTCTTACAGACTTGCACTGCGCAACAATACATTCATTAGCATGTTACATCACTCCCATCAAACCAATAACGCTACAAACTGTTGGATATGTGGCCGACTCCCTCCTTACCAGAAATACAAGGGAGTTCTGCCTCTCTTTCCGTACCCGTTAACGCACAATGGCTCATGTGGTGCGTGGTTTAGACTGATTAATTCTTTGGATTCTGACATTGCTGTCCTTGACGGGAATTGGGTTTGGGGAAACCTGAACTCGGTTCTACTTAAAGTCTGTTACCCTGACAAGAAGGGACTTCCCACTAGAACAGGAACTGATCTAGAAAATGAAGTATATGGGTTAGGTAATTACACAATTAACCTCATGATCCTAACTGTGGAATCAGAAGCTGCACCAATATTACCTGCTATGTCAGTATTACCAGTCACGGGTGAATTATGTATCAGAAAGAATGGTTCAATACACTTGGGACACAGTAAATGCACTACCATAGTCGAATTCAATGATCAGGGCAAATCTACATTCAGAGCTACGCGACACTCCTACTTCGTTTGTGGTCACACAGCATACATACGCTTGCCTTTAGATTGGGATGGTACCTGTTACATTGCATTCCTTCTACCACCTGTTTTTCTAGCTCCTCCTGATTATCACAGAAATACCAATCTAGTAAACAATAGACTTCGAAGAGATCTCCCGATTGTCGACTACACTGAAACGGCATGGGAACAATACACAGACTTCAATAAAGGCTTCTTCCCCTACTTAGGTGCTGTCTTTAATAGTAAATTGATACGCAAATTAACTAGAACCCTCGAAGCGGTAGTGAATGAAACTACTTCTGCTCTAGGTAACTTAACAGAGGAACAGTCTGCCATGCGGGTTGTTGTTCTTCAAAATCGTCTCGTCATTGACGTCATTCTAGCAGATAGGGGCGGAGCCTGTAAGGTCATCGGGTCGAGTTGCTGTGTTTTCATTCCAGAAAACGCGCCAACGGTATATAAAGCTATAACACGTCTTCATAAGATTGCGAGTTTGATACATCAGACTCCAGGCACCTGGACTTGGTCCGGTTGGTTCTGGACGACATTGACCGCTTGGGGATGGAAGATCCTATCATTCCTAGGCATTGGTCTTCTCATAGTATTCAGTTGCTGCCTATGTTTACAATGTGGACCAGCGATTTGCGGCTTGTGCGCCACATCATGTTTCCCGCATTCAAATTCAAATTCCCATTCAAAACGAGAAAAGAAGAAAGAAGAGCAAATGATGTTACGTGAACAAATCGATCGATTCATGAGGATCGATATATCATGAAGGGTCCGTAGGGAACAAGGAGGGAATGAGGAAATATAATTTTTATGGTCAAGAAATGTTCCCTAACGTGTACCCCACCGTCTCCATGTACGAACTTAAAGTGCATGTAACTTCCCTCCTGAGCCAGTTATGAAGACGCAAACACATTTGCGTCCAACGTTAACATGTCCTCTTCCAGACCCACCCTGAATGGGTCGAATAGTCCGTTTCTAAGTATGCCATGCCAACGTCTTTTTGTGGTGTACTTTACACGTTTTCCAGCTCTGGCGAAGTAGGCCCTGAATTCTGCCATCAAGCTTTTTCTTTCCTGTTGGCTCTGTAAGGCCTCAGCCTGGGTCTGCCTCTGTACCATGACCTCTGCCTTACTCCCTGCACGGCTAACGGCGTTTGGCTCAGCCTGTTGCCTGCCAAGACTGTATTCAACCTTCGAATTATCTGCTCCGCTCCTCGAAAATACATTCCTGCCTCGTAGTTCAAGTAAACATCCTTCCAGCTGCAGAGCAAAGGGCCCGGCCTCACTGTCTCCGTGCAAGTAATTCATAGCTCCTGTTTCCATGGTAGGCCCCTGCCCCCTCGCATCTCAATACAGACACGTAGACGCTTATACACGCACTCACAGTCATTATAGAATAGCTTCTGTCCGAGAGACCTTTCCCTTCCAGATAATACTGTTCCCTAAACATAAGATATTAGTTACGATTCAGGATTAGGTTGATCTGACACTCCAGACTTCTGTCTCCACATGTAGGGCTAAATGTCAAGTCCCCCTTCACCCAACAGTTATACGTAAATCACACGTCACGCTGCTGCGCCCAGCATCTCTGCCATGTATTTCTGCTGACACTGTAGGATTCACTTATGGATCCACCCACTTGTGACCTCATGTTAATGACGTCTCTAGTTCACGCCTCTATGCACGCCTATTGTAACGGCTTTTTTCATTACGTATATGCATTCTTATCTCTTCTCTCAGCTGTTACGCCTTCTGCAATATGACATTACTGTAATGCATTGACTATATATATGAATGTCTGTTAATAAAATGTTGTCTGTCAGTCCCTTCCCGAACCTACGTGGTGACGGAATGGTATGCCACCTTGGCTCGAGCCAATTACCCAATTCCTTTTTAAGGAATAAAACCCCTTTCTAAAACCTCATATATCACGGATTTTGCCTCTTATTTCTCATGAGTTATTCTTATTGAACTTTACCGCATAAATTAAGTATAGGTAATTTAATTTTACCACAGTAAGACTATTTACCCCTGGTTTTAACTTACACCCTGGACATACTTGCATTGTATTTTGTGTGCCCTCTTATATTTTCCGATTGTTAAAGACTGGGAATTAATATCAGTATAAACAAGAATGCCAAAAAAGAACCCAGTGGCGGGGGGTAACACTATAGGCCCGGCGATCCTCAGCAAAATGATCACCCCCTACACAGCAACCAGATCCCTACGATCCCAGAATGAGAACCGGGCCAACATTCCTAGATTTAAAAGAACTCGCACAGGAGGATGACAATTCTCCGTTCAAGCAGCTGCTGGATGGAACGCTCTTCCACGCTCCCTCAGACTTGAACCTAACTACCTAGCATTTCGCAAGAAATTAAAGACACACCTATTCCCTAAATAGAGTCCCTCTATAAGTGTCTCTCCTCCCTCCTTCCCCCTCAACAGGATCACAAATTTTATAGCGCTGGGATGCCCTTGGGTCACCAGGCGCTTTAGAAATCGTTATTAAATTAAAAATAGACAATTATATGGTACATGTAGTGTCAAAGATTAATAACGAAAGGAGACAATCCTTAGGCCTTAGTCAATCCCCTAATCTATCCCCCTTAAGCCCATCACCAGACTCACCGTGGATAGATATACCTTCTCAGGTTGAGGGAAGTGTAATCTTAGATTCTGATACACATGATAATGGTACCTCAAACCAGAGTATTCACATAACACAAGGTCAAGACACAGCTCTGGTTAATGACTCAGATTCCCAGATAGTTGATATCGAACAAGATCTAACTGTGCAGGAGAGTGAACAGAGAAATAATGATGTTGACCCCCCTGCTCAAGTCCCTGCTACTCGTGCTATTATAAAGTGTAGAAAACCACAATTACATCGTGGTGGAGCTCACTCTGGGAGGAAGAGGGCTGCGTCACCTGTGAGAAGTAAGGAAAAAAGTAGGGGAAAGGAGAAGATGCTGAGAAGTTAAATGTGGACGAAGAGCTATTATCTAGGATAGCAGAATTAATTGATATCAAATTCAAAGCTTTAATTAAACCAGTAGTGACTAAACTGGACAAGCTATCTGCAGATGTAAAGAAATTAGGCGCGGATCAGAAAAAGATAGTAGAAGAGGTGTTAAACATATCAGTAACAGTCACAAATTTGGCTTCACCCGTAAAAGAGGCCTTTGGACTTGGAATAGAGGGAGGCACAATTTCCAATACTACACAAGCAAGTTTATTGGAACAGACCCCAATTATTGTGTCTAATCATTTATTGCCAAGAGAGGTCCAGCCCCTAAACCCTCCTGTAATACCCGTACCAAGTGTAGAAGAAGATACTCTACACTTTATAGAAGATGCAGCACCATTAGTGCTGGTACTGGCAAATGCCCCCCCACCAGCATCAGATCAATCAGAATCCCCCACGGCGTTAACAAGTAAGGCCCTGCATTGGTTATCTGGTAACATGCAGTTGGCCCCATGGGGGAAACAACAGCTAGCTGGAGACATCAAGTCAGCCAGAAGGGTTTCGTGGATAGGGCAAAACCCCAAAAAATTTAAAGGTGACTGTATAATTATAAATTTTGTAAACTCTGCTGTCTTACCAAACATCCTACCAAATATCCTGCCGCCGCAGTGCAGGAGAGGTACCATCATTCCTCTCATCCTAGATTTTTTTGGCAAAAGACAACGGAGTATGACATATACTAAGCCAAGTCATACCCATACTAGGCCAATATGGCCAGAAACAACTAATGGCTGGGGTTTTGGTGCACCAACTAATAACTGGGGCTACAGTCTGGACAGATGGGAACGCCCAATACGGACACACCACCTAGATCAACAATACCCTAGCCACTTCAATAATCGATTCAATATCCCCATTTCCAATAGGTATGATGTCTTTTCTGATGAGGGTGGGCTGGAAGGGGTGGAATGACTACCTGACACACTTTCTAACCCTGCCCACAATGATCGCCTGCCAGAAGATGTAGGCTTAGGAAATGACACCCAAGTACTAGAACTGCAAGGTAGTAATGTCGTGATATTGGGTGTTACGAATCAGTTAACTGATATAACTAGTTCACATAACGACATAAACTCAGTTCCCCCCCCCAGTTCATACTACAGCCTACTCTGGGATAGATCGGGTATGTTGCAGTATAGGTCTAATACCCACTAGCTCAGATGTATGTGAGAAAGTTGACACAACACAACGTGAACCTCAAAAATGTAAGGAGAGGCTATTATCGTGGAATATAGCAGGACTCCATGATAAATTGAGTGATAAAGATTGGTTGTCTTTTGTCAAAGAATACCCCATAATATGTCTCCAAGAAACTTTGGTAGTGGGGAAAAATGTACATATTGAAGGCTACCAGAGTTTTATAATTCCTGCAGTCCCATCAGCTAGTGGAAGAGCAAAAGGGGGTTTGGCAATTTTTGTTAACTTGACACTTGTATGCCATAAAGTCGAACACCATTCTGGTAACAGTAATATTCAGGTTTTAGAGCTCAAGAGGGGTAAAACAAATTTTGTATTGATCAACTTTTACAACGCAGTGAATCAGTCCGGAGATTGTAATATTGAGTCATTGCATGAATTCCTAAGGGCTAATGTTGGTTCTTTGCCTCGCCACAAGATAATAGTGGGTGATTTTAACACACATCTATGTGGGAACCCTAGTTTGAGAACTGTTGGTCAAATGGGCTGTAATAGTATGGAAGGAATTCATTTTGATCACTCGCGGAGGGGTACAGGTTTAAATGACTTATTGAATGAAAATAACTTCTTTACAGCAATGTCGATAGTATCGGAGCAAACTGTCTTCCCAACCCCCACATTTAAAGGTCATGCAACAGGGACATACATAGATCATATTTTACTATCAGCAGACTTTGTTAATATTGTTGAGGATTTCTCGATTCACTTGAGCATTTATAGCGACCATAACCCTCTATGCATTAAAATGGGTGAGAATACATTTGAAAAACGCAACTCTCGTGAGGATCGTGGCCTTACAAAATGTATCAATGGTAAGCGACGCTTAAAATGGTCAATGGTGGATTGTGAACAGTTTTATTCCTCTATTAATAATGTGTGTAACCATGAACTGTCAGTATGTACATCTCCTGTATCAGCACCATTTCAAATCTTAGCATCTTTTAAGGAGATTGCCAAGAAGGTGGAGTCAATTTTAAAGCTACCTTCCAAAGAGAAAGTCAATCCAACTAGTAACCCAAAATGGTTTGACAGCGATTGTTCGAAGGCCAGTCGTGAGCTTAAGAAAGCCCTAAAAATAAAACCTAGAGACCTAATGCTCATCAGGGATTTGCGGGCTGGGTATAAGAAGTCACTTGCCAATCGCAAGCAAGCAGTAAAAAAAAGTCTATGGGAGTCTTTGTTGGACCCTGAGACACTGAAAAACAGCTTGAAGTTCTGGGAGATTATCAATAAGCCTATATTTGACCATTCTAGTATTTCCAATGTGGGCACTAATATTCCAGAGGAAGAATGGATTAACCACTTCAGCTCTATTTTTAAAAGCAATGAGTCGCAGGCAGAACGCAGCTTAAATGAAAGTAGAGAAAATGTATTGCTCTTCTCAATTGATGAGGTAATAAAGGGAATTGAAGGGCTATCAAACAACAAGGCCCCAGCACCTGATGGTCTTCCTCCTGACCTTTTTAAATCTCGTATAGTACTTTGGGCACCGGTCCTTAGAGCTGTACTTAATGCGGCTGTGTCATGTGGATGCCCAAAATCATGGGGGGTATCTACTATTGTGCCCATATTTAAGAAAGGAGACCGTAACAGCCCTCTTTGCTATAGACCAATATCATTAATAAACTCTGTGGTTAAAGTTGTGGGAGGAGTAATTTTAAATTGATTGGTCAGATGGTCAGAGGAAAACAAAATAATATCTCCAATCCAGTATGGATTTAGGCCTGGACATTCCACGATCTCTCAATGTTTAAATTTATACCTCATTATTGGGAAGTACACTAAGGCCCGAAAAGGAACGATCCACATGGCGTTCATGGATCTTTCCTCGGCTTTCGATTGCGTGAGTCGGGGGAAGCTCTGGGGCGCCATGGCAAAAATGGGTGTGGACCAGAACTTAGTTAATTTGCTAGAAGATATGCATTCTGACACCAAAGCGAATGTTAGATACACACATCATCTAAATGTGACTAAAGACTTTGGAGTGTATCGGGGTGTTCGACAAGGATGCATTCTGGCCCCGTTTCTTTTTAACCTCTACATAAATGATTTGGAAGAGCACCTTTTAAGTACTAACACAGACTACCCGTACATTGGCCGAAAGGGTCTGCCGGTTCTGCTATATGCGGATGACGCAGTCCTTTTATCTAGGACCACCAATGGACTTCAAATTTTATTAGACTCCTTCTACTCTTTCATGAAATCAAGAGATTTAAGTATTAATAACTCTAAATCCTACATAATGAAGGTTGGCCAAGGAAACAAAAAACCAAATCCCTTAAATGTAAATGGAGTACAAATCCCTGTAACACACACATTCTCTTACCTTGGGGTCCTTTTTGATAGTCATTTAAATTGGGGACCCGTGATTCAAAAAAAGAAGGGAGAGGTCATCAGGGTAAATGTGGCCATACTGGACTTTTCCAGGAAAATGGGAAATAGTCCAGTTGCTGCACTACTCCAACTTTACCAGGCCAAAAGTGTTACTACAGCATGCTACGGTAGTGAAATATGGGGATATGCTCCTCTGGAAGCCCTAGAGATAGTCGAAAATAACTTTCTAAAACAATTACTAAGGGTTCCCAGGGGTACGGCAAATTTTTCTGTGCATGAGGAATTGGGGGTTCCCTTCGTATGTGACAAAATTGCAGTGAATCCCTTATTATGTTGGATGAATTGCTGGATAAATGACAACATACCACTCACCCAGCTTATTTTAAGAGAAACACTTACATGGGATAACAGGATGAAGGTTCCCTGGTTAAAGTACTTGTATAAGTGCTTTACTGACTTAGGTCGTCCTGAACTTTTCTTATTCCCTGATTCCATTACTAAATTGGATGTTATTGCGGTCAAGAAGGCTTTTATTGATTCTAGATACCAGGATAGGGAGTCATGTGAATTAAAAAAAGAAAGTGTACGAAATCATGTACTAATTAAAAGCACTTTACTCATGGAACCTTACCTAACATGGCAAATATCTAGTTATGACCGTTTTTTATTGACAAGGTTCAGGTTCAACCTGTTTCATTTACTGTTGGCTGTTCCTAGGGGATCTCATCGTGGGCAAGTGTTGCCGGCTTGCGGCTGCGACGATAAGTCTCCGCAAGACCTGGCACACTTTTTGTTCTTTTGTCCCTTTTATGTTATACCGAGGAAGTTATACTTAAAACCCTCCTTGAAAAAACTAAATTTTCTACAATTTCGCCCTGCACTACATTTCCTTCAGCTGCTAAGATGTGAATACACCTTGTATATACGTAGTTTTTTAAAACTGGCAGTGAAATTCAGAAACAGTATGGAAGGATAAAAATATTGATACATGAATTGCTATCTTTTTCTCCTTTTAAGGTCTCTTTTAAACATTTTGAATGTCCAATGTAGATCTGTCTTTTTTATGACTCTATTTTAACTTGAATTCCCCTTTTAATGTATAATTGTGTTAATAAATGTATAATGTAAATGCTTTTATGGTTGTCAACAAGAACAACCGAATAAAGTTTATTGACTTGACTATTGACATCAGACCTTTTGTCTCCCGAATTTGGACTCTCAAGATAGTGTGACAATGTACACTCTGCCTTGAAGCTTGGTACCTCTCCTGCTTGCTTCAACGTTGTTCCTGCAGTTCGTTTGACAAGGATTCTCTCTTGAAATCGTTTTCATAGTCCTGCTGCAGAGAATCTACTTCCTTTAATGATCCTTTCTCTATCCCCGGGGACCCTGTGTCACCACATGCACATGTAACCCCTCCCAATGTGTCCAACATTTCTGGTTTACCTCCAAGTAGCCCAGACAGAGTAACAATCTCTTATGTTTCTCTTGTTTCAGAGCAACGCCAGGAATAGGTTTCAATAACTCTTCCTGGGAGCAGGTTTCACAATTCTTGCCAATGTTATCCCAAAGAATGCTCTTGTTCAGTTGTGAGTTCTAATATTTTTTGTGCGGCTGGATCAGACTGATAGGCCTTACTCACACTAATTTTCCTGTCGTATTATTTTCTGATAAAAAAAGACAATTATTTCTCAATTAAAACTACCTGGAAAATCACAATCACGGAGAGAATATCGGGGGCATTCTGAGGGAATAGTTAAGCATTTCTACAAGTGTTAACACCCAGTAATACTTTTGCTTGGTGTATCTTTACTCTGCAACTGTATAAATGGAGACACATATTTGCATGATGTGGTAAACGTGAATGCGTGTTTTGTGTGAACAGCAAAACCTCCACAGAGCACTTATTGTGAGGAGGAATGTTTCCACCACCCACCAGCTCAGGGTATTCACAATCTCACCCTGTCCTTGATCTGACACTTTCTAACCTTTCAGTTCTTTCCAAAGCTCCTACTGAAAAAAAATGCCCAATGCTTTACACTTCTCTTTTGATAAGGATGAACGAATATGCAACTTTCTTACCATCACTCACATATTTACGGCAAGCAATGCCAGATATTCAAAACCATAAAAAGATGCACTAGTGTTGTTTTAGTGAGCACTTAGTGGTTATGAATTACTTATTAAAATTGACCAAACGTAGCACTTAACTTTTCATGCTTGTAAGTGTTTTGTGGGTGAAACATGTGAAAGCAATAAATAAATTTAAAAAAACAGTAATTAACATGCTCTGATGACAGCACCACAAAGGATGCTGATTCGTGGAGTTCTGAGCTACCAGGGTAATGGTGAAGCAAGTACGCGCACGCTATTTAATGCCACATTACGTTTGATGACCTTACCACTTTCTCCGTTTTATTTTAGGTCTGGTTAGAGAGTGTGTTAGCGATTTTGAAAGACCTCATAACATTCCTTCCTAAAGAGGGCAAAAGGACAACACTCTTCAGTCACTTGTTGTTGGCAATTGTATTTACACTTTTACCAACACACATGAAAGTCTTTGGTGGGTCTATTATTGAAGGGAGTTTAATGTTGGGTATATTGTGTGCTTTCTTGAATGAAGTTTACCTCTATTGGCATCGAATGGCACCTGGGTTGTTTGCAGATCACAAGTGCATGCAGCCCCTTTGCCACATGATCCTCATGACGCCTGAAACACGTGGTAGTAGAGCAGTGTCCACTACCATCTGAAAGTCAATGTTTTGCAGATGTGGAAGGGACAGTCAAAAAAATAATTTAGATTGTTGTGCTTGAATGTCTGCATGTGCATCTCTCCTCATGTATGCCTGTTGTGTATCCTGTGTGTGCGTGTGCGTGTGTGTGTGAGTGTGTGTTAACATCAGAGCATGCTTGGTGTCTGTGTCATTCAGCCTGGCCATACCAACACAGCAGCCACTGATCTAACAAAACTGACCATAACATCTTCCGATGCCCTTCGTCTAGCTCATTTCTGCATTCTGAATGCATCTCTGCAATCATAGGCTCACCTCTCCCCCAAAAAATGTTTTCCCCTACTAGTGCTAATTCTCAGTGTATTCTGTGCTACTATTGCGTGTCAGTGCCCTCACCCAGCATATTGCTGCCCATGACTTATTAGTGGTCAGCCCTATTGCTGCCCATGACTTATTAGTGGTATTTTGTTGATTATCAAGGTCACCCATGTCATAAAGGTACACACTTTCGGGATAATGCTGATATGTTAGTGATAATATAGACATAATAGTGGTAATTCGTGGTACAGTGTTGGCATCTATGTCATGAAGGTGCCTTCCTCATGCAATGTTGGCCAGAGCTTTTTGCTGACAATCATTTATATACTGTAGGCACAAATAGCCTGATGACACCCTCTTCCTACACTATCTTGGGCCTCACATATGAGATATTATTTTTAGTATATTGTGAGCCTAAATTGAATTACATTACTCTCCCTGGAACACTGCTGGCCCTGTCATTATGATCTGAATTATTGGGGTTCCATCACTTGGTATTAAATATTACCCAATGCTTTTACACGTCACAAGTGTATGTGGCTCCTGTGTCACTAACCGATTAGCTCATAATACCTGGAGTTGGTGATGAGAAAGGTAATGAAATAACACAATCAACTAGCTAGTGGGAATACATTCAGGGCAAATGTGAAAGTGACAGATAAGTAATAAAATAAAGGATTGCTGAATGCATTTTTGTGTGCGTGTGTGCGTGTGTGTGTGTGTGTGTGTGTGTGTGCGCGTGGGTGTGTGTGCGTGTGCGCCTACGTTTGCCGAAATATGTGTATGTCTGCGAAAGTCCAAGGTGTCTGTGTCAATCAGGCTGGCCCCGCCCCATCGAATGCCACTGACCTGAAATATGTATCCGCACTCAGAATGCATCTGGTGGCCCACTCTTTCATACAGCATACAGGGCTAACCTATAATATGATGACGATTACTTTTGGCGAGGCATATCTCTGGCATATTTCTCCTTGGAATTATGGTGTTAAAGCCTACCAAAATGGTGGTCATTATTTTCTTATGGACACCTACGACATCCTGATAACTATTCCTGGCATAATGTGGCATTGGCATTATCATAATTATAGACATATTGTTGGCACCATGACAAGATGGTATTATCTTCCTACTAAAGCAGGCCATTGAATAATGCTGCAATTTATTGGTATTATGTGGTCAACAGTTGCATTTTAGTACTTACTCATACCATAATCACATCCCTTAAATCCTTGGCATGCCGTTAGTGATCCTTGGCATAACATTAGACCTGGCATCTTTGTTGAATTCGAGGCCTATTGTGGCCATCTAGTTGCATACACTATCAGATGCCTGCAAGTAAAACAATGGATGGTGTGAAATGTTTAATGAATAAAGAAACAGTGGTCACTTGCAGCCAATTCGTTTTACGACATGCCATGCCCCCTGTGCTAGATAAATATTTCTACTACATGTAATTTTTCTGTCCAAGTATTCACTCATTAATGTACCTATTGTCAATACATTCACTCTTTGATATATCCATTCTTCAAACCATTGGCCCATTCTTCAATTTACCCACTCACCCTTCCACACACCGTCGCTCTCACACGCGTACACTCAAACACCAATCATTTTTAAGCATGAATCTGCCAGAATAAAAAGAGAAAGGAAAAAGAAGAAGAAAACAATTAAAACATGTGGCAATGTGTCCTTTCACATGGGGCAAGCCCCATGTGAAAGGCCTGCGTCACTCCTTATGGGTGCTGTGAGGCAGGTGTGAGGATTTGACACAGTGGCATCCTAGAAATGGCATACTGAAATTTCATAGATTTCACTGCGCCACTACTACCAGCCATTTTTGCGTGGGAACACCCACCCTGCATACATTATACGTGAGGCAGGTATAATGGAGCGCAGGGATTTACAAAGTGACACATTACACATTTGCCTAGATGTTTCACTTTGAAAATATGGTGGTGTGGTGCATATTTTAGGCCACCGCAGAGTCACAAAACGTGATGTAACGATGGCATAAAGGGCTCATAAATAAAGTCCCTATAATTTTAGGTGGATATGAACAATGCATTCATTCTTCATGCAGTCACTCAAAGTGAAGAGAGCCAATGGATAAAGTGAGCTGACTCTTTCCCCTATGTAGTATGTTGTTGTGGGCGGAAGCAAAATGAGAATGCTAAATTACCAGACCAAAGGATGAAGCCTGGTACATGAATTGTTTGAAAAAACAAAGCTGTCTCAAAGGCCAGACCTAAAAAAGGATTGAAATCACTCATTACAATCCCTTGGTGGAAAATAAGCCATAAATGACAAAATACCTAAATGATGCAGAAATTAGATCTTAGCATGTTTTCTTAATAAAGTGTCCAATGCTTGCTTAAATGAGGACAACTCCTGCTTAAATAGGCATTCCCCAAATCTAAGGTTCATTCTTCCTCTAAATACATAAGACCTTCAAGGGTGTTATTTTCTTAATTTCTTATTTCTTCTTTAACAGAATACATCTTAATCTATGAACGGGAAGGAGAGAGGTAATAAAACAAGGACCTGAGTTAAAGATTGGTGGACTAATTACCAATGGCTGAGATTAATTCCAGCATTCCATCCATCACTTTTTTGTATACTTTAGTGTGACTCCTTAAGTGGGATGGATAAGCCTAGACATGGGTCCCATACACACTGTATCACTGGAACTAAGCTGTACCTGGCTCATGAACCAATAACCTAGGCCAAAACAGGCCCTGGTTTCTTATGTTCTGGTTCAGAGAGAACCTGGCATGTCAGTTCGGGAAGGACTTTTCCGGAAAGAGCGAGGACAAGACTGATTTTCATATAGCTGGGTCAAAACTAAGGTGACATGGTGTGCAAAATAACAATGGATTGCGATGCGGCCCAGGGTCATAACAACTGGCTCAAATTAATTAAAGCATCCCATTCCTAATTTTTTTGGATACTTTAGTGTGTCATTCTATGTGAGATGGGTATGACCAGATGTGAGTCCAGTGCAAACTGTGCAACTGGAAACAAGGTGTACCTTGCTGATGAGCCCATAACAAGGGCAATACCGGTCCTGGGTTGCTTGTGTTCTGGTCCAAGGAGGACCTGACTTGGCAATTCGGACTGGCCTGTTCCGACTGAAGCAGGGTTAAGACTGGTATGCATACAGC
Organism: Lissotriton vulgaris; assembly: GCF_964263255.1. NCBI lineage: Eukaryota > Metazoa > Chordata > Amphibia > Caudata > Salamandridae > Lissotriton > Lissotriton vulgaris. The sequence continues at coordinate 1,543,463,884 of NC_141695.1, read as the reverse complement.
TGGAGGGGACATGGTGTGCAAAATAACAATGGATTGTGATGCATCCCCAATTAATTATCAGTGGCTGAGATTAATTCAAGTATTCCATCCATCACTTTTCTGTACACTTAAATGTGTCCCTTAAATAGGAAAGGTATACCCAGACATGAGTCCAGTGCACACTAAGTCACTGGAATCGAACACTACCAGGCTGATGAGCCCATAGCTAGGGTTAAACCAGTCATGTGTTGCTTTTGTTCCAGTTCAGGGAGGACCTGGCTTGGCAGTACGTGCTGGACTGTTGTGAATTGAGCAGGTTCAAGACTGACCTGCGTATAGACATGTGTAAACTGAGATGATACGGTGTAGATAATAATGATGGCTTGGGATACGGCCCTAGCAATTTCCATTGACTGCGGTTAATCTAAGGATTCCATCCATCACTTTTTGTATACTTTAGTGTGTCATCCGTAGTTGGATGGGTTTGCCCAGATGTGGGTCTCCTTCACACCTTGTCACTGGAACCAAGGTCTACCTGGCTGATGAGCCCATGACTAGGGCGAAAGCTGTCCTGGGTTACTTGTGCTGCTGTTCAGGGAGGACCAGGCTTGGCAGTTGCAACTGAACTGTTCCAATTGGAGCAGGATCAAGGCTGATTTGCATATAGCTGGGTAAACTGAGGTGACATTGTGTTCAAAAATAAGATGAATTGGCATGTAGTCCTAGTAGTTACTAGTGGTTGAGGATAATTCTAGCATTACAGCCATCACTTTTTTGTATTCTTTAGTGTGTCGCCCTAAGTGGGACATGAATGCCCAGACGTGAGTGCTGTGCACACCATGTCACTTGAACCAAACTGTATCACACTGATGAACGTATAAATAGGCTGAAACTGGTCCTGTGTTGGTTGTGTTCTGGTTCAGGGAGGACCTGGTTTGGCAAATCGGGCTGCACTGTTCCAAATGGAACAGGGTCAAGTCTAGTTTGCATATAGCTGGGTCTAAATGAGAAATTACCAGTAGCTGAGGTTATTTTAAGCATTCCATTCATCACTATTTTGTATACTTTCATGTGTCTTCTTAAGTGGGAGGGGTATACCTTGACATGACTCCGGTGTACACTGTCTCTTCAACTAAGCTTTACCTGACTGATGAGCCCCTAAGTAGGGCAAAACCAGTCCTGTGCTGTTTGTGTTCTTGTTCAGAGAGAACCTGGCTTGGCAGTTCGGACTGGACTGTTCCGATTGGAGCAGGCTTAAGCTTGATTTGCATATAGCTGGGTCTAAATGAAATGATGTGCAAAATATTGATGGATTGGGATGCTGCCGAGTACATTTCTAGTGGTCGAGATTAATTTAAGCATTCCATCCATAATTTTTTTGTATACTTTAGTGTGAAGTCCCAAGTGGGACATATATGTCCAGACGTGAGTCCTATGCAAACTATGTCACTGGAATCTAGCAGTACCTGGCTGATTAGACCATAACTATGGCAACACTGATGCTGTGCTGCTTGTGTTCCAGTTCAGGGAGGACCTGACTACGCAGTTCGTACTGACTGATACGATTGGAGTAGCGTCAAGACTGAGTTCATTTGGTGTGCAAAATATTGATAAATTGTAATTGCGAACCTGAGTAATTACCAGTGGCTGAGATTTATCAAACATTTCATCCATCACTTTCTGTATACTTTAGTGTAATAAGTGTGAGGGCATAAAAGGGGTGAGAGGTAGAGCACGTGTGCAGTTTACATTAGCCTGCTGCTAAGAGTTAATCACCAGCTCTCTTGTGATTTTTAATTTGTTTGTGACTGCCGAATCATCACCCCTTGGAGGTATTATTCTGTATAGTCGTGGAGGGTACCAGGGAAAAAAGGAGTGAGATCTGCTTCAATTATTTGCATTAGAGATTATCCCTACAACAAGCTCTTGTTTTGTTTTTCACATTGAAAGGGCTTGACAGTATCTACTTTGGAAGTTCCTGAGAAGCCTAATTGCAGTGATGGACTACATTAAATTAATTCAAGGTGACAAGCGGTTGTATTATAGCCGTAGACCCTCATTTATGGGGAATTGGTGTAAGGCACTGCCCCACTCCAAAGTGAAAGGACAGGAATAAACTATATTTATGCAATACGGTGCATTCCTGTCCTTACCCATGCACTGGTGCAGTTTCAGAAGCCTAGCGCCAAAGTAGGCACCCTTGCACAATGGTGCAAGGGTGACTGTGTTGTTGACAGGACTGTTTTTGTGCAGGAAAGGGCACCTTCCATCACAGCAACAATCCTAAGAGGTGTTTCCTCTTTTTATGTGCGCTCCAGAATGCAGCACACATAGAGGAAAAAATCTGATAAATTAAGTTGTTTCTCCTCACTACGCCTGACGTTGGGAGAAGTTAGGTTTTTGCACTAACCCAGGTTTACACGCCCTTGTAAATCTGGGGAAGTAGAAAAATCCAATGGTGTTGCATGTCAAACCCACTGCAATGCCCATGGAACCCCTCCCAAGATCAGATTAAGGCAAAGCAGTGATTTGCACTGCCTTACCTTACTCCATTCAAAGACATGCGTAATAGCTTTGCATTGCCTCATAGGTATGAAATTGTGATTTGTGCAGCTGGTTTGTCATAAAAAGTGACAATCCGGTGGGGCAAGGGGCTCGTAAAGATGCCCCATAGGGGCTTATTTACAAGGAGGATGCACCGACATTGTGCCACACATTTTGGCGCATTGGCTCTGCCATCACTGCTCCATATTTACAGGGTGACATATCTTTTCTTTGGCCTGCATTGTTTTTTCTTCCATTGGAATCGCCTACGTCGCGTTAGTTTTAATATATGCAAGTGATCCAGCGGGACACCAACCTATGGACAATAATCACTAAATACTCATTCGTGCCCATGAACCAAACACACTCATGATCTGGTCGATGAAACCAAGCTGGTGATCAATTTTAGGGCTAAATCTATATGTCTGTTTACCTCTCAGCCTTGAGCCTATTAAATACTAAGCACTTTTCTTTACATATGGATCTATTTTAGTTGATTATGTTGAAGAGGTAAGATTCAATTTTATCTAAATTAACTATAAATTTCAATTACAAGAGTGGATAGAGAGAAAAGGCACATTGACAAAATACACAGATTTATATTTACCTAGGATGGTGCAAGATCGGACTCCTCTGGCCAAGACGTATGGACCCCTTAGAAACTTCAGGTGATAGGTTCAGGACAGGAATAGGACAGGACAGGTAGCCTCTTCTGGATTCGACGCCTGCGTCTCATCCCTTCCTGATGCTATTTTCCTCCTTGATTCTTCCGCGATCTTCTTTCTAATTCTTTTACCTCCTCGATTCTTCTGCGATCTTCTTTCTAATTCTATTTGTTTAAAAAATTCTAAGTCTGCTTCTTTAGGTATTTGATCAGCATTCGGACAGCATCTCTATCTCTCAGCGTTCTGGCAGTGGTTCTGTATCTAATCTGACTAACTTCCTCAATTATACCTTTTTTGTGGCATGTTCCACCCCTAAATGTTTCAACTTTATGAAACTCCTAATTCTGATTGGATAAGCCGAGGGGATGATCAACACACCATGCTAAGTTTAATACTTTTCTTAAGAGCATTGTCTTATGTTCCCGCCCATTAATTTGTTTCTCCCAAGCTTCATTTTGCACCCATTTTTATAATGCGTTAACAACAATGTATATAATTTGTACAGTTGTCCATTGATTCTTCAGGATGTTCAGCTGGTTCACAGGGCATGCAGAAAGGGTGTCCTTGACTGGGTTCCAAGAATTGAACTCATGACTCCGGAGTTGTCTCATCTGTGCATGCGGATGGACTCATGTGGGTGTCAGCCTTAGCTCTCTTTAAGGCCCAAATACTAACTAATAGAGAGGTCACAGAGACAAAGTAATAGATTCAAATAAAATGATATCACTGTCTACCACTTATCTCTACTCTAACCCCATTTAATTATAAAGACTATTTATGCATTAGTATTTAGTATATAACACAGTTTAGTTTCAGCAGAGCAGATGCTTAACATGCGAGTTCTTAAGCAAGCATTTTAGCTGTTACTGGCTAAAGCAAAGTTTTCCCTCCGAGCATGCACAGTTCATTTTCCCGCGTTAGCAGCCATCTTTAGTTGCACTCGAGTTAATTGTTAGTAACACACATAGGCAAGCTTCCCCCTTTTCTAATCAGTGAAAAAATGTTGTGTAAAATTTGTATTACAAACGCTATTATTAATTTATTACGAGGTTATATGAGAGGATTATATTCGAGGAAGTTGCTTATTTGCGAAACCTTGCTCCATCAATCCCCTCTCTGATGGCCTTTATGCCATCAACAACTACCCATACCCAAATCAAATGCCAACTTTAGCACATCTCCATTCCCTTCTCTTTCTTATCCGTTTCTATGTCATACTTTCCGTTTATGTTCTTCATTTTCTTATATAAATCTCCTTTTAAATCTTCAAGCCTAATTTCTCCGTATTTCCTTTTCTTTCCCTGTCTGTTTACTTCATATTTTCTTCTCCTTTTAACACATTTGCACCAGATCAATATTATCAAACTTATCATAGTTATTCCAAGTATGGGTAGTATTACTTGAGCTATAACTCCTTTACCCAAATTACCAAACCATGACCCTATTAATGTTAGGCTATTTGTTAAATTCTTCCATACACTGTCAACTTCCAGTGGTTTTAATTCTTCTTCTAAATTTATAATATTTTTAATGTATTTCCCAATCTCTATACTTTTATCAGTTATGTAAGTGCAACAATGTTGCACTTTTAGGATTTTACAGACTCCCCCCTATTTTGCCAGTGGAATATCAAGGGCAAGTTCATTCTGCAAAACCATAGATCTAATCGCAACCATTTCAGAAACCCTCTAGCAGTATCAGTCGATAAGTGATCAACTACTGTGGACAATTGATAAATTATTTTTGCATTCAGAAGTACTCCCACTGAAGGTATCAGTGCACTAAATATATCTCCTACTATTTCTGCAAAACTAGCTTACTTACTACATATTAGTTCATAATTGTTTTCAATGTTTCCAGTTATTCTTTTCATATGATAAACTTTAGGGAATACTATTCTAAAATAGCAACTCCCATAGCATCTTGCAGGTAGCTTAAAGTAAGCTTTGTTCCCACATATATAGTAAACTCCAGGGTGTTAGAACTAGGATTTCTGGTTGGCTAAGGCTTGAGCCAAAGCCAGACAGAAACCACCACTCTAGTCAGGGAAAGGGAGTTACACACCAAGATAACCCCTGCTCACCCCCTTGGTAGCTTGGCACGAGCAGTCAAGGCTTATCCCGGAGGCAATGTGTAAAGCGTTTGCGCAACACACACACACCGCAGCAACACATTAGGCACACCACAAAAAGGAACTCCACACAAGGTTATATATTTAAAAAAAGCCTTTGTATTACCATAAACATATTAGATCATAATCACACAGATATACTGTGCCAACTGGCACTGGGCGGTATTTACAGGGGATTATATACACACATGACAGGGTCATGTGGACCACTGTCAGAATCAGCACTCAGTAGAAATAGCACTTGTAACACATAGAATAATTGTAGCACAAAATAACAATTGTAGAACACAACCAGTAACCACTGGTAAAAGGAAGGTACACCCTACGCAATACTAATGACCTTAGGCATAGATCACGCAGGGAAACATAAACTGACTAGCATAATTTATACTAGGCAAAACAACCTCCTAAGCATGACAACACAGTTAGAGGTATCACAGGCATAAAGGCATCGTACATTACGCATAAATCACATTAGGCATAAACAGTGTACCCCTAGCGAGGGCACAACACATGAGGACTGTGCCCCAGGCCAACTGGCCTTCCACAGGGGCTCAGATGCCCGATGTCCAGAATGTCCAGGCTGGCTGCGCACACAGCGAAAGCATCAAAGAAAAAGAGCAGCCTAAACATGGCAGCTGCCCACTACTTGCTGGGCAGCGGTGACAATGAGCAGGGGCACCAGCGTGCCCCCTGAGTCCCATCTCTAGACGAAATGCCCTCAAGTTGCAGCTACCCGAGCTCTCGCAGGGCAGCTGAGTTCAACACCAAGGATACACGCACCAATGTGCCAGGAGAGCTCTCCTTTAGGACTCAAATTTTACAGGGCCTAAACGTTGCAGTTGCCCGCTAATTGCGGTGCAGCTGTGCAAAGGAGTCCTGGCATCAGCGTGCCTCCTGAGCCCCTCACTGGGACTCTAACTGAAAAATGCCTCCAAGTAAATACGGGGCTGGCACTCCTGTGCTCCTGAACCCCCACTGGGGCTTTAGAAACAACATGCCCCCAAGTGCAGCAAACAGACTGCCGGGAGAATTGCTGGTGTCACAAAAGGGGCTAGGGAGCCTCTCCTTTTTGGGGCTCCCCTCTTAAGAAACATGCCCCCAACAATGTAGGTGGCGCTGGCAATGTGCCCAAAGGCAGGCACTCCTCCCTTGCACATACGAGCCCCACAGGGCTCTGTCATCAACTGCAGTCCCGCCCAACCCCACTCACCAGACTGTGGCGGGCTGCTCCTGTTGCAGCGGGTTGCTCGCTGCTCCTGTTGCGGCAAGGGGGAAGGGCAGGTCAGGTAACCAAGGGAGCCTGCAAGGCTCCGGTGCCTGGGTTCTTCTGGGGTAGGCAGGAGTCTGGCGGCTGGTTTCATCCGATCCCTCTCGTTCGGCTCCTCTGGCCTCACTGGCTGCCCCGAACACTCCTTCGGTCTCCCTGGCAGGTGCTGGGTCGGACCGCACGCAGGACTCTCCTGGCAGGCGACGGAGAAAGCTGTCAGAGCGGGGTAGGCTGCCGCCTGGCTTCTTAGCCTCCCTGGACACCGGCACGGCTCCGCCGGTGTTCCAACCGGCACTCCTCTTCCGGGGTTAGCTCCACCCTGAGTCAGGCGGACAGGCCTTACTTCCGCTTTTCTCCCAGGGCCGCAGCGGTGAAAATGGGGCAGATGAGGGGTAGGCTCCCTCCGATTTGAGAAATATAAGTCGGGGTGGGCACCCGCTAGGATACAAACTGGCAAAGTCCATGGCAGGGTGAGCACCCGCTAGGGATATTAAAACTCTGCAAAGTCCCTGGCGGGGTGGGCACCTGCTAGGGGCCTAAAGCACAGCAAATATGCGGGTTGGGCTCCCGTGCTGAAAATTGACCAAATTGCGGGGAATCTCCATGCAGGGTATCCCCTTTGGAAAAGGATTGCAGCGTCGTACTGCCTCCAGCATCAGAAGCGCTGCTCATCAGTCAGGACAAATAAGCACCCTTCAGGAGGAAAAGTAAAACGCTCCTAGGCGGTACAGTCCAAGAAAGAGTCCTTCAGAAGGCAGGGGGGCAAAGGCTGGGCCCAGGGGCGAGCTCACAGGGCCCTCCAGCAGGGAGGCAGTCCCCAGTGGCGGTTCCTCCTGGCGCCCAGCAGCAGCAGGACCCCCTTAAATCAGGACCAAGAGAGCCTTTTGCCTGTGGTCACAGCCCCTTTTTATGCACATTTTCTTTTATCTATGGCTGTAGGGCAGGGGGAAAACCAGATGCAACTGGTTCTGGAGCACTTGGTTGTGCTCAGCCCCTCTCCCCATTCAAAGGACAGGCTAGGGACATCAGACGCACCACAGGGGGCAGAGCCAGCATTGTGGAGGGAAGGCCCAGCCCTATTCAGGTCCCAGGTGCACTCCTCCCTCCCATCTACATGCAGATCTCCCCATTCACCACCGGGCAGACCCATCCTGACTCCTGGAGCCCAGCACACCAGCCAGCTCCTGCCACTCACATCCCAGACAGGCTATCCACATTCACTTCACACAGACATCCCAACTTCTAGACGGGGCACTTCTACACTAGTCACATTACATCTGCGCACACCATCGCGCAGCATTTAATATCACAAGTTTGCACATACAAAACTCGCCCCTGCACTCCTCTCACATCAGGAACTACCATGGACACACATAGCCCCCATGCATTCCTATGGGAGGGCAGGCCAATCTCACCACATGCACTCAGACTGCGCACACACTTTACACTGGAACACAGTGTTAAAGTGCGCAGAAGCCAAAAACAACTAACACCAGGTCACATTTAAAAGCTAAAAGTTTAGGGGTAAACCTGCCAAAAGGGCCAAATTCAACACAGGGAATACTGGGTCAGTTCCCCCTTTTTGTCCCCATCCCCCAAGAATCAAAAATGCATGTTCACATTCACTGGAACCAATAAATACATTGTTATAGTCATTTTTTAACCTATGGAGACAAATTTTATCTTTCTTTTCGAAAACTAGTGCCATCGCAGCCTGAGCCTTGCTAGGTGTTAAAATGATTTCCTTCTCAGCCCATGGTGGAATCTGGGGTTCTGTTTGTTGGCTTTCTTCTGGAAATTTTGTCTCCTTTCTTCTACTTAATTTGAAATATCTTTCCTTCTTCTTTTAGTGAACATGTGAAATTATGTTTGTGAGCTTCTGCTATATCTATTGCGTTTTGTGCTACGACCATTTCTCCCATAAACTGTGCAGCTAAGCTAGTGAGCACTGGATTCAAATTCTTTCGAACAGGAACCTCTGGAAATATTATATCTTGGTTTGAATAATAATACTGCAATTTTCATATTTTATAGAACAGACTTGCTAATACGCTACACGAAAAATCATGTGTTAGCAGTAAATGATGATGTGTAACACCTTCTGCTACTAAAGCTGGTACTTTCATACATACGTAACAATCACTAATCTCCATAGTATCCACATATTCAAACAATAACTTGGGGAAATATTTTAAATCTGTGCTATTATCTGTGACTGTGTGATGTATTTCCAACTCATCCGATGCTTCTAGTTCTACTCCATTTCCCTTTATGTTAGCTAGTTTTCCATCTGTGTTTGTAATATTTTTCCTTTCTATACTCATCAAATATGGTATCGTTATGGTTAAACCTAACCATACTACAATCACTAATAGGATGCTACATATACATATTCTACAACATTTCTTCAAACAATTTCATTTTGATCTTTCAGCAACTCTATTTTTAGCCATTTTAAGAAGATCTCTCTTCTTTTGTTACTTCAGATATTTCCCATTTTTCTGGGTTCATTTCAAGGAGGTCTCACCTTCCCTTTGTCAATTTGATCTGTAATTATTTCTTCATCACTTTCTTCATTTAAATCTAAATTTTCAAGTTCTTCAAGAATCACATATGTCCATTCAGGTCCTTTGAATTTGTTGTTCAATATTCTTAATCTTTGACTCCTTCACTTGTGTTTTTCGTTTGTCTGTCCTGACTGACTAGTGACTTCATTTACTTGGCCAGGTTCTTCATTAATTGTCTTCAGATGGTACCCTAATCTTTTGACATATCTAGGCCAATTATCTTCTTTTCTAACCCTTTTGGGTTGCACTGCACTTTCACCTTCCTTGTCACATTGGAGTATTCTTTTATTTATATTAAGTTGTGGCACAATTTGATTTTCTTTGTCTTCCGAATCCCTCTCTAACTGACCGAGTTCAGGGCTTCTCGAAGTGATACCATTCACCTGAACGTTTTCCGGGTCATCTGTCTGTTCCTGTCCAGGGTTTTCTCTAGTTTGCTTTTCTTCCTGAACTTGTTTCTCTTTTCCTAACTGGTTCTGCTCAGGTCTTATTGCACTTGACTTGTTTTCTGCCTGAACGTGTTCTTCTACACCTATCTGTCCCTCCTAAGATTCGTGAAAATCCTTGTTCACCTCTGTCTGAATGTATTTTTCTTTCCCTATCCGTTCCTGCTCAGGGTCTTCAACAATCTTGAATTCTATCTCCTCAGCTTGTTCTTCTATACCTGTCTGGTCCTCAGTAATTTCCAGCTTGTCTAAATTTGTTCTGCTCCTTGTTCTTATTTTCGCATCAGGTATGTCATCCACTGGTACCCAATCCTCCTGACTAGAGCTTCGTTGTTCTTGATCACCTACTTCAGAGTTTGTTATTCTAGGATCTTCAGCTGCACAACCTTCTGCACCCTTAACTCCAATTTCCTGTTGAAGGGTTTCCTCCTCAGGGGCTTGTACTCATTTGGTATGACTAGTGTGAATCCAGTTAGGCAATCCTGCTCATTTCACTGCTGTTGTTGTAACCAGTATAACTTGTTTTGGGGTACTCCATCTGGGTGCCAGACACGTTTCTCGGGTGTGAATCTTTATCATCATCCAGTCTCCAGGTGTTAGACCTGGCATCTTTGGTGTGGTTTCCCCTGACTTTTTGCCTCTACCTCCTGTACTTTTGCTTTTGCTGATTTAGATGCTTTGGGCACTTTGCCACTGCTGATCAGTGTCAAAGTGCAAGTGCTCCCTGGGTAAATTATTATTATGATTGGTTATCCATGATTGGCATATTTGATTGACCAGTAAGTCCCTAGTAGAGTGCACTAAGTGTGCCAGGGCTGGTGATTCAAATGCTACTAGTGGGCCTGCAGCACTGATTGTGCCACCCACATGAGTAGCTTTAAAATGGTGTCTCAGGCCTGCCACCGCAGTGCCTGTGTGCAGTTGCCAACTGCCATGTTGACCTGACCAGTGTCCCCACTGGCCAGGCCTAACCCTTCCCTTTCTGTGCACATTGGACACCCCTATGGAAGGCCCAAGGCCCTGGGCAGGGTGCAGTGTATGTGAAAGGTAGAGCATGTATTAATGTAGGTGGCATGCTCCGATAGAGAAATACTGCCAATTTCGTTTTTCACTATTAAAAGGCTATCTTGTCAATAGGCTATAATGGGGAATGCTGTGTATAATGTTTACCTGCATATCTTCCCATAGGAGCAAGATAGATTTAAATTCTGGTATCCCTGAACTCAGAATTTAATGACACATCTTTTAGGAAATGTTTTTAAATCTTGTGTTTGAAAACAGCACTTTTAGAAAGTGGCTGTTTTCTTGTCTCACCTTTCTGTGTGCCTTGGCCTGTTCGTGAATTGACTGTCTGGTTTGTGAGTGACAGGGTCTGGGTTGGCTCCAAGGAGCTGCGTGAGTCAGCCCTGGGCTGAATAGCTGCATCTACATCTTGAGTGGTGGGAGGGGATAGCACCTGGGCCTGAATAGGGCTGTGCCTGCCTTCCACAATGCTGGCTCCACCTCCTGCTGTGCGTCTGACAACCCTGCCCCTCTCACAGAGGAAAGAAGAAGTCAGGAAAACAAAGTGCTCCATGACTGACCAGAACTGGTTTGGACTAGACCAATGCCTCTCTGCTCTCAGAGAACAAAGAGAATCTTGGCATAAAAAGGAATGCCCAGACCTCAGAAAATTCGATCATCCTGGAATCTACAATTTTCATGCATCACCCGCTTGCGGAGAGCATCGTCAACGGTGAGAGAAATTTCCCGTCGCCGCGAAGATCGTCGTAGCGCTTGTTGCCGCATTGTTTGCTTGCGGAGCGCATCACCCCGGTGCGAGAAGATTCCTGTCGCTGCGAGTATCGTCCAGAGTCTGACATCACTGTGAGAAACCGTTGCATCGCTTGCTTGCGAATCGCATCCCGTCACTGCGAACATCGTCGGAGAGTCAACGCATCGAGGGGCCGCGAGAGGAGAAGATCAACACTGTGCCGTGCATCGTTGCCACACCGAAGATCTTCACCGTCCCGAAGATCGTCACATTGCGCCTGTGCGAGACGCTTCCTACCGAACCTGCGCACCGGAATCCATACAAGGTATCGCATCCCTCCCCATACAGACTGGATTCATCGCAACAAGCTCCCAAAGGGGTGAGCAGGGGTTATCTAAAGAGTGTATCCCCCTTACACTGACTAAAAGCAAGTGTCCCTATTTGGACATTGGTACCTACCTCTGCCAACTAGAGACCCCCAGATCTAACACCAGGATTTAGATCAAGTGCTTGATACGGCTGCCTGGCCTCTGTGTCTTCTCCAACCTGGTGAAAGACAGAACGCACTAGGTCAGCCAATCTTTGACAAGAGTGCAATACCTGATCATCAGTTATGCTTAACAGTCTTTGTCCGGATATGAAGGCTAATCTCATTGTTCTTCCCATGAGTACTTCATGGAGACTCAACCCTGCGTTTCTGTCAAGATTGTTTCTGAGTCCCATCAGAACAAGAGGTAATGCATCTGGCCAACACAGTGATGAAGATGCACACACCTTTGCCAATCTTGATTTTATTGTACTTTTCAGTTGTTCCACCACCCCAGAAGCCTCTGGGCGGAAAAGCACAGTGCCATTTTTGTTCAATCTTGAATGCTTCACAGATTAATCTAATTATGTCATTATTAAAGTGAGATCCTCTATCTGATTCAACAGTAACTGGAAAACCAAAATGTGAATAGGTTCCCTCAACAATAATTTGGCAACTGTTATGCTATCATTTCTCCTGGTCGGATAGGCCTCCACCCATCTTGAGAACAAACATACTATGACAAGGATGTATTTAGTCCTCTACATGGTGTAACTGAATGAAATCAATATGCAACCTTACAAATGGTCCTTTTGCATTTCCAATTCTTCCCCAGCTGACCACTGTCTTCCTACCTGGGTTATTCTGTTGACAAATTAAGCACCTCTGGCACAGGCACTCTGCGACAGCCCTAAACTTTGGATTGAACCAGACATGTCTAAAGAGTCCGATTGTAGCATCTCTACCTATGTGGGTATCTCTATGGTACATTCTTGCTAGCTGTGAAAGTAAACAGTCTGCCATGACTGGCCTGCCATCTGGATAAATACAAACACCATCTTCTTCCCTCCAATTGTATTGTTTCTAAAAGCTCTTTCACATATTGTCCATTTTTAATAGGTGTTCCTGAAGAAGTCATGAAATCCCTTTGCATCCAAAGTTGGCCAAAGTCATGCACAACCCCGTAACCATACTGGCTATAAGTGTAAATGGTTACTCTCCAATATTTCCCAATTTTGCACGCTTTAGTTAAAGCAATTAATTCAGTTATTTGTGCAGACTTGACTCCAGGTAAATAGGATGCTTCAACGATTCCAGCCGATGCACAAACAGAATAAGCAGCACTCAACCCTCCTTTCTCATGCCTCATGCACGAGCCATCTACAAATAGTTCATTTTCTTAATTGTTCAGGGGTTCTTCTTGTATGTCTGGGCGAGGTTTGGTACAATATTTAGTCAAATCTACGCAGTCATGTTCAACATCATCCCTCACTTCTTCTCCATACACATCAGGTAATAAAGTAGCTGGATTCAAAACAGTACACCTGATTACTGTTAACGTTTTCTGCTCCTGAAATATTTCTTCCATATCTTGTCATTCGACTTGGGGTAAGATACTGAGTTCTTGTTCTGGTCAAAATAATTTCCACTGAATGAGGGATATATACCTTCACACAATGTCCCATCACAATAGATTCACTCCGTTCAAGACTTGTACAAGCAGCAGCTACTGCTTGCAAACAACCAGGTAATGCAGAGACTACAGTGTCCAAAGTCGCAGAAACATTTGCCACTGGACGTCGCATCAAACCATGTCTCTGGGTTAGCACTGATAGAGCACAATTATCTTGTTCACAACAAAAGCATGCAAATTCTTTTGTGTAATCTGGCATTCCAAGAGCAGGGGCTTCGGACAGACAATTTCTTAATTTTACAATAGCTCCCATGCTTTCATTATCCCATTCTACAGGGACTTTTACTTGTTTTATCATCAGTTGTATCAGTGGTTTAGCTAGTAAGGGAAAACCTACAATCCATTGCTTAACATATCCTACAACACCAAGAAACATTCTGATTTCTTTTTGGGTCTGAGGTAACTGCATTTGTTTTAATTTTTAATTCTTTCAGGTGTCACTTTCCTCACTCCTCTTTCTAACTGATGTCCCAAAAATGTAACTCTGGTTTGACAAAATTGTAGTTTTTCTTGTGACACCTTATACGCTCCATCAGCCAAGTGGTTTAACAAAGCAATAGAATCAAGGACACAATCTTCTCGTGTTTCCGATGCAACTAATAAATCATCTATATACTGGACTAAAACTGAACTTTTGGGCATCACTAGTGTTTCTAAACACTTTTTCAAAATCTGATTAAAGATTGAAGGGGTTTCTGTGTACCCTTGAGGAATTCGATTCCACACATAAATACGATTTTCAAATTTATATGAAAAGAGATATTGGCTATTTGGGTGTAACAGAATGCAGAAAAAAGCATGACGCAAATCAATTACTGTGAACCATGCTGCATTCCATGGTATTTGATACAGAATTACTGCTGGGTTCGGCACTACAGGACAACAAGGCACCACTATGTTATTTATTTTTCTGAGGTCTTGCACTATCCGATATTTCTTAATGCCAATTATGGGTGAATTACAAGGACTGCTCATTATTTCCTTTAAAATGCCTTGTTGAATAAATCGCTCTATTTCTGCTATGACACCTGATTTAATTTCTGGGCTCATTTTATACTGTCTTGTATTTGGAAAAAAGCACCTTCTTTTACAGTCACTTTTACTGGGTCTACATCTGCCATTAACCCTACTTCCTTTCCAGTAAAATCCCACACTTCTTGGTTTACTGTCAATTTTAATTCATCAGGCAGGTCATCTTTTGTCATCATTGAGCACATTTCATTTACCTATGTACCTTGTTTTGCTAGCATTATTTTGTAAATACTATCTTCATCAGGAGTCTGAATTGTTACATCATCCGGTGTACAATAAATAGTACTGTTCATTTTACATAGTAAATCTCGGCCTAACAAATTTACGGGACTGGAATCACATGCTACAAATTTGTGCATTTCTCTATAATTGCCAATGCACACCTCCATGTGTTCTGTGACTGGAGTTATAATCTGTCTATTTGAAACACCGACTACTTGGATTGCTTCACCGGAGAGGGGTGGGTTTGGGATGTTTGCTGTTCTCATAGTAGAATGGGTAGAACCAGTGTCCAATAAAAAAGTGATGTATTTTCCTTTTACCTTTCATTAATATATGTACCCGACTGATCTACCGGTAAGGATGCACCAAGTACACATTCCTCTTCCCCCCTCCTCAGGCACCATCATAATTCATCCTCCGATGAACTACTGTTCTGTAAAAGAAATTGTGAAGTTACTGAATTTAGCTTACCACATTCTCCTTGAAATCCGGTGTCCACACTGTACTTTGCTCTGTTCACAAAATTTAGCATAGGGGCAGATGGTAACTGACTCTGTGGATTTACAACCAGCTGCAGTTTACTCAATATCACCTCATACTGCGTCTGTGGATTTAAATGTTGATTTGGGACATTATTAGTTTGAATTTTTTTTATACTTATTTTTCCAATGCCCCAATTTTCTGCACCCATGACAAGGAGACCTTTTCTTTGCTTCTTCTCTACTCATTTTCCCTCTTTGCTTTCCCCCATTATTTTCTGATCCTCTATTTTGTTCGTTATTCTCATTATTTAATTTGAGTTCTTGCTGCTCTGCCAATTTAACTTGTGTCCACATTACTTTTTCTTCTAACTTTTTTCGTCTATTGTCTATCTCATCCCCACAGTATTTTCCTTTATGGGTGTCCCTTGCCAACACAACATGTGTGTTTTGATCATCTGACAAATCTCTGGTCTTAATCCGGGTACAAATCGATATACAAAATGTCCCATAGCGTTGTCACCAATATTCTCGAATCCACTATACTGCTTGACTACCTCTAACAGGCGCTCATAGTAAGCATATACAGTCTCATTTATTTTTTGTGTAGTTCTATCTATTTTGATCCAATCTGTCTCTTTTGGGGGAATTTTCCCTTTCAAGAAAGTAATCACCTGGTTATATTTCTTCATTACTTCTTCTGAAGGTACACCTGTTTTCTCATCTCTTGGGTATTCATCACTAAGCCAATCAATTGTGATTTTACTTTGTGTCCAGAAATCAGCAGGTACCACTATGTCAAACAGACCATCCAAATCTTTCAATAAAACTTTAGAAACTTTCACAAACCTTTCAACCTGTCCGTACCATTCAACCTGTTTCTCTCTTAATTTTGGGAATTCAGTTGTAAATGATAGAATATCTTGCCTAGTTCATGAAACATACACATATCCTCCTCCTGATACTGCTCTCATGGGACATAACCTTTCTCTTTTCTTAGATTCTCCAAATAAATATTCGGATGCAATCCTATTTGCCTGAGCTTCCTCCTTTTTCTTAGTCCACCTTGTTTTCCACCTGTCTAATTCTCCCCACTTTTGTAAAATTGTCATTAGTTCTTTAATCTGTAATTCCCTTCTAAATCTTTGTCCGGAAATTCTGCTCTGTAAGGTTTCTGCAGTACTTTAGATTTCCTAATTTCAATTCCCATCTCTGAAGCAAGCTCTGTTAATTTCTCATGAAAGATTTTTACATTTCTAGTTATACTTCTACATATGAATAATAATTCTTCTTCCCAGTACGTATTTAGTCTGTTGATTCCCACATTTCCAACTATCATTTCTTCCAATTCTACCTTTAACTTATAAATGTCCACAATCTTTGGCTGTGGAACCATTTTGTCCATTTCCTGTGCCCATCTTCCTAATTCTTCTGGTGACACAATTGTAGCACTTTTAGTTCCTGTGGAGGTTTCCATTCGTAATTCTTTTGAGCAACTAGGTGTAACTCTTCTCGGGGTTTCATTTATCTGTCCTCTTATTGGTAGATCCATTAGTGATATTACTGATTCACATTCACTAGCTTGAACCTCAATTATTACGTTCTCTTTTCTCGGTTCTATTACGGAAGTAGCCATAACTGGGGGGTTTGTACAGCTTCTTTTATCCCCATATAGTGGGACAACAGGACCTATAGTCACTGGTATGGTTAATGCTTCAGGGTGTGCACTCAATTGGTTTATTTTCTGGATTAGTTAATCTTTATTTCTATTTATCGCTTCTCTTTCTTTTTCCTGTAATATTCTTTAATTTAATGAATCATGCAAAATGTGGGGTATTCATGGGATCTCTATGGCAGGAGCACTTGGTATAGTTCTATTGGGTTCTTCCTGATGTGGTGGAGGATTCTGTGTTAGAATATCTTCCATAAACTTATCTTCTGATTCTCCACAACCTGTCATATTTTTAGTCTTCCTAGTACACTTGCCTCCAGACTGCTCCTCTGACATTAATACAGGATACAGTCCTTCTGAAACCATTGCTTTTCTCCATTGTTTCATCTGATCTTCACATTTTATATGCAACGTTCTAGAATAAAATCCTCTTTGTTCTCTAGTACTTCTGAATCTGTCACGATGAAATGCCTCCATTTCCCATTCTTCCAAAGCTTCATACTGAGTTAATCTAGGTCTGGGCTCTAACTCATTCATTCTAGTTCCTAAATTCTGAAGAATTCTTCCATTAACTGTACCCTTTTCTGGGAAAGCCAATATTCCATCACCTTTTGTATATTCAATCCAGTTTTCGAGCCATACACATGTATGATAACCCTTTTCTATCATCATAAATGAGGCAGGAGTCTTTGATGGTGGGATAAGAATTCCTTCTCTAGTTTTAATGAGTTTATCTTTTTTGAAATAATTCCTGATTTTTTTCATAAACAACATTTTTCTTTTCTCTCCATACATTTTATAAGTTATTCTTCTTATGTATTCTTGTCTAGCAAAACCTGAATAGCTTCTATCTGGGCAATTCCCTATTATAGTTTAATCGTATTTCCACCCCACCGTCTATTATTATTACTGCTTCTAATTTATGAACCAATTAATCTTTTCGTTTAGACTTAGGTTTCTCCAATCCTATTGCAGCTTTTATTCCTTTATCCAATCAAGCTCTAGTTTGTAAAATTTGCTTAGCCAATACTAGAGCGGCTCTAATGTGACATCAGTATTCACTCCTCACAACTGACCCCTCCTTTACAATCATCCGTAAATCACATGCCTGCTGTTTCGACCAAACCTAGCGCGGCACCTTATGCGGTCAATGCTACAACTGACCCCTCCTTTACAATTCCCTGTCTTTGTCACACACCGGCTGCTTCAACCAATCCCAGCGCAGCACTCTGTGGCATCAGCGCAACTCCGGCAGCTGACCCTCCCTTCACAAGGTGATACAAAACTAACTTTCTTTTAATTTGTCACCAAAAAGTTCCTTAATAACAACATAAAAAATGTGCTACTCTGTCGAGCTTCATAAACCAAAAGATTCTTTCCCTACGAGTAAAACCTTCCGCTTATTCCTCATATACTGCAAGTAAAACCTTTCCATTTACCCTTCACTCAAGCTCAGTAGAACCTGTTACTCTTCAGTGTTACCCTTTCTAGGTGATATAACACCAAAATTTCACTAGCGAACTATTTGCTATCAATCACTCTCACCTTTTTCACAACTTAGTGGTCGATTAGGATGGCGGACGGACGCCACCCCCGAGGTGGAGGGACTGACCGCAGGGGCAGCGGCCGTCCCTCTGGAGCAATTAGGATGTGACCGCCACATCTCATATATTTTACATTGCGGCGGGTGCTGCTTTGAGCAGCACCCGCCGCAATGTAAAATATGCATGTTTAACTTTGCCATGCACAACTTGGCAGGCACTGCATGGTGCCTGCCACCTTGTGCATGCCAAAGCAGGGGGATACCATAGGTACCCCCCATGTGCACCCCCTACCCCCCAACACCCTGGAGGCTTGCAACAGGCCCCCAAACACAAAAGACCACATGCTTTTCCACGGCGGAAAAGCCGCCGTGGAAAAGCATGTTTCCGCCTGCATCATAATATGGCTGCCACCATATTTGGGTACACCCACCGCGGATCAGCGGCGGACAGACTGGCCATCCGCCGCTGATCCCACCGCCATCCTAATGTGGCTGGTGGTGTTTTCGCAGTCCAAGGCAGGCCAGGCCAGTGGTGGCTTCCGCCGGTCCGGAGGATGCGGACTCACCGCCATCCTAATCGGCCCTCAGATTTCTAAAATCGATGAGTAACCTCACTGCAGTGTGAGTTCCATTCATCACCCTCTATACACTTCCTGGGAATTTCCAGACAACCTAAGACAATATACAAACGGGTTTGTTAATACATAAATCTATAACCAATAATCCCCAACTAATCAATAAAAACCATACTTCTCCTACCAGCAAACTGATCCAGCGGGACAGCAATCTGCGGATAATTTTCACTAAATACTCATTTGGTCCCATGAATCACACACACTCATGATCTGGTCGATAAAACCCCGCTGGGGATCAATTTTAGGGCTAAATCTATATGTCCGTTTACCTCTCAACCTTGAGCCTATTTAGTCGGCTCATTGATTTTATTATCTACAAACTTAGGGCCAGATGTATGAAGCTCAAATGGGTTCGCAAATGCTGAAATTCGCATTTGAGCAAAATGGTATGTATGTAGCAAATTTCAGCGCATTTAAGGAATCACAAATTTGCGATTCCTTAAATGCAATGTACGATGCAAAAATATTGCTAATTGTCCCTAAGGAATCGCAAATTACCACCAACTTCAAGTTGATGGTAATTTGAGAATTTCTTGAAAAATGCCATTTTTTGCATTTTTCAAAGTGCCATATGATGCACATACATGCCCTCAGGTATTAGGGTATCCCAGTTACTTGTAAATGGCTTTTAGGTTGTAGGATATCGACAACGTTTGCTGACAAAAAATATGAAAATATGTTTATCCTAAATGTTTATATGCAATGGGGCTCACAGGAATAACATGGGGTCGAACTGGGACATTTTTAGAATGATTTGGATTCATTTTGTGATAAGTATGGGACTGATTTAATTTTGCTGGTGGGAGATTTTAACCACAAATTAAAACCACAATTGTTAGATCTTTGGTTCACAGACATTTTAGATCCATATGATATAAAAAAAAGCAGTTTTCTGAAAATATAATACCGACTGATGTGGCTAAGCCTGGAAATGACTTAGTGTCAAAAAGTATTTTCTGCTTAAAGGGCAGGATAGCTCAAAATTGTCAGGCAAAGAAAAACGTCAAACATGGGACTCAAAATTGCCCTATTGATTACGTTTTTATGCTGGTATGGAACTTTGAACTAGTAACAGATTTTAGGATTGGTCCTTCGGAATGTAGTGACCATAATTTATTAAAATTAGAGCTGGTAATATCCCCACTGGCTGCTTGCGACAAAGTCATCTTGCAAGAGATGGATTATCCGAAGCGGATAACTACTCGGTTAACCGATGTATTTATAGAAAGGCTAACTAGACTGCAACAAAATGTTGATTTAGGATGCATGAGCGGCCAAAATTTATCATGGTATTTTGATAAATTAGATCAAGTAGTCAAATGTATAAGTATAGAATTAAGAACTGATGTAAGGGCATCCAAGGATTAAAAAAGGATGCAGGGCAAACAAGGAAATTGGTTCAATATAGATTGCCTAAATAAGAAAAGAGAACGAAGGAGAGAGGAGCATAGTTAACGAAAAAAAGTTGACCAGGCTAGGACTGAAAATCTCGCCAAGATAAAGAGAGAATATACCTCATTACTCTGTAATGCTAAACGGGCCCATAAAGAAACGTGCTGGGGAAAATTATTGGAGGCAATAGAATATAAGAATATCCGTTAGATCTGGATGCTAATAAAATCAGCTACAGAATCTTCTGTTGTCCCAATGAACTGTGTAGTGTAATAAGGGGCTTGGGAAGATTATTTGCAGGAATTATATTTCCTGGGGAGGGAAATTGGAGAGGAGAGATCAAGGGATTGGAGAGGCCTAGTAGAGAAAATCAGATTGCTCAATAGTTAATGTGCTCACTACAATAAGGATGTTGAACTTAATACGGGCAGCAGGCCCAGACAACCTACCAGCCCTGATAATAAATTCATACCAGACCTGGTGGGCAGAATTGTTCTCTAAGATGTTTTTTGTAATCTTAGAACTAGGGAAGATTCCCATAAATTGGAAGGGTGCAATAATTAGGGCGAGTCATAAGAAAGGGTATGTATATGCCCCTAAAAATTACAGACTTATTAACCTGTTAGATATAGGAGAAAAAACCTTTGCGAAAATAATATTAAGTAAATGAAAAGATTGGGTAGAGCAGGGAATATATTGTGCCAGTTGAACAAGGAGGGTTTAAAGAAGGTCACTCCACTATAGATCACTGCTTTATCCTGTGGGCATTGGCCAGGAAATCAATAGAGCAAAATGGTAAACTGTTTTGTTGCTTTGTCGATTTCCGGGGGGTTTACGATTCTAAGGACCCATATAGCCTCTTGAAAGTCCTGGAAAATAATGGAATACCGGATGGCATTTTGAATATTTTAGAAGAGTTACACAGTGGCAACTGGGCCCAGGTCATTAGGGACACAAAGGGGTCACTAACTCACAAAATACCTGTAAATGATGGCCTTAGACAGGGATGCGTTTTGGCACCCCTGCTTTTTAAAATTTTTCTAGCAGATCTCCCCGCAGTGCTAGAAATAGAAAGAAATGCGAGTCTGCTTAAAAATAGAAATAAAGTGCCCTGTTTTTTATACGCTGAAGACCTTGTCATCCTTGACCAAACTGAAATGGGACTCCAAAGGAAATTAAATTGGTTTAAAATTACTGTGATAAAAAGTTTTTAACTGGTAATATGGAAAAAAACAAAGGTCATACGATTTGGGAAGAGAGCTAAAAATAAAAATGTTAATTGGTTTTTAGGACAAGATAAACTTGAAATAGTAAGTGAATATACATACATAGGCCTCTGGTTTGATAGTGCATTGAAGTGGGGTACCCATTTGGAGGCACAAGCTGCAAAAGCCTTCTCGTCAGTCTGTGGCCTGAAAAAATGTAATGAAGAATACGGCGACATGTCGCACAGACCCATGTTAAATGCATTTGCAGGTATGATCCCCCGCAAGTTCTGTATGGTGCAGAAGTGCTCTGTTTGAGTGGCAAAAAGGGGGTGGGATCGTGAAGAAGAAAAGATCTTAAAAATACTGCTGTCTTTACCAAATAGTACCATGATTCAAGCAATCACAATCGGGATAGGGCTAACAGCATGGAATGCAAACACCCTAATATCCTTATTAAGATTTTGGAAACACCAGGAGCTTGGTGGCGCACAAAAGGTCTCAGCATGGTGCAGAGAGGAAATCCAAACTAGTAGCCTTGGTTGGGCACGGGATGTAAGGAAAACCCTCCAGACCATAGAGGAACACCTAAAGTTGATACTTTTGCAGCCATCCATGGACGTAATATTTACAAAGAGAATGCTTAGGGATCAAGGGCTCCAATACTCCAGATCACAAGACCTTGATTATCCGAGGGTGAAAAAATCAGTTAACTGGGTAAGGAGCGCATGGGAAAAGGAGGTTCGGTTTCCATATTTGGATTTTCTGGCCAATAAATGGTTGAGACACAAAATCCTATGGGGTCGTGTGGGTATTAACCCTTAGAAGTTGGAAGGAAAAATAAAAGCAGCATTAATCCAAACGGATGGTATCTGTAAATGTGGCCTAGGAGTAAGAAATTATATTTTGCATATATTGCTTGATTGCAAAATGATTTTAGGAATACAGAAAGTATTTTTATCTCCAATATTTTTAAAATATAAGGTGAATTCACATGCTCAAGCTACTTGTCTTCTTATAGATATGTCATCCCTAGATATTACAATTGCTTTGGGGAAGTTCTTGAAAGTGACACAAGACTTTGTAAAGGAGAAAAATTAAAAGAGGGGTGCTGATTTTAAAACTTTTTAGAAGTTCTCCCAATACTGAGAATTTTATGAAATTATATTTTTGTAAATTGTGTTAAAATGAAATGTGGTTTAATTATGCTATCACAATGAGGATCCAAAAGTTTGTGCATGGTTTTAAAGACTATGGTCTAAATAAACATTGTTTATCTCCCTCTCTCTCTGTTTAATACTAAGCCCTTTTCTTTACAAATGGATCTATTTTAGTTGATTATATTTGGTAATTATGACATTGAAGCGTTTACCTGTTCTGCTCATTAAATAACCACAGTCTCGGATAAGGTTAAAAGGTTTATCTGAATTTTTCTTTTAGTAAATCAAAGATAAATTACAGTGTTAACTCCATCATTCTGAAGAGGTAAGATTCGATATTATCTATATAAACTTTAAATTTCGATGACAAGTACCTTAGGAAGAGAGGAGAGAGAGAAAAGGCACATTGATAAAATACACAGATGTATAATTATCTAGGATGGTGCAAGATTGGACCCCTCAGGCCAAGAGTTATGGACCCCTTAGAAAACTCAGGTGATAGGTTCAGGACAGGAATAGGACAGGACAGGTAGCCTCTTCTGGATTCGACGCCTGCGTCTCACCCCGCTCTGATGCTATTTCCCTACTTGATTCTTCTGCGATCTTCATTCTAGTTCTATTTGTATGAAAAATTCTAAGTCTGCTTCTTTAGGTATTTGATCAGGCGTTCAGACAACTTCTCTATCTCTCAGCGTTGTGGCAGCGATTCTGGATCTAATCTAACTAACTACCCCAATTATACCTTTTTGGTGGCATGTTCTGCCCCTAAATGTTTCAACCTTATGAAACTCCTAATTCTGATTGGACAAGCAGAGGGGATGATCATCACACCATGCTAAGTTTAATACTTTTCTTAAGAGCAATGTCTTATGTTCCCGCCCATTAATTTGTTTCTCCCAAGCTTTATTTTCCACCCATGTTCATAATGCGTTAACAACAATGTATATAATGTGTACAGTTGTCCATTGAGGATGTTCAGCTGGTTCCCGGGACATGCAGAAATGGTGTCCTTGATCGGGTTCCAAGACTTGAGCTCATGACTCCGGAGTTGTCTCGTCTGCGCATGTGGATGGTCTCATGTGGGTGTCAGCCCTTAGCTCTATTTAAGGCCCAAATACTAACTAATAGAGAGGTCAAAGAGACAAAGTATTAGATTTTAAAAAAATGATATCACTGTCTACCACTCATCTCTACTCTAATCCCATTTAATTATAAAGACTATTTATGCATAAGCATTTATTATATAACACAGTTTAGTTTCAGCAGAGCAGATGCTTAGCATGTGAGTTCTTAAGCAACCATTTTAGCTGTTACTGTGCAGAAGCAAAGTTTTCCCTCCAAGCATTATGACGTCATGCAGCTGATGCAAGCGCAGTTCATTTTCCTGTGTTAGTAGCCATCTTTAGTTGCACTCGGGTTACTTGTTAGTAACACACATAGGCAAGCTTCCCCCTTTTCTAATAAGTGTAAAATTAGTATTCCAAATGTTAATAATAATTTATTACGAGGTTATATAAGAGGATTATATTCGAGCAAGTTGCTTATTTGCGAAACCTTGCTCCATCACAAGGTAGGCATTCCGTCGAAAAATCCCCCACAAAAATGCAGTGGTATTTATAACATATATCGAGAAGAGGGCAGCTGAGCCTGAGATGCGTCAAAATCCCTATGCTCAAAAGCCCAGGTTTAAAAATGATGCATTGGTTATTTTAGGGGAATTTGACCAGCTGGAGTGACTTGAAACAGTCTAATCTGCAATCAAGTCACCTGCCTCTGCAATAGGTAAGTGGACACATAAAGAAGGTAACACGGTAAATTACGTATTACACTCCATTAATGCCTTATATCAAACATACGTGGGCATAGTGGTACACATAAGTACAGTATTACCACTTATATGTGTGACATACAGGGTCAACGTAATAGAGTGCAAGGTGAGTTTTTCACATTTTCACATTCTATTACATTTGTCCTATGCAGTAGGTTACTTGCATCAGTAATGACTGACTCGTTGCCTCTGTTTTTATGATGCATTGCTGTAGTTGAGTCAGTTTTATGACTAACTACAGCAATGCGCCACTTTTGGGTCGGATGCCTTGCATCATCCTTCCCATGTATACATCTGACTTTCTGACGCATTCATAAGTCCTTGCGCCAGGGAGCCCCATATTGTAAATACAGAGCATCCATTGCATCATAAGGATTGCTGATGCAGAAGCAAGTGATTTTGATGCATTGCTGCGCTTCTTCCTGAAATGGCGCGTTATTCCTTGTAAATGAGGCCCATAATTTTTACTGTTTTGCAACACCAATCACAGTCAACAGATCTCGTGTTCCCAGGAAGAATAACTTTTGGTATGAAGCACATGATTTTGGAGGGTTGATTGTGGTTGTCTGAACGTATAGGTGTGTCCTGTGGCCTGCCTGATTTCAGTTGCCCTGGTATTATTGTTTCTATGAGTTCAGTCTGGTATCATTGTTTCTGCAGGTCTGATTGGCGTAGCAAGAATGTTTTAATTTGCTCCGCTAACAGGCTGCTGACACAGATATTGTTATTAGGAGCACCAACAGAAGTTTATGCTTGGTTCAAGGCCTTATGCAGGTGCAGAGCAGGAATATCAATGGAGAAATATCGAGGGACATTAACCACATCCGTGCGGTGCAGATTTACCGCCGGTGCTGGGCCCTAATGAAAACGGGCGTGGTCATGACGGAACGGTTCCGTCATGAGTACAGCTCGACTGATGCTCATAACAGAACCGTTCCGTCATGAGCATCGAAGGGGTTAATATGGCCTCAGAAATATCGTCTGGGAGAAATATCAACAACAAAAATATATGATGACAAGAATATCGACTGACAGGTAAGTATTATCGATTACAAAAATATAGTTGTAATAAATATCATTTACAAAAATATAGTTGACAAAATATTGATTTATTAATAATGTTATGTATTTTAGTGTTTTTAATAAGAATTGTTTGTCATTTTATTATATGTTTTCGAATTTTTCTAGTTATTAATTTCTTTTAAGTTTCACTTTGCGTTATTAATTCCGTAGTGGATTTAGGCAAAAGGGTCCAGAGCACACAATATGTATCATATACTTTAAATTGTCTTAGACTGGTATTAGTAGGGATAGGTCGGACACAGTGGATGATTTTCAAAGATTTATTCACCAACAGTGACCCCTCCTGGGAATCACTGTAATTGTCAATCAAGCCGACACGTGTTTCGTCACAACATGTGGCTGTGACTCTTCAGGGCGGTGAACCGGTGATAATTCCAACCCGGTCCTAATCGGGTGGTTTTAAGTTTTTGAGTAGCAGGCACCAAGTCGCGTTGCCGTTACCAAATTAATGGGTGGAGAATTTTGTTGAGTCTACAAAATTCTAGGGAACGGAGGCCGTGTTATGCCTCGGTACTGGCGTTGATGTCAGTAGGTTGCCAAACATATTGTGTGCTCTGGACCCTTTTGCCTAAATTCATTGAAAAGGAGGTTTATGATCTCTTTTTAACCACAGAGGTTAAGGTTTGTCTTCTGACCAAGAAGCACCTACCAGAACGAATCTATCAAAACACTATTCTACCGTAACAAGTTGAGCGCCAATTTTCTGAACACTAAAAAAAACGACTCACGAACTGATCAATAATTCCGTAGTGGGTTGTGGGTTTATAGGGGAATAGGGTGGGACGTAATTTAATTATATAAAATTAATTGATTAATTAATGCGTTAATGTATTAATTAATAATACTTTAATAATTAGTTTTTAATTAATTTCAATTAGTCAATTAATAATTAGTTATGTTAATTGTTTAATTAATTTTAGGTGTGTGTTGTGGTGTTTATATGTGTAAATAGTGTGAAGGGTGGTGAGTAATTAATTTTGTATTGATTAATTATTAAATATTTTAAAATTAATTACCATTAATGATTTAGTAATTAGTAATTGTAACTGTGTAATTAATTTTAGGTGTGTGTTGTGATGCTTATATGTGTAAATGGTGTGAAAGCTGGTAATTAATACTTTTTTTATTGATTAATTAATAAATAATAATAAATGAATTTTCATTAATTAACTAGTAAATATTAAATGTAATTGTGTAATTAACTTTAGTTGTGTTTTGTGTATATTATAGTGATAAATAATGTGTAATTAATTATTTGTTATCTTTGTTAATAATAATATATTTACATTTATATATTAATTATGTTAAAATTGGAAATTAAATTTGATAAAAATGTTGATAGTTTTGTTTTTTATTGTTCTGGGATCCCGTGCTTTCCCTACTGTTGTACTCACTAGAGTGGGAATAGTAATTTTTACCCCTACGCTATCCAACGCTTTCCCTACTGTTGCACTCTCTGGAGTGGGAATAGTAATTTTTACTCCTCCGCTATTCAGCGCTTTCCCTACTGTTGCACTCACTGGAGTGCGAATAGAAATGTTTACCCCTACGCTATCCATCACTTTCCCTACTGTTGCACTCACTGGAGTGGGAATAATAATTTTTACCCCTACGCTCTCCAGCGCTTTCCCTACTGTTGCACTCACTGGAGTGGGAATAGTCATTTTTACCCCAACGCTATCCAGCGCTTTTCCTTCTGTTGCACTAACTGGAGTGGGAATAGTAAATTGTACCCCTCCGCTATCCAGCGCTTTCCCTACTGTTGCACTCACTGGAGTGGGAATAATAATTTTTACCCCTACGCTCTCCAGCGCTTTCCCTACTGTTGCACTCACTGGAGTGGGAATAGTCATTTTTACCCCTCCGCTATCCAGCGCTTTCCCTACTGTTGCACTCACTGGAGTGGCAATAGTAATGTATACCCCTACGCTATCCAGCGCTTACCCTACTGTTGCACTCACTAGAGTGGGAATAGTAAATTTTACCCCTCCGCTATCCAGCGCTTTCCCTACTGTTGCACCCACTGGAGTGGGAATAGTCATTTTTACCCCTACGCTATCCAACGCTTTCCCTACTGTTGCATTCACTGGAGTGGGATTAGTAATTTTTACCCTCCGCTATCCAATGTTTTAACTACTAATGTTTTTATTTTGGTATTAAATGTATGTATTATTTTTTTTAATAGTTTCATGTGTTAATTAAATATAGAATATTTTCATTTTAAATTATGTATATATGTTTTTATTTTATTTTTAAATAATTAATAGTTTATAAATTAAATAAAGATAATAGTTAATTAAATGTATTTAAGTAATTATATGTATACTTTTTTGTGTTTATATTTATTACATTAAATGCATTTGTTATAATTAGTAAAAATATAAAATACATTTATTTTAATTTGTTAATAATAATAATAATAATATTATTTAATTAATTTAATTTAAGTTATGTTATTTTTTAAAGTCGATATTTTTTGCATCTATATTTTTTACATCGATAATTTTGAGTCGACATTATTATACTTACCTGTTTAAGTATAGGGAGTAAATATTTTTGTAATCGATATTTTTACATCAATATTTTTGTTGGCTATATTTTTGTTTTCGATATTTTAACATGGAACCCTTATGCAGAGGTAATACTCAATTTCTTTTCTGTATCCTTATTTAGGGACGAAATAAGAGTCTGCATCACACAAAGTGAGTATTAGCTAAAGTAAGACAGGTCTTTTCCACAGCCCTTTGCTGACTGCTGGCTTAATTAGTTGAAAAGATTAAGCAGCGTTGTTTTATCATCTTAGACAATTATTGAATTATTGTTTGTCACAGGAGCTTTAATAGAATGTGTTGCTTTTGAATGTTAGTGTACTAGCATTTTTTGACATCTCTAAATTAACAGAGCACAGTGACGTACCACACAGCACAATAGCAGCACAACATAACTGAAAAGGGAAAAACAAAACAGTCCATAGTGTATGCAAAAAACAACCACAGTTAAAACACAACAACAACATAATGCAACAATGCAGGTGACAGCACAAATGATCACCGCAGCAAAATGCATCAGAACACAACTATCCCCTTACATTTTTGCTCACCAGCCATCTCCACAAATTTGCTTTCATAATTCAGTGGTAAAAGTTGATTGTGCCAAACACTGCCTTACCACCAACAGTATGAATGGTGCAAGGGTGATTCCATTGTAAGTTGGATTGTGTTTGTGCAGGAAGAGACACATTGCATGGTGCAAGAGCGATGCAGAGGGGCTTGTAAATATGTCTCTTTGTATCTTAGCTGGTAAGGAAATCCAGAACTGCCATGCGCAATGAGAATGCTGTTCATTCACTAAGATAAGTTATTTATCAAATATTAGGTGAAGTTTATATTTATTTAATCTTGTCGTGTCTGATAACATTTTGGTTTCGGTCAAAACATTATTTGATGTGCTACCTATACATGCATATAAATATAGATATTTCGATATGCAGACTGTCAATGGATGGATGGATGGATGGATGAGTGAGTGTCTGGATGAATGAAAAAATGAATGGATGGGAAGGTGAGTAGACAAGCAGATTGAGAGGCAGAAAGATATATTTTCATGCTCATAAGGGAATAAGAATAAAAACACTCTTCAAAGACTTGTGGCCTAGTTGAGAATTCAAGTAGTGGATTTTCCATCTGCATTGACTACCCTTTTCACCTATAACAGAATGGGATGAGCCACACTATATGTGAAACACTCAGGAGGAAACCTACCAATTTCTATCATGTAGGGAGAGAAATTCTTTCACAGAAGAGATACCTTCAATCATTCATGAGACTCATGACATCATAGTACAGTCAGATTGGTCTTCTCCAGGAGATATCAGTCAACATCCTCACTCTAACTAAAGCAAACTAAAACTGCTGTGTTTTGGAAAATTCTTTATACCTGCCCTGCTCTATATCAAGTCCTTAGAGATTTATGTTAGTGGAAATAAGTGTTTATGCTTTGATGTCATTATTTTTCTGTACATTAGGGTCTCATTTATGAGGATTTGGCATAGGGCAGTGCACCATGTCACCTTGCTGAGCTGCCCTACATCAAACTGAAAGGGCAGGAATCCACCATATTTATTTGATCTTCCAGTGCTGGCGCCTTTTTGTCAGCCTAGTGCCAATGCAGGAATTCTTGCACCATGGTGCAAGGGTGCCTGTGTTACGGCAGGATTGCATTTTTGCGGGACGGGGCAACCTTCCTGCACAAAAACAATCCTTTGAGGCTTTGTTCTCTTTCTATGTTTGCTGCATTCTGCCATGCCTTACAGCCCCTTGCTGAGCGGGTGTAATGGCGCTCAGACCAATCACAACCCTGCATTGCAGCATTGTAATTGGCTGTGGGGAGCGTGGGAGTCCTGCCGCTTCCTGCTTTCTGTTTTTCAATGAAGTAAGAGGATGCAAGAGAGGCGGTGGTGGCTGGCCAGCCGGCCAGGAGGTAAGTGACTTTTTTTTATCCGATCCCCTGCCTGTTCCTTCCCCCCCGACCTGCCCCAGTACCGGTGGCAGGTAGCAGCCGTGACTGAAGAATATGTATATACTATGAAAAGGATTTGTTGTCCTTGAAAAACTGATGTTCACTGTAATAATTGTCGCCATAGTAACATTTTCCAATATGTTGAAAAATTACTGATATCAGACCACTTGGTGCTACAAAGCAAACCAGACTTGAGTTTGTGAGAATCACATAAAGAAACAAACCTTCGGAAAACAAAACATTCCAAGGGAGAACAGCTCGTTTGTACCTCTGACTTTATCTTCCTGCAACTAATACAAGTTAATACCATCAGTACAATGCACAAAAACTCACAAAACGGATGTTTTTGGATGTTAACATAAAAGGAAACTCCTAGCATTATCCGATTGCCAAATGGCACACAGCACAGCAATGTGATTTTTGGTGTACGAGAGGTATCAGCCTATGCACAAAATCCGTGAAACTGAAATCGTGAGCTTTTCCAAAGTTTGAGGGTGTGTGGATAGTTTGCAAGGATTGGTGCAAGTAGAATGGAAAACAGTTACACCAATAACGGGAAGTAGAGGTCCTAGTTCACTTGGTTTTACACTAGAATGTTTACCTATGAGAAGGGGATCTAGAGAATGGTATGCTAATGCTTCACTGATACTGGTTCAAGCGGAAGATCTATTTAGAACCTGTCAGTGCTTAATTTGAGCTGGTGGTTGCTAATAGGGAACACCAACATCCTTTTTTGTGACAGACAATTTGTTTTCTTCTTCTGAAATTTCCTGAGAGCAACAGATGGTAAACGCCCAATGGGAAAGAGGGAGAAAGAGGAACATAAGAAAACTCCTCACAAGTGTGAAGAAAAAGGGACAGTACTTGTATTTACTTCTTTCTAATGGAAACTGTTGTTTTTTTCTTTTATATAGTATGAAACCTGTTTTAATTATAATATTAATTGCTAGTATGCCTACTATTCATCAAACAGCTATTGTAGCAAAAAGAAGCCTTTATATTCTCAGATGTCATTTTTTAACAGTTTCATACATCTTGACCCTGAGACCTATAATTTATTTAAACTTATAATTGCCCTTTGTTTTTATCAATGGGCAATTATTGTGTACATGTTGTACATGTATGTGTGGGTTAGGGGGACCAGGCGTCCTGGATTTGCCAGGACGGTCCCGGGTTTTCACCAGCTGTCCCTGTAGATTTTGAGAAATTTAGCTCATGTTCCAGTTCTTAAGGAGGGTCGACTGAAAACCCTGGGAGGTGCTTTTTATGTTTTACAAAGCAGGAATAGTTAGCAGTTGTTTCAAGAAAGCAATTTAATTAACAGGAAATCTACTGTTCTGTAATTCTCTGCTGAAGAGCACTCTCATTCTGTGCACTCTGTTGAAGTAAAATTGTAGTTCTGCTATTTTTTAGAAATATCCCGGTTTTTGGTTTTATAATTCTGGTCGCCCTAGGTCTTGGGGTGTTTACACTTGACAGAAGAGTCACTCAGCCTCCTAAGAGTAAAGGTGCCTCTATTAATATGATCTCAATGAAAACCTTCGTAATAGCAGAAAAAAGTGTTTACTGTCATAGAAAAAGGATCAGGAGGTTTTCCAAGATGGCTGCCAGAAAGCGACCATTGAGGCAGCACACTAGTAATGCAGAGCTGGAAGGCAGTTTTGAATGTCCAGGGAATTCTCTATCAGAAACACGCACTTCACCTGATGTTTCTGAGGAGAAGGATGTTCCAGTTCCCAGAGGCGCGTTTAGTCATTCAGGGTAGCTTGTCGCACACAAATTTTGACGTTTAGTTCCAACACATTTCCTGAATCCTGAGTTGAAGAGAGTAGCATCTATCTCTGGAGTTTGGGCAGTAAGCTTGTCATTATTTTTCTTGGTTTATATCTTGTATTTTTATTGGTTGTGAGGCTTGAAGAAGCAGTTACTAGAATGTATTTACTGTCTCAGCTTCGCGCATGTGCGTGTAAGAGAGTAGCGAGTTCCTGAATACGTTGATAGTGTCTGATGTAAGGAAGAGTCAGCACAGCGCTCGCATGTACTAAAAAATCGAAACAACCCTCATAGTTAAGTTGTCACGCTGCATATTTCTGAGCATGTTGTAGAAAATTAGACAGTGGGTTGCAAGACTACGTTCACCAGGTAGATTCTTTGAGTACCAGATCAAATATAGGCAAAGAATAAGTTCATACTTACCAAATGCGCCAAAGGTGTACGCAGGGATTCCATAAAAGAAGGTGTAGAATCTAGACAAGACATAATACCTGTCTGCGCCTGTCCGCGACCAGACTGCGGCCAGGGCCAGACATGCTGCTAAAAACGGCACATCTGGAGGACAGATAGTATGGTCCGGCGAGGATTTAAAGGTATTCAACTTACCATCCGACTGCTGCCCTCACTCTATAGACCAAACAATTCCTGACCCCGTCCTAACTTGTAGCAACTGCGGGATAACATTTGACAGCGCTGCCCCCGCAATACAGCCCAACCCTAAAACCCCCCCTCAAACTAACATCAAAGCGGGCCTACTCAATTGTAGATCCCTTGTCAAACACACTGATGAGATCTGGATCTTATTAGAAGAACAGAATTGGGATATCCTGTTCCTAACTGAAACATGGATTAAAGAGGACAGCCTGTCCTCTATCGCTTTGGCCATCCCTTTGGGATTTAAAATAGGCCTCGCCAACCGGCCTGGGACAAAAAGAGGCGGTGGTGTAGCGATCATTTTCAAAGAGCACCTAATACTGACATCCTCGGCTGCCACGTCGATTCAAGGTATTGAAGGTCTTCACTTCTGCTTCCAAGTAAGCCCTCAGCTCTCACTAGCAGGGCTAGTGATATATCGCCCCCTGGCCAGCGCGGATCCCATCCTCACTACCCTATTAGATACGATAGTACAGAGTTCACTTCTTCATCCCCTTTTTCTAGTGGTAGGTGATTTCAATATCCATATGGATAAAGTAGACTGTGCCTTGGCAGAGACACTCCGAACAACGTTAGATGCGGCCGGCCTCAGACTGATCAATGAGGGCCCCACACATACTGGGGGCCATACGATTGATCTCATCTTTACTAATATTAAGGATGTGCGACCTGAAAAACCTCTCCCTCTGATATGGTCAGATCATTCACTTATCACATTTACTCTGAACATCCGATGCGATATTAAGGTGTCTAGTAAGTGCTACTTTATGAAAAGACAATGGAAAAAACTGACCCCCGAGGCTATGCTCCCGGCTCTGGCGCGTACCACCCCCCTTCTGACAAATAATCCCAACAGGGACGCTACTTAATGATTGGATAGGAGGAATGGTTTCCTCTATTGCCCCTGCCTCTCGTGCTCTATCAAAAAGAGAATCCCCCTCAGCCCCCTGGTTCACGCAGGAACTTAGAGAGGAGAAATCGGCCTGTAAAAAACTGGAAAGACTCTGGAGAGAAAATTACGGTCTAGAAGAAAAAACTACATATAAGGATGCATTAAAAAAATTCCAGAAAACCATTAGGAATAATAAAAAGCGCTTCTATGCGGACTCGATTAGGCAGGCAGAACAATCCAGCAAACAAGTGTTCAAAGTTGTACAGTCCTTCCTTAAACCGCAATGTATTGAAAGAGAGGTTACCCCCACACCATTACTTTGTGAGCAAATTTCTGAATACTTCGATCATAAAATCAAGAAAGTATATGATTCCTTTGGCCCAGTAATAAATACTGAGAAACAGGACACAGCGTACAATAGCGAGTCAGAAGAAACCCTCACTCAGTTCGCGCGTGTCCCTTTGAACGAGGTGAGGCAAGAGCTCATCCGTTGCAAATCCGGTTCACCTGATGACCCATGTCCGGCTAAACTTTGGAGCACCATAGCGGACTCTGTAGCGCCCACACTCCAAAGTATCTGGAACTCTTCCATTACGTCAGGAATCTTCCCTGACGTCTGGAAGCATGCCACGCTCCTCCCCCTAAAGAAAAAACCAAATGGGGACCCAGATGATCTGACGAACCTCCGCCCAATATCCCTTCTAGCCGCTCCGGGAAAAATGCTGGAAAAAGTGATACAACGCCAATTGAGTAAATTTGTGGAAACCAGCAACATTCTCCATGAAACTCAATCTGGTTTCCGGCCCGGTTTCAGTACTGAAACAGCGCTCCTAGAGGTAGCCGAGTCAGTGAGGTGGTCGATGGATGCAGGAAGTTCAGCTATGCTGGTACTCCTGGATCTATCGGCCGCCTTCGACACGGTGGACCACGCCAGATTACTGACAGAGATAGGCATTCAAGACCACGCGCTGAGCTGGATTAGCTCCTATCTATCTCAGAGAACGCAGAAGGTGGCACTCGGGACGATCTCTTCCACACCTAAAATCCTCAACTGTGGAGTCCCGCAGGGCTCGGCCCTCAGCCCTCTCTTATTCAATATCTACCTGGCCCCCCTCTTCACGCTTATTGCCAACTGGGGCGTTAAGGCAATTTCATATGCCGACGACACCCAGTTGGTATTTCCTTACACGGAAATGACACAGGAATCCTTTGCAAATTTTAAAGGCTGTCTCCAGGACATTGCACACTGGATGAATACCAACAAACTAAAATTAAACGCCAATAAAACCGAAGTCATCTTCTTCGGTAAAGGCCCTGTCCCCGCACCAGAGCTATGGTGGCCGGTGGAAATGGGCTCCTCCCCCTTGCCCAGTCATTCGGCAAAAAACCTTGGAGTGAGATGGGATGATAAGATGTCTTTCTCTTCCCATATCCAACAAGTGGCCGGCTGCTGCCTTAGTAAATTAAGAAACCTCCGAAAATTTCTGAAACTTCTACCCGAGAGCTGCAGAAAAATGGTAGTCCATGCAACTGTCACTTCTCGGCTGGACTACGCCAATGGTCTTTATCTGGGCCTCCCAAAATTCCTAATCCATAAACTGCAGGTAGTTCAAAATGCGGCTGCGAGGCTGCTACTGCGAATTCCTTTCAAACAGTCAGTCTCTCCGCATCTTCGAACCCTGCATTGGCTCCCTGTCGCCAACCGGATAAAATTCAAAGCCCTGACACTCGCGTTTAGATCTTTGCACGGCTCCTGCCCACTCTACCTAAAAAAACGCCTTCCTAGGTATACCCAAAACCGTGTATTACGGTCTAATGACCGTATCCTGCTGGCTGTCCCACGAGCAAAAAAGGCACGCCTTGGGGGTCGCACCTTCTCAGCAAATGTTTCTGCGCTGTGGAACTCCCTACCTCAAGCAATCCAGCTGGCTCCATCTGAACCTTGCTTTAGGAAGCTGCTAAAGACCTGGCTCTTTTCCCAGCCTCGATAGGTCTCCCACTCCTGCCCCAGGACCTCTGTGGTACGTTTCAGCGCCGGGACACCTCCTCGCGAGGTAGCTGTTCGCGCTCTATAAAACACAGTATTATTATTATTATTATTATTATTAGTAACACCTCAGGTTAGCATTTCAATTGAGAGACTAATCATATTCATATCATCACACAGTTACCAACAAGCTGAATAAGTACTGAAAGAAAAGAAGAGAAGCATTTGTCACACAAGATTAGGGTATGTACTGTAAAAGGACTTCTAGACAAGTACATTGTAAAGCTTAACTTTACCATATAAGTAAAGTGAAATTATAAGAATTGTTAATATCTTATCTTGCATTTCCTCATTCCTACTATATAACCTTGCTAAGAATAGAAGTAGCGAGTGGAGCAGAAGAAGTTGGAGGAGGAACCTGAATCAAAGAGAGACTGTCTCCTCTCTGTCCCATCCCCTTTACCCACTGCGGTTTCCTCAGTCATTCACTTATGGAAAGGGGCGACCACTCGGTCCCCCCGAACGTATGGTGGAGTGCCCCGACCCCCCCGGGAAGCCATCTTGGGCGGGAGGCGCGTCTCGGCTGGTATGCCCAAAGCGGCGTAGCCGGGGCGCGCTTTTTCCCGCCCAAGAGTGGGTTGTCCTAGACACTGAAGCCGTCAGCCACGCCCCCGGAGGCGGGAGGAGGCGGGTTTACGCCCGCCCGAAGAAGAATAAAAGGAGCAACAAGCCAAGGGAGCATCCTCTTGTTCCTGTGCTCTGAAGCTGCACCTCCCCGCTGCACGTGAGCTCGAGACGGAACGAAGAGCCATTTTTGAGCGTTTTAATTCTTGTCTTTGTTCTTCCAGAGAACCAGCGTTGGAGAATGCCGAGCAAGAAGGCCGGAAAGCGGGTCGGAACCGATCAGATGATCCGCATGCTCGTAAAAGACATGGCCGAGATGAAGAAACAGATGCGGCAATGAACGGTGTAAGGGGCCCTAAGCGAGTCCTCGGACCAGCATTGCCAGGAGTAGTCCCTAACGGGAGAGGTAGAAGGGCCAAGAAGGGAGCAACTGGGGAAGAGGCCCCGGTTCCCGAGGTGCCGCCGGCGCCCCCTGATACACCGACCGAGGCGCCGATCCGGGTCCCGAAGGAGGGGCAACCAATTCCTGTTGTAGTCACCCCTGTGAACGGGGAGGATATGCCTCCCGAGTTGGCTGCACAGCTGGCAGCGTGGTTGGGGAAAGAGAGTGAGGGGGCTACGGCAGATGACGCCAGGGCAGTAATGAGGCAGTTGCGGCAATCAAAAGAGGCTGGAAAGGCACCATGTCCTTTTGTTTCCCCGCAGGCTCCAGTGGGTCAACCCGCAGCGGGCATGAGTTCGGCAGCGACTACGGTTACAGCTTCTAGTTCAGGTAAGCAGCTACTGCCGATTGCGGGGGAGGGGTCCGTACCCTCGAGAAAGGAGAAAGTGGCTCAGCATATTCCGATAGAAATCAAGGAGAGGATATGGGCTGAGAAATATGTCAACATGTTTTCTTTGTTAACTGATCATTACGAGATTGAGCACGTGAAAGTTCAAAAAGAGTTTATGCACCCGAGTGTTTGGCGCGCCAAGATGGCCGCTTTTAGAGTCGATGAGACGATAGGTAATTGGGGCAGAGCATTTGGCATATTCACTTCAATTATGGGGGAACGGAGGCCAGAACTGTTGGCCGAGTTACCCGTGTACCAGACACGTATTATGGAGTTTTCTCAGACATATGAGGGCAATCAGTGGTTTTGTTATGATAATATTTTTCGTAAGGCCAAGGAGTTCGACACATGTCTGACATGGGATTGTTACGACTCCATTTCCTGGCAAAAAATGGAGAAATCAGGCATGTTAAAGGCGCCATTGTTGGGGGGAAACGGGGGCGAGTTTTCCCGCCATTCATCTGGGGCGCCCTTTCGGGCGGGTTCAAGTAACGAGCATCACTCAAGGTCGAATGGCAATACAGGTAAAAAAGGGGTCTGCTGGAATTTTAACAGGGGAAAGTGTACAAGGCCCCAGGGGTCATGCAAGTTTAGGCACGACTGTGGGGGTGTGGACAGTCCTCGCATCCCGAGACCATGTGCAGAGCCAAAATGGGTGGTAACGGAAGTAGGGGAAGCGCCAAACAGGTCTGAAATAGTCCGAGGGGCGCCTTTACCTACCCCGGTTGATACCATGGCAATGATTCCTTGGCTCAATGAATACCCGGATCATGTCTCCGCTGGGGTGTTACGAGACGGTTTTTCGTATGGTTTCCGCATCCCAGTGGGGAATTTTCAGGGTAAAACACATTGTAGGAACCAACTGTCGGTCTTGCAGAATACGGCGGTGGTACAAGCGAAGATTGGGAAAGAGGTGACCCGGGGTCGGGTTGCCGGACCATTCGACATGCCACCAGTTGCTAATTTTGTTTGTTCGCCCTTGGGAGTGGTCCCCAAGAAGGACCCGGGTGAGTTTAGATTGATACATAACTTGTCAGCCCCAAGAGGTCTTTCGGTGAACGATGCGATAGACCCGGAGGTGTGTTCGGTGCGGTACGCATCTTTCGATGATGCCGTCGCCATGTTGAATCGCTTGGGGCCCGGAGCGCTGATGGCCAAATCAGACATCGAGTCAGCGTTCCGGTTGCTCCCGGTACACCCAGACGATCAGCGTCTCCTTGGTTTTATGTTTCAGGGACGCTATTACATGGATAAATGTATGCCAATGGGATGCTCCATATCTTGTGCTTATTTTGAGAAATTCAGTTGTTTCCTGCAATGGGCATTCACAAGAATTACGGGGTTTCAGCATGTTATGCATTATCTTGACGATTTTCTGTTCCTGGGGGCAGCCGGGGACCCAGAATGTGCACAGGCTTTAAAAGAATTTTGTGGTCTGATGAGTCAGTTTGGTGTGCCATTGGCGCCAGGTAAGACTGTGGGGCCATCAACTTCGCTCGAGTTTCTTGGAATAGAGCTCGATTCCGAAGAAGGTTGCTTCCGGTTGCCCAAAGAAAAGGTGAGGAAATTCAGGGCCTTGCTTGAAACATGTATTAGGGAGATTAAGGTGAACTTGCATCAATTGCAGCAGACGGTGGGTCAGTTGAATTTTGCCCTTAGAGTAATGCCAATGGCCCGTCCTTTTTCCCGCTCGATTGCACAAGCCATGGTCGGTCTTAAAGAGGGGCACCACCGCACGAGGCTCTCGGCAGAGATTCGCCAGGACATGCGCATTTGGTTGGCATTCCTGGCGGATTTCAATGGTCGGGTTGTCTGGAACAAGCCGGCGGTGTCCTCCGAGGAGTTGGGGCTGTGGACAGATTCGGCGGGGAGTATAGGCTTTGGCGCCATATTCGGTAATCACTGGTCGGCTCAAACGTGGCCGTCATGGTGGCACGAGTGTGGGCTTACAAGTAACATTGCTTTTCTCGAACTGTTCCCTATTCTGGTGGCCTTGAAAACATGGCCTGAGGGGTTTCGGGATCACTCTGTGGTGTTCTGGTCTGATAACATGACCGTGGTTGAGTGTATCAATAGTCAGGCAGCACGATGCAAATGGATTCTGAGATTGCTCAAGGAAATTGTTTTACTATGTATGCAATTGAACGTGCTCTTTAGGGCGAGACATGTGCCAGGGGTGCTGAATCAGGCTGCTGATGCGCTTTCTCATTTCCGTATGCAGGCCTTCTGGGGTTTTCTGCCCACAGCGGACCCGGTGGCGGCACCATTTCCCGAAGCTCTCTGGTCTCTCGGTGCCCCGAACTACAAAACCTCGTGGGAGAGAGTTTAGCACCCAGGACAAGGAAGGCATATGAAGGGGCGTTCCGTTCCTATTGGTCCTTTTTGGGTTCTGCTAGGGGGGAGCTTTGGGGCCAGGAAGAGTTTGTCGTAAAGGTTTTGCTGTCATTACATCAGGCAGGCAAATCGGTAGCCACGGCCCAGAGGCATCGGGCCGCCATTTCCTTCATGGCACGGGCTCATGGTATCCAGGACCCTACAGCGTCTTTCGTAGTACAGAAAGCGCTGCGTGGGTGGCAACGCCTTGAGGGTCGCAGAGTAGATGAAAGGCACCCGATAGGTCTGGAAAGGTTGGCCCTGTTACTGTCCGTACTCCCTGCGACATGTTCATCCCAGTCAGAAACAGTATTATTCCGGGCCGCTTTTGCATTAGCATTCCATGGGGCTATGCGGGTAAGGGAACTGGTGGCAAAAAACAAGCAGGATACGGGGGGGACTGTGCCGAGAGCACATTCAAGTTAAGGGGGAGACGATGATTGTCTCGTTTGCCAGGTCCAAGACCGATCAGGGTGCGATCGGGGACAGCGTTGTAGTCCATCGGATTCCCAGATCTCCCATGTGCCCCGTCGTATGCGTTGAGGAATATTTGGCGCAGAGGGCGCCATCATGGGGGGGGACCTTGTTGAGACACGCTGATGCCACCCCACTGACGAGGTTTCAGTTCCAGCGGGT
The DNA here is from genome assembly GCF_964263255.1 of Lissotriton vulgaris. Classification (NCBI taxonomy): domain Eukaryota; kingdom Metazoa; phylum Chordata; class Amphibia; order Caudata; family Salamandridae; genus Lissotriton; species Lissotriton vulgaris. The sequence continues at coordinate 1,543,423,988 of NC_141695.1, read as the reverse complement.
GCTTGCAATGGCAATTTCGGCCGCCGGCTTGAACCCGGGCGAGTTTGGGACCCATTCCTTCTGGATAGGGGCTGCTACAGAGGCTACAGCCAGGGGTCTGAGTGTGGAAAAGGTGAAACAATTGGGGCGTTGGTCCTCGAATTGTTACAAAAGGTATGTGCGGTTGCACATGTTGTGAAGCCGAAATCATGTACTCACGCTTCTTGTTTTTGTTTGGTTTACAGTTTCGCAAGCTTACGAGGCGGGGCGGACTGTGCAGTCGACCCGACACCTGGGAACCAGCGGTCAAAGATCACCGGCTGAGGAAAAAGTGGTGTGGGTCATGGGCCACTCATACGTGAGGCGTGCCGCGGACGTATTCGAAGCAGGTGACATGATTCACATGGCTGGGGAATACGGGTACAGGGTGACCTTCTACGGAAGGGGCGGGCTCTGTATTGACCAGTTTCAACCTTTTTTCGAGGGTTTGTTAGGGCGGACAAGGTCACCGCCATCTATAATCATAGTGCATCTTGGGGGCAATGATTTGGTGACCACTGGTAGACGACTACTTCTCGAGGCGATACTATCCACAGTAAGTTGGTTGGCGAGAAGGGTTCCAGGGTGCACGATTGCATGGTCCCATATGATTCCACGAAAGGTGTGGCGGGGGGCTAATTCAGTGTCTGCTATAAATCATTCTGTGAAAAAGGTGAATAACAAGCTTGGTAGACTGTTCCGTACAAGTACATTGCATTCGATTCCTCATGGTTGTATCAGGGGGGACAATATGTATCTAGAGGATGGGGTCCATTTGTCCCGGGTGGGGAATTCTTTACTCATAGGAGACCTCGTAGCCTGGTTAAAGAGTTTACAGCATGACCTTTAGGTAGGAGTTTTGTGGGGGGTCCGGATAGCCGGTCAACTATCCGGCCTGTGGCGGTAAGGTCATGATCGGTGAGCAGTCATTGGAAGATCCCTAGGGGGGGGCGTCACCCATTACGGATGGGAGCGCCCGGGGGGAGGTGGCCATTGGCCCCTCAACGGGGAGGCGGTCCCTTCTAAGGACGGGACGCCTAAAGGAAAGGGAAGGCGGTCAAGGCCCCTCCCTGGATAGGAGGGGCTACGGGCCCCTCCTGGGAATTTCCCGGGGCCAGGACATCTGCGACGGCAGATGTGGTAAGTTGTGTGGGGTGGGGAGGGGGGTCTACGCTACCTTCTAGACACCTCACACGAGTCCTCGGACGACCACTAAGATGGCGTCGAGTTAACAGGGGCCCCCGTCAAGACAAGGGAAATTGGTATGTGCACATGAGGTGCAGTCCTCTGTGCGGCCGCCCCTCACAAGTGAGGGGGGAGTTCTGGTTTAGGGATCTGACACCAGTTACGACCTTGCCGTTGGCCCTTAACGTTAGGATGTACAATTTCAATTTGAAATGCATTTGTAAGGATGTTAGTATCGGCTAGGAGAACCTTTGTATTAGAAATGTGTTAAGGTTAGCCAAAGCATCGGAATGTGGAAATGAAATTGTACATGATATGAAACTGTTATTTTAATGTTTTAATTTTGTTTCATATTTTTAATAAATACGGCCGGGAGGGTAACTCCCTGCCGCCTTCCAAAAGTTCAGAACTGTTTCCGGTTTCCCATTCTTGGGGATTGTGTTGAGAGGGGGTGGCGGGTATCTCAGCCATATGGAAAGGGGCGACCACTCGGTCCCCCCGAACGTATGGTGGAGTGCCCCGACCCCCCCGGGAAGCCATCTTGGGCGGGAGGCGCGTCTCGGCTGGTATGCCCAAAGCAGCGTAGCCGGGGCGCGCTTTTTCCCGCCCAAGAGTGGGTTGTCCTAGACACTGAAGCCGTCAGCCACGCCCCCGGAGGCGGGAGGAGGCGGGTTTACGCCCGCCCGAAGAAGAATAAAAGGAGCGACAAGCCAAGGGAGCATCCTCTTGTTCCTGTGCTCTGAAGCTGCACCTCCCCGCTGCACGTGAGCTCGAGACGGAACGAAGAGCCATTTTTGACCCACCCACCAGCCCCTGAGGACAGCAAGTTGTTTTGAAATAAAGTCATTTGACGTGGTAGTTGTTTTTCTTACAGGTTGTTGTGAATAAAGTTTGTGATTCGGTTTGCAATAAAGTGGATAATTCTTTGCAGCATGCTTTATTAAATACTTGCATCAGAGTTGATCAGTAACGTTTTTAGAGAGTTTATACTTTGAATTGCTTAAGGTATAATTGTCTTTTCCATCTTTAGTAATTAGTTTTGTCGTATTTATTGTTTGGTCGGGCGGTAAGGTCATGATCGGTGAGCAGTCATTGGAAGATCCCTAGGGGGGGGGCGTCACCCATTACGGATGGGAGCGCCCGGGGGAGGTGGCCATTGGCCCCTCAACGGGGAGGCGGTCCCTTCTAAGGACGGGACGCCTAAAGGAAAGGGAAGGCGGTCAAGGCCCCTCCCTGGATAGGAGGGGCTACGGGCCCCTCCTGGGAATTTCCCGGGGCCAGGACATCTGCGACGGCAGATGTGGTAAGTTGTGTGGGGTGGGGAGGGGGGTCTACGCTACCTTCTAGACACCTCACACGAGTCCTCGGACGACCACTAAGATGGCGTCGAGTTAACAGGGGCCCCCGTCAAGACAAGGGAAATTGGTATGTGCATATGAGGTGCAGTCCTCTGTGCGGCCGCCCCTCACAAGTGAGGGGGGAGTTCTGGTTTAGGGATCTGACACCGGTTACGACCTTGCCGTTGGCCCTTAACGTTAGGATGTACAATTTCAATTTGAAATGCATTTGTAAGGATGTTAGTATCGGCTAGGAGAACCTTTGTATTAGAAATGTGTTAAGGTTAGCCAAAGCATCGGAATGTGGAAATGAAATTGTACATGATATGAAACTGTTATTTTAATGTTTTAATTTTGTTTCATATTTTTAATAAATACGGCCGGGAGGGTAACTCCCTGCCGCCTTCCAAAAGTTCAGAACTGTTTCCGGTTTCCCATTCTTGGGGATTGTGTTGAGAGGGGGTGGCGGGTATCTCAGCCATATGGAAAGGGGCGACCACTCGGTCCCCCCGAACGTATGGTGGAGTGCCCCGACCCCCCCGGGAAGCCATCTTGGGCGGGAGGCGCATCTCGGCTGGTATGCCCAAAGCGGCGTAGCCGGGGCGCGCTTTTTCCCGCCCAAGAGTGGGTTGTCCTAGACACTGAAGCCGTCAGCCACGCCCCCGGAGGCGGGAGGAGGCGGGTTTACGCCCGCCCGAAGAAGAATAAAAGGAGCGACAAGCCAAGGGAGCATCCTCTTGTTCCTGTGCTCTGAAGCTGCACCTCCCCGCTGCACGTGAGCTCGAGACGGAACGAAGAGCCATTTTTGACCCACCCACCAGCCCCTGAGGACAGCAAGTTGTTTTGAAATAAAGTCATTTGACGTGGTAGTTGTTTTTCTTACAGGTTGTTGTGAATAAAGTTTGTGATTCGGTTTGCAATAAAGTGGATAATTCTTTGCAGCATGCTTTATTAAATACTTGCATCAGAGTTGATCAGTAATGTTTTTAGAGAGTTTATACTTTGAATTGCTTAAGGTATAATTGTCTTTTCCATCTTTAGTAATTAGTTTTGTCGTATTTATTGTTTGGTCGGGCGGTAAGGTCATGATCGGTGAGCAGTCATTGGAAGATCCCTAGGGGGGGGGGGTGTCACCCATTACGGATGGGAGCGCCCGGGGGGAGGTGGCCATTGGCCCCTCAACGGGGAGGCGGTCCCTTCTAAGGACGGGACGCCTAAAGGAAAGGGAAGGCGGTCAAGGCCCCTCCCTGGATAGGAGGGGCTACGGGCCCCTCCTGGGAATTTCCCGGGGCCAGGACATCTGCGACGGCAGATGTGGTAAGTTGTGTGGGGTGGGGAGGGGGGTCTACGCTACCTTCTAGACACCTCACACGAGTCCTCGGACGACCACTAAGATGGCGTCGAGTTAACAGGGGCCCCCGTCAAGACAAGGGAAATTGGTATGTGCACATGAGGTGCAGTCCTCTGTGCGGCCGCCCCTCACAAGTGAGGGGGGAGTTCTGGTTTAGGGATCTGACACCGGTTACGACCTTGCCGTTGGCCCTTAACGTTAGGATGTACAATTTCAATTTGAAATGCATTTGTAAGGATGTTAGTATCGGCTAGGAGAACCTTTGTATTAGAAATGTGTTAAGGTTAGCCAAAGCATCGGAATGTGGAAATGAAATTGTACATGATATGAAACTGTTATTTTAATGTTTTAATTTTGTTTCATATTTTTAATAAATACGGCCGGGAGGGTAACTCCCTCCCGCCTTCCAAAAGTTCAGAACTGTTTCCGGTTTCCCATTCTTGGGGATTGTGTTGAGAGGGGGTGGCGGGTATCTCAGCCATACACATATAATTGTTTGTCTGGGAAGCTGGAGAGGGGCATTGGGAACTTGCGTTGTTCTGCCTCTGTGCATGCAGTAAATAGCACCTTGACAACACTAGAGTCAGACCATGTATAGTCCTTAGAGTAGTTTTTACATACCCACAATCTTTTGCAAGATTACTTTGTTCTTGTGTTACTGAAACTCATAATCTGATTTGATGTTATGAATCATATACGATTACATTGTTTATAAAGTTAAATTCCCCTGTTCAGACACGTTCGTGGAGCGTCGGTGACAGCAGGAGCGTCTTCGGCCAGAATTTTTTATTTTCTATGGGGCAACATTTGTTCAACAGCCTCCATACTAGAGAGGACTCGCCGTACCTTTTTTGAGGCTTACAACAATCCAGACACTTTTAATATTGGTGTACATCGTGTTGAATGCCTATTGACCAGCCGGGTCGGAAGTATAACCGGCAGAGAGGTTTCAGAACACGGAACGTAAGAGCCGTACAGCCCTGAAGAGTCGTGGGGTCCGCCCAGAGCAATGAAACACGTGTTGGCTGGGCATTTGTTGGATTAAAGAAAAACAGGAAAACACATGAACTTGCATTCGTTATTTATGGGATTGCCTGTACTCAATGTAATTTGACTTGTACACTTGCCTGTGTGCATAGGATAAGATTCATTAAATCCCCCTGATGTTTCTGGAATTATTTTTATACCAATTCAAAAAAAGGGAGGCAACCTGTGTGAGTCAGAACTGAGCATGCAGGAGCCACAGTCCCTGTCTTCTATTGCTGTCAGAGTTGTGATTGTTTATTTGACTTCTTAACAGTGTAATTTGCTTGATCTTCCCCACAGAGGCGTTTCCCTCATGCTGCCAGCCCGGGCCTGGTTTGACATTTTCTCTCCTCAGAACCCTGCCTTTTAAAATGCAACCTTGGCTCTTCATCATGTTTGTGAGAGGCAATATCTAGGGGTATCACTTTTTATCTTCTTCCCGGTAAGGCGTTGAAGGGAGTAGAAGCATATCTGCAGTGCATAGCATTAAAAAAATAACAATGAAATTCTACTCCCTTGCAAAGAGAACACAGTTAATGCAATGCAATGTAAGCCCTTCATATGCGGTTTGATGCACCTAATATAACAATTAATTGTTTGTAACTAAGAAATACACAGGGCTGATCTACAGTATGAATGTAAATGTATTCAAATAGGGCAGAAAAATGATGATTCAAACAAACCAATTGCTGAAGAAAATCTGACCCAATCCTCATTTGTGTAGTTTTTCAAATTACTCAATGGCATAAACTTTGACTGATATTGACCTAAAAATAAATGTAAGCATATAAAAGAAAAAGTCAGTTATCACATTCTTATCCATGCAGTTAATATTAAAAAAGTAGAATGCTTAAATAACTTTGGTTACAACATGTCACAGTGGTAACTGACTTTCACCCAGCCCAGCTGTAGAAAAGTCTACTACATAAATTGTAAACATGGCCTAACACTCTGGGGTCGATTCCGATTCGGGAAAAAACGCTCCAAATAGCCGTTTGGAGCGTGTTTCCCGTATGAATCGTACCCTGCAACGTCCCCAGTATGTACAACGAAGTACGATTTGTTCCAGGAGCTGGACTCCGTACGAATCGTACAGAGACAGTACGAATCAAATCCCCGTACGAATCTCCCTCGGAACCTGCTGTACGCGTCATCTGTACTTTTTGCGGCTGGTTTTTCCGACCCAGCAAGTATGATTCGTTTTGGGTACGCACCTTACGACCCTTTTCCTAAGGGAGCTGAAAACAGACGTAAAAGCAGAGTTTGCCCGAAACGGGTACGGAACGCCCCCCCGGGTACGGTGCGGACCCCCCATGATCGCAGGGGTACGGTGCGTACCCCTGCGATCATGGGGTGTAGGCACTGTACCCCGCGATCATGGGGTGTACGGACCGCACCCCTTGTTCGGAGGGTGTACGGTGTGTACACCCTGCGATCACAGGGGTACGGTGCATACACCCCATGATCGCAGGGGGATGCACCGTACCCCGTGATCATGGGGTGTACGGACTGTACGGTGTGTATGTGATTGTGTGCTTTTCTGTACGAATCGCCCTTACCTGACGTGGGCCGTACGAATCGCGTCCTCATACCCCGGTCCGGATCGTACTCGTCGGGTCGTACAGCATGTTTACGAGTCGTACGGTTCACAGTTTCAGCCTTGCAATACGTACGGTTCGCGACGATTCGGACGGATTCACAAAATACGGATCGTACTACCCGACTCGGACGGACGGGTACGATTCGTACGGAGAGGGCTCCAGATACGAATCATACGGATGTTTTTTTTCCAGGATCGGAATCGACCCCCAAGTGTGCTTGGGGTTTACAGAGAATGCCTTTCACACTTTGGCTTTGGAAATTTTGCAGGTTTTTCTTTAAATGATTTACCTAATAAATTGTTCATCCATATGGCATCAGAGCTCTCTGTACACGAGAGGTATTTCATAAGATTATGTTTCCACAACAGTGGTATAAAAACTATTGATTTGATGACTACTTGAAATACCATAACAATAGAATATCTTAATCTCCGGTCAAAATAGATACTTTGTCGAAATTTGTTAACAGATAAGGGCCATTATCCCAGTGGTTTGTAAACAGCACAAAGGATATATAAAAACAACATCAACAAGCAGGTAACTATGGGCCCGATGTAGGTCGGTGGGTAACGGCCGAAAATCGGTATTTTCGGCCGTTACCGATCGGTAAAAGGGTGACCGGTATGTAGGGGGCATTATTTTACCGAAACGGTAAAATTACCGAATCGGTAATTTTACCGATTCAGAGGCACCCAGATGTAGGTGGGACTCTTCTGAGTCCCAAAGGCCTTACCCAATCGGTATTTTACCATCAAATCCAATTTGATGGTAAAATACCGATTCCGGTGTGCATGCACATGTGTGCATGCACACCTATGCCATGCGACAGGCAGACCTGCCCTTAGGGCATGTATGCCTGCCACATGGCACCGAGCCTGTTTTGGGGGTGCCAGAGGGTGTCAAAGTGACACCCCCTGCACCCTTGTGAAAATCGGTATTTACTGATTCGGTAAATACCGAATCGGTAAAATTACCGAATCGGTAATTTTCCCGATTCAGAGGCACCCAGATGTAGGTGGGACTCTTCTGAGTCCCAGAGGCCTTACCCAATCGGTATTTTACCATCAAATCCAATTTGATGGTAAAATGCAATGCAATGCATATGATTCTTCATGTTCAGATTCATGTCCAAGGTGATTCCGAGAGATTTGGCAGAGTCTATAATGTGAGGAGAGCACTTGACGGCTGTAAGGTGTTTCATCCAGCGGTCTATCTTGGGTGTTTGATTAGGCATTGATATGAGAAGGAATTCCGATTTGGAGGTGTTGAGCAAGAGGTGGATCTCAGTTAGCCAGATTTGAGTGTTAGTTAGGGTAGAATTGAGTAAAGAAATGTCTTCATAAGCGGTGATTTTCAGGTAAAGTTACGAGTCATCAGCATACATGTGAAAAAGAGTATTTGTGGCATTTAGTAAATTTGCTAATGGTTCCATGAATATGTTAAAGAGCATGGGAGATAAGGCAGACCCTTGTGAGACCCTCATGGATACTGTAGAAGGTTGGGATAAGGATTGATTCACCTTGACTCTTTGGGATCTGTTACTATAACTGATAATGAGTGCAAAGCATTTGCCATGTGCCCTCATTCTAATGTTTGTGAAGGATTATTTTTGTCAGCGATTACTATGTGTAATGTTCACAAACATTAAGATCACTGGAAAAAAATATGCACCAAAAGGCATTCATTTGAAGGAGTTTTTAAAACAACACATAACATTCTCTGGGGTGTGTGCGAACTGCAATTTGATGTTATGTTTCTGAAAAAAACGGTTTTAAAAGCCAATCAACCATTGTACCATACAATGCATACATTATCTATGTCACTTATGAGCTGGCATCCTGCTCAGAAGAGGTGGTTAAAGATCCAACTAAGGAATTATATTTTCTTTACCAATCATCATTTTCGTGTGGTTCAATGAACTTTAAAAGCAGGGTGTGTTTCTTTTAAGACAGAAGGCTTATATACAAGCACTGTGAGCTGCAGGAGTGTGACTTTTTTGACGTGCCAGCGGTGTAGAATGCAGACCCTTATCTATGAGGCCTCGCAAAGCCACCCTGCATGCCTTTTCATGGCCTCGTAGATATGGTGTATGAATGTTGACATATTACCTAATTTCCAACATAGCATAAATCTGGAAATGTGTAAAAAACTTGCCCCTTCCCAGGGGTGGCATAACGGGGGGAAATACCTTCATTTCTCCTCTGTGTTTCCACTTTCTATGCGCGCTGCATTCTGCAGCATACATAGAAATAGGAATGCACGTCTATTTATTGTTTTTGTGCAGGAAGGTTTCCCTTCAAGCACAAAAACAATCCTTCCCAAAACGTGACACCCTTGCACCATCGTACAAGGGTGCCTGTGCACAGCGCATTCCTGCCCTTTTCTTTTGACGCAGGGCAGCACAGCAGCACTGCCCTGTGTTAAAATCTGGTAAATGAGGCCCAGAGTATTTTAGAGCTGTCCTTTGCAAGTTGCAATTGAATATCTTTTACCTTCATATGAGTGCTGTTTGATTTTTCCACTACTGGCATTCTAGTTGAAATGGCCTAAGAAAACATTTCAAGTTTTATTTTCAAATTTAGCACCTTGTAACGGGGATTTTAGAGCTCTGCTGGCTGGAAATGTTTTATTATTTAGTACCACGTTTAGCAGTGGCACTTGATTTCACTATCTTCATGCAGATGAGATATTAATTCTGCCCTTGATTAGCAAACACTAAATCCAGCCAAGCCGCCAATCATGCATTTGCTTGGCTGAGCATGGGCATTACTGCCTATTTTTCAAAGAGAATGTTAATGATTGGATTGTTGTAGCAATTCCTATTGCTTCTGCTTTGCTTTGACCCTGGATGATTAGAAGTGAGCACAAGCACTCCTTCTCAACGTCCTCTCATTTCTGTCAGTGGCTCTTCAGCCTTTACATCTTATTCCACAGTCTTTACATGCAAGCGATAGCTCAGCAGGTCCTGTAAATATTTACAATCACTTCTTGTGAATGTAGATACCTGTGGTCCTTTATTTGTTCTAGCTGTAACCCATAAATACATTTTAAAGTATTGGGGATTCTTTTCCTTCCATTATAACAAACATATTTAGTGTATATTGTCCAAAGGTCCCTTCTTTCCCAGGTAAAGTGTTTTGGACTCCCCCATTTGCTGATTTGGAACATGGTTGTTAAGCTCTCTAAATATTCTGTAAAACTGATGAACTCAGACGTTGAGATGATCTGAGATGTTATTGATAGGTTAATTAGGATTTGCAGTCTTGTCCGTTCCTAAGGGCAATGGAATGGGAGGCGGGGTCATGCTAGTACTGAGTAAGATGTATAGCATAGGTCATCAATGTGAGTGGTCGGGTAGATTTCAGTATATCTGATTACTTGGAAGGTCCATTTACATTCAACAATTAGCACTTTGTTAGTCTATAGCTAGGTTTGACCTTACTCACATAAATATTTCTTGCACCTTGCTTAGCCCTTTTTCTGAAAAATGAAGGGGCATATTATCAATAACGGCGTTAATAATATCGCTGTTTTAGCGGCAGAAAACTTCTACTAAAGCAATGATAATGGGCTTGATAATATGCCCTGGAGAATTCCAATAGAAGCCCCTGTTTACATCAGAACATGGACTTCTATTGGAATTCTCAAGGGCATATTATAAAGCCCATTATCGCCACTTTAGCTGCAGTTTTGTGCTGCTAAACCGGCAGTAATGTTTAATGCTGTTCTTGATGATATGCCCCTAAGTGCCATTCAAGGCTAAGTGAGGGACAGAGTAATAAGGGTACAGTCATTAGAACTCCCACAAAACACCTTAACACCTATAAACAAACACATTTTGGAGTACTTGACATAGGACTCCTGTAGTACTCTTTTTACGAAATGTTAAATGGGATCAGTGACTAAAAATCGAGGGACAGTATATCGACTGTCCAGAATATCGATGCCAAAATATCGAGGGACAGAATATCGAGTTCCTATCTACAAACAGGTAAGTACTAAAATATCAGTTACAAAATATCGATGTTTAAAATATAGTTAACTAAATATCGAATTTTTTAAATGTATTAAAAATTATTTAAAAGTAATTAAATCATAAACACAATTAAATAAAACATAGTTAAAATAATGTAAAACAGCTTAAAATGTAAAATTAATAATAAATGTAATGTAAAAAACATTATTTTTATTAACATATATATTTGCTTAATGATATTATAAAATAATTATTATTCTTAATTATAAAATATTTAAAACATTATTGAAAATATAATTACGGATATATAAATAAACCTGTTATATAAATATAAATATAAATAATAAATAATAATTTAAAGATTTAAAGTAGCACTTTTTCAGGTAAATAATAATTTACACTACATAAAATATAACAACATTAAAAATGTTGCATAGCTAAAGGAATAAAATTTGTATTTACACTCCAACAAGTGCAAAAGTATAGAATTTGTTGGGGGTGGGTACGAATTACTATTCCCACTCCAGTGAGTGGAACAGCAGGGAAAGTGTTGGATAGCGGGTGGTTAAAAATTACTATTCTGACTCCAGCGAGTGGAAAAGTAGGAGAAGTATTGGATAGCAGGAGAGTAAAAATTATTATTCCCACTCCAGTGAGTGGAACAGTTGCGAAAGTGTTGGATAGCGGGTGGGTAAAAATTACTATTCCCACTCCAGTGAGTGGAACAATAGGGAAAGTGTTGGATTGTGGGTAGGTAAAAATAACTCTTCCGACTCCAGCGAGTGGAACAGTAGGGAAAGTGTTGGATAGTGGGAGGGTAAAAATTACTATTCCTACTCCAGTGAGTGCCACAGTAAGGAAAGTGTAGGATAGTGTAGGGGTAAAAATTACTATTCCCACTCCAGTGAGTGCAAAAGTAGGGAAAGTGTTGGATAGCGTAGGGGTGAAAATTACTATTCCCACTCCAGAGAGTGCAACAGTAGGGAAAGCATTGGATAGAGTAGGGGTAAAAATTACTATTCCCACTCCAGAGAGTGCAACAGTAGGGAAAGTGTTGGATAGAGTAGGGGTAAAAATTACTATTCCCACTCCAGAGAGTGCAACAGTAGGGAAAGTGTTGGATAGCATAGAGGAATAATTTAGTAGACCCAGTCCTACATTTTAATTACAATTAATTTTAAAAAATGTGATTTACCTTCCACTATTTTCCAATATAAACATCACCTCCAATAGTCTATCATATTATTAAATTAACATAATTAATTAACATTTAATTAGTTAATCACAATTAACAAGTATAAAATACTTTGATAAAATGTTATATAAATATTAATAAAAATGTATTTTCAATAAATGTAATACACACCAGACTCCCCTATGAACACTCAACAAACTTTTTAAAAAATGAACATAATTACCATATTAATACATTAAGTATTAATAATTCATATTTAATTAATTACCAATTGATAAAAATGTACATAATTTACATATTTATCAATTAAATACAAACTTGTAATAATAAATTTTTAAATATGTAATAATAAATGAATTAACTTAACCACCAATATTAATTATTTACCATAACATTATTAATTAATTAGTTTAAAAAAAAATGAAATTAAATTACTTCCCACCCTGTTCCCCTATAATTCCACAACCCGCTATGGAACTAAAATTCCCAAAAAAGTATTACCACTATAATTATTAACCATAAAGTTATTAATTGAAAAATTATTATTTTTTTAATTTAAATAAATTAATTCCTACCCTATTCCCCTATAAACCCACAACCTGGTACAGAACTAATATATGCAAAAATTAATTAACAATATTATTATTAAACAATAAATTAATAATTAATACATTATTATTTATTTTTAATTTAAATTAAATTACTTCCCACCCTATTCCCCTATAAACCCACAACCCGCTACGGAACTAGTAAATGCAAAAATTAATTAACATATAATTCATTATCTTAAAGAAATTGTAACATATATTAAAAAAATAATTTATACTTTCAACACATATACTAACATATAATATAATTTAAAAAATCAATAATGACATTCTATATAATAACATTCTATATAACTTATTTATTTATTTATTTATAGAGCGCAACATTTATCCCAGGGGATATCACAGCGCTAAGGATTACGGTGATAGGTGGGGTCCATGGGGTTGGTTAATCAGATATCATTGTTTGGGAAAAAGGTGTGTTTTGAGTTTTCTCCTGAAGGTGTTGTAGTCTTTGGTCAGCCGGAGTTCGGCTGGGAGCTCGTTCCAGTGTCGTGCAGCCAGATAAGAGAAAGTACGGCCTCCTGTTCTGGATCTGTTTATTTTATTTGTTTTAGCAAGAGCGATGTGTTGCGATCTTAGTGGTCTGGCGGGGGTATAGAAACGTATTCTGTTCTAAAGGATCATAGGCCCATGTCATGGAGTGTCCTTTGGGCATGTCCGAAGAGCTTGAAACAGGCTCTTTGACCATGGGCATCCAATGAAGTTGTTTTAGGCACTCTTTTGCTGAGCTGTGTTTGTCTTTGTTGCATACTAGTTTAGCTGCGGCATTCTGCACCACCTGCAGTCGTTTAAATAAGTAGCCTGGCATGCCCACGAAGAGAGCATTGCCATAGTCCAGCCTACTGACTAGCCGGGCCTGTGTGACTGATTTCCTTCTTTCCCGGGGGATCCATGGGAAGAGCCTGCTTAGATGTTTTAGGGTGGCGAAACTTTTCCCACATAGAGTTTGTATGTGGGCCTGCATAGATATTATGTCGTCAATAGTAACGCCCAGGTTTTTGGCACAGTGCTTGGGTGCAGGGGCATCTCCCAAATTGAAGGGGCACCAGGAAGTGTCCCAGATGTCTTTGGCTTCCCTGAGGAGCAGGATCTTGGCGTTGTCTGCATTTAGTTTTAGGCAGTGATCTGCCATCCAATTAGCCATTTTGATAAGGCAGCTGTTGAGTTTCGTTTTGATATCTTCATGCCCCTTCCCTAGAGCGATTGTAAGTTGCGTGTCATCCGCGTAGGAGCATACACCAAAACCCAATTTTGTTCCAATTTGTGCCAAAGGTGATACATAGGAATTTAACAGCGTGGGGCTGAGGGATGCTCCCTGCGGTACACCGCATTTCAGTTGTTTAGGTTTGGATGAGAAGGCTCCTAGCCGTACCGTTTGCGTTCTGTTATGCAGAAAAGAGCTGAGCCATTCAAGGGCTTTTCCGTTTATCCCTTTTTCTTGTAGATTTTCTAGTAGGAGTTGGTGAGAGACCATGTCGATTGCTGCCGACAGGTTCATCAGGATCAGAGCCACAGCTTTGCCTTGGTCCAAAGAATTTCTGATATTGTCCGTGATGGCCAACAGTGTAGCCTCTGTGCTATTAGTGGCCCTGAATCCTGTTTGGGAGGGGTCCAACAGGTTATTATCCTCTAGGTGTTTCGACGGCTGTCTGTTAATCAACTTCTCCAGCACTTTAGAGAGATACAGAAGTTGAGAGATGGGTCTATAGTTGACTGGGTTTGTTACATTCGTGCCTGATTTTTTTAGTAGTGGGGTGACTGTGGCTTGTTTCAATGTCTCCGGGAAGACAGCTGCTGCTAAGGAGTTGTTAAAAAGCTGTGTGATAGCTGGGGTGAGGGTGGATGTGAGCTGTCTAAAGATAAAATGTGGGCAGGGGTAGAGAGGTGACCCGTATTAGATTTCCTTATCAGTTCTAGCAACTTCTGCTTCTGATATCGGGGCAAAGTTGTTCAAGTTAACATGATTTTTAGGAGGAGAATCTGATTCTTTCCTACTGGTCGAGATCATTGAGGTGTTTACGTTAAATGTAGAGTGTATTTTCTCTACTTTATCTGTGAAAAAGTTGCTGATCAATTCACAATTTTCTGTTGAGGGGTGCAGTGTTTGGGACATGCAAGTGTGTTTGCACAGATCTTTTATGATATTGTATTGTTCCTTGACGGAGTTGCTGTTTTCGCTTATTCTTTATGAATAGTGTGTTTTTTTTGCATTTTTTATGGCTTGATTGTAGGTTCTAAGCACAGCTTTATAAGCTGTAATAATGACATTCGATATTACTTACCTATATGTCGATATTTTTTCCAACTATATTATGTCTAGTCTATATTCTTAAATAACCAAACAGGAAGCCAATACTGAGTCCTACTGTACCACAAGCTATTGCAAAAGACTAAAAACCAATGAACTTTTAGCCATGTGTTGTATTTAATCCCTCATCATGTATTTATTTTCAAAGCTTTCAAAGAACAAAAAACACAAATTGTTTTTATAAATATGTGTGACACCTAAAATCCTGAAGAAGACAGACGTGCACAAAAAATTACCATGAAATACACAAAGTTCAAACAACCTCTTTCATACTCGTCACCTGGAACGTAACCTGACTCAACTCACACTCACATTGACAATCAAGCCTTCAAAATCCCCCAAAAACAGACATAAAACACAAAAAAGCAAATAGAACCTATGTCAAAAACCTTGGGTCAGTTTCAATTATATGTTATACAAATTTTGCAGGGGTACATCTAATTTACAACATCATCCCCTATTCCCAATGCTAAATGTACATTTCTGCTCAGAACATTAATAATACATGCTCATTTTGACATAGGATACCACACAAAAGGTCGACGCGTTTCGAACCGGACCCTTTGTCCGATTCTCATCAGGACCACAAAGAAAATCTGAAAGAGGAAAAGAACATTCCCTTACAATCTTATTCAGTATATCAATGATAACATTGAGACACCCCCCACCACAAGCATTGGGGGCCCCCTACCTTAGTTTTCAAGACCTCGCTTCAGTCAGATAAACGAAAGTGTGCACGACTGTGAAAAAGGGTTAGTAACAGATTAGTTTATGCTTATTGGAGCCTGCTATCAAGCTTGTTCTGGTCATGGGAGTTAAATTTACCTGCAGGGCAGCGGGTCATATCTGTTGAAAGAGAACAATTTCTTGATCGTGGCACTAGGCTGTGGGACTCGTCGGGTGTCTTGAAGTTTGTAGTTTTTTCTACGGCTGTAAAACAATAATGCAATGTGCTGAGTTCAACGCTCAAAGGTCGCAGCTTGTATGCAAAAAGGTCGAGGTGGCATAAAATTACCTTCAAGGATAGCCGCTAGACTAAGGTTTTATTTTCCAAGTCAAAAGGAACGGCGCTGGCGGCGTCTCATTTCCGACATGGGCGGTGAAGACAAATCTCGGGTTGCGAGTCCCTACTGGAACCAGTGTCAAAATATATTGACTTTTGCTTAAAGCCACTCATTTCATCAGTTCCAGAAAATATACAGGACATGACAACTTTTATTAACAGACTGGCACACATAGAGTATGATCCATCGAGGCAACTACTGGTTACAATGGACGTGGTTGCCCTATATACTCAGATTTCGAGGTCTTGGGATGGTGGTAGACAATGGACAGCAGACCGCCACCACTGTATTTGCAGTCCCAAAAGTTTTTGTTTTCAAAGCAGTGCATGTTCCTTAAAGGAACCCATGCTGCTTCAAAAAAATATATGTGTTCTGTTTTGGAAAACATCATGGGAAGCAGGCAGTGATCACCTGGACCATTATTCGCCCAAGACCGCCAACATGATTCTATTTTTAAATTAGTTACCTAGGGGCATATTATCAAGAACGGCGTTAACATTATCGCTGGTTTAGCGACAGAAAACTGCCGCTAAAACGGCAATAATGGGCTTGATAATATGCCCTGGAGAATTCCAATAGAAGCCCATGTTCACACCAGAACATGGACTTCAATTGGAATTCTCAAGGGCATATTATCAAGACCGTTATCGGCGCTTTTTAAACCGGCGATAATTTTTAACGCTGTTCTTTATAAAATGCCCCCAAATCCCTTAAGGTGACGGTAACTGTTTAATGGTTTGTGACCAGAATTTCAACTGCAATCCATTGATACATAGCATGCTGATTCATAATTAGGAAGGAACTCCCCTGTTACAGCTGTTCCTATTTATGGATCAGTAATTGGAAATGGTTTTGTGAATCGAAAAACCTGCTTATTTTTGAAGAAATAATGCATTTTGTGGACTCAAACCCGATGATTTTAGAGAAACCAATCGCAAAATACCTTTCTACATACATCTAGTCTTAAATTATGGAAGGGATATGTTTCCCGCTCCTCCTGTGTGCTAGTTGTAGCTCATAATTTGATGTTTCTTTTTTCATTAAGAGTTCTGCAACCTATTATGTGAATTATACACGAAAGAGGCATTCCTTGCTGAAAATGGTCAGTTTTAATATGTGCTGCAGCTTCTTCAGTAATTAGCACTCCAAAGTGTGTACCCATCATAGTGCAGTAAAAATAGGGTTGAAAACTCCGCCCCTGCATAATTTAAAGCAAGAGTACAAATAGCTGCCCTAGCACAATTTATCAATCCTCACCCCTTTCAATGGAAAATATATATGTGCTAAGTCTTCCTGGAAGGTGTGTGCTTCTGTTGATGCATGGCAAAAAGTAGTCAGCCCATTCTCTGAGTAATTTAACTCACCATAAATAATTTGAGCCCGCTGTGTAATTCAAGTTCCATACCTGCCTCTGGGAGGCGCAAAAGAAAGCCTATTTAGAATGGCCCGGTCTATACATGCAGCTTTGGGAAAACGTAATTTTGTGCATCGGAATTACATTACCTCACTAAACTTTGCATCATACCACTATCACTTTACAAAGTACAAAAGTGTTTTCTACATACATCTATTTCAGGGTTTGTATTTACAAAATTATTAAAACTCCCTTTGTCCTTGATGCTGTCAAAATGTCAGAGCCTTGCTTGACATGTTGGGAAAAGGGGCAGCTCCCTTTTATTTGGTTACTTATCCTTGGAAAGAAGAAATTGTAATCAGCAGGTTTAAGCTTTATTTATCTGTCATTTGTGGCAGGCACAGTTTGTGTTCTCTGCCCAGAACACCGGCATCAATTATATCTAAGGCGTTACCAGCAATGAAAACGGACTAACCTCTGAATGATGATATTGACAGATTGTGTTGTTAGTCCGCCTCATATGTTTGCTGTGGGTTGTGCCTCAGACCTGATGATCAGTAGTTCATGTATATCAAACACCTGATGCAAGAAAGAATCGAGCAGTCTGCTTTGATGGTGTGTCGAGAAAGCAGGAAGATCAAAGCAAGCAGAGTTCCTCGGTTTTTGTACTTTAAACTGCGTTCCTACTGACTCTTATAGTTCAAAATTTAAATCTGATAAAAGCAGATTTTCTTCTATAAACTAGGGCCTTCATTTGCGGCATTTTGGCATTGGGCAGCGCAAAAGACACCTTACGGAGCTGCCCTATGCCAAAGTGAAAGGGGAGGATTGTACTGCAGTTAAGCAATGCAATGCATTCTTCTCCTTTCTGCCTGCACAGAGGCCATTTTGGCAGCCTAACGCCAACGTAGGCACCATTGCACCATGGTGCATAGGTACCTCTATAGCAAGCAGGATTATTTTTGGTAGGAAGCGGCTCCTTTCTGCACAAAAACAATCATACGAGGCATTTTCTCTTTCTATGGGCCTCATTTATGAGAAATGACGCATCGCTGCGTGAAATCAGCGATGCGTCACTTCTCAGTGCGCACTCCTTACGACATTCCTGATGCGTCATATTTAATGTATAACGCATCATGTCGCAAGGAGTTACAGATACGTCAGTATTTCTGACGTATCTGTAAGCGCAAAAGTGACGCATTGCTGGAGGGTGTCACAAAAGTGACGCAACTCCAGAAATGCGTCCTTTCACATGGGGCAAGCCCCATGTGAAAGGGCCTGCATCAGTCTTACGCCTGATGTGAGGCAGGCGCAAGATTTTGATGCAACGGCGTCCTAAAAGTGACGCACTGAAATCTCATAGATTTCACTGCGTCACTTCTACGACCCTTCCTTGCGTCAATACGCCCCCCCTTGCATACATTATACCTGGTGCAGGTATAATGTGGCGCAGGGGTTTACAAAGTGACGCATCTACCTAGATGCGTCACTTTGTAAATATGGCACAACAAGGCACATTTTTTACGCCACTGGTGCATCACAAAAAGTGACGCACAGGCGGCGTAAAAGTGACGCACAGCCTCAAAAATGAGGCCCTATGTGTTTTGCAGAAAAAACGGATTTCTCCACATTACGTCTCACCTCGGAAGGCATACGAATTGGTTCTTCCTCAAGTCTACATCACTTTATAAAAGTAGGGCTTCATAAATCTTTATGAGAGCCATGCGCTCACATAAAGATTTATAAAGCCACACAACGCACCCTGTGCGACTTTGAGTGGCCTCATAACTTATGGGTAAGATGACGCCGACCAGAATGGCCCAATCCTACTACAGAGACTCAAGTAGTTAGTTTCAATAGCAATGACATCCAAACTGTTTTGATGTGCTCTTTAAAGTGAACAATTGTTCAGTGGTTTTAGTGACAGTGATATTAGACAAATTGTGTCATGAGATTGACCAGAATTCTGTTGGCAGTTCCATTCTTTTGTTATTATAGTTAACAATGCTGTGGTTCTACTTTATCTGTGCTATCTCTTCTAGCCTCAATTTACTGTAATGCATTTCATGTATGATTTAAGCCTCTAAGCCTTCTCTTTAAGAAGAGAATGTGCAGAACCTCAGGCATATTTCTAGGTTCCTATACCAAGATACCATGAGCCCAGGCCCAAGAGGGCCTTCACCACCTTCAGTGGAGAAAGAATTGGTTGTTTGATTTATATTAGTGTCTAAACACATAGATATATACATTTTCTGCAACAAGTATATTGCAATGAAGGTACATGGATACATGGTATTGTTGATAATCACCGTCAATTAGTACAGCAGCCAATTATTTATTAGCTCACAAATATTCACATTCTTTCCTTTGCATGCTTCCACAAGGGCCAGTAATTGTTTGAAGTGTGGTTAATTTTGGAATACATAAACCATACTGCAATGTGTTGTGGGTACTGAAAAGTTGTATTTTTAGATTCTCACCAAATAGCTTTGTATAGTGAGGGACATGAGGCCTCATGATTTGTCAAAAGTTGCTTCTCCATGGGAGCAAAGGTTCATGTGTTGACCAGAATAACTTGGCGCAGCAGTTCATCATACAGAGGTCAATGACACAAACCATGTGTACATTTATTGGGTGCTTCATTTTATGAAATCTACAATTTCAAGTGTTTTGTGCATATGTCTTATTTTAATATTATGCACTAGCCCACTGCAAAACTTAAATCAGCTTTGCATCATGTTCATGTACTCATATGCAATACAGTGTTTAATATTCACATATATGTCCAAGAAATGTACTAATATTTCTCAACCAGATATAGATGTTATTTTATTGCATATTATGCTTAATAAGTGTTGCTGTGGTTTCAGAATATCGAGACGGGAATATCAAGGTCATATAATATGGCGTCTAGAAAATTGAGGACCAAATATAGATTGGTAAGTATATTTAAACTTCCTACACCTAAATCCACATATACATATGTAGACAGTCAAAAAAAAGGATATTATATATATATATATATATATATATTCACAGAAAAAACCATAGGTTATAGTGGATATATAGTTAGGAATTTGCATTTACAAAACCTTGAAAATTCAATGAAAAAACCATTGGTTTTAGGCCATATATAGTTAGGGATTTGCATTTACAAAACCTTATTTTACTCGCATAAAACCATTGAAATTCCATATATAGTTAGATGCGCTAACTATATATCGCGCACCCGCAATCCACTGCTGATGATGTCACATATTACATCATTCATGACATGGTCAGTGACATCACTGATGACATCACTGACTCAAGCGTTGCTACTGATGCTATGCAAACCAAAACTGGTTTTCAGTTTGTACATTTTTCTAGATTTTTCAATCCAAGTTTGGTTGACTTTGTAGAACGATGGCTTCAAATTTTCAACATACGGTGTGGTGGCGCTGACTGGGAGGGGGCGCTTCGCTCCTGCCCCCTCCCCAAGTAAGATTTTCATACGTGAAAGTACGTTAATGGTTTTGGTCCCTGAGTTGCTTCGATGTCACTGCCATTCTCAAATGGCATAAGTTCTGGATGTTGGGTGCCATAGTTAAGAGTTCTGAGCAGTGCTTGTAACACTGTCTAAAGCTTATTTCCACCTACTGCAGCTTCACTATTCTCAAAGTAAGTGAGTGTCGTTTGTGGACCTGACTGCATTAGAAAACAATGTGATATGTTACCTTCCTAAACAGCTTGACGGAGGCCCCTGAGGGTCGCCAGTAGGTATATATAGTTAGGATTTTTTCCCTATGGGATTTCTGAAAATTCTATGTCTAATAACTTTGGCGTTTGTGGACGGAATCGGCTGAAATTTTCAGGAAAATGGCACATTTTGTTTCTGAGCAGCTCCTGGAAATTTGGGGGGGTTTCGTCAAGGGGGGGCTGAGAAAAAAGGGGGGTCCCAAAACGCGTTTTTAACATTGAGTTTTCCATAGGGCGGTTGGACTCACTTTTAGCTCGAACGGCTGAATGGATTTGCACGAAACTTGGCAAAATTGTAGGGACTGTTAGCCCGATGTGCCTTTGCTAGGTCTCAATATATGTGCTTCAGTGGATTTTGAGAAATTAACGTTTAAATCAAGATATGTATCTGTAACAGCGCTCCGGGCAGCGATCCAGTTCGCGTACTTTTCGCTTATCGGAACTATGCGAAGCGAAGCTGATTGGCTCTCCGGTGTCTGTCAACATTCTAAACAGTCCGGTGCGGCCGCCATCTTGTCTCTCGGTAGGATCGAGAGATAAGAGGAGGCCAAAACAAAGGGGGAAATTTCGATAAGGGGGCATAGTAGATCCTCCCTGACCCCCTAGGTTTTATGTGGAGGTTGTAAAAGGTTTCTGCAGGGCAAAAAAAAAAATTATTTATGCGTGGTGAGCTCCTAGTACGCGAACCGGGAAGCGCTCTGGGCAGCGTACTATAAGGATAAAAGAATGATAGACTTTTCTAATACTGTATGTTAATTATTTGTTGTTTTTGTTGTTTTTTTTTTGTTTTCTTTATTTTTAATTTTTTTTTATTATGATTGTGTTTCATACTTTATTAAATTTTCTAACATTTCATTGTCAGAAATGTCATAATTTATTATAGGGTGTAATTTTTTTTCATTTTGAAGCAGGTTGTCCACTGCTTCAACACATTGTAGAAGTTCGTGGTCTCTACTGTCATCCATAAAGTCATCAATTTTGTCTTGGCTGCTCTCCTTCAGTTCAATTGAAAATGTAACTTGTTGTTCGCCTTCCATTTTGCCTGAAATTTTGAATAAAAAAATATATATTAGTAGAGATTGGGCACTGTTGGGATTAATTTTAGATAGGTAGTTTTTATCAGTGAATTTTTCTTTTGGCAGTGTATAGTATCAGAGTGGAAATATGACTATAAAAAAGTGTATGTAATTTAACGAAGAGAAGCCTAACTCCATTCCTAACTATAACAGAGAAGTCTATCTAAGTCCATAACTACTACAGAGGGATAGTGTATATGTATCAGAAAAAGTCTACCATATCAAGTTATAGTGCACAATATACTTCATTTTTAAAAATAACAACTTACCTTCAGAAACAAGTTGAAGTCTTAGGTAAGTATTGAAATGTGATGTACAACAAGAAGTAGCAGTCAAAATGGCTGTGTTTTCTTCTCTTCCTTTATATATATTCAGGTATATAACCAATCAAATATCAGGTAATAAAAGTAGAAAATGAAAGTAAGATTTTTATTGGTTGTCAATTCCAACACTTCAGATGTGTTTTGTGAAGTAATTTACCTCAAGGTATTTAGAGAGGTCTACAGGCTTAATGGCTAAATGGAATTTCAATCAAATTTGTGAAAATGAAAGGGATTGTTATGTAGTATGAGCTAATCTATATTTGGTGAGAGTGTCTCCAGTCCTTTTTCTGTGAATTACTTTCCCACCTTTTCTTTGGGCCGCTTCCCGGGAAGCAGTTTAGTCCGCGAACTAGAAGCGTAACGGGAGTCCACCATTTTGTGTTTCGGTCGAGTTAACATATAAAATGGAGGTTAAATAATGTTCAGAAAGGGTAGAAGGGGACACGGTACAAGTATTTTGACCCCCCAGGTTTTCTGAGGGTGGCTGAGGAGGACCATATGTGCGGAGAAAAAACATTTTTAAAATAATTTTGGGCGGTTAGCTTCCAGTTCGCGTACCGGGTAGCGCTCTTTGAGCGTAGTTTGTTGAAAATTACAGAAATAAGTTAGAGAAAAGTATTAATTGTGAGTGATCAGATGAAGGGTAGCTCTGAGAAGAGCTTTTGGGTTTATGTTCCATTTAGGTACTTATAAGTAGGTACCAATGCACAGTCTTAAATTCAGAATGAAAATTCTGTTGCCCTCATCTGAGAAGTGAACTCCATCTCCTCTGTAGATATCTTGCATGTAGTAACGCAAGTTATTATTGTACAGGGAGCCCATTCCATGGTCTCTCATGAAAGCTGAAACAGATTTGTTTACATGCTTCCTCGCTTTCTCAATTTGTGGACCAAATTGGTTGGACCACCTCCATTTCTGTCTTTGGCATATATTGGAATATACCAAGGCAGTTTGAGGAAAAAGTGCCATTAATTGCTCAAAGGTGTCCTTTAAAAGCATTTCCAGACCTACTCCTGTTAAAGTGCCCAAATCATTACCTCCACAATGCACTATTAACAGGTCAGGTTTTGGCAAATGCATAAAGGTTTTCACCAATGGTATCAATTGGTGACATTTTAATCCTCTTTGGCCCAACCATTTAATTTCCACATCTTGTAAATTGAGGTTGTGTAAATTTCTGTTGTCAGCATACCTTTGAGCCCAGTGGATGTAACTATGTCCAACAATCCAGACGTTAAACATGGTGGGAGAAGGTTGTGCTGCAGTCAGATGAAGTGTGGTAATGAAAGGGCAGTTGAAACAGTAGGAGTTTGTAAAGAAAAAAAACTGTGGATTTCCAATGCTAATGATTCATTAGCAGTGATTGGTGCATTTCCATTTCTGAAAACAGAAAGTTAGGGTGCATGGATGTGTTCTTGAAACATGTAATTTCAATGGTCAAGGAAGAAACTTTTAATGAAAGATTGCACTGGATACGCAGGTGCACTGAGAGTTCAGAGTTCAATTGAAACATTGTTGTGTGAATTTGCAAACATGAGAAGTCTTCCAGGAGGTCGTTGCTATGGAAAAAAGGCAGAGAGGGCAGAGGGGGGAAGGGTTTTGATTTGAAAAAAGTGAGGGAAGAGTTATGATTGGCTAATATGAGAGATATGTGAAATGAATATCTGTATTTCTGTGCTTTCAATAGCTGCAGCCTCTGGAGTGCATCCTTTTTCTTCTGCTGAAGACAATTTGGTGTATTTCTGAGACTGTTTTTAAAATCCAAAAAGTATTTGCTAAGGTGAGAAAATATTTATTTATTTTAGATATAGAATAGAATGATTTAAGGAGAAAATGATGAAGAAAGCTGTGTTTTAAAACTGTGGCTTTGTCTGTAGTGATATAGAAATAGATTTTGTTACTTTGAGAAATTGTATTTGCATATTCGGTGTAGGATTCTGGCATGTAGTAACTCAAGGTATTGTTGTATATGAAGCGCATTCCATGGTCTCTTATGTAAGCTGAAACAGATATGTTGTTTTTAAAAACCATTTTGAAATCAATTACATTTCTGGATATGTACTGTTAGAGCTTCATAGGTTGTTTTGGGTCATATTTATAAGGCATTTGAGTGTCTTTGATGTTATTTTTTCATTTTTAAATGGAAAGC
The DNA here is from genome assembly GCF_964263255.1 of Lissotriton vulgaris. Lineage (NCBI taxonomy): Eukaryota > Metazoa > Chordata > Amphibia > Caudata > Salamandridae > Lissotriton > Lissotriton vulgaris. Next base: position 1,543,399,676 of record NC_141695.1, on the reverse strand, counting down.
ATTCCTCATGGGGCAAGTGTCTTGTAAATACGCTCTCTCCTGCGCTTGGCAAATTTAGATTTTGATTATGGGAGTTACATAGCCATGTTAATAATGTCGGAAAAATGGTGCTAGGGCATTCCAGAAAACGCTTTCGTGTGTCTCAAGGACATTTTCAGTCATTTCCTCTTGAATGCAGGTATACAATTGATTTATATGCTGTGTTTAAAAACGATTCTTTTCTATGATGTTATTTTTTCTCTTTTAAATGGAAAGCGTTCCTCATGGGGCTCTGAGCAGTTCTTAGTCATGTTATCCAATGGGAGGTGGATAACATGGCTAAGAGCATTTGCTGAATAATGCATGAATATCGTTGACTTTTCAGCGTTATTCATGCACTGTGGCCGTTTTTTTTCGCATTTGCGAGCAGTTCTTAGCCATGTTATCCAATGGGAGGTGGATAACATGGCTAAGAGCATTTGCAGGATAATGCATGAATATCGCTGACTTTTCAGCGTGATATTCATGCATTGCTACCGCTTTTTATCGCTAAGGAGAAAATGATGAAGAAAGCTGTGTTTTTAAATTGTGGCTTTGTCTGTAGTGATATAGAAATAGATTTTGTTACTTTGCGAAATTGTAATTGCATATTCGGTGTAGCATTCTGGCATGCAGTAACACAAGTGTGCTTGGCAAATTTAAATTTTGATTATGGGAGTTACATAGCCATGTTAATAATGTCCAAACAATGGTGCTGAGTAGTTTTTAGCCATGTTATCTAACATGGGCTTCGATTGGATTTCCACAGAGCATATTATGATGCCCATTATCGCCGCTTTATCAGCCGTTTTCGGCCGATAATGCGACGATAATTTTAGTGTTCAGGTTTGATAATATTTCCCTACATTCGCAGGGCTAGGTGATAGGCTGAGACCAGCCTGGCATGTAAAATGGCTGCCGTGCATGACAAAATTGTGGCATTGTAAAAAAGGCAAGTTGGCGCAGACATTGTGTCTCAATAAGGATTCATTTATAACAATGTGGTATTTTATCAAGCCTGTGCGCTTCAATTATCGCCGCTTTATCGGCCGAAAACGACCGATAAAGCGGCGATAATGGGCTTGATAATATGCTCTATGGATTTCCAATCGAAGCACATGCTAGATGTGAAGACATCTAAAATGGGCTTCGATTGGAATTCCACAGAGCATATTATCAAGCCCATTATCGCCGCTTTATCGGCGATAATTTTAGCGCACAGGCTTGATAATATGCCCCAAAATATTTTATCGCACTGAGAAATTGGTGGTCAACACTTCCTGATTTCCTTCGAATCGAACGTTAACAGACGTCACGCAGCAAAAAAAAAAAAAGCTCACGCACAGCCGCTGGAACACATGTATCAACATATATGAGACTCCTCAGCCACTCTCAGAAAATATAAGGGATTAGGATACGTCTCCCGCACCTCCTTATTCCTAGTAATTTAATTAAAACGAAGCACAAAATGGCGTATTCTCGTGCAGTTTGCGGCCCAGTTCGGTGTTTGGGAAGCGGTTCTATCGTGAAAAATATATATTTTTTTATTTTCCCCAGGGGACTCCCAACAACATTCCTAGGGGGTCAACAGGGGTATACTTTGCCCCCTTTCATTAAATTTCCCCTTCGTTTTTCACCTCTTCTTCTCTCTCGATCCTACCGAGAGATAAGATGGCGGCCGCTCCGGACTGTTTAGAATGTTGACAGACACTGGGGACCCAAGCAGCTTCGCATTGCAAAGTTCCGTTTCGCAGGTGGGAGCGTATTTACAAGAAACTTGCACCATGAAGAACGCTTTCCATTTAAAAAAGAAAAATAACATCATACACAGTCATATGCCTTGATTTGCTATGTTAAATAATAAGTAGGGCATTAAGTTTTTGATGACTGTTATTCATTTACTGTTTGGTAATAGTGGTTATTAACATTTTTTATTATATTTTTCAACAGATTCAACTGCAGATTCTTTCATAGTTTGGAAAATGCCTACAAAAAATAGAATTAGAAAGGCTCGAAAACGTCAAAGACAGCACGGTGATGTTTTATTGCAGCAGTCCTCTTCCCTAAATACTTATCAAAACACCAAGAAAGCTCCGGGTAAGAGCACAAAATCTTTCTTAAAAAATATTTGTAGTAAAAAAAGTATTTATCGCCAAAATGTTTCAGTTCAGAAAAAGAAGAGTAATTTAAATGGAAAGGAAAGACCCATGAAAAATGTTACTGGTAGAGGAAGAGATAACTCTGTGCATGATAGTAGAAGGAAAGAACAGTTTAGGGACATTCGACAACGAATGTTCCGTAATAGGATAATAGTTAATTTAATAAAAAATATTAAGAAATGCAAACAGAAAGCGGCATTTTATAAGAAGAAGAAAAATGTCGAGAAAATTATTGATCATGCTTTTGAAATTAAGCGAAAGTTGTTTATTTTGGTAATCAATAGAATTAGGAAACTAAGCAAGGTAATTTCTGTTTTTAAATTAAACAGTAGATGGAAGAGAGTAGTAAATCGTAGCAACTTTTGTGAAGTTTTTTCCGGAGAATGGATGCATAGTTCAAGTTCTGAGGCATTTTTTAATGAGGAGAGTTATTTTCAGGATAATGATTTGGTGCATGCAGTTGACATCAGTGGTCGAGCTTATGAAGTGAAGGATGGTTGTCCAGTTGAAAAAGAAAAACTTGTGACAACAGAGACAGAAGAGGCGCTAAGTGATGAGGTTTTAGGAAGACGTCCTAAGGCTCCTGTGTACATTTGGAAGTGTAGTTCTATTTGCAGTGTGCGACAGGTTTCCATCAATTTGCTTTGTGATTTTATACGGACATTTAATAAGAAAAGTTTGAAGCAGAAAATGAAGTTGTTGCAAGATTTAGATCCTTGCAGAGTGAGACAAATAACAGGTTTGCGTGGTCATTCACTGGCTTGTCTTTCCAGGAGAGTATGCCAGAGTGTTTTTCATCATTTCAGGATGCTAGCAGTGCATCATAATAAAGTGAGAAAATTAGTGAGAATGTTGTATTATGCAAAGAGTCCAGCAATTATGCTTAAACAATTATGTGCTGCTCTTTTGCATGGTTCTGAAATAGATGTGAAGAATATTTGTGAAGAAATTGAGTTTTATTACTTTAGTAGTAAAGATGAGAATGTTCAAATTGACCCTGAAGTAGAGAGTAATGTGGAAGATAATGTACAGGTTTACAGTACAGATAATTTTCAGAAGGAAATTGCCACGTTTCAGATGAAATCAAGTGAGAGGCCTAATTTCACTTGTGTTTGTTGTCGACGCACTTATTATAAGAATCAGACTAAGGTAGTGGATTTATATGCAAAAAGTGAAAGGGAAAATAATAGTGAATGGAAGGATTTTGCCACATACTTGATGGTAGAAAATTATTTTGATTTGGGATCGGATCAACGTGTGTGTACTTATTGTTGTAATAAATTAAACCAAAACCAGATGCCTGCTAGGGCAGTTCATAATAATCTTGAATTGGTGGAGATTCCTTCGGAATTGAAGGATTTAAATACTTATGAATCTATTTTGATTCAAAGTATCCATCCCTTTCAGGCTATTGTAAGAATGGAGCCAAAGACAGGGAAGTTGCCTCCAGCAGATTTACAGAGAGGATTAAAGGGAAGAGTTGTTTATTTGCCTCTAGATTTGAACAAAAACATTAACACAATTGGAGTAGAAGAAGTGGAAGAGGAACCTCTGGTTATCTTGGTTAATGGGGTTCCGACAAAGAATAAGAAAATATGGCAAGATTTAGTGGATGTTAGGAAAGTCAAAAAGGCAACAGTGTATTTGAAGAAAAATAATAAGTATTATAAGAATGTGTATGTTGCAGAAGAGGAAGTAAGTGATGAAGAGGATAGCGATTTGTGTGCTGGCCAAATTGAGAAAGTAGAGGCCTCTAAAAGTGAAGAAATATATGAACATTATAGTGTTCATCCTTTGCATTCCAAGGAAGTCATGGGGAATGCTATTGATTTGTTTCAAATGAAACAAGCAAAAGGGAGTCCCATTAGTGTTTGGGAGGAAAGTTTGGAAGCTCGGTGTTTCCCACAGCTATTTCCCACAGGTCGAGGAGGAAGATATGATGAGCGATCTCATCAAATTCCTGCGTCTGAATACCGGACTTTACGATTGTATGGAGAAGATCCTAGGTTTCGTCAATGCATTCCCTATTTGTTTCATCTCCTGTTTGAAAGCGATCTGTCTGGACTGTCATATGCAGTGAACCACATCTTAAAAAGTGGTATACAGTTGCGAAATATCTCGGCAAGAGACTTTATGCATAAAGTCAATGTCCAAGATAGTATTTTGGATTCTCACTTAATTAATCTCATGGCGTGTCAGCGTGGTACTAATGAGTACTGGTACCGTCGTCATGGTGATTTAAAATGTATGCTGAGGAACTTAGGAACTCCGACATGGTTCCTCACTCTGAGCTGTGCCGAGTATGGCTGGGAAGACTTACTTGAATTTCTACGAGAAGCAAATGGAAATATTGAAAACATTGAATTCAAGACACCTGGAGAACTGTGTTCTTTGGATCCTGTGAATGTATGCAGGTACTTCAATCATAAATTTGAAGCTATGATGTCTTTCATCACAAATAAGAAGAATCCACCTCTTGGAGAGGTGTTGGATTTCTTCTGGAGAAAGGAGTACCAAGCAAGAGGTGCTCCTCATATACATATGTTGTTGTGGATCAAGGATGCACCTAAATTTGGAACAGATCCCGATCACTTAGTGATGAATTTCATAGAACAGTATTCTACGTGTGCTGTTCCAAACGCAACGGAGAAGAAAAGCCTAAGAGAACAAGTTCTACGTTTCCAAAGCCATCGTTGTGGAAAGTACTGTCGTCGTAAATTCAGAAACAAGGACAAGTTCTACACCAAATGTCGTTTCAACTTTCCACGGCCGGTGATTTCTAAAGGAAAAGTGAACAGTTTGATGTCTTCACTACGACATAATGTGACGAGGAAATCACCCAAAAATACATACAATTTGAAAAGGAACGAAGAGTCCAAGTACATCAACGACTACAACCCAGTGATTTTGTCCATGTGGAATGCTAACATGGATATACAGTTTGTGGGTGACAACTGCATGGCTGTGGCTCGGTATGTGACATCTTACATCACCAAAAAAGAAAAGACAGAACTGAAGGATATGTGGGAGGACATTTCCCATGAAAAGAGCCTCAGCAAGAAGTTGTACAGTTTCCGTCTGAAGATGTTGTCGCATCGAGAAATCGGAGCTTACGAATGTTCAGATCGATTGTCTTCAGCAAGTCTCTATGCCAAATCTAGGAGTATCGTTTGGGCGAGTCTTGGTCTTGCTGCAACGCGAAATCGAGTTCTAAAACCTGTCCGGGAAATTGAGTATTTGGCGGAAAAGGAGCCAAACAGTACCGACATTTTGAAGACCAACATGTTGGATACATATTATCCAAATCGAAGCAGTCACCTTGAGAATGTTTGTCTATATGAGGTTCTCCAAAATTATATATTCAAGAGGAACATCAAAGAAGATATTGAGAAAGGAGTGTATGCTGTAATTGGAAGTGAGGGATGTCTGGTCAAGCAAAGAAAATGCCAATTAGTAAACCATCGAAAATTGAGTGGCGAATCTCAAGAAAAAAAGGAGTTTTTCTATTTAGCACTTTTGCAACTTTTCAAGCCTTGGCGTGCAGAAGAGGAACTGCTTGGAGATTTGCTCTGTTACGAAGACTCTTTTAATGCAGCCAAGGAGTCCATAGAATGTCCTGCTTTTCCCAAATATCAAGAAATGCTAACTTTGGAAATTGAGCAGGAAGCAACGATTGCAGCCGAGATTGCCAGAGACAGTTCTCAGGACAGTCAGAGTTCTGTTTCATTGAGTCAAGATCCACTTGGAGGACCTATTATCGAAAATGAAGCTGCCACTGCTATGAATGAAGTGGAAAGAGCCATGGCACATGCTCAGGAGGATTCAGTTAACTTAGAAGACTTGGAAAAACAACTCAACTTTGAGCAGAGGAAAATATATGATGAAGTTACCAAGGAAATTGAGCACGGATTAAGTCATGAGAAGAAAGAGTGCTCATGTACGTCGTTGAAGCCTGTCCGACTGTACGTGAGTGGAGAAGCGGGAACTGGAAAGAGTTTCCTCATTAAAGCAATTTCTTGTTATTTGCAGGAAAGGACTGAGTCATCGCTGTCTTGTGTTGTCACCGCTCCTACTGGACTGGCAGCACATAACATTAAAGGTATTACTTTGCATCGTCTACTGATGCTGCCGGTGGAGCATGACAACAAATTACAATACAACAAGTTATCTGGAGATGCTTGCTGTGAAGTTTCAAGAGTCTTGAGGAAAATGAAACTACTTATCATTGACGAAGTAAGCATGGTTTCCAATGTCATGCTTGCCTTTGTGCATTTGAGAATGCAAGAAGTACTTAAAACTGAATATGATGTGTTATTTGGTGGCAAACACATCATTGTTTTCGGAGATCTTCTGCAGCTGACACCAGTAAAAGGTCAACCTGTGTTCAAAATACTCACGCATGAAGATACCAGGAAGTGCCTAGGGAGCATTGGCAACGTCAATATATGGTTAAACTTCAATTATGCTGAACTGCATGAAAATATGCGTCAGGCAAAGGATGAAGATTACAAGAATATTCTACAAGATATTAGAATTGGAAAAGTGACCGAGCATGGGAAAGAAGCTTTAAATGCACGATTACTGTCAAATTTATATCCCAAACAAGAGATTGTGCCTGAGAATATTTTTCAGAAAATTACTGAGAAGAAATCCGGGATATGTCTCATGCCAACTCTTGCAGAATGTGCCATCTTCAACAACAAAATGTTGAATTTAGAAAAGCAAGAGATTGTGAAACTTGAAGCTATCGACAAATTAGAGCATATGGGATCAACAATTATTTTGTCAGACAATTTGAAATCAAAATTGGATTCATTAGAGAAGACTATATCTAAAACAGCGGGTTTTGAAAAGACTCTGAATGTGTGTTTAAATTGCCGAATCATTTTGAGAAGGAATTTACATGTAGAAAGAGGTCTGGTAAATGGATCAATGGGTAATGTTGTTGATTTTGAGAAATACAAAAATAGAGATGGAATAGAATTTTTAAGAATTAAATTTGATGGCATTGAGGAAGTACAGCAAATTGGTCGTTGTTCTGCTAGGTTTTTGCTTGTTAAAGACTTATATGTTCGCCGTAAACAGTTTCCTGTTTGCTTGGCATATGCGGTGACAATCCATAAATCGCAAGGTTTAAGTGTAGACTGTGCATTGGTGAATATTGGCAGTTCTGTGTTCAAGGAGGGTATGGCATATGTGGCATTGTCACGAGTTAGAACTTTATCGGGATTGTACTTGATTGACTGTGATGTCACAAACATTTGTGCGGATCTAGATTGTGTTAAGGAATACAATAGGTTAAGAAGAGAGTATGCGCCACATTTGCCTCAATATCCTTTGTTTGAGAAACGTGTGGTAGGCCAGAAACGTAGAAATATCAGTAATAGTAGGGAGGTTGTTGCAAAAAGACTAAAAGTCAATGAACCGAAAATTGTTAGCAGAAAGAAAGTGGATTCTGTTGAAGATGTTGTCGGTTTTCAATTTGAAAACAGTTCTGGTGTCAACTGCTATGCAAATGTAGTGGTTAATGTTCTCTTTTCACTAGAGAGTTTAAAAGAACAGATTGTGTTCAATTCGGAACAAAGTTTATGCTGCTTGTTGAATTCTGTGTTAGAGAAATGTAGCACTGATCGAACAAAAGTAGAAAGTGTGTCTGAAGTTCGTTATCTGTTAGATGAATGTTCAGGTCAAACAGACTTCTCTGAAAATAATCAGCAAGATTGTCAGGAGTTTTTAATGTATATGCTTGATGTATTGCAAGATGAGGGTGTAGATGTAGATCACCTGTTTGGGCTTTCTTATCAATGGCAGCATGACTGCGAGAACTGTATGGTATCAAGTACTACTAGTGTAGACTCAGAAAGATTTATATATTTAACTTTGCCAGACAGTAAATCAGTGTCCTTTAATAAGCTAGTAAATGCAGCGGATCACAACATGGAGTGTAGCCAATGTAAATGTGATATGATGTCAACATTATTTATACGTAGATATGGCCAGTATGTCATTTTAATGATCCAACGATGTAGGCCTGATGGATCAAAATTGTCAACTTTAATAAAAAATTTTGTGGCTTCTCAGCTGTCAATATCAGGGAGGACTTTTGTAACTGTAGCAATTATCTATCACGATGGTCCATCAACAACATCAGGACATTATACAGCTTACTTAAAGTCTGGAAACGGCTGGTCATTCTGTAATGATTCCGTTGTAACTTTAAAAAAAAAATTGCCGTTTGACCTTAAAAATTCTTACCTGGTGTTTTTAAAACCAAAATTTTAAGTAGAGGGAATGTAAGTCTGCAATGCTGTCTAGATTAAAAATCCAACTATATAAACCTGATGCAAGTAAGTCTGCTTCATAGTAAGCAGTATCAGTGTCATAGGAAAAGGAGAACATGAGTGACAAAGAAGAGTAAGATATTAGTAGTCCAGGATTGTGAAAATAATCTCAAATATTTTATTTTTGAAAGTTGCGAAAATAGAAAATGTCGGGATTTGATTGGAAGAATTACAAGACTTGCGAATCGCGGCAACATGAGTTGGCCTAGTGGAAACATGTGATAGAATGAGAGAAGTCTTTTTTTCTATGTAACATATTTTACGTATCGATGGAGGTTTTCTTTCAGAAAGTGGCGGGCTGAAAATATTTATAGCACAACAGAGTGGATGCTGTTTATAGGAGATCCTTCGACGTCATTGAAAGTAAGTTAATTTTAAGGAGTTTTGAAATCAGATTTCTTAGGTTGTATGGGTTTTTTAAACACAGTCATTTTGATTGTGCTTTTTTTTCCCCGCTGTTACATGATGAATATCTTCAAGTCACTGATTTAAGTGAAATTTGATACATTCTGAGAACAGCAAAAATAAACCATTTAACATGTATAATTAATGTTATGCTTTTTGTACTTATGATATACATTTAGAAATGTGAGGTAGATATGGAGAAGCTGAGTCTTCTGTAAGTGTCAATTTTAATGCTTACAGTGCTGTACTTCTGGGTACTGTTTTTTTTTAAAAAAAAAAGAAAAGAGGCCTCACCTCAAAGAAAGCTCTTGAAAGCACACATCTTATTTGCATCCTAAAACAATCATTTTAAATGTTAGACACAATTTTATGATGGTTTTACATCTCTTTTGCGCTGTTATTGCATCACTATTGTGAGACATAAGCAATGCAAAAGAAGCATCATATTTCAAAATAGGCCTCATTTCATCAGCATGAAGATACTGTTTGTTGAAAATAAATATATTTAGGATTGTGTAGGGGTCGTAGAGAAGTAGAGGTTTCTATAAGTGTCAAAGTTGTTTAAAAAGTGTTTCTTCTTGAACCTTTTCCCTTCTTTTTTCTAATTTTTAAATACATGTTTTAATATTTTTGGAAATGTTTGTTCTCTCTTTTACAGATTGAATGTATGAAAAAATTTCTTTAAAAATTAACAAGAATTATAAGGTAAATGTTTTCTACTTTTTTAACCTGCATTCCACTGCTGATGATGTCACTGACTATGTTATGAATGATGTAATAAGTGGGCATGTTTTACTGCAATGGTAGGTCTTCACATCTGTTATCTCGTTAAAAAAAGGAACAGTAAGTTTAAGGATAGGAAACAGACAGTTATGTTACAAAAAAGACAGCTATAGGACGTAAACAAAAAAAACTGTTACTCGCAATCCACTGCTGATGATGTCACTGACCATGTCAAAAATAATGTAATATATGACATGATCAGAAGTGAATTGCGGGTCACAGTATCTTTTCTTTACTCCCTAGAGCTGTCTTTTTTGTAACATAACTGTCTGTTTCCTTTCCTTATACTTACTGTTCCTTTTTTTAAAAAAAAAATTTTTGGTGCGCTCAAAGTTCGCGTACCGGAGTGCGAACTGGGAGCGAACTAATAGAAATAGAGCTTGGCAGAGTTCAAAGAATTCTACCAATTTTTTTTAATAATGGGGAGGTAGTTCTGAAAAGAACTTTTTTTTTCTTTTTGTTGTTTTAAATTTTTTTTATTACTTTTCTGAACATTTTTTATATTTTTTTGTTTTTTTCTGAACATTTTGTATTTTTTTTTACTTTTTGGGGGGGAGGGGGGAAACAAAAATGATTCATCGAAGAGGGCTCAACAGGAGCAACAAAAAAAAGATGAATTTATTTTTTGGGGCGTTTTGGACATGCATGATTTTTGATTGCTCTCATTATGAGAGTTATGCTACTTTCGCGGTAGCATAATAATTGATTGCACCACACGCACATTTGTTTCACTTCCCCCATGTCCATTTGAATATTCGGGATCAACTCCCTTGCTTCTGGTCCCGAAACTTCTGGCACGACCGATCTTCTGGCTATTGCTGGGGAATTTTGTTGTTCGTCCCGAAGCTGAGCAGCACTATAGTTATTTGGGTGCCACCTGCTCATGTGCCTGTGCATAGTGAAATTCCCAAAACTATATTTTTTGTCCGTCCCTCTCGAAAGGCGATCATCACAGATACGGCAGAAGACATATCTGGCGTTCACTTTCTTTTGTCCTGGTGGAATTTAAAAAAATTGCCAGATGAAATTTTCCTTCCTGTTGTACCTCCTGGGCTCCTCTGGCAAATATTCAGGTTCTTCCTCCTCTTCCTGATCTTCCTCTTCTGGAAAGATTGGTTGAGTAGGTGGTCCTTTTTTTCCATGAGGAGATGGAGGTGGTGGTGGAGGAACACTACCAGAAGCAATAACTGAAGCCATTTCTCTGGAATGTAAAATGGTCTTTCTCTCACCAAGATGAAAGTCAGAGTGAGGAAAGAAGGAGGGGTTTTCATCATTTGGGAAAAGCCAAAGTTCTAAACCAATGAAAAGTGTTAATTTTAGATCACATGACCTAGTATTACATCATTAGGAAACCAAAAGTGAAATGAACTAATGAAAAGTGTTATTATCGAGTCACATGACCTGCTGTCTTTACGTTTCGCGCTTTGCGCCGCTATCCAATCTGCTTCCGGGTCCCCTAACTTGGCGCGTCGGATAACGTATTACGCGACAACGCAAAACGTCATGATAACGTAACAGTTACGCTTAAGGAACGATTACCGGCTCGCGCACCAAGTCGCGGCTTTGAATTCAGCTAACGGGAAGCTGACCAGTTCGCGGACTAGGAGCGGAACAAAATTTTTTTTTTTTTAAATGTATAAAAAACATGTACAATATATTTTATGATTTAAAGAAGAATACATTTTACAGATACAAATATTAGCTTTCAAAAAACCATTGAAATTCAATGAAAAAACCATAGGTTATAGTCCATATATAGTTAGGAATTAGCATTTACAAAACCTTATTTTACTCGCATAAAACCATTGAAATTCCATATATAGTTAGATGCGCTAACTATATATCGCGCACCCGCAATCCACTGCTGATGATGTCACATATTACATCATTCATGACATGGTCAGTGACATCACTGATGACATCACTGATCACAACATCCAGTGACTGTATGTTTCTGTAAAGTTAAAATATGTCTTACATATTGAAGAATGAGTGGATGTGTAAGTGTCTGGATGAAGGATTTAGTAGGTGCATGACTGACTGTATGAGTGAGTGATTAAATGTGTCTCACTGAGTGCATGGGTTAGTGACTAAACTGTCTTAATTTGTGCATCATTATGTCTGTTGTTCTGTAAACTGCTGCATGTGTTGATCAGTAGCTATATGAGTAACTATATGGGTTATTCATTGGTTGCCCAAGTATTTGTATGGGACACTGAGTGTGTGTGTGGGTGGCTGGGAGGTGTATGACTCTGTGCATAGATGTGTGAGCAGTGGATTCACTAGATGTATGGGTTCAAAAGTGCATGTGGAAACAGCTGTATGGGCGGTTGACTGTGTGCATGAGTCTATTGGTGAGTGAATGGATATCTCAGTGCTACATGTCAAAGTAAGTACATATGTAAAACACAGTACATGTGAGAGTTGACATATATAAATAACTGTGCATGAGAGCCAGTGAATGTGTGAGTGGCTGTATGGATCATTGTGAACTTGTATCAGGGATTGTATAAGAGAGTAAATGTGTGTTAGTATATGTTTGAATAAGTAAGGTGTGTATAACTGTATAGTTGAGGAAATGGAGGTGTGATTGATCCTTTGCATGACTGACTAGGTGTGTGGGTAACTCTATGGATGTGTGACAGTCTGTGAGTGCCTGTTTACACTGAGTGTATCTAAGGTTATATTAGAGTCTGAAGATGTATTATCACATAAATGATATCATCAGTGATGTAATCAGTAATGTCAAATGAGATGTCATCAGTGATGTCATCAGTGATGTCATTTGAGATGTCATCAGTGATGTCATCAGTAATGTCAAATGAGATGTCATCAGTGATGTTTTCAGTGATGTCATTTGAGATGTCATCAGTGATGTCATCAGTGATGTCACTGACCATGTCATGAATGATGTAATATGTGACATCATCAGCAGTGGATTGCGGGTGCGCGATATATAGTTAGCGCATCTAACTATATATGGAATTTCAATGGTTTTATGCGAGTAAAATAAGGTTTTGTAAATGCTAATTCCTAACTATATATGGACTATAACCTATGGTTTTTTCATTGAATATATATATATATATATATATATATATATATATATATATATATATATATATATATATATTATAAATTTTCCCCAAGATAGTACTCCTTATATGCTAATACTGGCTATATGTATGGCACTATGCCACGGTCATTCTATACCTTTGAAAAGCACTCTTATTAGGGCACTTGACCCTGTACTTTATGCTTAGGGATACGGCCCCTGCAGCAGTTGCGCTATCTAGAATTGCTCTATCATGGCAGAGAAAAGCGCCTGCGTGTGATACACGCATCACATCCTACCGTACAGAAACCAAGTACTTAAATGTAAGCAGGAACTTCTCATGAACATGTGTTATGTTAATATTGAGTGGCTTTAAACAATATGAGTTATTCTTTGTGTAATCACTAGGATGTATCAACATTTTTGACTACCAGAGTTCATATGTATACTTAGAAATGGCCACCGTGGTTACTAACACCACTTGCCAATTACGAGTCTATCGTTTATGTCAGCAGCTACGTAATGCCTCCTGTTTGCTGTGTTACTTTGTGTGATCAAATCAGCTTCTCAGACAAAATGCATAACCTTACAATTAAACACTGGTTCATCTTCTGAGAGTGAGTCCTTCTTTTAAAAGACGCTGTGTGGATCTAATATTGCCGGGAGACCTGCCCAGTGTGACTCACCACCTGCCTACGGGCCATTGACTCCGGAAATCAGGGTCGCTTGTGGATATATATGTGTGTGTGTATATATATATATATATATATATATATATATATATATATATATATATATATTCACTGAAAAAACCATAGGTTTCACACCAATTATAGTTAGGAATTAGCATTTAAAAACCTATTAAATTCACTGAAAAAACCCTAGGTTTCACACCAGTTATAGTTAGCTGGAAATTTTACTGACATAAAACCATTGAAATTCCCACGTTATAGTTAGTTGGACTCACTATAACTTGCCCGTGCAATGCACTGCTGATGACGTCACATATTACATCACTCATGACATGGTTTTTTAATAGCAAATCTCTTTCGGTTTGAAATGTAATATTTTTTATAATGAATTTTATATTGTATATTTATGTAATGCTATATTTTTATGTTTTTTTGCCCTGGAGCACTCCCGGGGCGCGTAGCGATGCGCTTACCGGTAAGCGCAGTTTTGCAGCGCACCGGTTCGAGTACCGGTGACCGCCCCGTTTGCACTATTGCCGCGAACGAAAACATCATTGTGACGTATCGCGTGATGCGTGTTATGACGCACGGCGTAGGCGCACCCGAAAGCACCGGAAAACATACGATTGCGCTACGTAAGAGCCCCAGGGCGCGCCCTGACGCGCTTACGCTAAGCGCCCCCGGGCGCGCCCCGGGGTGCGTAGCGTAAGCGCATCAGGTCTTGTGACCTGAAAATAACACTTTTCCTTGGTTCAGAACACGTTTGGTTTCCAAATGAGGAAAGCCCCCACCTTTTTTCCTCATTCTCACTTTGTTGTTTGAGTGAGGAAGACTTGCTTCTATTGTTAGAGAAATGGTTACAGTAGCAGCAGCAGCTGGAGCATCTGCACCACCACCACCACCACAAGGACCACCACAACATCACATTGGTGGTCAAGAAGAAGAGGAGGAGGAGGAGGAGGAGGAGGAGAGAAGGCAGAAAAGGCATTTCCTGCCTGAAGACAATGCCCCATATAAACCTAAGCAGCACTTTATATGGGAGTTTTTTTAAATCCCAAGGGGTGCAAAGAAGGTAACCGCTGCAAAGGTGACTTGTCTCATCTGTGGCGCTGTACTATCCAGGGGGAACCCTGCAAAAAAATATTCAGTTTCAGTTTCATAAACTTTTATTCGATTATCAATTGTATAATCATAAAAAGTACATACAATAGAAACAGCTTTTCAGCGCATGAATGAGTTTAAAAATAAGTCGAGATATAAAGAAACATACTAAGAATAAAATTTGCAGTTTTGTATGCTTCTAGTTAGCTTAGAACATTTTGACGTATTGTTAAGACTGCTTTAAGAAAAGTCACTATAAGTTTAGCTTCATGTGGTGTGTTCAGAGACTGCAAAAGAGAAACGCAGAATAGCATTGTCTATGGCCACTGGATCGGAGAAGTGGAAGTTTGTAATATTTGCAAAATAAAACAACGTGGATCGTTGACTGTTGGGAAATTCCATCACATGGACAGTTCATCAAATTGCGGGACCAATTTTGAGTTTCCGGAAATGAAACTAAACGGAAAAAGATGTTAAAACGAAGTCTTGTTAATAAAAATTTTTTGTGGTTTGATAAGAAATACGTCAAATATGCTTGTATGCCTTTGCAAGATTGTTGTGCACATATTTTTTCGTTAGATGGTTTTAAGATCTCAGTTTGGTTCCGTAACTCCCTCAAGTGACCCAGACACATTGATTTTAATTGTTTCCTGGAAATATCTTCTATCGAAGCAGGATCTTCGAAGTAAGACTCATGGTCCAGGTCTTTGAAGAAGTTCCATATGTAGGTTAGCCAAAGGAATTTTTCGCCAGTTTGTCAAGGCTAAACAGTCTGTAATAAGGGAGCGAGTTAAATGACATTCGGGGTTGGTCCATATTCGATGCCACAGTAAAATTGGCTGGCAGCGAATAGTGTCAACAATATATTCCATACCAAGCTCACAATGCGAAGCTAGTATCGGGGAACTTTGAGGGAGGGCTAAAATGTATTTTATGAAGCCATTCTCCGTTACTTGTAGCTGATCTATGCGTCCATAACCCCAGACTCCAGCTCCATAGGTAGCCACGCTATGGCACTTTGCATAATATATGGTCAGGAGTTCGGGTGGCGCTGGTTTTCCCAGTTTCCTCGAGAAAGAAATCAATGCCGATGTTGCCCGACGGGAGCCAGTACACATCCCTGTCTTACTCCCTTCGTTATTTGAAATGGACGGGACAGCTCACCACTGGTACCAAATCTTACTCGCCCTACAGCATTAGAATAGAGTTCACGTAGGAAGGCTATTAATGGGGGGTCCACTCCAAGGTCACTAAGTATTTGCCAGAGTTTTGCATGTTGAACGCAGTCAAATGCCGCACTTAGGTCGACATAGTCAAGGAAGATGTTACCTCCTTTGGCGCCAACATATTTTCCTGCCAGAAGGACAAGATTAAGGGCCTGTTCCACGGTCCCAAGCCCCTTCTGGAAGCCATATTGCAGGTCGGTTATGATGTTGTTCTCCCGGGCCCAAAATTGTAAACCGTCCAGGAGTACTCGACCCGCGATCTTACCCATGGAGTCCAGAAGGGAGATTGGTCTGTAGCAAGCAGGGTCGTTGCGGTCGCCTTTTTAAAAAATGGGTAAAAGGGTTGATGTCGACCATGACTGGAAAAGCCCGACCGAGGTTACAGCTGACATAACCCGGGTGATTAGCTGTGACCAAAAGTCTACATTGTGGAGGAAGATGTCCATTGGAACACTGTCGGGGCCAGGAGCCTTGCCAGATTTGGATGCCCTGATTGCTTTGATAACTTTGCTGAGGTGGAAATGAATATTTATCGGGCAGATGTTGTTTCCCACTGAATGGACCTCGTTTGTTACTAAACCGTTAACTACTGCAAAGTCCGGAGGTGGGCCAAAGATTTTTGAGAAGTGGGTGACCCAATCTTCTTCGGTTACTGCCACATCTAGGTTTTGGGTTTCTGTGCTATTGGCCAAGAAAGGAGATCTTATGACTTGCCAGAATGAGGTGCTGTCCTTTCTTTGGGTGCTGTCGTGTAGTTGTGACCATAGTTCTTGTTTGATTTGTTTTTTACGATCCCGTCTGGCAGAATTATATGCTTTTCTTAAGTTGGAAATTTCCTGGGAGTCTCTCGTGGGTCTATGTAAGGCTTCTTTAAGGGATGAAAGTGCCTTCCGACAAGCGGTGTCAAACCATCTCGTGGTAGGGGACTTGTTGTTCTTTTTTAGCTTGACAAATAGTTCATTCCTTATTGTTTCTTGGATGCTTTGGAAACTACTAACGATTATTTGAGGTGACGTCTCCGAGGACATGCATTCAGATATCCAGTGTTTGGATTTTTCAAGGACCCTCTGCATCGTCTCTTCTGGGTCGATCTTAGCCCATTTAACCGTGTAGCCATTCAGTTTATTCATGGTGAGTGATTGCTGGTTAAGAAGGCTCGGCTTTGCAGAGTGGCCATTTACCAGTTTGATGATGATTCTTATACTGAGTGGATAGTGGTCACTCGTTGCGTTAGACCCAGTTTCAAAGTTTGCTAATTGCCCTTTAAGTGAATGGGAGGCTATTATGTAGTCTATGGTTGTTGAGTAGCCTCTTTCATGGAAGGTTGGTAGAAAATCCTGCTGTGGGTCTACTAATTCATTCACAAAATCCAAATCTAAGGAAAATATAATGTCATTCAATTTACTTCCACTTGCCGAGTGCACAAAGTGGGGTATGGGGTTGCCAAGTTCGTTTTGCAGTCCACAAGTTTCTCTTTTGTGATTTGGGCACAAAGGGAGATTGAAATCGCCACCCCAGATTAAATGAGTTGTAGTTTTGTTGTTATCATTTTGCAATGAAGTTAGGAATGTAGCAATCTCTACTAAATTTGACCAACAATCCGAGGTGCCAGAGTTATAATAATTGGTGAAAACATAATTATTACCATTAGTGGTGATTATCTGCATAATTTGGTATGTTGGAGACTCCTTTAACAGTTTCGATCTAAAGGGAAGAGTATTGGCGACATAGATCATGAGCCCCCCCTTTGGTCTGCCCATATTTCCCTGCACTGCTGGGGTGAAGAAAGTTTTATATCCCATAAGGTGTATTGGGGTTGTACACCATGTTTCTTGAAGGCAGAGTATCTGGTGTTCCCTGGCTGTGTCAAGCCATAGCTCTGATGTTATTTTTGAAGACAGACCTGCGACGTTCCAATATGCAATGGAAAGACTCAGATTAGTAGGTTCAGGGGATGCGTGAAGGAGAGGTATTTCCATCGGGGTACTCACTGTCGGAGTGTCTATTGGGTACTCTATCTGGATCTGAGAGGGGTTGATGGGATCTCTAGAAGTTTTTGGTTGATGGGAGTATGAGTCGGGTCCAGTCCCAGGGGGGCCAGTGGATATGATATGGATAACATTAGTAGGATTGCAGGAGACATCAGTAGTAGTCTCCGACTTTTGATTTGCATGGGTATGGGGAACAGGCTTAGGTGACACTCGCTGCTGGCTTAAATTTATTGGTTGGTATATAATATTGATGTTTTTGCTCTTTGGTTCAAACCTGAACGGTCAATCGACCATCTCTAGGCAGTCCAAGCGATTTTGTGTTGGGAAGCCCTGCCAGCCTTCGTATGATTGGTAGGGTCTGTCCTGCCAGTACTGCCTTGGCCAATCTCTCGATACGTTTCTGCTTCCGTGGTCGTAGGTATACCCCACCTGCTTCCACTGATCATTTTGGGGTTGGTGCCAGTTCCAGGTTGAGGTATAGTGGTGTTGTTTCGTTGGAGGGTAAAAGAAAGAAAGATGTTGAGCATCAATTCCACCTTTTTTCTCCAGCGAGGGCCAAGCGCAGATATAATCCACAGTGGAAGGGTCTTTACACGTTACGATGATACAGTCCCCGCGGGTCGATTTTGGTGCTTTACCTACCCATACTACCCTGCGGACTGTGGAGATCCCTCCTGAATGATGGGGTTCTAATGGCCTGTTGATGCTTAGCCATTGCATGACCTTGTTTTTAAGTGAACAGGCAGTTTCTGGTGTATCTTCAGTTAATTCGGGTACACCAGTAAGTACGATTGTGTATGGCGTGGCTTCAGGGGGCAGGTGGACTGGACGCCTGGGTCCTGGTATTTTTTTGGGGGTCTTTTTGGGTGATAACTGAGGTGGGACCGTTGGTTTAGCTGGTAAAGGTATTGGCTTTTTAATGGAGTGAGTTGTATTTGAATTACCTGTTGCGGCCCCTGTAGTACCTGGGGTTACCGAGCCTATGTTAGATGTGTGTTGATTCGACACCGCAATGGTTTTACCCTGTTGTGCTCGAGGCGTTGCATTTTGCAGGTTTTGCTTTAAAACATTTTGTTTTGGATTTTGTAGGGGTGGGATAGTCGGAGTTGGTTGTTTTGTTACTTTGGATGGTTGTGGTTGGAGAGATGTTTTCGAGGGCTGAAGGACATTTCGCTGCCCTTTTTTCACTGGATGTGCGTTGGTATCAAGGAGTGTGGCGGAAAGAATTGCCAGTTGGGCTTCAAGATTCCTGATACTTAATTGTATAGGTTTCAAGTGCTGAACCAAGAGGTCTTTAGTTGCAGTTAATATTTTTGAGGTAGTTTTACATATTCTGCAGGGGTTATCAGTAACCTCGTTAGGGGTGATAGGAAGCAAGAGGTTGGTTTCTAGATGGAATGTTGTAATTAGTTGCAGAGATTGTGTTGTATGATTTAGTGGTTCCCTCCCCGGCTCCGTGTCGTGACCCGGGAAAGAAGCCGTAGCTACTACAATGTCAGTGGGGTTTGTACTGCCTAGTTTTGGGATGGCTCCTTCTCTTTCTCCTCGAAGGTAAGTATCTATGTTGGTCTGGGATCCTTCGAGTGTTTGACAGGCTACTAAATCGGGAGATGCCTCTAAGTTAACTGATGTTAATGATAGATCAGACTCGAATTGGGTTACAGATAGATCTACTGTGGACGGGACTGTATTGATGTCAAGAGCAGTCACAGTCACGGGAAGGGAAGAGTTTGGGGAGGTTTGGTGAATGGGAGAAGTTGCGGTTGCTAGAGTGCCCAGAGACGATCGTTTTGCATTCATGAGGTCCAGTGACACTCTTTTTTCAAGAAGGGAGATACTCTGGTTGATTACCTCATTTGTCCGTGAGATAAATAGGTCGATCGGGCCGGTTATTTGAGCTACCTCTTGGGCGTTCTTAGATTTGGTCTTTGCGTTACTTCTGGTTTTAGTAGGCATGGTAGAAGTCTAATGGCTGTTGTAACCAGAGCCAAAGGGGGTGGCCCGGTCCGGTCTCTACCGGTCACTAACGGGCAACAATGGGCCCGCCCTTGGCCCGGGCTTCGCCCCGTGCTCCGCATCGCGCGCGTCCCGCGTCGCAGGTGAGGTGATGGTGGTTATGAACTTGTCGGCGGTGGGCGTGTCCGTGGGCGTGGCCCCTGGGGGAAGAGGAACCAGCTGGACAACGTGGAGATTGCTGGTCCTCGCAGTCCCCCGGGTTGCAGATGGTGTTTGCCCAAGCCTCTTACCCTGAGGACTCCAGCTGGGAGCGCTAGGCTAGCCCTGCCGATTGCAGGTCTCGCTCACACCAGCGAGTCCTCGGGGAGGCGACAGCCAGGAAAGAAAATTGCAGAGTTGCGCGGACCTTAGCTCCGTCCTGGACGCAAAAGGCAGCAGGGTTCAACGACGGAAGGTGAGTGGCACCCGCGAAGCGGGTATAACGAAAGGTTATAGGTTGATCGGCGGTGGGCGTGTCCATGGGCGTGGCCCCTGGGGGAAGAGGAACCAGCTGGACAACGTAGAGATTGCTGGTCCTCGCAGTCCCCCGGGTTGCAGATGGTGTTTGCCCAAGCCTCTTACCCTGAGGACTCCAGCTGGGAGCGCTAGGCTAGCCCTGCCGATTGCAGGTCTTGCTCACACCAGCGAGTCCTCGGGGAGGCGACAGCCAGGAAAGAAAATTGCAGAGTTGCGCGGACCTTAGCTCCGTCCTGGACGCATCAGGCAGCAGGGTTCAACAACGGAAGGTGAGTGGCACCCGCGAAGCGGGTGTCACGAAAGGTTATAGGTTGATCGGCGGTGGGCGTGTCCGTGGGCGTGGCCCCTGGGGGAAGAGGAACCAGCTGGACAACGTGGAGATTGCTGGTCCTCGCAGTCCCCCGGGTTGCAGATGGTGTTTCCCCAAGCCTCTTACCCTGAGGACTCCAGCTGGGAGCGCTAGGATAGCCCTGCCGATTGCAGGTCTCGCTCACACCAGTGAGTCCTCGGGGAGGCGACAGCCAGGAAAGAAAATTGCAGAGTTGCGCGGACCTTAGCTCCGTCCTGGACGCAACAGGCAGCAGGGTTCAACAACGGATGGTGAGTGGCCCAGACGCGCTTACGCTATGCGCCCCCGGGCGCGCCCCGAGGCGCGTAGCGTAAGCGCATCAGGTCTTGTGACCTGAAAATAACACTTTTCCTTGGTTCAGAACACTTTTGGTTTCCAAATGAGGAAAGCCCCCACCTTTTTTCCTCATTCTCACTTTGTTGTTTGAGTGAGGAAGACTTGCTTCTATTGTTAGAGAAATGGTTACAGTAGCAGCAGCAGCTGGAGCATCTGCACCACCACCACCACCACAAGGACCACCACAACATCACATTGGTGGTCAAGAAGAAGAGGAGGAGGAGGAGGAGGAGGAGAGAAGGCAGACAAGGCATTTCCTGCCTGAAGACAATGCCCCATATAAACCTAAGGAGCACTTTATATGGGAGTTTTTTTAAATCCCAAGGGGTGCAAAGAAGGTAAACGCTGCAAAGGTGACTTGTCTCATCTGTGGCGCTGTACTATCCAGGGGGAACCCTGCAAAAAAATATTCATTTGGGAATCATACAATGATTCGGCACATGCAACGATTGAACCCCAATAACTATTCTGCAGCAGAGGTGAGAGAACTGTGCAGAAACCTTCCACAATCGTCTGCCAGCACCTCAACAACCAAAGAACCCACTCCATCGGGTCCAGAAGCAAGTCAGATGGTTCCAAACATACAAACTAAGTTTGGTGATTACAAAATCGTTTGCATATATTGTGGCAAAACAATTACTTATGGTGAGAAGAGTATTACCCTCATCAACATTGCTGGTGATAACCACAAGTGCCCGAAAGAAACCATAATTTGTTTCCTGTTTTTTTTTGCTCCAGTTGAGCCATTTATAATTCCCTGTTTTTTGTTTCTCCCCATAAAAAATACAAAAAAATATAAAACTGTTCAGAAAAGCGAAAAAAAGTAAAAAAATGTTCAAAAACAATAAAAAAATATAAAACAACAAAAAGAATAAAAAAACAGTTCTTTTTATAACTATCTCCAATTTATAAAAAAAACCTACATTATCCAACAAAAAAAGCACCAGACTTGGAGAGCCACACGCCATGTGTTAATATTTAATATTTTAGCCCTACTGACAACCAACGCAAGTTCAGAGATTTCTTTCAGCCAGCATATCCTGAAGCGTTTCGAGCGTCCTTGCGCCCTGGGTCTCAGGTGTTGGCCGATGAGTGTAGGCAGCATTGCGCACTTCAGTAATCCATTTAAATAGTTCCGCCCCACTGGGCAAGTCAGCATAGTGCACACTGGGATTTGAAGTCTATTCACAAGGTACTTTTTTTAGTATCTGCGGCCACCATCACAATATCAAGTTCGATACCACAATGGGTGTCTGTACCTTGTACGGGTGGCTGTAGGGCTGTATTAACCCTGTTGGCAGGAGAACACAAAGCTCAATTTTTGCGTCTGTAATCGTCACGCTGGATCCGCTCTTCAGCGGTGGGGCAGCTGTGCGACCCCAGCAGGCCGCAATTAATTCCAACAAAAAAAGCACCAGACTTGGAGAGCCACGCGCCATGTTTTAATATTTATTTCCTGACAACCAACGCAAGTTCAGAGATTTCTTTCAGCCAGCATATACTGACATGTTTTGAGCGTCCTTGCGCCCCTGGTCACAGGTGTTGGCCGATGAGTGTAGGCAGCAATGCGCACTTCAGTAATCCATTTAAATAGACCCGACCCCTGGGCATGTCAGCATAGTGCACACTGGGATTTGAAGTCTATTCACAAGGTACTTTTTTAGTAGCTGCGGCCGCCATCACAACATCAAGTTCGATACCACAATGGGTTTCTGTACCTTGTACGGGTGGCAGTAGGGCTGTATTAACCCAGTTGGCAGGAGAACACAAAGCTCAATTTTTGCGTCTGTAATCGTCACGCTGGACCCGCTCTTCAGCGGTGGGGCAGCTCCACGACCCCAGCAGGCCGTAATTAATTCCAACAAAAAAAGCACCAGACTTGGAGAGCCACATGCCATGTGTTAACATTTATTTCCTGCCATGCAGCCCTACTGACAACCAACACAAGTTCAGTGATTTCTTTCAGCCAGCATATTCTGGCGCGTTTCGAGCATCCTTGCGCCCTTGGTCACAGGTGTTGGCCGATGAGTGTAGGCAGCAATGCGCACTTCAGTATTCCATTTAAATAGTCCCGCCCCCCTGGGCGTGTCAGCATAGTGCACACTGGGATTTGAAGACTATTCACAAGATAAGTTTTTTAGTAGCTGCGGCCGCCATCACAACATCAAGTTCGATACCACAATGGGTTTCTGTACCTTGTGCGGGTGGCAGTAGGGTTGTATTAACCCTGTTGGCAGGAGAACACAAAGCTCCATTTTTGCGTCTGTAATGGTCACGCTGGACCCGCTCTTCAGCGGTGGGGCAGCTTCGCGACCCCAGCAGATGTCATTTGAGATGTCACCAGTGATGTCAACAGTGATATCACTGACCATGTCATGAATGATGTAATATGTGACGTCATCAGCAGTGCCTTGCGGGGTGAGAGTTATAGTTAGCTGAATCAACTATAAGGGCCTAATTTCTCTGGTTTTTTACTATTGAAATGTCCAACTAACTATAACGTCCCTGAAACCTGTGAATTTTTCAGTGCATTTCAAAGGATTTTTAAATGCTATTTTCTTACCATAACATCTCTCAAACCTGTGTTTTTTCAGTGAGAATATATATATATTCCGCCCACGGAGATCAAAAGCCATGATGTAAATGAATAAAAGCTGGGAAAAAACAAGGTGGGGCTTCTGATGCCGTTTCTTCAGCCCAGGAAGAAGAGGTCGGTGAACCTCGAAACGCGTTGGCAATGAAAAAATAAGGTGAAACAGGAATGCAGGCTGCATGTTTAAAGTCCGAGGACAGGCAGTGTCGAGTGCGCTCCTATTGCTTCAGGGCACTTTGGTTTCAATATATATATATATATATATATATATATATATATATATATATATATATATATATATATATATATATATATATATATATATATATATATATTATATATTATATATATATATATATATATATATATTCGAATGTAGGTAACACACTTTGCACGAGGCCACAGGAAGACTGTTCCATTTCAATTTTTTTTATTGCCAGCATGCAAACAAAGGGCTTCACAGCATTTCTCTTCCGATTACGTTTTCTCGCCTGACGCGTTTCAGGAGTTCACTCTCCCTTCCTCAAAGGCGCATTTTCTTCTGGCTTAGATGAACCCAATTTCGGCATTCGCGCTATTTTCTTCCTCACCTGCCCCATGGGCGTGGCCAAATACTTGGCCTTCTGGGTGATGTAGCGCTTTGCTCATTTTTCCCAAGTGGATTAGTTCATCGTATCCAATGTTAGAATCTTGTTTCTTCCCTCGTGGGTTAGAAGCGGAATGCTGCCGTCCTGTGCTCCGCTTTACTGCTGACAAATTGAAAGGCAAGCACCTTCCCACACAGATGCTCGCCCGCTTCCTTCTTGTTGAATCAAAGCTTCACTCGGCGCCTTGAAAAGATCCGCTTGCCTGCGGTGGGCCTCTGTGCACAACCGTGTCAGGCCGTCAATAATAAATTCGAATGTAGGTAACACACTTTGCACGAGGCCACAGGAAGACTGTTCCATTTCAATTCTTTTTATTGCCAGCATGCAAACAAAGGGCTTCACAGCATTTCTCTTCCGATTAAGTTTTCTCGCCTGACGCGTTTCAGGAGTTCACTCTCCCTTCCTCAAAGGCGCATTTTCTTCTGGCTTAGATGAACCCAATTTCGGCATTCGCACTATTTACTTCCTCACCTGCCCCATGGGCGTGGCCAAATACTTGGCCTTCTGGGTGATGTAGTGCTTTGCTCATTTTTTTCCAAGTGGATTAGTTCATCGTATCCAATGTTAGAATCTTGTTTCTTCCCTCGTGGGTTAGAAGCGGAATGCTGCAGTCCTATGCTCCGCTTTACTGCTGACAAATTGACAAAAGATCCGCTTACCTACATTCAAATTTATTATTGACGGCCTGACATGGTCGTGCACAGAGGCCCACCGCAGGCAAGCGGATCTTTTCAAGGCGCCGAGTGAAGCTTTGATTCAACAAGAAGGAAGCGGGCGAGCATCTGTGTAAACTATAGGTTTCAGGGCTCTTATAGTTAGCTGGACATTTCACTCGTACAAAACCATAGAAATTCCTCAGTTATAGTTAGTTCTGCTAACTATAACTCGCGCGCCCGCAATGCACTGCACCGAATTATAAAACTATAAAGTGTCTGAAAGGTATGTTTTTTTCAGAGAATTTGAAAAGTTTTTTAAATGATAATTTTTAAGTGTTATATTACTTATATTGTTTACTTGGTACTAATTTTATTCCTTTTTTTTAATTGTTTATTTTTATTTTTATTAAATATTATTATATATTTTATATGAAAATTGCAAACTTTTTTTGGATTCGAGCACCCAAAGCGTACCCATAACGATGGGTGCGCGGATTCTAGCCACCATTTTAAAAAAGCTGTGAAGGATCCGCGTACTTTAAGCAACAACTTCGTGTTTTTTCAGTTACGTCATTTACATTTAACATTACGCGATGTGCGCAATTGGTATTTGACCAATCCGCGACTCCTGGTCCCATGCATTGGTGACACATGTGCATTACGGTACGCGATGCTTGAGCGGGGGCGGGTCCCGCGTGACGTCATATACATGCTGGTGCACACTGGGTGCGTGACTCCAGCAAAATTCTTTTATGTCTAAAATGATATATATGGATCTTTAATATACATATTAGAGCAAGACATTATCTAAGATACTTATAAAAATAATATATTTGTACTTAAAATAAACTTATATTACTTTTAAATGTACTTTCGTGAAGTCAGGTTGGGTGTGTGCTTCGTTAGCGCACGGTGCGCGGATCCCATGTGACCTGAAAAAAAAAAGATTTGAATGGTTCATAACATTTCTTATTGTAACTATTGAAGGAACCCACCCATTTCAATCATTCTTGTCGGACCATCTTTGGAGAGACTTCTCTGTGCTTACAAGAACCTTTATTTCACCATTTTATTGGCTGTTTTATTAAAACAAATAAGAACATGGCTTTGGGACAGCAGCACCAGGAGGAGGATCATTTTTCAGAAGAAGAATTTTTGCAGGAGGTTCCACTTCCTTAAAGGCCAGAATCAGTAGTGTGTTAATTCTTCACCTTTCCACCAGGGCAGAAGCAGATGAACAAAAAAGGTTAGATAGTCCACCATGCAAGTTTAATAACGTGGTAATCCACGTTGTTAAAAAATTGAAAGAGAGGCTGATCCCTGGCACCCTGGTCCAGGGGAGCAATGCTCTACTCTATGTTAGCGGTCAACATGTTTCATGCTGAGGATTCATAGTGATACAGTGCATTTCTTCAGGACCTAAACGTAGCTAGACACACAATGTGGTCGGGGGAAATTTCCTACCTACCACTGAAAACAGAGTCGAGCATGTAGTCCCTCCAATTCTAGTGAAACCCTACTAGTGGGAAGCGCATTGCTCCCCTGGACCATAGCGCCAGCGACCAGCAGCCTCTTTTTCCATTTTTTAACAAGGTGGATTCCCACGTTATTAAACTTGCATGGTGGACTATCTAACCTATTTTAATACACCACCATCCACATTCTCCCCTAGGGCCCTCAAACCCACGGCACCATATGGCAGGAACAAAAGATCTCTGCTAAAGAGCCCCTCTATGGGTGCCCGTCGGGTATTGCACCGCCGACCCGACGGGGAGCAATCCCATATGATGAAGCATGACACCTAGCTTGCTGAGTATGTGAGGGCTCTAGTTCCAACAGGGAGTATTCCTCTCCAGTGTACCTTCACCCACTTTTTGGTTCATCCTTCCCCCTCCTTTTAAATTCCTCTACTGGGGAACTGCATACCCTCTTTTGTTTAGCAGTTGCTGGGCACGTACGCTGGACCACGCCAAAACAGCCCACATTGTCCCTCCCTCTGTTCTTGAGAAGCAGGAGAATGCCATGAAGGTGACCTGTCGAATTTGTGACAGAGTATTGTCTAGAGGTAGTGATAAAAAATACTCATGTGGAACTGCCTCGATGTACAAACATCTGAAGACCATTCATCCACTGAATCTGGCTCTGGAGGAATGCAGGCGAGCTGCAATGAACCCTCTGACTGCAGTGGCAAGCACTTCTGGTACCTCAACTGCTACATCTGCACCAGACATTCGACCTGAGTTGCCTTTCTAGAGCAGCACTGCGTCAAGTGCAAAAAACAGATTTGTTTTGGGGAGCAGTCTGTGGAAGCAGTTTGTGCTGTGCAACGGAACCATCATTGCAAATTTTTTGTTTGCTTTGTTCTTTTTGGAAAGGAAAATAATTCCTGAAGTTTCCTGTTTTAAAAAAAGTTCTTATCAGAACTGCCTTATCTGGTTAGAGAAAGAACTATAATTGTATGGTAATGTGTGATAGTTTGGGTGAATATATGTGTAGAGTATGAATGACAGAAAGAATGTATTAGTAGTGTATTTCGAATTTATAGGTAAAGATTTATGAGGAAGTACTGCAGCGTTACAGTGCAAGCTCTTTAGCTGCATTGCACTGTGGCACTTCCTAAGCATAGAGATGTGACATATGTACATAAATATATTGCAACTCTATGCTTTCCTCTTCACTGCTGCACAAAGTGCAGCCATGTGGTGACACAGACACCCTTGCACCATGGTGCAAGGATGTCTCTGTCATGGGGAGATTGTTTTTTGTGCAGGAAGGGACACTCTCCTACACAAAAACAATCAGTAAAGGCATTTTCCTCCTTCAATATATGCTGTGGAATGCAGCATACATTGAAAGTGAGAAAAATTAGGAGAAATGAAAACAATTCTTCTCGTTTTGCCTTCCTACACTAACTCTAGCATGCCACAGCATTCACACACATCTCTAGATTAATGATTTCTCACAAATCTGGAGATGTCTCTTGTTCTATGAGTGTTGTTTGGAAACATCCACAACACTACTTATGGAAGGCCCTTTCAACGCAAAGTACTTTGTATGAAGGAGTTGTATTTACAAGGAGAAGAAAAGTTACATTCTGGGTTCTCATACTGCTAATACTTGACATCAGGATAAGTTTATAAGCACGTATGTGTCTGCAGAGAGAATAAATAAGCATATGCTTCTGGCAGAATGGTTGAAAAAGTGGACACAGACTCACAGTGTGATTCCATACAGGCAGCAGCATTCCCTGGACTTTAGCAGGAGAGACTCAGTAGTCTAAAAGGTGTTAGAGTACTGCATACATTGTGCACATTTAACTGTACCAGTGCTTGTCTGAATGCCTGACTCATTCTCCAAGTGCATAAACAGTGACTGGGTTCTGATACTGCTTATAGTTGACATAAGGATATGTTTATAAGCACTTATATGACTGCAGAGAGACTAACTGAGCACATGCTTCTGTCAGAATGGTTGTAAAAGTGGACACAGACTCACAGTGTGATTCCAGACAAGCAACAGCATTCCCTGGACTTCAGCAGGAGAGACTCAGTAGTCTAAAAGGTGTTAGAGTACCACATAAATTGTGCAGATTTAACTGTAGCAGTGCTTGTCTGAATTCCTGACTCATTCTCCAACTGCATAAACAGTGCCTGGGTTCTGATACTGCTAGTACTTTCAACCCTACCCCCATTCTGCTTAATCCCTGTTACCATAGTAAAAGTTCAAGGAACACTCAACTGAACACACAGGTCACAAGTTCAGCACACAATGTTACAAATTTAAACAGCAAGTGGGCTTGACTTTCCAAAGTACAAGCTTGTCTTATCTAAAGTACCTTTCAGAAACGTTTTACTAACCAATAAGAAACATGCTTTTAAAACACAGAAACATGCACCCTATTTTTCAGTGTATAATTTTCTCCATCAGCCAATCATTTCTCTTCTTTTTTTTAAACTGCATCTTATCCACTATTTTAGAAACATCTTATTTAACAAACTGCCTACTTCACCAACAGACATCTTCTGAGTGCATCCAGACTTCACTTCAATATGCTTAGAGTGTGGATTGTGGGACACAGCTATATTTTCTTGTGCAAAAGGTGTGCTGGAAGCAGAGGTATTGATAAAGACCTAGCTGTGCGAAATGTTGACATTAAATGGATTGGACAGAGAGGATTAAAGTAGCACCAATTAATACCATTGGTTAAATCCTTTTTGCATCTCCAACACCCTGACCTCATAATGGTGCACTGTGGTGGCAATGACCTAAGCACTTTGACTGGGGTAGGTCCGGAAATGTTAATGAAGGACACCTTGGCAGAATTGATGTTACTTTTCCCCAAAATTGCCTTTGTCTACTCTAACATATGCCAAAGACAGAAATGGAACTGATCCAATCAATTTTGTCCACAAATTGAGAAAGCTAAGAAACATGTCCATAACGCTGTTTCTGCTTATTTCAGAAATCATAGGATGGGGTCCAGTTACAACAACAATCTGCGTTTTAATATGGATGGCATCTACAGGAGAGATGGTGTACATTTCACAGATGAGGGTAACAGAGTCTTTCTCAACAACTTTAGACTCTGCATAGGAACTTGTACGTACCAAACTCTCACAATAAACACAAGGGCTCTCTTTAGAGCCACCCAAGATCTAAACATATAGGCTTGATTTATATTTAAAAATATATATATTTTTTGCTTTGAGTCGTGCACCCAGCACGTTTTGGAGTCGTGCATCCAACGCGTTCACACAAGGGGACTGCGCTGGGAGTCGCGCACCCTGGTCATTCACACCAGCGGGCCGCGCTAGGCACCGCGCTGGAGTCAAGACTCCAAATTTTTCCGTAAACAAAAAACTGACTCCTACCACTAATTTCTATTCTCCACGGGGACCCCATCCCCCAGGGCCTATACACAATGATGGAGACCATGGGGGGAGCCCTAATGCCCCCACGGTCCTGCTGGCTTCCTGCGTCCTTCAGGAGCCAGCATTGCTTTTCCACATGAAGAGCTGCTAACATGCAGCTCCCCGTGTGGAAAACCAATCTCCAGTTTGCTATGCCATAGCAAAAAGCAGTGTCCCGGGGTGGGCACCCCGGGACACTGCAGGAGCTGGCCCTGGGTGGTGGCAGTCCCCAGGGCCATCAAGGGCTCCATCTTTACAGCTTGATTATAAAAATCATTGTTGCAATCAAAACATCTTCACATCACACAATATTTAAAAATTGTACCACATATACTATTTAAGAATTTACCAATACACTTATAATATTAAAAACACAGACCAATTTACAATACATCAAAAATTACTAAAACACGAAATTGCACATTTTGCAGTTTAAAAAGACAACGTGCAAAGCATACTAATTCCCTGTTTTTAACAAAAGAAAGAAAATGTATTAAAAATACTTCAATAGTTACTGTAGCAGAATATTACACAAATTGCATTTTATAGTATGGTCTCCAAAAAAACTTATAAAAAATATTTGGGAGTCACATTTACTGATTCAGTCAAAGATACAGTTGAAAGCAATTGTTCCACAATTTTATCTAATACCAAAGAGAAACTGGATAGATGGCCTGATCTTCATTTAAATTGGTGGGGATGAATTAAGGCAATTAAACTGTGTATAACTCCACAAATTCATTACCTATTGTCCATGATACTCTTTTCTTTCCTGTCCACTTTTTATGTTATATTATATAAGTTATTTACTAAGTTCACCTGGAATAATAAACTTGTACGAATTAGTCTCAAGAATTTGCAACTGCCAAAACGTGAAGGTGGGGTTGGTCTTCCAGATTAAAAGATATATCATTTTGCATTTCTTGTGGCACAATGTTCCTCATGGTTCCATGTTATTTTTCCTTCCGCTGTACCTAAATGGCTCAACCTAGAGATAAAATATTTTGGCTCCATATCCATTACCTGCAATACTTACCATGGGAAATGACTCCTTTGTTGCACACTCTAAAGTTGCCTTTTATCATTTGATCGTAGCTTTTCTATTACTATGGCTTCCACTAAAAAAAGTTTCTCTTTGGTTCAATCCCAAACTCCAATATCATAAACATATTTCTTTCTGTAATTTATGAATTACTGCTGGTATTTTCTTTGTTGCTGACATATGTCAATATGAATATGATATGTGTTACATATTTGATGTTATTCAAGCTAAATATAATTTTCCTTTATCTGAGTTGTCCAAATATACATTACTATGTAATACTGTTCTTATTGCCTATCCGCAACAACTTTCCTTGTCTCAGTTGCCTGGTATGGAGTTTTGTATTTCTGTGTACAGTCGGTCAGGACATATAGCCTCTAAAGTATATAAATACTTGACGCTCCTAATTCCTCCTACACACATCCTAATCAAAAATGGTCACCACACATAAATCTTCAATCCTCTATCGTATCCTGGAAGGATATTTGGAAGTCCAACATGGCTAATTATCTCCCGGCTACTCTCATAACAACGAATATTTATCTCCTTTACCAATGCTTTTGGTCTCCAGACAAATTATTTAAAGCTAAACTTCTAGATACTCCAAACTGTTGGCATTGTCAGTCTACAACTGGTGATTTACAACATTTATTTTTCAGTTGTTTTATAGTTCAACAGTTTTTATCAGACATATGAAATATTATAACCCAGATCCTTAAGATCCAAACAACTCTATCTTTTCATATTCTAATCCTTAAATCTCTCTCTTTAAAGCTACATTATCCCCTACGGATTGTAAATTGCTTGATTTCCTTATTTCTACAGCAAGCAAATCTATTACTTGTAATTGAAAAAACGCTACATTACTTTCAGTTAATGCATGGTGGGAATGGATTATTTTTCTTAGACGTGGGCAATGTTCTTTTCCATGTTCTCCTAATGATTCGTCTCCTTCCAGGTTTAACATGTTGTCCAGTCTTGACTCCTATATCATTGCATGTTCTTCAATTTAAAATATTTACTAGAATCCTTATCAGTCAATCTATGTTCTATGTAGCTCTTTTTTGTTTATATTATCATTTATATCTCTTATGTATATATTAATTTTGTTATAGGTATTCTATTTAGATGCTAATGGATGCTTATATTCCTTGCATTACAATATGTTCATATACCTTAATGTGCAGTATTATTCTTTGTATTGTGTTTAATATCTATGAAAATTCATTTAATAAAACATTTTGAACACACAAATAAAGTGCAATAATAAAGTGCATCAAACGTTACTGTAACAGTGAAACTTTATTATTACATTTATGATTATCTCCCTAGCAGCATGAACACTAAGAGATACAAAATATAAAAAGTATAAAAAAAACGATTAGGTTCCAGATCCATAGAAATAATGGAACTCAAACTTAATATATCAGATATTTTTTGACAGCACTTAAGAATTTTACCAATTGGCCTAATAAGGGGATCGATTCACCAGATAATGACATAATTAGCTGATCTAAGCCCGATCCTCAAGAATTGTGGTTTCAAAATGGTATGTGAATGTTAATCAGCTTATTCCTATATAGAAAGTTTGTCCCAGAAAAACAAAAAGTCACGCAATGCAGTGCAGCAAGGCAACTTGCTGCACTGCAATGTGGAAAAGAAGATATCAGAAATACACCATATTTGCAAAGATATGGCACACTCTGCCACCTTCTTGTGCTGGTGAACTATGTGCCTGAGTTAAAGTCAGGATTGTTTTTTTTTAAAGGAATAGTCACCTTCCTGCACAAAAATAACGCTTAAAGGCATTTTCATTTGTAATTTGTCTATGTGTGACAAGAAATGCATCTTGAATAAACAAAGGAAGTAAAGAGGAGAAATAAAGCATTTCTTCTCCTTACACCTGGGTCTGGGATGCATACCATTTTGATGAATACCTAGGTTTACAACTCTTTGCAAGACTGGTATTGCACCAAAATCCATGAGTGGATGCGAGGGAACACCTATATAGTTCTCCAGCAGAACACATCCCTTTAGCAAGGCAGTGCAAGCCAGTGATATGCCCTGCCTTCTGTTACTTTGGATTTACAAATAAATGTAGAACCATACAAGATAGCTTTGCATTGCTTAGTAAGTTGCCCTAAAGTGGCACTAAAGACTTGCTTTGCCTTGCAATGGATTGCGTCACACAAGGGGAATGCAAGTAAACCTGCCCTTTGTTATAAGGCTACACCTATCTTCCATGTGCTAGCTCTGTAAAGAATAGAGATCTCGACTGCCACATAAATATACTGGTGCAGGATTCATATGATCTAGACCTTGCACTGTGTTTTAATGCTATACCTCTATGCACAAACTAACTCAGCCTCTCACTTTTTGAAGGTGTGTCCGCCAGACAGCTTTGCTTCTCTTGCAACCTTATGTTTTCCAAAAACAATTAAAAAAATGCATAAAAATCCAGTGATTTTAAGTCAACACTTTTATTATTGGTCTATTCAAATGTTACTCAATGTATGCTCTCTCTCAACAAGCAAAAAGTGTAGATAAATAGGTCAGCCAACTTTACCCATTTGATGCATTATTGTTCATTGGCTGCATTTAATGTAGATTTGACGCCCAAATCTACATTAAAAAGTAGAACTCCTTTGCCAGAATATTAAAGCACTTCTAATTACTAGTGATTGCTACTGCCTACACTTGGTAGAGGGTCATCAACCATTTCCATAACAATCAAAACATTTATTGAAAGTTGCATTGTTAACTCATTGTAAATCAGAACTATCATATTTAGTTTTCCAATAGAAAACAAGCTCAAATCGTTACTGTAGCAATAGTGTATATGTCAATTTCTAGGTAGATACCCAATCCCTTGATGTTTATGAATGCCATTTCAAGCAATTGCTTGTGTTGCTACGGGGACACCTAGTAATGACTTTAGCTTTGCAAAAAACTTCAGACTTTCACCTCCGACTTCTTAAGAACAGCACCTTGTGACTAAAAAGGCATGCATGTATGCATGAATAAAGATAGATTTATTTTTTAATTTTTACACATCGTTCTAATCAACTGATCTTGATACTCTATACCAAGACACAAAATAAATAGGAACAATGAAACTTTACTAAAATAATATGTAAATTACGGACACACACAGATGGTGCCACTGAGTTTGCAGGCACCTAAACATACTAGAGGATGCTTTTACCTGTTTATGTCAGGGTCTCATCTCAAATGCTGCATAGATAGTCAAACCATTTATTGAAAATTGCACTATTGACTAATCATCATAAAACAGATTTGTCATATTTATTTATCATATAGAAAGCAAACACAAATCATTAGAGTATCAGTAACTGTTATGCAAATGTCTATGCTGAAGTCATGCCTCTTTTGCTTCATGAATGAAATCTCAATCAATTGTGTCTGTTGCTATAGGGAACCACCTAGAAATTACTTGTGGTACCACAGATGTGTAAAGCCTTGAAGCTGTTATATCTGACTTCAGAGGATCACCTTGTAACCATCTGAAGTACTGCAACTTTTTTAAAAACATCAGACCTTTACACCCAACTCAAAATGGAAATCTAGTAAGACTTGCCAAACTCAAGTTTTCTGAATAATTTATAGTAATAATGCATATACATAAATGAATTAAAGAATAACCTGTCCATTTAATTTTTTATCTATTGTTTTGCTTAAATGAATAATGTTTATAGTAAGACATAGCATAGTACAACACACCACAACACAATTTACCAACTTTATGGGGATTTGAATGCAATTTATCTATGCACATATATAGTTCCACTAGCAAAAATGTTTGGTCAGGTTGCAACTAATGGCATTTGAATATATCAAATATAGTCTCAATTGCATGTATGCAACTTTCTAGTTTGGAGCCATGCCCCCTGAGATTTATTTATGATATTTCAAGCAACTGAAACTGGGGGCTGCAACGACAGTCAGAAATGACTTGAGATATTGCAATTTGTGAAGCATTAAAGCAGTTAGCTCTGACTCAAGGAACATCCAGTCGAAACTTGTGGTACTACATCCTTATAAAGCCTTCAAGGAGTTAGATATAATTGGATAGGGACTAGTAACCACTTGCACTACTGCAACGTTTTGAGAAAAACTCAGGGGCATATTCCCAAGGACTTATTGCCGAGTTAACTGCACTTTATTGCAGCCAAAGTGGCGATAAATTTACAGCCCCATTCACAAACTGGTGTTAACAGCCCATATCACCAGTTTACCTGCGATAGCAGCCGCAAAACACATCGTCACAGATGACCCCCGCAACTATCGCTTTTGAAATGCAGAGTAGGCGTTCCAGTGCCAAAAGTCGAGACAACACCACTCCGCAACATTCTCAACGACGAGCCAGATCAGCGATAAGAATCCAAATCAGGAGATAAAGCTTGTTAGCAGCAGGAAACTAACACCTGCTCTGGCCTGCCCCACAAAAAGGACCCCAGCCCAGAGCCACACCAGAAGGGCAACAGATGTCATGGAGCCAACGATCATGCAGCCGGGAGCCCCAAACAGGGCGACAACACCCACCGACATGCATGTGTAATCACAAAAATGAGCATCACGCATTCACCTTCAAATTAACAATCGAAAATGTATTCAAATAAACACTGGACAGAAATGAAGACATGTGACAGCTCTCCGCGGGACAATCTGTAGGTCACAGCCTGCAAGACAAAAATCCACATGAGAAGGGGTGACTTGCGTCATCAAAGGACAGAGAGAGAGCAAAGGAGAGAGAGAGATACAGAGAGAGAGATAGAGAGGGAGAGAGAGAAATACGGACAGAGAGGGAGAGAGAGAGAGAAAGAAGGACAGAGAGGGGGGAGAGAGAAAGACGACAAAGAGGGGGAGAGAGAGAAAGACAGAAAGAAAGGGGAGAGAGACACAGATAGCAGAAAAGATGGACAGGGAGAGAGAGTGCCAACACTGAGCACCCAGGCCTCACTGCTCATCTGCTGACACCGGTGTGTCTCCAACCACATGCCAGTATGTAGTGCAGTTCACCAGGTCCCACATCTGAAACAGATCCGTCATCTGAAACAGAGTCCAGATACATGAATGGCAAAGTACATATAATTGCACATGACATCATCGTCTGTCCGCCCCTGTGCCCCGGGCAGATACACCACAGCCTCTCCCGCCACCCAGCGGTGCATGCCCGCCCCTGCACACCCAGGCAGATGCACCCCAGCCCCTCCCACCACCCAGCAGTGCATGCCCGCCCTGCGCACCCAGGCAGATGCACACAGCCCTTCCCGCCGCCCCTGGGTGCATGCCCTCCCCTGCACTCCCAGGCCTCACTGCTCACCTTCCGCCACTGGCATGTCACAATGAGGGCTCACAAGGTGCTGGTGCAAGCCCCAAGCCCGGGGCCACGAACATGGCACCCTCCACATCATGCAGCCCCGCATCGCGTGCCACCAGGTCTCACATTTTATCTGGGTCTTGTTTTCACCAGGGCAGAGGACATATCAGTGCACCTAGCATCATCGCAGGCTGCACACCCGCTCATCCCTTGAGGTGCCACAAACTCTGTGATCCATGAAGTGACGCCGTGTGGCTGTAGGCCCGCGCTGCCCATTGGCTCTGGCCTACAGTGCGGTCCAGCAGGGCACACAAATCCTGAGCAGTCTGGACCTCTGGGACAGGGCATCATCGCAGGCTGCACATCCGCTCAGCACTTTAGGTGCCCCTACCTCAGTGCACAGAAAGTCACTGTCCCATGGCGGTGTCCCTGTGCCGGTCGCAGTGTATCCGGTGCCACCAAGTCTGTGCCCTGCAAGTAATGGACCCTTTATGATTGGGTATCGTGGTGCGGACACCATCATGTCACCTCTGGGCTGGGGGATTGTGATGTTGCAAGGCCCTGGGCCCTCATGCCTACATTAACACCACACAGATGCGCCTAGAGAGAGGTTGGAAATGGGTCAAGCACGTGCATCCAGCCCTTTTTATTGGTAGGGTCACATGTCCTGTGATGCATGTGCTGGATGGGTGTGTTGTGGGTGTAAACCAGCCATGAGAGAGTGGCTGTGGCATGCTGACAACTAGAACTGTGATCAGCAGATCACTACCGGGTAGACCTGGGACATGTAGCGTTGCTGTCCCCCCTGTGAGCATATGCAGAGTGAACTGGCCTGGGGTATGCCAGTCCAGCGTAAAGGTGTGAACAATGACCCCAGGGCTGTGGGCGTGGTTCCATACAGGGCTGGACAAGGAAGTTACTAATGCATGTGCCAAGGCCCTCCTAATGGTTCTCTGGAGCAGTACGCTCAAGTGGCCCACCTTCTGGCAGCTCTGACTCCTATTGACAATAACAGAGTATCAGAATGGCCAGATGAGGGGAAGGGAATTAGGGAGGGTACTGCAGGGAGGGAGACCTATTAATATTCAAATTGTTGGTTTAGAAACTAGTATAAATTACAAGATATACATGCAGAATCAACACAATACTGATTATTGAATGGCTAAATGATTACCTGAAATAAAATGAAGGATGATTGCAAATAGTCTTGTCTTCTTTCTATGAAGCCAATCAACAGTCTAATTCAAACCTGAGAGAGCGAAATTTGAATATAAAGTATATTAATTTGAATATAAAGTATATCGTAACCATATTTAGACGTATATGTTATAAACGTAGGAATGAAATACATATCGTAATGTGAAGTTGATGACTATAGCATAAAGTCAATTAAAATGATATCATGGTATAGGAAATGTATAACTGTATTCACTTTAGAATGTACTAGATTTAGAAGGCCGTATACGTAGTGGGCTAATGTAGAAGTGCTTACGAACAGTAGAACGTGCAGAGTAGAGTTCATGTACGTGTGTAACTTTAAATGCAGAAACGGCGAGAAATGCAACATGGAGAAATGTGCAAGGAGCATACACATAACGATGTAACCAATGAGAGAAAAGTTATGTTCCATGTATAAGGGTTTATAGTCTATGTATGAGATTATATTCTGTGTGAACTTTATATTCTATGTAAAATCGTATTCGTTTAGAAGAAACGTAATTGTTAAAAGCGTTCACATGTAAATGTATGTTAAAGGTTATACTGTGTAGAAGAAGTTTGTAGGAATGCTAGAAGAGTTTAGGTCATTTGTGATTATAACCTGACTAACTGAGGGTTCGCAAGAGTGTAGTCCAATGTATGTAATTTAGTGGGCTCACAGGAGTCGTGAACAATCTTCACATGAAGGTGCGAGCCGAAGAGTCTAGCATTTGTTAGATTTAAGGTGACAAATGTTGAACGAAGTTTATTGCCTAAACATGAGAGGAGGCGATTGGAATTTGAGCTTTTGTTTTGAATGACCATTCACAGGATCTCGTAAGGTCAGAGAAAGAGTTGTAATGTTAAGGTCTTGTTTAAGGTTATCTGATTTTGGATGAAAGTGTCAACTAAAAGTCGCCAACAAGAAGATGGAGATGACATCTAAGGAGAAGGGTCAACCTAACGGACGACGTGAGGAGATGAAGCAATGGAAAGAGCCAGAAACTGACATCATCGGGGAAAGTCCGTGGTGGGCGTCAAGGGGCGTTCCACCCACACCATGATTGTGTATTTTAGGGACAGCACCCCGGGGAGAAGATAGCAATTGGAGATTAGGAACAGCGAGGGGAATTGCTCAGAGCGAGGCAAGGGTAGATGCCTTGAGCAGATGCGCTGAGAGAGATCAGAGCGCAAGGGAGTAGTAGGCCGAGGACCCTTAGAAGAGCGGATGGGTAGGCAGAGAGGGTACTGCTTCTTAAAACTTAAGTTACCTTTAGAGGTTAAGAGAGTTTGAACTTCTTTGGAAGTCAAACTGCTGACACCTTTTTAGGGAAGAAACTTGCGAATTAGGGATGTCACCTAGTATAGAGTAGGGACAGATTTAACTTGATTATTTTCTCTTTCTGTAGATGACGCAAGAGAACCACTCTACATCGAAGCTTTAAATTGCTGAGATTGGAATTGATTGTGTATTCTTTGTATACATTGAGATTTATCCTGAAAGGATTGTAAATTGCATTCAATTTGATTTTATATAAAAATACTTAAACTTTATCAGTTGTAAGTGGTCCTTTAGAGTGGCGTCATTTAATGGGGCAGAACTAAACCTGTGTGGGGGTGGTCTTTTACTCAATGACAGATACGAGCGGTCCAAAAATTACGAATGAGATAAACTATTAAATTGATTATAAATTGATACCAAAATCTCATTCCCCGCAGTTGGTAGCAGAGTAATGATGGTTATCTTCTTGAGGAAGACGACCTAGGCCAGGTTTAGTTTACCCCAAGGTCCCTAGTCATCGACGACCAGAAGAAGAATCCCTGCCGAAGAAGGTGCGTCGAGAGAAAAGCAGCAGAATCGGTCGAGAGTGAGTATAAGGGTCATGCGTTGTAAGATTGCGGTTTATGTTGTTCCTGTGTTGTAATGTCAAGCGGAGTTGAATGCCTGTAGTGTGATTGAGGGAAGGTTGTGAGCGCGCGCAACCGGATAAAATCTTATGTCCAGAGGGCTTAAGTGGTTCGGGTGTATCGAACACCCAGAGTAATTTGTCTACCATTTAATGGGGGTCATGAGGTACCATTGATCACCCGCAGACCGATGATAGGGGGAGCGTTTGAGTGAGTGTATGAGTAAACGCATGCTGGTCGTACGTTTACTGTGTGAAAGTAACCTATCAGTGAGGTGAACGTCTGACCGTACAAGGAAAGACGTCTCGCCAGTTGAGGTGACAATTACAGTTAGACTGTGGCCGTACAGTCAGAGAAAAGTGATCGCTTGGACGGAAGTAGTCATTTTTCGGCGTATGAATGAAACGCATGTGAGATCGTGAGACGAGTTGAGAAACGAAGGAAACTGCTGTATAGAGGGAACAAGTGACGTCAGCGTAGAGTCGCGCTGAGATTGGTCAGTTGGCATAGAACAGCGTTGGGATAGGCTGACTAGCGAGAGTCGCACCGGGATTGGTGGTTGTCATCGGGACGTAAATAAGGAAGAGAATTAATAAGAGAAAAATCGTAGATTATCAAAAAAAAAAAAAAAAAAAAATGAAGTGCTTTAAGGGTTTAAGAAAGATCTTTAGGAAGAATAGAAGAAACTTATATGCCGGAGAAGAAGCTCCACCAGAAGGCACACCAGCTTATCATATGGCAGTAAATGTAGGCTTACACTCGATATTATGGATTTCCGAGTGGAATAGGCTAACAGAAGGAGAAAAGGAATTGACGTTTCCGAGATTCGGAACGTTTAAGCTAGACGTGTTGAACCAATTGAAAGCGGTAATGCTTGCAACAAGACCTCTACCGAGGCCGACACAATTCGAAGCTCTTAGTGCATGGTTTAAAGCAGCACACGCAAAAGGCGTAAAGAGGCGTCAAGAAAGAGTGAGACGATCAGTAAAGGCATTACAGGATGCTAAATGGGATGAGGAAGCTAAGAAGTGGAGAGTGCAAAAGATAGAAGCAGACAAACTGTTCACCATGATAGAAGCTACGGGAGAAAAGAAACCCCTAGAAGAGGAAGACGAGGATAGCGAAACGGAAGAAGAGCTGTTAGAGAGACTGTTAACAGAGAGACCACCTCCGTATAGCGGTGAATCCGCAAGTCCCATATTACAGCAAGGGGACGGAGCTAGATGGGGAGAATATAAATCGATCCCAGTAACAGAGTGGGACTCCAACAAGAGTGAGGAAATACCCCAAACTAGTTCCGAACAGAGAGTAGTGGGAAGATTCGTGGTCCAGAAAGTGCCAGAGACGCAATGTGCAAGGTCGTACCAAATGCCAGACGCTTTACAAGTACCTGTTACCATAGGCCCTATTGTGTCAATCTACAACCCAGAGGGGGTCCAGCAGGAGGAACAGGCACGATGGGACAGGGAAAGGGCAGAGATGGAGAATAGGAACACCACGATGAATCCTCAAAGACAGAGATTAGCACCAGTGAGTCGGAGTACCCCATTAGATTCTGCAACGGGTCCCTGGATAGAACAAGGGGACCAAAGAGGATCGATGGATTTGAGGGGACCAAAACCGAAATCCTATAAGGAATTAAGGGAATATCTGAAAGAATGGGACACTGCTGAGGAGGCTAGGAATAAAAATTTAGAAACAGGAGCTGAATGGAGAGACCAGGATAACAAGGTCCTCTCTCATTGTGGAGCTGGCGAAAGCAGCCCAGAGTGGGAGAGAGGGAGTCAAGGAAGCAGAAGAGATAATTGCCCTACCATTAGTGGCAATAGGCAAATGTGCGATGACAGGAGTGCAGGGTGTGGCGAAGTGCCTCGCGTCACCTTTAGTGAAGGAGAACGAAGGACGCAGGAATACCGAAACACTTTCAGATGCACACACCATGCTCCGGATGATAATGTTCAACATTGGAATCACGGAAACATGGAGAGTCGCGAAGCGTCTCGACATGCATCCGGTGATAGTGGACGAAGTCATGAGAATTTAGGGAGTCGCGAAACGTCTCGCCATATATCCGGTGATCCCGAAAGAGATCGCGGGAGCATGGAGAGCCATGAAGGACCTTATCGTATGTTAAGTGATACCAGACAGCAAGCGAGTTACAGTGGTTTAGAACAGCACGGAGGATCTTATCTTGTATCTGGAGAAACCGAACCGAAAAGACGGAGTGTAGGGTTGAAGGATGGAGTATTGTTCCACCACACCCCAAGGGAAGATGGAAAGGCTTGGGATTTAGAGAGGTGGGAACAAAGAGATGGAAGAAAAATTCCTCATAACTCACCTGTGCTCAGGCGTAGGGCGCATAGTGGAGGAGAGAGGGATGTAAGAGAACAACCTAGGACAGACGTATTGAAAGCCGAAATAAAAGCAAGACGCATAGATGTAATGAGTTTAAAATCAGACTTAGATTAAATAATTGACGGCACAGTGACAATCGAGAGGTTAGAGCTGTACGCTCCAGATGAGATACTGTTTTTATCCAAGGATGTTACTCGAAAGGCAAGAGCAGCTCATGAAAAGTTATCTGAACTGGCAGACAAGTACATGATAGACATATCACGAACTAAGGCTTTGCAGGCAAATCATAGGCTAAATTGCACAGATCTAGATTTGGATGAGCGCAGAACGATTGGACTGAGAGTACACATAAGGGAATTGGTCATGTGTATTAGAATTTGGAGAGATCTGGATAGATGGGAGGAAAGATGGTCCAAGAAGGGATCTGTCAGACGGAGTACACTTGTGAAGTCTCAAGATACAGACCTAATGCGAATGGAAGCTTTTCCTTTGCGAGAAATCGCGAACGGAAACTACGTACATGTACCATGGAGTAGGGGGGATTTAGCGGCATTCACTAATTCCTTCCCGAAACTTAGAGAAAATCCCGTTGAGTGGTACAAGCAGGTAGAGAGATTCGTGAAGATCTCTAAGGTTCTCTGGATTGATTTGAACACATTGTTCGATATCGTAGTACCCGGAGACTTGTGGACGGCATGCAAACTTAGTATTGAGTGGCCCACTTGTGAGCCTCAGAGAGATACACAGACAGGTGGTCCATCAGACAGAGTCATGGAAAAATACGAAAGGGTAATAACATAGCTGAAAGAGAAAGTGCCGGTGCAAGACATAGACTGGGTTAAGATAGATCGAACAACTCAGGAGCCTAAAGAGACAGTTCACGAGTTCTATGAGAGGTTACTGAAAGCATTTAAACAGTACAGTGGATTAGACGTAATGGATCCCAAAGACATAGGACAGTTTGTGTCAAAGTTTGTTCTCGGATTGAGACCAGACATAAGCCTGATGATTCAACAGCACTTGATCTGTTGGCAGAACAAACCTTTAGACGAAATTCTGAGGTACGCTAGATACTGTAGCGATGAGATAGACTCGAAGGCGAAGAAGCTCAAGGAAAAGTTAATGCTAGTACAGATGCAAGCAGCTGGAAAGGGTGGACAGCGACAGCAGGGAATAGGAGCGCAAGCAAAGAAACAGAATAATCAGAGCAGAGAAGAGGAAGAAAGACCGAGACCGAGAATGGATATCGCGACACTGAAAAGGACAACCAGGTGTCATCAGTGTAACGAAGTGGGACATTGGAGACGCGAGTGTCCTTATAATATTGAGACAGGGGAATTAGAACAGGAGGAGGAAGAGGTACAGAATAACGTGGTTAAGGGAGCAACAGTCCCGAAGGGAAAGTTTATCAAAGGGGGGACTCAGACTCCTCGAGCCCCGTTTCCTCAACCACCTCGAATTGCGAATGGAGGGAAAACCTACAGACAAATGCCATTGTTCGTAGGAGGAGAAGAATGCTACTACGTTGATCCTCTTACAGGGCAACGAGTGAATAGGGAAGAAGACTGTACTTTAGGAGCAGCCCTGGAAGTAGATCAGAGAGGACCATATGTAGAAGCTGAAGTAGCCGGATGTCCTACAACCTTTTTGGTGGATACGGGAGCCACTCGATCCACGTTGAGATCAGCGGTAGTCCCAGGTCTGCCGATATCAGGAGAAATGATTCAGGTGGTAGGAGTCGCAAACAAGAGGATGACGAATCCTCTGACAGAACCAGTGTCAGTAAAGATAGGGAATTATAGTGACGAACATCAGTTCGTGATCTGTGATTCTAGCCCGGTGTGCTTGCTAGGAAGAGATCTGTTGTGTAAACGAAATTGCACAATACATTGCACACCTGAAGGAGTAGAAGTACAGACTAACGATGAAGATGCCGATTTCAAGGTTGTGAACTCGCAGGAATGTGTGGAATTATATCCTACCTTAACAGTGGAGGAGCTTCCACAAGACTTGAGGGAGAAAGTGTCAG
Source organism: Lissotriton vulgaris (assembly GCF_964263255.1). NCBI lineage: Eukaryota > Metazoa > Chordata > Amphibia > Caudata > Salamandridae > Lissotriton > Lissotriton vulgaris. Next base: position 1,543,356,070 of record NC_141695.1, on the reverse strand, counting down.
CTGAGGTGTGGGATTTTACTGGAGAAGAAATAGGCTTGATCAAAGGAGTAGAACCAGTAAAGATCTTGGTAAGACTCAATGCTGAGTACCCAAGGACACCACAGTACAAGTTGACACCAGAGACGATTGCAGGAATAAAGCCTGTGATCGAATCCATGATTAAACAGGGAATACTAAAGGAGATCGTGGGTAGTCCATGTAACTCACCGATTATGGGTTTACAGAAACCTAGTGGAAAATACAGAATAGTGCAGGATCTTCGAAAGATTAATAATATTGTTGTCTCATGTTGTCCAGTGGTACCGAATCCATCAGTGATATTATTTCAGATACCGTTCCAAGCTGAATGGTTCACAGTGATAGATTTGTGTCAGGCTTTCTTTTCGATTCCTTTAGATGAAGAGAGCCAGTATCTTTTCGCTTTTAAGCTGGAAGATCGCGTTTTAACATGGTGTCGTATCCCTCAGGGGTATACAGAAAGCCCATCGATTTTTAACCAGCTTTTAAAGAGAAATCTTGAAAGTCTAGTACTGCCCAAGAACTCAGTTCTAGTCCAGTACATAGACGACCTCCTAGTTGCGTCAGAAACTGAGGAAGCTTGCAGAATAGACACCATCACCTTGCTAAATCACTTGGCCGAGAACGGGCACAAGGTGTCACCAAGTAAGTTGCAATACTGTAAGACTGAAGTGCAATACTTGGGTCACAGGATTGAAAAGGGGAAACGGAAGGTGTCTCCAGACAGAATAGAGGCGATCATGAAAATGAACGCGCCTACAACACAAAGAGAGGTCAGGATGTTTCTAGGTATGGTCGGTTATTGTCGACAGTGGATAGCCAACTTCTCACTGAAGGCAAAGCCGTTATTACAACTGACGCACAAAGGAGTGAGTGATCCGGTACCATGGGACAAAGACTGTTTGATGGCATTTTTGCAGCTGAGGGAGGACTTATGTCGTGCCCCGGCTTTAGGAATGCCTGACTATACAAAACCATTTTTGCTTTACTGCTGCGAAAGAGAAGGATGCGCTTTAGCAGTTTTAGCTCAGATCCACGGAGATGCGCGTAGGCCAGTAGCGTACTTTTCGGCTACATTAGATCCAGTAGCCGCAGCGTTGCCCGGATGTCTCAAATCCGTAGCTGCAACGGGTGTCAGCATTGAAAGATCTGAAAGCGTGGTCATGGGACATCAGTTAGTGGTGTACGTACCGCATTCTGTGGAATTGTTAATGACCAGGACTAAGACTCAGCATCTGACGAATAGCAGGCTCACACGCTACGAGCAAGTCATACTGGCTGCCAAGAATGTGACCCTAAAAAGATGCTCTGTCTTGAATCCTGCAACTTTGATGCCACTTCCGAATGAAGTGGAAGATGAAAATTGTACAGATCATGACTGCCTCGATGTGACTGAACTATGCACCAAACCGAGACCCGATATCGTAGATGAGCCATTGACTGACCCTGATGAAATTTTCTTTGTTGATGGTTCATGCGTAAGAGACGATATCGGTCAGCTGAGAGCAGCTTATGCAGTTTGCACGATTACCAGAGTTATAGAAGCCGCTTGCCTGGAAGGAGTACACTCCGCACAGGTAGCAGAAATTGTGGCTTTGACTCGTGCTTGCTTAGCAGGCGACAAACTTCGAGTCACCATATACACCGATAGCCAGTATGGTTTCGGGGTAGTTCACGATTATGGGCAGTTATGGTCTCAAAGAGGTTACATGACCTCCTCGGGTTCTCCCATTAGGAATGGAGAATTCGTGAGATTACTGTTAGAAGCATTGCAAGGTCCGTCAGCCATAGCCGTTGTCAAATGTGCCGCGCACACGAAGAACGTAGACTTTGTGTCGCAGGGCAATCGCTATGCTGATGAAGTAGCGCGTTATTGCGCAGAGCAGGGATATTCTCACACTGACGTGAAAGTGGGGGGAGTACAGGAAAGAACTGAATTGACCATGTTGCTAGACACTGTGGATACGTGGGATGAATTAAGGAGTGTTCAGGAGAATGCACCAGATGTTGAGAAAAAGGGCTGGGAAACAGCGGGTTGTGAGAAAGGCGAAATGAATTTTTGGGTTTCTGCCGATGGGAGAGCAGTATTACCAAACGAGCTTGTTAGTCCAATGGCAAGGAAATTGCATGGATCAGCACACATAGGTAGAGATGCCATGGTGAGAGTATTCAGACAAACGTGGTTTAATCCTAAGTTTAGAGTAGCGGCAGAAGCAGTGTGTCAGCGATGTGCGATTTGTCAACAACTAAACGTGGGAAAGAGAACACCAGTTACATTGAGTCATATAGGAAGGTCTGGGGGGCCTTTCAATAGAATGCAGCTTGATTTTATAGAAATGCCTCCATGCAACAGACTCAGATACGTTTTAGTGATTGTCTGCATATTTTCTAGATGGGTTGAGGCTTACCCTACACGTAGATGCGATACACTTACAGTAGCAAAACTGTTACTTAGAGACTTAATACCGAGGTTTGGGGTGCCATCCTCTTTGGAATCAGACAGAGGAACTCATTTCAACAGCGAAATAGTGAAGATGTTGTGCTCAGCTTTGAATATTGATCAGAAGCTACACTGCAGCTATCGACCAGAAGCTTCAGGGATTGTAGAACAAATCAACAGTACAATCAAGTCCAGACTGGCTAAAGTTTGTTCATCGACGTCCCTGAGTTGGCCAGACGCACTTCCAGTGGTTCTTATGAGCATACGTAGCACACCTGATAGGAAAACAGGCCTCTCTCCACATGAAGTGCTGATGGGGAGAGCTATGAGATTGCCATCGGTTCCGACTGCAGCGCTAGTGAACATCACAGACGACTTGATTTTGGACTACTGCAAGGGACTATCTGATGCCATTAATTCTGTGTCCCTCCAGGTCCAGGCTGCAGAGGTTCCATCAGCACAGGACCTGTGCCATGACCTGAGTCCTGGAGACTGGGTCCTGGTGAAAAAGCATTTCAGGAAGAACTGCTTAGACGTGCGTTGGCGAGGACCGTTTCAAGTCATACTTGTCACGAACACTGCGGTGAAGTGTGGAGGCCTGCCAAACTGGATACATGCCTCACACACCCGAAGAGTGCCAACACCTCTAGAAGAAACAGCTCCTCTCTCGGATGAGAATCCAGCGGAAAACGGAGAAGCCACAGAGGGGGAATGCCAAGCTGTGGAGGTGACCGAAGAGGCTGAAACTGTGCTAGAACAAGTCGACGAAGGTCAAGACACTAGCGAGACCGAAGTCGCCTCAGGAGAAGAGAGTAACTGGGAAACTGAATCGGATACAGAACAAGCTGAGAGTGACCAAGAGACTGGTCCAAGAACAAGGAGCAGAAGAACAAGGAGTGAAGAAGCCAGTTGGCCGGAGAGAAAGAAAAGGCCAAGCTCGGAAGGAAAGCAAGAAAGAACTCTTGTCCCGATCACTGAAGAGTCGGATCAGGAGGAAGAAACGACAGACTCAGGAACTGAGAGTCCACGAAGGTCGAGAAGGGTACGTGTGCCCTGCAGAAGGTACGCCACCCCAGAGTGGACTTATCTAGCAGATGTCTTGGGGACAGAAATCTGGGAGAGTGAAGAGTGTGAAAGTAATCGATCTCGATCCATTTGTGGCAGTGGAGATATGGATGTTGACGCCTGGACTCGAGACTGAGGGGTTACTGACTTTCACACTTCCCATACCCCCATACTTGAGTCGGATTAAGGATTTAGTGTTGAACAGATTACAATTTCCAACCTTTGGTCATCAAATATCAGAGGAAGAAGACAAAGTCATTCGTTTTGAATTATTGGAACTTGTCGCAAGAGCTGCAGGTCCAAGAATAATTGTTGATGCATAAAAGACTTTTGTAAGCTACAAAGAAGAAGATAACTTAGCGCCGAGTGGAAAGAAGAATAAAATTAGGGTTTACTTTTAGAGGACGGAGAAGGGTTAGGGTTGTCTGTTGTTAAAAATAAAGAGACACTGTTGCGAAAAAGAGACTTTTGTTGATAAAAGGATTTTACAAATCGAGAAGAAAACAAGGCAAACAAAGGACTGAACTGATAAACCTTTTCGCAAAAGAAAGAGTCACGCTGTTTTGACAACATGGAGAACGGCAACCCAAACCGAAAAGCCAAATGTATAGTAGGTACACTTATAGTAGTAGTGATATTTCTCATAATTACAGTAGTGACTATATCATACGTAGTAGGACATGAAAACGATAAAGAAATAGCAAATGTAAAATTTGTAACGACTTTGAAACCTGCTTTTGTGGGAAAGAAGGAGGAGAGCAATGTTATACGTGAAGAGGCGTTACTAGCAGATGAAACTCGTAGATTACATGTAGATGAGTCACAGGGAAACTTTAGGTCAAACGCATATGCAAAACTATTATACGAATATATTGATGCCATGGGGGCCAAAGATTGCTACGTTTGTATGCAATTGCCGGCTTCTGTAGATGAGGGCATTCGATATCATCATCTCCCATTGACTTATGGGATAACATGTAGCTTACTGCTTAGTATATTTTATGGTAGAGAAGGATTCGAGTACTACTTTTCAAATTATGATTCGGTACTGCCTGAAGTCCCGAATTATAAGCAAATGAATAAGTGGGACTATTACAAAAAGGAGGATAGACTAGCCAAATTCTTCCTTCCTTGGGATACGTTAGATACATCATATGCACGCAGAAATAATCTGACTTGCAAGGTGTCAGAGGTAGAAAAGAAGTTTATAGGACAAGTAGATGATCGATACAGAAGGCAGAAGATTTTAAAAATGTCAGGACAGTGGAAAACTGATTGGACCGAAGAAGAGAAGGCACATAAAAAGAAAGGGAGCAATGGTCCAATAGCACTGGATAGAACGCAGAAAGGAAAGTTATGTTTAACTCGAAGCAAGACATATTATGAGAGTGAATTCGTAGGTGAAGTTAGTTGCGAGCACTCTTTTAAATTAGAGTACTACACGAAGGATTTTATGAAAGGGATGCAGGCTATTCCTAATGTATATTTTGTATGTGGGAGAAGTGCTTATGTAAAACTGCCTGACAATTGGTATGGTTCGTGTTACTTGGCAATTGTCTTCCCCAAAATATATCATGCAAAGGATTTAGGGGTCATAGAAAGAAAGGCTTCGACAAGAACGAAAAGAGAAGTAGGAGATGCAGAAGTAGTAGGAGACGTATTTGGAGCGATGTTTCCTATGTTGGGTTTAATACTTAACGATGTTAAGATCAGGAGACTAGCTACAGTCGTAGATAGATTATCTGCAAGTACTGCAAGATCATTAATGCTAATAGAAGGTGAGATGCAATCGATCAGAGCAATGGTTCTTCAGAATCGACTTGCTCTTGATGTAATATTAGCAAAAGAAGGCGGAGTTTGTAAATCTTTGAAGGTTCAGGAATGTTGTACTTATATTCCTGATAATTCAAAACCACTTGAGAAGGTTATAAGAAACATTACACAGATTCATCAAGAAATCGAAGATTTGACAAAAATAAATGTTTGGGAAAAAGTAGGAAATGGAGTAGGAAAAGTTGGGAGTTGGTTTGCTAATCTTGGCAAAGGTATTATATGGTATATATTAAAACCTGTATTAATAGTATTAATTTGTATAATCTCATTGTTAGGATTTGTGAAACTATATAAATGGTATAGGACGAACAGGTTACAAAGATCGATGAAAGAGCAAGAAAGGAGATTAGCTGTTTTGCAAGATCAACAGTATAAAAGTTTGAGAGCACTTGAAATGATGAAAAGAGGAAATGATGTAACTAGTTCTGTATAAAGGATTGTATTCAAATTGCTTTTAGTGATGACTCCTAAAAGTCATCAAAGGGGGGAACTGAGAGAGCGAAATTTGAATATAAAGTATATCGTAACCATATTTAGACGTATATGTTATAAACGTAGGAATGAAATACATATCGTAATGTGAAGTTGATGACTATAGCATAAAGTCAATTAAAATGATATCATGGTATAGGAAATGTATAACTGTATTCACTTTAGAATGTACTAGATTTAGAAGGCCGTATACGTAGTGGGCTAATGTAGAAGTGCTTACGAACAGTAGAACGTGCAGAGTAGAGTTCATGTACGTGTGTAACTTTAAATGCAGAAACGGCGAGAAATGCAACATGGAGAAATGTGCAAGGAGCATACACATAACGATGTAACCAATGAGAGAAAAGTTATGTTCCATGTATAAGGGTTTATAGTCTATGTATGAGATTATATTCTGTGTGAACTTTATATTCTATGTAAAATCGTATTCGTTTAGAAGAAACGTAATTGTTAAAAGCGTTCACATGTAAATGTATGTTAAAGGTTATACTGTGTAGAAGAAGTTTGTAGGAATGCTAGAAGAGTTTAGGTCATTTGTGATTATAACCTGACTAACTGAGGGTTCGCAAGAGTGTAGTCCAATGTATGTAATTTAGTGGGCTCACAGGAGTCGTGAACAATCTTCACATGAAGGTGCGAGCCGAAGAGTCTAGCATTTGTTAGATTTAAGGTGACAAATGTCGAACGAAGTTTATTGCCTAAACATGAGAGGAGGCGATTGGAATTTGAGCTTTTGTTTTGAATGACCATTCACAGGATCTCGTAAGGTCAGAGAAAGAGTTGTAATGTTAAGGTCTTGTTTAAGGTTATCTGATTTTGGATGAAAGTGTCAACTAAAAGTCGCCAACGAGAAGATGGAGATGACATCTAAGGAGAAGGGTCAACCTAACGGACGACGTGAGGAGATGAAGCAATGGAAAGAGCCAGAAACTGACATCATCGGGGAAAGTCCGTGGTGGGCGTCAAGGGGCGTTCCACCCACACCATGATTGTGTATTTTAGGGACAGCACCCCGGGGAGAAGATAGCAATTGGAGATTAGGAACAGCGAGGGGAATTGCTCAGAGCGAGGCAAGGGTAGATGCCTTGAGCAGATGCGCTGAGAGAGATCAGAGCGCAAGGGAGTAGTAGGCCGAGGACCCTTAGAAGAGCGGATGGGTAGGCAGAGAGGGTACTGCTTCTTAAAACTTAAGTTACCTTTAGAGGTTAAGAGAGTTTGAACTTCTTTGGAAGTCAAACTGCTGACACCTTTTTAGGGAAGAAACTTGCGAATTAGGGATGTCACCTAGTATAGAGTAGGGACAGATTTAACTTGATTATTTTCTCTTTCTGTAGATGACGCAAGAGAACCACTCTACATCGAAGCTTTAAATTGCTGAGATTGGAATTGATTGTGTATTCTTTGTATACATTGAGATTTATCCTGAAAGGATTGTAAATTGCATTCAATTTGATTTTATATAAAAATACTTAAACTTTATCAGTTGTAAGTGGTCCTTTAGAGTGGCGTCATTTAATGGGGCAGAACTGAACCTGTGTGGGGGTGGTCTTTTACTCAATGACAGATACGAGCGGTCCAAAAATTACGAATGAGATAAACTATTAAATTGATTATAAATTGATACCAAAATCTCATTCCCCGCAAACCCAAGATGCTTAGACAGCTTCAGTTCACTAGCTCTTGGTTGCCTTGAGTTCAGTAAACCAGTTCTCTTTTTAGTGCTTTCAAAAGTGAGTCTTGTATTTCACTCAGTAGTCTTAAATAGTTGTTCCACAAAATTCTGTCTTTACATATATCTGGTAGTGTTTGTTCTTACAAAGGTTTAATTCAAATGATTCCCAATACCTAAATAAGGTTTTAAATTGGCAAGGAAATGTCTTTCAACTGAAGTTATTTCAAATCCTGCCTTAGCGTTTCTTCTAATATGTTAATGTCACGTCCGATGCTCATGAACTCCGATGCCTTAGTGTCTTTCAAACGAGGAGCGCATAGCCATCATTAATACACTGTCACATGCGTCGAGGCACCAGCATAGAAGGGAGGACAAAATCTATGCGAGCAAAAACTGTAAGACATCCAGTTTAGGAAGCATGTCTTACCTGAGAACATGCATCTTCTCTGTCTTTTTTCGCATATGCGATGAGCCAGCAAGATGAACGCAGACGCTGCAACCATCCAAGACAGGATCAAGAATAATCTGCAATGACTGGATGTGTGTGGCTCCTTTTATGGGCGCGCTTGGTCCTACGGTGTCTGCGAGCGCTCCATTGGGGTCGCGTGTTTTGTGCAGAGATACAGACTTAATAACTAAGGGCTCAAGAAAACAGTTATGTGAGTTTACAGTGAGAGGATATTAATGTCAACATGTAATAGCAGCAATGTTAATGACAACATCATAAGTAATGAAACAATGTGGTAAACATGAAGGTTGAGTCAAGGGCCATAAACAAGATAACATGTCTGGTGAATAATAATGACATAGCTATATCACACACAGGGCATATTAAGACATGTTTAGGAGACAATCAAAAGTATGGAAGGACATAACAGGCTAATCAGTTATTAAAAACATGGTCATGACAGCATGTGTCCCTGTTGTTGTGTCTGCACCACCCAGACCGCATTCAGCAATGTGTCACCCTGTAACCCAAGTCCAACGACATGAGCCACATGGACGTAAGAGGAATTCACTGAGCCTACATCCATCCATACTTCCACACTTGAAAGACCATAAACATGACACATCTGAGTGATTAGGAATGGTTGATAAACATTCAGCAGAGTGTTGCATTTGGAGCAGTACAGGGCCATGTAAACGCCACATGACAATGTTAGCCAATGGAGGGACAGCAGAGTCCTTTAGGGAATGACAAGTCCAAAGGAAGGGGAAGAGTTCAGTTCACAGTCTGATTGTTGTGTCATTGGCGATCAAACAGAATATGGCTGTCCATGTTGAGGTCCTAGGTGAGTGTTGCAGAGTGCACCGGGGGACAGTGGAAGGTGATGATTCAGAGGGCAGAACCAAGCAGAAACTGGACATATGTTGGAGAAGCATTCTACTGCGTCCTTCGTACCATGAAGGAAGGTTCAGCTGCATCTTCGTCCACTGCTGTTGCATGTGCCTCATGTGTGGGTGGTGGTGTTCTGTCTCCTGCACTGTGTGGTAGTGACATCCCAGGGGGCGGTGGTGGAGGGTGCAGAGATGTGAATGTAGTGGTAGCAGCAGCATGCATCAGCGCCAGACCTTGTGGCAGCAATGCCATGAGGATGGTCTTGAGGTCATTCAGGAACCCACCTACCATTCACTGGTGTGTAACCGCTCTTTCCGCATTTGCCCGCTCCATGGACTCCATTAACCTCCGCATGTTTCCCAACTAGCTAGACCCACTCTGACTGGACAGTTGTTTTATTCTCTGAGTCGGGGCTCAGCGATGTTAACCATGGTCCGTTGGAGAGCATGGAGTGGACTGTGGGTACCCGTTAGGGACTGTGAGTGGTCAGTGATGGGACTTAGACACCCACTTATGGCATCTAGTTTGTCTGTCATACGGTTGAAGCCCACCCGCACCTGTTCAGCCAGATTCTCCTGGTACCCCAACACATGGCCTTGGAAGGCCATGTGTTGTTTGCGGGGGTCCTAGGAGGCAGCTGTGGTGCTGCCTGCTGTGTGGTTGTGCAGGGGGTGAGGTCCGGTCAATGCAGCTGGGCTGCCCAGCTCCTGGAAGTGGGATGCAGAGGCTGTTCACAAGCTATTGGAGGGCATCAGAGTCGAAGCTGGGGTGGTCCTCTTCATCTTCAGAGAAAGGAGGTTCAAGCTGCTCTGCTGGAGGTGTTGATTCTCCCTCAGGAATGTTAAGGGGAGATGCAGTTTAACAATGTGTCCACATGTATGTTGTCGCATTGTACATGTTTTCATACTGACTGCATGACTGTGTACATTGTGGCTGTTTGGGAGGTGGTGCCTATTTGATGGGGGACAGTGGGCATTTTCACAACATGATGTGTGCATGCTTGTACTTGTACATTATCAACTCATATTTCCCTGTAATGCCAAATTTGATTGGCTAGTGTCCACATCCAGTCTGCAACAGTTGTGTCCTCAGTTCTGTTGTGGACGTGTTGCGGTTTGTACCACATTGTTGTCAGTGTTGATGTGCTATGCATGTTATGTGTGTGTGCTGTACTTCGGGGGAGTCACCCTTCAGATTGAATCTTTTTGCCCCTTCTCTATTTCATGCAATGTGCCTTTGACTTCTGTGCATATACAGTGCTGAGATGTTGCATACTTGAGTACATTGGTCTCTTGGTGGGAGTTGGGTGCTGGGGCATGGTTTGTCTGCAGATGTGCCCAGCTCAGTTGTTCATGTATGACATTGTGCCCATTTCCCCCCGTCCCCCAGTACCTGGTGGTTACTCACCCTGGTGCTGTTGTGTCAGGTCATGTTGAGCAGTGTCCAGTCCCCCAACTTCTTCCACCCTCTCTCCACTGATGACTGTGGACACCATTTCCTCCATTTCGTCCAGCTCCTCCTGTGGCGCAGGACTCCCACCTCCAGTCTGTATTGCTGCCTTCTGGTTGTTGGAGAGTTTCTAACAAACAAAAAGGGTGTGGGGGGGTGTCGAGGGGAATGTTTTACGACCTGTCTGCTCAATCCCCTATTCACAAGATACTAAACACAACGGAGCAGATCAGGTCAACATGAATGGTGTGTGACTATACCAGTCTGCAATTCAGTTGGAAGCACGTGTGAGCAGATGCTGTAGAAAACAAACTGTGCTGCAAGACACAATGTTGTAGAAGGCAAACCAAAAGCTGAGACAATTCCCATCAGACCACCCTTTTGGTGGAGTTAGCGTCATGTGGGAAATACTGATCAATCCAATGTCGCATCTGACCGCATAATGCCATTGCGGGAATGGATGTCAGAAGTCTAGCCTTTATGTTTGTCCTAGACTAATGTGAATAAAGTGCAGTGCTCAAAAAAATATATAGTGACAGATAAAATTAACTACATAGATTCTGGAAACTTTCGAACAGAAATCTATGTGCCTAAGATTAAAAACACGCCAAGTAGTGAAGACTACCCTATGGCGCTATGCAGATCGGTCGACATATTTCAGCCAATGGGGCACTACCCCGGCTTTCTTCAGGACCTTAAGACGTGGAAAAGCTACTGCAAAAGTACGTAATGTTTTTAAGTGAAGAGGTAAATGTAATTAAAAAAGTTACATATCTACCAGGAATCTTGAGCGCTTATTTTACCCACTGGAAGGAGAGAAGTGCATCTTCTTCCCAGCTTTGTGTGGGTGAAAGCCTCACCTCACCCGGCGACCGCTCGGGAGTATGAGGCCCCGCTCTGTCCGTCGGTACCCCGGATTGGGAACCAAGCGGAAGTAGAGTGGTGGAGAGTTTCAGCTTGGTTTTGCGCTTGACATCATTCTGGCGCCTCTTGACCTCTTCCATTGTCCTCTTCAGCACTCCCACTGCATTCACATTGCCCACGATGGACTGCCATAGTCCATTTTTGGTTGCCAATGACAGTGGAGGTGACAAACAGTTGATGGTGTTCTATCACCTCCGTTATCAGGATCCCTGCAACTGAACTGCTTCTTCCTACTCTTCTTCTCCTTTGCCTTCCCTGACCCCAAGGTCCCAGGCAGGTCTTTTGGGGGGGCGGGGCTTGTGGTGTTCTGGTTCTTCTCCGTACTTGCTCCAGCAACATCCATTGCGCTTCGCTTTTGTTTGGAATTTGTTTGTCTGTTTTTTTCCTGCCTGACAAGTGTGAATTGCAGGCCTGTTCCTGGTTTTTGCTTATTTATGTGTCGCGATTGGCCACATCGCACCTTTTTTTGCGTTCGTGTTTCGTATTTTTGCAGCTTCGGATTGGTTTTAATGCAGTCATTTGCCACATTTTGCCACATTTTCGTGGGACTATCGCATGGTATCGCCGTGTTATGAATACTTAGTTAATACGGCATAATTTTCCCGCGATAGACTGCGATGCTGAAAGTAGTGTTAAGTTAATTTTGCGATGGTTATCACCAGTTGTTGAGAATATGCCCCTCAGAGTTTTACATGTGACTCAAGAGGAGCAGCTTGTAACAACACACCATTTCTAAAATAAGTGACAGTAAAATGCGCACATGTATAAATACAGATAGATACACATTTGAATTAAATAAGCTTCCACTACTTTCACATTTTTTCTTTTAGTTTTTTCATCTGACTTTGAGGTCTTAGAACACAGTCTAACTTTCTGGAAAGCAACTGCCATTTTCCAGCACGTGCGGAATTGGCAACTCAAAAAACAACATTTAAAAGCACTTGAACATACCAGTGACTGCCAATACCTATTTATATTAGTGTTTAATAAGAAGTGCTGCATAGTGGTGCAAACATTCATTGAAAGTTCCAATAATGGCTAATCATCATAAGCCGGGTTTACCATATTTATTTTTCCTATAAAAACAAGCACAAATAGTTTGAGTAGCAAAAATTTCTATACAAATTTCTGCACATACGGCATATTTGTTAAATACTTTTCAGGCTATTGCTTTTGACTCAAGGGGAATGACTCTAACCTGAGATAATGTAGCATTGTGAAGATTTCAAACACCTCCAACATTTGCAGTTAAGGTCAATGTTTGGCCGGAGTTCCCCTGACAAAGGAATTCCCGAAATGCATTGGGATCACAGCACATAAAAAACCTCATGGTAAATGCATAATGTTTGGAAAGCAATAAAAAACCTGTACAGTACAGATGACACAAGTGAAGTGTCAATGTGAACAAGATTAATGTTGATTTTTTTTAGGCTATGAGTAGCATTGAGTACATTGTTTTACTGTGCATGTATTGGATAATGAGCCAGGTTCAAAGTGTTTAACAATTGAATTTGTGAATTAACTTTCTTCAAAGTATCATTGCACCACATGGGCAGGAGTAGTGCACCTTGTTGCATGTGACAGAATCTGTACACATCAATTGGTCAACAATTCAGCCTGACAGTATCGGGTCAGGAGACAAAGTAGCACACAATTGATGAACATAATTGAAAGCTCACACACAAAGAACTTGACACTAGCCTATTGTGCCGTCAGACAGACAGGGACCAGGGCAGGGAGGCTTGAAATTCCAGACACTTCTGTAAGGTGAAAACCTTAGAAGCTTCTCCCACTTTAAAAGCAGCACCAGGTATAAAACATGGGCCCTCAGACCCACTCTTCAGTACACTCCTGGACTTGTGCATATTACAGAAGAAGGACTGCCCCGCTGCCAGAGGATTGCCCTGCTATGAAGTGACTCCAAAGGTCAGCTGACTGGCCTACTATTCTGAACTACAGGGACACCGCAAGCTCCAGAGGCTGCACTGCAACTGCCTGGCTCACCTGCTGTTCTGGGCCCACCTGGACCTGCAACTGGACTGGCCTGCCCCCTATTGGCCTCGGCTGGTGTGAACTCCTGATCTCCAAGATGCACCCCTCAGGTCCTGCTACAGGATCAACACCCTGTGGTGAATGCCAATGAGAAACTCCTGCAACAAGGGTCCGCAATGCCCAACAGTATCTTTGTGCTACACTGGCAACCACCTGTAATGACCAGCCTTCTCTGCATGTTACAGGGATGACCATCTGCAATGAGCTTCCGCCTCCTTGGGGCCTCCTCCACCACAAATGGAACTCTTTGCACTGTAGTTTAGAACTTAACTTTTTCAGCTGGACTAACGTGGTTCCTGTCTCCGGCTCACGCGCTATCATGTTTAGCCTGATTTGTGGCTTTCACCAGGTCTCATACAACCAGATAGTCGCTAGTGGCGCTTTGTGGTTTCATGTGTTTTACTTACCTGAAACCTTTTAAATTTGCATAGCACCGGTTCTACTGATTGGATTTTTGTCATTTTAGTGTCAAGTTAAGGCTGACTGCTTTTGTGCCAAGCTACCAGAGGTTAATTTAGTGACTTTTTGTGGATCACCCTGACAAGGATTGTGGCTGTTGCTTGAGTAAGGTTTCACCACTTCAACCAACAACTCAATTTCTCACAGAAAATATTTAAAGTAATCACTTCAAAAGTATTTTAGAGCTGCTTAATCTAGCTCTACAGCTAACAGAGGTAGACCTACTATGTTAAAAAAAAGTAGCATAGGGAACAGCAAAACATGTTCAAGTACCTTCTCCTGACCCTTTTGGAAGATTTTAAAATAATCAGTTGTCCAAAGGTGTCAACCCTTGCTTTGCTTCAAACAGAAAAGACAAAATCTATCTATCTATCCATCCATCCATCCATCCATCCATCCATCCATCCATCCATCCATCCATCCATCCATCCATCCATCCATCCATCCATCCATCCATCCATCCATCCATCCATCCATCCATCCATCCATCCATCTTGTTAATCCCAAAACGATATCCCTTGTTAAGATTACATTGCCATTTGGTTATAATTGCATTACAACAAACATGGCCCATTGAGAAGCATAAAAGTGATTGACTTGGGGAAGGAACCTCATGGTTTGCACTGATTACGACCTTATTCTGTAGAGTTTATTCCGTGTACCCTAGTAATAGATGTTAGGGTGTTTAACAACTGTAACGTATTAAAGAGAGGCTAGGGTGACATTATATTTACTTAATGGAGACGGTGGCAAACCAGCACCACACCTTGGCAGGGCAGCAGCAACTCGCTACAAGTGTGAATGGCGTGTTTGCAAAGGGAGGCTGAAAAAAATGTTATCAGATCCTGGATCAGTGTGATCGGCTGGAAACTGCAGAAGGCGTGTCCACAGCTTACAGAAGCAACTTGCTTTCTGGAACTAGAAAATGCAGCCTTCAGAGAAACAGTCGGTAGCTGTGAGGAGAACGCCCTTTCTGTAAACCTCAAGGTGTGTGATGGATAGTACTCTGTATGAGTTAAACCACCAGTTAGGAAAAATGTTAATGTGAATAAATGTAATAAAAATAGTGACCATAGATCAGACATCCTCTTCGTGAAAGCATTTTCAAAGACAACTATGCACATCTCAAATCTTGTGAAAACATTGGACACACCTGTATTAAGAAACATGGCAGAGCACTGCAGGCTTATTTACAAGAGGTCGGCGCCGCTGGACCATCAATTGTTTTGACGCTTCGGTGATGCAGGCCTCTCAATCATACCTATGAGATGACACAAGGCCATCCTGCATGGCTTTGCAGGGCCTCATAGATATGGAGTACGACAAGGCTCAGCAAAACACTGCATTTCCTTACTCCGCATCAGGGACGTCTTCCATGTTTGCCTGCATTGGCGCTAGGCTAGCACAAGAGAAAGGATAGGAAAGCAAAATGGGGCATATTTACAAGCACATAGCTCCACCGGAGCACCATTTTTTAATGCTCTGGTGGCACTCTGTGCTGGCCCATATTTATACTGCCTTGTAAATATGACCCTGTTTCACTCAGTATTCTGCATCAAAGGAGCGAGCCATGGGTGTTACTGTGGGTATTCTCTCGCAACACCCATGGATTTTTGACACTGCCCCAGATTTACATGGATTGGTACATTTGAGGCAGCACCAAAAACTAATGCCTTTCAAGGGGAGGCGTTAAAGTGGTGCACTGTGAAAAAATACTTTTATTTCTCATAATTTTTTCCTCTTTCTATGTGTGCTGCATTATGCAGCACACATAGGAGTAACATGCCATTAATGATTGTTTTTGTGCTGTAATGTATCCCTTCGTGCACAAACACAATCATCCCTGCAACGCATGGTGTATGGGTGCCTACGCTGGTGCGCGTCTGCTGTTTTAGTGCAGGTAAGGGGAGAGCACAAGAGTGCGCCGCATTCCTGTGAATATGGTGCGTCCCAGCATTTTTTAAATGACGCAGCTAAGCACAGCAAAATTGCCTGTGGCACAGCGCTGTGCCATTTTATTGTAAATATCCCCCTATATTTCATAAATACTGTGCATTCCTGCCCTTTCACATTGATGTAGGTCAGCACAGCAAGAAGACTTGCGGCACTACCCTAAGCCTATTCCACGTAAATGAGGCCCTGTGTGTGTCTCAGGTGAATGGTGAAAAGTTCTGCTGATCTTTTTGAATGAACACCAATATAGAACATATAGCCTCGCCCTAGGAAGTCTGATTTTAAGCCTTCCCTTGAGGCACATGATCCTCTGCATGAGGTCAAAGCATTTCATATTGCACCCCAACTTATCTAATTCAGTTGTTTTGATGTATTATGGGGTTATGATTGGGTGTGAGAGGAGTGAAGCATTTCCTGATATTTTTTTTCTTTTCTTCCAATAATGACTGGTATCTGCTAGACAGTGTGTCTTTCTTCCAGTCACATGGGGTAGAACAGGCCCTACAGGGCAGTCTAGCAGTACAGTCACTTGTTAACCCTTTTACCTTGCCTGCTCTCACATATATAGTAAAAAAGATTACTGTGAGTTACAGATTTGTGTTAACAGATGGATAACGTTTTTTCCTGCTTCTTCAGTGGTATAGACTCAATTGCTTTCTATTGCTTATTAGAAACACAAAAGGTTCTGCAGCTCATGGAAGACCTCCTTTGGGGCATGAAGGAAAAAATAAAGGCTGCACTGCCTATTGGTAGCCATTCAACGGGCATTTAAATTAAAAATATATCAGACGTGTAGGGGGATTATTTTACTTTGTTTATACCTCACCCCAGTGAGATATATTCGGGATTAGAGTGGCAAGGAGAAGGGAAACCTATTGGAGACGCTATTGTCAACTTTTCCATGGCCTAGTCCAAGGGCATCTATTTATGAGAAGTGAAGAGGCTGGAGATTGTAAGAAAGTCCTTATTCTTTCTTATGAACTGTTGGAAAATCTGGTGTCCTTCTTCAAGAACATAGGGGCATATTAGCAAGAACCTTGTTAAAATTATCGCCGTCCTGAACATCTAACCTGGGCTTCTATTGGAATTCTGTAACGCATATTGGCAAGCCCATTATCGCCATTTTAGCGGCAGTTTCCTGCCACTAAAACTGCGATCATTTTAACGAGGTTCTTGCTAATATGCCCTGTAGTTTTCAAGAATGGGGTCTTGAAGATTCAGGGGGGGGGGCGGATTTTAGATAACTCAGTTTGCTGCATTTCACTCCGTTAGATTCCACCAAAATCCTTGCTTTATTCTCATTCTTCAATTGTATTCATTGACAAGGTGAGTAAAGTAGATACCAATTGATAAGCCTCAAACATGTCCATTAAGGCCTGTAGGGCCATTACAACAAAACTCTATTTCTCTAAGCTGCGTTCGGCCATAGCAAATATCATAAAAGCCTCATTACAAAAAGCATTGATGATCAGCACCCGAAAAACATGCACAAATCAATCATACAAAACTGAAGAAAACATTGGAAAACAGTCTTGAACTAGCAAATTATTGCCTCATTTAAAACCTCTATATAATAAAGAGATGTTATGCCTTCACTGAATGCAACAATACACCGGGGATAAAAACCACAATTGCTTACTGACTATGAGGAAGACTCAATGACACTTAACAAACTATTAATTGAGCTTGAACTTAACACAGATTTAAGTACGGACAGTGGAATGAAACTCAAATCCAAATGAACACCACATCAAACATCAGGCAACAGTATTGACATTACTTAGAAAGCACTAATGCACGAGATTGACCTAAGATTTGACAGAGAAAGACATAGAAAGAGAGGCTTCCTATAAGACACTCAGACTTACCTAGAACAGAATACATTGAAATCCCTCCAAGATGATAAAGATCTTCTTATAAGGGAAGCAGACAGGGAGGGTAACATATTCCTAATGAACAAGGTGGCCTATGACAATGAAATTCCATCCCAACTGAATAATGGGACTCATTATATGAAATCAAACACGAATCGCATACCTAAAATAACGCTGTCAATCAATAATGAGCTCAAACAGTGGAGTGATCAGGGACTGCTAAATAACAATGAATATTTGTATCTAGTTATTGACAGTCCACTTTTCCCTTGTTTGTACAATCTTCCTAGGGTATGCAAATACCCTGTAGCACCACCAGGGAGGCCGATAGTGTCTGGTATTGGTGGTCCCACGGAAAGACTTTCTTAATGTGTTGATGTTTACCTCAAGCATTTTGTGACAAACCTACCCTTGTATATTCAAGACACCAAAACATCTTGAATTTACTGACAGATATAACTAGGGAACCAGGGATGATCCTGGTGACTATGGAGTGGGTTTATCTTTATACTAATATCCAACATGAGTTTGGATTGGCGGATTTAAAATACTTTTTGCACAAAAGATTTGTTGAGCATCTCGAACACACTGAAATGTTGTTGGATATGTCTAAACTTATACGTGTTCAATGATATATGGTATAGACAGTTACTCGCGACCGCCATGGGTTCTAGATTCACTCCGTCATTTGCCAATCTCTTCATGGAATGGTTAGAGGCAGGCCTGAGCAGATCTGTGGAACTAAGGGGACAGTATAGATGGAACACTTCCACTATTGGGGCATGTATATAGACGACTGGCTCTTGATTTGCACTGGGACACAACAAAGTTTGGAAGAGTTTTTTGTATATCTGAACTCTAATGATTGAAACTTGTCATTTACTTATCATTCAAGCCTTGAAAGTATTGTTTTTCTTGATGTGGAGTTATATGCTGCGGATAATGAGATTTGCAGTCAAATGTTTAGAAAGAGTACATCTTGCAATGCCTGTAAATGCTACAAGTTGTCATCCTCAGTCTCAGATTACTGCAATTCCATTTGGAGAAATATTCAGG
This sequence comes from Lissotriton vulgaris, assembly GCF_964263255.1. Taxonomy (NCBI): domain Eukaryota; kingdom Metazoa; phylum Chordata; class Amphibia; order Caudata; family Salamandridae; genus Lissotriton; species Lissotriton vulgaris. The sequence continues at coordinate 1,543,337,444 of NC_141695.1, read as the reverse complement.
GCACAAAGACATTGCAGCGAGGAGATAGAATTTAATAACACCCTGTCAGACATTGCATCCAGATTTCTTAAGAGGGAATATAACAGACACATAATTGACAAGACTTCTAAACTGTCAGGATTTGGGCATGTTGCACCTACCTAGCAGTAAAAAACTACATTTCCAAGAAGGCTGGCTGGGTTGGGGGATTTAGGAACTGGAGTCACACAGGAAGTTGCGCGTAATCTGTTCCTGTACAGTGTTCTCTCTCGGCTAAGAGAGGAGGAAGTCGCCGGAGGGTCTTGTGAGTTCGGAGATCCCTTCTTGTCTTTGTCATGCCCAACAACCCGTGAGTACCTTGGGGGTTATCTTTGGAGTTGGAGCGGAATACGGCGGTAGCCTCGACCGCGTATTGCCATGTCCATTCTTTGATCTTAAGCTGATGTTCGGCTGCTTGCAGAATACGTCGGTAACAATTAACTGCGTATCACCATGAGGCCGGTTGTTCCAAAAGTCATTAACTTTCTCCTGCAGGGGAGTATGGCGGTGGTCACAACCACGTACTTCCGTGTGCAGATACTGTTCTTCTTTGTTTTGAATACACTCCTACAGCGGAGTACGGCGGTGGTCACAACCGCTATACTTCCGTGTGCAGATTCTGTTCTTCTTTGATTTGAATTCACTCCTGCAGTGGAGTACGGCGGTGGTCACAACCACGTACTTCCATGTACAAAGACAGTTCTTCTTCGTGTTGGATTTCAAGTCTGCAGCGGAGTACGGCGGCGGTCGCAACCGCGTATTCACGTGTGTAATTCTTTGTCTGCTATTGTTCGGGACCTCACTTATGCAATGGAATACGGTGGTGATCACAACCGCGTATTTCCGTTGTAGAGTGTATGGTGATTTTTCTATTCTTAACTTTCCTTATTAACTTATTAGTACAGTGAATGTACTTGCCTCAGCCTTTCATCTTTGGAACACTTTAAACATTTTACAGAGGTGAAGTCAACCCTGTATGATGAACTGAATTCCTGGGTTGTTCTGTGTTTGTTCACTAGTATCTAGGATTCTTTATGGGTCAGCTAGTGAACTACTATGGGTAGGTGATAACATGATTGAACCTGTATATCTGGAATCATGGGAGTGAATGGTTTGAAATTTATGTATTTGAATGCTTTCATTTCAGGTCAATGTATACAATGCACGCTGAAGCTCACATACAATATCTTCAGCTGGTTTTTACACAGATAAATATATGTTGTCTTTTAGTGAGATTTATATGAACGTAGATTATCTTCTTGTGTTAACTCATTGCCTTTGTTGTTTTAGGTTCTATTCCCCTGCTGTCCCTTCCCCTTCCTTTCCCTCACCTGATAATTCGAAAGCCCTGTGGATAACTCCATATCGGGGACTTGGTAATATCAGGAGGTGGACCATTCATTCTGCTGCAACTGAATCCTGCGGAGCTGGGCCTGACAAAACGGGTATGACACCTTTCATATGGCGATACTTGACAGAAAAGTAGATCTAGCTCTGGTGACAAGGTGAGATTGATCACTAATTATTACCCAGACACATGCCATCTTTCTAACATTCTTCGTAAACATTGGTATGTTTTGACCACTGATAAAACACTTACCCCTTTTTTGACTGCACACCCCAGCTTGCTTTTAGAAGAGGATGTACACTTGCCAATATAATCAGCCCCAGTTATCCTCCCTCTACTAGAAATGACAATTGGCTTAGTGATCGCACCAGGGGCTTCCACAAATCTGGCCACTGCAATACATTCAGATGGGCAATGAACAAAGTCAAAGGTTTTAATTACAACAGTATGGGTAACTCTACTATCCCCATGTACATCAACTGAACAAGAAGATTTGTTGTCCATGTAATTGTTTGCACATTTTGCAAAATATATGTGAGCAGTACTATATGGCCACTCAGAGAACATATTGCAGAACATTTCAGGGCACTTAGGACTAATGATTATAAATATCCCATAGTGATGCATACTATGAATGAGGGTTCACAGGGCCAACTTCACAAATTCAGTTACCATGGCATTGATCATTTGAAAAATAACATAAGAGGTGGTAATAGGGAATTAAAAGTTAGACAATGTGAAGCCACCTGGATAATGAAATTGCGTACGGTTAAACTGGGGTTGAACATTGACAGTGAGATGCAATATTTCTTACAAGATTAAGTGCTCCATTTACCTCTGTATTATACATCTCGCACAGTTATGATTTAGACAACAATAACATTGTACCTGCTTTCACAGACATATTGAGTATCTCTAAAGAAATCTGTACAAAGGATATGTTTTAATGGGGTCACTATCATGTATATTCAATACTTTTTTGCAAACTCCTTTGTTCATGTACAATGTAACAATGAGAGACGGGATTAAGTGATGCGTGACTTCACCTCATTGGGGGGCAGGGGGTGGTTGCACCACTTTACTGGATCCCACACTTCTGTACTTTGACCTTTTTTGCTTCTCTTTTGGACTCTTCTCCTTCTTACTCTTTATCTTGTTCAAGGTAGACACACTGCTCTTACTATGATATTACCCTCCTGGTTACCCTATACTAGGGCAATCTTTTTAGTTCATATCGTAGACACGTTTACTCCAGTGTTTGATCTATACAGAATGGTTACATTACGAGAAACTGTATAGTTAAGTGCACGTCTATGATACTTGTTTAGATATTTTTCTGTCCGTATATACGATTTGTACAAATATTATGTTGTGATAAAGTGACCATCATTTATTAGTTGACCACCTACTTGTGGTTTGTGATTGGATGACGCCTTTTAGCTATTTGTAATTTTATCTCTAGCTTTGACGTTATGTGGCTTCAATGTATTGTTATTGCCACCTCAATATGGCCACTATAGTTACCCGTGTTATGTATTTTTCGTTACTGTCTTGTGAAAATATTTCCACTTTGATGTGGTTTCATATATTATGTGCATTTACAATTTTTAGGAAGTTACATTTGAGGTGTTTACACTTATTCTTAGGAAGTGGTCACTTACACTATTTACACTTTGATTATGCAACGGCTCAGATACTGTGTTAAATATACTATAATATTATCTCCGTAGCTTTCATTTAATCAACTTCTTATGTTTATGATGCCACAAACACATTTCTACCTTATGGTGCTGCGTACACATCACAACTATAGTGTGGCTTACCATAGATGGTTTTATTATATCTATGATAATATGACTGTTACTGTTACAGTCTGATTGTGCCTCATGTATAAAGATGCAGCATACACAATTCTACTATGCAGAGGTTTTCTACTGACCTCACACGTTAATTAATTTTGAGTAGTCCAATATATTGATTGATAAATATTACTATCTAAGGATTGATTACTTTAATGTATATTGATATGGAAATTGGTGCCTTTTTACTACTGTATTAACATATTCTACGATGGCTGTCGTATCAGTAATAATATCTCATGGTAGTTCTGCCTTGGGGGGGTGTCCAAGATGGCGATCTGAGGGGTTGTGCTTTGAACACGCTCCATCAAAACCGCCGCATTATCCTGTATTTAGCCCCGACCGATGGCCAAAGCTTTTCGGACCTGCCACGATTCACCCCGTGAGCGTTCCCCTCAATTGCAACGTCCGGGATTGTGGCACTAGGGTCCGCTGGAAAGCTGCACTCTGAAGTGGAGGCAAGAGCTCGTGGCCCTTCCCCCATTGGCCCCTCACTGCAACTGCACCCGGCCGCGGACCCTAGCCTTGTCCCTGGCAAACTCTTTTACAGCGGTGGGTGTTGCCTGCGAGCTTTGCTGCTGGGGCGGATGCACATCAGGATGCTTTGCAGCTGAATTGAGCCCCCCCTGGTAGGCCACCCATAAACGGGGGTGCATTAACACGCTGCATCAGAGACGGGCTGGCCATGAACATGGGTTGGCCGCCCGTACTCAACACTGTCTGGAGTAGGTTTGATCTTCGCCACTCACAATAGCGAGACAAACTGTGGACTATCTCTCATAAGCTGGCTCTCCTCTGTGAGATCAGGGGATCTGACTAGCACCCAGCATATTTTCAATCAACAAGGGGGAGGCTCTACGCCATATTGGAGCCAGTCCATGGACGCAGGTAGGCTGCTCGAGCATCACGTCCAGTGAGCACACCCGGAGCATAACGGAGCACATAGACGAGCAGGGCCCCGAAGTTTGACAGTGGGGTTTTCCCCTCTACCGCATGTGTGCACTCAACAATTGGAACAACAGGGTCGAGCTGATATCATATATATATAGCAGGGACAACAAGGTGCTGGAAGCCTGAGCATGATTGCGCACTAACTGGCCCTGTACTGACTGGTTTCCTGGGACTTGTACTTTGGGTTGCACAGTTTCTTGGGCCCCCTTGAAACTTCGGAGCTTTGATACCAGCTTACCCGACCTCACCACATAACTCCTGCTACCACCCAACACACTGGCTCGGGTGGGACATCTACGTAGGAGGCGAAGACCTTTGCTTTGGGGAACATCAAGGACAGTCATACGGTCACTGACTTCAATACGCCCCTATCTCTTCTCCCCTGGGAGCTCCAAGGCCACCACCATGGGTAAGACGAAGCCAGAGAAGCAGCTGCCACTGACCGCAGACCCAAAGGACCCACCATTAGCTGCTTCCGGGGCTGACCAACCGTCAACAGCTCAATCTATGCCGCAGGATGATATCTCGCACTGCCTCGATGAACTCATGGTGGCAGTAATGGACATCAAATCCACACTGGTGCCGAAGATCGATATGTTATGCACAGAGTTAAGTTTCTTGTGCGAAGATCATAAAAAGCTGAGAGACAGGATGTCGGAGGTGGAATCCACAATTGCTACAGTGAAGCCCTCTGTATCTTCCATGGAATTCCAAATGAAGGCACTGCAATAAGAAGCAAATTATCTTCGAGACCATGTTGATGATCAGGAGGGCCGATCGCGCCGAAACAATGTGCGCTTGGTGGGTCTGCCGGAACGTGTCGAGGGGTAGAGCATGGAGCTAAACCTGAAGGCCCGGTTCTCAGACACCATACTCCATGGCAATCATTCTAGGTTTTTCTTTGTGGAACGAGCACACAGAGTCCTGGAAGGTCCTCCCTGACCAGGCGCTCCTCCCTGGCAGGTAGTAGCACACTTTTTAATTACTGAAACAGAGATCATATTCTACTGGCCACAAGGGCCTGCGGGCCATAGGTGATTCAGAATGCGGAAGTGCACGTATATCCGGATTACACAGTGCTGGTGCAGCAACGCAGGACATCCTCAACGGAAGTTAAATGCTGCGTTCGGGAGCATGAGATAAAATACGCTCTACAATACCCATCCACGCTGCGCATACTACATAAAGGTAGCATAATCTTTTGTCCATCTCCTGAGGATGCCTGGAAGTGGGCTGAATAGAACGGAGCGGCGACGGCCCTGATATCTACGGAGGGCTCACATCCACAATGGAAGAAGGTCACCCACTGTGGGCCTCATCTCCCCAAGGCCCAGGTAGCGCAGGAAAGGGAGCAAGCTCTCAAATATGCCAAAAAGCATGGAGCCACCACATCACCCTCCCGCCCCGCCCCGTCCCGACTCAGAAATGGGGGTTTCCCCAGAACAGGAATACTCCTTATTGTACTCACAACAGCAGCTGATGCTTGGGGACGGCCCCAAAATTACACCTCAGACATCCAATGAACTGGGTTAACCAGCTGTGGAACTATGACTTTTAGGACCTGCGAAAAAGTGCCTAGTGGATCACTATATACACGCAGGAGATGGCTGGTAAATATGAATCTCTGTCATCACTCGAGCGGTTGACCTACATTCATAAGTCGGTCTGCAAATTACAGCGAGATCGTGCAAGTATATGCCCCACGCACGATAAGGGACTGTTACAGACCTATTTTGTGTTGTATAATTTATTGGTTTTTCTTTTTTGCTTTCTTGACTTTTTATATTTGCATTTAATTGTATATGGCCTTTTGCCCTTTGGCAATTCGGCCTGGGGTGGGGTGATTGGTTTATATATACCACACAATGTCAGTTATACTATACCACTCAATGCGGGCTATTGATCTGCTTGTTGCAGGAAGAGAGCACACATTTATGTAAATGCATGAGAAAAAGTATTTATTGATGACATGGAATGTGCGAGGTCTGGCTGGTTGTGCGAAAAGACACAGACACAAAGTGTACCAGCATTTACAGAGGCACAAGATCGCTATAGCTTTGCTCCAGGAGACCCATCTACTGCAATAAACATTGAAATTGCTCAGTACACGCTGGAGCGGCACAGTTATAGGTACGACTGACTCGGGATCTGCTAGGGGGGCCCTGATCTGGGTGGCACCATGTGTTCCAATACAGATAATACACACACGCATTGTCCCTCAGGGAGGCTATGCAGATCTTGAAGGCAAATTGGATGGCTGTCCGATGGCTGTAGTATCCCTTAATGCACCTAACTCAGGGCAGTCCACATTCCTCCAGTCTCTAATCCCAGCCCTCCTTGGTGACCCATTGGCACCACTTACTGCTGGGTGACTAAAATGGCCTACCCGACTTGGCCTTGATCGCTCCCACCCTCCCATCCATGGAGCACAGGCTGTCAGACTTGCATGTACTATGACGGCTTGGGCCACACAGATGCGACTAATTGATAGCTGGCGCACAAAACATCCCATAAAGTGGATATACTCATGCTACTCCACCCTCCACGACATGTACACGCGTATTGACACCATCTATTGCACTGAAACAGCGCTACTGCATGTAGCCTGCATTGAATTTTTGGCTTGCACAATGTCTGATCACAGCCCCCTGCAGGTCCAATTGACTTGGGGTGCGTACACCGAGCATACAAACTTGGAGACTCCCCATAGAAGCACTTCGCATCCAGGCCCTCAATGTCACTATCTCACAGTTCATAAACACATATTTCCAGAATAATGAAGGGACGGCCACAAATGCCAGCATTGAATGGGACGCCTTGTAGGTCATCTTACCCAGGTCATACAGGCAGTGTATGGCACCCGCATGACAATAACCAAGGAAATACAAGAGCTATAAACCGATTTATTACACCAGGATTGTGCTGCCTCCACAGATCCTCGCACAATACCAACACTCTCCAAAACCCGTTTAGCCTATAAGGAAGCACTGGACAAATTGTGCTCTCTTGATTAGAAACAATATCTGGCTAGACAACATGCAGACGGTGATGAAGCAGGCAGGATGCTTGCATGGCTGTTAAAGAACAACCTAACGCAGCCATCATCACTGCAATATACACTCCAAATGGGACCTTGGTCAATACCCAAGAGCAAATTAATGACTCCTTTTATAACTATTATCTGACATTATATAAGGCCTAAGACTTGGGTGACCCACCGGTAATCCACCAGTTCATGGAACAGGCTGCCCTCACTCAAATAACGAAGGACCAATACACCGTATTGGTAGAGCCACTAACGATATCTGAAATCTCAGACACTAATAAGCAACTAGCGAGAGGTAAAACTCCCGGTATGGATGGTTCACCTGTGGAGTTTTACGCTACTTACTCCACACAATTGGCGCCCGACTGCTAACCGTATACCAAGAATCCTTTGATAGAGGCATATTGCCCCCCTCCCTCCGTGAGGCAGTCCTTGTAGTCCTCCCTAAAACTGGGCATGACCCACTCCGTATGAGCTGGTATCGTCCTCTGTCCATGCTTACATCGGACTATAAAATCCTAGGTAAGTTGCTTGCCAACAGATTGCTAGAGATTGTCCCCCTGGTCGTCCATGCTGACCAAAATGGATTTGTTCCGGGCAGGAACACTGGGCTGAACCTTTGTTGCCTGTTTAAAATACTAGAGTGGGCCTAATCGGCTCCGGAGCAACACTCAATATCAGCCTTGGACATAGAAAAGGCCTTCAACACCCTGGGGTGGGATTACCTGCAAGCGATGCTGGCTAGATATGGTATAGGCCCTAAGTTTCTACAGTGGGTGAAATTATTATATATCAACCCATTAGCCCGGGTAAAAACGCCTCCCTTTAACATTGAACACGGAACTAGGCAAGGGTGCCCACTCTCGTCTTTGCTGTTTGCCCTGGCCATGGAACCTCTGGCTTGTGCGCTGCGCAGCCATGTTATTGACTGGCGCATCCAAGTGGATACGCAGTGACATGTAGTGATGATGCACTGATCTATCATCGCAACCAGGATGGGGCGCTCCAGGGAATGGTGGAACTCTTGGCCACCCATGCACGTCTGTCAGGCCGGAAAGTTAATTGGTACAAATCCGTTTTATTCCCTATGTCACCCATTCAACTTGAACAAAGGCAGCGACAGCACCACGCTTTACTTACTGAGCGTATGACTCATTTAAATACCTGGGAGTCCAGGTCAATCATTTTCCATCTGATCTAATAGATGGCAACCTGGGGAGGGCAATTGCCAGTGCTAGGGCGAGTCTCCCATTCCTGGATCGCACTCCCGTTATCTCCTATGGGCAGGATAGCTATATCCAAAGTGCTCCTCCTCCCTAGGCTCCTTTCTTGTTTCACTGTTATTCCCCTACAGGCCATCCAAGAAATTGTTTCATGAACTGTGTTCACTCTTAGTGTCCCTGATACGGGTAACTCCAGAGCGAGGGTGGCACTCTCACAGTTCCAAGTCCCCATATTCGATGGAAGACTGGGGGCGCCCAACTATGAGTTATATTATGCAGCCACCCAGTTGCAATGGCCCATGCGCTGGCTTGCAAAGACAAACCTAGCTGAACTAGACATTTGGGCGATATCACTAGGGCGACCTGAACTGCTTGAATGGCTATCAGGTACCAGAACACGGCTCCAGAGGACGGAGGGATGCACTTTGCTGCGAGCAGCCTGCAGTGCCTGGTCACACGACGTGATACCCAAAAACCGCCCTACTCCGTATGCCCCAGACGTCCCCATTAAGACGCCTCCAGGATCATATACCCATCTAAAACATCCGGAACTGTCCGACTGCTACACAACTGGTTTGACAACATGGGGAGATTTATTCGTAGACTCGTCCTTGTGTGGCTTTGACACTCTGAGGGACGACTATGGGGTGGCTTCCAGAACATTCCTCCTATATGTGGCATTGACAAAACAGGCAACACATATCTGGGGGGACATAAGTTCGGTTTCACCGACTTCTGCAACTTTACAGACACTACTGATGCATGGATCTGGTAAGAAGGCCATCACAGCCATATATACTTCATTTAGAGGGAACAGAACTCCTACATTGTCCCCACTGCATGAGTACTGGACTGCAGGGATATCCACTGAAATCACAGATAAGCAATGGCAACAATTCATCGAAAGTCCCAAGATAATTTCAATGAATGCTCATTTGAAATTCAAGCAAAACCTATCCCCGCACAGTCTGATGCGAATATAGCTGACCTCTATAGATATTTGCCCCAAGTGCCACGACACGCATGCTGATTTCTTGTATATAGCCTGGAAGTGCTCCCATATTCTGGCATACTGCGGGAAGATCTTTTATATACTTGAGTAGGCAATGGGAACCAAGCCTCCAATTCAAGGGGCGCATTACCTTCTAGGCATTACTGAGAGAAACGCGAGATTCAAGAACCTCAATAAGTTTATTGACTTGACGCTGGTGCTGGCCAAGCTCTCTCTGGCTATGGCCTGGAAATCCCCCCACTGGTCCCTCCATCAGACACTGGCTGCTGGCCCTTCGGCGTGCACTAGTGGCCAAACATGACATATCGAAAGTGCAACCTTCATGCCCAGAGGCCAGGACCCACCCTGTGGACTGGCAACACAATGTGACTATCTAAGAAACAAGACTTAGGGACACGAATGACCACAGGGGATAAGGCATAAACACTGGTGCACCCCCTGGACTGCTGCAAAAATGATACCCTGAATAACCACATTTGGATAAGCTCAGCGCAGGGAAAAGGGGCACATGCACACACATGTGGGCACAACACTTAGGTATAACTGTCCCACGCAGTGGGCTAACCAGATCACACCCATATGTAATGCAGCACTAGGGCAGCACACCCTCCTCTTTACTATGTTCCCATAAATGCACCCACTACAACAAGACCCTGCCAGCTTGTGCTCTGCAGTGGTAGTATATTAAGCGGGTACATACATACAACACATATAGAACAGGCACACTAGCTTGGTGGTATCTATTTTAAAAGTTTTCTTTGTTTTTTGCTCCTCTTTTCACTTTCTTCTTAGCACTGAGTCTCTATGCAGTTATGTACAATAATATTGGTTATACATTTTTGTAATGACTTGATGGTGTCAGTATTTGTGAGTAATGGCGAAAGTGGCAATTTGCACCCCCCCCCCCCACCTAGTGGGCACACACATGCAAATGAAGACACGCTATGCTTTGTGCTTCAATATGACGCATATACAGCTGTATGATATGATGATTCGAAAATGAATAGAGTATTCAAAAAAAAAATGATGGTTTTGCCCTGGGAGTATATTTGACTCTCAACATGGCGCTTGTCGTCCATGCCACCACGCATATGATGAGTACTCTCCTTACCATGATACCTTATTTTGAATGGATACTTTGTTTGATACAGTAAGTAGCTTTATTTTCCCTATAATAATGGGTACCTGTGATAACTTTGTTTGGAGTCATTGTGCTAATATTTGTTGAATTGAGATATTCTTATGAGTATATACAATGGTCATCCATTTCAAACGCATAAACTTAGATATTTATAACATGTTTATGCGCTTATATATAGGGCCACTCTGCCATGTTTATTTTATGTGCCTTCCTACTATTAGTTAAGTTACACTTGCAATTTCTATCAATATATTCATTTTTTTCTCTTTTTTAGGATACTCCTTCGTTCATTAGATTTGATGTATAGTCCCTAGTAACTGTGGGATTATATCCCATAAATAGAGATGATGTGTCATTATTCAAATTGTCCTTTACTGCTTTCAACATGGTACATTAATATTTAGCATCACATTTCTGTCCGTATTTTAATGGTTTGGGATTTTTGTTGATGATTTCATCTATTAGGTGATGTGCAATCTATTGATTCTGTGACTGCTTCTTTGAGTTAAATATTTGTTTTTCTATATCTTTTTATCCCTTTTGCCATTTTTATTTAGGTTACGTTGTACAATTGCTTTGTTGCTTGCATATCTGTGCCTTTTTCCTCATCCTTGACATTTGGAGGAATAGGAATCTACCTATCAGTTTATTATAGAGTAGTTTGAATTAACAATTTTTGTTTTTTATTCTTTACTCTTTCCCCTCACGGTGGGGTCCGGTTTTGGTGGTTGAAGCTCCAGCATGTTGGGGAGTTTGTTTCTGTTCTGTGACACACCATATATTGTCTTTATGCTGATTAACAAGCTGTGTGCCTATCTGTGTATGAAATTTGGATAATTGAATGTAATTTTAGGGTCACCCACTATGTATATTTGTTGCACCGCCATTACTAATCCAGATATTGGATCATCTGCTATACCTTCTCCACGGTACTCTGCACTTCACCATTTACCATCGGACACCAATGGTGGGTGTAGACAATATTACTTTATATACTCATAATAGGTAATGTTATGTATCTTAATACCCACAGCCCTGAAGAAGTCGAGGTGCTACCTACCTAACGATGAAACATGCATTGGCTGTAAAGCTCTATGTGAATGTAGAGTTCTTTGTTGGGTGCACTACCGTTAACTGTTCAGAATGTCTACTGGCTGTAACAGTTTCTACTAGTCTAATATGAAGAATTTGGATGATACCCTTTTGGCCCGAACAAAGGAAATGGATTAAAGTGGACTGTAATCTATCAATTTTGGATTTGGGACTGATTTTCTAAACTTGTTGAGTGCTCAGATCTGCTTGCTCAAAAACCACCATAGTTAATATCAGGGAAGACCAGCTATCCTCTCTGGATACAGTTTGCTAACAACTACTAATCTTCCATGAGCTTTTGTTAGGACAGGAAACCAGGGATAATAAGAAATCTTGTAAAGCATGGAAACATCAAAGCCATCAAATCAAACGAGGTTCCTCATCACCTTCTGAGAAATTTTCACATATGGGGCCATTAGGAATACCCTCCAACTCTCCATTTAGTCAGCATTTACACAAGACCACAGGCAATACCAGCTGCACTTTCAAATGTATGCAGATGATATTCAACTACAAAATGGAGTTTATATATTCAATGAACAATGGAAAACCATCACCACCTGTCTCAAACACATTCAGTAAAAGATGAGCAAAGCTATCTGTATTTGGAATTGTCAAAGAGTAAAATCCTCAGAGATCGAGATCTCGATGGTGACAGCCTTTCCTTCAGTTGTCCAGAGGCACTAGGTAAAAACAGAGTCCTGCCAGAGCAGAGAATCGCCTTTGACTCTTGACTCAGATTTCACATTTGGAATAATACCACAGTGGAAACCAGAAACCTCAAATCTCCATCTCATCCATCAGCGGAGGATGCAACCACTACCACAAATTCCAGATCAAATTCAGATGACTAGAGTCTTGGTGTCACTGAGATTGGCAACTTAAAACTCATTTACACTGGAGTTACACAGTAACAGATATATTTACCCGAGCCACCTACTACGGTAATTCAGTACTTGAGGTGGAATCCATCTCCGGAGCACCCTGTGTCCAAAACTAAAGAATTTACCTAACCATTCAATGATAAATTTCATCTTAAATATAGGCCAGGTCATTAGAGTCCTCCCAACGGTCCCAAAAATCTATAGGGATACACCTTCCTGATGGAAAGTGCTGATGTGCAACACTGGCTGAAGCTCAGATCTGAAACATCTTCCTTCATGAGCTGAACCTCTACTTTAGACACAGTTTCATCATATTAAAGGGTCATTCATCCTCCGGTCCTCTCCACTACAACAAAACCTCAATCTGGCAATGAGTGAATGGCCACCATGTTGCAAAATAATGAAATACATAAATACAAATGTGATGCTATCTAGAGATTTTTTTATACCATGTGTTTGATCATTAATGTATCCACTTGGCACTGTAAGAGTTCCGGCACCTTTCTATCATGGTGTAGAAGAGTCCACCTCTGGCAGGAGTTTGATGTCTGGTTGTAAGATTCAAATCATCAGTATTGTTGTGCGGTGCATAGTTGTTTCCTTTCTGCTTTTCTCTATCTTATGTGTTATAATGGGAAGTGGTGGTTGATGCCTCTTGGTGGAGGTCTTTACAAATTCTGGGGTATATTTACAAGCCCCTAGCACCATTGTAGCATTGCTTTTTCTGATATTCCGGTGGCATTACTCCATACCCCATATGTACAAGGTGGCGTTTAGCCATTTAACATGGCTTAACGCCACCTTGAAAATATGCCCCTTTTTTCAGCAGGCTGATGCAGCAAAGGGGCAGGCAATGGGTGTTGTAATGGGTGTTCCACCTCAACACCCATTGCTTTTTGACGCTGCCCCATATTTCCAAGGATAGGGCAGAGCCTTAAACTAAGACCAGGCAAAACCTGTTCTTAGGATGGCGATACAAGGAGATTTTGCTATTTCTATGTCTGCAGCCTTCCTCACCCATGTCTACAAAGCTCTACATGACGCGGGACCTGCGTTCCTTAACTGCTGCTTGCATTTCACACACCCACCAGAGACCTCCGAGCCACCCAACTGGCCCTGGCTACCATCTCACATATACTCAAGACCATGACCGGAGGAAGATCCTTCTCCTACCTCACAGCAAAGACCTGGAAGACTCTGCCTCCCCACCTCAGGCAATCACTGTCACTGCCTCAATTCCGGAAGGACCTTAAGACCAGGCTCTTCGACTGAAGCACAACCCCTCTGGCAGACCAGCTGTTCCCCTCAGCGCCTTGAGATGGGTGAGTAGTCATGCCTGACAAGTAACCTGATTGATTTGATTGATTCTACAGCCCACAAAGAAACAAGAAATCGCCTTTCAAGATTGTTTATATGCAGCAAGAAGTCCCTTCCTGCACATAAACAATCTCCCCAGCGCAGGCACCTTTGCAGCATGACTCAAGGGTGCCTTGCTGGCGCTAGGCAGCTTTTTAAGATCCAGCGCTAGGGAAAAGGCAGGGGTAATCCATATTTTTGTAAATACGGCACATCACTTTGTTTTGAAAATGTCAGAGTGCGGTGTTGCCAAATTTGGCACAACATTGTATGCCGACATTTTAAGTGTGGAAGAGGTGTGGCGCAGTGGCCAGGGTGACTGACGCTGGATGCTGGGGATCACGGTTCGATTCCCGGCGTTTGCGGCAGGTTTCTGCCCAGCACCATGTGACTCTGAGCAACAGCTCACTTGATCTTCCCGACGGCCCCCAGCGCCTTGACACCTTTGGGTAATTGTTTGCGCTTTACAAATACTGGACATTTACATTTACATATCCCCTCTGCTTAAGAAGATGATCTAACACTAATGTCTTTGTCACTCCTTTCCACTATTAAAACTATGGGGCTGATTATGAGTTCGGCGCAGTTGCGCCTGCTCTCCACTGGCACAGGTGCGCCGACCACCGGCCTTTTTACGAGTTGAACTTATATACAGCGAACGGTCCTTAACCTTTCCCATGGCGTTGCCTGAAAAACAGGTACCACAATGAGAAGAACAAAAAATGTCTAGCACGGCATGGGCCGTGACATCCATGGGGTGCTCGAACTTTTGGGTAATACAGACCGGGGGCACAACATGTGAATGTACACACATGGCGGGGGCCCTTCTTCCTCCACTGCCAGACTTTTCATGGCGGGGCTCCCATCATGTAATGGCTGGTGGTGGCAGAACTTGTAATATGCTCAGCAGGACTTGTAATATGCTCACTGAAACTAGTCAATGAAGAGTAAATTACATAATCTGCCAGTACTGAATGATTTTATATAAAAAATGGATTGATAATTGTACTGTGATGTTAAATGGTGGATATGAATTAGTTTAATAGCTCTCACTTTGGAAGTGTATTAACTTATTATTAGAATGTCTCTAAAAAGTAGGAGTATAGGCACCATGTACAGGGGTAACACACTTTACTTGACCATTCACAAAACTCAATCTATGTTATCCACATAGAAGGGTTGATTGTTCATTGAGATACCCTTGTCTTCCTGTTATTGGGATGCCTAAGCTCAAAACGTAGTGGCATATTTTTCATTATGTCACGCAGTGCAGTACAGCAAGCCACCTTGATCCACTGCACAGTGTGAAAGGGAATGGGCACTGAATGCGCTGTATTTAACATAATGTGCTACCTAGTTCCAACACAGGCACCCTTGCTCCATGGTGCAGGTGTGCTTGCGTTGTAAGCAGGATTGTTGTGGCGCAGGAAGAGGCACCTTACTGCACCAAACAATTCCCTGAAGCATTTTTCTCTGTCTATGCAGAATTCAGCACACAGAGAAAAAGTAAAAAGCGAAGAGAAACAAACACATTTCTCCTCTTTGCGCCTCACCTGAGAAGGTGGTGCATTTTGACACATTCACAAGTCTACCAGCAATAGCAAATCTTGGAATGTGCCAAAATCCAGGGGTGTTTGCATGGGAACACCTACACACCACCCATGGAACGCCTCCTTGGGGAAGATTAAGGCAATGTAGTGATTTGCACTGTGTTGTGTTACTCCAGATTTATCAAGCCACTCAGGGCCATGCAAGATGGCCTAGCATGGCTTGATAAATAGCACTTAAGGTTTGCGTATCTTTTGCAACCCGTTGTGTGGGGCAATAGCAACGCAACCATATGATAATATGCTGCTTAGTGTTGATATATGTATTGAGCAAAGCAATTTAATGGCAGTTAGGTTCCTCAGATAATTTCTCAATCACACATTTGCAGTAGCAGTTTATACTGTGAACATAAAGTGTGCCTTGCTATAGACTGTGTTTCCAACTGTGTTGACACCGCAGCTAGGTAGAAGAAAATTTGATACATTTGTGGCCACGGGGTCATCTCTATAATTGTGAATTTGCTGCATTTGTAGCATAATGCATTATCTGCTGTAGATTATAGCAATTTAAAAATGTGTTTTAATCTCAATCAGTTCATAAGCCTCAAACAATGATGCTTTCAAAAGGCAATACATCTTGTGGTACTTTGCAGCTGTTCCCTCTGAAATGTTCATTGCTATAGATCATGATTAGTCATGAATGTCCCCCTAGATAATATTATTGTCTAAATGTATGTTCAAAAGGTTCAAAGTAGTTCATTTTGAATAAATATACCAATATAATAGTATATACATTAAAAAAATGACAATAAATATAGATAAAATCCATATAAAAATAATTGTGTTGTCACATCAGAAATAAAATAACAGATTAGATGAGTAATTAATAAGTATTTTGTTTTTACTGGGACCTATCAATCTCAATTTAAAACACTCATTCACAAAGCCAATAGGTCGACTGTATCTATTATATGGAAATATAGCATGTGGTATAAAAGGTTTAATAAAAGAAAGATAATTTATGTACGTTTTTAGGTTTAACAAGTAATGGTACTCGCACCTGTATTAGGATTGGCATCTAATAGGGCTTGCAGCATTTTGGCAAACATATATTGTTCACTATATACTCCCTGCATACAGAAAAGGCCTCAAGCCAGCCTTCTTCCACTATCGGCTTGAGACATTATGAACATACCTTGAATCATCTCACAGTAGAATTCTATTTTCATATTTTTCAATCAGGTTAGATGTGTTCTTTTGCTTTCTGTGGAATGCATGAGGAACTATTTTAAATCTGAAAAACAGACTCTGGCCTGATTTAGATCTTGGTGGATCTGGTCCCGCCATCATTTTTCCTGTGGTTTCTCTGTCTACTTACTAGGAGCTCCTCTAACTCAATTGAGATGCGGCTGGTCAGTGGACGATATTCTGTCAGAGTCCCGCGGTCTCCGCCAGTATTTTCCTCCTGTGAAGGTGGCATCAACTGCGCCTATTTAGTGCCTGATTTAGATCTTGGGAGGACTCCTGTTGTCCCTCCATAGCAGTGTTTCAAGTACTCCATGGAAGCAGATGGATTCCCACTTGTCATCTTTAGATGTGAGCTGGTTGATCGTCCGTGCCGTTGACAGAGTGGTTACCGCCACGTAAGCTGCTCACCTCCATCGACGCGTTGGACTAATCTGCTGGCTAACATTGCTCCGTTAGTGGAAAAAGGGGGGGGTTGCTTACACCAAGCTAGGTGTTAATCTCAAAACACATTGTTCATGAAAAACTAAAGACCCAAGGTTATATAACACACTTAGGGAAACAATACTATGAAAGATAGATTATTTTATTATTCTCTTTGTCAACATTTTTAGTATTTTTTTTGTATAAATATTTAGATAAAAAAGGCGTTATGTCACATATATTTACATAATCAATTTTCTCCAGTTAGAATAAATATTTGTATTAATCATAGACATGTATTGATAAAAAACCACCACTACGTTTCTTTCAGAGCCTGTCCTGACTGATGCCGATACATATAATGCAGATTTTGTGCACTAATTACAGCTGCTGTCATCACTGGTAATGATGTTTGTTGACTACCACCAACGCGTTTCGGCAAGTTGCCTTCCTCAGGATTTTCTTTACCAGTGGTTTTACTAAAACAAACAAACATATATAATTAACAAATAGTAGTCTAGAGTTTAACATGAACATCAATTTTACAAAGTGTGTATCTACCTATATTACTATAATTAAATTTGATACTAATTAGATAGACCTGGTTAAAACTATGAGACATAACACAGTGTAGTGATTCTCAACTTACATTCCAAAGTGAGGTGGTGTAACTCTATCACTCATATCTGTAAAGTGCACAAGGTTCAAAATGTTTAAAAGGAGACAGAGAAAATAGCTGCATCTGTTCCTATCCCCAGACCAGATTATGGATACATGTATGTATTTGTGGCTGTCTATTGAGTGACAGGAGCTCTATTTCCTCAAAGAGTGACCACATGGTATGATCCTCTACACTTAGAGCAGACTTATCCAGATATATTGAATACATATTATCTATCAAAAAGATGTATTACCGATCCACTTACATTTTGGTGTATTTGGTCTTGACTGGAATAAATACTGTGTGCGACTCGGATATGAGGATAACCAGTCAACCAGAAATCACTATTTCTCTGAATCTAAACGGAGTAGAAATTGGGGAATATTGATCAAAGGATACCTCGTGTAAATGACTAATGATAGCCGTGACTGGTAGGCATAGGCGGTATGATACTGACCTTTTTATAAATTAACTAATCCGCTCAAGATGATCGATGCAAGATATTTTCAACTGCTATAAAAACTCTGTTGGATGTAAAATCCAATGGAACTTTATCGTCATGCTCTTCAATCTTTAATTGAAGCAAGTTCGAGATTCATGCTGTCATGTTGGTAGGATGATCTTCCTCTATCTACAGAAAAAATATGGCAGGATTCTAGTTGTTGAGGTCATTAAAAAAAGACTTATTCATGTGCATGCTACTAATCTGTGTACCTATTCCTGTCACCACTTACTTTTTTATTTATTTGTCCTTAACTGGATGGTTTACTGACTGATACTCTGTGTCTGTAGGTAACCAGTTGATCCGGTGGCTCTATCTTTCTTGATCTAAGTAAAGTAAAAATGAAAAAGGGGTAATGAAGTCGGTTCTGGATTTTAACTGACTGTTATTACCAATACTGATAGATGGCAGTAAATGGATACTAACCTTCAGTAGACTGAATGATCTGCTCCTGAAGACCGGTAAATCTTTATGTAATAGCAGCTGTAATTAGTGCACAAAATCTGCATTATATGTATCAGCAGGCTCTGAAAGAAACGTACTGGTGGTTTTTTATCACTTCATGTCTATGATTAATTACAAATGTTTATTCTAACTGGAGAAAATTGATTATGTAAATATATGTGACATAACGTCTTTTTTATCTAAATATTTATACCAAAAAAATTTACTAAAAACTTTTGATAAAGAGAATAATAAAATATATCTTTCATACTATTGTTTCCCTAAGTGTGTTATATAACCTTGGGTCTTTAGTATTTTCATGAACAATGTGTTTTGAGATTAACACCTAGCTTGGTGTAACCAAACACCCCCCCCCTTTTCCACTAGTTGTATTCCCAGTTAGGGTTCATCCATTTTTTAGGGGCCCATTTGTTTTCAAGACATAACATTACTCCGTTGCCATCAAGGTGGCAGGATTGCGCCAAGCCTATTTAGCTTTCTCAGTTGTTTCGGCATTGTCCTAGCAGCAGAACCCTGAAGGAGAGATTCTGTTGTGGGCAAATGTTCAACATTGTACCATTCCAGTGGCTTTAGGATGGATGCTAGCATCACACACCTAATCTGTTTTGAATATTTGTTCCCTTCCCCTTCATACCATATGATAAAACACACTCCTTTTCAGACCATGGTACTTTTTTAATAAACTGCAGCAGAACATTTTCCATGAGAATGTTTTCAGTGAAGTCAAGCTTTTTTTACCTTTCTCTGTTTCTTGTTCATTTTTTATTTTATTCATTGAAAAATGTTCATGAGAGAATTATTCATTTACAATTCTTTGATTAGCAAAAATGTTAATGCTTAAAATGGGAAATACAGATTCTTACTTACATTTATAACAGAAAATACAAAAGATGTTTTAAAGTACATATTTGCAAAGTCCAAACATTTAAAAAAATAAATAGTGTAATGGGCAATAAAATGTTTGTGCAAGCCTTCATCATAAAATTGGACACTTGCACCAAAGAAAATTGCATTTTTTATTTTTAAATGTTGATACTGGTGTGCTCATTTTAACTTAATAAGTGAAAAAATAAACATAAATACATTACACCTTAAATAAATAACAAAATAAAAAATGTCATTAAATACTGAAAATGCACTACAAAAGGGGAATATAATATATCAATAAATAAAATTATTTACATTTTGCAGTAATATTGATTTTATATTTACTTAACAAAAATGTTTTACCTTGTCTAGTGCATTTAATGAGTTATGTTAAACTTAAATTATTCAATAAATGTTTAATGCATATGAGTATAATTTGATAGTTTACTAACAATAATTAAACACACCTCTATGAACACATTATTACATTTGGTTAATGTCAAATGTCCATTATCAAGATGGATAGCTTGCACAAAATTTGAAAAAAACTAAACAAAATTTAATACAGGTGTACTTTTAAAAATGTCTGAAATGACAACATCACACAATATCAGTCACAAGTTTGAAAACAATTGCATTGAAGAGAATTTTAAAATGCATGAGTCCAGAGCAAATGTAAACAGACAAATCTAAGGAAAATGAATAGAACATGAAGTTACTTTCGATTCCAGCAGCGATCGGATTGATTTGCTTTTTGGTCAAGTAACAGCAGCAAAGGAAGGACTTTGATAATGGGGTTCATGATGGAAGTGGAAAAAAGAAAAAAGGTAAGTTGCTACCTTATTACCCTTCGAAACCACCAACTCAGGTGAGGAGGTTTCCCCGCCACAGTTAAGTTGACAGGAAGGCACATCATGAATTGCCCGTGGTAATATTGGCTACACTCACTCTGACAGCCGCTTTTGCCTATGATGCTGTCAATGTGGGTGGGAATTTCTGGCGGAGACAGCGGGACGTGGCGCACTATCGTCCATAGTCCCACCAGCATCTAAATTGAGAGTCCATACTGCTTAGTATGTGGACAGACAAACATCCAGAAAACTGCTAGCAGGACCAGATTCCCCAATATCTAAATTATCTAGGTTACATGCACGCAAGGAAAACTTTTTGTTTTGCATTGCAGCAGGAATCTTTTATTTCCTCCTATCATCTGCAGACTAGTAGGCATGAGTCTCCCCACAAACCAAAGTCATACAAGGCCAATCCTCCTTTTACCTGGAGCCCCATGAGATTCTTAATGGATAACAAGTTAGGACCAGGGAAACTGTAGTTTTACTATACCACCAGCAAATGTCTTCAAAGAAGAATGTAACTGCTTGAAAGTTGAATTTTCATTATAATAACAAAAGCTGCCCTCACAGAATAATACAATGAATATAAAAAGCTGTATTCACACTATACTCTCCACCAATGTTCTCAGAGAAAATGGAGGACTGCAGTTTCACTTAAGGGAAGACAGCTATACTCACATACAATTATAAAGTATGGGGGTACAGAACTGGAGCTAGGCTATACAGTCCCTCACAAATGATTCAAGAGTAAGGTAAGCAGAAGGGGACATGAAAGTCAGAGGATGGCTGCATTTTCTGGGTGTCATAGCTCTTCCTGGATAACCATTTATTAGTTCATCCACTTTTACCTTGCATTCTATTATGTGCAATGTTAATAATAACTATGAAAAGGAAATATTTTATCAGACCAAAAACAGAACCAATCTGGCCTTCTTGCACTATTCATAAAAAGGCTTTTTAAGAGTAAGTTATGCAACCTCAAAATGTATTCTGCATCAATGTGAAATCACCACTGCATCATCCAAAAAAAGCCAGAGTGTGCACTCTCAAAGTTGACATCCTTAGAAAATACATATAGCAATACCCTACATCAATTACCAAGTCTTTTAACACCTCAGATCCATGCTGGAAAGCTTAAGTGCTAGTGTACAGCCTACAGACGTTCTCACAAAACAGCATGATGGGGATGGAAAGCTTGTTGCACTGTATTACAACCTAGTTTGATCAGAGGAGAATACAACAGTGCTTCAAAGTTGAAGTAATACTATTTTCTACCAGCTGAGGTCCTCATAGAAGAATACAATGGAGATGGAAAACTTGAAAACGAGTCCACTCTACTACCAAAAGAGGTCATCACTGAAGAGGTTAATGGAGATGGAAACCTTGTTGCACCATACTACCAACAGAAGTCCACACATAAGAGTACAATGTAGATAGGAATCTTTTGCACTCTATTATCAACAGAGTTCCTCACAGAAGAGTACAGTAGAGATGGAAAGCTGTGGTTGACCTTTCCTACCAACAGAAGTTGTCACAGAAGACTGTAATGAAGGTGGAAAGCTTGTTGCACTTTATTACCAATAAAGTTCCTCACAGAAAAGTGCAAAAGCATTATAGCTCTTCTATAAATACACGGTAAAGGGTGTGTTATGTAAAAGGGACACAACTTTGACAACTTGAGAAAATACCAGGCTTGAGTGGAATGTGCAGATTTTTGCTCTGTGGAATTCTGTAGAGTGTCAAAAAACCTCTGCGGGATTCCATGGAACTCTACGAGCAGGAAGAATTGCTTGTCTGCCCATTTGGGCTGATTTTTTACATGACAGTAGAGTGATTCTCATTTCCGCGCAAACAAATCAGCACAAACGGCACCACGCAGTCTGCATGGGTACAGGCATTTTGTTTTACCTGCCCTCGGCTCTCTGCATGGTTCTGGGCCTGATTGTTGTATCCATTTCAATCCTCCCCCTATCCCATTCATCCACCACTCATTTACCGTTTTTTATCAGCGTGTCTTTGTGTTTTTATTTCTTACGTTATTGTCTCTTTTTTACGTTGCTCTGACATTTTGTATTTTTTTTTTCATTTTCTATTACCTTTAGTTCTTCCTTTCAGCTTCTTTTTCTTTTTTTCTATCTTTCCACCACAGCGCCATGTGCCTGTGCGACTGCTACAAGCAGCACACCTTGAGGTTACTGGTGTCACCCAGGGGTACAGCCACGCCCCATTTTTTCGGATGCTGACGTGGCCACACTTGTTATTTATGAGCAGCACCACCACCTCCCCTCCTTGCTGGCTGCAGGTGGGAGGCCTCGGAAGGGGTACACCCTGTGGGAGCATCAGCTGCTGCGGGGGATAGTGTGCCAGTGTGTTCCAGAACACTGGGGTGCAGTGCACAGTGCAGCAGCTGATGCACCACTGGGCAGACATCATCGACCATGAACAGGTCTTGCTTGACCCGCTGGATGTCGAGGTTGCGGTGCATGGTAAGTCATTATTTATTGTTTGTTTTCTAAAATGCTAATACTTTTTTTCAAATATGCTGCTCACATTGAGAGGTAAGTTACGTTTACGTAACGGTATGAACATTATGTGATCCAGATTGAGCTAGCCAAGTGCTCAGGGCTACCTAATCATACTCGTTAGCGCTCGCTTTGGCTGGTTATTTAAGTAGTCAAGCAGACTACTCGGTCCTGTCACTAAGATAGTGGTGGTAATATCAGAGAGTTAGCATTCTGTGCCTTTCTTTATGTAGCTCATACAGACCTAATCTCTCAGTGATGTGTAGTATGCATCTGTGCATTGAAGAGGGAGACAGAAGTGGACCATCGAAGGGTTTTGAGAAGCAAACATCATTTTGTTGCAAAGCATTAGTAGTTCCAAGTGTAGGTTAGGTTTAGGAAATTAGGAATAAGGCTTAGCTTTAGGAAATTAGGAAACGGTCAACTTATTACTACTAGTACAATAGGCAATCTGATTTAGAAAAGCACAATGCTACTGCATTTGCCTGTCAAAATATTTTTAGGGAGATTAACCGTACCATTTATATATATTTTTATCTTCTTTATTTCTTAAATCATCATCCCAGGGCAAGAGGGCCTCTAAAGCAGACGAAAGAGGGGCTTCCACCAACATTGCCACGGTGATTGAAGCCACCACCACCAGCGGGCCGATGGTTCTGCTAGCCCCAGTAAGTGCTGTTATTTTATTATTTCCCTAACATTTACCTCTCCCAACCATAAGAATCATTTTAATTTTGCCTAGTTTATTTTTTTTTACAATGTCTCCATTCGAACTCCTCTATCTAATGTTTGTTAAACCCTGCGTTATCCTTTTTTTCAAATATTTAATGTTTCTGTAGATGAATTCTTACTGTCTAAACAAGCCTGTAGCTTTCTTTAGATTTGTTAGTAAGCTTTCCCTCTCCCCTTATATATAATGTGGCACTGTAAGACTAAGAGAACAGATTTTTGGTACTCTACTGTGAAGATTGCAGGCCCAAGTATGCTAGTATTATTCACCAGACATGTTTGTTGAGAATGCTTTCTTTTTCTTGCTCATGCTCAAACATTTAAAATGACAAAATTGTCCATGATCATGGTGGACCCCCCAATGTTGTGGTATAAATCATTTAACCAGTATGCCAACAGTTTTCATGACAGTGTAACACATCAGTAAACTATGAGCACTTACTGTGTTTGAAAACCAAGACCATATGTCCTTCATTGACCATTATTCCACCCCTTCATCTTTGCTTCAATTACTCAGAGCCGTCATAGCTCTAGCTCTGCCTGTCCATTACAGTACGTTTTTGGTTGGCTTGACTACCTGGCTTTTCTATCATTGTCAACTAATGGCAACAAACACGCCCAAAGTGATAGTTTTGATAGAAGATACGACTAATCGAACTGTAGTGCGTTATTGTCGTTGTTTTATGTTAAAATAAAATAATAAGGGGAGGAGGATCTGGTGTCTAAAGTTTTTTTCTAGCTGCACAGACCACCAGTGTCAGACCAGTGGCAGTGTCAGTGCGACAGAAGCAGAAGGGATGGTTGGTGGTAAGTCAAATTGCTTGCTTATTGACAAATGAAGTGTACTCACTGTATTATTTAAGCGAGGCAGATATCCCACCCATCACCATTCTTCACCTCCCTGCCCATGGCATTTCACCACCCATGACCTAACTGCAGTATGCTACAATTCGACACTACAATGTTGGTTTGCAATGTGGGTCTGCTTTAATTTATGCGGCATTTACAACTTTTTCAAATCTTTAGAAACCGAAAATAGGGTGTGCTGTGTTTCCTTGTGCGCGCTCAGTTACCTCATACTAGTACTTTATTCCTTTATTCTTTCCTGAGTTTGGTCCTAGCCTACCAAATCAATTGAAAAATCCATTCTTGGAGCGTGCCCCATTTTTATGGCCAAGTGAGTTATGTATATATCTTTGATGGCTTCCATGACATATTTACGCCTGTTTAAATTTGACCCTTTCGCCATTCGTTAGCTTCAGGGACACCCTACAATTCTATAGCAAAACCTCTACCTAGCCTTATCCCTCTAATTTAGCCAGCAGTAGAGTAAGCTTCATTACTGCCAAACAAATGTATTTGTTAAAAGTAATTTGTGGCGTAGAGAGAGGCCAGGAAGTAAAGGCGGACTAAGTGCCTGATTTAGAGTTTGGCAAATACGCTAATCTGTTACAAACATGACAAATAATATCAATATCCAGTTCTTTTCCCTGTACTGCAGTGCATTGTTTTTCCCACTTTTTACTTACAGCAGAAAGGATATCTGTGTTTTATATCTGAAATGTGTGATGTATTAATATTTATCTGCCTCTTTGGAGTCAGGGTAGAACTGAAAGGCAGTCAAGGAAAAGTAAGGCCATTGGAATTAAAGTAATATAACAAATTGTCCATTGCATGTATGTTAGCTGCAGACTGCAGAGAGTAGCAAAGTACCTGAAGCCCAAGCACGCCTCCATTAATTTAGCAAAATAAGAACATTTGTGCTGCATAGTGATATAGCCTTACTCATTAATGAGAGGTAATGAATTTTCTTTTTACACACTTAGGCCTAGATGTATCATCGTTCCCATTTGCGATTTCTTAATAGCGATTATTACCGAATCGCTATTAAGAAATCGCAAAATGGGATGTATGTTTAAAATCGCTTTTATTTTGCGATTCCTTATAATCCTAATTTGCGAATTCGCAAATAAGGAATAATTTCCCATTCATTCCTATGGGCCAGGAGGCCCATAGGAATGATTGTGAAATAATTCTCAAATTGCGAATTCGCAATTTGCTAATTGCAATTTGAGAATTATTGCAAGGGTGCAGGGGTGTCTCATGGACACCCTGCTGCACCCCTGAAACTTACATGTGTGTGCATATGGCCCACATACATGCCCTATGGGCATGTATGTGTGCCACATGCCACATTCAAAATTGCTTAATTGTGAATTTTGAATGGAATTCGCAAATTAACACCAACCTGAAATTGGTGTTAATTTGCGATTTCTTAACCTGAATTCGCAAATTGAAATTGCTTCATACATGGCATTTAAGGAATCGCAAAATTGCGATTCCTTAAATGCTTAAGCAAAATAAGGAATCGCAATTTTTTGCGATTCCTTATTTTGCTAATTTCTCATACATCCCAAAAGATGCAAAATGTCCGTTTGCGATTCGTTGCTTAACGAATCGCAAAAGGCTTGATACATCTAGGCCAAAGTGTCTGTTTTGTTTTTTACTAGGAAATCCTCTAGCCCTTCAATGCTTGCCCCCCCCCCCTCCCCACCACCACACTAGGCCTTTTTTGTCCATTTGGGGTAGTTAACACTTAGGCACCTATAGGTTTTAGTCCAAATATTGCCCCCACGCCAAATTTGTGTCCTTTTTTTCCAACAGGCTGGTGATTCTAAAGGTACCCAGGGTTTGTGGATTCCCCTGGAGGGGTTTGAGAAATTAGCCAAAATACAGCTAAATTCTGGGATTATTTTGCATCTACTGGATTCTTCTGGTTGCAGGGATATATATGGCTTGTAGGTTCACCAAGACTCCGAGGTACCCAGAGCCAATAACTGAGCTGCATCATGGAATGGTTTATCATTATGTACCGGGTAATTAATTTGGTAAAATATAAAGAGTGAAAAATAGTGTGAGGAGCCGGACGATCCACCAGCCTGGAAGTGGGGGGGAAACTTGGGAGAACACTTGGGAGGCAGTCAGCGGTTTAGCGGAGCGGGAGGAGAGGGCGGAAGTACCCGTGATGTAATCGACCGGAGAAGAACAAAGAGAGGGCGATCCAGGAGGAAGAGAGACCAAGCATGGGTGGAGCAGCACAGAGGATTCCAATGAGGAGACAGCGGCGCGAGGAGAAGGAAGCGGAGGTCCTGAGGAGCGGGAGGCCAAAGGAGACAGCAGACCCGAGAACCCAGGAGCGGCATATACAACGAGTGAAACCGGCGGCTCAGAGAAGAGGGAGGACTCCACGAGTCCCTATGCCATGGCCCGGAGTGCGGGTCGTGGCACAAGGCGAGTACCATTGGGAGGGGCATTCTGGTGGGGGTGGTGGAAAGGCACGGGACCTTAAAACAGTAGTAGGCTCAGAGTTGTAACCAGCCTACCTTCATAGCCTCACTTTGTTGCTTTTTCTTTGCACAACGCCTGGTGGTGGAACCACTCAACTTAACACTTTCCCAAACGATGCCTGGTGGTGGTGGCACCTAAAACATGCAAGCCAAAAATTTGGATACTAAAACCTTGTTTTCCTTTGTTTTGTCCCCTCCCTTTTTCTCTAAGTGCCCTGGGAAGATGTGACGTAAACAGCCAGACCAGGACCAAGTCCTTCAGGAGCCTGAGGGGACGGCCAGAAAGAACTCCTCCTAAAACTCCTAGTTTATTTAATTTGATTTATAACTGAAGCAAAGGACCATTAGTTATATTTCACTTTGTTCAAAAGGACAATACGAACCTTATGGGACTGAAATACAAAAGAGCCCGGAAATCATTGTCATTCAAAAGAGTAAAACCCCAGAAATCCCTATATTTTCAGCGTGTGATGTATACTTCTGTTACCCGCATCCCCTTCACTCCTACAAATAAGTATCAAGGAAACCCATGTATTTCGAAAATGGGCACAAAATATGAAGTTTAGAAGCAATGGTTACTTGCACATCTATGAATTTGTGGGTACCCATACTAGCATGTGAATTGGAGGCATTTCTCAAAATTACTTTTTTTTTACACACTGCCTTACATTTGGAAGGCGCAAATGCAGAGAAATACCTCATTTGTGTGGGTAGGCATAGTGCCCACGAGAGGAAATATGCAATGTGGACACATTGCATTTTTTGCCTGAAAACTGACCCTTTTTTGGCAAAGTGCCAAGCTGTGGATTTTGGGCCCTAGCTCTGCTGACACCAAGGGTAACCTAGCAAAACTGTACATTTTTAAAAAAAAAATACACCCAGGGAAAATTCTAAATGGGGTGACTTGTGTGGCTCTCACCAGGTTCTGTCATCCAGAATCCCTTGCAAACCTCAAACGTTGTCTAAAAATAAATTTTCCTTATATTTCTGTGATGGGAAGTTCTGAAATCTGTGGGGAGCCACATACTTCTGTTCACTAAGCAAGTCTCCTGATAAAAATGGTACCTCACTTGTGTGGATAGGCCTAGTACCCGCAACAGGAAATGGCCTATAATGGAACATGGGCGCGTCACATTTTTTCACTGAAAACTGACCCTTTTTTTGCAATGTGCCTTGCTGTGGATTTTGGGCTCTAGTGCAGCCAGCACCTAGAGAAATATAGCAAACCTGTACATTTTTAAAAGCTATACACCCAGAGGAATCCAGGATGAGGTGACTTGTATGGCTCCCACCAGGTTCTGTTACGCAGAATCCCTTGCAAACCTCAACACTTGTCTAAAAAACACATTTTCCTCTCATTTCAGTGATGGAAAGTTCAGGAATCTGCAGGGAGACATACATTCTACTCACACAGCATTCCTCAAAGTCTCCTGATAAAAATGTACTTCACTAGTGTGTGTAGGCCTAGTGCCACGAAAAGGAAAGATCCCAAAATGTTTTGTGTCGACATCACAATTATCTATCACAAAAAACCTGGTTTTGCAAGGGGTAACTTGCAATTTTGGTCCCGGACTCTACAGCCATCTAGGGAAACTTACAAAACCCAGACATTTCTGAAAACTAGAAACTCAGGGAGGTGTGGCTTGCACGGATCACCCAACGTTTTCTTACCCAGAATGCCCAGCAAACCTCAAATTTAACAAACAAAATCAAAATTTCCTCACATTTCTGTGTGAGATCACCATGCCATCACAAATTTAATACCGCCCAGCATTGCCTTTGGTCCCCCGATCAGACTGATACCTCACTTTTGTGGGTGCCGAAAGCAGAGTCAGCCCAAAAACGTATTTAAAAAAAACTGTGCGCTTTTGAGCATGCTTTGTTGACCCCTCAATCTCTACATGTTTTTGGTCCTTCTCTGTCAGAGGCACTTGGCCCACCCACATAACTGAGGTATCTAAAACTCCTATGGGTCTCCTGAAGCTCCGGGCAAACTGTAAGGCTTTCTGTGATGTGAGGGGCTTGGTTCTTAATAACCTCAAAACCAAGTTGATGATAATGAATCCTCATAAATCCTTTAAACAGAACCTAGTCATAGATAATGTCCTTTTGGAAAGGGTTAGCTCCTTTGAATATTTGGGCATAGTGGTCTCCGATAGCATGACCTGGAATAATCAGTTGAACAAGGCGTCCTTAAAATTCTCTCAGCTAGCATGGGCATTGCGGCGCGAGATTTGCTTATCATATACAAAGCCCATAGCCCCAACACTTAAACTCTATAACTCATATAACTCAAAGGTTGTGAGTAGTGTACTCAATGGGGCAGGACTGTGGGGTCTGCTGGGCACAAGGAAGTTAACAACAGTTGAAAACAGGTTTTTTAGCAGTCTTGTAACCCTGCCCCATTGCACCCCCCACCTTCCTTTGAAACTGGACCTGGGAGTTAGGTCATGACCAAGCGAGTCTGCACCCCTTGCTTTTTTGGTACAGTTTGGCCACCACCCCCGACCTGGCCCCTTATGTTGCTGCTTTTAACGAAGTGTCCGTCCTAGACAGGAACAAAAAAATTGGGTGGATAAAATATGTTAACACCGTTCGGGCAGCAATTGGCCTCTCTAATGAGCCTGCTAGCTCTCCACCATGGTACTCAAAGGACCAGCTAAAGCGTCAATATTGGCTATGGGTAGAACAGACCACCTATTAGAGGATTAACCATGGTTGCTTAACTGATGTTTTTTTAGATATAAAATCCTAGAAATACCTTGAGAAAAATTTTGATATCATCAACGTGCCAGGGGACAGGAAATTGTATATCCAGTTTTGGTTTGGCTGCTTACCCATCAATGCCTTTATCAACCTTTGGCTAACCAACATCAGCCAGCCCAAGGAATGCCCATCCTGTCCCGACCCAAACAAAACTGTAGGCCATGTTTTCTTTGCATGTCCAGCCTATTACAGACCAAGAAGGAATTGGTTGGTCCAACTATGCTGACAGTTGGGGACCCATAGCCATCTTGACGCACTACATATTTTGAGATCAGATATGAGACCATTCTTTGTACGTGCGATTGCTAAATTTCTTGGCCGGTTCTGGGTAATTTCCTTGGTGTTTACAATTCTCATTACGTGATACTTTACCATTTTAACCTGGTGTACTAAATATCTACTTTTACTTGTATTAACTGTATCATGGGCTCCACTGCTAAGAAAGAATATGTGTGTATCTTTTATGGTTTTACAACCAAAATAAAGATTATGATGGATGGATAACTGAGGTGCCATTTTTATTGGGAGACTGAGAGAAATCCTGGGTGGTAGGAAATCTGTGTTGGCGCAGGGATCCCACACAGAAATGGGAGGAAAATATAATTTTGTTTAGCTACATTTGAGGGTTGCAGGGGATTCTGGGCAAGCAAAACATTGGGTATCAATGCAAAGTACACCTCTCTGGACTCCCCCAGATATCTAGTATTCAGAATTGTCTGGGTTTGGTAGGTTTTCCTACATGGCCACCAAAAAGTAGGTGCACCCCTATCTCTCACAAAACTACCTGTTAATGCAAAGGGGAGAATCTGTGTTTTGGCTTGTCTGGATGCCCTAAAGTTTTCTTACCCAGAATTCCCTGGAAACATCAAATTTAGCTAAGAAATCTTATTTCCTTCACATTCCTGTGTGGGACAACCACACAGCACAAATCAACCTGTGTTTTCCTCTCAATAAAAATTATACCTCACTTGTGTGGGTGGGCAAAGTGCCTGCCACAGAGAAGGTCCAAAAACATGTAGCGATTGAAGGGGTACCAAAGTGTGTCCATAAGGGCAGGGTGTTTTCTATACGTTTTGAGGCTGACTCTGCTTTGGACACCCACACAAGTGAGGTATCATTCTTATCGGAAAAAGCGAGGGGAATGCTGGATGGTAGGATAATTGTTCTAGTGCAATGATCTTACAACTGTCTCACACAGAAATGTGAGGAAAATTTGATATTTTATTTAACTATCAGGTTTACAGAGGATTCTGGGTAAGAAAATGCTGGGGGATCCACACAAGCCACACTGCCAGCTAAGCATCAGTCCACGCATACTGCCAAACAAGAGCCATTCCTCACACACCACCAGCCAAGCACCATCCACACATACCACCAGCCAAGTGCCAACCATACACATGCCAGCATCCATGCACACTGCCAGCCAAGAGCTATCCATGCACACTACCAGCCAAGTGCCAGACCATGCAAACTGCCACCCAAGCGCCAGTCCACACACACTGCCAGGCAAGCGCCGGACTACACACACACTGCCAGGCAAGCGCCAGTCTACACACCACCACCAAGCACTAGTCCACAGATACCGCCAGCCAAGCACAAGTCCACACACACTGCTAGCAAAATGCCAGTACACACACAGCCAGCCAAATGCCAGTAACGCAGACCATCTGCCGAACTCCAGTTCACACACACAGAAACTTTCCCTGGTATTCAGTTGCAAATGAGCCAAAACATATCACTGATCTGCCCCCAAGGGGAGCAGCTATGTCCAAAATGTGTGTCTAAAAAAAAAGGGGAGATACCCTTGCCTATGAGGCAGCTCCTTGACATGCCCATAAACATATCAGTGGTGCCTAGTGGGCTTTCTGCCCCCCAGAGGGCAGATTGGGTGTAATAATCACAATGGGTGGGTGCATTGTAATGCTCATTCTAGGCAGGCCCCACCCCTACACAAAGAAAAAAATAGTCCCTAGTGCCTACTGGGCTTTTTGCCCTCCTCCCACAGGGGGGCAGATTGGTTGCTGTTTCCCATATCTTTCCCCCAGGGGGCTAGAAAAACTGTGCCCATTATTATTGTTTTGGGGGTCCCAACCCCTGCATAAAGAAAAAATAGACCCTGGTGCCTAGTGGGCTTTCTGCCCCCTCCAGGTGGGTATATCTGTGGTTATTACCCTCATATGACCCCCAGGGGCAGAAAGACTGTGCCCATTTTTGGGGGGAGGGCATTGGAATGCCCCCACCCCTAAACTAAGTAAAATGAAATAGTCATTGGTTCCTATTGGGCTTTCTGCCCCCTTGGGTGCCAGATCGTGGGCTATTGCCCTATGTGCCCCCAGGGCAGGCAGAAAGATTTTGACTATTTTGTTGGTGGGTGGGGTCATTGGCATGCACATTCTTGGCAGCCCCTCTACACTCAGAAATAATAGTTCTTTGTTGCTGGTGGCCTTATTGCCCCCCTGGGGCAGATCGGGAGCCATTGCTTCATCTTCCCCCTAGGGGAGGCAAAACTTTGGTCCCAATTCATGTGGGGTGGGGGCATGGCCCCCAATCTGAATCCTGGGAGTAGAAAGAATGTCTCATTTGTGTATGAGGGGTGGGGAAATTGGCAATCCCTTTTTGGGCAGCACCCACCCCTACATATTTAAAAAAAATCCATGCTACCTTGTGAGATTTTGTGCCCCCCCTGGAGGCAGGAAGATTTATGCCCCATTATCTCTTTGGTGGGGGCATGGGCGTGCCCATTCTGCGCAGCCCCATCTCTCTTTAGTAAAACAATTAAAAATCCTGGGTGTCTAGTGGGCTCTCTGCCCCTCTGGGGGACAGATCGGGGGAAATAATACCCCTATTTCCATCCCCGGGGGGTAGAATGACTCTCCCTTTTGTGTTTGGGGGTCGGGGGCTTTGACATGCCCATTTTGGGCAGCTTCCATCCCTGCGAATTCAAAAATAATAATCTCTGGTGCGGAGTGAGATTTTTGTCTCCTGGAAAGGTAGACGGACTTTTGACCCAATTTCATTTTGGTGGGGGCATGTTCTTGCCCATTTTCCACAACCCACACCCCTCTTTCATAAAAAATATAAAAAATCCCTGGTGTCTAGTGGGCTTTCTGCCTCCCCTGGGGGGCAGATCATGGCTTTTGTCCCCCTATATTCCCCAGGGGGGAGTAAGACTGAACTTGTCCTAAAACATTTGGGGGGAGCAATGGCCCTTGCCCTCCTCCCTGGTATCTAGTGGTGGATCTCTGCTTGGGGATCACCCTCCTGCTGTAATCCACAAACAGGGATCCACTTGGTATGGGTACCATTAGAAACGGGAGATTCTCCCCTTTCCAATGATACCTCTCCAAAGTGTTTTGGTGCTTGGGTAGCTGAGATAGCCCCACATGCACCAAAGAAGTTAAAGTGAAATGAGCCCATTTCACCTTCACTTTCACTTTCAATGTAAGGTTATCAGCTCATCAGGCACACTGATCGTCATTGCATCAGAAACAAAATGCCTCCACGGTTCCAAAGGCTGAAAAATGAAAAAGGAAATTCCTTTGATGTAAACAGCAGGGGGATTGCCTGGTCTTGTGCAGAGGACAGAACGGTTCCATCCTCAGAATACGAGTGCCATGGCTGAGGGAAGAACCCGTCTGTCCTTAGCACCCAAGGGGTTATGAGAAAAAAGTCACTTTGTTTTTTTCTGGTGGTATTCTGGCTTAATTCCTTGCAGTCAGTCAGTGCTTTTATGTGAGGCGTGTGTAGGAAATGTTTTGCCTGTGACTAATTGCATCAAAGTTTCCAATGGCCCTAGGGGACTAGCAATGTACTGCTACTGT
This sequence comes from Lissotriton vulgaris, assembly GCF_964263255.1. Taxonomy (NCBI): domain Eukaryota; kingdom Metazoa; phylum Chordata; class Amphibia; order Caudata; family Salamandridae; genus Lissotriton; species Lissotriton vulgaris. The sequence goes on along the minus strand of NC_141695.1, from coordinate 1,543,303,768 downwards.
GCCACTATATAAACAAGTGTTTACACAGAGAATTGTTTACAATTGGTCTTTTTTTTATTTCTTGATGTAGCTACTCCAGCTGGTCCACCACCATCTCTGCAGAAGGTTGAAGCCCGGCTGCATGGGATGGAGGCCCTCTAGACTTAATATTGTTGTCTGGTTGCTCTGGAGGCGGAGGCATCAGCCACTGACCCAGGCCCCAATTTGTCCAACAACCCGCAAGTGCATCAACTCCAGCCACAACAACTCCTGTGCTGCCAGCGGGTGGGATCCATCAAAACCACCACTGCTTCCCTCCCTCCTACTCAGACCACTACCTATGCCACATGGTTTGGGAGCTGGTGCTGATTCACCAGGAAGTGGAAAGCCGTCATCACGAGGTAAAAAGTCTTTTCACTCAAATTAATGCCATTTTTATTTTTTTTGCTTTTGTGGGAGGGACTTTTGTTGTGGATGGAGAGGGTGGGATTTGGGAAGGAAAATGGAAAGTTGAACATTATTTTTGGACATTCTTTCTTTTGGACAGGGGTGATATTTATTTGGGGAGCAGGATGGGCCTGTTGTGGGTGGAGAGGGTGTTTTTATTATTGTAAAATGAAAACTAAAGGGAAATTATTATGTTACTTTATGTCTCAAATCTTTTCTGTGTTTAACTTTGCACAGCTGCCTTTTAGCGTAGCCTGTTTTTACAATCCACTTATCAATGTGTAAACCAGTTAGTTAGTTATACCCTTGTCCTACTACCTTCTGTAACTATATTGACCACTAGGGGGATGTCATTGCTATGCCTATAGTATATTGCCTACAGCAACCTAGATAAACAGCATCATAATGTTCTGTAGAAGTTAGTTACAAACTAAACTAGTTCAGTTCACTCCATGGTGCTATTGACCTTAATAGATGAGGCAATGGCTGCTACCTCTCTCAAACTTCCAAAAATGTACTACAGGGTTTCCCAAGGTGTCTTCCTAATGGAGGTGGTAGTAGTAGCAGGCTAGTCCATTAACAAGGAAGATATCACAAGTGAGGTCACACTACAATCCCACCTTGGTGACCTCCAACTGTAGGATTAATCAAGAGGATTATCCATCACAGGATGAAAGAAAACACAGGGTGAGTAGGTTTTATTGATATCATAACTTTACAAAGACTGAGACCAGACTACCACTGTTAAAATTAAAATTGGGGGTCTCTAGTTGGCACAGGTAGGTACTTGTGACAAATAGGGACCCTTGCCTCTAGTCAGGGTAAGGGGGTACACTCCTAAAATAACCCCTGCTCACCCCCTTGGTAGCTTGGTACGAGCAGACAGGCTTATCTCAGAGGCAGTGTGTAACGCAATTGTGACCACATACAGTAACCCAGTGACAACACTACAGAGGGACACCACACAGTTGTATATTAAAAATAAGTATTCTTTATATAAACTTAACACAAGACCATAAACGACAAAAATTCACAATACTATACTTAAGATGGTAGTTTTAGCTTAGTTCAGTTCGGTTCTTAAGATGCAACACTTTAAGTCAATGTACCTTACGATGCGTGACGCTTCCACACAAAAGGTTTGCAGTGATGGAAATGCGGCACGCATTTCCATTGCTGCAAACCTTTTGTGTGGAAGCGTGTGGAAGGTGCAAAGAAATAAAGACGTGAAGATATTCCAGATGCGACACGCTTCTCCGATGATGCGAGAAGTCTCAGTTTGATGAGTCAACTGCAGCGGCAACACCCTTGTTCAGCGATGTGACGGGAACAGCCTCAGCTGCGGTACTCTACTCCAACTGTTGCGAGACGCTGCCGCACAAATCGACAACTACAGCGGCCACATCCAAGATGCGATGGCAGCAGCTCCAACGGCAGCACACTTTTCCGTGGATGCAAGTCGCTTTTCTTGATGCGGTGCAATACGACAACTACAGCGGCGACATCCACGCTGTGTCGGCAGCAGCAGCGACACACTTCTTCCTCGTTGCAAGCCGCTTCTCTCGATGCGGTGCAATACGACAGCTACAGCGGCGACATCCAAGATGCGACGGCAGCAGCAGCACCGGCGACACGCTTCCTCTATGTTGCAAGATGCTGCTCTCGATGCGGTGCAATACGACAGCTATAGCAGGGACATCCAAGATGTGACGGCAGCAGCAGCGACAGCAACACGCTTCTTCCTCTTGAGTCGCACTTCCAGCTCCTTGGACACGGAGTCCCTCACAGGGCCCAAAACAGCAGCAGGCACTTCCAAGAGGATGCTGGGGAGCTAAGGGTTGAAGTCTGTTGTCCCTGAGACTTCAGCAGGAGGCACACTCTGTTCCAAGCCTTTGGAGATCCTTACAAGTTGAACATAAAGTACACAAAGTTCCTTTCTCCTTTCTTTGGCAGTCAGGCAACCACTGAAGGCCAATCCCACAAGCAGCACTTTAGATTAGGGATAGTCTCTCCTCAGTTTCTTCAGGTTCCTCTCCTCAGCAAATGTTTCTTCTTGTAGTCCAAAACGAATCTAATTTCTTGGGATTAGGGTCCCAATATTTATAGCCCAAAATCATTTGTCCTCTGAGAGCAGAGGGGCCTCTGTTTACATGACTCCTTCTTTCCTTTCACAGTGCAGGGCAGAAACATCAGACGCCCCACAGGAGGTGGAGCCTGCATTGTGGAGGGACAGCACAGCCCTTGAGCACTCTGTTGACATGATTCCTTCTCTCCTTTCACAGTGCAGGGCAGAAACATCATACGCACCACAGGGGGTGGAGCCAGCACTGTGGGGGGCAGGCACTGTCCTTTTCAGGTCCCAGGTGCAACTCCTTCCGCCCGTCTACATGCAGATCTCTCTATTCACCACTGGGCGGACTCACCCTGTCTCCTGGAATCCCCCAGCACTGTCACCCAAACTCCAGACAAGGAATACACAACCTAGCAGAGGCAGGCCTGGATAGTTAGGCAAGAAAATACCTACTTTCTAAAAGTGGTATTTTCAAACACAAAATGTAAAAATCAACTTAACTAAAAGATGTATTTTATCATTCTGAGTTCAGGCTTACTAAACTCAAATTTCTACCATGTTCCCTGAGTCAGTTAGGATTATAATATGTAATAATCTAACTGCCCATTCTGGCCTATGGAGAACAGGTAGCCTTGCAATAGTAAAAAAGCTGAAAGTTTTGAAACGGCAATTGATGAAATTACCCTTTTGTTGGCCCTCAAGCTCTTTTTGCAGTTTAGATATGCCTACCAACTAACTCTTTCTGTTCGAGATGGTGCATGTATCCTCCTGTAGTTGATTTATGTCCCGCGTGTAAATCCTCAACAGAATCTATTGTTCATTACTTTTTTAAATGGATAATACCACTATGTAGAGCTGTTGGTCTGGGCCACTATCTTGAAATCCTGAGGCTGCTGTCTACGGATACCCATAGATTGATAGTCTTCGATATCTCTCATTTTCTGTATGCCATGTGGGTCAGGTGGAGGAAGTTATTTCTCTGATTCTTGCCTTTTCAGCTATGAATTTGTACTTATTGTATGACGAAATTGCTGCAATGTCTACTGACAAGTTTTTCTTAATGATTTTATCATATGGTCTTATTGCTTTTTAAAATGTAACCTGTGCTGTGATGTACTTTTTTCAATCACTGAGATTGTAATAAAGTTTATATGATGATGATGAATTAGTCGATCTCCATCCCGACAGAAATGAGAGAGATAGACCTGAAGAAGAGAAACTGAATTTGAGTATTTTGCGCAGACCTGGGTTTGTTAACCAAACTGACTAGTCTGGACTTTGAAGAACCAGAAAAAAGGAGTTGACCCTACACGTAAAACTAGCTCAGTGTAAAAGGGCCAAACACCATCAGGAATAATGATCACTGAGCAGGCCCCAAACATTGCAAATCATCGAAATCAAGTTTATAAACCAGTTGAACACCCTCCCTCACTGAATCATCAATCATCACACATAATCACTCAATATTATATCACTCATTCAAGAAATGGTTACCTGTTCCAATCCAAGCACAGTGGTACACATTTGTATCTCTTCTTTGATGCAAGCAGCACATTGGCAGTCTTGTAAATTCAATGATCTTTACTGGGGCAGCCCTAGTATGGATAAAAAAAGAAGGTGGTTATGCATGGGATGGAGACAGACATTGTCTTCAATGTCCTTGAAGGGAATATGGAAGCTTCTTTACTGCACACTTGTCTGACTCCAATCCAGCCATACATGTGTCTAAAAATGGTGGGGCTGTATAAGTCAGACACAAAAAATAAATGCGCTGTATCCCTTTGTATCTTTGTTTTTCAGGTTATTTTTGGCAACGCACTAAGCAGTTCTCCAATAAATAATTAAAAAGTTCTATAGTGGCCCACTCAGTCAGAGAAGTAGAGTTTGTCCTCAAACTCAGGTGGTTCACCCAGAGGTTGGTCAGTTAACATATTTGAGTCTGACCAAACACCTTCCTCCTTTTCTTCCTGTGGTATTTTAAGAACAATGTAATTGTGTGGTGTGAAGTGTTGGTTCATTTTGATCACTGTAAGTCTCTCAACGTTTTGAGGTGAGAGACTGATTCTTTTCAGTATGACAACTGTGCCAGCTGCACTGCACACATGCTCAGCAGACACACTGGCTACTGGACAAGTCAGATACTTTTTGCCAGCTTGCCGAACTCTAACCATTGGCACATCTTCCCATACCAATGGACAAATGGGTTTTGATCCATGTAGACCCATTTTGGGCCACACAGATAGTTCTAGAACATCCTCTGAATGGTCATTGCTGCTGCCACTTGTTCAACCTCTTTTGCCTCTGCACTTGACTTATGCATTGCCACTTGAAATGAAGCCAATGCAGAGATTAGGTCCAATTATTCGGTCCTGTAGGTGTTGTTGTTGCTGGTGTTGGCTGCTCTGAGAAAACATCACCATCCTCTCTGGAAGTTTAATGCTGCACCCCACTGAGAATCTTATTTCCAGCCATTCTTCATCAAGGTCTCTTGGTCAATCAACAATCCAAGTCTTGAATAATGAAACATTCATTTCAGAAAAAGGAATTAAAGTGACCAGTATTATTTTGGACCGTGGATCAAGTATTATGTCACAGATATACTCTTTGGATGACAAAGTGTCTCTTTGCAGCCTTGGATTAACAGTCAAGCAAAGGATTAAACTCTCAACCAAGTCATGAACTTCTCCATTACCGTCCATACCTGCTAACCTTTGCAACACTTTTAAAAAACTGGTCATGTAGCCGATGCAACAACTGGGTAACTTTTCTCATTGTCCTGTCCTCCTTGCTGACTTAAAGTGTGAAAACATAAAAGGAAATAGCATCCATGTCAGTCATTTGATTAGGCTCCATTTGTCCACCTATATTGTCATGCTGTTCTCAGTGTCATCCCCTCCCTCCTTTTTGGATGACATAGTCATTGATAAAATAGACGTTGCAACATGTAATAGGTCGAGGTCCAATGTGCCAGTATGGGGGTTTTAACTGGCACTCAATTAGCTTGCTGAATGATCCCCAACTGCTTCTGGGCTGTTAAAGAATGGCCGAAATGAGTTCAGACTCTTCTGCAGAAATTCAGTATTTTGCTATGTCTTTGTTTTTCTTTTTTAAGAAATTCAGGTTTATGCAATGCGCCAAACACAGGACCGTGAAATGACCACCATCTGCCATGGCCTATAGTATTGTCTGTGGCAACAAATCCAATTCTGAGACCTCTGGGTCACAGCCATTCAAACACCTTGCTGTTAAAGTCTTCGAAGATGTTTGCAGCTGTATGGGGGTTCCCCATGGCAAACATGGCGACTATGCATGATGCTGAATGCCTTTAAAAGTTTTTTAAGTGTGGAGACCTCTAGATAGCTGTGGCCTAGACTCCACAAAAGAGATCCAGTGTGCAGGGATGCACATGCAATCAGTGATTCGATAGATAGATAGATAGATAGATAGATAGATAGATAGATAGATAGATAGATAGATAGATAGATAGATAGATAGATAGATAGATAGATAAACAGACAGACAGACAGACAGACAAATAGACAGACAGACAAACAGACAGATAGATAGATAGATAGATAGATAGATAGATAGATAGATAGATAGATAGATAGATAGATAGATAGATAGATAGATAGATAGATAGATAGATAGATAGATAGATAGATAGATAGATAGATAGATAGATAGATAGATAGATAGATAGATAGATAGATAGATAGATAGATAGATAGATAGATTTTGCAGTAAGGGAGCCAGTCTCAGGTGGTGCCCTCTCACCTCTGGGAAGCTGGTTGTCAGACACACACCAGCTCTGGTTGCACAGCAGTCCTCTGAGTACTCTCCAGAGCACATCCTTCCTTTGCCATAGAGGACTTGGAATTGAAACAACATATGGGGTAGTGAGTTTCCACTTTTTTAATGCACAAAAATGAGACAGGATATGTGTATGCAATGTCAGCAGCTAATGAACATGTTTTGGGTAGTTCGCCTTTCAAGTGTCCTCTCTAGGCTGTTCTCCAGACGCAGCCTTTCTGTACAGTAATGCTCCTCAAAGTAGGGAAGTCATGAGCTGTGTGCACCCAAAAAGGAGGCACAATGAGATTTGAAGATTTTGCACCTGACTGTCATCAACCATCTGAAGGAGTTATTCACGGAAAGACAAAAGGACAGGGCCTACCTAAATATTCCCCTTGAACCAAAGAGTCTGCAGTTTCACACCTCACCCATACCTATCACCAAATACCAGTGTTCATGAAGATTAATCAGTGGCTTCTTGGCATCCAAAATCCCAAATTAAATTTCTGTACTCTACAGCCATACAACCACCATGACCTCATCGACAGATAGTGGACTACTGTCCATGTCATGGGTGTAGCGTTGAGAGTAGAGGTGGCAGTGCAATATGTTTTGTGAATCCATAGTTGTAGCCAGATCTACTTGTCTGTGTCACTACAGTGGTGACTTTGTGGCACACTTGTATAAAGTTCAGCTAGTAAGCACTTATCTAACTTGTAGTGCTAACATCCAAAGTGCATGGTTGTGTGTGTAGCCCGCATGGTATTTGCATGGAATGTGTGAGTGAATCAGAGTATTGGAGAGCCATGGATCCATTTTCAATTTCTCAGGCATGTTCATTTGCACGAGTGCAGGATGCATTTTTTTTAGACAGTGAAAGAGTCTTCTCTACATTCTGGAAGGGCAGAACTAGACATACATTGTTGCTACCTGTCACTGCCAGGAAAACCCTGCCACCAGTAAGAGGCAAGGAAAACTACTAAATGCTCCCCTCTCCATGGGAGAAGACTCCCATGGAGAGGGGGGCATTTTCTTTCTTGTTTTCAAAAACAAAATCCTACTTCAGGATTTTCTCTTTGAAAACAAAAAAGAAAACAGTTTGCTGCATGGCTCCGTCTAGTTAACGAAGCCATGCACCAAACTGTAAGCAGCATTGATAGGAAAAGCTGTGACTGTAGTTCCTGGCAATGCTTTGGAAATTACCACTAGCATGAGGTTCATTGTTAAATTTTGTAGGCAGACCTCTGTCAGGGCAATGGAATAATTGATCCCATCTCCCTGATGGTGAAAACGCCGCCCTCCAAAAAATAAGGCACTTTAGGGCATATTTATAAGGGCTTTGCACCACCAGACTATCACTTTTTAGGACACTCGGGTGGCGCAATGCCCTACTTCATATTTACAAAGCAGTATTAGGCCACATTCCTTGTCTTAACACCGCTTTGTAAATATTGTACCCTTTTATGCAGATATCTGGTTGAAAGGAGCGTGCAATGGGTGTTGCTATGGGCGTTCCACTGCAACGCCAAGGGCTTTGTGAAGTTGCCCCAGATTTACAAGGATGTATAAATCTGAGTCAGTCCAAAAACTAATGCCACTTAATAGCAGGCGTTAGCTTAGTGCAACAAGGAAAAATAATTTTACTTCTCCTCTTTTTTGCTCTTTATATGTGTTCTCACATAAAAAGAGCAAATAGCTGTTTATGTGCAGGAATCAATCATCCCGCTAGCACAGACACCCTTCTACCATGGTGCAAGGATTGCCTGCGTTGCTGGGATGATGCAAGGGTGCCTCAGCTGCAGGGAATCATTCCTGCAATGCAGACTCCCTTGCACGATGGCGCAAAGGTGTCTTTGTTGGCGCTAGGCAGATTTTTTAGCCAATGGGGCTACTAACTTTATCCACCGAAAAACGCCAATTTGGAAGGGTTGTTATTAAGATAAATGAAAAATATATGTCTTACTTAACAAAATACAGCTACCTGCCATAGGACTCTATATGCCTTCCTTAGTTGAGACTTACATATATTGCTATGGGATCACTGACATAATATCGAGGGACATAATATTGACTACCAAAAATTTCGGCGACAAAATATCGACAGACAGAATATCAACTTTGTATCTACAAACAGGTAAGTACAAAAATATTGAGTAAAAAATATCGTTTACAAAAATATCGTTTGTAAAAATATCGACTTTATAAAAAACAATGTTAAATTAAATTAATATTAAAAATTATTTAATAAAATATACTTAAAAATACTCAAATTACCTTATAATAATTAAAAAATTAATGAAAGTTATAAAAAAATAATTTTTACAATCATATTTGTTAAAACATATATTATAGTAACATAATATAATTACAAAACATCCAATATTATTACCGTAGGATAGCGGAAGTGTAAAATTACTATTCCCACTCCAGAGAGTGCAACAGTAGATAAGGCGTTGGATAGCGTAGAAGTAAAAATTACTATTCCCACTCCAGAGAGTGCAACAGTAGGGAAAGCGTTGGATAGCGTAGGGGTAAAAATTACTATTCCCACACCAGAGAGTGCAACAGTAGGGAAAGTGTTGGATAGCGTAGGGGTAAAACTTACTATTCCCACTCCAGAGAGTGCAACAGTAGGGAAAGCGTTGGATAGCGTAGGGGTAAAAATTACTATTCCCACTCCAGAGAGTGCAACAGTAGGGAAAGCGTTGGATAGCGTAGGGGTAAAAATTACTATTTCCACTTCAGAGAGTGCAACAGTAGGGAAAGCATTGGATAGCATAGGGGTAAAAATTACTATTCCCACTCCAGGGAGTGCAACAGTAGGGAAAGGGTTGGATAGCGTAGGGGTAAAAATTACTATTCCCACTCCAGAGAGTGCAACAGTAGGGACAGCGTTGGATAGCGTAGGGGTAAAAATTACTATTCCTACTCCAGAGAGTGCAACAGTAGGGAAAGGGTTGGATAGCGTAGGGGTAAAAATTACTATTCCCACTCCAGAGAGTGCAACAGTAGATAAGGCGTTGGATAGCGTAGAAGTAAAAATTACTAATCCCACTCCAGAGAGTGCAACAGTAGGGAAAGCGTTGGATAGCGTAGGGGTAAAAATTACTATTCCCACACCAGAGAGTGCAACAGTAGGGAAAGTGTTGGATAGCGTAGGGGTAAAACTTACTATTCCCACTCCAGAGAGTGCAACAGTAGGGAAAGCGTTGGATAGCGTAGGGGTAAAAATTACTATTCCCACTCCAGAGAGTGCAACAGTAGGGAAAGCGTTGGATAGCGTAGGGGTAAAAATTACTATTTCCACTTCAGAGAGTGCAACAGTAGGGAAAGCATTGGATAGCATAGGGGTAAAAATTACTATTCCCACTCCAGGGAGTGCAACAGTAGGGAAAGGGTTGGATAGCGTAGGGGTAAAAATTACTATTCCCACTCCAGAGAGTGCAACAGTAGGGACAGCGTTGGATAGCGTAGGGGTAAAAATTACTATTCCTACTCCAGAGAGTGCAACAGTAGGGAAAGGGTTGGATAGCGTAGGGGTAAAAATTACTATTCCCACTCCAGAGAGTGCAACAGTAGGGAAAGCGTTGGATAGCGTAGGGGTAAAAATTACTAATCCCACTCCAGAGAGTGCAACAGTAGGGAAAGCGTTGGATAGCGTAGGGGTAAAAATTACTATTCCCACTCCAGAGAGTGCTACAGTAGAGAAAGCGTTGGATAGCGTAGGGGTAAAAATTACTATTCCCACTCCAGAGAGTGCAACAGTAGGGAAAGCGTTGGATAGCGTAGGGGTAAACATTACTATTCCCACTCCAGAGAATGCAACATTAGGGAAAGCGTTGCATAGCGTAGGGGTAAAAATTACTATTCCCACTTCAGAGAGTGCAAGAGTAGGGAAAGGGTTGGATAGCTTGGGGGTAAAACTTACTACTCCCACTCCAGAGAGTGCAACAGTAGGGAAAGCGTTGGATAGCGTAGGGGTAAAAATTACTATTCCCACTCCAGAGAGTGCAACAGTAAGGAAAGCGTTGGATAGCGTAGGGGTAAAAATTACTATTCCCACTCCAGAGAGTGCAACAGTAGGGAAAACGTTGGATAGCGTAGGGGTAAAAATTACTATTCCCACTCCAAAGAGTGCAACAGTAGGGAAAGCGTTGGATAGCGTAGGGGTTAAAATTACTATTCCCACTCCAGAAAGTGCAATAGTATGGAAAGCGTTGGATAGCGTAGGGGTAAAAATTACTATTCCCACTCCAGAGAGTGTAACAGTAGGAAAAGGGTTGGATAGCGTGGGGGTAAAACTTACTATTCCCACTCCAGAGAGTGCAACAGTAGGGAAAGCGTTGGATAGCCTAGGGGTAAAAATTACTTTTCCCGCTCCAGAGAGTGCAACAGTAAGGAAAGCGTTGGATAGCGTAGGGGTAAAAATTACTATTCCCACTCCAGAGAGTGTAACAGTAGGGAAAACGTTGGATAGAGTTGGGGTAAAAATTACTATTCCCACTCCAAAGAGTACAACAGTAGGGAAAGCATTGGATAGCGTAGGGGCTAAAATAACTATTCCCACTCCAGGAAGTGCAACAGTAGGGAAAGCGTTGGATAGCGTAGGGGTACAAATTACTATTCCCACTCCAGTGAGTGCAACAGTAGGGAAAGTAGATACTTCATATATTATTTACAATTATATATATATTAATATCTATAAAAAAAATTATTAAAAGTAATTACCACTTTAATATAATATAACATTTAATTAATTACAAATTAACAATTAATTAATTAGTAATTAAACAGTTACTTAACAAATAAAATCTAATAAATACACAAAAAAATTAACATATGTAATTAGTTATAATTAAATTACTTCCCACCCTTTTCCCCTATGAACCCACAACACGCTACAGAAATGAATTTACTTAAATTAACATAATTATCAATTAATCAATTAAATAAAATTATTTGGCAATTAAAATTTAATTAATTACCAAATAAAAATAATTTAACAATTAATTATAAAAAAATACCAATAAATATATTTACATATTTAATTAATTATAATTACATTACACTACATACATTTACATATTTAATTAATTATAATTAAATTAATTCCCACCCTATTCCCCTATGAACCCACAACCTGCTACAGAAATTAATTTACTTAAATTAACATAATTATCAATTAATCAGTTAAATTAAATTAATTGAGAATTAAAATGTAATTAATTACAAAATAAAAATTAATTAACAAATAATTATAAACAAATACCAATAAATAAATTTACATATTTAAATAATTATAATTAAATTACTTCCCACCCTATTCCCCTATAAACCCACAACCCGCTACAGAATTAAATTACGCAAAATTTAAATAACATTAAATTCATTAATTAAATTACATTATAACATAAATAAACACTTTTAACACATAAAAGACACTATAAAAAAATCGATATTATTAAAAGTTCGATATTTTTCTTAACCTATATTATGTACTTCGATATTTTGACTATCTATATTTTAAAATTCGATATTACATTACTTACCTTCAAAACGATATTTTTGATGTCTATATTCTGTCCATTCGATATTCTGTCCAGCCTATATTTTGTACTCGATATTATGTGCATTCGATATTTTGTAGTCGATATTTTGTCTGTTTACCATTGCTAAGGTATGGGGTGGCTTTGCCATTGAAGTTAATGGCAAAGTCGAATTGGCAGTGTGAAACACTGTCCTTCCAGTCTGCAGGGGCAGGCTGGGAGCCATTTGTACACAGGGAAGACATGGCTTGGCAGTTTGGGCTGGACTGTCCCCCATGGGGCACAGGGTCAAAACTGATTTGCATATAGCTGTGTCTGAACTGGGGTGGCGAAGTGAGCTAAAGTGCGATGATGGATTCAACCCAGATCTGTGACTGGGGGTGAGTGTCTGAAAAGCTTCAGTGCTCCGTTCATCATCTCCTTGTGTTTGCTTTGTTGGCCCTAAGTTGGCAGGGTATGCCCAGACGTGGGTCCCTTGCTCACTTTGCCACTGGATTCAAGCTAGCCTGGCTGATGAGGGCTGTTAGGTCCCAGGATGCTTTTTTCCGGCCTAGGGAAGACATGGCTTGGCAGTTTGGGCTGGACTGTTCCCATGAGGCACAGAGTCAAGACTGATTTGCAGATAGCTGTGTCTGAACTGGGGTGGCGAAGTGAGCTAAAGAATGATGATGGTTCAACCCAGATCTGTGACTGGGGGTGAGTGTCTGAAACGTTTCAGCGCTTCATCCATCATCTCCTTGTGTGAGCCATTTTTACTCTGTCACACACAGGGTGGCACAAATAGTGCAGCAACCTTTGGTGGAAACTCTGCCTTCCATGCCCTGTGTAAACTGGGTACCAAATACTAGGGATTTATAAGTAAGTCAGTCCTTGACAATTGGGGTTATCCAATTTGACATGCAATAAGTAGCGGGTCAGAATACTGGCACTGAGGTCTGGTTAGCAGAACTCAGTGCACTCTTGAGGTAAAAAAATCAGCAGCTAGATAAAGCGGCGATAATTGCATATCGCCCTGCTTGGTAATATGCCCCTATGTCTTCTGTTCTGGTAGAAGAGCTGATTTCTGTTTTTTATTAATCCCAATGATTACAGGCAGGAGCAACCCATCTTCACTCTGGTCTCCACTGTGACAAAAGAAGAGACAGATAGAAGCCAGTCCTCCAAATATTGAAATAATTGAACACATTACAATGGACGAAAATATACAACCAGTGAAAATACCTTTCCAAACACTCTAGGTGATTATCATAGGCTGAAGAGGAACGCCTTGAAACTGAAATGTTGTTTTTGTATTGCAAACCTGAGATCTTGCTGACTGTCTTCCTTTATTGACACATGGGAATATGCAACTTCCCAATCTAATGTCACCAGAAAAACCTATGTTTTCCACATATGGATCGCTTATTGCAGGGTTAGCATTCTGATAAGTGTGTAGTGAACATATTTGTTGAGCAATTTTAAGTCTAGCAAATGATTGTACTTTCTTCCTGGCTTTGGGGTGTCGAAGATAATAGAATACACCCCACATACGGCCTGCCAATTTGATACCAGAACTATGGCACCTTTCTGGAACAGAATCTACTCACCCAATAGCATTGCTTATTTCGTAGTAAAGACTTTTGGAATTGGAGGAGCACGAAAGTAGTGTTCTGAATTCTATGGCATAGCTGTTTCAAGTGACATCTAATACCCATTGATCTGAAATAATTCAAACCCACTCTGCCTAGAATTCGTTCAGGCGGGCTCCTCCAAATAGTCAAGAGTTATTGGCATTCTGGATGTCCAACTATGTTTAGGATCTGGAGAGCGGGGCAGTGCTGTGACCTCAAGACATGCCCTGAAATGCATGTTTTTTTTCTACTGACGAGCTTGGACAAGAGCACTCTGGGAAAAAATTTTTTTGCAGGAGGGGCTCAAAATGGAAAAATTGTTTCTTTTCCTCAGCCACCTTTCTCACCATCTCATCTAGTTGCGTAACAAGCAACTTACCCTCCAAAAATGAGAGATGAAGGAGTAAACCCTATTACAGCTCCTCAACTTTCCAGAGCGTGAGCAGCAATAGGTTCCTCTAAACTAGTGGTGTCCAGGTGAAAATTACTGCTAGCCACAATGAGTCAAGAAATTTATCTAACAGGAATTGGGCAAGAAGTTGCCACAGCCAAGCACATAGTGTGATGGACTCCGCTTTGCCGGGGATGCCGCTAGCCTCTATAGCATTGGTTGAAGTGGGTGGGATCTGAGGGGTACAATTCCCAACTTTTTGTGAAAAGATAACCGTCCTGGTACGTTAATTCCAAGAGCTGAAATGCCTCAGCTACAGTGTAAAGCAGTGATTCTCCTGTGCTGTAAAACTGAGGGAGGGGCAGACAGCTAAACAAGACTTCTTGCTAGGGTGTCTGCTGCCTGAAAGAAATGTAAATATGCACAACTGGTCAATATACAAATGTAAAGGGTGATTGGAAGCAGATATTGGCTTTAACTAATGGAATCACTTGACACTTCCTGATGAAACAGATTTATTATTTTTGAATGGTATTGAAAAGGATGTACCAGCTGGGCTGTGAAGTGTGTGCTTTATAAAGGGACGTAACACAAATCCCTGTACCACAGGGGCCTCTGTTACACCCCTAACTATTGAACACTGCAACAACAAGATTTAAATTCTGCTGCTCTCTGGTTCCAGACACAGCCCTGTGCAGTGCATTACCTAATAGAGGTTTCATAAAGTATGATAGTGCATTTCCCACTGATTAACTTAACTTGCATTTATTTAACACTTAATTATTTTTTTGCCAATCTATTGACCCCGCCCCCACGCTCACTCTGCTGCCCCCATTGTGCACAACATCATGGGCGTCCGCAGAAATTTTTCCAGGGGGGGCCAAATGTTAACGTCATTACCATCCTCCAACATGATGTGTGCCAGGTGGGGCACAAGAAACACTGGGGAGCAGGACGAGCCATGGGGGGCAGGAAGCATGCTGCATATGATCTCATACACCATAGAGTTGTTGTGCCACAGCCATTTCTTTCTTTTGTGGCACCTCAAATCCATACCTGCCCTGGTCCCTAAAATTACACCCTAGCACCCCAAAACCCATACCCACCCTGAAATTACCCCATCCCCCAAAACTCATACCCTCCCTGAACCCTAAAATTACCCCCTGGCCCCCCAAAGCCCACACACACCCTGAACCCTAAAATTACCCCAGAGCACCCCAAAACCCATACCCGCCCTGAACCCTAAAATTTCCCCCTTACACCCCAAAACCCGTACCCGCCCTGAACCCTAAAATTATGCCCCTGGTACCCCAATACCCATACCCACCCTGAACCCTAAAATTATCCTCCTGGCACCCCAATCTTTAACCCACCGTGAACCTTAAAATTACTACCTGGCACCTTAAAACCCACACCCTGAACCCTAAAGTTACCCCGGCACCCCAAAAGCTGAACACTACATTCTGATTGAGTATCGCTCCATCTCCCTGCTCAGGGAGGATCTGCTCGTCCGGATTTTCTCACCCTGGTCCGGTTCTGCTCGCCCTTCTCTGGAGCTGTTCTGCCTGCTCCTGTCCCTCTTCCGGACCCACCAAGCCTGCCTCTGTGCACACTGCCCGGACCTACTCTTTCTGGCCTGGTTCTTTCTCCTTTGGACCCGCTGTCTTTACTGGCAGAGTTAGGACACAGGTCTCACTTCTCTGAAGCTGCTCTCCCTCCCCCAGACCCCCCCCACTCCCCCTCCACTTGCTCTCTCATCTTCCTTCCTCCCTACTTCTCAGTCTCTCTATCTCTCCTCCCCCTTCGTTCACTCTCACCCCCCACCGTATCCGTCTCCCCGACCCCACCAAGTCTTCCTCTGTCGCCCCGCTCTCTTCCTCCTCCTCATGTCGGTGATAGGGAACCCGGGGCCCTCTCTGAAAATGTGAGCTGGAGGTGACGTTCAGTGTGAAAGCACCAAGGTGTGAACCGGGAGAAGAGGCGGGGGAGAGGGTGGGTGGCAGGTAGAGGGTCAAAGGGGGCACTGGCTCTCAGAGAGTTGAGAAGGAGCAGGGAGCAACCTGAGGACAAAAACAACACCAGAGAAAGAGGCAGACGCTCCGCAAGGAGCCTGGTGTAGACTGAAGAAACGTACACTTCTTAGCACTACAAAGCAGCCGATGGGCGCCTTTCACTAGAGCCAAGAACCTGACCCATCATGAACAAACAGCAGCCACCGTAGAAACCAGCGGTGTCATGAAAACAACAAAGGACAGAGAGACAGACGACAGCCGCCGAAACCTGGAAATACAATTTACACCTTTAACAAATGGCAATTCCTGATGCAAGCACCACACGCCAGAACACTATCAATATATGAATCTCCCATCAATGCACACCTGAGAGTGAATAAAAAGATGAGCAGCAAACTAAGGCAGTGACTGACAGACACTATGCTGGTCCTCTCGTGCTGTGCCCTATTGATACTTACTATGTCACCAGTCACTCCAGCGCGGAAGAATTCCTAATTGACTGCTACTATGACCGTTACGTTATGCAGCTATTGTTCTTGTAAGTTTCTCCCAGAGAAAAGGGGTGGTTTCCTTCCATAAGAATGATATGGACTGTGACACAACCTATAAAGTCTGAGGTCTCCTGGCGCTTCTGACTAAATTATAAGATGGAGGGGAGGGGGGCAGAGGGTACTCAGAAGGATCTAGAAAGAGCAGAGTCTCCAGGTGTTGTCTAGATGTGACGTGCGGTGAGATGCACAGGAGTTCACCTAGAAGAGAGTGCCAAAGGGAGGGTGCAGGAAAATGAAGCCCGCGTCTTGTTCTACTAAGTCCTGGGATGCAGAGGAGCTTCAGACTAGAACAGAGAGTGTGAGCTGGAGAGGAACTGTGGCTGGAGCACCATGTGTAATGCTTAGTGGCATGGGCGTCCCCAGGGGGCAGGACCGGCTTTTGCGCTGGTGGCACCCAGTGCGACAATGTTAGTTGGCGCCCCCGATGACCACCTCCACCTCAGATTCTCTCACTAGCACCCTTTAACAGTGACCAAGTCTCCACAACCACTCTCTCTAGGATGCATTGAATTTGTTGTATAGCGCTACTCATACCATTAAAGTATGTCAGAGCATTTTGCATCACACACACATTACACAGACGATCAATCATACTTGTGTAAATCATTGTATAGGAAATTTTACATAAGCCAAAGGACTAAAAGTGTAGGAGTCACATGTCATCCATACTGGTAGGCAGTATGGTTTAGGAGTGCTTGGTTTGGAGAAGCACAAACTCAGAGTCGAAAAAGACACAGGATAGTTGGGAGTTTTCTTTATTAATAAGAATCCATTTCTACCCAAATCAACCCTTTTTGCAACATTAATCAAGTCAAGTCAATCAGCTTTATTTCGACAATAAAAATATCATAAAAGCATTACATAAAACAGCAATTAAAATCATGTTAGTTAAAATCCAATTAATAATCGAATAAAAATAGTACACTTTCCAATAAGTTAAATAAGAAGGTCCAATACATGACCGCAATTAAACAATGAATTTTAGCCTTTTGCATCTGATTGACCAAGCCCAGCCAAGGTATTTGGCCATACCACAAACATACAGGGGCCTGGCATCATACCTCAAAATTCTAAGGGCGACTGTATGGTGTCTGGTACCCAGCTCCCTGCATAAGGGCTTTATCCACAAGGACCTTGGAGTTTTATAGGCCGGGCATTCGAATAAAAAATGGGCTACAGACTCCATTCTAGAAGTAGAAAATATGCAGAATGGAGAGGTTTGGGCTGGAATGTTCCAGCGGGCGGACAATTCTCTCAGAGGGAGCAAACCTACCCTAAACTTAAAGTACAACGCTTGTTCAAAGGATTTAGAGATCAGATCCATATACGAGTTGCAAAGGGGTACATCCTTAATCATAAGGAACTCAGTGGATGTCCTGCTAAGCTTCGAGTTTGAATTAAGTTTGTTAGCTACCCACTGTCAATACAAGGTTTTGAGGACGGATTTAGGGGGAGCACTCCTAGATGCCCAAGCATTTCCAAGACCCATTCTGTCAAACATTGTTTTTACTTTTGTGAGCCACCCAATTTTTGACCATCCGTGCATTGACAATATTTCAGATAGCCCCTCCGCGTAACTATCAAGTTCGGGGGTTCTCCATAAACGTGCCCACAGTAAAAGCGGGCGCAGTTGGGCCTGGTCTCTGATCGAGCGGCAACCCATATCTAGCAGTAGGGGAAGCGTGGGCATGCTATGGGGAAGTGACATTAGATCCTTTAAAAATTTGTTTTCGGATTTTAAAAGATGGTCAATAGAACCTAATCCCCAAAGTTCAGCCCCGTAAAGTGCTGCACTAACTCCCCAAGCTCTATAAATATCTAGGACTGGGGCTATAGGCCTAAATGAGGAAGAGCGTTGCTATTTGATCAATGCCCCCACAACCCTTTTGTGACCCAGCAGCAATTTCTGGAGACAAGGTTTAAAGAGGGAGGGCGACCAAGCTTCCTGGGGTGGTTCAACACTAGATACTTAGTTTTATCAGTATTCATTTTGAGGCCCCTGCTGTTACAAAAAGATTGAAAATTGTCTAGGAGGCTCTGTAGGCCCATCGGGGACTTTGAGATGAGCAGGGTGTCGTCAGCGAAAAGGAGCGTAGGTATTTTTTTTCCCGCCAAGGAGGGGGCGTCAGATGGTTGATTTAAAAGATGCTCCACCACCCCGTTCACATATAAAGAGAACAGGGTGGGGGCAAGGAGGCACCCCTGACGGACGCCCCTTTCCACTGGGATTTTGGCTGTCTTCTGGCCCTGAGTCCCCCACCTCACCTGGGCATAGTTCCCATCGTGCAACTTCACCAATAGGGACAAAATGTATGCAGGAATCCCCAGATCGAGTAGTACCCCCTACAAGCGGTCCCGAGGCACTAGGTCGAAGGCAGTCCTTAGATCGATAAACGCGAAATAAAGACTGCCTTTGCCCAGTACAACCACCTTCCAATAGATGAGCATCAGTAACATTAATCAATGTTCTATACTTAGCAGAGTGTATGCACTTCTATGATGAAAGTTAATACCTCACTATTCTATATTAGGACTTTAAGTTATAAATTGCAAGTAACAAAAGGATGGCTCTTTTAAAAGCAGTAACCTGCTGATCTATTTACATTAAATGCACTCTGTAATCTACTTGGAACACGTTCTTTGCTTGACTTGAAAAACCTTTATTTCGGTAAAAATATTACCATAAAAGACAGTCACATTACACATATGTTAAAATGAGTTGTACAATGAATATAAAACACATAGAAAATGCATAAAAACATTGCTGGAAAAAGACTACATGTAGTACCACAGAACCATATTCAGCCCCCAGTTTTAGAGATATTTCCTTCTGGTGAACCAAAAGGCGCCCAGGTATTTGGCCATTGCAAATACAATTTGGTGGGACATATCAGTTTTTAAAACTCTGTAAGCCTGCAAGCATTTGTAGAATCCCAAGTTCCTGCATATGGGGAGAATCCAGTGCCTACGAATCCCCTGGTAGGCAGGACAAAAGAAAAGAATATGGAGCTCGCTTTCATCGGTAGTTCTGCAAGCAGGGCATGTACTGCTGGAATCATGGTTCCATTTGGCCGTAAAAGATTTAATTGGAAGAGAGCCATGCCTCCACTGAAGATATAACTTCCTCAGTATGTTAGGATAAATTTTATCTAGAGTCAGTTCCATAATGTAATTCGCTTTATGGGAAAAAAAGGACTCTGTCAAGGACCCAGGATCTAGATGGTTGAGAGTCTGTGTGAGTTTAAGTTCTCGATAGGACCTGGCTAGATCTTTTTTAGAGAGGGTTTGGCACTCGTTCTGGGGGTCGAACCACATGCCTGAGAAACCTGCAGCCACCAGTTCGTGCTTAATGTGGGCGAGCCATTTGATTTTTCCTGCGCCTGGTGTGGCTAGGATCTCTCGTAAACCTTCTCTATAGCTATCCAACTCAGGGGTTGACCATAGTCTACGCCAAAAAGCCAACGGGCGTAGTGCTAGCTCCTCGTTGAGTGGTCGTAGGCCAAGGTCCATCCTCAGCGGGACAAGAGGGGTGCTCAATGGTAACCCTACAAGGTTACGAATGAATCTGTTTTCGATAGTTTGGATGTATTTACGTGGCCCCAGAGTTCAGATCCATAGACGGCGGCCCCCTTAGCCTGGGATTTGTAGATCTGTAGTGGGGGGCCGATCGGCCTGACCGAGGATTTATTATTTGCCATGAGCTTCATTACACCTCCCGAATGCTGGGTCAGTTTCAGTGCCGCTTTTTCCAGGTGGGAGCTCCAGGTAAATTTGTCATTCACAATGATTCCTAGGTATTCAAAGGTTTTTACCCTTTCTAGTTTGGTGTGTAAGATGCTGGGACGGAAATGAAATTTCTGTGGTGGGTTGAAGACCATAAATTTAGTCTTTGTTGCGTTAATTTCTAGCCCATGGGTTCCACAGAAGTCCACAAAGCCATCAAGGGTACACTGAATACCTTTTGCCGACTTTGAAAGAAGCAGTGTATCGTCTGCGAACATGATGGCTGGCACCCTCACGGAGGCCAATTTCGGTGCATCGGAGTTGGTTACACCTGCTAAATGGGCAATTACCCCATTGACGTAGAGGCAAAACAGGGTTGGTGCGAGGACGCATCCCTGCCTCACCCCCCTGCCAACGCACCGGCTGAAGTGGACACAAGTTATTCCGTCCCTTTTTTATGAAGTACTTAAAGAAGCCTGTGCGGCGGAATTTTCTTGCTGCCTGAACGCGGATTCAACCGCCCTGGGTACCCTTAATGCATTTGGAGAGATTGTTTTAAAGGTGGGGAACTTGCTATCTGCCCCAGGGAAAAATAGGGCGTACAGTGATCCCAAATGGTTCAGCCCTTTATGTTCTAAAGCCGCAAGAGTCCTCAAGGCGGCCTTGAAAGAAACTCCTAGGGATAGAGCACAGATCCGAATCCTTTGGTACAAATATAAAAAATTGCTGGCTAACCGTAAAAAGGAACTGAATGAGGCTACGTGGAGGGAGCTTCTAGACCCCCTGACCCTCTCTAGCAGCTCCAGATTTTGGAGCATCATTAACAGACCTCTCTTCCTAGTGGATAGAGTCGAGGAAGTGGGCTCAAACACAACGGAGGAAGAATGGGTAGCTCACTTTGTCACTATTTTTAAAAGTAAATCTACCCTGGTACAGTTGCCAGCTAAGACTATGAATAAGTAAGCAGTTGTGTTCTCTGTTAGTGAAATGGAGGAAGGCATTAATAATCTCACAAATAAGAAGGCGCCGGGCCCGGATGGTGTCCCAACGGACCTTTTTAAATCAAACCCCTCCTTTTGGGCTTCAATCTTGGTTGCAGTAATTAATGCTGCAGCTAAAGAAGGATGCCCAAAATCTTGGGGAACTTCCACAATTGTGCCAGTGTTCAAGAAGGGAGACCGTAACTGCACTATGAATTATAGACCGATCTCCCTTATCGACTCCGTTGTAAAGGTTATAGTTGGAATCATACTTAAGAGATTGACAGCCTGGGCTAAAAGAGAACAAGATCATTTCAGATATCCCGTTTGGGTTCCGCCCAGGCCACTCGACTATGACACAATGCCTTAACCTCTACTTGATACTCGGAAAGTAAACCATTAGATACACTTCTGATCTTAAGGTAACTAGGAATTTTAAAACTGAAAGGGGGGTGTGACAGGGGTGCATTTTAGCACCATTCCTTTTTAATCTTTACATTAACGACCTAGAGGGTACCTTACAGGAAACAGGGGCTGATTACCCGTATGTGGGACGCCGGGTACTGCCCGTCTTGCTTTATGCAGACAATGCTGTCCTCCTGGAACGTACCCCCAAGGGACTACAAACCCTACTTGATGCTTTCCGTGGGTTTATGGATGATAGAGATCTAGCCATAAACAACTCCAAATCATACGTAAAGCAGGTAGGGCAGTGCTCCAAAAAACAGTATCCCTATAAGGTGAACGGTGTTAGAGTACCCATATCCATGACCTTCTCCTATTTGGGCGTCCTACTGGATGACCAACTGAATTGGGGAGCTCTGCTTAACAAGAAAAGGGGAGATGTTATTAGGTCCAATGCAGCCTTATTTAACTTTGTGGCTCAAATGGGCAATCGGCCGGTGGCCGCAATGTTGAAAATGTATCAAGCTAAGAGTGTTTCCATAGCTAGTTACGGGAGTGATATATGGGGGTATACCGGACTTGACGGCCTTCAGGTGACTGAAAATAATTTTTTTAAGCGGCTGTTGTGCGTTCCAAAGGGGACGGCAAACCTGTCGGTCCACGAGGAAACCGGTACTCCATACATCAGAGACATTTTGGCCATGCGTCCCTTAATTTTCTGGCTCAAATGTTGGCTAAACGATCACATTGACCTTACACACAAAATTGTAAAAGAGATCCTGAGCCTGGACCACATGATTTTTCTTCCTTGGTTAAAATATCTAAAGGGGTGTTTTAAAGAGCTGGGACACCCAGAATAGTTTTTAACACCTGAATGTATCACCAGGGAAGATGTGGATCTTGTAAAGAGCTCCTTCATGTTATGTAAAAAAATGGAAAGAGAGGAGAAAGAATTGCTAAAGAATAGTGTACGTAAACACCTATTACTCAAGACTTCCATAAATATGGAACCATATCTACTGTGTCCGGTACCCGCCTATGAGCGATTTCTGTTAATCAGGTTCAGAATGGATTATTTCCATCTTTTATTAGCTGTTCCCAGAGGGTGCCATAAAGGAGAAAGTGCTAGCACCCTGTGGCTGCGACAATATGTCTCCACAGGACCTGCTGCACTTCCTGTTTTTCTGTAAATTTTATGAAATCCCTAGGAGCTTTTATTTAAAAACTCTATTAAAAAAGTTAAATTTTAATCAGGTATGCCCCACTCTCCATTACCTATTAATGTTAAAACCAGAATGTATCCCTTTCGTGGCTGGCTTTTGAAAAGCTCGATGAAGTATAGAAAATGTTTGGATCTTCAAGGATTTGGAACATGTACCGTATGATGAATTTGTTTTTAAAAATTTCCTAATTCGTTTTATCGTGTTTGCCCCCACACATTCTCTTATTATCGGATAATCAACAGTACTTTTGTACTGTATACTTGGATCTGTATTTTTAAAGCAATGTGTTTTGTGATTTTAATGGGGATACGGAATAGAAGTTGTAAGTTGTAACTTTTATGGTTTCATATTGTGTGAACCGAATAAAGTTTATTGAAATTGAAATAGTTTGCATTGTTTCCTGAGCAATTGGGGAAATTCTTTGCATTGTTGCCCAAGCAATATATAAATAAATAAATATAAATATATTATTTATTTATTTATTTTTTGCATTTATAAGGCGCGCAGCTACCCACAAAGGGTTTCCCAGCGCCGAGACATTATAGCTGAGCAAAAGGTATGGAAAGCGGAAGAGTGGACAAATCATTTCTAAAAAAGCCATGTCTTAATGTTTCTCCTGAATCTTGCATAGTTGTCCTCTTTACGGATGTGAGAAGGGAGTGAGTTCCATAGGGTGGGCACTAGATGGGAGAAGGACCTCCCTCCCATTCTTACCAGTTTAAATCTGGGCACCCCAAAATTGGCTGCTGATAGGGAGCGCAGATTTTGTGTAGGAAGGTAGGGACTGGCTAGCTCTTGCAAATATTTAGGTGCTGTGCCGGCTTTGATCCTAAACATGTAGCTCAGGGCTTTGAACCTGACCCGGTTCTCGACCCTGAGCCAGTGTAGTTCCCTAAGGTATTTCGATACCCTGGCGGTTTTGGGGATTTTACACAGAAATTTTGCGGCGCAATTTTGGACAAGTTGAAGCCGTCTCAGGACCCCCTCATTTGAGCCCAGGTAAATGATGTTGCCGTAGTCAAGCCGAGATGTAATGAGTGCATTGACTACGGTCTTCTGGGTAGCAGGGGGCAGCATCCACAAGATTTTACGCAGCCATTTCATGATGGTAAAGCAAAGGCCCACGACTTTGTTTGCTTGTTGCTTCATAGAAAGTGCATTGTCGACGGTAACCCCCAAATTTCTAACTTGAGTGGCTGGTGTGGGGAGGTTGCCTAAAATAGGCGGCCAGTGGGAAGAACTCCATAAATCTTTCTTTTTCCCTAAAAGGAGAATCTCAGTTTTTTCCCCATTTAGCTTCAGCTGGTTGTTAGACATCCAGCAGAAGACCTCTTGGAGACCTTGTTTAAGTAGAGAAGGGGCAAGGGGATCGGACTTTGACAATGAAAAAACGATTTGCCAATCATCCGCATAAGTCATAATGGTGAGTCCAGACCTTTCTGCTAAATCAGCTAATGGGCGAAGGTAAAGGTTAAAAAACAAAGGGCTCAAGATTGAGCCCTGGGGGACTCCATGTGGGGCACTAAACGTGTCAGAACAGGCGAGGGAAGAAGCGATCTGAAACGTGCGTTGTGAAAGGAAGGACCTGATCCATTCCAGTGCTGCACCACCGATACCATTTCTCCTGAGCGTGGCTAGTAGTTTATTGTGAGAAATGGTATCAAAGGCCGCACTCAGATCTAACAGAATGAGTGCGACCGTTTGGCCATCATCTAGGAGTTTCCTATTCCTCTCAGTTACTCCAAGAAGAGCAGTTTCGGTGGAGTAACCTGCCCTGAAACCGGATTGAGAGGGGTGTAGGAGGGAATTGTCTTGAGTAAATGTGGCGAGCGCAGAATGGATGTGTCTTTCAAGGATTTTCCAAAAAACCGGGAGAAGGGATATGGGCCGATAGTTAGCTAAAATCTCAGGATTGGCAGTTGTTATTTTTTAATATTGGGCTGCCCATGGCGTGTTTCCACAGCGAGGGGACCGTAGAGAGTTGGAGGGAAGAATTAAGCATGTCGGCAATGATGTTTAAGGAAGGATTGTCCAGTTGATTTATGACACTAATGGGAATCGGATCACGAGGGGAGCCTGACTTGATGGATTTGAGGAGGGACCTCAGAGTCTCGAGGGTAATAGAAGGCCAGTGATCTAACATGCACCCTTCTGTTAACACAGGAGAGGTATCGTCTTCTTGTGGGTCATTGACTGGGATATTCTTATTAACGTCAGTAATGATTTTCTCTATTTTTTCTGTGAAAAAGAAGGCCAGATCTTGGCATTGTTGGGTGTTTAGTGGGCAGGCCGCAGCAAAAGATTTTTCACCCGCCAATTCTTTAACGGTATTGAAAAGCGTCCGGGCCATATTGGGAGCTGAATTGATAGTATTTGCTACGTAGAGGGCTTTGGCCTTGATACAGGCAGTGTGGTAAATATTCCTAGCCTTTCGGTATAACTCTTTCTTTATGGGGTCATAGTTTTTCCGCCATTGCATTTCAAGCGCCTTACACTTAGATTTTTCCATTGTCAGAGACTCGTTAAACCACGGAGCTGGGAGGCGATGAATATTGCCTTTAAAGTGGGAAGGAGGCAGACAAACATCTGCTGCGTTCCCAAGCCACGTATGAGTTGCGTAGGCAATACTTTCCATGTCGTGGCCATGGACAGGTGGGTTTTTGGCCAGGGTAATATTCAACACAAAGAGTCCGCCTACCACCGTACAAGTCAGAGGCCACCAAAGTCATCTGCGGCGTCCCTCAAGGATCCTCACTGAGCCCTACTCTCTTCAACGTCTACATGAGCCCCCTCGCGGCCATCGCACGCCAACACAACCTCAACATAATCTCCTACGCCGACGACACCCAGCTGATCCTCTCCCTGACCAACGACCCCGCCGCCGCCAGAGCCAACCTGCATGAAGGGATGAGAGAGGTAGCCGAGTGGATGACGACGAGCCGCCTGAAGCTGAACACAGATAAGACGGAGGTCCTCATCCTGGGCTCCTCGCCCTCCGCCTGGGACGACTCCTGGTGGCCCCCCGCCCTGGGCACCGCACCCAAACCGACGGACCACGCACGCAACCTGGGCTTCATCTTGGACTCCTCCCTCTCCATGACCAGGCAAGTCAACGCCGTCTCCTCGTCGTGCTTCAACATCCTGCGCATGCTTCGGAAGATCTTCTGGTGGATCACCACAGAGACCAGGAAGACCGTCACCCAGGCCCTCGTCACCAGCCGACTGGACTACGGCAACGCACTCTACGCCGGAACCACCGCCAAGATTCAGAAGAGACTCCAGCGCATCCAGAACGCCTCAGCCAGACTCATCCTCGACATCCCACGACACAGCCACATCTCCGGACACCTAAGAGACCTGCACTGGCTCCCGGTTAACAAGAGAATCACCTTCCGCCTCCTTACCCACGCATACAAAGCTCTCCACGACCAAGGCCCGAGCTACCTCAACAACCGAATCAACTTCTACGCTCCCAAACGCCACCTCCGATCCGCCAGCCATGCCCTCGCCGCCGTCCCACGCATCCGCAGAGCCACCACAGGAGGAAGGTCCTTCTCCTACCTGGCCGCCAAGACCTGGAACTCCCTCCCGGCCGACCTGCGCCTGATCCAAGACCACCTCTCCTTCAGGAAGAAGCTCAAGACCTGGCTGTTCAAGCAGTAGCGCCACCCCCCCCCCCCCCCCAAAGCGCCTCGAGACCCTACGGGTAGGTAGTGCGCTCTATAAATGTCTTGATTGATTGATTTCTTCAATGTTCAGCATTTTCCAGTTTCTCATGAAGGTAACTGGATGGACGGGGTATGGTTGGAAGGATGCTGCTAATGTGAGGTTGAAAAGAATTAGATGGTGATCAGACCAACAAATAGGGGTCGTGTTTAGCCATTTTAGTTCTTGCATGTTCGAAAAAATTGGGTCTAAAAGGTGGCCTGCTTTGTGTGTGGGGCCTGTATTAAGCAATGTCATATTCAGTGCTGTGAGGTCGTCTAAAAGGTTCACACAGGAGACATTCGCTAGGTCGTCGAGGTGTAAATTAAGATCTCCTATCAATGAGAAGTTTTTGGAGGTGAGATGAAAAGGTGTAATATAACTATAAATATAAATATATATATATGTATTACAGCAATGTAATAGTAAGGCTACTGTTTCACTCATACAAAACCAGAGAAATTAAGCTGTTATTGTTAGTGAGGCTTACTATAACTTGCACTCTCGCAATGCACTGCCTAGCACATTAAATCACTCATCTGGTGACTGTGAGTGTTTAAAAAACGTTTGAGTGTTAAATTATATACCAAGGTGTATTTGTGAATCCCTGGGTGTTTGAGTGCTTGTATGGGTAATTCAGTAGGTGAGTGACTATATGTATAAGTAAGTGATTAGCTGTCTCAGTGACTGTATCAGTGAGTGACTTATTTTGAGAATGGCTGTGTCCATCTGTCAGTTGGTGTCTAAGTGGCTGTACAGTAATCCAGGAGGAGCTGGTGTAGTAAGACTACGTGGAGCGCTGCTCTGCTCCTCTTCGCCAGCCGACTCAACCCCCTAATAAAAAAAAGTTATACATTAATTTAAAATGAAATAAGAACACACTTACCTGTGTTGTGGTGTCCTCCTCTTCCTTGCAGTCTTTCTCCTACATGGATGTACATCTTGAGAGAACTGCGCTTGCACACATGCGAGTGCATGCACATATCTCGCAAGATGTCATGCACAGTTCTCTCAAGATGTACGTCCCACGTAGAAGAGAGACAGCGAGGTGGAGGAGGGCAGTCCGGGGATGACACACTCCAGGTAATTCTGTTTTTATTTCATTTTAAATTAGTTTGTAACTATTTTTTATTGGGGTGGAGGCGGGGAGCCTAATGCAGCGGGTTGGGCTGGCTAACTCCGCTCTGCTGCGGAGTCGGAGTTTTGCCTTATACTCCATGTTCCCAGCGGAGCAGGAAATTTCCGGCACACTTGGCTGGCTGAGAGCAGTTTATGCCCAGGGTTACTTTATAGGTGTGTGAGTGAGCATGTGAGTTTCTGTATAGGTGAGTGACTGGCTGTCTGAGTTCCTCTATGGGTGTCTCAGTGTCTGTGTAGGTGGGTGATGAGTGAGTGAGTGAGTCAGTGGCTGTATGAATTAGAGAGTATGTGTTTTTGGGGCTGTATGGGTGATTGCGTGCGTCTATGCTTGTGTTTGTGAGTAAATGCAAGTGGAATACGGGTGAGTATGTAGGTATGTGAAAAGCCATATAGGTGAATGATGAGATATATGAGTGACTGTATGGGTGAGTAAATGAATGTAAGAGTGGCTGTATGGGTGAGTTTCTGCTTGAGTCAGTGACTGCATAGGTGAGCGAGTACGCACTATTCACAGTGAGTGACTGTGTGTGTAACTGTAAGGGTGATTATGTGGCTGTGTGATTGACTGTATGGATGGGTGGGTCAGTGTGTAAGTAGCTCTATGGGTGACTGACTCAGTTTGTGAGTGGTTGTATGGGTGTAGGAGTGGATGTCTCAATGGCTGTATTTGTGAGAGAGTGGATGAGTGTATGCGTGGCTATATAGGAGAGTGAGTGGATATGTGCGTAAATGTAAGAATCAGTGAGTAGGTGAATGTGTGTATGAATGGGTTTGAGAATGGTAGTGTGGTAGTTTGAGTGGATGTATAAAAGGTTATATGGGGGAGTGAGTGGGTGTATCAGAGAATCGATTGATGATGTAATCGGTGATATTATTTGAGATGTCATCAGCGATCAGGCATGTCACTGACAATGTCATGAGTGATGTCATATGTGAGGTCAGAAGCAGTGCATTGCAGGTGTGAGCTCACTAACTGTAAAGGCTTAATTTCTCTGGTTTTGTATGAGGGAAACATCAGCCTAACTATAACATCCCTGTAACCTTAATTTTTTTCAGTGAATTTCTAAGGTTTTTTAAATGTTAATTCCCAATTATAAAGTTTTTCAATTGTAATTCATGCAATGCATTAGTGTCCGACTGAATCAGTGACCATCTGTGTCAGTGATTCAGTGGGCCTGTGAATGGGTGCATCAGTGTCTGAGTGAAAATGAGTTGGTGCATCTGTGTCAAAGTAGCTCTGTGAGTGAATGAAAAATTATCTAAATAGGTAAATAGGTTTCTCAATGGGTGAATAAGTGTCTCACTGACTCTGTGACTAGGTGCATCACTGTCTGACTAGATCTCCAAGTGGGTGCATGAGTGTCTGTGTAGGTCAGTGAGTGTCCGTTCCAGTGTCTGTGTGAGTATGTTAGTGTGTGCATCAGTGTTTGAGTTGGCCTGGGAGTGGGTGCATCACTGTCTAACTTGGTCTTTGAGTTACTGTATTAGTATCTGAGTGACTCAGTGGCTGGGTATGTTAGTATCTCAGGAGCATTGTGAGTAGATGCATTTGTGTCTGAACGGGTCTCTGACTGGGTACATCAGCATGTGAATAATTCTGTGCATGCAAGTGTCTGTGTGAGTCAGTAACTGGGTATGTAAGAGGGTGTGTGAGAGGCTCCATCAGTGTCTGTCAGGATCTATGATTGGGTGCATCAGTGTCTGAGTGAATCTCTGAATCAGTGCATCAATATCTGAGTGGGTTTGTAAGTGGGTGCCAGAGTCAGAGTGGGTGTGTTAGTGTCTAAGCAGGTTTGTGAGTGGGTGAGTTAGAATCTGAGAGGGTTTCGGACTGGCTGCATAAGTAACTCACTGGATCTGTGAAAGAATGAATCAGTGTATGTGTGGATCTGTGAGTGGGTGTATCAGTGTGTGGGTGGGTTTGTCAGCGGGGGTTTAACTTTCTGAGTGGATTGGTGAGTGGGTGCATCAGTGTCAGTGTGAGTTAGCGAGTGGACTTGTCATGGTCTGAGTAGGTCTGTAAGTGGGTACATAAGTGTTTGAACTAGTCTGTGAGTACATGCGAGACTGTTTATATAGGTGTATGAGACAATACATTATTGAGTAAATTCATATTTGAACATGTTTTATTTACTTATTTTTAGCAGATTTGTGACTCTGCTGCAATGTTACACGGGGCACCATGCTGAGCACAGCGATGAGGGTTGCGACTCACGTGCCAGACCAATTTTCAACATGGGGACCCCATTCCACAGGTTTGGCCACAATACTGAGTACCCTGTTCTCACCCAGGGCACCCAGTTATTTTCCTTGGGGACAGCAGGGAAGCCTGAAGGCCTTGTGATCCCTGCCGGCTACCTGCGTCCTCTGGGATACGACATTGTTTTGGACAGACGTAGCTGTCAACATGCAGCTCCCTCTGGCAAAAAGCAATTCTACTCTGCTTCGTGCAAACAAGAGCATTTTACATGCTCTTGCTTCCATGAAACAGAGCAGTGTTTGCTATGGCATGGTGGGAGCGGTGCTCCCCACAAGCCATAGCAGACAGCATTGCCCTGGGGGTGGGCACTCCAGGAGGTTCCTGGAGTTGGCCCTTGGGGGGTGGTTCCCAGGGAACATGTTGGTCCTCGAGAGGGGCCGTGCGGCCCCCTCCTGTCTTCAAATTTGCCCCGGGGAGGTGGTGAGCCCCGGAGTGGAAGGTCTGTAATGGATCTCCTTAATTATTCTATTTGTGCCCAGGGGAGGTGGTGGTCCCAGGGGCTGCAGGAGAGGCCATAAGTCCTCCCCATTTAAAAAAAGATAAAATAAAGTGTGCCCGAGAAGGTGGCCTCCCTGGGGCAGTGGAATTGGAGCACAGGAGCCACCCCACTTTAATATTACATTTTAAATCTATCCCCAGGGAGGTAGCAGTCCCCGGAGCTGTGGGGCACCATGTGGGCCCAACATATCAATTAAACTTGCCCTTAGGACCTGGTCTACCTGGGGGCCTAGATTGAATGACCCCAGAGTGGAAGGTCTGTAATGGATCTCCTTAATTATTCTATTTGTGCCAAGGTAGGTGGTGGTCCCAGGGGCTACGGGAGAGGCCATAGGGCCTCCCCATTTAAAAAAAATATGTAAACAGTGTGTCCGGGGAAGGTGGCGGTCCCTGGACAGCGAAGTGGAGGTGCAGGAGCCACCCCACTTTAATATTAAATATTAAATCTTGCCCCAGGAAGGTGATGTTCGCCTGAGCTGTGGGGGACCCACATGGGCCCCCACATCATAATTTAAACTTGCCACTGGGACCTTGCTGAAAAGGGGCCTAGATTAAACATAGAGCGGGAGTCTACGCTTTGTTTGTTTTCTTTTTTTCGGCGGGAGTCATGCATTCAGAGCAACTCCTTCTGAATTTTTTTTTAAAAAAATGCTTTTTTGGACCTGGGGTTTCCCTGTGGGACCCCTCCCCCCCTACAGAGGCCTAGGGGAACCTGCCCCTTTTACATTTTTTTGTGCATTTTTTTGGGTGATTTGGTTCAACCGGGTCACAAGATGTCTGTCAGCACTTCCTGCTTTGAAGCATTGGCAGCCAATCAGATCTCGTGCATGAGATCGGGAGGGTTTGCGGATCCTTTGAGTCACTATATACAACTGGGAATTTATTTACATTTCTCCGCAACTACTGAGCTGATCTACACCATTTAAAAAATGTACAATTTCTGGACCAGAGGCTACCTTTCTGGCAAATTTGGTGTAATTCCGTTCAGCAGTTCGGACTGTAGGTGTGTCTAAAGTTTCCTATTGAAATTAACATGAAGAAAACACATTTTGGGAAACCCTCTCTTTTTCTCGGCCCCCACTTAACTGATCACCCTGAAATTTTTAATACAGTGGCTGAAGTGAGTGTCAAGCTAGCTTTAAAAAATGTGTGAAGATTTTTCAAACTAAGCCAATTATTTGACAAGTAAAAACACGCTCTTCCTATTGAAACATCATTCTAACTATAACTACCTACTGGTGACAGCCAGTAGGTAATATAGCATTAAAAAAGCACTCCTCTCCGGCCCCAGGCAATGGCCTGGTAGAACGTTTCATGAGTACTCTAAAGAAAGCAGTTCAGTGTGCTGCATTGGGGAAGCTCGACCTAAAAGCTGCTTGAAATACTACTCTTTGAGCTTACCATTTGACCCTTCACCCATCGACAGGGGAAAACATTGCAACTCTCATGTTTGGAAGAGCCATGATGACCAATCTGTCCCAATGGGTCTACCTCATATCTAAGAATGAGGAAGACATTGACACTACGAACTTTGGTTGCAAACAGAAGATGAAAATATATGCTGACCGACAACATCATGCTAAGGACATAACTTACAAGAGGAGATTGATTGATTGCTAGATAACACAGAAAAAATAAATCAATTGCTCCTTTTGAGGTTGAACCCTTTACTATCACCAATACCAAGGGACACATGGGGCTGCCCAGCATCCTGGAAAGTCCCTTCCAAGAGATTCCTCTAATTTTTGACATGTGGCCCACACTCACCAAATATCGTTGTCAATTTAGAAACTGGGTCTAAACAGACTGTTGATGAATCTGTGTCTGCTGATAATTCAACCTCACCTGTGCAGATCAATGACATTTTGAATGCAAGTTCCTGGTTTTCAGTGACATGATCAGGATGTGAGATGCAGGTGCCACAATGCTTAATTGAAGAATTGTAATTGCTTGTGTGTCTATAAATGTATTCATGTATTTATTTGTATATTTATTTATGTTTTCATTATTTATGTGTTTTTGAAAGTTTTGACTTGTTATTTAACAAAGAGGGAGATGTAGTGTCTTGTAAAAAAGAACAATGGAACACTTTTGTTTCCTCCTGTACACTGTAGACCTATGACATAAGCATTGGTGGGATGAGTTGAAGGCAGGCTTTGAATGCTGAGTTCTGACATGCACACAGCAGAATAAAGACGTGAATAGCTACTCCCGGTGTGTGACTTACTTATTGGCGAGTGCCTAGGCTGGCAGGATGCCACAACTATCTTTATATTGATGTTGGTAAATGTTGAACCCCTTTCTGAGTTTACCCAATGGCTCCAGGCAAGGTTTGAAAATGCAAAGCTAAGAAAGCGGTTTTGGGGATTTCTTGGAGTACGTTTTCATGAAATTTTGAGCAATGCAAGGTCACTTTTTTCTATTGTAGATGTGAATGTGGGAGTATTAAAGGAAGGAAATAAGCAAGCTATATCACAAGAGTTCTGTGACGAGAAAAGACTTGAGAAGGATGATATGATGAAAACTTTGCAATATATGCTTTCCAATTGGTTGGGAAAGGGTAAACCAAGTGGTGATCTTAATGCCTTTTGTTAAATTAAGGATGGAGTGATGGAACAGAATTATATTGTGATATGATGTGACAAAGTTTTTCCTCCAGTGGGGCTTAGAATAAGTATTTTTGAACTAGAACAAGATAGACATTTTAGGTATGTCAACTACTAAAAGACATCTAAGAGTATATTATTGGTGGCCATGAATCAAAATTCTGGTGGAAGAATGGGTAGGACCGTGTCTGAATGTTGTAAAGAGTGATAAGTCTGCTAAATCACTTGTAACTGAATCCATAGAGGTTTTGGACTGTTCATGAGGAAATTGGGTTTAGATATTTTGGGAAAATTTGGTGTGATACCATGGAAGGAGGCTTTTGCAACACTGTTAGTTGATTATGTATCAAAGCAGCTTGAAGTAGGAATGGTGGAAAAAAGTACAGGAAGCTCTTTTATTAAGTTTTTGGAAGATGTATTTTCTTTGTATAGGGGGGTTGCTGGAAGTTACAGTTTTTGAGTAAAGATCGGAAAGTTTATTTAGCTAGGTGTGGAATTACACCCAAGAGGGTTTCCAAATAGAGTCCTAATTCGAATGGTCAAATGTAAACTTACAATTTTGCATCATGGAGAAGTACACAGTTGTCAATCAAGAGATTTTGCCAACATGACACTTCAAGTAATCTGATGACATGTCCTTCTTCTTTCTTATCTTTCAAGTATATGTTAGTTTTCTCTTTTTGTATGTGGGGCATATGAGCCATGATCATATTTAAGGTGCTAAAATGAGTAACAGAAGTGTTTACATCCTGTAATTCCTGAAGGTCTTCCAAGACATATTGACTCAATTTATTTGTGCCTGATTCTAAAAAGTAAACATAAATTTTGTTCCAGATGAAATCACTCAAAAACAATTAATACATTTGCAGTGAACAATGTCACAATGAATGTACTACAGAGCTGTAAAATTATCTATACATAAACCTTAGATTCAACTTATCATTGTTAGAATAGAATATTCTTTAGGAAGTGGTCCTGTGGTACAGGGATCTACCTTGGCACTAGATCTAAATTAAGTAAGATTCCTTTCACCAAGTCCTTGAGAAATGAAGAGACACTTAGGCCCTAATTTTGATGGCTCTCTGACCGACATCCAAGGTTTCAAATCCAACCACTATATTACAATGACGGTAGTCTGATTTAAAACCGGCCGGTAAATCTGGCTGGCTTCCAACGGCCAGTCAGAACCGCAACATAATCCCTAACAGATGGCTTTGCCACTGTCGGGATTATGATGTCAGTTTCCAACAAGCTTTCCATGTTGGGCATTCTGACATGAAAAGCAACTTTGGGCGGCACTAGCAGGGCCCCCCTTCTTCCATGGCCTGTGGTTGGGGGCCGAGGAGGCACCTATGGTGCCCCCCATAAATCCCTGCAGGGATATACAGTTACTCCCATTAATCTATTGGCGCTTGTGCTGCGGCTGGTTTCTGACCGCCGAACTAGCTCCCATAGTGAAATGAGAGTCTGAGACCGCACTATGTGCAGTCACATCGTAATTGAGCTTTCGGACTGCCGACCCAAGGTCGGTCGGTTCTGAAACTGCATTGATGTCTTTCAGCGGAACTCCAACTGACATCCAAATTAGGGCCCTAAAGGTTAAGTGTCAAACTGCAGAGATTTTTTCTAATGTTTGCTCATATCTTGCTTCTTGGCTTTTTGGTGTTACCCATATTTATGTGGCACTGCATCTGGTCTTGTTGCCAAAATGCTGTGAATTGACATCTTGGGGGCTAGTAGCATAACATCTGTGAATACTTGCTGTCAACAAATAATGGCAAATTGATTTCAGGCAGGAAGATACATTTCCCTTCTTTTTCAAGTGATATATTGCTTCCAGTTCAATTTTAAAACTTTACGTTTGCTTCATCCGTGGTTTAAACTAATCATATCAAGAAAGTTCAAGGATGTTATATTTATTGAGTGTCTAATAGCAACCATAAAGAACAGTATTCAACATAGATCAGAATTTGTTTCTAATTCTGATAGACTTTATATATCCAGTTTTATTTAAAAGAGGCTAATGGTAAACACACACTGCAGTGCACAAAACAAAGAAAAACAAAATGCTACTCACTCCTTTGAACTGCAGGTTACTCTGGCCATATCCGTGCTTGGTGGTGCCTTACATTTTAGCCCCCCATTGTCAGTCATTGCTATTGCAAAAGGAGCTTCAACCGTATTAGTTATGTCACAGGGGACCCCATCCGTAGGCCTATGAGACAATAAAAAACATTCTAGAAACAATTTTAAACACATTTCAACGACAAGCTTAAGGACGATCTGCTTCAGAGCAAAATCCATCCAAATGGCGTTTGTTCCCCTTTACCTTTATCAATATATCAATGAAATATAGTTTACAACAGATCCAACAAGCTTCTGGTAGAAACTGTTAGAAGCTCAATCACTGGCTCTTGATCAACTTTGTTAACTTAAGAGTGGCTGATTCATCTACATGTGCAAAATAGTAGCTTTGTGAATGATCAACATGGAAATTGTGGCAGATTTTCATTGAATGGCAAGTATGGTGTCCCTAACACAACAGAAAAAATTCCAAAGCTTGTTAGGGACTCCAGAAGTTTAGCTACTCACTACATATTTTTACACTTGATGTTCACATCGATTACAGAATATTTCTTCAAATACCTTCCCCTCAAAGTGTCTCTCCCCATGTCAAATACAACTACTTTGGTGGATAAACTTCACTGCCCTTGGAGATCTATGCAGCTATGGCAGGTTTTCTACACTCTATTTGCTGGGCGTAGAAATTCTGCCATATTGGTTAGCAGAAAGTTCACCAGCAAAACTCTTAAATGACTTAGCTGTCCAGTTTTTTCAAGGGCTAAGCAACACACAGAAGGCAGGATCTGACATGCATCCAAGCAGACAGGAAAAAACACCCTGAATAAAGACATCAATGAGTGGAGTATACCAAATATATTTCGAGCCTCTTTAGGGGTTCAGATACCATAGATCCTAATTTATGGTCTGGTAGACAGTGTACAGTCGATCAAGTTAGGAGGGGACATTACCACCACCACCCTGACGGACTGTCATCCGCTAATATGTGGAACGACCAGCGGCACTATGGCCATCTCTGTACATGAAAGGAACTGCCATCACAATGGTTCCTATCAACGTACAAAAATGTTGGTGGATGGCTGACTTCTGTTTTGGTAGTCTTTCACCAAGCTTTTCAAATAGCATGTTCCTTCTTGTTGGCCCGCTGCTTCTCGTCACAATGATCTGAGCACTTCCTGTTTCATGCTTTTCCCTTGAGAGCCTTCATGGAGAAGGCAGGAGCTAACGACCATCCCTGGTCAACGGGAGAGTAGAATCCCTCAGGGAAGAGCCAGAAGGGACCTCTGTGATGATCAGCACATGTAGTGCTAAAACCGGATGACCAGCACGGATGGAGACCTGCAGCTCCTCATGGTGAAGGTCCCTTAACTGAAGAGTCACTGTCTCACCCAGGGTACGCATCTGTCAGTGAAGCTCCAGGTTTCACTTGCACCCGGGACCCCTTCAGCACAAACATGTCCTTGTGTGAAGGAAAAGCAGGGTGTCACTCTTACAGAAACATATCCATTCACTGTGTGGCTTGATATTAAAGCTACACTGTAATTAGTTAGGTTCTTTAATTATCCCTCCCCCACAGTGTCTCCAAGAGCAAGACCACAGGGACTGACTAACTTCACCACAACCAGTTCTATGTTTGCTCTCATGCAGCTTCAAGTAGAAAAAGCATAGGATAAATGTCAGGATTGGTGTGAGCAGGAAAGCCAAGTGCTCCAAAGGAGACAGACGGCCTGTGCTGTGTTTCTAAGACGCTGCAAAAGAGAGCGGGTTTGAGACGTCCATGGTACACATGTCGGGCTAGACATAGTCAGAACCCTGTCCAACCCCACAAGCATACTGGAACTCAGCTATATGTCATTCGGCAATCATGAGGATGGGCCCATCCTGGCTCCACCCTATCAGCCAGGTGAGCCCAGTCTTCCTTTAAAGAGTTCAGACTTGATGATTTTTAAATTATATCCTGGTGGCTGGCTGCACTCAGTGGAGAGTCACTGCCCCTATGCTCCTGAGGAGAAAGCACTACTGGTTGTGGGGATTTTAGGTATGTGATTATCACTTTGAAATAGAATTTAATGGAAACAAAGTGCAGCATAGACTTGGCAAAACAGTAAGTATGGGAGAATCACTTTTTCTTATCATATGGTATGATCAACGTGATTTTTATAAGGCCATAAATAAAACTGCTTCTATTTGAAAGCATAAAAGGATCTAGTCGTTATTCTCTTGACTTGGTGCATGCCTGTTTATTCACCTAATGTACTGTGGTGTTGCCAGTTTTTACAAGAATGACATTCACTGTTAATACAAGAGGAACTGCTGTTCGCGCAAGGAAATTAATGTCATAAGACCGCTCCTTCAGTAATCAAAACCCTTAAGCAGAAATACTGCCTAAATCGACTCTTGGAATAGAATGAGTTGAGGAAGAGTGTACCTTTTACACCACCCATTATCCACTTTCCGCGACCATTGAACTTCTAAATACTTATGTAGACACCCCATGTGCAACCTTGCACTTGGGACAATCGCTATGGAGGAAGCCACCCTGGAAACAATAGAACCTGACATGCTTGGATTCCTAGTTTTCATGAGAAGTTGACATTTCATTGATATTTATCCCACACTTTCCTCCAAAGACAACACGTCCCTTGTACTGTGTTTAGACTTTTTTTTTATGTTCATGGATTGCGTGCTCTGATCAGCCAGTCACCAAGATATAAAGATGTTTTGATAATAAAGATAGGTGGCTACTACTGCCATTTGAGGCACAAACTTCAGACTGAAATACAATGCCGCATAATGATAAAGCAACTTCCCCACCAAGAAACAATGAAACATCCTGTATTTCCTTGCTATCAGGATGTGAAAGTGCACAGCACATAGATCTAATAAACACATCTATTCCCCTTTCCTGGGTGGACGAACAATTTAATGAAGCACTTTCTTACAGAACATATTCCTTTCTGATCCACTTGTTTGTGAGACAAAGCTCTAAGATTGATCAGAACATTAGATCTTTCTTTTGGTTATGAGAAAATATCTTGAATAGATTTCCTTCCCCCTTGGATGTGGGGAAATGAGTTGTTATTTCTCCCTTCCACAGAGCGAAAGATGTCTCAGTGCACAGGTCAGCTATTCTGTGTTGTTTTACCACTGTTAATTGAACTGAAGGAGATTGGAATTTCAAACAAAGTGAGTATCTGTTGCAATAAATAGCTAGTACCCACCTGTCACATGAGGTAGATGCTGGCTGTCTTGATGAATTTGCACCTGAAGTTGATATTAGAACCTCAACTTATGTGCTATGTGTATCTATGTTGCAGGTGCAACTGCTACTGCTCCGAGCCTGGTAGAAACAGTTAGGGTATTGAACAGCCACGACCCGTGCAGGTAGGAGAGGTGGGAGGTGGTGCTGGGTGGGGGGATTTCGATGGACGATGACAAGGGAAAATTAAATAAATAATACATTTTCCCTCATTATTGTCTGTCGAAATCCCCCCCACCCGGTCCCACCGCTCTTACCTGCATGGGCAGTGGCTGGTGTTGAACCCTCTCTCTGCGGCAGTAGCATTGGTCCTTGTAATGCTAGATGATCTGAAATATTTCTAGAGTTCCTCTTGGCCCGTCAGTCTGACTATGACCGTCTCTGTATTCATGCAGAACATCTCTTCCTCCATGTGCTTCCCATACAAAGTATTATCTAAAAACGGCAAGCTTAGCATTATTAACTGGGTGGGAGGCTTCACAGATGTCGACAAAGTCATGAAAATCTAATGAGAGGAATTCCATAGCAAAAACCTTAACTAGTCACTTATGTTAAATCAACTGTCACATTTAGTACTTGATTTGGCAACTGAAAGTACCCTTACACAACCTCCTGAAATGTTACCTTTCTTTCCTTCAGAAGGTTATTAACAAACATCTCCCACAATGATTGTATTTGACGTGAAGTGCTGAGCCCCTTATGCCTTTGAGTGCTGAGGAGACAGTATTTCAGATTTTCTTTATGTCAGCGTATATCCTCTTGCTCTCTCTTTCCAAAGGAGTTGAGGTCTTTGGTGCTGAAACATGTCTATTCCAGACAACTAATAAATTAGCTGAAAATGATTTTGACTCAAAATTAAGTGAAGTTGGATCATATTCAGGAGGCTTGTATTTTCAAGCAGATGAGGTATGACTGCTACAGTCCAGGCTATTTTGAGAAACCTTTCTCTTGCCATCTCAAAGACATTTGACCCCAGAGAAAGTAGGTGGTGTAGGGGTTGCTCCTGGTTGAAAGCTTCCATAAGAACAGAAAAGTGTGGATGTGAAACCTCCGTAGGTATGTTCAACTTGGATGCTATATTTAGTAACAACTCTTGAAAAGTAATAATGTTGTTCGCCAGTGACATCTAGATGAAAATCTTGCACTCCGTGTCTGAGTACAAGAGGAACTTGAATCATCACCCTCAAAAGATCTATCAGATAGTGTGAAAGGAGTTCCCGTGTGGCTCTCATCCTGAGGTGGATGACACCCCATGAAGCTTGACGGAAATTATAAGCAGGTTGAGATGCTCATCCAAAAGACATGCCGTCATTTCTCTCTTGTCACGATCTGCACCCATCAATTGAATTCCAGTGTTTTGGGAAAGATAACATTTTGTATGTTTGTCAGGTAAGCATCGTTTGCAAAACAACTGCAGGCAGGTGGTAAGAAAAAGTGATTGTTGATGCATCAAATTAAAATCTCACTTTTAGCAGCCAGTTGTCTTGGTACAAGAAGACCTAATGATATTGATGTTGTAGGAGTGCAGCAACAAGAGTCATGTATTCCATGCAAATGAATTGAATATGGCATCAAGATACTTTCAATGGAAGATAATTTCGTTGTCTGGGATGTGTGAGTTTATGAAAGTGTGCATCCTGCAAATTCAGCGATCTCATATGTTCTCAAATCTGTAGGAATGATTCACAGAACTTACTTAAGACAAAATCCTAAACTTAGTACTTTTGGTATTCACAGAAGGCATTTAGTAGTAGTAAAGTTAGGATTTTGTCTTAAGTTTGACTTAAGACAAACTTAAGACAGACTTAAGACAGACTTAAGACAAACTTAAGACAGACTTAAGACAGACTTAAGCCAGACTTAAGTTAGGATGTTGTCTTAAGTTTGTCTTATGTTTGCTTTAAGTCTGTCTTAAGTCTGTCTTAAGTTTGTCTTAAGTCTGTCTTAAGTCTGTCTTAAGTATGTCTTAAATCTGTCTTAAGTTTGTCTTAAGTCAAACTTAAGACAAAATCCTATTTTACTACTACGAAATGCCTTCTGCGAATACCAAAAGTAGTAAGTTTAGGATTTTGTCTTAAGTTAGTACTATGAATCTTCCCCTGTAATATTAGAAGGGCGTCTTGCATGGTGGCTGTCTTAAACAACGGTTTCTTGAAGTATTTGTTTAAACACGGTAGGTCTAATATTAGTCTCCATGCTTCTGAGTTTGAACTCACAAAGAAGAGCCTCAAATAAATAACTTTTTTGCAGGAATATTTTAGACAGGCTTGAGGGTTTCTTTTTGTAACATCAGGAGAATCTCTTCCTGAAATTACAAAATGCCTGATGCTGCTCCTAATTGTGGTAGGGGGAGGAGGGTGCACAATGATCTCCTGTTGAACTCATGGGTATGTCCCAAATGGATAATATCAAGCACCCATGCATTAGAAGTAAAGTGTTTGGATTTTGTAAATAGGTAGCTAACCTCCCTCCGACCTGCTCTGGAGAAAGGTAGGGAAGTATAGGTGCTGCCAACATGGAGTGACTATCTTTTGGAGTTATGCCGCATGGAGTGACTGACTCCATACTTTTTGGATTGAGTATTATATTACTGTGATTGACAGCCTGAACATGGGGGCTGCTGTACTGGATAATGATCATGCATGTAGTAAATCTAGTGAGCTAATTGCAGTAGTTGGAGGAATGGTATTAGAGACAGTCTAAAATACTGAGATCCACATCCAGAAGCACTTTAAGAGCATTGTAAGTGACAAGCTTGAATAATACCCCAGGATCTTGCTGACTCTATATCCATATTGATATACAGTAAGGGCATCATCTAAAGGACACCCAGCTAGACACTCCCCATTAATAGGAGGATCAAGGAAACAGGCCACACCCTAGGCTGAAATTAAATGCACCTGAGACCACTCAACACAGCCCCTGCTAGCTGATGAAAACACATCTTGCAAACATCCATGGCTGCATCAATGATTGCCATCATGCATGTTCCTCTTTTTGGAGGATAGACTTGGACTATTTCACATTTGACAGCAGGTCTAGATGTAGGGCTATCTCATTTCACACTTCTAAAACACCAAGAGGCTTAGGTGCAACTGCATTAATATAACATTAACATAAGTGGTATTTAACAAACACTTCTCTTTCCTCACCAACATCATTATCATCCCTATCAATCTACATCATTTTGACAGGGTAGAGGATCCAGAGATGGGGGAGGTTACTGCTGTGGCCACTGTTGGAGAAGTGAAGTGGCTCCCTTGGTTGAGGCTGTGTTTTTGACAACTTTGGCTAAAATGATGTACCTTGAGGTGGTTTTGATGTTGAAGAGAACCCGGAAAAAAATTCCACCATCATCTATTGCAGTTTCCCAATAAATCAACCTGCCCTTGCAACACAGGCAGTTTGTTATATCTACCATATTGGTATCTCTCTTCATGGTGGAGATTGTAGTGTTCATCTTAGTGCATGCGGAAATACTTTCATGCGCAACTTATTTAATCTACAGCTTGATAGGTTGATCTTCAGACCAGCCGTGATTATTGATCATCTGGTTCAAAGATGCTGTCACCATTCTAGCATTTAACATTTAAGTCAATCAGGCTTTAGGCAGTGCCAAATGGACCGTCATCTGCAAATTTCTCATCTCCTGCTTCAATTTCTGTCTCCAAGTCTTTACCTGGCAGCCCAAACATAGTTGTTGGAGATGCTGATTCTTTTGTTGTTAGAAATTACCTCATCGTTGATGGCACCATCACCAAGGAAACTGTTGATGAGGTCATTGGTGAGAGTTATCAATGAGACCACTCTGGTTTCTTCAGTTATGAATGGTAACAAAGCCTTCATATATAGGGGAGATGCTTATGACTGCCTCACCAGCCATGCCTTATTTGCCAATTAGAGTGAGGTAATCTCCCCAGTTCATGGAGGTGTAGATAGCTTTGTGATCAATGATGGAGAGAACTTTGGTGATGTTTTAGAAAATTATTTGTTTGCTGGTGGTGGGTAAGTCAAAGTTTTTTAGCCTGATCTCTATCAGAAATATGATTAATCTCATATTGCTTTGAGTTTCTTTCTGAAGTATACAAAAAAGTGACTGTTAGAATGCTTGAAATAATCTCAGCCACTAGTAATCAATTGGAGCCACATCACAGTCTATAGTTATTTTGCACACCATGCCACCACATTTTGGACCCAGGCATATGCAAATTTGTCTTGATCCTGCTCCAAAAGTTACAGTCCAGCCTAAACTGCCAAATGAAACTGGTCTTGGGTTGCTTGTGTTCCAGTTCAGTGATGAGCTGACTTGGCGGTGCGGTCTGGACTTTTCATTTTGGAGCAGGATCAAGCCGGATTTGCTTATGGCTGGTTCCAAACTGAGGTGGCATGGTGTGCATAGGAAACAATGGACTGGGGTGATGCACTAGCCATTAACAGTGGCTGACATTAGTTCAAGCCGGGACAATATAATCTCACTTGCTCATTATTGTACTATCTGACTTTGAAGGGAACAGAAAAAGCACACTCACAATTTTACCCAATTCTAATATTGTTCCTAAGACCAGTCCCACAGTGTATAAAGGTCATGGTAAAACTCAACAGGGTTGAAAGTTACTGAATGACGTAAAAGAAGACCATGTATCTAATAACTCATAAATGGTTGTCAAAGAGCAAGGTCCGAATGGACTGTTGTTACCAGTGTTCAATTTGTAAAAGAGAGAGGGGCATATTACCAAGCAATAGCGATAATTATCGCTAGTGCTTGGTTAGAGACAAAAATTCACCGCTGAGCTGCGGCGATTTTTACCGCAAATAAACCTTGGTATTACCAAGGTTTATCGCAAATGCGATAAAAATCGCCGCAATGCATGAATATCGCTGAAAAGTCAGCGATATTCATGCATTACCGAGCTAATGCTCTTAGCCATGTTATCCACCTCCAATTGGATAACATGGCTAAGAACTGCTCAGGGCAGGTGTTAGCTTTTGGAGATATTCGCGCTTAGCGCGAATATCTCCAAAAGTTGGTAATAGGAGATAGCGATGTTAGCGACTGTTTTCAGTCGCTAACATCTTGGCACGCCCACTTTGCATGTCATTAGTGATAAATATCACTGACATGCAAAGTGGGGCCCAAGATGGTCGCTATCTCCTACTAGCTGTCGCTAACTGGTGTTAGCGACAGCTAGGTAATGGGGAGATAATTTTATCTCCGCTTTCTTGGCTTTTAAAGCCAAAAAAGCGGAGATAAACCCCCTTGATAATATGCCCCAGAGTGCTGGTGCCTTTGGACGGAGCAATTAAATGTCAGCATGCCAAATACCACAGCTTGTAGTCTTAAATTCATATCTTGTCTCTTGAACCCATTGCCAGACGTTCCCTGACCCTTTATCTCACTCAGAGCAGGATCCTGCTTTCCACCTTCGCGACGGTTTTTGCCTCTTCCTCAGTCTTCTGATGTGTGCTTTTCACTCTCTTGCTCTTTGATTTGAAAAATAAGAACCAGTCCCCACAAAATAAGTGCTGGTGGGCGCAACCCGCAACCACCGGCTCAAATTAAGCACTGGTTGTAACTGATAAGTGGACAAACGGAATTATTCAGAGAAACATGTGGCCTTATGCATGGCATAGCACGTTCGTTTTTGTCAGTAATCTAGTCAAAAGGGATTTTTTAAATTCTTGTCATTCAAACACGCGCCTACTTACTTTGGACCACCTATGTTTCCTGTAGCTGTTCCTGTTCCAATGATGGTTACTACAACCGTTCCACCTTTCTGTGTTCTTGTCCCGCACTTCACCACAGGGGTACTCGCAAGTTTCAAGCTGGAAAATGAGAGACAATCAGTTAGACGGATGTTGTCTCTGTATTGGGAAGAAGACGCTAGTGTTTGCATTACTATGTTTACTGGTACAACATTACCTGCATTTAGAAAATCTCATAAGTAAGTCTTACTATTAACCCTGTTTGGTTAGCACGAGCGAGCATATGCCCCCACCCCATATTTTACATATGTTTACACATTTCTCAAAGTTTCTTTGCAAACAGTTTGTCTTTACTTAAGCGGTGGGAAAAAACCTTTTCTGTACTGCGTGCTAAAAGGCTCCTCAGAGATGAATGTGCTATGGCCACTTTCTGCAAGTATTTTCAACTGAAATTCATTATTCTAAGAAATGCACACAGACCAACATCCGTTCAGGGAGTACATTGTATACTTTTATATAAAAAAAAATACAATAACACAGTAGTCAGATTAAACATGTGACCATACTCAAATATGG
This sequence comes from Lissotriton vulgaris, assembly GCF_964263255.1. Taxonomy (NCBI): domain Eukaryota; kingdom Metazoa; phylum Chordata; class Amphibia; order Caudata; family Salamandridae; genus Lissotriton; species Lissotriton vulgaris. The sequence continues at coordinate 1,543,259,206 of NC_141695.1, read as the reverse complement.
TTAGAGACGGTTTATTCCGTGACGGACATGTCGTCCACCGTATTGCTTATAAGATGTGCAAACACGGAGTGTGAGAGCATCCCTGAATAGGGCACACCATAGGTTCTCGATAAGAAGACTCCTCAAAAGGTTTCTTTAAGATTTATGCATTTTTTATTGTTCCAAAATGTATTCACTTTCTTCTTGATATTCAATTCATATCAATCTTTATGTGCATTCAACACAGTTCATCATTGGAAATCATTATCTCATAATACGTATTCCTGAATACTCCAATGCATTTCGGACAGCCTTGCCCTTTGTCAAGGAGCACTGAAAACATAAGGATATAGCAGTCAAAAGCACATAATATATAATAGTAATGTAACCTTAATTAAGTGCAGTAACACTAAAATCAAACCCAGTGTTCAGTGCTAAATACTTGCAGTAAGGTGCTGGTGACCCGGGTGTGGAGAATGATTGTGATAACTGTGAACCAAAGTTAAAAAACGATCAATCAAACAAACGGAAGAAACGGAAAAAAAGAAAAAAGGTTGCACTCTCACGTTGTGAGTCATCAGGAGTGGTTGTAGAAAAAGACATGCAGAATAGTGAGTCTCGGTAGAGTCCCCTAGTGGAGACGCTGAAGATGTCACGAGCGGTAAAAAAACGGACTTACTTAGATTCAGGGGGCCTCATTTATGAAAAGTGACGCATCGCTGCGTGAAAACAGCGATGCCTCACTTTTCACTGCGCACTCCTTGCGACACCAATGATGCGTCATATTTAATGTATGACGCATCATGTCGCAAGGACTTACAGATACGTCAGTATTTCTGACGCATCTGTAAGCGCAAAATTGACACATTACTAGAGTGCGTCACAAAAGTGACGCAACTCCAGCAATGCGTCCTTTCACATGGGGAAAGCCCCATGTGAAAGGGCTTGCGTCAGTCTTACGCCTGCTGTGAGGCAGGCGCAAGATTTTGACGCAACAGCATCCTAAAAGTGACGCAGTGAAATCTTATAGATTTCACTGCGTCACTATTACGAGGCTTTTTGCGGGGGAACGCCCCCTCTGCATACATTATACCTGACGCAGGTATAATGTGGCGCAGGGGTTTAAAAAGTGACACATCTACCTAGATGCGTCACTTTTTAAATATGGCGCAACAAGGCGCATTTTGTACGCCGCTGGTGCGTCACAAAAAGCGACGCACCGGCGGCGCAAAACTGACGCAAGGCCTCATAAATAAGGGCCAGGGTGTATTAATGCGTAGTTTCGGGCGTCCGACCATTAAGTCAAGTGCTTCAAATGAGCCGCATCAGTTAGTTAACCGGTAAAAAAAGGTGCAACTGGCATTAGATGAAATGCACTCAGGGACAGCTTTAGTGTCGGTGGCGCCTGGTGTGACCTTCATTTTTGGCGCCCCCACACCCCATGGACGCCTCCTCCGATTCTATCACTTTCACCAGGCAAAAATGACCCTCATCTCTCCAACCATAAATTAGTACCAAACCCAGCACCCCACCTGAGGTCAGCGCCCCCTCCACAGAACAGCGCCTAGTGCGGCCGCACCAGTCGCACTGCCCTAAAGGCGGCCCTGAATGCACTTGTAAAAGGGCGGACGGCATTCCTTCAAGTTTGGGATGGAATAACAGGTCTTCAGAACTCTTAATTAGACCCTAACTACGGATAAACTATAGGGACAAAATATAAACTCGGTTGGATGCATCCTGATACAATGAACGTCATTCAGCAATCGACAAGCATGCAGAGGTGAGTATACAAATAAGGGAATAAAGGGAGAAAATAAAGAAGGGATCAAAGAATTACAACCAAAATGGAGGAACATGTACAATGAAGTACAGCCAAAAAGGAACTTATAATATAACGATCAGGGGGGCATATTATTAAGGGGGTTTATCTCCGCTTTTTTGGCTTTAAAAGCCAAGAAAGCGGAGATAAAATTATCTCCCTATTACCTAGCTGTCGCTAACACCAGTTAGCGACAGCTAGTAGGAGATAGCGACCATCTTGGGCCCCACTTTGCATGTCAGTGATATTTATCACTAATGACATGCAAAGTGGGCGTGCCAAGATGTTAGCGACTGGAAACAGTCGCTAACATCGCTATCTCCTATTACCAACTTTTGGAGATATTTGCGCTAAGCGCGAATATCTCCAAAAGCTAACACCTGCCCTGAGCAGTTCTTAGCCATGTTATCCAATGGGAGGTGGATAACATGGCTAAGAGCATTAGCTCTGTAATGCATGAATATCGCTGACTTTTCAGCGATATTCATGCATTGCGGCCGTTTTTTATCGCATTTGCGATAAACCTTGGTAATACCAAGGTTTATCTGCGATAAAAATCGCCGCAGCTCAGCGGTAAATTTTTGTCTCTAACCAAGCAATAGCGATAATTATCGCTATTGCTTGGTAATATGCCCCAAAAGAAACACAGACAAAACTAAACACAGGTGCAGTGGAAAGATGGATACAGTGGACTATGGGCACAACAAAAAAAAGAGCTACATAGGGGAGTTGACTCAGATATGATAGTTTAGAAGCTGAATATATTGTGAGTTATATTTCAGAACAGACACCTATAGCTTGTTCATGTTCTCTCTCAAAAAGCTGTGAGCCTGGAGTTCCAGAATGTACCAGCCTGGAGGGGAGGACTGAGTGTGGCAGCAGTTGCTCTAGTAGTGGAAAATCTCTCTTAAAATAAAATATTCCAGCCTAGGATTCTTTGCCTAAGAGGAATCCCAATTTCCACCAGAACACATAGGAAGTGGCAAAGAGTGGCAGTATTGAGGGAGGCAATAGTGAGAAGGAGCATAGGGGCATATTACCAACAACTGGCGATATTTATCGCTAAATGCGCTTAGCGCCTTTTTTTATTGCTGCCTATCGCTGGATATTTTAGCGGGAAAACATGCTATTAGCAACGTTTTTCTCCATTGTGCTAAAATATCCAGCGATAGCGGCGAAATGCGAGAATATCGCTGGGAATACAACGATATTTACGCATTAGCGACGAAATGCTCTTAGCCATGTTATCCACCTACCATTGGATAATATGGCTAAGAACTGGTCTGAGCAGGCGTTAGTTTTTGGAGATATTCGCGCTTAGCGTGAATATTTCCAACGCTACGCCTGCCTTGTTAATAGGCGATAGCAACGGTATCGACTGCTTTCAGTCGCTAACGGGTTGGGTATGCCCACTTTGCATGTCATTAGCGATAAATATCGCTGACATGCAAAGCGGAGCCCAAACCACTCGCTATCGCCTACAAGCTGTCGCTAACTGCTGTTAGCGGCAGCTTGCTAACAGGGCGATAGAATTTTTGCCGCTTAGCGGCCAAAAACGGCCGCTAAACCGGCGAAAATTGCCTATCACCCCCCTTGATAATATGCCCCATAGTCCTGACTGGGCAAGAGTAGGCCGAGCACGCATGCAAAACTTGTGAGGCCGAATACAGCTCACCTCTAGTGTCAATCACATTGCAAATAAAGGATGGGTTTAAGACCCATGGTTAGATTTAAAGATGATACCTAGCGTACGAAAAAAGATTGAAAGAATAAAGGGAAGGTAATGGGGCATAATAAGTAAGGGAGTGACGTTTGAGGAAGTAGGAAATAGATTGAAAGGAAGACTACTAAAGGAGTTAAAAATAGATAGGAAGGAGGCAAGAGATTATGTATGAAGACAAAGTTAAAGAGGATGGAAGTCCAGGTGAGAAGATAGAAGGAAAGAAATTAGAATGTTAGATTAATGAAAGTGAAAAAGTCAATTCCCATGGAGGTTGAAAAGACAGAAGTCACCAAGTGCATTTAGAGCAAGATATTAGGATAATGAAATAAAGAAAGGATCAGAGACCACAGCATGATTATAGGCTAGGTATGGGAGAGGGAGTATGCTAGGGAAGTGGATAGAAAGTAGTTGAGTACAAGAAAAGGGCGATGGTGCATGAAAACAAAGAATTTCAGTTTTGGTGGAATGAAGGTGAAAGGAGTACGATGTTGATCAGGACTGTACAGAAGTGAGACCACTAGAGATAATGGGCTCAATTTACTAAAACCTGGTCACAAAATAATTGGTGGTAATTTGCGAACATTAAAGAATTTGACAAACCAACCTATGCACTAACAGGTCAATGGGTAAAATCCTGATTCGGCGTGGGCTGCATTCTAAGCTACCTCACGCATATTAATGAGGTAGGTTTGAAATTATGACTGAGAATGATTGGTTACCATCACAAGATTGGAGCAATGGTTGGGTCAGCTGGTTATCACCTTTAATAATGGCAACTTTCTAAAAAAAAAATACAGCTCATTTTCCTTACAGACAATGGAGCTGCTTTTACAAAAAAATATGCTCTGTAAACTGATATTTGCAGGGTCTTCTAAAGTACATCCTACTACCCAATAATTGTATTTTTACCTTCACAAAGGGGAAGCCGACCGCTTCCCCTCTGCAATGTTTGTCAACCAAATTTCTGTTCAAAACATTGTTACATCTAATCAGCAGCGGAGGCTGACAATCCGACATGGGAGGGCAGCGGGGGCAGTGCGGGGAAAAAATAGTAGGAAAATAGTTTAAACACTTACCTTTCACTGCTACTCCGCAATCTTCTGCTCCCTCTCCGTGCCATAACTTATTGCTCCTGGCACTACACTCCCCAGGAGCACAAGCTCCCTTACTCCCTACGCTATACCAGCGCTTCCCTCATGCAATTTCTCCCAACATGAGTGACGCACAGGGTTTGGGCAGAGGGGCCCAGTTTAACTCTCCAGCATCAACTGGGAGCATATGCCCCTGAGCACTGATGATATCTCCCAGGAACAGCCTGGAGATGTCAAAGTGTGCATGTCAGTTTGGCCGGCCGTGGATTTTCAGCTAAACCAACATGCGCACTTTCATTGCCTAAAACCACTCCTCCCCCTGCTGCTGTAGTCGAGACATGGCCCGCCCCACCCCAGACTTGCGAACTGTAAGTGAAAAATAAAGTGACAATAAAATTGTTTATTGGCATTTTATTTTTATTGGAATGTAATTTTCTTCTATATGATGGCATTTTACCAGTGGGGCGATGCTGCTCCGCCATAACGGAGGAGCTACCCCTGTATCGAATACGGAATTACTGTCTGAAAGATTCGCCTTCGACTCCACCCGGTGAACTTGCTAAATCACATAATTATACTTAGTTTTTTTCTTCAAAAATGGCTTGACTGAAAATAAAATTCAGATGGATTCTCTATTTTACTACAGTCACTTTCCAAACAATATTCCACACAATGTAAAATATGAAAATACATAGATATCATAAAATGAAGATTGTTCGGAAAATTCAAAAAGTTGACTGCATTTCATCACTACTCTTATGTGATTGCCTGTTTGGCTACAGGCAGCTTACTAAACCTCACATGAGCACTTATGAACAGAGGATGCTTCCAGATAGCGCACAACATATGGCTTAAAGGACAACATTAAAAACAATAGAGGATAGAGTGAATGACAATGCCTCTTTTTGCACTGTCACTCCAATTTTTTATGAACGGATGCAGCTGGTTTTTCTGGCTCTGAGCACCGGGGCACTGATAACTAGGCCTCAGTACAGGTGCTCTGACCCCTAAAACATGTTGCCATTGACTACCCACCTGATTAGCATATTTAACTTACCTATAAGTCTGTAGTTTACGGTTTAAAAGTGTACCAAGGGCCCGTAAGTTAACTGTCACTAGTGGACAGCAACTCTTATTTTGCCACCATTACAGTGACAATGCAATGTATGTCTACCAGCCTGCCCCTGCAGACTGGATGTGCAGTTTTAAAACTGCAATTCGATCTAGAAAAATAAACCTTTTGCAGGCCTAAACCTTCCTTTTTAATACTTATAAATCACCCCTAAATTAGGCCTTAAATACCTATAAGGCAGGGTTAATTAGATGTTAAACATAGGCCATGTATATTTTAAGTTTCACATGTCCTGGTAGAGAAAACCCTCCGAAGTAATGTTTGACTGTGTCAAGGCTGGCTGGCTCTCCAATAGGAAAGCACTGTGTTACATTATAACACCTTATAATGCTTAACTTCAGTTTAGGTGCAGCTGGAGAAAACATTCAAGGACTGTTCTTAGTAGTAATTTAAAATCCAATGTAATGGTCAAGTCAGATTTTATATTACTATTTCGTAAATTTCACTTTTAGAAAGTTGTGATTTTTCTGCCTAAGCCAAATATGACTTTTTGTCAATGTTGGGTGTCAGGTGGCTGTTTATGTCTCCATTGTATTAAGATCTGGATTTATTCCATACAGTGCCCAAAGGGTTTGGATGTGGGGAGAGGTATTTCTCCCATAAACAAGATGGCTTGTAGGTTGTACCCTGCCCCTTGCTGAGCTTCAAAGGATGCCTACTCTGTCCCTGGCTAATGCAGCTCAAACCTAGGTCTGCCCCTATTTTGCTTTCATAGCCAGCCTGTCTCCAAACCTAGTGGGAGGGGAAGTAACCCCAAAACTAGTTTTGAGTAACACACAATAGGGTTTGCTCATTATCACAGCTGCACCTCTGGGTGGGCTCAGGGAGCCCTCTCTGCCCAGGGTAAGAAAAGTTCTACCATGTTGGTTGAGACATAGAGAGGGGAAATGTGGGATGCTTACAGAAAAACACACAGGAAGTGCTGTAAAAGTGGCCAGTGTCACATATGGGAACTTTTGCACCATTGGTTAGGGAGTGTCCAGGTGTTTCCCCACACCCACAAGTCAGCACTGGGTATAAATGTGGCACCCCATGCCCCATCCAGAACAACTCTGGATCTGTGGAAGACAGAAGAAGTACTGTATGTGCTGTTGTGATCTGTGTACCCAGGACTAAGACGTGGATGCTGAGGGTCAGTTGGTTGACCCCCTGTTATGAATAAAGGACACAAAAGCTGCAAAAAGCCCACTTTGCTGAAGAGCCCAGCTGACCATTTCCAACTGGACTTGCACTGGACCTTGCTGGTAGCTTCTACTGGAGTGAGTCCTGATCCGTAATTTTTATCCTTAAGATCCTGGGGCTCTTATGTAAGTGTGCAAGTGTAGTCCTCCTGTTTAAATTGCATAAGATGGGACTTTAACACTTTTTGCCAACTTTTTCTCTGAAGAAATGATGGGATACTCGGATTCAAGCTGAAACCGTCGACGTCCAATCTCTGGTTGTATCCAACCAGCTGGTTTGTTGTGCTGAATGAGATCTGACTTCCAGAAATTTCTAAGTTCAAGCATAGATTGCCTCACTGAGAACGAATGTACACAGAGAGCGCACGCACTTTACAGTGGACCACAGTGCTAAGGTGCTCAGAGGCCTAAAATCACCAACACGAGGTTACAGAAAAAGGCTAAGAGAATGCAAAATGTTTTGGGGTGAACCTGCCAAAAGGGCCAAGTCCAACAGTGTGCAAGTGTAGTCCTCCTGTCCAAACTGCATAAGATGGGACTTTAACACTTTTTGCCAACTTTTTCTCTGAAGAAATGGTGGGAGACTCGGATACTAGCTGAAGCCGTTGACGTCCTATCTCTGGTTGTATCCAACTGGCTGGTTTGTTGTGCTGAATGAGATCTGACTTCCAGAAATTTCTAAGTTCAAGCATAGACTGCCTCACTGAGAATGATGGCAAGATGAAGCTGATCAATGTCACTTTGTTTGTTCTTTTAAAGAGCAAGCAAAATGCCCACAGATAGTTTGCGCCAATTCCTCCTTTAACCTGCTACAAGGTCAAATAGGGGGCTCGACCTGCACATATTTTTTAATTTCACAAAAAGATTTCCACTACGTTTCCTAAAAAAAGACAACAGTCAAGGATGGTTAATTCTGACAGCTGAAATGCCTCAGCTGAAATAGAAAGGAGGGATTCGCCTATACTGTAAAGCAGAGGAAGGGACAGACAGATTAGCAAGAAACAAGCCTTGTTGACTGGGTGCCTGCTGCCTGAAAAAAATGTAAAAGTTTGTAACTGGTTGGTCGATCTGCAAAAGTAAATGCTACTTGGATGCCGGTATTGTCTTCAATTTATTGAGTCAGTGAAAGCTTTGTGATGACAAATATTTATAGCCAGAATACAAGTAAAGTTGCTAATTATGGGGCCATATGTATCACGATACCCATTTGCGATTCTCAAATAGCGATTTTTAAGAAATCGCTATTTGAGAATCGCAAAAAGGTATGTATGTCCAAAATCACATTTTTTTGCGATTTCTTAAAATTCCTAAATTGCGATTAGCAAAATTGTGAATCGCAATTAAGGAATACTTTCCCATTCATTTCTATGGGCCAGGAGGCCCATTGGAATGAATGGGAAGTTTTTCTCAATTTGCGATTCGCAATTTGCTAATCGCAAATTGTGAATAATTTCAAGGGTGCAGGGGTGTCCAAAGGACACCCTGTTGCACCCCTGAAATATGCATGGTTGCACACGTGGCACACATACATGCACTAAGAGCATGTATGTGCGTCACATGGCACTTTGAAAAATGCCGAAATTTGCATTTTTTAAGGAATTCACAACTTACCACCAACTAGAAGTTGGTGGTCATTTGAGATTCCTTAAGGACAAAATTTGCGACTCCTTAAATGCAATTGCAAAATAACGAATCGCAAATTTTGCGATTCCTTATTTTGCACCAGATTTTGCTTAATACATACCATTTAGCAAATTCACATTCGCAAAGGCCGAAATTCTGCGAATGCGAATTTGCTTGATACATATGGCCCTTAGTAAATAATGATATCCTGAGGTTCGTTATGTAAAGGGTGCACTAAATAGCACCCATTACGAATCATTGAGGAATAGTGTGCGTATTTTGGTGTACAATCTGCATGGTATGGTACATTCTGTACACCGTTCCCCTGATAAATTTCAGCAGGTTTGATCTGTTTGAATGTTGGGTTATTTAATGTATCCTATAATTATCATATTCTTTACATAAAATCAAACTCATGATTCCGTCCGACAGGATGAAATTAACCACCCAACTTGTAATCAGAGTTATTACAAGTTTAAAGTAATGACTTACATATTCACAGTACTTTCTCTCACAAGCTGGGACCTCATAGCAATAAAAAATACCCAAGTTGCTATGCTCAGCTGTACCAATCAGAATACATTTCAGTGGCTCTCCGATTAAATACACAGGCATCTGCAGTCACTGCATGAACCAATAGCGGTTTCATAACACAAAATAGTACATTTCCCATTAATTAGTGTAACTGGCATTTATTTTTCATTTAATGTGTGTATTATTTTATATGCAGGTATCTGAAGATGAAAGATCAACAACATATTTACAGATTTCTATTTTTAGTCATATTTAGCAAAGCCTTTGACTCCACCCCCACACTCACTGGCCCACCCTCCACAGCACTCAGGATCACAATTCCCATACTTTTTTTATGCACTTCAGCAGCGGGAACAGGCATAAGTGGTGTGTACATATTTGTGCATGCCTGATTTTATATATGTTAACACATAAAAGTCAGATCTAATGACTTTGACAATGCTTGTCCACAGTTCAATTTTTATTCCCACAAAGACGTTTTGCCTTCTATAAACTCACTCTTTGTACACAGTTCCTGTTTGGTCTGTTACAGGAGCGGCAGGCAACGGAAGTATGTAGTTCTTTGGAACACCATTTGCGATAGCTGAAAAAAAAAACACAAGCAATTGAAATATATCCTGATAATATTTCAAAATCAAAACCACATATTTCAATGATAACGTTTCTCACATACACATCAGTACCACCTCACTGTACGTATTGTGCAGTTTCTAAACATAACAGTACTTGTTATTCTGTCTGTGTAAGGTATAAAACTTTTTCATAACATTAGGGCATCAAATAACCTTGGGGCACAAAATGCAGTAGTTAGGTCATGCATAACACATACATCATTCAAGGAGCAGCACCTGCGCTCCTAATCTCAGTATACGTCGGTTTTCCGGTTCCCCAAGATGCTGGAACACCTGCCCTCTTATTAGGGACAATATAGTACTCCCAGGAAGGTTTCAACTTTGGCCCCTCAGGAATGGGGAGGCAGCTGCGACCCTCCCAGTATGTCGCGAGGTAAGGGAGAGGGCACACACACTGTATATGCAAACCGCATGAAGTGCAGCTGCCAACGAATGTGCACTGCAGCTGCTGCCAGCACAGGGGAGGCAGTGAATACAAGAAATGCCCCCAAGGTCAGCCGCGGTCGGCAGTAGGAGTTCCTGCAGGGCTGTGACGTGGGGAGGAGGAGGGGCAGGGTGGGGGTAGTAATGTATGGATTAAGGAGTTTAATAGGTAAGTAAACATATCATTAAATAAAACAAATTTTGTTGCGTGCACTGAATCACCAAATGCGATGCAGTGCGCGCAACGAAATTAGTTTTATTTATTTATATGTTTACTTACCTATTAAACTCCTTAATCCATACATTACTACCCCCCACCCTGCCCCTCCCAGTGCCCACATTACCGCCCTGCAGGAACTCCTACTGCCGACCGCGGCTGCCCAAGGTATTTTCCGGCACTGTGGGGCTTGCCCACTTTTTATGTCAGAGGGAAACCTCTCTCGGTCCCCCACATGCAGAGGGACTCACAGCTGTCCCCAAGTGTGGTGCAGCTGTGACCTTCCTGAAGCAGCAGTGAGCATCCCCAAGCTCATGCGGCCTTCTTTCTGTCTCTGGTGAGTCTACTAGCTGACCGGCACCCTCCTTTTGCGCTTTGGATGCAGGTATGGCTGGTTGGATTTTGCAAGGCTCCGATTCCTTCTCACACAGCCTTCTTGTCCCGCTTTGGATGGTGCCACGGTGGGTGTTCCCAGGACTTAGGCAGCTTCTGTTGTCAGCCAAAGCCTGGAGCTTAAGAGAAGGCTTGCTTCAGCTGGCGATTGGCCGGTTGGATATGCAGAAGGCCACCTCTCCCCTGGGGGCCTTACGACGTGGCACAGCGCTGCAGTGCCTAATGCCCTGCCCCCAGCTGTGAGGGGCAGATTTGCCCAGCGATTTGGCCACATCATTGTAGACAGCACTTGGGGAAGTTTCCCCACCCGCTAAGCATCAGGTGATCTCCTGACACCAAAGTACCCTCCACGCAATTGAACTCCTTTTCCAGATTATGAATACAGTGCTCAATCTGTGCTGTTGGACAATTTGGTGAAAGAACAGTCCAGACAGGACCACCCATGCAGGTTACTACCCCACACAAGTTGGGCAGGGCTCCTCACACAGTTTCTCCACCTCTTCCCACAGGGAGGCTATTTGAGATCAAGCAAGGATCTTTTTTTTGAAGTCTTTGATTTCCCTGAGACTTCCAACAAGAGACAAGCACATACAAGTCCTTGGAGATTTCGTCAGAAGAAGGATAACACAGCAAGGCAAAAATAGTCAGTCATTTTCCTCCAACACTGGCAGAAGCAACAACTGCAGACCAAACCACCTTCTCACACAGCAGGGCCATCACTCCTCACACAGTTTTTCAGATTTTCTTCTTGCCTGGGTACTCTTTCGTTCTTGAAGTAATCTAAAGTCCTAGAGTTTAAGGTCTCACACTTACACCCCATTATTCCTTTTGTTCTCTTTGCTGTAAGGGTCTCTGAGCCCGGACAAACCAGTGTTGTACTCTCTGGTCCAGCATGACCACAGGGGGTTGGAGACAGCATTGTGCAAAGGAGACACAGCCTGTTCAGGTGCTAGCAAAACCCCTCCCACCACTCTAAATGCAGCCCAGGTCAATACAGCCTAGTGATGAGTCACCCAGGCAAGGCACAATGAACCCCCCCCCACTTGTGACTGTCTAAAGTGAATGCACATCCCCAGCTCTGGTCACACCAAAGCCAGATGCTGAATACAGAAACAGTTAGAGGCACACAGAGAGGTAAAGCAAATAAAAGCCCACTTTTTAACCCCATGCATGCTCATGACGGAGCCGCTCCGTCATGAGCCGCGGTTGCGCTGTGCTCATGACGGAGCGGTTCCGTCATGGCCCTGGCGCCGCGCCTGCGCGGCGCTGATTTCGCGCCTGCGCGGCGCGTTCTATTGAGCGGGCGGGGCCATGACGGAACCGCTCCGTCATGAGCACAGCGCAACCGCGGCTCGTGACGGAGCGGCTCCGTCACGAGCATGCGAGCACCGCTCGCCCCCCCCTAGCTCTGCGGCGGAATTGCCGCCGCAGCAAAGGGGTTAAAAGTAAAAGACACACAGATGATGGACTAAATGTAGAGCAAATCAGGCATTGACCCCTAGTCAGGAGAGTTGGGTTAAATCCATTGTTCTTTTGCTCACCATGCCACCCCAGTTTAGACCCATCCATATGCAAATCAGTCTTGCCCCTGTGCCTCATGGGAACAGTCCAGCCCGAACTGCCAAGCCAGGTCTTTCCTGGACTGAAAACAAGCATCCTGTGAACAGTTTGGGGGCATCACCCCTCATCAGCCAATCTAGCTTGAATCCAGTGACACAGTGAGCCTGGGACCCATGCCTGGGCATACACGGCACACTTAGGGAGAGAAAGTAAAAGATACACCGATGACGGACGGACTGCAGAGCAAATCAAGAATTTACCCCTAGTCACCATGTTTTTAAAAGCAGTGAAGAGAGAAGTATTATTAAGAACCAACATTGAGAAAGGCACGACATGCCAGAACCCGCGAGTGCTCCTATTCCTGGTGGACGCCGCACGGGGGCAAACACACCTACCCGAGGAATGGAGGCTGAGACGCTCGCTGCCACAGATGCTCCTGGGGCCCTGACGCTGTTGGTCTCCCCTGCCGCCGCAGCAAGCACCACTGCGTGGCCGCAGAGGGGGGAGACTACAGCTCCCAGGATCCTTTGCCCGCACCGCCCACTTCCGCCTGACAGCGCGCCCGGAGGCGCATAAAGACCAGGAGCTCCCTCCACCTCACGGACGCGCGCGGGCGGCGTCGGGCGAAGCCCGGGCAAAGGGCGGGCCCTCTGTGGCCGTCCGGGGCAGGAGGCGACAGGGCTGGGCCAACCCTCTGACATCGGACCATGGGTAAGCGTAAGAACACCCCAAATACAGAGAAGGGGGGCAAGAAGGCCAAAGTACTGAGACACTCAGAGACTATTATTTCCTATCTTACATCTGCTGTGGGGGCTTTGTCAAAGGAAATAGCCACAGCCCAACAAGAGTTGGGCTTGAGTTGATATCACCTCCACCTATCAACCAGTCTACCACCTCAGACACTGCCCCAGCCCTATGTATTCCACTAGAGCCAGAAGTGGTTGTGCTGAACTCTAACCCCTGCGCTGCTATTACTGTCAGCCCAGCCCAAGCCCGCTCCCCTGTTCCAAATTTGCTAAGTCAGCTCAGGGGCTCGGGCATGAGTAAAAAGTTACCACAAAAAGGAGGAAAAAGTCTGAGTGTGTTAATACCATTGAACATTTGGCCAAGGAGAATATTGGTGACCACCTAGAAGCGCTATTCGTTGCTCGTATTGAACCCTTGTTAGTGGGCATAGTGAAAGACATTGTTGACACCTTGAACACTTGCCTCGCTGGTCTCCTAAATAAATGTGCCCTAATTGACAATTTGGTTAAGAAACTGGGCTCTGTCCAGGAATCACTAAGGGTGGATAGGAATTGCGCAGATATTAGCTCACATAATGCAGCAAGTTTAACGGTCCCACCATTGTCATGCAAAGGGGGGACTGTAGACAACCCTAGGCCCCTGGTTCCTTGTAAACCTTTAAGTAGTCCTGCTACTTCTCAGCCAACTCCGGGACATACTGACAGCCACCCTGAGATTCACCACCAAGTCACCAGCACAAGGGCTAAGGGGTGCCAATTACACTTAGATCTGCCCCCGGAGGCCGTACCCTTAGTCGCCGCATTTATAGGGGTTCCCCGCTAGTAATCAGGGAGTTAGAATCCACAGCGGCACTAATACAAAAGGCCAGTCAATGGTGTGCTGACACTAGTAGTGGTGGGACAAACATTTCCAACAGGATCATAATGGCTAGAAGGGTGGGCTGGATTGGATATCGTCCCAAAAACGTGAAGGGTGACTGTGTCATAGTTAACTTTGACAGCCCAAACCTAGCGGATAGCCTGTTTTGGGACAGTTCAGCGATCCTAGACACAGGAAACATGAGACCGGTTCCCTTGGGCTTTTTTATCCGCCGCCCGTCACACAACACTCACTTGCAGATTCATATCCCAGGTCACGTCACTCTGTCACGGTAGGGAACGGTTGGAAAGCAGTAACAGAAGGGTCTAGACGGGGCAGGGCCCATATTTCTGGCGTGGGTCCCGGCCCAGTCCTGTTCAATAGATTCTCTCCACTCGTTGATTTAGAGGATATTGACTGACAACCAGCCCAGTTTGTCGTCCTCCTTAAATGGGACCCCGACTGTAGAGGGCATAGCACTGTGCAAACTTATTACCTGGAATATAGCAGACATCGGAGCTAAAAGGGCAGATACAGCTTGGATTGACTTTGTTACTAGGCACGACGTGATAGCCATACAGGGATCATGGGACACCTCTGCCAGCTTTTGGCTGGATGGTTTTACCAGCTTTGCCGCCCCTGCAACACCCAGTACCGCAGGTAGAGCTAAGGGGGGGCCTCTTTTTTCTCTGCTCATTAAAGCTCACCGGGTCATTTAAGCAGCTGGAGTCAGGTTCATTGAACCTTTAATTGTGGAATTGACAGTTTCACCTGCCCGCACACTTATTTTAACACCTTGGCTGCTAGCGATATTTTCCTTCTGCGCTGCATTCCCAGAATCCCCATTGTTCATGACGAGCTCAGCTCGTCATCAGCACAGCTCAACTGTGCCTCATGTCGAGCTGAGCTCGTCATGAGCATGGAAGGGGTTAATCAATTTTTATAATTCCTGGGAAAGGGTAGTGGATCATGACCACATTGCCTTCCTTGTTACATTTTTAGGTAATTTCAGTCTAAATAATTACACCAATTTTGAGCTCATCTTAATGGGCGATTTTAACACCCACCACTGTAGAAGCTCCTGTTACACAGGAGAGTATGAGGGTCTCCCAGGTGCGACGGCCCCTCACTTTGAACACACAAGGTCAGGAGAAGCCCTTGAAGAGTTACTGGCCAATTTTAACATATATGAACCATTCTACACAGGGGGCGAGAGATTATGCACATACAAGGGCACGGACCATGGTTCTGTAATAGACTATATCTTTGTGTCCCCAGGGATTATTGCTAAGGTCAGGAAGTATAAAGTTATTGCCTCGACTCATAGTGACCACAACCCTTTGTTGTTGGAGTTGCTTTGGGGCGAATCCCCATGTAAACAGATTGGTCCTTCCCAGCCAGGGTCTACAATGGTGCCCACAGACCAGGGCAGAAGGCTCAAATGGGGAAAGGTGGTTCTGGAAAGTTTCACCACTAATTTACTATGTATGTGCACAAATCTCGAAGGACCTGACGTCAAACCAGAGTCAGAGAACGGAAAAGCCCCATAAATGGTTTGACGCCAATTGCTCGAGAATCCACAGGCTCCTTAAGCAAGCCCTTACATCCACTCCGAGAGACAAGGCCCTCTTTTCCAACTTGAGGAGGGAATATAAAAAAAAACCGCCATTAAAAGGGGCGCTTGGGATAAGCTACTATCAATAGACATATTGCGAGATAGCAGACAATTCTGGGTCACAATAAATCAGCCATTTCTCGCAGATTCAGATAATGCAGTCACAGACTGCGTTATCCCTGATGAGAGGTGGCTTCTTCACCTTAAAGAAGTATATGGTGACCATGACTGTGTTGCCCCCTGTGGCTCAATGGTAACCCTTGACCCCGCCCCCGTAGTTTTTGATAAAGACGAAGTAGAGAAAGCCATCCTAGAGTCATCAAAAAACAAGGCGCCGGGGCCTGGCGGCGTACCGGCAGACCTTTATAGACACTCCCCGAACCTATGGTCACAGGTGCTAACGAATGTCTTTCGTGCTGCCAATGATAATGCATTTCCTACCACCTGGGCAACCTCAATCATCGTGCCAATTTTTAAAAAGGGGCAGCGTAACGACCCAGCATGCTACAGACCCATTTCCCTCCTCGACTCTGCCATTAAGATCTTAGGCAGAGTCCTCTTGCTCAAGCTAAGGGCTCACTTAGAGGTCTGAGGGGGGCTCTCAAACATACAATATGGGTTAAGAGAGAAAAGGGGTACCCTGGACCAATGTTCTAACTTGCACCTTTTAATCTCTAAATACACAGTAGCCAAGGAGGGGTCCCTTTTTCTGGCCTTTATGGATTTGGTAAATAGGTCCAATTTGTGGTCCATTTTACTGGAGTTGGGAATTGACGCCTCATTGGTTAAATTTTTGGCTTCCCTGCATCAGGAGTTATTTGCCACAGTTAGAGTCAGTAAGGAAGGCAGGTGCACGTCTAGTTTCAATTCAGAGAAAGGGGTGCGCCAGGTTTACATCCTGGCCCCCCTTCTCTTTACTATTTATATTAACGGGCTGGGAAAACACCTAGAGGCAGGGGGGGTGGACGTTCCTCGTGTAGGAGGAGCCACTGTACCGGCCCTCCTATACACGGACGACGCAGTCTTAATAGCGAGCACTGCAATGTTCTCCAGACATTGTTGGATCTCTTCGGGTCCTTTGTAGAGAACCTAGACCTAAGAGTCAACGCAAAAAAAAACACTCGATGGTGGTTGGCCAACAGAGAAGTAAGCCTAAAACTATATCCTTCATTTGTAAGGGGGAGGTGGTTTCAAGGGTTACCGTCTTCCCCTACTTGGGAGTCCTGTTCGACGAGAGGGGGTCGTTGGTCGTTGGTCCCCCAGATAAAGGCTTAGACCTTATCCCTGGCCCGTTCCACGTCTGCCCTGATGTGTTTCTCACAAAGGCTAGGGGCCAGGCCAATGGAGGCCCTTTTGAAAGTCTATAATAGCAAATGCATCCCTATTGCCACCTATGGGTCAGCCATGTGGGGCTATGTTGCCCAAGATAAAATCCAAATGGTAGAAAATGGGATCTTAAGACAATTTCTGTCTGTCCCTAAGTCCTCCCCCAACTTCTCTATCCACTCTGAGGTGGGCATGGTTTACATAACGGATAGATTGAAATTGGCCCCCCTAGTATTCTGGGCAAAAACATGGCTTAACTCAGAATTAACCTTGAACCACGCAATTCTGTCGGATGTTTTGTCTATGGATTACGCCATGAAAATACCCTGGTTGAACTACCTAAAAAACACCTTTACATACCTAGGGAGACCCGAACTTTTTTTGTCACCATCCAACATTAGGAGAGAGGACGTTAAATGGATCAAGAGTCACTTCTTGGAGAGGGCATGTTTGGCCAGAGAGGAGAGGGAACTAGCGAAACCCTCAGTAAGATCACATTTCATGTTAATCACCACCCCTTCCCTTGAACCTTACCTTAAAATTGTCACCAAACCCCTACACAGATTTTTAGTGACAAAGTTTAGGTTTAATCTGATTCATTTCTCTTTAGGTTGCTATTAATCATGGGCCAAACCAGAAGAGCCTCACCCCTGTGACTGTGACAAATTTTCTCATCAAGATACCATGCATTTTATGATGTTTTGTGGGTTTTAGGCGGTTGCAAGGAAAAAATATTTATATCCTGTTTTGAGGGAGGCCGGCTTTATCCAAGTCAGGCCTGCATTAATTTACCTCCAGATGTTGAGCAACACTCGCATTATCTATTGTGTGGCAAATATCTTAACGGCGGCTTTCAGAATTAAGAATAAACATGCGCCACCAAATGCATTATAATAATCATGGTTTTGCCCACATTGATTTTATTTTCGTGTAATTTTTAGTGTAAATGTTTATTTGGCCTTAGCACTGACTTTGTACATCCATGAATTGCCTATTTTTACCTTGTATGTAATTTTATGCCTTTAATGATTTTTAACAAATCGAATAAAGTGTATTTTGACTGACTGATTGGTGGATTGCTGTTGATGGATATATATATATATATATATATATATATATATATATATATATATATATATATATATATATATTACCTACTGGCGTTCGCCAGTAGGTATATATAGTTAGGATTTTTTCCCTATGGGACTTTTGAAAATTCTATGTCTAATAACTTTGGCGTTTGTGGATGGAATCGGCTGAAATTTTCAGGAAAATGGCACATTTTGTTTTTGAGCAGCTCCTGAAAATTTGGTGGGGTTTCGTCAAGGGGGGGCTGAGAAAAAAGGGGGGTCCCAAAACGCGTTTTTTGCATTGAGTTTTCCATAGGGCGGTTGGACTCACTTTTAGCTCGAACGGCTGAATGGATTTGCACGAAACTTGGCAAAATTGTAGGGACTGTTAGCCCGATGTGCCTTTGCTAGGTCTCAATATATGTGCTCCAGTAGTTTTTGAGAAATTAACGTTCAAACCAAGATATATATCTGTAACAGCGCTCTGGGCAGCGATCCGGTCCGCTTACTTTTCGCTTATCGGAACTTTGCGCGCAGAAAGCTGATTGGCTCTCCGGTGTCTGTCAACATTCTAAACAGTCCGGAGCGGACGCCATCTTGTCTCTCGGTAGGATCGAGAGAGAAGAAGAGGTGGAAAACGAAGGGGGAATTTAATGAAAGGGGGCAAGGTATCCCCCTCTTGACCCCCTAGGAATGTTGTTGGGGTTATTAAAGGGTCCCGTGGGGAAAATAAAAAAAAAATGATTTTTCACGGTAGAAGCGCGGCCGCGAACTGGTAGCGAAACGGGAATTCGCCATTTTGTGCTTCGTAAATTAAATTACTAGTTATAAGTGGGTGCGGGAGACGTATCCTAATCCCCTATGTTTCCTGAGGGTGGGTGAGGAGGCTGATATATGTTGATACATCTCTTCCAGCGGCTGTGCGTGAGCTTTTTTTTTTTTTTTGCTGCGTGACAGTCCGGAGCGGCCGCCATCTTGTCTCTCGGTAGGATCGAGAGAGAAGAAAAGGTGAAAAACTAAGGGGGAATTTAATGAAAGGGGGCAAGGTATCCCCCTCTTGACCCCCTAGGAATGTTGTTGGGGTTATTAAAGGGTCCCGTGGGGAAAATAAAAAAAAAATGATTTTTCACGGTAGAAGCGCTTCACGGGCCGCGAACTGGGCCGCAAACTGGTAGCGAAACGGGAATTCGCCATTTTGTGCTTCGTTAATTAAAGTACTAGGTATAAGGGGGTGCGGGAGACATATCCTAATCCCTTATGTTTCCTGAGGGTGGCTGAGGAGGCTGATATATGTTGATATATCTCTTCCAGCGGCTGCGCCATCTTGCCTTTTTTCGAATGCCACAATTTTGTCGTGCACGGCAGCCATTTTAGATGCCAGGCTGGTCCCAGGCTATCACCTACCCCTGCGGATGTAGTTTATGGCCCCAGCTGTAGAGAATTCAGACATGCCAATCCTCCTGATTCAGGCGTGTGAGTACTGATTTCAGTGCTAGTCTCCCGCCTCCCGATTTCTGCAAGCAAAAACCCGGGGGCATATTACGAAGAACTAGCGATAATTTTTGTCTATAACTTGTTTAGAGACAAAAATTATCGCCGCACATCGGCGATTTTTATCGCAGATAAACCTTGCTATTATCGCAGAAAAGTCAGCGATATTCATGTATTATCGAGCAAATGCTCTTAGCCATGTTATCCACCTCCCATTGGATAACATGGCTAAGAACTGCTCAGGGCAGGTGTTAGATTTTGGAGATATTCGCGCTTAGCGCGAATATCTCCAAAAGTTGGTAATAGAAGGTAGCGATGTTAGGGACTGTTTCCAGTCGCTAACATCTTGGCACGCCACTTTGCATGTCATTAGTGATAAGTATCACTGACATGCAAAGCCGGGCCCAAGATGGTCGCTATCTCCTTTTAGGTGTCACTAACTGGTGTTAGCGACAGCTTGATAATAGGGAAATAATTTTATCTCCGCTTTCATTGTTTTTAAAGCCAAAAAAGCGGAGATAAACCCCCTTGCTAATATGCCCCACGATTCCTTGGGGGTTTCAGCTGATAGGGCTTGGTATTGTGTTACATGGTAATTTTTCCATGAAACGTCAGAGGGTCGATGTAGGGGTTCTAGAAGAGGTGATAAACCATTTAAGCCTCATGAACAAGCGCATGGTCTTTTAAAGATTTCTGAAGTACTCGGGGCGGCGGTGTGTGTGTGCCCTCTTTCAGGAGCGGGCGGGGGGGCACTGCCAGCAACTTGCCAGGTCAGGTAGTGTTCAACACGTGCATCACCCTTTCTCTGCTTGCTATTGCGCTCCATGCTTCGGAAAGGTAAGAAAAAGAACGTGCATTTGAGTTTGAAATGTCCGATCCTGCAGCAGCACACTTCCAAAGCCCACACATGACAATAACCCGATTCAAGGCCCCATTCACCCGTTTTTCAAAAAATAGATAACAGTCCAACAAAGTAAGGTTATAAAACTTTATTAACTTTTAACGATAATGAACAGAACAAAAACTAAAAACATTTAAACATTTATTAACACAAAAAGCAACAATGGTTAGAAGCTGTCTTTTGTGCGAATAGTCCCAAGGCAGCACAACGTGCAGAGTTCTGGACGGCACCCAGGTGATGTCGCCTGGGTGCCGCACTGGTTTAGGGATCCTACAATGCTGCTCCGAAAATTGGCGTGGGGTGTCCCGGGTGGGGCGGGGGGAGGCCTCGTCAGTAGCGGTCTGTTGTGCGAATAGTCCCAAGGCAGCACAACGTGCAGAGTTCTGGACGGCACCCAGGTGATGTCGCCTGGGTGCCGCACTGGTTTAGGGATCCTACAATGCAGCACAGAAAAACAGCGTGGGGCGTCCCGGGTGGTGCGGGGGGAGGCCTCGTCAGTAGCGGTCTGTGTCCAGTGTCACATGGCTGACACAACATGTACGACAGGCACCCAGGTGATGTCCAGTAAACTGCCGCACTGGTTTTGGTATCCTACAATGCTGCTCCGAAAATTGGCGTGCGGCGGCCCGGGGGGGGGGGGGGAGGCGGCGTGAACGGGCCTCCCCAGGTGGCAGCCATCTAGCTGAGTTGCGTCTCGCTCACCATGTTGTGGAGTTGCTCCCACTCTTGCAGTGCAGCGATAGGCGGCTGCCACATGGTTGTCAAAATGGCGGACGGCTCTTCGGTTTTGGGCCTGGTCCACTGAAATGGCCCTGGGACACCTTGGAAGTCGGACGCTTGCCTGCTAGGGCTTGGGCTCCATTCTCGAAAAGCGTCCCCTCAGCCGTGAAGATTGTATAAAAGTCTTGGGGGCCCCCGACTCCCGCAGGCTTCCGGTGGGGAGCGGCTGCCATGATTGCTCGCGGAATGACCACGACGGAGCCACGAGATGGTGGTGCTCTCATGCTGACGCCAGCTTCAGTCTGAATGATCCAGAAACAAGGTGGGGCTTTCATCGTTTGGGAAAAAAAAATGTTCTAAACCAATGAAAAGTGTTATTTTTAGGTCATATGACCAAGCCTTCCATCTTTAGGAAACCAAAAGTAAAATGAACCAATGAAAAGTTTTATAAACAAGTCACATGACCTGTTATGCGACATAGGGCTACAAAAAGCGTAGAAAATCCGTTGGCACGTGAGGCGGCGTCAGTAGCGGACCGATGTGCGAATAGGCCGAAGGCAGCACAACGCGCCGAGATCCGGATGGCACCGAGGTGGTGTCCAGCAAATTGCCGCACTGGTGTGGCCATCCTACAATGCTGCGCCGAAAGACGGCGTGTCCAGCAGAATTGCGGTCACTGTTGCGGTACAGTGACTCGAACGCGCCGAGATCCGGATGGCGCCGAGGTGGTGTCCAGCAAATTGCCGTACTGGTGTGGCCATCCTACAATGCTGCGCCGAAAGACGGCGTGTTCTGCTGAGTTCCGGTTACTCTTCCGGCACAGTGACTCGAACGCGCTGAGATCCGGATGGCACCGAGGTGGTGTCCAGCAAGTGGCTGCACTGGTGTGGCCATCCTACAATGCTGCGCCGAAAGATGGCGTGGGGTGCCCCGTTGGCTTATGAGGTGATGTCAGTAGTGGACTGATGTGTGAATAGGTCGGAACCAGCACAAGGCGCCAAGATCCGAATGGCAAGTCCTGGATGTTGAGTGCCTCAGTTGAGAGTTCTGAGCAGTGCTTGCAAGACTGTCTGAAGCTTATTTGCACCTGCTGCAGCTTCACTAGGTCCGGCGGAACTTGTTGCCTTTTCCTTTGTGCTTCTTTTCCTACAATGCGTTTCTTCTGAAGACACGACCAGGTCCCTGAATGTGTGCAGGGGGACGCTATTGAATGAATGAACGCGCCAAGATCTGGATGGCACCGAGGTGGTGTCCAGCAAATTGCCGCACTGGTGTGGCCATCCTACAATGCTGCGCCGAAAGTCGGCGTGGGGTGCCCCGTTGGTTTATGAGGTGATGTCAGTAGCGGACCGATGTGTGAATAGGTCGGAACCAGCACAAGGCGCCCTGCACTGTTGAGCCTTTTTCAATGTCTGTTTTTTGTTCTTTCCCCTCCATCAAAAACAAAACAAAAATACAAGGCGCCAAGATCCGAATGGCAAGTCCTGGATGTTGAGTGCCTCAGTTGAGAGTTCTGAGCAGTGCTTGTAAGACTGTCTGAAGCTTATTTGCACCTGCTGCAGCTTCACTAGGTCCGGCGGAACTTTTTTCCTTTTCCTTTCTGCATCTTTTCCTACAATGCGTTTCATCTAAAGACACGACCAGGTCCCTGAATGTGTGCAGGGGGACGCTATTGATTGAATGAAAATGGCGGCTTGACACAAAGCTGACTCAAGCGTTACTGTTGGTGCTATACAGACAAAAATTGGTTTTCAGTTTGTACATTCTTCAGGTTTTTTTTTCCATCCAAGTCTGATTGAGAGTTTGTAGAAAAATGGCTTCAGATTTTCCACATACTACTCTTCAACATTCTTCCTAAATGTAACAATGTGAAACTCACTAGGAGAACGGCTGTTTCTGTTTCCTTTCAAAATGCTGCCACCAATATTTTCTGAATGGAAGACACCATCTTGTAACATAAAGGGCCGAAAGGGGTTCTGGTCTGGCCGATGGTTGGTGGAGACATTTTGACTATATCTTGGACCTGCCCGGCCTCGCCCAAAATGGCGCCGGTATAAATGGGACTCGTAACTCTTTGCCCGCAAATGTATATCTAGAAAATGTTATTGTAAGTGGCCCTGTCGTATTTTAATTACAAAATGTACGTCCACCGATTCCGCAACTGTTAGACACCTTTGTTCTTGTCACCTAATGGCCCGCTCGTTACGTTCTTCTACAGTGTAAATGTCTCCTCATCATATACGATTTGAGTTTGCTCCGTGGCCGGCCCACGTGGTTATAGGCCCGTATTTGTATACTGACATTTTCACAATAAAGGTTTTTAAAACAAAACACGGTAGTAGTATTTTCATTTGTAAAGTTTTTACTTTTAGTGACTGTTTTCGAATCAGTAAAAGGCAAGTGAAATAAAGCAGTCCAATTACATGACGGATAAAAGGTATAATATGTAGGAACGCAGTAAAGATAAATGGTCAAGGGCAGTTGTGTTTTTCATGTCTGCAACATAAAGTGATCGATAAGAATCTGATAATCAGGCGCATCGGCGACTAAGACAGCAGGCCGAATCTCTTTTACTCAACGGCTCCGTCATGGAAGGAAGAAACGCCATTTTTCTCGAAAAAGGAATATATTTTACTTGCCAGACAGATGTAAATTTTCCGGGAAAGTACATTAGCCTGGAATATTATAACATATGTTTGAAAAAAAAATATTGTTCGAAAATAATAAAAAGCGTAATTTTTAGGTCATATGACCAAGCTTTTCATCATTAAATTAACAAAAGTAAAATGAACCAATGAAAAGTTTTATTAACAAGTCACATGACCTGTTATGCTTACGTTACGCGCTGCGCGCCGCGCCTCGGATCACTTCCGGGTGCGCTAACGCGGCGTGTCATAAAACGCATTACGCGACAACGTAGGTCAAGAATATAGTCTAAATGTCTCCACCAACCAGCGTTCAGAACACAACCCCTTTCAGCAGTCCAAAAAGTTCTGTTAAATGACAACAGAGGGGACAGGCAACAAGAACCATCAGTCAAAGAGGGGAGGGCAAGTTCTTCTCTTCCGGGTCATGTTGGGGCGCTACCGGAACTGATCGAATTGGTAGTCTACAGTGTTTCTGGATGTTTCAGACTAAAGCTGGCGTCAGCATGAGACCACTACCATCTCGTAGCTCCGTCGTGGCCATTCCACGAGCAATCATGGCAGCCGCTCCCCACCAGAAGCCTGCGGGAGTCGGAGGCCCCCATGACTTTTGTAGAATCTTCACGGCTGAGGGGACGCTTTTCGAGAATGGGATCCAAGCCCTAGCAGACAAGCGTCCGAGTTCCAAGGTGTCCCAGGGCCATTTTAGTGGACCAGGCCCAAAACCGAAGAGACGGCCGCCATTTTGAGAGTCCTGTGGCAGCCGCCTATCGCTGCACCGCTAGAGCGGGCGCATCTCAACTACATGGTGAGCGAGACGCTGTAGTCGCAAGAGCGGGCGGAAAAGAGCTGAATGGCGGAAGAGGCACAGTGTAGCAAAAGCGGGCGGAATGGCAACTAAAACGATAAAGGGGCGCCTCACTACAGCTTGTCTTCAGGTCAAACGGATTGTGGGACAAGGTCCAGAATTGAAGAGTCATCAAAAGGCAAAAAGTACCGCCGGACCCCGGGAGCCGGCCGCCTATGTCGGGGGCGATCTCAGGCTACACCAGTGCTATAAGACTTGGGGAGGGTGTCGGAGCCAAGCGTCTTCTCCGAGTCCATGGCCATCACAGCGCCCCTCAGGGGTCTCCGTCAAGCTGTTTAGGAAGGTAACATATCATATTGTTTTCTAATGCAGTCAGGTCCACAAACGACACTCACTTACTTTGAGAATAGTGAAGCTGCAGTAGGAGGAAATAAGCTTCAGACAGTGTTACAAGCGCTGCTCAGAACTCTTAACTATGGCACCCAACATCCAGAACTTATGCTATTTGAGAATGGTAGTGACATCGAAGCATCTCGGGGACCAAAACCATTAACGTACTTTCACGTATGAAAATCTTACTTGGGGAGGGGGCAGGAGCGAAGCGCCCCCTCCCAGTCAGCGCCACCACACCGTATGTTGAAAATCTGAAGCCATCGTTCTACAAAGTCAATCAAACTTGGATTGAAAAATCTAGAAAAATGTACAAACTGAAAACCAGTTTTGGTCTGCATAGCATCAGTAACAACGCTTGAGTCAGCTTTGTGTCAAGCCGCCATTTTGATTCAACAAAGCACAGGCATTGAAAAAGGCTGAAATTCAGAACTCTAAACTATGGCACCCAACATCCAGGAGCTTGCTATCCGGATCTTGGAGCCTTGTGCTGTTTTCGATCTATTCACACATCGGTCCACTACTGACATCATCTTATAAACCAACGTTATGTAAATAGTTTTTTAATAAAATGTTTTACCCTGTTTCTTTGCTGGTGTGTTGTCTATATTTTTAATATTTGCATAGGGTTTGTCATTATTTTGTGCGGGATGGGTGATGGAGCCGAGCTGTCTTGCAGCCCTCATGGTGTGGAGCTCAGTTCATCTCACTATTTTCGTATTTCTCAAGAAGGGTTGTTCCTAATATTTCTATTTTAGCGAGGTCAAAAAGAGATCCAATTAGTGGCCTACTGATTTTGCTCGATTACTTTTATTTTTTTACACGATTTTTCACTATCTGCAAAGACTAAACAGAGTATTGCGACTTTGTGCTTGTTTGTAAATAGAGAATGATCCAAAGAGAACCAATTCTAAAACAGTAAATGCTTGGACAACAATCAATCAAATGGAGAGACAAGGAGGTACGACGGATTACAACGGGGGTAAAGGCCTGCGTTAACTACCCTTCTGTATCTGCAAAGAGAGAGTACTACTAAGGCAAAAGAGGGGAGGGGGGGGGGGGGGGCAGCGTTCAAAGCACATCAGCGTGCATAAATACGAAAATGTTTTTATCTATCACGTACTTGACATTTTAAAGCTTTTCATATTTGCTATTAAAAAACCAATGAAATTCACAGAAAAAACCATAGGTTATAGTGGATATATAGTTAGGAATTTGCATTTACAAAACCTTGAAAATTCAATGAAAAAACCATAGGTTATAGGCCATATATAGTTAGGAATTAGCATTTACAAAACCTTATTTTACTCGCATAAAACCATTGAAATTCCATATATAGTTAGCTAACTATAAGCGCTAACTATATATCGCGCACCCGCAATCCACTGCTGATGATGTCACATATTACATCATTCATGACATGGTCAGTGACATCACTGATGACATCACTGATGACATCTCAAATGACATCACTGATGACAACTCAAATGATATCAATGATGACATCTCAAATGACATCACTGATGACAACTCAAATGACATCACTGATGACATCTCATTTGTCATCACTGATCACATCACTCATGTGATAATACAATGAACCTCTTCAGACTCTAATATAACCTTACATACACTCAGTATAAACAGACACTCACAGACTGTCACTCATCCATGGAGTTACTCACACACCTAGTCAGTCATGCAAAGAATCAATCACACCTCCATTTCCTCAACTATACAGTTATACACATCTTACTTATTCAAACATATAATAACACATATTTACTCTCTTATATAATCCCTGATACAAGCTCACAGTGATCGATACAGCCACTCACACATTCACTGGCTCTTATGTTCAGTTATTTATATATCTCAACTCTCACATGTATTGTGTTTTACATACGTACTTACTTGCACATGTAGCAATGAGAAATCCATTCACTCACCAACACACCCATGCACAGTCAACCGCCCATATAGCTGTTTCCACATGCACTCTTGAACTCATACTCCTAGTGAATCAACTGCTTACACATCTATGCACAGAGTCACGCACCTCCCAGCCACCCACACACACACTCAGCCTCCCATTCAAATACTTGGGCAACCAATCAATAACCCATATGGCCACTCTTATAGCTACTGATCAACACATGCAGCAGCTTACACAACAACAAACATACTGATGCACGAATTAAGACAGTTTAGTCACTAACCCATGTACTCAGTGAGACACATTTAATCACTCACTCATACAGTCAGTCATGCACCTACTAAATTCTTCATCCAGACACTTATACATCCACTCATTCTTCAATATGTGAAACATATTTAAACTTTACAGACACATACAATCACTGGATGTTGTGATCAGTGATGTCATCAGTGATGTCACTGACCATGTCATGAATGATGTAATATGTGACATCATCAGCAGTGGATTGCGGGTGCGCGATATATAGTTAGCGCTTATAGTTAGCTAACTATATATGGAATTTCAATGGTTTTATGCGAGTAAAATAAGGTTTTGTAAATGCTAATTCCTAACTATATATGGCCTATAACCTATGGTTTTTTCATTGAATATATATATATATATATATATATATATTCACTGCAAAAACCATAGGTTTCACACCAGTTATAGTTAGGAGTTAGCATTAAAAAACCTAATAAATTCACTGAAAAAACCATAGGTTTCACACTAGTTATAGTTAGCTGGAAATTTTACTGACATAAAACCAATGAAATTCCACGTTATAGTTAGTTGGACTCACTATAACTTGCGCGTGTAATGCACTTCTGATGACATCACATATTACATCACTCATGACATGGTCAGTGACATCACTCATGACATCACTGATGACACCATCCAGAGAATGTGTGTCTTTCTGAAAAATATATATGTTTTATACATGTATTTGTAAAGGACGATGGAAGAATAAATGGTTAAATAAGTGTGTAAATGGATCTTTGTTTTTAAAAGAATTGATTGGTTAACTGCCTTATTAAGTGTATCTTAGTGAAAACATATATTAGCGAATAATGTTTAAATATTTAAATATATGTATCAGTGTTTCACTTTGTGTATAAGTGGCTGCATTGTTTGGTGAGTAGCTACATGTGTGTGTATATGGGTTATTAGATGTTTTTTTAGTATCAGTATGAGTGTCTGTATAGTTTGGTGGGGATGTTACTTTTCAGATAGATGCATCAATGACTGACTCACTGTTTGTATGTTTTTTGAAGACAGCATATGTGCAGGACAGTATGGGTGGATGGGTGTGTATATGTGTGTGTTAGTGAGTGAATACGTGCCTCACTAGTGTCTTTATCAGTAACGACATATGTTTTAATGTAGTATATGTGAGTATTGATATATATAAGTCAGTATATGTGAGAGTGAGAGATTGAAAGAGTTTCTGTTTAAATAAGTATGTGTTTCTATAAGTGATTGTTTAAGAGAGTAAGTATGTGTAAGTTTCCTTAGAAGTAAGGTGGTAGTGTGTGTATATCTGTATATGTAAAGAAAGGGATGTTTATTAGTTTATTTGCATGTGTGAGTATGTTTGTGAGTAACCTTTTGATGACTGTCGGTGTGTAACAGGATGTATAGTTGTATCACTACATATGATGAGTGAGTATATGTATGAGTGACTATATAGAACTGTTGGTGAATGAGTGGATGTGTATATATATATGGTGGAATTACTGAATTGGTTGTTGTAACTGGTATGGGTATATCCACTTTTTTGAAAATGTTAGTTTCTATTTTTGAATATGTGTTTCAAGGGTTACTTTACAGTGAAAGGAGGTCTGTCACTTTGTCACAAGGATTGTGTCATCAGTGATGTCACTGACCATGTCATGAGTGGTGTAATATGTGATGTCATCAGCAGTGCATTACACGCGCAAGTTATAGTGAGTCCAACTAACTATAACGTGGAATTTCATTGGCTTTATGTCAGTAAAATTTCCAGCTAACTATAACTGGTGTGAAACCTATGGTTTTTTCAGTGAATTTATTAGGTTTTTTTAATGCTAATTCCTAACTATAACTGGTGTGAAACCTATGTTTTTTTCAGTGAATTTCATAGGTTTTTTAAATGCTAATTCGTAACTATAAGTCTCAGTTTATAAGTAAGACTGTTAGCGCTCTATTTGTTCTTTGGAACACTCTGGGACATTCTGTCATTGGGCTATAGTTGGGCTACATCTGGCTGATATTTGGGCTACATTTTGTTTTTTTTTGTCTCTGGTAGCCATCTTTGGGCTACATTGGGCTGCATTGGGCTACATTGGGCTACATTTGGGCTCTAACATATATATAGCCCAATGTAGCCCAATATATATTTTTTCAAAGTTAATTTTCGTAAAAACCACTGGAGCATATATCTTGAGACATAGCAAAGGCACATCGGGCTACCAGTTTCTACAATTTAGCCCATTTTTTTGTTTGTATATATATATATATATTTTTTTTTTCTCGGAGCGCTCCCGGTGCGCGCCCTGGTGAGCGCCCTGGAAAGTGTAGTATTATGAAGCGCCCCAGGGCGCGTACCGGGGAGCGTCCTGTTAGCGCCCATATCGCGAACGAAAACGTGATCGTGACGTATCGCGTAGCCGTGTCCGCGTGACACGCACGGCGTAAGCGCACCTGGAAGTATTCGAGCGAATACGATCGCGCAACGTAAACATCCGACGCGCTTACGCGACGCGACCCGGGGGCGCGTAGCGTAAGCGCGTCGGGTCATGTGACCTGAAAATAACACTTTTCATTGGTTCATAACAGTTTTGGTTTCATAATGATGAAGCCCCTGGTCTTGTGACCTGAAAATAACACTTCTCATTCGAGAAGCTGAATGGGTGTCAACATTGTAAACAGTCTGGAGCGGCCGCCATCTTGTCTCTCGGTAGGATCCAGAGACAAGAGGTGGTGAAAAACGAAGGGGGAAATGAAGGAAAGGGGGCAAGGTAGACCCCTCCTGACCCCCTAGGATTGATGAGGGGGATATTAAAGTGGCCCACGGGGCAAAAAAAAAAAATGGTGATTTTTCGCCTTAGAGGCGCGTCCCGGTACGCGAACCGGGCAGCTAACTGGGCAGCTAACCGGCAGCGTAACGGGAGTCTGAGGAGAAGCTGATTGGCTGTCAACATTGTAAACAGTCCAGAGCGGCCGCCATCTTGTCTCTCGGTAGGATCGAGAGACAAGAGGTGGTGAAAAACGAAGGGGGAAATGAAGGAAAGGGGGCAAGGTAGACCCCTCCTGACCCCCTAGGATTGATGAGGGGGATATTAAAGTGCCCCGCGGGGCAAAAGAAAAAAAAAGAAAATTTCGATTTTTCGCGGTAGAGGCGCTTCCCGGTACGCCAACCGGGCAGCTAACCGGCAGCGTAACGGGAGTCCGACATCTTGTGTTTTTGGAGCGTCCGGTTTGCGTACCGGGTAGCGTTCCGGTAAGCGTAACAAGGGGAAAACCAAGAGAAACAGTAAAATAAAATTTAAAGGAATAGATTTCCACCAAACTTGGCAAAATTGTAGGGACTGTTTGTTTGATGTGCCTTTGCAAGGCCTCAAGATATGTGCACGTGTGGATTTTGTCTAATTAAGGTTAAAAAAATATATATATATATCTGTAAGCGTGCTCTGGCGCGCTTACGTTACGGGTTTTGTTTGCGCTGCAGAGACGATACGTCACGTTTATGCGACGCGTCATGAGGCGTCTCACGTGGCTACGTGATACGTCACGTAATAAAGAATATATTTTACAGCTATAGATATTAGCTTTTAAAAAACCAATGAAATTCACTGAAAAAACCATAGGTTATAGACCATATATAGTTAGGAATTTGCATTTACAAAACCATGAAAATTCACTGAAAAAACCATTGGTTATAGACCATATATAGTTAGGGATTAGCATTTACAAAACCTTAATTTACTCGCACAAAACCATAGAAATTCGCATATATAGTTAGTTGCAATAACTATATATCGCGCACCCGCAAGCCACTGCTGATGATGTCACATATTACATCATTCATGACATGGTCAGTGACATCACTGATGACATCACTGATGACATCTCAAATGACATCACTGATGACATCTCAAATGACATCACTGATGACATCACTGATGACAACATCCAGTGACTGTATGTTTCTGTAAAGTTAAAATATGTCTTACATATTGAATAATGAGTGGATGTATAAGTGTTTGGATGAAGGATTTAGTAGGTGCATGACTGACTGTATGAGAGAATGATTAAATGTGTCTCACTGAGTGCATGGGTTAGTAACTAAACTGTCTTAATTTGTGCATCATTATTTCTGTAGTTCTGTAAACTGCTGCATGTGTTGATCAGTAGCTATATGAGTAACTATATGGGTTATTGATTGGTTGCCCAAATATTTGTATGGGAGAGTGAGTGTGTGTGTGGGGGTGGCTGGGAGGTATGTGACTCTGTGCATAGATGTGTGAGCAGTTGGGTTCAAAAGTGCATGTGGAAACAGCTGTATGGGCGGTTGACTGTCTGCATGAGTGTATTGGTGAGTGATTGGATTTCTCAGTGCTACATGTCAAAGTAAGTACATATGTAAAACACAGTCCATGTAAGAGTTGACATATATAAATAACTGTGCATAAGAGCCAGTGAATGTGTGAGTGGCTGTATGGATCATTGTGAACTTGTATCAGTGATTGTATAAGAGAGTAAATATGTGTTAGTATATGTTTGATTAAGTAAGGTGTGTATAACTGTATAGTTGAGGAAATGGAGGTGTGATTGATTCTTTGCATGACTGACTAGGTGTGTGAGTAACTCCATGGATGAGTGACAGTCTGTGAGTGTCTGTTTACACTGATTGTATCTAAGGTTATATTAGAGTCTGAAGAGGTTCATCGTATTATCACATGAATTATATCATCAGTGATGTGATCAGTAATGTCAAATGAGATGTTATCAGTGATTTCATCAGTGATGTCATTTGAGATGTCATCAGTGATGTCATCAGTGATGTCATTTGAGATGTCATCAGTATGTCATTTGAGATGTCATCAGTGATGTCATCAGTGATGTCACTGACCATGTCATGAATGATGTAATATGTGACATCATCAGCAGTGGATTGCGGGTGCGCGATATATAGTTATTGCAACTAACTATATATGCGAATTTCTATGGTTTTGTGCGAGTAAATTAAGGTTTTGTAAATGCTAATCCCTAACTATATATGGTCTATAACCAATGGTTTTTTCAGTGAATATATATATTCAATACAGGTACAGACCACGAAAAACGCTCAAATAGTATGCCATGGTGGTTTTATTGTCCCATCATCTCCAGCATGACGCGTTTCGGCTACGTCACTGTAGCCTTGTTCACTTGACATTAGGAACCAATAGCAGTGTTTAAATAAAGAGCGCAATTAGAGACAAGTCATTTAAGCGCATAGATATAGAAAACATACTTTAAAGTGCAGTCATAATCGATGTGGACATCATATACATCAAAGAAATATCTGTAAATATGTAAAAAAGCTTTTGAGCTAATAAATAGCTAATTCATAAGTAATAAATTTCGCAAGTAATCCTTGGTTGTAAGATATTATATACAAAAAATACAAACCACATCTATAAGGATTAAAATGCTAAAAATTCATAACCACAACATAATACAAATGACTGAATGGCATAATAGAAAGCCCTTAAATCTCAAGAATGTTTTTTGTTTTATAGAACAGCGCTAAAATTCAGACAGCCCCAAAAGAAGGACTAAAAGTGCTAGTGCAAGATTATCTACATGTGCAAATCAGTGCATAGTTCAAATTGCAGTGAAACTTGGATAAAAAGATATAAAAATCACCATATCGTATTTCAAAGTTTAAATATACCAATTGGTCAAAGGAAACATAGGTAGAAAACATGTTAAAAATCATTATAATGATGATCTGCATGTTTAAATACTACCTAACATTTAGCATTTTTATTCATTTCAAGCAGAAAGATCTCTTTCTTCTAAAATAATAATCATGGCATAGAAGGCTGGACTGATTATAGACAATACCTCTTTACTGTGAGTGGTACTCATAAGCAAAAATTATTTTGTTTCTATTGTACATCGGGTTACTGGAGTGAAACTAGTGTGCCTCCTAAGGACCATATTCTAGATATGGGGATGCTGGCGGGGACAGCAGAATACTGAAGTAAAAGACAACTTTTTAAAGCAACTATTTAAAGCAATTATAAATCATACCCTAGAGCAAGAAGCAACACCAGAGGGGAATGGGTTCAAATCCGGATGAACGAAATTAATACATTCTTCCTTAAAAAAGCTTAAACAACAGTAAAAACTCTAATTACAAAAAACAGTGCAGATCTTCCCCTGTATTCAACCCTCTCGGGATCCTAGTGTCGAGTAGTAAAATCTATTTGCTTTCCAACTGTCTAAGTTGTCTTTCCCTGTTGCCTCCCCTGATGGTTTTGGGTACCGCATCAATGATAAAATATTCAGATTTCTTTTATGAACTAATTCAAAGTGGCGTGCCACTGGATAGTTTTCATCTGAGTTAACAATTGCTCTCAAATGTTGGAGGATATGATTGAAAGCTTGTAACTTAGTACTGCCAATATATTTGAGCCCACAGGTGCATTGTAATACGTATACCACAAAATCTGTGTGGCATGTATACAGTGCTTTAATCTGTATTGGCCTAGAATCAAATGCAGAGTAATACTCACTGGTATTAATATCAAATTTGCAGGCTCTGCATGATATGCATTTGTGAAAGCCAAATCTGTTTGAGAGCCAGTTTTTATTCAATTTTACCTCCGGACCAGATCTAACTAGAGCATCCCTCATTGAGGATGCTCTCCTGAAAGTAATCGTTGGCTTATCTGGTAACATAGGGGCTAAGCTGATATCAGTTTTGAGCAGTGGCCAATGTTTCCTTTCCTCAGTGTTAAATGTAGTGATGAGACTGATCCTGTCATCTACTTTCTCAGGCTCCTGAATAGTGTTGATGTTACTGACAGTAAGGCACTCCTCTCTGCTCAAACTGTTCGCTCTACCTTTAGCCTCCTGTAATTTAGTGGGACAGTAGCCTTGGGCACGAAATCTGTTAAACGCCTCTTTTTGGCAAGTTTCCAAATCCAGGTCTGAACTATAGATCCTTCGCATCCTAAGGAACTCCCCATATGGGATGCTCCTAATGAGGTGGCCTGGACGAGAACTGCTGGCGTGCAGGATCGCATTGCCTGCCGTAGATTTTCTATGAAGCCGTGTCTGAATCTTGTTGTCACTAATATAGATCTCTACATCAAGAAACTGGATCTGACTAGTACTGATTTGCCATGTAAATTTTAAATTCAGATCGTTCTCATTGATAGTGTTAACAAAATTGATGGCTGATTCTTGTGTCCCTTTCCAAATCATACAGATGTCGTCAATAAAATGCCCAAAATGGACTATGTTATCAGCAAATAGGGAGCTTAGTGACCCCCTGAGGAAATGCTCCTCCCCCCACCCTACATGTAAACATGCATAGGTGGGGGAGAAGCATGCCCCCATGGCCACCCCTCTCAATTGTTGGTATACTTCCCTATTAAACCGGAAGTAATTGTTCTTTAAGCATAGTTCTATCATTCTGAGTAACATAACATTGTGTTGTCTATAAACAATGCTGCGTTTATCCAAGAAGTATTTAATGGCATTGAGCCCAACTGTGTGTTGGATGCTGGTGTACAAAGTGCTAATATCTAGAGCGATAAGCACAAAATCAGTCTCCCAATCAATCTCCTTGAGTTTCGAAAGGAAGTGTCCAGTGTCTTTAATGAATGAGGGCAATGCTTCCACAAATTCATGCAGAAAATGATCCACATATTTTGAGATAGATTCTAATAAGCTGCCCTGGGCTGAGATGATTGGTCGCCCAGGTACAGGAATGGTCAGCTTATGAACTTTTGGCACTAGGCCGAGGATGAATTATACCCAGAGAACAGTCTGCGCAACTGCCAGTATAGACTCATTGAGATCATGCGGACTATTATAGCTCTGATATTTAATGGGCACTAGACCTTTCACTAAGATATTAGATGCAAAATGTTGATAAACGGTACAGCCGAATTCCTAGTAACTTATGACTCATACGTGGGATCGAAGAACTTGAACCTATGACTCGTTGACAATAATGATTCAGTTTAAAGATGGCGGCACCGTGTATATGCAAAGGCACATGATCTGACTGTTTACCTCCTTTTGTTTTCTTATAACAGACACTTTATATACAACCTAGGTGTCCTTTGTAAAACTGTGGCAGCCGTTTTCCTAAGAATGTATAACACAGCAATTGGAATTGATAAGTTCAAATGTTTGAAATGAAAAATGTTGAAAATTATCAAATGTTTGTAATACTTACCACGTTCAAAGATAGCGGTACTGTGTACATGCAAAGTCACATGACTTCACCCACTACCTCATTTATGTCTAATTTTGTATATAACATGTCATCCCAGACAGAGTGGTTAACGTGTGATCAAGACACAAATGTATGTATGTATGTGTGTTCTTATATAGCGCTCGACTTACCCTAGGGCATCGCGGCGCTTGCCTTGGGAACCCGTCCTGGCTTTTCCCTGTGAGATAACCCGTACTGGGCATCCCCAGGGTGAAAGCCAGGCATCCCGCCGCTGGGGGCCGTTGTGGAGATTAAGCAAGCTAATGCCCAGAGTTGCAGAGTGTGAACCCGTGATTAGAGTGGGCACCGAAGTGAGAATTATCGAGTCTGAGGACAATTGGGCTCAAGACCCTGCCGTGTCGAGAATTGAACCCTGGTCCCGGGTCTGACCTCTGCTTCAGGGTATGCCTCATCTAACCAGTGAGCCACAATGTGTCGAAACGCGTAGCGTTTAACTAAAAATAAATCTTTCTTGCTGTAACTTCCTGAGTTCGCATTATGCTTTGAAGCAAACTGTGGATTATATATATATATATATTCACTGAAAAAACCATAGGTTTCACACCAGTTATAGTTAGGAATTAGCATTTAAAAAACCTATTAAATTCACTGACAAAACCAGTTATAGTTAGCTGGAAATTTTACTGACATAAAACCATTGAAATTCCCACGTTATAGTTAGTTGGACTCACTATAACTTGCGCGCCTGCAATGCACTGCTGATGACGTCACATATTACATCACTCATGACATGGTCAGTGACATCACTCATGACATCACTGATGACACCATCCTTGTGACAGAGTGACAGACCTAATTTCAGTGTAATGTAACGCTTGAAACAAATATTCAAAAATAGAAACAAACATTTTCAAAAAAATGGAGATACCCAAACCAGTAACAACAACCAATTCAGTAATTCCACCATCTATATACTCATCCACTCATTCACCAACAGTTCTATATAGTCACTCATATATATACTCACTCATCATATGTAGTGATACACCTATACATCCTGTTACACATCAGCAGTCATCCAAAAGTTACTCACACACATACTCACACATGCACATAAACTATTGAACATCCATTTATTTGCATATACATTTATACACACACTACCACCTTACTTCTAAGGAAACTTACACATACTTACTCTCTTAAACAATCACTTATAGAAACACATACTTATTTAAACAGGAACTCCTACAATCTCTCACTATATATACTATACTCACTTAGATACATCAATACTCACATATACTAGATTAAAACATATGTCGTTAGTAATGAAGACACTAGTGAGACAGTCATTCACTCACTAACACACACATATACACACTCGTCCACCCATACAGTCCTGCACATATTCTGTCTTCAAAACACATACAAACAGTGAGTCAGTCACCAACCCCTGCAGCCACTTATACACAAAGAGAAACACTGATACAAACATTTAAATATTTAAACAATACTCGCTAATATATGTATTCACTAAGATACACTTAATAAGCCAGTTAACCAACCAATTTTTTTTAAAAAAAACATCCATTTACACACTTATTTAAACATTTATTCTTCCATCGACCTTTACAAATACATATATAAAACAAATTTATTTTTCAGAAAGACACACATTCACTGGATGGTGTCATCAGTGATGTCATGAGTGATGTCACTGACCATGTCATGAGTGATGTAATATGTGACGTCATCAGCAGTGCATTGCAGGCGCGCAAGTTATAGTGAGTCCAACTAACTATAACGTGGGAATTTCAATGGTTTTATGTCAGTAAAATTTCCAGCTAACTATAACTGGTTTTGTCAGTGAATTTAATAGGTTTTTTAAATGCTAATTCCTAACTATAACTGGTGTGAAACCTATGGTTTTTTCAGTGAATTTCAAAGGTTTTTTAAATGCTAATTCCTAACTATAACTGGTGTGAAACCTTTGGTTTTTTCAGTGAATTTCAAAGGTTTTTTTAATGCTAATTCCTAACTATATAAGACCTGAAAGCCCACCAGGAATCTCCAGTATGCGCCAGGGGACTGCATTGCAGAGAGGTGTAATGAAGCCACAACCCTTTTTACACCTCTCTGCAACGCAGCCCCCGTGCATGTTTGTAGAGGGGGGACTAATTCCCCTTGCATACTGGGGGTCCCTGGATCATATCTGCCCAAACACCGATATTCCGAACGATTGTAAATGACTTTTCTTGAGAAACATTTGGATTTGGATTATCATGTCCTATACTTTGGAATTTTTGAAAGACTGACTTTGAGGATGCTATAAATTACTCAAGTCTGCCCGAATTGTGTGGGTAAAATTGATACCTAGTCACTTTTAATAAGAATATACTTATGTCTCGTCTAACATTTGGAAGAAATATCTAGTTATATGACAACGGGATACCGACATAACTTGAAGGAAATAAGAACGCCCTGAAGAAGTTCTGTTGTACAGAACGAAACGTTTCGGCTGGCTGTGGTACATAAACTTAAGGAAAATAAAAGCATTTGAATATACACCAAGATTCAGCGCTTCAATAAGTACTCTAAGTGATATGATTTGATTGGACTCATTGTGAAAGTGGTGCTGTGCCAAACTTTGGAATATTCTCCACTACTCTCTACTACTTACTCTCTCCTACTCTCTACTACTCACTCTCTACTGCTCTCTACTACTCACTCTACTACTTACTCTCTACTACTCTCTACTACTCACTCTCTACTACTCTCTACTACTCACTCTACTATTCACTCTACTACTCTCTACTACTCACTCTGCTACTCTCTCTACTGCTCTCTACTACTCTCTACTACTCACTCTCTACTCTCTATTACTCACTCTCTACTCTCTACCTCTCTACCTCTCTCTTCTTCTCTCTCTACTAATCTCTACCTCTCTACCGCTACCTCTCTACCTCTCTACCTCTACACCTCTACCTCTCTACCTCTCTCTACACGCACACATATAGACATATATGCATATATATATGTGCATATGCATTTATATATATGTATGTGTATGTATAAAAAAAACAACTAAACATTTTTTTTTCTAAACAGCTACTTTTAAAACTGTCATTCTTTTTTCCCATGGTACGCTCCCCGGTACGCGCACCCGTGCGCGTACCGGGCGCTCCCCCCGCGAAAATCAAAAAAAAAAAAATTTTTTTTTTTGCCTTGCGGGGCCCTTTTATGGCCCCCACATCAAACCTAGGGGGTCAGGGGGGGTCTACTCTGCCCCCTTATGTTCATTTCCCTCTTTGTTTTGGCCACCTCTTGTGTCTCGATTTTACCGAGACACAAGATGGCGGCCGCTCCGGACTGTTTAGAATGTTTACAGACACCCGAGAGCCAATCAGCTTTCCTCGCGCAAGTCGCGTGGCGCGCACGGTACGCGCACCCGTGCGCGTACCGGTGCGCTGCTATAGATATATATATTTTTTTGAACCTTAATTACTCAAAATCCACTGGAGCACATATCTTGAGACATAGCAAAGGCACATCGGGCTACCAGTCCCTACAATTTTGCCAAGTTTGGTGGAAATCCATTCAGCCGTTCGGGCTAAAAGTGAAATCG
Source organism: Lissotriton vulgaris (assembly GCF_964263255.1). Classification (NCBI taxonomy): domain Eukaryota; kingdom Metazoa; phylum Chordata; class Amphibia; order Caudata; family Salamandridae; genus Lissotriton; species Lissotriton vulgaris. Next base: position 1,543,220,276 of record NC_141695.1, on the reverse strand, counting down.
ACCGCCCTATGGAAATTAACATGGGGAAAACGCGTTTTGGGACCCCCCTTTTATCTCGGCCCCCGCTTGACGAATCCCCCCCAAACTTTCAGGGAAGGACCGGACCGCCATGAGACCATTTTCCTGAAAATTTCAGGCAGATTCGTCAACCGGCGCCAAAGTTATTCAAAATAGAATGTTGAGATTTAACATTGAAAATTATCCTAACTATAACTACCTACTGGCGACCGCCAGTAGGTAATATATATGTATATATATATATATATATATATATATATATATATATATATATATATATATATATATATACATATATATATATATATATATCGTCAAAACACTCGCTTTCTTCTCCGAAAAAAGTAGACGCCACTCTGAGCTTCGATAGAGAAAGGTGATTTATTGGCAGACCCCCGAGCTCCCAAGAAGACAGACGCGTTTCGCCGTAAAGGCTTCCTCAGTGTCAACAGTGCATTACGAAAAACGCCATTTTATCTCCACCTCTCTACGAACATGGATGGAGGACTAAGGTACCAAGTTGTTTTTGGCAGCCATCTTACAGTGTGCTTGAGTATAATTACAGCGCAAAATACATTACAAGTAATGATTCATGGAGTATGGCATTTGCAAAGTGCTCGTGCAATTAAAAACAGTGTGGGTTCACCCATTAAAATCCATTGTACATTACATTACATTGCGTAATAAAACATTAATTCATTTACAAGGGCAATTATTAGAAATAATGACGGTTGTGAACAGGAATACACCTCTTCAGTTCCAGGAGATTAATTTTCACATACATGATTTGATATCTACAGACATTGTATCTGTCTACTGGATATCAGGGTGTTTATATCAGAGATATTTTCTCATTGCTTTGAAACAACATAAATTCACACCGTGTTTGCATATAGCCCTTTACATTTTATCTTATAATGAATGTAAAAATACGCATATGTTATACCGCCCCTTATGGGCAGTTTTTGTCTCCTCCTCCCGTCTCGCCCTGAATGGGCATGAGTGTCAATGTGATTTGATTTAACATTTAACACGAAGGTAGAGTGGGAGTTGTGCGAATGATGTTTTGTAACCTGTAGCTCTATCTCCTGTTTGAGTTCTTAATTCAGTAAGGTGTCTAGAAAGCCCTTATGTAACGTAGACAGCTGTAGTTTAAATATAGTCTCAGATGTTCCATTCTATCATCTACTCTAAGTGCACCCATAGTTCTTCATCGTTGTTCAGCCCAACAGGTTTCATTGTCTGGAGGTCGATGATCTATTTAGATTCCAGTGCCCTCAGTGCTCTTACTTTATCTCCACCCCGTTATTTCCACTCTAGTTGATCTATGAGAAAAAAGGACAATAGATCCCTATTGCTGTTATGGTGGGTTTTGAAATGGCGTGCCACAGGGTAGTTCTTATCTCTGTTAGTAATGGCACGCATGTGCTCTAAGATACGTTTTTTTGCCGGGTTGATGGTGCTCCCGATGTATCTTTTTGAGCCTGGGCAGACCAAACAGTATATTACAAACTCTGAATTGCAATTCAGAAATTTGGTAATAGTTCTGATAGGCCGAGGATCATTGGGTCTACCCTCATATTTGATTTTTTTCTGACTATACTTGCACGCTTTGCAGTGCATGCAAGGGTAGAAACCCTGAACAGATTTAGTTTTAGATGACTTTGGGGGATCCTCAAAGTGACTCCTCGTTAGATGATCACTGAGGGACTGACAGCGTCTATAAGTTATAGAAGGTTTCGGGGGTAACTTATTTTTCAAGACTATATCTGTTTTGAGGATATGCCAGTTGCTGTTAAAAATTTGGACCAATTCATTAGATCTCATGTTGTAGGTTGTAATCATTCTCGTCACTTTCTCAGATTCCATTGTTTTGTTTTTATTTTTATTTTGTAAGAGGTCCTTTCTATCTGTGAGCTCTACTCTCTTAGAGGCATCCGTTAACAATGTTCTCGAATAGCCTCTTTCCAAAAATCTAGAGACAGCTGCGTCCTGTGCCTGTAAGAAGTCACTGTGATCTGAACAGTTCCTCTTCAAGCGAAGCAGTTCACCAAAAGGAATATTCCTTATCATGCTTTTAGGGTGATGGCTTGCCGCATGGAGTACGGCATTGCCTGCCGTTGGTTTTCGGTAGAGTTTCGTTTTTATAGAGCCCCCTGCTATAAAGACCTCCAGGTCGAGATAGTGTACTGATCTGTCACTGATTGTGCTTGTGAGTCTTAAATTGAGACCGTTGTCGTTTAGTGTTGTGACATATTCCTCAGCCGAGGATCTGTCACCCCGCCACACCACAAACAGGTCATCAATATATTTTGTCCAGATCATGATATGATCCAACCATTTTTCATTGGTTCCCCCCCCCCCAGGCCACGTGCTTCTCCCACCAGCCCACGAAAAGATTCGCATAGCAGGGGGCGAAGCACGTGCCCATGGCGGTCCCCGTGGTTTGGCGATACATCACACCTGCAAACAGAAATATATTGTTATAGAGGCAAAACTCAGTGATTTTGAGAAGCATACGATTATGTTGGTGATATTGTATGTTTTTCTTCCCAAGAAACCAATCAATTGCTGAGAGTCCCTCTCGATGTCCAATACAGGTATATAAATTGGCGACATCTAGGGTAATTAGGAGCATATCCGTTTCCCACTTGATGCCGTCAATTAGCCTTAAAAAGTCTTGGGTATCCCTCACGAAGGAAGGCAGATCTTTTACAAAGGGGGATAAGTCATTGTCAATAAACATTGAAGTGGCTTCCATGAGACTTCCTATTGAGGAGACAATAGGTCTCCCCGGTGGATTTTTGATGTCTTTATGCACCTTTGGCAGGTGATAAAAGGTTGGAAATTTTGGATGCTCACAGTATAAATACTCAAATTCACTTTTATTGAGCATCCCTTCATCCCTCCACCCCTTCAACAGTGCATGGTATTCCAAGGTACATTTCTCAAAATCCTTTTTGTTGATTATCACATAGCAGTCTCTAGCCTGTAGTTGTTTTAAAGCCTCTTGTTTATACTTGGCTTTACTGAAAATCACAATGTTCCCCCCTTTGTCTGAGGGTTTTATTTTGATTGTAATGTCCTCCTTCAGTGATTTAATGGCTTGCCATTCCATTCGCGAGATATTCGAGTTTTGTCTTGTCAGTTCTGTATTTTTAGTTGTCAAAAAAATAAATATATATATATATATATTACCTACTGGCGATAGCCAGTAGGTATATATAGTTAGGATTTTTTCCCTATGGGATTTCTGAAAATTCTATGTCTAATAACTTTGGCGTTTGTGGACGGAATTGGCTGAAATTTTCAGGAAAATGGCACATTTTGTTTCTGAGCAGCCCCTGAAAATTTGGGGGGGGTTCTTCAAGGGGGGGCCGAGAAAAAAGGGGGGTCCCAAAACACGTTTTTCCCATTCATTTTTCCATAGGGCGGTTGGACTCACTTTTAGCCCGAACGGCTGAATGGATTTGCACGAAACTTGGCAAAATTGTAGGGACTGTTAGCCCGATGTGCCTTTGCTAGGTCTCAATATATGTGCTTCAGTGAATTTTGAGAAATTAACGTTTTAAACAAGATATATATCTGTAACAGCGCTCCGGGCAGCGCTCCGGTTCGCGTACTTTTCGCGTATCGGAACTTTGCGATGCGAAGCTGATTGGCTCTCTGGTGTCTGTCAACATTCTAAACAGTCCGGAGCGGCCGCCATCTTGTCTCTCGGTAGGATCGAGAGACAAGAGGAGGCCAAAACAAAGGGGGAAATAAAGGAAAGGGGGCATGGTAGACCCCTTCTGACCCCCTAGGATTGATGAGGGGGATATTATAGAGCCACGCGGGGCAAAACAATTTTTTTTAAAAAATTCCGATTTTTTCGCCGTAGAGACGCGTCCCGGTACGCGAACCGGGCAGCTAACCGGGCAGCTAACCGGGCAGCTAACCGGCAGCGTAACGGGAGTCTGAGGAGTAGCTGATTGGCTGTCAACATTGTAAACAGTCCGGAGCGGCCGCCATCTTGTCTCTCGGTAGGATCGAGAGACAAGAGGAGGCCAAAACAAAGGGGGAAATGAAGGAAAGGGGGCAAGGTAGACCCCTTCTGACCCCCTAGGATTGATGAGGGGGATATTATAGAGCCACGCGGGGCAAAAAAATTTTTTTAAAAAAATTCAGATTTTTTCGCCGTAGAGACGCGTCCCGGTACGCGAACCGGGCAGCTAACCGGGCAGCTAACCGGCAGCGTAACGGGAGTCTGAGGAGTAGCTGATTGGCTGTTAACATTGTAAACAGTCTGGAGATCGAGAGACAAGAGGTGGAAAAAAAAAAGGTGAAAATGAAGGAAAGGGGTAAGGTGAACCCCTAGGATTGATGAGGGGGCTATTAAAGTTGCCCGCGGGGCAAAAGAAAAAAATATTGCGATTTTTCGCGGTAGAGGTGCTTTCCGGTACGTTAACCGGGCAGCTAACTGGCAGCGTAATGGGAGTCCGACATATTGTGTTTTTGGAACGTTTGTGATATGTGCACGTGTGGATTTTGTCTAATTAAGGTAAAAAAAATATATATATATCTTTAAGCGTGCTCTGGCGCGCTTACGTTACGGGTTTGGTTTGCGCTGCAGAGACGATACGTCACGGTTATGCGATGCATCATGAGGCGTCTCACGGGCTACGTGATACGTCACGTAACAAAGAATATATTTTACAGCTATAGATATTAGCTTTTAAAAAACCAATGAAATTCACTGAAAAAACCATAGGTTATAGACCATATATAGTTAGGAATTTGCATTTACAAAACCTTGAAAATTCACTGAAAAAACCATAGGTTATAGACCATATATAGTTAGGGATTAGCATTTACAAAACCTTATTTTACTCGCACAAAACCATTGAAATTCCATATATAGTTAGTTGCACTAACTATATATCGCGCACCCGCAATCCATTGCTAATGATGTCACATATTACATCATTCATGACATGGTCAGTGACATCACTGATGACATCACTGATGACATCTCAAATGACATCACTGATGACATCACTGATGACATCTCAAATGACTTCACTGATGACATCACTGATGACAACACCCAGTGACTGTATGTTTCTGTAAAGTTAAAATATGTCTTACATATTGAAGAATGAGTGGATGTATAAGTGTCTGGATGAAGGATTTAGTAGGTGCATGACTGACTGTATGAGTGAGTGATTAAATGTGTCTCACTGAGTGCATGGGTTAGTGACTAAACTGTCTTAATTTGGCAATCATTATATATGTTGTTCTGTAAACTGCTGCATGTTTAAATCAGTAGCTATATGAGTAACTATATGGGTTATTGAATGGTTGCCCAAGTATTTGTATGGGAGACTGAGTATGTGTGTGGGTGGCTGGGAGGTGTATGACTCTGTGCATAGATGTGTGAGCAGTTGATTAACTAAATGTATGGGTTCAAAAGTGCATGTGGAAACAGCTGTATGGGCGGTCGACTGACTGCATGAGTGTATTAGTGAGTGAATGGATATCTCAGTGCTACATGTCAAAGTAAGTACATATGTAAAACACAGTCCATGTGAGAGTTGACATATATAAATAACTGAACATAAGAGCTAGTGAATGTGAGAGTGGCTGTATCGATCATTGTGAACTTGTATCAGGGATTGTATAAGAGAGTAAATATGTGTTAGTATATGTTTGAATAAGTAAGGTGTGTATAACTGTATAGTTGAGGAAATGGAGGTGTGATTAATCTTTTGCATGACTGAGTAGGTGTGTGAGTAACTCCATGGATAAGTGACAGTCTGTGAGTGTCTGTTTATACTGATTGTATCTAAGGTTATATTAGAGTCTGAAGATGTTCATTGTATTATCACATAAATGATATCATCAGTGATGTGATCAGTAATGTCAAATGAGATGTCAGTGATGTCATCAGTGATGTCATTTGAGATGTCATCAGTGATGTCATCAGTGATGTCACTGACCATGTCATGAATGATGTAATATGTGACATCATTAGCAATGGATTGCGGGTGCGCGATATATAGTTAGTGCAACTAACTATATATGGAATTTCAATGGTTTTGTGCGAGTAAAATAAGGTTTTGTAAATGCTAATCCCTAACTATATATGGTCTATAACCTATGGTTTTTTCAGTGAATATATATATATATATATATACAATGGGTGAGTAGCACACTTCACAATTCCCTGATAGATTGATTGATTGATTGATCATTTTAAATTAACAATAACACTTACAATGACCAGATTAAGTTATCCCCAGTAACTGTAACTGTGTGCCCTAAAGTAACTGTAACATGCATCCTCTCCATTCACTGCTAATTACTTCACATATTACATCACTCATGACAAGTTCTATAACATCATTGATAACATCACAACAGCATCTGAATTAACATCATTCATGACACACTGTGCACTGCACGTGTATTAAATGATACTGTCTCCTCCGTGTAAGTGAGGATGAGCCGGCACTCCAATAGCTGCTTTTTCAAATACTTTAATGCCAAACAAAGGTCGTGGAATTAAAATCAACAGGTTTCGGCTGAACGCCAGCCTTGTCCACATAATAAAGACACCATTATGATTTAGTTTATATATCCCTTTTCTATGTCTAATCCATTACCCCTCCTCTCACGCCAGTGCTCTAAACACAGACAAAGGACCAATAGGGTCCCCAAACCAGGACCTCCATCTTGGAATGTGTTTCATAATGTGCAAAGTAAATAATTAAAGTCTGCAATGAAGTCCACTGCCTATGTTGTCAAGACAAACTGATTTATTCAGTATGTAAATATATCAAAACTCAGCTGCATTTTTTTACTAATCTGGGATTGTGGTACGAGAACAGACAATGATTGCATTTAGTTTTTAAAGTATGGACTTATACTTGTATAGGTTGTGAACAAGTATCAGAAAAAAGAGGGCCAGGAGCAAAGAAGCAAGGTTTAAAAAAACACAAGGACTGTGGGGACCAGGGATCGGAAGACTGGTGCTAGGTAGACCAGACCCAGAGTGAGAAAGACTAGGGTAGCAGCAGCTGGAGGATCAGAAGTAGATGCAATGGCAAGCAGAGTCAGAGCAACAAGTGCTTAGAGGCATGGTGGTACCACAACCATGGAGTCCGAGGACATCAAAGCACACTGGCATACCAGGACAAGGAGGAACAAGGTGCAGATGAAAAAGGATGACCAGAACCAGGAGGGGGCAGTATGTCAGGATTCAGGATTACAATAATGGGTGACTAAGTACAGGGTGACCAGAACAAAGAAGATCAGGAATAGTTAGTGCAGAACAAGGGTGACAAAGAGCAGGGGAATTAGGAGAACTAGGGCCAGGAGTACCATGACCAGGTGGAGGAGGACAGTAGAATTAATCAGATCAGGAGCAGGTACGCTAAGACCATTAGGGCCAGGGACTAGATGGAGCTCTAGAAGTGTAAGGATGGGCACAAACAAGGTTAGGATGACGGGGCTCAGACCTAAGGGAACCGGAACCTTGAGAACAAAGGATATGGAGTGTCATTACTGTGAGAAGTTGGCCTGATATATGATGTTCACTAGTTCTAGTGACCACCTTGTATCAGTCCAAACAACCCTTATGATGATCGGTTGTAAGTCAACTTTATAGACCAGCTATCCTATTGGTAGCGTGGACAAAGCAGTCTTAGGCTAAACTCTGTAAAGGCATGTGAAGCAAGCTGTTTTACCATATATATCCTCTCCTTGAATACCAAATGAAAGGACACCACACAGATATATATTGAAAAAATATATATATTTATTTACTACAAGTATTCCCTATACTCTTTATGAGCACAGAAGCAAATGCGTTAAAAAAAACAGGGTTTAAATATACAAAAGTTGCACAATATGGATAGGCCCTGGTGGCCACTCAAACCATATACTAAAATAGTGGTATAAGAACCACGTATCTGAAAGGAAGAAGGCCTAGGGCCTTGAGAATCACTGGGCCTGCAAGGAGCTAACAAACGTTAGTGACCAGGAGGCCCACGGAATGCGTGTGCAGTGCTGAAAATTGCGTAAAAGTCACAAAGTTAAAAAAAAGGGAACCTTCTGGATGACCTAGAACCTAGCAACTTGGAACTTAGACACTAGAGGTGTATTTCTACACAGGAGCACTGGAGTGCCAGAGTTACCTCACCCACAGGAAGCAGGTGCATATGTCTCAAAGTGTGTCGGGTTTCGTCGTGCTGTTCTATGGAGCCTGGAGATGAAGATGCTGCAGGCGGGTCGTCGAGGAGAGTTCCGGTGGATCCAAGGGTGAAGAGGAGAAGACCTGAAAGCAGAGGGGACAATGTTCAAAGTCACTAGCCAGTGACTGGCGAGGAACCAGGAAGGAACCAGGCGTTGTCGGGTGCAAACAGGTGAAGAGGAGTAGCTTGTCTCTGAAACCACGTGAACACGAAGAGGTCGAGGACGTCCAGGAGTCGATCACGAGCTCTCCCACTCAGGTTCTAGCTGATGGCGGTGTTGGCGACTTGATTGAAGCAAACAGGCCTTGGCTAATGCAAGCCACGCAGGAGTCGAAGAAAGCTTGTTACTCGGACCAGCAAGGTCAGAGGGGCTGCTCCGTTTTACAGGAGCGAGGGCCAGTCTGGAGCAACCAGACCAGCGGTGTTGATTGTAGATTTTGACGCCAAGATGGCCACTAGCCAATGGACCAGTGACCGGGATGACGCGTCGAGTGGCAAAATGCACAAGGGCCCCATGCAGATCGTGGAGATGCTGGAGGGCTGCCATTCGGTGCAGATGCCGCTCGGTGGTGGAGCTTCTCAAACCCCAAAGCACAGCATTGAGGATGCCTCGGGTGCTGCGCAGTCAGCTTCTTGTGGATCTTCCACGATGGCCGGTCCCACGTCTCTGGGTGCCTCCACTGGTCTCTTCTTTTCTTGTTGGGTTCTGGGCTCGGGCTCCGGTGGGAGGCAGCGACAAAGCAGACGTTGAGTTGCTGGATGGTGCCTGTATTCACAGGGTGATCACTCCTTGGCCACAAGGGAGATGCTCTTCAGTCTTCTGTGCAGCAGAACGTCGAAGTCCAGTATTCTTCTTATTTTCAAGTCGAGTTCAGGATGATCTGAAGTCTTAGGACACAGCTCGTACTCTTAAACCAAATCTAGGGGCCGGATCACCTGCTAGGTCCCTCCTCTGGGTGGGACCAGGAAGGGGGGTGGTTACACCCCCTTTCCTTTGTCCAGATTGGGGCCAGGACTGGGGCTGGAAATCCCCAGCTCAGGTTTGAACTGGCATATGCACAGGGACACCTTGTGTGCCCCAGGCATGTCTCATTCTATTCAGCCCTCCCTAACCCACTACACAAAATCCTGTCTGGGGTGGTGCAAGCACCTCCCCTGACAGGAAACCCTTTGTCCAGGCCTCCCAAGCTGGAAGGACTCCCAGCAGCAGGAGGTCAGACTAGTGTCTGTGGTGGCAGCATCCATTTTGTGATGCTGAGGCTCATGTTTAACTTTACCCGGGTTTCAAGTTAGGTGCATGTCGTCTCCCTCTAGAAGGGTGGAATGCTACCCCCGTCGCCAGAATTGGCGAGGGGGTAGTATTCCAAGTCGTATGTTTTGATAAAGCCAAACCAAAGATAGCATTTAACCGTGAGGTTCATAATGCACATAAGAGTATATGGTATGGCAATATCATGAAACAGCTAAAGGACGTGGTTCCGAAAGCTGCAGACAGGCTCAGCTCATGCCAGAGCACCATCTCACATGAAACCAAGCACTCTGCCTACAGGATTGTCGAGGCCTGCCATAGGAGTGACTTATAGGTTACCATGTGTCCATATATGTTAGATATAGATATACTATATCTAAGTAAGAGGTGATTACACCAACTTACCCCAGCTGAGTGATCAGCCAGTTGTGTCAAATATGGAGGCCAGGCCAGGGGTGGCATAATACATGCTGCAGCCCCTGGTAGGCCTTGGATACACCTATGCCCTGGGTACCTAGGGTACACTGTTACAGGAGCCTATAAGGTGGTCCAGTATCCTATTGTGTATGTACCTAAGGTACATGGAGTCCATTTTAAGGAAAGAACAATTAGCCTGGGGCCCTGAATAGCAGGATCCCAGGCCAACTAAGTCAAAAACCAGCTAAACACTAGGCAAAAAGTTTGGGGGTAACCATAGTCAGATATCCACCTTCCTACAATGACAACTGGAGATGGGAGTACAAAGAGGACCAGACCAGGACCAAGAGGACCAGGCCAACTTCAAGATTAACCAATAAGGAGAACTGGGACCAGCCAGGGGCATTAGGATAAATCAAACAAAAAGGGCTAGGAATTCCAGAGCTAGGAGGGCCAGGATAAGAGAGGCAGGTGGAGAAGAACTCAGCAGATAGGCAGAATTTGGGAGGGCAGGTTCAGTAGTCCCTGCTCAAGTAGGTCCAGGAGAAGCATATAAAAAGAAGAGCTAGGAACAAGTAGGGACAGGAAGACCAGGGCAAGGAAAGACTAGAATAAATAGCACAATATTCAGGAACCCTATACCATATTGAATGGGCTACTGGTCCAGGGCCAGTAAAGGAAGAACAAAACAACCCAGAAAAGGAGGACATAGAACAGGACCAAGAGGAAGACCAACACCAGAAGGCATTGAAGGACCAGAAAGAGAAAGAAAAATGCTGGGAGCAGTAGGAACCTTACATGATTATAGACCACATGCATTAAGATATCCCTTTTGTTAATGGTTCCTAATCATGCTTCTTATGCTATCAACCCCTAGACATCCCAACTTTTTTAAAACACTTATAAAATCGATCCTAAGTATTTGTTGAAAAATCAAAGCATACAAAGTGAATAAAAATGAAGATTGTTATCATTTGAGCTCTGTTTGTTTGCAGATGCAGTCTGATGCTAGCACAGTGGTCTGAGGGAGTGTGAGAAGGTGGCCTGGTATATGCTGTCCACTAATTAAAGTGGGCACCTTTCACCAGTCCAAACAACCCTTATGGTGATTTAAGAGGTCAAAGATAACCTTAGAAAGCTATCCAAGTGGTAGCTGTGAAGAGCAGCCTTCCCGCTTAGTCTTGAAGGAATGTTAAGCAGCTTGTTTTAGCAGAATGCAACCTTATAGTATTGGTTAAATGAAAGGACAACCACACAGTAGTTATACAAATATGCATTTATTATTATAACACTTTCTAGTACGACACAGTACCCTCTAGCACAGAAACAGTTGCAAGTAGCACTAATAAACAGTGGGCTACAGGGGGAGACCAACCCATATGCTAAAATAGTGGTATAAGAACCACAACTCGAGTCAAGACAATGTCTAGAGTACGTAGAATCACTGGGACCCCAAGGAACCACCCAAGGTGAGTAAGTAGGGACCCCATGTAGGACGGGTGCAGTATGGGAAACACACCTGCGTGCTTCTTACAATTCTATGGGGATGTCGCAGTTGAAGTTTTAAAGTTTAAGAACCCTTCCAGATGGTCTTTGAAGAAACCCAGTGAAAGTTAGGAGGTTGGAGAGCCACCCCACCCTTCAATACTGCAGTACCAGATGTACCTATCCCAGGGGAGCCGGGTGCATAGGTCTGAATTGGCATCAGAAACCGCCATCGATCCCTATGGAGGACTTCGAAGAAGAGCCACTGCTGGGAAGGAAAAACGTGTCCGATGGAATCTAAAGGGGGATTCTTATTAAAGAGTACCTGGAAGCACAGAGGACAGAGTCTGGGTCACTCAGGAGTGACCAGGGGCTCGGTAGACAAATGGCCATCGATGTAGGGTGCTTCAAGTGCATTGAGGGGGTTCTTCACTCTACAGCCACTGGGACAAGGAGATGTTGAGGACAACCAGGAGCTGGATATGAGCTCTCACATGGAGGAGGTTGAGTGCTGAGGGGTTGGTGTCTGGCGCAAGCACCAAAAAACCTTGGCAACGGCAAACCATGAAGAAGGTCAAAAAAGGTTACGGTTCGGACCAGCAAGGTCCAAGAGACTCACCAGTGCAAGGGGAGTTAGGATAAGCTTGGAGAAACCAGGAGAACCCAAGCAAAGTAAAGTTTACCCTCAAGTGGACTCCCAGGCCGGAGGCACAGGAGTCGCAAGAGGACCTTGAGCACTTTCACAAAGTAGCAGCAGATGGACCACTTGGTGTGAGGAGGCCAGAGTTGTTGTAGGAAATGGTGCCAAAGGTTGGGGCTATATGGAGCCCAATGCACTTGCTCTGGAAATGATAACAAGCATATGCAAATGCAAATGAACACAGTGCAAATGGGTACAGATATTGCAGCCCACTCAAGGGATTCTGATCTCAAACTCAGTGAGAGGGCAGCTCAGACATTGAGAGATGTAGAAACCCACCTGCTGTGTTGCTGGAGCCTTGGAAGTCCATGGGAGATCAGGAGCAGCAGACCAGTCAATTGTGATGTGGTGCTTGCGGGTGCAGGGAGAGACTCCTTCACTCCAAGGAGATATCTTTGGTTGTCCTTGATGCTCCACAGGTTCTGCATGGAGCCTGTATGGTGCACTGAGACAGACAATGCTTTGGACGGAGTTGGGGACGAAGTCGGGCCCAAACAAAATCCAGCGAAGTCCAGAGGGTCCAGACGGTCAACGTTCAGTGGTCTCTCGTTCAAAATCTTGTCCACATAGAACCTAGGGTCCTACAGCCAGGTAAGCCCTTTTGTACCCATGGAAGATGGTTGGAAAAATTCAGAAGACCCTCCCAGGGGAGGGTCTGGACAGTGGGTAGGATACTCCCCTGTCCTTTGTCCAGTTTTGTGCCAGAGCAGGAGCCAACAGCTCCCAGGACTGGTTTGAACTGGACAATGCACAGGTCCTCCATATGTGCCCCTAATGCAGACTTTTGGTCGCTGGTAAGCGCACCCACCTAATAAACTAAATTCTGCCTAGGAGGCAGTCACACCTCCCTGTGACATGATGCCTATTGTTCCACCTTCCTCTGCTTGAGCTTGGCTCAGCAGCAGGAGGGCAGAAATGTGTCTCCGGTCGGCAGAAACCATTTTGTTTGGACTAGAAGGTTGGTACTGGGAACACCAGGGACCCAAAGAAGCTCACTTCTGAAGGGTGGAATCATACCTCCCATACCGGTTAATGGTGTGGGAGTATGATGCCAACATGGTTGATACCAAACACGATAGGGTTACTTTTCAGCCATTTTAGAGTTTGTCAGTACACGGCCACATAATGCCACTCTATAGGTCGTAAACGGCTGATACACTGACAACCTGGGAGAATGGACTCCGTAGGCTACAGGGGTGTTCTGCTCATGCAGTGCCATCCTCTCACTTAGAACCAAGTACCCTGCCTTCAGGATTGTTAAGGCCTGCTATAGGGGTGACTTATAGGTTTTAAGTGCAGTGACCCTTGGATATGGCAAACCTATATCTAAAGTAAGAGGTGCATGCACCATCTTACACAGGCTGCAATGGCAGGCCTGTAGTTCGATTTTGCATGGCCTCTCATGGGTGGCATAATACATGCTTTGGCCCATGGGAGGACTCTGCAGTACCTATGCCCTGGGTACATGGGTACCATATACTAGGGACTGACAAGGTTACCCCAGTATTCAATGTGGAGTGTACCTAAGTACATTACATACCAGTTTAGGGAGAAAGCAGATAGACTGGAGTCTTGAGTAGCAAGATCCCAGTCAGATTAGTCAAAAACAATATCACGCGAAGCAAAAAGTGGGGGTTACCATAAGAAGCAGGGCCTACTTTCCTACAGGGAGACTCCAAAAAAAGAGAGTCTGAAGCTTGGCAGATGGGTCTAAAGGTGGATGGATGTAAAGGATTGTGGTAGATGGGTAAACAGATATGCAATCTGTGCAAGATGGCAGAAAGTGTTTCTGACTCTCTGAGGGCTAAAATCAGAAAAATGGTCATTTGCTACAAAAGGGATCAATGGCAATCAGCCAAGGGAAGCTGAGGATCATAAGTATGTTCTGGTGATCAGAAGGGGGTGGCTTCAGATAGATAGGATCAGTTGGATCACAGTGTCAAAAGGCCTCTGATTGCTAGCTGTAATAGCACTGACAACGAAAGCCAGTAGCGGTAACAACAGCACTAGATGAGTGGTCTGCGAAACTCTGAGATTAAGTTGATGGGTGGTTTAGGTCTGCATGCAACCAAAGTGTTTGTAAGACCAGCAAATGGGCTCTTATTCTTATGCCACAACAGAGTAGAGGGAAAAGGAGGTTTTACTAAAGACCAGGTCGTCCTCCTAGGTACAATTACAAAAATGAAGCCAGTGTCTGGGTTCAGGGACCTGTCTTGTGTGTGGGCTATCTACCAGCAGTGTGTAGGTGTAGCCATTCAGAAAAAAAAGAATTTTTCTTTCTTGTTATCCCCTCACTCACCGGAGTTTCCTCACGGTGACATGCTTCATCATCGGGGTCATCCCAGTTCTCTACGAAAAGGGGCGTGCTGCGACTATCGAGCTACGAAGGAGCACTATGAAGTGAAGGACTATGTGTGGTGAGAGTAAGTGGAGTGGATGTATGTGTGAGTGTTAAAAATACCGTGCTAGTGGGCCTCAATGTTTTATTCTGCTCCTAGACCGGTATGTTAAAAGTGGGGTTTGTACTGTGGACCAACCTGTGATGTGGGTTGGTTCAGTATCTGGTCCACGGTGAGTGAGGGGATAACAAGAAAGAAAAAATATTTTCTTTCTGAATGGCTACACCTACACACTGCTGGTAGATAGCCCACACACAAGACAGGTCCCTGAACCCAGACACTGGCTTCATTTTTGCTCTTATTCTTATGACCATTAGAGCAGTGTGTGTGATTCCCAGGCCTTTGTGGTGACACTCCATGTGTGTGTTGGTGCGTGCATGCATGCTGAATATGTAGCAAACATTTAATGATAAGATTCTATGTGTGGTGAAAGTCTGAGTGCTGGGACCAGGGGAGCATGCCTGTGACTAGAGGGTGGAGACCCAGACCCTGAAGTGAAAAGGGATTGAGAAAGGGCTAACCAAAGAAATTCAGTGAGGTCCTTCATTCTATTCTTGTTTCATATACTTCTGCTTGGAGGCAGCACAATTTCTACCTGCTGTGACAGCCATCATTTTGCATAAAGGCTGTGTCTGCGCTGTAGCCAAAAAATTACATTTGAAAGAGAACCAGCCCAAACCAGTTCTCAAATCTTAGACAGTGGATACACATCCTCTGTCTGGTAAATGAGTACAAATGTGTGACTGTAAATTGATTGATCCATGGGTCCCAAGAATGGAAGCAACAAAAGACTCTGATTATTCACAGCGTCTTATTATTGCCTACAATATTTGTGATAACGTCAACAAATACAATATCACTCTTACTTTTTTTTGCTCTGTGTCTTTGATGCTTACATTTCTTTCTCAGATTTACTGAGAATATTCCTTAAGATTCCTATGACATTCAGTTAAATTAGGTATTGGCACATTCCTTTCCCGACTAGAATACTATTGTGCTGCCTTATGAGTTACTACTATTTCGTTGCCAATTACATCTAAGCTGATTTTAAAACTAACTTGCATAAGGAGTTGGATGCACTCCCTGTTTGCAGTCCTGCCTGGTGGTAAGTGTCTGTTTAAATCTGAGATAGACACATAGGCACTGCAGCCAGGTAAATGGTGAAGTTTTTCAGCTATAGTCATGCCTACTTGTGAGATTGTGCACACTGTCTGCTATTTAGCCAGCTGCCAGGTCAAAGCAGCCTTTGTGTGTGGTTTTACATTGCCATTTAAAACTGGCAAAATAAACATTTTGCATCGCCTAAAGCTTTATGGTAAAGTTGGATTTTAATTCACAATACAAAAATAAAATTTTCAGAAAGTTGGCATTTTCTTTTCCAAACCTTTTGGTGCCTGCAGTTTGTTTCCTGGGTCACATGACTGGGTGTAGCTTGCAGTTGGTCTTTGTGTATTACTCCCAGACAGTGGGACATATGTAACAGGTGTTGTCAGGATGGGCCATATTTGTCAGGATGAGGGGGTGGAACTGTCACCTACCCCACTGGTACATCACAAAGACAGTGCCTCAGCGCACTCCGAAAGGGTTTGACACTAGTTTTCAGTGCCCCTAGACAAGATGGGGACAGGCCAGTGAGGAAGGAAATTCCATACACCACTGTAGGGCTGGGATTGTAGATCCTTCCTGTATGCCATGCCACTGCGGTATCCAACAGTTCACGGACTTCTCGCTTGCCACGGAAAGTGATGTACTGCCTCTTCTCCAGTCCCTTAAATCGGACTCTCCCTCTGACCCCTGCCCCGCCCGGGTACTCTCAGAAGTGGCTAGTATTGTTTGTAGTGAGGTCACAGAGATAGTGACTCTCTCTCTATCCTCAGTAGAGGTTCCTCTAAGTTGGAATCAGGCAAAGCTTCTGCCGCTTCTGAAAAAACCAGGGCTGGATGCTACTGTTCTTGGGAACTATCGTCCAATATCCCTTTTGCCAGCGCTGGCCAAAATATGTGAGAAAGTGGTATTTCGTCAACTGGAGAGCTTTGTTGAGACCTCCAATGCTCTACATCCAGCTCAATCAGGCTTTAGGGTAGCCTATAGCACGGAAACAGCACTGGTTGAGATGGCGGAGTCGATTCGGGAGTGTTTGGACGGAGGCGGCAGAGCGGTTCTGATCTTGTTGGACCTCTCTGCCGCGTTCGATACCGTTCCTTACGAGCTCCTCCTCGCCAGGCTGTCTGCTATTGGCATTGGTGGAAGTGTCCTGGCCTGGCTGTCCTCATTTCTATTAGATAGAACACAACAGGTCTGGATGCCGCCTCATGCCTCAGAGCCCAAACCACTCCTCACTGGGGTCCCACAGGGATCCACGCTTAGTCCCCTACTGTTCAATATTTACATCACCCCCCTGGTAAACCTAGCAGAACAGTACGGGGCTAAGATTATAGGGTATGCGGATGATACACAGCTGTTGTTTACCTGGCCGAGGATCATCTGGACACTTCTATAGTCCAGCTATGTTTGTCCTCAGTCTTTTGCTGGCTAACTTTGGCTCAGCTGAAATGTAATGAGGACAAATCCGAGGTCCTCTTCTATGGCTCTTTCCCTCCCAATTTTAAAAACTTGCTGTGGCCCTTGAATATCCCCAGCCCTAAGGTGATGGGTGGCCCCGCAAAAAATCTTGGCATATGGTTCGGTGAGGACCTTAGATTTGAGGACCACATAAAGAAACTATCTGGGACATGCTTTGCTACTCTGAGAATGTTACGAAGATTTTTTCCACTGCTTCCCAGAGAAGCAAAGGAGACCATCGCTCGCGCTCTCATTCTAGCAAGGCTGGATTACGCGAACGATCTGTTCAGCGGCATCCCCGCTTATCTGGTTAAACGCTTGCAGGTTATCCAGAACGCCGCTGTCCGTCTCTTATTTAATGTTCCAAGATGGCAGAGAGTTAGCGCCCAGCTGTGTAGCCTTCATTGGCTGCCAGTGTCTCAACGCATCTTGTTCAAATCCTTAGTGCTCTCGTTTAGAGCAACCCATGATCAAGGACCTGCCCACCTGAAGAAGAGATTCACCCTATATGCTCCCACGCGAGCCCTCAGATCATCCTCTTTGTTCAAGATGACTCTCCCTCGCTTTAAGCGAACTAGGCTAGGGGGCCAGTCCATAGCTGTAGTGGCTGCCCGAGCATGGAATGCTCTTCCCCTCCACTTGCGCTCCACTCAAAGTGTAGCCCAGTTTAAGAAACATTTGAAAACCCATTTATTCAGGAGTGTGATATAAGCTGATCTCCGTCTGTTTTTCCTCTGCTTTTTTCCATCGCGCCAGGATACTTACAAGTATTAGAGCGCGCTATAAAATGGTTTATACATACTTACATACATACATACATACCCTTAGAATAATACTAACGTGCCTAATGCCTATCAATTTCAAAAATTTTGTTTTTCATCCAAGTGGAAAACATTTTTGGGGGGAAATTTAGTTTATTTATCCAAAACTAAAGTCCTGCATTCTATGTCAAAACGTGCATCTTCATAAACTTGCTAAGTAATTAAATGTTCACAGTGCGTTCAGATCTTATATTTCATTGTAATACATGGATAATTATTGGTGATATTGTTTGCTTTGTGACAGAGAGTGCTTGCTGTGACTCGTCCATCCATATTTACCTTCACTCGTCCCCTTAATCATTTATGCATTCTCAAATTCACACACTCGCCCAAACACAAACATACAAACAGTGATCTATAACAAAGCCTTTTGATTACTGAACAAAAACCACTTCCATTGACCTTGTCAATACTTAAGTGTGAGGTGTGAGAAGTGTGGCTCACTGGTTAGAGCAGGCAGACCCTGAAGCAGAGGTCAGACCCAGGACCAGGGTTCGATTCCCGACGCGGCAGGGTCTTGAGCTCAAATGTCCATGGACTCGATAATTCTCGCTTCGGTGCCTGACCTAATCATGGGTTCACACTCTGCAACTCTGGGCATTAAGCTTGCTTAATCTCCACAACGGCCCCCCGCGGCGGGATGCCTGGCTTTCACCTTGGGGATGCCCTGTAGGGGCTATCTCACAGGGAAAAGCCAGGACGGGTTCCCAAGGCAAGCGCAGAGATACCCCTTCGGGGGTCGATTCTGGCGCTATATAAGAAATGCAATAATTAAGTAAAGAGTTGATGATGCCTGTAGTAAATTGTGACTCAGAAGTGACTGTACTGAGCAACATCTAAAAAAACATATGCGTAAACATGCTTTTCTCTTTAAAAATATTATCAATTCAAGTACAACATTCTTACTTCTCCTATGGAGTGTCCGGGTGAAGGGAGATAGCACAGCTGAAACACACACTATTCTAGTTCGGTTAGTATGGTTCGAATGCAAACAGCAGGAATTAGCAGAAAGACAAGCTAAGACTGTAAAATTGTAGGATGCCTAAGCAACAAATTTGTCTTTTAAATGTGCCACCTCATCTGGGCAATCATTGTAATCAGGGGCATGGCTTCCATTGGTGCAGCGGGTGCAGTGGCACCGATGCCTAAGGGGCCCACTGAACCCGCATTGTTGTTGTATTTTTTAAACCAAAGTTTAGTCGGGGATGGGACTCTTTCAGCATAGCCCACGGCACACTGGCTACACTACTAATTGCGATTCACAGCCCATCACTTGTTTTACTTGTGTCCCAGTCAGACAAATTCGGAAGGAAATAAAAGAGTAAAATATGGTTCGCGATTGTATGGGTCATCTAATCTCGTCTCAGCCGCGGCCGTGGAGGGAGTTGCGGTGAGGCAGGGAGGCGGGGTGGGGGAGGGGCAGGGTGGGGGGTGCTAAAAACCGGCATATGGATAATTAGAGGTAAGTAAACAATTTAATTAATAAAACGAATTTCGTGATGCAGTGCACACAACGAAATTCGTTGTATTTATTTATATGTTTACTTACCTGTTAATGTCCGTAATCCATACAGTACAACCCCCCACCCTGCCCCTCCCCCTCCCTATGTCACCAACCTGCAAGTTACACCTACCACCGGCCGTGGCTGTTAAATTGTTTACTTACCTCCAATTCTCCATATGCCGGATTTTAGCACCACCCAGCCTGCCCCTTCCCCGCCCCGCCTCCCTGCCACACCGCAACTTCCTCCACAGGCCGTGGCTGTCTCATCTGTGTCCAACAGTGCCATTGCAATTTAAAGCTGAAAAAACCACATGTATGTTGAACCTGCTGAAACTGTTATCTAAACCGGCTTTATGGCAATCTAGCAGCGTCATGACTGGCTGGGCTGACAGGTCAGTGTGGGAGATTATGATTTTGGCTGTTTGGCGGTCTCTTTTATGATCAGGTGAGCTCATTTCTGGTTTTTATTTCCATAAGATTACCACAAACATCATCTGAAGCAAGCCCAAAAGCACGCAGTCTCCCATCCCTTGCAAAGAACGTACACAACGCGTCTTCATAAGTTCACAACTGTCCCTATATACAAGATATTGGCCACTATTTGATTTGCTGCTGGTGGACACCTTTATTTTGGTGCCCGGGCCTATTTTCTAACCCTGTCCGACCCTGTGTCTAAACCTAAACCAACTTCTTTAGGAAAGACATACTGATGTAGCCACCATACAGATACTTCTGATGCGTTAAAAAAAGTATGAACTGTGGACCATATTTATTAAGGGGGGTATTGCTTTTGCATCTCGCAACGGGGTGAAAAAGCGACACAACCCTTGGGATGTGATTTATCAAGCCACCCAAGGCCACCTTGTGTGGCTATGAATGGCTTAATAAATCCAGAGTAATGCAACACACCTCAAATATCTGCATCAGGACGGCATCCATGGGTGGTGGTGGGTGTTCCCATGCAAACACCCTGTATTCTGACGCATTCCCAGATTTACCATAAGTGGTAGACTTGGGAATGCAGCAAAACTCCTACGCCTTCCCAGGTGAGGTGTAACAAGGAGAAATATGTTTATTTTGCCTCACATTTTTCCTCTTTCTATATGTGCTGCATTCTTCACCATGGTGCAAGAGTGACTGCATTGGCGCTAGGCAGCACATTGTACGCAAGCGCTGGGAAAAGGCAGGAATGCCCCATACAGTGTTTATAATGGCCACATTGCTGCCCTTTCCATGTCACACAGAACAGTACAGCAGAACACTGTAACTTGATGCTCTGGGTGACACACTGATGAATTTGGCCCTGGGTATGGAGCTCTATTAATTAAAGGCACTGACTAGACAACACACTTAATAGGAGTGATATGGAAACTTACAGGCTCGTAATGCATATTGAACAGAACTGAAGCATACATGAAACATTAGAAGAAGAGTGTCTCTATTTCCCCAAAATGTTTTTTTTTTACCCTAGATTGCCATGAGGCCTCTTTATGTAAACTAGAAAGAGCAATGTTCTCAGAGTCTTGGAAGAAAGACGGGGGATTGTATGGAAGGGTGAGGACAAATAGTACAAAGAGCAGTCTGAACGTTTCTTGCTCTGTCAGGGCAGCAATATACCACTGTGTCTCACTCTCACATGTGCAAGGGGCACTTGCTCAAGTATAAGCCTCATCCGCCTAGATGTTGCCAAACTGATGGTTGTCCTCCTTTGCTAGCTTGAGAGGGGCTTGGGCAGTGAACCAGTGCTCAAAATTCTGTCTCTTTTGGCCTAGCAGGAGTAGGGGTCAATATGGGCCTTTAATCGTTGTGCAGCTTCAAGCTCTTGGTGGCAACTTTGATTGCTCCTCCATTTGTTTCCTGGAGCATTATGCCTGCATTTAAAACGCCACATTACTCCTGCTCATGTCACCAACCTCCATTCGTTTTCCACCTAATAGTTCACGCATTTGGTATCATTGTCCTCATCTGGCACTATCTTTGCATCATGCATCTTGAAGTGTGGATTACTGAGTCTTCTATGATTACCCCCTTTTCTTGTAAACACGTCTTTGCCCTCTGACTAGGTTGATACAGTCTACATTCCGAAATAGGTTGGTTCACTTTCAATAGAGCTATGTATACCTTGTTTTTTATTGGTTTTGACCTAAGGAAACTGACCACTTCCAAATAATACGCCATATTTCTAACCCTCTCCTCAATATCTCATATGCTGCAATATAGGCATCTTATGTGCCGCAACATTTACCACTCCACATTTGGACCACATCTTTGAACCTCGCACATCTCACCTAACACTTCCTTTACAGGCTAAACAACATCCAACACCCATTCAAACAATTGCTTTGAAAGGGCACCAGGAACCTGTTGCAAAAAACAAAACATTGTGGCCTCATCATGGGTGTGCCACATTACAATGAAACAAAGCATTTAAACAGTCCTCAGGCATACTCGATCACCACTAATGGTAGGCGGTCACAATAATCACCATAAAATTATTTCAGCATTATTATGTATGTTTGAAACACACTGTGGTATATTACAAGAAGCATATAATAGCAATTAGAACATTGGAATGTTGAGCGCTCGATTGAAGACAACGGAGTGCTTCGAGCTTCTGATGGCTGGGTAGAATCCTGGGGAGTAACATTCTAATGCTTTTCATTTCACAGCTGTTGCTGTGAACAAAGGCCTCTCGGAGCCCCAGGGTATCTATAACCCCTTGGGCTCCGAGAGTACTTTGGTTTTACAAATTAGAACATTCTCCCCTCTAGGGGATGCATGTTCTAATAGCCTTAGAGCCCTCCGTAGCGGGCACTACAAGCCATTAAAAGCCTGCTCCCTTGTTAAAGGCCCTCGCCTTCGGCTCTGACCTTTAACGTCAGTGCAGGCCTTTATTGGCCAGAAGAGGCCGCTACGGAGGTCTCTTAGGCTATATTATAATGTTTTACAACATTATTTTTTTGTGCTAGCTTATCTATTGAACAATTTTGTGTGATACCACCTGGCACAATATGTGAAACAGGTGTAGTTACTACTAGCTTATTTACTGATTTATTAATGACCATACTGCTAGGGTAGTGGCACACAATACATTGGGCACTGCTTCAGTGATGGGGCACAAATATGTGTCAGATACACATCTAAGGGCAAATGTACTAAAAAGTGATCCCACGCAGGGCAGCAACCAATGTTACAGGCTGTGCTGCATCTACGAAAAAGAGCAGAGAAGCATGATATTTACTAAGAAATTACACAGTTTCGTTCCCCTTACATAAGCACAATTTTGGCTGCACTGCGCCACATACACATTCTTGCACCATAGTGCAAAAGCATGTGCGTAATGCTTAATATAGGTTTTGTACTGGGAAAGTAACCTTCCAGTACAAAATACTATGGGGCCCATTATGATCGCGGACGGACTTGAGTCCGTCCGCGATCACCGAGGAGGAGGGAACCTCCGCATGGCCTGCGGAGTTCCCTCCTGTCCAATTAGGATGTGACCACCACCCTGGCGGTCACATCCTCTATTTTTAACATTGCCGCGGGTGCGGCTTCAAGCTGCACCCGCCGCAATGTTAAAAAGTGCATACATTGCATTTGTATGCAGAAAGCGGCAGGCACCGCGCGGTGCCTGCCGATTTCTGCATACCAATGCAGGGGGGTACCATAGGTAACCCCCATGTGCACCCCCCAGCCCCCTTCACCCAGGGGACCCGCTACGGGCCCCCGAGGTGAAGATCCGCATGCTTTTCCTCGGCGGAGAACCCGCCGAGAAAAAGTATTTTTCTTCAGCCATCCTAATATGTCTGGCGGTGTCTGAGAGACACCGCCACCATATTAGGCCTTTTCCGACACAGTTGTAAGCCAACCACGGCGGAAAAGCGGCGGACTGAAACCTGGACCCACCAGCCATCCTAATGTGGCGGTGGGTCTTTGGTGGGTCCGCAGAGGATTTTCCGCATCCTCCAGGCCGGCGGTGACTTTCGCCGGCCCGGAGGATGCGGAAAATCCTCCATCCTAATGAGCCCCTATGTTTAGACAAAGTAAAACAGTGTTCTAACATTGTATCTGCTCTGCACATTATGAGACATATGCGAATGTAGATAACTTTATAGAAAATAAAATGTTTTTCACACCTCATGCCTGTCTTGAGGGGACATAATTTTTTGTTGCTAATCCCTTTATACGTTTTTTTAGTAAATGCTCCTTTGCATCAAAATTCAGGGGTGATAGCAAGGGATTAGCCATGAACCACCCAGGGTACTTCCCCTCGATGTAAAATAGTGGAAAGTAGCGCTTAGTGCTACTTCATTTTATAAAGCTACTTTACAGTGAAAAACAAGTTTTGTGCTGGAAAGTAAGGGCCTCATTTATGAAGAATTATCTTAGGGCAGTGCCGTAAATCTTCTTGATGAGCTGACCTACGCCAAAGAGAAAGGGCAGGAATGCAATGTATTTATGAAATACAGTGCACTCCTGTCCTTTTCCTCTGCGGAGGCGCACAATTTGCTGCCTAGCTCCAAAGTAGGCACCCTTGCACTGTGGTGCAAGGCTGCCTCCACTGTAGGCAGGATTAGTTTTGTGCAGGTAGTGCCACCTTCCTGCACAAAAACAATCCTAAGAGGCATTTTTCCTCTTTCTATGTGTGCTTCTGAATTCAGCACACATTGAAAGAGGGAAAAATGAGGAGAAATAAAAAAATATTTCTCCTCATGACGCCTGCCCTGGGGAGGCGTAAGGATTAGCTGCTGCCCCAGGTTTATGTGAATAAGTAAATCTGGGGCAGCAGCAAAATCCATGGTGTTGTGTGTGAAAACCCATCACAACGGCCATAGAATGCCGCCTTGATGCAGAATAAGGCAAGGCAGCGACTTGCGTTGCTATGTCTTACTCCATCTATGAGGCCATGCAAAGCCAAGCAGAGTGGCTTTACGTAGCGTAATAAAAGGTAACGATTTGGCAGGGCAAACCTCTCATAAATACGCCCCTAAGTGTCTAAACAACACTTTGCATCAGTGATACAGGCACAGTGCAAAGTATTAGTAATTGTCCCCAACGATTCCTGCTGAGAGCATCGTGACAGACACTTACATAATTAGCTACTGCAGAACAGTAGTTTTCCTAGGAAATGAGGTAAGCAATGTATTATTGATACATTTCATGAGATTCTCATCAGAACCGCCTCTAAAATATTGGCCACTTTTGAGGCATTTGAAAAACCACGCTGTAACCTTCACGTTTGGCCCTGCTTTTAGCTTTTTTCTCTTGGTTTACTTGGCTCAATGGGCTAGATGTATCAAGATTCCATTTTGCGATTTCTAAATAGCGATTTTTAAGGAATCGCTATTTAGAAATCGCAAAATGGAATCTATGTAGTTTTTAGCGATTTCTTAGTCTTCCTTATTTGCGAATTCGCAATTAGCGAACTCGCAATTAAGGAATAGTTTACCATGCATTCCTATGGGCCAGGAGGCCCATAGGAATGATTTTGAAATATTTCTTAATTTGCGAATCGCTTATTTGCGAATTCGCAAATTGAGAATAATTTCAAGGGTGCAGGGGTGTCTCAAAGACAACCTGCTGCACCCATGAAATTTACATGTGTGTGCATTTGGCGCACATACATGCCCTATAGGCATGTATGTGCATCACATGCCACCTTCACAAATGCCAAAAAGGGCATTTTTAAATGAAATCGCAATTTACCACCAACTACAAGTTGGTGGTAATTTGTGATTTCTTAACCCAAATTCGCAATTTCTAAAACCCACATACATCGCATTTAAGGAATCGCAAAATTTGCGATTCCTTCAATGCTTAAGCAAAATAAGGAGTCGCAAATGTTTGCGATTCCTTATTTTGCGATTTTTTGATACATTTCAAAAAATGCAAAAAAGCCTTTTAAGATTCGCAAAGGCCAAAATTCGCAGAATTTCGGCGTTTTCGAATCTCAAAAGGCTTGGTACATCTACCCCAATGTTCCATGCACATATTGCCGGAAAAACATATTTGTATGGCTAAAGCTATCTGGAGATAAAAGGAAATTGGTGCTTTTAGCTTTTTTCTCTTGGTGTACCAGGCTCGATTTTCCATCCACATATTGCAGGAAAAACATATTTGTCTGGAGAAAACTGTCTGGAGATAAAAGAAAATCAATGTGCAACCTTAACTCATTTTTCTGAGTACCAATAAAATTCTGTGGAAATTGTGCCCTGTGGAAATACTGAATGTAGCATTATTGGCATTTCCATGTGGACAAGTTCTTCTCTAAATTTGCCAGCACACACCTATTGTCCACCTACCTCTCTTCGCCAAATGTGTCCTCTCTAGTAGTGTCACAGTACTCTAGAGAGACTGAATAATAAAACATTGTGAGGACATAAGCTTTCATTTCAAGTGACCCATAAATATCCCCATTATTTCAGTCCCTTAGAATGACTTTAACTTGGGGTCCTGGAAATTTAAGCCGAGGAAATAGCCGAAATTGCTAGGTTTTGGGGGCTAACATGCATACATTGAAATTGAAGGGCCGATTTAGATATGTTTCCCCCTGTTTTCCACCTGGAGAATTTGCCAGCTGAAATCTCTGGATGGAATACATTTTTAAGGAGTGTTCTGCTAAACTCCATGGGCCTTAGTTATGAGGTGCCTTGCGCCACCGGAACGTCACTTTTTGTGACATTCCATGACGCAGGAGCCTGCTCCATATTTAGGAGGTAGCAGTAAGCTGCTTTTTTGGGCTTATTGCTGCCTCTTAAATATGATTCCCTTTAACACAGTTTTTGGCGTTAAAGGGGCGTGCAATGGGTGTTTCTGGGGGTGTTCCTGGCAACATCCATTGCTTTTTGACACTGCCCCAGATTTATGAGAAATCGTAAATCTGGGGAAGCACCAATAACTACACTCCCTAGGGCACAGCTTTCCAATCTATTCATGTTAGGGACACACTTTTTGGAGATGCATCATTTTTGGACACAGTAAGGCAGTGTAGCGAGCGAGCGTAGCGAGCCCGAAACACATAAGGGGAGTTCTCATTTTATTTTTTCTTCTCTCTCTCTCTCTCTATCTCTCTCTCTCTCTCTCTCTCTCTCTCTCTCTCTCTCTCTCTCTCTCTCTCTCTCCCCCTCGGTCTGTCTCCCGCTCTCTCTGTCTCTCTGTCTCCCTCCTTCTGTCGATACCTCTCCTTCCCTCTGTCTCTCCTTGACTGTCTCCCTCTGCCTCCCTCCCATGCTGTCTCCCTCCTAGTCTCCCTCCCTCTCTCTCTGTCTCCCTCCCTCTCTGTCTCCCTCCCTTTCCCTCCCTCCCTCTGTCTCCTGCTATCTGTCTCTCCCTGTCTCCCTCCCTCTGTCTGTCTCCCTCTACTTCCCTCTGTCCCTCCTTGACTGGCTCCCTCTGCCTCCCTCCCTCTCCCAACTGGCAAAAAATTATTATGTAAAAGCCATTCCTAGTTCTTGCCTCCAAAATACCCATGTGGAGACCCATGAATTGGTTCTTAACAGAGTGTTAGAAGGTGTTTTCTAAGATAGAAATCTTCCTCAAACAGATGAAGGTGACAGACCTGCACGACGTTTGTCTGAGGTGCATTGGGCCCAAGCATGACTCTAGTCATGCATCAAGTGTTCTTTGCACTCGCATAACGAAAGATCAGGGGCCCCCTCAAGGTACACAGAGCGGCCCCTGCTCTGGATTTAATCTGGAGCTCTCATTCCTGAGTACTGTGCTGAGGGGGCCCCCTGAAGCTCGGGCCCCCCACACTGCGGTGGCTGAGGGGGCCTGTGTTAGGCTCCTGGAGGCACGACTAGGAGAAATATCTTTATTTCTCCTTGTTTTTCCTTGTTCAATGTGTGCTGCATTCTATAGCACACATAGAAAAAGAAAAAAAGCCTCTTGGGATTGTTTTTGTACAGGAAGATTTCCCTTTCTGCATAAAAATAATTATCCCCGCAGCGCAGGGCCCCTTGCACCATGGCGCAAAGGTGTCTGCGTTGGGGCAGGGCAGCCCATTGGTCGCCGGCGCAGGGGAAAAGGACAGGAATGCGCCATATCTAATACATACGGCCCATTGCAGCCCTTTTCCTTTGCTGTGGGGCAGCGCAGCAGGAATGTCTGCTGCGCTGCCCTACGGCAAAACCTCATAAATGAGGCCCCAAATGTCAGTGGCCCAGTACACCAATGTTACTGGCCGCATCGGAAATGATTGGCCACTGGTAATGAGAGCCATAGTCTCTGAGCTCCTACATATTCCACAGCAGAGATATAGTGAACGAGTGCCCAAACAATGTATGTACACATACTAATAACTTTTTTTGTTCAGCATTTCAAGCGCTGTAAAATAACTGGTGTTACAGTTTAATGGTGCTTCTTTTATCAACCTTTGAAAGATAGAAGGCATAGTTGTCCTTATCAGGATCTCAACATGTGACTTGCAGAATACTGCATGTATCAGTGACTAGTGTTCAGATCACTGAGCCATCTTACCAGCTCCATCCTGAGGAGTATCCATAGTGTGGGGCTGTTTTTGGAATCCCGCACAAAGTATAAGAACATTGTTAAGGCAATGTCAGAATTTAATTTTGTCTGCCCTTTGACTTGACTTTTTCCCACAAAATCTCTTCTGCCTCCAAGGCTCTCTGTGGGCTACTACCTTTAACAGAGAGGTACCATGTATTTGCATCAGTAAAAATAAGCAGCATTAATCCAACATCGTTGTGATATTTCTGTGTGCTGAGATACTAATATATTGTCATATATATCTAATTATATACCTAGATATCACATAATTAGGTGCTTCATTGCACACAATACTGTCATGCGAAAACTCATGTTCAAATTGAACCGCTCCCAGTGAAATATTTTATTTCATCACCATAAGGACTGTCTTCATACCGCTCTGCGGAGCTGTTCAGTTGTCACGGCTCCTAGGATTATGTGGCACAGAGATCCATATTATGTATCAAGGTTTTCAATTCATGGGTTAAAAATCGCAAATGATGTGGAACATTCCATAGCAGTATTATTGTCATGCATTTCTGCTGGAAAGTTTTGTGATATCTACAAATGAGGCTAAATGTGTGGTAGATTAGGCAGCAAATGCAGTAAATTCACAGTTAATGGGTAATAGATCGAGGCACAAAATCCCTTAAATCTACTCACCCTCACTACTGTCCTGCTTTTTATCAATAACTTAATCATTAACGATTAAAAAAAAAACAAAAAAAAAACGTTCATTCTGATTCCAATCACAATAGTGGACCCTGTTAGCTGAGCTTTGAAATTAGTTTTTAAACTAACTGCATCAAAATACGCATGCAATATAAAATATACACAACAAAAAATATGTGCAAGAGTGTCCTATATTGCGGTCTCAGTATTCTAATGACGTTTGCATATCTTTCGGCCTTATAGTTTATGATATAACTTATTGACAGCAGTTGTGGACTTAATTATATCTAGCATCTATCCTGTATGTAACATACTTTTCTAGTTCCTTACCTAATTACACATCGCACATACACAGCTTTAGTAGAGCTACGTTATATTAGATTAAGGTAAATGTGTAGAGAGCACCTTCACCAAAGATATCTTGGCGCTATGAGGGGACAATCCAGTTTGTTCACTTATAAAGTGCACAGTCATCTGAAGAAACTGCAGCTATCAGCTCACATGGCATTCATAATAATAATAAACCATTATTGTGTAGTTAATTAAAACCATTACAATTTTGGCATAAATATTATCAAATATGACAACATTCTCATTTACATGTTTAGTTGTGCAAAATGCAGATTTGCTCGATCTTCTTAAAACAAGGTGTTGAACATAGTGCATCTAAAATCATGTCAGCACTTTTTTGTCCCACTTGTAGAAATGTCTGACGACTGCATTCACAGGTGCAGTAGAAGATCTCTGAGCACATTTTTGTTCTTTTTTTGTCTGCCACTAGGCTAGTCCAGGTGTTTCCTTTTCATTGTTAAACGGGGCCCTGCTAATAAGTAATTTCAATTCTTAGCACAATTCTAAAAGAGTTGGAGATATACATCTAAAAGCAGGCAAAAAGTGAACTGGGGGCAAGTTAGTGCCGGATGGCACCTGTTCCCCATAACAATGTCATGTGCATATGCACTGTGCCCTTTGTGGGTACCATGTGGCTAGAGTTCTTGTACAAAAATGTTAATCGATAGAGGGGCTTGAATAGTTGGGAACAAAGTATGGGCCCAATTCACAGAACTAAGACAAAATCCTAAACTTACTATCATTTTGGTATTCACAGAAGGCACTTACTCATCAATGAGTTAGTGCCTTCTGTGAATACCAAAATGAGTAAGTGGCTTTTGTGAATACCAAAATGAGCAAATGGTAGTAAGTTTAGGATTTTGTCTTAAGTTAGTTCTGTGAATCGGGCCCTATGTTTCAATCTAATACAAGGGTTGGATCTGTGTGCAAAATATTTTGAGAGGCCAATATACTCTTTTCCAATGAATCTGTGCAAGAAATTGGCTGCCCTACAGGAGAGTTGTAGCGACTGGCTGGTTAATAATGCCATTACGGCAGGTCGACATGATCGAATTACGTGAGTACGGAGACCTGGGAGTAGAAAATGCTGTGTCCAGTTGTTAACAGCTGGGCAGATACACAGGAAGTGTATTCATTTTGTGCACAAGTAAAGTATCAACAGGCAACTTACCAGTATTCAACGCGCCGCAGGAAAAGGCCACCGGGTAACGGTTGCTTGACAGTGTAGCCTGGGCCTGGGCCATTCGGGCCAGTAGGCCACAGAAAGTGACGAGGAATGCAATCTTCAACATCTTCAACTCTGGGTTAAAGCAAAAATAGAGTAATAGAACAGAAGATTACGATGTGGAAAGTCAAGAAAGTACATTTTACACCATAAGCAGCTACCTCTGGCCCAACACGTCGTTACAGAGCATGGAGTGTTAGAGATAAACTGGCAGATGAATATGAATATCATGTGTCAAAGCCAAATATTGCTTCGGTGGATTCAATAAAGCAGGTGTTTGTTAAGCGTGACTACTCACCCGTAAGGGTCTCAATGCACAATACCAGTGGCGTCACTAGGGGGGTGCGGGGGGTGCGGACCGCACCGGGTGACACCTTCACATGGGGGTGACACCGAGTGAGCTGGGAGTTGTGAGGAGGCTGGCCCCGTGTCATCTTGTGGCTTCCCCGCCCCAAAGCCTCTGCCTGTTGAGATAAGCAGCGCTCACTCGCCAGGCCGGGGGCACTGACTCTTAGCAGTACCATGCAGGCGTGCATTCAGGGACAAAGAAACATTCCTCGGAGACGGAGCAATGTGATTTTTCTGTCCGTTGCTACAATTGTTGCACAGTCAAAAGTACCACTAAAAAAACTACAACACAGTCCGAGCAGAGCCAGAAAAGAATCAGAAGAGACTTTGAGGCTCAGCGATAATTTCACCAGAATAGAAATAACACATACACAGAACACAGTCAAAAGAAAAGAATCAGAAGTAGACATAATGCAGCGGGAAAATAGCACACATCTAACAAAAAAAACTGAGAACAAGCACATAATTGAACTCTCAATTTGACTCAGAATATAACAATAATTTAAATAAAGGGGGTCCAGAATAGAACTAAAGCAGAGCCAAGACACAGCCAGACTACAATTAAAACATTCTGTAAACAGAATAGATCTGGAACATTACAAAGCAGAGTGCAGCTAGTTTATATCCATAGCAGACTACAAGTTAGTGAAGGTGAACCGATCCAGAACAAAGCTTGCGCAGAACTATGAATAACTAAAGCACTAGAAACAGACCAGAACATAACCCAAATATATACATGTTTGAACTCGAACAGTTCCAGAATCCAACTGGACTATTACTATAACAAATAAAATATACTCAGAAAATACCCAGACCAGAAGATGAACATGATCACAATTGAAATAGCCTAAAACGTAAAACCAGTCCAGATTCAGATTCAGTCCAGATTCAGAACTTGCACATAAGAGAACAGAAGAGAACCAGAATGAAGGTAGAAGAAAATAAGGAAAGATAATGGAAAGATTAATAGAAGCAGAATATGGATTTGACCAATAACACAACAAGACCAGAATTAGAAAAAATTAACGAAACCGCAGCATAAAAGAAACAGAATTACAACAAAGAAAGAAAATCACAAAGGAACTACAACAGAACACTGACTAGAGCAGAAAAATACAGGCAAAATAAAACTAGAACAAACCAGTAATGAAATCAGAGAAAACTTAGAGTAGAGCTAAATTAAATTCAGACCACAGGCACAATGAGTTATACAAAAGTGCACAAAAAGCATTGAACTCAAACTGAACCAGAGCACAGACAGAGAAATAAAGAGGGGCATATTATCAAGGGGGTTTATCTCTGCTTTTTTGGCTTTAAAAGCCAAGAAAGCGGACATAAAATGATCTCCCTATTACCTAGCTGTCGCTAACACCAGTTAGCGACAGCTAGTAGGAGATAGCGACCATCTTGGGCCCCACTTTGCATGTCAGTGATATTTATCACTAATGACATGCAAAGTGGGCGTGCCAAGATGTTAGCAACTGGAAACAGTCGCTAACATCGCTATCTGCTATTACCAACTTTTGGAGATATTCGCGCTAAGCGCGAATATCTCCAATAGCTAACACCTGCCCTGAGCAGTTCTTAGCCATGTTATCCAATGGGAGGTGGATAACATGGCTAAGAGCATTAGCTCGGTAATGCATGAATATCGCTGACTTTTCAGCGATATTCATGCATTGCGGCCGATTTTTATCGCATTTGCGATAAACCTTGGTAATACCAAGGTTTATCTGCAATAAAAATCGCCGCAGCTCAGCTGTAAATTTTTGTCTCTAACCAAGCAATAGCGATAATTATCGCTATTGCTTGGTAATATGCCCCTAGAACATTACATGAAGAAAAGCAGACTACAACCAGAATAGGTCAAGACAGCAGCAGGAATGGTACCAAACGTAATTGATAGTTGATCAAGAACACAGTAGGATCAACTTTGGATGGCTGCCACATCAAAGTAGAGCAGAACTAGAACACAGTTACATTGAACCTACAGCATTGTTAGAACAGATCAAGAACACAGCAAAATGTTGTTAAAGACCGTCTTGAAAATAGCATAACCAGTCGGGGCAAATAAGAGGCGTGGACTGGGGGTGGCAAGGGATGGGGCAATGGGGGAGTTAGCACTGAAACCATTCTGCATGGTCCCGTTATTTGGCACTGGCGGACTCGGAGGAGGTCCAATATGGATTCATGGGGTAAGTCGTGAGGGGGTGACACCATGAGTTACCCGCACCGGGTGACACCAACCCTAGTGACGCCACTGCACAATACAGTGAAGCGGAAAAATACACAACAGGAATGTGCACGAGGGTTGCCCCTTGTACACAGAGTTTTAAAAGTGGAATGAGAAACCCAAATGATGGCCCTAAACCGTCCCGTAATAATATTTATGAGCTGACGTGGACTAGGCTAAGTCGCAGATGTTACTAAGTAGCTTTGTGTGACATATGGCCTACGTAGCTTAGGAAGTAAACTTCCGGTCTTGGAACAGGGAAAGTATCTTGTGACATTAAATGAAGGCCTCCCGCTAAAGGTGGCCTTTCTGCAGGGAAATTGCGATTGGAATGAGCAAAGCACGCTTCGTTTAATGAACACAATGTAGTCAGAAAATTAAAATACGCCCACTTGAGCCACACCTTTAAGTACACCAGCAGGCAAAGCGAGCACACCTGATAATCTTGAGAATAGTTCTCGTCCACCTATCATCCTTCCTTCCATCTATCTGTACATCAATCTTTTCACCGCACCATCTATTCATTAACCCAACTGCCCATGTCTTCCCCTTTCCATCATCCATCCACGCGTCATTTCACCCTGTTGCCCTTTCTGGCCATTCTTCCGTTCTACCATCTTCTAACCCTTTCACCTATTGATGTTTTTACTCTTGCATTCATGCTCAGGCCGACTCTTCAATCTATTTTTCCTTTCCCCCTTCCATCTTTTCATCCAACCATGCATTCCTTCACTCACTGTCCCTCCCCTTCCCTCTTCCGTTCTACCTGCATGCTCTTGTTCTTTCTTTATTCTTATCCCCCTTCCATCTTCCTCCTATTCCTTCTTCCCTCTTTCTATTTGTTCTCATGCCTGCTTTTTTCTCACCTTTCTCGCTCCTGCGAACTGTTGCAAATTGATATGCACAGTTTTCAATTATTTTCATATTTACTTTTCTCTTTTCCTTAAATATGCGTGAAAATGTTATTCTGCAGACTAAAGAGGGTCATAAAAAAACACGAATTCATGTTTTAGTGCTATCTAGTTCACGGACCCAGTGGCGGACGCCATTGAATTACTATGCATATACATATATAGAATACATGTGTATGTATATATTTGTGTTTCCACTTTTAACTACGGCCATTAGCAAAAAATGCATTTGGTAACAGTGGCCAAGCTCAACCTTATGCATTTAAAACTGGTGCAGCACCGAGGCTGAGTTTGCATAGCAGTGTGTGGGCGCGTGTGTGGGTGTGTCTGTGTGTGTGTGTGTGTGTGTGTGTGTGTGTGCATTCAAACCTTTTCACATTTTTCAGAGGCTGACACCTGTGCACCCCTGTAAAGCATAGTACATTAAGCAGGGGTTGTTCCAAAAAACAACGACCTATAATGTGGCAGCTATTTCTCTATACAACAAACAGTAGGACCCCCAGTGAGAGCAACAGGGCTTTCAGGATGCTGATGTGGAATATAACCTAGGAGGGAATGGTGCCAGAAGTCACATATTCACCCATCAATCCACCTCCAAACTTATTTCAGCTACTATAGGAACCAGCTCCAGAGACTATTTGGAACCCACAAGTCACTCCTGCCTCAACTGTGCATGTGCTGGGAGCAATGAAAGCTAGTACTCTTCAGGAGTGGGGTATTACACTTGCTGCTTTCCTTGAGGGAGATAGAACCTGTCTTTGCTTCTGCCATGCTGCACCTGTTCTTTGAGGAAGCAAAGTTTGCACAGCTGCGGCCCTATTAGTACCGGGCCTCATTTATGAGGGCGTGTGTTACTTTTATGCCGCCGGTGCATCACTTTTTGTGACGCACAAGCAGCGTAAAAAATGTGCCTTGTTGCACCATATTTACAAAGTAACGCATCTAGGTAGATGCGTCACTTTGTAAACCCCTGCGCTACATTATACCTGCGACAGGCATAATGTATGCAGGGGGGCGTTCTGACGCAAGAAAGGGTCATAGAAGTGACGCAGTGAAATCTATAACATTTCACTGCGCCACTTCTAGGACACAAATGCGTCAATTTCTTATGCCTGCCTCACAGCAGGCGTAAGACTGACGCAGGCACTTTCACATGGGGCTTGACCCATGTGAATGGACACATTGCTGGAGTTGCGTCACTTTTGTGACACACTCCAGCAGTGCATCACTTTTGCGCCATAGATAAGTCAGAAATTCTGACGTATCTGTAACTTCTTGCGCCATGATGCGTCATACTGTAAATATGACGCATCATTGCTGTCACAAGGAGGACGCAGTTTAAAGTGAGGCATCGCTGTTTTCACGCATCAATGCGTCACTTTTCATAAATGAGGCCCCTGCTCTTTTTTTTTTTGTGTTCAATTATTTTTTATTAAAATATAAAATGTACAGATCAAACGTTATATATACAGTACGCAATGAACTAATGGAGAAAGCTTGTGCTGCTGTTCCCTAGCTATATCTGTGTCCTCTGAAGAAGCGAAGGCTGCACGGTTTCTGTCGGAGATGTACTTACTCTATGAAGGAGTGTAGTGTATGAAAGAAAAACCAAAGGATACATAACATGCCCTACGGGACAGGACTGTGTCACAATATTTGCTGTGAAACACCTGTAGTCCTGAGGAAGGGCCATGACCCTGTAGGGGGAATCTCCAAGTGCCAATTTATGAGGTCAGACAAAGAGAAACAGTGCATTGTTCGAGCCCCCTGTTTTAAATCTTGTGGGGCGACACCAGTGGAAACTCGCCCACAAACAATTTGAACATGGATAGGAAAAAGGAAGACCACGAATGTTGACGTAAGGGACACAACCTCACCCAAACTAGGGAATATATAACAAGGAGACTCTATGGCTAGTGAACATCAGTACTCTTGGGTGCTTCCTGGTGCTAGATCTTGAACCCACTGACGAACAGCCATATTGTCATAACTCAAGTAGCCCCACTGATGCTCTGCCTTAATTGTGAAATCCTGCGTCCATACATTCACTGCGTGTGTGTCCTTCATTCAAAGTCTTCCTTGAGTGTCAACAATCAACACAGTTCTCCATTTTGTTTGTGCCAGTATTTGGCAAGATCATTTCACAATACACAGCTCCTTACATGCTAGCAGCATTTATACACCAGTTATCCTCATATGCCTGAGGCCCAATAACACCATCTCTTTTCTCCCTCCTCTGCACATGTGCCTCCTGACAACTGCATAGCTCTCACACGTGTAAACATCGTCATGGCACACACATGCGGGCAATGCCATGGGACCCACCCTTTCAAATCAGGTTAGGATAGAAGGAGACTTGATAAGTCTGTGGTATTCCAAGTAGGAAACAGCTCTGATTGGCTTCAACACATAGTATGCAATTACATGGCTCATTTTTCATATTACCTTTTGCAAATAGTGAAACTGGAAACATATGTCACGCTTATACTTACTGTGCATCCCCTATACAAAGCACATTATGTTGGCAAAAAATGCACAGATACATATGTTCAGTATTTACTTCCCCTGTACTGGATGGCCCAAAGGATAAGCAACATTCACAAATTAAATAAGCAAGAACATGACCAACTGGGCACAGAGTTGAATATCTACAAAACCACCTGCAATGTTTTCCCGCGTTCATATTGGAATGGTAATACCATTTGTTGAGAGGAAGGTGGGCATGATAGTGGCTTTGGGGAATATGGGCCAGCACCAGCTTGGCTGTGCTATGCTGGGGATGAAAGGAGTGCCAGGGATCAGATGATTGCAGGTGTCACCATTCAGCTGCCTGAATGTGACAGTAAAAAGTTCAAGCTATCTCATTGTTCTTACCACAAGTGGTCTCTCGGCAGGAAAGATTTCAAAGGAAGCCTGATAGCTTGGTTTCAGCTCCTTGAACCTCTGAAGCTTCTGTGAGAGATGAGCCCTTTTTATCCTAAAGCACGCAGGGACATGAACCAACTGGGCTGGTCCTACATCTGACGTCATCACCGATAGCCTGCCAGCATCTACCTCATGGAACTTCTGCCTGCCAAGCATTGTCCTCTGGCAAATAATTATTTTTCTTTTTTTTTTAAATCCCAGGTTACCCAACGTAAACACCCGTAGGCGCATCCTTGTACATCCTGCTTGGAGCACTGTAGAGGACGTCTCGTGGGATGAAAGCAGACCCACGTGTATCCAGTGGAGGGAAAGAGATGATTCACAGAGCCGACATCTGTCTTTAGAACATCACTGCGTTGTGGGAGGGGGGGGGGGGCAGCTTCACATACACTCTAACATCTTCCTGTGGTTTCAACTCTGGGGATTAACTGCAGAAACGGCTTTGTGCTCTACCAAGGGTCAAAATAATAGTAGAACCATTCGAAAAAACTGGCATGCAAATTATACTAAAAGCCTGTGTAAAACTATGTGAGGCTTTTCGCTGTATTCCAGTTTAGGACAGTAGATTATACATCTGCAAAGTATAGTTTAAAACATAAAGCAATTTAACTTAATTCTGGCCCATGCCCTGATGAGGATGGCAAGAAGGAGTAAAGAGACAATCCAGTTTGTAAGATGGAATCTCTCTCTCTGTCCCTCTCTTTCTCTCTAACGCTCTCTCTCTCTCTCTCTCTCTATCTATCCATTTATCTGCAAGGAAATGACAATTTTTGGATGCTCACCCCCCCCCCTATACAGGTGCTGTTCGTTTTTTAACTCTGGGATTGCAATGAGGCCTGCTAACCAGACCTCAGTGCCAGTGTTCTAACTCATTACAAAGTATATGCAGTATTGGCTATCCCCAATTGACAGAGAACGACTAACTTATAAGTGCCTAGTATATGGTACCCAGGCTTCCAAGGCCACGTAAGGCAGTGTACACCCAAGGCTTCAGCACTGACTGTGCCCTCCTGTGTGTGACAAAGTAC
Source organism: Lissotriton vulgaris (assembly GCF_964263255.1). Lineage (NCBI taxonomy): Eukaryota > Metazoa > Chordata > Amphibia > Caudata > Salamandridae > Lissotriton > Lissotriton vulgaris. Next base: position 1,543,182,704 of record NC_141695.1, on the reverse strand, counting down.
TAAATTGTTCCCTGCCTGCTACTGCAGAGTGGAAGAGCAGTGTTTACACAGTCAGTTAGACTTTGTCATTTAAACCAAAGGCAAAGCCGGGGGGGCGTGGCTTGCGCGCCGCTGTGATATGGCGTGTCGCGCTTGAGCTCCGGGGTGAGTTGTTCCCGTTGAGCGTTTTTTCTCCGTTTCTTCGTGCCCTTTTCTGCGGAAAATCCACACACCTACGGCGGAATATGCGCTGATCTCCACGACGCTGTTTTTCCGCGACTGCAACTACCGGAATTATGTGTTCTGCTTCCATCCTCGCAGGCGCTCGCATTCCTGAGGAGCGGCCGCCATTTTGCCGCGTTTGACGTTCCTGTCATCTGTTCTCTGAGGCGCCGCCGCGGATACAATCTAACAGTATCTCGCGTATATCTATGGATTTCTTCACACTACGGCTACAATGGTAACATTTCTGCTTTCTTTCTAATGTTACTTTTTGCTGCTTGGCTGGGTTTGAAAGTGCTCGCAGTTTTTTTGCTCTCCTCTTGATTCATTGAGGTGTTCATGTTGATATCATGAGGTGTCTTCCTGCTTATTTTTGCTCTTTTTTCAACCGCTAGAATAGCATAGCGTGTTTGGAGCGTGAATTGCCTCTTTTTTCACTGTTTCTGGATATTTTGCGCAACCTTGGTGCTGTACTCTATCCCTGTGACATTTTTGCTAGTCTCCTGCTACAACACTGTCATTATGAGTCGCTCCTTGAACGGCAAAGACTCTAAAGACCCAGGCACTTCTTTAAAGCGACTTAAGTCGGTCTCTCCGACCCCTGAATCACCTCAGGCGGACAATACTTCCACATTGGACACCATTTTGGCGCGCCTGAATGAGGTTCACGATATTGCGCAGTCAACTAAAACTAACACTGACTTATTACAAGTGGAAGTATCTGCCATCAGGAATGATTTTAAAGCCCTATCTCTACGTGTATCAGCAACAGAAACACGGATAAGTTCCGCAGAGGATGGTATGCAAAAGCAATCCAGGTCGCTTTCTCAGATGGAGCGGTCTATGGCGGCAATGCGCAGAGACCTCACGGAGCAGGAGGACCGTAATAGGAGATCTAACCTGCGTATTTTTGGCCTACCGGAGGACTCAGAGAAATCATCCTCCTCCATGATTGAATTCTTATCTCATTGGATTCCTGATACACTTCAACTATCTTTTCACAGAGACTTTGAGATTGAGAGAGCACACCGTGTTCCAACGTTCCGTTCTAAGGCAGCCACCCAGCCAAGAGCAATCATTTTTAAGCCCTTACGACATCAACACACTGAACTGATTTTGTCACATATGCGCAAGATTAAACAACTCAACTGGGAGGGTCATCGCATATCCATTTCCCAAGACTTTGCCAGAGACACGGTCATAAGACGGAAAGGTTTCTTGAATCTTCGAAAACGTCTCACAGACTTGGGCATCTCTTTTTCCTTTTCTGGTCCATCCAAGTTTCGCATTACTTATAAAGGGCGTTCCAGAATCTTCGATGAACCGGCAGACTTGTCAACGTTTTTGGACAACCAGGAGGAGATAGAGATGGAGATTCAACGTGCAACGACGCAGACTCCTGGGGCCTCAGGGACCTGATTTATTGTTCTCTTTACTTCTGGTTATGTCTTTTTCTGCATTGTTACCTTCTCTTTTTTCTCCAGCCAGGTTTTCTTGTTGATCTTCTCCTCTGCTATCGTATGTCCTATCTCTGTTTTTCTTTCTATACTACTCTGATAGCTCTCCTTTCTTTCTAATATCCGTCCTCTTCTTCTTTTTTTCTCTTCATTATTTTTCGAGAAAATGCGTATAGATCCTTTCAACTGTTTCTTCTTCTTTCTTTCACCCGTCTTCTCTGATTTCGTGTGTACCTCTGTTTCAACTCCTTTTTTCTTGTTCCTCTCTCTTTTTATTACGGTGTGTTTTACTTATATTGATGCTGTTTATACTTACTAGTTACCTGCACTTATTAGAGTTCTCAGTTGCAGATTTAGTTGTTTTTTAATCAAGTATTATTACTCCTTTCGATAGCATTGTTATTATATTTGCATTATACTATGTAACATTCTAGTATCGTGGAGTAGACTTCTCCTTCTTCTTTCTGCTCGTTTTCATCTTCCCTCTCTGTTTCTTCCTCGTGTCTCCATTCTGTTCTCACACACCTTCTATCGTTCCTCTTACGTCACTCCATTTTTTAGTATAGTTAGAATTAGGTGTTTTGGTTTGATTCATATGCGATTTCAGCACTTCTTTGTTCCTCTATTCACAAAATGATATATGCTATTTACGATGTTTCATATATAATGCAGCTTTTCCTACATGTTATGATTTTGTTATTTTTGCCATGCTTTTGTGCTTGATGAGGTAATGTTAATCTAATCTGAGTGGTATTTTTCTTCTAATAGCAATGTAATATCTCGTTATAAATTGTATTTCTTTGTGTATGGATTTTCTATTGCTTTTTTGTTCAGTATCAGTCGTTTTCTGCATAATGGGCTATTCTTCCCTACCAACTTTTGCTCCTATAACGGGTCTTCGACTCGCCTTTTCCACGTTCTCCCTTGCATGTTCTGGGTCTCTTTTAGACCTCCCCCTCTGCCTCGTCTCTCTCTCCTTTCTAATCTTTCTTCTCTCTTTCTGGCTTTTCTTTTTTCATGGTTTTCCCACATGGTTGCTCCCGTAACTTCTATTTTGTTTTGTGGTTGGTCTACCATATTCCTGTACCTCGTCTCTTCTCTGTTATCATTGTTGTCTTCGAGTGTATCCCCTTCAGGTAGATGCCAGGTTTAAATGTTTTATCCCTTAATGTTAAGGGCTTAAATCATCCGGTCAAGCGAGCTAAAATCTTGGATTATTGTAAATCTCTCTCAGCGGACTTAGTCCTATTTCAAGAATCTAAGATCACTAGTAAAGAAGCGCTATTTTTGAAGAAAGAATGGGTGTCGGATGTGTCTTGTTCGGATGCTTCTGGTAAACGCAATGGTGTGGTTACGTTGGTTTCGAGGAATTCGGGTTTATCGATTATCTCTTCTGAGCATGACTCTGATGGTCGTTGGCTCCTTTCTAAATTATCAGATGGTCAGCATGATCTGTTTGTTATGAATATCTATGCTCCAAATATTGATAACCCTGCATTTTGGAAATCCATTTCTAAAAAACTGCATGATACCCCACATGCGGGAAATCTTATTGTGGGTGGAGACTTTAACTTACCTATGGACCCTTTATTGGACAGAAATTCCGCTTTTCAGTTTCGTCCGCCTAAAGCACACAAACAAATGCTTAACATGTGCTCCATTGCTAATTTGCATGATATTTGGCGTCTCCACAATCCCACTGGTAGTGACTTTTCTTTCTTTTCCTCCCCTCATTCCTCATTTTCTCGCATTGACTATCTTCTAGTTCACTCTTCTCTTGTCGCAGCCTCTTCCTCCCCACTTATACATCCCATTGTCATCTCCGACCATGCTGCGGTTACTTTTACGCTTTCGTCCTTTGCTCCGAAACCACGTGGTCGTTCCTGGAGACTTAATACGGAGGTGTTATATGACTCTACCCAAGTGGAAGTTTTTTCCAAGGATATCAACACTTTTTTCCGTGAAAATGAGGAGTCTGTAGCTTCTCCAATAATTCTTTGGGACTCCTTTAAATGTACTTTCCGTGGTCAAGCTATTGCTTGCATGTCCAAACGCAATTTGGCGATTAAAAAAGAACTTACTGATTTATCATCTGAAATCAAGTCTTTGGAGGCTTCCTTTAGACATACTAAAGATCCGACTTTCCTACAACAAATTAAGCTTCTAAAATACAAATATAATACAATTGTCACTAAAAGAGCTCATATTGGTTTCCAAGCACAAAAGTCCAAAAAATTACTCTTAAAGAATCGGGCTGGCAAACTTTTGGCTGCTACATTAAAATTCCAAGATTCCTCCTCTAGATCCTCTCAGATCTCTTCTATTAAGGACCATAATGGCTCTAAAAAATTCCAAACTGAGGAAATTCTTGAAGTTTTTCGTGATTTTTATAACAAATTGTATACCCCCTCCAACCAAGCCTCTTTTGACAAATGCCAAGATTTCTTAAAATCAATTCCGATTCAATCTGTATCAGAGGAAGATCGCTCCACTCTAAATGAACCTATCTCACCTGAGGAAATAGTCTCTGCTATCAAGGCCACCCGTTCGGGGAAAGCTCCAGGCCCTGATGGTTACCCGATCTTATTCTATAAAACCTTTCTCCCGTTGCTTGTTCCTAAGTTGCAGGCTGTCTTTGACGCTTTTGTTCGTAATGGATCTGTCTCTGGTACGGCTGCCGAAGCCACCATAGTGGTGATCCCAAAAGAAGGGAAAGACCATTCGGACCCTAAGAATTTCCGCCCTATTTCGCTTCTCAATATGGAAGCGAAGATTTTTGCTAAAATCCTGGCGAAACGTCTGGAATCCTTTATTCCCCATTTAGTCCATCCTTCTCAAACTGGTTTTGTTAAGGGTAGGTTGGCAAGAGATAATATTCGCACTTTCTGCCATATTATTGGGGCGGCCAAGCGATCCCAATTACCTGCCGCGGCCTTGGCCCTCGATGCGGAGAAGGCCTTCGATAAGGTTTCTTGGCCTTTTCTTCGAGCTGTTTTACATGCACATAATCTCGGGGACTCCTTTATTAACATGGTAATGTCTTTGTATTCCCAACCTAAAGCTAATATTAGAGTTAATGGTTCCACATCCTCTTTTTTTAATCTCTGCCAAGGAACGAGACAAGGTTGTCCTTTATCCCCGCTATTGTTTTTGTTATCTATCGATCCTCTCCTTCGGCTGATTGACTTACACCCTGATATCAAAGGGTTCTCTTTTGGCCCTCATTGTCTAAAAACTGCTGCCTACGCAGACGATGTTCTTATTTTCTCGGACGATATCGCATTAGCCATTCCTGCGATCTCTGACACCATTTCTCTATTTTCTAAAGTTTCGGGATATACCCTAAATAAAGACAAGACAGAAATGTTCCCTTTAAATGCCTATTGCTTTCCTGCACATATGGGCTCGGCTGGCTTTAAATGGCAAGCTACCCATCTTAAATATCTAGGCATTTATTTTTGTTCGACGCTACATACCACGGTTACGTATAATGAGTCTCAAACTCTGGCTAAAGTTCGTCGTCTTCTGGATACTTGGTCTCCAAAACATATTTCTTGGTGGGGGCGCTTACAAACCCTTAAAATGATGATCACGCCGATCATCAATTTTGTTTCTTCCATGATTCCGATTAAATTATCTGACTCTTTTTTTCGGGAAATCGATGGTATCACCTCCAAATTTTTATGGAGCGGAAAACGTGCTCGATTGGCTTACAAATATTTACGTAGACCATGTGATATGGGTGGTTGTAACTTCCCGGATTGGGAAAAATACCAGACTGCTTTTTTGGCCTCTCAAGGTGCCCTCTGGTTTTTTCCCCCAACCCGGCATATCCCTCAATGGTTACTCATAGAACAGGATTTAGCTGCTCCCTTACCACTTGCCTCTTTGTGTACTACTTCCACTCTACATATTCTATTCTCCCGATCTATCATCATTGATACAATTATCGCAATTAAGAAAGTGGATAAGAAAATGGCATTTCCTCTACACAAGACTAGATGGTCGTCCATTTGGCGTAATTCCAAAATTAAAATCAATATCACCCCTGCACTTATGTCGTATTGGGCAATGAAGGGTGTCTCTCTTGTACACCATCTGTATAATGAGTCTGGTGAGCCCTTACCTTTCTCTAACTTAGCGCTCAAACACTCTCTAACAAATCTAGACTTCTATACTTTTCTTAAAATCAAAGTTGCGATCTCGAAAACTCGTCTTCATCCCTCCTCGTCCACCATCTCTTTGTTTTCTATCTGGCTCAAAGCGGGGCATGTTGCTTCCCGCATTTATAGGTTTCTATCCTCTTCTTCGCTTCCAGATCAGACGGTTGCACAGCAAAAATGGTCGCGTCATTTTGATCACAATATTACGGACCATATCTCCGCCGAAGCTTGGCAATCCATTGGCAAATTTGCGTTACGAAACAAAATTGCTCCTTCCTTAATACAGTCCAAGTTTTTCTCGATCAATCTACTCCACTGGACTCCGGTGCGTCTTCATTCTCTCAACCTTAAAGAGGATGACCTCTGTTGGAGTTGTGGCGTTGAGACAGGTGATTTTCCTCATATGTTCTATAACTGTTCCTTACTTAAATCTTTCTGGGACCTTATTCAGCGACATTTGTCTCTTATCTTTGAAATTGAGCTCCAGCTCTCTTTTCCTTTAGTTATTTTAGGCCCCTGGGCGGCTCCTACGCCTCTTCCCCTTGAGCCATTACAATTGCAACTGTTAGACCTTCTTCTATCTGTAGCGATCAAAGTTATTCTTATGGAGTGGAAGTCTTTCTCGTCTGTCTCCTATCACACTTGGTGGGCATGGGTTTCCTTCTTACGCAGTGCTCACACTTCAGTAGATCTAGCACACCTGTCACCTTCCATCTCTAATGGGGTTTGGGCAACTCTGGATGAATATATGGAACTCTCTGCGAATGGTGTAGTCCCTCAATTTCCTGCTGTTCTGTATACCTAATTATTTGTTTGGTAAGTTGCATTACATTGGGTTGTTCCTGTGGGATTCCTTCTTTCTTTCTTCCTCTTTCCTGTCCTCTCTTCCCGTTCCTTCTTTCTGCTGCTTTTTTCCTTGCTCTCCTTCCTTCTTCCTGTTGTTCCTCTCACCTCCCCCTGCCCCTGTCCTCACCTTACGGACTGATACGTTCTACGTTCTGAACAATGTATTCCTCTTTTGGCTCAATTCATTACCCTCATTTTAGGTGCCTGTTCTCCAATTTTTACTTACATTGAGCTTGTTATTGATCAAGTTTTGCCCATGTTTTCACATTTCTGCTCATATTGGAATGTATCGCAGCTTTGTATTTTGATTTGGATACTATTTGGATCATTATTTCGCTCAATAAAATCTTCTTGAAATGAAAAAAAAAACCAAAGGCAAAGCCACCACTTCCGTTAACAATATATATAAGTGTCCCTTATGGAAGGCCTAGAGGGCCCTAATGCAGGTAGCTGTATATTATTAAGTGAGACATTTATGCTTGTATATTTCTGTCCAAAGGTCAGATAGCAACTCATACTAGGCAAATAATACCCAGATGATATGTTCAAATAACAAAATTAAAAAATAAATGTATTCGCAAATACAACTAAGAGACTTGAAGTGGATAGAACCCATATGGGGCACACAACATCAAGTGAGGAAAACTAACTCAGACAGTAATATGTGATGGAAATTGTAAAGATACTAAGTCACAAAATGCACAAAACAAGACACTTCTGGTCCAACCATAAATTATACAGAGTAAATAGCGTCAGTACATCAAACTTGACGATGTTTCGATCCATATTAGATTAAAGGATCATCATCAGGACATTCAAAATCATACAAGAGGTCAAACAAAATGAGGAAAAGAAAAAGAAAGAAGGGGTGGAGGAGAGGCCAAAAGGAAAATAAATGGCCAATCTGATATATATGATGGTAATGCAGCAAGTGAGCAGCCACATGCCTCCATAGTGCTAGAGCTAGTGAGAGGTGCCTTGTGTCTAAAACTTAATCTATCAGGAAAGCAGACAACTAGAGCAGAAACCATGTGGATTGCTCACTTAGTTCAAGCTGGACTGTTCTCAAAAGGAGCAGGGTCAAGAATGATTATTATATGGCTGGGACTAAACTGGAATGCCACAGTGAGTAAATACATTATGGATTTAGGCTCAGATCTCAGTACTGGGGGTGAATGTTTGACATTCTTCAGCGTTCCGTCCATCAATTGTCCATTTTACATTTGTCACCCCGTGCGACAGGTATGCTCAGACATGTGTCCCATGCTTGCCATGCCATTGGAGTGAAGTTAGCTTGGCTGAAAAGGGGTGATATCTCAAAACCGGTCCCAGGATGCTCATTTCCTGTCCAGGGAGGACCTGGCCTGGTAGTTCTTGCTGGACGTTTTCCATGGGGAGCAGGGACAAAACTGACTTGCATATGGCTGGGTCTAAACTGGAATGGCATGGTGAGCAAACAAATAATTGATTTGAGGGTGAATGTTTGACTCATTTCTCTGACAGCACTGGGAACAGCTCCAACACCGACCGATCACGCATGCAACGTAGGGGTTATCCTCGACTCCACCCTCTCCATGACCTAGCAGGTCAACGCCATCTCTTCCTCCTGGTTCAACACCCTACGCATGCTCCGCAAGATCTACAAGTGGATCCCCACCAAAACAAGAAGAATGGTCACCCAGGCCCTCGTCAGCAGCCAGCTGGACTACAGAAACGCCCTCTATGCAGGAGCCTCGGCCATACTCCTGAAACGACTGCAACGCATCCAGAACGCCTTTGCACACCTGATCCTCGACATCCCTCGCCTCAGCCACATCACACCCCACCTGAGAGACCTGCCCTGGCTCCCAGTCAGCAAGTGGATAACCTTCAAGCTCCTCACCTACAAACACAAGACACTCCACAACACCGGACCAGCATACCTCAACAGACGACTAAGCTTCTTCGCCCCCACCCGCCAGCTCTGCTCCACCGACCTCCCCCTCGCCAGAGTCCCCCGCACCCGAAGAGCGACCTCCGATGGCAGATTGTTCTCCCACCTCACCTTCAAGACCTGGAACATCCTCCCCATCCACCTATGCCAAACCCAAGACCTGCTGACCTTCATGAGACTCCTCAAGACCTGGCCTTTCGAGCAGTAGCGGCATTGCCCACCCCCTGGCACCTTGAGACATGGGTGAGTAGTGCGCTTTATAAATGCTATGATTGATTGATTGATTGATTGTCCATCAATTGTTATTTTTGCATTTGTCACTCCAAATGGTATGGGTATGCTCAGACATAGGTCCCATGCTTGTCATTCTATTGGAGTCAAGCTAGCCTGACTGATAAGGGGTGATACCCCAAACCCAGTCCCAGGAAGCACGTTTCCGGTCCAGGGAGTACCTGACCTGGTAGCTTGGGCTGGACGGTTCCCATGGGAAGCACGGTCAAGGCGAATTTTCATATGCTTGAGTCTAAACTGGAAAGGCATGATGAGCAAAAAAAATATGGACTTAGCCCCATATCTCTGTATTTGGGATGAATGTTTGACATTGTCCAGCATTCTGTCCATCAATTGTTCTTTTTACAGTCGAATTCAATGTTACTATTAAAGTAGGTCAACTTTTAGAAAGCTGCCTCTCTGTGTCTCAGTGTTGCCTCTCATAGGCTACGACCTTCAGACAGCGTTCTGCCCACCTGGGGAGTAGTGTGAATGATTCCTATGCTAGGGTAATACACAGCCTGCCTCAGGGCGAGGTGTTAGCTCCTCTTTGCAGGAAGCCACACAGGATGTTAGATCAAAAGGCACACTTCAAAGGGTAAGCCACTTATGATTAACAAATGGTGGTAACATTCCAGTTGGTCTGCCTTTTGTTCCTATAGACTAGCCGGAGACAGGGCCAGAGAGGGAAAACCCATCCTAAAACTTTTTCCATGTGAAGTGTGTCCCACCTCCAGGGTGAAATACTGAACTCAAAACAACAAAAGAAGGCTCCAGACATCCTTAAAGTGGCCAGAATGATGCACTCTGGAATTTTCAGATGCCACACATTGCCAGAAAGTCATCACTCAGAGGGAGGGGACCTAGTAGCCCATTAGCTAGTGACCGTGTGGTCCCCTCGGGGCATTTTAATAGGATTAACAGAGCAGCCCCGGCACCCTGGAGTCTTATATAATTCTGGATTTGGAGAAAAGGCTAAAGAAGGACTGCCCTGCTGCCCTTAAAACTGCACAAGGAGAGGCAGTTCCATCAGCTAGACTGCACATGCTGCACTTTGGGCTAGCAAGGTTCGGAATTTGCCTGTGGTTCCTATGGTGGGGAAATGTTGATCCCCAGTCCCAGACCACAGAAGTATTATAAGGATCAGTCTGCTGATTTCATGGAACCTGCGCTCAGGACAAAAGAGCTGAAGAACCCCAAATCAAAAAAGTTTCTAGCCACCAAAGAAGAGTCACTGTTAACTGCCATAAAGCGCCCCAAGAGACCGATCCTTGACAGCCAAACGTTGTACCGAAGTCAGCCAGACACTGAAGTGCCATCAGAGTTCCGAGTGGTCACCCAAGAGGGACACTAACCCCCACAAAAAGATTTCACTCCAACCACTGTTGGAGCACTTTTTGTGCTATTTTAATTGCGAAATGTACATTTGAAATCTAGAAATCTTTTAATTTTGATTGTGTGCCGGTGAAAACTACTTGCACATTTGTGGCAGCTTGTCCTTTGATCCGAGTGCTCTCCCCGGTCCACCGCAGCAATCTCATGCTGTTTGTGTGGAGGGAGGCCCTCACTTCCTGGTGGAGACGCGCAGAGCGGCCATTGTGGCAGGGTGGCGCTCTAGTGCTCAACCGCTCACAGTGTATTTAAAGGCTCAGACGGGCTGACGCGCTCGAGAATGAAACACTACCTCTCGCGCTAGCCCCACGAACCTAAATACGCTTTTTGTGCTATTTTAATTGCGAAATGTACATTTGAAATCTAGAAATCTTTTAATTTTGATTGTGTGCCGGTGAAAACTACTTGCACATTTGTGGCAGCTTGTCCTTTGATCCGAGTGCTCTCCCCGGTCCACCGCAGCAATCTCATGCTGTTTGTGTGGAGGGAGGCACTCACTTCCTGGTGGAGATGCGCAGAGCGGCCATTGTGGCAGGGTGGCGCTCTAGTGCTCAACCACTTACAAACGTCTATATAACATTCTGACGCATACGCGCAGTGGATGAGCGCAGCGGGCACGCCGATGGCGCGCCGAAGGCGCGCCTAAGTCAAGCCCGTCTGCGCCCGTCCGCGCCCGACCGGGGCTAGAGACTATGCCCAAAAATACATCTACTCAGCAGAGGAGCTTATCTCCCTTAGACCTTTACCCCACCTCTGCCCTCCTATTGCTCCTTATATTCGGAGACATACGGCCATGTATGGTATCTCTCAGGACACGGCAGCCTATCCAATTGCCACACCCTGCACTGCTTCATTGGCTAATGTCCCCCAAACAAAGCTACGGTGCAAATATCTTAACACCAGATCTATGGTCAAGCACCAAACTGACATCCTCTTACTGCTCTCCATTGAAAAACCGGATATTCTCCTGGTCACAGAGACCTGGCTTTCTCAGGACTCACTACCGGACATTCTCGCAGCACTTCCATCTGATTATTACATCATAGCTGAGAATCGCCCGGTGGGTAAAAGGGGTGGGGGAGTGGCAGCTATCATTCGCAGAGAGCATAAATTTACACAACTGCCCTCTCTTACTCTGAGTGACACAGAGAATATTGTAATGAAAATGGATACAATTGGTGGGGCGTTGCTACTCGTCCTGCTATATAGACCTCCTCAAATCATGACTACTTTCCCCATGTCGCTGGCAGAACAGATTGCATATCTTGTGACTAAATACCCAAATATACTTCTGGTTGGGGACTTAAATTGTAAACTTGTAAACTTGGGAATTTGTAGAGCACAATTGTTGCCCGTGGGCGTCCAAGCGCTAGGGAAATCATAAACCTACAGTGCACAGGGGGGGGGGGGGAGAAAAAGATAGCGGAGTTTAGCAAACAGATGTGAAGAGGTGGGTCTTCAGTTGTTTGCGGAATATATTAAGGTTCTGGGTGGCTCTAAGATGAAGTGGTAGAGCATTCCAGGCCTTCGCTGCGTTGTACATGAACGTTCTTCTGCCGGTTCTGGATCTCTTTATTCTTGGGACAACTGCCAAGAGGGTCTGGCTAGAACGGAGATTCCGCTTCGGGATGTACTGACAGATCAGGTTACGGGTGATGATAGGACCCATGTTCCAGAAGGCTTGGTGGGCTATACATAGCGCCTTGAACAGAACCCTCTGCCGGACCGGTAACCAGTGGAGGCTTATTAGGCCGGTCCTAACTGAGTGTCTGTGAGGGATTTTAAGTAAAAGGCGAGCAGCGCTGTTCTGAACAGTTTGCAGCCTACGAAGGGTATATTCAGGTGCACCCAGGTAGAGTGCGTTGTTAAAATCGAGTCGGGAGTGGATGAGTCCTTGGATGGCTGCCTGTTTGGCTGCCAGGGGGAGGATGGGGAAGATTTTGTTTAGTGCCCTCAGAATGGAAAAGCATGTAGCTGAAAGTTTAGTGGCTTGGGTATTGAAGGAGAGTGAGCTGTCCAGCCATACCCCAAGGCTTTTGATTGTGTTTTTTGGGGTTGGCGGCGGCCCTAGGCTTGGGGGCCAAAGGGAAGGGGAGAGTGCCGGTTCTGAGGGTCCTAGGAGCATTAGCTCAGTTTTGTCTCCGTTCAGTTTCAGGGCTGATGACGTCATCCAGCTCCTCACTTCCTCTAGGCATTCTCTGAGCCCACCTGGCGCTGTTCGTGATGACTCCTGCACCAGTGAGACCACCAGCTGTGTGTCGTCCGCATATGAGATGATTTTAACTCCAAAAGGGCAGACGACACTGGCCAGTGGCCTCATGTATAGGTTGAACAAGGCCGGGCTCAGAGAGGAGCCCTGAGGAACTCCACAATTTAGGGGTCTACTGGAGGAAGCTGAGTCGCCGTCAGAAACCCTGAAAGACCTGTTCCACAGAAAGGATTCAAACCAGGCCCAGGCTCCATCCACAATCCCCACACTAGACAGGCGGATTAGTAAGGTGTCATGACACACTGTGTCGAAAGCCGCGCTTAGATCAAGGAGGATCACTGCCACTGATCCTCCTTGATCCAAGATTTTTCTCGCTTCCTCTACGACCATGAGGAGGGCGGTCTCTGTCCCGTGCTTGGGTCTGAAACCCGTCTGAGTGGGATCCAATATATGGTGGTCCTCTAGATAGGACACCAGCTGTTGGTTCACATATTTCTCCAAAACCTTGCTCAGCCAAGGGAGAAGAGAAATAGGGCGATAGTTCGCCAGATCAGACGGGTCCAGATTGGGTTTTTTGATCAGAGACCTGACCATGGCCCGTTTCCATTCGGGTGGGACAGTGCCCGAGGAGATGCAAGAGTTTAAAACCTCTCTGATGACGGGCAAGGTAGTGTGGGATGCTGCCATTAGGATGTCAGGAGGGGCAGGGTTGGACGGGGAACCTGATTTAACACTGAGGGCCAGTGATTCTAAAATTATTGGTTCGATAACACTACCAGTGACCCTCAGGCGCTGGAAGTCTCAGAACTACTCTCCAACATCAATCTAACGCAGCATATACATGTGGCTATGCATGAGAAAGGCCACACATTAGACCAAATTTGGTCGCATAACCTTTCCTGCACATTAACATCGATAAAGCCTTGCATTTGGTCTGACCACGCTCTTATCCAGTTTACGCTAACTATTGGTGGATATATTAAAAACCCACCTCTGGCGGGCGGCGAAACTAGGAAATGGAAAGCCATAAATATACCTGCCTTTATTGAAACACTGGCATCTACGGCACCAGTATCTAAAAAGGCGGTAAATCTTATGGAAGAGAAGATTTCACACTGGCTCTCATAGGCCACTGACTCTCATGCACCTTTAACAAAATTCACACGGGCACGCACAAGAGATGCACACAAGTGGTTTACCTCGGATCTTAAAAATCTAAAACTCGAGGTACGCCAAAAAGAGAGGAAATGGAGAGCAAAATATAAGCCCCAAGACAAGGAGGAATATATTACGGCTCGTAGAAAATACTTGAAGCTTATTTTACAAAGTAAAATTAATTACTTTTCCAGAAAAATTTTAAACTCTCAAAATAAAACAAAAGATACTTTTAATATTGTAAATGACTTGTGTAACAGCGATAGAACTGCGCTTCCTTTGTCAACCTCACAGGAGCTTTGTGACTCCCTAAATGATTTCTTCATAGAGAAAATCGCCACTATCAAAAAGAATATTCAAGGTCTCCCGGGTGGGAAAACTATTGAAGACATCTATTTTAACTCAGTCACGCTAGATACTCAACCTCCTATTGATGAAAAAACCCTGTCAGAACTTCTTTCGCGAGTCAAATCGGGTTCGCCTTTTGACAGTTGCCCCCCCCCCCCACATTTTAAAGGAAGTGTGCCTAGCTATTACATCGGCAATTCTTCCCCTTTTGAATGAATCACTCGATCAGGCAAAGTCCCTGATGGGTTTAAAAATGCCACCGTGATTCCACTATTGAAAAAGCCAGGAGCTGATCCCCTAATCTTAGTCAATTATAGACCTATTTCCCTTCTCCCTTTCTTTTCTAAACTTCAGGAGGCACATGTTTCCAGATGTTTATCCAACTTTATTGAAAGCTCTGAATACTTGGAACTAAACCAAGCGGGATTCCGTCCATGTCATTCAACGGAAACTGTCATTCTTGCCGTTCAAGACACACTAAGATCTAATGCTGACAAAGGCATCCATCAGGCCTTGGTGCTCCTCGATCTGTCGGCCGCATTCGACACGGTTGACTATAACATCTTGATCAACCGTGTCGAGCAGGCCGGCCTCAGGGGCCCTGCTCTGAATTGGATTGCCTCTTTTATTACAAATCGCACACAGTCAGTGCGCTTGGGATCTTTTACAGCCCCCAATATGTCATCAACTTGTGGTGTTCCCCAAGGTTCGTCACTTTCCCCTTTATTATTTAACCTTTATCTTCGCCCACTGATTCATTCTTTAAAAAATTACAAAATAACCTTATATAATTATGCTGACGATCTTCAGCTAATTATTCCCTTAAATTCCCTGAATTCTGCCGCCGAATGCTCAGCCGTAATGTCGCATATACAGAACTGGATGACCTTAAACCATCTTAAACTGAACCCAGGCAAGACAGAACTGATCTTGCCTGGGGAAAGTGGACTGAGCTGGGGGCAACTGTGCTGGCCAACAGATATGGGAATCCCTCCTACAAAGACCCAATCGGTTAAAAGCCTGGGGATAACACTTAACGAGGACCTATCCCTCAAAGGACAGGTGGGAATGGTGGTCTCCTCTAGCTTTTTTCAACTTAGGAAGATCAGGAAAATTGCCCATCTCCTAACACACTCTGCACTCATTCAAGTGGTGATTGCCCTCGTTCTCTCCCGGCTAGATTTTTCAAACAGCCTTTATTTGGGTCTCCCAATGGGCCTATTAAAACGTCTACAGATGGTCCAAAACCAGGCGGCAAGACTGATTTGGAAACAACCAAAGTGGCAATCAATTAGAGCTGGGTTGGAAAAACTTCACTGCCAGTGGCCCAGCGAATCACCTTTAAAACAGGGTGCATTACCTTTAGAGCGCTTCATGATAATGGCCCTAGATTCATCAGGCAATCTATTACTAACTATACTCCTTCGCGTAACCTACGCTCTAAACATCTAATTCTTGCAAATGTCTCCTCATTCAAGAAAAAACGCCAGGGTGGCAGCTGCTTTCACCATCTGGCTGCCTCTTTTTGGAATGCTCTTCCCCTTTCGATCAGACAGAGCAATGACTTACTGGCATTTCAAAAATCTTTCAAAACGTGGCTGTTCCAACAGGCTTATGCTTAAGAGTGGTGTTGGTTGTCTTGATTCTATAGCGCCAAGAAACCCAAGGGTGTATGTGCGCTCAAGAAATTGTTATTAACATAACATAACACAACACTGTGTACAGAGACCGGTGGCCTAGCCACAGCTGGGCCACTACCGTCTCAAAGAACACATCATGGGACTCTGAACTTCTGTGGCAAATTCACCCCACATCACTCATGGACCAAGGAAACAACACCATCGCACCATCAACTACACAACTGCCGTGGCATCTTTGAGCACCTTTTCATCTTGTATCTCCAGCATCGGGACCACTCCTTTAAAGTCTATTGTGGTCATGCTGCAAAGTTTGGAACTGGACTGGAAAATACTCTAGTGGCTTGATAACTGTCGAATCTACACCATTGGCCCAATAAACATTTATCCTGTTGGAAATTATTGCCCAAACAGGGTCAGCATAGTCAAACTAACTTCCACAAGCTTTTGAAAAGTTTACAATCTTTTGTTGACAGGTGCTTGATTGTGGTTGCATTAAAAAGGGATATAGCCTTGAAAAATCAGTATCTCAAGAACCCTTCCATTAATTTTGCTCATGAGGTCTCTAGAAATTCATAAAAATATAATTTGTTTTTATAAATTGATGTCAGTTTCTTTCGTTTTGCGTGTCTTTTTTTATTTCATTGTATGGTACTGGTACGTGATTTACACTAAGGGGTCCATTAGGATGGTGGGCGGACTTAGTCCGCCCGCCATCCTATCGGTGTTTGGGACTGCCCCCCATAAGGGCGGGGGTCCCATGGGGGTATTAGGATGCGCCAGGCGGCAGGCACCGCGCAATGCCTGCCGCTTTGTTAATGCAAATGCAGGGGGGGTACCACAGGTACCCCCCGTGTGAACCCCCCACCTGTCCTTCACTCCGGGGGCCCGCAGGGGCCACCCCGAAGTGCAGACCGCATGCCTTTCCGTCACGGAAAGGCATCTGTCATGGCCCATGTTAATATGGCTGGCGGTGTCTAATAGACACCTCCACCATATTAAACCTTTTCCGCCCCGGCCGCAAGGTGACCAGGGAGGAAAAGCGTCGGCGGTCTTTCCATCCGCCGCGGTCCCCCCGCCATACTAATATGGCGGGGGGAATTCAGGAGAGGATGGTGGGCGGATTGCCCCCGCCAAGCCGGCGGTGGCTACCGCCAGCCTTGCGGGGGCAATCCGCCCGCCGTCCTAATGGGCCCCTAAATTCCTTTGTTGTAGCCTTGCTTTTGAAGCCACATCTACCCACGGTTGAGCTTAAGGTTTACCAACAAGCCTGGCTGGACCCAATAAAGGTTTTGGGAGTGTATTCCATGATAAGGGTACCCAGCCACATCATATAATCCATCCAGATCTTCACACCATATATGTCGTATTTTTATGGAGCAATATTACAGTGCACTAAATTCTATACTGGGGCAGTTTTTTCACACTATACGGACAGAATTCCTTCAAAGATGCTAACGAAAAAGTGAAATAATGTGATAGTAAGGAAAAATGAAGCACAGTTGAGGGGCGCAGATAATTAAAAGGATTTGCCAAGGATCATACAAAATGGTCAGGTGCGGAAGCTGAGATTTCTGTCCCTTTTGCTCTGTTGTACAGTCCACAGTACAATGACTTCTTCCCTCTCAAATAAAACTCGTAAGAACAAGGCTTGACCTTATCTGTCTTTTAGGAGCTCACAGACATAACTCCAACAATTGTTTGTTCATTAGAATATTTCTTCTGTAAAAGTGCAACATCACAAGTCAGCAATCTTTAACGTTCCAGACCATCTAACCTCCAAACTGGGTTCACCTAATATGTACAAAGTGTTTAAACCATAATATTACCCAACATTTTCTCAATATAGACATATTATTCAACTGTATTACATTTCCAGCTTTAATAATGGTTTTAATTACATATTATGCTGCTGTCCTGGGAGATAAGTGTATGGAAGTCCTCAGATCTCCTGCGGACATGAGGTCACAGGATGAATTGAAGGGTATGGCTCAACAGTGTCATTACAAAGAGCTACATTTGACCAACATCCTTAGGGCCTCATTTATGAGGCCTTGCATCAGTTTTGTGCTTACGATGAGTCACTTTTTGTGACGCATCGTCGGCGTAAAACATGCCTCCAGTTGCGCACTATTTACAAAGTGACTCATCTAAGCAGATGCGTCACTTTGTAAACCCCTGCACTACATTATACCTGCGTCAGGTATAATGTATGCAGGGGGGGGGGGCGTTCCCCTGCAAAAAATGTTCATAGAATTGACGAAGTGAAATCTATGAGATTTCACTGCGCCACTTCTAGGACGCCGTTGCGTCAAAATCTTGCACCTGCCTCACAGCATGCGTAATACAGACGCAGGCAAGCCCCATGTGAAAGGATGCATTGCTGGAGTTGCATCACTTTTGTGACACACTCCAGCAATGCGTCACTTTTGCGCTTACAGAAGAGGCATACATTAAATATGACGCATCAGGTATGTCGCAAGGAGTGCGCACTGAGAAGTGACGCATCGCTGCTTTCACGCAGCGATGAGTCATTTCTCATAAATGAGGCCCTTAGTGCCTGGACGGGGTCCTTCGAAGCCATGCCACTGCCACTAGGCGTTTCACCAATAATAAAAGTATTGCATTCAGGTGTCTAACATGTTTCAGCACATCTGCAATAAAACATAGCAAGGCTACTAATGTGCTAGTGTGATATTGTCAGTAGTAACAACCACTGTGTTCCAGAACGCTGCAAGCGAAGTAGTTGATACTTTTAAATACAACACTTTATTCCTGTGATTGAGAGAAATATGTTTAGTTTGGACCCAACAAAATTTCCAACTTTTATCTGTGACAGAAAATTCAAATTCTGTTCCCATGCCCTATTTGCGGGTGTATGATCCCCATGTGTTGTGAAAAACGTTTTTAAGCCTGACCTTTGAAAAAGCTTTAGTTCTCCTACCAGTCCAAATAATTTCACATGTATTATACATACATACATTCGCTTTAGTCAGCCTTCTTCATCCATTGGTCTGTTAAAATGTCAATTTCATTTTACTTCCACCTACCGAATCATACAGCATGTGGCAATGGGTCAGCCCACTTTAGCCTTTAGCTCCCCTATGTGTGACGTACCTGCATTTTGCTTGCGCAGAATGTGGCCATGCACATAAAAAAGAGTACACTTCAGTGCCTAGTCCTTTGGGGGTGATGTTTATTTGTTTTTTATTGTAGTTTTGCCACATCCAGTTGCACCTTTCAGGGGAACATTTTAGTTTTCATTACCAACACTGATAAAATGCAGGCATGTTGAACTAATGCAGAACAGACAGATCATCGAAAAAAGAAGCTGCAGCACCTCAATGTGCCTCAAGTGTTATACCATAAAAAAGTGATGAATGGAATGCTAGAATTAGTCTGAAGTAGTGACTATTACATGGGTCGCATCCCAATTCATCATTATTATGCCCACCACACCACCTCAGTTTGGACCTAGCCATACGCATATCAGTCTTGACCCTGTTCAAATAAGTTTAGTCTATCATGAGCAGCCAGGCCAAGTCCTTCCAGAACCACAACACAAGCAAACTAAGACTGATTTGTCCAGATTGGGGCTCTTCAGTCTGATGTAGCTTGGTTCCAGTGGCACAGTGAGCACGGGACCCACGTCTATGCATACCCCTACCATTTAGGACATCTGAAAAAAGATGAAAGATGGAATCAATCTCAGTTCTGGGCCACTTAAGGCATCACACTGAAGTAAGGGGCATCATGCAACCCCTGCTTTAGCAGTTACAGCTGGTGCATGTTCTTTATAGGCCTTTTCTCTCTGCAGCAATGGAGACAACATCTCATAATTAACACTATATTTAAATACCAGATTCAGTGAACGGGATAAGAAAGATACATTTATGAAGATTAGAGAGTATGTGGAAGTACGGAAGAGAGCATGATGGCACATAGGAAGCTGAAAGAAGGAAGGAAGGTTTGAAGAAATGGTGAAACAAAGGTAGGAATAGTGCTGAGATGGAAGGATGAATGGATGGACGGATGGTGAAAGGATGAAAAGTTGGAGAGACAGCTTGTAGTGTAGTTCCTAGTTTCCCACTAGGCCCTGCGCATTGGAATAACATAAACAGTAGTATCGACGTGGAACTGCGGATATTCCAGGCCTCCACTGACTATGCTAAACTTAATTGGGTTGTGTTACCAACTAGCTCAGAGGTCACTGGAAACTTTCTTCTCTGCATAGGAAGTGATCAGCTTCCTTGGCACAGACAAGAAGGGATTCAGTTTTCCAACAACCGTGCAACATGACAACTTTGCTCCTCAGATCAAGAGTCGATCTCTAGGGTCGTGTGAAACAATAGACATAGATTTCACTCAGTCAGTCTGGTGCAGTTTACTTTCACAATATGTAGAGAATAGAGAGACGGGCGTTTATCAATAAAGGTTAACATTTATTGAACAGTCTTTCTTCTCGTACAAGAGAAATGTATTGCCACAATTGCAATAACTGTTATTATAAAAAGTACGTACAGTAAGATAAGAATTGCGAAATAGAACTGTAAAAGCATTGATATGGTTTCTTAGCCATACAATGGTTTAAAAGTAATAAAACATATATACAGTCATATATACATTAGGCTAACATACTCAACTGGTGCTTCTAACTAAGCCTACCCCGGTGTGCCTGACCTAAGCCTAACACGTGAGAAGGGGGAGTAAGTAAGTAGCTTAAGTTAAGTTGGTTTTGCCAAGGTTTGTTTCAAGAATTCTCTTCTAAGGGTTTAGTCAACACCATACCTCTGAATAGAATGATGGAGGATTGGTATCTCCTTCAGGGGTCTCTCTCGATATCCCAGTCACCCGCGAGGGTAAACCGGAAGCGCCGGGACTGGATTTCTCTGCACGAGAAAGGCAGCGGCTTCTCTCAGCGCGTCGAGGAAGGAGGGGGGACAGCGTCCGCGGGCAGCTGGGCTGGATGTCTTCGCAGAGGACGGCTGCACGGCTCCTCAAGCGTACTGAACCACAGTTCGCGCTGTAGCGGCGATAATGGTAATCAGTAGCTTCACCACCACAGGATAGCAGGCTGCAGCGACAGAGTGCTAGTTTTTACCAACACTGGTCATGCAGGCAGCTGGCATCAGCAACAGGTTCGCTCGCTCAACAGCAGCTAGCTTCGCATTGCTTAAGGCAACGTTGGTAATATTTATACCTGACAGGTGCCGGGTTTGACGCAAGTTTGCTGGACATAAGACGTCAATTAAAGATGTCACTAGGAAGTGGCAGTTATCAGTTGCTCATTAGAGTTCCATTACTAATCAAAACATAGCAAGCGGGGATTTCCAGGTTTGCTAAGTTTTTATCTTGTTGAAGAACTCGGAGTGTTATCTAGGAATATCAGATAGTGACTGCTGCTCTGTCATTGCACTAATTGGTCGCAAAGGAAGTAGCAGAGAGTCATGCTGGAATGTGGCTCTGTGGCTCTGCTCGTGTGAGGCCAGAGATGACTTTTCAGAAAATCGTACTTGAACGGTTATGCCAATATAGGGAATAAAGGGCTTTATAGCCGAATAGGGGCATAAGGTCACAGTATCGATCAGGAACCTAGATAAGTACATGACACCCACTCCACGAATTCATGTCCATCAAAATTACTAAAACTAAGCAATTAGATGCATGTGTAACATTGTGTAACATAGCCCACCCCAAAATACATAAATGCATTCGAAATAGGCGTACTTGTAATACATGGAATTTAGGTACTGTACGTTTTTTAAAAGCATAGTAATCATTCAAAAATTATTGCATATGAAATCAATGAACGATTATGCATAAAGAATTACACATGAAGTATCTCTGGCAGAAGAAATGCGAGATAAGTCATCACATAAAAATGCATTGTAATAACATGTGTGCTAGAGGCTGGTGTAATGTTGTTATGTCTCTAGATATGTTTAGAAATAGAAGTGTGAAGCTTCTGTTCTCTAAGAATAGTTTTTACGTTAAGCAAAGAATTATTCGTGCCAAAAAGAAAGGGTCAATATTTAAAAAATTGTCCAATTCAAAGAAAAATCAGTTTTACCAAAGCTCCTGGCAGTTTTTGTTGATAAAAACTGAAGGCCGAATCCAGAGTTCATAGGAACGCTGTGTGTCGGAAAGCTTTTCAAAAGTTATTGTTTCTCTATGGGTGAGAACATCGTATCAGACAGGCTCGCAAAGAATTGGTCTACAAAATCAGGTGATAGTTCAACCAAATTAGATAGCGCTGTAACTTGGCAGGTGTGAGAATGATTGCTGTCATCGAAGTCGGGACCAGCAATGCTCACAGCACGTTGTACCTGGATGATGTTGCTTTTGTCACTCGCTCCACTGTTACCACTTGGCTGTAGTACAGGAGTCTCCACGAATGCCGTCATCAGGATTGGTAGCCGCTGGGGACAACACAATGCGTGAGCCGTTATTGGACTTAGCAAAGTATCGACGTCCATTGGTACTGCTGATGGAAGTGAAAGACAGATGTCCAACACGCATTCCTCGCCGCAAAGCATACACCGTAGCACAGGTAAAATGCAATTTTGCCATATCGGTCTGAATGAAAGGAACCAGGTCATGTTTAGATCTCTCAGCCTGGCCAATCCGAGGACGTTAGTTATCCTGTCCCTGTAGCGCATTGCTAGGATTGTCTCTTCCATTCCCATGGGAGCTATGTCTGAGCCGAGGCTTGCCATAACGTAGCAGGATGGTCAAAAATAGAATCCCTGCGATGAGTCCCAAAAATAGTGGAATACCACCAAAGATGGAGTGCACAAAATTAGGAAAGATTCCCAAAATTGCCTGGAAGGGTGTTAGCAGTCCCGTAAAGACTGTCTTAAATATGCCTGGGATGCTTGTAGCACTAGACATGTTAAGGAGTTGGTCGAGCATTTGTACGAAATGCACGGGGCAATTTGTTGATAAAAGGTCATGAACCTCAGTAGCCGTCCTTGCGACTAGAAGATCATACGTCTCTTTAGATGACGTTATAGGGACTGTTGTCTGTAAAAGCACAGATTTCATTTTGCTTAATGTATCAATTCGTATAGAATAGAGATTCAGACGAGGCCAGATGGGAGTCACTATGTCTGGAGGCCCGCTCGGGAACAATGCTTGCATACAGCATTTGACCATGGACGTTACTTCTACTAGATAACTTAGTCCGGGCGCGAGGCCACAGCACCTGTGATCCGTTCTTAGAATGTAACTCCCGTTTGCGAGTTGCATAAAGAAGGGCTCTATCTGAGTTGCAGGTGTGACTAGCTGGTGGCATGAAAGGTTGTTTGAATTTCCATCACATGCTCCGTGTAAATTAATACCCTGACACAAAAGTATACCGCTTAGTGAGTGTTTACAGTTGTCACCACTAAGAAATACATTTTTGTCGCTGTCACTATAGCAAGAATGAGTGTATGGTAATTTCCATTCGGATTTTAAGTATCCTTTACCCAATTGTTCATATTGGCCAGCAGGTATGTACTCAAGGCACTTATGAAATCGGAAAGTTGTAATCGGAATTGTGATAATTCCGTGTATTATCCATTCAATGACAGGACTCTCTGACATTGTCAATGGTAATCGCTCGAGTTTCTCGATGCTCAAAATTGTATAGTCTGCTCCTTTCTGTGCCAAACTGATCTGTTTATCAGTAAGGTTAAAAATGGAAAACAATGACGTAGTGTTGATTAAACGCCAAGGCACATAGCCTGAACGAAGATTTTGCAGCGTCCAGCCTAGTTCTATAATAGAGCGTAATTGAGACTGGCCATGTTGTAACATTAGCAAATCTCTGTCTATCACATCAAAGGCAGATGATACAATATTGTCCAAAGAATATATTCTGGAAGACAGAGTCATTAACCCATTGTCTACCACAGAAAGTGTTTTTTCCAAATTAATACGATCAATTTCTCGTATCTTTTCAGCAGTTTCAATTTGCTTTACTTTCCAAGCCTCGTTGTAAGAAGCATAGATGCTGGTCGCTATGAAACGCTTTTGACGCTGTTTGCGTGGTCCAAGAATGAAATCGCGCAAATCAGCACCATCTTTTAATAAAGACAAGTGTTGCTTAATTTCAGCCAGTGTGGATGATGTTAGCCATTCAAGGCAGAGCTTCCCTACACTGTATGTTATTATTATTCCTGGATGTTGTCTCTGGGAATATCTTGGGTCTAATCTGGTCATTTTTAAACCCTGTGTTTTATTCAGGAACCTATCTTGACAGTTATTTGTGTCTGTAGGCCAGATTAACCACTTTTTCCAATCAGGATGTGTTCTGTTGAAATGTAAAATGTGTGACACGTCTAACTCATTATCTGCAGTTGCATTCTCAGCTATTGGCTTTGGTATAGACGGTGTTTTCATTTCTTTGATCTTAGCTAGGCCAAGAGAAGATGTTTGGTGTACAGTGTCATTTAAAAATAACATTTGTTCTGGTATCATGCAGGTTCTAAATAGTGCTTCTATGCCTTGCACCTGCCAATCTTTTGTACCCCAAATTGTTTTCGTTTCAATATTATTTTTCCAATAATCAAAACCAAATGTCATCATTTTGTCATAAAATGCTTCTGAATATATCAATTTAGAATTTGTCAGCATTGTTTTCATTCCTGTTTTATCTAACAGTTTATAATAAAACGTTTCTGCATCACTTGTGTTAAACCCTGAGAAGTATTTGAATTTCTCAAAAAATGCCTTAGAACTGCTTTTAGGTGGTGTAGAACAATGTTCCCATTGATTATACATAAAAACATTTCTAGGCTGTGCAGATTTATGCAAGTAATGATCCCCATAGTGGGTGTAACAGAATAACTGCTCATAACTAGATGAACCTTGTAAATAATCATGATCTGTGAATCTAGCTGACATTACTAAATCAGACATCATGTCATTAATACTGTTAAAGTCCCAATCATCAGAGAATGTACTTGGTGTAACAAAGTCACTTAAGGAAACCTTTAGTTGATGAGGATACTTCAGGATTTCGACCGGACCATATATCTCATAGTCTGTTTTCTCCCATACTACCCCACCAGGTATTGGAATTGCTGTGACATTTACTGTTGACAGTTCTCTTTTCTTCACGTGGGATGATCTGTGTGGTTTCAGGACTAGGTTGATGTTCTGACTTGCTGTGTCCATTGTAATATATTTTCCTTCAATGAATTTTCCCAAACACAGTACCATGATGAGCCAAAGCAGGAGGAAAAATACACCTAGACCGAACCAGAACTCTAGCCAAGGGGAAACAAGGTAGATTTTCTTCAGTTGATGAAAGAGTTCTGTTGCTTTTTCTTTAAAAGATTTTTTTGTTTCTGGCATCACTTCGGGGTCGTTTAAATCTTCAGAGAAGTTGTCGAAGTTGATGAAATAACCAGAGGCAGTTCTGTCAATTCTTTCAATCTGTCTTTCGGTAGCACTTTCTGATGCCACATCATTGTAGACTGGTGTTGTTTCTTGACGAACTGTTTCAATCTGTGTTTCAAGAGGCACGAGTTCCATGGCATTATTGCATAGTCCTTCATTTTGCACTGCAGGCTGATCGAATGTGATTAGTCTTTCAGTTTGAACCTCTTGTATTGTTGCAAGTTTGGGTATTCTGTTGTTTCTTGGGAGTCCACTGGGCCTACTGTTGATTATAGGCCACATGCTTGTGGTTTTACCAGATCGATGGATACGATTCTGTTCTCCTTTTTACCAGCAAGGGGCGGTAGCACAACTGATCTTGTTCCGGTGACTGCCAAGACAGGTACTGCTTTTCTGTAAGAAGGCCCAAATTCCTTCTTAACCGCGATCTTTTCTCTGACTAGATCCCCAATCTTTGGAATCCAGACAGGCCTTGCTGGGGCTGTTGCGGGTGGTGCCTCGTCAGTGGTACTTGGCTGTTGCTTTAACTTTATGTTGCTTAATGATTTTCTTGTTTCATTCAGTTCCTGTAAAACAGCCAAACGGTCTTTTACTTCAAACTGCTTTGTTTCTTTTTGTACCACTGACATCTGACTATCGAGGTCCTGAACGTTCATTCTAATTCCGAACAATAGTTCGTATGGGCTGAAACCTTTTAGAGAATTTCTTGGCATGTTGTTAAGACTAGTCTGGACACTTATTAAATGTTTGACCCACCCAGCGCCTGAACCTAATACCTTCGCTGTTATAGATTGCTTTATATCCCGGTTTTTTCTTTCTACCACACTTATGCGACGGACAAGAATACCGCAACCCAATTCCCATGCTAGCCATGGCCTCCCCATAAGCTCGAGAGCTAAAAGCAGGACCCTGGTCAGAATGGAACGTGGTAATTGCGTATGTGCCGATATGGACTTGCTAATCTTTTTATAACTGTTCTAGGCGTCAGCCGAGTGCTGGAGGACTCATTTTCTAAGTGTATTTCGTCTTAAACGTTGTACACTGGGACGCGCTTCTCTTCTTTGATTGCGCAGATAGACCGCCTTATGCTGTCTAGAAGGGATCCTGAAACTACACTGCCCTTTTCATTTCTGCGATCTCTGTTGCAGTCTTCACAATTTTGAGCAAAACATTGAATATCTATACTCATTCCTGGCCACCAGTACTCTGATTGTAATTTTTTCAGAGAGGCTTTGATTGTTTGGTGTTTCAGACCCAACCCCATGTGTGCTTCCAGTAATAGGAAGCCCCTCCTGCTCCTGTTTGGAATTACTCTATCCCCCACTCCAGGGATTCGAGCAAACGGAACGGAGTTTGCATCGATTATGTATGCATAATTGAGTGGATAGTTTACGGGTAGTGCTGCACAGTCGCCTTTTACGGTCGTTTTTACTGCCAGCATTGTTTCCCCGTCTATATACTTATCTGTACGCTTTTTTGTGGCTACGGAAGCCGGGTTAGTTGCTTCCGCTGTGGCTGTATTAGCCAATGAATTCCCTGCAACGTGAACGCCATCACGTTGAAGACTCTGTGCGTGAATCACGTGAGTCTTTTGTAGTTCTTTGTGTAAAAGAGCTACCTCGTTCCAGAGCTTTTTATGCTTTATTGTGGCACCTGTGTCATCTTTGTAGTCGTTTTCGATCCAACTCTGCAGTTTGTTATTGAAAGAATTGACGCAAAAATGAGAATCGCACACTATAAGTGTGGGGAATTCGCGTTCTGCATTTTCGAGCGCCAGCTTTAAAGATCTGATTTCAGTTCTTTGAGCCGAACAGTACTTAACTGATTCAGTTTTTGTTATTTTCGGTTTGATTTTACCGCACAGCCAACGACATTTAATGATCGCACATGCTGCATCGTAGGATTTTCTCTCTACGTTGAAATGCTGTACAAAGCTATCCGTGTAGATTATACAGGCGTATTGTGGGAGAGGCAGAATTTCGATTGGCAGAGGATATTCTTCTTCATATTCTAAATCATTCAGTTTTTCGTATTGCGGGGCGAAATAGTATTTCACGTCTTCCGCTCCTAGAGAATCTATGCACTGTATCCATTTTGGATTCAGTGACACTGTAGGCAGGTTTACTGGGCTGAATAGCGCTTCGAAGGCGGATTCCGCTGTAAGGATATTAATCCGTTTGCCGTGTGCTAGTTCTCTTTCATTTGCTAATGCGATTTGCACTGCGTTCACAGTTCTTTCTGTGTGACTGAATGTTTTTTCTGCTTGTGTGTACAAGTGAGATTTAATTGAAATTGGTACCTTTTCTCCCTCATTAGAGGTTAGGTACGTAAATCCGCATCTTCCTGGGATGACTCGGATTACAAGATCACGTGTGTTGTCACGTGTATCTAATTTTGCTTTTGCTAACATGTCTGTTTGCAGTGATCTCAAAATTTCTGTGTGTTTTTGAGTCCAATTGATTTGTTTTAAATCAGGTTTTATTAGTTCGTAGAGAGGTTTAACCCTCTCTGCGTAATTTAGGATGTAAGTTCTTCCGAAATTCAGAAAACCTAGTATTGATTGTAAATTCTTCAGCGTTTTTGGAGCTTGGAGTACAGCGCACTTCTCTAAGAAGTTGTCCGCTAGGCTTTTCCCTTCACTTGATAATTCGTACCCTAAAAATAGTACTGTCAGATGGGCAATTCGGGACTTTTTAAAGTTGAATTTGTAACCCTCTGCTGCGAACCCAAGTATAATGGTGTTCACTCTTTTCAAGTGAGTATCCAAGTCGTCGTCTGTGAGATAAATATCATCTACGTAAGATAATGCTTCATCATCATAGATTTGTAGTAACTCTGTTACTCTAGCTGAGAATAGTCCTGGGCTGTTCTTGAACCCCTGTGGGAGTCGACAGAATTTTTTCTGCGACCCAAATGCGGAGAAAGCGGTCAAGTATCTGCTTTCTGGTGCAATGTTTTGACAAAAGAAACCATTAGAAATGTCTAATGTTGTTTTGTATTTTTTCCTAACTATATTATTCATTAGGGCTGCACTATGCGAGTTTTGTACTGCAAAAGTTTTGCAACATGTATTAAGGTGTCTGTAGTCCAAAACTAGACGATATGAATTGTCTGGCTTGGAGACAGGAAACAAAGGATTATTCATCTGAGAGGTGCATGTTTCAATCACCCCCTGGTACTCAAGTTGATCTAAGATCTCCCTGACCTGTTTTTTAGCTTCTTGCTTTATGGGATACTGCCGTTGGGCAGTTGGTTCATTTTTTAGTTGGATTTTGTGAGGAGGAGAATCCTCATCCCATCCTACATGATTTTTATACAATGCAGGTGCCTGGGCTACTGCCCATTTCCTTGCATATGTGTATTTTTTATGAATCGGTATGTGATTCGAGAAGGCAGGCATAATCACCTCTTCGCCACGAGGGCACTCCCTGACAAACTCCGGGGGCCAATCTTTTTCAGCTAACAGAATATCATAGCCTTTTGAGAGCTTATCCCAAAATAGACCCTTAATTTTCCTAGTCTTATCACCCTCCATACGCAATGTTATTTTGTATATTTTATGGGGCTCGCTAAGCCTGGCGTCGGCAGTTTCAACCTGAATGTATTCATTCGTGTCCACTGTCTCCAGATGACTCATCAAGTTCTTGCGCGCTATACTGATCTCTGCTGCACTGTCCAACATTGTCAATGCCCACTCCCCGTTTTTCAACTGTGTCCTCAGTATTCTCGGCATGGTTGATTACTCTAATACTGGCTACCTTCTTTTTCTGAAATTGAGATTTCTTATTTTGAGCAGGTTCCTTGTCTTTGGACTTGGTGTGCTCTCCTGGGTCTGACCGTCCTCTTCTTTCCGAATTCTGTGGAAGAGATCGAGAGGGACGTGTATCAATACTTTGATATCTATCAGGTCTTTTTATATTATCCCTATTTCTAAGGTTATATCTTTTCTCAGAGGGCTCCCGTTGGGGAGACTGGCGTTCTCGAGTCGGAGTTCTTTCCCTCCGTCGAGGAGACCTTCCTCTGGACTGGAAAACTTTTTCCTTGGGAGTGGATTGTTTATTTCCATCCCAGCTCTTTTTAGGAGTGTTTAAATTATTTTTAATGAATAATTTTTCAGGATTTTCGAGCAGTTGGGGCTTAACTGGTTTTCCACCCAAGCTGTCTCTACCTAATTCTTCATAGCATTTTTCTATGATTTTTGCAAGCTCAACAGGATCTTTTATATCTGTTTCCCTCAACTTCTGGCGAATCGCCACAGATGCTGCTTCTCCCTTTACATTGGCTAATAATATAGCCGTGACCTGCTTGAAGTCTTTCAGTAATTTCATACCTAGATTTAAAGCGGGCTCTGGACCGAATTCATTTTGAATCTGTTTTAGCACGTCTGGTATTACCGCCATAGACGGAACACCGTGTGTTTTTGTGTAAATGGAAGCAAAGACTGTACCCCAAGTGTCGCAGTCCTCCACGTGTGGTGCGATTCCCATAGGAAGGCAGATTGTCAAGATTCTGTGTTTCTCAATAGGGGTAGTATCAGGAAATACTGCCTCTATTTGAGTGATTTTCTGGGCTAACCAGAAAGGAATTTGTTCCCGTTTTACGGGTGTTTTACCAAGACATGACTGTATGTTCTGTGGTGTAATTTTATTTGTGTTCCCCTGATGAGGGGTCAGCTGTGGTGAATTAACAGCTGGCTGGACTGTTGCAGTGCGTATTACATATTGGACTAATTGCCTATGTATTTTTATTAATGTGTTTAGCTGTGCTAACAGCTCTTCTCTAGACATTCTTGCAATGTCAGGATGTGGTGTGTAGCTGGCTAGAACCGGCCACGTGGCTCCTGGTCTACCTAGTGGACCGAGCCTGGTTATGTGATCATTGTGTTTTAGGGCGCCATTAAACCAGAGCAGGTGCTCTTGAAATTTAAGTGGGATTTCAATCTCCTCGAAAGGAGCGTACTCTCCCGGAGGTTCCTCTATTTTGTAATAGTGAAACTCTTGTGTTATAGCGTTTACCGCTGGAAAGTTTATCCATGAATAGAATACCTCTGTCTGCCGATACTCGTGAGCCTCTATCACGAAAATTACTGTACCACCTTGAGGCGGCAGTCCGTTTTCTATAAGTTTTAAAGTTATAGATCTTCTTAACTGGACCGGGATGATAATAGCATCCGGGTCTGCTTGTTCGGGACCTTGCTGAGTCGCATCTACTGCGGCCCCAGAGGTTCCGTTTTCTACTGACATTTCAAAAAATGCAGGTTTGCAGAGTAGGTCTCCAAGGAGACAAAGATTAGATGCACAATATTTTGGAACACTGTATCCTTCAACGTTGAATAAACCGGAGCTTTACATAGGAATCTCTTCCTACTAAGGTCGGGCGGATTTTAACCTTTCACCCACTCCAGACGTCTATTGGAGTTTTTACGGGAGAAAAGGGGTGTGAAATATGCACGACTGAGTTACTCTACAAGTCTTACGTTAGTTTATCGCCTTACCAAACGTTGGGCGCCATGTAGTGTAGTTCCTAGTTTCCCACTAGGCCCTGCGCATTGGAATAACATAAACAGTAGTATCGACGTGGAACTGCGGATATTCCAGGCCTCCACTGACTATGCTAAACTTAATTGGGTTGTGTTACCAACTAGCTCAGAGGTCACTGGAAACTTTCTTCTCTGCATAGGAAGTGATCAGCTTCCTTGGCACAGACAAGAAGGGATTCAGTTTTCCAACAACCGTGCAACATGACAACTTTGCTCCTCAGATCAAGAGTCGATCTCTAGGGTCGTGTGAAACAATAGACATAGATTTCACTCAGTCAGTCTGGTGCAGTTTACTTTCACAATATGTAGAGAATAGAGAGACGGGCGTTTATCAATAAAGGTTAACATTTATTGAACAGTCTTTCTTCTCGTACAAGAGAAATGTATTGCCACAATTGCAATAACTGTTATTATAAAAAGTACGTACAGTAAGATAAGAATTGCGAAATAGAACTGTAAAAGCATTGATATGGTTTCTTAGCCATACAATCGTTTAAAAGTAATAAAACATATATACAGTCATATATACATTAGGCTAACATACTCAACTGGTGCTTCTAACTAAGCCTACCCCGGTGTGCCTGACCTAAGCCTAACACGTGAGAAGGGGGAGTAAGTAAGTAGCTTAAGTTAAGTTGGTTTTGCCAAGGTTTGTTTCAAGAATTCTCTTCCAAGGGTTTAGTCAACACCATACCTCTGAATAGTATGATGGAGGATTGGTATCTCCTTCAGGGGTCTCTCTTGATATCCCAGTCACCCGCGAGGGTAAACCGGAAGCGCCGGGACTGGATTTCTCTGCACGAGAAAGGCAGCGGCTTCTCTCAGCGCGTCGAGGAAGGAGGGGGGACAGCGTCCGCGGGCAGCTGGGCTGGATGTCTTCGCAGAGGACGGCTGCACGGCTCCTCAAGCGTACTGAACCACAGTTCGCGCTGTAGCAGCGATAATGGTAATCAGTAGCTTCACCACCACAGGATAGCAGGCTGCAGCGACAGAGTGCTAGTTTTTACCAACACTGGTCATGCAGGCAGCTGGCATCAGCAACAGGTTCGCTCGCTCAACAGCAGCTAGCTTCGCATTGCTTAAGGCAACGTTGGTAATATTTATACCTGACAGGTGCCGGGTTTGACGCAAGTTTGCTGGACATAAGACGTCAATTAAAGATGTCACTAGGAAGTGGCAGTTATCAGTTGCTCATTAGAGTTCCATTACTAATCAAAACATAGCAAGCGGGGATTTCCAGGTTTGCTAAGTTTTTATCTTGTTGAAGAACTCGGAGTGTTATCTAGGAATATCAGATAGTGACTGCTGCTCTGTCATTGCACTAATTGGTCGCAAAGGAAGTAGCAGAGAGTCATGCTGGAATGTGGCTCTGTGGCTCTGCTCGTGTGAGGCCAGAGATGACTTTTCAGAAAATCGTACTTGAACGGTTATGCCAATATAGGGAATAAAGGGCTTTATAGCCGAATAGGGGCATAAGGTCACAGTATCGATCAGGAACCTAGATAAGTACATGACAAGCTAAAAGAACAAATGGATGACAGAGTAAACAGAAATGTGCGGGGGTGAACAGATGGATGGAGAAATGAATCAACTGATGGTTAGATGGATTTATTGACGGATGGCCGAGTCAAGGGGTGAGTGGTTCAAATTTTGGATATATGCATACATAGATGATGGATGTGTGAATGGATTGGTGGATGGATTTAGACAGATGAATGCATAGATGATGGCTGTGTGAATAGAGTGCTGGATGGAATGGCTCATGGATAGATGGAATGATGAAGGATTTAATGATGGATAAAATTATGAATGGATGACAAAAAGTTGAAATGGTGGTTATAAAAAGGCGAATAAAAAGGTGAAAGTATTAATGTATAGACACTTTGATAGAAGGGTCAATGAAGAATTGTTAGTAAAGGTAAATGTAAATGTATTTGAGCTTGTAAAGCGCACTGCTACCCGTCCTAGGTTTCCTTGAGCTGTATAACTCTGGGGATCCCGTCCTGGCTTTCCCTGTGGGATGGTCCCTGCTGGGAGTCCCCAAGGTGGAGCCAGGCATCCCCAGAGTTGATGGGGCCATTGTGGAGATTAGGCAAGCTAATGCCCAGAGTTGCTGAGTGGAACCCCTGATTAGAGTAAGCACCGAAGCGAGAATTATCGAGTCCGCTGACCCAAGTCCACGACCCTGCCGCGTCGGGAATTGAACCCTGGTCCCAGGCCGACTTCTGCTCCCGGGTCTGCCGCCTCTAACCACTGAGCCACACTACTCACTAGTGAGCCACACTACTCCACTCCAAGGTCAGGGGCATGTGCTTTGCTTGCATGGTACCATCAGCACTTTGTTTCAAAGTGGGGGTATTTTAATCTTCTGGCTATTCACTTGACAGAAGTATCCAAATAAAGGATGGATGAAATGCTTGGATCAACCCCAGCCACTGGTAATTACTCTGGGGGGATCCAGTCCATCAATATTTGGTACACTAAGTCACCTCAGTTTGGCCCCAGTCATAGGCAAATCAGGCTTTACTCTGCTCCAATAGGAACTGTCTAGCCTGGACTGTCAGTCCAGGTCCTCTGCGAACCGGAACACAAGTTGCCAACACCAGTTTTGTCTTCAGTCACTTGTTGTTTGATATCCGTGGCACAGTGATTGCAGACCCCACTCTGGGCATACCCTTGGTCACTTCACATTGAAGTATGCAGTGATGTGTGGAATGCTTGAAATAATATCATTCACTGAGAATAACTTGCAGCCTCATCCCAGTTCATCTTTATTTTGCACACCATGCACCTCAGATTGTATCCAGCTGTATGCAAATCCGTTTTGATCTTGCTCCAATAGAACTGTTTAAGTCTGAACTGGCAGGCCTGGTCTTCCCAGTTCCAGAACACAAGCAACCCAAGACTGGATTGCTCTGATTCTGCTCTTCAGTCATGTGTAGTTTTGTTCCAGTGGCACAATGAGCATGACATCCACATATGGCACCTTGTGCCTCTGGAATACTGAGGAATTGTGTGCTGCTTAAAGTAAAAATGTACTGCAAATTCACAGAAACAATGCAAACATCAGAACATGAGCAATTGTTCTTCGTGGTGTGTTTCCCCCCTCCACTAATATTACTGAGAAAATGCATCCTCACATCCAAAGTGAATGCGAGGATGCATTTCAAGGTAAAATACAGCATCAATTGACCGTTTGGTATTTTCATGATTAAGCATAATTGCATCATAATTTTGTGTAATATACATAAGAAAACTACATGAATTACACACAACTCGCGAGCAAATAAGGAAACACACATGTTTGTTGGACCCTGGCTGACTCAAAGATAGGGGGCAGATGTGACTTTACAGACTTCATGTATACCTTTACTGCCATTACCACCATCTACATATTCATCACTGCCCCACCCCATCACCACAACTATCACCATTTGTATGTTTTTTTGGTGCTTGTAAAGGGCATCAATCATCCAGAGGGACATCACAGAGCTAGGAAAGAATGCAGATCCTAGACGAATTACTCCTGGCCTAACTTATTGGTAGTTTCAGTATCTAGGAAAGAATGTGGTTTTCAGCTTTTTCCTAAAGAGTACATAGTCGTCTGTAAGGCGTAGATCGAGTGGGAGGTTGTTCCATAGGACCACAGATGCTTTAGAGAAAGATCTGCCACCCATTCTGACCTTGCTTTTGCGCTTGACTGAGGCAAAAGCCTGATAGCGTGCACTTAGGTTCTGTGAAGGAACATGAAATTCTATCCTATCTAATAAGATGTAAAGGCCTTTTTTATGCAGTGTTCTGTGTGCCAAACAAAGGAGTTTGAAACTAGCTCTTTGTCTTACTGGGAGCCAGTAAAGCTCTTTTAGGCAGCTTGAAGCCGTGCTAAATTTCTTTTTATTGCAAATTAGCTTGGCAGCGGAGTTCTGAACCACCTGAAGGCGGGAGAACAGATAATTGGCCATGCAAACATAAAAGGCATTTCCGTAGTCCAGTCTGCTCAGAAACAGAGCTTGAGTCACCAACTTTTTACAATTTAGGGGAATCCAAGGAAAAAGTCTGCTGAGAAGTATTAGGGTAGTGAAGCCTTTTCCTCAGAACGTGTGGACTTGTCTTTGCATGGATAAGGCATCATCGAAGATAATGCCCAGATTTTTTGCAAACTGCTCAGGTACAGGGGTGGTGCCCAATGCCTGGGGCCACCAGCTATCGCCCAAGATTGTATGGGCCCCTCTGAAAAGTAGGACTTCCAATTTTTCAGTGCTTAATTTTAACCAGTGTTTGGACATCCATCCTGCGAGTTCAGATAGGCAGTTTATGAGGTTGTTCTTAGTATTGATATTCGTCAGCCTATTTGTAAGGGGAATCACCAATTGCGTATCATCGGCATATGAGCAGATTTCAAATGCCCATTTCCTACTGATGTCTGCCAGGGATGAAACATATGCATTAAAAAGGGTGGAGATTAAGGTGGCTCCTTGGGGGACCTCATGCTTAATACTTTTTGCGTTAGAGGAGCAAGATCCCATTTGTATTGTTTGTGTTCGGTCTTTCAAAAATGATGCAAACCATGCCAGGGTTTTATGGCAGATCCCTTTTTTGTGCAGGATTTGCAATATATTGATGTGGGAGACTGTTGTGATCCAAAGGTAGACTATTTATCACAGGACGCAGTATTATGGTCACAGGCTTTATTTCGTGGGTACCACGAGCCACCGCTCCTCTCAGCACAGAAGAGAGGCACCAACTGACTCTTCTCAGAACAGGCACCACAGAGCACCATAACAACACATAAAGGTTCTATGTGGAACCTTAAACAATCATATGCAAGCACAACATATCTCTTTTTTTACAAAAATGAAAACAGTGTTAAGTACAGAAATGTACATAAAAACAGAAATGAGAAACCAAAAAAGAAAACAAAATGAGCAAAGCATAAATGAACAAAATCAAATTCATTACAATCGGCACAGCATAAACAATGTGCAAAATGGCAGTACTGCAAATTCAGCGTAATTTTCAAGGAAGACGTCTAGCACGAATAGACTTCCTTGGTACTTGGCAAGTGACATTGGTTTTAGCGACAGCGCCTGAGGATACAACGGCTGGACCAGTGGGAGTATTCCCTGCAAGCTCAACACTTCTGGTGCCATTGCAATTATCACCTGCAGATTGAACTTTCACAACTTTAGCCAGGTTCCACCAATGTCCGCCACAAACCATGACAGCACCCCCACAAACCTTTTCTACACAGACTGGTTTACCAAAGGACCTACCACCTTTTTTAGCAAAGCGGGTGCTTTTGATACAAACCAAATCCCCAGGAGACACGTTGACTGTCTTAACAGACTTCTTTTGATTGTACCTATCAGACATTTTCTTTGTGCAGTTTTAACTCGAGTTTCCAGTGGATCATTGTCAACCCAACATGATACTTTATCACAAACAGTTCTTAGCAGCAAAGAAGGATAAAGTGCAGAAGTGGGTACGCTACCTACACCATAATTGCTAGCGTCAACAGTGATAGTGCAAGGAATTGCCGGATCATATGCTCTGAGTGTTTTGGCATTTACCATTTCGTATTTGAGCAGCTCAAAAGCCTACTGACAGTTGCTATCCCATACAAATGAGGCATTCGTCCTCAGCATATTGGAGAGTACTTTCATCTTGCTAACATAGTCAGGAATGAAACATGAGTACAACTCACACAACCTCAAAAAGGAACGTAACGCATCCTTATTTTTGGGGCAAGGACACTCAACAACCACTTTTACCAAACCAGGTCTGGGACTTACCCCATCAGAAGACACAAGATGTCTATCTCTCTTTTCCAGACCTCACACTTATTTGTTTTTACAACAATTCCTTTTTCCTCAAAAATGCCAAGCACAGTCTTCAAAATCATATCAGGCTCCCCTAAATGTTTTCCAAAAAAGGGTACATCATCTTGAAAGATGACAACGCCCTTCACACCTTGTAGCACTGACTGCATGACTCTTTGGAACACCGAAGGTGCAGACGTGAGACCAAACGGCATCCTACAAAATTGGAAGGATCCAAAATATGAATTAAAGGCAGTGTAATGAAGTGATTTATCCTCCAACAAGAATTGATGGTATGCGGATGATAAATCAATCCTGGAAAACCATTGAGCCTCCCTCAATTCCTCTAACAGATCACCATTTTTGATTTTGGGAAGCGGATGTGCATCAACCCAAATCTCTTTGTTAAGACTTCTCAGATTGATATAGGTGCTCTGTCAGGGGGAAATAGTGTTCTGTCACACCAAGATTTCTTAAAGAGCTCATATATGATCATGGTTATGCGTGCACCTGAGTCCACAAACAACTTCAAACACACATCGCCCACCAACACATCAATATAAGGATCAACACATTCTGAGGGGTCACCAGGTACTATATCATCATCTGTTACAGTGACGATCATTTCTTGAAAGTCTTGAACAATGTCGCTATCACACAAATGTTCATTCTTCACTACACAATTGACTTTCTCCCCCTTGTTTAGACTAGATTGGCAAACTTTGGCCACGTGTCCAATCCTTCCACACTTGTGGCATTTGGCATTCTTACCAGGAAAGAATCTGTTGTCATTGTCATGTGGTGGTTAACCACACCTGTAACAAATATTTCTTTTTTAAACATGACTTTCTCATTAGGTTTGACTTTTCTTAATGTGATGCTATTAGCATTGGTTGAGGCAACTGCATTGACTGTTTCATTTGAATTTGAACTCATACTCAACTCCTTAATTGAATTTTGCGCCAATTCTACACTTTTCGCCACTTTTATGGACTCTTCAAGACTGGGGTTACATATTGTAACCAATTTTTGCTGAATTTGCTTATCATAACAGTGTGCAATGAACTGGTCTCTTACCAATTGGTCACGGTGCTCACCCAATCGTCACTTTGCACACAGTTTCCGTAACACACTTAAATATGTATCAACATTGTCACTCTGGAGTTGCGCACGCTTAAAACATTTGTGCCTCAAGACCACTTAACTGGGTTGCACATCAAATTTAATTGCTAGTTTCTTAACTGCTTCTTGGTATTCATCGACCACTTCTCCCTCCGCCAACACAATGTCAGGAAGATGTTTGAAAACCTCCCTACCTTCAAACCCTAATGAATTGAGAAGTAGAAACTTCTTCCTTTCCCCCCTATAGCTTTAAGCCCCAATGGCACCAATATACGTTACAAATGCATCAAACCATGGTCTTCATTGGATCTGAGGTGTGCCAGGGCTCTCAAGAAATGGGGTGGAGGGTTAACAGATTGCATATTTTAAAATATATATGTTTAGAATGCTTCACATGTAACTAGAGCAATATTCTTTAAGCAAGCCTAACTGTGCTTTTGAATAGAGAGCACCATTTTCACTTCAGCAAACCAAACTCTTAATATTTAACACTACACACAGTGGTAAACATTAACATGTGGCAAACCACCCACTAGCTGGCAGTAGAACATAAGAGATCAAATAGTGTTCTATAAGAAATCTCAATAATGTAATAAAATGTCAGTTGTGAAAGCATCCAAAATACAATTTGCCAGGAAAGGAAAATACATTGAAAATGCGCAAATTCCAAGGAAAATCTTTTTTTTAAAAAAGGCAACCTATTACTTCAAACGTAGGTTGCGAGTCAAACGCTGTATGTATAAAAATCACACATGTCACTTAGAGCTCAAAGTATTCGCAAACAAAGTACCACTGAGCAGTGTCTTCTTTTTCCAAAATTCGCTGCTACTCCATGAAAAGACTGCCACCGGAATGTCAAACAGCACCACTGAGCTCTGACACACATGAAGCGTTATTATAGGAAACAGCTGAAGCGTGACAGACACTTACGCACGCCTACGCACAGGGCTGTTGACCTTCGACTGGATGGATTCCAGAACACTCTCGCTGAAGCCCTGCGCGGTGAAACTGATGATGCTGAGAAATCACTGAATCCTTTCAAGAATTCTAGTACGTCCTCATTCTTCCTTTGCAGCTGAAGAGAGAATAGCTCTCTACAAACGGACACTCCCAACGGTCGTCAGACAGGAGATATTCATGTCCAGCACACAGCCACCCAAAAGTGATTCTCCTAACGACGAGACAACAGCTGACATCCAGAGCAAACACCAAACCCTCCCTTTGACCACCTCACCGCACTGTAGATGAAGATTAGCAATGATAGTCTGGCAGCCGCTGGAGAAGTTAAGAAGTAAGCTTCTCTTAAATGTCAATCTGCCGCTGGAGGAGGTAGGGAATACTTTTCTTCGGGTTGTTTTATTTATTTCTTCCAATAAATTTTCTGGATTCTCCTTGTCTCATACTGTGAAGACACCTTCTGTATTACTTCAAGGCATATACAATGAAGCACCGTAATGTTGCAGTGGCTCGCCCAGTCGTCACCAAAAATATTGTTGTGACCCAAAGGTAGACTATTTATCACAGGACGCAATATTATGGTCACAGGCTTTATTTCGTGGGTACAACAAGCCACCGCTCCTCTTAGCACAGAAGAGAGGCACCAACTGACTCTTCTCAGAACAGGCACCACAGAGCACCATGACAACCCATAACGGTTCTATGTTGATCCTTAAACAAGCATATGTAAGCACAACAGAGACAGTATCGAAAGACGCACTAAGATCCAGTAGGATCAATGCTACGGCTCTTCCCTCATCGACAAGTTGTCTGATGTTGTCTGATATGCCTAACAAGGTGGCCTCAGTACTGTTATTGGTCCTGAAACCCGTCTGAGAAGGGTCGAGTCAATCATTACATTCTAGGAAGGTAGTCAGTTGTTTGTTTACTAAATGCTCCAGGACCTTGGAAAGGTATGGTAGCTGGGATATAGGACAGTAGTTTACTGGATCATGACTTTTGAGGCCTGCTTTCTATAATAATGGGAAGATTCTGGTGACATAAGGTCATAGATCTAACCCTAGTTGTGAAAATATGTAGTGTGGGCAGGGATTAAGTGGCAATCTTGCCTTGACCTCAGACTTTGCTTTGGCTACCTGTTCTTCCGTGAACTGAGTTAAACCGTCAAGATGAGCTTGGGCCAAGGGTTGGGTGCTAGAATTTCCCAGTCAATATTGTTATCGTCAAAGGCATTGTTGAAGGACGTGTAGATTTTTGACACTTTATAAATAAATAAGTTATTGATCAATTCACAGTTCTCTATCGTGGGTTCCATCATCCTAAACACTATCACCA
Source organism: Lissotriton vulgaris (assembly GCF_964263255.1). Lineage (NCBI taxonomy): Eukaryota > Metazoa > Chordata > Amphibia > Caudata > Salamandridae > Lissotriton > Lissotriton vulgaris. The sequence goes on along the minus strand of NC_141695.1, from coordinate 1,543,142,934 downwards.
CCACTGCCACCATGACATCCACTATCACAAATATAGCCACTACTTCCAGCATCACCACCACCACCAAAACTAAGATAATCACCACTCCTACCACCAATACTGCCATGATTACCACTACTAAAACTAACACCACCACCATTACAATCATCTCCACCACTATTAACTCTCAGTCGTCAATGTGTGTAAGAGTATTTTGAGTGTTTGGTTGTGCTGGGTATATGAAATAAAGGAGGACTTAGGCATGTGTGTGAGAAATTATGTATTATTACTGGCAGATGTATAAAATATCAAACTTATTGGCTTTGTAAATGCCTGTATAAGCTTGGATCGCTTCTGTGACTGTCAAGTGTTAACACTGTATGTGTAAGTATAAAGAATTCCGATGGTTCTATAGGAAGTATAGGGTATATGGATCTATGTGAAATCAATCTGATACTTCACTAGGAAATATGTCTTGAAAAAATAGTGGTAGGTTTTAAAATGAGTATTTAAAACATATAAAGCAATGCAGCAGATTAAATAAATTAATAATGAATCTGTGTTGTTCTCTTTAGTAAATACTGGATCTGACGGAAGAGTAATGTCAGAGTTCTATACAGACAGACATTGCATGTGTGCTGTTCTTTTAGAACACATGAAGCTGCACTTAAAGTCCTATGCCACCCTATGAACACACGCAGCATACCAATCTCTGAGGGCAGAAACAGCATGCTGCAAAAGGTGTTGACGTTGTTAGTGTCTTGAGTTATTCCCTTAAATCTCTGGTGGTAAGTGTAGGTCATGCAGACTTTCTCATCGTGAAATGCTTTAGGCATTTATCATCACCGAATGCATAGTTCTTATGAGAAAGCAGGTTATCAGCATAAACGGAAGACTTCCATCTCTCTCTGCAGACCTATGCAGTACAAGCTTTTCTACAGTTCTTTGTGTGTAATCCTTACTCATGATGAAGAACAGCCAATGTACAGGTCTTTAGTGCAATCACTCATTCTCTACTTGGCATAAAGTCTTTTGGAGATATAAAGGTGGGCCATTCTTGTCCTTACATGACCAGTTTATATCCTAAGTTAGGAAAAGTTGAGGAATCCAATTAGCCACACAGAACTGTTACATAAATTGAACTTTTAGTGCATGCATTTAGAATTAAGTGCATCTTTGTTCAATATAAATTCAATCTCGAAAATTGATGATCCAATGATATTCTGAAAGTCGAAACACCAACTTAGTGGCAGACATCTCGCAACATGGTCTTGGTGAGAGGTATCATCACAAACAGTTCTTCTGAAAATAATGCATTTTATGCTGAGTTTCAGTTTTGTTCTATGGACTTCAACCACAGATGATTACTACACTTGGGCATGAGCGTTCAGCAGATATCCATTGATCAGGTGGTGCAGTGATCCTGCCTTAGGCCACAGTATTTCTTAATTTAATGGTTCATGCCTGTCACTTCTGGTCTTAATCTGTAGGAAAATCACAACTAATATAGCCCTCTTTTCCAATGTGGCTCAAAACAAGACACACAAAATCTGGATGCAATGGGTTTCGAAGGGAGATCAGTACAGATACAGAGTGCAGGTGCTTGTATGGGGACAAGGGTGTCAGAAACACATTAATATTATGCTGAAGTCAGTGACATATGTTGAGGTTAATGAGGTCTTGCAGAAACTTAGAGGCATTATGCTCTCTGTTTTAAGTGTATCAGAAACTACCTTATCCCTTAAGTGACTAATTACCTTCAGAGATGGGAAAAGGGCAATGGGACAAAAAACTGAGACAGACAGATAGGTCTTCTTGTGTTCCTTTCTTTTACTCTAACAGTATTTGCTGTGTCATTCAATCAATTGGTGTGGCTCAGTTGTGTCCACACAAAGACCTAAGAACAAGGAGGAAGTTTTAGATACATAAAAATAGTATTGGCACTTTTTTCCTTTTTCTACGCTGGCAACTTTAAGATAAATGTGAGAAAGTTACCAGAAACACTTGGCGGGCTCTACCACTCTTATTTTTACCAACTGTTCAAAGGATTATGGGGCTTTGTGTGACTATACATACTATAGAAAATATGAAACATGATATAGGTGGATTCTAAGTGTTAAACCACAATTATCATGCATTTCTGCGGTCTATAAGTCTTCTTCCAAAAAGGACATGCAACATGCATCACCAAAATAGTGACAGTTAATCTGATAATTCTCAGGCTAAGTTGAGAACAAGAAAACCTGTTAGTCATACAGGCCATACTTGCAATTTGCGCTTTATTGAGGGTCAAAATGGCAGAGAAAGCAGGAATATAGAAAATAAACTACTGTCTGACTATCTGATTGGAGTCTTTTGATGATCAAAATTCACAAATTGAGAGATTCATCAGAACAGAAAAGAGAAAGCCCAAGACTCAAATAGGGTTTCAGATCAACAGAAAGCACGGATATTATTGTGAACCTAAAAGGTTGGTTAGAGCGGATCACTCAAAAGTAATCATCACACAATTAAATACTAAAGAGCAAAAAACTGAAGGTCAGCACATAATGTAAATGATATAGTTAATGTTCTGCTGTTGCATGAGCATACAGAGGAGCTCTGCAACTCGAACCAGGCTCAGAGAAAGCATTGAAACAAGTCAGGGCACCACAGTAAGAGCACACCGGAACTCAGTTGTCTTGCCCAATACATTTCTCAGAGTAGAAACACAAAGCCAAGATTTTCGATCTTTGGACCATCGGTTTATTTACCTTGCTAAGGATTCTTAAATAAAGAGGTTTCCTACAAACAGGACGGACCACCTGGGGAGAGGCAGCATCACGTAACATCCGGTTTGCAGTGCTCTGGTTTCCATGTACAGGTTGATAGGCCTTGTTGTGTATAAGTCAAGATCCGAGTCTTGCAGGAAAACTATGAATTTACTGCTTGACAATCATTTCCAAACCTAAGAAGTATAATGATGGTAACCCACCTTCTTGGGCCATCACACACTCTAGGACAAGACCATCCTGTTGTACTCCACACCACCGGTATCTCTTGCCCGAGGTTGACAACACACACAACTCACACTTGGTGGAAAGGAGTTCCAGTTGTGATACTGTTGATGGATATATCAGTTAGGGCCAGTAGATATTCTCCCCATGAAAAATGCTAGTAAAATGCGTGAACTCCACAATTAGATCATCAGCTACTATCCTGTTAATCATGTAATTTCCTGGACAGCAATCATCCATGTTACAAAATAGAAACAAATTGGGTGGACTCTCTCTACAGCATAATCAAGTACTCTGCTTGTGAACAACTCATTTATCAATGTCATGAAAAACCCCTTCCATGGGACATATGATCTATAGCTCTCGGGCTAGAAACAGAATAGATTTATTGGAATATGATGAAACCCAGGGCAGAGCAACACATTACGACTATACCAGGGACCTTTGCTCCCGCAGCTCAAATCAGACTCACAAAAAACAAACTACTCCTGTGATAGAGATTCACTGAGATATCTCTGACCCCTGATATATCAACCAGCATCTCCATGAGACAGCTTTACTTAGTCTCTGTAGTTGCGTTTCAAAATTAGAACGTAATGACCCACCAAAGAAAGTTTGCATTGTAAATGTAATGTAAATGTAAATTGATACTTGTATAGCGCACTACTCACCCGCAAGGGTCTCAAGGCGCTTGTACGATTATCGCTGTGGAACCCATCCTGGCTTTCCCTGTGAGGCGTCCACTCCTTGGCACCCCCAAGGTGGAGGCCAGGCATATTGTTAGCATTGTGGGGGCCGTTCTGGAGATTAAGCAAGCTATTGCCCAGAGTTGCAGAGTGGGACTCCGTGATTGGAATAGGCACCGAGGCGAGAATTATCAGGTTCGTAGAATTTTTAGCCCAAGACCTGCCGAGGCGGGGAATTGAACCCTGGTCCCAGGCTAGACCTCTGCATCAGGGTCTGCCGCTCTAATCATTGAGCCACACTTCACCACTATTGAGCCACACTTCTCCACTAATGGCCCTCCACTAATGGCCTTCCTGTAATGGCCATTAGCTTTCTCAGGAGTTTGTCATCTAACTCAATAGTGAAAGTAGTTTCAAAGAAATTGGGATAACACCCCTTGAACCCCAGACAATTGCAAGCATCTTACGTTGTAAGTCCAGTTCTTTTGACTTCTTTTCCCTCAGCTGGATGTGATGACTCATGTGATTGCATTGTTCCATACTGGCACTAACATCTTTAAAAGAAGATGTATAGTGACCACCCTTCTCAATTTACCCATAGCGTACGAGGTGTCTAATGTACAACAACACATTAGTTTACTCCTACTTTTCTGTTTTTTTAGGAAGTACCACAAATGACACAATGTCAGTTACCAAGAACATTTTTTGTGTCGAGTGGACCTAGCATATTAGCATTATAAAGAAAAGACCTGATAAAAGCCATGACTGTACAAGTAGAATTCACAGTTTTATAAAAGAAAAAGGACATGAGGGAATGCAGGGACTAAAGGGAAACATTTGAGAATGCAGTGGCATGACTCCACACTGAGATGAATGGGATAAAATACATATACAGTGGCCCCATGGGGTTCAATACCTAGATGATTTTCCAATAAATTAGCTCAACACTCAATTCCAGCAATATCACTACTTGGAACACATAACTAAAAATGAGAACAACTCAATGTCAATAAAGTTACACCGGGGGCTCAATTTTTAGACCTCAAACAGATGTATGTTCATATTCTCTTATATCATATTTATTATATAAAACACTTTTAAACTGCAAACAGCAGGGAGTTCTGTAAAATGTGGGACTGAAAACCACATATATTGTTCAACTAATTGCCCAAGCTGTAAAATTAATTCTATGATGAACAAAGCTGGTTGTTTCAGTGCTCTGGCACTCTTTTACATTGGTTAAATATACAGGGGCTTATTTACAAGCCCAATGCGCCGAAGGTGCATCACTTTTTTTGAGGCTCTGGCTGCATCATGGCCTTATAAATATGGGTCCTGCTCACGCATTACTCAGCGTGAAAGGGGCATTCCATGGGTGTTGCTGTGGGGGACACTCCAGCGGCGCAAAAATAGCTCTAAGGCCTTCAGTTATAAGTGACTTAGAGAACAACTTTACCTTTAATGTCTAAATGTAGTCTGTTGTTATCATTTGGGTTAGACTTGGCATCTTTTGGCGTGCTTCCCCTGTCTTTTTGCTTTCTGACCTCCCTGTTTTGACTGGTTTAGTGTCTCTGCGCACTTTCTCACTGCTGTTCAGTGTTAAATTGCAAGTGCTCCTGTTGTAAATTATTATCTTGATTGGTGTTTCCATGATTGTCATGCTTGATTTACTGGAGAAGGTCATGGTAAACATCACTGAGAGTGCTAGGACTGATAAATCAAATGCTACTGGGGGGCTTGTAGCACAGGTTGTGCCACCCACAGAAGTAGCCCTAAAAGGGTAACTCAGACCTCTCATTGCAGAGTCTGTGCCCAGTTTGTAACGGCCATGTCGACCGAGAAAGTGCACCCACTTTCCAGGCCCCAACCTTCCCTTTTCTACATGTCAAGAACCCCTAAGAGAGGCCCATCATACCCCTGTGGGGAGAGTGCTGTGTGTGTTAAAGGTAGGACATTTACTGAGGTGTGTGACATGTCCTGGTGGTGAATTACAGTGTATGCTGTTTTTACCATTGCAAGGCTGCCTGTTCCCATAGGACAGAATGGGCAGTTTGTTGATAACATCTTATAAACATAACTAGCCCAAGGAACAAGGTAGAGAAATAAAGCTTAGTGTGCCTGAACTCAGAATATAAAAGTGCATCTTTTAGTGAAGGTGATTTTTACATTCTGTGTTTGAAAATACCACTTTTAGAAAGTAGGTATTTCCTTGCTCGGCCATCCAGTAGGACTCCTCAGGTTTTGTGGATTGACTGTCTGGTTTTGAGATAACAATTGCTGGAGAGGAGCTGTGGCTCCAAAGGTTCTAGATGGGTCTGGGAAGGTCTGAAAAGACCTGGGCTGCATTTAGAGTAGGGGAGGAGATTCCCTTTCACCTGAATGGGCCTGGTCAGTCTCTGACAATGCTGTCCACCTCCTGCCAGGAAGCTGCACAATAGAGGACAGAAATGGGTCTGGCTTGGCACAGACACTCTTTGCCTGACAGGACAAATGGTTTTGGGCTATAAAAAGTGAGACCCAAACCTCTAGAACTCTTTTACACCAAGAAGACTGCCAAGAAGAAGAGCTAGGGAAGCTGTGAGAAGGAACTACCACTTTGCTCTGTGCTTTGCGGTGTTGCCTGCAGTGGCTACTTCTGTCTTGGGCAGTGAAAGGATTGGACTTGAAAGCAATCTTTTTTTGTGATTTTCTTCAAGGGCTTGTGGTAGAGCTTGCCCCTTGTTAAAGAAGTCTCAGGAACAGCCAAGACTTCAAGTTCATCTGCCCTCAGCACTGGGGACTGTGTGATTTGTGCTGCAACAGACGAAAAGCAACCCCATGCCTTCTACGACACCACTGCCGAAACTGCTGCCAACTCTGTGTCCTAAAGGCACCGCAGAGGGCACCGCGCAATGCCACACCACAAACTTGGTCTCAGGGGCGCCGCCTGATGATGCCGCAACCGAGCCGCTGCTTGCCCCACGACCTGTGGGCACAGCTCTCTGCATCTCCTCGCTTCACATCATTGCCTTGGTATCCCCGACTACGCCGCTTCATGCCGATATTGACGCCGCTGCTTGCACGGTGGTTCGAGGGCACCGCTCATAAAGTTACACGACCTACCGTCCTCCTCCCGCACCACAGCCTTGGCCTACTGATGCTGGTGCCATTGACACCAGTTCATCAGCTGATGAAAGTGCTTCATCAACCACGATGCCCCTGCCTGCACCGTGACCTGCCAGCACCACGACGAGCACTGCATGCCACCCTGCTGCACTTCGTCCGCAGCACTCGACACCGGCGCTCCCGACTTCAACCGCAAGGAGCTTGATCTGCCATGCATGTGACTTCAAGGGCCCGATGACTCCTACACCGACTTCCAGAACCAACCCCTGTGGACCCTGTACTTTCGAAGCTCAACGAAAGGTCGCCGATGCGCTACATTTCTAAAGGTACTGTTTAGCAGGTCTTCCGGAAACCGTAGCTGGCCCCCGATGCCACGGTCAGCCAGAAATTTTGGGATTTTGTTTTTCACAATGCCCGGGTATCCTCAGTTGGACATATCGACTTCAAGTAACTATTTTTCATGGTTATTTTGATGACTGAAGATTTCTAAGTACTGTATTGTGGATTTGTGTTGTTTTTGGTCTTGTCTCAAGTATATAAAAATATTGGATATTTTTCTGAACTGGAGTGGTGTCCTTTTGTAGTGCTTACACTGTATTACTGTTGGTTATATGCAAATGCTTTACCCACTGCCTCTAAGATAAGCCTGACTGCTCGGGCCAAGCTACCAAGGTGGTGAGCAGGGGTTATTTTAGGAGTGAAACTCCCTTATCCTGCCTAGAAGGAAGGGTCCCTACTTGGACAAAGGTGCCAACCCTTGCCATCTAGAGACCCCCATTCCTAACAATTCTTTACAGGTAAATCTGGAAAACTGTGTGCCTTTCCCTACCAGCAGGGCTTTAAATATTCCCTGTTGGGTCTCTTCGTCTTTTCTGTTGGGAAATCGCATAGATTTCATCCAGACAAAATAAAAAAGGAAGAGGAGGATGAAAAAGTGGGGCACGCATCCCAAATCTTGCAAATTCTATTCCTACATTATGGTACACTGTTGGTATCTGCCACCTCTTATCATACTTCTTGAACACATATATTTATGAAAGATTACACCAGAGATGATTGTGCTGAATGTTTATGAACATTTAATATTAAAATACATAAATAATATATAAATAAATATGAAGTGACTCCCATCTGCCCCAGCCATACAACGTCATTTAGCATTGTGAGGCTAGCAGGCCCCTCCTCTGTTAACGCTATCATCCCAAAATGATACGCAAATTATTTTTATCGTCCCTTAATTCTTATGTAAATCTCTACTCCATGTGCTCATCTTTTCCCACTAGACTGGTGTAACTCTGTATAAACTTACCATCTGATGCTCTCACCAGGATGCAATATATTTAAATCACAATAGGCCCTCTCTTCCTAGGATTAAAGTGTTACTCTAATGTCCCTGAGCCTTTAAAGTCACCTCAGTGGCTTCCCATTAGCAAACATTGGAAACTGCTTTATGCCTGCATTTGGCACCTCTTCTTATGTGGCATACATCTTTACGTTTTACCAACCAACGAACCATACTTCTTCGTTTCAGCTCTCTCAATCTATTAATGATATACAAATTCAGTGTACTACTGAAGATTGTGCTTGTTCTTTTATGGTGGCCACAGAGTAGAATTAACTTCTTACTTTGTAGCATTTGGACACCCTTTACCTAGCTATTTGCACACTACATCCATTCAATCATTCACTCATCCAATCATTCCTTCACTAGCCAGGGCTCAGACAAAGGGTGTCAAAGGGATTGCCTTTATCTGGAAACACCAAATACTTAGACATATTCATCTGCAGTTCTAGGAAACCGGAGAATGGTAAGCTCACCAGCTGAAAGGTGGTTTTGAGGGTCTTTGACCTTGGCGAACTCACTTGGAAGGAAAAATGTCAATGACAAAGGAAGGTATCTTTAGTAAGCAGAAAGATGTAGTAGTTGTAGTAAATCCACCTTTTCTACGTGGTGCTCCAAATGCTTTACCTTTTTCCGGACGCTATTATGATGGACTTAAAACTCTGTGCACTTTGTCCCTGCTAAACAGCAGTAAAATACCCATGTGGTTACTATACACTTGTTGAAATTGTCTTTATTGGCATGCCTAACTGTCCTATAAGGCCATTGTAATTGGTGCAGAAATGCAACCACAGCATAGAATGCTCAAGGTCACTTGTGTACTGCAGCACTGATTGTGCCATACACTGAAGTGACAGAGAACACATGGCTTCGAGCCTACCCAGTGTTGCATGTTTGCAGCAGCCTAAAATCCTGCTAAACAAACCTGTCAATATAACCATTTTTTGACATGTGGGAAACACTGCTTTTAAAAATTAATAATAAGTTACCGCTAAGTACACCTTTTTGCCCACAAGGTGGAGTGCCTGACATTGGAAATTTAAACTGTATGAAACTTAAACAGGCATGTTCCTCCAGAGACTAAGCCACAAAAAGCTACTTTCACTGGCAGATCTGTAGCTTAATACTAGAAAATGTCAAATTACATATTATAAACTTTAATCTGCAGCAATTGACAGGCAATGCCTGCAAAAGTAATTTAATTAAAATAATGTGTATATTAAAATTCCAATGTAGTGGTAGTCACTTGTTTACTACAAATTTAATGAAAAGTAGGCCAATTAGCATTAGCCTACTGGCAGCTGCTATGCAATTGCTTCACCTTAGAGTTGAAAAGAACAATGGCCTGAGTGTGGGGAGGTGTTTTTCTTCCCCATGAAAAAAGACCAGTTAGAGTGGACCTAGCGAATTCACTCACTTGCAAAGGGGTCGGCACCTCCAAGTAAATGTAAAGTTAAACCTGTGTTGCAACCATTTGCACCATCAGCCTAGATGGCACCAAACTTGGTGGGAGCTAAGCTACCCCAGAACCAGTTTTGAGTGACCATAGATGAGAGGACAGCTTATTTCTCTGACCACAACTCTGGGTGGGCACAAACACTCCATGCAAGTGAGGAAAGGGTTCTTCATCCTAAATTCTATATGTAGAGTGCACTGTGGGAGTGTTTGGAGTATGGCAGACAAGCACTGTTGCAAAAGTGGGTAGAGCTGCCACTGGGAAGATTTACCTCATTGGTTAGAGAGGGGCCAGGAGTCACCCCACAAACAATTTGGATCCAACCATAAATGTGGCCCACAAAGGACCACTTAAAAAAAAGTTATGGATATGTGGCAGGTCAAGAGAGGACTGACCCTATTTGCTGTAACCAGAGAGCAGCCCTGAAATGTCTGTTTTGCACCCAAGTTAATTCGACGATGGGTACTTGTTTTGCCCTACTTCACTTGTTGTGAAAGTTCCCGTATCTCTTGTCCTTTAAGGCTAGACAAGAGGTGACCCAAGACCTGATAACATCAAGTTGGACTATGGGACCGGACTCTACTCATGCCTGCCCAAATACCTGATTGATAGACTGCAGCTGGTGCAGAATGCTGTAGCTTGAACTATTGTGAGCTACCCCATATCTCTCATGCTACAGGTCTTCTTCAGAGACTTCACTGGCTCCTGAGGAGAAAGAGGATCATCTTAAAGACATTGCACGTTACCAAGAAAGCACTCCACTGAACTGGCCAGGGCTATCTACAAGATAGATTTAATCTCTAGCCCCTAGAGAAAACTTTGCTCTGTAAATCTCTCTCTTGTCAAGGTTTCCGCTGGTCAGGAAGGCAAGGTTAGGGGGCAGATCTCTCTCCTTCCTGGGCCCCTCTCTGTGGAACAAACTTCCGTTGACATTCAGCTGCATCAAGGCTACACCTGTGTTTAGGAAAAAACTTAAGGCCCGGCTCCTTTCCAGTCCCTAAGCCTTCCCCTCCTATCGCCCGCTGATCGCTCTTTCTGCATTATCACGATGACACTCCTTGGAGTAACATTCACGCTCTACAAATACTCTCCTTAGACATAGAAAGACTGGACCTGCCCCCTCATTTACCCAGAACAAAGAATTGGCTCCAAGGGTCAGAATACTGACCACTTGTTGGGTGCAGGGGCACAACAAACCGCAAGAGGCATTGTTTCCTGAAATGACCAGTTGAGCAGTATAAACTGCCCTGGACTGGACCTTGCAGGTGGCCTCTGTTGGAGTGAGTAGTGGCCCTTAAGAACTATGCATAGATCCTATGATCTTTAGAAGTGACCGAGTCCTGTTCCAAAAGCCCTAAAATGTTATGACTTAAACTTTTTTTTTGAACTTCCACAACTCTAGAGCCGCTTTGAGGATCTGCAGCAAAGGTATCCAAATTTTAAAGCTCCTTCCGCAACTACAGCTTCAGGCTTGCTCCATTAAAAGAATTCGAGCGCCATAAAAGAGAGTAAATCAGATAGTAGAATATTTGACCAGGACAAACTCCATGATGTATCCGACCATACTCCTCTACGGTCAAAAATGAAATCACTCCTAGGTCCCAGTCTCCTAAACCCATTGGGCCTCATTTATAAGGCTGTGCGTCACTTTTACGCCTCCGGTGCGTCACTTTTTGTGACGCACCAGCAGCGTAAAAAATATGCCTTGTTGCACCATATTTACAAAGTGACGCATCTAGGTAGATGCGTCACTTTGTAAACCCCTGCGCCACATTATACCTGCGCCAGGTATAATGCATGCAGGGGGGGTGTTCCAGCACAAGAAAGGGTCTTAGAAGTGACACAGTGAAATCTACAAGATTTCACTGCGCCACTTTTAGGACACAAATGCGTCAATATCTTACGCCTGCCTCACAGCAGGCGTAAGACTAGCGCAGGCCCTTTCACATGGGGCTTGCCTTCTAAAGAATTTGTAAGAAAATAATTTACGTTTATCCTGAATAAAATAGTATTCTGATTTAAGAATTTTGAATAATGTTAAATAAAGTATCAGAAAACTGAGGAAAATTGTGACACTGGTGTAGAACCCGGAAAAAAGGGGCATATTTACAAGGGCATTGGCCAAACCGGAGCGTCACTTTTTACATTTCTGCTGTGGCAGAAGCCCCTGCTTCATATTTAAAATGAGGTACACATCCAACTTCAAATGAAACACCTTTTAAAACTGCACAGATTATAGACATACCTTAAAATGTGTTCTTCGATAGACCTGTATTCTTTAATTCTGTAATTGGAAACCTTTTGGTTCTTTATGATCTTAGTATATAATTAGTTTCTCAAACATATTAAAAAAACTAAACAATGGCACTTACAATGCTACTCATTTTCATGACGATTTAAACAAATGGTTATAATGTAGAAAAATGGATGGATCCTAAACTTGACTTGAAGATACATCCTTTCTAATGAATAATTAGAATGACATTAAAAATATGCAATTGGGCAAATGGTCGGAAATATGAACAAGCATACAGCTTGCAAAATATAAAAATAAAACCTCCAATATTTTGGGACTGAACAAGAAGTGTTTCGTGAACATTTTAAATATGAAGAAACGTCCGATTTCTGAAGTTGGACTCGCTGCTCTTCTCAGGGCTCCGCACTGCTGGTTGTATGTCTGTTTGGGTTGAAGTAGCTAGGCCCACTCCTCCGAAAGAATCCTACCCATTCATACCGCCAGGCCCAATATAACATGGCACGCACAGATTGCCTTAGATCTTTGCAAAATGTTCCTGTCCTCAAATTGCCCCTAACCCCAAACACTGTCATTCCTCCTCAGGCCACGCCCACTACACTGCCCATACAATGTCCATCCCTCACAGTGTAATGTGCTGGGCCATGCATGCTAACTTTCCAACACCCTTCAGTGCTTTTCCTCATATACATTGCTCATGACTCTCATACCTAGCTCTTCCCCGCAGAGACTGTCCTTGCCTAGTTCATTCATATATGGACTGAACTATTCATCCAGCTGACCATCCATGCTCTCTCTCCCTCATTCATACTTACGTATACTCGCTCATCCAACCATTGATATATTCTTGCGATTAGCACTGGACCCACCCAAAAAACTGTACATGCAAACGTGCCAATCATAAAAAAGTATGTTCACATATTAAAACCGCCAGACATATTGGCTTTGTCAATGCTCGTTTGTGTGGTTTATTCTACCTGGACGCTTTTGTCCAATATTTAAAAGATTTCTTTTTTAGGTTTCTTCCATGGAAATTCAATAATCAGTAGGAGCTATTAGATTTCATTCATCATTTTGAAGCACAAAGTATACATTAAAATGTGGAATGGTTGATTGCCAATGAGTCATACTACTCCACCTGTGCCACGTCACTTCCAGCAATTTAAATGTATTTCAGCAATACTGAGACAATGTTGCATCACTCAGCAGCGTGAGCTGCCACCACATTTTCATAGGTGCTGCATGAGGGTACTGCCCAGAAAATGTGTATGTGGTGTTGCATGATAATGGATGTTTCTTGATTTTTGATCTTTAATTCATTTTCCTGTGGGTTGAAATCATCATGAACTTTGACTTGGTCATTAATATTATAAAACCAAAAGGTATTCTTACTGTGGGCTGGAGAATGTCCCCTTGGAGTTGGAATATTGACCTCTCTTGTGCACAGATGAGGTACTCAGTGTGCATCTAAGTACTGGCGGTGTTCAGGTACTGTAAATATTGCGATAGTCTGTGTTGTGTTTTTAGTTAATGACTCAGTTTCTCTGAATAAAGTTAGGACCTAATTTATGAGGCCTTGCTACAGTTTTGCGCTTCCGTTATATAACTTTTTGTGATGCATTGGCGACGTAGAACATGCCTCCTGTTGCGCCCTATTTACAAAGTGACGCATCTCAGCAGATGCCTCACTTTGTAAACCCCTGCGTCAGGTATAAAGTATGCAGGGTGGGTGTTCCCACGTAAATAAGCCTGGTAGAAGCGGCGCTGTGAAATCTACCAGATTTCCCTGCGCCACTTCAGGGGGGCAAAGGCGCCAATATATGACGCAGGCCCTTTCACATGAAAATATGAACTAAATATGGAAAATTTTCTGCTATTTCAAATACATTTAGCTGCAATTGTCGGGTTCGCTGAAGGTGAGGGTATCGTGGCTATAAAGTAGAAGCATCAGGGGCGTAACAAACGCCCCCACAGGCCCCGCGTTGCGGGGGACCCCTCTCTCCTCAGTTAATGAAGGGGGCCCCCCGGCCCCCCACCTCAGCTCTTCTGTGAGCTGTGAGAGAGGCTTGCCTCTCTCCCTCGAAAGCAGGTGCAGGCTGCAGCCTGCTCTGAGCCCCTCGCCCCCCTACCTCTGACTGAAGAGAAACAAAGTATCAACATTGTTTCTCTTCAGTCAGAGCCAAAGGCAGCCCCGGGACAAGGGTGGGGGTCCTAGAGACAGCAGTCTCCACTGCTCCTCAGTGGCAGCACAGAGCAGGGACTATGACAAGGAGGGAGGGGGCAGAGAGCAGGAGGCAGCACAGAGCAGGGACCCTGACAAGGAGGGGGAGGGCAGAGAGCAGAAGGCAGCACAGAGCAGGGACCCTGACAAGGGGGAGAGAGAGCAGGAGGCAGCACATAGCAGGGACCCTGACAAGGGGGGGGGGGGGCTGGGGGCACCAGAGAGCAGGAGGCAGCACAGATCAGGGACCCTGACAAGGAGAGGGGGGCTGGGGGCCCCAGAGAGCAGGAGGCAGCACAGAGCAGGGACCATGACAAGGAGGGGGGGTGGGGGCCCCTGAGAACAGGAGGCAGCACAGAGCAGGGACCCAGCACAGAGCAGGGACCCTGACAAGGAGAAGGGGGTGTTGTGTGGTAAATATTTTACTGTATACTAGTTTGCCATATAATTTCAGACAGGTTACAAAAAAATAGCTCAATCAAATGAGAGGCAGAGTCCGTGGTGTCTGAGTCATAAGGGCTTTAATCATAAATGACTAAATGACTCGAGTCAACGGAGATCTATTCCATCAATACAAGGGTTCGGGTATGCAATGATGGCAGGAAAAGATGTCAACGATTGATTCACAGTACATGACATATATAGTAAAATGACACAATAGCATTGAATACAGTAGGCGTGACAAGTGAAATGTATATGATAAGGACACATGTGCGTAGCAAAAAGGCGTGAACTTGGGTGTGCACAGAGGCGTGAACTAGAAACGTCACAGAAAAGTGTCATAAGTGGGTGGATGCTTAGAGAATTCTTGCGGAGTCAGCTGGAACCTAAGGCCTGGATGCGCGCGCAGCTAATATGACGTGTGATTGACGTGCATCTGGAGGAAGCTAAGAGTCTGACTTTTAACACTAGTAGAAGAGACAGAAGTCTAGCATGTCAGATCGACCTGTTCCTAAAACATATCTGATATCTTGTGTTTGGAGGATGTTTAATCTAAAGTATAAGGTCTTTCGGGCAGAGGCTATTCTATACTGAATGTATGCATGTCTAGGTGCAAATGCTCAGAGCCAGGGGCCTACCATGGTAACGGGAACTATGAATTTCATGAGGGAGGACAGGAAGGCTTGGCACTTGCTCTGCAGTCGGGGATATGTTTTCGTATTTCACTAGACAGGAATGTGTTTTCGAGGAGCTGAGCTGGCTACGCTGATAACTTGAAGGCAAAATACTGTTTTTGGCAGGCAGACCAGGCCGAGCCGGGCACCGCTCGCTTGGCAGGAAGTAAGGCAGAGGTCAGGGATGCGTCTCTATGCTGCAGCTTTCAGAAGCAGAGGCAGAAGTAGCTTGAAGACAGAAATCAGGGCCTAGCTCGGCAGAGCCAGGAAAACGTGAAAAGTGCACCACATAAAGACGGTGGCACGGCATACTTAGGAACGGAATTATCGATCCATTCATGGTGGATCTGATAGAGGACATGTTAACGTTGGACGCAAATGTATTTGCTTCTTCAGATTCGGTTGTGGAGGGAAATTACATGTACTTGAAGTACGTACATGGAGCCGTTGGGGTACACGTTAGGGGACACAATTGACCATAAAAATTCCAATTACCTCATTCCCTCCTTGTCCCCTACGGACCCTTCATGATATGTCGATGTTCTTGAGACCATCAATCTGTTCGTATAACATCATCTGTTCTTCTTTCTGTTTTCGAGAATGGGAACGTGCACTTGAATGGGGAACACATGCTGTGGCGCACAAGCCGCAAATCGCTGGCCCACATTGTAAACATAGACAACAACTGAATACTATGGCCAATATGATTCCTAGGAATGACAATAGCTTCCATCCCCAGGCCGATACTACACTCCAGAGCCAACCGGACCAAGTCCAGGAGCCTGGATTCTGGTGTATCAGATGGGCAATTTCGTGAAGTCGGGTAATGGCCTTATAGACTGATGGCGCGTTATTTGGAATAAACACGCAGCAACTGGATCCGATGACTCTACAAGCCCCGCCCCTGTCGGCCAGGATGACGTCAAAGACAAGGCGGTTCTGACGAACAACAAGTCTCATAGCAGACTGCTCCTCTGTTAAGTTGCCCAAAGCTGAAGTAGTCTCGTTCACTACTGCTTCGAGAATTCTGGTTAATCTGCGTATCAGTTTACTATTGGAGACAGTTCCTAGATAGGGAAAGAATCCTTTATTGAAATCAGTATATTGTTCCCATGTAGTTTCAGTCTGATCAACTATTGGGAGATCTCTTTTGTGTCTAACAATATTAAGGCGGGAATTCCTGTGATAATCAGATGGGGCTAGGAATACTGGTGGCAATAAGAATGCAATGAAACAGGTACCATCCCAGTCTGGAGGTAAACGGACATAAGCTGTCTGACCACATATAAAATAGGAATGTCGGGAAGCTTTGAATGTAGACTTGCCTTGATCACTGAATTCGACCACAGTAGTACAGTCACTGTGACCTAGATGTACTGAACCATTCTTTCTGACACATAATACACCTTTCGCTGGTAGAACTGATATGGATGGCAAGTCTGGACTAGTTTCTGACTGAACATTTAGAATCATGAGGTTAAGTGTAAAATTGCCTAATCCATACACTTCATTTTCTAGATCTGTCCCTGTCATTTGTGGAAGACCCTCTTCGTTCGGGAAACATGCTTTGTTCATGACTGTGTTCAGATTTCCCCATATCCAATTGCCTTGGGAAACCTTAGAGTCAGTGTCTATAGAAGATATTAAACTAAACCAGGCACCACAGGAACCATTATGTGTAAACGGGTAAGGAAAGAGAGGCAGAGCTCCCTTGTAGTTCTGATAGGGAGGGAGTCGGCCACATATCCAACAATTAGTAGCATTGTTGATCTGGTGAGAATGGTGTAACATACGAATGAATGTATTGTTGCGCAGCGCAAGCCGATAAGACATTTCGTGTGGGGGTAGAGCACTAAACGTGTGCTCTGCAGTGTTATTAGAAGAATGTGCAAGAGGAAAATACATATATAGCATCCAACTCAAAACAATAATCGTAAGACTCAGAAAAAGCATAATAAGTAATGTGCAGATACATCTGCTCCGGAGACTTTTACGATATATTTGCTTCTTGGTCTCCTGTCTATCTCTCTCTCTATTTGGGTCTAACTTATACATTGTCAGATCTGCCTAACCGCTTCACCCAGGAGGGGACTTAAACAATTAAACTGTCTGACTTACTAGACCTCAATTTCTGTCTGTACACCTCTTGGGGAGTTTTCTCTAGAAGGGGGAGTTTGGTATCAGTCACTGGTACGTGGGAGTTCTGGGATTCAGTCTTTGGCGGAAGTCCATGAAAGCGTTTCACATGACTTAAGTGAACCCACCCCTTCCGCCCCTCCAATTTTACAGCAGTCCTGGTTGTTAACAAAACAATCTTCCGCTCCTTCCAGCGGGGCTCCAAAGGGCTCGATCTGTCAAAATTCCGAACGACTACAACATCACCAGGGACCAGTTCATGTGGCTTCACCTCGGTGTTGTCTGGGAAGGCTGCCGCGACCTGTGAACGACATGATTGTAGTGGAGACATCAAGGAAGCAAGGTAATCTGTCAGCATAGTACTATCAACATCGGTAATTTTTCGCGGCAGAGGCGTCCCCCACATATTAGGAGGCCTACCGAAGACCACCTCATACGGGGATAGCCCTGTCCTAGAGTGGGCTACCATTCTCATATAAAAAAGAGCAACTGGCAAGGCAACTATCCAATCTACTCCCTTCTCTTTACACACTTTAGCAAGGCGAGTTTTCAGAGTCTGATTGTGCCGCTCCACGAGACCTGCTGCCTCCGGATGCCGGACACAGTGAAACTTCCACTGGTACCCCAATAGAAGCGAGACCTGCTTCATAAGTTCGGATGAGAATGGCTGACCGTTATCTGAATACACGACACGGGGCAAACCGTATCGAGGGAAAACTCACGAACCAACTGCTTGGCAGTGGTCGGGGCAGTGTAATCTGGAACGGGATATGCTTCTGTCCATCGGGATAGGGCACATACGACTACGAGGACATACTTAAATCCTCGGCATCTTTCCATCTGGATATAATCCATCTGGAGGACTTCAAAAGGATAGTCGGGAGGATGGAATCCACCTTGCTCTACGGGAATCCCTTTTCCTGGATTGAACTGACAACAGATCATGCAGGTACGCACTTTCTGTTTTGCTGCTGCTCGTAAATGCTTGTTGAACCAAAGATTTTGTACACTGTCTAACATGGCTTTTTCTCCTAAATGTGCTGGACTATGTGCTGTGTTGATGATAACTTGAACCATAGAGTCGGGGAGAAACCATGTGGTCTTTCCCCTCGTCATCCATCCTTGGTCTGTCTGGACCCCTCCTTGTTCAGCCCATTTCTTTATTTCATCTGGAGTGGCATGTGTCTGTATGTCGAAGACATCTTGTGTGGGGTCCCTGACTGTCATGCAATGTGTCAGTGAGGTTGCATCAGTCTTTGTCATGTCCGTCGTTTGAGTATGAGTCAGTGCTGTATGTTTCGCTGTTCGATCTGCAAAGTCGTTACCCTGAGAAATCTTGTCTGTGACCTTTGTATGTGCCTTGCACTTCATGATGGCTATGACTGTAGGCAAATGTATTGCTTCCAATAGGGCTTGAATGAGGGGACCATGTTGAATCTTGGCTCCGTGAGAGGTCAAGAAACCTCTTTCCTGCCAGAGGACACCGAAGTCGTGTACGACTCCGAATGCATAACGTGAATCTGTGTATATGTTTACTTTCAGGTTTTTGGCTCGTATACAGGCTTGGGTCAGAGCAATGAGCTCTGCTGCTTGGGCTGACAGGGTGTCAATGCGATGTGTTTCTATGACTTCAGTTTCAGTGGTCACTGCATACGCGGCCACTAACTCTCCTGTACTTGTTCTTAAACATGAACCGTCCACATAAAGTGTCAGGTCTGGATCGGGTAACGCGACATCTGTCAAGTCTTGTCTGGGTTTCGTAACTGTGTCAACTACATCTACGCAGTCATGTGGAGTAGGATCTGTTGTGCTCGATGGTAAAAGTGTAGCAGGATTTAGTGTATTACAACGTCTGATTTCTATGTGTGGTTGGAATAACATCAATTCATAACCTGTCAGTCGTGCTACAGTCAAGTGTTGGGTCTGTGTTCTGTTTAGAAGAACCTCTACAGAATGTGGAACTTGTACTGTCAATTGATGTCCTAGTACAATGGAATCACTTTGTCTGATTGCTAGAGCTGTAGCTGCAACTGACTTTAAGCACGCAGGCAAGGCCTGGGCTACTGGATCCAATGTACTCGAAAAATAAGCACACGGTCTGTGTTTGTCTGCTTGTAACTGAGTGAGAACCGACAACGCTGTGCCATCGCGTTCTGTGACAAAAAGTGTAAAAGGTTTGCTGTAACATGGTGTTGCTAAAACTGGTGCTTGACATAAGGCTTTCTTTAATTCGTCAAAAGCTTGTGTATGTTCCTGAGTCCATGGGAGGACAGTCGAAGACGCTGCCTCCTGTGTTGTCAACTGTATGAGTGGTTTAGCTAGAAATGCATATTGTGGAATCCATTGTCTGCAATAGGAAGTGAGTCCAATAAAGGCTCGTACTTCTTTCTGTGTCTTGGGTTGCGGAAGATGTGCAATTAACTGAATTCGTTCAGGTGTCAGCTGCCTACCCCACTTGGACAGCAAGTGCCCAAGGTACACCACTTGCTGGGCACAGAATTGTAGCTTCGAAGGAGACACCTTGTGTCCCTTGTCCGCCAAGAAATGCAAGACTGTCAGTGATGCTTGTTCACATTCTGGTTCACTACGGGCGGTGATCAATAGATCATCGACGTATTGGAGTAGGGCAGTGTTGGCAGGCATGTGAATACTGTCAAGTTGTCGTTTTAATGCTTGGCTGTAGATGCTGGGGCTTTCTGTGAATCCTTGAGGTGCGCGTGCAAATTTAAAGCTTCGGCCATTTAAACAGAATCCGAAAAAAAGGTGCGGGAAGTGGTGCAGGAAGCGGTGCGGGAGGGGTCTGCTGTTGCGGACCTGGGGGCAGATGATCAACAGGTGGTACAGGTACATCGGCAGGTACATTGGTGTATGCGGCAGCTACGTCGTCTAAATAGGAAGAAAGGAAAATGTCTGCTGCGGTCTTATGACGTAATTTAGTCGGAACCAATGGAGGGGGCAGATCTTTCGGTATTTCCGGGGTCGCCTTGGGCAAGCCCTCTGCCAGGACTGGATACAGGACTGTCGTGTTGTTCCATTCTAACTCGCTCTCCTTCTTCTAGTATTTCTTTTTCTTTGGCTTTTTCAGAATCCTCTCTACTTTTCTCTGCTTTTCTGAGTGCTTTCTCTGTCCGTCTATGTGATTCTTTACGCCATAATTCAATGGCATCTTTCTGTGACTGTCTGGCTTTCTTTTTCCACAACGCTTCCTCTACTCTCATGATGCACTCGGCATCCCATGTCCCTGTAATGGGCCATCTATGATTCTCTGCCAAGTCTTTCGTGTAGTCCACCCACAAGTCGAGAAATATTATGGCATCTAAGCCGTGCTTGTGGTACATAAAATGCCCAGGAGTGTCCCTGGGTGGGATGGGAACAGCTTCTTCAAGTATCCCTTTCCTAGTTCCTATCTGTCGTAATTTCGAGAATAAAGGCATCGCTACCTCGATCTAGACACTATACACAATAAACACAGTAAGAAAAATGCGAACAATCACTCATACCACAACATTAATACACATTGAAACATTTCGAAACGAACAACAATAACTTGATAACTTGATACGAGATGCACTGCTAAACAGTACAGATACACTGCTAAAACAGTGCAGACCGGATCTGTGTACCCAAACCCGTCTTGACCGGACACAAATTAATGCACCCGTCTAGATGCGTCCCCAGCAATGGTACTCACCGGGAAGCACGGAACGGAAGGCCTCGGAAACTCGACTGGACTGGACTGACGTCACTGCTTCTGCTGCGCACTACGCATGCGCCTCGACACTACAGGTGGTCCTCTCGATACCTCGGACACTGCTCTCTCGGCTGGGCTCTGGTCGGACTCCTCCACACTCCTCACCGCCTCGTCTGGATGTCGGCCGCAGTCTCCGTCACCTCCGTAGGCCTGAGGGAGATACAGGAAATCCTGCAGATGCGCATGGGGTCCGTCACAGCTGTAGTCGGGGGCAAAGCCTGCGACGCATCACCGGCGCGTGGGGTGGGGGAGGGGTCCCTATTCGGGCGCCAAATTATGTGGTAAATATTTTACCGTATACTAGTTTGCCATATAATTTCAGACAGGTTACAAAAAAATAGCTCAATCAAATGAGAGGCAGAGTCCGTGGTGTCTGAGTCATAAGGGCTTTAATCATAAATGACTAAATGACTCGAGTCAATGGAGATCTATTCCATCAATACAAGGGTTCGGGTATGCAATGATGGCAGGAAAAGATGTCAACGATTTATTCACAGTACATGACATATATAGTAAAATGACACAATAGCATTGAATACAGTAGGCGTGACAAGTGAAATGTATATGATAAGGACACATGTGCGTAGCAAAAAGGCGTGAACTTGGGTGTGCACAGAGGCGTGAACTAGAAACGTCACAGAAAAGTGTCATAAGTGGGTGGATGCTTAGAGAATTCTTGCGGAGTCAGCTGGAACCTATGGCCTGGATGCGCGCGCAGCTAATATGACGTGTGATTGACGTGCATCTGGAGGAAGCTAAGAGTCTGACTTTTAACACTAGTAGAAGAGACAGAAGTCTAGCATGTCAGATCGACCTCTTCCTAAAACATATCTGATATCTTGTGTTTGGAGGATGTTTAATCTAAAGTAAAAGGTCTTTCGGGCAGAGGCTATTCTATACTGAATCTATGCATGTCTAGGTGCAAATGCTCAGAGCCAGGGGCCTACCATGGTAATGGGAACTATAAATTTCATGAGGGAGGACAGGAAGGCTTGGCCCTTGCTCTGCAGTCGGGGATATGTTTTCGTATTTCACTAGACAGGAATGTGTTTTCGAGGAGCTGAGCTGGCTACGCTGATAACTTGAAGGCAAAATACTGTTTTTGGCAGGCAGACCAGGCCGAGCCAGGCACCGCTCGCTTGGCAGGAAGTAAGGCAGAGGTCAGGGATGCGTCTCCATGCTGCAGCTTTCAGAAGCAGAGGCAGAAGTAGCTTGAAGACAGAAATCAGGGCCTAGCTCGGCAGAGCCAGGAAAACGTGAAAAGTGCACCACATAAAAACGGTGGCACGGCATACTTAGGAACGGAATTATCGATCCATTCATGGTGGATCTGATAGAGGACATGTTAACGTTGGACGCAAATGTATTTGCGTCTTCAGATTCGGTTGTGGAGGGAAATTACATGTACTTGAAGTACGTACATTGAGCCGTTGGGGTACACGTTAGGGGACACAATTGACCATCAAAATTCCAATTACCTCAGTTGGGGCCCCAGAGAGCAGGAGGCAGCAAAGAGTAGGGTCCCTGACAAGGAGATGGGGGGCTGGGGGCCCCAGAGAGCAGGAGGCAGCACAGAGCAGGGACCCTGACAAGGAGAGGGGGAGGCTGGGGGCCCAGACAGCAGGAGGCAGCACAGAGCACTGCTCAGGACCCTGACAAGGAGAGGGATGATGGGCTGGGTGTCCCAGAGAGCAGGAGGCAGCACAGAGCACTGCTCAGGACCCAGACAAGGACGGGGGCTGGGGGCCCCAGAGAGAGAGGATGCAGCACAGAGCACTGCTCGGGGCCCTGACAAGGATGGGGACTGGGGGCCCCAGAGAGAGAGGAGGTAGCACAGAGCACTGCTCGAGACCCTGACAAGGATGGGGGTGGGGACCCCAGAGAGAGAGCAGGAGGCAGCAGAGAGCACTGCTTGGGACCCTGGCAAGGGTGGGAGTGGGGGCCCCCAGAGAGAGCATTCTCCTGGGCAACGCTCATATGAGAAGGGATGAGGCAGCAAAATGGTGCCCTCAGGTAAGCACTCTTGTTAGAAGCACCATGTGGGCGTCCGCAGGGGGGCAAGGGGGTGCCGAAAAGGGTGCAAGGCATAGGGGAGAAGGGTGCAAGGCAGAGAGGAGATGGGTGCAAGGCGGAGAGGAGATGGGTGCAAGTCAGAGAGGAGAAGGGTACAAGATAGAGGGGAGAAGGGTGCAAGGCAGAGGAGAGAAGGGTGCAAGGCAGAGAGGAGAAGGGTGCAAGGCAGAGGGGAGAAGGATGCAAGGTAGAGACAAGGGTGCAAGGTAGAGAGGAGATGGGTGCAAGGTGGAGAGGAGATGGGTGCAAGGCAGAGAGGAGAAGGGTACAAGACAGAGGGGAGAAGGGTGCAAGGCAGAGGGGAGAAGGGTGCAAGGCAGAGAGGAGAAGGGTGCAAGGCGCAGGGGAGAAGGGTGCACGGTAGAGAGGAGAAGGGTGCAAGGCAGAAGGAAGAAGGGTGCAAGGCAGAGGGGAGAAGGGTGCAAGGTAGAGGGGAGAAGGGCGCAAGGTAGAGGGCGATAAGGGTGCAAGGCAGAGGGAAGAAGAGTGCAAGGGGGATGGTGATGAATTAAAAAACTGTGCCCCCCCCGGAAACATTTCTGTGAATGCCCATGACAATGCACACTACTTTGTGAGAGAGAGAGTGGAGTGAGAGAGAGAGTGGAGTGAGAGAGAGAGTGGAATGAGAGAGTGGAGTGAGAGAGAGAGTGGAGAGAGAGAGTGGAGAGAGAGAGTGGAGAGAGAGAGAGTAGAGAGAGAGAGTAGAGAGAGACAGTGTAGAGAGAGAGCGTGGAGAGCGAGAGTGGGGAGCGAGAGGGGAAAGCTAGAGGGGAGAGTGAGAGTGGAGAGCAAGAGTAGAGAGAGAGAGTGGAGAGAGAGTAGAGACAGTGGAGAGAGACAGTGAAGAGAGAGAGAGAGTGGGGAGAGAGTGGAGAGAGAGTGGAGAGAGTGGAGGGAGAGTGGAGAGAGGGGAGAGAGAGAATGGAGAGAGAGAGTGGAGAGAG
This sequence comes from Lissotriton vulgaris, assembly GCF_964263255.1. Taxonomy (NCBI): domain Eukaryota; kingdom Metazoa; phylum Chordata; class Amphibia; order Caudata; family Salamandridae; genus Lissotriton; species Lissotriton vulgaris. The sequence continues at coordinate 1,543,118,876 of NC_141695.1, read as the reverse complement.
AGACGGTGGAGAGATAGGGAGTGGAGAGAGAGAGAGTGGAGAGAGAGTGGAAAGAGAGAGAGTGGAGAGAGAGAGAGAGTGGAAAGAGAGAGAGTGGAGAGAGAGAGAGTGGGGAGAGTGTGGAGAGAGAGAGTGGAGAGAGAGAGTGGAGAGAATGGAGAGAGAGTGGAGAGAGAGAGTGGAGAGAGAGTGGAGAGTGTAGAGAGAGAGAGAGTGGAAAGAGAGAGAGTGGAGAGAGAGAGAGAGTGGAGAGAGAGAGAGAGTGGAGAGAGAGTGGACAGAGTGGGGAGAGTGTGGCGAGAGAGAGTGGAGAGAGAGTGGAGAAAGAGAGTGCAGAGAGAGAGTGGAGAGAGAGTAGAGACAGTGGAGAGAGAGAGTGAAGAGAGAGAGAGAGAGTGGAGAGAGAGTGGAGAGAGAGTGGAGAGAGTAGAGAGAGAGTGGAGAGAGACAGTGGAGAGAGAGACAGTGGAGAGAGAGAGACACTGGAGAGAGAGAGTGGAGAGAGGGAGTGGAGAGAGGGAGTGGAGAGAGAGAGTGGAGAGAGTGGAGAGAGTGGAAAGAGAGTGGAGAGAGAGAGTGGAGAGAGAGAGTGGAGGGTGTGGACCGAGAGTGTGAGAGAGAGAGTGTGGAGAGAGAGTGTGGAGAGAGAGAGTGTGGAGAGAGAGAGTGTGGAGAGAGAGTGTGTGGAGAGAGAGAGAGTGGAGAGAGTAGAGACAGTGGAGAGACAGTGGAGAGAGAGAGTGGAGAGAGAGTGGAGAGAGAGAGAGTGGAGAGAGAGAGAGTGGAGAGAGAGACAGAGTGGGGAGAGAATAGAGACAGTGGAGAGACAGTGGAGAGAGAGAGAGAGTGGAGAGAGAGAGTGGAGCGAGAGAGTAGAGTGAGAGTGGAGAGAGAGAGTAGAGAGAGAGGAGAGAGAGTGGAGAGAGAGAGTAGAGAGAGTGGAGAGAGAGAGTAGAGAGTAGAGAGTAGAGAGACGAGAGAGAGAGTAGAGAGAGAGTAGAGAGAGTGGAGAGAGGAGAGAGAGAGGAGAGAGAGTAGAGAGACTGGAGTGAGTGTAGAGAGAGAGAAGGGAGAGTAGAGAGAGAGAGAAGGGAGAGAGAGAGTGGAGAGAGAGTGGAGGGAGAGTGGAGAGTGGAGGGATACAGCAGAGAGAGAGTGGAGAGAGATTAGAGAGAGAGTAGAGAGAGTTAGACGCAGTAGAGAGAGAGAATGGAGAGAGAGAGTGGTGAGAGAGAGTGGAGAGAGAGATTGGAGAGAGACTGGAGAGAGAGAGTGAAGAGAGAGTAGATAGACAGTGGATAGAGTGTCGAGAGAGAGAGAGTGGAGAGAGTGAGTGGAGCAAGAGAGTGAGTGGAGCAAGAGAGTTAGTGGAGCAAGAGAGAGAGTGGAGCAAGAGAGAGAGTGGAGCAAGAGAGAGAGTGGAGCAAGAGAGTGGAGAGAGAGAGCCTGGAGAGACAGTGGAGGGAGACAGTGGAGAGAGAGAGAGAGAGAGAGTAGAGAGAGATTAGAGAGAGAGTGTGGAGAGAGAGAGAGTGGAGAGAGAGAGTGGAGAGAGAGAGTGGAGAGAGAGTGTAGACAGTGGAGAGAGACAGTGAAGAGAGAGAGAGAGACAGAAAGAGAGAGCGAGAGTGTGGAGAGAGAGTGTGGAGAGAGAGTGTGGAGAGAGAGTGTGGAGAGAGAGTGTGTGGGGAGAGAGAGTAGTGAGAGAGACTGGAGAGAGAGAGAGAGTGGAGAGAGAGAGTGGAGAGAGAGAGTGGAGAGAGAGAGAGTGGGGAGTGAGTGGAGAGAGAGTGAGTGGAGAGAGAGTGAGTGGAGACAGAGAGTGGAGAGAGAGAGTGGAGAGAGAGCGTGGAGAGAGAGAGTGAAGAGAGAGAGAGTGGAGAGAGAGAGAGAGTGGAGAGAGAGAGAGAGTGGAGAGAGAGAGTGGAGAGAGAGAGAGTGGGGAGTGAGTGGAGAGAGAGTGAGTGGAGAGAGAGTGAGTAGAGAGAGAGAGTGGAGAGAGAGAGTGGAGAGAGAGAGTGGAGAGAGAGAGTGAAGAGAGAGAGAATGGAGAGACAGAGATAGAGAGGGAGAGTGAGAGTGGAGAGAGTGGATAGAGAGTGGAGAGAGAGTGGAGACTGACTGACACAGAATCTGAATATTGACTGACGGAGAGTCAGACTGGCTGAGAAACTGACAGAGAGAGAGAGAGAGAGAGAGAGAGATCGAATGACTGACTGACAGAGAGAGAGAGAGAGAGACAGACTGACAGACTGACTGACTGAGAGAGACTGAATGACAGAGAGAGAGAGAGAGACAGACTGAGTGAGCGAGAGAGACTGACTCATTGAGAGAGAGAGAGAGAGAGACTGTGATGGAATTGGGGTCACGGTGTGTATGAAGCTAAGCAATGCCTCTTAAGATTGATATTGTCTACTAATAAACATATATTATCAAAATGTGCTCTTTGTAGTTACATCTGCTTTTGAAATACTGCATTGTCACTTTGTCTAATGTTTTAAAACGGAAACCAGAAGGAGCGATGGATGCACTTTTGTCAAAACTGAACAATGAGTGGGCACGATGTTGTATATCAGGACAGGAGTCTGCATCAGGAAACCCACCTAAACTTGGGCAAACTTCCCCGGCATACTGATGGCAGGGACCCTGTAATGAACGGACCACCACCTATGATAGCCTGCTGGCAGACTAAGCCCAACCTTTAACTCCACCATCCAGTGTTACTTATAACGCCAACGACACTCAGCTGGTCCTCTCCCTCACCAACGACCCAGCCACCGCCAGAGCCAACCTACACGAAGGGATGACAGACGTAGCCGAGTGGATGATGACCAGCCGCCTGAAACTGAACTCAGACAAGACGGAAGTTCTCATCCTGGGCTCCTCGCCCTCTGCCTAGGACGACTCCTGGTGGCCCCCCGCCCTGGGCAGCGCACCCAAACCGACAGACCACGCACGCAACCTGGGCTTCATCCTGGACACCTCCCTCTCCTTGACCAGACAAGTCAACGCCGTCTCCTCGTCCTGCTTCAATATCCTGCGCATGCTACGTAAGATCTTCCGGTGGATCCCCACCAAGACCAGGAAGACGGTCACCCAGGCCCTCGTCACCAGCCGACTGGCTTACGCAATGCCCTCTACGATGGAACCACCGCCAAGCTCTAGAAGAGACTTCAGCTGATCCAGAACGCCTCAGCAAGACTCATCCTCGACATCCCCCGACACAGCCGCATCTCCGGACACCTGAGAGACCTGCACTGGCTCCGGTCAACAAGAGAATCACCTTCCGTCTCCTCACCGACGCACACAAAGCCCTACACAACCAAGGCCCAAGATACCTCAACAGCCGCCTCAACTTCTACACTCCTACCTGCCAGCTTTGATCGACCAGCCACGCCCACGCCGCCGTCCCCCGCATCCGAAGAGCCACAGCAGGAGGAAGGTCCTTCTCCTACCTGGCCGCCAAGACTTGGAACTCCCTCCCGATCCACCTCCACCTGACCCAAGACCACCTCGCCTTCAAGAAGCAGCTCAAGACCTGGCTGTTCAAGCAGTAGCGGACCCCCCCTCCCCAAGCGCCTTGAGACCCTCCGGGTGAGTAGCGCGTTATATAAATGTTTTTGATTTGATTTTATTTAATTTGATAACTGCTGCATTGGTGACAGTGGCGTAACAATCACCCCGCATCCCCTGCAGGATGGGGGGTCGCTGGCCTGAGAGCTCTAGACTGGCACGGAGGATGGGAGGGGGGGGGGCTCCATGTAGTTTGCAGGGGGGCCCCCTCAAGTTTCGTTACGCCACTGAGAAGCATTATTATTGTCTCTGAGAACAGGATACGCAACAAGAGTAAATATTGAATGAAATCAAACAACCGATTGATTCCCAAATTCTCTGGCTTTCATTTATGTTTGGGGACATGGAAGTACTCCAAGTTTTAGTTTGCGTGCTAAGGCTTGCACTCTGCGGCCAAGGGAGGATCTTTGGCAGAGATCAATCAAAAGCTGATTCAATATAGCCCGCTAGTGCAGACACAGGCGTTGGCCCTGATTCAAATTTGATCCTCTTCCAAGATCCATGATAGTTTAGCTGCTCATTGGCACTCTCTCATGCAATATGGAAAGATGCACGTATTCAGTCAAAAAGTGGATTTTTTAAAAAGAGAAGTGCTTGCACTTTCCAAGGAAACTCATTAAAATGAGGTCCACAGCAATGCTTAGCTGCTACCAAAAAAACCACATACCCTCTCTCGATTTCGAGTTAAATGGTCAAATCAGCACCTTATTTAGTTACAGAATAATTGCTAGAGCATCTTGACCAGGCGCCCCCTGCAAATAGCCGAGGAGTGCCATTAGTCGATTCACGGGCAGGAGCCAGGGTGGAGAGTCCTTCTTTTACTTTGCCACAAAGAGGGTCTTTGTGAGGTCAATCGGAGGCAACTAAAACGTCACAATGCAAGAGTTCGCCCTTTTTTTCCCCTCCAATGTGCACCAGCATCCAGTGTTCAGGAGCAGACACCCACCCACCCTCTCCTGCAAGGTGGAATTGCTAGCAGCAGAAAACGGGGGGGGGGCTACCCAAAAAAGTTGGACTGATTTTCTGTGATGACTCAGTGGAGGGTTGTTGATTGGTGTGGGCACTGGGCTGGCAGGAGGGGGGACTGACCTGCTGGTGGTCCAGGACCTTTCTGCCCTACCCAGTGATGCCTGGAGTTGAACTTTTTGGGGAATTTCCCTGGAACGGATACGTTAGGAGGGACGGAGCACTAGGTGGTGCCCAGGTGTATGTGTTAGCATGGAACTGCCGGTATCAACCATTCCTCCGTGAGACAGAGGAAAAGTTGGCACTATGGTATGTTTGCCAGTGAGCCCAACAATTCCCTTGGTTTATAGCAGGGGTGATGGATAAAGATTAGGGGCCTTCTGGCACTGTGCATTCTGAGTTGTTGCGCTCTAATGAAATGCAGAGACAATTATTGTATTGCTTGAACGTTTTTGTTTCTTTAATCTTTTTTGCTAATTTTATGTACTGAATTCTATTATCCATAATATCTGCTTAACTATGATTCTCTTTTTCACTGATGCTGTGTGAATAAAGGTAAAGGGTTAAGCCTTGGCTAAACCACATTCATCCGGAGTTGCCTCTCTCCTTGCGAGTCTTTTCAGTGTGGGTGGTGACTTGCACCTTGTGAGCGCACTGTAAAACAAGTTCATTTTCTAAAAAAATATATATCAACAGTTCAACACGACTCAGCAAAATACAGACCAATTTCGAATCTGCTACGCATCGACAATATGCTGGAAAACGAGGCCATGAAGCAACTGTAACAATTTGAGGAAGCAAACAATGTCCTCCGTGACAGGCAATATGGCCTCAGCTCCAGATGAGATAAAGAGACAGGAATAGCCAAAATCAAGGAAGACGCGATAACTCCCCTGAACATGTGAGAAGCAGAAATTATTTTCTTTTTAGCGTACCTGCAGCATATCACAAAGAGGACCATATGAAATTGCTGGAATAATTGGAAAAAATGGATTGAGATCATCGACACAGCTTTCCTATGGCTAGGACAAGTATTAACAAGCAGAAATCAGCAAAACAAAACTGGCTCATCGACATTCACAACCACACACATTTACTGTGAGGTAAAGTTATTGCTGGATATTTCAATTAACTGAGACATTAACAGGGCACAGTTTTTAGTTTAAAATGAATGACAGTCAATTACACTTAAAGGTGGGTGTATCAGAAGGCCAGGGCAGAAACACAATTGCTTGTCTAAATCACGTACACCACTGGATAAAGAACAGTCACTGTGGCCAGTGGTGCTGGAACAATTTTCAAAGTGGAGGTGCTGCCATCAAAGTTACACCCCTGAACTTATTGGTGATTGTAAAAAATGCAAGTGCCACACAAAGAACTAACACTTGAGCCATAGCCATGCGGCAAGAGTGGGAAGGTGTAATATGTAGCTGGTGGTGCTTTCTGGGGCCCACAATCCAAAATATATGATTAAATCATGATGTAGTAGTACACTGTCATTAACAAACAGCACATTCTCTATTGTAATGGGCAATATTTCTCATAGTCAGGAAATCAACAAGGGGGAGGAAGAGGTAGTGCCGCGTGGCACTGAGGTGGACACGTCCTCCTCATGCACAAATAACTATAATCAAAGAGGTCCACCTCAAAAGGGGGGCTGTTTGTATGTATCCTGGTGTTTCTGGAATACACACATTTGTTTAAAATACCCCTCACACACCAAAAGGGCCCTTGGTGTCATGCTTCATCATCGGGGTCTTCCCGCCCGCCTGCCGGACGGGGCAGTGCTGCGACAAGCGACTACGCTGGAGCACCTTTTTAATGTGGGTGCTATGTGAGTGAAATGGAGTGAGTGTCAGTGAGGTCAGGAGTGATAGGGAGGTGATGTTAAAAAATACCTGGCCTAGTGATACAAAAACTATTTAATAAACACTGGCTGGTATTATTAAAAAAAAGTGAAGTCGGAAAGGATAAGCGGGGTTATGTGCTTACTTTCCTATGTGGGTCGACATGTTTCGGGGCTCCATGCCCCTTCATCAGGACCGGGGTTAATGATCCCCCTGTCACTCACTAGAAAGTCGCCACAATGGGTGTATTTACAAAAAAGTGAAGGTAAAGGGAACTATGTGTATGGATATACAGTTAATATTCTAACACACAACCCTTACTAACAAGATACTCATGTAGTATGCTTATTATGATGAGGAACAGTGCCTCATGGGCCAACAGTAGATGGAGGGGTATTGGGGGGGTCCAGTCAACTCCCAGCCTCTATGTGCTTCCTCCTCCGTCCGTGGCCTCCGTGGTAAGGCCAGCGTAGTCGCTTGTCACAGCACTGCCCCGTCCGGCAGCCGGGCGGGAAGACCCTGATGATGAAGCATGACACCAAGGGCCCTTTTGGTGTGTGAGGGGTATTTTAAACAAATGTGTGTATTCCAGAAACACCAATATTTCTCATAGGCATTTAGGTGTATTGATAAAACGGAATAGTACACACACGATATTGTGTAGAATTCGGGGGGGGGCAGATGTACTAACGTTAAATGGAGTGAAACTTAGCATGACAACTTGCTGCGCTGGGTCAAATGAACGGGCGAATGTATGACATTGTTCTGCAGTCTGTCCATCAATTGTTGTTTTTTCATAGGTCAAACGGATAAGGCATAAATGTCTGATATCTAGTAAAATGTGGCACATTCCTGCTCTCTCTTTGCGCTGGCGCACTAGTGGCTGAGAAGCGCAACACTGGCACCCTTGCACCATAATCAGCTGCAGTCTGTGCAGGTAACATCAGTGGCGCCGGGTTAGGGGGCATTTCGAGGGACGATGCTGAGGGGAAATTAAATATTTATTTAATTTCCCCTTGGCATTGCCCCTCTAAATCTCCCTTACGCAGCCCCACCACTGTTACCTGCATGGACCATGGCTGATTGCAGGAAGGATTGTTTTTGCGCAGGAAGGGAAACCGTCTTGCACAAATACAATCCCCTGCAGCTTTTTTGTCTTTGCTGTTTGTAATTCAGAATGCATCATACAAAGAAAAAGCAAATAAACGAGGAGAAATAAACATTTTTCTCCTCGTTCCACCTACACTGGAAAGGTAAGTCATTTTGACGCATTCTCAGATGTACTAGTGTTAGTAAATCTGGGAATGCACTTAAAACCATGGGTGGATGTGTGGGAGCTCCCACACTCCACCCATGGATCTTCTTCCCAGGGCAAAGTAACTGAAGGCAGCAACATGGGCCACCTGGCATTACTCCAGATTTACTATGCATGCAGAGCCATGCAAGGTGGCTCAGTGTGGCATAGTAAATCTCATTTAAGAAATTGTGTTACCTGTGCATCAACTTGCGTGATGGGAGGGCAGTGGTAGCCCTTAGCAAATCTTGGCCTGGGTTTCAGCAAATATTTGTCAATTTCACATCACTAAGTTGTGTCTTGATTTTTTGGGAATATATTAAAATCTTTGGTTCCATCACACTTCAGAATTGCAAAAAAAGCACTTCATTTGTTCTTTCCTAACTGCTAATATATTTTGAAATATTTGTACATTTATATATATATAGATATTTAAATATTGTTGTGTGTTAGGAAAAATGACATTTTCACAGCCTTTCCTTTCACACCAGCAAGATAGTCACAAAGCTCACTTTACAAAACCCACTCAACTTGTAGTCAGAGTAAAAAAACGTAAACATCAGTCTCTATGTTAAATGAAAAGTCACAAACTTGTCAGAAGCCCTAGCATGACATTTGACCTCTGTCTTTGAACACACAGCAAATGTGGGTCATTTCAGCAGTGAGCTTACCTGCCAGCACGCCAGCACGCCAATAGCAGCTCCAGCTCCTGGGTGGGGAACGCTGTAAGTCTCGCCGCCACTGCGCCATCCACGCGGCTTGAGACTACAGCTCCCAGCGAGCTTTGCGGGCACTTCCTGCCTCCGGCACTCTTCGCGCCCGGAGGCGCTACAAAGATCAGACGCTCCCTCGGTGAAGCGGGGGGTCATTCCAGCAGTGAGCTTACCTGCCAGCACCTAGGGTCATTATTGAGTCTTGCAGACCTATCATACCCCAGTCCCCTACTGTACTTCCGATTCCGGTGTTGCCTGAAACAGTGATACCTCCTATACCTATGGCCTCTGGTGATATAGAGAGCACAGCAAGCAGTCAGCCTGGGGTTCAACATGCTATTTACATCACTGAGGAGGGAATCTCGTCTCTACTAGAAAAACTTTTTTCGGACAGACTTGAATCCGCCCTTATCCAGATTGCCACTGATATCACTGAGACTCTGAAGGATTGTGTTAAGGGTCTTCTGGCGAAATGCGACGGCATTAATGACTTTTTAAATACTCAGGCTCTTTCCTCATCCATACCAATGTCGTCATGTCCTCCAGTTGTACAGGTTCCTGCACCCAAGGTTGGCGGCCCGCTGACTAACACGGCTAATACGGCTACAAATTTGGTCATTGATAACCCTGTACAAAATAATGGAAAAGTCGATAAGGGTATATCTACGCCTATTTTGGAAGCTGTACCAAGTTTAACTCCAATAGTAAGGCCTAGAGGTTCACATGGGGGACGGGCGGGAACGGTACCCCCAGTAAACTTACCACCGGATGCAACACCGTTTGTAGCAATACTGGTGAATGTGCCCAAACTTGCTGACGGGGAGGTAGAACAACATGAAACCCTTCTTAAGCATATTAAAAAATGGTGCAATGCGAACTGTTCGGGCGAAAGTAACATTGCAGATAATATATTGACAGGAAGAAGGGTCAACTGGGTGGGCAAAACTAAGAAATGCGTAGCAGGTGACTGTGTAATAGTTAATTTTAAATCTCGCAATGTCTCCAGCCGCCTCCTCTGGGATGGTTCCCCACTGGACCCAGTAGGTAAGGGCGTTCGAGCTATGCCGCTGGGTTTTTACTATCCCCCAGTACATAGGATAGGTGGTGGTGGGAAAACTAGGTCACAGCATATTAATAATGCATGGGCTGAAGATAGATTAATTTCGCCCCTACAAGTTAACCAATGGGTGACAAAGCAACCCAGGGTTGGTGGTGCAGTTAATATTTCAAGGAACACGCCTACTGACGATCTAATTCTGTCGAATAGATTTTCGGCTCTCGCAAATCAGACAGATATTGACTGACTAGAGCATGATCATACAAGTGAGAAAGCCCTTAGTTACGATAATGCTTTTATTGTCCCACTATGTAACATACCAACCACAGCCGGTAAAGGCCCAATAGATTTGGGCAGGGGGAATGTCAGGCTACTATCCTGGAATATTGCGGGCTTACGCGCAAAGCAGGAAGACCCGATTTGGCTAAAAAAGCTAAAAGAACATGATATTGTGGCCTTACAGGAAACTGTTTTCTGGTTGGATGGCTATACATCGTTCTTTGTTAAAGCTCAGAGTTCCCCGGCGGGAAGGGACAGAGGGGGCCTGTTGTTTTTAGTTTCAGTTAACATAGCAGGCAGTGTTCAGGAAATTCCCAGCTCCTCATATTATTTTCAGTTGTTGGAAATCCAACAAGCAGATAAAAATAAGATTGTTTTAATAAACTGCTACAATTCTATGCAGGGGGGTCCCCCAAAGTTTGTTTTAGAAGGTCTATCTTCTTTTTTAACTAATTATATGTCAAAACAAACCACTTTTGTTCAACTCATACTAATGGGAGATTTTAATGTTTATTTGTGTGGGCTACATTGCCAGATTGAGGATGATACCGGTCCTGATCACACGCCACATTTCGAGCATAGCTCAAAGGGTTTAGCAATGGAAGATTTGTTATCAACTAATGATTTATATGAACCAGGGTTTTCTGATTTAAATGACCGTGTGGTCACATATAATGCGAGGGGAAGTGAATCGATCATTGATTATATTTTTATGTCCCCGGGTCTTCTCCGCTATGTATTGTTTTATAATGCCATAGTTAGTGGGTTTAGTGATCATAATCCGGTGTTGTTAGTTATGGACGGCTCTCTTGGTCTAAGCAAAGGGGCCTTGCTGGCCACTTCTGTGAAGGATGTAAAGAGTAAAGACCAAGGAAGGCGTCTAAAATGGTGTAAAGTTTGTCCTGAGGACTTTCTAGGACTAATTGAACAAAAATTGGCAGCGTAATTTGAGACATGTAGGGATCTAGACATGGGGGGGAAAGAGGTAGTTACCGCTTTTGAGGCTATCTGTGCCAGAGTGGAAGAAGAGCTCACAGTTAGACCAAAGAGGGGTCCTGCCCGAGCTTATGGTTGGTTTGATCATACATGCTCCAAAGCACACTCCGCTCTGTTGAAAGCGCTTAAACATTCCCCCAGAGACAAGTCACTGGTAGCACAATTGAGGAAGAAATACGCTGAGGCGGTAAAGACTCGGAAAAAAGTTATTAAAGAAGAAGCCTGGGATTCTTTAATGGATGCAACCACCCTCAAACAATTCTGGTCTATAATTAATAATCCTATATTTGCTCAATCAAGAAATATAGATCTTGAAGTAAATATCCCTGAAGCAGAGTGGCTTAAACATGTTTCTAAAATATATGGGAGTAATGAAATTTCTGAGACATTCTTTATGCCTTGTCATTCAATTTCGGTACCCAAACTAAAATTTAGTATAACTGAAGTTGAGGTTGCGATAAAAGGTTCCGCTGAGAATAAAGCCCCTGGTCCAGATGGGGTCCCTTTGGACCTTTATAAACTAAACCCAGAAATGTGGGCAATGATATTAGCCAATGTTTTTAATTGTGTACTTGTAGGGGGTTTTCCTAAAACCTGGACTTGCTCAATTATAGTCCCTATTTTTAAAAAAGGGCAAAGAAGTGACCCCAAATGCTACCGCCCTATATCCTTGTTGGATTCTTCCATGAAGGTCCTGGGTAAAGTATTGCTTGCGAGAATTAATAAGTGGTCTAGGGAAAATTATATTTTATCGGATGCCCAATACGGGTTCCGTTCAGGACGAGTTACAGAGGACCAATGTTTAAATCTACACTTGATAATCTCAAAATATACAACGGCAACGAAAGGGTCAGTTTTTGTTGCGTTCATGGACCTGTCAATGGCCTTTGATTTAGTGAACAGAGCTCGGCTGTGGTCCATGTTGTTAAAATTGGGACTTGACCCCCCTCTTGTCCACTTTCTGACTGAACTTCACAAAGATTTAAAGGCATCTATTAGAATGGACCAAGAAGGAAATCGCACAGCTTGGTTTAAATCGAGCAGGGGTGTACGGCAAGGTTGCATCCTTGCTCCCATGCTGTTCACTTTATTCATAAATTCACTAGAGAAAAATCTTTTAACTGCTACTTTGGATACACCGCGTGCAGGGGATACTCGTATTCCTGTTCTCCTGTACGCGGATGACGCTGCTTTAATAGCCCGGACACATTTATGTCTGCAGAGAGTTTTAAATGCATTTAGTGAATTTATGTCCTCACTTGACTTAGTGGTGAATAATTCTAAATCCCATGTTATGGCATTTGGGGCTGTCAAAAATAACACCAAATCTTTCTATTGTAATGGTGAGGTGATTACTAATGTTAAAGTTTTTACTTACCTTGGTGTAATTTTTGATACTAAGGGTAGCTGGATCCCACAAATAACTGCCAAAACCAAAGCGGTGAGGAGCTCGGCCAATGCAATTATAAGCTTTTCAAGGAGACTTGGAGGGAGGCTGAGTGGTGCATTATTAAGCTTGTACAGGGCAAAAACTCTGGCAATAGCCAGGTATGGAGCAGGTCTGTGGGGTTATGTGAAAAGTGAAACTATTCAAAGGGAGGAGAATAAGTTCCTCCGGTCTATACTAGGGCTCCCCCAGTCGACAGCCACATTCTCAGTTCATCAGGAGCTTGGTTTAGGGTACATTACCGATATCCTTTCAATGGCACCTATCTTTCTATGGATTAGGATTTGGATCAATACCAACTTAGGTTTGAATCATAAAATTCTGATGGATTGTTTAAAATTGGACAAATTTAAAGATATTGTTTGGCTGTCATATATTTATAAGTGTTCTTTGGAACTTGGTCGCCCCGAGATATTTTTCTCCCCTCTGGGTTTGAAAAAAGCAGACCTAGATTGGGTCAAGCTTAACTTTTTTAAACTGAAGAGCTTGGAGAGAGAGGAAAACCAACTTACAAAACCCACGGTTGGAGCCCATTTTTTGACGATTACTTGTCTAGCTATTCAACCGTATCTTGCCACAGTAAACATCCCTTTTCACAGGTGGCTTCTGGTTAAATTTCGGTTTAACCAGATTTATACGGTTCTTTGTGATAGCCATGGTTGGTACAAGCTTGAGCATGCACCTGTGTGCAACTGTGACAATTTTTCTCTCCAAGATAATATGCATCTAATGCTGTTCTGCCATTTTTATAATACTCCAAGACAGAAGTATTTGGTGCCTTTATTGAAGGGTAAAGCTTTTTTACAGGCAAAACCAGCTCTCCTGTATTTACAAATGTAAGAATCACCCCTGGTTATGTTTAGCGTGGCAAATTATCTTGTTGCTGCTGTCAGGATTAGGAGGAGAATGCAAATATAATATAGGGGTTTGTGTTGGAGGTTGAAATGTTTTCTTCTTCATTTTATCTGTAAATTTTAGCCAGTAATTATTTTTAGCTGTTTTTTAAACTGTGTATATATATTGCTTTTGCTGTATGAATTTTTTTATGAGATTGAACTGCCCTCTTTTTTAATTGTTTGTAGCATGCTTTTATGATTTTTAACTAAATAGAATAAAGTGGTTTTTGACTACATATAAAGGCATCTTTATTTAACATTCACCTTTGGAACACCAGCATGAATATTTTGGGGTACCCTCCGGCTTCCAGTCCCTATGCCTGTGGCTGAATGGCTCAATGACTTAGATAGTGAGAATTGGTAGCTCCTCAGTTAACAGCCTCATCCATATCTGGACAAGGAACTAGGTAACGCTAGGTCTGAGTGCAAAGTTCCACTCGGCTCGAGGAGTTTTAGGAAGTCAGTAACTTCTTTCTATGCAGAGATTTTGCTTACTGCTTGTGGCAGACATTTTTTTCTATTGGCACTCAAATCTTATTTTTGTGTGTGCTGGCAAGCTTGATGAGACTTGCCGGGTGCACGCAAGTGCCCATGACGTTTCCCAGCCATTGGCAATCTCTTGCAATATTTGCCTGTGGCTAGCACAACTTTCAGACATGCCAGTGGCTTCAAACACCTTTTTTGTGATGTTAGCCGGCGACAGCGATGGCAGCTGTACCTTGATCAGATTCTTTCCTTGAGAAGCAGCTAAATCTACTTGAAAAGACATTTTCAAGTTAATATTCTTCTCCAACAGACCTTTAAAGTTGGTTTTTAGTGCGTGAAGCCTTTTTTATTCTATCTTTTTTTCCACAAGGAGGAAGTGCCCCAGAGACTCCAACTCCCTTTTCCTGTCCAGCAGGCTCACTCTCTTTGTGAGCTGCATGTGTACTGTTTGAATGAAGGACTTTGTTTTGTGATATCATAAATGAGTTCGAGAACTATTGTGTAAGGGTGTTGTTTGTTTCATAGAGGACATGTACCAATATACCATAGAGTACATATACCAATGTACCATTTTCTTCATGCTGCCTTCTGATGATCTGGACGTGGATAGAAACACACCTAAATCCGAGACACGCCAGGAGAGGCAAGGGAAAAGGAACGTTCCTGAAAGCCTTAGTTATGGATGAAGAAGAGGAGGATGATGAGCTGATCATCCTCATGGTCACTACCCGAGCCCCAGAGGCGCCTGACATTACCCTTCTTCAACCTGCTCTGAGGGATGTGCCATTGATGCGATCTCTACCTCCTATATCTTCAATGCCCCAGCGACATGCATCCACAACTTCTTCAGTAGAAGTACACACTGCAGAGTGGCAATTGTCGACAGGTTGACCTACCACCACTTCTTCAGGCATTGTCGGTGTCACCAGAGGCCCAGTGAGATAGTTGTCCTCCACAGTTTGGGACTTCTTTACAGTTAGGATACATGACGATAAGATTGTGATATGCTCTATTGCCATACAAGTGTACAACAAGGTAACCTGGTACACACTATGGTATGGAGGCCAAATAACCGACATAAAAAACATCATGCAATCCGCTGGGAGGTTCAACTTAAAATAATTGCTACAGCTGGTGTTGCCAAGGTGAAGAGAGCAGAGAATCTGCTCCGATCATGGTGGAAGGTTTCTTCCAATTTCTTTTCTGGATTCACCTTGTCTCAGGCTGTGAAGACACCTTCTGTATTACTTCAAGGCATATACAATGAAGCAGCGCAATGTTGCGGTGGCTCGCCCAGTCATCGCCAAAAATAGTGTTGTGACCCAAAGGTAGACTATTTATCACAGGACACAGTATTATGGTCACAGGCTTTATTTCGTGGGTACAACGAGCCACCGCTCCTCTCAGCACAGAAGAGAGGCACCAACTGACTCTTCTCAGAACATGCACCACAGAGCACAATGACAACACATAACAGTTCTATGTTGATCCTTAAACAAGCATATGTAAGCACAACAGAGACAGTATCGAAAGTAGCACTAAGATCCAGTAGGATCAATGCTACGGCTCTTCCCTCATCGACAAGTAGTCTGATGTTGTCTGATATGGCTAAAAGGGTATCCTCAGTACTGTTATTGGTCCTGAAACCCGTCTGAGAAGGGTAGAGTAAGTCATTAGATTCTAGGAAGGTAGTCAGTTGTTTGTTCACTAAACGTTCCAGGACCTTGGAAAGGTATGGTAGCTGGGATATAGGACAGTAGTTTGATGGATCATGACTTTTGAGGCCTGCTTTCTTTAATAATGGGAAGACCACTGTTATTTTCCATATATACAGGAAACAGGCTGATTCTAGGGATTCATTGAAGATTCTGGTGACATTAGGGCATAGATCTAACCCTAATTGTGAAAAAGATATAGTGTGGACAGGGATTAAGTGGCAATCTTGCCTTGACCTCAGACATTGCTTTGGCTACCTGTTCTTACGTGAACTGAGTTAAATCGTCAAGATGGGCTTGGGCCAGGGGGTGGGCGCTAGAATTTCCCAGTCAATATTAGTATCTTCAAAGGCATTGTCGAAGGACGTGTAGATTTTTGACACTTTATCAATAAATAAGTTATTGATCAATTCACAGTTCTCTATTGTGGGTTCCATCATCCTAAACACTTTCACCACCACTGCCACCATGACATCCACTATCACAAATATAGGCACTACTTCCAGCATCACCACCACCACCAAAACTAACATAATCCACTCCTACCACCAATAGTGCCATGATTACCACTACTAAAACTAGCCCCACCACCATTACTACCATACCCACCACTATTAACTCTCAGTCATCAATGTGTGTAAGAGTATTTTGAGTGTTTGGTTGTGCTGAGTATAGGAAATAAAGGAGGAGTTAGGCATGTGTGTGAGAAATTATGCATTATTGCAAGCAGTTGTATAAAAGATCAAACTTATTGGCTTAGTAAATGCGTGTATAAGCTTGGATCGCTTCCGTGACTGTCAAGTTTTAACACTGTATGTGTAAATATAAAGAATTCCGGTGGTTCTATAGGAAGTATATGGTATTGATTAAATGGAAAATCTTCATTCTCAGGGATCTTACTAATATCAATAAAGAACTTGGCACAGAAGCTGAAATATGAAAAAGACATCTTTATTAAACTTAATTAAGTGAGGCTACGTCACCCAACTGCCTTAGCAATTGAATGAGGCAGTCTGAGGGATACAGATAACAGAGGTCTTATATATGTTTTAGAGTTACATGACTCAGCACAAAAGTAAGGGGTAGTCCTAGCTTATGCAAGCATACAAAAAACCCAACATACCTTCCCACACAATCTGGACAAACCCAGATCGTAAACAGGTCATAAAAAAGGAACAGAAACAGATGAGACGTAGGATAAGGGGTGTGTATGTGAATACCAAACTTTACAATCTCCTGTTCTTTGATCTCTATCTGACCAGCTGCATAACAAGGAACTGGCTCAACAAGTTTAGCCTCCGGCAAGGGAGTCAGTTCGGCCAGGTCACACAGAAGTCAGCTAAGGTGTATGTGTCCCTAGAGACTTGTTTGGCCACAGTCATCCTGTAGTCATCAGCCTATGTGAGGGCAATCCAGAAAATGGCTGCCGCACACAAAATGGAACCCGAAGGTTCAGAACAAAATCGTCAAATGCACAGTGAATCCATCGGTGTAACATGACGAAAATACTCATGCATACCGCACTCGTCATTTGCGGTTCGCTGATACCAAAATCGTCTAGATACGACGACCTTTATTGAACAGGTTCAGGATTAACGGAACCTCAGACCCTCCTTTTGCCCTTACATAGGCAATAACCTAAACTCATGTCAATCTGAATCCAGGTCTATATTCATCAGATCATCAAGATGTTGCTGGAGCATAATCCTATTACTTAGCAACTCTCTCGGGAAACGTCTCCTTACACATGTAGTAGCACAAAGGCCACATATGGCAGGACAAAATAGGGAATACCTCTATCTGTAGTAGGTGACATAAGATCAAACACCTCAACAATTAGTGATGTTCACTACTAACTGGTGTTGATGCAAAAAGCTGTACAAAAGAATTGCTTACGAATTCTGATCTTCTAACCTGCTCATGTCCAGGAAAAGGGTGAAAAAAGTGCAAAGAAGCAGTAGTGGGAAAAGACATAGGTTGGGAAGTGGGTGCAGAAGGCAATTGAGTAGAGAAAAACAATCCCACCCATAAATGACGTCATGTTTAAAAAAAAACACTAGAAAACACGTTATTAAGAACATATAGACAACAGGAGAAAGTAGTGACCACTATTACAAATGAAATAATAATTTTTCACAACCCTAAGCAAAAAGCAAATTCTAAAATTATCTAGTAACATTTTTTTAGGGCTTCTATGTATTTCAGTAATTTTTTGTATGTTCAGGTGAAACAGTGGTGACCCTCATCAATGCTCTGAGGTGAAAAGGGGGTACTCTTCCACAGAAAATGGACTTTATTCTGCTTTTACTAAACAGAATAGTACTTTAAAACAATGCCAGCAAAACAATCAGTTTCCTAACACCTAGTCTATACAATCACACGGAAACCTCTTGTGAAACCAACTGTGCCCAGAGTCCGTTCAAAAAAACCTCTCTGGCAGACTTCTATTGTCCATCAAATCTTCTTTTGTCGTTTTCTTCCGCATGGGCCTCTTCATTCAAGCCTTTCATGATCCGTTGGAGTGCCCTCCTGGCAAACACTCATAGCTCATTCAAAAGTCTCAATGTCACAAGGCAGTGCACCAGTATCTCTCCTTTGCGGCAGGCACTACAGGTAGTGTGCTCTCCATTGATCAAGGGCACAGATCATCTCGTGCAGACCTGGGACCATTCTCAGGCTCCAACACTCATCATTTAGTGTCAGAGGACGCTCAGGCTGCTCTTTCATGGGCACCAGAAAGTAGTGCCTTTGGTCAATCTTGGATCCGCCGGTGCACTGCACTTCCATTGGAGCAAAGGAAAAAGGGGTTGTGTGGCCAAAAACTCAGAACAAGGGGCTCAAGGGACTGCACACTGTCAGAGATTAACCAGCACATAACAGGCGCTCTTTTTCACTGAAATTCTGGTTATGTTGCAAAACCAGCTCCTCCTTCTTTTCTGATGTTGAACGCCTTCTGATGAAGCAAGTGCAATGCTTTAAACAGTTTATTGTATAACAAAGGGAGTGCAAACAGGTGGCCTGTGATCTTCAAAGGAGTGGCCACACGCCATGGGACAATTTTGGTCTAGAATACACTGTCATTCTCAAAAAGCAATACAAACATAAAGGCAGTAGGCAAAACAGTGTCTCTAGTCTTTTTCAATTTGGTTTCCGTGTGAGAGCATATCCTCCATCATCTAAGGGTAGATAACTACACGAGAATTCTATCTAAATGGATGTCTTCACGTATGGTGGCATTGTCTAATGGTGCAAACACATTTTTTTTTTCTCAATGATTACATATAGTTGTTCCTAAATTCCTTATCTAGAACACCTCAAAAGAGAGATCACATGATACATTTTATCAGGGACATGTAGATACCTCACTTTAATAATTGTGCATCAGGTGGACTATACAATACAAAAGCTAATGATCAAGATGTGGAAACAAAAGACAAGAACTAGAGAGTCCTGGTATTTCCATTATTTAAAATACATCTGGTCCATCAAAAAATAAAGCAGCAGAAAAAGGAACTAAAAACCAAATTAGAATAGGCATTGAATTTGTCATATTAAAAAAAAACGAAAGTGTCTCCTATTGAGGTGGAAAACTTATCTTACTATAATATTGAGTCAGTTAACCAGTCCGTCACTACCCTAACAGTTTGACTGGGACACATCAAAGTAGGCCTAAAGAAAATTCTAAAACAAGTCTGATCATACAAGTGTGAACCTGAACAATACATCAACAATAATAAAAAGCTGACTAGTGAAAGAAATATGGAAAAAGAGAAATGGGACTAGGTTACAGGTAAAATCCCCAATAACTAGGCATGATGCGACATTGGTGAGGGGAGTAGTGACAAAAGAAAAATGTATAGAAAGAACAAGAAATTACTTGGGTGGTAGTCAAGTATGTGACAAAATACCGCTGGCCGCTACACCATGTACGGTAACCTTAACTAATGTTCCAGTTCCTTCTTCAGGGAAAAAATGAAACCTGGTTTCCTTTATGGTACAAAGCCATACACTACTTAGGAAGCAGAACAAAACTGAGTAATGTAATATAGAAATTAGGTCACCATGTACAAGAGTCACAGATCTATAATTTTATCCTTACGTCCAATCAGGATACATAATTTTAGGGCTGCCTGTTCCTTTAAGGAAAGAGGGAGCAAGTGACACATTTTGATCCTGTAGATCTCTTTAATTTTTTTGAATACTATTTATAGCCAAATTTGACATACACTGGTGAAGTGTTGTCTGTGTCTTGTTCACAAAAATGAAAATATCATATTTGTGAAATTTAGCAAATCAACCCAGCTGTAGTGTAGCAATACACATCGTCATGTATATCCCTTCACAACACAGGTAAACTTTGTAATTATATCAAAAGCAACAACATGAAACAAAAAACATGCATGACGCACATATCAAGCCATCAGATATACTTGCTGTATATCAAACATCAAGCATAAAAAGCATAGACAAGACAGTAGCATATATAAATGAGCAGTGGCGCACAATACCATGTCCCAAAACCCAATATTCGGGCCATTCGGGCCTTCTTACCCTCCTTTTGACAGTAGATCACAAGGTAGTGGATATCTGCTGTCCAATATAACATACTAACATATAGGACCAGCAAAAACAATGCATGATTGGACCAAAAACACATCTCCTTTCAACCAACCAAACTCACGTGTCTTGACTTCTTTAAATCACCCAGAACAATCCATAAATGATCTGTAGGCAGAAGCGAGAAAAGAATATGCAACACACAAAAGAGGAACATTTTGCATAATCAAACGAATGTCAATTATAACTTTTAATCAGAAGACAAAACATAATACATATTAACAGACACAAAAATATATTTCCATTACTTAACTGTTACCATCTTGTCAGTCACCTTGCAACATGAAGCCCTTTTAATTTTTCAAAAGTAAAATCCTTCCACTGACACCCCATGTTAGCCTTGTGCCACAATCTCCACTGTAAAAAATAATTCTTAATTGGCAAATCGTTCTCACTTATTTATGTAGCCTTCAAAATTTCAATCATTTTCTGTCAAATAAAGCAACTAGCAGACATTATTTTTTAGAGCAGAAATACAAATGTCATGATGTTGGGATTTTCAAAGAAACCGTTTTTTTATATTGTCCCTTTGGAATTAAGTTCTTTAATTTTATTGATGTTCTTGTGGAAAAACCAGAAATCCCACCTTTCAGAGGCCTGTTTAGCAAGGTCATTCTGCATTCCACATAGACAAGGCTCGAATTAAAAAGGTCACAAATGTCAACATGACAGCCTCTTCCATTGTTTACAGGAAAACTAAAGGTAGCATCTTAGCGCAACTTGAGCTGCCTGTTCTCCTAGCTCACAGTGTCTGCTCATTCTGAGGCTGATGAAGACAGAAGGCCTACTACATTTACTGTGAATGATTCACAGAACCTAATAACACACATACCAGTTTTCAGAACAATGCTTGTTGCAATGGTACTTATTTCAGCAACCCTAATTGGATCTCACTAGGCCATTTAAAAGTAAACCCAAATGGGGACAACAATGAATTAGAATTATCCCTAAATGTATACATTTACTGAGGCCTAATGCACTTTAAAGCTATTTTAAATGGCAAAAATACTTTTTTAAATGGTCTATTTTAACCAAATTCGACTTTGCTATTAGGGGCACTTAAAATAAATATTCTATACTTGTGTTACATATTATTCATCCTCAGAATGTCCTTTACATACTGCAGATATTGGACATTAGACATATCCCATATAAATCCTTATAAAAACGAGTTTTAAACGCCTGCGCTAAGTAAAAATTCCATATGCTAATGTTCTCATTATGCGATATAGCACAACTTAAATCAAATTTTAATGCTAGGATGTCAAAGTATGAGCATTAAGCTTCATGAATAGTGAAAAACGAATTTTGTAGCACTTATTTTTAATAATTATTTTTCAAAATGTATTAATTATTTTTAATAAACCCAATCATTTTTTATAATTCCACATATAACAGCAAGCTGCATCCCTTGCCTATCATTTTAGACGCATCCATTTATAAGCCTAAGCACAGAAGCCTAACTTAAAACAAGACAGATTTTCGCGCCACTAAAAGGATTTTCTTATTTAGCAGGAGAACCAAGAATGCTTTAAAAATGCTTAAAGGGAGGAAAACCACAATTGAAATGTCTTCCTGGGATACAAAATAATGAACCTTATTTTTGTAACCTTGTAAAACACTATTCTGAAATGCAAAATTCAAACCGTCATTTACTAACGGCTAAACCCTGGCTAAATAAACATTCCGATGTTATCCATGGCCTTTGAAAAACAACATCTGCTTCCTTAACGGCAGCCAGAGCCCTGCACATCTGAGCACGCTTTCAGTCTTACTGAAAACAGACATTTCACGTTTTAAAATTCGTGTGCAATAAGATGCATTTAAATATAGCAACAATTCACTTTTTGCTGAAGTGTTTGCCTTTTCCATGCAGTACAATGCATGTATGTACAAAAATGCTATAAATTCGTTTTTCTAAAAAAAACACACAATTTATTTTTGAGGCCTTTCAGATTCCTAGTGAATGCGAATTTTAACTTTATCTATTTTAAGCATTTAACATTTTGCACATATGCGTTTTTGCTTAGTCTATAAATTAAATAGCAACATATAGCGATTTTAGCATGTCGCATGGCAAATTGCTGCATTCTCACTTAACTTCCACCTAATATTAATTAATCTAACATTTTACTTAACAGACTGAAAACATCAAGAAACCCACAACAACACATTGAGCTTATTTCAGACAGAAACAGAAAGTGTTCAAACATTCAGGACACACAATACAGCGCGCCATGCATTTTCGTGAATAGCGCCATCGCTATTCACTAACAGAAGCTGCACTAATGGGAAAACCACATAGACATTTAAACACACATTTGTCCCACAAATCAATACTCAAGACAGAAATAAAGAGCAGCTCACACAGACTGTACTTGAACCAAACCATTTGCGAATACTAGCTGTAAGTCATATTTACAAGAAACACTTCTCAATAGTGTTCCAAAAGACTGCAAAAACAGCCCAACAGACCGCTGTATGTGCAGGAAGCCAAGAATACACTTAATTCACTAGCTTTGGCTGGCAGAACACCTAAAATCGTTCTGCATATCTCCATTCATAAAATTGCACAGAACAAAGGATCCTTGTTTTGTATTATGTCATATTTTAATTCCCTGGGGATACAAAATCACCAAGGAAGAAATATGTTTTTAAATCTAACCTATTTAGATATTCCCTTGAGGGGAAGCCGGCTAATCCAAACGTATACAAAGTTGGCCAACACAAATCTTCAAATTTGCTAAGATCAGGCATCTTATAGCTCACTAATCTAGCTTCAAACTTCAAGGGGCTATCTCTATCGATACACTCGTAAATATACAAGACCCTCGGTTTTTGAAAATAGCAATCTTCAAATAAAACTAAGGATCAAGCAAACTAAGCAAAGAACCACAGAACCAAAGAACAAAGGACTGGCAGTGACCCACTTATACTTAACTCTTACTTTTACTAATCAAAACGTTATCCAAATTCTAACTGTCAAGTTCTACATGACCTAACGGTCTTTTTAAAATAATCATGCCAAAAAGGTTCTCAGTCAGGAGTGACATCATGTGGAGGATCAAAATCAGGAAGATCAGAAATATACTGGGCTGCATAATCAAAGAATCTCCAGAATCCCTGTGGACAGAGTACCTTCTTGGTAGAATCCTGTTCTGTCCTCCTCAGTAGATTTCAGTCTCCTGGCAAGATCACTCCCACAGAAAGTCACTTCTCTGATGAAGCCCGCATTGGCTGCGCCATTTGATAAAATGGAAAATCTTCATTCTCAGGGGTCCTACTAATATCAATAAAGAACTTGGCACAGAAGCTGAAATATGAAAAAGATATCTTTATTAAACTTAATTAAGTGAGGCTACGTCACCCAACTGCGTTAGCAATTGAATGAGGCAGTCTGAGGGATACAGATAACAGAGGTCTTATATATGTTTTAGAGTTACATGACTCAGCACAAAAGTAAGGGGCAGTCCTAGCTTATGCAAGCATACAAAAAACCCAACATACCTTCCCACACAATCTGAACTAACCCAGATCGTAAACAGGTCTTAAAAAAGGAACAGAAACAGATGAGAGGTAGGATAAGGGGTGTGTTTGTACATACCAAACTTTACAATCTCCTGTTCTTTGATCTCTAGCTGACCAGCTGCCTAACAAGGAACTGGCTCAACAAGTTTAGCCTCGGGCAAGGGAATCAGTTCGGCCAGGTCACACAGAAGTCAGCTAAGTTGTATGTGTCCCTAGAGACTTGTTTGGCCACAGTCATCCTGTTGTCATCAGCCTATGTGAGGGCAATCCACAAAATGGCTGCCGCACACAAAATGGAACCTGAAGGTTCAGAATAAAATCGTCAAATGCACAGTGAATCCATCGGTGTAACATGACGAAAACACTCATGCATACCGCACTCGTCATTTGCGGTTCGCTGATACCAAAATTGTCTAGATACGACGACCTTTATTGAACAGGTTCAGGAATCACGGAACCTCAGTATATGGATCTATGTGAAATCAATCCGATACTGCACAAGGAAATATGTCTTGAAAAAATTGTGGTAGGTTTTAAAATGAGTATTTAAAACATATAAAGCAATGCAGCAGATTAAATAAATTAATAATGAATCTGTGATGTTCTCTTTAGTAAATAACAGATCTGAATGCAGAGTAATGTCAGAGTTTTATACAGACAGACATTGCATGTGTGCTGTTCTTTTAGAACACATGAAGCTCCACTTAAAGTCCTATGCCACCCTATGAACTGTGGGCAGAAACAGCATGCTGCAAAAGGGGTTGACGTTGTTAGTGTCTTAAGTTATTCCCTTAAATCTTTGTTGGTAAGTGTTGGTCATGCAGACTTTCTTATTGTGGAATGCTTTTGGCATTTATCATCACCAAATGCATAGTTCTTATGAGAATGCAGGTTATCAGCATGAACGGAAGACTTCCATCTCTCTCAGCAGACCTATGCAGTACAAGCTTTTCTACAGTTCTTCGTGTGTAATCCTTACTCATGATGAAGAACAGCCAATGTACAGGTCTTTAGTGCAATCACTCATTCTCTACTTGGCATAAAGTCTTTTGGGGATATAAAGGTGGACCATTCTTGTCCTTTTATGACCAGTTTATATCCTAAGTTATGAAAAGTTGAGGGATCCAGTTAGCCACACAGAACTGTTTCATAAATTGAACTTTTATGGCATGCGTTTAGAATTAAGTGCATCTTTGTTCAATATAAATTCAATCTCGAAAATTGACGATCCAATGATATTCTGAAAGTCGAAACACCATCTTAGTGGCAGACATCCCATAACATGGTCTTGATGAGAGGTACCATCACAAACAGTTGTTCTGAAAATAATGCATTTTATGCTGAGTTTCAGTTTTGTTCTATGGACTTCAACCACAGCTGATTACTACAATTGGGCATGAGCGTTCAGCAGATATCCATTGATCAGGTGGTGCAGTGATCCTGCCTTTGGCCACAGTCTTTCTTAATTTAATGCTTCATGCCTGTCACTACTGGTCTTCATCTGTAGGAAAATCACAACTAGCCCTCTTTTCCAATGTGACTCAAAACAAGACACACAACAACCTGGATGCAACGGCTTTGGAAGGGAGATCACGATAGATGCAGAGTGCAGGTGCTTGTATGGGGACAAGGGTGTGAGAAACAAATAAATATTATGCTGAAGTCAGTGACATATGTTGAGCTGGATGACGTCTTGCAGAAACTTGGAGGCATTATGCCCTCTGTTTTAAGAGTATCAACATCGACCTTATCCCTGAAGTGACTAATTACCTTCAGAGATGGGAAAAGGGCAATAGGACAAAAAACTGAGACAGACAGATAGGTCTTCTTGTGTTCCTTTCTTTTACTCTAATAGTATTTGCTGTGTCATTCAATCAATTGGTGTGGCTCAGTTGTGTCCACCCAAAGACCTAAGAACAAGGAGGAAGTTTTAGATACATAAAAATGGTATTGGCACTTTTTTCCTTTTTCTACGCTGGCAACTTTAAGATAAATGTGAGAAAGTTACCAGAAACACTTGGCAGGCTCTACCACTCTTATTTTTACCAACTGTTCAAATTATTATGGGGTTTTGTGTGACTTTACATACTATAGAAAATATAAAACATGATATAGGTGGATTCTAAGTGTTAAACCACAATTATCATGCATTTCTGCAGTCTATAAGTCTTCTTCCAAAAAGGACATGCAACATGCATCACCAAAAAAGTGACAGTTAATCTGATAATTCTCAGGCTAAGTTGAGAACAAGAAAACCTGTTAGTCATACAGGCCATACTTGCAATTTGCACTTTATTGAGGGTCAAAATGGCAGAGAAAGCAGGAATATAGAAAATAAACTACTGTCTGACTATCTGACTGGAGTCTTTTGATGATCAAAATTCACAAATGGAGAGATTCATCAGAACAGAAAAGAGAAAGCCCAAGACTCAAATAGGGTTTCAGATCAACAGAAAGCACAGATATTAATGTGAACCTAAAAGGTTGGTCAGAGCGGATCACTCAAAAGAAATCATCACACAATTAAATACTAAAGAGCAAAAAACTGAAGGTCAGCACGTAATGTAAATGATATAGTTAATGTTCTGCTGTTGCATGAGCATACAGAGGAGCTCTGCAACTCGAACCAGGCTCAGAGAAAGCACTGAAACAAGTCAGGTCACCACAGTTGGAGCACACCGGAGCTCAGCTGTCTTGCCCAATACATTTCTCAGAGTAGAAACACAAAGCCAAGATTTTGGACCTTTGGACCATCGGTTTATTTACCTTGCTAAGGATTCTTAAATAAATTGGTTTCCTACAAACAGGACCGACCACCTGGGGAGAGGCACAAGACCTTCTGTGCTGGAAGCGTAATCACGTAACATCCAGTTTGCAGTGCTTTGCTTTCCATGTACAGGTTGATAGGCCTTGTTGTGTATAAGTCAAGATCCGAGTCTTGCAGGAAAACTATGGATTTACTGCTTGACAATCATTTCCAAACCTAAGAAGTATAATGATGGTAACCAACCTTCTTGGGCCTCCACACACTCTAGGACAAGACCATCCTGTTGTACTCCACACCACCGGTATCTCTTGCCCGAGGTTGACAACACACACAACTCACACTTGGTGGGAAGGAGTTCCAGTTGTGGTACTGTTGATGGATATATCAGGTACTGATAAGACAGGTCTGATTAAGTTGGAGTCCTGCTGCAGGGACAGCGCCATTGTCGCTATGGTTTCAGGGCATTTGAGTCCCCCTCTGAGATGGCCATTTGGCCCGGGAGTCTGCAAGGTTTGTAGGGTGCCAGGCCTGTACATATATGTTAGTGCTAGAAAATGCTTTTCATGTATTTTGTTGTCCGCACCCTATTATGAGTACCTCTTCAGGTGGTCTTAAGATGATGAGGCTGTTGTGCATACTTAGGCTTTGCTAGTCCCGGACAGCACATTAGGTCTGATATCCTCACCTTAAGGTCTGGATTATGTGCCCCCTTTATGCCCTTTTATTTCTCTTATCCACCGCTTTCCCAGTAACACTTTTCTCTCATCCCCCCACCCTCCTCCGCCACATTTTCCCATCATGGCCACCACTCGAGTTAGGGTTGGAACTAATTGCTACAAAATCATTTATCCTCCCAGCCTGACTAAAGCTGCAACAAAACGATTGAAGCACAATACTATTGAACGTTTCCCGGATTCGCTCTTTGTTGATCAATTTCACAATAGTCATTTTGGGAGGCTCAAAAATGATTTAATTTTCTTCACTCATGACACCTCCTCTTGGTCCACCAGCCTATACAATTCCCTTAACGTCACCTCCTCCTCCTCTATCCCTCTTGGGAAAAAGCTAAAAATCTCCCCCTCCACGCGTTTCAACGGTTACCTCACTATCTCACTCTATAACAACGGTACTGTCATGATCCAAGGCAATAACACCTGTCTTTCGCTCTTTGACCACCTCTTCCCCTCCCTAATCCCCTCCTCTGCAACCGGGCTTTCCCCCGACTCTCCTTCTAGCTCCACCCATTACTCCCTATCTCCTCCCCTGACCCCCCTACACTCCAATTGGCTGCACTCTCAGGAATCACAGGTCGGCCCTCTTCCCGCCCCCTTCCCAGTGACCTCCTCTCCTATTCCTCCCCCCTCACAATATGCCCCCTCCCACTTCACTTCAGCCTCATCGCTAGCTAATGCGCTCCTCGTCCAATCTGCATCATCCCGGTACTCCAATCTCTTCTCCTCCCCCATTTTCCTTCCAGTCACTCCCCTTTTTAGTCCACCTCTCCTCCAACCTTCTCCCCCAGTGAACTTTCCCTACGCTCCCCTTATCCCCTCTTCCATACCTCCTGTCCACCTCCCCCTCCCCTCGTTATTCACCCGGATTTCGCCTCAATCCCACTGCATCTCTCTCCTCCCTCCCACTCCTCCAGCAATGCTATGCTACTCCCTTTCCCCCCCTGGTAACCCTGTCCATTTCCCTCCCTCGGGTCCAACATTACCACTTCCTTTCCCCAACTTCCCTTTCTCTCAACACCCCCACTCTGCCAGATGCCCGTTCCCTCACAACCTCCTCTCCCACATGACATGCCCTCCACAACCAACTCTCCTCTTTTCTTCCCAAACCTCCTTCATTCCCATGACTCCACACAGTCCTCCCCTCTCCTTTTTCCCTATCGCTGTGTTCCGCACCCTTCTCCCCCTAAAGTTATCCCTAATTCCTCTCCTTCTTGCGACACCAACAAAGGCAACTCTCCCTTAACCTCCGACTCATTAACTCCCGCTCTCAACCTCCACCTTTCCCCACTTTTGAACCTTACACCCCAACTTACATCCTATCCCCCACCTCTCCCTGCCTTCCACTACCAATTCCACCCCCACCTGTTTCCATCGATCCACCCAACCTTCCGTGCTCTGCATTACTCTCGCTGGAAAATAAGCTAGGTTCCCTTATCACCTCCATCTCCCAGCTTACAGCTGCAATTTCACTTCTAAGCGCTAAGAATTCCACCTTTCCTTGCACCCCATCTCCTTCCCAACTTTCCACGAGTTGCACCTCGCCCCCTCATCTCAATTTAGCCAAGCTCAATCAGTCTGTAAAGTTTGTTAACTCGCACAAGCCTTTGAACGCCGCCCTTCCTCAACCTGCATACCCTAGCAACCCTACTATCTATACTATTCCAACCATCTCCTCTGTCAGAACCAAGCATCCACCTAAACCCTCCCGAGCACCCCACATAAGCACAACATCCCGATCACCCTTCAGAGCCCAAGTGCCCCTGTCACCAAAACAGTCCTGACAGAGCTGAGCAGATACCATCACCCACCACAATATTGACATGCTCTTCCTCACAGAGACCTGGTTAAAAGATACCTCGCATTCTATGTTTGATCTCCTATTACCTACAGGCTATTCTATACTTAGGAATGACAGAACTGACAAGGGGGAAGGTGTTGCAGTCATCTTTAGAAACTCCATTCAACTTAAGGCCTCTCCTATCAGCTCCTTCCCCACCTTTGAATGCCTTTCTTTTGAGCTACAAGTGCACCACCGTTCAGCCCTTAGATTCCATGTCATTTACCGCCCGCCTCGTAGTGGCCCTTTGTTTTTGGAGGAACTCACTGACTTCATCAGTGACCAGTACTCGCAAAGTGACAATCAGACCTTTATGGGTGACTTTAATCTCCACTGGGGCTCACCGCAAGACTCCTCCGCAAACTCCCTGGCCACCTTCCTCTCTGTCAACGATCTCATCCAACACTGCACAGAATCAACACACTCTAAGGGCTCAATCCTGGACCTTGTTATTTCTAAAGCAGGCATGCTTTCCATCACTACCCCTATTCATGTAGACTGGTCTGACCACCTCCTCATCCCATTCTCTATTCAACTATCACACGCTATAACACTTGGCCAACCCAAGAGGGCTATCTCCTGGTTCCGTGATGTTAAAAATATTGATGTCGGTCCCCTCTGTGAATCAGCATTGTTATCACTTCCAAGGCTAGACCCGAACCTAGATGTTGACGATCTCACCTCCCAATGCCTCACAGTTCTTGCAGATGAAATCAACAACGTCGCTCCACTTAAAAGCAAAAGGTTAAGGCCCACCCCCTCAGCACCTTGGGTCAACAAATCCCTCTATGAAGAAAGGAAGCAGCTAATATTCCTGGAGAAACAATGGAGACAAGTGCCCTCCACCGATAACTTGTCCACGCTTTGCTCCGCAAGATCCAAGTACCACAAACACATCTTCCTTGGGAAAGTGGCGCACTTCAAAACCCTCCTTGACTCAGCCAAAAATAGACCCAAAAAACTATTAGATCTCATCAAGAGTCCTGACTGCTCTCCCCCTGCCTCCAAGCTGGAGGATTCTGCAAAGAGAGCAGCGGATTTCGCTATATTCTTCGATGAAAAAGTGAAATCACTTGTGGATCAGGTTGTTCATCCTACCCCTCCAGAGGAGTGCAAATCCTTAGCCATTTGGCAAAACTTTGACCCCATTTCTGAAGATGCCCTCCTCAAGTGCATCCGCAAAACAAAGCCCTCCAACCATCATCTGGACCCCATCCCCAGTGCCATTGCCATTGATTTTTATACCCTTTCCCTCTCCTAATGGACCACTCTGGTCAACCTCTCCATCTATCAAGGCTCCCTTCCTGTCTCCTTCAAAACTGGGCAGGTCACCCCGGTTCTTAAAAAACCAACTGCTGATGCGTCTTAACCTCAACAACTTCCGCCCCATCACTAACTTACCCTTTCTTGCGCAGATTACAGAAAGATGTGTAGCGAAACAACTCTCTCGTCATATCAAGGACAATGATCTTCTTGACAATTTCCAGTCTGGCTTCA
Source organism: Lissotriton vulgaris (assembly GCF_964263255.1). NCBI lineage: Eukaryota > Metazoa > Chordata > Amphibia > Caudata > Salamandridae > Lissotriton > Lissotriton vulgaris. The sequence continues at coordinate 1,543,088,627 of NC_141695.1, read as the reverse complement.
TTCAAAACTGCAGCACTGAAACAGCCCTACTGCAAGTGGTTGATGACGCGCTGAGGATCCTCGACTCGGGGGGGTCCTGTCTTCTAATTCTCCTTGACCTTTCTGTAGCCTTTGACACTGTCAATCACAACACCCTCCTCAACATTCTTAAACAGAGAATGGGCATGGAGGGCACTGTGCTTAAATGGTTTGCCTCCTTCCTCTCTGATAGATCACAAATGATCAAAATAGCGAACAGTCTCTCATCTCCTGTGGCGGTAGGTCAAGGTGTTCCTCAAGGCTCTATACTTGCACCCGCATTGTTCAACCTCTATTTAGAACCACTAGGAAATCTCCTAAGTAAATCCGGGATCCACTATCATCTCTATGCTGACGACACTCAAATCTACCTCAAGGTTGCCTACACTCACGATCTCTCTATCCTAAGCTCCACTCTCGATTCCATTCATAACTGGATGTTTACTCATCAACTGATTCTGAATCCCTCCAAAACTGAATTCCTCCTCTTCTCCTCTTCAATATCTCCTCCCCCGGCGCAATCATGGATTGATCAGTTGAATCTACTGTACACTAAACCCATCATTGCCGACAGCGCAAAATCCCTGGGTGTCACTCTCGACAAAAAACTCAATCTAACCCCCCACATCTATTCCATTGCAAAGTCTGCTCGATACCATCTCTGCCTTCTTTGGGGAATCCGCTGCTTCTTCCCTTCGTAGGACCTTATAACCCTGGTGCAATCGCTGGTCCTCTCCAGACTTGACTACTGCAATTCTCTTCTTACTGGCCTCTCCAAATCCCACCTGTCCCCCCTTAAATCTGTTTTATATTCAGCAGCTCGTTTCATTTATGGGGCCAAAAGAAGCGACCATATCACACCGATGTTATCCACCCTCCGCTGGCTTCCAATCGAGGCTAGAGCTATCTACAAGACTGCTTGTATCACCCACAAAGCCTTGCACTCCTCCTCTCCTCGCTACCTGGCGAATAAACTAAAACTCTCTGGAGGCTCTAGACGATAACGTAATGTGGAAAATCTTCTGCTTGAACCTCCCACTTTCAAGAAGGAAAGAACGATGGCACAATCCTTTTCAGGCAACGCAGTGAGAATCTGGAACTTCCTTCCGGCGCAGCTCCGGATCACCACCTCCTCCCAGGCCTTCAAAACTAACCTCAAAGTTCTCCTCCTTCAAAGACACTTCCAAATGTAATCCATGCCCTCTCTATAAGCTGAAGGAAGCCCTTCCATTATAGAAAAATCTACTGTACACGACTATGGAAGTGTCCTCCCAGTGTGTTCTTGCGGTTTGAGAGTCGGCCATTTATTGCGGTATTATCTTTCTACCTGTGTTTGGTACTCGTGTGTAACATGCACCCGTCACTTTCTCTTGTAACACACTGTTTTCTGCCTCTTACATCTGTTTATTTTCGATACCTGTGCTTGAGGGCCCTCCATATATTGCAGTATTATACCTCTATGTTTACTTTCTACGCTTTTGTAACCTGCACACGTCACTCTTTCCTCCTGTAATGCACCATTTGCTACCTCTTGTATTTTGTTGGTTCGCGATTGTCACTTTTGTAATGCACCGTTTGCTACCTCTTGTATTTTGTTGGCTCACGATTGTCATTATTGCTTCATTTAATGTAACGTTTGCTTTTGTATCTTGTTCACTTGTAATATTCTCATGTATCAGTTCTGTTCCTATTGTGAAGCGCTCTGACACCTTCGGGTAAAGTCCGCGCTATATAAAAACGCACAAATAAATAAATAAATAAATAAATAAATACATAAATAAATAAAGGTAGGGCCAGTAGATATTCTCCCCATGAAAAATCCTGGTAAAATGCGTGGACTCCACAATTAGATCATCAGCTACTATCCTGTTAATCATGTAATTTCCTGGACAGCAATCATCCATGTTACAAAATAGAAACAAATTGGGAGGACTCTCTCTCCAGCATAATCAAGTACTCTGCTTGTGAACAACTCATTTATTCCACGTCATGAAAAAACCCTTCCATGGGACATATGATCTACAGCTCTTGGGCTAGAAACAAAATAGATCTATTGGAATATGATGAAATCCAGGGCAGAGCAAAACAATACGACTATACCAGTGACCTTTGCTCTCGCAGCACAAATCAGACACACAAAAAAATACTCCTGTGATAGAGATTCACTGAGATATCTCTGACCCCTGAGATATCAACCAGCATTTCCATGAGACAGCTCTACTTCGTCTCTGTAGTGGCATTTCAACATTAGAACATAATGACCCACCAAAGAAAGTTTGCATTGTCTCCTGTAATGGCCATTAGCTTTCTCAGGAGTTTGTCATCTAACTCAACAGTGAAAGTAGTTTCAAAGAAATTGGGATAACACCCCTTGAACCCCAGTCAATTGCAAGCATCTTACGTTGTAAGTCCACTTCTTTTGACTTCTTTTCTCTCAGCTGGATATGATGACTCAAGTAATTGCATTGTTCCATTCTGGCATTAACATCTTTATAAGTAGAAGTATAGTGACCACCCTTCTCAATTTACCCATAGCGTACCAGGTGTCTAATGTACAACAACACATTATTTTACTCCTACCTTTCTGTTTTTTTAGGAAGTACCACAAATGACACAATGTCAGTTACCAAGAACATTTTTCGTGTCAGGTGGACCTAGCATATTAGCATTATAAAGAAAAGACCTGAAAAAAGCCATGACTGTACAAGTAGAATTCACGGTTTTATAAAAGAAAAAGGACATGAGGGAATGCAGGGAATAAAGGGAAACATTTGAGAATGCAGGGGCATGACTCCACACTGAGATGAATGGTATAAAATACACAAACAGTGGTCCCATGGGGTTCAATACCTAGATGATTTTCCTATAAATTAGCTCAACATTCAATTCTAGCAATATCACTACTTGGAACACATAACTAAAAATGAGAACAACTCAATGTCAATAAAGTTACACCGGGGGCTAAATTTTTAGACCTCAAACAGATGTATGTTCATATTCTCATATATCATAAGTATTATATAAATGAATGGTATAAAATACACAAACAGTGGTCCCATGGGGTTCAATACCTAGATGATGTTCCTATAAATTAGCTCAACATTCAATTCTAGCAATATCACTACTTGGAACACATAACTAAAAATGAGAACAACTCAATGTCAATAAAGTTACACCGGGGGCTAAATTTTTAGACCTCAAACAGATGTATGTTCATATTCTCATATATCATAAGTATTATATAAAACACTTTCAAACTGCAAACAGCAGAGAGTTCTGTAAAATGTGGGACTGAAAACCACATATATTGTTCAACTAATTGCCCAAGCTGTAAAATTAATTCTATGATGAACAAAGCTGGTTGTTTCAGTCCTCTTGCACTCTTATACATTGGTTAAATATACAGGGGCTTATTTACAAGCCCAATGCGCCGAACGTGCATCACTTTTTTTGAGGCTCTGGCTGCATCATGGCCTTGTAAATATGGGTCCATCTCACGCAATACTCTGCGTGAAAGGGGCATTCCATGGGTGTTGCTGTGGGGGACACTCCAGCGGCACAAAAATAGCTCTAAGGCCTTAAGTAATGAGTGGCTTAGAGAACAACTTTACCTTTTATGTCTTAATGTAGTCTGTTGTTATCATATAGGTTAGACTTGGCATCTTTTGGCGTGTTCCCTCTGCTTTTCTGCTTTCTGACCTCCCTGTTTTGACTGGTTTAGTGTCTCTGCGCACTTTCTCACTACTGTTCAGTGTTAAAGTGCAAGTGCTCCTGTTGTAACTTGTTATCTGGATTGGTGTTTCCATGATTGGCATGCTTGATTTACTGGAGAAGGTCATGGTAAACATCACTAAGAGTGCCAGGGCTGATAAATCAAATGCTACTGATGGGCTCGCAGCACAGGTTGTGCCACCCACAGAAGTAGCCCTGAAAAGGTAACTCAGACCTGTCACTGCAGAGTCTGTGCGCTGTCATGTCGACCGAGCAAGTGCACCCACTTGCCAGGCCCCAACCTTCCCTTTTTCTACATGTCAGGAACCCCTAAGAGATGCCCATCATACCCCTGTGGGCAGGGTGCTGTGTGTGTTAAAGGTAGGACATTTACATAGGTGTGTGACATGTCCTGGTGATGAATTACAATGTATTTTGCTTTTACCATTGCAAGGCTGCCTGTTCCCATAGGACAGAATGGGCAGTTTGTTTATAACATCTTATAAACATAACTGGCCCAGGGAACAAGGTAGAGAAATAAAGCTTATATGCCTGAAGTCAGAATCTAAAAGTGCATCTTTTAGTGAAGGTGATGCTTACATTCTGTGTTTAAAAATACCACTTTTAGAAAGTAGGTATTTTCCTGCTCAGCCATCCAGTGGGACTCCTCTGGTTTTGTGGATTGACTGTCTGGTTTTGAGATAACAGTTGCTGGAGAGGAGCTGTGGCTTCAAAGGTTCTAGATGGGTCAGGGAAGGGCTGAATAGACCAGGGCTGCATATAGAGTAGGGAAGGAGATTTCCTTTTACCTGAATGGGCCTGGTCAGTCTCTGACAATGCTGTCCACCTCCTGCCAGGAAGCTGCCCCAGAGAGGACAGAAATGGTTCTAGCTGGGCACAGACACTCTTTGCCTGAGAGGACAAATAGTTTTGGGCTATAAAAAGTGAGTCCCAAACCTCTAAACTTTAGAACTCTTTTAGACCAAGAAGACTTCCAAGAAGAAGAGCTAGGGAAGCTGTGAGGAGGAACTACCACTTTGCTCTGTGCTTTGCGGTGTTGCCTGCAGTGGCTACTTCTGTCTTGGGCAGTGAATGGATTGGACTTGAACGCAATCTCTTTTTGTGATTTTCTCCAAGGGCTTGAGGTAGAGCTTACCCCTTGTTAAAGAAGTCTCAGGAACAGCCAAGACTTCAAGTTCATCTGCCCTCAGCACTGGGGACTGTGTGTTTTGTGCTGCAACAGAAGAAAAGCAACCCCATGCCTTATACGGCGCAGCAGGACGTCTTGATACGCTTGTATTATCATAACCGCACATGGCCTCTCCACCATAGCGCATAGGTCGCGCATATTCCATTAGGAACGTTATCAAGACGTCCTGCTTCACCGCCCATGACCCCTTGGAAGCCTCAATTTGGCTCCCTGCATGTATCACCAGGCCTTTCAAAATCAGGCAATTGTAATTTGAGTAGTCCTGAAGATGATCCCAGTGTACTATTGTAGATAGGGATCGAAACGTCAAGTCAACTGTTTTAACAGTACTACATCCTTTATTTGTGCATTATGTTTTGTAGTTACTGTTGGTTTGAGCTTTCACAAGATTGCATTGTATAGTAAGCCACCTCTCACTTCACTTTGCTTGCCTGTTTCATTTTCCCCCATTTATTGTTCTTTTCTTCTTTTCACTTGGTAGAGGATTGTGCCCAGTTCTTGATCTATGTTGTTCTTCACTCAAACTTGAATCACTATTTTTTTTTGAAATAAAAAATTCCTCTGTCCGGCTGGACATTGAAATAAAAAAAGACATAGCTCTTCTCTAAGTCTGTTTTTATTGCTCATAACCTTATCTGAAAAAAGTTCAGGACCTTTGTTCTTTTATGGTGGCCACAGAGTAGAAATAACGTCTTACTTTGCTAGCATCTGGACACTCTTTATCTAGCTATTTGCACACTGCATCCATTCAATCATTCACTCGTCCAATCATTCATTCACTAGCCAGGGCTCAGACAAAGGGTGTCAAAGGGATTGCCTTTATCTGGAAACACCAATGGCCTCATTTATGAGGCCTTGCGTCAGTTTTGCGTTTCCAATGCGTCACTTTTTGTGACGCATCGGCAGCGTAAAACATGCCTCCTGTTGCGCACTATTTACAAAGTGACGCATCTAAGCAGATGCGTCACTTTGTAAACCCCTGAGCTACATTATACCTGCGTCAGGTATAATGTATGCCGAGGGTGGCGTTCCTCCACAAAAACCCTGGTAATAGTGACGCAGTGAAATCTATAAGATTTCACGGCGTCAATTTTAGGACGCTGTTGCGTCAAAATCTTGTGCCTGCCTCACAGCAGGCGTAAGACTGATGCAAGCCCTTTCACATGGGGCTTTCCCCATGTGAAAGGACACATTGCTGGAGTTGAGTCACTTTTGTGACACACCCCAGCAATGGGTGACTTTTGCGCTTACAGATACGTCAGAAATACTGACGTATCTGTAACCCCTTGCGACATGATACGTCATACTGTAAATATGACGCATCAATCATGTCGCAAGGAGTGCGTACTGAGAAGTGACGCATCGCTGCTTTCACGCAGCGATGCGTCATTTCTCATAAATGAGGCCCCAACATATTGATCTGCAGTTCTAGGGAACCTGAGAATGGTAGGCTCACCAGCTGAAAGGTGGTTTTGAGGGTCTTTGACCTTGGTGAACTCACTTGGAAGGAAAAATGTCAATGACAAAGGAAGGTATCTTTAGTAAGCAGAAAGATGTAGTAGTTGTAGTAAATCCACCTTTTCTGCGTGGTACCCCCAGATGTTTTCCCTTTATCTGGACGCTATTATGCTGGACTTAAAACTCTGTGCACTTTGTCCCTACAAAACAGCAGTAAAATACCCATGTTGTTACTATACACTTGTTGAAATTGTCTTTATTGGCATACCTAACTGTCCTATAAGGCCATTGTAATTGGTGCAGAAATGCAACCACAGCATAGAACGCTCAATGTCACTTGTATACTGCAGCACTGATTGTGCCTTACATTGAAGTGACAGAGAACACATGGCTTCGAGCCTATCCAGTGTTGCATGTTTGCAGCAGCCTAAAATCCTGCTAAACAAATCTGTCAATATAACCCTTTTTTGACATGTGATAAACACTGCTTTTAAAAATTAATATTAAGTCACCGCTAAGTACACCTTTTTGCCCACAAGGTGGAATGCCTGACATCGGAAATTTAAACTGTATGAAACTAAAACGGGCATGTTCCTCCGGAGACTAAGCCACAAAAAGCTACTTTGACTGGCAGATCTGTAGCTTAATACAAGAAAATGTCAAACTACATATTATTAACTTTAATTTGCAGCAATTGACAGGCAATGCCTGCAAAAGTAATTTAATAAAAAAAATGTATTTACTAAAATTCCAATGTAGTGGTAGTCAATTGTTTACTACAAATTTTATGAAAAGTAGACCAATTTGTATTAGCCTACTGGCAGCTGCTATGCAATTTCTTCACCTTAGAGTTGAATAGAACAATGGCCTGAGTGTGGGGAGGTGTTTTTCTTCCCCATGAAAAAAGACCAGTTAGAGTGGACCTAGCGAATTCACTCACTTGCAAAGGGGTCGGCACCTCCAAGTAACCTGTGTTGCAACCATTTGCACCATCAGCCTAGATGGCACCAAACTTGGTGGGAGCTAAGCTACCCCAGAACCAGTTTTGAGTGACCATATATGAGAGGACAGCTTATTTCTCTGACCACAACTCTGGGTGGGCACAAACACCCCGTGCAAGTGAGGAAAGGGTTCTTCATACTGAATTCTATATGGAGAGTGCACTGTGGGAGTGTTTGGAGTATGGCAGACAAGCACTGTTGCAAAAGTGGGTAGAGCTGCCACTGGGAAGATTTACCCCATTGGCTAGAGAGGGGCCAGGAGTCACCCCGCAAACGATCTGGATCCAACCATAAATGTGGCCCACAAAAGACCACTTAAAAAAAGTTATGGATATGTGGCAGGTCAAGAGAGGACTGACCCTATTTGCTGTAAACAGAGAGCAGCCCTGAAACTGCTGTTTTGCACACAAGTTAATTTGGCGATGGGTACTTGTTTTGCCCACCTTCACTTGTTGTGAAAGTTCCTGTATCTCTTGTCCTTTAAGGCTAGACAAGAGGTGACCCAAGACCTGATAACATCAAGTTGGACTATGGGACCGGACTCTACTCATGCCTGCCCAAATACCTGATTGATAGACTGCAGCTGGTGCAGAATGCTGCAGCTTGAACTATTGTGAGCTAACCTATATCTCTCATGCTACAGGTCTTCTTCAGAGACTTCACTGGCTCCTGAGGAGAAAGAAGTTCATCTTGAAGGCATTGCTTGTTACTCAGAAAGCACTCCACTGAACTGGCCAGGGCTATCTACAAGATAGAATTAAGCTCCATAGCCTAGAGCAAACTTTGCTCTGCAAATCTCTGTCTTGCCAAGGTTTCCTCTTTTCAGGAAGGCAAGGTTAGGGGGCAGATCTCTCTCATTCCTGGGCCCCTCTCTCTGGAACAAACTTCCGTTGACATTCAGCTGCATCAAGGCTACACCTGTGTTTTGGAAAAAACTTAAGACCCGGCTCCTTTCCAGTCCCTAAGCCTTCCCCTCCTATCTCCCACTGATCGCTCTTTCTGCATTATCATTATGACACTCCTTGGAGTAACATTCGCGTACTACAAATACTCTCCTTAGACATAGAAAGACTGGACGTGCCCCCGCATTTACCGCAAGAGGCATTGCTCTTCCTGAAATGACCAGTTGAGCAGTATGAACTGCCCTGGACTGGACCTTGCAGGTGGCCTTTGTTGGAGTGAGTCGTGGCCCCTAAGAACTGTGCCTGGGATCCTATGATCCTTAGAAGTGACCGAGTTCTGTTCCAAAAGCCCTAAAATGTTGTGAAGTACATTTATTTGAACTTCCACAACTCCAAAGCCGCTTGGAGGATCTGCAGCAAAGGTATCCAAATTTTAAAGCTCCTTCCGCAACTACAGCTTCAGGCTTGCTCCATTAAAGGGATTCGAGCGCCATAAAAGAGAGTAAATCAGATAGTAGAATATTTGACCAGGACAAACTCCATGATGTATCTGACCATACTCCTCTACGGTCAAAAATGAAATCGCTCCTAGATCCCAGTCTACTACTCCCATGGACTTTCGTTACTGTTTAGTGCTTTTTGGTGATATATTTACTAAAAACTTTATCACATTTGTATCTCCTGTTCCCCTTATTGGATTTTTGTTGTTTCGGTGCCATTTTATTTGTTAAATGTTACTCAATTTTTCTAATTCAGTTTGGGATTTAGATTGTTTTTTTTTTACATTATTACTATTTTATACTGGAGAAATACTGTACATACTGCCCTATGTTAACTATGTTAAACCTTCCACTATGTGCCATAGCTACCAGAGGCTGAACTCAGATTAATTTAGGGACTTTGGGTTTCACCCTGACAAGTTAGAGTTAATATCTTTTAAGACAGGCCATTGGGGATTCCAAATAATAATCCACTTTCATACAGCAGTAATACTGATAAAGGAGGGGATTTCATGATATTGCAGTGAACACTGTAGCACATTGAGGTAAAAGTGGTAAACGAGAATATATATTCTGCTACATCTAAAATGGGAAACTCTCTCTGTGAAGGATCCAGCTTTCAAATACATTGGAGAGCATAAATAAAATAACTGCATTTTAAACAATTTGTAAGAAAATAATTTACGTTTATGCTGAATAAAATAGTATACTGATTTAAGAATTTAGAATAATGTTAAATAAAACATCAGAAAACTGAGGAAAATTGTGCCACTGGTGTAAAACCCGAATAAAGGGGCATATTTACAAGGGTATTGGCCAAACCGGAGCGTCACTTTTTACATTGCTCCGGTGGCGCAAGGCCCTGCTTCATATTTAAAATGAGGTACACATCCAACTGTCTCCTCTCATTTTCAAATGAAACACCTTATAAAACTGCACAGATTATAGACATTCCTTAAAATGTGTTCTTCGATAGACCAATTCTTTGTCATTTGATAGACCTGTATTCTTTAATTCTGTAATTGGAAACCTTTGGGTTCTTTATGGCCTTAGTCTATATTTAGTTTCTCAAATATATTCAAAGAGCTAAACAATGGCACTTACAATGCTACTTTAAATAATTCATGATCATGACGATTTAAACATATGGTAGTAATGCAGAAAAATGGATGGATCCTAAACTTGACTTGAAGATACATCCTTTCTAATGAATAATTAGAATGGAATTAAAAATATGCAATTGGACAAATGGTCGGAAATATGTACAAGCATACAGCTTGCAAAAAATAAAAATAAAACCTCCAATATTTTGGGACTGAACAAGAAGTGTTTCGTGAACATTTTAAATATGAAGAAACGTCCGATTTCTGAAGTTGGACTCACTGCTCTTCTCAGGGCTCAGCACTGCTGGTTGTATGTCGGTTTGGGTTGAAGTAGCTAGGCCCACTCCGACGAAAGAATCCTACCCATTCATACCGCCAGGCCCAATATAACATGGCACGCACAGATTGCCTTTGATCTTTGCAAAATGTTCCTGTCCCCAAATTGCCCCTAACCCCAAACACTGTCATTCCTCCTCAGGCCACGCCCACTACACTGCCCATACAATATCCATCCCTCACAGTGTAATGTCCAGGGCCATGCATACTAACTTTCTAACACCCTTCAGTGCTTTTCCTCATATACATTGCTCATGACTCTCATACCTAGCTCTTCCCCGCAGAGACTGTCCTTGCCTAGTTCATTCATATTTGGACTCAACTATTCATCCAGCTGACCATCCATGCTCTCACTCTTACTTCCGTTTACTCACTCATCCAACCATTGATATATTCTTGCGATTAGCACTGGACCCAACCAAAAAACTGTACATGCAAACGTGCCAATCATAAAAAAGTATGTTCACATATTAAACCCGCCAGACATATTGGCTTTGTCAATGCTCGTTTGTGTGGTTTAGTCTTCCTGGACACTTTTGTACAATATTTAAAAGATTTTTTTTTTAGGTTTCCTCCATGGAAATTCAATAATCAGTAGGAAATATTAGATTTCAATCATCATTTTGAAGCACAAAGTATACATTAAAATGTCGAATGGTTGATTGACAATGAGTCATACTACTCCACCTGTGCCACGTCACTTCCAGCAATTTAAATGCATTTCAGCAATACTGAGACAATGTTGCATCACTCAACAGCGTGAGCTGCCACCACATTTTCATAGGTGCTGCATGAGGGTCTGCCCAGAAAATATGCATGTGGTGTTGCATGATAATGGATGTTTCTTGATTTTTGATCCTTAATTCTTTTCCTGTGGCTTGAAATCATCACGAACTTTGACTTGGTCATTAATATTATAAAACCAAAAGGTATTCTTACTGTGGGCTGGAGAATGTCCCCTTGGAGTTGGAATATTGACCTCTCTTGTGCACAGATGAGGTCCTCAGTGTGCATCTAAGTACTGGCGGTGTTCAGGTACTGTAAATATTGCGATAGTCTGTGTTGTGTTTTTATTTAATGACTCTTTGTAAACCCCTGTGCTATATTATACCTGCGTCAGGTATAATGTATGCAGAGTGGGTGTTCCCACATAAGTAAGCCTTGTAGAAGTGTCGCTGTAAAATCTACCAGATTTCACTGCGCCACTTCTAGGGTGCAAAGACGTCAATATATGACGGAGGCCCTTGCACATGAAAATATGAACTAAATATGGAAAATTTTCTGCTATTTTAAATACATTTTAGCTGCAATTGTCGGGTTCGCTGAAGGTGAGGGTATCGTGGCTATAAAGTAGAAGCATTATTACTGTCTCTGAGAACAGGATACGCAACAAGAGTAAATATTGAATGAAATTAAACAACCAAATGATTCCCAAATTCTCTGGCTTTCATTTATGGTTGGGGACATGGAAGTACTCCAAGTTTGAGTTTGCGTGCTAAGGCTTGCACTCGGTGGCCAAGGGAGGATCTTTGGCAGAGATCAATGAAAAGCTGATTCAATATAGCCCTTCTAGTGCAGACACAGGCGTTGGCCCTGATTCAAATTGATCCTCTTCCAAGATCCATGATAGTTTAGCTGCTCACTGGAACTCTCTGGTGCAATATGGAAAGGTGCACGTATTCAGTCAAAAGGTGGATTGTACTTTCCAATTAAACTCATCAAAATGAGGTCCACATCCATGCTTAGATGATACCAAAAAAAACACATATCCTCTCTCGATTTCGAGATAAATGGTCAAATCAGCACCTTATTTAGTTACAGAATAATTGCCAGAACATCTTGACCAGGCGCCCCCTGCAAATAGCAGAGGAGTGCCATTGGTCAATTCACGGGCAGTAGCCAGGGTGGGGAGTCCTTCTTCTACTTTGCCACAAAGAGGGTCTTAGTGAGGTCATCGGAATGCGACTAGGACACGAGGCCTTTAAAATGTTGTGATGCAAGAGTTCAGCCTCTTTTTCCCCTCCACTGTGAACCAGCATCCAGCGTTCCGGAGAAGACACCCACCCACCCTCTCCTGCAAGGTGGAATTGCTAGCAGCAGGAAAATGCGAATGTCCGAGGCCACCGCAGGAGGTCACTCAAGAGGGAGGCCCTATAGTCCCATCGGGCATTCCTCACCCCCTTTCCTCCCAAGGGGGCAGGGACTCTCGGGGAGTCCCCTCCTGGGCGCGAGCAGTGCCGCATCATGTCCGGTGCACCGGCAGGGTGAAGGGGTATATATGTCCCCCTCACATGCTCATGACCTCTTTGTCATCACACCAGGACACGCGCGGCTGCTGCCTCACGGGACACGCCGTCTCCCACCCTATCGCTTACCATGGCGTGGTCGGTGGTAGGAAGCATGGTGGGAATGTTGTAATCTTGTACTTTTTTCGTTGCAGGCAGAATTACAGGGCAATTTGGAAACAAATGGGTACAGAAGAGTACCTCTGCACGGCACATAGAGGTGCCAGAGCCAGAGCCCAGGAGCCTTATGGGAGGTTCCTGAAACCGTGTCGGCACTCTGTCTGTCCTTCGGGCGGTTGTGGGCCTGGAGAACCGGGGGCTGCCGTGCTACGCTCCGCCCTGAAAGGGGTGTGAGTAATAAGTGTCATGTGATCTTGGAGGAGGATCACCAGAAGGGGCAGCGCAGATGGGGTTTGCCCCAGTGCTGCTTGGCTCATCAGACGGGCAGGAGGTGAGAATGCTGCCTACCTTTGGATCGCCCGTAAGATAACCCACCATATTACATAACGTTGTATGTAATAAACCTGCAGCAGCTTTTCCCAACAACAAATTTGTGTTGTGTGTATTTATTTGCATGCATACCATGTGCCTGGGGGTGGGGAGCGCTGTCCCCATGATGGTACTAGGGGCGCTACCCAAAAAAGTTGAAGTGATTTTCTGTGATGACTCAGTGGGGGGGTGTTGATTGGTGTAGGCACTGGGCTGGCAGGAGGGGGGACTGACCTGCTGGTGGTCCAGGACCTTTCTGCCCTACCCAGGGATGCCTGGAGTTGAACTTTTTGCGGAATTTTCCTGGGAACGGATCTGTTAGCAGGATCGGAGCACTAGGTGGTGCCCTGGTGTATGTGTTAGCATGGAACTGCCGGTATTAACCATTCCTCCGTGAGACAGAGGAAAAGTTGGCACTATGGTATGTTTGCCAGTGAGCCCAACAATTCCATTGGTTTAGGGCAGCAGTGATGGATAAAGATTAGGGGCCTTCTGGCACTGTGCATTCAGAGTTGTTGCGCTCTAATGAAAAGCAGAGACAATTATTGTATTGCTTGAACGTTTTGTTTCTTTAATCTTTTTTGCTGATTTTATGTACTGCATTCTGTTATCCATAATATCTGCTTAACTATGGTTCTCTTTTTCACTGATACTGTGTGAATAACGGTAAAGGGCTAAGCCTTGGCTAACACAGAAAATGATTCCCGCATGACCTAAATTACTTTGAAAATGACGACATTAGTACTTTTAGAAAAAGCCTTCTACACACGGTGACTGCATATATTTTTTTCATATTCAAAGAGACTGAAAAGGATATTTTATACTAGGTAAGTTATCTTGCAAGAGATATAATGTAACTCTTAAATAATCATTCATTTATATATACAAAAATATCCACTTCTCATACTCCATTATAGGATCACTCAACCCCTTGCTGGTTGAAAACCGAGATAACGATCCTTTCCAGGACTATTGTCAGGGTAAGAAAATTTAAAAATTAAAAGATACTACTTATAGAATGAGACGAAGTTAGTGTCTTCTCTTCCCCATGTATTGGAATTAGAGGAATTAGCCTCCTTCTTTAATATAATGTAGTTAAGGGATCCCTTAGATCTATGTGTCTTCTCTTTTCTAACTAACTCTTGATCTAGTCTTGATACTCTTTCTATTATTCATCTCTGTGTTTAAACTTGTTGCAAGGGAACTCTACTCCACTGGATAAACATAGTCGGATCAGTGCTGGTTTATGTCCTTGATAGAGCAATGACAAAAGCTGAAACAAATTACAGAATGTAATGAATTATGTTAAACTTGTTAGTCCTTCACAAGGTGATTAAAGTTTATAAGAATTATGTGAGTTTAGAACTTTGTTTAATTATTGCTTTCCAATAGTGGCATAGATATATTGTATTTTATTTATTATTACAGATATCCATACAGACCCTATAAATTAATGGGAAGAGCATCTGTTCTGCTAAAGGTCCTGAGGAAGGTGGTCCCATTCCACCGAAACGCATCAACCTAGCGTGATAGATCACATAACAACTTGTGACTCCTCAGACACAGAGTAAAGATTGAATGTGGAGTGTATGTGAGTGTATGTATGAGGTATTGGTGAGAGTGAGTTAGAATTGTATGGTATTTGTATTTTTATTGTTCACAGATGAATTGTTAATTAAATGATCTCCATTTCCTTTTGTAAAATGATTGTGATGAACTTGAAGAAACTCAGTAAAAAAATAATAATTTTGTAAAAAAGAATATAAAAAGAGACAATAAAAGGTATAAATATGAAAAAAATATATTCAGTCACCGTGTGTGGAAGGCTTTTTCTTAAAAGTACTAATGTCATCATTTTCAAAGTAATTTAGGTCATGAGGGAATCATTTTCTGTGTTGTAATTGTGTTCCTCTCTTTTCCCTGGCCTTAAAAGTATCTTAAGAGGGGGTCCCGAATATATGTTGATACTAAGCCTTGGCTAAACCATATTCATCCGCAGTTGACTCTCTCCTTTCGAGTCTTTTCAGTGTGGGTGGTGACTTGCACGTTGTGAGCGCACTGTAAAACACGTTCACTTTCTAAAAAAATATATCAACAGTTCAACACGACCCAGCAAAACACAGACCAATTTCGAATCTGCTTCGCATCAACAATATGCTGGAAAACGAGGCAATGAAGCAACTGTAACAATTTGGGGAAGCAAACAATGTCCTCTGTGACAGGCAATATGGCAATATGGCCTCAGCTCCAGATGAGATAAAGAGACGGGAATAGCCAAAATCAAGGAAGACGCGATAACCCCCCTGAACATGTGAGAAGCAGAAATTAATTTCTTTTTAGCGTACCTGCAGCATATCACACAGAGGACCATATGAAATTGCTGGAATAATTGGAAAAATTTGTGGGGATCATCAACACAGCTTTCCTATGGATAGGACAAGTATTAACAAGCAAAAATCAGCAAAACAAAACTGGCTCTTCGACATTCACAACCATGCACATTTCCTGTTAGGTAAAGTTATTGCTGAATATTTCAATTAACTGAGACATTAACAGGGCACAGTTTTTAGTTACAAATGAATGCAAATGACAGTCAATTACACTTAAAGGTGGGTATATCAGAAGGCCAGGACAGAGACACAATTACTTGTCTAAATCACGTGCACCACTGGATAAAGAACAGTCACCTGTGGCCAGTGGTGCTGGAACAATTTTTTAAGTGGAGGTGCTGCCATCAAAAAAATGCAAGTGCCACACAAAGAACAAGTATAGCACATGAGCCAATGCCATTTGGCAAAAGTGGGAAGGTGTGGTATGTAGCTGGTGGTGATTTCTGGAGCCCAAAATCACAAATATATGATTAAATCATGATGTAGTAGTACACTGTCATTAACAAACAGCACATTCTCTATTGTAATGGGCAATATTTCTCATAGGCATTTAGGTGTATTGATAAAACTGAATATCACACAAATGATAATGTGTATAAATTGGGGGAGGGGCAGTTTTACTAACGTGCAACGTAGCACTGCAAATGGACAAGGCAAAAATGCCTGATATCTAGTTAGACGTGGCACATTCTGTCTCTCTCTTTGCGGTGGCGCACTAGTGGCTGACAAGCGCAACACAGACACCCTTGCACTATGGTCAGCCGCGGTCTTCGCAGGTAACAGCGGTGAGGCCGGGTTAGGGTGGATTTTGAGGGACGATGCAGAGGAAAAATGTATTCTTTATTTAATTTCTCCTTGGCATTGCCCCTCAAAATCTCCCCTTATGTGGCCTCGCCGCTGTTACCTGCACAGACCATGGTTGATTGCAGGCAGGATTGTTTTTGTGCAGTAAGGGAAACCCTACAACATCCTCATTAGTTTTCCCCCCGCCACATTAGTATGGCGGGGGAAACCTCTGCGGACGGGAAGACCGTCCGCCGCTTTTTCGCCCCGGTCGCCTTGCGGCCGGGGTGGAAAAGGAATAATGTGGTGGCAGTGTCTATCAGACACCCTCAGCCATATTAGCATGGGCATTTTACAATGCCTTTCCGTGGTGGCATTGCCACCATGGAAAGGCATGCAGTCTTCACTCATTAAAAGGAATATGCATAATGTTAGCCTCTGTGTCTTTAATGGAATCCAGATTCTCTAGTCATTGAATCTCAATTTACAATGTTTGTAACTTGACGGGTGTTCATTATTCCTAAAGTTGATTGGTTCTTCCTCTTTGACACTTAGCATGATTTGCTTCCCAGATCCACTCCTTTGTGTTCTGGCTCCCAATATTCAAAGACCAGACCAGTCAATTTAGTTAACAAACAATAATCTACACAACAAAATGACAAAAATTTCTCTTCTTGTTCATCAACAGCAGTGTACTACAGGTCGATCTCTGTCATTTGGGTCGGGAGTCGGAACAGAGTTGGATAGATTTGTTACTTGGAGACAGGAGGATGATGGAAGGACTCTGGGCGGGACTACCTCAACAACAGCCTGAAGAAGAAAATTATCAACTTCAGGGAAACCAACATGATAATGACTCTAACAAGTCTACTCAGCTCTGTGGACTGTTTAAAGGTGTTTTAATGTGGCAAATGCAATGCTGCTGCGTGTGTGTGCTGGCTCAAATCTGAAACTCCTATATTATGTGGTTGGGTCAGAGGCCAGCAGAGGCCTGCTGTTGTAAGCAACTGGAGATAGGCATGTGATATCAGATCATCACATTATGCATTTGCTTGGATAAGGGTTATGATGACAGTTGTGAGACTGATCAGCCCGATACATACAGCCATTTGTCTGTGATTGGTTGCAATTTGCTCTCACTTCTCAGTTAATCTCTCTCACATGAGTCATTAAATGAATGATTGCAGCAGACCACACTCTAGTTGTGACTTTGAGTCTTCTTAGTGCACTCCTCATGTCCTACCGCTTGACTCTATCGTATTGTTTCTGTTTTGCAATCCCCAGGCTGTCCCTTCTCCTGCACAAAATACTCTCCTGCTTATCTTAGTGGACCACTTCAGCCAGGCACACATGATTGATGGACAGTTCAAGAAGAATGTAGATACATGCCCAATTTGGCAATACAGTCTAATTTGTCTTTTAAGAATCATTTATTAGAACTCTGTGGTTTCACTTCATTCCTCAATATTATTTTTTTTCAGAGATGGCAGAACATTTAGATATATAATAATAACTTGGGTCTCTGGAACTCTTTGCAATGCATTTAATTGAACTGTGTCATAATTATCCCTTATTTTCCTTCCACAATAGATTGATGATGATGTGCTGCTCGTCACTCAGATGAATATTGTCTTTGTGTAGTGTCTGTCTTTATCACATCTTTACCCAAATCCCCTTTCCCATCCATCATCAGAATCCTAACCCTCTATCCCTGGTCTGTGTGATTTAATGAGATGTGACTGAAGTTACAATATAAATGTAGAGCAAACTTGCTTTTAGATACTTGCTTTGCACTGTTGAATTGCTCCTAATTCGTTTTTAAAATTGATGCACTGTGTAAAAACCGACCGCTGATAGCACTTTGAATTCCTTCATCTTTCCGTGGAATTTCCTTGTACTCTATTGAGGACATGCTGAGTGCGCTGTTCAATGTTTGGGGGGATGAATTGGGCGGAATCAGTTAGAGCTCCTGCTCCGTAAACCACTGGCGGCAACTTGGTTGCATGGTCAGTAAGAGGGAATTGCTTTTAGATACTTGCTTTGCACTGTTATTTTAAAATTGCTTTCAATTTGTTTTTAAAATTGTTGCAGTTTGCATTGTGTAAAAAATTACTGCTGATAGCACTATGAATTCCTTCATCTTGCCTCAGAGTATTGCTGTACTCCACTTAAGACACACTGAGAGCACTGCCCATTGGTTGGGGGTATGAAGTGGATGGAGTGAGTTAGAGTTCCTGCTCAACAATATACTGTTGGCAGTCCAGAAGTGTGGTCATTAAGAGAGAACTTGCTTTTAGAAACTTGCTTTGCACTGTTGTTTTAAAATTGCTTCTAATTTGTTTTTAAAAGTGTTGCACTGTATAAAAACCTACTGTTGATAGCACTTTGAATTCCTTAATCTTGCAGCGGTGTCTTGCTATACTTCATTAAGGATGCATTGAGAGCGGTGCTCATTGGTTGGGGGATGGAGTTGGCGGAGTCAGTTAGCATCGGAGTCGCAGACATGCTAAAGGCAAGCCCGTCTGTGCCGGTTTGCATCAGACCGGGGCCTGGGGCCAGCCATTTAGCTTGTCTATAAGTCAGGTTAGCTAAAAAATCCATCTCCTGGGAGCTATCGACTTGATCCTTCCTTATTAACTAAACCTTATAAAGTAGGTTATTAATCACAATTTAGTGTTTACTCCATCGCTAAATCAAACTTCTGCCACCCTAGATATTGTGAACCTACTGGGTTGAGTACGATTATACACTCTCCAACACTGAGTAATAAGAATATAGACTTGTGAGAAAGTGCCTTCTTTCTTGCATGGTATGCCCCCACACTTTGACTCTCCAACACTGAATAATAAGAATATAGACTTGTGGGAAAGTGCCATCTTTCTTGCATGGTATGCCCCCACTTTTCGCTGAATTGCTGATGTGCTTTGACTGAGTGTGCCCTGGGCTCCTGCCAATCAGGTGCCCAGGGCCTGTGTTCCTTCCCTAAAACTGTGTTGAAAACAAAACCCAATTGGCATCTCTGGCCACATGTCAGCCCCTGGTAAATGGTACCCTAGGTACCCAGGGCATTGTGACAGAGAAGGCCCCTAAGGTCTACAGCTCTTATTGTGCCACCCTTAGGGGCCCTGTACCCTGACACACACACACACACACACACACTGCCTTTGCAGGCTGAGTGTCTTGGTGCAGAACTAAACAAAGAGTCGACATGGCACACAGGGCCCTGCCCTGGCATACATCAGTCACCCCTCTAGCTGGGTGCACTATGCCAGTGGTGACGGCAAAGGTCCATGAGCTCTATGCCCCTACAGTAACCAGGGCCATTCCTGGGCACTGTAAGTGCAGTGATGCCATTAAAAGTATATGGTGCTGGGAGGTTGTCATTACGAACTCCACCATAATGGCTACACTGAAGATTGTCAAGCTTGATATCAAACTTCTCAGCACACTAAGCCCACACTCATGCCAGTGTGGGATTTAATGCCAAAAGCACTACAGAGGGCATTTTAGAGATGCCCCCTGAAACCTAACCAACTCCCAGGGTCCTGACTGCATGGCTACCGAGGCTGCCACCACCAGACATGTTTCTGGATCCCTAGGTCGAAAGCCTGCCACTCTCAGGGGCCTGCAACAATGCACATCCTGGGATGAGGTGCCAAGCCTCCTCCCCCAGGATGGGCAGGGGAAGATTCAAAGGCATGCCACCTTTGTGAGCTTCTCCAGGCCACTTGCTGTACTCAGCAACTGGCCCCCACCGGTTCTGACCACCACTTTGGTGGGAAGACAGGCGGGAAAGACAAAGGAAGGAAAGGGGGTGTGCCAGCCTCTGTCAATCCCACCCTCAGATGGGAGAGGCGAGGCAAAGCACAACCTCAGGCTATCACCATCTTGAGAATGAGGAGCCCTGCCCAATCAGAGATAGGTTCCTGCCCCCCTCCCACAGGAGAGGAGCAGGATAGGGGGTATAGTCACCCCCGGACAGGGACCCATTGGTCCCTGCCCTTACTCTACCTGTAACGCCCCTAAATTTAGTATTTAGGGGCACCCTGAACCTTCCTTCCTCAGCTCCCGATTTTGCAACAAGGAGAAGAACAAGAAACAAGAAGACCTGCTGTGCAGCTGCTAACAAGAGGATGACATCAACTGACTTGGCCCCAGAAACCTACAGGACTGTTGATCCTTGACCCTGCTCCTGCTAAACCCCGGTTTTTCCTGCGGACAGCAACCTCGAAAACCCCAGAGGATCTGCCTGCCTTGCTCATCTAAAGACTGGGACTCCCACAAGCAGTGGTTCTACTCAAACAGCAACATCCCCTGGTGCCAGCCAAGAACCGCACATCCAGCACACTCTGCACCCGCCGAGCCCGGCCTGTGCCTGAGTGGACAAAGACCACAAGGATATCCCCCCCGGTGACAGTGACCCAGAATCCAGTGCCCAAAGACCCACCTCGATGATCCTGATGACGCCTGCAGCCTCACAACCAGGGACCCTCCAACCACGACCAGCTGAGGGTAAGATTTCCCGACTTCCAAAGACACCCCTGCACCCGGCGCCCCACGGCCCCCTGTGCCTAACTCCGGGGTGTCTATATATCCTCCAAGATCTCAACTTACCTCTCGAAGTGGTGGTCGCACCTGAAGAATCTCCATCCCCGAGCCTGCAGCCTTTGTTCGATTTCCAAGTCTCCCATTGAATAGCATCGAGCGCCCGATGGCTCAAAAGTACACTGCACCAAGCCGCCCGAGTGCCGCTGGAAATTCAGCGACTACCCTGATCTACTTCCCCACTTGCCCTGAGCAAGTGACCAGGAGCCCAGCTCCGACAGCCTTGTGGCCAGTCTGCTATCAGCCACCCACTGGAGCCCCCTATCCTCCGTAGGATAACATTGGGCCTACTCTCTCTGCACTCGGCTGCCCCTGTGCCGCTGGGGGTGTAACAACTCTACTTACCTGACCCTGGGAGACCCCTGAGTCTATAACTCACTTTTCTTCCATAGGGTAACATTGACTGGTTTCACTCAGAATTTCTTCTTAGTGTGGAGTTTTGAAACTTTAAAATATTTTTCTGAAATCAGCCGAACAACGAATTCCGATTTACTGACCTGTTATCAGGAGAAATCCCTGTGCTGCATCTTTCAGCCCAGTACTGTACCTGAAAAGTAATTATAACCGTGATTTACTGTTAACACAATTTTCCTCTGTAGGAAACCATTGTCTGGTTTTCACCAGAAAATCTTCTGTGTCCAATTTCCAAACTTACAAATATTGCTTAAAAAACGCCTGTATGACATAATCAAATTCTTTCAATTGTTTACAGGAGATGCACCAGGACTGGATCCAGGATCCTACCCTGAGTAAGAAAAAGTAGCAATAAAATTACTTACCTGCTAAGTGAATTTCCTCCCATAGGATCACATTGGAGATTCTAAGACATATCTTTTACCGCAATAACTTGACTCCCCTCTTCTACCCCTCTGTTTTTCCTTCTCAGTTGTTAATTGCAATCTCAGCGCTGGGACGCTCCCGGGCAGCCACGCGCTATATAAATCCTTTTTCATTTCATTTCATTTCATTTCATTTCATTTCATTCATTCATTCATTCATTTCATTTCATTTCATTCATGTGAAAAATGTTTCTAATTGTCAACTTTTACAATACAATAATATCCCTTTAAAATTACAACTGTGACCAAAATTCCTTTAACTCAATCGTTTACAGGAAATGTCCCAGGACTGAATCTAGGATCCAGTCCTGTGGTTAGAAAAGTAATCCATAAAGTAACTAATTGCATTTAACTAGAAATTCCCATTGAGCTCAATGTAACATTGTGTTTGAAATTGTGTTGCCTATTGCAACAACTTTAGCTATTGTATTCAAAAATACAAACAATTTGGCCTAGAGTTCAGTTCTTGAGTGTGTGAGACCATTTGCTGAGTGTGTACAACAAACGCTTTACAAAGTCCTCTGATACTGCCTTACTACTCGGCCAAGCTACCACTTTAGAGAGTAAGGTTATACCTAACTTTAGCTCTGCCATACCTCTGGGGACTGTGGACTCTGTGCACACTGTACCTTACTTTGGTCTAGTATATACAGAGCCACTTTCTTAGAAAACTCCCTTAAAATCATCTATCTTAACACTCGGTCATTAGTTAGGCACCAATTAGAAGTATTCGATTTACTCACATCTGATTCCCCTGATGTATTATTTGTGACAAAAACTTGGCTAACAGATGAATTGATGCCAGGTATTTTAGCAGCCCTCTTTGACACCTATTACTTACTTAACTCTAATAGACCTTATGGAAAAAGGGGTGGAGAAGTTGCAGCAGTTACTAAAAATCATCTTATTTTTTAACAAACTCACTCCTCTATCAATTCCTAAGGTGGACAATTTCCTGATGAAACTAGCCCACTCATCCAGTCCCCTTCTATTTGCTCCTATGTATAGACCCCCGGGCTCTATGCAGTAATTTCCTAAAATTGTAGTGGATGACTATTGATCATGCAAAAGGCATGCTTCTGGGAGACTTAAGTTATTGGGCAATGAGGACACTGGAGGCCATACTGCTATAGAACTAAGTTTTTTTAAATGTTATTTTATTTTACAGAGTTTTATATAGCGTGAACTTGACCTGAATCGGGTATCAGAGCGCTTTACATAGCACCAGTTGCATTACATGAGGGCACAATAATTTCTGTTAGACACTCTCATTAGCCTAAACCTAGTCCAACAAGTGACTGAACCTACACACATGGAAGGTCATATCTTAGTCCAAGTAGGGCCATCAAATCTAAACATTTTGGACCTTACGGTCTGTCATTGTATATGGTCCGACCATCATTCCATCAGGTTCTTTTTTAACAATCCCTGCTGGCAAAAATCCTGGCTGCTGAGGCTCCTTCTCTGGGATCTGGAATCAGACAAATGTTAATGTGCTTTGTGACACTCTAGCACACTTCACTCCTACTCCTACTGAATTTGGAAGAATTTGAGGAGGCACTAACAAAAGAACAGGCCGACAGCTGCTGGTGATATTCATGCCCCTCTACAAGAAATAAAAAAATCAAGTTGCCATGAAGCATCCAAATGGTTCTTGGAGACTTTAAAAATCGCAAAATTGTAACTTTGGCAAACCAAATAGAAATTGAAAATTTCCAATCTGCCTAAACTAAGAGAAGTTTTCATTGAGTGATTAAAAGAGTCAAAAACTACTTGTCCCCCCAACAAAATTGTGAACTCTGAAAACAAAACAAACCTCATTTTTGAGATGGTTAAAGAACTATCCAATCCGAATAACCAAGCAGTGATCCTCACTCAAAAGTTATGCAAAGTCTTGAATTGCTTTTTTATAGACAATAAAATACAGTATCCACCCTTGCCCTCTTGAATGAACAACCGCTTGAGAAGATAGCAACCCTCTCGGCCTTCCCCGACATCAGCAAAGCCGGCTTTTAAGAAGTGATGACTAAAGTCAAATCAGGCTTTTCGAATTACATCTGCCCACCCAGGATTCAAAAGGCTATTTTTTCTTGCTTTTCAGAACAGCTATCTCCTTCCTCAAAAACTATGTCAGGCAGGGTAAGGCCCCTCCCGCATCAAAGGAGGCAGTGGTTACTACCCCCTCAAAAAAAGCTGAGGTGGATTCAACTAATTTGAAAAGTTTCAGGCCTATCTTGTTACTTACTTTTTTGGCAAAAATACTTAAGGCACGTTTGTTCAAACATCTTAGCATTTTTCTGGAGGAGTCTGCTTTCTTAGATCCCCACAAGGCTGGCTTCCATCTAGCGCACTCCACAGAGTCAGTCATTTTGGCAGCCATGGATGATTTGAGGGATAGAGCTGACAGAGACATCCCACAGGCATCAGTCCTTTTAGATCTTTCAGCACCCTTTGATATGGTTGATCATTCAATCCTGATCAACTGTATAGATAACTACAGGTTTGCAAGGAACCGCCCTCGAGTGGGCGTATTCCTTTCTTGAAAACTGATGTCAATTGGTACGCCTATTCCCTTTTTGCTCTCCGAGAATTCAACTAAGCTGTGGAGTGCCTCAGGGCTCCTCCGTCTCTCCCCACTTGTCAGTCTCTATATTCATCCCGTGATACACTTTCTCCAGCACCGAAAGGGGAAGATGTACTATGCTGAAGATATGCAGCTGATCTTCACCATCAATAATGCACTGGATTCTAACGAATTGTTTAAAAGCACCATGCTATACATCCAGGACTGAATGAATAGTCATGAACTGAAACTGAACTGTGATAAAAAAAGAGATTGTTGTGACTAAGAATAAACAGCACCTATGGAGCCCTTCCTGTTGGTCTCCGGAGATGGGTGTTCCCCCTTCACCTAAAAATCAGAGAAATGCCTTGGAATCCCTATTGATGAGGAACTATCTATGAAAACGCAGATAGGTGAAGTGACTTCATCTTGTTTCCAGCAACTTCGTAAAATAATGAAAATAAGAAGATATTGCACCTTCGAAGCGATTATTCAAATCATAATTTCATTGGTTATGTCCAGTATAGACTACTTCAATGCTCTTTACATGGGACTCTCCTCTGCCCTAATTCAGAGACTGCAAATAGTGCAAAATTAGGCAGACAGGCTGACTTTTCATAAACTAGATATTGCCACATCAAACCCTTAAGGAAAGAACTACACTGGCCAGATAAATCAGAGATCTGTTTTTAAAACTGGATGTTTAGATGTTTAGATTTTAAATACCCCCTTGGCAAAGTTCAGCCTTCATATCTTGCAGTGCTATATCCCTTACTGTCAGCTTAGATCAGCCCACATTAACCTACTGACTTTGCCTAGAAGTAAAAAGAAGAGGTTTGTTTCCCACATTTTGAAAACATTCCCCCTTGAGATAAGATGTAGAGTGAGCAATGAGGGATTTAAGACAATTAAAAAAATGTGATAATTTAAGCAAGCCTATGACTAACACTGATAGCAGTTGCCTCTCTCTACCTCAGGCCTAAGAGATCTTTTGGCGTACATGTGCTCAACAAATTTCCAATAGCAAAACACAAATGGATGTTGCACTTAGTGGGGCAGATGTAGTAAAAGCAACACCGACTCACTGCAAGATCTTTTTTTACCTGAGCAATAGCCCACACTTGCACTATTTATATTCACCCATGCATAAAAGTCATTTATATTTTAGATATAGAAGAACATCATTTATCAGCATCATCATTCCGGCCTTATGTTGCGTAAACTCTTAACTTTGTACACTTCACACCTTGAGTCCACTTTTCCTGAATCAAGGAATTCGTCACTTTAGTTTTAATTAAATACTAGCTCCCCATTGCTCAGAGAAGTTACTATTGATATTTTTGTTACATTATCAGGTATTCTTTGTTGCATCATGATGGCAGAAGTCTAGTCTTAATCTTTGTGAAGGTATGATATAAATATAACACACCAACTCTGTGTTTTTCATTCAATTTAGTTGCCTGTGATGGATAATCCTTTCAATGAACTCTACAGGTGGAGCTCACTTAGGTGGGAGTGGGACCTTGCTTGTGATGCACTCCATGTTAATGCACTAGCCTGCTACTATCACCACCACCATCAAGAACGTCACCTTAGGTAACCCTGCAGTTACAAACGTCTTGGAAATTGGGAAAGGTAGCAGCCATTGCTTTATATATTCAGGCATAAGAGATCTATGGAGTGAAGTGAACCAGTTTATTTAGTAAGTAACTAACTTCTACTGAAGATAAGTTATTGTTTATATAGGTTGTTGCAGGCAGTGTAGGTCATTGTGGCATACCCCCTATTGGTCACGATTCTTACAGAGGGTAGTAAGAAAAGGGTATGTAGCAACTATAACTAGCAAGTTTGCACTATTTCAAGCATAACATATGCAAAAATAATTTTTCTCAACTGTTTGACAGGAAAAAGCCCAGGCTCTCCACCTAGGCCTCCCCCTCTCCCCAAACAAATCACTTCATCTGCAACCAATGTCCAAAGAAAACTGTCAAAGTCCAAGCTCCCAATCCCAACTCCCTTCCTAATTCCCACCCTCTCCACCTACAACAAAAGCCCCTCCCACCAAAAATAAAAATAAAAAAGGACTACAAGAGGGCTTCATCTATGTGGGTTCAAAAGCGATTAAGGCTCTGCTCCATCTGGGTCACCGGGGCTCCAAACTGGTCCATCCGCTGCAGGAGATGGTACTGGAATTGGCGGTCTGAGCAGGAGGGGGGCAGCAGTGGTGGTTAGAGACCCTGACAGCTGCAGGCACTTGCAGTGATGTATTGCCCCGGAGGCTGCAGCTGGCCCGGCACAGAGGCAGATGCTTCTGCCTCTTCCTCCTCCAGGGCAACAAGCTGGAGGTATTCAGACTGGATAGTCTCCAGAATCTGCCACTAGAGCCAGGCTGCTAAATCCTGCATTGCCGGAGGTGGTGGTGGAGCAGCAGGAGTAGCTATATTTGAAACAAAATTAAACAAAAAAAGAAAAATTGTAAACAATGCTCTGTGCAAACACTTTTTAAAATTAAATAGTGGCACAGTAGCAGTACATTGCTGGTCCCCTAGGGCCATTGGAATTTGATGTGATTAGAAGAGTCACAGGGCCATTTATACCCACACATGCCTCACATAAAGAGCACTCGCTGTTGGGCTGAAAAGAAGTAAGGGAGAATAACACCAGATTTAAATAAACAGAGTGATGTAATTTTTGTTCTTTTAAAGGCTTTCCTAGTAACAAGCATTTGCAATGCAATCTGTCTCGGCTGTGGGGCCTTATAAGTATTTAGCCATGCAGCATATTATCCTGGGTGCTACAACATCTACTGTTTTTAACATAGAGGCTTTGACACTAACAGGCACCTTTTCTGACTATTCATTATCACACATTACTGCAACGTATCCTTTCTCACTTTTATCTTCAGCACAATGACATCCCCAGCTTATGGTATTCACCACAATACAGGGAAGACCCAATCCACTACAGCAGCTTGCCAGAGCATCACATGTACGATGACTCAGGCTGGAGTTAAAAAAAGGAGACCTTGTTAAACCTTTGTGGTTGATTTTTTCCGAAAAGTAGTTCCTCAAACTACAAAAAAACACAGGGTCCTGAACAATTTGGTGAATTTGAATTATATCTAAAACTAAAAATTGCTTGCTAATTTGTCACAATTCTTAAACTTCAAGTAGGCGACTTTCAGCATGGCATTTTGTTTAGGTTTCTTTTAAAAGAAAAACATATTGCATTAAAAGCTCTCTGAGGGGGAAAAGGCTTGACTCCATTGGACAGTTACATCTAAAGATATCATGCCAATACAGCTTTAAAGAGTAAGGAACATTCTTCAAAAGGATTATGCCACTTTATATGTCCTAAAACAACAAATCTTTAAAACATAAAGTACAGTGATTGTATGAATGAAAAACATCTTACAAGTTATTATGGCAGTGGAACCAAGGAACCAGCTTTACAGTGTGATGTCCTTGTGAGCAGAACCTTAAGTGGAATGAAAAAAACAAGAGGATAAAAACGAATTACCTCTCATTAATGAGTAAAGCATTATTTAAGCACTATGGAGTACAAGTTGTTGGGTTAAATTAATTAAGGCATGCTAGCCAGTGCGTCGGTATTTTGCTAATCTCTGCACCCTGCATGTAGTTGGGGAAGCTGTAATAGACTATTATCGTATTTTAATTCCAATGATCTTGCTCCTCTCTAAATTAATTTTAAATTCTACCCTGACTCCAAAGAGTCAGCTGAATAATAAATCAGATACTGCGTCTCACAAGTCACATGTAAAAAGCGGATATCCTGTGTGCCGTAAATAGACAGTGGGAAAAATGATGTACTGCCCTACAGGGAAATGAACAGGATAAAAAGATTGTATTTGGAAAGTTTGTCACAGAGTATACCATCCGCCAAACCTAAAATCAGGGACTTAGTCACACTTTACTCCTTGGCCTCGCACGCCACCACAAATTATTTCCAACATATTAATTCGCTTGGCAGTAAAGAAAGGCAATTTAATTTACTCTACTGCAGGGTAATTTAGAGGGATTAGGCCGGGTAGGTATAGATTTTGCAATTGATCAGTGGGGTGTAGCTGACCATCATCATGTGCCTAAGCTTTGGCATATTCAGTCACTGTAGTTGACGAAATATTGTAGCACACATGAATCTGTTGGTAATGAGACAAAATAGCAAGGTGAAAAAATTCGAACCATATGAATATTGAGTTGGATATATCTTGGAGTGGAAAAATCGAGTCAATAATATTGTTTGCAAAATATAAAGGGCCCGATTAAGATGCGGTTAGGAAAGCATTCCCGCCTAGGGCCCGATGATGATGGGGTTAGGAAGGCCTCCTGACGGCATTTGCTCTTTCTGGATCGGGAACGTGTCTTTCCGACTGGGGGCCAGATTACGATGCGGTTAGGAACATAGGCTCCCATAGAAGTTAATGGAAGTCAAACCAAATTGTATCTGGAAGCATCCAGATGCAAAATACTTGGTTGGGCAGACTCTGCCGATCCGAGTCGGTCGGAACCTATTTCCTAACTGCATTGAAATCGAGTCCATAGTGGTTTAAAATATGGATTTTTAATGAGTGTTATGTATTTAGTATATATTTTAAATGTCTTGTAATTTTTTGTATACGTATTGTTTATGTTTTTTAATATATTTGTTAAATTTCTAGTTGTTATTACATTTAATTTAATTAAATTTTGCATCTTTTTGCTCCGTAGCGGCTTGTGGGTTTATAGGGGAACAGGGTGGGAAGTAATTTAATCATAATAAAACATGATTAATTTGCATTTATTTATATTTATTTATTTGATATTTAACAGTGTTAATTTTGCTTTTAGTTTCTTTGGGTATATTTTATGTGTGGGTTGTGGGATTCATAGGGGTAAATGTGGGATGTAAATCATTTTTAATTAATTAATAATTACTTGTTAATTAATAATAATTAATTGATTAATAATTATGGTAATGGTGTAATTTTTTATGTGTGGGTTGTGAGTCTAATAGGGGTACAAGGTGGTAAGTAATTTATTTTTGATTAATTACTAATTAGTTGTTAATTAATATTAACTAATTGGTATTTATTATGGTAATTGTGAGGTTTTTTTAGGTGCAGATTGTGTTAATAAGGGAAAAGGGTGGAAAGTCATTCATTTATAATTAATCAATGACTAGTGGATAAGTAATATTAATAAATTAGTTGATAATTATGGGGCTGATTATGATGGTGTTGAACCCACCAATGACAGGCTGTCAGTGGTGGGTTCACCGTCATTGTGAGGCCATTTCCCGCCGCCAATTTTGAATGGCGGGCAGCTCCGTGGCGGTGGCCTCCCAATCCCTGAAATGGCTGCGGTGCGTAACGAGAACAGGGTCACAACTGATTTGCATATGGATGGGTCTAAACTGGAATGACATATGGAGAAAAGCAATGATGGATGTGGGCCCAGATCTCTGTACTGGATTAAATGTATGACATTGTTCTGCATTCTGTTAATCAATTTCTCTTTTTTTTGCATTTTTCACTCTGAGTGGGACAGATATGCCCAGACTTGGGTCATCTGCTCTCCATGCCACTGGAGTCATGATAGCCTGGCTGCTGGGGGCGGTGATACTCCAAAACCGGTCCTAGAATGCTTGTTTCCAGCCCAGGGCTGATCCTGGCCTGGCAGTTTGTACTGGACTGTTCCCAAGGGAAACAGGGTCAAGACTGATCTGCATATGGCTGGGTCTAAACTGGAATGGCATGGGGAGCAACAAAACAATGGATTTAGGCACAGATCTCTGTACTGGTTGAATGTATGACATTGTTCAGCTTTCTGTCCATTAATTGTTCTTTTTGTATTTATCACCCTGAGTGGGAGGGTATTCTCACACATGGGTTCCATGCTCTCGATACCACTTGATTCAAGCTAGCCCGGCTGATGGGGGTTGATATTACAAAACCGGTCCTAGGATGCCTGTTTCCAGTCCAGGGGGGGGGGCCTAGCCTGGCAGTTAGGGCTGGACTGTTCCCATAGGAAACAGGGCCAAGACTGTTCTGCATATGGCTGGGTCTAAACTGGAATGGAAGGGGGTACAAAAATAAGATGGATGTAGGCCCAGCTCTCTGTACTGAGGTGATTGGATGACATTGTTCATCATTCTGTTCATCAATTGTTCTTTTTGCATTTAAAAAGTTGGCATTTTTCTGCCCTCAACCCTTTTGCGGCTCTAGCCTGTCTTGGTTCACAGGACTGAGTGAAACTGACAGACTTTGCAAATTCTTCCCAGCTAGTCACATAATGGAGGGATAGCCACAATGGTACCATACCCCTTGGCAAAACTTGTGATGGGCCATCCCTTGGCAGGATGGGTGCAGAGCCAAGCACAGCCCCACTTGCAATTGAATAGCCTGTGCTCAGTCTTAGCAAGAAGGATCTATCGACCCCACATTGTCCCTGTAACTAGCCTAAAACTGGGGTAGGGGAGTTAGGAAATTCCATGCTCTTCAAAGAACCTTTCCAGAAGATTCTACCACCTTCCAGAAGAAGGGCACCATGGTGTAAAAATAGGACTTTCATACCCATTCTTCAGTAAACTTCTGGACCTGCGGATACTCTGAGGGAAGATGGACTGCTTTGCTGCTGGAAGGACAGCCACTCTGCTAGACTGTCACTCTTAAGGACCGCTGTCCTGCTGGATTGCTGTCCTGTTGATCTACAGCTCTTCCACCTTCTGCTTGGTTTAATCCTACCGAGGCTCGACTATGGGAATGCGCTGTTCCTCGGCGCTCCCGATTCGACCTTTAAAACCCTCCAACAGGTGCAAAACGCAGTGGCTAGACTTCTTATGGATGTTCCTAGAAGACAGTCTGCTGCCCCTGCCCTTAAGACGTTTCATTGGCTCCCCGTGAAGGAGCGGGTGAAGTTTAAGGCGCTATGCACGGCCCATAAAATTCTCCATGGCAAAGGCCCCCCCATCCTGTCTAACATGGCCCGTCCGTATAAGCCCCCACGTCTTTTACGCTCGGACCAAAAACATATGCTGCAGTCAGCGAGAGTAAGGAGAGTTCGATCTGGTGGCAGGCGTTTCTCTGTGCAGGTGGCGACTCTATGGAACTCTTTGCCCCTCAAGATTCGCTCTGAGCCCAAGATCCTACGATTTAGGAAACTTCTTAAGACCTACCTGTTTCCACAGTAGGGATTAGCTGAGTCTCTCCTTTTGGTCTGTCTGCGCCGGGATGCCACAGGGTAAGCTGAGCTCATTATAAGTTTCATATTATTATTATTATTATTATTTTATTATTGGGTAGAAGGACTGCATCTTCAAGGTTCCCAGGACCTCTAGATTGGCTCACACAGGCTAGTATGCTGGCCTCCTCTTCAGAGCCAAAGGGACACAAACCTTCCTCCATCTTAAACCCTCACCTAGACCCAGTCTGTGTGAGTGCTGACCCTTCAAATGGGGCCCCTCCAGGCCTTCACCCTTGGAAGTAGTATTAAAAGTACAGAGATAGTCAACATTCGAAAGTAGGGACTACAAAAATGATTAGCTAAAAACTACTCTGAGAACCAGGAGGCAACTGGGATCAACCTTCTTGTCTATCCAACCAAGGTGCCTCGCTGGTTGGATTTACTTTGCGGCTTCTCCCGCTACGTTCTTCTCCTTAGCAGAAAATCCTTTTTAGCAGTCCTTCACAGGTGCACAGATATAATATTGAGTTTTTAATTTTGAACCACAGAAATATCGAATTGTAAATATCGAAGGGACAGAGTATCAACATCAAGAATATCGGGACCAGAATATCGACCTGAAGGTAAGAAATATAGTTTTTGTTAATATCAAAGTCAGTAATATCATTTGCAAAAATATAATTGTTAATAATATCGATGTTTATATTAGTGTTATGTATTTTAGTTTGTACTTTATATGGATGTGTTTTATATTTTGTATGTATTGTATTTTGTTTTAAGTATATGTATTCAATTTTTAGAAGTTAGTAATTTTATTTGAAGCAAATATTTTGTTTTAGTACAGTAGTGGGTTGTGGGTTTATAGGGGAATATGGTGGGAAGTAATTTAAATGTAGTAAATTAAATATTAATTTTGAAAAAGTATTAATTATTTATAATTACATTTTGCATTTTAGTTCCGTAGGGGGCTGTGGGTTTATAGGGAAATAGGGTGGGAAGTAATTCAATTATAGTAAAGTAATTATAAATCTTTATTTATTGGTATTGATAATTAATGTATTGTTAATTAATTATTAATTGGTAATTAATTTTTATTAATTGATAATTATTTAAATTGTGTTAAATTAGTTTAGGAGCGGGTTGTAGGTTTATAGGGGAATAGGATGGGAAGTAATTTATTATGATTAAGTAATTATTAAATTGTATGTATTGGTATTGATAATTAATTAATGTATTGTTAATTAAATTTTCATTGGTAATTAATCTTAGTTGATTAATTGACAATTATAATACTTGTGTTCATTTTGTTGTGGAGAAGGTTGTGGGTTTATAGGGGAATAATGTGGGATGTAATTTAATTATAATAAAGTAATTATTAATTTTATATATTGTATTGATAATTAATTTATTTGGAATTAATTAATAATTGGTAATTAACGTGTATTAATTGATTCATTGTTTATCATAATAATTGTGTTTATTTTAGGAGTGGCTTGTGGGTTTATAGGGGAATTGGGTGGGAAGTAATTTAATTTTATTAAATTAATTAATAATTTAAATGTACTGGTATTCATAATTAATTTAACGTTAATTAATTATTCAATAGTTATTTATTTTAAAAAAATGTTTAATTGAAAAGCATGTTAATTTTAATCCTCTGCTATCCTACACATTCCCTACAGTTACACTCCCTGGAGAAGAAATTGTAATTTTTACCCCTACGATATTTTGTTTTAAGTATATGTATTCAATTTTTAGAAGTTAGTAATTTTATTTAAAGTAAATATTTAGTTTTAGTACCGTAGCGGGTTGTGGGTTTATAGGGGAATATGGTGGGAAGTAATTTAAATGTAGTAAATTAAATAATAATTTTGAAAAAGTATCAATTATTTATAATTACATTTTGCATTTTAGTTCCGTAGGGGGCTGTGGGTTTATAGGGAAATAGGGTGGGAAGTAATTTAATTATAGTAAAGTAATTATAAATCTTTATTTATTGGTATTGATAATTAATGTATTGTTAATTAATTATTAATTGGTAATTAATTTTTATTAATTGATAATTATTTAAATTGTGTTAAATTAGTTTAGGAGCGGGTTGTAGGTTTATAGGGGAATAGGATGGGAAGTAATTTATTATGATTAAGTAATTATTAAATTTTATGTATTGGTATTGATAATTAATTAATGTATTGTTAATTTAATTTTCATTGGTAATTAATCTTTATTAATTGATTTATTGACAATTATAATATTTGTGTTCATTTTGTTGTGGAGTGGGTTGTGGGTTTATAGGGGAATAATGTGGGACGTAATTTAATTATAATAAAGTAATTATTAATTTTATATATTGTATTGATAATTAATTTATTGTGAATTAATTAATAATTGGTAATTAACCTTTATTAATTGATTCATTGTTTATCATAATAATTGTGTTTATTTTTGTAGTGGCTTGTGGGTTTATAGGGGAATTGGGTAGGAAGTAATTTAATTTTATTAAAGTAATTAATAATTTAAATGTATTGGTATTCATAATTAATTTAACATTAATTAATTATTCAATGGTCATTTATTTAAAAAAAATGTTTAATTGAAAAGCATGTTAATTTTAATCCTCTGCTATCCTACACATTCCCTACAGTTACACTCTCTGGAGAAGAAATAGTAATTTTTACCCCTACGGTATCCAACACTTTCCCTACTGTTGCACTCTCTGGAATTGAAATAGTCATTTTAACCCCTACCCTATCCAACACTTTCCCTACTGTTGCACTCTCTGGAGTGGGTATGGTAGTTTTAACCCCTTCGATTTCCAACACTTCCTCTACTGTTGCACTCCCTAGAGTGGAAATAGTATTTTTTACCCCTACGATATCAAACACATTCCCTACTGTTGCACTCTCTGGAGTGGGAATATTAATTTTAACCCTTTCGCTATTCAACACTTTCCCTACTGTTGCACTCTCTGGAGTGGGAATAGTAGTTTTAACTCTTTGGCTATCCAATACTTTCCCTACTGTTGCACTTTCTGGAGTGGAAATAGTAGTTTTAACCCCTTCGCTATCCAACACTTTCCCTACTGTTTCACTCCCTGGAGTGGGAATAGTAATTTTTACCCCAACCCTATCCAACACTTTCCCTACTGTTGCACTCTCTGGAGTGGAAATAGTAGTTGTAACCCCTACACCATCCAAACCGTTCCCTACTGTTGTGAGGAAATAGAAATTTTACGTGGCCAGTGTGTCCCCTACATGCACCCTATGTATGTACATATACCCCATGTATGTCCATGTCACCATGAAATTCCCTTCTCATGCCTTTGATAATAATGCCTCTGCATTTCCGTCCAATGTTAACATGTCAGTTACCAGGCCCTCCATGAAAGAAACGTTAATTCTGTACTGAGGCCTATGTTGCCAATGCATTTACATGGTGCACGTTTAAAAGTCGAGATGAACTCGTTTTTGTGGCTCAGCCGAGCCAGGACCCGAATTCAGGCTCTATGCCTCCTGACACTCTGAAAGCTGCAGTCTAGTCATGTATCCCTGACCTCTCACACACTTCCTGCTCAGCCGAGAGGTGCCCAGCTAGGCCTGCCAAGACTGTATTTTGCCTACAGTTATCTGCTCTGCTCCACAGAAACACATTCCTGCTTAATGAAAAGGGTAAACATATTTCGCCTGCAGAAGATAGGGCCTAGCCTTTCTGTCTCCATTCAAGTGATTTACAGAACTCGCATCCATAGAAGGCCCATGGCCCCCGCAATGCACTAAGAAATATATGCACACACTAGCATTTATTGATGAGCAGCCTTTGCTCGAGCGACCTTTACTTCAGACAATACATACTCCGAACTCAAGATATCAGATAATACCAGAGGTGCAGGTCGTCCTGACATCTAAGACTCCTCTACTAGCACGAAAGTCAGCTCCCCCCAGCTTCCCCAGTTACACGTCAATTCCACGTCATGATCAAGTTTGCGCACAAGTAGGGTAAAGGTTCCTGCTGACCATGCAGACCCCCTCCATGTATCCACCCACCTATGACACATCTATGACTCATCCAAGTGAACACCCACGTGTACGCCTTTTTCACGCCCATGTGCTCTTATCTCTCTCTTTCACTTGCTCCGCCTGGAGCGCTCCGCCTTCTCTAAGCAAGTTAATGTACGTTTTAACTATATATAATGTGTTCTGTGAATAAAGATTCAGATGACGATCCTTCCTGATCCCTAGTGGTGATGGAACCCGATTCTCCCTTAACTCGAGTTACTGAATTAAAGCCCTTTTGAATCGGACACCACGGACTCTGCCTCTCATTATATGCATGATCCTTGTTAATGTATAGAAATTCTGACAGGGTAATTAATTTATTTACCACATAAGCTAGCGCCCGAATAGGGACAAGTCCCCTTCCCCACGCGCCGGAGATGTAGGTCCAGCCCCCTGCCCCCTTCTACAGCCGTGACGGACTTCAAGTGTACACGACAGCGGGACTTCCTGCCTACTCCCTCAGGCCAACGGAGGAGACGGAGACTGAGACCAGGCATCCACACGAGGCGGTGAGGATTGCGGACCATCCCAACCAGAGCCCAAGCCGAGAGAGCAAGGTCCGAGGTATCACGAGGCCCACCTGTTCCGAGGCGCATGCGCATGAGCAGCAGCAGTAGCAGTCATGCAGTATCGAGTTTCCGAGGCCTTCAGTTCTGCTTCCCGGTGAGTACCGTTATTGGGAACGCATAGAGACGGGTTCATTTATTTGAGCCCGGTAAAGACGTGTCTGGGTACACAGATACGGTAAAGACGTGTCCCTTCAGTGGGCACGGTAAAGACGTGTCTCTTCACGATACCGGTATGGTTGTACTGTTTTGCAGTACATAAAGTAAACAGTTTTTCAGGTTTATGTTTTTACATTTACTAGTTAGGATGTATCCGTTTTTAATGTTTTAATGTTGTAGTATGAATGGTTGTTTCCAGTCTATTTTTGTGTATATTGTGTTTTCATTAAGTTAGTTCTAACATGCCACTGTTTTCGAAACTACGTCAGATAGGGACTAGGAAAGGCATACTCGAAGTGTCAGTTCCCGTCCCGCCTAGAGACACACCTGGTCATTTTATGTACCAGAAACATGGGCTAGATGCCATACTGTTTTTAGACTTATGGGTAGATTACACAAAGGATCTAGAAGAGAAATATAGATGGCCTGCCTCAGGAACATGGGATGCTGAATGCATCATGAGAGTAGAGGAAGCACTATGGAAAAAGAAAACTAGACAGTCCCAGAAAGATGCCATTGAGTTATGGCGTAAAGAAGTGCGTAGGAGAACAGAGAAAGAATTCCACAAAACAGAGAGAAGTAAAGAGGCAGCAGAAAAAGCCAGAGAAAAAGAACTAAAGGAAGAGGGGGAACGGGTCAAGGCAGAACAAGCAGATCGAGAAAGAAATGCCCTTATCAAAGGCATGTATCCCGTCCTCGCTGAAGGACTAGCTAAAGTGCCCCCCTCTGAAGTACCTGGTAGTTTGCCGCCACCACTGATCCCGACTAAAGTACATAGGCATAGACAGACAGAAGCTGAGGCTTTTATTTCTTCCTATCTAGCGGAGCCTGCTCCGGATTATGTTAACGTAGTTCTCCCTGCTCCTGCCCCCCGTCAACAATCCTTTTCTCCCTCTGCCCCCATCACAGGATCAGCTTACACAACTGCCTCCTCCACCGACCGTGAAAGACGACTTAGGCCAAGGCGCAGCGGGAGGGGGGCCACCAGCATCACCACAAACATCCCGAGCACTGCAAGGGTTAGGACTAGAACGAACACCACAAATGACAGCATCACCCTATAAGCATAATGTAACGATTACACATTGTATATACGATCCAGTACCAGGTGTGGGTCCAATGCTCATGTATTCACTAGACTAAGACGCGCTACAGAGTATCTGATTCCATTACCAGGCATGAAGGACAAATTAGACAAAATATACAATTTTATTAGAACGGGGAGGGACCCGAGAGTATAGAAGAGGCCATGGAACAAAGAAAAGTAGAGGTTAAAAATATACTTTTACGTTTTTTGATTAACTGTCTGATCAGGGAACAAGACCAGCCAGACAAAAGAGTAACTAAAGGTATGACTGATTGGAGTGACAACATAGCTGCCGGTAAACATGATACAGTGGGAAAGACAGAATGCATGTACAAGAAAAAACGAAAAGAGATTCTAAACTTATACAGGAAAGAGTCTGACAAGAATGAGGATTCAGCATCAGATGATGCTGAGCTTGAAACTGAGGAAATGGGTAAAATAAATTATGTAGGTAGAGCACGACAGTTTGACAGGCCTAAGTGCCTCGACTACCGCAAACAGGGACCTCCTATAAAAGAAAGGTATTCCCTCGAGAATCTATTTCAAGCTACTGAGAATGCACTGAAAAGACGAGTCGAGTGCGATAGACCCGACACTGTACATGAACAAGAATTAGCATGATCAGCCGTTCAATGGGTGTCTAATGCCAACATATATAATGGTGACGTAGTGGCTCAGACCTTTTTGAGCCTTCCACAGAACGAACAGCGGTTGGCTGGTATTTACATGGTTCAACATCTGATCACGTTGTACGAGAGTCAGTCAATGTGCTGATCCCGGTCCCTTGTATAGATTACTGGATGATATATTACTAGATAGATGGATGGGTTTAGGTACCGATTTAATTAATGTCATTCTAGACCAACGACATAGGTACTTTACTTTTCTGACCACGTGCATAATTCCTGCCCCACACCACGACAGAAAGGGTTTTCACATAGACAGACAGAACCCCCTACGAGAGGTACATCCCGTCAAAAATGAAAACAATGAGCTTCAACGAGTATATGTTTACACACCCTTGACGAAAATAGAAATACTGGAAATGAAAAAGATGCTGCCCTGCCATGATAAAGACCCAGGGGGGTTCCACCGTGAATTAAAAGACATTCTCCGCATAGGGGATTACACTTACGCTGACATTATTAAATTATTGAAAGTACTGTTACCAGCCGGCATTTACGAAAAACTCAAAGAAAAAGACTGGGAGGTGGGAGAGAAAAAGATAAATTGGGCAGAATTGGAAGCAGAGGATAAAGGCCGGCACCCTGGTGTTGGTCTTGGGGAAAAAGCTAAAGCATTACCTGAACTCTTGATACAGGTCCTGCCGAGATTATTGATTACTAAAAAGGAAGATTGGGATGCTATTTCAGCCTGTAAACAGAAACCAGACGAAGACACTAGTGATTTTTATTCTAGATTCGAGAAATGTTTTTCTATTAATAGTGGCGTTAAGCCAAGTAGTGAATCATATCCACATCTTTTTGTGAGCAAACTAGTAGAGAAATCCTTACCCCCGATCAAGAATAGAGTACTGAAGGTTGAGAGTACCTGGCAAGCAAATAGCCCTTCCCAAATGTTGCAAATGTTACAATACCACCAGAACAGAATTAGAGAGGAACAGGAACATGAAAAGAGACGCATGAAAGATACGAAAATGAAAGTGTTAGTTGCACAATCAGTACCAGCTGACGGGAATAAAAAGGGCACGGCACCTGTTAAAGGGAACTGTAATTATTGCAAGAAACCAGGTTACTATGTAAACGAATGTGCTGTCCTGAAACACAATATAGCTACAGGCAAGACGAAAGAAAGACCGCATCCTCCTAGACAGAATAGCACCCCACAAAACACGCAACCCCCGCAGAACACGCAACAGACAGTAGCTCTACCCCAACCAGTAGCTGCCACACAACATGTCACGCAACAAATGTACCAGTACGCACAGTCAGACTATCCAGAATATCAACAGTACTCATGAAACAGCCTAGAGAGGGAGGTTGGCTTGCCCCTTATTGAAGTTCCTGTAGATCAAGAGGGTCCCTATGTACATAGTTGTGTAATGGGAAAAGACAGAACATTTTTGATTGACACAGGGGCGAGCAGAACTACAATCAGTCATGACGAGGTTCCAGGGGCACCCCTCTCAGGCTCACAGAATATTTCCCTGGGATTTTCAGGAAAACCTATTGTTAACGAAGTGTCAAAGCCAGTTTCCCTAGGAGTCGGTCCATTGTCCCGTACCACAGACTTGTTACTTACTAAGTCATGTCCAGAAAATTTGCTTGGTATAAAGACATTGAAAGAACTAGGAGCAGTTATTTGTTGTTCTCCGGAAGGAGTGCGATTGTTTTTACGTGATTTTAAAGGACATTATGTGTTGAGAGATTTTGATCCCAGACTCCAGAATGTACCACAGCATTTATGGGCACGAGGTCCGACTGATGTAGGTTATATGCACATAACGCCACACCGTGTCCCTCTCAAACCAGGAGTAGTACTGCCACGAATCCGACAATACAAGTTACCACCTGATGCCGTAGTCGCATTACTGAAAATTGTTGACAAACTCATTGCACAAGGAGTGGTAGTAGAAACTGACTCGAATGTATGTAATTCACCTGTCATCCCTATTCTTAAACGAACAGACCCTAATGCACCACCGCTCTACAGACTAGTTATTGACCTTCGAGAACTGAACAAATGCATAATACCCCAATACCCAGTGGTCCCAGACATTTCTTAATTTCTTAATTATTGACAGCAATTGATTCCGAAGCGACGTTCTTTACTGTAATCGATCTAAAGAACGCCTTCTTCAGTGTCCCAATCCATCCAGAGAACCAATATCTCTTCGGATTCTGTTTAAATGGACGCAGCTTTAAATTTACGAGAGCTCCTCAAGGTTTCACAGAAAGTCCTAGTATTTACAGCCAAGCATTGAAAAGACAACTAGACAGTATTCACATGCCTGCCAACACCGCACTGCTTCAATATGTAGACGATATCCTGATCACAGCACGAACAGAAACAGACTGCGAACGTGCATCACTGACAGTCTTATACTTTCTGGCAGACAAGGGGCACAAAGTGTCCCCTTCGAAGTTACAATTCTGTGCACAGCAAGTGGTGTACCTTGGACACTTGCTGTCCAAGAGGGGTAGACAGCTGACACAAGACCGTATTCAGTTAATTGCCAATCTTTCACAGCCCAAGACACAAAAGGAAGTACGGGCCTTCATTGGTCTCACTTCTTACTGCAGACAATGGATTCCCCAGTATGCATATCTAGCCAAACCACTCATACAGCTAACAACACAGGAGGCAGCATCTTCGACTGTCCTCCCTTGGACACAGGAACATACACTTGCATTTGAAGAATTGAAAAAAGCTCTATGTCAGGCACCAGTTTTAGCGACTCCTTGTTACAGTAAGTCTTTTACGCTTTTTGTCACTGAACGAGATGGAACAGCATTGTCTGTCCTTACACAAGATCAAGCAGGAAAACACAAGCCTTGTGCTTATTTTTCTAGTACATTAGATCCAGTGGCCCAGGCTCTGCCTGCGTGCCTGAAATCAGTTGCAGCAACAGACCTAGTAATAAGACAGAGTGATTCCATAGTGTTAGGACACCCCCTGACAGTACAGGTTCCACATTCCGTGGAAGTTCTCTTGAACAAAACACAGACACAACATCTGACCGTAGCGAGACTGACAGGATATGAACTGACATTATTTCAGCCACACATAGAGATCAGACGATGCAACATTCTGAACCCTGCTACACTTTTGCCCTCAAGCACAGCAGACACTGCACCACATGACTGTGTGGAAGCAATTAATACAGTGACAAAGCCAAGACAAGACTTGACAGACATTGCATTGCCAGACCCTGACCTGACACTATATGTAGATGGTTCATGCATGAGAACAAGCACAGGAGAGTTAATGGCCGCATATGCTGTGACCACTGATACTGAAGTCGTAGAGACACAAAGAATTGACACACTGTCAGCACAAGCAGCAGAGCTCATCGCTCTGACACAAGCCTGCATACGAGCCAAGAACTTGAAAGTAAACATATACACAGATTCACAGTACG
The DNA here is from genome assembly GCF_964263255.1 of Lissotriton vulgaris. Taxonomy (NCBI): domain Eukaryota; kingdom Metazoa; phylum Chordata; class Amphibia; order Caudata; family Salamandridae; genus Lissotriton; species Lissotriton vulgaris. Next base: position 1,543,047,284 of record NC_141695.1, on the reverse strand, counting down.
CTTTCGGAGTCGTTCATGACTTCAGGGTGTTATGGCAGGAGAGAGGTTTCCTGACCTCTCATGGGGCCAAAATTCAGCATGGTCCCCTTATTCAGGCTCTGTTAGAAGCAATACACTTGCCTAAAGCCATAGCCATCATAAAATGCAAAGCACATACGAAAGTCACTGACACCATTTCCCAGGGTAACGACTTGGCAGATCGGACAGCTAAACTTACAGCCCAGACTCCAACAGAAACTCCAACAGACACGACGAAGACAAAAGTGCCATCACTGACAAACTGCATGACAGTCAGGGATCCCTCACAAGATGTACTCGACATACAGACACATGCCACTCCAGACGAAATAAAGAAATGGGCTGAACAAGGAGGGGTCCAGACTGATCAGGGTTGGATGACAAAAGGCAAAGCCACATGGTTTCTTCCTGACTCCATGGTTCAAGTCATCATAAACACAGCACATAGTCCAGCACACTTAGGAGAAAAGGCCATGCTAGACAGTTTACAGAATATTTGGTTCAACAAGCACCTGCGTGCAGCAGCAAAACAGAAAGTGCGTACCTGCATGATCTGTTGCCAGTTCAATCCAGGCAAAGGCATTCCAGTGGAACAAGGTGGATTTCATCCTCCTGACCACCCTTTTGAAGTCCTCCAGATGGACAGATGTCGAGGATATAAATATGTCCTAGTAGTTGTATGTGCACTATCTAGATGGACAGAAGCGTACCCAGTCCCAGATTACACTGCTGTAACCACTGCCAGGCAGTTGGTTCGAGAGTTCTTTTCACGTTACGGATTGCCCCGTGTCGTGTACTCAGATAACGGTCAGCCATTCTCCTCTGAATTAATGAAACAGGTGTCTCTTCTGTTAGGGTACCAGTGGAAGTTCCATTGTGTACGGCACCCAGAGGCTGCCGGACTTGTAGAGCGGCATAACCAAACACTTAAGACCAAATTAGCGAAAGTCTGTGCAGAAAAAGGCGTGGATTGGATGGTAGCCTTGCCGGTTGCCCTCTTTTACATGCGTATGGTAGCTCATTCCAGAACAGGACTGTCCCCTTACGAGGTGGTTTTTGGTAGACCACCGAATATGTGGGGTAGGCCTATGCCAAAGAAAATTACCGATGTTGACAGTAATATGCTGACAGATTACCTGGCTTCCTTGATGTCTGCACTCCTCTCTTGTCGTTCACAGGTTGCAGCCGCTTTCCCTGACAACACCCAAGTTAAAGAACATTCCATCGTTCCTGGAGACACAGTCTTGGTGCGGAATTTTGATCGTTCAAGCCCTCTCGAGCCCCGCTGGCGAACACCGAAATTAGTACTGCTTACCACGAGGACTGCCGTCAAGGTCGAGGGAAGAAAGGGCTGGATTCATGCCCAACACATCAAGAAATTCCATGGACATACCGGAACTGTGATCGAAACTAAGTACTGCCCCGAAACCAGAGACTCAAAGCCCCCTTTGCTAGAAAAAACTCCGCAACAGGAGTATAGGTCAAAGTTACGGTCTAGTAAGTCAGACAGCGTTTAATTGTTTAAGTCCACCCTGTGGTGAATCGGTTAGACAGGTTCCTGACATGTATAAGATCGTAGACCAGAATAGCAGACAGAGAGATAAGAAAGAGAAATACTGCAAAACGTTACGCAGCAGATGTATAGTAACTCTGATTATTATGTTTCTTCTCAGTATATCGATTATATGTATTAGCTTGACGCTACATGTTTTCTTTCCTCCTATTGCTTCACATATACATTCTTCTTTCAATGACACTATAGAGCACACATTCAGTGATCTGCCACCCCATGAACTGTCATATCGATTAGCACTGCGCAACAATACTTTTATCCGAATGTTGCACCATTCTCATCAGGCCAGCAATGTAACGAATTGCTGGGTATGTGGCCGACTCCCACCTTATCAGAAAACGAAGGGAGTTCTGCCCCTCTTTCCTTTCCCGTTCTCGGACAATGGTTCGTGCGGAGCATGGTTTGCTTTAATGTCATCACAAGTCAGAAAGTTCACAGATTCCCAGAGTGAATGGATCTGGGGAAACTTGAATATAGTAATGAATAAGGCATGTCACCCAGACAAAGATGGTTTTCCCCAAAGGAAAGGAACCGATCTAGAAAATGAGGTGTACGAACAAGGAAATGCTTCCCTTAACCTTATGATTCTGAATGTCCAGTCCAAGAAAATTACAGGTCCACCGTTCATATCAGTCTTACCAGTAAAAGGTGAATTATGCGTTAGAAAGAAAGGATCAGTGCATCTAGGACACAGTGATTGTAATACTGTAGTCGAGTTCAATGATAAAGGAAAGTCTACTTTCAAAGCTTCCCGCCATTCCTATTTCATTTGCGTTCAGACAGCCTATGTACGTCTGTCCTTAGACTGGGGTGGAACGTGTTATATAGCGTTCCTACTGCCACCCGTTTTTCTAGCCCCATCCCATTATCATCGAGATTCACGACTAGTACATGTTAGACACAAGAGGGAGACCGATTCCCCAGTAGTTGATCAGACTGAGACAGCCTGGGAGCAATATAAAGATTTCATTAAAGGATACTTCTGGTTCATAGGTCCCGTCCAAAACAGTAAACTCATACGCAGGTTAACAAGAACTTTGGAAGCAGTAGTGAATGAGACTACTTCTGCTTTAGGAAACTTGACGGAGGAGCAGTCAGCTATGAGACTTGTTGTTCTTCAGAATCGCCTTGTTCTTGACGTCATCCTGGCAGATAGGGGCGGGGCTTGTAGAGTGATCGGCTCCAGTTGTTGCGTGTTTATTCCTAATAACGCGCCATCCGTGTATGCAGCAATAACAAGGCTCCACAAGATAGCTCATGAGATGCATCAAGACCCATGGTCTTGGTCCGGTTGGCTCTGGAGTGTAATATCAGGATGGGGTTGGACAGTGTTGTCATTCCTAGGACTGATACTGCTCATAATATTCAGTTGCTGTCTCTGTCTGCAATGTGGCCCAGCGATTTGCGGCTTGTGTGCCACTGCCTGTATTCCCCATCCACGTATACAAAAGAAGAAAGACGAACAAATGATGCTGTATGATCAGATATATGGTATCATGAATATAGATGTGTCCTGAAGGGCACAGTAGGGGACAAGGAGGGAATGAGGAAATAGAAATTTTACGTGGCCAGTGTGTCCCCTACATGCACCTTATGTATGTACATATACCCCATGTATGTCCATGTCACCATGCAATTCCCTTCTCATGCCTTTGATAATAATGCCCCTGCATTTCCGTCCAATGTTAACATGTCAGTTACCAGGCCCTCCATGAAAGAAACGTTAATTCTGTACTGAGGCCTATGTTGCCAATGCATTTACATGGTGCTCGTTTAAAAGTCGAGATTAACTCGTTTTGTGGCTCAGCCGAGCCAGGACCCGAATTCAGGCTCCATGCCTCCTGACACTCTGAAAGCTGCAGTCTAGTCATGTATCCCTGACCTCTCACACACTTCCTGCTCAGCCGAGAGGTGCCCAGCTAGGCCTGCCAAGACTGTATTTTGCCTACAGTTATCTGCTCTGCTCCACATTCCTGCTAATGAAAAGGGTCAACATATTTCACCTGCAGAAGATAGGGCCTAGCCTTTCTGTCTCCATTCAAGTGATTTACAGAACTCGCATCCATAGAAGGCCCATGGCCCCCGCAATGCACTAAGAAATATATGCACACACTAGCATTTATTGATGAGCAGCCTTTGCTCGAGCGACCTTTACTTCAGACAATACATCCTCTGAACTCAAGATATCAGATAATACCAGAGGTGCAGGTCGTCCTGACATCCAAGACTCCTCTACTAGCACGAAAGTCAGCTCCCCCCAGCTTCCCCAGTTACACGTCAATTCCACGTCATGATCAAGTTTGCGCACAAGTAGGGTAAAGGTTCCTGCTGACCATGCAGACCCCCTCCATGTATCCACCCACCTATGACACATCTATGACTCATCCAAGTGAACACCCACGTGTACGCCATTTTCACGCCCATGTGCTCTTATCTCTCTCTTTCACTTGCTCCGCCTGGAGCGCTCCACCGTCTCTATGCAAGTTAATGTACATTTTAACTATATATAATGTGTTCTGTGAATAAAGATTCAGATGACGATCCTTCCTGATCCCTAGTGGTGATGGAACCCGATTCTCCCTTAACTCGAGTTACTGAATTAAAGCCCTTTTGAATCTGACACCACGGACTCTGCCTCTCATTATATGCATGATCCTTGTTAATGTATAGAAATTCTGACAGGGTAATTAATTTATTTACCACAGTTGCACTCACTGGAGTTGGAATATTAATTTTTACCCCTTTGCTATCCAACACTTTCCCTACTCTTGCACTCAGTGGAGAGGGAATCGTAATTTTTACCACTACGCTATCTAACATTTACCCTACTGTTGCACTCTCTGGAGTGGGACTAGTAAGTTTAACCCCTACGCTATCCAACACTTTCCCTACTGTTGCACTCATTGGTGTGGGAATAGTAATTGTTACCCCTTCGCTATCCAACACTTTCCCTTCTGTTGCACTCTCTGGAGTTGGAATAGTAATGTTAACACCTACGCTATCCAACACATTCCCTACTGTTGCACTCTCTGGAGTGGGAATAGTAACGTTAAACCTTTTGCTATCCAACCCTTTCCCTACGGTTGCACTCTCTGGAGTGGGAATAGGAATTTTTACCCTAACACTGTCCAACACTTTCTCTACTGTTGCATTCACTGGAGTGGGAATAGAAATGTTGACCCCTTTTCTATCCAACCCTTTCCCTACTGTTACACTCTCTGGAGTGGGAATAGTAATTTTTACCCCTACGCTATCCAACACTTTCCCTACTGTTACACTCTCTGGAGTGGGAATAGTAATGTTATTCCCCCTGCTATCCAATATTTTCTCTACTGTTTTTGTCAATGTAGTGTATAATTTATTTTAAAAAAATTAAAAATGTAATTTTTAAAATTTGTTATATATACTTTTTATAAATGTATCTATATTATTTTTGTATGTGTATATATGTATTTATAATTCATTAATGTTTTTTAACAATTTATAAGTTATTAAAACAATTAGTTATTAATATTATTAAGTAAGTTTATCTATATATATATATAAAAACGAATGTCTGTCTGTCTGTCTGTTTGTCCTTTATGCATTACTACACCATTCATCCGATCGCCATGAAACTTTGGAAAGTTGTTGAGTACACTCCCGCGAAGGTGTCTGGCATAAAATATTTTTAAAGATCGGCCTCCCAGGGCCCGCATAATCTTTCGAATACTGAATTTCCAACCATGACTTTGCAATGGTACAAAACTTTCGGTGAAAAAGATGATGAACAATGTCATCGAAGCTACAATTTTGAATGGGAAATTCAAGGGGAAAGATGTACTGTTGCCACGTATTCCAATGATCCCAACAGATATGCCATTTGAATTCAAACGTTTACAGTTTCCGGTGCAACTCGCTTTTGCAATGACCATCAACAAAGAACAAGGACAATCGCTGCAAGTGTGTGGACTAGATTTGGAGAATCCGTGCTTCTCACATTGACAACTGTATGTGGCCAGCTCACATGTCGGAAAACCTCCTGATTAATTGGTGTAAGCACCAGATGGCAAAACAGAAAATATCATGTATCCACAAGCACTCGAATAAATAAATAGAATTAGAACAACACTTTCAAATGTTTTCCATATTAAAATGAATAAGTTTCAATAAAAATGACACAATGTAAATTGAATGTTATCATAACGAGTTTACTTGAATTTACTTTCTTCTGCGATCGCAGCAACACATGACGGGTAAGCTAGTATATTATATTCCATATGTATATGTTTAATTTATTTTTGCATTGTATGTATTAGTTATACATTTTAAACATTTTAAAATATTTTTAACTATGTTTCTTTTTATGATATGTATCATTTACTTTATTTTACATTATGTTTTTAACATAAAACAATAATATTTTTCACAACAATATTTTTGACAATGATATTTACTTATTACTTACTATAATGTAGATAGAACTTTGATATTCTGGACATCAATATTATTGCGTCGATATTTCTGTAGCTCGATATTCTGTCAGTGATCCCTTCACCCAAGGTGTATCAAACCTCTGGTATTGTCTTTTGTTACAGTCCCAATGGAGATTTTTGACTTCCATTTGTGAGACTAAGGCCCCTATTCGGACGGCGGGCAGACTTTGCCCGCCCGCCATCCCTGTGCAAAACGGTACCGCCCGGGTACATCATGCTTTTTTAACATTGCGGTGACCGGTGCTTTTAGCACCACCCGCCGTAATGTTAAAAATGCAGGCCTGTGTTTGCATGCACAAATCGGCAGGCACCGCGCGGTGCCTGCTGCTTGGTGTATGAAAATGCAGGGGGGTACCACAGGTACCCCCCATGTGCACCCACCCCCCCTCGCCTTCACCATGGGGGCCCGCAGTGGGCCCTCAAAGTGAAGACCACATGCCTTTCCGTGGCGGCATTTCCGCCACAGAAAGACAAGTGAATGTGGCCATCCTAATATGGCTGTCAGTGTCTGATAGACACAGCCAGCCATATGAACCCTTTTCCGCCCCAGCCGCAAGGCGACTGGGCCGGAAAAGCGTTGGACAGTGTTTCCGTCCGCCGTGGTCCCCCTCGCCATTGTAATATGGCGTGGGGGGGGAAATAGGTGGCGGGCGGGTATGGATGTAGGGCAGATCGGCACCGCCTGCATGGCGGTGGCGATCCGCCCGACATCGTAATGGGCCCCTAAGTCTGTGTAACTCTTCACTGTGGCTTTGACCTAACATTGTCCTACGATGATGCTCCCTTGCCAGACACCTCCTGCAACCTTGTTCCACTGAACTTTACCTTCTCAGACTGTTTTTCTCAGAATTTCTTCCAAGTCCAAAGGTAAGCTCTGACCGGCCCCTACTCACTTCTTGTATCCAAACTGCGCTCCATCGCGATCGGCGATATATTTAGACTTTAATCAGGTCTCGAGTGCCTAGATGTCTGCGGTTGGCCTTTGATCTTTTAGGTGCCAGTTTTCACTGGAACTTTAAATTTTGGTATCAAACAATTTATTAAAATTTAGACACATTTTCTAAATTGGTGTAGGATTTTTCTCGTGTTGTTTTTTCACCTTATTAATATTTGTGTGCTGCATACATACTTTACACATTGGCTCTAAGTTAAGCCTGGCTGCTTTCTGTGACAAGATACTCAGGATTAAGCACAGGTTTATTTAGTGACTTTTGTGGTTCACCCTGCAAGGGATTGTAGCTGTTGCTTGCTCAAGGCTGACACAACAGTCAATCATCAACCCAATTTCTCATAGATATTAAAATCTGACATAAATTCACGTTTGGGAGGAGAAACCTTCAGGTTTCCTTTGGATCTTTATTTGAGCTGTGTACTGCATGGCTCTTAAGTGATAACAATGGCCTTATCTCTAATTTCCTCTGCTCAGAATGCCATAATAGAGACAGACTATGACCATCTCAAAGTACAACACTTAGTTGAGCACAACTTGCCATCCACAAAAGGTATGCAGGTCTGAATCTACATCTGACACTCTGATGGACATTTTGGTGCTATGAAGTTTTAGCGTGGGTCTAGAAAGGGAGTTTTTTTTCCATAGACTGGGTTTTGACATTCAATGCTTATATTTAAAGAATACTGTGAAGAAAAAGTGGTTTAATATATGGTGTGGTTGTGCAACCTCATAGTGAATTGAGATTCCGTATCAGGTCCTGTCAGGTTCGTTTGTACAACCTTAGCTCAGTCCTGAGAAACTGTGGCTCTCAGCAGTCAGGCTTTACCAAAGGAACAACTATAAAGCATAAAGAAGGATCAAAAGAGTTGAATACAAAGAAAATGCACTACAATAAGAATTCAATACCAATTTTGAAACAAAGGTTGTATTTTTTTTATAGAGACACCAAGGGCAGGACTGGGCTTAGCAGGTATTTCCCTGGGAGGCTGGGTGGGTGGGGATTGGTTGTACAACTGTGGGGTTTGGTTTTGCTACTGGGCGCCGGTTTTGCAGCAGTGCTGCAATATTGGCCCCCTGTTTAAAAAAGAGGCAGTGCTTCACACCTGCACAACCTCTCCAGCCCGCCAAGAGCTGGTACGACAAAATTGCCAGGGCTGCTTTGGGTTCACTGTCCAGCCCTGTAGACATCTCAGAGACAAAGATCCACTGGGGCTTCAGAGATATACTTTTTTAGCAAATAATAAAGTACAGCTTTTTACTTAGCACAATAAATCATTGTAATTTACTGCAACTCATGGTTTAGGGCTAGCCACAACATGTATCTTGAAAACGGCTTCAAGTGTGCTCTTGTCGAAACCAACTCTGGCAGGGGGATAGTCACAGAAAATAATATGGTTGACTTAAACAGTTACCTAGCAGAGAAAGCAGTCTCCAGTCTAGTTTTATGGTCTATGGATGAATCAACGTATGACTCAATGAGTGGTCCTGATGCAAAGGATATAGGATGCTGAAAATGATCAAGGACTCTGTGTTGTGTGTTTCTTGCATGATCCATTGTAGTTTTCCCAATGTTAGCCTAGCTGTGGGCACTGTATGACTCATTTTCCTCTGCACACTTTATTAAATAAACATTCCTGCTTTTTTGCCACAGTGTACTTTTACCCGGAACCTGCAAATGTTTTCTCGTTCTGTTCTTTTCCTGGGATTTAGTCTGAACAACACTGAAAAGCTCAAACAATGTCCCTTGTTATTCTTTCTGGTCAAACACTAGCACCTAGACATAACACAAGAAGGCAGTTGTTGTATATGTACACACATGTCTTGTCATAAAGATGCGGTACAAAAGGGGGTGGTGATGGACGGAGCATCTGAATCAATCAAACACTCACACCCAGTCAAAAGAACTGTGTTTAATCCATCACCGTTCTTTAGCCCACTCTGCCAAGCCATGTCTTCCCTGGACCGGAAACAAACTTCCGAGGACCGGTTTCTGGCATTCCAGCCGTCTTCAGCCCAGCATGCTTGAATCCAGTGGCAAAGTGAGCAAGGGACTCACGTCTGAGCATACCCTGCCACACTTATGGCGGCCAAAAGCAGTACAAAAGGGGGTGGTGATGGACGGAGCATCTGAATCAATCAAACACTCAAACCAAGTCAAAAGATCTGGGTTTAATCCATCACCGTTCTTTAGCCCACTCTGCCACCCCAGTTCAGACATGGCTATATGCAAATCAGTCTGACCCTGTGCCTCATGGGAACAGTTCAGCCCGAACTGCCAAGCCATGTCTTCCCTGGACCGGAAACAAGCTTCCGAGGACCGGTTTCTGGCATTCCAGCCGTCTTCAGCCCAGCTTGCTTGAATCCAGTGGCAAAGTGAGCAAGGGACTCACGTCTGAGCATACCCTGCCACACTTATGGCGGCCAAAAGCGGTACAAAAGGGGGTGGTGATGGACAGAGCGTCTGAATCAATCAAACACTCACACCCAGTCAAAAGATCTGGGTTTAATCCATCACCGTTCTTTAGCCCACTCTGCCACCCCAGTTCAGACATGGCTATATGCAAACCAGTCTGACCCTGTGCCTCATGGGATCAGTTCAGCCCGAACTGCCAAGCCATGTCTTCCCTGGACCGGAAACAAGCTTCCGAGGACCGGTTTCTGGCATTCCAGCCGTCTTCAGACCAGCTTGCTTGAATCCAGTGGCAAAGTGAGCAAGGGACTCACGTCTGAGCATACCCTGCCACACTTATGGCGGCCAAAAGCGGTACAAAAGGGGGTGGTGATGGACAGAGCGTCTGAATCAATCAAACACTCACACCCAGTCAAAAGATCTGGGTTTAATCCATCACCGTTCTTTAGCCCACTCTGCCACCCCAGTTCAGACATGGCTATATGCAAATCAGTCTGACCCTGTGCCTCATGGGAACAGTTCAGCCTGAACTCCCAAGCCATGTCTTCCCTGGACCGGAAACAAGCTTCCGAGGACCGGTAGCCATGTCTGAACTGGGGTGGCAGAGTAGGCTAAAGAACGGTGATGGATTAAACCCAGATCTTACCCCTGCACCCTTGAAATAATTCTCAAATTGCGATTAGCTAATTGCAAAATCGCAATTTGAGAATTATTGCACTATCATTCCTATGGGCCTTCTGGCCTAATTGATTCAAGACAGGCACAATATTCCCAAGATGATTGTGCTGTTGGCTGTCATGGGAGATGTAGTTTGTGTATAAGGATGTTCCTTGCTGCACAGTCTGGAGCCTGTGTGCAGATAGAGAGGCTTGTGCATCACAAAACTGTGTTCACATAGGAAGGGAGGTTTGTAATTATGATCAGTAATGTAATGTAGCATGGTAGACATGATACTTCATGGTTAAAATATGACTACATTTCACAGTTTCACAGACCCAAAATACATCACATGTCTCATTTCAAACAACAAGCCTAGGCACACATTTAAATGGATATAATTTCCTGTTATTGGAAACATGTAAATTACACTTATGCAAGCCAACAAATATGGAAATGATTTCTTGTCGAGTTTGTTCAGTCTTTAATTTTTCGTCGCATTAGGAACAATCTTTACGCAACTTCCTCAGGGCTGCATACAAGGAGTATTGGATCAATGGTTTGTCGCTCAGCCGGTGATAATTCTGACCAGGCCGGGCCCGAGACAAGTGGTCCGCTACCAATGTTTATGCAAGGAATCTCAAAATCAAAAGTCCCAGAACGTATCAGGCAAAACGATGTGGGTTACATATAAAGTCTCCAATGTCAAAGGAAAAAACCCATAGGCATCGCTGGGTTTGGTCCGAGAGGTGAGGCGGCTGTGGTATAGCCAACAACAGAATCTGGTAATTGGTCCCGGTGGACGACGTGCGCGAGAGAAGGAAAAGGTCTCGAGGGGCGGATACCTCCATATGTTCTGAAATCTTCCCCTGTGTAGGTCAAACAAAACGTTCACAGGTCACTATCAGCCTTATTCATGAAGGCTAAAGCGGCTCGCAAAGGGCCGGATTCTGAGAATCCGGCCCTTTGCGAGTGCGATTTTTGCATTTGGGATTCAGCATCCCAAATGCAAAAATCGGTAATTGCTAAATCGCTAAATTGCGAGGAATTACATTTAAGGAATCTCTATTTGAGATTCCTTAAATGCAATTCATGAAGCATTTGAAAATTGCGAAAATGCAATTTTGGGCCGCTATTTACCGAGAGGTCAGACCTCTCGGTAAATAGCAAAAACTTAAAAAAATGCTTTTAAAAGTATTTTTCTAAGTTGCATGTTGCACACACACATGTCCTTTGGACATGTGTGTGCGCAACACCTGTTTCAATTTGCATTTAAGGGGTGCTACAGGGTGTCCTTTGGACACCCCTGGCACCCTTTAAATCGCTATCTTATTTGCGAGTAGCAAATTGCTAATCGCAAATAAGGAATACTCCCCATGCATTCCTATGGGCCTTTTGGCCCATAGGAATGCATGGGGAGTTATTCCTTATTTGCGATTAGCAATTAGCTAATCGCAAATAAGGAATCAGTGGGAATCGCAATTAATATTGCGATTCCTACATGATTACCGTTTTGCGAGTCTCAAATAGCGATTCCTTATGATTCGCTATTTGAGCCTCGCAAAACGGCCCGATCATGAATCAGGCTGTATGTTCCTTGATGAGGACCCATCACATGTCTCATTACCATTGGATTTGCCTGTGGACACACATACTAAATAAAGGGAATCCCTTCAAAGAGGTGTTTGGACACACCATTGTACATAGTATTGGATGAGTGAGGCAATTTAAAACAAATGAATGCACACGCAAGGCCTCATGTAGCAGTTGCTGCCACAGGGCAGCACTGGATGTCATCTGGCTGCCCTGACCTGCATCCAAAGTGAAGGGCTGGAATGTGACATATTCCTAACATACGGTACAAAAGGGGGTGGTGATGGACGGAGCATCTGAACCAATCAAACACTCACACCCAGTCAAAAGATCTTGGTTTAATCCATCACCGTTCTTTAGCCCACTCTGCCACCCCAGTTCAGACATGGCTATATGCAAATCAGTCTGACCCTGTGGCTCATGGGAACAGTCCAGCCCGAACTGCCAAGCCATGTCTTCCCTGGACTGGAAACAAGCTTCAGAGGACCGGTTTCTGGCATTCCAGCCATCTTCAGCCCGGCTTGCTTGAATCCAGTGGCAAAGTGAGCAAGGGACTCACGTCTGAGCATACCCTGCCACACTTACGGTGATGGATCAAACCCAGATCTTTTGACTGGCTGTGAGTGTTTGATTGGTTCAGATGCTCCGTCCATCACCACTCCCTTTTGTACCTTTTTTGGCCGCCATAAGTGTTCGAGGGATGATCCATCCAATTACAGGCCGATCAGCTTGTTAGACACTAGCCAAAAAGTTGTCGGTAAAGTCCTGTTAATTAGAATTCTAAATTGGGTAGAAGAAAACAAAATTCTTTCTGACTTCCAGGCAGGTTTCAGAGTGGGTACTGGGACGATCGAGCAAGCGTTCCGGCTCATGATGGTATACTGGAAGGTGGTGGTTATAGGCAAGGGCAGTCTTTATCTCGCGTTTATCGATTTAAAGACTGCCTTTGACCTTGTTCCTAGGGAATCACTATGGAAAGTACTCGCTGACATGGGGTTGCCCCATTATTTGCTGTCCCTACTAGTTAGGTTGCACCAAGATAGCTTTGCCCAAGTCAGGTGGGGCCCTGGTGGGGAGAAAACGGGTAGTATTCCGGTTGAGAGAAGTGTCCGCCAGGGATGTGTTCTGGCTCCCACCCTTTTCTCTCTTTACATCAATGGGGTGGTTGAGCATCTCCTTAAACATCCTTCTGACGAGCCATCCCTGGCTGGTGAACGCATACCGACCCTCCTCTTCGCGGATGATACGCTTTTAATTTCCAAATCCCCAATGTGACTCCAGAGACTTTTGGACAACTTTCAATCTTTTTACACCAAACGAGGTCTGGTAATAAACACAAACAAAACGAAGTACCTTGTGCTGAATCCACCGAAGCAACATGTGCGTTCTCCCACCCTAAATGCTGAGCTCCTGGAAAGGGTAAAGGTCTTTGACTATCTTGGGATACGCCTATCGGATAAAATGGACTGGACGCCACACCTAGACAAAATGCTGTTGAGTCACAAAAGGATTACAGGAGCCCTTTTGAAAGAGCAACGATCCAGTTCAACAAGGCCTATACCCACAGTCCTCGAGATTTATTCAGCTAAAGGTGTTAGCTCTGCCCTTTATGGGGCCGAACTTTGGGGCTCTTCCACCACTGATGCTCTGCAGAGATCTGAAAACAAATTCTGTAGAGCAATTATGTCCCTCCCACAAGGCACCCCTACACTACCTTTAATGTTGGACCTAGGCTGCCCCCAGATTGGCGATATTGCAAAATTCCGCCCATTATTACTATGGGCACGCATCTGGCGGGTGGAAGAATTAAGTGGATATGCCAGAGGCCTTGAAGAAATCATGTCATCGCCAAGTTGGCATAAAATCAAATGGCTTACAGACATGAAGAGCTTATTAACTAAGTTGGGACAAATTGAATCATGGTTGAATAGAACTTCACCCCCGAAGCAAGTCCTCAAAACGCTTTACTGGGACTGGATTTGTACACAAAGAAATTCTAGTATCACCTTGGGCAGGCTTACAGAGGATTTTTTGAGGTTTAAAGATTGCCCCAGACGGGAACTGTACCTTGATGCAATTGGAAAACCCTTTGATAGGGCCTTCTACTTCAGGTTCAGAGTGGGAACCCTTCCACTTAATTCTTTTACCACAAAATGGAAATCCCGTATGGAAATGCCTGAGCTATGCCCAGTTTGTCTTGCCAAGCCGGAATCATTGGCACATTTTATGTTCGAGTGCAGCGAGTACGCAACTCCAAGGAGGGTCTGGCTCAAAAACCTATGCCGCCAGTTGGGGACTAGGAGGCATGATGTGGCAATTAGGATACTCATATCTGATAGTAGTGTACCCTATGATTGTGCCCTAGCCAAATTTTTATCATGGGCTTGGGCTATTCGAGCCAAAAAGCTAAAACTAACTGTTTAATTCTATTTTTATAAAATCCCTCAATTGAATGAACTGCCATTTTTGCTTGATCTGTAAAAATTCAATCAATTAATTGGCTAGTTTAAGATTGTATAAGCATTTTTTCTGAAATTACTGTCTTTTTTTAAATATTTTGTACACAGACAAAAATCTTTTTAATCTATTACTGTTTTGTACTTGTAATTTCTGATCTACTGAGCTGCTTTTATGATAATTGTTTTATCGAAATAAAGCTTTTTGACTTTGACAAGCTATCTAACTTGGCTTTTTTTATTTCTATTTCCCAAATTAAAGTCTCCTATATTTTTAGAAAAGAAGTTCATATCTTTTTTCCACTGCTCATTAATTCTTATAGGAATTGCTCACTAAGCTAAGCAATCTTTGTAAAAACAATTCTATACTTTTAGACCCACCTTACATGGTGTGAAGCTGCAATTTTAATGTTCTGTGCACTTGAAGGTGCCTTCTTTCACTGAGTTCTTGTCAGTGGATAGTGACAGTTGTTGTTTCTTTCTTTCCTTGACCTCTGGACGAGCGTTTGAACTCAGTGGATGCTTGACCACCCCACTCCCGAGTCATACGTGTCTAAAAGACTTATCAACAATAAATGTGTTTTATAGTTCAAATTCATTTAATTTATGTTGTCCTTACCACTATATTAATCCCTTATGATGGTATCAGTGCTCCACAGCATCTACCTCATCTAAGGCTATAACCTTCATTGCACCGTAGACTTCATTTGTCTTCTGTTGGTACAATCCCCTCAGATATACACAAATGTAAAATGTTTTTATGGCCATGCCACACAAAATGGAATACTCCTGGCTGTGAGCCTGTATCCTTGTGAAATAAAATAGATGGGTAGGCTCCACTGGGTGTGCCCATCCAGTAGTATAAGGGGATGGTACTGAGAGAAAACAGAGTGAGAATTGCACTATACACAGTCACACCCTTCTCACTAATGGTCTACTTTCATTGCCTCAGCATTGCTGGCTAACTACTAGACCGAGGTAATGCGTCTTGGTAAATTCAACATGTTATTTCACATGCCTTACAAAACACACATTCTTGAGTATTTTTCTGTCCCTAATGGAAGTCCCTAAGTTTGTTTCGTTTATGTTAGATTTTGAACTTCATTGAGATATGAGGCTTAAAGGACCCCATGTACTTCTGTGTAAAACTACCTTCCTCACACGCTAGTAACATAAATGATAACTAGCTTTGCATCGGATTGCACTGCTGATGTGAAGAAGTTATTGTTTGATACCATTAAAAAGTGTTAAGTGTCCAGAACGCAGAAGATTTTACATAGGTAGTTTAAAATGTTAATTAGGTAGTTTAAAATGTTAATTAAAAGGTGTGCAATATGGTCATTCTAGCCTGGGGGTTATGCTTTCACTAAACACTGTAGGGCCTTTTTGGGAGGCCTTTTACATTGCTCTTGCACCACGCAACATGGTGTAAAAGCGACGCAAAACTGAAGACCAACTTTTAAATCCACGTAAAGCAACTTTGCATGACTCTGAGTGGCTCCAAAAATCTTGAGTATTTCAACTCAGCACAGGACACTGCATTCCGTTGCTCTTCCATGGAAAGGCATTCCATGGGCTTTGCGTGGGTGTTCCCAAGCAGCTTTAATGGATTTTAATACATTCTGAGATTTACAAGAATTTATAAACGTGGGGATGCTTCAAAATCTTACACAATGAGGATAACTATCTTGATTTCTCCTTGTTTCTTCCTCTTTCTCTTGCAGCATAAATAGAAAGAGGAATATGCATTTCAGGATTTTTTTTTCGTGCAGGAATATCTCTCTTCCTGCACAATCTTGCATGCACAGTAGGCACCCTTGCACCATAGCGCCAATTCTGAAAGAGGTACTGTGAAATCTAGGAATCATGGTCGATGAGAACCTTTTCATAAAAGAACAAGTGGATGACATCACAGGCTCCTTCTTTGGAATCATGCACCCTCTCAGAAATGTGTTTCAGTGGCTACTCCATCAGTCAAGAAAATCCAAAGGGCAGGCCCTTATAATCTGCTACTTGCACTATGGCAAGACGCTATTTGTCGCCATGAATGAAGACTATTTGCTAAACTCCAGGTGGTTCAAAATACTGCGGCCTAGCTAGTCTGTCATCATCCACCTAGATTGCCCTCCGAACCTATTCTTGGAAGCCTTCATTGGCTGCCTATAAGGAAGTGATTGTTGTTTAAACTTCTCTGTCTGATCCATAAATCCTTGCGTGGGAACGGACCACAATACCTGCAGGATAAACTCCAATGGTATGCTCCCACTTGAAGTCTTAGGTCTACCTGGAAACTCTTGTTACATCCTCTGCATATCTGCACCACTAGGTATGGGGGCTGATCATTTTCGTAGCTAGCCTCTCAGCACTGGTATCAGCTCCTCCACATCTAAGTGCCTGTGCTGACTACATAGTTTAAATAAGCCTCTATAACTTGGTTGTGTAATCTTTCTCTCTAATTTTCAGTTTAGATGGTTAACATTTCTCTGCTTCTAAACCTGTAGATTTGTAGCAGCGCCTAGAAACCCTTTCTAGGGTGATTTGTTGAACTTAAGAATAAATAATAAAACATACTAGTATGTTTTCCAGCTCCAGGAACTGGAACACAGGCTTTTTCATTGACAAGGTACCTAAGTGCTTGCCAGAACTGGGTAGTGAATTTTAGTAGAGGAAATGTACTATTCTAATGTTGACATAATTAGTCCTACACTAAATCATTTTTAAGATTTTTGTTGGTATTATTAAGTTTCACTGGTAAATGAAGCAAAAGGTCTGAATATACAGTATGCCCTGAAAGTTTGATGGACATTCTGGCAAATCTTTTCCAACTGGTATACTGATCATGCGTTTTTTTTCTCAGTTTCCTATTCAAATTATGTCTAAATTTGTCTTTTGTCTAATTGAGATTTCTTTGGAATAGCAGGAAACAGTATTACCTTAAGAGGTGAGGAACTCCCCTAATTAAGTTTTTCTGATTAGTGTGATGCGCTATCTTTGTTAAAGTGTCAGGTAAGGCTGCACGTAATGAATCATAATATTTTAAGGAATTATTAAATGGGCCATTATCATTTTTATGTCTGGTTTGAAAACTGCTTTAGCTGTCTACTGGACCTTGGGTTGTAAGTGAAACAAGCAACAGTGAAGCCAATAGGTCTGCAGGCCTAGATGTACCTCTGCATTACAGTATTTCTTTGTATTTTGTATTGAAAGTATGAGCCATAACTTAACCTACATGTGGCTACAATATGATTGTATACAAATGTTAAATGTAAAACAATATCCACTGATGAGGTTGTTATACTGGTGTTTTTAAAGAAGCCTTTCAGTTGTGCTATGCGTTTACTACTATCTGTTTGTGAAGGTGACAAGAAAAAATAACCACGTGCTTACCTCAGGAAAGATACTGGTCAGTGAGGGATATGTGTATTAATGGCATGCATGGTAAAGGCATTGTGTTGTTATGCCTGCGTTGTAATGGATGTTTACCATTGGGAGAGAGAAAGGCTTTGTGTCACACTACTTTTGTCATACATTGTTTGCAGTGTCAATTACAATTTGGATTAGCCTGTGGAAAAATATACATTTACAGAGGTGGCAAAGCTGAAAGGTTTAGACAAAAATAACCATACATTAATTTTAAAATGTGACCTGACAGTAATGTAGAAAATGCATAAAAAGTATAGTGTGAAAAATATGCCTTTCTTAAATGTGCAAATACTTTTGCACCATAATAATTTTGCAGAAATCTCACATTTCTATTGACTATTCAAGACTATGGGCCTGAGTCCTGAAGTTAGGAGTCCTAACTTTACTACTCTAAACTGAGAAAAATCCTAACTTTAAGACTTTCGGCATTCACAGAAGGCATTTAGGAGTCCTAAAGTTAGGAGTCCTAACTTTACTACTCCTAAACTGAGAAAAATCCTATCTTTAAGACTTTCGGTATTCACAGAAGGCATTTAGGAGTAACTTCTGTGAATACCAAAATGAGTGAGTGCCTTCTGTGAATACCAAAATGAGTAAGTGCCTTCTGTGAATACCAAAATGTTAGTACGTTTAGGATTTTGTCTTAAGTTAGTTCTGTGAATCGGGCCCCAAGACTCTAACTAAAACTCTCTTGATATTTCTGTAAACAGACTCATCTGACTTACCTGAATTAAAAAGGAACCAAAAACAATTACTAGTCGATTAATGAGAAATAAAGCTTTAAAACTTTACCAAACCTCTCATCATTTTCTGCACTCTGAATGCTGTAAGTTGATGTATTGATGTGTGCTCCATTCTAACAAGGCGGCAAAGAACTGTCGACCAAGAGACGGAGCTGGCATGGAGTTGGAGATCTCTGTAATAAGTTTAGGGTTGAACTGTTTATATAACGATGGACCCTTCAGCTGTCACCGCTGCTGACACACCTACAGCCCCGCCAAGACCACGGGGATGGCACAACCAGCCCACAAGAACACAACCGAACCGAAGACCCTGCAATGCATCCTCCTCAATGTCCGATCCCTCCACAAACACACCACCGAAATATGGGACCTCCTCGACAGCACCACCCCAGACGTAGCATTTTTGACCGAAACCTGGACCAACACCACCTCGGGAACGGACATCGCCATCGTCATTCCCAAAAGATACAAGATCTCCAGGAAGGACCACCCCACCGCCCAGGAGGAGGAATCGCCATTGTCCACAAATCAACCCTCCGCCTGAGCACACTCCCCGGCGAGCCCACGGACCTGATGAAGCACCTTCACTTCAAGATACTGGCCATCCCTACCTCCACCCTCCAAGGAACCCTCATCTGCGGACCCCCTGGACATTTCGACAACTCCATCACGGGCATCATCTCCCCGCATGCTATTGCGTCCACCAACTACACCCTACTGGGAGACCTCAACATCCACCTCAACAAGCTACTGGACCCCAGCACCACATCCCTCCTGGACAACCTCCACAACATTGGACTCCGCCAGATCAAGACCGAACCCATGCACTCAGCAGGACACACCCTCGACCCCCTCTTCACAAAAGGAACTCCATCACCTTCAGCCACACCACTGCACTCCCATGGACTGACCATTGATGCGTCCACTTCACCTTCAGAACACACACCCTCCACAGATACCAGCCCCTGCTTCCAGAAAGAAACTGGACGAGAATCAACGATGACCAGCTACACTCATCACTCAGCAACTCTACCCCATTGATCGCGGAAAACGACTACCCCAACACTGCAGCCCAAACCCGGCACAGATGGATCTCCGACAGCACCAACACCTTAGCCCCCCTCAAGAAAAACAACACCCACGCCAAGAAAGCTAGATGGTTCACCACCGAACTTCGAGAGTCCAGACGCACTTGCCGCCGCCTCAAAAAGGCCTGGAGGAACACCAAATTCAACGAAGGCCACAACAACTTCAGAGCCGCCACCAACGACCGCCACCAACTCATCAGAAAAATGAGGAAAAAAGCGATTGAAGATAGAATCTCCACTCATGCACACAACAGCAAAGAACTCTTCAACATCATCAAGGAGTTCTCCCAAACCACTAGCGAGTCCACCAACATCCTTCCCTCACAGGATCTCTGCGACAAACTCAGCACCTTTTTCCACCACAAAATCAAGAGCATCTATGACAACTTTGACAAAGACAACTAACACACTGAACTCTCACCAACCACCCTGACACCCTGAAGCCAGCGATCGACAACTGGACAGCTCTCACCACTGAATACACACTGAAGACGATTAAGTCAATCCATTCCAGGGCCCCCGCGGACCCCTGCCCCCACCCCATTTTCAACAGAGCCACCGACACCATCGCACCCATGCTCTGCCTCACCATTAACCACTCCCTGGCAACTGCCTCATTCCCCGACGACTGGAAACACTCTGAGATCAACCATCTCCTGAAAAAACCCTTGGCAGACTACACCAACCTCAACAACTACAGACCCATCTCCCTGCTCCTGTTCCCATCGAAAGTCATCAAGAAAGCCATCAACAGCCAACACGCCACATTCATCGAAGAGCACAACATGCTCACTCCTCCCAATCCGACTTCAGAAATACCACAGTACAGAAACCGCCCTCCTCACCGCAACAGAAGACATCCACACCTTACTGGACAAAGTCAAAACAGCAGCCCTCATCCTCCTCGACCTCATAGCGGCATTCGACACAGTCTCTCACCGCACCCTAAAATGCAGACTCCACAATGCAGGGATCCAAGACAAGGCCCTCAACTGGATCTGCTCCTTCCTCTTTGGCAGAACACAGTGGGTCAGACTCCCCCCTTTCCTCTCTGACCCTACACCTACCACCTGCAGAGTCGTCCCCTAGGGGTCCTCACTCAGCCCTAAGCTCTTCAACGTCTACATGGCTCTGCTCGCCCCCATCATCAGAACCTACGGACTCAATATTGTGTCATCTGTAGATGCCACCCAACTCATCCTCTCCCTATCCAACGAACCCAACACCGCCAGACACAACTTTCGAGAAGGCATGGAAGCTGTTGCCAAATGGATGAAAAACAGCTGCCTATAAATAAACACCAACAAAACAGAAGTACTCATCATGGGCCCAAACACCGATGCCTGGAACAACACTTGGTGGCCCCCCTCCCTCTGAAGCCCGCCCACCTCCAAGGACCACACACGCAACCTGGGAATCATCCTGGACTCAGAGCTCAAAATGGACCGCCAGATCAGCTCTGTCTCATCCTCCTGCCTCCACACCCTCTGCCTGTTATGTAAGACCTTCAAATGGATCCTCCTTTAACACAGAAAGACCGTCACTCACATCCTGGTCACCAGCAGGCTCGACTACAGCAACGCACTTTATGCCGGAATGAACAAAAACCTCTCCTGCAACCTAAAGAACATCCAAAATGCCGTCGCAAGACTGGTCCTCAACCTGCCAAGACAATGCCACATCTCCCAGCACCTGCACACACTCCACTGGCTCCCCATCGAAGCTAGAGTCACCTTCATGATGCTAACCCACGCTCACAAGGCCCTCCATGACACCGGACAAGCATACCTGAAGAGCTGACTCAAATTCCATGCACCCCAAAGTACCCTACGAGCAGCCCAGCTCTCCTACGCCGTGGTCTGCCGCACCAGAAAGACCACATCGGGAGGTTGCTCCTTCTCCCCCCGGGCGACCAGAACCTGGAACGACCTTCTACTCCACCTCAGACAGACAACATCACTCCCCATCTTTGCAAGAAACCTCCAAACCTGTCTCTTTGACAGACCTCCTCCTTGGTGGACTGGAACCTGCGACACCCACATCCCCCCTGTGGCTTGAGACCCTTACGGGTGAGTAGTTGCGCTTAACAACCCCCTGATTGATTATGTTTCATAATTTCCACGCTATCAGATCTGATAGCCATCAGAATAGGTTCACACCGTGAAAGGAGCTATAAATATTACTCAAACTGTATCTTAAATTCCTCCTGATTCCTAAATCCATTGTTTAGAACTTGAATATCTGACTAACCAGTTTTCGAAGGCCGCTGCGGTTTTGAAGGGAGGAGTATCAACAGAGTAAATGTGCTGTGGTTGTTATTGTGCCTTTCTTTGGATTGAAGTGAAAAGAAGTAATGATAAGTTGTTGAAGAAGGTAATTAAAGATTTCAGGCTTGTTGTAGTCTAAAGATGCTGGGATTCCATGTAATTTTTGAAAACTTGTTTGCAGGATTTTGGGTGTACTGAGAGGTACCATCACCTACACTATTGACATAGAGATATGGAGCTGTCTTATAGAAGTGCCCTGGGGGCACCACAGGCATTTGCTCCCGCTTTGCTCACCCCTGGGGCACTTTAGTATTACAAAAAGGGCCATAGACACTTGTGCCTCCCCTTCTGTGATACAGTAAGCGCTCGCCCACATACAGCACCAGCACTTCCTCAAGTGGGTGTTCCCTCATTGGCATGGGGGCTTGGCCCCCTAAAAATTAGGGAATCCCTTTGCAAGGAAGCTCTGAGGAGATGCACTGACAGTGCACCACCTAATGGTGATGCACTGTCAGTGTGCCTCCCTGATTACAGCCCTCTGCAGTAGAGAAATGGGGTCCCATGGACACCCCCAAACATCCCCTTGCAGGTGGGTGCAGTCACTCACTGCACCTGACTGCAAGGGGATCTCTAATCACCTTTAAAAGTGCACACTGCTGCCGTCTGCACTTTGAAAACATGGAGATGCTTCAAATAAGCTGTTCTGTTTTTCACATGAATATTATGCCCCAGGGCAATGCAAGTTTGCGGCTGCCCTGGGGGCAATGCATTCATCATAGTATGCACATTTTCCTTAATTGCACTGGGTGTATATTTTAAAAGGTGCACCTGGTGCAATCAAGGAAAATGTGCTGTATCTATAATATGGCCCATTGTTTTTTTATGATTGACTAAAATTGCTCAGTGAGAGTGGAACCAAATTGTGCAAACCGGAGAAACTACATTGGTCTGGGTGATTTTGAGCTGTTTGAGGTTTCACTTGCGGTTGTGGAAAAGTCTTGAATGGTTGTAATAATGTCTTTTAGTTTAGTAAAGTAAACAAGAAGAGAATTTGAAGTTATTTGTGGAAGTTGTGTGAGTATGAAGAAAATTGTAAAGGAGGGTGAACTGCTGCAACGAGTGAAGTGTTTGTCATAGTGTTTCACACTTAGACTGGTCAGTTTCTGTGCTTTCGCACTGGGATTGGCTGGTGATGTTGTAGTGGCAAACTGGGAATGGGTCTTCAAAAAGTGAATACTACATTTGCATTGAATACCGAGATTTGTGCAAAATAATAGCGGAAATTTCATTCATTGAGAATTGACGGATACAGAACAAAATCAAAACATTCTGAATAATAGATGCTGGTTCCAATAGATTTGTCATTATGACACGTTTTAAAGATTTTCAGACTATAGTGAGAGGAGGTGTTACTATTTCAGTACTTCGAGGTAAAGAGGCACCTCCTGAGGGTACACCTGCATACATTATAACTACTGAACATGGTTTAAGCACAAATCTTTGGCATCGCCAATAGAGTAGAATTACTGAAAA
Source organism: Lissotriton vulgaris (assembly GCF_964263255.1). Classification (NCBI taxonomy): domain Eukaryota; kingdom Metazoa; phylum Chordata; class Amphibia; order Caudata; family Salamandridae; genus Lissotriton; species Lissotriton vulgaris. The sequence goes on along the minus strand of NC_141695.1, from coordinate 1,543,024,096 downwards.
AGAGGATGCATTGAGTTTCCTAGATATGGACATTTAACTCCAGAATTCTTGACCATTTGAAAGGAAAATTGTATGAATCTACCAACTAGACCTATTCAATATGAATCATTATACGCTTGGGAAAAAGTAGTGAGGGGAAAGTATAAGGAAACATACCAGAGGAGGACCAAACAAGCACTGAATAATTATGCAAATGCTTGGTGGGATGAAGTACAGTGTAGAGAAAGCTGATTATGGAAGAAACCAGATTATATCCAGTGATTGCATACGAAGCTACTAAGAAATGAAAGGCTAAAGATTACACTTAGAAAGAAGAGGATGAGTCAGATACTGATTCAGATGATGAAGTCCTTGAACAAAAGTAAATTTCCAGACCTCCACCACATGCCAGCCCAGCTGGTAAAAGAGGATTATATGCTAGTACAAGTATGGCAGCAGCTACTGCCTCTGTGGATAAAGGTGTTACACCGGTTGAACAACCTTGAGAAATTTTGCAATTTGCACCACCATTTGTGCCTTGACCACAAGCTATAGTTAGCACTATGACAAATATGGCTGCAGTGCCTAGCACAGCCCCTGTACCTATTGTCAATGCCCAGATTGCTTCCCAATTCGTTGTGAGTGCTCCTCAACCTGCAGAGATAAGACCAGAAACTTAAATAGCATCGTCATCTGGATTTGTCTAGACTACCCAAAACTCACAGATATTTTTGTGGAAGCCCCCTAAAACGCTACAAGCTCTAATAGAGGGAGGGACCTTAATCTTTACAGCAAAATGACGTCTGGTGACATAATGGTTACTGAGTAAGGATACATACCAGCTTGTTTGAAGAGACATTGGGAAATAGGAAGACAGAGAGCCCAGAAGTGCAAGAGAAAGTCGACAAGGAAAAGGAGAGACCCTTAGACATTTCAAAATTGAAGGTAGAATTGGAGGAAATAATAAGAGGCTGTTGAAAATTGGAACAAATAGAACAATATCAGAGCAAGGAATTAATCTACCTGTGTAAAGAGATTATGCGGAAAGCAGCTTTAGTGCATGATAGATTGACTGAAATTGACCCAAAAATATGAAGGAGATCTCACAAATAGTTTTAATTTACACCAAAGCTACAGGGCTCATTTGTATGAATCGGCAATAGAAAACCTAAGGAGTACAGGTATGTGTTTGCATATTGTGGAATTAATGTAATGCATTTGCAGGTGAAAAGATACAAAGAAACTTGAAAATAGATGGGCAAAGAAAAATGGAAAAGAAGGAAGCAGCTATTATAGGAAAGCAAGATGAGCCAAATGAGGGAGAAATAACAGTCTACATACTCGGAGAAATAGCAGGTTGAACGTATCTGCACGTTCCTTGGAGCTGTGTTGATTTGAAAGCATATATGAACAGTTTTCCAAAGCTGAGAAACAAGCCGGAGCAGTAGTATGCACAAATGGAAAGGGCCATAAAAATGCCAAATGTGTTATGGATGAATTTAATAACATTGTTTGACATTGTGGTGCCTGCTGATTTATGGGTTGAAAGTCAGACTGTGGTACAATTGCCTAAAGAGGAACCAGTGAGGGAGGTTAGGACTAATGCACCATTACCTGTGGTAATGAAAAATACGAAGCAGTTATTACCTTTTTGAAAGGCAGAGTACTCTAGAAGATATGGATTGGCTCAAGATTAAAAGAACCACCAAAGAAGACTGTTCATGAGTAGTATGAGAGATTATTGCAGATATTTCAGCAGCTTAGTGGATGTCAGTATCCCAAGCAGAAGGATACAGGGATTTTTGTATGTGGACATAAAGAAGAAGAAAATTATGGAGAAATTCATGTTAGCACAGACAAAGTGGGCTCAGCAAGGGTTTATGACCCCTTCTTTTGAAGGAAATCAAAGAAACATGCAATGAGTTGCTGTGTCACAGCCTGCTTTCAGGAAAGTCAATGAGGAATAAATGTGTCACAAGCTAGAGGTAGAGGTGTTCCTGTGGGTACAGGTTCTGAATTAGATTGTTGCTGCAATGAAATAGATTACTGCTTATCGCATTTGTCATACAATTGGACATTGGAAGAGAGAAAGTCAAAAAAATCTTGATAATGCTGGAGGAAATGTGCAAATGCAGCGGGGTATGCTAATTCAAAATCTACCCACTCAACAGGTGCAAATGCCAATGTAGGGACAGGATCCAATGACACCCAAATGGAAAATCCTAGATTCAATCTAAACTAAATGCCAAAGTTGAACAGCAATCCATTTCAAAATGCAATGCCATAATTCCAAAATCCAAACCAAAATATATTGCAGCTTTTCCCTTTATTTGAGAATTATGATTTTGGTTCAGATTCACGGTGCCTGGGGGGGAAGAAAGATTGCATACTTGGTGCAGTTTTAGAAGTAGACCAGAGTGGCCCATGTGTAGGCGTTGAAGTCTATGGCCACCCTGTATTCTTTCTTATTGATACTGGTGCTACCCGGTCCACAGTTAGAATATTGGAAGTCCCAGACCTATCTCTCTTGCAAAAACTATCCTAGTTGTAGGAGTCATAAAATCTAGTTTCAGAGAAAGTCCCGGTGAAAATAGGCTTGTTCAAAGAAAAACACAAATATTGTCATTTGTGATTCAAGTCCTCTAAACCTATTGGGGCTGGATTTGTTGTGCCAGTTAAATTGCATCATTTATGGTGCGCCGATGGTGAAGCCTTTCAAACTCATGATGAGGATGTAGATTTTAAAATGATCAAACAACAAGCTGGGACACAAATTTTCTATTGGTTAACCATAAGTGAATTACCTAACATTTTGAGAGGAAACTATGAACACAGACGTTTGGGATTTTACAGAGAAAGACATCAGGCATGAAGGTGTTGAACCGGTCCAAATCACTGTGAAAACAAATGCTGTTCATCCCAGAACACCACCATATCATTTGACCCCAGAAACAGTTGCAGGAATAAAACCAGTGATAGATGACATGCTACAGAAAGATACCTTTAGGGAACTAATTCAAAGTCAATTACTGGCTTACGGAAGCCCAATGGGAAATTTAGAGTAGTGTGGATTTAAGAAAGGTGAATGAAATAGTAGTTGCCTGTTGTCCCATGGTACCGAATCCAGCCACCAAATTATTTCAAATCCTATGTTCTGCAGAGTGGTTTACAGTAATTGGTTCTTACAAGGCTTTCTTATTAGTGCCATTGCATGAGGAAAGACAATTTCTATTCCAGCAGAAAGTATTACCATGGTGTTGTTTCCCACAAGGGTATTCAAAAAATGTGGCCAGGAAAATTGCAGTAGTGTCAAAAAGGGGTTCAATATCTGAAATACATAATTGTGAAAACGGCTAGGAAGGTGTCTCCAGAAAGAGTGGAAGCGATCTTACAGTTGAATCCACCATCAATTCATAAGGAAGTAAGAATGTTTTTGGGAATGGTTGGCTGCTGCAGGCAGTGGATACCAAACTTTTCCTTGACAGCCAAACCTCTACTGAGGTTGACGCATAAAGATGTGTCCGATTTTATTCCCTGGGACAACAAATGTACACAGGTGTTCCTAGAGCTGAATGAAAATTATGCATTGTTAGGGTGCTAGGGATGCCTGATTATGCAAAAGGATTCATATGGTTTTGTGGTGAGAGTGATGGGTGCGCTCTCTCAGTTCTGACACAGATGCATGGAGGGGCTCGAAAGCCCACTGCTTATTTTTATACTTCCATTAAGTCTGTAGCCACAGGTCTTCCCGATTGCCTTAAAGCAGTAGCCGCAGTAAATACTAGTTTGGGAAACACTGGAAGCATAGTGATGGGGTACCCTTTAACTGTCATGGTTCCACACTCTGTCAACACCAAAGCCCAGTGTTTGACCCACAACAGATTTACCAAATATGAGCAAACCATACATTCTTTAGACAATATAGTCTTGAAAAGATGCACTGAGAACCCTTCAACACTGTTACCTGAAAATGATGATGATGGTTGTGATTAAATGTAACATGATTGCCAAGATGTCCTGGAACTTAATGCAGAAATACGCACATCACACTAAAACACATAGGGAGGTCCGGTACCAGATAGACTTTCTCAAGATGCCTGTACATAACGAGTTATGATATATCCTGGTAATTGTGTGTATCTTTTTGAGGTGGGTGGAAGCTTACCCAACTAGAATAAATATTAGTTTAACTGTAGAAAAGCTGTTATTACATGAATCAATACCCAGGTTAGGCATGCTGATTTCTCTTCCGTCAGATAGGGGAACACACTTCAACAACAAAGTGATGAAGATGATCTGTATAGCCTTGCAGATTGAACAAAGATTACGTTGAAATTACAGAGCAGAAGCCTCTGGTATAATTTAACCAACTAGTTTGGCAAATGTTTGTGCTTCAACTTCCTTGAAGTGGTCAGATGCTTTAACCTTGGTTTTGTTGAGCATTTAAAGTATTCCTGACAGGAAGACAGGTTGTTACTCCATGAAATATTGATGGCCAGGGCAATGAGGCTGCCTGCTGTTCCTGTAAATGCTCTTTTGAATATCACAGATGATATCATATTACATTATTGCAAAGAATTGGCAGATGTAGTTTGTTCTGTTTCTCATCAAGTTTCAGCTGCCTCACAAGATCTGCATCAAGAACAGTGCCACAACATCATTCCTGCTGTTTGGGTAGTGATCAAGAAGCACTTTCGGAAGACCTGTCTTACACCCAGATTGATTAGCCCCTTCCTGGTGATCATGCCTTTGTTCTATGCTATTTATTGCAGAATTCTATTCACACTTCAATACTTTGAGTATTTTTATTCCAATTATGGGGCATATTACCAAGGGCCTTATCGCCGCTTTAGCGGGAATTTTTCCCACTAAAGCTGCGATAATCGTATCGCCCTATTACTTAGCTGTCGCTACCACCAGTTAGCGACAGCTAGTAGGAGTTAGCGGGCATTTAGGTGCCCACTTTGCATGTCAGCGATAATTATCGCTAATGACATGCAAAGTGGGCGTGCCAAGATGTTAGCAACTGGAAGCAGTCGCTCACATCTCTATCTCCTATTACCAACTATTGGAAATAATCGCGCTAAGCGCGATTATCTCCAAAAGCTAACGCCTGCCCAGAGCTGTTCTTAGCCATGTTATCCAATGGTAGGTGGATAACATGGATAAGAGCATTTGCTCCGTAATGCATGAATATCGCTGACTTTACAGCGATATTCATGCATTTCGGCCGATTTTTATCGCTTAGGAGATACACATTGATAATAGCAAGGCTCCTAAGCGATGAAAATCGTCGGAGCTCAGCGATATTAATATTGCCGCTAAACCAACATAGCGATAATTATCGATAGTTGTTGGTGATATGCCCCTATGTTTTTATCCTTTCTAGCGTGCCTCTAATAGAAACCATGAATTTATACCTGCAAGCAAGATAAATGAACAAAGCTTAGTATTATTTCTTTCCTCATAGACCTATAAATATTGGAAAAGCTTACAAAAACAATTAAACTTGTTTAATGCAGCCAATAGAGAAAACTTACAAAATGACTGAAGAAAGATACACTAATATGACACAGACCACTGACTATAAGAGCAATGTTTTAGGAATAGCTTGGAAGAAGAAAAAAATAAATTTGAGAAGAAAATGGTTTAACCTAAACTAGGACTAGACAGCCGACACAAAATAAAAATGTGTGTATACAGAAGACAAACAACTAAAAGGACTAGACATGTAGGAATTAGTAGCTATGAACATATATTCAAATTGACAGGGGGAGTTTGACAAATTCTACAAGGTGACGAAAAAACAATGCCACTACTTTTGTGGACAGAAATAGTTACTTTTCACTACTAACTGATTGAGAGGGTACTTGCTACTTGGGCATACTAACTCCAAAGATGTACCATGTGAAGAGTTTAGACACATAGGGCCCGATTCACAGAACTAACTTAAGACAAAATCCTAAACTTACTACTTTTGGTATTCACAGAATTTAGGATTTTGTCTTAAGACAAACTTAGGACAAACTTAAAACAAACTTAAGACAAAATCCTAACTTAAGTCTGTCTTGCGTTTGTCTTAAGACAAACTTAAGACAAAATCCTACCTTCTGTGAATACCAAAAGTAGTAGGTTTAGGATTTTGTCTTAAGTTAGTTCTGTGAATCAGGCCCATTAAAACTAAGACTGTCGGGTTCCAGCTGATGCGCCTGCCTAGAGTATGGAAAAGGACGAACATCAACAGAGGACTACGGGTCCCAGAATGCTTAGAGGCAGGAGGAGGTTATTTGAGGGACACGTGTGCAAGAAGCAGCGCGCGTAATTTTGGAGATTCGAAACAACCGCCGGTCGGCGAGGAGACACCGACCTTAGGCTTCCCGTGTACTCGAACGGAGAGGTAGAAAAAGAGCATACTTCAGAGGGTCCTGATTTCCGCTTGCTTCCGCGGTGAGCATTTGGAGAAGTCAGGGGCCATGTGCAATCAGCTTCAGGTAAGAGAGAGAGCGGCTGCTCTACTCTCGGAGACGTTGTAGCTGTTGATTGCTTCAGAGTAATCATCCACTAGATCCCGGCGGCTGCTAGGGGTCAGAAAAGCGGAACTATTGTAACGGAGCTTAAACGGACATTGGGAAATACTCCGTGAAGTTTGAACGGGGTGTTTAAGAGAGTACTTTTCTTTTCAGCAATTCTTCTGATGTTAGATAAGCGTGTTGATCCCCTGGAGAGGAGGAGCGCTTGGAATTGGTAACTGGCAAGCACCTTTGGAATGCGTGTTGATCCCCAGAGAGGGGGAGTGCCTACGTGATACTTTGCACAAACAGCGCCATTGGTTTTCTTTGGTTTCAGAGGCTCATGCAAAGGGAGAAAGACCCGTGGGTCGTTTGAGTATATATACGGGAGAGCTCTTAAGCTCAATAACATTAAGGAGGGATAAACAATTGGGACTGATGAAGTAATCAGAAAAGTAAGCAGGGTTTGGTTCAATGCACGGAGGTGCTGTCTTTTGAAGTATTGGTTGCAGAGGATCTGCTGTCAAGGTACCTGAAAACTAGCGAGATATCTAGAGAGTAGCCATGTTATGTGGAATGTGTCCAGGTTACTAATGTGTTGTATGCTTGTGTTTTACAGATCCTTTGTCCCTGCTGTCCCCTATCCCGTCCTTTGTCCCCTGTCCGATCTGACCGTAACTCAGTGATATTCATAGTGAGTTCGGAACGATCGGGAAGCGGAACCCTTATAGCATCACACCGATCCTGAGGAGCAAGAGGAGCTTAACAAAGACCAGCGCGCATACCAAAACATAGTATAGAGACAAGAACTGGATTGGGAGGGGATATATTTGTAGCAATTATTCCACCTGGAGGAGTCTTCTTAACTGATGAAAACATTAAAAAGTTGGCAACAGTTCTTGACCAAATGGCTACCAGTACATCTCGAGTTTTGCTTGTAATTTACACAGAATTAGATGCTTTACGGTCCATGGTCTTACAGGACAGACTTGCTTCAGCCATATTACTTGCAGAGAAAGGTGGAGTCTGTAAAATGCTTAAATTAACCCATTGTGGTTCATACATACCTGATGAGAGTAAGGAAATAGAAAGAATTGCAAAACACATTTCAGGCTTAGAACATGAATTGCGAGAATTGGAAACATCAAGTTTGTATGAGAATTTGGGAAAAGGAATAGCTATGATTGGAAATGTATTATCAAAAGCAAGAGAGGGTATATTGAAGGCCCTTTTAGTGCTAATGATAATAGTGAGGATTTGCCTAGTTTTTCTATATGCCCTATTTCTAAGTTGTACATATATGTTGCAGAGAAGAAAGGAAAGACTGCAAAATAAATTATATGAGAAGGACATTGGACAGAGAGGCATTATCAATGATGATTACAGGAAATCACTGAAAATCAGAGGTCAGAGAAGGGAAAGACATGACTCGGCTGACAATGAAAGTGCACTTAGAAATGGGATCACACAAGAAACATAGTTATGTGATGATTTAGAAACCATCAGACGAGGGGATGTAGAAAGCTGAACATTTTTCCCAAAAATAACCTTTGACTAATGTAAAAATACGACCCAACATTAATATAGAAAATTAATAAGAAAATGATCTATGAAAAATGTGTATTTGTTAAATGTTCAAAAAATTACTGTGCTGCTTAATAATTTTCCAGACCTTTCATGACTAGGCCTTCTTTTCTTTTGTAGTTTCTTATACTCCTTCTTTAAATAAAACAAATGCTTTATGAAAATGCTGATTTAATGCTAGTATTTGACAGCAGAATCCATCCCTGCTGTGAAATGTGCTGTATTAAAGAAAATGTATTCCTTACTTCCTCACACCATATGAGTTCATTGTTCTAGACAAATGCATTTGCTATGTGCTTATAGTTCTCACGACTCAACCAGGATACCGCAGATAGAAAATGTTTAATCTAATTGACTAGTCCATTGAGCACACAGTGGAACACTGAACAACTAACAGAGTATGGTTTGCAAAGGTTTTTGTTGGATCTTTCGATATTATAACAATTGCATAAAATGTTAGCAAACAACAGATAACACCATGTGACTTAAGCATTCCCTGTGGGAATTCAGAGGAGGGATGACAGACCATTGGAATATCCTTCAGCATTGGCTGAAGATGACTTAAACCCCAGAGTTTAACAGATATGATTTGTTGTGACTATATGGTATATATTCCTAGCTAAAGACTTAAGGCAGTCTGTGCACATTTTTCTGCCATACCTCTTAGCACTTGACTATGCTACTTTGCCCGAAATGCTGTCAGCTACTGCTAACAGTGATTTTATGTTTCCTAGCGTTTTGCTAGGAGACTCTCCCACTTTCTCTGTGTTGATCACAGCTACTACAGTGATTATTTCTTGTTACCTGAATTAACGATTGCTACTCCAACGATTGCTGGAGGACTGTGTTTCCAGAACTGCTCTATATGGGGGGTTTGATCCTTTGTTACTTTTAACTTGTTGCTCCTGGAAATCTTGCTTTTTTCCCAATCTTAGGGCCAGATGTAGGTAAATATCATTTACAGATTCTAAAATACCGAATTTTACCGATTCGGTATTTTAGAATCGGTAAATGATATGTAGCTAATGATTCGGTAAATTTTACCGATTCGGTAAAATTCGGTAAATACCGATTTGGTATTTTGCTGATTCGGTATTCCCCATTCATTCCTATGGGCCTGGAGGCCCACAGGAATGACTGAGAATTACTGATCGGTAAATACCAAATCGGTACTAGGGGTAGACCTACAAGGGGGACAGATTGTCACATTGACACCCTGTTGCACCCCTGTATAGTGCATGGGTGCACATGTGGCACACATACATGCCCTAAGGGCATGTATGTCTGCCACATGGCACAGTTGAAAAAAGCACAAAATTACTTTTTTTTAAGGTTTTCGATATTTACCACCAACTATTAGTTGGTGGTAAATAACGAATCCTTACAAGTGAAAAGCACTCACTTGAGTGCTTCCTACATTAAGGATTTGGTAATTTACCGAATCGGTATTTAAGAATTCAGTTATTTACTGATTCCTTAAATTACCAATTCGGTAAATTACTGAATCCTTACATTAGGCCCCTACATCTCAACTGCCTAATACCGGTTGGGAACGGCCGAAATTCAGTAATTTTGGTTGTTACCGACCGGTATCAAGCTTCCTACATCTGGCCCAAAATCTTTTAGGGAATTCCTTAGGATAGGTTAGGTCTATTAGATCAAGATAGGGACTCTTTCCTTTATGGAACACACTGGTATTTTTACATATTGACTCTAATTCAAGTTCTCTTGATATTTTAGTAAACAGACTTATCTGACTAACCTGAATAAAAAAGGAACCAAAAGCTATGACTAATCTCTTAATGAGAAATAAAGCTTTACATCTTTACCAAATTTCTCATCATTGTATGAGCTCCAAATGCTGTAGGTTGATGATTTTGATCTGTGCTTCATTCTAACATGGTAGCAAGGATCTGTTGACAAAGAGATGGAGCTGGCGCAGAGTTGGAGATCTCAGTTATAAGTTAAGGGTTGAACTGTTTATACATTTTTCATAATTTCTGCGCTGTCAGATATAATTAAGGTTTGACCATTCCTTTGTTGGATGTAGAACAGACATTCTGGATCATTTCACAAGTCAGTCATTGGGCATTTGGAATTGACTTGGGGTGTGGGCAAGCACAAATGACAAAATGTCCAACCCTGGCATTGTTACCTCGGCCCTCCTACCAGCAAGGGAGCTTGTCTTTTGACAGCGCCAAAGACCCCGTTTCATCAGCCTTCAATCGAGCTTTGAGATTAGAGTGAAGGGGGCCAAGAGCAAGGAAACATTGACACACATGCTTCATAGAGGTTAATAGGAGGTGCATCTGTGGCACTCTCCAGAGCTTAGAGCCACTAAACTCTTCCTGTACTGCTTCCATAAGATGCCCATGTGCTCTGTTCAGAGATGTGGGCCGAGATTGACCAGACATACCCGATTTTAGAGGCATTCCAATATGGTCCTTTAAAAGCATGTATAGTTTTTGTTGCCGGCTTTGGGGAGCATTTCCACAAAGTTAACATAACATGTATGCTCACTTTCCTTTTCAGTATTAGCTTTTTTCAACCTCAGTAGTGTGACATTAGAACTGGAACATGGTGTGGAGGGAAGGACATTCCTTTAACCAGAGCTTTTTGAGAAGAAGGTGTCCACTCATTTCTATAATGCAGCAGGCATTAAACCGGAAACTTGATTCCACCAGGTGACTCTCCAAGCTGCCCATACCAACAAGGAATCAGAATCCAGTTCGGAAATCAATTGCATTTGGGCAACCATCCTCCTGTTGTCCCAGATCCAGCCAGGACTGAACTCAAACTCTTCAACCAAGTACCACTACCCTACCTGCCTCTTGCTTCACTTTTCCAGATACTCAGGTGCCTGCGTTATAGTAAGAAAAGCTTTCAATCCATTGACTGTGTTTTGCCTGCTCTGTGAGAGTGAGTGCAGGATGCATTGTTACTTCCTTGTGTACCTGCGCTTTGAATATTGTGAGAGAAGCCGGCAGTGCAACTGGGTTGACATGTTTGATTAAAACGTTTCTCTACTCTTCATGTATACTGTACCTGCTCCCTCTCTGAGTGCAGATTGCCTAATATTCTGCAGACTACCCTGAGCTAGTGAGCACAAAAACTGAAGATATAAAGAACTTCACTGGTGTCAAAATTGAATAATTGAGTGGATTTGGATGGCATTGTGAAAACAATGTAATACATAGATCAGGGAAAACTTGGCTGGATTAATGGTTGACTGACTGAGCACATGGATTGATGAATCATGCTTCCAAAGTTGTCGATTCATTCGTCCCTGCAGCAATTGAAAAAATAAATCACTTTGGCCAAATACATGCAAATTTCAGCCAAATATCAATATACTGATTAAGCTAATAACATGTCCATGTTCTCAGTAACTCACTCGCCCATACACTCACTCATCCTTTCATTGTTTCAACCACTGACTCATCCATGCATTCATGAAACACTAATACAAAAAGGCAGGCATATTGGAATTGTCAATTACACAAAAGACATTGGTCATGTCAGCTTTACTCACACACAGATGACATACAGGGTATGTCCAACAACTATTTAAACAAGCATAAAACACAATTAAAATACTGTAAAGATAGCAAGCCTCATGATTGTTCATATCTGAATCTCACATACAGAATTGGTGCTGTGGTATAGCAACAACAATGATAGAACAAGGACCTTATAAAGAGGGGTGCTTGGCCAAAGTTCAAGCCAATGGAAGCGCTCTCAGCTCATGAAAGATGACAGGTGAGAGGTAAGTTGATAAGGAAGAAAGGGAAAATGACTCCACAAATAGCCTCTCTATATCTATCTGTGCTTAAGTGTTCATTGGTTTTCTACCATTGTTTATGATTGTAAACACTACTATTGGACTCCAAATTGAAGTGACAAACTATCCCGCTCAAGCTCTTGTCTCTCAATTAGATCTATGCATAATTTTTGTAATCCTTGGCATTATCTCAGAAATTTCAGATTGCAAAAAAGTACAGGTAACACCTAAGATTAAGTCATTATGCCGCTTTGAGTATTTGAAATTACCATTCAGGCAACCAATCCTAAAGTGAGCAGCACGTCTTTAATGTAGGCACCAATATATTTTCCCAGGCCATCAGCAACAACCAAAATGAAAAAAATAACAAGAAAGGAGCTAAATTAGTGGTGCCTGACATTACACACATGATTACGAGCTTGGTCGTCCCGGAGAATGCCGTCACACCAGCGATCCACTACAGGACCGCCAAACTTGACCGTCAACCACGTGCCAGATTACGAGTAATTTCGTTGTCTGGAGGGCAGGTGATATGGCAGTCTCACAGCAATGCAGTTTAAAGGCTCTTAGTGAGCCTTTTAACTGCACGGCCGCTGAACTGCCAATGGATGTTCATGCACAGAATCGACCGAACAGTCCATGCCATGCAGGAACAGGGGTGCATTCACACAGGGAGGCACAACATATGCCCCCTCCATGCACCCCCATGCACAAGTGCAACAGAGAGCCCTTAAGAGCCTCCTTTGATTCCCGACTGCCAGCCTTTTCATGGTAATTCACTTCCATGAAAAGGCTGGCAGTGGTGAAACTCCCAGACCACTGTGGCAGTCCCAAAACGCTCTGACTGACATACTTGTAATAGAGCAGTTGGACCACTGGTGTGGCTCCCTGACCGCCACCTCACCTCCATTACCGGTTCGGTGATCCATCGTAATCAGGTCCTTAGTAAAGAACTGCTCTCAGCTTACTTGATTTTCCCCAAAAAGTGAAGATTTCAACTTTCAAGGGTGGCTGAAGCAGCAGAGATTACAGACAATGTATGAATGATGGTTCACTCCAAATCCAAATACAAAATGGCCAAGGCCTGCACAAAGCTGCCTTTACGACACGAACAGGCACTTGATACTGTATCTGTAGTGGCCTCACTCTCTATGTCACTTCCTCTGTGTAAATCTAAAGAAAAATAGTTTTGCTCTCAAAATCTACAAGAACAGGCTATTCAGGTAAACAAAATTAATTCAAAACGACTTTTAGATTTATTTTAGCAGTGTCTGCATTAAAGAAATACTAATCACATTGTCATTGGTGCATCAATCTCATTAATTCTGTGCTACTGCAATTGGATTTTTCTTCAAACTTACATTTTGTTTACACAAAAATAGTATAATCCCAGGCGTTATGTGTAATTTTTCCAATTCAAAATTCAAGGGATTTTGATAAAAAATATGGTAGCGTAAAAGGTCTTTACAAAGAGCCTACTCCTTCCAGATATCCAAGCACTTTCTATGCACACGTTCTTACCCAATCTCTCCACACACCCCTTCCCTTTTAGATAGGCAAGCCCCTAGTACAGACACTACACTGCCCTCTTCCTCCTACCCTTCATGGTACATTGAGCTGCCACTGCCTATGCCGGAATATCCTTTGTGGTTAGTTTGCTGCCCCTGTTCCCCTAATCCCTGCTCTCTGCTTTCTGAATATGTGCCCATTGATGTTGGTAGCACAAGTTATTGTTATAGTTAGCGCACATTTCACTGTACAGAAGCTATAACATTACTTTAACCTCAGTTTTTGTACAGTGAATTGCTGGGTTTTTCTATTGGAAGATATCATACCTGATGACAAAGTTTTTTTAACCTTTGTTTCACTAATTTTCTAGAGTTTCTGATTATATTCAGTCAGCACTCAAACTATGCATGGCAATTGGTCAAGTGAAGCAGGGTGTTGGCTTAGGCATACATACAGCTGGTGGCCAAATCACAGTAGACTTCTCTGCAAATTTCAACATGCTGATCCTGCCTACTACTTTCCGACCTTCTGTTCCCTGTCTGCATACCCCTTTTGCTACCCTCTTGCCTTCCATGGATAGTTTGCCCCTGCTCAAGCTGCCCCACCTTGAAAAGTCAGCTTTCTGCATTTGCCTTCACAGCCCTCCTGCCTGCTCCTCTTTCGTTCTCGGTGTGTCCCTGCATCTCCCTCATGTTCTTTGTGCTCAGCTTACTGCCCCTGCTCATGCCTGCTTACCCTTTGTGATCTGCCTGCTACCCCTGCTCCCTCCCACCTGCCCTACATTCCCTATGTACAATCCATTGCCCCCTCCCTCCTGTCCTGCATTATCTGTTGTGCTGCCACTGACCAGTTGGCCTGTCCACCATAGTCAGGGAGGTCCCTCTGACTGTGACACTCTGCTCTGCCATCTGTTCTCTGTGCAAGCCCCTGCTCTCTTTTTCCATGTTCTTTGTGCTTCTGCTGCCTATGTCAACCAGCCCTCCATGTACATCTTGCTGCCTCTACCTCCCTCCTTTGTCCCTCCTTTCTGTGTAAACATGTCCCTGCCCCCATTCCTCCAATCTGTAGTCAACTTGATGCCCCAGCTCAATGTCCATCTTCAGCTACCCTCCATTCTATATGTGTGTGCCCCACCCCCTTCTGTCCTCCTGTTCTCCCTCTGTGGTTCATTGTACTGTCCATGCTGCTCCTACTGCCTTGCTCCTGTCATCTATGGTCAGCTTGCTTCCCCTGTTCCCACACCCTCTGGCCTGCCCTCTGTTCTTCGAGTACATGCAGTCTTCTTCTGCCTGCTTTCTAGGGTCAGTTTGCTACTCCTGCCAATGCAGGCCTGCCTTCAGTGGTCAGATTGATGTCCCTAATCCTCTCCCTTCCATTGTACTCTGTTCTCCATGTATCCGTCCTTGTCTCTGTAGTCTGTTGTGTTGACCATGCCAGCCTGCCCTCTATGGCCAGCATTTGTTCCCTTCCCCCTCTTGTTTGCCCACTGTTCACCATATGCATCTTAAATTACATCGGCAATAGGAATTAAACTGGAATGGTAATGCTGCTGTTTTGCTCAGAATGTCAGATGTTCCTCACATAGCCAAGAAAGATAGTGTGAATTTTTAGAAACTGTGGTCTCATTTTCCATTCTGGAGTACCTTCTGTAACCTCTATGAGAAAATCATGAGATAAATCATGTTCTCTCAAACATGGGTGATAATATCCATGAAGAATATTAACACTTTTCAATGCATAAAATCACCTTAGAACACAGTATATTTCCTAAAATGAGTATGATAACACCAACAAATGGTTTATATTGTCATTCAACTCTGTTAACACCCTTTATATGTGCTCCTTTTAGTGACACTTTAAAAATATGCTTTCACTGTAATAAATGTTAATGTGTACTATGTGCCTAAGTTCTGCAACAGCTGCCACAACTTGTCCATGTTGTGGCCAGCCACTTAAGAAGAGATGCCCCCCCAACAAACTCATTGGTGTCAGGGTGTCCTCAGCTGTCCCCCTTAGATATTTGTTTATTTATTTTCAGGATACAGATACCTCCATTAGCTGCCACAACATATTGTTCAGGTTGTGGCCATCCATCAGGATTGGATAGTCCCCTTTACGATTGCCAATCAGAGCATGTCTGATACCAGTAGTCTAGATTCACATATTTTATGAATGAATGAAAAAACATTTGTAAAGCACATGATTACCCGTGGGCATCCCAGTGCTGTCTGTGGCACCACATGAGCATGGAACAGATTAAGGGAAAAGAAAAGTTTTCAGTTGTTTTCTGAAATTCAGATAGTTAGGTTCAAGCCGTATATGGTGAGGAAGGTGTTTCCAGAGCTTAGCCGAGTTATATGCAAACAGACGGACTCCAGTTTGTGATGGCTTGATCCTCTGGACTACGATTAGGCCTTTTTTTGTCAGATCTCAGTGCCCTGCTAGGTCGGTAGGGCTGAATCATAGAACGGATCATAGGCGTAATTCCGTTCATCTGCTTTTTGTGCATCACTTTCCAAATTTTCCTCCAGGAATTACCTTGATGGATCATCAGCAAACTTTCTAGAAAGTAGCTGACATGGATGAACTTTTTTTAAAGGTTTGGTGAAGATTCTGGAACGGCGCCTAATTTATTAGCAAACAAGAAATGTTCTTCCTATGGAAAGTCTAACCCAAATAGGTGCACAAGGACAACACTACTGTGTAGTATACATTTATTAGCCATGAGGGGCACAGGGTTGGATGCCTGCATCAGCCAGACCCTGCTACCAGCTTTATGGGACATGGCATTGGGTATAGGAATAAGATCTTATAAGATCTTACTTCACATTTGGAAAAAAAACTAGAAATTCAATGACAATGATAACAAACTAAGATTTTTAAAATGTATTTTTTATTATTTTTCAAGCAGGGAAACAGAAAAGGAACAATGTGTGGCCCGCTGATTACACATTTCCATTGTACCTCCACTTCAGGCTTTTCGTAGAATACAATTATACAGCTTGATGGTACATATGACATACAAGCTTTCAAGCATCCTCCGCACCTAGTGCATATAGTTCCTTTGATCGCAGATAACTCAATAGCAGCTTCTATATATCATTGGGTTGTGACTTCATCAGCAGTTCCTCAGCATATAGGAGAGTTTCTTTGCAGTTCACTAAGTCTTTTACCCATTGCTCAGGCTTAGGGGCAGTCTTGCTTTCCCAGTTCATCGCCATCCTCCTATTTGCTAAGAGCAGCGCAACATTTGTAAACCTGCCAATTTAGTAGAGGTGTGAGACCTGAAAGACACACATGCGGATTACATTGCATCTCTAAATTGATTATGGTCAGTAGTCTGTTGATCATCTCCTCCCAAAAGTGATGTACTTATCTCCCACGCCAAGAGCAAAAAATGTGCCCCTTGCAAACCACATCGTTTACATGTATCGCAGTCTCTAATACCATATTTGTGCAGTCTGCGTGGCGTATAGTATACCTGGTGAAGATATTTGAAGTGAATGATGTGTAGGTTACCACATTTAGCTTCAATATCTCTGTAACACGACAGCTGATCTCCAAGTCTTTCTGTGTGAGCTTTGGTTGCAGCTTCTCATTCCAACGATTCAGGCTACTAGATGTGTCAGTTACTGGCTCATCCCTTACTGCTCTATAAAGCTTGGTGATTATTTTGTGCCTTGTGGGGCTGACCAGTAGTGTCTGTAACAATTGCAGTTTCGTCAGCTCGTCGGGGAAGGAGTGATGGAGTGCCTGCACGGCCTCACAAAGATATGAAATGTGAAAATAAACAGAGATGTCTTATTTTGTAAATACTGGAGCTCCTCTGCAGTGAGAAATGTACCTTTAGGATAAAGATCCTGCATGGTCTCTATACCCGCTAGTGTTAAAGAACGCATAGACTGCAGGACTGCGGGACTGCGGCACCGGGGCGGCGTGGGTGCTGACTGATGCGCGCAAAGTGCTGGGAGCCCCCAACTGTCCTTCATTGCGTCGAAGGTGAGCCTCGCGGACCCCCGGAGGGATGGTGCCCACGGGGCGACGGTCCCGAGTGCTGGAGTCGAGGAGCCTGGAGAAGAAATCTGGAGTCTCTCGTCCTCTCACCAGCAGCCGAGCTCCACGTAAGGGGGAGATGCCGGGAAGTGCGCACCCACGTAAGAGCCATCGCTTTCCAGCGGGATGGCAAGACAACAACGGAGACAGCTCTTACGTGGCACAGTGAACACTGTACATGACGAGCTCTCTCCTCTTTCTGCCGACCTTTTGGACAGCGTTTTCCGGCTTTATGAGCCTAACACTCACGCGAAGCGCTCTGGGTTTGATGCTCAGCATCTTTGTCTCCCCATCCCCACAACATAGGAGACTTCCACATAATCAAAGGCAAGTGAATCTTTTTTCCCTCCTCCTACGCTGCCTTTCTTTTCTCTTTGGGATAGGTCCCGAAATTTAGTGGATAACTCTCCGTTTTTCTCCTTCTCTTTTTGTTTAGTTTATTTTTTATATACTTTTTTATATATCGTTCAGCTGGTATCAGGACTTTTGCTTACTTGTAATATACTTAAGCAATACTGGGCTTCATGGAACAAGATGGCCCTGTGTCTATCTGGTTGCAGATGGCCGCTTGTTTGGTCTTTTGTTTGTGTTCCCATTACTCAATTGCAACTGAAAGAGGACCATAGCCTCGTCAAAGACTAAACATAGGAATAGGACTCTCCTGTGATAGACACAAACAAAGGCATAAACACCTGGGTAACATATCTGACTAATGATTCATCCATCCTCCCATTACTATATAGAAACTGAAAGAGGACCACAGCCTTTACAACTAAACATAGGAATAGGACTCACAAGTCCTGGACAAAAACAAAGGACTACATACCTAGGCATGAAGTCATACTAATGATTCGGCCATTTTGGAATGTTCCCATTACACTCGCCCACCCTCCTTCTCCTCTCAATTTCCTACCTCACTATTCCACTATCATCATTATTCCCTTCTATATTGTTAAATCTTAATGTACAGATCTTATACGCCTTTATGCTTCTAATATTTAAAATCAAATTAAGCTTATTTGATTCGATTTGATCACTATCATCCCATCTAATTCCCTGACCCACACAACCTATCCCATGACGACCCTCGGCACCCACACTGCTATCTTTGTTCTACACGTAACATGGAACCCTTAGGCACACATACTTTCAATATCACTTACCCTCCACACCTCTAACAAAAAGCCTCTAAACTCTTCAAACATACCTTCCTAAAACTGCACCCTGAAACCCTCTTCACTGACCCCTACTTTTCTCAGCACAACGGCCACAACTGACATCATTTTCCACACCAAACACAGAGCCCGATGGCGTAAAGAATTCCTAACACTGCATTTGATCTCCTCCACTAGAAAATCCCCACATGGGCTAGCAATCACTATTGCACCATCACAGTTCTTCCAAGCTACTTCAACAATTACTATCTACAATATTGGCACTATCCTCATGCAATCCACGAATCACAATCTAAATTTACTAGAGAAGATCTTCCCCATCATTAAAGATCATGTATGCAATCCCCTTACCTCAACCCAACACTCTCCCTACCCAATCCACCCCTTCTACCAACACATATGTTGCCTCCCCAACATCCCCATCATGCACCCTCTGCCCACCTCAACCCCACCCTCCTCAGGTATCGCACCCACCCGCCCCTACCTCCCAGACTACCCTCTCCCCCTACACACCCCACCCCATTGTTATCTACCAACCCACAGCTCAACCCTCACGTCCCACCCAACCCCTTACGCCTCATCCACCAACACATTCAAACACACCCTGACCTCACCACACAGATCGAATGCTGGCACACACATCGACTTCCCTTCACACCGATCCAGAAAGCGTTGCCCCTCCTGACCTCTTTCCGCTCCCAGCTCCACCCACTACTGCAACTCACCATCAACAATCCTCCCTATCACCTGTGGTACCCGTACTAATTGTCCCTCCATCCATCCATACAACATCATCCACTACTCTACTTGGGCCCACCCAGGTTACGGCACTACCCCACTCATGCTTTACTCAATCACCCACTCCAACTATATCCACCCCTGATACCAGCATGGATGAACTATCACATACGTTTACCCTACACACAATGGAAAGGATCAGTCTCAATAGGATTATGTCTGAACTCCTACAAATCAAAGAACAACTCCTCACTGTCAAAAAGATGATTGCTAGACAACCAATGCACTTCGGATCGGCGTACACGACTAGATCAAGTTACCCCCTATTCACCTCTCACATACCCCCAAGCACAATTGCCGCTCAGGGAACTCCATCCTATCCCCCAATCTCCCTTCCCACCCCATCTGATGCACTAACCCATTCTCGGAGAATGATATTCGCTCCCTCCTACTCTCCTACAATCCCCTTCTCATATCCCCTAGCGCCGCGACACACACGATTAGGGCTATCACCTCTAATCCACACAGACCCGCCACTCACAACAATAGAGGAATCAGTGATAATAACCTTAGAAGAATCACACTCACACTTGATCCCACCCCTTCTCTCACGACACCCCTTCTCAAATGCACCCTCCTGAACTGTAGATCGGCCGCTAGACACACAGTGGATGTCGACGACCTCATCATCTCTCATGAGCTGGACTTGATTGTGCTAACAGAGACATGGCTAACTGAATCCTCCTCAACCCCTCCTCGACATTTTGGTACCACCTAACTATGACATCATCAGACTTGATAGAAGTGAAAAAATTGGGGGAGGAATAGCATGCATCCACAGGAGCACCATATCAGTAAATACAGTCATATCCCCCACATTCTCCTCTTGTGAATACATGTGCATCGACATCACCAGTAATGGTACACCATTTTGCTCCCTTCACATCATATATCATCCTCCTCATGATAACCTTACTTTCACTGAACACTTCATGGACATGGTCACAACAACCATCGAACGTCAAAACACCCAAATATTCCTAGACGACTTCATTCTCCATTGGAATGATAACGAGGACTCAATGGTCAACAGTCACAAAAACTTCATCTGCGCGCTTGACCTTGCCCAAATCTGCAACAGCCCGACACACAAAAAAGGTGCAACCCTGGACTTAATAATTTCCAAAAACAACTCCATTCAGCTTGACTCAATCCTCCCCTGCGATTGGTCAGACCACCACATCATTACTTTCTTCATCACGGAAACAGTGAAACTTAACGCAGCCCAATCCACTAAACCAAAGATTTGGGAAAGAGACTTGAAAAAACTCAAGCCCAACACTCTGCCCATTCACTCCCATAAACTACTCCAGCCTCCGGATGACCTCACCTCCGTAAATGACCTCACCAAACATTACCTTAATGCAATGGCTACGGTTATCAATGAAGCCGCTCCTCTGCAACTAAAGAGAGTTCCTTCTAAAAACTCCAAACCCTGGTTCAATGACCTGCTGATCGATGACAGACGCTCTCTTAGAGCTTCAGAACGTATCTGGAGATCAGTCCCATCTGCCCAACACCTGAAAATTCTAAGGGGTAAGCGAAAAGACTATTACAGAAAGATCAAACGCACTAAAGCCAAATTTTTCTCTCACCAACTAGATCAAGCAAGAAATCGACCCCAAAAATTGTTTGAATTAATCAAATCACAATCTAGAGATGAACCTAAACAACTACAAGATACCTCAGGCACGACGAATTCTCTTCTTTCTTTAACCTAAAAACAAAAAACATCAATAGGGATCTTCTCAATGACCTCACAGTCCTATAGTCTTGCCCTCTTTTAACAATCCCTCCCTCTCCTCAAACTCCGCCACAACAAACATCCTCAAAACTTCAACTAACAAATGAGGAACCTGGTCCTCCTTCAACTCATACACTGAAGAAGCTGTAGGCAAGATTCTTAGCACCCTCAAGCCGGCCAATCATACCACCGATCCTCTCCCTGCTAACTCAGTTAAAGATCTAACCCCTCTGATCCTGCCACTCTGGACCAGGATCATTAATAGCTCTCTAGATCAAGGCTGCATCCCAGACATCCTCAAAATTGGTCATGTCACACCCATCCTAAACAAAAACACAGCTGACCCTATTGACCTTAACAACTATCGCCCTATTTCGAACAGCCCTACCCTAGCCAAACTCTTGGAAAAATGTGTTCTCCAACAATTGACAAAACACATTGACCTCTTCGACGTCCTTGACAATCACCATTCTGGCTTTAGAGCAGGGCTCAGCACCGAAACAGCCATGACTTACATTATCGACGATGCATTACAAATACCTCACCAGAATCGATCATGCCTACTCATCTTGCTAGATCTCTCCTCTGCCTTCGATACGGTCAAACACGAGAACCTGATTGAACTGCTGAACCTCAGAATGGTTCTGTCAGGCTCAGTGCTCAATTGATTGACCTCCTATCTTCTTAACCGGACCCAAAAACTCAAGGTCAATAACTCCTTCTCCAAACCTGTACCACTAACTCTTGGAGTCCCACAAGGGTCCGCACTATCCCCTACACTATTCAATCTATTCATGGAACATCTTACTGTCTTGCTGCAAGCATCCAACGTCCAATTTCACATGTATGCAGATGATACACAACTCTATCTGAAGTTTCATACTCCTGAAGATGTCAAACTACTCAACCAAACGCTGTTGAACACCCAAACATGGCTAACTGAGAACCATCTCAAGTTTAACACCCTCAAAACTGAATTCCTACTTATAGCTCCACCCTCCAAAATTCCCCTTCTACAGGATTGGTTCAAACACCTCACTGCATTCAACGTGCAACCAACAATCATTGACTCAGCTAAATCTCTGTGTATAACCCTTGATGGCAACCTCAACGTGCATAAACACATTGCCAACGCAACAAAAGGAGCACATTTCCAGATTAACATTGTAAGGAAACTTAAACCCTTCCTACCAAAAAACGACTTCAAGACGGCAGTTCAAGCTCTAGTAATACCCAGGATCAAATACGGAAGTGTCTCTCTTTGTGGTTTCCCCAAAGCTACAACAGCACCACTAAGAACCACCATCAACGCGGCAGCCAGGCTCATCACGACTAAAAAAAAGGTCCCACATCTCCCCTGACCTAAAAGCATTGAACTGGCTACCATAGGAAGCCAGAATTCACCTAAAAATAGCATGCTTGACCCACAAAGCCATTCACCTTAAAGCACCCAGCTATCTATCTCGGAAACTGTCTATCTCTGGGGACAAGAGATCCACAAGAAGTGCAGAAAGCCTATTACTGAAACCACACAGATTTAATAAGGTGAAAACTTATAAAAGCTCCTTCTCAGGGATGGCTCCTAGGATTTGGAACGCACTACCCCCAGAAACCAGACTTACCACATCTACTGCACTGTTCAAAAATGAAGTAGAGGCGATTCTCATGGAAAAAATCACATGAGCTTCACTGAACGACATGACTTATATAGATGCAAACAGACAATCTACATGACACTTAGGCTCTCTCTGCCCGCACCTTTCTCTGTCTCCTATTATGCACAATGTAGGATTCAGTTTTGATCTACCTCTCTCACTTGTTGGATTTTTGCACACTATGTACACACATATTTATATT
Source organism: Lissotriton vulgaris (assembly GCF_964263255.1). Classification (NCBI taxonomy): domain Eukaryota; kingdom Metazoa; phylum Chordata; class Amphibia; order Caudata; family Salamandridae; genus Lissotriton; species Lissotriton vulgaris. The sequence goes on along the minus strand of NC_141695.1, from coordinate 1,543,001,107 downwards.
TTGTATTATGTTGAATAACTCTCACTGCTTGATATATATTGGTATTTGTATTGTGTTGTATAATTTTCACTGCTTGTAAAGCGCTCTGATATCCGCAAGGGTCTGGTTTGCGCTCTATAAAAGTTTCAAAATAAATAAATAGCCTCAGCTTCCTGTGTGACCAAGAGTGCAGCATGGTGTGCTATTAGGAGCATGGGGGTCTATAACGGGAGCTTTGCTGCCGACTGCCATATAGACTGCCAGGTTGCAACAGTATAGTCTATAGTGTTAATTTTATTTTTAGGTGTACCCCTTTTGATATGTGATATATTGCTGCTCGGCGGGATCGGATGGGCATCGGATCCCCATCTTTTACCGCTATAGGAATTAAACCAATAATGTCAATATTGCGCTTGAGCACATAAATAAATAAATAAATAATAGAGATGCACATTGAATCCACCTTGCAATAATCTATAATAAGCGTATCCCAGGCTACACGAGGCTGCTTCCCACCCCACACCAACTTCACTACCCGAGACCGTACATTCTTAAAAAACTGTCTAGATAATTTTATGGGGATTTACTAAACAAGTACAGAAACTTTGGCAGGACAATCATCTTGACAAGAGCTATAAGGTCGGCAAGTGACAATGGTAGTCCTATTCATCTGGAAACCTGGTTTTCCAGCGCAACGTAAGCAGCACCGTAGTACTCCCTTATCATTGTTTCGGGGTCTCGGTGAATCCATACTCCTAGGTATTTTACTGGATAGATGGATCATTCAAGGGGTGTTGTACATTTAGTTAGGGGTACTATGATCAATTTACTGCAGTTTACACTGAGCCCCAAAATTCGCCCAAACCTGATGTATTCTCTTAATATTGGAGATAGGTACTTTTGTGGTTCTCTGACATAAAGCACCATGTTGTCAGCATATAACGATATGCCAACAGGCCTATGTGTGAATCTGAGTGCTGATTCACACTGACGTTGCCTTACAACACAGGCAAGTGGCTCGAGCATCAATTTGAAGAGGAGCGGCGAGAGAGGGGGACCCTTGTCCCGCCCCTCTACAAATCTGCACTGGCTCAGAGGTAAGTCCCACTATTCGGATCCGTGCCGTGGGTGCAGCGTATATTATTCGCACCAATCTACAGAAGTAGTCAATGGAGTTGAATGCTTTGGCCGCATCCAATAGCACCGCATTGGCCTGAAGGTCCGAATTTATTAAATGATACATGGCGAAAATTGTGTGTATATTGTGCAACGTGGACCTCTCTGGTATGAACCCAGATTGGTCCATTTGGAGCAAGTTCTGCATCAGCGGTTGGAGTCTGATTGCCAGCATCTTTGGCATTGTTATTTATGAGAGAAAGCAGGTGGTATGATTCACATTCAAATGGGGTTTTATCCTTCTTCAGGAGTGTGGTTAACAGAGCCTCCCTGAGCGACGGTGGCAGTATACCCGATTCACAAGCTTCCTCATACATTTCAAGCATATATGGTATTAACTCATCCACATATTCCTTATAAAATTCATTTTTGAGTCCATCAGGTCCCGGTGCTTTTTTATCTGGGAGAGCTTTAATTGCCTTGCGTATGTCAGCCAACATTTGACACAGATAGTCCAGTTGTCTGCTGGACAACCAAGCCAGTGAAACATCTGTCAGGTAGGGCCCACATTGCCTCAAGAGGTATTTAAGTATGCATAAAACCCCTGAATTTGTGCACCAATTGCCTTTGAATCATAATGATCTATTCAAGACTCATCAGATATCTTTGTGATAGTGTGCTGCTCAGCCCTCCGCTTAATTTTGACTACATAATTATTGCAGGCCTTCCACCTTCTCCATATGCACACACAACATGCCTCTTCGACAGATAGTGCACCTCCCCTTCCTCCAACTCGTTATATTCTAGAACTACATTTTTAATTGTAGCTAGTGTAGCGTCGCTCAGGAAAGCTTCATGTTCCTGCTCTGGTTGTTTAACCATTGCTTCGACCTTTGAGAGTTGCCCACGAATGTCTTTTAGTATACCTGCACTCGTGCTGATACACCTTCCCCATATAGTGTACTTAAAAGCCTCCCAAAGCATGGCGGCTGTGCTAACCGACCCTTTACTTATGCTAAAATACTGCAAATCGGTCTCTCTAATCGCAGCTTTGTACGTGGGTCCTGCAGTACCTCCGCCCTAAATCTCCACGTGAACTGACTGGGCACACATATCGGAATGCGCTGAGTTAACTTGACTGTATTATGATCTGACAGGGTTCTGGGTAGGCTATATATGCCTGATGCCCATTCATTCAAACCCTCACTTAACAGCCTATAGTCCAACCGTGACCAGCTTCAGTATGCCGATGATATGTGTGTACCTTCTAATTTGTCTGTATTTCGGAACCCCCACGCATCAACCAGTCCTAACTCAGTCATCCCAATTCTAAAAATGTGGGCTGCTTGAGTGGAGTGTCCACCCTGTTGGTTCGATTTGTCTTTGCAATGATCCAGGTGTGTGTTTAGATCACTACCCCATATAATTTCAGCTTTAGGCCATTCACCCATCAATCAATCAATCAGTGACACTTATAAAGCGCGCTACACACCCGTAGGGTCTCAAGGCGCTGGGGGGGGGGAGCCGCTATTGCTCGAACAGCCAGGTCTTCAGCTTCTTCCTGAAGGAGAGGTGGTCTTGGGTCAGGCGCAGGTCGGTCGGGAGGGAGTTCCAGGTCTTGGCGGCCAGGTAGGAGAAGGACCTTCCTCCTGTAGTCGCTCTTCGGATGCGGGGGACGGCGGCGAGGGCGTGGTTGGCTGATCGGAGGTGGCGTTTGGGAGCGTAGAAGTTGACTCGGCTGTTGAGGTAGCTCGGGCCTTGGTCGTGTAGGGCTTTGTGTGCGTGGGTGAGGAGGCGGAAGGTGATTCTTTTGTTGACGGGGAGCCAGTGAAGGTCTCTCAGATGTCCGGAGATGTGGCTGGTTCGTGGGATGTCGAGGATGAGTCTGGCTGAGGCGTTCTGGATCCGCTGGAGTCTCTTCTGGAGCTTGGCGGTGGTACCGGCGTAGAGGGCGTTGCCGTAGTCCAGTCGGCTGGTGACGAGGGCCTGGGTGACGGTCTTCCTGGTCTCGGTGGGGATCCACCAGAAGATCTTCCGTAGCATGCGTAGGATGTTGAAGCATGCCGAGGAGACGTTGTTGACTTGCCTGGTCATGGAGAGGGAGGAGTCCAGGATGAAGCCCAGGTTGCGTGCATGGTCTGTCGGTTTGGGTGCGGTGCCCAGGGCGGGAGGCCACCAGGAGTCGTCCCAGGCGGAGGGAGAGGAGCCCAGGATGAGGACCTCCGTCTTGTCCGAGTTCAGTTTCAGGCCGCTGGTCGTCATCCACTCGGCTACCTCTTTCATCCCTTCGTGCAGGTTGGCTCTGGCGGTGGCGGGGTCGTTGGTCAGGGAGAGGATCAGCTGGGTGTCGTCGGCGTAGGAGATTATGCTGAGGTTGTGTTTGCGTACGATGGCCGCGAGGGGGCTCATGTAGACGTTGAAGAGGGTGGGGCTCAGAGATGATCCTTGGGGGACGCCGCAGATGACTTCGGTGGCCTCTGACTTGTACGGTGGTAGGCGGACTCTCTGTGTTCTCCCGTCGAGGAAGGAGATGATCCATTCCAGCGCCTTGTCCTGGATTCCGACGTTGCTGAGGCGCCGTACTAGGGTGCGGTGGCAGACCGTGTCGAATGCCGCAGAGAGGTCTAGGAGGATGAGGGCCGCTGTTTCTCCGTTGTTCATCAGGGCTCGGATGTCATCGGTGGCGGCGATGAGGGCGGTCTCGGTGCTGTGGTTGGCTCGGAAGCCGGACTGTGAGGGGTCGAGGGATCCGTTCGTCTCGAGGAAAGCGGCCATCTGCTTGTTGACGGTCTTCTCGATGACTTTGGCTGGAAACGGGAGGAGCGAGATGGGGCGGTAATTCTTGAGGTCGGTGGGGTCCGCTGTTGGTTTCTTGAGTAGAGCGCTGAGTTCGGCGTGTTTCCAGCTCTCGGGGAAGATGGTGGTGTCGAAGGATGTGTTGATGATGTCTCGCAGGTGGGGTGCGATGACAGCGTCGGCCTTGTTGAAGACGTGGTGAGGGCAGGGGTCTGTCGGTGATCCGGAGTGGATGGAGTTCATCGTGCGGATGGTGTCTTCGGTGCTGATCGGGGTCCAGGCGTGGAGGGTGGTGGTGGGGGGTGGTTGTTCGGTCATGGTGTGCGTTGGTTGGTTGTTGAAGCTGTTGTGTATGTCCGCGATCTTGTTGTGGAAGTATGAAGCCAGGGAGTTGCAGAGGTCTTGCGATGGGGTGATGTCGTTGTTTCCTGCGCTGGGGTTGGAAAGCTCTTTGACGATGTTGAAGAGTTCCTTGCAGTTGTGTGCGTTGTTGTCCAACCAGTCCTTGAATGCTGTTTTCTTGGCGGCGCAGATCAGCTGGTGGTGTTTCCGGGTGGCAAGTTTGAAGGAGGTCCTGTTGTCCGGTGTCGGTTCCCTTCTCCAGACTTTCTCGAGGGCTCGGCAGTTCTTCTTGGAGCTCTTGAGTTCGTCGGTGAACCATGGGGCTTTCTTGCTGCCGGGTCTGCTGGGCGGGGTCCTCAGTGGGGCGAGTTCGTCCGCGCAGTTGCTGATCCACTTCGTGAGGTTGTCGGCGGCCTGGCTGGGGTTCGCTGAGCTGGCAGGAGGGTGCTGGCTCAGGGAGGTGGCGAGCTGGTCTGCTGTGATCTTGTTCCAGCTTCTGCGGGCGGCCTGTTGCTGGTGGTGGTGGGTCGTTGTTTTCTTGAAGGTGAAGTGGACGCAGCTGTGGTCCGTCCATTGAAGCTCTGTGGCGTGGCTGAAGTCGATGTCCTTGCTGGATGAGAAGACAGCGTCGAGTGTGTGTCCGGCGAGGTGGGTGGGGGTGGACACCAGTTGCTTGAGTCCCAGGTTGGCGAGGTTGTCGAGCAGGGTGCTGGTGTTGCGGTCGTTGTTGTTCTCCAGATGGAAGTTGAGGTCTCCCAGGAGGATGTAGTCAGCGGAGGGGAGGGCATGTGGGCTGACGAAGTCGGCGATGTCCTCGCTGAATTGTGTGCGTGATCCAGGGGGTCGGTAGATCAGGGTGCCTCTGAGGGTGGTGTTCGGGTTGGTGTGGATCTGGAAATGCAGGTGTTCGGCGGTGGTCAGGGAGTTGTCGGTGCTGGTCGTGAGACGGATGGTGCTCCTGTGGATGATGGCGATGCCTCTTCCCATCTGGTTGGCGTTTCGGTCCCTCCGGACGATCTTGTAGCCCTCTGGGATGGCGATGGCGATGTCGGGAGCTGAAGAGGCGTTCATCCAGGTCTCCGTGAGGAAGGCAACGTCTGGAGCTGTGGTGTCGAGGAGGTTCCAGAGTTCGATGGCATGTCTGTGGACGGAGCGGGTGTTGAGCAGGATGCACTTGAGGTGGGTGCTGCTGGTGTTCGGCTTGGTGGGTGCTGGTGCGAGGCAGGTCCGGATGCAGGTGAACTTGCAGGCGTGGCAGCTGAAGGGTCCGTGGGTACGTCGTGGAGAGGCTTGATGGCATTCTGGGAGTCGGCCGGTGTTGAGAGCGGTGAGGGTGGCGGCGGAGTACGTCAGGCGGGTCGGTCGGGGTCTTCGTGGGCCAGGGGTCCTGGCACTGGGCACGGTCCAGGCGTAGACGGGCTTACCTTTGGCGCGCCTTCGGCGCACAATCGGCGCGCCCGCTGCGCGTGACCGCTGCGCGTTCGCACGGTTGCCATTTAAGGCGAAGTGCGCGGGTGGGCGGAGCAGCTGGGAGGCGGGAGCGGGGAGGGTACAGAATAGAAAAAGGGGCGGGGAAAAGCGGCGGTGGCGGGAAGGGAGGGCGGAGGGCGGCGAGGTAGGCGGACAACAAGGAAGGAAACCACAACACGGGGGAAATAGAAATTAAACAGAACGGGCACAAATTCTCAACAAAACATGGAAAACAAGGAAAAAACCAAAGTTATATAAAACAGGCACAAATGTTAGACAAAACAAGGGCAAAAACAACCGCAGCGGCGCCCGCCGGCAATCGGCAAAACGAGGCAGCAGCGAGGCAGAGGGCAGGCAAGGGGCACACGCAGCAGCTGGTGGCCGTGCGGCGCGGGGGTGTCCCACAAGTGGGACATCACATTCAATATACTTTCAAAAAAACTCGGTTCATCCATGTTGGGCCCGTGTACATTTACCAGGGTGACCAGCATCCCTGCTAGTTTGCCGTGAGAAATCGTATATCTCCAGCCATCATCACAGCAGTTTTGATATACTGAGAAGGGGATGCCATTTTTTATAAGAGTGAGAACCCCTTTGCATAGGACAAATACGAAGAGGCCAAGCGATAACCAGCCCAGGGTGTACCCACCCTGGCCTCAGTGTGCTTGATTAAGTGAGTCTCCTGGAAGAGGGCCACCTTGATGTCATGCCTATCTAGGTGAGCCATAACTTGTCGCATTTTTATGGGGGACTTCAGTCCTTGCACATTCCATGTCACACAGAAGATTGTCACAGTGTCTTATCCACCTTACCCGCCATCTAGTGTGTAATCTATTGCAAGTGCAGGTATAGGAGAGGCATCATGCAGGGCGAATGTACAGTGTACCAGTGAGCAACATAAAACAATCCTACTCACCCAACCCACCCCCTATCCCATCCCACCCACAACAGCATCCCAATCTTGCTGGAGACAGAATTCCCAATATCACAAAACCCCAAAACCTAAACAGTACTTATCAAAGAGGGGATCTCCCGCTGGAGGTTGTCAGGAGCCCAATCAGCCTCCACACTGAAGGTGGCCAGGCAAAGCGACCACTTCCATATTGCCTAAGCTATTGATTCTCCCCATGTGCATCTTCTCGTAGTGAGACACCTCACTAATAATATATCTTCAGTAGACAATCAGTCTGAGTTCTCAGCATTTAATGTTCAGCGAGCACACTGTGTTTTTTTTTTTAACCTTTTTAAGAAAGTCCTGCACTGCTTTAGGGGAGTTATCTATTTTTTGATTTGTAGATTTTTTAATAAATTCATAAAATTGAAAGAAATAGGGGCAAAGAACCTGGTAGCATCAACCGACAAACTCAGAGTGATTTGAAAGGGCATAGATAATAAGGCCCTACTTGCCCGCACTATAAAATCCTATCCCCTATTAGTGGAGACGTGTTTGTCTAGTAGATGCTCAGGTGTAGAGATCGTCCAGGCTTTTTCCGGGTTATGTGCTGGCATTAAACACGAGATCTCTAAACCTGTCACGAACCTGAGTAAAAACCCTAGATGGTTCGACGGCACCTGTTCCCCGGCTAACAGAGCACTTCGTGAAGCATTAGCTGGTGAACCTAGGGACATGAATTTAGTTAGATTATTGAGAGAGCGCTATAAGAAAGCAGCTAAATTACGCTCAGAAGAGGTACTGAAGGAACAGTGGGACTCCCTCGCCTGAGCTGCCGCTCTCAAAGACGTAACTGGGTTCTGGAGTGAGGTTAAAGCTATGAGGTCTATGGGATTAAACATCATTCCCCTAAACTGCAATATAGCTAGTAAGTCATGGGAGGAGCATTTCTCAAGAATATACACAGCTCCCACAACGACCATTGACAGTCATCCCCCAGTTACTAAGGTTGCCATATCAATAACTGAAATTGAAGACTCCATACTTCAAAGCGCTGGGAATAAAGCCCCAGGTTCTGATGGTTTGTCAATTGACCTCATCAAATCTGAACCCGACTTCTGGTCCCCTCTTTTATGTAATGTTTTTAATAATCTGACCAACACCCCAATTCCAAAAACTTGGTCAACCAGTATAATTGTGCCCATTTTTAAGAAGGGTGACACCCTAGTTGCTATCGCCTAATATCTCTGATAGATAATACAGTGAAGATCTTGGGCAGGGTTGTTTTTAATAAGATTAGGAATTGGGCAGAGGAGAATCAAATTTTAAATTGTTGTTTGCTGGGTTTTAGGAGTAACGTTGGAACTGTTGAACAGTGTCTAAATTTAAATCTTATATTGGGCAAATATACCATAGCTAAAAAAGTTCCATTATATTTGGGTTTTATGGATTTAACATCAGCCTTTGATTTTGTTAACCGATCACGATTATGTGAGATTCTTTTAAAGTATGGGTTGGATGATGCACTTGTTCATTTTTTGGCATATTTGCACAGAGACCTGAAAGCACGGGTGAGGATAAACGATGAAGGAGAGGTCTCCAGGGATATTTTTATTGGTAGAGGGGTTAGACAAGGTTGTGTCTTAGCCCTTCTACTTCTTTATATAAATGAACTAATCAATTCCCTGTCCAAACTGACATGTAACGTACCCAAAATTAATGGTAAACTTTTCCTGTATTTTTATATGCGGACGATTCAGTCCTTATGGGCCGCACACCAAAAGCACCTCGCACTTTTATTACGGGTTTTGTATCTTTTATGGCAGATTTGGACCTTGGCACTAATTTTAAAAAATCATATATAATGTCCTGTGGGCCAAAAAAGCATCGCATTTAGCACATAATGTGGGGAAATGATTCATTAAAAAGCACTAGCACTTTCCCTTATTTGGGTTTAGTTTTCTCAGACTCAGGATCATGGCAAACACATGTAGCCCATGGTAGAAATAAACTTGGCAAGGCAGTTAACTCTATTATCAGCCTGCGATAGCCTACTTATATATGCCATAAAGAATTACATTTACATTACGTGGAAGATTTTATTAAATCCCGACCAGCATTATTCTGGCTCAAGATATGGCGAAACCCAGCTGCAATTTTAACTCAAGAGATAATTGTAGATTGTCTTAAATGTGTTAGGGGTAGCTGTATACCTTGGCTCGGTGCAGTACAAAATAGACTAGCCAGCGTGAATCTGGAGCATGCCTTTCATCGCCCCTTATCTGCAGACGATATTAATCTAAAAACAGTGAGAGGGGCATTGTATGACTTTTACCGCAAGGAAAGAGGAAACATTGAGCTCTGCAAACCATCAATGATCAGATATATCCCTATCTTGGTGTCATCAAGCAAAGAATATAATATGCCACAGATCTATCTCAGGAAAAATATCGGGAGATGGAATAGGAGTTTGCTTTTCCGTCTTAGGGTTAACAGCATAAAATATTCACTTTGTTTCCCGATTGGTTTTAATAATAATCTGGAGGAGTTGTGCTATCCATGTGGCATCGGTTGCAAACAAACACTGTTACATTTTTTGTTTTTTTGCAAATTTTATGTGAGATACACCGAACAATATTTAATCCCTTATTTTAAGGCATTTGCAATTATTGATTATTCTTTGGCATATCAGGAAATACTGCAGCTAGGATGTGATGATAAGATTTTTAGAGTAAGTTTATTTTTGCAAGCTGTGATATGTTCACAAGCCTCTATAAACATACCTTAAAATATGTTATATATCTGCAATTGCTCTCTTAACAAATTTTATAGTATACTGCTGCTTTTTGCGCATGTAATACCTGTTTAAGAGGATTTAACAAATATGCAACTGCCTACTTTGTACTTAGTCCGAAGTTTACATCTGCCTATTTTGCACTGAGTTCAAAGTTTACAACTTGCGATTTTGCACAATGATGCTGCTAGTTTTCATGTCCGCTACATGTTTATATAGTATTCTATTTGCATTTTATTGCTATCCTTTGCACATTGGTTTTATGCTACCTATTGATTGTTAGACTTGACTTACCCAACCCTATTTTTATTACTTTTTAATGTACTTTGTTACTTGATGATTGTATATTTTGTGTCCTATTGGCGGTGATGACTGTACCTTTATCGATATTTTATATCCGAATGAAGACCATTTGACTTGATATTTGACTAGGCATACTCACCCACAATCCGAGCACGCTCTGGAAGCAGATTTGCCATCATCCGGGGCACAATGCTGTTCCTAAGGATGTACGAGTCATGGGTTGAGCCAGGAAATCTTTCACACACATGTGATATGGTCATCTCTGCAAGGCACACCAGCTGCACATTGATCAGGTGATAATATTTACGGTTCCTAAAAATGTGCTCACTCGCCTGTTGTGGCACCAAACCAACATGGGTGCAATCAATGGCACCCACAACATGGGGGATGTGACCAAGGGGATAGAAGTCACCCTTCACTCCGTCTAATTCTGCACCCCTGGGGAAATGTATGTATCTATCCTTATATATCATCATGGCTGCAAGAACATCCCTCAGCACCAGGCTGAACATGGGTTGCGACATCCCGGCTGTGCTGGCCACGGTCTCCTGGAAGGAACCAGTTGCAAAAAAATGGAGGGCTGCCATTACTTTGTACGTTGGTGTGAATGCTGTTGGGTAGAGGCGACGAGGCTGCAGGTGGGGCTCCAACAGATCACAAAGGGTCTTCAGTGTTGGTCTGTCGAGGTGGAATGTGGGAGGATTGCAACATCCTTCATGTCCTCCAGCAGTGTCAGGTTACGTATGAGATTAGGCCTCCTTCTAGTTGAGATGAAAATGGACACATGTCAAGGACAACCATCATGAGATGGCCACAGCACATCCCATTAAGGATGTCATGGAAAATCAAAGACTGCCATGAGCAATGTGTGGCACTCCCGGTTCCATTGTTGGACATTTGAGACACACAGAGGGCACACCTCTCCATTTACCATATACAAGTGCCGCAAACAACACATAGGTCAATGTGAATGCACACATACTGAACCCCATATTTCACATGTGCATGCCTTGTAGCGTAACATCCACCAATGTGTGTAAAAAGAACATGACTGTCTCATACCCATCTGCTGTACCTGTCACACCTCAATGCATCATGTAAGCTTGGCACACATTCCACAACACAATGACCACAGTAGGCAGCAAACTATCAGTTGTGTGCATGACCATATACAAAAGCACAAGTAAGTAACAACACCATACAGTGAGACAAGCCTTGCCAAGGTCAGCACTGACCCACAACCCATTGTTTGATTACACATTGTTGAGTCCACCTTAACACTGTCAAGCATCATCAACCATCTAATGCATAAGTGACATGGCAGGGAACACAGACCAATGTATGTCAGACATAACCAACCATGGCACGTGCGTCCACCCGTGGATCATATCAAATAATGGCATTGGGTCTACAATGATGTGCCCTTAACCATGTTGCTGCTGTGTATTGATGCAGTGTTCACAATGGACATTGCCATTGCATGTGCTGCAAATTGTGGTGGCTACCGCCTGGCCACAGCGGTGTGACACCAGCACCACCCCCTTCACAAGTGCGGTAGCCATTGGCATGGAGACATGGGTGGATGGCAGTGGGCATGCTCTGCCACCCAAATCGCGGTAGCTACCGCCTGGCCCCGGTGGTGTGACACCGGCACCACCCCCTTCACAAGTGCGGTAGTCATTGGCATGGAGACATGGGTGGATGGCGGTGGGCATGCTCCACCACCCAAATCGAGGTAGCTAACGCCTGGCCACAGCGGTGTGACACCGCCATGGGGCATTGCCTACAGCCAATGGGAGCGATGATTGAGGTGGCATGATACAGTTTTGAAAATCGCGGAAGGCGTGCTCCGCCACTGCGGAGGCGGTCATTGGATGCTTTTGAAAGATGCACCTTCGCGGTAGCGCAACCCGGGTCCCTGCAGTGCATCACCGCAAGATCAATGCCTACAGCCAAAGGAGCGATGATTGCAGTGGCATGATGCAGTTTTGAAAATCGCGAAAGGCGTGCTCCGCCACCGCGGAGGCGGTCATTGGATGCTTTTGAAAGAGGCAGACCTGGACAACCAATTGTTGCAGCCTGGCACCTGAGAAACAACAAAAAAGTCAGGAACCCGCAGTGATGGGTCCAGAGACCTAGTTTGTGTGTATGGTGTACTGCGTAATTCTGTCAGTATTTACCATGAGAAAGAAAAATTTCTTTCTAGAGTCCCTCAATCACCAGGGTTTCCCTACGGTGACATGCTTCATCATTGGGGCCATCCCAGTTCTCTACGAAAAGGGGCGTGCTGCGACTAGCGAACTATGCAGGAGCACTTTTTTGTGAAGGGGCTATGTGTGGTGCAAAAGTGTTGTGGTGGTGGAGTGGTTGTGTGTTAAAAATACCGTGCTAGTGGGCCTCAACAATTTATTCTGCTCCTAGTTTGGTATGTGCTAAAATGGGGTAACACTGTCATCTAACCTTAAATTGGGCTAGATCAGTGTCTTGTGGTCAACATGTTTAAAGCTCCCCAAGCTTTTCATCAGGACCATACAGGGTCCAGCCCTGTATATTCCACTCCTATGTTTAAATAAATAGGATTGATTAAACTATTGCGCTGTTAATTATAAACATGCGTTTTTATACATACGAAATTGTATATCATTGGCGTATCTGTAAAAGAGAATGACACTGGTTAGTGGCAAACATCCCCCTCACAGAGCAGGGGGATCACACATGCAATCTCACATTTGTCTAGGGCGTGAGTGAGCCTTATACACCATATTGGTGCATGCAGGCTTTCAAATCCAGTGCAAAGATAAAAATAAAGTGAAAAAACGTGGTTGTCGTGAATTCACTCATATAAATAACACAGGACTTGATGTGACTATAGACAAGACACACAACATATATACACATACAGTTTTGTCATGGCAGGAGGTATATTTACATGTATTGGTGCTAAATTGCACTTCATGGTCTCAGGCGAGGGCGGGATCACCTCGTGGAAACATTGCTGTAGGGTTTTAAAAGAATAATTAAAGTAGCGTTTCTTTCAGAGACAACGCGTTTTTAAATTAGCCAAGTCTGAACCCTCTTTGCGATCAATATAGCAGGGGGGACATTTCCACTGCTCACAGAGACTGCTGCCTGGGACCCTCTCCTGCTGCTGCCTCAAGAGACGGCTGCCTGGGACACTCTCCTGCTACCGCCTCAAGTGGATGCTGCCTGGGACCCTCTCCTGCTGCTGCCTCAGAGACTGCTGCCTGGGACCCTTTCCTGCTGCTGCCTCAAGACAAGCTGCCTGGGACCCTCTCCTGCTGCTGCCTCAAGAGACTGCTGCCTGGGACCCTTTCCTGCTGCTGCCTCAAGTGACTGCTGACTGGGACCCTCTCCTGCTGCTGCTTCAAGAGACTGCTGCCTGGGACCATCTCCTGCTGCTGCCTGAAGTGACTGCTGCCTGGGACCCTCTCCTGCTGCTGCCTCAAGAGAATGCTGCCTGGGACCCCTCACCACTCACTTCCACCACAGGTGTTCCATGTCAACAGGGATGGCAAGGACAGAAAAAATCAGTGCCAGTCCATTCACAAGCAAGGAGCTGGAGGTCCTTGTGGACGAGGTGCTGGCACAGTGCCCAAGGCTGTATGGTGGCCCCAATGTAGTGGTAAGTCATCGTAGAGGGAGATGTAGGTCAAGGGGGGCCGACATGTAGTTGTGCTGCTGCAGTAAATGCCTGAGGGTGTGGGATTGTGTCATACACTGACAAACAGGCTGTCTCCTGGGCGAGGGAGTGTGTGTGTCCCAATGTCACCGTTTTACCTGCCTGCAGTTGTATGTATGAGTGGAGTGTGTTACATTGTCAGCCATACAGAGCCACAGGATGTTGGACATGCAGGTGCCAGGACAGTACTTTCTTGGTTGATTGTCTCTGTGTGCCCCTGTTGTCCGACTCAGTATGAACCTAGAGACTATGCCCAGTGCGCACCCACCAAGAAGAGATCACATCACTGCACTTACTGGGGCCTTCCTCTTGTTCATTCACACCGAAATGAAGATATGCACCATTTAGGAACTGTATAATTGCACACAACCACACTTGTGTTGGTGGCTATTTTGTTGGTGAGCCAATGTGCCCGAGGCAACACACATTACAAACGCATATGTTCACAGGACATGCTCATTGAATGCTGCCCAGTCATGCATACCGTGATTCTACACCCAGACACAGGTAGATATGTGAAGTATGTAGTGGCCAGACAAGCAAGGGACAGGAGATGTGTTCAAGCCACTGAGTGCAGTCATCCTGCATGTGTGTGAGATTATAAAGGACCCTGTACGCCCTCATGAATGCATGCAATCACATCTGTTTGGTCCACGCAGAGTGCCCTTGTGAGGTGTCCCCCAGTTTGGGATGGATAGAGATTACAATTGGTCATGAGTCTGTGTCTTGCTACTGTACTGATAGATGTTGGTACATGACACTGTGTCACTGATCATTTCCCCTTCTTTTCTCCCATACCTGCAGCTCAAGGTACACCAGCGTAAGGCGTTTGGAGGGCATTGCAGCAAAGGTGCGAACCCTGGGGGTATCTAACCGACGATGCACCCACTGCCACAAGAGGTGGGATGACATAAACAGGCTGGCAAAGAACGTGGCAGAGATGACATTGGGGCTGCTACTACTCACTGGGCGTTTGGCACAGCACACCATGACACCACTGATGGGCCGCATCTTGGCAGTGACTCATCCTGAGTTGGATGCATGTCTGAAGGAGCATCGTCAGCAAGGCAGGGGTGAGTATTTGGGGAGGGTGACTTTGGCTGGGAGTGGATGCATGTGTACAGGGCCTGTGGCAGCGGTGGGCCATGTGATGTTCGTGGGGTGGTGCTATGCTATGTCATGTGAATGGCTGCTGGGATGGGTGCCAGTGTCATGCATTGTTCCAAAGTGGCCTTGTAAAGGTGATCCTTCCTGCTGTGCTTTCCCATAGCCAGATGTGTTAGGATCTACATGGTCATTCAGCATTGGGATAGTGTGGGGAATCTTTTAGGAGGCGAACAGCAGTGTCCACTATCTGAGAGTGACTTCATGTTTGCCTACTTTTCATGCACCATGATCGGTGAGGACCTCACATCTGACAACAAGGTGCCCCAGAGTACCACATGGTGCTTGGTACGGCCTTCTTACCATTTTGGACTGTCATTTCCTAATGGGGGTGTGTGCTGTCCCCTCCTGTTTCCTCAAGGTCTGTCAGTGGTCATAAGTGTTGTCCCCACATCATGTCCTTAGGTGTGGGCACGGCAAGTTGTGTGTATGTTACACTTCATGCACGGGCAGGGTGTTGTGCTGTGTAGCCTCGAACTTGGCTCTTTAAAGGCCAAGATATTCAGGTTTTCAGGCACTGTTGTGGTCTATGTAGCTATGTGTTGCTGCAGGGTGTGGTGGTCACCATGTTTATTTGGGCATCTCCTGTACTGCATTGATTGGATTGCTTTGTCCTACTTGATGACACCAATACAACCCTGCATCTCTTTCATGCAGAATCGCAGTCGACACGGAGGAACAGGAGCCAGAAACCAGTTGTGGCAAGAGCAGCACTACAGCTGCACCGGAGGGCAGTGACACAGAGCTCACCAGCGCATCTGAGGGGGACCGGAGTATGCAGGAGGAATCCGTGCCTGAGACACAGAGTACAACATCATCTGATGCCAGCTGTGATGCATCCATGTTGGCAGGCACAGGGAATGGGGACTCTGCATCATCGTCTACCACACAGCAGCCAGTGGCCACTCTCCCATCCACTTCCTGGTGCTACCCGTGTCTGTGTCAGTAAGAGGAGGCATATTACATTCACACCTGGCACCGCAGAGCCTGCACCTGTCCCCCCCACTGCCCGCAGTGCTGAGTCTGTAGAGCTCCTGCACCAGCTTTGTGTGGGCCAGACAGCCCTGCTCAATGCCTTCAGTGACCATGATAAAAAATTAGGCCAGGCGGTTGCCTACATGGAGGGCATACACTCTGACGTGGGTGGGCTACACCGTACAGTCCAGGCTTTGTCATCCACAGTAACGTCTGCCATTCAACAAGCACATACTCCCATTCTTGCTCTGGTGCCTTTGTCCACCCCCCAGTCAGTAGCCACATCGGATGATGTTGACCACGGTTCCCATGCGTCACAGTCAGGATATAGCACATGAATCACCCAGCAGACACAACCCAAGCATGCCCGCCCACAGACACCATCCCCACAGAAGAGCAGAGCCACCCCAAAATGCATAGACAAGAGCCCGTCAGGGAAGAGCAAGGCCGAAAAAGCAATGAGGCAGATATCAGGCTCCCATGAGTCATCACCAGCGAAGGATTCTACTGTCCCTAAAACTACACGCAGAGCTAAGCATGCAGTGTCTATACCCACTGAGGTGGTGTTGTATGGCAAGGGTACACCTCAGAAGGGCACAGGGCCACATTCCCCCACCACATCAACTCCAATTCCAAGCCCAGAGAAGCAGGTGGAGGAGGGCTCTGTAGGGGATACCCCTGGCAAACAGGCAAAGGAGGGCACTGTCGGGGCCATCCCTGGCAAACAGTTAAAGGAGGGCACTGTAGGGGTCTTCCCTGTCAAAGAGGCAAAGGAGGGAACTGTAGGGGGGACAGCTGGCAAACAGGGGAAGGTGGCCCAATAACCTCAGTACAGGGAAGCCATTTCGTATTCCGAAAAAGTGGAAGGGCATCCCTCAAACCTCTCCCACACACACTATGTCACAGGTCATCATGACTCCACCTCCACGTGCAACTACACCACCTGGTTCAAACAGCCCTCCAGCTTGCCACGCCATTGATAGCCTTACATCACCTGGGCCTCTGTCTCTCCGGTCAAGTGGGCCTGCTGTCCCCCACACACAGCCAGCTCCGAGTCCACCTCACCGCCAAATGTGAGTGGCAGTCCCCCTCATATACCTGTCTCTCATACAGGTGTGCTAGTCCTGACCATTGTTTGCCACCTGGGTGTGTTGCTGGCCATGGTACAGTCATACACACTCACTGTGCAGCTTCTCATGTACTGACTCTGTACTTCTCCCTGGCCACTGGCATTGTCGTTCACTGCTGCTCTCCCCTTGCCTGTGCAGCCTCTCATGTACTTGATGTGCACCCTGAACCTGGCACTGGCCCTGTTGCTCTGCTGTATTGGGCTCTCCCCTGTGCCAAGGACACTGGCCATGTTGCTCTGCTCTGTTGGACTCTCCCCTGTGCAACCTCTTATATACTTGATGTGCACCCTGAACTGGACACTGGCCCTGTTGCTCTGGTGTTGGACTCTGAACTATGCAGCCTCTCATGTACTTGATGTGCACCCTGAACTAGACACTGGCCCTGTTGCTCTGCTGTGTTGGGCTCTCCACTGTGCCAAGGACACTGTCCCTGTTGCTCTGGTGTATGGGACTCCCCCCTGTGCAGCAGCTCATGTACTTAATGTGTACCCTGAACTGGACACTGACCCTGTTGCTCTGCTGTGTTGGACTCTCCCCTCTGCCAAGGACACTAGCCCTGTTGCTCTGCTGTGTTGGGCTCTCCCTTGTGCCAAAGACACTGGCCCTGTTGCTCTGCTGTGTTGGACTCTCCCCTGTGCAGCCTCTCATGTACTTGATGTGCACCCTGAACTGGACACTGGCCCAGTTGCTCTGCTGTGTTGGACTCTCCCCTGTGCAGCCTCTTATGTACTTGATGTTCACCCTGAACTGGACACTGGCCCTGTTGCTCAGCTGTGTTGGACTCTCCCCTGTGCCAAGGACACTGGCCCTGTTGCTCTGTTGTGTTGGGCTCTCCCCTGTGCCAAAGACACTGGCCCTGTTGCTCTGCTGTGTTAAGCTCTCCCCTGTGCCAAGGACACTGGCCCCGTTGCTCTGCTGTGTTGGACTCTCCCCTGTGCAGCCTCTCATGTACTTGATGTGCACCCTGAACTGGACACTGGCCCTGTTGCTCTGCTGTATTGGTCTCTCCCCTGTGCCATGGACACTGGCCTTCCTGTTTGTAGTTAGCCTGTGCAGATTATTTTGCATATGATCAGCATTTTGTGCCTTGCTCTTGTCTACTGTTGATCTACTGTCACATCTGTTTAATATGTAAAGACAGTTTCTTCTGTGGTGTGCTTTGTCAGTGTCCTTGCTGATTAAAGTTATTTTGGTGTGTGCATTTGGTTGCCTGTGCACCATGCTCTATGTGTCACTTCAAATAAGTGTTGGTCCGAGTTGCAATGTGACTCATGTACAATATTTAGTCTGTACCATATCAAACTGATACTCACCACATAACCATTTACCATAGATTTACACACATTTATCAAAAGGAATCAAAAAGAGAAAGATTTTTATGCATTTATTTCTGCATAATCAGTGTTCACGCAAAACTGGTATTTGCGTTAATTAATCAGCTTAGTTGTATCAAATATTTCAGAAAACAAAAGTACTTGAATGCAATTATTAAATCATTACATTTCAGAGTGCTCTCAGTGGGAAGGGAAGGGAAAGTGCGAACACTACCTTCACCCGGTCCCTCACAACCTTCGCACTTTCCCTTCCCTTCCCACTGAGAGCACTCTGAAATGTAATGATTTAATAATTGCATTCAAGTACTTTTGTTTTCTGAAATATTTGATACAACTAAGCTGATTAATGAACGCAAATACCAGTATTGCGTGAACACTGATTATGCAGAAATAAATGCATAAAAATCTTTCTCTTTTTGATTCCTTTTGATAAATGTGTGTAAATCTATGGTAAATGGTTATGTGGTGAGTATCAGTTTGATATGGTACAGACTAAATATTCTACATGAGTCACATTGCAACTCGGACCAACACTTATTTGTACTGTCATATGGACCCAGGTCCTCGAGTTCTAAGGGCCTACCCCTTTATTACTCATACTATGTGTCACTTCAACATTGCCAAGCTTAATCCCCGCGTCACATTTTTAAATAGGGATAACGGTGTCTTCAGTACATTCAGACACTTATACTATTCTTATCTGTGATGGCTCTTTTGACTGTCATACAGTTCTCTTTTTAGTGGTTTAATATTGTTGGCTACATTGTTGCCATGTCAGGTTCGGGGACACTGCCAGGACAGGGTGTGAAGGTGTGCACAGGTTTGCATGCAGGCTGGGCAATTTCCTGATGTATGTGTGTTATTACATTATGTGTGCCCAGCTGTGTATGTATGTGTTCATCTTGTGTTGGCCCTTAGTCCTGGTCCCATGGCCTACATCAGATGTGTGGTCTTGGGTAGTTAAGAGGTGTGCAGTGTGAAGGATGTAATTTTGTAGTGGGTGTGGATGTGTGTGTGCCCCTGGATTGTGATAGACACACATGTGTCACCCAGGAGTCGTGTGCCTGTTGTTTGGATTGTCCTGCCCTGTGGATATGGTTGTATGCACATGCGTGTGTTGTTTGTTGTGCACTGTGCAATGTGTTGGTGTGTCCATGCTGTTCTTTCTGTCTCCTCCTTGTTGTTTTGCTCACTTATGAGTGTGCAAAGTATGTGACTTGCACATCAACGTTGTGTTTGTGTTATCATCAATGTGTCTCGAGTGTGTTTGTGTAGACTGTGTAGCCCTGCTGCTCCACACTGCCATTGTGTTTGCGTTTCTCATGCATTGCAGGCACATGGTGCCTTTTATCCTGCCGTATGGCATGGGGTGTGTGGTGTAATGCCATCCCCTATGTGTGCCACCTATGCCTACACATTGTGGGTCTGCACTCACTTAATTTGTGTATGGTACACCCCTTACATGTCTAGTACTGACATGCAGGTCAGTTCACTTTGATGTCAGCTGTCCCCTTGGTTTACATGTGTGTGTGCCTCCACATCACTTCATTTGTGCGACGGTGCTTTGTGGTGCAGTTCTTGGGCAAAGAGTGATGTTACACTCTGGACATTGCCCCAATGGTTTATGTGTGATGTTCTTATATTATTAGTCAGTGAGGATTGCTCATGTGCACTTCTGCTGTGTGGGCTGCCCAGTGCTCTGGTCAGGATGGTTGTGCTCTTGTTTCCCTTAGTGGTGAATCTGTTGTTGTGTTGGATGTATGTGTGTTGGCTGTGGTATAGCTTCACTTCCTGTGTGTGCTATTGTGTTTGTGCTGTGCTGATTGATGTTGTGTGTGTTGAGGTTGTGTCATTCATGTCTGTGTGTGACTGTTGTGCTTGTTGTGCACACACTGCTTGTTGTGCATACAGTGCTGTGTTTATGTGGCCTTGGCACTGCCTGATGTGCATCCCCCGATGTCCTGTGGGGTTTGTTCATTTTTGATTTTATGTGCATCTGTGGTTGGTTTGATGTGGCAGTGTAGTTCTGTGCTGGTTCACTTCTTGTGTCATTTGTGGTATGTGTTGTGTGTTTTGTTCCTGAGTGATGAGGTTGTGCATTCCTGTTGTGTGTGTGCTCACATTGCCTTTCCCCAGTTTGGCTGGCAGGGTATGTGTGTTTCTGATGGGGTTCTGTGTGTATTCCTGTGGTGTTTGTGTGTTGTTTTGTGCAGGCATCTGTTCAGGCATCCCTGTGGGTGTGTCCTGTTTGTGGCCACACCCAGGGTGTGTGTTTGTTTGTGTGTGTATGTGCTGGCAAGTATTGGCAGCCTTCAGTGTGTGTGGCACTGGTGTTGTGTGTTCCTTGTCAGCCACTCCTGAAGTGGCTGTCTCCCTGGTTCTTTGTTGTGTGGTGCAGGGGGGCTGATTGGGCTTGCTTGTTTTTGTGCTTTTTGGTGTGCATGAGGGTGCCCAGGATGGGCACCTGGCCTGTGACTTGATGGGGTGTGTTGATGTGTGGTTGGGGGTGGTGTGGTCTTTGTGCCCTGCCCATGCCTTGGAGTGTCCATCCCTTCTGCATTGTGCGAATGTGTTGAACGCTGCAGTGACGTGACCGGGACCGGGAGGTTGCTGCAAGTTCGCGGTTGATGTGTGTCCCGGCTGCAGTGGGGTGACTTGGTGGCAGGGGGGCAATGTGTGGGTGCCCTTGTGGTTGTGTTGGGACCCCCAGCAGGGTGTCTGTAGTGGAATTGGACCCTGTGTCAGCCTGTGTGTTGTGTGTTGTTTTTGTGTAGTTGCGTACCTGCGGGGCCTCCGATTTGATGATAGTGCTGTAGCAGGTACAGCACCGAAAACACATGTAGAGCTGTGTCCATGGCGATCATGACCGGGTGGACCGGGACTCTGCTTTCGCGCTCCGCTGTCGAGTTTCCGCCATCTCTGGTTGGACGGTGTCTCCGCTGCGGTACGTCAGCTTGTTTGGGCCATCCTAATTTGTGGAGCGGGACGGACGTCATTGCGCACAGCGGTGAGTTTCCATTAGCTCCCTCCGCCGCGGTGGCGGGCGCACTCTGATGTCGGTGCGCGTCGCTCAGCGGCGGACTGGAATTGACCTATGTTTTCCTATACTAATATGGCGGACGTGTTTCCCGCTGCTAGCGGGCGGAAAAAGGTGTTTTTCCACCTCGCCAGCACCGCCCGACATCCTAATGGACCCCTATATCCTTTGTTATATTCACTTTTCTTTACTTTCGATCTAATATCCTCCTTTTACATTTAGTTTGCTTTAGTTATCTGTTATGAAGAACAGAGGATGCAGCAAGAAGTAGGTCAGTTAAAAGATGTATTCTTCGTATTGCTGGGCCATCGGAGCAGAGTAGCTGCAGCCTCGATGTAGGACCGTCAACCGCCTTCCCTAGGACAGCCGCGGTGCGTCCATTGGGGCGTAGGGGCGTAGCCCCACCAGCCCTTGGACCCGCGGCTGCCAAGTAAAATAATTAAAAGAAATGTTCCAGACTCACTGTGTATTTTTAAAATATTTTCATGATATTTATCCAAGAGCAGCGGGCAGCACCCGACTGAAATGGGAGTGCGCAGGGGGGCGGGCTGCGGGGCTGGTGTGATTGACAGTCAACTCTCCATGTATATTCGTTCTACACGCATGTACTGCTTGGGGCAGCAACTTGCCCAAGCTTGCGCATTAAAGTCCCCCCACATATTCCACATTAGCTAGTGACAGGGGGTGCAGGCAGCGGCAGCCCCTGGCGTTAAAAGGGCGACAGGGCGAGCAGTTAGTGTGCCCTCCAAGCTAGTCCTGGGGCTGCATGCAGCGCCAGGATTGGCCGGTCACCGCGCAGCAGAGCAGGGGCAATCCATATTGGATGCCGCGCGTGGTGGTGGCTCAGCCGCACTGCACAATGGTCAATCACTGTCTCTGACTTAATGTAGTCAGTCAGTCAGTCAGTCAATCACTTTTATTCGATTTTTAAAAAATCATAAAAAGACACAGGATACATTTCAAGAATTACGCATACAAAAAAATTAAATGATCACAGGAAAAATATTTACACAAAATATATACATAATAATTCATAATTCATAACATCAGAATGTAAAGTGACATGTGCGCAAGCAATTTATGTGTACAATCAAAAAGATTAGAAAGTACCATTAAGACATTTGAAACATCAATATATCTATATTCTCATAAAGGTTACATTTTTTTTAAACGGTTACATTTTATTTAAAAAAATCGTTTATAATCAATCCATTATTGCTTTTGCTGCGCTTCTTATTAATGCGTACTCCTGCTACTAAAAAATTTGCAACATGGAAAGTGACATGTGCGTTGTGCAAAAGTTGCAGGAATAAGAGTGCAGGCCTCACTTGTGGGAAACGGGCCTCTCTAAGGATGGGGCCAAGATATTTCCTTCTGATTTTATCATAGTGATCACAGAACATAATAAAATGTAAGGTGTCCTGGGGTGAGAAGTTATCACAATCACAAGGTTTGTTATTATCAGGGGTCTCCCATCTATAGTATGTGCCCAATAAAAAATGAATTAAATTCAAACGAAATCTAATTAAAAGAAAGCGGTGGAATGAGTTATTTACAAATACCAGGTATGGTTCTGGACCTGGGACAGTTTTCAGTGTAAAATTCCATCTCACAGTGATTTTCTTAAGTTCAATTTCCTCTCGCTCTAAGTTAAAAAGGTTCATCAGTGAGTCCTTGATTGTTTTAACATCCTCCTTCCTTATACTCATGGGGGAATTAAAAAGGTCGATACGTCCCACCTTTGCTAACATGTTTTTTACATACAACATCCATGGGATCTTGAGTGCTCCATCCATATTTAAGCAATCTTCTAGAATTTTATGATTTAAAGAAATCTCTTCATTTAACCAGGTTTTTAACCAAGTAATAACAGGGGCAGATTTTATGGCGTCAGAAACATACCCAACCCCCAGTTCTGAATGAATAGTGAAAGTGGGGGTGGACTGGGGAACAGAAAGTAATGATCTTAAAAACCTGTTCTCTGCCCTTTGAATAAGGACAGGCTCTATGTGTCCCCAGATTGAGGCCCCGTAGTTGGCGATTGCGATGCTCTTAGCATTATATACTTGAGGATCGCGCTTGTCGGTCTTGAACCCAGTTTTCTAGCAAAATTCAGGATGGCTCCAGCCGATCTACTTAGTGCATTGGATTTGGCCATAAGTTTGGGACCGCACGTGCCTTTATCATCAAATAGGACTCCCAGGTAGGTGAAAGAAGGGACCCTCTGAACCTCCTTTCCTGTGCAGACCATGGTTATTGGTTTCCTCCTTATCCCTCTTACTCCCATGATCATGACATGGGATTTTTGTGTGTTCACTTTTAGGTCTAATGAGGTCATGAAGTCCCCAAAAGAGGGCAAAAGTTTGTTCAGGGCAACGCCAGTTCTTGCCAGGAGGACTGCGTCGTCCACGTACAGGAGGACTGGAATGTTTGTCTCTCCTGCACGCGGGACGTCGGCGCCCAAGGCGGAGAGTACCGGCTCCAAGGTGTTTATGTACAAAGTGAAGAGGAGAGGGGCAAGGATACATCCTTGCCTCACTCCTCTCTCGGAGCTAAAGGGTTTAGTACACATACCTTCCCTAGTTACTCTAACTGAGGCCTCCAGCCCCTGATGCAGGTCAGCCAAGAAGCCAACTAAAGATTTTTCAATACCTATGTCCAGGAGGACCCCCCACAGCCTTGACCTGTTAACCAGGTCAAAGGCTGAGGAGAGATCCATAAAAGCCATATATAGGGCTCCTTTTTTGACTAAGGTATATTTGGTAGTTATCAGGTATAAGTTTAAACACTGCTCCAATGTGCTTCTTTTAGCCCTAAAGCCATATTGGGCGTTAGAAAGAATTCCCCTGCCCTCCAGCCAAGATATTAGTCTCCCCAAAATGACTCTGCCCAAGATTTTAACAGCAGAGTCAATTAGGGAGATAGGCCTATAACAGGCAGGGTCACTCTTGAGGCCTTTTTTAAAAATGGGTATGATGATAGATGTAGCCCAAGACTGTGAGATCGCACCTGTTCTAGCTGCGTTAAACACATTTTTCAAAATCTTTGACCAAAATGTAGGTGCTGCTTTGTACAAGTCGGCCGGGACCCCATCAGGTCTCGGGGCCTTATTTATGGATGTCTTGTTTATTGCATCTTCTATCTCATCTGTTAGAAAGGCTTCAATTGGGACAGTGTTAGAATGGTCAAACCTATCATGTAGTTGACTAGATTCGGTATGTTTATAGATGTTACCAAAGTGGGATAGCCACAGGTCATCGGGAATGACACACTCTACTGTGTGGCTATCTCCTTCCGAGAAGTAAGAGTGATTAATAACTTCCCAGAATTTGGAACTATCCCGGAGGACCTCCGGTGATTGAAGGTCCAGCCAGGCCTGCTCTTTAATGTCCTTTTTCCTTTTCCAAATGGCCTGTTTGTACTCCTTCCTTAGTTGGATTACTTTAGCCTTGTTTCTTGGTGTCTCTTTAAGGGCATTTAATAAGTCAGAATGGGCCCTTGAGCAGTTAGAGTCAAACCATCGTTTAACAATCGGTCTCCCCCTTTTTGGTTTAAGGGTTAAATCCTTATTAATTTGTTGGCATAGTCTATTAAAAGCCTGTACGATGTTGCTATTGGTTGATATGGGGTCTAAGCAAATACCGACTTCCCTTTCAGCTTTAGTTAAAACTTCCTGTAAGAAAGCAATTGGTGTTACATTAGACCATTTCAACCTTCTCCCTTTAACTGTGGATGTTAAGTTTGTCACAGATTGAATACCTGGTTCGTTAGAATCTTTAAAATCAATGAGTCCAACTTGTGACACCTCTAATACCACAGGGTTGTGGTCGCTAAAAATAGAGTCCACGACTCTATAGCTTAGGATATAATTCAAAATAAAAGATGAAATGAAGATAAAATCTATGATTGAACCTGTGTCTTTCCCTTTGTATGTCGGTCGTCTCGGTCCTGACGGACAACAGCTAGATTCATATAGATTATGAGTGGCCAAAAGATTTTCCAAGCCCTCCCCTCCTTTTGTATGTTCAAAGTGTACTGAGAGTGCATTGGGTGGGCCATCCTCATCATTGACCTTACAATTCATACTACAAGGGTGAATATTAAAATCTTCTGACAATATAATCTCATAACCATGTTTGCTTAATTTGTAATTTTCCAAAAATTCATCAAGTAGCATCAAAACTTGGTTATTATTAACAAATTCAGGAGAATTGTAAAAATTAATCAACAAAATCGTAAGTGAATTTGACATTGTTAGCTCTACAACCAAGAAATACGGGGAGCAAGACTGTAACTGTTTGGCTTTCCCTTTCAGATTGAGTGAGATAAAAGTGGATAAGCCACCTTTTGCTCTACCCAAAGTGCTCGGTGTAGCTAAAATATTAAAATGCATAAATCCATCTACCTCAAATTTGTTATCAATGTCCCATGTTTCCTGTAATGTAATGATATCAAAAGATGAGATAAAACTTAGCCAATTTTCATCCTCAGCCTTAGATCTTAGTCCTGCAATATTCCAGCTAAGGATCTTACAGGTATTCCCGTTAAACACACTAAGGGTCTGATTGGTGACATTTGTCTTTTCTAGTCAAACCAGATCTTCCGTTGACGAAAGAGGAGAAAAATGGTTAGACAAAGGGACACTTTCTCTATGTACATTATTCAGTTGTGATGTCATTGCAGTGGATCGGGTAACCTGCTGGTTAGTGGGTACTGACGGTCTAGCCTTAGATTGCATTGCAAAATCACAGGGTCCTAGGGTTGAGCTATGTTTACCCCCAGATAACTTTTGTATAGGAAGGTTAGTTTTATGGGCCACCCTTGGCGGATAGAAGTAGCCCAGAGGTAATGGTCTAATGTCATTGTTAATTGTGGGTGATCCATCCCAAAATAGTTTATCAGCCACTCCTTTGTCTGAGAAGTTAACAACAATACAATCTCATTTGATATTCTTAGTTCCATGTCCAACCCACCCTACCCTTCTGGCCATAATAATGTAAGGAGTAATATCTAGTTCGCCGCTTGAGTATTGCTTGCACCATCCTTTAGATTTATCTAAGAGATCTGTAGTAGACTCTCTCTCCTTATGAGGCAATGATGGAACTCCGCATATAACTGCTACATACGGAGCTGCTTGAATAGGAAGATGCAATCTAGCGGTGTTAGTTGGACTATGGTTGTGCAAACTAATATGGACTGTTGCGGTGTTTCCCTGTGTGGTAATCTGAGAGGTAACACCACGACTTGACACAGTATCTGTGGGTAACAAGGCAGTTGGTGGGTCCATGGTATGTTGAGATTGTGTATTGGATGGGATAATTTTAATTGTAGTACAGTCCATTAATTCCACAGTATTAGGAGTATTAGACTTAGACTTAATAATGTCCTTTGACAGCGGCTCTTTAGCCCGAAAGTCATTTATAAATGTGTTGATTCTCTCGCACCTTTTTAGCAGTCCTGCCAGGCAGCTGTTCAGGCAGTCCACAATGTCTTTGCCTATTTCTTCCAGTATTGGCTCGAGGCGAGCAGTGACCATATCCTCCAGTTTATCCCCCAGTATTAAACCGATATCCTTAACAAGATCCTGATGATTAGAAATAGGGGCGCCTTGGGGAAAGACAGTGCGAGGGCAAGATGGCCGCCGGGCTGTTGTGCTGAGAGGTCGCACTCTCCTTCTCTCTCAGAATGAGCTGATATACTAAGAGGAATTTCATGCCACCCACGAAGAAGAGGTACTAATGGAGACCGGGCATTGCTGGTTTGAAAGAATATCCCTTAAGAAGCAAATACTACGGATTGGACAGGTTTGGATTCGGTTGAAAGAAGGAATCTCGAACTTGGTAAAAAAGCACCAGTATATGGCTCCTAAACCGCCCACACGAATGGTTAACCAAGAAAAAGTAAACAACAGAACTAGAAAACCCCCCGACACTCCAATGGCAACAAAGACAGGGGGAGCCGGCAGCATGAAAGGGGATTCCCTGATAGGAAAGAATACCGGTGCGATCAGGAAAATAATCCCCCCCCGGCGGAAAAAAACAAAAAGAGCGAAACACGGAAACAAAGCACTATTCCTAAAATAAACAGTACGGCGAGTAAGAGCACGCTACTGAAGGGAGACGAGCAAAAGGCTCGAGATTCAAGTATGCGCCAGCCTACCATGTCGGAGATGCTAGCAGGGAAGCCCATGGAAACAGCAATCGCAGGAACCCCGAGCTCTCTCCGCGAGTCAGACGCTGTCATCCCGGCGGCTGGAAACGTCCTCGAGGACGTAATGGACAAGGAAGACGCGAAGGTGGTTGCCAGGCAACGGGCCGAGCCGGCGCGGAGAGAGGCGCAGAAGGCTGCAGCACCACAGGCAGACGGTGCACACGCTGGAGCTTGCGCTGAAGAGGAAATATAAGCGGGAGATGGAGGTAAAGGGGTGATTGACAGCGGAGGAGTGGAAAAAAGGGAATATAAGTGCCATGGGAGGTACCACAGCAGATATGCTTGGCGCATTAATGCAAGTCGAGAAAGAGATTAATGAGTCCCGGAAAGTGACTGGCTCATGGGGCAGCCGAGAAAGCATAGCGAGCTCAGAAAAGCAAAGTCTTGAAGGGGGATTAATATAATTAAACATCCCCACGGAGGGGGAGACTGTACATCCCTAGAAGGGGAGGGCGAGTTCTACTCTGTAAATGAAGATTCTGAGTCATTGTCATCAGTAGAATCAAATACGGAGGAAGAGGAAGGTACAGAGTCAGGCATAAGCACTTCTGGCAAAGAATCCGCAATGAAAAAGAGGAAGCATACCAAAGTGGAGAAACGTCTCCTGTGGGACTACTCAGCGACTTCTCAAGTATATCAGGAGGAGGATACGCATGCAAGCATGGCAGAGAGAGCATCAAGTGGCAATATCCCTTCCCAACAAGACCCTTTTCAGACTCTATTCTCGACACTGAGACAGATGCAAAACGAAGCAAGAACAGAAAGCCGTAGAGCAAGGCAGGCGTCAAAGAAAATACAGAACAGCCTAAGGAAGGTCAATAAATTGTATGATGAGCTGGTGGACAGAGTTACAGAGGTTGAGGAACGGACAGGGAAGCTCGAAGATGACGTTGGGAGATGGCAATCATTTAAGACAGAACATGAGAAAATGGCAGAGGACATGCGCTGGAAGATGGAGGATTTTGAAAACAGGCAGAGGAGGAATAATGTCCGCCTTTTGGGTGTGGAGGAAGGGGCAGAGGGGCAGGATGTCAGGCAGTTTGTGATAAATCTCTTGAGTGGCGCATTTCCAGAGTCCCAGTGGCAGTGGGAAACAGAAATACAGAGGGCGCACAGGTTCCCTTTTACAGTAAAGAAGGAGGGAGAAGCAGGAGGAGCAGGCAGAGGTGGGCAGAAAAATCATCCAAGGGCAATACTAGTATATGTTGGAAACTTTTTGCTCAGGGAAGAGATTTTAGCTAAAGCAAGGCCAGAGAGTAGGAGAACTTTTGAGAACAATACCTTTTTTGCCAGGCCTGACTTCTGCCATTTTACTGTAGAGAGGAGGTGGAAGATGAGGCAGTTGATTGCACCATTTCAGGCTCTAGGTATGGAGGCGTATCTACTTTACCCTGCCAGATTGAAGGTAATTGTTAGAGGGAAAACTTGGATGTTCAACTCGGAAATTAAAGCGGGGTTCTTTCTAGAAGAGATGAAGAAACAGAAAGGAGCGTGAGAGCCCGGGTAGGACATAGGACATAGTGGGATCAGTGGGTGGCACGAAAAGGTAAATGATTGGGAGAGGGAAGCGATTTGCACAACATAAGGCGGGCACACATAGGTCGGCTGACCTATTTGCCTGTAAAGGGGGGGGAAGGGGAGGGGTGAGCAGAGCAGGGGCGGAGAGGGAGGGAGGGGGTGAGGGGGGGGGGAAGAACAACTGGTTGATTATGATTTTGCACATTGTTATGTTTTTGGGACACAGAGAAGATATACAGACTGGTTTGTGGTTGATAGAGAATGTTTTTTGTTGTTGGTATCTACGCATGTTAACACAATGGCATGTAGGATAGCGTCAATTAATGTGTGTGGCTTAAATGATTTAAATAAGAGGATGAGGGTGGCTGCATATCTAAAAACCCTGCGGTTGGATTTGGTATGTTTGCAAGAAACCCACATTGAGTTAAGTAAGATAAATATTTTGGAGCAACTTGGGTTCAGGATATTGGCTAGCTCTAAACAAGAAACTAGGACCAGAGGGGTAGCAATTCTGGGTAGACATAGGGATATGGTAGTAGGGAAAAAGAAGGAAGATAAATGGGGAAGATGGGCTATAGCGGAAATATGCTTCAGGGGTCAGAAAATATCATTAGCCACAATTTATGGATCTACTGAAGACGATCCTGAGGTATTTCAGTTTCTTGATGCGGAGTTGGCTCAGTGGCCTGAACCCATGATTTGTTGTGGTGATTTTAACATACATGATCCGGAGAGCTCATTTACGCGGATAGATGCAGTTTATAGAGGGAGGAAAAGGAAAGTGTTCAGGGCTCTGGCAGATATGGCTTTGAATAATTCGTTGATTGATCCTTGGGTAAAACTACATCCTTATCTTGATGGAAGCACTTTTTTTTTGGCCCCACATAAAGTATTGGTTAGGTTAGATTATTTTCTTATAACTAGCTGTATGTTAGCTGGGACACAGGTTGAGAAACTTCCCAGGGTGATTTCAGACCACAGTCCAGTAATACTGACTATTAAAAATAATTACTTACAAAGAGCACCCGCACAGTGGACTTTTGAGAGAGGCCTTTTAAAAGATCCAACATATAAGGAGCACATGTCGAAGTGGATTAAATGGTTTTGGGATATCAATAGGGGGACAGCAGCTATAGGAATAGTTTGGGATGCATTTAAGGCGGGAATAAGGGGAGAAACACTGAGCTTTGTCCTGGGAAGACAAAAAAGAGAAAGGGATAGGAGAGAGTTGATAGAACATAAATTACTAAGGGAGGAGGAGAATTTAAGCAGGGTAATAAGAAATAATCTACCCTTAGAGGACTGCCTGCTTAGAATAATAGCATTAAAAGCAGAGGCAGTGGAAGGCCTGGCCAGACAGGCGGTAGACAAATTCTTGTCTAATAAGGAAAAGACATATGAGCTTAGTGAGCAGGTAGGGCGGGTGCTGGCAGCTAGAACTAGGCAGAGAACAGCTGAAGCAGGAGTAAAAGAAATACGGGATACACAGGGAAATCTGGTTATGGAGACTGACGCAGTAAGAGAGGTATTTAGGAAATTCTACGCAGATTTATACACTCCAGAAGATTCACCGAACCTGGGGGAGATTGAGGAGTATTTGGGCAATATATCCCCTCCGACGATTTCAGAAGAGTATAAAGAAATACTAGATAGTCCAATATTGTTAGGAGAGGTGGAGGAAGCTCTTGACAGTTTGCCGATAGGCAAAGCGACAGGACCAGACCAAATTCCGCTAGAATTTTATCAAATATTTAAAAATGTACTCTTGGCAGATATGTGTATAACTATGCAACAAGCACAAGTAGGAGACCTTAGCCCAGAGTCCTGGGGGGGGACTGATATAATAGTTATTCTAAAAAAAGGAAAGTCACCAGAAATGCCAGGGTCGTATAGGCCAATTACATTAATGAACTCGGATATCAAAATATATTCCAAGATTTTAGCAAAAAGATTGGCTGGGATTATTGAGCAGTTAGTGACCCCTATCCAGCACGGCTTTATACCTGGGAAAGGGACTACGCAGCATGTAAGGACTGTGATTACGGTATTTGACCACGCAGAAATACTAGGAGACCCTGCAGCAACACTTTTCCTCGATGCTGAGAAAGCATTTGATAGGGTTGATTGGGAATATCTTTGGTATGTAATGAGATGGTGTGGGTTGGGTGAATCCTTTATAAAAGCTATTCAGGTATTGTACAGGAACCTAGCAGCAAGAATAAGGGTGAATGGGGGGCTTTCAGACAAAGTAAAAATCGCTAGGGGGACTAGACAGGGATGCCCCTCCTCTCCCCTATTGTTTGCATTATACCTGGAACCATTACTGCGTAGGTTGGAGGAGAATGAAAGGATACCTCCAATGAGAATAAATGAAAATATGGTGAAGTCCTTAGCCTACGCAGATGATGTGGCAATTTTAACTCCAAACCCTATCCTAGCTATAAAGGAGGTAGAGTTAGAGGCTCAGGAATTTGGGAAATTATCAGGGTATAGCCTAAATAGAACAAAGACTCAGATTATTAAGAATAGATATACTCCTTGTGCTGATAATAGGGTGGTTAATTCAGCAGTATATCTAGGAGTAGTATTAACTGCAAGCCTGGAGAGGGTAGTAGAGATGAATTTGGATCCTCTAATAGGTAAAGTTAAAAAAGATCTAGAAAGGATGAATAACCTACACCTTTCCCTTATGGGATGCACAAATGTTGTCAAAATGTTAATCCTACCTAAATTCTTATATTTTTTTCGTACTATCCCTTTATTTTTTGAAGCTAGGTGGTTTAATTTGATAGAAAGGGTGCTGAACAGATTTATTTGGGCACATGGAAAGACCCGAAGAGCGTACAGGTATATGACCCTACCAAGAGAGAGAGGGGGTTGGGGAGCCCCCGATTTTAGGTTGTATCAGATGGCTGCTGCATTACAGTACATGCAGGGCCTAATTGGGGGTGGAGGAAGCGATGTAAGGGTTGCGACTATGTCCACAGAAGTTTATGCTATCATACTGGGGGCTGAGGCGGAAAATAATTTTTTTAATAGAGTGGAATTTGGATATTATAAAAGAACAAGGTTTAAGACCCTGATGGCAGCATCTAGGATTTGTAACGCATTCCTTAAAAAAATGGGAATGGGAAGATACAATAGGTATGTTAGGCTCTATAAAAATAGATCTTTCCCGGCAGAAATATTTGCTGATTCAACAATGCTGGGCTGGAAACAGAAAGGGATAGAACAGATTGGGGATATAATGGATGGGGATGGGGTAATCCAGTTCTCAGACTTTAGTGCTAAATATGGGGTTGAGAGGAAGGATTTCTTTAAATATTTGCAGGTAAGGAGCTTCTTATCGCACAAGCAAGGTGGTAGGGAGGGGTTTAACAAAAATGAGATACTGGAAAAGATAAAAGTAGGAGGGGACTGCACAATTAGATCTTTTTATGCAATTTTAACCAAAGGGAAGGTGGACGATTTGGAGAAAGTTAGCATTAAGTGGGTTGGAAAATTGGGAGTGGACCCCGGAAGTTTGCAAGAGTCTTTGAATTTGGGATGTAATATTTTGTGCTCTGGACCCCTGCAATCACAACACTACAAGACGTTATTTTCATTGTATTATACCCCAGCTAGAATAGCCAAGTGGGGAGGGACCACTGGTATTACTTGTCCACAGTGTAATGCAGTAGCTGCAGATATTATTCATATGTTTGCCACTTGCCCCCAGCTATACACCTTGATTAGAAGTATAGAAGATTTTATTAATAATACTCTCGATATAAGAATAAAACTAACATCTAGGATGATATTGTTTGGAATAGATAATCAAGATGGATTGGACCACAAAGAATTTATGTTCATGGCAACTGCAGTATTGAGATTATCAATTGCAAGAGTATGGCTGGATAAGGTACCCCCTGATTTACAAGTTTGGCTGTCAAATTTATTAGCTAGCTATAACCTTGAGAGAGCTATATATGCACGGAAGGGGAAAAGGGGAAGGAGACTTGGGTTGAAAATTTGGGAACCAATAATTAAATGGAAGGAGAGGATGGCAGCGTAAGATACCGTAATGTAATGAATAGCAAAGGTTAGAATTTTGATTTATATTGTGGTATAATTATATTGTTTATATTGTTTATATTGTTTTGGGAAACTTCAAACCAGCGATATATATTGGATGTAATTTGTAAAATGTATAAAAGTATGATTTGTAATTCAATGTGCAAGTTAACAAGAAAAAGGGAAAAATAAAAATACTTTAAAAAAAAAAAAAAAGAAATAGGGGCGCCTTTCTTCCCAGTTTTCCTAACTTTCTTTCTGGGACTGTTAGGAGTCAACGACCGACCCATCTCCCCATTCTCTGTTTTGTGCTCTACTGAGTCTATTATATTAGGGTTGTTGGATGGCACCTCCACTGCCTGCGGACTCACCCCTGTATGGTGTTGGGAGTGCTCAGTGTCAGTGACAGTGGAATTGGAAGCTTTACCCAGTTCCAATTCTTTCTCGGCATTGGCGATTTTTTGATTAATTGCTCCTACCGCCGATGTGAGATAGGAAATAATAGTGTCCGCCTTGCGTGGCACTTTAGCATCTTTGGCCCCCTGACCCTCAGGCCCCAAGAATTTTCGCTTACCCATTTGTCGTGCCAAGGGGGGTGGCCCGGCCCGGCCTCTTCTGGCCCCTGTTGGCCACAGACGGCCCCGCCCTTGTCCCGGGCTTCTCCCGGTCGCTCCCGCGCGCGACTCGCGGGGCGAGGGGGGTGTCAGCCTTTTACAAGCGCCTCCGGGCGCTTCTAGTGCGTCACGGGCGCGCTGCCGCCCCAGGGGCTGATGGGGATTGTGGCCCGGTCTGCCCGGTGCCTCCCGGAGTTATTGCCGCCGTTTCCCTCACGGCTCTGCCCGATGGCGTGGCAATGTAGGTAAGGTCTTTCTGGTGTCCCCCCTGGTCTCGTGGGGGTCAGCCTTTTACAAGCGCCTCCGGGAGCTTCTAGCGCGTCACGGGCGCGCTGCCGCCCCAGGGGCTGCTGGGGATTGTGGTCCGGTCCGTCCGGTGCCTCCCGGAGTTATTGCCGCCGTTTCCCTCACGGCTCTGCCCGATGGCGTGGCAATGTAGGTAAGGTCTTTCTGGTGACTTAATGTAGTCATGCAGTGATTGGCCATTTTGCGGTGCGCGGCGCTGCTGTCGTTGGATCCGGTTCACTCGCCTCGTGGTGTGTGGAGTGGAGACAGTGTGCGCATCACCGGCAGCCTTTGCTTGCCTTTGCTTGCTTTGCCTGTTGCCTTTCTTTCTGGACCCGTCGTCATCATTATTTACTTCTTCTAGTGAGTACTACTATGATGGATGTTATTGTTACAATGGAAGACTGTGCGACTTTATATTCCTGCCGTTTTATATAGCGCGAACAAGACCCAGTAGATATCACAGCGCTTTACAGAGAACAGTTTCAACTCCGTACAAGCAGTTAGTTTACGTAAGGACAATAACAAAGGTTGCACGAAAAAGGCCGTCACATAAGATCCAAATTATAATACGCGTTTAGGAGCAGTCACCATATATATAGCAGCATTGGCATCAGTTATATTTCCTTTCATGTTACACCGACCAGTATTTGAATTGAAGCAGAAAAAATGCACTGCCGATTGCCACATGGGTGTAAGCAGAGGTGTAATAAAGCTGAATGGTATAGATGTGTGTGTGGCCAGCGTGCACGCCTGTGGTTCGGGCCGTGCACTCGTGGGATCTCGAGGGGGTGTGATGTGCATGCAGGGGTGTAGCATAGCCTTCACTATCCCACAACGCAACCACTTACCTGTAAACTCAGTATTTTCTTTTACTTTCATGTCGCTATTTTTACATTTGTGTACCACATTCACACACACTCGCTTAGAACCACAATTGCAGCCGGCACATCTGAATTTTTCCTCCGTGAGACCACGGGTTGGATTAGCACCTTCAGCCTCAACTCCAGGGGCCTCAAGCCGTATCCCATTAAAAAATAAATTCATTAAAAAAAAGGCCTGCAACCTGAACTCAGACATCTAGAGGCGACTCCATTCATAGTAAGTAAGCATAGAGGAGTAATCTGCTGAATGACAAACTGCAGAAACCACATACTGGAGAAAGCAAACGCCTAGGGAAGGCAAGATGAATTAAATATGTGAAATGTAAACAGAAACTCCCTGCTGGCCTGGCTGCTTCACTGAAACAGTTTTTACAGTAATTATTCAGAAATCCTTCAGGGCCCCCCTTACCCCTACTGTTAGGGGCATAAATAAAATAACCCATTCCAAGGGCACTTTAGAAGGAGGGAGGACAGAATCTAGGTGTGCACATTGAATGTTCTCACCCCTTGGTTTACACGAGGGAATGGCATAGAAGCCCCTGTGATGGGTCTTGACAAGTGAGACCATTTAGTCAAACCTGATATATCACAAAATAATTCCTATTTATGAAGCAGCTGCGATTTTGTGAATGGTGGATGGACGATGGCAACAGTTAATGTCTGGAGCAGCATAAACCCTTGCACCAGCACCATCCCTGATATACATGAAAGAGGGGTAGCCCCCACAGTTGAGATTTTTTCAAATAGAAACAACTAAAACATGTTTTAATAGTTGGTGGTGTTTGTTTTTCCTTCTACTTTTTGCCTGTTTTCAAAATGAAATGGGCTTACAGCTTTGTGTCTTGAGAAAGCCAGCTGCTAAAAGAACACTACTGCATATGATACACCAATAAAATGCCATTAACTGAAATGCTACCATGGTGTTTTCGCTTCTGGGCAAAGTGGCATGGCTATGGGTGGGATTGATGAGACATCTGTCCAGTAGGTTGGGGAAGTAAGAAATACTGTTGTTTAAAAGCTGAACGTGACTGTCAGTCTCCGGTGGGTGGACATGGGGCCTGGGCATTTCATGGAAAAGACCGAAGATGTGTTCTGGCTTGAGGGTAAACATTCAACATGTTTCTCTGGGGTCCAGCAAGTGTCTTCTCCAGAAATGTTTTTTAATTCCAGGAGGGATTTTACTCCACTACAGATGTCATCTGGTACCTTTATCGACTCGATGCTTTATATTGTTCTGTCACAAAAAATGCTGACTGCAGTGTCCTGGGTTATGCCAATAATCGTGTCGAGTCACTGCAGCTGTTTATTCGATGCAGTGAATTCACAAAGAGGTTCCCACGCTCAAGACCTGTTTTTCTTCCCCTGCCTTTCCTTGTTTTGTTTCCCTGTTTTCCCCTGGCGTGCCATTCGTTACTCTAGAGTCTGATAGAGTCGGAAGGCTGTAGGGGAAGACTGTGGACTTTTCTTCAAGTTCCTGATGCTCCTTCGGAACGAGTCTGGCAACCATTACACTGCTGTGCAACTTCTTGTACTCTAAGAGCTGAGATTTCCATGAAAGTCTCATAGTCTGAATTCAGCACCTGAGCATAATAGGACGGAATGTATGAAGCTCTGTGGTTATACTAAATAAGCAGCTACCTATGTTATGCCATCTATTAATGTAATAACTGCACTTTCACAATTGCTTTATTAACCTTCCTGCTTTCTCAAATTTGCTTGAAAAGGCACTATTTTTCTCCTTTTTTTTCAAAATTTTCTTGGGGTGGGGGTAAAGTCAGGAAAGTCTAATCAAGAGTGTGAAACAAACGGACCAACGCATAGTGCTGGTGTCTAATTACTCCACGGCTAGCGCAACCTTCAAGAGAATCATTCTCAACCACTGGCCCATTCTACAAATGGAACCCGACTTTAGGGACATCTTTCAGACACAACCGTTGTTCGCCTACACCCGCAGCAGCAACATTAAGGAAATACTCACCAGAAAATCTCCCATTTCCAAAGATAATAAAGGAACCCGGGCGTGCATGAACTGCAATAACTGCAACTGTATAATCAAAGGAAGCAATATCAGACACCCTATGAAAGGCCACACAATCAAACTATCTGTAAACGCCACCTGCGACTCCATGAATCTGATCTATGCCATTTAATGCCCCTGTGGCAAATTGTATGTAGGCAAGACTGAGAGAAAGATCAAAGTGCGCATCAATGAGCACAAATCCAATATTCGGACTAGGAACGACAAATCTAATGTCGCTACTCATTTCCATGAATTTCATCATACCATCGCTCAACTACGATTCATTGTATTGGAAACTGTAACTAAGACAGAAGGAATTGACAACCGTAAATTCCTTCTCAAAAGGGAATTAGAATGGATTTACCGTTTGCAAACACTGAAGCCACACGGACTAAACGATCGTATAGAATTTAGTTGTTACCTATAATCCTGATGCTTTATTATGATGTTTCATTGATATTGTTCATGTATTGCTCTCCGTGTTTTCTTTTATTTTCCTTTCACTTTTCACCCCACTTCTCACCCAAGATGGCTACCACCTTTCAATTCACCTTACCTGTTTTTCAGGCCTACTTCCCTTTCACACCTCGCTAGTCCACTTTCTCTCACCGCGCTCGAGTATTTACTTTCTAGCGTTCACTCGCTACCATCACTCAGAACCCGAACACACGCTGACCTGACCCCTGCATCACGGCGTTTTCGTCATGAAGTAAGTTTCCCTATAGACCACGCAGGTATTTTATATAGTACCATTTGAACTTTATTAATCCACGTCACTTCATTAGTTCATGCTATTCCCATTTATATTCTAACCTTACGGTCACACTCCAGCACTACCCCCCGACACCTTAGTCTCATCCTTCACATTAGGTAA
Organism: Lissotriton vulgaris; assembly: GCF_964263255.1. NCBI lineage: Eukaryota > Metazoa > Chordata > Amphibia > Caudata > Salamandridae > Lissotriton > Lissotriton vulgaris. Next base: position 1,542,963,617 of record NC_141695.1, on the reverse strand, counting down.
ATCTATATAGTTCACCACGTTAATAATCCTCACGCCCCGTACCGTTCCCTGTACACTGGTCGAATCCAGGCTTTTTGTACCTTAATTGCACAAGCACGTCGCATGCCGGTTATCTTTTTCGACTATCAATCCCCCCGAATTCTTACAAATGCTCATTTCTTCTTCTTTCAGTTCTCCTTGGCAAAGGGCACCACGCCCAAAATGCATCGGAGTTTTCATTAAATGATTAAACTATGGCTTTGCTATGAATTTTTCTGATATGCTGCTAATATCATGAAGAAACAATTTATGAAAATAAAAATAAACTACTTCTTCAACTAAATTGGAATCTGCTTATGATAAATCCAGGAGTGCCTCTTATAGGGATGCACACGCATTTTTTTGCGTACACTACTTACTAATATATCACAGGTGCCGGACGGAGACGCCACCTGAGAGTGCACCCAACCTGTTCAACCTCCCACTAAAGACTTAAGGATTTTTTCCAATACATCGCAGTGCACCCTCCCCTTCCAATTTTTGTCATTAACTTGTTTTGTAACACTTTCGTCTGACCATTGAGTACCTTTGACCCATTTGTTCATCCACGCAGGACAAGAAATAGTACCAGCTCTGTGTCCACGCAACAACTCAAAAGGTGACACACCCTTAGTTGAGTGAGGGGTAGTGCGGTAAAACCACAATATGCTCATCACAGAGTTGGGCACAAGACACTTTTCACACTCTTCTGTGGCCAATTTTGAATCCTGAAGAGTTAGTTTGTGGGTTCTTTTTGATGGCCCAGCCCCCGTAGCCATAAAAGATGTTATGAAAAACAGAGGACTCAGCAAGAAGTAGGTCAGTTGAAAAATTCATTCTTCGTATTGTTGGGCCATCAGAGCAGCTGCAGCCTCTATGTAGGACCGTCAACTGCCTTCCCTAGAACCCTCCGTACTGAACACTTGAGTAATAGTGTTCTCACAATAAAACATTCTCAAACAAGCCTAAGACACTTCTGTTATGGTGGTTTGGCATGTCAGCCTCGTAACGCAGGACCGGGAGCAGTGTGCATGCCGCGCTACGGTCTTCTCGTGGCTATTTAGAGCCGAATCATCACTCATGCAAGCTGTCTATGTGACAGAGCCCTTCTGAGGGAGTATGCGCCTTGATTTATGAAGGTATGTCGACGCGAGGGTGCATTGACTAGTAATCTGTTTTCATTCTGGCTGCCAGTTTTCAGTGTCTGACAATGCTTTTGGTTATCTTTTTACTAGGCATTTAGCAGTGGAATCCTGAAAGTTTATGTTGAACCTTACTTGTTGTAGTCTCTCGCCGCTATAACCACAGCGGGTGAGTTGACTCTGGGTTTTATAAGGTTATGTGTCCTCGTGTGTGTAAACGGTCGTCAGGATCGAATCTTTGATCTAATGTTATGTCATTATGTGTTTCTTTTGTAGTTGGCAAGGGATTCATCCCTACTCATGGACGTTTTCAATATGGCCATTTTTGGAGTTGAATTTGATAATGTGGGATATGGCACACCATTAACGCATGAGTGCTGTACCCTAGGGACCGTTTATGTTAATTTTCCCTAGTCTGACTTCATGCAGAGTCTAAGCCTTATACATTTTTCCCCAATAGGTTGCCCACCCTATCGCTGAGGGCGCTACATCTTTGAACTTAGGTCAGTACCCTTACCTCTTGGTTATTTTTTGTTGACATACCTGTATGTTTAGAAGCAGACCTTTGATCTTATGATTATTCTCCTGAGGAAGACCCGTAGCTGAGGAGTTTACTTACCCTTACCGCGTCTGGGTCGAAACATCGACAAAACCCCCCATTGGGCCTGTACTCTGTATACCCCCTCCCCTCGACCATGATCACAGATGAAGTATCGCTGTGCTATGACAAAACAATGATAATGGCCTTATTTTGAATGATAGTAGGGGCAGGCCTGCTCAACACTAAGGACTTTGGGTCTTAGCAGGATATGATACAGTATAAATAAAGTTTTTTTCATTTTTTCGGACCCTTTGTTCGTTCAGATGAGCACCAATCCCTTCACTTCTCATACTACCTTGTAGTATCCCCCCTCTCTCTACAATTTATATTTATTTTTTATGCTCTGAATTTAAATATGAATAACTGCCAATAAAGACAATTAAATGTGCATTTTTGGCATAACCAATGTGTACTGTTTTATTGTGAATGTATTTGGCTTATGTTTCCTTTTCTATTTCAGGAATTAATCGTGTAGAATAAGCAATAGTTGCATCTTTGATTAAATCTAGTAATAGTGTCTATGAACATTTTGTTCAGACGATTTATTAATCCTTGCACCTAACTCTCTCTGCCTCATTTGAAAGTTTGAGGGGTCTGACTCCAAAACATTATGATCAGGGGGCTCAGTGTAGCAAGGTTTTAAGACCACTGGTTAAAAAATAATTCCATGACTCACTGTCCACACCTAGTACATGCTTTGCTTCCCCAAAGCCAATGTCATACCCCCTCCCCCACTTCAAAACCCCACTCCCACCACAATTACATCAATTGGGCCCTTGTGCACACCACAGACCATACTTGCTGGCCTCAGGGAAGATGTTTGGGAGTACACATGACTTAGAGACACTGTGTTAGGTATTTATGCAGCACATAAACAGCAATAACATGAAAACACCACACAAGACATCCTCTTTTAGAACAATAGAGTAACATTTCAAAAATATTTTGAGACCCAAATGACAAAAATCCAATCAGTAGAACTGGAGATATGCATTTTCAAAGATTTAGGAAAGTATATTTCATAAAATCACAAGGCGCCACTCACGGCCATTTGGTTGTTTCTAGATCAAGGGGAAAGTCACAAGTTCAAGACAACTGAGATGGAGTGCGAGCCAGATATTGGGACCAGTTCAGTACCCCTGAAAAAGTTACCTTCTCAAACTTTGGTGCAAAACATACAGTTCGTGGAGGTCGTGAGGAGCAGGGTGAACGCTGAAGATGGTCATTGCTGTAGTACGAAGAACAGGTTTTGTATCGCTTACTCTTATTACTCTAGAGCAATGATCCGGTTGGGCATCGTGGACGGTGGTTCCTGAATCTTTATGTTTACGATCACTGTGGGTTGTTGTTGCTGTAGCATTAGGTGCAGGTCTTGAGTTGCCAGTCATCACTAGTGTTCGCTGCAGGTCTTAGAACCAGGTTCAATAAAGCTTCACAATGGTGGTCATCGTGGGTGCAAGATCTTTATGTACACGTTTTATAATTCCACAAGAAATGTTGTATGCTTGTACATATTGTAGATTTTTTAGAGGATGTGTGCTCGATCATTTTCCATGAAGAATATTAAGCTATAAGAATGCCCTAAACAGGATTTGTCTACATGCATACATCAATATGCACTGTGGTAAAATACACTAAAATAAAAGCATATTTGCTAACGTGCAGACAGCAATCTTGGTTTTGTACCTGTTTCCTCTCCTTTTCGTACCTTATCATTAGTAAAATGATTAGGGCTGTGCTTTTTCCTGCCTTGACGTTGCTGATTTGCAAAAACTCTAGTATTTGCAACAGAAGGAGAAACCCCATGATCAGTTGCCTGATGCATGGAGTTGCATAAATCTAGCATCGATCATTAAGGGAAAAACATGAAATCAGCCAATTAATACATATAGGTGTATGCCATATAACCAGCATTACCCCCACGTCCCTCCAGCCCTCGTCCCATTCATTACTTGTGGAGAAAACCATCTCCCTGACAGAAAAAAGAAGAGAGGAATGCTGGTACACAATCCCCACCCCCTCCCATTCGGAATACATAACCAGTCCTTACCCAGCATTCCACCTTATCTTTTCTTAGTCTGCCAACTGGAATGGGAAGAGGTTCTGGGTGCTGCTCCTGCTGGTGAGAGTGGCGTTCTGTGTAGTCTCCTTCCAGCATCTGGTCTGCCTGGATATGAGTTTTGCTGAAGTTTTCTCCCGGCCTGCCGGGCATGCTGGAAGGCACGATTGATGGCCCTATGCAGCTGATGCGCTGTCCCTCCTGGTCACTTCTGGGTTGTAGGGTGTGATTTCCTGATGGCTGGGACACACTGTGGAGGCTGTTTAACAATTCGTTCCATGCTGGTGGTGCCCCTGGCCTGCCTGGTTGTCGGGAAGAGGCCTTCCGCCTTGGAGCTCTGGCACGTGTTCCTGATGGCTGGGCCGGCTGCAAGACACGCTGTTGAGCCTGCTTGGTGACTTGGGGGCTGTACTGGTGGGGCCCCATGGCATGCCTGGTTGTCGGTGAAGGGTATCTTCTGTAAAGCCACCCTGGGTTTCAGTGTGCAACTGGCCCGGCTGGTGGGACCATGGTGATGGTATGCCTTTGCAGTTCGAAGTCTGCTGGCCCGTAAGTAAGTACTGCATAGTAGTTTTCTTGACCTTTAGTGTTGCTGTTTGCTGCTGTGGAACCAGGTTCTGTATGATCTGATGTTTCATGGTGTCCCTGCCTGCCTGCTTTCTAGGGTATTGTATCTTCTGCCCCGTCTTCGTGATGGCTGGTCCGGTTGCAGGACACGCTGTATAATTTCCTTGCTGGCTCAGGAGTTGTGCTGGTGGTACCCCGGGCCTGCCTGGTTGCTGGTGGGCTTTGCCTTGTTATATATTTTGTGGCATTGTCACTGCCTGCTGTGTCACTGGTTCCTCTGTGTCTGGGTTTGTGTCCCAGCTGCAGGGGTGGTGTCCTTGCGCCATGTTGGTGGCCTCATTGCTCCTGTCCCAGGGGCGGATGTGCCAACCTTTTTGGTGTTGGGTTTTCTGCTTCCGAATGTTTGGGCTGCCTCGGGGCCTTTTGCCTCCGTTCCCTTCTTCCTGGGGTGATTGATGATGGCCCTGTGGCTGGCTTGGGGAGTGGCCACCTGTGCTTCCTCAAGTCACTGACCCGGGTGGTGAGGGCGGTTACTTGGCCTTACTGTCTTGTGGCTTTCTGATGGCTGGTAGTGGTTACTGCTCCTGTCTCAGCTTACGGGTCTGTGTTCTATTGATTGGTTTCTTGGGGGCCTGTGGGCTTCCTTGCTTGTCTAACCTGTCTTTGGGGTTCTGGTATCATGCCTGTTTTCTTGGTGGGTTTTTTGGCCCGGGCTCTGAAGCCCTTGGTTTTTTGCACCTCTGGTGAGTCTGGGGCTGTTGTGGGTCTTTGTCATTGCGCTTCTGCAGATGTTATCTGAACGCACTTGGGGAGGTTTCTGGTTGTTGTCATTTCCCCTCCTTGTTGGTTGGTCGGCTGGGTTTTCCGTTGGGGGTTTTCCCTTCATGGTTTGGACTGGTTGTCGCAGTGTCCTGTGGCCCTTGCCCACGTTATGGAGTCTTTGGTGTGTAGTAGCTAGTGTTTGTTTGTGTTGTTCAACTTGTCTTTGCTGGCTGGTGGGCTTGTCTGTTTCCGGTGCAGTTTTGGATGGGGTTTTCCCTGGTGTGCCTGTTTTGTTTTGGGTTCCCCTGGTCTCTTGGCCTTGGGCATTTGCCTTACCCCTCTCATAGTCATCTTGGGTTTCTGGGCCCTGGTCTGGTTCTGGGTCTGGTGCTGTCCACCTCTTGGGGGTGTCTTCTATTGGCCGGGGACCTGCGGTTGCCTTTCTTCCTGGTGGGGTGTTATGCTTTGCCCAGTTCAGGCTTCAAGCTCTCCTCCAGCTTGTTCCTGTCTGGGTGGTGTGTCTGTTTCTGGCTGATTCTTCCTCCTGGTTGGTCTTTAGGCAGATGGGGTTTCTGGTGCTTCTCAAGCCTGCCTCCTCTGGGCCCTGGTGGGGCCTTTGTTCGGCGGGGTTCCGTGTGTTATGTCTCGGTGTGCCCTATGTCTTTTGTGTGTGCCTCTGGTCTTGCCCTGTTGGCCTGTCCCTGTGACCTGGTTCCAGTTCCTTCTCCTCGTCTGGGTGCTTTGGTGGTCATCCTGCGTATGCGTTGGTGTTGGATATTATTGTCTTGTGGCCTAGTCCTCCTTTGGGGTTTTCTGTGGCAGTGGTGTTGTCTTGGCTCAATATTTCCTGGTCATTCAGGCTGGAGGGGTATTGCTCTTTGGTCAGTGCTTCCTTCCTTCCTGGTTTGGTCTTTGTCGTCCTGCCCTTGGCTGGTATTATGGTTGTGTGCCTTAGCCCAGTTGGTGGGCCCTCTCCTTTTTTAGGATTGCAATGTTTTTTAAGTTTCTATACAACATCTTTAGCCTTTATCCACTGGCCGGCAAAGTAGCAAGATCAGAAAAATGGGGAGGGAGGAAATAGGAGACAAAATAGATAGATAAAAGAACCATCACATGCACATGCCCATCCATAGGATTCGTCACTCTTTTTCTGCACTGAGGTCTGCAGTAGCAGTGGTTGGTGTTCTCTGTAGTACCAACAAATATAAGGGGCACGTGAGCTCTTGGTATACTCCGGTGAGGTGTTTTGTGCACGATTACCATTGGTTTTCAAACTTGGGCAAGGAGTGATTGACCACTGCTGTTAACTTTTCCATCCCTAAAAATTCCCAAAGCTTATGGAGCCGGTCAGTGTGCGTTGGGACAATGTCAGTACCCCTTTTTAACAATAAAACTTGTTTTGCTGTACATAACGCTAAAGTGATGGCCTTTCCCTTATTGGAGTGTAGTGAATAGGTTAGTGCATTGGGTAGTCCCAAAAGTATGTAGCTAGGGAAGTGCAGTATTTCGGTATCAAACATCTAGTCAATGTCTGCGAGAACTGCCTCCCAGCACCTATGCAACTTGGGACAGTGCTAAAACAGATGAACTAGTTGCCTGACTGTGCACAGTGTCTCCAAGATGTGTCCCCCCGACCCACTTGCCACTGAGCCACACGGGCTGGGGTGTAGTAGTGTGCCAAATTTAACAATGCCTCAAAGCCTGAGGTATTAGTGGCGGAAGGACACGCACGGTGTAAGATGTCAGTCCATTCTTTGTCTGTGAAACAATGTTGTTCACATTCGAACTCCCACCTTCTTCTAGCCGGAGTTTGCATAGGGGAAGTCTGTTTATTTAAGAAGGAGTATATATTGGATAGTATGCAGGAGTCGGCTTTTCTAGATAGATGCCAACGTTCAAATAGTTTCAGTCGCCTGCTAGCTTGAGACCTAATTTTGGGGCTTGTCACCCATTGCCTAATCTCTAAATAGTGCCAATATTCGAAGTCCCGCTGCACCGCTTTAAAATCTAACAAGCCTGTCACGTCAAATAGGTCCCCAATTCATTTACAGTTTACCTCCTGCCAGTGTATGAAAGTCTTCTCTTGTGTGGTTATAGGAAGTCCGGGCTCCCTATAATTGGTGTGAGTGGGCAGATCTGCGTGTAAAGCTGCTTGGAGGAGAACACCCTATCCCAAACCCCCATTGTGGCTCTAACTATTGGGGAAATGCAGACCCCTGGTAGACAGTGTTTGCGTGGTAGCCAAGGGATTTTCCAGATGTAGACACCCGCCACTGCTTGATCCAGAAAACACCAATGCTTCTCGGTCATTGGGCACTGCCTTTCAACCAAGTAGTGCAATTGCGCAGGTAAGTAGTATTTTGTCAGGTTTGGAATACCCAAGTCACCTTTGGCCATTTGTAGACAGGCCCGCTCTCTAATCATTTGAGCCCCTCCACCAGCCCAGATGAAGGATTCAAGCGCCATCTGCAGTATTTTTAAACCAGTGGTGGGTGGAGCCAGTGGCATCAGTTGCATAAGGTAAATGATTTTGGGTAGCAATGTCTTTTTGACCACGGCTATGTGGCCCACCCAGGAAATTGGACCACCATGCCAAGATTGGATAAGTGACTGCACCGACTTGGAGATTTCTGAGTAATTGCGGGCCACTGTCTACTCCATGGTTGGGAAAATCTGAATACCCAGATATGGGATTCCCTGCTGTACCCAATGAAAAGGTAACTGAGATCTCAAGAGTTGTTGCTCTTCCTGTGGGATAGAGATACTGAGCGCCTGGGTTTTAGAGGTGTTCACCTTGAAGCTCAAGACATCCCTGAATGCTGCAAGTTCTTCCAGGAGAGGCGGCAGTGAGTGGCGTGGGTTCGTAACAGTCAGCAGCACCTTGCTTGCATATAAGGCTATGTTGTGTGATTGGCCTCCCATCCAAACTCCCTCTATCTGTGTGTGGTGACGGATGCACCCTGCCAGGGGCTCCATATAAAAGCAGGAACAACGGAGGGCATCCCTGACGAGTCCCTCTGGAGATAGCAAAGGTCGGGGACTGTGTGTTGTTCACCTTGACTTGTGCTGTAGGTAGCACATACCTTACCCAGATCCAGTCGAGGTCCGATACCCACTGACTCCAGTACTGTTCTCAGGAATGGCCAATGGATGTAGTCAAATGCCTACTCCCTGTCTATTGAGAGGAATAGGGTTGGTCTGTGAGAGCGCCACATCTTGTTAAGAAGATGGAAAAGCTTTTTGGAGTTGTCATCACAGGTGCGACTTGGTATGACTGGTCTGGACAAATCAGCCCCGGCATGTATCCACCCAGCCTAACTGCCAGTATCCCTGAGAAAATCTTTGCATCCACATTCGGCACGGAAATAGGATGGTAGGACGCTCAGCGCTGGGAATATTTACCTGATTTGGGCAGCACCATTATCGTCACCATGCTCATAGTTTCAGGTAGTTCCCCAGTCTCACTGAAAGAGTTATGTAATCGGGTTAGTATTGGGAACAATAAGGAGGCAAATTGCTTGTAAAAGGCTGAAGTGAACCCGTCCTGGCGCCTTATCAGGTTGAAGTCTTCTGATTGCTTCCCCCACCTCCCGCTCCGATATGTCTTCCTTCAGAAGGGGACACTAGTGGTCTGCAACCTTATTATTGGGGCCTGCGTGACGTAGGGGGTGCATCACTGTAATGATTTCCTCTCAGCGCTAAAGAGGTCCACATAAAAGCGCCCAAACTCCACCGATATGTCATTGTCCCCTGTGACATACTCATCATTGCCGTCTTTGAGGCTTTGCATGCACCTGGTTTACCGCAATCTGTGTGCCAGTAGTTTCTCAATAATGCATATTCTGCAGCACCCATGTCCAACGCCCTAAGCAGTTTGTGCGCTATGGTCATTTGTCACAGTGCTTTGTGGGAGTCTGTGCACCGGTGGGCCTCTTCTAGCTCTTTAACCATGCCTTCTAATTGGGTACACTTCAGAGAGCGTTCCTTATCAAGTCGGGAGGCGAAAACTATATACATGCCTCTAATGATGGCCTTTAGGGCTTCCCAGAGTGTTGCTATTGATATATGCAGCTTATAATTAATATTGAGATAATCCCCAATGGCTTCCGCCGCTTCTTTATTTGTGGCGTCATAGGTTAGCATTTTGGGGTTTAGGTGCCAAGACCCACCAGTCCGACGTGAAGTCGGTAGGCGCAAGTCTATCTGGATGGGATCGTGGTCTGACAAGGATGCCACATCAATTGTGGCCTGCGGTACTCCTGGGGCCAGTGATGCCGAGATGAGGAAAAGTCAAGCCTGGCATTAGATTGATGTGCTGCGGAGAAGATGGAGTAGGAGTGCGATGTCAGGTGCAGTTCCCACCAAATGTCGATCAAGCCAGCCTCCAATAACCATTGCGTTCCCTGCGGAGTAAACATCCATGTGTTCCCCAGACATGGAGATTTTTATCTAATGCAGCATCCATTACTAAAATTAAAGTCGCCCCCAATTACTAGATGCGTGTATAGAGAGGCTAGCACTTTACCTAGCGCTCAGAGTAGGAATGGCTCTTGTTGATCATTGGGTGCATATATGGAAGCTATTGTGAATGGCTGCTGGGCGTAGGAGACTCTTAAGGACAGGCGATGTCCCAGGATGTCAGATTGCACCGAGATAATCTTCCCTTGAAAGTGTGTGGCTACCAGGATAGCTACTCCCACCTTCTTCCCTGGACCGGGGGACCAGTACTGCCGGTCAAACAAGTGAGAGCACATTCTAGGCCAGTCCATTTTCAGGAGATGGGTTTCCTGTAACATGAACATGTCACACTGAAACACCTTCAACTGACGTACTACTGCTATTCTCCTAGTCGGTGAGATGAGACCTCTAACGTTAAGGCTAACTATGCATATCACGTCTTTTTGAATGTGGCACCGCTGATCTTGTCCACCCGCCCTACAACCCACAACCGCCTGCCTATACCGATAGGTGAAGAGTGACATTTCGATAGTATGCTGTGCATTGGGGCATGTATAAAACATATTAACATTAACAAATAAGAAAACAACTGCACCAATGGGTACATGACTTTCAGATCTGTATGGAGGGTCCATGTCTGTTGCCATCTGCAACAGCATTCTCAGAGTAGTGAGGGAGTCCACTGCTCCCTCCGCTACCGCTAGCCATGATAGAAATCTGTGTGAGGTCCGTGGCGGGAACTAGCCCTTTGCTGGCAGCTTTGAAGACAGGTCACAGTGCCGTCAATCACTTTCTCTGTCTGGGGTTTGTTGCCTCTTGGCTATTTGCTGCAGGAGGGCTGAGCGTTCCTTGATCCTCTTGTGTTTTGTTGGCCTGCTTGGTTTTTGTTGTGTGTAGTTTTTTATGCAGCGCCCCTGCTTTGGAGGTTAGAGAGCAGCTAAGCCAAGGAACGCGAGGACAAGGCTTCCCTGTTGATCTCCATATTCAGAATGTCCGCTGCTTCCATGGGTGTGTGCACTGCTCTTGTCTCACCTTGCCCGCAAAAAAAAGGTGGATTGGATGGCCCCACTTATATCGCACACCCTTTCCCTCAGGAATTCTGGCACTGCCTTCATTTCTCCTCGTCTCTGAAGTGTGATATTTGATAAATCTTGATAAAGTCTGACTTTATTTCCTTCAAAGAGGTGATCCTGCTCCGCTGCCATAATCATCTCCTTGTGTTTGTAGTTGTGAAGGTACGTTAAAAAATCCAGGGGCGTTCCTGGAGTTGTCGAGGGTTTCCTGCCCAGTGAGTTTGATCCAGTAAAAGTTGCTTCCATTCCAGATCCGACACTATCTGGCAAAAGAGGTGCATCAGGAAGCCCTCCAGGCGCCCCGCATCCCCCTGTAACGGCTCTCCCTTAATGTGAATATTTGATGAGCGGAATCTGTTTTCTAGGTCTACTAGATGGAAGTTTAGATCTGCGTTGCGATCCCTGATTTCCAGGAGCTCACGGCGGTGTGCTTCCTTTTCCATGGCATCCTCAGCTTCCTCCACAGTGTACCCCCATATTGTGCCATAGTTCCTTGACCTCCGCAGTGACCTCTGTGTGGAGGGCTGCAATATTGTCTCTCAGAGTGTCAAAGAGAGTCTCCATGAAGCTACGCTTAATGGGGGCTTCCTCATCCATGTTGTGTGCTGCTGGGAAGCCTGTTACCGCTGTGCTTTGTCAGCAACGTTCCTAGCCTGCATGCACTCTAAGGCATACAGCTATTCTGTGGATTGTACTTTCAATCCAATGAATAATCACTGTGTCTCTTTTAGTTCCGTGGAGAGAAATAGGTATAATTGTCTTGTTGGCATACACATTCATAGGCAGTAGTAAGATTGCTAATCGACTTGGGCCAGAGGACAAGGTTCCTGCCGGTCCGTATTAGCTCTCTGTCTTTTATGCAGTTATTATCTTAATGACTCTAAATGATATACTCACAGTTGTATTTGTAAGCACATAGGGTGTGTTGTTTGTTATTTAGCCATTGTCCATATACATTGTCACAGTTTTCACACATGTGAGACAGACACAACATACCAACATGAAAAGAGTAAAAGTAAACAACTCTGTTTATATTAAAACAGTGTTGTAGATGTGCAACCGGTTGGATAAGTGTTTACAATTTATTTAAGTGCCCATTGCAATTGTCAATCATGCGTCACAATTCAGCATATGGAGCATAATGATATACACTTTCTCTGTTCTTCGACATTGATTAACCACGTAAAGATCTCAGTGGTTTGGCCGACTGCGTTTGTGTACTGTTATATTTACGGGGTGAAAATAGTAAGTGTGGGTTGAGCGGGAACTGTCTCTAGAATGTCCCTTGAGTTAGGAGAGACATGCTAGTTTCAATAGAAAGGGGTAAGTATTAATACTAACTTTGGCGACGGCAAGCGCTTGCCACCTGGGATTGGTTGGGGGTGGTGAACCCTACAGTCACACTCTGAAAGAGAAGCATTCTCTTTAGAATCTAAAAAATTCTTAAAAAGTTCAGCGTTAGAAAAACATCAGACTGCCCCCCTTTGTATGCCCACTTACTTCGTCAAGGTATCACACCCTCTATAATACCTGATTTGCCTTGGGTGTCCCGCATCCTGTTTTTGTCTCATGGGTTTTAAATGTGGTTCAGCGTCATTGATTTCCTGGATTGATATGCGACTGTGTGCATGTAGCGTGAGTTACGAGGATTCTCTTCAAAAGCATGTGACGTGAGGGGGACTTATACATAATTTTTTACATGTGCGCTGCATATTTTATATCCATATCAAGGATAATTGGAAAAACTACTATTAGGAACTATAGGAAAGATCAAGATGCATGAGCTTTACGTGACACTTGTCCTTTTGTTAAAGGATATGTCAGAAGTGCCCGCCCCCTTTAGCTTAGATATATTGTGCATTCTGCCTTGCCATTATTTCTCATGTGCTGGTTGTGGCTTTTCTACTGGCAAAATGCAGCTCTCTAAGACACAGCAGAGCGCTAAGCACTATAGGGGAAAAAGGAAGCCAACCAAGGGCCCCACTACTTCCCCGTCCCCTCTCCATTTCTGGAGCCTAAATTGTAGATCGCTCCCTAAGAACAAACTAAACATCTTCGATTTTATCACTGAGGAATCCCCTGACGCTCTGTTCCTGACCGAGACTTGGATTCAGGCCAGCTCGGGTCCGGACATTGCCGCAGCTGTCCCTCCCAACTATGTTGTGCTGCACCAGGACAGACCCTCAGGTAAAGGTGGTGGAATTGCAATCATTTATAAGTTCAGTTCATAAGCTTTTATTCGATATGCAAGATATCTTGTAAGCACATATAAAATACAAACATTACAATTTCAAAACAGAAGAACAATGCTACAAGAAGCCAGTAGAAAAGTTATTTAAAAAAGATAAAAGGACAATAAATTAGCTAAAAATGGATTAAACAGCTACTGACAATCTCTTACAACGAATAAGCCAAAACTGTTTAAAAAATTTTGCTATACCGCACACTATTGGGGGGGAAGTGTCCGTAGTTAAAATACGCAGAGCTTCTAGGTGGTTACGTGTGCCCATGTTCCGACAAAGAGGTTTTAGCCAAAAACTCCTGGGCCTTGCATAGTCAGGGCATTCAAATAAGACATGCGCAATAGACTCAACCCTGTTCGAGCAACATGCACAATTGGGGGAAGTACGAGCCAATGATGACCATTTTGATACCACAGCACCTACGGGGAGGGATCCAACTCTAAATTTAAAATAAAGTGCTCGGTCAAAGGGGATGGTAATCATGTCCAGGTAGGGTTCAAAGGCCACAGAATCTTTAATTTGTAAAAAAGCAACAGTAGATTTGCAATGGTTAGAGTTGGTGATTAGACGCTCCGAAGTCCATTTCCAATAAAGGGCCTTAACGACTTCTTTTGGAGGGGCTGAGCGTGATGACCAGCAGTCCCCTAGCCCGATGTTCTCCAGGAGCTTTTTGGTTTCTCTTAACCATTTTATCTTGGCCCAACCCCCCAGACACATAATTTCCCCCAAGGCATCGGCATAGGATTTTAGTTCTTCACCCCTCCAAATTCGTGTCCATAGGAGGAGCGGTCGGAGCTGGGCCTGGTCTTTAATGTTTTTACAGCCCGTGTCCAACCACACTGGTACAGATGGGGTGCTCAGTGGGATGGAGATAATAGATTTCAATAACTTGCTCTCCGCTGTCACTAGGGCGTCCATTCGGCAGTGGCCCCACAGTTCTGCCCCATACAAGGCAGATGACACTACTTTGGCCTTGTAGATATCAATTACTGGGGTGAGTGATCTCCTGGGTGAGGCCCTGAACTCCCTCATGAGAGCTCCTCCTACTCTCTTGTGGTTGAGAACCATTTTACCAATGTGATTTCCCCAGGACATCCTATCTGTAATCCGAATACCGAGGTAGTCGAATTCGGCTACTTTCTCTAAGGGGGTCGAGTTAAGGGTAGGAGGGCGGCCCAGTTTCTTAGGGGGATTTAGGACTAGGTATTTTGTTTTGTCCACGTTTATTGTTAACCCCTTTGCGGTACAGAACTCCTGGAACCGTGTTAGCAATTTCTGCAGGCCTTGTGGGGTTTTTGAAATCAGGAGCGTATCGTCCGCAAATAGTAGGGTGGGGATGCGGACTCCTCCGAGACAGGGGGCGTCGGCTGGCTCTTGCTGAAGATGTTTTACCACCCCGTTCACATATAATGAGAAAAGGGTGGGAGCCAAGACACAGCCCTGTCTTACGCCCCTGGAGACTGGTATCTTCTCGGTGAGCTCACCGTTTTTACCCCAGCGGACCTGTGCGTAGGTATGGGTGTGGAGGCTAATGAGGAGGGATAAAATGTAAGGAGGTAGTCCTAACTCATAAAGAGCCCTCCAAAGCTCTTCCCGGGGAACCAGGTCAAAGGCAGTCTTCAGGTCTATAAAGGCCAAATAAAGACTACCCTTGCCTAGTTCCACCACCTTCCACCCCAATAGTGCCAGCCTAAACACCTGCTCGATTGTCCCCATACCAGCCCGAAAACCTGCCTGGAAGTCTGATAAGATTTTGTTCTCCTCCACCCAGTGGAGAATCCTTCCAAGGATAGCTTTACCAGCTATCTTTTGGGTGGAGTCTATCAGACTTATAGGGCGGTAATTCCCCGGTGTTTCCCTACACCCTTTTTTGTAGATCGGGACCACCACTGCCCCTTTCCAGGATTCTGACACTGCCCCTCCCATCATGATATCATTTAAAAGAGCTGCTATAACCCTCGCCCACTCCGCAGGGAAAGCTCTCATAAGGTCCCCCGGAAGGCCATCCGGGCCCGCTGCCTTACGGGGCGCTACCCAGCCTATAACCCCCTCAATCTCGAGGGGAGTGAAGAGATCATAGGCATGAGGTTCAATTTCACGTATAAGGTCGAATCCCTCGTTCAGTTCCCCATTGAGAGGGAGGTAAAGGGCCCCAAAGTGTTTTACCCAATTTTGGGGCGGGATGTTACAGGGTCTCACAAGTGCATCGGGTTTATTACGTGTGCTTATGAGATTCCAGAAGGCCCTTGAATCCCTGCTTTTACTAGCCTGGAGCAGGTCGTCCCAAAATTTTTCTTCCCACTCCCTTCTAGCAAGTTTAAGGGATTTGTTATAGGCCTTCCTTGCTTCCTGTATCACACTTTGGGACTTAAGTTTTACCGCCTCAACTAGCCTTGTCTTGTGGGCCCTACAAGTTTGGGTATACCAACCCTCTCCTGTTTTTTTAAGAACTTTATTTCCCGTCTTGTGTGGGTGCGTAGTGAACACGTTGGTTAAGGCTTCTAGCAGGGAGACGAAAAGCCCACTAGCTCTACCCACCCCTTCCGGGGAGTTTCCTAGGGTTGTTATTGCTTGGATTAAGAGGGATTGAATTTCCCCTACCTTTGCCTCGGATAAGACCAGTCTCGCCCATTTTATTCGCCTACCACAGGGGGAGACTTCAGACTCATCCGGGGGTACGGCTACCTGGGTAACATTGTCCTTTTTTAAACTGCACCACCACTGAGCCATGGCTAGGGAGAGTGGATTGTGGTCACTTTCGTATGATGGAACCACCTGCATATCCCTTACATAGGGCCATAAGAGTACATCTATTAGTAGATAATCTAGCCTCGAGGTGTGACCTGGCCTATTGTATGTGTGGGCACCCCCCCTATCCGAGGGTGTCCTCCCATTAACTGCCCTTAAGTTGAATTCGAGGCTCAGTGAATATAACTGGAGCGCCACTTCTGTCCACCTTCTGATTGGTGGGATTTCTAGTACCGGTATCCCCATCCTGGAGTCCTCCTCATCCTGATCGAGGGAAACGTCCGAGCCCAAGGGCTCTAACGTACAGTTCATGTCACCTGCAACCAATGTACGTGATTTATGGGGGGTATTATTTAGCAAGGTCTCAAGGAGAGATATTACCGGGGACTTTCTCCCACCCTTGGTTCCCCGGGCATAGACATTATAAACATTTAAGACAGTTCTACCCCTTTGGTCTCTTAGGGTTATGTTTTGGATGTCAGGGGAACCTGTAGGGAACTCCACTACCCTACAGTCTAGAGAAGCCGCAACCCAGATAAGAAGTCCGCTCGAAGGTCGCCCTCTCCCTGTTTCCGAGACTTGTGCGGGGGCGGAGTAGGAAGAAAAACCCACCCTGTGGACTGGGACCCGGCTCCAAGTTTCTTGGAAAAGGCACACGGAGTGCTCATCCATCCAGGCTGTAACTTCCGGGAGGGCAAGTTTTCTTGCAATCCCTGCGACATTCCAGCTGAAAACCTTAAAGACTAGGTCCGTCACAGCTGGGTTGCCGTTGGGAGCTATACTGCCCCTATCTGTGGACCTCCTCGGAGACATCTGGAGGGGTGGGGGACCTTTTGGGGAGGCGGAGGAAACTTCTATTTCACTTATAGGGTTTGTTTGAGTGAGTGGTACTCCTGCAGGCTCTACTCTGCTACCAGTTTCCAGTCAATGAGACCCCGATGTCCACAATTGGTTCTCCCTGGTACCCCCCGAGATCCCAGCCCAATTTTGAGTAATAAAAGGGGAACAAGAACTTGCTTCAATTGGGCTAACAATTTGCCTGGGGTAAAAATAAGAAAGATCTACCACCTTAACCCCCGGGGCCCCCATATTCTTAATAGGGGTACAAATCGATGGGACTACTCTTGGGTCTTGAAAGTTTATAATTATACAATCCCCCTCCTGTGTTTTTCTCCCCTGTCCTACCCAACCCACTCTTCGGACACTTAAAATAATACCATCCACACCCAACGGGATTGGCTTGTTTGCCTTCAGCCAATGAATACACTTATTCTTAAGTGACGAATGATTTTCCACCTGGCCGTCCTTTAAAGGAGGCACGTTAACCATGACAGCAACGTAAGGTTGGCAGTCCGGAGGGAGGTTTACTGGTGGGATTCGTCGCACTGGATTACTGAGGACCGTTGGGGGGGTAATGGGAGCAGTAGGTTGGGATACAGACCTAGGGGCTTTCCCTGTCGCTTGCCCTTGTGGTATGCTTCGCGCCCCTCGTTTTTGGGAGTCTTCCGCTTTATCACTAACTGACTGTGTCTGCTTTTGTATAATCGGCTTAGTCTTATTTTTGTCAGGCTCTGAGTTTGTTAGTGGTCCCTTGTGGTTTTGCCCTGATTTGGGGAGGGGAGGGGATTTAAGAGCTGGACTTGGAGGCTTGTTAGGGACAACTTTTTTTTGGCCTACTGGTGGCTTATGATCTCTCTGAGCTGGTATATCGATCCCCTTTGCGCCCAGGTCCTTATTTTCAGTCACTCTGGTTATATGCTTAATAGTAGTCTTGAGTGAGTGAAACCCATCAAGGGTTGGTTGCTCTAGTTTATCTATCCTCTCTCCTAAACCCGTGACTTGCATTAGTAGCGGTTTCAAAACACTGTATACCTTCTCAAGGATGTTTTCCACCGTTACTAGGTCAGCGAGCTTAGGGGCATTAGCAATGATATCGTCTGGGAGCAGCCCATTGGAAAAGATCTGAACATCCCTGTCTATATCATTTTCATTCTCTGGAGGCGTACCCCTAGTGTATCTTGCACCTACTCCAGAGCTATTTTTTGCTCTTTGATAAAGAGCGGCTTGTCTTACTAGCCTACCCTTTTTGCGTTTCCGTAATTTTTTGCTTAAAGGCCTAATCTCCTGCCTAATGTCAGGGGTTTGAATGGTGGGGGACACCCTAACTGACTCCCCTTCAGATATAACTATGGAGGGAGGAAGCCGGAATGGGGACTCAGGATTACTAATTGCTTCGCTTGGGAGATTGGGTGATAATGGAGTTGACAACCCACTGAGAACGCCATCTTCTACACACACTACAGGGAGAAGAGCGGCCAGATTTTCCAGCCTATCTATATTTTGCTCTATGCCAGCCAACTGTGGAGGGTCTGAGGAAACACCAGGCACACACGGTGGGGAAACATCCTGGCCCCGGATACTAGTTGGTGTAAGCGACTGGGCAGCAACCCCCAAAGATGAACGTCTTGAGGGGAGGTAAACCTCGGATAAACGTCGCTCCGACATGGCAATTTCCTTCTCGATCACTGCCGCCACCCTGGTGATGAACCGGTCCATTGTTCCTATGACAGGGCTCGCGGCATTTGTACCTTTTTCGATTTCACTCCTAAGGGGTTTCCCAGATCGAGTAGACATGGTTTAGTGCGGACACACCAGGCGATAGTACTCACTTTTAGCGAAAGCAAAGGGACGTGGCCCAGCCCAGCCTTGTCAGCCCCTGACTGCCACAGACTGCCCGCCCTTTGCTCGGGCTTCGCTCGGCGTCCCGCTCGCGTCCCGCTGAGCGACAGGCTGTTTGTTATGTAGTGGGCGTTGCAGGCGGGGGGCGTGTCTCAAGGTGGGCGCGTCCGCTCTCAGGGCAGGGGAAGCAGGGACTCCTGGTCTACAGAGTCCCTGCGAGCGCCTGTTAGTTGGTCCTTCCTGGCGCCTCCCAGTCCTGGCGTGCAGCTCTCACCTCTCCCTCCTCTGAGCCTCCAAGCCGCGAAGCGGCACCCGCGGGGCGGGTGCGGCGAGAGGCAGCGGCAGAACAAGCGGAACAGGCACACCCCGGCGAGAGGCCAGAATCCAGCGCAGGATCGACAGCAACCTTCCAGAGCACAGTCCAGGTGGGTCCCAGCGGCTTGTGGGAACACCCGCCTTTTCACCTGGTCAGGCGGGGGGCGTGTCTCAAGGTGGGCGCGTCCGCTCTCAGGGCAGGGGAAGCAGGGACTCCTGGTCTACAGAGTCCCTGCGAGCGCCTGTTAGTTGGTCCTTCCTGGCGCCTCCCAGTCCTGGCGTGCAGCTCTCACCTCTCCCTCCTCTGAGCCTCCAAGCCACGAAGCGGCACCCGCGGAGCGGGTGCGGCGAGAGCCAGCGGCAGAACAAGCGGAACAGGCACACCCCGGCGAGAGGCCAGAATCCAGCGCAGGATCGACAGCAACCTTCCAGAGCACAGTCCAGGTGGGTCCCAGCGGCTTGTGGGAACACCCGCCTTTTCACCTGGTCAGGCGGGGGGCGTGTCTCAAGGTGGGCGCGTCCGCTCTCAGGGCAGGGGAAGCAGGGACTCCTGGTCTACAGAGTCCCTGCGAGCGCCTGTTAGTTGGTCCTTCCTGGCGCCTCCCAGTCCTGGCGTGCAGCTCTCACCTCTCCCTCCTCTGAGCCTCCAAGCCGCGAAGCGGCACCCGCGGAGCGGGTGCGGCGAGAGGCAGCGGCAGAACAAGCGGAACAGGCACACCCCGGCGAGAGGCCAGAATCCAGCGCAGGATCGACAGCAACCTTCCAGAGCACAGTCCAGGTGGGTCCCAGCGGCTTGTGGGAACACCCGCCTTTTCACCTGGTCAGGCGGGGGGCGTGTCTCAAGGTGGGCGCGTCCGCTCTCAGGGCAGGGGAAGCAGGGACTCCTGGTCTACAGAGTCCCTGCGAGCGCCTGTTAGTTGGTCCTTCCTGGCGCCTCCCAGTCCTGGCGTGCAGCTCTCACCTCTCCCTCCTCTGAGCCTCCAAGCCGCGAAGCGGCACCCGCGGAGCGGGTGCGGCGAGAGGCAGCGGCAGAACAAGCGGAACAGGCACACCCCGGCGAGAGGCCAGAATCCAGCGCAGGATCGACAGCAACCTTCCAGAGCACAGTCCAGGTGGGTCCCAGCGGCTTGTGGGAACACCCGCCTTTTCACCTGGTCAGGCGGGGGGCGTGTCTCAAGGTGGGCGCGTCCGCTCTCAGGGCAGGGGAAGCAGGGACTCCTGGTCTACAGAGTCCCTGCGAGCGCCTGTTAGTTGGTCCTTCCTGGCGCCTCCCAGTCCTGGCGTGCAGCTCTCACCTCTCCCTCCTCTGAGCCTCCAAGCCGCGAAGCGGCACCCGCGGAGCGGGTGCGGCGAGAGGCAGCGGCAGAACAAGCGGAACAGGCACACCCCGGCGAGAGGCCAGAATCCAGCGCAGGATCGACAGCAACCTTCCAGAGCACAGTCCAGGTGGGTCCCAGCGGCTTGTGGGAACACCCGCCTTTTCACCTGGTCAGGCGAGGGGCGTGTCTCAAGGTGGGCGCGTCCGCTCTCAGGGCAGGGGAAGCAGGGACTCCAGGTCTACAGAGTCCCTGCGAGCGCCTGTTAGTTGGTCCTTCCTGGCGCCTCCCAGTCCTGGCGTGCAGCTCTCACCTCTCCCTCCTCTGAGCCTCCAAGCCGCGAAGCGGCACCCGCGGAGCGGGTGCGGCGAGAGGCAGCGGCAGAACAAGCGGAACAGGCACACCCCGGCGAGAGGCCAGAATCCAGCGCAGGATCGACAGCAACCTTCCAGAGCACAGTCCAGGTGGATCTATCTATCAATGTAAACTGGAACCTTTACATCTTCCAGGTAGTGAGGTTGCACTGTTCAAACTGACGATTAATCCTCGAATGACGCTCTCCGGTCTGCTAATTTATCGGCCGCCCGGAAACGCCGCACCTTGGATTCCCTCACTTATTGATTGCTTATCAGCAACACTACTAAAATCTAATAATTTCACCATTCTTGGTGATTTAAACATTCACTTCGATGATGTCAACAACCCCCTTAATAAAGTCTTTCTCTCTGACCTTGAGGTTTTTAACCTCAAACTCTGCAACTCTGGAGCCACTCATAATGCTGGCCATCTTTTGGATCCAATCATTTCTACTCTCTCATTTGACTGTACCCACTCTGCCCGCCCGCTTGTCAGGTCTGATCACTATGCGATTCACTTTGTACTACCACCTGCTTTATACTCTGCCAGGGTCCATGTGGATGAAATTAAATCATCTTACCGTTGGGACAGGCTTAACATAGCTGATTTTAATCTGCGTCTAACTGAGTCTATTCCATCCTCCATCAATACTGATCAGAATCTGAATGTTTCCATCTCTGATTGGTTGACAGATGCAGTATCGACTCTTGTCCCTCGATCCAGTAGCAAATATAGATCCTTGCGCCCACCAGCACCCTGGTACTCGGAGGAGCTGAAAATCCAACGCTCCAAATGTAAAGCCCTGGAGAGGAAGTGGAGGGTGTCCTACTCAGCTTCCTCCAAAGTGATCTACAAAGAAGAATTAAAACTTTACCATGCAAACTGCAAACGTGCTAAGGCCTCCTACACTGTCTCCACAATCACTTCAGTGCAAAACTGTCCCCGAACTCTCTTTGCCACAGTTAAAAAACTCACAGGAGCTGATACTGTCCCTGTGCTGCCGGCTTTAGATGGCACACAATGTAATGCCATTGCAGACTTTTTTATATCTAAGGTTGAGGGCATCTATCAATCTCTTGCTTCCCTTCCCTCTCCAATTGACTCCTCTCTACACGGTCCGTACTGTAATACCTTTACCTCCCCCACTGAGTTTATTTACAACTGGATACCATTTGACGACTCCTCTTTCCTATCCTGCTTAAAAAGCATCAGGTCTGGTTCTCCACGGGACCCAGTCCCCATGAAGATACTCAAACAACTTGACCTTGAACCACGAAGATTCCTAATGAGGCTGTTAAACATCTCGCTCACTGAATCTCGAGTGGAACAGGACTGGAAACATGCCATGGTCGTCCCCCTGCTTAAAAAATCTGGTGCTGACATCACAAATCTTGCCAACTTCAGGCCTATATCCTCTTGCCAGCCTGTTCTAAAATCCTAGAGCGTCATGTTAACACCCAGCTTAATGAGTTTGTTGAAAACATGGGATATCTCCATCCGTCCCAATCAGGCTTTCGCGCTAATTATTCCACCGAATCCGCACTCCTTGGGGTAACTGAGCGACTCCGACACGGTATCGATGGCGGTGAGACCTTTGCGCTGATTCTTCTTGACTTAAGCGCTGCCTTCGATACCGTGTCCCACTCCATCCTACTGGAATCTCTCGGTTCCCTTGGTGTTGCTGGATCCGCACTCGCCTGGGTGTCCTCATTTCTTAATGAGCGCACCTTTCAGGTTTTCTCAAACAAAGCTGAATCTGCGATTCATTCCTCTGCCTACGGCGTCCCTCAAGGGTCTATATTGAGCCCTCTGTTGTTCAATATTTACATCAGACCACTTGCTTCCATCGTAGAGGACGCCGGTCTGTCTATATACTCATACGCAGACGACACGCAGATTGTGTTCTCTTTGTCTAGCAGCAGGGCTCAGGACACTTCTGCCCTTAAAATCGGCCTCTCTCGCGTTGCAGCTTGGATGCAAATGCATCTGTTAAAGCTCAACGGAGACAAGACCGAGGTGATCATACTAGGCAAACAAAAAGATCTCTGGGGTCCAAGACACTGGCCCAGTGATATGGGTCCTCTGCCTACCCCCGTACCTGTTGCTCGCAACCTCGGTGTCCTAATCAACGACAAACTCTCGATGAGGCAGCAGGCAACTAAGGTCGCTGCGATCTGCTTTAACACCCTTCGCTGGTTGCAGAAGATCATATGGATGCTGCCTGAGTCCACTCGCAGAACTGTCGTACAGGCCCTTGTGATGTCCCATATCGACTATGGCAATGTGCTTTATCTAGGAGCAGATAAAGCTACAATCAATAAACTCCAGGTTGTACAGAACTCAGCTGCCCGCCTGCTGCGTAATGTCCCACGGAGAACGTCCGCAATGCAGGCTCTACGTGACCTCCATTGGTTAAAAATCTTGGATCGAGTGGCCTTCAAAACTTTGTGCATCCTCTTCAAGATTCGCCAAGGTTCTGCACCGGCCTACTTGCACAATCTAGCGCAGCCATATCAGCCTGGCCGCCTTTTGAGGTCATCCAACAGTGGCAATCTTGTGATTCCCAGAATCCGACTGGCAAAAATGGGAGGCCGCTCATTCGCATATCTAGGACCCAAGATGTGGAATGCTCTCCCGTTGGCGCTTAAAACAGAAACCAGTCTTCTGGTTTTCCGCAAAAAACTGAAGACTCTCCTGTTCTAGATTCTAGATTCCTCCGGTCTAGTGTCTCCCTTTTTGCAGTTACCTGTTTTCTGTTTTCTTCTCCAGTCTGTCCCTGGCGCCGGGAAACCCACTGCGGGTAGCTGTGTCCAATATAAGTTCAATAAAATAAATAAAAAATTATGAGCATTAGGTTGCATTTTGTCCTTTGATCTTTGTTATGTTATGTTATGTTATGTTATGGGCACTTATATCGCGCACAGCTGCTCCAGCGAAGGGGCGTCCTGGCGCTTGACAAGGTAAACAACACAACACAACTGAAAAAGCAGCAAACTACTACAGAACCAACAAGCTAAGGAAATAGAAAGGTCTTAATGGCCCTACGAAATGAAAGAAGATCATCCAGCGCACGAATCTTTAAAGGAAGGGAGTTCCACAAAGCGGCAGCTCATACTCGAAATGAGCGGCCGCCCGCTCGGCTAAGCTTGAACCGGGGAACCACTGCAAGTTCCTGACCCAAAGATCGTAAAGAGCGGGCAGGAACATACGGAGACAGAAGGTTCGTAAGAATCTGGGCAGAGGAGCCCTTAAGGATTTTATAGGACAAGCAAAGCACCTTGAACTGAATCCTCTGCTTAACTGGCAGCCAATGAAGGGAACACAAGGTATTGGCAACGGAACAGAACCTGGGCTGACCCACCACTGCTCTAGCTGCCGCGTTCTGAAGCCGTTGCAGACGGATGATTTCAGCCTGATTAACCCCTACCAGGAGGGAACTGGCGTAGTCAAGGTGCGAAATCACCGTCGCCTGCACCACTAGCTGCCTGGTCGAGGCATCAAAGAATTTTAGGACTGGTCTTAGACCACGCAAAATGCCAAAACAGCATGCAGCATTTCTCTTAGTGTGACAAACAAAGCTAAGGGCAGGATCTAACCACACCCCAAGATTTTTTATCTCCATTACCGGAGTCGGGGTGGTCCCAAGTTCAGGCGGCCACCACAGTCCATTCTGGAACCTTGGGGCATCCAGGCAAGAATCCCCGCTGAGCGTGACTGCTAACGGAGTGTCGTCAGCATATGAGACCATAGTCATGCCGCACTGCTTGATGACGTCAGCCGGCGGCCTCACGTAAAGGTTGAACAACGTGGGGCTCAGCAAGGATCCCTGGGGGACCCCAAGGCCCAGGGGGTGGAATTTGGACTGGTGGGGCGTAATGGCCACGCAGAAAGATCGATCGGCAAGAAAAGAGCAAAACCACTGAAGGGCCGGCCCTACAATGCCAGCTTCCTCCAAGCGCTGAAGAAGAATCCTGTGCGAGACGGTGTCAAAGGCGGCGCTAAGATCTAATAAAACAAGCACCGCCGTTTGACCCGATTCTAGCACAGTGCGCAGGTGTTCCACCATGGAGAGTAGGGCTGTCTCCGTGCTGTGGCCAGCCCTGAAACCGTTCTGCATCGGATCTAAAATATTAGCCCGCGAGAGATGGTCTGAAAGGGCCATATTCACATGGGCCTCCGCTCCTTTCGCGGGCCACGGAAGAAGCGATATCGGGCGGTAGTTCTCAGGTTTGAGAGGATCTAAAGAAGGCTTCTTCAGGATGGGCGTGACCACCGACTGTTTCCACTTGGCGGGGACCATACCTGAAGCAAGCGAAAGATGGATCAGAGAACACACCGGTAGAAGACCAAAGGATGACGGGTCCCTAAACATAGCTGGTCTTAGCGGATCAGCCGGAGAACCAGACTTAATTTGCAGAGCCAATTTATTAAAGCTCTCAGGCAACAGACAGGGAAAAGTATGCAAAACATTGTGCTCTTGGGGACTACAAGAAACTCCAGCATACGGCATGGCAGTAGGGAAGGCTCGATAGATGGCTTGGACCTTTTCAAGAAAGAAGGCCGCCAAGGCCTCACAATGTGCAGTGGAACTAGTTTCATTATTAGGGGTCTTTTTTGCCATCAGATCTTTAAGAGCCTTAAAAAAGGATTTAGAGGGATTCGGGCTATTGCGAAATTCAAGAGAGTTGAACGCCGCACGAGCTCTACAGACAGCGCGGTGATAAGATTTGATGGTCGCGAGATACACAACTTTTTTACTGGAATCATATGTTTTCCGCCATTCTCTTTCTGCGCGTCTGCACGTACTTTTTAGTGCGCGTAGGGATCCATCATACCAATGGCTGGAGTCCCTAGAGCCACATTTGCTAAGAGTCACCGGAATAAGGGAATCCAGAGCCCGAGTGATCCACTCACAGAAGAGGTGATAGCCCGTTTCCACATTGTCTAATAGGCCCAACGGGTCCTCAGATAAAATGCGGAAAAAATCCTCTAACTAGAGTTTATTCCAGTGTCGTCTAGGGATGACTCTGGCCATAGGTTTAGGTGAGTGCTCATACAATGGGCACTGAATCGTCACTAAAAAATTATCAGTCCAGGCCAGGGGGGTAAAAGTTGTAACCCTGGCCTCAGCAAGATCCGTAAAGAAAGGGTCCAGGGTATGTCCTCCCACGTGGGTCTTAGTGGGTTTGTGAGAAGGCCCTGGTGCATTTTGAAAAAAGGTGGATGTTGAATCCGTCTGAGAGAAAGGGAATACTTCTTTGTGGTGTACGGTCTGTTTACATTCCCTCTTGGGTTTATAATGTCAAATCTATCTGTCACTCATTCGCATGTGCAAGGACTCCACCCATAGGTGACATGATAGTCTCTCGTGTGTTAATATGTGTCCTAACACAAAAGGTAGTTCCCCCTCTAGTAGTCATAGTGGAAAACAGGGTACCTGCCCTCGTTATAATACTGTGTTCCAGTGAATATTGTCATTTAGTCCTAATTTTTTGGGTGGACGTGCGGTAAATCCTATGCTGTTCTTATTCAAAGATACATCTTTCTAAGTTGTCCTCCATGCTTTCTAGATGTTCAATAACATACCATGTTAAGTCATTATGAGTATTGCCCGAGTTGATGAAATGGTCAGTTAGTTTTGTAGCATTGCTTTTACATCTTATGTTGCTCCGGTGTTCGCATATCCAGGTTTTTACTTTCTAGTTGTCATTCCAACGTACCTGAGACCACAGCTACACGCAATTAGGTAGGCTACATTCATGGTATTATAATTTGTGTGTTTTTGAAAGGTGCATGTTTTTTCAGGTTCCAGTTCTGCTTTTTTTGTTAGGTGGCAGACATTGCAGTTCCCACATGCATAGTGGCCCTTGATCTCTGAGAGACCTCGCAAGTTCTGCACTGTGGTTCGTGCTTCATTTTTCTTTGTCCGAGGTCTAGTCTTCACCAGGTTGCCTTTCAGGTTTATTGCCTTTTTAAATGAGAACAAGGGTTTGTGCCATTTGATATTACCTGTTGTTATCATGCCCCATTGTTTGCTCATGATTTTTTCACTTTGTAGTAGATTGTGCTGTAGGTTGTCACAAATGTGGGTGTAATGGTGTTATTCTCATTGTTGGACATTTCTAGGAGGCCTTCCCTGTTTGGGATGTTAGCTATTTTGTATGCTTTCCTGGTGATTTGTCTTGGGTAACTCAGTTCTCTCAATTTTGTTAGAAGATCTTTTGATTGTGTAACGAAATCTGTTTTTTTTGGAGCAGTTTCTTCTTAGTCTAAGGAAGTGGGCGTCAGAGATGTTTTCATTGAGAGCTCTGGAATGAAAGCTATCAAATGTTAACAGTGTATTTCTGTCCGTCTCCTTGTGACAGGTCATTGTTTCAAGCATTCCCATTATCTGCATAAATTGTAACACCCAGAAAGGTGATGTGATCTTTGTTGTCTGTGTGGGAGAAACGTAGATTAGTGTCCCATGTGTTCAGCACAGCTACGAAGGAGAGCATTGATTCTCTGCTACCTTTTATATATCACAAGGACGTGATCAATGTATTGTTTTCAAAATTGGATGTTCTCTATATGTATTGTATTTGTGCTATTCAGTATATATTTTTCTTCAAAGTTGTATACATACAGACCTGCCATGCTCAGCGCAAACATGCTGCTCATTGATGTTCCAAAGGTCTGTAGATATATTTGGCCTTCAAATTCAGAAATTCAAGAAATTTCTCTTTAAGGCCAAGCAAGCACAATGCCATATGAAATGAATGAGTGTTTTTTAGTTCCACTCACCCAGGTACAGGTTCTCTTTATGAATTTTAGTGTGTCATCTTGTGGGAGGATGTTATATAGGCTTTCCACGTCTAAGGTTAATAGAATGTTTTTGTGGGGTCTATATCAATGGTTTGTAGTAGCTAGAGTAGATCCTTCGTATACTTGTGTGATATGTAGGAGTTTGTTGTACTTTAGGTCTCAAATAGAAATCACAGAACATAGATAAAGGTTCTAACATGGACTCAATGTCAGAAGCAATTAGCCTTCCTGGTGGAGGAGTTACATTTTTAAGAAATGTGGGCAGTGTATAAAAGTAAGGAGCTTTGGTATTTTTTTGTTGTTTCGAATTCTGCTTCTTTTTTAGAGATCACATTTTTTTCTTTTGCCTCCTCCACTAGATATTTCTGGCTGAAGTTCATTTGTAATGTCTCCCTGTAAGACCTTGTTATTCCTTTTATCTGATAACAGGCGCAAGCCCTCTTTCTTGCGGGCTTCCTGGTTTTGTAAGACTGTACAGTCTCCTTGTCAGTGGGTTTTATAATTGCCATAGCTTTTTCCCTGAGTTCTGTTAGAGCTGGGGTTTTGCTTGCCATTGCACTCGGGGCTGGCTTATCATAGTCATAAAAAACTCTAAACGCTGGTCAAAAGCAATGTTAATTGTAATACAACTCATTGAAACACACCTGAGAACTGCAATACCTTCACACAATAAAAAATTGGAAATCAATAAAGACTTAGCAGAATATAAGGATTATCGTACTTAGTCCAAAATAGAGAAATTCCAAATGGATCTTAATAAATTGGCCTTCACCAAATGTACCCTTAATTAGCACTAGACTACACCACAGCAGAGAAGGAGGGGTATTCGTCAGACAACTACACCTCAGATGGTGGCACATCGAACACAGGAAGTTGGTCCAATAATGAAGATTACTAAAGAAATAAAGAATTAGACAAAGAGGAAGGAAATGGCAGCAGCCATGGCAAGGACAAAGTCCATATATGAACCCAATGGGAGTGCCACAACAACCATTCGTCCAACCTGCTATTCCACCATAATTTATGGGATAGAACTTTCTCCCCTGGAAGAATGTAGGATCATTCTGCATGGTTACCACCACTTTTTGTCTGGTACTAAGCTGTACTTTGACTAGTCTAACTGGGATCCTGCTAATCAGGACCCCAGTCTATCTGCTTTCTCCTTAAACTGTTGTGTTCAGTACTTAGGTACATCCCGGATGGGATACTGGGGTATCCTTATAAGTCCCTGGTATATGGTACCCATGTACCCAGGATATAGGTACCCCAGAGGCCTGCCATGGGCTGAAGCATGTATTATGACACCCATGAGATGCCATTAAAAATGGAACTACAGGCCTGCCATTGAAGCCTGTGTAAGTTGGTGCATGCACTACTTACTAAAGATATAGGTTTACTATATGTAAGGTTCACTGCACTTGAAACCTATGTCCCCCCCTAAAGCAGGTCTTTACAATCATTAGGGCAGGGTGCTTGGTTGTAAGGGAGAGGGTGCTCCTGCATGAGCAGGACACCCCTGTAGCCTATGGTGCCTATTTTCCTGGGTTGTCAGTGAAGCAGCCACATCCTATATAGAAGGGCACCACGTCATTGTGTGACGACCATCTCAAAAACAGCTGCAATGAATCCTATCATGTTTGGTATAAAAGAAAATGGAATCATACCCCCACACCATAAATGGTGTGGGAGGTATGATTCCAAGCACTGGAAGAGCCCTCAATTAGCCTCTCAGTGTTCCCGGTACTAGCCTTCTAGTCCCTGACAGTACAATGTGGTTGCTGCTGACCAGAGACACATTTCTGCCCTCCTTTTGCTTAGCCAAGCTTGAGCAGGGGAAGGAAGAACAATAGGCATTCTGTCACTGGGAGTTGTAACAACCTCCCAGACAGGATTTAGTTTATTAGGGCTGGTTGTGTGCGCTTGCCAGTGCCTGAAAGTCTGCATGAGGGGCACATTTGGTGTCCCTCTACATAGCTCAGTTCAAACCAGTCGTGGGAGACGTTGGCTCAAGCTCTGGCATGAAACTGTACAAAGGACATGGGAGTAACCTCCCCCCTGTCCAGACACTTACCTGGGAGGGTCCCCTGAATCTTCCCAACCCTCTCCTTGGGGTACTTAAGGGCTTACCTGAGTGTAGGTCCCTAGATTCGTTGTGGGATAAGATTCATAGTTGAAACCACTGCACGTCTAATGTCTGAGCACCCTGGACTTGGCTGGACTTTGATTGGGTCTGACTTTGTCTCCCTTCCAGTCTGCTGCATCACCTGTGCCTTTGCATCAAACAGGAACCTTCCAAGGCCTTTGAAGCATCAAGGACTACCATGGTATTCTCCCTTGCTGTGAAAGAGTCACCCCCCTGCATTTAAAGGCACTACACTATGGCCACCGGTCTGCAGATCCTGAGCTCCTTTGTACTCTGTGGGCTCTGCAACACAGGTGGTTGTTTTCCCCAGCCCCTGAGGCCTGCTCTACCTTTTCACCAAGTTTGAGGCCAGTAATCCTCGTGGGGGTTGCATTAACGTAGCCCCTGTGTACTGCGTTCTCTTTGCGGTTGCAAAGACTTGTTGACATCTTTGCAAGAAGATCTTCAGGCTCCGAAAAGCTCTAATCTCAAGCACCACTAGTGATCAGAATCTTTGGCCACAGCACATCATGTGCATCGTGGCCCGCATCTTGTTGTTTAAGGTTCTCTTGTGACTCCTGAGCCTCCGGCCTGTGGGTCCATTTGAGGGTCACTTTTATTTTCCTTGGGCTCCCCTGATTGCTCAGGGCCTTCCCTGACTCTTCTGCTTGTGGTGAGTCTCCTGGACCTTGCTGGTCCCAACTGTGCACCTTCTTGACTTCCTGTGTGGGCTGCATTAGACAATGCTTGTTGGTGCTCCCGCCGAACACCGACCCCTCAGCATTCAACATCCTTTGTGGGACAGCTCGTATACGGCTCCTGGTCATCCTCAGCATCGCCTGGTCCTCACAGCTGCAGAGTCAAGGTCACCATCATCTTAAATGAAGCACCCGACATTGGAGGTCATACGTCTTCCAAGTCTCCTGGTCATCCCTGAGTGACATAGACACTGTCCCCTCTGCTTTCAGGTACTCCTGTTCAAGAATCCACATTTGGATTTCTCCGGACACTTATTCCTCTTCCAGCTGCAGCACTTTCCTGAAGTTCTCCAATGGGTTTGACAGCAGTTTTCGATGCCACTTCACACCTATGCAGCTTGGATACCATGGTATCCGCGGGCAGGGTGGCTCCCAAACCTTCTGTCTTCCACTGGGTTTCTTCAGGGTCCACTGCCAAGGGTCCCTAATCTTTGAAAATCCAACCACAACTTGAAGATAGACTTGTAGGGAGCATGCAGTTATATTCAGACACTGCACACGCTCTCTGTGGGGTCCCTATCTACTTACCTTGGGTGGTTCTGTGGGTGGCCAGCAATTCTATGTTCTCGCGACATTGTCTTGACTCGAGTCGTGGTTCTTATACCACTTTCTTAGTATATGGTTTGGTCCCCGGGCCCACTGTGTATTAGAGCTTTTTACTGTGATTTCCTTGCTTTAGTATTGTGTGTTTTGTGTCTCTCTGTGGGAGATATTATAACGTATTAGATAGAGTTATATAATAAATACATATTTTTATAAATACTTTGTGTGGTTCTTTTTCATTTAATCTATACTATTAGATTGCATTCTGGTAAAACAAGCTGCTTCACACTCCTTCAAGACTAAGCCTGAAGGCTTCTCTCCACAGCTACCACTTTGATGTCTTTCTAAGGTTGCCTGAGACCTCTTAAATCACCATAAGGGTTGTCTGTGCTGGTGCAAGGTGCCCACTTACATTAATGGACATCTTATACCAGGCCAGCTTCTCACATCCACCAATACACAAGGCAACTACAACTAGATGTAACACCCACTTTTTTATGGCGAAGAGGACGTGAGAAAAGAAGAACAAATCACCTCTGGAACGACCAACTTGAAAGAGTGAACACAAGAAGTATGTAAATGGACAACCAACAGGGAACAAGCATGGGTCCCAAATAGTGACCAATCTATCAAACATGATATTGACGGATGCACAAAATAAAGTTCTGAACTAGGGACTTGGCTTTGTACCCACCACATGTCTGCCTAAATTCCGCCTCCACTGTGAATTAGCAAATTTTTTCAGAAAACGAAAACTGACGCCCTTCTTTTAGAAATCAACGTCTATCTCAGAGAATACAAACTTGAAAGGAGATATTAATTCAGAGTAAAAATCATCAACATACTGCCATCCTACATCAGCAGTCCCAGATGAAATTGCTGTATTTGAATAAGCAGTATATAACGATATTCAAATTTTGAACAACAAAAAATCTTTTCACAGCATGACAAAGGAGGAAACCACAACTCTAAGAGTACACAGGGAACAAACTACGGCAATTTTAAAAACAGCAAAAAAAGGAGGCGGTATTGTCTTACTAAACCAGGAAGACTACAAGAAAGTGTGCCTGTGCCTGTTATCAGATCAAAAGAATTAGAAGGTCTTACAGGAAGACCCTACAAATGAAATACAGTATAAATAAAATAACTAGTGGAAGAGGTGGAATTAAAAAAACGGATCTCTAAAAAAAGAAGCAGAATTCCTCATTACAAAAAATCCCATAACTACTTACTTTTATACACGCCCCAAAATTCATGAAAATATAACTCCTCCACTGGGAAGGCCAATTGTTTCTAGCACTGGGTCCATTTTAGAACTGTTATCTAGGTTCTGTGATTTCTATTTGAGATCTAAAGCACAACAAACTCCTACATACCTCAAGGATACAAAGGATCTACTCCAGCTACTACAAAACATGGATTTCAACACCTCAAAAAACATTCTACTGACCTGAGACGTGGAAAGCCTATACACCATTCTCCCACAAGATGACATAGTAAAAGTCATAAAGAGACCCTGAACCACGGTGAGTGGAACTATATAACACCCATTCTTTTCATACAGCCTGGCCTTAAAGAAAAATGTCTTTGAATTTGAAGGCTAATATATCTACAGACCTAAGAAATATCTATTGGCAGCACTTTTGCGCCGAGCGTGGCAGGGCTGTATGTATACAACTTTGAAGAAAAATATATACTGAATAGCACAAACACTTATAAAGAGAACATCCAACTTTGCAAACAATACATTGATGACGTTCTTGTGATATAGAAAGGTAGCAGAGAATCTATGCTCTCCTTCTTAACTGTGCTGAACACAGGGGACTCTAATCTACATTTCACCCACACAGACAGCAAAGATCACATCACTTTTCTGGATGTTACAATTTATGCAAAGAATGTGAAGCTTGAAACAAGGACCTATCACAAAGAGACAGAAAGGAATACCCTGTTAAAATCTGATAGCTTTCATCCCAGAGTTCTCAGAGAAAACCTCCTTTATGGCCAGTTCCTCAGACAAAGAAGAAACTGCTCTAAAAAACGGATTTTGTTACACAATCAAACAACAACTCATCACAAAATTTAGAGACCAGAGTCACCCAAGACAAGTCATCAAGAAAGCCTACAAAAGAACTAGCAACCAACACAGGAAAGGCCTCCTAGAAATGTCCAACATTGAGAATAACACTTTCCCAGTCACATGTGTGACAACTTACAACAGGATCTCCAACAAAGTCAAAATAATCGTCAACAAACACTGGGGCATTATAACAACAGGAAAACTCAAATGGGACAAACTCTTGTTCTCATTTAAATTGGCATTGGAGCTAAAACACAACCTGGTGAAGAATAGACCTTGGACAAAGAAGAATGAAGGATGCACCACAGTACGAAACATGTGGGGTCTCCCAGAGATCAAGAGCTAAATTGCATGTGGGAACTGCAGTATCTGCCATCTTACAAAAACAACGGAAACCCTAGAACTGGAACCCCGAAAAACATGGACCTTGGGGAAACAAACAAATTGCAATACAATGATTGTAGTCTACCTAATTGTGTATAGGTGGGGTATCAGGTAGGTGGGAATGAAAACTAGAAAAGTAAAAACCCGGATATGCCAACACAAGAGCAACATAAGATGTAAAAGAAATACTGCAAAAGTAATTGACCATTTCATCAACTTGGGCCATACTCCTAATAACTTAACATGGTGTGTTAAGGAACAGCTGGAAAGCATGGAGGACAACTTAGAAAGATGTCTCTTTGAAAAAGAACAGCATTGGCTTTACTGCATGTCCACCCAAAATATAGGAGTAAATGACAATATCCCATGGAACACAGTATTATAAATAGGTCAAATACCCTCTTTTCCACTACGACTACTATAGTGGGAACCACCTTTTTTGTTAGGACACATATTTACACACAAGAAACTATAATGGCACCTATGGGTGGAGTCCCTGCGCATGCGAATAAGAGACCAATAGATTTGACATCATAGACACATGATTGCATGTAAACGGACATTACACCACAAAGAAGAATTACCACTCGCTCCAAGGCATTCCTAATCCACCTTTTTCAAAATGCACCTTGGTCTTCTCGCCAACTCACAAAGACCCAAAGATTTAAGGATGGAACCGAATGCTCGTAATATATTCAAGCCGAAGGGGGCAGGCACTTCTGACATACCCGTTAACAAAAGGACAAGTGTCACGCAAAGCTCAAGTATCTTGATCTTTCCTATGATTTCTATTAGGAGCGCTTGCAATTATCATTGATATGGATGTAACATATGCAGCGGGCATGTCAAGAAAGACCAGGCAATCTTTGCCTGACCAACGTGTGACGTAGAGAATCCCCGTAACTCAAACTACAAGCACACAGTAGCATATCCATCCAGGAAACTAATAGGATGTGGGACGACTGAGACAGATCAGGTGCCATAAGGGGTGAAATACCTTGACGGAGTAAGTGGCCAAACGAAGGGGGAGAGTCTGATGTTTTTCTTACTCTTAACTTTTTTTTAAATAACTTTATTTAGCATTTTGTTAAAGACAAAATAGAGCACTGAGTCCAGTTGCATGATACATAGGGTACAACCTCAACGTATTGGTTATGACATTTTCTTTACAGCACACCAGGTTGCTTAATTGTGTGTAACAATGCATACGATATATACCAGAACCCTTTTGAGTGCCACCCCCCAGCCATCAGACCAATGGTACATTGCTATTTTTCCTTCCATGCGATACATACAATAAGAGCAAAGGGACTACCCTCTATGAGCGGGCTGAGCATGTTAAAGACTATTGATGTGTACAGTGCGTCCCTTTAGCCCACCCCAGTCGGCACTATACCCCGCTCCTGCTGGATGGGGTTGTCTAACATTTGTTGTGAAAGGAAAGATCTGAAGGGACCCCAGATGTCCTTTGGCCTGGAGGGAGTAGGGATGGTACTAGCATACAGGTCGCTTCTCATAGAGCAGGTTGCTAAACTTTGTATCCAGCTGCGTATCGTCGGAGCTCTCCTGAAGCCCCAGTTAATTGCTACTTCTCTTATAGCCAGGATTACAGAGATTGCAGCAAATCTCCGAGTTTTAGGGGGGAGCTGGACCACATATCCCAAGAGGGCAATCTCAGGCAAGGGTTCAATCAGAGCCTGTATCATTTTACTTAAAATTTTGTGTGCTTCAATTCAAAAGGCGTGGATGCATAGGCACATCCAGGCAAGGTGTGCGAAGTCTGCCTGAGGGGATTTGCACCGCTGACAGCAATGCGGTCTGCTGGGATCTATCTTGTCTGCTCGGGCTGGTGTAATATATATTCTGCGTAAAAACTTGAAGTGGATCAATGTATTTCTGCTATTAAGAAATACCATATTAGTAATCTTGCAGCAGGCCATCCATTGCTCATCAGTGATAGGGTTGCCTTAGTCTGATTCCAAAGCATTACGCAGTCGTTCATCATCCACTGGGACTAGGTCGGCGCATGCCTTATACAATTGGGATATAAGATGGATCCCCTTACTGCTACCTATCACCATTGTAAGGGGGGAAATGAGGGAGGTTCTAGAGGTTAGTCTGGGAGCTGAGCCCGCAGAGTGGAGCGCAACCTGGCTAACACAAATCTGTTCATAAATGTGGTATCAGGGAATGTGGGTATATCATCTGGGTCAAATATGTGGCCAGCAGGAAATAGATCTCCCATTGTGTTAATGTTAAATTTAGTGCATGTCCTTTGAACCAAATTTTCGCCAGTTATGGGTAGTAGTTTGTTGTTTAGGAGTGGAGGGATGAAGAGTCTAGTGTCTGAGTGCCCGTAATACGACTCAGTTTAGCCCATGCCCAACTAGTGGTG
Source organism: Lissotriton vulgaris (assembly GCF_964263255.1). Taxonomy (NCBI): domain Eukaryota; kingdom Metazoa; phylum Chordata; class Amphibia; order Caudata; family Salamandridae; genus Lissotriton; species Lissotriton vulgaris. Next base: position 1,542,928,193 of record NC_141695.1, on the reverse strand, counting down.
GAGACTGGTTGTATGTCTTTGGGATCTTTAGGGAAACCTGAGGGCAACACAGTGGCTAAAGTATTCGGTAAAACGAACTCAGACTCTGGGCACAGGAAGTTAATCCTAGTGTCTGGGTGCTACCACGTCTGTCGAAACTACATTGTGCTGCTAGAAAGTACAATTGTAGATCAGGGACCCCATATCCTCCTCTATCACAGGGGAGCGTCATTATCTGTCATCTTACCCTGGGTGTCTTGTTGCCCCATACTAGCCTGATTAAGTGTGATCGCAGAGTGTTGAAAAGTTTGTTTGTAAAGGGGATTGGTATGTTGTGAAATAAATAAAAAACTTCGGGAGTACAATCATTTTAATAAGGGCAACCCGTCTGCCATGGAGAGTGGGAGTTTGAGCCAGGAGTCTATTTGCGCCTCAAGTTTGGAGATTGCTACTCAATAGTTGCATTGTATGATCTGTTCTATATCCAGATGGATGTGCACCCCCAGGTATTTTACTGAATCCGTACACCACTCCAATGGAAATTCCGGATCCCAGGGGCTGTTACAGCCGTGAGAGGGAAAATAACGGATTTACGACCATTTATTCCCAGCTCAAAGAAGGTACCAAAATGGAGGATCTCTCTGAGAAGTGGGTCCAGGTTGGCTTGGGGGTTTTGAACATATAGGATTGTGTTGTCTGCATATAACGGGCATGTGTTGAATTGTAAACCCCTGTGTAGGTGAGATTCCATAAGTTGTGATAGACGGCATGCTAGTGCTTTAGTAAGGATTTTGTAGTCTAGATTTAATAGTGACAGGGTGCGATACGAGCCACACATTAGGGGGTCCTTGCCTGGTTTGGGAAGGAGGATGATGACTGCTTCGTGGAGAGTGGGTGGAAGTAGCTGTTTCTCTAGAGCTTCAGCATATACTTCTAATAGTTGGGGAATCAAGAGGTCATTGTAGGCTTTGTAAAACTCATCTGTGAACCCATCCAGCCCGGGGGAAGTGGATGAGTTCAGGGCTGTGATGGCTTCATTTATACTATGTTCCGTTAAGGGTTCCGCCAAGAAGTCCTGCATGACTCTCTCTAAGTATGCTAATGCCATCTCTGAAAGGTAAGCCTCCTGACCAGGGCAATGAGGACCCAATTTAGTAGTGTACAGCATTTTGAAATATGATAAAAACTCTGTCTGGATTTCCTGTGAATCAATGATTAGGTGTCCTGACTCTGAACGCAACTCTGTGATGTGTGCTTCAGTGTGAGGGGGTCTGATCATTTGCGCTAATACTCGTCCAGGGCAGTCTCCTTCCCCATAAACCTTTGCGTTGTGGTATTTGCCCATATAAAGTATTTCCCTGTCAGCCACCTCTCTGTACTCCGGTAGCAGAGCAGCCCTCTTCGTAACATAGCCTGGGTCTGGAGCCACCCTCTGTCTAGTATCTAAGGTTCCTAGCTCCTTTTCCAGCCTAATTAGTGTGCCACGTAGGTTATGAAGTACTCCAGAGCTCTTTTGGATGTATACTCCCCCATGTAGGCTTTAAATCCCTCCCACAACATCGCTTCATAGTCTACGGACCCCGTGTTTATTTAAAAGTAATCTTCTATAGCGTCTTGAATTTCTCGTCTGAACACTTTGTCGTCCAGTGCTCGGCTTGGGAACCTCCACTGCCTTTCAAACCCCTCAAGGCAAGGGACCTTCAGCGATAATAGAACCGGGGAGTGATCAGAATATGACCTGGGCAGTGTTTGTAGCTCGTGGAACCAGCTAGATATTTATGGGGAAGTTAATCATTAATCAAGCAATGTCCAAGTGTCAATAGTGCAGGTGTAGTGTGTAAATGTAGTTTAGTCTGGGTCCCGGACATGGCCCAGGTCTAACAGAGAGAAGTGGTTGCACAGAGAGTGCAAGGCTCTGCGTGCTCTCAGTTTAGGGTGCGGGCCATTGAAGTACCATCGGAGGTAGGATTGATCGCAATGTTAAAATTGCCCCCTAGTAGTAGGAGCATGGAGCCAAGGTGTAGCAACTTTGAGAGAAGCGTATGATAAAAATCGGGAGAGTCAGTGTTGGGACCGTATATGCATACCATCGCTACTGTATAACTAAGTTGCGTGCCTACCACAATTACAAATATACCTTCATCATCACAAGTTGCAGAGTGGCATTTGAAGGGAAGTCGTTTGTGGACAAGTATGGCTGTGCCCCTGGCATAGCTGCTATAGTTTGCAAAAAATCTGTTTGGGCCCCGTGAGGATGCAAATTTCGGCTGATCGCTGGAAGGGAGATGTGTCTCTTGCAGAAAGGCAATGTCAACCCTGTGCCGGATAAATAGTGTATCACTTGTCTCCTTTTGCGGGTATCATTTAAACCCTGAACTTTCCATATAACTAGAGTAACACTCGAAGGGCCAGGTTGTGACCTAACAGTGAAAAAGAGGAAATCTCTTGTTGGAAACACTCGAACCAATCAATTAGTGTACAAATTACACCAATATTAGCCCAAATATTAGAAGTGATCTCTAGTACAATATAGTACACAATCAGAGGATTTGATAATTTTCTTTTTCTTTTTTGGTTAAAAACAGATCCTAGGTATTACAAATTCTAAAAAACAGTACATTACAATTGCATTAAAAACATATACATTAGCACCACATTTATATCTATATTTCATTGAAAAACACAATAAAAATGTAGTAAAAATATTCCTAAACAATATTGTATTGTATTGTGGCATACTTATATAGCGCAACCTGTCACCACCAAGGGCATCCTGGCGCTTTGATATATGATCAAAAGAGAGACAAACAACAGTCAATCCTATTTGTCATATATATATATATATACACTCCAAAACAATAGAGGAAGTATAGAGGAATTGATAGAATCACCCTCCTTGTAGATCCACATAAACAAAAAGATTCTATCAAAAAATAGGGGTGCAAGTGTTAGGTTTTTGGGTTTTTTATATAAATAATTTTTGAGAAGGGGTGGAATAAGGCTCTTCCTCGGGTTGGTGAGATGAAGGCACTATGTGCTTTTAAAATACCCCTCACACACTAAGAATCCCTTAGTGTCATGCTTCATCATGGGGGTCTTCCCGTCCCTCTATGGGGCGGGGCGTGCTGCGACCTACGAGCTACGCGGGAGCACTATTATTGTGATGTAAGACTATGTGTTAGTGCATGGTGAATGGGATAAGTGAAGTGTAGGGACCTTGTGATGTGAAATTTAAAAATTAAAAATTCCCTGGCTAGTGGAAAAAATAATTTTATTCGCTTCCCTGATTGGGAATGTTAAAAAGGGGTTGTGAGGTAAGACTGTTGGCACCTACCAGGTCGACATGTTTCACAGACAATCCCCTACTGTCTGCTCATCAGTACCTCTGATGGTCCCTACTATAAGGTACTCAGTTCTAACATTTGCCTAGAGTCCTACAAATTGGTAGCAAAAATAAGCTATCAATTTGTGCTTCGGGGCATGAGTTGGCCCAGGGTGAAGCAGAAAAAAAAATGTTCAAAATATTTTCAAAAAAAGACACATTGGTCTCTGTAAGGAAAGAGAGATAAATAAAGAGAAAAGTAAACACACAGTGGATGTATACGTTTTTTTGCACATAGTTCTCAGTTTTTTGCCCATTTTTCTTTTTCTTTCTCTTTTAGCATATAATCATGCATATATGTCCATGCTATATTAGCAATACCACTGGACTTTGGCCATATTTCTTTCCCCAATGTAATGTGCTCCATATTGTTGAGCCTGATCATTTCCATGTAAACACACATATAGTCTTGACAAGAACACATACATGTAACTCTTACATAAAGACTGACACCCATATACAAATCTCCATGTAGAGCGAACGTTTTTTACAATCGGTTTACTCGTTGTCCGAGTTTCGAATGCAAGCGTTAATAGATAGATAGATTCGGGATGGAAAAATATACATATATACAAGACGTGCCCCATCATGTTTTTGAGATTATTTCATGTTAGGCACTTGTTTTTTGCAATCGGTTTACTCGTCATCTGAGTTGTGAATGCAAACTGAATTGTTACAGATTAGGGATGAGCGTAAGTATATTAGTATGTACATACTTTTCAAGTTCTGATTACGTGCCTCATGAGCCGGCGAGCGAGGGTTCTCAGATGCGGTTAACTGTAAAAGTAAATAAAGCCGCGCCCTCTCGTTAGGTTGCATAGTTTAGCGAGAGCAGTTTTTACCTCGTATTCTTCAGAAGTTCCGCCTCCCTTGACTGTGGATCACAGTCTCGTACTTACATGACCGCCAGTGTCCGATGCTTCATTCCTGCCCCCGTGCCGCTCCGAAGTAACACCGGCTCGGCAATGCTGACATCTTTTTATGATTGCCGGTTGTGTGTTGTCATCGTACTCTGACCGGGTTCAGAAACTAGACTGCCAACCCAAAATGGCCGCCCATTTCTGGAACAGTACCTGATTCTTACCAAAGCAGTATTTCTTCTATGTTTTTTATATCGAAATTCTAAATATAATTCTTTTTAAATTATTAGTTTTTTACATATGGCTATATTTAAGATATATTGGGGTATATTTAGAAAACAGATAGTAATATGTGATTGGTTAAAGGAGGCAGCATATCCAACTATTTTTTCAATGTTACAGGGCTCTGATTCGTTCTCCAGAGCTGGAAAGCATCGCTCTTGTGACAATCCCTACCAGGTCCTATCCTTTATGGTAAAAGATGTTGGTTTTGGTGGTCACTGGTTAGTAAGATTGGATACTAGGTTTGCCACCTTATTTTAAATTGGGGACAGCTTCTCAAGCAGCTAAATGTATGTATTTACAGTCGGCCCCATGGAATGTCATCGTTCAAGCCGTTTTTGTTGGATTTTATTCTGAAAACCCACCTTTGCTCTTTTTCTAGGAGTTGTTTCTCCTTTGCCACCAATTCAATTATTGTCCAGCACATTTCTTCTGCTTTGTGACGCATTTCTAAGAAGCGGTTTGTCAGTTTTGAGCTGGATTTTTTACATTTCACAGTACTTTTGTGCTCTCCTATCCTTATCTTAATGGCTCGGCTGGTCATACCCACGTATTCCAAGTTGCATGGACATTTTATGAGATACACGGCCTTTGAGCTATTGCAGTTACTGAAGTTTCTCTGCTCCCACTTAGTTCCATCGTTGAAGGTGATCGTGGTGCTTTTCTTGGTCAAGCAGCAAACCTTACAATTTCCGCAGGGATGGTGGCCTTGTACAAAGTTCGCACTCCTCGTGTGGTTATTGCCAGCGATTTTTGGTCTAGTATGAACCAGCAGATCTCGAATACTCTGTGCTTTCTTATGGGAAAAATAGGTTTTGGCAGTTGGAGGTTGCCACTGTTTAAAATTTTCCAGTTCTTATTGATGATCTTGGTCACCTGATTCGAGCTGGTGTTGAATGTGGTGACGCAAATTGGTCTTTGCTCTTCCTCCTTCTGAATCTTATCTTCAAGAAGACTTTCTCTACAGTTGTTCCTTGCTCGTTTGTAGGCTTGATCGATGATTTTCTTTGGGTACTGTCTTTCTTCTAGTTTTTTCATGAGGTCTTTTGATTGATGTTTAAAGTTGCTGACCTCTGTACAGTTCCTACGGAGTTGTAGGAACTGCCCGTAGGGCAAGTTATCCCGCAGGTGTTTCGGGTGAAAACTCTGGTACATTAACAAACAGTTTTTTGATGTACTTTTGAAGTGAGTGGTGGTCATCAATTTCCCTTCTTTGGGGAAAATATTTAAGTCTAGAAAAACCAAATTGGTATTTGAGCTGGTGCTTGTAAATTTTAGAAATTCATCCTGTAAGTTCAGCCATGTTAGGAATTGTTTAGAGGTTTTTTCATCTCCATCCCAGATGGTAAGGATATCATCGATGTATCGCTACCAGGTTCTGATGTTACTCCTGAAAGGGTTCCTGGGGTTCAGGATCTTGGTGACCTCTAGATGGTGAACATAGAGACCAGCTATGCTGGGAGCAAATGTGCTCCCCATGCACATTAGGGAACCCAATTTTTGAAAAAAGCTAATTATAGACACACTTAATTTTTCGTGTCTACAGAATAGACTCTGTCCCTTAAGTGTGTAGATCTGGGCGTCGACTCGTTTCGATGGTTTTTAACTATGATAGATCATCTTTTTCAAGACAAGTTTAATAAATCTCTCCTGTAAAGGGCACTGGATGGTTGCCACTTTCAAAGAAATCCGGCAGATAAACATATTTGTATAAGTATTGTGTAAAAATGACACATTCATCCTATCTAGTACATTACAATTCTTTATTAATATTAGGCACTCAAAAGCATTCATAAGTAATACATTTGGATTTTTCGAACATATTTCTTCTTAATGCGTAGTCTCAATTCTTAATGCTACTGCATTTTTAACTTGTACAGTTTATATCAATCATATTGTTTTATCTGGGGGCGTGGCTAGACAGACTGCGAAATGGTCGCCATTTGAGCAAACTCCGCCGGCCATGAAATTAATCCTTAAATAAATCCTTCAAAGTGGCGTCCCGGTGAGCTGGAAACCGGCGCCCTTCTCACCCTGAACCCTGAGGATCACGGCGTGTGTATTTTCGCTCCTCGGCTGCCCAGGCTAACGGACATTTTGGTGGGGGTGAGGACTGCTACTGGACGAGGCCCGTGCCGGAGCCGAAGGCGGGAGACTCCTCCTCCACGCATAGCTGAAAATACAGCCTGGGGATTTCTGGGCCCTGGGCGGACCGAGAGGGGCAGCTCGGGGACGAATGGTCTCACCGCGAACCTAGAGCGGACGGCACAGAGGTGAACCCAAACTACAGCTGCACTAGAGGGGCACACATGACGGGACGAAGTATACGGGAGCTGCGGTGAGTGCCAGCGATTTCTTGCGAGAGCGAGGGGCGCCATCTTGCGATCTCCATCCTCGGACCCGGGTGGGACGGCGGACTTGTCTGAGCCCAGACCCTGATGGCGATGTACTGAGAGGCTTACACCGCATTGCTGTGCCGACACAGTCAAAATAAGCTGAGGAAAGCGCACTACCCCTTCTCAGACGGTGACGCACAATACCTGTGAGTGGTGAATCTTGCCGCCATTGCTATCGCCGGCCCCGGAACCTGGCGTGGAGCCCCACAACCGCATACATCTTCCTGACCTCTGCGAACAGAGCTGCCGGCGCATAGATCGCGTCGCCACATGGAAGATGGAGGTATTTGTTAGTTATCTGCTCCGTAAACTATTTGACTCAGACCTGTCCCCAATGTTTGCGGTGGAGCGCGCACATTGAGCGCTAGGCCCGAAACCGGCAGTGGGCGGAACACCGCGACCCATTCTCGTGAAGATCCTCAATTATCAAGACAGAGACTCGATTCTCAAGATGGCACGAAATCTCCTTCTACCCGGGTTTCACACCTACGGTGCAGGCGGCGAGAAAGGAGTTTGTGCCTGCGAAACGACTGCTATTACAAGCACAAGTGCCATACGCGCTCCTATACCCCGCCAAGTTGAAGGTCACGCATGAGGGGTCTGCCCATTTCTTTGTAGATGCAAAATCTGCCTTGAAATTGGCCAAACACATTTGTGGCACGAGAAAGAAAACCCCGAGGTCGCAACAGGGCGCAGAGGAAAACCAGCTAAGTGATAATGACTGACTTTATTTATAGTACTGTAACTATGTCATGCGAGAGTTGGTTCCGGGGCTGACCGGGGAGGTTTGGTCACCTTAGATAACACTGAGTGAGTGCCTCTGCATTCCAATCCCATCTAGTGGATATATGAAAACATATTTTAGCGATTGATAACACTCTGCTGGGGTAAGGATCGAGGAATTCTAAATACTGTGGGGCGCCGGGGACAGACATGATGGACGCCCACATGGACTTCATGGCCACCCTGTGTGAACAGGGTAGTATGTCCGGGGACACTCGCCCTCCTGGAGTGTATCCCAATGTTCTGTTATTTGCGCGCTATGCGTGTTGAGGGGGGGATATAACATAACCTTATTGGGGGGTTGGAGTGGGTGGGGGGTGGGGAGGAACAGTTGGGGGTTTGTTATATTTGGTTCGGAACAGGTCGCTGAAATGTCGAGTCCTATTCATATTGAAAATTCATGTGTCTGGCTGGTCGGGGGGTATGTGCAAATGAAGTTGCTGAATGAATAATGGGTAAGCCTGGGACTGTAATTAACATCGTCACATGGAACATTAGGGGAGCAAATGATGGCAGAAAGGCGAGGCTGATGCATTCCTACCTGCAGAGACACAAGGTGGATATTTGCCTCCTGCAGGAAAATCACTTAAATTCACAAGCCTCGGAGAGGCTGAAACACAACAGGTGGGACACTATTCACTCCGCTATATTCTCAAACTATGCAAGAGGGGTTGCCAATTTGATTAGGAAGGGGTTGGACTGGAGGGAGATACGCGTACACAAAGACCCGGGGGGAGGTACATAGCGTCTCAGGGGCTACTGTGTGGACGGTCGGTGGTGCTGGTTAACATTTACGGCCCGAACACAGATACACCTGATTTCTTCGGGGAGGTCTGGGCTCGAGTCGCAGCAGTGGGAGGTTCCACAGTCATGTGGGGAGGGGACTTTAATGTCGCATTGAATGACTCACTTGACCGCAAGGGGACTTCTAAGCCGCCGCACCCACACGCAAACCTTGCACTTCGAGACATCATGGCTGAGGGGAATCTGATAGATGTCTGGGGGGTGCGTAATCCTACTGCACGTGAAGGCACATGCATTTCTACACAACACGCGGCATGGTCCCGAATAGACTTTTGGCTAGTATCTTCGGATGTGGCTGCGTGGACTACTAGTGTTTGTCATATGGCTAGATCCTTATCAGACCATTCACTGTGCCTGTTGGAGGTATCACTCCCGAGCACTGCCACACGGGCATTTAGCTGGCGACTCCCACAGCATGCACTTATGGATGCTGCCTTTAAGGAGGAGATACGGGGTGACATTGTTGATTACTTTACTTTGAACTCGGGCTCGGTGTCCACGGAGGCAACCTTGTGGGATGCATGTAAGGTGGTGATCCGGGGGCAATGTATAGCAAGACAAGCTGGTGTACTGAGGGCAATAAGGGATACTTTGAGCAAATTAGAGGGGCAAATAAGGGACCTTGAAAAGGGATTCTGTACTGCCCCTAACCCGGGACCACAGCTGAAATAAAAGGGAAATTGTTGGAGTTCGGAGAGGAGGCGCAACGCGAACTCAAATTCCTTGGTAAATATGCAGAGGCAAGGCGATATGGGGAAGGGGACAGACCGAGTCACACATTGGCGTGTCTCCTAAATAAACAGAAGACCGCCCACTTCATGCACATGATCCGTAATCCAGACGGAGACATCTTGACGGGGCAAGAACAGGTGTTGCGTGAATTTAGGAACTTCTACGCTGATTCTATTCCGCGACGCAACCGGATGTTCCGGAACATTTGGAGGCGTTTCTTGAATCTATAGTGCTGGTTTGGTTTAACAATGCTCACCGCCAATACATTGCACTCCCGGTGACAGTAGAAGATATTAAAAAGACAATTCATAGTATGCCATTGAACAAAGCACCTGGGCCTGATGGCCTGACGACGGCCTTCTACAAGGCCTACTCGGAAGAACTGGCACCGAGGCTGCACGCGGTCTATGCGGAATCCCTGGAAACAGGGATACTGCCGACATCTATGCGTGAGGCCATGATCATCACACTCCTGAAGCCGGACAAGGGTGAACATTCCCTTGACTCCTATAGGCCACTATCGTTGATTAACGTTGACACAAAAATCTATGCGAAAATAGCGGTGGACCGACTCCAACCCCTACTTCCGATGGTGGCCCTCCAGGACCAGTCAGGTTTTATACCTGGGCGCTCAACATCACACAACCTAAGAACATTGTTCTCGGTGTTGCACTATTTATCGCCATCAGTACATGCAGCAGCGGTACTCCTGGTTGCCACAAAGGCGTTTGACTCCCTTGAATGGCCCTATTTATTCAGGATACTAGTGATGATGGGCTTTAGTCCGCTATTTATAGCCCAGATTAAGCTCCTCTACACGGGTCAGATGGCGAGAGTATGTGTAAACAACATGATTTTGGAGCCGTTTGATGTAACTAGAGGCACAAGACAGGGCTGCCCTCTGTCGCCTCTACTATCCGCCGTAGCAATGGAAGCTCTTGCGGCGAGAATCAGACAACATCACACTGCTAGGGGGATTGGGTTCAGCCTGCTGATCTCCATCTACATAGACGATGTCACCCTCTATGTCCTGAACCCCTCAGTTAATCTGGACCCCCTGCTGAGGGAATTTGTCCAATTCGGAGGTCTCTCGGGCATATCGATTAACTGGTCTAAATCGGTAGTATTCCCTTTGACGGATACCACTCCTGAGGTGAAGTCAGAGTTCCCACTGCGCTGGAATGCGGATGAGGTCAAGTACTTGGGAATCTGGGTGAGCCGCAATCTTCAAGATATCTGGACGCTAAACTTTGGGCGGGCGATTGACTGGCTCAAATCTAAGGTAGCTATATGGTCTAAACTGCCACTGTCTATAGCTGGCAGAGTAGCTCTGTCCAAAATGGTAATCTTGCCGAAATTCCTGTACCTGTTCACCAATATTCCTGTACCACTCACTGCCCAATTCTTTAAATGTCTGAGATCCCACTTGCTTAATCTGGTGTGGGCAGGCGGCCAGGTCCGGGTGTCTTGGGCCTTACTGACCTTGCCACTTAAACAGGGAGGACTGGCGGCTCCAGATATGCACCTTTATGCCCTTTGTGCGCAAACTGCATTTTTGCACTTCTGGGCGTGCCCCACTCCATATCAGCTGCATGAAGCGGATTCATTATCGCCATTGTCTCTGGAGGTTGCCCTTTACCAGAAGAGTCCACGCCCAAAGACTGATGTGGACACGGCAAATACACTGCGCTGGGCATGGCGGGAACTGCAGGGACGCGCACGGCTGCCTTTGTTGTTTGCACTTGCCATACCACTGAAAAACAACCCTATGTTGGCTTGTCTGGAACACTGCGGGGGACAACTGGTCCTCGATGGCACCCAGATGCACACTTTCACAGATTTATATCTGGATGGGAAGTTTAGAGATCAGCGACCAGCGGAGGAAGGAGCGTCAACCCCGTTTGGTGAAATGTTTGCATACCACCGGCTCAAGACGGCCTGCAGATCCCTATGGGAGGGGTTTCCTGAGGGCCCGCCTACACTAAATGCACTACAAAACATTTTAGTTTGCACCTCCCCAAAGAAGCTGGTGACCAGGTTATATACTGAGATGCAAGAGCAGGCTCCGATAGTGACACCCAAATCCTTGACCCTCTGGAATGAGGAGATAAACCCTCCCTTAACTGACGACCTGTGGTCGTTCTGTTGCAAGCAAGTTCTGGAACTGTCCCCTAATTAAAAGCTACGACTAGTGCATTTTAAATTCCTACATCGCTATTATCACACCCCCCTGAGTCTCCGTAGGATGAACTTAAGAGATGACGCTAGATGTTGGAGATGTGGGCAAGACAGTGCTACCTTCTTACACATGGCCAGGAGTTGCCACACACTAACTAGTTACTGGCAGGAAATATTTGATGCAATTAACCAAATTGTTGGTAGACTGGACCCCCCCTCTCCACATCTAGGCCTGTTGGGTATGGTAGTGGACACCGCGCCTGGCAGCAGAAAACTGCATGCTCTGCTATTGCTCTTTGCGAGGCGACAGGTTGCTCTAAGATGGGGCGAAAAAAACTGCCGACTTTAGATGCTTGGCTGACAGCGGTCGCATATGGTCACACACAACTGGGCACCTATTGGGAGCTGATGTCGGCTGCATCAAGACCCCGAGACATCTTGGAACCCTTCGTCCAATGGAATAGAACGAGAGCAACGTCCCCCACCCGGGCGGTTAAGGCGCCATGAATAGGGGTGAACGAATCCCTTCATTGAAGTATGGTCCTGTTCTCTAGAGAAAAAGGAACACATCTGGTTCCCCCAAATCTACCTGACCCTCCCTACACCCCTCCGCACCTATACAGCTCCACACCCCCACCACCTCCCCCTCATTCTTCTCACCCCCTCACACCCGCTTTCTTTCCCTCCCCCCCATCACCAATACCTCACCTCAACAGACTAGACACCCAGATAGGGTTTGTCCTTGCATGCTTCCACTAGAGTGGCTCCCCTCTAATCCCAGGATATCTCCCTGCAGATGGCTATTAGCCGGTTGTGCTGCACCCCCGAGATGTTCGGCCAGAATATGTCTGCTCATTATATGCATGTTATTGTTAGGACTATTACATGCTATATCCACTCCGGATGGACATTGTTGTTGCAACCTTCGTTGTTCCTGGTTAAAGCTGTGTAACGATATACGTAAGCTTGCCACCACGAATAAGACACGGCTGCACCAGATTTTCTTGGTCCTGCTTGCTATATGGTGGGGCGGTTGATAGGGGCATCTCCTCCAAGGTCGGATACTATGAGGTTATAGTTCTTCACAAACACAGCTTTGAGATTGCACTCCAGTCCCAATCTACGGACATGCGATGGTAATTAATTTTGAAACGCGGCCGGCCCGATGTGGTTGTAGGCGGCTTGCTGTGTATAATACCTATTTACTATGCCTCAATGACGAATTCTAAATATGTTGCATTGAAGGAGCTGCTGGCCAAGAATATACTTGGTTGTAGGCGTTGAGCTGTGTAAAATTTACTAAATGTGAATAAATGTTTTTTGAAAATAAAAAATAAATAAGAAAAATCATATTGTTTTATCTGACATACGTTATAGTCTATTTGTTGTATTATCCAATTGCCTTTTTCATTTCTGATATATGGGCTCTGGCACTACCTTCCCTATTACCCTCAGGCTGTTTATGGGTTAGTTTTATATGCATACACCAGTCTGATCCATCACCACCCTCCCATTACAAGATTCATTAGGGCCAGGTTGATCATGGGGATTTTTTGGCGGTTGTATTCCTTTACCTTATATCATGTTATTTATTTGCATTGGACTTATTCCACTTCTCATATTTTTATACCTTTCGAATATCAGGGTAGTTTCTGTAATAAATTATGTGCATGTTACTACTCTAATACATTTAGAACTGTAATTCTACTATATTATTATTTCCTCAGATTTTACCTTCAGTTCACGGTAGTCTTCGAAAGGTGTAAACATATGAGATGTGGAATAAGTCCAATGCAAATGAATAACATGATATAAGGTAAATGAATAAAACCACCATTTGATTGATATAAACTGTACAAGTTAAAAATGCAGTAGCATTAAGAATTGAGACTATGCATTAAGAAGAAATATGTTGGAAAAATCCAAATAGATTGCTTATGAATGCTTTTGAGTGCCTAATATTATAAAAGAATTGTAATGTACTAGATAGGATGAATGTGTTATTTTTACACAATACTTATACAAATATGTTTATCTGCCGGATTTCTTTGAAAGTGGCAACCATCCAGTGCGTTTTACAGGAGAGACTTATTAAATTTGTCTTGGAAAAGATGGATGGATTAGCTTTTTTCAAAAATTGGGTTCCCTGATGTGTATATATATATGACAAATAGGATTGTCTGTTGTTTGTCTCTCTTTTGATCATATATTGGTTAGGAATATTTTTATTACATTTTCTATTGTTGTTTTTCAATGAAATATATATATATATAAATGTGGTGCTAATGTATATGTTTTTAATGCAATTGTAATGTACTGTTTTTTAGAATTTGTAATACCTAGGATTCGTTTTTAACAAAAAAATAAAAAGAAAATTATAGAATCTACTGATTGTGTACTATATTGTGCTAGAGATCACTTCTAATATATGGGCTAATATTGGTTTAATTTGTACACTAATTGATTGGTTCGAGTGTTTCCACCAAGGGATTTCCTCTTTTTTACTGTTAGTTAGTACTCTAATCCCCTGATGTGTTAATGGGTCTCTCTCAAAATATAAGGCACGTGTGACCTAACTGTGCCACAGCAATGTCATGTCTAAAAGTGTGAAGAATAACCAATGTTTGTACCTATCAAATGCTGCCGTGATCAAACATACCACAAACTCAGTGCCCAGCAATAACAACAATTCCCCTCCCACCACCCCCCACCCAGCCTTCCCGCCCATTCTAGGAGGCCATACCAATTTTCCAGAAATGGTGCATGCTACCAGTAGATTTTTTAGTATGAGAATGATACACTTGGGTACATTTATATCGTCATCAAAACTATCTCTAGGTGTACACCAAAGGTGGGGACGTACACTATCCAACGGTCTATTAACCTGTATAATATGTTAAACTTTATAAAACAAATCCCAGTATTTACTGTAAAAGAACAAATGCACGGCAAGAGAAGGAAAGTAAACATTCAGCCAGTGCCAGAACTCGAGAACAATTCTGCACTGACGTCCGATCCACTATGTGGGGGAGAGGCGACATTAGAGTCTGCGGGGCGTTTGTTGTTAAGTTTGTATGTGTAGCAGAATTCTTGCACCTCTGTTGGGTTTTCGAATATCCGGGAGAGTCCGTTGACTTCCACCCACAGCCTAGCAGGATACAGCATACCATTCTTTATCCCAGGTTTTTGAGAGTTACCTTGACCCCAAGATACTTTCTTCTAGCCTCTTGCACCATGGCAGTGAAGTCAGGATAGAGAGATAACTTGGAGCCCTGCCAGGATAGTTCCCGAGCCAGGCGCAGTGCCTTGTCCCTATCTCTGAAGTTCATTATTCATTCAATATTGGGCCTGCGAGGACAGCCTTGGACCAAGTGACCTGTTGGCGCGTTCCACCACAAAGCCAGGAGTGAATGCCTCTTTGCCGAACAAGTCAGGCAGGATCGTTTCCACCATAAGGTCCATGCGTCCAGCGGCTGTGGACTCTGGTACGCCCACGAGGTGACTGTTGTTTCGGCGACTCCTCGTTTCTTAATCCTCGTATTTTTATCACAACATCTTTCAGGATGCGTTTCATGCGGTCAATTCTTTTCAGAGATTTGCGGCATCCCGTCCTCCAGATCCGCGTGCGGGATTCAACCACATCCAGGCCCAGAGCATGCATCTGGATCTTTGCCCCTAAGTCTGCCATGTGTTTGTCTAAGGTGTCAATGCAAACCTCCAGTGCCTTGAATCCTGCCCTCATTTCTAACAGTAGCAGATTCAATTGGCTGGTATCGTCCGCAGGTGCAGTGGGTGGATGCCCACCTGGCGCCATGTCGCCAGGCTTGTCATCAGTTGTTTCCACTAGATTTTCAAAGCGAAGGAGGCGTTATTTAGGGTCTGTGCGGCCCATACCGCGATAGCATTGGAGGGTGCAACGATGAAATACATGAACAGCTTTTATTGAGCCACTATTGAGATCTGAGCAGCGGGCCCCTCAAAGGAAGTCAACTTGTAGGCTGATTTAAAACGGATGTATGACGTTACAACGCATTCTATTACAACGCATGCTTTTACAACGCATTTTTTACAACGCAAGTACCTTTACAACGCCTGACTTTACAACACATACTTTTACAACGCGAAATAGTAAAAGTAATGTAAAAGTACCATTACAACGAAATCACTTACATTGCATACCTTTACAACGCATAAAAAATATATATTTTTTTTTTTATTTTGTAAAATAAACTCTGTCACGGGATGCAGGGAAAATAGGGGTTTTGGGTGGGGAAGTGTATTAAAATGTGGGGAAAAACTGAACGAAGATATAACGAAATACAAACCTTTTTTTAAAATTAATACTCGAGTATTAAAATTAATACTCGAGTATTAAAAAAGTACTAGCTGATTTCTAAAAAGCGACATTTCTAAACCAATTATTAAACAACACTTTAATAAAACATCATTTTAAAACATCATTTTAAATTGTAAGTTTCCACAGAAAATTAAACGATTTTACAAGCACATTAAAACGCTGTATTTCTCACAAATTATAATAACACTATGAAAAAGTTATAAATACGAGCAAGACACCATTTTGAAACCAGTTGATTATCAACTCCCAGAGTGAGCAGATGCCAAAACCTGACCCTCTGACCTATTCAACAAACTACGACCGGACTTGATTGTTATCGAAATATATTCAAACACTCAAGTAAGTGTAGAAAAAAATAACTGCATTTTTTAGTTGTAAAGAATAATAATGAGAATTATTAGTAATATTTTTAATAAATTAATTTAGAGGATTTTCAAACTCTCAAGAATAAACAATCTATTTTATAAGTGCAAAACAACTTACATAAAATAAGTAAATACATATATATATGTAAGTAATTATTTACACCTTTAATAAATTTGCAACATAATGCTTGTAGAAAAAAAAGTTACATAAAGTAAACCTTTTAAAAGCCACAATATATTTTACCCTACAACTTTATTATGATATTATAAAATCTAAATTAAAAGAGTACGAAGTAAACCTATAGAAATATGGGGCATATTATCAAGTGGGTTTATCTCCACTTTTTTGGCTTTAAAAGCCAAGAAAGCAGAGGTAAAATTATCTCCCTATTACCTAGCTGTCGCTAACACCAGTTAGCGACAGCTAGTAGGAGATAGCGACCATCTTGGGCCCCGCTTTGCCTGTCAGTGAAATTTATCACTAATGACATGCAAAGTGGGCATGCCAAGATGTTAGCGACTGGAAATAGTCGCTAACATCGCTATCTCCTATTACCAACTTTTGGAGATATTCGCGCTAAGAGCGATTATCTCCAAAAGCTAACACCTGCCCCTGAGCAGTTCTTAGCCATGTTATTCAATGGTAGGTGGATAACATGGCTAAGAGCATTAGCTCGGTAATGCATGAATATCGCTGTCTTTTCAGCGATATTCATGCATTTAGGCCGATTTTTATCGCTTAGGAGATAAACCTTGATAATAGCAAGGTTCCTAAGCGATAAAAATCGCCGCAGCTCGGCGATAAAAATAATGCCGCTAAGCGAACATAGCGATAATTATCGCTAGTTGTTGGTAATATGACCCTATATTATTTAACATTTAATAAATATAAATTATTTTTTTTAACAGCACAACTGATAGAAATACGAAGATTACTGTAGGAAGGTGGACACCTGACTATGGTTACCCCAGATATTTTGCCTTGTGTTTAGCTGGTTTTCGACTTAGTTGGCCTGGTTCCCTGCTAATCAGGGCCCCAGGCTATCTGCTCTCTCCTTAAAATGGACTCCATGCACCCTAGGTGCATAACCAAATTGGTACTGGACACCTTGTCAGCCCCTATATGGTGCACCATAGGTGCCAAGGGCATAGGTGCATCCACGGCCTACCAGGGGCTGCAGCATGGCTTTTGCCACCCCTGGCTGGTTCTTAAATTGACACAACTGGCTGATCACTCAGCTGGGGCAAGTTGGTGTAATCACCTCTTGCTTAGATATAGTATACCTATATCTAAACCTATATCTGGACACATATAAACCTATAAGTCACTCCTATGGCAGGCCTTATCAATCCTGGAGGCAGAGTGCGTGGTTTAATGTGAGATGGTGCTCGAGCATGAGCTGAGCCTGTCTGCAGCTGTCGGGAACAACTCCCTAAGCTGTTCCGGGATAATGCCATACCATATACTCTTAAGTGCATTATAATCCATCGCGGTTATGTGCTAACTTTGGTTTGGCTTTATCAAAACATGTCGTGTAAGGTGTCATACGATTTGAAATACTATCCCCTCGACAGTACTGTCAACGAGGATAGCATTCCTTCCTTCTAGAGGGAGAAGACATGTTACTTTACTAAAACGCGGTTAATCCTAACCAGAGCCTCAGCATCACGAAATGGATGCTGCTGCCACCGACACAAGTCTGATCTCCTGCTGCTGACCGAAACTTGGCAGAGGAGGCCTGGACAAAGGGTTTCCTGTCGCAGGGAGGTGCTACGCCACCCCAGACAGGAGATAGTGTGTTGGGGCAGGGAGGGCTGAAAGAAACTAGACAGTGCCTGGGGCGCACAAGGCTTCCCCTTGCATAATCCGGTCAAACCGGTTCTGGGGCACACCAGCCCCAGTCCCAGCGCGACCCTGGACAAAGGGAAAGGGGTGTAAACACCCCCTTCCTGGGTCCCACCCATAGGAGGGACCTAGCAGGTAATCGGCCCCCTAGATTGGTATAAGAATGGGAGCAGTGCCAATGCCCATGCCAATGCCCTCAGATTATCCTGACTGAAACTTATGAAATGAAACTCTGGACCCTTCGACCCCCTAGATTGGTATAAGAATGGGAGCAGTGCCAATGCCCATGCCAATGCCCTCAGATTATCCTGACTGAAACTTATGAAATGAAACTCTGGACCCTTCCACATCCTACTCACCGTAGAACACTGAAGAATCTCCCTTGTGGTCAAGGAGTGAACAACCGTGTTCAGTGCTATGTCAGAACCAGTAACGGTTAGTTATAGTAGTGAGGAAATAGATGCTTTACTTTTAAGGAAACCTACATTATTAAGTGGTATACAAACGGTTGCACAAACCGCGAATATGGATAAAATCGAAAAATTAAAACAGTTAAAAAAGAAAAACATTAGAACTCAACTTCATGCCAAAGTACTGTCTGAACATCTTAGGAACAAAACGATTCCGGTAGGCCTACAGGTAAAAAATATATTGGTGATTTTTATTGCAGACAAAACATATTTGAATAGATTTGGCGGGGTAGGAACAAAATGTTCCATTGACTGGATGGTTTTGTCAATAGAAACTGCATTACGACTAAATGAAGAGGAATTAAAAGAGATTGCAGCTTTAGAAAAAGAAATAACAGACGATACCACAATCGCAGATTCCAAGAAATTATTGGAGGCATTGGACAAAACACTTGCTGAGTTCACAGAACATAATACTAATTTAAAAATCAGCAAAGTAGGGAAAGATATAAAAAACTTTAAATTAGATGAGGTGTACCCCTACCTAAAAGACGATTTCTTTACCAACAACAATCCTAGTGCCCTGAATCTACAATATAGAGGGCGATCAAGAAATACATTCATTACCTTCTCAGAAAGCTCTTCAGACTCAGAACAAGGACAACAGGGGGGATATTATCAGTACCCCCAATACCCCAGGGCCTTGCCACCTTTTCTAAACAGAGGCAGATTTCGACCAAGGGGAGGAGGGACGAGATGGGGAGGATACAACCCACAGATGGGGCAATTCCAGCCCCCAGGACAATTTCAACAATCAGATGTATATCAGATACAGGAGAACAAATCATTCAGGACATGCAAGAAAACATACAGACGCTGAGAGAATTAAGGGGTACCAATGAAGTTAACACCATACCAATATACAATCTTTCTAACCATAATCCTACAGAAGTAGAAATATCTATTCTATCAAAAGGTCTGTCTTTTGTTCCTACTACCTTACAAAATCCCATTGAAACCAAAAAAGAAGTCTTAAGATTTCTCAGGAAAATTAGACTTAAAGCCTTCTTTTTAGAGAGAGAAACAAATGAATCCAACAATATCAGTGGCTTGAAGAATAAGTCTACTTTCATCCCTGAAAGCACCCTATTACCACCAGAGATACTAATTTTTGAAGACATGGTCCTTAGAGAAATAGATGAGTTACAATCCAAAAAAATCTTTTTTAATTCAAACTGTAAAAAAGAGGAGAGAATAGCCTTAAAAAATCTGGCTGATAACCCGTCCGTGGTAATTAAACCGGCGGATAAAGGGGGTGGGATTGTACTTTGGGGCAGTGACAAATATGACTTAGAGGTTAATAGACAACTATCCAATGTTAATCATTATAGAAAATTGTCGGATGACCCATCAGTGAGGTTAAAAGGAAAAATCTTCAACGTAACAACAGAAGGTCTGGAAGAAGGATGGTTGTGTCAAAAAGAATTTGATTTCCTTAATTCAGACAACAACAAATATATATGTACTGCCCAAAGTGCATAAATCCACCACAGATCCACCGGGGAGGCCTATTGTTTCGGCCTGTGGCTCAATGTTAGAACCCCTAGCCAAATACATTGATGTTTTCCTTATCCCTTTGATTAAAGAGACTCAATCTTACATAAGGGACACAATGGATTTCATAAATAAGACAGAGGGACGTCCTTTTGATTGCGAGAACCAACTGTTAATGTCATTTGATATAGAATCATTATACACGAACATTCCGCAAGATGAAGCTATTGCTGTAATGAAACATGTATTAGAACAGCGGCCACAACCACATCAGGTACCTACGGACTTTTTAGTCAACCTGACAACTATTTGCCTAAAAAACAACTTCTTTGATTATAAAGGTCAACTACATTTACAAGTCTCAGGGGTGGCAATGGGATGTAGTTTCTCCCCAGAAATTGCCAATCTAGTCATGGCAGAATATGAAAAAAAGTGGATATATAGCGACACCAATCCGTTTAAGATCAAGGTTAATTTTTGGTGTCGCTATATTGATGATATCTTCATGATATGGCAAGGCGATACGACATCATTAAAAGACTTTCACAACTGGTTAAACACAAGAACAGCAGAACTGAATTTTACTATGTCTAATGACCCGAAAAAATTGAATTTTCTAGATGTTAATGTTGAAATTGATAATGGCCATATAGAAGTCAGTCTATATACAAAGAGTACAGACCGCAATACATTGTTACTTTTCACAAGCTGCCATCCGCGTACACTCAAAGAAAATTTGCCTTACGGGCAATTCCTCCGGGTTAGGAGAAATTGTAGTAAAAAGGAAGAATATTTTAAAAATGCAGAACATCTAAAGAATAAACTAATAGCTAGAGGCTATCCGAAACGGTTAGTCAAAACAGCACTGAAAAGAGCTTGGTTCACTCCAAGAGAAGCTCTTTTAGTACCAAAAATCAAAGAGAAAGATGCCCCTTTGACATGTGTACTCACATATGACCCAAAGGCCAACAAGGTCAAAAAAATTATTCAGAAACATTGGAAGGTCATTGAACAGCTGGGAATAAAAAAGCCCCTCTTCGCATTTAAAAAAAGGTAAGAACCTTAGACAGAGTCTGGTACGAGCAAGTAGAAAAGAAAAACCCTTGACATCCCAGACCCGTGATTTGCGAGGTCTACTTAATCTACCACCCATGATAGGACACTACAGGTGCCTCAACTGTGTGGCGTGCGATCAAACAGCAGATACAAAATACGTTGATATCAATGGACAGAGACATTATCAAAAAAGTTTATATTGTATTAAATGTCCGTGCAATAGATTTTACATTGGTCAGACTACACAAACTGTAAAGAAACGCATTCTTCAGCATAAATCGAGGGTGAAATGTAGAGTACATGGAGCGCCATTGGTACAACATTATGAAACACACCAACACACGGAAAATGACATTAATTGGACGGTTCTATGTGTTTTAAGAAAAAATAAACATGAAGACATAAAGATGAGTTTGGACAGATTGGAGGCAAGGTTGATTGAAAAGTACAAGACGGCTAGTACCGGGCTGAATGACAGAGACGAAATCTGGGCATTAATTTGATATAAGGACATAGTACAAATTTGATCACTCATTTGAATATTTGAACTGGATATATATGACTTTGTTAATATCTAAAGTTGCAGGTTGGCACACTGAATATAGGTTGTACTCTATATAATAATGAGATAATTAAATTATAGAGTATGTGGTGAAAGTAGCTCGTGTACATAAATAATTGTTAAAAATGTATAAAATTGTATATAATTGATGTGTATATACATGAATACACCATGAAAGATTGTGCGGAGTGGCAGACTGTGGGCGATATCACCTCGACCCTTTACAGTGGGATTTACCCAGATTTATTATTTACGTTTTATTTTTGTACTTTATAGGTATCTTTAGCGATTTTGTCCCCTGTGTGTATAAAATACCGCCGCGGGTTTATTTAGGACTTTATCCAACACAAAACTATATATATTTATTTAGGTTGGCAGAGTACACACATGTAGATATATCCCCGTCGATTTCTTTTATTTCTATGAATAGGACGGGTCTGTTAGTCCATTTTTACTGTTTGGGACTAACACGCTGGGTGTATCATGTGACCGGCAATTGCAGGCTCCGGTCGGTCAGAATGGCGTCGGAAAAGATAGAGAGACAGGGATAGCCGCCCCGCGCTGTACGTAGCGAGTCGAGAATTAAGAAGACCCACAGAAAAGCAAGTACATAGAGGCGATAGAGCTTACTATTCTACGAGGAATACCACGCTAATTTTGATAGTTGGAGTCGAGTGATTTCACACGCTACCTCATTACCCCTGTAGGACTTCCGAGACGCTGGGACGCCATTACTCTGTTTCAAAGGGCCACTACATATATGAATTTCTATAGGAAAGCCCGAGGATTCCGATTAGATGGAAGTACTAAAGAATGCACAGGGAGTTTGTGTTTTATAAACAGAGCACTATGGGGAATAAGGTTGATTCGATTGGTGCATGCCCATATAATACACAGTGTGTTCTTGCTGTGTTTTCTCTGGTTTTGAAGCACGCTGTGCAGGTAGAGGAGAAAGTTAAAAGATAGAATGTTTTCCCCTATCGCATATGGTTTTGCCATAAAGTGAATGAGGGGTGATATACCCATAGAGCCTGACCACTCCAAGGTTTTGAGAAACAGTTAAAAGATGTATATTTTTGTATATAGTGTATATAGAACCCTGACTCTGAATTCACGTAATAATGAATACATTCAGTAATTGGTTATTTTTTGTATGATTTTGTAGACGGATTATGACACTAGCCCAAGTCCTGATGAGGCCCAAAATTAGTCGGCTGAAACGCATTGACACCTTTGTTTGAGAGAAGACCCCAGCCAAAATACTGAAAATTATAAATGAAACAATTGGTTTCACAAAGAGTAAAAAGGACATTGAACGGATCTAAAAATTAATATGATCTGATACACTCTTTGTAAATAGGACTGGAGGTGCTTACTATCCAAGGAATGCTGAGGCTATATACTAGGAGCTAGCATCCTATGTAAAAAATTGGGCTAACAGAATATACCGCAACACCAATTTATTATTGTTTATATGTAATGTATATGTATATATGTAAAAAGTGATGTGTATATGTATATATTTGTTTGTCTAAATGTGTCAAAAATAGACCAAATGAATAAGAAATGTGATTCAATTAAATTGAAATCAAACACATATGTAAAAAAATAATTTGCTGTTCTCTATATAGGGTTGGGTTACATGAGGAAATGAAATATAAAATTTGATTTATCCAAATACATTAAATTGGGTATAGGATGCGATAATTAAATGATCTCATCCAAGAAATAACATTACGCTAGCAGAGTCCTAGGCATCATTTTGCTTTAAATAGTATTTATCTACCCAGATGCCTTTTGTTTACCGGGTTTCCCCTGTTTTTTGAAGAAGCACCCTCTGCAAACAGGCACCATCCAGCACCTCGACATTTGCTTTGTTGCAGTTCCCGCCGGAACTCGAGCAACAGAGTTCGACAAGACCCAGTGTGCCTGCCTTCTAACAGCCCGATCCACAGTCCCTGCAGAGCTGAGACCCGTGGAGGCGACCTGAAGCGTGGGGCCCGCCATCTTGGAAAGACCACGAGGCGCTGACTGTGCAGCATCCGAGGCCCCCTCGAAGCTGTGCATTGGGGTTTGAGAAGCCCCAGCCCTGAGCTTCTCTTGCACCGAAGCTCACCCCTCTACACTCACCGAGTGCTACGTGGGGCCCTTCTGCATCTTTTGGCTCAACGAGTTGGTCCGGTCGCTTGCCCATTGGCTTGGGCCCCTGTACCAATGAACCTTGAAATCTAACTTGTGAGTCTGGTTGCTCCAGACTTGCCCTCGCTCCCCTGAAAAGGAGCACCCGCTCTCACCCTCCTGGTCCGAGTATTAAGCCATCTTCGAATCCTGCGTGGGTTGTGCTTGTCAAGGGTCGTTGGCTCCAATCTGGAAGCCGACATGGTCGACAGCGAGAGCCTTTGTGGGACAGCTTGTGATCCACTCCTGGACATCCTCTGTGCCCCAGAGTCCATGTGGCAGCGGAGGGAAGCTTTGCAACATCGACCTGAAAGCGCCCGACATTGCCTGGTTCCTTCCTGGTTCCACCCTGGTCACTGCTGAGTGACCCAGACTCTGTCCCCTCTGCTTTCAGATCTTCTTTATCTTCGATCCACCCTTGGATCACACCAGACACTTCTCTTCACGACGCCTGCAGCATCTTCATCTTCAGGCACCATCGACCTGCGTGACGAAACCCAACACTACTTCGCACCTGTGCACTCGCTTTCTGTGGGTGAGGTAACTCAGCAACGCCGGTATTCCTACACTGGTACACACCTCTAGTGTATGTGTCTAAAGTTTCGTCCTTCTAGGTTAAGCGGAAGTCTCCTTTAACAGTAACTTTATAACTTTTACGCACCATTGACATTGCATTGGTGCATGTGTGTGCTTAAAACGCTGCACCCGAAACCTGCCGGCTTTTCCCGACTTCAGCATTGCTATTCCCAACTGCTCCCAGCGATTCCCTAGGCCCTAGGCCTAGCCACTGTTCGATTGGTAACTCTTATACCACTTTTTTAATATATGGTTTGCGTGGCCCCCCAGCCTCATCCATAATTGTGCAACTTTTATATGTTTAACTGTGCTTTTGTTTAAACGCTTTTGCTTCTAGACTCATAAAGAGTATAGAGGATTATTCTAGTAATAAATACATATATTTTTATAATATATAAATTGTGTGGTGTCCTTTCATTTGATATTACAGGATTGTGATTGGTAAAACAGCTTGCTTAACACGACCTCTTGAGTTAAGCCTTTAAGGCTGCTTAGTCCATGCTTCCCTTAGGATAGCTTGTCTATAAGGATGACTTACAACCATCACCATAAGGGATTGTTTGGACTGATACAGGGTGCCCCCAGAATTGGAGACATCATATATCAGGCCAACTTCTCACAATTACTAATCGAAATTGCATTTTCAAAAAAGTACGACACTCCTTTCCAACTAAAATAAAAGGTACTATTTATAAATATTTTTGGAGGCAGTTCACAAGTTACCAACAGTACAAAAACTACTTCTAATGCACACACATTTATTATCATTGTGACAGGAAAAAATCAAGTACGAAAATAACTAGAACTATTTTTCTGTGGAAGAAAGAAGGCCGACTTCTTAAAGAGGTAAATAAATGAAACAAAAATAAATTGTAAATTTTAAAATAAATAAAAATATGCTGCAGTAAGGAAAGTGTAGGATAATGTATAGGCAATATTTACTAATCTAACTCTAATAAGGTACATCAGTAGGTAAAATATGGGATAGTAAAGGAGCAGGATTACCTATTCTAACTCTAATAAGGTGCAGCAGTAGGTAAAGTGTTGGATAGTGTAGTGTCTAAAATTACTTTTCAAACTCCCAGAAGGTACAACAGAAGGAAAAGTGAGGGATAGTGTGCGGGCAGGATTTACTATTCTAACTCCAGGAAGGTGCAGCAGTAGGAAAAGTAATAGATAGTGTAGTGAAAATATTTACTATTCCAACTCCAGGAAGGTGCAGCAGTAGAAAACGTGTGGGATAGTGTAGAGTCTAAAATTACTATTCTAACTCCTGGAAATTGCAGCAGTAGGGAAAGTGTGGGATGGTGAAGGAGCAAAAATAAGTATTCTGACTCCTGAAATATACAACATTAGTAAAAGTGTTCAATAGTGTGAAAGCCGGATTTAATATTCTAACTGAAGGGAGGTGTACCAATAGGGAAAGTGTTGGATAGTGTAAGGACCGGATTTAATATTCTAACTCAAGGAAGGTATATTAGTAGGAAAAGTGTGGAATGATAAAGGTACAAGAAAAACTATTCTAACTCCAGAAAGATGCCTCAGTCGGGAAAGTGTGAGAAAATGTATGGTGACAGTAAAGTAAAATTAAGTTTTTGCACAGAAATGCAGTCATTTTTCTTTGTTAAAATTTTTTTTTAAACAACAAATCATATCAACATACTTTTATCTACTTTCAGATTGAGAAACAACTCTTAGAAAAACAGCAAGCAAAGTCAAAACCCAAGACATCAACAAACCGAACAAGGAAAAATAACCAAGTCAAAGAAGGTAATTCAAATGAACATTCCTAGAAAAGAAACATAAATAAATGGCAGTACTTGAGTATTAATACTTTTAAAAGATGCTGCAGTATGGAAAATTAAGGATAGTGTAAAAGCAACAAATGCTAATCTAACTCCAGGAAATTGAAGCAGTAGGTAAAATGTGGGATAGTAAAGGTGCAGGATTACCGATTCTAACTCCAATAAGATGCAGCAGTAGGGAAAGTGATGGATAGTGTTTTGGCAAAATTTACTATTCTAACTCCAGGAAGGTGAAGTAGTAGGGAAAGTGTGGGCTAGTGTAGGGGCAGGATTTACTATTCTAACTCCAGGAAGGTGCAGTAGTAGGGAAAGTGTAAAAAGTGTAGGGGCAGGATTTACTATTCTAACTCCAGGAAGGTGTAGCAGTAGGGAAAGTGTGGGATAGTGTAGGGGCAGGATTTACTATTCTAAATCTAGGAAGGTGCAGCAGTAGGGAAAGTGATGGATAGTGTAGGGGCAATATTTACTATTCAAACTCCAGGAAGGTGCAGCAGTAGAGAAAGTGATGGATAGTGTAGGGGCAATATTTACTAATCTAACTCCATAAAAGTGCAGCAGTATGGGAAAGTGAGGGATAGTATAGGGGCAAGATTTACTATCCTAACTCCAGGAACGTGCAGCAGTAGGAAAACTGTGGTATAGTGTAGAATCAGTATTTACTATTCTAACTCAAATAAGGTGTACCAGTAGAAAAATTGTAGGATTGTGTAACAGCAGGATTTACTATTCTAACTTCAGGAAATTGTAGCAGTAGGTAAAGTGTGAGAAAATGTATGGTTACATTAAAGCAAAATTAAGTTTTTGCACAGAAATGCAGACATTTTTCTTTGTTTAAACAACATTAAAACAACAAATCACATTAACATACTTTTATCTACTTTCAGATTGAGAAACAACTCTTAGAAAAACCGAAGCAAAGTGACAACCCAAGACATCAACAAACCGAACAAGGAAACATAACCAAGTCAAAGAAGGTAATTCAAATGAACATTCCTAGAAAAGAAACATAAATAAATTGCAGTACTTCAGTATTGATACTTTTAAAAGATGCTGCAGTATGGAAAATGAAGGATAGTGTAAAAGCATCATATACTAATCTAAATCCAGGAAATTGAAGCAGTAGGTAAAATGTGGGATAGTAAAGGGGCAGGATTACCTATTCTAACTCCAATAAAATGCAGCAGTAGGGAAAGTGATGGATAGTGTTTGGGCAAAATTTACTATTCAAACTCCAGGAAGGTGCAGTAGTAGGGAAAGTGTGGGATAGTGTAGGGGCAGGATTTACTATTCTAACTCCAGGAAGTTGCAGTAGTAGGGAAAGTGTAGGATAGTGTAGGGGCGGGATTTACTATTCTAACTCCAGGAACGTGCAGCAGTAGGGAAAATAATGGATAGTGTAGGAGCAGTATTTACTATTCTAACTCCAAGAAGACGTAGCAGTAGGAAAAGTGTAGGATAGTGTAGAGCCAGGATTTACTATTCTGACTCCAGGAAGGAGTAGCAGTAGGTAAAGTGTGAGAAAATATATGGTTACAGTAAAGCAAAAGTTTTTGCACAGAAATACAGACATTTTTCTTTGTTAAAAAAACATGAAAACAACAAATCACATTAACATACTTTTATCTACTTTCAGATTGAGAAACAACTCTTTGAAAAACCGAAGCAAAGTGAAAACCCAAGACATCAACAAACCGAACAAGGAAAAATAACCCAGTCAAAGAAGGTAATTCAAATGAACATTCCTAGAAAAGAAACATAAATACATTGCAGTACTTGATTATTAATACTTTTAAAAGATGCTGCAGTATGGAAAATGAAGGATAGCGTAAAAGCAACATATACTAATCTAACTCTGGGAAATTGAAGCAGTAGATAAAATGTAGGATAGTAAAGGGGTAGGATTACCTGTTATAACTCCAGTAAGGTGCAGCAGTAGGGAAAGTGATGGATAGTGTTTGGGCAAAATTTACTATTCTAACTCCAGGAATGTGCAGTAGTAGGGAAAGTGTAGAATAGTGTAGGGGCAGGATTTACTATTCTAACTCCAAGAAGGTGCAGCAGTAGTGAAAGTGATGGATAGTGTACGGGCATTATTTACTATTCTAACTTCAGGAAGGTGCAGCAGTAGAGAAAGTGATGGATAGTGTTTGGGCAAAATGTACTATTCTAACTCCAGGAAGGTGCAGTAGTAGGGAAAGTGTGGGATAGTGTAGGGGCAAGATTTACTATTCTAACTCCAGGAAGGTGCAGCAGTAGAAAAAGTGTGGGATAGTGTAGGGGCAGGATTCACTATTCTAACTCCAGGAAGGTGTAGCAGTAGGGAAAGTGATGGATAGTGTAGAGCAGCGGTCTTCAATCTGTGGGGCCCGACCCCCAGGGGGGTCGTGGAGTCCTGGGAGGGGGGGTCGCAGATTCTGCAGAGTGCAGTGTTCCTGGCATTGGGCTGATGGAGGGTGCTCACAGGGGAGGCCTAATTCACACCGATGTGTGAAAAACATCAACGCCTCATTAACAAGTAAAAGGTCCTTTAAAGACCTTTCAAGTACTTGGGTGTGACTGTGTGTGTGTCCCTGAAGCTGTTTCAGCCAGGCTCACATACACGAGCTGGGGTAGCTGGAGGGGGGGAGGGGGCTGGGGGAGTGGCTGTAGTTTAGCCCTTTGAGTTCAATGGATGTTGCGCACCTGGAGCTGTGGGTCCTGTGACACGTCCCCCGCCCTCAGCAGGGAGGCACAGAGATGCCCTCCAATGATCGGGAAAGAAGGAAGAAGACGCAGAGAGATACTGACCCATGCCACCACCCCCCCATGAAAGAGGCACAGAAAAGGTGGGTGGATGAATGATGGGTGGATGGATGGATGTAAGGCTGAAGGATGGATGGATGTGGATGGATGTAAGGCTGAAGGATGGATGGATGTGGATGGATGAAAGGATGAAGGATGGATGGATGTGTTAAAAGGTGGGTGGATGAATGCTGGGTGGATGGATGGATGTAAGGCTGAAGGATGGATGGATGTGTGAAAAGGTGGGTGGATGAATGAAAGGGTGGATGGAGGAATGATGGATGTATGGATGGAAGGATGAAAGGGTGGATGGATGAAGGATAGATTGGTGAAGGATAGATGTATGGATGGAAGAATGAAAGGGTGGATGGATGAAGGATGGATGGATGAAAGGGTGGATGGATGAAAGGGTGGATGGATGAATGATGGATGGATGGATGGATGTGTAAAAAGATGGGTGGATGAATGAAGGGTGAATGGATGGATGAAAGGGTGGATGGATGAAGGATAGATTGGTGAAGGATAGATGTATGGATGGAAGAATGAAAGGGTGGACGGATGAAGGATGGATGGATGAAAGGGTAGATGGGTGAATGATGGATGGATGTGTAAAAAGATGGGTGGATGAATGATGGGTGAATGGATGGATGAAAGGGTAGATGGATGAAGGATAGATTGGTGAAGGATAGATGTATGGATGGAAGAATGAAAGGGTGGACGGATGAAGGATGGATGGATGGATGAAAGGGTAGATGGATGAATGATGGATGGATGGATGTGTAAAAAGATGGGTGGATGAATGATGGGTGAATGGATGGATGAAAGGGTGGATGGATGAATGATGGATGTATGGATCGGAGGATGGAAGGGTGGATGGATGTATGAATGGATAAAAGGTTGCATGGATGAATGATGGATGGATGTGTGAAAAGGTGGGTGGATGAATGATGGGTGGATGAATGATGGGTGGATGGAAGGAAGGGTGGATGGGTAAAGGATGGGTGAATGGATGGATGAAAGGGTGGATGGATGAATGATGGATGTATGGATGGATGGATGTGTGAAAAGGTGGGTGGATGAATGATGAGTGAAAAGGTGGGTGGATGAATGATGAGTGAATGGATGAATGAAGGGTGGATGGATGAATGATGGATGGAAGGATGAAAGGGTGGATGGATGAAGGATAGATTGGTGAAGGATAGATGTATGGATGGAAGAATGAAAGGGTGGACGGATGAAGGATGGATGGATGAAAGGGTGGATGGATGAATGATGGATGGATGGATGTGTAAAAAGATGGGTGGATGAATGATAGGTGAGTGGATGGATGAAAGGGTGGATGGATGAATGATGGATGGAAGGATGAAAGGGTGGATGGATGAAGGATAGATTGGTGAAGGATAGATGTATGGATGGAAGGATGAAAGGGTGGACGGATGAAGGATGTATGGATGGATGTGTGAAAAGGTGGGGGGATGAATGATGGGTAGATGAATGGATGAAAGGGCGGGTGGATGGATCTATGGATGAAAGGGTAGATGGATGATGGATGGGAGGATGAAAGAGTGGATGGATGAAGGATGGATGTATAGATGGGAAGATGAAAGGGTGGATGGATGTATGAATGGATAAAAGGTTGCATGGATGAATGATGGATGGATGTGTGAAAAGGTGGGTGGATGAATGATGGGTGGATGGAAGGAAGGGTGGATGAGTAAAGGATGGATGTATGGATGGAAGGGTGGATGGATGAAGGATGGATGTATGGATGGAAGGATGAAAGGGTGGATGGATGGATGTGTGAAAGTGTGGGTGGATGAATGATGGAGGGATGTGATGAGGTCTAACAGGCGCATTTTATCGTTGTCAAAAGTTGATGATGAGGAGTACCAGTTTCTAGAAACTTTTGTCGGAAGGGGGTCCTTACGCCTAAAAAGGTTTTACAAGGGGGTCTCGGCATCAAAAAGTTTGAAGACCTCTGGTGTAGAGGCAGGATTTACTATTCTAACTTCAGGAAGGTATAGGTGTAGGTAAAGTGTGAGAAAATGTATGGTAACAGTAAAGCAAAATTACGTTTTTGCACAGAAATATAGACATTTTCCCTTGTTTAAAAAACATTGAAACAACAAATCACATTAACATACTTTTATCTACTTTCAGATTGAGAACCAACTCTTAGAAAAACAGCAAGCAAAGTCAAAACCCAAGACATCAACAAACCGAACAAGGAAAAACAACCAAGTCATAGAAGGTAATTCAAATGAACATTCCTAGAAAAGAAACATAAATAAATGGCAGTACTTGAGTATTAATACTTTTAAAAGATGCTGAAGTATGGAAAATTAAGGATAGTGTAAAAGCAACAAATGCTAATCTAACTCCAGGAAATTGAAGCAGTAGGTAAAATGTGGGATAGTAAAGGTGCAGGATTACCGATTCTAACTCCAATAAGATGCAGCAGTAGGGAAAGTGATGGATAGTGTTTTGGCAAAATTTACTATTCTAACTCCAGGAAGGTGAAGTAGTAGGGAAAGTGTGGGCTAGTGTAGGGGCAGGATTTACTATTCTAACTCCAGGAAGGTGCAGTAGTAGGGAAAGTGTAAAAAGTGTAGGGGCAGGATTTACTATTCTAACTCCAGGAAGGTGCAGCAGTAGGGAAAGTGTGGGATAGTGTAGGGGCAGGATTTACTATTCTAACTCTATGAAGGTGCAGCAGTAGGGAAAGTGATGGATAGTGTAGGGGCAATATTTACAATTCGAACTCCAGGAAGGTGCAGCAGTAGAGAAAGTGATGGATAGTGTAGGGGCAATATTTACTAATCTAACTCCATAAAAGTGCAGCAGTATGGGAAAGTGATGGATAGTATAGGGGCAAGATTTACTATCCTAACTCCAGGAACGTGCAGCAGTAGGAAAACTGTGGTATAGTGTAGAAGCAGTATTTACTATTCTAACTCAAATAAGGTGTACCAGTAGATAAATTGTAGGATTGTGTAACGGCAGGATTTACTATTCTAACTTCAGGAAGGTGTAGCAGTAGGTAACGTGTGAGAAAATGTATGGTTACATTAAAGCAACATTAATTTCTTGCACAGAAATGCAGACATTTTTCTTTGTTTAAACAACATTAAAACAACAAATCACATTAACATACTTTTATCTACTTTCAGATTGAGAAACAACTCTTAGAAAAACCGAAGCAAAGTGACAACCCAAGACATCAACAAACCGAACAAGGAAAAATAACCAAGTCAAAGAAGGTAATTCAAATGAACATTCCTAGAAAAGAAACATAAATAAATTGCAGTACTTCAGTATTGATACTTTTAAAAGATGCTGCAGTATGGAAAATGAAGGATAGTGTAAAAGCATCATATACTAATCTAAATCCAGGAAATTGAAGCAGTAGGTAAAATGTGGGATAGTAAAGGGGCAGGATTACCTATTCTAACTCCAATAAAATGCAGCAGTAGGGAAAGTGATGGATAGTGTTTGGGCAAAATTTACTATTCTAACTCCAGGAAGGTGCAGTAGTAGGGAAAGTGTGGGATAGTGTAGGGGCAGGATTTACTATTCTAACTCCAGGAAGTTGCAGTAGTAGGGAAAGTGTAGGATAGTGTAGGGGCGGGATTTACTATTCTAACTCCAGGAACGTGCAGCAGTAGGGAAAATAATGGATAGTGTAGGAGCAGTATTTACTATTCTAACTCCAAGAAGACGTAGCAGTAGGAAAAGTGTAGGATAGTGTAGAGCCAGGATTTACTATTCTGACTCCAGGAAGGAGTAGCAGTAGGTAAAGTGTGAGAAAATATATGGTTACAGTAAAGCAAAAGTTTTTGCACAGAAATACAGACATTTTTCTTTGTTAAAAAAACATGAAAACAACAAATCACATTAACATACTTTTATCTACTTTCAGATTGAGAAACAACTCTTTGAAAAACCGAAGCAAAGTGAAAACCCAAGACATCAACAAACCGAACAAGGAAAAATAACCCAGTCAAAGAAGGTAATTCAAATGAACATTCCTAGAAAAGAAACATAAATACATTGCAGTACTTGATTATTAATACTTTTAAAAGATGCTGCAGTATGGAAAATGAAGGATAGCGTAAAAGCGACATATACTAATCTAACTCTGGGAAATTGAAGCAGTAGATAAAATGTAGGATAGTAAAGGGGTAGGATTACCTGTTATAACTCCAGTAAGGTGCAGCAGTAGGGAAAGTGATGGATAGTGTTTGGGCAAAATTTACTATTCTAACTCCAGGAATGTGCAGTAGTAGGGAAAGTGTAGAATAGTGTAGGGGCAGGATTTACTATTCTAACTCCAAGAAGGTGCAGCAGTAGTGAAAGTGATGGATAGTGTAGGGGCATTATTTACTATTCTAACTTCAGGAAGGTGCAGCAGTAGAGAAAGTGATGGATAGTGTTTGGGCAAAATGTACTATTCTAACTCCAGGAAGGTGCAGTAGTAGGGAAAGTGTGGGATAGTGTAGGGGCAAGATTTACTATTCTAACTCCAGGAAGGTGCAGCAGTAGAAAAAGTGTGGGATAGTGTAGGGGCAGGATTCACTATTCTAACTCCAGGAAGGTGTAGCAGTAGGGAAAGTGATGGATAGTGTAGAGGCAGGATTTACTATTCTAACTTCAGGAAGGTATAGGTGTAGGTAAAGTGTGAGAAAATGTATGGTAACAGTAAAGCAAAATTACGTTTTTGCACAGAAATATAGACATTTTCCCTTGTTTAAAAAACATTGAAACAACAAATCACATTAACATACTTTTATCTACTTTCAGATTGAGAACCAACTCTTAGAAAAACAGCAAGCAAAGTCAAAACCCAAGACATCAACAAACCGAACAAGGAAAAACAACCAAGTCATAGAAGGTAATTCAAATGAACATTCCTAGAAAAGAAACATAAATAAATGGCAGTACTTGAGTATTAATACTTTTAAAAGATGCTGAAGTATGTAAAATTAAGGATAGTGTAAAAGCAACAAATGCTAATCTAACTCCAGGAAATTGAAGAAGTAGGTAAAATGTGGGATAGTAAAGGTGCAGGATTACCGATTCTAACTCCAATAAGATGCAGCAGTAGGGAAAGTGATGGATAGTGTTTTGGCAAAATTTACTATTCTAACTCCAGGAAGGTGAAGTAGTAGGGAAAGTGTGGGCTAGTGTAGGGGCAGGATTTACTATTCTAACTCCAGGAAGGTGCAGTAGTAGGGAAAGTGTAAAAAGTGTAGGGGCAGGATTTACTATTCTAACTCCAGGAAGGTGCAGCAGTAGGGAAAGTGTGGGATAGTGTAGGGGCAGGATTTACTATTCTAACTCTATGAAGGTGCAGCAGTAGGGAAAGTGATGGATAGTGTAGGGGCAATATTTACAATTCGAACTCCAGGAAGGTGCAGCAGTAGAGAAAGTGATGGATAGTGTAGGGGCAATATTTACTAATCTAACTCCATAAAAGTGCAGCAGTATGGGAAAGTGATGGATAGTATAGGGGCAAGATTTACTATCCTAACTCCAGGAACGTGCAGCAGTAGGAAAACTGTGGTATAGTGTAGAAGCAGTATTTACTATTCTAACTCAAATAAGGTGTACCAGTAGATAAATTGTAGGATTGTGTAACGGCAGGATTTACTATTCTAACTTCAGGAAGGTGTAGCAGTAGGTAACGTGTGAGAAAATGTATGGTTACATTAAAGCAACATTAATTTCTTGCACAGAAATGCAGACATTTTTCTTTGTTTAAACAACATTAAAACAACAAATCACATTAACATACTTTTATCTACTTTCAGATTGAGAAACAACTCTTAGAAAAACCGAAGCAAAGTGACAACCCAAGACATCAACAAACCGAACAAGGAAAAATAACCAAGTCAAAGAAGGTAATTCAAATGAACATTCCTAGAAAAGAAACATAAATAAATTGCAGTACTTGAGTATTAATACTTTTAAAAGATGCTGCAGTATGGAAAATGAAGGATAGTGTAAAATCATCATATACTAATCTAACTCCAGGAAATTGAAGCAGTAGGTAAAATGTGGGATAGTAAAGGGGCAGGATCACCTATTCTATCTTCAATAAGATGCAGCAGTAGGGAAAGTGATGGATAGTGTTTCGGCAAAATTTACTATTCTAACTCCAGGAAGGTGCAGTTGTGTAGGGGCAGGATTTACTATTCTAACTCCAGGAAGTTGCAGCAGTAGAGAAAGTGATGGATAGTGTAGGGGCAATATTTACTAATCTAACTCCATAAAAGTGCAGCAGTATGGGAAAGTGAGGGATAGTATAGGGGCAAGATTTACTATCCTAACTCCAGGAACGTGCAGCAGTAGGAAAACTGTGGTATAGTGTAGAATCAGTATTTACTATTCTAACTCAAATAAGGTGTACCAGTAGAAAAATTGTAGGATTGTGTAACAGCAGGATTTACTATTCTAACTTCAGGAAATTGTAGCAGTAGGTAAAGTGTGAGAAAATGTATGGTTACATTAAAGCAAAATTAAGTTTTTGCACAGAAATGCAGACATTTTTCTTTGTTTAAACAACATTAAAACAACAAATCACATTAACATACTTTTATCTACTTTCAGATTGAGAAACAACTCTTAGAAAAACCGAAGCAAAGTGACAACCCAAGACATCAACAAACCGAACAAGGAAACATAACCAAGTCAAAGAAGGTAATTCAAATGAACATTCCTAGAAAAGAAACATAAATAAATTGCAGTACTTCAGTATTGATACTTTTAAAAGATGCTGCAGTATGGAAAATGAAGGATAGTGTAAAAGCATCATATACTAATCTAAATCCAGGAAATTGAAGCAGTAGGTAAAATGTGGGATAGTAAAGGGGCAGGATTACCTATTCTAACTCCAATAAAATGCAGCAGTAGGGAAAGTGATGGATAGTGTTTGGGCAAAATTTACTATTCTAACTCCAGGAAGGTGCAGTAGTAGGGAAAGTGTGGGATAGTGTAGGGGCAGGATTTACTATTCTAACTCCAGGAAGTTGCAGTAGTAGGGAAAGTGTAGGATAGTGTAGGGGCAGGATTTACTATTCTAACTCCAGGAACGTGCAGCAGTAGGGAAAGTAATGGATAGTGTAGGAGGATTATTTACTATTCTAACTCCAAGAAGAGGTAGCAGTAGGAAAAGTGTAGGATAGTGTAGAGGCAGGATTTACAATTCTAACTCCAGGAAGGTGTAGCAGTAGGTAAAGTGTGAGAAAATGTATGGTTACAGTAAAGCAAAAGATTTTGCACAGAAATACAGACATTTTTCTTTGTGAAAAAACATGAAAACAACAAATCACATTAACATACTTTTATCTACTTTCAGATTGAGACCCAACACTTAGAAAAACAGCAAGCAAAGTCAAAACCCAAGACATCAACAAACCGAACAAGGAAAAATAACCAAGTCATAGAAGGTAATTCAAATGAACATTCCTAGAAAAGAAACATAAATAAATGGCAGTACTTGAGTATTAATACTTTTAAAAGATGCTGCAGTATGGAAAATTAAGGATAGTGTAAAAGCAACAAATGCTAATCTAACTCCAGGAAATTGAAGCAGTAGGTAAAATGTGGGATAGTAAAGGGGCAGGATTACCTATTCTAACTCCAATAAAATGCAGTAGTAGGGAAAGTGATGGATAGTGTTTTGGCAAAATTTACTATTCTAACTCCAGGAAGGTGAAGTAGTAGGGAAAGTGTGGGCTAGTGTAGGGGCAGGATTTACTATTCTAACTCCAGGAAGGTGCAGTAGTAGGGAAAGTGTAAAAAGTGTAGGGGCAGGATTTACTATTCTAACTCCAGGAAGGTGCAGCAGTAGGGAAAGTGTGGGA
Source organism: Lissotriton vulgaris (assembly GCF_964263255.1). Classification (NCBI taxonomy): domain Eukaryota; kingdom Metazoa; phylum Chordata; class Amphibia; order Caudata; family Salamandridae; genus Lissotriton; species Lissotriton vulgaris. The sequence goes on along the minus strand of NC_141695.1, from coordinate 1,542,891,442 downwards.
TAGTGTAGGGGCAGGATTTATTATTCTAACTCTAGGAAGGTGCAGCAGTAGGGAAAGTGATGGATAGTGTAGGGGCAATATTTACTATTCAAACTCCAGGAAGGTGCAGCAGTAGAGAAAGTGATGGATAGTGTAGGGGCAATATTTACTAATCTAACTCCATAAAAGTGCAGCAGTATGGGAAAGTGATGGATAGTATAGGGGCAAGATTTACTATCCTAACTCCAGGAACATGCAGCAGTAAGAAAACTGTGGTATAGTGTCGAAGCAGTATTTACTATTCTAACTCAAATAAGGTGTACCAGTAGAAAAATTGTAGGATTGTGTTACAGCAGGATTTACTATTCTAACTTCTGGAAGGTGTAGCAGTAGGTAAAGTGTGAGAAAATGTACGGTTACATTAAAGCAAAATTACGTTTTTGCACAGAAATGCAGACATTTTTCTTTGTTTAAACAACATTAAAACAACACATCACATTAACATACTTTTATCTACTTTCAGATTGAGGAACAACTCTTAGAAAAACCGAAGCAAAGTGACAACCCAAGACATCAACAAACCGAACAAGGAAAAATAACCAAGTCAAAGAAGGTAATTCAAATGAACATTCCTAGAAAAGAAACATAAATAAATTGCAGTACTTGAGTATTGATACTTTTAAAAGTGGCTGCAGTATGGAAAATGAAGGATTGTGTAAAAGCATCATATACTAATTTAACTCCAGGATATTGAAGCAGTAGGTAAAATGTGGGATAGTAAAGGGGCAGGATTACCTATTCTAACTCCAATAAGATGCAGCAGTAGGGAAAGTGATGGATAGTGTTTGGGCAAAATTTACTATTCTAACTCCAGGAAGGTGCAGTAGTAGGGAAAGTGTGGGATAGTGTAGGGGCAGGATTTACTATTCTAACTCCAGGAAGATGCAGTAGTAGGGAAAGTGTAGGATAGTGTAGGGGCGGGATTTACTATTCTAACTCCCGGAACGTGCAGCAGTAGGGAAAGTAATGGATAGTGTAGGAGCAGTATTTACTATTCTAACTCCAAGAAGACGTGGCAGTAGGAAAAGTGTAGGATAGTGTAGAGCCAGGATTTACTATTCTAACTCCAGGAAGGTGTAGCAGTAGGTAAAGTGTGGGAAAATATATGGTTACAGTAAAGCAAACGTTTTTGCACAGAAATAAAGACATTTTTCTTTGTTAAAAAAACATGAAAACAACAAATCACATTAACATACTTTTATCTACTTTCAGATTGAGAAACAACTCTTTGAAAAACCGAAGCAAAGTGAAAACCCAAGACATCAACAAACCGAACAAGGAAAAATAACCCAATCAAAGAAGGTAATTCAAATGAACATTCCTAGAAAAGAAACATAACTAAATTTCAGTACTTGATTATTAATACTTTTAAAAGATGCTGCAGTATGGAAAATGAAGGATAGCGTAAAAGCAACATATACTAATCTAACTCCGGGAAATTGAAGCAGTAGATAAAATGTAGGATAGTAAAGGGGCAGGATTACTTGTAGGGCTCCCGGTTTTATGGTATTTATTTTTTTGCCATTTCCGTCTGTATTTATCCATATTTATTTTTTGGACATTTTTTCTGTATTTATCCACATTTATTTTGCCACAAGCAATAGACGACTCTACAGCTAGTATTTTTCCACATTTATTTAAATTGACAATGCACACATGCGCTCGGTTGTTATTGGTCAACACTATACATTCATCTGAAGACTTTGCCATTTGCAAAGTGCTATCACAAGCATTTTGTCTCAGAGCCTTGCAGTTTCAGTAATCTGCAGAGTGCCGCATCCTCTCCCCCATTGAACACCTTACTGCCCCACTGACAGAAACTCACACTGCCTTCAGCTGCAACCCAATTGTGCCCGACTATAAACACATGGAAGCAATGCAATTCAAATTATGCACTAGGCTACAGTAATATGCTGCCTGAAAAAAAAGTTACAACCTACTGGAAAACAGCAAACACTCATAGGGAATACAACTTGACGCTTTTACACTCATTATTCAGAAATCAATGAGCGTTCTTGCTTGAAAAGCTAACAACATGAAAGGAAAAGTAGCGCTTCACTGGCAAACTCTGTAAGGTGGCGCTAATGTTTTTGAGTGTAAATATAACCAATCTGACCACTTTGCGACTACTCTATCTTGCTTTACTTAGTTATGTATTTATTGTTTGTATTTTAAAACCTGCAATAGGAGAGTGAGGCTACTGTTCGTACCCACAGTGGGGAGGGCACCGACCGAGGCACAGGCAGGTGTTATGTTAATACTTTTACTCAAGACACACTCACTGATGGCCCACGGCCTGTGGCGAGCTGCTGCCCTCCTCCTCCTCAGTTATGCAACCTCCAATGGCAAAGTAGGGACCGTTCCCTGCTTGTCTCTGGCACCAGCGACCTTCCCACCTCACCTGTTGGTCTACTGCTACCTGCACAACAAACGTGTTCTTCAGATAACAGAGGCTGCAAGTGCCCCCTCAGTGCCAGACTGTATTTTAATGTAATAGGCATTGCCGCCCTACGGGGTGCTGGCATTCGATTCCTGCTTTTGCCGCCCCCTAAACTGTGACTGCAGCCCCCCTCCCCCTTCCCCGAGGGCACCTACTTTTGTTTTGAAATGGGTGGCTTCTTTCTAATACTGGAGGGGTGAAAGAACAATAAAGCCACATTAACAAGTAAATGGTCTTTCAAAGACCTGCGAAGTACCCTGGTGCTGCTGTGTGTGTGGGTGCCCTGGAAGCTGTCTCAGCCCGGGCTGAAACCTGAGAGTTTTTTTTCCCGACACCATCAGTATTTTGTTGTCTTGCCCTGTACAGAAATATGTAAAATTACTAAAAGTCGGTAGTTTTATCCTTTATCTCTACACACTTCAGGAAATAAAAATAATTTTAAACGTGTTCTACAGCTGTGTTCATGAACCATGACTAATAACGAAAGTAAAAAAGCAGGCAAGTGATTGTTACAAATGGATACATACGTTTTTATTTAGTTGTATTTAGTTTCACGTTCCGTCCTTTGCAGGCTCTTAAAACAATAAATGACCGGTATGTTAATAGGTGGAGTCCGACTTTGAGTGCAAAGCTGGGTCTCTCCCCTTTATTTTTGTTCTTTCTCCTGTGAGAATTCACAAACAGCGCACATTTTTTAAAAATGCTTCCGACAGTCTTCGTTTCCCCCTTTCAACCCTCGCGCTAGGGGTTAAGTGTTGGAGTGCGGGAAGGTTTTGCCACAGCTGTTGGCGGGGTTCACAGGAGGGAATAGGGGTGCTGAAGTTTTGGGAGGAGGAAGTTCATGCAAAGTACGGGGGTGTTATCCTGTCCTTCCATTGTTGGTGTCTGGGTGCCCCTCCCTTTCTTCACTATTCACTGATGCTCCTGAGAAGGCCTCCTACCTGGGGGAGGTGAGTGAACTGCGAAGAGTGTCAATTTGAAAGAGGTGTGGAAGGATGGGGGAGGCTGGGTTTTGGGCAAAGGCATTCCACTCACTAACCCCCGAGGCTATGCTCTGACCCAGTATCGGGCCGGAATACACAGCTCTGCTGGGGCACCTCAGTTCTCAAACTGATACATCACCCCATACCGTTCCAGCACATACAGCGCTCCAATGCCCGCAGGCCTACCCTGCAGACTCCGGACATTGCAGTAATGGGACATGCACGCACCTCTAACTGCACTGCATTCCTGACCCACAGAAGCTGCTATTTCTGAACTGTGACAGTTAATAACTACAATAACATGACCTCGGTGGCTGTAGGAGGCAGAGGGGACGGGGTTATATAAATGTATTTTATTGGTCACAGGTTTGTACTAGTATTTTCCCGTTTTTATATATAAATACAGATAAAGGAAAACTTGTTTTCCGTCTGTATTTATATGTAAAAATCCGTTTAAACGGGAAAACCAGGAGCCCTAATTACTTGTTATAACTCCGGTAAGGTGCAGCAGTAGGGAAAGTGATGGATAGTGTTTGGGCAAAATTTACTATTCTAACTTCAGGAATGTGCAGTAGTAGGGAAAGTGTAGAATAGTGTAGGGGCAGGATTTACTATTCTAACTCCAATAAGGTGCAGCAGTAGTGAAAGTGATGGATAGTGTAGGGGCAATATTTATGATTCTAACTCCATAAAGGTGCAGCAGTAGGGAAAGTGATGGATAGTGTAGGGGCAGGATTTACTAATCTAACTGCAGGAAGGTGCAGCAGTAGAGAAAGTGATGGATAGCGTTTGGGCAAAATGTACTATTCTAACTCCAGGAAGGTGCAGAAGTAGGGAAAGTGTGGGATAGTGTAGGGGCAAGATTTACTATTCTAACTCCAGGAAGGTGCAGCAGTAGAAAAAGTGTGGGATAGTGTAGGGGCAGGATTCACTATTCTAACTCCAGGAAGGTGTAGCAGTAGGGAAAGTGATGGATAGTGTACTGGCAGGATTTACTATTTTAACTTCAGGAAGTTGTAGGTGTAGGTAAAGTGTGAGAAAATGTATGGTTACAGTAAAGCAAAATTACGTTTTTTGCACAGAAATAAAGAAATTTTTCCTTGTTTAAAAAACATTGAAACATAAAATCACATTAACATACTTTTTTCTACTTTCAAATTCAGAAACATTTCTAAAAAAACCGAAGCAAAGTGAAAACTAAGCATGGGCGGAAAATCCGTTCCGCTCGCGGATTTTGCGGATTTTCGGGAAATCCGCAATCCCCGAGATTCGCGAATCTCCCGCAAAATCCGCAAATCCGTGAGCAGCGGATTTTGCTCGCACTGCTCGCACTGTTCGCGTGAGTTCGCGGCTTCCCAGTACAACTTCGCGCCCCGCAAATAAGTGCTAAATTGCAGAAATACGATCTTAGCAAAACTGAAACTACTTGCCAGGTTCAAAAGTTCAGGCTCATCATTAGTAGCCATTTCCTGTAGTGCTTCCTGAGGGGCCCCTCCAGAGTTCAGTTGCCAGTTGCAACTATTATGTGACCCTGCTCTGAACCTCAGAATAGTTACACATATGCCACAAAGGTCCTGAATTACAGCTAAGGGAGACAAGCAGGAGCCAGGCTGGAAGTTAAAATCCATTAATCAGCCTCTAATTCATTATTGTCAGTTGGGGCAGGGCAGGTGTTGTAACTAATTTTGCAACAATGAAAGCACTTAGCAAGTGCAAAAGATCACTAATCAGGGCGCACTAAGGAAGCAGGTGCCAGCTAAAAAAATATTCTGTGACACATTAATCAGCCCCAAATTAATTCAGGTCACTTGAGGCAGGGAAGGTGTGCTTTGCTTTGCCGAAAATAATGTACACTGGACAACCAGAGGGTGTGGTGATGAAACAGAGGGTGGCATGGGTGGGCCAGAGGGTGGCATGAGTAGTCAGAGAGTGGCAGTGGTGACAGAGAGTGGCAGTGATGAAGAAGAGTGTCCCAAACAGGCTGGACACGTAGAAACAACAAGTTCGCGAAACTTGCGACCCGACAGGTAAGTTCGCAAAGTGCAAAATTGTAAAAACCCTCGCGAACTGGCAGAAACACGGGCGAACACAAAAAAAAAAAAATCCGCAAATTCGCGGGAATTCGCGGATTTTGCGGATTGCGAATTCGCAAATCCGCAAAATTCGCGAACGCGAGATCCGCAAAATTCGCCCATGCTTAGTGAAAACCCAAAACATCAACAAACCGAACAAGGAAAAAAAAACAAGTCAAAGAAGGTAATTCAAATAAACATTCCTAAAAAAGAAACATAAATAAATACCAGTACTTGAGTATTAATACTTTTATAAGATGCTGCAGTATGGAAAATGAAGGATAGTGTAAAGCAACATATACTAATCTAACTCCAGGAAATAGAAGCAGTAGGAAAAAAGTGGGATAGTAAAGGGACAGGATTACGTATTCTAACTCCAATAAGTTGCAGCAGTAGGGAAAGTGATGGATAGTGTTTGAGCAAAATTTACTATTCTAACTCCAGGAAGGTGTAGTAGTCGGGAAAGTGTGAGATAGTGTAGGGGCAGGATTTAATATTCTAACTCCAGGAAGTTACAGCACTAGGGAAAGTGATGGATAGTGTAGGGGCAATATTTAGTATTCAAACTCCATGAAGGTGCAGCAGTAGGGAAAGTGTGGGATAGTGTAGGGTCAGGATTTACTATTCTAACTCCAAGAAGGTGCAGCAGTAGGAAAAGTGATGGATAGTGTAGTGTCTAAAATTACTATTCTAACTCCAGCAAGATACAGCAGAAGTGAAAGTGTGAAATAGTGTAGGGGCAGAATTAACTATTCTAACTCCAGGAAGGTGCAAAAGTAGGGAAATTTTGGGATACTGTAGGGGCAGTATTTACTATTCAAACTCCAGAAATCTACAGCAGTAGGGAAAGTATAGTATAGTGTACTTACCTATTAAGTGTATAAAATATACATTCTAAAATAAGCCTCTTTTTTTCACAGAAAATGTCAACTCAGGAAACAGCAACATACATAAAATCTAGAAAAGGAAACCGTTTATTGAAACATTCTGGATATATATATTGTAAAGAAAGGATAAGTGAACCACGTAGACATTGGAGGTGCGTGCAATACTTCTCATCCCATTGCAGCGGCAGAGCGGTTACCCTTGATGATATCATTATTAAAACAACAGAACATAACCACTCTGCCTCTGCAATGGAGATTGAAGTAAGGGAAACCTTAAACGAAATGAAAGACATTGCAAGCACCTCCAATGACACTACTGGATCAATATTATGAGAGGTTGCACAGCATGTTCCTAGTCATGTTGCTAGTAGTATGCCTATTATACCTAATTTGAGAAGAATTATACAAAGACAAAGGCAGGCAAGTAACACTCAAACTTCAAATCCTTATACTTTTTTTGACATTAAAATCCCTAATGATCTCACTATATCTTTTTCTAACGAACCTTTCCTCCTGCACGACAACCAAAACCCTCATAAACGTATTCTTATCTTTAGTACACCCCGCAACCTTGTTAAGTTAGAAAATAGTGAAATTTGGATGATGGATGGGACGTTTAAAAGTACACCCCATCCATTCACCCAAATTTACACTATTCACGCAAAGATTAACCATAATGTAATTCCCTTAGTATATAGTTTGCTACCAGATAAGCAATCAGCAACCTACACTGAGTTTGTATCAGTGATAAAAAGCAAAACAACCAACAAAAGTCCTAGGAAGATAATTATTGATTTTGAATTGGCTATGATCAATGTGATCACTAAAACGTACACGGATACCCAAATTCAAGGATGCTTTTTCCATTTTTCCCAGGCATTCTGGCGTAAATCACAAAAACTTCCCTGGTTGCAGAATACTCATCTGATAGCAAAGTACAGTTTGAATTAAAAAAACTTACCGCTCTTTGTTGTGTCCCTCCCGAAAGTGTAGACGAGTACTACACAGCTATTACAGAATCTGATTATTTTAATCAAAATGAAGACAAATTGGCACCCTTACTAAATTATTTTGAGGACACATGGATGGGACATCTAAGCAGATCGGGTCGCAGAAGGAAGCCACGTTTCCATGTGGAGTGGTGGAACTGCTACACGAGCTGCTTAGAAGGAGAAGGCAAAACAAACAATGCCATAGAGGGATGGCATAACTCCTTCAACCATACAATTGGCAAACCACACCCTAACTTCTACTCATTTTTGGAAACTTTGAAGAAGGAGCAAAGTTTTCAAGAAATGAGAATCTCTCAAACATTAACTGGTAGTCTAAACCCACGCATTTCAAAAAAATCAAAGGGAATGTCTAAGAGAGTATTGGCAATATAACAACAGTTTACGTTGTGTGTGGCTTTAGACTACCTAGATAATGTTGCTAACATACTAAATTTCTAATTTTATTCTACACCTTACTTTCCTGCTTCTACCTAAATTAAATAAACATTCAATTCTATTGGCATTTTTTTTCAACTAAATTATTTTTAAAAATTAAAAGTCGGGTTAGCTTACCTTTAGTTGTGTTCTTTTTTTTTATTCCTCTTCTTTCTCCAATAGTAATCCATTAGAGAGAAAGAAACAAATATCCAAAGCAAAAAAGCAGAAATCCACATAGAAAATAACCCTATTTTTTCCATAATCAAATTTGAACATTTTCAAAAATACAGATGCATTATCTAAAAAATACAAAGTGCACGGAAAAAAGATAATGATTAACACCATCCAAAGTAATCCAAAATCAACTAAATTCACGTATGATGGTAAACAATGTGGTCTGGTCTACAAAATCAAAATTCATCCTAAAAATCATCCATACTCCCAGAAATTCTTTTCCCCCTAAATTCATATGAAAAGGTTTTTAAAGTTCTAGTACATTCTATTAACAATCAAAATGCTTTGAAATCCTGGTTGTTTCCAAGTCCATTTTTTTAAGAATTACAACAAGCAAGTACAAGTTGAATAAAATCCCAACTCCACGAAATCCAAACTTTATACAAAACCATCATTAAAGGTTTCAATCATCTATTTCCTTTCGAAAAGAAACCCAAAGTCCTCGAAATCCACTTTTTAACAAATTGAAACATTTTCGATTTTTTTCGTCCATATTCATCCTGATAGTAATGGAAAGTCCTCTAAAAACCTTTTTATTCAAACACCATGCAGCATGTGTTTATCAAAGTACGTAAACATGCTGAAAGAAATCCATAGACCAAAAATTCAACATCCTAAAAGCAAACAATCTACTCATAAATCCATGACTTTCCCCACTGCATCCTGTAAACAATTCTATATTCACGTAGCAACAGACCAAAGTATTCAAAAAACAACCAAACCATCAAAATTAGAAATGCGATCTTTATGTTTTCACATTATATAAATTTCCGGCACTTTGTGATTTATATTTTCAAGGCATTTCACATTAATACTGTTTTGAAACAAAAAAAAATTCTCCCATTAACATGTATCATTTTTTTTTTACATTTCCCTATTTTTTAAAGCAACCTGACAAAGACATACTACAGTAACATGATCGGCGACATGCTGAAATAACATTATATACAAAACAATTACATTTCCAACCTCTCCTTATCCTTTCTTTACAATATATATATCCAAAATGACATTAAATTGTAATATATTAATAAGTATTAAACGTTTCCTACCTGAGCACAGATCAGCTTCCTGCTGCTTCCAACTTCGACGCTCTTCAAAATGGCCGTTTGAAGACACGTTTACGTGTCAACGTCATCAGTAGCTACAAAGATAAAGAAAGGACTATTGTTATTTATTTATGTATTAATAATATACATTATTTTTATAATTTTGCTTTACATTAAAACATGTTAAAAAGATATGATAATTACAAATAAAAATTAATTTATTTTTTCATGATTTTTTTCAATAAAAAAATATAAAAATATTAATGAGTAATTGTTTTCATTAATGTAATTTTTAGTAATGTATGTTTATATTAAATGTAATAACATAATAAATATTTATAAATGTAACTTACCTCTACACTGATGCCAAATCCTGCCGAAACTTGACCCAAGTACCTTTTTTACAGCTTGCAAAGTAGTTCCGCGGGACTCTAAGCTTCAACTATGGAAATAAATAAAGGACAAAACTCTCCATTGAATACAACGTAAAAGCGTGGGAAAATTTCTAACATTCATTTTTAAACATATAATACTTTCACTTTAAAAATATAAAAAATTATAAAAATGTTTTAAAACAATAATAAATAATTTAATAATTTTAAATTTTTCTATTTTTTAAATGCAACAATTTTTTTAAAATAAATTTATATAAACATTATTTAAATTAAATATTTATTAAATTTTTTTAAAAAAACATACTTTTTACTACATTCCAAAAATATTTATAAATATATATTTATTATTTATCAGACCATAAATATTTATTTATTTAAAAAAAGATTTAAAAAAATTAAAATATGAAAAAAATATTAAAAACTTAAAATGTATCAGTCTTTAAATTAATTTAAATTTTTAATTTAATACTTAAGTATTAATAATTATTTTTCACATTAATCTTTTAAAATAAAAAAATTGTGAATTATTTTGGAATAAAAATAAATAAAAATAAATGTAAAAACATACACTTTTACACGAGTGTTACTTATTTTAAAATATTACAAATTTAATGTAACTTATAAAAGATATTTTACTTTTTGTTTTTAATACTTGAGTAATAATTTTCGAAAAAAATGACTATTTTAAATATATTTTAATTTACTCATTACTCTTTTTCTATATAATTCTTCATTATAATTTCTTATTATGAATTTATATTTTTAACATAATACAACGTAAACAATTACTAGAATATTAATTTTTAATAAATATAACTAATAACATTTATATTAAAACATATTAAACATTTGATATTTAATACTCTAGTATTAATTTACATAAAATATTACTATTTAGAACAAAATTTAAATTTAATTATTACCATTTTTCAATGTAATACTTGAGTATTATTTGTAATTGTTTAATAATATATACAAACTTTAAAAATATATATAAAAAATTAATTTAATACTTAAAAATAATTATCAAATAAATATTTTAAATAATAACATTTTTCATAAAAATAAACTTTACTAAAAACCTACTTACGATGTAATAGCATGCGTTGTAATGACATCTGCGTTGTAATAGCATGCGTTGTAAATACATGCGTTGTAAAAGCACTTAAGAGTATTTGAGCCAATTTTACATAACACCGCACTTGAGCATTTTCCACTTACCACCAGCACTTCTCAATTAAAAAGTAAAAAAACAACCAGCTCCGCTGTAATCAGGCACCGTAGCACACCCTGTAAACATTCGGTGACCAGGGTGGGAATCCTATTATGAAGACTGTCACCTACTAGGTAAGTCAAGTTAGGATTATTTTACAAAACCTTAGGGTTTCCTAAGCAGTATTCATTCCTGGTACATCAGATTTGTTTTGTGTGTCCTTGTCTTGCCGCTTTCGTGATGGTTTCGGGGCTGGCTCCCTTCCACTTGGTGGTTTACTTTACTGGGGTAGTTGGCTGCTTTGGGTCTTCTTCTGTCTGTTGTCTCCCCCTGGTCCTTCTGTGGATGGCAGTCTCTGGTGCTTCCTTGACGGGGGATCCTCCTCCATTTTCTGGTTGGGGGTGGTTCCTGGTGTGGGCTGCCTGCCATCTGGATGTTGGCTCCATGGGCTTGTTGCTTTGTTGTTTTTTTTGGGCTTCGACTGATTCTTCTGGGTGGTGCGCCATTTTGTTTGGTTTAGCGCATTGTGGGCAGTGTTCTCCTGCCTGTGTTTTTCCTGTGATTATTTTGTTTCCTTCACTTGAGGTGCTTCTTTCAATGTGGTGTCCTGGGTGTTCATTGGGGGTTTGGAAGTCTGGTTTCCTGGCTTTGGTATGCTCCACAAGTAATGAATGGGATGAGGACTGGAGGGACCTGGGGGATAATCCTTAATCCATATAACTCCTTGCACCTAATACCGGTCCCATTTGTCTATTTATTTGAGTTTTATATAGCGCTGACTAGACCTGGAGGTATCAGAGCACTTTCTATAAGGTTCCACAAAATTACAAAATACATCACTTACAAGTTACATCAGTTACAAGAATATTAAATGAATGGATCTTAGAAGGGTAAAGAGGTGGGGTAAAGGTGTAGGAGGGAGAAAGGATGGAGATAGGATGGATGGAGATATGAAGTAGAGTCTCCCCAAAGTCCGGTGATGGCTGAGGGGGAAGTCCCCAGCCCTTCTCCTCTATAGCTATCAGGTAGCTCAACCGGGCATCAGTCAAGCTGCTAGGTCTCAATGAAAAAACAATTAGAGAGCAAAGAGCAGGTATAAATGGGGCATAAAGGAGAAAGTAGGTGGAGGAAAGGGGTATGAGGGAGAGTATGACGAGAGACAAAGTAAGGTCTGCCCAATGTCCAGCTGGGTAGGTGACAGCGGAAGGGGCAGTCCACAGCCCATCTCCTTCATATCGATCAAGAAGCTCTACCGGGCATCGGCCAAAAAGCTAGGTCTCCACGGTCAGAGGTAGGTTCACAGATTCAATATCCTGAAGGGTAGGCTGAATAGGGGATGTGTTCAAGGTCTGGTCAAAGTCAATTATTTTCTCAGAGGAGTAGCACGACGTGGTAGGGAGCACTGTGGCAGCCATCTTGGGGTCAGGCAAGGGATTCTGACCTTGGAGTTAGAAACAGACGGTTCCCATTTTAGTCTTTCGCTCGAGGTGGCGGTGTTTTTTGTGCAATGGAGCAGCTTTGGGCTGGAGTCAGAGTCTGCTTGGCTCCAGAGGAAGAGAGTATTTCTGCGTTATCGCTGCCATGGGGAGAGACGGACGCCATAATAGGATCAGGCGGGGAACCTCTAGTATCCCACTTGGTTGCTTGTGACGCTAAACGAGGACTTCCCTTGAGGCCTTAGCTGTTTTTACTATTTCAAACAAATAGGCTGAGAAGCAGAGGAATAATTGGCCTCCAGCAAGCACAATATGAACGTTTGCTAGTGTGAAACCCATAGCTGGGTGCACTGTCGTACCAGTGTGAACTCTGACACTCACTGATTGGCACTGCAGCAATATCGCAGTCAAGCACTGTTATTGACCATGGTTCCGCCTGCGTCCATGCCCCGCAATGCTCCCAGCAATTATAAACAATTGTCCAAGCACCCGCAGGAAGGAGATCAGCTACGCTAATGCTCCTAATGATTTTGCCTGCGAGGATAACTCATCATCAGAGATACGTCCCCAGCCATCAGCTAATCTGGGTCGTTAGTAAAGAAGGATCAGGCGCGTCTCATTACTCATCTCCCACCCTTCTGGCCAACAGGCCTTCCTGTTTGTGGCTTGGTAGTTCAGGTGGAATATTGGGTAAGTAATGGTTATGTACTCCCAGTTGGAGTGGGTGGGGTTAGGGACACAGCATTCCTCCATTTTTTTCTTCTGTCAGGGAGATGGTTATCTCCATAAGTAATGAATGGAACAGGACAACAGGTTCAGGAGTAATTAAAATTACCAGTAAGTAATAGGAAATTATTTCTTTTGATTTAGAGAAATGATGGTTATCCGTATCTGTTTCAGCTGTCTTGCAAATAAATTATAGGCTTAGATATTAGATTTCACTACAGTAGATCTAGTCAGGGTGATCCCCCTGCTCTGGATACAATAATCATGATAGTGAATGGACCAGAGTTGTATTATGATGCTATTGTCGCTCGAGGGCCCTGAATAATATGGGCTACTAAATGTAAGTGTGAGTTTGTTAATTAGGGTATGCAAATTAGTTGGTGCGTAATTTGCGCCTATTATGTTTGTATCCAGCAATGGGGAATTTTCTGCATGATTACACCCGTTGCCAGATGCCCAAAAAAATCACCTGGTATTTGTCAAGGTTTGCCTGCTGCAAATTTCAGGAGAAAACTCCTGAGTTGTGTCTAATTTATGCCCGACTTGAAATCCTGAATTGGGCGCAACCGGAAGTTGACCTCAAAATGGGTTTTGTACACAAACTGTAATCAGGGCCTTAATATTACCCCAACAATGGTATAAAAGAGCATGACACATACAGGAAAGTTTCTTGAATTTTGAAGCAGACAAACCATCAGTTTATTTGAGACTGGCAGCCCTCCTCTGCCATAGCCAGGATTGTTCAATCCATGCTGCAAAGAAAGGAATAGAATTGTTCAGATGCAAATTAATTACCAGCAGATATCCTGTTTTTTTAAACAAATGATTGTAATTTCAGTGGTAAGTAAAGCGAACTAAAAAGGACAAACGTTTGCATCAGTATCACATTTATTATGGTTCCTAGCACGCATGGATTCTTACCATCAGATCCCCGCTATTGGAAACTGCCTCTGAAAAATACAGTGTATACACAATTTGCACAAACAAAGGCACAACTGGTAAAACAAGTACAAATGATTTGTGCTCACATGATATCATGTAGTGTTTTGATCAGTAATTCAGGAACAACAACACAATCGCCATGTTGCCTTTTAGGATTTCTACCTACCACTGAATAAAGAATTTGGTGAGGTTTGTTTCCAAATTTTCTCTGCAGCTGCTGAAATAAAATCCAACTTCTGGCGAAGTTTATTACTTCAAGACACCCACTCCTCCAACCGCGCATAGCACCCTGCCCCACCAAAACCACATGTAGAGTCTAGCCAGAGAAGCACCCCACATAGCCTCTATTGAGACCCAGACACAAAATGCACAGGCTACACCCGTTTCCCTAGGAACTCAGACTAACTAAAGTCGCACCCGCTCACTTCAAAAACATTTAACTGAAAACAAATATGTTATCTATCTCCTAGTTTGCCCATGAAGCCTGGGCTATGTGGGAGAAACATCACGTTCCTTTAATACTCACCTCACTGAACATCAATCTGCACTCCGTTCCTCGTAGACAAATGTACCATTGGTGAAGCACTTTATGGATCTGAAACACAAACTAATGACATAAGATGGCTTATAATTTAAAAAAATATATAACTGATGAAAGTAGAAGCAGGAATATCAGTAAGCAAAGAGAAGTGTTCTGGATCTTTGTCTTAGACACTCACAAGTGTGAACTCAACAACGAAATACCATGGAAGAATGCAATGAATGAATGAATGAATGAATGATAATTCCTAATTATCATTCTTTATTTGGATCGATGTTGAGTACCTGTTCCACACTAGGTGATTTGCCTCGCTTGGATTTAAACCCACCTGATCACTGTGTGGCCAAGAAGTCTTTTGCCAGATACATCTCGTGTTTTATCAAGATATCATAATGTCATGGGATCCAGCTTATAATCTAAAAATATTCAGTAATACCCTCTGTGCTATATGTTTTTTCTCTCACCTCCTTCCATTAATGAGATAGATTCAACATTATCATTTACATTCATGTTTCTGGTAGAATTATATATATATATATATATATATATATATATATATATATGCCAAAGGTCTCCTGTGCTTAAAAGACGCTACTCCACAAAGGTTGATTCTCCGACCCTTTATTTGCACACAGGCAGCTTCCTTCCAGAGAAATATTTAAATGACTCCCTGACGCGTTTCGAGGCAGCAGCCTCTTCTTCATAGGGAAAACAGTTAGTGTGCAGCTGCACGATACAACCCTTTAGTCCCTTTTCTGCATGCCGCTCCCACAGGGTATTATCACAGCATGCTGGGCGTTGTAGTGCTGTTAATGCCGAGCACTAACCTTCGTCTTCGTTTTTGTAGTCCTTTTTACCCCTCCAATGGGGCTCTGTTGCGATGACTGCCTGTGATTTAAATGACCTTTGTGCCCCCATACCGGCATGATTCCGGCATGTAGACCCGCTGTTCACTCCTCGGGCGGTGCATCCTTCCACGGCCGGACTGCCGCGTGTTCATGTATGCCAAAGGTGTCCTGTGCTTAAAAGACGCTACTCCACAAAGGTTGATTCTCCGACCCTTTATTTGCACACAGGCAGCTTCCTTCCAGAGAAATATTTAAATGACTCCCTGACGCGTTTCGAGGCAGCAGCCTCTTCTTCATAGGGAAAACAGTTAGTGTGCAGCTGCACGATACAACCCTTTAGTCCCTTTTCTGCATGCCGCTCCCACAGGGTATTATCACAGCATGCTGGGCGTTGTAGTGCTGTTAATGCCGAGCACTAACCTTCGTCTTCGTTTTTGTAGTCCTTTTTACCCCTCCAATGGGGCTCTGTTGCGATGACTGCCTGTGATTTAAATGACCTTTGTGCCCCCATACCGGCATGATTCCGGCATGTAGACCCGCTGTTCACTCCTCGGGCGGTGCATCCTTCCACGGCCGGACTGCCGCGTGTTCATGTATGCCAAAGGTGTCCTGTGCTTAAAAGACGCTACTCCACAAAGATTGATTCTCCGACCCTTTATTTGCACACAGGCAGCTTCCTTCCAGAGAAATATTTAAATGACTCCCTGACGCGTTTCGAGGCAGCAGCCTCTTCTTCATAGGGAAAACAGTTAGTGTGCAGCTGCACGATACAACCCTTTAGTCCCTTTTCTGCATGCCGCTCCCACAGGGTATTATCACAGCATGCTGGGCGTTGTAGTGCTGTTAATGCCGAGCACTAACCTTCGTCTTCGTTTTTGTAGTCCTTTTTACCCCTCCAATGGGGCTCTGTTGCGATGACTGCCTGTGATTTAAATGACCTTTGTGCCCCCATACCGGCATGATTCCGGCATGTAGGACTACAAAACGAAGACGAAGGTTAGTGCTCGGCATTAACAGCACTACAACGCCCAGCATGCTGTGATAATACCCTGTGGGAGCGGCATGCAGAAAAGGGACTAAAGGGTTGTATCGTGCAGCTGCACACTAACTGTTTTCCCTATGAAGAAGAGGCTGCTGCCTCGAAACGCGTCAGGGAGTCATTTAAATATTTCTCTGGAAGGAAGCTGCCTGTGTGCAAATAAAGGGTCGGAGAATCAACCTTTGTGGAGTAGCGTCTTTTAAGCACAGGACACCTTTGGCATATATATATATATATATATATATCTATATATATATATATATATATATATATTTCTATAATGCCAAAGCGAGCACCACAAACACAAGATTGAGCAATGAAACAACTGAAATACTTAATGTTGAACATATGGAAACACTACAAAACCTAATTGACTTGGAAATGGAGAATGAAAGTACAGATGAGGAAATCACACCAAGTGGAGCAGCCTTGAGGTTAGATATAAACATCTGGCAAACAGTGAAAACAGGCTTTAAACCAAAATCAATATTTATGCCAGTAATGCCTAAGGACGGTCTGGATCTCTTTGCAGAATATGTAACCAAAGATTTGAAAGAACTTTCCATTCTGAGCACCAAGCAGAGATATAAAAAGAATGAAGATCATAACAGAAAATACAAGGCACTAATGGAAAGAATCAAAGTTAGGCCTGACATCGTAGTAAGATGGTCCGACAAAGGTGGCAACATCGTGCTCTGGCCGTTGGAGATGTACAACAGAGAGGCACTTGGGCAATTGCAAGACAGAGAGTGCTACACAATGATAAGCCCAACCCACTTGGTAGGTATCCAAGAAAGATATCACAACGAACTGTACAAATGGAGAGGGAAAGGCTTACTAAGCAAAAATGAATTTGAATTTCTTAAAACAGATTATCCGGTAACAGCACAACTGTACCTAATCCCAAAGGTACATAAGAACGAAAAAGTGCCACCGGGAAGACCGATAATCTCAGCAATAGGAAGCCTCTTCGAAAATACGAGTGTATTCATTGACCATTTTCTACAACCCGAAGTCAAGAAACTACCGGCATACATAAAGGACACGGGAGATTTCCTGAAAAAGATATATGATGTCAGGTGGAAAGAAAATTATGTATTCTTGACATTGGATGTCCAAGGGCTATATACCAGCATTAGGCATAAGGATGGACTTAATGCCATAAAACACTTTTTGGGAAAAAGACCAATTGACCAGTATGAACATACCAAAATGATTCTGGAGATGACTGAGTGGTGCCTCACAAATAACACTTTTATTTTTGATAAACTGTTTTATAAACAAATTCAGGGTTCAGCAATGGGCACTTGCTTCTCCCCCAGCTATGCGAATCTGCATATGGGCTGGTGGGAGGAGTGGGTACTGAGGAACCAACACCAGGATACAATGGAACAGAATGTAATTGTTTATAAGCGGTTTATTGATGATATTTTTATTTTGTGGGAGGGTAGTGTGGAAAGTGCTAACAGCTTCACAGACCAGTTGAATGAAAATTCACTAAATTTAAAATTTATGTGTAATGCTAGCAAGGAAAGTATTCAGTTTCTGGATGTGGAGCTATTTGTAGAAAATGGTAAAATACAAACACGCACGTACCGCAAGCCCACTGCGGGCAACACAATCCTCCACGCAAACAGCTTCCACCCCACACCACTCAAACAATCCATCCCATACGCAGAATGCCTAAGGATGACCCGCAATTGCAGTACAAAAGAGGAGTTATCAAATGCCAAGACAAATCTCTTTTCGAGATTGAAAAAAAGAGGGTACTCTGATAAAACATGCAAGGCTGCAGAGGCAAAATGTAACTCTAAAACCCGCCAGGAATTACTATTTCCAAAAGAACCGGAATCTGGGGCCACCGCACCAGAGAGGCAACCACCTAGGTTAATCACAGGCTTCAATCGTCACCAAGCCAACCTTCGCAAAATACTCAGAAGGCACTGGCCATTCGTTAAAAATGACACAACCATAGGCAAAGTAGTGGGTGAAAGACCACTAGTGTCCTTCAGGAAAGCCAAATCCATGCGGCAACAATTGGTTTGCAATGCCCCAGCAATCCCTAAACAAAAAGTCTGGTTCCAATCTCAAAAAGGCTTTAGAAAATGTACGAAATGCAAAGCCTGCATCCATGGCAAAAACACTACCAGTATCACAGTACCCTTCCGAAAGCAACCCTACCATCTGAGGGATCACTACTCATGTAAAACAGACCACGCTGTATACATGCTGACATGTGTATGTGGCAAAATATATGTAGGGTCAACCATTCACCCAGTACATGTCAGAGTGTTGCAACACCTAAGGGCAATAACAAACAAGGACCCAGCTTACCCTGTAGCGAGGCACATCCACGAAGTACATGGTGGAGATGCCAAAGGCTTAACCTACTGCGTACTGGACAATGTCCCAAAAAACGTTAGGGGAGGCAATCGCAAACTTGCATTGCGTCGTCTGGAATCCAGATACATAATTTTACTGAATTCCAAAATTCCCATAGGGCTTAATGCCGATGAAGCCCTAAGTGTGCACATCTAGAGCAGCCTACCTTTCTATCCCGAGTACCCTGTAACATTGCACAACAGTATACGCAAAAATTAGTAACCAACCACTTTTTTCTGTCACATAGTCATACAGAACCCTGATTAGATGTAAAACACCCCTAAAGCTGTTCTGACACACATTGGTCTCTATAAATAAGAGACATCATCCGCAAGTAGGAGAATTAAGCGCACTAGCGCAAAACCGCATTTCTCCTCATGGTTCGACAAACATTAGGCTCGCTCTAACAAACAGGGAGTCACTCACCGACTGCACGAGGGCGTTTTAGACAACTGCAAACTTGTTCTGCCTCTGCCACTAGGCTGGCAAACCGATGTCTAATACAACAGAGCCCATTTGTGAGAAGCAAAGTCCATGTAACCAATCACGGACAGTTGGTAAACACACCTCCCTTCTGATACGCCCAAAAAGTCATGACGCAGATGACATGCAGGGTGTCACGTAACACGGAGGTTTCTCCCGCCAAGGTCTAAACACATCAATCAATAATATGCGCGAATGATATGGTTTAGAGAATGTACCAATTATGATTTCAAATATGTTAAGAATGTGTGTCTATTACATGCTACGCAATGGAACACAGAAAATGTATTATACAATGCCAAAGCACAGAAGGAACTGAAACAAGCACGTAATTGTTTGGGTGTAATTTGTAGTCACCATGGTAACAAACCAATGCCAATCAGGGATGACAATTATGACTCATGTGAAAGTTTGAACATGTATAAAAAGCGTGATTTTGTTTAGTCAGATGTTAGTGAGCAAGGCGGAGGTTGCCGCCGAAACGCGTCTGAGCAGAAGTTGATGTAAAATAAACACCCTTGAACTGAGATACACGGAGTCAGCGCCTTCTTGGATGGTGAAGTTTGGTGTGGTATTAATATATATATATATATATATATATATATATATATATATATATATATATATATATATATATTACCTACTGGCGGTCGCCAGTAGGTAGTTATAGTTAGGACCTAGTTTCCATAGGAAATCCTCAACATTCTATTTGGAATAACTTTGGCCCTGGTTGAAGAATCTTAGCGAATTTGTCAAAGAAGATGGCTCGGTCCGCTGCGCTCCTTCCCTAAAAGTTTGGGGGGGATTGGTCAAGTGGGGGCTGAGATAAAAGGGGGGTCCCAAAACGTGTTTTCTCCATGTTATTTTCCATAGGACCTTTAGACTCGGCTACAGGTCGAACAGGTGAATGGATTTATAAGAAATTTGGCAAAACTGTACAGTCCGGCTCGCAGATTACGCTTTTTTTGGAATGGTGTAAATCCGTTCAGTAGTTGCTGAGGAAATTAAAGTTAAAGTCAATTATATATCTATACGCGCGCACACGTGCGCGCACCCAAACGGCTGCGCGCGCGAGCGGAATTTTGTTGCGTGACGTCTGTTAACGTTCGATTCGAAGGAAATCAGGAAGTGTTGACCGCCATTTTGTCATTGCGAGTAAATATATTGTTGATTTCAAAGCGTTGGAATATGGAAAGGGGAGAAGGTAGATTGTTTTGCTGCGTAGGTTTTCTCAGGGTGTGCAGTAAGGCCCTTAAAGGCGAAAATATATATATATATTTTTTTTTTAAAGTTGCGTGGTGCGCGCACTCGGTCGCGCACACCTTTTTACAAGAGTGTGAAAATGGAGATAAATCAGAAGTTTGAGTGCTTAGATATAAGGTGGCTCTGAAAAGAGCCATTGTGTTAATTGAGTGTTTTCTGCATTTATAAGTAAGTACCGATGCAGAGCCTGATGTTGCAGAGGAAGATTCTGTTTCCCTCATTCGTGAAATGAACACCGTCTCTCCTATAGACGTCTTGCATGTGGTATCGCAAGTTGTTGTGGTAAATAGAACCCATGCTATAATCTCTGAGGAACGCAGAAACAGATTTATTTACATGTCTCCTTGCTTTCTCAAATTGTGATCAATGGTGATTGGACCAATTCCATTTCTGTCTTTGGCATATATTGGAATATACCAAGGCAGATCGAGGAAAAAGTGTCATCAATTGTCGAAAGGTGTCTTTTAGAAGCATTTCCAGACCTACCCCAGTGATTGTGCCTAGATCGTTTCCACCACAGTGCACAATTATAAGGTCTGGTTCTGGGAGATGCATAAAAGTTTTCACCAATGGAATCAATTGGTGAAATTTCAATCCTCTTTTGGAAATCCATGTTATGTGTACATTTGGTAAGCTGAGGTTGCAAATTCGTCTGCTTACGGCATATTTTTCACTCCAGTGAATATAACTGTGTCCTATTAGCCAGACCTTCATTTTCAAGGGATTAGTCGTCCTCCGATCGGTTCTGGAAGTGGAATGGTAGTTAGAAGTTGGAATTCTAAATAAAGAAAAAGGAAGAGGCTGGGTGTGGTTTAAAAAATAAAAATGATTGGTTGATTGTAAGAAGTGGAGATTGAACAGTACGTTGCATGTTAATGTTTATGTTAAACGAAAAGTACTATTGGGTGTGAAAAAAAGACATGTAACAGAGCTGTGGATTGGCAGGTGTTTCTGGAGGGAAAACAGTGTTGTTACTTTGCTGTAGAACGTTGAGATGTGAACTTTTGACCTGTGCCTTCAGCCAGGTGCAGAATGAGGTGTTACCATGGAAACAGCCAGAGATGGCAGTGGGTGATGGGTGAGTTTTATGTGACATTGAAAATATTGTGAGGGAGAACCAACTGAAATGTAATTGCTTACGTTACGCGCTCCGCATTGCTTCCGGGAAGCTGCGCTTCGCGCCTCGCGCACCGGAGCACTTCCGGGTGCGCTAACGCGGCGCGTCATATGACGGATTACGCAAGAACGCGATACGTCGTTGGGGCTCCACCGGAACTGATCGAATTGGTAGTCTACAGTGTTTCTGGATGTTTCAGACTGAAGCTGGCGTCAGCATGAGAGCACCTCGTGGCCATTCCGCGAGCAATCATGGCAGTCGCTCCCCACCGGAAGTCTGCAGGAGTCGGGGGCCTCAGTGACTCTTGTAGAATCTTCAAGGCTGACGGGACGCTTTTGGGAATGGGGCTCATGCCCTAGCAGTCAAGTGTCCGAGTTCCAGGGTTGCCCAGAGCCATCCTTGCAAGCCAGGCCCAAATCTGTGGAGCCGACCGCCATTTCCTGAGCTCCGTGGCAGCCGCCTGTCGCTGTATCGGAAGAGTGGGTGCAATTCAGCCGGATGGCGGGTGAGACGGTGTAAATGTGATGGTTGGACCAGGGCACCGCAGGACGTGTCTTCAGGTCAAACAGATTGTGGGACAAGGTCCAGAATGGAAGAGGCATCAAAAGGCAAGAAGTTCCGCCTGACCCCGGGAGCCGGCCGCCTATGTCGTGGGCGATCTCAGGCCATACCAGGGGAACAAGACTTGGGGAGGGGGCAGGAGCCAAGCGCCCCCTCCGAGTCTGCGTTTCTTGGACCCTGAAGTATGGCACTCAACATTCAGAACTTATGACATTTGTGCAAGGCAGGGACATCGAAGCCTCTCAGGGACCATGTATATCCAGAGTCCTTCCTACAGAAGGTGGTGGGGGTGGCGGCATTAGCAAGGCATCCCCCCACACAACTTGTCGGACCCTGAAGTATGGCTCTCAACATCCAGAAGTTATGACATTTGTGCAAGGCAGGGATATCCAGAGTCCTTCCTACAGAAGGTGGTGGGGGTGGCGGCATTAGCAAGGTATCCCCCCACACAAGTTGTCGGACATGACCTCTGGATGTACTGGGTGTTCAATTTCAGAATTGAAACTACTAAGAAGCAATTAGAAGTGTTGTTTTCATGTTTCAGTAGGTTCCATGTAAATAGTTATTTAATACAACGTTTTATCCTGTTACTTTGCTGGTGTGTTGTATATATTTATAATATTTGCATAGTGTTTGTCGTTATTTTGGGTGGGGTGGGCGGCGGAGCCGAGCTGTCTTGCAGCCATCATGGCGTCGAGCTCGGTTCCTCTCTTTAGATTCATGTTTTTTCTAACGATTTATATGTTATAGTTTGCTAGCACGATACAGCGGATAGTCCGCATTTTATATATATGTCCTTTTTATTAGGGGGGTCCTCCGGTGGAGTCGGACGATCTACCTCTAATAAACGGTCCGGGTTGAACCAACTAGCAACAAACGGGGCAGAGATAGGCATGACGGGTTACAAAGGGGACAAAAGTGTGCACTACCTATCCTTCACTATCTGCAAAAACTAAATAGATATTGCGACTTTATGCTTATTTGTGAACAGAGAATGACCCAAAGAGAACCAATTTTGAACAATCATAGGCTATTGGCAGTGGGCAGAGAGGCCATGACACAGAAAATGGCTGTTACTTACGTGCATGATGGGGCCTAAAAGGGACTAGATGGCGTGGCCACTGTTTCGCGACTTTCACTTTACTTTTAACAATGGCTGTGGTGAACATAAATGAACGCCGCTTATGTATACCTAATTGTAGTCATTTTCCACAAAAAACCTTTTGATATTTGCTATTAAAAAACAAAGAAAAACACTGAAAAAACCATAGGTTATAGACCATATATAGTTAAATATCTGAAGTCCATCTCTGCACTGCATGGAGATACAGGTCGTCGATCAGAAGATGTGCTGGCCACCTCTAATGGTAATAGCGTGGCCAGGGCTCTTGTCGTTGCCTCTGCAAATTGCAGAGGGTGCACTTGTTTGACATGCCGCACCATGGTATGTATGGTAAAGAAATATTTTTTTGCTGGATTTCTTCTTAAGAGAACCAAGTCAAATATCGTGCAGGTTACTTTTGGTGCATTCACTTTCTTTTGATCTTCAGGATAAGTGAAAAATTGCCAGATGAAAGATTTATTTTTTCTTATTAAAGGTAGTCGATCATTTTGGTAAGATTCGGAAGATGAATGAGATACGGTAGCCATTTCACCAAAGTCTTCCAAAAGATGTAGGACGTTGTTGTCTCTTGAGAGTAGAAAAGATAGTGAGGGAAGTGGGTGGAGTGCTGCGTGTAAATTCCAGAATTGAAACTATTAAGAACCAATTGAAAGTGTTGTTTTCATGTTGCAGTAGGCTGCCATGTAAATAGTTATTTAATAAAACGTTTTACCCTGTTACTTTGCTGGTGTGTTGTGTATCTTTATAATATTTGTCGTTATTTTGGGTGGGGTGGACGGCGGAGCCGAGCTGTCTTGCAGCCATCATGGCGTCGAGCTCGGTTTCTCTCACTAGTTTCATATTTCTCATGAGGGGTTGTTCCTAATTTTTCTATTTTAGCGAGGTCAAAAAAAGATCTCATCAGTGGCCTACTGATTTTGCTCGATTCCTTTTGTTTTTTCTAACGATTTATATGTTATAGTTTGCTAGCACGATACAGCGGCTAGTCCGCATTTTATATATATGTCCTTTTTATTAGGGGTGTCTTCCGGTGGAGTCGGACGATCTACCTCTAATAAACGGTCCGGGTTGAACCAACTACCATCATGATTTTGTATATCTTCTGAGCTGGATTTAAGCGCACAATTGTTAAAGTATGAAACGTTTTATATTTCTAAAAAAAATACCAAGGTGTGTACATCCGGTAACGCACGAAAGTTTAAAAAGACATTCGGCTCCATTTACTGAAAAGTTTCATAAGAATAAAAAAGAAGTCTAGGTACAGTCTCTTTGACGTACTATAAGTTCTTTGAGGGGTGTATGAAGAATTTCAATATGTTCAAATCGCAACGTTTTTACGAAATATATAGGCCTGTGCGCGCACTCGGTCGCGCACGAAAGCCTGGAAATGCGATATCCATTTTATTGACAACTGTTGCCGAGAGTGCGCACACCGGGTCGCGCACGAAAGTTTAGTAAGGCTATTTTTATTTACAGACAAATTTTAATGTGTTTAAAAAAAGGCAAGGTACAGACTTTCGAATTCTGTATTGCTTTACAAGGAGTCTCTATGGAACTTGAACAGTGAAGAAAACGGCTTGTTTTCGAAAAAAATATTGCCAGAACTTTATTGCCAAAAGTATAGGTTGCATACACGACATTTTTCTGAATTAGCATTTTAAAAACCAATGAAATTCACAGAAAAAACCATAGGTTTTACACACGTTATAGTTAGGAAGTAGCATTTAAAAAACCTATGAAATTCACTGAAAAAACCATAGGTTTGACACATGTTATAGTTAGCTGGAAATTTTACTGACATAAAACCAATGAAATTCCACGTTATAGTTAGTTGGACTCACTATAACTTGCGCGTGCAATGCACTGCTGATGACGTCACATATTACATCACTCATGACATGGTCAGTGACATCACTCATGACATCACTGATGACACCATCCAGTGAATATGTGTCTTTCTGAAAAATAAATATTAGTGAGTAATGTTTAAATATTTAAATATATATATTAGTGTTTCACTTTGTGTATAAGTGGCTACATGTGTTGGTAAGTAGCTACATGCGTATGTATATGGGTTATTAGATGTTTCTCTTAGTATCAGTATGAGTGTCTATTTGGTTTGGTGGGGGTATTACTTAGCACATAGATGCATGAGTGACTGACTCTCTGTTTGTATGTGTTTTGAAGACAGCATATGTGCAGGACTGTATGGGTGGATGAGTGTGTATATGTGTTTGTTAGTGAGTGAATGACTGTCTCACTAGTGTCTTTATCAGTAACGACATATGTTTTAATCTAGTATATGTGAATATTGATGTATATAAGTGAGTATATGTGAGAGTAAGAGATTGAAAGAGTTCCTGTTTAAATAAGTATGTGTTTCTATAAGTGATTGTTTAAGAGAATAAATATGTGTAATTTTCAATAGAAGTAAGGTGGAAGTGTGTGTATAACTCTATATTCAAATAAATGGATGTTCAATAGTTTATTTGCACGTGTGAGTATGTCTGTGAGTAACTTTTCGATGATTGTCGGTGTGTAACAGGATGTATAGGTGTATCATTTCATATGATGAGTGAGTATATGTATGAGTGGATGTGTATATAGATGGTGGAATTACTGAATTACTTGTTGTAACTGATATGGGTATCTGAATTTTTTTTTAAATTTCAGTTTCTATTTTTGAATATGTGTTTCAAGGGTTACATTACAGTGAAAGGAGGTCTGTCACTATGTCACAAGGATGGTGTCATCAGTGATGTCACTGACCATGTCATGAGTGATGTAATATGTGACGTCATCAGCAGTGCATTGCACGCGCAGGTTATAGTGAGTCCAACTAACTATAACGTGGAATTTCATTGGTTTTATGTCAGTAAAATTTCCAGCTAACTATAACATGTGTCAAACCTATGGTTTTTTCAGTGAATATATATATATATATATATATATATATATGTATATATATATATATATACTGCATACAAATTGTCCTGTCGCAGCGGGAGCGCCGTTACAGCCGGTGCTAGCGATGGGACCAGGGCAGTGTCCCAGATTTGTATTATTACCAAAAAATCGCCGCACTCGCCTTGGTTTAGTTGCAGTTTCTTTATTCAAAACGTGACAAAACACCTACGCGTTTCGAACCGTAGTTCGTGTTCACGGTAGCCAATTTGTGTAGTCCCTTCATTGTTTTTAATACAATTATGCCTGTGATGCACGCCCCTCTGTTTTTGGGCATGCTGGGACATGTAGTTTTACATTGTTTTAAGCCATCACTGTTGTGTAAGTCAAGGGTATTTGCTACATTAGGGACAGTTAAGCGTTACCACATTCCAAAGCGGGCCCTCTGTTAGCTAGGGCAATTACGCTTTGTGACGCACATGATGACACGTGCGTGTTCAGTCAGCCCCCCGAAATGCAGAGGGTTGGCTGTATGATGTGTAACTAGTATGGAGATACTCCATTTCTTAATAAAGGGCTGAGTGCCCTACGTCCCCAATGTTGGCGTCCACCCATGACTATATTTGAAGTTTGAAAAGAAATTAATTGGCAAGATATAAATGTCAAACAAAATGATTTACAAAAAACAAAATGCAACTCTATTATGGTGTCAGTGATAGGTGTAAATAAACATTCATCTGTAAACCGACGCGTTTCGGCAGCGTCCGCTGCCTTGGTCACGGTCCACGGTGACCAAGGCAGCGGACGCTGCCGAAACGCGTCGGTTGTTTTCTGTTTGACCCCCCATGGATTTGTAAAGCAAAATAAACATCACTACAAAGCAACAAAGCGATTGAAAGTCCTTCTTGTCTGCGACTCCACGCATCCCCGGAATCGGGGAAAACCCTGTTTGAAATATATATATATATATATATATATATATATATATATATATTCACTGAAAAAACCATAGGTTATAGACCATATATAGTTAGGGATTAGCATTTACAAAACCTTATTTTACTCGCACAAAACCATAAAAATTCGCATATATAGTTAGTTGCAATAACTATATATCGCGCACCCGCAATCCACTGCTGATGATGTCACATATTACATCATTCATGACATGGTCAGTGACATCACTGATGACATCACTGATGACATTATCAAGTGACTGTATGTTTCTGTAAAGTTAAAATATGTCTTACACATTGAAGAATGAGTGGATGTATAAGTGTCTGGTTGAAGGATTTAGTAGGTGCATGACTGACTATATGAGTGAGTGATTAAATGTGTCTCACTGAGTGCATGGGTTAGTGACAAAACTGTCTTAATTTGTGCATCATTATATCTGTTCTGTAAACTGCTGCATGTGTTGATCAGTAGCTTTATTATTAACTATATGGGTTATTGATTGGTTGCCCAAGTATTTGTATGGGAGACTGAGTATGTGTGTGGGTGGCTGGGAGGTGTATGACTCTGTGCATAGATGTGTGAGCAGTTGATTCACTAGATGTATGGGTTCAAAAGTGCATGTGGAAACAGCTGCATGGGCGGTTGACTGTCTGCATGAGTGTATTGGTGAGTGAATGGATATCTCAGTGCTACATGTCAAAGTAAGTACATATGTAAAACACAGTACATGTGAGAGTTGACATATATAAATAACTGTGCATTAGAGCCAGTGAATGTGTGAGTGGCTGTATAGATCATTGTGAAGTTGTATCAGGGATTGTATAAGAGAGTAAATATGTGTTAGTATATGTTTGAATAAGTAAGGTGTGTATAACTGTATAGTTGAGGAAATGGATGTGTGATTGATTCTTTGCATGACTGACTAGGTGTGTGAGTAACTCCATGGATGAGTGACAGTCTGTGAGTGTCTGTTTACACTGAGTGTATCTAAGGTTATATTAGAGTCTGAAGAGGTTCATCGTATAATCACATGAATGATGTCATCAGTGATGTGATCAGTGATGTCAAATGAGATGTCAACAGTGATGTCATCAGTGATGTCATTTGAGATGTCATCAATGATATCATCAGTGATGTCATTTGAGATGTCATCAGTGATGTCATCAGTGATGTCATTTGAGATGTCATAAGTGATGTCATCAGTGATGTCATTTGAGATGTCACCAGTGATGTCATCGGTGATGTCACAGACCATGTCATGAATGATGTAATATGTGACATCATCAGCAGTGGATTGCGGGTGCGCGATATATAGTTATTGCAACTAACTATATATGCGAATTTCTGTGGTTTTGTGCGAGTAAAATAGGTTTTGTAAATGCTAATCCCTAACTATATATGGTCTATAACCTATGGTTTTTTTCAGTGAATTTCAATGGTTTTATAATAGCAAATATGAAAAGCTGTAAAATGTCAAGTACGTGGTAGGTAAAAACATTTTCGTATTTATGCACGCTGATGTGCTTTGAATGCTCCCCCCCCCCTCCTCTTTTCTTTTAAAAATTGGAAGAAACAAAAAGTATTCCCTTCCATAAATAACCCAAGACTTTTATTTTGTTATGGCAAGGGAACGAAATAGAGAATAAACTATAGTTGGTCACCATGGGGTTTAAAGAAGGGCTGGTTCTTCACCAGATTAGGTATTTACCCAGACCCTCATTCTCCAATGTGATGAACTAGGCTAAAATTCTTCTGATGCCTGCACCCTGTCACAGAATATCACCCTAAAACATGGAATCTCCCAAACACCAGATTGAGTTGAACCCCACTGTAAGCCTTATGTCTTCAGGGCCTCAGAATTTCTTATGCTTTGCTCATGGAAATTGTGGGATATAGGAGAGATAAGGTGTCACCATTAAGAAAGGGTAGTATTTAAATTTGCATATCAATTATGTTAAACCTTTTAGACATAGGATATGCTAGCTTGAACTTATGCTTTACATTTGAAGCCGAATTCAACAGCTTAAGTAAGTAGGTTTTCGTAGTTGTAACTTTAAAGGGTGATCTAGCAAGCTGTAAAGATTTTCTAAAACAGTGGAGCGTATTTAGTTTTTTAATGTACATGTTTATGAAACGATTACACAAATGAAACATTTGTGAGTTTTAAATTTCCGGAGAAGTATAATTCACCAATAGCTTTCTCTGTAGATGTTTTTCCATTAACAATCCCAGTTCCATCACCCGCCCAGGATATCACTACTGTTAGTTGTCATTGTTGCTTCTGTTTTAATAAAAAATGTTTTAAGGTGTTTACTGTTTTTGTTGCGATGTATATATTTATAAGTTATTAAAGTGTTATAATCCTACTAATTTTTTATCGATTATTGCTCTTTGAGATATTCCCTGTCTACAAACAGAGAAGAATAGGAATATTCTGTCTCCCTTTGCAGATAGTGCAGGATAGGTAATGCGGACTTTTGTCCCCCGTTGGAATCCGTCATGCCTGTTTTTCTCCCCACTGATTGATTGATTGGCTGGACATTTATTGTTCAAGGAATAGTTCTTTCGAGGTATTCTCTGTTTGCAAATAACGTGGAATAGAAATATTCTGTCTAGTCTTTGCAAGTAGTGAAGGGTGGGTAATGCGGACCTTTGTCCCCCGTCATGTCTGTCATGCCCATCTACTCCCCACTGATTGACAAACTAGTTCCACCCGGACCATTTATTACAGGTATATCATCTGGCTCATCCGGAGGGTACCCCTAATAAAGAAGACATGTAAAATACGAAGTAATCACTGTATCCTGTTAAACAGAAACTTTAGCATGAAACACACTTGAAAAGGAAGGGAAAGAAATCGAACAAAATCAGTAGACCACTGATGAGTTTTTGACTTCGCTAGAAATAAGAAACATGAAAGTGGTAAGAGAAGCCAAGCTTGACGTTACGGCAGCCACGAGGTAGCTAGGCTCCGCCACAACCCCACTGCTCCAAGCATGTCTGTCCCACCGCCCGCCATGCCCAATAACGGTAACATGAAATAGATACAAATCAGCAGATAAATACCCCCATTCCGGAAACTCCCGAAGTGAGGTTACGGTTACGCCCATCCGGAAGATGAGGCCTCGACACGTGCAGGGCGGGGCCCGACTAGCCGCCATCAGCTGGAGAAGTTGTGGGATGGTCGGCCCGGAATGTACTGGTCCTCCCATCCTCTTCTGGTGCCCTGCAGGCCACGGGGAGGGGATGTCTTGCACATGCCACCGACCCCCCCCTACCCTGGTATCTCCTGGTCTGGCCCCGGCTTGGTATGAGCTCCCCGTTCGGCCCCTCTTCTTTCTTCAATAATGGCTGCGACAACGGGGGGGGGAAGTCTTGCCTCTGCCTCCGACCCCCCCTCTTCTTTCTTCAATAATGGCTGCGACAACGGGGGGGATTGCTTGCCTCTGCCTCCGACCCCCCCTCTTCTTTCTTCAATAATGGCTGCAACAACGGGGGGGATGTCTTGCACATGCCACCGACCCCCCCCTCTCCTCGTATCTCCTGGTCTGGCCCCGGCTTGGTATGAGCTCCCCGTTTGGCCCTGAAGCGGCGCCCTGCAGGCCACGGGGGGGGGGATGTCTTGCCTCTGCCTTCGACCCCCCCCCTCTTATCGCCTGGTCCGGACATCATGGATATCAACGCCAGGTGTCGGCGTGGGGTGCACTGGGAGGGAGAGGCTGCACCCCCAACGCTCCACTCACCCAACAAAAGGTCTCGTCCACTATTGGGAGGCAATGATGCTCCGCTCACCCAGTGGGGGTCTCGTCCACTGTTGCGGTGCAACGGCGCTTCTGAGTTCAGCTAGAAAATGAGTCCTGCGTCCAGAAACATTCTCCTCGACTTTGAAGATTCTATAAGAGCCACGGGGGCCCCTGACCCCCGCAGACACCTCCGATGGGGAATGACTGCCATGATCACCCACGGAACGACCACGACGTAGCCGCGGGACGTCGGCGCGCTCATGCCGGCGCCGGCCTCAGTCTTGAAATGACCAAAATCCTGCAAGACTACCAACTTGATCAGTTTCGGTGGGACACCAGTATGACCCGGTAGGAGAGATTGTTGCCTCCCACCCCACTTTCACTGATGGTTCATGTCGCCAGTCCCCTCTGCTACCCTTCAACGAAAACTTTTGGACTGCCGAAAGAGGTCCCGGTCCAACCACGAGTTGGTGGAGACATTTTGACTATACTTGGACCTTCCTGACCTCACCCAAAATGGCGCCGGTACAAATGAAATTTTCAACTCCTTGTTGTGCCCCGATTGCTCAGCCTTGATATCATGAGATATGTATGCAGTTTTTAGCACATAAATTGATATGGGATAAGACTGATTATATGTTCGGACAATGAATTGATCCGGGATGGGTATTGATTATACGTTCGAACAATGAATTGACATGGGACGGGTACTGATTACACGTTCGGAAAATGAATTGATATTAAGTTCTAATGCATCATTGATTACTGTATTTATTGAAGGTTCGAATTGTCGACACTTTTGGTACTTGCTCACAATGAATTATCGATATGATTTTGTTGCACTTGTCGCACTTTTTACTATGAAATCAACGACCACTTACTCTGTTATGTTGTCCACAAATAAATACCCCCCCCCCCCCATTTACAGTTCCAGCCTGCTCCGTGGCCGGCCCACGGGGTTGTAGGCCCGTATTTGTGCACCAACATTTTTATTAAAGGTTTTTGAAAAAGCAAACGTAGTTGTAACGCGTAGATTGGTAAGTTTCGAATAAATGGCCACTGTTTCCGATATAAAAAAAAAAATTAAAAAAAAGCAGGTGAAATGAAGCAGCTCGATTAGTTAAGGTTTAAAAAGGATAGTACGCAGAAACATAGCAAATATGAATGGTCCAGGTTTGTTGTATGTGTTTTTCATTTTTGTACAGCATAAAGCAATCGATAAAGATCCTGGTATTTAGCCTCTACTTTATATGCTACCTGTATCAGGGAAGTTGTTTTAAATGCCCCTAAGCCACCCCGAAGGAATGTCACCTGGCCCCCCTAGTACGAACGAAAATGACCCCGTACCACTGTAGGTTATCTCTCTTCCTCAAAGGAGAGCACGAGCTCGCCCCCACTTTACACCGACTGCCCTTTGTTTTGACCCTCCCTTGCACACGATCCGTAATGCCACACTTGAGCGACCTATGCTATCCACAGGCCTCCGATAATTATCTCTCCCACATTACCGGTCCCCCCTGGGCTTAAACGCCGAGATGGTAGGGACTGCATCCCGTGGAGATAGGCCGAGTATGTAGTAAGTAAAAGCCTTTTCGGGTTTATGCACGCTGATGTGTTTTAAACGCTGCCCCCACCCCTTCTTTTTCCCTCTTTTCTGCAGGTCACTTTGGAACGTAGATTAAAGTACGGAAAAATGGTGACTTAACGGGTACGGAAAAATGGTGACTTAACGGCCGATGGGATGGGAAAAAGGGTTTGAATATGGTGCCTATACACAACGAGCAAACAATGACTATGTCTCTCTGAACCCAGCGCTTGGGAGGGCAGCCTGAAGCAGAAACTTGACGGGTTATTACAGGATGACAACATATGACTTCGCTTGGCACCCCGAATAATACAACCAAGAATGACGTGCACCAATGAATAAATTCCTACGTTTAACTAAATAGGGAAAGTTTAAGGAATATTCCGAGGTGAGGTTTACCCAAGTACCCTCCGTCAGGAGGACTAGGAATGTTGCCAATCTTTAAGATTTACCACCTCCTTCTCGCACCCTCATAGACATGAAACTCAAAGCTGCCCCATTGTTCTCCCGACTGACACCTACCGTTGCTTCAGCCTGGAAACCCATTCACTAAAAATGATTCGAAGATCCCCCCCGAGTATTAGCCCGACCAGGTTAGTTCCCGACCAATTGACAAAGGTGTAAGTATTTGCAACCAAAGCCACCAGCGAAGGCAGCCGACGATAAGAGAGAAGAAAAAGGTAAAAAGAGCTCAGCCCCCAGATGAATTAAGTAGGATGCTAAGGATGCGCAGCATGCAGGAAGAGATCTTTTTGGCCAGCAACTGTTCTATGTTTTGTCTTGGATTTTTGTATATAATACATGTACTGTCTCCCCCCGCCCGAGTTTGTGTGTACGTAATGTATGGATCTAAGTCGTCCCTCTGCCTGTGTTTCCATATTACTTGACCCCTGCTGTTCTGTGTGCGCACTAAATGGCCTATTATTGTACACGTCTCTCGCTCTCTCTCTCTCTCTCTCCCTCTCTATCTCTCTCTCTCTCTCTCTCTCTCTCTCTCCATGTCGTACGTGTACCGAATGGTTCGTTTAGAGTGCGGATGACTCTCTCTCTGAGGGTCCCCCTGTTCCCTCTTCCCTTTATCAACATATATGAGCCTCCTCAACGACCCTCAGAAAACATAGGGGGTCAGGATACGTCTCCCGTATCCCCTTATACCCATTTCTCACATTATTTTTCCTCCATCTTGTAATTTAATTAAATCGAAACACAAAATGGCGAATTCCCGTTTCGCTACCAGATCGCGACCCAGTTCGCGAACCGGGAAGCGCTTCTACCGCGAAAAACCAAATTTTTTTTATTTGCCCCACGGGACCCTTTAATAACCCCAACATCATTCCTAGGGGGTCAAGAGGGGTCTACCTTGCCCCCTTTCATTAAATTCCCCCTTCGTTTTTCTCCTACTCTTGTCTCTCGATCCTACCGAGAGACAAGATGGCGGCCGCACCAGACTGTTTAGAATGTTGACAGACACCGGAGAGCCAATCAGCTTCGCTTTGCAAAGCTCCGTTACGCGAAAAGTACGCGATCTGGAGCGCTATCCGGGACGCTGTCACAGATATATCTGTTTTTTTAAACGTTAATTTCTCAAAATCCACTGGAGCACATATATTGAGACCCAGCAAAGGCACATCGGGCTAACAGTCCCTACAATTTTGCCAAGTTTCGTGTAAATCCATTCAGCCGTTCGAGCTAAAAGTGAGGCCAAACGCCCTATGGAAAAATGAATGGGAAAAACGCGTTTTGGGACCCCCCTTTTTTCTCGGCCCCCCCCTGGACCATTTTCCTGAAAATTTCAGCCTATTCCGTCCACAAACGCCAAAGTTATTAGACATAGAATTTTCAAAAGTCCCATAGAGAAAAAATCCTAACTATATATACCTACTGGCGACCGCCAGTAGGTAATGTATATATATATATATATATATACATTGTCATATTTCTGTATACAGCGAATGCGCACTTGGAGGCAAGTTTGCTTGAAAAGTTAGTTTATTCCCAAAATACCGCTTTGCGTTTCGACACTGACTTGTGTCTTGATCACACGAAATGCTTCGACATCAATGGCATGTTTAAATAAACACAAACAAAGGATGGCTGCATACTTTCCAGGTCACATGACTTAATGCATATACCAATCCGCCATTGCTAAGTGGTGAGAAACCTCAATACATAATATCATTATTGTTCTCTGAAGTATACTTTACTTCAAAACATAGGGCTATAACACAATAAATAAGTATATACTGATATACTGGCACTTATTTATAAAACCACGAGGACTCCTTCATAAGCAAGTGGTTATTGGTTTTTGTTTTGCACTCAGTATAGTACCTTTATAAACAATATGTGCATATAATACATTCCACTCAGTATAGTACCCGAAAAAAGCCCCGTCGTCCCAAATGTGTCAGGACGAAAAATTCCGATTTCCCATCAAATAAACATATTAGAGACAATTTCAAATGAGGTAAGATGAAACCACTTATAACAAGGGGGTTGTGTCGTTCTATTCTCATGCCAGGATATTCACCAGGACTGGTGCAAAAAATTAAGTGCTTAAATTGTGAATTATATAGTCTTACGGTGGTGTCTTCGATCGCAAGAAAGGGAGAAGAAGGAGACAGTGAAGTGCAAAGGACAGTGAATTGATTGTCTCTCCTAAAAAACATAACATAAAACGCAATTAAAAACATCATACATTAAAATTCTGTGATCATATTATGCAGTTATTCACAGGATTCACAGTATTCATCAAGTAAAGAAAATCATACTAATTCAGTCTGAGGTACTGGGTTTTTTCAGAACCGGTACTAATCCGGTAACCCAGCGGTGTCAGGACAACACCCAAAGACCCCGGATTCCCCTGTCTTGGCAAACAGAGACACGGGATACTTCTTGATGACGTCAAAGACCAAAGTTTATTAATTGCAACCAGGTACAGAGGTCTACGAAGTACAAACGGGTAGTTCGACAGAGACTGCACCACTTCAATGAACGAAACTCGGTCTTTTATGCCGAAAATTACGCCTCTGGCAGCATTACAATTTACATTTGGTGCATACAAACTGACCAATGATCAAGTAGCATTTCAAAAAGGAGCGAATGACGACAGTCAAAGTTAATCCCACTTTCCGTTGTCCAGCCCACCAAAACGATCGCACACATGCTTGGTTTACTGTTCGATCAGGCTGGACAAACCCATCATAAAACCTTCAACCCAGATCGATGAACATGTCGTAAAGGAAAGGCAGAAACAGATGGAAAGGAGATAGAGGAGTGGGAACGGTGTATCATAAACTCGGGGCACGTCCTGCCCTTTGATCTTTTTCAGGCCAGCTGCTGAACAAGGAACTGGCTCAGAGGGATTCGCCCCAGGCGAGGAGTCAGTTCGGCCAGGTCAACCAGAAGTCAGCTAAGGCGTACGTGTCAAGGACTCGTTCGGCCACAGTCATCGGGCCTATGTTAGGGCAACCACACAAAATGGCTCCACATACAAAATGGAACCCGAGGGTTCAGACTAAATCCTCAAATGCAGAGTGTTCTCCTATATCGATTCATACAAAAACACTCAGACACGTTACACTCGCCATTTGCGGTCTGTCGAGACCAAAATCGTCCATTTCCGACGATCTTTAAAAATCGGGTTTCAGAACTATCGAACCCAATTCGGGACCACGGAACCACAGACCCTCCTTTTGCCCTATCATAGGCAATAAACCCAGACCCATTTTAATGTGAATCCGGATCTATGTTCATCAGGTAATCGATATGCTGCTGTAGCATCATCTTATTACTATGCATCGTTCACCGGACAGGTTTCCGTACGCACAGAGTAGCACAAAGGCCACAAATAGCCGGAGCACACTGTACACAGAGACAAGAACATGAACAGAATTGCTAAAACCATCCCAATGACCATCAGAATCTTCCAACCCCAAGTGGATATCAATTTCCATAACCATCCCATCAAAGACCAATCTCCTTTGTCCAGATGGACAGAATCTGAGATTTTGTGCAATTTGGAAATGGCCTGGAGGACTGACGGAGCGTTGTCTGGAATAAAAACGCAGCAGCTTGATTGAATCAATCTACAAACTCCACCTCGATCTGCTAGAATAACGTCTCGGGCAACTCTATTCTGAAGTGTCATAAGTCTATCCGACTGGAGCTCAGCAGTCAGGTTACCAAGGGCACCGGCAGTCTCCACTATGGTGGACTCAACCACTCTCGTTAGCTGACAAATATTCCTACTGTTAGCCATAGGTCCCCAGAACGGCAGAAAACCCTTGAAGAAATCACCCAATTCTTGTCCTGCAGTGTCTTCTTGGCTAAAGACACCTCTCGCAATTCTCGTCTTGTGGTAATCTGCCCCAGCTGTAAAAGTGGGGGGTAACAGAAAGGAAACAAAACATGTGCCCGAGAAGTCGGAGGGCAACCATGTATACGCTTTGTCATAGCAAACAAAGTAGGTACCCTTAGCAGCTAGGAACGCTGGGGAAGACTGAGACGGAAACACATAAGTCTCAGCGCAAACACTCTTCCGTAACTGAGCCTTCGGATTCTTACCGTTGCCCTGCAAACAATAGTAGCCTTTATGGGGCACTATCCAGATCGGTAGAGGACTTTTCGCTCGCTGGTTAATACTCAGACTAACTCCATATCCAGTAACGTTCCAACCAATATATGGTTGCCTCTCATCTTTCGGAATAGTCTCTACTGCATTAGTTCCTTTAATCATGTCGACTATGCCTCTAGCTATAGGACTATTCTTCGGATTGTCTCTCGGTGAACGTAAGGGGTCGACACTGTGGGCATATATGAACATGGTTCTGTAAGCTCGAATCGAACCATTCAGACTGAAGGGCAAAACCAAATAAGGAATACCTTTATCGGTTGTATGAGGCATCAAACCACAAATCCAGCAGTTTGTTGTATTGATCACTAACTGATGCTGGTGCAAAAGCTGTATGAAAGAATTATTAGAGAATTCCTTACGTCTGACTACCTCATATTCAGGCAAAGGGTGGAAAGAATGAGAAGAAATAGTAGGTGAAGGTGTAGGTTGCACAGTGGAATTAGACGTCATTTTAAAAACAAATGCTACATAACCAACTATGAAAATCACGAAACTCAATAGCAAAAATATACATGGTATCAAAAAGCATTTCTTCGACATTATTTTGCATATACGTTTTCTACAAGTCAGTGTCTGCACAGGTCTCTCCAACTCAAAGAAATCTATCCTAAACTAAGGGTGCTGCCCACGGTGGTTAGTTGATTCTGCTTGAGAGTGCCTCTGCTGCACCCAGGAAGGCTGCCTCGGACCAACAGAACCCTCGACCTAGTGTCTCAGGCTTACACTCCCAAGACTGGTAGCAACCGCGACCCTAGCAGCAAGAACCGGATGGCAGTTCAGAAAAACAAAAATAAGTATATCCTTGGCGGAGAGTTAACCTGCAAACAGTAAAAAATCAACTTTATTAATCTTTATTTGTCCTTAATTCTCAATCTCAGATTGTATCGATTTCTTCCAGGTAGCTCTTGATCGGCAAACAAAAGATGAGGCTCAGTAGTGTCCAATCGCTCTGCAGGAGGTATTGATGCTTGCAAAAGTCGATCACTCTCTTGTTCTGAGTTAGTTCCAATCAAGCGAGCATCACTGAACGGTACAAACTTCGGGATTGTCTCAGTTTCAGAATCTGCGAGACCATCCTGAACCCACTTGTCATAAGGCAAAGGCAAGGGTGCCTTCTTCGTGTGGGAGCCGTGTATCCAATGGCGCTTCCCACGCACCCGTACCGCAGATCTCATCGATAGCAAGACCTGGTAGGGTCCCGTCCAGTGGGGCTGCTCGTTCTTCGTACGCTGGAAATTTCTGATAAAGACCCAGGCACCAGGTTCAATCGCAATGCCTGGATCTTCTGTAGCTTGTGGAAGAGTATTGTATACCTGTTGGCGTGAAACACTCATTTTAGTTGTCAATTCACGCAAATAGTCAAGCAGAACAGGGTTTTCGAGGTCACTAAACCTCGTCCGTCTTGGTACGCCCCAAATATTCGCCGGGCGACCAAACACAACTTCGTATGGACTCAAACCCATTCTCGAGTGTACAGTCATTCGGGTGGGCAAAAGTGCTAATGGCAAAGCATCTGGCCATTGTAAACCAGTGCTTTCCTGAATTTTGGCCAGTTTTAACTTAAGAGTGCCATTATAGCACTCGACTAAACCAGCTGATTGGGGATGATTTGCAGCGTGGAATTTCTGCCTAATCCCGAGACTAACACACACTCTCTTCATCACTTGACCCACAAACTCACTTCCGTTATCACTCCAAATGATTCTCGGCAAACCAAATCTCGGGAAAAACTCTTTTATCAAAACTTTCGCTGTGGACAAGGCAGTATTGTCCTTAAAGGGGTAAGCTTCTACCCATCTAGAAAAAGAGCAAACAGCCACTAACACATACTTTAAGTTGTTGCATCTTTCCATATGGATAAAATCTAGCTACAAAGCCTCAAACGGATACGTAGGAGGAGCAAAATGACCAGCTGGTGTTGGAGTTCCCTTACCAGGATTATGCATCAAACACACCATACAGTTCTTGACTAAATTCTCTGCACATCTGGGAATCCCTACATTCTGCCAAACCGGAGCCAACAACTTGCAAATCCCTTTCACACTAATGTGTGACAATCCATGTGCCATTGTAACAACTGGAAGCACATACGCGTTAGGCAACAACCATCTCCGATGTTCGGACAAATCAGTCCAACAACCATTTACATCCAACCTACCCTTACTCTCTCTCCATTCATCCAACTCTTTCTCTGTAGCCTCACTCTGAATAACTTTCACGCTTTCAATGGTGTCTTCGCACATACTCTTCTCTGGAACCCATCTCGTTGGACCCGCAACATACATTCGACTCGTCACATTCCTAGCAGTTTCTTTCGCAACTTCATCCGCAAACGCATTACCACGACCAACATCATCCGTAA
The DNA here is from genome assembly GCF_964263255.1 of Lissotriton vulgaris. Lineage (NCBI taxonomy): Eukaryota > Metazoa > Chordata > Amphibia > Caudata > Salamandridae > Lissotriton > Lissotriton vulgaris. The sequence continues at coordinate 1,542,852,052 of NC_141695.1, read as the reverse complement.
CCTTTTTATGGGCAATGCATTTCACAATCGCTACTTGCAAAGGTAACGTAAGGATTCAAGAAGTTCATTCATCAGTTGTCCATGCTGGATTTTCGTTCCATGGGACGTCAAAAATCCACGTTCACGCCACAATCGTCCAAAGCTATGAGCCACACCAAACGCATACTGACTATCTGTATACACATTCACTCGTTTCTCTTTCGCCAACACACATGCTCTCGTAAGTGCAATCAGTTCAGTCACTTGTGCGGAATTGTGTGGGATACGTGCAGCTTCGACAACTGTATATACAGTCGTCACAGCATATGCTGCAGTGGTATTGCCATTCGGTAATTTAAAACACAAACCATCAACCCACAAGGCATCATCACAGTCAGGAAGAGGAGTATCCCTCAAATCTATTCTCCCTTTCGTCTCTTCTTCAGTTCTCAGAAAACAATTGTGTTGCTCTTCGCTATCATCGTCTGTTTCAAGCTAAATCGGCAACAATGTAGCCAGATTTAGAGTATTGCACCTCTTGATATGCACATGACTCGCTAACAACGTAAGTTCATAGTACCCTGACAACCGAGCACTAGTTAAGTTCTGCGTCTTCGTACGATTCAACAAGGTATCCACTGCATGTGGAACCATGACCACTAGCGTATTATCCATAACCAAGCCAGCAGACTGTCGAATCGAAACAGCCGCTGCTGCTGTGGCTCTCAAGCAACTCGGCAACGCTCTAGCTACAGGATCTAAAGTCGACAAAAAGTACGCACATGGGCGTTGCTTTCCGCCAAATTGTTGAGTCAGGACCTATAATGCACATCCCTCTCTCTCATGGACATACAATGTGAAAGGCTTGCTGTAGTCGGGAGTACCCAACACAGGAGCCGAACACAACGCATTTCGTAATTCAGAGAAACTCTTTTGGCATTCATCAGTCCAAGGAATAGGATTTGGAGTATCCTTAACTGTAAGAGCTATCAAAGGTTTTGCTAGAAGAGAAAAATTTGGCATCCACGTTCTACAGTACGACGTAATGCCCAAAAACGCACGTACTTCTCTCTGTGTCGTAGGGACACTCATTCTCGCAATAGTCTGAATTCTTTCTGGGGTCAGTTTCCTTCCCTCCTTCGATAAGAGGTGACCTAAATAGATTACTTCTTGGCGACAGAATTGTAATTTTGAGAGAGAAACTTTATGATGGCAATCAGACAAATGAGACAACAAGGACACAGTGGCATCCTTACATATGTCTTCAGTATCGGCAGCGACCAACAAATCGTCAACGTACTGAATAAGGGCTGCACCTTCAGGTAAAGCTAACAAGTCAAGTTGCGTCTTCAGAGCTTGACTGTAAATCGATGGACTCTCGCAATAGCGTTGAGGAGCGCGCTTAAAGCGGAAACTTCGTCCTCCTAAAGAGAATCCAAAGATATCTCTACTCTCTATGGCAATCGGAATGCTGAAGAGCGCATTCTTCAAATCGATCACCGAAAACCAAGTGGCAGAAGCTGGAATCAATGTCAATAATGAAGTAATGTCGGGTACAACCGGGAATTGCGGAACAACAATTTTGTTCACTTCACGAAGGTCGATAACAAACCTATATACAGGAGGCTGTGAAGAATCAGTTCTCTTCAAGACAGGCAAAACCGGAATATTACACACATTACCTCGAGTCTCTTCAACAACACCCTTGTCAATCAGATCATAAATGATCGCCAAAAGCGCTCGTTCACCATCACTTGAAATACGATATTGCGGAATGCGCGGTAACTGTGCATTCGCCTTCAACGTCACAACATATGGGGGAATGTCTAACAGGCCCACATCATTTGGACCCGTAGCCCATAACGAATCCGGTAACGAAGACAATTCAGTTGGGAGGCAATCTTTCGAAACATATATTGGAGAAATCACATTCTCACCCAAAGTAAGATGTACTCCTGACGGAGAACAGTACAAAGTCGCATATAATCTCTTCAACAAGTCAAGGCCTAGTAAGTTCTCATTACAACCTGTAGTCAAAAGAAGGGGTGCTTCAAACCTACGAGGACCAACAGAAAGAGGCAATGGAACGGAAATTGGATTCATAACGGGGGCGCCAGAAAAACCTATAGAAACATTATTAAAGCCAGACAATGCTGGGCCAATGAGTTTTGAATGCATAATAGAACTCTTCGTAGCACCAGTGTCTAACAGAAAAGGCTTTGACACACCTGATGCAATTACTTCCACGTAGGGTCCACTCTGATCTACCGGAACTGAAACAACTCCCTCCTCTTTGTCTATGGCTGTCCTAACAATCATTACCTTGCTCTCCATCGCCTTCAACAACATAGTAATCATCTACGTAGTACTGTGTAGACCTACCAGACGAATTCTGCTGTTGGCCAAAACTATTCATTTAATTCTGCTGAGGCAAAGGGCGCGCGTTCTGTCCGCGACCTCTACCTCTAGGCGCTTGTTGAGCACCTCTACCTCTAATACCAGGAGCACTATTTGCACGTTGCAATAGAACCGGACAATTGTTCTTATAATGGCCTTCTTCTCTACAATATGCACACTGATTAGGCCCATACTGAATACGCTGTTGAGGAGTCTCGTCTCTTTGCGAGTTCCTCGAATACTGTTGAGGCTGCTGATAATCACGCTGATTATTAACACGGGGTGGATAAGCTTGTTGTAGAAGAACTTTAGTCTTCAATTCCTTAGTCTTCTTATCTGCTTTCTCTAACTCATCCTTACGCCTATTCTCGTAGTACTGAGCTGTAGCAAGAATTTGCGCCGAAGTAGAAACAGGCCAAGCGCTCTCGGAATCCTTCAACTTGGTACACAACTCAGGAATAAGATTGTGCATGAATTTATCAACAAACAATCTCTGGCCACCCTCGGTAGCCATATCCTGACCACTATGATCGACAAATGTTTCCTCGAAACGCGATAAAAAGTCCGAAACAGACTCATCTTTCTTCTGCTTACAAGCAGACAATTTTTCCCAATTAACACGGACCTCAGGCATCAAAGTCTTCATGAAAGTGATAATTCTACCAGGAAGTTCAACAATAACATCTTCAGGCTTAGCACCTCCAACTTGTCTATCATTTGCCGCAACCAGATTCACCCACGAGTCACCCAATTCATTATCATGATCTGTATGTCGAATGACATTCCAGATGGGCTGTGGAACAACATTCCCAAACAGCATGTCTATGTCCGCCAAATTCATAAAGCACGAACTCACAGTTTGCGTAAGTTCTTTATAATATCCTGCCGGATTCTTCTGCGGATCTGGTAAAGTCTGCTTAAGCGCTAGAACTTCTGCACCCTTCCATGGGACATGAACCCATATACGCTGAAAGTGTGCATCAACAGGTGGATTGGCATTAGGATCAGCAGGTCTCCATACTGGAGGAACTTCTCGCATCGGATACTGACGCATATGTCTCCTAACTGACGAATCTGGCTCAAACAGCCGTTCAGTAGGGACATTGCTTCGGAGCAACAGTAACGTCGACACCGCTTTCTCAACATCATGTAGACTCACAATCGTTCCTTTAGCAAACTCAGAACGTAATCGAAACAATTCTGCAGAAACTCTACCCAATTCGTCCATCCATTGTTCATGGAGGAATGCACACATAAGCTCAAAAACGTAACGTTGCTTTGGTGCTTCCCATTGTCGGAAAACATCCATAATACCTTCTAGATCATACTGGGACTTATACGTCACCCATCTACGTGCCATATGATCCAAAACCACTCGCTCATCTGTATCAGGCAATTGGCTACGCAACTGTCTACGCTCACTAGCAGGAGACATACCCATTTGTCCCAACCAAGGAGTTAGAAAATTAGAAAAGGCAGCGGTCATCCGCTGTCTAGGAGAAGGAGTAGTTGGAAGGACAAGAGGAGACGAAGCAGCAGTAGTAGGATCCATAGTCGGAACAGGCATAGAGACAGTAGTTGCAGGAAGAGGCAAAGTTGGCAATCCTTGAGAAGGCTGCGCATAAGGAACAACAGCCAACGAAGGAGCTGGCTGTGGAGGAATAACAGGAGGCAAAGCAATAGGTGCTTGCGCGGCAACAACCGGTGGTGGTGGTGCCGTAGCATTCTGCAGAAAAGGTGGCGGTGATTTTAGCAAATGCGAAATTAAAGGGTCTTTCACAAGATCCTTCTCGTCTTTCTGCTCTTTAGCCGGCAAGACTGGGTAGCATCTGTCTACCGCTAACTTCCTCACTCTAAGCATCTGTTCACTTTCCTTCTCTTCTTCATTATCTCTGTATGCAACGGCAGCTTGCACCATTGACATACCCTTCCTATTTTTCTTCGCTAACTTGATTTCTTTCTGTTTGGCTTCTTTGCACCATATGCGGAAAGAGTCAAACATCGCCGGCCGGGCTTTCTTCTTGAACAATTTCACTTCAAGGTTATCTAAGACTTCTGTCTCGAAACTACCATAACGGGGCCACTGTAGGACACCGTCATTCTTCATATATTTTACCCAAATCTCATTATAGCTAATAGGACCCACACCATGTTTCACATATAGGTCGTAGGTAGGAGTTCCAATCGGAGGAACCGGACACAAATCCTCCAACCGGGATTCCCTTAAAGGACCACAACTAAACAAATTCCTAAGACTGCTAAAACCAGGCATCTTTCTCACTAGTCTAGCTTCAAACAACAAGGGGAATTTAAATCGATAATCTTGTGAATACACGAATCCCTTGGCTTTGGGGCCTGCAGGTACCAAATCAAAGCTATCCACTCAAGGATACAACACAAACTAAGGACTAGGAGACGCTCCGTTTATACTTAACTGAGTTGTCGATGGCGTCACCAGAAGACCCGTCAATCGTCTCGCTCTACAAATGTCTAAGGCTCCAAAACAGGGCGACAGTCAGGGCAGCAGTCCTTCGTAGCCGTCGGGACGTGGGAAACCTCGCAGCAAAGACCTTCGGAACCACGTCGATATACAGGGGTCGCTGAAGTGGCTGGCCGTCCTCTGGAATTTTCACACGAAGCTCCTCACGAACCTCTGGCTTGGACCGGTACCGCTGAAGTCGCCCCACATTGGGCGCCAATTGAGGTACTGGGTTTTTTCAGAACCGGTACTAATCCGGTAACAAAGAGGTGTCAGGGCAACACCCAAAGACCCCAGATTCCTCTGTCTTGGCAAACAGAGACACAGGATACTTCTTGATGACGTCAAAGACCAAAGTTTATTGGTTGCAACCAGGGACAGAGGTCTACGAAGTACACACGGGTAGTTCGACAGAGACTGCACCACTTCAATGAACGAAACTCGGTCTTTTGTGCCGAAAATTACGCCTCTGGCAGCATTACAATTTACATTTGGTGCATACAAACTGACCAATGATCAAGTAGCATTTCAAAAAGTAGCGAATGACGACAGTCAAAGTTAATCCCACTTTCCGTTGTCCAGCCCACCAAAACGATCGCACACATGCTTGGTTTCCTGATCGATCAGGCCGGACAAACCCATCATAAAACCTTCAACCCAGATCTATGAACATGTCGTAAAGGAAAGGCAGAAACAGATGGAAAGGAGATAGAGGAGTGGGAACAGTGTATCATAAACTCGGGGCACGTCCTGCCCTTTGATCTTTATCAGGCCAGCTGCTGAACAAGGAACTGGCTCAGCGGGATTCGCCCCAGGCGAGGAGTCAGTTTGGCCAGGTCAACCAGAAGTCAGCTAAGGCGTACGTGTCAAGGACTCATTCGGGCACAGTCATCGGGCCTATGTTAGGGCAACCACACAAAATGGCTGCCACATACAAAATGGAATCCGAGGGTTCAGACTAAATCCTCAAATGCAGAGTGTTCTCCTATATCGATTCATACGAAAACACTCAGACACGTTACACTCGCCATTTGCGGTCTGTCGAGACCAAAATCGTCAATTTCCGACGATCTTTATAAATCGGGTTTCAGAACTATCGAACCCAATTCGGGACCACGGAACCACAAGTCAGTATCTCAATCCCACTCATAGTCAATTCATGGAAATGAGTTGATAATTCCTCATCAAGGTTATGGCCTCCGGGAACTTGGTCTCGAGCTCCATAATCCACCTTGATTCACGTTTCCTCAATGCCAACAACCTGTTGCCCCCTCTTCGTCCGATGTTAACCTGTTCAACCACAGAAAAATCTCAACATTGAGGTATCAGATTGATGGCATTCTTGGAAAAGTCTTGCAATTGGGTAGCATGCATCTATATGAGTAATGGCTCTGAGATGCTCTTGTACCCTTTTCTTCGCCATACAAATCTATATATATATAGCCATCAGTTGGAAAGACACTTTCACCCGTCTTGTAGAAATGTAAATAGTTTGTAAATACATAGGTGTAAAATATATATACGTTATATGACACACAATTAGTACTTTACTGTGAGATTAGTATGCATATGTATACATATACATTATGAACCACATACACCTGGAAAATGGCGATCACTAATGATCCAGAACCTGTAAGCAAGGTTGACAGTCTAGATGGATAATGGAAAAGGAAAGGGCTAAACTGCACTGAGCACTTTAAAAATGGTCTAGACACCAGGGACTCTATGGTCCAGTGGAAGGCTAGCACTAGCCGAAACGCGTAGGCCATCCGATTTAATGCACGTTATTTTGCACATCGTGTGTGAATAAAGAAACTTTTGAAAAATCCTACCTGCTTGCTGTGCCGTGACTTCTGATGTATATATATATATATGTATATATATATATTACCTACTGGCGGTCGCCAGTAGGTAGTTATAGTTAGGATTGTTTTCCATAGGAAATCCTCAACATTCTATTTGGAATAACTTTGGCCCTGGTGGATGAGTCTTTGCGAATTTCTCAACGAAGATGGCTAGGTCCGCTGCGCTCCTTCCCTGAAAGTTTGGGGGGGATTGGTCAAGTGGGAGCTGAGATATAAGGGTGGTCCCAAAACGTGTTTTCTCCATGTTATTTTCCATAGGACCTTTAGACTCGGCTACAGGTCGAACGGGTGAATGAATTTATAAGAAATTTGCCAAAACTGTAGAGTCTTGTTCGCATATTACGCTTTTTTTGGAATGGTGTAAATCCGTTCAGTAGTTGTTGAGAAAATTAAAGTTAAAGCCAATTATATATCTATAAGCGCGCACACGTGCGCGCACCCAAGCGGCTGCGCGTGAGCGGAATTTTTTTTGGCTGTGTGACGTCTGTTAACGTTCGATTCGAAGGAAATCAGGAAGTTTTGTCCGCCATTTTGTCACTGCAAGTAAATATATTGTTCATTTCAAAGCGTTGAAACATGGAAAGGGGAGAAGGTAGAGATTGTTTTGCTGCGTAGCTTTTCTCGGGGTGTGCAGTAAGGCCCTTAAACGCAAAAAGATATAATTTTTCCCCAGAAAAAAATACGGGGTGCGCGCACCCGGTCGCGCACACCTATTTACAAGAGTGTGAAAATGGAGATAAATCAGAAGTTTGAGTGCTTAGATATAAGGTGGCTCTGAAAAGAGCCCTTGTGTTAATTGAGTGTTTTCTGCATTTATAAGTAAATACCGATGCAGAGCCTGATGTTGCAGAGGAACATTCTGTTTCCCTCATTCGTGAAATGAACACCGTCTCTCCTATAGACGTCTTGCATGTGGTATCGCAAGTTGTTGTGGTAAATAGAACCCATGCTATAATCTCTCAGGAACGCAGAAACAGATTTATTTACATGTCTCCTTGCTTTCTCAAATTGTGCACAATGGTGATTGGACCAATTCCATTTCTGTCTTTGGCATATATTGGAATATACCAAGGCAGATCGAGGAAAAAGTGTCATCAATTGTCGAAAGGTGTCTTTTAGAAGCATTTCCAGACCTACCCCAGTGATTGTGCCTAGATCGTTCCCACCACAGTGCACAATTATAAGGTCTGGTTCTGGGAGATGCATAAAAGTTTTCACCAATGGAATCAATTGGTGACATTTCAATCCTCTTTTGTAAATCCATGTTATGTGTACATTTGGTAAGCTGAGGTTGCAAATTCGTCTGCTTACTGCATATTTTTCACTCCAGTGAATATAACTGTGTCCTATTAGCCAGACCTTCATTTTCAAGGGATTTGTAGTCGTCCTCCGATCGGTTCTGGAAGTGGAATGGTAGTTAGAAGTTGAAATTCTAAATAAAGAAAAAGGAAGAGGCTGGGTGTGGAGATTGAACAGGTTAATGTTTATGTTAAACGAAAAGTACTATTGGGTGTGAAAAAACAAGATATGTAACAGAGCTGTGTATTGGTAGGTGTTTCTGGAGGGAAAATAGTGTTCTTAGTTTGTTGTAGAACGTTAAGACATGAACTTTTGACCTGTGCGTTCAGCAAGGTGCAGAATGAGGTGTAACCATGGAAACAGCCGGAGATGGCAGTTGGTGATGGGTTCACTCTTTGGTGCCTCTGCATCTGAGTCTGTTCTCTGGTGGCAGGCGGACAACTCTTTGTTATTGTGGAGATGAAAGGGTGATAAGGAGAGAAATACGACATAGCGTCTGGCCTGTAGAAGCGTGGGAGCAGTGATTAACTCTGAGTGAAGCGGAACTGTGTCGGTGCTTAGGAACAGTAAAAAAAAAATGTTAACAGTGGTATAACTGTCTTTACGGTGCGCGACCTACTAAGACAGAGTTCACGGGCCGTAATTGGCTTGCAGGTTCTAGTATCAGTAAGTGAGGTCGAGAAAAGAAAACATTCAGGACTTTATTTATGAAGGCCTTGCGCCACCGGTGCGTTACTTTTTCCCATTTTAAAAAATGAGGCACTGGCGGCGGAAGGTCTTCATAAATAAGGTCCTCAGTGACTACAGTTAAGGTTATGTGGAACCCATGAATAGTTTTTCAATATGAAATTATTTCAGTTGAGATTATGGATTAAAAGAGAAACCGTGAATATTTGAAATGTTTATTTAGAAATGTACTGTTTTAAAGGCAAATCATTATGTAATATGAGTACAGAAATTGCAAAAAACACAGTAATTGGTATTGTCAGGAGTACATGGAATACAAACGCTTTAGTTGAAGAAAAATGAATATAGTTGGAAAAAAACATTGTACAGTCTTATAAGGAAGTATATTATATTTTAATAAATGGAAGAAGGTTTCTGGCCTTTCAGTTTAGGAACGATATATGAAAATGCAAGTGGTTATACATCATTACTTTATGAATCAGCTGTCAAACAACACAAAATCATAATGTCCACTGTTAGTAAAGCAAATAGGTCTGTTCTTCAAAAGAAAATATGGAAAAGAACGTGAAGAATATAGAAAACCAAAAGGAAATGAGGACTTCAATGGCTTGTTTGAGAGTTATTGAAGCATTGTTTAGGCAAAATAGGTAGCTTCTGCTTGTAACAGGAAATCAGTTTTATCATTTGAAATTATGTCAGCTATCCAATGGAAAAGAGTAAAGCAGTAGTGATGATCTGTTATAATCGGAGCCTCTTTTACCATCAAAGGGCAGCTCGGTGGGTTTTCGATGTAGCTCGCTGTTAGGAAAGAGTTAACCGTCCATTGTGTAGGCAAAGTATGCAGCAAGTGCCTCTAACATGAAGTCATTGTTATCATCTGAAAACATGTCAGCCATCCAATTGAGAAGATGAAAGGAGCATTCATGATCTGTCAATATTGGGGCGTCTTTTACCATCATAGGGCAGCTCGGTGGGTTTTCGATGTAGCTCTCTGTTAGGAAATCTTGCGCCGCTGCGAATATATTCCAATGACCCAGAACTCCTTGTATCTCTGCAAAGGCCATAAACCCTCCGTTGTAACAAAGCTGTTCATGATCAAGTAACGGATTCATGAGGTGATTGTAATTCGGTTCAGGAGGTACCAAATTGCAGAGACATAAATCCAGGGCCCACGTGAAATCACAGCTCAGGCAATGAAATACTGGCTGCACACAGGTGAAATACGAATATCGAAATGATAATCGATATGAAGTATTCAAAGTTGAGAGTGGTAAGGTGCCGTAGTACAGAAGTATTCTCTGTCGAAATAGTTCTAAGTGGCCCGGCTCGTTTGCGAAGGCAGGAGGGACATCCATTTTGAATTTCCCAAGATGGTACAGGAAACGGCGCAGCGCTGCCGGTTGTATAGCAACTCCACAGAATTAGGTCGCCGGCTATGCAGTGGAGAGGAGCAGAATGACTTGATACATTTTCTAGGAGTCTAGTCACTTATATATTGTTTAGTGGTTATTAAAAAAGTAGCTTTTTTTGAACTGGAGGATGCGTTAAAAAATAAGGGAGTGATTTGAGGGAGTTGTAAAGCAAGGTCAATTTTTTTTAAATCAATGCTGTTTTCTGTGAATGTTAGCTTAGTGAAAGATATGTGTGTGAGCAGATGCAACGTTCAGTTTTAAATGTGACAATGGCGGTCTTGTTCATGTCTTCCGATTCAAGGTCGGTATTCGCTGCCAAATACAAAGATTAAGAAACGCATGCGTGGGGTACATAGTGTGCATTCTTAAAGGAAAGCAAATGAAGGGTTATTTTTACCGCGTTAGCATTGTCGTTTAAAAAGTTATAGTGATTTCTATTATATGTGAAGAAAGTGTCACTGATGAAGACTGAAAATAAATCCTTATAAATGATAGGGACTGGTGTATTTTAGAAAAGGTGTGTAACATTACATGAATTGTGGAAAAAAATAATGTAATTGAAAGTGTATGGTTTGAAAATGAAAAGTAGAGGTTTATAGTTCATGTTTTGAAAGCAGTTCTAGAGGGTCAGATGAAAGTGTATGGTTTGAAAATGAAAAGTAGAGGTTTATAGTTCACGTTTTGAAAGCAGTTCTAGAGGGTCAGATGCATGATAGATTTCTAAAAAATAGAACATGTTTTTAAATAGTATTTTGGAAAAAATATGTGCCTTTATGTACTATTTACATTATCTGCCTGTTGCGTATTCTTTGAGTTTTAGTAATCCTGTGTCTTATAAGTTTTCTAGGGGCGGTTTGAGGTTCATGGTGGGTTTGGGCAGGGAGGGTAGGTTGGGGGTTTGTAATAGGGGGTTCGGCTGGGGTGGAGTGCGGAGTTTAGTGAAAAGTGAGGGGGCGGGGGGTTAGGGTGTTTGGTAATGGAGCAGAGTCAGAGGACGCCACATTTGTGTTATGGGGTGCCACGGAAATATGTATTTATTCTCAGAGGTTTATTATATTAAGGATATATATCAGCATGGTGGCTCTTGTCGTTTTGTGGTTCTGTGTATGTTTATAATGCTGGCCCTGTAGTTTTTGTTTATGGACCTTATTACGACACACAGGGGAGCTACGTTGCACAGTTGGAGATCAGAGACTTAGGAAATAAAACTTTATAATTGTAAGGGCTGTAAGCGATAGAAATCACCCGTTCTCGGTGTAAAAAATATCACCGCTATTGGTGTTATTTTCTACGTGTTAGTACTCGAAGGAGAATAGTAACATATATGTGAAATAATATTATGTAATAGGCTCAGCATTTCACATTATCGCGTGAAAACAAAAGTTGCTTTTACATAGCAATAAGTCTCTTATAATTAAGGGACGGAGTGTATATAGTGCTATTTAGTACTCTGCTATGTGATTGATGTCGAATATTTCATAAGAGGAGGCTTTAAAAGTTTTTCGATAAACTGGTTTTCTAGGGAAGTGGGTGGAGTGTTCCGTGTAAATTGCAGAATAGAAACTAGTAAGAACCAATTGGAAGTGTTGTTTTAAAGTCACATGACTGCACATGCGTGTCTCAACGCGATAGGTGGGTGCGCACACCCGGTCGCGCACTATAAGAAAGCGGCGAGAAAATATCAGCTAATATGCTCTTGAAGCTTGTTTTGGTACAAAGAGTTAGTTCTGAAAAGAACTTTTTTTTTTTTTTTGGAAACAAGTGTTATGATGCTTTTGATTTCTTAAAGTTGCGACGACATTTTTCAGTATGTTATACTATCCAAATAAAGTAAAGAAATTTAACTTTTCTTGGAGCATTTATGACTCTCAATTTTGTGTTTAATTAGAGTAAAGCTTTGCTCTCCGTATACAAGAAGTTCTCCACAGTTGTTGCATTTTATGTGCACCTTCGCCAGACATGGTTTCAAGTCCATTTCAGCACTCGATGGAGATACAGGTCGTCCACCGGAAGATGTGCTGATTACTTCTGATGGTAATAGCGTGGCCTTCGTTTTTCTTGTCAAAGGTGGTCGCTCATTTTCATCAGATTCGGAAGATGAATGCGGAATGGTAGCCATTGTACCGAAGTCTTCGGGAAGATGTTCGACGTTGTTGTCTCTTGAGAGTAGAAAAGAAAGTGATGGAAGTGGGTGGAGTGCTGCGTGTAAATTCCAGAATAGAAACTACCAAGAACCAATTAGAAGTGTTGTTTAGAAGTCACATGACTTCACATGGAAGTGTCAGGTCCTGTACGCGATAGAAGGGTGCGCGCACCCGGTCTCGCACTAAAATAAAGCGGCGAAAAAACATCCTATAATATGCTCTTGGAGCATGTTTTGGTGGAAAGAGTTAGTTCTGAAAATAACTTTTTTTTTTTTTTTTTTTTTGGAAACAAGTGTTTTGATGCTTTTGATTTCTTAAAGTTGCTACGATATTTTTCAGTATGTCATACTATCCAAATAAAGTGAAGAAATTTAACTTTTCTTGGAGCATTTATGACTCTCAATTATTTGTTTAATTAGAGTAAAGCTTTGCTCTCCGTATACAAGAAGTTCTCCACAGTTCGTGCATTTCATGTGTACGTTCGCCAGATATTGTCTCAAGTCCATCTCAGCACTTGATGGAGATACAGGTCGTCCACCGGAAAATGTGCTGATTAGTTCTGATGGTAATAGCGTGGCCTCCGTTTTTCTTGTCAAAGGTGGTCACTCATTTCCTTCAGATTCGGAAGATGAATGCGGAACGGTAGCCATTGTACCGAAGTCTTCGGGAAGATGTTCGACGTTGTTCTCTCTTGAGAGTAGAAAAGAAAGTGATGGAAGTGAGTGGAGTGCTGCGTGTAAATTCCAGAATAGAAACTACCAAGAACCAATTAGAAGTGTTGTTTAGAAGTCCCATGACTTCACATGCAAGTGTCAGGTCCTGTACGCGATAGGAGGGTGCGCGCACCCGGTCTCGCACTAAAATAAAGCAGCGAAAAAATATCTCATAATATGCTCTTGGAGCACGTTTTTGTAGAAAGAGTTAGTTCTGAAAAGAACTTTTTTTTTTTTTTTTTTTAGGAAAGAAGTGTTATGATGCTTTGGATTTCTTAAAGTTGCTACTACATTTTTCAGTATGTAATAGTATGAAAATGAAGTGAAGAAATGTATCTTTTCTTGGGGCATTTGTGACTTTCAATTTTGAGTTTAATAAGAACGAGGCTCTGCTCTCCATACAAAAGAATTTCTCCACACTCGTTGCATTTCATATGCACCTTCGCAAGATATGGTCTCAAGTCCATCTCAGCACTCGATGGAGATACAGGTCGTACACCAGAAGATGTGCTGGCCACCTCTGGCCAGGGCTCTTGTCGATGCCTTTGCATAATGCTCAGGATGCCTTTGTTTAACATGCAGCTGCATGGTGTGTATAGAAAAGGAATATTTTTTATTTGGATTTCCCCTTGAGAGCTCCCAGTTGCATATCGTGCAGGTTACTTTTGACGCATTCACTTTCTTTTGATCTTCAGAATAAGTAAAAAATTGCCAAATGAAAGATTCCTTTTTTCTTCTTAACGGTGGTCGGTCATTTCCTTCAGATTCGGAAGATGAATGCGGTAGGGCAGCCATTTCAGCAAAGTCTTCCGGAAGATGCTTGACGTTGTTGTCTCTTGAGAGTAGAAAAGATTGTGAGGAAAGTGGGTGGAGTGCTTCGTGTAAATTCCAGAACAGAAACTACTAAGAACCAATTGGAAGTCTTGTTTTCAACTCACATGACTTTACATGCGCTTCTCAGGACGTGTAGGCGGTGACACTATCTAGTTACGAACGTGATTACATACTTAGGAACTAGCATTCAAAAAAACTATGAAATTCACTGAAAAAACCATAGGTTTTACACACGTTATAGTTAGGAAGTAGCATTTGAAAAACCTATGAAATTCACTGAAAAAACCATAGGTTTGACACCAGTTATAGTTAGCTGGAAATTTAACTGACATAAAACCAATGAAATTCCACGTTATAGTTAGTTGGACTCACTATAACTTGCGCGTGTAATGCACTGCTGATGACATTACATATTACATCACTCATGACATGGTCAGTGACATCACTTATGACATCACTGATGACAGACCTCCTTTAAGTGTAATGTAACCCTTAAAACACATATTGGAAAATAGAAATTAACATTTTCAAAAAAATGGAGATACCCATACCAGTTACAACAACCAATTCAGTAATTCCACCATCTATATACACATTCTCTCATTCACCAACAGTTCTATATAGTCACTCATACATATACTCACTCATCATATGTAGTGATATACCTATACATCCTGTTACACACAGACAATCATCCAAAAGTTACTCTCACACATACTCACACATGCAAATAAACTATTGAACATCCATTTATTTGCATATAAAACTATACACACTCAACCACCCATACAGTCCTGCACATATGGTGTCTTCTAAACATATACAAAGAGAGGGTTAGTCATTCATGCATCTATGTGATTAGTAATACCCCCACAAAACCATAGAAACACTCATACTGATACTAAAAAAACATCTAAGAACCCAAATACCTACACATGTAGGTACTCATCAACCCATGCAGCCAGTTATTCACAAAGTGAAACACTGATACATATATTTAAATATTTAAACATTACTCGCTAATATATTTATTTATTTATTTATTTTAAAAATTTATAGAGCGCGGCGTATACCCGTGGGTGTCTTGGCGCTATAATTTGCTGAAAATCCCAGAATAAGGTGGTATCTTCCTTCAAACGTATATATATATTACCTACTGGCGGTCGCCAGTAGGTATATATAGTTAGGATTTTTTCTCTATGGAACTTTTGAAAATTCTATGTCTAATAACTTTGGCATTTGTGGACGGAATCAGCTGAAATTTTCAGGAAAATGGCACATTTTGTTTCTGAGCAGCCCCTAAAAATTTAAGGGGGTTTCGTCAAGGGGGGGGCTGAGAAAAAAGGGGGGTCCCAAAATGCGTTTTTCCCATTCATTTTTCCATAGGGCATTTGGCCTCACTTTTAGCTCGAACGGCTGAATGGATTTGCACGAAACTTGGCAAAATTGTAGGGACTGTTAGCCCGATGTGCCTTTGCTGGGTCTCAATATATGTGCTCCAGTGGTTTTTGAGAAATTAACGTTTTAAAAAACAGATATATCTGTGACAGCGTCCCGGGTAGCGCTCCGGTTCGCGAACTTTTCGCGTAACGGAGCTTTGCGAAGCGAAGCTGATTAGCTCTCCGGCGTCTGTCAAAATTCTAAACAGTCCGGTGCGGCCGCCATCTTGTCTCTCGGTAGGATCGAGAGACAAGAAGAGGAGAAAAACAAAGGGCGAATTTAATGAAAGGGGGCAAGGTAGACCCTTCTTGATCCCTTAAGAATGATGTTGGGTTATTAAAGGGTCCCGTGGGGCCAATAAAAAAAAATTGATTTTTTGCGAAAGAAGCGCTTCCCGGTTCGCGAACCGGGTTGCGAAACAGGAATTCGCCCTTTTGTGTTTCGTTTTAATTACATTACAAGATGGAGGAAAAACAATGTGAGAAATGGGTATAAGGGGGTACGGGAGATGTATCCTGACCCCCTATGTTTTCTGAGGGTGGCTGAGGATGCTCATATATGTTGATACTTGTCTTCCAGCGGCTACGCGTGAGTGTTTTTTTTTTTTTTTTTGCTGCGTGACGTCTGTTAACGTTCGATTCGAAGGAAATCAGGAAGTGTTGACCGCCATTTTGACACTGCGAGTAAATATATTGTTAAAAATAATTGTTATAAATTAATCCGTATTGATAAACATTGTCTGCGCCATCTTGCTGTTTTTCCAATGCCACACTTGTGTCGTGCACGGCAGCCATTTTAGATGCCTTCACCAGACCCACTCTCTGCACAACGCCGATCGTGACGTCTGTTAACGTTCGATTAGAAGGAAATCAGGAAGTGTTGACCGCCATTTTGACACTGCGAGTAAATATATTGTTAAAAATAATTGTTATAAATTAATCCGTATTGATAAACATTGTCTGCGCCATCTTGCTTTTTTTCCAATGCCACACTTTTGTCGTGCACGGCAGCCATTTTAGATGCCTTGACCAGACCCACTCTCTGAACGCCGCCGATCCTCAGCATGGCTCCCCACCCTCGCAAGCATCTCCCCCACGCACTGGTCACCCCTGCTCTCTGTCTTGTGCATGGGCCATAAACCTCCCCCTATCTGCGCTGCTCTTCCCTGAGAATCACACCCTGTGCCCACCCGACACCATCCTTTTACCCTATTCACTATCGCACCCTCTGACACTCCTCTTCCTCTGTGTCCGATTGTCCAGGCCGGTCCCAGGCTATCACCTAGCCCTGCGGATGTAGTTTATGGCCCCAACTGTAAAGAATCACCCTCTCTTCAAATGAGTTACAGTAGATCAAGGCCCCCACCCCATGAGATCCGTCACACCACACGCGTTCCTACTTTCTGATAACGATCCTGTATTGTGATTGGGGAGGGGAGTCTCACTGTAAGGGTGTGTGGGACCGAGCCTGAAGCGGAAGATTCCAGGGATGCCATTTTGTACATCAAAGTCTTCACAATTATGTGTCACATTAAAAATATATAGCACTCCAACAAAGTAGTAGGATTATAACACTTTAATAACTTATACATATATACATCGCAACAAAAACAGTAAACACCTTAATTTTTTTTTATTAAAACAGAAGCAACAATGGTCTGTAGCGGTCTGTTGTGCGAATAGTTCCAAGGTAGCACAACGTGCTGAGTTCTGGACGGCACCCAGGTGAAGAACCATCCCTTCTTTAAACCCCATGGTGACCAACTATAGTTTATAGATTTCCTTGTGTTTCTTAATAGCATTGGTGTCTGCACACTTCTTTGACAATTCTGTGAACATGACAGCTGCTTCATAGACAGACGATATCTTTGTTAAGTCATTAGGGTTAAGTGTGTCTGAAACTACAGTGCCCTTCTGTTTTACTTTCCTCAGACACTACAGAGTTTTGTGTGTTGTTCTTCTGAGCGACAATTATTCCAGAGGTTTCAGGTTCACTTGTTTTGTCCTGCAGTGAGTTAGCAGCTTCAGAGACTTCATGTTTATTTGCTATGTCCTGCTGTGCGTCAACTGCTTCAGAGACGTCAGCCTCATTTGTTATGTTTGACTATTTCCTGGGCCTGCCCGGCCGCGCCCAAAATGGCACCGGTATAAATGGGACTCGTAACTCCTTGTTGTGTACTGGTTGCCCAACCTTGATATCACGAGATACGTATGCACCGTATGCGCCCCTGGGTGCCGCACTGGTTTTGGTATCCTACAATAATGCTCCGAAAAATGGCGTGGGGCGCCCCGGGGGGTGGGGGGGAGGCGGCGTGAACGGGCCTCCCCAGCTGGAGGCTCGTCTGTTGTAGTGGGGCGCCCCTTTAGCGTTTCACTTGCCATTCAGCGGTTTTCCGCCCGCTTTTGCTGCACTGTGCCTCGTCAGTAGCAGTCTGTTGTGCGAATAGTCCCAAGGCAGCGGAACGCGCTGAGATCTGGACGGCACCCAGGTGATGTCCAGTAAGTTGCCGCACTGGTTTTGGTATCCTACAATGCTGCTCCGAAAAACGGCGTGGGGTGCCCCGGGGGGGGGGGGGGGGGGGGGGGAGGAGGCGGCGTGAATGGGCCTCCCCAGGTGGAGGCTCATCTGCTGTAGTGGGGCGCCCCTTTACCGTTTCAGTTGCCATTCCGCCCGCTTTTGCTACACTGTGCCTCTTCCGCCATTCAGCTGTTTACCGCCCGCTCTTGCGGCTACAGCGTCTCGCTCACCATGTAGTTGAGTTGCTCCCACTCTTGCGGTGCAGCGATAGTCGGCTGCCACAGGACTCTTAAAATGGCGGCCGGCTCTTTGGATTTGGGCCTGGTCCACTAAAATGGCCCGGGGACACCTTGGAACTCGGACGCTTGTCTGCTAGGGCTTGGGCTCCATTCTCGAAAGCGTCCCCTCAGCCTTGAAGATTCTACAAAAGTCTTGGGGGCCCCCGACTCCCGCAGGCTTCCGGTGGGGAGCGGCTGCCATGATTGCTTGCGGAATGGCCACGACGGAGCTACGAGATGGTGGTGCTCTCATGCTGACGCCAGCTTTAGTCTGAAACATCCAGAAACACTGTAGACTATCAATTCGATGAGTTCCGGTGGAGCCCCAACGTGACCCGGTAGGGAAGAACTTGCCCTCCCCTTTTTTGAGTGATGGTTCTTGTTGCCTGTCCCCTCTGTTGTCATCTAACGGAACTTTTTTGATTGCCGAGTGAGAAAAAAAAGGTGGGTCTTTCATCGTTTTGGAAAAAAAAATGTTTTAATCCAATGAAAAGTGTTATTTTTAGGTCATATGATCAAGCCTTCCATCATTAGGAAACCAAAAGTAAAATGAACCAATGAAAAGTTTTATAAACAAGTCACATGACCTGTTATGCGGCTTTGGGTTATAAAAAGCATACAAAACCCGTTGGCCCATGAGGCGGCGTCAGTAGCGGACCGATGTGCGAATAGGCCGAAGGCAGCACAATGCGCCGAGATCCGGATGGCACCGAGGTGGTGTCCAGCAAGTTGCCGCACTGGTGTGGCCATCCTACAATGCTGCGCCGAAAGACGGCTTGTCCAGCTGAGTTGCGGTCACTCTTGCTGCTACAGTACGCCGAAGGCAGCACAACGCGACGAGATCCGGATGGCACCGAGGTGGTGTCCAGCAAGTTGCCGCACTGGTGTGGCCATCCTACAATGCTGCGCCGAAAGACGGCGTGTCCAGCTGAGTTTCTCCCAATCTTGCGGTACAGTGACTCGAACGCGCTGAGATCTGGATGGCACCATACACAGCACCTCGGGTGTCAAGAGTGAACAGGTCCTAGCTGCTTAACCAATGACTGACAAATGCTATATTAAACACTTACTGTGTATAATACTTGCGTTCACAATAGTTTTACTTTACAAAACAGAACAAAAGATGTCCCCTGTAAGTAAACCCATATTAGCTGTTTCAGTTATTGAACATCCTAAGGTTTTATGACATGGGGAACAGTAGTGATATCCTGGGCGGGTGATGGAACTGGGATTGTTAATGGAAAAACATCTACAGAGAAAACTATTGGTGAATTATACTTCTCCGGAAATGTAAAACTCACAAATGTTTCATTTGTGTAATCGTTTCATAAATATGTACATTAAAAAACTAAATACGCTCCACTGTTTTAGAAAATCTTTACAGCTTGCTAGATCACCCTTTAAAGTTACAACTTCGAAAACCTACTTACTTAAGCTGTTGAATTTGGCTTCAAATGTAAAGCATAAGTTCAAGCTAGCATATCATATGTCTAAAAGGTTAAACATAATTGATATGCAAATTTAAATACTACCCTTTCTTAATGGTGACACCTTATCTCTCCTATATCCCACAATTTCCATGAGCAAAGCAAAAGAAATTCTGAGGCCCTGAAGAAATAAGGCTTACTGTGGGGTTCAACTCAATCTGGTGTTTGGGCGCTTCCATGTTTTGGGGTGATATTCTGTGACAGGGTGCAGGAACCAGAAGAATTTTAGCCTAGTTCATCACATTGGAGAATGAGGGTCTGGGTAAATATCTAATCTGGTGAAGAACCATCCCTTCTTTAAACCCCATGGTGACCAACTATAGTTTATTCTCTATTTCGTTCCCTTGCCATAACAAAATAAAAGTCTTGGGTTATTTATGGAAGGGAAGACTTTTTGTTTCTCCCAATTTTTTTTTAAAAACAAAGGTTTAAGGAAAGGCAACCCTTAATGTGCATGTTTTCCACAGAAATTTGCCTATGAAAACTAGAGGCAATAAATAAGGCCAAAATCTGTATTTTGTTTTTGGATACACATGTTATTTGTGTCTGTGTATTCATTTTTATGCATGACTTTATATGGAATGGTTAAAATAACTTATGATGCAACTTAACAGGAAAGATTACAAACATTTCAATGAGTGCTATGTCCCAGGTTTTACATAAAGTAGTATTTACCTAGAGTGGTGCTGTGTAGGACACTCTGAATGGAAATTAACCAGAACTATAACCATCTACTTCCAATAATATAACTTTTATGCCCAAATTACGCAAAGATTTAGCTAATCTGCTAAAGGGGGGAGTCGCCATTTCTTTTGATAATTCATTCACCCATCCGTAGCCTCTCTAATCTCCATTACAATGTGTTTGTTGCTGTCGCTAGCTGATGAAAAAACTAAAGTGACAACTTCCTCATCCTTAATTTGTCTTTCTTTGTTCCTTAAGATGTCATCTGTGTCAACCTCTTCCGAGAATGCTGATGCGTTAGGGATTTCCTTGTGTTTCTTAATAGCATTGGTGTCTGCACACTTCTTTGTCACTTCTGTGAACATGACAGCTGCTTCATAGACAGACGATATCTTTGTTAAGTCAGTGAAATAATGTCATCAGTGATGTCATCAGTGATGTCACTGACCATGTCATGAATGATGTAATATGTGACATCATTAGCAGTGGATTGCGGGTCCGCGATATATAGTTAGTGCAACTAACTATATATGGAATTTCAATGGTTTTGTGCAAATAAAATAAGGTTTTTTAAATGCTAATCCCTAACTATATATGGTCTATAACCTATGGTTTTTTCAGTGAATATATATATATATATATATATATATATATATATATATATATATATATATATATATATATATATATATATATATATATATATATATATATATATATATATATATATATATATATATTTATATTACCTACTGGCGGTCGCCAGTAGGTAGTTATAGTTAGGATTTTTTTCAATGTAAAATCTCAAAATTCTATTTGGAATAACTTTGGCGCTGGTTGACGAATCTGCCTGAAAATTTCCTGAAAATGGCCTGGCCGCGCTCCGGTCCTTCCCTGAAAGTTTGGGGGGGATATGTCAAGCGGGGGCCGAGATAAAAGGGGGGTCCCAAAACGCGTTTTCCCCATGTTAATTTCCATAGGGCGGTCGATTTCACTTTTAGCCCGAACGGCTGAATGGATTTACACCAAACTTGGCAAAATTGTAGGGACTGGTAGCCCGATGTGCCTTTGCTATGTCTCAAGATATGTGCTCCAGTGGATTTTGAGTAATTTAGGTTCCAATAAATATATATATCTATAGCCGCGCCCCGGTACGCGCCCCGGTACGCGCCCCGGGGAGCGCTCCGGGTGCGCCACCCGAGGTGTGCACGGAAAGCTGATTGGCTCTCGGGTGTCTGTAAACATTCGAAACAGTCCGGAGCGGCCGCAATCTTGTGTCTCGGTCAAATCGAGACACAAGAGGTGGCTAAAACAAAGGGGGAAATGACCATAAGGCATCAGGGATAGACCCCCTTTGACCCCCTAGGTTTGATGTGGGGGCTATAAAAGGGCCCCGCGGGGCATTTAAAATATTTTTTTTTTTTCGTTTTGCGCGGGGGAAGCGCTCGGTGCGCTCCCCGGTGCGCGTACCGGGGAGCGTACTATGAGGAAAAAAGAATGACAGAGTTTTTTTAAAAGGAAGCCTTTTTTTAGAAATTGGAGGTAGTTCTAAAAAGAACTTTTTTTTCTTCTTTTTGTTGTTTTATATTTTTTTGTATTTTTTTATGGGGAGAAACAAAAAAAGGGAATTGAAACTGGCTCAACTGGAGCAAAAAAAAAAAAACCCAAAAAATTACTTCTGTTTTGGGCACTTGTGATTATCACCTGCAAGGACGATGAGCTTTACGCTTTTTTCACCATAGGCGATAAGCTTGCCACATGCAGAACAAGTGATTCTAAAATCAGCAAATCTTGGCTGAATACAAGGCATCATTTCTGTTGTTTCTGGTCCCGATGAAGTGGGTTCGTTTCTTTGGGAGGTGGTCCTTGAAGACTGGGGGAGGTTACTGGCCAGTTCCCTGAGCTCTGCACGAGAATAGTTGTTAGGGTGCTTTCTGGTCATATGACGAATCATGGTATAGTTACCAAATGAATATTTTTTGTTTGGGTTGCCCCTTGAGAGTTCTTCATTGCAGATTAGGCAAGTTACCTTGGCCGCATTCACTTTTTTCTTGCCCTCTGGGAGTGAAAAAAACTCCCATACAATGTGTGGCTTGGGCTTGTATGAGGTATTTTCTTCAGGCAGCCATCTTCTCCTCCCCTCCTCCTCTTCCTCTTCCTTCTCCTCCTCTTCTTGACCACCAATATAATCTTGAGCTGGTCCTGTTGGTGGTGGTGGTGGTGGTGGTGGGGCAGATGCACCAGCTGCTGTTGCTACTGAAGCCATTATTAAGATCAAAAAGGTACAGAGATGTACAAACAGGTCTTCCTCAGTCAAAGGACAAAGTCAGAATAAGGAAAAAAGGTGGGGTCTTTCATCATTTGGGAAAAAAAACTGTCCTGAACCAATGAGAAGTGTTATTTTCAGGTCACAAGACCAGGGGCTTCATCATTATGAAACCAAAACTGTTATAAACCAATGAAAAGTGTTATTTTCAGGTCACATGACCCGACGCGCTTACGCTACGCACCCTGGGGCGCGCCCGGGGGCGCGCTCTGGGTCACGTAGCGTGAGCGCTTCGGATGTTTACATTGCGCGATCGTATTCGCTCGAGTACTTCCGGGTGCGCTTACGCCGTGCGTATCACGCGGACGCGGCTACGCGATACGTCACGATCATGTTTTCGTTCGCGATATTTACGCTCACGGGACGCTCCCTGGAGCGCGCCCCGGGGCGCTTTATAGAAGTACGCTTTCCCGGGCGCTCCCCGGGGCGCGCACCAGGAGCGCTCCAAAAACAAAAAAACAACAACAACAAAAAATGGGATAGTTGTAGGGACAAGTAGCCCTATTCTGAAGTGGTTTTTTAAAAAATTAACTTTTGAAAAATATGTATTGTGCTACATTGGGCTTTGTATATGTTAGAGCCAAAATGTAGCCCAAATGTAGCCCAATGTAGCCCAATGTAGCCCAAAGATGGCCACCAGAGACCAAAAAATACAAATGTAGCCCAAATATCAGCTAGATGTAGCCCAACTGTAGCACAATGACACAATGTACCAGAGTGTTCTAAAGAACAACTATAGTGCTAACAGTCTTATTTATAAATTGAGACTTATAGTTAGGAATTAGCATTTAAAAAACGTTTGAAATTCACTGAAAAAACCATAGGTTTCACACCAGTTATAGTTCGGAATTAGCATTTAAAAAACCAATGAAATTCACTGAAAAAACCATAGGTTTCACACCAGTTATAGTTAGGAATTAGCATTTTAAAAACCTATTAAATTCACTAAAGAAACCATAGGTTTTACACCAGTTATAGTTAGGAATTAGCATTTTAAAAACCTATTAAATTCACAAAAAAAACCATAGGTTTCACATCAGTTATAGTTAGCTGGAAATTTTACTGACATAAAACCAATGAAATTCCCACGTTATAGTTAGTTGGACTCACTATAACTTGCGCGTCTGCAATGCACTGCTGATGATCTCACATATTACATCACTCATGACATGGTCAGTGACATCACTCATGACATCACTGATGACACCATCCTTGTGACAGACTGACAGACCTCCTTTCAGTGTAATGTAACCCTTGAAACACATATTCAAACAATAGAAACTAACATTTTCAAAAAAATGGAGATACCGATACCAGTTACAATAACCAATTCAGTAATTCCACCATCTATATACACATCCACTCATACACCAACAGTTCTATATAGTCACTCATACATATTCTCACTCATCATATATAGTGATACACATATACATCCTGTTACACACCGACAGTCTTACAAAAGTTACTCACACACATACTCACACATGCAAATAAACTATTGAACATCCATTGATTTGCATATACAGCTATACATACATTAGCACATTACTTCTAAGGAAACTTACCCATACTTAATCTCTTAAACAATCACTTATAGAAACACATACGTATTTAAACAGGAACTCTTTCAATCTCTCACTCTAACATATACTTACTTATATACATCAATGCTCATATATACAAGTTTAAAACATATGTAGTTACTCATAAAGACACTAGTGAGACAGGCATTCACTCACTAACACACACATATACACACTCATCCACCCATACAGTCCTGCACATATGCTGTCTTCAAAACACATACAAACAGTGAGTCAGTCACCAACCCATGCAGCCACTTATACACAAAGTGAAACACTGATACATATATTACAATATTTAAAAATTACTCGTTAATATATTTATTCACTAAGATACACTTAATAAAGCAGTTAACCAATCAATTCTTTTTAAAAAAAACATCCATTTACACACTTATTTAACCATTTATTCTTCCATCGTCCTTTACAAATACATATATAAAACATATTTATTTTTCATACAGACACACATTCACGGGATGGTGTCATCAGTGATGTCATGAGTGATGTCACTGACCATGTCATGAGTGATGTAATATGTGACGTCATCAGCAGTGCATTGCAGGCGCGCAAGTTATAGTGAGTCCAACTAACTATAACGTGGGAATTTCATTGGTGTTATGTCAGTAAAATTTCCAGCTAACTATAACTGATGTGAAACCTATGGTTTTTTTAGTGAATTTAATAGGTTTTTAAAATGCTAATTCCTAACTATAACTGGTGTGAAACCTATGGTTTTTTCAGTGAATATATATATATATATATATATATATATATATATATATATATATATATATATATATATTCACTGAAAAAACCATTGGTTTCACACATGTTATAGTTAGGAATTAGCATTTAAAAAAAACATGCAAATTCGTTGAAAAAACATAGGTTTCACACGTTATAGTTAGCTGAACATTTCTCTCATACAAAACCTTTTTTTTTTGTTCAATAAGTTTATTAATTTTACAAAGAGGTATAGACAAAGTTAGATATAATAACAAAAGTGATATGATAAATGAGCAAAAAAATCCAAGATATGCAGAAGAGATACAAATATGAACTAGAGATTGCAAATAGGTATTTCATATATGCAATATAAAACATCTCCAATGACCAAAATAAAGAATAACGGTATCACCTTGATAGTAACAATATCTTAGAAAAGAAAGAGGGGTAAAAGCGAAAGAGAGAAAGCAAGGGACAGAAAGAAAAAAGAAAAGAATGAAAGTAGAAAAGGACAGAGGAAAAGAAGAAAAAGAAGAAAAGAAAGAAAAGAAAGAAAGAAATAAAGAAAGAAAGAAAGCAACATCTCCCATAGCGTTGTATAAAAGAAAAGAAAAAAGAGGAACAATAAACAAACTTTCACGAAGGCGTTACAAACGGATATTGATCCACCAACCCTTCCTTAGCCAGCTCCATATATTCATCAAGAGCTCTCCAAACCTTATTTGAAATAGAAGGGGAGAGATGAGCCTCATCCACTGAAGTATGAGTCCCACGTAAAAAAGACACCCACACCCACCAAGTATGATAAGAGAAGGAGAGGAACGATATCCATTCCATAAGAATAACTTTAACCGCAATAGACAGTTGTAGATCAAGAAGTTGCAAATCTACAGAATCTAGAGACAATGGAATAGGAGAGGCCCACGGACCCAGCAAAATCATAACAAAGGAAAGCTCAAATTGAGCTTTAAAGATTAACATAAGATGTTTATGAATCAAATCCCCAAAAGGCTGAAGTAAAGTACATTCAAAGAACATATGCGGATAATTACCTGCAGCCACTCCACAACTCCAACATCGGTCATCATCTTGAAGACCAAGAGCATGTAAGCGAGCCGTAGTCCAATGTAAAAGATTAATAGAAAAAAACTTAGATTGGATTAAAGAAGGAGCAATTTTGTTTTGGAGAGAAAGTCTCCCAATCAGCTGCCAAGTATCAAAGGAGATATGAGCAACAAGATCATGGTCAAAGTGATGCGACCATTTCTGTTGAGTAACTGTAAGTGACTTAGAGGATTTGGAGGTCAAGAATTTATATATCCGAGAAGCAACATGACCAGATCGAAGCCACATTTTTAATGAAAGTACAGAAGGAGAGACTGGATCGAGACGGAGTTTAGCAAGAGCTACTTTGATTTTTAAGAAGGTATAAAAATCTAAGTTTGAAAGAGAAAACTGGCGTTGTAAAGATGAGAAAGGCAGCGGTTCCTTATTAGAGTCATAAAGATGATGATCCAATGTAACACCTTTGCTAGCCCAATAGTTTACTAAGGAAGGCTCACTAATAATCTTAATTCTTTGGTTGCGGCATAAAGTAGACCACCTAGTTTTACGAATTGGAGTGGAGGCTAACTTATCGATGGCGATTACGGCTGCAATCGTATTTAAAATAATGCCTCGAGAATGCGTAATAGATAATGTGGATGTAGTTAAAAAAGAAGATAAAGGTAAGGGGAAGGAAAGCTCCGGTTTGATATATATCCCCGAGGGCGTGTGAGGGGTAGCAAGTGAGAACCAAAGGGCACCTTGCAATGCCAGAAAAGACACCTGATACTTCTACCAATGAGGAAAATTGCAGCCACCCAACTCTTAAGGCTTCCTCAGAGATCCATAGGCAATTCTAGCCCTCTTGTCACTCCAAAGAAACTTAGAGGTAAGAAAATCAATTTCATGAAAGAAAGAAGAAGACAACCGAATAGGAAGCATAGAAGAAACAAAATTGATAACAGGTGTTATCATCTTTTTTAGGGTTTGAATGCGCCCCCACCAAGAAATATATTTTGGAGACCAAGTATCTAAGAGCTGAAAAACTTTAAGCAAAGTTTGAGCCTCATTATATGCTACAGTGTCATGAATAGTGCTACAAAACCAATTCCCTAAATATTTGATCCACTTTGATTGCCATTTAAACCCTGCATTCCCCATATGAGCTGGAAAACAGTATGCATTAAGTGGAAACATTTCTGTTTTCTCTTTATTAAGAGAATAAGCAGAGACACTGGAAAAAAGTTTAATAGTATCCGAAATAGCAGGAATGGCAGAGCCAATATCGTCAGAAAAAATGAGAAGATCATCTGCATAAGCAGCAGTTTTTATACAATGTGGACCAAAAGTAAAACCTTTAATATCTTGGTGCAGGTTAAGTAGCCTCAGAAGGGGATCAGTAGACAGTAAAAACAGAAGAGGGGATAACGGGCACCCCTGACGAGTTCCTTGACAAAGATCAAAAAAAGAAGATGTTGCCCAATTAACTCTAATATTCGCCCTCGGGCGTACATATAAGGACATAATTATCTCAATAAATGAATCACCAAGGTTATGAGCACACAGCACCGCATGTAAAAAAGGCCAAGACACCTTATCAAAAGCCTTTTCGGCATCCAGGTCTAAAGCAGCAGCCGGTAGGGTAGACAATTTTGCCTTTCCAATAATGTGGCAAAATGTTCGAATGTTGTCTCTAGCTAATCGTCCTTTGACAAAACCTGTCTGAGAGGGATGGATAAGAAGGGGTATAAATTTTTATACAAAACCTTTGAAATTTCACCGTTATAGTTAGCTGAGCTAACTATAACTTGCGCGCCCGCAATGCACTCCTGATGACGTCACATATTACATCACTCATGACATGGTCAGTGACATCACTCATAACTAAGCATGGGCGAATATTGCGAATTCGCGATTCGCAAATTTGCGGATTTGCGAATTTGCGATTCGCAAAATTCGCGAATTTGTGCGAATTTGTGGAATTTTGTTTTTTTGCGTGTTCGCGTTGTTTTTTGCGTGTTCGCGGGGCTTTTTGCGTCTTCGGGAGCCGCTTGCATAGCCAAGTTACCCATGCAGTCGTTTATGGGAGATGGAGAGAGAGATAGATAGATAGATAGATAGATAGATAGATAGATAGATAGATAGATAGATAGATAGATAGATAGATAGATAGATAGATAGATGGATAGAAAGAGAGAGAAAGAGAGGGAAAGAGAGAGGGAGAGAGAGAACGAGAGAAAGAAAGAGAGGCCGGATCTCTGAAGGGCCAGATTCCTGAGTTGCCCCTACAGAACATACAGCTTTTTATTTTTAGCAAAATGCATATGAAAATTGTGCTGTAAAGGTCTCTTTTAGTTTAACCCCTCCTGACAACTCAAAATGGGTGTATTTGCCATCCTCTCCCTTCTTCCTGTTTTTTATATCTGTAAGTGCTTCCTGATGAGGTTTAATTCCTTGGACAGGTGCCTACTTGTAACTATTCTTCTTCAAGGGTCAGAGCAGGGTCAGAGAATAGTTGCAAGTAGGCAACGAGGCGCCAGGAAGCAATTAGCAGCAGGTGTCCAAGTTGAAGTTAATTTGTTTGTAACCCATTTGTAAAAGGTTACAAAGAAATTAGGTTCAACTTTTGCACCTGCTGCTGTAACCCTTGCTTGGCTGAAAATTCGTCCCCGCTGATTTGCGGATTTTACCGCAATTTCGTGAGATTCTCGAATCGCGAAATCGTGGAAAATCCGCAAATTCGCACGCGAAACGGATTTTACGCCCACCCTTACTCATAACATCACTGATGACATCTCAAATGACATCCCTGATGACATCACTGATGACATCATCCAGTAAATGTGTATCTTTCTGAAAAATATTAGTTTTTTAGATATGTATATCTAAAGGTCGATGGAAGAATAAATGGGTAAATAAGTGTCAAAATGGATTTATTTTGTAAAATTGATTGTATAACTGACTTATTAAGTATATCTTAGTGAATAGGTGTACTAGCGAGTAATCTTTAAATATTTAAATATCTGTTTCAGTGTCTCACTTTGTATATAAGTGGCTGCATGGGTTGGTGAGTAGCTACATGAGTGTGTATATGGGTTATTAGTTGGTTTTTTGAGTACCAAAATGAGTGTTTGTATGGTTCAGTGGGGAGTATTACTTAGCGCACAGATGCATGAATGACTGACTCATTGTTTGCATGTGTTTTGAAGACAGTATGTGTGTGGGACTGTATGGGTGAATGACTGTGTGTATGGGTGTGTTAGTTAGTGAATGACTGTCTCAATAGTATCTTTATGAGTAACTACATATGTTTTAAACTAGTATATCTGAGTATTGATGTATATAAGTGAGTATATCTGAGAGCGACAGATTCTAAGACTTCCTGTATAAATAAGTATGTGTTACTATAAGAGATTGTTAAGAGAGTAAGTATGTCTATGATTCTGTAGAAGTTAGTGTAGTGGTGGGTATATGGCTGTATATGCAAGTTAATGGATATTTGATAGTTTATTTGCATGTGTGAGTATGTGTGTGAGTATCTCTATAGATGATTGTTGGTGTATAACAGGATATATAGGTGTATGAGTACATATGATGAGTGAGTACTTGTATGAGTGACTATTAAGCATGGGCGTAAAATCTGTTCCGCTTGCGGATTTTGCGGATTTTCGGTAAATTCGCAATCCGCAAACTCTTGCGATTTTGCCGAAAATCCGCAAATTCGCAAGCAGCGGATTTTTTTGCTTGGTGATACAATATTGCTGTGCGCGGCGTTCACTTACTGTCATTCAGCGTTTGCCGAGTTGTTTTTTCTCGATATTTTGCGAGTGCTGCGCCATTTTGGATCTTGCTGCGGGATCCCGCGGGACTTTGGCGACCGCGATTACGTCATCTTGGCTTGCCACCTTGCACAGCGAGAGTTTGTCAACGCGAGTACGCAGTGATCACGTATCGCGGGAGTTCGTAATTGCGAACACGTAGATGTGGCGGGCAGCAACAATCTCGCACTCGCGAAATTACAAAATCTGCTATTCTGCACAAGAAATCCAACAGCAAGCAGCATAAACCTTCTGAAAATGATGATTTTTATCAGAATAACTCCTCAGGTTGACATTTGCCTGCATTTTTTTTGCAAGAAGTCCATTTTGGGGGGGGGGGGTGGGAGGAAGGAAGTGCCCCACAATCTCCAACTTCCTGTTCCTGTCCTGCAGGCTCCTCCCAGTGCTTTCTTCATGTGCTGGTCACTTTCATTCGGATCTTGACCTGGAAGGATTACTTTTTGTGGATGCTGCTGGATATTTGGATTTGAGGCCTTTTTGACTTTCTTTGGATCACTTTTTGATTAGAAATTTCACAAGTAAGTTTGTTTGGGGCATTACAGTTGCTGCAACTACAATTTTGGAATTTTAGATTTTTGGGCTGCGGTTGGGGCTTTTGCCCAGGGCTAGTGAGTGGTGCATGGGCCTAGTCTTTCTGTTGGGTGTCTTGAATTTGAACATGATTGAGGGCATGGATGGCATGGGATTGTGGTGATTTTTGTGTGTTTTTCGATTTTTGGGCTGTTGTTGGGTCTTTTTGCCCAGGGATACTCAGTGGTGCATGGACTGAGTCTTTCTGTGGGGTCTCTTTAATGTAAACATCATGGAGGGCATGGATGGCATTGGATTGTGGTGATTTTTGTGTGTTTTTTTCGATTTTTTGGGGTGTTCATGGGCCTGTCCATGTGGGTGGGGGCCATTTTGAGGACTGGCACAGGCTGGACCTGGCCATGTGGTGGGGGTCTAGGGGCCATTTTGAAGCCAGGCAGTGTGCTTTGTTGTGCCATAGGCCTGCACCCAGTCTGCCATGCTTTCATCCATTATGCCCAGGGGTACTCAGAGGTGCATGGGCCTATTCTTTCTGTGGGGTGTCTTGAATTTGAACATGATTGAGGGCATGGATGGCATGGGATTGTGCTGATTTTTCTGTGATTTTCGATTTTTTTGGGCTGCTGTTGGGGCCTTTTGCCCAGGGCTAGTGAGTGGTGCATGGACTGAGTCTTTCTGTGGGGTCTCTTTAATGTAAACATCATGGAGGGCATGGATGGCATTGGATTGTGGTGATTTTTTTGTGTTTTTCGATTTTTTGGGGTGTTCATGGGGACTGGCCATGTGGGTGGGGGCCATTTTGAGTGCTGGTACCGGCAGGCCCTGGCCATGTGCTGGGAGGCAAGGGGCCATTTTGAATGCAGGCAGTGTTCTCAGACCTGCACCCATTTTGCCTAGCTTTCATCCATTATGCCCAGGGGTAGCGAGTGGTGCATGGGCCTAGTCTTTCTGTGGGGTGTCTGCAATCAATCAATCAATCAATCAATCAAAGCATTTATACAGCGCACTACTCACCCAGAGGGTCTCAAGGCGCTAGGGGAGGGGGTCCGCTACTGCTCGAACAGCCAGGTCTTGAGTTGCTTCTTGAAGGCGAGGTGGTCCTGGGTCAGGCGGAGGTGGGTAGGGAGGGAGTTCCATGTCTTGGCGGCGAGGTAGGAGAAGGACCGTCCCCCTGTGGTGGCTCTTCAGATGCGGGGGACGGCGGCGAGGGCGTGGGCGGTTGATCGAAGCTGGCGTTTGGGAGAGTAGAAGTTGAGGCGGCTGTTGAGGTATCCTGGGCCTTGGTTGTGTAGGGCTTTGTGTGCGTGGGTGAGGAGTCGGAAGGTGATTCTCTTGTTGACCGGGAGCCAGTGCAGGTCTCTCAGGTGTCCAGAGATGTGGCTGCGACGGGGGATGTCCAGGATGAGTCGTGCTGAGGCGTTCTGGATCCGCTGGAGTCTCTTCTGGAGTTTGGCGGTGGTTCCGGCATAGAGGGAGTTGCCGTAGTCCAGACAGCTGGTGACGAGGGCCTGGGTGACCGTCTTCCTGGTCTCGGTGGGGATCCACCGGAAGATCTTACATAGCATGCGCAGGATGTTGAAGCACAA
Source organism: Lissotriton vulgaris (assembly GCF_964263255.1). Classification (NCBI taxonomy): domain Eukaryota; kingdom Metazoa; phylum Chordata; class Amphibia; order Caudata; family Salamandridae; genus Lissotriton; species Lissotriton vulgaris. The sequence goes on along the minus strand of NC_141695.1, from coordinate 1,542,820,196 downwards.
CGAGGAGACGGCGTTGACTTGTCTGGTCATGGAGAGGGAGGAGTCCAGTATGAAGCCCAGGTTGCGTGCGGGGTCTGTTCGTTTGGGTGCGCTGCCTAGGGCGGGGGGCCATCAGGAGTCATCCCAGGCGGAGGGTGAGGATCCCAGGATGAGGACTTCCGTCTTGTCTGAGTTCAGTTTCAGGCGGCTGTTTTTCATCCATTCAGCAACCTCTTTCATCCCTTCGTGGAGGTTGGCTCTGGCGGTGGCGGGGTCGTTGGTGAGGGAGAGGATCAGCTGGGTGTCGTCAGCGTAGGAGATGATTTTGAGGTTGTGCTGGCGTGCGATTTCTGCGAGGGGGCTCATGTAGACGTTGAAGAGGGTTGGACTGAGCGAGGAGCCTTGAGGAACGCCGCAGATGACTTCGGTGGCTTCAGATCTTAATGGGGGAGGCAGACTCTCTGTGTCCTTCCGGCGAGGAAGGAGATGATCCACTCCGGTGCCTTCTCCTGGATTCCAATGTTGTTGAGTCGCTCACTAGTGTACGGTGGCAGACAGTGTCGAAGGCCGCGGAGAGGTCTAGGAGGATGAGGGCTGCTGTTTCTCTGTTGTCAAGCAGTGCTCTGATGTCATCGGTGGCTGCGATCAGGGCGGTCTCGTTGCTGTGGTTGGCCCGGAAGCCAGACTGCGAGAGGTCGAGGGATCCGTTCGTCTCGAGGAAGGCGGCCAGCTGCTTGTTGACGGTCTTTTCAATGACTTTTGCAGGAAACGGGAGCAGCGAGATGGGGCGGTAGTTCTTAAGGTCGGTGGGGTCGGTTGATGGCTTCTTTAGTAGACAGCTGAGTGCGGCGTGCTTCCAGCTCTCCGGGAAGGTAGCGGTGTCGAAGGAGGTGTTGATGATGTCCCGCAGGTGAGGTGCGATGACAGCGTCGGCCTTGTTGAAGACGTGGTGAGGGCAGGGGTCGGTAGGAGATCCAGAGTGGATGGAGTTCATCGTCCGGATGGTATCTTCGGTGCTGATCGGGGTCCAGGCGCGGAGGGTGGTGGTGGGGGGCGGTGGTTCGGTCGTGGTGTGCGTCGGTTGAGTGCTGAAGCTGTTGTGTATGTCCGCGATCTTGTTGTGGAAGTAGGAGGCGAGGGAGTTGCAGGGGTCTTGCGAAGGGGTGATGTCTTTGTTTCCGGCGTTGGGGTTGGAGAGCGCTTTGACGATGTTGAAGAGTTCCTTGCTGTTGTGTGCGTTGTTGTCCAGTCGTTCCTTGAATGCAGTTTTCTTGGTGGCGTGGATGAGTTGGTGGTGTTTTCGGGTGGCGAGCTTGAGGGCAGTCATGTTGTCCGGTGTTGGGTCTCTGCGCCAGGTTCTCTCGAGGGCTCGGCAGTTCTTCTTGGAGCTCTTCAGTTCGTCGGTGAACCATGGGGCTTTCTTGCTACCGAGTCTGCTAGGCGGGGTCCTCAGGGGGGCGAGGTCGTCTGCGCAGTCGCTGATCCACTTTGTGAGGTTGGTGGCCGCTTGGCTGGGGTTCGTTGCGCTGGTGGGTGGGTTCTTGCTCAGGAAAGTCGTGAGCTGATCGGCTGTGATCTTGTTCCAGCTTCTGCTTGCAACCTGTTGCTGCTGCTGGTGGGTCGTGGTCCTTCTGAAGCGGAAGTGGACGCAGCTGTGGTCCGTCCAGTGGAGTCCGGTGGCGTGGCTGAAGGTGATGTCTTTGTTGGATGAGAAGACGGTGTCTTGAAATTAAACATCATTGAGGGAATGGATGGCATGGGATTGTGCTGATTTTTATGTGGTTTTCGAGTTTTTGGGCTGCTGTTGGGGCCTTTTGCCCAGGGCAAGTGAGTGGTGCATGGACTGAGTCTTTCTGTGGGGTCTCTTTAATGTAAACATCATGGAGGGCATGGATGGCATGGGATTGTGGTAATTTCTGTGTGTTTTTCGATTTTTTGGGGTGTTCATGGGGACTGGCCATGTGGGTTGGGGCCATTTTGAGTGCTGGTACAGGCAGGCCCAGGCCATGTGCTGGGAGGCAAGGGGCCATTTTGGATGCAGGCAGTGTTCTCAGGCCTGCACCCATTTTGACTAGATTTCATCCATTAGGCCCAGAGGTAGTGAGTGGTGCATGGGCCTAGTCTTTCTGTGGGGTGTCTTGAATTTAAACATCATTGAGGGCATGTATGGCATGGGATTGTGCTGATTTTTCTGTGGTTTTCGATTTTTTGGGCTGCTTTGGGGCCTTTTGCCCAGGGCTAGTGTGTGGTGCATGGACTGAGTCTTTCTGTGGGGTCTCTTTAATGTAAACATCATGGAGGGCATGGATGGCATGGGATTGTGTTATTTTCTGTGTGTTTTTCGATTTTTTGGGGTGTTCATGGGGACTGGCCATGTGGGTGGGGGCCATTTTGAGTGCTGGTACAGGCAGGCCCAGGCCATGTGCTGGGAGGCAAGGGGCCATTTTGAATGCAGGCAGTGTTATCAGGCCTGCACCCATTTTGACTAGATTTCATCCATTAGGCCCAGGGGTAGTGAGTGGTGCATGGGCCTAGTCTTTCTGTGGGGTGTCTTGAATTTAAACATCATTGAGGGCATGTATGGCATGGGATTGTGCTGATTTTTCTGTGGTTTTCGATTTTTTGGGCTGCTGGTGGGGCCTTTTGCCCAGGGCTAGTGAGTGGTGCATGGACTGAGTCTTTCTGTGGGGTCTCTTTAATGTAAACATCATGGAGGGCATGGATGGCATGGGATTGTGGTGATTTTTGTGTGCTTTTTGATTTTTTGGGGTGTTCATGGGGACTGGCCATGTGGGTGGGTGCGATTTTGTGTGCTGGTACAGGCAGGCCCTGGCCATGTGCTGGGAGGCAAGGGGCCATTTTGAATGCAGGCAGTGTTCTCAGGCCTGCACCCATTTTGCCTAGCTTTCATCCATTATGCCCAGGGGTAGTGAGTAGTGCATGGGCCTAGTCTTTCTGTGGGGTGTCTTGAATTTAAACATCATTGAGGGCATGGATGGCATGGGATTGTGCTGATTTTTATGTGGTTTTCGAGTTTTTGGGCTGCTGTTGGGGCCTTTTGCCCAGGGCTAGTGAGTGGTGCATGGACTGAGTCTTTCTGTGGGGTCTCTTTAATGTAAACATCATGGAGGGCATGGATGGCATGAGATTGTGGGGATTTTTGTGTGCTTTTTGATTTTTTGGGGTGTTCATAGGGACTGGCCATGTGGGTGGGTGTCATTTTGAGTGCTGGTACAGGCAGGCCCTGGCCATGTGCTGGGGGGCAAGGGACCATTTTGAATGCAGGCAGTTTTCTCAGACCTGCACCTATTTTGCCTAGCTTTCATCCATTATGCCCAGGGGTAGTGAGTGGTGCATGGGCCCAGTCTTTCTGTGGGGTGTCTTGAATTTAAACATCATTGAGGGCATGGATGGCATGGGATTGTGCTGATTTTTCTGTGGTTTTCGATTTTTGGGGCTGCTCTTGGGGCCTTTTTCCCAGGGCTAGTGAGTGGTGCATGGACTGAGTCTTTCTGTGGGGTCTCTTTAATGTAAACATCATGGAGGGCATGGATGGCATGGGATTGTGGTGATTTTTGTGTGTTTTTTGATTTTTGGGGGTGTTCATGGGGACTGGCCATGTGGGTGGGGGCCATTTTGAGTGCTGGTACAGGCAGGCCCTGGCCATGTGCTGGGAGGCAAGGGGCCATTTTGAATGCAGGCAGTGTTCTCAGGCCTGCACCCATTTTGCCTAGTTTTCATCCATTATGCCCAGGGGTAGTGAGTGGTGCATGGGCCTAATCTTTCTGTGGGGTGTCTTGAATTTAAACATCATTGAGAGCATGGATGGCATGGGATTGTGCTGATTTTTATGTGGTTTTCAAGTTTTTGAGGTGTATAACTGAACTGATGTTCCTCTGCCTTCCATTGCTTTTAGGTGCACAAGACTCAAGAGAACCACCAGTGCCAGGAAGAAGTCCTGCATCTGTGTGTGTGCAGCATAACGTCATGCGACGTCACGTCTGGCCACAGACAACTCTGCAACTCGTGCAACTGCGGCCTGCTGTTCTGACCTCTGAAGAAGATGGCCCCAAAAAAGTTCCCCGTAGCTCCTCTAGCAAGAAAGTTGCCAGTAAGGATCAGAAGAAGCAAGTTACCAAGGAGACTAGTGTGCCGCCCGCCACATTTTCTGGGAATAAAAAAAAAAAGTACGCCTGCAGCAGCAGCGGGATCTGCTGGGGACCAAGCTAGGAGCAGCACCCCCGCTCCATTGGGCTCAGTGCCACCACCACCACGCCAACTTAAGTCCAAGCCCTTGAGTGCTGCAGAGGCCGCCAGTCTACTTGTTCAATCACCATCGACCAGTGATGTTGGCTCATCGCAAGAAAGTAGCAGCAATGTCCCTCAATCAACACAGGTTGTTGTAACTCATCTGACGAGTGTTGAACAACCACAGCCGCAACAACAACCTCATGTGCAAGTACAAGCCCAAGTACAAGTGGAAGGAGAGGCAGCGCAAGGAGATGCACAAGCAGAGGTGCATGGAGGGGCACAAGTGCCCACAATAGTTGTTCTTCCCGAAGTAGGGGTACATCAAGAAATCGACATTCAAGCCGAGGTATTATTTGAGAAAGCCACTTCTCCTGATGATCATTTATTGTCTTCGACATCCCTAGCAAGGAAAAGATCAAGGATGGTGTCTACATCTTCTTCAAGCCCACCTCCTTCTGATGATATGGATCAAACTTGGGAACCACCACTGCCGTCTGAGAGTGAGGCACACCATGATCTGACAAAGGTAGCTAAGCGTAAAAGGAAGGTCTCCGAAACTCTCATAGTTATGGAGTGTGATGCTGACGCTGAACAAGAAGTGGCGTATACTCCTGCTGATGAAGACTCTCACGATGACGACGCAGTCATTATAGACTTCACTCCAGCCTCAGCGGGCATGCAGCAAACAGACATTTTGACCCTAGCCTGAAAAGCTGCTGAGCGTGATGATGTCAACCAGGAGGCAATGGGAACACCACCGTCATTGGAGTTAACTAGTACACCACCACCTACCGCTTCCATATTTCTTTCTCGCAAGGGACCTCCATCCACCTCGACCTCAATTAGTGGTGGTGCAAGTGCACAACGTAGTAAAGTTCGGCAACACACATCCTCCACTTCATCTGGCATTAGCAGCATGACCACCACCAGTATAGCCTCCTCCGGCCCCCACAGACATTTCAAGTCCGCAGTTTGGGACTTCTTTAGTGTTTGCCCAAAAAAGGAAAACATAGCCATTTGTAGCATTTGTAAGCTTGCAGTTAGTCATGGTAAGTTTGGTACCAACTCTGGTACCGGAGGCCAGAGATGTCATCTTAAGAGACAGCACACTGTCCAATGGTTTGCGCACCAAAAGGAGATCAAGGAAGCCCATATTGGAAGTCAACAACCTGGATACGTTGATGTTTCATCTGATGATGACGAGGAGGAAGAAGCATCAAACACTTCACTTACACCCAGTTTCCCTGTCAGCACAACCCCTGTGAGCCACACTAAGAGTGTGGGAGAGAGTGAGAGACCAATGCGAAAAAGTTCATCATCGAGCGTAACTGGGTCAAAGAAGTCCTTATCATCATCCCGTAAAATGGTCCAGCCCACCATTAGAGGCATGTTGTTTGCAGAAGCGCCATTTGATCGCAACCACCCACTGACACGTCTGTATAACACTAAGCTGGCTAAAATGCTAGCTCTGGACCTTCTCCCTTTTTCTTTTGTGGAAGGGGTTGGTTTTCTAGAATTAGTGGCAATGCTCAGCCCTAAATGGAAGGTTCCTAGCAGGTTCTATTTTGCCAGAGTTGCGGTTCCAGCACTACATGAAGATGTGCTGGAGGTGATTGGGGCAGCTTTGCAGAAGAGTGCTGTTCACACTATACATCTGACAACAGACATGTGGACCAGTGGCGCAGGCACTGATTAAATGTACATCACTGCACACTTGGTCTCTTTTTCAGGGGTTAAAGCAAAGCTAAACGCAGGTGTTGACCCGGACAACGTTTTTAAAGCTGCTCGGAAATATGCAACACTAGCTATGTTTGGCATGGAGAAAAGTCATACAGGAGAAAACATTTTGAAGGAGTTTAACACAAAGGTCTTTCAATGGCTGTCCCCAAAAAAACGCATGATTGGTTATGTTTCCACGGATAATGGTGCCAATGTAGTTAAGGCCATGGAGCTGGGTAAATATTTCAGAGTGCCGTGTTTGGCGCACTGTATAAACCTGGTTGTTAAAAAATTCTTGAGTGAAGAAAGTCCAGTGTGCGAGTTAGTGACCACCTGCCGAAGAATGTGCAACCATTTCAGCCATTCTTTTAAGGCCCCGAAGCATCTGAGGGGCCTGCTACATGAACGTCGAATGCCAGTGAAAGCACTAATCCAGGAGGTGCCAACACAATGGAACTCAACCTTCTACATGCTTGAGCGTCTGTATGAGCAGTTTATGGTACTCAATCAGTATTTCTTAACACTGGGTACAGCTCAGAAGGACCTGAGGCTAGATGCGGCGCAATGGAAGCTAGTTAAAAGCCTGACAGACATGCTTCGTCCTTTTGAGGTCTTCACGCGTGCAGTCAGCAGGGAGGCCTGTAATGTGGGAAAAGCTATCCCATTGTTGCGCATGCTGGAGCACCAACTGAAGGCGGTGTCTTCTATGTTTCAAAAAGATGAAGAAAAGCAAGAAGCTTTTGTTTTTGGGGCGAAATTATTACAGCGCCTATTTGGCGATGAACGTCTTCAAATGATCCACTCAGAACAGCATTACATTTGTTCTACTATTCTGGATCCACGCTACAAAAATGCACTGGCAGGCAGAGCATTCTTTGCTTTTGGTGACACAGATGTTAAAAACTACAAACATTGGCTAGCTGTGTCAGCCATGAGGTTTGAAAGAGAATGGCAGAAAATTGAAGGAAAAGGCAGTACATCAGCATCAGCAGGCCATCCCCAGTCAAAAGAATCCACTTCTGCACCTGTGGCTGTGGCAGAAGTGACCTCTCAGCCGTTAAAGACACCGGCAACCGGATCATCTGCACCAGACACAACAGTAACATTGGGTGAAGAAGAGGATTGGCTAACTCAGCTTGGGTTTGCTTCTCAAAAGGTCCCAGCAAAAAGTAAGCAAAGTGGAGGAACCGTGGAGAACCTTCAGTCGATGGTGCAGGATTATCTGAATGACTCAACAGAGGTCTTTGTTACTGCTGACCCATTGGCATATTGGCATGGGAAAAAAGAATTGTGACCAGAGATATCCAACCTGGCTGCAAACTACTTGTCTTGCCCACTCACAAGCGTGTCTTCTGAACGTGTTTTCAGTGCTGCTGGTGGCATTGTAACTTGCAAAAGGACCCGCCTCTCGCCCAAAAATGTGGAGAGGTTAACAATGATCAAGATGAATCAGCACCTCATACCATCAGATTACAAAGTACGAGAATACACGCCGGACGAAGACAAGGAGGACAGCAACTTAGATGAGGGAATTTCTTCTCTGTTAGGTGACCTACTCCCGCCTGAATTCGCAGAGTATGAGTACGAACTCTTATTCCCTGACACCGAGCCCTGAAAATGAGCCAATGAATCAATAACTTTCTTTTTCATCCTTATTCACTTTTATTCCGGTGTGTCTGTCTTTCTTTGTTTTGCACAGTTAATATAATTAAAACTTTAATGACCTAATCACAAAAACAAGCCCATCAACAGAACTGTCTTCACTTATTTGCTTATTGATTTGAAGGTGCCGCAATCTGCATTCCTCAGGTTCACAAGTTCACAAGAACATGCTCCTCTATTCTCCTCCTCCAGACTCCTATTTCCCTCAAAGCAGAGGGCTGGATTACGCCCAATGAAGAAAGACTCTGCACTTGTGGGGGTGTTCTACTTCTTTGAGGGTGAGTTGGCGGGTCTTGGGGCATTGCTGGGAAGGTCTAATACCGGATAAAACTGGTTTGGACAAAATCAGACTTGAAAACGTTTTTGCCTTTTTGCTCACTATCATGTTTTCTGGGGCCTATTTGGGGGGCTTCCTGGTGTTTGTGGGTGGGTTTCGGGGTCTGGGAGCACTGCTGGCACAGTCTAATGTTGATTGCATTTGTTTTCTAGGACATCCATGGTGGAAAAGTGGAGTCATGACCTAGCTGCACAGCGCGTTTGGATAGAAGACCGAAAAATATTGTAAGTATGAGATTTTCCATTTTTGCTTTTTGGCTGTTTGGGGGTGTTGTGCTTTTTTGCGGGTGGGTTGGCGGGTCTTGGGGCATTGCTGGGAAGGTCTAATACCGGATAAAACTGGTTTGGACAAAATCAGACTTGAAAACGTTCTTGCCTTTTTTCTCACTATCATGGTTTCGGGGGCCTGTTTGGGGGGCTTCCTGGTGTGTGTGGGTGGCTTTCGGGGTCTAGGAGCACTGCTGGGTAGGGATACTTTTGATTGCAAGAGGTTTGAAGCAAATCCATGGTGGCAGAAGGGAGTTAGGCCTAGCTGCAGAGCGCGCGCGGAGTGATTTTGGAAATTTCCCTGGAAATGACTGTCCCCATTTTTGTACTTTTGCTTTTTGGCTGTTTTGGGGTCTTCTACTTGTTTTCGCCTGGGTTGACGGCTCTGTGGCCATTGCTGGGAAGGTCTAATACCGGATAAAACTGGTTTGTACCAAATCCATGAGGAAAAAGTTTTAGCTTTTTTTGAAATTTCGCTCAATTTAGCATTTTTGGGGGCCTGTTTGGGGGGCTTCCTGGTGTTTGTGGGTGGGTTTCGGGGTCTGGGAGCACTGCTGGGTATGGATACTTTTGATTGCAAGAGGTTTGAAGCAAATCCATGGTGGCAGAGGGGAGTTAGGGCCTAGCTGCAGAGCGTGTGCGGAGTGATTTTGGAAATTGCCCTGGAAATGACTAAGACCCCATTTTTGTACTTTTGCTTTTTGGCTGTTTGGGGGTCTTCTACTTGTTTTCGCCTGGGTTGACGGCTCTGTGGCCATTGCTAGGAAGGTCTAATACCGGATAAAACTGGTTTGGACCAAATCGGAGGTGAAATTTTCTTTGCGTTTTTGCTGACGTGCTTGTCTTTGAGGTGCTCTTTAGGGGGTTTCCAGCTGTTTGTGGTTGGGTTTTGGGGTCTGGGAGCACTGCTGACACAGTCTAATTTTGATTGCATTTGCTTTTCAGGAAATCCATGGTGGAAAACGGGAGTTATGGCCTAGCTGCACAGCGCGTTTGGACAGAATTGAAAGAAGGCCGAAAATATTGTAAGTATGAGATTTTCCATTGGAGGCAGGATAAGAATTTAGATACAGTTTACAAGAAGATCAAAGATGATTTAGAAAAAATCGAATGAGGAACGCTAGGAAAAAATAGGTACTCTATATTAAAATTAAAACTTACCGGGGCCAGCAAAGGAGCCCTCGCCTGACCGATCCTGGCCTTGTTCAGCAGCAGCAGCAGCCTCCCCCCAATGCCCTCTTGCCCCTGGGGGGAGCTGATGTACAACATGAAAGAAAGAAAGACCAGAAAACATGGATGATATTCGTCAACCAAACCAAACACTTCAAAAGAACAATAACAAAATATTTTGGCGAAATAGCAAATGGACAAGTATTCCACGGGATACATTGACCTATCTCATGTGGTCTACTACGATATTAGTATTGCTTGATTTGCGGACCGTCGACTTGGAAAGTTATGTAACTCACTAAACAAACTACTAAAAAGGTTCGCCTAGGACTGGCAGGCAGCAGTCCGCAGCACGCGAAGTGACAGATAAAGTCCATCGTGATTGCAGATCAGCGACAACACTAAAAAGTTTCCTACTACATTAACCAGTCATTAAAATACTCAAACTATCAATCCACCACCACTATTTCTTCTTATTGCCAGGTGTACAAAGGAAGGACTGGACTTGAGTCTGTAGTGGCTGCTTTAGAAGCCCCTTGCGGCTCTTTTGCTCCATTGTTGCGTGACTTTTGTGATGCAGAACAAAAGAGGCGCCATGGTGCGGCGTATATTAACAACGTGACGCATATGGTAGATGCATCACGTTGTAAAGCCCTGCGCCATCAGGGGGCGTACCGGCGCAAGGGAGGGCGTTCCTGTGCAGGAACGCATCCTAAAAGTGGCTGAGGGAAATCCACAAGATTTCAATCAGTCACTTTGAGGACAATGATGCGTGACTCAAACCCTGCGCCTGCTTGAAGCAGACGTACGGCTTGACGCAGCATTGGGGAGATAGGGCACCCCAGAGCATTGCTGGACCTGCACCATCGTTGCGACGCAACTCCAGCAATGCGCCGCCTTTACGGCACAGATGCGTAATGCTTCGGTGACGTTTTGGGCCCATGGTGCGCTGCATTGTAATTACGGCGCACCATGGGTGGTGGTGGCGTGGCGCACAATTACTGGCACATCCCTGCTACTTTGCAGGGATGCGCCGGTAATTAAAAATCTGACCCTTAGTGTCTAGCATTACGCAGTTCTTTAAACTACACTCATGCATAATTTCACAGGCCAATGAAATGAACACAAAATCTAAAACAAATAAGCATAGTAGCAGCGCTACTGAGAAGAAGAGCAGTGCACCTGAAATGCACAGAAGATTTTGAAATATAATTTACCTACCATGTAATCAGCAGCATTATTGCTCTTGGTAAAAAACAAAAATTTGCAAGATAATAACACACAGAGCAGGAGAAAACAGAGTAGTAAAGAAATAGCTACTACTACTCACCAAGCCCGGGGATCTCGAGGCCGAGCAGGTCGAGCAGATCGTGTTCCGGGTCCAGGAGATCCGTCCAACGGTGGGTGGCCTGGTTGTAAGTGCGCCGGACCCGGGAGTGTTGGTACATGGCCCGGCACACCTTCTCCCACCGCTTCCGGCGCTCCTGGATCCCGTACCCGCTAGCGATCCTGCCGCCTGCAATGATGGTCCTGGGGAGGTGGAGCTGAACATAAAAAAACTAGTGTGGCCACCTCCTCCGCGCTGAAGATCTTCCGGGCTGTGACTGTCTCCCCCCTCAAACGCCCGCACGGGAGAAGGGCACGGGGTGCAGGACCCTTCCCCTTCTCAGGATGTTTCCCGGCTCCCTTTACCATGGTCTGGGCAGAAAGGAAGCTAAATAATAAAGAAGAAATAGAATAGGGAAGAAGAAAAGAAAAGAGTTTAAAAAAGTAGTTTAAAATTAACCAAAAGTAGCAGAAAACACAAAAATATAGAGCTAGAAAAATAGAGGGATAGATAATAAGTAAAATAGAAAAAAAAAACTTCAAACAAGCAAAGGATGGCAGAGATTCAGAGAGGATACAGAAAGCATGCCCAGAACCATAGCAATGAATGAGAATCAAGATGGCCGCGCCCGTTCACGACCGCGTGGGTAAGTTTGCGCGAGATTTTCCTGGCGATCACATGCGAAATTGTACTAGCGAGCCGCACACTTTGCGAGATTACACATCGCGCCCGGAAACGGAAATACGTCATGCAAACAAGATGGCCGCACCCGTGAACGACCGTGAGGGTAACTTTGCGCTGTTGCGCTACAAGCGGCTCGCTAAAATGCACAAAACCTTGCGAACTAACACGCCGCATAAAAACAAATCGCATATTCGCACGAATTTGTGGCTTCCGAATTCGATCTCGCGCAAATTCGCGCCCCGCGAATCCCGCGAAATTGCAGAAAAACGAGTTGTGCAAAACTGAAAGCACTCAGCAGGTGCAAAAGTTCAAACTCATCATTAGTAACCATTCCCTGTAGTGCTTCCTGAGGGGCCCCTCCAGAGTTCAGTTGCCTACTTGGAACTATTCTATGACCCTACTCTGACCCTGACAGCAGGCTCATAGAATAGCTACAAGTAGGCCACAAAGGTCCTGGAAAAAAAAATTGCACTGCAACAGAAAGCAAATTACAGATAAAGAAGCAGGTGCCAGACTGGAAGTTTAAATTCAGTGACACATTAATAAATCAACCCCAAATGAATTCATGTCAGTTGAAGCAGGGCAGGTGTGCTTGCTTTCCCCCCCCCATAATCTACAGTGATGTACCAGAGGGTGGCATGGGTGAACCAGAGGGTGGCAGTGGTGAAACAGAGGGTGCTGTGAACCTGTGATGATGAACCAGACGTAGAAACAACATAGTGGCGACAGTTGCGAGCTGACAAGTAAGTTCGCAATTGCGAACTAGTACAAAACCCTCGCGAACTGGCAGAAACCCTTGCGAACACAAAAAAAAAATCCGCAAATTCGCGAGAGTTTTCGGAATTTGCAGATTGCAAATTCACGAATACGCAAATTCGTGAACGCCAGATTCTCAAAATTCACCCATGCTTAGTGACTATATAGAACTGTTGGTGAATGAGTGGATGTGTATGTAGATTTTGGGATTACTCAATAGGTTCTTCTAACTGGAATTGGTATCTCAGTTTTTTTGAAAATTTTAGTTTCTATTTTTGATCGTGTGTACCAAAGGTTATATCACAGTAAGAGGAGGTCTGCCATAAGGATGAAGTAATCAGTGATGTCATCAGGGATGTCATTTGAGATATCATCAGTGATGTCATGAGTGATGTCACTGACCATTTCATGAGTGATGTAATATGTGATGTCATCAGCAGTGCATTGCGGGCGCGCAAGTTATAGTTAGCTGATCTAACTATAACGGAGAAATTTCAAGGGTTTTTATGAGAGAAATGTTCAGCTAACTATAACGTGTGAAACCTATGTTTTTTTCAATGCATTTGCATGGTTTTTTAAATGCTAATTCCTAACTATAACGTGTGTGAAACTAATGGTTTTTTCAGTGAATTTCATAGGTTTTGTAAATGATAATTTATAAATGTATTAATTATTATGTCTTTCTTTTTATACTAATTTCTTATATTTTTAATATAAATATTTATATTTATTTTATTTTTAAGATTATATTTCATATTTTTATTATAAAATAATAACAAAACTAAATGCAAAGTAATTTTTGGATGAATTATTGCTTGACGTCGGTTGCAAGTATAACACAGCTCCAGCAATTCTCTTGGGGCCCTATGCTCACAATGCTGTATCAATCCTTACACCTGCTTCAAGCATGTGCAAGGTTTTGATGCAGCATAAGCTCAAAAGTCACTGAATAAAATGTTATACATTTCACTCAGTCACTTTTAGGAGGCCTTGCTGCACCCCCTTCTGCACAAGAAACCCTCTTCTGGCGCAGTGCTTTACAATGTAATGCACCCTCCAGATGCGTCACATTGTTAATGCCACACACCATGGAACATAAGCACCACCGCTGTGTCACTAAGTGACACAACGGCTGTGTAAAAGAGGCACAAGTGGATTGTAAATATACCCCTAAGACATACAAATTCACCCAGGCACTTTCACCAGTAGCGCAAATTGAAACATAGACTTGTAACATATTTATGTACATATGATACATTCAAGTGCTTCGGACATACTGCAGTATACTATAGATAAACAACTTATAGATTTATGCTGTAGCAGTTCCTTTCATTTCTGCACTTTTACATTCTCCATACACTAGTAACATATTCATTCATTCATTTATGAACTACACATTCATTCTGACAAACTTTTACACACTAACATAGAAATATAGTTCTTTCTTTGACCAGTGAAGGTATATCTAAAAAGAACTGTTTTTTTTGTTTTGTATTTTTTTTGTGTTTTCTCAACAAATTCCAAGCGGAACAAAAGAATGAAAAAAAGAACAACTAATGTCGAGGACAGCAATGATCCTGCATCCTGCGTTTCATCAAGTCTATAGACTGTTCCCCATAACACAAAAGTTTATCTCAATAAATGCATAGAATTTTAACTTTAGCAAAGTCAGAATCAATATGTGGGTGTGGACTGCTTGCTGAAATGCTGCTGCCGCAGTTGATGTGCTTGGTGCAGCAGCAGGTGGGTTCTCCTGCAACCTCCGTCTTGCAGCTCGAGCAAAGTTCTTGGGGTGCAAATTCTTCACGTGTCGCACCATATTTGCTGTGCCAAAGGAGTATTTTTTACATGGATCACCCCTTGAAAGAGTTGTTTCGCAAATTTTACAAGTTACCTTTGGAGCATTAACCTTTTTTTGACCTTCTGGAAGAGTGAAAAACTTCCAAATTAGAGCTTCTTTCCTCTTCTTTGGAGGTTCTTCAGGAATGAAATCTCCCTCTGAAGAACTGCTGGAAGATGCCTCCATTGCTCTTATTATTGTGATCTTCCTTCTATTTGATAAGATTCTCAGAACAAATGCTTCTTCTTAGAAAGTCAAAGTCGAATAATTATAATGGGACAGAACTTTCAACAATCGCAATAGGTAAAGTTATGAACCAATCAAATCTCTACTTTTTAAGTCACATGGCTTTGCGTACGCTTATGATGCGCTTGCGCAACTCTTTCAATACGAGTATGCATGATGTTCTACAGCAGTTTGTGTAATTCTTTTTAAAAATAATATATGAATATTACAAGTATTAAAAAATTCATAGTTATCCCAAATGTCTGCCCTTAGTATGTACATTAAATACATACATGTAAACCAAGTAAAAACATTGCCCCCTTTCGCATACAGAACGCCGTACATGACGTCACACCGAAGCTTTAATGCGACGCGTAACGTTAAAACATATTCGTACTGTATGCGCGGGTACACGCTGAGTATGATAAGCAGTACAAACTATGGTGCGATCACCCTCTCAGTGACAAATCAGAGCTCAGGGCACGCTAAGAAGAATGATTAGAAGTGCTGACTCATTGCAAATCCGATTCTGGGCCTGCCTCTGCGTACATTATGACACCACCCATCTCTCTCTGTTGTTAATTGTTAGTGCACACACTCATACTTGCACATGCGCGGTGCACGCCCGCCCACACTACACACATGCCAACACCAAGCATGCTTGCTATCATTTAGCCTGGAAACCAATACATTAGCCAGGGCCATCATTCTTGCAGACCGTGAAAACGCTACCAATGACGGCCCTGGGCTTGGTTTGGTCAGCCCCCGCGGTTCCCATATAATGCGGGCACTGACGTGAGCACGCTCTCTTTTGCCTGCCTCTGCTGTGCTGACACATAGACTGTCGAAAACACCCCAGACTCAGCGAAACCACAGCCTTTCAAGACACGACAAAAGACGACAAAAACAAAGGTAAGAGAAGACGTCACAACAACAGCCTCCACTGTAAATTGTATATGCATAATACTATTTTTTTTCCTTCATATGGCTTTCCTACCCCTCAATGGTTTTAAATTGTACTTACATAATTGAAATATTTCTTTATAAGTCACGAGGTCCTATACACCTCTAATCTTAAAAATTGTGCGAGCATAAATTTCTGTGTCGTATTTCTGTACTACGCCACGTGCTTAGGCCTAATGTACTAATTGTGCGTCCATGATAGTATTTTTTTTTCTGCGTCACGAGGCCGTCCCAGGCCTCTATTAACTTATTGATCTTCCTTTGTTTGCTGGAGCTGCAACAGTCTTAACTACGGAATATTAAGAACCCACATTAAAATTCACTTTTGATAGTAGTTACGCAACTCCGTTTACGATGACTAATCAAAAGGTCCTTTTGTTTCCTTCAGCAAACATCGTTCAGAAGCAACTACGGCCTTTTGAGCGACAGGAATGGAATTCTCTCCAACTCATTGACTATACTTTGACATATAGAAGCAGAGTTCAAGTGGAGTGGTGAACTCCGGTGGCCGCACTCTTTATACAAGGTAAGCACAGCAGCCTAGATCTACAAAGCCTTCACAGGAATGCATTAGAAATAAGTCCCCATAACGGGCGTCAGTAACGCAGTAGGCACTTCCATATAGAAGCCACTTGAACGCAGCACTATAACCACTGAAATATACCAGGTACACTGCACTCATAAAACTATAGTGTTAGCTTTATTTGTGAAACGAGAGAGGGCCATATTATCAAGCCTGGGCGACAAAATTATCGCCACTTTATCGGCAGGAAAGTGGCGATAATGGGTTTGATAATATGCTCTATAGAATTTCAATTGAAGCTCATGCTAGATGTGAACGACATCAGACATGAGCTTCGATTGGAATTCCATAGAGCATATTATCAAACCCATTATCACCACTTTAGCAACACTTTCCTGCCGATAAAGTGGCAATAATTTTGTCACCCAGGCTTGTTATTATGGCCCAGAGAGCGTACTGTACAGTAGCTTCTGTTTAAATTCTATAATTACCTCCGAGCAGTGACAACAGATAGGTTACAACAGTCTGACAAACAGATCTACAACCTTATTACGCCACTTTTGAGTCACTTTTAACAAAACTTATTTTGACAGCAGCGCGCTGATTTACTTGCTGCTGTACTGCTCGTTTTTAACTATTTTAACTACTTGTATCATCGCACTCTCGTGCTGCCGACCTCTGGATCCAGGCGCTATCTCTTTTCCTCGCTTCGGGGCAATATCTAGTTTAGATTCTTACCTCGCACCATAATTGGATCTCACCCCGCATTTTGCGGGATTCAGGGCGCTTCAGGGCGCTCTAGGGCTCGTGGGAACATTGCATCGGGGCGATTTCGGCCGCCATCTTGTGTGAGGGAGGCAGGTGAGTGCCGATTAGCGGGCGCCATCTTGGTTGGGGGGCTAGTGCTTACACCGCAGGACTCCCGTGGCTTGAGAAGTGCTTAAAACTGGATCTCTCTCGCTGGCAGGTCAGAATTATTTTGACCGCAGCACGCTGATTTACTTGCTGCTGTACTGCTCGTTTTTAACTATTTTAATTACTTGTATCATCGCGCTCTCGCGCTGCCGACCTCTGGCTCCAGGCGCTATCTCTTTTCCTCGCTTCGGGGGCAATATCTAGTTTAGATTCTTACCTCGCACCATAATTGGATCTCACCCCGCATTTTGCGGGATTCAGGGCGCTTCAGGGCGTTCTAGAGCTCGTGGGGACATTGCGTAGCAGCAATTTCGGCCACCATCTTGGGTGAGGGAACCAGGTGAGTGCCGATTAGTGGGCGCCATCTTGGTTGTGGGGCTAGTGCTTACATCGCAGGACTCCCGCATGTACGGCTATATAAGATGCTTAACCATCAAGCGCGCAGCGCCGGCGCGCAGCGGTCGCACCGGTGGCGCGCCGGAGGTGCACCGGAGGTAAGCCCGTTTGGGCCCGTTCGCGCACTGGTCGCGAACAGCGCCGGCTACGCTGCCCCTCCTGACTCTACCCGCTTAGTATATTCTAGGGAGGAGCTCATGTGTTATGATCAGCGGCCCTCTCTGAATGGCAGGTTCGATATAAGCGGCATGGGGGCGCTGTCATGCGGCTTAATTAATGTGAGATCTCTCAATAAACGCCACCTGACAATATCCCTCCTCATAGAGATACATGAGTTAGATGTTCTCTTTATGACGGAGACGTGGACCAGGGTCGATAGCGAGGTGGAACTGGGGTTTGCCTGTCCACCGGGCTACAAAATCAAACACAACCCTCGAGTAGGGAGTGAAGGGGGTGGAGTTGATTTAATCTTCAGGGACTCCTTAGATCTTTCATTATTGGAGATCAAGGCTGTGTGGGGCTTTGAACTTATGGGTTTTTCCCTGAAAGGGCAAGGAGGTGTTGCATTCCGGGCTGTTGCGCTATAGGCCCCCCGGAAATGCCCCGTCAGCTCTACCTGAGCTGGTAGACTTCATTTACGATCTGTCTAATGCCCATGCGAGACTATTAATTCTGGGGGACTTTAACCTCTGGCCTAATGGGCCTCTGGACTCAGCGTTTAGAGACCTTTGCCAGGCCTGTGATAATATACATCTACAACAGCTGGTGCTCTCCCAGACGCATCTGAAGGGTGACACTCTTGATTTAGTCTTTGCAGCTAAGAATCAGGTCTCTATCAAGAATATCCTTCCTCAATGTTGGACTGACCATGCCTTGCTTCTTTTCTCTCTATCTCTCCCCGCCATCACGCGTAGGCATGATAAGATGGGAGTATTCAGTCTTACTAGACAGTGGTCCCAACTATGGAAGCAGTCTAGTCTTTCTTCTTTACTAACCGGTGGATTTATCTTGGGAGAAAGCGCGGATATGAGCTATTTACGCCTTACCGTGCTAATCACAGACACCTTGGATAAAGTGGCACCTTAACGGAAAGCAAGAGAAAGGTCCAAACTTGCCATGCCGTGGTACTCTGAAGATCTTCTTCATCAGAAGCTGCGGTGCAAGCAGGTGGAGAGGGCTTGGCGAAAGCACTATTTAGAGCCTGATAAAGCTTGCTATTAACAGGCCCTTTAGTGCTATAAAGCACAGATCAAATGTGCCAAAGCCAAGTTCCTCAAAGAGACATTGATGCAGGCCACAAATAAATCCCAAACCTTGTTTAAAATCGTCAAGGACTTGTCCCATCCGGCCAGTGTGGCCAAATGCATCCCTGCCTCTCAGTCTCTGTGTGACTCCTTGGCAGCGGCCTTTGAGACAAGATTGCCACTATTTTGAGTGGGCTCTCTGTTCCAGCTTCCCCTTGTCCCCAGTTCCAGATGGACACGGCTCCTTTATTTATCGCTGGGACCCCGGAGATTATGAAGGAACAAGTTCAGATTAACAGTTTTCCCCTCCCTCTCTATGAGGAGTTCTGCCAATTGGCAAATGGTGTATCTTCTGGATCTTCTATGGATCCTTTACCCCATAGATTGTGGAAGATGTTTCGAGAGGAACTGTTTCTGCCTCTGTTTTCCATCTGTTGTCAATCTCTCAACACGGCAACGGTCCCGGATAGTTGGAATCTTGCTGTGGTCTCTCACCTCCTGAAGAAGGCAACATTGGATCCCTCTTGCCTGGGCAATTATCGACCAATCTCGTTGCTTCCGTTCCCTATTAAGATCTTGGAAAGGTGGGTCACAAAACATCTGTCCAGCTTTTTGGAAATGCACTCCTGGCTGGACATGGCCCAGTTTGGCTTCAGGCCTGTCCACGTTACTGGATCTGCGTTAGTGGTCGTCCTGGACGATCTTCGTTCGCGGGTCGACCTAGGTCATGTAGCATTTTTAGTGCTGCTTGATATGTCGGCCGCGTTCGACACAGTCAACCACGATATTCTCATCAGCAGATTGGAAGAGGCCGGGGTGGCGGGTCTGGCCAGAGATTGACTGGTCTCCTATCTTCGGGATCGACACCAAGTAGTGACTATTCCGCCTTTTAAATCTGGCACAAAAAGAGAGGGGCAAGGGGTACCTCAGGGGTCGGCCATCAGTCGCATTTTATTCAACCTTTATCTCCTCCCTTTAGTTAAGCTGATTAAATCATTCGGTATCTCGGTCGTTAATTACGCCGATGATACTCAGCTTATCTTTTCACTGGAAGGTAAAGAGGCTGTGTCCCAGGAGATGTTTCATCACTGTATGACATCTACTGCGAACTGGCTGCGTACCAACTCCCTTCAGTTCAATGGCTCAAAAACGGAGGTGTTGCACTGCTCCCTGGATCGCATTTCTCGGCCTCTGCCGGTGGATTTTTGTCCTACCACCTTCCAGGGTACAGTTGCGGCAGCAAATTCCGCCTGCAACCTGGGTGTTACGATTGGATCTATAACAGAATTCAATTGTCCCTCGAGGAATCATTTGTTCTTAGTATAATGAATTATAACAATGTCACATCCGTGAACAATATTTGACTTTTTTTGCAGGAAATGGTCACTCAATATCAATAACCAGTTATATCAGAAACAGTTTTTTATTCTTGTATCAAAATATTTTTCTTTTTTATCAGGCAACATACACAAAACTGAAAGATAACGTTGATTACAGTCGTGTAGGATCACCATTCGCTAGAATCATGGATTTTCACAATACCATAATATGTGTCACAAAATCACAGTAATACATATATTTATATGCATCTTAATTAAAGTATCATATAAGCAAAAATGGGGATACAGTGTCGACGTTTCGGTCCTTCTACGGTCTAAATGATCCTTAGAACCATCATCAGGACGATGTAGTTGCTCATGTGTATATCTAATAAAAACAAACTAGACTTTAGGGATTTACCTGCATACTATGATCATGTTGCTTCACACAGCTAGACAACAAATAAACCAAACCAACCAGTGAGAGAGACATTCCAATATTTACACACCAAAGACCCAGTGAAAATTACCAAGTGAAAAACTTAAGATAATTAGATGAATGTCAAATGGACTAGATGTAGCGTGTGTTCACCTTATTAAAACAGCCGTAACGCACAAGATAAAACCGGGAACAACTACCACGGCTAAACTTCAGGAATGCAAATCTGTAATATATTATATAAAGAACAGATCAGTATAATGATCTAACAAGCAACCTGAGAGTATCTCAATCTCCTAATTCCCGAGGGCATTTACTTCTATAAATCACAAATCAATAGTGACCTGTTGAAGACAAAAAGGAAAAAACGAACCTTTGTAATGCCCGAGTTTGCTATACCAACGGATCAATTAATGTACACAAAACACCGTGAATCAACAGCCCATAGTGTTTTGAAGAAGATGTACTCACTGCGTGTAACTACAGGTTGGCGTTTTACCTGAATAAAGAAGTGAGAGATCACTATTTAGTCTGGTCGCCTAGTGAGCTAAAGCAGTATTTTTCTAGCGTTTTTTAATCAACTTACTTTTGTGTAGTCGGCTTGGTGCGTCTATCAGATCACTCCATAGGCTCAGCTCGCATGAGACCGAGTGGTCCAAATTATGGCGGCGCCATATTTAAAAAACGGATGTTTACGTCCTCTATTGCATGACGTCATGAAGGTGGTGACTGTGGTGGCCATATTGTAGTAGAGCATTATCCATTATATTCTAGCGCAAACCAGTTGTTTAGGGAATTAGAATCTCATAAGGAGTGTTACATATTATTGCATAATAATATGCAAACGCCGGGAATTATGTATACCACAATTAATTTTCAAAAACTTTTTATATATACAGCAATAGACACCATCAGTGGAGCCCCACCATAGCGCTACAATTCACCATAAAACCGAGGTCAAATATAAAGGTTTTAAGCATAAAGGTTTCAGAAAACATGCATTACAGCCAGCTGATGATCCTGTGTAATTCTCAGGGGTATCATACTAGACAGACGAGGTACTCAATGTTTTATTACAGAAACTGTACTATCACTACAGAAAGGTTGCCAAAGTGTGCCATTCAATTAGGGAATTCAGTCCCTTCTCCACCGTTCTGCATGTCCAGATAAATTTGTTCTCCCTCTGTGTGAGCAAACGATCTACATTGGTACATCTCCTACTACTCTTTACAACATCTATAACAAACCATTTAATTTGTGTAGGAGAGTGTGAGAAAGCTTGATAATGTTCGACCAATGGTGCAGTCTGTACATTACATCGAATACGAGATTGATGCTGCAAAATTCGTTTTTTCACTGCTTGGGTCGTTTTACCAATGTAGGTTAAATCACATGGGCATTGTACACAGTAGATGACATTTTTTGTTAAACAATTTGAATGGTCACGTAGCACAATTTCTTTTCCATTAAGATTACATGTCTTAACAGTCATAGTGGTAGCACAAGCTATACAATTTCCACATGCAAAGTGGCCCACAACAGGTGGCAATCCCCATAGGTTCTGTATTGTGGTGGGCATAGGATCTTTATATGCTCTTACCAAACAGTCTCTTAAATTCCTTCCTCTTTTGAACGCAAAACGAGGTATTGGCAGGAGTGGCTCCACTTTCTTTATCAAATGCCAATTGTGTTTTATTATTTTTACTATGGCGTTTGACTCAGTGCCAAATGTAGTTACGCATGTGATGGGTTGTGCAGCCTGTGACCTTCCACTATCATCTCTTTATTTGTGCAGTAATGACTCTCTGTCATAATACCACGCACGTTTCATTGCATGTTTTGTTAGCCTATATGGATATGATCTTGTGACAAGTTTTGTCAACAATATCTTCGCCTCTTTAAAATAATCCTCCCTCCTGGTACAATTCCGTCGTAACCTCAGGAATTGTCCAAAAGGGAGGTCATCTCGCAGGTTTCTGGGGTGATAACTGCTATACTTCAATAATGTATTCCGGGGAAGTTGGCTTTTTGTAGAGACTCATTGAAAGAAGGCCTGAAACATCTGTGATTCTTAGATCCAGAAAGCTGATTGAGTGTGAATCACTTTCCAGTGTAAATTGTAGGTGTTCGTTCTGTTCATTTAACCAAGTATGAAAATTGTTTAATTCTGTTTGTGAACCTTCCCATACAACACACACATCATCTATATACCTTAGGTACTCAGTCAGATGAGAACTGAAAGGATTGTTATTGTAAATTACATTGTCTTCGAAGGCAGCCACATACAAGTTTGCTATGTCCGGTGCAAAAATTGCGCCCATGGCCACGCCTTTTAATTGTATATAGAAGTCATTATTAAACAGGAAGTAGTTTTCTTCCAGTGCTATTTGTGCGCAAGACACAATAAAGCTAGTTGGAACCTTCTTCAATTACCCTTAGAGCTTGATCTTGCGGAATGCTTGTATACAAGCTCTCTATGTCCATTGTGGCTAAGATGTTGTATTCTGGATTAAACACTCTCCCTTCCAGTTTATTGATTACTTCCCTGCTATCCTGGGTATAAGAACGTGTTTGTGCAACAAAGGGTTTTATTAAAAAATCCACATATTCTGCTAAAGGCTGAAGTATAGACTGACACCCGGCCACAATTGGCCTTCCTGGAGGTTTTATACTACACTTATGGATTTTTGGCAAGATGTAAAATGCCGGAATGGTGTAATCCTTTTTGTTTAAATACTCAAATTCTTTTTTGTTGAGCCATAATCCTTCTAGCCCAACCATTGTAAGAGTGAGAATGTCCTTACGGATTCTTGATGTAGGATCACTCAGATGTTTTTTGTAATGTGAAGTATTCTGTAATTGTCTTAACACTTCGCAGTCTAATTGGATCTAATCTGCAACTGAATGTTTTTGTAAATCAAACCATCGCCACTTGTATGATGCTGCTTCGCAATCTGCGTAAAATTCTCCCTATGCTCCCGGCCCAAGCTAGAACGGAAGTTGTGCGCAGTATTATCCTTAGTAAGTTGGACTATTGCAACGCACTGCTTTTGGGTGCCCCTGGGACTCTGATCAGTAAACTGCAGCATATTTAGAATATGGCCGCTAAACTGGCACTTTCTCGTCTGCGCTCGTCCTCTTCATCCCTGGCACTTAAGGACCCCCATTGGTTACCTGTTTACCAGCACATCTGTTTTAAATCGCTGTGTATAGTTTTTAAGGCCCTCCATGATCAGGGCCCTGTCCCGCTACAAAAGCTTTTCTCCTGGTACTCGACCTCTAGAACCCTTCACTCCTCATCTGCTTATTTGGCCACAGTCCCTAAGATCTGGAGGATACGGATGGGAGGCCGTTCCTTCGGATACACTGCGGCCAAACTCTGGAATTCCCTGCCAGTGACTCTAAGGAGCATGGGGGAATTCTGCGTATTTAAAAAAGGTTTGAAGTCTCATCTGTTCCCCAGGGCAGTGTAGTGAGGCATCTGTGTTGGTCTGGATAAGTCAAAGCGCCAGGATACCCTTTGGGTGACAGTTTTGCGCTATACAAGTACGCAATACATACAATACATACATACATGGTTAAAGTGATGCAAGGAAAAAATCTCAACTCCTGACTCTGCGACAGAGTTTTAATGTTGTTTTCTAACCCTGAGCGGAGTTCGCGGAGTGGGGCTTCGCGGAGCTACGCGAAGTGGGCAAGAAACTACGCCCACCTCCGCACTCCGCGTAGCCCCACTCCGCAAAACCACTGGCCGCCAGCCCCGCCACCCGCCTCCCTCCCGCCCTCCCTAAATACTTTAAAATAAAGGAATGCAATAATTTTAAAAGCACTTACCTTGCCGCCGCTGCCCGCCGCGTCCCCGGGGCTCGCTATCTTCCGTCTTCTTCAATAATGCACATGCGCGGGCGGCCGCGCATGCGCATTTTCTCGTGAAAATGCGCATGCGCGGCCGCCCGCGCATGCGCATTACTGAAAAAGACCGAAGACGGAAGATAACGAGCCCCGGGGAACGCGGCGGCCAGCGGCGGCAAGGTAAGTGCTTTTAAAATTATTGCATTCCTTTATTTTAAAGTATTTAGGGAGGGCGGGAGGGAGGCGGGTGGCGGCCAGCTACGCTCCGTCTGCGGAGCGTGCGTAGTGCCGCCTGGCTCCGCCAGCTCCGCAAAATGCGGAGTAGGCGGCACTGCGCACACTCCGCAGACGGAGCGTAGCTGGCCGCCCACCGTTATTGTTTTCTCTCTCTCTCACTCTCTGTGACATCATTTCTCTTTCTCTCTTCAACTTAGACACTGCTGTCCGCTTAAGCATGTAGAAGAATTGTTGAAATCAAGTTGTCAATCCAACTGCCTGAAGTGTTTGGCAGCAAGGTTTATACAACAGTAAGCACAGAGGCCTAGATATACAAATCCTTCATAGGAATGCATTAGAAATAATTCAACATAATGGGCGTTAGTAACGCAGTAGGCACTTCCCTATAGACACCACTTAAATGCGGCACTATAACAAATAAAATGTACCAGGTACACTGCACTCCTAAAACTGCAGTGTAACTTTTATTTATGAAAGGAGAGAGGACCATATTATCAAACCTTGGCAACAAAATTATCGCCACTTTATCGGCACCAAACTGCCGCTAAAGTGGCCATAATAGGTTTGATAATATGCTCTATAGAATTCCAATCAACGCTCATGTTAGATGTGAAGGACATCTAACATGAGCTTCGAGTGGGATTCCACAGAGCATATTATCAAACCCATTATCGCCACTTTAGGGACAATTTCCTGCCGATAAAGTGGCAATAATTTTGTCGCACAGGCTTGATAATATGGCCCAGAGTTTTAATGTTTTCTCTCTCTCTCACTCTCTGTGACATCATTTCTCTTTCTCTCTTAAACGTAGACACTGCTGTCTGCTTGGACGTGTAGAAGAATTGTTGAACTTAAGTTTTGAAGCCTACTTTCTAATTTGTTTGACTGCAAGGTTTATACAACGGTAAGCACAGAGGCCTAGATCCACAAATGCTTCATAGGAAGGCATTAGAAATAATTCGGCATAACGGACGTTAGTAACGCAGTAGGCACTTCCATATAGACACCACTTGAACGCGGCACTATAACAAGTAAAATGTACCAGACACACTGCACTCGTAAAACTGTAGTGTTAGCTTTATTTGTGAAACCAGAGAGGGCCATATTATCAAGCCTTAGCGACAACATTATCGCCACTTTATCGGCAGCAAACTGCCACTAAAGTGGCTGTAATGGGTTTGATCTATAATTACCTCCGAGCAATAACAACAGATAGGTTACAACAGTCTGACAAACAGATCCACAACCTTATTACGCCACTTTTGTGTCTTTTTTAACATGAGTAAAGAGGTTCAAGGAAAAAATCTCAACTCCAGACTCTGCGACACAGTTTTAATGTTGTTTTCTCTCTCTTTCTCTCTCTCACTCTCTGTGACATCATTTCCCTTTCTCTCTTAAACTTAGACACTGCTGTCTTTGATGTGTAGATGTGTAGAAGAATTGTTCCGAATAAGTTGTGACACCAACAGTCTGAAATGTTTACCCGCTAGGTTTATACAACAGTAAGCACAAAGGCCTAGATCTACAAAGCCTTCACAGGAATGCATTAGAAATAAGTCCCCATAACGGGCATCAGTAACGCACTAGGCAATTCCATATAGACACCACTTGAATGCAGCACTATATCAGAACTGGAATGTACGAGTCACACTGCACACGTAAAACCGTAGAGTTGCCAAAACTTTTGGGGCATAGTATCAAGAATGGCGATAAAACTATAGCCGTTTCAGCGGCAAGAAACTGCCGCTAAAGCAGCGATAACGAGCTTGATAATATGCGCTTGTAAATTCCCATAGTAGCCCAGGTTAACACCAGAACCTGCACTGCTATGGGAAATCACAACAGCATATTATCAAGCCCATCATCGCCGCTTTAGCTGCAGTTTCCAGCCGCTGAAACAGCGATAATTTTATCACCGTTCTTGATAATATGCCCCGTAATGCTTCAGCTCATTTACTCACATCTACATAATTCTAAACTCTAATTTTCTTTTGCAGATTAACAATTGGACACCTTTTGGAATCCATTTCACAATTTGTTTATAACATTGTTTAAGTTATTTTTCCAGTTCTAATATAGTTATAATTAAGTTTCATTTATATTTATTGTTCACTAAAAGTTAATTAAAAAAACTACATACTTATTTTATTTTGTAGGGGAGGGGTATGACGGCCCACAATAAAAATAATGTTGAAATACTATAGTAAGATAGTCAAGACTAGGATTGAAAACTACTGAGTTCTACTAAAATGGCCGTGGACGAAGTACGTAATCAACGTTTGGCTCCTCGGCACTACCTTTCAAATAAATATATAAAAAATATAACTATTAATACTGTACAAAAGGACAGCAGCGGATGACAAGCGAACCGGGAAAAGAAAGCGACAGATTTACTAACTGATATAAAGAAAGGTTTGCTTGTTAAACTTGAAGAAAAAGAAAACGTGGGCTACGAAACGACGCTGAGCATGCAAAGCCAGTACAACTGCTACACCAAAAAAAAGGAAAGCTTTTCATACTATCATAGAAATGAAGGAGCATATTATCAACAAAAGGCGATACATCATCGCCGCTTTTATCGACAGGAAACTGCAGATAAAGCGGCGATAATGTGTTTGATAATAGGCCCTTGTAACTTCCCATAGCAGCCCAGGTTCTGGTGTTAACCTCGGCTCCTATCGTTATTTACAAGGGCATATTATCAAGCCCATTATCGCTGCTTTATCAGTAGTTTCCTGCCGATAAAAGCAACGATAATGTATCGCCTTATGTTGATAATATGGCTCATTCCTCATTTTTTGACCAGTAAACTTAGGTGCATATTATCAAGGGCCGGTGTTACAATTATCGCCATTTTATTGGCAGGAAACTATTGATAAACGGTGATAATGATCTTCATAATACGGCCTTGTTTTTTTCCACAGAATATGACGATTAATACTGTACAAAACTACAGCAGCGGATGACACACACGAACCGGAAAAAGAAAGCGACAATTTTGCTAACTGATATAAAGAAAGGTTTGCCTGTTGAACTTGAAGAAAAAAAAAAGGTGGGCTTCGAAATGACGCTGAGCATGCGAAGAGAGTACTACTGCTACACCAACAAAAAAGGAAAGCTTTACATATTATCATAGAAATGAATGAGCATGTCATCAACAAAAGGCAATACATTATCACCGCTTTTATCGACAGGAAATTGCTGATAAAGCGGCGATAATGGACTTGATAATAGGCCCTTGTAACTTCCCATAGCAGCCCAGGTTCTGGTGTTAACCTGGGCTCCTATGGTTATTCACAAGGGCATATTATCAAGCCCATTATCGCTGCTTTATCGGCAGTTTCCTGCCGATAAAAGCAACAATAATGTATCGCCTTATGTTGATAATATGGCTCATTGCTCTTTTTTTGACCAGTAAACTTAGGTGCATATTATAAAGGGCCAGTGTTACAATTATCGCCATTTTATTGGCAAGAAACTTCCGATAAAACAGCGATAATGACCATGAAAATACGGCCTTGTTTTTCCTATTGAAGCCCATGTTAACACCAGAACATAGGCTTCTATGGCAATTAACAAGGACTTATTATCAAGCCCACCCTCCCAACATTATTAAAAAACCATAGGCCCTTGTAAATTCCCATAGCTTCCCAAGTTCTGATGTTAACCTGGGCTGCTATGGTTATTCACAAGATCATATTATCAAGCCCATTATCGCCGCTTTATCTGCAGTTTCCTGCCAATAAAAGCGACGATAATGTATCGCCTTTTGTTGATAATATGGTCCATTGCTCTTTTTTTTTTAGCAGTAAACTTAGGTCCATATCATCAAGAACCACTATTAAAATTATCGCTGTTTTATCGGCAGGAAAGTGCCGATAAAACGGCGATAATGAGCTTCATAATACAACCTTGTTATTTCCCTTAGAAGCCCATGTTAACACCAGAACATAGGCTTCTATGGGAATTTACAAGGACGTATTATCAAGCCCACCCTCCCAACATTAATAAAAAACTCCAGACAATGCAGGTACCCGGAGCTGGAAGGTTATTTTACATATCACTGCCACAGAAATGTGGCGTTCCCCGCGACGTGTACGGGGAGAGAGAGAGAGAGAGCTCAAAACATATTTGTTTTTTTTAAAAGACCTGAGGGGTGCCGCTCACCGAGACTGCGGGGAGTACGACCGTAACCCCCTCCGCATACTTCAAAATAAAACCAGAGGAGTTCCATTCCCCAGTGCTCAGGGCACCTTACAAGCCCCCATTATGCAGCAAAAATTGGCCCCGTAATTCCCCCCCCCGGGAGCTAATGAACAAAACAGACCTCTATTTTTTTTTCACCTTTTCCACCGCGTACAACTACTGCACGAGTATCCTGCCATTTTTAATTTTTTAATAAAAAATGAGCTTAAAGATCCATGTACCACCCCCTGACCAAGACTATAGGCTCAGAATGTTTCTACCCTGCCCCATTTCCTTATTTCTCAACTTTGTTTTACTGTTCTCTTCTGACTCTTCTCTCCTGACAAACAACATGGCTGCAAACACTTCCTGGTTTGGAGTATTAACAGCCAATCAGCATGCAGCTCCTGCTCGTAATTGTACATATTTCCATACGCATACGCCGCGATTTTTCTTTAAAAAATAAAATAAAAAAATAGAGCCTAAACATCCATGTATGACCCCCTGAGCAAGCCTATAGGGTCAGAATGTCTCTACCCTACCCCCTTCCCTTATTTCTCAACTTTGTTTTACTGTTTTCTTGTGACTCGGTTCTAGTGAGGCACAAGATGGCCACCAACACTTCCTGGTTTCGAGTGTTGACGGACAGTTCACAGCCAATCAGCATGCAGCTCGCGCTCGTAATTGAACAGATTTCAGTACACGTGCTGAACTCCGTCTCTAGATATTGCTAGGATTTTACTTCCAATTTTCTCAGAAACTAATGAACGGATTTACACCATTTAACAAAAAGCACAATCTGCGAACAGAACTCGACCTCTCTGCCAAATTTCGTGTAATTCCGTTCAGCCGTTTGGGCTGTAGCCCTGGCTAAAGGTCCCCATGAAAAATTGCATTGGGAAAACATGTTTTGGGACCCCCCTTTTTTCTCAGCCCCCGCTTGACGAATCACTCCCAAACTTTCAGGGAAAGAGCGGCACCGAACAGTCCATTTTCTTGAAGAAATTCACAAACATTCGTCCACCAGCGCCATAGTTATTCCAAATAGAATGTTGTGGATTTCCAATGGAAACTAGGTCCTAACTATAAGTACCTACTGGCGACAGCAAGTAGGTAATATGTATATGTCATGGTAAGTGATGTCACTGACCATGTCATGAATGATGTAATATGTGACATCATCAGCATTGGATTGCGGATGCGCAAAATATATAGTTAGTGCAACTAACTATATGTGGAATTTCATTGGTTTTATATCAATAAAATGGCCAGCTAACTATATAGGAGGAATTTCAATGGTTTTTTATATGTTAATTCCTAACTATATAAGGCCTAAAACCTATGGTTTTTTCAGTGAATTTCCAAGATTTTTTAAAGGCTAATTCCTAACTATATATAGTCTATAACCTATGGTATGGTTTTTTCAGTGAATTTCATTGGTTTTTTAAAAGCTAATATATATATATATATATATATATATATATATATATATATATATCCGCTCCACTCGCACCAGCCTGTCGCACTCAAAGGCGGGTGCCTGCCAGACGGGGGTGCACCCGACGTCAATGTCTGCTCCAGCAATCCCTCCCCGCAATCCTCGGGAAACAGGAGGCAGCACTCCAAAGATAGGTTACACAAAGTTCTTTTAATCTCTCACAAAGCGCTTTCGGCACTCGGCCTTCGTCAGTAATGAGACGCTGGCAACAAACATCAGCTTGCATTTAAACACCCGCGTTGCACGGGTAGTAAACATAAAGATAGGACTACCTTCACAAATCAAAATTGAAAAAGTGGCGGTCTTAGAGTGGTTGTAGTCGCAATGTGTTAATCGCTTATGCTACCAATAATTCACAAGTGTATATCCAATTATTGAAAAAGCACACTAATGCCATTATCAACACACAATGCGACTGTATAACTTTGGTCCCATCCTTTGATCACATTCAGAAAAGCAAGAGCACTAAAGGACTATTTGGTCCACAGTCACCATGATGAACTGAAACCCAAACCTAAAATTGAACCTATGAAAGGTTTCTTTCCCTGCGGACGATGCAAGGCGTGCAAGGGAAGTAAACGTGTAACTCAGTACAGCATTCCAGGTGTAAAGGAGCCTAAGAGAATTCTAAAATTCCTCACATGTACCACGCCTTACGTGGTGTACTGTCTAACATGTCCTTGTGGCAGAAGGTATGTGGGCAGTACAACCAATCCGGTGAAACTAAGGATATTAGAACACCAGAGAGCGATCCAGAATGCAGATGTCAGTTATCCTGTTGCGAGACATTTTGATAAAGAGCATGCACGCAACAGAGAATTGCTCACTTTCTTCTGCTTAGACTCTGTCCCTGTGAGTGTTAGGGGTGGTGACAGACTCTTAAAGTTAAGGCGGTTGGAATCACGATATATTATAGACTTGTTAAGTAAAATGCCTACTGGACTGAACATGCATGAGGATCTAGCTGTACACCTAGGATGATTTGACTTGAATTGACAGTAACATTGTTTCATGTTCTCTAATTGTTTTCAACCAGAACGATGAATGAATTTCTAATGATTTTTTTCCATGAGGGCTGTGATACGTTGCAGACATTATGATTGATTTATGCCCATCCAGGGCTTTATAACATGAAGAGGAAAGTGGGACTATGAGTTTTGTGTTAATATTGTGACCATATGGCGTTTGGGATCAATTTCGATCTCCATATTATTCTAACACTGTTACATTTGTATGATATAATTGCATATTGCACCCACTCTGAATTGGCAGACGCCGTCTGAATTGTACTTGCCCATCCAGGGCGTGATTCTATGACCAAAGTTATACAGTCGCATTGTGTGTTGATAATGGCCTTAGTGTGCTTTTTCAATAATTGGATATACACTTGTGTGTTATTGGTAGCATAAGCGATTAACACATTGCGACTACAACCACTCTAAGATGGCGACCGCCACTTTTTCAATTTTGATTTGTGAAGGTAGTCCTATCTTTATGTTTACTACCCGTGCAACGCGGGTGTTTAAATGCAAGCTGATGTTTGTTGCCAGCGTCTCATTACTGACGAAGGCCGAGTGCCGAAAGCGCTTTGTGAGAGATTAAAAGAACTTTGTGTAACCTATCTTTGGAGTGCTGCCTCCTGTTTCCCGAGGATTGCGGGGAGGGATTGCTGGAGCAGATATATATATGCTGCTGCTGATGACGTCACATATTACATCACTCATGACATGGTCAGTGACATCACTCATGACATCACTGATGACACCATCCAGTGAATGTGTGTCTTTCTGAAAAATAAATATGTTTTATATATGTATATGAAAAAGGACGATGGAAGAATAAATGTTTAAGTAAGTGTCTAAATGGATGTTTTTAAAAAAAAAATGATTGGTTAACTGGCTTATTAAGTGTATCTTAGTGAATACATATATTAGCGAGTAAAGTTAAAATATTTAAATATATGTATCAATGTTTCACTTTGTGTATAAGTGGCTGCATGGGTTGGTGACTGACTCACTGTTTGTATGTGTTTTGAATTCAGCATATGTGCAGGACTGTATGGGTGGATGAGTGTATATATGTGTGTGTTAGTGAGTGAATGGCTGTCTCACTAGTGTCTTTATCAGTAACAAGATATGTTTTAATCTAGTATATGTGAGTATTGATGTATATAAGTCAGTATATGTGAGAGTGAGAGATTGTAAGAGTTCCTGTTTAAATAAGTATATGTTTCTATAAGTGATTGTTTAAGAGAGGAAGTATGTGTAAGTTTCCTTAGAAGTAAGGTGGTAGTGTGTGTAAAGTTGTATATGCAAATACATGGATGTTCAATACTTTATGTGCATGTGTGAGTAACTTTTGGATGACTGTCAGTGTGTAACAGGATGTATAGGTGTATCACTACATATGATGAGTGAGTATATGTATGAGTGACTACATAGAAATGTTGGTGAATGAGTAGATGTGTATATAGGTGGAATTACTGAATTGGTTGTTGTAACTGGTATGTGTATCTCCATTTTTTTGAAAATGTTAGTTTCTATTTTTGAATATGTGTTTCAAGGGCTACATTACACTAAAAGGAGGTATGTCACTCTGTCACAAAGATGGTGTCATCAGTGATGTCATGAGTGATGTCACTGACCATGTCATGAGTGATGTAATATGTGACGTCATCAGCAGTGCATTGCAGGCGCGCTAGTTATAGTGAGTCCAACTAACTATAACGTGGAATTTCAATGGTTTTATGTCAGTAAAATTTCCAGTTAACTATAACTGGTGTGAAACCTATGTTTTTTTCAGTGAATTTAATAGGTTTTTTAAATGCTAATTCCTAACTATAACTGGTGTGAAACCTATGCTTTTTTCATTGAATTTCATAGGTTTTTTAATGCTAATTCCTTTCTATATCGAGTTTGTAACCTACGATTTTTTTTTAATATGCTGTTTTGTGTGAGTATTAATTAGTATTATTTTTTTTAATAATAATACAAATATATATATTTTTTTACTAGTTTTTCTTGGGGCGCTCTGGGTCCGCGCACCGGTAAGCTCTCCGGAGAGCGCACCCAGAGCGCTACTTGCGTTCGTGTAAAAAAAATATGGATGAAAATTAAATAATAACGCAAGACATTTAGTACCATACATATAAAAGCAGTTATTTTGAATAAGGAAATGAAAATATTTTAGCATTTCCGTGAAACTATCAAAACGTCACTTCGGTGCGCCGCGTAAGCGCCCCCAGAAGCGCCTACGTTCACGCCGCGTATGCGCCCCCGGAAGCGCCTAGGTTCGCGCCGCGTATGCGCCCCCGGAAGCGCTCCGGTGCGCGCAGCGTCAGCGCGTCAAGTCATGTGACCTTAAAATAACACTTTTCATTGGTTGCTAACAGTTTTTTTTACAATGAATGAAATCCCCACCCATTTCCTTCACTTCTTCTTTCACTTTTGTGACTGAAAGACCTGCCTTTTTTCTCTTCGATGTTGCTTGGCTAATCATGGCTGCCAGACCATCCAGCAGTGAAGATGAGCCTGAACTCATCGATGAAGAGCCTCCTCAGCCAAAGGTGTAAGAGCATTTCATCTGGAAAATTTTTTCCATACCAGATGACCAGAAAAAGGTGAATGCTCCAAAAGTGGAGTTCAGGATCTGCCATACAGTCCTGTCACGGGGTGACCCCAAAAAAAATATTCTTTTGGGAACTCCACAATGCTTCGCCATGTGGAGAGGAAGCACCCCCAGAATTTTGCCCGGGAAAGTGTCAGGGCTCTGGCACAAGAGGTTCCCAGTGATGGGGCCTCCACATCCACCGGAGGAGCAACTACTTCTGTGAGGGGGCGATCGCAGGAGCTGGTTCCAAACATTCAGCCTGCATTCAACAAAGGTGTCCTGAAATGCAGATACTGCGATCAACTACTTACTTACTTTTGGGGAGCAAAGTGTCCTGCTCATGGTTCGAGCATTGGAGAGCCATCGCTGCCATTCCCAGCCCTAATTTTTTTTGATTTATTTGCTCCTGTTGAGCAGTTTCCATTCCCTGTTTTTGTTTCTGTTCTAAAAAAAGAAAAAAGAAGAAAAAAAAAGTTCTTTTCAGAACTACCTCCGAATCTCATCAAAGAGCTATATTCTTAAAAAAATGAAAAAGAGTAAGTGAAGTGGAGTGCATTGATAATGGAAAGGAAAATGAGTAAGAAAGAACAGAAAGGTATGAGAGGAGAAAGGAAGTGAAGTAGGGGGACTGAAAGAAGGTGAGTGTTGGGAAGGAAAGTAAGAAGGAGAGTGAACATGGGGAATGTGGATATTCAAAGAAAATGTTGAAAAGGAATGCGGGTGTGGAAGGGTAAGAAAAGATGCATTGCTGGAGTTGCATCATTTTTGTGACACACTCCAGCAATGCATCACTTTTGCGCTTACAGATACGTCTGAAATACTGACGTATCTGTATGTATGCAAAAGGGACGTGTTGACGCAAGAAAGGGTCATAGAGGTGACGCAGTGAAATCTATGAGATATCACTGTGTCACTTTTATGACGCTGTTGCATCCAAATCTTGCTCCTGTTTCACAGCAGGCGTAAGACTGATGCAAGCCCTCTCACATGGGGCCTGGCCCCATGTGAAAGGATGCATTGCTGGAGTTGCATCATTTTTGTGACACACTCCAGCAATGCATCACTTTTGCGCTTACAGATACGTCCGAAATACTGACGTATCTGTAAGTACTTATGACATAATACGTCATGTATTTAATATGACGCATGACTAGAAGACTGAAGGACTCATTTATGAGGCCATGCGTCACTTTAACGCCACCGGTGCGTCACTTTTTGTGACGCACCAGTGCTGTAAAAAATGCACCTTATTCAGTCATATTTACAAAGTGACGCATCTAGGTAGATGCGTCACTTTGTAAGCCCCTGCGCCACATTATACCTACGTCAGGTGTAATGTATGCAAAAGGGGCGTATTGACGCAAGAAAGGGTCACAGAGGTGACGCAGTGAATAAACTGGGTTTTCCCCATGCTACTCTCCCCGGTCTGCTCCCCGGTGCACGTACCGGGCGCTCCCCCCGAGCAAATCGAAATTTGTTTTTTTTTTTGCCGCGCGGGGCCCTTTTATAGCCTCCACATCAAACCTAGGGGGTCAGGGGGGTCTACCCTGCCCCCTTATGGTAATTTCCCCCTTTGTTTTTGCCACCTCTTGTGTCTCGAACCTACCGAGACACAAGATGGCGGCCGCTCCGGACTGTTTCGAATGTTTACAGACACCCGAGAGCCAATCAGCTTTCCGTGCGCAAGTCGCGTAGCGCGGCCGGTGCGCTCCCTGGTGCGCGCCTATAGATATATATATTTTTTTGAACCTAAATTACTCAAAAACCACTGGAGCACATATCTTGAGACATAGTAAAGGCACATCGGGCTACCAGTCCCTACAATTTTGCCAAGTTTGGTGCAAAATTCATTTCATACAATCTCAACAGTGTAAATTTTTTTTAATCCAGCCGGATAAAAAACCACTATTAAAAATATATATGAAAGATTTGTAAAATTGCTTATAAATATAATACCATCAGTGTTTCTTAACATTCAGAAAGAGAAGTTTTGTTTCTGGCATGTTCTACAGATATTCTTCAATGCTTGTATATGCTATGAGAAACGAATATTAGCATCTCTTGATTTCTACAGTGGTCTATGATGTTCTCAGTTATAGTTATCTGCCGTATCATGGTGGAGGATAGCTCTCAGATGTTGTAATATCCTGACGTGCACCTGTAGTCTTGTGCTTCCCACATATCTCAGACCATTGGGGCACGTCAGGACATATACGGCAAATTCTGTTTTGCAGTTATAACTGCCCTTAATGGCCACTGGAGATGCATCAAATGGAGTCGTGTATGATGTTTTATTGCACCCAAACTTACACGCTCGGCATGATGTACATCGTTTGAACCCCCTAGTCGGCTGAAACCATGAAATAGTCTTTCTTGTTTCTGGGGAGTTTTTGCCTAAATCATTGCCCATTGATATACCTTTTCTGAAAGTTATGGAAGGACAAGAAGATAAACGTTCTTGTAAAATAGTGTCTGTCAGGACAATGGGCCAATGCTTCTGTACAATAGTTTTAATTTTTCGTTCCTGTCTGGAGTACGTGGTGATTAATCTAGGGCTGTCAGAATTTTCATTCCTATCTCTTCCTTTGTTGCTTTCCTTATTGAACAGACTAGTTCTTGTGCGCTCTTGAGCTTTTCTAAAAGCGTCATTTATGATTTTATCACTGTACCCCCTATTGCTGAGTCTAACCTGCATTTCTTCTTGACAGGTCTTGAAATCCTCATCATTACTGCATATGCGCTTTAGTCTGAGGATTTCTCCATAGGGTATGTTACCCAACAAATGCCTAGGATGTGAACTATTTGAATGAAGCGTTATATTTCCTGCCGTCGGTTTTCTAAACATTGTGTAATATATATATATTCACTGAAAAAAACATAGGTTTCAGGCCCTATATATTTAGGAATTAGCATTTAAAAAACCTTTAAAATTCACTCAAAAAACTATACGTTTTAGGGGGTTAGAGTTCGCTGGACATTTCACTCATACATAACCATTGAAATTGCTCCTATATAGTTAGTTGTACTAACTATATTTCGCCCACCCGCAATTC
Source organism: Lissotriton vulgaris (assembly GCF_964263255.1). Taxonomy (NCBI): domain Eukaryota; kingdom Metazoa; phylum Chordata; class Amphibia; order Caudata; family Salamandridae; genus Lissotriton; species Lissotriton vulgaris. The sequence continues at coordinate 1,542,783,747 of NC_141695.1, read as the reverse complement.
ACTGCTGATGATGTCACATATTACATCATTCGTGAAATGGTCAGTGACATCACTGATGACATCTCAAATGACATCAATGATGACATCACTGATGACATCATCCAGTGAATGTGGTTTGCTCTGTTATTTAAATATGCATTATATATATGTATATATAGCAATTTGCATTGAAGAATGAGTGGATATATAAAAATAAATATTTGGATGGAGGATTTAGTAGCAGTGTAATTGACTGTTTACGTGACCAATTTATAGTGTCTCACTAAATATAGTGGATAGTGACTAAACTGTTTGAATATCTGTATCACTTTGTCAGTTGTTGTGTAAACTGGTTCTCCAGTTAGTTACTAGCTATGTGAAAGTCTATGTTATTTATTGATTAGTTAACTGAGTATTTGTATGGGAGAGTGAATGTGTGTGTGGTTCGGTGGGGGGAGGTGTGACTGCCCAAAGATGTGTGAATAGTTGATTCACTAGATATATGAAGTTTAAACTACATGTTCCAACAGTTGTTTGGGTGAGTGAATATCTTTATGGGTGTGGTGATGACCAAATCTATTTCTCAATGGTACATGTCCAACAAACTAGAAAAATAAAACGCAGTGTATGTGTCAGTTGTTGTATATCAATAAGTATACATCAGACTCAATGATTGTGTGAGTGACTGTATGGATAACTTTATACTTGTAATAATGATTTTATAATTCACTAAGGATGACTTACTATCTAAAGGAATTGATGAAGTTGTGTTTGTATAAGTGTGTAGCTAAGAAAATATGTAAGCATGATCCATTGTTTGCATAAGTGAGTAGGATGACTTCATATGTGAATAGGATGTGTGCTGGTGTGTAATATCGATTTAGGTGTATAAGTATTTTTGATAGTGTTCTATTGTTCATTGACAGCATGTATGAGTGAATCTACAGGTAAGTGATTAGATGTGAGTATACATCTATGAATCACTGAGTGGGTTTTTAGATACTTGTATTGCTGTAACAATGGATTCAATTATGATACTCTGTATTTTACAAAGAGTGATGCAAGATTTTACTAGTGTACGAAAAGGTGTATGTGATTGTCACGTGGATGATGTCATCAGTGATGTCATCAGTGATGTCATTTGAGATGTAATCAGTGATGCCACTGACCATGTCATGAATGATGTAATATTTGACATCATCAGCAGTGGATTGCGGGTGCGCGAAATATAGTTAGTACAACTAACTATATAGGAGCAATTTCCAGCTAACTCTAACACCCCCAAAACTTATAGTTTTTTGAGTGAATTTTAAAGGTTTTTTAAATGCTAATTCCTAACTATAAAAGGCCTGAAACCTATTGTTTTTTCAGTGAATTTCAAAGGTTTTTTAAATGCTAATTCCTAACTATATAAGGCCTGAAATCTATGGTTTTTTTCAGTGAATTTCAAAGGTTTTTTTAATGCTAATTCCTAACTTTATAAGACCTGAAAGCCCACCAGGAATCTCCAGTATGCGCCAGGGGACTGCATTGCAGAGAGGTGTAATGAAGCAACGCCCCTTTTTACACCTCTCTGCAACGCAGCCCCCGTGCATGTTTGAAGAGGGGAACTAATTCCACTTGCATACTGGGGGCCCCTGGGGGCCAACTAGCCCACCTGGAACCTCCAGTATGCGCCAGGGGGTTGCATTGCAGAGGTGTAATGAGGCTATGCCCCTTGTTAGACCTCTCTGCAATGCAGCCCCCTGGCGCGTTTGCAGAGGGGGAACTAATTCCCGTTGCATACTGGGGGTCCCTGAGGGCCAACTAGCCAACCAGGAGCCTCCAGTATGCGCCAGGGGGCTGCATTGCAGAGAGGTGTAATGAGGCCACACCCTTTTTCACACCTCTCTGCAACGCAGCCCCCGTACATGTTCGAAGAGGGATAACTAATTCCCCTTGCATACTAGGGGTCCCTAGGTGCCAACTAGCCCACCTGGAACCTCCAGTATGCGCCAGGGGGCTGCATTGCACAGAGGTGTAATAAGGCTATGCCCCTTTTTACACCTCTCTGCAACGCAGGCCACTGGCGCGTTTGCAGGGGGGGGACTAATTCCCCTTGCATGCTGGGGGTCCCTGGGTCATATCTGCCCAAACGCCGATATTCCGAACGATTGAAAATGACTTTTCTTGAGAAAGATTTGGATTTGGATTATCATGTCCTATACTTTGGAATTTTTGAAAGACTGACTTTGAGGATGCTATAAATTACTCAAGTCTTCCCGAATTGTGTGGGTAAAACTGATACCTAGTCACTTTGAATAAGAATGTACTTACGTCTCGTCTAACATTTGGAAGAAATATCTAGTTATATGACAACAGGATACCAACATAACTTGAAGGAAATAAGAACGCCCTGAAGAAGTTCTGTTGTACAGAACGAAAGGCGTCGGCTGGCTGTGGTACATAAACTTAAGGAAAATAAAAGCATTTGAATATACACCAAGATTCAGCGCTTCAATAATGACTCTAAGTGATATGATTTGATTGGACTTATTGTGCAAGTGGTGATGTGCTAAACTTTGGAATATTCTCCACTACTCTCTACTACTTACTCTCTACTACTCCCCTACTCTCTAATACTCACTCTCTACTACTCATTCTCTACTACTCTACTACTCTCTACTACTCTCTCTCTACTACTCACTCCCTACTACTCACTATCTACTACTCTCTACTACTCACTCTCTACTACTCTCTACTCTCTACTAATCACTCTACTACTCTCTCTCTAGTACTCACTCTTTACTTCTCACTCGCTACTACTCACTCTCTACTTCTCACTCTCTACTACTCTCTACTACTCACTCTCTACTATTCTTTCGCTACTACTCTCTACTACTCACTCTCTACTACTCACTCTACTACTCACTCTCTATTACTCTCTACTACTCACTCTCTACTACTCTCTCTACTACTCTCTACTGCTCACACTCTACTATTCTCTCTCTCCGCTACTCACTCTCTACTACTCACTCTCTACTACTCTCTACCACACACTCTTTACTACTCTCTACTACTCACTCTCTACTGCTCTCTACTACTCACTCTACTACTTACTCTCTACTACTCTCTACTATTCACTCTCTACTACTCACTCTCTACTACTCTCTACTACTCACTCTACTATTCCCTTTACTACTCACTGCTACTCACTCACTGCTACTCTCTCTACTGCTCTCTACTACTCTCTACTACTCACTCTCAACTCTATTACTCACTCTCTACTCTCTACCTCTCTACTTCTCTCTCTACTAGTCTCTACCTCTCTACTTCTACCTCTCTACCTCTACCTCTCTACCTCTACTTCTCTACCTCTCTCTACACGCACACATATACACATATATATATGCATATGCATTTATATATATGCATGTGTACATATATACATACATATATAAACATATATCATCTGCATATCTATATAAATACAAATATAAATGCATGTATACATATACATATATGCATACATATGCATGAATATTTACATGAAAGTTTTAAAAACACTAATAAAAGCAAAGCTAAAAAGCCACCTCATTACACACAGAATGGCTTTAACTTAAACGAGGGCGAGATCTATTGCATTTTCAATGCTTGTTTACTTTGGTTCCATCAAGAAGGCATTCAGATGTGTCACAAATTTGCCATAAATTCTGAATGTTAGCCCTCTAGTTGCTCATTAGATCACTGTAGTAAAGCTAATGTTCACCAGGGAAGTCTGCTGCTGGTATTCAAAGTGCATGTTTCAGTCTGCATGTCAGACTTTTTTTTAATGAAATAGAGGAGGATTTGAGAAGTCACTCTAAATGTGGCCTAATTTTTCTTTCTAAAGCACTAATCATACTTTCTATGGCAAAATGAACTCCCTCATTTTGTTCCTTTTTAAATTAAATGTTTTCAGACTTACCACTTCATTCCAATCAAGATGGCTTCTGGTGTGCCATACTTTTGTCATAAGTAAGACTGTTAGCGCTCTAGTTGTTCTTTAGAACACTCTGGGAGATTCTGTCATTGGGCTATACTTGGGCTACATCTGGGTGATATTTGGGCTCCATTTGAGCTCTTTTGTGTCTGCTGGCCATCTTGGGAGACTGCATGTCAGAATTCTTTAATGAAATTGAAGAGGATTTGAGAAGTCACTCTTAAGCCCAACGGAGCCCCCACTGTGGAACGGTCAGGGAAGGCGCCCAACGGTAGTGGAGACAGCGGAGATCGGGGGCAACAACGGAGAACAGCTCTGGCCAGCCCTCCCCAAGTCGGAGGATACTCTCCCTCTGCCCGGAGTTTCTTTTGCACATAGAGTGCTGCGAGCTGAGCCCTGCGCCTCGCAGCGACGCCGGAGGACGCCGGAGGAGACGGGCAGCACAGGTGGCAGGCGGAATCGACCCTGCACTTATAATCTTTTTGCTGTTCTGCAGATCGGGGGCACTAATGGAGAACAGCTCTGGCCAGCCCTCTCCAAGTCTGAGGATAGTCACCCGCTGCCCGGAGTTTCCTTTGCACATAGAGCTACTCTCCCCCCCCCCTCCCGACCGCCCTGCAGCAGAGGAGTCCTGGCGGTCTGTAGGGCTGAGAGGGGCTTGGGCCGTTGGATGTTGCACCGGGAGCCCTACAGTCCTCGCGGAGGTCACGGGAAGCTGTGGACACCCCACCCGCCACGCAGGGGTAACATAATCGCGCCCAGCGGTCCCGTGAGAGCTAAGCACCGCTTAGATGAGGAATTGAGAAAAGGTATGTGCTTATACATTATCAAAACCCCATCGTTTAAAATGGCGGGAGCCCAAAATTCAAAAACTAAAGCAATAAATCACCTTCTGTGGCCACGAGGCTCCTCAAGATAAGGCTCCCTCGAGCATGAAAGTGAAACTGCCCTCCCGGATCACAGAAGAACAGCAATAAACAGAGGACTAATGTTTCTTCCCCCTCTATGTAGCGGCCATTTTGACCAGTCTATTTCTCTCGGGCCACCATCTTGGACTAGTCAATTTCACTGGACTACTATCTAATTCACTATATATAAACTGACACTAAGACCTCACCACTTCAGACTAAGCTCAACTACTGTACTCTGACACACACTTATCTGTGTCTTGTAACCGTCTGTTGGCAGGTGTATTCTGATGTTTATTTCTATATTTTTATATTTTACCTATAGAGCTATATTTTATAAGAACTATTCCTCCAATTGTACTCTGCACTACTCTACACAATTCTGCAACCTGCACCCATTTCTCACTCTTATCTCCTGTAATTCACCGACTGCTACCACATATAGTGTAGGTTGATATTTTATCAAATCTACTCCTCCAAGTATACTCTGCACTACTTTGCACAATGCTGCAACTTACACCCACTTATCACTTTTCTCTCATGTAATTTACAGACTGCTAATTTCATAAGTGCCTGCCTATTTTTGCAGTCTTCTACCTCAACTTGTATCTTGTACTGTGCTACTTACAATCAGCTTGTGTATATAAACACTCGTGTGACTAAGTGCCTGCATTTAGTGCAACATTATACCTCTATCTGTATTGTGGACATTTTCGTTTTTGTAAATTTGCACATTTCTCACTTTTCTTCACTGTCAATGTACCGAGCGCTACCTCAAATTGTCCTGGCGAACAACTAGTATTAATATTGCTCGATATGCACCGTTTGACACCATTTATATTTTTATATTTTTTATATGTACCGAGCGCTACCTCAAACTGTTCTGGCGAATAACTAGTATTAATATTGCTCGATATGCACCGTTTGACACCATTTATATTTTTATATTTTTGTATATTTCGTTACATTGTGTAAGCTGTACCGTCTGCTACCTCATATTTCTTCATTCATTAGTGTACACTGTGTAAGCTACACCCATTCACACTGTTTATCTTTGGTTGGCAAAGATTGCTACCTCTTTATCTTGATTATCTTGACTATCTTGTTACTCAATAGTGGCATTCGTGTACCACGTAATTTACTGTCGACATAGTGCTTTACTCAGATTGTTACCCCTATATGTTGGCTATTTTTGTTACTCACTAAGGTCACTTGTGTACCATGTAACCTACTGTCTGCACTGTTCTTTGCGCACGTGTCACACTATCATCTACCCTCCCACACCCACTTTTACCGCCACACTCACCTACACATATACCGCCATCCCAGCATGGAGCCCATCGGCAAGCACACATATAAAATCAACTACCCATCCGCACTCACCAAAAAAGCCGCTAAACGCTTTAAACACAACTTCCTGAGGTCTCACCCTGAAATCCCCTCTGTTGACACCTACTTCTCACCAGTCAATGGATCCCTTAACATCGATATCATCTTCCACACCTCACGCAGAGCTCAATGGAGAGAAACGTTCCTCTCCCTACTCACTGTCTCCACCACCAGGAAATCCGCTCACTGCTTAACTCTCTCCATCACACCTTCTCAACTCTTCCTAGACAGAACCACTATTACTATCTACAATAACGGGATTGTCCTAATTCAATCCACAGACAGGAACCTGGAACTACTAGACAACCTGTTCCCCACTTTCAAAGAGAACCTCTCCAACCATCGGACCTCCACTCACATCCCCTCCAGTATTATCACCCCAGTCCTCACAGCCCCCACCGACAACTCTTATTACTTAGCTCAGCACCAGAACGACATGCACCTCACCTCCTCCCCAACACACGAGTCACTCACCCACCTGCTGCAACCACCCCACATTCCGCAATCACAGACATAAATAACCTCCCATCACACACCAGCCGACCCCACACTCCCACCCCGGTGACCCCCTCTCATAATACTCCCACCCATCCTCTCCCCCCTGACACCATAGACTCCATAGACCCCGCCCACAACCCCTCTAACCTAGTTCAGCACCAGATGGACACACATAGCGAAAAATCCCACACCCTGTCCCCCCCCTCTCAGCCCCCACTTCCACACGCTAACTAATCATGCAGAGCACACCTCATCTACTATCTTAACTCCCCCGCCCCACGACAGGACCATCTCCAATCTCAACTCCCCCCCCCACTCTCAGCCCTCACTTCCCTTCAGGCTCCCCTTTCACCACCATCATACACTCCACTTCCACCCCGCTCTCTCCGCCTGCCATGAATCCCCGCCTCCACGCCTCCAACCTCCTCCATACTTCATCCACTCCCATCGACCCCGTACCCTCTCTCCCTAACACCAACCCGCACGACGACAACACGGAGCCCTGCATGAACACTAACCCTCCCCCTCACCCGCACGCTAAGTCCCAGGTCATCCACCCAACCATGACTTCCACCCTCAGCACTAATACTCATCCCACGCTAGACAAGATTATGTCCTTCCTCCTACAACTCAAAGAAGAAATTCACACCATCAAGGAAGACATGCACACCATCAAAGAGTTGCTCACCACACCCCCTAGATTCGCCTCATGCACCACCACCCCCCGTCTCGACCTGCTACCCTCCCGTCCCGACGACGCTCCTAAGCCACGTCCCTCACACCGGACCGCGATCCATGCCCACAATCGCAACAAGCACAACCGCCGCACTCACTGGACCGCGATCCCCGCCCACAATCGCAACAACCGCCCCCTTCGTACATACAACCCTCTCTCGGACCTCGACACCCTCTCCCTCCTCCGCTCCTACGACCAAGCTCCCCTAAACCTCACAACTGCCTCGCACTTCCCCATCCCCACAATACACTCAAATCCCCGTAGATCCTCCACTCTCAACAACAGAACATCTGTCCCAAATAACCTTAGAAAAGTCCCCCTCTCTTTAGTACCCTCATCCTCTCCAGACACACCCCGTCTCAAATGCACTCTCCTAAACTGCAGATCGGCCTCTAAACACTCCTCCGCCATCGCTGATCTCATCCTAAGATTGGACCTTGACCTTATCATCCTGACTGAAACCTGGTTAACCGAATTCTCTACACCTATAATGGACATTCTTGTTCCCCCTAACTACCACATCATTAGGCTTGACAGGTCAGGCAAGATAGGTGGCGGAATCGCATGCATATACAGGAACAGCCTTTCTGTTCTGACAGTTTCCGTGCCGCCCCTACCCTCCCCAACTTCCTACGAATACATCTGCCTCGATATCATCAGTGATGGCAAACCAATATGCTCTCTCCATGGCATTTACCACCCTCCCAGACACCACCTCATCTTCACCCAACAAATGATGGACCTGATTTCAACCAACGCAGGACGACAGCTCACCCAAATATACCTGCGTGACTTCAACCTCCATTGGAACGATCTTAACGATGCGGTGGTAAATAGTCTTAAAAGCTGCCTCAGCGCACTGGACCTCACACAATTATGTAACAGCCCGACCCACGAGAAAGGCTCTATCCTCGACCTTATCATCGCCAAAGAGGGCGCTACTCAACTTGAGACTATTCAACCCTGTGACTGGTCAGACCATCATATTGTTACATTCCACATCAATGAAAAAGTCAAACACAATTCGGTTCAACCCACCAGAACTAAAGTCTGGAAAAGAGACCTGAAAAAACTCAACCCATCATCCTTACCCCCGAACAGTCGCGACCTCCTACTCCCCCCTACTGGCGTTACAGATGTCCAATCCCTGACTGACCACTATCTTAGCGCCGTGACCTCAATAATTAATGAGGCTGCTCCCATGCAGCTAAAAAGAGTCTCCGCTAAAATCTCCAACCCATGGTACGACGGGAGTCTCAATGAAGATAGACGAGCCATGAGATTGGCAGAGTGCACCTGGAGGACAGCTCCCTCTGCACTACACCTGAAAACCCTGAAGAAAAAGAGAAACGCCTACTTCAGGAAAATAAAACGCTCAAAAGCAAACTTCTTCAGCCTCCAGCTTGACCAAGCAAAAAATCGCCCTAGAAAACTCTTTGAGTTAATCAGAACACAAGCCAAGGAACAACCCCAACCTCTCAGTACCTTGCACGAAGCACCCTCCTGTGAAGACTTCGCCACTTTCTTTACCCAAAAAACTGACACCATAAAGAATGATCTCCGCGCTGACGCAAGACTCCACAACACACTCAACTGCATAACACCCACCGAACCTAAAAACAATGCAACATGTTCAACCTTTGAGACCTACTCCGAAGAAGAAATAGGCAAACTGCTCAACACCTTGAAACCTTCCAATCACCTCACGGATCCCCTCCCTGCTAACGCTGTCAAAGATTTCATCCCACTGCTCCTTCCTCTCTGGACTAAAATCATCAACAGCTCGCTCCAAGAAGGAACCATCCCTGACTCCCTCAAAGTTGGACAAGTCACACCTTTGCTAAAGAAAGCTACTGCCGACCCTTCCGACCTAAACAACTACCGTCCCATTACCAATATTCCCACTCTCGCCAAATTATTGGAAAAATGTGTTCAACTACAACTGACTAAACATATCGACCTGTTTGATCTCCTCAACCCGCATCAATCAGGCTTCCGGGCAGGACACAGCACTGAAACTGCTATGACTCACATAATTGACAACGCCCTTCAAATCCTAGATCAAGGTGATACCTGCCTCCTCATGCTGCTTGATCTCTCTTCGGCATTCGACACTGTCAAACATGAGAAGTTACTCGATCTTCTGAGCACAAGAATGGGTCTTTCTGGGACTGTTCTCAAGTGGTTCACCTCCTTTTTACACAACAGGTCGCAGAAATTCAAGAGTAACAACCTGATGTCCTCTCCAATACCTGTGTCGTTAGGCGTCCCCAAAGGATCTTCCCTATCACCAACCCTGTTCAACCTAGTTATGGAACCTCTCACCACCTTGCTTCAAGCATCCAATGTACTTTTTCACATGTACGCAGATGACACCCAACTATATCTCAAATTACAATCCCCCACGACATTTTACTACTGAACTCTACGATTAGAAGCACCCAATCCTGGCTTGCTGATAATCATCTCAAACTCAATGCTCTGAAAACAGAATTCCTGCTGATCGCACCTCCCGCGAAGATCACCATCACGCAAACCTGGCTTAAACAGTTAAGGGCACTCAATATCCAACCCATCATAGTGGACTCAGCGAAATCTTTAGGCATAACCCTCGACTCCAACCTTAACATGCAGCAGCATATCAGCAAGGCCACTAAGGGAGCGAACTTCCAAATCAATACAATGAGGAAACTTAAACCCCTCCTTCCAGCCAAAGACTTCCAAACAGCAGTACAAGCTTTAGTAATCCCGCGAATTGAATACGGCAGCACCGCCCTCTGCGGTCTCCCGTTAACCAGCACTGCACCCCTAAGAGCCTCTCTAAACGCTGCAGCCAGACTCATCACTGGATCAAAAAAACACTCGCACATCACACCTGATCTGAAAACGCTGGACTGGCTGCCTTTTGAAGCCAGAATACATTTGAAAATCACCTGCATGACACACAAGGCTCTACATCTGAGCTCTCCCGGATACCTCACTCAGAAGCTGTCAATCTCTGGCGGCTCTAGAAACACTAGAGGCACAGACAATCTTCTGCTAAAACCTCGAAGATTCCGGAAAGTAAAAACCTATAAATGCTCTTTCTCAGGAATGGCACCCAGGATTTGGAACTCACTCCCTCCTGAAACCAGGCTCATCTCCTCCTTCACGCTTTTTAAGAAAGAAGTAAAAGCTTTTTTTATGGCCAAATACACTTGACCTATTAGCTTGGATTTGGAAAGACCCTGACCTGTATTACTTTGTTCGAACTCTATGACTATGTATTTCACCTTGAGCCATTTTGAGTTGGAGTAACACCGCGACTATGTATTTCACCTGAATTATTGTCGCTACTAACTATCTACGCACACATTTAACTCGCTGTTCGAACTCTATGAATATGTATCTTACCTGTATTATTGATGCTACTGACTATCTATGCACACAATTAACTGTTATACTTGTATTATTGATGTGCTGTACTACTTATGTGTAACCCCACTCTCTTGCTGGCATTCCCAGCCGTGTAAAGCGCTCTGATATCTGCAAAGATCCTGTTCGCGCTATTTAAAACTTTCAAAATAAATAAATAAATAAATAAATGTGCCCTCATTTTTCTTTCTGCAGCACTAATCATACTTTCTATGGCAAAATATACCCCCTCATTTTGTTCCTTTTTAAATTAAATGTTTTCAGAGTTACCACTTTATTCCAATCAAGATGGCTTCAGGTGTGCCATACCTTTGTAATAAGTAGGACTGTTAGCGCTCTAGTTGTTCTTTAGAACACTCTGGGACATTCTGCCATTGGGCTATACTTGGGCTACATCTGGGTGATATTTGGGCTACATTTGGGCTCTTTTGTCTCTGGTGACCATCTTGGGAGACTGCATGTCAGAATTTTTTAATGAAATAGAAGAGGATTAGAGAAGTCACTCTAAATGTGGCTTAATTTTTCTTTCTAAAGCACTAATCATACCTTCTATGGCAAAATGAACCCCCTCATTTTGTTCCTTTTTAAATTAAATGTTTTCAGACTTACCACTTCATTCCAATTAAGATGGCTTCTGGTGTGCCATACTTTTGTCATAAGTAAGACTGTTAGCGCTCTAGTTGTTCTTTAGAACACTCTGGGACATTCTGTAATTGGGCTATACTTGGGCTACATCTGGGTGATATTTGGGCTACATTTGGGCTCTTATGTCTCTGGTGACCATCTTGGGAGACTGCATGTCAGAATTTATTAATGAAATAGAAGAGGATTTGAGAAGTCACTCAAAATGTGCCCTAATTTTTCTTTCTGTAGCACTAATCATACTTTCTATGGCAATGTGGTAAATATTTTACCGTATACGAGTTTGCCATATAATTTCGGACAAGTAAAGAAATAGCTCAATCAAATGAGAGGCAGAGTCCGTGGTGTCTGAGTCTTAAGGGCTTTAATCAAGAATGATGACTCGAGCCATGGAAATCAATTCCATCAATACAAGGGGTCGGGTATGCAATGATGGCAGAAAGATGTCAACGATTTATTAGCAGTACATGACATATATAGTAAAATGACACAATGGCAGTGAATACAGTAGGTGTGACAAGTGAAAGGTATATGATAAGAACACATGTGCGTAGCAAAAAGGCGTGTACAAGGGTGTGCACAGAGGCGTACACTGGAAACGTCACAGAAAAGTGTCATAAGTGGGTGTATACATAGAGAAATCTTGCAGAGTCAGCTGAAACCTGTGGCCTGAATGCGCGCGCAGCTAATGTGACTTGTGATTGACGTGCATCTGGAGGTAGCTAAGGGTCTGACTTTTAGCACTAGTAGAGGAGACAGAAGTCTGGCATGTCAGATCAACCTGTTCCTATAACATATCTGATATCTAGTATTTGGAGGATGTTTAATCTAGAGTAAAAGGTTTCTCGGGCAGAGGCTATACTATACTAAATGCTAGTGCGGGCATAGGTGTCTGCGTGTCTACGTGCGGGGCCATGGGCCTACTCTGGCAACGGGAACTGTAAATTACTTGCACGGAGACAGGAAGACTTGCTCTTTGCTCTGCAGCCGGGGATATGTTTACCTAAATCGGTGAGTGAGGGCTTTCCTAACAAACTAAATGGGCTTTGTTGGTTCCTTGTGCTCTGTGCTTTTTTCCACCTTAAACAGAACAGGAACACTCTTTTGTTGTTGATGTCTAATACAGTTTGGGGACTAAGAGTGTCCATGACTCTCCCTATCTCTCTTGTTGTTTATGAGTATTAAGCAGCGCACAGCTGTGAGAGTTCCTCTTTCTCTTTCCTATCCTAAGCTAGGAGACGATCTCCCGGCTTACCCTTACCCTCTTAAATAGTGCCACTCACTATTTACTATCTTTCTTGTTTGCATAATGGCGAATTTGGGACTTACCTACTCTGAAGCAGAAATAGATGCGATTATGGCCGATCCCAATCTCTTTGCAGACCCGGCAATTTCACAAGCCATAGCACACACCTCAGACTGGGAGAAACTAACGGAACAAAAACGTGATCGTATCCGCACCATCTTACATGGTACGATTATGAAGCAATACCTCTCTTCAAACTCAGCACCAAAAGGCCTTTTGGTGACCAATGCCCCTCGCATCTTTCTAGATGATGCGCAATTTCGGAAAGATTGGGCCTTGATCGCCTGGCACTGCACGCGTGATTGGCTCGTTCTAATAATTAAGACTGCCCTGCGTCTATCAGACACCCTACTGATAGAAATACAGGAAACGGAATCACAACTGTGACCGGTTATAAAAAGAAATTGGATGAGATTAATCGTGAAATGAATGAATATAAAGAAAACCTATTGCAGTCGAAATTAACCAAATTCCAGAAAGACCTCAAAAAATTTGAATTTAACAAAATTTACCCTTACGCTGATCCTGAGTACACAGCAACAGCAAAGGGCTTGAGTGAATCAGATTTAACAGATGACAGTTCCTCGAATAGCAGTGGATCCAGCTCAGGCTCATTCAAACGAGGAGGGAGACGAGGAAACAGGGGCCAGAGAGGCAATCAGAGATACCAGAATCATAACCAAGCACCAAGTTGGGCAATGGCACCACATGCTGGATATGGGCCTCCACCATTCCCCTTTCCACACCCACAATTTCCAATGATGGGTTGGAACCCAGGGTGGCATCACCCACCTCCCCAAAATCAATACCAACAGCCTTTTTTAGAACGCAGAGGCAGAGGGAAGAACAAGAGAACCTTCAACCAAGTCTCTTGGCAAACAGACGACGCTGTCGGGAACCGCACCAGGAGCCAGACACCGCAACCAGGGACAAGCAACCAACAAGTCTAATTACAAACTTGTCGGATACCCAATTAACACCTGTGGAAGAGCGAGTATTAGAGAAAGGGCTGGGCTTTGTACCTACAGCCCGCCCCGATAAATTTAAGCTACATTGCGAACTCACTGACTTTTTTCGCAAATTAAAACTGACAGCCTTCTTTGAAGGGAAAGAGGACCCTAACGCAGAAACGCGTAAAGGTGACACTGGCTTAAGACCAAAATCAACCTTTGTACCCCCACCTCATACTGTACCAGCTGCCATCACAGCTTTCGAACAAGCAGTGTTTCTGGATTTAGAAACAAGCCCTGAACCACAGAACTACGGGAATTTCAGTGCCGAGGAGTATCGGGCACTGGAAAAACTAAAAAACAATAACGCAATTACAATAAAACCTGCCGATAAAGGCGGCGGCATCGTAATTCAAAATACGACGGACTATGAGAAAGTTTGTGAGGAATTACTAAAAGACATCAACAATTACCTTCCACTCACCGAGGATCCTTCTCCGGAACTCCAGAACCGCATTACCAATTTGGTTAAGGAAGCCGAATCGAGGGGACATATATCTAAAAATGAAGCAGATTTCCTCTCTATAAGTAAGAACATTATTCCTTACTTTTATACACTCCCGAAGACTCATAAAAACAAATTGCCGCCCCCTGGACGCCCGATTGTGTCAGGAATTGGGTCTTTACTGGAACCCTTGTCCACCTTCTGTGACCAGTTCCTAAAACCAATTGTTCAAAACACACCGACATACCTCAAGGATACAAAGAGCCTGTTACATCAACTGCAGACCATCACCTTTGAGCCAGATACTATCATCTTGGCTACTTTAGACATTGAGAGCCTCTATACCAGTATCCCGCAAGATGAGACAATCATGGTATTAAAAGCTGCTCTGAACTCTGCCACTTGGGAATACAATACCCCCAGAGAATTTATAACAGAATGCGCTACAATCGCACTCAAAGAAAACTTCTTCGCTTACCAAGGACGGCTATTCCTGCAATGCTCTGGTACCTCGATGGGCAGTACATTTGCTCCTAGCATAGCGGGGTTGTATGTTGCAGATTTTGAGGCTAAAAACATACAGTCTATCAACAACCCGTTTGGCAGAAACATTTCGTACTGGAAACGGTACATTGATGACGTGCTGCTCATCTGGAAGGGCAGCATGGAACGACTAATGGAATTCCTCTGCTGGATTAACACCCTCAACAGGTATTTGAAATTTACCCATACAGTGAGCACCACGGAGGTGGTGTTTCTTGATGTGGTAATCACAAATAGTGGAACAACTCTGACTACCAAGACCCACTATAAAGCCACAGCCAAAAACAACTTGTTACAGTTCTCTAGCTTCCATCCTCGCCCGTTAAGGGAGAATCTCCCTTACGGACAATATTTACGCATCCGCCGGAACTGCAGCAATATAGTTGATTTTAAACGTCAATCAACTGATCTAACGACCAAGCTGGCACAAAGAGGTTACCCAAGTCACCTGCTCAACAAAGGTTTTAAACGGGCACGGAACCAACCACGGGAAGCCCTCTTAGAACCCATCATAAAAACAACAACGGAAGTTCCCTTGACTTGTGTAACCACCTACAGTGCATTATCCAATCTAATGAAAAAATCAATAAACAAGAATTGGAAAATTATCACAAGCAGCAAGAAGGATTGGCAGAAACCACTGTTTTCTTTTAAGAAAGGGCACAGCCTCAAAGATGCCTTGGTCCACACCAGACCCAAAGAACTACCCGCAACCCCTGTGAGGAGTGTCACTGATGCATGGAACCTACCCAAAGTCACAGGCCATTTCCCCTGCTCAAACTGCTCTGTCTGTCACCTGACAGCCCCTACCAAATCCTTGACCCTTGAACCCGGAAAAACATGGTGGCAAAAAGCACATACTAATTGCAACTCCATAAATGTTGTGTACCTTGTCACATGCCCATGCTCACTTCGGTATGTCCAAAATCCAAAAAAGCAGGTGGCTTGTTTAGAACAGGGCCAACAGCCAAAAACCCGCTTCAAACAACCTTGGGAAATGAGGACCAGGAACCGCTCCTACAAATCGTAGGTAGCGGTAGTACGGTCGTCAATCTGTCCAAAAAATCCCTCACACCGGATGAATATTCGGTTTTGAATCTGGGATTAAAATTCGTGCCAAGCAAACGTACTGACTACACTAGACTAAAACTGGAAGCAATTGAGTTTTGTCGCAAAATTCGACTTAAAACATTCTTTTGCAATTATGTACCGTCACCTAATGTGGAAGTGACTGGGTTAAGAAACAAGTCCAACTTTGTTCCCAACCAAAACATCCCAAAGGAAGTTTTAGCTTTCGAACAAGTTCTGCTGTCATCTATTGACAACTTTGAAAAAGGAAAACATTTTGTTCACCAGAACATCGGCCATAGACAACGTGCGGCAATGAAATCCCTGAAAGAAGACACCTCAATAGTCATCAAACAGGCCGACAAGGGCGGGGCAGTAGTCGTTTGGGCACGTGACAAATATTTGGCAGAAGGCACCCAGCAAGTCAACAACCAGACTTGGTACAGACGACTCAAGGAAGATCCAGTTAGCGATATCCAACAGCTCATTTCAGAAACATTGGCAAAAGGGTTTGAAGAAGGATTTTTGGGCAAAAAAGAACATGAATATCTTCTGAAAAAGAGCCCCAGAACACCAGTTCTATACCTTTTGCCCAAAATCCATAAGAGCCTCCAAGATCCACCAGGACGCCCTATCGTGTCAGGGTGTGATTCTTGCCTTGAACCACTTTCCCAGTATGTGGATTTCTTTTTAAAACCATTTTTGACGAAGGTCAAATCCTATTTGAGAGATACCACCGACTTTTTACTCAAGGTAGAGGGGACCAAATTTGACCAAGAGACTCAGTTAATGGTCACCATGGATGTCTCCTCCCTGTACACGCAGATTCCTCAGGAAGAAGCGCTGGAGGTGATGGAGATATACCTGGAGATGAGAGACAGACCTCACCAAGTACCCACAACTTTTATCATCAAACTGGCAGAGATTGCCTTGAAGAAGAACTATTTCTCATTTAATGGAGAGTTCTTCATGCAAATCAAGGGCACCGCTATGGGGTGCCCTTATGCGCCGGAAATGGCCGTATTGTATATGGCACAATACGAGGAGAGATTTGTGGAGAATAATAATCCCTTTCGACAGCACATACTCCAGTGGTTCCGCTACATTGATGACGTCTGGCTTCTGTGGCAGGGAAGCCTGACTGAACTGGTAGCTTTCCACGATTGGCTAAACAATAGGCATGGTGACATTAAATTCTCTATGGCCCACAGTAATTCTAAGATGACTTTCCTTGATGTAGAATTGACATCCTGTGACGGGGAACTCATGTCATCCCTGTACAAAAAAGACACTGACCGCAACACCATTTTGCACCACAAGAGTGCGCATCCCCGTAATCTCAAATCCAATCTTCCGTACGGGCAACTGTTACGAATCAGGAGAAACTGCTCGCACTTGGAGGATTTCTCCTACCATGCTGAGAGGTTCTGTCAAGAAATGGAAAATAGGGGATATCCTAAAAAGTTACTTAAGCACGCATGCAAAAGGGCGCGCTATACCCCCCGTGAAACACTTCTCCAAACTCGACCCAAGCCTGCTCTTGACAGATTGGTCTGTGTGTCCACTTTTGGACCTGACACCCATAAATTGAGAAAAGCCGTTTTGAGTAACTGGCATCTGCTTGCCAATCTTGAATGTCCATTCCCACGACCTATATTTGCGTACAGAAAAAACCAAAGCATAGGGCAGCAAATTACGAGAGCGGATGTTTCGTTACCTAAAAAGAAAAGTGACTTATTGAGTCAGTGGGATCTCAAACCGATCACAGGCCACCACAAATGTGGCACCTGTGTAGTATGCCCCAACACCATTGAAGGGGATGAATTCACGCACGAGGGTACAAGATGGAACCATAGAGAATTCTCTAACTGCAAAACCAGGAATGTGGTTTATGCAGTCCAATGTCCCTGTGCCAAAATCTATATCGGTAAGACGACACAACAAGTCAACACTCGTATTTGCCAGCACAGATCAAGGCTAAAGAATAAAACCGCAAATGCCCCAATGGTGGATCATTTTCTTAATGAGAAACACGACATCAATGACTTCAAGTGGACGGTCTTGTACACATTCCGATCTTCCAATCGAAACGTGGATATCGATAGAATGCTCCTCCAGAAAGAAGCATATCTTATTTTAAAATTCAAGAGTGCGCAAAACGGCCTTAACACTCTATCGGAAATCTCAAGGGTCTAGATTTTCCAACTGAATGCTGCGACAGACCGCTCCCATCCGGGAGGCTCTGGTTGTCTCTTTCCTCCTCTTCTAAATTTTCAAAGCTGTACATGTATAGGTCACCTAATTATCAAAACGTTATTCCTCTTAATATGCATTTCACTGTTCAACACACATGTTGGGCTGGAAACTACATATCCCATGATGCCCATTTTTACCTGTGACTCATATACAGGTAAATACACCTGGCGCCCATCTTGGATTCGACAGAGATCGCCAGAACGCCTGAAGGCTGACACTAACTGAACACAGGTAGGCAAAGCTCCCCAGCGCTGCTCTTAGAGTCTCTTACAATATTGTTCAAGGACGCGGTCTTATGCTTTTTCCGCCTCCTTTTCACAGCGGATGTCCCTTTCAATTTGAAGTTATGACGGGACCCCCTTGACAAGCATTTACGGAGCGCTCAGCCCGGTTGTTTGCTGACAGTAAGGTACGTCCTGTTTCCCAGTTAATCGCAGTCAGCATTTTACACAAACAATCACTTAAAACCTTGACCTGTGGCCTCGCTTTTTTCTCTCAGCACGAACAAGAGCTCTGGTCCAGCCTTCCCCCACATTGACTTACAAACGGCGACACAGCGCCGGCAGGCGGAACTTACATATTCGCCTCGGACGGTACGTCCTTTTTGTTTTCACTTCAAATTTTCATTGTGTGTGGACAATAAACATTAGTCTGACCATATGATGTTCATATTTGTAGGTGACCCTCATCTGATCCCCTGTTTTAAAAGCTTCAAGTTGCACACTGAGAATTTATGTGCATTTCTTCAATTCCTACACTCTGGTAGGTTCCTTGCTGAGCGTCACTTTTTAGTGGGAGATAGAACTCACATAGTTCTGATTTAATTCAATTCCGTTCTCTCTTGACAGACAGAACTTCACTTGTGCCCTGATGAGATTCCAGAAACTTTTACACTGGAATCGAAACGCGTCGGCCAGTTAGGAAGGAGTTGTTTTGAGTCAATTCAAGGCAGTAGTTATTTTGCTACTGCAAAAAGTCACAAATTTACTTTGCCTTTTTCTTACTTCCCCCCTTTTTTTTCTTCATTACTACGCTTGCTTTAATCACCATTCACAACCCGAAATGTTTCACTGTATGTTACACATGTTCATAATGGTTTTGTCTTGTCTTTGAATAATTACATATTTTTGCTTACAAATGTTTTTTGCTTATTAGAATCAGGATTATATCTCCTTTTTTCCTGAATGGATTTCATATTCAAATTGTAAATAGTTTTTGTATCTATGTGTCTTTATGTGTGAAAACATGCTTAAACTTGATTAAATCCCAGATTGGTTCGGTATAAATAAAAATACCTTGTTGATCACGACTATTGGTGTGCTCAACTTTTCCGCAAATGTGGTTCAAAATATAGGTGTTAGAGGCATCTTTTTGGTGTTCAGAACACTTCGGTATGTGGGCATGACAACCAGAAAAATTAAACAACGGATATGTGAGCATAGAAGCAACATTAGGTGCAAAAAAACGACGACAAGAATGAGTGATCACTTTCTACAAACTAATCACACCACCAACGATCTAAAATGGACTGTGATTGAACAAATCCTTGGGGGCACCAACATCTCTGAGAGATTGTTTGAAAAGGAACAACGTTGGGTATACCGCCTGGGCACCCATATCAATGGCCTCAATGACGATATACCTTGGGGCTCTGTCCTCAAGTAATGCAAAAATCCCCTGACCCGTAGCTGTTCCGAAAAACTCCTGATGTCTGTGGTGATTGTGTCCCACAATTATCCAACTAATATAAGTTAGACCCATAAGACGAATATCCATCTCATTTCATATGGGTTATCTTTTATCCCCTTCTTTACTGTAATTCTATCCCATGGGCCATGTCTGCCTATTCCTAATTCCAACTATATGGGTACTTCGACTCCCTATGCGCACCATAACAAACTCCACTTTGTTTACTTCTCCCCGCATTGGCCCACAACTCCCGCGCATGCGCATCAAAATCACCAATATCCTAGTCCTATTGCTTCGGCCAGGACAGCCGATCAGGCACGCACGCGCGTCAAACAGCCCTTCCGTTCCGGAAGTGAGTATCCTCTACCGGAAAAGGTTCACGCTCTATTCCTCTCCCGCTTTTTCCACGCATGCGCAGTATGCACGCTTCCCTTCCCGGAAGCGCGGACGCGGGTTTCCTTACCGGAGGCTCATAAAACCACCCACACTCTCTAAATCCGGATCGACGAGACCCGGTCCCGAGGGCTGAATAGGCGTACCTGCAGGAGACGGGCACCGTGGGCGTGAGTACTACTCTGGGTGCAAAGGACCATTTAAGCTAAGTACTGTTACTGCTTGCTGACTGTGTTTTGTCCCTCTTTCTTCCCCATTTTATGCTTTCCTTTTAGGATGTGCCAAATGCGCCGTCCCCTCCCTCCCGCGGTCTATGGGGTGGATTTTCATCCCTGGTGAAGTGAGAACTTACCTTTTCTCACCTCTTTTGCTGCTTTTTTGTTGAATGGTCACTGGCCATTTGGCCCATTGATCGCAGAGTGATTTAGTGTTGCCTGAATGTTCTCACTGCCATTCGCCTCCTTTTTCACCTATTTACCCTCCCTGCGCACTCACACTGTTAGATTCTGCAATTTGGCAATCTACCATGAGAGTGTCACTGCATAAAACTATACTACCTACCGTTTAGTCTCAGCCACAGGCAGAGCCACGCACCTCTGCTATTATGTATGAGTTGTGCACCCTGGCACCTTGAGCACAAGTAATTAGCTTGAATTGGCTAAATCTATCGACAAAAAATTCTAATTGTTTGTTTGTCTTGTTTTGTTTGTCTGTTTTTAATCCCCGCAGGTGCTTTTAATTTTTGTCTCTAAATTTTAGAGACCGGAGGTGTGTGCGTCCTACCTTCGGGTGGTGAAGCCCGCCCCCCTTTTTTCGCACTTCACAGACTTTTTAACTTTCAAGTCCTCTGGTTGGGTGGGCCTTAGAGTGCCCATACCGCCGAGGTTTACACTCTAGGTCCTGACGAATGCCAGGTTAATTATACCACACCGGCTGAAACATGTTCATGTTGACCATTCACGTTGTCACTTAATGCTAGTGGGAGTAGACCATCCAATTAGTTGGCCTTACTCACCATCACATTTTTTAACCTTGTCCTTGATGATCTTTGATTAAATAAATTTTTTGATACATACAAGGCAATTTTAAGTCACCACTTCACACTATTCACGTAATTTTTCACATAGCCCTCCCACCCTCACAAGACCAGCTCCGCAGTAATTCTGGCATCGCAGCACACCGGGGTGGCATTCGGTCATACCTGGTGGGGCCCGATGACGACCAGGTCGGTGAGTGAGGGCTTTCCTAACAAACTAAATGGGCTTTGTTGGTTCCTTGTGCTCTGTGCTTTTTTCCACCTTAAACAGAACAGGAACACTCTTTTGTTGTTGATGTCTACCTAAATCACTAGACAGGAATGTGTTTTGGAGGAGGCTGAGCTGGCTACGCTGATAACTCGAAGGCAAAATACTGTTTCTGGCAGGCAGGCCAGGCCGAGCAGGGCACCGCTCGCTTGGCAGGAAGTAAGGCAGAGGTCAGGGATGCATCTTCTTGCTGCCGCTTTCAGAGGCAGAGACAGAAGTGGCTCGAAGGCAAAAATCAGGGCCTAGCTCGGCCGAGCCAGGAAAAACGTGAAAGTGCACCATGTAAAGACGGTGGCACGGCATACTTAGGAACTGAATTATCGATCCATTCATGGTGGATCTGATAGAGGACATGTTAAAGTTGGACGCAAATGTATTTGCGTCTTCAGATTCGGCTGTGGAGGGAAATTACATGTACTTAAAACTTGCACATGGAGCCGTTGGGGTACACGTTAGGGGACACAATTGACCATAAAAATTTCAATTACCTCATTCCCTCCTTGTCCCCTACGGACCCTTCAAGATATATCGATTTTCATGAGACCATCAATCTGTTCATATAACATCATCTGTTCTTCTTTCTTTCTTCGGGAATGGGAAATGTGAACTTGAATGGGGAACACAAGCTGTGGCGCACAAGCCGCAAATCGCTGGCCCACATTGTAGACAAAGACAACAACTGAATACTATGGCCAATATGATTCCTAGGAATGACAGTAGCTTCCATCCCCAGGCTGTGATTACACTCCAGAGCCAACCGGACCAAGTCCAGGAGCCTGGATTCTAGTGTATCAGATGGGCAATTTCGTGAAGTCGGGTAATGGCCTTATAGACTGATGGCACGTTATTAGGAATAAACACGCAACAACTGGATCCGATGACTCTACAAGCTCCGCCCCTATCGGCCAGGATGACGCCAAGGACAAGGCGGTTCTGAAGAACAACAAGTCTCATAGCAGACTGCTCCTCTGTTAAGTTGCCCAAAGCAGAAGTAGTCTCATTCACTACTGCTTCAAGTATTCTGGTTAATTTGCATATCAGTTTACTATTGGAGACAGTGCCTAGATAGGGAAAGAATCCTTTATTGAAATCTGTATATTGTTCCCATGTAGTTTCAGTCTGATCAACTATCGGGAGGTCTCTCTTGTGTCTAACAATATTAAGGCGGGAATTCTTGTGATAGTCAGATGGGGCTAGGAAAACTGGTGGCAATAAGAATGCAATGAAACAGGTACCATCCCAGTCTGGAGGTAAACGGACATAAGCTGTCTGACCACATATAAAGTAGGAGTGTCTGGAAGCTTTGAATGTAGACTTGCCCTTATCACTAAATTCGACCACAGTAGTACAGTCACTGTGACCTAGATGTACTGAACCATTCTTTCTGACACATAAAACACCCTTTGCTGGTAAAACTTATATGGATGGCAAGTCTGGACTAGTCTCTGACTGAACATTTAGAATCATGAGGTTAAGTGTAAAATTGCCTAATCCATATACTTCATTTTCTAAATCTGTCCCTGTCATTTGTGGAAGACCCTCCTCGTCTGGGAAACATGCTTTGTTCATGACTGTGTTCAGATCTCCCCATATCCAATTGCCTTGGGAAACTCTAGATTCGGTGTTTATAGAGGATATTAAACTAAACCATGCACCACAGGAACCATTATGTGTAAACGAGTAAGGAAATAGGGGCAGAGCTCCCTTGTAGTTCTGATAGGGAGGGAGTCGGCCACATATCCAACAATTAGTGGCATTGTTGATCTGGTGAGAATGCTGTAACATACGAATAAATGTATTGTTGCACAGCGCAAGTCGATAGGACAATTCGTGTGGAGGAAGAGCACTTAACGTGTGCTCTGCAGTGTCATTAGAAAAAGAATGTGCAAGAGGAAAATACATATATAACATCCAACTCATAGCAATAATCGTAAGACTCAGAAAAAACATAATAAGCAATGTGCAGACGCATCTGCTCCGGAGACTTTTACAATATTTTTGTTTCTTGGTCTCCTGTCTATCTCTCTCTCTATTTGGGTCTAACTTGTACATTGTCAGAAACTGCCTAACCGCTTCACCCGAGAGGGACTTAAACAATTAAACTGTCTGACTTACTAGACCTCAATTTCTGTCGATACTCCTCTTGGGGAGTTTTCTCTAGGAGGGGGAGTTTGGTATCAGTCTCTGGTATGTGAGAGTTCTGGGATTCAGTCTTTGGCGGAAGTCCATGAAAGCGTTTCACATGACTTGAGTGAACCCAGCCCTTCCGCCCCTCCAACTTAACAGCAGTCCTGGTTGTTAACAAAACGATCTTCGGCTCCTTCCAGCGGGGCTCCAGAGGGCTTGACCTGTCGAAATTTCGGACGACTACAACGTCCCCCGGGACCAGTTCATGTGGCTTTAACTCGGTGTTGTCTGGGAAGGCTGCCGCAACCTGTGAACGACATGATTGTAGTGCAGACATCAAGGAAGCAAGGTAATCTGTCAGCATATTACTATCAACATCGGTGATTTTTCGCGGCAGAGGCGTCCCCCACATATTAGGAGGTCTACCGAAGACCACCTCACACGGGGATAGCCCTGTCCTAGAATGGGCTACCATTCTCATATAAAAAAGGGCAACTGGCAAAGCTACTATCCAATCTACTCCCTTCTCTTTACACACTTTGGCAAGGCGAGTTTTCAGAGTCTGATTGTGCCGCTCCACGAGACCTGCTGCCTCAGGATGTCGGACACAGTGAAACTTCCACTGGTACCCCAATAGAAGTGAGACCTGCTTCACAAGTTCAGACGAGAATGGCTGACCGTTATCTGAATACACGACACGGGGCAAACCGTATCAAGGGAAAAACTCACGAACCAGCTGCTTGGCAGTGGTCGGGGCAGTGTAATCTGGGACGGGATATGCTTCTGTCCATCGGGATAGGGCACATACAACTACGAGGACATACTTAAATCCTCGGCATCTTTCCATCTGGATATAATCCATCTGGAGGACTTCAAAAGGATAGTCGGGAGGATGAAATCCACCTTGCTCTACGGGAACACCTTTTCCTGGATTGAACTGACAACAGATCATGCAGGTACGCACTTTCTGTTTTGCTGCTGCTCGTAAATGCTTGTTGAACCAGAGGTTCTGTAAACTGTCTAACATGGCTTTTTCTCCTAAATGTGCTGGACTATGTGCTGTGTTGATGATAACCTGAACCATAGAGTCGGGGAGAAACCATGTGGTCTTTCCCTTCGTCATCCATCCCTGATCTGTCTGGACCCCTCCTTGTTCAGCCCATTTCTTTATTTCATCTGGAGTAGCATGTGTCTGTATGTCGATGACATCTTGTGTGGGATCCCTGACTGTCATACAATGTGTCAGTGAGGTTACATCAGTCTTTGTCATATCAGTCGTTTGAGTATGAGTCAGTGCTGTATGTTTCGCTATTTGATCTGCGAAGTCGTTGCCCTGAGAAATAGTGTCTGTGACTTTCGTATGTGCCTTGCACTTCATCATAGCTATGGCTGTAGGTAAATGTATTGCTTCCAACAGAGCTTGAATGAGGGGGCCATGCTGAATCTTGGCTCCGTGAGAGGTCAAGAAACCTCTTTCTTGCCAGAGGACACCGAAATCGTGTACGACTCTGAATGCATAACGGGAATCTGTGTATATGTTTACTTTCAGGTTCTTGGCTCGTATACAGGCTTGAGTCAGAGCAATAAGCTCTGCTGCTTGGGCTGACAGGGTGTCAATGTGATATGTTTCTACGACTTCAGTTTCAGT
Source organism: Lissotriton vulgaris (assembly GCF_964263255.1). Classification (NCBI taxonomy): domain Eukaryota; kingdom Metazoa; phylum Chordata; class Amphibia; order Caudata; family Salamandridae; genus Lissotriton; species Lissotriton vulgaris. The sequence continues at coordinate 1,542,758,431 of NC_141695.1, read as the reverse complement.
GGTCACTGCATATGCGGCCACTAACTCTCCTGTACTTGTTCTTAAACACAAACCATCCACATAAAGTGTCAGGTCTGGATTGGGTAATGCAACATCTGTCAAGTCTTGTCTGGGTTTCGTAATTGTGTCAACGACATCCACGCAATCATGTGGAGTAGGATCTGTTGTGCTTGATGGTAGAAGTGTAGCAGGATTCAGTGTATTGCAGCGTCTGATTTCTATGTGTGGTTGGAATAATGTCAATTCATAACCTGTCAGTCGTGCTATAGTCAAGTGTTGGGTCTGTGTTCTGTTTAGGAGAACCTCCACAGAATGTGGAACCTGTACTGTTAATTGATGTCCTAATACAATGGAATCACTTTGTCTGATTGCTAGAGCTGTTGCTGCAACTGACTTTAAGCACGCAGGCAAGGCCTGGGCTACTGGATCCAATGTACTCGAAAAATAAGCACACGGTCTGTGTTTGTCTGCTTTAACCTGAGTGAGAACCGACAACGCTGTGCCATCGCGTTCTGTGACAAAAAGTGTAAAAGGTTTGCTGTAACATGGTGTTGCTAAAACTGGTGCTTGACATAAGGCTTTCTTTAACTCATCAAAAGCTTGTGTATGTTCCTGAGTCCAAGGGAGAACAGTCAAAGACGCTGCCTCCTGTGTTGTCAACTGTATAAGTGGTTTTGCTAAAAATGCATATTGTGGAATCCATTGTCTGCAGTAGGAAGTGAGTCCAATAAAAGCTCGTACTTCTTTCTGTGTCTTGGGTTGCGGAAGATGTGCAATTAACTGAATACGTTCAGGTGTCAGCTGCCTACCCCACTTGGACAGCAAGTGCCCAAGGTACACCACTTGCTGGGCACAGAATTGTAGCTTCGAAGGGGACACCTTGTGTCCCTTGTCCGCCAGAAAATGCAAAACTGTCAGAGACGCTTGTTCACATTCCGGTTCACTACGGGCGGTGATCAATAGATCATCGACGTATTGGAGTAGGGCAGTGTTGGCAGGCATGTGAATACTGTCAAGTTGTCGTTTCAATGCTTGGCTGTAGATGCTGGGGCTTTCCGTAAATCCTTGAGGTGCGCGTGCAAATTTGAAGCTTCGGCCATTTACACAGAATCCGAAAAGGTATTGGCTTTCCGGATCAATGGGGACACAAAAGAAGGCGTTCTTGAGATCTATTACAGTAAAGAACGTCGCTTCAGAATCAATAGCTGTCAATAGGGATGAAATGTCTGGGACCACTGGATACTGTGGTATAATGCATTTATTTAATTCTCGCAAATCGATCACTAATCGATAAACTGGGGGGGCATTTGGATCTGTACGTTTAAGAATCGGAATGATAGGAGAATTACAAACATTGGAGTCGGTTTCTACAACCACTCCTTGTGCAATGAGCTCGTCAATGATTTTCAGTAAAGCCACTACAGCATCTGGTGGTAACTTGTATTGTCGGATACGTGGTAGCACAACTCCTGGCTTGAGTGTGACACGGTATGGAGTAATGTGCATACAACCAACATCAGTGGGGCCTTTTGCCCACAAATGTGCAGGTACATTCTGTAACCTAGGATCAAAATCTCTCAATACATAATGTCCCTTAAAATCACGAAGAAACAATCTTACTCCTTCCGGAGAACAACAAATTACATCTCCTAGAGCTTTCAGGGTCTTTATACCAAGCAAGTTTTCTGGACATGATTTCGTGAGCAATAAATCTGTAGTACGGGATAATGGACCAACTGCAAGGGGAACTGGTTTCGATACTTCATTGACTATAGGCTTTCCTGAAAAACCAAGGGAAACATTCTGTGAGCCTGAGAGGGGTGCCCCTGGGACCTCGTCGTGACTGATGGTAGTTCTGCTTGCCCCTGTGTCAATCAAAAATTTTCTATCCTTCCCTAATACCTGACTATGTACATAAGGACCCTCTTGATCTACAGGAACCTCAATAAGAGGCAAGCCAACCTCCCTCTCTAGGCTGTTTCATGTGTACTGCTGATAATCGGGATAGTCAGATTGTGCATACTGGTACATCTGCTGCGTGACATGTTGTGTTGCGGCAATGAGTTGGGGCTGTGGTACCGCTACGGTCTGTTGTGGAATCTGCATAGGCTGAATATTCTGAGGAACGTGTTGTTGGACCTGGTCCTGTCTGGGAGGACGCGGTCTCTCTTTAGTTTTACCTGTAGCTATGTTGTGTTTCAAAACTGTACAATCGTTTACATAGTGACCTGGCTGTTTACAATAGTTGCATGTCCCTTTAACAGGAGCTGCGGAATTGTTGGACTGTGTCGTACCCCTTTTATGACCATCAGCTGGAACTGACTGAGCAACTAGCACCTTCATTTTCGTGTCTTTCATACGTCTCTGTTCGTGTTCATGTTCCTCCCTGATTCTGTTCTGGTGATACTGTAACATCTGTAACATTTGGGAAGGCGTATTTGCTTGCCATGTGCTCTCGACCTTCAATACACGGTTCTTAACCTGGGGCAATGAATTCTCGACTAATTTAGTTACAAAAAGATGTGGGTATGACTCGCTACTGGTTTTCAGGCCACTATTTATTATAAAACATTTCTCGAATCTGGAATAAAAATCACTAGTGTCTTCGTCGTGTTTCTGTTTGCAGGCTGAGATTGCATCCCAATCCTCCTTTTTAGTTGCCAATAATCTTGGCAAAACCTGTACTAATAATCCTGGTAATGCTTTAGTTTTGTCCCCAAGACCTAAACCTGGGGTTCGACCAGTTTCTTCGTTTTCTAATTCAGTCCAATTGATCTTTTTATCTCCCACCTCCCATTCTTTTTCTTTGAGCTTCTCGTAAATACCGGCAGGCAATAACACTTTTAATATTTTCATAATGTCGGGATAGGTGTAATCCCCCATGAGTAACATGTCCTTTATTTCGCGGTGAAAACCTGCAGGGTCTTTATCATGACTTGGCACTATTTTCTTCATTTCCAATAATTCCATTTTTATTATGGGCGTGTATACAAACACACGTTCAAAAGTATTATCTGGTTTCCTGACTGGATGTACTTCTCGTAAAGGATTCTGTTTGTCTAGGTGATATGATTGCCTAACTGGGGGTGGGACGGTAACAAGATGTGGAGTCAAGAAAGTTCTGTACTTGTGACGTTGTTCTAAAATGATGTCAATTAAATCGGTACCTAGACCTCTACATCTTCTCAAGAGTAAGTCTTGTAATAAATTATATAACGGACCTGGATTAGATTCCTGATTTTCATACTGTACAATGAGATGTTGGGTCATGTATATACCAGCTCGTCGCTGTTCTTCTGGAGTTAGACTTAAAAATGTTTGCACTACTGAATCGTCTTTATATATGCTGTCATCCCCGGCCCACTGTACTGCGGACCGGGCTAGTTCCTGATCACGTAAAGTATTGAGTTCTTGATAACCTACCCTTTCTTTCAGTATTTTATCAGTAATTTGGAAAACATGTTCAAGGGTACATTGTTCTGGTATCGGACAAAGGTAACGTTTCTTGTTTTCTATACGGATGGGTCTGTCGAAGGGCCTATCAAGAGGGTACTGTCTAGGGAGTTTCTCCCTACCTACGTACGCTATCAAGTCTCCAGTTTCTGCGGTATCCTCTGGTTCCTCCTCATCTGAGGTGTCTTTATCGTCTGACTCAAGTTGCCTTTCAGACTCTCGTCGGGCATGTATAGCTATTATTTCTTTACGGATCTTTCTAGTCATAGCTTCTATACATTTCTCTCTATCATGTTTACAGTCTGCAATATTTTGACTCCATTTTGACAATCCCTCCATCTCTTCTTGCGAAAAACCTGGCTGGTCTTGTTCCCTTATCAAACAATTAATCAAAAACCGCAATATTAAAGTTTTGGTCTCGACTTTCTGATGTGCCATGGCTTCACGAATACACTTTGGTCTTTCTCCTGTTCTGATAAAATGATATATATTGTCTAGATGTTCTGGCATTTCTGGTAATAACATCAAATAATCTGTAACTCGTCTTAAACGTAATGAGGCTAACATCATGGGTCCTGTTTTGCCAGGCACTGTATCATATCTGCAATCTGTAAGATGTTCTTTAAGCTTTTCGGCTGGGGTTGCTTTAGGTGTACGCTGCATTGCTAATTCTCTCATTGTCATACGTTGTAAATGTGGCGGGGTGCGATAACCTCCTGTAGCACCTCCTGAGGCGGAAGCTTGAGTATAACCTGACTGTAGGGTCGGTATTTGTAACGGGGTTGAGCCCTGAGTAGCAGCGGGCCCAAAGGGATTAAGCGGATTAATACCAGGGAGAACAGGAGGGGAAGTGACAACAGGTTCGGGAAGTGGGTGACGTGGAGGGGTCGTGGCTTGGTCAGCAGGGATCTGCTGTTGCAGATTATTAGCAGGTGGGAGCAGATTGTCATTAATAGGTTGTACGACCATATTGGTATATGCGGGAGCTACATCGTCTAAATAAGAAGAAAGGAAAACGTCTGCTGCGGTATTTTTATGACGTAATTTAGTTGGAACCAATGGAGGGGGCAGGTTTTTCGGTATTTCCGGGGTCGCCTTGGGCAGGCCCTCGGCCAGAACTGGATACAGTCCTGTTATGATTGCGTTGCTCTGTCTTTCGCGTTGTTCCATTCTGACTCGCTGTCCTTCTTCTAGCAGTTCTTTTTCTTTAGCTTTTTCGGAATCCTCTCTACTTTTCTCTGTTTTTCTGAGTGCTTTCTCTGTCCGTCTATGTGATTCTTTACGCCATAATTCAATGGCATCTTTCTGTGACTGTCTGGCTTTCTTTTTCCATAATGCTTCCTCTACTCTCATGATGCACTCGGCATCCCATGTCCCTGTAACGGGCCATCTCTGATTCTCTGCCAAGTCTTTTGTATAATCCACCCACAAGTCTAAGTATAGAACGGCATCTAAGCCGTGCTTGTGGTACATAAAATATCCAGGAGTGTCTCTAGGTGGTATGGGAACTGCTTCTTCAAGTATCCCTTTCCTAGTTCCTATCTGTCGTAACTTTGAGAACAAAGGCATGGCTACCTTGATCTAGACGCAAACACAATAAACACAATAAAGAAAAGCCAACAATCACTCATATCACGACATTAAAACACATTGAAACATTTCGAAACGAATACTGAATCAACAAACACTGAATCACTGAATAACCGGACAACTGAATACTAGATGCACTGCTAAACAGTACAGATACACTGCTAAAACAGTGCAGACCGGATCTGTGTACCCAAACCCGTCTTGACCGGACACAAATTAATGTACCCATCTTGATGCGTCCCCAGCAACGGTACTCACCGGGAAGCACGGAACGGAAGGCCTCGGAAACTCGACTGGACTGGACCGCTACGACGTCACTGCTGCTGCTGCGCACTACGCATGCGCCTCGACACTACAGGCGGGCCTCTCGATACCTCGGACACTGCTCTCTCGGCTGGGCTCTGGTCGGGATCCTCCGCACTCCTCACCCCCTCGTCTGGATGTCGACCGCAGTCTCCGTCACCTCCGTAGGCCTGAGGGAGATACAGGAAAGCCTGCAGATGCGCATGAGGTCCGTCACAGCTGTAGTCGGGGGCAAAGCCTGCGACGCATCACCGGCGCGTGGGGTGGGGGAGGGGTCCCTGTTCGGGCGCCAAATGATGTGGTAAATATTTTACCGTATACGAGTTTGCCATATAATTTCGGACAAGTAAAGAAATAGCTTAATCAAATGAGAGGCAGAGTCTGTGGTGTCTGAGTCTTAAGGGCTTTAATCAAGAATGATGACTCGAGCCATGGAAATCAATTCCATCAATACAAGGGGTTGGGTATGCAATGATGGCAGAAAGATGTCAACGATTTTTTTGCAGTACATGACATATATAGTAAAATGACACAATGGCAGTGAATACAGTAGGCGTGAAAAGTGAAAGGTATATGATAAGAACACATGTGCGTAGCAAAAAGGCGTGTACAAGGGTGTGCACAGAGGCGTACACTGGAAACGTCACAGAAAAGTGTCATAAGTGGGTGTATACATAGAGAAATCTTGCAGAGTCAGCTGAAACCTGTGGCCTGAATGCGCGCGCAGCTAATGTGACGTGTGATTGACGTGCATCTGGAGGTAGCTAAGGGTCTGACTTTTAGCACTAGTAGAGGAGACAGAAGTCTGGCATGTCAGATCAACCTGTTCCTATAACATATCTGATATCTAGTATTTGGAGGATGTTTAATCTAGAGTAAAAGGTTTCTCGGGCAGAGGCTATACTATACTAAATGCTAGTGCGTGCATAGGTGTCTGCGTGTCTACGTGCGGGGCCATGGGCCTACTCTGGCAACGGGAACTGTAAATTACTTGCACGGAGACAGAAAGACTTGCTCTTTGCTCTGCAGCCGGGGATATGTTTACCTAAATCACTATGCAATATCAAGGAGAGAGGTAGGGAGAGTATCTGACACTCTTGTTCCCCGGTCAATAGTAAATAAACAAAAGAAGAGTGTCTGGGAGAAAAAGAAGAACTAAGCTTGGAGCTCAAAAACAACCACACTGGGATGTTTAGGAAGGCCCTCACTCACCACCTAGTGATGACATGCTTCATCATCGGGCCCCACCAAAGAGACCGAGTGTCTCTTTGGGGTGCTGCAACGCCAGGATTACTGCGGAGCTGGATGGTGAATATAGGGCGTGTTGAGTGAAAATGAAAAATTAGTGAGTGATGAGGGTATTTTTAAAAAATTGTCAGTAGTGTATCTGAAGCAATTTTATTAATGATCACTAAAGACAGACAATATAAAATGTATTTTAAGGATCCAGTCCACTTTTAATTGAATGGTGGGATCCTAGAGAGTAGTCAACATGTTTCTTGCCATCGAAACGGTGTTAATTTACCCGGCAATTCTTCAGGACTGGGTGTAATAAACTCTGGCGGTATGGGGACTCTAAGGCCCACCCTTACCTAGGGACGTGAAATGTGAAAATTATGAAAAATGTGAAAAAAGTGCAAACAAATTAGGAATAATGGGTTGATTCCTAATTACTCCTGGTTTAGGAGGCTTCAACTGATCGTTTCTGCACCTGAAAGATAAGGGACAGAGACACAGATAGGACAGGACAAACATTTAGAATTACTCCTTGTTGTCAACAGGTATAGTGGTGAAATTGGTGCTCCAAACGTGAAAGACACTCTAGCTGTGGAGAAAATAGCGCTATGTTTAACACCGCCTAGTAGCCAAGGGTTCGCAAGGGCTATGAGAGGTGTGGTGTACTATTTGTGGTACAGGCTAGTAGTGACTAAGGGATAAAAACAGATGAGGATCTTCAAGGAAGATCGACAGTTTTGCGATCAAATTAAAATATGTACAAATATTCATCAAGTTAAAATTGTCTCCCTTTTAGGATGTTAAGAATAAACACCATGGGTCTCAGGAGGGGGGTGGGAGCGTATTCGGCACACCCTATATCATGGCATAACACAAGAAAAACAAAACCGGCATCAGAATTATGATTGCCCCAGATGGTTAGCGGGGCGCGATCAATACTTAGCTTATTGCAGGCAGGTTGTTTCTACTCACGCCCTTGACGCTCGGCACCCGTAGTGTACCTACGTCGCCCTCGTACCGGACCCCGACGATGAGTGAGTGGGTTCCGATTGTTGTTTTAAATGCAGCGAGGCTGAGCGGCAAATGCTTCCGGGTGGGCGTGGTCTGGTGACGTTGTAAACGTCACGTAGGCGTTACCTCACTCGAGCATCCCATTGGGCGTTGTCTATTGGGTCCGCCGAGTGAGGGTGAGCGTTCCTTGCTATTGCCTAGGTAACCGGGAAACATACGCGGTTACCGTACCGCAATGATTATTAAGCCTACCGAGTTGCGTAGAGGCAATAAGAAGTGGTGCTGATAAATAATGACCTTCTCATGAGGGTCAAGGGGATTATTACTAAAGGTTCCTACAAATAAGTAAATGAAACACTGATATCACAGGACTCTGATTCATTTGATTACTGCATTCCAAGGAATATCATCGTTTAAACCGATAAGATGGGTGCCCAGTCTGTAAACCCACCTCTGTTCTTTCTCAAAAAGAAGGTTTGTGTTGTTTCTTGTGCCCCCTACATGCTCAATAACAGTCCAATGCATGTCGTTGGGGGTATGATTGTGTTCCAGGAAATGGCAACTTAGTTTTGTGGTTAGTTTTTTACACCTGATATTGGAACGGTGTTCACCTATTCTTTGCTTGACTTTGCGGGTGGTCATTCCTACGTAACGTAGGTCGCAGGAACAAGTGATCAGATAGATGACATTATCCGTGTTGCAGTTGGTATGACATCTTTGTGTCCATGTTTTCCCTGGTTCGAGTTCTAGGGTTTTTGTGTGTGTCGTAAGGTGGCACACACTGCAGTTAGCACATGGGAAGTGTCCAGTGATTTGCGGAAGACCCCAAGTTTCTGTGATTGATCTCTCCGTGGTTGGTGTTTCAGTTCTGGGTCGCGTATGTACAAGGCTGTCCCTCAAACTGCGCCCTTTTCTGAAAGAGAACAGTGGTTTCTCCCAATTAGTTTTGATGCTGGATATAATGCGCCAGTTTCTGTTGATTGATTTCTTCATGTAGTTAGACATGGCATTGTATGTGGTTACACAGGTCAGTGGTATGGTTTCATTGTTTGTGGTCTTATCTTCCAAGAGGGACTCACGTGGTTGATTGCGTGCCCTCTTATACCCTTTATTTAGTATCTGGGTAGGGTACCCACAATACTTTAGCTTTTCTGTTAGCTCTGCCGACTGGGTTTTGAAGTCTTGGAGTTCTGAACAGTTGCGTCTGATTCGTAAATATTGTCCATATGGGAGGTTTTCTTTTAGGGGCCTTGGGTGGAAGCTTGGGAATTCGAGAAGGTTGTTACGGGCAGTGGGTTTTTGGTAAGTTTTTGTTACCAGTTTAGTGCCACAGACCTGGATCTTGACGTCCAGGAAGGTGATCTCATTTTTGCTTTGTTCAGAGGTAAATTTAAGGTTGGTGTCTAACGTGTTTATCCAACCCAGGAAAGTTTGTAATTGCTCATCACTGCCTGTCCATATCACTAGGACATCGTCAATATAACGTCTCCATATTTTGATTGAGGCCGTCCAGGGGCAGTTTGGTTGTGTAATGTGTCTAGCTTCGAAATCAGCGACATACAACCCCGCTACGCTGGGGGCAAATGTGCTGCCCATTGAAGTCCCCGTTGTTTGCAGGTAGAGTTTGTTTTTGTAGGCAAAGAAATTCTCTTTGAGAGCTATGGTGGCACAGTCTAGGATAAAGGCCTTGGAGGTTTGGTAGTCCCAGTTTTGGGAGTCCAAAGCCATCTCCAGGACCTTGATGGTGTCGTCCTGGGGGATGCTGGTGTACAGGCTTTCAATATCCAATGTCACCAGGGTGACTGTGTTTTCTAAGAAGTCTATGTTCTGAAGTAGTTGCAGTAGACTTTTTGTGTCCTTGAGGTAGGTTGGGGTGTTTTGAACCAGAGGTTTGAGATAATGGTCACAAAATCGCGAAAGTGGCTCCAAAAGAGACCCAATGCCTGACACAATCGGTCTCCCAGGAGGTGGTAGCCGGTTTTTGTGTGTCTTTGGGAGAGTGTAAAAATATGGTACTATACTTTCATTGGTGCTGAGGAAGTCAGCCTCATTCTTGGAGATTTCTCCATTTTCTTCAGCTCTTTTGACTAGAGTGGTAATCCGTGCTCTTAGCTCAGGGGTAGGGTCTTTAGTAAGGGGGGTGTAATTCCGCCTATCTGCTAGAAGGACTTCACAGGCCTTTTCATAATCAGTGGTGTTTTGAATTACTAGACCCCCACCCTTTTCCGCCGGTTTTATAGTGATCTTGGGATCACTTTGTAGAGATTTCAGTGCTTGGTATTCCTCTGTGCTGAAATTGCAGTAGGTTGGAGCAGCCTGGTAGGTCTCAAGATCCAAGAAAACTGCCTGTTCAAAGGCCGTAATGGCAGCCGGTATTGTTTGGATTGGAGGATTAAAGGTGGAGTTCAATCTCAGACCAGTGTCCCCTTTGCGTTGTGCTTCATTTGGGTCTTCCTTATCCTCAAAGAATGCTTTCAGTTTAAGTTTTCTAAAGAAAGCTGAGAGCTCACAATGTAGTTTAAACTTGTCTGGGCGGGCTGTTGGCACAAAGCCCAGACCTCTTTCAAGGACAGCAGTCTCTGTGGGGGTCAGCACTTTGTCAGACAGCAGTGCATTGCGGGCGCGCGAATTATAGTTAGCTGAAGTAACTATAACGGGGAATTTCATTGGTTTTATATGAGTAAAATGTCCAGCTAACTATAACATGTGTCAAACCTATGGTTTTTCCAGTGAATTTCATAGGTTTTTTAAATGCTACTTCCTAACTATAACGTTTGTAAAACCTAGGGTTTTTTCAGTGAATTTCATAGGTTTTTGAAATGCTATTTCCTAACTATAAGTGTGTAAAACCTATGGTTTTTTCAGTGAATTTCATAGGTTTTTTGAATGCTAGTTCCTAAGTATGAAAGATATACCTGAAATAAATATCGGCATACCAATCTTACGTGCACAACTGAGTGCACGAACCCACCTATTTATTTCATGAAAGCTTTCCAATTTAAACCTAATGAATTTCTTCATAGACCAATGAAAGAACTTATAGTACGTTAAGACACTGAACCTAGGCTTTTTTTTTGTCATACAAACCTTTTAATTAAATGGAGCCGAATTTTTTTTAATCGTTCGTGCATGACTGATTGTACACACCTTAATATTTTTTAAAAAAAATATATAAGGTTTTATAATTTAATAATTGTATACTTAAATCGAGCTCTAAAAATATGTGAAATCCGTACGTGTTTGAATTCACTTCTTTTCACGTTTTTAAACTTTACTAAAGAACATCGCTACTTCCAAATAACGTTCATAACTAGATAGTGTCACCGCCTACACGTCCTGAGAAGCGCATGTAAAGTCATGTGACTTGAAAACAACACTTGCAATTGGTTGTTGGTAGTTTCTATTCTGGAATTTACACGCAGCACTCCACCCACTTCCATCACTTTCTTTTCTACTCTCAATAGAGAACAACGTCGAACATCTTCCCGAAGACTTTGCTGCAATGGCTACCGTTCCACATTCATCTTCCGAATCTGAAGGAAATGAGCGACCACCTTTGACTTGAAAAACGGAGGCCACGCTATTACCATCAGAAGTGACCAGCACATCTTCTGCACAACGACCTGTATCTCCATCGAGTGCTGACATGGACTTGAAACCATATCTGGCGAACGTGCACATGAAATGCAAGAACTGTGGAAAACTTCTTGTATACGGAGAGCAAAGCTTTATTCTAATGAAACACAAAATTGAGAGTCATAAATGCTCCAAGAAAAGTTAAATTTCTTCACTTTATTTGGATAGTATGACATACTGAAAAATGTCGTAGCAACTTTAAGAAATCAAAAGCATCATAACACTTGTTTCCAAAAAAAAAAAAAAAAAAAAAAAGATCTTTTCAGAACTAACTCTTTGTACCAAAACGAGCTCCAAGAGCATATTAGCTGATATTTTCTCGCCGCTTTTTTTTAGTGCGCGATCGGGTGCGCGCACCCACGTATCGCGTAGAGGCAGCGACACACGCATGTGAAGTCATGTGACTTTAGAACAACACTTCCAATTGGTTCTTACTAGTTTCTATTCTGCAATTTACATGGAACACTCTACCCACTTCCCTGGAAAACCAGTTTATCGAAAAACTTACACTCCGTCCCTTAATTATAAGAGACTTATTGCTATGTGAGAACAACTTTTGTTTTCACGCGATAATGTGAAATGCTGAGCCTGTTACAGAATTTTCTTTCACATATATGTTACTATTCTCCTTCGAGCACTAAAACCGTAGAAAATACCACCAATAGCGGTGATATTTTTTACACCGAGAACGGGCGATTTGTATCGCTTAGAGCCCTTACAATTATAAAGTTTTATTTCCTAAGTCTCTGATCTCCAACTGTGCAACGTGGCTCCCCTGTGTCGTAATGAGGTCCATAGACAAATACTACAGGGCCAGCATTATACACATGCACAGAACCACAAAACCACAAGAGCCACCATGTTAATATATATCCTTAATATAATAAACCTCTGAGAATGGATACATATTTCCGTGGCACCCCATAACAGAAATGTGGCGTCCTCTGACTCTGCTCCATTACCAAACACCCTAACCCCCGCCCCCCTCACTCTTCACTAAACTCCGCACTCCACCCCACCCGGACCCCCTATTACAAACCCCCAACCTACCCTTCCTGCCCAAGCCCACCATGAACCTCAAACCGCCCCTGGAAAACTTATAAGACACAGGATTACTAAAACTCAAAGAATAGGCAACAGGCAGATAATCTAAATAGTACATAAAGGCACATATTTTTTCCATAATACTATTGAAAAACATGTTCTATTTTTTATAAATCTATCATGCATCTGACCCTCTAGAACCGCTTTCAAAACGTGAACTATAAACCTCTACATTTCATTTTCAAACCATACACTTTCAATTACATTATTTTTTTTTTACAATTCATGTAATGTTACACACCTTTTCTAAAATACACCAGTCCCTGTTATTTATAAGGATTTATTTTCAGTCTTCATCAGTGACACTTTTTTAACATATAATGAAAATCACTATAACTTTTTAAACGACAATGCTAACGCGGTAAAAATAACCCTCCATTTGCTTTCCTTTAAGAATGCAGACTATCTACCCCACGGATGCGTTTCTTGATATTTGCATTTGGCAGCGAATACCGACCTTGAATCGGAAGACATGAACAAGAGCTCCATTGTCACATTTAAAACTGAACGTAGCATCTGCTCACACACATATCTTTCACTTAGCTAACATTCACAGAAAACAGCATTGATGTAAAAAAAATTGACCTTGCTTTACAACTTGCTCAAATGACTCCCTTATTTTTTAACGCATCCTCCACTTCAAGACAGGCTACTTTTTTGATAACTACTAAGCAATATTTAAGTGACTAGACTCCTAGAAAATTTATCAAGTCATTCTGCTCCTCTCCACTGCATAGCCGGCGACCTAATTCTGTGGAGTTGCTATACAACCGGCAGTGCTGCGCCGTTTCCTTTACCATCTTGGGAAATTCAAAATGGATGTCCCTCCTGCCTTCGCAAACGAGCTGGACCACTTAGAACTATTTCGACAGAGAATGCTTCTGTACTACTGCACCTTAGCACTCTCAACTTTGAATACTTCATATCGATTATCATTTCGATATTCGTATTTCACCTGTGTGCAGCCTGTATTTCATTGCCTGAGCTGTGATTTCACGTGGGCCCTGGATTTATGTCTCTGCAATTTGGTACCTCCTGAAGCGAATTACAATCACCTCATGAATCCGTTACTTGATCATGAACAGCTTTGTTACAACGGAGGGTTTATGGCCTTTGCAGCGATACAAGGAGCTCTGGGTCATTGGAATATATTCGCAGCGGCGCAAGATTTCCTAACAGAGAGCTACATCGAAAACCCACCGAGCTGCCCTATGATGGTAAAAGAGGCTCCGATAATGACAGATCATGAATGCTGTTTTCCTCTTCTCAATTGGATGGCTGACATGTTTTCAGATGATAACAGTGATTTCCTGTTAGAAGCACTTGCTGCCTATTTTGCCTACACAATGGACAGTTAACTCTTTCCTAACAGAAAACTACATCGAAAACCCACCGAGCTGCGCTCTGATAATAAAAGAGGCTCCGATTTTAACAGATCATGAGTACTGCTTTACTCTTTTCCATTGGATAGCTGACATACTTTCAAATGATAAAAGTGATTTCCTGTTAGAAGCAGAAGCTACCTATTTTGCCTAAACAATGCTTCAATGACTCTTATACAAGCTATTGACGTCCTCATTTCCTTTTGCTTCCCTATATTCTTCACGTTCTTTTCCATATTTTCTTTTGAAGAACAGACCTATTGCCTTTACTAACAGTGGACATTATGATTTTGTGCTGGTTACAGTCTAATCTCAACAATTCTATTGCATATCTTATCTAAGGTTATTTCAAAAGTACTCGATGCAAAACTCGCTAATATATGCTACATGTGCCCTAATTAATGTGTAAATTTTAAACGAGTTTTTTATAACTGTAAACGCCATTTCGCATCTCAACTGCTTATTTCCGCCTCACACGCCTCTACTCCTTTAATTTCCTATAAAATTATGTTTTTAAAATACTTTACAGAAAAATATGTTCTTTCAACAATATTTCCATTATTACTTGTGCTGTATTTCAAATGCAATACTGCAACCTTCAAAAGATATCTCAATACAGTAGTTCTCCTCAATAGTGATTTGCGCAGCATCCAACAGATTACATACATGCACCTCTCACCATTTTATCGCTTTTGGCGCCTTTTTTTCCCCTCACACACTGACATAACACAAACTTGATAGTGCTTCGCATGTAGACAGCTGATTGATAAAGTAATGATGTATAACCACTTGCATTTTCATATATCGTTCCTTAACTGAAAGGCCAGACACCTCCTTCCATTTATTAAAATATGATATACTTCCTTATAAGAGTGTACAATGTTTTTTTCCAACTATATTCATTTTACTTCAACTATAGCGTTTGTATTCCATGTACTACTGACAATACCAATTACTGTGTTTTTTGCAATTTCTGTACTCATATTACATAATGATTTGCCTTTAAAACAGTACATTTCTAAATAAACATTTCAAACATTCACGGTTTCTCTTTTAATCCATAATCTCAACTGAAATGATTTCATATTGAAAAACTATTCATGGGTTCCACATAACCTTAATTGTAGTCACTGTGGACCTTATTTATGAAGACCTTCCGCCGCCGGTGCCTCATTTTTTAAAATGGGAAAAAGTGATGCACCGGTGGCGCAAGGCCTTCATAAATAAAGTCCTGAATGTTTTCTTTTCTCGACCTCACTTACTGATACTAGAACCTGCAAGCCAATTACAGCCCGTGAACTCTTTCTTAGTAGGTCGCGCACCGTACAGACAGTTGTACCTCTGTTAAAACATTTTTTTTACTGTTACCAAGCACCGCCACAGTTCCGCTTCACTCAGAGTTAATCACTGCTCCCAAGCTTCTACAGGCCAAACGCTATGTTGTATTTCTCTCCTTATCACCCTTTCATCTCCACAATAACAAACAGTTCTCCGCCTGCCACCACAGAACAGAGTGCAGATGCAGAGGCACCAACGAGTGAACCCATCACCAACTGCCATCTCCGGCTGTTTCCATGGTTACACCTCATTCTGCACCATGCTGAAGGCAGAGGTCAAAAGTTCATGTCTCAACGTTCTACAGCAAACTAAGAACACTGTTTTCCCTCCAGAAACACCTGCCAATCCACAACTCTGTTACATGTCTTTTTTTTTTCACACCGAATAGTACTTTTCATTTAACATAAACATTAACATGCAACGTACTCTTCAATCTCCACTTATTACAATCAACCAATCATTTTTATCTTTTTAACCACACCCAGCCTCTTCCGTTTTCTTTATTTAGAATTTCAACTTCTAACTACCATTCCACTTCCAGAACCGATCGGAGGACGACTACAAATCCCTTGAAAATGAAGGTCTGGCTAATAGGACACAGTTATATTCACTGGAGTGAAAAATATGCAGTAAGCAGACGAATTTGCAACCTCGGCTTACCAAATGTACACATAACATGGATTGCCAAAAGAGGATTGAAATGTCACCAATTGATTCCATTGGTGAAAACTTTTATGCATCTCCCAGAACCAGACCTTATAATTGTGCACTGTGGTGGGAACGATCTAGGCACAATCACCGGGGTAGGTCTGGAAATGCTTCTAAAAGACACCTTTCGACAATTGATGACACTTTTTCCTCGATCTGCCTTGGTATATTCCAATATATGCCAAAGACAGAAATGGAATTGGTCCAATCAACATTGTGCACAATTTGAGAAAGCAAGGAGACATGTAAATAAATCTGTTTCTGCTTTCCTCAGAGATTATAGCATGGGTTCTATTTACCACAACAACTTGCGATACCACATGCAAGACGTCTATAGGAGAGACGGTGTTCATTTCACGAATGAGGGAAACAGAATCTTCCTCTGCAACATCAGGCTCTGCATCGGTACTTACTTATAAATGCAGAAAACACTCAATTAACACAAGGGCTCTTTTCAGAGCCACCTTATATCTAAGCACTCAAACTTCTAATTTATCTCCATTTTCACGCTCTTGTTGATAGGTGTGCGCGACCGGGTGCGCGCACCCCGTTATTTTTTTCGGAAAAAAAATATATCTTTTCGCGTTTAAGGGCCTTACTGCACACCCCGAGAAAACCTACGCAGCGAGACAATCTCTACCTTCTCCCCTTTCCATGATTCAACGCTTTGAAATGAACAATATATTTACTCGCAATGACAAAATGGCGGACAAAACTTCCTGATTTCCTTCGAATCGAACGTTAACAGACGTCACGCAGCAAAAAAAATTCCGCTCACGCGCTGCCGCTCGGGTGCGTGCACCCGTGCGCGCCTATAGATATATAATTGACTTTAACTTTAATTTTCTCAACAACTACTGAACGGATTTACACCATTCCAAAAAAAGCGTAATCTGCAAACCGGACTCTACAGTTTTGCCAAATTTCTTATAAATCCATTCAGCCGTTCGAACTGTAGCCGAGTCTAAAGGTCCTATGGAAAATAACATGGACAAAACACGTTTTGGGACCCCCCTTATATCTCAGCCCCCACTTGACCAATCCCCCCTAAACTTTCAGGGAAGGAGCGCAGCGGACCGAGCCATCTTCTTTGAGAAATTCGCTAAGATTCTTCAACCAGGGCCAAAGTTATTCTAAATAGAATGTTGAGGATTTCCTATGGAAAACAATCCTAACTATAACTACCTACTGGCGACCGCCAGTAGGTAATATGTGTTTTCAGTTTCGCTTTATTCGATTTTAGTTTTAAAAATCATAAAAGCATACATTTAAAAACACTCACTGTTAAAATTACATGCAAAAGTTACATACAAAAACACAGAAAGACAAGAAGATAAAAGCATTTGTTTTATGCTACATGAATAAGTTCCTTTGTAGAATTCATGATTTTCCGTACCCCTGGCCAACGTGCATGGTTGCAGGGTAATTGAATGCAGAAAAGCCAGGGCCACAGAGTCCACAGGTATTTCTGCACTTTGGGTGAGCTGATTCTGTCCTTGGTTTTGGTCGAGAAGTATATACCATGCTTGGGTAAAAGTCACCTAAGTCCCAAACGGATATAGGGCCAACACCTTCAGGGGGGTACAAATTTCGCAAATAGGGGACAACTGAACTGCTTTTAAATTTTATTAAAACAAGCTCACCGTCAATATCTATTTTTAAAGGGCCTAGCCAACCCACCCTTCTAACAGAAATAATGGTACCATCCAAACCTAGGGGCAGGGGGCTGTTTTTAGTTAACCAGTGTATAGGCATGGGCGGATTTTGCGGATTTTTTTTTTTGTGTTCGCACGGGTTTCTGCAAGTTCGCGAGGGTTTTGTACAATTTCGCAAATTGCGAAATATTACAAAACGCTCGCGAACTTACAGAAACCCGTGCGAACACTGCCTCTTGTGTGTATAAAAGGTCAGAGAAAGATCAGTTCAGCAGATGAAGAGAAAGAAACTCCTGGTCACAGGAACAGCACGGGTATTGCGCTCGTGAAAGTCAAGGATGCAAAGGCCTCTATCCAGCATCACAGCTGTTTTTCCATGGTAGATTTGGGAAGAAGGCACCCCTGCCCAGCCTCAATGACGCTCACGATTGTTTTTGGGCTAATGAATGAGTTACTGAATTTGAGCATCAACTAGTTCGAGCGACCATGTGTGTGTTACTATGCAATCGCCCCGAAGGGCGCAGGGGTCCCTTGAGTGAGCTGTAGCCAGGCTGTAACTATTTTACAATGGCGCCAGCAAGCTGCCAGTGCCGTTGTAAAATAGTTACAAAGTTAGCTTGCACAGGAACCACTTAGATAAAATAAAGCAGCACCTGCTTCGTTTTATCTAGTGGTTCCTGTGCATGCTAACTTTGTAACTATTTTACAACGGCGCTGGCAGCTTGCTGGCGCCATTGTAAAATAGTTACTGGAGTGGGGGTTCAACTTTTGAACCCGTTACGTCAGCGGATTTATTTTTGCGGATTTTGCGGGAAATCCGCAAAATTCGCGGATTGCGGATTTCCCAAAAATCCGCAAAATCCGCGGGCGTAACGGATTTACCGCTCACCCCTACCAGTGTATGGTTTTGTTAAGTAGGTCTTGTTCCCTCTCAATTTTTCCACGTTTGAGTGTAGGGACTCCTGCAAGAACACACACAAAGGGTACAGCCTCCGGGGGTAGCTGTATGTGTGTAGTATTTTTGAGCTCTGCTCTTGTGGCAGTAAATTGTAAGGGGCCGGATTTGGGGTTCACTGTAGGGACATTAGGGAGTGGAAGGATAGGAACTGGGAGGTGAGTTTGAATGATACTGCTTGCGCGAGGTGGGTTGGGGCAAGTTGTTGTTACAGATTTTTCAGTTTGACTATGGTTGGACTTAATACATTTCTCTATTCCCAACAGCCTGTCCTCTGGAGTGGAAATTTTAACCAACAGTGGAGAAATGAGTAAGCTAACCATTTGTTCAATCTGGGACAAAAAGTTCAAATTAAAAGTTTATACCAATTGATCTATTGTTTCTTCCAGTTTTGAAGAGGGGTTAGTTGCAATGAGTGGGGAGCAAATAGATTATTTTTGTTGTTTTCGTTTGTTCCCTGAGGACTTAACCCCATCCCACTTCCTTTTATTAGATGAGGACTGGGGAGAAACTGCGTTTGGTGTGATGACATTTTTGGGTTGATAAAGATGTACCAGGGGGCTGGCGATTGGGGTTAACATACTTGTTCTTTTGGCGGGGCCAGGGGAGGGAGTTATGGAATCATTTCTGGGATCCACAGTGGCATAACTTGTTTTACAAATGAAATTTAACTTATCCAGCAGCGAGAGTTGTTGCGCTATACCATTTGGGTCGGGCGGTTGGTTAGTGGATGTGCCAGTCTTAGCAGAATCAATTGCTAGGGCGATGGGCGGAGATCGGCTGCGAGGAACTTGTGACCCTAAATACAGGCCTCTCTGGCTAATAGATATGTTGGTCTCTCCCCTGTGGGTCATTGTAGGATGTGCAATGTTAGGCTATTGCAAGACAGCACATAAGTTCTGGGGGTATTAGGAGATGTTCAACTTAGTCCAGTGGGTATTCCCTTGCCATAATGCCAGGAAGATTATAATGTAAATATCTTGGCAGATTGGTAGGGTCAAGGGGAGTGGCCCCGTCCCGTCCTCCTTGTGCCTCTGAGGGCCACAGAGGGCCCGCCCTTTGCCTGGGCTTGGCCCGGCGTCCGCGCGCGTCCGCGACGCGGAGGGAGCTTCCTCAGTTTAAGCGCCTCCGGGCACGCTGGTCCTCGAGATGCGTGGGCGGAACCGGATCTTAGCCCAGGGCTTGCTGGGAGCTGTAGTTCTCCCCAGCTGCGGCCGTGGAGCTGGAAACAACGGCGGCAAGGGGAACGAGCAGCGTCAGTGCCCCAGCAGCAGGTGAGGGAAAGTGCGTGCGCCTGCTCCCCTCCTCAGCCCGGTATCCATAGAAAACATCCCCACTCCACAGTGGGAGCTTCCTCAGTTTAAGCGCCTCTGGGCGCGCTGGTCCTCGAGATGCGTGGGCGGTACCGGATCTTAGCCCTGGGCTTGCAGGGAGCTGTAGTTCCCCCCAGCTGCGGCCGTGGAGCTGGAAACAACGGCGGCAGGGGGAACGAACAGTGTCAGGGCCCCAGCAGCAGGTGAGGGAAAGTGCGTGCGCCTGCTCCCCTCCTCAGCCCGGTATCCATAGAAAACATCCCCACTCCACAGTGGGAGCTTCCTCAGTTTAAGCGCCTCTGGGCGCGCTGGTCCTCGAGATGCGTGGGCGGAACCAGATCTTAGCCCAGGGCTTGCTGGGAGGTGTAGGTCCCCCCAGCTGCAGCCGTGGAGCTGGAAACAATGGCGGCAGCGGGAACGAGCAGCATCAGGGCCCCAGCAGCAGGTGAGGGAAAGTGCATGCGCCTGCTCCCCTCCTCAGCCCGGTATCAATAGAAAACGTCCCCCTTATATATATATATCCAAGTCAAAAGGACTCCTTCCGAGGATCCAACGTCCTTAGAGGGGTGGCTCAATGCCGGCGGAGAAAACCGGTAAAGTCAATGGCTTACGAACGGCGTTCCAATTAAGCACTCAGGCCCCAACATAAACGACAAGGCTCCATCTTATGCCAACATCAAAAGGTTTATTGCATTTATAAACCTGTCATGACGCGTTTCGCCCCCGATAGGGCTTGTTCCCCTGAAAGGCTTGTTCACACCTACAATGCTACCTAAACAAACAGGCGACAGTTCCATTTACCTCTAACAAATTAATATCAACATTTAACTAATGTAAGAACGTCGAATATGTACTGTGTGACTTACATCCAACTCACACTCATATTTAAAAAGCAATATGTGATAGAGGTTCTAATGATAGAGCTCTGACACCAAACAAAATTATAATACCCAGCACCACCACCACCATCACAACAACCTCCCGGACCCCTCCCCCCTACTACCTCAGAGGCAGTGCAAAACAGGACAAAGGACCTTTCCAAAATTATATATTCCCTCAACAGCACACTAGCTCAATGTACAGAGATATGGCAACCGAGTATATATAAGGAAAAGAACTCGTACATCAACATTAATGTACACAATGCCAAGAGGACCGGTGAAATGCTATAAACAATTCACTATATAAACCAAAAATGTTTCCTTGTATAGATATACCAATGATACGTGTAGTGTACTGCACAGTGGACGCAACCATATTATCTCCGACACTGGGGAATATTTCGGTCATGTAGCTGTGCTCAACCCTCCTTTGAAACAGAAGCGGAGTGGGCTATTCCGACATAAACAATGTCAACATAAGACTATAAATAATTAGGCTTCGCCTTGGCCGTGGTTCACTTCTGTAAGGAGAAGAGACTGTCCACAGCGAAGGTCCGCACCCTGTCACGTGACTGCCACCATGCCCACGTGCCTCCTCGATACAGGCCCATTGCGAACTCAGCACCACAGCACCGCAGACTAATGTCTGTATCGACTACTGTCCATGATCTACACTGCAAACAGCAGGGTTTACAACTTGAATTCAACTTTGGATCTAAATTTGTCATTGGTATCTGTGCTGAGTACTTCCTTCAATCTACACTGCGGTCAGTAGAATTGACAACTTGATACCAGTTGCGCATCAGCACTACAGAAAACATTGAATTCGGTCTTGATTTATTTAAAGCAAAGACAATTGAACTATGTCCTCAGATTTTCATCAAGTTTGAACAGTAGGAAATTCAGCCTTCATTTATTTAATGCAGAGACAATTGTACTATATGTCTTCAGATTTTGTTTACATAAGTGACAAAAAGCATTTGTTCATGTCTGTGTCAACAACTGCCTTCAATCTACACTGCGGACAGGAAGGTTCACAACTTGAATTTATGCCTCAATCTCCCCCTCCAGAGAAGTATACATCAATTGTCTGGAAGTTTTTTACTTTTCCTCCGATGCAGAAGCAAGTTAATGCTACCATAGTCACTTGCAAAATCTTCAAGGCGATGCTGTGCAGGGGTGACCCTACAAAAAAATCGTCTTGTGGAAAAGCAAATAAGAGGAGACATCTTCAGACAAAACATCCCGAAACTTCGCAAGACAGAAATGAGGAGACTAAAAGACTTCTGTCTTTGATCTACAGTGCGGTCTGCAGAGTTTACAACTTAATATCAGTGGTGCAGAAGCACTACAGACAACATTGAATTCAATCTTGACCTCATATTTTGTTAAACTATGAACAGTAGGAAATGTATTTAATGCAGAGACAATTGTAGGAGAGTAGGGTCTGTTTCCCATGGTCACCCCCACTTTTTGCTGTGATTCTCTGGTTTTTAGACTTTAGTGTGGCTGTGGGCCTGCTAATCAGACCCAGAGCCCAGCTGTTCACTCTCTAAATTGATACCATGTACTTTAGGTGCATATCAGAAAGGTTACTGGGTCACCCTTGTGAGCCCCTGTATAGTGTACCATAGGTACCCAGGGCATAAGTGCACCATAGGCCTACCAGGGGCTGCAGCATGTATTGTGAGACCCCTGGTTTCCCTCCCAAACTGACACCACAGGTCTGTTCACACAGCCTGGGTAAGGTGGTGTAATCACCTCTTATTTAGATATAGTATACCTATATCTACCTTTATATAAAGACACATATACACCTATAAGCCACTCCAATGGTAGGCCTCGAATATCCTGGAGGCAGAGTGCTTGGTTTTATGTGAGAGGGTGCTCTGGCATGAGCTGAGCCCCTCTGCAGCTTTCAGAACCGTCTCCTTATAGCTGTTCAATGATAAAGCCATGCCATAAATTCTTAAGTGCATTATAATCCTTGCAGTTATTGCTAACTTTGGTTTGGCTTTATCAAAATATGTTGTGTAAGGTGTCACACACTTTGGAAAACTACCCCCCTGCCAATTCCGACTGTGGGGGTAGCATTCCACCCTTCTAGAGGGAAAAGACTTGTAGATACTGGTTTACCCAGTTAAAGTTAAACAGAGCCTCAGCATCACAAAATGGATGCTGCTGCCACAGACACAAGCCTGACCTCCTTTTGCTGGGGGAAACTCCGGCAGGGGAGGCCTGAACAATAGGTTTCCTGTCCAGGGAGGTGCTGGCCCCTTCCCAGACAGGGGTTTAGTGTATTGGGGCAGGGAGGGATGCACTCTGTGAATGCATCTAGACACTGCCTGCGGCACACAAGGTGCTCCATGCATAGCCCGGTTCAATCCAGTTGCTGGGGCACTCCAGCCCCAGCTCTGGAGCAAAACTGGACAAAGGGAAATGGGTGGAACCACCCCCTTCTCAGATCCACCCATAGGAAGGGCCTAGACAGGTAATCCAGCCCCCTTTCTTAGTATAAGTATAGGAGCTATGCCCCCAGGACTTTAGATTATCCTGAACGAATCTTTGAAAGACATATCTTGGACCTTCGACATTCCATTCTGACCAGAATACAGAAGACATCTCCCTTGTAGTCAAGGAGTGACATCCTGTGCAAACAGGCACCAACAGCAACTTCGCTGGTCTGCAGTTTCAAGGCTCCCATTGGAACCGGAAGACTCTGCGACACAAGAACTGGACTTCCAGACTTCTCTGACCCCGTTCCACATCCACAGCAAAGCTGAGACACGTTGTGGACATGAGAGACGTGGGACAAGACATCTTGGATATCCTGCATCTTGCTACCTGCACTCATTTCCTGAAGTCTCAGTAAGTTGTGCATTGGGGTATGAGAAGCCACTGCCCAAGCACCATTTGCTCTGAAGCACAGGCCCCCACACTCCGCGAGTGTCCCGTGGGCCCTGCCTCTGCATTTGAGCTCGACTCATCTTCCCAGTTCCTTGCCCGTTGGAATATGAGCCCCTTAAGACCTTCCTTTGAATATAACTTGCTTTTCTGCTGGCTGCTCCATGCTTGCTCCAGCTTCTCTGAAAAGGAGAAGTGCCACAGACCTTGCTGGTCTGCAACAGAGCCAATCACAACATCCTGTGTGGGTTGCGGTTGCCAAGGCTTGTTGGGTCCAATCCTGATACCACCACCGCAGTCATCTAGATCCATTGTGGGACAGCTTGAATCTAGCGCCTCGTCATCATCGATGCCTCCTGGACCTCGTGGCTGAAGAGACAAACTCACCTTCTTCACCTTAAAGCACCCAACATCACCTGGTTCCTTCCTGGTACCTTCCTGGTCACTGGCTAGTGACCCAAACTCTGTCCCCTCTGCTTTCAGGTTCTTCACATCTCGGATCCATCCTTTGATCCACCCGGACACTTTTTATCTGGTTGCCTGCAGCACTTCTTTGCAGCTCTCCATTGAAAACGACGCCGAAACCCGACACGAAAAGACACCTATGCACCCGGCTTCCCTGGGTGAGGTAACATGAGTAACATGAGTATTCCGGTGGGAGATTCTGGAGTTTTCCACCACTGCCAAGAGTCAATTTAGGCAGCAAGGAAGGAGCGGGGACACTTTTGGATGCCACTGCCGCCGAAAAAACGCCATAGAAGCCGCCACAGCTGCGCTGGGACTACACTTCCCAGCAGCCCCAGCGGCCTGGCGTAACTGACGCCGCAACACCGCACCAGGGGGCGCATTTAACCGGACCATCAGGGTGAAGTTTTGGCCAAGGATATTGAACTCACCGAAAAGAGACTATCCCTGGACGCTCTGGCACGGGCTAGATCGCCAATACATCAACAGGCTGACTCTCAGGGTACGCTTCCTCCTTCGGGGTGGAGGAGAGATGCTTATCACCACAGCCAGTGATCATCCTCGAAGCAAGTGCGAACTCCCCTAGGGGTATGGGCTCTCACAGCGCTGGAAGGAGAGTCCCCTCCCCTAATATTAAAACTCGCTCAGCCTGCCATGCAAAATCGGGATTTGTTCAGCAGGAGGTGGGGGTGCTATCAAAAAGAAAACGTCCCGGGGCACAAGTGCAAGCAGGGGGGAGGAAAGCAAAAATCTCCAAATAATGCTGCATCCACTGAGGATCCTGTTGTTACGTCATTCACTAGCCCTACTCGGCCTGAATTAGTTGACAAAGAGGGGCATAGTAGTCACCGAGTAACTGTGGGGGATGAAGCACAATTTGATTTGGCTCCATTGTTCTGGAAAAGACTGGAGGGCACCTTTAAGAAATTATGTCATCCAATATATGATCGGTTGGACTCTATTGAAAACAGACAGGTGTGCCTCGAACTCTCGCTTGCATCAGTCCAGAAGCAGGTAAGAACCCGGACCAGTGCTACTCCCTATTTAGGAGCAATTCCGGCTCTCGGCGGGTGATAGCGAATGACCCGGTGGCAGAGGGTCTCACCCATGACTGCCGATGAGCTGCTGACACAGTTTCCCCATTTTAACTTCATTGTGCTGCTGATTGCGAGCAGCCGCAATTTTTATCTTACAATTTATTGTGTTTCCTCTAACCTACCTGTGATTCAAAGTTGACAGGTTGCTTAACTTGATTGCTTCTAGGGGCTCAGAGGATCGCCGTGGGCCGAGCGTTGTGTGGCGGGCTCCCGTGGACGCGGGCCCCATCTTGGCTTGGGCTGCCCAGCCGAATCTACATCTTAGCCACTCCCCCCATGCTACTCCCTATTTAGGAGCAATTCCGGCTCTCGGCGGGTGATAGCGAACGACCCGGTGGCAGAGGGTCTCACCCGTGACTGCCGATGAGCTGCTGACACAGTTTCCCCATTTTAACTTCATTGTGCTGCTGATTGCGAACAGCCGCAATTTTTATCTTACAATTTATTGTGTTTCCTCTAACCTACCTGTGATTCAAAGTTGACAGGTTGCTTAACTTGATTGCTTCTAGGGGCTCAGAGGATCGCCGTGGGCCGAGCGTTGTGTGGCGGGCTCCTGCGGACGCGGGCACCATCTTGGCTTGGGCTGCCCAGCCGATTCTACATCTTAGCCACTCCCCCCACGCTACTCCCTATTTAAATAGGCCATATGCGGCAGCGCAGCGGACGAGCGCAGTGGGCGCGACGAAGGCGTGCCGGAGTTGCGCCTGAGTTAAGCCCGTCTGCGCCCGTCCGCGGCCGGCAGGGGCTAGGGGCTACTTCCCTGGCCACTTCATCCGCTACTCCTCAGCTGATCTCATTCACTTACAAGGTCATTGGCCCCTCGACCCCCGCACTCCTCACCGGATTACCAACACGGGCTGTTTCTCTCCCTGCCAAGCCTGCCCACAGGGCTGCCCCCTTCCTTCTGTTTCTCCGTTAGCACTTCAGTCAACGCCCGCTCCTGACACTCTCTCTCCCCCATTATCTATTATTTTATTAAACACTAGGTCAGCCATTAGACACCATCAGGAACTATTCATACTCTTAGATACGGATAAACCCGATCTTTTATTCCTAACCGAGACGTGGTTTTGTGAGTCTTCCCTCCCGTCTCTACTGGCTGCCCTCCCTTCGACATATTATTCTATCCGCGCCGACCGCCCAGTAGGGAAAATGGGTGGAGGCGTTGCCCTTATCGCCCGTACGGATTTTCAGTTCCAGATTCTCCCCTCACCCCCTATGGGAGGAATTGACCACTTAGTGGTCTGTTCTACCTCTTTCTCCCCTCACCTAGCCTGTGTGCTGGGCTGCTGGCATATCGTCCACCTCAACCCATCCCGTCCTTTCTCCCCGCCTTTCAAGATCTACTTGGCACACTGGCTGTCAATTATGCTTCGGTGCTGGTCCTTGGGGACTTAAACTATTGGCCCTCCGACCCCAAGGAATGCTCTTCTTCCAAGGAATTTTCTGAAACTCTATTGTCACTCAATTTATCCTCCCTGGTTCACATTCCCACTCATATTCACGGTCACATCTTAGACTAAGTTTGGTCTCTCAACTGTCCCCTTTCCTCACTCACCGTTTCCCCTTGCACTTGGTCAATTCATTTTCTAATCTCCTTCTCTCTTCGCCTCTGTCTGACCAAGATGCCCGTCCACGCCAAAAACTCGTGGGCTCGCAACTGGGGCAAAGTTAACCTGTCGGACCTTACCTCCTCACTCCTGGCCTCTTCTCCTTCCCTGTCGGGCTTGGCGTCTGCTGCCCAAGCTAAGGCCATCGATTCCTGGCTTACGGATGGAAGTGACAGCATGGCTCCCCTTCGGCGTACCTCAATTAGGTGCCCTAAATACGCTAACCGGTGGTTCAGTAAAGAACTAAAAGAGCAGAAACTAATGGTCCGACAGGCAGAACGCAGATGGACACAGAACTACTGTCCCATCTCTAAGTCCCGTTACGTCCTCCTTCTAGGGACTTATAAATAAATCATTCTAGAGACCAAGAAGGCTTATTTCTCAGCCAAAATTTTAGCAGCAGAGAGCCAACCTAAGGAGATCTTTTCCATCACTCACGACCTGGCCTTCTCCGACAGGACCTCATTGAAGCCTCTCCCCTCTCAAAATCTCTGTGACTCCTTGAACTCCTACTTTGTGGAAAAAATTGCGACCATCAAAACCAATATCCCCCCCGTCCCCCCTATTTGTTGACCCCCAGTTACCCCCTGCCCAAGCTTCTCTCATCTCTCTCCCCCCTCTTTCTGAGGAAATTTTCCTTTCTCTTCTCCCTAAAATCAAATCTGGCTCCCCAGCTGATATCTGCCCTGCACACATCCTACGGCAGATTTATTCAGCGTGCACCCTGCCCCCTCTTATGTTTCTTCATAACTCCTTGGCCCAGGGTGTCGTGACCCCGTCACTGAAATCCGCCACCATTGTTCCCATTTTGAAAAAACCAGGAGCCGATCCCTCTGCCTTAGCTAACTACCGCCCAATCTCCTTGCTACCATTTTTGGGTAAGGTGCTTGAGCGACACGTCACCTCTGTGCTCAGCTCCTTTATCAAAGAGAATGGGGTGCTGGCCCCCTGCCAGGCGGGGTTTCGGCCAAGGCATTCGACAGAGTCAGTGGTGGTGTCTGTGCTGGATACTCTCAGGGAGGGCATGGATAATGGTCAACCCCAGGCGCTGGTCCTCCTTGATTTGTCCGCCGCTTTTGACACGGTGGATCATTCCATCTTACTCTCCCGTGTCAGGGCGGCGGGTATCGGAGGATCGGCCCTCATTTGGCTTTCATCCTTCCTGAGGGACCGGACCCAGGCGGTTCATCTTAGGGAGTTTTCAGCTACCCACTGTAAGGTCCAGTGCGGGGTGCCTCAGGGTTCCTCTCTGTCTCCTCTATTATTCAATCTGTACATCTCTCCTCTCATCTTTGCTCTTCAGCAGCTGGAGGTCACGGTATATAACTACGCCGATGACCTCCAGCTCATCTTTAATCTTTCCTCTTCCCCTGACTCTATATCTAACTTCCAATCTATCCTGTCTTTTATCAGGGACTGGATGAACTTCAACCACCTGAAGCTCAACCCCGATAAGACGGAACTTGTGTTTACGGTTGGTTGCTCCAGTCCCTGAAATTTTCTATTTTGGCCCCCCTCCTTCGGCTCTCCCCCCACTCCTGCTTCCTCAGTTAAGACTTTAGGTATCAAGCTTAACGATAAACTCACCATGCACTCCCAGATAGGCTTCTTGCTTTCTCACTCTCCGTACTATCCGCTCCATCTCTCGTTTCTTCTCTTTCCCTGCACTCAAACTGATCATGTCCGCACTGGTCCTATCCCGCCTGGACTACGGGAATGCCCTGTTCAACGGCATCCCACAGTACAGCCTGCGCAAGCTCCAACTGGTTCAGAACCAGGCGGCCCGCCTTGCATTCGGTCTCCCTAGACTCCACCACACCTCTCCTCACTGGCTTCCAATTCGAGAACGCGCCTTGTTCAAATTAGGCTGCATGGCCTTTCAGGCCAGGTCTGGTCTGGCCCCTATCTTTATATCCTCAGCCATCAAAACTTACGTTTCCAGCAGAGACCTCCGTTCCTCGGCTCAACATCTACTAGTAGCCCCACGTTTCAGGAAAAAAAAACAGGGCGGTTCTAAATTTGCTACTCTGGCCCCTGTGTTTTGGAATTCCCTTCCCTTCCACCTCAGATCCCTTACCCAGTATTCCCTCTTCCGTAAATCCCTGAAAACTTTCTTGTTTACCCAGGCCTTTCTGCCTTAAAATTCCCCCCCTGTTTAAGTCTACGTCCTAGTGGTTGACTCTAGCCCCTCTGGCAGTTTGCTATCTTAGCGCCAAGAAACCGCTCGGTGTATGTCGCGCTTTAGAAATATTTTAAACTTAAACTTAAACTTAAGTGCTCTAATCTGTGTGCAGAAAACAACTATAGCCCAAAGTTCAACCGAATCTAGTACTGTTGGAGCTGTAACGGGGGGTGTTAGCTCTACTCAGACAGCCACCATGGTGTCCACTGTTGTACCCCCATCTTCTACTTTGACAGGGGCCCGGAACATAGCTCTGAGCAATAGGACGCAACAGGCAGATGGGAGCAGACCTGTAGCCACACAGCAAAAATTGTCTACGACGTCTAATGCACATAGTGTAGCTACCTTACCCAATATTGATCTCCCTCCTGAATCAGCCCCCTATATGGTAGTCTTGGTGGGGGTTCCCTCATTGACTCAGGAGAAGTGGGAGTCATATGTAGACCTAAAAAATAAGTGCACCTTCTGGCTTAATGAGCATCGACCACTGCCAATTAATATACGTGCAGAAATTTTGTTTGCCAGGAGAGTGAATTGGTTAGGCAGGAGTTGTAAGTCGATGGTGGGGGACTGTGTTATCATTAACTTCAGAGACTGGAAGTGTGCTAATCACATCTGTAATTGGCCTCAAAATGACCGGTCCCCCGGGATACAAGCATTCCCCTTATCCTACTTTTATGGCCCCCCCATTCCATACAGAGGGATACTTTTCCACTGGGAGAATCACTTAATCCTTGCCCCTTGGGGAACATTAGGCTGTTCAACAGATTCGTTGTCGGGGTTGGGGGACTGCAACTGACTGTACGTGCCTCAAAGTCCCATCTTGAATAGCACAGCCTCAGGAAATGGGGAGGATGTAGAAAGGAGGGCAGGGCAAGTAACCGCCATGGGAAGCAGGAATGAAGGGAATGGTGGTTGCAGGCAAAACATTACATGTGTAGGTACTGTAGAGGTGGCTAAAATGGAGCTACCATTGGCAAAGCAGAATTTTGTATATCAAGCCCCTAGTGTATCTCCTGTGTCTGGAGAACTTGTTCTTAGATCTGATGGGTCATTATGCCAGACATCCTTTATTTCCTGGAATGTGGCGGGACCAAACTTAACTCACCTGTTTGGATGGAATTTATTGACAAATTTGATATCTGTCTTTTTCTGGAGACTTGGGCGGTTGAACCTGTCTTTAAAGTGGGCTATTTGAATTTTTTTGTCCCTGCAGTCAAAGGACAACCGGGCCGTCCTAGGGGGGTTTAGTGGTATGGGTTAGGCAGAGCCTTAAGTGTTATACCCAACTACTCCCTGTGACAAATAGTGACATTCTTGCTGTGAGACTCAGCTTTCCATCAAATCTAAAAATTGATATTTTTAATGTCTATGCCAGGGTCCTACCAGGGGTAGGAAATCCGATGTTGTAACAGCTCTGGAAGCATCGATTCAGGCCACCCCTGCTAATGTACTGCCACTAATTGCAGGAGATTTTAATACCACTTTTTGAACCAATTGGTCTCGATGACATGCGCCTAACAGAGGATGAGGATTATAGGTGGGGAGTCCCCCAACTGGATACTAAACCTATAAGAAAATGGACAGAGGCCACAATTCAGATGAAGGGTCTCTGTAAAGGGAATCAGTTGAGGGCTGCTAATGGCCGAACATTGTCGGACAGGATGGGTAAGAAAAGTTTCGATAATGGTGTTAGGGCAAGTAATATAGATTACTTACTTGTTCCCCTTAAGCTGTGGTATACTCTTCTCGATATGGAGGTAATAGCCCGCATCGAGAGCGACCACAACCCCCTGACCGCACTGTTCAACCTGGGCCTACATAAAGTGGACGAAATGACCAGGGGATCTATACCGCCTGATTTAGTAATAACAAATGATGAGCGCCACCTTAAGTGGTGTCAAGTTGCAGAGCACCAGAATATTATGACTGATAGTGAGTTAGGTTTGAAGGTGTGCTAGCAACTATGGAGGTGGATATAGCGCATGAGTCCTTGTATAAACCTTTTATGGAAGCCCATGACAACTTTTTCATCAAACTTAAAATATACTTTTGTAAACCTAGTCAAGGTAATAGAGTCCATACTCGAAAAGTGGAGAGTTGGTATAATGGTACCTGCCGACAAACCAGGGGGGAGCTGTGCCAAGCACTAAAAACTAAAGATTCTAGTAAAGTTAAGGTGGCTCGAGCAAACTACAGGCATAAACATTGTATTGCCAAAAAAGCATGGGAAGAGAGTAGGTGGCAGGACCTTAAGGCGGCATGCGAGTCTAAGAATCCAAAAACCTTTTGGAATCTTTTTAAATGGGACAGGGGTGGGCACCGTGAGAGCCCTCAAAATAATGTTGCTCAAAGCTCATGGGTTGATTATTTTAAGCCACAATACGCTAGAAGTGAAGTTGACAGTAGCGAGGGGACTTATGTCCACACCTTTTATAAGGAGGCCGCCTTCACTGTAAGAGAAGTAGATAGGGAGTTAGATTTA
This sequence comes from Lissotriton vulgaris, assembly GCF_964263255.1. Taxonomy (NCBI): domain Eukaryota; kingdom Metazoa; phylum Chordata; class Amphibia; order Caudata; family Salamandridae; genus Lissotriton; species Lissotriton vulgaris. The sequence continues at coordinate 1,542,727,123 of NC_141695.1, read as the reverse complement.
GTGACTGAGGGACGTGCCCCAGGTATGGATTGTGTCCCTGCTGATCTATTCCTAAATGATAAAAATAGATGGCGGTTTTACATTATGTACCTGGCAAATGCCATAGCTCAAGGGATGGAAGTTCCTCATTCGTGGAAAGGTGCTGAAATAGTGCCTGTTTATAAAAAAGGGGGCAAGTCGTCAGCAGGCAACTATTGGCCTATCAGTCTGATTGACTCCATCCAAAAAATTATGGGCCGGCTGGTATTGGGAAAATTCCAGACCTGGATGGATGAAGATAACATCTTGAGTCACCTCCAGGCGGCTTTCGACCCAGGACCGGTACGATAGATCAGGTCTTTCAGTTCATTATCCTATATTGGCGCACTGTGGTTTTGGAGAAAGGTACTCTGTATGCCGTATTTGTTGACCTAAGGGCGGCTTTTGACCTGGTCCCACGTAATAGGTTATTGCAAGTCCTGGAGTAGCTAGGTATGGCCCCTGAGTTGTTGAGCTTGATCGTTCGCTTACATGAGGACACGTTTGCTCGGGTTCGGTGGGGACGCCATGGCGAGGTTAAGGAATCTTTCCCTGTTGAGCGGGGAGTGAGGCAAGGGTGCGTCAAGGCGCCTACCTTGTTCTCGCTCTTCATGAACGGGGTGGCGGATTTCCTCTCCTTGGTCCCGACCGATGCCCCTGTGATGTCTGGTAAGCGAGTTCCGATCCTCATGTTCGCGGACAACACCTTAATAATCTCAAAAACGGCTAGTGGGCTACAATGTGCCTTAAGGCTCTATGAAGACTTTTGCTCGGATCGGGGCTTAGAAATAAATACAGCGAAAACAAAGTTTATGGTCCTTACTGACCATAAACCACTCAGGTTTGCTAAACCTTTCAGAGGGAGCATATATATGAATAAATCCCCGCTAGAGCGGGTTGAGGCCTTTACTTATCTGGGAGTTACCCTCCAGAGAGATCTGGGATGGACTAGCCAATTAGACCTTGCAGTGTTAAAACATCACCAGCAGGCAGGTATTCTTCTGAAAAGGTTTAACACCTCCGTATCCAAACTCATTAGCCCATTATTAGAGATATACGGAATGAAGGTGCTAAGTTCGGCCCTTTACGGAGCTGAACGTTGGGGGTTTGAAAACCTAAGAAATTTGACGCTTGCGAAAAATGAATTTTTGAGAAAAGCAACTAACGTTCCGCAGAGTACCCCGTTGACACCATTACTGTGGGACTTGGGAAAAAAAGATGTTCAAGATCTTGCTTCCCTATGACCACTACTGTATTGGCGCAGGATATGGACCACAGAGGAATTACAGCATTATTAGGGGGGCCTAAAGGATATAATTGCTAAAGATTCTTCCCATCAAATACATTTGCTGAAGGCCATTAGGTCCTAGTTATTCAGCCTGGGAATGGGGGAACTTTGAGATGATTCTGCAAATGCGATATTCCCTTCCAAAAAAATCCTGAAAGCAAAGTATTGGGAGATGGTTAATCTAAAAGCATGTACAAAGGGTCTTTCTTTACATCTAACAGGTCGTTTTCAGGAATTTAAGGCCCAACCTAAGCTGGAATTATATTGGGATGCCATAGAGAATCAGTATGACCGTAAACTCTATTTCCAACTTAGAGTAGGCACCCTTCCAACAAGGTCATTTACAGCGATATGGGCAGGAGAAAACGACAATGATAAATGCCATAGGTGCAGGGACGAACAAGTGTCTATAAGTCATCTTCTCTTTTTTTGTCCCCTTTATGCTGCTCCTAGATCGATGTGGGTGAAACCTATTTGTAAATTGATTGGCACCCGCAGACATGAAGAGGCATTAAGAATTTTATGTACTGACCCCAGTCCCCCAATTGCTATAGCTGTGGCCAAGTTTTTAAAATGGGCATGGGTAATTCGGACAAAGCAATTACAGCAGTAAATTGAGAATCTAATATTCATCTACTTAAATTAGCTGTAAATATAGGGGATGTAGCCTTTAATTGAGCATTGTGTAATATCACCCTGGATTGTTTACATTGATGAGTTTAATGGATTTTATGAATTTAAGGATATTTGACTTTCCACAATAGTCCTTCGTAGTTTAATCTCTTTTTAACTACTTATTGTACACATTTTAATGGAATTTTATATATTGAGAAATGTGTATTGTATGTTCTGCTTTATGACTTTATTGTCGAACAAAGTTTATGAATTGAGTGCTCCGGTGCTTCCGTGGGTCTTGACTCTCGAAGTGTCCTAGTTTAAAAGGGTTCCATCCTAGTCCATCCGGAAGTGTCCTTAAATTGTAACTCTGTAACTTTTACGATCTCCATAGAAAGTCAATGGGAACCCGCACCTGTGTTTAGACACTGCACGCGTCTCCCATGGGCCTCCTACTTCCTAATCTTTGGTTGTTTAGTGTAGCCCCAGTGATTCCACAGGCCTGCTTTCTAATTCTCTCATGGTACTTATACCACTTTCTTAGTATATGGTTTGTGAGGCCCCTGGGGCATAACATATACTGTGCAGCTTATCGTATATTAACTGTTGACTTGTATTGTATTTTTACCTCTGACCTCATAAAGAGTGCAGAGGGGTTGTGTTTAGAAACCCGACACGAAAAGACACCAATGCACCTGGCTTCCCTGCGTGAGGTAACATGAGTACTCCTTTGATCCCATGGGTCTTCACTATTGAAGTGTCCTAGTTTAAAAGGGTTCATTCCGAGTCCATCCGGAAGTGTCCTTAAATTGTAACTTTGTAACTTTTAAAATCTCCATAGAAAGTCAATGGGAACCCGTGCCTGTGTTTAGACACTGTACGCGTCTCCCGTGGGCCTCCTACTTCCTAACCTTTGGTTGTTTAGCGTAGCCACGGCAATTCCACAGGCTCTAGGCCTGCTTTCTGATTCTCTCATGGTACTTATACCACTTTCTTAGTATATGGTTTGTGAGGCCCCTAGGGCATAATGTATACTGTGCAACTTATCGTTTATTAACTGTGTGACTTGGATTGTAGTTTTACCTCTGCCCTCATAAAGAGTGCAGAGGGGTTGTGTTTAGAATAAATACATATATATTTGATATATACCTTGTGTGGTGTCCTTTCATTTGGTATTCAAGGGCTTATATATGGTAAAACAACTTGCTTAACTCCCCTACTGAAGTCTTAGCCTGAAGACTGCTGGTTCATGCTACCACTAGGATGGCTTTCTATAAGGTTGACTTTAAAACCACCATCAATAAGGGTTGATTAGTCTGGTGCAAGGTGCCCACTAGAACTACTGGACATCATATGCCAGGCTAACTTTTCACATTGGTGTGCAGCGGTTGTGATAAGAGCTTGCAATTTGTTTTACCAAATAATCTTGAAATATCATCTGAAAGATCATATCAAGGTACCTGTAGGTACATATAATTCAAGTCTTATATACATAAGTGTAATAATGATGATACAGGTGATAATTAGGTTCAAGTAAGAGGTCTTTATTAAACAACCTCATCCAGCATCTCACAGGAATAACTGCCACACTTAGAAAATTAACAAGGTTCCCCTAAGGAACAGTCCCCTGACTTGGTTCTATGTCGGAGCATTCCTCACAGAACCAAGACACATCATCACACTCCTTCCCCTTTACATTTCACGTTTAAACTGTCAAAAAATGATAAAATGAAAAGACAATAGAAGTTCTACTGAACTTAGTAGTTGTAGGTGGTAAGGGCTTAGCACACCCTGACTGCAACTCCTAGAGAGGTTCAAGTAGGATCCAAATAGTGTAGGTAGGTGCACACACCACACCTCACTAGAAAATGTCCTTGGAAGCAGGCCTTAGTGGACCTCTTCAAGAAAACAACCAGAGGTTGCTTTCTAAGTATGACTCATTCACTTTTCAAGAACTAAGAAGCCTGTGTGCAGTTAGAAAAGTGATACAAGGACAGAGTCCAACATTTAACCACCTGGTAGATATCTTAGTGGCTCATGATATAGAGAATGCATCAGACCCAGGTAGCCAAGGGGGTGGAGAGGGGGGCCATCTCTCAACAGAGGAGAATACAACTGGGGAAGATGCAGTGGTCTCTGATGATGACCAGGATGAGGTTGATGCAACTGACCTGGTCAACCTAGGGCTATCTGGAGGTGGAGAGGGCCATTGTAGGCCCCCCTCTAACCTTCCAAGTAGGCCTAACAGTGGAAACAGAAGGCACAGATCACATTCTAGTGGTTCTGGGCATTCTGATTCCTCAGTAGGGTCCAGTGCCTCTGCTCAGAGGAGGGTGACTTCCCCTCAGAGGAGAGAGCACAAAGCTAGGATGAAAGAAGTCAAGCTTAGGATCAAGAGGCAAGAAATTGCCCTTGCCAAAGAGACCTTGCCTCTTGAAAGAGAGAAGAAATTGACTGGGCTAGAGCCCACTGGTGGCAGAATAATTGCGAGAGATAGGGAATGGTCTCATGACCATAGAAACCTGAACAAGATTGTCCCTTCCTATCAGATTGGGGATGACATCCACAAATGGATAACTGCTTTGTAGAGGGCTTGGAAAATACCGCAAGTACCCCAAAGTCAGTGGGCAGCAATCTTGTGGCTCTCCTTTGCAGACAACAGAAGAGACAAAATCCTCACTGTAAGAGAAGAGGATGCTGACAATTACTATGTCCTGAAGAGTGCTCTAATAGATGGGGTTGGCCTAACCACTGAGAAGTACAGGTTGCTGTTCAGGAATAAGCATGGGTGAAATTTGCGAATTCGCATTCCGGGAATTCGCGGATTTCCCTGCAAAATAGCAAAAAAATCAACAAGTTCGCGAATTTTCCAGCAAAATCACGGCTTTTTTTGCGATTTGCCCTGGAGTACTTTCTACTGGCTAATCCAGTAAAGGCTCCCTCATTAGTAAATGTATAGTGCTTTTACTACACTGCAGCTGCGTAAAGGGCCAGAAGATGTGTCTCCAGTGACCATGTGTGCCTGCAACACAGGCACAAGGCAGACTGATTTGCATATGACCATGTCTGAACTGGGGTGGTGTGGAGTGCAAAAAAGGATGGATTTAAGCCCAGATCTCTGTACTGGGGTGAATGTATGAAATTGTTCTGCATTCTGTCCATCAACTTTGGTTTTTGCATTTGTCACCCCGAGTGGGATGGGTATGCTCAGACGTGCGTCCCATGCTCTCCACACCATTGGATTCAAGCAAGCCCCACCATATTATCACTCAGCACCACCACAGCACCACTCAGCACCACCACATTATCACTCAGCACCACCACAGCACCACTCAGCACCTCTACAGCATCACTCAGCACCACCACAGCACCACTCATCACCACCACAGCATATCTCAGCACCACCACATCACCACTCAGCACCACCACAGCACCACTTAGCACCACCACAGCACCACTCAGCGCCATTACAGCATCACTCAGTGCCACCACAGCATCACTCAGCACCACCACAGCATTACTCAGCACCACCACAGCACCACTCAGCACCACTACAGCATCACTCAGCACCACCACAGCACCACTCAGAACCACCACAGCACCACTTAGCACCACCACAGCACCACTCAGTGCATCACAGCATCACTCAGCACCACCACAGCATCACTCAGCACCACCACAGCACCACTCAGCACCACCACAGCACCACTCAGCGCCACCACAGCATCACTCAGCACCACCACAGCATCACTCATCACCACCCCATTATCACTCAGCACAACCACAGCACCACTCAGCACCGCCACAGCATCACTCAGCACCACCACATCATCACACAGCACCACCACAGCACCACTCAGCACCACCCAGCATCACTCAGCACCATCCCAGTATCACTCAGCACCACCACAGCACCACTCAGCATCACCACAGCACCACTCAGCACCACCACAGCACCACTCAGCGCCACCCCAGCATCAATCTGTGCAACCATTCAACAACAACTGGTTCAAATATGTTCTCTCAATGTTTCAAGCTTTATTACAAAGGTCACAAAAAGATGTTAATATTTCACTTCTGTTCTTGGATTTTCGTCACAATAAAATACACTGAACATAATCTTCACAAAAGGTATTTACAAAAGTTTAAGCTATTGCCATTATAAATTAAAATCACTTTTATTTAAGTATTAATTATTTAAAAAAATTAAAAGCCATTGTAATTTGTAATATCAATACATCTAAGTCATGTAAATACAAAACATGTTGCATTACAAATGCTATAGGTGTCACATTTGCGAAGGTTATACCTATTGGCATTGTAAATGACAAAGCTATTAATTTAGCTATTTTCAAAACCAACACATAAATAAAAAAAATTGTCATTTACCATACCAATAGCTCAAACTTTCCTAATGCGAGACCATTTGCATTGCAAATGCTTGTTTTTATATCTGTCAGTGCTTCCTGTTGAGGTTTAATTTTCGTGACAGGCGCCTCATTGCCTACTTGTAACTATTCTCTGACCCTGTTTCAAGGTTCAGAGCAGGGTCAGAGAATAGTTTCAAGTAGGCAACGAGGCGCCAGGAAGCACTTACAGGCTTACAGCAGCAGGTGCCCAGGTTGAAGTTAATTTCTTTGTAACCCTTTTGTAAAAGGTTACAAAAAATTTGCTTCAACTTTTGCACCTGCTGCTGTAACCCTGTAAGTGCTTGGCTGAAAATTTGTCCCGCTGATTCGCGGATTTTACCGCGATTTCGCGAGATTCGCGGATCGCGAAATCGCGGAAAATCCGCAAATTCCGCGTGCGGAACGAATTTTCAGCCCATGTTTTTTCAGGGATACCAAACGACACAGACGCGGACTGGACTGATTTTGTGGATTGCGCAACTCAGGCTCTGGAAGGCTGGTTACTGGGCAGTAAAGTAATTGACTATACAGGATTGTATAATCTGATAGTGGGAGAACAAATTCTTAACAACTGTCAAAACCATTTATTGCATCAGCACTTGGTTGACTCAGATCTGACCTCTCCCCAAGAATTGAGAAAGAAGGCAGACAAATGGGTCAGAACCAGGGTGAAGCAGAAGGTACAGAACGAAGGTGGTGATCATAAAAAGCAAGACCAAAAGGGTGGGGAGAAAGCAAAAGACCAGAAGTCTTCTCAAGGTCCCCAAAAAGCTTCCAATGGTGGGGGTTCCCAACAATCTAAAAAGAAAGAAGGCCCAAAGAAACTATGGTGCAAGTTTTGTAAGGTTATTACTCACTGAACTAGTGAGTGCACCAAGAAGGAGGCAGCTCCAGCCACCATTGCCCCTAAGGCAACTGTTCCCCCTAGTTCAGCTCCAAGTGGTGGTTCTCAAAAGAAGGGTGTAGTAGGATTAACCCTGGGGACTGAGATGGATTCTGGCCTATTCAGAATACCAACTCAAGCTGTTTTGATCTGTGATGGGGACATAATCCTGTCTTCTACTGTGAGTCCCAATCATTTGGGCAAGTACAGACAAACTCCTTTAATTATTGACAAAGTGGCCTACAGGGACACATGTGCTAGTGTCAAAATGATGACGCCTGGCTTTGTGGACCCTGGACAGATCATACTAGGTGAAAATTACCTAGTGACCAATGCTAGCAATGTCACTACCACTCACAGTATGGCAATTGTTAATTTGTCTTGGGGAGGGGTAACTGGCCTCAAAAAGGTTGTGGTTAGCTCAGACCTCCCTGTAGAATGTTTGCTTGGAAATGACCTGGAGACTTCAGCTTGGGCTGAAGTGGAGTATATGACCCATGCAGAAATGTTAGGGATATCAGCACATGTCCTTGCTGTGAGTAGGCCAGAGGTCAGAAATTGCAACACTGAACAGGCACTGAATTCTAGAACAATGGACCAGTTGCCTATCAGGGGGAGTAGCAGTAGGGTTAAGGCAGTGCCTTCCCCCTTGCCTCAGGAAGAGGATCACCCTTCTCAGGAAGCTTATTGTGTGACCCAGAAGAAAATTGCCTTAGAAGAGCTTGAGCCTGATCAGGTTGAGTTTCTTGGGATGGGGCGACCCTCCAGGGCAGATCTGAGGCAGGCGCAGTTGGACTGCCCTTCTCTTGAACCCCTCAGACAGCAAGCTGCTGCTGAAGCTGTAGGGAATGCTAGTGGGACCCACAAAGTTTACTGGGATGATGAGCTCCTATATTCAGAGGCTAGAGACCCCAAGCCTGGAGCACCCAGGAGGTTGGTCATACCTTTGGCATTCAGGGGCTTTCTTCTCACTCTATCCCATGATATTCCCCTTGCAGGATATCTTGGCCAGAACAAGATTTTGGAAAGGCTTGGACCTCACTTTCACTGACCTCATATGTCAGAGGATACCAAGGAGTTTTGTCGTTCCTATGTCACCTGCCAAGCCAGTGGCAAATCAGGTGGCACCACAAAGGCCCCCCTAATACCACTACCTGTGGTAGGAGTTCCCTTTGAACGTGTAGGGATTGACATTGTTGGACCGATGGATCCCCAAACAGCATCTGGGCACAGTTTTATTCTAGTGGTAGTGGACCATGCCACCAGATACCCAGAACCAATTCCACTTAGAACCACAACAGCACCTGTAGTGGCAAGAGCCCTCCTGGGAGTTTTCTCAAGAGTAGACTTTACTAAAGAGGTTGTCTCAGACAGAGGTGCAAACTTTATGTCTGGATATCTAACTGCTATGCAGAAGGAGTGTGGAGTGAACTACAAGTTCACCACACCCTATCATCCATAGTGCAATGGTCTAGTTGAAAGATTTAACAAGACCTTAAAGGGCATGATTGAGGGTCTCCCTCAAAAGCTTAGGCTGTGATGGGACATCCTGCTACCCTGCCTATTGTTTGCTTACCAAGAGGTCCCACAGAAGGGGGTTGGCTACAGCCCTTTTGAACATCTGTTTGGGAATCCTGTAAAATGACCCCTGTGTCTGGTGAAGGAGGGATGGGAGTTACCTCTCAAACCTTCCAAATAAGACATTGTGGATTATGTACTTGGTCTCCACTCAAGGATGGCTGAGTACAGGAAAAAGGCATCCAAAAACCTTGAGGCTAGTCAGGAATTGAAAAGGGCCTGGCATGACCAAAAGTCTGTGCTGACTGTTTACCAGCCAGGACAGAAAGTGTATGTGTTGGAGCCTGTGGCCCCAGCAGCTCTCCAAGACAAGTGGAGTGGACCCCACACTATTGTTGAACAGAAGGGAGAAGTCACCTATTTGTTTGACCTTGGAACTCCCAGGAGCCCCTCTGGGTGCTTCATGTCAACAGATGGAAACCATATGTTGACAGGGCAGACATGGGCTTGCTCATGGCTTCAGATAAGGGACAGGAGGAAGAGAGTGACCCTCTCCCAGACCTGCTTTCTCAGAACCCTGATAGTGATTCAGTTGATGGTCTAGCCTTGGCAGGCAGCCTCACTGACCAACAGCAGCAGGACTGCAGACAAGTTCTACAGTAAGCATGGGCGAATTTTGCAAATTTGCGATCCACGAATTTGCGGATTTACGAATTCGCGATCCGCAAAATTTGCGAATTTGTGCGAATTTGCGGATTTTTGTTTTTTTGCGTGTTCGCGGGGTTTTTTGCGTGTTCGCGGGGTTTTTTGCGTGTTCGCAGGGCTTTTTGCGTCTTCGCGAGCCGCTTGCATAGCGAAGTTACCCATGCAGTCGTTTATGGGAGAGGGAGAGAGAGATAGATAGATAGATAGATAGATAGATAGATAGATAGATAGATAGATAGATAGATAGATAGATAGATAGATAGATAGATAGATAGATAGATAGAGAGAAAGAGAGGGAAAGAGAGAGGGAGAGAGAGAACGAGAGAATGAAAGAGAGGCCGGATCTCTGAAGGTCCAGATTCCTGAGTTGCCCCTACAGAACATACAGCTTTTTATTTTTAGCAAAATGCATATGAAAATTGTGCTGTAAAGGTCTCTTATAGTTTAACCCCTCCTGACAACTCAAAATGGGTGTATTTACCTTCCTCTCCCTTCTTCCTGTTTTTTATATCTGTAAGTGCTTCCTGATGAGGTTTAATTCCTTGGACAGGTGCCTCGTTGCCTACTTGTAACTATTCTCTGACCCTGCTTCAAGGGTCAGAGCAGGGTCAGAGAATAGTTGCAAGTAGGCAACGAGGCGCCAGGAAGCAATTAGCAGCAGGTGTCCAAGTTGAAGATAATTTGTTTGTAACCCTTTTGTAAAAGGTTACAAAGAAATTAGGTTCAACTTTTGCACCTGCTGCTGTAACCCTTGCTTGGCTGAAAATTCGTCCCCGCTGATTCGCGGATTTTACCGCGATTTCACGAGATTCGCGGATCGCGAAATCGCGGAAAATCTGCAAATTCGCCCGCGAAACTGTTTTTTTGCGTTTTCGCTGGGTTTTTTGCGTGTTCGCGGGGCTTTGTGCGTCTTCGCGAGCCGCTTGCATAGCGAAGTTACCCATGCAGTCGTTTATGGGAGAGGGAGAGAGAGATAGATAGATAGATAGATAGATAGATAGAAAGAGAGAGAAAGAGAGGGAAAGAGAGAGGGAGAGAGAGAACGAGAGAATGAAAGAGAGGCCGGATCTCTGAAGGGCCAGATTCCTGAGTTGCCCCTACAGAACATACAGCTTTTTATTTTTAGCAAAATGCATATGAAAATTGTGCTGTAAAGGTCTCTTATAGTTTAACCCCTCCTGACAACTCAAAATTGGTGTATTTGCCACCCTCTCCCTTCTTCCTGTTTTTTATATCTGTAAGTGCTTCCTGATGAGGTTTAATTCCTTGGACAGGTGCCTCGTTGCCTACTTGTAACTATTCTCTGACCCTGCTTCAAGGGTCAGAGAATAGTTGCAAGTAGGCAACGAGGCGCCAGGAAGCAATTAGCAGCAAGTGTCCACGTTGAAGATAATTTGTTTGTAACCCTTTTGTAAAAGGTTACAAAGAAATTAGGTTCAACTTTTGCACCTGCTGCTGTAACCCTTGCTTGGCTGAAAATTCGCCCCCGCTGATTCGCGGATTTTACCGCGATTTCACGAGATTCGCGGATCGCGAAATCGCGGAAAATTCGCAAATTCGCCCGCGAAACTGATTTTACGCCCACCCTTATTCTACAGTCCTACAGACATATGTTTTCACTGACTCCAAGTCAGAAAATCTGGTGCACTCATGAAGTGGACACTGGGGACAGTCTGCCTGTTAAAAGTAAGATTTACAGGCAACCTGACCATGACCATGATGCTTTTTATTGTTCGCCACCAATGTTTTTTATATGTTTTTGTGTATAACTGTGTTACAAATATTTCTCTTATACATAATTTTGTGTATTTTTGTATAAACATTGCATTGATTGTTTTTTAAGATGATGATGTATTTTTATGAATAAATCGGACTTGTAATTTTTAATTGGTTGTTGTGCTTTGCATACTGTCCTTTTCCCTAGCTATATCATCAATTGTGTTTTCCTTTTTCACACATTGTCTATTTCCCTGCATTACAAATTCAGTATTTGAACAGGGGGTCCTTGTTGTTTACATTCATGTCAGGGACTGCACCAGAACAGAGGTCCAAAAGATGTTGGATTTGGGAGTCATAGAGCCCTCAGAGAACCCTTGGGACAGTCCAGTAGTCCTGGTGCCTAAACCTCACACCCACTATGGTCAGAGAGAGATGAGGTTTTGCGTGGATTACAGAGGCCTCAATGCTGTCACTAGGACTGATGCCCATCCAATACCCAGGGCAGATGAACTCATTGACAGATTGGCATCTGCCAAGTTTTTGAGTACATTTGACTGACAGCTGGCTACTGGCAGATCATACTAGCTGATGATGCAAAGCCAAAGACAACATTTTCAACCCCTGGTGGTTATTATCAATTTGTGGTGATGCCCTTTGGTCTGAAAAATACACCTGCCATATTCCAAAGGTTGGTGAACCAAGTCCTCTCAGGTCTGGATGACTACTGTGCAGATTATTTAGATGATATGGCTGTCTTTAGCTCCACTTGGGAAGATCACCTGGTCCACCTGAAGAATGTTTTGAAGCCCCTGTAAAAGGCAGGCCTAACTATCAAGGCTACCAAGTACCGGATAGGGCAGAGTCAGGTTGTATACCTGGGCCACCTTTTAAGTGGAGGCCAGGTTCAACCATTACAGAGCAAGATCCAGCCCATAATGGACTGGACTGCTCCAACCACCCAGACTCAGGTCAGAGCTTTCTTGGGCCTGACTGGGTATTACAGGAAATTTTCCAAGGGGTATGGTTCCATAGTGACACCCCTGAATGACTTAACTGCCAAGAAAATGCCAAAAAAAGTTCAGTGGACAGTCAGCTCTCGACAGGCATTTGATGACTTGAAGCAGGCCATGTGCACTGCTCCTATTCTGCAAAGTCCAGACTACTCCAAAGAATTAATTGTCCAAACATATGCTTCTCAGTTGGGGGTAGGTGCTGTCCTTTCACAACTGAATAAAGATGGTCAAGACCAGCCAGTAGCTTTTCTTAGCAGAAGGCTGACCCCAAGAGAGAAACGTTGGTCAGCTATTGAGAGGGAGGCCTTTGCTGTGGTTTGGGCCTTGAAGAAGCTGAGGCCATACTTCTTTGGCATCCACTTCAAGATTCAGACAGACCATTAGCCTCTCTTGTGGCTAAACCAGATGAAGGGTGAAAATCCCAACCTGCTCGGGTGGTCCATTTCCCTACAGGCTATGGACTTTACAGTGGAACATAGACCTGGGACTGACCATGCCAATGCAGATGGACTCTCCAGATATTTCCACTTAGAACATGAAGACTCAACTGGTGAAGGTTAGTTTAATGTCCCTGCGTTTGGGAGGGGGTTGTGTAGGAGAGTAGGGTTGGCTTCCTATGGTCACCCCCACTTTTTGCCGTGATTCTCTGGTTTTTTGACTTTAGTGTGGCTTTGGGCCGGCTAATCAGACCTACAGCCCAGCTGTTCTCTTTCTAAATTGATACCATGTACTTTAGGTGCATACCAGATTGGTTACTGGGTCACCCTTGTGAGCCCCTGTATAGTGTGAGATGATTGCCTGTGCACACCCTTCCTAAATGCTAAGTACTCCGTGTATGAAACTACTTAAACAAAGTATGTGTGCTGTTTGGTTGGAAGGCAGCCAGCCTAATTGAAGAACAACATCTGGTGGAGACACCACTAGTATATCAAACGCACAACGTGTTGTAAAGTATATCAATGATAAAGCATTTAACTGTAACTGGTTAAGCTCCCAAATAATCAGTCAAAAATTGCACTTTATAAAAAAAGTTGTTTCTATTTATGAATTCATTTGCATTTTCAATAATCACACAATAACATCAGCAAAGTACTCAGTGAAACAGCTGGTTGTATGGAAACACGAATCCGCAACTAGATGTTATGATTCACTCAAATGTCAACCAAGAAAGACTAATCACGCCCTCTCAGGCCAAATTTTGCGACCCTGCTCAAGATAATGTCGACACTGATAATCGTTCGTGATCTAAGAGTGGAAGACTAGGTCCACGTTCGACGCAATGTGTGCTTGATAGGAAACGCGCTCAGGACGCTGGGAACGATTGTCCTCATCAGCCTGAACCACGACCGCGAAACAACATTTGGCCTGAGAGGGGCGTGATTAGTCTTTCTTGGTTGACATTTGAGTGAATCATAACATGTAGTTGCGGATTCGTTTTTCCATACAACCAGCTGCTTCACTGAGTACTTTGCTGATTACTAGGTGCAGTGCCCTACACATTTAACCCAGTCACACAGCTATCAATTTCCATACAACTTTATCTAGAATTCCCCTGAAGAAGGGAGTTTCCCGAAATGCATTGGGCCTACTTTAAGTTGCGACTAAGTTATTATGTGCTTACAATTGATTGATTTTTATGTTTAATCAACTCAGTACAACAGCTTCATGACAATGATTTTGTTTTCGGACTCAGCAAATACCGCATGTACAAATGTTATTGTTTGATTATTGAAAATGCTAATGAATTCATGAATAGAATCAACTTTTTTATAAAGTGCAATTTTTGACTGATTATTTGGGAGCTTAACCAGTTACAGTTAAATGCTTTATCATTGATTTACTTTACAGCACGTTGTGCGTTTGGTATACTAGTGGTGCCTCCACCAGATGTTGTTCCCCTGTATAGTGTACCATAGGCACCAAGGGCATAGGTGCACCCTAGGCCTACCAGCGGCTGCAGCATGTATTGTGCCACCTCTGGTTTGCCTTCCAAACTGACACCACAGGTCTGTTCACACAGCCTGGGTAAGGTGGCATAATCACCCCTTACTTACATATAGTATACCTATATCTACCTTTATATATAAACACATATACACTGATAAGTCATTCCTATGGTAGGCCTTGACAATCCTGGAGGCAGAGAGCTTGGTTTTATGTGAGAGTGTGCTCTGGCATGAGCTGAGCCCCTCTGCAGCTTTCGGAACCATCTCCTTATAGCTGTTCTATGATATAGCCATATCATATACTCTTAAGTGCATTATAATCCATCAGCCTGTGGGGTGTTACCTTCGTGCTCTACACTGGCTCCCTGTGGAGGCCCGTCTCAAATTCAAAACACTCACGATAACTCACAGAGCCCTCTACGGTTCGGGCCCAAAATACCTACAGAAACAACTAGCTTTCTACTCGCCTAGGAGACAACTACGCTCTTCCAGCCAGCAGCTGATGCTGACTCCCACAAAATGGATGCTTCCACAGACACAAGTCTGACCTCCTGTTGCTGGGGGAAACTCCGGCAGGGGAGGCCTGGACAATAGGTTTCCTGTCCAGGGCGGTGCTGGCTCCTCCCCAGACAGGGGTTTTGTGTATTGGGGAAGGGAGGGCTACATTCAGTGAATGCATCTAGACACTGCCTGGGGCACACAAGGTGCTCCATGCATAGCCCAGTTCAAACCAGTTGCTGGGGCACTCCAGCCCCAGCTGTGGCGCAAAACAGGACAAAGGAAAAGGGGTGTAACCACCCCCTTCATAGATCCACCCATAGGAGGGACCTAATCAGGTAATCCAGACCCCTTTCTTCGTATAAGTATAGGAGCTGTGTCCCCAGGACTTTAGATTATCCTGGACAAATCTCTGAAAGACATATTCTAGACCTTCGACATTCCATTCTGACTGGAAGACGGATGACATCTCCCTTGTGGTCAAGGAGTTACCACCCTGTTTAAATAGGCACCAACAGCAACTTCGCTGATCTGCAGTCTCAAGGCTCCTGTCGTAACCCGAAGACTCTGTGACACAAGAACTGCACTTCCAGACTTTTCTAACCCCGACCCACATCCACACAAAGCTGGGACACGTAGCGGACACGAGAGACATGGGACCGGACATCTTAAACATCCCGCATTTTGCTACCTGCACTCCTTTCCTGAAGCCTCAGTAAGTTGTGCATTGGGGTACAAGAAGCCCCAGCCCCAAGCCACATTTGCACTGAAGCTCAGGTCCCCACACTCAGCGAGTGTCCCGTGGGCCCCGCCTTTGCATTTGAGCTCAACGCATCTTCCCGGTTACTTGCCTGTTGGCTTGTGAGACCCCTGAAGACCTTCCTTTGAATTTAACTTGCTTTCCTGGTTGATTCAGCTTCCCTGAAAAGGAGAAGCGCCACAGACCTTGCTGGTCTGCAACAGAGCCAATCTCGCCATCCTGCGTGGGTTGCGGTTCCCAAGGCTTGTTGGGTCCAATCCGGATAACGCCACCCCAGGCATCTAGATCCTTTGTGGGACAGTTCGAATTCTGTGCCTGGTCATGGTCGATGCCTCCTGGACCTTGTGGCTGAAGAGACAAACTCACCTTCTTCACCTTAAAGCACCCAACATTGCCTGGTTCCTTCCTGGTCACTGGCTAGTGACCCAGACTTTGTCCCCCCTGCTTTCAGGTTCTTTACATCTCCGATCCACCCTTGTATCTACCCGAACACTTTTCCTCTGGTCGCCTGCAGCAGTTCTTTGCAGCTCTCCATTGAAAACGACAACGAAACCCGACACGAAAAGACACCAATGCACCTGGCTTCCCTGCGTGAGGTAACATGAGTACTCCTTTGATCCCATGGGTCTTCACTCTTGAAATGTCCTAGTTTAAAAGGGTTCATTCTGAGTCCATCCGGAAGTGTCCTTAAATTATAACTTTGTAACTTTTAAAATCTCCATAGAAAGTCAATCGGAACCCGTGCCTGTGTTTAGACACTGTACGTGTCTCCCGTGGGCCTCCTACTTCCTAACCTTTGGTTGTTTAGCATAGCCACGGCGATTCCACAGGCTCTAGGCCTGCTTTCTGATTCTCTCATGGTACTTATACCACTTTCTTAGTATATGGTTTGTGAGGCCCCTAGGGCATAATGTATACTGTGCAACTTATCGTTTATTAACTGTGTGACTTGTATTGTATTTTTACCTCTGCCCTCATAAAGAGTGCAGAGGGGTTGTGTTTAGAATAAATACATATATATTTGATATATACCTTGTGTGGTGTCCTTTCATTTGGTATTCAAGGGATTATACATGGTAAAACAACTTGCTTAACTCGCCTACTGAAGACGTAGCCTGAAGACTGCTGGTTCATGCTACCAGTAGGATAGCTTTCTATAAGGTAGCCTTTACAACCACCATCAATAAGGGTCGATTAGACTGGTGCAATGTGCCCACTAGAACAGGTGGACATCATATGCCAGGCTAACTTCTCACAACAACTGTACTGTATGTCTTCAGGATTTGTTTAAATAAGTCACAAAAAGCATTCTTCAATGGCTGTGTCAACTACTGCCTTCAATACACACTGCATACAACAGGGTTCACAACTTGAATTCAGCTTTTCATCTACGCTACAGACAGTATTCAAGTTATCCTTGATTTATGTAAGGCAGTGACAATTTTGTTAAAGGATACCACAAAAAACATTCCTCAATGAGAGTACTGAGTACTGTTTTCAAATGTACACTGCGATCAACAGACTTCACCACTTGATACCACAAGCGCAAAAGCACTACAGACAACATTGAATTCATTCTCGTTTTATTTAAGGCAGAGACAATTGTACTGTGTCCTCAGATTTTGTTAACTGTGACAAAAAATTATTCCATGATGTTTGTGTCAACTACTGCCTTCATTTTACACTCAGCAGGGTTCACAACTTGAAGTCAACTTTGCATGTATACTACAGACATTAGAGATTTCAACCTTGATTTATTTACTGCAGAAACATTTGTACTGTATGTGTTCTAATTTTGTTAAAAATCACATGAAATATCGCAAAGAAGAGTGAAAAATGTTATGTCACAGTGAGACATACTATCCAGTGCAATCCTTTAATTTGTTATGGGGAGCAATCAGTAGACCTAGTTTGCAGAACAATTGATAACTATCAATGTTTGTTTTTCCCCCTCAAAGTACATGCAATCCAGTATACAACATTCAATGCTTTGAGTGCAGCCCATTGAGACAATGCATCATCGCAGGGTGAGCACAGGCTAAACACCAGCCATACCACTGCCTCAGTACACCATAAATAATTGCACCAATGCTTTATTAAGGCTAAATTCAATAGTCAAAAAACATTACCCAAATGCGGCCTATCCGTACCACACATCATCGCAGGTTACGTACACGCTCAGTCTCAAAGGTACTACTAACTCAGGGCACCATAATTCATCATCACATGGCCGTATTCAAGCAGAATTTAACTGATTCTTCATTCATTATTTATAAAGTGCAGTACCAAAGAAAGTAACATCCCTCAAACCTACACAAAATTGCCACATGGCCTTACTAAGCCAGAATTCACTAGACAAAAAACATTACTATCAGTACGGCCGGCCCAGACCACACATCGTCGCACGGCCCACAGAACCTTGTTGTTTCAGATACCACTAACTCAGTGGAAACCAAACTAAGTATAACACCTATCAAACCCTACACAATACCCCTTTAGTATGCTTCCTTCAAAAAAAATGTTTACATCACTTTTAGATTTAGTTGAATAATAAAATACACGCTGCATACATGTTCTATTTTCCACTTCAATTATGATTGCAAATGATGTACCCCACCCTAAAATCAGCAGGGTTTACAACTTGAATTTACCTTTGCATCTACACTATAGACAGTAGGAAATTCAACTTTGATTTATTTAATGCAAAGACAATTATACTGTATGAATTCAGATTGTGTTAAAATAAGTGAAAAAAAGCATTGTTCTATAACTACAGAATACTAGTTTCGATGTACACTGTGCACAGTAGGGTTCACAACTTGAATTTACCTTTTCATATACACTACAGACAGCATTAAATTCAGCCTCGATTTATTTAAAGCACAGAAAAAATAGTGCTATTGCACTGC
The DNA here is from genome assembly GCF_964263255.1 of Lissotriton vulgaris. Classification (NCBI taxonomy): domain Eukaryota; kingdom Metazoa; phylum Chordata; class Amphibia; order Caudata; family Salamandridae; genus Lissotriton; species Lissotriton vulgaris. The sequence continues at coordinate 1,542,708,842 of NC_141695.1, read as the reverse complement.
TAGTATGCGCAAGCACCTTCAATCCCTGAATTGTGTGAACTATGATAACAGAATATAGAAGATTGCGTCACAATGTACCTCCACCACCGGCAATACCAAGTACCTCTGGGGATGACCTTCAACATTGCCACCAGACATACGTCCATAATTTGTGAAAGTTAGAATGCACTGCGTGAAGTGGAATTGTTTATTTGTTATGTGGAGCAATCAGTACACCTAGTTTGCACAGAAATTGATAACCATCAATGCTAGTTTTTTTCCCCCCTCAAAGTACATATTGTCCGGTATGCAGTGTTGAAGCTCAGTATTTAACTGCAAGAATAAAAAGATCAATGACAACAGTAAAATAAACAATTCGCTCTCAGCATGTTTGAGTATGCAAGATTTATTGGGAACCCAATTAGAAAGTAATCACAATGCAATATACGTGCACACGGAGACCTCAGCAAAGCTCACTGAGTGCCCAATTGGTATGACAGTGCAGAGACATTTTATAGGTATAAGCCCTCACAGGATGGGCATCATAGCATACGTAATCTGGATCAGGCTATGACCTGCTAGACCAATCAGTGAAGTGCACATATGGTGTGATACCCTTTTAAGGCTCGAAGTGTGCCTACACCCTGCAGCATTTAAGCGAGAGTTAAAGAGCTTTCTGATGAAGAAATACACTACCTAGAATAGATCAGTCACGAACTGACAATGAACTAAATATCATACTTGTTTACACACTCTACCTATGATAGAAATATATCCACCTCTGACTTTATTTATCATCTACCTCCTATCATCTACCTCATATTTGTTGTCAGTATAACTATTGGACATATTTGTCTACCTAGAATAGATTAGTCACGAAATGTCAATGACCCAACTAGTCTTACTTGCTTACACATTTTCTTGTGATTGAAGTATATCCAACACTGACTATATTTATTACCTACCTCTTATCAGCTACCTCATATTTGTTGTCTGTATAACTGTTTGATATATATGTCTTTCTTCCACGCCTCATATGTTATTCGCTCCGATGCCCGTATAACTGTCTGATATATATTGTCTTTCGCATACGCCTATATGTTAAGCACTCTGATACCCACGGGTCTTGTTCGCGCTATACAAAACTTGGTAATAAATAAATAAATAATAAATAAATAATATTGTTACACACGTGTCATCTACAAGAGCAGATTTGGGTTTTTCCCTAAAGGTGAAATCTGCGTTTCTAGTGTACGTGGATTTTGGCACGTACTTGACCGGCTAGGGCAGGTCATGTCGACATCTTTTACTGGAGATATGAAGTTTAGCAATAGCAAGCTAAAAACTGAAAGCTGGCATGTCATTTCTCGGAAGCCTTGCCTTTGCTCTGCACGTTGCAGCTGACTGAGACTGGCTTGACACACAGAATGGAGCGTGCGACCATTCTGTGGATTTCTGCTGGTGTCTTTCTTTAGTAGTTCAAAGAAGATTATAGGCCTGAAAACATATGTATTTGGTATCATATAAATGCCTGCTTCGTCATCCCCAAATCTGATACTAAATCATATGTTAATCAGAAGTCATTCATCTTTATCATCTCCTGTTCCTCATCCTCATCCTCATCCTTATGAGTGTGGTGTGGTGAACCACCTTTCCTGAATATGCAGTTGGCACAGGACCTGAAAATTGCTGCACAACAAGATGGGCATATTCTTATCAGGAGGCACAGTGTCAAAAGAGCTGCTACCACTATTATAACTGCCTCAAGTATCCATGATCCCCAGCCTGTTAACCATTTCATCACCTCTTCCCATAGACTACCTGTGTGTATCCGGTGGGCCTCATCACTTATATTTTCAATTTTATTAATGGCTTGTATTATATTCCCACTGTTATCCAGAATGAATACACAGCATTGGCTCTGAGCCAGGGAAGATGCTGGGGAAGATGCCTCATGGAGGATGGAACAGACTCCTCCCTCCTTGGCCAGAATCATATCCAGAGCAATCCGGTTTTGAATTACGACAGCCTTCATCAAAGTGAGCTCTTCTGTTATATTTCCTAAGGCATCAGTAGTAGAGTCCGCTAGATCTTCAATCATCCTGGACAACTGGTGTATCCGTTCTGAAGTATAGATATTGCCTAGTATTGGAACCATTGCCCCAACACCTGTTACACGTGGTCTACCCAAGCGGCCGTTCTCTTGGCCCTCACCAGTGTCATCTTTGTTTTTTCTGCTGGCACTAATTTTGTGAAGTGGGTCATTTTTGGGATGATGGATGCTAAGTAGCAACTTCCATACCATCCTTGGGGCAGGTAGAAGTATGCCCATGGACCACAAACAAAGAAAAGGCCTTTGTAACTTACCAGACCTGGTGACGGCTCATCACGACTCCTAACTCGAGTTAGTCTGGTTGTGTGGTTACAGCTGCTCATTCCCATGTAAATCTGGGGAACTGCCTTTGTGGGTGGTATGCCTTTTATCTTGTTTATCCTGTCCTCGCAATCAAATAGGCCCTGCTCTCCTTGAGCGACCTCCTCGAAGGTACATCCAAATGAGATGCACTCCTTCCAGTTGTCTTTGGACAGCAGTTCTGAAAGAGTGCATGTTCTGGTAGCTCCCTTTGGAAGAACCGGCACTCAACGTTTTTTATTTTTGTTACGGTACTCTTACGAGGACCACAAATAAAATATACATTTATACATTCCATATTAATACATTTTCAATGAGATTTTCAAAAACTTAAAAATTCTGTAACAAACGAATTCATTAGGGGGGCTTTTACATAGTGATAAGTCTTGTGAGCTAGTGATCCTGCAGGACCGGTAAATGGGCTTAAGACATGTTGACCTTGCATTTACAATTTCTGCATTAGGGCATATAAAAAATAAGTGTTCCAAATTTTGGTTGCCTCCTTGACAAAGGGTACAAAGGGCAGAGCTGTCGGGCCTCCAAGAGGAAGTAAAGGTTTGTACAGGAAGTGTTCCAAGGCGCAACATCATAATTGCACGCCTTGCGCCATGTTGAAGAGTATACTCTAGGTAAGGCTGACGTTGTTTGTATTCCTGCGAGGCTACATAAAATTTATATGACGATAGACTATTACAATGAGAGTGATCAATCTCGTAGCTCAATTTGGGAGTGAAGTTTTTTAGAAAAAGTTTGAGTTGAGCTGGTGACCACGTAGACAAAATTTCCACATTGACTTTTGCAAGCTGTAGAGCCTCTCGCATATTTTTAGTAAAGGTAGTATGAGTAGAGCTACTCTCGAATGTCTCTACTTTTAGCAATCTTCTTAAAGTACCTTCTTTTGAAAGAAGAAGATTATGGGCCCACCTTATGATGCTCGCTATAGCTGTAGCATATGCGCTCGTGATGGTACATTCCAGTCTCAATGCCTGTACTGGGGTAGATGTTGAAATCTTCAGTAGTTTTTTCAATATTCTTCCTTCTGTTAAATCCATATATGACCATTGATTTAGAGGAATATATTCCGATGCATAGGACAGGACCGGTGTGATTTTAGCTCGATAGACTTGAATCAGTGCAGAGAAATGTCTATGTCCAGTGGCCGAATATAAGCGTGACAAGGCCCCAGCATGCAGATCACTTTTCCTTTTCAGGTGGTTGATTTGATTGATGTTGCTCATGTTTTGTGAGAAAATTCTACCCAGATATGTATACTCCTTTACTTGTTCTAGTTTCTCACCTCCCAGCTTCCATTCGTACCATACCCTTTTCTTCTGATTTGAAAAGGCAACCACTTTTGTTTTGTTCGTATTTGGGATTAGGTAATTTTTCCTTGAGTACTTATATAAAATATCTAAAAGATTTTGTAGTCCGAAAGGTGTTAGGTCAAACATGACTATATCGTCTGCATACAGCAGGGAATGGATATATTCAGTGGCTATCTTAGGAGGAGTACATATCCCTTGCTGCAGTTGGGAAGGTAGGTCACTTAAATACAGTGAGAATAAAATTGGAGCCAAGAGGCACCCTTGTTTCAGGCCATTTGATGTTCGTATTACCTTCGATAGGCCCTTGTCACTTCCCATTTGGACGCGGCACCAGGTGTCACTGTGTAGATTCACTATCAGATGTAATAGCTGCTCCGGGATCCCCATTATTCTCAATTTTGACCACAGGGTCGGTCTATCCACTCGATCGAAGGCTGTCGAGTAATCAATGAACGCTGCGTAAATAGTTTGTTTTTTCCCTGTTGCGTACTTATCTAAAATAGTTTGGAAGATTGCTACATTGTCAGTGACAGAATGGTGTGGGCGAAATCCGGACTGAAATTTAGGAATTAGACCTAATGAGAAAGCCCAATTTTTCAGCCTATCCAGGATTTCTGCTGCAAAAATCTTCCCAGCAGCGTCCATGAGGGCAATTTGCCTATAATTTCCAGGTGTGTTTCTTTTTCCTTTTTTGAAAATCGGGATTATGATACTTCCTTTCCAGGAATTTGGCATTTGACCACTGTCGAATACATAGTTAAATAGCGGCGAGAGCACCGTTCCCCACTCTTTATGGTCAATTTGGTAGACCTTGACAGGTATCTGATCGGGGCCAGATGCACCTGTGCTCCTTGCCTTCCTGATATTCATAGAGACTGACACTGCAGACGTTTTATTGATCTTAATATCTTTAGTTTCCACGTTTTCTCCTCCCACTTCTTCATTTTTAATATATTGATTCTGTTTGTATAGCTCACGTAGGTATATGTCCCAGTTTTCTTCTGATACAGGTGTAGCCTCCAGCTTTTTTTTGGATCCTGTCATTGTTGCGATCAGTGACCAATATTTACGTTGATTATTATGTTTAGCTGCTAGCTGGATTTCAGTCCAATTAAAGTCCTGCTTCAGTTTTTTCTGTTTAGTTTTTTCTCGTCGTATTTGATTCTTTAATCTATTGATTTCCTTTTTATTTACTGACGAGAATTCCAGATACTGGGCGCGTATCAGTCTGTTGATTTGTTTTACCACTGGTTGATTCCAGTTTTTATTCTTGTTTATCCATTTTCTTTTTGCTGGTCTGTGGTATTCTAGCTTACTTTGCAGAGCTTGTTTGAGATTATTCGTTAGATGTTCAAAGTTCTTTACAGGGTCATCTGAATATATGTTATATGTTGGTCAATATATTGGTTTCAGTAATTAGTTGCCGCAGATATTCCAGATTTTCTGTCCCCCAGTAAATGCGACGCCTAGTTGTGTTTACTTCCGTTTTTTCTGTAAGAAATAGTGGCTGGTTATAAAAAGAGGACGGTGCAATCCAGTGGGTTGAAAGGTTTAAAAGAGCGTGATCACTTTCTGCAGTGAATATTATCGAAAGTTGACTCATTTGTTCTTTTCCTTCGATCCCGCATATAAAGTAATCAATAGTTGAAGGAGATCCATTTCCTTGCCGTGTGTATGTTGCTGGTATATCACCATTGATGTTACCGTTTAATATAATCCCATTAATGCCAGAGAGAAAAGCTAGTAGTGCACGTCCCCTCTTATCCGATTTAGTTCCTTTTGGGAATTCAGGGAGTGATGATTCCAGAGATTCCTCTTTGAGGAGACGAGCCCATTTCTTTATCTCGCAGTTAGAAATTTTAGCATTCAAGTCCCCCATTATGAGGTATGGCAAGTGAGATTGATCTTCAATTATATGAGTGATAATTTCCATTAGGCGGTCAAACAGCAAATCATTATTATTACTGCTGGGAGGTGCGTAAATATTGAAAAGTAATATTTTTTCTAGTTTGGCTGAGGCATGGGTTCTAAGGGATACTTTTAAACATTGTAGATTGTCTGTGTTTGTGTTAATTATTTCCTGTGACCAAGAGTGATCTTCTTTTAATAATATTGCCAGACCACCCTTGGCGTGTCCCCTTCTTGATCTTTTTGCCAATGTTTCGTATACATAGTATCCTCTTTGAGTAAAGGTATTGATTAACCATGTTTCCTGGAGGGCGATGATATCAGGGGAATTTTTATTGCATGTTTCATTTTTATATCAGTTTTCCCTGCCAGGTTCCAGGACAATAGCGTCAGACCTTTGCTAAACTTCGCGTTGTTGTGAATTTACCATTTTTTTGCTGTTTAAGGTTTCTGATAACCATGCCCATGATTTTATTGAGTTCTCAGTGTTGCTAAAGGTGGAATTCCGAGACCAGACTGACCTCTCTCCTTGAATTACTTGTATTTTAAGTAGATCTTTCCTCATAGTACTTGATGCTAGGTCTCCCCAATTAGAACTGTTGTGTTCTTTTCTTCTGTGGGTTTGTCCTAATATACCATTATTTGAGTTGTTGGTTTTAAAATCTTCCACCGAGATTACATCATAGCCATTTTTGTGAAGAATTTCCTTCTCTCTGATTATTATTCCAGGCAAAACTGGTGAATAAAAGGATACCTGTACTAGTTTGTTATTTTCTTTTATTGGAAACAGAACTAAGTCAATTTCTTTGCTGGTCAAAGAATTCAAGGATGGAATTTCTTGTAATAGATTGATGATTTTACCGCGATTAAACGGCTCCTTATCTGAAGGAAATAGCTCTTCAATAGTTATGTGTTTGGATGGATTTATTTCCCATGATTGGAAATTATTGTCATATGGTTCTTTTATGTCCATGTTATTTTGCGATGTAGGTCTATTTTCTATCGGAGGACAAAATTCATCTGCTTCAGGATTTAAGGGTTTTTCTGATGATGTTTTTTGAATTACTGGAGTGTTCACCAGATTTACAGGATTAAATTTTTGGAATTTGAGCCTATTCCCTTTTTTCCTCTGTATTCTCCTCATAGGTTTTCTCTTCTTCTTCCCCTTTACTTTTTCCCTAGTATTACTTTTTTCAGACTGTTCTCTTTGGTTGAAATCCTGTTCAGCAGTAACTCCTGATAGCTCAGTTTTATTTTTTCCGATAATCTGATCGCGATTGTTATCGGATACTTTATTCAAAAAAATCGGATAGTGTTTGGTATTGTTCTCAACTTTGATTTCCAGTTCTTCTTTGAACAGTTTTTTAAGTGAATATGTGATAGGAGATTTTTCTTTGTTTTTTGATCCGTTAGTTTTATTGTTGATTATTAGTACGTCGTTGGTTTGTGTGCTTGCTTCCTGTTGTTTTGGGGTGGCACTTCCATTTTTATGAAATTCATCTGTTTGTTGTGATTCGACTTCTCCGGTTTGTTTTGATGAGACTTTAGTTAGATCTTTTTTCTTTTTTTCTTCAACCAGGAATTTAAGTATTCCTATTTGTACGTCTAAAGTATCGTCTGAGTTAGCTAAAATGTGTCCAAGATGTGTTAGTACTGAATCCAGAATTTCTTGCAGTGAGAAGAGTGCTTTTGATATGGGAGAGGCAGTATTTCCAGAGTTTAGGTTTATAAAATTTGGGTCTGATAGATTGGTCAGATTAGAAAAAAGGTTAGGTGATTTTTCTGGCGAACTGGTTTGGGGATGTCTTTGACTTAGCAATATTTCTTTATTTTCTTCTTCGGTCTTTGAGTTATGATTTGCGGATACGTCGAAAAATAAGTTGTTGTCCTGATTTTTTATAGGTGTTATAGTTGTTATTTGAGACACAACTAGACAAGATTTTTGACATTCTTCCGAAGGAGAGTAATTTGCCAAATTACTCTCTATTGTTATTTGACCTTGTTTGTTGGATTTCTGGTCAGAAAAATGTAACGGATCAGGTTCAACCAACTTATTTTGATCATCATTAGAGTTTGGGGAAAGAAACTTTTTCTTGGAGAGGGTAGAGAAGTATTCACTTATAGCAGGAGTGCTTGATATTTGTCCTGGTTTTAGTGACTTGTCTACAGATTTTCTTACAGCTGCGTCCGTCCCCATTCGCCTCATGTAGATTGTCCGTGAGCGTAGTTTTTTTAGCGCCCTCATACTTGGGGACAGAAATCTATTTTATAGATGTAATGTATAGTATTAATAGTATGCTGTGGCTTGTCTTAATCACACTATCTCAGTTGATCAGTAAAGGAATGAGGGTTTTTTACACGTATGAATCAAAAGTTTAGTTGAAGAGTTTCCTCTTGTAGTGAGCGTTAGTGGGGTGGCCCGTCCCGTCCTCGGTCGTCCCCGGACGGCCACAGACGGCCCGCCCTTTTGCCCGGGCTTATCCCCGCGCTTGGTCCCGCGCGCGTCCCGCGTCGCGGGATGCGAGATGTTATCTATATACGTTTCGTTGGGGGCGTGTCCGTGGGCGGTTCGCCTGGGGGAAGAGGAACCAGGTGATCTCCGCTAAGGATTCTGGTCCTCGCAGTCCCCCAGGCTAGGTGCTCTCGCTGTTTGCACCCTGGCCTCAACCCCTCTGACTCCAGCTGGGAGCGACAGGCAGAGCGTGCCGAGTGCAGCTCACGCTCACACCAGCGAGTCAGGGGGAGGCAGCGCCACGACACAGTGAGGAATCAGCGTCAGCTTCAGACAGCCAGCACAGGCTGCAGACGGTAAAACGAGTTCTCTTGCTCAGCAGAAGTAGAAACAGTAGATCAGCAGCAGTTTTGAGCTCCTGTGAGTGGCCGGCACTCTTTTGGATGTTACTACTTCTTCCTTGAGGATGCAGGAGGGGGCTGGAACTTCCCCTACCCTGAACCTTGGTATTTTCAAGTTGCCTGTTTCTATGTCATCCCAACCTGCCCTGCCCCTCCATTCCTTATTTCTAGAAGCCTTGTCAAATCCTTTCAGCATCTCTAAGTCTCCCTTAGTTGGCTGCATATTCATACAAGGGATCCTCTTAGGTCTGGGAGGGGGGTCTGTTGTCCTTCTGCTATAGCTATAGCCATTGCTACCGCTGGGATCAACAGTCAGTATTTCAGATGAGGGTGTACCTATCGATACTGACACGGACATGCCGTGTAGACTTTGTAACATGTCTCGCAAAAGGACACAGCCTACATATTTGGATAATGGCAGGACGTTGTACTTTAAACTATGTGTGGTGTCTGTTGGCAGGTGTGTGCAGACATAGCAGTCAGATATATTCAAAATTGTCACATACAGTTTCAACCTTTCCACATATTGGTTCCCTTAGTGTGTATCCCACAATCCTTCTTGGTCCCCTTTATTCACATCCACACCAGTAATGTTCATTGTTATATTTTGTTCATAGTCTCTTGGTGTTTTTGTTGGCTCAGTTCCATCACTTTAACAAAGTAATGGGTTGCACACCTTGTTTCACCAAAAGTTTTTTAACACTGCTAATCTCAATCTTCTCTTTGTGCGGCGTGCTCACTGCTAGACATGCCAAACCCACCAGCATGTGACGAACATGAACATCCAGAATGTGGAGCTTCTTTTTAGCCCCACTCCAGTGGCGACAGCCTTAATTTAAATTGCTTTTGCATCATTCTCTTCTCATGAGTATCATTTTTCAAAATTTTTACGCTAATCTGTAACTGTCTATTTTAATGCTTTTTTCACAATAGATTGTCCTCCTTCATTCATCCTCAAGCAAGGAAATGCCAATTTACTAAGTTTCTCATGCTTTGGTGGGCTGTAAGAACCTCTCTCCCCAAAACACGTGCTGAAGCATGGTTCTTTGCCTGAGCAGTTTATTACTTGTCCAATGCATTTCGAACCCGTACATGGGTTCTTCGTCAGGGAAAACTGTCAAAAAATGAACAATAAAACACGCATTTACAATCACTAACTTTACAATATTTTCACGAAAATTAACATCCAAGTGTTACTATCACTTCAATACAGTACGCTCACTATTGGGAAGACTGTTCATCCCTCACTAAACTCGTCTTTTGTGACAATATTTATATGTTCAAATGCCCCGTTCCTCTCAACTAATAAAAAATTACAAATTCCCTTACAGCGGGTCTGACCTCATCTCTATCTTACAAACCTCAACATATGCTCTTTTCCCTTTCGTTCCCACCACAGTATCATCCTATTATAACCAGATCTTAACTTTCTTCACTAAATAATTCCTCTGTACACTCGTGTCCTCCGTAGTTACTCTCCTAATCTTTCAGCATTTTACTCTGTTCGTACCTGCCAAACATATTGTCTGCCTTTACTCGCATGGTGCTTGAAACGTTACCTTCAGCTGTACTCCCCGTTATTTAAATGGGACACACCCTCACTGATTACTCAGACCCGCCCACTCTCTGTGCTAACAAATGATCTACTCATAGTTGAAAGCAGCCAGCATTTCCCATAATCCACCTTCAAAGCCGTAACTGTACAAAACAATTTGTACATCATGTAGGGTAATTTCTCAATTTTAAAAGATTTTCATTTGCATTGCACATCGAATGTCCAATGAATGCATTCTCAAAACATTTTCACTCGACTTTTTCATTAAGTAAACTCGCTCGCTGAACCGCATCTTTTCACCTTGCTTGCGGAGTTCAAGAAATGTTAAATTGTGTATCTGTCTTTAAATACCTTTTCTTCGGGTGCAAAACCCCAGGGGTCTGAAAAGTGGACGTTTTAACAAAGTAATGGGTTGCACACCTTGTTTCACCAAAAGTTTTTTAACACTGCTAATCTCAATCTTCTCTTCGTGTGGCGTGCTCACTGCTAGACATGCCAAACCCACCAGCATGTGACGAACATGAACATCCAGAATGTGGAGCTTCTTTTTAGCCCCACTCCAGTGGGGACAGCCTTAATTTAAATTGCTTTTGCATCATTCTCTTCTCATGAATATCATTTTTCAACTTTTTCACGCCAATCTGTAACTGTCTATTTTAATGCTTTTATTCACAATAGATTGTCCTCCTTCATTCATCCTCAAGCAAGGAAATGCCAATTTACTAAGTTTCTCATGCTTTGGTGGGCCGTAAGAACCTCTCTCCCCAAAACACGTGCTGAAGCATGGTTCTTTGTCTGAGCAGTTTATTACTTGTCCAATGCATTTCGAACCCGTACATGGGTTCTTCGTCAGGGAAAACTGTCAAAAAATGAACAATAAAACACGCATTTACAATCACTAACTTTACAATATTTTCACGAAAATTAACATCCAAGTGTTACTATCACTTCAATACAATACGCTCACTATTGGGAAGACTGTTCATCCCTCACTAAACTCGTCTTTTCTGACAATATTTATATGTTCAAATGCCCCGTTCCTCTCAACTAATAAAAAATTACAAATTCCCTTACAGCGGGTCTGACCTCATCTCTATCTTACAAACCTCAACATATGCTCTTTTCCCTTTCGTTCCCACCACAGTATCATCCTGGCATTTGCTTGCTTGAGGATGAATGAAGGAGGACAATCTATTGTGAAAAAAAGCATTAAAATAGACAGTTACAGATTTGTGTAAAAATGTTGAAAAATGATATTCATGAGAAGAGAATGATGCAAAAGCAATTTAAATTAAGGCTGTCGCCACTGGAGTGGGGCTAAAAAGAAGCTCCACATTCTGGATGTTCATGTTCGTCACATGCTGGTGGGTTTGGCATGTCTAGCAGGCCGCACGCCGCACGAAGAGAAGATTGAGATTAGCAGTGTTAAAAAACTTTTGGTGAAACAAGGTGTGCAACCCATTACTTTGTTAAAACGTCCACTTTTCAGACCCCTGGGGTTTTGCACTCGAAGAAAAGGTATTTAAACACAGATACACAATTTAACATTTCTTGAACTCCGCAAGCAAGGTGAAATGATCCGGTTCAGCGAGCAACTGAAAATCTTTTAAAATTGAGAAATTAACCTACATGATGTACAAATTGTTCTGTACAGTTACGGCTTTGAAGGTGGATTATGGGAAATGCAGGCTGTTTTCAACTATGAGTAGATGATTTGTTAGCACAGAGAGTGGGCGGGTCTGAGTAATCAGTGAGGGAGTGTCCCATTTAAATAAAGGGGAGTACAGCTGAAGGTAAAAGTTTGAAGCCCCACGCGAGTAAAGGCAGACAATATGTTTGGCTGGTACGAACAGAGTAAAATGCTGAAAGATTAGGAGAGTAACTACGGAGGACACGAGTGTACAGAGGAATTATTTAGGGAAGAAAGTTGAGATCTGGTTATAATAGTATGATACTGTGGTGGGAACGAAAGGGAAAAGAGCATATGTTGAGGTTTGTAAGATAGAGATGAGGTCAGATCCGCTGTAAGGGAATTTGTAATTTTTTATTAGTTGAGAGGAACGGGGCATTTGAACATATAAATATTGTCACAAAAGACGAGTTTAGTGAGGGATGAACAGTCTTCCCAATAGTGAGCGTACTGTATTGAAGTGATAGTAACACTTGGATGTTAATTTTCGTGAAAATATTGTAAAGTTAGTGATTGTAAATGCGTGTTTTATTGTTCATTTTTTGACAGTTTTCCCTGACGAAGAACCCATTTACGGGTTCGAAATGCATTGGACAAGTAATAAACTGCTCAGGCAAAGAACCATGCTTCAGCATGTGTTTTGGGGAGAGAGGTTCTTACGGCCCACCAAAGCATGAGAAACTTAGTAAATTGGCATTTCCTTGCTTGAGGATGAATGAAGGAGGACGATCTATTGTGAAAAAAGCATTAAAATAGACAGTTACAGATTAGCGTAAAAATTTTGAAAAATGATACTCATGAGAAGAGAATGATGCAAAAGCAATTTAAATTAAGGCTGTCGCCACTGGAGTGGGGCTAAAAAGAAGCTCCACATTCTGGATGTTCATGTTCGTCACATGCTGGTGGGTTTGGCATGTCTAGCATTGAGCACGCCGCACGAAGAGAAGATTGAGATTAGCAGTGTTAAAAAACTTTTGGTGAAACAAGGTGTGCAACCCATTACTTTGTTAAAACAGTCCACTTTTCAGACCCCTGGGGTTTTGCACCCGAAGAAAAGGTATTTAAACACAGATACACAATTTAACATTTCTTGAACTCCGCAAGCAAGGTGAAAAGATCCGGTTCAGCGAGCGAGTTTACTTAATGAATAAGTCGAGTGAAAATGTTTTGAGAATGCATTCATTGGACATTCGATGTGCAATGCAACTGAAAATCTTTTAAAATTGAGAAATTAACCTACATGATGTACAAATTGTTCTGTACAGTTACTGCTTTGAAGGTGGATTATGGGAAATGCAGGCTGCTTTCAACTATGAGTAGATGATTTGTTAGCACAGAGAGTGGGCGGGTCTGAGTAATAAGTCAGGGAGTGTCCCATTTAAATAACGGGGAGTACAGCTGAAGGTAACGTTTCAAGCACCACGCGATTAAAGGCAGACAATATGTTTGGCAGGTACGAACAGAGTAAAATGCTGAAAGATTAGGAGAGTAACTACGGAGGACGCAAGTGTACAGAGGAATTATTTAGGGAAGAAAGTTGAGATCTGGTTATAATAGGATGATACTGTGGTGGGAACGAAAGGGAAAAGAGCATATGTTGAGGTTTGTAAGATAGAGATGAGGTCAGACCCGCTGTAAGGGAATTTGTAATTTTTTATTAGTTGAGAGGAACGGGGCATTTGAACATATAAATATTGTCACAAAAGACGAGTTTAGTGAGGGATGAACAGTCTTCCCAATAGTGAGCGTACTGTATTGAAGTGATAGTAACACTTGGATGTTAATTTTTGTGAAAATATTGTAAAGTTAGTGATTGTAAATGCGTGTTTTATTGTTCATTTTTTGACAGTTTTCCCTGACGAAGAACCCATGTACGGGTTCGAAATGCATTGGACAAGTAATAAACTGCTCAGACAAAGAACCATGCTTCAGCACGTGTTTTGGGGAGAGAGGTTCTTACGGCCCACCAAAGCATGAGAAACTTAGTAAATTGGCATTTCCTTGCTTGAGGATGAATGAAGGAGGACAATCTATTGTGAAAAAAAGCATTAAAATAGACAGTTACAGATTGGCGTAAAAATGTTGAAAAATGATATTCATGAGAAGGGAATGTTGCAAAAGCAATTTAAATTAAGGCTGTCGCCACTGGAGTGGGGCTAAAAAGAAGCTCCACATTCTGGATGTTCATGTTCGTCACATGCTGGTGGGTTTGGCATGTCTAGCAGTGAGCACGCCGCACGAAGAGAAGATTGAGATTAGCAGTGTTAAAAAACTTTTGGTGAAACAAGGTGTGCAACCCATTACTTTGTTAAAACGTCCACTTTTCAGACCCCTGGGGTTTTGCACCCGAAGAAAAGGTATTTAAAGACAGATACACAATTTAACATTTCTTGAACTCCGCAAGCAAGGTGAAAAGATCCGGTTCAGCGAGCGAGTTTACTTAATGAAAAAGTCGAGTGAAAATGTTTTGAGAATGCATTCATTGGACATTCGATGTGCAATGCAACTTAAAATCTTTTAAAATTGAGAAATTAACCTACATGATGTACAAATTGTTCTATACAGTTACGGCTTTAAAGGTGGATTATGGGAAATGCAGGCTGCTTTCAACTATGAGTAGATGATTTGTTAGCACAGAGAGTGGGCGGGTCTGAGTAATCAGTGAGGGAGTGTCCCATTTAAATAACGGGGAGTACAGCTGAAGGTAACGTTTCAAGCACCACTCGAGTAAAGGCAGACAATATGTTTGGCAGGTACGAACAGAGTAAAATGCTGAAAGATTAGGAGAGTAACTACGGAGGACACGAGTGTACAGAGGAATTATTTAGTGAAGACAGTTGAGATCTGGTTATAATAGGATGATACTGTGGTGGGAACGAAAGGGAAAAGAGCATATGTTGAGCTTTGTAAGACAGAGATGAGGTCAGACCCGCTATAAGGGAATTTGTAATTTTTTATTAGTTGAGAGGAACGGGGCATTTGAACATATAAATATTGTCACAAAAGACGAGTTTAGTGAGGGATGAACAGTCTTCCCAATAGTGAGCGTACTGTATTGAAGTAATTGTAACACTTGGATTTTAATTTTCGTGAAAATATTGTAAAGTTAGTGATTGTAAATGCGTGTTTTATTGTTCATTTTTTGACAGTTTTCCCTGACGAAAAACCCATGTACGGGTTCGAAATGCATTGGACAAGTAATAAACTGCTCAGACAAAGAACCATGCTTCAGCACGTGTTTTGGGGATAGAGGTTCTTACGGCCCACCAAAGCATGAGAAACTTAGCAAATTGCTATTTACTTGCTTGAGGATGAATGAAGGAGAACAATCTATTGTGAAAAAAGCATTAAAATAGACAGTTACAGATTGGCGTAAAAATGTTGAAAAATGATATTCATGAGAAGAGAATGATGCAAAAGCAATTTAAATTAAGGCTGTCGCCACTGGAGTGGGGCTAAAAAGAAGCTCCACATTCTGGATGTTCAGTTCCATCACTACCATCCCCCACCCTTCCAATGAGGTGTGGTATTTCAAGCACAGCAGAATATGCTATTATAATTGCTGTTACTATAACCGCTGGAACTGGTAACAATATTGCAAGAATCACTGCTCTCCAATTACATGTGTGTCTCTCAGTGGAATGCATGACTCTGTACAAATCTTTCCCTTCCCTATGCTATGCAATCTTCTTGTGAATAGGCCCTAAATTTATTCTTGGTCCACTCGGGCTTGTGAATAGGCCCTAAATTTATTCTTGGTCCATTCGGCGCTATGCTAGCTGACCCTTAGAGTCAAGTATTTAACCACTGCTCTTCTCTCAATTTTCAATGTCTCGAACAGGTCTAGGACCAGTGACTTCTGTTGCAAAAATGGCACAATGGATGGTGTTCAAGGTTTTGAATAATGCTAGAACCAGTACTCTGTATCGCAAAAATAGAACTATTGAGAATGTCAAAACGTAGGTCTGTTAACTCTTGCTCAGGAATTTGCTCTTGGCCCGCCGGAAAGGAAATGTCATTGAAAATCAAACGTTTTAGCTCACTGAGCAATAGAGGCCTCAGTACCAGCAGGGTCAGAGTTGCAGTTATGTCTTTTCCCAGGCATAAAATGGTTAATTGTATCCTGGACCGTTGTCCGCAGGCTTGTATTGACACAGATCGAAGTCTATTTGTCAGGAGCATTGCATTTAGCCAGCAATCCGTTGATCATTAACTTCCTTGGTCATGTTTCTGTTTGCTGTGGGAGCGAAGGTGGTATCCTTTGCTGGGCTCCACGGCAGATATCTGAATCGGTGGTGTATTTTCTCCGTTCGTTACTTTTTTCGTGTGAGACGCGTGAATCCACGAAGCTACGCCTTCACACTTCACAGCTGTGGCCGTCGTGAGGATGACCTGTCTTGGCCCCTTCCATCTCGGCTGCAAGCAATTCCTCCGTGTGTGGGTTTTGACCCAAATCCAGTCACCAGCTTTTAGGTCATGGGCTGGTGGCGTTGTGGCCTCTGGAAGGGACGTCAGCACCTGGCAGTGAAGTTAACGTAAGACATGGGTTAACTCTTTACAGTAACACAACAATAAGTCGTCCATTACTGACAGGGGGCTGTTGACATATGGCCTGGTATTTGCATTGGTCGGCCAAATACTATTTCGTGGGGACTTAACTTTGTTACTCTGTCTGGGGTACATCTCATTGCTAGAAGCGCTAGAGGCAGCGCGTCTACCCATGAGAGGTCAGTTGATGCACAGATCTTTGCGATTTTATTTTTCAGAATTCCATTTCCCTGTTTGACAGCCCCTGCTGCCGGTGGGTGATAGGCGCAATGTAGCCTTTGTTTTATGGCCAATCCCTTGCACAGTCCCTTTATGACGTTGGAAATGAATGCAGGCCCATTGTCGGATGCCAGGAGGGAAGGTATCCCAAATCTTGGCAATAGCTCTTTAAGTAGACACTTGGCCACGCTCTGTGCATCACAATGTTTGGTGGGGTAGGCCTCTATCCATTTGCTAAACATACAAACGATGACGAAAACAAATCTATATGACTGAGTGGGGGGCATGTCTATAAAATCAAGCTGAAGGCTTTCAAATGGTCCATGGGGGGGTGGGAAGTGGCCAGGCGCAGTTGGGATACCTTTTCCAGTATTGTACTGCACACAGACAGCACACTGCTTGCACAGCCTTTCTGCTGTCTTGCGGAATTTCGTGTTGTACCAACACTGGGAGAATAACCTGACCATCCCATCACGCCCCATGTGTGAGGGTCCATGGAACAACCTACTCATTGAAGGGAGCATGGTTGAAGGCAAGCATATCCTGCCATTAGGTCCTACCCATAGCCCCTCTTCAGTTTGTTTGCATCCCTGTTGCTTTCACTCCTCTCTTTCATTGTCAGCGGCCTCCCTCTGAATACGTATTGGATCAAAATGCAGTGAACCCCTACCCTCTTCTGTGTCTGTCTTGTTGCCTACTAGTTGTACCATAGCTCGCTAGCAGCCTGTAAGCGCTATTCTCTTTGCTTCTTGGTCAATGAAAGCATTGCCTCTGGAGATGGGGTCTTTTGATGAAGTGTGGGCAGCACATTTTATTATGGCCACCTTGAGAGGTAATAGCAGTGCTTTGAGGAGGTCACAAATCAATTGTGCATGCTGTATTTGCTGGCCTGCTGATGTAAGGAACCCCCTCATTGACCATAACTGGCCAAAATCGTGGACCACCCCAAAGGCGTACTGACTGTCCGTGTATATATTTACTTTCTTCCCTTCAGCCTGTGCACATGCTCTGGTAAGTGCCACAAGTTCGGCTGCTTGTGCACTTTTTGCTGCTGTCAGTCTCCCTCCTTCCAACAATTTAGTTGCTGTGCCCACCGCATAGGATGCTTGTAATACTCCTGTGTCATCCCTTAAACATGACCCATCTACAAATAGATCTCCTTGAGCATCTGGGAGCGGTGTGTCTTTAAGGTCTGGTCGTATCTTAGTATGCCTGTCTATGGCCAATGCACAATCATGAAAGGAATCATCTGAATCAAAGTGGTACACCTCTTGATGATAATGTGTGGTGTCAGGAGTACCAACTCACACCTGGTGAGCCGTGCATTGGTGAGGTGCTGTGTCTTAGTGGATGTCAGAAGTGTGTCCACGGCGTGGGGCACATGTAGCACTAGTGTGTGTCCTAACACTAAGTTGTCGGCCTGTTCCACGGCGAGTGCTGCAGCAGCTACTGATTTCAGACACTGCGTGAGCCCTGCAGCCACTGGGTCTAGCGTGGCAGAATAGTATGCCACGGTGTGGTAGAAAGCTCCATGTTTCTGAGCCAAGACCCCCGTTGAGCACCCCCCCTTCTAGTGGCAGAACAAATGAAAATCTTTTCCATAGTCTGGTATGCCTAATGCTTGTGCTCCTTCCAATTCTCTTTTTAGCGCATTGAAGGCTGCCTCGCATTCTTGTGACCAGGGTACAGTATCAGGTATGCCTTTGTGTGTCAGTGCCTGCAGGGGTTTTGCAATGAGAGAGAAGTTTGGTATCCAATGGCGACAATATCCTGCAACTCCTAAGAAAGCTCTAACTTCCTTCTGAGTGCGGGGTCTGGGAAAATGTGTTATTGTCGAGATTCTGTCTGGCAACAGTTTTCTTGTTCCTTCTGTTAACTCACGGCCTAAGTATTTCACAGAGGTGAGGCAAAACTGTAACTTCTTTGGGGAGACTTTTGTATCCCTTTAATGCTAAGTGGCATAGGACAGCGATGGTGTCCTTTACACAAGCCTCCTTTGAAGGTGAGGCCAATAGCAAATCGTCAATATACTGGATAAGTGTGGACCCCGCCTTTAGTACCAGGGAGTCTAAATCTGTTTTTAAGGCATGTGTAAAAATGGATGGTGACTCTGTATAGCCCTGTACCAGCCTTGTCCAACAAAATCTTTTTTCTCTAAAACTGAAGGAGAAGAAATGTTGGCTGTCAGGGTGCAAGGGGATGGTGAAGAAGGCGGAGCTAAGATCCATCACGGTGAAAGTGATAGCCGACACAGGTATATTAGGTAATATTGTTGCTGGGTTTGGGACCACTGGGAAAGATGGCAAGACTATTTTGTTCAATTCTCTAGGTCCTGAGTGAATCAATGGACAGGGGCCCCGTTCGGGCCCTTGGATCCCTTTTTCACAGGAAGTATAGGGGTGTTACATTGACTGTATTGAATCTCTCTTAAAATTCCTTGCTTCAGAAGGTCTTTTATTACTGGTGCGATGCCCTCCTCCCCTTCTTTTGAGATCTTGTATTGTGGCACTCTTGGGAGAACTGCCCCTGGTTTCAGTTTTATCTGTACCGGTGGGTAGTTCAATACCCGCCCTACGTCATTGGCACTTGTTGCCCAGACCTCCGGCGGCACACAATTGCGTAATTCTAGTGGTATTTGGAGGTCGGTCCTGGAAGGAGTGCATTTCATAAAGGCTTGTATCATTAAACCGTTTGCCTTGCTCTCTAAAAAGACCCCTGTTGGTGAGCAGTGTATGGTGCATTGTAATTTGCATAACAGATCTCTCCCCAGCAAATTCATGGGGCAGAACCTGCTAAGAATAAATTATTTGCCTACTACAAACTGTAGTGGCTCAGTAAGGTATTCTGTAATAGGTTGGCCAGTCATGCCTACTGCGGTTATCGTAGTCCTAGAAAGTGGAGCTTCAGGCATTGTTAGTGCCTTCAGCATTGATCTTTGAGCCCCTGTGTCAATTAGAAATGGAACAACCCTGCCCAATACCTCTCCCTCTACATATGGTCCGGATTGCTCTACTAATATTGCTGGTGCTATTGTCACGCAGTTTCCCACTTTCAGGCATCCCTAGAATGATGTTGGGGGTGGGGGTGGAGGCCAGTCATTCGTTACTGGAGTCCATCCCTCCCCCCCTGCCCATTGCTGCTGGGACTCATTTTCATGTGACGTGTTGTCTCGGTACTCTGTGTGCCGAGTGTAGTTGGCGTGCTGGTGTCTGCCCTCTTGCCCGCTGTTCTGTTTGTACCTACTGTCCTCATTTATTTTCTTTAATATTGGACAATCTGCTTTCCAATGATTAGGATCCTTGCAATAGAAGCATGCTGTTCCTTGGGGTGGCAGGGAGGTTGATCTGCGGGGTAAGGAAGGTGTCCTACCGGTCTGCTGTCTTCCTACGCCTCGCCGTCCCCCCCTCTGCTCCTTTCCCTACCTCTGTTATTGCTATAAAACCGTTCTTGTGCTACCATTAACCTCACTTTTTCTTTCTTTAATATTTCTGTCTCCATCGCCTGCGCGCTAGCCTGGAAATCTGCGCAGTATTTAGCCGCTGATAGCACTTTTTCAATTTTCTCCTGCTGCCAACAGACGAAAGAAGTTTGCAGGTGTGTCCTGATGGGTGGTGCAAGGCCTTGTACAAATGTAGCTACCAGGGCTGGCATTGCATCTCCCATGGGGTCTTTCAATCCACTGTTCTGCCTATATACTTGCAGGAGGCGGTCAAAGTATGCATTCACACTTTCACCTTTTTCCTGTTTGGTACTTGTAATTTTGCTCTAATCAACCCTATCTTCAAGTACCTTCTCCTTCAAGTGTTCCACTACTTTTTTGTATAACTCCTCTACTTCTGGGCCTGGCGTCCCTCCTTTCCCCCGCTTTGGTTCAACATCTGGCTACTCAATCTTTCTTTTACAATCTTCCCACAGATCTTTTGGGATGATGATGTTAAATAACGTGTCGAGGTCGCGCCACAGTAGACCTCCCAATGCTGTCATTCTGCTAAGCTCTTCGTACCATCATCTGGGTTCCTCTCTTAAACGGGGAAAGTCTCTGCTGAAGGTGCTAATGTCTTGCCTTGACCATGGTACATAAACATATGCTAAATCATTTGACGCGCTGCCAGGTGGTGGCGGTATCTCCCGTAGGGGCATGATAAGTGATGGGACCTCTGTTGTCGTGGAGTTGTCTGTTGTGTTGGCTGTGGAGATGGAGTGGGCCAGAGAGTGAGCTACGTCAATTACTGCACATGTGTGTATTAACTGCTTCCATTGTTGTAATTTATCTATACCATTTTCAAGCGTGTCCTGCAACTTAGACTCCTCCCATGTTATTAAATCTGGGTCTGTGAATCCGAACTTCCCTACCTCCCAATCATATTTTTCTGGAAGTTGGGCACGACTACCTGTGGTCGTCTGGGCGTCAGCTTGCTTTGCATATGCTAAGTGGGCCTGGGGGGCTTTGTTCATTAACTCTGCTCGTGCTAAGGACAGTGTTTTCTCTAAATACCTCCTATGCTGTGTTTGTATAAAAGAGTCCACAGTTAGTGAGCCCTTCACAAGCCGCTGTAGTAGCGCTTGACAATTTAAAGAACCACTCTTTAACATCAGTTTTGGTGAATTTGGATTTGACGCCGAAGCTCCTCCCACCATTCCCCCAAAACTGCCTCTTCTTTTGTTCTCTGGAGCTGACTCTGTTTCTGTTAAACACTGCTCTAGTGTGGAAATATCGTGTTCTGTGTGATGGACATATGTAAATGCATCCCATATTAGCGAGTGCCATTGTTGTTTGCTGAATGAGTCATCACGTGATTCATCCTCAAATAATTGCTGCCACGGTCTGTCTATTAGCTTAGGTTAACCTGTTTTTTTAACACATTCTTTGAGAATACTGCGTTTTTTCTCGTTGTAGTCTGAAGCGGCTTTGACCGCTATCCCTCTTATTAGCTTCAGCGTACCCAGGTCTTGGATAGACTCCAATTCCGGTCTCGCAACCTTATCTTTCAATGCTCTGTGTACAAAGGTTATGGCTGCCTTTCGTTCCTCGGGAGCTAGCTCAGTGTGTTCTGACTCAGGTGCCTGCAGCGGTGAATCACCACCCAGGCATCCCAAGAGAATATCTTCTAAGACTTGATCTTCTGCCTCTTCTTCTTTAACTTGTACACATGGGAATGCGCCTATTGTATCTAATTGCTCTTTTCTCCATCTGCCTTCCAATTTTGCCTGTAATATTTGTTTTTTAATTTCCATAAGTTCGCTGTGGACCTTAGATTTGACTGCGCTTGTTGAATGCATATCGCTTAACACAGAGTCCCAATTATGGTACGCCTCCCATTCTAAACTTCTAATCTTCTTTCCCTTTACTTTTAACATCTGGCGCAAGTATGATAGTTTGGCCATGTCATATGTGCCATTACATGGGAATTGGAGAACCTTGTTTTTAGATGTCAGATCATGCCACTTATGTGTGTACATGATTGAGCTTAAGCCTCTCTTTATAGCTACATTATACGCAGGTGAGTTCTTGGGTGGGACTGCCTGAGCCGTATTTAAATTCTTTTTACTATTAAGGTTTCCCATTGTTGAGTCGTGTGTAGCAGCTAGTACTAAACGCTTTACAAATAACTGTTCAAGTATACCAGACAGATGGGTTGCAGGGTGGACTTCAATAGAGTACATGTGACACAATAGGTTGACAGAAATACTTCACTTATATTTCAGCCGCACAGTATTTTCAAGAGGGCACCAAGAAAGCCATACATCAATCACCCCAACAGGTCATGTATGCCAATTCACCAAAGCATTTTCACAAGGGAGAAAAGAAGCCAGATCCTAGTTTGTTTATTTGGGCCTTGAAGGCCTGTGAAAACAGGTAAGGTAGGAAAACAGACCCTGTCTGAGGCTGTGCCACAGGGTTCTGGCATTCAATAATAGAGCGATAGTGGTGAATTGTTTCGTTCAGTTCAGTCAATCACATAAAACATGTAGGACAAATACGGGGATCCTACGCAGCATCGCTGTAGAAAAAACTTTCTGTGCAGAGAATGTGTGTGGGTCTGCTGTACTTAGTCCCAAAGAAGTGAGGGGAATATTAGAAATTCTATCAAATTTTCAATTTTTAGAGAGGTGCACTTTAATCGGTCTTTCCAGTCAGTCCCTTCCAGAGGCCAGGGGGTATTGTGGGTGGGAGTACTTATTTGGCAACGTTGGTAACTGGGTGTGTGAGATAGAGGTTTTCTACCAGATCTCCTTCAGTAACGTTCTAGTATACAAATTGAATGAATAAGCCGGCAAAGGTAACCTAGAACCTAGCCCTAGGCAAAAATACTCCACCTTCCTAGCAATATTTGTCCACTACATAGGCCAAGCACATCACAAGTACACAATAAAAAAATGCAATGAAACCTATAATGATTGAGAAAAGAAACACTGTTGTACTAGGCGTCACACCCCCCTCTTCGTGCCGAGGATATCCCCTAGGCACGAACCTAGAACCACTCTGGCCCCTAGGTGGACGTCTCCAGGGGGAGGGTGGAGGCGGAACATAGGCAGGGCGACGGGCGTCAGCCAAAGAGCCAGGAGCACCCAGGGCGTTCCTCATAAATGCCAAAATATTAGGCCAGCTGCACGTGGGCGATGGTGCTGGACCCAGGCCAAAGCTCATGAGAACAAATAAAATCACGATCAATCAAATACACAGTAGAAACTAATCTAGTAGCCAACCTGGCCACTTGTATCATGATACTTTACATGCACAAACACTATGTGCCAATCTGGGGAGCGAAACTGCCACACCCTAAAACGGCGAGCTACCTGCTAACACCCACAGGGGAGCAAAAACTGCCACAGTTCACAATGAGGGGCCAACTGCTACAACCCAATACCGGAGAGTTAAAATCCCTTCCCAAGTGTACTCACCGGGCTTCGTCCAGTCTGTTAGAGCATACCGACGTCCACTGCACCCGATGGGAATGGTCTGGCGATGGTATCCCGCATCCCAGCTGCCGGTGACTCTCTGCGGCGGGGTGGGGGTTGCAGACCTTCGCCCTCAATGGCTGGCCAAGGGCCCACTGACACGAAATCACCAAAGAGTTACTGCGGCCAGGAATCCTGCAGAAGCTTGCCGTCACCAGCCAGCCAGGGAACGCAGGGGACCAAGGCCAAACCCTATAGGATAAAAAAATGTATGTGAGAAAAGGCAGTGGGCTTCAGGCAGCAATGACAGAGGTGAACACACGCCCGTGGCACAGAACGTAAGAAAGGTCAACAGCACAGAGGGCTGGAGAAAAGGAAAGAGAGCTAGACGGGAGCTACCTCTCGGGCCGTGTGGTGACAAAACACACGTAAACCATCAGAGCCAGAAATAGCAGAATGAAGAAAGTGATCAGGAAAGGAACCACGAAAGACATGGAGTGTGAACAAGCCTTGTAAATATCCCCAGGACACAGGCACACCTCGTCAGACATAGAGAGCCAAGAATAAGAAGAGTCAGGAGCAGAAACACAACACAAGCGTGCCGAGAGCGAAAAGAGCAGGACAACACCAAAGACAGCAGAGAGGCCACGCACAGATCATCCACCGGATCCGACCCCCTCCAGCAACCAACCAGGCCGGGGAGAGATAAACAAACAGAACATTATCACCTCAAATCCCCGCCCTCATATGGGTGCCGAAGGGTTCGATCACCAGTGCTCTGTCGGTGTAGCCAGTCAGCTGTAATGAGTCCGCATTCTCTCCACCAAATGTTGAAGCTCAGTATTTAACTGAAAGAATAAAAAGATCAATGACAACAGTAAAATAAACAATTCGCTCTCAGCATGTTTGAGTATGCAAGATTTATAGGGAACCCAATTAGAAAGTAATCACAATGCAATATACGTGCACACGGAGACCTCAGCAAAGCTCACTGAGTGCCCAATTGGTATGACAGTGCAGAGACATTTTATAGGTATAAGCCCTCACAGGATGGGCATCATAGCATACGTAATCTGGATCAGGCTATGACCTGCTAGACCAATCAGTGAAGTGCGCATATGGTGTGATACCCGTTTAAGGCTCGAAGTGTGCCTACACCCTAATATTGTTACCCACGTGTCATGTACAAGAGCAGATTTGGGTTTTTCCCTAAATGTGAAATCTGCGTTTCTAGTGTAAGTAGATTTTGGCACGTACTTGACCGGCTAGGGCAGGTCATGTCGACTTCTTTTACTGGAAATATGAGGTTTAGCAATAGCAAGCTAAAAGCTGAAAGCTGGAATGTCATTTCTCGGAAGCCTTGCGTTTGCTCTGCACGTTGCAGCTGACTGAGACTGGCTTGACACACAGAATGGAGCGTGCGACCATTCTGTGGATTTCTGCTGGTGTCTTTCTTTAGTAGTTCAAAGAAGACTATAGGCCTTAAAACATATGTATTTGGTATCATGTAAATGTCTGCTTCGTCAGCAGCAGTGAATGATTTCAGTGCAGCCCGCTCAGACCACGCATCATCGCAGGTGAGCACACGATAAACACCAGACGTACCACTAACTCAGTACATCATAAATAATCGCCACGTGCTATTGTTAAGGCAAAATTCAATAGTCAAAATACATTTTTACCAGTAGGGTCTGCCTGGACCACGCATCATCGCAGGCTCCACACAAACCGCCGCTACCACAGTGCACCACAACTCATTAACTCTTTACGATAGAATCTTCTGTGTATTATTTCACATACAATGCTCCTACCTTTGTACAGCAGAAGTCATAAACCATTTATGATTAAATATCTGTATATGATATCATGATTACTATTCTACTTGTTACCAACAGCAATGTAATAAAATGGAGTCGAGCACTTATGCCCGTACCCACTTCCATTATCTATCTGTGTCTGTGTATTTATTATGTTTGCAAAATGCTGCTCCCCCGCCCTACCACATTATATTGTGCTATAAATAGCGTATGCAACCATGTTACCTGTGACAGGAAGTGTGGGCTATTCCTCATTTTCAGGCATACGTACATTATGTCATTACTCTACAATACCAGGATTTGGACGAAACTCCGAGTCTCAAACACTGATTTCCAGCACCAAGTTCTACACTGTACCCGACCACATACGTATATATATTAGCTGCCCTTCATGTGCCAAAAACTACAACTTAAACCTTTCACAGCCCTGTATTACTACAGCTACAACACTTCACTGAATGTACAACAAACATTCATAATTGCAGAAATGCATCATGTCGACCATCTTTTATGTATCTAACTATGAATGAATATAGAGTCCGAGATACCCCGTACCTTCCATGTTGGCCATGTTGTAGAACTTTACAGATATAATGACACATTTGCGCTTAAGTCTCGGGTGACGTCAGCACTACAAGACGGACACCCAAATCACTTGATTTTTCATATAGCTAACAATGGAATCATGCCCATAGCTCTGGAATCATGGTTCAGAGCCTCGCACAGCACTGGCATACGTCAGGCAAGCCCACTCCACTTACGTTACCAGGAAAAAATAAAAATGAAACATTGGCCAGATTTCCATTATAGTAGTTTCTTAGTTCCAGGTCTAGTTGTTAGTATGACATACACACAATCCCTCATGGCTAGTATACACCCACACCACACCCATCCAGCACATGCATCACTACACACGTGACCGTACCAATAAAAAAGACGGGGCGCGCATGCTCTGCGCCATTTTAGAGATGCTCCCATCGCAAGCACTTTGATGGCCCGTCCTAGAGGTTCAGATGCCTCATGCAAGCCCTAACCACCGAGTACAAGGGCCCAACACTACATGCGTGGCCTCTTTGGTTCCTGAGTTATGGTACGGCAAGGACTGACCAGGTTGTGTTTCACAAATTGGCGTCATCCCCCCAAAACCTACAAAGCTCTACGTTTGTGTATTCTGTGATGATGCGTGGCAGTGTAACAACATCTGAAAAGCCTGCTTCGACACGTGGTGCACCCTCTTTGAATCACACCAATGGCACAAGGTGAGCAAAGAAGCTTGTTTCCAAAACAATTACAAGTCATCTGTGAAAGAAGAGAGTGGATAGTGTGCAGCAGCTTCACTGCGTGGGAATGTACAATTACCCCCGAGCAGTGAGAATAGATAGGTTACAAGAGTCTGAGGGGCAGATTTACAAGCCCCTAGCAGCAATTTTGTGTCACTTTTATCATGGGAAAAGTGGCACAAGGAGCTTGTAAATCTGCCTCTGACTTTCCAAGAAAAACACTCACCTCCGGAATCTGCCAGTCAATGGGGTGCAACAGTCTAGGTATGCAATATTGAGAACTCACCGCTATGGAGTGGGAGTGCATGGTATATACTACTTTGGAGAAAAAAACTGCGCACAGACACCACATTACAGTGAAAGGTGATGTAATACAGTATCCTGAATGTACAAATAAATAAAGCAAAAATATACTTGTGCAGTTGTATGTACTATGCTATTACTAACTCTATATACTATCTTTCAGATCACTTAACTGGAGGGTGCACTATGAACTAGCACGTGCTTGGACACTCAACAGAGGCAAAAGATGAGCTACGAGTATTTTTTCCAATAATAACTGCTTCATCTATAACTTTCTCTCACAGTTTTAATGTCTTTTTTTCACTTTCTCTCTCTCACTCTCATGTCGTTTTTCTTTCTCTTTTAAAGTTATGGAAGATCCTGTCCACTCTACCATGTACAACCAAAGCTGAGTTCAAGTTGTGAACTCTGTTGGTCACGGTGTTTACAGAAGGTAAGCAGAGTGGCCTACATATACAATGGCTCCGATTAAATGCATTATAAATTAAAGAGCTTTCAAAATGCGAAAAATAACACAAAATTGGCGCAAGAGTCTTGTAAATTAGCCCTAAAGAATATTGTCCTGCATAATGACTTGATCTCTCACCTAATTCTGCCTCTTCACTGAATCTTTTTAAAGACCTGTTGGTCCATAGTTTACATCTGATGCAGTAGGCACTTCCATACAGACACATCTTGAATGCGGGTCTATAAGAGAGGTGAAATGTATCAGGCACACTGCAGACGTGCAGGTAACCAAATATTGCCAAGCGTTACCTTAACTTGTAATGTTTGACCTCATTTAGTCACATCGATCTAATTTTGAACACTTATTTTCATTTTTATTTTGCAGACTACCTACCCTACTTCCATTGGAGTCCATGTCACATTTTGTCTAATTGTTTTTTTAAAGTTATGTTTCTAGTTATTTATTACATTGTTATCTTTAAGTTACGTTTCTAGTTATTCATTATTGTTTCAATAAAAGTTAACAAAAAAGTATATACGTCTTCTTTTTCTGACAACATTTCACTATTGTTTAGTGTGATAATGATATAGTTAGAAAACATTTAAAAATAGAAATGATATTTATATTTTCAAGTAATTACTGAGGGTAACTCTTAACCAGCTCTTTACCAGAGTCTACAGTTACGAGTAGCGGTACCTATGGAAACGTTTTAAAACTCCAGCAGTTTAACTGTTTCGATTAGCATCATAGTGTGGTGAACTTCTAACCTCTGTGCTCACTTAAGTGTTCCATGTACTGTTGATATGGTGACAGGCAGTAAGCCGTTTGGGGTAGGGTTGAAAGGTATAGGCTGTACAGAAACCGTTATATTTACCCAGGATCCTCTACATGACAGAAAGGAAAGCAAAGTAAAACAGAACACTGTGTACCACATTTACAACCCTCTTTCGCCACTTTCACGTCACTTTTCCCATCTTAAAAGTGATGCAATAGTAACGCAATGAACTTGTAAATCTGCCCCATGCACATTACGAGCAAAACAAGTACACAACTCCTTCAATACTTTATCCATCACAATTAGACAGTGTTGCTTCACAATTCACAATCAACTTCAATAAATACTACATGCTTTTTTAAATGGAAGACGAGATTGTTGACATTACAAAACTTAGTGGCATATTTACAAAGTTGGAGTTAAAATTGTCGTCCCTTTAACGCCTGCAAAGTACAACAAAAACGCCGAAAATGGACTTCAAAATCCTTTGTTATCTTACCGGAAGATTTTCTCAACATTGCTGTTTCCTATACAAGACTGAGAACCACCCCCCGGGGCTATAAAATAAATGGTTCGGGGGGGCTCCAAGGCCCCCACTGCAAAATTAGAAGTGTGGGTACCTCAACGACCCCCCTGAAGCCACGGAAACCACCCCCCTGGGGATTTGTGTATTGTGGGAGGCAGACTGCGTGGCCCTCCGCCTGGTACCCTCGAGGGCCCTGGGGACCGCCACGCCCCAGGGCTGGCTCCTGCAGAGTCCTGGGGTGCCTAACCCCGAGACACTGCAATTTGCTATGAGAAGGGTAGATTCTCGCGGCTCCCACCCTCCCATAGCAAACTTAGTTTGGATTTTGAAAGACAGAGCAGTGAAATATGTTCTCACTTTCAAAATACAAACCAGATTGCTTTTCCACATGCAAGTTAGCTGCTTTTTATGTGGAAAAGCAATGCAGGCTTCCGAAGGACGCAGGGAGCCAGCGGGACCGTGGTGGCTTTGTGGCTCCTCAACATTTTTCATAAGACCCGGCAGATAGAGTCCCCGGTGATATTAAAAATTACTAATGAGAGCTATTTTTTATGGTGAAATTAGAAGTCGCACACCCAGTGCGGCGCTCAGTGCGGCCCCCTGGTCTGCACGCGCTGGATACACAACTCAAATCAAATCAAATCAAATCAAATATAACTTTATTCGATTTCAATTGTAAAAAATCACAAAAGCACAGGCAAATATCCAATTAAAAACAAGAATACATAAACCTCATAAACATTCAAATTCATTTAGGACAGAGCAGTATAAGAGAGCAGCATTTTAAAAGATTAGGTTAATTTACATCTAATTATACTTTTTAGAAACATTGACACTAAATACATGATCATTTCATCCTCTAACATTTGCAATCTCAGAAGAGCCGGTCTGCATTGTCTCAAGCCCCACTTTCTCAGCAAAGATAATAAATATGTTTCCCTGGGCAGTGTATAAAATTTACAAAAACAAAATGCAATGAACATTTTGCGGATGTATCATCCTGGGGCACAAGATCAGGTTTTTGGACCAAGAATTACCTTCAGGGAACGTAAGTAGTCTGAAAAAGCTTCCCCCCCTAAAGTGTGTCAGTAGCATATGAGAATAACTACTTTGTGTGTAAATCAAATATTGCTGAATGCCCTGTCCATGTAGAATCAGTTGGTTCTCTATGACAGAGATCTTACTTTTCTTTAACATCCAGAGTTTAATCTCCAGAAAAAGGTGACAAATTTCTTTCAGCTTTTTTCTCAATATTGTCACTAAACAAGTCGGGGATTCAAAATATTCGGAATGTCCGATATCTCTTAGGAAGTTTTTTACATATGTAAACCAATCAATTCTAAAAGCCCCCTGGAGTTTCAGATAATCCATAATTATATCTCGATTAAGTCCGGTCTCGTCCGTGGTCCATAACTTGTGCCATAATAAAATGGGGCTGACTTTAATGAGGTCCGAGATATAAGCTAGACCTACTTCTTTATGACATACATATGTGGAGGTAGACCTAGGAGCGGCTAGTAGGTACCGGAGGAATGAGTTCTCACAAAGTTGGATTTTGTGAGTATCCGCTATCCCCCAGATTCCTGCACCATATGTTACGGTGGACACACATTTTGACTTATATATGTCTACCAAAACTGTCACAGGTCGCCGTCCTAATTTATTAGCAATATTTCTCACCACTCCAATGGCTCGCGAGAAAGCTAGTTTCCTGATATGAGCTGCTGATGACCAGGTCCCCTTCTTGTCAAAGTTTATGCCCAGGTAGGAAAATGTGCTGGTTGTATCTATCTTTGTGTCTGATAAAAAGATCTTGCACACGGGGTTTCTCTTTGTATTACAACACATGCTAAAAGTGCTCTTTGTAGACCAACTTGAGTCCTGGCCATAATTACAGCATCATCTGCATATAATAAAATTGGGACTGAGAGGTCTCCAATTTGGGGGTAATCCTGTTTATCTTGGGTAAGATGGGATGCCACGCTATTTATAAATAAATTAAATAAAAACGGTGCAAGTATGCATCCCAGTCTGACTCCTTTATTTATGTGGAATTTGAAGGTACACTCGCCGTTGTTCCCCCCGATAAAATTGTTTCATGAAATTCAGCAGGTTTAAGTCAATGCCTAGTTTCAGTAATGTGGACCATAAAAATTCATGATTTAAGCAGTCAAAAGCCGAACTCAAGTCGACAAATGTTAGATAAAGTTTGTCCCTTTTTGCCACCACATATTTAGCTATTATAATTGCTAAATTTAGACCTTGTTCTGTGGTGCCTAATCCTGATCTAAAACCATATTGGAATTTTGAAAAGATACCTGTTTCTTCTGCCCATAGCTGCAGTCTATTGAGTATTACCCTCCCCGCAACCTTCATTAAAGAATCCAGCAATGAAATTGGCCGGTAACATTTTGGGTCATTACGGTCTCCTTTATTGAAGATTGGGGCCACAATAGCCTCTTGCCATGTAGGGAGAAACCCAGATTTATTACAGCTATTTAAAACAATTGTTAAAAGGGGTGCCCATAACTTAGCATTAGATATATATATATGTCTACAGGAACCCCATCCGGCCGGGGTGCTTTTCCTGCAGCGCTCTCTGCTAAAGCAGTTTCGACTTCAGTTAATGAAAAGGCGATATCAATTGAGAATAGTCCTTGAGCATTGATATCCTCTTCTCCAAGTATTCCAGCATTCACATTCCCTGAAAAATCATCTTTTTGATATAGCTCAGTCAAGTAGTTAACCCCTGTGTCCTCGTCTATTGCCACTTCTATTAAATCAGTTTTCCTATCTGCAAAAAAAGGGGAATTTACCGCCCTCCAGAATCCTATGTTATCTTCAGCCAAACAGGCTTGATGTAAGGCCTGCCACGCCTCCTGCTTTAAAACCGTCTTTCGATTTTTTATTGCACTATAATACATAGTTCTGGCATTTCTAATTGCGGCAACATTTCTGGGTTCGCCTTTAAGCACCAGCTTCAGATGTGCGTGAGCTTTGCTACACTCCGAGTCAAACCAGCCTTGCAGCTTGGGCTTGTTATTCTTCGGAGTTCCCGTGAGTGAGTTGCAGATTTCTTCAGAGATACTACAAAAAGCCGAAATGACTGAAATACAGTCATTGTTCTCTGAGAGGCATGTTATGAATTCTTGATATTTATTCTTGACTAAGGTTTCAAGGAAGGCAGTGAGCTCTACTTTGTTCCACTTAATAGTATATCTATTCTTTTTCGCTAGGTTTATTCTATGACTATATAAATTATCAATTAAATCAGTTTTTTTCCAGTTACCTGCCGCAAAAGAAAGGGAGCAGCCATTTGGGAAATGATCGCTTATTGCCATGTCGCATGTTTTGTAAGTAAGAACATGGCAAGAATGACTGTTGGAAATCAGTGCAAAATCTATCACTGAATAACATCCCCTTCCAATAAATGTAGGCTCAAAAGGGACCTGTGGGGTACATAATTCATTTACAAAGCCCAAATCCAAATGGAATATTAGGTTATTAAGAAGATTCCCCACAGTCGATTGTAGAAATTGAGTGCAGGGGTCGCCTCTACCATTATCCAGACCACAATCGCCCAAGTGGCTGTTCGGACATAGAAAACAATTAAAATCGCCCGTCCATAGGACACATCTCTCAACGGGAGTTATCATCAATATCTAACAAGCTTTGTGAGATCTCTTCAAGAACCTTACTTAGCTCTACTTTCGGAATATTGTTATAGAAATTAGTCACAACAGTAATTTGATTTCCTCCCGCGTTCAGCTCTAAAAATTGGTAATAGTCGGAGTCAGTATTAGATTATATGACCATATTGTTAAATATATTTGAGATATAAATAAAGAGTCCTCCTTTATTTCTGCCTCTTGTTGATGGAATAGCAGGAGTATGGAAAGTACGGAAGCCATTAATATGAATAGCCTCCCGTTCCCAACACTCCTGAAGGCATATGATAGAAAAATCTTGTATGAAAGGTAAAAACCCTGGGTCCCTGAGCTTATTTGATAACCCGGCAATATTCCAGGATAGGAAGGTAATGATGTGACCCTTTTCGATATTCTTAGATTCGACAAAAACGTTTTTGTTTGCACTTAAATTACAACTGGCCAAAGGATGGGGACAATGTTCTATATTCTATTGATAATCTGCGATAGGTTTTTCCCTTTCAGTTCTTAATCGGGATGTCTGCAATTTACAGGAGGTACCTTCATTCTCCATGAAATGATTGGAATCGTTCCTCGCGTTTATTTTGCCTTCTGCAATGAATATGTCTTGCCCAACCATAACAGAGTTGAAGGATCTACTTTCACTATATTGTCCCTCTGTTTCGTTCATCCTTACTGTGTTAGAATTCCTAGATGTAATCATTCTTGGGGTGAGTCAATCAACCATTTCAAGCGCACTATATCTATTGCTAGTGGGACAGCCAAATTCCAAACCAAAACTCTCATAATCATGCCCCTATCAGCAAACTTCCATTCCACAACCCTTCTCGGTTGGATATATTTTTTCTTAGATGAATCGTGTATATAAAAGTAAGTTACATTTAGTGGCTGTATTCTAGTATTTATGAGATAGTACCGACCCAGTTCACTCTGCGTACGAATAAAATCTTACTATGAATGTGATAGGGTAAGGGTCTGTGGACATTAAGCCAATGTGTTGTTTTATTCTTTAATTCTATGAATGATTCCTTGCTGCCATTACCCAGCTCCGGGACCCCTGACAGAACTACAACATACAGGACAGATTCCAGGAGGTAAATCAATGTTTGGGAGAAATGGGCCTTGATCCACCATTTCATTAAATTCATTTCCACCCTTCCCTTTAATCAGACCACCCTCCGCTGCAGCATTTATTTCACCAGATCTAATAATTGAGTCTCTTTTTTCCTGTGAGCTTATAGCATTCTTTTTATGCTGTCCGCTTTCAGCATCAGTCCGTGGAATTTCTTTTGTCAAATCCACAACGGAAGTCATAGGGATAGGCGTAGGCGTCTGCACAGGGAAAAATCCTTTACAACGCAACTTTTACCATGCAGAGCTATTACAACGCAGGTTTTACAACGAAAACCATTACAACGCATTACGCTAGGGGGCGCTCTTGGATAGGGAATAGTTTTAATTTACTATCCAACACCTTCCCTAGTGTCCACGGGGACTGGAGTTGGAATAGTCAATTAAACTATTCACTATCCAGCACCCCGAAGCGCTATGCGTTGTAATGGTATGTGTAGTAAAACCTGCGTTGTAACAGCATGAGTGGTAAAAGCATGCGTTGTAACGTCATACAACCGTCTGCACATTACTTGTGGCTTTAATAGGAAGAAAATTAACTTGAGATACTGGATGTGCTGTGAATTGGTTTTTTTTGTGGAGTTCTAGGTTTGATAAGGTCAATTGTTCAATTTTCTTAAATCTTTCCTCATTGACCTTTAATCTGTCCGTAACTGGTCAGATAGAAGATGCAACAATACCTCCGACTTTAGCCCAAAACCCTTCATCAAGAAACAGTGGTGGGGGGGGTATCTGTTCTCCTAACTATGTATGCCATAATGAATTAAATATTCCTTACATAGAGGATTTTGTGAGATCCAGACCAGCATTATTCTGGATAAAGATATGGAACAACACGGCTGCTACCCTGACCCGAGAAATTATTTTGGATTGCCTAAAGTGTGATAGGGGACACCATATACCATGGTTGAAAGCAGTAAAAGAGTGCCTTGCAAGTGTGGGTTTGGTTTCTCTGTTTACATCACCAAACCTAATAAATCGCTCCCATAAGACCATTATTTTAAGGGCATTGTATGATTTATATAGCGAAGAGCGTGATAGAAAGAACCTGACTAGATGCACGGTTGTAAAATATTTGGCCTATTCTGAACCACACACTAAAAAACCTGGCCCACAGTACAGATATCTGCGTTTGCATCTTGGTAGATGGGTAAGGGGTTTACTGTTTCGTTTCCGAGATGGGAGTATAGTTAATCTACTGAACTTCCCGCTGGGATATAACAAACACCTCGAAACCTTAAACTGCCCTTGTAACCCTGACATGAAGCAAAGTCTTATGCATTTCTTGTTCTTTTGTGGTTTCTATAAAAATCTCACTACACATTACCTTATGCCCTATTGTAGGAAAAACGGATTGACTAATTTTAAATTGGCACTTCGGTCCTTCTTGGTATTGGGATCAGATGAAGTCATTTTTAGGATGAGTTGTTTTCTCAAAGCTGCTGTTAGATCGAGAATCACTCTTAACATTGATGTATAACTATCGCACACTGCACTTTCTATTTTGCATTTTTTTTAGAGAATTTTTCATCTACCTGTTTTATCTTTTTGTAATACGAAAATTTTATCTGTATATAGACAAAATTACGACAATGTGATGCCCATCCTTTTTAACAATGGTTCTAATAATTGTGTTTTTTAACAGTGTTTTAAAACAGCGTTTTTAAACAGTGCTGTAAAATATTCTCTTTATGAAGGGACAAATTTTGTATAGTTGTGAAATTGTAAATGGATTTTGATCATGCTCGTTTGTCCTTGGACTATTCTCCAATTGTAACTATTGAATTGAATGTTTTTAAAATGTATTTTGTTTGTACTTTTATGGATGTTTTTTATTCCGAATAAAGATCTTTTGACTTGAGTGGTCCATCAGCTGTAGCATTAGAGCCAGTGGTACTTTCTCTGTGTGTTTCAAGATCCGAGTTGGATTGTTCAGCCGATGTTAATACAGGACAGTTAGCTTTAGAGCTTTTTTCTTGTTTACCCCTTTTAACACCCCCTCCACGCTTCTTTTTTGCTATTGCGCCCATTGTTGTTCCAGTCAAAGACAGTTTCACTCCGGACTCCGCTAATGTTGATGAGTGGGTTGATACCCCGTCCGGAGGCCTAATCACTGCACTGGTAATACAGTTGGTTTGAGGATTAGAAAGCCCACTTGCTGATTGGGACGCTTATCTGTAGTGGTTAGTTCAATGTCCAAACATACAGATGGCGAATCATTAATAGCTTTTGAGTTTACACTGCGTTCAGGTTTTATTTGACAGCACGATATTACCCAGTGATGAACGTTTGGTATAGGCCGGATCAAGAGAAAGTCGACGCTCTGTCATGTCGATTTCTCTTGCAAGCACAGATGTAGCTCTAACAATACACTGATCGAGGGTACCTGCCACTGAACCCCCAAACATGGCCTTACTACCTTTTCCTGAGCGACCTGCCATTGTCAAAACATATAGTAATACAAGCAGTCAATAGAAGACTTACTGGGAGGTTGCAGTCTTCATCCGTTTGAGGGGTGGCCCAGCCCAGCCTCTCCAATCTTGAACGGGCTCAAACGGGCCAGCCCTTGGCCCAGGTTTCGGAAAGCAGAATGGGCGTGACTAAATGCTAACAGGGAGTGGGCGGGAAGAGGCCCCAGCTGCGGCCGGTGATAAGGCTGCTGGTCCTCGCAGTACCGCAACAAGAATCCTGGCTCCACGAAGCGTAAAGGAATCCCGCGTTGGCAGTCCCGAAGTAAGTAAAAGCAACCACTGCTTGTACAGGTCAGAGCAACAACTACTGCTGCGAGCGGCACCCCATGCACAACTCATATTCTGTAGGGTGCTAACCCCAGTGCCTTTGCTGCACAACTTCTACATGTTTGGGAGCTCACATTGCTTTTCCACATGGGGAACTACTAACATGCACCTCCCCATGTGGAAAAGCAATCTGATTTAGATTTTAAAAGAGAGAACAGATTTCCTTGCTATGGAACGGCGGGATGCACACCCCGGGACACTGCAGGAGCCAGCCCTCCCACAATACATAAAGCCCCGGGGAGTGGTGGTCCCCGGGGCTTTGGAGACCTTGCAGCCCACCCAACCATTTATTTTGTAGCCCCGGGTGGGTAACGGGGCCCTCTAGTGCTCCAGGACGGTGGCCACGCAGCCCCCCTCCCACAATACATAAAGCCCCAGCAGGTGGTGATCCCCGCAGCTTTAAGGACCTTGGACCCCTCCCCCCACCATTTTTTTGTTTTAGCCCCAGGGTGACGATACCCGGGGCTGGGGGGCCCCTCTGGGAAATGTTGCCCCCGGTATTTAGCCCCCCTGGGGGCTAATTATAAAAAAGCTCAGTTTTATTTTGTTTATTTTACAGCAGAGTCTGCGCACCCTACACGCGCTGCCGGGTCTTTGAAAAAAGAAATTGTGTCCCCTGGAGGTCCTTCTAGGACCCCCTAAGCAGGTCTAGAGGGTAAAATTATTTCTACCATGTCCCCTTTCTACGTTTTGCACACATATTCCACTGACTTCCTCAGCCTCGCTTCTACCGAGGCACAAAATGGCTCCCAACGGTTCCTGGTTTCGAATGTTGACAACCACTTGACAGGCAATTAGTATTCAGCGCGATGACGATCCGCGCAGACTCCACCATGCCCATAGATATATAAATGACTTTAACTGTAATTTTCTCAGTAACTAATGAACAGATTGACACCATTTAAGCAAAAGGCACAAGTCTGAACTGAAGACTACCTCTTTGCCAAATTTGGCGTAATTCCGTTCAGCAGTTCGGGTTGTAGCTGTGGCTAAAAGTCCTACAGGAAATTGCATGGGGAAAACATGTTTTGGGACCCCCCTTTTTTCTCGGCCCCAGCTTGACGAAACACCCCGTTGCGGATTTCCTACAGATAATAGGTCCTAACTATAACTACCTACTGGCAACCGCCAGTAGGTAATATACATATATATTGACTGAAAAAAACATAGGTTTCATGAGTGTTATAGTTAACTAGACATTTCACTCGTATAAAACCATAGAAATTCCTCCGTTATAGTTAGGTGTGCTAACTATAACTCTTGCGCCCAAAATGCACTGCTGATGATGTCACATATTACATCATTCATTACATGGCCAGTGACATCACTGATGACATCACTGATAACACCTCAAATTACATCACTGATGACATCATCCAGTGAATGTGGTTTTGTTTGAAATTTAAATATCTATTATATATATATACCAATATGTATTTAAGATTAAGTGGATATATAACTGTCTGGATGGATGGAGGATTTAGTAGCTGTCTGACTGTTTTTTTTAGTAAGTAGTTAAATGTGTCTCAATAAATATATGGGTTAGTAACCAAACTATGTGAATGTGTGTATCACTGTCTCTGTTGTTGTATAACCTTCTGCATCAACTGGTCACTAACTACATGACTGTCTCTATTAGTTATTGATTAATTGGCGAGTATTCGTAAGGGAGTGTGTCCGTGGTTGGGTGATGGAATTTTAACTCTATGCATAGATGTGTGAGTGGTTGATTGTCTCGGCATATGGGTTTAGGACTGTTTATGGAAACAGTTGTTTGGGTGTCTGAGTGTGTTTATTTGTGTGTTGGTAAGTGAATATATGTGTCAGTGGGGCATCTCCAATATAGTCTAAAAATAAAAGGCATTACTTGTGAGAGTTGGTGCATATCAATAAGTATACATAACAGTCAGTGGCTGTGAGAGTAACTGTATGAATAAGTGTATAATTGTAATAGTGATTTTTTAACATAGTAACTATGATTTACTATGTGTATGTATAAATAAGGTGCTGTGTTTATAACTGTGTAGGTGAGTAAATCTAAGTGTGATTGATATTCTTCATGAGTGAGTAGCATCACTGCATAACCGACTAGGATGACTGCTTATGTGTCAATGTCTATATAGGTGTATGAGTACATTTGATAGTGTTACCATTGATCAGTGACTGGATGTATAGTTCAAGGTCAAGTTCAGGAATTTGTATAGCGCACTACTCACCCAGAGGGTCTCAAGGCGCTTGGGGGAGGGGGGTTCATTATTTTTTGAATAGCCAGGTGTTACGTTGATTTCTGAAGGAAATGTGGTTCTGTGTAAGGCGGAGGTGAGTGGGGAGAGAATTCCAGGTTTTGGCCGCTAAGTAGGAGAAGGATCGTCCTCCCATGGTGGATTTGTGGATGCGTGGAATTGCGGCAAGGGCTTGATTGGAGGATCGTAGTTGGCGGGTGGGTGTGTAGAAGGACAGGCGTGTGTTGAGGCATTCGGGTCCTAGTTTGTAGAGGGCCTTGTGTGCGTGGGTGAGGAGATGGAACGTTATTCTCTTGTTGACGGGGAGCCAGTGGAGGTCTTTCAGGTGACCGGTAATGTGAGCTTGGCGAGGGATGTCCAATATGAGTCTGGCTGATGCGTTTTGGATGCGTTGCAGTTTTCTCTGTAATTTGGCTGTGGTTCCGGCATAGAGGGTGTTTCCATAGTCCAGTCGGCTAGTGACCAGTGCGTGGGTGACAGTCTTTCTTGTTTCGGTGGCGATCCAACACAAGATTTGTTTGAGCATGCGAAGTACGTTGAAGCATGAGGATGAGACGGCGTTGATTTGTCTGGTCATCGAGAGGGAGGTTACGTGTGTGGTCTGTAGGTATGGGTGCTGTGCCCAGGGCCGGTGGCCACCATGAGTCGTCCCAGGTAGAGGGGGATGATCCTAGGATGAGGACTTCCGTTTTGTCTGAGTTTAGTTTTAGGCGGCTACTTCTTTCATGCCTTCGTGAAGATTGGTTTTGGCGGTGTTAGGGTCTTTGGTGAGGGAAAGGATCAGCTGGGTGTCGTCAGCATAGGAGATGATGTTGAGGTTGTGTTGTCGCGCGATGGATGCAAGGGGATTCATGTAAACGTTGAAGAGGGTGGGACTGAGTGATGAACCTTGTGGTACTCCGCAGATGACTTCGGTGGCCTCTGATGTGAATGGGGGAGGCAGACTCTCTGGGTTCTCCCGGCGAGGAACGAGATGATCCAGTCCAAAGTTATTCCTTGTATGCCGATGTTGCTGAGGCGTTGTATGAGGGTGCTATGACAGACTGTATCGAAGGCGGCGGAGAGGTCGAGTAGGATGAGGGCAATTGTTTCTCTGTTGTCCAGTAGCGTTCGGATGTCATCTGTCGCTGCAATGAGGGCGGTTTCGGTGCTGTGTTTGGCTTGGAAGCCGGACTGTGAGGTGTCGAGGGAATTGTTGGATTCAAGGAAGGCGGCGAGCTGGCTATTGACGGCTTTCTCAATGACTTTGGCAGGGAATGGGAGGAGGGAAATGGGGTGGTAGTTCTTAAGTTCAGAGGGGTCTGCTGTGGGTTTCTTAAGGAGGGCGATGAGTTCAGCGTGTTTCCAGCTTTCTGGGAAGGTAGCGGAGTTGAAGGAGCAGTTGATGACATCACGGAGATGGGGTGCGATTATGGAGTCTGCTTTGTTGAATATGTGGTGGGGACAAGGGTCGGTTGGAGATCCTGAATGGATGGAGTTCATTAGGCGGATGGTGTCTTCAGTGGTGATTGGGTTCCAGGCGCTAAGGTTGTTAGAGTGCGGTTTTGGTTCGGAGGTGGGTGGAGTGGGCTGTTCTTTGGATATGTTCTCAAAGCTGTTATGTATGTCGGCGATTTTGTTGTGGAAGAAAGAGGATAACGAATCGCAGAGGTTTTGGGAGGAAGTAATGTCATTTGAGCCAGCGGTGGGGTTGGTAAATTCTTTGACGATGTTGAATAGTTCTTTGCTGTTGTGGGCGTTGTTGTCGAGTCGATCCTTGAATGCTGATTTCTTGGTGGATCGGATCAATTGGTGGTGTTTGCGGGTGGCGGCCTTGAAGGTGGTCAGGTTGTCAGTGGTTGGGTTTTTTCTCCATGTTTTCTCGAGAGTACAGTATAGCTTCTTGGATATCTTAATGTCATCGTTGAACCAGGGGGCCTTTTTGCTACCCTGTTTGGTTTGGTGGTTTTTCAAGGGTGCTAATTCATCAGCGCTGTGAGTGATCCATTGATTGAGTTTGGTGGCAGCTTGGTTTGGGTCTGATGATAGGGCGGGAGGGTTTTGGTTGAGCGATGTGAGGAGTTGGTCGGTGGTGATTTTGTTCCAGTTTCTTCGAGGAATACGTTGTGGGGGGTTGTGGGTCGTGGTTGTTTTGTGGCTGAAGTGAACACAGCATTGGTCCGTCCAATGGAGAGCTGTGGTGTGATAGAAGGAGATGTGTTTGCTGGAGGTGAAGATAGAGTGGAGCGTATGTCCGGCTACGTGGGTGGGGGTGTCAACAAGTTGTTTGAGTCCGAGATTGGCTAGGTTGTCTAGAAGGGTGGTGGTGTGGCTGTTGTTTTTCTTTTTCAGGTGGAAGTTGATGTCTCCCAGTAGGATGTAGTTCTCGGAGTTGAGGGCATGTGGGCTGATGAACTCAGTGATGTCTTCGCTGAATTGTGTGTGGGTTCCTGGTGGTCTATAGATGAGGGTACCTCTAAGTGTGGTCCTGGGGTCGGTGTAGATCTGGAAGTGGAGGTGTTCGGCGGTAGCGAGGTTATCGTCGGAGCTGGTCATGATTCGGATGGTGTTCTTATGGACGATGGCGATGCCTCCTCCTGTTTGGTTGATCGGGTCCTTTCGAATGATCTTGTAAGCGTCCGGGATGGCTATGGCGATGTCGGGTGCTGATGATGCGTTCATCCAGGTTTCTGTAAGGAAGGCGATGTCCGGTGATGCAGTGTCGAGTAGGTCCCAGAGTTCAGTGGCGTGTCTGTGGACCGAGCGGGTGTTCAGCAGGATGCACTTCAGGTGGTAAGAGTCGGAGCGGTGTTTCGAGGAGGAGGATTTGGTGTGGGTCTTGATGCAGGCGAACTTGCAGGAGTGGCAGGCGAAGGGTCCGTGGGTGCGTCCTGGGGCAGCTTCGCAGCATTGTGGTGTGCGTCCGGGGTTAAGGGCAAAGAGGGTGGCGGCTTCATATGTTATGCGGGAGGAGTGGGTTTTGCGAGGACCATTGGGCCTGGCACTGGGCGCAGTCCAGGCGCGGACGGGCGTAGACAGGCTTACCTTTGGCGCACCTTCGGCGCGCATGGGGCGCGTCCGCTGCACGTGACCGCTGCGCACAAATGCATCTGTCATAAGTGGAGAAGTAGAGGGGGGAGGGGCGAGGGAGGATCAGCTGGGAGGCGGGGGCGAGGTGTAGGGGACGGGCTCCGAGGAACAACAACAACAAAATGGCAGCAGCAAAAACGAAACTAGAGAGAGGCTGGGGCACAAAGCCTAATTAAGCAGCTTACACAATCTGTGAATAAAGCGCTACAAATAATCAAAGCACAACACAGGCAATGCACTTTTAAATCAACGCAACACAGCGAGCGCTAAAGCTATAATTATTTCTGGAATTCGGCAAAGCTTATCGCAATACAGCGCTAATATACACAGCAGCCAGCAGATGTAAAATTCTCAGATGAGAGCAAGGAGCGCAGCCCAAACGATACCAGGAGTAGAGCAGGGAGCGTGGGGAGCGACCGCTACTGAGAGCGTCAGGACGGTCATGTACACGTGATTCTGTGGGTGAATGGACAGTTGTGCGTGTAGACTTAGGAATCAGTGAGTGTGTATGTAGTAACTGGTATGTGTGTGTCAATGCTTTCAAATTTGGTACTCTGTTTTTTACTAAGCATGGGCGAATTTAGCGAATTTGCGAATTTGCAATCCGCAAAATCTGCGAATTAGCAGATTTGCGGATTTTGCGGATTGTGTGGGTAAAGGCCGGGTGGGAAAATGGTGCACATCGCTAGTGTGAGGGGCAGGTCCAAACGGGCGAGGCTTATATGCGAGTTCACATGCCTCTTGTGTGTATAAAAGGACAGGCACGGATCAGAGAAGCTCGTGGTCACAGGAACTGCACAGGGATTGAGCTTGTGAAAGTCAATAATGCAAAGGCCTCCATCAAGCATCATAGCTATTTTTTGACAATTGATATGGGGA
Organism: Lissotriton vulgaris; assembly: GCF_964263255.1. Taxonomy (NCBI): domain Eukaryota; kingdom Metazoa; phylum Chordata; class Amphibia; order Caudata; family Salamandridae; genus Lissotriton; species Lissotriton vulgaris. The sequence continues at coordinate 1,542,666,515 of NC_141695.1, read as the reverse complement.
GAACGCACACCTGCCCAGCTTCGACAAAACTCACATTTTTGGGGGGGCTGATTAACTTTGCCATCACACTGAAGAGAACCGAGGTCCCTCGAGTGAGCTGTCCTTCATAGTGGGTAAAGGGCTGGAAAATGGTGCACATCGCTAGTGTGAGGGGCAGGGCCAAACGGGCGAGCCTTATATGCGAGTTCACATGCCTCTTGTGTGCATAAAAGGACAGGCATAGATCAGAGAAGCTCGTGGTCACAGGAACTGCACAGGGATTGAGCTCGTGAAAGTCAATAATGCAAAGGCCTCGATAAAGCATCATAGCTAATTTTCGACGATAGATATGGGGAGAACGCACACCTGCCCAACCTCGACAAAACTCACATTTTTGTCCTGTAACTATTTTAGGATGGCGCCGGCAAGCTGCCAACGCCATCCTAAAATAGTTACTAAATTAGCTTCATCAGGAAGCACTAATAGATAAAATAAAGCAGGTGCTCGAGCACCTGCTTTATTTTATCTATTAGTGCTTCCTGTTGAAGCTAACTTAGTAACTATTTTAGGATGTCGCTGGCAGCTTGCCGGCGCCATCCTAAAATAGTTACAAGTTCAACAGGCTTGAACTTTTGCCCCCCAAATATGCCGCTCGCGGATTTCGTGGATTTTCAGTAAATTCGCGGGAGTTCGCGGATTGCGGATTTACCGAAAATCCGCGAAATCCGTGAGCGGAACGGATTTTGCGCACATGCTTATTTTTTACAGTGAGTGATCAAAGGTTATACTAGTGTGTGATGAGGTGTATCAGATTGTCACGTGGATGATGTCGTCAGTGATGTCATCAGTGATGTCACTTGAGATGTCATCAGTGATGTCACTAACCATGTTATGAATGATGTAAAATGTGACATCATCAGCAGTGCATTGCGGGCGCGCGAGTTATAGTTAGCACAACTAACTATAACGGAGGAATTTCTATGGTTTAGTACAAGTGAAATGCCAAGCTAACTATAACACTCATGAAAACTATGCTTTTTTCAGTACATTTCAAAAGTTTTTTAAATGCTAATTCCTAACTATAATGTCTCTGAAACTTATCCTTTTCTCAGTGAATTTCAAAGGTTTTTTAAATGCTAATTTCTAACTATAACATCTCTGAAACCTATAGTTTTTATATGCAAATTTTTAAGTGCAATAGTAGTTATGCCTATTTTTTGTACTGAATTTCAACAGTTTATTAACACTTTATTTATAAATATTTTATTTATTAAACATTATATATTTTTCAGAAAATGTAAATAAATTTAAAACTGAAATATTTTTAATTATTTAGTTTTTTTTGTATTTTAATATATTTATATAATTTTCTTTTTACATTTTTTTCCAACATTTTTGGGGGAGTTGCGCACCCAAAGCGTACCTACCGCAGTGGGTCAGCGTATCTAGCTGCCATTTTGGAAAAGTCGTGAAGGATCCGCATATGGTGAGCGACGAGTGTGTGTTTTTTTTCAGTTATGTCATATACGTACAATGTTACGTGGTGTGCATGACCGGTATGCGACCGGTCCGCTACTCCTGCTCCCGCGCATTTGCGACACATGCGTATTACAATAGGCAATGCTTGCGCACTGGCGGGCCCCACGTGACGTCATATACGTGCTGGGGCGAGCTGGATACGCGACTTGCGTGAAATTTTTCTATTCTAAAATTATATGTACATGTCTTTAATGTAAATATTAGAGCAAAAGATTATCTAAGGTATTCATAAAAATAATATATTTCTACTTGTAATAAACCTATATTATTTTTAAAAATATGTTCACATAGTCGCGTCGGATGCGCGCTTTGTGAGCGCACGGTGCGCGGATCCCATGTGACCTTAAAAAAAAGATTTGATTGGTTCATACCATTTCCCACTGTAACTATTGAAGGACCCTACCCATCTAATTATTCTGTTTGGAGCAGTTGATGAGAGACATCTCTTCTTCTTCCAGAGATGGTTTTGGAATTTCTTTGGTGTTTTTAAAAAATTGCATTGGAGAAATGGCATCTGGTTCGCAAGCTCCTCATCATTCTTCAGATGAAGATATCTTGGAGGAAGATCCACCCAAGCAGAGGCCTGAATCAGTGGTATGGACATTTTTCACCTTTCCTGCCAGAGAAAAAAAGGTCAACACAAGAAAAGTCACATGCTTGCTGTGTGACAGGGTCCTGCCAAGAGGCAGTGACAATAAATACTCCTGTGTAACAGCCAGTATGTATAAACATCTGCGGACCATTCACCCGAAGAATCTGGCACGAGAAGAAATGAGGCGTGCAGCAAAAAGTCCACCACCAGGCATTGCTAGCACCTCCGGAGTTTCCATTTCAGAACCACCAGTAGGGGGGAGTGGCTAGCAAGCCATGATGGCGGACGGAGTCTGCTAGAGCTCCTGTGCCACCGGGGAATCGAGATCCTGGAACGGGCCTCTGAGGGGTGCAAAACAGTCTAAAAAGTGCTGCCTTTGAAGCGCTGCGGGCCCCGGAGGAGCTGGGGGGATTTGGCGTTCCTGACGACCTGGGATCGGCAGCTGACACTCCGGAAACAAGTGTGGCCTATTTCCCTGCCATAAGCCGGGACATCGCTTTTGAGGTGGGCCGGAGGAGAGCGGTGTGCCTATCACCAGAAGTGCCGAACCGAGACCTGCAAGGGACGTTTTGGAGTGCCCGCTCCCCCGCCTGCAGGTCGGGAGCGGGGGTCTGCCATGGCCGCCCGCCGGATTGATTTCAGACGGGGAGTCAACACCACACGAGAGGCCCCAGGCCGGGGTGTGCCCTGATTGGAGCCGCCCGGAGTCGGGCGACGACCCTGGGATCTAGGGACCCTGAAAGCTGGGGTCAGACATCTACGCGGGTGCCGTCTGGAGGGTCCTTGCTGCTGTGCCCCAGGGCCTTTTCCTTCAACCCCCCCCCTCATGGTGACGGCTGCACACGGAGGCGGGTACTGACGTCGGCCCGTACATCGAAGGGCAGAAGACCACGATGCTGAGCCCGGAGGCGCTAAGAAGATACCAGGAGGTACTGGAGTAGGGTAGCAGCTGCCTGGGCTCCCACTGTGATCCGGGTGACCTCGAGCTGGGTTGCCCCATCTCCCGGACCGCAGCCCTGCCCTTCCCACAGGCTGTGGACCCCGGAGGACGGTGAATGAGTGAGCAGTAGAACCCGGAGCTCCCTCCTCCTCGTGGAAACCCGGATAAATCCCACATTGTCTGGAGGACTCCACTGGCGTATATTGCAGACATGGCGAAGGGGACTGCGGAGGGTGCGGGACACCAGACACCTGAGGATACTCCCCGGGTAGTAGCCTGCCCCTGAACAGCAAGCTTACCGCGTGAGGATCGCCATGGTCCGGAAAGGGTCCCGGATACTGGATGGCCGAGACGGCTCAATAGCTGCAGGACCTACACCGGGAACAACCGAACATAACCCTGCTGGGGGTCAACATGCTGATAAACTGGATCTGATACTGAAAGAAATCAGGGACTGCAGGCTCGCCATGGAGGCACAGATGGGTGCTATCACCACTAACCTCTCATTACTGAAGGCTGATCACGGCAAATTGGCCGACAAGGTCAAAGATCAAGGCACATTGCTCGCAGACTTGTCCCCGACGGTAACGGAGCACACTGCCTCCATCCAACAACTACAATAGCAAGTGTCATCCCTAATAGACCGAGTGGAAGATACTGAAGGCCGCAACCGACGCAACAACATTCATGTTATTGGCCTTCCGGAGCGAAGTGAGGGGACGCACACAGCGGAGTTCATGGAGCAGTGCTTCAGGGACCATGTCGACACAGAGAGCCTGTCACCATTCTTCTGTGTTGAAAGGGCGCACCGCATCCCTACTGGACAGCCGAGACCTGGCCGGCCGACACGCCCGCTGATTGTTAAGATCGTTAATTATCGGGATAGGGATATCCTGCTCCATAGAATATGAGAATCGACGCATCTCCCTATACCCGGATTATACTACCTTAGTGAAAAAACAGCGTTCTTCCTACTTCGAGGTCAAGCGGAGTCTCCAGAAGGCTAAACTCAGATACGCGTTGTTGTTCCCAGCCCGCTTAAAGATCATACATGACAAGAAAACGCACTTCTTCGAGAGCCCCACTGACGTGAAGGAATGGCTGGAGGTGATGGACATAGAAGGCAGTCAAAGGGAGGCCCCGGACGCGTCAGTCGGCAGCTCCAGTTAAGCCCTGACTCGTACTGGCGGTGCATCTCCCACACAGGCCCCGAGATCGGACAGGCGTAGACCCTCCAAAACGCAACAGAAGGATGACCAGATGAACGCGCTGGCCATGGTGGGCACCTTCAGAGACGAACAGGAAACAATTAATATGGATACGGAAGACAGCACCATACACTCGGAACACAGTGTGCTCATATTTCAGACGGTGACGCAGAGAGCAGAAGATGAATTACTGGACAATGCACAGGAGTAACCCCTCGATGTGCATTAGGCCGGGGTCACACAAACTATTGATATCCTTTTTCATTTGTGCCACTTCCATGATGCTGTGCTATGTGGGCTGGAGGAGGGGTCTAGGGGCGGCCGGGAGGTGGGTTGCTGGGATACATGGTGGATGGGTCCGGGCTCAGATTCCCCCACACTTCTCAAAGGACACTTGTAGTATGTAGACTTGATGAACCTGTGCAATCCCGTGGACCGCTGATGCCTACTGTTGGGCCCCCAAGACGGCCCCACAGAATCGATGTTTAGATAAAGCTTTCCCTGGTGGCGGCGACACGAATGTACAGGCGGCATGCAACAGTGCTTGGCCAGACCCCCAAAGGCGTATGCACCAATGAGTGGATTGTTATGGTTGTTAATTTATTGTTCGGCACAGCAATGTTTTCAAGCTGCAACACAAGAGTTTTGGGTAGGGGTGGGCAGACGTACGTCTCCTGGCTAGGGCTGTTACTACATGCCACACAGAGCATGTTGATGTTACTTGTGGAGCTTAAGTTCGACTATGGCTGATACAATAGGAAACTACAGGCTGGCAACCTGGAATGTACGGGGACTTGGTGCTATACAGAAGAGGCATAGGATACATGCATACTTACTTCGTCATCACACTCAAATAGCGTTAATGCAGGAATCCCACTTAACACTGTCTGAAGTACAAACGTTGCGGAAAAAATGAAGGGGTACTGTGTTCTCGACCTCGTACTCTGCTTTCTCTAGAGGGGCTGCTATATGGGTGTGGCATGGCATTCCCTTAGTGGAGCTAGAGAGAAAAGGTGAAAGGCACACTGGACGGCACACTGTTGGTTCTGGGCAGCATCTATGCCCCGAACTTTGAACAAGACACATTCCTGGCGAAGGTGAGACGGGCTCTGGTGGACTGGGCGGGCATCCCCTGGATACTGGGTGGAGACTGGAACATGGTCATAGACGTGGACCTAGATAGATCGCACCCTCCTCTTCAGACAACTGGGCTGCGCAGACTGTCAGATTGTTTCAGGACTTGGCTCACGGGGTGGGGACTAGTAGACGCCTGGCGCTCATTGAATCCCAACCATAAAGAATACTCATATTACTCCCCAGTGCATAATCTCCATACCCGCCTTGACAGATTTCAATGCAGCAGCTCCCTGCTGCCCAAATGCATGTCCCCTGAATACCTAGCCAAAACCTTTTCCGACCACAGACCCCTAACACTAGATTTGCGATGGGGGAGCGTACCGTCCCCAGTACCTACCTGGAGGCTCAATCCCCTACTGTTGGAGGGCTGCCCCTTCCGTGCATCGTTGGCGGATACACTAGACAATTACTTCCAGGAAAACTGGGACACAGCAACATCCAATCTAATGGTATGAGATGCCATGAAGGCTGTAATCAGAGGGGCGGCCATAGGATAGTTAGTGGGGGATAGACAGGAAATCCACAGGAAGCTTTGTGAAGTTGAAGACCGCTTGAAACACTTAGAAATGGCTGCAAGTGTTGACCCTGGACGGAAAGGGGAAATGCAAACTAACAATATAGAACATGCAGAGTTGCTGGAAACACTGCGAGTCATCGACTACAAAGACTACTTACGATGCCAACAAGCTGAAACAGACAGGTTGGGAGCCCTGCTGGCCGCGTGATATGGGACAGTCCTGTAGTTCCGGTGATTACCCAAGTTAGGAATGCGGCAGGACGGACTGTGACTACCCAGTCTGATATCAACCATGCCTTCAGGGAACACTTGAGAGCGTTATACGCCCCTTTTCCCACCGAGAACGTGGAGGAAATCTCAGACTTCCTGAGAGACTTACCCTTCCCTGCCCTGACTAGGGATGCGCAGACGGAGATGGACGGCCCCATCACGCAGCAGGAAATCCGAGTAGTCAACCGTGCACTTAACCGGGGTAAAACGCCCGGCATGGACGGGTTGCCTGTGGAATTTTACCAGACCTATTCTACCACTCCAGTACCTATACTGGAGAAAATCTATAAGACATCATATGAATCCAGTCACTTACCTGCCTCGACGATGCAGGCCGTAGTGACGTCCATACCCAAACCTGGAAGGGATACCCTAGATTTGGCTGATTATAGACCCCTCTCAATGCTCTCCACAGAGTACAAGATTCTTAGCAAAGCCATTGCGTTGCGGATGAAGGCCTATCTCCCTGGCCTAATACATCCGGATCAATGCGGATTGTCCCAGGGAGGAGCACTTCCCAAAATACGCGGAGACTGCATGCCCTTATGTCCGCTATCCAACAAGGCCTTCCGCAGGCCGGTTGTGTAGCGCTGGACCTTAGGCAGGCGTTTGATTCCCTTTCATGGACTTTCATGTTTGAAGTTTTACGACGTTTTGGTTTCCCCGAATCCTTGTTAAAATAGATACGATTATTGTATACTAACCCGTCGGCCAGGGCATGCACAGGCACATATATCTCTGCTGACTATTTTATTCACAGAGGCACCCGACAGGAATGCCCACTGTCCCCCCTGTTGTATGTCCTGACACTGGAGCCCCTAGCGATAGCCCTCCGGGCTAGAGTGGATAGAGTGGGCATCACCATAAGGGGCACACATAACCTGATATCGATCTATGCCGACGATATCTTGTTATATTTCCAGAACCTGAGGGCAGACCACACGCCCATAGTGACTGTCTTTGACTGCTTTGAGGCCGTGTCGGGACTAGCAATGAACCCAGCGAAATCGGTAGGTTTTTACTTCCAAGAGCTGAGTCGACCCCCCCACATGCAATTCGGCGGATATCAGATACCGATAGCACAGACCACATTCAAGTATTTAGGCTTCAACGTGTATAGATTGCCAGAAGATCAGATTGAAGGTAATGTCCAGAAGGCCATTAACAATCTCCGTAGTAGTGTGACCTTCTGGACATCCACCTTCCACTGTCCATTATGGGTAGGATAGCGGTCTCAAAAATGGTCATGCTTCCCTGTATGTTATAATATTTTGTGAACCTACTGGTGCTTCTCCCACAGCATATCTTTATTACCCTGAATACGATCCTGATTAACCTAGTCTGGGGTTCCGGGCGACGGAGAATAAGCCTCAGAAGGATACAGCTCGGCACCAAGATCGGAGGCCTTGGAGTGCCGGACCTGCGGAGTTACTAATATGCAAGTCAACTACAGTGGTTGGCCCGCTGGGTGGCGGGCAGAAACCTACACAAAATTGACTTCTCGACAGACCAATGGAAGCGCGGAGAATTACATTCCCTCATACTACCTGGGGCTAGGATCCCCCGAGACTGCCATCCCCTGCTATACACCGCACTGAGGTGCTGGCGGAATGCGCTAGTGTACACGTCGGGGGTCAAACCCTACGCAGATAATATTCCTTTGTTAGGGCTCCCAACACCGCAGGGGTGACTGACGCAGTGTAGATTGGTACCTTGGACGGAGGCGGGGGTTGAAATGGTAGGCGATTTATTTAGCAACGATACATTGTTAGATCATGGCTCCTTTACACAGTCCACGGGTGCCCCTCCACAATTATACCTTCTGCACGCTACAGTGTCACACTATGTACGGGACACCTGGGCCCCACAGCGCATTAAGCCTACACAACATGAGCTTGTACATCTCCTCTACTACATGGGGACAGGAGGACACTTAGTATGGTGGCTCTACGCTGGGATTTGGGAACATGCGACCATACCACTCACTGCGCTCCGGGACACTTGAACCCAGGATACGGGAGAGAACCTGACGGATGGGGCCTGGAAAATTATTCTGGAACATCCCAGAAGGGTGTCCAGGAACATCAAGTTCAAATTTATACAGGTGATGATATTACATAGGCCATACCTCACTCCTAAGAGGCTACATAGGATGTTCCCTGATTCTTCACAGTGTTGTCCCCATTGTCAGACAGACGAGGCCGGCCTTCTTCACATGTTGTGGTCATGTCCCGACCTGCGCAGATAATGGGGGACAATGTGCCATATACTGCACACGGTCACATCCCTGCGGGTCCCAGTGGAAGTGACACACTGTCTGATAGGACATAGGAAACGTCCCAAGACCCACAGAGCCCAATTGAAGTTTTTGGACTTGTCACTGTTGTTAGCAACCAGAGTCCTAACTATGAGGTGGAAGTCCGCCAGACCTCCAGGGGTGGAGACGTGGCGCTCGGACCTGTTAAAATGGGGCAGAGCAGACGGTGCAGTTTTGCGTAGGGAGGAAGGGAGAGGACTACGAAAGTATCCAATTGCACAGGAATGGGACCGAATGCTGCTAAAGGTGGAGGAACTAGATTTAGTGCCATCACAAGCAAGCACTGCATCCTAAGGAACGGCGGGAGGGAGATGGTAGAGATGTACGAGAAGAATTGATCAGTGCATATGCAGGTTGACCAGACAAACGTAGATAAGCTTCACTAGGTGAGAATGGTTTACCTTTTCTTTGTAACACAGACAGCTGACACTGTAGGTGGAGAGACCAGGAGACGTACTGAGAGGGCGGGGAGTTGGGCGAGACAGAGAAAGTTTAACAGTTAATTAATATGTGATTATTATTGCAGAATGTGAAGGCAATACCTGCTAATGTACGGACGGGCCACAATATCACTGATAATTGTTTGCACTGTTTTAGTTCACAGTCCTTTTGAGAACATATTATAGGGGTGGTGTGCCATTGTTAACCTTTCAACCTGTCACAGTTGCCTGGGAAGAAAACAAAAAAGGCTGTACATTTCTGAAAATGCTTACTGATGTATAATACAATGCTTTGCAGTTGCAAATAAAGAATTAAAAAAAAAAAAACACCAGTGGACATTCGCCCAAAATTTGCTTTTCTGCAGCAGCACTGCACTAAGTTCAAATCCATCATCTGTTATGGTGAACAGTCGGAGGACGCTATTTGTCAGCACAACGAAACCACAAATGCAATTTTTTTTTATTTTTTTGTTTTTGGAATGATGTTGAATTCCAAAAGCTAACTGTTTATTTAGTTACTTTTTTTTAAATTTTTAAAAAACACCAAAAAAGTACAAAATTGTAAAAAAAACTACAAAAAAAAAAGAAAGCAGAAAAACAGAAAAAAAATTTCAGAACAACCTTATCTTGTTTAAAAAATGAACTATAATTACAAGGTAATGTCTGAAGGTTTGGTTGAATGTATGTGTAGAGCACGATTGACTGAAAGAATGCATTAGTACAGTATGGTGAATTTATAGGGGCGATCTATGAGGAAGTGCTACAGTGTGACACTGCAAGCCGTTTATCTGCACCGCGCTGCGGCACTTCTGAAGCACAGGGATGAGACATATTTACATGAATATGTCGCAACTCTATGCTCCCTCTGTACTAGCACACAAACTGCAGCCATGCAGTGATGCAGGCACCCTTGCACCATAGTGCAAGGATATCTGTGTTGTGGGGAGATTGTTTTTGTGCAGGAAGGGAATACTTCCTGCACAAAAACAATCACTAAAGGCATTTTCCTCCTTCAATGTGTGCTGTGGAATGCAGCATGCATTGAAAGAGAAAAAAACGAGGAGAAATGAAAACATTTCTCCTTGTTGTGCCTCGCTACACCATCTCTAGGGTGGCGCACCATTCACACGTATCTACAGATTTACACTTTCTCGTAAGTGTTGATATGTGTTATTCCATTCCATTTCCTCTCCTTGTAAATATGGAGGAGTCCCCAGCGCAATCACTATGTTACAAAATGTGACGTACTGATAGCGCAAGGGCTTGTAAATCTGCCCCATAAGTGCTTGGGTATTGGCAGAGTGATACAATAAGAACATAGTGCTGGATAGCTGATTGATGAACTGCTGAGACTGGCAGGAGGTATGCTAGGCTGCATGAGTACTACTTCAGTATTTAGTTGAGTGTACCAATAGTATGTATCTGCTTAGAGGTTTGTAGGGCTTGTCCACAGAATATTGTATGTGTACTTGTGTTTGGCCTAGGTCCTTCTATGAGAACATCACTAGTAACTACAATGTTGACAGTGCTGCAAACAGAGTGCTCAATTAATTTATAAGTGCTTAGGTATTGTCTCAATGCCTGGGTCATTCTGCAAGTGCATAGACAGTGTCTGGCTTCATAGAGAGCTAGTAGTTGACAGCAGGATAAGTTAATAAGCACTTATGTTTCATCAGAGTGATTAGAGAAGTGCGTGCTTCTGTCAGGATGAGTGTAGGAGTGGACACAGACTCACAGTGTGATTCCAGACAAGCATGACTATTACCTGGGCTTTTGCAGGACTGACTCAGTAGCTTGTATGGGTTTAAGGTACTGCATACATTGTGCACATTTGACTGTAACACTGCTTGTCTCAATGCCTGATTCATTTTGCAAGTGCATAGACAGTGAATAGGTTACTAGAGTACTAGTAGTTGACAGCAGGATAAGTTTATAAGGACTTATGTTTCAGCAGAGTGATTAGATAAGGACATACTACTGTCAGGATGATTGTAGGATTGGACACAGACTCACAGGGTGATTCCAGACAAGCACGATTATTACCTGGACTTTTGCAGGACTGACTCAGTAGTGTGGAAGGGATTAAGGGACCGCATACATTGTGCACATTTGATTGTAACACTGCTTACATTGTGCACATTTGACTGTACCACTGCTTGTCTCAATGCCTGAGTCATTCAACAAGGGCATAGACAGTGAATATGTTTCTAGAGTGCTAGTAGTTGGCAGCAGGACACTTTTATAAGGACTTATGTTTCAGCAGAGGGATTAGATAAGAACATACTTCGATCAGGATGATTGTAGGAGTGGACAGAGACTTAACAGTGTGATTCCAGACAAGCATGACTTTTACCTGGACTTTGCAGGACTGACTCAGTAGTCTGCAAGGGGTTAAGGGACCACATATATTGTGCACATTTGACTGTACCCCTGCTTGTCTCAATGCCTGAGTCATTCTGCAAGTGCATAGACAGTGACAGGGTTCCTAGAGTGCTAGAATTTGAGAGCAGGATACGTTTATAAGCACTTAGTTTCAGCAGAGTGATTAGATAAGGACATGCTTCGGTCAGGATGATTGTAGGAGTGGACAGAGCTGCTTTAGAGACATAGAACAGGTCAGAAGAGCTGCTTTAGAGCCAGAGAACCAGGTCAGCAGAGGCATTGTAGAGCCAGAGACCCAGGTTAGCAGAGCTGCTGTAGAGCCAGAGAACTAGGACAGCAGAGCCGTTGTAGAGCCAGAGAACCAGGTCAACAGAGATGCTCTAGAGCCTAAGAAGCAGGTCAGCAGACTTCTCTAGAACCAGAGACCTGGGTCAGCAGAGCCGCTCTAGAGCCAGAGACTCAGGTCAGCAGAGCTGATCTAGAGGTCGAGAACCAGGTCAGCAGAGCTGCTGTAAAGCCAGAGGAACCATGTCAGCAGAGCTGCTTTAGAGGGAGAACTAGGTCAGCAGAAATGCTTGGAAACCAGAAAACCAGGTCAGCAGAGCTCTTTAGAGGGAGGGAACCAGGTCAGCAGACCTGCTTTAGAGCCAGAGAACCAGGTCAGCAGAGCTGCTCTAGAGCCAGAGAACCAGGCCAGCAGAGCTGCTTTAGAGCCAGAGAACCATGCCAGCAGAGCTGCTTTAGAGACAGAGAACCAGGACAGCAAAGCTGCTCTAGAGGCAGAGCACCAGGTCAGCAGAGCTGCTTTAGAGTGAGAGAACCAGGTCAGCAGAGCTGCTGTAGAGCCAGAGAATCAGGTCAGCAGAGCTGCTCTAGAGCCAGAGAAACCAGGTCAGCAGAGCTGCTCTAGAGCCAGAGAAACCAGGTCAGCAGAGCTGCTTCAGAGGGAGAGAACCACTTCAGAGAACAAAGTCAGCAGCGCTGTTCTAGAGCCAGGGAACCAGGTCAGAAGAGCTGCTTTAGAGCCAGAGAACCAGGTCAGCAGAGTTGCTCTAGAGCCAGAGAACCAGGTCAGCTGAGCTGCTGTAGAGCCAGAGAAAACAGGTCAGTAGAGCTGCTTTAGAGTGAGAGAACCAGGTCAGCAGAGCTGCTTTAGAGGGAGAGAACCAGGTCATCAGAGCTGCTTTAGAGCCAATGGACCAGGTCATCAAAACTGCCCTAGAGCCAGAGAACCAGGTCAGCAGAGCTGCTCTAGAGCCAGAGGAACAGGTCAGCAGAACTGCTTTCGAGCCTTAGAACTGGGTCAGCAGAGCTGCTTTAGAGCCAGAGAACCAGGTCAGCAGGGCAGTTGTACAGCCAGAGAACCAGGTCAGCAGAGCTTCTCCAGAGCCTAAGAACTAGGTCAGCAGAGCTGCTTTAGAGCCAGAGAACAAAGTAAGCAGTGCTGCTCTAGAGCCAGAGAACCAGGTCAGCAGATGTTGCTTTAGAGCCATCGAACCAGTTCAGCAGAGCTGCTTTAGGACCAGAGAACCAGGTCAGCAGAGCTGCCCTAGAGCCAGGGAACCAGGTCAGCAGAGCTGCTGTAGAGCCAGAGAATGAGGTCAGCAGAGCTGCTGTAGAGCCAGAGAAACCAGGTCAGCAGAGCTGCTTTAGAGGGAGAGAACCAGGTCAGCAGAGATGCTTTAGATCCAGAGAACCAGGTCAGCAGAGCTGCTCTAGAGCCAGAAAACCAGGTCAGCAGAGCTGCTTTAGAGCCATAGAACCAGGTCAGCAGAGCTGCTCTAGAGCCAGAGAACCAGGTCAGCAGAGCTTCTCTAGAGCCAAAGGACCAGGTCTGCAGAACTGCTTTAGAGCCATAGAACGAGGTCAGCAGAGCTGCCCTAGAGCCAGGGAACCAGGTCAGCAGGGCTGTTGTACAGCCAGATAACCAGGTCAGCAGAGCTGCTCCAGAGCCTAAGAACTAGGTCAGCAGAGCTGCTCTAGAGCCAGAGAACGAGGTCAGCAGAGCTGCTGTAGAGCCAGAGAAACCAGGTCAGCAGAGCTGCTTTAGAGGGAGAGAACCTGGTCAGCAGAGCAGCTTTAGAGCCAGAGAACCAGGCCAGCAGAGCTGCTTTAGAGCCAGAGAACCAGGTCAGCAGAGCTGCTTTAGAGCCGGAGAACCAAGTCATCAGAGCTGATCTAGAGCCAGGGAACCAAGTCAGCAGAGCTGCTTTAGAGCCATAGAACCAGGTTATCAGAGCTGCTTTAGAGCCAGAGAACCAGGTCATATGACTTGCTCTAGAGCATAAGAACTAGGTCAGCAGAGCTGCTCTAGAGCCAGAGAACGAGGTCAGCAGAGCTGCTGTAGAGCCAGAGAAACCAGGTCAGCAGATTTGCTTTAGAGGGAGAAAACCAGGTCAGCAGAGAAGCTTTAGATCCAGAGAACCAGGCCAGCAGAGCTGCATTAGAGCCAGAGAACCAGGTCAGGAGAGCTGCTTTATAGCCGGAGCACCAGGTCAGCAGAGTTGCTTTAAAGCCATAAAACCAGGTCATCAGAGCTGCTTTAGAGCCAGAAAACCAGGTCAGCAGAGCTGCTCTAGAGCCGAGGAACCAGGTCAGCAGAGCTGCTCTAGAGACAGAGAACCAGGTCAGCAGAGCTGCTGTAGTGCCAGAGAAACTAGGTCGGTAGTGCTGCTTTAGAGGGCGAGAGCCAGGTCAGCAGAGCTGCGCTAGAGGGAGAGTAAAAGGTTAGCAGAGCTGCTCTAGAGCCAGAGAACCATGTCGGCAGAACTGCTTTAGAGCCATAGAACTGAGTCAGCAGAGCTGCTTTAGAGCCAGAGAACCAGGTCAGCAGAGCTGTTGTAGAGCAAGAGAACCAAATCAGCAGAGCTGCTCTACAGCCAGAAAACTAGGTCAGGAGAGCTGCTCTAGAGCCAGAGAACCAGGTCAGCAAACCTGCTGTAGAGCCAGAGAAATTAGGTCAGCAGAGCTGCTTTGGAGGGAGAGAACCAGGTTAACAGAGCTGCTTTAGAGCCAGAAAACCAGGTCAGCGAAGCTGGTCTAGCTGAAACTGACTGACTGACACTGACTGATTGACACTGACGGACATTGATTGACTGACAGTGACTGACTTACACTTACTGACACTGATTGACTGACACTGACTGACTGACACTGACTGACACTGGCTGACTGACACTGACACTGATTAACACTGACTGACTGACACTGACTGACTGACACTGACTTGTGGTATTGGGTTCTCCAGGCCTACATATTCCGCAAAAACCCTCTACACCATAAAACAGACGTTGGCACGGAAACTGGAAAATGCAAAAGACAAGTTTATTAAGACCCCATGGGGCGGTGGTACATTCCTACAGCACCCTTCGGCAATGCAAGAAGTATCACACCGAATATCGGTGCGAGACATCTTTTATACAGTTTTACAGTAATAAAAAGAGTAGGCAGAACTCATTTGCTCGGTTTAGGTACATATAAGGTCATTTTTGGAACACAGCCAACTCATGGGAGGAGTTATAACACCACTGGTCAGTTGAGAGAACATTCCTAAGTGAATACTGTCCACTAGTACAGAGGGTTTGACTACGCATTGCAAGCTTGACCAATACTAAAAATAGCCTGTTGCTGGGCAAATTGAGTGTTATAGTGAACAAGTGGTCCTTGACATAGATTCAACATATAACAACATTTATGAATTCCAATTCAATTATTTTTTGCTCAGCTGTAGAATCAATCTATATAGTTGGTGGAATAAGTACATTAGCCCAAAATAACAAGCTTATAAATAAAGAGTTACCCGACACTCAAAAATTCAATTGAATCCAACTGGATTCTCTGACTTTAATATATCATTTTTGAAAAAGAGAATACAAATATTTACATGTTATAATCAACAAAAATCTTATTTAGTATAAAAAATGACCGTGCACAGAGAAAGATAAAGATTGGTGCTCAAGTGATTGATCGAAGAGATCAGGAAAACAAGGTGTGAAATTTGCTATATACAAAGTAATGAGCCTGCCCTAATTCACGCTTGTAAAAAATAGATTCTTTTTACTCGCTTCTAATTATCAAACACAACCTCCATTGTCCTTAATTTGCACTCTTTATGTATAAGCTTGTTATTTTGGGCTAATGTACTTATTCCACCAACTATATAGATTGATTCTACAGCTGAGCAAAAAATAATTGAATTGGAATTCATAAATTTTGTTATATGTTGAATCTATGTCAAGGACCACTTGTTCACTATAATACTTGCTACCCAGGTCCTTTGACATAATTGTTTTATAACAATTCCCAGGGCAAATTGAGTGGTCAGTGGTACAGAGAAAGGACAAAAGGGCATGCTGACCATGAGGCAGCACGTTCATATAAAATGGACGCCAGTGTTCTCAAAATGGCCTCCGAACACTTATGCAAGTGTGGCAATGCACGGAAAGGAGGCCGACCTGCTAAACATCCTGACAACTAAAATATACAAAAAAGTATTACGTCTCCCACGCACGACATCACCAGCGCAATTGCGACTTGAATTCGGACTAAAAAACGAAATACCGGGGAGACAATACTCTTATATTAAGGTCTGGTATCAGATCAAGCAAAAAGCAAGTAATAACAATCTGAATACCTACCTATGGCAAGAGTTTAAATCCCAAAAGAACTCCAAAGCAAATCAATTTCTCATGCAAGCTTTGGAGACAACCTGCTCAAAAACCCTATGGGATAATAATCTGTCATTTGTTGTTCTAAAACAGACCCTAAATAAAGTAGCCAAACTTCATTCGTTAATCTTGGATAAAGAAATGTTCTCCCATCGTTCGCACTCATGGGCTGTGATAAATGGCTATAAGACATTGACAGCTGCAAAATACCTGGAAACAACTTACTCTATTTTTATTAAGAAAAAGCTGATGGCGTTGAGACTTGGTGAATTTCCCACACGAGCAAATGAACCTGCCTGGAAATTGCTTGACGACATTTCTTGTCGACTGTGTGGTAGCCCTAAAGAGGACCTAATACACATAATTTGTCACTGTAAGATGCTATCCAAGGAACGGTCACACCTAAAGGAAAGTTATCGGTCCATGAAACTACGAACATGTAGATCAGCCATTATTGGAAGCCTGGATACTACTGCTCCAAGAATACACTGCAAGCTGGTGAAGTTCTTGCAGGCATTTGAGAAACGTATAAAAACAATATGAACAATTAATGCTTTGAATTTTTTAACAATGTAACATTTTTTAGCGACAAATTTATAAATGTTATATCTGTGTGTGACATTCATCAAATTGTTATGGTTTTAATTAACTAAACAATAAAGTTTAAATTTCAATTTCAATTTCAATTTCAATTTCACTCTCTACTACTCTCTCTCTACTACTCACTCTCTGCTATTCACTCTCTACTACTCACTCTCTACTACTCTCTCTCTACTACTCACTCTCTACTACTCACTATCACTATCTACTACTCTCTAATACTCACTTGCCACTACTCCCTCTCTACTAGTCTCTCTCTTCTACTCTCTACTACTCACTCTCTTCTACTCTATCTACTACCCACTCTCTACTACTCTCTCCACTACTCACTCTCTACTACTCTCTGCTGTACACTCTCTACACTCTCTACTACTTGTTCTCTACTACTCGCTCTCTACTACTCTCTACTACTCACTCTACTACTCTCTCTACTACTCACTCTCTACTACTCACTCTCTCCTACTCACTCTCTACTACTCTACTGCTCTGCTACTCTCTCTATGACAATGATTGAATTGAAATGTATATTGTAACGTATTGCTGGAATTGAAATAATGCAATGTCTGTAATTAACTGCACATTATGCGGAAACATGTTTCATAACTGTAGTTACCGTTCCACTGACACTTCAAGATGGCCACCACAGTAATGCAGAAAATTCACTGTGCCTTCTTTCATTTTTATTCTTATTTTGATTTTAATCACGTGAAAATGCTACTTTGTAACCTTATTTAAACAGTTTGAAAGCTTGTATCTATCGACACTGACGAAGGCGGCAACGCCGAAACACGTTTGTTGATACGATTGTGCAGCGCCAAAAAATAAACTATGGCAATAAGAAACTGCGTGAAAGTGCTGTGAGTGCCCTTAATTGCAGAACGGACCTGGGAGTGAGGACCGTGTGTGTTTGGAAATATTTACGTACTTCACTGTGCGGTAAGGAGGCACCCGAGGCAAAGAGGAGCGACTGGTGGTGAAAAGGAATACAATTTACCATCTGCCCCACCGGTAACCAGCGAACCAGAAAAACGTGGAATCGCACACATTGGTGACGGAAGGAAGAAGCCGAACCACTCACCGGGAAGATGACGAAACAAGACTGTGGAGGAGTCCTGGTATCGCGACGACATGGAACGGGTGAGTGGACAGCTGAAAATCTAAGATCCAAATTACCGGTTTACCTCGTTCAGCAGAAACTATTGTTTTTTGCCGTGAGAACCTGCGCTGCAGTAGAGTATGTTCTCAGATGTCGAGAGGGAGGAAGCAGCAGGGAATCTTTTTGTTGTCAAGGCATCTGGAACGAGTAAAGAAAAGACTTTAAAGAAAATAGTACCAGGCACATTGAAAAGCCTATTTTCCGCTTTGGAAAAAACATATGAGAAGGAGATTCAAAAATGGTGGGAGGCAACTAGTCTCCAAAAATATTTGGAAGTAGGTCGAGTCCCGAGAGGACTTAGAATCTTCATCGTTCCATCATATGAGAATCCAAATATAGAATTACTACAAGAATAGTCTGAATTCATGATGGGAGTAACTTATCAGATGCTTAAAATCCTGGTGAAACACGCTTGGATAGACAGAGCGAAATTACAGGAGGAGATAAAGGAAATTGAAGATAAGATAAGTGCAGACAAGGATGTGAAAACAAGTGAGGATCTGCGTAAGTCTATGAAACAACGCCTGATAAATTATGAAAATGTGATTAAGACAAGAAAACGGGCAAAATTCATAAGGGACGAGAAGGATTATGCAAACGGACGAATTCTAACGTTCGCCAAGAAATATGATGCTCCCCGAAAAAATCAACAGAGGGGAGAAAACAACCAGTAATTCAAATGAGCACAGAATAATCTAAAGTATCAGAGGACGATTCTACTCGAGGAGACAAACAAGAAGGTGCTACCCGAGAAAGGAGAGAGACAGAGGATCAACCTTCAACTTCCACGAATCTCCCTTTTTTTCACGAATACGAACTTATAAGAGGCCTAAGACAAAGACCGGCCGCCAGAACACATCCCCCGGAGGCAACAAGAGGAAAACGAGGAGGGGGGAAAAGAGCAGAAACTGGTCGTTCTACTCCGGTAGTGACCGGCAGCATAGGAGGGAACAAATGGAAATAATGGAAGAGGAGACTGCAACAAAAACAATAATCAATCTATCTACTAGGATTCTATCAAACAAAGAACAAGAATTGTTACAGTTAGGACTGACATTTTGTCCCACACCCGCCTTTGACTATACATAAACGCGAATAGACATATACAAGTTCATAAGGAAAGTGAAACTCTTGAAAATTCATACCATGCATCCCAAATCAGATGAACCAGGAACTTTGGATGAAGTAACGACCATAGATGCACTCACGGGTAGGGACACAGCAGCCCTGAGTGTAGCACGGGAACTATTGGATGAAGCAAGTTCTCAAATTGAACCAACACCAGCACTAACACAAATGCTGGAAGAAGGAGGCATCAGGCAACGTGGTTGCTAAAGCATGATGACTATCAAATCAAAATTCATTCCCAAAGCCGCTCATGATACTATAGACACATTCCAAGAGGTAGTAATTGAGGAAATAAATAATTTACAAAAAAAGAAATTCAATAGTATGAGGAGAAATTTGAGCAAAATGGGCTGGACATTGATAAAGGGCTTGAAAGAGGATGGCAATATTGTAATCAAGCCCTGTGATAAAGGGGGGAATATAGTTATCCTCAATAAACAACAATATGAGGATAAAGCACTGTCACAGTTGAAGAAATTGGAACACTATTCCCCAGTGAAAAGAGAAAGATTTAATGAAAGCATATTGAACTTTCATACCCTCATTACAGAGTGGAAAGAGAAGGGCATAATGGATGTGAAGGACTGGAACAACTTAAAATGTGAGCATCCACAATTGGCAACTTTTTATCACCTGCCCAAGGTCCACAAGAGTAGAATCAGGCCACCTGGTCGACCTATAGTATCGGCGAAGGAGAGCCTTTTGGAAAAAACCTCCACATACATTGACAATTTCATCGCACCATTGGTACGAGATCTAAGCTCGTATCTCAAAGATACAAAAGACTTTTTGAGAATAATTCAAGGTGTTGCGTGGGAAAATGACTTTGTCTTGATAACACTAGACATCACAAGCCTATACACCTCAATAAGACATGATGATGGCTTGAAAGCCATGAGATGCTTCCTAGATAGGAGGGGTCCCAAAACATGTTTTCCCCATGTTAATTTCCATAGGACAAATTGACAAGGCTACAGCCTGAACCGCTAAACGGAATTACGCCAACCTTTGCAAAATTGTAGGGACCGGTACGCAGATGTGCCTTTGCTGTATTTGGTGAAATTTCCTCCAGTGTTTTTCTTGAAAATTAACTTCAAAAACACATATATATCTATAGGCATGCTCCGAGCGCTCACAGGTACGGGAGTGCTCGAGTGGAAAGGTGATTGGCCGTCGACATTCTAAACAGTCCGGAGAGTCCGCCATCTTGTGTCTCAGTAGAATCGAGACACAAGAGGTGAAAATAAAAAGGGGGAAATAATTAAAAGGGGGAAGGGTACACACCCCCTGACCCCCTAGGTTTTCTGAGGGGGGCCTAGAAGGACCCTGAAGGGCAAAAATCCTTTTTTTTTGGCAATTTTTGCGGGGTAAGCGCTGGGTGCGTTCCCATGTACGCTCACTGGTATGCGCATGCTGAGCGCACCACACACTCCTTTACAATATATAAAGAATATAGCTCTTTTTGGAGAATTGGAGGTAGTTCTAAAAAGAACTGTTTTTTTTTTTTTTTTACTTTTTCCAAACGTTTTTAATAGTTTTGTTTTTCAGAACAAAAAAAAAAACTAGGGAATGCCAAACTGCTCAACAGGAGCAAAAAAAAGGGGAAAAATTAGGGCTGGGGAGGGCAGTGGTGTTCTTCTCTGTTTCGGACAATTAGTAGGATACTCTGCTCTCCATAACAAAGCAGTTTGTCATATTGCTTACACCTAATGGTAATGTTAGTAAAAACAGGCTGAATGTTTGGTATCAGCTCGACTGCTCTTCCTCTCCCCGATGATGTTGCTCCTCCGGTAGAAGTCGAGGTGCCATCTCTTGGTGCATTGTTTGCCAGGTCCCTGACACTCTCCTGGGCATAGTTCTGGGGGTGCCTCCTTTGCACATGCGTGATCATGGTAGAGTTACCAAAGCTGTATTTTTTTCTCAGGCACCACGAGACAGAATAGTGTGGCAGATCTTACATTCCACCTTAGGAGCATTTACCTTCTTCTCCCCTTCTGGAATGGTAAAAAAACTTCTAGATTAAGTGCTGCTTCACTTTTGGCTGAGGAGGTTGCTCCTGGAGAAACTCATCACTGCTGCTTGGTGGTCTTGCAGCCACGTTTTTGCAAAGAATTGAAGAGAAGAAGGGAATAGTTCTTGCTCTCTCCAAAGTGAAAGAGGTAGTGAAGGAAATTGGTGGGTTTTCATTAGTTGTAAAAAAAAATGTTAACAACCAATGAAAAGTGTTATTTTAAGGTCACATGACTTGACGCGCTTACGCGACACGCTCCGGACCGCTTCTGGGGGCGCTTACGCGGCACGTACGTAGGCACTTCCGGGGCGCTTACACGGCACTTACCTAGGTGCTTCCGAGGGCACTTATGCGGCATGCCTGAATTACGCTTTGTTAGGTTTTAGGAAATGCATTTAAAGGTGAAATACTGTTATTAAAATGAAAATTAGTACTTTCATGAGTATGCCACTGAATGTCTTGCATTGTTATTTACTTTAAATACAAAATTACATATTTTTTGCACGCAGGAATAGCGCTCTCGCTACGTGTACGGGTGCGTTTACGGATGCGCGCACCCAGAGCGCTCCGAGGTAAAATGGTAAAAAAAAAAAGAACAGGAAAAATAGATTGAAAAATTTATTTTAGAAAAAAAATATTAATTTTATAAAGAAATATTATAAATAATAGTTATAAAAACAACTATTAAAAAAATAATAATAATTCACTTTAAAAATCGTAGGTTACAAACTTGTTATATTAAGGAATTAACTTTTAAAAAACCTTTGAAATTCACTGAAAAAAACATAGGTTTAACGCTTGTTATAGTTAGGAATTAGCATTTAAAAAACCTTTGAAATTCAGTGAAAAAACCATAGGTTTAACACTCGTTATAGTTAGGAATTAGCATTTAAAAAACCTTTGAAATTCACTGAAAAGCCATAGGTTTAACACCAGTTATAGGTATCTGGACATTTTACGCATACAAAACCATTGAAATTCTCTTCGTTATAGTTAGTTGGACTCACTATAACTCGCGCACCTGCAATCCACTGCTGATGATGTCACATATTACATCATTCATGATATGGTCAGTGACATCACTGATGACATCACTGATGACATCTCAAATGACATCACTTATGACATCAATTGATGACATCTCAAATTACATCACTGATGACATCACTGATGACATCATTCATGTGATAATACGATGCACCTCCTCACACTCTAATCTAACCTTTGATATATCCAGTGTTAAATACAGACTACCATTCCAGAAACTATTGACACATCAATACCAGTTTCTACATACGCACTCACGGATTCCTAAGTCTACACACATATCCACTCATTCACCCATACAATCACTCACACATACAGCCACTCCTCAATACAACACTATCATATGCCCTCATACACCTATAGAGATACTCACACACTGCCACTCATCCATGGAGTTACTCACACACCTAGTCAGTCATGCAAAGAATCAATCACACTCCCATTTCCTCATATATACAGTTATACACACATAACCTTACTTATTCAAACATATACTAACACATACTTACTCTCTTTTACAATCACTGATACAAGTACACATTGATCCATACAGTCACTTACGCAATCACAGGCTCTCATGTATAGTCATTAATATATGCCAACTCTCACAGGCACTGTGTTTTACATATGTACTTACCTGGACATGTAGCACTGAGATATCCATTCACTCACCAACACACCCATGCACACAGTCAACCGCCCATACAGCTGTTTCCACATGCACTCTTGAACCCATACACCAAGTGATTCAACTGCTCACACATCTATGCACAGAGTCACACACCGTCCAGCCACCCCCACACACACTCACTCTCACATACAAATACTTGGGCAACCAATCAATAACCAATATAGCCACTCATATAGCTACTAATCAACACATGCATCAGCTTACACAACAACAGACATATTGATGCACACATTCAGACAGTTTAGTCACTAACCCATGCCTTCAGTAAGACACATTTAATCACTCACTCATACAGTCAGTCACTCACCTCCTAAATCCTTCATCCACACACTCATACATACACTCATTCTTCAATATGTAAAACATATTTTAACTTTACAGAAACACACATTCACTGGATGATGTCATCAGTGATGTCATCAGTGATGTCATTTGAGACGTCATCAGTGATGTCTTCTGTGATGTCATTTAAGATGTCATCAGTGATGTCATTTGAGATGTCATTTAAGATGTCATCAGTGATGTCATTTGAGATGTCATCAGTGATGTCATCAGTGACGTCACTGACCATGTCATGAATGATGTAATATGTGACATCATCAGCAGTGGATTGCGGGCACTCAAGTTATAGTGAGTCCAAATAACTATAACGTGGGAATTTCAATGGTTTAGTATGAATAAAATGTCCAGCTAACTATAACTGGTGTTAAACCTATAGTTTTTTCAGTGAATATATATATACATACATATGCATTTATATATATGTATGTGTATCACCTACTGGTTGTCGCCAGTTGGTAGTTATAGTTAGGACCTGTTATCCTTAGGAAAACCGCAACATTCTATTGGGAATAACTTTGGCGTTGATTGATGAATCGTGATTAGTGAAGCTGGGGCCAAGAAAAAAAGGGAGATCCCAAAATGTGTTTTCCCCATGCAATTTTCAATAGGACCTTTAGCCACGGCTACAGCCCGAACGGCTGAACGGAATTACACCTAATTTGGCCTATCTGGTGTCAATCTGTTCAGTAGTTTTTGAGAAAATTGTGGTTAAATTCATTTATATATCTATGGGCGCGGAGGGAGGATCCGCGAATTGTGGGAGGATTGGCCTCGTAGGATAAGCGCACTGTCCCAATCACGCTCTCAATTCTAATTGGATGTAAAGCAGTTGTAAACATTTGAAACCAGGAACTGTTGGTAGCCATTTTGTGCCTCGGGAGAAGCGAGGCTGAGGAAGTCAGTGGAATATATTGGCAAAACGTGAACAAGGGCAAGTTAGATACACCCTGACTCCCTATGTCTGCTTAGGGGGTGACATAAGGACCCGTAGGGCCAAAAAAGTAAGATAGTATTTTTCTTCTTTTTTAAAAGTTGCTGGATGGGTGTAGGATCCATACATTGCGCCCCCGGAAAAAAAAGAAGCATGTATTTTTGAGGTATACATCAAGCTTATGTGTTTAGATGATGGGTGGCTCTAAAAAGAGCCCTTATGGTTATTGAGAGATTATAATACCTACAAGTAAGTATCGATGCAGAGTCTAAAGTTCAAGAGGAAGACTCTGTTTCCCTCATCTGTAAAATGTACACCATCACTCCTATAGATGCCATGCATATTGAAACGCAGATTGTTGTGGTATATGGACCCCATTCCATAGTCTCGGAGAAAAGCAGAAACAGATTTATTCACATGTTTTCTAGCTTTCTCAATCTGTGGACAAAATTGATTGGACCAGTTCCATTTTTGCCTTTGTCATATGTTAGAATACACAAAAGCAGTTTGGGGAAAAATGTTATCAATTCTCCAAAGGTGTCCTTCGTAAGCATTTCCAGACCAACCCCAGTCAAAGTGCCTAGGTCATTGCCACCACATTGCACAATTATGAGGTCAGAGTGTTGGAGATGTAAAAAGGATTGTACCAATGGCATTCCTTTTGCGTGACTTGGCATTGTACCAATAGCAGCACGAGCTGCGTTGACAGATGGGGGAATGACCCATAGGAGTGGTGAAAGGGTGGGGTAACCCACGATGGAAAGAGTTCCATACACCGTGATCATCCAAATATGAGGTTACCCTGCCGGGTTGCAATTTTCACCGGAAGTGGGCCAAAATATTAAGGATTCAGCCATTGAGCCCTGAAGAGGTGTAGCATCTGTGCATGTATAGACCTACAACAAAACATGTGTCGCCTGGCTGTAAATTGTCAATGATTTGATGACCAAATAAAAGGAGATATACATGAAACTCCAAAAACCGACGTTGGACAGATTTCTTTTTAATTGCATATATTATCATACTGATTTCTATACTTGATTTGAGTGCGCAGGACTTTGTGTTGACAAACGAACAAGTCAGACCCAATTCCTGGCTCATCTTAGAAGTCTGCGCTCAGTGTTTCAGCCTGCCCGCCCTGGTCCGACTCGGTATCCTATACCGTTGAGCGGAGGGCGGGACAGGTACGAGCCAGACACGCCCAGGCACCCCGGGACAGTCGAGCGGTTAGCGCTTTAGCCTCTCATCTGAAAGGGCTATTTAGGTGGTGAGGCGGCTTGGCTCATTGCGGTAAGGGAAGGACAGTGGCAGTGTCTCCCGACCCCGCTTGGCGCCAAGTAATACTTGCAAAGTGGAACATTAGTCAGCATTGTAGAGCACGCTGTAAACACTGTAACTGTTTAGAATTGAATACTAATTTTAAAATCACTTTTGCCGTTTAAAATTGAATATTACTAATTTTAAACCACTTATGCTGCTAATTTTGGGAATTGAAATTGACTGCTAATTTTAATCTCGCACTCACCGTGCATCTACGATCCCCCCGGAATGTTAGGGGCATCAGAGCTCATCTTAGAAGTCTGCGCTCAGTGTTTCAGCCTACCCGCCCTTGTCCGACTCGGTATCCTATACCGTTGAGCGGAGTGTCTGGAGGGACAGGTACGAGCCAGACACGCCCAGGCACCCCTGGACAGTCGAGCGGTTAGCGCTCTAGCCTCTCATCTGAAAGGGCTATTTAGCCACTCGTCAGCTCAAGCGCGCAGCGGTTGCACGCAGAGGGACGCCTAAGTCTGCGCCTAAGACGAGCCAAAGACTAGCCCGTCTGCGCCCGTCCACGACAGGACGGGGCCAGGGGCCAGAGACTATGACTATTTCCACCAATGACCAAACAACCGCTCCCAATAGTTCTAGAAAGTACACAATTGGTACTGTTAGGCGTACGAAATTGCCTCCCGAGAGGTTGTAGTAAGCTGACAGATATCAACATGGAAGGTCCGTTCTCCTGTAACCATTGTAAAACCCAGTTCCACATACTACCTGAGGACATAACCCCGAGTGATAACCAACCACAGCCACTCGAGGGGGAGCCAATACACTGTAACACCACCAATAGCCACAGGGAAGTTTCTAACACCTCTTTAGGGAGTATGAATCTGCTCTGTAATATCAGATCCCTGTCCAAACACTCCACTGAGGTCTGGGACCTCATCACCTCTAAAAAACCGGACATATGTTTCCTGACGGAAACAAGGTTAAAGCCCCACTCAGTCCCAGCTATAACTTTAGGAATTCCAGCTGGATACAAAATATTCAGATTAGATTGGCCCGTCAAAATAGGAGGGGGAATTGCAATTGTACATAAGAAAGATTTAGACATCTTGATAATTGAAGGACTATGTACCCCCAAGCTAGAACTTCTGATTTTTAAAATCAAAACCACACCCAAAGGGAGCAGGAAAGGAGCCCTAGTATACCGCCCCCCCCGGTCCGTGCACCAATTTTTCCATCTCACTTTTAGAATCACTGGCTCCATACGTACAGGAACGTGAAGATTTCCAGCTTCTAGGTGACTTCAATGTTCATAGTGACAGCAGAATGTAAGGAAGCACAATCCCTATTAACAGATCTGTCTTCACTGGGATTGAAACAAGTTAATAACGGTCCTACACATAAGGCAGGGCACACCCTGGACTTGGTCCTGACCAACTCTCCATTGATCAAATGTCTACCTCCTTCCCAAGTAGAGTGGACTGATCACTTTATTATTGAATTCCACATTCCAAAGGTTAACCCCCGCCGACTAATCAGATTTCTTTACCTACTAAAAGAAGACAATGGCACAAAATGACTCAGGAGTCTTTTAAAGTCAGATATGCTGAACCCACCCTGACCTCTATTGACAACATTGAAACCGCTATGGCTAAATTTGAAGGGGCGATCGCCACAGCAGTAAATGACATTGCTCCACTAAAACATTTTAAAACTCCCCCTGCTCAAAAACAGAAGTCTGGTACTCAGAGCATCTGAGATCATTAAAACAAGCAGCCAGGAAACTCGAAAAGAAATGGAGAATATCCAAACTGGCCGAGGACAAAAAATGTTACTGGCATTCGCTCACCACATACCACAAAGCCATTTGTGCCGCATGAAAGAACCACATTGCATCCCAGCTCATGACTGAAGGAAACTCTCCCATAGTGCTTTATCAAATTCTGCAATCTTTCGTGAAACCAACAGCTTGTGAAAGCTCTGAGTTGGCATTGCAGCAACTCTGCAACGACATTTTGCTATTTTTCACCCAAAAAATAGACGGAATTTACGATAAAATCATTAGCTCCACTAAATCCTTGGGTGGAGAAAAATCACCACCTAGGTCAGCGGAAGAAACAATTGCAGAAACACCCCCCACTCACTCCCTCAACATGTTTCCTCCTATCTCTTTAGAGGAGGTAATATCCTTAATCTCCCAGATTAAGAGTGGATGCTCAACAGACATCATTATGGCAAGATTAATGCCCATGCTTCCCAATGATTCAAAAACGAGTTAATCTCTCCTTAAACATCAGAGAAGTTCCCAAGAAATGAAAAAGGGCCCTGGTCAGGCCTATTAGAAAAAACACTGCTATCCCATGGACAGAATTTACCAATCTAAGGCCAATTTCCCTTCTCCCGTTCCTGGGCAAACTTGCTGCAAAATATGTCAACCGCCATCTATCAAATTATATTGAACTGGCAGGTGGATTGGACTATTCCCAATTGGGTTTTAGGCCCAAGCACAGTACCGAGACCACCTTGATGTCAGTCGCAGACGATCTACACATGCATCAGGACAGGGGCTTCTCCGTGATCCTGGTACTATTGGACCTGTCTGCGGTGTTTGACACCGCGTCTCATAACATCCTGACGACTCGGCTGGCCAACATTGGCTTGAAACACAATGCTTTGGCCTGGCTTAGGAGTTTCTTATCTAACCGGACCCAATGTGTGACCTTGGGGGCATATCGTTCAGAGGAGACTGAGATCTCAAAAGGGGTGCCACAGGGCTCCTGTTTGAGCACTACCCTCTTTAATATCTATGTGGTACCCCTAGATAACATCATGAGAAAGTATGGCTTCATTCTGGTGTCCTACGCCGATGATAATCAGCTCCTCTTTCCTTTTAAACACCTTACCTCCGAGGTCAAGAACTCCTTTTCCCAGGGTCTGAAGGCTATGGCACATTGGATGTCCTCCAATTACCTTCAATGCAATGTCGGTAAAACCGAAGTCATGCTGTTCTCTGGACCCGGACTGGTGGCCACAAGTACTTGGCCCAGTCCCCGACCCTAAGCAGGTCGTTAAAAATCTAGGAGTCAGACTAGATCAGGAACTCTCATTAAAACAGCATTGCAACTACATTGTGGGTTCATGCTTCCATGTAATTGGGCTCCTACGGAAAGTATTCCCACTGCTCCCCGACTCAGTCAGGAAAACACTGGTACAGGCTCTTGTCCTAAGCCGCATAGACTACTGCAATGGCCTGTTTCTGTCCGCCAATGAAGGAGTTCTGGCAAAACTCCAAGTGGTTCAGAACACTGCAGCGCGACTAGTCCTCAACGCCCCTTCCCGAACCCCTCCCAAACCTCTGTTGGCAAAACTTCATTGGCTGCCCATAAAACAGAGAACCAAATTCAAAACCTGCTGCATTATTCATAAATGCCTTAATGGTTCAGGCCCTGAATATCTAATAAACAAATTCACCCCCTATATTCCTATATGTTCCCTCAGGTCTTGTGCCCAAGGTCTACTATGTGTCCCTCGGACTAAAAAGGCTAGACACAGTGGTAAGGCACTGTCAGTGGCTGGACCCTCTCTATGGAACAGTCTCCCCAGAGATCTCAGACAATGCTCAGAACACCTACCATTTAGGAAACAACTTAAAACCTTTTTGTTTCAACTCTAACATCTAGTCAAGTCAAGTCATGAAATTTGTATAGCGCACTACATACCCAGAGGGTTTCAAGGCGCTTAGGAAGGGGAGGAGGATTATTTGTCAAATATCCATGTTTTAAGCTGCTTTCTGAACGCTAGGTGGTTCTGGGTGAGGCGAAGGTAAGTTTCGATACATCTTGCTGTTGTGGCTGCCAAAGCGCAGAGATACTCCTTCGGGAGTCGAATCAAACGCTATA
Source organism: Lissotriton vulgaris (assembly GCF_964263255.1). NCBI lineage: Eukaryota > Metazoa > Chordata > Amphibia > Caudata > Salamandridae > Lissotriton > Lissotriton vulgaris. The sequence goes on along the minus strand of NC_141695.1, from coordinate 1,542,637,453 downwards.
CAAACCCGCAAATAAATAAATAAAATAAATAAATTAGTGCCACTTTAACCCTCTCTGTCCAATCCATTTAATGTCTACGTTTGGTAAAGCTAGGCCTTTGTGAATTCCTTTCTGTTCTGCGTACCTTTGGCTCCTGATAATATAGCTTGTCCCACAATCCACACTCCAAGCATGTTGAAGGGATGTCTGAATGCACTCAGATGGTCTCTGTAAATGAAGGGCCAGTTTGAAAAGTAATATTTTTGTAAAATGGTGGATAAGATGCAGTTGAGAAAAAAAGAAGAGAAATGATTGATTGTTTGACACTATTCTACATTCAAAACTAGGGTGCAGGTTTCTGTTTTTTGAAAGCCTGATTCTTATTGGTTAACAAAAGTAGATAGAAAGGAACATTACATAAGATAAGCTGGTATAAATGAAGTACCTGCTTATACATTGTTCCATGCCTAGAGGTCAATTTTTAAATGTAACAGCAGTGCCTGGCGGGAATGACATTGGTTTCACATTATTATTATTATTATTATTATGTTTCTTATATAGCGCCTGAATCGACCCCCGAAGGGGTATCTCCGCGCTTGCCTTGGGAACCCGTCCTGGCTTTTCCCTGTGAGAAAGCCCCTACAGGGCATCCCCAAGGTGAAAGCCAGGCATCCTGCCGCGGGGGGCCGTTGTGGAGATTAAGCAAGCTTAATGCCCAGAGTTGCAGAGTGTGAACCCATGATTAGGTCAGGCACCGAAGCGAGAATCATCGAGTCCATGGACATTTGAGCTCAAGACCCTGCCGCGTCGGGAATTGAACCCTGGTCCCGGGTCTGACCTCTGCTTCAGGGTCTGCCTGCTCTAACCAGTGAGCCACACTTCTCCACATTCCGTCTACTACTACTCTGGTCCCTCACCCACACTTCACCCATGGGCAGTTGAATAAAAAGATCTCCGCCAAAGAGCTCCTCTTTGAGGTGTAGCCCATTGGGTATTGCACCGCCCACCCAACGAGGAGCATTGCCCATGATGAAGCATGACACCTGCAAGGGTGTGTGAGGCCAATATATCCAACAAAATGGATACCCACTGGTTGGTTACCATTTAACCACCTTTACATATCCACACCCCAGTGACCTGCACCTATATCCCAGGAACAGCACAGTCCTCTCTTTGGTATCACATATCTGAGGGCCAACAGTGTGGTTTGGACCTTCCACTTGTCCCGAGTGGTAATTTTGGCCTCTAGATCCATAAAGATCTCCTCTCCCTCTTTTTGTATACAAAAACAAGATTGTTTTTCTGCAAGAAGGGAAGGTGGAAAGGTGAACATTTTCCAGACAATGCTGGTATATTTTGGCTTTTGTGGAGGTTCAGAAACAAATTCTTGCTGTGATGAGTTCTCTGAATTAGAGGATGATGGTGGATTAGCAGCCAAAGTATCTTTAAATGAATCTCTTCTCCAAAAAATAAAGAGCAGCAGATCTTCATAGGAGGTCTCTCCCTCAGAAAAGTTATAATAAGAGTGATTGAAATGGGTGGGGTCCTATAATAGTTTCATTCAGTCAGTCAAGCATCTTTATTTCGATTAATTAAAATCATAAAAGGCAATACAAGCAGCATAAACCTCCACAGTTAAAAAGTATTTAAAAAGACAGTAAAAACAAGCATTCATTATTTACATTTCATAGATACAAAATCTAAAATCAATAAAAACAGAGAGTACAATGTAAAAAGACCAGTAACCAACGGCTGTTAGATCTACTATAAAGTGCATCTTTCGGTAATTCAAGTCAAAACCATGAGCCCCTTTTGGACCCACTGAATAATTATGTTTAGAGGGGTCTTCTTTTGTTTATCCGAGCTGCAGCCGTCAAAAAGCTAGCCACGCTATAAATAACCTTGACGGAACCAGGCATTTGTAAATAAATAAGAGCGGGACTAACTTGTACAAAGCCAGCATCGCGCAGGATTGGAAACAAGAATTTTTTACGCGCCTCTGAGTAATGCTCACAGAACATTACAAAATGGAGTGTGTCCTGTGGGGAAAAGTTATCACAGGAACATGGCGTTACATCCTCAGGTTTCCCCCATTTAGGAAATACACCCAATATAAAGTGAATTAGGTTGAACCGAAATCTGACCAATAAAACCCGATGGAAGGGCTTAGTGACACATTTCAGATACGGTTCAATGAATGGGGAGGTTGATAAGCCATAAATACTTCTCACCACTGGTTTTCTCAACTCCTGCTCCTCCCTTTCTGCCTCCATCAGGTTATGAAAATGATGTTTGACCCACCCTATGTCCCCCTTCATACTGCCCTGTGGTGAAGTAAACAGATCGTGTTGGCCCAACCTGGCGCATGCCGCTCTAACATAAGCCAGCCATGGGATCCTGTTTGCCTTCTCTAGGGCCAAACAATCTTTAAGGATTAAATGGTTAAGGGTAATCTCATCATTCAGCCATTTTTTTACCCAGCAGATCAGTGGGGCCATTTTTAGGAGATCTGTTACATAGCCCATAATAGTTTCAATAGGAAGTGTAATGAACCAATCAAATCTCTGTTTTTAAAGTGACATGTGTGCGTGTAGGATGCGCATTGGATGTGGACACTCAATACACACCCTGCTTGCATCGTGCTTGCATCCAGCACGAGTTTGTGAAATTGCATTAAAAAGTTATGTACAATTTAAGAAATGTAAAGAATATTATTTTTTTAATAATCTCAGAAAATCTCTTCCCTTAATATTTAAAATAAATATCTCGGTTGGGCGTGGGCAATCAGGCAGAGACTGCTAGCTAAATAACTACTTTCTGTCTGAAAAAATGGTCCCCTTGTATTTGTAATCACTGCTTTTTAACTATAAATGATTTTGCATTAAGACAGAGACTGCTAGTTTGTTACCTATTCTCTGTCTGCTATAAGTGTGTTTTTTGTATTTGTATTACTGATTTTAGCTCACCGGCGTTCTATAACTTGATAAGTTTTTTTTACTGTATTAATCCTTTTCTAACCATTTATCAATTTCTGTAATGGAAAAATCTTTTTAATTCAATGTATTCCTGTATGTATCTTAAAGTGCTGTGTCATTGTGTTCGACAGAAAAATTAAATCTGTTTTTAAAATTCTTTGTTTACTATGCTTTTATGAGTAATACTCGAATAAAGCACTTTTTGACTTGAAATATTTATATTAAATATATAGAAATAAGTTTTCCAACATTAAAAAAATCGCGGAAGCAACACAGGTATTGCTTTCCATATGCATATGACGTCACGCGCTACAGTGCGTCTGTCACGTCAGGTTATATGTAGGTATGGGCGAATTTTGTGAATCTCGCGTTCGCGAATTTTGCGGATTTGCGAACTCGCAATCCGCAAAATCCACGAATTCCCACAAATTTGCGTATTTTATTTTTATATTTGCACGGGTTTCTGCAAGTTCGCGAGGGTTTTGTACAATTTCGCAAATTGTGAAATTGTACAAAACGCGTGCGAACTTGCAGAAACCCGTGCAAACACAATGTGCCCAGTAGGGTATGTGCCTCTTGTGTGAATAAAAGGTCAGAGAAAGATCAGTTCAGCAGATGAAGAGAAAGAAGCTCGGGTATTGCGCTCGTGAAATTCGAGGATGCAAAGCCTATCCAGCATCACAGCTGATTTTCCACGGTAGATTTGGGAAGAAGGCACACCTGTCCAGCCTCGACGACGCTCACGATTGTTTTTGGGCTAATGAATGAGTCACTGAATTTGACCATCAACTAGTTCGAGCGACCATGTGTGTGTTACTATGCAATCGCCCCGAAGGGCGCAGGGGTCCCTTGAGTGAGCTGCAGACCTGACCTGTGCCCAGCTATGCAACTATTTTACAATGGAGCCAGCAAGCTGCCAGCGCCGTTGTAAAATAGTTACAAAGTTAGCTTGCACAGGAAGCACTGAGATAAAATAAAGCAGCACCTGCTTCGTTTTATCTAGTGGTTCCTGTGCAAGCTAACTTTGTAACTATTTTACAACGGTGCTGGCAGCTTGCTGGTGCCATTGTAAAATAGTTGCATGAGTGGGGGCTCAACTTTTGAACACGTTACGTTTGCGGATTTATTTTTGCGGATTTTGCGGGAAATCCGCAAAATTCCCGGATTGCGGATTTCCCAAAAATCCGCAAAATCCGCGAGCGTAACGGATTTCCCGCTCACACCTAGTTATATGTACATGTCGCATATGCGCCAGGCTTCGCACACAGGTCGCATAGCAACCACGTTGGAAAAGTCGTACCCGTCGCACACCCTACTTGGATCCTACACAACGACCGTAAAATGGCGGACGCTTTTTGCACAGTAAACAAGCAGGGTGTTTGTACGGTGTGCAACTCCCTAATAAAAGAAAAAAAGAATTAAAAATAATTTAAGTATATTATGAACAATATATAATAATGTAAAAAAAAAAATGTGGATTGTAATTTAAAAAATAACATCTAAAAATAAAATGATTAAAGAAATATAGTTAGAAAATATTTAAAAAAACAATAAATATATTTAAAAATTATAATTTAAAAAATCTTTGAAATTCACTTAAAAAAACATAGGTTTATTATATGTTATAGTTACGAATTAGCATTTACAAAACCTTTGAAATTCACTGAAAAAACCATAGGTTACAGACGAGTTATAGTTAAGAATTAGCATTTAAAAAACCTTAGCAATTCACTGGAAAAAACATAGGTTTCAGGGGTGTTATAGTTAGCTTGACATTTCGCTCGTATAAAACCATTGAAATTCCCCCGTTATAGTTAGTTGTACTAACTATAACTCCCGAGCCCACAATCCACTGCTGATGATGTCACTTATGACATCATTCATGACATGGTCAGTGACATCACTGATGACATCACTGATTACATCTCAAATTACATCAGAAAATATGCTCTCAGTTTAGCTTATAGATCACCTTCCAAACCTCTGCGGGAAAAGCATGAGAAAATAGTTTCCTCTCAAACATGATTCATGATACCCCAGCAGAATGTTTTTTCACATGGTAAAATCACCTTAGAACACAACACAATACCTAAATTGAGTATGATACCATCAAAAAATGATTTATAATGTAACTAACGTCTTAAAACCTTCTATTAACTGCTGCCCCCATGATTTTGTGTCTTTATCTCCTTCTGTCCCCTCCGTTGCCCCAGGAATTCTGTGCTTTTGCTTCCGTTCCCACTGCTGCTTCCCCCGCGGCCCCATTCCCCTGACTGCCCATTCACTGCACCCGCCTCCCAGCTGCTCTTCCCTCCCACCTCCCCATATAGGCCGGGCGCTGTGTGGTGAGGAGAGCGACCCTTGACCCCGCCAGGTAGGTCACTCCCCCTCCGCACAGCACTGCTTATTTGTCCCCTGCCTCAGCTGCCGCGGCTGAGGAAGTTCGAGGCCCTCTACCAACTGCAGGCTACCACCTGCGCCTCATCCCTGGTGGCCAGTGGTAGGCCTTAGATTTGTTTGTCATTTGTCAAATTGCACTCTCTTGGTGTCTGTGACTGCTGCTGTCTGTCTCCCCTTCGTTGCCCCGTGATTCTGTACCTTTTTTCTCCCGTCCCCTTCGCCACCCCTCGTGATTCTGTGCCTTTTTTCTCCTTCTATCCTCTTTGCTGCCCCGTTGATTCTGTGTTTTTTCTCTCCTTTTGGCCCCTTAGCTGCCCCCGTGATTCTGTGCCTTTTTTCTCCTTCTATCCCCTTCGCCGCCCCTGTGATTCTGTGCCTTTTTCTCCTTCTGTCCCCTTCGCTGCCTCTGTGATTCTGTGCCTTTGTCTCCTTCTGTCCCCTCCATTGCCCCCAGGATTCTGTGGCCTTGATTCTGTCCTGCCGCTCCATCCCCCACGGCCCCACTCCCCTGACTGACCATTCGCTGCCCCCGCCTCCCACGTTACACCATGTATCACCATGTTTAGTCAGTATTTTATCAGGTGGTAGAATTGTGCGTTCTTCCGGCCTTAGAGCAACTTTTTCTATTGCAGGACAACCTTGTAATACAGGGAAGTTGTGTTCGCGACTTTAAGCATGTTATTTTGGTTGGGAATGCCTACCTTGCATGCCATTCGCAATAAATATCTCTGGCATGCAAGGCAATACAAAATGCGCCAGCTATCGCCTAGATGTTAATGCAGGCGTGCTGATAGGGCGATAAAAATATAGCCGCTTTCTCTGCAAAAAGTACCACTAAAGCAGCGATTTGGCCCTTGATAATATGTCCTTAGTTTTGAATATATACTAATAATTGTGAGAATGTGGATCATTAGTAGGAGAGCATGTGAATCTTCATCAAATAACATCACAATTCTATACAAGGTCTAGTTAGGTCTCAATCATTTCAATCTGAGCTTAACCCTTGGTACCTGTAGCACAGAGAAGAAATGCTTAACTTTGAAGAACCTTGTAAAGGATGTGCAAAACAGTTAAAAAAAAGTAGAAAACGCAACACAATAAAAATTGCACTCCAGTTTATATAAAAATAAGTAAAATCTTATAAGCAAATGGACTCTAAAGTGACACACATTGGATGTAGTGAACCAAAGATATAATTTTTAAACGTTTTATTTTACAATAGTGACTTAAAGTGCAAAGGCACCAACCATGGTTATTTGGTATCTCTAAAGTGAGTCCAAGTCAAAGGTTAAAGCTGAATGCGAGATAATGCCAAGCAGGTACAGTGCCCAGGTTGGTCCAAGTGAAATGTTTACATTCTGACTTATAAGATTTTCTGGAAATATTTTCTCCCTGATGGGTCTCTGTTGGGTCAGACTGCAGGCTGGGCCCATAAGAGAGTGAGACAGCAGAGGCCAGGTGAAGTGCAGGCCCTCAATGTGAGCCTTGGCTCTGACAGGAAACTTGTGTGTGCCACATCTTCAGGGGAAAAGCTCTGACTGTTGGAAGTCTGGAATCCTTACCCACAAATGTCATGTTGGAGGTTGGATGCTATCCGACATAGGCCTCAATAAAGCCCATCTGTCTTCAGACTTGGAAACAATTCTGGAAGTCAAAATTCTATCAGCGGGGAAACCTGCTAGTTGAGTCCAACTGGCAATATGTCACCAGCAGCTGTAGCTTTGGTGTCCCATTCTCCACTAGTTCTCTGGAGGAAAAGTTCTGAGAACTTTTCTAAGTGTCCAGTTTTGCAGGTTTTTGGGTCAAAAGAGTACACTCTAACACCAGCCAAGGGTCCAAGAATTTGTGGGCACCACTTGAAGGTTCAGACTCACTCTTTTAGAAGCCTTCGGCAGGGTCTAGAGCAAATCCAGTTGGAACCGATCAGCTGGGTTCTTGGGAAATAGAGTACGCCTCTTGCAGTTTTTGTGCACTTGTAGCTGAACAGGAATTAAGTCGACTGGCCCTTGTAATCCACTTCTCAGTTCTGGGTACAAGTGGAAGCCAGTCCAGCTCTTGAGGTCTCACTCCACAGGTTCAGCAACAGGTGCAGTCCTTCTACCGTGTTCCACGGGTCCAGATAGGTTTTGAAGAAAGTATCCAGGAATGCCATACTTATGCCTGACACTACCATGTAGGTGTGGAGACTCCTCTGACCAATGGGTAAACATTTCCGGTGGCACCCTACCCATTTCGACATCGCTTCCTGGGGGTTTGACCTTAAACAACCCCACAGTCCACTGCTCTGCCAAAATCCAACAGGGCAAAACATTTGTTCCCCTAGGCAGAACTATGGCCAAACTCCTGAGAAATGAATAGGGAAAGGAGAAAATCCCCATGTAAATAAGTTCTGAAACTGGATTTCCTCCCACTGGGCTTGGTGCCGTCCTGACTACCTGGACCATGTAAAAGGCAGGGCTAGATCTGAGTTATGCCTGCCTCAAAAGGGGGTACACTTTTCAAGCTTGTGTAGTGGTGGCACATCCCAAAGGCTATACTGTCAGGAGAGATCAAACCTCCTCCCACCCAATGCCCTTTTATTCTTTTTCCTGGAAGCCATTCTCACCTCCGCTGCCACGTGACAGATGATAATTGTAAAAAATTGGGTTGCTGGTTTAGAGCGATGAAACCCAACTCAAGCAGAAACCAAAATCCTTGTCAGAGTGAAGCCACAAGCAAACCTTAAATTAAGATATGCTAGTTCCTCAGATGGCTAACCCTGGGCAAAGCACTACGCTACGCTCGCGTAGTTTGCAAAGTTTGTGCTACTTCGCACTACGCAAACTACACGTAGCTCAGTGCAAACATGCATAGCGTAGCGTAGCGTAGTGCAGCAGTCATTTTTTGCTTGCTCGCGGTCCTCGACTTCAAGTTGGCGACTGCGAGCAAGCAAAATGACATCCCGGTGAGACTTTTTCCTCGTTTGCGATCAGCAACATCAAGTTGCTGATTGCGAGCGTGGAAAATAAACCTCATGGCGAGACTCTCAAAGCGGGGAGGTCACGTTTCTCATTACGAGTGGTCGCATATGCTTGCGACCGCTTGCGATGAGAAACTACCAGTCCACGTTGAGAAAGCTGCCGCTCGAGTAAAAATCTTGTTGAGTGGCAGAAAACTACAGCTCGCAGTGATCAAGATGCCGTTTTCAATGATTGCACAATGCCGGGAGCTTGTCCGCACTGTGCAATCATTGAAAACGGCATCTTGCACAGTGCGAACAGGGTACTACGCAGTCCGTGAAGTGCTATGCGTAGCTCGCGTAGTGTGAAGTGCACTTTGCGTAGCTACGCGTAGCGCTACTTCGCGAATACACCCAAGGTTACAGATGGCTCGGCACAGAGCAGTCAGTATTAACTGAGAGGCAATGTTTAAAATATTTATGCAATATTTCAAACAGTGATAAAGTGAAAACACAACAATGAACAATCTCACAACAATGTAGAAATACAGAGTACACTTTAGTAAATAAATCAAGACCAAGACAACAAAAACCTAATCAGTAGAACTGATGATACACAATTTCAAAGGTTTACAGGGACCCACTTGTACTGGCTAAACACAGCACCTTAAAGCCTGGTTGTGAAGAGATGTGGAGTCCAGTGCTGAGGATGCTTCATGCAGCCGAGATAATGCGGATACTAGGTGAGGAGACTAATTTTGCAGCAACAGTTTCAGGGAGTTGCGGAGTATGAGGCGATGCCCTTGCATGTAGATGTGTTGGCTCCGATGGGCTGCGATGTGAAGTCCTTGCATTAGGAAAGTTTATGCAGCAGGCGATGAATCAGTTTCGAGTGAGATGCATCAAGCTGCAAAGGTGATACACCAGTTCTTCTGCATGGGATGCACTGCACAGCAGGGAAGATGTGTTGGTTCTGCTGGATCCACAGATAGGCTGACAGAGCATCTTAAGTCCAACTTTCAAGGGATGGCAGTACTCACATATGGCAGAGTTCAGATGCTGGGATCAAGGTTGTTGTTGGATCCCTATTATGTCCCTCAGGCCTCTGACCAGGATTTCAGTTTACTAGCCCTTGGAGTAACCTTTGTGTCCTGGATTTAGAGATGCAGGTCCAGCCCTTGTTATCCGTGCAAGAGGGCAGCAGGGGAGTAGATCAACACAACAAAAAAGCAGTGCTTCCAAGCAGCTGTCCAGCAGAGTGGCAGCACAGCAGTCCTTCTTACTAGCAGTGTCCACACGCCCAGAAATATACTGAAGAGATTGGTTAAAGGGTCTAATATTTATACCTGGAGTGGAGAAAGCTCCCAGAGGTTTCCCCCACCCTGAGGTGCCAGCCATCCCCTTCATCCTTTTACGGATCCCTACTTGTCTGGGGAGTCACAAAAAATAGAGGCAAAACCATTGTGAAAGTGCTCAGGCAAAGCCATTATGATGTGCAAGTGTGTTAGTTAACAGCTACTCCCCTTGTTATTTCAGAGTGTTGTATCATGTCAAAACCTCTCTTTACTTTGTCTCACTGTCTGGGAGGAATACACAAATACCAACTGCTAGTTACACCTAGTCACATGACCCAGGATCAGTCTGCATGCACCAAATGGTAGGGAAAAGAAAAGGCCAACTTTCTAAGAGTGGCATTTTCAGAATTGTGACTGAAAAATCAACTTTACAGTTAAAGAGGGCTTTTAATTACAATTCTTTAGAAATCAAACTTGACCTGTCCACTGGCTCCTAATTGGAAATTACAGCTTATTAAATGTAATACGTTAACTCCAATTCTATGATATGGGAGAGGTAGGCCTTGCAGTAGTGAAAAATTAATTTGGGTGTTTTGACTACCGGGACTTGTAAAACTTAAAAGTATATGTCCTACTTTTTAAATACACTGCCCTTCGGGCTGTTTAGGTCATACACTTGGGGTGGTTAAATGCATTAAAAGTGAGGGTTTGTGCCTTGTGATAGGGTTATTTTCCCAGGTCGAAATGGCAGTTTTAAAAGTCCACACACAGGCTGCAATGGCAGGCCTGAGACATGTTTAAAGGGCTATTTAAGTGGGTGGCACAATCGGATCTGCAGGCCCACTAGGAGCATTAAATGCACAGGCCCTTTGGCACATGAAGTACCACTTTACTAGGAACTTACAAGCAGATTTAATAGGCCAATTGGTTGTAAGCAACTTCTCCCATGCTTTAAGAAGTGCACATAAGCACGTTATCACTGTTTTGAAGTAGTAAAATCCTAAAAGCTAACAAAACGAGTTCAAAAGACAGGAGGGGGAGAGCAAAAAGTTAAGGGATAGACCGGCAGAAAGGGCCAAATCTTACAGGGATTTACTCTGAAAACACTACTATAGTATGTAGGCATAAACAAAGTGACTTTCTAACGTCCCTATTTTCTGAGATTGTTAGACAAATTTCGACTTTGGCATTAGGTTAGATTTATTTTAACTGTAAAAATTAGTGTTTGAAGCATTATCCTAGCTAGTGCCACTCTGGAGTTAACTTAATTAAATGTGATAAAGTAACCAGGTGTTTTCAATGGCACAGCCAGCCTTGCTACAATGAAAAATGTGTTTGATGCCTTTTTCACTGTAAGCGAAAAAAAACAATTGATGGACGGAATGTTGGACAATGCAAACATTCACCCCCATTAACAAGAATCTGGGTTTAATCCATCATTCTTTTGCTCACCACACCAGCCCCAGATTGGACCAAGCCATATGCAAATCAGTATTTACTGTGTTCCTTATGGGAACATTCCAGCCCGAACTGCCAAGCCAGGTCCTCCCTGGACTGGAAACAAGCATCCTGGGACCGGTGTCGGGCATCATTCTTCATCAGCCAGGCTAGCTTAAATCCAGAGGTGTAGTGAGCACGGGACCCATGTCTAGGCATACCTTCCCACTTAGGGTGACATATGCAAAATAAACAATTGATTGACGGAATGTTGTACAATGCAAACATTCACCACCAGTCACCCGAAATTGGTCGTAGGATGCTTGTTTCCAATCCAGGTAAGACCTGGCCGGCAGTTCAGGCTAGACTGTTCCCATTGGACACAGGGTCAAGACTGATTTGCATATGGCTGTGTTCAAACTAGAATGGCATGGTGAGAAAAAAAGAATGGATTTAGGCCCAGATCTCTGCACTGGGGTGAATGTATGACATTGTTCTGCATTCTGTTCATCTATTGTTGTTTTTGCATTTTTTACTGTAAGGACATGTAAAAAGCTTAAGTACATCAATCAATCAATCAATCAAAGACATTTATAGAGCGCACCACTTACCCGAAGGGTCTCAGGGCGCTTGGGGGGGGGGGGGGGGGGTGCCATTACTGCTCGACCAGCCAGGTCTTGAGCTTCTTCCTGAAGGAGAGGTGGTCTTGGGTCAGGCGCAGGTCGGTTGGGAGGGAGTTCCAGGTCTTGGCGGCCAGGTAGGAGAAGGACCTTCCTCCTGTTGTCGCTCTGCGGATGCGTGGGACGGTGGCGAGGGCGTGGCTGGCTGATCGGAGGTGGCGTTTGGGAGCGTAGAAGTTGATTCGGTTGTTGAGGTAGCTCGGGCCTTGATCGTGAAGGGCTTTGTGTGCGTGGGTGAGGAGACGGAAGGTGATTCTTTTGTTGACGGGGAGCCAATGCAGGTCTTTCAGGTGTCCGGAGATGTGGCTGTTACGTGGGATGTCGAGGATGAGTCTGTCTGAGGCGTTCTGGATCCGCTGAAGTCTCTTCTGGAGCTTGGCGGTGGTTCCAGCATAGAGGGCGTTGCCGTAGTCCAGTCGGCTGGTGACGAGGGCCTGGGTGACGGTCTTCCTGGTCTCCGTGGGGATCCACCAGAAGATCTTCCGTAGCATGCGCAGGGTGTTGAAGCACGCCGAGGAGACGGCGTTGACTTGCTTGGTCATGGAGAGGGAGGAGTCCAGGATGAAGCCCAGGTTGCGTGCGTGGGTGGTCGGTTTGGGTGCGGTGCCCAGGGCGTGGGGCCACCAGGAGTCGTCCCAGGCGGTGGGCGTGGAGCCCAGGATGAGGACCTCCGTCTTGTCTGAGTTCAGTTTCAGGCGGCTGGTCGTCATCCACTCGGCTACCTCCTTCATCCCTTCGTGCAGGTTGGCTCTGGCGGCGGCGGGGTCGTTGGTCAGGGAGAGGATCAGCTGGGTGTCGTCGGCGTAGGAGATTATGTTGAGGTTGTGTTGGCGTGCGATGGCCGCGATGGGGCTCATGTAGACGTTGAAGAGGGTAGGGCTCAGCGGGGATCCTTGAGGGACGCCGCAGATGACTTCGGTGGCTTCTGACTTGTACGGTGGTAGGCGGACTCTCTGTGTTCTTCCGTTGAGGAAGGAGACGATCCATTCCAGTGCCTTCTCCTGGATTCCGACGTTGCTGAGGCGTTGCACTAGGGTGCGGTGGCAGACAGTGTCGAAGTACATGTGTCACAGTTTTAAATACTATCCGCATTAAGGCTTATAAGGCTTACTTTCGGGATGAGTTACTACTATTGAAAAGAAAGGTTTAGGAATGTTAACCCCTTCACTGCCGCGGCTATTCCGCAGCAGTGCTAAGGGGGAGGGGCGGCCGTGCGGCGGGCGCATGCTGGTGACGGATCCGCTCCATCACCAGCCGCGGTTGAGCTGTGCTCATAACGGAGCGGTTCCATCATGGCCCCGCCCGCTCAATAGAACGGGACGCGCAGGCGCGGCGGCCGGGCCATGACGGAACCGCTCCGTCATCAGCACAGCGACACCAGCAATGCTAAGGATGCCTGGCCTCCACCTTGGGGGTGCCCAGGAGTGGACGTCTCACAGGATGGGTTCCACAGCGGTATTCGTACAAGCGCCTTGAGACCCTTGCGGGTGAGTAGTAATCTATACAAGTATCAATTTACCGTGGCTGATGACGGAGTGGTTACGTCATCAGCATGGATAGGGTTAAAAGAAGTTTATTTTGCAGGCCAAAATGGCAGTTTTAAAACTGCTGACCCAGTCTGGCCTGAAAGCATGCTTAAGAATGTCACCTTAGTGGTGGCACAATAGGTGCTGCAGCCCACTAAAGACATTTAACTTACAGGCCCTGGGTACACTTTTGTAGCATATGCAAGGATTTATAGGTCAGTTGAATATTTTAATCAAGAGTGTAGACAATTTCAACATATTTAAGGGGTCAGAGCACATACACTGGGATCCTGGTTAGGGGTGTTAGTGTGGACAGAGTCAAATCAGCAACCAAATGTAGCAAAAAAGAAATATGGGTTACCATGCAAAAATAATTTAATAAAATGATGTTTTTAGTTGAGCTTTTACCTGTTCTTCTATATTTTCACACTGCAACAGATTCGGTGGTTACATAACCCAATAACTAGCATTTGTACCTTTATTTAACTAATATTACACTTAGTTACTGTCTGACTGTATGCTGGAAGGCAGGAGTGTCTACAGGCAGGATAAAGTATCTTAACATCACAATTGTGATTTGTCTAAAAAATGAAGTGTGATGGGGCTCACGTGTGGATTTTCAGTGAATACAATACTGAGTACAACCGCACAAAATAATGCTGGTCAAACCAATTATGGATCTAGTAAAACAATGCTTTGTATTTCCCTTTGTCCAAATGGCCAATTAGGAATGGTGAGCATCTCTTCCACCTATTCTGCATTAATGACCAAATACTTTTTTCGGCTTAAAATTAACTACATTATATCGATATAATCCTACTTGATGATAAATGTTCATATAGAGTGGGTCAGTGTCCTGGTCACTTCCTTGTGACACTTGGAGTACAATTTCATTTGGGCAGAAATTTGCAATTGTGTAGTGAGGTCAAAGATTTAATGTACGTACTGAGGACATTTAAAGCCTATTGTCCACCACAATGTAGTTCTAGCTGTTTCTTCACTTTTTGTTCCCCCACCGTTACATTCTCCAGCATACAACCAGCATGGGGGTTCAAAGAGCTCCCATAATTTGAGGTTAGATGCCCACATCGGCACCTACATCTTGGCAACATGAGGAGGAGAGTTATACTAAATTATGTTGACTTTGGATGAGCAAGGTTGTTCCCAGTTACAGAAATAACTCTCTTCACAATGTAGGTTAGATATGATTTCTATCCCTTGTCATATATCCAGAGTACTTGTGGTTGTAGATCACTTCAGGGAGGGTGGTCTGTGGATGTTTTTCCTCCTGTCTTTCTTTAGGTTTGAGCTATTTAGAGCACTTACACTTAGAGAATTGTATAAGTGTATGTTTGTAGGGGTCATATCGAGAAAGGTGTGCTTCAATCTACCAACACCACAGTGCCTGCTTCTAATTTTCTCCAAGGCTTAATGAACTTGATGCAAGTGTTAGCTATGTATAAATAATTTTAATTCATTTGTCAATAGCTCCTGGTCTTAATATGTCCAAAATTAAACAAGTGTTAAGGACTTTAGTTCTTTCTGAAGAGGCATTACTAACATATTCATGTTATAAGCTCCAGGATGTTCTGTAAATAAAGGTTTGGCTTTCAGACAATGTAGTGCCATGCTGAACCTGGAGACACATGAAGGTCTTTCAGTCTTGATAGCCATGTCTGAACTAGCCTTGTACATGTGTGTATGTCTCGCTTCAAAACTTTGAAACACTTCAAAAAATAACACTTGTCAATTATTAATTTAAAAAAAATACTTTGAAATTGGAATATTTTCCAAAGTGTTTGTTCTACAAGATATTTAAGTTGTTCACCTTTCTTTGCATTTGTAAAGAGGTCGGATGCCAGCGGGCCAGGCTCATGCAATAGAAAATCACCTAAATAAATAAGTAAGGAGAGTGTGAAAGGAATTAAGAAAAGTCTATCAAGTTCGGAAATCGGTTCTATGGGAAAAGGATTACGCATTTGAGGAAACAGATTAAAGGCTTTGGAATATACGATTAAGGGTTTAGGGCATGTTGTTTAGATTTAGCAGCAGACTGTTAAGGTTTTATCTTTTGGAGTGTGCAAGGTATAATGTGTTACAGGCATATGGTTAAAGGTTTTAGATATATGATTTATGGGCTGGGGTATAGGATTAAAGTTTTTAGGATAGAGTGTTAAGGATTTGGGGTACAGGGTGAAGCATTTGGTGAATATTGTTAAGGGTTAGGAAAATGTGGTTTACATTGATTAGGATAATGGTGTATGGGGGGAGTGACTTCGGAGCCTTCGGAAATGGCCGCTGTTCCTGCGAGCTCCGCTGAGACGTGAGGATGTAGACCGGCTCCAGGACATACTTCTTAGGTCCGGACCCGAATTTTCTCCTTTTCGGACGTCGGAACCAGAGCTGCGTCAAATGCGGCGAAAATCTGCACTCATGGTGAACTCAGTGACTTTATTTTCTTCAATTTGTTATTGCCCCTTAGCGTAACGCCGCAGCCGCCATTTTGTTTTCGGTGTTTCCGCGGATTCTCGCTCCTTCTATGTGCGATGAATTTTTCTCTCAGGAAAACTATTTCTTTGCATTAACTAGTTTTTTCTTTCATTATTGGGTACCTCTGAACTCTTTTTCCCCATGTTGATTCATCTACTTTGCTCTCTGCTGACTGACTTTTTTGTCTTTTCCTTACACTTTGAGATTCTCCTCACAATTTAACTGTCGGACCTCTTTTTGTACGACTTTTCATGGCAACGTCTCGAAATAACCGTGGTGGGTCTCTTCAATCTAAACAAGCTGGTTTGGAAGACTTTAATCCATTTAATGTTCTACAAGAACCTGTGGACCTGTCTACCAATGATTCTATTGCGTCTAAAGGCTCTGCGTCTTCTTCTGGTTACCGCACCAGCTCAAAGCAAAATGCTAAAGTACTCTCGATGTCAGCAACTGCTTCTGGCAAAAGAGTGAAAGTTAACCCGCCTTCTCCCACTAATTTGTCTTCCTCAATCTCGATGGAGCTGCTACTTGAGGAAATTCGTGCTCTTAAGATACATATGGAAGAGACGAATGCCCGCTTGCAAAATTTGGAGTCCTCATGGTCCCTCACTAAACAACGAGTTGGGGATTTGGAACACCGTATGGACTCAGTTCAAGGACTTGCCACCCAGGTCCCTTTTATGTCTAAGGAGATATCTCTTCTCAAACAGCAGATTGAGCAATTGGAAAACCGTAATAGACACAACAACCTGCGTATTTACGGTTTGGTTGAAGGGCTTTAAGGTCCGAACCCAATATCTTTTTTTCAGACTTTCTTACAGACTCTTCTGGGTCTTCCTGATACTCCACCTTTGAATATTCAACACGCTCATCATCTTGGCTCGATTTCTCAGTCAGCTTTGTCTTCCTCAAAGCCCAGAGGTGTTATCCTTTATTTTCTGGAGTACACGGAATTACTCAAAGTTCTTCACGCTGCTAAACAACGTGGAAAATTGATTTGGAATGGTTCTACTCTCTTTTTTGCCTAAGACTACGCTAAAGTAACTGCAGATCGTCGGAAAAGATTTTTGGAGATGAGACCTGCACTGCGCAGTTTGAATGCTAGATATGGCTTGTTCCACCCGTTCCTTTTCAGAGTGACTTATAACAATAAGACGACCACATACGAAGACCCTGCTCTTCTTCAGAAATTTTTGGACAGTTGCAATGGAGAACCCATGGAAGTTCCCCGACCATGATGGCTTCCTATTTCTTTTCTGAGAATTCCGTCGTGTTTTATCAATGTTTCTCTCTCTCCGTTTGTGTTGTATGGTGATTTTTGTACTGTTTCTTATTGACTTTTCTTGTCACTCATTGCGTTATATGTATTAATGCTCATTTCTTTCTTTTTTCCCTCATATTTCTCTTAGGTAAGCTGTATTATGGTCCCTCATCACTTTGTACCTCATATATTTTTCCTGGGAGTTGTTCTTCTCCTCGCGGTCCCGTTTTGGATTCTCCTAATCAGCGTTCCGTTTCCCTTATGTGGTTCCACCACCCCTGTTCTTTCCGTTTTCTTGTGGTATGTCTTTTGTTGCATTATTTTTTCTCCGCATATTGCTCTTATTTTGCTTCTTTCTATTGTGTTCTATCTTCTCTCTGTGTAGTTTCTTCATTTTCGTATGTCTTTCTCTTCTTTTCTCCTGTCTTTTTTCTTCCTTCCCTTTCTCTTTTTTCGGTTCCTCCTCCTTCTCAATTTTCTGATTTTGCAGCCTTTTCTAATTTTTCTCATTAGATTTTTCTCTCTGTTATGTTCACTATGTTTTCTTATCTATTTTGGTTGTACTGTTTCTACTTACTTTGTATATGTTCTTATTATATACTCATGTTATTGTTTCATTTTTTTTTCATTGTTCTTGCATCTTTCGATATTGTTCTCTTTTTTTTAAATTGTCGATTCATATAAATTCATTTAATTTCTAGGAATGTTAGAGGATTGGGGTCTCCTATTAAGAGACAACATGTTCTTTCTCATTTAGCTCATTTGAAAGCAGATATAGCTTTGTTACAAGAAATTCATGTTAAAGATGTTGAAATCCCTAAATTGCAACGTAACTGGGTAGGCCATGTTTTTGCTTCTCCCGGTATGGGTAAACGTAATGGGGTTGCAGTTTTGTGCCATAAACGTTTGAATGTTCAGCTTATATCTCAAAATTCCGATACTGAGGGTCGGTGGGTAGTTGTTTCATTATTAGTTAATAAGATACCTCTCACTGTTTTTAATATTTATGCTCCCACTGCACCTGACAAATTATTTTGGCCCCAAATCCTTTCCTCCTCCATGCAATATACTGATGACTATTTTATTCTTGGTGGGGATTGCAACATGATTATGGACCAGTTTCTAGATAGGAAATTTTCCTCCTGTTTTTCTCCCTCTCAGATTCATTCTCAATTTACAAACACTATTTCTCAACGAGCTCTGGTTGATTCCTGGAGGCTTTGCAATCCTACTCTACCAGAGTACACATTTTTTCTCCCGTTCACTGCTCCCAATCAAGAATTGACTATCTCTTTATTTCTAAGGCTTTGACACAACACATTACTCACTCAGACATTGGTTCTATTCTAATTTCCGACCATGCTCCTGAAACCTTAGGTCTTGATTTACTCCCTCCTGTTAAAGGTACACAACGATGGAGATTTAACAATTCTCTCCTTCTGGATCCATCTTTCAGTGCTGCTTTCCCAGATTTTGCGTCACACTTTTTTACAGAAAAGGAAACTCCTCACACCTCTCCTCAATTAATTTGGTACACATTCAAAGCTGATTCTAGAGATTTCATTATTTCCTATGTTGCCAAGAAACGCTGTCGTGCGTAAAAATATTTATCCTCTTTAACATCTCAAATTAAACAACTTGAACATTCTTATTTTTCATCCAAATCACCTTCTGTCCTAACTCAACTCATTAACGCGAAACTTTCATTTAATAAATTATCTACTTACTCTGCCAACTTAGTCTTACTTAAATCTAGTGCTAAGTTTTATTCTTTCCAAAATAAAGCAGGTAATGTTCTCGCTAATTATCTTAAAGTTAGAAAAGAGCGAACGAAAATTGATTCTATACTGTCTTCTTCTAATGTCTCTCTCCATAAAGATGAAGATATTTTAGAAGAATTTACGAATTTTTATCAAAATCTTTATACCCCTGAATCTCCTCCCTTACCGTCTCATATTGATACTTACCTTTCCTCCATCCCTCCCCCCTCCGTGTCAGATGTTGACTTTTCACCCCTAGATAAAGATATTCTTCCTAAAGACATCTTAGAGGCAATCCAAGTTCTTAAGAGGGGCAAGGCCCCTGGTCCGGATGGATTTTCGATCGAATTCTATTCCCATTTCTCTTCTTTTCTAGTCCCTAAACTTCATCAGTTATTTTATTTCTTCTCAGAAATCCGAAGGCTCGTTTCAAGAAGCATTAATTTGTCTTCCTCCGAAAGATAATAAAGATCACACTCTTTGCAAAAACTATAGGCCTATTTCTTTAATCAACTTAGATTATAACATTTTTGCCAAAATTTTAGCTTTACGTTTAGATAAAATTCTTCCCCAGCTCATTGGTCGAGAGCAATGTGGTTTCATAAAGGGTCGTCATCTATCGGACAATACTCACCTTTTCCTTAATGTTCTCAGTAAATCCCCTTCCTTCTCTCATTCTTTGGCTGCTATCGCACTTGATGCTGAGAAAGCTTTCGATAGAGTAGCAGTTGCAACCCGAAATAAGCAGCAGTGACAGGGTAGGCACACATGCAATCTCTTCCACAAAGACACACATATACTCACACAAATCCACATAATTCACAAGTGCACACATACACCCACCATTCATAAGCTTATACATGCACACACATCCTTTCACAACCCACACATGCGCAGGCAGATACATTCATATATACACACATGAATTCATTATTCAGGTTGGGTGTTAGAAAAAAAAAGAATGGCCCAGCCCTAGGGCACTCACTTTGCAGCGTGCCTGCAAACTTCGCTAGACCGGCTGGGCCACACAGTACTTTCCCGCACTCACCGGTACGGAGGAGGCACTCCTCAGGTGCGGCGGGGCTCTTCTCCTGTGGCTCGCCTTCTCCTCTCCGCCAGCAGCTGCGGGGCTCCGCCAACACCACGGGGGTCCCGCTGCGGTACGGGCGGCGTCTCCTCTTTTCCCGGGGCTCCCTCAGCACACGGGAGCCCCGCACCAGCCCACACTTCTTCCTCGGGCCGGCAGAATCACCAGGTCTCCCCCTCGGCACAGGAGACCGGACGGACACATCGAAGGCTTCCCCCAGGTAGGGGGAAGCGGAAACCATGTCCTCCCGGCCCCGCCCACAAACAGGCGGCGGCCATCTTGAGGCGGCTTGGGCCGCGGCGGTGATCTCGGGGGCAAAACAAGGGGTGGGCACCCTCGAGATTAAAATAAAATAGAGAAGCCCCCCAAGGCCCCCCCCCCAATTTTTTTTTCTCCGGAAAATCGCGGGGTGCGCGCACGGTGCGCGCTTACAGATATATAATTTTTTCCTCTTTTAATTTTCTCAGGAACTACTGCAGGGATTTACACAATTTAACCAAAAGCGTGATCTGCGTACCAGACTCTACCATTTTGACAAGTTTGGTGTAATTCCGTTCAGCGGTTCAAGCTGTAGCCGTGTCCAAAGGTCCTATGGAAATTACCATGGGAAAACACGTTTTGGGACCCCCCTTTTTTCTCAGCCCCCACTTGACTAATCCCCCCAAAACTTTCAGGGAAGGAGAGGAGCGGAGCGGGCCATCTTCTTTGAAAATTTGCGAAGATTCATCAACCAGCGCCAAAGTTATTCCCAATAGAATGTTGCGGATTTCCTATGGAAACCAGGTCCTAACTATATATACCTTCTGGCGACCGCCAGTAGGTAATATATATATAATATATATATATATATTACCAACGTTTAGCGATATTTACCGCTAACGAAGCTTAGCAACACATTTTTTAACGCTAAGCATCGCCGGAAATTATTGCAGTGATAACTTGCTATTAGCAAGGTTTATCTCAGTAGTGATAAAAATCCTCGCGCTAACTGCCAATTGAGAAATTATCGCTGGAAAACCAACGATAATCTCTCGAAGTTTGGAGTTAGCTTGATGATAGCGGCTCACAAATTTAGACATGATATCCACCTTCCATAGGATATCATGGCTAAGTCAGGAAAATACCAGGTGTAAAAAAAGCAGTGCTAACCGCGGTTAGCGCTGCTTTTTTTATCACTAACATGGTTAGCGAATTCCTTGATAATAGGAGAAATGTCGCATAACAACATTTCTCCTATAATTTTTCTTTGGAACGCCCCCTTTGCATCTCATTAGAGATGCAAGGAGAAGCGTAGAGAAAAAGGGTGCTAACATGCGAATAACTTTGGCGCCAGTTGACAAATCTTTGCGAATTTCTTCAAGAAAATGGCCTGCTCTGCTCAGCTCCTTCCCTGAAAGTTTTAGGGTCATTCGTGAAGTGGGGGCTGAGAAAAAAGGGGGGTCACAAAACATGTTTTCACCATGCATTTTTCCATAGGACCTTTAGCCAGGGCTACAGCCCGAGCGGCTGAACGGAATTACACCATATTTGGCAGAGAGGTAGAGTTCGGTTTGCAGATCACCCTTTTTGTTAAATGGTTTAAATCTGTTCAGTAGTTCCTGAGAAAATCAAAAGTAAATTCATAGATATATCTAGAGGCGCTTACTGCACGCGTACAGTACGCGTACAGGTACGCGTACCTAAGTGTACCTTTCTGAGCACGAGCTGCATGCTCATTGACTGTCAATTGTCTGTCAACACTCCAAACCAGGAAGTGTTGGCAGCCATCTTATGCCTCGGTAGACCGAAGCACAAGAAAGCTGAAAAACAAACTTGTAGAACGCAAAAAGGGGGCAGGGTAGAAACACCCTGACTCCCTAGGCCTGCTCAGGGTGTCCCACAAGGACCCCCAAGGCCAAAAAATGTTGTTATTTTTTTTTAAAGATCACGGGGTATGTATAGTTACGTGTACGTACACGTACGTACGCGTACCTTTCCGAGCTGCATGCTCAGTGGCTGTCAACACTCCAAATCAGGAAGTGTTGGCAGCCATCTTGTGCTCGGTAGACCGAGGCACAAGAAAGCAGAAAAATAAATGAGGAGAACTCAAAAAGAGGGCAAGGTAGAAACATCCTGAACCCCTAGGTCTGTTCAGGTGGTCCCACAAGAACCACCAAGGCCAAAAATAAATAAATTGTGGGGTACGCGTACGTACGCATACGTACGCGTACCCCGTCACTGACCATGTCATGAATGATGTAATATGTGACATCATCAGCAGTGGATTGCGGGTGCGCGATATATAGGTATTGCATCTAACTATATATGCGAATTTCAATGGTTTATTGCGAGTAAATTAAGGTTTTGTAAATGCTAATCCCTAACTATATATGGCCTAAAACCTATGGTTTTTTCAGTGAATTTCAATGGTTTTTTAATAGCAATATCTATAGCTGTAACATATATTCTTATTCTAATTCACAAATATATTTTATATATTTTTTTTTAAGCAAAGGACCCAGATGCATTTAGAGTTTATCACTAACAATGTTCCAGGCTAATGTATTTTCACGGGAAATTAACAACTGTCCTGCAAGTAAAATATTCCTATTTCGTGAAAAAGGGCGTTTCTTTGTCCCATGAGGGAGCCGTTGAGCAAAAGAGACTCGGCCTGCTGTCTTAGTCGCTGATAGGCCTGATTATCGGATTTTTATCGATCACTTTATGTTGCAACAGTGGAAAACAAAACAGCCCTTGCCCATTTATTTTTACAGCATTCCTGCGTATTATACCCTACTCCCAAACAGTATTTTCCCTGTTACCATAGTAGTAGTTTATGGAACACTTACGTCAGCACATAGGTTAAAATTTCACCACAAAATGTTGCTAATGAGTGAGCTTCAGCATTATACTTCAAATTATAAATATCATTTCTATTGATGACTGCTACCCCCACAAAAAAACAGACGTATGTACTTTTTTAATTAACTTTTATTAAAACAATAACTGGAACTATAACTAAAAGATAACACTACAATAAATAACTAGAACTATAAGTAACAAAACAATATAATAAACATCATATAATATGGAGTCCAAAATAAGTATTGTAGTTAATCTGCAAAACAAAAAGAAAATTAGTGTTTAAAATTAGATTGAAGTGACTAAATGAGATCAAACATCACAAGTCAAAGTAAAACTTGACAATATTTATATTTTTTAAAATCTTCGCAGTGTGCCTGAAACGCTTCCACTGGCATTGTACATGCAGACTTTGGTCCACCCTCTTTATCAATTTTTGCAGTTTGAGATATAACGTCCTACATGTGTTATTCATCTCCTACTTTCAACTTTCAAATTCTCTTGTAAAGACCTTAACAACAAATAAAGGGAACATTTTCTGCATATTTTAATAAAGCATTGGACACAATGCATAGTAACACTGTATTTATTGAATGTTTTGAAATTAATTTTCACAAGTCTTAAAAAAGGTGAATGCAAGAAAAGTTACTTGCCGCATATGCAAGACTGCTTTCAAGAGGAGACCCCAATAAAAAGGACTTGTGTGGAACTGCAAGTATGCTGAAGCAGTTGCAGACTAAGAATCCGGTCAAATTTGCAAGGGAAGAGTTAAGGAGATTGAGAGCGGCTCCTTCTGCTTCATGAGAAGGCCCGAGTACCAGTGGGGCAACACCGTCAACCTCTAGAGCACAGCCTAATATTTGTCCCCAATTTGAAACCTTTTAAGAGAAAAAGTAAGAAGGTTGGGAGCTTTGTATGCCATCCTAATATCTAATTATCCATAGTTATACAGAGATCCGCCCTGTATCCGACTCATATGTACAAGTGTATATTGTAGATTATCTGCCACCGAAAACCTCTCAAGTACCTATATCTGTTACTTTTTAACTTCGTTGAGTAGTCAAATTGTGAGTATTTACCTTAAAGTTGTTAATTTTTTATTGATTATTGCTCTTTGAGATATTCCCTGTCTACAAACAGAGAAGAATAGGAATATTCTGTCTCCCTTTGAGAATAGTGAAGGATAGGTAATGCAGACTTTTGTCCCCCGTTGTAATCCGTCATGCCTGTTTTTCTCCCCACTGATTGATTGATTGGCTGGACATTTATTGTTCAAGGAATAGTTCTAACGAGGTATTCTCTGTTTGCAAATAACGTGGAATAGAAATATTCTGTCTGGTCTTTGCAAGTAGTGAAGGGTGGGTAATGCGGACCTTTGTCCCCCGTTGTAATCTGTCATGCCCATCTACTCCCCACTGATTGAGAAACTAGTTCCACCCGGACCATTTATTAGAGGTACATCATCTGGCTTAACCGGAGAGTACCCCTAATAAAGAAGACATATGTAAAATACGAAGTAATTACTGTATCCTGTTAAACAAAAACTTTACAATGAAACACACTTGAAAAAGAAGGGAAAGAAATCGAACAAAATCAGTAGGCCACTGATGAGTTTTTGACTTCGCTAGAAATAAGAAACATGGAAGTGGTGAGAGAAGCCAAGCTTGACGTTACGGCAGCCACGAGGTAGCTAACCTCCGCACCCCCCCACTGCTCCAAGCATGTCTGTCCCACCACCCGCCACGCCCTATAGCGGTAACATGAAATAGATACAAATCAGCAGATACCTACCCCCATTCCGGAAACTCCCGAAGTGCAACAGGTCCACGGTTACGCCCATCCGGAAGACGAGGCCTCGACACGTGCAGGGCGGGGCCCGACTAGCCACCATCAGCCGGAGAAGTCGTGGGATGGTCGGCCCCGAATGTGCTGGTCCTCCCTTTCTCTTCTGGCGCCCTGCAGGCCACGGGGGGATGTCTTGCCTCTGCCTCTGACCCCCCCCCCTCTTATCGCCTGGTCCGGACATCACGGATATCAACGCCAGGTGTCGGCGTGGGGTGCACTGGGAGGGAGAGGCGGTGCGAATGAGCCTCTCCCGCCCCCCCAGGTGGGGGCCCCTCAGCTGCACCCCCAATGCTCCACTCACCCAACAAAAGGGTCGTCACGTAAGGTGCACCAGGAGAGGAGCCGAGGCCGACGGGATCTTCTTCTTTCTTCAATAATGGCTGTAACAACACTGGGGGGGGATGTCTTGCACATGCCACCGACCCCCCTCCCCTCGTATCTCCTGGTCTGGCCCCGGCTTGGTATGAGCTCCCCGTTCGGTCCTGAAGCGGCGCCCTGCTGGCCACAGGGGGGGGATGTCTTGCCTCTGCCTCCGATCCCCCCCTCTTATCGCCTAGTCCGGACATCACGGATATCAACGCCAGGTGTCGGCGTGGGGTGGGCTGGGAGGGAGAGGCGGTGCGAACGAGCCTCTCCCACCCCCCCAGGTGGGGGCCCCACAGCTGCACCCCCAACGCTCCAGTCACCCAACAAAAGGGTTCCTCCACTCTTGCGATGCAGCTGCACTGCACTCACCCGACAAAAGGTCTCGTCCACTATTGCGAGGCAATGATGCTCCGCTCACCCAGCGGGGGTCTCGGTTACTTTTGCGGTACAACAACGCTTTTCAGTTCAGCCTGAAAATGAGTCCTGCCTCCAGAAACATTCTCCTCAACTTTGAAGATTCTATAAGAGCCACGGGGGCCCCCGACCCCCGATGAGAAATGACTGCCATGATCACCCACGGAACGACCACGACGTAGCCGAGGAACGTCGGCGCACTCATGCCGGCACCGGCCTCAGTCTTGAAATGATCAAAATCCTGCAAGACTACCAACTTGATCAGTTCCGGTGGGACACCAGTATGACCCGGTAGGAGAGATTGTTTCCTCCCACCCCACTTTCACTGATGGTTCATGTCGCCAGTCCCCTCTGCAACCCTTAAATGAAAACTTTTGGACTGCCGAAAGAGGTCCCGGTCCAACCACGAGTTGGTGGAGACATTTTGACTATACTTGGACCTTCCTGACCTCACCCAAAATGGCGCCGGTACAAATGAAACTCTCAACTCCTTGTTGTGCCCCGATTGCTCAGCCTTGATATCATGAGATATGTATGCAGTTTTTAGCACATGAATTGATATGGGATAATACTGATTACACGTTCGAACAATGAATTGATATTAAGTTCTAATGCATCATTGATTACTGTATTTATTATTGAAGGTTGGAATTGTCGACACTAATGGTACTTGCTCACAATGAATTATCGATATGATTTTGTTGCACTTGTCGCACTTTTTACTATGAAATCAACGACCACTGACTCTGTTATGTTTTCCACAAATAAATACCCCCCCCCATTTACAGTTCCAGCCTGCTCCGTGGCCGGCCCACGGGGTTGAAGGCCCGTATTTGGGCACCAACATTTTTATTAAAGGTTTTTGAAAAAGCAAACGTAGTTGTAACGCGTAGATTGGTAAGTTTCGAAGAAATGGCCACTGTTTCCGTTTTTTTTTTATTTTTTTTAAAAGCAGGTGAAATGAAGCACCTCAATTAGTTAAGGGTTAAAAAGTATAGTACACAGAAACATTGAAAATATGAATGGTCCAGGTTTGTTGTATGTGTTTTTCATTTTTGTACAGCATAAAGCAATCGATAAAGATCCTGGTATTTAGCCTCTACTTTATATGCAACCTGTATCAGGGAAGTTGTTTTAAATGCCCCTAAGCCACCCCGAAGGAATGTCACCTGGCCCCCCTAGTTCGAACGAAAACGACCCCGTACCACTGTAGGTTATCTCTCTTCCTCAAAAATGACAAAAATTACTTTCTAGGAAGTTTTGGACATTGATGATTTTCATATGATCTATTTATTAAAGTAATACTCATCTCTCTGCATGAAATTAATTTTCCACATGCTACACAAGTCAATCTCATCTGCCCAAAGTTCTTTTGTAGATTTGGGACCGTTTCCCTTGCCTCTGACTCACTTATTGCTAAGTCATTGATGGATGTTTTTGCCGGTCGGGGGTTATCCACCAAATCTCGAAGTTGTGCTTTAAAATAATTAGGAGGGTGCCACCTCTCCATGTGCCGATGCATGGTATGATTACCATAGCTATATTTTTTTTCGGTCCCTCTCAAGAGTTTTTTTTTGGCAGATGAGGCAGGTAACGAACCTGGCATTAACTTTCTTTTCATGAGAAGGAAAAGAAAAAAATTGCCAGATAAAATTCACTTTCACATGGGACGTTCTCGGCATTTCTTTCAGAAACTTTTACATCACTGTGTCATTTCTTTGTCTATCCTGGTTAAAGCAATGTCATATAAATAGTTGTTTAAAAAGTTTTTTTTTAACGTGTTTACTTTGTTGGAGCGTTGTATATATTTATAAGTTATTAAAGTGTTATAGTCCTACTACTTTGTTGGAGTGCTATATATTTTTAATGTGACACATAATTGTGAAGACTTTGATGTACAAAAAGGCATCCCTGGAATCTTCTGCTTCAGGCTCGGTCCCACACACCCGTACAGTGAGAATCCCCTCCCCAATCACAATACAGGATCGTTATCAGATAGTAGGAACGCGTGTGGTGTGACGGATCTCATGAGGTGGCGACCTTGATCTACTGTAACTCCTTTGAACAGGGGTGATTCTTTACAGTTGGGGCCATAAACTACATCCGCAGGGCTAGGTGATAGCCTGGGACCGGCCTGGACAATCAGACACAGAGGAAGAGGAGTGTCAGAGGGTGCGGTAGTGAATAGGGTGAAAGGGAGGTGTCGGGCGGGCACAGGGTGTGATACTCAGGGAAGAGCAGCGCAGATGGGGGGAAGTTTATGGCCCATGCATGAGAGAGAGAGCAGGGCTGACCAGGGCGTGGGGGAGATGCTTGCGAGGGTGGGGAGCCATGTTGAGGATCGGCAGCGTGCAGAGAGTGGGTCTGGTCACGGCATCTAAAATGGCTGCCGTGCACGACAAAAGTGTGGCATTGGAAAAAAAGCAAGATGGCGCAGACAATGTTTATCAATACGGATTAATTTATAAAAATTATTTTTAACAATATATTTACTCGCAGTGTCAAAATGGCGATCAACACTTCCTAATTTCCTTCGAATCGAACGTTAACAGAAATCAAGCGGCAAAAAAACCCCCAAAAAAACGCTCACGCGCAACCGCTGGAAGACAAGTATAAACATATATGAGCCTCCTCAACCACCCTCAGAAAACAAAGGGGGTCAGGATACGTCTCCCATACCCCCTTATACCCAATACTCATGTTGCTTTTCCTCAATCTAGTAATTTAATTAAATCGAAACACAAAATGGCGAATTCGCTACCAGTTTGCGACCCGGTTCGCGAACCGAGAAGCGCTTCTACCGCGAAAAATCATTTTTTTTTTATTTGCCCCACGGGACCCTTTAATAACCCCAACATCATTCCTAGGGGGTCAAGAGGGGTCTACCTTGCCCCCTTTCATTAAATTCCCCCTTCGTTTTTCTCCTCCTCTTGTCTCTCGATCCTACCGAGAGACAAGATGGCGGCCGCACCGGACTGTTTAGAATGTTGACAGACGCCGGAGAGCCAATCAGCTTCGCTTTGCAAAGCTCTGTTACGCGAAAAGTAAGCGATCTGGAGCGCTACCCGGGACACTGTCACAGATATATCTGTTTTTTTAAACGTTAATTTCTCGAAATCCACTGGAGCACATATATTGAGACCCAGCAAAAGCACATCGGGCTAACAGTCCCTACAATTTTGCCAAGTTTCGTGTAAATCCATTCAGCCGTTCGAGCTAAAAGTGAGGCCAAACGCCCTATGGAAAAATGAATGGGTAAAAACGCGTTTTGGGACCCCCTTTTTTCTCGCCCCCCCTTGACGAAATCCCCCCAAATTTTCAGGGGCTGCTCAGAAACAAAATGTGCAATTTTTCTGAAAATTTCAGCCGATTCCGTCCACAAACGCCAAAGTTATTAGACATAGAATTTTCAAAAGTTCCATAGAGAAAAAATCCTAACTATATATACCTCCTGGCGACCGCCAGTAGGTAATATATATAAATATATATATTACCTACTGGCGGTCGCCAGGAGGTATATATAGTTAGGATTTTTTCTCTATGGGATTTTTGAAAATTCTATGTCTAATAACTTTGGCGTTTGTGGACGGAATCGGCTGAAATTTTCAGTAAAATGGAACATTTTGTTTCTGAGCAGCCCCTGACAATTTGGGGGGGTTTCATCAAGGGGGGGCCGAGAAAAAAGGGGGGTCCCAAAACGCGTTTTTCCCATGTTAATTTCCAGAGGGCGGTTGGCCTCACTTTTAGCTCGAACGGCTGAATGGATTTGCACGAAACTTGGCAAAATTGTAGGGACTGTTAGCCCGATGTGCCTTTGCTAGGTCTCAATATATGTGCTCCAGTGGATTTTGAGTAATTTAGGTTCAAAAAAAGATATATATATGGGCGGAGCCTAACCACACATCTGATCTGATTGGCTGTCAGCACTTCATCCAAGAAGTGTTGGCAGCCATCTTGGGACCAATATACATGATAGCACCTCATTAAAAAGCATTGTAGTTAATAGAGGGTTTTAGGACTTTAGTTACATTATAAATCATTTGTTGATGGTACCATACTCGTTTTAGGAATTGTGGTGGGTTCTAAGGTGATTTTACCATGTGAAAAAACCTTCTGCTGTGATATCATGAATATTGTTTGAAAGAAAACTAATATCTCATGATTTTTCCACAGTGGTTTGGAAGGGGATCTATAAGCTAAACTGAAAGC
The DNA here is from genome assembly GCF_964263255.1 of Lissotriton vulgaris. Classification (NCBI taxonomy): domain Eukaryota; kingdom Metazoa; phylum Chordata; class Amphibia; order Caudata; family Salamandridae; genus Lissotriton; species Lissotriton vulgaris. The sequence continues at coordinate 1,542,607,950 of NC_141695.1, read as the reverse complement.
ATATTTTCTGTAAATTCACATTATCTTTTTCAGTCATGTGAAAATGAAGTCTGACATTCTCAGTAAAACATGTACATCCAACAAGGACAGAGACTGTCAGTTGATTCCTTTGTGTTCTACTGCAGCCTCCTAGAGTGTTCTAAAGAACAACTAGAGCGCTAACAGTCCTACTTATTACAAAGGTATGGCACACCTGAAGCCATCTTGATTGGAATAAAGTGGTAACTCTTAAAACATTTAATTTAAAAAGAAACAACATGAGGGGGTATATTTTGCCATAGAAAGTATGATTAGTGCTGCAGAATGAAAAATTAGGGCACATTTTGAGTGACTTCTCAAATCCTTTTCTATTTCATTAAAACATTCTGACATGCAGTCTCCCAAAATGGCCACCAGAGACAAAAGAGCCCAAATGTAGCCCAAATATCACCCAGATGTAGCCCAAGTATAGCCCAATGACAGAAAGTCCCAGAGTGTTCTAAAGAACAACTAGAGCGCTAACAGTCCTACTTATTACAAAGGTATGGCACACCTGAAGCCATCTTGATTGGAATAAAGTGGTAACTCTTAAAACATTTAATTTAAAAAGAAACAACATGAGGGGGTATATTTTGCCATAGAAAGTATGTTTAGTGCTGCAGAATGAAAAATTAGGGCACATTTTGAGTGACTTCTCAAATCCTTTTCTATTTCATTAAAACATTCTGACATGCAGTCTCCCAAAATGGCCACCAGAGACAAAAGAGCCCAAATGTAGCCCAAATATCACCCAGATGTAGCCCAAGTATAGCCCAATGACAGAATGTCCCAGAGTGTTCTAAAGAACAACTAGAGCGCTAACAGTCCTACTTATTACAAAGGTATAGCACACCTGGAGCCATCGTGATGGGAATAAAGTGGTAACTCTTAAAACATTTAATTTAAAAAGGAACAAAATGAGGGGGTATATTATGCAATAGAAGGTATTATTAGTGCTGCAGAAAGAAAACTTAGGGCACATTTTGAGTGACTTTTCAAATCCTCTTCTATTTCATTAAAAGATTCTGACATGCAGTCTCCCAAAATGGCCACCAGAGACAAAAGAGCCCAAATGTAGCCCAAATATCACCCAGATGTAGCCCAAGTATAGCCCAATGACAGAATGTCCCAGAGTGTTCTAAAGAACAACTAGAGCGCTAACAGTCCTACTTATTACAAAGGTATGGCACACCTGAAGCCATCTTGATTGGAATAAAGTGGTAACTCTTAAAACATTTAATTTAAAAAGGAACAAAATGAGGGGGTATATTTTGCCATATGAATTATGATTAGTGCTGCAGAAAGAAAAATTAGGGCACATTTTGAGTGACTTCTCAAACCCTCTTCAATTTCATTAAAAATTCTGACATACAGTCTCCCAAGATGGCCACCAGAGACAAAAGAGCCTAAATGTAGCCCAAATATCACCCAGATGTACCCCAAGTATAGCCCAATGACAGAATGTCCCAGAGTGTTCTAAAGAACAACTAGAGCGCTAACAGTCTTACTTATGACAAAAGTATGGCACACCAGAAGCCATCTTGATTGGAATGAAGTGGTAAGTCTGAAAACACTCAATTTAAAAAGGAACAACATGAGGGGGTTAATTTTGCCATAGAAAGTATGATTAGTGCTTCAGAAAGAAAAATTAGGGATCATTTTGAGTGACTTCTCAAATCCTCTTCTATTTCATTAAAAAAATTCTGAAATGCAGACTGAAACATGCACTTTGAATACCAGCAGCAGACGTCCCTGGTGAGCAGTAGCTTTACTACAGTGATCTAATGTGCAACTAGAGTGCTAACATTCAGAATTTATGGCAAATGTGTGACACATCTGAATGCCTTCTTGATGGAACCAAAGTAAACAAGCATTGAAAATGCAATAGATCTCGCCCTCGTTTAAGTTAAAGCCATTCTGTTTGTAATGAGGTGGCTTTTTAGCTTTGCTTTTATTAGTGTTTTTTCAACTTTCATGTAAATAACATGCATCTGTATGCATATAAGTATATGTATGCATGCATTTATGTTTGTATTTATATAGATATACAGATGCTATATGTTTATATATGTATGTATATATATATATTCACTGAAAAAACCATAGGCTATAGACCATATATAGTTAGGAATTAGCATTTACAAAACCTTGAAAATTCACTGAAAAAACCATAGGTTATAGACCATATATAGTTAGGAATTAGAATTTACAAAACCTTGAAAATTCACTGAAAAAACCATAGGTTATAGACCATATATAGTTAGGAATTCGCATTTACAAAACCTTATTTTACTCACACAAAACCATTGAAATTCCATATATAGTTAGTTGCACTAACTATATATCGCGCACCCGCAATCCACTGCTGATGATGTCACATATTACATCATTCATGACATGGTCAGTGACATCACTGATGACATCTCAAATGACATCACTGATGACATCACTGATGACAACATCCAGTGACTGTATGTTTCTGTAAAGTTAAAATATGTCTTACATATTGAAGAATGAGTGGATGTATAAGTGTCTGGATGAAGGATTTAGTAGGTGCATGACTGACTGTATGAGTGAGTGATTAAATGTGTCTCACTGAGTGCATGGGTTAGTGACTAAACTGTCTTAATTTGTGCATCATTATGTCTGTTGTTCTGTAAACTGTTGCATGTGTTGATAAGTAGCTATATGAGTAACTATATCGGTTATTTATTGGTTGCCCAAGTATTTGTATGGGAGACTGAGTGTGTGTGTGGGTGGCTGGGAGGTGTATGACTCTGTGCATAGATGTGTGAGCAGTTGATTCACTAGATGTATGGTTTCAAAAGTGCATGTGGAAACAGCTGTATGGGCGGTTGACTGTGTGCATGAGTGTATTGGTGAGTGAATGGATATCTCAGTGCTACATGTCAAAGTAAGTACATATGTAAAACACAGTACATGTGAGAGTTGACATATATAAATAACTGTGCATAAGAGCCAGTGAATGTGTGAGTGGCTGTATGGATCATTGTGAACTTGTATCAGGGATTGTATAAGAGAGTAAATATGTGTTAGTATATGTTTGAATAAGTAAAGTTTGTATAACTGTATAGTTGAGGAAATGGAGGTGTGATTGATTATTTGCATGACTGACTAGGTGTGTGAGTAACTCCATGGATGAGTGACAGTCTGTGAGTGTCTGTTTACACTGATTGTATCTAAGGTTATATTAGAGTCTGAAGAGATTCATCGTATTCTCACATGAATGATATCATCAGTGATGTGATCAGTAATGTCAAATGAGATGTCATCAGTGATGTCATCAGTGATGTCATTTGAGACGTCATCAGTGATGTCATTTGAGATGTCATCAGTGATGTCATCAGTGATGTCACTGACCATGTCATGAATGATGTAATATGTGACTTCATCAGCAGTGGATTGCGGGTGCGCGATATATAGTTAGTGCAACTAACTATATATGGAATTTTTATGGTTTTGTGTGAGTAAAATAAGGTTTTGTAAATGCGAATTCCTAACTATATATGGTCTATAACCTATGGTTTTTCAGTGAATATATATATATATATATATATATATATATGTATATATATATATATATATATATATATTACCTACTGGCGGTCGCCAGTAGGTAGTTATAGTTAGGATTTTTTTCAATGTTAAATCTCAAAATTCTATTTGGAATAACTTTGGCGCCGGTTGACGAATCTGCCTGAAAATTTCCTGAAAATGGCCTCGCGGGGTTCCGGTCCTTCCCTGAAAGTTTGGGGGGGATACGTTAAGCGGGGGCCGAGATAAAAGGGGGGTCCCAAAACGCGTTTTCCCCATGTTAATTTCCATAGGGCGGTCAATTTCACTTTTAGCCCGAAAGGCTGAATGGATTTCCACCAAACTTGGCAAAATTGTAGGGACTGGTAGCCCGATGTGCCTTTGCTATGTCTCAAGATATGTGCTTCAGTGGATTTTGAGAAATTAACGTTCAAAAAAATATATATATCTGTAGCCGCGCTCCGGTACGCGCACCAGTGAGCGCTCCAGGCGCGACACGCGACTTGCGCGCAGAAAGCTGATTGGCTCTCAGTTGTCTGTAAACATTCTAAACAGTCCGGTGCAGCCGCCATCTTGTCTATCGGTAAAATCTAGTCATAAGAGGTGGCAAAAACAAAGGTGGGAATTGACCATAAGGGGGTAGGGTAGACCCCCCCTGACCCCCTAGGTTTGATAAGGGGGCCATTAAAGGGCCCCGCGGGGCCTTCAAAAAAAATTTTTTTTTTGCGTTTTTCGCGGGGGAAGCGCCCGGTACGCGCACCGGGGGGCGCACCGGGGAGCGCTCTAAGGAGGGTACTTTGGAAAAATAATCACTTTAACAAATTGTATGTTTATTAATTGTTTTTTTTATTTTTTGTAAGTACCTACATGTAGGTACCAATGCAGAGACTTTAATTTAATGTACACCATCTCCTCTGTAGATATCTTGCATGTTGTTATTGTATTTTTTGTGGTATATGGAATTCATAACATAGTCTGTCTGGAAAGGAGAAACAGATCTTATAAGCACTCCCTGCGAATTTCTAGGGGATCATGAGTAGTCTATCCTGCTCCCTTATGAAAAAGAGGTGTAAAATATACATAGGAGATAATATAGTGTGAGAAAGGTAGTAACTATGAGTAAACTTACTATGTAACAGAAAAATAGTTGAACAGTATACTATAAGTCTCACTTTATATTTTAAACATTTTTGGTAATACTTTATGAATTACATATAAAAATGAATATTGTCTCAAACAATTTGAAATTATTAAATATAAATTTATTCCTCTGATTCTTTTTCATAATTTAATAAAATTTCTAACATAATATTGTCCGGAATTTCCTCATAATTATTAGTACATGATTCCATTTGTTCCAAACATTCTATAAACTGTTCATCCAAAGAGTCATCCATGAAATCAACTTCTTTTTTTTGATCTTCTGGTTTTTCCACCTTTACTTTGATAGAAGTATCATTTGCCTGATTTTCTCCTTCCATTTTCTTTCTGAAAATTGCATACAAATTAACTATATTAGTAGAGCTAGGGTACTGTATACCAGAGAAGCCTAACTCAATCCATAACTATTACAGAGAAGTCTATCTCTATCTCTAACTATTAAAGAGGGATAGCATATAACTAACAGAATATTTTTTAAGAAATTAACTTAAAGTGTACAATATACTTCCATAATTAGAACTTACCTTAGAGAAATCAGTTGAAGTTGTCAGTGATATTTGTTTTCAAATGTACTTCTGGAAGCAGTAGTCAAAATGGCTGTGTTTCCCTCTCTTCTTTTATATATATTCTTGTACTTAACCAATCAAACGTCAGGAAATAATCGTAGAAAATGAAAGATACTTTTTAATTGGTTGTAAATTCTAACATTACAAGTGTGTTTTTGTCATGTAATTTACCTCAGGATATTTAGTCAGGCCTACAGCATAATTTTCTCAATGGAATTCCATCAAATTTGGGTAAATGGTAGGGACTGCTATGTAGTAGGGCCTATTCTATATTTGATGAAAGTGTCTCTAGTGGTTTTTTTGTAAATTGCTTTCCCACCTTTTTTTATCGAGCGCTTACTGGTGCGCGCTCCTTTACGCGCACCAGCAGCGTTACGGGAGTCCTCCATTTTGTGTTTCGGTACAATCGAGACACAAGATGGAGGGTAAACAATGTTCGGTATGGGTAGAAGGGGGCACGGTAGAGACTTCTTGACCCTCTAGGTTTTCTGAGGGGGGCTTAGGAGGCTCATAAACGTTAAAAAAAAAAAAATCTTTAATTTTCCACGGGGGAAGCGCCTGGTGCGCGCACCTTTAAGCGTACCCGAAAGCGTACTTTGGTGAAAAATAGTGAAAAAAGTTAGAAAAAAATAAACGCTTTGAATGATCAGAGGTAGGGTAGCTCTGAAAAGAGCTTTTGGGTTCTGTGGTTGATTTAGGTACCTACAAGTAGGTTCCAATACACATTCTTAAATTCAGGAGGAATATTCTATTCCCCTCATCTGAGAAGTGCACTCCATCTCCTCTGTAGATGTCTTGCATGTTGTAACGCAAGTTATTATTGTATATTGAACCCATTCCATAGACTCTCATGTAAGCAGAAACAGATTTATTCACATGTTTCCGTGCTTTCTCAAATTGTGGACAAAATTGGTTGGACCAGTTCCATTTCTGTCTTTGGCATATATTGGAATATACCAAGGCAGTGTGGGGAAAAAGTATCATCAATTGATGAAAGGTGTCCTTTAAAAGCATTTCCAGACCTACCCCAGTCAATGTGCCTAGATCGTTTCCACCACAGTGCACAATTATAAGGTCAGGTTCTGGCAGATGCAAAAAGGTTTTCACCAATGGTATCAATTGGTGACATTTTAATCCTCTGTGGCCAATCCACTTGATTTCCATATTTGATAAATCAAGGTTATGAAAATTTCTGCTAGCTGCATACCTTTGAGCCCAGTGGATGTAGCTATGTCCAATAATCCAAACAGAGTACATGATGTGAGAAGGTTCTGGTCCAGTCAGATGAAGTGTGGGAATGAAATGGCAGTTGGAACAGTAGGAGTTTACAAAAAAATAATTGTGGAGTTTCTCTGCTCTTGAATCACAAGCTGTGATTGGTGGATTCAGATAGTTGAAAACTGAAAGTTAGGGTGCATGGTTATGTTGTGTGAAAGAAGCAATTTGAATGGTTTAAAAAAAGTCACCAAAAGCAAAAATACCCTGTATAGGCTGCTGTATTGAGAGGTCAAACATCCTTGCTGAGTTAATTTGCAACATTGTAAGATAAACTTTTGAACCTTAGAGTTCAGTTAGGAGGGAGTTGCTATGGTAACAGATAGAAAGGTCTGAGAGGGGGATGGGTGTTGGTTTGAAAATAGTGAGGGAAGACTTTTGATGGGTTGAATTAAGGCATATGTGTACAAAGATAGAGATTTTCTATGCCAGTCTTGGTTTCAGTGTATTGAGAGCACACCTTTTGCTCTGCTAAAGAAAAATTGGTGTGTGTGTCTGACACTGTTCTCAATCTCCAAAAGCATTTGTAAAGGTAAGTAATGATTTATTTAATTTAGATAGAGACTTATTTGCTCTATGGAGAATATTTGGAAGCAGATAGTTATGTTTTAGAAGTTAAATTGTATGTTAGTATATAAGTCCTGCGCAGTGTTTCTTACATGTTATTCAAAAATCGATTTTGGGTGCAAATGAATGGTATTTTTATTTGCCTTTTTTTATGATTGCCATGTGCAGCTGATGCATCACTTTAAACATGGGTAATAAGTGATGCAGTGGTGGCGCAAGGCTTTCATAAATAAAGCTCTGACTTTGTTTTATGATATTGAGTGGTTGTACATAGGTTCTGCGCAGTGTTTCTTACATGTTATTCAAAAATCGATTTTTGGGTGCAATTGATTGGTATTTGCATTTGGCCCTTATTTATGATTGCCATGTGCAGCTAGTGCATCACTTTAAACATGGGTAATAAGTGATGCACTGGTGGTGCAAGGCCTTTATAAATCAGGCCCTGACTTTGTTTGATGATATTGAGTGGTTGTACTTAGGTTCTGCGCAGTGTTTCTTACATGTTATTCAAAAATCGATTTTTGGGTGCAATTGATTGGTATTTGCATTTGGCCCTTATTTATGAATGCCATGTGCAGCTGATGCATCACTTTAAACATGGGTAATAAGTGATGCACTGGTGGCGCAAGGCCTTTATAAATCAGGCCCTGACTTTGTTTGATGATATTGAGTGGTTGTACATAGGTTCTGCGCAGTGTTTCTTACATGTTATTCAAAAATCGATTTTTGGGTGCAATTGATTGGTATTTGCATTTGGCCCTTATTTATGATTGCCATGTGCAGCTGATGCATCACTTTAAACATGGGTAATAAGTGATGCACTGGTGGCGCAAGGCATTTATAAATGAGGCCCTGACTTTGTTTGATGATATTGAGTGGTTGTACTTAGGTTCTGCGCAGTGTTTCTTACATGTTATTCATAAATCGATTTTTGGGTGCAATTGATTGGTATTTGCATTTGACCCTTATTTATGATTGCCATGTGCAGCTAGTGCATCACTTTAAACATGGGTAATAAGTGATGCACTGGTGGTGCAAGGCCTTTATAAATCAGGCCCTGACTTTGTTTGATGATATTGAGTGGTTGTACTTAGGTTCTGCGCAGTGTTTCTTACATGTTATTCAAAAATCGATTTTTGGGTGCAATTGATTGGTATTTGCATTTGGCCCTTATTTATGAATGCCATGTGCAGCTGATGCATCACTTTAAACATGGGTAATAAGTGATGCACTGGTGGCGCAAGGCCTTTATAAATCAGGCCCTGACTTTGTTTGATGATATTGAGTGGTTGTACTTAGGTTCTGCGCAGTGTTTCTTACATGTTATTTTAAATTCGATTTTTGGGTGCAATTGATTGGCCCTTATTTATGATTGCCATGTGCAGCTGATGCATCACTTTAAACATGGGTAATAAGTGATGCCATTCCTTATGGTTACTCCTTCATTATTTTTTTTTCTTTTTTTTTGTTAGTGCGCTGACGGTACGCGCACCGGTGCGCGTCCCGAAAGCGCACAAGGGTGAAATATAAAAAAAACTATTTTAAATTAAAAATATTATCTCAATATACATTATAGTGTTCATTTTTAGAAAAACATACTTTAGCAATTCACTAAAAAACACATAGGTATGAGTCTGTATAAAAAGTTAGGAATTAGCATTAAAAAACCAATGAAATTCACTGAAAAAACCAAAGGTTTCACACCAGTTATAGTTAGGAATTAGCATTTAAAAAACCTATGAAATTCACTGAAAAAACCATAGGTTTCACACCAGTTATAGTTAGGAATTAGCATTTAAAAAACCTATGAAATTCACTGAAAAAACCATAGGTTTCACACCGGTTATAGTTAGGAATTAGCATTTAAAAAACCTATTAAATTCACTGAAAAAACCATAGGTTTCACACCAGTTATAGTTACCTGGAAATTTTACTGACATAAAACCATTGAAATTCCCACGTTATAGTTAGTTGGACTCACTATAACTTGCGCGTGCAATGCACTGCTGATGACATCACATATTACATCACTCATGACATGGTCAGTGACATCACTGATGACATCACTCATGACATCACTCATGACACCATCCAATGAATATGTGCCTTTCTGAAAAATAAATATGTTTTATATATGTATATGTTAAGGTCGATGGAAGAATAAATGTTTAAATAAGTGTCTGAATGGATGTTTTTTTTAAAGAAATTGATTGGTTAACTGGCTTATTTAGTGTATCTTAGTGAATACATATATTAGCGAGTAATGTTTAAATATTTAAATATATGTATCAGTGTTTTACTTTGTGTATAAGTGGCTGCATGGGTTGGTGAGTAGCTACATGTGTGTGTATATGGGTTATTAGATTTTTTTTAGTATCAGTATGAGTGTCTGTATGGTTTGGTGGGGCTGTTACTTAGCACATAGATGCATCAATGACTGACTCACTGTTTGTATGTGTTTTGAAGACAGCATTTGTGTAGGATTGTATGGGTGGATGAGTGTGTATATGTGTGTGTTAGAGAGTGAATGCCTCTCTCACTAGTGTCTTTATGAGTAACTACATATGTTTAAATCTTGTATATATGAGAATTGATGTATATAAGTAAGTATATGTGAGAGTGAGAGATTGAAAGAGTTCCTGTTTAAATAAGTATGTGTTTCTATAAGTGATTGTTTAAGAGAGTAAGTATGTGTAAGTTTCCTTAGAAGTAATGTGCTAATGTGTGTATAGTTGTATATGCAAATAAATGGATGTTTATTAGTTTATTTGCATGTGTGAGTATATGTATGAGTAAGTTTTTGATGACTGTCAGTGTGTAACAGAATGAATAGGGGTATCACTACATATGATGAGTGAGTATATGTATGAGTGAATACATAAAACTGTTGGTGAATGTGCGAATTTGTATATAGATGGTGAAATTACTGAATTGGTATTGTAACTGGTATGGGTATATCCACTTTTTTGTTAATGTTAGTTTCTATTTTTGAATATGTGTTTCAAAGGTTACTTTACAGTGAAAGGAGGTCTGTCACTGTGTTACAAGGATGGTGTCATCAGTGATGTCATGAGTGATGTCACTGACCATGTCATGAGTGATGTAATATGTGATGTCATCAGCAGTGCATTGCACGCGCAAGTTATAGTGAGTCCAACTAACTATAACGTGGGAATTTCAATGGTTTTATGTCAGTAAAATTTCCAGGTAACTATAACTGGTGTGAAACCTATGGTTTTTTCAGTGAATTTAATAGGTTTTTTAAATGCTAATTCCTAACTATAACCGGTGTGAAACCTATGGTTTTTTCAGTGAATATATATATATATGCAAAAAAGGAGCATAGAACTTTGGGTAGATCTCAAGTTTAGGTGGAAAGCAGCTTCTGTGTGGAGCACTCTCAACACCAGCTGCACTCCAGATCTGCTCACCTCAAATGTCTGCTTTTCTATCAAAGTCTTTAAGCATAGGATTAGCAAAGTGCCAGCCACGCCGAGATAGAAAAGGACAAAGGGCCAGATGTAGGTAAATGGCATTTACCGATTCGTAAATACCGAATTTTACCGATTCAGTATTTACAAATCGGTAAATGCTATGTAGGTATTTTTACCGATTGTTTTACCAAATCCGTAACATTCGGTAATTACCGAATTGGTATTTACAGATTCAGTAATTGCCATTGATTCCTATGGGCCTTGAGGCCCATAGGAACCAATGTCAAATACCGAATCAGTAAATACCGATTCGGTAAAATTACTGAATTTACAAGGGGGACACGGTGTCACTTTGACACCCTGTTGCACACCTGATTTTGGCTTGTGTGCCAAGTGGCACACATACATGCCCTAAGGGCATGCATGTATGTCACATGGCACAGGTATACATGCACATATGTGCATGTACACAGGAATTCGTTATTTACCATGCAATAGTATTACATGGTAAATAACAAATCGGTAATGGCCTGTGGCACAGTTTGAAGTGCCACCTACATCTGGATTTACCGATTCGGTAAATTTAACGATTCAGTATTTTACAGAATCAGTAAATTTACCGAATCAGTAAATATACCGATTCCGTAAATATATGGCCACCTACATGTCAAATCCCAAATACCGGTCGGTAACGGCCGAAATCGTCCGTTACCGACCGGTATTTGGCGACCTACATCTGGGCCAAAGTCTTTTGTCATTTCCATAGCAAAGTCTTTAAGTCTTTTTTATATATATATATATATATATATATATATATATATATATATATATATATTACCTACTGGCGGTCGCCAGTAGGTAGTTATAGTTAGGATAATTTTCAATGTTAAATCTCAACATTCTATTTTGAATAACTTTGGCGCCGGTTGACGAATCTGTCTGAAATTTTCAGGAAAATGGTCTCATGGCGGTCCGGTCCTTCCCTGAAAGTTTGGGGGGGATTCGTCAAGCGGGGGCCGAGATAAAAGGGGGGTCCCAAAACGCGTTTTCCCCATGTTAATTTCCATAGGGCGGTCGATTTCACTTTTAGCTCGAACGGCTGAATGGATTTCCACCAAACTTGGCAAAATTGTAGGGACTGGTAGCCCGATGTGCCTTTGCTATGTCTCAAGATATGTGCTTCAGTGGATTTTGAGAAATTAACGTTCAAAAAAATATATATATCTATAGGCGCTCTCCGGTGCGCGCACCGGTGAGCGCTCCCGGCGCGACACGCGACTTGCGCGCAGAAAGCTGATTGGCTCTCAGTTGTCTGTAAACATTCTAAACAGTCCGGAGCGGCCGCCATCTTGTCTATCGGTAAAATCTAGTCATAAGAGGTGGCAAAAACAAAGGGTGGAATTGACCATAAGGGGGCAGGGTAGACCCCCCCTGACCCCCTAGGTTTGATATGGGGGCCATTAAAGGGCCCCGCGGGGCCTCAAATTTTTTTTTTTTTTTTTCGATTTTCGCGGGGGAAGCGCCTGGTGCGCGCACCGGGGAGCGTATCGAGGAGGGTACTATGGAAAAATAATCACTTCAAAAATTGTATGTTTATGAATTGTTTTTTTTTTTATTTTTTTATTTTATGTAAGTACCTACATGTAGGTACTAATGAAGAGACTTAAATTTAATGTTCACCATCTTCTTTGTAGACATCTTGCATGTTGTTATTGTATTTTTTGTGGTATATGGAATTCATAATATAGTCTGTCTGGAAAGGAGAAACAGATCTTTTAAGCACTCCCTGAGAATTTCTAGGGGATCATGAGTAGTCTATCCTGTTCACTTATGAAAATGAGGTGTAAAATATTCATATGAGATAATATAGTGGGAGAAAGGTAGTAACTATGAGTAAACTTACTATGTAACAGAAAAATAGTTGAACAGTATACTATAAGTCTCACTTTATATTTTAAACATTTTTGGTAATACTTCATGAATTACATATAAAAAAGAATATTGTCTGAAACAATTGAAATTATTAAAGATAAATTTATTCCTCTGATTCTTTTTCATAATTTAATAAAATTTCTAACATAATATTGTCCGGAATTTCCTCATAATTATATGTACATGATTCAATTTCTTCCAAACATTCTATAAACTGTTCATCCAAAGAGTCATCCATGAAATCAACTTCTTTTTTTTCATCTTCTGGTTTTTCCACCTTTACTTTGATAGAAGTATCATTTGCCTTATTTTCTCCTTCCATTTTCTTTCTGAAAATTGCATATAAATTAACTATATTAGTAGAGCTAGTATACCAGAGAAGCCTAACTCAATCCATAACTATTACAGAGAAGTCTATCTCTATCTCTAACTATTAAAGAGGGATAGCATATCACTAACAGAATATTTTTTAAGAAATAAACTTAACGTGTACAATATACTTCCATAATTAGAAGTTACCTTAGAGAAATTAGTTGAAGTTGTCAGTGAAATTTGTTTTCAAGTGTACTTCAGGAAGCAGTAGTCAAAATGGCTGTGTTTCCCTCTCTTCTTTTATATATATTGTTGTACTTAACCAATCAAACGTCAGGAAATAATCGTAGAAAATGAGAGATACTTTTTAATTGGTTGTAAATTCTAACATTACAAGTGTGTTTTTGTCATGTAATTTACCTCAGGATATTTAGACAGGCCTGTAGCCTAAATGTCTCAATGGAATTTCACCAAATTTGGGCAAATGGTAGGGACTGCTATGTAGTAGGGCGTATTCTATATTTGATGAAAGTGTCTCCATTGGGTTTTCCGTAAATTACTTTCCCACCTTTTTTTAACGAGCGCTTAGGGGTGCGCGCTCCTTTACGCGCACTGGCAGCGTTACGGGAGTCCTCCATTTTGTGTTTCGGAACAATCGAGACACAAGATGGAGGGTAAACAATGTTCGGAATGGATAGAAGGGGGAACTGTAGAGACTTCTTGACCCTCTAGGTTTTCTGAGGGGGGCTTAGGAGGCTCATAAACGTTAAAAAAAAAAAAAAAATTCTTTAATTTTTCGCGGGGGTAGCGCCTGGTGCGCGCACCTTTAAGCGTACCCGAAAGCGTACTTTGGTGAAAAATAGTGAAAAAAGTTAGAAAAAAATAAACGCTTTGAATGATCAGAGTTAGGGTAGCTCTGAAAAGAGCTTTTGGGTTCTGTGGTTGATTTAGGTACCTACAAGTAGGTTCCAATACACATTCTTAAATTCAGGAGGAATATTCTATTCCCCTCATCTGAGAAGTGCACTCCATCTCCTCTGTAGATGTCTTGCATGTTGTAACGCAAGTTATTATTGTATAATGAACCCATTCCATAGTCTCTCATGTAAGCAGAAACAGATTTATTTACATGTTTCCGTGCTTTCTCAAATTGTGGACCAAATTGGTTGGACCAGTTCCATTTCTGTCTTTGGCATATATTGGAATATACCAAGGCAGTGTGTGGAAAAAGTATCATCAATTGATGAAAGGTGTCCTTTAATAGCATTTCCAGACCTACCCCAGTTAATGTGCCTAGATCGTTTCCACCACAGTGCACAATTATAAGGTCAGGTTCTGGCAGATGCAAAAAGGTTTTCACCAATGGTATCAATTGGTGACATTTTAATCCTCTGTGGCCAATCCACTTGATTTCCACATTTGATAAATCAAGGTTATGAAAATTTCTGCTAGCTGCATACCTTTGAGCCCAGTGGATGTAGCTATGTCCAATAACCCAAACAGAGTACATGATGTGAGAAGGTTCTGGTCCAGTCAGATGAAGTGTGGGAATGAAATGGCAGTTGGAACAGTAGGAGTTCACAAAAAAATAATTGTGGAGTTTCTGTGCTCTTGAATCACTAGCAATGATTGGTGGATTCAGATAGTTGAAAACTGAAAGTTAGGGTGTATGGTTATGTTGTGTGAAAGAAGCAATTTGAATGGTTTAAAAAAAGTCACCAAAAGCAAAAATACCCTGTATAGGCTGCTGTATTGACAGGTCAAACATCCTTGCTGAGTTAATTTGCAACATTGTAAGATAAACTTTTGAACCTTAGAGTTCAGTTAGGAGGGAGTTGCTATGGTAACAGATAGAAAGGTTTGAGAGGGGGATGGGTGTTGGTTTGAAAATAGTGAGGGAAGAGTTTTCATTGGTTGAATTAAGGCATATGTGTACAAAGATAGAGATTTTCTATGCCAGTCTTGGTTTCAGTGTATTGAGAGCACACCTTCTCCTCTGCTAAAGAAAAATTGGTGTGTGTGTCTGACACTGTTTTCAATCTCCAAAAGCATTTCTAAAGGTAAGTAATGATTCATTTAATTTAGATAGAGATTTATTTTCTCTATGGAGAATATTTGGAAGCAGATAGTTATGTTTTAGAAGTGAAATTGTATGTTAGTATATAAGTCCTGCGCAGTGTTTTTTACATGTTATTTAAAAATCGATTTTGGGTGCAAATGAATGGTATTTTTATTTGGCCTTTTTTATGATTGCCATGTGCAGTTGATGCATGACTTTAAACATGGGTAATAAGTGATGCACTGGTGGCGCCAGGCTTTTATAAATGAGGCCCTGACTTTGTTTGATGATATTGAGTGGTTGTAGTTAGGTTCTGTGCAGTGTTTCTTACATGTTATTGAAAAATCGATTTTTGGGTGCAATTGATTGGTATATGTATTTGGCCCTTATTTATGAATGCCATGTGCAGCTGATGCATGACTTTAAACATGGGTAATAAGTGACGCACTGGTGGCGCAAGGCTTTCATAAATAAGGCCCTGACTTTGTTTGATGATATTGAGTGGTTGTACTTAGGTTCTGTGCAGTGTTCCTTACATGTTATTCAAAAATCGATTTTTGGGTGTAATTGATTGGTATATGTATTTGGCCCTTATTTATGATTGCCATGTGAAACTGATGCATGATTTTAAACATGGGTAATAAGTGACGCACTGGTGGCGCAAGGCTTTCATAAATAAGGCCCTGACTTTGTTTGATGATATTGATTGGTTGTACTTAGGTTCTGCGCCGTGTTTCTTACATGTTATTGAAAAATCGATTTTTGGGTGCAATTGATTAGTATATGTATTTTGCCCTAATTTATGATTGCCATGTGCAACTGATGCATGACTTTAAACATGGGTAATAAGTGACGCACTGGTGGCGCAAGGCTTTCATAAATAAGGCCTGACTTTGTTTGATGATATTGAGTGGTTGTACTTAGGTTCTGTGCAGTGTTCCTTACATGTTATTCAAAAATCGATTTTTGGGTGCAATTGATTGGTATATGTATTTGGCCCTTATTTATGATTGCCATGTGCAGCTGATGCATGACTTTAAACATGGGTAATAAGTGACGCACTGGTGGCGCAAGGCTTTCATAAATAAGGCTCTGACTTTGTTTGATGATATTGATTGGTTGTACATAGGTTCTGTGCAGTGTTCCTTACATGTTATTCAAAAATCGATTTTTGGGTGCAATTGATTGGTATATGTATTTGGCCCTTATTTATGATTGCCATGTGCAACTGATGCATGACTTTAAACATGGGTAATAAGTGACGCACTGGTGGCGCAAGGCTTTCATAAATAAGGCCTGACTTTGTTTGATGATATTGAGTGGTTGTACTTAGGTTCTGTGCAGTGTTCCTTACATGTTATTCAAAAATCGATTTTTGGGTGCAATTGATTGGTATATGTATTTGGCCCTTATTTATGATTGCCATGTGAAACTGATGCATGATTTTAAACATGGGTAATAAGTGACGCACTGGTGGCGCAAGGCTTTCATAAATAAGGCCCTGACTTTGTTTGATGATATTGAGTGGTTGTACTTAGGTTTTGCGCAGTGTTTCTTACATGTTATTCAAAAATCGATTTTTGGGTGCAATTGATTGGTATATGTATTTGGCCCTTATTTATGATTGCCATGTGCAACTGATGCATGACTTTAAACATGGGTAATAAGTGACGCACTGGTGGCGCAAGGCTTTCATAAATAAGGCCTGACTTTGTTTGATGATATTGAGTGGTTGTACTTAGGTTCTGTGCAGTGTTCCTTACATGTTATTCAAAAATCGATTTTTGGGTGCAATTGATTGGTATATGTATTTTGCCCTAATTTATGATTGCCATGTGCAGCTGATGCATGACTTTAAACATGGGTAATACGTGACGCACTGGTGGCGCAAGGCTTTCATAAATAAGGCCTGACTTTGTTTGATGATATTGAGTGGTTGTACTTAGGTTCTGTGCAGTGTTCCTTACATGTTATTCAAAAATCGATTTTTGGGTGCAATTGATTGGTATATGTATTTGGCCCTTATTTATGATTGCCATGTGCAACTGATGCATGACTTTAAACATGGGTAATAAGTGACGCACTGGTGGCGCAAGGCTTTCATAAATAAGGCCTGACTTTGTTTGATGATATTGAGTGGTTGTACTTAGGTTCTGTGCAGTGTTCCTTACATGTTATTCAAAAATCGATTTTTGGGTGCAATTGATTGGTATATGTATTTGGCCCTTATTTATGATTGCCATGTGCAGCTGATGCATGACTTTAAACATGGGTAATAAGTGACGCACTGGTGGCGCAAGGCTTTCATAAATAAGGCTCTGACTTTGTTTGATGATATTGATTGGTTGTACATAGGTTCTGCACAGTGTTTCTTACATGTTATTCAAAAATCGATTTTTGGGTGCAATTGATTGGTATATGTATTTGGCCCTTATTTATGATTGCCATGTGCAGCTGATGCATGACTTTAAACATGGGTAATAAGTGACGCACTGGTGGCGCAAGGCTTTCATAAATAAGGCCTGACTTTGTTTGATGATATTGAGTGGTTGTACTTAGGTTCTGTGCAGTGTTCCTTACATGTTATTCAAAAATCGATTTTTGGGTGCAATTGATTGGTATATGTATTTGGCCCTTATTTATGATTGCCATGTGAAACTGATGCATGATTTTAAACATGGGTAATAAGTGACGCACTGGTGGCGCAAGGCTTTCATAAATAAGGCCCTGACTTTGTTTGATGATATTGATTGGTTGTACTTAGGTTCTGCGCCGTGTTTCTTACATGTTATTGAAAAATCGATTTTTGGGTGCAATTGATTGGTATATGTATTTTGCCCTAATTTATGATTGCCATGTGCAACTGATGCATGACTTTAAACATGGGTAATAAGTGACGCACTGGTGGCGCAAGGCTTTCATAAATAAGGCCCTGACTTTGTTTGATGATATTGAGTGGTTGTACTTAGGTTCAGCGCCGTGTTTCTTACATGTTATTGAAAAATCGATTTTTGGGTGCAATTGATTGGTATATGTATTTGGCCCTTATTTATGATTGCCATGTGCAACTGATGCATGATTTTAAACATGGGTAATAAGTGACCCACTGGTGGCGCAAGGCTTTCATAAATAAGGCCCTGACTTTGTTTGATGATATTGAGTGGTTGTACTTAGGTTCTGCGCCGTGTTTCTTACATGTTATTGAAAAATCGATTTTTGGGTGCAATTGATTGGTATATGTATTTGGCCCTTATTTATGATTGCCATGTGCAGCTGATGCATGACTTTAAACATGGGTAATAAGTGACGCACTGGTGGCGCAAGGCTTTCATAAATAAGGCCCTGACTTTGTTTGATGATATTGATTGGTTGTACATAGGTTCTGCGCCGTGTTTCTTACATGTTATTGAAAAATCGATTTTTGGGTGCAATTGATTGGTATATGTATTTGGCCCTTATTTATGATTGCCATGTGCAACTGATGCATGACTTTAAACATGGGTAATAAGTGACACACTGGTGGCGCAAGGCTTTCATAAATAAGGCCCTGACTTTGTTTGATGATATTGATTGGTTGTACATAGGTTCTGCACAGTGTTTCTTACATGTTATTCAAAAATCGATTTTTGGGTGCAATTGATTGGTATATGTATTTGGCCCTTATTTATGATTGCCATGTGCAGCCGATGCAAAACTTTAAACATGGGTAATAAGTGACGCACTGGTGGCGCAAGGCCTTTATAAATCAGACCCTGACTTTGTTTGATGATATTGAGTGGTTGTACTTAGGTTTTGCGCAGTGTTTCTTACATGTTATTGAAAAATCGATTTTTGGGTGCAATTGATTGGTATTTGCATTTGGCCCTTATTTATGAATGCCATGTGCAGCTGATGCTTGACTTTAAACATGGGTAATAAGTGACGCACTGGTGGCGCAAGGCCTTTAAAAATAAAGCCATGTGTTGCTATTGTATAAACTTAAATATGTTGCAATTTATTGTTTATATTGTTTGCTTTTTAACATTACTTTGTTGTTTGCTAATAGTGGTCTTTCATGTGTTTTTTTAACAGAACAACAGATTCAAATCAACTTCTGAAAAGGAAGCAAAAATGCCTTCAAGGCAAAGAAATATCAAAAATACCATACGGAAAAGGAGAACATCAACAACAGAGTTTATGGAATCCTCTTCAACAACTACTTCAAAAAACACCAGAAAAGCTTCTGGTAAGCCAATTAAGTCTTTTCTTCGCAACATATGTCGTAGGAAAAAAAATGAAATTGCTAATGTGAATATACAGAAAAAGTCAACAAATCTAAAAAGGAAAGAGAAGCCCACAAAAAATGTTTCCATTGGACCAGGAGAGAAGAGAATGGTTAGCAATAGAAGGGTAAATGTTTTTAGGGACATTCGTAGGCGAATGTTTCGCAATAGGGTAGTTTTAAATTTGCTAAAAAATGAAAAGAAAAGTAAACTAAAAGCTGCTTTTTACAAGAAAAAGAAAAGTGTAGAAAAGATTGTTGATCAGGCTTTTGAAGTTAAGAAAAAATTATTTATTTTAATAATCAATAGAATTAGGATACTTAATAAGGCAATGGATGTTTTCAAATCGAACAGTAGATGGAAAAGAATTATTAATCGGAGTAATTTTTGTGAAGTATTTTCTGGTGAATGGATGCATAGTTCAAGTTCTGAGCCTTTTTTTAATGAGGAGAGTTACTTTCAGGAAAATGATTTGGTGCATGCAGTTGACACCAGTGGTCGTGCATATGAGGTGAAAGATAGTTGTGTGATGGAAAAAGAGAAACTTGTATCTAGAGATGCAGAAGAGGTCTTAGCTGATGAAGTTTTAGGGAGACGTACTAAGGGTCCAGTGTACACATGGAAATGCAGTAGTATTTGTAGTGTGCGACAGGAATCAATTGATTTGCTTCGAAATTTCTTACGTACATATAGTAAAAAAAGTCTCAAACAAAAAATGAAGATCCTGCAAGAGTTAGATCCTTGCAGAGTGAGAGAAAGCACAGGTTTGCAAGGGCATTCACTAGCATGTCTTTCTAGAAAAGTTTGTCGGAGTGTTTTTCATCATTTTAGGATGTTAGCAGTGCATCATAATAACGTAAGGAAATTAGTGAGGAAGTTGTATTATGCAAAAAGTCCTGCACTTAAGCTTAAACAGTTAAATAGTGCTCTTTTGCATGGATCTGAAGTGGATGTGAAGACTATTTGTGAAGAAATTGAGTTTTGTTATTTTGGGAACAAAGAGGACAGTGTAGAAATAGATATAGTAATGGATGGTAATGCAGAAGATAATGGACAAATTTCAAGTATTGAAAAGTTTGATGAGGAAATTATCAAGTTTAAGGTGAAATCAAGTGAGAGGCCTAATGTAACTTGTGTGTGTTGTCGACGGACTCATTATAAAATTCAGACTAGGTTAGTTGATTTATATGCAAAAAGTGAATTGGAAAATAATAGTGAATGGGAGGATTTTGTAAGTTATTTGTTGGTGGAGAATTCTTTTGATTTGAGTTTGGATCAGCGTATTTGCACTTATTGTTTGAAAAAATTAAATGAAAATAGAATGCCTGCAAGAGCAGTTTATAATAATCTTCAGTTGATAGATATTCCTTCTGAATTGATGGATCTAAATACTTATGAATCTATTTTGATTCAATGTGTCCATCCTTTTCAGGCTATTGTTCGCATGGAGCCTAAGACAGGGAAATTGCCTCCATCAGATTTACTGAGAGGATTAAAGGGAAGAGTTGTTTATTTGCCTCTAGATGTAAAGAAAAATATTAATACAATTGGTGTAGAAAGAGTAGAAGAAGATCCTTTAGTTATTCTAGTTAATGGGGTTCCAACAAAGAGTAAGAAAATTTGGCAAGATTTAGTGGATGTTAAAAAAGTCAAGAAGGCAACGTTGTATTTAGTTAAAAACAATGAGTACTACAAACATGTAAGTGTTGGAGTAGAGGAAACAGCTACAGAAGAAGATAGTGATTCTTCAGTTGGTCAAATTGAAAAAGTTGATGTGTCTAGAACTGAAGAAATATATGAACATTATACTGTTCATCCTTTGCATTCCAAAGAAGTAATGGGAAATGCAATTGACTTGTTTCAAATGAAGGCAGCAAAAGGAAGTCCCATTAGTGTATGGGAAGAAAGTTTGGAAGCTCGTTGTTTTCCACAATTATTTCCAACAGGTTGTGGTGGACGATATGATGATCGACCAGTTCAAATTCCTGCAGCTGAATACCGGACTCTAAGATTATATGCAGAAGATCCAAGGTTTCGTCAATGCATTCCATATTTATTTCATCTACTGTTTGAAAGTGATTTGTCTGGGCTTTCTTATGCAGTTAATCATATATTAAAAAGTGGACCTCATTTGCAAAATGTATGTGCAAGGGACTTTATGGAGAAAGTTAATCTGCAAGACAGTATTTTGGAATCTCAGCTAATCAATCTCATGGCATGTCAACGTGGAACCAACGAGTATTGGTTTCGTCGTCATGGAGAATTGAAATGTATGCTAAGAAACTTAGGAACTCCTACATGGTTCCTCACTCTTAGCTGTGCTGAGTATGCCTGGGACGATTTACTTCAATTTCTACGAGAGGCAAATGAAAACATACCAAATATAGAATTGAAAACACCAGGAGAACTGTGTTCTTTAGATCCAGTGAATGTTTGCAGATATTTTAATCATAGATTTGAAGCTATGATGTCTTTTATTACCAACAAAAAAAATCCTCCCCTTGGAGAGGTTTTGGATTTCTTTTGGAGGAAGGAATATCAAGCGAGAGGTGCTCCTCATATACATATGTTGTTGTGGATTAAAGATGCACCCAAATTTGGATCAGATTCAGATGAAACAGTGATGAGTTTCATTGAAGAGTATTCAACATGTGCTGTTCCAAAATCTACTGAAGAAAACAATTTAAGGCAACAAGTTTTACGTTTTCAATCTCATCGTTGTGGAAAGTACTGTCGTCGAAAATTTAAAAACAAGGAAAAGTACTACACGAAATGTCGTTTTGCATTTCCTCGACCAGTGATTTCTAAAGGAAGAGTAAATAATTTGATGTCATCTCTACGACATACTGTGACGAGAAAATCTCCCAAAAACACATATAATTTGAAAAGAAATGAAGAATCTAAGTACATCAACGATTACAACCCAGTGATTTTGTCCATGTGGAATGCTAACATGGATATTCAGTTCGTTGCTGACAACTCTATTGCTGTGGCTCGATATGTGACATCTTACATCACCAAAAAAGAAAAGACAGAACTGAAGGAAATGTGGGAGGACATTTCACATGAAAAGAGTCTAAGCAAGAAATTATACAGTTTCAGTCTGAAGATGTTGTCGCATCGAGAAATTGGAGCATATGAATGTTCTGATCGGTTATCATCAGCAAGTCTCTATGCCAAATCAAGAACAATCATTTGGGTGAGTCTTGGTCTTGCTGCAACACGAAACCGAGTTTTGAAATCTGTACAAGAAATTGAATATTTGGCGGAAAAAGAACCAAACAGTACAGATATTTTGAAGACAAATATGTTGGATACATACTATCCAAATAGAAGTACTCACCTTGAGAACACATGTTTGTATGAAGTTCTTCAAAACTACAGTTATAAGAGGAACATCACAGAAGATATCAATAATGGAAAATATGCACTCATTGGCTATGAAGGATGTCTAGTGAAGCAGAAAAAAGGCCATTTGATTAATCATCGAAAATTGAGTTGTGAAGTTCCAGACAAAAGAGAATTTTACTATTTAGCTCTTTTGCAACTCTTTAAGCCATGGCGTACAGAAGAGGAACTACTTGGAGATTTTCTCTGTTATGAAGACTCTTTTAATGCAACTAAGGATACCATAGAATGTCCTATTTTTCTAAATTATCTGCAAATGTTGAATGAAGAAATGGAGCAAGAAACCACAATTGCTGAAGAGATAGCTAGAAACAGTTCTCAAGATAGTCAGAGTTCTACTTCATTGAGCCAGGATCCACTAGGAGGACCAATTATCCAAAATGAAGCTGCCACTGCCATGGATGAGGTGGAAAGAGCTATGGAACAAGCTCAAGAGGATGGAGTTAACTTAGAAGATTTGGTAACGCAACTAAACATTGAGCAGAAAAAGATATATGATGAAGTCACAGAGCAGATTGAACATGGATTCAGACATGAGAAAAAAGAGTGCTCATGTATATTATTTGACCCTGTCCGACTGTATGTAAGTGGAGAAGCGGGGACAGGAAAAAGTTTTCTAATTAAAGCCGTTGCAAGTTATCTGCAGAAAAGGACTGATTCACCACTGTCTTGTGTTGTAACTGCTCCAACTGGTCTGGCAGCACATAACATTAAAGGGATTACTCTACATCGTTTATTGATGCTGCCAGTTGAACATGATAATAAATTGCATTACAACAAGCTATCTGGAGATGCGTGTTCTGAAGTTTCAAGAGTCTTGAAGAAAATGAAACTTCTTATCATAGATGAAGTAAGCATGGTCTCAAATCTAATGCTTGCTTTTGTGCATTTGAGAATGCAAGAAATTCTTAAAACAGACTATGATGTGTTATTTGGAGGAAAACACATTATTGTTTTTGGAGATCTATTGCAGTTGACTCCAGTAAAAGGACAACCAGTGTTTAAAATGCTCACGCATGAAGATACCAGGAAGTCCCTTGGAAGCATTGGAAATGTTAATATATGGCTAAATTTTAAATATGCTGAACTGCTTCAAAATATGCGACAGGCCAAGGATGAAGATTATAAAAATATTCTACAAGATGTAAGAATTGGAAAAATGACTGAGAAAGGGAAAAAAGCTTTGCATAGTCGATTAATTTCAAATTTGTATGCAAATGAAAACATTCTTCCAGAGAATATTTTTAAAAAAATGACTGAGAAGAAATCTGGGATATGTTTGATGCCAACTCTGCAAGAATGTTCCATCTTCAATCAAAAAATGTTAGACTTAGAAAATGAAGAGATTGTGAAACTGGAAGCAATAGATAAAATAGAGCATATGGGTGCAACAATTGTTTTGTCAGAAAATTTGAAAACTAAATTGCATTCATTGGAGAAAAGTATTTCAAAAACAGCTGGTTTTGAAAAGACTCTGAATGTGTGTTTAAATTGTCGTATCATTTTGAGAAGGAATTTAAATGTTGAAAGCGGTCTGGTAAATGGAGCAATGGGTTATGTTGTTGATTTTGTGAATTACAGAAATAGAGATGGAATTGAATTTTTAAAAATAAAATTTGATGGCATTGAACAAGTACAACAAATAAGTCGTTGTTCTGCTAGATTTTTACTTGTAAAAGACTTATATGTTCGCCGAAAACAGTTTCCTGTTTGTTTGGCGTATGCGGTGACAATTCATAAATCTCAAGGTTTAAGTGTAGATAGTGCATTGGTGAACATTGGAAGATCTGTGTTTAAAGAGGGTATGGCATATGTGGCATTATCTCGAGTCAGAACTTTATCAGGATTGTACTTGATTGCGTGTGATGAGACAAAGATTTCTGCCGATCTAGATTGTGTTAAAGAATACAATAGGTTAAGAAGAGAGTATGCTCCACATTTGCCTCAATATCCTCTGTTTGAAAAACGTGTGGTAGGCCGAAAAAGAAGAAATGAGGATAATTGTAGTGAGGTAGTTGCAAAAAGACAAAAAGTAGAGAAAACTGTAATTGAAAACAGGAAGAAAAAGAATTGTGGAGAAAATGTTGTTGGATTTCAGTTTGAAAACAGTTCTGGTGTCAACTGCTATGCTAATGTAGTGGTTAATGTTGTTTTTTTTCTTAAAAGTTTACAAGAACAGATTGTTGAAAATCGGGATCAAAGATTGTGTGGTTTATTGAATTCTGTGTTTCAGAAATGTAGCAGTGTTACAGCACAAATAGAAAGTGTAACAGAAATTCGAAATATTTTAGATTTGTGTTCTGGTCAAGATAAATTTTCACAGAACATTCAGCAGGATTGTCAGGAATTTTTAATGTATATGTTTGGTGTTTTGGAAGATGAAGGTGTAGATGTAGATAATCTTTTCAGTCTTTCTTATCAATGGCAGCATGACTGCCACAATTGTAGTTTATCAAGTACTACTACAATAGACACTGAAAGATTTATATATTTGACTTTACCAGACTGTAAATCAGTGTCTTTTAAAAATCTAGTTAAAGCAGCAGATCATAATATGGTGTGTACCCAATGTAACTGTACAATGCTGTCCACATTATTTATACAAAGGTATGGGCAGTATATTATTTTAGTTTTCCAACGATGTAGACCTGATGGAACTAAATTGACAACTTCTATCAAAAATTTTGTGGCTTCTCAGTTATCAATTTCTGGAAGGACCTTTACAACTGAAGCTATTATTTATCATGATGGATCTTCGACCACCTCAGGACATTATACATGCTACTTAAAATCTGAAAATGGATGGAGTTACTGCAATGATTCTCATTTAACTTATAAACAACGTTTGCCTTATGACTCTACAAATTCTTATCTAGTGTTTTTAAAACCAAAGTTTTAGTAAAGGGAATTGGCCTTTGAAGACGGGAATAGTTAATAAAAGTTAGTTAGTTAGTTAGTTAATCTAATATTTGAAATTATTTATCTCATGTAGATACTTTAAGTGGATCTCAAAGTAAAAAATACTGATATATCTGACACAAATTGGCCGTGAGGAAAATGTAAGATATGATGTTGTTAGAAGTTGATGAAATCGAAGTTATAGAGCACAGCAGACTTTTTTTCACCAAAAGGACCTTCACTATCTGCAATCTCATGTAGATACTTTAAGTGGATCTCAAAGTAAAAAATACTGATATATCTGACACAAATTGGCCGTGAGGAAAGTGTAACATATGATGTTGTTAGATCTTTTTTCATAGGAAGTCGATGAAATGGAAGTTATAGAGCACAGCAGACTTTTTTCCACCAAAAGGACCTTCACTATCTGCAATTTGGTCTCACGGAAAAGTAAGTGAATCAAAGATTAGTGTACTTATATGAGATGTATGTTTGAATGGGTTTTTTTAAACACAATCTTTTAGATTGTGTTTTTTTTTTCCCGCTGTTATATGATGAAGACTTTGATCTCACTAATTTAAGTGAAATTCAATATATTCTGAGAACAGCAAAAATAAATAATGTAACATATTGTAGAAGTTATTGTGTAGTTTGCATTGTGTAATTTATATTGTGTTCACATTGTCTTATACTCATTTTCTTTTTCACCCTTATTTACCTCTCTTTACTAATTTACACTCTTTTTTCATCGCTGTTTCTTTAGTGCACTTCATTCACAACTTCTTAATCTAATAGGAACTGTCTGCATTTCCTCTGTTCCTTCCACCACTTTTTATCTTTTTCATATTCTCACAGTACCACTGCTTTAGTTTCCTAACCCTCTCTTTCTTTTTCTCCTTTTTTTTTCTTTCGCATCCATTGTACTGTAGTTCACTTAGTTCTTCCTTTTGTCTTTCTGTGTACTTACTCTCTCACTCCTGTTTTATCCATCGTTCTATACTAACTTCATTCCTTTCATCCCTTCACTCTGTTACTTTACTTCACTCACTCTCAATCATCTTCTATTCCTCTTTTTTATTTATAGTTTCTCAATCAGACTTCTCTCCTTTTCACTCATTTTTCTTTTATTTTCTTATCTTTACTGATTTTGATTTGATATCTTACATTCTTTTAGTATCTTATTTACCTTTAGGAATTTGTTCTCTTTCTATTTCTTTTTCCTTTTTTTTTCTCTTTCTACATTACTTTCTTTCTGTTTTTGTATCCTTCACTATTGCATCATTTCTTAGTAAACTTTTGTAGATTTTTAAACCTCATGAACTGTTGTTTCTATTTTATTATATATTTTTAAGAAATTATAACGTGTTTTTTCTTTTATCTTTCATAGATACAAGTTTGCATTGATTATATGGTAAGTGTGTTTACAAAATCTTTTTTGTTATCACCTTTTGTTTTATTTTCACTATTTTTCTGTCACCCTACCGCACCCCTATTTCCTTACTTTGCTTCCCTCACTTATTCTTTTGTTCCATGTTTACTTCCGACCACATTCAATTTCTTTCAGTACTTCTGCCTATGCACACTCCTTCACTTACCTTTTTTACTGGTTCACTTAGTCCCTTTGTGACAGTCCTTCTTTTACTCTCTCTCTTGTTTGTCTCTATTACTCCCCATGTGTTACCCTTATTCACTTACATGTACCCTCTTTCACCCCTTTTTACTTATATTCACTGATATTTACTTTCCCTCAATCACTGCTATTCTTTTCCTCTGATTCCGTCACTACCTGACATTCCCATACTTAACTGTCCTTCTTTTTACTTTCAACATCCATTTACAATCTCCCTTAACCTCTGCTTTAGTCTTCTTCCTATTTCTTCTTTCTTTTGCTCCCTTATTCATTTTTCTTTTCTCAGTTACTTCCTTTTACACTTTTTATCTGTCTTACTATCTATTACACAGTCCCTCCTTCATTTTTTTTTCTTTTTTTTTGTTAGTGCGCTGACGGTACGCGCACCGGTGCGCGCACCGAAAGCGAAATATAAAAAAAAATATTTTAAATTAAAAATATTATCTCAATATACATTATAGTGTTCATTTTTACAAAAACATACTTTAGCAATTCACTAAAAAACACATAGGTATGAGTCTATATAAAAAGTTAGGAATTAGCATTAAAAAAACCTATGAAATTCACTGAAAAAACCAAAGGTTTCACACCAGTTATAGTTAGGAATTAGCATTTAAAAAACCTATGAAATTCACTGAAAAAACCATAGGTTTCACACCAGTTATAGTTAGGAATTAGCATTTAAAAAACCTATTAAATTCACTGAAAAAACCATAGGTTTCACACCAGTTATAGTTAGCTGGAAATTTTACTGATATAAAACCATTGAAATTCCCACGTTATAGTTAGTCGGACTCACTATAACTTGCGCGTGCAATGCACTGCTGATGACATCACATATTACATCACTCATGACATGGTCAGTGACATCACTCATGACACCATCCTTGTGACATAGTGACAGACCTCCTTTCACTATAATGTAACCCTTGAGACACATATTCAAAAATAGAAACTGAAATTTTTAAAAAAATGGAGATACCTATATCAGTTACAACAAGCAATTCAGTAATTCCACTATCTATATACACATCCACTCATTCACCAATAGTTTTATATAGTCACTCATACATATACTCACTCATCATATGAAGTGATACACCTATACATCCTGTTACACACCGACATTCATCCAAAAGTTACTCACACACATATTCACACGTGCAGATAAACTATTGGACATCCATTTATTTGAATATAGAGTTATACACACACTTCCACCTTACTTCTATTTAAAATTACACATATTTATTCTCTTAAACAATCACTTATAGAAACACATACTTATTTAAACAGGAACTCTTACAATCTCTTACTCTCACATATACTCACTTATATACATCAATATTCATATATACTAGATTAAAACATATGTAGTTACTGATAAAGACACTAGTGAGACAGTCATTCACTCACTAACAAACACATATAGACACTCATCCACCCATACAGTCCTGTACATATGCTGTCTTCAAAACATAGAAACAGAGAGTCAGTCACTCATGCATCTATGTGCTAAGTAATACCCCCACCAAACCATATAGACACTCATACTGATACTAAGAGAAACATCTAATAACCCATATACATACGCATGTAGCTACTTACCAACACATGTAGCCACTTATACACAAAGTAAAACACTAATATATATATTTAAATATTTAAACATTACTCACTAATATTTACTTTTTCAGAAAGGCACATATTCACTGGATGGTGTCATCAGTGATGTCATGAGTGATGTCACTGACCATGTCATGAGTGATGTAATATGTGATGTCATCAGCAGTGCATTGCACGCGCAAGTTATAGTGAGTCCGACTAACTATAACGTGGGAATTTCAATGGTTTTATATCAGTAAAATTTCCAGCTAACTATAACTGGTGTGAAACCTATGGTTTTTTCAGTGAATTTAATAGGTTTTTTAAATGCTAATTCCTAACTATAACTGGTGTGAAACCTATGGTTTTTTCAGTGAATTTCATAGGTTTTTTAAATGCTAATTCCTAACTATAACTGGTGTGAAACCTTTGGTTTTTTCAGTGAATATATATATATATAAAACCTACTGGTGGTCGCTAGTAGGTAGGTATAATTAGGACAAATGCAGCAGTAAGGTCAGCTCCAATGATGAAAGTTTTGGGGTGATTCATGAAGTGGGGGATGAGAAAAAGGTGGTCCCAAAACAAATGTTCTCCGTGTTCATTTCCATGACAAACTTTAGACATGGCTACAGCCCAAACCACTGAACGGATTGACACAAAATTTTTGAAAAAGGAAAGCACTCTTTTTGTTAATTGGTGTAAATCCATTGAGTAGTTCCTGAAAATTTTAAATAATTCTCAGATATACAAATATGGCCACGGAGGATCCACGGACTCTCCAGCCTGTAATGTGATTCTCTGCCTACACTTCAAACCAGGAAGTATTTGGCAGCCATCTTGTGAATGGGTTGAACTGAGTCACAAGAAAAGAGGTTAAAAAAAGGATTAAAAACAAGAAAAGGGGGCAGGGTAGAAACACCCTGACCCCCTAGGCCCGCTCAGAGGGTCCCACAATAAAGTCCAGGGACAAAAAAAAGCATTTTATTGTAAAAAAATAAATACATTTGGGGGGAGTCACATAGTGTCTCGGAATCCTGCCGAATTGTTTTATAAAAATTAAGCGCGGGTGGGCCAGGTCTCGGGGGCAATGATTAAATACATGTGGGGACCCTCATGGGCCTCTGCAGTCCCAGGGACAGCCACCTTGCTGGGGCTTTGCTCATTAAATGGGTGGGCCACACAGGCTTTCCCAGCCCTGAGAACAGCCAGCTCCCCGGGGCTTTATTTAAAAATATAAACATGGGCAGTTCTTACCCCCCCCACTTTGCCCTGAGGAACACCACCTCCCTAGGGTTTATTTTTTTTTAAAAAGGCATGGGGGCTCCTACCCCAATGCAGCTCCGGGGACTGTCACCTCCCCAGGGTTATATTCATTGAAAGCAGGGGTCACACGCCCCCCCCTGTAGCTCTGGGGACTAGCACATATCCGGGACTATGTTAAAAAATAAAGTGTGGGGGACGAATGGTGGACCACCACCTTCCCAGGGCACAAACTAATCAAATGCGGGGGCCATTGTGGACCCTTGGGGCCCACCACTCCCCCCGGGGCTACAAAGAAGGTGGGTAGAGCTGAGCAGCCCCCCTACAGAAGCCCTCCATCGCCCTGGGGACCGCCAGCCCCAGGGCCAGCTCCAGAAATGTCTTGGGGTGCCAACCCTGTAAAATTGCAGTGTGATATGACATGGCCATAGCAAGCACTGATTCGCTTCATGGAAGCGAGAACATGAAAAGTGCTTTCACTTCCATGAAGTGTAGCAGAATTGCTTTTGGACAGAGGGAGCTGCATGGTAGAAGCCCCCCTGCCTAAAAGCATTGCCAGCTCCTATAGGCGGTGGGGAGCCGGCAGGGACCGCAGGCCATAGGGCTCCCCCGTGGTCCCCAATAAGAGGCCAAGCCCCAGGGAAGGGGGTCCCTCGATCAGAAACGGCCTGGGCTGTTGATCACTCTCCCCCTCCCTTTTTTATGTTTTAAATGGCCTGGCCAAGGTGAATGAGGTTGCCAGGGCTTAAAATGGCCTGGGGGAGGGACGTCGCTTGGTCTCCCTACCCTATGAAAAGAAAAATGCATAGAAAGGCCCAGCCACAGGGCATGGGGTCCCAGGGGCATATATCGGCCTCGAGAGGGTGGCCACGCATTGCACTGCTATGACCTCATATATTACATCACTCATGGCATGGTCAGTGACATCACTGAGGACATCTCAAATTACATCACTGATGACATCAGCAATGACATCATCCACATAATCTCTGATGCACCCACTCACACCACTGTAGAATCTTTTATACACCCATTGATGCTCCCACACAACCATTCACAAACCCATTTACAGAGCCATAGCAGTACTAACACACCCACTCACTGATTCATTGATCAATACATATATCCACTCACTCATGCATACTGCCACTCTCAGAATCACTCACTCACTAATACAGCTATTGACATATCCACTCATACAGGCATACATGTGCTACCACATTGAGTGAGTCACGCATAGAACTACTCTCACACCTAGACACTGACCCATATAGTCAATCATACAGCTACTTCCTCACCCAAACAGTTACACATCCTCCCACTTACTTAATCATACAAATAGGAACACATACTCACCAGCTATACAGTCACTGACAGAAGCATGAACTCATCCATATAGCCACTTTCACATTCACTCACTCATGCATACAGTAACTCACATACCCTGTCACTCACGTATACTGCCTTTCACATACTCAGTCACTTGCCCATACTGACATATACACTCAGTCACCGACACAGCCATAAAGACACTCACTCACTCACTCATACAACTTAACATACTTGCAACAGTACCCCATACAGCCACTGACTCACCCACTCACTGATCCATACAGGCAGTCACACACCTTCTTACCCACAAACACAGACACCCAGACAACCATAGATGTAGTCAGACAGCCAATCAATCACCCATATAGCTATTCACATACCTACTAACATACTCATACACCCACTTAGACATTATCGGACAGAAAGACACACACATTCACACAACAAGTCACCCACCCATACATTCACTGAGACACCTAATCACTCACTTATACAGTCAGTCATGCACCCACTGATTCATCCATACAGTCACTCATAAACCCACTGATTCAGCAATACACCTTGGTATATATATTGAACACTCAAAAACTTTTAGAAAACACTGGCTGATGTCATTTGATGTGTCATCAGTGATGTTACTGACCATGTCATGAGGGATGTGATATATGAGGTCATAAGCAGAGCATTGCAGGGGAGTGAGTTATAGTCACCTCAGCTAATTATAAGATGAACTCTAACATCCATCTAACCTTTGTTTTTTTCAGTGAAAAAAACATATATAGATATATCTGTGTGTTTATATATATATATATATATGTATATATATATATATATATATATATATATATATATATATATATATATATATATATATATATATATATATATTCACTGAAAAAACCATAGGTTTCACACCAGTTATAGTTAGGAATTAGCATTTAAAAAACCTATTAAATTCACTGAAAAAACCATAGGTTTCACACCAGTTATAATTAGCTGGAAATTTTACTGATATAAAACCATTGAAATTCCCACGTTATAGTTAGTCGGACTCACTATAACTTGCGCGTGCAATGCACTGCTGATGACATCACATATTACATCACTCATGACATGGTCAGTGACATCACTCATGACATCACTGATGACATCTCAAATGACATCACTGATGACATCGTCCAGTGAATGTGTGTCTTTCTGAAAAATAAATATATTTTATATATGTATATGTTAAGGTCGATGGAAGAATAAATGTTTAAATAAGTGTCTAAATGGATGTTTTTTTAAAAAAAATTGATTGGTTAACTGGCTTATTAAGTGTATCTTAGTGAATACATATATTAGCGAGTAATGTTTAAATATTTAAATATATGTATCAGTGTTTTACTTTGTGTATAAGTGGCTGCATGGGTTGGTGAGTAGCTACATGTGTGTGTATATGGGTTATTAGATGTTTTTTAGTATCAGTATGAGTGTCTGTATCGTTTGGTGGGGCTGTTACTTAGCACATAGATGCATCAATGACTGACTCACTGTTTGTATGTGTTTTGAAGACAGCATATGTGCAGGACTGTATGGGTGGATGATTGTGTATATGTGTGTGTTAGAGAGTGAATGCCTCTCTCACTAGTGTCTTTATGAGTAACTACATATGTTTTAATCTTGTATATATGAGCATTGATGTATATAAGTAAGTATATGTGAGAGTGAGAGATTGAAAGAGTTCCTGTTTAAATAAGTATGTGTTTCTATAAGTGATTGTTTAAGAGAGTAAGTATGTGTAAGTTTCCTTAGAAGTAATGTGCTAATGTGTGTATAGTTGTATATGCAAATAAATGGATGTTTATTAGTTTATTTGCATGTGTGAGTATATGTATGAGTAAGTTTTTGATGACTGTCGGTGTGTAACAGAATGAATAGGGGTATCACTACATATGATGAGTGAGTATATGTATGAGTGAATACATAAAACTGTTGGTGAATGTGTGAATTTGTATATAGATGGAGAAATTACTGAATTGGTTGTTGTAACTGGTATGGGTATATGCAATTTTTTGAAAATGTTAGTTTCTATTTTTCAATATGTGTTTCAAAGGTTACTTTACAGTGAGAGGAGGTCTGTCACTGTGTCACAAGGATGGTGTCATCAGTGATGTCATGAGTGATGTCACTGACCATGTCATGAGTGATGTAATATGTGATGTCATCAGCAGTGCATTGCACGCGCAAGTTATAGTGAGTCCGACTAACTATAACGTGGGAATTTTAATGGTTTTATATCAGTAAAATTTCCAGCTAACTATAACTGGTGTGAAACCTATGGTTTTTTCAGTGAATTTAATAGGTTTTTTAAATGTTAATTCCTAACTATAACTGGTGTGAAACCTATGGTTTTTTCAGTGAATTTCATAGGTTTTTTAAATGCTAATTCCTAACTATAACTGGTGTGAAACCTATGGTTTTTTCAGTGAATTTCATAGGTTTTTTTAATGCTAATTTTTAACTTTTTGTAGGGCTTCATACCTATGTACTTTTTATTGAATTTCTAAGCTTATTTTTTCGCAAATGTCTTTAGCTGAGAAAGGTATGTTTTTCTAAAAATGAACCCTATAATGTATATTAAGATACTATTTTTATTTTAAAATAGTTTTTTCCTTTTTTTTTATATTTGACTCTGGAGCGCTCCCGGTGCGCATACCGATAAACGCCCGGGTGCGCGCACCGTCAGCGCATCAACAAAAAAAAAGAAAAAAAAAATAATGAAGAAGTGACCATAAGAAATGGGGACAGAGAGAGTGGTGTTAAGAGAAAGAGAGCTAAAGGGAGGAACACAGAGGGACTGTGTAATAGATAGTAAGACAGATAAAAAGTGTAAGAGGAAATAACTGAGAAAAAAAAATGAATAAGGGAGCAAAAGAAAAGAAGAAATAGGAAAAAGACAAAAGCAGAGGTTCCGGGAGAATGTAAATGGATGATGAAAGTAAAAGGAAGGACAGTTAAGCATGTGAATGACAGGTAGTGACGGAATGAAAGAAAAGGAATAGTAGTGATGGAGGGATAGTAAATAGCAGTAAATATAAGCAAAGAGGGGTGAAACAGGGTACATGTAAGTGAATAAGGGTAAGACATGGGGAATAATACAGCGAAAGAAGAAAGAGAGTAAAAGAAGGAGTGTCACAAAGGAACTAAGTGAACCAGTAAAAAAGGTAAGTGAAGGAGTGTGCATAGACAAAGGTACTGAAAGAAGTTGAATGTGGTAGGAAGTAAACATGGAAGAAAAGAATAAGTGAGAAAAGCAAAGTAAGGAAACAGGGGTGAGGTAGGGTGAGAGAAAAATAGTGAAAATAAAACCAAAGATGATAACAAAAAAGATTTTGTAAACACACTTACCATATAATCAATGCAAACTTGTATCTATGAAAGATAAAAGAAAAAATACGTTATAATTTCTTAAAAATATATAATAAAATAGAAGCAACAGTTCATGAGGTTTAAAAATCTACAAAAGTTTACTAAGAAATGAAGCAATAGTGAAGGATACAAAAACAGAAAGAAAGTAATGTAGAAAGAGAAAAAAAAAGGAAAAAGAAATAGAAAGAAAACAAATTCCTAAAGATAAATAAGATACTAAAAGAATGTAAGATCTCAAATCAAAATCAGTAAAGATAAGAAAATAAAAGAAAAATGAGTGAAAAGGAGAGAAGTCTGATTGAGAAACTATAAATAAAAAAGAGGAATAGAAGATGATTGAGAGTGAGTGAAGTAAAGTAACAGAGTGAAGGGATGAAAGGAATGAAGTTAGTATAGAACGATGGATAAAACAGGAGTGAGAGAGTAAGTACACAGAAAGACAAAAGGAAGAACTAAGTGAACTACAGTACAATGGATGCGAAAGAAAAAAAATGGAGAAAAAGAAAGAGAGGGTTAGGAAACTAAAGCAGTGGTACTGTGAGAATATGAAAAAGATAAAAAGTGGTGGAAGGAACAGAGGAAATGCAGACAGTTCCTATTAGATTAAGAAGTTGTGAATGAAGTGCACTAAAGAAACAGCGATGAAAAAAGAGTATAAATTAGTAAAGAGAGGTAAATAAGGGTGAAAAAGAAAATGAGTATAAGACAATGTGAACACAATATAAATTACACAATGCAAACTACACAAGAACTTCTACAATATGTTACATTATTTATTTTTGCTGTTCTCAGAATATATTGAATTTCACTTAAATTAGTGAGATCAAAGTCTTCATCATATAACAGCGGGAAAAAAAAAACACAATCTAAAAGATTGTGTTTAAAAAAACCCATTCAAACATACATCTCATATAAGTACACTAATCTTTGATTCACTTACTTTTCCGTGAGACCAAATTGCAGATAGTGAAGGTCCTTTTGGTGGAAAAAAGTCTGCTGTGCTCTATAACTTCCATTTCATCAACTTTCTATGAAAAAAGATCTAACAACATCATATGTTACACTTTCCTCACGGCCAATTTGTGTCAGATATATCAGTATTTTTTACTTTGAGATCCACTTAAAGTATCTACATGAGATTGCAGATAGTGAAGGTCCTTTTGGTGAAAAAAAGTCTGCTGTGCTCTATAACTTCGATTTCATCAACTTCCTATGAAAAAAGATCTAACAACATCATATCTTACATTTTCCTCACGGCCAATTTGTGTCAGATATATCAGTATTTTTTACTTTGAGATCCACTTAAAGTATCTACATGAGATAAATAATTTGATATATTAGATTAACTAACTAACTAACTAACTTTTATTAACTATCCCCGTCTTCAAAGGCCAATTCCCTTTACTAAAACTTTGGTTTTAAAAACACTAGATAAGAATTTGTAGAGTCATAAGGCAAACGTTGTTTATAAGTTAAATGAGAATCATTGCAGTAACTCCATCCATTTTCAGATTTTAAGTAGCATGTATAATGTCCTGAGGTGGTCGAAGATCCATCATGATAAATAATAGCTTCAGTTGTAAAGGTCCTTCCAGAAATTGATAACTGAGAAGCCACAAAATTTTTGATAGAAGTTGTCAATTTAGTTCCATCAGGTCTACATCGTTGGAAAACTAAAATAATATACTGCCCATACCTTTGTATAAATAATGTGGACAGCATTGTACAGTTACATTGGGTACACACCATATTATGATCTGCTGCTTTAACTAGATTTTTAAAAGACACTGATTTACAGTCTGGTAAAGTCAAATATATAAATCTTTCAGTGTCTATTCTAGTAGTACTTGATAAACTACAATTGTGGCAGTCATGCTGCCATTGATAAGAAAGACTGAAAAGATTATCTACATCTACACCTTCATCTTCCAAAACACCAAACATATACATTAAAAATTCCTGACAATCCTGCTGAATGTTCTGTGAAAATTTATCTTGACCAGAACACAAATCTAAAATATTTCGAATTTCTGTTACACTTTCTATTTGTGCTGTAACACTGCTACATTTCTGAAACACAGAATTCAATAAACCACACAATCTTTGATCCCGATTTTCAACAATCTGTTCTTGTAAACTTTTAAGAAAAAAAACAACATTAACCACTACATTAGCATAGCAGTTGACACCAGAACTATTTTCAAACTGAAATCCAACAACATTTTCTCCACAATTCTTTTTCTTCCTGTTTTCAATTACAGTTTTCTCTACTTTTTGTCTTTTTGCAACTACCTCACTACAATTATCCTCATTTCTTCTTTTTCGGCCTACCACACGTTTTTCAAACAGAGGATATTGAGGCAAATGTGGAGCATACTCTCTTCTTAACCTATTGTATTCTTTAACACAATCTAGATCGGCAGAAATCTTTGTCTCATCACACGCAATCAAGTACAATCCTGATAAAGTTCTGACTCGAGATAATGCCACATATGCCATACCCTCTTTAAACACAGATCTTCCAATGTTCACCAATGCACTATCTACACTTAAACCTTGAGATTTATGAATTGTCACCGCATACGCCAAACAAACAGGAAACTGTTTTCGGCGAACATATAAGTCTTTTACAAGTAAAAATCTAGCAGAACAACGACTTATTTGTTGTACTTGTTCAATGCCATCAAATTTTATTTTTAAAAATTCAATTCCATCTCTATTTCTGTAATTCACAAAATCAACAACATAACCCATTGCTCCATTTACCAGACCGCTTTCAACATTTAAATTCCTTCTCAAAATGATATGACAATTTAAACACACATTCAGAGTCTTTTCAAAACCAGCTGTTTTTGAAATACTTTTCTCCAATGAATGCAATTTAGTTTTCAAATTTTCTGACAAAACAATTGTTGCACCCATATGCTCTATTTTATCTATTGCTTCCAGTTTCACAATCTCTTCATTTTCTAAGTCTAACATTTTTTGGTTGAAGATGGAATATTCTTGCAGAGTTGGCATCAAACATATCCCAGATTTCTTCTCAGTCATTTTTTTAAAAATATTCTCTGGAAG
Organism: Lissotriton vulgaris; assembly: GCF_964263255.1. Lineage (NCBI taxonomy): Eukaryota > Metazoa > Chordata > Amphibia > Caudata > Salamandridae > Lissotriton > Lissotriton vulgaris. Next base: position 1,542,570,187 of record NC_141695.1, on the reverse strand, counting down.
AATGTTTTCATTTGCATACAAATTTGAAATTAATCGACTATACAAAGCTTTTTTCCCTTTCTCAGTCATTTTTCCAATTCTTACATCTTGTAGAATATTTTTATAATCTTCATCCTTGGCCTGTCGCATATTTTGAAGCAGTTCAGCATATTTAAAATTTAGCCATATATTAACATTTCCAATGCTTCCAAGGGACTTCCTGGTATCTTCATGCGTGAGCATTTTAAACACTGGTTGTCCTTTTACTGGAGTCAACTGCAATAGATCTCCAAAAACAATAATGTGTTTTCCTCCAAATAACACATCATAGTCTGTTTTAAGAATTTCTTGCATTCTCAAATGCACAAAAGCAAGCATTAGATTTGAGACCATGCTTACTTCATCTATGATAAGAAGTTTCATTTTCTTCAAGACTCTTGAAACTTCAGAACACGCATCTCCAGATAGCTTGTTGTAATGCAATTTATTATCATGTTCAACTGGCAGCATCAATAAACGATGTAGAGTAATCCCTTTAATGTTATGTGCTGCCAGACCAGTTGGAGCAGTTACAACACAAGACAGTGGTGAATCAGTCTTTTTCTGCAGATAACTTGCAACGGCTTTAATTAGAAAACTTTTTCCTGTCCCCGCTTCTCCACTTACATACAGTCGGACAGGGTCAAATAATATACATGAGCACTCTTTTTTCTCATGTCTGAATCCATGTTCAATCTGCTCTGTGACTTCATCATATATCTTTTTCTGCTCAATGTTTAGTTGCTTTACCAAATCTTCTAAGTTAACTCCATCCTCTTGAGCTTGTTCCATAGCTCTTTCCACCTCATCCATGGCAGTGGCAGCTTCATTTTGGATAATTAGTCCTCCTAGTGGATCCTGGCTCAATGAAGTAGAGCTCTGACTATCTTGAGAACTGTTTCTAGCTATCTCTTCAGCAATTGTGGTTTCTTGCTCCATTTCTTCATTCAACATTTGCAGATAATTTAGACAAATAGGACATTCTATGGTATCCTTAGTTGCATTAAAAGAGTCTTCATAACAGAGAAAATCTCCAAGTAGTTCCTCTTCTGTACGCCATGGCTTAAAGAGTTGCAAAAGAGCTAAATAGTAAAATTCTCTTTTGTCTAGAACTTCACAACTCAATTTTCGATGATTAATCAAATGGCCTTTTTTCTGCTTCACTAGACATCCTTCATAGCCAATGAGTGCATATTTTCCATTATTGATATCTTCTGTGATGTTCCTCTTATAACTGTAGTTTTGAAGAACTTCATACAAACATGTGTTCTCAAGGTGAGTACTTCTATTTGGATAGTATGTATCCAACATATTTGTCTTCAAAATATCTGTACTGTTTGGTTCTTTTTCCACCAAATATTCAATTTCTTGTACAGATTTCAAAACTCGGTTTCGTGTTGCAGCAAGACCAAGACTCACCCAAATGATTGTTCTTGATTTGGCATAGAGACTTGCTGATGATAACCGATCAGAACATTCATATGCTCCAATTTCTCGATGCGACAACATCTTCAGACTGAAACTGTATAATTTCTTGCTTAGACTCTTTTCATGTGAAATGTCCTCCCACATTTCCTTCAGTTCTGTCTTTTCTTTTTTGGTGATGTAAGATGTCACATATCGAGCCACAGCAATAGAGTTGTCAGCAACGAACTGAATATCCATGTTAGCATTCCACATGGACAAAATCACTGGGTTGTAATCGTTGATGTACTTAGATTCTTCATTTCTTTTGAAATTATATGTGTTTTTGGGAGATTTTCTCGTCACAGTATGTCGTAGAGATGACATCAAATTATTTACTCTTCCCTTAGAAATCACTGGTCGAGGAAATGCAAAACGACATTTCGTGTAGTACTTTTCCTTGTTTTTAAATTTTCGACGACAGTACTTTCCACAACGATGAGATTGAAAACGTAAAACTTGTTGCCTTAAATTGTTTTCTTCAGTAGATTTTGGAACAGCACATGTTGAATACTCTTCAATGAAACTCATCACTGTTTCATCTGAATCTGATCCAAATTTGGGTGCATCTTTAATCCACAACAACATATGTATATGAGGAGCACCTCTCGCTTGATATTCCTTCCTCCAAAAGAAATCCAAAACCTCTCCAAGGGGAGGATTTTTTTTGTTGGTAATAAAAGACATCATAGCTTCAAATCTATGATTAAAATATCTGCAAACATTCACTGGATCTAAAGAACACAGTTCTCCTGGTGTTTTCAATTCTATATTTGGTATGTTTTCATTTGCCTCTCGTAGAAATTGAAGTAAATCGTCCCATGCATACTCAGCACAGCTAAGAGTGAGGAACCATGTAGGAGTTCCTAAGTTTCTTAGCATACATTTCAATTCTCCATGACGACGAAACCAATACTCGTTGGTTCCACGTTGACATGCCATGAGATTGATTAGCTGAGATTCCAAAATACTGTCTTGCAGATTAACTTTCTCCATAAAGTCCCTTGCACAAACATTTTGCAAATGAGGTCCAATTTTTAATATATGATTAACTGCATAAGAAAGCTCAGACAAATCACTTTCAAACAGTAGATGAAATATATATGGAATGCATTGACAAAACCTTGGATCTTCTGCATATAATCTTAGAGTCCGGTATTCAGCTGCAGGAATTTGAACTGGTCGATCATCATATCGTCCACCACAACCTGTTGGAAATAATTGTGGAAAACAACGAGCTTCCAAACTTTCTTCCCATACACTAATGGGACTTCCTTTTGCTGCCTTCATTTGAAACAAGTCAATTGCATTTCCCATTACTTCTTTGGAATGCAAAGGATGAACAGTATAATGTTCATATATTTCTTCAGTTCTAGACACATCAACTTTTTCAATTTGACCAACTGAAGAATCACTATCTTCTTCTGTAGCTGTTTCCTCTACTCCAACACTTACATTTTTATAGTACTCATTGTTTTTAACTAAATACAACGTTGCCTTCTTGACTTTTTTAACATCCACTAAATCTTGCCAAATTTTCTTACTCTTTGTTGGAACCCCATTAACTAGAATAACTAAAGGATCTTCTTCTACTCTTTCTACACCAATTGTATTAATATTTTTCTTTACATCTAGAGGCAAATAAACAACTCTTCCCTTTAATCCTCTCAGTAAATCTGATGGAGGCAATTTCCCTGTCTTAGGCTGCATGCGTACAATAGCCTGAAAAGGATGGACACATTGAATCAAAATAGATTCATAAGTATTTAGATCCATCAATTCAGAAGGAATATCTATCAACTGAAGATTATTATAAACTGCTCTTGCAGGCATTCTATTTTCATTTAATTTTTTCAAACAATAAGTGCAAATACGCTGATCCAAACTCAAATCAAAAGAATTCTCCACCAACAAATAACTTACAAAATCCTCCCATTCACTATTATTTTCCAATTCACTTTTTGCATATAAATCAACTAACCTAGTCTGAATTTTATAATGAGTCCGTCGACAACACACACAAGTTAAATTAGGCCTCTCACTTGATTTCACCTTAAACTTGATAATTTCCTCATCAAACTTTTCAATACTTGAAATTTGTCCATTATCTTCTGCATTACCATCCATTACTATATCTATTTCTACACTGTCCTCTTTGTTCCCAAAATAACAAAACTCAATTTCTTCACAAATAGTCTTCACATCCACTTCAGATCCATGCAAAAGAGCACTATTTAACTGTTTAAGCTTAAGTGCAGGACTTTTTGCATAATACAACTTCCTCACTAATTTCCTTACGTTATTATGATGCACTGCTAACATCCTAAAATGATGAAAAACACTCCGACAAACTTTTCTAGAAAGACATGCTAGTGAATGCCCTTGCAAACCTGTGCTTTCTCTCACTCTGCAAGGATCTAACTCTTGCAGGATCTTCATTTTTTGTTTGAGACTTTTTTTACTATATGTACGTAAGAAATTTCGAAGCAAATCAATTGATTCCTGTCGCACACTACAAATACTACTGCATTTCCATGTGTACACTGGACCCTTAGTACGTCTCCCTAAAACTTCATCAGCTAACACCTCTTCTGCATCTCTAGATACAAGTTTCTCTTTTTCCATCACACAACTATCTTTCACCTCATATGCACGACCACTGGTGTCAACTGCATGCACCAAATCATTTTCCTGAAAGTAACTCTCCTCATTAAAAAAAGGCTCAGAACTTGAACTATGCATCCATTCACCAGAAAATACTTCACAAAAATTACTCCGATTAATAATTCTTTTCCATCTACTGTTCGATTTGAAAACATCCATTGCCTTATTAAGTATCCTAATTCTATTGATTATTAAAATAAATAATTTTTTCTTAACTTCAAAAGCCTGATCAACAATCTTTTCTACACTTTTCTTTTTCTTGTAAAAAGCAGCTTTTAGTTTACTTTTCTTATCATTTTTTAGCAAATTTAAAACTACCCTATTGCGAAACATTCGCCTACGAATGTCCCTAAAAACATTTACCCTTCTATTGCTAACCATTCTCTTCTCTCCTGGTCCAATGGAAACATTTTTTGTGGGCTTCTCTTTCCTTTTTAGATTTGTTGACTTTTTCTGTATATTCACATTAGCAATTTCATTTTTTTTCCTACGACATATGTTGCGAAGAAAATACTTAATTGGCTTACCAGAAGCTTTTCTGGTGTTTTTTGAAGTACTTGTTGAAGAGGATTCCATAAAGTCTGTTGTTGATGTTCTCCTTTTCCGTATGGTATTTTTGATATTTCTTTGCCTTGAAGGCATTTTTGCTTCCTTTTCAGAAGTTGATTTGAATCTGTTGTTCTGTTAAAAAAACACATGAAAGACCACTATTAGCAAACAACAAAGTAATGTTAAAAAGCAAACAATATAAACAATAAATTGCAACATATTTAAGTTTATACAATAGCAACTCATGGCTTTATTTTTAAAGGCCTTGCGCCACCAGTGCGTCACTTATTACCCATGTTTAAAGTGATGCATCAGCTGCACATGGCATTCATAAATAAGGGCCAAATACATATACCAATCAATTGCACCCAAAAATCGATTTTTCAATAACATGTAAGAAACACTGCGCAAAACCTAAGTACAACCACTCAATATCATCAAACAAAGTCAGGGTCTGATTTATAAAGGCCTTGCGCCACCAGTGCATCACTTATTACCCATGTTTAAAGTCATGCATCAGCTGCACATGGCATTCATAAATAAGGGCCAAATACATATACCAATCAATTGCACCCAAAAATCGATTTTTCAATAACATGTAAGAAACACTGCGCAAAACCTAAGTACAACCACTCAATATCATCAAACAAAGTCAGGGTCTGATTTATAAAGGCCTTGCGCCACCAGTGCATAACTTATTACCCATGTTTAAAGTCATGCATCGGCTGCACATGGCAATCATAAATAAGGGCCAAATACATATACCAATCAATTGCACCCAAAAATCGATTTTTGAATAACATGTAAGAAACACTGCGCAGAACCTATGTACAACCAATCAATATCATCAAACAAAGTCAGGGCCTTATTTATGAAAGCCTTGCGCCACCAGTGCGTCACTTATTACCCATGTTTAAAGTCATGCATCAGCTGCACATGGCAATCATAAATAAGGGCCAAATACATATACCAATCAATTGCACCCAAAAATCGATTTTTGAATAACATGTAAGAAACACTGCGCAGAACCTATGTACAACCAATCAATATCATCAAACAAAGTCAGGGCCTTATTTATGAAAGCCTTGCGCCACCAGTGCGTCACTTATTACCCATGTTTAAAGTCATGCATCAGCTGCACATGGCAATCATAAATAAGGGCCAAATAAAAATACCAATCAATTGCACCCAAAAATCGATTTTTGAATAACATGTAAGGAACACTGCACAGAACCTAAGTACAACCACTCAATATCATCAAACAAAGTCAGGGCCTTATTTATGAAAGCCTTGCGCCACCAGTGCATCACTTATTACCCATGTTTAAAGTCATGCATCAGCTGCACATGGCAATCATAAATAAGGGCCAAATAAAAATACCATTCATTTGCACCCAAAATCGATTTTTAAATAACATGTAAGAAACACTGCGCAGAACCTATGTACAACCAATCAATATCATCAAACAAAGTCAGGGCCTTATTTATGAAAGCCTAGCGCCACCAGTGCGTCACTTATTACCCATGTTTAAAGTCATGCATCAGCTGCACATGGCAATCATAAATAAGGGCCAAATACATATACCAATCAATTGCACCCAAAAATCGATTTTTCAATAACATGTAAGAAACACTGCGCAGAACCTATGTACAACCAATCAATATCATCAAACAAAGTCAGGGCCTTATTTATGAAAGCCTTGCGCCACCAGTGCATCACTTATTACCCATGTTTAAAGTCATGCATCAGCTGCACATGGCAATCATAAATAAGGGCCAAATACATATACCAATCAATTGCACCCAAAAATCGATTTTTCAATAACATGTAAGAAACACTGCGCAGAACCTATGTACAACCAATCAATATCATCAAACAAAGTCAGGGTCTGATTTATAAAGGCCTTGCGCCACCAGTGCATCACTTATTACCCATGTTTAAAGTCATGCATCAGCTGCACATGGCATTCATAAATAAGGGCCAAATACATATACCAATCAATTGCATCCAAAAATCGATTTTTGAATAACATGTAAGAAACACTGCGCAGAACCTAAGTACAACCACTCAATATCATCAAACAAAGTCAGGGTCTGATTTATAAAGGCCTTGCGCCACCAGTGCATCACTTATTACCCATGTTTAAAGTCATGCATCAGCTGCACATGGCATTCATAAATAAGGGCCAAATACATATACCAATCAATTGCATCCAAAAATCGATTTTTGAATAACATGTAAGAAACACTGCGCAGAACCTAAGTACAACCACTCAATATCATCAAACAAAGTCAGGGTCTGATTTATAAAGGCCTTGCGCCACCAGTGCATCACTTATTACCCATGTTTAAAGTCATGCATCAGCTGCACATGGCAATCATAAATAAGGGCCAAATACATATACCAATCAATTGCACCCAAAAATCGATTTTTGAATAACATGTAAGAAACACTGCACAGAACCTAAGTACAACCACTCAATATCATCAAACAAAGTCAGGGCCTCATTTATAAAGGCCTGGCGCCACCAGTGCATCACTTATTACCCATGTTTAAAGTGATGCATCAACTGCACATGGCAATCATAAAAAAGGCCAAATAAAAATACCATTCATTTGCACCCAAAATCGATTTTTAAATAACATGTAAGAAACACTGCGCAGGACTTATATACTAACATACAATTTCACTTCTAAAACAAAACTATCTGCTTCCAAATATTCTCCATAGAGCAAATAAATCTCTATCTAAATTAAATGAATCATTACTTACCTTTACAAATGCTTTTGGAGATTGAAAACAGTGTCAGACACACACACCAATTTTTCTTTAGCAGAGGAAAAGGTGTGCTCTCAATACACTGAAACCAAGACTGGCATAGAAAATCTCTATCTTTGTACACATATGCCTTAATTCAACCAATGAAAACTCTTCCCTCACTATTTTCAAACCAACACCCATCCCCCTCTCAAACCTTTCTATCTGTTACCATGGCAACTCCCTCCTAACTGAACTGTAAGGTTCAAAAGTTTATCTTACAATGTTGCAAATTAACTCAGCAAGGATGTTTGACCTGTCAATACAGCAGCCTATACAGGGTATTTTTGCTTTTGGTGACTTTTTTTAAACCATTCAAATTGCTTCTTTCACACAACATAACCATACACCCTAACTTTCAGTTTTCAACTATCTGAATCCACCAATCATTGCTTGTGATTCAAGAGCACAGAAACTCCACAATTATTTTTTTGTGAACTCCTACTGTTCCAACTGCCATTTCATTCCCACACTTCATCTGACTGGACCAGAACCTTCTCACATCATGTACTCTGTTTGGATTATTGGACATAGCTACATCCACTGGGCTCAAAGGTATGCAGCTAGCAGAAATTTTCATAACCTTGATTTATCAAATGTGGAAATCAAGTGGATTGGCCACAGAGGATTAAAATGTCACCAATTGATACCATTGGTGAAAACCTTTTTGCATCTGCCAGAACCTGACCTTATAATTGTGCACTGTGGTGGAAACGATCTAGGCACATTAACTGGGGTAGGTCTGGAAATGCTATTAAAGGACACCTTTCATCAATTGATGATACTTTTTCCCCACACTGCCTTGGTATATTCCAATATATGCCAAAGACAGAAATGGAACTGGTCCAACCAATTTGGTCCACAATTTGAGAAAGCACGGAAACATGTAAATAAATCTGTTTCTGCTTACATGAGAGACTATGGAATGGGTTCATTATACAATAATAACTTGCGTTACAACATGCAAGACATCTACAGAGGAGATGGAGTGCACTTCTCAGATGAGGGGAATAGAATATTCCTCCTGAATTTAAGAATGTGTATTGGAACCTACTTGTAGGTACCTAAATCAACCACAGAACCCAAAAGCTCTTTTCAGAGCTACCCTAACTCTGATCATTCAAAGCGTTTATTTTTTTCTAACTTTTTTCACTATTTTTCACCAAAGTACGCTTTCGGGTACGCTTAAAGGTGAGCGCACCAGGCGCTACCCCCGCGAAAAATTAAAGATTTTTTTTTTTTTTTACGTTTATGAGCCTCCTAAGGCCCCCTCAGAAAACCTAGAGGGTCAAGAAGTCTCTACAGTTCCCCCTTCTATCCATTCCGAACATTGTTTACCCTCCATCTTGTGTCTCGATTGTTCCGAAACACAAAATGGAGGACTCCCGTAACGCTGCCAGTGCGCGTAAAGGAGCGCGCACCGCTAAGCGCTCGTTAAAAAAAGGTGGGAAAGCAATTTACAAAAAAACCACTGGAGACACTTTCATCAAATATAGAATAGGCCCTACTACATAGCAGTCCCTACCATTTGCCCAAATTTGGTGAAATTCCATTGAGACATTTAGGCTACAGGCCTGTCTAAATATCCTGAGGTAAATTACATGACAAAAACACACTTTTAATGTTAGAATTTACAACCAATTAAAAAGTATCTCTCATTTTCTACGATTATTTCCTGACGTTTGATTGGTTAAGTACAAGAATATATATAAAAGAAGAGAGGGAAACACAGCCATTTTGACTACTGCTTCCAGAAGTACACTTGAAAACAAATTTCACTGACAACTTCAACTAATTTCTCTAAGGTAACTTCTAATTATGGAAGTATATTGTACACTTTAAGTTTATTTCTTAAAAAATATTCTGTTAGTGATATGCTATCCCTCTTTAATAGTTAGAGATAGAGATAGACTTCTCTGTAATAGTTATGGATTGAGTTAGGCTTCTCTGGTATACTAGCTCTACTAATATAGTTAATTTATATGCAATTTTCAGAAAGAAAATGGAAGGAGAAAATAAGGCAAATGATACTTCTATCAAAGTAAAGGTGGAAAAACCAGAAGATGAAAAAAAAGAAGTTGATTTCATGGATGACTCTTTGGATGAACAGTTTATAGAATGTTTGGAAGAAATTGAATCATGTACATATAATTATGAGGAAATTCCGGACAATATTATGTTAGAAATTTTATTAAATTATGAAAAAGAATCAGAGGAATAAATTTATCTTTAATAATTTCAATTGTTTCAGACAATATTCTTTTTTATATGTAATTCATAAAGTATTACCAAAAATGTTTAAAATATAAAGTGAGACTTATAGTATACTGTTCAACTATTTTTCTGTTACATAGTAAGTTTACTCATAGTTACTACCTTTCTCCCACTATATTATCTCATATGAATATTTTACACCTCATTTTCATAAGTGAGCAGGATAGACTACTCATGATCCCCTAGAAATTCTCAGGGAGTGCTTAAAAGATCTGTTTCTCCTTTCCAGACAGACTATGTTATGAATTCCATATACCACAAAAAATACAATAACAACATGCAAGATGTCTACAAAGAAGATGGTGAACATTAAATTTAAGTCTCTTCATTAGTACCTACATGTAGGTACTTACATAAAATAAAAAAATTTAAAAAAAAACAATTAATAAACATACAATTTTTTGAAGTGATTATTTTTCCATAGTACCCTCCTCGATACGCTCCCCGGTGCGCGCACCAGGCGCTTCCCCCGCGAAAATCGAAAAAAAAAAATTTTTTTTGAGGCCCCGCGGGGCCCTTTAATGGCCCCCATATCAAACCTAGGGGGTCAGGGGGGTCTACCCTGCCCCCTTATGGTCAATTCCACCCTTTGTTTTTGCCACCTCTTATGACTAGATTTTACCGATAGACAAGATGGTGGCCGCTCCGGACTGTTTAGAATGTTTACAGACAACTGAGAGCCAATCAGCTTTCTGCGCGCAAGTCGCGTGTCGCGCCTGGAGCGCACTCCGGTGCGCGCACCGGAGAGCGCCTATAGATATATATATTTTTTTGAACCTAAATTACTCAAAATCCACTGGAGCACATATCTTGAGACATAGCAAAGGCACATCGGGCTACCAGTCCCTACAATTTTGCCAAGTTTCGTGGAAATCCATTCAGCCGTAAAAGTGAAATCGACCGCCCTATGGAAATTAACATGGGGAAAACGCGTTTTGGGACCCCCCTTTTATCTCGGCCCCCGCTTAACGTATCCCCCCCAAACTTTCAGGGAAGGACCAGAACCCCGCGAGGCCATTTTCAGGAAATTTTCAGGCAGATTCGTCAACCGGCGCCAAAGTTATTCCAAATAGAATTTTGAGATTTAACATTGAAAAAAATCCTAACTATAACTACCTACTGGCGACCGCCAGTAGGTAATATATATATATATATATATATATATATATATATATATATATATATATATATATATATATATATATATATATATATATATATATATATATATATATATATATATATATATATATATATATATATATATATATATATATATATATATATATATATATATTCAATGAAAAAACCATAGGTTATACTCCATATATAGTTAGGAATTAGCATTTACAAAACCTTATTTTACTCGCATAAAACCATTGAAATTCCATATATAGTTAGATGCGCTAACTATATATCGCGCACCCGCAATCCACTGCTGATGATGTCACATATTACATCATTCATGACATGGTCAGTGACATCACTGATGACATCACTGATGACATCTCAAATGACATCTCAAATGACATCACTGATGACATCTCAAATGACATCACTGATGACATCACTGATGACATCTCATTTGACATGACTGATCACATCACTGATGATATCATTCATGTGATAATACGATGAACCTCTTCAGACTCTAATATAACCTTAGATACAATCAGTGTAAACAGACACTCACAGACTGCCACTCATCCATGGAGTTACTCAAACACCTAGTCAGTCATGCAAAGAATCAATCACACCTCCATTTCCTCAACTATACAGTTATACAAACTTTACTTATTCAAACATATACTAACACATATTTACTCTCTTATACAATCCCTGATACAAGTTCACAATGATCCATACAGCCACTCACACATTCACTGGCTCTTATGCACAGTTATTTATATATGTCAACTCTCACATGTACTGTGTTTTACATATGTACTTACTTTGACATGTAGCACTGAGATATCCATTCACTCACCAATACACTCATGCACACAGTCAACCGCCCATACAGCTGTTTACACATGCACTTTTGAACCCATACATCTAGTGTATCAACTGCTCACACATCTATGCACAGAGTCATACATCTCCCAGCCACCCACACACACACTCAGTCTCCCATACATATACTTGGGCAACCAATCAATAATCCATATAGTTACTCATATAGCTACTGATCAACACATGCAGCAGTTTACAGAACAACAGACATAATGATGCACTTATTAAGACAGTTTAGTCACTAACCCGTGCACTCAGTGAGACACATTTAATCACTCACTCATACAGTCAGTCATGCACCCACTAAATCCTTCATCCAGACACTTATACATCCACTCATTCTTCAATATGTAAGACATATTTTAACTTTACAGAAACATACAGTCACTGGATGTTTTCATCAGTGATGTCATTTGAGATGTCATCAGTGATGTCATCAGTGATGTCACTGACCATGTCATGAATGATGTAATATGTGACATCATCAGCAGTGGATTGCGGGTGCGCGATATATAGTTAGCGCATCTAACTATATATGGAATTTCAATGGTTTTATGCGAGTAAAATAAGGTTTTGTAAATGCTAATTCCTAACTATATATGGAGTATAACCTATGGTTTTTTCATTGAATTTCAATGGTTTTTTGAAAGCTAATATTTCTATCTGTAAAATGTATTTTTCTTTAAATCATAAAATATATTGTACATTTTTTTATACATTTTTTTTAAAAAAAAAATTGTTCCGCTCCTAGTCCGCGAACTGGTCAGCTTCCCGTTAGCTGAATTCAAAGCCGCGTCTTGGTGCGCGAGCCGGTAATCGCTCCTTAAGCGTGACTGTTACGTTATCATGATGTTTTGCGTTGTCGCGTAATACGTTATCCGACGCGCCAAGTTAGCGGACTCGAAAGCGGATTGGATAGCGGCGCAAAGCGCGAAACGTAAAGACAGCAGGTCATGTGACTCGATAATAACACTTTTCATTAGTTCATTTCACTTTTGGTTTCCTAATGATGTAATACTAGGTCATGTGATCTAAAATTAACACTTTTCATTGGTTTAGAACTTTGGCTTTTCCCAAATGATGAAAACCCCTCCTTCTTTCCTCACTCTGACTTTCATCTTGATGAGAGAAAGACCTTTGTACAATCCAGGGAAATGGATTCTGTTGTTGCTTCTGGTAGTGTTCCCCCACCACCACCTCCACCTCCTCATGGAAAGAAAGGACCACCAACTCAACCAATCTTTCAAGAAGAGGAAGAGCGGGAAGAGGAGGAAGAGTCTGAATATTTGCCTGAGGAGCCCAGGAGATACAACAGGAAGGAAAATTTCATTTGGCAATTTTTCAAATTTCCACCAGGGCAAAAGAAAGTGAACGCCAGGTATGTCTTTTGCCGAATCTGTGATGAACGTCTTTCTAGAGGCACGGATAAAAAATATAGTTATGGGAATTTCACTATGCACAGACACATGAGCAGGTGGCACCCAAATAACTACAGTGCAGCTCAGCTTCGAGACGAACAACAGAATTCACCAGCAATAGCCAGAAGATCGGTTGTGCCAGAAGTTACGGGACCTGAAGCAAGGGAGCTGATCCCAAATATTCAAATGGACATGGGGGAAGTCAAACAAGTTTGTGTGAGGTGCAATCAAACATTATGCTACCGCGAAAGTAGTATAACTCTTATCATTAGAGCCATCAAAAATCATGTATGTCCAAAACGCCCCCAAAAATAAATTCTTCTTTTTTTTGTTGCTCCTGTTGAGCCCTCTTCGATGAATCGATTTTGTTTCCCCCCCTCCCCCCAAAAAATAAAAAAAAATACAAAATGTTCAGAAAAAAACAAAAAAATATAAAAAATGTTCAGAAAACTAATAAAAAAATTTAAAACAACAAAAACAAAAAAAAAGTTCTTTTCAGAACTACCTCCCCATTATTAAAAAAAATTGGTAGAATTCTTTGAACTCTGCCAAGCTCTATTTCTATTAGTTCGCTCCCAGTTCGCACTCCGGTACGCGAACTTTGAGCGCACCCAAAATTTTTTTTTTAAAAAAAGGAACAGTAAGTATAAGGAAAGAAAACAGACAGCTATGTTACTATAAAGATAGCTATAGGGAGTAAAGAAAAGATACTGTGACCCGCAATTCACTTCTGATCATGTCATATATTACACTATTTTTCACATAGTCAGTGACATCATCAGCAGTGGATTGCGAGTAACAGTTTTTTTTGTTTACGTCCTATAGCTGTCTTTTTTGTAACATAACTGTCTGTTTCCTATCCTTAAACTTACTGTTCGTTTTTTTAACGAGATAACAGATATGCCCAATTATTACATCATTCATAACATAGTCAGTGACATCATCAGCAGTGGAATGCAGGTTAAAAAAGTAGAAAACATTTACCTTATAATTCTTGTTAATTTTTAAAGAAAATTTTTCATACATTCAATCTGTAAAAGAGAGAACAAACATTTCCAACAATATTAAAACATGTATTTAAAAATTAGAAAAAAGAAGGGAAAAGGTTCAAGAAGAAACACTTTTTAAACAACGTTGACACTTATAGAAACCTCTACTTCTCTACGACCCCTACACAATCCTAAATATATTTATTTTCAACAAACAGTATCTTCATGCTGATGAAATGAGGCCTATTTTGAAATATGATGCTTCTTTTGCATTGCTTATGTCTCACAATAGTGATGCCATAACAGCGCAAAAGAGATGTGAAACCATCATAAAATTGTGTCTAACATTTAAAATGATTATTTTAGGATGCAAATAAGATGTGTGCTTTCAAGAGCTTTCTTTGAGGTGAGGCCTCTTTTCTTTTTTTAAAAAAAAACAGTACCCAGAAGTACAGCACTGTAAGCATTAAAATTGAAACTTACAGAAGACTCAGCTTACCCATATGTACCTCACATTTCTAAATGTATATCATAAGTACAAAAACCATAACATTAATTATACATGTTAAATGGTTTATTTTTGCTGTTCTCAGAATGTATCAAATTTCACTTAAATCAGTGACTTGAAGGTATTCATCATGTAACAGCGGGGAAAAAAAAACACAATCAAAATGACTGTGTTTAAAAAACCCATACAACCTAAGAAATCTGATTTCAAAACTCCTTAAAATTGACTTACTTTCAATGACGTCGAATGATCTCCTATAAACAGCATCCACTCTGTTGTGCTATAAATATTTTCAGCCCGCCACTTTCTGAAAGAAAACCTCCATCGATACGTAAAATATGTTACATAGAAAAAAAAACTTCTCTCATTCTATCACATGTTTCCACTAGGCCAAATCATGTTGCCGCGATTCGCAAGTCTTATATTTCTTCCAATCAAATCCCGACATTTTCTATTTTCGCAACTTTCAAAAATAAAATATTTGAGATTATTTTCACAATCCTGGACTACTAATATCTTACTCTTCTTTGTCACTCATGTTCTCCTTTTTCTATGACACTGATACTGCTTACTATGAAGCAGACCTACTTGCATCAGGTTTATATAGTTGGATTTTTAATCTAGACAGCATTGCAGACTTACATTCCCTCTACTTAAAATGTTGGTTTTAAAAACACCAGGTAAGAATTTTTAAGGTCAAACGGCAATTTTTTTTTGAAAGTTACAACGGAATCATTACAGAATGACCAGCCGTTTCCAGACTTTAAGTAAGCTGTATAATGTCCTGATGTTGTTGATGGACCTTCATGATAGATAATTGCTACAGTTACAAAAGTCCTCCCTGATATTGACAGCTGAGAAGCCACAAATTTTTTTATTAAAGTTGACAATTTTGATCCATCAGGCCTACATCGTTGGATCATTAAAATGACATACTGGCTATATCTACGTATAAATAATGTTGACATCATATCACATTTACATTGGCTACACTCCATGTTGTGATCCGCTGCATTTACTAGCTTATTAAAGGACACTGATTTACTGTCTGGCAAAGTTAAATATATAAATCTTTCTGAGTCTACACTAGTAGTACTTGATACCATACAGTTCTCGCAGTCATGCTGCCATTGATAAGAAAGCCCAAACAGGTGATCTACATCTACACCCTCATCTTGCAATACATCAAGCATATACATTAAAAACTCCTGACAATCTTGCTGATTATTTTCAGAGAAGTCTGTTTGACCTGAACATTCATCTAACAGATAACGAACTTCAGACACACTTTCTACTTTTGTTCGATCAGTGCTACATTTCTCTAACACAGAATTCAACAAGCAGCATAAACTTTGCTCCGAATTGAACACAATCTGTTCTTTTAAACTCTCTAGTGAAAAGAGAACATTACCCACTACATTTGCATAGCAGTTGACACCAGAACTGTTTTCAAATTGAAAACCGACAACATCTTCAACAGAATCCACTTTCTTTCTGCTAACAACTTTCGGTTCATTGACTTTTAGTCTTTTTGCAACAACCTCCCTACTATTACTGATATTTCTACGTTTCTGGCCTACCACACGTTTCTCAAACAAAGGATATTGAGGCAAATGTGGCGCATACTCTCTTCTTAACCTATTGTATTCCTTAACACAATCTAGATCCGCACAAATGTTTGTGACATCACAGTCAATCAAGTACAATCCCGATAAAGTTCTAACTCGTGACAATGCCACATATGCCATACCCTCCTTGAACACAGAACTGCCAATATTCACCAATGCACAGTCTACAATTAAACCTTGCGATTTATGGATTGTCACCGCATATGCCAAGCAAACAGGAAACTGTTTACGGCGAACATATAAGTCTTTAACAAGCAAAAACCTAGCAGAACAACGACCAATTTGCTGTACTTCCTCAATGCCATCAAATTTAATTCTTAAAAATTCGATTCCATCTCTATTTTTGTATTTCTCCAAATCAACAACATTACCCATTGATCCATTTACTAGACCTCTTTCTACATGTAAATTCCTTCTCAAAATGATTCGGCAATTTAAACACACATTCAAAGTCTTTTCAAAACCCGTTGTTTTAGATATAGTCTTCTCTAATGAATCCAATTTTGATTTCAAATTGTCTGACAAAATAATTGTTGATCCCATGTGCTCTAATTTGTCGATAGCTTCAA
Source organism: Lissotriton vulgaris (assembly GCF_964263255.1). NCBI lineage: Eukaryota > Metazoa > Chordata > Amphibia > Caudata > Salamandridae > Lissotriton > Lissotriton vulgaris. The sequence continues at coordinate 1,542,553,276 of NC_141695.1, read as the reverse complement.
GTTTCACAATCTCTTGCTTTTCTAAATTCAACATTTTATTGTTGAAGATGGCACATTCTGCAAGAGTTGGCATGAGACATATCCCGGACTTCTTCTCAGTAATTTTCTGAAAAATATTCTCAGGCACAATCTCTTGTTTGGGATATAAATTTGACAGTAATCGTGCATTTAAAGCTTCTCTCCCATGCTCGGTCACTTTTCCAATTCTAATATCTTGTAGAATATTCTTGTAATCTTCATCCTTTGCCTGACGCATATTTTCATGCAGTTCTGCATAATTGAAGTTTAACCATATATTGACGTTGCCAATGCTCCCTAGGCACTTCCTGGTATCTTCATGTGTGAGTATTTTGAACACAGGTTGACCTTTTACTGGTGTCAGCTGCAGAAGATCTCCGAAAACAATGATGTGTTTGCCACCAAATAACACATCATATTCAGTTTTAAGTGCTTCTTGCATTCTCAAATGCACAAAGGCAAGTATGACATTGGAAACCATGCTTACTTCGTCAATGATAAGTAGTTTCATTTTCCTCAAGACTCTTGAAACTTCACAGCAAGCATCTCCAGATAACTTGTTGTATTGTAATTTGTTGTCATGCTCCACCGGCAGCATCAGTAGACGATGCAAAGTAATACCTTTAATGTTATGTGCTGCCAGTCCAGTAGGAGCGGTGACAACACAAGACAGCGATGACTTAGTCCTTTCCTGCAAATAACAAGAAATTGCTTTAATGAGGAAACTCTTTCCAGTTCCCGCTTCTCCACTCACGTACAGTCGGACAGGCTTCAACGACGTACATGAGCACTCTTTCTTCTCATGACTTAATCCGTGCTCAATTTCCTTGGTAACTTCATCATATATTTTCCTCTGCTCAACGTTGAGTTGTTTTTCCAAGTCTTCTAAGTTAACTGAATCCTCCTGAGCATGTGCCATGGCTCTTTCCACTTCATTCATAGCAGTGGCAGCTTCATTTTCGATAATAGGTCCTCCAAGTGGATCTTGACTCAATGAAACAGAACTCTGACTGTCCTGAGAACTGTCTCTGGCAATCTCGGCTGCAATCGTTGCTTCCTGCTCAATTTCCAAAGTTAGCATTTCTTGATATTTAGGAAAAGCAGGACATTCTATGGACTCCTTGGCTGCATTAAAAGAGTCTTCGTAACAGAGGAAATCTGCAAGCAGTTCCTCTTCTGCACGCCAAGGCTTGAAAAGTTGCAAAAGTGCTAAATAGAAAAACTCCTTTCTTTCTGGAGATTCACCACTCAATTTTCGATGGTTTACTAATTGGCATTTTCTTTGCTTGACCAGGCATCCCTCACTTCCAATTACAGCATACACTCCTTTCTCAATATCTTCTTTGATGTTCCTCTTGAATATATAATTTTGGAGAACCTCATATAGACAAACATTCTCAAGGTGACTGCTTCGATTTGGATAATATGTATCCAACATGTTGGTCTTCAAAATGTCGGTACTGTTTGGCTCCTTTTCCGCCAAATACTCAATTTCCCGGACAGGTTTTAGAACTCGATTTCGCGTTGCAGCAAGACCAAGACTCGCCCAAACGATACTCCTAGATTTGGCATAGAGACTTGCTGAAGACAATCGATCTGAACATTCGTAAGCTCCGATTTCTCGATGCGACAACATCTTCAGACTGAAACTATACTTCTTGCTGAGGCTCTTTTCATGGGATATGTCCTCCCACATATCCTTCAGTTCTGTCTTTTCTTTTTTGGTGATGTAAGATGTCACATACCGAGCCACAGCCATGCAGTTGTCACCCACAAACTGTATATCCATGTTAGCATTCCACATGGACAAAATCACTGGGTTGTAGTCATTGATGTACTTGGACTCTTCGTTCCTTTTCAAATTGTATATATTTTTGGGTGATTTCCTCGTCACATTATGTCGTAGTGAAGACATCAAACTGTTCACTTTTCCTTTAGAAATCACCGGCCGTGGAAAGTTGAAACGACATTTGGTGTAGAACTTGTCCTTGTTTCTGAATTTACGACGACAGTACTTTCCACAACGATGGCTTTGGAAACGTAGAACTTGTTCTCTTAGGCTTTTCTTCTCCGTTGCATTTGGAACAGCACACGTAGAATACTGTTCTATGAAATTCATCACTAAGTCATCGGGATCTGTTCCAAATTTAGGAGCATCCTTGATCCACAACAACATATGTATATGAGGAGCACCTCTTGCTTGGTACTCCTTTCTCCAAAAGAAATCCAACACCTCTCCAAGAGGTGGATTCTTCTTATTTGTGATGAAAGACATCATAGCTTCAAATTTATGATTGAAGTACCTGCATACATTCACAGGATCCAAAGAACACAGTTCTCCAGGTGTCTTGAATTCAATGTTTTCAATATTTCCATTTGCTTCTCGTAGAAATTCAAGTAAGTCTTCCCAGCCATACTCGGCACAGCTCAGAGTGAGGAACCATGTCGGAGTTCCTAAGTTCCTCAGCATACATTTTAAATCACCATGACGACGATACCAATACTCATTAGTACCACGCTGACACGCCATGAGATTAATTAAGTGAGAATCCAAAATACTATCTTGGACATTAACTTTATGCATAAAGTCTCTTGCCGAGATATTTCGCATCTGTATACCACTTTTCAAGATGTGGTTCACTGCATATGACAGTCCAGACAGATCGCTTTCAAACAGGAGATGAAACAAATAGGGAATGCATTGACGAAACCTAGGATCTTCTCCATACAATCGTAAAGTCCGGTATTCAGACGCAGGAATTTGATGAGATCGCTCATCATATCTTCCTCCTCGACCTGTGGGAAATAGCTGTGGGAAACACCGAGCTTCCAAACTTTCCTCCCAAACACTAATGGGACTCCCTTTGGCTTGTTTCATTTGAAACAACTCAATAGCATTCCCCATGACTTCCTTGGAATGCAATGGATGAACACTATAATGTTCATATATTTCTTCACTTTTAGAGGCCTCTACTTTCTCAATTTGCCCAGCACACAAATCGCTATCCTCTTCATCACTTACTTCCTCTTCTGCAACATACACATTCTTATAATACTTATTATTTTTCTTCAAATACACTGTTGCCTTTTTGACTTTCCTAACATCCACTAAATCTTGCCATATTTTCTTATTCTTTGTCGGAACCCCATTAACCAAGATAACCAGAGGTTCCTCTTCCACTTCTTCTACTCCAATTGTGTTAATGTTTTTATTCAAATCTAAAGGCAAATAAACAACTCTTCCCTTTAATCCTCTCTGTAAATCTGCTGGAGGCAACTTCCCTGTCTTTGGCTCCATTCTTACAATAGCCTGAAAGGGATGAATACTTTGAATCAAAATAGATTCATAAGTATTTAAATCCTTCAATTCAGAAGGAATCTCAACCAATTCAAGATTATTATGAACTGCCCTAGCAGGCATCTGGTTTTGGTTTAATTTATTACAACAATAAGTACACACACGTTAATCCGATCCCAAATCAAAATCATTTTCTACCATCAAGTATGTGGCAAAATCCTTCCATTCACTATTATTTTCCCTTTCACTTTTTGCATATAAATCCACTACCTTAGTCTGATTCTTATAATAAGTACGTCGACAACAAACACAAGTGAAATTAGGCCTCTCACTTGATTTCATCTGAAACGTGGCAATTTCCTTCTGAAAATTATCTGTACTGTAAACCTGTACATTATCTTCCACATTACTCTCTACTTCAGGGTCAATTTGAACATTCTCATCTTTACTACTAAAGTAACAAAACTCAATTTCTTCACAAATATTCTTCACATCTATTTCAGAACCATGCAAAAGAGCAGCACATAATTGTTTAAGCATAATTGCTGGACTCTTTGCATAATACAACATTCTCACTAATTTTCTCACTTTATTATGATGCACTGCTAGCATCCTGAAATGATGAAAAACACTCTGGCATACTCTCCTGGAAAGACAAGCCAGTGAATGACCACGCAAACCTGTTATTTGTCTCACTCTGCAAGGATCTAAATCTTGCAACAACTTAATTTTCTGCTTCAAACTTTTCTTATTAAATGTCCGTATAAAATCACAAAGCAAATTGATGGAAACCTGTCGCACACTGCAAATAGAACTACACTTCCAAATGTACACAGGAGCCTTAGGACGTCTTCCTAAAACCTCATCACTTAGCGCCTCTTCTGTCTCTGTTGTCACAAGTTTTTCTTTTTCAACTGGACAACCATCCTTCACTTCATAAGCTCGACCACTGATGTCAACTGCATGCACCAAATCATTATCCTGAAAATAACTCTCCTCATTAAAAAATGCCTCAGAACTTGAACTATGCATCCATTCTCCGGAAAAAACTTCACAAAAGTTGCTACGATTTACTACTCTCTTCCATCTACTGTTTGTTTTAAAATCAGAAATTACCTTGCTTAGTTTCCTAATTCTATTGATTACCAAAATAAACAACTTTCGCTTAATTTCAAAAGCATGATCAATAATTTTCTCGACATTTTTCTTCTTCTTATAAAATGCCGCTTTCTGTTTGCATTTCTTAATATTTCTTAATAAATTAACTATTATCCGATTACGGAACATTCGTTGTCGAATGTCCCTAAACTGTTCTTTCCTTCTACTATCATGCACAGAGTTATCTCTTCCTCTACCAGTAACATTTTTCATGGGTCTTTTCTTTCCATTTAAATTACTCTTCTTTTTCTGAACTGAAACATTTGGGCGAGAAATACTTTTTTTACTACAAATATTTTTTAAGAAAGACTTTGTGCTCTTACCCGGAGCTTTCTTGGTGTTTTGATAAGTATTTAGGGAAGAGGACTGCTGCAATAAAACATCACCGTGCTGTCTTTGACGTTTTCGAGCCTTTATAATTCTATTTTTGGTAGGCATTTTCCAAACTATGAAAGAATCTGCAGTTGAATCTGTTGAAAAATATAATAAAAAATGTTAATAACCACTATTACCAAACAGTAAATGAATAACAGTCATCAAAAACTTAATGCCCTTCTTATTATTTAACATAGCAAATCAAGGCATATGACTGAGTATGATGTTATTTTTCTTTTTTAAATGGAAAGCGTTCTTCATGGTGCAAGTTTCTTGTAAATACGCTCCCACCTGCGAAAAGGAACTTAGCAATGCAAAGCTGCTTGAGTCCCCAGAGTCTGTCAACATTCTAAACAGTCCGGAGCGGCCGCCATCTTATCTCTCGGTAGGATCGAGAGAGAAGAAAAGGTGAAAAACGAAGGGGAAATTTAATAAAATGGGGCAAAGTATACCCCAGTTGACCCCCTAGGAATGTTGTTGGAATTTTTAAAAGGGTCCCCTGAGGAAAATAAAAAAATATATATTTTTCACGATAGAACCGCTTCCCAAACACCGAACTGGTCCGCAAACTGCACGAGAATACGCCATTTTGTGCGTCGTTTTAATTAAATTACTAGGAATAAGGAGGTGCGGGAGACGTATCCTATTTCCTTATATTTTCTGAAAGTGGCTGAGGAGTCTCATATATGTTGATACATGTGTTCCAGCGGCTGTGCATGAGCTTTTTTTAAATTTTTGCTGCGTGACGTCTGTTAACGTTCGATTCGAAGGAAATCAGGAAGTGTTGACCACCAATTTCTCAGTGCGATAAAATCTTTTGAGATATATTATCAAGCCTGTGCGCTAAAATTATCGCCGATAAAGCGGCGACAATGGGCTTGATAATATGCTCTGTGAAATTCCAATCGAAGCCCATTTTAGATGTCTTCACATCTAGCATGTACTTCGATTGGAAATCCATAGAGCATATTATCAAGCCCATTATCGCCGCTTTATCGGTCGTTTTCGGCCGATAAAGCGGCGATAATTGAAGCGCACAGGCTTGATAAAATACCACATTGTTATAAATGAATCCTTATTGAGACACAATGTCTGCGCCAACTTGCCTTTTTTACAATGCCACAATTTTGTCGTGCACGGCAGCCATTTTACATGCCAGGCTGGTCTCAGCCTATCACCTAGCCCTGCGAATGTAGGGAAATATTATCAAACCTGTACACTAAAATTATCGTCGCATTATTGGCCGAAAACGGCTGATAAAGCGGCGATAATGGGCTCCATAATATGCTCTGTGGAAATCCAATCGAAGCCCATGTTGGATAACATGGCTAAAAACTACTCAACACCATTGTTTGGACATTATTAACATGGCTATGTAACTCCCATAATCAAAATTTAAATTTGCCAAGCACACTTGTGTTACTGCATGCCAGAATGCTACACCGAATATGCAATTACAATTTCGCAAAGTAACAAAATCTATTTCTATATCACTACAGACAAAGCCACAATTTAAAAACACAGCTTTCTTCATCATTTTCTCCTTAGCGATAAAAAGCGGTAGCAATGCATGAATATCACGCTGAAAAGTCAGCGATATTCATGCATTATCCTGCAAATGCTCTTAGCCATGTTATCCACCTCCCATTGGATAACATGGCTAAGAACTGCTCGCAAATGCGAAAAAAAACGGTCGCAATGCATGAATAACGCTGAAAAGTCAACGATATTCATGCATTATTCAGCAAATGCTCTTAGCCATGTTATCCACCACCCATTGAATAACATGACTAAATACTGCTCAGAGCCCCATGAGGAACGCTTTCCATTTAAAAGAGAAAACATATCATCATAGAAAAGAATCGTTTTTAAACACAGCATATAAATCAATTGTATACCTGCATTCAAGAGGAAATGACTGAAAATGTCCTTGAGACACACAAAAGCGTTTTCTGGAATACCCTAGCACCATTTTTCCGACATTATTAACATGGCTATGTAACTCCCATAATCAAAATCTAAATTTGCCAAGCGCAGGTGAGAACGTATTTACAAGACACTTGCCCCATGAGGAATGCTTTCCATTTAAAAATGAAAAAATAACATCAAAGACACTCAAATGCCTTATAAATATGACCCAAAACAACCTATGAAACTCTAACAGTACATATCCCAAATTTAATTGTTTTCAAAATGGTTTTTAAAAACAACATATCTGTTTCAGCTTACATAAAAGACCATGGAATGCGCTTCATATACAACAATACCTTGAGTTACTACATGCCAGAATCCTACACCGAATATGCAAATACAATTTCTCAAAGTAACAAAATCTATTTCTATATCACTATAGACAAAGCCACAGTTTTAAAAACACAGCTTTCTTCATCATTTTCTCCTTAAATCATTCTATTCTATATCTAAAATAAATAAATCTTTTCTCACCTTAGCAAATACTTTTTGAGTTTTGAAAACAGTCTCAGAAATACACCAAATTGTCTTCAGCAGAAGAAAAAGGATGCACTCCAGAGGCTGCAGCTATTGAAAGCACAGAAATACAGATATTCATTTCACATATCTCTCATATTAGCCAATCATAACTCTTCCCTCACTTTTTTCAAATCAAAACCCTTCCCCCCCTCTGCCCTCTCTGCCTTTTTTTTGCTTAGCAACCACCTCCTGAAAGACCTCTCATGTTTGCAAGTTCACACAACAATGTTTTAATTGAACTCTGAACTCTCAGTGCACCTGCGTATCCAGTGCAATCTTTCATTAAAAGTTTCTTCCTTGACCATTGAAATTACATGTTTCAAGAACACATCCATGCACCCTAACTTTCTGTTTTCAAAAATGGAAATGCGCCAATCACTGCTAATGAATAATTAGCATTGGAAATCCACAGTTTTTTTTCTTTACAAACTCCTACTGTTTCAACTGCCCTTTCATTACCACACTTCATCTGACTGCAGCACAACCTTCTCCCACCATGTTTAACGTCTGGATTGTTGGACATAGTTACATCCACTGGGCTCAAAGGTATGCTGACAACAGAAATTTACACAACCTCAATTTACAGGATGTGGAAATTAAATGGTTGGGCCAAAGAGGATTAAAATGTCACCAATTGATACCATTGGTGAAAACCTTTATGCATTTGCCAAAACCTGACCTCTTAATAGTGCACTGTGGAGGAAATGATTTAGGCACTATGACTGGGGTTGGTCTGGAAATGCTTTTAAAGGACACCTTTGAGCAATTAATGGCACTTTTTCCTCAAACTGCCTTGGTATATTCCAATATATGCCAAAGACAGAAATGGAGGTGGTCCAACCAATTTGGTCCACAAATTGAGAAAGCGAGGAAGCATGTAAACAAATCTGTTTCAGCTTTCATGAGAGACCATGGAATGGGCTCCCTGTACAATAATAACTTGCGTTACTACATGCAAGATATCTACAGAGGAGATGGAGTTCACTTCTCAGATGAGGGCAACAGAATTTTCATTCTGAATTTAAGACTGTGCATTGGTACCTACTTATAAGTACCTAAATGGAACATAAACCCAAAAGCTCTTCTCAGAGCTACCCTTCATCTGATCACTCACAATTAATACTTTTCTCTAACTTATTTCTGTAATTTTCAACAAACTACGCTCAAAGAGCGCTACCCGGTACGCGAACTGGAAGCTAACCGCCCAAAATTATTTTAAAAATGTTTTTTCTCCGCACATATGGTCCTCCTCAGCCACCCTCAGAAAACCTGGGGGGTCAAAATACTTGTACCGTGTCCCCTTCTACCCTTTCTGAACATTATTTAACCTCCATTTTATATGTTAATTCGACCGAAACACAAAATGGTGGACTCCCGTTACGCTTCTAGTTCGCGGACTAAACTGCTTCCCGGGAAGCGGCCCAAAGAAAAGGTGGGAAAGTAATTCAAAGAAAAAGGACTGGAGACACTCTCACCAAATATAGATTAACTCATACTACATAACAATCCCTTTCATTTTCACAAATTTGATTGAAATTCCATTTAGCCATTAAGCCTGTAGACCTCTCTAAATACCTTGAGGTAAATTACTTCACAAAACACATCTGAAGTGTTGGAATTGACAACCAATAAAAATCTTACTTTCATTTTCTACTTTTATTACCTGATATTTGATTGGTTATATACCTGAATATATATAAAGGAAGAGAAGAAAACACAGCCATTTTGACTGCTACTTCTTGTTGTACATCACATTTCAATACTTACCTAAGACTTCAACTTGTTTCTGAAGGTAAGTTGTTATTTTTAAAAATGAAGTATATTGTACACTATAACTTGATATGGTAGACTTTTTCTGATACATATACACTATCGCTCTGTAGTAGTTATGGATTTAGATAGACTTCTCTGTTATAGTTAGGAATGGAGTTAGGCTTCTCTTCGTTAAATTACATACACTTTTTTATAGTTATATTTCCACTCTGATACTATACACTGCCAAAAGAAAAATTCACTGATAAAAACTACCTATCTAAATTTAATCCCAACAGTGCCCAATCTCTACTAATATATATTTTTTTATTCAAAATTTCAGGCAAAATGGAAGGCGAACAACAAGTTTCATTTTCAATTGAACTGAAGGAGAGCAGCCAAGACAAAATTGATGACTTTATGGATGACAGTAGAGACCACGAACTTCTACAATGTGTTGAAGCAGTGGACAACCTGCTTCAAAATGAAAAACAATTACACCCTATAATAAATTATGACATTTCTGACAATGAAATGTTAGAAAATGTAATAAAGTATGAAACACAATCATAATAAAAAAATAAAATAAATAAAGAAAACAAAAAAAAACCAACAAAAACAACAAATAATTAACATACAGTATTAAAAAAATCTATCATTCTTTTATCCTTATAGTACGCTGCCCAGAGCGCTACCCGGTTCGCGTACTAGGAGCTCACCACGCATAAATAATTTTTTTTTTTTTTTTCCCCCCCTGCAGAAACCTTTTACAACCTCCACATAAAACCTAGGGGGTCAGGGAGGATCTACTAGGCCCCCTTATCGAAATTTCCCCCTTTGTTTTGGCCTCCTCTTATCTCTCGATCCTACTGAGAGACAAGATGGCGGCCGCACCGGACTGTTTAGAATGTTGACAGACACCGGAGAGCCCATCAGCTTCGCTTCGCATAGTTCCGATAAGCGAAAAGTACGCGAACCGGAGCGCTACCCGGAGCGCTGTTACAGATATATATCTTGATTTAAACGTTAATTTCTCAAAATCCACTGAAGCACATATATTGAGACCTAGCAAAGGCACATCGGGCTAACAGTCCCTACAATTTTGCCAAGTTTCGTGCAAATCCATTCAGCCGTTCGAGCTAAAAGTGAGGCCAACCGCCCTATGGAAATTAACATGGGAAAAACGCGTTTTGGGACCCCCCTTTTTTCTCAGCCCCCCCTTGACGAAACCCCCCCAAATTTATAGGAGCTGCTCAGAAACAAAATGTGCCATTTTCCTGAAAATTTCAGCCGATTCCGTCCACAAACGCCAAAGTTATTAGACATAGAATTTTCAGAAATCCCATAGAGAAAAAATCCTAACTATATATACCTACTGGCGACCGCCAGTAGGTAATATATATATATATATATTCACAGAAAAAACCATAGGTTATAGACCATATATAGTTAGGAATTTGCATTTACAAAACCTTGAAAATTCACTGAAAAAACCATAGGTTATAGACCATATATAGTTAGGGATTAGCATTTAAAAAACCTTATTTTATTTGCACAAAACCATTGAAATTCCATATATAGTTAGTTGCACTAACTATATATCGCGGACCCGCAATCCACTGCTAATGATGTCACATATTACATCATTCATGACATGGTCAGTGACATCACTGATGACATCACTGATGACATCTCAAATGACATCACTGATGACATCACTGATGACATCTCATTTGACATTACTGATCACATCACTGATGACATCATTCATGTGATTATACGATGAACCTCTTCAGACTCTGATATAACCTTAGATACACTCAGTGTAAACAGACACTCACAGACTGTCACTCATCCATGGAGTTACTCACACACCTAGTCAGTCATGCAAAGAATCAATCACACCTCCATTTCCTAAACTATACAGTTATACACACCTTACTTATTCGAACATATACTAACACATATTTACTCTTTTATACAATCTCTGATACAAGTTCACAATGATCCATACAGCCACTCACACATTCACTGGCTCTTATGCACAGTAATTTATATATGTGAACTCTCACATGTACTGTGTTTTACATATGTACTTACTTTGACATGTAGCACTGAGATATCCATTCACTCACCAATACTCTCGTACACAGTCAACCACCCATACAGCTGTTTCCACATGCAGTTTTGAACCCATAGATCTAGTGAATCAACTGTTCACACATGTATGCACAGAGTCACACACCTCCCAGCCACCCCCACACACACACACTCACTCTCCCATACAAATACTTGGACAACCAATCAATAACCCATACAGTTACTCATATAGCTACTGATCAACACATGCAGCAGTTCATAGAACAACAGATATAATGATGCACAAATTAAGACAGTTTAGTCACTAACCCATGCACTCAGTGAGACACATTTAATCACTCTCTCATACAGTCAGTCATGCACCTACTAAATCCTTCATCCAGACACTTATACATCCACTCATTCTTCAATATGTAAGACATATTTTAACTTTACAGAAACAGACAGTCACTGGATGATGTCATCAGTGATGTCATCAGTGATGTCATTTGAGATGTCATCAGTGATGTCATCAGTGATGTCACTGACCATGTCATTAATGATGTAATATGTGACATCATTAGCAGTGGATTGCGGGTCCGCGATATATAGTTAGTGCAACTAACTATATATGGAATTTCAATGGTTTTGTGCAAATAAAATAAGGTTTTTTAAATGCTAATCCCTAACTATATATGGTCTATAACCTATGGCTTTTTCAGTGAATTTTCAAGGTTTTGTAAATGCAAATTCCTAACTATATATGGTCTATAACCTATGGTTTTTTCTGTGAATTTCATTGGTTTTTTAAAAGCTAATATCTATAGCTGTAAAATATATTCTTTATTAAGTGACGTATCACGTAGCCCGTGAGACGCCTCATGATGCATCGCATAACCGTGACGTATCGTCTCTGCAGCGCAAACCAAACCCAAAACGTAAGCGCGCCAGAACACGCTTAAAGATATATATATATTTTTTTAACCTTAATTAGACAAAATCCACACGTGCACATATCACAAACGTTCAAAAAACACAATATGTCGGACTCCCGTTACGCTGCCGGTTAGCTGCCCGGTTAACGTACCAGGAAGCACCTTTACCGCGAAAAATCGCAAATTTTTTTTTTCACCCCCCAGGGAACTTTAATAGCCCCCTCATCAATCCTAGGGGTTCAGGAGGGGTCTGCCTTACCCCTTTCATTCATTTACACCTTTTTTTTTTCCACCTCTTGTCTCTCGATCCCACAGAGAGACAAGATGGCGGCCGCTCCAGACTGTTTACAATGATAACAGCCAATCAGCTTCTCCTCAGACTCCCGTTACACTGCCGATTAGCTTCCCGGTAGCTGCCCGGTTAGCTGCCCATTTCGCGTACCAAGACGCGTCTCTACGGCGAAAAAATCGGATTTTTTTGTTTGTTTTTTTTTGGCCCCACGTGGCTTTATAATATCCCCCTCATCAATCCTAGGGGGTTTAGAAGGGGTCTACCTTGCCCTCTTTCCTTCATTTCCCCCTTTGTTTTGGCCTCCTCTTGTCTCTCGATCCTACCGAGAGACAAGATGGCGGCCGCTCCGGACTGTTTACAATATTGACAGCCAATCAGCTACTCCTCAGACTCCCGTTACACTGCCGGTTAGCTTCCCGGTTAGCTGCCCGGTTAGCTGCCCGGTTCGCGTACCAAGACGCGTCTCTACGGCGAAAAAATCTGATTTTTTTTTTTTTTTGGGTTACACTGCCGGTTAGCTTCCCGGTTAGCTGCCCGGTTAGCTGCCCGGTTCGCGTACCAAGACGCGTCTCTACGGCGAAAAAATCTGAATTTTTTTTTTTTTTTTTTGGGTTACACTGACGGTTAGCTTCCCGGTTAGCTGCCCGGTTAGCTGCCCGGTTCGCGAACCAAGACGCGTCTCTACGGCGAAAAAATCGGATTTTTTTTTTTTTTTTTTGGGCCCGGCGTGGCTCTATAATATCCCCCTCATCAATCCTAGGGGGTCAGAAGGGGTCTACCTTGCCCCCTTTCCTTCATTTCCCCCTTGTTTTGGCCTCCTCTTGTCTCTCGATCCTACCGAGAGACAAGATGGCGGCCGCACCGGACTGTTCAGAATGTTGACAGACACCGGAGAGCCAATCAGCTTCGCTTCGCAAAGTTCCGATACGCGAAAAGTTCGCGAACCGGAGCGCTGCCCGGAGCGCTGTTACAGATATATATCTTGATTTAACCGTTAATTTCTCAAAATCCACTGAAGCACATATATTGAGACCTAGCAAAGGCACATCGGGCTAACAGTCCCTACAATTTTGCCAAGTTTCGTGCAAATCCATTCAGCCGTTCGAGCTAAAAGTGAGTCCAACCGCCCTATGGAAAACTCAATGTTAAAAACGTGTTTTGGGACCCCCCTTTTTTCTCAGCCCCCCCTTGACAAAACCCCCCCAAATTTCCAGGAGCTGCTCAGAAACAAAATGTGCCATTTTCCTGAAAATTTCAGCCGATTCCGTCCACAAACGCCAAAGTTACTAGACATAGAATTTTCAGAAATCCCATAGGGAAAAAATCCTAACTATATATACCTACTGGCGACCGCCAGTAGGTAATATATATATATATATATATATATATATATATATATATATATATATATATATATATATATATATATATATATATATATATATATTACCTACTGGCGGTCGCCAGTAGGTAGTTATAGTTAGGACCTAGTTTCCATAGGAAATCCTCAACATTCTATTTGGAATAACTTTGGCCCTGGTTGAAGAATCTTAGCGAATTTCTCAAAGAAGATGGCTCGGTCCGCTGCGCTACTTCCCTAAAAGTTTGGGGAGGATTGGTCAAGTGGGGGCTGAGATAAAAGGGGGGTCCCAAAACATGTTTTCTCCATGTTATTTTCCATAGGACCTTTAGACTCGGCTACAGGTCGAACGGGTGAATGGATTTATAAGAAATTTGGCAAAACTGTACAGTCCGGCTCGCAGATTACGCTTTTTTTGGAATGGTGTAAATCCGTTCAGTAGTTGCTGAGGAAATTAAAGTTAAAGTCAATTATATATCTATAGGCGCGCACATGTGCGCGCACCCAAGCGGCTGCGCGCGTGAGCGGAATTTTGTTGCGTGACGTCTGTTAAAGTTCGATTCGAAGGAAATCAGGAAGTGTTGACCGCCATTTTGTCATTGCGAGTAAATATTTTGTTGATTTCAAAGCGTTGGAATATGGAAAGGGGAGAAGGTAGAGATTGTTTTGCTGCGTAGGTTTTCTCAGGGTGTGCAGTAAGGCCCTTAAACGCGAAAATATGTATATTTTTTTTTTTAAAATGTTGCGTGGTGCGCGCACTCGGTCGCGCACACCTTTTTACAAGAGTGTGAAAATGGAGATAAATCAGAAGTTTGAGTGCTTAGATATAAGGTGGCTCTGAAAAGAGCCATTGTGTTAATTGAGTGTTTTCTGCATTTATAAGTAAGTACCGATGCAGAGCCTGATGTTGCAGAGGAAGATTCTGTTTCCCTCATTCGTGAAATGAACTCCGTCTCTCCTATAGACGTCTTGCATGTGGTATCGCAAGTTGTTGTGGTAAATAGAACCCATGCTATAATCTCTGAGGAACGCAGAAACAGATTTATGTACATGTCTCCTTGCTTTCTCAAATTGTGCACAATGGTGATTGGACCAATTCCATTTCTGTCTTTGGCATATATTGGAATATACCAAGGCAGATCGAGGAAAAAGTGTCATCAATTGTCGAAAGGTGTCTTTTAGAAGCATTTCCAGACCTACCCCAGTGATTGTGCCTAGATCGTTCCCACCACAGGGCACAATTATAAGGTCTGGTTCTGGGAGATGCATAAATGTTTTCACCAATGGAATCAATTGGTGACATTTCAATCCTCTTTTGGAAATCCATGTTATGTGTACATTTGGTAAGCTGAGGTTGCAAATTCGTCTGCTTACTGCATATTTTTCACTCCAGTGAATATAACTGTGTCCTATTAGCCAGACCTTCATTTTCAAGGGATTTGTAGTCGTCCTCCGATCGGTTCTGGAAGTGGAATGGTAGTTAGAAGTTGAAATTCTAAATAAAGAAAAAGGAAGAGGCTGGGTGTGGTTTAAAAAATAAAAATGATTGGTTGATTGTAAGAAGTGGAGATTGAACAGTACGTTGCATGTTAATGTTTATGTTAAACGAAAAGTACTATTGGGTGTGAAAAAAAAAGACATGTAACAGAGCTGTGGATTGGCAGGTGTTTCTGGAGGGAAAACAGTGTTGTTACTTTGCTGTAGAACGTTGAGATATGAACTTTTGACCTGTGCCTTCAGCCAGGTGCAGAATGAGGTGTTACCATGGAAACAGCCAGAGATGGCAGTGGGTGATGGGTGAGTTTTATGTGACATTGAAAATATTGTGAGGGAGAACCAACTGAAATGTAATTGCTTACGTTACGCGCTCGGCATTGATTCCGGGAAGCTGCGCTTCGCGCCTCGCGCACCGGAGCACTTCCGGGTGCGCTAAACCGGCGCGTCATATGATGGATTACGCAAGAACGCAATACGTCGTTGGGGCTCCACCGGAACTGATCGAATTGGTAGTCTACAGTGTTTCTGGATGTTTCAGACTGAAGCTGTCGTCAGCATGAGAGCACCTCGTGGCTACGTCGTGGCCATTCCGCAAGCAATCATGGCAGTCGCTCCCCACCGGAAGTCTGCAGGAGTCGGGGGCCTCGGTGACTCTTGTAGAATCTTCAAGGCTGACGGGATGCTTTTGGGAATGGGGCTCATGCCCTAGCAGTCAAGCGTCCGAGTTCCAGGGTTGCCCAGAGCCAATCTTGCAGGCCAGGCCCAAGTCTGTGGAGTCGACCGCCATTTCCTGAGCTCCGTGGCAGCCGCCTGTCACTGTATCGGAAGAGTGGGTGCAATTCAGCCGGATGGCGGGTAAAACGGTGTAAATGTGATGGTTGGACCAGGGCACCGCAGGACGTGTCTTCAGGTCAAACGGATTGTGGGACAAGGTCCAGAATGGAAGAGGCATTAAAAGGCAAGAAGTTCCGCCTGACCCCGGGAGCCGGCCGCCTATGTCGTGGGCGATCTCAGGCCATACCAGGGGAACAAGACTTGGGGAGGGGGCAGGAGCCAAGCGCCCCCTCCGAGTCCGCGTTTCTTGGACCCTGAAGTATGGCACTCAACATTCAGAACTTATGACATTTGTGCAAGGCAGGGACATCGAAGCCTCTCAGGGACCAAGTATATCCAGAGTCCTTCCTACAGAAGGTGGTGGGGGTGGCGGCATTAGCAAGGCATCCCCCCACACAACTTGTCGGACCCTGAAGTATGGCTCTCAACATTCAGAACTTATGACATTTGTGCAAGGCAGGGATATCTAAAGTCCTTCCTACAGAAGGTGGTGGGGGTGGCGGCATTAGCAAGGTATCCCCCCACACAACTTGTCGGACATGACCTCTGGATGTACTGGGTGTTCAATTTCAGAATTGAAACTACTAAGAAGCAATTAGAAGTGTTGTTTTCATGTTGCAGTAGGTTCCATGTAAATAGTTATTTAATACAACGTTTTATCCTGTTACTTTGCTGGTGTGTTGTATATATTTATAATATTTGCATAGTGTTTGTCGTTATTTTGGGTGGGGTTGGTGGCGGAGCCGAGCTGTCTTGCAGCCATCATGGCGTCGAGCTCGGTTCCTCTCTCTATATTCATGTTTTTTCTAACGATTTATATGTTATAGTTTGCTAGCACGATACAGCGGATAGTCCGCATTTTATATATATGTCCTTTTTAAAAACTAAATAGAGTATTGCGACTTTATGCTTATTTGTGAACAGAGAATGACCCAAAGAGAACCAATTTTGAACAATCATAGGCTATTGGCAGTGGGCAGAGAGGCCATGACACAGAAAATGGCTGTTACTTACGTGCATGATGGGGCCTAAAAGGGACTAGATGGCATGGCCACTGTTTCACGACTTTCACTTTACTTTTAACAATGGCTGTGGTGAACATAAATGAACGCCGCTTATGTATACCTAATTGTAGTCATTTTCCACAAAAAAGCTTTTGATATTTGCTATTAAAAAACAAAGAAAAACACTGAAAAAACCATAGGTTATAGACCATATATAGTTAAATATCTGAAGTCCATCTCTGCACTGCATGGAGATACAGGTCATCGATCAGAAGATGTGCTGGCCACCTCTAATGGTAATAGCGTGGCCAGGGCTCTTGTCGTTGCCTCTGCAAATTGCAGAGGGTGCACTTGTTTGACATGCCGCACCATGGTATGTATGGAAAAGAAATATTTTTTTGCTGGATTTCTTCTTAAGAGAACCAAGTCACATATCGTGCAGGTTACTTTTGGTGCATTCACTTTCTTTTGATCTTCAGGATAAGTGAAAAATTGCCAGATGAAAGATTTATTTTTTCTTATTAAAGGTAGTCGATCATTTTGGTCAGATTCGGAAGATGAATGAGATACGGTAGCCGTTTCACCAAAGTCTTCCAAAAGATGTAGGACGTTGTTGTCTCCTGAGAGTAGAAAAGATAGTGAGGGAAGTGGGTGGAGTGCTGCGTGTAAATTCCAGAATTGAAACTATTAAGAACCAATTGAAAGTGTTGTTTTCATGTTGCAGTAGGCTGCCATGTAAATAGTTATTTAATAAAACGTTTTACCCTGTTACTTTGCTGGTGTGTTGTGTATCTTTATAATATTTGTCGTTATTTTGGGTGGGGTGGACGGCGGAGCCGAGCTGTCTTGCAGCCATCATGGCGTCGAGCTCGGTTTCTCTCACTAGTTTCATATTTCTCATGAGGGGTTGTTCCTAATTTTTCTATTTTAGCGAGGTCAAAAAAAGATCTCATCAGTGGCCTACTGATTTTGCTCGATTCCTTTTGTTTTTTCTAACGATTTATATGTTATAGTTTGCTAGCACGATACAGCGGCTAGTCCGCATTTTATATATATGTCCTTTTTATTAGGGGTGTCTTCCGGTGGAGTCGGACGATCTACCTCTAATAAACGGTCCGGGTTGAACCAACTACCATCATGATTTTGTATATCTTCTGAGCTGGATTTAAGCGCACAATTGTTAAAGTATGAAACGTTTTATATTTCTAAAAAAAATACAAAGGTGTGTACATCCGGTAATGCACGAAAGTTTAAAAAGACATTCGGCTCCATTTACTGAAAAGTTTCATAAGAATAAAAAAGAAGTCTAGGTACAGTCTCTTTGACGTACTATAAGTTCTTTGAGGGGTGTATGAAGAATTTCAATAAGTTCAAATCGCAACGTTAGGCCTGTGCGTGCACTCGGTCGCGCACGAAAGCCTGGAAATGCGATATCCATTTTATTGACAACTGTTGCCGAGAGTGCGCCCACCGGGTCGCGCACGAAAGTTTAGTTAGGCTATTTTTATTTACAGACAAATTTTAATATGTTTAAAAAAAGGCAAGGTACAGACTTTCGAATTCTGTATTGCTTTACAAGGAGTCTCTATGGAACTTGAACAGTGAAGAAAACGGCTTGTTTTCGAAAAAAATATTGCCAGAACTTTATTGCCAAAAGTATAGGTTGCATACACAACATTTTTCTGAATTAGCATTTTAAAAACCAATGAAATTCACAGAAAAAACCATAGGTTTTACACACGTTATAGTTAGGAAGTAGCATTTAAAAAACCTATGAAATTCACTGAAAAAACCATAGGTTTGACACATGTTATAGTTAGCTGGAAATTTTACTGACATAAAACCAATGAAATTCCACGTTATAGTTAGTTGGACTCACTATAACTTGCGCGTGCAATGCACTGCTGATGACGTCACATATTACATCACTCATGACATGGTCAGTGACATCACTCATGACATCACTGATGACACCATCCTTGTGACATAGTGACAGACCTCCTTTCACTGTAATGTAATCCTTGAAACACATATTCAAAAATAGGTCTTCCTTTCTTTTTATTTTTATACTTTTTCTCTTGTGATATATTAGAGTACTTAAAACACCCCTCAGGTAAGCCTTATATGTTTCCCATACTATCTGGGGAGAGGAGGATCCTGAATTTATTAAAAAGAATTCTGATGTGTTGTCTTTAACAGCTGCTTTTATCTGGTTATCCAATAAAAAGGATCTTTCCAGAGTCCACCTTGGTTTTGATAAAGTTATATTAAGTTTAATTTCCAGTTCTAGTACTGCATGGTCCGATAATCCAGAGGGTGTGAAAGAGAGATAACTAATATCTTTAAGAAGGTGTTGGTCAGCCAAGAAATGATCTATTCTAGAATAATTCTTGTATTTTTTACTATAAAAAGTAAAACCTGGTTGGGATTTGTACTTTTTTCTCCAGACATCCACTAGAGTGAAGTCTTTCATTAAAACATCCAAGATGGCAAGTGATCTTAAGGGAGCATGGTATTTGGCCTTAGAAGTTCTGTCTAATTTTTGGTCGAAGACCAGATTAAAATCCCCTCCAAGAATTAGAGGACCAGTTGTCGTAAATAAAGCTAGTTCTAGTTTAGAAAGCGGAGCTGGATTGTCCTCGTTAGGACCATAGTACACTGCGAAAGTATGTGGGATAGTTTGAATGTATACTTGTGCAACTAGCCACCTCCCTGATTGATCCGTCTCAAAACTTCTCAGACTTATCCCGCTGTTCGATCGAATTATAATAGAAACTCCCCTGGTGACACCTAACTGCCTGGAACTGATTATATCCTGTACCCACCTACACTTTTTAAAAAGAGAATCACATACTGTTGCCTCCAAATGTGTTTCTTGTAACATTATAATTTGGGCGTCCGAATTTCTTAAGAATTCACAAATTCTGTTCTGTTTTATTCTTTCCCCTAAACCATTAATATTCCATGACAGGACCTTAAGCTTGTATAAATTGGTCATAGATGTCACTGACCATGTCATGAATGATGTAATATGTGACATCATCAGCAGTGGATTGCGGGTGCGCGATATATAGTTAGTGCAACTAACTATATATGGAATTTCAATGGTTTTGTGTGAGTAAAATAAGGTTTTGTAAATGCGAATTCCTAACTATATATGGTCTATAACCTATGGTTTTTTCAGTGAATATATATATATATATATATATATATATATATATATATATATATATATATATATATATATATATATATCGACATCCAAAGGGATCCCAAAGCCAGTTGAGAGCGCTCTGCAGTGTGTGCTCTGCCCAGGGGTCGGATCCTGACCCTGAAGATTCTTGTCATACAAAAGAGGCGGCACAACCAGGATACTTTTTAAGTCTGTTTATTAGACTTCACCCCACCAACGCGTTTCAGCCACAACTCTGAGCAAGGCCAGTTGTGGCTGAAACGCGTTGGTGGGGTGAAGTCTAATAAACAGACTTAAAAAGTATCCTGGTTGTGCCGCCTCTTTTGTATGACATATATATATATATATATATATATATATATATATATATATATATATATATATATATATATATATATATATATATTGCGCTCAAACATTTCAAAGTTCAAAGAAAAGATGCACACACTATAGAGGGGTTGCAAGTCACGGAAGAGTTTATTGTGGGGGAAAAACGCACAGACGCGTTTCAGCGTGAACCTTCGTCAGTGTATCAATGGTGACTCGGAAACAGCATGTTAATATAGTTTCTTTGCAATCAATGACAACAACATAGGACTAAACCCTCAAACATCACTATGAGCGCCATCTTGGAATGCTGTTGTGTCCAACATTCCTCCACATACGAGGGGCGGTTTAACGTATACTTAATCTCTTCATATGCATATGAAGAGGGTATATTATATATAAAGCTGTCACAATGATATTGACATAAATAGAGCCGTGGATCGGCTAGAGTCCTATGTACAAGTTGTCCCATCATGATTAAAGCATTTTTCATATACTGGGAATAACACCAAAGTTCATCAAAGAATAACATCACAGTTCTTTAAAAATCTATGTTCATCAGGACAAGATACAAGATATACAGAATGCATTATTGAATTTTCTGGCATTCATTCAGTCAATGAGTTCTATATATTTGGCTGGGAAAATCTTTTTTTCCCCTCAATTTACTCAAATAAAAGATGTTTTTCTTTCCGTATGCACAAGGTACAGTTCAAATCACAGTAACATTGTTTGTTCAATTATGTACTTCTAGCCCTGCCATAACTACTTGAACGGTAATTAGGTGCAGGGCAGACTCCAGAGAAAGCAAACTAAAGCAAAGCAAAACAGAATTCATATAAGGCAGCAGAAGGAAGAATTTACAGATTAAAAGAAAGAATTACGAGAGAGGATCAGTGTCTCTTTTCTATCTGCATGTGTGTATATAACAGCTCCCATCCTTTTCCTATCCCAAACAAATATATGAGACTGCAGATGCTATGAGTCCAATAATGGCATGATAATGGAGGGTCCCTATTCTGTCTTTAAAGTAGGCCATTCCCAAAAGGTGATCTAATTTTTATGATGTCACTTTCCTAGATGGAATGCCATTTCTTCTCCACTATTTAGTCCTCTTGGATGTTTGGTGGCGAGGTCTATGATATACCTTGATTCTAACCTGCGTAGTGTTCTCAGACAATCGCCTCCTCTAACATTGGGTGGGACAATGTCCAACCCAAAGAATTGGAGTTTGTTACGATCCTTTCCATGTTCTTCAGCAAAATGCCCGGCAACCGGGTAGGCGGGATCCGCCTTCTTAATTGCATGTAGATGTTCCAATATCCTCAGTTTGAGTTCCTTGATTGTACTGCCGATGTAGCGGAAGCCACATGGGCAGAGCAAACAGTACACTACAAACTGGGAACTGCAGGTTATGAATTTTGATGGGCAGTGTTCTCCTTGTATCAGGTATGGTATATGACAGCACTCTTCTGCTGCCGGCACAGGCTTTACAACGCCCGCAGGTAAAAAATCCCATCATATGTTTTAAGGTATTGGTTTTAGGTATGGGTTTCTCCAGGTGACTGGAGACCAACATATCGCTCAGTGATCTTGCTCTACTAAATGTTAATAGAGGATGGGCAGGTAGATCTTCTTTCAGTATGCTGTCCGTTTGTAATATGTGCCAGTTCTTGTTTAGCATTGCTCTTAGGTCGTTGGCACCTGACGAGTAGGGGGTAATCAATCTGAACTTCCCTTCATTGGCGGCAACTTTTTTCTCTCGACCACCACCTTGGTTATTGGTAGTCAATAATGTTGCCCTTTGTATCCTTCTTACTTTCTTCAGTGTTTTGTTAAGAAGTTCCTCACCGTAACCTCTAACAGAAAAACGCGCTAAACACTCTGCGGCAGCTGCCTCAAAATCTGACTCCTTTGAGCAATTTCTTCAGAGCCTAAGAAGTTCTCCGTAAGGAATGCTCTTTATGAGCTGGGGAGGTGTAACGACCGGATTTTCCACCTAGATGGAATCAGCTCCTAGGAGCCCCTCTAACCCAGCCGGAACATAATCACCTCCCTCCTTAGAACGTATTTACAATGGGTACGGATATATGTATGTACATTTTGTACCTAAGGATGGGGAAATAGCAATAAACATGCGTAGGTTTTCTACAATATCCTATTCATATCAACTAGTCTCGCGGCCACTTAGACCCAGACCCAGACTAATCTACCCTGGGGCAGATCTGATTATGTACCATTATACACTGATCACCATCAGTGCTCACTCGACACGCAATCGGCGTGTCTACACACGGGCCTGCAGTCACAGTGCTCTCATTAACACACGGTTCACAATCCGGCGAACCTACACACCGTATCCCTCCGGTGCTCTCATTCACACACGGTTCACAATCCGGCGAACCTACGCACCGTATCCCTCCGGTGCTCTTATTAACGCCGTATGCCAACGACGATCACTTTCCTATGAATACTTATGGAAGAAATCTCTCATTTGTCTACTCGGGATAAAACTACGATAATAGAAATTGGTATGGTTTTCCAAATTATAATATGTACCTTCTGCTCCTGGTATCAAAGGTCCCCTCGCTTCCTACTTACTTGGTCACTCATTACCTGATCGGGATTTCACATCCGTTCATGCAAACAATGCTCAACTAGAAGACCAGGTTACCATGATTGAACAAGAATACAAGGCACATGTCGGTTCACTAAGAACTGGGGTGTTTTATTATAATAAAAACAAACACAATGCTACACAATATATATATGCTGCAAAGAAAAGTAAAGGTTAGAGCGCGCGCTTATCAAGGAAAGGGCAGAGATCACCTGGTTAATATGAAGTCGGGGCTCGGCAGTCATTTAGGTTCCCGTCTCGTCTCTGTGTTTTGGCTCGTCTCGGACTCACACCTCAGCAGTCACAGGTACACGTCTGCACCGCTATGCTCAATCTCCTCTGCTTCCCTCCAAGTCACTGGAACCTTGCTCGCTAGTAGCTACCGTCTCTCTCTCTCTGTCTCTGTGCGCTCCATGCTATTTTTCCTTCAGTCTTTCTCAGAGAGTCTCGGTGTTGGAATCTTTCTCGGACTTCAAAATGGCGATTGTCTGCCTTGAAAATAATTAATGGCTTAGATGCTAACGGCTAGCTGCCGCCTACAGACCAACTGACTCATTGCCTAACACTTTCGCTAATATCAAAGCCTGTCCCTTCATGGAAAGGTACGGCCAGTAACCTGCCGCCCACCAGATTCTTGAACCTCCCCGTACCAAGGACACGTTCCCAGCCGTCCGGCCTGAAGTTGTGTCTTCAGAGTGGAGAAAAATACAGTCTTTCGATAAGGGCCAGCCTGAACCGGTTCTCTCCAAGCGAACAACACCTTGAAACTAAAATATTACACTTGACCTAGAAAGCCTCTCAGGCTACCGGGCAGAGAGCAAGATGGAGTCTGTCCCGTTTAAGGCCTACAAGGCCCAAAATACGCATAGCTCCATGGAAGATATACTAACACTCTTGCAAAAGGATGGATCATCACTAATACTTATATATCTATCCCCTAGCTTAAGTTTATAAGCCCTGATCTAAAGAAAAGGGTACGAAAATGCACTACTGTGCCTCATGGATAGGTCCTACTTATAGTCCTAATCCCTATACTGTAAGGGTAATTGACTGGAGTCATCCTCCATCATTCTCCCTCTAAAAAGGGCCGGAAAAAGTCGGTCATTACACTTCACCCTTGACTCCAGTCTATTAACCATGTTCTACATAGAATTAACATCAGTGGAAGAATAATAAGAAACGAAATTAACTGATCTATATCTCTTGCCAAATCTACAATATTGGAGTAGAGAAGGAATGCACTGAAGAAAGCAGCAAATAGCTACCAAAATACAAATAGAAACAATAACACCCCCTAAAATCTGTCGTAAAGAATGCAAGTCAGGTAACCAATTAGAGAGCCAGTCGAACCAGCCCTGATCAATATGTTGTCTAACTTCTGCAGTCAAGTCGTGGAGTTTATCAATATGGGCTTGGATCGATTTAGAGTGGTCAGATAAGTTGAAGCAGCAAAGACCTTCAAAGTCAGAACAATCATGTCCATGTTTTAACAGGAGATAGTCAATCGCTGCGCGAATTTGCAAAATAGCTCGACGTTCACCCTGGGCATCTAATAACAGGTCAGATAATACAGTAGAAGTCTGGTTAATCGATTTAACCATCCAGCAGGCCATCTTGCCAATCGTTTTAGCATTATAAACGGCTAACGCCGGGACACCAATAATAGAAAAAGCTAAACCAAGGTATTCAGATTTAGAGTAAAGGTGTAGGGAGGAATCACAGTCTTCATGTAATGACATAGAGTCTCGTACCACACGGGAATGGGAACCAGGGTGTGAGGAAAACATTAATAAACTTAATCTGGTAATAGCGCATGGACCTCCAGAAATATTAGCGGGAATATAGGGCCAGGAGGAATTCCCGCATGAGAACAGCCATCCAGAGGGCAGCAACATTGCACGGTAATAACTAGGAGCAACTAATAAACGTTTACATGTCATATTGTTTTTGATGGAAACACATGAATTTGGAAGTCTTTGTAAACACAGCAATCGTTGATGAGCTGAAAAAGAAGTGGAAGCCCGCAATTTCAATTTAATACATTCTGTAATGGCCTTGGGATCACATGTTAAAATGAAGCATAAATCACCCTGCGAAATATTGTAGGTAGTAATTCGGGAATGAATAGGGGGAACGGAGTCAGAAAGGATGGTACATAAAGGGCAGAATTCATGGGCCGCAAAATCGCCCAGAATGATATTGGGTCGGGCACTGGAGATATTGAAAATATGTCGCAAAGTTTCAGTGGATGCAGGGACAGCAACCGAACAGGTCGCCAGAATGTCAGTCACAGACCTCATGGGAGTGAGGCAGAAATGTGGAGAGTTAGTCACTCTTTTTGCCAAGGTAATCCAGAAATTAGACGAAGAATCCCACGCAGCGAAGGAACGCGGAACTCGGGTTCTCCAATCAACCGAAGTCGGTGGGTTCTCTCCTCTCCCGGCGTAGCAGACCAAAAGGAGTCTAACGCCGGCACATCCTGCAGCAGCAGTCCAGAGAATGATCTGAAAGAATACAAACACAGGCCTTAATCATTCTCGTAGGTAACATTTGTCAGCTGGGACAGCTTCCCAGCTATCTTTCCCTGGCCTCATCACCAAAACGGTGTTGTCATGACCGGTCGCAATAACTTCTCTGTTCAGGGGGATGTTTAGGCGATTGCACCCATATTTTAGCTCCAGGAATATCAGACGATCCGAAGCCTTTTTGGCCTCGCACTGTTAGCAAAGTCGGGGCAGTGCCTTTCTTAATCTCACCACTGAAGACAGGCATAATCAATAACTGGGCAACACGGTCAGACTTTTTGATGGATAAATCAATCTCACTGCTATTAAGCAAGAGAACTTTAATCTCTCCCTGATAATCGCTGACAATTACTCCTCCGAGAACTTGAATACCTTTCAAGGCAAGGCCTGATCTAGGGGCAATCAGTCTAAAGCTACCGGCAGGTATACAGACACCAACGCCGGTTTCAACAATGATTCAGTCTCTTCCTTTCAAATTAGCATCATTTAAAGCATGCAGGTCCATGCCTGCGGAACCTGGGGTCGCTCTGCATGGAGCCAAAGCTCCGGGGGTAATTTCCCAGTACATAACAGTATTAACAAGGGTGTTGGGTTTAGCATCAACAGTTGGAGGAAACAAACGCATTAAAGGAGATTCAGCATGCAACAAGGGACGATTGTTTAAAATCAATAATGCCTGGAACAAAAAATCTCTCCAGTTTTTGTAATGTTCATCAGTCAATTTACGCAGTTGTTCTTTTAGCAAACCATTCATCCTCTCAATCAGTCCTGAAGCCTGTGGATAATATGGAATGTGAAACACCCATTCGATGTTATTTTCCACACAGAATTCCTGCACCAATCTTCCACGGAAATGGGATGCATTATCAGATTGAATTTTGAATGGAACACCATAATACAAAATAAGCAATTCCAGAGTCTTAATGGTATTCACTTGGGTAGCTTGCTTGCAAGGGAAAGCGACCAATAGGCCACTATAGGTATCAACAGCGGTACAAATATACTGACAATTTTTGTTCATAGGGAGCGGGCCAATATAATCAATTTGCCAAACTTGAGCGGGCAACTTTCCTCGATGTAAATGGCCTCGAACAATATGAGGCACTTTTCTCTTTCTAGAATGCTGACAAATGGGACAATGCAGAATGACATCTTTAATCAAATTTAAAGGAATATGAATTCCTCGATCGGCAGCCCACCTGCTAGTGTCTCTCTCTCCAAAATGTCCCGCTTTCTGGTGGGCCCATTTCGCCAATCCCGCCAAATCAGAATCTTGCATGTCCACCACTGCCTCAGCAATTTTAGACTTTTCATATGCAATATTATGAAAGAATTTGTCAAGGGAGTCTATCGGGGTGTGAGCATCGACGTGAAAGATTGTCACAGTACTCTGTGGGAGCAACTCCCAAATTTCTTGCCATAGTTCTTTTCCCCACAGTTCTTTTGAATGCAATTCCCAGTTATGAGAATGCCATGTTGGTAACCATACCGCCAGTCCATTAGCAGTGGACCAGGAATCAGTGAAAATATGACATGTGCCAGGTAGTCCCTGTTTCAAAACTTGGTAAACTGCATACAATTCAGCATATTGACTACTTTTTCTATCACCAGTTGTACTCAATAATTTCTGCGTGATCGGATTATAGGACACTGCCTTCCAATGCCGTTACTCACCAATGAACCTCGCTGAACCATCCGTAAACCACACATGTTTTCTATCCTCCGCGGACAGATCATCAAATGATTTACCCTACTTGACAGGAGATTCCTGTACTACAGGCACAGAACAATCACTTCCAGTCTCATTCGATGGCGCCTGCGCCACTCGCTCATGCAACACTGCCACACCTTTCGGACCCACACGTGCCCTGTCCTGAATGTACCATTTCCATTTAATCACACTCGCCTCTTGAGCATGTCCAATCCAATGGGATTTTGGCAAACTCAAAACCCACTGCATAATAGGTATCTCAGGTCTCAAAATCACAGCACGACCTAGGGTCAATTGCTCGGTATCCACCAGAGCCCAGTAACATGCAAGCAATTGTTTTTCAAAAGGTGTATAACGTTCACCAGCCTCAGGTAACTTTTTAGTCCAAAAACCTAATGGCACTTTTTGTCTGCCCTGCTTTTGCCATAGACTCCAATTGGCATACGGACCTTCCACAGACACATTCAAATCCACATCGCCCTCGCCCACAGGCCACAAATCCAAGGCGTACTGAATCGCTTCTTTCGCCAAATTAAATGCATTCTGTTGTGGTTCACCCCATTCAAACGCATTCTTTTTACGAGTGACTCGATATAAGGGAGCCAAAATCTGACTCAAATGGGGAATATGCTGACGCCAAAAACCAAACAAGCCAATGAAACTCTGAGCCTCTTTTCTATTCCTTGGAACTGCAAAATCTAAAATTTTCCGCTTTACCTGCGGGATCACTTCTCTGTGACCTTCATGCCAGTTAATGCCTAAAAATTTAACATTTTGGGATGGGCCTTGTAATTTATCAGGATTGATTTCCCAACCTTTTGCTCGTAAACAATCAAGGATTTGGTCTAAATGGGACTGGACCTGATCTTGCGTCTCACCTTGAATCAAAATGTCATCAATATAATGACACACCTGTATTTGTGGATGTACGGGCATCTCAGACAAATGCTCCGCCACCTACAGTGACAGATCGTAGGACTATGTACATAACCTTGAGGAAGACTCCTAAACGTCATTTGACGTCCATCCCAGGTAAAACTGAATTGTTCCTGACACTCGGGGCAATTGGAATCGAAAAGAAAGCATTAGCAATATCAATAGACGCATACCATGTACCTGGATGCTTCTGAATTCTCTGAATCAAAGTAACAATGTCTGGCACTGCAACAGCTAAACAAGGTGTGTGTTTGTTCAACTCTCGATAATCAACAGTCATGCGCCAAGAATTATCACTCTTGCGCACGGGCCAAACGGGATTATTCCAAGCAGACGTGACCGGAGTTATAACTCCTGCATCAACCAAATCCTGAATTGTGGCACTAATTTCTTCATGACCACCTGGAATGCGATATTGTTTCTGAGAAACTACTTTCGTAGCTTGAGGAATTTTAATGGGGGGCATCCATAAGCGGCCAACCCGTACGGGTCTGGACGAAATGTAATGCTTGGTTCCAAATTGATAACAACCATCATCCAAATGCAAAGTCATTCCTTTCAAAATATCAATTCCAATTATATATTCCAAAAGTGGTACAACTAACACAGAATATTCCTTACAGGGAATCCTACCAATTTTCATATCAAGTGTAGTTTGCACTGCGGGGGTCTCTTTTCCACTTAAACCAGTAATTGTGAAGAATTGTCCTTTAAATTTCTTTGAATTAACAATGAATTAAAGTGGCCTCCGCTCCTGTATCTACTAATGCTCGGGCCCTTTGGATATTACGATGTTTCCAAAAAATCTCAATATCTACATAGGGTCTGTTGTCTCTGTGAGCCCACCTGTGTACTGGAGCTTGACCTATTTCCTAGTCATTTTTACTGCGTTCTGTCAACCAAGACAAAACAGGATAAATGTTCTCAGGTTTCTTGGGTATCAAAATGTCCTGTTCATATCCATCTCCATTACGAAATGGGTTTTTGTCATTTTCATAGTACTGTGAATTACGATCAGAAAGCCTGTGACGATCCTCCCTTCTCCTCAGCTCAGGGGAATAATCTTTCTCATCTCTATTTCGGTTGGAAGCACGATCATCTCTCCCCCTTTCTTTTTCCCCCTCTCTCACTCTCACATTGTCACGACGAGGGGACACATCACGGTCATAGCGCCGGTCACCACGGCGATCAGAATCCACACGGCGCCTCTCATCACCACTGTCATCAGAACTATGGTCACAATCATTCTTCCGCACACGACGGGCACCCTCCTTCCGATGCAAACCACGCTTACGAAATATCTCCCACAAGCGATTAATAGGTTCGCCATCAATGTCCTCCCTTTTCACACCATCAGCCAAAAGTGCAAGAAACATGTCACGTCTAGAGAATTTATAATCCCCAGCAGTAAGACCCTCAGGTCGAGATTGTCTCTCAGGTTTAAACCATTCCCCCAACTCACCAAGCTGACGAACAGATTCAAGCACCGTAGACAAAGGATTACCAGTTTGATTAATCAACAAGGTCATCATAACCTGCTTATAAGCAACAGGCGAAGAACGGATAATGCGATTACGCACAGAAGATGTTAAAAGACCATCCAACAGTCTGTCAGAAGTACTGAGAAAAATCACAGTTTTCATCACTTCCTCTTTCAAACGTTGCGACGCATCGCGCAAAGTGTACCACGGCTTGTCATTGACAGGCCAATCAGATTCAGTAGGGTATTTATGGTTACAGCCTTCAGTCGCAAGCTGGAGCAAACTAATCTGGCCAGCACCATTATAATTTCGAAAATGATCTTGTACAGTAGAATCGGAACTCAAAGAGCAAAATCGTAAACAATCAACAGCATCAAGCATAATACCGGCAGCGCCCAGTTCATAAAGGCGGACCATCCATGTAAGCAGAGCCTCACCGGGCCGTTGACGAAATCATTGTAAAATGTCACTAACCTCCTGTTGAGTAAAATCCTCAATACAATCCAATGCAATACCAGCTGGATTACCAGGAGCTTGTTGTAATTTGCGACGAAATACAGGATGAGCAGAAACCTCCGGAAGAGCTTCCGAAGAAGCCCGATTTTTAGATACAGAAGAACAATCAGGGCAAGACACGTCACCAAAATGGGAAGAGCGACCACGGTCGCCAGGAACAATATCCTTGTCACAAGAAGCAGATTTACAATCACGCCCGGAGCGAGAAGACTGGCGCTTGTCACCCTCCTCAGCCGAGGAGTCAGAAGCATTCGAATCCCAGATATTACCATCCCACTCGTCAGGGTTCCAATCCAGTCCGGCTTTCGCCACGACCAGACGGACTTTCCGTGTAGACACACGACCACGACGGTGTTTGTATTTATATCTAGCAATGCGAACCGCAGCCCTTTCGGCTATAGTCTGATAAGTCTCAAGTTTGTCGGCAAGCAATTTATTTTGACACCGCAAAAGAGTATGCGCATTTTGCATTTCAACAAACTGTCCTTCCATATCCACAAACTGCTTTCGCAACTGAACAAACCTCTCATGAAGAATTCTGTACGCATTGAGCACAATCCAACCTCTGCGTCCTAAAATAGGAAGCTCATCACCCTTCACTACTGGCGCTTTTTGGAAGCAAGAAACCACATCAGCAGGCTCCGCCTGCTCCAAACAAGAAGACCAATTCTCACTCAAACCAGTAGAATCGGCCCACTCACGGGCCAAGGCCTCAAAAGGGTTTTGGTTCCCAGCCGGGAATTTGAACAGGCAATCTGAAAACAGATGTCGATTTTTTCGAAAACATGTCGACACACAAAAAATATATATACACAATTATAAACAAAGAAAATACGTACGAGCCGAGCGCAAACCAACAAGATTAAAACAATACAGCGCACACAGGCTTCGTAAACAGTTCGTGACGCCAGATGTAACGACCGGATTTTCCGCCTAGATGGAATCAGCTCCTAGGAGCCCCTCTAACCCAGCCGGAACGTAATCACCTCCCTCCTTAGAACGTATTTACAATGGGTACGGATATATGTATGTACATTTTGTACCTAAGGATGGGGAAATAGCAATAAACATGCGTAGGTTTTCTACAATATCCTATTCATATCAACTAGTCTAGCGGCCACTTAGACCCTGACTAATCTACCCTGGGGCAGATCTGATTATGTACCATTATACACTGATCACCATCAGTGCTCACTCGACACGCAATCCGGCGTGTCTACACACGGGCCTGCAGTCCCAGTGCTCTCATTAACACACGGTTCACAATCCGGCGAACCTACACACCGTATCCCTCCGGTGCTCTCATTCACACACGGTTCACTATCCGGCGAACCTACGCACCGTATCCCTCCGGTGCTCTCATTAACGCCGTATACCAACGGCGGTCACTTTCCTATGAATACTTATGGAAGAAATCTCTCATTTGTCTACTCGGGATAAAACTACGATAATAGAAATTGGTATGGTTTTCCAAATTATAATATGTACCTTCTGCTCCTGGTATCAAAGTTCCCCTCGCTTCCTACTTACTTGGTCACTCCTTACCTGATCGGGATTTCACATCCGTTCATGCAAACAATGCTCAACTAGAAGACCAGGTTACCATGATTGAACAAGAATACAAGGCACATGTCGGTTCACTAAGAACTGGGGTGTTTTATTATAATAAAAACAAACACAATGCTACACAATATATATATGCTGCAAAGAAAAGTTAAGGTTAGGGCGCGCGCTTATCAAGGAAAGGGCAGAGATCACCTGGTTAATATGGAGTCGGGGCTCGGCAGTCATCTAGGTTCCCGTCTCGTCTCTGTGTCTTGGCTCGTCTCGGACTCACACCTCAGCAGTCACAGGTACACGTCTGCACCGCTATGCTCAATCTCCTCTGCTTCGCTCCAAGTCACTGGAACCTTGCTCGCTAGTAGCTACCGTCTCTCTCTCTCTGTCTCTGTGCGCTCCGCGCTATTTCTCCTTCAGTCTTTCTCAGAGAGTCTCGGTGTTGGAATCTTTCTCGGACTTCAAAATGGCGATTGTCTGCCTTGAAAATAATTAATGGCTTAGATGCTAACGGCTAGCTGCCGCCTACAGACCAACTGACTCATTGCCTAACACTTTCGCTAATATCAAAGCCTGTCCCTTCATGGAAAGTTACGGCCAGTAACCTGCCGCCCACCAAATTCTTGTACCTCCCCGTACCAAGGACACGTTCCCAGCCGGCCGGCCTGAAGTTGTGTCTTCGGAGTGGAGAAAAATACAGTCTTTCGATAAGGGCCAGCCTGAACCGGTTCTCTCCAAGCGAACAACATCTTGAAACTAAAACATTACACTTGACCTAGAAAGCCTCTCAAGCTACCGGGCAGAGAGCAAGATGGAGTCTGTCCCGTTTAAGGCCTACAAGGCCCAAAATACGCATAACTCCATGGAAGATATACTAACACTCTTGCAAAAGGATGGATCATCACTAATACTTTATAAGCCCCTATCAAAAGAAAAGGGTACGAAAATGCACTACTGTTCCTCATGGATAGGTCCTACTTATAGTCCTAATCCCTATACTGTAAGGGTAATAGACTGGAGTCATCCTCCATCATTCTCCCTCTAAAAAGGGCCGGAAAAAGTCGGTCATTACAGGAGGGTGGCTACTGCTGGCAAAGAGTGTTGAGTTGCCAGCAGTTTCTTTCCTATAGAGAGCAGTTTGCAGTTGGTCCCCCTCGACAAACACCCTCAGATCCAAGTAATCCGCTGCCACCGGACTAATTGAACCTGAGAAATGCAGGTTTAGGTCGTTGGTGTTAAGTACCCTGATGTATTCCTCAGCTCTATTTGTCCCACCGTTCCAGACGATAAATAAATCGTCGATGTAACGATGCCAGCATACTACCTCCCCTCTAATTTGTCCAACTGTGCAGCTCCTGGGTACCTGCTCCTCCCACCAGCCCACAAACAGGTTTGCGTAGCTGGGAGCGAAGCAGGTGCCCATCGCCGTACCGGACCTTTGGATGTACAGTTGGTCCTCAAAAAGAAAAATATTGTTAGTTAGACAAAATTTTGTGAATTCAACAATCATTTCATTGTGTTTAGCAAATCTCATCTGGCGCTGTTCTAAAGAATGTCTGACTGCCTCCAGGCCATGCCCATGTTGTATGCAAGTATATAAGCTGGTGATATCCAGCACCATCAACAGGTATTGTGGGCTCCATGTTAACTCCTGAGTTTTGATTAAAACGTCCTTTGTGTCCTGTATGTAGGATTCCAGTTTTACCACCAAAGGAAACAGAATATTGTCCACGAAGCGAGACATATTCTCCGTCAAGCTGCCAATGGATGAGATAATGGGGCGGCCGGGAGGACCGTCAATATTTTTGTGCAGCTTGGGGAGGTGGTAGAAGGTGGGTATCATTGGGTTATTGTTCCTTAAGAAGAGATGCTCATCTTTCCCCAGCATCTGAAGACTGTACCACTTCTGAATTAGTGTCTCATATTCTGTGATACTCTGTTGGTATGTTGCAGTTGTACATTTCATGTAAAATTTTTCATCTGCAAGTTGCCTCAGTGCTTCTTTTTTATATTGTTCTCTACTTATTAGGACCACATTCCCCCCTTTGTCGGAGGGCTTGATCACAAGGGTTTTATCATTCATTAGGTTTGTCAACGCCAATCGCTGGCGATCAGTGATATTGTTTTTTACTGCTCGATGATCCGCTTTCCTGTATCGCATGAGATTGTTTTTCATGGCTTCTGGGAAAACATCCACAGCGTCCCAGGGCAATTGTGGCACAAAAGTTGAGGTGCGTTTAAACATGCTTTCATCCCTCTCCTATATATATATATATTCACTGAAAAAACCATAGGTTTCACACGTGTTATAGTTAGCTGGGCATTTCACTCATACAAAACTATTGAAATTCTCCCGTTATAGTTAGTTTAGCTAACTATAACTCGTGCGCCCGCAATGCGCTGCCGATTACGTCACATATTACATCACTCATGACCTGGATAAAGACTAGGGAATTGAACATATAAAATATATATTTGCAGGTGCATAAAACAGTGCATGCATAGTCTATAGGAGATTCAAGCAGTCCATGCCCTAAGGCCCACTTTGCACCAAGAGTACTTAGGTACTGACTGAATTATTACAATTCTGCAAGCAGAGTGTGTGGCTGAATGCATAGCAGCTTTACTTTTACAACAATGTATAGATAAACCCATACTACTATTTGGTTCACTACAATACTAAAACAGTAGTATGATAGTGTTTGCTGGAAGTGTAAGGATACACATTGAGGAATTGAAAGTACAAAAGACAAGTTTGCTGGTGCATAGAACAGTGCATGCAGTCTATAGAGGTTTGAAACAGTCTATGGGCTAAGGCCTGTTTTAATCCATGAGTATCTAGATAGTGAGTGGATCATTACAGTTCTGCAAAGAAAGTTGCTCACTAAATGTATAACAGCTTCAGTTTTACCACGGTACAATGGAAAAGAACATACTGCTGACTGGCACACTACAATACTAAAACAGCAGTGTCAGAGTGTTTGGTGCAAGTCTAAGGATACCGACTGGGGAATTGAAGGCATAAAACACAGGTTTGCAGGTAAATAGAAGACTGCATGTATACTCCATAGGGATGTTAAGCAATCCATACCCTCAGACCCACTTTTCATATTTTAAATCAATAAAAAAATATAAAGAATGTATGACTGAATCTATAAGTGGTTCACTTTTAGCACAATGAATACATTAGTAGATAGTGCTTGAACCTTTATTATTTTTAAACAATAAATGTATTCTTCTAACATCTCATAATGTAACGAGCCTTCTAAAAATGTTTATCAGGTATTTCCTACACATCAATTCCATCATTAGCAGTTTCAGAATTAATTTGTTCTAAAATTTCAACATAATGTAATGCTTCCAGATGTAGTTCCGTAGTTCGAGGGTCTGTGGTTCGGTGGTTCCGAACCCGTTCAATAAAGGTCGTCGGAAATAGACGATTTTGGTGTCAGCGGACCGCAAATCACGAGTGCTGTGTGTACAAGTGTTTTCGTCCTAATCGATCAATGAGAACACTACGTATTCAGGGATTTCGTTTGAACCCTCAGGTTCCATTTTGTGTACGCCAGCCATTTTGTGTGGTTGCCCTCACAAAGGCCGATGACTGTGGCCGAGCGAGTCCTTGGGACACGTACACCTTAGCTGACTCCTAAATGACCTGGCCAAACTGACTCCCTTGGCCGAGGCTGACCTCGCTGAGCCAGTTCCTTGTAAAGCAGCTGGTTAGATAAAGATCAAAGAGCAGGACATTGCTGAGTTTACAGTACACTGCACCCACCTTTCTATCTTGCTTCTCATCTGTTTCTGCTCCTTCCTTTATGACATAATCACTGATTTGGGTTGAGGTTTTATGATGGGTTTGTCCGGCCTGATCCAACAGGATATTGGAATGTGCTTGGTAATTTCTGGTGGGCTGGACAACGGAAAAATGGGATTGTCGTCATGCGCTACTTTTGAAATGTCACACTGTCATTGATTAGTTTGTATGTAATTGATGCTACTTTGGAATGTGATTTTTGGCATAAAAGACCATGCTCCGCTCATTGAAATAGTGCAGTCTCTAGCGAACCACCTGTGTTGTGCTTCGTAGACCTCTGTTCCTGGTTGCAGCCAATAAACTTTGGTCTTTGACATCATCAAGTAGTGTCCTGTGTCTCTGTTTTCGAGGCAGGGGAATCTGAAGACTTCGAGCGTTTTCCCTGGCGCTGCTGGGTTCTTAAACCCGGTTCTTCAGTTGGCGCCCTTTGTGGGGCGACTTCAGCGGTACCGGTCCAAGCCCGAAGATCGGGAGGAGCTTCGTGTGGAAATTCTGGAGGAAGGCCTGCCACTTCATCGACCCCTGTATGTCTTCGTGGCTTGAAAGTCTTTGCTGCGAGGTTCCCCGCCTTCCGACGACAACGAAGGACTGCTGTCCTGACTGTCACCCTGTCTTGGAGCCATGGAAGATTTGTAGAGCGAGACGACAGACGGGTCTTCTGGTGACACCATCGACATTTCAGTTAAGTATGAGTGGAGCGTCTCCCAGTCCTTAGTTTGATTTGGTATCCCTTCGAGGATCGCTTTGATTTGGTACCTGCAGGCCCCAAAGCAGAGGGACTCGTGTATTCACAAGACTATTGTCTGAGATTTCCCTTGAAGTTTGAAGCTAGACTAATGAGCAAAGATGCCTGGTCTTAGCAGACTTGGAAAGTTATTTAGTTGTGGTTGTTCTAGGGATTCCCAGTTGGAGGATTCGTGTCCGGTTCCTTCGATTGGAACTCCGACCTATGAGCTCTATGTAAAACATGGTGTGGGCCCCATCGGTTATAATGTATCTGGGTTAAATATACGAGAAAAGACGGTGTCCTACAGTGGCCCCGTTATGGTAGCTTTGAAACTGAGATTTTAGACAATCTCGAAGTTAAATTGTTCAAAAAGAAAGCCCGGCCGACAATGTTTGACTTCTTCCGCATATGGCGCAAAGAAGCCAAACAGAAATAAATAAATTAGCGAAGAAGAGTAAACGAGAACGAGGTTTGTCAATGGTACAAGCTGCTATAGCATCTAGGGATATTGAGGAAGAGCAAGAGAGCGAACAGATGCTTAGGGTTAGGAAGTTAGCAGTAGATAAGTGCTATCCAGTTTTGCCGTCTAAAGATCATGAAGAAAAGAAAGATCTTGTGAAAGATCCTTTAATGTCGCATCTATTGAGCTCGCCACCCCCTTATGCACAGAATGCTACGGCGCCACCGCCACCAGTTGTAGTTACGCAACCTCCGGTTGCTTTGCCACCTGCGATTCCCCCACAGCCAGCTCCTCTTCCGTTGGCTACTATTCCTTTGGCGCAGCCTTCTCAAGGGCCGCCAACTTTGCCTCCTCCTTCGTCTGCTACTCCTACGCCTGTCTATAATACTCCTTCTGTTCCGACTTTGGATTCTTCTCATATTGTTCCGTCTTCTCTTATTCTGTCACCTTCTCCTTCTGCTAGACAAAGAAGGACTCCTGCAGTTTCTAGTATATTTTCTCCTTTGTTGGGATCCTTGGGTATGTCTCCTGTTGTTGAGCGTAGACAATCGCGTAGTCAGTTGCCTGATGCTCATGAATGGACAGTATTGGATCACATGGCGCGTAAATGGGTTACGTATTCTACACAGTATGATCTTGAGGGTATTATGGATGTTTTCCATCAATGGGAAGCACCAAAGCAAAGGTACGTCTTTGACATGATGTGTGTGTTCCTTCATGAACAGTGGGTTGAAGAAGTAGGACAAGCTCCTTCTGAGTTGTACCGAATACGTTCCGAATTTGCGAAAGGGACCATTGTAGGTCTTCTCAAGATTCAGAAAGCTGTTGCGACGTTGTTATCATTCCGGGGTGCAACTCCTTCTGAGCGACTGTTTGAGCCTGATTCGTCAGTTAGGAGAACAGTTCATCAGTATCCGATGCGTGAGGTTCCTCCAGTTTGGAGACCTGGCGATGCAGCTGCTAATCCAGCCATTCTGCCATACTTTCAGCGTGTTTGGGTACATGTTCCTTGGAAGCGTGTTGAAGTTTTGGCTATTAAAAAGTCTTTGCCTGATCCGCGCAAAAATCCAGCAGGGTACTATAAGGAGCTAACTCACACTGTGGGTTCGTGTATCATGAATCTGGCAGATATAGATATGTTGTTTGGGAATGTTGTTCCACAGCCTATTTGGAGTAAGATTCGTCATACGGAGCATGCAGAGGAATTAGGTGAGACGTGGGTTAATCTTAGAGATGCCGATAATAGACAAGTAGGTGGGCGCTAAGCCTGAGGACGTGATTGCTGAACTCCCTGGTAAAATTATCACTTATATGAAGACTTTGATGCCTGAAGTTCGTGTTAATTGGGACAAGTTGTCTGCGTGCAAGCAGAAGAAAGATGAAACTGTGTTCGACTTTTTCACGCGGTTTGAAGAGACCTCTGTAGACCGTAGTGGTCAGGACATGGCTACCGAGGGTTGCCAGAGATTGTTCATTGACAAATTCGTACATAATTTGCTTCCCGAATTGTGCAATAAGTTGAAGGATTCTGAGAGTGCTTGGGCTGTTTCCACATCAGCGCAGATTTTAGCTACGGCCCAGTACAATGAAAATAGGCACAAAGATGAGGTAGAGAAAGCGGATAAGAAGACTAAGGAATTGAAGACTAAAGTTCTTCTACAACAAGCTTATCCATCCCGTACTAATAATCAACGCGATTATCAGCAGAATCAGCAATATTCAAGAAACTCGCAAAGGAACGAGTCTTCTCAACAACGTTTTCCGCATGGGCCTAATCAGTGTGCGTATTGCAAAGAAGAGGGCCATTTTAAGAGTAGTTGTCCGGTTTTGTTACAGCGCACAAATGGGGCTTCTGGTGTGAGAGGTCGAGGTGCTCAACAAGCACCTAGAGGTAGAGGTCATGGTCAGAACGCGCGTCCTTTGCCTCCACAGAAGTCTATGAATAGTTTTGATCAGCAGAATGGTGCGTCTGGTAGGACGGCTCAGTACTATACGGACGATTACTACGTCGAAGGTGAGGACGTGGATGGTAATGATTGCTAGGACAGCCATAGACAAAGAGAGGGAGTTGTTTCAGTTCCAGTAGATCAGAGTGGACCTAATGTTGAAGTGATTGCATCAGGTGTGTCAGAGCCTTTTCTGTTGGATACTGGTGCTGCGAAGAGTTCTATTATGCACTCTAAACTCCCTGGCGCACCTTTGTCTGGCTTTGAGAATGTTTCTGTAGGTTTTTCTGGCGCCCCGGTTACGAATCCAATTTATACTCCATTGCCTCTTTCTGTTGGACCTCGTAGATTAGAAGCACCCCTCATTTTGACTACAGGTTGTGGTGAGAATTTGTTGGGATTGGACTTGTTAAAGAGATTGTATGCAACGCTGTATTGTTCTCCGTCAGGAGTACATCATACATTGGGCGAGAGAGTGATCTCTCTGATGTATATATCTAAAGTTTGACTTCCACCTGAATTGTCTTCCCTCCCTGATTCGCTTTGGGCTACTGGTCCGAACGATGTAGGCCTCTTGGAGATTCCGCCATATGTTGTGACACTCAAGGCGAATGCTAAGTTACCGCGTATTCCACAATATCGTATCTCGTGTGATGGTGAGCGAGCTCTTTTGGCGATCATTTACGATCTGATTGAAAAGGGTGTGATTGAGGAAACGAGAGGTAATGTGTGCAATAGTCCGGTTTTGCTTGTTTTGAAGAGGACTGATTCTTCACAGCCTCCTGTATATAGGTTTGTGATCGATCTTCGTGAGGTGAATAAGATTGTTGTTCCGCAATTTCCTGTTGTACCTGATATCACCGCTTTGTTGACTTTGATCACGGCTACAGTAACATGGTTTTCGGTGATTGACTTGAAGAATGCTTTCTTCAGCATCCCGATTGCCGTGGAGAGTAGAGATATCTTTGGATTCTCTTTAGGAGGACAAAGTTTCCGCTTTAAGCGCGCTCTTCAAGGCTATTGTGAGAGTCTATCGATCTATAGCCAAGCTTTGAAGACGCAACTTGATTTATTGGTTTTTCCTGATGGTGCTGCTCTTATTCAATATGTTGACGACTTGTTAGTTGCTGCTGACAATGAAGAGATTTGTAGAGAGGCTACTTTGTTGTTGTTATGCCACTTGTCTGATTTTCATCACAAAGTTTCTCTTTCGAAGTTGCAATATTGTCGACAAGAAGTAACCTATTTAGGTCACCTCTTATTGAAGGAGGGAAGGAAACTGACCCCAGAAAGAATTCAAGCTATTGCGAAAATGAGTGTGCCTACGACACAGAGAGAAGTATGTGCGTTTTTGGGTATTACGGCGTACTGTAGAAAGTGGATCCCTAATTTCTCGTTGTTAGGGAAGCCTTTGATAGCTCTTACTGTTAAGGATACTCCAAATCCTATTCCTTAGACTGACGAATGTCAGAAGAGCTTTTCAGAATTAAGAAATGCGTTGTGTTCGGCTCCTGTGTTGGGTACCCCCGACTACAGTAAGCCTTTCACATTGTACGTGCACGAGAGAGAGGGATGTGCCTTGTCAGTGTTGACTCACAGGGCCGTTTCTAGGTCTTTTGCCGCCCTAGGCGAGAATTGAGAAATGCCGCCCCCACCCTTTTAATACCATCACTCTCTTCCCCTGTCATCCAGGCTAGAAGAAAAACACATCAAACATTAAATACCACTGACATTCACAACAAAATAAACACTGAAAACTGGACAGGCTGATGGATGGCGGAGCTTGTTCTCTGACTCTGACCCAGTCTCTGCATTGCCAGTCCTCATTAATTTTCTGACCCATCTCACCCAAGACTGAATTGCAAATGGCTGGAGTGGCTTAGTGGGTGAAGAAAAGGATGAATTTGGATGATGCACCATTTAGTTACCTTTGGCTGAATTTAATAGAAAGATCCCACTTGTACCTTTTTTGTTTTTCCCTGTGAGATGTTCTGAGTATGATGGGTATTCCCAGACCTAGAACTCGTGCTCAGGTTGCAGTATGGCTTAAGCTGCTTCTCACTGAGGAAGGAGGCCCTTTAAGGCAGACACCAGTTCGGGGTTACTTGTGTTCTCATATAGGTGGGATCTGTTCTATTAGTTCATACTGGACTGCTCCTATTAGAAAATGACTATGTATGTTTTGAATATGTCCTGCATCAATCTGTATGGGCGTTTTGGGCTATTTGATCAATTGGTTTGAAACCCAGATTTGTTTCCAGCGGATGAGAATAATTCAAACATTTAATTCATAAACTTTTTCTTTAATGATGTCTTGGCTATGAGTAAATAAATATACTCTTGAAAACTGGGTAACGTTTCTGCTGGAAGGAGAAATGCTTTGTTGGATGTCTATATTTTTAAAGGCATTATTAGTAACTATGGAGAGTGAAAAAATTGTTACCTGAGGAAATTGTCTTTATGAAGACAGTGCGGAAAACACGTTCCTTTTAGCACTTGCACCTCGAGGCCTAAACGTCCACAAAGGTACAACGATTCGGAATACAGATTGTCACTTCCACGCACGCCTTTCAGTCTACCTTAACGAGATTATAAGGGAAAGGTTTCAAAGACATGTTTTTTCTCTTTCACTAGATGAAAGGGAATAATTGACCCAGTTTGGTATTTAAGCAATTTGTGTTCCCTTTTATCATACACTTATGAATTTATCAAATGCAATAACTTGTAAAGCACATTTGTACTCAGAATTATGCCAAAGTCTGATTTTTTTTTACAGGTGAGTGCATTTAATATACTCGCTGTTGTTTATTTTCATTTTTATTTTTAGATTGATATTATATATTTTTAGAATGTGAATTATGGAAGCATTTTCAACAGAAAATGCCACGTCTACCTTATCTAGATTAAAAAAAGACCAGGAGAACATCACACTCCCTGTAACCCCAAAAGCATCACAGGGTTGATCTATTGTACAACTCTTCTCCCCTCAGCAGTTTCCTATTGGCTATAGAGGGGCTAAGGTAAGTACAATGGCTGGAACCTATAGACAGTAAACAAGATTCTTGGGGCGGCATTAGCAGTGTTCATTTGAAAGGAGCTTGCAATTCCTGTTACTGTCAAGTCCACTGGGAGGTCCTCTGTGCCTCAGGATTGGCTGGCTACTACCCAAGTCAGGGGTGCCTGAAGGTACCACTGACTCGGCTAGCTAGTAAAGCTCAGAGTTAGTACCAAGGTTCTGATACAAGGAAGGTGACAGGGAAAGGAAAGGTGGAAGGAAACTTGAAATAATGAGTTTGAAAGTTACTACTATTTACAGCCCATCTCCAGCTTCCAAGAACTTCTGTATATTACGTGCTAAATAGTCCATATTTTCCTCAGCGACTGACATAAACTCCTGAATAGCAAGTTCTGCATGTTCAAAAGGCACCCTCGCTTATGAATTAAACAGATATAAAAATAAATGTATGCTGTTTGCCCCTCACAGCGGTTTTTAGGACCTGTACTTTTTCAGAACGATTTTGCTGCCCTTTTAACACCGCCATCATGAATTAAATTGACAGCTTGCTTTATTGGATTGCATCTAGAGATACACGTGTTTTTAAGCAGTGCGCATATATTATAGAGTAGTTGGTGATTTGATGCTGTCTATCTAGTCCTTCTTATTTCCACATGCAGCCCTGACTCTCCATTTATACTCAAACCCACTCTGACTGTATCAACAAATTTACCAACACCTGCAGGCCGGAAGAACATGGAATTTTCATCTATATTTAACCTCATAAATATATCTGTATAATTAATAGCTGGCTATGTTTTTTCTAGAAATATTCAACTGATATCACTGTATCCTATGTACATAAAACAGGCAATCAAAGTGCTTAGGAAGCAGACAAAACAAGAGAACTGCA
Source organism: Lissotriton vulgaris (assembly GCF_964263255.1). Classification (NCBI taxonomy): domain Eukaryota; kingdom Metazoa; phylum Chordata; class Amphibia; order Caudata; family Salamandridae; genus Lissotriton; species Lissotriton vulgaris. The sequence goes on along the minus strand of NC_141695.1, from coordinate 1,542,510,463 downwards.
TCGATTAACTACAGCCAGTTACATGCATGTTTTTTTCTATGCTGGCTCTTATAAATGCCAGTTTCAGCATATAATGATTTCAAGTAAAACAGTTGTGCAATCTGCCGGTTTGACAGCAATTACCACGTTCTGAAGTTGGGAAATGTTAATGCCTGCAGGAACACATAGGTGACGGGGTCATGTTTAATCTGTGACGGTATTCTGTTGCCAGGATATCTCGGGTAATTAACAAAGTAATTTTGACAAGATTGCACGTTTTTTCTCTGAAATGTAGATTAAACCCACTTGCTGAATGTACTGAGGATTCCCAAACTCGTGTATTTGCCGCCCTCACCCTTTTGCCACCCTAGGCAGCCGCCTAGTCCTGCTAATGGTAGAAACGGCCCTGTTGACTCAACAGTTTGGCGATAAGCAGCGTCCATGTGCTTATTTTACGTCGACCTTAGATCCGGTAGCATGAGCGTTGCCAAGTTGTTTAAGAGCTACAGCTGCAGCGGCTGTTTCAATTCGACAGTCTGCTGGTTTGGTTATGGACAATACATTGATTGTGATGGTTCCACATGCAGTGGATACCTTGTTGAATCGTACCAAGACACAGCATTTAACTAGTGCTCGGTTGTCAGGTTACGAATTGACCTTGTTAGCAAGTCATGTGCACATTAAGAGATGCAACACGTTGAATCCAGCCACGTTGTTGCCAATTTCAGCTGAGATAGATAATGTTGAAGAACAACATGATTGTTTCCTTAGAACTGAGGAAGATACGAAAGGGAGGATAGACCTTAGGGATACTCCTCCCCCAGAGTGTGATGGTACTTTGTGGGTTGATGGTTCATGCTTCAAGCTGCCGAATGGTGATACGACTGCGGCATATGCTGTTACGACTTTGCATACGATTGTTGAAGCTGCACGTATCCCGCATAATTCCGCGCAAGCAGCAGAGTTGATTGCATTAACGAGAGCATGTGTGTTGGCGAAAGGAAAACGAGTGAATGTGCACACTGACAGTCAGTATGCATTTGGTGTGGCTCATAGTTTTGGACGTTTGTGGCGTGAACGTGGGTTCCTGACTTCGCATGGGACGAAGATCCAGCATGGCCAGTTGGTGAATGAACTCCTTGAATCACTTACTTTGCCATTGCAAGTAGCGATTGTGAAATGCAGTGCGCATTAGAAAGTTAAGGATGATGTTGGTCTCGGAAATGCGTTTGCGGATGAAGTTGCGAAAGAAACTGCGAGAAATGTGATGAGCCGAATGTATGTTGCAGGTCCAGCGAGATGGGTTCCAGAGAAAAGTATGTTTGAAGATACAATTGAGAGTGTGAAATCCATCCAAGCTGAAGCTACAGAGAAAGAGTTGAATGAATGGAGAGAAAGTAAGGGTAGATTGGACTCAAATGGTTGTTGGACTGATTTGTCTGAGCATCAAAGATGGTTGTTACCCGATGCATATGTGCTTCCAGTTGTTACAATGGCTCATGGGATGGCACATATCAGCGTGAAAGGGATTTGCAAGTTGTTGGCCCCGGTTTGGCAGAATGCAGGAATTCCCAAATGTGCGGAGAACTTGGTTAAGAACTGTATGGTGTGTTTGATGTACAATCCTGGTAAGGGAACTCCAACCCTGGCTGGTCATTTTGATCCTCCTACGTATCCGTTCGAGGCTTTGCAGCTAGATTTCATCCACATGGAGAGGTGAAACAACCTGAAATATGTGTTGGTGGTTGTTTGCTCTTTTTCTAGATGGGTGGAAGCTTACCCTTTGAAGGACAATACTGCCTTGTCCACAGCGAAAGCCCTTATTAAAGAGTTTTTCCCTAGGTTTGGTTTGCCGAGAATGATCTGGAGTGACAATGGGAGTGAATTTGTGGGTCAAGTGATGAAGAGAGTATGTGAGGGATTAGGTATCCGGCAGCAGTTCCACGCTGCAAATCACCCCCAATCAGCTGGTTTAGTCGAGTGCTATAATGGCACCTTGAAATTAAAATTGGCCAAAATTGAAGCGAGCTCTGGTTTGCAATGGCCAGATGCTTTGCCCCTAGCCCTTTTGTCCACAAGAATGACTGTGCATTCGCGAATGGGTTTGAGTCCGTATGAGGTTGTGTTTGGCCGCTCCAACGAATATTTGGGGCGTGCCAAGACCGACAAAGTTTAGTGAGCTTGAACACCCTGTGATACTTGATTACTTGTACGAACTGACGGCTAAACTGCGTGTCTTACACCAACAGGTTCACAATAGTCTACCACAGGCTTCTGAAGATCCAGGTCACGCCATTGAACCCGGTGCCTGGGTATTTGTGAAGAATTTTCAGTGGAGCAAGAACGAGCAGCCCCGCTGGACAGGACCACACCTGGTTTTACTATCTACACGTTCCGCAGTTCGAGTTCAAGGCAAGAAAAACTGGATCCACGGCATACACTGCAAACGGGCTCCGTTGCCCTTACCGTATGACCGGTGGGTCCAGAAGGGACTTCCAGACTCTGAGACTGAAACTGTGCCACGTTTTCTGCCATTAAGCGATGCCCGTTTGATTTGAATGAACACTGAGAAAGAAAGTGACGATCTTCTGCAAGAAGCTGTGCCTCCGTTGAATCGATTGAACACTACCGAGCCTGAACTTTTTTTTAGAGAACAGACATTGCCTGGAAAAGACCGTTATAATTTGCGACCGAGAGTCATGGACAAATAAAAATAAATGAAGTTTTTATGATTTTTCTGTTTGCAGGTTAACTCTCCTCCGAGGAAATACTCATTTTTGTTTTTCGAACCGCCATCCGGATTCAGCTGTAGGGTCGCGGTTGACAAGACTTTGGAGTGCAAGCCTGAGACAATAGGTCGACGGTTCTGGTTGGCCTAAGGGAGTTACCCTGGGCTGACAGAGGCATTCCTTAGTATAGAACACCCTACCACCGCGAGCAGCATATTTAGTGAGGATGGAGTTCGGAGTTCTTCGAGTTGGAGAGACCTGTTTAGACAATAAGCTTTAAGAGCAAGATATACAAACTAATGACCCAAAAAAGATTTTTAATATTGTGCTTATTTATGCTACTGAGTTTATTGATATTTTTAATTCGTTATGTGACATTCTCTTTTAAAGTGACGTTTATTCCCACTGCGCAACCTACACCTACACCTACTATATCTTCTCATTCTTTTCACCCTCTGCCCAAACATGAAGTAGTTAGAAGATTGGAATTTGCCAATAATTCCTTTATTCAACTTTTGCACCAACACCAGCTAGTTAGGAACACGACAAATTGTTGGATTTGTGGCCTAATGCCCCATACGACCGGTAAAGGTATTCCGTACTTGGTTTTGCCTTTCAGCCTTAATGGTTCTATTTGGGCATATAGAACGATGTTCATTTATGCCCATAGTGTCTATCCCCTACGTTCACCGAAAGACAATCCAAAGAATAGTGCTCTAGCTAGTCGACATGGTTAAAGGGACTAATGCGGTTGAGACTATTCCGAAAGATGAGAAACAACCATATAGTGGTTGGGACGTTACTGGATATGGAGTTAGTCTGAGTGTTAAAAGCTCAGTTAGGGAAGAGTATCTGCTCTGAGACTTATGTATTTACATCTCAGACTTCTCCAGCGTTTCTAGCAGCTAAGGGTACCTATTTCGTTTGCTACGACAAAGCGTATACATGGTTGGCCCCTGACTTTTCGGGCACATGTTTTGTTTCTTTCCTGTTGCCTTCCACTTTTACAGCTGCGGCTGATTACCATAAGACGAGAGATGCTAGAGGTGTCTTCAGTCAGGAAGATACCGCAGGGCAAGAGTTGGGAGATTTCTTTAAGGGTTTTCTGCCGTTCTGGGGACCGATGGCTAACAGCAGGAACATTCGCCAGTTGACGAGAGTGGTTGAGTCCACCATAGTCGAAACTGCTGGTGCCCTTAGTAACTTGACTGCTGAGCTTCAGTCGGATCGACTTATGACACTTCAGAATAGAGTTGCTCTTGACGTCATACTTGCAGACCGAGGGAGAGTGTGTAAACTGATTCAATCGAGCTGCTGCATTTTCATTCCAGACAACGCTCCGTCAGTCTTCCAGGCCATTTCCAAGTTACATAAGATCTCCGATTCTGTACATATAGATAAAGGAGATTGGTCGTTGATGGAATGGTTTTGGGGATTGATATCCACGTGGGGATGGAAGATTCTGATGGCCATTGGGATGTTCTTAGCTATCCTTTTCCTGTTCTGTCTCTGTGTACAGTGTGCTCCTGCTATTTGTGGCCTCTGCGATACTTTGTGTGCGAGGAGACCTGTCCAGAGAGAGGTACTAAGTACTAGGATGATGCTACAGCAACATATCGATGATCTGATGAATATAGACCTAGAGTAAGATTGACATGGGTTTGGGTTCATTGCCTATGTAAGGGCAAAAGGAGGGTCTGTAGTTCCGTAGTTCGAGGGTCTGTGGTTCGGTGGTTCCGAACCCGTTCAATAAAGGTCGTCAGAAATAGACGATCTTGGTGTCAGCGGACCGCAAATCGTGAGTGCGGTGTGTACGAGTGTTTTCGTCCTAATCGATCAATGAGAACACTACGTATTCAGGGATTTCGTTTGAACCCTCGGGTTCCATTTTGTGTACGCCAGCCATTTTGTGTGGTTGCCCTCACATAGGCCGATGACTGTGTCCGAGCGAGTCCTTGGGACACGTACACCTTAGCCGACTCCTAAATGACCTGGCTGAACTGACTCCCTTGCCCGAGGCTGACCTCGCTGAGCCAGTTCCTTGTTAAACAGCTGGTCAGATAAAGATCAAAGAGCAGGACATTGCTGAGTTATAGTACACTGCACCCACCTTTCTATCTTGCTTCTCATCTGTTTCTGCTCCTTCCTTTACGACATAATCACTGATTTGGGTTGAGGTTTTATGATGGGTTTGTCCGGCCTGATCCAACAGGATATTGGAATGTGCTTGGTCATTTCTGGTGGGCTGGGCAACGGAAAAATGGGATTGTCGTCATGCGCTACTTTTGAAATGTCACACTGTCATTGGTTAGTTTGTATGTAATTGATGCTACTTTGGAATGTTTTTTTGGCATAAAAGACCATGCTCCGCTCATTGAAATTGTGCAGTCTCTAGTGAACCACCTGTGTTGTGCTTCGTAGACCTCTGTTCCTGGTTGCAGCCAATAAACTTTGGTCTTTGACGTCATCAAGAAGTGTCCCGTGTCTCTGTTTGCCGAGGCAGGGGAATCCGAAGACTTCGAGCGTTTTCCCTGGCGCTGCTGGGTTCTAAAACCCGGTTCTTCACAGAAAATCTGCATCAAAGCTTTTGTCTTCAAAACCATAGCTCATGTCTGCAGCACTAATTTCACCTTCATCACTCTCATTACCTGTGCAAGATACGATTAGTTCTTCATTTACACTGAAGGTAATATCCAAAATCTCCTCAGTATGAGACTGTTCTCTTTCCATAATTTTTCCTTTATGTTGCTGCTCCTTGTATAAAAATTTAAACAGTTAATTTTATCAGTTTTTGTAATATATACTACAAAATTAGCGTTTTCACCAATTTTAGCCTACAAAAAATATAATATAAATACCATTGTCTAATAACATTCCATTAGTAGAGTTTTACTCCTTTACAAAGTTATATAATTATAATCACTTATAAGGATATCCTGTTCTTAGGTTTTCTTAAATTTTGAAACCAGTCACTCCTCATGACTATAGGAAAAAGACTCAGGCTGTTATCTATACTACTATTATAAAGGAAGAACTTTGAAGCTTTGAGGCGGGTAAACTCGGGAACCACAGCGCCAATCCACACACCCGATACATCGTTGTAATCCTCAGGGTGCGCAGATGGACCTAGGCTATATAAATTAAAAATAAATACGTTATTAAAAAATATAAGTTAAAAAAAAGTAGTCCTTTCAAAGTAGCACCAGCCGCGACGTGCTTGGTGACATCAGGAGCGGCGTACACGCGAGGAGCGGCGTACAGGAGCGGCGGAGAACAGCATTTAGAGAAGCTGCAGAGATCAGCGTGGGGAGGAGCAGTGATGAGGAGCGGTGGAGATCAGGGGAGCAGCGGACATGACCGGCGGACAGGCGGTGAGGATCGGCGGGCAGACAGTGCGGGGCTGCAGAGATGGAATATTCACTGTACGCTACGGCTCTAATAATTTAGTGAGAGCTGGTACCCGGGCCTATCGGAGGAGCTGCACTTGCTCTCCTATTAAAGGGGTCGCACCGGGGTTTTTAAAGCTGCAAACACTGCGAGCTCTTACGCTTTCTTCCCCATGGCAACCACTGTACCACTGCCATCTTTTCAGCCCCCCAATGCAGCCGTCCGGACATCGCCACCAGTACTGGGAAGGTACAAGCATGCCATCTCTGCATTGTTTTGGTATGCTGTTTTATGTTAAGGTAGAGGCTGTTTGTATAGCACCTGTGGAAGCCATGGATTGCTTCTAACCACTGAAAATCATGTTGAATTGTCAGGTGTGCGCCAGAGTGGAGCAGCTGCTGTGTTCTTCTCGGATGAGAGCGTAAGGTGCTGATAACATGGAATTGTGAAACGCACAGAGCACTGCTATCAGGCCTATGAGCACAGTTAATATAAAGTGTGTCTGCTGTTCAGAAAAGTCATTTCCTTTGAAATTTAATCAATTAGTTGTCGGGGGAATTGACGGGACAGTACAGGAACTTCTGAGGGGCAAGCAGGTACTCTGTGACGCTAACTACCTGCACTTTTCCATTAAGGAGACAAAGGAGGCTCAATAAAAAGAGCATTTATAAAAAATAAAAAAGCAAAGAATGTATAAAGAAAGACAGAGAAAGCACACGTAGACAATCTGTTCTGTTATGTTAATCACTGGCAGGTGGATGGGTAACGTTCAAATACAATGAAAGGGGATTAAAAATATAAAAAGGTAGTGGGCACAGCCTGTGCGTCATGCAGAGCACCCGGGTCACCCCTCTACGTAGAACAGTCAACAAGTCCTAATAATGTGTCTCGTGGGCAGGTACCAAACGGGGCTTTACAGCAGGAAAAAGTGACATGAGCAGTGACGTGGGCAGGTTACACAACGTCAGGGCGGACGGGGGCCCTGAGCCATGATTGCTCCCGGACAACGTCGGGACGGGCTGCTAGTAGTAAAATACAGTACTAAAAAATGTAGAATATGTCTATTCACCTTACCCATTCCAAAATACTAAAAGTGTTTTAGTAAAATGCAAGAGATACTATTGATTGTCCAGAATAGCACTGTGTATCTGTGTATATTTAGATATCATTATCACACTACTTTTTGAATACATCATGTGTTTTCACACAAATAAACTCTTAAAGACCTATCCAGTACTCACCTTTTAACATAATTAGAAAGTAGTAATTCCTTATATAAGTCGAAAATACTCACAGCAACAGGTATAGAACACAGGTACTGTCAGGAACAGTAAGCCCAGAAACCCTTACCGAATACTTGCACAGGAACAGATGACGCCACTTCCCAATTCCCCCTCCAGGATCCTCCAGAGACCAACATTTTTTGGTCTCTGGAGACTTGTTTTATTCACAGACAATCCCATGACATGGATACATAATGGAAACTAACAAAGAACAATTATTTAATAACCTACCTTACTCTATCTCTATTCCTTATCTATAATTTAGCGTAATGCTCCTAATTACCTACCCCTTGGTCTTTCGAACTAGCCTCTTCTCTAGTGTTTATCTGCAACCTTGTGGCTTGCCGTTCTTTATTTTTCTCACTGCTGATAACCTATAATTACATACCATTCATTAACCTAGGCCTCTCAGTTTATTGTCTAATTTTTATAATTTTAATTTCCTTGTGTTCTTCTACCAACCTTTCTTTATGCAGTTGCTTGTTTTCTATTCTGTAAATCCTTGAATATCTTGTGTTTTCCACTAATGTTCCTTCTTAATTCTAGTTGCGGGCACGATAACTAAGGTAAGTTTAACCGGGAACCTTCCTTAACTCTCTCAGAAATATTTGTGCTTTCTCTTCAGGAATATCTATGGAGCAATTGAAAACGGGTCTGAACTCAGGACCGTCTTAGGTGAAGTGCGCACTCGTTGGGGAGCGCGCGCCTCAACAAGGATTCCCCACAGGTGTGTGGTAAATGACTAGACCGCCACCACGTCTTTCCTCGAGGCGGCCATCTTAGAATTCCTCTGTTGCACTAAAGCACTCCAAGTCTGTTTCCTTGCGGATTCTTCATCTCTCCTGCGCCAGCTAGGGTTTAGATAAGTCATTATCGTATCCACTGATTAATTAGGGGTTCTGACAGGTACACTCAGTATATAAATTTTTGAAATGTCTTTAAAAAATACAAACCATCTTTACACACTTATTTCCTCCATCCATGTTTTGTTACTTCAGCTCGGTTGAAGCACATTCCGATGACCATTTTTAACAGTTACTTGTACTAATCTTAAGTATAATAAATAATAAAAAAGTTATATATTATAAAATTACCATCTGTGGAAGACACAAAAAAATACAGTTACAATATATCGTTTACAACACAAATTAATTCAATAGTACTCATCACATAACAGCAGGCAAAAAAAAGACAATCATTAAGATAATCTTAAAAAAACATTTAACATTCTCAATACCAATCTAAAAAATAGAAATAAAACATATCTTAAATGTTTTTTTCTAAGAGTAATTTCTTACGTAAATATGACACATCTCAAACAATCATAAAATAACAAAGCATTATGATTAATTTTCATACACTGTAAATAATGTTACTTACAAATATATGCTGACAAAATATACAACAAAAACTCGTTATTGGTTTCACATACTTTTCCGCAAGGTCAAATAGTATGCGTCAAATTCTTCCTTTGGAAATTGTTCAATAGTTATCCTGAGCATCTGCCTCCCAGCCTTCTGATCCAAAACCACCGACATCATTTGCTCCGTCCCCCAGTCCTCATCCCGATGCTATTCAACATCTACATGGCCACCCTCACACAAGTAGCCCACCATCACAACTTCAACAACATCTCCTTCACCAACAACACCCAGCTCATCCTCTTCCTCACCAAGAAGCCACATACCACCAAAAGCAACCTCCAGGACACAATGAAGGACGTCACCAACTACATAAAGAGCAGCTCTCTAAACATGAAGTCGCACAAAATTATGGTACTCATTCTCAGACCCACCCACTCAGCCTCGGATGACTCCTGCAAGCTGACTACACTGTGGACAGTACCAGCACCTACCAACCATGTCCACAACCTAGGATTCATCCTCAACACCTCACTCTCCATGTGAAAGCAAGTCTACACCGTCTCCTCATACTGCTATAACACCCTCCACATACTCCGCAACATTTACAAGTGGATCCTAACCAAAAGAAGAAGAACAGTGACACAGGCCCTTATCAGCAGCAGACTAAGCTGTGGCAAAGCACTCTACACAGGAATTCCAGCCAAACACCTGCCACAACTACAACAAATCCAAAACACCTCCACCTGAGTGATCATCAATGTCCCCTGCTGTAGCCACATCACCCACCACCTGATACACCTACACAGCATCAATATCAACAAGATGATCACCTTCAAGCTCCTCACCCTCACTTACAAAATACTCTACAGCACCAGACTAATCTACCTTAACAGCAGTAATCCTGAAAGGCCAAATTTTGATCTTAAAATGTTGGCTTTAAAAATATTAGGTAAGAATTTGGTAACTCTTTAGGAAAAAGTTGCTTAAAAACGAATTGACTATCATTACAATGTATCCAACCATTCAGACATTTTAAATAAACAGTGTAATGTCCAGTTGTTGTAGAAGGTCCATCATGAAAAATAATTGCAACAGCTACAAAAATGTAATTAAAGTTTCCAATTTTCTTCCATCAGCTCTACAACGTTGCAGCATTAAAATTGCATACTGTCCATATCTTTGTATAAATAATGTTGATGACATTTCTGATTTACATTGGCTACACTCCATGTTTTTACTTGCTCCTCTAATTAGATTGTTAAAAGACACTGATTCAGTCAGGTAAAGTCAAATATATGAATCTTTCAGTGTCTATGTTAGTGCTACATGTAAACAAACAATTTTGACAGCCATGTTGCCATTTATAATAAAGGGCAAAAATGTTTTCAATATCTATACCTTCATCTTCCAGTACACCAAGCATAAACATTAAAAATTCCTGACAATCTTGCTGAATATTCTGCGTAAATTGACTAGAACCAGAACATACGTCCAAAACATTTCGAATATCAGAAACACTTTGTATTTTACTTTTATCACTACTACATTTCTCATAAACAGAATACAACAATGAACAGAATCTTTCGTCCCGATTTTCAACAATTTGCTGTTGCAAACTTTCAAGAACAAAAACAACATTAACAACTACATTAGCATAGCAGTTGACACCACAACTATTTTCAAACCGATAACCAACATTCTCTTCAACACTGTCCTTTTTCTTTTTGCTTGCAGGCGCAACTTCATTGTGTTTTTTTTCTTTCTCTACAGTTTCACTACAGATATTCTCAAATCTTCTTTTTCTACCTACCACATGCTTTTCAAATACTGGATATTGACCTAAATTAGGTGCATATTCTCTTCTTAACCTATTATACTCTTTCACACAATTTACATCTGCACTAAACTTTGTTTCCTCAAAATCAATCAAGTACAATCCAGATAACGTTTTGACTCGAGACAAAGCAACATATGCCATACCCTCTTTAAACACTGTGCTTCCAATATTCACTAAAGCCCTATCTACACTTAAACCTAGAGATTTATGAATGGTCACCGCATATGCCAAACAAATAGGGAACTGTTTTCTGCATACATACAAATCTTTTACAAGCAAAAACTGAGATGAACAACAACTAAATTGTTGTACTTCAGCAATTTCATCAAATTAGATTTTCAAAAATTCAATCCCTTCTCTATTTGCATAATTAACAAAATCAACAGTTTTACCCATTACTCCATTCACTAAACCTTTTTCCACATTCAAATTTCATTGAAAAATTACCCTACAGTTTACACATGCATACATATTCTTTTCTAAACCAGCAGTTTTACTTCTCGGTTTCTCTAGAGAATTCAATTTCCTCTTCAACTTTTCACTCAAAAAAATTGTGATTCCTTCATGTTCTATTTTATCAATCGCTTCCAATTTTAAAATTTCTTCATTTTTCAACTTTAACATTTCTCCATTGAACATTCATGCAGTGTTGGCATTAAGCAGATTACAGATTTGTTTTCTGCAATTCTCATGTATATTTTCTCTGGGACAATATTTTTATTTGAAAACAAATTGGAAAGTAATCGTCTCTGTAAAGCTTGTTTGCCATGTCCAGTCATTTTTCCAATACTTATATCTTGAAGAATAGTTCCATAATCAGCATCGTTTGCCTGTTGCATATTTGTAATAAGTTCCTTATACTGAAAATATTACCAAATGTTTAAATTTCAAATGCTCCCCAAAGACTTTCTGGTATCTTCATGTGCCAGTGTTTTAAACACTGGTTGTCCTTTTACAGGAGTAAGTTGTATAAGATCTTCAGAAACTATGATGTGTTTTCCTCCAAATAATATGTCATACTTTGTGTTAAGAATTTGCTGCATTCTTAAATGCCAAAAGCAAACATTAAGTTTGATACCATGCTTACCTCATCAATAATAAGAAGTTTCATTTTCCTCAAGACTCTTGAAACTTCACAACATGTTTCTCCAGATAGCTTGTGGTATTTTAATTTGTTTTCATGCTCTACTGGTAACATTAATAAACAATGTAAAGTAATTCCTTTAATATTTTGGGCTGCTAATCCAGTTGGAGCAATGACAACAAAAGACAAATGCAACTCAGTTGTTTTCTGTAGAAAACTTCTGATGACTTTAATTAAAAAACTTTTGCCTGTTCCAGCTTGTCCACTCACATACATTTTGATAGGTTCAAATGATGAGCAAGAGCACTATTTCTTCTCATGAAGTAATCCATGGTCAATCTGTTCTCTCACTTGCTCATATATTTCTTTCTGCTCAAGATTTAGTTTTTCTTCCAAATTTTCTAAGTTTGTTACATCTTCTTAAGCTTGATACATTGCTGTTTCTAACTCTTCCATAGCAGTTGCTGCTTTGTTTTGAACAATTGGTTCTCCTAGTGGTTCCTGACTCAACGGAGCAGAAGTTTGTATCTCTTGAGAATTGTCTCTAGCATTTTCAGCTGCAATTGTAGCTTCTTGCTCAATTTCGTCATTCAACATTTTCACATAATTAGAAAAAAGCAGGACATTCTCTAGTATCTTTAATTGCATTGAAGGAATCTTCATAGCTCTCGAAATCTCCAAGTAATTCCAATTCTGAACGCCATGGCTTGAAAAGTTGCAAAAGAGCTAAATAGTAAAATTCCCTTTTGTCAGGTGTTTCGCAACTCAGTTTACGGTCATTAATCAAATGTCCTTTTCTTTGTTTCACCAGACATCCTTCGAAACCAATCACGGCATATATACCATTATTGATGTTTCTGTAATATTCCGTTTAGAAATATAGTTTTGCAGCACTTCATAGAGACAAATGTTCTCAAGATGATGACTTCTATTTGGATAATATGTATCCAACATATTTGTTTTCACAATATCTGTACTTCGGGCTCTTTTTCAGCTAAATATTCAATGTCTTGTACAAATTTAAGAACTCGGATTCGTGTTGCAGCAAGACCTAGACTCACCCAAATGATTCTTCTAGATTTGGAGTATAGACTTGCAGATGATAAGCGATCCGAGCATTCGTATGCTCCAATTTCTCGATGAGATAACATCTTCAAACTGTAAGTATATAATTTCTTACCTAGACTCTTCTCGTGGGAAATCTCTTCCCACATTTCCTTCAATTCCGTCTTTTCTGATTTTGTAATGTACAATGTTACATATCAAGCAACAGCAATGGAACTGTCTGCAACATATTGAATATCCTTATTAGCATTCCACATGGACAAAATGACTGGGTTATAGTCATTTGTGTATTTTGACTCTTCATTTCTTCTTAAGTTGTAGGTATTTTTTGGAGACTTTCTTGTGATAGTATGTCACAAAGATGACTTAAAACTGTTCATTCTTCCTTTCAATATTACTTGACGTGGAAGTCCAAAACGGCATTTGGTGTAGAATTTGTCCTTAGATTTGTACTTTTGACAACAGTATTTCCCACAACGATGGCTTTGGAATCGTAAGACTTGTTTTAAGTCCTTATCTTGTGTACTTTTGGTATATCACATGTAGCAAATTCTTCAATAAAAGACAACACAGTATCATCCGAGTCTATTTCAAATTTGGGAGAATCTTTGATCCATATTAGCATGTGTATGGGAGGAGCACCTCCTGCTTGATACTCCTTTCTCCAAAAGAAGTCCTGAACCTCTCCAAGAGGAGGCTTTTTGTATTGGTGATAAAAAACATCATACCTTCAAATCTATGATTGAAATACCTGCATACATTAACTGGATCCAAAGAGCACAATTCTCCAGGTGTCTTGTATTCAATATTTAGTATATTTGGATTTGCCTCTCAAAGAAATTGAAGTAAATCATCCCAAGCATATTCAGCACAGCTTAGAGTAAGGAACCATATAGGAGTTCCTAAGTTCCTTAGCATACATTTCAGTTCTCCATGACGATGGTACCAGTACTCATTAGTACCACACTGACATGCCATGAGATTAATCAGCTGAGATTCAAAAACGTTATCTTTCTGCAGTACTTTATCCATAAATTCCTTTGCCGAAACATTTTGCAGATCTATACCTGTTTTTAATATATGGTTTACTGCATAAGAAAGTCCAGACAAATCGCTCTCAAACAAAAGATTAAACAAATACAGAATACATTGTCGAAATCTTGGATCTTCTGCATTTAATCTTGATGTCCAGTGTTCAGATGCAGGAATCTGCACAGGTCGGTCATCATATCGTTCTCCTTTTCCTGCGGGAAACAACTGAGGGAAACATGAGCTTCCAAGCTTTTTTGCCATATACTAATGGGACTTCTTTTTGCTTATTTCATTTGGAATAACTCTATAGTATTCCCCATCACTTCTTTAGAATCCAGTGGATGAACACTGTAAGGTTCGTAGATTTCTTCAGTTCCGGACACATCCACTTTTTCAATTTGTCCAGATGGCCAGTCACTATCTTCTTCTACAGTTATTTCTTCTTCTCTCACATACACATTTCTGTAATATTGATTATTTTTTACCAGATACAACGTTGCCTTTTTCACTTTCCTAACATCCACTAATTCTTGCCAGATTTTCTTACTCTTAGTAGGAACGCCATTAACAAGAATAACTAAAGGTTCATCCTCTACATTTTCTACACCAATTGTTTCAATATTTTTCTTTAAATCTAGAGGCAAATATACAACTCTTCCCTTTAATCCTCTCTGTAAATCTGAAGGAGGCAATTTTCCTTTCTTAGCTCCATACAAACAATAGCCTGAAATGGATGCACACATTGAATAAGAATAGGCTCATAGGTATTTAAATTCATCAGTTCAGAAGGAATATTTACCAACTCAAGATTATTATGCACAGCTCTAGCAGGCATTTTGTTCTCGTCTTATTTGTTATAACAATATTTACAAATACGCTGATCAGAAACCAAATTAAAACAATTCTCTACCACCAAATAAGTTGCAAAATCCTTCCACTCATTATTATTTTCTTTTTCACTTTTTATAAACAGATCAACAGTCCAGGTCTGATTTTTATAATGAGTTCGTCAACAACAGACACAACAATAATTTGGCCTTTCACCTGAAATCACCTTAAACTTTGTAATTTCTTGCTCAAAATTTTCTGTACTACAATGTTGTACATTCTCTTCTACATTTCCTTCTATTAATATCTCAATTTCTGCACTGTCTTCCTCAGGACAAAAATAACTAACCTCAATTTCATCACAAATGTTCTTTAGGTTTGATACAGATCCATGCAAAAGAGCACTGTTCAACTTTTTTAACAGTAGAGCTGGACTTTTTGCATAATACAATCTTCTGACTAATTTCCTCATTTCAGAATGATGTACTGCTAACATCCTGAAATGGTGAAAAACACTTCGACATACTTTTTTAGAAACACAAGCCAAAGAATGAACTTGCAAACCAGTATTTTCTCTCACTCTGCAAGGGTCTAGTCCTTGCAACATCTTAATCTTTTGTTGAACACTTTTCTTAGTATAGTTACGTAAGAAATTGCGTAAAAAATCAATAGATTCTTGCCGTACACTACAAATACTACTACAATTCCAAGTGTACACTGGAGCTTTAGGACGTCTCCCTAAAACTTCATCAGCTAACACCTCTTCTGTATTTCTAGGAACAATTTTCTCTTTTTCAATAGGACAACCATTTCTAACGTCATAAGCACGACCACTACTGTCAACTGCGTGCAACAATATATATATATATGTTTTAAACACCTTTATTGACAATTGCATTTGGCACAGCTGTATGCCTACAAACAAGACAATGGCCGGCAGCTTTCCAGTTTCAATAATAGCCGAATCCTCTAGCATCAAAGCCCTCAGCTACGTTATACGCAGCAAGCCGCCTACAACCACTTTGGGCCGGCCGCGTCATGGCTATCCGTACGTGCACCTCGCGCTACACACTGTTTTAGTAAGAGCAGGCACCACTGTATTGGTGTAATTTTGAGTCACATTGTCATAGTCTGTTCAGTAAAAAAGCAACAGTAATAAACAATAACAGAAACTTAAAAGCATAAGAGCAAAACAAGTTCCGGTTCATTCAGTGCAGCACACAAACCAGTAGATCACACACTCCACTCCTCTCCGCGATTTGCGTCGTCGGCTTTGGCACCACAACACCCCCATGTCACCGGTCCCAAATCTTGTTCCCTCACTCCACCTGACTCTGTGAGCCGCCCTCAGAACGGCCTTCACTGTGGACTAATAGGTATTCTCGTGAGGGAGCCCAAATGTCTCTAGGTTTAGACTTGGCACGCAGTTCTTCTGCGTATGTCTCGAGTTGATCCCTGCAGTACACCATGTCCTTCAACCATGCCTCCACTCTAGGGCAGCGTTTGCTGTCCCAAGTGAACAACGTACGTCTCTTCGCCAACAGCAGTGCCACCTGTATCAATCTGCCCACAGCACCCTTTAATTGTGGAGGGTGCCCCAGCAGACACAGTTCCAGGGTGTTCGAAAGCTCCACACCTGTCATTTTTACTATGCTAGCCATTACACCCTCCCAGTATGCGTGTACATAACCACATTCCCAGGCAAGATGTAGAAACCCCGCAGGGCCCAGCCCACACCATTTACATGTCCCCTCCTCATGGAGCCCCATTCTCCAAAGTTTGTGTGGTGTGTGGTAAGTCTGATGTATACATTTTAAATCTATTTTGCTCAGATTGCTATTAGGGGTCAGGCGCCCCATGGTCGAGCAGATTCGCTCCCAGTCCGCTACCGCATTCCATCTCATCAGACTATTGTTCCCCATATGTGGCATGTCCGATTGTGTCACTTTGTACAGTTTAGTTACCATTTTCTTTTTCGTGGGGGCCACAACAACCGTCTGCAGCGGCAGGGAGGGGCCGGGTTCTGCCGGAAAAGTGGTATAATGGGCCTGTACTGCCCGCCTCAACCTGTAGCAGGTAAAATTGAACAGCAGCGTCGGGTTTGTTATATACGATAAGTCTTCCTCAGATATGTACATCCCCTCCACATTCAAATCTCCCATGTGCACCAGTCCGACTTCGCCAAGTGCCTTAATAGACCCTTTGTCTTGCGCCACAGATAATGCAGAGTGTCCCTCAATCGGCAGCATAGGGGCGTACAGAGGAAGTTTCCGAGTCCTAAGCCCTATCGCCTGCCACGCCGCTGTAGTAACATCTATTGTGTTTATCTCCATTTTCTGTGTGTGCCTATCAACGTGTGTAATAACGACCTTCAGAGGTACAGGGTCAGCATCCCCTTGTTCCACCGCTACATGTGGCAGGAATGCATGGTGTTTGAACCAGTATTAGGCGCATTGGGCCTGGCAGCATAGGTAGTATAAATACATATCAGGCACCTTAAACCCCCTTTTTTGAATGGAAGTGTGAGCGTGTCCCAGATAATTCTCGGTTGTTTAGAGCCCCAAACCAGCCTCAGCAATTGCGTTTGAACAGTTTTAAAAAAATGCATCGTCAGGGAGATCGGGATATTGCAGAACAAGTACAGAAATTTAGGGAGAATCACCATTTTTATAACAGCTATCCGATCCGCCAGCGAAAGCGAAAGGCACAACCATTTGTCCACCTGCGTGACCAGCGATACGTAGGTCGTCCAATAATTTTCCGCTACGACTACCGTAGGGTCTCTGTGCACCCACACACCCAAATACTTCACTGGCTCCGCAGACCACAGCAACGGGTACTCCACCGACGGAGCCCTAGTGGACGCCGTTAGCGGTATGATCACTGATTTTTTCCAAGTTATATGAAGCCCAGAGTACAAGCTAAACTTCACATTTTCTCGCAGAAGAGGTGACAGCTGCGTATCAGGGTCCAGGACATATAGCACCATGTCATCAGCATACAGCGAAATTACCACTGGTCTATTGTCAAAGTTCAGTGCCACGGTTTTGTGAAGCTGTCTGATTTTACACGCTAGCGGCTCAAGCACTATGGCGAACAACAACAGGGATAATGGGCACCCCTGCCGCGTGCCTCGCTCAATCCGCAACGGCTCCAAAGTGTCGCCCCCTATACGCACTCTCGCAGAGGGTTCGGTATATAGTAATTTAATCCAGTTAACAAACATGGGAGAGAAGCCCATCCTGTACAGTATGTGTATCATGTAACTCCACTCAATTGAATCAAATGCCTTCACGGCGACAAGTAGCACTGCGACGGCCTGTAGGTCTGGGGGCAGGACATGCAGCATTTAAAATATGGTACGTAGATTCATAGTCGTAGAGCGCTCAGGGATGAACCCGGACTGATCAGGTAACACCAGCAGAGGCAATGGCTGTAGCCACGTAGCAAGTATTTTCGCTAGGATTTTTGTGTCCATATTAATAAGGGACAGAGGACGATAGGATTCACAGTTCTCCGGGGACTTGTCTTTTTTTAGTAGTGTAATAATCATTGCCTGTCGTAAGGTTGGTGGTAACCTGCCAGTCTCATAGGCCTCAGCGTACATCTCCAGTACGTGAGGCGCAAGAACCTTTACAAATGCCTTGTAGAACTCAGCTGTGAGTCCATCCGGCCCCGGCGCCTTCCCATTTGGAAGTGAATTGATGTCTGTTTCCACATCCTCTACATCTATTGGTATATTAAGGTATTTCTTTTGATCGTCTGATAGCCAGGTGCAGGCAATATCATGTAAGTATTTGTTTAGCTCCCGACCATCTATGTCTCCCCCCGAAGTGTATGTTCCATAGAAAGTGCGAAATTGTTCCAAAATGTCCCTGGTAGTATGATGTTTCTCTCCATTACTGTCAATTATACAATCTATCGGTGGTTGCATAGCTCTGCATGTTAGCCTAGCCGCTAGTGACCTGCCGGGTCGTCCGCCCTCCTCATATCGTCTAGCCATATGTCGTTTGGAAACATATTTGACCTCATTGTCTGCCAGTTCGTTGTAGTCATCTACCAATTCATGTATATTTGCCAGTGTCTCCGTCTCATGTGTCATGTCGTATTGGGTTTCGAGGTCCCTCAATCTGTTCTCCAAAGTACGCAGTCTATTCCGTATGTCTTTTAGGATTCCCGCCGTCGTACTAATACAGGTACCCCTAATCGTGACCTTGAAGGCCTCCCATAGTGTCTCCTGGCTGTCTACTGATCCTGTATTTTCTTCAAAATACCGTTCTATAGCAACTCTGATGGTCTCTACGTATGTGGGGTCTAGAAGTGCCTCCGCACGAAATCTCCACTTGAACGGTGGCCTCTGATTCTGCGGAAGTGTAGCTGTCAGTAATACTGGGTTGTGATCTGACAACGTTCTCAGCAAGATCCGCACCTCATTCACCCATGCATTAACATCCTCACTTATTAGCCAGTAATCCAGTCTAGCCCAGCCTTTCGTTGCCGGAGTAACATGTGTGCCTGCCAGTGTCTTCCCATTCCTGTATCGCCAGGCATCCACCAGTCCAAATTTCACCATAGCATTGGTGATGCATGTCGCTACCTTGACCATCCTAGCCCCCTGTGGATTAGACCTATCTACCTTAGGGTCCAGCTGAGTATTTAAGACTCCACCCCATAGTATTGCTGTGTCAGGCCATTCTCGCAGAGTTCGATACAAATTTTCATAGGCCGCCGTGTCATCTACTACCGGCCCATAAAAGTTGACAATTGTTAGCTGCACTGGGCTTAGTTTACTCAGGACCATCACCCATCTACCCTCCTCGTCCTTGGCTGAGTCCAGTACCTGAAACTCCACCCCTTTCTTTATGAGTATCAAAACCCCCCTCGCATACGACGAATATCAAGAGGCGAATCTGTGCGTAGCCCATTTCCTAGCTACCTTATCCTCAGAAGTCCTAGTGAGGTGGGTTTCTTGCAATAAGGCTATGACCACATTGTGCCTATATAAGTATGCTAGTACCTGTCTTATCTTCTGCGGTGTGTTAAGGCCACGTATATTCCAAGTCATTGCCCTAGTGGGTGTGCCGGTTACGACAGTATCCGTGATCTAGCAGTTCTTCTAACGTGGAAGCCGACTTGTGTGTGCACGTATGTAACAGTCTGCCAAGGCAAATCGCATCGGAACACAGACGCCCCCATTCCAACAAAACAACAGAACATCCCCCCTCCCACCACCCACTTCAGCAAGCCCCAATCCCCAAAGACATTTTTCCCCTGCAACCCCCCAACAAACAACAGTATAGGTATCCAACGCTCAAATTGGGGAACACCCATTGGGAGTCTTGGCAGCTACCACCACTCCCGATCACCTATTTGGAGGGGAGCCATTCAGTCTTTTTCAGTGTCTAATATCCCACCTTCGCCATCGGCGGCGTACACTCCAGCTACAGCATAGTCACCGCCAGTCGTGTCACAAGGGGACCAAGAACTCCAATCGCTCAGAACGTCACTGCAAACACTCTGACTCTCACCCAACTATATCCGCACCCTTACTTGTCATTCATCAATGTCCGACATTGGGGCGGAAGTAGAGTTCTTTTGCTGGGGCAGTATCGATTTTGTATGATCCATAGCTTGCTTTGGTGTCAAACATATTTTCCCTTTCTCAAAAGAACCGATGCGCAGCCTAGCTGGGTAGAGCATCGCGTAAGGTATGCTTTCTTTCTGCAATATTTGTTTTACAATTTGGAACTCCTTGCGCGCCGCCTGCACTGCAGGAGTGAAATCCGGGTAGAACGCTAGTGTATTACCCTGGTGAGTGATGGTTCCTTTCTGCCGAGAGATGCGTAGCACAGTGTCCCGATCATGGAAATTTAGCAGTCTGGCTATTATTGGTCTGGGTGGCGCACCAGGTGGGGGCCGCGTCGCCAACGATCTATGCGCCCTTTCGACAACAAATAAAGGGGACAGCTCATCCTTTCCGCAAATGTCTAGTAGCAGTGTCTCTATGTAATCCTCCATTTTCCCCACATTTGTCGATTCCGGCAGGCCTAGTAGGCGAATGTTATTTCGTCGGGACTGCGCTTCACTGTCCTCGCTCCTTGCCTGTATTACCTCCAGCAGCTTGGCAAATTCTCCCGTCTTCTCCCCGATTTGTAGAAGTCCGTCCTCCGCATCAGAAATCCGTTGTTCCGCCTCATTCAGCCGTGCCGTGTGCTTATCTAATTTGGACGAGAATTGGTCCATTCTGCCCGTAAGGACTTCAATTTTACCATCTATGGTTTGAAGACTGTTTTGGATGGCATTAAGTGTCCGCTCCAGGGCAGTGGGAGACGCAGCACCAGCGTCCTGCTCCCTGTCAGATGCAGCGGTCCGTCCCGGCCGTCCCCCTTTCCTCAGGTCAAACGTGAGTTTAGGCTGAGTTTTGTCCAGCTTACCCATTTCGGTACTATCTCCGTACAGGCAATCACCACAAGAGAAGAGCCTATCTCGAGCTCAGCGCTAGTAGCCCCTTGCGGTCTCAGCCTTTCTCCAGATCAGCACAGGTAGTGATGGCTATCCCGTGTGCTGCAACACGTATGTCTCGCAATCTCCGTGCAGGAAGCACCCTCCAGTTTTCAACAGGGCGCCCCAGCAGTCTACAGGTGCAGCTATTGCCAGTCTCTTCACAGGCCAGGTGCTCCTCTTTAAGCGTCTGCACATTATCGTGGTCAAGCCGCAGCCCTCAGCCCCCTCACCTCCTATGCAATGCTCGACCCTACACCGGGTCACTCCTTCTTCCACGGGCTGTGCAGGGAAGTATATTTTGCAGCAGTTGTAGGGCCTGTATGCCATGCTGGGCATGGCATCAGAGGTCCCGAGAGGCAGTTCCCAGCAGTTGCCTCAGCCCTAATAATGGCAGCGCCGCCCTCGTCACCTCCACCACGGCAGCCGCATGCAGGCAGCTACTGTCCGCCCAGCTTGTCCCAGCTGCCACCTATGTGAGACCTCTTCCGACTGCATGCTCGTCTTGCCGCCCAGCCCGCAGTTTTGCAGACAGTGTCCAATAGCGAGTAACCCAGCCGGAAATGTAGCGCCCCGGGGCGCGCAGCCCAAGCCCGCTGCAGCGCCGTCCTCACCTCTGTCGTTCCTGCAGCAGCGAAGGGAGGCTCCGATCGCAGCCTATTCCCGCCTTGTCAGCCCTGGTCTCGCGTATTATGAGGCCCAGCAGCTCCGTCCAGCTCCGCCAACCATCAGCTGCGCTATTTCCTCCGTGCAGGCTCGCCCAGATCCGCATCTGCCAGTGCCGCTCTCAATGCCGGGTGCAGGCGATGTCAAGGGCAATCACCAGGCAGCCACTCGAGACTCCACACTCTCCGGTCCCCGCTTTCTCCGGTCAGATTTGCAGTTTATGGGATCACCCCCATCTTGTCCTTAGACCGGGTTCTCCCGATGTCGGTCAGCAGCTGTGGCTCAGGACGGACGTAGCTGCACCAAATCTCGCTCCGGTGACCGCAGGGTCCTAGCAATGCTCTCCGGTGGCCACCACTCTGCTCTCGAAGGGATATATAGACAGGATATTAGCAAATTATGTTCAATGGCTGGCGGAGCAGCACTACAGTGTGGCCATGTTTGCCAAGCTCCAAGCCACGCCCCCATGCAACAAATCATTACTCTGAAGATAACTTTCTTCATAAAAAAAAGGTTCAGAACTTGAACTATGTTTCCATTCACCCAAATAAAACTCACAAAAATTACTTCTGTTAATTACTCTTCTCCACTTACTTTTGGCCTTCATTAAATGAATTGGCGTATCTAGTGATCAAATTCTACTAAAATAAATAATTTTCTTTTCAATTCGAAAGCTTTCTCAACTACATTTTCTATACCTTTCTTCTTCTTATAAAATGCTGGTTTTTTTTACATCCTTGAATTTCTTTAATTAAATTTAACAGAACTCTATTATAAAACATTTTTTTCCTAATTTCCATAAATAGTTTTTTACTCCTTTTACTATACACTATTTTTTCTGCATTTGTCTTTCCATGATTGCTCTCTTAATTCTTCATTTTCTTTTTCATTGCATATACACTTATACCATTTCTCACTTTGTGCACACTACTCTTAGTCTTTAATATTTTCCTCAGAAAAGTGTTCCTTCTCTTACCAGGACTTTTTTTCTTTTTCTTAACACATGGTTCTTCATGTAAATCTTGTGGATGACTTCTCTTCAAATAAACACCTTTCTTTCATTCTTTCCTCTTTTGAGACTTTGTAGACATGATACATTTTTTCAGTATTGATAAACAGAATCTATTATAAAAATATATATATAACATTTCAAAAATAAATATATGAAATATTCTATAAAATTACTTATAAGAACAGAGGAAGGATTATGAGGACAAACATGAGAATATGAAAATAAAAGTACTTACAACAATGAGAGGAAGGAGTATGAAATAAGGGAAAATATAACGAAAAACAGGAGTATAAACAGACACTGCAATATAACAGGATAAAAGAAGTACGAATAAAATGGAAAGTGTGAATAGGTAAGGGAGAGTATGAAAAGAAAGATGGAAATATGAGGAGAGAAGAAAGAGTATAAGAAGAAAAAAGAGAGTAAGAGCACAGAGGGGGCACTATAAGAAGAGCGAGAAAGACTCTAAAGAAAAAAGAAGGAATATGTAAACAGACGCGCAACTATAAGAACAAAAAAGGGATACTAGCAAAGGACAGTGTGTATAAGGATAGAGAGAACAGTACCAGAAGAGAGCACGGAGAATGTGAGGAAAAGTGGAGCATAAGAAAAAAGGGGTGTACAAGAACAGAGGATACAGTCTGAGGAGAAACGAAGGAGTATAAACAGATGGAGGATTATAAAGAGTGAAAAGTGTATGATGAAAGAGACAGAAGTATGACAAGAGAAACAAATATAAAAAGAGAGGTCAGTATGAAAAGACGGAGAATATGAGGAAAGTGCTGCAGAGTGTATGCAGGGAGTCAAGGAGGAGTAAGAGAAGAGAGCAAACAATATGAATAGATTTAAGAAGTATGAACAGAGAGTACAGAAAATAAAAATAGAAAAGAAATATTAGGAAAAAGAAGAAAATATGAACACAGAGAGAAGGAGTATAGGACAAAAGAAAATATAAGAAAAACTCAGTAGCATGAGGAGACATTGAGAAGTAAAAGAAGAGAGAGAATATGAAAACAGGGAGGAGTATAAGTACAGGGGGGGAAATGAGGAGAGGATTATGACAATAAGAAAAGACGGCAATATTAGTAGAGAGTGCAAAGTATAAGAAAAGAGAGGAGAAATGTGAGTACAGAGAGAAGAGTATTAGAAGTAAAAGAAAGGTACGAGAAAACAATAGGGAGGTCCTGCAAAGAACAGCGAGAATAAGAACAAACAGAGAATATAAGAACAGAAGAGTATATATGAAGAAAGAGGAAGGAATGTAAAAAGATTCAGAGACAAAAATGAGAAGAAAAGACAAATATAAAGGAAGACTGACCGTATAAGGAGAGAGGGAGTACTATGAGAAGACAGTAAGAACTATGAAAACAGTGGAGAATATAAAGACAAGAGAGAATATAAAGAGGAAGACAAATATGCAAAAAGAGGAGCAAGTATGAAAAGAAAGTATAAAAAGAGAGCAGAGTATAAGAAAAAGAAGATAGTATAATGAGAGAGGAAGGAGTAAGACGAGAGAGGAGGGAGTATGACAAACGAGTGTAGAAAATATGCAAAAAGGGGCAAATATAATTCCTTAATGTACACAGATGCACAGTGTGATATTACCCAAAAAATTATAAGACCATGCATTTTACCAAAACACATTTACTACTGTAAAACCTTTAAAAAGGGGCAAACATAGGGGCATAACATCAAGATAGGAGATAAAATTCACATCTAGCATGGCCTTCGATTGGAATTCCATAGAGCATATTATCAAGTCCATTATCACCGCTTTATCAGCAGTTTTCTGCCGACAAAGCAGCGATAATTTAATCTCCTGTCTTGATAATATGCCCCCTAAATCCTTAACCCCTCCCCTGCTGGTGACGGAACCACTCAGTCATCAGCCGCGGTCGCGCTGTGCTGATGACGGAGCGGTTCTGTTACGGCCCGCTCGGCACACCTGTGCGGATTCCGCGCCTGCGCTGAGCGCTCCATTGAGCGGGTGGGACCTTGACGGAACCGCTTTGTCATGAGCACAGCGCAACCGCGGCTGGTGACGGAGCGGTTCCGTCACCAGCATGGGCGCGCCGCGCGCCCCCCCCGCCCCCTTAGCACTACGGCGGAATAGCCGCCGCAGTGAAGGGGTTAATGTACACACATGCACAGTGTCATATTAGACAAAAGAAATGAGACCATGCATTTTACCATTTACTACTGAAAAACTTTTAAGTGACTATACATATTCCATGTATATAATTACTACATTTCAGTGAACAACACTGACTCATTTTCCAAATACATATGCAACTTACTACATTATTTCTGCCACTATTACATCCCAAAAAACTAACACAAGAAAACAACAAAGATGCACAAGGGGCTTGTAAATCTATCCAAACTATATACAGAGGGAGAGAAACAAGAAAGAGGACAGAACAGGGAGTATCAAGAAAAAAATAAAATATGAAGAGAAAGGGAAGAAAATGAGGAGACAGAAGGAATAAGAGGATAAACAGGAAAATATAAAGACAAAGAAGGGGAATATGACCACAGAGGACAGTATAAGAAAAAAGACAGTAGTACCAAGAGAGAGAAAGGAGTAAGAGGAGAGAGAGGGGAGTATAAAAAGAGAGGCTAGAAATATTGGGTAAAGGGACAAATATAGGCCATATTATCAAGAAAGGGTGACACATTATCACCGCTTTTATCGACAGGAAACTGCTGCTAAAGTGGCGATAATGGGCTTCATGATATAGCCTTGTGAATACCCATAGAAGCCCAGGTTACCACCATAACCTGGGCTTCTATGGGAATTCACAAGGCCATATTATCAAGCCCATTATCGCAAATTTAGCGGCAGTTTCCTGCCGATAAAAGTGGCAATAATACATCTCCCTTTCTTGATAATATGGCCCATAATTCCTTAATGTACACAGACGCACAATGTGATATTAAACAATAAAACATAACAGCATGCATTATAGCAGAACACATTTACTACTATAAAACGTTTAACAAGGGACAAACATAGGGGCATATTATCAAGACAGGCGATAACATTATTGCCTCTTTATTGGCAGAAAACTGCTGATAAAGCGGCGATAATGGGCTTGATAATATGCTCTATGGAATTCCAAATAGAAGCCCATGTTAGATGTCCTTCACATCTAACATGGCCTGTCTTGATAATATGCCCCATAATTCCTTAATGTACAAAGATGCAACACATACATTCCCATAGAACTTATCAACTCACCATTCAAATTGATTTGTAGATTAAGAAGAATGCCACTCACACAGTAGATATTCTTATACAGAATCTCTCTAGTTCAGAGTTAGCAGCAGAACCATGAAATGGAACATTTTCCCTCTTATTTTACACATACATACATATAAACAACCAATTAAAATCTTTCACACATTAATTCAAAACGAAACACACATCCCTATTGCTTTAACATTTCAAGCCTTTCCAACTGACATAACTTTCCACCCTACCCTCAACAGATCATGCAAAAGTCAACTGTCAACAGAGGTCTAAAGTTCAGCACTGTATAAAACGCTGCTCCTCACAAATCTAGACTACGCATAAGTACTTACTTATAGGTACTAATAATGAGAAAAGGTCTCATTACAAGCAACCGACATATAAACACATAAACTTGATAGATATCTGTAAAATATATATATTTAATTGATTTTTTCTTGCTTACATACGCTTATGAAACGACTTTCAGAATTTGCACACTACGCGTACACTAAATATACCGTAAAAAAAAGTAGCATCTATCACTAATGTTTTACAATTCCTGGGGACCCCATTCCCCGTGGCTCAAATATAACGTTCAGGACCGTGGGGGGAGCCCCAAAACCCCCACCGCCCCAGCCGGCTCCCTGCGGGATCATTGTAAACCCCCCTAAGCAGTCCTGAGAGGACAGGAAGGTCTATAGCAAATAGCAAACTTTTCCTGTCAATCTACACACTCAATCTACACACATATACAAATAAAAAAAAATCACATTTATTCCCACATGAAATCAAAACAAAACACACTTTTACATTGCTTGAACTTTTGCACCCTTTCCAAATGACAAAACTTTCAACCCTTCCCCCATTCCACAATCTGCCAGTTACCGTAGAAACATTTCAGGAAACACCTAACTCAGCACACAGGTGAAAAGTTCATCATACATTGTTGCAAATTAAAACAGCAAGTGTGCTTGAATTGAGAATATACCAGCTTATCTTATGTAACGTTATTTTCTATCAGTTTTTCTTAACCAATAAAAATCAGGCTTTTAAAAAACAGAAACATGCATCCTAGCTTAGTGTAGAATGTTGTTGAACAACCAATCATTTCTTTTCTTTTTTCAAAACTGCATGTTGTCCACCATTTTAGAAAAATCTTTCTTTTCAAACTGCCATTTCATTTACAGAGACCTTCGGAGTGCATCCAGACCTCTCTTCGAGATGTTTACAGTGTGGATTGGGGGACACAGCTATATTTTATGGAGCCAAAGGTAATCACAACAGAAAAGAATTCACAATGACCTACGTTTACCAAATGTAGACATTAAATGGATTGGACAGAGATGATTAAAGTGGCACCAATTGATGCCATTGGTGAAATCCTTTTTGCATCTCCAACACCCTGACCTCATAATTGTGCACTGTGGTGGCAATGACCTAGGCACTTTGACAGGGGTAGGTGTGGAAAAGCTTATGAAGGACACCTTTGCACAATTCAGGACACTTTCCCCCAAAACTGCCTTTGTCTATTCTAATATATGCCAAAGACAGAAATGGAAGTGGTCCGACCACTATTGTCCACAGACTGAAAAAGCTAGGAAACATGTGAATAAATCTTTTTCTGCCTTTCTCTGAGACTATAGAATGGGGTCCATCTACCACAACAATCTGTGTTTCAATATGCATGACATCTATAGGAGAGACGGTGTACATTTTGCAGATGAGGGAAACAGAGTCTTCCTCTTGAACTTTAGACTCTGCATTGGTACTTACTTCTTGGTACTAAAATTGCCCAATAAACACAAGGGCTCTTTTTAGAGCCACCTAACACCTAAACACATACACCTCATAAATTTCTGAAAAATATTCGTCTTTTTCTTCCTTAAGTACGCTTATTGGACGACTTCCAATCTTCGCACTGTACATCGTCCATATGTGCTTGGTACGAGTTCGATAAATCTACCATAAAAAAAATAGCCTTCATCACTATTTTTTTATAATCCCCGAAGACCCTAGCTTCGGGGGCTCAAATGTAACATTGCAGACCGTGGGAAGAGCCCAAGGCCTCCACGGTCCCAGCCGGCTCACCACTTTGTGCGGGAGCCGGCTTTGCTTTTCGTCACAGAGAGCAGCTTAGATGCTTACATTCTACTTTCAAAAATGATTTCAACAGCTATACATTTTATAAAATAATATAGTACTGCACGCTAAAGGAGAAAAGTCAGCACAATTATGATAGAATAGAAAATAGAAAAAAAAATTAAAAATACTACTACACTCAACAAACTCGTAAACAGGGTACACAGTTTAATTTAAAAACACCCTAACGCAACTAGTTTTTGAAACGCATTATACAATAAAAGGCGTCACAAAATAGGCTACATACATGGTTACTGTATCGTAACGTCACATAGAAAAAAGAAAGTCACTCTTACGCTACCAGGAAAACACAACAACAGTACAAGCCCAAATTTCCATTGTAGTGATTTCTTAGTTGCAAGTTCTAAGCCCGAATGCATGAACAACTTAAAACGTAAAGATTTTAAAAAAAGGTTATGCAGCATCTAGAAGAACTCAGACTAACATCTGAGCTAAATAAGCCAATGGTGATCAGCCACCAACTGACCCTGACAACTGTTTCTATACAACCCTATTTGCTGTGTGTTCAGGGCGGATATGACAGATATCTCTTGACAAGACTTAGGTTTGGGATTTTCCACCATCTAATTTCATATCCAACCATTAATGATTGGTGAAGAGTATTATGCAAATGCCCATGTGACGATGTATCTGGACAAAGTACCATGCACATAGTTTTATTCTGTAATTTATACAACAAAGAGAAGAGAAGATGGCTAACACCATTATTAAAGCGGGCGGATGGAGACAATGCCGCCCCGCCTTTATTTATTTACAGATGATTGAAAATTACTACTGCACAGGGTCAATGGCGGGATTCCTAAAGAACGTTGTGAGGACTAGAAAAGCAGGTAATTACTGAATCACGGGACATCTGCTTAGAGTTACTAGACAAATGGATTCATGAAATTATCTTGATTTTAAGTGTGATCTCTTAAATACGTTTGCTGCATATATCTTTCTATCCTTAGAACGTAAATGTATTATTGTTTCATGTATATGCACCTATGATTTTTAACAATTTTAAAATCGAATAAAGCTTATTTTTGATTTGATTTGATTAGTTGCAAGTCTAGTTGTCAGATCGACACACACACTCCCTCATGGCTGGTATACACCCCCACCATACCCATTCACCGTATCTGTCACTACACACGTGACCCTATGTATAAAAAAGACGGAGGGCACGTGTTGCACGTCATTTTAGCGCCGAACAAGGGGCCCACTACTACATGCATGGCCTCTTTCGTCACCGAGTTAGTGGTGCCTGAAGCACTGAGGGGATGAAGAACCTGCAATGATGATGATGGGAGCACGAGTATGTCATTAGCCATGGAGATATCAAGACTCAGCACAATATATGAGACTTCTTTGTTGGAGATCTGAACTACATCATGAAGAAGGTGTCTTTTCCACGAAAAGGTGAGCGCTGAGACTTGAGTACGCATCGGAAGGAGTCAAAGGGTTGTAGCTGACTACATACAAAAATGCAACTTACTATTTTAGACTAACGCACTCCTACATAATGTATTAATTTTCATGTTTAATTTTTTTTCCAAAAAGCAGTAACGTTTTTATAATCGCTAAAAGGTTTGGAATATATGCACAATACAAACAGTTCATAAAAGTGTGACAATGAACGTCTATAAAAGCGCGATATTATCTAACACCAAATTAATATAAGCAACAATTACCAATCATAACATCTTTCTTTTAATCCCTTTTAGATATAAAGCTTCACGATGGACTATGTAACAAGCACAACGGCAATAGCACAAGGTGAGCAAAGAAGCTTGTTTCTGAAACAACGACAAGTTATCTGTGAAGCGAGAGAATGTGTAGTATGCAGTAGGCCCGCAAAACACACATTGGGCTAACGGGGCTTCAGCTAGGATGAGATAGCTTCCTGGGCCCACACACTGTCGCACCCGAGTATGTCACAGGTCTTTTAAAGACATTTTGCTTGTTTATGAGGCTTTGATATCCACCCCGCTTACAGCACATGCAGCTCCACTCTTGTTTTTGCTTGAACTTAAGCCCCCCAAATTTTTTCTACCCCCCCGATATTTTTGAATGTGTTTGCGCCTTTGGCTTTAGGTACCCCCTCCCCTGTCGTGTGTGTCTCTCCCACGTTTTAATGTCTTTTTTTTTCTCTTTCTCTTTCTTACTCTCTCTCACATCGTTTCTCTTTCTTTTTTAAAGTTTTGGACTGTGCTATCTCCACTCTGCTGTATACAACCTTAGCTGAATTGAAATAATTAAGGGCCAGATGTAGGTAATCCCCGATTACCGATTCTTAAATACCGAATCATACCGATTCGGTATTTAAGAACCGGCAATCGGGATGTAGGTATATTTACTGAATCAATTATCGAATCCGTATGATTCGGTAATTACAGAATCAGTATTTACCGATTTGGTAATTGCCAGTTATTCCTATGGGCCTTGAGGCCCATAGGAATCAATGTCAATTACCGAATCGGTAAATACCGATTCGGTAAAATTACCGAATTTACAAGGGGGACAGGGTGTCACTTTGACACCCTGTTGCACCCCCGATTCTGGCTTGTGTGCAATGTGACACACATACATGCCCTTAGGGCATGTATGTGTGCCACATGGCACATTACACAGGGATTTGTTATTTACCACAAGATATTATTTCATGGTAAATAAAGAATTGTTAAGGGCCTGTGGCACTATTTTAAGTTCCACCTACATCTGGAATTACCGATTCGGTAAATATACCGAGTAGGTATTTTACAGAATCTGTAAATTTACCGATTCGATAAATTTACAGATTCGGTAAAATTCGGGCCCCCTACATCTCAAAAACCAATTACGGGTCGGTAACGGCCAAAATCGGCTGTTACCAACCGGTAATTGGCGACCTACATCTGGCCCTAACTCTCTTGATTACAGTGAAGGCTTTTTCCACATGTAGAGCACCATCTTTCAATCACGCCAATGGCATTAGGTGACAAAGAATTTTGTTTCCGAAACAACAATAACTTATCTGTGAAAGGAGAGAGTGGGTAGTGTGCAACAGCTTGACTGTGCAGAAATGTATAATTACCTCCGAGCAGTGACAACAGATAGGTTACAACAGTCTGAGAAACAGATCTACAAGCTTATTGCGCCACTTTTGTGTCACTTTTAACATAGGAAAAGTGGCGCAAGCAGCTGGTAAATCTGCGTCTCACTTTTCAAGAAAAAATCTCAACTCAAGACTCTGTGAGACACTTTTAATGTTCTTTTCTATCTCTCTCTCTCGCTCTCTGTGACATAATTTCTCTTTTAAAGTTATAGACACTGCTGTCTGCTTTGACGTATAGAACAACAGTTGAACTCAAGTTGTGAATTCCACTGGCCACAGTGTTTAAAGAAGGGTAAGCACAGAGGCCTAGATATACAATGCCTTGATTACAATGCATTAGAAATAAGTCGGCATATTTACAATCCCGTTGTGTCACTTTTGTGTCAGTGTAAACAAAACAAGATGCCAATACTGCAAGATAAGTACACCTAATTTCTATAATCAACGAAATTAAACTGTTGATATATACAAGGACAAACAAATGTCAAATTCAATCAGTTTTTATTTTTAAATTTTTTTGAAAAGTGTATTTTTTGTTGTATTCTGATAATTTTAAGAATATTTCATTACAAACAGGGAGAGAAGCTAAAAGGAATTCTTTTTACACAGAATAGACAAGCACACAAAAGATGTGGGTGTAACAAGTGAATAATATCAAAACATCAAAGCTCACAACATGCAGATTCATCATTCATTTTATCCTCAGTGAACACGACATACAGCCAACACTCATGCTGAAAACCTTACACACTATATCAGACTCACAAGTGAAATGAAAATGTGAGAAAGAAAAAAGGGGAGAGAAAGGAAGGACAAAAGCCTTTTTTAATAATACCCTCACATAGAGTCAGAAAGACTATTATTCTTTTAAGGGGGGAGGGTATTCATACAATTTTTTGAACTAAATTATGACAATAGATTTCCATCAAACAAACAGGCAATCAACAATATTTTACAATCAATAGAGAGTTATGAGTGGTTTACTCATGTGATTAGCCTGAACAACAAGAAAAGGGTTGACGCGTTTCGATGCCCCTTAATGCTGGGGAATCTCCTCATGACAACAATCCTTACTATCATAAACCTCCTTAAGACAACCTTCAACTTCAAAAAGAACCAGCACAAGCTTTTAAAGTTACCTTAACCTCTTCGAGGGCAGAACGGGAGAATATTTAAATCCAACGTTCCGTATATCCTAGATGGCGGGATTTTATTCAATGAAGCACCAGCAAGCTGTTAAAACCAAGGGAGTTCTATTTACATTTCGGTTTCCGCAATTCGCACTTAGCGTATAACATACAATCCAACAAGTACTTGTTCATTTTATATTTTTACCTATTTATACCTAAAAACAAATTTGAAGCACGTAAGCCACAGCCATTACAACGCGTGTTCGTCCACACAAAGACCTTATTATGATTATGCGTTTATCATGTGAGGCGAATGTTTACTAGTTGTAAAAGCATGCGTGGTAAAGGCATGCGTGGTAAAGCCATATGTGTGCTAATGGCTTTGTGGTGACAATCACGCATGGTTATGACCGCGTTGTAATGGCTGTTTCCCCCAGGACACTGCAGCAACTGGGTCTGAACGTGGCGGACTCCAGGGCACCAGGCGGAGGGCACGCAGCCCCTCTCATACAATATAGAAATCTTTGTGGGATGATTGTTTCTATGGTTTGAGTGGCCTCATTGAGGCCCACACACTTAATTTTGTAGGGGGGTAGTTTTACATAGGAAAATGTTGCATGAGGTTTGTAAATTCAGTACACATTGTTTCGCATTACTTTGATTTCTTTACCATGTTGTAGTCTATCCAGAGAAAATATAACTCAGTACTTTTCAATTCTACTCTTGAACATCTTACTATAGTACTTCAACATTATAAATATTATTTTTATTGTGGACCATCACTTCCCCATAAACAAAAAGAAGTATGTAGTTTTTTTAATTAACTTTTATTAAAACCATAACTGTAAACGAAACTTAATGATAAGTATATTATAAACAACTAGAAAAAATACTTTTAAAAAACAATATTATAAACAAATTGTAAAGTGGAATCCAAAAGACGTACAATCAGCAAAACAAAAAAAATTAGAGTTTCGAATTATGTAGATGTGATTAAACGAGCTGAAGCAATACAAGTCAAGGTAACACTACGATTTTACGTGTGCAGTGTGCCTGGTACATTTCACTGCTGTTATAGTGCCGCGTTCAAGTGGTGTCTATATGGAAGTGCCTACTGCGTTACTGATACAAAAGTGGTGCAACAGGATTGTAAATATGCTGACTTATTTCTAATGCATTGCAATGAAGACATTGTATATCTAGGCCTCTGTGCTTATCGTTGTATAAACAGTGCTGCCAAACAGTGCGGCCAGTGGAATTCACAACTTCACTTTAGCTGCTGTTCTACACGTCAAAGCAGACAGCTGTGTCTATAAGTTTAAAAGAGAAAGAGAAATGATGTCACTGAGAGTGAGAGAGAAAGAAAAAGAGAGAAAACAACATTAAAACTGTCTCGCAGAGTCTGGAGTTGAGTTTTTTTTTTAAGTCAGACGTACATTTACAAGCTCCTTGCGTCACTTTTCCCATGTTAAAAGTGACACAAAAGTGGCGTAATAAGTTTGTAGATCTGTTTGTGAGACTGTTGTAATCTCTCTGTTGTCACTGCTCAGAGGTAATTATACATTTTACACAGTGAAGCTGCTGCATACTACCCACTCTCTCCTATCACAAATAAAGGTAATACTACGCTTTTACGTGTGCACTGTGCCTCGTACATTTTAGCTCTGTTATAGTCCCACGTTGAATTGGCGTGCATATGGAAGTTCCTTCTGCGTTACTGACACAAAAGTTGAACAACGAAAGGGTTTGGCTAAAGCGCAGTAAGGCCGCGCCACTTAAAGTGTAAACAAAACAAGATGCCAATACTGCAAGATAAGTACACCTAATTTCTATAATCAACGAAATTAAACTGTTGATATATACAAGGACAAACAAATGTCAAATTCAATCAGTTTTTATTTTTAAATTTTTTCTAAAAGTGTATTTTTTGTTGTATTCTGATAATTTTAAGAATATTTCATTACAAACAGGGAGAGAAGCTAAAAGGAATTCTTTTTACACAGAATAGACAAGCACACAAAAGATGTGGGTGTAACAAGTGAATAATATCAAAACATCAAAGCTCACAACATGCAGACTCATCATTCATTTTATTCTCAGTGAACACGACATACAGCCAACACTCATGCTGAAAACCTTACACACTATATCAGACTCACAAGTGAAATGAAAATGTGAGAAAGAAAAAAGGGGAGAGAAAGGAAGGACAAAAGCCTTTTTTAATAATACCCTCACCTAGAGTCAGAAAGACTATTATTCTTTTTAGGGGGGAGGGTATTCATACAATTTTGTGAACTAAATTATGACAATAGATTTCCATCAAACAAACAGGCCATCAACAATATTTTACAATCAGTAGAGAGTTATGAGTGGTTTACTCATGTGATTAGCCTGAACAACAAGAAAAGGGTTGACGCGTTTCGATGCCCCTTAATGCCGGGGAATCTCCTCAGGGCCTTGAAGGATTGAATCCTGCAGAAGAAATGACAACAATCCTTACTATCATAAACCTCCTTAAGACAACCTTCAACTTCAAAAAGAACCAACACAAGCTTTTAAAGTTACCTTCGCACTTAGCGTATAACATACAATCCAACAAGTACTTGTTCATTTTATATTTTTACCTTAGCAGTTGTTCTAGGTCACGTGGTCTTTACTACGGTCACTCGTATTGTGGCAACTGACACATCATTCCGGTATCTGCGTATACAAAAGACGGGCAGCCTCATGAGGTTTCTTGTTTATTTTCCCAAAATCCACTCTAGTACACCCTTAGAACACCGTTCGACATGCACTTGTGCTCACCTCAGTTTGACCGGGTCTTCTCTCCACTACGCGGCGTCTTCCTGGTCAGCCGTCGCATAACGAAATGCGTCATTGTCAGTTCTTTTACATGCAACGAAGTCGATGTCCGCGTGATGCTGGGAGATGTAGTTTTTTATTACATGAGTTATCCGGATGGATGTTATCAGTACAGAAACAAGTAACATTTGTTCTCTTTATGAAGGTGGTTGGGGGCACTCGCTGTTGATGCTGGCGCGATTAAGGAATTGCCTTGTGAGTTCAAGGTTAGATGGTAAATTCCAACATTGAATGAAACAGATGTCTGTCTGCACAATCCAGTGTGGTGATTCAGAACCATTCCTCTCTTCAAAGCTTTATAAATGATATAATTCAGACATTTCGTTCAGTCCTGTAACTGACGAATTGAATTTTAAAATAAGGGTGGCTTCTCGTGATGATAGTTTGGCCTCTAGGTGGCCTCCTCTTTGGTCGGGATCGACCTTGGAGATCACTGTCCATTTTAGGTCGGTTTCTTCATGTTTATGGTCAATCCAATGTTGCACCAAAGGTGCGGACAGGACAGATCTTTTTATCCAGGATCTGTGTTGGTTGATCCTTTGTCTGATCTCTTGGCTCGTTTTTTCAATGTATAGTTTGTTGCATGGACACAAGATTCCATATATCACAAATTTTGTTTTACAATTCGTGAATCTTGAATTTCGCCAGCTGATCCCATTGTGTTGAAACAAATCCCCTTCGATTGTTGACTCGCAAGAGACACATGTCCCACATTTGTGATGTCCAATGATCGGTGGAAGGTTCATATATTCTCTCAATGTTTGGGGTGTTTGTTTGGGCATAGCTGCTCTAACAATGTGATTAGCCACGCACTTGTCTTTTCTGAAGGCGAAGAGTGGCATTTCTGCTAGATGTTCGTCCAAGTCTTTAACTAGATGCCAGTTCTTCTGGATTTCTCTTTTTAACCAGTTGGAGGTTGGACAGAATGTAGATACATAGACTATTCTACTCTGTTCATTCTTAATTTTTTTCTTCAAAAGGGTCTCCCTCAGTGTCCACCACGCTCTTTTCAGAGCGCGTTTCAATAGTTTTGCTGGATATCCTCTCGCTAATAGTCTTTCTCTTAGAGCATTAGCATGTAGCATGTATTCGTCCTTGAATGTACAATTTCTGCGAATCCGCAGAAATTGTCCCAGTGGAAGATTTTCTTTTAAGCTTCTTGGATGGTAGCTTGAGAAGTGTAGCGCCTTGTTTCTATCAGTCTCTTTTCGAAATAAGGTGGTAACTAGGACTCCCTCTGTACAGTATATTTCCACATCTAAGAAAGACAATCGATGTTGTGAGTACTGTAAACTGAATTTGATGTTTTCAGTCCTATTATTGAGCCATTGGTGGAACTCTATCAGCTGTGTCTCTGTTCCTGACCAGATAAAAAAGACGTCATCTATGTATCGGAGCCATCCTCCGATCCATGGAGAAAAAGGATTGTTTGCATAGATGATTTTATCTTTGAATTTACTCATAAACAGGACAGCCAGCTCCGGGGCAAAGGGGCAGCCCATCGCCACTTAGGTATACGTGTGACCAAGTCGAATAACATCAGAGGCCAAGGACAAACACTGTGGTGACTGTGGCAGGAAATCTCATCGATCACAGAGAAGATAAGCGGAGGGTAAAATGAAAGTAACAGATATAATAAAAATAACTGAGGAAAACTACTAAAATGGTGGTGGACGGAGTATGGAATCAATGTTTGGCGCCTCAACACTACATTTCAAATAAATATAGAAACAATATGTTTATTAATATATTACAAAAGTATAGCAGCGGATGACATACATGGCCCAGGAAAAGAATGCATCAAATTTAATACCTGAAATGAGGAGAGGTCTGCTTGCCGAACTTGAAGAAAAAGAAAAAACGTGAGCTTGGAAACGAGGATGCGCATGCCTAGAGAGTACAACTGGTGCACAAAAAAACCCCAGAAAGTTTTACATACTATCATAGAAATATAGCTCTTTTTTTGACCAGTAAAGTTAGTTCTCAAAAAGAACTCTTCTTTTTCTAGCCCCAATGCCCCCACAATCCCAAACGGCTCCCCGCGTGCTTCATGAGCCCGCATTGCTTTATAAGAGACAGCAGTTTATATGCTGCTCTCTCTGACAAAAAACAATCTGCTTTCTTACTTGAAAGAGAGAACTTATTAACTTGCTCTCTTTTTCAAATAGGAAAGCGGTTTGCTATGGTAAAGTGGGAGCGGCGACGATACCGCCCTACCATACCAAACAGCAGTGTCCCGGGAGTACGCACCCCGGGACACTGCAAGAGCTGGCCCTGGGAGATGGTGGTCCCCAGGGCCATTAAGGGTTCGAGTGGGGGAGCTGCGGGACCACCTCCCAACATTAAAAAACCCTGGGGAGTGCAGGTACCCGGTGATGGAAGGTCATTTTACATATTACGGCCCCAGGAAGGTAGCAGTCCCCGGGACATGTACGGGGAGACAGGGCGGGAGAGCTAAAAAAATACTTAATTTTTTTTTTTTTTTTTAAAAAAGCCCCGACGGGGTGCCAGTCCCCGAGACTGAGGGGAGGAGGAGGACCGTAACCCCCCGCATACTTCAAAATAAAGCCACAGAGGTGCTCGGGGCACCTTACAAGCCCCCCATCATGGAAAAAAATTATTGCCCCCGGAATTTGCTCCCAGTGCCTAATGAATAAAACAGACTTGTAGTTCTGCTTCCCTTTTCCACCACGTACGAGTACGATACGCGTACCCGGCGATTTTTTTATTTAAAAAAAAAAATGTTGGGCCTAAAGATCCATGTACGACCTCCTGAGCAAGCCTAGACGGTCAGGATGTTTTTACCCTGCCCCTTTCCTTATTTCTCAACTTTGTTTTACTGTTTTCTTGTGACGCAGTTCTAGCGACGAACAAGATGGCTGCCAACACTTCCTGTTTTGGAGTGTTAGCAGCCAATCCGCATGTAGCTCGTACTCGTAATTGTACGGATATCCATATGTGTGCTGTACTTTGTCTCTAGATATAGCTATGATTTTACTTTTAATTTTCTCAGAAACTACTAAACGATTTATACCATTTAACAAAAAGCACAATCTGCGAACCGAACTCTACCTCTCTGCCAAGTTTGGTGTAATTCCGTTCAGACGTTCGGGCTGTAGCCCTGGCTAAATGTCCCTATGGAAAATTCATGAGGAAAACACGTTGTGGGACCCCCTTTTTTCTCGGCCCCCACTTGATGAATCACCCCCAAACTTTCAGGGAAGGAGCGGAACCAAGCAGGCCATTTTCTTGGAGAAATGTGCGAAGATTCGTCCCCTGGCGCCAAAGTTATTCCAAATAGAATGTTGTGGATTTCCTATGGAAACTAGGTCCTAACTATAACTACCTACTACCTACTGGCGACCGCCAGTAGGTAGTTAATATATATACATATATATATATATATATATATATATATATATATTCACAAAAAAAAACATAGGTTTTAAACACGTTATAGTTAGGAAGTTGCATTTAAAAACCTATGGAATTCACTGAAAAAACCATAGGTTTGACACATGTTATAGTTAGCTGGACATTTCACTGATATAAAACCATTGAAATTCCCCCGTTATAGTTACTTCAGCTAACTATATAACTTATTTAAATATCAAACCAAACCACATTCACTGGATGATGTCATCAGTGATGTCATCAGTGATGTCATTTGAGATGTTATCAGTGATGTCATCAGTGATGTCACTGACCATGTCATGAATGATGTAATATGTGACATCAGTAGTGGATTGCGGGGGCACAAGTTATAGTTAGTACAACTAACTATAATGGGGGAATTTCAATGCTTTAGTATGAGTGAAATGTCTAGCTAACTATAACACCCCTAAAACCTATGTTTTTATCAGTGAATATATATATCATGTGATCAAGGCTTTGGCCGAAACGCGTCGTGGCAAACTGGTGTTTGGGTTCACAATAAATATTTAAAAACCAAGAATTGGGTCTCGCATCATCCTTTGGCAGCACATGCTGAGCTGAGTCAAGCTGAGGACGACACATACCGCATATATATATATATATATATATATATATATATATATATATATATATATATATATATATATATATATATATATATATATATATAATTCACTAAAAAAAACATAGGTTTCACATCAGTTATAGTTAGCTGGAAATTTTACTGACATAAAACCAATGAAATTCCATGTTATAGTTAGTTGGACTCACTATAACTGTGCGCCTGCAATGCACTGCTGATGACGTCACATATTACATCACTCATGACATGGTCAGTGACATCACTCATGACATCACTGATGACACCATCCAGTGAATGTGTGTCTTTATGAAAAATAAATATGTTTTATATTTGTATTTGTAAAGGACGATGGAAGAATAAATGGTTAAATAAGTGTGTAAATGGATGTTTTTTTTAAAAGACTTGATTGGTTAACTGCCTTATTAAGTGTATCTTAATGAATACATATATTAACGAGTAATTTTTAAATATTTAAATATATGTATCAGTGTTTC
The DNA here is from genome assembly GCF_964263255.1 of Lissotriton vulgaris. Lineage (NCBI taxonomy): Eukaryota > Metazoa > Chordata > Amphibia > Caudata > Salamandridae > Lissotriton > Lissotriton vulgaris. Next base: position 1,542,470,721 of record NC_141695.1, on the reverse strand, counting down.
ACTTTGTGTATAAGTGGCTGCATGGGTTGGTGACTGACTCACTGTTTGTATGTGTTTAGAAGACAGCATATGTGCAGGACTGTATGGGTGGATGAGTATGTATATGTGTGTGTTAGTGAGTGAATGCCTGTCTCACTAGTGTCTTTATGAGTAACTACATATGTTTTAATCTTGTATATATGAGCATTGATGTATATAAGTCAGTATATGTGAGAGTGAGAGATTGAAAGAGTACCTGTTTAAATAAGTATGTGTTTCTATAAGTGATTGTTTAAGAGAGTAAGTATGTGTAAGTTTCCTTAGAAGTAATGTGCTAATGTATGTATAGCTGTATATGCAAATAAATGGATTTTCAATAGTTTATTTGCATGTGTGAGTATGTGTGTGAGTAAATTTTGTAAGACTGTCGGTGTGTAACAGGATGTATATGTGTATCACTATATATGATGAGTGAGAATATGTATGAGTGACTATATAGAACTGTTGGTGTATGAGTGGATGTGTATATAGATGGTGGAATTACTGAATGGTTATTGTAACTGGTATGGGTATCTCCATTTTTTTTTTAAATGTTAGTTTCTATTGTTTGAATATGTGTTTTCAATGGTTACATTACACTGAAAGGAGGTCTATCAGTCTGTCACAAGGATGGTGTCATCAGTGATGTCATGAGTGATGTCACTGACCATGTCATGAGTGATGTAATGTGTGACGTCATCAGCAGTGCATTGCAGGCGCGCAAGTTAAAGTGAGTCCAACTAACTATAACGTGGAATTTCATTGGCTTTATGTCAGTAAAATTTCCAGCTAACTATAACTGATGTGAAACCTATGTTTTTTTAGTGAATTTAATAGGTTTTTTAAATGCTAATTCCTAACTATAACTGGTGTGAAACCTATGGTTTTTTCAGTGAATTTCATTGGTTTTTTAAATGCTAATTCCTAACTATAACTGGTGTGAAACCTATGTTTTTTTCAGTGAATTTCAAATGTTTTTTTAATTCTAATTCCTAACTATAAGTCTCACTTTATAAATAAGACTGTTAGCACTCTAGTTGTTCTTTAGAACACTCTGGTACATTCTGTCATTGGGCTACAGTTGGGCTACATCTAGCTGATATTTGGGCTACATTTTGATTTTTTGGTCTCTGGTGGCCATCTTTGGGCTACATTGGGCTACATTTGGGCTACATTTTGGCATATATATAGCCCAATGTAGCACAATATATATTTTTTTCAAAGTTAATTTTCGTAAAAACCACTTAAGAATAGGGCTAACAGTCCCTACAATTTTTCCCAATTTTTTTTTTTAATTTTTTGCTTTGGAGTAAGCATGGGCGGAAAATCCGTTTCGCTCGCGGATTTTGCGAATTTTCGGTAAATTCGCAATCCGCGAGATTTGCGAATCTCCCGCAAAATCCGCGAGCAGCGGATTTTGCTCGCACTGTTCGCACTGTTCGCGTGAGTTCGCGCCCCGCGAATAAGTGCAAAATTGCAGAAATACGATCTTAGCAAAACTGAAACTACTTACCAGGTTCAAAAGTTCAGGCTCATCATTAGTAGCCATTTCCTGTAGTGCTTCCTGAGGGGCCCCTCCAGAGTTCAGTTGCCAGTTGCAACTATTATGTGACCCTGCTCTGAACCTCAGAATAGTTACACATATGCCACAAAGGTCCTGAATTACAGCTAAGGGAGACAAGCAGGAGCCAGGCTGGAAGTTCAAATCCATTAATCAGCCCCTAATTCATTATTGTCAGTTGGGGCAGGGCAGGTGTTGTAACTAATTTTGCAACAATGAAAGCACTTAGCAAGTGCAAAAGATCACTAATCAGGAAGCACTAAGGAAGCAGGTGCCAGCTAAAAAAATATTCTGTGACACATTAATCAGCCCCAAATTAATTCAGGTCACTTGAGGCAGGGAAGGTGTGCTTGCGTTGCCATAATAATGTACACTGACTGGACAACCAGAGGGTGCTGTGATGAAACAGAGGGTGGCATGGGTGGGCCAGAGGGTGGCATGAGTAGTCAGAGAGTGGCAGTGGTGACAGAGAGTGGCAGTGATGAAGAAGAGTGTCCAAAACAGGCTGGACACGTAGAAACAACAAGTTCGCGAAACTTGCGACCCGACAGGTAAGTTCGCAATTTGCGACATTGTACAAAACCCTCACGAACTGGCAGAAACCCGCGCAAACACAAAAAAATAAAATCCGCAAATTCGCGAGAATTCGCGGATTTTGCGGATTGTGAGTTCGCAAATCCGCAAAATTCGCGAACGCGAGATTCGCAAAATTCGCCCATGCTTACTTTGGAGCGCTCCCGGTGCGCTTCCCAGGGAGCGCCCCGAAAAGCGTACTTTTATAAAGCGCCCCCGGGCTCGCTCCGGGGAGCGTCCCGTAAGCGCCAATATCGCGAACGAAAACATGATCGTGACGTATCGCGTAGCCGCGTCCACGTGATACGCACGGCGTAAGCGCACCCGGAAGTACTCGAGCGAATACGATCGCGCAATGTAAACATCCGACACGCTTACGCTACGCGACCCGGAGCGCCCCCGGGCACGCCCGGGGGCGCGTAGCGTAAGCGCGTCGGGTCATGTGACCTGAAAATAACACTTTTCATTGGTTCATAACAGTTTTAGTTTCATAATGATGAGCCCCCTGGTCTTGTGACCTGAAAATAACACTTCTCATTGGTTCAGGACAGTTGTTTTTTTCCAAATTATGAAATACCCCACCTTTTTTCCTTATTCTGACTTTGTCCTTTGACTGAGGAAGACCTGTTTGTACATCTCTGTACCTTTTTGATCTTAATAATGGCTTCAGTAGCAGCAGCAGCTGGTGCATCTGCCCCACCACCACCATCACCACCACCAACAGGACCAGCTCCAGATTATATTGGTGGTCAAGAAGAGGAGGAGGAGGAAGAGGAAGAGGAAGAGGAGGAGGGGAGGAGAAGATGGCTGCCTGAAGAAAATACCCCATATAAACCCAAGCCACACATTCTATGGGAGTTTTTTTCAATCCCAGAGGGCAAGAAAAAAGTGAATGCGGCCAAGGTAACTTGCCTAATCTGCAATGAAGAACTCTCAAGGGGCAACCCAAACAAAAAATATTCATTTGGTAACTATACCATGATTCATCATATGACCAGAAAGCACCCAAACAACTATTCACGTGCAGAGTTCAGGGAACTGGCCAGTAACCTTCCCCATTCTTCAAGGACCACCTCCCAAAGAAACGAACCCACTTCATCGGGACCAGAAACATCAGAGATGATGCCTTGTATTCAGCCAAGATTTGCTGATTTTAAAATCACTTGTTCTGCATGTGGCAAGCTTATCGCCTATGGTGAAAAAAGCGTAACGCTCATCGTCCTTGCAGGTGATAATCACAAGTGCCCCAAAAAGAAGTAATTTTTGGGGTTTTTTGTTTTTTTGCTCCAGTTGAGCCAGTTTCAATTCCCTTTTTTTTGTTTCTCCCCCTAAAAAAATACAAAAAAAATATAAAACTGTTTTGAAAAGCCAAAAAAAGTACATAATGTTCAAAAAACACAAAAAAATATAAAACAACAAAAAGAAGAAAAAAAAAAGTTCTTTTTAGAACTACCTCCAATTTCTAAAAAAAGGCTTCCTTTTTAAAAAACTCTGTCATTCTTGTTTCCTCATAGTACGCTCCCCGGTACGCGCACCGGGGAGCGCACCGAGCGCTCCTCCCGCACAAAACGAAAAAAAATATATATTTTAAATGCCCCGCGGGGCCCTTTTTGAGCCCCCACATCAAACCTAGGGGGACAAAGGGGGTCTATCCCTGTCGCCTTATGGTCATTTCCCCCTTTGTTTTAGCCACCTCTTTTGTCTCAATTTTACCGAGACACAAGATGGCGGCCGCTCCAGACTGTTTTGAATGTTTACAGACACCCGAGGGCCAATCAGCTTTCCGTGCGCACCTCGCGTGTCGCTCCCGGGGCACTCCCGGTGCGCGTACCGGGGCGCGGCTATAGATATATATATTTTTTTGAACCTAAATTACTCAAAATCCACTGGAGCACATATCTTGAGACATAGCAAAGGCACATTGGGCTACCAGTCCCTACAATTTTGCCAAGTTTGGTGTAAATCCATTCAACCGTTCGGGCTAAAAGTGAAATCGACCGCCCTATGGAAATTAACATGGGCAAAACGCGTTTTGGAGCCCCCCTTTTATCTCGGCCCCCGCTTGACATATCCCCCCCAATCTTTCAGGGAAGGACCGATGCGCCGCGAGGCCATTTTGAGGAAATTTTCAGGCAGATTCGTCAACCGGCGCCAAAGTTATTCCAAATAGAATTTTGAGAATTAACATTGTATATATATATATTCACTGAAAAAACCATAGGTTTCACACCAGTTATAGTTAGGAATTAGCATTTAAAAAACCTTACAAATTCACTGAAAAAACCATAGGTTTCACACCAGTTATAGTTAGCTGGAAATTTTACTGATATAAAACCATTGAAATTCCCACGTTATAGTTAGTCGGACTCACTATAACTTGCGCGTACAATGCACTGCTGATGACGTCACATATTACATCACTCATGACATGGTCAGTGACATCACTCATGACATCACTGATAACCATCCTTGTGACAGAGTGACAGACCTAATTTCAGTGTAATGTAACGCTTGAAACACATATTCAAAAATAGAAACAAACATTTTCAAAAAAATGGAGATACCCAAACCAGTAACAACAACCAATTCAGTAATTCCACCATCTATATACACATCCACTCATTCACCAACAGTTCTATATAGTCACTCATATATACTCACTCATCATATGTAGTGATACACCTATACATCCTGTTACACATCAGCAGTCATCCAAAAGTTACTCACACACATACTCACACATGCAAATAAACTATTGAACATCCATTTATTTGCATATACATTTATACACACACTACCACCTTACTTCTAAGGAAACTTACCCATACTTACTCTCCTAAACAATCACTTATAGAAACACATACTTATTTAAACAGGAACTTCTACAATCTCTCACTATATATACTATACTCACTTATATACATCAATACTCACATATACTAGATTAAAACATATGTCGTTACTAATGAAGACACTAGTGAGACAGTCATTCACTCACTAACACACACATATACACACTCATCCACCCATACAGTCCTGCACATATGCTGTCTTCAAAACACATACAAACAGTGAGTCAGTCACCAACCCCTGCAGCCACTTATACACAAAGAGAAACACTGATACAAACATTTAAATATTTAAACAATACTCGCTAATATATGTATTCACTAAGATACACGTAATAAGCCAGTTACCCAACCAATTTTTTTTTAAAAAAACATCCATTTACACACGTATTTAAACATTTATTCTTCCATCGACCTTTACAAATACATATATAAAACAAAGTTATTTTTCAGAAAGACACACATTCACTGGATGGTGTCATCAGTGATGTCATGAGTGATGTCACTGACCATGTCATGAGTGATGTAATATGTGACGTCATCAGCAGTGCATTGTACGCGCAAGTTATAGTGAGTCCGACTAACTATAACGTGGGAATTTCAATGGTTTTATATCAGTAAAATTTCCAGCTAACTATAACTGGTGTGAAACCTATGGTTTTTTCAGTGAATTTGTAAGGTTTTTTAAATGCTAATTCCTAACTATAACTGGTGTGAAACCTATGGTTTTTTCAGTGAATTTCATAGGTTTTTTTAATGCTAATTCCTAACTATAACTGGTGTGTAACCTATGGTTTTTTCAGTGAATTTCATAGGTTTTTTTAATGCTAATTCCTAACTTTTTATACAGACTCATACCTATGTGTTTTTTAGTGAATTGCTAAAGTATGTTTTTGTAAAAATGAACACTATAATGTATATTGAGATAATATTTTTAATTTAAAATATTTTTTTTTTATATTTCACTTTGGTGCGCTTTCGGTGCGCGCACCGGTGCGCGTACCGTCAGCGCACTAACAAAAAAAAAGAAAAAAAAAATGAAGGAGGGACTGTGTAATAGATAGTAAGACAGATAAAAAGTGTAAAAGGAAGTAACTGAGAAAAGAAAAATGAATAAGGGAGCAAAAGAAAGAAGAAATAGGAAGAACACTAAAGTAGAGGTTAAGGGAGAATATAAATGGATATTGAAAGTAAAAAGAAGGACAGTTAAGTATGAGAATGACAGGTAGTGACGGAATCAGAGGAAAAGAATAGCAGCGATTGAGGGAAAGTAAATATCAGTGAATATAAGTAAAGAGGGGTGAAAGAGGGTACATGTAAGTGAATAAGGGCAACACATGGGGAGTAATAGAGAGAAAGAAGAGAGAGAGTAAAAGAAAGACCAAAGGAAGAACTAACTGAACTACAGTACAATGAGTGTGAAAGAAAAAAAAATGGAGAAAGAGAAAGAGGGTTAGGAAACTAAAGCAGTGGTACTAAGAGAATATAAAAAAGATAAAAAGTGGTGGAAGGAACTGAGGAAATGCAGATAGTTCCTATTAGATTAAGAAGTTGTGAATGAAGTACAGTAAAGAAACAGCAATGAAAAAAGAGTGTAAATTAGTAAAGAGAGGTAAATAAGGGTGAAAAAGAAAATGAGTGCATAACAATGTGAACACAATATAAATTACATAATGCAAACTACACAATAACTTCTACAATATGTTACATTATTTATTTTTGCTGTTCTCAGAATATATTGAATTCCACTTAAATTAGTGAGTTCAAAGTCTTCATCATATAACAGCGGGAAAAAAAAAACACAATCTAAAAGATTGTGTTTAAAAAAACCCATCCAAACATACATCTCATATATGTACACTAATCTTTGATTCACTTACTTTTCCATGAGGCCAAGTAGAAGATAGTGAAGGTCCTTTTGGTAGAAAAAAAGTCTGCTGTTCCTTATGAGTTCCATTTCATCGACTTCCTATGAAAAAAGATCTAAAAACATCATACCATACACAATCCTCACGGCCAATTTGTGTCTGATATATCGGTATTTTTTACTTTGAGATCCACTTAAAGTATCTACATGAGATAAATAATTTCAAATATTAGATTAACTAACTAACTAACTAACTTTTATTAACTATTCCCGTCTTCAAAGGCCAATTCCCTTTACTAAAACTTTGGTTTTAAAAACACTAGATAAGAATTTGTAGAGTCATAAGGCAAACGTTGTTTATAAGTTAAATGAGAATCATTGCAGTAACTCCATCCATTTTCAGATTTTAAGTAGCATGTATAATGTCCTGAGGTGGTCGAAGGTCCATCATGATAAATAATAGCTTCAGTTGTAAAGGTCCTTCCAGAAATTGATAACTGAGAAGCCACAAAATTTTTGATAGAAGTTGTCAATTTAGTTCCATCAGGTCTACATCGTTGGAAAACTAAAATGATATACTGCCCATACCTTTGTATAAATAATGTGGACAGCATTGTACAGTTACATTGGGTACACACCATATTATGATCTGCTGCTTTAACTAGATTTTTAAAAGACACTGATTTACAGTCTGGTAAAGTCAAATATATAAATCTTTCAGTGTCTATTGTAGTAGTACTTGATAAACTACAATTGTGGCAGTCATGCTGCCATTGATAAGAAAGACTGAAAAGATTATCTACATCTACACCTTCATCTTCCAAAACACCAAACATATACATTAAAAATTCCTGACAATCCTGCTGAATGTTCTGTGAAAATTTATCTTGACCAGAACACAAATCTAAAATATTTCGAATTTCTGTTACACTTTCTATTTGTGCTGTAACACTGCTACATTTCTGAAACACAGAATTCAATAAACCACACAATCTTTGATCCCGATTTTCAACAATCTGTTCTTGTAAACTTTTAAGAAAAAAAACAACATTAACCACTACATTAGCATAGCAGTTGACACCAGAACTGTTTTCAAACTGAAATCCAACAACATTTTCTCCACAATTCTTTTTCTTCCTGTTTTCAATTACAGTTTTCTCTACTTTTTGTCTTTTTGCAACTACCTCACTACAATTATCCTCATTTCTTCTTTTTCGGCCTACCACACGTTTTTCAAACAGAGGATATTGAGGCAAATGTGGAGCATACTCTCTTCTTAACCTATTGTATTCTTTAACACAATCTAGATCGGCAGAAATATTTGTCTCATCACATGCAATCAAATACAATCCTGATAAAGTTCTGACTCGAGATAATGCCACATATGCCATACCCTCTTTAAACACAGATCTTCCAATGTTCACCAATGCACTATCTACACTTAAACCTTGAGATTTATGAATTGTCACTGCATACGCCAAACAAACAGGAAACTGTTTTCGGCGAACATATAAGTCTTTTACAAGTAAAAATCTAGCAGAACAACGACTTATTTGTTGTACTTGTTCAATGCCATCAAATTTTATTTTTAAAAATTCAATTCCATCTCTATTTCTGTAATTCACAAAATCAACAACATAACCCATTGCTCCATTTACCAGACCGCTTTCAACATTTAAATTCCTTCTCAAAATGATACGACAATTTAAACACACATTCAGAGTCTTTTCAAAACCAGCTGTTTTTGAAATACTTTTCTCCAATGAATGCAATTTAATTTTCAAATTTTCTGACAAAACAATTGTTGCACCCATATGCTCTATTTTATCTATTGCTTCTAGTTTCACAATCTCTTCATTTTCTAAGTCTAACATTTTTTGGTTGAAGATGGAACATTCTTGCAGAGTTGGCATCAAACATATCCCAGATTTCTTCTCAGTCATTTTTTTAAAAATATTCTCTGGAAGAATGTTTTCATTTGGATACAAATTTGAAATTAATCGACTATGCAAAGCTTTTTTCCCTTTCTCAGTCATTTTTCCAATTCTTACATCTTGTAGAATATTTTTATAATCTTCATCCTTGGCCTGTCGCATATTTTGAAGCAGTTCAGCATATTTAAAATTTAGCCATATATTAACATTTCCAATGCTTCCAAGGGACTTCCTGGTATCTTCATGCGTGAGCATTTTAAACACTGGTTGTCCTTTTACTGGAGTCAACTGCAATAGATCTCCAAAAACAATAATGTGTTTTCCTCCAAATAACACATCATAGTCTGTTTTAAGAATTTCTTGCATTCTCAAATGCACAAAAGCAAGCATTAGATTTGAGACCATGCTTACTTCATCTATGATAAGAAGTTTCATTTTCTTCAAGACTCTTGAAACTTCAGAACACGCATCTCCAGATAGCTTGTTGTAATGCAATTTATTATCATGTTCAACTGGCAGCATCAATAAACGATGTAGAGTAATCCCTTTAATGTTATGTGCTGCCAGACCAGTTGGAGCAGTTACAACACAAGACAGTGGTGAATCAGTCCTTTTCTGCAGATAACTTGCAACGGCTTTAATTAGAAAACTTTTTCCTGTCCCCGCTTCTCCACTTACATACAGTCGGACAGGGTCAAATAATATACATGAGCACTCTTTTTTCTCATGTCTGAATCCATGTTCAATCTGCTCTGTGACTTCATCATATATCTTTTTCTGCTCAATGTTTAGTTGCGTTACCAAATCTTCTAAGTTAACTCCATCCTCTTGAGCTTGTTCCATAGCTCTTTCCACCTCATCCATGGCAGTGGCAGCTTCATTTTGGATAATTGGTCCTCCTAGTGGATCCTGGCTCAATGAAGTAGAACTCTGACTATCTTGAGAACTGTTTCTAGCTATCTCTTCAGCAATTGTGGTTTCTTGCTCCATTTCTTCATTCAACATTTGCAGATAATTTAGAAAAATAGGACATTCTATGGTATCCTTAGTTGCATTAAAAGAGTCTTCATAACAGAGAAAATCTCCAAGTAGTTCCTCTTCTGTACGCCATGGCTTAAAGAGTTGCAAAAGAGCTAAGTAGTAAAATTCTCTTTTGTCTGGAACTTCACAACTCAATTTTCGATGATTAATCAAATGGCCTTTTTTCTGCTTCACTAGACATCCTTCATAGCCAATGAGTGCATATTTTCCATTATTGATATCTTCTGTGATGTTCCTCTTATAACTGTAGTTTTGAAGAACTTCATACAAACATGTGTTCTCAAGGTGAGTACTTCTATTTGGATAGTATGTATCCAACATATTTGTCTTCAAAATATCTGTACTGTTTGGTTCTTTTTCCGCCAAATATTCAATTTCTTGTACAGATTTCAAAACTCGGTTTCGTGTGGCAGCAAGACCAAGACTCACCCAAATGATTGTTCTTGATTTGGCATAGAGACTTGCTGATGATAACCGATCAGAACATTCATATGCTCCAATTTCTCGATGCGACAACATCTTCAGACTGAAACTGTATAATTTCTTGCTTAGACTCTTTTCATGTGAAATGTCCTCCCACATTTCCTTCAGTTCTGTCTTTTCTTTTTTGGTGATGTAAGATGTCACATATCGAGCCACAGCAATAGAGTTGTCAGCAACGAACTGAATATCCATGTTAGCATTCCACATGGACAAAATCACTGGGTTGTAATCGTTGATGTACTTAGATTCTTCATTTCTTTTCAAATTATATGTGTTTTTGGGAGATTTTCTCGTCACAGTATGTCGTAGAGATGACATCAAATTATTTACTCTTCCCTTAGAAATCACTGGTCGAGGAAATGCAAAACGACATTTCGTGTAGTACTTTTCCTTGTTTTTAAATTTTCGACGACAGTACTTTCCACAACGATGAGATTGAAAACGTAAAACTTGTTGCCTTAAATTGTTTTCTTCAGTAGATTTTGGAACAGCACATGTTGAATACTCTTCAATGAAACTCATCACTGTTTCATCTGAATCTGTTCCAAATTTGGGTGCATCTTTAATCCACAACAACATATGTATATGAGGAGCACCTCTCGCTTGATATTCCTTCCTCCAAAAGAAATCCAAAACCTCTCCAAGGGGAGGATTTTTTTTGTTGGTAATAAAAGACATCATAGCTTCAAATCTATGATTAAAATATCTGCAAACATTCACTGGATCTAAAGAACACAGTTCTCCTGGTGTTTTCAATTCTATATTTGGTATGTTTTCATTTGCCTCTCGTAGAAATTGAAGTAAATCGTCCCATGCATACTCAGCACAGCTAAGAGTGAGGAACCATGTAGGAGTTCCTAAGTTTCTTAGCATACATTTCAATTCTCCATGACGACGAAACCAATACTCATTGGTTCCACGTTGACATGCCATGAGATTGATTAGCTGAGATTCCAAAATACTGTCTTGCAGATTAACTTTCTCCATAAAGTCCCTTGCACATACATTTTGCAAATGAGGTCCACTTTTTAATATATGATTAACTGCATAAGAAAGCCCAGACAAATCACTTTCAAACAGTAGATGAAATAAATATGGAATGCATTGACGAAACCTTGGATCTTCTGCATATAATCTTAGAGTCCGGTATTCAGCTGCAGGAATTTGAACTGGTCGATCATCATATCGTCCACCACAACCTGTTGGAAATAATTGTGGAAAACAACGAGCTTCCAAACTTTCTTCCCATACACTAATGGGACTTCCTTTTGCTGCCTTCATTTGAAACAAGTCAATTGCATTTCCCATTACTTCTTTGGAATGCAAAGGATGAACAGTATAATGTTCATATATTTCTTCAGTTCTAGACACATCAACTTTTTCAATTTGACCAACTGAAGAATCACTATCTTCTTCTGTAGCTGTTTCCTCAACTCCAACACTTACATGTTTGTAGTACTCATTGTTTTTAACTAAATACAACGTTGCCTTCTTGACTTTTTTAACATCCACTAAATCTTGCCAAATTTTCTTACTCTTTGTTGGAACCCCATTAACTAGAATAACTAAAGGATCTTCTTCTACTCTTTCTACACCAATTGTATTAATATTTTTCTTTACATCTAGAGGCAAATAAACAACTCTTCCCTTTAATCCTCTCAGTAAATCTGATGGAGGCAATTTCCCTGTCTTAGGCTCCATGCGTACAATAGCCTGAAAAGGATGGACACATTGAATCAAAATAGATTCATAAGTATTTAGATCCATCAATTCAGAAGGAATATCTATCAACTGAAGATTATTATAAACTGCTCTTGCAGGCATTCTATTTTCATTTAATTTTTTCAAACAATAAGTGCAAATACGCTGATCCAAACTCAAATCAAAAGAATTCTCCACCAACAAATAACTTACAAAATCCTCCCATTCACTATTATTTTCCAATTCACTTTTTGCATATAAATCAACTAACCTAGTCTGAATTTTATAATGAGTCCGTCGACAACACACACAAGTTACATTAGGCCTCTCACTTGATTTCACCTTAAACTTGATAATTTCCTCATCAAACTTTTCAATACTTGAAATTTGTCCATTATCTTCTGCATTGCCATCCATTACTATATCTATTTCTACACTGTCCTCTTTGTTCCCAAAATAACAAAACTCAATTTCTTCACAAATAGTCTTCACATCCACTTCAGATCCATGCAAAAGAGCACTATTTAACTGTTTAAGCTTAAGTGCAGGACTTTTTGCATAATACAACTTCCTCACTAATTTCCTTACGTTATTATGATGCACTGCTAACATCCTAAAATGATGAAAAACACTCCGACAAACTTTTCTAGAAAGACATGCTAGTGAATGCCCTTGCAAACCTGTGCTTTCTCTCACTCTGCAAGGATCTAACTCTTGCAGGATCTTCATTTTTTGTTTGAGACTTTTTTTACTATATGTACGTAAGAAATTTCGAAGCAAATCAATTGATTCCTGTCGCACACTACAAATACTACTGCATTTCCATGTGTACACTGGACCCTTAGTACGTCTCCCTAAAACTTCATCAGCTAACACCTCTTCTGCATCTCTAGGTACAAGTTTCTCTTTTTCCATCACACAACTATCTTTCACCTCATAGGCACGACCACTGGTGTCAACCGCATGCACCAAATCATTTTCCTGAAAGTAACTCTCCTCATTAAAAAAAGGCTCAGAACTTGAACTATGCATCCATTCACCAGAAAATACTTCACAAAAATTACTCCGATTAATAATTCTTTTCCATCTACTGTTCGATTTGAAAACATCCATTGCCTTATTAAGTATCCTAATTCTATTGATTATTAAAATAAATAATTTTTTCTTAACTTCAAAAGCCTGATCAACAATCTTTTCTACACTTTTCTTTTTCTTGTAAAAAGCAGCTTTTAGTTTACTTTTCTTTTCATTTTTTAGCAAATTTAAAACTACCCTATTGCGAAACATTCGCCTACGAATGTCCCTAAAAACATTTACCCTTCTATTGCTAACCATTCTCTTCTCTCCTGGTCCAATGGAAACATTTTTTGTGGGCTTCTCTTTCCTTTTTAGATTTGTTGACTTTTTCTGTATATTCACATTAGCAATTTCATTTTTTTTCCTACGACATATGTTACGAAGAAAAGACTTAATTGGCTTACCAGAAGCTTTTCTGGTGTTTTTTGAAGTAGTTGTTGAAGAGGATTCCATAAACTCTGTTGTTGATGTTCTCCTTTTCCGTATGGTATTTTTGATTTTTCTTTGCCTTGAAGGCATTTTTGCTTGCTTTTCAGAAGTTGATTTGAATCTGTTGTTCTGTTAAAAAAACACATGAAAGACCACTATTAGCAAACAACAAAGTAATGTTAAAAAGCAAACAATATAAACAATAAATTGCAACATATTTAAGTTTATACAATACCAACTCATGGCTTTATTTTTAAAGGCCTTGCGCCACCAGTGCGTCACTTATTACCCATGTTTAAAGTCAAGCATCAGCTGCACATGGCATTCATAAATAAGGGCCAAATGCATATACCAATCAATTGCACCCAAAAATCGATTTTTGAATAACATGTAAGGAACACTGCACAGAACCTATGTACAACCAATCAATATCATCAAACAAAGTCAGGGCCTTATTTATGAAAGCCTTGCGCCACCAGTGTGTCACTTATTACCCATGTTTAAAGTCATGCATCAGTTGCACATGGCAATCATAAATAAGGGCCAAATGCATATACCAATCAATTGCACCCAAAAATCGATTTTTGAATAACATGTAAGGAACACTGCACAGAACCTAAGTACAACCACTCAATATCATCAAACAAAGTCAGGGCCTTATTTATGAAAGCCTTGCGCCACCAGTGCGTCACGTATTACCCATGTTGAAAGTCATGCATCGGCTGCACATGGCAATCATAAATAAGGGCCAAATACATATACCAATCAATTGCACCCAAAAATCGATTTTTGAATAGCATGTAAGAAACACTGCGCAAAACCTAAGTACAACCACTCAATATCATCAAACAAAGTCAGGGCCTTATTTATGAAAGCCTTGCGCCACCAGTGCGTCACGTATTACCCATGTTGAAAGTCATGCATCGGCTGCACATGGCAATCATAAATAAGGGCCAAATACATATACCAATCAATTGCACCCAAAAATCAATTTTTGAATAACATGTAAGAAACACTGCGCAGAACCTATGTACAACCAATCAATATCATCAAACAAAGTCAGGGCCTTATTTATGAAAGCCTTGCGCCACCAGTGCGTCACGTATTACCCATGTTTAAAGTCATGCATCGGCTGCACATGGCAATCATAAATAAGGGCCAAAAACATATACCAATCAATTGCACCCAAAAATCGATTTTTGAATAGCATGTAAGAAACACTGCGCAAAACCTAAGTACAACCACTCAATATCATCAAACAAAGTCAGGGCCTTATTTATAAAAGCCTTACGCCACCAGTGCGTCACATATTACCCATGTTGAAAGTCATGCATCGGCTGCACATGGCAATCATAAATAAGGGCCAAATACATATACCAATCAATTGCACCCAAAAATCAATTTTTGAATAACATGTAAGAAACACTGCGCAGAACCTATGTACAACCAATCAATATCATCAAACAAAGTCAGGGCCTTATTTATGAAAGCCTTGCGCCACCAGTGCGTCACTTATTACCCATGTTTAAAGTCATGCATCGGCTGCACATGGCAATCATAAATAAGGGCCAAATACATATACCAATCAATTGCACCCAAAAATCGATTTTTGAATAACATGTAAGAAACACTGTGCAGAACCTATGTACAACCAATCAATATCATCAAACAAAGTCAGAGCCTTATTTATGAAAGCCTTGCGCCACCAGTGCGTCACTTATTACCCATGTTTAAAGTCATGCATCAGCTGCACATGGCAATCATAAATAAGTGCCAAATACATATACCAATCAATTGCACCCAAAAATCGATTTTTGAATAACATGTAAGGAACACTGCACAGAACCTAAGTACAACCACTCAATATCATCAAACAAAGTCAGGCCTTATTTATGAAAGCCTTGCGCCACCAGTGCGTCACTTATTACCCATGTTTAAAGTCATGCATCAGTTGCACATGGCAATCATAAATTAGGGCAAAATACATATACTAATCAATTGCACCCAAAAATCAATTTTACAATAACATGTAAGAAACACGGCGCAGAACCTAAGTACAACCAATCAATATCATCAAACAAAGTCAGGGCCTTATTTATGAAAGCCTTGCGCCACCAGTGCGTCACGTATTACCCATGTTGAAAGTCATGCATCGGCTGCACATGGCAATCATAAATAAGGGCCAAATACATATACCAATCAATTGCACCCAAAAATCGATTTTTGAATAACATGTAAGGAACACTGCACAGAACCTAAGTACAACCACTCAATATCATCAAACAAAGTCAGGGCCTTATTTATGAAAGCCTTGCGCCACCAGTGCGTCACGTATTACCCATGTTTAAAGTCATGCATCGGCTGCACATGGCAATCATAAATAAGGGCCAAATACATATACCAATCAATTGCACCCAAAAATCGATTTTTGAATAGCATGTAAGAAACACTGCGCAAAACCTAAGTACAACCACTCAATATCATCAAACAAAGTCAGGGCCTTATTTATGAAAGCCTTGCGCCACCAGTGCGTCACGTATTACCCATGTTGAAAGTCATGCATCGGCTGCACATGGCAATCATAAATAAGGGCCAAATACATATACCAATCAATTGCACCCAAAAATCAATTTTTGAATAACATGTAAGAAACACTGCGCAGAACCTATGTACAACCAATCAATATCATCAAACAAAGTCAGAGCCTTATTTATGAAAGCCTTGCGCCACCAGTGCGTCACTTATTACCCATGTTTAAAGTCATGCATCGGCTGCACATGGCAATCATAAATAAGGGCCAAATACATATACCAATCAATTGCACCCAAAAATCGATTTTTCAATAACATGTAAGGAACACTGCACAGAACCTAAGTACAACCACTCAATATCATCAAACAAAGTCAGGCCTTATTTATGAAAGCCTTGCGCCACCAGTGCGTCACTTATTACCCATGTTTAAAGTCATGCATCAGTTGCACATGGCAATCATAAATTAGGGCAAAATACATATACTAATCAATTGCACCCAAAAATCGATTTTTCAATAACATGTAAGAAACACGGCGCAGAACCTAAGTACAACCAATCAATATCATCAAACAAAGTCAGGGCCTTATTTATGAAAGCCTTGCGCCACCAGTGCGTCACTTATTACCCATGTTTAAAGTCATGCATCAGCTGCACATGGCATTCATAAATAAGGGCCAAATACATATACCAATCAATTGCACCCAAAAATCGATTTTTGTTTAACATGTAAGAAGCACTGTGCAGAACCTATGTACAACCAATCAATATCATCAAACAAAGTCAGAGCCTTATTTATGAAAGCCTTGCACCACCAGTGCGTCACTTATTACCCATGTTTAAAGTCATGCATCAGCTGCACATGGCAATCATAAATAAGGGCCAAATACATATACCAATCAATTGCACCCAAAAATCGATTTTTGAATAACATGTAAGGAACACTGCACAGAACCTAAGTACAACCACTCAATATCATCAAACAAAGTCAGAGCCTTATTTATGAAAGCCTTGCACCACCAGTGCGTCACTTATTACCCATGTTTAAAGTCATGCATCAGCTGCACATGGCAATCATAAATAAGGGCCAAATACATATACCAATCAATTGCACCCAAAAATCGATTTTTGAATAATATGTAAGAAGCACTGTGCAGAACCTATGTACAACCAATCAATATCATCAAACAAAGTCAGAGCCTTATTTATGAAAGCCTTGCACCACCAGTGCGTCACTTATTACCCATGTTTAAAGTCATGCATCAGCTGCACATGGCAATCATAAATTAGGGCAAAATACATATACTAATCAATTGCACCCAAAAATCGATTTTTCAATAACATGTAAGAAACACGGCGCAGAACCTAAGTACAACCAATCAATATCATCAAACAAAGTCAGGGCCTTATTTATGAAAGCCTTGCACCACCAGTGCGTCACTTATTACCCATGTTTAAAGTCATGCATCAGCTGCACATGGCATTCATAAATAAGGGCCAAATACATATACCAATCAATTGCACCCAAAAATCGATTTTTGAATAACATGTAAGGAACACTGCACAGAACCTAAGTACAACCACTCAATATCATCAAACAAAGTCAGGGCCTTATTTATGAAAGCCTTGCGCCACCAGTGCGTCACTTATTACCCATGTTTAAAGTCATGCATCAGCTGCACATGGCATTCATAAATAAGGGCCAAATACATATACCAATCAATTGCACCCAAAAATCGATTTTTCAATAACATGTAAGAAACACTGCACAGAACCTAACTACAACCACTCAATATCATCAAACAAAGTCAGGGCCTCATTTATAAAAGCCTGGCGCCACCAGTGCATCACTTATTACCCATGTTTAAAGTCATGCATCAACTGCACATGGCAATCATAAAAAAGGCCAAATAAAAATACCATTCATTTGCACCCAAAATCGATTTTTAAATAACATGTAAAAAACACTGCGCAGGACTTATATACTAACATACAATTTCACTTCTAAAACATAACTATCTGCTTCCAAATATTCTCCATAGAGAAAATAAATCTCTATCTAAATTAAATGAATCATTACTTACCTTTAGAAATGCTTTTGGAGATTGAAAACAGTGTCAGACACACACACCAATTTTTCTTTAGCAGAGGAAAAGGTGTGCTCTCAATACACTGAAACCAAGACTGGCATAGAAAATCTCTATCTTTGTACACATATGCCTTAATTCAACCAATGAAAACTCTTCCCTCACTATTTTCAAACCAACACCCATCCCCCTCTCAAACCTTTCTATCTGTTACCATAGCAACTCCCTCCTAACTGAACTCTAAGGTTCAAAAGTTTATCTTACAATGTTGCAAATTAACTCAGCAAGGATGTTTGACCTGTCAATACAGCAGCCTATACAGGGTATTTTTGCTTTTGGTGACTTTTTTTAAACCATTCAAATTGCTTCTTTCACACAACATAACCATGCACCCTAACTTTCAGTTTTCAACTATCTGAATCCACCAATCATTGCTAGTGATTCAAGAGCACAGAAACTCCACAATTATTTTTTTGTGAACTCCTACTGTTCCAACTGCCATTTCATTCCCACACTTCATCTGACTGGACCAGAACCTTCTCACATCATGTACTCTGTTTGGGTTATTGGACATAGCTACATCCACTGGGCTCAAAGGTATGCAGCTAGCAGAAATTTTCATAACCTTGATTTATCAAATGTGGAAATCAAGTGGATTGGCCACAGAGGATTAAAATGTCACCAATTGATACCATTGGTGAAAACCTTTTTGCATCTGCCAGAACCTGACCTTATAATTGTGCACTGTGGTGGAAACGATCTAGGCACATTAACTGGGGTAGGTCTGGAAATGCTATTAAAGGACACCTTTCATCAATTGATGATACTTTTTCCCCACACTGCCTTGGTATATTCCAATATATGCCAAAGACAGAAATGGAACTGGTCCAACCAATTTGGTCCACAATTTGAGAAAGCACGGAAACATGTAAATAAATCTGTTTCTGCTTACATGAGAGACTGTGGAATGGGCTCATTATACAATAATAACTTGCGTTACAACATGCAAGACATCTACAGAGGAGATGGAGTGCACTTCTCAGATGAGGGGAATAGAATATTCCTCCTGAATTTAAGAATGTGTATTGGAACCTACTTGTAGGTACCTAAATCAACCACAGAACCCAAAAGCTCTTTTCAGAGCTACCCTAACTCTGATCATTCAAAGCGTTTACTTTTTTCTAACTTTTTTCACTATTTTTCACCAAAGTACGCGTACGAGTACGCTTAAAGGTGCGCGCACCAGGCGCTCCCCCCGTGGAAAATTAAAGAATTTTTTTTTTTTTTTTTACGTTTATGAGCCTCCTAAGCCCCCCTCAGAAAACCTAGAGGGTCAAGAAGTCTCTACAGTTCCCCCTTCTATCCATTCCGAACATTGTTTACCCTCCATCTTGTGTCTCGATTGTTCCGAAACACAAAATGGATGACTCCCGTTACGCTGCCCGTGCGCGTACTGGAGCGCGCACTAGTAAGCGCAAAATAAAAAAAGGTGGGAAAGTAATTTACGGAAAACCCAATGGAGACACTTTCATCAAATATAGAATACGCCCTACTACATAGCAGTCCCTACCATTTGCCCAAATTTGGTGAAATTCCATTGAGACATTTAGGCTACAGGCCTGTCTAAATATCCTGAGGTAAATTACATGACAAAAACACACTTGTAATGTTAGAATTTACAACCAATTAAAAAGTATCTCTCATTTTCTACGATTTTTTCCTGTCGTTTGATTGGTTAAGTACAACAATATATATAAAAGAAGAGAGGGAAACACAGCCATTTTGACTACTGCTTCCTGAAGTACACTTGAAAACAAATTTCACTGTCAACTTCAACTAATTTCTCTAAGGTAACTTCTAATTATGGAAGTATATTGTACACGTTAAGTTTATTTCTTAAAAAATATTCTGTTAGTGATATGCTATCCCTCTTTAATAGTTAGAGATAGACATAGACTTCTCTGTAATAGTTATGGATTGAGTTAGGCTTCTCTGGTATACTAGCTCTACTAATATAGTTAATTTATATGCAATTTTCAGAAAGAAAATGGAAGGAGAAAATAAGGCAAATGATACTTCTATCAAAGTAAAGGTGGAAAAACCAGAAGATGAAAAAAAAGAAGTTGATTTCATGGATGACTCTTTGGATGAACAATTTATAGAATGTTTGGAAGAAATTGAATCATGTACATATAATTATGAGGAAATTCCGGACAATATTATGTTAGAAATTTTATTAAATTATGAAAAAGAATCAGAGGAATAAATTTATCTTTAATAATTTCAATTGTTTCAGACAATATTCTTTTTTATATGTAATTCATGAAGTATTACCAAAAATGTTTAAAATATAAAGTGAGACTTATAGTATACTGTTCAACTATTTTTCTGTTACATAGTAAGTTTACTCATAGTTACTACCTTTCTCCCACTATATTATCTCATATGAATATTTTACACCTCATTTTCATAAGTGAACAGGACAGACTACTCATGATCCCCTAGAAATTCTCAGGGAGTGCTTAAAAGATCTGTTTCTCCTTTCCAGACAGACTATATTATGAATTCCTTATACCACAAAAAATACAATAACAACATGCAAGATGTCTACAAAGAAGATGGTGAACATTAAATTTAAGTCTCTTCATTAGTACCTACATGTAGGTACTTACATAAAATAAACAAATAAAAAAAAAAAACAATTCATAAACATACAATTTTTGAAGTGATTATTTTTCCATAGTACCCTCCCCGATACGCTCCCCCGTGCGCGCACCAGGCGCTTCCCCCGCGAAAATCGAAAAAAAAAAAAAAATTTTTTGAGGCCCCGCGGGGCCCTTTAATGGCCCCCATATCAAACCTAGGGGGTCAGGGGGGGTCTACCCTGCCCCCTTATGGTCAATTCCACCCTTTGTTTTTGCCACCTCTTATGACTAGATTTTACCGATAGACAAGATGGCGGCCGCTCCGGACTGTTTAGAATGTTTACAGACAACTGAGAGCCAACCAGCTTTCTGCGCGCAAGTCGCGTGTCGCGCCGGGAGCGCTCACGGGTGCGCGCACCCGAGAGCGCCTATAGATATATATATTTTTTTGAACGTTAATTTCTCAAAATCCACTGAAGCACATATCTTGAGACATAGCAAAGGCACATCGGGCTACCAGTCCCTACAATTTTGCCAAGTTTGGTGGAAATCCATTCAGCCGTTCGGGCTAAAAGTGAAATCGACCGCCCTATGGAAATTAACATGGGGAAAACGCGTTTTGGGACCCCCCTTTTATCTCGGCCCCCGCTTGACGAATCCCCCCCAAACTTTCAGGGAAGGACCGGACCGCCATGAGACCATTTTCCTGAAAATTTCAGGCAGATTCGACAACCGGCGCCAAAGTTATTCAAAATAGAATGTTGAGATTTAACATTGAAAATTATCCTAACTATAACTACCTACTGGCGACCGCCAGTAGGTAATATATATATATATATATATATAGATATATATATATATATATATATATATATAGATATATATATATATATATATATATATTACCTACTGGCGGTCGCCAGTAGGTAGTTATAGTTAGGATAATTTTCAATGTTAAATCTCAACATTCTATTTTGAATAACTTTGGCGCCGGTTGACGAATCTGCCTGAAATTTTCAGGAAAATGGTCTCATGGCGGTCCGGTCCTTCCCTGAAAGTTTGGGGGGGATTCGTCAAGCGGGGGCCGAGATAAAAGGGGGGTCCCAAAACGCGTTTTCCCCATGTTAATTTCCATAGGGCGGTCGATTTCACTTTTAGCCCGAACGGCTGAATGGATTTCCACCAAACTTGGCAAAATTGTAGGGACTGGTAGCCCGATGTGCCTTTGCTATGTCTCAAGATATGTGCTCCAGTGGATTTTGAGTAATTTAGGTTCAAAAAAATATATATATCTATAGCCGCGCTCCCGTGCGCGCACGGGAGTGCGCTCCAGGCGCGACACGCGACTTGCGCGCAGGAAGCTGATTGGATCTCAGTTGTCTGTAAACATTCTAAACAGTGCGGAGCGGCCGCCATCTTGTGTCTCGGTAAAATCGAGACACAAGGGGTTTGAAAAAAAAAGGGGCAAATGACCATAAGGGGGAAGAGTAGACCCCCTCTGACCCCCTAGGTTTGATGTAGGGACTAAAATAGGGTCCTGCAGGGCATTAAAAAATTTTTTTCGTTTTGCGCGGGGATATGCGCTCTCCCGTGCGCGCACGGGAGTGCGCTCCAGGCGCGACACGCGAATTGCGCGCAGGAAGCTGATTGGATCATAAGGGGGAAGAGTAGACCCCCTGTGACCCCCTAAATCCAGGACTATATTTATGAAGGCCTTGCGCTGTTAGTTTTGCGCTTCCTGTGCGTCAATTTTTGTGACGCACCAGCGGTGTAAAAAAATGCGCATTGTTATGCAATATTTAAAAAGTGACGCATCTATCTAGATGCGTCACTTTTTAAATATAGTGCAACGAGGTACATTTTATTACACTGCTGGTGTTATGCGTCACTTTTCTGTGCGCACTCCTTATGACGTTCCAGATGTGTCATATTTAATGTATGACGAATCATGTTGCAGATACAATATGGCGCAGAGTTTTAAAAAGTGACCCATGTACCTAGATGCGTCACTTTTTAAAAATAGCGTCAGGTATAATGTATGCAGAGGGGGTGTTCTCCCGCAAAAAGCTTTGTAATAGCGACGCAGTGAAATCTTTGAGATTTCACTGCGTCAGTTTTAGGATGCTGTTGCGTCAAAATCTTGTGCCTGCTTTACAGCAGGTGTTAGACTGAGGCAAGACC
This sequence comes from Lissotriton vulgaris, assembly GCF_964263255.1. NCBI lineage: Eukaryota > Metazoa > Chordata > Amphibia > Caudata > Salamandridae > Lissotriton > Lissotriton vulgaris. The sequence goes on along the minus strand of NC_141695.1, from coordinate 1,542,447,746 downwards.
TTTCATATGCTGCTTTCCCCATTTGAAAGGACACATTACTGGAGTTGCGTCACTTTTGTGACGCACTCCAGCAATGCGTTACTTGGAATGTCATAAGGAGTGCGCACAGAAAAGTGACGCATTGCACCAGTAGTGTAAAAAAATGTGTTGCGTTGCGTTATATTTAAAAAGTGAGGTATCTAGGTAGATGGGTCACTTTTTAAAATCAAGCGCCACATTATATCTGCGTGAGGTATAATGCATGCAGAGGGGGTGTTCCCCCACAAAAAGCTTTGTAATAGCGACGCAGTGAAATGTTTGAGATTTCACTGCGTCACTTTTAGGATGCTGTTGCATCCTTTAAATATAGTGCAACGAGGCACATTTTATTACACTGCTGGTGTGATGCGTCACTTTTCTGTACACAGTCCTTATGACATTCCAGATGTGTCATATTTAATGTATGACGAATCATGTTGCAAGGAGTTACAGATACGTCAGTATTTCTGACATATGTGTAAACATAAAAGTGATGCGAGGCCGGCGCAAAATTTTGACGCAATAGCATCCTAAAAGTGACGCAGGGAAATCTCATAGATTTCAGTACGTTGTTATTACCAAGCTTTTTGCGAGGGATTGCCCCCTCTGCATACATTATACCTGATGCAGATACAATATGGCGCAGAGTTTTAAAAAGTGACCCATGTACCTAGATGCGTCACTTTTTAAAAAATAGTGTCAGGTATAATGCATGCAGAGGGGGTGTTCCTTGCAAAAAGCTTGGTAATAATGACGCAGTGCGTCACTTTTAGGATGCAGTTGCGCCAAAATCTTGCGCCTGCTTCACAGCAAACCTTTCACATGGTGCTTTTTCCATGTGAAAGGACACATTACTGGAGTTGCGTCACTTTTGTGACGCACTCCTGCAATGCGTTACTTTTGTGTTTAGAGATATGTCAGAAATACTGACATATCTGTAACTCCTTGCGAATTGATTAGTCATATATTAAATATGACATATGTGGAATGTCATAAGGAGTGCGTCCAGATAAGTGACGCATCGCTATTTTCACGTAGCGATGCGTCACTTTTCAGAAATGAGGCCTCCAGTTTATTCACTGTGTCATAAATTTCTTTTCTAACACTCACCTTCTTTCAGTCCTCCTACTTCACTTCCTTTCACCTCTCATACCTTTCTGTTCTTTCTTACTCATTCTCCTTTCAATTATCAATGCACTATATTTCACTTACTCTTCATTTTTTAAGATTATAGCTCTTTGATGAGAATTGGAGGTAGTTCTGAAAAGAACTTTTGGTTTTCTTCTTTTAACTGAAGAGGAACAAAAACAGGGAATAGAAACTGCTCAACAGGAGCAAAAAGAAAAGAAAAAAATTAGGGGTGGGAAGGGCAGTGATGGTTCTCTAATGCCCGAACCATGAGCAGGACACTTTGCTCCCCATAGGTGAGGAGTTGATTGCAGTATCTGCATCTGACGACCCCATGGTTGAATGCAGGTTGGATGTTTGCCACCTGCCCCTGAGATTGTTCTCTTCCAGAAGAAGTTGCTCCTCCTGTTGATGTAGAGGCCCCACCTCTGGGAACCTCCTGTGCCAGAGCCCTGACACTTTCTCGGGCAAAATTCTGGGGGTGCCTGGTCTCCACATGGCGAATCATAGTGAAGTTGCCAAAAGAGTATTTTTTTTGGGGGTTACCCCGTGACAGGACCTTTTTGCAGATCCTGCACTCTACTTTTGGTGCATTCACCTTCTTCTGGTCTGCTGGGAATTTAAAGAATTTCCAAATGAAATGTCCCTTCACCTTTGGGGTAGGTGGCTCTTCATCAATGAAGTCATCTTCACTGCTGGATGATCTGGCAGCCATGATGAATCCAGGAATATGGAGCAGCAAAAAAGGCAGGTCTTTCAGTCACAAAAGTGAAAGAAGAAGTGAAGGAAATGGGTGGGGATTTCATTCATTGTAAAAAAAAACTGTTAGCAACCAATGAAAAGTGTTATTTTAGGGTCACATGACCTGACGCGCTTACGATGCGCGCTCGGGTGCACTTCCGGGTGCGTTTACGCAGCGCGATCGTAGGCGCTTCCGGGGCGCACACGTGGCGCGATCGTAGGCGCTTTTGCGTGCGTTTAGGCGCCGCGCACGTATGCGCTTCCGAGGGCACGTACGTTGCGCGCCGAAGTGACGTCATCAATCTTTAATAGAAATGCATAATCATTTTCCATATTAAAAAAAACAAATTTTATTTGTATGGTACGAAATGTTTTGCATTATTATTAACTTTTCATTCATATTTTTTTTTGACGAACGACAGTTGCGCTCTGGGTGCGCTTTCAGATGAGCGCACGGAGAAGCTTACAGGAGAGCTTAGCTGAAAGCTTCCCCGAGCGCGCACCCAGAGCGCAAAAAAAAAAAATTATAAAAAAAATGAATACTTAAAAAAAACAGCAAATTGTAAAAAAAAAAAAGGTTAGAAACTCGATATACAAAGGAATTAGCATTTAAAAAACCTATGAAATACACTGAAAAAACCATAGGTTTCACACCAGTTATAGTTAGGAATTAGCATTTAAAAAACCTTTGAAATTCACTGAAAAAACCATAGGTTTCACACCAGTTATAGTTAGGAATTAGCATTTAAAAAACCTATTAAATTCACTGAAAAAACCATAGGTTTCACACCAGTTATAGTTAGCTGGAAATTTTACTGATATAAAACCATTGAAATTCCCACGTTATAGTTAGTCGGACTCACTATAACTTGCGCGTGCAATGCACTGCTGATGACGTCACATATTACATCACTCATGACATGGTCAGTGACATCACTCATGACATCACTGATGACACCATCCTTGTGACATAGTGACAGACCTCCTCTCAGTGTAAAGTAACCCTTGAGACACATATTCAAAAATAGAAACTGAAATTTTTAAAAAATGGACATACCTATATCAGTTACAACAAGCAATTCTGTACTTCCACTATCTATATACTCATCCACTCATTCACCAACAGTTCTATATAGTCACTCATACATATACTCACTCATCATATGAAGAGATACACCTATACATTCTGTTACACACCGACATTCATCCAAAAGTTACTCACACACATATTCACACGTGCAAATAAACTATTGAACAACCATTTATTTGAAAATAGAGTTATACACACACTTCCACCTTACTTCTATTGAAAATTACACATATTTATTCTCTTAAACAATCACTTATAGAAACACATACTTATTTAAACAGGAAATCTTACAATCTCTTACTCTCACATATACTCAGTTATATACATCAATATTCATATATACTAGATTAAAACATATGTAGTTACTGATAAAGACACTAGTGAGACAGTCATTCACTCACTAACAAACACATATAGACACTCATCCACCCATACAGTCCTGTACATATGCTGTCTTCAAAACACATACAAACAAAGAGTCAGTCACTCATGCATCTATGTGCTAAGTAATACCTCCACCAAACCATATAGACACTCATACTAATACTAATAAAAATATCAAATAACCCATATACATACGCATGTAGCTACTTATCAACACATGTAGCCACTTATACACAAAGTGAAACACTAATATATGTATTTAAATATTTAAACATAACTCACTAATATTTATTTTTCAGAAAGACACATATTCACTGGATGGTGTCATCAGTGATGTCATGAGTGATGTCACTGACCATGTCATGAGTGATGTAATATGTGACGTCATCAGCAGTGCATTGCACGCGCAAGTTATAGTGAGTCCGACTAACTATAACGTGGGAATTTCAATGATTTTATATCAGTAAAATTTCCAGCTAACTATAACTGGTGTGAAACCTATGGTTTTTTCAGTGAATTTAATAGGTTTTTTAAATGCTAATTCCTAACTATAACTGGTGTGAAACCTATGGTTTTTTCAGTGAATATATATATATATATTCACAGAAAAAACCATAGGTTATAGTGGATATATAGTTAGGAATTTGCATTTACAAAACCTTGAAAATTCAATGAAAAAACCATAGGTTATAGGCCATATATAGTTAGGAATTAGCATTTACAAAACCTTATTTTACTCGCATAAAACCATTGAAATTCCATATATAGTTAGCTAACTATAAGCGCTAACTATATATCGCGCACCCGCAATCCACTGCTGATGATGTCACATATTACATCATTCATGACATGGTCAGTGACATCACTGATGACATCACTGATGACATCTCAAATGACATCACTGATGACATCACTGATCACAACATCCAGTGATTGTATGTGTCTGTAAAGTTTAAATATGTTTCACATATTGAAGAATGAGTGGATGTATAAGTGTCTGGATGAAGAATTTAGTAGGTGCATGACTGACTGTATGAGTGAGTGATTAAATGTGTCTCACTGAGTACATGGGTTAGTGACTAAACTGTCTTAATTCGTGCATCAGTATGTTTGTTGTTGTGTAAGCTGCTGCATGTGTTGATCAGTAGCTATAAGAGTGGCCATATGGGTTATTGATTGGTTGCCCAAGTATTTGAATGGGAGGCTGAGTGTGTGTGTGGGTGGCTGGGAGGTGCGTGACTCTGTGCATAGATGTGTAAGCAGTTGATTCACTAGGAGTATGAGTTCAAGAGTGCATGTGGAAACAGCTATATGGGCGGTTGACTGTGCATGGGTGTGTTGGTGAGTGAATGGATTTCTCATTGCTACATGTGCAAGTAAGTACGTATGTAAAACACAATACATGTGAGAGTTGAGATATATAAATAACTGAACATAAGAGCCAGTGAATGTGTGAGTGGCTGTATCGATCACTGTGAGCTTGTATCAGGGATTATATAAGAGAGTAAATATGTGTTATTATATGTTTGAATAAGTAAGATGTGTATAACTGTATAGTTGAGGAAATGGAGGTGTGATTGATTCTTTGCATGACTGACTAGGTGTGTGAGTAACTCCATGGATGAGTGACAGTCTGTGAGTGTCTGTTTATACTGAGTGTATGTAAGGTTATATTAGAGTCTGAAGAGGTTCATTGTATTATCACATGAGTGATGTGATCAGTGATGACAAATGAGATGTCATCAGTGATGACATTTGAGTTGTCATCAGTGATGTCATCAGTGATGTCATTTGAGATGTCATCATTGATATCATTTGAGTTGTCATCAGTGATGTCATTTGAGATGTCATCAGTGATGTCATCAGTGATGTCACTGACCATGTCATGAATGATGTAATATGTGACATCATCAGCAGTGGATTGCGGGTGCGCGATATATAGTTAGCGCTTATAGTTAGCTAACTATATATGGAATTTCAATGGTTTTATGCGAGTAAAATAAGGTTTTGTAAATGCTAATTCCTAACTATATATGGCCTATAACCTATGGTTTTTTCATTGAATTTTCAAGGTTTTGTAAATGCAAATTCCTAACTATATATCCACTATAACCTATGGTTTTTTCTGTGAATTTCTTTGGTTTTTTAATAGCAAATATGAAAAGCTTTAAAATGTCAAGTACGTGATAGATAAAAACATTTTCGTATTTATGCACGCTGATGTGCTTTGAACGCTGCCCCCCCCCCCCCTCCCCTCTTTTGCCTTAGTAGTACTCTCTCTTTGCAGATACTGAAGGGTAGTTAACGCAGGCCTTTACCCCCGTTGTAATCCGTCGTGCCTCCTTGTCTCTCCATTTGATTGATTGTTGTCCAAGCATTTACTGTTTTAGAATTGGTTCTCTTTGGATCATTCTCTATTTACAAACAAGCACAAAGTCGCAATACTCTGTTTAGTCTTTGCAGATAGTGAAAAATCGTGTAAAAAAATAAAAGTAATCGAACAAAATCAGTAGGCCACTAATTGGATCTCTTTTTGACCTCGCTAAAATAGAAATATTAGGAACAACCCTTCTTGAGAAATACGAAAATAGTGAGATGAACTGAGCTCCACACCATGAGGGCTGCAAGACAGCTCGGCTCCATCACCCATCCCGCACAAAATAACGACAAACCCTATGCAAATATTAAAAATATAGAAAACACACCAGCAAAGAAACAGGGTAAAACATTTTATTAAAAAACAATTTACATAACGTTGGTCTATAAGATGATGTCAGTAGTGGACCGATGTGTGAATAGATCGAAAACAGCACAAGGCTCCAAGATCCGGATAGCAAGCTCCTGGATGTTGGGTGCCATAGTTTAGAGTTCTGAATTTCAGCCTTTTTCAATGCCTGTGCTTTGTTGAATCAAAATGGCGGCTTGACACAAAGCTGACTCAAACGTTGTTACTGATGCTATGCAGACCAAAACTGGTTTTCAGTTTGTACATTTTTCTAGATTTTTCAATCCAAGTTTGGTTGACTTTGTAGAACGATGGCTTCAGATTTTCAACATACGGTGTGGTGGCGCTGACTGGGAGGGGGCGCTTCGCTCCTGCCCCCTCCCCAAGTAAGATTTTCATACGTGAAAGTACGTTAATGGTTTTGGTCCCTGAGATGCTTCGATGTCACTACCATTCTCAAATAGCATAAGTTCTGGATGTTGGGTGCCATAGTTAAGAGTTCTGAGCAGTGCTTGTAACACTGTCTGAAGCTTATTTCCACCTACTGCAGCTTCACTATTCTCAAAGTAAGTGAGTGTCGTTTGTGGACCTGACTGCATTAGAAAACAATGTGATATGTTACCTTCCTAAACAGCTTGACGGAGGCCCCTGAGGGGCGGTGTGATGGCCATGGACTCGGAGAAGACGCTTGGCTCCGACACCCTCCCCAAGTCTTATAGCACTGGTGTAGCCTGAGATCGCCCCCGACATAGGCGGCCGGCTCCCGGGGTCCGGCGGAACTTTTTGCCTTTTGATGACTCTTCAATTCTGGACCTTGTCCCACAATCCGTTTGACCTGAAGACAAGCTGTAGTGGGGCGCCCCTTTATCGTTTTAGTTGCCATTCCGCCCGCTTTTGCTACACTGTGCCTCTTCCGCCATTCAGCTGTTTTCCGCCCGCTCTTGCGACTACAGCGTCTCGCTCACCATGTAGTTGAGATGCGCCCGCTCTTGCGGTGCAGCGATAGGCGGCTGCCACAGGACTCTCAAAATGGCGGCCGGCTCTTCGGTTTTGGGCCTGGTCCACTAAAATGGCCCTGGGACACCTTGGAACTCGGACGCTTGTCTGCTAGGGCTTGGGTCCCATTCTCGAAAAGCGTCCCCTCAGCCGTGAAGATTCTACAAAAGTCTTGGGGGCCTCCGACTCCCGCAGGCTTCTGGTGGGGAGCGGCTGCCATGATTGCTCGTGGAATGGCCACGACGGAGCTACGAGATGGTAGTGGTCTCATGCTGACGCCAGCTTTAGTCTGAAACATCCAGAAACACTGTAGACTACCAATTCGATCAGTTCCGGTAGCGCCCCAACATGACCCGGAAGAGAAGAACTTGCCCTCCCCTCTTTGACTGATGGTTCTTGTTGCCTGTCCCCTCTGTTGTCATTTAACAGAACTTTTTGGACTGCTGAAAGGGGTTGTGTTCTGAACGCTGGTTGGTGGAGACATTTAGACTATATTCTTGACCTACGTTGTCGCGTAATGCGTTTTATGACACGCCGCGTTAGCGCACCCGGAAGTGATCCGAGGCGCGGCGCGCAGCGCGTAACGTAAGCATAACAGGTCATGTGACTTGTTAATAAAACTTTTCATTGGTTCATTTTACTTTTGTTAATTTAATGATGAAAAGCTTGGTCATATGACCTAAAAATTACGCTTTTTATTATTTTCGAACAATATTTTTTTTTCAAACATATGTTATAATATTCCAGGCTAATGTACTTTCCCGGAAAATTTACAACTGTCTTGCAAGTAAAATATATTCCTTTTTCGAGAAAGAGGGCGTTTCTTCCTTCCATGACGGAGCCGTTGAGTAAAAGAGATTTGGCCTGCTGTCTTAGTCGCCGATACGCCTGATTATCAGATTCTTATCGATCACTTTATGTTGCAGACATGAAAAACACAACTGCCCTTCACCATTTATCTTTACTGCGTTCCTACATATTATACCTTTTATCCGTCATGTAATTGGACTGCTTTATTTCACTTGCCTTTTACTGATTCGAAAACAGTCACTAAAAGTAAAAACTTTACAAATGAAAATACTACTACCGTGTTTTGTTTTAAAAACCTTTATTGTGAAAATGTCAGTATACAAATACGGGCCTATAACCACGTGGGCAGGCCACGGAGCAAACTGAAATCGTATATGATGAGGAGACATTTACACTGTAGAAGAACGTAACGAGCGGGCCATTAGGTGACAAGAACAAAGGTGTCTAACAGTTGCGGAATCGGTGGACGTACATTTTGTAATTAAAATACGACAGGGCCACTTACAATAACATTTTCTAGATATACATTTGCGGGCAAAGAGTTACGAGTCCCATTTATACCGGCGCCATTTTGGGCGAGGCCGGGCAGGTCCAAGATATAGTCAAAATGTCTCCACCAACCATCGGCCAGACCAGAACCCCTTTCGGCCCTTTATGCTACAAGATGGTGTCTTCCATTCAGAAAATATTGGTGGCAGCATTTTGAAAGGAAACAGAAACAGCCGTTCTCCTAGTGAGTTTCACATTGTTACATTTAGGAAGAATGTTGAAGAGTAGTATGTGGAAAATCTGAAGCCATTTTTCTACAAACTCTCAATCAGACTTGGATGGAAAAAAAAAACCTGAAGAATGTACAAACTGAAAACCAATTTTTGTCTGTATAGCACCAACAGTAACGCTTGAGTCAGCTTTGTGTCAAGCCGCCATTTTCATTCAATCAATAGCGTCCCCCTGCACACATTCAGGGACCTGGTCGTGTCTTCAGATGAAACGCATTGTAGGAAAAGAAGCAGAAAGGAAAAGGAAAAAAGTTCCGCCGGACCTAGTGAAGCTGCAGCAGGTGCAAATAAGCTTCAGACAGTCTTACAAGCACTGCTCAGAACTCTCAACTGAGGCACTCAACATCCAGGACTTGCCATTCGGATCTTGGCGCCTTGTATTTTTGTTTTGTTTTTGATGGAGGGGAAACAACAAAAAACAGACATTGAAAAAGGCTCAACAGTGCAGGGCGCCTTGTGCTGGTTCCGACCTATTCACACATCGGTCCACTACTGACATCACCTCATAAACCAACGGGGCACCCCACGCCGACTTTCGGCGCAGCATTGTAGGATGGCCACACCAGTGCGGCAATTTGCTGGACACCACCTCGGTGCCATCCAGATCTCGGCGCGTTCATTCAATCAATAGCGTCCCCCTGCACACATTCAGGGACCTGGTCGTGTCTTCAGATGAAACGCATTGTAGGAAAAGAAGCAGAAAGGAAAAGGCAAAAAGTTCCGCCGGACCTAGTGAAGCTGCAACAGGTGCAAATAAGCTTCAGACAGTCCTACAAGCACTGCTCAGAAATCTCAACTGAGGCACTCAACATCCAGGACTTGCCATTCGGATCTTGGCGCCTTGTGCTGGTTCCGACCTATTCACACATCAGTCCACTACTGACATCACCTCATAAGCCAACGGGGCACCCCACGCCGACTTTCGGCGCAGCATTGTAGGATGGCCACACCAGTGCAGCCACTTGCTGGACACCACCTCGGTGCCATCCGGATCTCAGCGCGTTCGAGTCACTGTGCCGGAAGAGTGACCGGAACTCAGCTGAACACGCCGTCTTTCGGCGCAGCATTGTAGGATGGCCACACCAGTACGGCAATTTGCTGGACACCACCTCGGCGCCATCCGGATCTCGGCGCGTTCGAGTCACTGTACCGCAAGAGTGACCGCAACTCAGCTGGACACGCCGTCTTTCGGCGCAGCATTGTAGGATGGCCACACCAGTGCGGCAATTTGCTGGACACCACCTCGGTGCCATCCGGATCTCGGCGCGTTCGAGTCACTGTACCGCAACAGTGACCGCAACTCAGCTGGACACGCCGTCTTTCGGCGCAGCATTGTAGGATGGCCACACCAGTGCGGCAATTTGCTGGACACCACCTCGGTGCCATCCAGATCTCGGCGCGTTGTGCTGCCTTCGGCCTATTCGCACATCGGTCCGCTACTGACGCCGCCTCACGTGCCAACGGATTTTCTACGCTTTTTGTAGCCCTATGTCGCATAACAGGTCATGTGACTTGTTTATAAAACTTTTCATTGGTTCATTTTACTTTTGGTTTCCTAAAGATGGAAGGCTTGGTCATATGACCTAAAAATAACACTTTTCATTGGTTTAGAACATTTTTTTTTCCCAAACGATGAAAGCCCCACCTTGTTTCATGCTGGCGTCAGCATGAGAGCACCACCATCTCGTGGCTCCGTCGTGGTCATTCCGCGAGCAATCATGGCAGCCGCTCCCCACCGGAAGCCTGCGGGAGTCGGGGGCCCCCAAGACTTTTATACAATCTTCACGGCTGAGGGGACGCTTTTCGAGAATGGAACCCAAGCCCTAGCAGGCAAGCGTCCGAGTTCCAAAGTGTCCCAGGACCATTTCAGTGGACCAGGCCTAAAACCGAGGAGCTGTCCGCCATTTTAAGAGCCATGTGGCAGCCGCCTATCGCTGCACTGCAAGAGTGGGAGCAACTCAACAACATGGTGAGCGAGACGCTGTGGCCGCAAGAGCGAGCGCAACTCAGCTAGATGGCCGCCACCTGGGGAGGCCCGTTCACGCCGGCTCCCCCACACCCCCCCCCCGGGCCGCCGCACGCCAATTTTCGGAGCAGCATTGTAGGATACCAAAACCAGTGCGGCAGTTTACTGGACATCACCTGGGTGCCTGTCGTACATGTTGTGTCAGCCATGTGACACTGGACACAGACCGCTACTGACGAGGCCTCCCCCCGCACCACCCGGGACGCCCCACGCTGTTTTTCTGTGCTGCATTGTAGGATCCCTAAACCAGTGCGGCACCCAGGCGACATCACCTGGGTGCCGTCCAGAACTCTGCACGTTGTGCTGCCTTGGGACTATTCGCACAACAGACCGCTACTGACGAGGCCTCCCCCCGCCCCACCCGGGACGCCCCACGCCAATTTTCGGAGCAGCATTGTAGGATCCCTAAACCAGTGCGGCACCCAGGCGACATCACCTGGGTGCCGTCCAGAACTCTGCACGTTGTGCTGCCTTGGGACTATTCGCACAAAAGACAGCTTCTAACCATTGTTGCTTTTTGTGTTGAGAAATGTTTAAATGTTTTTAGTTTTTGTTCCGTTTGTTAAAGTTAGTAGTTAATAAAGTTTTATAACCTTACTTTGTTGGAGTGTTATCTATTTTTTTAAAAACGGGTGAATGGGGCCTTGAATCGGGTTATTGTCATGTGTGGGCTTTGGAAGTGTGCTGCTGCAGGATCGGACATTTCAAACTCAAATGCACGTTCTTTTTCTTACCTTTCCGAAGCATGGAGCGCAATAGCAGGCAGAGAAAGGGTGATGCACGTGTTGAACACTACCTGACCTGGCAAGTTGCTGGCAGTGCCCCCCCGCCCGCTCCTGAAAGAGGGCACACACACACCGCCGCCCCGAGTACTTCACAAATCTTTAAAAGACCATGCGCTTGTTCATGAGGCTTAAATGGTTTATCACCTCTTCTAGAACCCCTGCATCGACCCTCTGACGTTTCCTGGAAAAATTACCATGTAACACAATACCAAGCCCTGTCAGCTGAAACCCCCAAGGAATCGTGGGGCATATTATCAAGGGGGTTTATCTCCGCTTTTTTGGCTTTAAAAACCATGAAAGCGGAGATAAAATTATTTCCCTATTATCAAGCTGTCGCTAACACCAGTTAGTGACAGCTAAAAGGAGATAGCGACCATCTTGGGCCCCGCTTTGCATGTCAGTGATACTTATCACTAATGACATGCAAAGTGGCGTGCCAAGATGTTAGCGACTGGAAACAGTCCCTAACATCGCTACCTTCTATTACCAACTTTTGGAGATATTCGCGCTAAGCGCGAATATCTCCAAAATCTAACACCTGCCCTGAGCAGTTCTTAGCCATGTTATCCAATGGGAGGTGGATAACATGGCTAAGAGCATTAGGTCGATAATACATGAATATCGCTGACTTTTCTGCGATAATAGCAAGGTTTATCTGCGATAAAAATCGCCGATGTGCGGCGATAATTTTTGTCTCTAAACAAGTTAGAGACAAAAATTATCGCTAGTTGTTCGTAATATGCCCCCGGGTTTTTGCTTGCAGAAATCGGGAGGCGGGAGACTAGCACTGAAATCAGTACTCACACGCCTGAATCAGGAGGATTGGCATGTCTGAATTCTCTACAGCTGGGGCCATAAACTACATCCGCAGGGTTAGGTGATAGCCTGGAACCAGCCTGGCATCTAAAATGGCTGCCGTGCACGACAAAATTGTGGCATTCGAAAAAAGGCAAGATGGCGCAGCCGCTGGAAGAGATGTATCAACATATATCAGCCTCCTCAGCCACCCTCAGGAAACATAGGGGATTAGGATATGTCTCCCGCACCCCCTTATACCTAGTACTTTAATTAACGAAGCACAAAATGGCGAATTCCCGTTTCGCTACCAGTTTGCGGCCCAGTTCGCGGCCCGTGAAGCGCTTCTACCGTGAAAAATCATTTTTTTTTTTTTTCCCCACGGGACCCTTTATTAACCCCAACAACATTCCTAGGGGGTCAAGAGGGGGATACCTTGCCCCCTTTCATTAAATTCCCCCTTAGTTTTTCACCTTTTCTTCTCTCTCGATCCTACCGAGAGACAAGATGGCGGCCGCTCCGGACTGTCACGCAGCAAAAAAAAAAAAAAAGCTCACGCACAGCCGCTGGAAGAGATGTATCAACATATATCAGCCTCCTCACCCACCCTCAGGAAACATAGGGGATTAGGATACGTCTCCGCACCCACTTATAACTAGTAATTTAATTTACGAAGCACAAAATGGCGAATTCCCGTTTCGCTACCAGTTCGCGGCCGCGCTTCTACCGTGAAAAATCATTTTTTTTTTATTTTCCCCACGGGACCCTTTAATAACCCCAACAACATTCCTAGGGGGTCAAGAGGGGGATACCTTGCCCCCTTTCATTAAATTCCCCCTTCGTTTTCCACCTCTTCTTCTCTCTCGATCCTACCGAGAGACAAGATGGCGTCCGCTCCGGACTGTTTAGAATGTTGACAGACACCGGAGAGCCAATCAGCTTTCTGCGCGCAAAGTTCCGATAAGCGAAAAGTAAGCGGACCGGATCGCTGCCCAGAGCGCTGTTACAGATATATATCTTGGTTTGAACGTTAATTTCTCAAAAACTACTGGAGCACATATATTGAGACCTAGCAAAGGCACATCGGGCTAACAGTCCCTACAATTTTGCCAAGTTTCGTGCAAATCCATTCAGCCGTTCGAGCTAAAAGTGAGTCCAACCGCCCTATGGAAAACTCAATGCAAAAAACGCGTTTTGGGACCCCCCTTTTTTCTCAGCCCCCCCTTGACGAAACCCCACCAAATTTTCAGGGGCTTCTCAGAAACAAAATGTGCCATTTTCCTGAAAATTTCAGCCGATTCCGTCCACAAACGCCAAAGTTATTAGACATAGAATTTTCAAAAGTCCCATAGGGAAAAAATTCTAACTATATATACCTACTGGCGATAGCCAGTAGGTAATATATAGATATATATATATTCACAGAAAAAAACATAGGTTTTACACACGTTATAGTTAGGAAGTAGCATTTAAAAAACCTATGAAATTCACTGAAAAAACCATAGGTTTGACACATGTTATAGTTAGCTGGAAATTTTACTGACATAAAACCAATGAAATTCCACGTTATAGTTAGTTGGACTCACTATAACTTGCGCGTGCAATGCACTGCTGATGACGTCACATATTACATCACTCATGACATGATCAGTGACATCACTCATGACATCACTGATGACACCATCCTTGTGACATAGTGACAGACCTCCTTTCACTGTAATGTAACCCTTGAAACACATATTCAAAAATAGAAACTGAAATTTAAAAAAAAATGGAGATACCCATATCAGTTACAACAAGTAATTCAGTAATTCCACCATCTATATACACATCCACTCATTCACCAACAGTTCTATATAGTCACTCATACATATACTCACTCATCATATGAAGTGATACACCTATACATCCTGTTACACACCGACAGTCATCGAAAAGTTACTCACACACATACTCACACGTGCAAATAAACTATTGAACATCCATTTATTTGAATATAGAGTTATACACACACTTCCACCTTACTTCTATTGAAAATTACACATATTTATTCTCTTAAACAATCACTTATAGAAACACATACTTATTTAAACAGGAACTCTTACAATCTCTTACTCTCACATATACTTACTTATATACATCAATATTCACATATACTAGATTAAAACATATGTCGTTACTGATAAAGACACTAGTGAGACAGTCATTCACTCACTAACAAACACATATACACACTCATCCACCCATACAGTCCTGCACATATGCTGTCTTCAAAACACATACAAACAGAGAGTCAGTCACTCATGCATCTATGTGCTAAGTAATACCCCCACCAAACCATATAGACACTCATACTGATACTAAGAGAAACATCTAATAACCCATATACATACGCATGTAGCTACTTACCAACACATGTAGCCACTTATACACAAAGTGAAACACTAATATATATATTTAAATATTTAAACATTACTCACTAATATTTATTTTTCAGAAAGACACATATTCACTGGATGGTGTCATCAGTGATGTCATGAGTGATGTCACTGACCATGTCATGAGTGATGTAATATGTGACGTCATCAGCAGTGCATTGCACGCGCAAGTTATAGTGAGTCCAACTAACTATAACGTGGAATTTCATTGGTTTTATGTCAGTAAAATTTCCAGCTAACTATAACATGTGTCAAACCTATGTTTTTTTCAGTGAATTTCATAGGTTTTTTAAATGCTACTTCCTAACTATAACGTGTGTAAAATCTATGGTTTTTTCTGTGAATTTCATTGGTATTCAAAATGCTAATTCAGAAAAATGTCGTGTATGCAACCTATACTTTTGGCAATAAAGTTCTGGCAATATTTTTTTTGAAAACAAGCCGTTTTCTTCACTGTTCAAGTTGCATAGAGACTCCTTGTAAAGCAATACAGAATTCGAAAGTCTGTACCTTGCCTTTTTTTAAACACATTAAAATTTGTCTGTAAATAAAAATAGCCTTACTAAACTTTCGTGCGCGACCCGGTGTGCGCACTCTCGGCAACAGTTGTCAATAAAATGGATATCGCATTTCCAGGCTTTCGTGCGCGACCAAGTGCGCGCACCTGCCTATATATTTCGTAAAAACCTTGCGATTTGAACTTATTGAATTTCTTCATACACCCCTCAAAGAACTTATAGTACGTCAAAGAGACTGTACCTAGACTTCTTTTTTATTCTTATGAAACTTTTCAGTAAATGGAGCCGAATGTCTTTTTAAACTTTCGTGCGTTACCGGATGTACACACCTTGGTATTTTTTTTAGAAATATAAAACGTTTCATACTTTAACAATTGTGTGCTTAAATCCAGCTCAGAAGATATACAAAATCAGGATGGTAGTTGGTTCAACCCGGACCGTTTATTAGAGGTAGATCGTCCGACTCCACCGGAGGACACCCCTAATAAAAAGGACATATATATAAAATGCGGACTAGCCGCTGTATCGTGCTAGCAAACTATAACATATAAATCGTTAGAAAAAACAAAAGGAATCGAGCAAAATCAGTAGGCCACTGATGAGATCTTTTTTTGACCTCGCTAAAATAGAAAAATTAGGAACAACCCCTCATGAGAAATATGAAACTAGTGAGAGGAACCGAGCTCGACGCCATGATGGCTGCAAGATAGCTCGGCTCCGCCGCCCACCCCACCCAAAATAACGACAAATATTATAAAGATACACAACACACCAGCAAAGTAACAGGGTAAAACGTTTTATTAAATAACTATTTACATGGCAGCCTGCTGCAACATGAAAACAACACTTTCAATTGGTTCTTAATAGTTTCAATTCTGGAATTTACACGCAGCACTCCACCCACTTCCCTCACTATCTTTTCTACTCTCAAGAGAGAACAACTTCCTACATCTTTCGGAAGACTTTGGTGAAATGGCTACCGTATCTCATTCATCTTCCGAATCTGACCAAAATGATCGACTACCTTTAATAAGAAAAAATAAATCTTTCATCTGGCAATTTTTCACTTATCCTGAAGATCAAAAGAAAGTGAATGCACCAAAAGTAACCTGCACGATATGTGACTTGGTTCTCTCAAGAAGAAATCCAGCAAAAAAATATTCCTTTTCCATACATACCATGGTGCGGCATGTCAAACAAGTGAACCCTCTGCAATTTGCAGAGGCAACGACAAGAGCCCTGGCCACGCTATTACCATTAGAGGTGGCCAGCACATCTTCTGATCGACGACCTGTATCTCTATCGAGTGCAGAGATGGACTTCAGATATTTAACTATATATGGTCTATAACCTATGGTTTTTTCAGTGATTTTCTTTGGTTTTTTAATAGCAAATATCAAAAGCTTTTTTGTGGAAAATGACTAAAATTAGGTATAAATAAGCGGCGTTCATTTATGTTCACCACAGCCATTGTTAAAAGTAAAGTGAATGTCGCGAAACAGTGGCCACGCCATCTAGTCCCTTTTAGGCCCCATCATGCACGTAAGTAACAGCCATTTTCTGTGTCATGGCCTCTCTGCCCACTGCCAATAGCCTATGATTGTTCGAAATTGGTTCTCTTTGGGTCATTCTCTGTTCATAAATAAGCATAAAGTCGCAATACTCTGTTTAGTTTTTGCAGATAGTGAAGGATAGGTAGTGCACACTTTTGTCCCCTTTGTAACCCGTCATGCCTATCTCTGCCCCGTTTGTTGGTAGTTGGTTCAACCCGGACCGTTTATTAGAGGTAGATCGTCCGACTCCACCGGAGGACCCCCCTAATAAAAAGGACATATATATAAAATGCGGACTATCCGCTGTATCGTGCTAGCAAACTATAACATATAAATCGTTAGAAAAAACATGAAACTAGAGAGAGGAACCGAGCTCGACGCCATGATGGCTGCAAGACAGCTCGGCTCCGCCGCCCACCCCGCCCAAAATAACGACAAACACTATGCAAATATTATAAATATATACAACACACCAGCAAAGTAACAGGATAAAACGTTTTATTAAATAACTATTTACATGGCAGCCAACTGCAACATGAAAACAACACTTCTAATTGCTTCTTAGTAGTTTCAATTCTGAAATTGAACACCCAGTACATCCAGAGGTCATGTCCGACAAGTTGTGTGGGGGGATGCCTTGCTAATGCCGCCACCCCCACCACCTTCTGTAGGAAGGACTCTGGATATGCTTGGTCCCTGAGAGGCTTCGATGTCCCTGCCTTGCACAAATGTCATAAGTTCTGGATGTTGAGTGCCATACTTCAGGGTCCGACAAGTTGTGTGGGGGGATGCCTTGCTAATGCCGCCACCCCCACCACCTTCTGTAGGAAGGACTCTGGATATACTTGGTCCCTGAGAGGCTTCGATGTCCCTGCCTTGCACAAATGTCATAAGTTCTGGATGTTGAGTGCCATACTTCAGGGTCCAAGAAACGCGGACTCGGAGGGGGCGCTTGGCTCCAGCCCCCTCCCCAAGTCTTGTTCCCCTGGTATGGCCGGAGATCGCCCCCGACATAGGCGGCCGGCTCCCGGGGTCAGGCGGAACTTCTTGCCTTTTGATGCCTCTTCCATTCTGGACCTTGTCCCACAATCCGTTTGACCTGAAGACACGTCCTGCGGTGTCCTGGTCCGACCATACATATACCTGTGCCAGGAGACGGCGTGGGGTGCACTGGAAGGGAGAGGCGGCGCGAACGAGCCTCTCCCACCTCACCAGGTGGAGGTTTCTTAGCTACACCCCAGCGCTTCACTCGGCCAGCTGAGTTGCGCCTGCTCCTGCGGCACAGTGCCTCGCTCGGCCAGCTGAATTACGCCTGCTCTTGCTATTACACCGTCTCACCCGCCATCCGGCTGAATTGCACCCACTCTTCCGATACAGCGACAGGCGGCTGCCACGGAGCTCAGAAAATGGCGGTCGGCTCCACAGACTTGGGCCTGGCCTGCAAGGATGGCTCTGGGCAACCCTGGAACTCGGACGCTTGACTGCTAGGGCATGAGCCCCATTCCCAAAAGCTCCCCTCAGCCTTGAAGATTCTACAAGAGTCACTGAGGCCCCCGACTCCTGCAGACTTCCGGTGGGGAGCGACTGCCATGATTGCTCGCGGAATGGCCACGACGTAGCCACGGGGTGCTCTCATGCTGACGCCAGCTTCAGTCTGAAACATCCAGAAACACTGTAGACTACCAATTTGATCAGTTCCGGTGGAGCCCCAATGACGTATCGCGTTGTTGCGTAATCCGTCATATGACGCGCCGCGTTAGCGCACCCGGAAGTGCTCCGGTGCACGAGGCGCGAAGCGCAGCTTCCCGGAAGCAATCCGGGGCGCGGCGCGCGTAACGTAAGCATTTACATTTCAGTTGGTTCTCCCTCACAATCTTTTCAATGTCACATAAAAGTCACCCATCACCCACTGCCATCTCTGGCTGTTTCCATGGTAACACCTCATTCTGCACCTGGCTGAAGGCACAGGTCAAAAGTTCATATCTCAACGTTCTACAGCAAAGTAACAACACTGTTTTCCCTCCAGAAACACCTGCCAATCCACAGCTCTGTTACATGTCTTTTTTTTCACACCCAATAGTACTTTTCGTTTAACATAAACATTAACATGCAACGTACACCCAGCCTCTTCCTTTTTCTTTATTTAGAATTTCAACTTCTAACTACCATTCCACTTCCAGAACCGATCGGAGGACGACTACAAATCCCTTGAAAATGAAGGTCTGGCTAATAGGACACAGTTATATTCACTGGAGTGAAAAATATGCAGTAAGCAGACGAATTTGCAACCTCGGCTTACCAAATGTACACATAACATGGATTGGCAAAAGAGGATTGAAATGTCACCAATTGATTCCATTGGTGAAAACTTTTATGCATCTCCCAGAACCAGACCTTATAATTGTGCACTGTGGTGGGAACGATCTAGGCACAATCACTGGGGTAGGTCTGGAAATGCTTCTAAAAGACACCTTTCGACAATTGATGACACTTTTTCCTCGATCTGCCTTGGTATATTCCAATATATGCCAAAGACAGAAATGGAATTGGTCCAATCAACATTGTGCACAATTTGAGAAAGCAAGGAGACATGTAAATAAATCTGTTTCTGCTTTCCTCAGAGATTATAGCATGGGTTCTATTTACCACAACAACTTGCGATACCACATGCAAGACGTCTATAGGAGAGACGGTGTTCATTTCACGAATGAGGGAAACAGAATCTTCCTCTGCAACATCAGGCTCTGCATCGGTACTTACTTATAAATGCAGAAAACACTCAATTAACACAATGGCTCTTTTCAGAGCCACCTTATATCTAAGCACTCAAACTTCTGATTTATCTCCATTTTCACACTCTTGTAAAAAGGTGTGCGCGACCGAGTGCGCGCACCACGCAACTTTAAAAAAAATATATATATATATATTTTCGCCTTTAAGGGCCTTACTGCACACCCTGAGAAAACCTATTCAGCAAAACAATCTCTACCTTCTCCCCTTTCCATATTCCAACGCTTTGAAATCAACAATATATTTACTCGCAATGACAAAATGGCGGTCAACACTTCCTGATTTCCTTCGAATCGAACGTTAACAGACGTCACGCAGCAAAATTCCGCTCGCGCGCGCAGCCGTTTGGGTGCGCGCACGTGTGCGCGCGTATAGATATATAATTGACTTTAACTTTAATTTCCTCAGCAACTACTGAACGGATTTACACCATTCCAAAAAAAGCGTAATCTGCGAGCCGGACTGTACAGTTTTGCCAAATTTCTTATAAATCCATTCACCCGTTCAACCTGTAGCCGAGTCTAAAGGTCCTATGGAAAATAACATGGAGAAAACACGTTTTGGGACCCCCCTTTTATCTCAGCCCCCACTTGACCAACCCCCCCCAAACTTTCAGGGAAGGAGCGCAGCGGACCGAGCCATCTTCTTTGAGAAATTCGCTAAGATTCTTCAACCAGGGCCAAAGTTATTCCAAATAGAATGTGGAGGATTTCCTATGGAAACTAGGTCCTAACTATAACTACCTACTGGCGACCGCCAGTAGGTAATATATATATATATATATATAAATATATATATATATATATATATTCACTGAAAAAACCATAGGTTATAGACCATATATAGTTATGAATTAGCATTTACAAAACCATATTTTACTCACACAAAACCATTGAAATTTCATATATAGTTAGATGCACTAACTATTTATCGCGCACCCGCAATCTACTGCTGATCATGTCACATATTACATCATTCATGACATGGTCAGTGACATCACTGATGACATCACTGATGACATCACTGATGACATCTCAAATGACATCACTGATGACATCACTGATGACATCTCATTTGCAATTATTGATCACATCACTGATGACATCATTCATGTGATAATAGGGTGAACCTCTTCAGACTCTAATATAACCTTAGATACACTCAGAGTAAATAGACGCTCACAGACTGTCACTCATCCATGGAGTTACTCACACACCTAGTCAGTCATGCAAAGAATCAATTACACCTCCATTCCCTCAACTAAACAGTTATACACACCTTACTTATTCAAACATATACTTACACATATTTACTCTCTTATACAATCCCTGATACAAATTCTCAATGATCCATACAGCCACTCATACATTCACTGGCTCTTATGCACAGTTATTTATATATGTCAACTCTCACATGTATTGTGTTTTACATATGTACTTACTTGGACATGTAGCACTGAGATATCCATTCACTCACCAATACACTCATGCACACAGTCAACTGCCTAGACAGATGTTTCCACATGCACTTTTGAACCCATACATCTAGTGAATCAACTGCTCACATATCTATACACAGAGTCACACACCTCACAGCCACTCACACACACACTCACTCTCTCAAACAAATACTTGGGCAACCTATCATTAACCAATATACTTAATCATAAAGCAAATGATCAACATAAGCAGCAGTTTACAGAACAATAGACATAATGATGCACAAATTAAGACACTTTAGTCACTAACCCATGCACTCAGTGAGACACATTTAATCACTCTCTCATACAGTCAGTCATGCACCTACTAAATCCTTCATCCAAAGACTTATACATCCACTCATTCTTCAATATGTAAGACATATTTTGACTTTTCATAAACATACAATCAATGCATGTTGTCATCAGTGATGTCATCAGTGATGTCATTTGAGATGTCATCAGTGATGTCATCAGTGATGTCACTGACCATGTCATGAATGATGTAATATGTGATATGATCAGCAGTAGATTGCGGGTGCGCGATATATAGTTAGTGCATCTAACTATATATGAAATTTCAATGGTTTTGTGTGAGTAAAATATGGTTTTGTAAATGCTAATTCCTAACTATATATGGTCTATAACCTATGGTTTTTTCAGTGAATTTCATTGGTTTTTTAAAAGCTAATATCTGTAGCTGTAAAATGTATTTTTCTTTAAATCCAAAAATATATTTGATATGTTTATGATTAAATTTTTTTTAATATTTTTTTTTTCGCTCCCGAAGGATGTCCTATGAACAGCGTACACTCTGTTGTGCTATTAATATTTTCAGCCCGCCACTTTCTGAAAGAAAACCTCCATCGTTTTGAAAAATATGTTACATACAATAAAAGACTTCTCACATTCTACCACATGTTTCCACTTGGCCAAATCATGTTGCAGCGATTTACAACTCTTGTAATTCTTGTAATCAAATCCCGTCATTTTCTATTTTCGCAACTTTCAAAAAGAAAACATTTAAGATTACTTTCACAATCCTGGACTACTAATATCTTACCCTTCTTGCTCACTCATGTTCTACTTTTCCTATTACACTGATACTGCTTACTATGAAGCAGACTTACTTGCATCAGGTTTATATAGTTGGATTTTTAAAATGACATTATAATTAAAAGTTTTGGACCAATAATCTAGACAGCATTGCAGACTTACATTCCCTCTACTTCATGAACCTTTTGCAATTCCTCAGAGGAAATCCCGAGATTCTTTCCTTAAAATTTTGGTTTTAAAAACACCAGGTAAGAATTTTTAAGGTCAAACGGCAATTTTTTTTTGAAAGTTACAACAGAATCGTTGCAGAATGACCAGCCGTTTCTAGACTTTAAATAAGCTGTGTAATGTCCTGATGTTGTTGAAGGACCATCGTGATAGATAATTGCTACAGTTACAAAAGTCCTTGCTGATATTGACAGCTGAGAAGCAACAACATTTTTTATTAAAGTTGACTATTTTGATCCATCAGGCCTACATCGTTGGATCATTAAAATGACATACTGGCCATATCTTCGTATAAATAATGTTGAGATCATTTCAGATTTACATTGGCTACACTCCATGTTGTGATCAGCTGCATTTACTAGCTTATAAAAGGAGACTGATTTACTGTCTGGCAAAGTTAAATATATAAATCTTTCTGAGTCTACACTAGTAGTACTTGATACCATACAGTTCTCGCAGTCATGCTGCCATTGATAGGAAAGCCCAAACAGGTGATCTACATCTACACCCTCATCTTGCAATACATCAAGCATATACATTAAAAACTCCTGACAATCCTGCTGATTATTTTCAGAGAAGTCTGTTTGACCTGAACATTCATCTAACAGATAACGAACTTCAGACACACTTTCTACTTTTGTTCGATCAGTGCTACATTTCTCTAACACAGAATTCAACAAACAGCATAAACTTTGTTCCGAATTGAACACAATCTGTTCTTTTAAAGTCTCTAGTGAAAAGAGAACATTAACCACTACATTTGCATAGCAGTTGACACCAGAACTGTTTTCAAATTGAAAACCGACAACATCTTCAACAGAATCCATTTTCTTTCTGCTTACAATTTTCGGTTCATCGACTTTTCGGCTTTTTGCTACAACCTCCCTACTATTAGTGATATTTCTTCGTTTACGGCCTACCACACGTTTCTCAAACAAAGGATATTGAGGCAAATGTGGCGCATACTCTCTTCTTAACCTATTGTATTCCTTAACACAATCTAGATCCGCACAAATGTTTGTGACATCACAATCAATCAAGTACAATCCCGATAAAGTTCTAACTCGTGACAATGCCACATATGCCATACCCTCTTTGAACACAGAACTGCCAATATTCACCAATGCACAGTCTACACTTAAACCTTGCGATTTATGGATTGTCACCGCATATGCCAAGCAAACAGGAAACTGTTTACGGCGAACATATAAGTCTTTAACAAGCAAAAACCTAGCAGAACAACGACCAATTTGCTGTACTTCCTCAATGCCATCAAATTTAATTCTTAAAAATTCTATTCCATCTCTATTTCTGTATTTCTCAAAATCAACAACATTACCCATTGATCCATTTACCAGACCTCTTTCTACATGTAAATTCCTTCTCAAAATGATTCGGCAATTTAAACACACATTCAAAGTCTTTTCAAAACCCGCTGTTTTAGATATAGTCTTCTCTAATGAATCCAATTTTGATTTCAAATTGTCTGACAAAATAATTGTTGATCCCATATGCTCTAATTTGTCGATAGCTTCAAGTTTCACAATCTCTTGCTTTTCTAAATTCAACATTTTGTTGTTGAAGATGGCACATTCTGCAAGAGTTGGCATGAGACATATCCCGGATTTCTTCTCAGTAATTTTCTGAAAAATATTCTCAGGCACAATCTGTTGTGTGGGATATAAATTTGACAGTAATCGTGCATTTAAAGCTTCTTTCCCATGCTCAGTCACTTTTCCAATTCTAATATCTTGTAGAATATTCTTGTAATCTTCATCCTTTGCCTGACGCATATTTTGATGCAGTTCTGCATAATTGAAGTTTAACCATATATTGACGTTGCCAATGCTCCCTAGGCACTTCCTGGTATCTTCATGCGTGAGTATTTTGAACACAGGTTGACCTTTTACTGGTGTCAGCTGCAGAAGATCTCCGAAAACAATGATGTGTTTCCCACCAAATAACACATCATATTCAGTTTTAAGTACTTCTTGCATTCTCAAATGCACAAAGGCAAGCATGACATTGGAAACCATGCTTACTTCGTCAATGATAAGTAGTTTCATTTTCCTCAAGACTCTTGAAACTTCACAGCAAGCATCTCCAGATAACTTGTTGTATTGTAATTTGTTGTCATGCTCCACCGGCAGCATCAGTAGACGATGCAAAGTAATACCTTTAATGTTATGTGCTGCCAGTCCAGTAGGAGCGGTGACAACACAAGACAGCGATGACTCAGTCCTTTCCTGCAAATAACAAGAGATTGCTTTAATGAGGAAACTTTTTCCAGTTCCCGCTTCTCCACTCACGTACAGTCGGACAGGCTTCAACGATGTACATGAGCACTTGTTCTTCTCATGACTTAATCCGTGCTCAATTTCCTTGGTAACTTCATCATATATTTTCCTCTGCTCAACGTTGAGTTGTTTTTCCAAGTCTTCTAAGTTAACTGAATCCTCCTGAGCATGTGCCATGGCTCTTTCCACTTCATTCATAGCAGTGGCAGCTTCATTTTCGATAATAGGTCCTCCAAGTGGATCTTGACTCAATGAAACAGAACTCTGACTGTCCTGAGAACTGTCTTTGGCAATCTCGGCTGCAATCGTTGCTTCCTGCTCAATTTCCAAAGTTAGCATTTCTTGATATTTAGAAAAAGCAGGACATTCTATGGACTCCTTGGCTGCATTGAAAGAGTCTTCGTAACAGAGGAAATCTCCAAGCAGTTCCTCTTCTGCACGCCAAGGCTTGAAAAGTTGCAAAAGTGCTAAATAAAAAAACTCCTTTTTTTCTGGAGATTCACCACTCAATTTTCGATGGTTTACTAATTGGCATTTTCTTTGCTTGACCAGGCATCCCTCACTTCCAATTACAGCATACACTCCTTTCTCAATATCTTCTTTGATGTTCCTCTTGAATATATAATTTTGGAGAACCTCATATAGACAAACATTCTCAAGGTGACTGCTTCGATTTGGATAATATGTATCCAACATGTTGGTCTTCAAAATGTCGGTACTGTTTGGTTCCTTTTCTGCCAAATACTCAATTTCCCGGACAGGTTTTAGAACTCGATTTCGCGTTGCAGCAAGACCAAGACTCGCCCAAACGAGACTCCTGGATTTGGCATAGAGACTTGCTGAAGACAACCGGTCAGAACATTCGTAAGCTCCGATTTCTCGATGCGACAACATCTTCAGACTGAAACTGTACAACTTCTTGCTGAGGCTCTTTTCATGGGAAATGTCCTCCCACATATCCTTCAGTTCGGTCTTTTCTTTTTTGGTGATGTAAGATGTCACATACCGAGCCACAGCCATACAGTTGTCAGCCACAAACTGTATATCCATGTTAGCATTCCACATGGACAAAATCACTGGGTTGTAGTCATTGATGTACTTGGACTCTTCGTTCCTTTTCAAATTGTATGTATTCTTGGGTGATTTCCTCGTCACATTATGTCGCAGCGAAGACATCAAACTGTTCACTCTTCCTTTAGAAATCACCGGTCGTGGAAAGTTGAAACGACATTTGGTGTAGAACTTGTCCTTGTTTCTGAATTTACGACGACAGTACTTTCCACAACGATGGCTTTGGAAACGTAGAACTTGTTCTCTTAGACTTTTCTTCTCCGTTGCGTTTGGAACAGCACACGTAGAATACTGTTCGATGAAATTCATCACTAAGTCATCCGGATCTGTTCCAAATTTAGGTGCATCCTTGATCCACAACAACATATGTATATGAGGGGCACCTCTTGCTTGGTACTCCTTTCTCCAGAAGAAATCCAACACCTCTCCAAGAGGTGGATTCTTTTTATTTGTGATGAAAGACATCATAGCTTCAAATCTATGATTGAAGTACCTGCATACATTCACTGGATCCAAAGAACACAGTTCTCCAGGTGTCTTGAATTCAATGTTTTCAATATTTCCATTTGCCTCTCGTAGAAATTCAAGTAAGTCTTCCCAGCCATACTCGGCACAGCTCAGAGTGAGGAACCATGTTGGAGTTCCTAAGTTCCTCAGCATACATTTTAAATCACCATGACGACGGTACCAGTACTCATTAGTACCACGCCATGAGATTAATTAAGTGAGAATCCAAAATACTGTCTTGGACATTGACTTTATGCATAAAGTCACTTGCCGAGATGTTTCGCATCTGTATACCACTTTTTAAGATGTGGTTCACTGCATATGACAGTCCAGACAGATCGCTTTCAAACAGGAGATGAAACAAATAGGGAATGCATTGCCGAAACCTAGGATCTGCTGCATACAATCGTAAAGTCCGGTATTCAGACGCAGGAATTTGATGAGGTCGCTCATCATATCTTCCTCCTTGACCTGTGGGAAATAGCTGTGGGAAACACCGAGCTTCCAAACTTTCCTCCCAAACACTAATGGGACTCCCTTTGGCTTGTTTCATTTGAAACAACTCAATAGCATTCCCCATGACTTCCTTGGAATGCAAAGGATGAACACTATAATGTTCATATATTTCTTCACTTTTAGAGGCCTCTACTTTCTCAATTTGGCCAGCACACAAATCGCTATCCTCTTCATCACTTACTTCCTCTTCAGCAACATATACATTCTTATAGTACTTATTATTTTTCTTCAAATACACTGTTGCCTTTTTGACTTTCCTAACATCCACTAAATCTTGCCATATTTTCTTATTCTTTGTCGGAACCCCATTAACCAAGATAACCAGAGGTTCCTCTTCCACTTTTTCTATTCCAATTGTGTTAATGTTTTTGTTCAAATCTAGAGGCAAATAAACAACTCTTCCCTTTAATCCTCTCTGTAAATCTGCTGGAGGCAACTTCCCTGTCTTTGGCTCCATTCTTACAATAGCCTGAAAGGGATGGATACTTTGAATCAAAATAGATTCATAAGTATTTAAATCCTTCAATTCAGAAGGAATCTCAACCAATTCCAGATTATTATGAACTGCCCTAGCAGGCATCTGGTTTTGGTTTAATTTATTACAACAATAAGTACACACACGTTGATCCGATCCCAAATCAAAATAATTTTCTACCATCAAGTATGTGGCAAAATCCTTCCATTCACTATTATTTTCCCTTTCACTTTTTGCATATAAATCCACTACCTTAGTCTGATTCTTATAATAAGTGCGTCGACAACATACACAAGTGAAATTAGGCCTCTCACTTGATTTCATCTGAAACGTGGCAATTTCCTTCTGAAAATTATCTGTACTGGAAACCTGTACATTATCTTCCACATTACCCTCTACTTCAGGGTCAATTTGAACATTCTCATCTTTACTACCAAAGTAACAAAACTCAATTTCTTCACAAATATTCTTCACATCTATTTCAGAACCATGCAAAAGAGCAGCACATAATTGTTTAAGCATAATTGCTGGACTCTTAGCATAATACAACATTCTCACTAATTTTCTCACTTTATTATGATGCACTGCTAGCATCCTGAAATGATGAAAAACACTCTGGCATACTCTCCTGGAAATACAAGCCAGTGAATGACCACGCAAACCTGTCATTTGTCTCACTCTGCAAGGATCTAAATCTTGCAACAACTTCATTTTCTGCTTCAAACTTTTCTTATTAAATGTCCGTATAAAATCACAAAGCAAATTGATGGAAACCTGTCGCACACTGCAAATAGAACTACACTTCCAAATGTACACAGGACCCTTAGGACGTCTTCCTAAAACCTCATCACTTAGCGCCTCTTCTGTCTCTGTTGTCACAAGTTGTTCTTTTTCAACTGGACAACCATCCTTCACTTCATAAGCTCGACCACTGATGTCAACTGCATGCACCAAATCATTATCCTGAAAATAAGTCTCCTCATTAAAAAATGCCTCAGAACTTGAACTATGCATCCATTCTCCGGAAAAAACTTCACAAAAGTTAGTACGATTTACTACTCTCTTCCATCTACTTTTTGTTTTGAAATCAGAAATTACCTTGCTTAGTTTCCTAATTCTATTGATTACCAAAATAAACAACTTTCGCTTAATTTCAAAAGCATGATCAATAATTTTCTCTACATTTTTCTTCTTCTTATAAAATGCCGCTTTCTGTTGGCCTTTCTTTTTAATATTTTTCAATAAATTAACTAATATCCTATTACGGAACATTCGATTTCGAATGTCCCTAAACTGTTGTTTCCTTCTACTATCATGCACAGAGTTATCTCTTCCTCTACCAGTAACATTTGTGATGGGTCTCTCCTTTCCATTTAAATTACTTTTCTTTTTGTGAACTGAAACATTTTTTTGAGCAAAACTTTTTTTACTACAAATATTTCTTAAGAATGATTTCGTGCTCTTACCCGGACCTTTCTTGGTGTTTTGACAAGTATTTGGGGAAGAGGACTGCTGCAATAAAACATCATCCTGCTGTCTTTGACGTTTTCTAGCCTTTCTTATTCTACTTTTGGAAGGCATTTTACAAACTATGAAAGAATCTGCAGTTGAATCTGTGGAAAAATATAATATAAAATGTTATTAACCACTATTACCAAACAGTAAAAGAATAACAGTCATCTAAAACTTAATGCCGTACTAATTATTTAACATAGCAAATATTTTCCACCAGCACTGCATCACAAAAATGACACTCAATGGTACAAAACAGGCATACAACACTCATAAATCACTCCCTAATATTTTAAATCATTAATTCAGGATGACGATAAGATGTACCCTATCTAAAGATTTGTTTAGGCCCAGATCTTTAGACTGGGGTGAATGTGTGTCATTGATCCACATTCAGTCCATCACCTGTTTTGTTTATTTGAGGTGAGGCCAACACATGGTTGCAGATAAGATTATCACAGAAAAAAACCAAGGTAAAAAAACATGTGAAGGCCTACCAATGAAGTAAATCATTAAATGAAAACCAATACATTTCTGGAAATATGCACTACTAGTGCTTCATAAGATGTTTTGGGTCATATTTATAAGGCATTTGAGTGTCTAGTATGCTATTTTACGTTGTTCATGGTGCAAATTTATTGTAAATACGCTCCCACCTGCGGTTGGCAAATTTAGATTTTGATTATGGGAGTTAGATAGGCATGTTAATAATTTCCCAAAAATGGTGTATAACCCCAAACAACCTTTGAAGCAAATGCTCTTAGCCATGTTATCCACCTTCCATTGGATAACATGGCTAAGAAGTGCTTGCAAATGTGAAAAAAAACGGCCGCAATGCATGAATATCGCAGAAAAATCAGCGATATTCATGCATTTTCCAGCAAATGCTCTTAGCCATGTTATCCACTTCCTATTAAATAACATGGCTAAGAACTGCTCAGGGCCCCATGAGGAACGCTTTCCAATTAAAAAGGGAAAAATAACATCAAAAACACTAAAATGCCTTCTAAATATGACCCCAAACAACCTATGAAGCTCTAACAGTACATATCCTGAAATGTAATTGATTTCAAAATTCGTTTTTAAACACAGCATATAAATCAATTGTATACCTGCATTCATGAAGAAATGACTAAAAATGTCCTTGAGACACATGATTGTGTTTTCTGGAATGCCCTAGCACCATTTTTGAGACACTATTAACATGGCTAGGTAACTCCCATAATCAAAATTTAAATTTGCCAAGCGCAAGTGGGAGCGTATTTACAAGACACTTGCCCCGAGAGGAACGCTTTCCATTTAAAAAGGTAAACATAACATCAAAGACACTAAAATGCCTTCTAAATATAGCCCCAAACAACCTATGAAGCTCTAAAAGTACATATCAAGAAATGTAATTGTTTATCACAAATGCGATTAAAAACAGCCGCAATGCATGAATATCGCTGAAAAGTCAACGATATTCATGCATTATCCAGCAAATGCTCTTAGCCATGTTATCCACCTCCCATTGGATAACACGGCTAAGAACTGCTCGCAAATGCGAAAAAAAACGGCCGCAATGCATGAATATCGCAGAAAAGTCAGCGATATTCATGCATTTTCCAGCAAATGCTCTTAGCCATGTTATCCACTTCCTATTAAATAACATGGCTAAGAACTGCTCAGGGCCCCATGAGGAACGCTTTCCATTTAAAAAGGGAAAAATAACATCAAAGACACTAAAATGCCTTCTAAATATGACCCCAAACAACCTATGAAGCTCTGACAGTACATATCCTGAAATTTAATTGATTTCAAAATTCGTTTTTAAACACAGCATATAAATCAATTGTATACCTGCATTCATGAAGAAATGACTAAAAATGTCCTTGAGACACATGAAAGTGTTTTCTGGAATGCCCTAGCACCATTTTTGGGACACTATTAACATGGCTAGGTAACTCCCATAATCAAAATCTAAATTTGCCAAGCGCAAGTGGGAGCGTATTTACAAGACACTTGCCCCAAGAGGAACACTTTCCATTTAAAAAGGTAAACATAACATCGCAGAAAAGTCAGCAATATTCATGCATTTTCCAGCAAATGCTCTTAGCCATGTTATCCACTTCCTATTAAATAACATGGCTAAGAACTGCTCAGGGCCCCATGAGGAACGCTTTCCATTTAAAAAGGGAAAAATAACATCAAAGACACTAAAATGCCTTCTAAATATGACCCCAAACAACCTATGAAGCTCTAACAGTACATATCCTGAAATGTAATTGATTTCAAAATTCGTTTTTAAACACAGCATATAAATCAATTGTATACCTGCATTCATGAAGAAATGACTAAAAATGTCCTTGAGACACATGAAAGTGTTTTCTGCAATTCCCTAGCAACATTTTTGGGACACTATTAACATGGCTAGGTAACTCCCATAATCATAATCTAAATTTGCCAAGCGCAAGTGGGAGCGTATTTACAAGACACTTGCCCCATGAGGAACACTTTCCATTTAAAAAGGAAAACATAACATCTTAGACACTCAAATACCTTATAAATATGGCTCAAAACAACCTATAAAGCTCTAGCAGTACATATCCAGAAAAGTAATTGATTTCTTAAATCGTTTTTAAAAACAACATATCTGTTTCAGCTTACATAACAAACCATGCAATGGGCTCCATGTACCACAATAACTTGTGTTACTGCATGCCAGAATGTTACACCAAATATGCAATTACAATTTCTCTATGAAACTAATTCTATTACTATATCACTAGAGACAAAACCACATTTTAAAAACACAGCTTTCTTCATCATTTTCTCCTTAAATCATACTATTCTCTATCTAAATTAAATAAATCTTTTCTCACCTTAGCAAATATTTTTTGAGTTTTGAAAACAGTCTAAGAAATACACCAAATTGTCTTCAGCAGAAGAAAAAGGATGCACTCCAAAGGCTGCAGCTATTGAAAGCACAGAAATACAGATATTCATTTCACATATGTCTCATATTAGCCAATCATACCTCTTCCCTCACTTTTTTCAAATCAAAACCCTTCCCCCCTCTGCCCTGTCTGCCTTGTTTCCATAGCAACCACCTCCTGGAAGACCTCTCATGTTTGCAAATTCACACAACAATGTTTCAATTGAACTCTGAACTCTCACTGCACCTGCGTATCCAGTGCAATCTTTCATTAAATGTTTCTTCCTTGACCATTCAAATTACATGTTTCAAAGAACACATCCATGCACCCTAACTTTCTGTTTTCAGAAATGGAAATGCACCAATCACTGCTAATGAATCATTAGCATTGTAAATCCACAGTTTTTTTTCTTTAGAAACTCCTACTGTTTCAACTGCCCTTTCATTACCACACTTCATCTGACTGCAGAACAACCTTCTCCCACCATGTTTAAGGTCTGGATTGTTGGACATAGTTACATCCACTGGGCTCAAAGGTATGCTGAGAACAGAAATTTACACAACCTCAATTTACAAGATGTGGAAATTAAGTGGTTGGGCCAAAGAGGATTAAAATGTCACCAATTGATACCATTGGTGAAAACCTTTATGCATTTGCCAAAACCTGACCTGTTAATTGTGCACTGTGGAGGTAATGATTTGGGCACTTTGACAGGAGTAGGTCTGGAAATGCTATTAAAGGACACCTTTGAGCAATTAATGGCACTTTTTCCTCAAACTGCCTTGGTATATTCCAATATATGCCAAAGACAGAAATGGAAGTGGTCCAACCAATTTTGTCCACAAATTGAGAAAGCGAGGAAGCATGTAAACAAATCTGTTTCAGCTTTCATGAGAGACCATGGAATGGGCTCTCTGTACAACAATAACTTGCGTTACTACATGCAAGATATCTACAGAGGAGATGGAGTTCACTTCTCAGATGAGGGCAACAGAATTTTCATTCTGAATTTAAGACTGTGCATTGGTACCTACTTATAAGTACCTAAATGTACCATAAACCCAAAAGCTCTTCTCAGAGCTACCCTTCATCTGATCACTCACAATTATTATTTTTTTCTAACTTTTTTCACTAATTTTCCACAAAATTCGCTCCCCGGAGCGCTACCCGGTTCGCTAACCGAAAGCTAACCTCGCGGATTTTTTAAAAAAATGTTTTTTTTCCACACATATAAGCCTCCTCAGCCACGCTCAGAAAACCTACGGGGTCAAGATAAGTCTACCATGACCCCTTCTACCCATTCTAAACATTATTTGCCCTCCAACTTGTATCTTAATGCGACCGAAACACAAAATGGTGGACTCCCGTGACGCTTAAGGTTCGCTAACCGGGCCGCTTTCCGGAAAGCGGTCCTAAAAAAAGGTGGGAAAGTAATTTACAGAAAAACGACTAGAGACACTCTCACCAAATATAGATTAGCTCATACTACATAACAATCCCTTCCATTCTCACAAATTTCATTGAAATTTCATTTAGCCATTTAGCCTGTAGACCTCTCCAAGTACCGTGAGGTAAATTACTTCACAAAACACATCTGAATTGTTGGAATTGACAACCAATGAAAATGTTACTTTCATTTTCTACTTTTATTACCTGACATTTGATTGGTTATATACCTGTATATATATAAAGGGAGAGAAGGAAACACAGCCATTTTGACTACTACTTCTTGTTGTACCTCCTATTTCAATAGCTTCAAAAAACTTCAACTTCTTTGTGAAGGTAAGTTATAATTTAATATATTGTGCACTATAACTTAATATAGTAGACTTTTTCTGCTAGATATACACTATCCCTCTGTAGTAGTAATGTATTTAGATAGACTTCTCTGTTATAGTTATGAATGGAGTAAGGCTTGTCTTGGTTAAATCACATACACTTTTTTATAGTCCTATTTCCACTCTCATACTATACACTGCCAAAAGATAAATTCACTGATAAAAACTGCCTATCTAAAATTAATCCCAACAGTGCCCTATCTCTACTAATATATATTTTTTTAATCCAAATTTCAGGCAAAATGGAAGGCGAGCAGCAAGTTTCTTTTGAGATGGACCTGCAAGAGAGCAGCCAGGAATTAATTGAACAAATTGACATGGAATTTATGGATGAAAGCTTGGATAATGAACTGCTGCAATGTGTCCAAGCAGTAGATGTCCTCCTTGCAAATGAGGACATTTTGCAACCTCACAGATTGCAAACAATATTTCAAGAAAATAATGACATTTCAGACACTGAAATGTTAGAAAGTTTAATAAATTATGAAAAAGAATCAAAATAAAAAAAACACTTTAAAAAAAAGAAAACAAAAAAAAACAAGAAAAACAACAAACAATTAACATACAGTATTAGAAAAGTCTTTCATTCTTTTATCCATAAAGTTCGCTGCCCAGAACGCTTTCCGGTTCGCGAACTTGGCGCTTACCACGCAAAAAAAAAATTTTTTTTTTTTTTTTTTGGACCCTCCTAGGCCCTTTTAAAACCTCCACATAAAACCTAGGGGGAAAACGAGGATCTACTATGCCCCCTTATGGTAATTTCCCCCTTTGTTTTGGCCTCCTCTTGTCTCTCGATCCTACCGAGAGACAAGATGGCGGCCGCTCCGGACTGTTTAGAATGTTGACAGACACCGGAGGGCCAATCAGCTTCGCATCGCAAAGTTCCGATACGCGAAAGGTTCGCTAACCGGATCGCTGCCCGGAGCGCTGTTACAGATATATATCTTGATTTAAACGTTAATTTCTCAAAATCCACTGAAGCACATATATTGAGACCTAGCAAAGGCACATCGGGCTAACAGACCCTACAATTTTGCCAAGTTTCGTGAAAATCCATTCAGCCGTTCGGGCTAAAAGTGAATCCAACCGCCCTATGGAAATTAACATGGGAAAAAGGCGTTTTGGGACCCCCCTTTTTTCTCGGCCCCCCCTCCACAAAACCCCCCCAAATTTTCAAGGGCTGCTCAGAAACAAAATGTGCCATTTTCCTGAAAATTTCAGCCAATTCCGTCCACAAACGCAAAAGTTATTAGGCATAGAATTTTCAGAAATCCCATAGGGAAAAAATCCTAACTATATATACCTACTGGCGACCGCCAGTAGGTAATATACACATATACATATAAATATATACATATATATATGTGGATATATTTGTGTGGATATATATATATATATATATTCACTGAAAAAACCATAGGTTTCACACCAGTTATAGTTAGCTGGAAATTTTACTGACATAAAACCATTGAAATTCCCACATTTAAGTTAGTTGGACTCACTATAACTTGCGCGCCTGCAATGCACTGCTGATGACGTCACATATTACATCACTCATGACATGGTCAGTGACATCACTCATGACATCACTGATGACACCATCCTTGTGACAGAGTGACAGACCTCCTTTCAGTGTAACGTAACCCTTGAAACACATATTCAAAAATAGAAACTAAAATTTTCAAAAAAATAGAGATACCCATACCAGTTACAACAACCAATTCAGTAATACCACCATCTATATACACATCCACTCATTCACCAACAGTTCTATATAGTCACTCATAGATATATTTACTCATCATATGTAGTAAATATAGGGGACTGCATTGCAGAGAGGTGTAATGAAGCCACGCCCCTTTTTACACCTCTCTGCAACGCAGCCCCCGTGTATGTTTGAAGAGGGGGAACTAATTCCCCAAGCATACTGGGGGCCCCTGGGGGCCAACTAGCCCACCTGGAACCTCCAGTATGAGCCAGGGGGCTGCATTGCAGAGGTGTAATGAGGCTATGCCCCTTGTTACACCTCTCTGCAATGCAGCCCCCTGCCGCGTTTGCAGAGGGGGAACTAATTCCCCTTGCATACTGGGGGTCCCTGGGGGCCAACTAGCCCACCAGGAGCCTCCAGTATGTGCCAGGGGGCTGCATTGCAGAGAGGTGTAATGAGGCCACACCCTTTTTTACACCTCTCTGCAATGCAGCCCCCGTGCATATTTGAAGAGGGGGAACTAATTCCCCTTGCATACTAGGGGTCCCTGGGGGCCAACTAGCGCACCTGGAACCTCCAGTATGCGCCAGGGGGCTGCATTGCACAGAGGTGTAATGAGGCTATGCCCCTTTTTACACCTCTCTGCAACGCAGGCCACTGGCGTGTTTGCAGAGGGGGGACTAATTACCCTTGCATACTGGGGGTCCCTGGGTCATATCTGCCCAAACACCGATATTCCGAACTATTGAAAATGACTTTTCTTGAGAAATATTTGGATTTGGATTATCATGTCCTATACTTTGGAATTTTTGAAAGACTGACTTTGAGGATGCTATAAATTACTCAAGTCTGCCCGAATTGTGTGGGTAAAATTGATACCTAGTCACTTTGAATAAGAATGTACTTACGTCTCTTCTAACATTTAGAAGAAATATCTAGTTATATGACAACAGGATACCGACATAACTTGAAGGAAATAAGAACGCCCTGAAGAAGTTCTGTTGTACAGAACAAAACGTTTCGGCTGGCTGTGGTACATAAACTTAAGGAAAATAAAAACATTTGAATATACACCAAGATTCAGCGCTTCAATGAGGACTCTAAGTGATATGATTTGATTGGACTTATTGTGCATGTGGTGCTGTGCCAAACTTTGGAATATTCTCCACTACTCTCTACTACTTACTCTCTCCTACTCCACTACTCTCAAATACTTACTCTCTACTACTCATTCTCTACTACTCTACTGCTCTCTACTACTCTCTCTCTACTACTCACTCCCTTTTACTCACTATCTACTACTCTCTACTACTCACTCTCTACTACTCTCTCTCTAGTACTCACTCTTTACTACTCACTCTCTACTACTCTCTACTACTCACTCTCTACTTCTCACTCTACTACTCTCTACTACTCACTCTCTACTACTCTCTCTCTCTACTGCTCACTCTCTACTACTCACTCTACTACTCACTCTCTACTACGCTCTACTACTAACTCTCTACTACTCTCTCTCTACTAGTCTCTACTACTCACTCTACTACTCAGTGTCCACTACTCTCTACTATTCTCTCTCTCTGCTACTCACTCTCTACTACTCACGCTCTACTACTCACTCTCTACTACTCTCTACTACTCACTCTTTACTACTCTCTACTACTTACTCTCTACTGCTCTCTACTACTCACTCTACTACTTACTCTCTACTACTCTCTACTACTCACTCTCTACTACTTTCTACTACTCACTCTACTATTTACTCTACTACTCACTCTCTGCTACTCTCTCTACTGCTCTCTACTACTCTCTACTACTCACTCTCTACTCTCTATTACTCACTCTCTACTCTCTACCTCTCTACCTCTCTCTACTTCTCTCTCTACTAGTCTCTACCTCTCTACCGCTACCTCTCAACCTCTACCTCTCTACCTCTACACCTCTACCTCTCTACCTCTCTCTACACGCACACATATACACACATATATATGCATATATATGCATATGCATTTATATATATGTATGTATATATACATACATATATAAACATATATAATCTGTATATCTATATAAATACAAATATAAATGCATGCATACATATACATATACAAAACAACAATGGGAGATGTAGGGAGATTCAAGGACACTCTCTCAGTCCCCGGTTAGATACAAGTAAACAAAAACAGAGAGGTCAGATCGGTCTCAGAACAGCCACAGAGACAGAGCGAGATAGATAAGAATCACACACTCACTTTGGGTGGATAGGAAGGCCCTCACACACCGACCTAGTCAGTGTCATGCTTCATCACTGGGCCCCACCAAAGAGGCCGAGTGCCTCTTTGGTGTGCTGCGACGCCAGAAAGACTGCGGAGCTGGTTGTGTAAAAAGGGCGTGCTGTGAGGGTAACTAAAATTAAAAAGTGCCTAAAAGGGTATCAGTAAAAAAAGTTTAATAAGTGATCCCTAAGACACAAATGAAGAGTATTATGTGTCTGAATTTAGCTGCCAAGGTTTTAGGATTGGTTAAATTCAGAAAGAATACCTAAGTCAGTCAACATGTTTCTGCCATATGGGTGGTTTCAATTTACCAAGTTGCCCTTTTATGGCCCCCACATCAAACCTAGGGGGTCAGGGGGGTCTATCCTGCCCCCTTTTGGTCATTACCCTCTTTGTTTTTGCCACCTCATGTGTCTCGATCCTACCGAGACACAAGATGGCGGCCGCTCCGGACTGTTTGGAATGTTTACAGACACCCGAGAGCCAATCAGCTTTCCGCGCACGAACTCGCGTAGCGCGCTTATTATCGCCCCGGTGCGCGTACCGGGGCGCGCTTATAGATGTATATTTTTTTTAACCTAAATTACTCAAGATCCACTGGAGCACATATCTTGAGACATAGCAAAGGCACATCGGGCTACCAGTCCCTACAATTTTGCAAAGTTTAGTGGAAATCCATTCAGCCGTTCGGGCTAAAAGTGAGGTTGACCGCCCTATGGAAATTAACATGGGAAAACACGTTTTGGGACCCCCTTTTTTCTCGGACCCACTTGACGAATCCCCCCCAAACTTTCAGGCAAGGACCGGAGCGCGCGAGGCGAATTTGAGGAAATTTTCAGTCAGATTCCTCAACCGGCGCCACAGTTATTCCCAATAGAATGTTGCGATTTCCCTATTGAAAATATTCCTAACTATAACTACCTACCTACTAGCAACCGCCAGTAGGTAATATATATATATATATATATATATATTGTTTTCCAACTTGAAAAACGGCAGCGCCTCTGCCCGTTTCCCCAGCGGGCAAACAACAATAATCGTCCCGAGTCAGGCTTGTAGAATAGCTTCTTTTATTTTGCCATCAAAGTGCAGGGTGCAGAAAACATCAAACATATATATATATATACACAACTCACATCCACCTTCTGCCGCTCAGCTTAACCCCAGGTGCCTCCTTAACGCACGGTGGAGTGCGTAACATCTCTCCAACCCACAGTTCAATCCGCGAACCGTTCCGCAAATAAGGACACTCCAGCCGGATTTATCAGTCTCTTCGCTTGGTTTATTTTCAGCGCGTACACTTCAGTCAACAAAGTGTGTTGAATGAAACTTTATTTAAATGAAAAAAATGTCTGTTAGCCATCACTGACGAAGGCGGCAACGCCGAAACGCGTTTGTTTGTTGACTGAAGTGTACGCGCTGAAAATAAACCAAGCGAAGAGACCGATAAATCCGGTGGAGTGTCCTTATTTGCGGAACGGTTCGCGGAT
Source organism: Lissotriton vulgaris (assembly GCF_964263255.1). Classification (NCBI taxonomy): domain Eukaryota; kingdom Metazoa; phylum Chordata; class Amphibia; order Caudata; family Salamandridae; genus Lissotriton; species Lissotriton vulgaris. The sequence continues at coordinate 1,542,408,807 of NC_141695.1, read as the reverse complement.
TGAACTGTGGGTTGGAGATATATATATATATATATATATATATATTACCTACTGGCGGTCGCCAGTAGGTAGTTATAGTTAGGATTGTTTTCCATAGGAAATCCTCAACATTCTATTTGGAATAACTTTGGCCCTGGTGGATGAGTCTTTGCGAATTTCTCAAAGAAGATGGCTAGGTTCGCTGCACTCCTTCCCTGAAAGTTTGGGGGGGATTGGTCAAGTGGGGGCTGAGATATAAGGGGGGTCCCAAAACGTGTTTTCTCAATGTTATTTTCCATAGGACCTTTAGACTCGGCTACAGTTCGAACGGGTGAATGAATTTATAAGAAATTTGCCAAAACTGTAGAGTCTTGTTCGCAGATTATGCTTTTTTTGGAATGGTGTAAATCCGTTCAGTAGTTGTTGGGAAAATTAAAGTTAAAGTCAATTATATATCTAGAGGCGCGCACACGTGCGCGCACCCAAGCGGCTGCGCGTGAGCGGAATTTTTTTTGGCTGCGTGACGTCTGTTAACGTTCGATTCGAAGGAAATCAGGAAGTTTTGTCCGCCATTTTGTCACTGCGAGTAAATATATTGTTCATTTCAAAGCGTTGAAACATGGAAAGGGGAAAAGGTAGAGATTGTCTTCCTGCGTAGGTTTTCTCAGGGTGTGCAGTAAGGCCCTTAAACGCGAAAAGATATAATTTTTCTCCGAAAAAACATACGGGGTGCGCGCACCCGGTCGCGCACACCTATTTACAAGAGTGTGAAAATGGAGGTAAATCAGAAGTTTGAGTGCTTAGATATAAGGTGGCTCTGAAAAGAGCCCTTGTGTTAATTGAGTGTTTTCTGCATTTATAAGTAAGTACCGATGCAGAGCCTGATGTTTCAGAGGAAGATTCTGTTTCCCTCATTCGTGAAATGAACACCGTCTCTCCTATAGACGTCTTGCATGTGGTAGCGCAAGTTGTTGTGGTAAATAGAACCCATGCTATAATCTCTGAGGAACGCAGAAACAGATTTATTTACATGTCTCCTTGCTTTCTCAAATTGTGCACAATGGTGATTGGACCAATTCCATTTCTGTCTTTGGCATATATTGGAATATACCAAGGCAGATCGAGGAAAAAGTGTCATCAATTGTTGAAAGGTGTCTTTTAGAAGCATTTCCAGACCTACCCCAGTGATTGTGCCTAGATCGTTCCCACCACAGTGCACAATTATAAGGTCTGGTCCTGGGAGATACATAAAAGTTTTCACCAATGGAATTAATTGGTGACATTTCAATCCTCTTTTGGAAATCCATGTTATGTGTACATTTGGTAAGCTGAGATTGCAAATTCGTCTGCTTACTGCATATTTTTCACTCCAGTGAATATAACTGTGTCCTATTAGCCAGACCTTCATTTTCAAGGGATTTGTAGTCGTCTCCGATCGGTTCTGGAAGTGGAATGGTAGTTAGAAGTTGAAATTTTAAATAAAGAAAAAGGAAGAGGCTGGGTGTGGTTAAAAAAATAAAAATGATTGGTTGATTGTAACAAGTGGAGAGTGAACAGGTCAATGTTTATGTTAAACAAAAAGTACTATTGGGTGTGAAAAAACAAGACATGTAACTGAGTTGTGGATTGGCAGGTGTTTCTGGAGGGAAAATAGTCTTCTTAGTTAGCTGTAGAACGTTGAGAGATGAACTTTTGACCTGTGCCTTCAGCAAGGTGCAGAATGAGGTGTAACCATGGAAACAGCCGGAGATGGCAGTTGGTGATGGGTTCACTCTTTGGTGCCTCTGCATCTGAGTCTGTTCTCTGGTGGCTGGCGGACAACTGTTTGTTATTGTGGAGATGAAAGGGTGATAAGGAGAGAAATACGACATAGCGTCTGGCCTGTAGAAGTGTGGGAGCATTGATTAACTCTGAGTGAAGCGGAACTGTGTCGGTGCTTAGTAACAGTAAAAAAAAAATGTTAACAGTGGTATAACTGTCTTTACGGTGCGCGACCTACTAAGAAAGAGTTCACGGGCCGTATTTGGCTTGCAGGTTCTAGTATCAGTAAGTGAGGTCGAGAAAAGAAAACATTCAGGACTTTATTTATGAAGGCCTTGCGCCACCGGTGCGTTACTTTTTCCCATTTTAAAAAATGAGGCACTGGCGGCGGAAGGTCTTCATAAATAAGGTCCTCAGTGACTACAGTTAAGGTTATGTGGAACCCATGAATAGTTTTTCAATATGAAATCATTTCAGTTGAGATTATGGATTAAAAGAGAAACCGTGAATATTTGAAATGTTTATTTAGAAATGTATTGTTTTAAAGGCAAATCATTATGTAATATGAGTACAGAAATTGCAAAAAACACAGTAATTGGTATTGTCAGTAGTACATGGAATACAAACGCTATAGTTGAAGAAAAATGAATATAGTTGGAAAAAAACATTGTACACTCTTATAAGGAAGTATACTATATTTTAATAAATGGAAGAAGGTTTCTGGCCTTTCAGTTTAGGAACGATATATGAAAATGCAAGTGGTTATACATCATTACTTTATGAATCAGCTGTCAAACAACACGAAATCATAATGTCCACTGTTAGTAAAGCAAATAGGTCTGTTCTTCAAAAGAAAATATGGAAAAGAACGTGAAGAATATAGAAAACCAAAAGGAAATGAGGACGTAAATGGCTTGTTTGAGAGTTATTGAAGCATTGTTTAGGCAAAATAGGTAGCTTCTGCTTGTAACAGGAAATCAGTTTTATCATTTGAAAGTATGTCAGCTATCCAATGGAAAAGAGTAAAGCAGTACTCATGATCTGTTATAATCGGAGCCTCTTTTACCATCAGAGGGCAGCTCGGTGGGTTTTCGATGTAGCTCGCTGTTAGGAAAGAGTTAAGCGTCCATTGTATAGGCAAAGTATGCAGCAAGTGCCTCTAACATGAAATCATTGTTATCATCTGAAAACATGTCAGCCATCCAATTGAGAAGATGAAAGGAGCATTCATGATCTGTCATTATTGGAGTGTCTTTTACCATCATAGGGCAGCTCGGTGGGTTTTCGATGTAGCTCTCTGTTAGGAAACCTTGCGCCGCTGCGAATATATTCCAATGACCCAGAACTCCTTGTATCGCTGCAAAGGCCATAAACCCTCCGTTGTAACAAAGCTGTTCATGATCAAGTAACGGATTCATGAGGTGATTGTAATTCGGTTCAGGAGGTACCAAATTGCAGAGACATAAATCCAGGGCCCACGTGAAATAACAGCTCAGGCAATGAAATACAGACTGCACACAGGTGAAATGCGAATATCGAAATGATAATCGATATGAAGTATTCAAAGTTGAGAGTGGTAAGATGCCGTAGTAGTCAAGCATCCTCTGGCGAAATAGTTCTAAGTGGCCCGGCTCGTTTGCGAAGGCAGGAGGGACATCCATTTTGAATTTCCCAAGATGGTACAGGAAACGGCGCAGCACCGCTGGTTGTATAGCAACTCCACAGAATTAGGTCGCCGGCTATGCAGTGGAGAGGAGCAGAATGACTTGATACATTTTCTAGGAGTCTAGTCACTTATATATTGCTTAGTGGTTATTAAAAAAGTAGTTTTTTTTTAACTGGAGGATGCGTTAAAAAATAAGGGAGTGATTTGAGAGAGTTGTAAAGCAAGGTCAATTTTATTTTACATCAATGCTGTTTTCTGTGAATGTTAGCTTAGTGAAAGATATGTGTGTGAGCAGATGCAACGTTCAGTTTTAAATGTGACAATGGCGCTCTTGTTCATGTCTTCCGATTCAAGGTCGGTATTCGCTGCCAAATACAAAGATTAGGAAACGCATGCGTGGGGTACATAGTGTGCATTCTTAAAGGAAAGTAAATGAAGGGTTATTTTTACCGCGTTAGCATTGTAGTTTAAAAAGTTATAGTGATTTCTATTGTATGTGAAGAAAGTGTCACTGATGAAGACTGAAAATAAATCCTTATAAATGATACGGACTGGTGTATTTTAGAAAAGGTTTGTAACATTACATGAATTGTGGAAAAAAAATAATGTAATTGAAAGTGTATGGTTTGAAAATGAAAAGTAGAGGTTTATAGTTCATGTTTTGAAAGCAGTTCTAGAGGGTCAGAAGAAAGTGTATGGTTTGAAAATGAAAAGTAGAGGTTTATAGTTCACGTTTTGAAAGCAGTTCTAGAGGGTCAGATGCATGATAGATTTATTAAAAATAGAACATGTTTTTAAATAGTATTTTGGAAAAAATATGTGTCTTTATGTACTATTTACATTATGTGCCTGTTGCGTATTCTTTGAGTTTTAGTAATCCTGTGTCTTATAAGTTTTCTAGGGGCGGTTTGAGGTTCATGGTGGGTTTGGGCAGGGAGGGTAGGTTGGGGGTTTGTAATAGGGGGTTCGGCAGGGGTGGAGTGCGGAGTTTAGTGAAAAGTGAGGGGGAGCAGAGTCAGAGGACGCCACATTTGTGTTATGGGCTGCCACGGAAATATGTATTTATTCTCAGAGGTTTATTATATTAAGGATATATATTAGCATGGTGGCTCTTGTCGTTTTGTTGTTTTGTGTATGTTTATAATGCTGGCTCTGTAGTTTTTGTTTATGGACCTTATTGCGACACACAGGGGATCTACGTTGCACAGTTGGAGATCAGAGACTTAGGAAATAAAACTTTATAATTGTAAGGGCTGTAAGCGATAGAAATCGCCCGTTCTCGGTGTAAAAAATATCACCGCTATTGGTGGTATTTTCTACGGTGTTAGTACTCGAAGGAGACTAGTAACATATATGTGTAATAAAATTATGTAATAGGCTCAGCATTTTACATTATCTTGGAAAACAAAAGTTGATTTTACATAGCAATAAGTCTCTTATATTTAAGGGACGGAGTGTATATAGTGCTATTTAGTACTCTGCTATGTGATTGATGTCGAATATTTCATAAGAGGAGGCTTTAAAAGATTTACGATAAACTGGTTTTCTAGGGAAGTGGGTGGAGTGTTCCGTGTAAATTGCAGAATAGAAACTAGTAAGAACCAATTGGAAGTGTTGTTTTAAAGTCACATGACTGCACATGCGTGTCTCGACGCGATAGGTAGGTGCGCGCACCCGGTCGCGCACTATAAGAAAGCGGCGAGTAAATATCAGCTAATATGCTCTTCAAGCTTGTTTTGGTACAAAGAGTTAGTTCTGAAAAGAACTTTTTTTTTTTTTTTTTTGGAAACAAGTGTTATGATGCTTTTTATTTCTTAAAGTTGCGACGACATTTTTCAGTATGTCATACTATCCAAATAAAGTGAAGAAATTTAACTTTTCTTGGAGCATTTATGACTCTCAATTATTTGTTTAATTAGAGTAAAGCTTTGCTCTACGTATACAAGAAGTTCTCCACAGTTCGTGCATTTCATGTGCACGTTCGCCAGATATGGTCTCAAGTCCATCTCAGCACTCAATAGAGATACAGGTTGTCCACCGGAAGATGTGTTGATTACTTCTGATGGTAATAGCGTGGCCTCCGTTTTTCTTGTGAAAGGTGGTCGCTCATTTTCATCAGATTCGGAAGATGAATGCGGAACGGTAGCCATTGTACCGAAGTCTTCGGGAAGATGTTTGACGTTGCTGTCTCTTGAGAGTAGAAAAGAAAGTGATGGAAGTGGGTGGAGTGCTGCGTGTAAATTCCAGAATAGAAACTACCAAGAACCAATTGGAAGTGTTGTTTTGAAGTCACATGACTTCATATGCAAGTGTCAGGTCCTGTACGCGATAGGAGGGTGCGCGCACCCGGTCTCGCACTAAAATAAAGCGGCAAAAAAATATCTCATAATATGCTCTTGGAGCACGTTTTGGTAGAAAGAATTAGTTCTGAAAAGAACTTTTTTTTTTGAGGGGGGGAAAGAAGTGTTATAATGCTTTCAATTTCTTAAAGTTGCTACTACATTTTTCAGTATGTAATAGTTTGAAAATGAAGTGAAGAAATGTATCTTTTCTTGGGGCATTTGTGACTGTCAATTTTGAGTTTAATAAGGCTCTGCTCTCCATATAAAAGAATTTCTCCACACTTGTTGCATTTCATATGCACCTTCGCAAGATATGGTCTCAAGTCCATTTCAGCACTCGATGGAGATACAGGTCATACACCAGAAGATGTGCTGGCCACCTCTGATGGTAATAGCGTGGCCAGGGCTCTTGTCGATGCTTTTGCATAATGCTCAGGATGCCTTTGTTTAACATGCCGCTGCATGGTGTGTGCAGAAAAGGAATATTTTTTATTTGGATTTCCCCTTGAGAGCTCCGAATTGCATATCGTGCAGGTTACTTTTGGCGCATTCACTTTCTTTTGATCTTCAGGATAAGTGAAAAATTGCCAAATGAAAGATTCCTTTTTTCTTCTTAACGGTGGTCGCTCATTTCCTTCAGATTCGGAAGATGAATCTGGTAGGGAAGCCATTTCAGCAAAGACTTCAGGAAGATGCTCGACGTTGTTGTCTCTTGAGAGTAGAAAAGATTGTGAGGAAAGTGGGTGGAGTGCTTCGTGTATATTCCAGAACAGAAACTACTAATAACCAATTGGAAGTTTTGTTTTCAAGTCGCGTGACTTTACATGCGCTTCTCAGGACGTGTAGGCGGTGACACTATGTAGTTACGAACGTGATTACATACTTAGGAACTAGCATTCAAAAAAAACTATGAAATTCACTGAAAAAACCATAGGTTTTACACACGTTATAGTTAGGAAGTAGCATTTGAAAAACCTATGAAATTCACTGAAAAAACCATAGGTTTGACACCAGTTATAGTTAGCTGGAAATTTTACTGACATAAAACCAATGAAATTCCACGTTATAGTTAGTTGGGCGTGTAATGTACTGCTGATGACATTACATATTACATCACTCATGACATGGTCAGTGACATCACTTATGACATCACTGATGACAGACCTCCTTTAAGTGTAATGTAACCCTAAAACACATATTGGAAAATAGAAATTAACATTTTCAAAAAAATGGACATACCCATACCAGTTACTACAACCAATTCAGTAATTCCACCATCTATATACACATTCTCTCATTCACCAACAGTTCTATATAGTCACTCATACATGTACTCACTCATCATATGTAGTGATACACCTATACATCCTGTTACACACCGACAATCATCCAAAAGTTACTCACACACATACTCACACATGCAAATAAACTATTGAACATCCATTTATTTGCATATAAAACTATACACACTCAACCACCCATACAGTCCTGCACATATGGTGTCTTTTAAACACATACAAAGAGAGAGTTAGTCATTCATGCATCTATGTGATTAGTAATACCCCCATGAAACCATAAAAACACTCATACTGATACTAAAAAAACATCTAAGAACCCAAATACCTACACATGTAGGTACTCATCAACCCATGCAGCCAGTTATTCACAAAGTGAAACACTGATACATCTATTTAAATATTTAAACATTACTCGCTAATATATGTATTCACTAAGGTACACTTAATAAGCCAGTTATCCAATCATTTCTTTTTGAAAAAAAACATTCATTAAGACAATAATTTAAACATTTATTCTTTCCTCGACCTTTACATATACATATATAAAACATATTTATTTTTTAGAAAGACACACATTCACTGGATGGTGTCATAAGTGATGTCACTGACCATGTCATGAGTGATGTAATATGTAATGTCATCAGCAGTGCAATACACGCGTAAGTTATAGTGAGTCCAACTAACTATAACGTGGAATTTCATTGCTTTTATGTCAGTAAAATTTCCAGCTAACTATAACTGGTGTCAAACCTATGGTTTTTTCAGTGAATTTCATAGGTTTTTCAAATGCTACTTCCTAACTATAACGTGTGTTAAACCTATGGTTTTTTCAGTGAATATAGATATATATATATATATATATATATATTCACAGAAAAAACCATAGGTTATAGACCATATATAGTTAGGAATTTGCATTTACAAAACCTTGAAAATTCACTGAAAAAACCATAGGTTATAGACCATATATAGTTAGGGATTAGCATTTAAAAAACCTTATTTTATTTGCACAAAACCATTGAAAATCCATATATAGTTAGTTGCACTAACTATATATCGCGGACCCGCAATCCACTGCTAATGATGTCACATATTACATCATTCATGACATGGTCATAGACATCACTGATGACATCACTGATGACATCTCAAATGACATCACTGATGACATCACTGATGACAACACCCAGTGACTGTATGTTTCTGTAAAGTTAAAATATGTCTTAAATATTGAAGAATGAGTGGATGTATAAGTGTCTGGATGAAGGATTTAGTAGGTGCATGACTGACTGTATGAGAGAATGATTAAATGTGTCTCACTGAGTGCATGGGTTAGTGATTAAAGTGTCTTAATTTGGCAATCATTATTTATGTTCTTCTGTAAACTGCTGCATGTTTAAATCAGTAGCTATATCAGTAACTATATGGGTTATTGAATGGTTGCCCAAGTATTTGTATGGGAGACTGAGTATGTGTGTGGGTGGCTGGGAGGTGTATAACTCTGTGCATAGATGTGTGAGCAGTTGATTCCCTAGGTGTATGGGTTCAAAAGTGCATGTAGAAACAGCTGTATGGACAGTTGACTGTGTGCATGAGTATATTGGTGAGTGAATGGATATCTCAGTTCTACATGTCAAAGTAAGTACATATGTAAAACACACTCCATGTGAGAGTTGACATATATAAATAACTGAACATAAGAGCCAGTGAATGTGTGAGTGACTGTATGAATCATTGTGAACTTGTATCAAGGATTGTATAAGAGAGTAAATATGTGTTAGTATATGTTTGAATAAGTAAGGTGTGTATAACTGTATAGTTGAGGAAATGGAGGTGTGATTGATTCTTTGCATGACTGACTAGGTGTGTGGGTAACTCCATGGATGTGTGACAGTCTGTGAGTGCCTGTTTACACTGAGTGTATCTAAGGTTATATTAGAGTCTGAAGATGTATTATCACATAAATGATATCATCAGTGATGTAATCAGTAATGTCAAATGAGATGTCAGTGATGTCATCAGTGATGTCATTTGAGATGTCATCAGTGACGTCATCAGTGATGTCATTTGAGATGTCATCAGTGATGTCATCAGTGATGTCACTGACCATGTCATGAATGATGTAATATGTGACATCATTAGCAGTGGATTGCGGGTCCGCGATATATAGTTAGTGCAACTAACTATATATGGAATTTCAATGGTTTTGTGCAAATAAAAGAAGGTTTTTTAAATGCTAATCCCTAACTATATATGGTCTATAACCTATGGTTTTTTCAGTGAATTTTCAAGGTTTTGTAAATGCAAATTCCTAACTATATATGGTCTATAACCTATGGTTTTTTCTGTGAATTTCATTGGTTTTTTAAAAGCTAATATCTATAGCTGTAAAATATATTCTTTATTAAGTGACGTATCACGTTGCCCGTGAGACGCCTAATGATGCATCGCATAACCGTGACGTATCGTCTATGCACCGCAAACCAAACCCAAAATGTAAGCGCACCAGAACACGCTTAAAGATATATATATATTTTTTTAACCTTAATTAGACAAAATCCACACGTGCACATATCACAAACGTTCAAATAACACAATATGTCGGACTCCCGTTACGCTGCCGGTTAGCTGCCCGGTTAACGTACCAGGAAGCACCTTTACCGCGAAAAATCGAAATTTTTTTTTTCACCCCCCAGGTAACTTTAATAGCCCCCTCATCAATCCTAGGGGTTCAGGAGGGGTTTGCCTTACCCCTTTCATTCATTTACACCTTTTTTTTTCCACCTCTTGTCTCTCGATCCCACAGAGAGACAAGATGGCGGCCGCTCCAGACTGTTTACAATGATAACAGCCAATCAGCTTCTCCTCAGACTCCCGTTACACTGCCGGTTAGCTTCCCAGTTAGCTGCCCGGTTAGCTGCCTGGTTCGCGTACTAAGACGCGTCTCTACGGCGAAAAAATCGGATTTTTTTTTATTTATTTTTTTTGGGCCCAGCGTGGCTCTATAATATCCCCTCATCAATCCTAGGGGGTCAGAAGGGGTCTACCTTGCCCTCTTTCCTTCATTTCCCCCTTTGTTTTGGCCTCCTCTTGCCTCTCGATCCTACCGAGAGACAAGATGGCGGCCGCTCCGGACTGTTTACAATGTTGACAGCCAATCAGCTACTCGTCAGACTCCCGTTACACTGCCGGTTAGCTTCCCGGTTAGCTGCCCGGTTAGCTGCCCGGTTCGCGTACCAAGACGCGTCTCTACGGCGAAAAAATCGGATTTTTTTTTTTTGGGCCCAGCGTGGCTCTATTATATCCCCTCATCAATCCTAGGGGGTCAGAAGGGGTCTACCTTGCCCCCTTTCCTTCATTTCCCCCTTTGTTTTGGCCTCCTCTTGTCTCTCGATCCTACCGAGACACAAGATGGCGGCCGCACCGGACTGTTTAGAATGTTGACAGACACCGGAGAGCCAATCAGCTTCGCTTCGCAAAGTTCCGATACGCGAAAAGTACGCGAACCGGAGCGCTGCCCGGAGCGCTGTTACAGATATATATCTTGTTTTAAACGTTAATTTCTCAAAATTCACTGAAGCACATATATTGAGACCTAGCAAAGGCACATCGGGCTAACAGTCCCTACAATTTTGCCAAGTTTCGTGGAAATCCATTCAGCCGTTCGGGCTAAAAGTGAGTCCAACCGCCCTATGGAAATTAACATGGGAAAAACGCGTTTTGGGACCCCCCTTTTTTCTCAGCCCCCCCCTTGACGAACCCCCCCCCAAATTTCCAAGAGCTGCTCAGAAACAAAATGTGCCATTTTCCTGAAAATTTCAGCCAATTCCGTCCACAAACGCCAAAGTTATTAGACATAGAATTTTCAAAAATCCCATAGGGAAAAAATCCTAACTATATATACCTACTGGCTATAGCCAGTAGGTAATATATATATATATATATATATTCACTGAAAAAACCATAGGTTTCACACCAGTTATAGTTAGCTGGAAATTTTACTGATATAAAACCATTGAAATTCCCACGTTATAGTTAGTCGGACTCACTATAACTTGCGCGTGCAATGCACTGCTGATGACATCACATATTACATCACTCATGACATGGTGACTGACATTTATGAAATTGCTGTAATAACGTGCATTTGAGTAAACACTGTATATAGCATTGTTCGCGCATATCTGGGAAATGTGCCACAATGCCCTCCTCTGTCATGTACATATGTTAATATTCTTTTATTAATTTTTATGTCATGATTTACTTTGCTCGATGTAACCACAACAATGTTAAATACCAATGCACATGATGGTCTAAGCATGCATGTATAGTCCTACCAGATACCGTTACAAAATGGCGCCCATCATTTAGGGCTTGGTATATGACTTTATTTTTGAGTCCACCAACTATGTTTTGTTTTCTGGTTTAGGCGCGAATTACATTTGTACTTACCTTGTATATATTGTGGACCTCCATTTCACTCGCTCATCAGTGAGCAAGGACGCAAGTCCGAAACGCGTCTGATGACTGGCGCCACCTTTTACCATTTGATCGGTAAATAAATATCTTTTGCAATCGAAGCCTGGCTTGCGGAGATTATTGGAGTAGTCTGTGTACTTGTGTGTGCTGGCTGACGGCTGCCGCCGGCAACAGGTTGGATTCGATATATATATATATATATATATATATATATATATATATATATATATATATATATATATATATATATATATATATATATATATATATATATATATATTCACTGAAAAAACCATAGGTTATAGACCATATATAGTTAGGAATTAGCATTTACAAAACCTTAATTTACTCGCACAAAACCATAACAATTTGCATATATAGTTAGTTACAATAACTATATATCGCGCACCCGCAATCCACTGCTGATGATGTCACATATTACATCATTCATGACATGGTCAGTGACATCACTGATGACATCTCATTTGACATTACTGATCACATCAATGATAATATCATTCATGTGATAATACGATGAACCTCTTCAGACTCTAATATAACCTTAGATACAATCAGTGTAAACAGACACTCACAGATTGTCACTCTTCCATGGAGTTACTCACACATCTAGTCAGTCATGTAAAGAATCAATCACTCCTCCATTTCCTCAACTATATAGTTATACACACCTTACTAATTCAAACATATTCTAACACATATTTACTCTCTTATACAATCTCTGATATAAGTTCAAAATGATTCATAAAGCCACTCTCACATTCACTGGCTCTTATGCTCAGTTATTTATATATGTCAACTCTCACATGTACTATGTTTTACATATGTACTTACTTTGACATGTAGCACTGAGATATCCATTCACTCACCAATACACTCATGCACACAGTCAACTGCCCATACAGCTGTTTCCACATGCACGTTTGAAACCATCCATCTAGTGAATCAACTGCTCACACATCTATGCAAAGAGTCATACACCTCCCAGCCACCCACACACATACTCAGTCTCCCATACAAATACTTGGGCAACCAATCAATAACCCATATAGTTACTCATATAGCTACTGATTAACACATGCAGCAGTTTACAGAACAACAGACATAATGATGCACAAATTAAGACAGTTTAGTCACTAACCCATGCACTCAGTGAAACACATTTAATCACTCTCTCATACAGTCAGTCATGCACCTACTAAATCCTTCATCCAGACACTTATGCATCCACTCATTCTTCAATATGTAAGACGTATTTTAACTTTACAGAAACATACAAACACTGGATGATGTCATCAGTGATGTCACTGACCATGTCATGAATGATGTAATATGTGACATCATCAGCAGTGGATTGTGGGTGCGCGATATATAGTTATTGCAACTAACTATATATGCGAATTTCAATGGTTTTGTGCGAGTAAATTAAGGTTTTGTAAATGCTAATTCCTAACTACATATGGTCTATAACCTATGTTTTTTCAGTGAATTTCAATGGTTTTTTAATAGCAAATATCAAAAGCTGTAAAATGTCAAGTACGTGGTAGGTAAAAACATTTTTGTATTTATGCACGCTGATGTGCTTTGAACGCTGCCCCCCCCTCCTCTTTTCTTTTAGGAGTATTCTCTCTTTGCAGATAGTGAAGGGTAGGTAACGTAAGCCTCTGCCCCCATTGTAACCCGTCATGCCTGCTTCCCTCTACATTTGATTGATTGTTATCCAAGCATTTACTGTTTTAGAATTGGGTGCTTTCATGCTGACGCCAGCTTCAATCTGAAACATCCAGAAACACTGTAGACTACCAATTCAATCAGTTCCGGTGGAGCCCCAACGTGACCCGGTAGAGAAGAACTTGCCCTCCCCTCTTTGACTGATTGTTCTTGTTGCCTGTCCCTTCTCTTGTCATTTAACAGAACTTTTTAGACTGCTGAAAGGGGTTGCATTCCGACCGCTGGTTGGTGGAGACATTTTGACTATATTCTGGACCTGCGTTGTCGCGTAATGCGTCATATGACGCGCCGCGTTAGCGCACCCGGAAGTGCTCCGATGCACAAGGCGCAGCTTCCCGAAAACGATCCAGAGCACGTCGCGCAGCGCGTAACGTAAGCATAACAGGTCATGTGACTTGTTAACAAAACTTTTCATTGGTTCATTTTACTTTTGTTATTCTAATGATGAAAGGCTTGGTTATATGACCTAAAAATAACGCTTTTCATTGCTTTCGAACATTTTTTTTCCCAAATGTTGAAAGCCCCACTTTTTTTTTCTCACTCTGACTTGTAAAGCAAAGGACCCAGATGCATTTACAGTTTATCACTTACAATGTTCCAGGCTAATGTATTTTCCCGGGAAATTTACAACTGTCCTGCAAGTAAAATATTCCTTTTTCGGGAAAAAGGGCGTTTCTTCGTCCCATGAGGGAGCCGTTGAGCAAAAGAGGCTCGGCCTGTTGTCTTAGTCGCTGATAGGCATGAATATCAGATTCTTATCGATCACTTTATGTTGCAGGAGTAGAAAACACAACAGCCCTTGACCATTTTTCTTTACTGCGTTCCTGCGTATTATACCTTTTAACAGTCATGTAATTGGACTGCTTTATTTCACTTGCCTTTTACTGATTCGAAAACAGTGGCTATTATTCAAAACTTTACCAATGTAGGTACTACTACCATGTTTTTTTAAAAAAACCTTTATTGTGAAAATGTCAGTATACAAATACGGGCCTATAACCACGTGAGCCGGCCACGGAGCAAACTGGAATCGTATATGATGAGGGCACATTTACACTGTAGAAGAACGTAACGGGCGCCCCGTTAGATTGCAAGAACTAAGGTGTCTACCATTTACGGAATCGGTGGACGTACATTTTATAATTAAAGTACGACAGGGCTAGTTACAATAAAATTATCTAGATATACATTTGCGGGCAAGTACCATGGGTGACGTTAATTCGAACTTTCAATAGTACAGTAATCAATAACACATCAGAACTTACTATCAATAGGGATGTCAAAATGTTCAATCAATTCTCGTCCCTGCTCGCCATGTGCTTCAAAACTGCATACGTATCTCGTGATATCAAGGTTGGGCAACCAGTACACAACAAGGAGTTACGAGTCCCATTTATACCGGCGCCATTTTGGGCGCGGCCGGGCAGGTCCAGGATATAGTCAAACATAACAAATGAGGCTGATGTCTCTGAAGCAGTTGACGCACAGCAGGACATAGCAAATAAACATGAAGTCTCTGAAGCTGTTAACTCACTGCAGGACAAAACAAGTGAACCTGAAACCTCTGGAATAATTGTCGCTCAGAAGAACAACACACAAAATTCTGTAGTGTCTGAGGAAAATAAAACAGAGAAGGGCACTGTAGTTTCAGACACACTTAACACTAATGACTTAACAAAGATATCGTCTGTCTATGAAGCAGCTGTCATGTTCACAGAATTGACAAAGAAGTGTGCAGACACCAATGCTATTAAGAAACACAAGGAAATCCCTAACGCATCAGCATTCTCGGAAGAGGTTGACACAGATGTCATCTTAAGGAACAAAGAAAGACAAATTAAGGATGAGTAAGTTGAAACATTTGTGAGTTTTAAATTTCCGGAGAAGTATAATTCACCAATAGTTTTCTCTGTAGATGTTTTTCCATTAACAATCCCAGTTCCATCACCCGCCCAGGATATCACTACTGTTCCCCATGTCATAAAACCTTAGGATGTTCAATAACTGAAACAGCTAATATGGGTTTACTTACAGGGGACATCTTTTGTTCTGTTTTGTAAAGTAAAACTATTGTGAACGCAAGTATTATACACAGTAAGTGTTTAATATAGCATTTGTCAGTCATTGGTTAAGCAGCTAGGACCTGTTCACTCTTGACACCCCAGGTGCTGTGTATGGTGCCATCCGGATCTCAGTGCGTTCGAGTCACTGTACCGCAAGAGTGGGAGAAACTCAGCTGGACATGCCGTCTTTCGGCGCAGCATTGTAGGATGGCCACACCAGTGCGGCAACTTGCTGGACACCACCTCGGTGCCATCCGGATCTCGGCGCGTTGTGCTGCCTTTGGCCTATTCGCACATCGGTCCGCTACTGATGCTGCCTCATGGGCCAACGGGTTTTGTATGCTTTTTATAACCCAAAGCCGCATAACAGGTCATGTGACTTGTTTATAAAACTTTTCATTGGTTCATTTTACTTTTGGTTTCCTAATGATGGAAGGCTTGATCATATGAACTAAAAATAACACTTTTCATTGGATTAAAACATTTTTTTTTCCAAAACGATGAAAGACCCACCTTTTTTTTTCTCACTCGGCAATCAAAAAAGGTTCCGTTAGATGACAACAGAGGGGACAGGCAACAAGAACCATCACTCAAAAAAGGGGAGGGCAAGTTCTTCCCTACCGGGTCACGTTGGGGCTCCATCGGAACTCATCGAATTGATAGTCTACAGTGTTTCTGGATGTTTCAGACTAAAGCTGGCGTCACCATGAGAGCACCACCATCTCGTAGCTCCGTCGTGGCCATTCCGCAAGCAATCATGGCAGCCGCTCCCCACCGGAAGCCTGCGGGAGTCGGGGGCCCCCAAGACTTTTGTAGAATCTTCAAGGCTGAGAGGACGCTTTCGAGAATGGAGCCCAAGCCCCAGCAGACAAGCGTCCGAGTTCCAAGGTGTCCCAGGGCCATTTTAGTGGACCAGGCCCAAATCCGAAGAGCCGGCCACCATTTTAAGAGTCCTGTGGCAGCCGCCTATCGCTGCACGGCAAGAGTGGGAGCAACTCAACTACATGGTGAGCGAGACGCTGTAGCCGCAAGAGCGGGCGGTAAACAGCTGAATGGCGGAAGAGGCACAGTGTAGCAAAAGCGGGCGGAATGGCAACTGAAACGGTAAAGGGGCGCCCCACTACAGCAGACGAGCCTCCACCTGGGGAGGCCCGTTCACGCCGCCTTCCCCCCCACCCCCCGGGGTGCCCAATGCCATTTTTCAGAGCAGCATTGTAGGATACCAAAACCAGTGCGGCATCCAGGGGCGCATACGATGCATACGTATCTTGTGATATTAAGGTTGGGCAACCAGTACACAACAAGGAGTTACGAGTCCAATTTATACCGGCGCCATTTTGGGCGCGGCCGGGCAGGTCCAGGATATAGTCAAACATAACAAATGAGGCTGACGTCTCTGAAGCAGTTGACGCACAGCAGGACATAGCAAATAAACATGAAGTCTCTGAAGCTGTTAACTCACTGCAGGACAAATCAAGTGAACCTGAAACCTCTGGAATAATTGTCGCTCAGAAGAACAACACACAAAACTCTGTAGTGTCTGAAGAAAGTAAAACAGAAGGGCACTGTAGTTTCAGACACACTTAACACTAATGACTTAACAAAGATATCGTCTGTCTATGAAGCAGCTGTCATGTTCACAGAATTGACAAAGAAGTGTGCAGACACCAATGCTATTAAGAAACACAAGGAAATCCCTAACGCATCAGCATTCTCGGAAGAGGTTGACACAGATGACATCTTAAGGAACAAAGAAAGACAAATTAAGGATGAGGAAGTTGAAACATTTGTGAGTTTTAAATTTCCGGAGAAGTGTAATTCACCAATAGTTTTCTCTGTAGATGTTTTTCCATTAACAATCCCAGTTCCATCACCCGCCCAGGATATCACTACTGTTCCCTATGTCATAAAACCTTAGGATGTTCAATAACTGAAACAGCTAATATGGGTTTACTTACAGGGGACATCTTTTTTTCTGTTTTGTAAAGTATAGTTGGTCACCATGGGGTTTAAAGAAGGGATGGTTCTTCACCTGGGTGCCATCCAGAACTGAGCACGTTGTGCTGCCTTGGAACTATTCGCACAACAGACCGCTACTGACCATTGTTGCTTCTGTTTTTATAAAAAAAATTTAAGGTGTTTACTGTTTTTGTTGCGATGTATAAATTTATAAGTTATTAAAGTGTTATAATCCTACTACTTTGTTGGAGTGCTATATATTTTTAATGTGACACATAATTTTGAAGACTTTGATGTACAAAATGGCATCCCTGGAATCTTCCGCTTCAGGCTCGGTCCCACACACCCTTACAGTGAGAATCCCCTCCCCAATCACAATACAGGATTGTTATCAGATAGTAGGAACGCGTGTGGTGTGACGGATCTCATGGGGTGGGGGCCTTGATCTACTGTAACTCCTTTGAAGAGGGGTGATTCTTTACAGTTGGGGCCATAAACTACATCCGCAGGGCTAGGTGATAGCCTGGGACCGGCCTGGACAATCGGACACAGAGGAAGAGGAGTGTCAGAGGGTGGGGTAGTGAATAGGGTGAAAGGGTGGTGTCAGGCGGGCACAGGGTGTGATTCTCAGGGAAGAGCAGCGCAGATGGGGGGAGGTTTATGGCCCATGCATAAGACAGAGAGCGGGGGTGACCAGTGCGTGGGGGAGATGCTTCAGAGGGTGGGGAGCCATGCTGAGGATCGGCGGCGTTCAGAGAGTGGGTCTGGTCAAGGCATCTAAAATGGCTGCCGTGCACGACAAAAGTGTGGCATTGGAAAAAAAGCAAGATGGCGCAGACAATGTTTATCAATACGAATTAATTTATAACAATTATTTTTAACAATATATTTACTCGCAGTGTCAAAATGGCGGTCAACACTTCCTGATATCCTTCGAATCGAACGTTAACAGACGTCACGCAGCAAAAAAAAAAAAAACGTTCACGCGCAGCCGCTGGAAGACAAGTATCAACATATATGAGCATCCTCAGCCACCCTCAGAAAACATAGGGGGTCAGAATACGTCTCCCGTACCCCCTTATACCCATTTCTCACATTGTTTTTCCTCCATCTTGTAATGTAATTAAAACGAAACACAAAATGGCGAATTCCCGTTTTGCGACCCGGTTCGCGAACCAGGAAGTGCTTCTTCCGCAAAAAATCAAATTTTTTTTGCATCAGCATTCTCGGAAGAGGTTGACACAGATGACATCTTAAGGAACAAAGAAAGACAAATTAAGGATGAGGAAGTTGAAACATTTGTGAGTTTTAAATTTCCGGAGAAGTGTAATTCACCAATAGTTTTCTCTGTAGATGTTTTTCCATTAACAATCCCAGTTCCATCACCCGCCCAGGATATCACTACTGTTCCCTATGTCATAAAACCTTAGGATGTTCAATAACTGAAACAGCTAATATGGGTTTACTTACAGGGGACATCTTTTTTTCTGTTTTGTAAAGTATAGTTGGTCACCATGGGGTTTAAAGAAGGGATGGTTCTTCACCTGGGTGCCATCCAGAACTGAGCACGCTGTGCTGCCTTGGAACTATTCGCACAACAGACCGCTACTGACCATTGTTGCTTCTGTTTTTATAAAAAAAATTTAAGGTGTTTACTGTTTTTGTTGCGATGTATAAATTTATAAGTTATTAAAGTGTTATAATCCTACTACTTTGTTGGAGTGCTATATATTTTTAATGTGACACATAATTTTGAAGACTTTGATGTACAAAATGGCATCCCTGGAATCTTCCGCTTCAGGCTCGGTCCCACACACCCTCACAGTGAGAATCCCCTCCCCAATCACAATACAGGATTGTTATCAGATAGTAGGAACGCGTGTGGTGTGGCGGATCTCATGGGGTGGGGGCCTTGATCTACTGTAACTCCTTTGAAGAGGGGTGATTCTTTACAGTTGGGGCCATAAACTACATCCGCAGGGCTAGGTGATAGCCTGGGACCGGCCTGGACAATCGGACACAGAGGAAGAGGAGTGTCAGAGGGTGGGGTAGTGAATTGGGTGAAAGGGTGGTGTCAGGCGGGCACAGGGTGTGATTCTCAGGGAAGAGCAGCGCAGATGGGGGGAGGTTTATGGCCCATGCATAAGACAGAGAGCGGGGGTGACCAGTGCGTGGGGGAGATGCTTCAGAGGGTGGGGAGCCATGCTGAGGATCGGCGGCGTTCAGAGAGTGGGTCTGGTCAAGGCATCTAAAATGGCTGCCGTGCACGACAAAAGTGTGGCATTTGAAAAAAAGCAAGGTGGCGCAGACAATGTTTATCAATACGAATTAATTTATAACAATTATTTTTAACAATATATTTACTCGCAGTGTCAAAATGGCGGTCAACACTTCCTGATATCCTTCGAATTGAACGTTAACAGACGTCACGATCGGCGTCGTGCAGAGAGTGGGTCTGGTCAAGGCATCTAAAATGGCTGCCGTGCACGACAAAAGTGTGGCATTGGAAAAAAAGCAAGATGGCGTAGACAATGTTTATCAATACGGATTAATTTATAACAATTATTTTTAACAATATATTTACTCGCAGTGTCAAAATGGCGGTCAACACTTCCTGATTTCCTTCGAATCGAACGTTAACAGACGTAACGCAGCAAAAAAAAAAAAACGTTCACGCGCAGCCGCTGGAAGACAAGTATCAACATATATGAGCATCCTCAGCCACCCTCAGAAAACATAGGGGGTCAGAATACGTCTCCCGTACCCCCTTATACCCATTTCTCACATTGTTTTTCCTCCATCTTGTAATGTAATTAAAACGAAACACAAAATGGCGAATTCCCGTTTTGCGACCCGGTTCGCGAACCAGGAAGTGCTTCTTCCGCAAAAAATCAAATTTTTTTTATTTGCCCCACGGGACCCTTTAATAACCCCGACATCATTCCTAGGGGGTCAAGAAGGGTCTACCTTGCCCCCTTTCATTAAATTCCCCCTTGGTTTTTCTCCTCTTCTTGTCTCTCGATCCTACCGAGAGACAAGATGGCGGCCGCACCGGACTGTTTAGAATGTTGACAGACGCCGGAGAGCCAATCAGCTTCGCTTCGCAAAGCTCCGTTACGCGAAAAGTTCGCGAACCGGAGCGCTACCTGGGACGCTGTCACAGATATATCTGTTTTTTAAAACGTTAATTTCTCAAAATCCACTGGAGCACATATATTGAGACCCAGCAAAGGCACATCGGGCTAACAGTCCCTACAATTTTGCCAAGTTTCGTGCAAATCCATTCAGCCGTTCGAGCTAAAAGTGAGGCCAAACGCCCTATGGAAAAATGATTGGGAAAAACGCGTTTTGGGACGCCCCTTTTTTCTCGGCCCCCCCTTGACGAAACCCCCCCAAAGTTCCATAGAGAAAAAATCCTAACTATATATACCTACTGGCAATAGCCAGTAGGTATATAGAGTTAGGATTTTTTTCCTATGGGACTTTTGAAAATTCTATGTCTAATAACTTTGGCGTTTGTGGATGGAATCGGCTGAAATTTTCAGGAAAATGGCACATTTTGTTTCTGAGCAGCCCTTGAAACTTTGGGGGGGTTTCGTCAAGGGGGAGCCAAGAAAAAAGGGGGGTCCCAAAACACGTTTTTCCCATGTTAATTTCCATAGGGCGTTTGGCCTCACTTTTAGCTCGAACGGCTGAATGGATTTGCACGAAACTTGGCAAAATTGTAGGGACTGTTAGCCCGATGTGCCTTTGCTGGGTCTCAATATATGTGCTCCAGTGGATTTTGAGAAATTAACGTTTTAAAAAATTTATATATCTGTGACAGCGTCCCAGATAGCGCTCCAGATCGCGTACTTTTCGCGTAACGGAGCTTTGCGAAGCGATGCTGATTGGCTCTCCGGTGTCTGTCAACATTCTAAACAGTCCGGTGCAGCCGCCATCTTGTCTCTCGGTAGGATCGAGAGACAAGAAGAGGTGAAAAACGAAGGGGGAATTTAATGAAAGTGGGCAAGGTAGACCCCTCTTGACCCCCTAGGAATGATGTTGGGGTTATTAAAGGGAAAATAAAAAAAATTTGATTTTTCACGGCAGAAGCGCTTCCCGGTTCGCGAACCGGGCCGCAAACTGGTAGCGAAACGGGAATTCGCCATTTTGTGTTTCGGTTTAATTAAATTACAGGGTATAAGGGGGTACGGGAGACGTATCCTGACCCCTTATGTTATCTGAGGGTGGCTGAGGAGGCTCATATATGTTGATACATGTCTTCCAGCGGCTGTGCGTGAGCGTTTTATTTTTTTTTGCTGCGTGACGTCTGTAAGCGTTCGATTCGATGGAAATCAGGAAGTGTTGACCGCCATTTTGTCACTGCGAGTAAATATTTTGTTAAAAAATAATTGTTATGAATAAATCATTATTGATAAACATTGTCTGCGCCATCTTGCCTTTTTTGCAATGCCACACTTTTGTCGAGCACAGCAGCCATTTTAGATGCCTTGACCAGAACCACTGTCTGCACGCTGCCGATCCTCAGCATGGCTCCCCACCCTCGCAAGCATCTCCCCCACGCACTGGTCACCCCCTCTCTCTCTCTCATGCATGGGCTAGAAACCTCCTCCCATCTGCGCTGTTCTTCTCTGAGAATCACACCCTGTGCCTGCCCGACACCTGCCTTTCACCCTATTCACTAACGCACCCTCTGACACTCCTCTTCCTCTGTGTCCGATTGTCCAGGCCCGTCCCAGGCTATCACCTAGCCCTGCAGATGTAGTTTATGGCCCCAGCTGTAAAGAATCACCCCTCTTCAAAGAAGTTACAGTAGATCAAGGCCCCCACCCGATGAGATCCGTCACACCACACGCGTTTCTACTATCTGATAACCATCCTGTATTGTGATTGGGGAGGGGATTCTCACTGTGAGGGTGTGTGGGTCCGAGCCTGAAGCGGAAGATTCCAGGGATGCCTTTTTGTACATCAAAGTTTTTACAATTATGTGTCACATTAAAAATATATAGTACTCCAACAAAGTAGTAGGATTATTTTATTTATTTATTTATTTATTTCGATTTATATAGCGCGTTATAACCCGGGGGTCTCTAAGCGCTTTATCAGTGTCCAAACATCGAGTACTGTGGAGGATAACTGTTCATGAAAAAGGTTACAGATTACCCCATGCTTGCTGGAAAAGCACTGTTTTTAGTTTCTTTCGGAAGGCCAACAAATTAGTCTCCTTCCGTAATTCGATTGGCAGCTTATTCCAGGCTGTTGGGAGCAGATATGAAAAGGCACGTCCACCTACTGTGGCCAATCTGCACCGTGGTTGAATAAGAAGAGAGGCGTCAGCAGATCGAAGTGTCTGTGCTGGACTATAGGGGATGAGGCGAGATTTCAAGTACATTGGAGCCTTTCCGTACAGAGCTTTGTGAACAATGCACAATCCTTTAAACATCACCCTGTGCTTAACCGGCAACCAGTGCAGTTCTTGCATAAGGGGAGATGCATGCGTATTCCTAGGTTTTTTAAAGATAAGCCTGGCAGCGTCGTTCATGACAACCTGCAGCTTACGCAAAAGTTTTTGTGGCAGTCCTATATATAGCAAATTGCCATAGTCAAGCCTGGCCAAGATCGTGGCAGAGACCGCTCGCCTCAGAGTAGAAAAGGACAGCAAAGGTGAAACTTTCCTCAGTAGTCGAAGGAGGCCAACGCAGGTCCCTACCACCCTCCTCACTTGTTTTTGCATAGACAGCCTGCCGTCCACCTGGATGCCCAAACTCTTGACCACAATAGCTGGTTCTGGAGGTGACCCTAATTCTCTAGGCCAGAAATCCTCAATCCATGGGTTCCCTGCGATGGTGATTGGCAGTACCTCGGTCTTATCCGGATTGATTTTTAATGAATTCCTGGACATCCAGTTGGCTGTGTGCTTCAGGATGTTCTGCAGTCTTACGAGGCCACCCGGACCCTGATCGAGTTGGATCACTAATTGGGTGTCATCCGCATAGTTATATACATAGCAGTCCATCTGGTTAAGCAGTCTGATCAGGGGTTGTAAATAAATGTTAAAGATTAGGGGCGACAGGGCAGACCCTTGTGGCACTCCGCAGGCGATCGATGTATTGGTGGAAAGGAGATCACCGAGCTGTACTCTCTGGAACCTCCCTTCAAGAAAGGAAGAAAGCCATGCGTGTGCTGTGCCCTCGATGCCGAAATCAATCATCCGCGACAATAGTTGTTTATGACAGATGGTATCAAATGCCGTGGAGAGGTCTAACATCACCAGGGCGCTTGGAGTTTTCTTATCTGCCCTGTTCCTCAAATCATCCAGAATAGACAACATAACGAGTTCCGTGCTGTGATTCGCACGGAACCCATCTTGGTTTGGCTCAAATAAGTTGTTATTTTCCAGATGTTCAGACAAGATAGTGAGTACGTGTTGCTCTACCACCTTCGTCAGAAACGGCAGCTGAGATATGGGCCTGAAATCTTTTAGGCATTTCACATCCGCCCCAGCTTTTTTCAGCAGGGGAATCAGCCGAGCTTCCTTAAAAAAAGACGGGACTTGGCCTGTTTGTAACGAAGTATTTAGTAAATTCAACATTTCGTCCTCTATACCTGGCAGTGCCAGTTTAAACACCTCTGGTGGACACGGGTCTGCCGAGGAGCCCGATTTAACCCGACTCAGAAGAGCTGGCAGCATTTCCTTCGTAATCAAGGAAAAGGCTGTTAACAGACTCGTCACCGATGTCCTGTCAGGTATATCCAGCAAGGGACAGTCAAACTCAGGGGTTGTGCCAATTTCAGCTACTAAGTCAGAGATTTCGTTGACAAAGAAATCTTGAAATTTTTGGCAGTCCTCTTGAATGAACTCAAAAGTTTGTTCTTTGTTTTTCCTGAGTTCTGTGAGGACTTTAAAGATTTCTTTCTGGGGGTTATTTGCAGTAGTTATTCTCTCCTCAAAGAACTCTGCTTTCCTGGCTATAATCGCCTGTTTGTATTGAGCGAGTGCCTGTATATACTGGCTCCGTGAGTTGGAATCATAATGCTTCCGCCAGGCTCTTTCTAATTTCCGAAGTCCTCGTTTCCTTTCCCTAAGGAGCTCGTTGTACCAAGGGGCCCCATGTCCCCTGCTAGTTATATTCAATTAACGTATAGGTGCCACGTGGTCCATAGTCTTTCTAAGTTTGTCTAATAATTCTTTACAGAGGACCTCAGGGTTTTCTGTCTTGGTGTTGGGAGATGGATGAGTTCGTAGATGGTCTAATACTTTATCTTCATTAATATTTTTCCATTTCCTTCCATCCTACCCTAGGCTTCATTATTTGTTTGGCCAGCGGGAACTCACCTCTCACCAAAAAGTGATCAGACCAAACACATGGCTGGGCCACCACCGTATCCTGTGCAGGAAGTGTTGTCCATATCAGGTCCAGGGTGTGACCCTTGACGTGAGTTGGACCCTGCACTAATTGGACAAACTGCAGAGATGTCAGTGCCTCATGAATCTGAAGAGCCTGCCCTTCCTTTGGTGCTTTCTCCCAGTGATAATTGAAATCACCCATGATGATCACCTTATCATATCTTGAGCGCATATCTTGAGCCAATCTCAGGAATGAATCAGGAAAATCCGACAAGGCCCATGGAGGGCGATAAACTAAAAGAATAACTATGCAGTCTGGCCCCAACTTGAGTCTAACACTCAGCACCTCAGCGCCACCCATATTTTCGGCTAGAAGTCTTTCACCCTGTAGGTGCGAACTATATAGAAGGGCCACCCCACCCCCTCTCCTGATATCCGCTCTGTTTAGATGAAGCACCGAAAATTCCGCTGGCAGAGATGCTATAAGATCTGGCATAGAGGAGTCCTCTAGCCACGTCTCCGTTACTCCCAGAACATCCAGTTCCCCCTCTTCCAGTAAACTAAATACCTCCAAATTATGTTTCTGGAGGGAACGAGTGTTAAGGAGTCCATAATGCAGACCACGGGGCTTGTGCACATGTTGTTGGCTCAGCTCTGCCCTAGATACTTTTAACAGTCCTAACTGATCAAGTGTGGCAGCACACTCAAGCGTTATAGCGATTTTGCCAAGATTACATTATCAAACTTTAATAACTTATAAATATATACAACGCTCCAATAAAGTAAACACGTTAAAAAAAAACTTTTTAAATAACTATTTACATGACATTGCTTTAACCAGGATAGACAAAGAAATGACACAGTGATGTAAAAGTTTCTGAAAGAAATGCCAAGAACGTCCTGTGTGAAAGTGAATTTTATATGGCAATTTTTTTCTTTTCCTTCTTATGAAAAGAAAGTTAATGCCATGTTCGTTACCTGCCTCATCTGTAAAAAAAAAACTCTCGAGAGGGACCGAAAAAAAATATAGCTATGGTAATCATACCATGCATCGGCACATGGAGAGGTGGCACCCTCTTAATTATTCTAAAGCACAACTTCGAGATTTGGTGGATAACCCCCGACCGGCAAAAACATCCACCAATGACTTAGCAATAAGTGAGTCAGAGGCAAGGGAAACGGTCTCAAATCTGCAAAAGAACTTTGGGCAGATGAGATTGACTTGTGTAGCATGTTGAAAATTAATTTCATGCGGAGAGATGAGTATTACTTCAATAAATACAGTAATCAATGATGCATTAGAACTTAATATCAATTCATTGTCCGAACGTGTAATCAGTACCTGTCCCATGTCAATTCATTGTTCGAACGTATAATCAATACCCATCCCGGATCAATTAATTGTCCGAACATATAATCAGTAAAAAGTGCGACAAGTGCAACAAAATCATATCGATAATTCATTGTGAGCAAGTACCAAAAGTGTCGACAATTCTAACCTTCAATAAATACAGTAATCAATGATGCATTAGAACTTAATATCAATTCATTGTCCGAATGTGGAATCAGTACAAGTCCCATGTCAATTTATTGTTCGAACGTATAATCAATACCCATCCCGGATCAATTCATTGTCCGAACATATAATCAGTCTTATCCCATATCAATTCATGTGCTAAAAACTGCATACATATCTCATGATATCAAGGCTGAGCAATCGGGGCACAATAAGGAGTTGAGAGTTTCATTTGTTCCTGCGCCATTTTGGGTGAGGTCAGGAAGGTTCAAGTATAGTTAAATGTCTCCACCAACTCGTGGTTGGACCGGGACCTCTTTCGGCAGTCCAAAAGTTTTCGTTGAACGGTAGTAGAGGGGACTGGCGACATGAACCATCAGTCAAAGAGGGGTGGGAGGCAAAAATCTCTCCTACTGGGTCATACTGGTGTCCCACCGGAACTGATCAAGTTGGTAGTCTTGCAGGATTTTGGTCATTTCAAGACTGAGGCCGGCGCCGGCATGAGCGCGCCGACGTACCGCGGCTACGTCGTGTTCGTTCCGTGGGTGATCATGGCAGTCATTCCCCATCGGGGGTCGGGGGCCCCCGTGGCTCTTATAGAATCTTCAAAGTTGAGGAGAACGTTTCTGGACGCAGGACTCATTTTCTAGTTGAACTCAGAAGCGCCGTTGCACCGCAACAGTGGACGAGACCCCCGCTGGGTGAGTGGAGCATCATTGCCTCGCAATAGTGGACGAGACCTTTTGTCGGGTGAGTGCAGCGTCGCTGCATCGCAAGAGTGGAGGAACCCTTTTGTTGGGTGAGTGGAGCGTCGCTGCATCGCAAGAGTGGAGGAACCCTTTTGTTGGGCGAGTGGAGCGTCGCTGTATCGTAAGAGTGGAGGAACCCTTCTGTTGGGTGAGTGGAGCGTTGGGGGTGCAGCCGAGGGGCCCCCACCTGTGGGGGAGGGAGAGGCTTGTTCGCGCCGCCTCTCCCTCCCAGCGCACCCCATGCCGACACCTGGCGGTGATATCCATGATGTCAGGACCAGGCGATAAGAGGGGGGGGGGTCGGAGGCAGAGGCAAGACACCCCCCCCCGTGGCCTGCAGGGCGCCGCTTCAGGCCAGAACGGGGAGCTCATATCAAGCCGGGGCCAGATCAGGAGATACGAGGGGGGGGGGGTTGGTGGCATGTGCAAGACATCCCCCCCCCGTTGTCGCAGCCATTATCCAAGAAAGAAGAAGAATCCCTCGGCCTTCGCTTCTTTCTTGGCCCGGAGGTACGAGGGGAGGGGAGGGGTCGGTGGCATGTGCAAGACATCCCCCCCCGCGTGTTGTCGCAGCCATTATTGAAGAAAGAAGAAGAATCCCGTCGGCCTCGGCTCCTCTCCTGGCCCACCTTACGGGATGACCTCCCCGGTCGACGGCTGCCAGCAGGACTCGCCCTACACGTGCCGAAGGCCTCGTCTTCCGGATGGGCATAGCCGCGAACCTGTTGCACTTCGGGAGTTTCCGGAATGGGGGTAGGTATCTGCTGATTTGTATTTATTTCATGTTACCGTTATTGGGCGTGGCGGGCGGTGGGACAGACATGCTTGGAGCAGTGGGGGGGTGGAGGAGCCTAGCTACCTCGTGGCTGCCGTAACGTCAAGCTTGGCTTCTTTCACCACTTTCATGTTTCTTATTTCTAGAGAAGTCAAAAACTCATCAGAGGCCTACTGATTTTGTTCGATTTCTTTCCTTTCCTTTTCAAGTGTGTTTCATGCTAAAGTTTCTGTTTAACAGGATACAGGGATTACTTCGTATTTTACATATGTCTTCTTTATTAGGGGTTCTCTCCGGTTGAGTCAGATGATGTACCTCTAAAAAATGGTCCGGCTGGAACTAGTTTCTCAATCAGTGGGGAGTAGATGGGCATGACAGATTACAACGGGGGACAAAGGTCCGCATTACCCACCCTTCACTACTTGCAAAGACTAGACAGAATATTTCTATTCCACGTTATTTGCAAACAGAGAGTACCTCGAAAGAACTATTCCTTGAACAATAAATGTCCAGCCAATCAATCAATCAGTGGGGAGAAAAACAGGCATGACGGATTACAACGGGGGGACAAAAGTCTGCATTACCTATCCTTTACTATCTGCAAAGGGAGACAGAATATTTCTATTCTTCTCTGTTTGTAGACAGGGAATATCTCAAACAGCAATAATCGATAAAAAATTAGTAGGATTATAACACTTTAATAACTTATAAATATATACATCTAAACAAAAACAGTAAACACCTTAAAACATTTTTTATTAAAACAGAAGCAATAATGACAACTAACAGTAGTGACATCCTGGGCGGGTGATGGAACTGGGATTGTTAATGGAAAAAGATCAACAGAGAAAACTATTGGTGAATTATACTTCTCCGGAAATTTAAAACTCACAAATGTTTTATTTGTGTAATCGTTTCAGGTCAAACGGATTGTGGGACAATGTTCACAATGGAAGAGTCTCCAAAAGGCATTTGGATCGATGTTGCAGCAGGCTGCCATGTATATAGTTATTTAATAAAACGTTTTACCCTGTTACTTTGCTGGTGTGTTGTATATATTTATAATATTTGCATAGGGTTTGTCGTTATTTTGGGTGGGGTGGGGTGGGCGTCGGAGTCGAGCTGTCTTGCAGCCATCATGGTGTGGAGCTAAGTTCATCTCACTAGTTTCGTATTTCTCATGAGGGGTTGTTCTTAATGTTTCTATTTTAGCGAGGTCAAAAACAGATCCCATTAGTGGCCTACTGATTTTGCTCGATTCCTTTTGTTTTTTTAAACGATTTTTCACTATCTGCAAAGACTAAACAGAGTATTGCGACTCTGTGCTTGTTTGTAAATACAGAATGAACCAAAGAGAACCAATTCAAAAACATTAAATGCTTGGATAACAATCAATCAAATGGAGAGAGAAGCAGGCACGACGGATTACAACGGGGGCAAAGGCCTGCGTTAACTACCCTTCACTATCTGCAAAGAGAGAGTAGTCCTAAGAGAAAAGAGGGGGGGGGGCAGCGTTCAAAGCACATCAGCGTGCATAAACACGAAAATGTTTTTACCTATCATGTACTTGACATTTGACAGCATTTGATATTTGCTATTAAAAAACCATTGAAATTCACTGAAAAAACCATAGGTTATAGACCATATATAGTTAGGAATTAGCATTTACAAAACCTTGAAAATTCACTGAAAAAACCATAGGTTATAGACCATATATAGTTAGGGATTAGCATTTACAAAACCTTATTTTACTCGCATAAAACCATTGAAATTCGCATATATAGTTAGTTCCGCTAACTATATATCGCGCACCCGCAATCCACTGCTGACACATATTACATCATTCATGACATGGTCAGTGACATCACTGATGACATCATCCAGTGGCTGTCTGTTTCTGTAAAGTTAAAATATGTCTTACATATTGAAGAATGAGTGGATGTATAAGTGTCTGGATGAAGAATTTAGTAGGTGCATGACTGACTGTATGAGAGAGTGATTAAATGTGTCTCACTAAGTGCATGGGTTAGTGACTAAAGTGTCTTAATTTGTGCATCATTATATCTGTTGTTCTATAAACTGCTGCATGTGTTGATCAGTAGCTATATGAGTAACTGTATGGGTTATTGATTGGTTGTCCAAGTATTTGTATGGGAGAGTGAGTGTGTGTGTGAGGGTGGCTGGGAGGTGTGTGACTCTGTGCATACATGTGTGAACAGTTGATTCACTAGATCTATGGGTTCAAAACTGCATGTGGAAACAGCTGTATGGGTGGTTGACTGTGTACGAGTGTATTGGTGAGTGAATGGATATCTCAGTGCTACATGTCAAAGTAAGTACATATGTAAAACACAGTACATGTGAGACTTCACATATATAAATTACTGTGCATAAGAGCCAGTGAATGTGTGAGTGGCTGTATGGATCATTGTGAACTTGTATCAGGGATTGTATAAAAGAGTAAATATGTGTTAGTATATGTTCGAATAAGTAAGGTGTGTATAACTGTATAGTTGAGGAAATGGAGGTGTGATTGATTCTTTGCATGACTGACTAGGTGTGTGAGTAACTCCATGGATGAGTGACAGTCTGTGAGTGTCTGTTTACTCTGAGTGTATCTAAGGTTATATTAGAGTCTGAAGAGGTTAATCGTATTATCACATGATTGATGTCATCAGTGATGTTGTCTGTGATGTCATTTGAGTTGTCATCAGTGATGTCATCAGTGATGTCACTGACCATGTCATGAATGATGTAATATGTGACATCATCAGCAGTGGATTGTGGGTGCGCGATATATAGTTAGCGCAACTAACTATATATGCGAATTTCAATGGTTTTATGCGAGTAAAATAAGGTTTTGTAAATGCTAATCCCTAACTATATATGGTCTATAACCTATGGTTTTTTCAGTGAATTTTCAAGGTTTTGTAAATGCTAATTCCTAACTATATATGGTCTATAACCTATGTTTTTTTCAGTGAATATATATCTATATATATATATATATATATATATATATATATATATATATATATATATATATATATATATATATATATATATATATATATATAGATATATATTCACTGAAAAAACCATAGGTTTGACACATGTTATAGTTAGCTGGAAATTTTACTGACATAAAACCAATGAAATTCCACGTTATAGTTAGTTGGACTCACTATAACTTGCGCGTGCAATGCACTGCTGATGACGTCACATATTACATCACTCATGACATGGTCAGTCACATCAGTAAAATTTCTAGAAAGTCTGTACCTTGCCTTTTTTTAAACACATTAAAATTTGTCTGTAAATATAAATAGCCTTACTAAACTTTCGTGCGCGACCCGGTGTGCGCACTCTCGGCAACAGTTGTCAATAAAATGGATATCGCATTTCCAGGCTTTCGTGCGCGACCGAGTGCGCGCACAGGCCTATATATTTCGTGAATACCTTGCAATTTGAACTTATTGAATTTCTTCATACACCCCTCAAAGAACTTATAGTACGTCAAAGAGACTGTACCTAGACTTCTTTTTTATTCTTATGAAACTTTTCAGTAAATGGAGCCGAATGTCTTTTTAAACTTTTGTGCGTTACCGGATGTACACACCTTGGTATTTTTTTTAGAAATATAAAACGTTTCATACTTTAACAATTGTGTGCTTAAATCCAGCTCAGAAGATATACAAAATCAGGATGGTAGTTGATTCAACCCGGACCGTTTATTAGAGGTAGATCGTCCGACTCCGCCGGAAGACACCCCTAATAAAAAAGACATATATATAAAATGCGGACTAGCCGCTGTATCGTGCTAGCAAACTATAACATATAAATCGTTAGAAAAAACAAAAGGAATCGAGCAAAATCAGTAGGCCACTGATGAGATCTTTTTTTGACCTCGCTAAAATAGAAAAATTAGGAACAACCCCTCATGAGAAATATGAAACTAGTGAGAGAAACCGAGCTCGACGCCATGATGGCTGCAAGACAGCTCGGCTCCGCCGCCCACCCCACCCAAAATAACGACAAATATTATAAAGATACAAAACACACCAGCAAAGTAACAGGGTAAAACGTTTTATTAAATAACTATTTACATGGCAGCCTACTGCAACATGAAAACAACACTTTCAATTGGTTCTTAATAGTTTCAATTCTGGAATTTACACGCAGCACTCCACCCACTTCCCTCACTATCTTTTCTACTCTCAAGAGACAACAACGTCCTACATCTTTCGGAAGACTTTGGTGAAATGGCTACCGTATCTCATTCATCTTCCGAATCTGACCAAAATGATCGACTACCTTTAATAAGAAAAAATAAATCTTTCATCTGGCAATTTTTCACTTATCCTGAAGATCAAAAGAAAGTGAATGCACCAAAAGTAACCTGCACGATATGTGACTTGGTTCTCTCAAGAAGAAATCCAGCAAAAAAATATTTCTTTTCCATACATACCATGGTGCGGCATGTCAAACAAGTGCACCCTCTGCAATTTGCAGAGGCAACGACAAGAGCCCTGGCCACGCTATTACCATTAGAGGTGGCCAGCACATCTTCTGATCGACGACCTGTATCTCCATGGAGTGCAGAGATGGACTTCAGATATTTAACTATATATGGTCTATAACCTATGGTTTTTTCAGTGATTTTCTTTGGTTTTTTAATAGCAAATATCAAAAGCTTTTTTGTGGAAAATGACTAAAATTAGGTATACATAAGCGGCGTTCATTTATGTTCACCACAGCCATTGTTAAAAGTAAAGTGAAAGTCGCGAAACAGTGGCCACGCCATCTAGTCCCTTTTAGGCCCCATCATCCACGTAAGTAACAGCCATTTTCTGTGTCATGGCCTCTCTGCCCACTGCCAATAGCCTATGATTGTTCGAAATTGGTTCTCTTTGGGTCATTCTCTGTTCACAAATAAGCATAAAGTCGCAATACTCTATTTAGTTTTTGCAGATAGTGAAGGATAGGTAGTGCACACTTTTGTCCCCTTTGTAACCCGTCATGCCTATCTCTGCCCCGTTTGTTGGTAGTTGGTTCAACCCGGACCGTTTATAGGTAGATCGTCCGACTCCACCGGAGGACCCCCCTAATAAAAAGGACATATATATAAAATGCGGACTATCCGCTGTATCGTGCTAGCAAACTATAACATATAAATCGTTAGAAAAAACATGAAACTAGAGAGAGGAACCGAGCTCGACGCCATGATGGCTGCAAGACAGCTCGGCTCCGCCACCCACCCCGCCCAAAATAACACAAACACTATGCAAATATTATAAATATATACAACACACCAGCAAAGTAACAGGATAAAACGTTTTATTAAATAACTATTTACATGGAACCTACTGCAACATGAAAACAACACTTCTAATTGCTTCTTAGTAGTTTCAATTCTGAAATTGAACACCCAGTACATCCAGAGGTCATGTCCGACAAGTTGTGTGGGGGGATGCCTTGCTAATGCCGCCACCCCCACCACCTTCTGTAGGAAGGACTCTGGATATCCTTGGTCCCTGAGAGGCTTCGATGTCCCTGCCTTGCACAAATGTCATAAGTTCTGGATGTTGAGAGCCATACTTCAGGGTCCGACAAGTTGTGTGGGGGGATGCCTTGCTAATGCCGCCACCCCCACCACCTTCTGTAGGAAGGACTCTCGATATACTTGGTCCCTGAGAGGCTTCGATGTCCCTGCCTTGCACAAATGTCATAAGTTCTGAATGTTGAGTGCCATACTTCAGGGTCCAAGAAACGCGGACTCGGAGGGGGCGCTTGGCTCCTGCCCCCTCCCCAAGTCTTGTTCCCCTCGTATGGCCTAAGATCGCCCCTGACATAGGCGGCCGGCTCCCGGGGTCAGGCGGAACTTCTTGCCTTTTGATGCCTCTTCCATTCTGGACCTTGTCCCACAATGCGTTTGACCTGAAGACACGTCCTGCGGTGCCCTGGTCCAACCATCACATTTACACCATCTCACCCGCCATCCGGCTGAATTGCACCCACTCTTCCGATACAGCGACAGGTGGCTGCCACGGAGCTCAGGAAATGGCGGTCGGCTCCACAGACTTGGGCCTGGCCTGCAAGGATGGCTCTGGGCAACCCTGGAACTCGGACGCTTGACTGCTAGGGCATGAGCCCCATTCCCAAAAGCGTCCCGTCAGCCTTGAAGATTCTACAAGAGTCACCTAGGCCCCCGACTCCTGCAGACTTCCGGTGGGGAGCGACTGCCATGATTGCTTGCGGAATGGCCACGACGTAGCCACGGGGTGCTCTCATGCTGACGCCAGCTTCAGTCTGAAACATCCAGAAACACTGTAGACTACCAA
Organism: Lissotriton vulgaris; assembly: GCF_964263255.1. Taxonomy (NCBI): domain Eukaryota; kingdom Metazoa; phylum Chordata; class Amphibia; order Caudata; family Salamandridae; genus Lissotriton; species Lissotriton vulgaris. The sequence goes on along the minus strand of NC_141695.1, from coordinate 1,542,374,779 downwards.
TTCAATCAGTTTCGGTGGAGCCCCAACGACGTATCGCGTTCTTGCGTAATCCGTCATATGACGCGCCGCGTTAGCGCACCCGGAAGTGCTCCGGTGAGCGAGGCGCGAAGCGCAGCTTCCCGGAAGCAATGCGGAGCGCGTAACGTAAGCAATTACATTTCAGTTGGTTCTCCCTCACAATATTTTCAATGTCACATAAAAGTCACCCATCACCCACTGCCATCTCTGGCTGTTTCCATGGTAACACCTCATTCTGCACCTGGCTGAAGGCACAGGTCAAAAGTTCATATCTCAACGTTCTACAGCAAAGTAACAACACTGTTTTCCCTCCAGAAACACCTGCCAATCCACAGCTCTGTAACATGTCTTTTTTTTCACACCCAATAGTACTTTTCGTTTAACATAAACATTAACATGCAACGTACTGTTCAATCTCCACTTCTTACAATCAACCAATTATTTTTATTTTTTAAACCACACCCAGCCTCTTCCTTTTTCTTTATTTAGAATTTCAACTTCTAACTACCATTCCACTTCCAGAACCGATCGGAGGACGACTACAAATCCCTTGAAAATGAAGGTCTGGCTAATAGGACACAGTTATATTCACTGGAGTGAAAAATATGCAGTAAGCAGACGAATTTGCAACCTCAGCTTACCAAATGTACACATAACATGGATTTCCAAAAGAGGATTGAAATGTCACCAATTGATTCCATTGGTGAAAACTTTTATGCATCTTCCAGAACCAGACCTTATAATTGTGCACTGTGGTGGGAACGATCGAGGCACAATCACTGGGGTAGGTCTGGAAATGCTTCTATAAGACACCTTTCGACAATTGATGACACTTTTTCCTCGATCTGCCTTGGTATATTCCAATATATGCCAAAGACAGAAATGGAATTGGTCCAATCACCATTGTGCACAATTTGAGAAAGCAAGGAGACATGTAAATAAATCTGTTTCTGCGTTCCTCAGAGATTATAGCATGGGTTCTATTTACCACAACAACTTGCGTTACCACATGCAAGACGTCTATAGGAGAGACGGTGTTCATTTCACGAATGAGGGAAACAGAATCTTCCTCTGCAACATCAGGCTCTGCATCGGTACTTACTTATAAATGCAGAAAACACTCAATTAACACAATGGCTCTTTTCAGAGCCACCTTATATCTAAGCACTCAAACTTCTGATTTATCTCCATTTTCACACTCTTGTAAAAAGGTGTGCGCGACCGAGTCCGCGCACCACGCAACTTTAAAAAAAAAATATATATATATATTTTCGCCTTTAAGGGCCTTACTGCACACCCTGAGAAAACCTACGCAGCAAAACAATCTCTACCTTCTCCCCTTTCCATATTCCAACGCTTTGAAATCAACAATATATTTACTCGCAATGACAAAATGGCGGTCAACACTTCCTGATTTCCTTCGAATCGAATGTTAACAGACGTCACGCAACAAAATTCCGCTCGGGCGCGCAGCCGTTTGGGTGCGCGCACATGTGCGCGCGTATAGATATATAATTGACTTTAACTTTAATTTCCTCAGCAACTACTGAACGGATTTACACCATTCCAAAAAAAGCGTAATCTGCGAGCCGGACTGTACAGTTTTGCCAAATTTCTTATAAATCCATTCACCCGTTCGACCTGTAGCTGAGTCTAAAGGTCCTATGGAAAATAACATGGAGAAAACACGTTTTGGGACCCCCCTTTTATCTCAGCCCCCACTTGACCAATCCCCCCCAAACTTTTAGGGAAGGAGCGGACCGAGCCATCTTCTTTGAGAAATTCGCTAAGATTCTTCAACCAGGGCCAAAGTTATTCCAAATAGAAGGTTGAGGATTTCCTATGGAAACTAGGTCCTAACTATAACTACCTACTGGCGACCGCCAGTAGGTAATATATATATATATATATATATATATATATATATATATATATATATATATATATATATATATATATATATATATATATATATATATATATATATATATATATATATATATATATATATATGTCCAACGTAAAAGTCATCCCAACTCAGAAGAGCCCACAGGCAGGAAGGTATAAATCACGTTTTTAATGGCAGGTTTAACATCACAGCAAGTGATAAGGCAAAGTCCTGTTGAAATGAAGCCTGACGCGTTTCATGCTCTCACCGAGCATTTCTTCAGAGGCTGTGTAAACGCTGTGTGGAGCCAAAGTTTTTTAAACACTAGCACCTGCCCCGATGGGCGTTGACTCCCCCAGAGCCTGCTGGTGCTTTGAGTCCTGTATCAAGCGCAAGTGCGCTGCTCCCAGCGCTGTATTCCTTTTAAAACAATAACACCCCAGTGGGTTAGGAAATTGTCTCATATTTAACTGTGAAGTCCATAGCCACCTGCCAAACAGCCTTCCTGCCAGATCTCGCTGTGTGCATGCAACTGCAGCTCGAACCAATTAATCCATGGCAGGGCTCCTCTCCGACCGGGACCGGCCGGTAAACATCCAACGTAAAAGTCATCCCAACTCAGAAGAGCCCACAGGCAGGAAGGTATAAATCACGTTTTTAATGGCAGGTTTAACATCACAGCAAGTGATAAGGCAAAGTCCTGTTGAAATGAAGCCTGACGCGTTTCATGCTCTCACCGAGCATTTCTTCAGAGGCTGTGTAAACGCTGTGTGGAGCCAAAGTTTTTTAAACACTAGCACCTGCCCCGATGGGCGTTGACTCCCCCAGAGCCTGCTGGTGCTTTGAGTCCTGTATCAAGCGCAAGTGCGCTGCTCCCAGCGCTGTATTCCTTTTAAAACAATAACACCCCAGTGGGTTAGGAAATTGTCTCATATTTAACTGTGAAGTCCATAGCCACCTGCCAAACAGCCTTCCTGCCAGATCTCGCTGTGTGCATGCAACTGCAGCTCGAACCAATTAATCCATGGCGTGATTTGGCAGATGGGTCGTTTCTGCAGGTGATTAATGGCTTCACAGTGTTAAAAGAGACATTTTCCGAATCCACTGGGATGTTATTTGTTTTAAAGAATCTGAATGCTGGAAGCAGCGCACTTGCACTAAATACGGAACTCAAAGCACCAGCAGGCTCTGGGGGAGTCAACGCCCATCAGGGCGGGTGCTAGTGATTTAAGGCTTCATACAGCATCGAACCAGCCTCTGAAGAAATGCTCGGTGAGAGCATGAAACGCGTCAGGCTTAATGTGAACAGGACTTTGCCTTTATTTATCCTGTGATTGAAACCTGCTGATTAAAAGCGTGATTTAAGCCTTCCTGCCTGTGGGTTCTTCTGAGTTGGGACAACTTGTACGTTGGATATATATATATGTATATATATATTACCTACTGGCGGTTGCCAGTAGGTAGTTATAGTTAGGATTATTTTCAATAGGGAAATCGCAATATTCTATTGGGAATAACTGTGGAGCCGGTTGAGGAATCTGCCTGAAAATTTCCTCAAATTTGCCTCGCGCGCTCCGGTCCTTGCCTGAAAGTTTGGGGGGGATTCGTCAAGTGGGTCCGAGAAAAAAGGGGGGTCGCAAAACGTGTTTTCCCCATGTTAATTTCCATAGGGCGGTCAACCTCACTTTTAGCCCGAACGGCTGAATGGATTTCCACTAAACTTTGCAAAATTGTAGGGACTGGTAGCCCAATGTGCCTTTGCTATGTCTCAAGATATGTGCTCCAGTGGATCTTGAGTAATTTAGGTTAAAAAAAATATATATATCTATAAGCGCGTCCCGGTACGCGCACCGGGGCAATATTAAGCGCGCTACGCGAGTTCACGCGCGGAAAGCTGATTGGCTCTCGGGTGTCTGTAAACATTCCAAACAGTCCGGAGCGGCCGCCATCTTGTGTCTCGGTAGGATCGAGACACATGAGGTGGCAAAAACAAAGAGGGGAATGACCAAAAGGGGGCAGGATAGACCCCCTGACCCCCTAGGTTTTATGTGGGGGCCATAAAATGGCCCCGCGGGGCAAAAAAAATATATTTTCTTTTTCGATTTGCACGGGGGGAGCGCCCGGTACGTGCTCCGGGGAGCGGATCGGGGAGCGTACCATGGGGAAAAAAGAACGACAGAGTTTTTTTAAAATGAAGCCTTTTTTTATAAATTGGAGGTAGTTCTGAAAAGAACTGTTTTTTTCTTCTTTTTGTTGTTTTATATTTTTTTATGTTTTTTTTAACATTTTGTACTTTTTTTGGCTTTTATGAACTATTTTATAAATTTTTTGTTATTTTTCTGGGGAGAAACAAAAAACAAGGAATTGAAAACGGCTCAACTGGAGCAAAAAAAACCAGGAAAAAATTATGGATTTTTGGGGGATTTGTGGTTGTCACCAGCACAGTTGATGAGCTTTATGCTTTGCTCACCATAGGTGATGGTTTTCCCACAAGAAATACAAGTGATCTTGTATTTCCCAAACTGGGGTTGAATGTTTGGGACAATCTCTCTTGTCTCTGGTCCCGATGGAGTAGGTTGCTTAATTTTTGAGGTACTGGGTGAAGATTGGGGAGGGTTACTGGCCAGTTCTCTCACCTCTGCCGCAGCATAGTTGTTGGGATGCTTGCGCTGCATGTGGCGAATCATGATGTTATTGCCAAATGAGTATTTTATGTTAGGGTTCCCCCTTGAAAGTTCCATGTTACCGATTAGGCAAGTCACCTTTGGCGCATTCACCTTTTTTTGGCCACTTGGGATGGAAACAAGTCCCATACAATGTGTGGCTTTGGCTTATATGGGGTATTGTCTTCTGGAAGGAATGTCCTCCTCCCCTCCTCTTCCTCCTCCTCCTCTTCCTCTTCTTCATCTCCACCAGTGTGGTGTTGTGGTGGTCCTCTTAGTGGTGGTGGTGGCTGAGATACTGCTGCTGCTGCTGCTACTGAAGCCATTTTTCAGTCCAAAAAAGTACAGAGAGGTCTTTCAACAGGTTTTCTTCACTCAAAGTCCAAAGTGAGAATGAGGAAAAAAGGTGGGGCCTTTCATCATTAGGAAAAAAAACTGTCCTGAACCAATGAAAAGTGTTAATTTCAGGTCATATGACCAGGCTTTCATCATTTGGAAAACAGAACTGTCCTGCACCAATAAAAAGTGTTATTTTTAGGACACATGACCCGACGCGCTTACGCTAAGCTCCCCCGGGCGCGCCCCGGGGCGCTTCCTGGGGCGCGTCGCAAAAGCGCGTTGGATGCTTACATTGCGCAATTGTATGCCCTCGAGTGCTTCCGGGTGCGTTTACGCCGTGCGTATCACACGGACGCGTCTACGCGATACGTCACAATGATGTTTTTGTTCGTGGAAAAAGCGCTAATGGGACGCTCACCGGTACGCACCCTGGGGCGCGCCGCAAGACTGCGCTTTCCGGTGCGCTCACCGGGACGCGCACCGGGAGCGCTCCAGGGCAAAAAAATAAAAAAATAAAAACCATGAACAATATACATAAAAAAAAATAGTATTACATAAATATACATTATAGGATTCATTATAAAAAATATTACATTTCAGAGATATAGAAATTTGCTATTAAAAACCTATGACATTCACTGAAATAAACCATAGGTCATGAGTGATGTCACTGACCATGTCATGAGTGATGTAACATGTGACGTCATCAGCAGTGCATTGCAGGCGCGCAAGTTATAGTGAGTCCAACTAACTATAACGTGGGAATTTCAATGGTTTTATGTCAGTAAAATTTCCAGCTAACTATAACTGGTGTGAAACCTATGGTTTTTTCAGTGAATTTATTAGGTTTTTTAAATGCTAATTCCTAACTATAACTGGTGTGAAACCTATGGTTTTTTCAGTGAATATATATATATATGTATATATGTATATATATATATATTCACTGAAAAAAACATAGGTTATAGACCATATATAGTTAGGGATTCACATTTACAAAACCTTATTTTACTCACACAAAACCATTGAAATTCCATATATAGTTAGTTGCACTAACTATATATCGCGCACCCGCAATCCACTGCTGATGATGTCACATATTACATCATTCATGACATGGTCAGTGACATCACTGATGACATCACTGATGACATCTCAAATGACATCACTGATGACATCTCAAATGACATCACTGATGACATCACTGATGACATCTCATTTGACATTACTGATCACATCACTGATGATATAATTCATGTGATAATACGATGAACCTCTTCAGACTCTAATATAACCTTAGATACAATCAGTGTAAACAGACACTCACAGACTGTCACTCATCCATGGAGTTACTCACACACCTAGTCAGTCATGCAAAGAATCAATCACACCTCCATTTCCTCAACTATACAGTTATACAAACTTTACTTATTCAAACATATACTAAAACATATTTACTCTCTTATACAATCCCTGATACAAGTTCACAATGATCCATACAGCCACTCACACATTCACTGGCTCTTATGCACAGTTATTTATATATGTCAACTCTCACATGTACTGTGTTTTACATATGTACTTACTTTGACATGTAGCACTAAGATATCCATTAACTCACCAATACACTCATGCACACAGTCAACCGCACATACAGCCGTTTCCACATGCACTTTTGAAACCATACATCTAGTGAATCAACTGCTCACACATCTATGCACAGAGTCATACAACTCCCAGCCACCCACACACACACTCAGTCTCCCATACAAATACTTGGGCAACCAATCAATAACCCATATAGTTAGTCATATAGCTACTTATCAACACATGCAACAGTTTACAGAACAACAGACATAATGATGCACAAATTAAGACAGTTTAGTCACTAACCCATGCACTCAGTGAGACACATTTAATCACTCACTCATACAGTCAGTCATGCACCTACTAAATCCTTCATCCAGACACTTATACATCCACTCATTCTTCAATATGTAAGACATATTTTAACTTTACAGAAACATACAGTCACTGGATGTTGTCATCAGTGATGTCATCAGTGATGTCATTTGAGATGTCATCAGTGATGTCATCAGTGATGTCACTGACCATGTCATGAATGATGTAATATGTGACATCATCAGCAGTGGATTGCAGGTGCGCGATATATAGTTAGTGCAACTAACTATATATGGAATTTCAATGGTTTTGTGTGAGTAAAATAAGGTTTTGTAAATGCGAATTCCTAACTATATATGGTCTATAACCTATGGTTTTTTCAGTGAATTTTCAAGGTTTTGTAAATGCTAATTCCTAACTATATATGGTCTATAACCTATGTTTTTTCAGTGAATATATACATATACATACATATATAAACATATATCATCTGTATATCTATATAAATACAAACATAAATGCATGCATACATATACTTATATGCATACAGATGCATGTTATTTACATGAAAGTTGAAAAAACACTAATAAAAGCAAATCTAAAAAGCCACCTCATTACAAACAGATTGGCTTTAACTTAAACGAGGGCGAGATCTATTGCATTTTCAATGCTTGTTTACTTTGGTTCCATCAAGAAGGCATTCAGATGTGTCACACATTTGCCATAAATTCTGAATGTTAGCACTCTAGTTGCACATTAGATCACTGTAGTAAAGCTACTGCTCACCAGGGACGTCTGCTGCTGGTATTCAAAGTGCATGTTTCAGTCTGCATGTCAGAATTTTTTTAATGAAATAGAAGAGGATTTGAGAAGTCACTCAAAATGATCCCTAATTTTTCTTTCTGAAGCACTAATCATACTTTCTATGGCAAAATTAACCCCCTCATGCTGTTCCTTTTTAAATTGAGTGTTTTCAGACTTACCACTTCATTCCAATCTAGATGGCTACTGGTGTGCCATACTTTTGTCATAAGTAAGACTGTTAGCGCTCTAGTTGTTCTTTAGAACAATCTGGGACATTCTGTCATTGGGCTATACTTGGGGTACATCTGGGTGATATTTGGGCTACATTTAGGCTCTTTTGTCTCTGGTGGCCATCTTGGGAGACTGTATGTCAGAATTTTTTAATGAAATTGAAGAGGGTTTGAGAAGTCACTCAAAATGTGCCCTAATTTTTCTTTCTGCAGAACTAATCATAATTCATATGGCAAAATATACCCCCTCATTTTGTTCCTTTTTAAATTAAATATTTTAAGAGTTACCACTTTATTCCAATCAAGATGGCTTCAGGTGTGCCATACCTTTGTAATAAGTAGGACTGTTAGCGCTCTAGTTGTTCTTTAGAACACTCTGGGACATTCTGTCATTGGGCTATACTTGGGCTACATCTGGGTGATATTTGGGCTACATTTGGGCTCTTTTGTCTCTGGTGGCCATTTTGGGAGACTGCATGTCAGAATCTTTTAATGAAATAGAAGAGGATTTGAAAAGTCACTCAAAATGTGCCCTAATTTTTCTTTCTGCAGCACTAATAATACCTTCTATTGCATAATATACCCCCTCATTTTGTTCCTTTTTAAATTAAATGTTTTAAGAGTTACCACTTTATTCCCATCACAATGGCTCCAGGTGTGCTATACCTTTGTAATAAGTAGGACTGTTAGCGCTCTAGTTGTTCTTTAGACCACTCTGGGACATTCTGTCATTGGGCTATACTTGGGCTACATCTGGGTGATATTTGGGCTACATTTGGGCTCTTTTGTCTCTGGTGGCCATTTTGGGAGACTGCATGTCAGAATGTTTTACTGAAATAGAAAAGGATTTGAGAAGTCACTCAAAATGTGCCCTAATTTTTCATTCTGCAGCACTAATCATACTTTCTATGGCAAAATATACCCCCTCATGTTGTTTCTTTTTAAATTAAATGTTTTAAGAGTTACCACTTTATTCCAATCAAGATGGCTTCAGGTGTGCCATACCTTTGTAATAAGTAGGACTGTTAGCCCTCTAGTTGTTCTTTAGAACACTCTGGGACATTCTGTCATTGGGCTATACTTGGGCTACATCTGGGTGATATTTGGGCTACATTTGGGCTCTTTTGTCTCTGGTGGCCATTTTGGGAGACTGCATGTCAGAATGTTTTAATGAAATAGAAAAGGATTTGAGAAGTCACTCAAAATGTGCCCTAATTTTTCATTCTGCAGCACTAATCATACTTTCTATGGCAAAATATACCCCCTCATGTTGTTTCTTTTTAAATTAAATGTTTTAAGAGTTACCACTTTATTCCAATCAAGATGGCTTCAGGTGTTCCATACCTTTGTAATAAGTAGGACTGTTAGCGCTCTAGTTGTTCTTTAGAACACTCTAGGAGGCTGCAGTAGAACCAGAGGAATCAACTGACAGTCTCTGTCCTTGTTGGATGTACATGTTTTACTGAGAATGTCAGACTTCATTTTCACATGACTGAGGAAGATAATGTGAATTTACAGAAAATATGCTTTCAGTTTAGCTTATAGATCCCCTTCCAAACCACTGTGGGAAAATCATGAGATATTAGTTTTCTTTCAAACAATATTCATGATATCACAGCAGAAGGTTTTTTCACATGGTAAAATCACCTTAGAACCCACCACAATTCCTAAAACGAGTATGCTACCATCAACAAATGATTTATAATGTAACTAAAGTCCTAAAACCCTCTATTAACTACAATGCTTTTTAATGAGGTGCTATCATGTATATTGGTCCCAAGATGGCTGCCAACACTTCTTGTATGAAGTGCTGACAGCCAATCAGATCAGATGTGTGGTTAGGCTCCGCCCAGATATATATCTTTTTTTGAACCTAAATTACTCAAAATCTACTGGAGCACATATATTGAGACCTAGCAAAGGCACATCGGGCTAACAGTCCCTACAATTTTGCCAAGTTTCGAGCAAATCCATTCAGCCGTTCGAGCTAAAAGTGAGGCCAACCGCCCTATGGAAATTAACATGGGAAAAACGCGTTTTGGGACCCCCCTTTTTTCTCGGCCCCCCCTTGATGAAACCCCCCAAAATTGTCAGGGACTGCTCAGAAACAAAACGTTCCATTTTCACTGAAACTTTCAGCCGATTCCGTCCACAAACGCCAAAGTTATTAGACATAGAATTGTCAAAAATCCCATAGAGAAAAAATCCTAACTATATATACCTACTGGCGACCGCCAGTAGGTAATATATATATATATATATATATTCAATGAAAAAACCATAGGTTATAGGCCATATATAGTTAGGAATTAGCATTTACAAAACCTTATTTTACTCGCATAAAACCATTGAAATTCCATATATAGTTAGAAGCGCTAACTATATATCGCGCACCCGCAATCCACTGCTGATGATGTCACATATTACATCATTCATGACATGGTCAGTGACATCACTGATGACATCACTGATGACATCTCAAATGACATCACTGATGACATCACTGATCACAACATCCAGTGATTGTATGTGTCTGTAAAGTTTAAATATGTTTCACATATTGAAGAATGAGTGGATGTATAAGTGTCTGGATGAAGAATTTAGTAGGTGCATGACTGACTGTATGAGTGAGTGATTAAATGTGTCTCACTGAGTACATGGGTTAGTGACTAAACTGTCTTAATTCGTGCATCAGTATGTTTGTTGTTGTGTAAGCTGCTGCATGTGTTGATCAGTAGCTATAAGAGTGGCCATATGGGTTATTGATTGGTTGCCCAAGTATTTGAATGGGAGGCTGAGTGTGTGTGTGGGTGGCTGGGAGGTGCGTGACTCTGTGCATAGATGTGTAAGCAGTTGATTCACTAGGAGTATGAGTTCAAGAGTGCATGTGGAAACAGCTATATGGGCGGTTGACTGTGCATGGGTGTGTTGGTGAGTGAATGGATTTCTCATTGCTACATGTGCAAGTAAGTACGTATGTAAAACACAATACATGTGAGAGTTGAGATATATAAATAACTGAACATAAGAGCCAGTGAATGTGTGAGTGGCTGTATCGATCACTGTGAGCTTGTATCAGGGATTATATAAGAGAGTAAATATGTGTTATTATATGTTTGAATAAGTAAGATGTGTATAACTGTATAGTTGAGGAAATGGAGGTGTGATTGATTCTTTGCATGACTGACTAGGTGTGTGAGTAACTCCATGGATGAGTGACAGTCTGTGAGTGTCTGTTTATACTGAGTGTATGTAAGGTTATATTAGAGTCTGAAGAGGTTCATTGTATTATCACATGAGTGATGTGATCAGTGATGACAAATGAGATGTCATCAGTGATGTCATTTGAGTTGTCATCAGTGATGTCATCAGTGATGTCATTTGAGATGTCATCATTGATGTCATTTGAGTTGTCATCAGTGATGTCATTTGAGATGTCATCAGTGATGTCATCAGTGATGTCACTGACCATGTCATGAATGATGTAATATGTGACATCATCAGCAGTGGATTGCGGGTGCGCGATATATAGTTAGCGCTTCTAACTATATATGGAATTTCAATGGTTTTATGCGAGTAAAATAAGGTTTTGTAAATGCTAATTCCTAACTATATATGGCCTATAACCTATGGTTTTTTCATTGAATTTTCAAGGTTTTGTAAATGCAAATTCCTAACTATATATCCACTATAACCTATGGTTTTTTCTGTGAATTTCATTGGTTTTTTAATAGCAAATATGAAAAGCTTTAAAATGTCAAGTACGTGATAGATAAAAACATTTTCGTATTTATGCACGCTGATGTGCTTTGAACGCTGCACCCCCCCCCCTCCCCTCTTTTGCCTTAGTAGTACTCTCTCTTTGCAGATACTGAAGGGTAGTTAACGCAGGACTTTACCCCCGTTGTAATCCGTCGTGCCTCCTTGCCTCTCCATTTGATTGATTGTTGTCCAAGCATTTACTGTTTTAGAATTGGTTCTCTTTGGATCATTCTCTATTTACAAACAAGCACAAAGTCGCAATACTCTGTTTAGTCTTTGCAGATAGTGAAAAATCGTGTAAAAAAATAAAAGTAATCGAGCAAAATCAGTAGGCCACTAATTGGATCTCTTTTTGACCTCGCTAAAATAGAAATATTAGGAACAACCCTTCTTGAGAAATACGAAAATAGTGAGATGAACTGAGCTCCACACCATGAGGGCTGCAAGACAGCTCGGCTCCATCACCCATCCCGCACAAAATAACGACAAACCCTATGCAAATATTAAAAATATAGACAACACACCAGCAAAGAAACAGGGTAAAACATTTTATTAAAAAACTATTTACATAACGTTGGTTTATAAGATGATGTCAGTAGTGGACCGATGTGTGAATAGATCGAAAACAGCACAAGGCTCCAAGATCCGGATAGCAAGCTCCTGGATGTTGGGTGCCATAGTTTAGAGTTCTGAATTTCAGCCTTTTTCAATGCCTGTGCTTTGTTGAATCAAAATGGCGGCTTGACACAAAGCTGACTCAAGCGTTGTTACTGATGCTATGCAGACCAAAACTGGTTTTCAGTTTGTACATTTTTCTAGATTTTTCAATCCAAGTTTGGTTGACTTTGTAGAACGATGGCTTCAGATTTTCAACATACGGTGTGGTGGCGCTGACTGGGAGGGGGCGCTTCGCTCCTGCCCCCTCCCCAAGTAAGATTTTCATACGTGAAAGTACGTTAATGGTTTTGGTCCCTGAGATGCTTCGATGTCACTACCATTCTCAAATAGCATAAGTTCTGGATGTTGGGTGCCATAGTTAAGAGTTCTGAGCAGTGCTTGTAACACTGTCTGAAGCTTATTTCCACCTACTGCAGCTTCACTATTCTCAAAGTAAGTGAGTGTCGTTTGTGGACCTGACTGCATTAGAAAACAATGTGATATGTTACCTTCCTAAACAGCTTGACGGAGGCCCCTGAGGGGTGGTGTGATGGCCATGGACTCGGAGAAGACGCTTGGCTCCGACACCCTCCCCAAGTCTTATAGCACTGGTGTAGCCTGAGATCGCCCCCGACATAGGCGGCCGGCTCCCGGGGTCCGGCGGAACTTTTTGCCTTTTGATGACTCTTCAATTCTGGACCTTGTCCCACAATCCGTTTGACCTGAAGACAAGCTGTAGTGGGGCGCCCCTTTATCGTTTTAGTTGCCATTCCGCCCGCTTTTGCTACACTGTGCCTCTTCCGCCATTCAGCTGTTTACCGCCCGCTCTTGCGACTACAGCGTCTCGCTCACCATGTAGTTGAGATGCGCCCGCTCTTGCGGTGCAGCGATAGGCGGCTGCCATAGGACTCTCAAAATGGCGGCCGGCTCTTCGGTTTTGGGCCTGGTCCACTAAAATGGCCCTGGGACACCTTGGAACTCGGACGCTTGTCTGCTAGGGCTTGGGTCCCATTCTCGAAAAGCGTCCCCTCAGCCGTGAAGATTCTACAAAAGTCTTGGGGGCCTCCGACTCCCGCAGGCTTCTGGTGGGGAGCGGCTGCCATGATTGCTCGTGGAATGGCCACGACGGAGCTACGAGATGGTAGTGGTCTCATGCTGACGCCAGCTTTAGTCTGAAACATCCAGAAACACTGTAGACTACCAATTCGATCAGTTCCGGTAGCGCCCCAACATGACCCGGAAGAGAAGAACTTGCCCTCCCCTCTTTGACTGATGGTTCTTGTTGCCTGTCCCCTCTGTTGTCATTTAACAGAACTATTTGGACTGCTGAAAGGGGTTGTGTTCTGAACGCTGGTTGGTGGAGACATTTAGACTATATTCTTGACCTACGTTGTCGCGTAATGCGTTTTATGACACGCCGCGTTAGCGCACCCGGAAGTGATCCGAGGCGCGGCGCGCAGCGCGTAACGTAAGCATAACAGGTCATGTGACTTGTTAATAAAACTTTTCATTGGTTCATTTTACTTTTGTTAATTTAATGATGAAAAGCTTGGTCATATGACCTAAAAATTACGCTTTTTATTATTTTCGAACAATATTTTTTTTTCAAACATATGTTATAATATTCCAGGCTAATGTACTTTCCCGGAAAATTTACAACTGTCTTGCAAGTAAAATATATTCCTTTTTCGAGAAAAAGGGCGTTTCTTCCTTCCATGACGGAGCCGTTGAGTAAAAGAGATTCGGCCTGCTGTCTTAGTCGCCGATACGCCTGATTATCAGATTCTTATTGATCACTTTATGTTGCAGACATGAAAAACACAACTGCCCTTGACCATTTATCTTTACTGCGTTCCTACATATTATACCTTTTATCCGTCATGTAATTGGACTGCTTTATTTCACTTGCCTTTTACTGATTCGAAAACAGTCACTAAAAGTAAAAACTTTACAAATGAAAATACTACTACCGTGTTTTGTTTTAAAAACCTTTATTGTGAAAATGTCAGTATACAAATACGGGCCTATAACCACGTGGGCCGGCCACGGAGCAAACTGAAATCGTATATGATGAGGAGACATTTACACTGTAGAAGAACGTAACGAGCTGGCCATTAGGTGACAAGAACAAAGGTGTCTAACAGTTGCGGAATCGGTGGACGTACATTTTGTAATTAAAATACGACAGGGCCACTTACAATAACATTTTCTAGATATACATTTGCGGGCAAAGAGTTACGAGTCCCATTTATACCGGCGCCATTTTGGGCGAGGCCGGGCAGGTCCAAGATATAGTCAAAATGTCTCCACCAACCATCGGCCAGACCAGAACCCCTTTCGGCCCTTTATGCTACAAGATGGTGTCTTCCATTCAGAAAATATTGGTGGCAGCATTTTGAAAGGAAACAGAAACAGCCGTTCTCCTAGTGAGTTTCACATTGTTACATTTAGGAAGAATGTTGAAGAGTAGTATGTGGAAAATCTGAAGCCATTTTTCTACAAACTCTCAATCAGACTTGGATGGAAAAAAAAAACCTGAAGAATGTACAAACTGAAAACCAATTTTTGTCTGTATAGCACCAACAGTAACGCTTGAGTCAGCTTTGTGTCAAGCCGCCATTTTCATTCAATCAATAGCGTCCCCCTGCACACATTCAGGGACCTGGTCGTGTCTTCAGATGAAACGCATTGTAGGAAAAGAAGCAGAAAGGAAAAGGAAAAAAGTTCCGCCGGACCTAGTGAAGCTGCAGCAGGTGCAAATAAGCTTCAGACAGTCTTACAAGCACTGCTCAGAACTCTCAACTGAGGCACTCAACATCCAGGACTTGCCATTCGGATCTTGGCGCCTTGTATTTTTGTTTTGTTTTTGATGGAGGGGAAACAACAAAAACAGGCATTGAAAAAGGCTCAACAGTGCAGGGCGCCTTGTGCTGGTTCCGACCTATTCACACATCGGTCCACTACTGACATCACCTCATAAACCAACGGGGCACCCCACGCCGACTTTCGGCGCAGCATTGTAGGATGGCCACACCAGTGCGGCAATTTGCTGGACACCACCTCGGTGCCATCCAGATCTCGGCGCGTTCATTCAATCAATAGCGTCCCCCTGCACACATTCAGGGACCTGGTCGTGTCTTCAGATGAAACGCATTGTAGGAAAAGAAGCAGAAAGGAAAAGGCAAAAAGTTCCGCCGGACCTAGTGAAGCTGCAGCAGGTGCAAATAAGCTTCAGACAGTCTTACAAGCACTGCTCAGAAATCTCAACTGAGGCACTCAACATCCAGGACTTGCCATTCGGATCTTGGTGCCTTGTGCTGGTTCCGACCTATTCACACATCGGTCCACTACTGACATCACCTCATAAGCCAACGGGGCACCCCACGCCGACTTTCGGCGCAGCATTGTAGGATGGCCACACCAGTGCGGCAACTTGCTGGACACAACATCGGGGCCATCCAGATCTCGGCGCGTTCGACTCACTGTACCGCAACAGTGACCGCAACTCAGCTGGACACGCCGTCTTTCGGCGCAGCATTGTAGGATGCCACACCAGTGCGGCAATTTGCTGGACACCACCTCGGTGCCATCCGGATCTCGGCGCGTTCGAGTCACTGTACCGCAACAGTGACCGCAATTCAGCTGGACACGCCGTCTTTCGGCGCAGCATTGTAGGATGGCCACACCAGTGCGGCAATTTGCTGGACACCACCTCGGTGCCATCCGGATCTCGGCGCGTTCGAGTCACTGTACCGCAACAGTGACCGCAATTCAGCTGGACACGCCGTCTTTCGGCGCAGCATTGTAGGATGGCCACACCAGTGCGGCAATTAGCTGGACACCACCTCGGTACCATCCGGATCTCGGCCCGTTGTGCTGCCTTCGGCCTATTCGCACATCGGTCCGCTACTGACGCCGCCTCACGTGCCAACGGATTTTCTACGCTTTTTGTAGCCCTATGCCGCATAACAGGTCATGTGACTTGTTTATAAAACTTTTCATTGGTTCATTTTACTTTTGGTTTCCTAAAGATGGAAGGCTTGGTCATATGACCTAAAAATAACACTTTTCATTGGTTTAGAACATTTTTTTTCCCAAACGATGAAAGCCCCACCTTGTTTCTGGATCATTCAGACTGAAGCTGGCGTCAGCATGAGAGCACCACCATCTCGTGGCTCCGTCGTGGTCATTCCGCGAGCAATCATGGCAGCCGCTCCCCACCGGAAGCCTGCGGGAGTCGGGGGCCCCCAAGACTATTATACAATCTTCACGGCTGAGGGGACGCTTTTCGAGAATGGAACCCAAGCCCTAGCAGGCAAGCGTCCGAGTTCCAAAGTGTCCCAGGACCATTTCAGTGGACCAGGCCTAAAACCGAGGAGCTGTCCGCCATTTTAAGAGCCATGTGGCAGCCGCCTATCGCTGCACTGCAAGAGTGGGAGCAACTCAACAACATGGTGAGCGAGACGCTGTGGCCGCAAGAGCGAGCGCAACTCAGCTAGATGGCCGCCACCTGGGGAGGCCCGTTCACGCCGGCTCCCCCACGCCCCCCCCCCCCCGGGCCGCCGCACGCCAATTTTCGGAGCAGCATTGTAGGATACCAAAACCAGTGCGGCAGTTTACTGGACATCACCTGGGTGCCTGTCGTACATGTTGTGTCAGCCATGTGACACTGGACACAGACCGCTACTGACGAGGCCTCCCCCCGCACCACCCGGGACGCCCCACACTGTTTTTCTGTGCTGCATTGTAGGATCCCTAAACCAGTGCGGCACCCAGGCGACATCACCTGGGTGCCGTCCAGAACTCTGCACGTTGTGCTGCCTTGGGACTATTCGCACAACAGACCGCTACTGACGAGGCCTCCCCCCGCCCCACCCGGGACGCCCCACGCCAATTTTCGGAGCAGCATTGTAGGATCCCTAAACCAGTGCGGCACCCAGGCGACATCACCTGGGTGCCGTCCAGAACTCTGCACGTTGTGCTGCCTTGGGACTATTCGCACAAAAGACAGCTTCTAACCATTGTTGCTTTTTGTATTGAGAAATGTTTAAATGTTTTTAGTTTTTGTTCCGTTCGTTAAAGTTAGTAGTTAATAAAGTTTTATAACCTTATTTTGTTGGAGTGTTATCTATTTTTTTAAAAACGGGTGAATGGGGCCTTGAATCGGGTTATTGTCATGTGTGGGCTTTGGAAGTGTGCTGCTGCAGGATCGGACATTTCAAACTCAAATGCACGTTCTTTTTCTTACCTTTCCGAAGCATGGAGCGCAATAGCAGGCAGAGAAAGGGTGATGCACGTGTTGAACACTACCTGACCTGGCAAGTTGCTGGCAGTGCCCCCCCGCCCGCTCCTGAAAGAGGGCACACACACACCGCCGCCCCGAGTACTTCACAAATCTTTAAAAGACCATGCGCTTGTTCATGAGGCTTAAATGGTTTATCACCTCTTCTAGAACCCCTGCATCGACCCTCTGACGCTTCATGGAAAAATTACCATGTAACACAATACCAAGCCCTGTCAGCTGAAACCCCCAAGGAATCGTGGGGCATATTATCAAGGGGGTTTATCTCCGCTTTTTTGGCTTTAAAAACCATGAAAGCGGAGATAAAATTATTTCCCTATTATCAAGCTGTCGCTAACACCAGTTAGTGACAGCTAAAAGGAGATAGCGACCATCTTGGGCCCCGCTTTGCATGTCAGTGATACTTATCACTAATGACATGCAAAGTGGCGTGCCAAGATGTTAGCGACTGGAAACAGTCCCTAACATCGCTACCTTCTATTACCAACTTTTGGAGATATTCGCGCTAAGCGCGAATATCTCCAAAATCTAACACCTGCCCTGAGCAGTTCTTAGCCATGTTATCCAATGGGAGGTGGATAACATGGCTAAGAGCATTAGGTCGATAATACATGAATATCGCTGACTTTTCTGCGATAATAGCAAGGTTTATCTGCGATAAAAATCGCCGATGTGCGGCGATAATTTTTGTCTCTAAACAAGTTAGAGACAAAAATTATCGCTAGTTGTTCGTAATATGCCCCCGGGTTTTTGCTTGCAGAAATCGGGAGGCGGGAGACTAGCACTGAAATCAGTACTCACACGCCTGAATCAGGAGGATTGGCATGTCTGAATTCTCTACAGCTGGGGCCATAAACTACATCCGCAGGGTTAGGTGATAGCCTGGGACCAGCCTGGCATCTAAAATGGCTGCCGTGCACGACAAAATTGTGGCATTCGAAAAAAGGCAAGATGGCGCAGCCGCTGGAAGAGATGTATCAACATATATCAGCCTCCTCAGCCACCCTCAGGAAACATAGGGGATTAGGATACGTCTCCCGCACCCCCTTATACCTAGTACTTTAATTAACGAAGCACAAAATGGCGAATTCCCGTTTCGCTACCAGTTTGCGGCCCAGTTCGCGGCCCGTGAAGCGCTTCTACCGTGAAAAATCATTTTTTTTTATTTTCCCCACGGGACCCTTTAATAACCCCAACAACATTCCTAGGGGGTCAAGAGGGGGATACCTTGCCCCCTTTCATTAAATTCCCCCTTAGTTTTTCACCTTTTCTTCTCTCTCGATCCTACCGAGAGACAAGATGGCGGCCGCTCCGGACTGTCACGCAGCAAAAAAAAAAAAAAAGCTCACGCACAGCCGCTGGAAGAGATGTATCAACATATATCAGCCTCCTCACCCACCCTCAGGAAACATAGGGGATTAGGATACGTCTCCCGCACCTACTTATAACTAGTAATTTAATTTACGAAGCACAAAATGGCGAATTCCCGTTTCGCTACCAGTTCGCGGCCGCGCTTCTACCGTGAAAAATCATTTTTTTTTTATTTTCCCCACGGGACCCTTTAATAACCTTAACAACATTCCTAGGGGGTCAAGAGGGGGATACCTTGCCCCCTTTCATTAAATTCCCCCTTCGTTTTCCACCTCTTCTTCTCTCTCGATCCTACCGAGAGACAAGATGGCGTCCGCTCCGGACTGTTTAGAATGTTGACAGACACCGGAGAGCCAATCAGCTTTCTGCGCGCAAAGTTCCGATAAGCGAAAAGTAAGCGGACCGGATCGCTGCCCAGAGCGCTGTTACAGATATATATCTTGGTTTGAACGTTAATTTCTCAAAAACTACTGGAGCACATATATTGAGACCTAGCAAAGGCACATCGGGCTAACAGTCCCTACAATTTTGCCAAGTTTCGTGCAAATCCATTCAGCCGTTCGAGCTAAAAGTGAGTCCAACCGCCCTATGGAAAACTCAATGCAAAAAACGCGTTTTGGGACCCCCCTTTTTTCTCAGCCCCCCCTTGACGAAACCCCACCAAATTTTCAGGGGCTGCTCAGAAACAAAATGTGCCATTTTCCTGAAAATTTCA
The DNA here is from genome assembly GCF_964263255.1 of Lissotriton vulgaris. Classification (NCBI taxonomy): domain Eukaryota; kingdom Metazoa; phylum Chordata; class Amphibia; order Caudata; family Salamandridae; genus Lissotriton; species Lissotriton vulgaris. Next base: position 1,542,355,128 of record NC_141695.1, on the reverse strand, counting down.
GCCGATTCCGTCCACAAACGCCAAAGTTATTAGACATAGAATTTTCAAAAGTCCCATAGAGAAAAAATTCTAACTATATATACCTACTGGCGATAGCCAGTAGGTAATATATATATATATATATATATATATATATATATATATATATATATATATATATATATATATATATATATATATATATATATATATATATATATATATACATATATATATATTCCAAACTCAACCTCAACACGAAGTATGGAGAGGCGACGACATCAAATGTGGTGAAAACTTCTTTATTTTCTATGTTCGCCGCTTTTCAACGCGTTTCGCCTGACCCAGCGGGCTTGGTCACAAATATGTTGTGTTCATTCTTTTTTTGCCAATAAATCTTCAACAGATTTAAAGTAACGTGCGTGCTGGTCGAATCTACTTTATGGGGAGCTGAAATATATTAATATATGTGTGTTTAACTTTTAAAAAATAAATGTATTTGTTATATTTGATTAAATATATATTACATCTTTTTTATTTGTACTAAATAATGTTACTATTTAATGTGTTTAATATTTACATATATATATATATATATATATATGTATATATATATATATTTTTTTTTTTTTCCAATGTTACTTGCTCCAACCACCAACTCCAGCAGGGTTAGTAAAGAAAGCAAGGCAGACCCAACTTGGTGCAGTTTCGGTTTATTTTCTATTCAACACCACCAGTCCTCACGACGCGTTTCGGCAGATCCCTGCCTTGATCACATGACAACACGTTAGTGAAGCACAATTCCTTTTAAAGTGCAAGTGCCAAATAATCAACATAGAAGAGTTATTCACACATTTTAGGAGTCTGTTTTTTCTTGTCTACCAGCTCCTTTCATTTCAAAATTATTTCCATGTTTTGTTTTTGAAAAATACACGTAAAATACATTGTGCAATCTAAATGAAACATTACCGAAAATACATAAGGGGGGGAATTGTTAATAATTGTGTAAAACAATAAATACATTTCATGGCTTAAAAATCGACTGATATTTCAAAAACAGTTGGAAAAAATACATGTAAAATACATTTTTCTATTTTTGCAATGCTTTGTTTAAATACACAAAATCGAAATTCAACTTTTAAGTGCGTAGATATTTTATATATATGTATACGCCCCTATCCCCCTATTTTCCATTCTCATTTATAGATTGCAACTGTTGTATAATGATCACATTTACATGTCTTTAATTCTCTTCTAAGCCTTGTTACGTTGTGCTTCTCCCCAGGAACAACCCATGAATCACCCTCTTGGTGTATTTAAACTTAAAGTGCTTACAAGTGCTAAAATAATACAATAATAAAGTGCAAGTGTGGCTAGGTCCTATTTCACTTTCGCCATTGTGCAGTTTCATATTTTTTCCTTTTTTTTATGAAATTGGGTATCTGTCGGCAGTTTTCACACCAATAGGAACACAGGGAAAATGGACAAAGTTTTCACTTAATTTAAGTTCTAAAACATGATTCCCACAATTAGTTAAAAAAACATTTGTTAAAAAATGGTTAAAAATCTAATTTCATGTCTGAACAGTAAAAAATCCGGTCCATTTAAAATTGTAAAACTTTATATCAGATCATATAAATAGGACAAAATTCAACAATTAATGTTCCCAACCTGTTAAAATTATATTAAACAATTTCATAGATTTTCATAATTTGCAGATATGCCTTATATAACAAGTTTTGTATGTTTCACGTTCATTTATTCTTATATACGGACAGTTTTTTATGTGTGTCGGCTGATACACAGATTACGTAGTATATTGACTGAGGCAGATTTTCATTTGTTATTTTCTCTCCCCCTCATTTAATCATATTCTGCCCGCTAATCTAGATATGTGTATAGATCTTCCCCCATATTCAGCCCATTGGGTTGCTTACTGTCCAATAGCAGTATATAATGGGTCTCCAAGCGACGCAGTTCCCCTTCCCTGTCACCTCCCCTTCTTTGAATGGGGACACTATCTATCAGATAGTACTTTAGATCTTTGGTTTTTCCACCATGGTGTTCCTTAAAGTGGCAGGCTACCAGGTAACTGGGGTCGCTATTGGTTATTGCCCAAATATGTTGCAATATTCTTTGATATCCCGGCAACTTTGTACTTCCCACATATCTAAGATTGCAGTTACACTCTAAAATATATACTACGTATTCACTTCTACATGTTAGATGCTGTTTGATCATCTGGGGTTTTGGGCTGAAGGCTGTCATGTATGTAGTTCTGTTTGTTCCAAATGGACAAGCTTTGCAGCTAATACATTTGTAGAACCCCTTCCTTGCACTAAGCCAGTCTGTAGTATTTTTGCATTCAGGGCTACTAGTGACTAGAATATCCGCCATAGATGTTGACTTTCTAAATGTTATGGCTGGATAATCAGATAAGGAATTGCCAATGACGTGGTCATCTTTTACAATGTGCCAATTGTTCTTAATTATTCGGCGCAAAGATTTGTGCTGGCGATTGCATGTTAATATGAGCCTAGGGTTCCCATCTACTGCTGATGTCTCGGGTTCCTGGGTTTTTGGCACTGTGTTGGTTTGTACCAATAAATCCTCCCTAGCTCTGGCCCTGGATTTCTGAATCGCGCTTTTGATTGTTTTGGCACTGTAACCTCGTTCAATGAATCTCAATTTACTTGCCTGCTGGTTCTTAACCAGTTCTGCCTCACTACTGCATATCCTGCGCAATCTAAGCATTTCCCCGTAGGGGATACTTTGAATAAGATGTGCTGGATAAGCGCTTGTTGCATGCAGTAATGTGTTCCCAGAGGTTTCCTTCGTATATAGCGTGGTGTGAATAGTAAGGTTCTCTATTTTAATGAGGACATCTAGGAAAGGGATTTGCTCCCTGCTGATGTTCGAAGTAAAATTGAGATTTATGTCATTATCATTTAGCTTGGCAATGAATTCCTCTGCTTCGCCCTCAGTCCCATTCCATATGATCATCAGATCATCTATATATCGTAGCCACAATATAAGCTTGTCCTTATAGGTGTCGCCATGCTGTCTCCGGAGGACCAGCTCCTCCCACCAGCCCATAAAAAGACAGGCATAGCTGGGGGAGAAGCTGGCCCGCATCGCAACACCCTGTACTTGTCGAAACATTTGCTTTCTGAAGAGGAAGAAATTATGCTCCAGGCAGAAAACCAACATATCCATAAGCATTTTGTTATGCATAGTATATTCTATGGGTCTCCTTGACAAAAAATAGTCTACTGCTTTGATGCCATCAATGTTTCTTATGCATGTATACAATGAAGTTACATCTAGAGTAATCAACTTGTACCCCTCCTGCCATTCAACTTTACCAATTTTACCCAAAAAGTCTCCAGTGTCTTTCACATAAGACTCAAGACCTTGTACATGTTCTTGGAGAAAGAAATCTATGTACCTTGACAAGTTTTCAAGTGGTCCATCACAGGCCGCGATGATCGGACGACCTGGTGGTTGTTCTTTATTCTTGTGAATTTTGGGTATGAAGTAAATTACAGGTTTTTTTTTAAAGTCCTTCTTTAAAATTTTGAATTCCTCCAGGCTTAGGAGTCCTTTGCTTTTCCAGGCTAGTAGTTTACTCCAGAGTTCATCCTGCATTTGCTTGTATTTGAGGGGCGTACTATGGTGATAGAATTGTATGTCGTTCAATTGTCTTTCTGCCTCGGTTAGGTAGTCTTTAAGGGGCCACAAAACAATGTTTCCCCCCTTGTCCGAGTTCCTTATTACAATGTTATTTTGCTTTTTTAATTTTTCCATTAGTGCCCCATAGTTCCTTTCTTGGATAGTGAGTTTCCTTTTTGAATTTGTTATTTTGATATTAATTTTTTTATTTGTGAAACTACAACATCACTAAATACATCGATGGCATCTTTTGTCATTATTGGCACAAACTTTGATTTTTTCTTAAATGGAGTGTCAGGTTTTTTATTTCCTATATTGTCAATTTCCTGGGTATTCAAAAACGGAAAATCCCGCTGGCTCCCTTGGGAGGCAGTAATGGTATGCGTACTTGTCGTTACATTAACAATAGATTGAACATCCCTTAGTAGGTCGTAGTCTCCTGCCGATAGGTTAGGCATAGCTGTTGCATTTGCTGGTAATATGTTGGATTTGGCTTTGGTGTTTGCCTGTTTATGGCATTTACACAGTTTCAGTTTCCTTATGTACTGATACACGTCAGCCCTGGTTTTAGTATAATGGAAATTTGATTCCGGACAATATGATAGGCCAAGAGATAGGAGCTGTCTTTCTGCTGCCGTTAAGTCAATTTTAGCCAGGTTTATGATGGTATTGGCATTGCTTTGGGTGTTCGTTGTTTCACTTACTTGGCTTTCTTGTTTGTCCACGACCCCCTGCCCCTGCCTCCTCTTTTTGTCGCGTTGTTTGTTTGCGGTCCTCCTCGCCCTCCTCCTATTTGTGCGCCGTTTTTTGCCGACTGCACAGTGCTTGAATGAAGAGTTTCCCACCCGCTTTGCCTCACATATTCCAATTCCTCAGCCATAGTTAATTTAGCTACATTATCCATACCCTGACCGCCCTTAGAGTCCGAGCTATTTTCTGTTATCCCACTGCCTTCCCACACAGATGAGATCTCCGGCTCTGATTCTTCTGTTGGCGCAGCTTTTCCAAATGCGGCAGAGGGCTCCGTGAATGTTCCCTTCCCGGTTCAGTTACAGCCGGCACCCTCCCAGAAAGCACTATCTCCGGAAGTTAGGTACCTTAAACTTTCCTTTTTCACGGAGCAAAATCTTACGAAGAAGGGGTCTCGCTTTACTGGGGAAAGTTGACCAGTATAATTTTCCAATGTTACTCGCTCCAACCACCAACTCCAGCAGGGTTAGTAAAGAAAGCAAGGCAGACCCAACTTGGTGCAGTTTCGGTTTATTTTCTATTCAAGACCACCAGTCCTCACGACGCGTTTCGGCAGATCCCTGCCTTGATCACATGACAACACGTTAGTGAAGCACAATTCCTTTTAAAGTGCAAGTGCCCAATAATCAACATAGAAGAGTTATTCACACATTTTAGGAGTCTGTTTTTTCTTGTCTACCAGCTCCTTTCATTTCAAAATTATTTCCATGTTTTGTTTTTCAAAAATACACGTAAAATACATTGTGCAATCTAAATGAAACATTACCGAAAATACATAAGGGGGGAATTGTTAATAATTGTGTAAAACAATAAATACATTTCACGACTTAAAAATCGACTGATATTTCAAAAACAGTTAGACAGCCAATCAGATCAGATGTGTGGTTAGGCTCCGCCCAGATATATATATTTTTTTGAACCTAAATTACTCAAAATCCACTGGAGCACATATCTTGAGACATAGCAAAGGCACATTGGGCTACCAGTCCCTACAATTTTGCCAAGTTTTGTGGAAATCCATTCAGCCGTTCGGGCTAAAAGTGAGTCCAACCGCCCTATGGAAATTAACATGGGGAAAACATGTTTTGGAACCTCCCCTTTTATCTCGGCCCCCGCTTGACAAATCCCCCCCAAACTCTCCGGGAAGGAGCAGTGCGCAGAGAGGCAAATTTAAGGAAAATTACAGGCAGATTCCTTAACCGGCACCAAAGTTATTCCCAATAGAACGTTGCGGATTTCCTGTAGAAAACAATCCTAACTATAACTACCTACTGGCAACCGCCAGTAGGTAATATATATATATATATATATGGTTAGGACCTAGCTACCATAGGAAATCCGCAAAATTCTATTGGGAATAACTTTGGCGCCGGTTGAGGAATTTGCGTGTAATTTTCCAAAATTTAGGCCAGCTCCGCTCCGCTTCTTCCCTGGAAGTTTCGGGGGGATTCGTCATGCGGGAGCCGAGAAAAAAGGATGGTCCCAAAACGTGTTTTCCCCATGTTAATTTCCATAGGACGAATAGACAAGGCTACAGCCCGAACCCCTGAATGGAATTACACCAAACTTTGCAAATTTGTAGGGACTGGTACGCAGAAGTGCCTTTTCTATAATTGGTGAAAATTGCTTGAGTGGTTTTTATGAAAATTAACTTCAAAAACACATATATATCTGGGCGGAGCCTAACCACACATCTCATCGTGAGATCTGATTAGCTGTCAGCACTTCATCCAAGAAGTGTTGGCAGCCATCTTGGGACCAATATACATGATAGCACCTTATTAAAAAGCATTGTAGTTAATAGTTGCATTATAAATCATTTGTTGATGGTACCATACTCATTTTAGGAATTGTGGTGTGTTCTAAGGTGGAGAAGTGTGGCTCACTGGTTAGAGCAGGCATACCTGGAAGCAGAGGTCAGCCCGGGCCCAGGGTTCAATTCCCGGCTCGGCGGGTCTTGAGTCCTAAAATGTCCATGGACTCAACAATTCTCGCTCCGGTGCCTACTCCATTCATGGGTTCACACTCTGCGACTCTGGGCAATAGCTTGTTTAATCTCCACAACAGCCCCTCGCAGCGGGATGCCTGGCGTTCACCTTGCGGATACCCTGCTGGGGTTATCTCACAGGGGAATACCAGGACGGGTTCCCTAAGCAAGCGCTTAGAAACCAGTGGTGATTTGCGCTATATAAATTCCTGTACATTTACATTTACTAAGGTGATTTTACCATGTGAAAAAGCCTTCTGCTGGGATATCATGAATCATGTTGGAAAGAAAAGTATTATCTCATGCTTTTCCCACAGTGGTTTGGAAGGGGATCTAAAAGCTAAACTGAAAGCATATTTTCTGTAAATTCTCATTATCTTTCTCAGTCATGTGAGAATGAAGTCTGACATTCTCAGTAAAACATGTACATACAACAAGGACAGAGACTGTCAGTTGATTCCTTTGTGTTCTACTGCAGCCTCCTAGAGTGTTCTAAAGAACAGCTAGAGAGCTAACAGTCCTTCTTATTACAAAGGTATGGCACACCTGAAGCCATCTTGATTGGAATAAAGTGGTAACTCTTAAAACATTTAATTTAAAAAGGAACAAAATTAGAGGGTATAATTTGCCATAGAAAGTATAATTAGTGCTGCAGAAAAAAAAAATTGGGGCACATTTTGAGTGACTTCTCAAATCCTCTTCTATTTCATTAAAAGATTCTGACATGCAGTCTCCCAAGATGGGCACCCGAGACAAAAGAGCTCAAATGTAGCCCAAATATCACCCAGATGTAGCCCAAGAATAGCCCAATGACAGAATCTCCCAGAGTGTTCTAAAGACCAACTATAGCGCTAACAGTCTTACTTATGACAAAAGTATGGCACACCAGAAGCCATCTTGATTGGAATGAAGTGGTAAGTCTGAAAACATTTAATTTAAAAAGGAACACAATGAGGGGGTTCATTTTGCCATAGAAAGTGTGATTAGTGCTGCAGAAAGAAAAATTAGGGCACATTTTGAGTGACTTCTCAAATCCTCTTCTATTCCATTAAAAAAATCTGACATGCAGTCTCCCAAGACGGCCACCAGAGACAAAAGAGCCCAAATGTAGCCCAATTATCACCCAGATGTAGCCCAAATGTAGCCCAAGTATCACCCAGATGTAGCCCAAGTATAGCCCAATGAAAGAATGTCCCAGAGTGTTCTAAAGAACAACTATAGCGCTAACAGTCCTACTTATTACAAAAGTATGGCACACCAGAAGCCATCTTGATTGGAATGAAGTGGTAGGTCTGAAAACATTTAATTTAAAAAGGAACAAAATGAGGGGGCTCATTTTGCCGTAGAAAGTATGATTAGTGATTCATAAAGAAAAATTAGAGCACATTTTGAGTGACTTTTCAAATCCTCTTCTATTTCATTAAAAAAATTCTGACATGCAGACTGAAACGTGCACTTTGAACACCAGCAGCAGACTTCCCTGGTGAGCAGTAGCTTTACTACAGTGATCTAATGAGCAACTAGAGTGCTAACATTCAGAATTTATTGCAAATGTGTGACACATCTGAATGCCTTCTTGATAGAACCAAAGTAAACAAGCATTGAAAATGCAATAGATCTCACCCGCGTTTAAGTTAAAGCCATTCTGTTTGTAATGAGGTGGCTTTTTAGCTTTGATTTTATTAGTGTTTTTAAAGGTCTTTATATCTGATGGCGTCCTATCTACTAGACTTTATTGTAAGCCCACAGCAGGGAAATTCACTGTTGCATGCACTAAGTCACCATCCACAGCACTTGATCCAGAGCATCCCTATGGGGAGATGCTAAGGATAAATCGCATCTGCAGCAGTGAAAATGACTGTAAACTAGCCCAGGAAGCTTGCAAAAAGAGATTCCTTCTGAGGGGTTACAAAGCATCGATCATAGATAAGGCTTTTAACAAAACTAGATGCCTTACTAGGGAACAGGCGTTAATCCCAACGGAAGCAAATCCAGACAAGGGTGAACCACAGTCATCTAAGGTTATGGTCATCCTGAATTTTAACAAACAACATGGTGCCATTAGAAAGATCTTTAAGCGACATTGGAATTCACTCCTAAGGAACCTTATAATTAAGGGGGACTTGACACAGCACCATCGGTTGCCTCACTTTAGAAAAGCAAGGTCCATGGGGAATTGTCTTCTGAGAAGCAACCCTGAGATCAAATCGCCCTCTAATTGGCTGTCTAAACAAAAGGGGTTTTTCAAATGCCTGATTTGCAAAGCATGTAAACATGCGAAAAATGTAAAAATGTATAGTACCCCATTTTTACCTCGACCAGTAAAGATGAAAAAAAGAATTACCTGTAAAACAGAATATGTTGTATATGTTTTAGAATGTTCATGTGCACTACGATATGTGGGCAGCACAAAACTGCCTGTGCACAGAAGAGTTCTTCAACATATACGTGTGATTGTCAATAAAGACCAAGCATATACTGTTGCAAGGCACTTCGAGGTAGTCCATAACAGCGATCCGACCCTTCTAAGCTATTTTGCTATAGATTGTATACCATTGTCCTATAGAGGGGGGCAATCGGGAGAGTGCGCTCCGCACACTTGAGACCAGGTACATTTTAGAGCTAAATACTAAATTCCCTTTTGGACTGAACGCAACTGAGGATTTATACACATGTTTATGAATTAACTTTTTCTAAATATGATTGACGATATTAGCTCTTAAGAATTTGTTGACCGCTTAATAATTGTTCTCCATTTATGAACTTTGATGAAACTGTGCACTATGAACTTACAGGATTTTAACTTGATGAATTGTTTTTCTTTTTCACTTGGGTGTCACTTTAATTTACTTTTACTTAAAGTTTACTTTTCTTCAACAAATCCTCCCCTTGCCTTTGGCTTAGGGTGGTTTTTCCAAGTATTTCGGCCATTGCCGTTTCTTTAAGCTAGGCTTGGCCAGTTGTGCTTGGCCACTGGGGCACTATTGTGAAATCATGAAAGGATGTGATATATCCCAAACCTTTGAAAGGCAGCAATTATACAAGAATGCTTGGCAATATTATAATCATTGTACAAACTGAATAACTGGGGAGGTGTTGGGAGGTGTCCTTAACTACAGGCACCTTAACCATTGAGATCTCTCAGACAATCATGTATATAGGTTTGAGGACTTTCATATTGAACTTCGCCTAGTCTTACCGCCTATGTATTCTAAGGCTAGAATCCATGTTTATTTAGCAATTTTATAAATATTTCTATTTTAATATTTATAATTTTAAACAAAGACATGTATTTTGTTTTTATATTCATCTACCGTGACTATTTGCCATATGTACTGCATTCTTAACAAATATTTATTAACGCTGCTATATTTATTTGTATAGACAAAATCAAATGTAATATCATGGTGCATTTATGCCGACATTACATATGTATAGTCTTTTTTCCATTACAATTCTTGGCATGGCACAGCTGATTGCATTTCAAGAAACACAAGCACTTTAAAAGGGCGTTTACCTGTACGTAACGCATCATGTGATCAAGGTCCTGGTGGGACCGAAACGCGTCATGGCGGCTTTGATGCAGGGTGTTTTGGAATAAACGGCACGAAGAACTTTGGGTCCGCGTGTTCATCCTTTTTTCTACTTGCACGAGAAAGGTTTGGGTGAAGTACGAGAATGTATGCATATATGTATATGTATGCATGCATTTATATTTGTATTTATATAGATATGCAGATTATATATGTTTATTTATGTATGTATATATATATATATATATACACATACATATATATAAATGCATATGAATATATATGCATATATATATATATGTGTATATGTGTGCGTGTAGAGAGAGGTAAAGAGGTAGAGGTGTAGAGGTAGAGAGGTAGAGGTAGAGAGGTAGAGACCAGTAGAGAGAGAAGTAGAGAGAGGTAGAGAGGTAGAGAGTAGAGAGTGAGTAATAGAGAGTAGAGAGTGAGTAGTAGAGAGCAGTAGAGAGAGTAGCAGAGAGTGAGTAGTAGAGTGTAGTAGAGTGAATAGTAGAGTGAGTAGTAGAGAGTAGTAGAGAGTGAGTAGTAGAGAGTGGGTAGTAGAGAGTAGTAGAGAGTAAGTAGTAGAGTGAGTAGTAGAGAGCAGTAGAGAGTGAGTAGTAGAGAGTAGTAAAGAGTGAGTAGTAGAGAGTAGTAGAGAGTGAGTAGTAGAGAGTTCCAAAGTATAGGACATGATAATCCAAATCCAAATGTTTCTCAAGAAAAGTCATTTTCAATCGTTCGGAATATCGGCGTTTGGGCAGATATGACCCAGGGACCCCCAGTATGCAAGGGGAATTAGTCCCCCCCTGCAAACGCACCAGTGGGCTGCGTTGCAGAGAGGTGTAAAAAGGGGCATAGCCTCATTACACCTCTGTGCAATGCAGCCCCCTGGCGCATACCGGAGGTTCTAGTTGGGCTAGTTGGCCCCCAGGGGCCCCCAGTATGCAAGGGAATTAGTTCCCCTTTTTCAAACATGCACTGGGGCTGCGTTGCAGAGAGGTGTAAACAGGGGCGTGGCTTCATTACACCTCTCTGCAATGCAGTCCCCTGGCGCATACTGGAGATTCCTGGTGGGCTTTCAGGTCTTAGAGTTAGGAATTAGCATTAAAAAAACTTTGAAATTCACTGAAAAAAACATACGTTTCAGGCCTTATATAGTTAGGAATTAGCATTTAAAAACCTTGCAATTTCACTGAAAAAACCATAGGTTTCAGGCCTTATATAGTTGGGAACTAGCATTTAAAAAACCTTTGGAATTCACTGAAAAAAACATAGGTTTCAGGCCCTATATAGTTAGGAATTAGCATTTGAAAAACCTTTAAAATTCACTCAAAAAACTATAAGTTTTAGGGGTGTTATAGTTAACTGGACATTTCACTCATACAAAACCATTGAAATTGCTCCTATATAGTTAGTTGTACTAACTATATTTCGCACACCCGCAATCCATTGCTGATGATGTCACATATTACATCATTCATGACATGGTCAGTGACATCACTGATGACATCTCAAATGACATCACTGATGACATCACAGATGACATCATCCATGTGACAATCACATACACCTTTTCATACACTAGTAAAATCTTTCATCACTCTTGGTAAAATACAGAGTATCATATTTGAATCCATTGTTACAGCAATACAAGTATCTAAAAACCCAGTCAGTGATTCATAGATGTATACACACATCTAATCACTTACCTGTAGATTCACTCATACATGCTGTCAATGAACAATAGAACACTATCAAGAATACTTATACACCTAAATCGACATTACACACCAGCACACACCCTATTCATATATGAAGTCATCCTACTCACGTATGCAAACAATGGATCATACTTACATATTTACTTAGCTATACACTTATAAAAACACAACTTCATTTATTCATTTAGATAGCAAGTCATACTTAGTGATTTATAAAATCATTATTACAAGTATAAAGTTATCCATACAGTCACTCACACAATCATTGAGTCTTATGTATACTTATTTATATACAACAACAGACACATACACTGCCTTTTATTTTTCTAGTTTGTTGGACATGTACCATTGAGAAATATATTTACTCATCACCACACCCATAAAGATATTCACTCACCCAAACAACTGTTAGAACATGTAGTTTTAACTTCATATATCTAGTGAATCAACTATTCACACATCTTTGGGCAGTCACACCCCCCCACCAAACCACACACACATTCACTCTCCCATACAAATACTCAGTTAACTAATCAATAACTAATATAGACTTTCACATAGCTAGTAACCAACTAGAGAACCAGTTTACACAACAACTGACAAAGTGTTACAGATATTCAAACAGTTTAGTCACTATCCACTATATTTAGTGAGACACTATAAATTAGATGATGCCATCAGTGATGTCACTGACCATGTCATGAATGATGTAATATGTGACATCATCAGCAGTGGATTGCGGGTTAGTACAACTAACTATATAGGAGCAATTTCAATGTTTTTGTAGGAGTGAAATGTCAAGTTAACTATAACACCCCTAAAACTAATAGATTTTTGAGTGAATTTTAAAGGTTTTTTTAAATGCTAATTCCTAACTATATAGGGCATGAAACCTATGATTTTTTCAGTGAATATATATATATATATATATATATATATATATATATATATATATATATATATATATATATATATATATATATATATATATATATATATATATATATATATATATATTCACTGAAAAAACCATAGGTTATAGTCGATATATAGTTAGGAATTTGCATTTACAAAACCTTGAAAATTCAATGAAAAAACCATTGGTTTTAGGCCATATATAGTTAGGGATTTGCATTTACAAAACCTTATTTTACTCGCATAAAACCATTGAAATTCCATATATAGTTAGATGCGCTAACTATATATCGCGCACCCGCAATCCACTGCTGATGATGTCACATATTACATCATTCATGACATGGTCAGTGACAGCAAATATGAAAAGCTTTAAAATGTCAAGTACGTGATAGATAAAAACTTTTTTGTGTTTATGCACGCTGATGTGCTTTGAACGCTGCCCCCTCCCCTCTTTTCTCTTAGTAGTACTCTCTCTTTGCAGATACTGAAGAGTAGTTAACGCAGGCCTTTACCCCCGTTGTAATCCGTCCTGCCTGCTTGTCTCTCCATTTGATTGATTATTATCCAAGCATTTACTGTTTTACAATTGATTCTCTTTGGTTCATTCTCTATTTACAAACAAGCACAAAGTCGCAATACTCTGTTTAGTCTTTGCAGATCGGGAAAAATCGTGTAAAAAAATAAAAGTAATCAAGCAAAATCAGTACGCCACTAATTGGATCTTTTTTTGACCTCGCTAAAATAGAAATATTATAAACAACCCTTCATGAGAAATACGAAAATAGTGAGATGAACTGAGCTCCACACCATGAGGGCTGCAAGACAGCTCGGCTCCATCACCCATCCCGCCCAAAATAACGACAAACCCTATGCAAATATTAAAAATATAGACAACACACCAGCAAAGAAACAGGGTAAAACATTTTATTAAATAACTATTTACATAACGTTGGTTTATAAGATGATGTCAGTAGTGGACCGATGTGTGAATAGGTCGAAAGCAGCACAAGGCGCCAAGATCCGGATGGCAAGTCCTGGATGTTGGGTGCCATAGTTCAGAGTTCTGAGTTTGAGCCTTTTTCAATGCCTGTGCTTTGTTGTTTCCCCTCCATTAAAAACAAAAAAAATATATAAAACTGTGCAAAAATACCAAAAAAACAAAAAATGTTTACAAAAGCAGTGCTTGTAAGACTGTCTGAAGCTTATTTCCACCTACTGCAGCTTCACTATTCTCAAAGTAAGTGAGGATCGTTTGTGGACCTGACTGCATTTGAAAACAATGTTATATGGTACCTCCCTAAACCGCTTGACGGAGGCCCCCGAGGGACGGTGTGATGGCACGGACTCGGAGAAGACGCTTGGCTCCGACCCCCTCCCCAAGTCTTATAGCACTGGTGTAGCCTGAGATCGCCCCCGACATAGGCGGCCGGCTCCCGGGGTCCGGCGGAACTTTTTGCCTTTTGATGACTCTTCTATTCTGGACTTTGTCCCACAATCCGTTTCACCTGAAGACACGCTGTAGTGGGGCGCCCCTTTACCGTTTTAGTTGCCATTCCGCCCGCTTTTGCTACACTGTGCATCTTCCGCCATTCAGCTGTTTACTGCCCGCTCTTGCTACTACAGCGTCTCGCTCATCATGTAGTTAAGTTGCTCCCGCTCTTGCGGTGCAGCGATAGGCGGCTGCCACAGTACTCTCAAAATGGCGGCCGGCTCTTCGGTTTTGGGCCTGGACCACTAAAATGGCCCTGGGACACCTTGGAACTCGGACGCTTCCCTGATAGGGCTTGGGTCCCATTCTCGAAAGCGTCCCCTCAGCCGTGAAGATTCTACAAAAGTCTTGGGGGCCCCCGACTCCCGCAGGCTTCTGGTGGGGAGCGGCTGCCATGTCTGCTCGTGGAATGGCCACGACGGAGCTACGAGATGGTAGTGCTCTCATGCTGACGCCAGCTTTAGTCTGAAACATCCAGAAACACTGTAGACTACCAATTCGATCAGTTCCGGTAGCGCCCCAACATGACCCGGAAGAGAAGAACTTGCCCTCCCCTCTTTGACTGATGGTTCTTGTTGCCTGTCCCCTCTGTTGTCATTTAACAGAACTTTTTGGACTGCTGAAAGGGGTTGTGTTCCGAACGCTGGTTGGTGGAGACATTTTGACTATATTCTTGACGTACGTTGTCGCGTAATGCGTTATATGACACGCCGCGTTAGCGCACCCGGAAGTGATACGGGGCGCGGCGCGCAACGTAAGCATAACAGGTCATGTGACTTGTTAATAAAACTTTTCATTGGTTCATTTTACTTCTGTTATTTTAATGATGAAAAGCTTGGTCATATGACCTAAAAATTACGCTTTTTATTGTTTTCGAACATTATTTTTTTTAAACATATAGGTTATAATATTCCAGGCTAATGTACTTTCCCGGAAAATTTACAACTATCCTGCAAGTAAAATATATTCCTTTTTCGAGAAAAAGGGCGTTTCTTCGTCCCATGACGGAGCCGTTGAGCAAAAGAGGCTCGGCCTGCTGTCTTAGTCGCTGAAACGCCTGAATATCAGATTCTTATCGATCACTTTATGTTGCAGGAGTGAAAAACACAACTGCCCTTGACCATTTATCTTTACTGCGTTCCTACATATTATACCTTTTATCCGTCATGTAATTGGACTACTTTATTTCACTTGCCTTTTACTGATTCGAAAACAGTGACTAAAAGTAAAAACTTTACCAATGTAAATACTACTACCATGTTTTGTTTTAAAAACCTTTATTGTGAAAATGTCAGTATACAAATACGGGCCTATAACCACGTGGGCCGGCCACGGAGCAAACTGGAATCGTATATGATGAGGAGACATTTACATTGTAGAGGAACGTAACGAGCGGGCCATTAGGTTGCAAGAATTAAGGTGTCTAACAGTTGCGGAATCGGTGGACGTACATTTTGTAATTAAAATACGACAGGGCCACTTACAAAAAAGTTATCTAGATATACATTTGCGTGCAAGTACCATGGGGGACGTTAATTCGAACTTTCAATAGTACAGTAATCAATAACACATCAGAACTTAATATCAATAGGGATGTCGAAATATTCAATCAATTCTCGTCCCCGCCCGCCATGAGCATCAAAACTGCATTCATATCTCATGATATCAAGGTTGTTCAACTAGTACACAACAATGAGTTACGAGTCCCATTTATACCGGCGCCATTTTGGGCGAGTCCGGGCAGGTCCAAGATATAGTCAAAATGTCTCCACCAACCATCGGCCAGACCAGAACCCCTTTCAGCCCTTTATGCTACAAGATGGTGTCTTCCATTCAGAAAATATTGTTGGCAGCATTTTGAAAGGAAACAGAAACAGCCGTTCTCCTAGTGAGTTTCACATTGTTACATTTAGGAAGAATGTTGAAGAGTAGTATGTGGAAAATCTGAAGCCATTTTTCTACAAACTCTCAATCAGACTTGGATGGAAAAAAAATCCTGAAGAATGTACAAACTGAAAACCAATTTTTGTCTGTATAGCATCAACAGCAACGCTTGAGTCAGCTTTGTGTCAAGCCGCCATTTTCATTCAATCAATAGCGTCCCCCTGCACACATTCAGGGACCTGGTCGTGTCTTCAGATGAAACGGATTGTAGGAAAAGAAGCAGAAAGGAAAAGGAAAAAAGTTCCGCCGGACCTCCGGAGCCGGCCGCCTATGTTATGTGCGACCTTTGGCCACACCAGGGCAATAGTGAAGCTGCAGCAGGTGCAAATAAGCTTCAGACAGTCTTACAAGCACTGCTCAGAACTCTCAACTATGGCACTCAACATCCAGGACTAAGCCAACGGGGCACCCCACGCCGACTTTCGGCGCAGCATTGTAGGATGGCCACACCAGTGCGGCAACTTGCTGGACACAACCTCGGTGCCATCCGGATCTCGGCGCGTTCGACTCACTGTACCGCAAGAGTGACCGGAACTCAGCTGGACACGCCGTCTTTCGGCGCAGCATTGTAGGATGGCCACACCAGTGCGGCAACTTGCTGGACACCACCTCGGTGCCATCCGGATCTCGGCGCGTTCGAGTCACTGTACCGCAAGAGTGACCGCAACTCAGCTGGACACGCCGTCTTTCGGCGCAGCATTGTAGGATGGCCACACCAGTGTGGCAATTTGCTGGACACCACCTCGGTGCCATCCGGATCTCGACGCGTTGTGCTGCCTTCGGCCTATTCGCACATCGGTCCGCTACTGACGCCGCCTCACGTACCAACGGATTTTCTACGCTTTTTGTAGCCCTATGCCGCATAACAGGTCATGTGACTTGTTTATAAAACTTTTCATTGGTTCATTTTACTTTTGGTTTCCTAAAGATGGAAGGCTTGGTCATATGACCTAAAAATAACACTTTTCATTGGTTTAGAATTTTTTTTTTCCCAAACGATGAAAGCCCCACCTTGTTTCTGGATCATTCAGACTGAAGCTGGCGTCAGCATGAGAGCACCACCATCTCGTGGCTCCGTCGTGGTCATTCCGCGAGCAATCATGGCAGCCGCTCCCCACCGGAAGCCTGCGGGAGTCGGGGGCCCCCAAGACTTTTGTAGAATCTTCACGGCTGAGGGGACGCTTTTCGAGAATGGAGCCCAAGCCCTAGCAGGCAAGCGTCCGAGTTCCAAGGTGTCCCAGGGCCATTTCAGTGGACCAGGCCCAAAACCGAAGAGCCGTCCGCCATTTTAAGAGTCATGTGGCAGCCGCCTATCGCTGCACTGCAAGAGTGGGAGCAACTCAACAACATGGTGAGCGAGACGCTGTAGCCGCAAGAGCGGGCGCAACTCAGCTGGATGGCCGCCACCTGGGGAGGCCCGTTCACGCCACCTCCCCCACGCCCCCCCCCCCCGGGCCGCCCCACGTCAATTTTCAGAGCAGCATTGTAGGATACCAAAACCAGTGCGGCAGTTTACTGGACATCACCTGGGTGCCATCAACATCTCAGCGCGTTCTGCTGCCTTGGGACTATTCGCACAACAGACCGCTACTGACGAGGCCTCCCCCCGCACCACCCGGGACGCCCCACGCCAATTTTCGGAGCAGCATTGTAGGATCCCAAAACCAGTGCGGCACCCAGGCGACATCCCCTGGGTGCCGTCCAGAACTCAGCACGTTGTGCTGCCTTGGGACTATTCGCACAAAAAACAGCTTCTGACCATTGTTGCTTTTTTGGGTGAAAAATGTTTAAATGTTTTTACAGTTTTTGTTCCGTTCATTATATTTAAAAGGTAATAAAGTTTTATAATCTTACTTTGTTGGAGTGTTATATATTTTTTTTAAAAACGGGTGAATGGGGCCTTGAATCGGGTTATTGTCATGTGTGGGCTTTGGAAGTGTGCTGCTGCAGGATCGGACATTTCAAACTCAAATGCACGTTCTTTTTCTTACCTTTCCGAAGCATGGAGCGCAATAGCAGGCAGAGAAAGGGTGATGCACGTGTTGAACACTACCTGACCTGGCAAGTTGCTGGCAGTGCCCCCCCGCCCGCTCCTGAAAGAGAGCACACACACACCGCCGCCCCGAGTACTTCACAAATCTTTAAAAGACCATGCGCTTGTTCATGAGGCTTAAATGGTTTATCACCTCTTCTAGAACCCCTGCATCGAACCTCTGACGTTTCCTGGAAAAATTACCACGTAACACAATACCAAGCCCTGTCAGCTGAAACCCCCGAGGAATCGTGGGGCATATTATCAAGGGGGTTTATCGCCGCTTTTTTGGCTTTAAAAGCCATGAAAGCGGAGATAAAATTATCTCCCTATTACCAAGCTGTCGCTAACACCAGTTAGTGACAGCTAAAAGGAGATAGCGACCATCTTGGGCCCCACTTTGCATGTCAGTGATACTTATCACTAATGACATGCAAAGTGGGCGTGCAAAGATGTTAGCGACTGAAAACAGTCCCTAACATCGCTATCTCCTATTACCAACTTTTGGAGATATTCGCGCTAAGCGCGAATATCTCCAAAAGCTAACACCTGCCCTGAGCAGTTCTTAGCCATGTTATCCAATGGAAGGTGGATAACATGGCTAAGAGCATTTGCTGGATAATGCATGAATATCGCTGACTTTTCAGCAATATTCATGCATTGCCGCCGTTTTTTATCGCATTTGCGATAAACCTTGCTAATAGCAAGGTTTATCTGCGATAAAAATCGCCGATGTGCGGCGATAATTTTTGTCTCTAAACAAGTTAGAGACAAAAATTATCGCTAGTTGTTCGTAATATGCCCCCGGGTTTTTGCTTGCAGAAATCGGGAGGCGGGAGACTAGCACTAAAATCAGTAGTCTCACGCCTGAATCGGGAGGGTTGGCATGTCTGGATTCTCTACAGCTGGGGCCATAAACTACATCCGCAGGGGTAGGTGATAGCCTGGGACCAGCCTGGCATCTAAAATGGCTGCCGTGCACGACAAAATTGTGGCATTGGAAAAAAGGCAAGATGGCGCAGCCGCTGGAAGAGATGTATCAACATATATGAGCCTCCTCAGCCACCCTCAGGAAACATAGGGGATTAGGATACGTCTCCCGCACCCCCTTATACCTAGTAATTTAATTAACGTAGCACAAAATGGCGAATTCCCGTTTCGCTACCAGTTTGCGGCCCAGTTCGCGGCCCGTGAAGCGCTTCTACCGTGAAAAATCATTTTTTTTTTATTTTCCCCACGGGACCCTTTAATAACCCCAACAACATTCCTAGGGGGTCAAGAGGGGTATACCTTGCCCCCTTTCATTAAATTCCCCCTTCGTTTTTCACCTCTTCTTCTCTCTCGATCCTACCGAGAGATAAGATGGCGGCCGCTCCGGACTGTCACGCAGCAAAAAAAAAAAAGCTCACGCACAGCCGCTGGAAGAGATGTATCAACATATATGAGCCTCCTCAGCCACCCTCAGGAAACATAGGGGATTAGGATACGTCTCCCGCACCCCCTTATACCTAGTAATTTAATTAACGAAGCACAAAATGGCGAATTCCCGTTTCGCTACCAGTTTGCGGCCCAGTTCGCGGCCCGTGAAGCGCTTCTACCGTGAAAAATCATTTTTTTTTTATTTTCCCCACGGGACCCTTTAATAACCCCAACAACATTCCTAGGGGGTCAAGAGGGGTATACCTTGCCCCCTTTCATTAAATTCCCCCTTCGTTTTTCACCTCTTCTTCTCTCTCGATCCTACCGAGAGATAAGATGGCGGCCGATCCGGACTGTTTAGAATGTTGACAGACACCGGAGAGCCAATCAGCTTTCTGCACGCAAAGTTCCGTTTCGCGAAAAGTAAGCGAACCGGTACGCAGCCTGGAGCGCTGTTACAGATATATATCTTGTTTTGAACGTTAATTTCTCAAAAACTACTGGAGCACATATATTGAGACCTAGCAAAGGCACATCGGGCTAACAGTCCCTACAATTTTGCCAAGTTTCGTGCAAATCCATTCAGCCGTTCGAGCTAAAAGTGAGTCCAACCGCCCTATGGAAATTAACATGGGAAAAACGCGTTTTGGGACCCCCCTTTTTTCTCTGCCCCCCCTTGATGAAACCCCCCCAAATTTTCAAGGGCTGCTCAGAAACAAAATGTGCCATTTTCCTGAAAATTTCAGCCGATTCCGTCCACAAACGCCAAAGTTATTAGACATAGAATTTTCAAAAATCCCATAGGGAATAAATCCTAACTATATATACCTACTGGCGATAGCCAGTAGGTAATATATATATATATATATATATATATATATATATATATATATATATATATATATATATATATATATATATATATATATATATATATAGATATATATATATATATATATATATATATAAAAAGTGTCAAAATTGTTACCAAAGGGATAAGTGGATAGTAGAGAACAAGCATTCATAGGAAATAGCTTTTTGATTTTTCAAAGTCAGCTCATCCTGTCATAGTGAAGTGAATATTCTTTAAGCATTGGATTGTTAACTCACTAACCTTGATAATTATCTTTGACAGCAGCATGGTCTCAGATATAAATCTCTCAAAAACACTGAGCAGACGGTGCATGAACCAGAATCAGTAGGAATCGCTTCCAGGTCGCGCGTCGTTCTAACGGCGGCAAAGCTGGTCAGAACTGGCTGCCAGCACCCATAAGTCTTTAAGAGGCTGTGGAGCAGCTGGGACGTTCTCTTTCCTCGCCGCTCCACAGCTGACTACATGCCAGGACATCGATTGCAGGTCGCAACAAATTCCTTTCTTCTTTTGTCTCCCATTGCAGGTGCAGTTTGGATTGTCTGGAGCAGGTGCTCCTTTCTCATTTTACACATGGTTATCGCCTTGATCAGTAAGTTGGATCTGCATTTTGCTGGGGGACCTACAGCATGTGAACATTTAGGAGCAGCTCACCCCCCCCTTGCTCAGGATGCCCTGGTGGGCCAGCTTGGGGCCACGCAGGCTGAGTTTGTACTCGCCGGTCCCACATGGTGGTTTGAGGTGGTGGCTCCAGCTGGTGTTGTTGGCACCCAGGCACATTGGTGCAGTAATGGTGGAGATTGCAGGATTCATCAAGTGATGGGCTTCTGTGTCTAAGGGGGCTGGCTAAACTGGTTATGGTATGTAAGAAGGCATTACCAGGGTAGCAGGGGCTGTGTTGGCTAGTTTTGGACAGGCCCTTTATGGTAGGATAGCCACAGGAGTGTGCCCACTGTTTATTTGGTCAGGATATTTGTTTGGATCTTAATTAAAACAGTACAGTTAGCGGTCGGGGGAGCTGCCCTGCAGTCAGTTGGTTCTGTGGGCTTCTCAATAGTAAATTATTACTAAGAAAAAGGGGGTGCTTCTTGTGGTGGTACCATGTCCTTTAAGGCAAATCGAAGCGAACAGCGCTTGTGCCTGGACAATTTTATGTGGTCCATGATGCAGAAAATGGAGGACATGAGTCAAGTTATAATGGAGTTGAGGAACAAGGTGGATGGGCAGGTTGGAACAGAAGACAGGCCCAGGCGAGCGGGAGTGGCCCCTAAGGCAGCATTCCCCCTTGTGCCCAAAAGGGCTAAACCTAGGAGGAGGGAGGTATCTGCTCCAACTCCACCGAAGGTAGGGAGAGTGGATGGGTCTGCACTACCTGCGCCAGTAGAGGGACGTGCTGCAGGCAGCACCACCGGTGCCAACAGGGGTGGTACCAACAGGCTACTGATGGTTGTGGTCAACCAGGTGCAGCGGGTGCCTCTTCTCTGGGTGTACTTTACCAGGCCCCAGTTATCCCTATGGTGGGAGGCCCGGCAGGGAGCCAACCAGGGACATCTGATACAAACCCTCTGGCCACAGGTGGGATATCAGGGGGTGCCCCAGGGCAGCCTGATTTAGTGGCAAGCCTGGCAGCAGTTCTACCCTGATTGGAGAACTCAGGTACTTGGACCCCAGCAGCAATGTCTTGAGCTCCTGTCAATGGATTTGAACACTGCTATCCTGACTGTTTTTTAGCATGGCTAGACAGCTAATGTAGTATGTTACCAAAGGCCTAGTCCTGTCTGTTTTTAAACACAATTCCAGGACCTGTTGCCTGACCTGGAGGAGTCCTATAAGCTCTACAATGATATGGAACTACAGTCTGTTACCTTGGTTTTTGACATAAAGTGGGAGGTGCAACATATCAAATTTTGGAGACTAGTACTCCTGAGTAGACTTTTTTAAATTCTTGGGGATGGTGTAACCTCCTGTGAATGTAGCAGGTGGATCTTCAGTATGGTGGAGAGGGTTCTCAGTCACCACTGTTCAACAATAAATTGGACCCTGTATGTACTGTATGCTTGCTGGGACCAGTGGAATCAGTTTTGAGTGCCCTCTAGTTTAGCATGACTCAAGATGAAAGGTAGATACAGTTTACCCATATAGTAGATGATTATTGCCGGCATTCTTGAAAATGGAGGGCAGAGACCCATATCCTGCAGTGAAGGAAATGCGGAGCGTGCTATCTTTAAATATACTTTGAGGACCTTTAAGCCAGGAATTGTTTATTAGATTTAGCTGAGCTCTGCTATTTGGTGGATATTGGGGGAAGAAGAGTTCGTCAGCAGGTTCTCTTGTTAAAGGTAAGAAATTTTAAGAAGAGTTGCTCTTCCGTTTTTCCCTGATTCCTCTTTAGGAAGGCTGATGACAGCCATTTGCAGAGCCTTCACACTTCATTGAACCAATGATTTAGATACTGCTGCATGGAACCATCGTGATCACTACCTGCTGTAATTGTCATTATCTTGCACACAGGCTATATCAGATCTACAATCCGAGAAACGCATTTGAAAGATACCATCCAAAACCGGATTCAGGATATTAGACACTGGGCCAACATCCACTGACTGGAAAATGAGTGTGAAAGCGGAACTAACATCACTCTACTTTGTTCCATTTTCAAAGTAATTCACTGTCCATGGAGGGGAATACTGTGCAAAGTATTCAAGGTACTGCTGTGACACCCGGCAGGTTTGTACATAATTAGTAGTTTCCCTAAGATGAGAGTACGCTGCCTGAATTCTGCATAACCATCTGGAGAAACTTAAAGGTCTGCCTAGCGCCTAGAATTCTGCCTGCCTGATCAGAAAGAAAAGGATTGTACATAACTTTGCAGGAGGCAAAACTGTAAAGGAGGAGTTATCCAGTCATTTGTGACATTTTGAGCAGCTAGAAGTAGACAACTAGCACCGGGAATGCAAGCCGCCAAGAAGAGTCATGTTTCCTTATTTCCATTGATGGAGTTCTTGAAGGAAGCTCTTTCACATGGGTTCAGTATTGTATCTTTTTTCTTTCAAATCTGGTTTATTGAAATTTGTGTGAAACTCATATAAACAAGAACAACAAGGAATGTAAAAAAAAATGATAATAAAAAAGGTGGGAAGAGGAAAAGGAAAGAGGGGACGAAGCAAGAGAGAGAAGAAAGGAAAAGAGAAAAGAGGAGGGGATAAGAAGAAGGGAGTAGTGGGAAAGGGGGGTGTAATGAGGGATGAAGGAGGAAGAGGGTATTGAAAGGGGGGCAGGCGAGGAGAAACATTCTCCGATCGTAGCATTAAAATAAAAAAAACAATGGTTACAGTAAGACTCCCAGCTCTCATACATTGTCAGAATCGAAATAGTTAAAGAAAAAGAGGATGCCATTTAAGGTCCTAAAAGCATGAACCAGACAAATAGACATATCAGAAGGGAGAGAATAAGGAAACGCAACACGTTACTTCAAAGGACAGAGAAGCCCCACAGAATAGAAAAAAGAAGAATAGAGAAAGGCGCAATTGGAGTGCAAAGTAAATTCTCACAATGACATAGAGTTCCAAAGTGCAGTCAATTCAGTTACACACTTTGTCCATCCGTAATCTTAAGGTCGTTCGCACATGGAGGTAGTATAGCGTCCTCAAAAAGGCATAGGGCCCGAAGTTTAGGTGGCTGCAATTGAGCATGTTCTGGTAGGCTGAAGTAGTCCAGTATTGTATTTTTTACAAGATCTCTTCAGCACACTCATGGTATTCCATTAACTAACAATGGTTTGGTGTGTTTTTTAATACCTAGTTTGTTCTAACATCTCAAGATGACTTTAGGTGAGAAAGGAGCTAAACTAATATTCAATAGAGGGGTAGTGCTTAGGCGGTAAGGCTGTATGACTCTCAATATTTCTGTGATTTCATTCAATCAATCAATTAAATAATCAAGGGACTTGGAAGGTGTGACTGCTCACCAGTAAGGGTCTCAAGGCTCTGGGGAGGGAGTTGCTTGTCAGTTGGAGGCTCTATAGTTCAATCAAACAGGCAGGTCTTAAGGTTCTACCTGAATTGAGGCAGTGAAGGTAATTGCCAGAAGGCCAGAGGCAGAGTGTTCCAGGTCTTTGCTTTAAGGTAGGTAAGGTAAGGTAGGAGAAGTATCTTCCACCAGCTTTGGTCTTGCAGATATGCAGGACGGTAGCCAGGGCCAATTGGGTGGAGCAGAGGTCTCTGTTGGGGGGTTGGAATGCAAGATGGTGGTTGAGGTACACTTGCCATTTGAGGTCTCTCAAGTGGCTGGAGATGTGGAGGTGGTGGGGGATGTTGAGGAGGAGTCTGTTGGGGGAGTTCATAATGTTCTGATTTTTCTGAGGAGTTTCTGGGTGATGCCGGTGTAGAGTGAGTTGCCATTGTCCTCTACTTATGAGTATGTGGGTTACCATCTTTCTGGACTTGTTGGGGATCCACTTGAATATCTTTTGGAGCAGGCATAGCGGGCAGAAGCATGATGTTGAGACGTGTTGATCATGTGGCTCATTGTGAGCGAGGACTCCAGAATGATGGCGAGGTTCTGTGTTGTCTGTGAGTGTGGGGGGAGTTCCAAGTGCTGCGGGCCACCAGGAGGTGTCCCAGGTGGAGAGGATGGGGCACATGATGAGGACTTCAGTATTGTATGAATTAAGCTTGATGAATGCAAAAACAACAGTTGATGGACAGAATGCAGAACAATGTCATACATTCATCCCAGTACAGAGATCTGGGCCTAAATCCATTGTTTTTTTGCTCACCATGCCATTCCAGTTTGAACCACGACTATGCAAATCAGTCTTGACCCTGTGCCTCATGGGAAAGTTCCAGCCCGAACTGCCTAGCCAGGTCCTCCCTAGACTGGAAACAAGCATCCTAGGACCGGTTTCAGGGTTTCACCACTCTTCAGCCAGGATAGCTTGATTCCAGTGGCATGGAAAGCACGGGACCCATGTCTGGGCATACCAGTCCCACTTGGTGTGACAAACACAAAAAAACATCACTTGATTGACAGAATGTAGAACAATGTCATACATTCACCCCTGTACAGAGATCTGGGTCTAAATCCATCTTTTTTTGCTCACCATGCCATTCCAGTTTGAACCCCGCCAAATGCAAATCAGTCTTGACCCTGTGCCTCATGGGAACAGTCCAGCTCGAACTGCCAAGCCAGGTCCTCCCTGGACTGCAAATAAGAATCCTAGGACCGGTTTTGGGGTTTCACTCCTCTTCAGCTAGGATAGCTTGATTCCAGTGGCATGGAGAGCACAGGACCCACGTCTAGGCATACCCGTCCCACTTAGGGTGACAAATGCAAAAACAACAGTTGATGGACAGAATGCAGAACAATGTCATACATTCACCCCATATAGAGATCTGGGCCTAAATCCATCATTTTTTTTGCACACCAAGCCATTCCAGTTTGAACCCAGCCATATGCAAATCAGCCTTGACCCTGTGCCTCATGGGAACAGTCCATAATTTAAAACAACAAGGGAACCAAAAAAAGTCAACCAGGGACATTGGAAGTCGATTCTTTAAACAACAGTGGTCCCCGGAGAAGGGAGATAAGTAAACAATAAATATAGACTCAATTGTTGCTATATTAAGTGGACATATCCACCCTGAGAGAGGTCTGATATTTACTTGTTCGGCAATGAAGATAATATTGCATAACAATACATAAAGTGGGGAACAAGCATGTGCCCTACTTAACCAATAGAATACCAAACAGGGGGGAAAAACAAAAAACAGGGGGCTCAGGCAAAGCTTTTATGTTTGTTGCACATAGGGAATAAACAGTGACAAAAAGAACAAATCGCATAGTACACCTTTACAGTTTAGTGAACAAAGTTTAAGGTGTTTTACAGTGTCGACGGCATTTCGATCCAGCGAATGAATAAGCGTATCATCATCAGGACATAGAATTCATGCCTTTAAAATTAGAGCCTCATACGACGAGGAAGGTAATTGCTTGGGTGAGGGACAGATGGGGATGTTGCATTGGCGGCTCTGGTTGAAGGATTGTCCGAGTTATCGATGGTTACGAAGGGTGAATACTTCAGCAAAAGTCAGTGTGGATAGGCAGTGGCGGTTTCCAGTAAGGAATTCAATTTTCGGTTTTGATAAGGAAGAGTCGCATTTGCGTACTCGGTCGGCACGATCGCCAATTTCAGGGTTTAGCAGTGGCTCAATAGTGGCATTCTGTCGTTTGGAGTGGAACAGTCTAGCCCGAACTGCCAAGCCAGGTCCTCCATGGACTGGAAACAAGCATCCTAGGACCAGTTTCAGGGTTTCACCCCTCTTCAGCCAGGATAGCGTGATTCAAGCAGCATGGAGAGCACGGGACCCACGTCTGGGCATACCCGTCCCACTCGAGGTGACAAATGTAACAAAAATTAAGCTTGAGGCAGCTGTTCTTCATCCAAGTGGCAACAGCCTCCTTTCCATTGTGAAGTTGTTTTTGGCGATTATGGATTCGTTGGTGAGGGAGAAAATCAGCTGGGGAGTCGTCGGTTAGGGGGACAATGTTAGGTCCTTGGCTCATGACGATGGCTGTGAATGGACCATATAGATGCTGAAAAGAGTGGGGCTCAGGGAGGAGTCGTGAGGCACTCTGCAGCTGATCTCTGTGGGTTCTGAGAGGAATATAGGTAGTCTGACTCTCTGTGTTTGGCCGGTGAGGAAGGAGCAGATCCATTCTAGGGCTTTGTCATAGATGCCGGCGTTGTGGATTCTTGTGCATAGGGGCAGTGAGAGACGGTATCAAAGGGGGCCTAGATGTCCAGGAGATTTGCCAAGAATTGTATTCTTCTGCCCACACTGTGATTATTATTCTTCTAATGTATTCCTATGGGAACAATTTCTATATAAAAGTTTGGGGGGTGGGCAGGGTGATTTTCCTGTGCTGCTAGCGATGGTCACTGATTTTGCTGCCAATTTGGGTAAGAGCATTTTTCACAGATTTTGCTATTCTTCTGTTTTGATAGACCTTATAGCAATTATTTATGCACTTGAATTCTAATTATTCTGTATTTTACCCTTGGAATTTTTGGAAAAACTTAAATTTTTTCATTCTACCCTACAACTCACATATTGAGCCTCTACTTCCTTATTTGACTGCATTTTTAATATGTTGGGTTTCACCTTATCTTCAAACACATTGCCTCATGTAATTGAGGTTTAACACCATCCCTGAAACACCAACAGATGGATGTGCTGTTGAGGTGACATTAGGTGTGTAGAAATGTAGGCGTACCTCCTCAGCCATGCTTGCTTCCTTAAGATTCTATATGTAGAGATTATGACCATGCATATCAATTATCAAATTGCTATAGGCACAAGTAGTACTTCACCTGCCAATTTTCTGTGAATAGAACAAACTAGCCATTAACAAATCAAAATTTTAATTTTTGGGAGGAAGCAAGTGACAGCTTCTTGCAAACTTACAAAGAACAAATAACAGTTGTGGCTAAACTATGTTGGTATTTGTTTTCACTAGAACATTATATTGGTCAATAAACAGGGGCTAGGCAGACAGCAATGCACTTATTTATTTATTATTATTTAAAGTATTTTTATAGCGCGGCTGACACCTTGCAGGTATCCTGGCGCTGGAGAATTCTCTTTAACTGAGGAGAACAAGAACGAGTAGCAGGCGGATAGAGTTAGGGAAATAGCCAGGTCTTGATACGTTTCCGAAAGGGGAGGAGTTGTGATATTTGGCGGATGTCAATGGGCAGACTGTTCCACAATTTAGCCGCTGCGACTCTGAAGGATCTGCCCCCAGTTCTGACTTTGTTGTATCTAGGCACTTTTACCAGACAGGCTGAGGCAGAGCGAAGGGTTCTGTTAGGAGTGTACCAAGAGAACAAGGCTTGCAGAGGTCTGGGCCCGACTCCATGCAGAGCCTTAAAGACAAGGCAAAGGGCCTTGAATGCCACACGCTGCTTCAGAGGTAGCCAGTGTAGCTCGGCTAAGGTCGCTGTGGCAGAGGATCTCCTGGTCCAGCCAAGAGCTAGCTTGGCAGCGGCCGACTGAATTCTTTGGAGTCGATCCAACAGCACAGCTGGAGACTCAAGTAACAACGCTTTACAACAGTCGAGGCGACTACGAATAGTGCACCTGACTATCAACGCCCGAGCTTGTGCGGGAAGGAGTGGCATAATTTTGCGCAAGGAACGCAAAAGGGCGGAGCAAGTCCCCACTGTTTTTGCAACCTGGGTTTCCATACTCAGCTTGTTATTAAGCATGGCCCCCAGGTTGCGGACCGAGGTGACTGGCTGTGGTTTATCCGGTGTTTCCGGAGGCCAGAAATCGCTCGGGAACGGGCGAGGTATTCTGTTACCAGCACAGAACAGAACCTCAGTTTTGGAGGAGTTAAATTGCAGGGAGTTATTGTGCAACCACCCAGCTGTCTCTCTTAGGCAGTCGTGAAAAGATGTTAAGGGGATAGAGTCTTCTCCCTCCCAAGAGAGAATGAGCTGGGTGTCGTCCGCGTAGTTGATAGTTTTTATCCTGTAGGTCTTTATTAACGTGATCAAGGGCTTAAGATACACGTTAAAAAGAATGGGGTTGATGGAGGAGCCCTGGGGTACTCCCTGGGGCACGGATGCGAATGCGGATTGGAATGGGGGGAGGGATACCGCCTGTCTCCTGTCCCACAGGTAGGAATGGAACCATAGCAGAGCCGTGCCATCCACCCCGGCCTCACCGAGTCTCTCCAACAGAGTCCTATGGCTGACCGTATCGAATGCGGCAGACAGGTCCAGCAGTATCAAAGCTACTGCCTGGCCCCTGTCTGCACGCATACGAAGATCCTCCATGGCTGTCAAGACAGCTGTTTTAGTGCCGTGGGCTGGATGAAAGCCAAATTGGAGGTCGTCCAGGATGTGGTTCTGCTCCAGGTGAGTAGAGAGACAGGAGCTGACCCATCGTTCGGCAACTTTTGCTGGGAATGGCAGGAGGGAGATAGGCCGATAGTCCGACAAACATTCAGGACTTAAGGAGGGCTTTTTCAGCAGCGGGGTGACAAGAGCCTGCTTCCATAGAGTTGGAACATATCCGCAATGCAGGGATTGGTTGCAGATTCTGCGCAGAGTGCCGAAGAGTTTGGTTCCAAAACTTTTCCAAATTTTTGGAGGCAGAGGATCAAGAGGGGAGCCCGAGGTGATTCCGAGCGCCAATCTTTCAAACTCGGTTTCTGGAATGGGGGGGAATTCCCGCAACCTTACTGTGGGGAGGTGACCTGAATGCGTCGAGTCAGAGCCGATGGTACTAGCTCCCGGGTTGTTGGGGCAGCCCAACGGAGGGGAGGTGTTCAGATTGTGGGTAATGGTATCGATTTTATCTATAAAAAATGATGCGAGATTGTCGCAAAATGCTTGTGTAGGTGGCAGAGTCATTGTGGCACAATCTGGGTGGGTTAGGTTTTTGAGAATCTGAAAGATACTTTTCGAGCTGTTGGAGGCATCGGCAATGGTTGAGCAAAAGTAGTTGGCTTTACTTTGCACATAGCTTACTGCTATGTGTGCTCACATCAAAGTCTCTATTAAAATCTGGCCGTCCGAGGACCCCCAAACTTGCGGGGTGCAGTTGTGGCGGTCTCCCCACTGCCCTATTATGAATTGGGCGGTGCGACCCCCACAGCCCAGCCACCAGGGAACCGTCATTCCCTGGTGGTGTTGCTTCATCCTCGAGACATTCATAAGCTTGGTGGATGGCTGGGGTCTCGCCAAGCATATTAGGAGATCCCTCTCCACCTAGTATTTTTACCTCCTCCATGAAAACCCTTGCAGGAAGGACATGATGAAGGCCCTACCTGTGCCACTGCATCATGTGGATGCACACAGGGGGGCACAAAATGTGCCTCCTGTGCATGCAGACTGGTTCCTGCACGGCATGCACTTTTCAGTCTATGCCTTGCAGTATCCGTTTTTGACATTCTCATTGTGCTGCCTATTTTGAAAGGCACTGTTGTTAGAACCCCCTCAAAAAAGCCCAAGTGGAGGTAACTCCAAATTTGGCAGGTGGCCTTACCATAGGTTTGGCAGTGTGGCAGTGGGGTGGAACCAGTGCAGCACTGCCAAACTATTAATCGGACCCTAAATGCATTAGAGTGGGAAGGCTAATGATGTACGGCAAGATGGCCGCTACAGGGTTCTAGAAGACAGTCACATCAACTCCCTCTCCTGACCAGGACGTGGATGGTTGTATAATATTGGAATGCTGTGGACCCGTGGGCGTATGCAAGACCAAGCAACGGCAATTCCAAAGCAGTTCCAGAGCACCGAATGGCAGATTCACTGGGCGATAGCTTCAACCCGAAGGTTTTTAAAAACTAATCTGAGGAGTCTATACAGCTGTGTGGGCACTTACAAGGTACCCTTCAATATGTCCCAACGCACAAGATAAGAGAAGGAGAAGCCCCCGCCAGACCTGTCCAGCACGACAAAAGTTGCTGGCCTAAAAAAAGACACTACAAACTCCGGGGGAAGTCACAAAGTGCCTGTCGCGAGTAAGAGATCGACTTCTCTCACCAGCGTGGCGGCAAAAGCAGAGCAGAGGAAAGCCAAAAAAGATAAGAAGCTGGAACCAAGATCCAAGCCTGTAGACTCGAGGGCGGCAGAAGAAGCGCGTGGGCTCGCCGGACAAAGATCACAGCGAAACATCAAGGATAACGCTATGAATAAAGATAGCACACTTCGGCAGCCTACCTTATCCGAAGTTTTTAGTATAAAGTCTTCAGACCACTCCATGACAGTAGCGGCAGCGGCAGCCAAAGTACAAGCAAAGCAGCCAGTTCTCCAGCACGCCGATCAAGGGGAAGCGGTCCTCGAGGATGCAAACCATGCAGTTGCCAAGCAACACAAGGTCTCGGACGCTGATCCTGATCCTGAGAATGTGGCAGCCGCGCAGTCGACTATCGGAAAGGAGAGCGAGCAGGAGGTGAGCGGGGGGGTCCCGGTGGAGGAGGCTGCAGAGGGGGGGCAGCGAGGCCGATTAACCAACAGATGCTGGATGCGCTGTTACAGGTGGAGGCAGGGCTGGGCATCCCCCAGAGTGACACAGGAAACTGGGACAGCTTGACGAGCCTGGACTAACACAAGGAGAGAAAGGAGGACAGAAGAAAGGAGGACAGAGGGGGATCGATTTTTTTCAGTGAATGAAGAAACGGATTCAATGCTCTCCAGTGAAGGGAAAGATTCCACAGGGGCCAGCTAAGACTCTGACTGAAGCTTTTACGGCTCAGGGGCTAAAATTACACAAAAAAGAAGGAAAGCCAATGCTAGAAGGGAAGGTTTTGGCTCG
The DNA here is from genome assembly GCF_964263255.1 of Lissotriton vulgaris. Lineage (NCBI taxonomy): Eukaryota > Metazoa > Chordata > Amphibia > Caudata > Salamandridae > Lissotriton > Lissotriton vulgaris. The sequence goes on along the minus strand of NC_141695.1, from coordinate 1,542,323,483 downwards.
CCCCTTCAGCATGAACCAAAAGTTACTCTGGGACTATTCCGCTACTTCCAAAGTATATCAGGAAAGTAACCCCATCATAGCGGTAACGGTAGGTAACACCAGTGAATTTCCTCCGCAGCATGCCACGATGGACTTACTGTTCAGCACATTAAAACAAATGCAGGGGGAAGCCAGAGTTGAGAGTCGGAGGGCTAGACAGGCCACTAAGAAGATCCAAGAATCTCTTAGGAAAATGAACAAAAGGTATGAAGAAGTGGAGGACAGGGTGACGCATGTGGAAGAGAGAACGGGCAGAATTGAGGACTATATGGTGGAATGGAAGTCCTTCAAGACGGATCAAGAGAAAGTGGTAGAAGACCTTCAATGGAAGATTGAGGACTTTGAAAACCGCCAGAGGCGCAATAATGTCAGACTTCTTGGTCTTGCCGAGGGGGTGGAGGGACAGGGCGCAAGGGGGTATGCTATTAGGCTACTTAAGGGAGCTTTTCTTGAGTCACAGTGGCAGTGGGAGACAGAGATTCAGAGGGTGCACAGGTTTCCACTCACACTTAAAAAGAGAAGGGATAGCAATCAGGATAGTCTGCCTAGGGCAATGTTAGTTTTTGTAGGTAACTTCTTGGCAGGACAAGAAATTATGGATAAGGCCAGACCAGACTCAAAAAAATCATACAATGGGACCACCTTTTTTGCAAGGCCAGATTTCTGCCACGTGACGGTGGAAAGAAGGTGGAAACTTAGGCAACTAATTGCACCCTTTCAAGGTCAATGCTCAGAAGCATATCTCCTGTTCCCTGCCAGACTAAAGGTTAATACTGGAGGTCAGACCAGGATGTTCTTCTTGGAAATAAAGGCAAGGCAGTTTTTAGAGGAACTAAGAGAGCAGGGAGGAGGACAGGAGAACAGAGGAAAAGGACCACCTGCAATAAAGGAGGGCCCATAGGGATGGCACAGCAATTCTTTGAAGGGTAAGGGAAGGAGAGGGATGCGACACTATGACCTATAGCAGTCACACATAGGTCATGCTTGACCTATTTGCCTATAGAAGGGGGGGAGGGGTGTCCGTGGGAGGGAAGTGGTCCAGGGGGGCAGGGAAGGGGGGGGTTGGTGGTGGTAGCATGGGAGGTACAGCACAAATAATAGAACACAGCAACACACTTTTTCACAAACCTCTTTGATAGGCACATTATGGAAGAAGAGAGGAAAACTTGATGCAAGAAGGAAACACCTAGCAAACTCAGATAGCATTAAGGATCGCCTCCATTAACATCTGTGGCCTTAATGATGGAGGTAAAAGGCAGAAGGTTGCTACTATGTTGGGAATGCTAAAACTATATATAATATGCCTTCAGGAGACTCACATTGAGGGGAATAATAAATATTTCCTGGAACAATTAGGGTTTGAGGTACTTGCTCACACAAGGCAGGGGACTAAAACGAGAGGGGTGGCCATGTTAGCCAGGAAGGGAGAGGTGAAAGTTAAAAGGAAAAAAGAAGATCATTGGGAAGGTGGGTAATGGTGGAAGGAGAAACAATGGCTGGATTGTGTACAATTATATCCGTTTATGGCTCCACGGACGACGAACCTGATATTTTTGAATTTTTAGATACAGTGTTACCTCTATGGCCAGAACCAGTGATTTGCTGCAGGGATTTCAATATTAATGAGTTGGTTGGATTAGGTACAATGGGGGGAGGTCTTATGTGGGACGAAAGAAAAGGACATGCCAGACTATATGTAACCTAGCACGACACAAGGCATTAGTGGATATGTGGGCCCAGAATAACCCGGTAGGCACGGGCAGTACGTATTATTTGGCCCCGCATAAGATCATGGTCAGGCTAGACTATTTCTTTATTTCTAGCTCTTTGGTAGGTAGCAGTCAGTTGGAAAAGCTGCCAAAGGATCCTGTCGGACCACAATCCGCTTGTCTTAACTTTGTCACTAAGAAATAGAAGGAGAAAGGAGCAACTCTGGACTTTTGAGAGAGGCCTTCTAAGGGACGAAGAATATATTAAGCACATGCATGACTGGATAGCTTTTTTTGGGGAGATTAATAGGGGAACAACCCCCCCGGGCATCACTTGGGACGCATTTCAGGCTGGAATTAGGGGGGAAACCATGAGCTACACGCTGTACAGAAATAAACAGGAACGGAACAAGATTGAAAGAATGTTTAAAGATTTAGCAGCCTTAGAAGAACTTCTGATATGGGCCATAGCCAAACAAGATCCATTGGTCGACATACTATTAAAAATCGAAATAACCAAAGCAGAGGCAAGCGAAAGTATAGTAAGGAAAGCGGCTTGTAACTATCTCTCTAAAAAGGAAAAATGCTATGAGTATAGCGAGCGGGTAGGTCACTTGTTGGCAATCCGTACTAGGCAAAATCTGGCAGCAGGAGAAATAAAAGAAATTATTGACGGAATAGGAGGGGTGGTGAATAAGATAGAAAAGGTGAGGGAGGTTTTCAGAGGGTTCTATGCAATGCTGTATGATCAGAGGCTTCTAAATATAGATACAGAAATCATGGAATACCTGGTGGGAATACCACACTCAGTATTAGAAGAAGAGGGGAAAGAGGAGCTAGACCGTCCATTCACTATCCAGGAATTAGAGTCAGCTGTGAACAAACTCCCCTCTGGGGAAGCCACAGGCTCGGATCAAATCCCAGTGGATTTCTATAAAACTTTCTGAGCCACGTTGGATAAGGATCTGCATGAGACCCTAAGTCAGGCCCAATTAGGGCTCTCCGTGCCGCACTCATGAGCGGGTGCAGACACCATAGTTATACTAAAAAAAGACAAACCCCCCTAGAACCAGGGTCCTATAGGCCAATAACGCTAATGAATGCGGACGCGAACATTTTTTCTAAAGCATTGGCACATAGACTAGGGAGGGTTATTGAGAGTCTGGTTAGTAGTACGCAGCATGGGTTTATCCCAGGGAAAGGGACTACGCAGCATACGAGACAAATGATAACCCTCCTTGATGCAGCGGAGGTTTCAGGGGATCCTGTGGCGGCTGTATTCTTGGATGCGGAGAAGGCTTTCTACAGTGTCTCCTGGAACTATCTCTGAAAGGTCATGGAATGGTTCGCTATTGGTAGGGGCTTCATTAGAGAAATCCAGGCCCTATATATAGAGCCAACTGCAAGGGTTAGAATTATTAACGGCTATACAGATACAGTACAAATAAAGCGTGGGACTAGGCAGGGATGCCCGCCTCACCTCTGTTGATTAGGCTGTATCTGGACCCAATATTACGAAGACTAGCTGGTAATAATAACATTCTTCCAGTCAAGCGCCATAGTAGGGAATACAAGGTATTTGCCTACGCGGATGACGTGGCTATCATCACACCAGATCCAGGGAGAGCCATCATGGAAATTGAGCTGGAGGCGAAGGACTTCGGGGCAATTTCAGGGTACTCAATTAATAAGGGGAAGACGCAGGTTGTACAAAATAATTTTTCATCATATCAGGATGTCGGGGTGGTCCCTGTGGCAGTCTATTTAGGGATAACAGTGACTTCAGACCTAGATAGGTTGGTAGAGGTAAACATGGAGCCATTAATAGCAAAAGTCAAGAAGAATACCGAAAGAAAACATAATCTACATCTAACTCTTGTCGGACGGATAAATGTCATCAAAATGATTACTTTGCCAACATTTTTATAAGTTTTTAGAGCTATTCCGTTATTCTTCCACCACTCATGTTTTAATAAATTAGAATCGATCCTGAATAGGCTCATCTGGGCGCAAGGGAAAACTAGGAGAGCATATTGTCACATTACTCTCCCTAGGGGGAAAGGTGGCTGGGGGGCCCCAGACTTTAGGCTCTATTATTGGGCGACAGCCCTTCAGTATTTTCAGGGTTTGATAGGGGGTGGAGGTAATGAACAATTGGGCAACAGACCTGCTTTTACAAATGTATATAGGGCACTGTTGGGTGGGAATGCAGAAAATGGCTTTTTAAACACAATTGACTTCAGTTATTCTAAGCACACAAGGTTCAAGACGCTGAAAGCAGCATATAATATCTGGAAGGCAGTTTAAAAAAGGATAGGGAGATATAACAGGTACACTTGCTTGTATACAAATATCTCATTACTGGGGGATATTTTTAGAGACGATTTTATGAGGGAATCGGAGAATAAAGGCATTAAGAAAGCAGGGGATTTGTGCGATCAGGAGGGCATGTTAGAGTTTCAAGAATTACAAACAAAATTCAATCTTTGCAGTAGGAGTTTTTTTAGGTATTTGCTGGGGAGAAGATTTTTCGCCAATAAACAGGGGGGGCACTCGGATTTAGCCAATGTCGAATATTGGACTATGTAGAAAGCTGCGGGAATTGTTCAATTAGACAGCTAAACACGGAATTGTAGGCACTCAAAATTGATGACAGGGAAAGGTATGCCACAAAGTGGGTAGGAAAATTAAAGTCATCTCATGAGGGATTCCAGGTCTCCTTGGATTTGGGATGTACTGTTTTATGCTCAGAGGCTCTGCAAGCGCAACATTATAAGACACTGTACTCTTTGTATCACACCCCTGCTAGGATAGCACAATGGGGCGGCACCTTAGGGGTAACCTGCCCGTGATGCGACTCAAATATTGCAGATATTATCCACATGTTTGCAGAATGCCCACAACTGTACTCCCTTATTACGGCAATTGAGAAATTTATGGATGTTTCACTGGGGGGTAGGGTGGCAATTTCACCTGAAGTAATAATTTTGGGGGTGTCGGAGGCGCAGAGGGGCACCCTACAGAGTTCCTGTTTTTGGCCATGGCAGTATATCATATTTGCATAGCAATGGCCTGGCTTGAGAGATCTCCCCCAGCCTGTCAAACTTGGATTGCTAGGTTGCTCTCTACATATAATCTGGAGAACGCATTATATAACAGGAAAGGTCGTAGAGCCAAAATTTGGGGGGGGGGGGAGGGGGGGAATTTGGCAACCTAGCGCACAATGGAAACGAGGGATGAACGGCCGCTTTGGGAGAGGTTCCTCTTCTATATACGCTGTCTAGTAGCTCTCTTAAGGGTAACTCCTTGGGGACTTAACTCACGTTTAACTGTTTAAACTTTGTTAGTCAGTTGATGCTTTGGTGGAATGGATTCCAAGGAATTGAGGGGTCTTAGGAAATAGAAAGGGAAACTGCACACCATCAAGAATGTGCTCCAAGGATGCATTTCCATGTCTAATTTCTTTGTTTCTTTTTTTTCCCCTTCCCTTTCTCTTTTACCTTTCTTCTTGTGCCAAGAGATTTATTTTGTTGTATGGAAATTGTGGAAATATGTCAGATTTGAATAAGTGTGCCTTAACATTGGTTTGACATATTGGGAAAAAATTAACTTTTAAACAAAAAAAAAGAGTGGGAAGGCTAATCAAAAGCCCCATGCTGTTGAATTTTTGTGTATTTAGATAGCTTCACCAATGAAGCAAAACAATTGTCAAAATGCTAGCCAACACTGAATGGCAATAACCTAAAAGTGAAACAAGTGTCCGTAGAACAAAATAAAATGCTTACATAACTTGTAAGCATTGTAATATACACAAAAAGGATATACGCATAAAGCAAAAACAAATATGGATTTGGGTCTCAGAATGTCAACCCAATGATTTTAAATACAATCGATACTTCAGTTTTAGCAGCAATCTGCTGTCTTAATGACATACTTTATTCACACAATATCCCTAGACTGAGCGAGGAAAATTCTTTCAAATTTGATCTTTTTCAGCGGCTGAGTGATAAATGTCAGGATAGAGATTAAAGGCCTCAGTGGATTGTCTGCGACAGTCCTCGGTTTTCAACTGCACATGGACAGACTTTTTTTTCATTAAAGCGATACTGTTCTGAGTTCTTAGCTACTGGAACCTCTCTCTTACTTTTAATTACATGTTGACTCCTAGTAAAACCAAGTTCTCTCGCCAAAAGTAATGTTTGACTTTAAACGCCGCTGGAAAGCTGGAACTTCAGAGGATTTGGCTTCTGCAGTTTCTCAGGCTTATTTCGTTATTAAATTCCAAATGCCAAATATAATTGCTCAAGATCTTCAAACGCTTTACGGAAAGAGGGAGGTAAGATAAACAAGAGGGCATTGCAAGAAAGCACATACAGTGCTTCTGACGCACACAATGTACTTTCATGTTTAAAGAGATAGGTATTCTTTAAAGTACATAGTGAAGGAATAAAGAAGGGCATTCTGGTAAGGCTCATAAAAATAATGTTAGATAATATATTCCTCAATCCAAGAAATATCCAGCATGTGAAAGATAGCACATCATATTCACGATTAACAGTAAATAGTTGCTGACTGTTGGGAGCAACAGAGAAGGCCATAAGGCAGAACCTTTCTTGTACTAAAATGACTTTCAATATACAAAATGTCTCTGGATTGTCAAGTGATTGGTTGTCAAATCCACTGATCATAATACAAAATAAATCTGGAGAGCAGGGCCACAGTGGCATATCTACTAATATATGGCACTATATTACCCTTTACTTGCTCTGCTGAACTTTAGGTTGACTTTCACCAGAGACACACCATTGCAATATAGTGCAAAGGTGTGTCTGTGGAGGTGATGTCTAGCATAAATGTTGTACTGGAAGGGATACTTTCAAGTGCACAACAAGTTGTGCACAAGAAAATGAATGCCAATTCAACACCTACTTTGACACTAAGCCGCTTTTAGGTGACGGGGTGACGCCCTCGCCCATTATTTCCCGGCAGGCGGGTTGTCTGGAATGCGGGCAGCAGGACCGGAGTCATGGGCTGCCATCGGGCTGAGTGACACCACAATATCCAGACCTCTGCGGTCATGTCGGGCCTGTGGGAATCCGAGATGGGCCCTGACCACTACTCTATTGCTGGGCCTGCAGTGACGCATCTGCGACAGGTGAGGGCTGAGGCTGGGTTTGTGGTGATTGGTATGGCCTGGTATGGCATGGTGAAGGAATATAACATTCAATGATCAAGGGTCAGAGCTCTCTGTTCCCCCTTCCGTCTTCTCACTCCTCTCCTGCTGCAAACATGCATAGCCCCAACTAAACTCAGCAGCGTGAAGAGGCCTTCATCACGGCGGTATGGTGCAATGCCTCACCTTAGGGGTGTTTACAGAGGGTGGCTCTGGACATTGGATTTTTATAATCCCCCAAGATCTATAATATGCAGCTCCGTGGTCTTGGCCACAGAAACTGGGACTACCAGCGATTTGGAGTTGGTGCACTGCACTGTTGGTGCACTGCATCTGTCAATGCGGGCTCCCCTACAGGACATAAAGTCCCTGTGGTGAAGCAGAGTGGTGGATCATCTCCGTACGGTGGCTAGGATGCCCGGCCATAAGTGCGTCGACCCGAAGCTTAAACAAAGGTGTCCCTGGGCCGCCCTGGCTATGCGCTGTCTATTCGCTCAGGGCCCGTGGTTGGGAGCTTCAGAACAGACAGTAAGTGGGGACGGTAATCCTCTGTGCCCTGGGTCTGCCTTCCATGGAGCTAAAGTACGCAGGTGGGCAATGGTACCCACTAGGGGGGGTGCCCGCTCACGGTGGCGGCCGGGTCAGGTCTCTGTGCAGCTTTTGGTTGTAGTGCCTCCCGGCTGCCATCTCCCCCCCTGTTGACATGATCTGGCTGGACCATATCAAAATACTAGGAGCCAAGGGGGAAGAAAAGGGTAGAAAAGGCCGCCCCCCACTCAAACTGTAATACACAAAGTGTGGCCTCTTCCTCAAGACACTAATAAATGTATTACTGCTGGACCTAGGAAGTGGGACTGCCCAATCATGTACAGTACCCATACTCTTGTGTAGTACAACAATATGCTTAGGTCGTGGTGTCTTACTTTACTAAAAATAGAAATGGAACATGTCAACTACCATCCAAAAATCCCACTCAACATATAATGAAGAAAATGTGTGGGAAAAGAGAGAGAGTACATTTTGGCTAACAATTTGCCAGTTCACCCAGTTATCATCATCGGCAACTCTCTCTCATCCTTTCCTTTCCACTTTATGAGAGAGAGTTCCCGATGATGATAACTGGGTGAACTGGCAAATTGTTAGCCAGCGACCCGTTCAGAAGTTCTACCGTGAGGTACTCTCTCTCTTTTACCCCACCACACCCAATTCCTTCATCCAGACTTTGGCCTCGATAGGATTAAATTTGGGTATGTCTTCTTGATGATCTATGTAGTGGGAGAAAGTATGGCAGAATTAGAGGTATCTGTAAAACTGCGAGGGAGGGGCATGTCATATTCTGTTTGGAGCTCCTGGAAGTACTTTAAGGTCCGACCATGTAAGACCTCCCTGATCGTAGAAATACCAAAGGCCTATTAGCCCCCCAAATCTGGACAACATTGAACACTGTGATCATAGGTAGTTAGGCCAAAGAGGGGCATCCTTTGTCCATCTACCCCACCACCCCATTCTCCGTGACCCTTGACCCGGTCACTCTACTACCGCACGGCCCCCGTGTGCCCGGATTCTGCTGCCGCTGCCGCTGCCTGCTTGGCCCTCTTGCTGCCGCCTCTCCTTAGGGCCCCTGCTCTCCAGGCTTGCCCTCGCTCCCCAGGCTTGCCCAGGCTTTCCCTCGCTTTCCAGGCTTGCCCTCGCTCTTCCCTGCTCTGCTTTGCCGCTCTTTCCAACCCCCCCCCTTCTCTCCGCCACTGCTCTCCTGCGGCCCTGCCCCTTCTCCTGTCTCCCACTCCCCATTCGCCGCCCCGCTCCCGCCTCCAAGCTGCTCCTCCCTCCCAGTTTGCCATAAATGGCGGGGACCGCGTGTACGTGCAGCGGCCACACGCAGCGGGCGCGCCAATTGTGCGCCAAAGGCAAGCCCATCTACGCCCGTCCGTGCCTGGACCTCGCCCAGCGCCAGAACCCCTGGACCCCGCCATAGCCAGCCAACCCGACTGAGCTACAACGCCGCCATCCTCCACGCACTCAACACCGGCCGACATCCAGCCTGCTACCAAGCCACCCCGAAACGCACCCACGGAGCCTTCATCTGCCACGCCTGCTACTTCACCTGCACTCAGTCCTGCACCGCGCCAGCCAAAACAGCCGCCAACAACAACCACCTCAAGTGCATCCTGCTCAACACCCGCTCCATCCACAGGCACACAGTTGAACTATGGGACCTCCTGGACAAAACGGCACCAGACATCGCCTTCTTCACGGAAACCTGGATGAACGCCTCCTCAGCCCCCGACATCGCCATTGCCATCCCGGACGGCTAAAAGATCATCTGGAGGGACCGAGTCAATCACACCAGAGGAGGCATCGCCATCACCCACAGAAACACTATCCGCATCACGACCAACACAGACGACACCCTCGCCACCGCAGAGCACCTGCACTTCCAGATTCACACCGACCCCAAGACCACCCTCAGAGGAACCCTCATCTACCGACCCCCAGGACCACGCTCATACTTCAGCGAGGCCATCGCAGACTTCATCAGCCCACTCGCCTTCGCCTCCCCCGACTACATCCTCCTAGGAGACCTCAATTTCCACCTGGAGAACAACCAGGACAACAACACCACCGCCCTACTAGACAACCTCGCCAACCTCGAATTCAAGCAACTGGTCAACACCCCCACCCATTACGCCAGCCACACGCTCGACTCTGTCTTCTTCTCCAGCAACCACATCTTCTTCAGCCACACCACCGAGCTCCACTGGTCCGACCACAGCTGCGTACACTTCAACTTCAGGAAAACAACGACCCACCACCACCCTCAACAAACCCCCCGAAAATGCTGGAGCAAGATCACCACCGACCAACTCACCACCTCCTTGCGCCTAAACCCTCCCACCAACACCATGGACCCCAACGAAGGAGCCCGCAACCTCACACAGTGGATCACCGACTGCGCCAACACCTTTGCTCCACTGAAAAACCCTACCAGTAACCTCAACAGCAAGAAAGCCGCATGGTTCACCAAGATCTCAAAGACTCCAAGAAATCCTGCCGTGACCTCGAGAAAGCCTTGCGCCACAACCAGTCATTGGACAACATGACAACCCTCAAGAACGCCACCCACAAACACCACCAGCTGATCCACACCACCAAAAGGTCTTCCTTCAGAGAACGACTGGACAACAACACCCACAACAGCAAGGAACTCTTCAACGTTGTGAAAGAGCTCTCCAACCCCAATGCCAGCAACAACGACATCACGCCTTCTCAAGACCTCTGCAACTCTCTGGCCACCTTTTTTCACCGTAAGATCGTCAACATACACGACAGCTTCTGCGCTCAGAACACGTACTCCACCACCAAACCTACACCCCCCACCACCACCATGTGCGCCTGGACTCAGGTCAGCACGGAAGATACCACCCACACGATGAACACCATCCACTCTGGCTCCCCAGATGATCCCTGCCCACACCACATCTTCAACAAAGCCGACTCCATCATCGCACCCAAACTTCGGGACATCATCAACAACTCCTTCATATCTGCCACCTTCCCGGAGAGCTGGAAGCACGCAGAGATCAGCGCCCTCCTGAAGAAACCCACCGCAGACCCCTCAGACCTCAAGAACTTCCGCCCCATCTAGCTCCTCCCCTTCCCTGCATAAGTCATCGAAAAAAAAACGTCAACAAACAGCTGAAAGCCTTCTTGGAGACGAACGGGTCCCTCGACCCATCGCAGTCCGGATTCCGAGCGAACCACAGCACCGAGACCACCCTCATTGCGGCCACCGACGATATCCGGACCCTGTTGGACAACGGCGAAACCGCCGCCCTCATCCTGCTCGACCTTTTGGCTGCGTTCGACACGGTCTGCCACTGCACCCTGACAACCCGCCTCCGCCACGACGGGATCCAAGGAAAGGCTCCGGGAATGGATCACCTCCGACAGAGCCCAAAGAGTCCATCTCCCGCCCTTCCTCGCAGAAACCACCAAGATCATCTGCGGTCGTACCTCAAGGCTTCTCGCTAAGCCCCACCCTCTTCAACGTCTACATGAGCCCTCTCGCAGACATCGCACGCAAGCACAACCTCAAGATCATCTCCTACGCCGACGATACCCAACTGATCCTCTCCCACCAACGACCCCACCTCTGCCAGAGCCAGCTTCCAGGTCGGAATGAAAGACATCGCAGACTGGATGAAGCTCAGCCGCCTGAAATTGAACTCAGACAAGACGGAAGTCCTCATCCTCGGCCCATCCATCTCCGCCTGGGACAACTCCTGGTGGCCCCCTGCTCTGGGCCCCCCACCCAAGCCCACGGACCATGCACGCACGCAACCTGGGCTTCATCCTTGACTCCTCCCTCACGATGGCCAAGCAAGTTAACGCCGTTACCTCCTCCTGCCTCAACACTCTCCGCATGCTCCGTAAGATCTTCCGCTAGATCCCCACTGGAACCAGGAAAACGGTAACCCAGGCCCTCGTTACCAGCCGTCTGGACTATGGGAACGTCCTCTATACTGGGACCACCGCCAAACTACAGAAAAGACTCCAGGGCATCCAGAACCCCCAACACAGCCACATCTCCGCCCACCTGAGGGACCTGCACTGGCTCCCCATCAGCAAAAGGATCACGTTCAGACTCCTCACCCACACACACAAGGCTCTCCACGACTTGGGCCCCGTATACCTCAACAACCGCCTCATGTTCTACACGCCAACCCGCCAGCTCCGCTCCGCCGCCCTCGCCACCTTCCCATGGATCCGCAGAACCACCACCAGAGGAAGATCCTTCACCTACCTGGCGGCCAAGACCTGGAACTCCCTCCCTACCAACCTACGACTCACCCAGGACCATCTCTCCTTCAGGAAGCAACTCAAGACCTGGCTTTTCGAGCAGTAGCAGCCCCCCCAGCGCCTTGAGACCCTAGTGGGTGAGTAGCGCGCTTTACAAATACTTTTGATTGATTGATTGATTGATTACCTCCTAGTCACAAATACCGCCCTGGTTGCAGGCAGTATCATTTTATGCTTCAGACCAGAATACAAGATCATATGTACTGACGTAGTGTCCATAACCAATTTTCGACTGCATAAGCTTGATCCTGTCTGTTGCCTTACCACCAGTCATTATGGATAAGAAGATGTGACTCACAATAACTCTGCAATACGTAGACAGGAAACAGGTTCTTAGAGCTACTCGTGCTCTGTCACTCCTGCAGAGAAAGTGACCAAGGATTGCGTTCATTGGTCTAAACCAGGTGGGTACTATTGGGTAAGGGTGATTTTGGAGTTGATACAGGAGGTAAAGCATGGAAACCATCTTGAATATAGCAGATCTGCCAAACATAGGTAGTGGTAAGCGCGTCCAAGAGCCCACCTGTCCCTTGACTTGAGTCCATAGTCGGGCTAGATTTCTATCCCATGAAGTCGGCCGGGAGGCTGACAGTAACACCCCTAGATATTTAAACCCACCTGGGACCAATGTCAACTCTCGTGTTCATTCAGCCAATTAGTCTCCCTGAGTAAGGGCTAAAGGAAGGATTTACAGGCATTCATATAAAGAGAAGCGGTCTCACCAAAGAGTTGCATAATTCTGAGTAGCAGTGGGCCCGATCTATTGCGATGTGAAAAGAAGAACAGTACATCATCTCCATGAAGCTCAATGCGGTCTGAGACCTCTCGTGACCACTCAAAGCCATGGAATTGAGCATCTATCCTTACTCAAGCCAGGAACGGCTCCATGGCTAGTGTCAATAGGTAGGGTGATAGGGGGCATCCCTGTCCTGTATCCCACCCAATGGAGAAGGTCTGCAAGGTCGAGTCTGCCATGTGGTCAGAAGAGGTAATATCAGCGTAGAGGAGGTGGATATAAGTGAGGAGGTGGGGCCAATAGTGGCGACACAGGAGTCCAACTAAGCAAGTCAAAGGCCTTGTCAATGTCTGCAAGGAGAAGAGCCGCAGGTCCATCCAGATGGTTTACGGTCCCTAATGGCATTATGCACGCAGGGAATATTGTATTGATTGGTGTGACCTGTCATGAGGCCAGCTCGATCAGGTTGGATTAACTCTGTGATATGTGGGACAGTATGATTGGCGATGACTATGGCCAGAAGTTTAGCCTTAACAAGAAGAGAGATTGGGCGGTATGGGTGTCGAAATCAGGGGGTCGACCGGCTTTTAAGACGACAACTATTTCTGCATGTTGCCTGTCATTTGAGGCGTCATCAGTGATGTCATGAGTTATGTCACTGACCATGTCATGAGTGATGTAATATGTGCCGTCATCAGCAGTGCATTGCGGGCACGCGAGTTATAGTTAGCTGAACTAACTATAACGGGGGAATTTCAATGGTTTTGTACGAGTGAAATATCCAACTAACAATAACATGTGTGAAACCTCTGGTTTTTTTCAGTGAATTTGCCAGGTTTTTTAAATGCTAATTCCTAACTATAACACGTGTGAAACCTATGTTTTTTTCAGTGAATTTCTAAGGTTTTTTAAACGGTTATTCCTAACTAAAACGTATGTGAAACCTATGTTTTTATATATATATATATATATATATATATATATATATTCAATGAAAAAACCATAGGTTATAGGCCATATATAGTTAGGAATTCGCATTTACAAAACCTTATTTTACTCGCATAAAACCATTGAAATTCCATATATAGTTAGAAGCGCTAACTATATATCGCGCACCCGCAATCCACTGCTGATGATGTCACATATTACATCATTCATGACATGGTCAGTGACATCACTGATGACATCACTGATGACATCTCAAATGACATCACTGATGACATCACTGATCACAACATCCAGTGATTGTATGTGTCTGTAAAGTTTAAATATGTTTTACATATTGAAGAATGAGTGGATGTATAAGTGTCTGGATGAAGAATTTAGTAGGTGCATGACTGACTGTATGAAAGAGTGATTAAATGTGTCTCACTGAGTGCATGGGTTAGTGACTAAACTGTCTTAATTTGTGCATCAGTATGTTTGTTGTTGTGTAAGCTGCTGCATGTGTTGATCAGTAGCTATAAGAATGGCCATATGGGTTATTGATTGGTTGCCCAAGTATTTGAATGGGAGGCTGAGTGTGTGTGTGGGTGGCTGGGAGGTGCGTGACTCTGTGCATAGATGTGTAAGCAGTTGATTCACTAGGAGTATGAGTTCAAGAGTGCATGTGGAAACAGCTATATGGGCGGTTGACTGTGCATGGGTGTGTTGGTGAGTGAATGGATTTCTCATTGCTACATGTGCAAGTAAGTACGTATGTAAAACACAATACATGTATATAAATAACTGAACATAAGAGCCAGTGAATGTGTGAGTGGCTGTATCGATCACTGTGAGCTTGTATCAGGGATTATATAAGAGAATAGATATGTGTTATTATATGTTTGAATAAGTAAGATGTGTATAACTTTATAGTTGAGGAAATGGAGGTGTGATTGATTCTTTGCATGACTGACTAGGTGTGTGAGTAACTCCATGGATGAGTGACAGTCTGTGAGTGTCTGTTTATACTGAGTGTATGTAAGGTTATATTAGAGTCTGAAGAGGTTCATTGTATTATCACATGAGTGATGTGATCAGTGATGACAAATGAGATGTCATCAGTGATGTCATTTGAGTTGTCATCAGTGATGTCATCAGTGATGTCATTTGAGATGTCATCAGTGATGTCATTTGAGTTGTCATCAGTGATGTCATTTGAGATGTCATCAGTGATGTCATCAGTGATGTCACTGACCATGTCATGAATGATGTAATATGTGACATCATCAGCAGTGGATTGCGGGTGCGCGATATATAGTTAGCGCTTCTAACTATATATGGAATTTCAATGGTTTTATGCGAGTAAAATAAGGTTTTGTAAATGCGAATTCCTAACTATATATATGGCCTATAACCTATGGTTTTTTCATTGAATTTTCAAGGTTTTGTAAATGCAAATTCCTAACTATATATCCACTATAACCTATGGTTTTTTCTGTGAATTTCATTGGTTTTTTAATAGCAAATATGAAAAGCTTTAAAATGTCAAGTACATGATAGATAAAAACATTTTCGTATTTATGCACGCTGATGTGCTTTGAACGCTGCACCCCCCCCCTCCCCTCTTTTGCCTTAGTAGTACTCTCTCTTTGCAGATACTGAAGGGTAGTTGACGCAGGCCTTTACCCCCGTTGTAATCCGTCGTGCCTCCTTGTCTCTCCATTTGATTGATTGTTGTCCAAGTATTTACTGTTTTAGAATTGGTTCTCTTTGGATCATTCTCTATTTACAAACAAGCACAAAGGCGCAATACTCTGTTTAGTCTTTGCAGATAGTGAAAAATCGTGTAAAAAAATAAAAGTAATCGAGCAAAATCAGTAGGCCACTAATTGGATCTCTTTTTGACCTCGCTAAAATAGAAATATTAGGAACAACCCTTCATGAGAAATACGAAAATAGTGAGATGAACTGAGCTCCACACCATGAGGGCTGCAAGACAGCTCGGCTCCATCACCCATCCCGCACAAAATAACGACAAACCCTATGCAAATATTAAAAATGTAGACAACACACCAGCAAAGAAACAGGGTAAAACATTTTATTAAAAAACTATTTACATAACGTTGGTTTATAAGATGATGTCAGTAGTGGACCGATGTGTGAATAGAACGAAAACAGCACAAGGCTCCAAGATCCGGATGGCAAGCTCCTGGATGTTGGGTGCCATAGTTTAGAGTTCTGAATTTCAGCCTTTTTCAATGCCTGTGCTTTGTTGAATCAAAATGGCGGCTTGACACAAAGCTGACTCAAGCGTTGCTACTAATGCTATGCAGACCAAAACTGGTTTTCAGTTTGTACATTTTTCTAGATTTTTCAATCCAAGTTTGGTTGACTTTGTAGAACGATGGCTTCAGATTTTCAACATACGGTGTGGTGGCGCTGACTGGGAGGGGGCGCTTCGCTCCTGCCCCCTCCCCAAGTAAGATTTTCATACGTGAAAGTACGTTAATGGTTTTGGTCCCTGAGATGCTTCGATGTCACTACCATTCTCAAATAGCATAAGTTCTGGATGTTGGGTGCCATAGTTAAGAGTTCTGAGCAGTGCTTGTAACACTGTCTGAAGCTTATTTCCACCTACTGCAGCTTCACTATTCTCAAAGTAAGTGAGTGTCGTTTGTGGACCTGACTGCATTAGAAAACAATGTGATATGTTACCTTCCTAAACAGCTTGACGGAGGCCCCTGAGGGGCGGTGTGATGGCCATGGACTCGGAGAAGACGCTTGGCTCCGACACCCTCCCCAAGTCTTATAGCACTGGTGTAGCCTGAGATCGCCCCCGACATAGGCGGCCGGCTCCCGGGGTCCGGCGGAACTTTTTGCCTTTTGATGACTCTTCAATTCTGGACCTTGTCCCACAATCCGTTTGACCTGAAGACAAGCTGTAGTGGGGCGCCCCTTTATCGTTTTAGTTGCCATTCCGCCCGCTTTTGCTACACTGTGCCTCTTCCGCCATTTAGCTGTTTACCGCCCGCTCTTGCGACTACAGCGTCTCGCTCACCATGTAGTTGAGATGCGCCCGCTCTTGCGGTGCAGCGATAGGCGGCTGCCACAGGACTCTCAAAATGGCGGCCGGCTCTTCGGTTTTGGGCCTGGTCCACTAAAATGGCCCTGGGACACCTTGGAACTCGGACGCTTGTCTGCTAGGGCTTGGGTCCCATTCTCGAAAAGCGTCCCCTCAGCCGTGAAGATTCTACAAAAGTCTTGGGGGCCTCCGACTCCCGCAGGCTTCTGGTGGGGAGCGGCTGCCATGATTGCTCGTGGAATGGCCACGACGGAGCTACGAGATGGTAGTGGTCTCATGCTGACGCCAGCTTTAGTCTGAAACATCCAGAAACACTATAGACTACCAATTCGATCAGTTCCGGTAGCGCCCCAACATGAACCGGAAGAGAAGAACTTGCCCTCCCCTCTTTGACTGATGGTTCTTGTTGCCTGTCCCCTCTGTTGTCATTTAACAGAACTTTTTGGACTGCTGAAAGGGGTTGTGTTCTGAACGCTGGTTGGTGGAGACATTTAGACTATATTCTTGACCTACGTTGTCGCGTAATGCGTTTTATGACACGCCGCGTTAGCGCACCCGGAAGTGATCCGAGGCGCGGCGCGCAGCGCGTAACGTAAGCATAACAGGTCATGTGACTTGTTAATAAAACTTTTCATTGGTTCATTTTACTTTTGTTAATTTAATGATGAAAAGCTTGGTCATATGACCTAAAAATTACGCTTTTTATTATTTTCGAACAATATTTTTTTTTCAAACATATGTTATAATATTCCAGGCTAATGTACTTTCCCGGAAAATTTACAACTGTCTTGCAAGTAAAATATATTCCTTTTTCGAGAAAAAGGGCGTTTCTTCCTTCCATGACGGAGCCGTTGAGTAAAAGAGATTCGGCCTGCTGTCTTAGTCGCCGATACGCCTGATTATCAGATTCTTATCGATCACTTTATGTTGCAGACATGAAAAACACAACTGCCCTTGACCATTTATCTTTACTGCGTTCCTACATATTATACCTTTTATCCGTCATGTAATTGGACTGCTTTATTTCACTTGCCTTTTACTGATTCGAAAACAGTCACTAAAAGTAAAAACTTTACAAATGTAAATACTACTACCGTGTTTTGTTTTAAAAACCTTTATTGTGAAAATGTCAGTATACAAATACGGGCCTATAACCACGTGGGCCGGCCACGGAGCAAACTGAAATCGTATATGATGAGGAGACATTTACACTGTAGAAGAACGTAACGAGCGGGCCATTAGGTTGCAAGAACAAAGGTGTCTAACAGTTGCGGAATCGGTGGACGTACATTTTGTAATTAAAATACGACAGGGCCACTTACAATAACATTTTCTAGATATACATTTGCGGGCAAGGAGTTACGAGTCCCATTTATACCGGCGCCATTTTGGGCGAGGCCGGGCAGGTCCAAGATATAGTCAAAATGTCTCCACCAACCATCGGCCAGACCAGAACCCCTTTCGGCCCTTTATGCTACAAGATGGTGTCTTCCATTCAGAAAATATTGGTGGCAGCATTTTGAAAAGAAACAGAAACAGCCGTTCTCCTAGTGAGTTTCACATTGTTACATTTAGGAAGAATGTTGAAGAGTAGTATGTGGAAAATCTGAAGCCATTTTTCTACAAACTCTCAATCAGACTTGGATGGAAAAAGAAAACCTGAAGAATGTACAAACTGAAAACCAATTTTTGTCTGTATAGCACCAACAGTAACGCTTGAGTCAGCTTTGTGTCAAGCCGCCATTTTCATTCAATCAATAGCGTCCCCCTGCACACATTCAGGGACCTGGTCGTGTCTTCAGATGAAACGCATTGTAGGAAAAGAAGCAGAAAGGAAAAGGAAAAAAGTTCCGCCGGACCTCGGGAGCCGGCCGCCTATGTCATGTGCCACCTTTGGCCACACCAGGGCAATAGTGAAGCTGCAGCAGGTGCAAATAAGCTTCAGACAGTCCTACAAGCACTGCTCAGAAATCTCAACTGAGGCACTCAACATCCAGGACTTGCCATTCGGATCTTGGCGCCTTGTGCTGGTTCCGACCTATTCACACATCAGTCCACTACTGACATCACCTCATAAGCCAACGGGGCACCCCACGCCGACTTTCGGCGCAGCATTGTAGGATGGCCACACCAGTGCAGCCACTTGCTGGACACCACCTCGGTGCCATCCGGATCTCGGCGCGTTCGAGTCACTGTGCCGGAAGAGTGACCGGAACTCAGCTGAACACGCCATCTTTCGGCGCAGCATTGTAGGATGGCCACACCAGTACGGCAATTTGCTGGACACCACCTCGGCGCCATCCGGATCTCGGCGCGTTCGAGTCACTGTACCACAACAGTGACCGCAATTCAGCTGGACACGCCGTCTTTCGGCGCAGCATTGTAGGATGGCCACACCAGTGCGGCAATTTGCTGGACACCACCTCGGTGCCATCCGGATCTCGGCGCGTTCGAGTCACTGTACCGCAACAGTGACCGCAATTCAGCTGGACACGCCGTCTTTCGGCGCAGCATTGTAGGATGGCCACACCAGTGCGGCAATTTGCTGGACACCACCTCGGTACCATCCGGATCTCGGCCCGTTGTGCTGCCTTCGGCCTATTCGCACATCGGTCCGCTACTGACGCCGCCTCACGTGCCAACGGATTTTCTACGCTTTTTGTAGCCCTATGCCGCATAACAGGTCATGTGACTTGTTTATAAAACTTTTCATTGGTTCATTTTACTTTTGGTTTCCTAAAGATGGAAGGCTTGGTCATATGACCTAAAAATAACACTTTTCATTGGTTTAGAACATTTTTTTTTCCCAAACGATGAAAGCCCCACCTTGTTTCTGGATCATTCAGACTGAAGCTGGCGTCAGCATGAGAGCACCACCATCTCGTGGCTCCGTCGTGGTCATTCCGCGAGCAATCATGGCAGCCGCTCCCCACCGGAAGCCTGCGGGAGTCGGGGGCCCCCCAAGACTTTTATACAATCTTCACGGCTGAGGGGACGCTTTTCGAGAATGGAACCCAAGCCCTAGCAGGCAAGCGTCCGAGTTCCAAAGTGTCCCAGGGCCATTTCAGTGGACCAGGCCTAAAACCGAGGAGCTGTCCGCCATTTTAAGAGCCATGTGGCAGCCGCCTATCGCTGCACTGCAAGAGTGGGAGCAACTCAACAACATGGTGAGCGAGACGCTGTGGCCGCAAGAGCGAGCGCAACTCAGCTAGATGGCCGCCACCTGGGGAGGCCCGTTCACGCCGGCTCCCCCACGCCCCCCCCCCCCCGGGCCGCCGCACGCCAATTTTCGGAGCAGCATTGTAGGATACCAAAACCAGTGCAGCAGTTTACTGGACATCACCTGGGTGCCTGTCGTACATGTTGTGTCAGCCATGTGACACTGGACACAGACCGCTACTGACGAGGCCTCCCCCCGCACCACCCGGGACGCCCCACGCTGTTTTTCTGTGCTGCATTGTAGGATCCCTAAACCAGTGCGGCACCCAGGCGACATCACCTGGGTGCCGTCCAGAACTCTGCACGTTGTGCTGCCTTGGGACTATTCGCACAACAGACCGCTACTGACGAGGCCTCCCCCCGCCCCACCCGGGACGCCCCACGCCAATTTTCGGAGCAGCATTGTAGGATCCCTAAACCAGTGCGGCACCCAGGCGACATCACCTGGGTGCCGTCCAGAACTCTGCACGTTGTGCTGCCTTGGGACTATTCGCACAAAAGACAGCTTCTAACCATTGTTGCTTTTTGTGTTGAGAAATGTTTAAATGTTTTTAGTTTTTGTTCCGTTCGTTAAAGTTAGTAGTTAATAAAGTTTTATAACCTTACTTTCTTGGAGTGTTATCTATTTTTTTTTAAAAACGGGTGAATGGGGCCTTGAATCGGGTTATTGTCATGTGTGGACTTTGGAAGTGTGCTGCTGCAGGATCGGACATTTCAAACTCAAATGCACGTTCTTTTTCTTACCTTTCCGAAGCATGGAGCGCAATAGCAGGCAGAGAAAGGGTGATGCACGTATTGAACACTGCCTGGCCTGGCAAGTTGCTGGCAGTGCCCCCCCGCCCGCTCCTGAAAGAGGGCACACACACACCGCCGCCCCGAGTACTTCACAAATCTTTAAAAGACCATGCGCTTGTTCATGAGGCTTAAATGGTTTATCACCTCTTCTAGAACCCCTGCATCGACCCTCTGACGTTTCATGGAAAAATTACCATGTAACACAATACCAAGCCCTGTCAGCTGAAACCCCCAAGGAATCGTGGGGCATATTATCAAGGGGGTTTATCTCCGCTTTTTTGGCTTTAAAAGCCATGAAAGCGGAGATAAAATTATTTCCCTATTACCAAGCTGTCGCTAACACCAGTTAGTGACAGCTAAAAGGAGATAGCGACCATCTTGGGCCCCGCTTTGCATGTCAGTGATACTTATCACTAATGACATGCAAAGTGGCGTGCCAAGATGTTAGCGACTGGAAACAGTCCCTAACATCGCTACCTTCTATTACCAACTTTTGGAGATATTCGCGCTAAGCGTGAATATCTCCAAAATCTAACACCTGCCCTGAGCAGTTCTTAGCCATGTTATCCAATGGGAGGTGGATAACATGGCTAAGAGCATTAGGTCGATAATACATGAATATCGCTGACTTTTCTGCGATAATAGCAAGGTTTATCTGCGATAAAAATCGCCGATGTGCGGCGATAATTTTTGTCTCTAAACAAGTTAGAGACAAAAATTATCGCTAGTTGTTCGTAATATGCCCCCGGGTTTTTGCTTGCAGAAATCGGGAGGCGGGAGACTAGCACTGAAATCAGTACTCACACGCCTGAATCAGGAGGATTGGCATGTCTGAATTCTCTACAGCTGGGGCCATAAACTACATCCGCAGGGTTAGGTGATAGCCTGGGACCAGCCTGGCATCTAAAATGGCTGCCGTGCACGACAAAATTGTGGCATTCGAAAAAAGGCAAGATGGCGCAGCCGCTGGAAGAGATGTATCAACATATATCAGCCTCCTCAGCCACCCTCAGGAAACATAGGGGATTAGGATACGTCTCCCGCACCCCCTTATACCTAGTACTTTAATTAACGAAGCACAAAATGGCGAATTCCCGTTTCGCTACCAGTTTGGGGCCCAGTTCGCGGCCCGTGAAGCGCTTCTACCGTGAAAAATCATTTTTTTTTTATTTTCCCCACGGGACCCTTTAATAACCCCAACAACATTCCTAGGGGGTCAAGAGGGGGATACCTTGCCCCCTTTCATTAAATTCCCCCTTAGTTTTTCACCTTTTCTTCTCTCTCGATCCTACCGAGAGACAAGATGGCGGCCGCTCCGGACTGTCACGCAGCAAAAAAAAAAAAAAAGCTCACGCACAGCCGCTGGAAGAGATGTATCAACATATATCAGCCTCCTCAGCCACCCTCAGGAAACATAGGGGATTAGGATACGTCTCCCGCACCCACTTATAACTAGTAATTTAATTAACGAAGCACAAAATGGCGAATTCCCGTTTCGCTACCAGTTCGCGGCCGCGCTTCTACCGTGAAAAATCATTTTTTTTTTATTTTCCCCACGGGACCCTTTAATAACCCCAACAACATTCCTAGGGGGTCAAGAGGGGGATACCTTGCCCCCTTTCATTAAATTCCCCTTTCGTTTTCCACCTCTTCTTCTCTCTCGATCCTACCGAGAGACAAGATGGCGTCCGCTCCGGAATGTTTAGAATGTTGACAGACACCGGAGAGCCAATCAGCTTTCTGCGCGCAAAGTTCCGATAAGCGAAAAGTAAGCGGACCGGATCGCTGCCCAGAGCGCTGTTACAGATATATATCTTGGTTTGAACGTTAATTTCTCAAAAACTACTGGAGCACATATATTGAGACCTAGCAAAGGCACATCGGGCTAACAGTCCCTACAATTTTGCCAAGTTTCGTGCAAATCCATTCAGCCGTTCGAGCTAAAAGTGAGTCCAACCGCCCTATGGAAATTAACATGGGAAAAACGCGTTTTGGGACCCCCCTTTTTTCTCGGCCCCCCCTTGACGAAACCCCCCCAAATTTTCAGGGGCTGCTCAGAAACGAAATGTGCCATTTTCCTGAAAATTTCAGCCGATTCCGTCCACAAACGCAAAAGTTATTAGACATAGAATTTTCAAAAGTCCCATAGAGAAAAAATTCTAACTATATATACCTACTGGCTATCGCCAGTAGGTAATATATATATATATATATATATATATATATATATATATATATATATATATATATATATATACATATACATATATCTATGTGCACAGGCACTTCCTGACAAAGAAGTATAAATTTTGCATGTCTGCAGCCTTTCTTCTTTTTCACCTTATTCATCTTCTACTCAATCAACATATCATCCACACATACTCGCACCTACTTGCTCCCTTTCTTGGCTGGGGTTATCAATCATTCTTCTTTAATTCACATTCACAGTACAGGCCCTTTATCGACGCTTTTTATTATAACAACTACCCCGGCCGAAGGCACTATGAAATTTGTACACTTGCTCCCTTTCTTGGCTGCACTTATCAATTATTCTTCAATTTCATATTTTGATTCAAACTCAAGGCCTTTTATCGAGCCTTTTTGTTGTAACTACTGTTGCAGTGATTCTGCTCCTACACACAACTGTGCATAAAGACTTACGACCTCAGTGAATTACAGTGCTCCAAACCTCACCTTAGTACCCAAACCCCCTAACAGACTAGCAATTAGTGACTCATTGGTTCTTCCTCCTATAGCAAAAACACCAATTATTAGTCAACCCACAACATGTGACTTAGGTTACCTCAGGTACCGTGGATAACAAGAGCACTCTTTCGTTACATTCTTACACCAGTCCAAAACAAGCACTTAATAAACACACCTGCAACTTTGAAATGTTTATTTCTAACACCGTAATCTCATGCCCAGTACCTTACATAATACAAGCAAACATATTATCAGAAACAAAGTTGTCAGCATTGTTACTATTCCATAAAATACAAAGGGAGAAAGCATCCTATAATGCAAAAGGGAAACAGATTTAAAATATACCTAAATTTCACTCTCCCTACTTAGCAGGTTAGTTTATAACTACAGAAGATCTCATAAGACTACATAGGCAGACCCATACCTCTGTTACTCAGCAGTAGTGGATCACATTGAGTTCTGCACAAACTGGCAAGATACGAATGTTCTCAAACTATGTGTAATCATACCTGCACACTTCATTACTGAAGGCGCAAGTATAAGAGATGCCACAGCTGCACATCTCTTATGGCTCGAACGTGCGAACATCATTCGGAATAAAACACACAGTATCCAACATAACCTTGATGTTTCAAGCTCTCACTATACACACTAAAGTAGCAAGGCAGTCTACAAATGTAGTATATCAAATTATTCTCATATGAAGCAAAATACTCACCCTTCTCTAAACAATATTGCAAGTGTGTGTTGTGTACAAAGCAGAGCAGGAAAACAAAAATGGCGTTTAAGCTTCTAATAAACCCATACTAACTTAACATGGTGTGAGTGCAAGGCTCAGCCCACAACACATTTCCTTGACCAAAGCACATAATATAAACGTGGGCAAATTACGAACGCAGAGTCAAGTTCACATTTCCAAAAAAAAGTTATTTGCTCTTTGATAGAAAGCAGTAACTAAATAATAAAGAATACGTAGAAAAATCAAAGAGTCTTAATCCAAGAACGTGTAAGCACAGTGTGTAGCAACAGCCTCCAACAGGAAGTAATTGTTCTCATCTGAAAACATTTCAGCCATCCAATTCAATAGTGGGAATGAACATATATGTTCCTCAACGACCGGAGACTCTATCACCATCGGAGGAAAACTCGGGTCATCTTCAATGTAACTGCGTGCCAAGAACTCAAGCGCCGCTGCAAAAACATTCCAACATCCCATTATTCCATGTGTTGCTGCTAAGGCCATAATCCTGCCGCCAGAACAGAGCACGTCATGAACCACTAAGGGGCTCATCAGCTGGTCATAATCCACGTTGGGAGACACCGTACTGCAGAGACACAAATCCAGGGCCCAGTCGAAATCGCAGCTCAGGCAATGTAAGACAGGCTGAACGCATGTGAAAAAGGAGAACGATAATCCATAAGCTGCACTCAACGTTGCAAGAGGCAGCGCTCCATAGTAACTAAGCATTCGGTTGCAGACCAGCAACAACCGAGAAATATTGTTGTCTTCTGCAAGATGTGCATCCATATTTAAGTAAACAAATTAATACACGCACACCGGCAACTAATGTGAGCATTAGGCACAATTCACCAAAGATGCTGGACCGACAAGACACCAAATATAGTTTCTACAGAAGTCACAAGGCCAATGCTTATAACTTTAAAAAAGTAAGCTAACCCCCTACTCGAGGACGCATTAAAGATAGTTTAAATGAACTCCCTAAAATTCCAGGGCATGTCTGTATTTAATAAAGCATACACTTCTGTGCGGGTGTTTGCTACATGAAGGGCAAATGTTTCTCTAGCAGATGTAAGAGCGACCTCTTTTTGAGACAATAGCGCTCTTATATGGCTCATTTGGTTGACTCTTCAAGGTCGGAATCGACAGCCAGATGGAAACATCCAGCTTCCCATACAGCGGAGTAAACACAACTTTTTTTATAGCAAACCACCTAACATCGCACAATAATCCACACAGCTGAATCGGATCTCCAATAAGTGACCACTTCTAACTATTCTCGTAGCGTGCCATGTGCTCTGATTTGACAGTGAGAGAGTGATTGCACCATATTTTCTACTGCTAATGAATCTCAGCATACGCTACAAATACGATAAAACTGCGATCATTTTAACACTGGTCCTTGATAATATGCCCCGAATTTTGTAGCGCGCCCTACATCGCAAAATGCGATGCAGGGCATGGAACGAAGGGGCATATTATCAACAACATAAGGCGATACATTATCACCGCTTTTATCGGCAGGAAACTGCTGATAAAAGCAGCGATAATAGGCTTGATAATAGGCCCTTGTAAAATCCCATAGCAGCCCAGGTTCTGGTGTTAACCTGCGCTGCTATGGGAATTCACAAGGGCATATTATCAAGGCCATTATCGCAGCTTTATCAGCAGTTTCCTGCCGATAAAACCGGCGATAATGTATAGCCTTATGTTGTTGATAATGTGGCCCAAAATTCGTTTTATTAATTTAATTGTTTACTTACCTACAATCATCCAGATTCCATTGTATATCTGTAAAAGATTTATTTTTAATTCATTTTTCTTGCTTACGTAAGCTTTTGGAACAACTATCAAAATTTGCACTGTACGCTCACAATAAATATACCATAAAAAAAAATAGAATACATCACTAATTTTTTACAATCACCGGACACCCCATCCACCAAGCCTCAAATATAACGTTCAAGACCGTAGGTATAGCCCCAAATCCACCACGGTACCAGCCGGCTCGCTGCATCATTCGGGAGCCGGAATTTCTTTTGGTCAGAGAACCTACCTTACATACTGCTCTCTCAGACTAAAAACAATCTGCTTTCCTACTTCAAAGAGAAGTCTCGCCCAACCATAACAAACAGCAGACTCCCATGAATAGGCACCCTATAGCACTACAAGAGCCAACCCTCGGAGACGGTGCTCCCCAGGGCCATCAAAGGCTCAACAAATGCCATCAAAGATTTTGAACTTGGACATCATTGTAAACCCCCCTAAGCAGTCCTACGGGATCAGGAAGTCCTATAACAAATAGCAAACTTTTCCAATCAAACTACACATTCAATCTACACACATATACAAATAAATAAAAAATCACATTTATTCCCACAATAAATTCAAAATGAAACACATTTATATTGCTTGAACTTTTGCACCCTTTCCAACTGACAAAACTTTCAACACTTCCTCCATTCCACAATCTGCCAGTTACCATAGAAACACTTCAGGGAACACCTAACTCAGCACACAGGTGAAAAGTTCATCATACATTGTTGCAATTTAAAACAGCAAGTATCCTTCACTTGAGAATATACCAGCTTATTTTATGTAACGTTCTTTGCTAATACTTATCCTTAACCAATAAAAATCAGCCTTTTAAAACACAGAAACATTCATCGTAGCTTAGTGCAGAATGTTCTCGAACAACTAATCAATCCTTTTTTCAAAACTGCATGTTTTCCGCCATTTTAGAAAAAATCTCACTTTTCAGACTGCCACTTCATTTACAAAGACCTTCAGAGTGCATCCAGACCTCTTTTCGAGATGCTTACAGTGTGGATTGTGGGACACAGCTATATTTTCTGGAGTCAAAGGTACACAGAACAGAAAGGAATTCACAAAGACCTATGTTTACCAAATGTAGACATTAAATGGATTGGACAGAGAGGGTTAAAGTGGCACCAATTGTTTCCATTGGTGAAATCCTTTTTGCATCTCCAACACCCTGACCTCAAAATTGTGCACTGTGGTGGCAATGACCTATGCACTTTGACAGGGGTAGGTCTGGAAAAGCTTATGAAGGACACCTTTGCACAATTGATGACACTGATTCCCAAAACTGCCTTTGTATATTCTAATATGTGCCAAAGGCAGAAATAGAACTGGTCCAACCACTATTGTCAACAGATTGAGAAAGCTAGGAAACATGTCAAGAAATCTCTTTCTGCCTTTCTCCGAGACTATCGAATGGGGTCCATTTACAACAACAATCTGCGTTACAATATGCATGACATCTATAGAAGAGACGGTGTACATTTTACAGATGAGGGGAACAGAGTCTTCCTCATAAACTTAAGACTCTGCATCGTTACTTACTTGTAGGTACTAAAATCTCCCAATAAACACAAGGGCTCTTTTTTAGAGCGACACAACACATAAGCAAATACACATCATAAATATCTCAAATTATTTTTATTTTTCTTGCTTAGGTACGCTTGCAGGACGACTTCCAATATTCCAGCTGTATGTCGTCCATACGTGCTTGGTACGCGTACGATAAATCTACCATGAAGAAAAATAGCCTTTATCACTAATTTTCTGTAATTCCAGAGGACCCCATCCTCCAGGGCTCAAATCTAACATTGCGGACCTTGGGAACAGCCGCAAGGCCTCCACGATCCCAGCCGGCTCCCCACTTCCTGCGGGAGCCGGCATTGTTATTCCTCACAGAGAGCAGCTTACATGCTTACATTCTAATTTCAAACATGATTTCAACAGTTTGTTATACATTTTATAAAATAATATAGTACTGCACGCTAAAGCAGAAAAGTCAGCACAATTAAGATAGAATAGAAAATAGAAAAAAAATGTATACTTCTACACTCCACAAACTCGTAACCAGAGTACACAGTTTAATTTAAAAAACACCCTACCACAACTAATTTTTCAAACGCATTGTACAATAAAATGCGTTACAAAATAGGTTACATACATGGTGACTCTATAACGTCACATAGAAAAAAGAAGGCCTCTCTTACGCTACCAGGAAAACACAACAAAAGTACAAGGCCCAAACTTCAATTGAAGTGATTTCTTAGTTGCAGGTCTAGTTGTCAGATCCACACACACACTCCCTCATAGCTGGTATACACCCACACCACACCCATTCAGCGCATCCGTCACTACACATGTGACCCTATCTATAAAAAAGACGGAGCTCACGTGTTGTACGCCATTTTAGAGTTGTTCCCAAAGCACCGAACAAAGGGCCCACTACTACATGAGTGGCCTCTTTGGTCACTGAGTTAGTGGTGCCCGAAGCACTGAGTGGGTGAAGAACTTGTGATGATGATGATGGGAGCACGAGTATGTTGTGAGCCATAGAGGTATCAAGACTCGGCAACACGTATGAGACTTCTTTGTTGAAGAGCGTGACTACATCATGAAGAAACTCGTTTCCACAAAAGGTGAGCAGTGACACTTGTGTACGCATCAGAAGGAGTCAAAGGGTTGTAGCCAGTTGCGGCCGGTAGTGGGAGTACCGGCTGGGCGGTGATGTGGGGAGGGGTAGGGGCAGGGTGGGGGGTAGTGATGTGTGAAATACGGACTTTAAGAGGTAAGTAAACATAAAAATAAATAAAACAAATCTTGTTGCTTGCACTGCATCGCATTTGGTGATAAAGTGCGCGCAACAAAATTCGTTATATTTATTATTACGGTTACTTACCTGTTAAAGTCTGTATTCCATACATTACTTCCCCCCCACCCTGCCCCTCCTCCTCCCCACATCACCGCCCGGCCGGTACTCCCACTACTGGCCGCGGCTGGAGCTGCAACAGTCTAACTACGGAATATTAAGAACCCACATTAAAATTCACTTTTGACAGTAGTTACGCAACTCAGTTTACGATGGCTAATCAAAATATCCTTTTGTTTCCTTCACCAAACATCCTTCAGAAGCAACCACGGCCTATCAAGCATCAGCAATGGAATTGTCTGCAATGTATTGAATATTATTTGATGTATAGAAGCAGTGTTCAAGTCGAGTGGTGAACTCCGGTGGCCGCACTGTTTATACAAGGTAAGCACAGCAGCCTAGATATACAATGTATTCATAGCAATGCATTAGAAATAAATCGGCATATTTACAATGCCGTTATGCCACTTTTGCGTCAGTAACGCAGTAGGCACTTCCATATAGACACCACTTGAACGTGGCACTATAACAAGTGAAATGTTGCAGGTACACTGCACTCGTAAAACTATAGGGTTACCTTTGTTTGTGAAAGGAGAGAGGGCCATATTATCTAGCCTTGGCGACAAAATTATCGTCACTTTATCGGCAGGAAAGTGCTGCTAAAGTGGTGATAATGGGTTTGATAATATGCTCTATGGAACCCAATCGAAGCTCATGTTAGATGTGAAGGACATCTAACATGAGCTTTGATTAGAATTCCATAGAGCATATTATCAAACCCATTATCGCCACTTTAGCTGCACTTTCCTGCCGATAAAGTGGTGATAATTTTGTCGCCCAGGCTTGATATTATGGCCCAGAGTGCGTAGTGTACAGCAGCTTCTCTGTAAAATCTATAATTACCTCCAAGCGGTAACAACAGATAGGTTACAACAGTCTGACAAACAGATCCACAACCTCTTACGCCAGTTTTGAGTCACTTTTAACATGGGTAATATGATGCAAGGAGCTAGTAAATCTACGTCTGACTTTTCAAGAAAAAATCTCAACTCCAGACTCTGCAACACAGTTTTAATGTTGTTTTATCTCTCTTTCTCTCTCTCACTCTCTATGACATCATTTCTCTTTCTCTCTTAAACTTATAGACACTGCTGTCTGCTTGGACGTGTAAAAGAATTCTTCAAAACAAGTTGTGAATTCAACTGCCTGAAGTGATTGGCACTCTGGATTTATCGAGCTGGAACAAGGAACGCGGTGATACTGGGCTGAAAATGAGAGTTTTCGGATGTGGGATCGATTGATTGAACCCAAAACAAGACTTATGAACAGATTGCGACCTATGGATTTGAATTCGTTGGAGAGGGCAATCGCGAGCGCAAGATTGCGACGTGCTGCAGTGTGCTCGATCGGAGCAGAGGAGAGGAGCTGCAGCGGCGGCGTCCGCGGCGTTTCACAACCAGAAACAGCCGCGAAAATCAGTGGAAATCGGCCGCAGCCTCTCGGACAGTGCCACCACAGAGGCACAACAGAGGAGCACAGAGCTAGAAGCTGGAAGAAGAGTCTCATTAGGAAGACGAATTTCAGGAAAGCGTGCTTTAAGCGGACTTGGGCGGAGGTGAGGAGCCGAGCCGGGAGGTGTTTGCGAGACGCTGTAAGGGGGCCGTAAGGGCTGTAGGAAACAGCTGAGGAGAGCGGGAGCGGCGGACGGCAGACGCGAGCAGCACACACACCGCCGAGTAATCAGGAGCTCGGCGGCATTAGCGGTATGCTGCATAGCCACCCGTAAAGCCGGTAAAAGCCCGCAAACCAAACAAAAAAAGGCAGTAACATCAGCAGTTTCACCTGACCCCCCCCCAAAAGCCACAAGGTTTTCAAAAATAAGGGAACGACCGGAAATTTGAAAGGTCAGCTGAGCGGCCAAGCGCGATCTGGAGCTGCGAGCTGCGAGGAGCTGAGAGGAGCTACAAGGGACCACGAGGAGCTATAGGGAGCGGCAACACAGAGAAATATTTGAGAGCTGGAACCAGAGCCAGAGCCAGTGCAAGAGGCAGAGGCAGAGTTCCAGAGGGTGGATTTGCGGGAGCTACGAACTCGAGCTGAAAACAAGTAAGGAGCAAGTAAGGAGCAGGGTCTAAGGGGCCAGCAGAAAAAGAGGGGTAAGCAGAGGCTTTTGGCACAAGTCCAGTGGGGCTTGCTGAAAGAGCCTGAAAGAGCCTGAATCGGTTCTGGAACTGGAGCAAAGGGGGTGGAGAGTGGAACCCATGGACGGACTGACAGATATGCCATAAAAGGAGTTGAGCTAGAGGAACAATCTGAGGAAAAGTACCATCAGTAAACGATTACCGCAATATCCAACAGAGTTCACTCTGCAGAAATACAGAACCATTTTCACAATTTTTACCATCAAGCAATTTACCTAACTCCTACCTTTATTTCCACGTGCACTCCCCCGACGGCAGCTGTCGCACAAGCGGCAGACGGGCTTGGTGAGGTTTGGTAAAGACAACGCAAAAACGAGCTCGAAGTGAGAGTGTTTTCAGGTAAAAATAGCAGATATCGGACTATGCGGTCAGGTAAAATCCGACAGACTTTAATACAAAAAGCTAAAAGAAGGCTGGCTGTAAAAGGAAAAAAGGAACAAGGGAATAAAAGCAAGTCAGAAGAGTCAACTGGTAAAGAACAATCTGATCGGATACATATCCCCATGGCCGAATCTTTTAAGTTTGGGGGTGAAAAATTGAAGTACAATTTTCAGTTCTCAAAAGAGCAAGTGGCAGTAACGCATACCGAAAACAATGAAGAAAAAACCCAAAAAGGTCCAAAAAAATCAACTTGTTTTATTTCATCATGTAAAAAACGCAAAATGAGAAATGAATCGGAAACAAGTCTGGGCACCAATCTCAAAGAAAAAACCGACAATAAAAAATTGGCTGATAAAAACTTCGGCACAAATTCATGCACCTCTCAGTCAAACAATGTCTACTCCAAACAAAACATCTGATGAGGTCAACGAAAACAGCCTAGTACTCATCAATCAAAGCAATTTAGGATCTCAAACAAAATTGCAGAAAAGTGCACAAAAGATTGAGTGGTCCAAATCCTTCTCAATTTTTGAAGAAACAGAACTTCGGAGAATGCTTGAAGAAAACATACATAAGGAAGCCGAACCAATGCAACAGAGTCACGAAAAATTGAGAAAATCGGAACATTCTGAAAGCATTGAAAATGAAAATGTAAATGGATACAAAAGGAAACCAACATCTTCTCCAATAATCCTTACATCAAGCCCAATTAGACAACAGATTAGTAAGCGCCAGGCATCCAACGCAGCGAAAGATACGACAAAAGAAGAACACCCTATAACTATCTCTTCCTCAGGAAGCTTAAACAGGACAACAGGGGTACGGATGCAACAAACTGAAGCAAAATCTGCACTCTGGGGGGATGTTCTTCTAAAAAGCTTACAACAAGCAATCAACGCGCTGAACTTTCAATCAAACAAACTCGACGTGCAGGTAGACCTGATGAACCTAATTGCAACTCATATATCGGGAATAAATTCGAAATTGGACAAAATCTCTCAGTACCTCACAAAAGAAAAGGAGGAAGAAAAACAATGGAAAGCGAAATCAATGGAACAAAATTGCGTCTGCAAGGACATAATAGACAAACTGGCATCTCTACCAGATATTTTGAAAGAAATACTAGCAGTAACATATTCAAAAACCAATAAGGGTGACAATCCCAATGATGAGGCCAAAAAAATTGGAAAACAAAATAGAACAATCCATACCGTCGAAAAAGAAAAAATCCAAAACGACACAGAAGAAAATGAGCCAACAAAGAGAGGACAAGACGAAAACAAAACAATGGGTTCATCAGGCACGGTAGAACCCCTAACCAAAAGACAGCGGAAACGGGCAAGGAAGGCAAGAAAAAATGCTACTAAAAGCAAGAAAGTAAAACAACTCTTTGCCATTTTCGAACGAAAGAAGAAAGAGGGCCCAATTGATCAGACCACAGATACTTCTACCAAAGAAGATGGTAATCAAGAAAAAAACACAGAAGAAGCCGAGGTATACTCAAAATTTCCAGAGCAAAACAAAATTACATCAAGCATGCAAGGAAAAACTAAAGACGAGGAAAAATCAAATACAAATAAAGTAAAGGACGCAAGTGAGATAGCAAAAACAAACCACAGCGAGGTCACAGAACAACAAAAAACACAGGAAAACGCATTAACACTACAAAGGGAGTATGAAACATCGGCTCAAAAAGGTCCAAAATTGCAGATAGGAGGAAAATCACCACATAACCAGAACAAAACGGAAAAATAGCAAATTAAAAAAATACAGGTAGACCAAGCGAGGGAATCAAATATACGTCTGATCATTACGGTAGGAAATAAAGGAAGAACATGCAGAGACTATCAAGAAATTCAGCCAAATGACAAATTGGGACAAAATACAAGCAATGTACAAACAGATCGAGAAGCAACAAACCTTCTAAAACAAGTATCCTTGGTAGATTCAAGCCGACCGGAATCAACAACTACGGTCTGCTGGAACGATCAAATACCTTACATTCGACTTGACCCAACAGAGGAAAAAAGGAGAGTTTATCAAACACGATATCTCGAAACAGCAAGCACGGAAACAGATTGCAAACTATTGTTCAAGCCGGAATACCAAACAGAAGGTAAATCGGACACGCTGAACCGGGGAAACATATTGAGATTAATTGAAGAGATACCGAAATTAAGGGGAATAACAACAAGTGACCTTAAATCAGTAGAATTCATCCAAACAAACAAAGACAAGGATATGGAAATAAGCAGTACCACCTGGGCTTCAAAAGAAATAGCAGAGCTTATCTTCTCGATTAGGACACACTTTACAGAATGGGGAATAACTTTAGAGCGTCAAACACCAATAAAGTATCCATTCCCCTTACTAAACAATAAGATTCCTCAACTTAACATCCCAAACGAAAAAACACACACAATCTTGAAGGGAGCAAGAAATAAATCAATTACCGAACAAGACCTGAATAGTACACAAATAAAGTATCAGGGGTTGAAGGAACATAATGATTGGTCTTGGTTAGCACAGGCACTAAACTCTCATCGATCCTGATGTGGGTAAATTTGTCCAAAATAACCAAAGACAAAACACCAATTTAACCCCGAAATCAGAGAGAAAAATAAAAATGTGCTCGTGGAACGTACATGGTTTTAAAGAAATGTCCCAAGATCAAGAGACAATAGACTACCTGAGTAATTTTGAAATAATACTACTCCAGGAAACATGGAACTTAATCCCGAGGCAAATTATGGGATACGAGGAATATCATGTAATGGCAGAAAAACTTGCAAAGTACGGACACCCAAGGGGAGGCCTGTCCACTTTCATAACAAATGATCTAAACTGGAAAACCGAACTGCTCGATTCAGGGGAGAACTGGATACAAGTGATCAAAGTAGAGACAAAAGAAAGCAAAGTAAGTCCAGGATGGAAACTACTAATTATAAATATATATATTCATCCAGAAAAGGTCACAAAAATTAAAAAAGCCCTAACTCTAATAAATTTGATAAAAACCTTACACAAAACTCATTAATCTCACGAGATATTTATTTCCGGTGATTTCAATAGCAATATAATAAAAGCCAAGCAGGACAAGAATAAAATCCATAAGATATGGAGCGAAATGGAATCCCTAGGATTAATAATCCTAAATGGAAATATGAAGGGAGACCAACCCGCAAAAACCACCTTCTCTAGTGGAAAAAATAATTCCACACTAGATTTTACTCTAACAAGTAATGAACTAAAAAAGAACGTAGCCCATTTTGAAATACGAACCCGACCGGAGAGTGATCACTTCCCACAAGAGACCATATTGAAGATAAACATCGAAGAGAAATCACAAATAGAATTTCTCATCGCAATTCCGGAAATACTCAAATTGAAGAAAATCAAATGTAAGGGTCCCATAAAAAAGGAGATAATGGATTCAGTACTTGAACATGAAAATACTATGAAGTCCATTGAAAATCAATCACCCACAACAAAATGGGAGAACTTACATAAATTTGTGCTAGGAAAATTCTCGGTAAATACACCAGCAAATTATGGACACAAAGCTAACAAAGAGCTGTGGTACAACACTAAACTAAGAGATAAAAAAAGGGAAATCGCGAAAAAATTAAGAACAAAGGCTGCAGACAAGAGGTTAGGAAAAGAAGTAGATAATAACGACATACAAAAAATGAGAAAAGAATATAAAGAGGAATGCAGAAAAGCGAAAAAATTGCACATAGAGGAAATCTGGGAAGATCTATTAAGAACAAGTAAACTACCAAATAGTGGAGAATTTTGGAACACAATTAATAAACTATCAAAAGGAGCGGGTGGACAATACAACATAGGAATAAGCGAAACAACATTGGCCGCTTATATTGAAAGTCTATATAACATCCATAGGAATCAAAATGATAAAGTAATAAACAAAAACATTAAAAAAAGTCAAGACCAAAAAGAAATAGATTTTGGACTAAGAAAAAATGACCAGCATGAAAGTTCACACCGAGAGGAACAGGCACTTCTGACAACTGTCAAACAAACAACCGCCCTAATAAGAAAACTGAAAGCGGAAGGAGCAGCAGGCCCAAATGGGATGCCAAACGCCTTATTCAAACAGGATCCCGACTTTTGGGCTAAATACCTGACACCGCTATTCAATCATGTCTATAAAGAAAAAAAGATACCACAGTCCTGGCAGGGTAACATCTTCCACCCAATACACAAAAATGGATGCAGAATGGAACCCGGGAACTATAGATTAATAGCTTTAATTGATGTAGAGGCAAAGCTCTTTGCATCTTGTATATTGATTCTCCTCCGACAATGGATAAACAAAAATAAAATAGTACCCAAATTTCAAACGGGTTTTATGGAAGGCATGGGCTGCATAACCAATCTTTCGGCATTGTCATTACTAATCGAAGGAGCGGGAAAAAGGAAAACCGGTTTAATAGCCTGCTATATAGACCCGAAATCCGCCTTCGACCGAGTTCCAAGACAACGCCTATGGAAAAAACTGGATCTTTGGGGTCTTCCGCCGGCTTTAATTGAAACTATAATAGCACTATATAGCGGAACGTAGGCAAAAGTAAAGCTCGGAGATGGGAGAAGAATATCCGC
Organism: Lissotriton vulgaris; assembly: GCF_964263255.1. Classification (NCBI taxonomy): domain Eukaryota; kingdom Metazoa; phylum Chordata; class Amphibia; order Caudata; family Salamandridae; genus Lissotriton; species Lissotriton vulgaris. Next base: position 1,542,287,609 of record NC_141695.1, on the reverse strand, counting down.
AGAACTAAAAATAAGAAAGCCTTTTTAATATATATTTGGCAGATTTGAAAGACCAACTTCAGAACGTAAATGGACACCCGCCAAAATTGGCCAACGAATGCATCCAGTTCCTACAATATGCGGACGATATTGTAGTCTTAAGTCAAACACCGATAGGCCTCCAAAGAACAATATCCGAATTAACAGACTATTTCGATAGAGAAGGTCTGGAATTAAACACCAAAAAAACAAAGGTGGTGAGATTGGCGGGCATGAAGGACTGGGTTCTGTAAGACCCAGCGGTGCCAGGGCATAACACCTGAAACCTTCGTGGGTTAACCTGCTCCGGCGTACGAATCACAGAGACACGGGACACTTCCTTCGACGTCAAAGATTCAAGGTTTATTTGCTGCAGGGAACACAGAGATCACGACAAGTACACAGCGTGCAACTTGGGGAGACTGCTTCAAATTGGTTCTGTGGATCGCTCTTTTTATACAGTTTTTACCCATAGAGTTACATTGAACACAAAAGTTTACAACCCGGTTCCCACCATTATCCCCCAGAGGGGTCACTTTGGTCACTTTGAAACACATCAGGTCCGGAACATAAGTGCGGAAACATTTGGCGGTTCCCAACTGTAAAAACCATCTTCCCACCATTAGTGAATTCCAATCAGCAGTAAAACAGATCGAAATAGGAACAAAGACAGGTGCAAAGGAAGACGGAGACAGTGGGGAGATCGGAAAGGGTGTAAAAGGGGAGGTATCAGGAAACACGAGATACAGGCATCAAAGGGACGTGCCTAATGAGATGCACGGCTGAGACAATAAGTCCGTGCGGCAAGATGAGCCCCGAGCGGCGCCATCTGCCTTACAGTAGCAACCCCCTCGTCATAAAGACACTCACAAAGAACATGTGTCTTCCGCAAATATCTTGGGAGTCCCAGGGTCGCGAAGCGGACATCGTCCGTTCGCTGGCTACTTGAGGGCAAGAGACAAAATGGATGCCGTATCTAAGATGGAACCCGTGGGTACAGACCAAAAACCCACATAACAAACGAACGGTTTAAGCTAGCACAGCGAAACTGCGCACACTTACTAAACTCGTCATTTGCGGTTCATAGATACCAGACTCGACCATATTCGTGCGAGTCGAAAACACCACTTACAATTGTCACGGAACCTCAGACGCTCCTTTTGCCCTCATGTAGGCAAGCACTAGTCGGAATCATATTCGATATTCATCAGACCATCAAGATGTTGCTGTAGCATAGCTCTGTCCAACCGAGTCCCCTTGGTAACAGATGGTTGTCTCATACACGTTGTAGCACAGAGGCCACATAAGGCAGGACCACACTGTACACAAAGGCAACACGTGAACAGGAACACTACAACGACTCCGATGATCATCAGAATCTTCCAACCCCAAGTCGACATCAGGCCCCAAAACCATCCAAGTAGCGTCCAATCCCCTACATCCACGTGTATGGATTCGGAGATCTTATGCAACCTCGAGATGGCTTGATAGACAGTAGGAGCATTATCTGGAATGAAAATGCAGCAGCTCGAATGGAGGCGAGCTTTTAAGCTGCTTTTCGCTAGTGAACGCACTGTATTCACCTCTACTTAGGACCCTGTAGGCCTGTACCTCTTCTTCGGGAATAAGCGAGGGATCATAGATATCACTATCTAAATCCTCTATTGCTATCGACAAAGGTTTTTGATACGAGGTAGGACCAGAGTAGGGGGAACGTGGTTCTCGAATGGGGTGGAAACCCAGTGCGCTTCGAAACATTGTTTGGAATGCTCGAGCTGACCCTTGGGAACTATACGGTAACACCAGATATGGGATTCCCTTATCCGTAGTATGTGGCATCAACCCACACACCCAACAATTAGTAGTGTTAACCACTAACTGATGCTGATGAAGGAGCTGGATAAAGGAATTGTTGCGGAATTCTACACGTCTAGCCTGTTCGTGTTCCGGTAACATGTGAAAGGAATGAGGAGAAACAGTAGAGGTAAGATTAGAGTCAGGAGTAGGAGTAGGTGTAGCAGGTAAGAAGTAAGACATCGCGTAATACACCCCACCCGCTAATAATGCAGAAGCAGTCAAAAATAATACAAACAGTTGGAATATAAAACATTTGGTACGACTGAGTTGCTGCAGCTTGAATCGATGAACTTGAGCTCCCTCCAAATCATTCAGCTTCGAGAATGCCATTCCCTACGACCGTCCGCAACGTTTCTTGACGCACTTCGTTCTGTGCAGCAATAGTCAATCCCTAGGAGTTCCCAGGAACCGACGGCCTTTAACCTAGCGTCAAGACCTACTGTCCAGAAGGAAGTACGCGCGCGGCCCTACGGCCTTCAATGCACAATATGAAGTAGTGTGGCTCACTGGTTAGAGGCGGCAGACCCGAGAGCAGAGGACGGCCCGGGACCAGGGTTCGATTCCCGACGCGGCAGGTTTCTGGACCAGGGTCAGCGGACTCGATAATTCTCTCGCCTCGGTGCCCACTCTGATCAGCGATCACACTCGGCAACTCTGGGCATTAGCTTGCCTCATCTTCACTAACGGCCCCACCAGACCGCCGGGGATGCCTGGTCTCACCCTGGAGATACCCATTAAGGGACCATCTCTCAGGGAAGCCAGGAAGGGTTTCGCAGCGGTCGAAGCGTGGAGATACTCCTCCGGGAGTCGATCCTAGCGCTATATAAACCTGCAATTAAAACCTGCAATTAATATGTATATATATGCAAAAACAAAGTCTCTCAGCTGTAAAGGCAAAAGTATAAGGAATGAAGCTCAATATATGTACAGAAATAATTACAATAATACGAAAGTTCAGAACTGATCACGGAAAACGAGATAATGCAGTTGTCAATACAGCAAGGCAAGATCTTTTTATTTGTCCTTAGTGCGAGATCGCAGAAAGTATCGGGTTTTCCCAGGACGTGTCTGCTCGTCAAACAAAGGATCCGTTGAAGAGACAGCGTCCTGCTGATCAGTTGAGCGTTCTGGTCTTGAGTCTTTTGATGCTACTCGTTCAACAATGTCTTTCTGCTGCGCTGAGGGTTCTTCAACAAGCTGTGCGTCGCTAAAAGGCACAAACGCCGGCAATGTTTCTGTTTCAGATGACGCAATGCCTCTCCTTACCCACGGGTCTGCCGGCAAAGGGATGGGGACTCTTTTGGTGTGCGTGGCATGCACCCAATTCTTACATCCCTCGAGACGAACGGCAGTCCTCGTGGCCAGGAGCACTTGGTAGGGTCCGGTGAACCTCGGGTCCAGGTTATTTTTGCGTGAAAAGTTCCTTGTCACCACCCAGTCTCCGGGCTGGAGCTGGTGACCTGGACCCTCCATCTGCGTCGGCAATGCGTCGTAAACCTGTTGGTGAATTAACCTCAGTTTAGCAGTCAAGTCATGTAGATAATCGATCAACATTGGGTACTCAAGATCAGAAAACATTCCTGGCCTAGGAACCCCCCACACATTCGCAGGACGGCCGAACACTATTTCATAGGGACTAAGCCCTACTCGGGAGTGTACAGTCGCCCCAGTTGACAGTAATGCTAAAGGTAAAGCGTCAGGCCACGAAAGACCAGTCGTAGCCTGAATCTTCGCTAACTTTAGTTTAAGGGTGCCGTTGTACCCTTCAACCAATCCAGCTGACTGAGGATGATTGGCGCTGTGGAATTTCTGATTAATTCCAAGGCCCTTACACACACTCTTCATCACACTTCCAACAAACTCACTTCCGTTATCTGACCACACGACTCTAGGCATTCCATACCGAGGAAAATATTCCTTCAGTAGGATTTTCGCAGTAAACAAAGCAGTATTGTCTTTGAGAGGATAGGCCTCGATCTATCGGGAGAATGCGCAAACCACAACTAAAACGTATTTCAGGTTATTGCATCGCTCCATATGGATGAAGTCCAATTGAATCACCTCAAAGGGATACAAAGGGGGAGCAAAACTGCCAGGAGGAGTTGGGGTTCCTTTGCCAGGATTGTACATAATACACACCATACAATTCTTTACCAGACGTTCAGCACATTTCGTAATGCCATCATTCTTCCACACAGGAGCCAGCAACTTGCAAATACCTTTCGCGCTGATATGTGCTAACCCATGCGCCATTGTCACAACGGCCAGCACATACGCATCAGGCAACAACCATCTTTTCTGATCCGACAAATCAATCCAACAACCATTCGCATCCAACTTTCCCGTACTTTCTTTCCACTTCGCCTTTTCAGTCTCGGTGGCCTCATTCTGAATTGCTTTCACACTTTCGATAGTGTCCTCACACATACTCGATTCTGTAGGCCACCTAACCGAACTCGTCACATACATTCGAGTGCTAAGGTTCCGGGCAGTCTCCTTAGCAATCTCATCCGCAAACGCGTTACCACGACCAACATCATCCGTCACCTTACGATGCGCACTACATTTAACAATCGCAACTTGCGTAGGCAAAGTCAATGCATCCAAAAGATCATTCACAAGCTGGCCATGCTGTATCTTCGTACCATGCGACGTCAAGAAACCTCTCTCTCTCCACAATCGTCCAAAACTATGCGCAACGCCAAACGCGTATTGGCTGTCGGTAAACACATTCACGCGTTTCCCTTTCGCCAACACACATGCTCTAGTAAGAGCAATCAATTCTGCAGCTTGGGCAGAATTCTGATTCAACCTTGCAGTCTCAACAACAGTATTCAACGTTACAACAGCATAAGCAGTAGTCACATCGCCATTCGGCAACTTAAAACATGACCCATCCACATACAAAGTACCATCCGGACCTTCCAATGGGGTGTTTTTAAGGTCCACTCGACCTTTCGTTTCCTCTTCAGTCCTCAAGTAGCAGTCATGTTCTGCTACTTCATCTGACTCTGTGCTAATTGGTAACAAAGTTGCCGGGTTCAGAACGTTACAACGTTTTATCTGAATGTGGCTTGCCAAGAGCGTCAACTCGTACCCAGACAACCTCGCACTCGTCAAGTGCTGAGTTTTCGTTCGATTCAAAAGAGTATCGACTGCATGCGGAACCATCACCGTAAGCATATTATCCATGACCAATCCTGCTGATTGTCGGATGGAGACCGCAGCTGCCGCTGTTGCTCGTAAACAACTCGGCAAGGCTCTAGCTACTGGGTCCAAGGTCGAGGAAAAATATGCACATGGACGTTGCTTACCACCAAAAGGTTGCGTTAAGACACTCAAAGCACAACCTTCCCTCTCATGAACATATAACGTAAACGGCTTACTGTAGTCAGGAGTACCTAACACAGGAGCCAAACACAATGAATCACGCAGTTCAGAAAAACTTTTCTGACATTCTTCCGTCCATGGTAAAGGAGTTGAAACATCCTTGCACGTAAGAGCCACCAATGGTTTCGCTAGCAATAAAAAATTTGGAATCCATTGCCTGCAGTACGACGTGATACCTAGAAAGGCACGCACATCTCTTTGGGTTGTTGGCACAGCCATTCGCGCAATCGCTGCAATTCTCTCTGGGGTCAATCTCCTTCCCTCCTTTGACAATAAGTGACCTAGATAGGTTACTTCTTGACAACAATATTGAAGTTTAGTAGGTGACACCTTGTGATTTAACTCGCAGAGATGTTGCAGCAACGACACCGTAGCAATTTTGCAAATGTCCTGAGTATCAGCAGCCACCAATAAGTCGTCGACGTATTGGATCAAGGCCGCACCAACCGGCAACCTAAACGCATCCAGTTGACCCTTCAAGGCTTGGCTGTAAATAGATGGACTTTCACAGTAGCCCTGAGGAGCGCGTTTAAACCGGAAGCTGCGTCCACCAAGAGAGAAACCGAAAAGGTCTCTGCTCTCCTCGGCAATCGGGATGCTGAAAAACGCATTTTTCAAGTCAATCACCGAAAACCATGATGCAGAAGCTGGAATCAGAGTCAGTAGCGCCGTGATGTCAGGCACAACAGGAAATTGAGGAACCACAATTTTATTCACCTCCCGTAAATCGATAACAAAACGATAAACAGGCGGCTTTGAAGGATCTGTACGTTTAAGAATGGGCAGCACAGGGCTGTTGCACACGTTTCCCCGAGTCTCCTCAATAACATCTTTCTCAATCAGATCATAAATGATCGCTAACAGTGCTCGTTCACCATCAAGGGAGATACGATATTGGGGAATACGTGGCAATCGCACATTAGATTTCAACTGAACAACATAAGGGGAGATATCAAGTAGGCCCACATCATTTGGACCTGTTGCCCACAAAGACGCAGGAAGAGAACTCAATTCCGGTGGGAGCTTATCGAGGGACAAATACATGGGAGAGACAACCCTCTCTCCTAACGTAAGTTTCACACCCGCAGGAGAACAATACAAAGTCGCATACAAACGTTTAAGCAAATCCAGGCCCAAAAGATTTTCGCCACAACCCGTGGTTAAAATCAACGGAGCTTCTAGCTCACGTGGCCCAATTTGAAGGGGCAAAGGGCACAAAACTGGATTGCTAACAGGGGCGCCAGAGAATCCAACTGAAACATTTGTTAAGCCAGACAAAGGTGCGCCAGGGAGTTTCGAATGCATGATAGAACTTTTCGCTGCACCAGTGTCCAACAGAAAAGGCTCAACGACGCCCGATGTAGCAACTGCGACGTAAGGCCCTCTCTGATCAACCGGAACTGATACCACTCCCTCTCCTTGTCTATGGCTGTCCTAGTAATTACTGTCGTCAGTTCCCTGATCGACGTAGTAATCGTCTACATTGTACTGCGCAGATCGTCCTTGCGATGATCCACGTTGATCGAAACAATTATTAGAAGTAGACGAGTTGTCTGTGCGATCATTCTGAGCACCACGACCTCTACCACGCGATGTTTGCTGCGAACCGCCACGACCTCCTCTAGATGAGTTACCATTGTTACGTTCATTTAAAACAGGGCAATTGAATTTAATGTGTCCCTCCTGTCTACAATAAGCACATTGATTGTACCCCAACGAGGATCTTTGGGAGGAGGAATCATTACGGGTTTGGGATCTGTTCGATTGCGGCTGTGACCTATTCTGTTGCGAATTATTCTGATTTGACCGCGGAGGATACGCTTGTTGCAACAACACTTTAGTTTTGAGCTCTTTTGTCTTTTTATCAGCACGGTCGTTCTCTTCTTTCTCTCTATTCTCATAGTATTGTGCCGTAGCCAATATCTGAGCCGAAGTAGAAACGGCCCATGCACTTTCCGAATTCTTTAATTTATTGCTCAAATCGGGCAATAAATTCGAAACAAATTTATCCACAAACAATCTCTGACCACCCTCGGTGCCCATATCCTGACCACTATGGTCGATGAATGCCTCCTCAAACCTCGTAAAGAAGTCGGAAACACTCTCATCTTTCTTCTGCTTACAGGCTGACAATTTGTCCCAATTTACCTTCATAGCTGGCATAAGAGTTTTCATTAGCGTAATAATTCTTTGAGGAAGGTCAAGAATCAACTGATCGGGTTTAGTAGCAGCTACTTGTCCGGCGTCTGCCGCTACAATGGCAGCCCAAGCACCACCTAATTCAGCCGGATGATTTTCCTGGCGAATCTTAGCCCATACCGGTTGCGGTACGACATTGCCGAACAACATATCGATATCGGCAAGATTCATTACCGTAGCATCTACAAGCTGTGATAATTCTTTGTAATACCCTGTAGGATTCTTGCGTGGGTCAGGCAAAGATTGCTTCACCTGTAACACTTCCGAGCGTTTCCATGGGAGATGTATCCATACTCTCTGGAAGTGCGCCAATACCGGAGGAGCAGCATTAGGATTGGCTGGTATCCAAACCGGTGGAACTTCACGCATAGGGAATTGACCAGACTCATCTGGCAATCTTTCGACATCCTCAACAAACAAAGCTTGAGGTATAGGAGCGGGACGAAAAGATAACAACCGTTCGACAGCACGTCGAACGTTGGTATCCACTATCAGCCCATTTGCGAACTGAAGCTGAAGATCAGACAGGGCGGTCAGCACCTCGTCAGGCGCATCGGCCGCTATTTGATCATGCAGGAACTTACACATTTCGATGAACACATATCTCTGGGTCGGTATATTGAATTGACAAAATGTTTCGAGGACAACACGGGGTGGACTTCTCTGAGGATTTACCATCCAACCCATCGCCATGTTATACAGCGCAACGCGTTCTCTGTTTCCAGGAAGCTGACTACGTCTCTGAGGACCATCAGAACCAGCGGACCCATGAACAGGTCCGAGCGAATGAAAGAAACTAGCCGCAAGAGGAGAATTGCGACTACGAGTAGAGGGAGAAGAATAAGACACAGGACTAACAAGAGAAGGAGTAGAAACAGTAGCAACAGCAGGAGTTAACAAAACAGGAGCAGTAGCAGGAGCAGTAGCGGGAACAGGAGTATGTGGATGCGGAGGAGCAGTAGGGATAGCAACAGGCAAAGGAGCAGGAACAGTAGGAAGAACGGGTGCAGGTTGAGGAACAGGCGGAGGAGGAATAGGCGGAAGAACAGGTACGGCAGGGACCACAGGAGCTGCGGTACCCTGTACGTACGGAGGTGGCGACTTCATAAGATAAGACATTAAAGGATCCTCAACTGGCTCTTCCTTCTTTTCCGACTCCGTAGGCAAAGCGGGGTAACATTTATCTACAGTCATACGCTGTAATCGGTCAAACACTTCCTTATCCTTAACCTCCTTATCACGCTGAAATTGCTCTGCTTTCTTCACTATGGTAGCGACATTATCTCGCTGATTACGTTTAGTCTGTCTGATTTCTTTCTGTCGGGCTTCTTTACGCCACAACCGAAAGGCATCAAACATGGCCGGCCTTGACTTTCTTTCAAACAATTTAATCTCTAGATTATCTAAGATCGGGGCCTCGAAGCTACCATGAGGTGGCCAACGAAGGTCGCCGTCCTTCTTTGTGTATTTAATCCAATAATCGTTAAAGGTAATTGGGCCTAGCCCATGTTTACTATAGAGCTCATAAGTGGGAGTTCCAACCGGAGGTATCGGACACGAGTCCTCCAGTCGGGAATCCGTACCACAAGGTCTGAAACAACTAAACAAAGTACTGCGACCAGGCATCCTGCACACTAGCCGAGTTTCACAAACTTCAAGGGTTACGGGATTTACCAAGTCCCAGCAAAGAACAAAACCCTCGGTTTTTGGCGGCTGCAGTCGTCAAACAACACAACAAAGTACGCTAGCAAAGTGTCACCGACAAAAACACTCACACAGCGCTAACAACAAAAACACTCGCTAAAGTGTCAACAACCAAGAACTATGGGAGCGACCCACAAATACTTAACTCAAAAATCGATGGCGTCGCCAGGAAGGCCCGTCAGTCGTCTCGCTATACCAAGGTCTACGCCAAGCGCCAAAACAGGTCTACAGTCAGGGCAGCAGTCTGTCGCAGCCGTCCGGAGGTGGGAATCTTCGCGGGAAAAGTCTTCGGGCCACTTATTTCGACAACAGGATCGATGAAGCGGAGTGCACCTTCCCTCGGAGATTTCACACGAAGTTCCTCACGATCGTCGGGCTTGGACCGGTACCACTGATGCAGCCCCACGTGGGGCGCCAACTGAAGGACTGGGTTCTGTAAGACCCAGCGGTGCCAGGGCATAACACCTGAAACCTTCGTGGGTTAACCTGCTCCGGCGTACGAATCACAGAGACACGGGACACTTCCTTCGACGTCAAAGATTCAAGGTTTATTTGCTGCAGGGAACACAGAGATCACGACAAGTACACAGCGTGCAACTTGGGGAGACTGCTTCAAATTGGTTCTGTGGATCGCTCTTTTTATACAGTTTTTACCCATAGAGTTACATTGAACACAAAAGTTTACAACCCGGTTCCCACCATTATCCCCCAGAGGGGTCACTTTGGTCACTTTGAAACACATCAGGTCCGGAACATAAGTGCGGAAACATTTGGCGGTTCCCAACTGTAAAAACCATCTTCCCACCATTAGTGAATTCCAATCAGCAGTAAAACAGATCGAAATAGGAACAAAGACAGGTGCAAAGGAAGACGGAGACAGTGGGGAGATCGGAAAGGGTGTAAAAGGGGAGGTATCAGGAAACACGAGATACAGGCATCAAAGGGACGTGCCTAATGAGATGCACGGCTGAGACAATAAGTCCGTGCGGCAAGATGAGCCCCGAGCGGCGCCATCTGCCTTACAGTAGCAACCCCCTCGTCATAAAGACACTCACAAAGAACATGTGTCTTCCGCAAATATCTTGGGAGTCCCAGGGTCGCGAAGCGGACATCGTCCGTTCGCTGGCTACTTGAGGGCAAGAGACAAAATGGATGCCGTATCTAAGATGGAACCCGTGGGTACAGACCAAAAACCCACATAACAAACGAACGGTTTAAGCTAGCACAGCGAAACTGCGCACACTTACTAAACTCGTCATTTGCGGTTCATAGATACCAGACTCGACCATATTCGTGCGAGTCGAAAACACCACTTACAATTGTCACGGAACCTCAGGCACAAGCAGACGATCTTTCAAGTGGTACACAAAGGATAAACACATAGAGGAAACAACTGCTTACAGATACCTGGGGGTCACAATAAGTAAAAATATGTCCCTTCTAGATCAAAAAAGAAACATCGCTGCAAAAGCACAGTCACTGAGCTTTGCGTACAGAACCCTTCAATAGAAATTGCAATGCCCATCATATGATCATCTGCTAAAAGTAATGGCAGCCCAAGTATTACCATCCCTCTCATATGGACTGGAAATATGGCATGGGAAAGAAGCAGCCCTCTTAAACACCCTCCAGATAAAAATATATAAATCTGTGTTTAACCTCTACAAAGGATCAGCTCCGGCACAAATAAGATTGGAATTTGGCCTGCAAAATCAAATATATTAAAGGAAAGCAGTCCTAGCGAAATGGTGCTGGAAATTGAGATCAGCGGAAATGGGATCATTAAATAACCTATGTTGGCAAGAAATCAAAAAACAATATGACTAACAGGAACCCAATTCATGGGGTGATGATTTGCGAGCATCACTAGAAACCCTCAAAGTAGAGGAGATTTGGAATAGTCAACTAGAAGAATCATCCTTTAAAAAGATTTGCAAGCTAAATGCAAAAGCTCTATCATTGATAGAAGATAAAAAGACTTTGGCCAAACGGCGACACGCATGGACTGTTTTAAATTCGTATAAACGATTAAAACCGCAAACCTACCTCATGGCACACTTCCGGCTATCCTTAAAAATGAAATTCATGGCTTTCAGAATGGGTGATCATTTTTCTAAAGATTTGATCCCGTCATGGAAAGACACACACCAGGGACCAAGATGTAGACTATGTGATTACCACACGGAAACATTGTGCCATCTCCTGTGTACATGCGAGTCCACCAAAGACGAGAGAAGAACTTTACTGAAACCAATTTTAAATATGTTGCAGATCCGCACCTGCAGGCAAGCAGTTACCAGCTGGATGGGAGCAGGTTCAAACATCCTAATATGCCGCCGGGTAAAATTCATGAAATTTGTAGAGACTCAGTTTTTAAAAGCTGAAACAGACTAAAGACAGGGTCTGGAAAATAATGTTTTATAATAAGGAAAAATAAAATATATTTTAAGTAAACGAATTTTTATCTTTTGCCATTTAATTGAAATTTTGTATATGTATACTTTATGGTTGTGATAAACCAAATAAAGTAAATTTTGACTGACTGACTGCCTGTTTGGCCGCAAGGTTTATACAACGGTAAGCACAGAGGCCTAGATCTACAAAGCCTTTATAGCAATGCATTAGAAATAAGTCGGCATAACAGGCGTCAGTAACACAGTAGGCAATTCCATATAGACACCACTTGAACGCAGCACTATAAGAAGTGAAATGTACCAGGTACACTGCACTCGTAATACTGTAGTGTTACCTTTATTTGTGAAAGGAGAGAGGGCCATATTATCAAGCCTTGGTGACAAAATTATCGCCATTTTATCGGCAGGAAAGTGCCGCTAAAGTGGCGATAATGAGTTTGATAATATGCTCTATGGAATTCCAATCAAAGCTCATGTTAGATGTGAAGGACATCTAACATGAGCTTCGATTGGAATTCCATAGAGCATATTATCAAACCGATTATCGCCACTTTAGCAGCACTTTCCTGCCGATAAAGTGGCAATAACTTTGTCGCCCAGGCTTGATATTATGGCCCAGAGTGCGTATTGTACAGCAGCTTCTCTGTAAAATCTATAATTACCTCCGAGCAGTGACAACAGATAGGTTACAACAGTCTGACAAACAGATCCACAACCTTATTACGCCACTTTTGAGTCACTTTTAACATGGGTAAAGTGATGCAAGGAGCTAGTAAATCTACGTCTGACTTTTTTAGAAAAAATCTCAACTCCAGACTCTGCGACACAGTTTTAATGTTGTTTTCTCTCTCTTTCTCTCTCTCAGTCTCTGTGACATCATTTCTCTTTCTCTCTTAAACTTATAGACACTGCTGTCTGCTTGGACGTGTAGAAGAATTGTTCAAAATAAGTTGTGAAATCAACTGCCTGAACTGTTTGGTCACAAGGTTTATACAACGGTAAGCACAGAGGCCTAGATCTACAAAGCCTTCATAGCAATGCATTAGAAATAAGTAGGCATAACGGGCGTCAGTAACACAATCGACACTTCCATATAGACACCACTTAAACGCGGCACTATAACAGAACTGAAATGTACGAGGCACACTGCACACGTAAAACAGTAGAGTTACCAAAACTTGTAATGCTTCAGCTCATTTACTCACATCTACATAATTCTAAACTCTAATTTTCTTTTTTGTATTGCAGATTACCAATCGGACATCTTTTGGAGTCCATTCAACAATTTGTTTATAATATTGTTTGTTGTTAAAATTATTCTTCTAGTTGCTTCTAATATAGCTATAATTGAGTTTCGTTTACATTTATTGATTTAATAAAAGTTAATAAAAAAAACCACATACTTCTTTTATTTTGTGAGGGAGGGGTATGACGGTCCACAACAAAAATAATGTTTAAATGCTATAGTAAGATATTTAATACTAGGATTGAAAACTACTGAGTTCTAACTAACAGATATAATAAAAATAATGGTGAAAAACTACTAATATGGTGGTGGACAGAGTACGTAATCAACGTTTGGCGCCTCGGCACTACCTTTCAAATAAATATAGAAAAAATATGATTATTAATATACTACAAAAGTACAGCAGCGGATGACACACACAACCCGGGAAAAGAAAGCGACAAATTTACTTCCTGAAATAAAGAAAGGTTTGCTTGTTGAACTTGAAGAAAAAGAAAAAAAAGTGGGCTTCGAAACGAGGCTGCGCATGCATAGAGAGTACAACTGCTACACACAAAAAAAAGAAAGTTTTACATACTATCATAGAAATGAAGGAGCATATTATCAACAAAAGGTGATACATTATCGTCGCTTTTATCGACAGGAAACTGCTGATAAAGCGGCGATAATGGGCTTTATAATGGATGGGATAGAGGATGTGGGAACCTTGAGGCAAAATAAAAAAAACTGGAACCTTCTAAAATTGTATCCAGTCATAGGTATGGATATACCGAGACAACCGCTACTTACGTTCAGAAGAGCTAGGTCTCTAAGAGACTCCCTTACCAGCAGCTATCAAAGAATGGAGGTGCCAAACCCGTTTGCTAATAGGATGCAGGGCTTTTACCCTTGCGGTAAATGCAAGGCTTGCTCTGCAAGCAAAAGGGTCCTGACATATAAGATTCCAGGTTCGGATAAACCAAAGAAAATAAAGAAATTCCTAACGTGCAGTACACCATACACTGTCTACTGCTTGGTTTGCCCCTGTGGACTCCAATATATTGGGAGTACCATCCATGAAACAAAAAAGAGGGTTCTGGAACACACCAGGGCCATAAAAAACTGTGATATGAATTATCCTATTGCACGTCACTTTCAAAAAGAACACAATAGTGATAGGAACCTTTTGTCTTTCTTTGCATTAGACCATGTTCCATCACACCCCAGGGGAGGAGACAGGGTGATAACATTAAGGAGGTTAGAGTCGAGGTACATTATCGACCAACAAACTAAACACCCTGAAGTTCTCAACACATATGAGGAGTTGGCAATACACTTGGGGAACTGAAAGAACAGCCTAAGGCATTGAAATGTAATCAGCATGAAATGTATTTATTCGGTATGGTTTGGAATACACACGCATAGTTGGGGAGGATTTTCCCATTCAGGGCTTTATGTAAGTTTTCTCCATATACAATGTGACTAACGAAATTTGTAATGCACAATTGCAAATGTATACTTACTCATCTGTGGGTTGAAAAATGGTTGCACAAATAAACAGATGTATTATGTTCGATATCGTAAAGGCATGTTTAAATATGGCGATTATATATTTGGGCATGTAGTCCTCTTTCTATGCATGTGGTTTGTCGGAATCAAGATGAAATAAAAATGGCAGTTTTTGGCGATTCCTTAAATGCAATGTATGAAGCAAAAGAAAATTGCTAGTTGTCGATAAGGAATCGCAAATTACCACCAACTTCAAGTTGGTGGTAATTTGCGAATTTGTTGCATTTTTCAAAGTGCCATGTGATGCACATACATGCCCTTAGGGCATGTATGTGCACCCAATGTGCACCCATGCTTATTTCAGGGGTGCAACAGGGTGTCCTTTGAACACCCCTGCACTCTTGAAATTATTCTCAATTTGCGATTAGAAAATTGCGAATCGCAAATTGAGAATAATTTCGCATTCATTCCTATGGGCCTCCTGGCCCATAGAAATTAATGGGAAATTATTCCTTAATTGCAATTAGCAATTTGCTAATCGCAATTAAGGAATTTTAAGAAATCGCTAACAAATAGCAAATTTCTACATGCATACCTTTTTGCAATTCTCAAATAGCGATTCCTTAAAAATCGCTATTTGAGAATTTGTATCTTGATACATCTGGCCCTAAGTAACCTGAAACTTTGCATCAGGACTTATTTATAGCATCAATATACACACAACCAACACAATGGCTCTTGTCAGAGGCACCATAGTATCCAAATGTTGTGAAGTTTTATTTGAAACCGTGTTTGTTTTTTTCTTTTGTTTTTGAGGATCTTTGTGACAATGTTGCAATCCCCGTGAACACATCATGAAAACAGAAAACAAAAGCAGGAATTCAATAGCGACCACCACATTAAAAAATGAAAACTATACAATTAATTCTAACCACCACAGTAGGTAACTCGCTATATAAAGAACTACAAAAACATTTATCAGAATCCCAATATCTCTAGAAGAATGCCTATTAATGATTCACTGATTTTCTTAATATTTCCACCAATATTCACGACAATGTCGATAGTCGCCATGCCCCCACGATGATACACAAGGGTGAGCCATGCACACAGCCATACATGTTGCTTTCCTTCTAGTATCAAAATGACCAGGCAGTCATCAAGCGTGAAGGATGAGTCTGAAGGGTAGGAAGTGAAAGTTGGTACTGAAACTAACAAGAACAGTGCATACTCCACTCTACGGGCTATGTCACATAAAGACAAATTATAATTACCCAAACTCTACTTTGCGATGAAAATCAACTAAAAGTTTAAGTCTACAAACATTAAGGTTTGTTACATAACTTGTACTGAGAATTAAACATATACGGTCATCCCGGTTCGATTCATCACAAGGAGACCATGACAAGTGCGGGACAACTGACAGTATTTGTGTGGTGCAGGGCCTTGGATGAAGGACAAAATGGGAACTGTAATCTACATGGTGCCCACTAAGCAGAAATAATACAAATCATCTCTAAACTAATGAAAATTTTGCACTTCTTCAAATAAACCAGGAAATACAACTACCTTTATTACTCCATAACAGACGTCTACCACCTGCAATCTTTTAGGTGTTTCTGAGCATAATTTTAGTCTTCCTACACTGACCATTCTGAAGGCAGTTCAAGTCTCATATATAATGGAAAATGTGGATATAGAGGAAGCTACTGTGACAAGAAGGATATGTCAGCTCAAATGGACCTGATGCTAAGGCAGTGAGAGTTGAGAGTCTACACTGAACTGATATTCAATAGTGGATTAGCAATAGAGATCTTTCACATATTGACCGAGCCACTATTCAGGGTTATAACACAAGCCCCAGCAGTCGCTGTGGGCAGTGGGGTATGCAACCTTTCAGGGCCTCCTAAAATTTAAGTAGGTCACATTCAGCCAAAGGCCAAAGAATTTCTATGAGATATGGGAGACTGCAGGCCCTTCTTCACATTCTACATGGTGACATATACGCCACTGCAGTAGCAAAGGGGACCCAGAGACCAGGATGAAAGAAAGGTAAGAAGTGTGCCCAGGTAAAACTTTTTAAAAGTATACAAAGCAGTGACGGATTGAAAGCTTGAATTAATCCCAGCCACTGGTAATCACTTGGGCCACATCCCAATCCATCCTTAATTTGCATACCATGTCATCTCAGTCCTGACTCCGCTCCAATCAGAACAGTCCAGCCCAAATTGCCAAGCTAGGTCTTCAGTGAACTGAAACACTAGCAATCCAGGAGAAGTTTTGGCCTAGTTATGGGCTCATCAGTTGGGTACAGCTTTGTTCCAGAGACACTGTGAGTACCAGATGTTTGGGCATGCCCATACAACTTAGGATGACACAATAAGTATACAAAACAGTGATGCTAGAATTAATCCCATCAACTGGTAATCGATCGGGTCTCATCCCAATCCATCATTATTTTGAACCCCATGCCACCTCAGTATGGAGCCAGCTATATGCAAATCTCGACTTTTGGGCACCAGTGCACGGATTAGAAACATGTCTCAAAGTCCATCTCTCGAGAGCCGTTTCAAGTAGCTTAAGGGTCCTGTCAGTGATGCCCTTGGGAAGCCACAAGGAGCAGATATTCTTGATGGGTTGATGTTAACAAATCTCAATTTTACATATAATGGAAAGTCCCTTAGTAACAAGAGATCATATAAGATTGTGAACAGCATGCAGGGATGCTCTTGGTATGTAGAATTTCTCTAGTAAGGTATTTTGTAATGTCTGACTGTGGTACCATCGTGCTTGCAGTCTTCAAAAAAGTATGACCATTTCATATGTTGGTTTTGAGATGTATGCATATACTAGTTTCAAATATTGTTATTCCCAAGCCACATTGCATACTTACTCTGTCTTCAATGTGCTTTAAAATCCAAACTGGATGAAAAGAGCTGAAACTTGTCCTTCAGGCATTGAATTACCTGAAAGTAAGGGCTTGTAGACTCTGAGCAAGGAGGCATAATTATTAATGTGTCTAAGAGTACTCCCAGAGCATATGTTAACTTGTGAAGGGTTCGCAATTCTTTCTGCTAGAATCAAAGCATAATTTGGATGGGATTTTGCTCTTGAGGATATCTTTGTGTAAGTGATTGGAAAGACATCAAACCAGAGCTTAGTTGCGGCAATTATCTTTGGACTTTTTTGGGAATACATGAAAAGTGGGAAAGATAACGGGAGAGATATTCTCTCTAATTTATTTATTGTGTGCCTTACCTAGAGGAACGTAGATCTTGTGTTTGTGGGTTCCTAGGTTTTTCTCTCAGCATGTAATATTGTCCAAAAGAGGCCACTTTGGTTAAATTATCACTTCAATATTCTAAACTGATTATGTTGGTTAAGCTAGACAATAACAAGACAATATTTCTTGTATCTCTTGACCCATTGTTAGTAGTAGACTACTAAGAGACTCTGGTTTATCTGCAACCTTTTTTTATTTATATATATTGGGATTTATTAAGAGATATTGTAACCTCTGTTTTTGTTTTATATATTGTTTTATTGGTTTTGCAATAAAACAACAATACAAAAGATAATAACATCTTTCTCCAACTCTCCCCTCACTCCCTAAAGAAACAGATAGATAGGCAATGCTTCACTGACGTACTTTACAAGAAAATAGGGCATAACGTTCAATTGACATCATTGCAGCTGTACATATCGCACATGGTAGCGCCAGCAATGTATGAACACATCTCACCTCTGGCCCTCCGGAAGGATCATTTGAAACTCATCCCCTGAGTCAGAACGACAGTATCTCATGTAAGTGCTATAAAAAAGTTTTATCTCTCTACCGGGAGTTGACATTTTTCAGCCCTCCTTGAAGTTTATCGTACAAAGATCACCCTGATTCTAACATATGGCTTAGAATATATTCCAATAAATCATTGGTGTATTTGAAATCTCAGGGAGGGAAAACTCTTGTGCATGCTTACAACTACAAGCCAAGCCACTCCCATTCAGACACTTCGGAATTAGGGGTAATCAGTGCATACGCGAGAGCTATGGCAAACCTTGTCAGATGGGCATAAAACATACTACATGCACCTGATGGTACATTAAGAGCAATTGTATGTCAGGAAACTTTCGAGGCTGATCTAGGAGTATATACTTTTAAACTAAATTTAGAGTTCTCTTTGGAACACTTTCAATACTCAGAGAGCCTTTTACAAAGCTGGTCCCCAGAACTCTATTTGAGAAAATCAACTCAGAGGCTGAGCTTCGAAATTGATAAACTTTATTGTCAACAGTTATCACATTACAAGCTGGCGCTAGCTAGTGTGGAGTATAAAGAGATCCCAAATAATTCAAATTTTACATTGTAAAACAAGGTTAGGCATTGTAATATGATGTTAAGGCTGAGGATACTCCCGCTATAAGATGTTACAAAAAAGTGGGGCGGTAACTTTAATAAAACAGGCCAATATGATTAGTGTAATGGAGGAATACAAAACTTGGCACTTTTTTTACTTGTCTGTCCAAATAGCAGTTTGGTTGAGGCGCGTTCACGATTTTTAAAACCTATTTGTATAAAATATAACATTCTTAGAAATGCGAATCTGATTGAGATCATAAGAACCCAACCTGACGAATTTGTATGCTACAAAGTTTGTAACTCTTTTATAGTGTTACTTCCACTATTTTAGAGATATATAAGCTAAGAACAATAAAGAATGTTGCTTATAAAGAATTTTATGATATATTGTAATACAATCGGAATTGGAAACTTGAATATATTATTTTACTATATTGTGGATCTCAGACGAGGTCTATATCGATCAATAACTTTCAAATAAATGTAATCCCCTGAGTCTGTCACATGCTCAACTGTAGATTCCTCAAGCTCTTGCTGTAAGCGGATCTCCACCATATCCCACTTTATTCTGCCACCCTGGTCAGTCCTGCTGTATATCAATCTGTGTCGTACTCCACATTTCGCTCAAACCCATTGTTCTAGTTGCCACAGCCACTGTTTCTTAATAGGTGACTAATTGATGCTATACATTTCTTCACTACAGCTAAACACAATCTTCTACTTTTTCTGCAAATTTAGGGTCTCATTTGCAATATTTCTATGCACAGCAGCGCAGAAGGCCTTCCTGCTGCACTGCTGTGCGTTAAAATAAAAGGGCAGGAATGTCCCGTATCTACAAGATACAGTGCATTTCTGTCCTTCTCTCCTGCGCTGGTGCACAAATAGCACCCCTGCACCAACACAGACACCCTTGCTCTGTTTTGCGTGGGTGATTGCGCATGGGGGAGGATTGTTTGATTGACACCTTCCTGCACAAAAACAATCATTAAAGGCATTTTCCTCTTTCTATGTGTGCTGCTGAATGAATGCAGCGCACATAGAAAGAGGAAAAAGTGAGGAGAATTCTGAATAATTTCTAGGTTTACAAAATGTTGTAAATCTGGGAATGTGCCAAGTTTCAAAGATGTTGTGTGGGAACACCCACAGAAACACCCATGGAATGCACCTTTCATGTAGAGTTATGTGTGAAAGGGAATCATATTTACATATATAAATATTACACACTGGATGACTTTACATGGCCTTGTAAATATGGGGAATCCCATTGCGCTGCCTGTGCGTCAATACAAGTGACGCACCTGGAGTGCAGTGGGCTTGTAAATAAGTCCCTTAATGGGCCTGGATCAGGTCACCAGACCCAAAAGGCACAGCCATATCATGGACAACAATTGTAAATCAGTCAAGTTTCCCAGCACCTGAGTCACCTCACCCCAGAAAGTTCCCATTGTTGAGCACGTCCTCCACATGTGAATATGGGTCACAGGGGTCGATAGCCATTTGGTACGGTTTATCGGATCTAATCTATGTCACCACTGTGGTGTGACATAATCCCAGTGTATGCTTTTACAATGTATCAGCTTCAAACAGCGCAGTACAGGTCACCTTCCTGCAGTTGCCTTGCACAGAAGCCCAGTCACGCTCACTGAGCACCTCACCCATGTCCCCCTCAAATAGAGTTTTCAGTTATCTGAAGCGGGTAGCCGTGCACATACAGGTGCAAAATGAGCTTATGTTCTCCCTCTATGTCGGGCAGTTTAAGATTCAGTATGTGCATGTCTGGGGTTCCTGTGGAAACCCCGGCCAAGCCTTCCATACAGGTGTCTCCAATCCGGTATAGCCGAAGACGCAGCCACCCATGACATCCCATTGGTTTCAAAAGTCTGCATTGCCAAACATGCTACTTTCCTCTTACAAATGCCCCAAACAGGCTGGGACACTGCCCTCTTCCCTCGTTTCAGGGGCAGCGGTATCGAGGGGCTTATGGCCATGTACATTGGAACTAACTGCTCTAAGTAGAAATATACCTCCTTCTCTCGCCTTGTTGTGCGTTACCAGATGGTTAATAATGTCCGAAACATTTCCGGCAAAATCAATCTATATTTGTGAGTTGCTAGTGGCAGCACCAGGAGCTTTCGGCCCTGGTCATTCCAGCTAGCAGTTCTGCAACAGGGCATGTTCCCCTCCTTGAAACTATGGTATTAGGTGCTGCATATGAGTTGCGCAGTAATATGCCCTGTAGCGTTAATTTTTTTAACACCCACTATCGCTGGATAATATTGCCTGGTTGTCGCGTTATTAACAATGCTAGATGATTAAAAATCTAGCGATAGCGGCATTTTGGGAGGTTATCGCTGGTAATGCAGCGATAAAACTACAAGGATAGGGATATCCTTGTTGATCGCCCATGGTGGCCCTAGCCATGAAATCCAACTCCCATTGGATTACATGGCTAAGTCTAAAACTTAGCAGACGTAAAAAAGCAGCGCTAACTGTGGTTTTTTGTCTCTAACAGGGTTAGCGTGAAGCTTGATAATAGGAGAAATGTCGCTTCTCCTATTATTTTGCACTGGAACGCCCACTTTGCATCTTATTAGAAATGCAAAGGAAAGCGTAGTGAAAAAGGGTGCTAATATGCGATTTTGCATGTTAGCACCCTGTTGTTGATAGAGCGATATTTTTATCTATGCTTCTTTGAATTTTAAAGCCAGAAAAGTGGAGATAAAGCCCTTGTTAATATGCCCTGTAATCCCCGACTATACCATGGGCGCCGTAGAACCTCCAAACTGATTCATGCTCTCGTGTGCCCTCAGTATAACAGCTGGAGCAGCTTGTCCAATCTAAGGAAGCAGGACTTAAGAATGTGCATTGGTATATGTTGTATGACAGAGTACCCTTGGGAGCGATATTATCTTCCTTATCTCTATTTCTCCCATCAGGGACATCGGGAATCGCAGCCATTTTTGTTTGCTTTGTTCTAGACTATCCAACAGCACTCCCACATTTGCGGTGTAGGTTTCAGACATATCTGAGCTTAGGTATACTCCTAGGTGTTTAGCAGGTGTTGTCTTTACTCTGATACAGGCTGAACACGTCCCTTGGGTTTTGTCACCTGGATGGGACAGAGGACTGATATATCTGAATTTAATCTAAACCCTGAGTAAGACACAATCTCTGTAATTGTGTCATGTATCCCGTTCTATGTGACCGTTGGGTTTATTACAATCATCAAAATTTATTTTGCATAGAGTGAGATAACCTCCTGCTTAGAATCCCGGCCTCTTCATGTCTGGAACGTATAAGTCAGGCTCATGGTTCAATAATCATGGCAAATATTAGTGGCGAGAGAGGGAACCCCTGAAGAGTCCCCCTTTCTATCAGCCAGTAATCTGAAATTCTATGGCCTGTCTTCACTCTAGCCCTGCTGTTCGTGTATAATAAAATCCCCAATTGTAAGCAGTCAATTCTCTGATCATATCTGCGCAGCGTTTGTTTAATAAATTCCCAGTTATCAAATGCCTTGTGTTCATCCAAATTGGCCACCAAACAGAACTCCATTCCTTTTTTGCCTGCTCCATAATTAGGAAGGCCTTCTGGATATTGGTGGAGGTGCAGCTACCCACAAACCCTTATTGATCCGTGTGCATGATCCCCTCAACTACTTTAGGGAGGCGGTGCATCAATATTTCCCCATATAATTTAGCATCCAGCTTAATCATCGATAGGGAGCGGTAGGATTTGCACTCTGTGGGGTCCTTACCTGGTTTGGGCAAAACGACAATATCGTCCTCCTTCAGGGATGCTGGTAGTGTGCCCTTTTCACAGGCTTCCCTATACAGGGCTAGTAGTGGTGCCACAATAATTCTCCATATGTCTGGTAAAACTCAACACTCAGCCCGTCCATTCCTGGTGTTTTCCTCATGTTCATGTGCTTAATTGACCATCTGACATGAGATTTGTCAATTGGGGCATTCAGTGCTGCTCTCGCATTTGTATCTACCTTAGGTATTTGGGCTTTGTCAAGAATGGCTGCAATTCCTACCTCAGCATCCTGGCTTGTTTGTGCGTATGGTAGTTCATAAAATTCCGCAAATCGGGCCTGAATATCTTCTTGGGAAGTTAGAGATACCCCATGTGCACTCTATTGGATACCACAACATTGCAGCCTCTCTCTCATTAACTAACCGAACTAAGAGCCTACCAGGATGGTCTCCCTGCTTGAGCAGTGTTCTATAATATGTAAACATGCTTTCCAAGGGAGTCCCCGGTTTTATCCAGCTCCCCCTGTACCTTGTGTCATGTCTTCTATACCTCAGCAGTATGTATGGCCTGTCTATCCATGTGCACTACCTGTCGCTCGAGTGTTGTTAACAGTGTGTCCCAAGGATTTGGGAATCCGGTCGGTTGGGACCACACACTTTCCTCATATGGGTACCTTGAAAGCATCCCAGGTGACTCCACTGTACCCATGATTACAGCAAAAGATTCTTGGATCGCCACCTTAAGTAGCCTCTGATTTTTAATAGGAAGAGTATGTGCCTGAAAGAAGCATTACAAATAATATTAACATTGAAAGTATACCCTTATAAAATAATGTGGTGGAGTGTATTTGGTTCAAGGGGGGGGGCGTGAAGGTACTATGTTGGGGCTCACAATCTCAAAGGGAAGATGAAGGGTTAGTCTCTGTTGGATGGAGATGGTATTAAGTAGTAGGGGAGGCGACTTGAGGATTTGTTCTGAGTGAAAGTGGATGGGGTTGAAAATGTTGGCTCCAATATCTTTCTGCATCTTGGTATGCTGAATTCAGAAGATGTACTGTCTTTTAGAGTCTTTCTGTCTTTTTATGTTTAAAGTTCTGCTTTCTATGTAAAACAATAATTGCCTGAGTTTCCTGTCTGGCTACAATTAAATTACGTTTGCTGTGAATTATACACTTTCTTATGATCGTATTCTAACATTTGCCTACAGGGGTCTCATGATGAGTGTCCCTGGTAAGTGTGACCGGGCTGTTAACAACAGTTACTGGCCTCACCAAGACTTCAAACTGTGATGTTTCGTACAGAAATTATGCTTGAAATATTGTCCTGTGAAAACACCTGAGAAAAACATACTCGAATGAAGGTGAAAACACCAACTCCTGCTATTCCCCAGATAATTGGAATCCTAACTTCCACACGCTCAGAATTACGGGGACCCTGGGTATTGGTAATTGTGGGGTTGGGGAAATATTTTAAATAGATGACTTTATGCTCTAGTGTTTACTATAAATGTGTACCTTGCCTAGCCTCGGAGAGCTCATCTCCCTGAACCGAATTAGAGAACCAAAAGCAGCCCTGGCAAACTAAGCTCAATGCAGCCCTGCTCCCATCGTATCCTCGCACAATCTCTTCCATTCCACCCATCCATTCTCTCCCTCCTCTCATGTCTCTCTTCTTCCTCTCTGATCTGATCACTTTCTTTCTATCTTCCACCGCTCTCCCGTTCTTCCTCTCTCTGCTGAAACCTCCTGCTTGCTGCAGTTAATCCCTGGGAGCTGGGGAAAGTGACAAAGGCATCAGAAGACGACCTGTGCTTTCAAAACCAACCTGAAAGGGTTCCAACCTATTAGGGAAATACTCTGTAGAATAAAAGGCCTGCCCGGTCCTGTCTTCTCCTGAAGCCCTAACACATTTTTTCGAACTGTCACTAGTTGATGGCATCCCTGGCATAATGGAAGCAATGAGTGACACATATTGGGCACACCCCTGGAGGAAAGCTGCAGTGGCATAATGGTGACAATTAGTGGAATTGGGGATATCTATGGTATAAGGGGTTCCATTCTAGGTATACTGGTAAATGTATAATACAAGTGATAATCTTTGGTTTAATGGGGTCATGATGACATGAGATGGTTATTCTTGACAGTGGCATAATCGATCTCTGGGTTGCAGTGCCACACATGATTGTTTTATAAACATATAAAATTAATGTTTGGTCATCTGACCATACTTTAAGGCATTCTCTTTTACATGCTTCACATGTTTGCTGCAAATCAGTGCTGGTGTTAACGCCTCAACACGTTCAACCACCACACGGTGCCAATACACGAGCAGTGCCCCATCCAAACCAATCAGTCAGATGGCAAAGATTAAACAAACTTATTAACCTAAGGAAAAGTATACTTTTTTAGAATTTCAAACCACACCCATAGTTTTTATTTGATGGCAATACGTGTGGCATACTTGTTGCTAAAGCACAATTAATGCCAAGCCCAGAAAAGTACATGCATTATGCTTTTTGCAACTTTCTGGTGGATTTAAGTCCTTTGCCTTATTTACAAGGTGGCGTTAAGCTGCTAAACGTGGCTTAACCCCGCCTGATAAATACTTTGGGGTTCCGGTTCTGTGGTATTTAAATTTTTTAACATTTCAGTCTGTATTTATCCATATTTACTTTTTGGCACTCATATTGATGTTTATCCATATTTATTTTGTGTAAAAGGGTGTATTTCCACATTTATTTAACTCTTAGATGTGCATTCATGTGCGGAAGCCTGTCGCGTTTTAGCAAATTAAACAGCCACATATAACAAAAAAACGACACCCATAGCTGCATATTAGCTTTATACTACAACCCAATGTCAACTTACACCTGTATTAAAGGAAATGTGATCCTTTTTAGTAATTTCCTATCTGTCTATCTGCTCAGTTTTTGCCTGGAATTCATGAAAGACACCATGGTGAGGCTTTCACAAAAAGCACACTTTTCTGTATTAATCAACTTTATAAAATAAACTAGCAGTCCGTCCCGACGTTGTCCGGGAGCAAAAGGCTGCTTCAGGGCCCCCGCCCGCCCCGCAGAAGAGTTGTCCGTGCAAGTCCTGGCCCTGTTCAACTGATTTGGCCCACTTGTGTTATTTTTTAATTCGTATGTATTGTTTTCCGCGTTTTATGTTGTCCGCAACTGTGAGGAAAGTGTCGTGTCACCTGTTTAATGTTTTTTTTTCTTTCGAAGGCTCTTTCCGTGTGTTCGTTTTTGTATCCCTTCAAAGGAGTTTCCCTTTCGTTTTGTCAATTGTGTGGTGAAGTCCTGGCAGTGCTCGAGTGATTATGGGCAGTTGTGTTATTTTCGTTATTCATATGTCGTATTGTAAGCGTTTTATCTTGTCCGCAAGATGTGAGGAAAGTCTCGTGAATGCGCAGTCGATTGCGTTTCTCCGTTAAGAAATGTTGGCTTTTTTTGTTCGTGTTTACCCCCCTGTGACGTCGTCGGTCAATGGCCAATGGTTAAAGACTTTTTTTTTTGGTAAGCCGAAGTCGTGTGTGTGTTTTCTTTAGTGCGTTGTGAATGGTGTAGTATGAGATTAATCCTGCCCCCTGTGTGGCATCATTTGACACTCCTCGTCGATGGAAGGCCGGCCCGGTTTTTAATGCGAAGGCGTCAATGTTGTCTGGGTAACTGCAACGAATATGCGTATATTTCTTATAGCACACACCTTTGCTGTTTTTGTATATTGGTGTTACCGCACTGTATGTGTGAATTTAAATTCATTGAAAGCGCATTTCCGCTGTATGTGTTGGGATTTGTAATTGTTTGTTAGAAATTCATTGAAAGCGCATTTAGCTCTATGTCTCCATATTGTGCGTTCTAAATTCAGTGAAAGCGCATTTCCGCTCTATGTGTGCATATGTAAGTGTGTTGTGAAGTCGCTTGGCCTATGTTTGTTATTTGCACATGGCACGGCCCTGTAAATGACCACATTTGTTGTTTGAGACACCCACGGCCATGACCACGCCCCCAAGGGACTACTTTACCACTTTTGGCGTTTTTGCTTTTTTAATGTATATGGTGTACATATCTATAACACCAGAAGGATCCTGGACCAGGGAGGATCAGTGGCAGTGATCCTCCTTGATCTAAGTGCCGCCTTCGATACGGTCAGCCATCCCACCTTGCTGGACCGTCTCCACAACATCGGAGTTTCAGGTGACGCACTAAGGTGGTTTGAATCCTTTCTGTCTGGGAGGTCGTTTCAGATCTTCGACGGTGTAACAGTATCCACCAGCAAACCCCTGAGCTGCGGAGTACCACAGGGCTCCTCCCTGAGCCCTGTGCTGTTTAACGTCTACATGAGGCCGCTGGCAAGTGTCGTCGAACCGCATGGCATTAAAATCGTGTCATACGCCGACGACACCCAGCTGGTGGTCTCGTTGGCCACCGAGAACAGCAAGCACTCCTCAGCCGATCTGCTACACTGCCTAGAGGACATAAAGGGTTGGATGACCAACTCCTCCCTCAAATTAAATGGAGATAAGACGGAGCTCATGCTCCTAGGCCCACCCTCCCCAGTCCCATTCACCTCCCTGTGGCCCAATGCACTGGGTCCCCCCCCTACCCCTAAGGAAAGCGTGAAGAGCCTGGGAGTGTGGTTGGATAACAAACTTTCCTTCTCCACCCAGGCCACAAAACTATCTGCCATATGCTTTGGCCTACTGAGAACCCTGAGGAAGGTTCTTCCCCTGCTACCGCTAGAAGCTAAAAAGGTTGCGGTCCAAGGGCTAATCCAATCCCGTCTTGACTCGAACAATGCCCTATACATGGGGGCACCTGAGTTTACACTCCGAAAACTACAGGTTGTTCAAAACTGTGCAGCACGCTCCCTGTTGGAAATCCCGCGCACTCAGTTTGCTAAACCTGCTCTAAAAAGCCTCCACTGGCTGCCAGTGAGGCAGAGAGTAGCCTTCAAAGCACTATGTCTGGCGCATCGCACTTTTTGGAACACAAGCCCAGCGATCAACAGAAATCTTGTCACCCCCTATCATCCCAACAGGAACCTGCGCTCTAAGGAGGCTTTCCTTGCCGTCATTCCCAGAGTAAAGCGAGCCAGAGCTGGGGGAAGACTGTTCTCGCTGAATACCGCCAGGCTCTGGAATGACCTTCCCCTTTCACTCCGGTCCAACTCAGATCTTCTCTCATTCCGCAAACACCTAAAAACATGGCTGTTTGACAAACCCTCTGCACCCTAGCACCCCCTCCGCCACTACTCTGGTCAGCTCAGCGCTTGGACGCCCACGGGCAGCAATCGCGCTCTACAAATACTGTTACAATTACAATTACAATTACAATAACCTATGTCCTTCTGCCACATCTCCCCTTTCAAATGGTGTATTGGGTGTAGTGATTGGTGCATTACTTTTGTAGTTTACCTGGCTCAAAGGTTTGTGTTCTCTCTTTATCATAGTAGTATAGATACAGACAGGAAAAACATTGTTTTCTGTCTGTATTTATCTGTAAAAATCAGTAAAAACAGAAAACTGGGAGCCTTATAATTATTTATTTATATTCTTGTATAGCACAAGAATCGACCCCTTCCGAGGTATCTCCACGCTTTGCTCGCAGGATGGAATGGCAGGTGTTACCAGATGTTGTGGTTGTCGACTAATGGTAGATTATTTATTCTTCCTGGAATAAGACGGTTTTTAGTTTCTTCCTGAAAGAGGAATGATTGGAGGTTAATTAATGCCCCT
Organism: Lissotriton vulgaris; assembly: GCF_964263255.1. NCBI lineage: Eukaryota > Metazoa > Chordata > Amphibia > Caudata > Salamandridae > Lissotriton > Lissotriton vulgaris. The sequence continues at coordinate 1,542,259,433 of NC_141695.1, read as the reverse complement.
GTTCACTCAGCACTTAGCGTGAAAGGGGTGTTGCAGTGGTCGTTCTGCGGCAACACCTATTGTTTTTTGATGCTACCCCAGATTTACAATGTATAAGAAAAATAGGACCAGGAAATACCCGGTCTTGCACAAAAATTATGAGGAGAAATGTTTTAATTCTCCTCGTATATTCCTCTTTCCACATATGCTGCATTATGCAGCACAGATGGATAGAGCAAATCACCTGTAGAGATTGTCTATGTGCAGTGGTTCACTGATAGAATATCAAGGCTAAAAACATCAATGTAAAAAATACCGGAAAAAATATATAGAATGCAAAAATATCGACTCCCTATACTTAAACAGGTAAGTACAAAAATATCGAATCACAAACATCGAAGTTAAAACTAAGGATGAAAAAAATATTGATTTGAAAATATAAATAAAATATTATATATTAAATATGTAAAATATTAATAATAACTTTAACTAAATAAATTAAATGTATTATAAATGTTAATTAAATATAAAAACTAAACTGAATTAAAAAAATATAAACACACAAAGATAATAATTTATACATATATGAACGTTAACATAATTTAATAACTATTATCTTTATTTAATTGTTAATCTTTTAAATTATATAAAAATAAAATATATACATATTTCAATAATTTAAAATTAAAAAAACATTCAATAATTAATTAAAACATTAAACTATAAAAAAAATGTAAACAGAATAAATAAACAGTAGAGAAAATGTTGGATAGCGAAATATTTAAATTTACTATGCCAACTCCAGTGAGTGCAACAGTAGGGGAAGTGTTGGATAGCGGATGAGTAAAAATGACTATTCCCACTCCAGTGATTCCCACAGTAGGGAAAGTGCTGGATAGCGAAGGGGTAAAAATTACTGTTCCCACTACAAAAAGTGCAACAGTAGGGAATGTGTTGGATAGGGTAGGTATTAAAAGTACTAATTTACTTTATTTCCTATCCTATAACTACACATCAATAAAACAAGACTTCAACATTTTTATTTACAGGTATTTTCATAATCAATATAATTTGTAATGCATTTAAAACATGTTTTAAAAAAAAAAGATAATAATCATTCACTGAGTACACATTCTTTATTATTACACACCTTCAATTAATAACAAAATCACCATAATTAATTACCAATTAGTTAATTTAAATTAATTAACAACTAATTGATAATTAATTGATACAAAATAAATTACTTCCCACTCTATCCACCATTTACACCTATAAACACCACAAGACATCCCTAAAATGTATTACACAATTACCATAATTTATTACTAATTCATTAATTTAAATTATTTAACAACTAATTAATAATTCATCAATAAAAAATAAATTACTTCCCACCCTTTCCACCATTTACACATATAAACACCACAACACACATCTATAATTAATTACACAATAAACATAATGAATTACTAAATAATTAATTAAAAATAATTAACAACTAATTAATAATTAATTAATAATAAAAAATACTTCTCATCATTTACACCTATAAAACCACAACACACACTTAAACCTAATTTACACAATTACAATAATTAATTACTAATTATTTAATTTAAATTAATTACAACTAATTATTAAATAATGAATAATACATTATTTTACACATTTAACACTATAACATCTCAATTATACAAATATTAATAAATACAAATTATTCAATACATTTTATATATTTGAATTACTTCCCACCCTATTCCCCTATAAACCCACAACCCGCTACAGAACTAAAAATGCAAATTTGTAATAAAAAAATGAATAACTATTAAAAATAATCAATAGATTTTATATAACTAAATTACCTCCCACCCTATTCCCCAATAAACCCACAACCAACTACAGACCTAAAAACGCAAAATTCAAATAAAAAAAATGAATTACAAAAATTTGAACACATATCATAAAAATACAAACAATTCGTTTACAAAAACAAACATCACACACATATAAAAGATATACTAAAATATATAACATTGATTAAAAAAATCGATATTTTTAACAACTATATTTTTGCAAACGATAGTAAACACTTCAATATTTTTTAAATTAATATTACTTACCTAAAATCGATATTCTTACTCACAAGAATTTGTATGTCGATATTTCCGACCCACAATGTTTTTGCAACAATCTTTGTGCAATTCGATATTTTTTTTACTCGATATTCCTTCTCTGCACCATGTGCAGTATGGCGTCCCTTCCTACACGTAAACAATTGCTCGTGCAGCACAGGCACCTCAGCAAAATGGCGCTAAGGTGCATACGCTTCCACTAGGCAGCTGCTTTAGCACCAGTGCTAGGGGAAACGCAGGGGTGTGTATATTTTGGTAAATACAGTGCAACCCTGCATTTTGAAACTGATGGAGTGCATTATTACTAATTTTGGTGTAATACACCGCGCTCCACCAGTGTCTTGTAGACATGCCTGTCAGATTTGAATGGGAAAGTCAGTAGATTTTTTTGATTCATCTTTATTGGCATTCTTAAAAGTGGTGTACACAGATTATAGTTCAGTGTAGGGAGGAGGCAAAATGTCAGGCTCTGTAAATAGTTGACAAAAATAACTTTACAGTAGCTTTCATGAGCGCAACATTATAGTTTGCACTTGTTCACTTGACAAAGAAAAAGAATTGTCAAGTTGCATGGGTAATTGTTGCATATATACAGCTTTTCAATTGAAAAGGTGTTACGGCCCAAGCATTGCAAATATGTGCAATGACTTTAATACAAGAAAGAAAGCCATGGTCGGGAGTAAACAGGAATGATGATAATGAGGAGCAGAGCACATCCTCAGAGTGATGAAAATACCACTAACTGGAGCGGAACTGGGATGAATGTCATCCAAGTGGGAATCAGTGGGTAGCACATCGATTCAGCCCATTTAGTCAACCAGGACTTTTCTCTTATGACACCTGGTTTTCAACTTTTTAATTTGTGTCTCTCTACCTGAGGCACACAAATGATAAATCTACTGTAATTGGACTGGGAGTGATACCTGCTAGTGTCCACTTTTCAGGATAAGGCTGATGCAGTGCAGAGAGGGTAGGGGGCACTGGGCTGGTTACACATGAACACCTGTGCACACTTGTGCGTGCATGTATGCAGCTGCGCATGTGAGATTACCATTGTTGTCAGTCCAGTATTTGATCACAGGTAGCCTGGTGCAGAGGGAACTCTGTAAAAGATTGGTGGAGACCTGATGTAGGCTGAAATGAACCTCCTTGGAGCAAATGGCAATGGAGAAAGCAGTAAGAGGTCAGAGCCAGCACTTACCTCATTGCATAGAACATAACCTTCTCATGGTGTTCCACGTGTTCTCCCACGCAGGAGATGTGACACAACTCCCTCCTTAACAATTAACAGAACTAAACTGACATAAACAGAATTTCTTTAACAAAGAATAAAAAAAAGACTCGAATAATATTTAAGCAGAGATACAAGTCTTCAACCTACAAATAAGTATGGAAACTGAGCTAACATGATACATCCATTAATCCTTAGCCCATCCTGGCCCCTTTATGAGCCTTCTTTGGCGCTGAGCTTAGGATCCAAGAGTGATACTTCCACTGGTCTTTCCATCTATCTCACCTTCTACAATGCACACCAGCATTTTATTTTTAACCACTTTCTTACAATTCTATGCCCCCCCCATCACTCAAGTGAGCAATGTAGGGATTTACCCTTACTACAAGCAGTGGATCAGAAAACTTGGACAATCCCTTGTTTACCATCGTTCATTGTATACTCACGCCCAAACACCCACACTGCTTTGCAAACATCCTGCATCACTTCTTCCTTCTGCTTATGCAGACTGTTTCCTTCACACCCTTAGACAATAATACCTCTGCTTTCTTATTCTCATTAACTCAAAAGTCACTTTGCCAGTGACACAGGTGCGAATGCTCACACTTAGGGGGTCAGTATGATGGTGGGTAGTTCGCCACCGCCCGGCCGGTGGTGGTGATCAACCGAAAAAAAAAACTAATTTCGTTGCCCATGCTACATCGCCAAATGTGATGCAGCGTGGGCAACGAAATTCGTTTTTTTTTTTCGGTACTTACATCTAATGGTCCATATCCCGCATTTTACAACCCCCCACCCTGACCCTCCCCTGCCTGACCTCACCGCCCCAGTATAACGCCCGGCACGGGCCGTGCCTAGACGCAAGTGTGGCTTCACCATAGAGAGACCTGGTTTAGCAAGAAAAAATACCAATCAGGGAGAATCAAAACAGGCTCAGGGTGGTCTTAGCATAGATTTATAATGAAAAATAGTTACTATATGATAGTACACAAAAACAAGTCCTATCCCCTCCGCTGACTTCAATAGGGTCTCTAGTTGACAGAGGTTTGCACCCTGTCCAAGTAGGGACCACTACTCTAGTCAAGGTAAGTAAGATATACACAACACGTTTACCTGTGCTCATCCTCTGGTAGCTTGGCACAGAGCAGTCAGGCTTAACTAAACTGGCAATGTGTAAAGTATGTGTGCCACACACACACACAGACCCACACACGCAGACCCACACACACACACACACACACACACACAGTAACACAATAAAAACACCACAAAAAGACTCCACATTGGTTTAGAAAAATAGATTATGATTTCATAAAAAAAACAAGACCTGGCTGCAATCAGTGTGAAGCGGGATGGAGACGAGTAGTGCGTCAATGTTGGGCCGACAGTTGAGGTGTCTCAATGCAATGGAGGGGATGCGTCGGGTCCATTGAGTGATGCACCGGTTCTGGGTGTTGCAGTTCCAAAGATGATGCAACGGGTTAATCTGCACTGGAGAGGCGATTCATGGATGTTATACACGAAGTGACAGCGATGCGTTGGTTTTGAAGTGGTGGTTCTGGGTGCAAAGCAACAGTTCAATATACCAGGTTCTACCCCTCAACAGAGTTGATGCGCAAGTTCTGCTATAGGCAGACTGGAGATGCATTCATTTCTCTGGTGCAAGTAGTGGGCCCACTTCCAGTGAACCAGGCAGAGGAGCCGAGTAGAGAACTTGCTATCCCTCCATCTCAAGCAACAGGAAGCAAGACAACAAGCCATTAGAGATCAATCTATTTGCAAGGCAGAGTCCCGCTCTCCTCAGCAAGGTCAGAAAAAAGCAGGCAGCAGTGCAACATAGCATAAAAACAAGCCTTCAAAGGTCAGCAGGTCAACAAAGTGTCAGTCCTTGATACAGCACAACAGTTATTCTGACAGAGTCTATTTGTATGTCCAGAAGTGTCTGCTTTGGTTGGGGTCAGAGACCCAGTATTTATACACAGTTGTGCCTTTGAAGTGGAAGTGAGTTTAAAGAAAGGTCTTTGAAGTGCTCAAAGGCACTTTCATCCCAGCCCTTTTTCAAGACTTTCAGTTGAGGGTAAACAGTTCTTTTTGTGGGGACATGGCACTGCCTATTCAGGTGTAAGTGCCTGAGCACTACTGCATTTTGATGGCTCTTCCTGGCCAGGATGGGAAGAAGGGGCTAACACTTATACTTCAGGAACTTATGTGTGATGAAAAAGGAATTTAAAGCTTGGCAAAGGGTGTTAAATGCCAAGTTTAAGTGGCAGTAAACTGCACACACAGGCTTTGCAATAGCAGGCCTTGGACAGGTTTGAAAAGCTTCTTGTGCTGGTGGCACAATTACTTTTACATCAACAAACAAAGTATACACATAGTTGATTAATTTAGTGAGCTTCTTGAATTGAACTGCTCTGTTGAATCAATCAGTGATGCTTCTTCCAGCATCAAACACAAAATACCTGACACAAAACCAACGAATTATTTGAAAAAAGTGGAGGAGTTAAATAAATTACTCCATTTAGGCTTGATATTTATATACATTTATACATTTATATACATTTTTCTTACTAACGGTAAAAAGAAGAGCAATCTGCTTCTAAAGAAGTGCAAGAAAAAGAAAAACAAGGTGGTGATTGTGGAGAAGGGGTGTAAGCCTCAAGAAAAATTGTGACAAGTGAGAGAAATTTGAACGATTCCAATGTATTGCAGCTGTTTTAAAGATTCAGCTTGTTTAGCAAAAGACCACAGTTGATTACTACTATTTTTTCATTTATACAGTCTTAAATCACATGTATAATGTTTTGGTTGAGGAGTGGTCCTATTTGCACATAAAATAAGGGGCGTCGACGTTTCGACCCGACTTTTGGTACAAGGGCAAGTGGGAGCCTCGACCTGCGGGTCTTCCTCAGGACAGATGTAGCACAAGCTTTTGTACCGTAGAATTCTCAGAGTGTAACCCACAAATTACTAATGGGTGGCCTCCGTCCTCCTGCTCCGGGATGGACGTAAAATATGGGTGACCGTAGTGAAACACCCAACAAGGGTGGGGCGGCGTCTGTCTCAGATATTCCCAATTATAAATGCAGACACAATTCACACAGAACGTCCCCGGACACTTGCGTGTTTAGCCGGGCATCGCACGGAGTTGGCTTGGGATCCTTCGGCTGTTAAATTGGAATCCCCGTTCCGTTTTTAATATCAACGCGAGTGCTTTCCTCGTAGCGTTACCGCCGCCACACCGACACAGCGGTTCGGTGTGGCGGCGGTAACGCATGTGATTTATGACTCCACAATCACCACCTTGTTTTTCTTTTTCTTGCACTTCTTTAGAAGCAGATTGCTCTTCTTTTTACCGTTAGTAAGAAAAATGTATATAAATGTATAAATGTATATAAATATCAAGCCTAAATGGAGTAATTTATTAAACTCCTCCACTTTTTTCAAATAATTCGTTGGTTTTGTGTCAGGTATTTTGTGTTTGATGCTGGAAGAAGCATCACTGATTGATTCAACAGAGCAGTTCAATTCAAGAAGCTCACTAAAGTAATCAACTATGTGTATACTTTGTTTGTTGATGTAAAATTAATTCGGTTTGGACCACTGTTTTCTTATAACATTGACTACCCAGGTCCTTGAACCGTATTGGGTTACCCCATTCCAGTAATGGTGGCACAATTACTGCTGACTAATGTAGGCCCACTACTAGCATTTCATTTACAGGTCCTAGGTATATGTCATACCACTTTACAAGAGACTTACAGATACATTAAATATGACAATTTGACAATTGTGTATATACTAAGGATGCCTTGTCTAACAGCCTAGTACCACTAGACTAAAGGATGAGGGTCAGACCTCTGGAGGCAGCACAAGGAGATGCCGCCTTTGAGGTTTTGTGGGGACAGCATCTGGCAGTGATGTTAACGAAGGGCAGAGGAGGGGCCCTTCGAAGAGCTCTTCCCAGTGAAAAAAATTAAAGTTGCATGATGGATTGTTCCAGAACGCTTTGTAGGAGGGTTTGTGTTAGACCTGGCATCATTGGTGTGAGTCTCCCTTCCATTTTTTTTATTCATTTATTTATATTTTTGAAAACCTTTATTACAAGAAAAGTAATACAAATACAGACCTACAACCACAGGGGCCGGCCAGTAGCAGTAAATATCGAAATCAAAAATAGTACACAGCTCATCAGCCGACAACCTGGGGGTCCGGTAGCGATATAATATGTCCATGCGATGTTCTTGTGATGGTAAGAGGATAAATGAAAGGTTTCACATTTTACATTTTTTTAAAACAAACATACCAACAATAATCCGAGCTGATATCTATAATATAAGTGGCTGTCTCAGATAGCAGGGGGAGCGACCCAGACAAAAAGCTGATGTGAGAAAGGATAAGGAGTCTCAAGGAGGGAAGGAAGGGGTCGAGAGTAGGCAAGCAAGTAATACACAATAGGATATAGACGTGTGGAATGCTCGGTCATGGGGACAGAGGAATATCATTGGTTTCTATAAAAGGGGGGTGCAAATCTCTCCACGATACGAGTTCCATTGACCCCATATCCTCCCCCATTTCTTGGGCCTACCACGGACGATGTATACAGTTTTTTCTCTCAACATGCACCAATCCATGTTTTCCTTCCAGGTTGAAACCAGAGGTGCCCTATGAGACCCCCTCAGCTGGGCTATGTCTCTTTTCGCTACCATGTTGCAGAGGGTGGCCCATTGAGTCTGCGCAACGCTGTAATCATTCGGCTCCCAAACGTTCAACAGGCCCCTTCTGGCCTCAGGCAATAATGAAACACCCGTAACCTCTTCCATAACTTCATGCGCACGTCTCCAGTACACCACAACATCCGGACATTCCCACAAAATATGGAGAAAAGTAGCAAGCGTACTGCAGCCGCGTCTACACAACCCATCCATAGAGTAACCCATACTCATCAGGCGTGGACCCGTGACATACACGCGGTGTAAAATCTTCAATTGCACTAGCCGGAGACACGCCGAAATCGCGACTTCCTTAGGGGATGATATCGCGGCCTGCCAATCCTCGTCATCCAACTCCAGCCTGTCACCGGTCCAGGCCCCACGAAGCTGCACAAGAAGATCTGAACGGTCATTGATGAGCTTTTTATAGATGAGAGAGATGGTACTATGAGGGACATACCCGTCAAGCACTCTGTCTTCCAGGGGAGAGGACTCTGGGAAAGCGGTACCGGCCGGGAAGACCGATTCAAGTGCGTGACAAATCTGCATATACCAGAAGTGCTCCCTATCGCTCAGTGTATACTCTCATTGGAGTTCCATGAAGGTTTTGATCCTATCCTTGACCCAGAGGTCTCCAACCCTACTGATGCCAATAAGATCCCATTTGTCAAATCCCTTTGTCGTCCAAAGACTTCCCAGTCTCTCCGCCGCGTAAAGCGGGGTGGCTCTGGTCAGCCTGTCTGTCCATCCCGTGGCAGCGGTCGCAGAGCCCCACACTCGAACCGCAACCCCAGTGGGTCCGGTAAGATTTTTCCTAGTCGATCTAGAGTAGAGCGCCCTATTGTAATCGCCTCCCGGTAGCTGCCATTTATCCATCTCGTATGCCGGATTCGGGACCGGACCATACATTGCATGGTTGACTGCACTCAGTTGGGATGCCCAGTAGTATCGCTTTATATTGGGCAACGCTATGCCGCCGTCGTACCAGGGCAAAGTCAATTTCGCCAGTGCAATGCGAGGTCGCCCGCCCCACACCAGCTTCCTCTGGAGGCCCTCGATCTCGCGGAAATAACTAGCAGGCACCAAGTCAAGAGTATTTTGGAGGGCGTACAGAAATCGGGGGAGGGACATCATCTTAAACAGGGCTGCTCTCCCCACCGGGGACAGTGGCAAACCACACCATGCCATGACGTCCGATCGAAGCCGGCAGAGTGGCGGAAGCAAATTCCTCTCATACCGTACGGCTGTATCCAAGGAAATGTAAATCCCCAAGTATTTAAAGCCGTCGCGCGATACTGGTATCGGACAGACACGGGCAACAGGGGCAGTTCTTCAGTAAGCGGGTAAATGCAGGACTTGGCCCAATTGATAGTCAAACCAGAGTTCCTCCCAAAGAAGTGTAACACGTCGAACAACACTCCTAATGACTTACGGGGGGAAGTGAGGTATACCAAAATATCATCGGCGTACAACGATATACGGTCCTCAAAATCAGAGGACCAACTGATGCCTTTAAGCGATGGCTCCCACCGAAGCCACGTGGCAAGGGGTTCAAGAGGAGCGTGAAGAGGAGCGGTGACAACGGGCAGCCCTGTCGTGTGCCTCTTCCGAGGACGAAAGGCTCCGAGGCCCTACCATTGACCACCACTTGGGCCAGTGGTTGTTCATAAAGAAGTCTGACCCATCCAATAAAATTGGGACCAAAACCGAATTTTACGAGGGCCGCCCACAAATACGGCCATTCTATCGTGTCGAAGGCCATCGAGGCATCCAAGGAAACCAAGATGGCCGGCTCTCGAAGTGACCCCCCCCCTTGCCAGTACGCCGTGAAGGCAGCGAAGATTGAGAGAAGTATTCCGATGAGGAATGAACCCAGACTGATCAGGGTGTATCAAATCACTGATCACCGTAATCAGACGATTTGCCAAAAGTTTTGCCAAAATTTTGGGCTCGACATTCAAAAGCGAGATCGGCCTGTATGATGAACATTTGTCACGGGGCTTCCCATCTTTGTGGATGACTACAATGGATGTCAATTTCTGATCCCGGGAAGGGTTCCGAGATCTCGCGATTCCAGAAACATTTGGCGAAGGTGCAGCGCCATCTTGTCTGGACACAATTTGTACAGCTCTATCGGGATACAATTTGGGCCGGAGGCCTTCCCCGAGCGAAGGGAGTGGATATCGAGCGCTATTTCATCAGTGGAAAAATCCACCTCCATAAGCTCCCTGTCTGACACCGAAAGGCTAGACAGCGCGATATCCCTAAGTAGCAAATGTGAATCCTCCTCCGGCCTGTCCGAGACCGGCGCGTAGACCTTCTGAAAGTGCAGAGCAAAGACCGTGACTATCTCAGCCGGGTCCACAACCCGTTCACCGTCCTCTCTTTCCACAACAGGCACAAAACAATTCAACCTTTCTGTCTTATCCAACCACGCAATCAACTTCCCGGCCTTGTCACCAACATCATAGAAACGCCCCTGCTGCTCACGACTCATCATCCTGGCCGCATCTGTCACCAGCGCTCTGTAATCGGCCTGTGTAAGGGCCAAAACATGCAAAACCTCAGGTGTAACCCCAGATTCGAACTCTTCTTCCAAAGCTGTGATTTCATTCTCCAAACACACCACTTCCTCATTCTTGCTTTTCCTCGCGCTAGCAATCAGGGACAGGGCTTGACCCCGGATAACCGTCTTATAGGCCTCCCACAAGGAAATGGAGGAGGACACAGACCCCACGTTCTCCGCAAAGTAGTGATCCATACATTTGACCACCTCAGCCCTAGTTTTCGGATTACGTGGATGCCAGGGGTTAATTGGAGCAACCCGGCCCTCAGTTCCCAGCTGTACATCAATTGTAAGCCAAAGAGGGGAGTGATCGGAGATCCCCCGAGCTAGATGTTGAATTTCCCTCACAGAGACCATCTGCACCTCTGACACTAGGATATAATCAAGCCTCGAGAGACTCCCATGCGCTCCCGTATAAAAGGTAAATTGTGCCTGTCCAGGGTGCAGTTGCCTCCAGCAATCCACTAAACCCAGCGTATCCAGGAAGTTGCTCAACCATAACTGTGATCTCAAAAGAGTCCTGGGGGGGCTACGATCCTCGCTGCCACAAACAACCGAGTTAAAGTCCCCACCAACAACCAACATGCCCTGAGGGAAGTTCAATACTACCCTACCCAAATCAGAAAACGTGGTGGACTGTAAACCCGGTGGGACATACACAGAGAGTACGGAGATCGTCTTCCCCTCCCAGCGGCCCGTAAGGGCCGCATATCGGCCTCTATCATCCAGCACAGTTTCATCTATCTCCAAGGGGAGGGAACTCCTGACCAGGATGCCCACCCCCCTCGACCCAGTGGTAAATCCTGAATGTGCCGCCAGACGATATCCCCTTCTATTCAATGCATGGCAAGCATTCCCTATCAGATGTGTCTCCTGCAGCAACACTATATCCGGTGAAAGATGTTTCAAATATTGTAAAACTATCCCCCGCTTGATCCTATCACCCAGACCATTAACATTCCAACTCAGCACCCTCAGCCCCCTACCCCCCATTCCAGAAACGTGAACTGTGCTCCCCCACAAAGAAACAGGCACAATGGACAGAATATGCAGAGAAATAGAGCCTCGGAATAAAGAAGAAAACAACCCCTCCCACCCCCAGGAAAGTCCCTAGAACACACACCCCCCCGGCACCCCTGCGTTAGACCCGAGAGCCACCCCAACTTGCAGTGTGCCTGTTGCCCCATTAAACTAATCTACGAAAAGAGAGAAAGAACCCATTAGAGGAGGAATAATCAAACCCCCGCCGTAAAGCTGTATAGTTGGCACACCGGTAGGGACTCACTCCACCTGTTCCTCCAGGCCACCTTCAGCGCCTTTTGATTGTTCCTGTTGATTACGGTGCGCCGGCAAAGTATCAAGCCAGTCACTGACAATCTCCGGGCGGTCAAAGAAGAGTGCACGCTCCTCGTATTCGATCCTCAATCGAGCCGGGAAAAGCACGGCGTACTTTAGTCCCATGTCTCTGAGGCGCCGTTTCACGCCGGTGAAGCCCATGCGTTGTTTTTGCACCTCTTGCGTAAAGTCTGGATAAAAACTGATCGACGCATTGTCAAATTTTGTGAGTCCATTAGTGCGTGATGCTTGCAGGATAGCGTCTCTGTCCCGAAAGTTAAAAATCCTGGCTATAATAGGTCTTGGTGCAGCACCCAGTTTAGGCCTACCACCTGGGACTCTGTGGGCGCGCTCCACAGTGAAAAAGTTGCTGAGGCCCTTAGGCACTAGATGATGCAGCACAAGGTCCTCCACCATAAGATCCGTAGATAGTTCCGAGGAGCTTTCCGGAACACCAATAATGCGAACGTTGTTGTGCCTGGCCCGGCTCTTGAAGTCATCCAGCCGACGGGTAAACAAGTCATTTGATGTCCGGAGATTACGAACTTCCGCCTGTAGGTCCGAGACATCGGTCGTGAGACTTGCGGTCTTAATGTCCAGCGACTTGACCTGCTCGTTGGTCTTTGCGAGATCCGTCCTGATGAGGTTGACTTCAATCGCCACAGTGTCTATCTTTGAAGCCAGGGTCTCATACTGCTGACCCATCGAGGTCTTCACACTGGCAATGGCGCCCATGACATCCCGCAATGTCAAGTCTTCCGTTGCAGGAGAGCCATCCCCAGTCTCATCCAAGACTTTACCCACTCCACCAGGGGATCCCTTCGGGCGGGCGAAGCGATCAATAGTATTGGTTTGGGCAACACCCCCTCGGAATGTGAACCTGATGGCCCTCTTCTCGCTCTCCGACCTGCCCGCCATGTTGGGTAGCGAGCCCAGTCGGGCCGTTTGAGATCTGGTGAGAATGGCTCTCCGCAGAACCAACTTGTGAAGTCAGGGATTAGAGCGAGAGGCAGGAGATAGGCGTGGGGCCAGCAGCAAGGCCCAGGCCAGCAGTCTCAACAGACAGCAAGTCGCAGTAGATGGTGATCAAAAACGAAACCGAAAGTACCACAGGGGCGACTGTAGGATCTCAATGGCCGTTGTTGTTCAATTGCCACCTGGGTACTTCGAAGACTCACGTCCGCGGAGAATCGTCGATGTAGGCCTCAAAGTTTCAAGATGCAGAGAGTCCGGTGCCCAGCGGCCAAATCGATTTTTAAAAGAAGATATCGTGTCAGCAGGGCACCAGCTAGTAGAACCCGTCGTCAGAATCAGGACATGTGGCAGGATAAATGCGGGAGGCGGAAAGGGTCTCGGGATCCCTGTGCTCACGCGTCCATCTTGGATCCGCGCGAAGCTCCTCCTCCTCCCTTCCATTTTTGACGGGTTGCCTCCTCTGTTTTGATATGTTTTTGCTGGTTTTATGCTTTGGGCAATGTGTCACTGCTAATCAGTGCTGCACTGCAAGTGCTCCCTCTGTTAAATTAATGTACTAATTGGTTATCCCATAATTGGGTTATTTGATTTATCTGTCAGCCCCTAGGACAGTGCACCATGTGTGCCCAGGGCTTGTAAATAAAATGCTGCTGGTTGGCTTGCAGCACTAGTTGTGCCACCCACAGAAGCAGCTTGTAAAGTGTGTCTCAGGCCTGCCATTGCAAGGCCTGTGTGCAATCTAGCACTGCCATGTTGACTTGGCCAAGTGCACCCACTTGCCAGTCCATAAACCTTCCCTTTGCTTCATATTAGACACCCCTATGGTAGACCAAAGGGCAGGGTGCATTGTAAGTGTAAGGTAGGAAATGCTCTGATGTGTGTAGCATGTTCTAATACTGAATTACAGCAATTTTCGTTTCCACTATTGAAGGCTACCTGTTCTCATGGGTCAGAATGGGCAGTTAGATTATTACATTCTTATAATCCTAACTGACTCAGGGGACACAGTAGAAATTCAAAGTTAGTGTGCCTGAACTATAAAATACATAATTTAGTGAAGTTGGTTGTAATATTCTGTGTTTGAAAATACCACTTTTAGAAAGTAGGTATTTTCTTGTCTAACTATCCAGGCCTGCCTCTGCTGGGTTGTGTATTCCTTGTCGGGATTTGTGAGTGACAGGGCTGAGGGATTCCAGGAGACAGGCTGGGGCAACCCGGTGGTGAATAGAGAGATCTGCATCTAGATGGGAGGGAGGAGTTGCACCTAGTACCTGAATAGGGCTGGGCCTTCCCTCTACAACGCTAGCTCCACCTCCTGTGGCTTGTCTGATGTCTCTGCCCTGCACTGTGAAAGGAGAGGAGGAATCATGTCAACAGAGTGCTCCAGAGCTGTATCTTCCCTCCTATGTGCTGGCTCCCCCTCCTGTGGGGCGGCTGATGTCTCTGCCCTGCACAGTGAAAGGAAAAAGAGAGTCATTTAAATCCAAGTGCTCAGGAACTGGTTTGGACTAGGCAGAGGTCTCTCTGCCTTCGGAGAACAAAGGATTTTGGGGTGTAAATATTGGGACCCTGATCCCAAGAAATTAGATCACTTCTGGACTTGGAACTCCCTCCCGACCCACCTCCGCCTGACCCAGGACCACCTCGCCTTCAGGAAGCAACTCAAGATCTGGCTGTTCGAGCAGTAGCGGACCCCCCTCCCCTAGCGCCTTGAGACCCTCTGGGTGAGTAGTGCGCTATATAAATGCTTTGATTAATTGATTGATTGATTGATTGATTGATTGACCCTCCGCTAAGATTTCTTTGATAACCCCTGGAGTGAGCCAGGATATATGGGTCGGCGCAACTGTGTTTTATTAATTTATAGGGTGGTGGATGAGCATAAAGCCCCCCTCCCCATGCTAACATTTGGCCGCAGGGACCCTTCAATCAGGGCCTGGTGCAACAGTGTTCTGGGAAAAACATTCCATGAGGGAAAATGCAGAGAGCCATGCATCAGGGCCTGCAGGGTGCTCACCCGTCCCCCTGCCCGTGACTGGCGGTGGGGGGTTGACAGGTGCACCCCACATTACAAACCTCCTGCGCATGCTCCAATTGCTGGAGGAATAATTCTTCTGCCACTGCCCATACTGAGCAACATGGAAGGAACAGCACTCATCGGATGTCAGCCGAGTACAGGAAGACAGTGGGGTCAAGGAAGACCTAGGCGCTCTCCTGCAGCCCCCAATAAGTTGTACAGCTGTTGGTGCCTCTGGCGGGACCAAGACACCCATTAATTTTTTTTGAAAAGGTAAATTTGCACGTGCAGCTGCACAAAGAAAATATGCACATGAAGCCACTGGGGCACCCTTAAAAGGACACAGGTTCCACATCACTTTCTTTTTATCTTTGGGGGGGGGGGGGCTGCAGTAGGTGCAGCAACCACCCTCCCCATCCCCACCAAAGAATATTTTAAGAAATTAACTCTACGTCTCCCAGAGAATTGAATTACTGGCCCTGGGAGCAGTGTTCATTGATTTCAAGCACAAGGAGCTTTTTCTACTGGACTCTGGAGTGTGGAAACCTTTTGTAGTTGGCCGTATGGCTGCATTGTGTGGAGTAAAACCCGCAAAGAAATATTCTGACACATATGTTTGAGACTGTTTTGAATATAAATGTGTTATTGGGGATATTGCTACTGAACACTGCAATGTCTGTTTTTATAATAGTTTAATAATTACACCAATAATTATTGTTTCCATTGGTTCTAATTATAAATGTTGTATTGATAACATTACTCATGAATGCTGCAATGCTAAAATGTATAATGGTTGTATAATTATAACTATAATTATTGTTTTCATATTCTTTATATGTGATCCAATCATGACATGATTATTGTTATTAATGAGTTGACAACCTGACAAAGCCAGGGAGTGTGACTTGTATATGTATAAATATATATTCATTGAGCTAATATGCCTGCCTTATATATTATTGTGATACTCTCACAAAGTCTGTAGCACTGCTTAATAAATAATGGCACAGCCTATATGTTACACCTGATATAGGTGGGTAGGCATTGCGATTATGGGGTTCAGCACCAGTTAGTGTTGGAATGTGATATTAGGGTGTCATCAAAGGAATTTCCATCTACACGCTGCACATATATTTGCATTTCAACATTTAGGGCTAGATGTAGGTAATAGCAAATTACCGAATGGTAAATACCGAATTTTACCGATTTGGTATTTACTAATCGGTACTTGCTATGTAGGAAAAAAATCGGTAAAAATACCGAATCGGTAAGATTCGGTAATAACCGATTTTGTAATTACCGAACCAGTATTTGCCATTGATTCCTACGGGCCTTGAAGCCCATAGGATTCAATAGCAAATACCGATTTGGTAATTATCGAATCGGTAAAAATACCAAATTTCCAAGGGGGACAGGGTGTCACTTTGACACCCTGTTGCACCTCTGTTTCTGGCTTGTGTGCCATGTGACACACATACATGCCCTTACGGCATGTATGTGTGCCACATGGCACAGGTGTACATGTACACAGAAATTCGTAATTTACCACCCAATAGTATTGGGTGGTAAATAACGAATTTTTAAGGGCCTGTGGCACTGTAAACTGTGCCACCTACATATTGAATGACAGAATCGGTATATTTACTGATTCGTTATTTTACCGAATCGGTAAATTTACCGAATCAGTAAATATAGCGATTCTGCAATTTTCTAGCCCCCTACATTACAATACCCAAATACCGGTCGGTACCGGACGAAATCGGCTGTTATCGACCGGTATTTGGGCTCCTACATCTGGCCCTTAGAGTCTTATTTACAATGGCTTATTGCCACCAGAACGTCACTTTTTATTTAGAAGGCTGCCTCAAAGAGGCCCCCTTTTCACACAGCACTTAGCACGAAAGAGGGAAGGCAACGGGTGTTGCAGTGGGTGATTCGCCACTACACCTATTGATTTTGACCCTGCCCCCGATTTACAAGGGTGACGTACATATGGGGCAGTGCCAAAAATAAGATTTGGGAAAACCTGGTCCAAATCTGGTGAAACGAGGGAAAATTATTAATTTAATCTCTTTTTTGCTGTTTCTATGTGTGTTGCATTATGCAGCACACATAGAAACAGCAAATCGCCAATTGTAATTGTTCATGTGCAGGAAGGTTTCCCTTCCTGAACATAAATATCAATGTATAAATGTCAAGCTTCATCTTCTATGTGTGCTGCACAAAGCAGCACACATAGAAGTTACAAACTGCCATTATGGATTGTGCAGGTAGGGACACCTTCCTGGACATGAACAATCATTCCCTGCAACACAGACACCTTTGCACTAAGGTGCAAGGGTGACTGTGTTGGCACTCAGCAGCTAGATTTAGCACCAGTGCTAGAGAGAACACTAGGATGTACTGCATTCTTGTGAATACGGTGCATTACTGTGTTTTTAAACTGACAGAGCGCAGCGTTAACAATTTTGGAGCTACACAGCGCTCCGCCAGTTTATTGTAAACATGACCCTTAGTATTTAGCAGTGTGTGTATGTGTGTAATAAACGTACTTTCTATTTTATGTGAAAAAGCATTAACTGAACTGTAAATTCTTGGGCATTGTTGAGTGCCATTACATTGGAATTTCTAGCCCACACTAACTCCCCTGAGTAAGGCTTGGACTGCTCTGTTTGGCCACCTTAAGAGAGTTAAGTGCTACAATGAAGTACTTGGTTCACCATGACAAGAACATTGCAGATGTGTTACTTGTACAGCTCTTACATTCTTAACAACTAATAACTCAATTTCTAACACAGTGTATAGTGTAAAAGAAAAAAAGTGAAGGGCGATCACTGGTATTATTGTGGTTTATTTTAGGGCAGAGATGTCTACAAGGACTGTAATTATGGACCTGTGGGGCTCATTAGGATGGCGGGCAGAGGCACAACCGCGGTGCTGGGAGTGGAGGAAAATGTCCTTTTTTGAACTCCAGCAGCGGTCCTCACGTTCACAGTATTACAATGGGCAAACAAAGCTCATTTTTCGTCCGCTGCGAAGTTACATGAACCACCAACATTTTTTGCCAGCCACCGTAGCGGAGGGAGCAAATAGAGGCCCACGTGGTGCGGAATGACGTCCCGTCCACCGTACAAATCACGATGCCTACCACACCTCAGCAGAAAATCCACCCACTAAGAGACAGCAGAAGCACGACAGTGGAGAGCGAAACCAGACTCCAGGTCCCCTCCAACCGGTCCTGACTGCAATGGATCCAGCTCTGCAAGCTTTTCCGCTGCTATACCTCATTCACTACCAGCAAATAATGCCCTGTCGCGGACAAAGAGTCAGGTACGCAAATACACAACTCTGCACACAACCACAACACACAACTCCTGCGCTGACATACGGTTTCTGTCCACATCTGACACCCTAGTGGGGACAGGAACATATCCCCCAGTGTACCCACACGTCATGTCTGTCAGAAACTTGATGAGTACAGGCCTCAGCAAGGCCTGTGAGAGCAAAAGGGTTCGCCCTTCTGTGCACGAAGTCCTCAGACTACAAAAGAAATTGGCAAGGAAACTGGAAAAACAAAGACATAGTTTAATTAACCTTTAAAGGTGGTACTACAGCCTACACAACACTCTACAGTATTGTACAAGGTAGCACAAAGAACTCAGACATGCGGTCCCCTTTTATACACAAAGAAGGGGCTCATAACTGGGCTGTTACAGCTCAAAGCATGATTTACAACCATATATGGACATTTCTCGAACATGATCGATACATGGGTTTAGTTAACGGTTCTTGAGACCTGCTGAATGCACATTCCAATCTATGCTAATCAGAAACAGATGTGACTCCTACTATAAATGCGCTGGACGCGCAAGGAACTATTTATAGCCTGTTGCTGGGCAAACTTCAGGGGTAACAATCAGTGAGGTAGGACTCGCCTCGTGGCGAGCACATGGAAATGTATAGCATACAAGTTGGACGCCAGAAAACAAAATGGAGTCTGGCCGTATTTCAAGAACGAGCGGGAAAACTTGAATAAAGACATGATAGCATGTCTTCAGTGAATGCTTAACACTATCGCTGTTTTAGTCTACAACAAACTCACCCCTCTGCATTTGGGTTACCCATCAATCGCAAAATCACTGCAATCTCCCGGTCCCGCAGCGGTGAAGACGCGGGAAAACCTGCACTCTCTGCATAGTTTGAACACTACTTATCGAGAAACTAGGGGCATCATTAGGATGGCGGGCGGAAAGTCCACCCGCCATCCTGATGGAAAACGGGACCGCCTGCCATATGTTTGGTGGTCCCGTGGGGGAGATTAGGATGCACTCGCCACACTGGCGAGCACATCACACATTTTTAACATTGTGGCAGGCCGTGCTTTAAACAGCACCTGCCACAATGGCAAAAATGAATGTTGTGCATTTGCATGCACAAAGTGGCAGGTGCTGTTTAAAGCAAATGCAGGAGGGTACCATAGATACCCTCCATGTGTACCCCCAACCCCCAACTACCAGGGGGCCTGCAACGGGCCCCCAATTGTGCACTATGCATGCCTGCTCTCCTCATGCTTCCAAACACAGAACAGGTAACCACCCAACATCCACCTCTTTCGCTCTTTTACCCTGCAGATCTAGTATGCCTCGTGTTTTTTCTACCCATTTTTCCCCCTCCCATTCCTTCCCCAATTGTCTCTCTTTCCCACGATTTAGCTTGCTCACCACAGTAGGATCCTCTACTCCTTTGTGACGCATCATTTCACAGACTTGGTACATTGTTCTTTCAGACATCGACCTACCACTTAAACAATTACTGGATACCATTTATGCCATTATGTGTAGTAGGATTTTTTTTCCAATATATTAAACATATTATTGGCCACTGCCATTCTGTGGTTCACTTGGTCTCTGCGGGTTTCGCAGTGACCACTATACACCACTCCTGCCACCCACACACAATTTTCCATACTTGTGTACCATTTCACATCATCTCATGTACAGTGCCTTCCAGCGCTTTTCTCATGAGGTCCATCCCATGAAAGCGGCACACTCACAACAGTCACTCCATTTACTATGTTTTCCCATGCATTTTTCATGATGTACAACACATTAGACTGGCAACACTCACTACAGTCACTCTTCACCTAGTGCTTTGTCTTTTATTTCTTCGCAGATGCACTGATCCCTTTCATTCCCCCTCTTCCCTATATAGAACGACTATGTTACCTTCTGTTTCCACTGTATCTCTCACCCAACTCGGCTGGTTGTTTGGTTTAATACATTTGTTTCCTTGTGATGAAAAACTTTTCAAACTTACACTGGTATCGACAGCTGCATTTTCAATACATAAAAATACTGACACTAACTTTGTGATATCCCTAACACCTGTGCCCAGGACTGTGCTTATTTTCCAGTGTGGATCCTTTGACTCACACAAATCCGGGGGTTATCGGATAAATCCCCTGACCTGGCAGCACCGTATCTACTCAGATCCATATAAAACACCACGCGCATTAGTCTGAGCGACATTCTTCCTGTCTTCACTAAAAATCCCACCCCTAGTATTCACGAAAATATAAGTGTTGCATTCATTACTGAATCATGGACTGATGATGCATCAGGCCCAAATTTGGTTAAAGCCACACCCCCTGATTATTGGTGCTACACTCTAAATAGGTTAGACAGGAAAGGTGGGGGCTTAGCGGTTATTTACCACAACTCAATAACAGTATCTTTTAATACATCGACTACTGCGGAATGCAAAGCCCTGGATTTTTGCCGTTCTTTTTCACATCATCATACCTTTAAAGGTACCGTCATTTACAGTCCACCGGGCCCCAGAAGTCTGTTTCTAACTCTAGCAGGCAGCATGCTGGAAAATGGGCTTTGTGCTGGCTCATAAATGATATTGGGAGATTTTAACTTCTATTTGGAAGCACATTCCGATCCAGATACTTTGAATCTGATAGATCTGATGAGTAATGCTGATCTAAAGCAACATGTTATTGGTGCTACTCACCGGGCAGGAAATAAATTGGATGGCATTTTGTCTTACAAATCACAGCTGCTGGTCATGGGACTCCTTCCTTTAGTCTGGTTGGATCACAAGGCAGTGCTATTTGAGCTTACCATGACTGATTGAAAGGCCAGGAAACCAGTTAAAAAGCAGCTGGTGAGTAGAGCGTAGAACAAGGTAGAACCTGAGGAACTACAGGAGCTGGTAACCTATACATCATACAGTCTACCTACAGACCTCGATGAGGCTACTGTTCTATGCCAATTGGCTGGAGGCAGCTGGCAACAAGCTAGCTCCAAAGAAAATCCTCCATCCCAATAGGGCACTACCTTCCTTCCCTTGGTATGCCCAAGAATTTAGAGATCAAAAATTGATCTCTAGGGGGCGTGGCTACGACGCCGCGCAAGATGGCTGCGTTGTGCTGAACCTCCGCCTCACCGGACCTCTTCTTCGTGGTTTTTGGCGTTTCAACAGCATCTCCGTGAGCCTGCATGACACGGAGAATCTCAGGAATGTGAGCTGCTTCTAACGCGCCCGCCTAATTAACTTTCTGTCAGCGCGTTATTTATTGCCAGCCCTTCTCGACACTAGAGCTTCGTGCGTCAGCCATTTCACGGCGTTATCTTTCCTCACAGAATGAGCGCTTCACTTCACTGCGCAGTGAGAAGTCTGCCTATGTTTTTCTTCCCTTGCAATGCGTGCTTCAGCTGTGGACTGTTTTTGGTTTAAAGGCTAAGCATTCCTGTGCCTAATTTTCATCTCTGCAGTTTACCTCAGGGAATATGGTGGTCTGTCAGCTCAACATTATTCATGACTGTACAATTGTGCCCTCGTTTAGGGATAACTGCATGTGGATTATCCCCAGTAAATGAGTGGCCATAAATCCCTGATTATTGGCAGGCTACTGTAGCTGTATTTTCTTCATTTACCTTATGCCTTCTGTTGGAACTTCAGAACAGCGTTTTTTCATGAATCTTTTTGCTGCAGAATTCTAATACCTATGACTTTTCTCTAATGCAGTTTATTGTTTTAGAATAATCTTTTTTCTGTGCCTCATTTTCAACTGTGCAGTTTCTCTCAAGGATTATGGAAGTCTGTCATATCACCTTTATTTATGGCTGCACTATTGTGTCCTTAATTAATGATAACAGCATGTGAATTCTTGCTGTTTCGCCCCCAGTAAGCCAGTAAGCGAGTACGCGAATGGCCATAATTCCCTGATTTCTGGCAGGCTCCTGTTGCTTTATTTTCTAGACGTGAGTCCCATGCTCTCCACACCACTGGATTCAAGCTATGCAGCCTGATGAAGGCTGAAAGCCAGAAACCGGTCCTTGGATGCTTGATTCCGGTCTGGGAAAGACATGGCTTGGTAGTTCGGACTGGACTGTTCCCATGAGGCACAGGGTCAGAGCTGATTTGCATATAGCCAGTGTCTAACCCAGGGTGGTGTGGAGTGCAAAAAAACAATGGATTTAGGCCCAGATCCTTGTACTGGGGTGAATGCATGACATTGTTCTACATTCTGTCCATCAACTGTGTTTTTTGCAATTTTCACCCCCAGTGTGCTGGGTATACTCAGACGTGAGTCCCAGGCTCTCCACACCACTGGATTCAAGCTATGCAGGCTGATGAAGGCTGATAGCCAGAAACCGGTCCTTTGATGCTTGATTCCGGTCTAGGAAAGATATGGCTTGGTAGTTCGGACTGGACTGTTCCCATGAGGCACAGGGTCAGAGCTGATTTGCATATAGCCAGTGTCTAACCCAGGGTGGTGTGGAGTGCAAAAAAACGATGGATTTAGGCCCAGATCCTTGTACTGGGGTGAATGTATGACATTGTTCTACATTCTGTCCATCAACTGTGTTTTTTGCTTTATTTTCTACATCTGCATTACACCTTATGGTATTTTTCCTCAGGATGCTGCTCCTGACGCTTATGGCTCCTTTATTTGCACTCTTCTCCTATTTTCTCCTTCAGCACGCCCTCACCAGGAGATACTAACTTCTGCTAGCTCCTACTGGCTTGCTACCAAATGTTGCTTCTCTACAGTTCATGCATGTAACTTCTTCGCATTTGTTCCTCATCGCATTCAGCTCTGTCTTCAAGAGATACTTCGACATCCTCCTTTGAACATCATTTGACTTTGCAGACCCTGTTTTTCTTCCTTTTGGTCATTGTTGCTTGCTGAACTCTACATCCTTTTTTAGGAGCGTTTGCTAAGTCCTTTTCTTTGGCCTATTAATTCCTCTCAGCCACCTCGCTGAGGTTTTCATGGGGAAACTCCATAATTTGAAACTCACAACTACACCTAAAATACCTGTTGGCTCAGACTCCGACTCTCCTTCCCACGACATGGCGGATGGCGCTCCTTCAAGATCTGAATCATTACACGGAGCAGTTCCTAAAGCTCAAGCCGGAGGCAAGTTGCCGTCCTCCTTAACTTCCTCTAAACGCTTGAAAAAAGATCCGCCTTCTCAAGGGAGCACCTCCCCCCTATCCTCCATGGATCTCATTTTGGAGGAGTTGCGTGCTTTTAAGCCCTTTATGGAAGCCACCACTAAAAATATGCAGGCTATGCAAGAGAAATGGACATCTTTGGATTCGAGAGTTTCATCCCTGGAACAATCCACTGACTCTCTACGGTCCTCTTGTTCCCACATTCCGTCATTGGAGGCGGAGATATTGTTACTTAAGCGTCACACAGAGGATTTGGAAAACAGAAATCGTAGAAACAACCTGCGCCTTTACAACCTTCTGGAACTTTCAGAAGGGTCTAATGCTACCACCTTCTTCCAGTCCTTTCTTGCCAAGATCTTAAACGCCCCTGCATTATCTTCAATCAACATCCAAAGAGCTCATCGTCTTGGACCTAAGATTGCTACTAAGCCTAGAGGTGTCATTATGTTGTTTCTGCAATACACTGACCTTCTTCACGTTCTCTCAGCTGCTAAGCTCAAGAAACAAATCATTTGGGACGGTCATCGTCTGTATCTTTCTCAAGATGTCTCCAAAGCCACCACTGATCGGAGGAAGAAGTTCTTGGATATGAGACCGCAACTCTGAGCCATTAATGCTAGATATGGCCTCCTGCATCCCTGCCTTTTCAAGGTTACATATAAAGACCGAACGGCCACGTACGAGGATCCTGCAGTCCTACAAGATTTTCTTCGACAGCTCGGCCCAGATGCTATGGATTTATCCAGACCTGGCTGATAGGATGTCTTCATTTGTTTTGATCTCATTATAATGTGATTCTGATGTTTTTCTTTCTTGTGCTCCTGTTGTGACTTATCCTTGTATCTCTTTATAAATGTCATTCATTTTTTATGTTTCCATATTGTTCAAAATTTGTGGCACTTCATGTTTTTTCTTTGAATCTTGTATTAATTCTTATCTCATTCCTATTTTGCAGATGTTCCCCCTCCCTTCCTCATTCTGTTATGCCATGCTGTTTCCAAATGCTGCCTTTGGATTTTTTTTTTTTTGGTTGTGGAGGTCTGGTGTTCGTTCTGGTTGCTTTCGCCGTCATCTCTCGGCGTCACCACCCCCATCCTTGTTTGCGTTTTCTGTTTTCGTAAGTATGTTGCTCAGTCGTTCGTTTTGGACATGTACTGTCTTCATGTTCGTTTTTGTTTCTGCCCTTTTTCCTCCTCACCCTTTTCTACTTTTGAGCTCTTCTCATCTACTCTCTTCTTTCTTCTCGCTTTCTCTTCTCTTTCTTTTTCTTCTTTGCATCTTTCTCATCTTTTCACGATGCTGTAACACTTTTACTTTCATTCCTTTATATTTTTCCTCTCTTTTTACCATCCTAGTACTTCCACTTTTACCATTTTCTTCGCATCTTTTATCTCTTCTAAGGTTTTTGCCTTTCCATGAACATGCTATTCTCTTTCTTACTAGATTTTCACTTTTCTCAAATCTATTACTTTATTTCTTTTGCATTAATAAGCATGTTGCTGTTAGTTGTGTTTCTTAAATATTCCATTCCGTGTAACAACATGGAACGTTAAGGGATTAAATAATCCCATTAAAAGACAAAAGGTTCTTTCACATTTAGCAAGACTTAAGACTGACATTGCCCTCCTTCAGGAGACCCATCTTGCTGAGGTAGAGGCTCTAAAACTCAAGCCTTGTTGGGTAGGTCATGTTATTTGCTCTCCTACAGCAACTAGAAAAAATGGTGTTGTTATTTTGTTACATAAAAAGTTAAACGTTTCTTCTATTGTTCATGAATGTGATGCTGATGGCCATTGGGTTATTGTTAAATTACTCATAGATAATATTCCTCTTACCCTTTTCAATGTGTATGCCCCTACTGGGATTGACAGGTCCTTTTGGCCCTCTATCTCTAGCAAGTTGTCCTCCTTATCTGGGGACTACATCCTTCTCGGAGGAGATTGTAATCAGGTTGTTGACCCCTTCCTTGACCGACAGACCAAAGTCAAATTTGTTCCTTCCAGAATGCATACTCAATTTCTAAATTCTTTTCAAAATAATGCTTTAGTTGATATTTGGAGACTGTGTAATCCAGATATTAGAGAATACAGTTTTTTCTCCCCTCCTCATCAATCCCAATCCCGCATTGATCATATTTTTCTTAGTAAATCCCTGTCCCAGCATGCTATCCGCTCTGAAATTGGCTCCATCCTGCTCTCTGACCATGCTCCAGTTTTTGTGGATCTTGATTTACTACCTTTTTCTCCCCACTCTGGCAGGTGGCGTTTCAATAATGCTTTGCTTCTAGAACCCACTTTTTGTACCGAATTTACCACCTTTGCCAAGGAATTTTTTCTCTTAAATCACACTCCCGATTCCTCTTTTGGTATGGTTTGGGATTCATTTAAAGCAGCCTCTAGGGGTTTTATTATCAACTTTGTGGCTAAGCGGAAGAAACTCCGAGAGGCTAAGTCGGAGAAAATCTTAGCTGATATTAAATCTTTAGAACTTGCATATTACGCTTCAAAATCTGAATCTGCCCTTAAATCTCTTATTGATGCAAAAATCTCATTTAATAAATTCACAACTGATGCTGCTTCTAATACATTGTTAAAATGCAATTCCAGATATTATGGAGGTAAGAAAAAAATGGGGAAACTCCTGGCCAATTACTTAAAGATACGAAAGGAACATACAAAGATTGAATCCGTCAAGACTTCATCTGGAGAATCTACATTTAAAGATAATGACATCCTCTCCGAGTTTGTCAAATTTTACGATAATCTTTATACTCCTGAACAAATACCGACGCCTACTGATCTCCTTTCTTATTTCCATTCTCTTCCTTCTCCTCCGATTTCCCATGTTGATCTTCACTCCCTGGAACGAGACATTTCACTATCCGAGGTCTCCAATGATGTTTCCAAATTACGTCACGGTAAATCTCCTGGTCCTGACGGATTTACTATTGAATTCTATAATCACTTTGCCTCTCTTCTTCTTCCCAAACTCCTACTCTTGTTCCAAACGTTCCTTGGAGCGGGTTCCTCAAGTGGTTCTTTTCAACAGGCTTTAATTTGTTTGATTCCCAAGGAAGATAAAGATCATTCATTATGCAAGAATTACAGACCAATATCCTTGGTCAACACTGATTATAAGATCCTAGCTAAGATACTAGCGTTACGCATGGATCCCCTCTTACCAGATCTCATTGGTCCTGAGCAGTCGGGTTTTGTCAAAGGGCGTCTCTCCTCTGATAATTCCTGTGTCTTCCTTAATATACTTAGCAAAGCTTCCTCCTTGACTCTGCCTTTCGCAGCTATCTCTTTAGATGCGGAAAATGCAATTGACAGGATTGGATGGGACTTTATGTTTCAGACTTTACGTTGGATTGGCATTCCTTCCAAATGTATTTCTATTGTGTCTTTACTTTATTCCAATCCTCAGGCCTCTATCTTTGTCAATGGGATGTCCTCAGACTATTTCTCTCTTCATAGGGGTGTTCGGCAGGGTTGTCCCCTCTCCCCCTTACTTTTTGTGTTAGCCCTAGAACCTTTCCTTACTAAAATTCGTCTAGACAACGGTATCTCTGGTTTTCAATTTGGTTCTCATCAGGTTAAGCTCTCGGTTTATGCTGATGATATTCTTTTTTATTGCTCCGATCCTATTACCTCAATTCCCGCTTTTCTTCAGCAAGTCTCTTCCTTTTCTTTAGTTTCTGGTTATCGCTTAAACGCCGATAAATGTGAAATCTTGCCTCTGAATCCTCTCTGCCAGAAACACCTTTTCTCTCAAACAGGTTTCTCATGGCAACCTTCTAAAATTAAATATCTGGGAGTTTGGTTTGCCCCTCTGTTATCCGACACTCTTAAACTAAACTTTGATTATATCTCCAAGAAAATGGACACGGCTATTATTACCCGTTGGCATCCGCTCTTTTTATCCTGGTGGGGCCGGCTCAATAAAGATGATGTTATCCCCCCTTCTTCTTTATACTATCTCCATGCTCCCTTTGCACATCCCAATTTCTTTCTTCAAAAAGATTGACTCTTTATTACTGAAATTTCTGTGGAATGGCAAGCGTCCTCGGATAGCTCTTGCTTCCTTACAAAATGATAAGGCTCACTCCGGAGTACGTTTTCCTAATTTTAAGGTATATCACGAGCCTTCTCCTTGAAACAATCAATCTGCTGGTTTTCTTCTGACCTTCCTCATTATCCTCCTGTCTGGTTGAGTATAGAATCCTCCTTCATTTCTCCATTTACTTTTCGTAAATTCATGTCCTTTACATCTTCCTTAACTCGGCTTCGCACGCCTGTCATTTCTCATTCTCGGAATCTACTTCTACCATTTTTATCTTCATCTTATCCCTCCCGCCTTTCCATACACGAACAACCGATTTGGTACAATTCACTTCTTAAAATCCGTAACCGTTCCATCTTCTGGAAAACTTGGCATTCTCCAGGACTTTGTTGGATTTCTCAATTGCTTTCTCAGGGTACTCCTCTCTCCTTTCAGGAACTTCAATCCCTTTTTTTCATTGCCCACTTCTACCCGAGCACAGCACGCTGCCCTTCTTCCAGTCATGATCTCTTATCTTGGTTCCCTTTCACCCTCCGGGGATGTTCCTTTAGAATGTAGACCCACTTCCCTCTTGTTGGAAGCTTCTCCTTCTGCGTCTGCTCTGTATAACTCTTTCCGCTTTATTAATGATAGACTGAAATCTCGTGTTGAGATTGCCTGGGAATCCGATTTTTCTCAGACTTGGCCTGTACCTCTTTGGGACAGGATATGGACTAAACTTCATAAAACCTCTAGAGCTGCTAATACCACCCAAACTCTATATTTCATTTATAACAGAACTTTATTTTCTCCATTGGCTCTCTCCCGTTTTTCATCAGATACTCCCTCTACTTGTTGGTCTTGTCCTCATTCACCTGCAGATCTCAAACATATGCTTTTTGACTGTCCTCCTACTGCCCAGTTCTGGCAATTAGTTTGGAAGCAAATACAAAACAAATTTCACTTCCAGGTTCCCTTTTCCCCTACACTAGTTTTTCTAGGTTCCCTTTCACCGGAACTTCCTCTCTCTCCCAGTCATTATCTTTTACTT
The DNA here is from genome assembly GCF_964263255.1 of Lissotriton vulgaris. Lineage (NCBI taxonomy): Eukaryota > Metazoa > Chordata > Amphibia > Caudata > Salamandridae > Lissotriton > Lissotriton vulgaris. Next base: position 1,542,230,919 of record NC_141695.1, on the reverse strand, counting down.
GACCTCCTTATAGCTGTAGCTTTCCATACCATCACTTCCAACTGGAAACAAGCTGCAAATATTTCCTACCAATCTTGGTGGAATGTGGTCTGTTTTCATCACCGTCTGGATACCAACTATGTTTCCCCTATATCCCTGGCTATTAAACGGGACCTGATTTGGCTTCCCTTGGTAACATACCTTTCTTCCACTGCTCCTGCATATCCTTCTCCTGATCTCACCACAGTTGAAGTACGTAAACCCCCATGATTTTCTTATTACCTGATTGCTGTACCTATTAATTTTCAATATATTGTTTTTACCTTTCATTTATATCCACATACCATTGTTCATAATTCCTCATGCTTGTTATGCTTACTTTACATGAGAATTGTTGTTGTATTGCTTATTTTATATATCTACTTACTGTAACGCTTGTTCCCCATTTCCCCCCCCCCCTCCTCCCTCTTTATTTTCTTCAATAAATCAAACTTAAAAAAAAAAAAATTGATCTCTAAGTGCCTAAAAAGAAACTGGAGTAAGGGGTATAACGATAGGGGCAAGAATGAGTTTAAGCAAAGTTAAGTGCATTATAAACAGCTTCTTTTAAAAATGAAACAAGAGTTTTTTGCCCAAGAAATTAACTTTGCTGAAAACTTGACTAAAGAGCTGTTCAAAACTGTAGCTACCCTGGCACACTCATGCTCTTTTACGACTCCCACTAGCCAGGATCTTTGTGATAAAATAGCTGATTTACTCTTCAATAAAGTTGAGGCTATCTTTTCCACTTTCACTAAAGCAACGACCAGTATGACAATGGACCATACAGTAGGTCTCAAGTCAGGAAAAAGCCCTTTGTTGACTTTTGACAATTTTTACCTAGTGACTGCCACGGATACACTCAATCTCCTTATGAAAGATAAATCTGGCCCCCTTTGCGATCCGTGTCCAGTGTCAATACTAAAATTAGCACCTGCCCCTGTCATAATAGCCCTGACTTCTATCATGAATGCTATGTTTGCCGAAGGCTATTTTCCCAAAGCCTGGAAAAGTGCATCTATATTGCCCCTGCTCAAAAAGCCCAGTCTAGATACTAAAGATGCAAACAACTTTAGACCTATATCAAGACTCCCTCTTCCAGTGAAAATTGCAGAGAAAAATATGAATGGACAACTTAGTTTGTTTTTGCAGGAAGCCCAGGTGCAGGACCCCATCCAATATGGTTTTAGAGAGGGGCACAGCACGGAGTCTGCGCTTCTTAAATCCATGGAAGAGATCAGGGTAATCCTAAACCGGGGAGGTAGAGCTGAAATGATTATATTAGATCTTTCGGCGGCCTTTCATATGGTCCATGATGACCTGTTCATGGACCGCCTGTGAGAGAGTGGAGTCCAGGGCAGAGCGTGGAAACCACTTAAATCCTTTCTGTCAGAGAGAATACAAACTGTCTCTCTAGGCGACTTCTCTGCCAAACCATTTTCACTGCCTTGATGTGTCCCCCAGGGGGCGCCCTGATCGTATCAAGACTAGACTACTCTAATGCCCTGTTCCTGGGGTTGCCAGCCTATCTGCTGCACAGGCTCCAAATTATTCAAAACGCTGTAGCTAGGCTCCTTTTTAATGCCCCATTGCGATCTAGTGCGCGTCAGTACCTACGGGAGCTGCACTGGCTTCCGGTACTTCAGAGGGTGCAGTTCAAAGCGATCACTTTGGCCCAGTGAGTGCTTCACGGTCTGGGCCTCATCTATCTTAGGAAGCGTTTTGCTTTCTATGTGCCTAAACGACATCTGCGTTCAGCGGCACAAGGCCGGATGGTTGTCCCTCGCTACCGCAGAGTCCGATTGGGAAGCAAGTCTATTTCGGTCAAAGCGGCAGAAGCCTGGAACTTACTCCCCGCTGATCTTCAACATATCTCCGACTTTCGGATTTTTAAGAAGCAGCTCAAAACGCACCTGTTCAGCATGATTTACTAACTCCCTGCTTCCTCATTTGCTCTTCTCCGCACCAGGACACTCAAGAGTGACAGTGCGCGCCACAAAAAACATTATATAACAGATAAGGCCGACTCTTTTTAATATGTATGTATCATCATTGGCTCCCCTGTTTGAATCATTTGGCTTTTGTCTGACATCATACGCTGACGACCCCCAAATTGTAGTGTCATTACTGACGGGGAGGGAGCTGGGAACAGCTATTCGACTTCATTATTGCATGACAGCGGTGGGAAACTGGATGGCCCAAAATTGTCTCAAACTCAACTCTGGTAAGACGGAGGTTGTGCTGTTTAGGAATGATCCCAACTTCTGGACCCCTGCTTGGTGACCGGATGCGCTGTGTCCTCTTCCTACTCCCATCAGGAAGGTAAAAAATGTGGGAGTCTGGATAGATAACAAACTCAATTTTGGGGATCAAGTGAATGTGGTGGCTTCAACCACATCATTCATTCTTGGACCTTGCAAGAAAATTATGCAGTTCTTGCCAAAAGACAGTCAGCAAACAGTTATTACTGCTTTAGCCATGTCCAGGCTGGACCACTGTATTAGCCTTTACATCAATATCCAGGAAAGGTTTATGTACTTCTGCAGAATGCAGCTGCCAGATTGGTCACTGGCATACCAAAGTATGCCTCAGTCTCCGCGGAGATCAAAAGGCTTTACTGGCAACCTGTTATGAAGGGTGTACAGTTTAAATCTCTGTGCATTGTTTACAAAGCCCTTCAAGGCACTGGTCCCAACCACCTAAAACAGCAATTACCAGTGGTATGTACCAAAGAGATCACTTCGCTCTTAAGAAGCAAAATTGGTGACAGTGCCCTCTGTTACAAAAGCCAATTGGGATGGCAGAGGCTTTGTGGTCTTTGTGGCCAAGGCATGGAACAGTCTACCTTACCACTTAAAATGATGTCAAACTTACTGGCGTTCCGGAAGGCCTTGAAAACTCGCCTATTCACTGTATAACTCCACCTTATCCCTTTGTCTTTAGGTTCCAGTAGGCCTTTTACACAGCGCCAGGACACCTTTGGGTGGCAGTTGCACTCTACAAATGTTATTAACATTTACAATGTAGTAGGCAGGGCCTGCGCCATGCATGGACAGACTGGCCAGATTCACAGGGCTCCACCTTCACCCTTCCTTCACTACTCTTCCCCCACCCATTTGGGAATATGCTGTGTGCTCTTGCTGTACCCCCATGCACAAGTTATCTGGCAGGTGTAGCCAGACCTTGCGCTTCACACATCAAAGGACAAGTGAGAATGACTAGGAAGGTGGGGGTGAAGAGGAACACCATGCACAGAAGCTCAGGGGATTGACAACCCTCCTACACACACAAACCTTCCACTCATGTGAAGCAAACTGTATTTGATTACAAAATGAAGACTCACACTGCTTATGAACATCCACTGAACTGTTCACACTGCATGTTAAGTCACTGACAAACACCCAACACTGACACCCAGCCACATACTCATACCATAGCTCAGCAGCAATGGAGATCAATAAATGGGTCAGCCAAAAGTGAAGTGTACAGTGCTGAAAAACCATGGAGCAAGCCACATAGCATCTGTACATCACATGCAAGAGAAGGAACATATCACACCACAGTTAGGCCATCAAACCAGACATGGGTGGCACAGTGAGTGTAATTAAACAAAAGTGACCTCTGTGCAACAACTCAGGGAGACATCAAGGCAAGCCATTCATAGGCACAGGAGTGATAGGAAGTGTCTGAAGCCATACAGTGACCAGCCACACATCTGTGTCAACTTACTTGACATGTGTATGTCAGCAGCACAACACACATGGCTCATTGTAACACTCTATGACTGTCAAACACAAGTAGGACCTTCACAAATGCCCCTCCTCTACCCACCTCACACTAGCAACATTCAACACCTGTGAGAAACACACACAATGGTTAAAATGATGTGCTGTGAGTTCAATGACAACTAATCACACTCCCTGTGGTGCATCCACAAACATCACTCTCACACTCAGGGATGTCTGAACCAATTCTGACACCAAAACAATAGCCATACTCAAAGATCACAAACATCATCCACAGAAGTCCAATAAGCCCAGATATGGGCAGCCAAACAGTGGAAAGGCAATGTGACCCTAGACAGAACAGGAGTACACACCATTGTCACTCAGTGCCAATGCACAGACACCATACCCCAACACAAACAAGAATTGCATCATCTCAAAACAATCATGAACACTAACGGGGATCAATGGCACAATCAGCTAACACAGACGGAGACACCACACCACTCATCTAGTGAATATGGTGTCATAGTGTACCAGAAGCATGCACATGCACAATCCTGACAAGTGCCAGGTCAAAAATAGGATAACAAACCACCAATGTTCACTCAAAAACAAGCTCAGGAACAAGAATCCATCATGCTGCATGTGACATACACAAAAGAAATGTATCACACAGCAACAACTACTTACACACAATGTCACAAAAGGTCATGCAAATAGAACATCACACACACTTAACATCTGTCAGGAGAATGAGCCAACACAGGACAAACACTGCATACATCCACAACAAAAACACAACAGATGCACATATCAATCCATCGCATTGCAAACTCAGCTGGACATCAGGGGGTGCACACCAGACAAGTACAAGGCAACATACACTGACAGCAGTGCATGCATGCCAAGCAATGTGCACACCAACCAGATCAGTAGCACACACATCTGAGTGCCACACCACAAATTCCCACAACACAAATCATCACAGCACAGAGAGATCACACTCAGTAAGGGTATCAGTACCTCAGCAAACACACATACAGCTTACCCATCACCCACAGATGCACAACTCAGGGACACCCAGGTGCCAACTATATGACTAGAGGAATGTGCTGCCTAAACATATGCACTGCATATGAGCAACCATGACAGCAAACCAGTAGAAGAAAATAACACATAACTAATTGGGAAACTGTCCAGAGTGGCACATTGGTCCTGAACACAGTTCAGCCTCACACAGCATAACATCACACTATGAAGTGGTGGGGAGGCTCACACACTGGCAAGCCATGTGGTTGAAGACATGAGATTGAAGTGGTGTGCACTTCAGTAGTGGACAGGTGAGGAGTGTACAGTGCACAAACACATAGAGGAGTTACTCACAATGTGTAGGCATCAGAAGCACATATAGGGATGGAAGGACTCCACGTACCACATAACATACTGGAGTCAAAAATGGGTCAAGTGACAGCAATGCATGAGAAAACTCACAGATAATGCCAGTGTGGCTGAGCAGGTCTGCGCAGTGAGCACAAACAGTAACAACACACATGGCTGATCAACAAAACACAACACCGACTTGGCAGTCACACACTCTGCATACTCACAACTGGCAGAAACAAGCAGGTGCTCCCCAGAGTGCAAGGATACACCAACACACTGCACAGTGCCCAACCTACAATTCTTACATGTGCCCACAATCTCAAGTGCATGCAAGACAATTGAAACAAACATGCACTCATTACTTGGATAATACGTGTGTGCAGTTGACATTGCAGGGGCACACATACATCAACACTACTGACAATGACAGTCAATTCACATTATATGACCACTCAAGTTCACATATTCAAATGTACCCATGTGACTAGGAAGACAGGCCTATATCAGATGACCACACATCAACACTGCTGTTGAGAAATCAAGAAAGATCACACAGATATGATGGGTCCTAGCCACCCCGCAAGTAATCCCGTGGATAGAATTCACCTCTGTTCTGGTATGGATCCTAACATGGCATGTGTACAATTTAGCAAACCTGACAGTAGAATGTTTAGTAGAAGAGTAGATCATCACAAACAACCGTCATTACACGCTCAAGCCTCAGAGTCAAGAAGAACTAAAGTGCCTGTTGCCTCTGGCAAACTCTGAGAAAGTAAAACAAGCAATTGGCAATGTTAAAGTAGCATACAGAGCATGTGTCACACGAAACCATACCCATACATAAAACTTTTTATTTAGCAGGGACATAGACAAAGCAGACAACAGGAGTAACTGTCTTTATTACATATCACTAAGATAGGCATCAAAAGTAGAAAACAGCAAGGCCATTGGCCAGTCCATAGTGCAAAGTATGTACATGTGTGCATGAGAAACTGCACAAGGAATGGCCATCCAAAGTGACAAACAGCAAGGCCTTTGGCCAGTACAAAGTCTAAAAAAGTACATGTGTGCATGAGAAACTGCACAGGGAATGAGCATCCAGATGACAAACAGCAAGGTCATTGGCCAGTCCATAGTGCAAAGTATGTACATCTGTGCATGAAAAACTGCACAGGGAATGGGCATCCAAAGTGACAAACAGAAAGGCCATTGGCCAGTACAAAGTCCAAAAAAGTACATGTGTGCATGCAAAACTGCACAGGGAATGGGCATCAAAAGTGACAAACAGCAAGGCCATTGGCCAGTACAAAGTACAAGAAAGTACATGTGTGTAAGACAAACTGCACAGGGAATGGGCATCCAAAGTGACAACCAGCAAGGCCATTGGCGAGTACAAAGTCCAAAAAGTACATGTGTTCATGAGAAACTGCATAGGGAATAGGCATCCAAAGTGACAAACAGCAAAGCCATTGACCAGTCCATAGTGCAAAGTATGCATATGTGTGCATGAGAAACTACACAGTGAATGGGCAACAAAAGTGACAAACAGCAAGGCCATTGGCCAGTACAAAGTCCAAAAAAGTACATGCGTGCATGAGAAACTGCACAGGGAATGAGCATCCAGAGTGACAAATGGCAAGGTCATTGGCCAGTCCATAGTGCAAAGTATGTACATCTGTGCATGAAAAACTGCACAGGGAATGGGCATCCAAAGTGACAAACAGCAAGGCCTTTGGCCAGTACAAAGTCTAAAAATGTACATGTGTGCATGAGAAACTGCACAGGGAATGAGCATCCAGATGACAAACAGCAAGGCCATTGGCCAGTCCATAGTGCAAAGTATGTACATCTGTGCATGAAAAACTGCACAGGGAATGGGCATCCAAAGTGACAAACAGCAAGGCCATTGGCCAGTACAAAGTCCAAAAAAGTACATGTGTGCATGCAAAACTGCACAGGGAATGGGCATCAAAAGTGACAAACAGCAAGGCCATTGGCCAGTACAAAGTACAAGAGAGTACATGTGTGTAAGACAAACTGCACAGGGAATGGGCATCCAAAGTGACAACCAGCAAGGCCATTGGCAAGTACAAAGTCCAAAAAGTACATGTGTGCATGAGAAACTGCATAGGGAATGGGCATCCAAAGTGACAAACAGCAAAGCCATTGACCAGTCCATAGTGCAAAGTATGCATATGTGTGCATGAGAAACTACACAGTGAATGGGCATCAAAAGTGACAAACAGCAAGGCCATTGGCCAGTACAAAGTCCAAAAAAGTACATGTGTGCATGAGAAACTGCACAGGGAATGAGCATCCAGAGTGACAAATGGCAAGGTCATTGGCCAGTCCATAGTGCAAAGTATGTACATCTGTGCATGAGAAACTGCACAGGGAATGAGCATCCAAAGTGACAAACAGCAAGGCCATTGGCCAGTACAAAGTCCAAAAAAGTACATGTGTGCATGCGAAACTGCACAGGGAATGGGCATCCAAAGTGACAAACAGCAAGGCCATTGGCCAGTACAAAGTACAAGAAAGTACATGTGTGTATGAGAAACTGCACAGGGAATGGGCATCCAAAGTGACAACCAGCAAGGCCATTGGCGAGTACAAAGTCCAAAAAAGTGCATGTGTGCATGTAACACTGCACAGGCAATGGATAACACCGTACACTGCCATGGAAATCACCACAGCTCCGGGGATACAAATGGGCAGTCCAGGCACAGCTGTAAGAGAGATGAGCGTGGAATGGGAATTTGGCTCAGACTTGGCTGTCATTTGACATGGGAAGTGGCTGATTGTCTGGGCCAGTTAGAGGACTGGACCTGGGAGAGAGAGGACCAGCTGAGGTAGAGGCATTGATGGAGCAAGGTTTCGCACGTAAATCGACTTGCTTGGACTCAACCCTCTCAAAAAAATAAGTAATGTATTAACCAACAATGTTTTGTCTGCTAACAATGCACCACACAACATTTGAAGCATCTAGGGGAAGCTTGTCTATGTGCTTTTACTAAACAGTAACGCGAATGCATTAAAATGGCAGCCTCAACGCAGGAACTTTTCTGCGCATACGTCTGTCATACTCATGTGACATGACGTATTCTTAAGCTTGGTGGGAAACCTTTGCTTCTGGGCACTAGAACTAAAGATGGCTGCTCTATGTTCTCATGCACTAACGCTTGCATTTCTGCTTTTACTAAATTGTTAGTTGTAGTTAAAATAAAGTAATGGGAATAGAATAGAGATACGTGGTATACAGTGCATTAATGTATTCTGTGTTCTAAAATTCTTCTTCTTTGACTTTGCTATTAGCTCGTTTTTGGACCAATCAAGTACAATGTTGCTCCATCTTGGGTCCTGCGCCTGCGCATGCTCTACGTTCTCAAGAGTCCGCAAGCCATGACATTGAACACGGGCCAACTCTAGACTTGCTAGAAGATGCTCATGGTAATCTTACCTTTTGACCCTTTGGAAGGAAGCTGAACAAATTGTTATATTACATTGTAATTCTTATTGATACATTGACTGCAGGGTGGATTAAAGTGCATGGAAAAATAAAATTATGGGAGGGAACATTAATTTTAATATTTGAATGAAATGACTTCATTCTGGTATGGTGTGAGGACCTCTCCTCGTCTTTTGACCAATCAAATTGAGGGAGTACACATATTTGCAACATTGGGAGTGGTACACTGCCCTGGAAAATGGTATAACTAAGGTAGGCTTAGTTAGTTAGATTGTCCGACTTGTCCGAATAGCTGACCTGTCACTGACCCAATGCACTCAATAGGCGATCAAGAGCAGAGGTGCTGGTTGAGCACTCTGTCAGAAGATTCGATAACCCAATCGGGGTTCAGAGAAGGAGTTCGATAACCCAATCGGGGTCCGACTGTTAGCTGCAGAGAGGGGTGTGACACTGGCATTGCGCTTTAGCTGTGGGGGCCGGTCCTGACCTGTGGTGGTCCTATCCTGATCCAATTAAGTCCATACTTATCCTGATTTTGGTCGGCACCTATTCCATCCTGTTGGCACCTGAACTATCGGGGGTCCTGTCCTTCATCCCAGCCCATGGCCAGGGTTGGTCTTCACACCATTCTTGGTAAATATAAAAGTTGTGTGGGTATGTCATTGTACTATTTCCCTTTCTTACTCTTCCTATGTTTCAATGCTTAAAGAAAGTCTCGTAATATTTCCGCATCATTTTGCTTTGATTTTATTCTTTCTAATTGATCAAGCTCTGTCTGATTTAGTATGGACTCTGACATTTAAGAAAATATTTAGATAAAGCGTTGAAATCTTTCCCAAATCTGTGGTTATTTTATGAGTGTAAATGTTTATTTACTACCTATTTTCTTGCTAACTCCCTTGATCCCTGAGGACTCTGGTTACCAGTGACCAGGATTGGTAAGTCAAGGAATAGGTCCTAAAAGGTTAAAATTAAATCACTGATTAAGCGTAGGTTTACCTGTTCAAAGTGTGTATGTGTTTATGGGCCCAGGTGAGAATGGTAAAATCTCGAGAAGATGAGCCTGCGCTCTATCAGTATTTCTTTTGGTAGCAGTTAAATGGTTAGGGTTTAGTTAAGATAGGTAGTAAGTCGTGTATTGATTATTTTTGAAATTGCATTGACATTTTTGTATTAACCAAAACCTGTTTGTATTGTTCTATGTTTGTTTGGAATTCCCGGGGGCAGAATAAGGGGTGGTAAATGTAAGCCACTTTGCAGTGAGGTCACTTACCTAAGGAAATAAGTGCATGATTAGGTGAAACTGGAAGCACTGATTAGGGATTTTCTGTATAAATGTGTGAATAAATGATTGCAAAGGAGTTTGCTGTTGAAACTTTGGCCTTATATCACCTAGAAAGGGTATGCATGAGGAAGTAACAGGTTCTCTAATGCTTGTATGAAGAGTAGGCGGAAGGGATCTACTCGCAGTGTATGAAGAGTAAACAGAAAGGTTTTACTCGCAGTAGGTGCAAATCATCTTTCCTTTGAATTTAGTCACTGGGGCACAGTGGTGAATGTTTTTACGTTGTTAATTAATGAATATTGCAGTTAAAAGTGAAAAGAAGTAATTTACGAATTACCTTGCAAAGGTGGGAGTCGGTTGTGGTGCTGGGCTGACGTCACCAAGAGCCGCACTGTAATTGGTTCAGAGAGCGGGCTTGTAATTGTAAACGAGGGTGAGTGCAGGAGCGTGGGAACTTGTCTCATGAGAAAAGCAGCGTAATTATTGGTCAAAATGTATTTGATTTCTAAACATTTATTGGTTCCCGAAAATAAGAAACACGCTGGTATTGGTAAAGCATTCAGTAAACAATTGAGTGTAGCTGCATATTACATTTATCGGTGCAAAATTATATGTGACATTTAGATCCTTTTTTTTATATATTTTTATTAAAGATTTTTCCCCCATGTATACATGTACAGAGCACTTATTTTATAAACATGAAAGACAAACCATTCTCAATTACTACAGGCTAGTACATTGCAATTACCTTCATCACAACTTAAAGATAAGAATTAGAAATATGATAGAGACCAAGTAATAATTTTTAAACAGAATAAAATAAGTAAGGAGAGAAACCCCAACACATCAAATCATATTATCTACTTTAACTAGAAGTTCCCTCCTTCCATAATGTGATAGGTTCCCAGTTCTGCTTTCCCAATTTATTCCCCATTTTTCCCCCTTCTGGCATATATTGCAATTTCTAAATTGTATATTGACAATAATTTACCCAACCACTGTGAATAGGTTGGTGGCAAAGGGTCCAACCATGCCGTAGCTATAGATAAACTCAAAACTGCCATGGCCAAAAAAATAAATCTATTGCCATTTATTTGCATATCTTCATTATTTACTCCCAAGAGTATTAATGTTGGGGTTAGAGCTATCTCTTTTCCTAGTAATGTACTTAAATATATTCTTTTAATCGTACAGTCAACGCCCCTCTGAATAATTTCCATAATTGGGTTTTTACCAAATCCAGCCGGTCCCCCCTTTTTGTGATAAGAAAACTTCTAACTTGCAAATATTCAAAAAAATGTCTCGTATCTAAATCATATAAAGCCTGCAGTTCTGAAAATTGCAACAATCCCTGTGGACCAATCATATTACCAATCATAATTATTCCCTTCCTCCCCCATTCATCAAAAGCTGAATGATTAAATACCTCATACGGGAAGGTAGGATTACTATTCATTCTTGTATAGCTATTGTATTTCCCCAGTCCTGACTTTTTAGCAAACGCTTTCCATGCCGTGTATGCAGCCTGAAGTGTCCTAAATCTAGTCCTTTTAAAATAACTAGGTTCTGTGAACTTCAATAAAAGGTTTTCTGTTTCTGTCCCCATGACCAGACCGTATATAGCTAGTGTACCTAATTTGTCTTGCCCTTCTGCCTCTGCCCCTCCTAGAAGGCCAGCCATATACTGGAAAGCCACTGCCCAATAATAGAGTTTAAGATCTGGGACAGACCACCCTCCGCTTTCCAGAGGAAGTGTCATATATCGCATGGCTCTCCTAGTTTTTCCCTTCGCCCATAAGAACCTGTTAATTATATGCTCGCAACTCTTAAACCATTTAGCTTCAAATAGTAATGGAATACTTCTGAATATGTATAAAAATTTGGGCAGAATCAGCATTTTTATGATATTAGTACGACCGACCATTGTTAAATGTAAATTATCGAGCCTGTCCAATTCTTTCTTTACTTTAGCTATTATTGGTGTAATGTTTTTTTCCACTAATATGTCCAGGTCAGCAGTGATAGTCACTCCCAGATACACTCCTGACTGAACTAACCGATTATCGGAGCAATCTACCTGCTGATTTTTAATTATCTGCGTCTTGGCAATATTTAACGCATACCCTGAAATTTTCCCAAATCTTCTGGCCTCCAACTCTACCTCCCTTATCGCCTCCGTGGGGTCCGATGTAATCACTGCCACATCATCAGCATATGCAAGTATCTTGCATTGGCCCATACGTGTATCCAGTGGGATAATTCTCTCATTCGACTCTATTTTGCGTATCAAAGGATCCATGTACATTGCGAACGAAAGCGGGGAGCATGGACAACCCTGCCGTGTTCCTCGCCTAACCTTGAAGATGCGCGTGGATCCTGAGTTGACCCGTATAGAGGCTGCTGGGGCAGTATACAATGATTGGATTGCTTTTATGAATCCTTCTCTAAACCCTGTTTTACTTAAAACCTGCCACAGATAGTCCCAGTAGACCCGATCAAAAGCCTTCTCGGCATCCAACAACATAACCGCCATCGGGTCCCCTGCGACTTCTGCTGCATCAAATAGAGTAATTATCTTACGTATGTGATCGGTGGTGCCCCTACCCGGTATAAATCCATGTTGGTTGTCTGAAACCAAATTTCCTATTACTTTGGCAAATCTTATGGCCAACACCTTTGAGTAAATTTTCGTGTCCGAATTCATTAAAGTGATCGGCCTATAAGACCCTGGTTCAGTAGCTGTTCTCCCCTTTTTAAGTATTATTACAATTTCTGCTCCCCCCCAGCTCCCTGGTATGGATGCCCCCATCTGTGCTGTTTTTTTTTTTTTTTTTATTTCACAACATTTTTTATTGAGAGAGTTTGGTAGTGATATGAACAGAACAAATATTAGCAGATAAAGTTCATGGTACAGGTACATAATAAATCGAGAAGCGGTGAAGTAACATAATATGGAGTAACATAACATGCGGGGGGAAAAATAAACAGGTAAATAAAGAAAATGATAGTTAAGCATCAAGTCCGTACAACACAAAGGCATATGTCAGCAGGCAGATAGATCGGTTATATAGCACAGTAGGGTGAAGCACGACCATCAAGTAACATAATGAGAAGTTGCTTGCGATAACAAAGTTTTAGGTGACTCACGGAGGTTTGAAGAGATCAAAGTGAGCGTCAAGTGAGGCCCATATTTTCCTGTGTTGTGGGCGCCAGGGGTGAGAGGCAAGTGCAATGGTATCGGCACCCCTGAGGTTAAAAACCCAGTTGAGCCAATGGGGGAAGGAGGCTTTGGCTGTGTCTTTCCAGTTGGACGTTATGACTTTAACCGCCGCTGTCAGTAAAAGATCAAGTAGGGCTTTGTCGTTTTCATTTAAAGTGACAGCTTTGGAAGAGCCCATAACTAGAGTAGCAAATTCTCTCGGGAGAGAAATGTGCAGGGCTTTGTTGACAAAGTCAAATATCCTGTCCCAGTATGTGGTAACCCGGGGGCATTTAAATATCAGATGTTCAAGGTCCCCTCCCGCTTCCAAACAGTTCCAGCAGGAGTCATTGTCTTTGATGTTGTGCAGAAAAAGTCTCCTGGGGGTCCAAAAGGCTTTGTGTAGGAGCCAGAATTTAGTTTGGGATAGAGTCGGGCTAATTTTGTGTCTTGTGGGCGATTCCCAAATTCTGGCCCACTCGTTATCAGATGTGGGAGTGGAAGAATATGATTCCCAATAGGATTGTAATGCAGAGACCAGGTTAGATTTCTGCGGTTTGATCATTTTGTACATTCTGGATACCTGGTGGCCAAGTCTATTAAGGGTGGATAAAAGGCCAGGGAGTGAGGGGGATGTGTTGCCCAAGTTTGCTTTGGTTAGGGCCGCCTTAACTTGTAGAAAATAGTAGAAGTCGATGTTCTCGAGTTGGAATCTGTCCTGTAGTTCCTTGAATGTGAGTGGTGTCTGGCCCACGTAGAGTTGGTGAGGGAAGTGTGCTGTTTTCATAACTGTAGCCATATCTTCAGCCAACACGTCCCAAAAAACCTTATAAAATTCAATTGGTAATTGATCTGGACCAGCAGCTTTCACTGAGGGAAGATGCGTCATAGCTTTTTTTATTTCTTCCAGATCTACTGGGTCCTCCAACCTTTCTGCCTCATCCTCCGTCAAACTGTCAAGCGATATTTCATTTAAGTAATCATTTATTTCCCTAAATCACTAACCTGCCTATCATCATAGAGTGTCTCGTAAAAATTTCTAAATACTTCTCGTATTTCTTCAGAGTCTGTACGCAGGGTGCCTGTGGTGTCTCTGATTTCCTTTACTGATCCTAAAGCCGCTTTTTGTCTAGTGCGAATGGCCAGCGTTCGCCCAATTCTTTCGCTGAATTCATAACATTTCTCTCTTTTTAAAGTGAAAATTTTAGCTGCCCTTGTTGGAATCTCTTCTTCTGCCTTCATTTTCGTTCTTAAAAGTTTATTTAGGACATTGTCCAATTCAGCCCCTGCTAACACACATTGATGTAGTTCTTCCTCAACTTCAAGGATCGCATTAAACATTTCTATATTTCTAAGTTGCTCCTGCTTACGTTTGAAAGTACTGAAGCTTAATGTCTCACCACGCGCCCCCGTCTTAAAGGTGTCCCAGACCATCCCTACTGTCGTACTACCCCCATTAATCTCAAAAAAACTTTTAATCCATTTTTTCATATGGTGAATATATTTATCATCTTGTAATAATGCTCTTTCAAAGGTCCAGATCCTTTCTTTTCTTCTCTCGGTAGATAGTGCTTAAGTTAAAATAAGCGGATTATGGTCCCTAAATATACGTGGAAGTCTATCGATACTAGATTTAGAAAGTAGTGCAGATGAAATATAAAAATAGTCGAGCCTTACACATAGTCGATGTGGATATGAAAAGTAAGTGAACCCTTTCTCGTTTGACCTAATTTTCCCCCACACGTCTGTAAGCCCATTATTCGTTGCCAAACTGAGCAGTGCCCAGTATACCCTTTCTTTCCTACCCTTGTATTTACCAAATGAACCAACCCCTAGCCCGTCTGTCCCATTAATGTTAAAGTCTCCAGCAATGATCACTCTAGGAGCCCAAGTAGCAAATTCCGTATCTAAGAATTCAAAAATCTCTGGGTCATCTTCAGTAGAACCATATACCACACCAATAGTAGTCCATTCCCCTTCCAGGAAGCATTCAACTAGTGCCCATCTTCCCCACTGGTCTCCCATTTTTTTCCTAGTGATCACATTTTTATTCCTTGATAATATAGCAACCCCTCTATTTTTAGCACCTTGCTTTGAGCATACTAGTACGTGAAATCCCAGCTGGTCCAACAGATATTCTTGTGAAGCCATTATGTGCGTTTCCTGTAAGAGGATAAAATCTGCATTCATCTGTTTTAATGTAATAGAAATCCTTTGTCTTTTTTGTCGGTCATTGAGGCCGCAAACATTCCATGTTACTAACCTGATGCCCATATCTGTATTATAATAGATTTCCCAGCTGTGCTATCTAACGGGCCTTTCTGCATTTGGCTTGAGCCAGTATACTGTTGCTTATTCTTGCTATTTGTCCATGTGTCTCTACCTGTTCTGCTTAATCTCGTCATTATTTTGTCTATTCCTTCCTTGTATTCTATTGAGTAGTGCTCTGTACCCCCACTCCCTCCTCCTCCCCTGACAACCTACCCTCAATTGCCCTCCCCCATACTAGCAAATAGGTAAATCCTGACCTATATCTGACAGCCAGGGCCCCTGGGTTTCCCCTCCCTCCCCCTCTCCCTTACCATTATACCAAACCCTCATCCACCCTTAGCATTTCAGTGAAAACGTAAATCTCATCCAAAACCATATTTTCCCTTCCCCCTTTGTCAGCATCTAGCCACATTTCCTGAGGCACCTACTCTCATTTATGAACTACTTCTTACTTGCTGACTGCCTTACTGCGACTACTTGACTACCCTCTCCTCTATTCTCTCTGAGAGAGTTGAGGTACTCCTGAGCCATGACCTCTGAGTAAAAGATTCTGAAGTGTCCATTACGACCAACCTTTAGCCGTGATGGAAACATTAAGTACACCTGGCAGCCTGTATTCTGGAAAGGAGTAATTAATTGACGCATACGCCACCTCCTTTCTAACGTGGCATGGCAGAAATTAGGTCGGGCAAAGAAGGTTATTCCCTTATATGTGCGCTTCGCCTGTGGTTTTGCTTTGCTCATTATCTCTTCTCTTAAAAGATAATTCCCCACATAGATCAAAATTGCTCGTGAACTACTAGACGTGCTCCATTTTTTCTGAATCATCGGAAACCTGTGTGCCCGCTGGATTTCGTTTTCCGAGTCCCACTTGTCCATTTCCGGAAACGCACCCTTAAGTAGCTCAATCACAAATGCCCGCATATCCTGCCCCTCTTTCCCTTCCTCCACCCCAAGAAGTCTTATATTATTGCGCCTCTGTCTATTTTCAAAATCTTCAAGTTTCCACATCATGTCTGAAGTAGTCTTTTCTTGTTTCGATCTGGTTTCTTGAAGTTTTACCACTGCATCTTCTACTTTGCTGGTTCTCTCCTCCACTTCTGTAACTCGCCCTGCCACTTCAGTATATAGTTTATTTACTTTTCTTAATGCTCCTTATATCTTTTTGTTAGTTTGTTTTGCCCTGCGACTCTCAGTTCTGGCTTCACTCTGAATCTGTTTTAGGGTAGTAAACAGAAGGTCAAAGTTGAGTTGGAACTGGAACCAGAGCTCGCATTAAGAGTAACCCCCATTTTCCCTGCTTTTAGTTGCAGTAAATCGCCGGCTCCCTCATGATGTAGCTGAGAACTAGCTGAATAATCCCAGTCTAATGTTTTTGCGACTTCCGACTGCTCGGGGCTTAAAGAAATCTTAGCTTTGCTGCGCTGCCTATGTTTCATCTTGGCAGCTCAACGATTTGATCCTTTCTTCTGTATAGTGTCTAGCTCTGATTCTAAATCTGATTCCTGGCTCTCTCTTAAAAATGAGTTGGGCTCAAGTTCAATGTCCGTACCCGTGTCCGTTTCAGGTCCCTCACTCGGAGTTGTCTCTGAATCCTCCCCTTCCTCCTCCACCAACTCACTATCCTCCTGCTCATCGTCCTCGCCATCATTCCCAGTAAAAAAACACTTGTCACTAGGTGAACAAATGGCTAATGTAGAAATGGTATTCTGCAGCGTGGGAGCAGCTTGTACCACCTCAGAGCTCATACTGTTTGTATTGATACCAATCTGACCCTCTATATTGATTGCTTCGGCGCATTCAACCTGCTCTATTAAGCTACCAGATGGAGTTAAAGTCTTCTTCCCCGTTATAGCGTCGCTACTATCGGTGCGAATTTGAACTATCTTGGCACCATTCTGTGCGTCGTTAGTATCCATATCATTACCGGGCTTATGCATCATAGTGGAAACTAATTCACAACTTCCTGTCACGTCTCCATCTGCAGCCTTTTGTATCATATCGCCGTTTGTGCCATTAATCAACACTGTCTCTGCTTTCCCAGAATCAGGCTGTGATGCCTCTCCAACCTGCCTTTGTATCTGGCTACTTAAAACTGAAGTGCCATTTATAGAGTCAGTTTCTCTTACTTTGTTCGGCTCTCCCTCTGTCTGTTTCACTCTCCCGACCTCTGTTGTAACAGTTGTAGCAATACAACCCCCGCCGCTCACCTCTCTCTTGTCCTGCATCTCGTGCTCTGTGAGCGATTCTGTCACCTGCGTAACAGCCACTGACTCGTTGCTCGTTCCGTCTCTGCGTTCTCTGCTAAATTCCACAGGAGAAACGGCTTCTGTAACATCAGGCGATAGAGACATGGAGGGCAATACCTGCGTTAATTCTTGAGGAACCGAATGTCTCCGCATCTGCCGAGCAGTCTCGCTTGGTTTCAGCATCGCATTCGCAGACCTTGTGGAAAAGGATTCAAGCAAGGTAGGGTGACGGAAGATCACTTCTCTTGTGCCGTCGGTGCACTCTGTCTGATCCTGGAGTTTGTCTCTATTCTTTTTACTTGAGCCTGTCTTCTTTTTCAAGGTGTCCTTTTCTTTTTCTTTTTCTTGCCTGTTAGTGCTTTTTTTTGTACCGAGTTCTCCTTCTAAACCCTTTTGGGCTCTTTTGTGGTTTGTACCTCGCAGTCGGGATTTCGCCCTTAAGTTAGATGCCGGAACATCTCAGTCGCTAGAATCGTCTTCAGGGTGATCCATCTTTTCTCGTACTCCCTCCAGGCCCTTAGCTAGCTTCTGGAGTTTTGGTGACATTATTTGCCTGAAACCACTCCAAACCCAGTATCCACGTTTAAGGGTATCTAAAGCGGCAGTCAGTCCTCGTGAGAAGAATGTGCTACGAGCCGACCAAAGGGAGAGTGCTTCTAGCATACCTAGCACTCCATGCCATCTCCTTTAATTCAGCTTATCTTTTTTTTTCAATCTTCTTCACCTTCACCTTCTTCGCCTTCTCCCGATGAAAGTCTCAGTTTTTCCAAAGATTATATCACAGCATGTGTCTCAACAAAGCGATGGTGAGGGTAATATCAAGGTAATACCATTCCCTCGTGAGAGGAGGGTAAGAGCGACTGTTCCCTACGGCCTCACGGTGGACATCTTGCCTCCTCTGGCGCCCTCAGGGGAAGTCAGAAAAAAAAATAAGTGACATTTAGATCCAACAGTTATAGGAAATAGACTCTATAGGAGGTACTTAGGTTTTGCACACAAGCAATACATAAGGGGAATACCTCATATCATGTACAGAGGAGAGAGAAAAATGTCGCTATTTAAAAGAATTAAGAATGTCTTTAAAAAGGACAAAATGATTAAGACCAGAGAAGGAATTATTATTTCTCCACCAAATACGCCCGCATCATACATGATGGTAGAAAGTGGCTACCACACCTGTGTGTGGTTAGAGAACTGGACAGAGTACACAAAAAATGATGGTATTTTGGCATTTCCTGAGCATGGTACTTTTAATGGTAGAATTTTGTACAATTTGAGAACATGCATGAATTAATTAGATCCCAGACCTAGATTAACTCAGTATGAAGCATTAGAGGAATGGGAAACCAAGGCTTTTGAGCGAGATAGACCTAGAAGTGACAGAAATTGGAGTACATTTTACCCCAGATTTCCAAAAGAGACAAGACTTAAGCAAATGAAGAAATGGATACAGTCCATGTTAGTAGAAGGATTATATCCTGTACTGACTTTAGAGGAACCGTCAGGAATCAAGTGCATAGAGACAACAAAATATTTAATGACTAGTAGTGAATCAGATGATGGCTACTTGGAGGATATGTTAATGAAAAGTCAGCCACCTTACCATGAAGAAGCAAATAGAGTTAACCCTAGCGCCCCGTTCTTAAAACCGCCTTTCGTTCCGCATTAGGGCATGAAACTTCATTAGAAAAAGTGCTACAGGAGAGGGAACGAGAAGCCATAAATAAACAGAGAAGTGAATTAATTCAGAAAATTTCACAGCTGAATATGACTCCTGAAACCTTGACCATTCTGGTAACCATAGGTCCAGTTGTTCTATGATATGGAGAGAACCAGTCCGGTCCTAAACCTCCCGTTCTGACTGCACTTGTAGTGCAATCTGGAATAGAACCCTTGATAGTTGATGATCAAGCAAGTGAATGAGAGTCAGTGATTTCCCTGATGGATTTACCTGTAAGGGAACCAGTGGGTGATTCAATCAGGAAAAGCACTCCTGGAAGTTCTAGAGAGGTACAGATGGAAACATACTCGGGTACAAGAAGTGCTACTGTTGTATCCCCAGAAGAAATAGAGAGATGGTCCCGAGAAATAGAAAAAACAAAATCACAGCCAAAGGTATTGGATATTTTTCAATTAAGAGTTGAATTAGAAGAAATAATGGCTGGAAATGTGGGATTGGAAAGGTTAAACACTCTCAGTGAGGATGAATTATTGTTTATATGTCAAAGTATCACTCGCAATACTAAAACATTTCATGAAAAATTAAGGAGTTCGGCTTCTGAAATGGGAATTGATATTGGAAAATCTAAAGTTTTACAGAAACCTTACCGAGCTTAATTTTCTGACAAAGATTTAGAAAACATGAATGTGTCAGGACGTAAAGTGCAGATCAAGGAGTTACTATAGTTGTTCAAGAAGTGGGGTGATTTAGGCAAATGGAAAGCTAGATGGGCAAAGGAAAAGGAGGAAGTCCAAGCGAAAAATACTGCAAATGAATATTAATTTAAAAAAAAGAAAAAGTGGAAAGGTTGTGCCCAAAGAGAGAAGTGCCTGGAGGAGGTTATGTGCATGTCCCATGGTCCCGACAGGATATTTTATCATTTACGAATGATTTCCTGAAACTCAGAGAGAAACCAGTAGAGTGGTACAAACAAGTCGAAAGATCTGTAAAGGTTTCAAAAGTACTGTTAAAAGATTTAGATGGGTTGGTTTGGAAAGCATTGACACAAACGACATGACCCATTTTATTTATCGATTTACAAGGGTGGCGTACATATGGGGCAGTGCCAAAAATAAGATTTGGGAAAACCTGGTCCAAATCTGGTGAAACGAGGGGAAATTATTAATTTAATCTCTTTTTTGCTGTTTCTATGTGTGTTGCATTATGCAGCACACATAGAAACAGCAAATCGCCAATTGTAATTGTTCATGTGCAGGAATGTTTCCCTTCCTGAACATAAATATCAATGTATGAATGGCAAGCTTCATCTTCTATGTGTGCTGCACAAAGCAGCACACATAGAAGTTACAAACTGCCATTATGGATTGTGCAGGTAGGGACACCTTCCTGCACATGAACAATCATTCCCTGCAACACAGACACCTTTGCACTAAGGTGCAAGGGTGACTGTGTTGGCACTCAGCAGCTAGATTTAGCACCAGTGCTAGAGAGAACACTAGGATGTACTGCATTCTTGTGAATACGGTGCATTACTGTGTTTTTAAACTGACAGAGCGCAGCGTTAACAATTTTGGAGCTACACAGTGCTCCGCCAGTTTATTGTAAACATGACCCTTAGTATTTAGCAGTGTGTGTATGTGTGTAATAAACGTACTTTCTATTTTATGTGAAAAAGCATTAACTGAACTGTAAATTCTTGGGCATTGTTGAGTGCCATTACATTGGAATTTCTAGCCCACACTAACTCCCCTGAGTAAGGCTTGGACTGCTCTGTTTGGCCACCTTAAGAGAGTTAAGTGCTACAATGAAGTACTTGGTTCACCATGACAAGAACATTGCAGATGTGTTACTTGTACAGCTCTTACATTCTTAACAACTAATAACTCAATTTCTAACACAGTGTGTAGTGTAAAAGAAAAAAAGTGAAGGGCGATCACTGGTATTATTGTGGTTTGTTTTAGGGCAGAGATGTCTACAAGGACTGTAATTATGGACCTGTGGGGCTCATTAGGATGGCGGGCAGAGGCACAACCGCGGTTCTGGGAGTGGAGGAAAATGTCCTTTTTTGAACTCCAGCGGCGGTCCTCACTTTCACAGTATTACAATGGGCAAACAAAGCTCATTTTTCGTCTGCTGCGAAGTTACATGAACCACCAACATTTTTTGCCAGCCACCGTAGCGGAGGGAGCAAATAGAGGCCCACCTGGTGCGGAATGACGTCCCGTCCACCGTACAAATCACGATGCCCACCACACCTCAGCAGAAAATCCACCCACTAAGAGACAGCAGAAGCACGACAGTGGAGAGCGAAACCAGACTCCAGGTCCCCTCCAACCGGTCCTGACTGCAATGGATCCAGCTCTGCAAGCTTTTCCGCTGCTATACCTCATTCACTACCAGCAAATAATGCCCTGTCGCGGACAAAGAGGCAGGTACGCAAATACACAACTCTGCACACAACCACAACACACAACTCCTGCGCTGACATACGGTTCCTGTCCACATCTGACACCCTGGTGGGGACAGGAACATATCCCCCAGTGTACCCACACTTCGTGTCTGTCAGAAACTTGATGAGTACAGGCCTCAGCAAGGCCTGTGAGAGCAAAAGGGTTCGCCCTTCTGTGCACAAAGTCCTCAGACTACAAAAGAAATTGGCACGGAAACTGGAAATACAAAGACATAGTTTAATAAACCTTTAAAGGTTGTACTACAGCCTACACAACACTCTACAGTATTGTACAAGGTAGCACAAAGAACTCAGACATGCGGTCCCCTTTTATACACAAAGAAGGGGCTCATAAGTGGGCGGTTACAGCTCAAGGCATGATTTACAACCATATATGGACATTTCTCGAACATGATCGATACATGGGTGGAGTTAACGGTTCTTGACCCGCCGAATGCACATTCCAATCTACGCTAATCAGAAACAGATGTGGCTCCTACTGGACATGCGCTGGACGCGCAAGGAACTATTTATAGCCTGTTGCTGGGCAAACTTCAGGGGTAACAATCAGTGAGGTAGGACTCGCCTCGTGGCGAGCACATGGAAATGTATAGCATACAAGTTGGACGCCAGAAAACAAAATGGAGTCTGGCCGTATTTCAAGAACGAGCGGGAAAACTCGAACAAAGACACAATAGCATGTCTTCAGTGAATGCTTAACACTATAGGTGTTTTAGTCTACAACAAACTCACCCCTCTGCATTCGGGTTACCCTTCAACCGCAAAATCACTGCATTCTCCTGGTCCCGCAGCGGTGAAGACGCGGGAAAACCTGCGCTCTCTGCATAGTTTGAACACTACTAATCCAGACACTAGGGGCATCATTAGGATGGCGGGCGGAAAGTGGAAAACGGGACCGCCTGCCATATGTTTGGTAGTCCAGTGGGGGAGATTAGGATGCGCTCGCCACACTGGTGAGTGCATCACACATTTTTAACATTGTGGCGGGCCATGCTTTAAACAGCACCTGCCACAATGGTAAAAATTAATGTTGTGCATTTGCATGCACAAAGTGGCAGGCACCGCGAGGTGCCTGCCGCATTGTGTATGCAAATGCAGGAGGGTACCATAGGTACCCTCCATGTGTACCCCCCAACCCCCAACTACCTGGGGGCCTGCAACAGGCCCCCAATTGTGCACTCTGCATGCCTGCTCTCCTCATGCTTCCAAACACAGAACAGGTAACCACCCTACCTCCACCTCTTTCGCTCTTTTACCCTGCAGATCTAGTATGCCTCGTGTTTTTTCTACCCATTTTCCCCCCTCCCATTCCTTCCCCAATTGTCTCTCTTTCCTACGACTTAGCTTGCACCGTATCTACTCAGATCCATATAAAACACCACGCGCATTAGTCTGAGCGCCCTTCTTCCTGTCTTCACTAAAAATCCGACCCCTAGTATGCACGAAAATATAAGTGTTGCATTCATTACTGAATCATGGACTGATGATGCATCAGGCCCAAATTTGGTTAAAGCCACACCCCCTGATTACTCGTTCTACACTCTAAATAGGTTAGACAGGAAAGGTGGGGGCTTAGCGGTTATTTACCACAACTCAATAACAGTATCTTTTAATACATCGACTACTGCGGAATGCAAAGCCCTGGATTTTTTTCACATCATCATACCTTTAAAGGTACCGTCATTTACAGTCCACCGGGCCCCAGAAGTCTGTTTCTAACTCTAGCAGGCAGCATGCTGGAAAATGGGCTTTGTGCTGGCTGATAAATGATATTGGAAGATTTTAACTTCTATTTGGAAGCACATTCCGATCCAGATACTTTAAATCTGATAGATCTGATGAGTAATGCTGATCTAAAGCATCATGTTATTGGTGCCACTCACCGGGCAGGAAATAAATTGGATGGCATTTTGTCTTACAAATCACAGCTGCTGGTCATGGGACTCCTTCCTTTAGTCTGGTCGGATCACAAGGCAGTACTATTTGAGCTTACCATTACTGATTGAAAGGCCAGGAAATCAGTTAAAAAGCAGCTGGTGAGTAGAGCGTGGACCAAGGTAGAACCTGAGGAACTACAGGAGCTGTTAATCTATACATCATGCAGTCTACCTACAGACCTCGATGAGGCTACCGTTCTATACCAATTGGCTGGAGGCAGCTGGCAACAAGCTAGCTCCAAAGAAAATCCTCCATCCCAATAGGGCACTACCTTCCTTCCCTTGGTATGCCCAAGAATTTAGAGATAAAAAATTGATCTCTAAAAGCCTAAAAAGAAACTGGAGGAAGGGGTATAACGATAGGGGCAAGAATGAGTTTAAGCAAAGTTAAGTGCATTATAAACAGCTTCTTTTAAAAACGAAACAAGAGTTTTTTGCCCAAAAAATTAACTTTGCTGAAAACTCGACTAAAGAGCTGTTCAAAACTGTAGCTACCCTGGCACACTCATGCTCTTCTACGACTCCCACTAGCCAGGATCTTTTCCACTTTCACTAACGCAACGACCAGTATGACAATGGAGCATACAGTAGGTCTCAAGTCAGGAAAAAGCCCTTTGTTGACTTTTGACAATTTTTACCTAGTGACTGCCACGGATACACTCAATCTCCTTATGACTGATAAATCTGGCCCCCTTTGCGATCCGTGTCCAGTGTCAATCTAAAATTAGCACCTGCCCCTGTCATACTAGCCCTGACTTCTATCATGAATGCTATGTTTGCCGAAGGCTATTTTCCCAAAGCCTGGAAAAGTGCATCTATATTGCCCCTGCTCAAAAAGCCCAGTCTAGATCCTAAAGATGCAAACAACTTTAGACCTATATCAAGACTCCCTCTTCCAGTGAAAATTGCAGAGAAAAATATGAATGGACAACTTAGTTTGTTTTTGCAGGAACCTCAGGTGCTGGACCCCATCCAATATGGTTTTAGAGAGGGTCACAGCACGGAGTCTGCGCTTCTTAAATCCATGGAAGAGATCAGGACAATCCTAAACCGGGGAGGTAGAGCTGAAATGATTATATTAGATCTTTCGGCGGCCTTTCATATGGTCCATGATGACCTGTTCATGGACCGCCTGTGAGAGAGTGGAGTCCAGGGCAGATCGTGGAAACCACTTAAATCCTTTCTGTCAGATAGAATACAAACTGTCTCTCTAGGCGACTTCTCTGCCAAACCATTTTCACTGCCTTGATGTGTCCCCCAGGGGGCGCCCTGATGTTATCAAGACTAGACTACTCTAATGCCCTGTTCCTGGGGTTGCCAGCCTATCTGCTGCACAGGCTCCAAATTATTCAAAACGCTGCAGCTAGGCTCCTTTTTAATGCCCCATTGCAATCTAGTGCGCGTCAGTATCTACGGGAGCTGCACTGGCTTCCGGTAGTTCAGAGGGTGCAGTTCAAAGCGATCACTTTGGCCCAGAGAGCGCTTCACAGTCTGGGGCTCATCTATCTTAGGAAGCGTTTCGCTTTCTATGTGCCCAAATGCCATCTGCGTTCAGCGGCACAACGCCGGATGGTTGTCCCTCGTTTCCGCAGAGTCCGATTGTGAGGCAAGTCTATTTCGGTCAAAGTGACGGAAGCCTGGAACTTACTCTCCGCTGATCTTCAACATATCTCGGAGTTTCGGATTTTTAAGAAGCAGCTCAAAACGCACCTGTTCAGCATGATTTACTAACTCCCTGCTCCCTCATTTGCTCTTCTTCGCGCCAGGACACTTAAGAGTGACAGTGCGCGCCACAAAAACCACTATATAGCATATAAGGCCAACTCTTTTTAATATGTATGTATCATCATTGGCTCCCCTGTTGGAATCATTTGGCTTTTGTCTGACATCATACACTGACGACCCCCAAATTGTAGTGTCATTACTGACGGGGAGGGAGCAGGGAACAGCTATTCGACTTCATTATTGCATGACAGCGGTGGGAAACTGGTTGGCCCAAAATTGTCTCAAACTCAACTCTGGTAAGACGGAGGTTGTGCTGTTTAGGAATGATCCCAACTTCTTGACCCCTGCTTGGTGACCGGATGCGCTGGATCCTCTTCCTATCCATCAGGAAGGTAAAACATGTGGGAGTCTGGATAGATAACAAACTTAATTTTGGGGATCAAGTGAATGTGGTGGCTTCAACCACATCATTCATTCTTAGACCTTGCAAGAAAATTATGCAGTTCTTGCCAAAAGACAGTCAGCAAACAGTTATTACTGCTTTAGCCATGTCCAGGCTGGACCACTGTATTAGCCTTTACATCAATATCCAGGAAAGGTTTATGTACTTCTACAGAATGCAGCTGCCAGATTGGTCACTGGCATACCAAAGTATGCCTCAGTCTCCGCGGAGATCAAAAGGCTTTACTGGCAACCTGTTATGAAGGGTGTACAGTTTAAATCTCTGTGCATTGTTTACAAAGCCCTTCAAGGCACTGGTCCCAACCACCTAAAACAGCAATTCCAGTGGTATGTACCAAAGAGATCACTTCGCTCTTAAGAAGCAAAATTGGTGACAGTGCCCTCCGTTACAAATGCCAGTTGGGGTGGCAGAGGCTTTGTGGTCTTTGTGGCCAAGGCATGGAACAGTCTGCCTTACCACTTAAAATGCATGTCAAACTTACTGGCCTTCCGGAAGGCCTTGAAAACTTGCCTATTCACTGTATAACTCCAACCTTATCCCTTTGTCTTTAGGTTCCAGTAGGCCTTTTACACAGCGCCAGGACACCTTTGGGTAGCAGTTGCACTCTACAAATGTCATTAACATTGACAATGTAGTAGGCAGGGCCTGCGCCAGGCAGGGACAGACTGGCCAGATTCACAGGGCTCCACCTTCACCCTTCCTACACTACTCTTCCCCCACCCATTTGGGAATATGCTGTGTGCTCTTCCTGTGCCCCCATGCACAAGTAATCTGCCAGGTGTAGCCAGACCTTGCGCTTCACACATCAAAGGACAAGGGAGAATGACTAGGAAGGTGGGGGTGAAGAGGAACACCATGCACAGAAGCTCAGGGGATTGACAACCCTCCTCCACACACCAACCTTCCACTCATGTGAAGCAAACTGTATTTGATTACAAAATGAAGACTCACACTGCATAAGAACATCCACTGAACTGTTCACACTGCATGTCAAGTCACTGACAAACACCCAACACTGAAATCCCAGCCACATACTCATACCATAGCTCAGCAGCAATGGAGGACAATAAATAGGTCAGCCAAAAGTGAAGTGTACAGTGCTGAAAAACCATGGAGCAAGCCACATAGAATCTGTACATCACATGCAAGAGAAGGAACATATCACACCACAGTTAGGCCATCAAACCAGACATGGGTGGCACAGTGAGTGAAATTAAACAAAAGTGACCTCTGTGCAACAACTCAGGGAGACATCAAGGCAAGCCATTCATAGGCACAGGAGTGATAGTAAGTGTATGAAGTCATACAGTGACCAGCCACACATCTGTGTCAACGTACTTGCCATGTGTATGTCAGCAGCACAACACACATGGCTCATTGTAACACTCTATGACTGT
Organism: Lissotriton vulgaris; assembly: GCF_964263255.1. NCBI lineage: Eukaryota > Metazoa > Chordata > Amphibia > Caudata > Salamandridae > Lissotriton > Lissotriton vulgaris. The sequence continues at coordinate 1,542,203,644 of NC_141695.1, read as the reverse complement.
CAAACACAAGTAGGACCTTCACAAATGCCCCTCCTCTACCCACCTCACACCAGCAACATTCAACACCTGTGAGAAACACACACACAATGGTTAAAATGATGTGCTGTGAGTTCAATGACAACTAATCACACTCCCTGTGGTGCATCCTCAAACATCACTCTCACACTCAGGGATGTCTGAACCAATGCTGACACCAAAACAATCGCCAAACACAAAGATCATAAACATCATCCACAGAAGTCCAATGAACCCAGATATTGGCAGCCAAACAGTGGAAAGACAATGTGACCCTAGACAGAACAGGAGTACACACCATTGTCCCTCAGTGCCAATGCAAAGACACCATACCCCAACACAAACAAGAATTGCATCATCTCAAAACAATCATGAACACTAACTGGGATCAATGGCACAATCAGCTAACACAGACAGAGACACCACACCACTCATCTAGTGAATATGGTGTCATAGTGTACCAGAAGCATGCACATTCACAATCCTGACAAGTGCCAGGTCAAAAATAGGATGACAGACCACCAACGTTCACTCAAAAACAAGCTCAGGAACAAGAATCCATCATGTTGCATGTGACATACACAAAAGAAATGTATCACACAGCAACAACTACTTACACACAATGTCACACGGTCATGCAAATAGAACATCACACACACTTAGCATCTGTCAGGAGAAAGAGCCAACACAGGCCAAACACTGCATACATCCACAATAAAAACACATCAGATGCACATATCAATCCATCGCATTGCAAACTCAGCTGGACATCAGGGGGTGCACACCAGGCAGGTACAAGGCAACATACACTGACAGCAGTGCATGCACACCAAGCCATGGGCACACCAACCATTTCAGTAGCACACACATCTGAGTGCCACACCACGAATTCCCACAACACAAATCATTACAGCACAGAGAGATCACACTCAGTAAGGGTATCAGTACCTCAGCAAACACACATACAGCTTACCCATCACCCAGAGATGCATAACTCAAGGACACCCAGGTGCAAACTATATGACTAGAGGAATGTGCTGCTCAAACATATGCACTGCACATGAGCAACCATGACAGCAAACCAGTAGAAGAAAATAACACATAACTAATTGGGAAACTGTCCTGAGTGGCACATTGGTCCTGAACACAGTTCAGCCTCACACAGCATAGTGTCACACTATGAAGTGGTGGGGAGGCTCACACACTGGCAAGCCATGTGGTTGAAGACATGAGATTGAAGTGGTGTGCACAGATGATGCCAGTGTGGCTGAGCAGGTCTGCACAGTGAGCACAAACAGTAACAACACACATGGCTGATCAACAAAACACAACACAGACTTGGCAGTCACACACTCTGCATACTCACAACTGGCAGCAACAAGCAGGTGCTCCCCAGAGTGCAAGGATACACCAACACACTGCACAGTGCCCAACCTACAATTCTTACATGTGCCCACAATCTCAAGTGCATGCAAGACAATTGAAACAAACAGGCACTCATTACCTGGATAATACGTGTGTGCAGTTGACATTGCAGGGGCACACATACATCAACACTACTGACAATGACGGTCAATTCATATTATATGACCACTCAAGTTCACATATTCAAATGTACCCATGTGACTAGGAAGACAGGCCTATATTAGATGACCACACATCAACACTGCTGTTGAGAAATCAAGAAAGATCACACAGATATGATGGGCCCTAGCCACCCCGCAAGTAATCCCGTGGATAGAATTCACCTCTGTCCTGGTATTGCATCCTAACATGACATGTGTACAATTTAGCAAACCTGACAATAGAATGTTTAGTAGAAGAGTAGATCATCACAAACAACCATCATTGCACGCTCAAGCCTCAGAGTCAAGAAGAATTAAAGTGCCTGTTGCCTCTGGAAAACTCTGAGAAAGTAAAACAAGCATTTGGCAATGTTAAAGTAGCATACAGAGCATGTGTCACACGAAACCACACCCATACATAAAACTTTTTATTTAGCAAGGACATAGACAAAGCAGACAACAGGAGTAACTGTGTTTATTACATATCACTAAGATAGGCATCAAAAGTAGAAAACAGCAAGGCCATTGGCCAGTCCATAGTGCAAAGTATGTACATGTGTGCATGAGAAACTGCACAAGGAATGGGCATCCAAAGTGACAAACAGCAAGGCCTTTGGCCAGTACAAAGTCTAAAAAAGTACATGTGTGCATGAGAAACTGCACAGGGAATGAGCATCCAGATGACAAACAGCAAGGTTATTTACCAGTCCATAGTGCAAAGTATGTACATCTGTGCATGAAAAACTGCACAGGGAATGGGCATCCAAAGTGACAAACAGCAAGGCCATTGGCCAGTACAAAGTCCAAAAAAGTACATGTGTGCATGCAAAGCTGCACAGGGAATGGGCATCCAACGTGACAAACAGCAAGGCCATTGGCCAGTACAAAGTACAAGAAAGTACATGTGTGTAAGAGAAACTGCACAGGGAATGGGCATCCAACGTGACAAACAGCAAGGCCATTGGCCAGTACAAAGTACAAGAAAGTACATGTGTGTAAGAGAAACTGCACAGGGAATGGGCATCCAAAGTGACAACCAGCAAGGCCATTGGCGAGTACAAAGTCCAAAAAAGTACATGTGTGCATGAGAAACTGCATAGGGAATGGGCATCCAAAGTGACAAACAGGAAAGCCATTGACCAGTCCATAGTGCAAAGTATGTATATGTGTGCTTGAGAAACTACACAGTGAATGGGCATCAAAAGTGACAAACAGCAAGGCCTTTGGAAAGTACAAAGTCCAAAAAAGTACATGTGTGCATGAGAAACTGCACAGGGAATGAGCATCCAGAGTGACAAACGGCAAGGTCATTGGCCAGTCCATAGTGCAAAGTATGTACATCTGTGCATGAGTAACTGCACAGGGAATGGGCATCCAAAGTGACAAACAGCAAGGCCATTGGCCAGTACAAAGTCCAAAAAAGTCCATGTGTGCATGTGAAACTGCACAGGGAATGGGCATCCAAAGTGACAAACAGCAAGGCCATTGGCCAGTACAAAGTACAAGAAAGTACATGTGTGTATGAGAAACTGCACAGGGAATGGGCATCCAAAGTGACAACCAGCAAGGCCATTGGCGAGTACAAAGTCCAAAAAAGTACATGTGTGCATGTAACACTGCACAGGCAATGGATAACACCGTACACTGCCATGGAAATCACCACAGCTCCGGGGATACAAATGGGCAGTCCAGGCACCGCTGTAAGAGAGATGAGCGTGGAAGGGGGAATTTGGCTCAGACTTGGCTGTCATTTGAACTGGGAAGTGGCTGATTGTCTGAGCCAATTAGAGGACTGGACCTGGGAGAGAGAGGACCAGCTGAGGTAGAGGCATTGATGGAGCAAGGTTTTGCACATAAATCGACTTGCTTGGACTCAACCCTCTGAAAAAAATAAGTAATGTATTAACCAACAATGTTTTGTCTGCTAACAATGCACCACACAACATTTGAAGCATCTAGGGGAAGCTTGTCTATGTGCTTTTACTAAACAGTAACGCAAATGCATTAAAATGGCAGCCGCAACGCAGGAACTTTTCTGCGCATACGTCTGTCATACTCATGTGACATGACGTATTCTTAAGCTTGGTGGGAAATCTTTGCTTCTGGGCACTAGAACTAAAGATGGCTGCTCTATGTTCTCATGCACTAACGCTTGCATTTCTGCTTTTACTAAATTGTTAGTTGTAGTTAAAATAAAGTAATGGGAATAGAATAGAGATAAGTGGTATACAGTGCATTAATTTATTCTTTGTTCTAAAATTCTTCTTCTTTGACTTTGCTATTAGCTTGTGTTTGGACCAATCAAGTACAATGTTGCTCCATCTTAGGTCCTGCGCCTGCGCATGCTCTATGTTCTCAAGAGTCCGCAAGCCATGACATTGAACACGGGCCAACTCTTGACTTGCTAGAAGATGCTCATGGTAATCTTACCTTTTGACCCTTTGGGAGGAAGCTGAAGAAATTGTTATATTACATTGTAATTCTTATTGATACATTGACTGCAGGGTGGATTAAAGTGCATGGAAAAATAAAATTATGGGAGGGAACATAAATTTTAATATTTGAATGAAATGACTTCATTCTGGTATGGTGTGAGGACCTCTCCTCGTCTTTTGACCAATCAAATTGAGGGAGTACACATATTTGCAACATTGGGAGTGGTACACTGCCCTGGAAAATGGTATAACTAAGGTAGGCTTAGTTAGTTAGATTGTCCGACTTGTCCGAATAGCTGACCTGTCACTGACCCAATGTACTCAATAGGCAAACGAGAGCAGAGGTGCTGGTGGAGCACTCTGTCAGAAGATTCGATAACCCAATCGGGGTTCAGAGAAGGAGTTCGATAACCCAATCGGGGTCTGACTGTTAGCTGAAGAGAGGTGTGTGACACTGGCGTTGCACTTTAGCTGTGGGGGCCGGTCCTGACCTGCGGTGGTCCTGTCCTGATCCAATTAAGTCCATACTTATCCTGATTCTGGTCGGCCCCTATTCCATCCTGTTGGCACCTAAACTATCGGGGGTCCTGTCCTTCATCCCAGCCCATGGCCAGGGTTGGTCTTCACACCATTCTTGGTAAATATAAAAGTTGTGTGGATATGTCATTGTACTATTTCCCTTTCTTACTCTTCCTATGTTTCAATGCTTAAAAAAAGTCTCGTAATGTTTCCGCATCATTTTGCTTTGATTTTATTCTTTCTAATTGATCAAGCTCTGACTGATTTAGTATGGACTCTGACATTTAAAAAAATATTTAGATAAAGCGTTGAAATCTTTCCCGAATCTGTGGTTATTTTATGAGTGTAAATGTTTATTTACTACCTATTTTCTTGCTAACTCCCTTGATCCCTAAGGACTCTGGTTACCAGTGACTAGGATTGGCAAGTCAAGGAATAGGTCCTAAAAGGTTAAAGTTAAATCACTGATTAAGCGTAGGTTTACCTGTTCAAAGTGTGTATGTGTTTATGGGCCCAGGTGAGAATGGTAAAATCTCGAGAAGGTGAACCTGCGCTCTATCAGTATTTCTTTTGGTAGCAGTTAAATGGTTAGGGTTTAGTTAAGATAGGTAGTAAGTGGTGTATTGATTATTTTTGAAATTGCATTGATTTTTTGTATTAACCAAAACCTGTTTGTATTGTTCTATGTTTGTTTGGATTTCCCGTGGGCAGAAAAAGGAGTGGTAAATGTAAGCCACTTTGGCAGTGAGGTCACTTGCCTAAGGAAATAAGTGCATGGTTAGGTAAAACAGGAAGCACTGATTAGGGATTTTCTGTATAAATGTGTGAATAAATGATTGCAAAGGAGTTTGCTGGTGAAACTTTGGCCTTATATCACCTAGAAAGGGTATGCCTGAGGAAATAACAGGTTCTCTAATGCTTGTATGAAGAGTAGGCGGAAGGGATCTACTCGCAGTGTATGAAGAGTAAACAGAAAAGTTTTACTCGCAGTAGGTGCAAATCATCTTTCCTTTGAATTTAGTCACTGGGGCACAGTGGGGAATGTTTTTACGTTGTTAATTAATGAATATTGCAGTTAAAAGTGAAAAGAAGTAATTTACGTATTACCTTGCAAAGGTGGGAGTCGGTTGTGGTGCTGCGCTAACGTCACCAAGAGCTGCACTGTTATTGGTTCAGAGAGCGGGTTTGTAATTGTAAAGGAGGGTGAGTGCAGGAGCGTGGGAACTTGTCTCATGAGAAAAGCAGCGTAATTATTGGTCAAAATGTATTTGATTTCTAAACATTGATTGGTTCCCGAAAATAAGAAACACGCTGGTATTGGTAAAGCATTTAGTAAACAATTGGGTGTAGCTGCATATTAAATTTATCGGTTCAAAATTATATGTGACATTTAGATCCAACAGTTATAGGAAATAGACTCTATAGGAGGTACTTAGGTTTTGCACACAAGGAATACATAAGGGGAAGACCTCATATCATGTACAGAGGAGAGAGAAAAATGTCGCTATTTAAAAGAATTAAGAATTTCTTTAAAAAGGACAAAATGATTAAGACCAGAGAAGGAATTATTATTCCTCCACCAAATACGCCCGCATCATACATGATGGTATGAAGTGGCTACCACACCTGTATGTGTTTACAGAACTGGACAGAGTACACAAAAAATGATGGTATTTTGGTATTTCCTAAGCATGGTACTTTTAATGGTAGAATTTTGTACAATTTGAGAACATGCATGAATTAATTAGATCCCAGACCTAGATTAACTCAGTATGAAGCATTAGAGGAATGGGAAACCAAGGCTTTTGAGCGAGATAGACCTAGAAGTGACAGAAATTGGAGTGCATTTTACCCCAGATTTCCAAAAGAGACAAGACTTAAGCAAATGAAGAAATAGAGACAGTCCATGTTAGTAGAAGGATTATATCCTGTACTGACTTTAGAGGAACCGTCAGGAATCAAGTGCATATAGAAAACAAAAAATGTAATGACTAGTAGTGAATCAGATGATGGCTACTTGGAGGATTTGTTAATGAAAAGTCAGCCACCTTACCATGAAGAAGCAAATAGAGTTAACCCTAGCGCCCCGTTCTAAAAAACCACCTTTCGTTCCTCATTAGGGCATGAAACTTCATTAGAAAAAGTGCTACAGGAGAGGGAACGAGAAGCCATAAATAAACAGAGAAGTGAATTAATTCAGAAAATTTCACAGCTGAATATGACTCCTGAAGCCTTGACCATTCTGGTAACCATAGGTCCCGTTGTTCTATGATATGGAGAGAACCAGTCCCGCCCTAAACCTGCCGTTCTGACTGCACTTGTAGGGCAATCTGGAATAGAACCCTTGATAGTTGATGATCAAGCAAGTGAATGAGAGTCAATGATTTCCCTGATGGATTTACCTATAAGGGAACCAGTGGGTGATTCAATCAGGAAAAACACTCCTGGAAGTTCTAGAGAGGTACAGATGGAAACATACTCGGGTACAAGAAGTGCTACTGTTGTATCCCCAGAAGAAATAGAGAGATGGTCCAGAGAAATAGAAAAACCAAAATCACAGCCAAAGGTTTTGGATATTTTTCAATTAAGAGTTGAATTAGAAGTAATAATGGCTGGAAATGTGGGATTGGAAGGGTTAAACACTCTCAGTGAGGATGAATTATTGTTTATATGTCAAAGTATCACTCGCAATACTAAAACATTTCATGAAAAATGAAGGAGTTCGGCTTCTGAAATGGGAATTGATATTGGAAAATCTAAAGTTTTAGAGAAACCTTACCGAGCTTAATTTTCTGACAAAGATTTAGAAAACATGAATGTGTCAGGACGTAAAGTGCAGATCAAGGAGTTACTATAGTTGTTCAAGAAGTGGGGTGATTTAGGCAAATGGAAAGCTAGATGGGCAAAGGAAAAGGAGGAAGTCCAATCGAAAAAACTGCAAATGAATATTAATAAAAAAAAATGAAAAAGTGGAAAGGTTGTACCCGAAGAGAGAAGTGCCTGGAGGAGGTTATGTGCATGTCCCATGGTCCCAACAGGATATTTTATCATTTACGAATGATTTCCTGAAACTCAGAGAGAAACCGGTAGAGTGGTACAAACAAGTCGAAAGATCTGTAAAGGTTTCAAAAGTACTGTTAAAAGATTTAGATGGGTTGGTTTGGAAAGCATTGACACAAAAGACATGACCCATTTTATTTATCGATTCACAAGGGTGGCGTACATATGGGGCAGTGCCAAAAATAAGATTTGGGAAAACCTGGTCCAAATCTGGTGAAACGAGGGGAAATTATTAATTTAATCTCGTTTTTGCTGTTTCTATGTGTGTTGCATTATGCAGCACACATAGAAACAGCAAATCGCCAATAGTAATTGTCCATGTGCAGGAAGGTTTCCCTTCCTGAACATAAATATCAATGTAGAAATGTCAAGCTTCATCTTCTATGTGTGCTGCACAAAGCAGCACACATAGAAGTTACAAACTGCCATTATGGATTGTGCAGGTAGGGACACCTTCCTGCACATGAAAAATCATTCCCTGCAACACAAACACCTTTGCACTAAGGTGCAAGAGTGACTGTGTTGGCACTCAGCAGCTAGATTTAGCACCAGTGCTAGAGAGAACACTGGGATGTACTGCATTCTTGTGAATACAGTGCATTACTGTGTTTTTAAACTGACAGAGCGCAGCGTTAACAATTTTGGAGCTACACCGCGCTCCGCCAGTTTATTGTAAACATGACCCTTAGTATTTAGCAGTGTGTGTATGTGTGTAATAAACGTACTTTCTATTTTATGTGAAAAAGCATTAACTGAACTGTAAATTCTTGGGCATTGTTGAGTGCCATTACATTGGTGGTACAGACAAGTCGAAAGATTTGTAAAGGTTTCAAAAGTATTGTTAAAAGATTTAAATGGGTTGTTTGACATTGTAGTACCTGCAGATTTATGGACAGAATGTAAGATCACTTTTGATTGGCCTAATGACGAGTACCCAAGAGACCCCAAGCCAGGAGCATTATCAGATGACATGATGAAAAAGTATCATCAAGTCATAACATTTCTGAAAGGGAAAGTACTCCCGAAAGAAACAGATTGGACAAGAATTGATAAAACTACTCAAAATAAGGATGATTCAGTGCATGCATACTATGAACGCCTTTTACAAGTATTCAAGCAATACAGTGGTTGGAAAGCATTGACACGAAAGATATGACACATTTTATTTATCAATTTGTGTCAGGGTTAAAACAAGAAATGTTGCAAATGATTAAAGATCATAAAATCTATTGGCAGGCCAAGCCGGTGGTGAAATACTTAAGTACGAAAGAATTTAAATGAAAAATTAATGTGGGCACTGGTAAAATTAGCAGAGCAACAGGAACTTCAGCTACATCAATTGAAAAATAATCTGATTCATGGAGATGGAAATGGGGGTAAACCAAGAGTTAGAATGAACAGAGAGGAGGCCAAGAAAAGATTTCCTTGTCATGGGTGCGGAAAAATGGGGCATTGGAGAAACAAGTGTAAGGCTGAATTGAGTAACAATGTGTTATGTTATGTTATGTTAATTTAATTTTTTGAGCGCACAGCTGCCCCAGCAAAGGGGCGTCCCGGCGCTATAACTGAAAAGGTAACATAACTAACAGAGAAGAAAGAGTAGGGAAATTTTAATAAGGCAGAGGGAAAAGATATGTTTTAACAGCCTTTCTAAAAACAAGAAGATTTTCCAAAGATCGAATATGCACAGGAAGCGCATTCCAAAGCCTAGAGGCCAACACAGTGAAAGAACGGCCACCTAATCTGCATTTTTGGAAACGTGGGACAAGTGCTAGATTTTGACCTGCCGAGCGAAGGCTACGCGAGGGAGTGTACAGAGTCAAGAGGTGCTGGAGGATGGTAGGGGTGTCTGTTTTCAAGATCTTAAACGCGAAGCACAGAGTCTTAAACTCTATGCGTCTGATTACAGGCAGCCAATGTAGTTTAAGGATTGTGCTACGGGCAGAACAGAAGCGTGGTAGGCCTACCAGAGCCCTGGCGGCTGCGTTCTGCACCCGTTGGAGTCGCAGAACCTCCGCTGATTGACGCCCACAAGCAATGAACTCGCATAATCAAGCCTTGATGACACACTAGCTTGAATCACCATCTGGCGAGTAGAGGCATCAAAAAATTTGAGGATGGGCCTCAAACCACGAAGAATTCCAAAACATGTAGATGCCACCTTCTTGGTATGACACAAGAAGGTTAGTTTAGAATCCAGCCAGATACCAAGATTTTTTAGTTCAGAGACTGGTCTAGGGGGGGGGTCCCAGCTCATTGGGCCACCAGCTCGCACCCCACAGATCAGGATGTTTTCCCAGAACCATCACCTCAGTTTTGAGGGCGTTGAGCTGTAAGCAGTTGGTAGTGAGCCAGTCAGCAACAGCCCTCAAGCCATCCGCAAAGTTAGATGCCAGTTGGTCAGAGTCCCCATCAAGAACTACCGCCAACTGGGTATCATCGGCGTATGATACCATAGTGAGACCCCAACTCTTCGCAACCGCCGCCAAAGGTTGGACGTATAGGTTGAAAAGAGTGGGGCTCAACGCCGAACCCTGCGGAACTCCTTGGGTGATGGCATGAGATTTAGATCTGAACGGTGGCACTACTACCTGAAATGATCGTTCCGAAAGGAACGATTGGAACCAATCCAGCGCCTTGCCTGATATGCCAGCCTCACTAAGTCTGTGAATAAGAATGGTGTGGGATACAGTGTCAAAGGCGGCACTCAGATCTAATAAGATCAGTGCCGCCGTTTGACCTGCATCCAGTACAGAGCGGAGATGTTCTACCATATATAGGAGTGCCGTCTCTGTACTGTGCCCAGACCTAAAACCATTCTGTGTGGGATCCAGTAGGTGTGCAGAGGTCAAATGTTTTGATAGAATGTTATTCACATGAGCCTCTGTGATCTTAGTCACCCATGGCAGAAGGGAGATAGGTCGATAACTCTCCGGCTTCACTGGATCCAGCCCCGACTTCTTTATGATGGGCATGACACAGGCCGCCTTCCAACTAGGTGGAACAAGCCCGGTGGTAAGGGATTGATCCACCAGTTGTCGAATCGGTGGGAGGCAAATGGACGCTGAGTCCAGAAACTGGGCCGGTCTCAAAGGGTCATCTGGGGAGCCAGATTTAACCTTGGCCGCTAGGAGATTAAACTCCTGTTCCGATGGAATGGGAAGCGAAGCCAAGCACTGTGAGGTACGCAATGTAAAAGTCGTACTGTCAGGGTCGACTTTGGGAAAAGAACGATAGATGGTATTTACTTTCTCCACAAAGAAGCCAGCTAACGACTCACAGTGAGCAAGGGAACAGATCTCCGTGACAGGAAGCCTGCTTGCTGTGAGCTCCTTCAAGACTTTAAATACCAGTTTGGACGGATTGGAACTCGCCTGGAACTCTCTGGCATAATAGTCAGCCCGACAGACAGCCCTATGATATATCTTTACCTTAGTCAGGTAACACGTCTTTAGGTCTCTGTCATAGTTCTTCCTCCATGCTCTTTCGGCTTGACGGCAAGTGGCTTTAATCCGCCTTAGTGCCTCCGAATACCAAGGGTTAGACTGAGAAGAAAGATTTCTGCTCCAGCTGGCCGGGATTAATATGTCAAGCGCTCTGACAATCCAGGCGCAAAAGATGTAGTACCCGGTTGTAACGTCATCCTTAAGAACCAGAGGAGTGGTAGTCAGGACGCGGTGGAAGTCCTCCAGTTTGAGCTTTTTCCAGGGTCGCCTGAAAGATGTTTTATCGGGCTTCCCGGTGGCACGCGTTACCATTGTAACAAAAAGCTCGATGAGATGGTGATCACTCCATCCCATAGGTCTAGGGGGAGAGACCTCAACCAGTTGGAGATTAGTAAGAACCGGGTCAAGAATATGACCACCCTCATGGGTCGGGAGACGAACCAGTTGGGATAATTGCACTGCTTCAAGATCGTCCAGCAGGCTTCTAACCACTTGTAAGTCCGTGGCATCAAAGTGTATGTTGAGATCGCCGATGATGGTGATATTGGAGGAGGACAGAGAAAGAGAGCTGACCAGCTCAGGAAGAGCTTTCCTGAAAGCACAGTCACTCCCTGGAGGGCGATATATCAAGAGACCTGATAGAGTTTGTGTCTGCCCAATATTGATAGAAAAATGGGCACACTCAGCACCAATCAAGTCCATGGGCTTCCAGGTGCAGGTGTAGCAGGTTTTAAAAGCCACAGCTATACCTCCTCCTCTCCCCTTCCGATTTAATGTGTGGCTGGCATAGCCCGGGGGAAGGGCCAGATTGACAATAGCCACATCCTCATCGGCTAGCCAGGTCTCCGTCATAAAGAAGGCATCAGGGCCTTCCAACGAGATTAGTTCGTATATGTCTCGATGATGTTTCGACAGAGACCTTACATTGAGGTGCCAAAGTTTAAAGGCACTAGGGGGAGGGAGTGCCTTCTTCTGATGTAAAGATATCTGGCTGAGAGCCATAGATGGAGCAGGCAGTTCCCACCAGCCACATGGGCATGTATGGGGACCACACAGAGGATGCTGAGCAGAGTGCAAACAAACGGGCAGACCAGATCTAATACGGCGAAGGGCCTGACTAGAATACTGGAGAATCATGATGGCAATACAACAGAGTCCCTCCACAATCCGCGCGTCCCAAGCGCGGACGAGCGCAGACGGGCAGGACTCTGGCTTGACTCCTGCGTGAGTCAGGTGCTACCGCTGCGCGTCACCGCTGCGCGAGTTGTGTGAGCTTTAAATAGGAGCTCACCTGAACTCCTGCAAAGCGTTAGAACACTCAGGCAAGTGGCGCGTGATTCAATAGTCACCCCCAAGATGGCGACCGGCGCCACGAGCAGGCAACAAGAAGGTGAGTAACTCCGTTCAAAACGCGGTGGGGGCACAATTATAGTGTAAGTATAGGGCCAGGACAAGATGCAGATTAAAAACAAGGCAATACTAAATTATTTTAACAGAAATGCAAAAACGGGATTTTTTAAAAATAAGACAAGCGCAGCGCGCTGCAGTTCCAACAGCAACAATGCACCTAATGGCACCTTTCCAAAGGCAGAGCAACAGAAGTGCTCGCCTTAAATAGGAGCTCACCTGAACTCCTGCAAAGCGCTAGAACGCTCAGGCAAGTGGCGCGTGATTCAATAGTCACCCCCAAGATGGCGACCGGCGCCACGAGCAGGCAACAAGAAGGTGAGTAACTCCGTTCAAAACGCGGTGGGGGCACAATTATAGTGTAAGTATAGGGCCAGGACAAGATGCAGATTAAAAACAAGGCAATACTAAATTATTATGTGCAAAACAATCATTTGAATCCACAGACACAGGATGGGGTGTCAAGGAAGCCACAGCAACAGGTAATACAGAACCAGTTACCACTTGCACCTATGCCAGATTCTGGGAGCCCAGCAAATTACAAAGTGGATACCACAAATTGGGAGGGAAGTGGAAGGAGAGACGCAGTGACATCACAATTTCTTTTGAGTGACTCATTTTTCGAGGAAGATAGTTACTGATGGTTCCTGAGAGGGGAGGACGAGGAGTGCGTGCTTGGCGTATTCTTGCTGGTAGATCAGTCAGGTCCATACAGTAAGGCTGTGGTTCCCAAACTGTGCGCCGCGGCGCCCTGGTGCGCCGTTATCAGTAGCCAGGGGCGCCGCGCACAATGTGCCCCGAGGCTGAGAACCACAGAGCAGCACTGAGAGGCGTTTTGCTTTTCAACACACCCATTAGCGTGTTTTTGCGTCGCTGAAGGAAACATCAATAAAAACGAAACGCTACCATTTACTGTAAAAACAACACGGTGATAAATCTACTTCCTGGCAGTCTGCCGAATAGTAAGGAATAGGAAGGAGAAATCACCCCAGGAGGATATGGTAGGTCTGTGTCCTCCTGATTACGCACCTTTCTACTCAGTGAACTTTATTCCACCACCCGGTTTACTCGGTGGAGGACTGTTTGGGAAAAATACATTTAGCATCTCTGTTTGCTCCTGATACTTTCCATCCGGGATCCAGCGTAGGGAACATAGTGCTGTGGAAGGGGCCAGGCACTGCCAGTGGCTGACTCAAATGGCAGGTCTGCTGCAGAGCACTGTGCGCGCCTGCAGGTCATTATTTACTCTCAGCATGGCTGCCCCAGAGGATCCTTTATAATGTAAATAAAACGAGGTCCATTGAATTGTGTAATAATAATATATTTAAAGTCCAAGTGACTGTACCTGGGGCTGGATGCTAGTGACACTGATGATCGTGCAAGAGCCTGTTCTCAGAAGCTTGTATGGTCACCATTACACCAATGTCCAGTCGAATTGCCACCCAGATTTGGATGGCAGATCGCAAGACCCCACTCCACACAGACTCCATTTGAAGGGTAAGCCCTTTACGTATTCCACACCACACTTACTCAAGGAGCTAGGGCAAGCCCCCATGCAACCCTTCACTAAGGCGTGCCCCACAGAACAACCTACAGCTGCAGACAAATTCAATACCAAAGCAAAAACAGCCCAGGTAATTGGCAAATGTGAACTATATAAAGAATTTACAACGTTTCATAACAACATAACATTACAAGAGCTGGACCCAGGGAAGTGCTTCCACCTTTGTAGGACAGGTCTCTCATCATTTCAGAAAATGGGCCTGACTATCTAAGCAGGACTACTAGAAAGAGACAGCACACACTCAAGTGAGTGTGACTTTCCTCTTTCCTTTCCTCAATGTCATTTACAATACCAATAGGTCAAACTTTTGCAAATGCAAGACCTATTGCATAGCAATTGCTTGTTATCCCTAATACCTTAATTGCATCCTAATTAATTTAAGGAAGCCAACAGGAGTATTCCCGAGGTCTTGCTTACACCCCCCCCCGCCTACCGGTAAAAAAATGGTGGGGAGCCAGGGCCAGCTGCAAATTAGGTCAAGGGAGCCATGGGTTAAAAAAGTTTGGGAACCACTGCATTAAGGGAAAAGTTGAGGTAAATGATGTTTCCTTTGTGATGGATACTAGTGCTACCCGTTCTATTGTGAGAACAGCAAACGTTCCAAACCTACCCCTCTCGGGAGAAGCGATCCAAGTAGTGGGCGTTTCTAATAAACAAATTAGTACCCCTGTTACAGAACCCATGGAAATCAGAATAGGGAATTTTAAAGAAATGCACACGTTTGTAGTATGCGACTCCACTCCAGTAAACCTATTAGGTAGGGACTTACTGTGCAAAATGAATTGCACAATCTTTTGTACCCCAAGTGGTGTTGAAATACAAACCCTAGACGAAGTTGGAGTTGAGAAATTAATGTTGGCCAAACAAGAAACTGAAAATAAATAGATGCTAGTGGAAGTCCTCCCAAAAGAATTACAGCATACATTGAATATTGAAGTGTGGGATTTCACTGGCAAATGTTGACCCAGTAAAAGTGACCGTGAAAGAAGGTGGAGTTTACCCAAACATTCGACAATACAAAATGAGGCCAGAAATAAAAGCAGGCATTACAGCAGAAATAAAGCGTTAAGTTGAACAAGGCATTTTACAAGAAATAATGAGCAGTCCATGTAATTCACCGATAATTGGCATAAAGAAACCGAGCAGGAAATATAGGGTCGTACAAGACCTCCGCAAAATTAATAAAATTGTCGTCCCATGTTGCCCAAATGTGCCAAGTCCTGCAGTAATTCTGTATCAGATACCGTGGGGAGCAGGATGGTTCACGGTTCTCAATTTGTGCCATGCATTTTTCTCCATACCATTACATCCAGATAGCAAATATCTTTTCTCGTTCAAATTTGATGACCATGTCTACGTTTGGAACTGTGTCCATCAGGGGTACACAGAGAGTCCATCGATTTTCAATCAGATATTGAAAAAATTTCTTGAATCTCTGGTTTTGCCCGAACAGTCTGTCCTGGTGCAATATACAGACAACCTGTTGGTGGCGTCTTAGACTCAACATGACTGTGTTGTTAATACCATTGCATTGCTAAATCATTTGGCAGAAGGAGGGCATAAAGTGTCACCTGAGAAGTTGCAATTCTGCACCACATCGGTAAAGTTTCTGGGGCACTAGATAGAAAGAGGTGTCAGAAGAGTTACCTCTGAATGAATCAAAATAATCTGAAACATGAATCTACCTCAGACACTGAAAGAAATCAGAATATTTCTTGGAGTTGTAGGTTACTGCAGGCAGTGGATTGTGGGATTCACAGTCCTAGCTAAACCTCTGTTACAGATGACAACAAAAAGAGCAAAAGATCCAGTAGAGTGGGATGATGAAAGCATGACTGCCTTCTTAAAGCTGCGAGACTGTCTTTGCTCAGCTCCAGCCTTAGAGATGCTTGATTATTCAAAAGAATTTGCATTATTCTGTGATGCATGTGACAATTGTGCATTGTCTGTTCTGACCCAAACCCATGGTTTAATGAGACGTCCTGTGGCATATTTTTCATCCACACTATATCCAGTGGCATCTGCATTGCCAGGATTTTTGAAAGCAGTAGCTGCAACCTGCATGAGTCTTGAGCAAAGTGAATCCATCATTATGGGACACCCTGTAACCATGTATGTTCCATATTAAGTGGTGATTCTGTTAACCAGGACACGTACTCAGTATCTGACTGCTAGTCGGCTGACTAAGTATGAGCAAATTTTTCTAGGTTCAGGGAATGTGACCATTGCTAGATGCACTGTATTAAATCCAGCTATACTGTTACCTGAATCACACTTCGCAGAAGTGAAAGTGAAAGTCGAGCATGATTGCATCGACCTCACAGAATACAGTACTAAGCCCCGGCCAGACATGAAAGAAGAGCAATTGTTAACATTTGAATATGAGCTGTTTGTGGATGGCTCATGCATGAGACATGAGGAAGGAGGATTAAGTGCTGCTTGTGCTGTGTGTACTCTGTGGGGTCCAGTGGAAGCATCCTATTTACCTGGAGTAAAGTCTAAACAAGTAGCCAAATTAGCTGCATTGACAAAAGCTTGCAAATTTGGGAAACATTTGAAAGTAACCACATACACTGTATGTCAGCATGGTTACGGAGTTGTGCATGACTTTGGCCAACTTTGGATGCAAAGGTAGTTTCTGACTTCTTCAGGCACTCCTATTAAGAATGGACATTATGTAAAAGACTTACTAGAAGCAATTCAATTGCCAAAAGAAGTGGCTCTGGTCAAGTGTGCTGCTCACCAATCTGGAAATGACCGAGTGACAGCAGGTAACCGATATGCTGACCAACTAGCCCAGCATCGTGCCAAACATAAAATGGCAATAAATAAGAAAATCGATGTACATGGAAACAGCTGCCAACTTATTTTGCTTGAAAGAGTGAAAACATGGGAAGAAGTGAGAGATTTACAAAATGAGGCAGAAATGAAGGAAAAGGATGAGTGGGAGAAAATAGGATGTCTGAGAACGGCTGAGGATGGTGTTATTGTTTAGCTTGATGGAAGACCTGTGTTGCCAGATTGTATGCTTGCTCCTATGGCTAGGCTGTATCATGGAAGTTCACACATAGGTAGAGACGCGATGATTGGACAGTTAAGACAGAGTTGCTTCAATGCGAGGTTCAGGAATATAGCAGAGAGTCTCTGTATAACATGCCAAAGAATGAATCCTGGTAAGAGAACTGTAGTGTTGCCAGGAAAGATTGGAAAGGAAGAAGGTCCCTTCATACGACTCCAGATTGGTTTCATCCAATTACACTCTTGCTGAGGACTGAAGTATGCTCTCGTCATTGTCTGCCTGTTTTCAAAATGGGTGGAAGCCTACCCTACCCGCAGAAATGATAGCATCACTGTAGCTAATCTACTACTGAGGGAACTCATACCACGTTTCAGTTTTCCAGTTGAATCAGACCGATAGTCTAATTTTAATAATTAAATAATTCGTCTGATCTGTGAAGCATTCCAAATTGAGCAAAAGTTGCACTGTGCATTCGCCCAGAGGCTTCTGGAGTGGTAAAACAATTGAATGTCACAATCAAGTCACGATTGGCCTGATGCTTTACCTCTTGTTCTGATGGGACTCAGAAGCATCCCAGACAGAAACACAGGCTTGAGTCCCCATGAAATACTCATGGGAAGAGCAATGAGGCAGGCATGGGTATCAGGACACAAGCTGATAAATATATCTGCTGATTTAGTGCTCGAGTACTGCAAAGAACTGGCTGACCAAGTGCGCTCTATCTCTCACCAGGTTGGGGAAGACACTGTCGCCAGACAATCAACTCCAGCAAATGACCTGAATCCAGGTGACTGGGCAGTTATAAAGGAAAATACTCCAGAATCTTGCCTTGCACAAGGTGGGGAGAGCAACATCAAGTGATCTTGGTTACCAACACAGCTGTGAAGTGCAGGGGAATTCCAAACTGGATACACGTGAGTCATACCAAGAGGGTGACTGAACCTGCTGAAGTAGAAGCTGAAGGTTGTGCAGCTGAAGGGTCTCAAGAAGTTGATCCCGAAGTAGTTGATGAGGAACGACCGAGCACCAGTCAGGATGAATGGATTCCAGTGGTCGACATACCTGCAGACTGTGTGAGAACCAGATGTCAAACCTATCTAGATAGACAGAGTGATAGTGAGGATGAGTCAGGAATAGAAGAATGTACTCAGATTACAAAAATCCAAGTCAAAAGTAATTCTGAGGAGGACCAGATAAGGAAAGATCGGTGTACTCAGACATTTGAAACTCCAGCCAGAACTCTAGAGTCTGAGGAGGGAAAGATAGGTATTAGGGCAAAAGCTCAGGCAGAAGACAATCAAGAAATCCACAGACCTGAGCAGGACCAGATAGGGTTAGACAAATGCGTTCAGTAAAAAGCGGGCAAACAAAGTCAAAGTCAAACTCAGAGTCAAAGTCAAATACAGCAAACTCCTGAACAAGGCCAGATTAGTATCCAGGTAGAAGAAACAAAAATAAGTCTTGGACCAAGTCAGATAGAGAGGAATTCAGAAATTGACGAAGAACAAGTAGTGCCACAACTGAGCGAAAATAAAAGAGCATCTGAAGTAAGTCAAAGCAGAGTACCAGCTAAAAGACTCAGAAAGGGAGATAAGTGGCCTGGTGTTGTCAAAAGACTGCAATTTTGCCACAAAACAATAAATGAGGAACCAGAGCAAGTAAATGAAATATCAAGTCAAGCTGGATTGTCCACAGAGCAACCAAGAAGGAGAAGTCCACGTTTGAAAAGACAGAATAACAAGTTCAAAGGACCTGAGTGGACGTACGTCATACTTAAAGATTTCAAAAATCTAGAATTGAGTGATGACGAACTGATTATTGATCACACTGACGAAAAAGTGAGACCAACTTAAGGAAAGAAACACAGGTTAAAGTCTGTGGAAAAGTTACAAAGAGGGGATAAAATCTCCTTAGTTAGAAATGGCGGATTATAATGTTAACAGAAGACCGATAAGAAATTGTCTAAAGACATGTTGTAGAAAATGCATACGTAGTATAGTAATAGTAGTTATAGTTTGGTTTGGGTTGACATTAGCTATACCTTACCTAATGAGTAAAGAACTGCAGAATAACACTAACATACCTGAGCAAGTAAATTCACCTAAGACAATAGCTACACATACACATGAGAGAGCAGTTAGTCTTAAGCAACCGGGAGTAGATTTAGAAGCACCAGATGAGGGAGATTTACATTATAGAAGAGCTAGAAATAGAACTCATTTACATGTATTTGCTAATCTGTTAGTACATTATGTAGAAGCTATGTAAATCAGTGAATGCTATGAAGTTGCCCACATCAGTAGCTGAAGGGGTCACTTACCATCACTTACCACTGACCTATGGTATTTCATGTAGCATTTTAGCTAGTCTGTTTTATAGAACTGGAAAGTTACAATATTATTGATCTAATTTTGATGTAGTCTTTTCTGAACTTCCTTTACGTAGAAATTTAAATTGTATTTCTAGTACTAGAGACTCTCCACACTTTATGGGAGATTATTTTCTAACAGTAGGATCAATATATTTAGCCAAGGCTCACAAAGAAAATCTAACAGGAATGTTACAAGAGAAAGAAAAGATGTTTTTAGATTTAGTCAAGAAAAGGGGACAGGATTTCCATAGAAAAGCCCCTGATCATAAACGAAAAATTCCTAAATGGGTTGAAAATAAAGAGTTTACCTCTAATGGCAAGACTCAAGCCGCTATGTTGCTTTATTTCAAAAAGAAAGGAAAACTCTGTCTCCATAGGGAGGAAACAGATTATTATAACAATATATTCATTGGTTCCACTGAATGTGAACATAATTTCAAAGTTATTGGAGGTTGGGGTTTCAAAGACGGAACCAAACCAGTTTATCCTGGAATGTATTACATTTGTGGGAACAAAGCCAATTTTAAATTGCCTGATTATTGGTACGGGAGTTGCTATTTTGGAATAGTATTCCCAAAGGTGTACCATGTGGGGAAAATCACTGGAAGCAATGAAGAAACTAATGGATGAACTAGCAGTAAAAGAGCATCATTTGCTAAAATTGTAGGTGACATATTTAGTGCAATAATACTTTCAGTGGGAGTGGTTCTGAACATTCAAAGAATCTGCATATTGTCAACAGTGGTGGATCGCTTATCGACTGACACTGCTAGTGAATTTTTGATGATCAATACTGAATTAGTTGCGGTAAGATCAACGATTTTACAAAATCGACTTGCTCATGACATATTATTGGCAAAAGAGTGAGGAATCTGTAGAATGTTGAAGACCCAACATTGTTGCACTTACATTCCAGACGAAAGCATAGAAATTAAAAGGTATGCAAGAAGAGAAATTTCACCAATTTGAGAGAAGAATTGAAACCACTGGAGGTTGACAGTGCATGGAAGAGACTAATTAGTGGTCTCTCCTCAATAGGTAGTTGGTTCACTAACGCAGGAAAGAGTTTTGTAGGTAAAATACTGATGTCAATGGTGGGAGTAGCACTACTGATTTTAGGGATAATAATGTGTTGCAAATGTCACAAACATAAAAAGACATGTAAAGTAAATCAGAAAGGGGAGAAAAGAAACTTCAGTGAAATCGAGCTTGAAGAATTAAATGGGGATTTGTATAAAAGGATAAAAAAATTATACATGAATAATGGTAAAAAACCTAAAAATGTGTTTGAAGAAATAGAAATAAGTAAATGTTGAAAAGTTGGCATCTGTTTCTGTAATTTTGATGATATAAAATATCATCAAAGACGGGATTGATGGAGCAAGGTTTCACACGTAAACCGACTTGCTTGGGCTCAACACTCTCAAAATAATAAGTAAAGTATTAACCAACAATGTTTTGTCTGCTAACAATGCACCACACGACATTTGAAGCATCTAGGGGAAGCTTGTCTATGTGCTTTTACTAAACAGTAATGCGAATGCTTTAAAATGGCCGCCGCAACACAGGAACTTTTCTGCGCATGCGTCTGTCATACTCATGTGGCATGACATATTCTTAAGCTTGGTGGGAAATCTTTGCTTCTGCGCACTAGAACTAAAGATTGCTGCTCTATGTTCTCATGCGCTAACGCTTGCATTGCTGCTTTTACTAAATTGTTCGTTCTGCCTAAATCCTAATGCTGTAGTTAAAATAAAGTAATGGGAATAGAGTAGAGATGAGTGGTATACAGTGCATTCATTTATTCTTTGTTCTAAAATTCTTCTTCTTTGACTTTGCTATTAGCTCGTGTTTGGACCAATCAAGTACACTGTTGCCCCAACTTGGGTCCCGCGACAGCGCCTGCTCTACGTTCTCAAGAGTCCACAAGCCATGGCATTGAACACGGGCCAATTCCTGACTTGCTAGAAGATGCTCATGGGAATCTTGCCTTTTGACCCTTTGGAAGGAAGCTGAACAAATTGTTATATTACATTGTAATTCTTATTGATGCATGGGAAAATAAAATTGTGGGAGGGAACATAATTTTAAAATTTGAATGAAATGATCTCAATATAGTGTGGTGTGATGACCTCTCCTCGTCTTTTGAACAATCAAATTGAGGGAATACACACATTTGCAACATTGGGGGGTTGTACACTGCCCTGGAAAATGGTATAACTAAGTTAGGCTTAGCTAGTTAGATTGTCCAACTTGTCCGAATAGCTGACCTGTCACTGACCCAACGCACTCAATAGGCGATCAATAGCAGAGGTGCTGGTAGAGCACTCTGTCAGAAGATTCGATAACCCAATCAGGGTTCTGGGAAGGAGTTTGATAACCCAATCGGGGTCCGACTGTTAGCTGCAGAGAGGGGTGTGACGCTGGCATTGCACCTTAGCTGTGGGTGCCGGTCCTGACCTGCTGTGGTCCTGTCCTGATCCAATTTGGTCCATACTTTTCCTGATTCTGGTCTGCACCTGTTCTATCCTGTTGGCACCTGAACTATCGGGGGTCCTGTGCTTTATCCCAGGCCATGGCCAGGGTTGGTCTTCTCACCATTCTAGGTAAATATAAAAGTTGTGTGGGTATGTCATTGTGCTACTTCCCTTTCTTACCCTTCCTATGTTTCAATGCTTAAAGAAAGTCTCATAATATTTCCGCATCATTTTGCTTTGATTTTATTCTTTCTAATTGATCAAGCTCTGACTGATTTAGTATGGAATCAGACATTTAAGAAAATATTTAGTTAAAGAGTTTACATTTTACCCGAGTCTGTGGTTATTTTATGAGTGAAAATGTTTATTTACTACCTATTTTCTTGCTAACTCCCTTGATCCCTTAGGACTCTAGGTACCAGTGACTAGGATTGGTAAGTCGAGGTATAGGTCCTAAAAGGGTAACATTAAATCACTGATTAAGGTTAGGTTTACCTGTTCAAAGTGTGTATGTGTTTATGGGCTCAGGTGAGTATGGTAAAATCTTGAGAAGGTGAACCCGCGCTCTATCAGCATCAGTGGCTGTCTGAGCCGGAGGGCTGCTTGGACCGGGTAGCATGGTGGCACTGAAAGGCAGAGACATGCTGCCATGAGACACAATGAATGAGGGAGATTGCGGAGGGCTGAGTCTACACTTCTTGGGCATTCTATAGGCATGAATTGTCTTGGTAGGAGTGGGAAGTGGGGCAGGCACAACAGCCTCACTCACCACCAAAGATGTATCAGGTGCAGGTGGCTCTCTCTGTGGGGATTTGCTGGATCTGGTGGTATGCTTGGGCTGGCCTTGCCTTTTCCCCTCCATCCCCTGTTGACCAGGTGAACCCCCACATTGCTCTCCTGCCCCAGCTGCACAGGGGATGTGGTGGGAGTTGAGGTTGTGGGTGAATCTGCCTTAGAGAGCTGTTTGTTCTGACTCTTTGCAGGCACCAGCTTCACAGCAGGCAGGGCAACTCTTTGTTTGTCTTTGAGAGCAAGTGTGGGGACGGGAGTGTCCTTGGACGGGGTGATTCGGATGAATGTGAGCTCACTGCCTACTTCTTGGCCTGATTCCCCTTGAGTGTCACATGAAGGGCTTTTGCCTTTGCACTCCTGTGTGCCTATGTTTGGTTTTGGGGATGGTGTCAGTACTCTGAGCCACTTGGAGTGAGTGAGTGTTGTGTGCTGCGTGCGGGGTACTTGGAGCCTGAGGACTGTGGTGTGTGGTCACTCTCATCAGATGTTGCCACTGGCAGGGTGGTTGCTGAAGGGACTGGAGCTGGACTCAGAGCTTGTACCAGCTGAATGGCTGCCGTCGCTGTGGCGGACAATGACTGGACAGTTCTGTGTGGCTCACCCACATCAGAATGAATGCCCTCCATGAAGGCAACTACCTGTGCCAGCTTCTTGTCGTGATCCTGGAAGGCATTCAGGATAGTAGTCTGACCCACACACAACGGGCACAAAAGGTGCCCTACCTCAACACTGAGGGCAGCAGGGGAGACAGTGGCAGGGGCAGGTGTGCCTGGGGAAGGACAGGCTACCCTTCTTAGTGCTGCAGGCAGGGATAGCACTAGTGGTAGGAGCATGGTTGGTGGGCATTGGACAATGTGTGGTGGAAGAAGAAGCAGATTTCCCACTCCCTGTGCTCGCCAACATTGATAAGTCACTGTTGGAGTCAGATGATGTTGAGGTTAGTGTTTCTGGGTGTGATTCTTGCAAGGCACTCCTGTTCCCCTCCGAGGTGCTGGTCACATCAGTGTTAGTGAGCTGATGTGTAGCAGTCATGCCAGAAGCTTCACCACTGGTGTCCGTCCCTTGTCCTACAGTGCCCTTGGTAAATGCTGCAATAGACAGAGATGTAGGTTCAGTATAGTGCCATACTCACAAACATCATATGCAAGCAAAGCACAAATCTAGAATATGATACCCCCATGTTGCACACCACCCTGTTAAGCATGGGCGGAAAATCCGTTACGCTCGCGGATTTTGCGGATTTTTGGGAAATTCGCAATCCGCGAGATTTGCGAATTTCCCGCAAAATCCGCAAATTCGCACGCAGCGGATTTTTTTTGCGGCTCGCGTCGTTGGTGATACAATTTTTGTGGCGCGCTGCGTTTATCATCGTTTGCTGAGTTGTTTTTCTCGATATTTTGCGAGTGCTGTGCCATTTTGGATCTTGCTGTGTGATCCCGCGGGAATTTGGCGAGCGCGATTACGTCATCGCGGCTTGCCAACTTGCACAGCGAGACTTTGTCAACGCGAGTACGGCGAGATCACGTCTCGCGGTACTTCGCAATTGCGAGATTTGAGATGCGGCGAGCAGCAACAATCTTGCAGAAGCGAAAATATCAAATATGCAATTCTGCACAAGAAATCCACCAACAAGCAGCATAAACCTTCTTGAAATGATGATTTTTATCTGAATAACTCCTTAGGTTGACATTTGCCTGCACTTTTTTAGCGAGGAGTCCATTTTGGGGAGGGGGGTGGGAGGAAGGAAGTGCCCCACAGTCTTCAACTTCCTGTTCCTGTCCAGCAGGCTCCTCCCAGTGCTTTGTCCATCCGCCCACCAAGGAACCAGTATATAAACGCTAGTAAGCGCAACAAAATCACTTAACCTGAAACTCCCTCTGAGGCGGAAGCCGGAGGTTTGCTAATTGCTCACGCACTGTTTGTTTGTTTTAAAAAATTGTAACTTCTGAATTTAAATCACTTAACTTCTCGAGCTCACCTGTTGAAGCGCTGCCTCTAAGCGCCAGCCAGACCCCCAGATCGACTTGAAAAACGCCCTCTCCGCCAGCGCGGCAAAGGTGTAGCCACGCCCACTGCGAGGCCACGCCCACCAAGGAACCAGTATATAAACGCTAGTAAGCGCAACGAAATCACTTAACCTGAAACTCCCTCTGAGGCGGAAGCCGGAGGTTTGCTAATTGCTCACGCACTGTTTGTTTGTTTTAAAAAATTGTAACTTCTGATTTTAAATCACTTAACTTCTCGAGCTCACCTGTTGAAGCGCTGCCTCTAAGCGCCAGCCAGACCCCCAGATCGACTTGAAAAACGCCCTCTCCGCCAGCGCGGCAAAGGTGTAGCCACGCCCACTGCGAGGCCACGCCCACCAAGGAACCAGTATATAAACGCTAGTAAGCGCAACGAAATCACTTAACCTGAAACTCCCTCTGAGGCGGAAGCCGGAGGTTTGCTAATTGCTCACGCACTGTTTGTTTGTTTTAAAAAATTGTAACTTCTGATTTTAAATCACTTAACTTCTCGAGCTCACCTGTTGAAGCGCTGCCTCTAAGCGCCAGCCAGACCCCCAGATCGACTTGAAAAACGCCCTCTCCGCCAGCGCGGCAAAGGTGTAGCCACGCCCACTGCGAGGCCACGCCCACCAAGGAACCAGCATATAAACGCTAGTAAGCGCAACAAAATCACTTAACCTGAAACTCCCTCTGAGGCGGAAGCCGGAGGTTTGCTAATTGCTCACGCACTGTTTGTTTGTTTTAAAAAATTGTAACTTCTGATTTTAAATCACTTAACTTCTCGAGCTCACCTGTTGAAGCGCTGCCTCTAAGCGCCAGCCAGACCCCCAGATCGACTTGAAAAACGCCCTCTCCGCCAGCGCGGCAAAGGTGTAGCCACGCCCACTGCGAGGCCACGCCCACCAAGGAACCAGCATATAAACGCTAGTAAGCGCAACAAAATCACTTAACCTGAAACTCCCTCTGAGGCGGAAGCCGGAGGTTTGCTAATTGCTCACGCACTGTTTGTTTGTTTTAAAAAATTGTAACTTCTGATTTTAAATCACTTAACTTCTCGAGCTCACCTGTTGAAGCGCTGCCTCTAAGCGCCAGCCAGACCCCCAGATCGACTTGAAAAACGCCCTCTCCGCCAGCGCGGCAAAGGTGTAGCCACGCCCACTGCGAGGCCACGCCCTCTACAATTTACTACAAATGTGCCGCCCCCACCAGCGCAGCGGACGAGCGCAGCGGACGAGCGCAGCGGGAGCGCCGTTTGCGCGCCGAAGGCGCGCCTAAGGCAAGCCCGTCTGCGCCCGTCCGCGCACGACCGGGCCTAGGGCCAGAACCCCTGCCTGAATCTTCTTACCCAAATATAAGTTACTCTCGTAGAGAACTACTAAGCCTCAGACCCCCCCCACCCTCCTGTGATTACACCCATGATCTCAATGGACCCTTCACTCGCTGCTCCTTATGCAAGCCAGTCCAGCTCACGCTCCCCACTAAACCTATCAAACCCGCCACCCTTAACCTTGCCTCTCTAAACTGCCGCTCACTTCCAAAACATGCGACACAGATTACCCACATCATAGAAGATCATGAAATCGATATACTCTTCCTCACGGAAACGTGGCTCGGCCCTCACTCGCAATCAGACATGGTATTAGCAACACCACAGGGCTACTGTATTCAATCCCTACCCCGCCCTCTAGGTAGAGGAGGCGGTGTAGCTATCATCCATCGAGAACACCTCCACTGCAAAACCCACGACGCACAGATTACCGACGCAGAAAGTCTGCATTTTACCGTTACACTCAACCCAACCACTTCTCTAACAGGACTCCTTGTTTACCGCCCCCCTGGCCTCCCAGGCCCCTTCGCCTGCTCTCTTCTAGACCTAGTCACAACTCAGGCCCACTCCCTATCAAACTATATGATAGTTGGGGACCTGAACATCCAACTAGAAGATCCGGCCGACTCGGTAGCCAATGATCTGATTCAAGATCTAGCGGCTTTTGACATCCGCCTATTAAACTCCGGAGCCACCCACATCAAGGGCCACCTATTAGACCCTGTGTTTACCAGCTCGCCCTCGATGCTAGCGAAGGAGGCCCTTCCCCTCCCTTGGACAGACCACTTCCTTGTCCCCTTCCAATTACCTGGAACCTTCAGGAAAAACCGAATACCCCCCACCTTCAGTCAGGACAGGACCTGGTCCAGACTCCCCACGGAAGAATGGGCTAAGACCCTTGAAAAAAACATCCCTGCTCACGCTGGAGATCCAACCACGGCAGACAGAAGATTCAGGGACTGGATTACCGCCTCCCTAGACTTAGTACTCCCACTCAGAAATAGGGAAGACAAAAACGGCAAACATGGCTCAGCACCATGGTATTCCGCAGATCTCAGAACACTTCGCAAAAACTGCAAAAAAGCCGAACGACTCTGGAGAAAAAATTGGCAACATGCCAACAAAGAAGCCTACCAGTCTATGGTCAAACTCTACAAAGAGGCCATTAAATCAGCCAAAGCTTCATACTATGATACGCGAATACAAGAAGCATCTAATTCAGCCCGAGAATCCTTTTTAATCGTTAAGGAGCTGATCAAGGTCCCCATCACTTCCCCCTCCAACACCCCTAAAGTTGACAGAAGTAATGAGCTAGCGAACTTCTTCAACGATAAAATCACCCGCATCCTGGCCTCCCTCCCACCCCCCAGCTCCCCCAGCCTCACGGAAAGCCGTACACCCCTCGACCAGACTGAAAGCATCCGTCGCCCCACGCTTCAGACATTTCGACCTGTCACCCACCTAGAGGTTGAGCGAACCCTAACAAAAATGAAAAGTGGATCACCCTTGGACCCAGCACCAATCAGGTTCCTCAAGACCGTAGCCTCAGTAATCGTACCTACCATCACGGATCTCATCAACTGATCGTTCGCTCACGGAACTGTTCCCGATAGCTGGAAGAGTGCTGTGGTTAAAGCACTCTTAAAAAAACCTCAGCTAGATCCATCGGACCTGTCCAACTACAGACCAATATCTCTACTCCCTGGCATCAGCAAAGTCACTGAGAAACTGGTAAACATCCAACTATCCCAGTTCCTTGAAACTAATAACCTGCTTCGACAATCCCAAACCGGATTTCGCCCGGGCCATGGAACGGACACCGCACTCCTCGCATTCATTGAAGAGGCAAGGGGCTTACTGGATTCAGGAGGATCAGTGGCAGTGATCCTCCTGGATCTAAGTGCAGCCTTTGACACGGTCAACCACCGTGTCCTTCTGCATAGACTGGCGGATGCAGGACTTACCGGGACAGCAATCAAATGGATCGAATCCTTTCTTACAGGACGCACTTTCCAAGTGTGGGATGATAATCATCACTCATCCACCCTCCCACTCACCAGCGGCGTCCCCCAGGGCTCTTCCCTGAGCCCGACGCTTTTTAATGTCTATATGGCCCCCCTCGAGGACGTGGTAACACCATTTAACATAAAAATGGTGAGTTACGCTGACGACACCCAACTAGTCGTCTCCTTGTCCCAGTTGATTGACCATCCTGAAAATCTGACTAACTGCCTCATAGGTATCCACAACTGGATGAATGACTCATCACTAAAATTGAATGGGACAAAGACAGAAGTGATGCTACTAGGCAAGCAATGGACGACTATCCCTCCTACACTATGGCCCGATGTGTTCGGAGAAATTCCCCCCCCCAAAACGCGAAATCAAGACACTCGGGGTGTGGCTTGAACCACAGCTCACGATGAAAACCCAAGCAACCAAAACCTCGGGCACATGCTTTGGGCTCATGCGCACGACCCGTAAAATCCTGCCCCTACTTCCACCTATGTCCAGGAAGCTCCTCATCCAGGGACTAGTGCTGTCCCGCTTGGACTACAGCAACCTGGTCTACTTGGGAGCCCCCGAGTCTACTATCACGAAACTCCAGCGGACACAGAACGCGGCAGCACGCATGCTTACTAACACTCCCTCCAGAACGTCCGCCAAGCCAGCCCTCAAAGCCCTGCACTGGCTCCCCGTGCGCCAAAGGGTGCACTTTAAAGCAATGTGTACAACACACAAGCTTTACAACGGATCTGGTCCAGCGATTCTCAGTAAAATGATTACACCTTACACAGCAACCAGATCCCTACGATCTCAAAATGAGAACTTAGTCAGCACCCCCAGATTCAAAAGAACCCGCACAGGAGGTCGACAATTCTCCGTTCAAGCGGCTAAGGGCTGGAACGCACTCCCTCGCTCCCTCAGACTAGAATCCAACTACCTGGCTTTTCGCAAAAAACTAAAGACCCATCTGTTTCCTAAATAACACCCTTCTGTCGCTCTCCCCCCTCTCTCCCCCTCAACAGGATTTCAAGTTACATAGCGCGGGGATGCCCTTGGGTCACCAGGCGCTTTAGAAACCGCTAAAATAAAATAAATAAAATAAATCTCCTGGTCACTTTTCATTTGGATCTGGAGCTGGAAGGATTACTTTTTGTGGATGCTGCTGGATATTTGGATTTGAGGCCTTTTTGACTTTCTTTGGATCACTGTTGGATTAGAAATTTTACAAGTAAGTTTGTTTGGGGCATTACAGTTGCTGCAACTAAAAGTTTGGAATTTTCGATTTTTGGGCTGTTTTGGGGCCTTTTGCCCAGGGGTACTCAGTGGTGGGTGGACTGAGTCTTTCTGTGGGTTGTCTTGAACTTAAACATCATGGAGGGCATGGATGGATTGGGATTGTGCTGATTTTTCAGTGATTTTCGTTTTTTGGGCCTGTACTTGTGGCCTTTTCACCAGGGGTATTTGAGTCTTGCATGGGCCTAGTCTTTCTGTGGGCTGTCTTGAACTTAAACATCATGGAGGGCATGGATGGATTGGGATTGTGCTGATTTTTCAGTGATTTTCGTTTTTTGGGCCTGTACTTGTGGCCTTTTCACCAGGGGTATTTGAGTCTAGCATGGGCCTAGTCTTTCTGTGGGCTGTCTTGAACTTAAACATCATGGAGGACATGGATGGAATAGGATTGTGCTGATTTTGCAGTGTTTTTCGATTTTTGGGGGTGTTCATGGGGAGGGGCAGGCCATGTGGCTGGTGGCCATTTTGAGTGCTGCTACAGGCACTGGCCGTGTGCTGGGAGAGGCAAGTGGCCATTTTGAATGCAGGCTTTGTTGTTAGGCCTGCAACCATTTTGCCTACTTTTCAACCTTTATGCCCAGGCCAGGGTAGTGAGTCTTGCATGGGCCTAGTCTTTCTGTGGGTTGTCTTGAATTTAAACATCATGGAGGGCATGGATGGATTGGGATTGTGCTGATTTTTCAGTGATTTTCGTTTTTTGGGCCTGTACTTGTGGCCTTTTCACCTGGGGTATTTGAGTCTAGCATGGGCCTAGTATTTCTGTGGGCTGTCTTGAACTTAAACATCATGGAGGCCATGGATGGAATGGGATTGTGCTGATTTTGCAGTGTTTTTCGATTTTTGGGGGTGTTCATGGGGAGGGACAGGCCATGTGGCTGGTGGCCATTTTGAGTGCTGCTACAGGCACTGGCCATGTGCTGGGAGAGGCAAGTGGCCATTTTGAATGCAGGCTTTGTTGTTAGGCCTGCAACCATTTTGCCTACTTTTCAACCTTTATGCCCAGGCCAGGGTAGTGAGTCTTGCATGGGCCTAGTCTTTCTGAGGGTTGTCTTGAATTTAAACATCATGGAGGGCATGGATGGATTGGGATTGTGCTGATTTTTCAGTGATTTTCGTTTTTTTGGGCCTGTACTTGTGGCCTTTTCACCAGGGGTATTTGAGTCTAGCATGGGCCTAGTCTTTCTGTGGGCTGTCTTGAACTTAAACATCATGGAGGGCATGGATGGATTGGTATTGTGCTGATTTTCAGTGATTTTCGTTTTTTGGGCCTGTACTTGTGGCCTTTTCACCAGGGGTATTTGAGTCTAGCATGGGCCTAGTCTTTCTGTGGGCTGTCTTGAACTTAAACATCATGGAGGCCATGGATGGAATGGGATTGTGCTGATTTTGCAGTGTTTTTAGATTTTTGGGGGTGTTCATGGGGAGGGACAGGCCATGTGGCTGGTGGCCATTTTGAGTGCTGCTACAGGCACTGGCCATGTGCTGGGAGAGGCAAGTGGCCATTTTGAATGCAGGCTTTGTTGTTAGGCCTGCAACCATTTTGCCTACTTTTCAACCTTTATGCCCAGGCCAGGGTAGTGAGTCTAGCATGGGCCTAGTCTTTCTGTGGGCTGTTTTGAACTTAAACATCATGGAGGGCATGGATGGATTGGGATTGTGCTGATTTTTCAGTGATTTTCGTTTTTTGGGCCTGTACTTGTGGCCTTTTCACCAGGGGTATTTGAGTCTAGCATGGGCCTAGTCTTTCTGTGGGCTGTCTTGAACTTAAACATCATGGAGGCCATGGATAGAATGGGATTGTGCTGATTTTGCAGTGTTTTTCGATTTTTGGGGGTGTTCATGGGGAGGGACAGGCCATGTGGCTGGTGGCCATTTTGAGTGCTGCTACAGGCACTGGCCATGTGCTGGGAGAGGCAAGTGGCCATTTTGAATGCAGGATTTGTTGTTAGGCCTGCAACCATTTTGCCTACTTTTCAACCTTTATGCCCAGGCCAGGGTAGTGAGTCTTGCATGGGCCTAGTCTTTCTGTGGGTTGTCTTGAATTTAAACATCATGGAGGGCATGGATGGATTGGGATTGTGCTGATTTTTCAGTGATTTTCGTTTTTTGGGCCTGTACTTGTGGCCTTTTCACCAGGGGTATTTGAGTCTAGCATGGGCCTAGTCTTTCTGTGGGCTGTCTTGAACTTAAACATCATGGAGGGCATGGATGGATTGGGATTGTGCTGATTTTTCAGTGATTTTCGTTTTTTGGGCCTGTACTTGTGGCCTTTTCACCAGGGGTATTTGAGTCTAGCATGGGCCTAGTCTTTCTGTGGGCTGCCTTGAACTTAAACATCATGGAGGCCATGGATGGAATGGGATTGTGCTGATTTTGCAGTGTTTTTCGATTTTTGGGGGTGTTCATAGGGAGGGACAGGCCATGTGGCTGGTGGCCATTTTGAGTGCTGCTAGTCTGCTACAGGCACTGGCCATGTGCTGGGAGAGGCAAGTGGCCATTTTGAATGCAGGCTTTGTTGTTAGGCCTGCAACCATTTTGCCTACTTTTCAACCTTTATGCCCAGGCCAGGGTAGTGAGTCTTGCATGGGCCTAGTCTTTCTGTGGGCTGTCTTGAATTTAAACATCATGGAGGGCATGGATGGATTGGGATTGTGCTGATTTTTCAGTGATTTTCGTTTTTTGGGCCTGTACTTGTGGCCTTTTCACCAGGGGTATTTGAGTCTAGCATGGGCCTAGTCTTTCTGTGGGCTGTCTTGAACTTAAACATCATGGAGGGCATGGATGGATTGGGATTGTGCTGATTTTTCAGTGATTTTCGTTTTTTGGGCCTGTACTTGTGGCCTTTTCACCAGGGGTATTTGAGTCTAGCATGGGCCTAGTCTTTCTGTGGGCTGTCTTGAACTTAAACATCATGGAGGCCATGGATGGAATGGGATTGTGCTGATTTTTCAGTGATTTTCGTTTTTTGGGCCTGTACTTGTTGCCTTTTCATCAGGGGTATTTGAGTCTAGCATGGGCCTAGTCTTTCTGTGGGCTGTCTTGAAGTTAAACATCATGGAGGCCATGGATGGAATGGGATTGTGCTGATTTTGCAGTGTTTTTCGATTTTTGGGGGTGTTCATGGGGAGGGACAGGCCATGTGGCTGGTGGCCATTTTGAGTGCTGCTAGTCTGCTACAGGCACTGGCCATGTGCTGGGAGAGGCAAGTGGCCATTTTGAATGCAGGCTTTGTTGTTAGGCCTGCAACCATTTTGCCTACTTTTCAACCTTAATGCCCAGGCCAGGGTATTGAGTCTTGCATGGGCCTAGTCTTTCTGTGGGTTGTCTTGAATTTAAACATCATGGAGGGCATGGATGGATTGAGATTGTGCTGATTTTTCAGTGATTTTCGTTTTTTGGGCCTGTACTTGTGGCCTTTTCACCAGGGCAGGGTATTTGAGTCTAGCATGGGCCTAGTCTTTCTGTGGGCTGTCTTGAACTTAAACATCATGGAGGGCATGGATGGAATGGAATTGTGCTGATTTTGCAGTGTTTTTCGATTTTTTTGTGGTGTATAACTGAACTGATGTTCCTCTGTCTTCCATTGTTTTTAGGTGCACAAGACTCAAGAGAACCACCAGTGCCAGGAAGAAGTCCTGCAGCGGTGTGTGTGTGCAGCATAACGTCACGCGACGTCACGTCTGGCCTCAGACAACTCTACAATTCGTGCAACTGCGGCCTGCTGTCTGACCTGCTCTGAAGAAGATGGCCCTAAAAAAAGTTCTCCGTAGCTCCTCTAGCAAGAAAGTTGCTAGTAAGGAGCAGAAGAAGCAAGTTACCAAAGAGGCTGGTGTGCCACCCGCCACGTTTTTTGGGAGCAACAAAAAAAGTACGCCTGCAGCAGCAGGATCTGCTGGGGACCAAGCTGGGAGCAGCACCCCTGCTCCATTGGGTTCAGTGCCTCCACCACCACGCCAACTTAAGTCAAAGCCCTTGAGTGCTTCAGAGGCAGTCAGTGTACTTCTCCAATCACCATCGACCAGTGATGTTGGCTCATCGCAAGAAAGTAGCAGCAATGTCCCTGAATCAACACAGGTTGTTGTAACTCATCTGACAAGTGTTGAACAACCACAGCCGCAACAACAACATGTGCAAGTAGTACAAGCCCAAGTACATGTGGAAGGAGAGGCAGCGCAAGGAGATGCGCAAGCAGAGGTGCATGGAGGGTCACAAGTGCCCACAATAGTTGTTCCTCCCGAAGTAGGGGCACATCAGGAAATTGACAATCAGACCGAGGTATCATTTGAGGAAGCCACTCCTCCTGATGATCATTCATTGTCTTCCACATCCCTAGCAAGGAAAAGATCAAGGGGGGTGTCTACATCTTCTTCAAGCTCACCTCCTACTGATGATCTGGATGACGAATGGGTACCACAACGGCAGCCTGAGAGTGAGGCACACCATGATCTGACAAAGATACCTAAGCGTAAAAGGAAGGTCGTTGAAAAACTCATACCTATGGAGTGTGATGAGGCTCAACAAGAAGTGACAGATACTGCTGGTGATGAAGCCTCTCACGATGACGACGAGCCAGTCATCACAAAGGTCACTGCAGCCCCACCGGGCATGCAGCAAAGAGACATTTTGACCCTATCCCGAGAAGCTGCTGAGCGTGATGATGATGTCGACGAGGAGGCAATGGAAATGGAAGCACAACAATCATTAGATTTGGAGTTAAGTAGTACACCAACACCTACCGCTTCCATATTTCTTCCTCGCAAGAAGGTACCCACCTCAACCTCAATTCGTGGTGGTGAAAGTGCAAAACGTACTGAAGTTCGGCAATCCACATCCTCCACTTCATCTGGCATTAGCAGCAGGACCACCACCACCAGTATCGCCGCCTCCTCCGGCCCCCAAAGACATTTCAAGTCTCCAGTTTGGGACTTCTTTGGTGTTTGCCCAAAAATGGAAAACGTAGCCATTTGTAGCATTTGTAAGCTTCGAGTTAGTCGTGGTAAGCTTGGTTCTAACTATGGTACCGGAGGCCAGAGAGGTCATCTTAGGAGAGCGCACCCTGTCCAATGGTTTCCGCACCTAGAGGCGGTCAAGGAAGCCGGAATTGCACGTAATGAAAACGTTGATTTTTTATCTGATGATGACGAGGAGGAAGAAGACGATTCAAACACTTCACTTACACCCAGTACCCCTGTCAGCAGCACACCCCATGTGTGGCACACTAAGAGTGTGGGAGAGAGTGAGACATCAATGCGGAAAAGTTCATCAGCGAGCGTAACTGGGTCGAAGATATCATCATCATCCCGTAAATCCTTGGTCCAGGGCAACATTAAAAAGATGTTGTTTACAGAAGCGCAATATTAACGCAACCACCCACTGACGCGTCTGTATAACACTAAGCTGGCTAAAATGCTAGCTCTGGACCTTCTCCCTTTTTCTTTTGTAGAAGGGGTTGGTTTTCTAGAATTAGTGGCAGCCCTCTGCCCTAAATGGAAGGTTCCTAGCCGGTTCTATTTTGCCCGAGTTGCGGTTCCAGCACTACATGAAGATGTTCTGAAGGTGATTGGGGCAGCTTTGCAGAAGAGTGCTGTTCACACTATACATCTGACAACAGACATGTGGACCAGTGGCGCAGGCGCTGATTACATGTGCATCACTGCACACTGGGTCTCTTTTTCAGGGGCTAAAGCAAAGCTAAGCGCAGGTGTTGACGCGGACATTGTTTTTAAAGCTGCTCGGAAACATGCAACACTAGCCATGTTTGGTTTGGAGAAACGTCACACAGCAGATAACATTTTGGATGTGTTTAACACAAAGGTCCTTGACTGGCTGTCCTCACTAAAACGCCAGGTTGGTTATGTTTCCACGGACAATGGCTCCAATATAGTTAAGGCCATGAGGGACGGTGACTATTTCAGAGTGCCGTGTTTGGCGCACTGTATAAACCTGGTTGTCCAAAAATTCTTGGGTAATAAAGGCAGTGCAGCGTACAGTGTATTAGACACCTGCCGAAAAATGTGCAAGCATTTCAGCCATTCTTTTGAGGCCCGGAAGCAGCTGAGGAGCCTGCTATATCAACGTCAAATGCCAGTGAAAGCACTCATCCAGGAGGTGGTAACACGTTGGAACTCAACCTTCTACATGCTTGAGCGTCTGTATGAGCAGTATAAGGAGCTCGATCAATATTTCCTTACAGAGGGTACAGAGGAGCTGAGGATGGGTGCGGCGCAATGGAACATAGTTCAAAGCCTGACACGCATGCTTCGTCCTTTTGAGTTCTTCACGCGTGCAGTCAGCAAGGAGGACTCTAATTTGGGAAAAGCTATCCCATTGTTGTACATGATGGAGGACCAACTGAAGGAGGTGTGTTCTGTGTTTGAAAAAGATGAAAAAAAACAAGACTCTTTGCTTCTGGCTGAGAAATTATTAGAGCTCCTACAAGGTGATGAACATCTTAAAAAGATCCACTCAGAAGAGCATTACATTTGTGCTACTATTCTGGATCCACGCTACAAAAAGGCGCTGGCAGGCCAAGCATTCTTTCCTTTTGATGATGAACATGTTCCAAAGTACAAACGTTGGCTAGCCTTGTCAGCCAAGAGGTTTGAAAGAGAACGGCTGGAAATTGAAGGAAATGGCAGTACATCAGCAGGCCATCCCCAGTCAAAACAATCCACTTCTGCACCTGTGGCTGTGGCACAAGTGACCTCTCAGCCGTTAAAGACACCGGCAACCGGATCATCTGCACGAGACACAACAGAAACATTGGAGGCTGAAGAGGATTGGCTAGCTCTGCGTGGGTTTGGTTCTCAAAAGGTCAGAGGCACAGCAAGAGCTAAGCAAAGTGGAGGAACCTTTGATGAGGACCTTGAGTCGATGGTGAAGGACTATCTGAATGACTCAACAGAGGTCTATGTTAATTCTGACCCATTGGCGTATTGGCATGGGAAAAAAGAATTGTGGCCACAGCTCACCAACCTGGCTTTAACCCCTTCGACGCGGATGACAAAGCCAGCTCGTCATGGGCGTTACCTGCGCTGCGCGGATGACGAGCTGGCTTTGTCACGTAACGCGCGATTTTTAAAAATGCCGCGCACAGCGGGAAAAGCCGCCGCGGCGAAGCGGTTAAACTACTTGTCTTGCCCACTCGCAAGCGTGTCTTCTGAACGGGTTTTCAGTGCTGCTGGTGGCATTGTAACTCCCAAACGGAGCCGCCTCTCGCCCAAAAATGTGGAGAGGTTAACAATGATCAAGATGAATCAGCACCTCATACCACCAGATTTCAGAGTACGAGAAAGCGTGCCGGATGAAGAGGAGGTGGCCAGCAACATAGATGAGGGAATTTCTACTCTGTCAGGTGACACTGAGCTCACCCTGCCTGAATTCGCAGAGTATGATGACGAAGCCTTATTCTTATTCCTGGACCGTGATACTGAGCCCTGAAAATGAGACAACGAATCAATAACTTTCTTTTTCGTCCTTATTCACTTTTATTCCTGTGTGTCTGTCTTTCTTTGTTGTGCACAGTTAATATATTTCAAACTTTAATCAGATAATCACAAAATCAAGCCCATCAGCAGAACTGTCTTCACTGGTTTGCTAATTGATTTGAAGTTGCCGCAGTCTGCATTCCTCAGGTTCACAAGTTCAGAAGAACATGCTCCTCTATCCTCCTCCTCCAGACTCCTATTTCCATCAAACCAGAGGGCTGGTTTACGCCCAATGAAGAAAGACTCAGCACTTGTGGGGGTGTTGTTGTACCTCTTTGCAGGTGAGTTGACGGCTCTGGGGCCATTGCTGGGAAGCTCTAATACCGGATAAAAGTGGTTTGGACCAAATCCCAGGCGGAAAATGTTTTGTGTTTTTGATGACTTGCTTGCCTTTGAGGTGCTCCTAGGGGGGGTTCCGTCTGTTTGTGGGTGAGTTTCGTGGTCTGGGAGCACTGCTGGGACACTCTAATCTTGATTGCATGTTGCTTTTCAGGAAATCCGTCGTGGCAACCCCGACTTATGGCCTAGCTACGCAGCGCGTTTGGACCGAAGGCCGAGAAATATTGCAAGTATGAGATTTTGCTTTTGGCCTGTTTGGGGGTGTTATGCTTCTTGGCGGGTGGGTTGGCGGGTCTTGGGGCATTCCTGGGAAGGTCTAATACTGGGTAGAAGTGGTTGGGACAAAACCCTCGCGGAAAAGCCTTTTGGCACTTTTTGTAACTTAGGGTTCGTTAGGGTTAGCCCTAGCAGCAGGATTGCATGTGTTTCGGGTTGTTCTAAATTTTTGCAACTGAGTTCTGGGGTCTTAGAGCACTCGTGAGAATGTGTAATTTTGGTTGCAAGTCATTTGAAGAAAATCCATGGTGGGAAAGGGGGGATTTGGCAGAGTTAAAGAAAGCCTTTGCCACTATTCTTAACTTAGGGTTCGTTAGGGTTAGCAGTATTTCTATTGCATGTGTTTGAGTGGGGGTGATTTCGAGTCTTGGAGCGATGCTGGCTATGGATACTTTTGCTTGGTTGCTTGCAAGTGGTTTGAATGCAATCCACGGTGGGTAAGGGGTAATTAGGAAGGGGGTACTTCAGCCTACTTTTACTTTCAAAGTAAGTTTTGTCACCAGTTTTCTGCTACGCCTCGTTTTTTGAGATTTGATTGGGGGTCTTCTACATTTTTGCGACTGGCTTTAGTAAGGGTCTGGGTGGGAGCACTGCTAGGAAGATCTAATTTTGTTCTAAAACACAGTTTACAGTACACCTAGCTTGAGGGGAAAGATCCGCTACATTAATTTGCCCCTACTTATTTATCCTTCAAAAGGTGACTCAGACAGAGTACGCACTTTCAAAAATAATGTACTGTCTACTACGAAAATCAAATTGTGACTTTTTGCACTCCACAGCCTACATACCTTATATTTATTTATCAGTGGTGTTGTAATATTATATCACTTCCTGTTTTTCGTTGAATAATTACAGGCCGGGTTTCAGTCTCTGCAATGGGGAAAAAAGGATGGAGTCAGGCTTCACATTAGCGAGCCACAATTCAGCATCAGGCAGGCAGTGGACAGGGTGTCTTCTGGTGACCAACATCGATGGACGAAGCGTCGGCTGCAATGGAGGAGTGCCGCTAATAAGAGGATTTTTTTTCTGCAGGCAACTTACTTACCACTTCCAACAGGACAACTACAACAACATAGATACAGTATCCCTTGCCTTTTTCTCTGACTGTGACTGCATTTCTTGGATCTCTCTCTGCTTCTAAATTGATCCCTTAACACATCACTTAGTCCACTCCACTATCACATCTGCACCACACATAGTCATTTGTAAGTGCTCCTACGTAATTCGCAAGTCGCAGCACGCCCCAGCCCGTAGAGGACTGGGATGGCCCCAATGATGAAGCATGTCACCAAAGGGCAACCCTGGTGAGTGAGGGGACACCTAGAAAAAAAGCAATTTCTCCTTTTCTATCTACTATACCTTCCAGACCAACCCCATTGAGTGTTGTTGTGAATGGATTTATAGTGACCAGCAAGGCTCTCTGGTATCTGGCTACAGAGACCTTATCTTGAATATCGTTATGAATAATTCCACACAGGCCCTGTACTGTCGCATTCTTTCTTCCACAGTTGTCGAAAGTACTACTTACTTTTCACTGACATGCATTGCAGTAGTGCACGCACTTTCAAAGATTGATGGATAGGTTTGTACCCAAATAATTGTTTATGTTCAATTGTTTGTCTATGCTGTGCTTTTTTACAGGGTGTCTTCTGGTGACCAA
Organism: Lissotriton vulgaris; assembly: GCF_964263255.1. Lineage (NCBI taxonomy): Eukaryota > Metazoa > Chordata > Amphibia > Caudata > Salamandridae > Lissotriton > Lissotriton vulgaris. The sequence goes on along the minus strand of NC_141695.1, from coordinate 1,542,164,579 downwards.
CATCGATGGACGAAGCGTCGGCTGCAATGGAGGAGTGCCGCTAATAAGAGGATTTTTTTTCTGCAGGCAACTTACTTACCACTTCCAACAGGACAACTACAACAACATAGATACAGTATCCCTTGCCTTTTTCTCTGACTGTGACTGCATTTCTTGGATCTCTCTCTGCTTCTAAATTGATCCCTTAACACATCACTTAGTCCACTCCACTATCACATCTGCACCACACATAGTCATTTGTAAGTGCTCCTACGTAATTCGCAAGTCGCAGCACGCCCCAGCCCGTAGAGGACTGGGAGGGCCCCAATGATGAAGCATGTCACCAAGGGGCAACCCTGGTGAGTGAGGGGACACCTAGAAAAAAAGCAATTTCTCATTTTCTATCTACTATACCTTCCAGACCAACCCCATTGAGTGTTGTTGTGAATGGATTTATAGTGACCAGCAAGGCTCTCTGGTATCTGGCTACAGAGACCTTATGTTGAATATCGTTATGAATAATTCCACACAGGCCCTGTACTGTCGCATTCTTTCTTCCACAGTTGTCGAAAGTACTACTTACTTTTCACTGACATGCATTGCAGTAGTGCATGCACTTTCAAAGATTGATGGATAGGTTTGTACCCAAATAATTGTTTATGTTCAATTGTTTGTCTATGCTGTGCTTTTTTTACAGGGTGTCTTCTGGTGACCAACATCGATGGACGAAGCGTCGGCTGCAATGGAGGAGTGCCGCTAATAAGAGGATTTTTTTTCTGCAGGCAACTTACTTACCACTTCCAACAGGACAACTACAACAACATAGATACAGTATCCCTTGCCTTTTTCTCTGACTGTGACTGCATTTCTTGGATCTCTCTCTGCTTCTAAATTGATCCCTTAACACATCACTTAGTCCACTCCACTATCACATCTGCACCACACATAGTCATTTGTAAGTGTTCCTACGTAATTCGCAAGTCGCAGCACGCCCCAGCCCGTAGAGGACTGGGATGGCCCCAATGATGAAGCATGTCACCAAGGGGCAACCCTGGTGAGTGAGGGGACACCTAGAAAAAAGCAATTTCTCCTTTTCTATCTACTATACCTTCCAGACCAACCCCATTGAGTGTTGTTGTGAATGAATTTATAGTGACCAGCAAGGCTCTCTGGTATCTGGCTACAGAGACCTTATGTTGAATATCGTTATAAATAATTCCACACAGGCCCTGTACTGTCGCATTCTTTCTTCCACAGTTGTCGAAAGTACTACTTACTTTTCACTGACATGCATTGCAGTAGTGCATGCACTTTCAAAGATTGATGGATAGGTTTGTACCCAAATAATTGTTTATGTTCAATTGTTTGCCTATGCTGTGCTATTTTTTCTTGTCTCCCAAAACCTTTCCCAAAAACCCCCGTACCCATCCATTTTTCAAACCCTAACCCTCTTCCCCCGGGCTGTGTGGTTTTGATTGATGTGTGACTAAATTACAGCAATAAATCCACACACTTGCTGGGGAGGATAAGGTGATAGCAACAGGCTGGTGAAGAAATCTGAGGATATATTCTTACTCTGCTTGACAAAGACCCATGGCTAATGTCAAAGAACTTCAACCGAATTAGTAGTTATACTTTACCATTTGTTAGGCTACAATGTGGCACTGTTCTAGTGTACTTCTGTCACCTGCTATATTCTCAGTTGTACCGTTGAATTGCTCAGGAGGACAAACCAGATTTAATTTTCTTTTTTTTCATAGGCATGCAACTGCCACTGTGTCACACCACTAGTACCACCGCTATGAGGAAATTTTATCCGACCAAGATTGCCAACCTTATTCGCTGTTTCCCGTTGAGCCAGCCCTGGGTCTAGCCCTACTTTCAAACACAAATTACAGGTAAGATAAGCGTTTGGTGGTTTGGGGGTATAATGGAGTATTAGTAGGAGAGACGAGAGACTGGCGGTAGTGCTACTAAAGTCCTAGGACTCTTGGATTCACTTCACTTACTCTTTGAGAGGCACTTAGTGTTGAAAACATTTGGGAATTTACACTTAAAGGAAGAAAATGGAACTAAACTTTCAGGAAAACAAAGTCACTGTTAAACCCCCACCCACCAGGCAAGCAGTAAGAAACGGGTATGCTCAGATAAAGTTTGAAAAAGTATATTTATATCCCTAACAAAATAATCTCCCGCAAGACCCTCCCTAACCCCAACGATTGTCCTTCAAAAGTCCCCAAAAACCCAACTCCCAATTCCCACCCCCCAAAAGTCTCTAAAAAAGGGGCAAGGGACACTATGGGTGGATGCTGTCTACTTTTTGGGCCAGGGCATCATGCTCCTGGCGGAGCAAGGCGTGCTCTACGCGGAGCCCCTCCAACTCGTTTGAAAAGTGGTGGAGCTCCTGCTGGAGGCGGGACACCATCAGGGTACTGCGGCGCAGGTGTGCCTTCAATGCCTTGCAGGTGCAACGGCTGTGAGAGGAAGCTGTTGTCCTTGCTACTCGGCGGTGGCGTTTGGCTTTGGCAGCCCGGCTCAGTCTGGGTGGACCACTGTGCTGGGTGGCAGCCCGTGGGGGCACGGAGGCCGATGCAGATGACGTAGTTGTTGTGGTCGACTGCACACTTTCTTCGTCCTCCAGGGCCACCAGCCGCCGATATTCGGCCACAGTGGCATTGATCCTCCGTTGCCGGGCCGCTCTAGCCAGCTCCTTCCTCCTTGTTCGTTTGGAAGGAGAACCTATATGAAGAAAGAAAGACATAGTCTGTAACCAATGCTCTTTAAGATTAACTCAATCATTCAGCAGAAATTTGTGTTGCACTACAACTAGCAACTTGCAAGCGCATTACATAACTATTGAGGCCAGTATCTATCTAACCTCACACTTCTTCATCCTTGCTCTAACATTAGTGGGAGTTTAAGGAACAAATTCTACGAGCACTATGGACTTCCATTGGAGTCGACTATGAAAGTACACCAGTATTCTTCTTCTTCTTGTCTCTTGTTTAGGAAAATTGGTACGTTATCTTCTGCAAGCGGGCATAATGCCAGCGCAGTAAACTTGCACCCGAGAAAAAGAGATGCACGCCATGAGGAGTGACCTAGACTTGCGTTGCGTTACTGTACCCGTCCAGTACATGCAGGTGGTGAAGCTCTTACTTTTCTATTACGGGTGGCACTGAGAATACTCTGTTACAACTCAAGGGCTACTGCTTAATTAATTTAACTTTCACCCTACAGTGGAAATGAGTACTAGAAATGGAAAATTGAAGAAGTTAAATAATTGGATTATCTATCACTTCACATGGGATGTTTTTGCTTATATATGGGATGACTTTAGGTGCTTTGCTTTTTATTGAGTGACCAGTGATACATCCACACATGAATGACTGAGTACTACTAAACTTATTAAGAGAGGTAGGGAGTGGCCACCCTAATAACCGGATCTATGCTGTGCTTGCAATACAAACTACTGCTACTATTGATGGTAGTATTTGGACAAAATTAAAACTTCTTTTCCTTGCCTTTCCTACACTGGAACGGACGTGCGGGTGCAGTGTTACATGCTCTTCAAAGTTACACTTAGTTCGTCCACTGACCGTCTACTCTCTCTAGATCATGGGTACTCACAAACTTTCTCTCAGGGGCTAAATTTACAGTGTAGTTTGTGGCCGAGGGCTGCACTGGTGGGGGCGGAGTCAGAGGGGGCGGGGCTAAAGCAAAACGAAAACTTGTGACCATGAGGTTGCACACAGGTCCCTGCAGCAGATGCCTTCATCCACTGAGCCACCAGACCCAGCATTTACATACATCTCTCTCACTCATATTCTCACTCCTGCCCTCCCTCTCCATCTCTCTCTCCCTCCTGCCCTCCCTCTCCCTCCCCCTCTGTCATCTTACTGTGTGTGTGTCTGTCTGTGTCAGCCTTCAGCCCGGGCTGAGACAGCTTCCTCAACGCGCACACACAGACAGCCACACCAAAGTACTTAACAGGTCTTTAAAAGACCATTAACATATTATTGAGGCTTTGTTTGTTGTAGCGCCCCTGCATCTCCACCCTGACAATCACTGCTTGCCCGGCCCCACAGAGCAGAGGCTTTGTTCTATTTCACCTCTTTGTGGCCCTGCATCTCCACTCTGCTCTGTGGGGGCCGGGGGACCAGTGATTGTCTGCAAGGTCTGCACACCGCCAAGGAAGGCTTGCCGGGCCGCCACCGGCCCGCGGGCCGTACTATGAGTACCCCTGCTCTAGATACACATATGCTATCTAAGAGTCAGATAGTAGCATGATCCAGGTATATGGACACATACAGTTTCTGTGTCACCCACCCAGGCTGTTGTCCTTCCACCAATCATTGCTTCATCATTCACCCAGCCATGCATCTCATATTCTTTCCTTCCCAGCCACGTCTTCAATCTCAATAAGTAAGGAATATATAAGAGCTTACCTCTGCCCGCCACCACCACCGTCTGAACTCTCACAGCCGGCACTGGAATTGAGGAATTGCCCTCCACCTCTGTGTCGAGCACCACCACCACCTCCGCGTTGGCCCCGCCACCAGATGTTCCACCTACAAAGTACATTTAGGAATGTTAGAATAAACCACTCACTAGTATTTGGTCAAGGAATGAAGACATGTGAAAACAATGTAATGCAGCACTTTTTGGCACAACTGATGAAGGCTGGCTTTTTAACACGCACCATTTTTTTCCACACAGACAGAAGATGGACTTCTAACAACAAGATCAAGTTGAAACAAGGTGAGAGCTCGGCTCGACCACAAGAAATGTCTTCAATTAATCCTCAGCACTAACCACTTTTACATTCTCAGTTAAACGTTTCGTTTTTTTATTATGACTTCATTTTAATAAATGTGTTTACTTTTAATAAAGCTTTTAAACTTAGAGAGACTCTGTGTTTTTTGGTCCAGAGTGACTAGAGTGACTGAGCGAAAGGTTTTGCCATTTTTGCAAGCATGAGTCCGTGCCTCTGACACTTCTTGACTCTGACTCCGTACTCTTCAGCTACGTTGGATAATAATCATCATTGGGGATCAATGATCGATTAATTCGGGAGGTAAATGACTGTGCCACACTATGTAGTAGTCAGTCAGTAAGGACATTGGGGGTTCAAAGTCTGTTATCACAGAGGTATGTGGAAACTCTAACAGCGCCTATTATAATTCATAAGCAATGCACTATTTATTGTCCATAGTTCTGTTTCTGCAGAAGAATTGTCCGCGCCACTGTAGTGGTATGTATTGTTCTCCTATCCAAACCAAAATGTAGTATCTTATTATTTCTTGGTGGTCATTCACATTTTATAGTTGGGAATTTTCAAAGCAGATAGAACACTTCAAAAGACATTATGGACAATCCCAGAGGACTGCACTAAGTTGATAGAGCTATTGCTGACTAGAATGGGAGTTTCGCCAACCGTGCAATCTTAGTTAGCTACACAGACAGACTAATAAGAATAATCTAGTAATACCACAGGGAGTCATAGTAGAGGCAGGATAAGAATTTAGATACAGTCTACAAGAAGATCAAAGACTATTTTGAAAAAATCAAATGAGGAACGCTAGGAAAAATAGGTAGTAGTCTAAAATGAAAACTTACTGGGGCCAGCAAAGGAGCCCTCGCCTGCCCGATCCTGGCCCTGTTGAACAGCATCCGCCGCCTGCTGCTCCTGTGTCCTCCCCTCGCCCCTGGGGGGAGCTGACGTACAACAGGAAAGAAAGAACAGAAAACATGGATGATTGTTGCTTGTCAATGTCAACCAAATCTAACATTTCAAAAGAACAATAACAAAATATTTCCGCGAAATTATATTGATTAGGGTTAGTTCTCATTTATTTGCGGACCTGTGACTTCAAAAGTCACGTAACTCACTAAACAAAGTACTGAAAGGTTCACCTAGGACTGGCAGGCAGCAGTCCGCAGGCAAGACGCAAAGTGACAGACAAACTCCATTGTGATTTCAGTCAGATCAGTGACAACACTAACAGTTGCCTGCTACATTACCAGTCATTTAAATAGTCAAACTATCAATCCACCGCCGCTATTTTTCTTATTGTCAGGGATACAAAGGATGGGGCAGATTTAAGCCCCTTGCGGCTCTTTTGCTCCGTTCTTGCGTGACTTTTGTGACGCAGCAGCTAAACAAAAAAGGGCGCCATGGTGCGGCGTATAATATTATAACAACGTGACGCATTTGGGAGATGCATCCCGTTATAAAGCCCTGCGCCATCAGGGGGCGTTCCGGCGCAAGGGAGGGCATTCCTGCGCTGGAACACATCCTAAAAGTGGCTGAGGGAAATCTACAAAATTTCAATCAGTCACCTTTAGGACAATGATGCGTCACACAAACCCTGCACCTGCTTGAAGCAGACGTACGGCTTGACCCAGCATTGGGGAGATAGAGTACCCCAGAGCATTGCTGGAGCTGCGCCATCGTTGCGACGCAACTCCAGCAGTAAAGGTTCGGTGACGTTTTGGGCCCATGGTGCGCCGCATTGCAAATACGGCGCACCATGTTTGGTGGTGGTAGCGGGCCGCACAATTAATGGCGCATCCCTGCTACTTTGCAGGGATGCGACGGTAATTGCAATTCTGCCCCTTAGGGGCATACTTACTTACGCGTTCTGGCGCATCTCCAGAGATGCGCCAGATCAAATGCGTCACGCAAAACTACCCTTGCGACATGGCAGATGCGCCTCATTTACAATGCGGCGCGCCCTGGCGCAAGGGTAGGCACTTGCGTGACGCATCTCGTCACGTAAGAGCGGCGCATCGCTGGAGTCACGTCGCCAACGCAATGCAACTCCAGTAATGCTCAGGGACACCCAATACTTAACATGCTGTGTCAGTCCTTTCGCCTGCTTCAAGCAGGCATAAGGAATTGAATTGACGTAGCAGCGTCGCAGAAGTGCCTGCGTTAAATCTTGTAGATTTCACGCAGGTAATTTTGTGAGGCGCACAGCCGCCGGACCGCCCACCCTGCGTACTAGGAACGCACCCATTGTGGTGCAGGCCCATGGCTTTATAACGTGACGCATCTCCCTAGATGCGTCATGCTGTAAATGACTCGCAGGGATGCGGCACCTTTACGCCGCTGTTGCGTCACGCAAGGCAACGTAAACGTGGCGCAAGGGGCTTGTAAATGTAATCTGCCCCCTAGTGTCTAGCATTACGCAGTTCTGTAAAGTACACTCATACATAATAGTTACTCAGGCCAATGAGACCACAAAATAGAAAACAAATAAGCATAGTAGCAACGCCACTGAGAAGGAGAGCAGTGCACCTGAAATGCACAGAAGATTTTGAAATATAATTTAACTACAATGTAATCGTCATCAGCTGCATTATTGGCGTGCTCCATGTAAAAAACAAATATTTGCAATACAACAACACAGAGCAGGAGAAAACATCATAGTAGTGAGTGATGAAATGGCTACTACTACTCACCAAGCCCGGGGATCTCCAAGCCGAGCTGGTCCAGCAGGTCGCGCTCCCGGTCCAGGAGGTCTGTCCAGCGATGGGTGACCTGGCTGTAGGTTCGCTGGACCCCGTAGAGGTGGGATATGGCCCAGCACACCTTCTCCCACCGCTTCAGCGCTCCCGCATGTTGTAGCCGCCGGCTGCGATCCTGCCGCCTCCCGCGATGGTCCTGGGCAGGCGGCGCTGGACGAAGTAGACCAGCGCGCCCACTTCCTCCGGGCTGAAGATCTACCGTCGCATCACCTGCTCCCCCCTCAATCGACCGCATGGTGTCCTGGCACGTGGTCCAGGACTCCTCCTCCCCGCCGCCGCTGCCGCCCTCAAGTGCCTGGGCAGCTTCACGGCGCCTGGCTTCACCATGGTCTGGGCATGTAAGGTAGGAAGTAGAAAATTAGGAAGGAATAGGATAGGGAAGAAGAAAAGAAAAGAGTTTAAAAAAGTAGTTTAAAAGTAAAGAAAAATAGCAGAAAAGACAAAAATATACAGCTAGGAAAAGAGAGGGATAGATAAGAAGCAAAATCGTTAAAAAAAAACTGAAAACAAGCAAAGCATGGCAAAGATAGCAAGAGGATTAAACACCATGCCCAGACACAGGAAATGAATGAAAAACAAGATGGCCGGCGCCCGTTCACGAGCGCGAAAGTAAGTTCGTGCGAGATTTTCCTCGCAATCTCGTGCGAACCTCTACTCGCAATGCGCTTACTGCGCGAGATTATACATAGCGGGCGGAAACGGAAATACGTCACGCAAACAAAATGTACTCGACCTTGGGGTAAATTCGCGTGTTGCGCTGCAAGCGGCTCGCGAATACTGCAAAAAAACTCGCGAAACAACAAGCCGCAAAAAAATAAAAAGCTCATTTGCACGAATTGGCGGCTACCGCGGTCGGTTTCGCACGACGCCGCGCCCCGCGAATAGCGCGAAAAAAACGGAAAACGATTTTTGCAAAAGCAAAAGCAATGAGCAGGTGCAAAAGGTCAACCACATGATTTGTAACGATTCCCTGTAGTGCTTCCTGAGGGGGCCCTCCAGAATTCGGTTGCCTGCTTGCAACTATTGTGTGACCCTGCTCTGACCTTAACTGTATGCCACAAAGGTCCTGATTTACAGCTAAAGGAGCAGACAAGCAGGTGCCAGGCTGGAACTTCAAATTCTTTCAGTGACACATTAATTAGCCCCTAATTCATTATTGTCAGTTGGGGCAGGGCAGGTGTTGTTAATAAACTAACCCCAAATTAATTCATGTCAGTTCAAGCAGGGCAGGTGGGCTTGCTTTTCCCCCCCATCTTCTACAGTGATGATGAACCAGAAGGTGGCATTGATGTAACAGAGGGTGGCATGGGTCAAAGAGAGGGTGCCAGTGGTGAAACAGAGGGTGCTGGGAGGCTGTGATGATGAACCAGACGTAGAAACAACATAGTCGCGACCTTTGCGAGCCGACAAGTAAGTTCGCAATTGCGAACTAGTACCAAATCCTCGCAAACTGGCAGAAACACTTGCGAACACACAAAAAAAAAATCTGCAAATTCGCGAGAATTCGCGGATTTTGCGGATTGCGAATTCGCAAATCCGCAAAATTCGCGAACGCGAGATTCGCAAAATTCGCCCATGCTTACACCCTGTGCAGTCTGCATGTGCAACCTTAAAAACTCAGAAGATGTATGGAAATATGTATAGTTGACATTAATGAACCATGTGACATTCACCCAGCCAAATAGCTGGCCCGTGCCTCCTTGTAACCTGACATACTGACCTCCCTAAGCATACCTACGTGCCTTTAGGTGAGATAGATATACATCTCAAAATGTTGTCTCAGTCATATATGGAGTCACTTTAAGGGGAAAACACAGTTACTGACCCAAAAATGTCCTTTTACAATGGCCATGAACTACTGATGTCCACCATGTTGTGCTTTGAAGCAAAGCGATCATTGCCCATCGGTGTCAGATGTGTAGTTCTCACAATTTCCAAGTTAAGCACTGCACACATCTCCAAAAGCACACTAAGATGATGCACACTGCTGTTCAATTCCCGGTGATGGCTATGACACCCATAATGCAGCAGATGTCAGAAGGCCACATCTTATCTTGCAATGTCATGTCCCATTGTATTAAACACATGAGGAAGTACATGTAGCAAAAAATGCAGGACAGCTGCACTCAACAGAGAGGCCACTTACAAGCCATTGCAACACACTTGAAACATCACAGAGCTCCGCACTGGCTCAGGGTTGGGATACATGCAGTCACTTCACAACCCAAGTCACCGTTCAAAGAATACTCACCCCCAAATTGCTGCTGTTGGGGCCTCAAACGTCCATCCAGCTCTGGCTGTGTCATTGCCAAGATGCACGCCATTAGTAGTGTCATGCTCCTGTGCGCCAACCTTCCAGTCCGAGGGAGCAGTCCCAGCTTCATCTCTGCCACGTTTTTGCTCAGCCAGCAGATGTCATCCCGCCTCTTGTGACAGTGTGTGCGCCGTCGGATGGAGATACCCAGAGCCTGCACCTTGCATGCAATGGCCCTCCAGAAAGCCATACGCTGGTGGACATTACCCTGCAGGCATGGGAGACAAGAAGAGGAAGTTTCAGTGACACTGTGTTATGTACTTACATATAACAAAATGAGGGAGAGAGAGAGACAAGTGGATTCGGTCTCCCTTAGTAATATGTTTAAACAGATTAGAATCCACTCAGAACGTGGTTGTGATCCCTAAAGTGATGGGGAGCACACAGTGTTGTTTAAATGCCCCTCACACACCAACAGGCCCCACACACACTTCGTTGGAGCAGCGTTGAGGGGAAGGCAGGCGATTAGACCTTGCAGTAACCGTTGCTTTACTGAGCAGTAAGGAAGGAACCCCCCAATACCACGCTTAGGCTCATGGGGTCATCAAACCTTGAACTATAAGTTCCTCTAAACGCCAATTGGGCGCAACGGAGCTTACCCATATTTAACATTAATAGGTACATTTCACCTAGTTTTGGTTTTTGGTAGAATGCACTTCGACATTCTACATTTCATGTGAGTAAGGTGAGGATAACGTGCATATCCTCGTCCTGAAGGAGTCGCTGAACTCCGAAACATGTCGACGCTTTCAAAGGTTGATATACCCTAATACGTATATTGTCAACCTCACTTTGCACTTTTTAATAATACCAGCCAAGGACATATTAAATATTTTTTTTTTCCTATGAGCCAGGTATTTTTTAACTAAAAACTTCACTTTTTTCACCTCACCTCACCACTCACACTTTTTCCCTAATCACACACCTACACATAGTTCACTACCAAGTGCTCCTACGTATTCGTGAGTCTTAGCACGCCACATCCCGTAAAGGGGTGCGAAGGCCCCGATGATGAAGCATGACACCAAGGGGCCTGTTGGTGTGTGAGGGGCATTTAACCAGCACTGTGTTATGTACCACTGTGTCTCAGTACAGAAGCAAGCACAAACTTAGCACAGCTATACAGAAATGTTGAGCAGAGGCCATACAGCATGACACGTAGTACATTTGCGTCAGATTATCGCATAGACATGCATGCAGGTATGAGGATGGATACAGTTCCTGGACATCTCATACACATGCACATGCAGATTGCCAGCACAGAAAGCAATGTGAAGAAGGCCCTCATCTGTGATGCAGTATGTGAGGGAGCAAGACATACATTACATTGTAAATGATGGGTCGGGGCAAACTTATTGTGACCAACACTACACACCCTTCAATGTCTTTGGCCTGTGAATGTATCACTGTGTCATGGAAGTCGCATTTAGGGACATGATATTACATTCTCACACCCTTCTCACAAGGTCTGTCTTGTGCGATACTTAGGCCTAAGATAGCTCATTGTTAAATAGGGTGGCAGGCAACACATATGTCCCACTCTGTCCATTTACTGATGGGTCCCTCTCGAATTGGGCTGTATCTGTGCGGGCCAGGGGGTCTCATACTGAGGTAAAACATGGGACATCAGAACATTCACATGCATGTACAATATTAGAGGGCAAACAGTGCCTACACATGTGAGTCAGTACACATAATGAAAACAATGGAAAGAGGATGTTTCAGAAGTATATCAATCTGTTGTGTCATAGGTGAATTTCCACCAAGAGTGTCACCCCCAGGCATTTCAATCTTGTATATAATGCTTGCATATCCATGGTGGCAATATTAAAAGTGTACACACATCCTTCAGTACCCTCTGGACAAAACACATTTGTAATGTCACAAATAAGCATGTAAAATCCTCATGGACTCTAACATCTATTAGCACAGGCAATGTTTGTTCTGACTTCCACTTTTCAAACCAGCAGTGATACTTTATGGCTGCAAAAACACTGCATGTCCCTCCCATCCTGAAATGCAGCCATGGATCTGTGGAAATAAGGCTACAAAACCCCATTTACCTGAAGTCAGCATGGTAGGCAATGTATCACAGAAACTTGCACTCACAGGCACATACTTCAGCCTCATGTGTGCACTTTTTGCCCTCTCCAACTTTCACTCTGAAACTCTTACCCTTACATCAGGAGCACCATATAGCCTCCCATACTGTGAAAGCACCTCGTCCACCAGGACCTCCAGCTCCTCTGTGGTGAAGGGACGAGCCCTAACGTTCTCAGTTCTCACTATCACTGGGTCCAGGAGACTGGAACAGCAGCAGTTGGTGTTGAAGAATGGCAGGCAGAAGTGTCTGGATGCACTGAAAATGTGTGGCTCTCTCCCAGACATATATTTCCCCCTGGGGTTGTTTCAGTGGTACTCAGCTACTGCAATTACTGTTCCAGGTCAGCTTTTTTCAAACGTGACCAATGACCAGCCTCGCGGTGGCGGTGCACGCCTACCGCAATTTTCAAAAGTGTATTTCACTACAGCAATTGCGGTTCCCATTGGCTGAAAGGGCATGGGAATTGGAGGTGTAACACTGCCGGGCCCAGGCGGTCGCTGCCGCAATCGTGCATCTTTCAATTATATCCAATGACTGGCCCCGCTGTAGCGGAGCAGGCCTACTGTGATTTTTAAATGTATATTCCACTACCGCTATTGCGGTCCCACTGGCTGAAAGGGCATGGGCATTGGCTGTGTCACACCACAGGGCACATGCAGTTCCTACCGCAATTGGCATCTTTGAATTGGTGCCAAAGGCCGTGATTGCCCTGGCTGTGCACGCCTACCGCAATTTTCAAATGTGTATTTCACCACGGCATTTGTGGTTCCCATTGGCTGAAAGGGCATGGGCATTGGCGGTGTCACACCGCAGGGGCCAGGCGATCGCTACCGTGAATTGGCATCTTTGAATTGGTGACAATGGCCGGGATTACAGTGGCGGTACATGCTTACAGCACCTATGGACACATCATGCTGTGGCAATGGCCAGTTCTCAGCATTGAACAGCAAACACTTACTATGAACCATGCCACCAGATAGTGTAATTCAATGCTAGTGTGTCATTTAACTCACTGATGACTACACATTCCATGTCAGTGCACAGGATTATATGCTTTGGCATGTACTCTCTAACATGTCACTTATGACGTTGCTGTGCATGTACACAGATCTGAAGTATTATGGACTCTCAAATATTTACACATGTCAATGTGTGAGATGGCTAAGCAACCCACAGTAATGATGGACTGACTACATATTGTGCCTATTTCACTGTGTAGATTGCTGAACTCATGTTTATAATTGACCTTTATGCACACACTATGCCCATTGTGTTGGTCATGGTTGCCCTGTCCGAATCACGCAAGGTGACCAAATAATGGGCCTATATCACTGTGCACATTGCTGTATTAATTCTGATAGATGATCAGCTTACACACACTGTGCTGATTGTGTAGAAAAGTTGTGCTCTGTGCAAATTAAGCAGGAAGGAGTGGCAGGTACAGCAGCTACGTAGAAGCCAGCAGTGTTGCTGTTTCAGACATGTGCTGTGTCAACTACTCTCAGGGCTGGTGACACAAGATGCTGGAATGTACCATTTGGCATTCACATAGTCTGAATTTGTTTTAGGGGTACTCACTTTGTACATACTGGACATGTGTAGAACTACTTTAGATCAAGGTGTCTCTACATGTGACTTGTTCTGTAAGCTGTAATTTCAGGCCAGTCATTGTTGGTGCTGTGTCAGTCTAAAACGTAAGATGTTGGACATATCTCATAGGGTGTTGAATTGACATGTGTCCCTTTTCATCTTATCTAGGAGGCAACCAAATATGCATTCGTCCATTCACATTTCTTGTGGACATGGAGGATGGGGACATCATACGTAAATTACGTTTGGATTGGCCTACCCTTCAAGACCCATGTGGTCAGTTGGAGCCCCATCTGAGGCCTCGCAGAACCTATATGATTGCTTTGACACCAACAGGTAAGGTGATGGCAGCCCTGCACTTTTTTGCAACTGGTTCGTTCCAGTACACAGTGTCCAGCACAGGTGGGATGTCTCAACCAATGTTCAGCATGGTGCTACATGATGTCCTGTCCACTATGATGACATAAAAAGACAGCTACATCCATTTTTCCAGGAGACATGAATTGGCAGCTGTGAAGGGTGACTTTTATGACCTTGCCCACAACCCTAATGTTGCTGGTGCCATTGACTGCACACATGTTGGCCTGGTTCCACCACAGGCACCTGAGCACTTCTGCAGGAACAGGAAGCATTTCCATTCTATTAATGTGCAAGTTGTATGCCAAGCAGATATGACAATCTCCCAAGTCAGTTCCAAATTTCCTGGATCAGCACAGGACTTCTACATACTGCGTAACAGCATCGTACCACAGCTAATGGCAAATCTGCATTCAGAGCGTGCATGGATCGTGGGTAAGTAGGCAGAGTCAAGTAGTGTGATGTATGTGTGACATGCTGTCCTCAATCACAGTTATATAACAACATTGGTCTGTGTATCTCACACTTAGGTGACTGCATATACCAACTGGACTTGGTTGCTGAGCCCATGGAGGAATCCCAAGACCCTTGGTGAAGTCTGCTACAATGAGGCCTATGGGAGGACACGTCGTGAGGTGGAGCCTACTTTTGGTCTTCTAAAGTCTAGATTCCAATGTCTGGACAAGAGCGGAGTAGCACAACTCTTCTCTCCCCAAAAGGTGTGTCAGATCGTGGTTGCATGTTACATGCTACACAACCTGGCTTTGCGCAAAGAGATCTCCCTGATCCTGGATGATGATGAGCAGCAGATGCCCCCGCCTGAAAGCCCACACCTGTCCAGTGACAAGGATAGTTGAGAGGAGGAAGGTGTTGACCTGTGTCAACAGCTCATCAACTGCTACTTCCCTTGAGTGTGAGTGACATTGTACAACAGTGCCATTGTCTGCTGTCTTTGATGGTAGTGAAAAGGCCTAGTGGAGCTTTTTGACTTCTGCATGTTGTTGGCTCTGTGCTGATGACTGATGTTTGTGGCACAGTGTAGTCATGACCAGCCACATGATGTCTATGTTGATAATGTTTCTCATTTTAATGTGTGCTTTTTTGTGTACCTTGATGACTAGTGTTGTGTCCTGGCTGTGATGCCATCTCCTGACAAGTAAATGTCATTCTCTTGTGTCTTTCTAGGTCTCTTCAGCTTCTAAATGCCTCCTCACAATCAGAGCTTCTGGTACATTAGAATCAGAGTCAACATTATACATCCTGTGATAAACATGGAGCTGAAAGAAAGACATAGGTATGTAAAGGGTGTTTATTTGCAAAGAGTATTTGTGACAGACAAGTGATGTTTCAGAAAAAGGTGCAAAGTGATGCACTGAGTTTTCAGTAATGATAGATGAGACAATAGAGTAGTCACCACATTGATGTGGTAGCACAGTCCAACAGACACCTGCCATCAACATGGCAGTGTGGGTAAGGCTAGTCAACAAAGTCAATGTCAAGGTGAAGAGAGGTGCCATTATGGCTGGCTCTTTGACTTGCATGTGGCTGGTGCTTTGCCACGTTATCTTCCAGTGGTGTTTTTCGGATTGACCTTTTTGCGTTTCCCAGGGGGGTCTCTGCTGGGGGCTCAGCGGTGTCTGAGGAGTCATGCTGTTCCAGATCACACCTCTCTGTGGTAGCAGCTGAGGTGGTGGGAGTATCAACCTGCGGGCCACTGGAGGGAGGTTGTGCTGCCCTTTGGGCTGCCTGACTGTCCTTCAGAACACCCACAAGCTGGCCCATGAGGTCCACAATTTGGCCAATATGCATGTCTATGACCAGGGCTTCGGTCCCAGTGTCCTGTTGATTTTGTCCCCCAGTTGCCCTCCTACCTGCCCTGCTGTCCCAGACCTGTGGCGTTGCGACTCAACACACCCACAGACTCTCCCTGCCCTCCTCAGGTTGTGGGGTGGTGTAGGATTCCTCTGAGGCAGGGAGAGTGTTGCAGACAGCACTGATGGGGGTGCTGGTGGTTGAGGCCGCACAGGTCGTTGCAGCAGGGGTCAGCGTGATTGTTGTTGCTGAGGTGGTGGTGGGGCCAGTGGTGGCCTGAGACATGCTGCGCCCAGGCAGTCCTGATGGACCAAATTCTGTCTGCGCATCAGATTAACTTAGGGAGTCTACATCAGAGAATCCATGTTCAGGGTGGGAGACTGCCTCTGCCGGTCGGTGTTGTCATCTGCAGCACTTAATTGTTGAACTCTTGTTGGGCAGAGGTGAAATGGTAATTGAAGAGCACCCCACAAGCTTGGTGTTAGATGCATGTATGTTACATGTGATACACCACACAGTTTACATTGCAATCACTTGGTATGGCTGCAAGATACTGAGCATCATGACATGATGTTGAGGTACATACATTACTTGTCCATGGTGTGACATGTCAATAGATACTGTGTTCCAGGTAAAGATTGTGTCATGTCAGCATCTGACGACTAGCAGCACAAAAACTTTATATGAAGCGTCTTTTTTGTTTACTCTGCATGGAAGATGTAACATCTGAGCATGAACTAGCCATTGTAATCTTATGCATACCTTTGTCATATCATGTCCTTTACTACCATTTTACAACTGACCATGCATGTTTTGTGTTCATATGGGCCTTGATGCTCTGCCACCATGGGACTTACACATAGCATTTAGTGGTGTGCATGATTGTGCCCTGAATTTCTTCAATATGTGATTTGGTGAGTCAAACTTAAATTTCTGTGACACATACACTTTTCTGTCTTTACACTGGAAGTGGCTATTGGACTCTGCCAAGTTGGATGACTTGTGAGGGCTGTTGTGGTCATATGGCTCCATGCTTTTTGAGAGGAATGACAGGGTGCATGCACTGTCTACCGACCTGTTCTGTGACACAGTTGAGGAGACTTGCTGCCACATGGTTCTGGGTGTGAGGGGTGTACCATCCTGCTGGGTTTTGGGACAGGGTGCCTAGTGGGAGTAGTAGTGCAGACTTCCACCCACAAACACCCCTCCCTGTTAAGATGTCTAAGTACCTGTTAGGTGAAGATGAGCAATGCAATGGCTGACACATGTTTCTGGGTGAGGGGGAAGTGCTCAATTATGCTGAGCTTTGGGACAATGGGGCCTGGTGGGAGTTTCAGTGCAGTCTTCCCACCCACAAACACCCCTCCCTGTTAAGATGGCTACAGACCTGTTAGGTGTAGGTGAGCAATGCAATGGCTGACACATGCTTCTGGGTGGGGGGTGCTCTATCCTGCTGAGCTTTGGGACAAGGGGCCTTGTAGGAGTTGTAGTGCAGTCTTCCCACCCACAAACACCCCTCCCTGTTAAGATGGCTACCTACCTGTTAGGTGAATATAGGCAATGCAATGGCTGACACATGCTTGTAGGTGGGAGAGTGCTCCATCCTGCTGAGCTTTGAGACAGGGAGCCTGGTGGAAGTTGTAGTACAGTCTTCCCACCCACAAACACCCCTCCCCGTTAAGATGGCTGCCTATCTGTTAGGTGAAGGTTAGCAATGCAATGGCTGACACATGCTTGTGGGTGGGGGAGTGTTCAATCTTGCTGACCTTTGGGACAGGGAGCCTGGTGGAAGTTGTAGTGCAGTCTTCCTACCCACAAACACTCCTCCCTGTTAAGATGGCTACCTATCCAGTAGTGTGATGTGAGCAATCACCCCTCCCTGTTAAGATAGCTACTTACCTGTAAGATGAAGGTGAGCAATGTAATGGCTGTCACATGATTGTGGGTGGGGGGAGTGCTCCATTCCGCTGAGCTTTGCGACAATGGGGTCTGGGGAGAGTTGTAGTATCATTTTTCACCCACAAACACCACTCCCAATCAACATGGCTACCTACCTGTTAGGTGAAGGTAAGCAATGCAATGGCTGACACATGCTTCTCGGTGGGGGGAGTGCTCCATCCTGCTGAGCTTTGGGATAGGGGGCCTGGGAGGAGTTGTAGTGCGCTCTTTCCACCCAAAAACACCCCTCCCTGTTAAGATGGCTACCTACCAGTTAGGTGAAGGTGAGCAATGCAAAGGCTGACACATGCTTCTGGATAAGGGGACTGATCCATCCTGCTGAGCTTTGGGACAGGGGGCCTGGTGGGAGTTGTAGTGCAGTTGTCCCACCCACAAAGAACCCTCCATGTTAAGATGGCTACCTACCTGTTAGGTGAAGGTGAGCAATGCAATTGCTGTCACATGCTTCTGGGTGGGGGAGTACTTCATGCTGCTGAGCTTTGGGACAATTGGGCCTTTTGGGAGTTGTAGTGCAGTCTTTCCACCCACAAAAACCACTCCCTGTTAAGATGGCTACCTACCTTTTAGGTGAAGATGAGCAATGCAATGGATGACACATGCTTGTGGTTGTGATGCATGATCCATCCTGCTGAGCTTTGGGACAGGGGGCCTGGTGGGAGTTGTAATGTGCTCTTTCCACCCAAAAATACCCCTCCCTGTTAAGATGGCTACCTACCTGTTAGGTGAAGGTGAGCAATGCAATGGCTGATACATGCTTGTGGTGGAGGTGAGTGCTCCATCCTGCTGAGCTTTGGGACAGCAGGGCCTGGTGGGAGTTGCAGTGCAGACTTCCCACCCACAAACATACCTCCCTGTTAAGATGGCTCCCTACCTGTTAGGTGAAGGTGCGCAATGCAATGGCTGCCACATGGTTCTGGATGTGGGGGGTGTACCATCCTGCCAGGTTTTGGGACACGGCGCATGATGGGAGTTGCAGTGCAGTCCTCTCACCCACAAACACCCCTCCATGTTAAGATGGCTACCTACCTGTTAGGTGAAGGTGAGCAATGCCATTGCTGTCACATGCTTCTGGGTGGGGAGTACTTCATGCTGCTGAGCTTTGGGACAATGGGGCCTTTTGGGAGTTGTAGTGCAGTCTTTCCACCCACAAAAACCACTCCCTGTTAAGATGGCTACCTACCTTTTAGGTGAAGGTGAGCAATGCAATGGATGACACATGCTTGTGGTAGTGGTGCATGATCCATCCTGCTGAGCTTTGGGACAGGGGGCCTGGTGGGAGCTGTAGTGCAGTTTTCCCACCCACCAACACCCTTCCCTGTTAAGATGACTACCTACCTTAGGTGATTGTGAGCAATGCAATGGCTGACACATGCTTGTGGGTGGGGAGAGTATTCCATCCTGCTGAGCCTTGGGACAGGGGGCCTGGTGGGAGTTGCAGTGCAGTCTTCCCACCCACAAACACCCCTCCCTGTTAAGATGGCTACCTATCTTTTAGGTGAAGGTGAGCAATGCAATGGCTGACTCATGCTTCTGGGTGGGGGGGAGTGCTTCATACTGCTGAGCTTTGGGACAGAGGCCTGGTAGGAATTGTAGTGCGGTCGTCCCACCCAAAAATACCCCTCCCTGTTAAGATGGCTACTTACCTGTTAGGTGAAGGTGAGCAATGTAATGGCTGATACATGCTTGTGGGTGGGGGTGAGTGCGCCATCCTGCTGAGCTTTGGGACAGTGGCACCTGGCGGGAGTTGTAGTGCAGTCTTCCCCCCCACAAACATCCCTCCCAGTTAAGATGGTACCTACCTGTTAGGTGAAGGTGAGCAATGTAATGACTGACACATGCTTCTGGATGGGGTGACTAATCCATCCTGCTGAGCTTTGGGACAGGGGGCCTGGTGGGAGTTGTAGTGCAGTATTCCCACCCACAAACACCCTTCCCTGTCACGATGCCTATCTACTTTTTAGGTGAATGTGAGCAATGCAATGGCTGACACATGCTTGTGGGTGGGGGGAGTATTCGATCCTGCTGAGCTTTGGGACAGGGGACCTGGTGGGAGTTGCAGTGCAGTCTTCCCACCCACAAACACCCCTCGCTGTTAAGATGGCTACCTATCTTTTAGATGAAGGTGAGCAATGCAATTGCTGACACATGTTTGTGGGTGGGGTATGTGCTCTATCTTGCTGAGCATTGGGACAGGGGGCCTGGTGGGAATGAAGTGCAGCCTTACCACCCACAAACAACCCTCCCTGTTAAAAAGGCTACCTACCTGTTAGGTGAAGGTGAGCAAAGCAAGGCTGCCACATGATTCTGGGTGTGTGGGGTGTGCCATCCTGTTGAGCTTTAGGAAAGGGTGCCTAGTGGGAGTTGCAGTGAAGTCTTCCCACCCACAAACATCCCTCGCTGTTAAGATGGCTACCTATCTTTTAGGTGAAGGTGAGCAATGCAATTGCTGACACATGTTTGTGGGTGGGGTGTGTGCTCTATCTTGCTGAGCATTGGGACAGGGGGCCTGGTGGGAGTGGAGTACAGCCTTACCACCCACAAACACCCCTCACTGTTAAAAAGGTTACCTACCTGTTAGGTTAAGGTGCGCAATGCAATTGCTGCCACATGGTTCTGGGTTTGGGGGGTGTACCATCCTGCCAGGTTTTGTGACGAAGGCATGATGGGAGTTGCAGTGCAGTCTTCTCACCTACAAACACCCCTCCCTGTTAAGATGGCTACCTATCTATTAGGTGAAGGTGAGCAATGCAATGGCTGTCACATGCTTCTGGGTGGGAGAGTGCTTCATGCTGCTGAGCTTTGGGACAATGGGGCCGGGTGGGAGTTGTAGTGCAGCGTTCCCACCCACAAACACCCTTCCCTGTTAATATGGCTATCTACCTTTAAAGTGAAGGTGAACAATGGAATGGATGACACATGCTTGTGATTGGGGTGCATGATCCATCCTGCTGAGCTTTGGGACATTGGCCTGGTGGGATTTGTAGTGCAGTCTTCCCACCCACAAACACCCTTCCCTGTTAAGATGGCTACCTACCTTTTAGGTGAATGTGAGCAATGCAATGGCTGACACATGCTTGTGGGTGGGGGGAGTATTCCATCCTGCTGAGCTTTGGGACAGGGGGCCTGGTGGGAGTTGCAGTGCAGTCTTCCCACCCACAAACACCCCTCGCTGTTAAGATGGCTACCTATCCTTTAGGTGAAGGTGAGCAATGCAATTGCTGACACATGCTTATGGGTGGGGTGTGTGGTCTATCCTGCTGAGCTTTGGGACAGGATGCTTGGTGAGAGTTGTAGTGCAGCCTTCCCACCCACAAACACCTCTCCGTGTTAAAATGGCCATCTACCTCTTAGGTGAAGGTGAGCAATGCAATGGCTGCCACATGATTCTGGATGTGTGGGGTGTACCATCCTGTTTAGCTTTAGGAAAGGGGGCCTAGTGGGAGTTGTAGTGCAGTCTTCCCACCCACAAACATCCCTCCCAGTTAAGATGGTACCTATCAGTTAGATGAAGGTGAATAATGTCATGGCTGACACATGCTTCTGGATGGGGGGACTGATCCATCCTGCTGAGCTTTGGGACAGGGGACCTGGTGGGAGTTGTAGTGCAGTTGTCCCACCCACAAAGACCCCTCCCTGTTAAGATGGCTACCTACCTGTTAGGTTAAGGTGCGCAATGCAATGGCTGCCACATGGTTCTGGGTGTGGGGTGTGTACCATCCTGCCAGGTTTTGTGACAGGGAGCATGATGGGAGTTGCAGTGCAGTCTTCCCACCTACAAACACCCCTCTCTTTTAAGATGGCTACCTATCTGTTAGGTGAAGGTGAGCAATGAAATGGCTGTCACATGCTTCTGGGTGCGGGAGTGCTTCATGCTGCTGAGCTTTGGGACAATGGGGCCTGGTGGGAGTTGTAGTGCAGCCTTCCCACCCACAGACACCCCTCCCTGTTAAGATGGCTACCTACCTTTAAGTTGACATTGAGCAATGGAATGGATGACACATGCTTGTGGTTGGGGTGCATGATCCATCCTGCTGAGCTTTAGGACAGGGGGCCTGGTGGGAGGTGTAGTGCAGTCTTCCCAACCACAAACACCCTTCCCTGTTTCGATGGCTACCTACCTTTTGGTGAATGTGAGCAATGCAATGGCTAACACATGCTTCTGGGTGGTGGGAGTATTCCATCCTGCTGAGCTTTGGGACAGGGGGCCTGGTGGGAGTTGCAGTGCAGTCTTCCCACCCACAAACACCCCTCGCTGTTAAGATGGCTACCTATCTTTTAGTTGAAGGTGAGCAATGCAATGGCTGACACTTGCTTATGGGTGGGGTGTGTGCTCTATGCTGCTGAGCTTTGGGACAGGATGCTTTGTGGGAGTTGTAGTGCAGCCTTCCCACCCACAAGCACCTCTCCCTGTTAAAATGGCTACCTACCTGTTAGGTGAAGGTGAGCAATGCAATGGCTGCCACATGGTTCTGGGTGTGTGGGGTGTACCATCCTGTTGAGCGTTAGGAAAGGGGGCCAGGTGGGAGTTGTAGTGCAGTCATTCTACCCACAAACATCCCTCCCAGTTAAGATGGTAACTGAACAATGTAATGGCTGACACATGCTTCTGGATGGGGGGACTGATCTACCCTGCTGAGATTGGGGACAGGGGGCCTGGTGGGAGTTGTAGTGCAGTCGTCCCACCCACAAAGACCCCTCCATGTTAAGATGGTTATCTACCTGTTAGGTGAAGGTGCGCAATGCAATGGCTGCCACGTGGTTCTGGGAGTGGGGGGGGGGTGTACCATCCTGCCAGGTTTTGGAACAGGGGGCATGATGGTAGTTGCATTGCAGTCTTCCCACCTACAAACACCCCTCCCTGTTAAGATGGCTACCTACCTGTTAGGTGAAGGTGAGCAATGCAATGGCTGTTACATGCTTCTGGGTGGGGATGTGCTTCATGCTGCTGAGCTTTGGGACAATGGGGCCTGGTGGGAGTTGTAGTGCAGTCTTCCCACCCACAAACACCCCTCCCTGTTAAGATGGCTACCTACCTTTTAGGTGAAGGTGAGCAATGCAATGGATGACATATTCTTGTGGTTGGGGTGCATGATCCATCCTGCTGAGCTTTGGGACAGGGGGCCTGGAGGGAGTTGTAGTGCAGTCTTCCTACCCACAAACACCCTTCCCTGTTATTATTATGTTTGAGCTTGTAAAGCGCACTGCTACCCGGAGGTTTCCTGGTGCTGTGTAGCGCTGGGGAACCCGTCCTGGCTTTCCCTGTGGGATGGTCCCTGCTGGGAGTCCCCAAGGTGGAGACAGGCATCCCCGGCGTTGGAGGGGCCGTTGTGGAGATTAGGTAAGCTAATGCCCAGAGTTGCCGAGTGGGACCGCTGATTAGAGTAGGCACCGAAGCGAGAATTATCGAGTCCGCTGACCCAAGTCCACGACCCTGCCGCATCGGGAATTGAACCCTGGTCCCGGTCGATTTCTGCTCCCGGGTCTGCCGCCTCTAACCAGTGAGCCACACCACTCCACACCAGTGAGCCACACCACTGTTAAGATGGCTACCTACATTTTAGGTGAATGTGAGCATTGCAATGGCTGACACGTGCTTCTGGGTGGTGGTAGTATTCCATCCTGCTGAGCTTTGGGACAGGGGGCCTGGTGGGAGTTGCAATGCAGTCTTCCCACCCACAAACACCCCTCCCTGTTAAGATGGCTACCTATCTTTTATGTATAGGTGAGAAATGCAATGGCTGACACATGCTTGTGGGTGGGGGAGTGCTCTATCCTGCTGAGCTTTAGAACAATGGGGCCTGGTGGGAGTTGTAGTGCAGTCTTCCCACCCACAAACACCCCTACCTGTTAAGATGGCTACCTACCTGTTAGGTGAAGGTGAGCAATGCAATGGCTGAAATGCTTATGGGTGGGGCGGAGTGCTCCATCCTGCTGAGCTTTGGGACAATGGGGCCTGGTGGGAGTTGTAGTGCAGTCTTCCCACCCACAAATTCCCCTCCCTGTTAAGATGGCTACCTACCTGTAAGTTTGATGGGGCACAGGATGGCTGACACATGGTTGTGGGGTGGGTTGTTACATCCTGCTCAGCTTTGGAACTGGGGTCCCTGGTGGGAGTTGGAGTGCTGGCTGCCTGTACACATGTCCCCATGGTAATATTACTAGCTACCTTTGGAGTGAATCAGAGGGAGTGAATGTTAGATCTGTGAGACATGTGTTGGGGAGAGTGTGGTGCACATGCTTGCATTTGGGCCTGGGAAGTGTTGCTTTGTAGTTGTGCAAGACAGTACATAGCAGTTTAAGGGGAGACATTTGCAGGTACTTACAAGCCTCCACTTCCCCGGCTGTTCCTGTGAGACTCTCTGGATGCAGTGTGGCAAGCACCTTCTCCTCACATTCAGTGAATGTTAGTAGTGGGATGGGAGGGCCACAGCAGTCATCTGAGCCAGCTTAAGGTTCTTATTGTTCCTCTCTTTCGCCTTGCTCTTTAGGTCATTCCACCACTTCCTGATCTCCTTCTGGGAGTGTAGTGTAGTTCCTAGTTTCCCACTAGGCCCTGCGCATTGGAATAACATAAACAGTAGTATCGACGTGGAACTGCTTATATTCCAGGCCTCCACTGACTATGCTAAACTTAATTGGGTTGTGTTACCAACTAGCTCAGAGGTCACTGGAAACTTTCTTCTCTGCATAGGAAGTGATCAGCTTCCTTGGCACAGACAAGAAGGGATTCAGTTTTCCAACAACCGTGCAACATGACAACTTTGCTCCTCAGATCAAGAGTCGATCTCTAGGGTCGTGTGAAACAATAGACATAGATTTCACTCAGTCAGTCTGGTGCAGTTTACTTTCACAGATGTAGAGAATAGAGAGACGGGCGTTTATCACTAAAGGGTTAACATTTATTGAACAGTCTTTCTTCTCGTACAAGAGAAATGTATTGCCACAATTGCAATAACTGTTATTATAAAAAGTACGTACAGTAAGATAAGTATTGCGAAATAGAACTGTAAAAGCATTGATATGGTTTCTTAGCCATACAATGGTTTAAAAGTAATAAAACATATATACAGTCATATATACATTAGGCTAACATACTCAACTGGTGCTTCTAACTAAGCCTACCCCAGTGTGCCTGACCTAAGCCTAACACGTGAGAAGGGGAGTAAGTAAGTAGCTTAAGTTAAGTTGGTTTTGCCAAGGTTTGTTTCAAGAATTCTCGTCTAAGGGTTTAGTCAACACCATACCTCTGAATAGAATGATGGAGGATTGGTATCTCCTTCAGGGGTCTCTCTCGATATCCCAGTCACCCGCGAGGGTAAACCGGAAGCGCCGGGACTGGATTTCTCTGCACGAGAAATGCAGCGGCTTCTCTCAGCGCGTCGAGGAAGGAGGGGTGACAGCGTCCGCGGGCAGCTGGGCTGGATGTCTTCGCAGAGGACGGCTGCTCGGCTCCTCAAGCGTACTGCACCATAGGTCGCGCTGTAGCGGCGATAATGGTAATCAGCAGCTTCACCACCACAGGATAGCAGGCTGCAGCGACAGAGTGCTAGTTTTTACCAACACAGGGTCATGCAGGCAGCTGGCATCAGCAACAGGCAACGAACTCGCAGTTCGTATCTCTCTCATTGCTTAAGGCAACGTTGGTAATATTTATACCTGACAGGTGCCGGGTTTGACGCAAGTTTGCTGGACATAAGACGTCAATTAAAGATGTCACTAGGAAGTGACAGTTATCAGTTGCTCATTAGAGTTCCATTACTAATCAAAACATAGCAAGCGGGGATTTCCAGGTTTGCTAAGTTTTTATCTTGTTGAAGAACTCGGAGTGTTATCTAGGAATATCAGATAGTGACTGCTGCTCTGTCATTGCACTAATTGGTCGCAAAGGAAGTAGCAGAGAGTCATGCTGGAATGTGGCTCTGTTCGTGTGAGGCCAGAGATGACTTTTCAGAAAATCGCACTTGAACGGTTATGCCAATATAGGGAATAAATGGATTTATAGCCGAATAGGGGCATAAGGTCACAGTATCGATCAGGAACCTAGATAAGCACGCAACACCCACTCCACGTTTTCATGTCCATCAAAATTACTAAAACTAAGCAATTAGATGCATGTGTAACATTGCCCACCCCAAAATACATAAATGCATTCGAAATAGGCGTACTTGTAATACATGGATTTTAGGTACTGTACGTTTTTTTATTTTAAAGCATAGTAATCATTCAAAAAATTATTGCATATGAAATCAATGAACGATTATGCAAAAGGAATTACACATGAAGTATCTCTGACAGAAGAAATGCGAGATAAATCATCACATAAAAATGCATTGTAATAACATGTGTGCTAGAAGCTGGTGTTATGTTGTTATGTCTCTAGATGTGTTTAGAAATAGAAGTGTGAAGCTTCTGTTCTCTAAGAATAGTTTTTACGTTAAGCAAAGAATTGTTCGTGCCAAAAAAGGGTCAATATTTAAAAAATTGTCCAATTCAAAGAAAATAGATTTCCAAAGCTCTTGGCAGTTTTTGTTGATCAAAACTGAAGGCCGAATTCAGAGTTCATGGGAACGCTGTGTGTCGGAAAGCTTCTCAAAAAGTTATTGTTTCTCTGTGGGTGAGAACATCGTATCAGACAGGCTCGCAAAGAATTGGTCTACAAAATCAGGTGATAGTTCAACCAAATTAGATAGCGCTGTAACTTGGCAGGTGTGAGAATGATTGCTGTCATCGAAGGCAGGACCAGCAATGCTCACAGAACGTTGTACCTGGATGATGTTGCTTTTGTCACTCGCTCCACTGTTACCACTTGGCTGTAGTACAGGAGTCTCCACGAATGCCGTCATCAGGATTGGTAGCCGCTGGGGACAACACAATGCGTGAGCCGTTATTGGACTGAGCAAAGTATCGACGTCCATTGGTACTGCTGATGGAAGTGAAAGACAGATGTCCAACACGCATTCATCGCCGCAAAGCATACACCGTAGCACAGGTAAAATGCAATTTTGCCATATCGGTCTGAATGAAAGGAACCAGGTCATGTTTAGATCTCTCAGCCTGGCCAATCCGAGGACGTTAGTTATCCTGTCCCTGTAGCGCATTGCTAGGATTGTCTCTTCCATTCCCATGGGAGCTATGTCTGAGCCGAGGCTTGCCATAACGTAGCAGGATGGTCAAAAATAGAATCCCTGCAATGAGTCCCAAAAATAGTGGTATGCCGCCAAAGATGGAGTGCACAAAATTAGGAAAGATTCCCAAAATTGCCTCGAAGGGTGTTAGCAGTCCCGTAAAGACTGTCTTAAATATGCCTGGGATGCTTGTAGCACTAGACATGTTAAGGAGTTGGCTGAACATTTCTACGAAATGCACGGGGCAATTTGTTGATAAAAGGTCATGGACTTCAGTAGCCGTCCTTGCGACTAGAAGATCATACGTCTCTTTAGATGACGTTATAGGCACTGTTGTCTGTAAAAGCACAGATTTCATTTTGCTTAATGTATCAATTCGTATAGAATAGAGATTCAGACAAGGCCAGATGGGAGTCACTATGTCTGGAGGCCCGCTCGGGAACAATGCTTGCATACAGCATTTGACCATGGACGTTACTTGTACTAGATAACTTTTCCCTGGCGCGAGGCCACAACACCTGTGATCCGTTCTAAGAATGTAACTCCAGTTTGCGAGTTGCATAAAGAAGGGCTCTATCTGAGTTGCAGGTGTGACTAGCTGGTGGCATGAAAGGTTGTTTGAATTTCCATCACATGCTCCGTGTAAATTAATACCCTGACACAAAAGTATACCGCTTAGTGAGTGTTTACAGTTGTTACCACTAAGAAATACATTTTTGTCGCTGTCACTATAGCAAGAATGAGTGTATGGTAATTTCCATACGGATTTAACATATCCTTTACCCAATTGTTCATATTGGCCAGCAGGTATGTACTCAAGGCATTTATGAAATCGGAAAGTTGTTATCGGAATTGTGATAATTCCGTGTATTATCCATTCAATGACAGGACTCTCTGACATTGTCAATGGTAATCTCTCGAGTTTTTCGATGCTCAGGATTGTATAGTCTGCTCCTTTCTGTGCCAAACTGATCTGTTTATCAGTAAGGTTAAAACTGGAAAATAATGACGTTGTGTTGATTAAACGCCAAGGCACATAGCCTGAACGAAGATTTTGCAGCGTCCAGCCTAATTCTATAATAGAGCGTAATTGAGACTGGCCATGTTGTAACATTAGCAAATCTCTGTCTATCACATCAAAGGCAGAGGATACAATATTGTCCAAAGAATATATTCTGGAAGACAGAGTCATTAACCCATTGTCTACTACAGAAAGTGATTTCTCCAAATTAATACGATCAGTTTCTCGTATTTTTTCAGCAGTTGCAATTTGCTTTACTTTCCAAGCCTCGTTGTAAGCAGCATAGATACTGGTCGCTATGAAACGCTTTTGACGCTGTTTGCGTGGTCCAAGAAAGGAAGTCGCGCAAATCAACACCATCTTTTAGCAAAGACAAGTGTTGCTTAATTTCAGCCAGTGTGGATGTAGTTAGCCATTCTAGGCAGAGTTTCCCTACACTGTATGTTGTTATAATCCCTGGATGTTGTCTCTGGGAGTATCTAGGGTCTAATCTGGTCATTTTTAAACGCTGTGCTTTATTCAGGAACCTATCTTGACAGCTATTTGTGTCTGTAGGCCAGATTAACCACTTTTTCCAATCAGGATTTGTTCTGTTGAAATTTAAAATGCGTGACACGTCTAACTCAATATCAGCTGTTGCATTTTCAGGTATTGGCTTTGGTATAGACGGTGTTTTCATTTCTTTGATCTTAGCTAGGCCAAGACAAGATGTTTGGTGTATTGTGTCATTTAAAAATAACATTTGTTCAGGTATCATGCAGGTTCTAAACAGTGCTTCTAAGCCTTGCACCTGCCAATCTTTTGTACCCCAAATCGTTTTCGTTTCAATATTATTTTTCCAATAATCAAAACCAAATGTCATCATTTTGTCATAAAATGCTTCTGAATATATCAATTTAGAATTTGTCAGCATTGTTTTCATTCCTGTTTTATCTAACAGTTTGTAATAAAACGTTTCTGCATCACTTGTGTTAAAACCTGAAAAGTATTTGAATTTCTCAAAAAATGCTTTAGAACTGCTTTTAGGTGGTGTAGAACAATGTTCCCATTGATTATACATAAAAACATTTCTAGGCTGTGCAGATTTATGCAAGTAATGATCCCCATAGTGGGTGTAACAGAATAACTGCTCATAACTAGATGAACCTTGTAAATAATCATGATCTGTGAATCTAGCTGACATTACTAAATCAGACATCATATCATTAATACTGTTAAAGTCCCAATCATCAGAGAATGTACTTGGTGTCACAAAGTCACTTAAGGAAACCTTTAGTTGATGAGGATACTTCAGGATTTCGACCGGACCATAGATCTCATAGTCTGTTTTCTCCCATACTACCCCACCAGGTATTGGAATTGCTGTGACATTTACTGTTGACAGTTCTCTTTTCTTCACGTGGGAAGATCTGTGTGGTTTCAGGACTAGGTTGATGTTCTGACTTGCTGTGTCCATTGTAATATATTTTCCTTCAATGAATTTTCCCAAACACAGTACCATGATGAGCCAAAGCAGGAGGAAAAATACACCTAGACCGAACCAGAACTCTAGCCAAGGGGAAATTAAGTAGATTTCCTTCAGTTGATGAAAGAGTTCGGTTGCTTTTTCTTTAAAAGACTTTTTTGTTTCTGGCATCACTTCGGGGTCATTTAAATCTTCAGAGAAGTTGTCGAAGTTGATGAAATAACCAGAGGCAGTTCTGTCAATTGATGGGATTGTTCTTTCAATCTGTCTCTCGGTAGCATTTTCTGATGCCACATCATTGTAGACTGGTGTTGTTTCTTGACGAACTGTTTCAATCTGTGTTTCAAGAGGCACGAGTTCCATGGCATTATTGCATAGTCCTTCATTGTGCACTGCAGGCTGATCGAATGTGATTAGTCTTTCAGTTTGAACCTCTTGGATTGTTGCAAGTTTGGGTATTCTGTTGTTTCTTGGGAGTCCACTGGGCCTACTGTTGATTATAGGCCACATGCTTGTGGTTTTACCAGATCAATAGACACAACTCTGTTCTCCTTTTTACCAGCAAGGGGCGGTAGCACAACTGATCTTGTTCCGGTGACTGCTAAGACAGGTACTGCTTTTGTAAGAAGGCCCAAATTCCTTCTTAACCGCGATCTTTTCTCTGACTAGATCCCCAATCTTTGGAATCCAGACAGGCCTTGCTGGGGCTGTTGCGGGTGGTGCCTCGTCAGTGGTACCTGGCTGTTGCTTTAACTTTATGTTGCTTAATGATTTTCTTGTTTCATTCAGTTCCTGTAAAACAGCCAAACGGTCTTTTACATCAAAGTGCGTTGTTTCTTCTTGTACCACTGACATCTGACTATCGAGGTCCTGAACGCTCATTCTAATTCCGAACAATAGTTCGTATGGGCTGAAACCTTTTAGAGAATTTCTTGGCATGTTGTTAAGACTAGTCTGGACACTTATTAAATGTTTGACCCACCCAGCGCCTGAACCTAATACCTTCGCTGTTATAGATTGCTTTATGTCCCGGTTTTTTCTTTCTACCACACTATTCCCTTCCGGGGTATGACGGACAAGAATACCGCAACCCAATTCCCATGCTGGCCATGGCCTCCTTATAGGCTCGAGAGCTGAAAGCAGGACCCTGGTCAGAATGGAACGTGGTAATTGCGTATGTGCCGATAAAGACTCGCAAATCTCTTATAACCGTTCTAGCGTCAGCCGAGCGCTGGGGCCACATTTTTTAAGTGCTTTTCGTCTTAACTATTAATAGGACGCAGGATGGGGTGTAGGCAGCGTTACGCTCTTTCTGACTGGTAGCCGGTAGCAAGGTTCGCTACTGCGATCCATATTACAGTTTTCACAGTTATTTGCATATATTTGGTGTTCTACACTCATTCCCGGCCACCAGAATACTGATTGTAATTCAGTCAGTGATTCCTTGATCTCTCTGTGCCTAAGACCCAGACCCATATGTGCGTCTACTATTAAAAATATTCTCCTGTTCGTGTTTGGAATTACTCTGTCCCCCACTCCAGGGATTCGAGCAAAAGGAACGGAGTTTGCATCGATTATGTATGCATAATTGAGTGGATAGTTTACGGGTAGTGCTGCACAGTCGCCTTTTACGGTCGTTTTTACTGCCAGCATGGTTTCCCCGTCTATGTACTTATCTGTACGCTTTTTTGTGGCTATGGAAGCCGGGTTAGTTGCTTCCGCTTTGGCTGTATTAGCCAATGAATTCCCTGCAACGTGAACGCCATCACGTTGAAGACTCTGTGCGTGAATCACGTGAGTCTTTTGTAGTTCTTTGTGTAAAAGAGCTACCTCGTTCCAGAGCAATTTATGCTTTATTGTGGCACCTGTGTCTTCTTTGTAGTCGTTTTCGACCAACTCTGCAGCTTATTGTTGTAAGAATTGACGCAAAAATGAGAATCGCACACTATAAGTGTGGGGAATTCGCGTTCTGCATTTTCGAGCGCCATCTTTAAAGATCTGATTTCAGTTCTCTGAACCGAACAGTTTCTTACAGATTCAGTTTTTGTTACTTTCGGTCTGAATTTACCGCACAGCCAATGACTTTTAATGATCGCACATGCTGCATCGTAGGATTTTCTCTCTACGTTGAAATGCTGTACAAAGCTATCTGTATAGATTATACAGGCGTATTGTGGGAGAGGCAGGATTTCGATTGGCAGAGGATATTCTTCTTCATATTCTAAATCATTCAGTTCTTCAAATTGCGGAGCAAAATAGTATTTCACGTCTTCCGCTCCTAGAGAATCTATATACTGTATCCATTTCGGATCCAGTGACACTGTAGGCAGGTTTACTGGGCTGAATAGCGCTTCGAAGGCGGATTCCGCTGTAAGGATATTAATCCGTTTGCCGTGTGCTAGTTCTCTTTCATTTGTTAATGCGATTTGCACTGCGTTCACAGTTCTTTCTGTGCGACTGAATGTTTTTTCTGCTTGTGTGTACAAGTGAGATTTAATTGAAATTGGTACCTTTTCTCCCTCATTAGAGGTCAGGTACGTGAATCCGCATCTTCCTCGGATGACTCGGATTACAAGATCGATCGTGTTGTCACGTGTATCTAATTTTGTTTTTGCTAACATGTCTGTTTGCAGTGATCTCAAAATTTCTGTGTGTTTTTGAGTCCAATTGATTTGTTTTAAATCAGGTTTTATTAGTTCGTAGAGAGGTTTAACCCTCTCTGCGTAATTTAGGATGTAAGTTCTTCCGAAATTCAGAAAACCTAGTATTGATTGTAAATTCTTCAGCGTTTTTGGAGCTTGGAGTACAGCGCACTTCTCTAAGAAGTTGTCCGCTAGGCTTTTCCCTTCACTTGATAATTCGTACCCTAAAAATAGTACTGTCAGATGGGCAATTCGGGACTTTTTAAAGTTGAATTTGTAACCCTCTGCTGCGAACCCAAGTATAATGGTGTTCACTCTTTTCAAGTGAGTATCCAAGTCGTCGTCTGTGAGATAAATATCATCTACGTAAGATAATGCTTCATCATCATACATTTGTAGTAACTCTGTTACCCTAGCTGAGAATAGTCCTGGGCTATTCTTGAACCCCTGTGGGAGTCGACAGAATTTTTTCTGTGACCCAAATGCGGAGAAAGCGGTCAAATATCTGCTTTCTGGTGCAATGTTTTGACAAAAGAAACCATTAGAAATGTCTAATGTCGTTTTATATTTTTTCCTAACTATGTTATTCATTAGGGCTGCACTATGCGAGTTTTGTACTACAAAAGTTTTGCAACATGTATTAAGATGTCTGTAGTCCAAAACTAGACGATATGAATTGTCTGGCTTGGAGACAGGAAACAAAGCATTGTTCATTTGAGAGGTGCATGTTTCAATCACCCCCTGGTACTCAAGTTGATCTAAGATCTCCCTGACCTGTTTTTTAGCTTCTTGCTTTATGGGATACTGCCGTTGGGCAGTTGGTTCACTTTTTAGTTGGATTTTGTGAGGCAGTGAATCCTCATCCCATCCTACATGATTTTTATACAATGCAGGTGCCTGGGCTACTGCCCATTTCCTTGCATATGTGTATTTTTTGTGAATCGGAATGTGATTCGAGAAGGCAGGCATAATCACTTCTTCGCCACGAGGGCACTCCCTGACAAACTCCGGGGGCCAATCTTTTTCAGCTAACAGAATATCATAGCCTTTTGAGAGCTTATCCCAAAATAGACCCTTAATTTTCCTAGTCTTTTCACCCTCTATACGCAATGATATTTCGTATATTTTATGGGGCTCGCTAAGCCTGGCGTCGGCAGTTTCAACCTGAATGTATTCATTCGTGTCCACTGTCTCCAGATGACTCATCAAGATCTTTCGCGCTATACTGATTTCTGCTGCACTGTCCAACATTGTCAATGCCCACTCCCCGTTTTTCAACTGTGTCCTCAGTATTCTCGGCATGGTTGATTACTCTAATACTGGCTACCTTCTTTTTCTGAAATTGAGATTTCTTATTTTGAGCAGGTTCCTTGTCTTTGGACTTGGTGTGCTCTCCTGGGTCTGACCGTCCTCTTCTTTCCGAATTCTGTGGAAAAGATCGAGAGGGACGTGTATCAATACTTTGATATCTATCAGGTTTTTTTATATTATCCCTATTTCTAAGGTTATATCTTTTCTCAGAGGGCTCCCTCTGGGGAGACTGGCGTTCTCGAGTCGGAGTTCTTTCCCTCCATCGAGGAGACCTTCCTCTGGACTGGAAAACTTTTTCCTTGGGAGTGGATTGTTTATTTCCATCCCAGCTCTTTTTAGGAGTGTTTGAATTATTTTTAAATAATTTTACTAACTCTCTATATGCTTTTGTTAATTCTCCTATGTTAACTAAAAGTTCTTCTTTAGACATTTTTGCAATGTCAGGATGTGGTGTGTAGCTGGCTAGAACCGGCCACGTGGCTCCTGGTCTACCTAGTGGACCGAGCCTGGTTATGTGATCATTGTGTTTTAGGGCGCCATTAAACCAGAGCAGGTGCTCTTGAAATTTAAGTGGGATTTCAATCTCCTCGAAAGGAGTGTACTCTCCCGGAGGTTCCTCTATTTTGTAATAGTGAAACTCTTTTGTTATAGCGTTTACCGCTGGAAAGTTTATCCATGAATAGAATACCTCTGTCTGCCGATATTCGTGAGCCTCTATCACGAAAATTACTGTACCACCTTGAGGTGTCAGTCCGTTCTCTATAAGTTTTAAAGTTATAGATCTTCTTAACTGGACCGGGATGATAATAGCACCCGGGTCTGTGTATTCGGGACCTTGCTGAGTCGCATCTGCTGCGGCCCCAGCGGTGCCGTTGTTTTCTACTGACATTGTATAAATGCAGTTTTTGCAGAGTAGGTCTCCAAGGAGACAAAGATTAGGTGCACAATATTTTGGAACACTGTATCCTTCAACGTTGAATAAACCAGAGCTTTACATAGGAATCTCTTCCTACTAAGGTCGGGCGGATTTTAACCTTTCACCCACTCCAGACGTCTATTGGAGTATTTACGGGAGAAAGGGGTGTGAAATATGCACGACTGAGTTACTCTATAAGTCTTGCGTTAGTTTATCGCCTTACCAAACGGTTGGGCGCCATGTAGTGTAGTTCCTAGTTTCCCACTAGGCCCTGCGCATTGGAATAACATAAACAGTAGTATCGACGTGGAACTGCTTATATTCCAGGCCTCCACTGACTATGCTAAACTTAATTGGGTTGTGTTACCAACTAGCTCAGAGGTCACTGGAAACTTTCTTCTCTGCATAGGAAGTGATCAGCTTCCTTGGCACAGACAAGAAGGGATTCAGTTTTCCAACAACCGTGCAACATGACAACTTTGCTCCTCAGATCAAGAGTCGATCTCTAGGGTCGTGTGAAACAATAGACATAGATTTCACTCAGTCAGTCTGGTGCAGTTTACTTTCACAGATGTAGAGAATAGAGAGACGGGCGTTTATCAATAAAGGGTTAACATTTATTGAACAGTCTTTCTTCTCGTACAAGAGAAATGTATTGCCACAATTGCAATAACTGTTATTATAAAAAGTACGTACAGTAAGATAAGTATTGCGAAATAGAACTGTAAAAGCATTGATATGGTTTCTTAGCCATACAATGGTTTAAAAGTAATAAAACATATATACAGTCATATATAGATTAGGCTAACATACTCAACTGGTGCTTCTAACTAAGCCTACCCCAGTGTGCCTGACCTAAGCCTAACACGTGAGAAGGGGAGTAAGTAAGTAGCTTAAGTTAAGTTGGTTTTGCCAAGGTTTGTTTCAAGAATTCTCGTCTAAGGGTTTAGTCAACACCATACCTCTGAATAGAATGATGGAGGATTGGTATCTCTTTCAGGGGTCTCTCTCGATATCCCAGTCACCCGCGAGGGTAAACCGGAAGCGCCGGGACTGGATTTCTCTGCACGAGAAATGCAGCGGCTTCTCTCAGCGCGTCGAGGAAGGAGGGGTGACAGCGTCCGCGGGCAGCTGGGCTGGATGTCTTCGCAGAGGACGGCTGCTCGGCTCCTCAAGCGTACTGCACCATAGGTCGCGCTGTAGCGGCGATAATGGTAATCAGCAGCTTCACCACCACAGGATAGCAGGCTGCAGCGACAGAGTGCTAGTTTTTACCAACACAGGGTCATGCAGGCAGCTGTCATCAGCAACAGGCAACGAACTCGCAGTTCGTATCTCTCTCATTGCTTAAGGCAACATTGGTAATATTTATACCTGACAGGTGCCGGGTTTGACGCAAGTTTGCTGGACATAAGACGTCAATTAAAGATGTCACTAGGAAGTGACAGTTATCAGTTGCTCATTAGAGTTCCATTACTAATCAAAACATAGCAAGCGGGGATTTCCAGGTTTGCTAAGTTTTTATCTTGTTGAAGAACTCGGAGTGTTATCTAGGAATATCAGATAGTGACTGCTGCTCTGTCATTGCACTAATTGGTCGCAAAGGAAGTAGCAGAGAGTCATGCTGGAATGTGGCTCTGTTCGTGTGAGGCCAGAGATGACTTTTCAGAAAATCGCACTTGAAAGGTTATGCCAATATAGGGAATAAATGGATTTATAGCCGAATAGGGGCATGAGGTCACAGTATCGATCAGGAACCTAGATAAGCACGCAACAGGAGCATGGGATGGTCCCTACTGCATCAACCTTGTTGATTATCCTTTCCCACTTTTGAGTTTTGGTAGCTTGTGGTGTCTGTTGGACCAGGCTTCCAAACAAATGTGGTTGTACTCTGATTACCCCATCTATCATCACTGACAACACATTGTCAGTGAATTTGGGCATTTTCTTCTGTGACATGCTGTATGATGTGCAAATGGGTTGGAGGTGCAGGTGATATCTGTGGTGTGTGTGTGTTGTGATGGTGTGATGTGTGCAGATTTGCCTCTTCTTTTGTGCTGTGGGGTTGATTCCTTCAGTAGTGGAGTTGTTAAAAGGATTCTGGTCAGGGAAGGGGCTGGTTTTGCACTCAGCTATGTGGGTGGGTCAAAATGGTGTATTCCTGTCAGGTGTGTTGTGTGGGTTGACCTGGGATTTGTATTCTTTAGTTGCCATGGGGTTGTGTCATTGGTATGTGTTATGTCTTTTTTGAGGCTAAGCCAGGTTAATGGCCACACTTGGTTGCCTTGTTGTGTGTTTTTTTGTTGACCGCCATTACTATTCCGGAGCGACCGCAGTGGTCGGAATACAACAGCCCTTCCGTCGGCTTGCCCATTCATAAATAGTTGCAATTGCGGCAGTCAGAAACAGTGGATAGCTCCACTGTCACCGCAATGGTATCTCAATTTCATGTGCGGTCAATCCTCTGGCCGTGCGGCAGTTTTGGGTCTTTCCACAGCAATTCCAATCACTGCGGACGGATATTCACACTCCCTGCGGTCTTTCATGGAATCCGTCCACCGTGGTCAAATTTTTCTGGCGGTTCATCCTAATCTGACCTCCGGTATTTCCGCGGTACATGCGGACGGTTAATTTTCTCTACCACTGCGCCATCCTAATCAACCCCTATCTTCTCACCTAGACTTTGTGTCAGGATCACAGTTTCTGATGGAGCCCCAGCAAGTATCCCAGGTAGTGGCAGGAAAGGTACAATGAAATTTGCGGGGTAGCATTTCATCTATAGGTGGCTCCTTCATGCTTACCAGCATGTCATTCCAGTTTCTTGCAATCAGGGGGTTACGCAGGCCCTGGACCTGTTCTGTGTGCTGAGCCTTGCTTTTAGCCCTAACCCATTTTATGACCACTTGACATCACCTCT
This sequence comes from Lissotriton vulgaris, assembly GCF_964263255.1. Lineage (NCBI taxonomy): Eukaryota > Metazoa > Chordata > Amphibia > Caudata > Salamandridae > Lissotriton > Lissotriton vulgaris. The sequence goes on along the minus strand of NC_141695.1, from coordinate 1,542,127,534 downwards.
CGTACATGGGAGAAACAATACCTTGCGTTCCATTTCATGGAGACAGCTCATTTAGATATGAGCATAGCAAGATTGAAGAAGCAGGCCACTACCTTAGTCTCTTTAGGTCATTACTATTTCTCCGAGGCACAGGTTTCTCAATTATTAGAGACAGCTATACCGGCAATGGGTACTAGTCCACTTAGTACTTTGGAACTGTAGGTTGTTAAGGAGGGACAGGACCATAGCATATGTGGAAATAATTGGAACTGATAGTGCAACCTGGGTAGGAAGTATTAGCGCTGAGTAAACGTTTGTCAATTGTAGAGAGAAGAAGTAGGTCCTTAGTACAATGCTAAGTTGCTTGAGTGAATTTTGCATTCTTGAAACAATGTTTGGGTGCACTATAGCTCTGACTTGTTCTTTATCATGGAATACTGTTTATTCTCTGTAAGGAAATGGCCCATTAGTTGTGTGGTCTGCAAAAATAATGGGTTCACATTTATCCTCCATTGGGAATCAAACACTCCATTGTAGCGCTTGACTCTCTCAGGGTAGCAGAGCAGAGCAGTCCAAGTCCCACTCAAAGGAGGTGCTGTGGTCTAGTATTCACTACTCACAGGCTACCAATAGTGAGCCTAAATAAATATCTGTCCAGTTGGTGCTTTTTTTTTTGGTTGGGGGAGGAAAAGCACATATATTGCACACACAATACTCAATACTATGCAGTAATTTACAAATGTACATAAGCCTAGTAGAAATACCTTTGATGACATTGTGTAATCATCTCTTACCCCCTGAAAGGGGTAAAGATCAACAAACTACATGTCAAGAATACCATCAGTTTAGGAGTAAATGATATAATAAATAATAAGCATGCGTAATTGCATTTACTGGTGGCAATACCGCAGATGCACTTTGACCAGTAATCCCGGTAAACATTTTTATTTCAATAAAGCATTTAAAAATGATCATCACACGTGTCTATGTGCTTTCTCTAGATATTCTAATGAAAATGCAATCATAAAAACAGCCCCTGCAGGGCATGACATTTTGAACGTACAACAAGTAAGCATAGACTTAGCCTCTAAAGGTAGCACTGCACAACATTTACCTTTCATTAGACACCTTCAGACCACAAAACTGGTGTCTTAAGCTTACCTAGTAGAGGGCAGGGCACTCCCAGCTGTAAAACACATGCTCCAGACTGGGGAGTGCTTGAGAAACACAGGTCAGGCTTTGGGTGGTTCTCTTTTAAAGCCCTTCCAGACTTATTACCCATAGTTCTGACGAAGAGTCTAGGGCTGCCTTGGAGCCGGCTGCAGCACTTATGCAGCTCCCCCACACTTTTTTTGCACTCTGTGGTGGTCGCCCAACCACCTTAGGGTCACAACAACAAAAATGGCTTTTGTCTATTGCAAGCCGGCAGGGTATTATGGGGTGTCACTCCCTCGTGAGCTTGCATAAGCCATTAGAGGCTCCACGGTTTCCCTTGTTGATCCACTCAGTGTGTCCTTTTGCCTTTATTTTAAAATGTCCTTGTCTCACTCAGACACCCCTGCTGTGTGTCCCACCCTTGGGGGTGCAAGAGCACCCCTGGCTCCTCCACTGTCTCACCCACATGGGAGACTCTTCTCCGCTGGTGCTGGCAGCACTCTTTTGCTCCGCCTGCTCCTGAGGGCAAGATGCTGGTTTTGGAGGTAGCCACCTGCTCCCCCGACACAGCAGGCCCACCACAGATGATGAAGGAGCGCAATAACACACTCCCATCCTCCCTCTTTCCATTGGGGCCCAGAGATGAAATCACAGGCTCACTACCTAGCTTGCCCTAAGGAGAGCCCAAGGCTGCTCCCCGTCCCTCATGGGATTGGGGCCCTGAGTTGGGGATACTCAATTCCGGGTCCGCCAGTCCACCAACTGGCCTGGGGGTTTGAATCCCCAAACCCTCAGAATTCTAGTTTAGGGGACCCCACGCACAACCTCTACCCGCATACAAAAACTGTATATTCTCCTTGCTGTCACCCCGGGGCCCTAGCCCACCCCTGAATAAGGAAGATCTCTGGCAGTGAAGCCCCACGTTCTAGGGGCTTTGCTTGAGGGGATCCTAGGTCATCTTGTTGCCCTGCTACCGTTGGGTCGTTTTGCATGCTTTTGGACTCATTTTGCTCCAGGTGGTGAGCCCTGGCCACCTGGAGCACTTTCCTTAGACCTCCAGGCCTGCAAGATAATGAACTTGGCAGGGAGCTGGTTCCGCTGGCTCCCTGCGCCAGTCATTCTCCTTTCAACTCCTCTGAGCGTCTCTCCTCCTTGGTGTAAAGGTTCTTTTCTTTTCCCCAGCTAGTCCTTAGCGATTGGAAGGGTACTATCTTCCCTTGTCCTGAGGAAAGTCCCACTGGTCCTGGAGTAAAATGAAGTCAGAGTCCTTAGTCCAGATGGGAATCAAGGGTTCCCCCTTACAGTTATCCAAGGCTGCCACCTCTGCTCACAGAGTCGAGCAGAAAAACACAACCAGGAGAGAGCTCTCCCCTTGCGCAAGACCTTTTAAGTGGGGGCAGAAAGTTCTAGAATGTAACCAACTCTGGCCTATCCTGAGGTACCACGTCACCTCTCCGCCCATCCCAACCCTCCTGCACAGCCTGCTTGGACATTTTAAAATAGTGTCACTCAAGAGTAACTAGTCACATCAGCTCCACCCCTTGCTGACATCCCTGTCAGAGCCTTTCTCAACAAATCTTCAAAGGTATTCCCCTCCTGGGTTGGCTCCAGAGGTATGGGTTCCTCCATTGTTCATTGGGCTTGGGCTGGCCCATCCCTGGTACAGTGTTACAGCTGATTTTTTGATCCAGATCCTTTATCCCCATCCCTTTCCTCCTCATGAGCAGAGTAAACCACTGTTAATTGCTCCCTTTGTGTAGATTGGCTTCATTCCTGCTGCTGGAGAGAAATGTAATTAATGTGGGACAGCAGGGTGACAAAAGGTCTAGGCTCTGACCCTGAGCAGAACCAGAGAAATATGACAATCCTATTTCACTAATAAGATGTGCAGATGTCTTTCTGAAACTTGCAGAATCGATTTTCCCAAACAGGTTACATCCCAGTTTGATTTGTTACTGGTCTCTGTAGGCCAAAAGGAAGCAAAACGGCACTCTAAGGCAGTCTTCCCATAGGTGTATAATGAAGTGTTACCGCAGACTAGAGAGTAAACCACACTGACTTTCCCTACAAGTGTAAACTAATATTATGAGGTCTACCCCAGCTCAAAATCCAATCCTGCAGAATTCCCTCTGCACCAGGCTACCTGTGCACAGTTACCAGGCTGCGGGCGACAGGAGTCGCCACTCACATTTCTCACCTGTGCTGACATGTCTGTATATGTGTTCACATTTAACCAGACAAGTGCACCTCATACTTGCTGCATTGCATAGGCCTAATCTTAACAGGCAGACTCTGGTCGTGACATGAGCTGTCCATTTACCGTTAGTTTATAGTGGGTGAGTCACCAGTTGTGAGGCTTACCCACAGTAAAAAGGTCAAAAGCCAGATAATCAAAAGCAAAGAATTTGGGAAGATTTGATGGGCAGAACCCAAAGCCTTACACTCTCCATGTTTCAGATTACTACGTGACACATAGGGACTTTAGTAATGTGTATGTATGTTATTGGAGTGCTTTGTACTGCCAGCTAATCTGTCTCCAACTGCTACCGATCACATTTAGAAACGGAACCTAGGAGTGCATCTCAGGTTCTGTGACAGTAACGAACCATTAGTTCTTCAAGACATGCACTGTAAGGAACTGTCCCTCCAGTATAGTGACTTCTTTCCTCAGTGAGTTAAAGGAAAGGAGCTGGCCATCTTGAAATAGTTTGTCTGTGGCCGAATCCCTGCATTGATTCACTTTTGCCGTTCTTAAGAGGTAACGTGTTCCTGTGCATAGGGAAACGTGTAGAGGGATAGCCAGGCATAGGGAGAGACATGTGTAGTACATAAATGATGATCCGTAGTCCAGGTGTAGTAGTAGATCCCTCTTTATTAATAGGTAGATAGGTGGCAAGTTACAAGGTAAGAAGATATAAAGGAGAAACCCCACTAGGAGCGAGCTACCAGCTTAGTGATTAGTGAAGCAACTCGGCACTGTATGTAATAGGCAAGACCACCTACATGCAGGTCTATCACCTGGAAGTAGAAGTCCATGTGATGTCTCAAGGCATGGTGATTGCACACCTGCAGTTTTCCTTCAGCGAAAGGCCTGCAGGCCATTGATACAGCCATTGAACTTGGGTGACCAAATAATGATGTTCAAAATGTGGGGCTCCCAAAGCCCCAAATGTACCAGTATGCGCAACTTGACCAGTGCAATGCTGCACCAGCCTTCATGCAAAATCATCTCCTCTACTAGTGTAGTAGTGTATCAACGTCATAAACAAACTTCCTTGTGAGAACAGTAGTAAGAATATCAAAGTAATACAGCAGGCAGAGAAGGATCACAATTTTGGAGAAGGGAATGTGCTTCATGTGGCTGAGTTGGAGAGTCCTCAAAGAACAATTTTTATCCTGAGGATATTTATCACTATAGTGAGATTCCAATTAGGAAGATCCTATCAATCTGATATAACCATATACCTAAATGGTGTAAACAAACAACCTCCCATTTGATGGAGCCACCTTCCCCATATCCTGCTTTGCCATAGTGGCCTTGGGGTGTAGAGGGAATATGTATGATTTTGACCAGCTTACGTGCAATGCGGAGGCTTCACTAAAGCATTTTAAAATATGGTCTATGCAGACTTGGTCACCTTTAAATTCCCTGAACTATATCAAAATGTAATCAATGTATAAAGACACAGCATGAGTTCTATCAGCAAGGGGGATGATTGATGGTCTTCAAACCTGCCTCAATGTGATGGCCGACGGTTGAATAGCTAATGCAAAGAGAGAAAAGGAGTATCCTTGAAAGGTCACAATTAAATGTAAAGAGGGTGGGATTAACTTGCCCAATCTGACCCTTTCCCATTAAGGTCTGGTAGAGCAGCCTGATCAGTTGTGTAGTGAGCCTGCCAAAGCCAGAGTGCTGAAAGCCTTTTCTAGGTCTAAAACCAGAGAAGTGCATTATATGACCAAGACAATGGAGCCACCTCCATGAGCCTGTAGATTGTTCTTTTGTTCATATGTGTTTCATCTTGGGGTACAGCCATTCGGATCCAAATGGATGAGCTGAGGTAAAATCTGGAATATCTGTCCCACCAGAATATTTCAGAGTATTTTATAATGAGAGATTAAAATTGCTATTGACCGCTATGAAGCAGGTTCTTCAGAGGTCTGCCCTAGCGAGGTTATTGGGACTCCTGGGAGCGATAGCAGTAATAACCTTTGGTGACTATTGCTTTGTACACAGCAGCTAGTGTAGGCAACAAGGTGTCAGCCTAGATCTGGTAGAATCCACGAGAAACCCATTGGTGCCCAGAGTTCTTGCATGGGGTGACATCATGCATAGCTTCCTCAATGTTCTGAGCCATTAAGGGAAGATCTATCCTGAAATTCAGGAGGGGAGATGCAGAGGCAATATGGCAAGCAAGTCCACAGTCAGCCCATCAGGATTCCCTTTGTGATAGTAGTCATAGACACCATAAGAAAATCTTGCTAGAAACATGCAAGATCTCCCTGAAAGCTTTTAAGAAATGTTATGAGCTCCTGGCCATTTTTACGATTGGTAAGTCTGCCAACAACCCACCAGACTTGTACCCTTCAGTATGAGCACAAGTGATTTAGCTGATGCAATCTAAGCATTTTAGAGCGTTATTCACAAAGTGCACTTTGCAGTATATTTTGTAGTACTAGAAAGTATATTACAAAGTGCTATTCACAAATTACTAGTGGAGTTTATGCCTCTGAATTGGTATGTAACTGTTACAACACGTTTTTTACCACGCATACTGTTACCACGCATACCATTACAACGCAGGACCCTTTACAATGCATACCTTTACAACGCATGACATTACATCGCAGATACTATTACAACGCATGCCATTACAACGTAAGTATAGGTAAGTATATCATTTTATTTAACCTTTTTTTTAATTACGAAAATATTAAAAATAAATTAAATTAATTAATTAAAGTAATTTTATATATAGTTTGGGTTTTGGGGTACAGGGGTAATTTTAGGGTTCAGGGCTAGGTTTGGGTTATGGGGTACAGGGGTATTTTTTGGGTTCAGGGCTGGGTTTGGGTTATGGGGTACAGGGGTCAAAGTCAAAGTCAAAGTCAAAGGGGTACAGGGGTATTTTTAGGGTTCAGGGCTGGGTTTGGGTTTTGGGGTACAGGGGTAATTTTAGGGTTCAGGGCTGGGTTTGGGTTTTGGGGTACAGGGGTATTTTTAGGGTTCAGGGCTGGGTTTGGGTTATGGGGTACAGGGGTATTTATAGGGTTCAGGGCTGGGTTTGGGTTTTGGGGTACAGGGGTATTTTTAGGGTTCAGGGCTGGGTTTGGGTTTTGGGGTACAGGGGTATTTTTAGGGTTCAGGGCTGGGTTTGGGTTTTGGGGTACATGGGTATTTTTAGGGTTCAGGGCTGGGTTTGGGTTATGGGGTACAGGGGTATTTTTAGGGTTCAGGGCTGGGTATGGGTTATAGGATACAGGGGTATTTTTAGGGTTCAGGGATGGGTTTGGGTTATGGGGTACAGGGGTATTTTTAGGATTCAGGGCTGGGTATGGGTTATGGGGTAAAGGGGTATTTTTAGGGTTCAGGGCTGGGTTTGGGTTATGGGGTACAGGGGTAATTTTAGGGATCAGGGCTGGGTTTGGATTATGGGGTACAGGGGTATTTTTAGGGTTCAGGGCTGGGTTTGGGTTTTGGGGAACAGGGGTATTTTAAGGGTTCAGTTTTATAAAAATACTTACATTTAATTAAATGCATTTATTTTAGAAAGTTTAATATTTATTTAAAAATGTGTATATATATATGTATATATAATTTTAAAATTACAATGACATTAATTAAAAATGTATTTAATAAATAAAAATAATTAAATATTTATTAATTACACTTTAAAAAAATAATAAGAAGAATATTTAAAAATAATATACTTACCTATACTTATGTTGTAATGGCATGCGTTGTCATAGTATCTGCGATGTAATGTCATGCGTTGTAAAGGTATGCGTTTTAAAGGGTCCTGCGTTGTAAAAATTCTGTTGTAATGGTATGCGTGGTAAAAGAATGCGTTTTAACGTCATACATCCCTCTGAATTACCTATACTTGAATGTGCAGAGTTGTCCCCTCAACTCTGGAGTCTCCACTCACGTAAATATGTGTTTTTGTGGAAAATGTGGGAGGGACTGGTGGGAGTGGGTGGATAAGAGGAGTGTAAGGATGGTAAGGGAGAGGTTTAGGGAGGAATGCTACCCACAGACAAGTCAGCCAATTGCTCTACACAGGGTGGTGGAGACATAAAATGTACACTTTTATAGCAAAATTATACTTGGAGTTTGTGAATACTGAAAATTAGTACATTTGGAGCTGAGTCAAGACTGATTTGCACATGGCTGGGCCCAAACTGGGGTGGCGTGGTGAGTAATAGAATGATGGCTTAAACCCAGATTTTGTGACTTGGGGTATATGTTTAATTGTTCAGTATTCCGTCCATCATTTGTTCCTTTTGCTTTTGTTGCCCTAAGTGGGAAGGTTCTATTACCAGATGTGGGTACTGTGCTCCTTGTGGAATTGTATTCAATCTAGCCTGGCTGATGAGGGGTAATATCTTGAAACCAACCCTAGGATACTTGTTTCCTGTCCAGGGAGGATCTGGAATGGCAGTTCTGGCTGGACTGTTCCCATGGGGAGCAGCGTCAATACTGATTTGTGTATGGCTAGGTTTAAAGTGGAATGGTATGGGTGGCACAAAATCTATGAATATAGACCCAGATCTCTGTACTGGGGTGAATGTTTGACATTGTTAAAGATTTTGTCTATCAATTGTTCGGTTTGCATATAGCAAAGTCATGGCATTATCTCTCCAAACTGGGCAATATATTAGCCCAGTCATTCTTGAAATATTTGGCCATTCATAACAAGATGGCTCAACCGCTAGAGAACACTACTCTTGGTATATCGAACACGTTTCCTGGCACATTACATCCATTCATGACAAGACTGTGTTCACCCTGGGAAAAAAGTTAACCCTCATATAATTATGGTCATTATATTATGCGGGTTACCATTATGTGCATTAGCCTTAGCATGCTGATGATAATTCTAAGTATATTGGGCTATCCATTGCATGATTTCTTCCAAATTGTCCATACAGGCCCTGGCATATTGTTGATAATCCCTGACATTTTGGCCCTAGTATACTGCTACCCTTAGGACAATGGGGGTCATTCTTTACGTATTTTGAACATTCATGATACCTACCCCTGGAGAAAAGTTGGCTCTAACATAATGGTGAAAACTACTGGCCTTCTGAGTATCTATGGTAAAATGGTTCCTAACATAGATATACTTCTAGATCTAAAACACTGGTAGGCCTGGAATATTGGGGTTATTCATGACATGACATGATATTGTGATACTTCACAAAGCAAGGCATTATCTATCCATTGGTTACAGTGGGACAAAGATTCCAAATAATGTTTGAGCGCCTGACCATGTTTGAATATAGTCACTTATACTTGCTTAGCATGCCTGCTGTAAAATCAGTGCTGACGTTAACTGCTCAACAATTTCAGTGATCACCAGTTGCCTTTGCACATGCGGTGCCCAATCCAAACAAATCAGTCAGAAAGCAACAACTAAACAGGCTGTTGATAACCTAAAGAAAAAATATTGTTTTTGCATTTTCAAATGTGCCACATTGTCTTTTAATTGTAATTGGTTTGGCATATTTGTTGCTAAAGCACTATTGAAGCCAAGCGTAGAATAGTGCATGCATTATACCTACACAAAATCTAGAAGGTGGAGGATATTTCGTTTTTGAATGTGAACATTCAAAATCATTTGCTGATAGATGAAGCTAATTATTCAAAATTGGACAAAGTTACTGCGAGGTCCTGCTGATGCTCCAGAAGTCTTGAAAACATATTTAAAGTCTCAACATTTCGGATTTTCTACAGCAACGCATCTGGGTTACGTATATGGATCCGAGGACAACATGGACAGGACTTAAGGTCTAGGACTCTAGTAGTGTCTAAGAACTGGCAGGGTTGCTGCTGGCAGGCAAATACAGATTATCACCCAGGAACCTCAGGCAGGATAACAGTAAATATTTTATAAGTTACATTCCTAAATATTTATTAAATATCTAACCACCATTGAATTGGTTTGTCTAATAAATATAAAAAAATTATGTTGTGCCATTTTTCTAGGTTGCCCCGACCTGAGAGAGAGCAGAATTAATATTTTAATCAGCAGCCTAGTTTTCCTTATAGGACAGCCAGAGCCTTCACAGTGAAGGTAGCTTTTGGGGACTTACCACTGTAGGGACATGGTAAAATTAGATTTCAACACGTCCCACTTTTAAATACTGTGCACCCTACCTTATAGGCTACATGGCCTATGAATGAATGAATGAATGAAAAAGACATTTGTACAGCGCACGTTCACCAGCGGCTTCTTTGCGCTTTGAGACTTACTGGCACAGACAACAGAGCAGAGGGAGTTTAGTCAAATGCCTGTACAAACAGCCACGTCTTCAGGGCTCTCCTGAACACCTGGTAAGAGGTGATGTGGCGTAGGTCGGGCTGTTGAAAAAGGTACAGGCAGAAGACCTTTTCTGAAGTTGCCCAGCGTTAGCCGCCTCTATACCCACTTAAGTTTACCAAACAAAGAGGCAGGCGCTGGAGACTGGAAGGCAGGAAACAGAAGTTTTATTCTCTCCGGAGGAGACACACATAGGTTCGGACAGCAAGTATCGTCACGAGGTGCTCTAACTGCATCTCTGAGGCCTTATACTCAGGTTTATTCCTTTATTGCATAAAACACATCTCTGTCAACCCTTTGAAGTACGGGAAGACATCCTCGGAATCCCCGCTTCAGGCCCATTCCCACACACATTTACAGTTGTAGTCCCCACCCTGGTCACAACAGATGATGATTATCGCGCAGCTGGACATTCCGCCGATTCACGGAATGTGTGGGGTTGATCGGATCTCATGGGGCGGGGGCTTTGAACAGCTCAAGGATCCTTTGATGGGGGGGGGGGGTGTTTCCTACTGTACAGGAGGAAGGGGCAATGACAGTATCCGCAGGGCCAGGTGGCGTCTTGGGAACGGGTGAGACAAACGGGCACAAAGGGAAGAGGGGTGTTATCAAGGGATCCGGGACCATGAAAGGGATGGAGGGAAGTGTCGCGCTGGGAACAGGATGGGGTTCCGAGGCAGAGCTGCGTGGAAGAGGGGTTTATGACCCAACGCATGTGAGAGCGGGGGCTGTCAGCGTGCGGGGGATGTGCTTGTGAGGGTGAAGAGCCGTGCTAGGGGTCAGCGGCGTGCAGAGTGTGGTTCTGACCAAGGCACCTAAAATGGCGGGTGTGTACGACAAAAAGTGTGGCATCGGGGGAAAGAGGCAAGATGGCGCAGATAATGTTTACCAAACCGTATTAATTTTCCACAGGGCGGAAGAGAGTTCCACAAGCGAGGGGCTTGTGATGCGAATCTTAGGCCCCCAGTTCTATTGTGCTTGAACGCGCAGGGGGAGAGGAGAATGAGTCCAGCCGACCGAAGTGTTCGGGAGGGAGTGTATCGGTGAAGCAGAGCGCCAATGAAGGAAGGACCCTGATTGGTAAGGGCTAGGTAGGTGGTGCAGCCAATTTTGAAGAGACTGCGCTGAACTACCTGAAGCCAGTGTAGGCTTTTCAGGAGCGGTTTCACAGAGCAAGATTTGGGCTGCCGAAAGATCAGATTCTGGACAAGTTGGAGTTGGTGGGACTGGTAGAGGGGAATCCTGATGTACAGGGAATTCGCATAATCAATGCGGGAGACTACTAAGCCCAGTACGATATAGATCAGGGCCTCATGGGTAAGGAATCTGCTAATCTTCCTGATGCGGCGCAGATGGAAGAAGCAAGCCGACAACACAGATTTGATTTGGTGTTTCATGGACAGATCATTACTGATGGTAACTCCGAGACTCTTAGCCGTGTTCGCTGGACGGGGGGCTTCTCCCAACGTAGGCGGCCAGAAGCTGGGATTCCATGGATTATTCGAGGGTCCAGTGAGCACCAGCTCAGTCTTGTCTGGATTAAGCTTAAGCTGATTAACATTCATCCAGCTACTGATGAACACCATTGTGCTCTGAAAGTTCTCTATTGAGGAAGGGGAGGAGTCAATGTCGAAGACGAGCTGCATGTCATCTGCGTAATTAAAAATGACCACTGACTTTTCTCCGAGTTTGGCAATCAGCTGGATGATGTAAAGATTAAATATTAAGGGGGAGAGGGAAGAGCCCTGGGGGACCCCACAAGTCAGGTCCTTCACCTCCGACATGAGGGAACCAAGACAAACTGCTTGCTCGCGGTCTTGCAGGAATGAGGTAAGCCACCTAAGCGGGGTGCCCCTGATTCCGGCGTTCTCGATCCGCTGAATAAGGATGGAATGATCAACGGTATCGAATGCCGCCGACAAGTCCAGGAGCACCAGAGCCTGAGAGATGTTCCGGTCCGCTCCCTTCCTGAGTTTGTCATGGACTGCTACCATGACCGACTCCGTAGAGTGCTGAGGTCTAAAACCTGCCTGGTGCTGGTCCAAAAACCCAGAGCCTTTGATGAATGAGCCAAGACAACTGGAGACATGGGCCTCCAGTAGTTTGCCCAGGAAAGGAAACAGGGATATCGGCCGAAAATCGCTGAGGGTGGCCAAGTCCGCCCCTGGTTTGTTCAGAATAGGTTTGACAATGGCTGATTTAAAGGGGCTAGGAACCATACCCTGGTTAAGAGAGGCATTAAGTAGGGAGAGGGGGACCGCAGGGAGGTCGGCAAAGACCTTCCGAGCCACATGGGCTGGGCAGCTATCAGAGGGAGAGCCAGAGCAGACTCTACAAAGGAGCGGGGGAAAGATATCAGTGGTGACAGGGGGAAACTCCAACAGTGAAAGGGGGTTGATAGGGGGACGGCCTATGTTACATCCCAGATCAGGGCTAGGGATCGTAACTTTGATCAGATCTATCTTCTCAACAAAGTAATTGTTGAGAGAGTCGCAGAGGGTCTGAGAGAGCAATGGGGGCATCGTGACCCGGTCAGGTTTTACAAGCTTGTTAACTATCGTGAAAATCTCCCTTGATTTGTTAGAGGAGTTAAGAATTTTCTGCGAGAAATATTCAGTTTTAGCAACGAGGATGGCAGCTTTGTATTCTTTCAGTGCTTCCAAGAAGGTCAGATTCCTGTCAGGACAGTAGTGAGCCCGCCAATTGCGCTCTGCTTGGCCTAGTGCAAGTTTCATGCTAGAGAGGTCAGAGGTGAACCAACGCTGAGCGTCGTGGGGGCGATTAGTCCTAAGTTTCTTTAATGGGGCAAAAGTGTCCTGGGCATCTGCCAACCAGTTGTGAATGTTCTCTGCCTGGACGTTGATGGACAGGGGAAGACCAGCCTCCCCCGTCAAAGGAGGAGTCATAGTGGCAAGCGAAAGGGAGAGCAGAGGGAGGTCGACTCGGCCCCAATTGCGAATTAGTGGATGGTTGCAGGGACGTGTAATCATAGTAGAGGACTTGGGGACCATAAAGGAGATGGAAAAATGGTTCGACCATACGCATGGGGAGATCTTCACATCGAAGATGTCCTGATTCAGTGTCCAGACTTGGTCGAGAATATGTCCCTTAGCATGAGGTAGGTGCATGAATAACCTGAGAGAAGTTGAGACCAACTAACAGGTCGGTAAACTCCCTAGAGTGGACACTTTCGCGCAATGCATTAGGCCAGAAGTTAAAGTCTCCAATTATGAGGATGCTGGCGTGATTTATTGCAAGTTCAGCTATCATGCTACCAAAGTGATGCATGAAGTTGGGTGACTGACCTGGGGGACGGTAGAATAGAGAGAAAGTAGGGGAAAGGTTTCCAACTCTAGTTTAAAAAGGACATAGTCAGCTGCAGGGATAGGCAGCATAGCAAGTGTAGGAGTGACTTATTAATATTAAAACAGACAGGTTTTTTTCCCCAGTCAAAAGTGTTATTTTGATAGTTAGGACTGCGGGTTTAAATTGCTGCAGTTAAGCTATATTTGTATGCCAGAAGCCGTGCTTCCTGTTACATTAGTAAATGGCTCAATAAGTAGAATAGTCTACAGGTGACACTTTCACTTTCTATTCTGAGTGGATAATTTCTACACTATATACTATGTTACTTGTTAAATATGCCAATCAGGGTTTAGCCAATTACTACATACCGTACAGGTCAGAGTAAACACACATGGCACTGCATAGGAAGGTGCACAGTTTACAGTCAAAAGAATAACACACACACACAGCTGGTAATCACCCTCACTGAGGCGCCCTCAACCTCTGCCACAAGATTTAGGGATGGACTGGCTGCAGTCGCCCACTGGATGATGGCTAACTGCTTACAACTGAATGCAGGGAAAATCGAGGTGCTGCTCCTGGGCAAGAACCCCAGTTGTTGGAATGACCACTGGTGGCCCCCCCTGCTGGGCCCCATCCCTCCATCCAAATCTCTGGTAAAAAACCAAGGAGTATGGCTGGACTCCGCGCTGAACTACCAAACTCACACCAAAAGAGTAGCAGCTACATGCATCGGGCTGCTGAGAAGCCTTAATTCCATTCTAGGCTTCTTTGACCCCAAAACACGGCAGCTCATTGTCCAATCCACCATCCTTTCCCGGTTGGACTATGCTAGCGTCCTATTGCTAGGCGCTAACAAAGCCGAGACAACCAGTCTTCAGCGAATTCAGAATTCAGCGGCTAGGGCAATATTCGGCCTTCCCAGAAGATGCTCTGCTAGAGCTACCATACATAGACTCCACTGGCTTCCTGTGGAAGCCCGCATTCAATTTAAGGCCCTTACCACTGCTTCCAAAATTCTTAAAACTGATGGCCCCGAACTCCTCCGTCCGCTTCTAACACCCTACACCCCCCAACGCAATCTTCGCTCCATGGGTCAACATTTAGTAGTGGTCCCCCGCACGAAACTCTGCCGTATCGAGGGTCGCTCCTTCAGACTATTGGGAGCAAAACTCTGGAACTCCCTTCCCCTGAACATCCGCCGCCTTGACAACTTGTCCGCTTTTCGCAAAGCAATAAAAACTCACCTGTTCCCACTACTGTAAGCTTCTGCTCTCCCTACCCCCTCCAGTAGGTTATGCTATGGTTCTTAGCGCCGGGACACCCCGTTGCTGGGGCAGCTGTCGCGCTCAACAAACCCGTAACATAACATAACATAACAATAAAATGCAGCACAAAATATGGGAGACCATGCAAAAGGGGTATTTTCTCATGGGGGGGTCATTCATTTTTTTTTCTGTACCTCAACGCCATGTTTTATCAGCGGTGATAGGCAGAATAAAAAAAAATTGCACAGTTCACCCGAAATAGTACAGGGGGTGTAAGTTCCTTCCTCTACAGGCCCCTACTCTATTGGGCAATCAAAGGAAGGTTTCCATAGACAGAGGCAATTGGGCTCTGTTGACTGAAAAAAACGTAAGTTCTGCCTGACTCTAAATGTGGAGAGGGCCAGATTTACAAAGGGATTGCTTAGCCTTTGGATCACCATGCAAGTGCTGAACTGGGATTTAGAAAGTCACGCAAAGTCACCTTGCGTGGCTCTGTGTGGTTTAGTAAATCCAAGGAAATGCAAGGCTGCGCATTAAGCTGCCTTACGTAACCTTGCAAAAGAAACAATTGATATACAGAATGCTGGACAGTGCAAGCATTTACCCCCAGTCACAAGGATCTGGGTTTAATCCATCATTCTTTTGTTCACCGCACCACCGCAGTTTGGACCCAGCCATATGCAAATCAGTCTTAACCTAGTTCCTTGTGGGAACAGTCCAGCCCGAACTGCCAAGCCAGGTCCTCCCTGGATCAGAAACAAGCACCCTGGGACTGGTTTTGGGGCATCACCCATCATCAGCCAGGCTAACTTGAATCCAGTAGTACAGTGAGCCCGGGACCCACATCTGGGCATACCCGGTGCACTTAGGGCGAGAAAGCTAAAGACACACAGATGATGGACGGAATGCATAGCAAATCAATCATTCTAACCAAGTCAATAGATCTGGGTTAAATCCATTGTTATTTTATTCTCCATGCCACCCTAGTCTAGACCCAGCCATATGCAAATCAGTCTTGCCCCTGCGCCTCATGAGAACAGTCCACACTGAACTACCAAGCCAGGTCCTGAGGTTCCGTGACGGTTCCGTGACGATTTGAACCCGTGTTTTCAAGTTTGTCAGAAATACATAAAATTGGTATCAGTGAACCGCAAATGATCCATTTAGCATACGCTGGTGTTTTCGCTACGCTACAAGCAAGAGCACTCCTTTTATTAACACATTTCTAATCTACCCACGGCATCCATCTTAGATCATGGCAGCCATTTTGTGTTTCTTGCCCTCACATACGCAATAACCTCTGATCACTTCATTTCGATTAAGGACACGTAGCCTTAGCCGGAGATTCACCTTTTACATGACACGTGCACCTTAAACCAGATCACGCTGTAGCTGCATGACTCGACAAAGGCTGCCTCCTCTGCCCGAGGCCAGTCCTGCCAAACTGGTCTTCGTGTCCATTGTCCTGATCATGATTAGGCGGCCGAAGCCGGTAGCCTTGCCCATTTACAACCCACAAGCATCTCTTATCCCGCTTTCCTATCTTCCGCACCTGGCTCCGTTCCTTTCTTTCTAAATCTTTATTAGGGGGAGGTAACGAACTTTACGATGAGGCGGTCCGGGTCCTGAATGCAATATTGACAAGGAATTGTGATGAACTAGTGGGAACCCCTCTTCGTAGATGTTTCGTATCAGATTTTATCAACGGTTCTTGTGCACGCCAAATATTTATTGTTTATGACACAAAGGTTTTGGGAATGTACCAACATGTGAAGAATTCGCCTGAAGGCCAAAAACTAGTATATAAGGAGCAACCCGCTTTGTACAATTTGAACAGGCTCCTAGATTCTGCCCGTGTGTAGTATCTGTGACTTCTGTGTCCCTGCAGTAATAAACCTTTGGTCTTTGACGCCACCATCGAGAAGCCCGTGTTTCTGTTCATTTGTGCACCAAGGCAGGTGGAACTCCGGGGTCTTTGGGTGTTGTTCCCTGACACCTCTGGACGGAACCAAAAAGTCCAGAACTCCAATTGGCGCCCAACGTGGGGCGACGTCATTCGGTACCGGTCCAAAAGCCTGAAGAGTTCGAGAAGCTTCGTGTGAAGATTCCTGAGGGAGGCGCCCCACTTCATCGATCCCGGCATATCGCAAAAGTGGCCCGAAGTTCTCTTCCACGAGGGTTTCCCGTTCAGGACGGCTGCAGTGGGCCGTTGCCTTGACCGTCGCCCTGTCTTGGACCCGAGGTGCAGTCCTTAGTACGGCGAAACGTGACGGGTTTCTCCTTGGTGACGTCTTCAGTGACTCAGTTAAGTATTTAGTGATAGCTAGCTGATTACTTTGTGAGGATTGTTAAAATCCTTGATTGGTTCTTGGTTTGGTTTGGTTCTTGGTAGGATTATCACAGGTTGTTCTGGTTAAGATAATCTATTTGGTTTAGTTTGGGTATCGATACAACAGTTCGTTTTGGTAGGCCTAAATTCTTGGTTCAAGTGCACATATCTGTTTTGTGTTTTGTTTGTTTTGTGTTCCGGACTGAAAAATGGTAAGTCGGAAAATGTTGTCTTGCTTTGGTTGCAACCGTGGCTCACGATTGGAGGACTCTTGTCTGGTTCCTCCGATTGGGACTCCTCTATATGATTTATATTGTAAACATGGTGTGGGTCCTATATCTTATAATGAGGTATGGGTCCGTTACACTGCGAAGGATGGTGTCCTTAGTTGGCCACTGCATGGTAGTTTTGAACCCGAGATTCTCGACAACTTAGAAGCGAAATTGTTTAGGAAGAAAGCCCGGCCGGCAATGTTTGATTCTTTCCGTTATTGGCGAAAAGAATCCAAACAGAGAGAAATGAAAAGGTTGAAGAAAGAACAGAAAGAACAAGAAGAGTTGACTCTAGAACAAGCGGCTAAGCAGTTGCAGGCTAACGAGTGTGAGAAGGCCATAGATGTAGCCATTAGAGAGCATAACTTAGCGATTGACAAGTGCTATCCTGCCTTGCCATCGAAAATGGCTAAGATACTGGAGGATTCCGAAAACGATCCTCTGTTATCTTATCTGTTACGGTCACCTCCACCGTATGCACAAGGTGCTACGGCTCCACTTGTCCCGAATGTTCAATTGCCGGTTGCTGGACAACCTGGTGTTCCTGCTCCTGTCCCCCAGAATCAAGTTCCCGTACCTCCTGTGATGAATGTGAATGTTCCTACAGCTCCTTCTCTTCCTGAACTGCCAGCTTCTGTACCTACTATTCCACAAACTATTTTTCTCGATACTCCTACTGTTCCGTTATCTATTCCTACCTCTACTGCGTTCTCCACGTCTGCGAGTGTGCTAACTCCACTTTCTGTTCGTCGAAGAATCACTGATTCTGTTACTAATATGCTGTCTCCTTTATATAAAACTTTAATTAAGACTCCTACTCCTGACTCAGTTCAGAGACGGAGTCAGCTCCCAAGTACTGAGGAACGGGGAATTTTAGATTCCACGGCTCTCAGATGGATTTCGAAGAGTAGAAGATATAGTACGAGAGATGTACTAGACACATTTATGCAGTGGAAGGAACCAACACAACGGTATGTCTTTGATGAGATGTGCTCGTTGTTACGTGAAGAAATAGAAGAAGATGATGTTGAATCAGATTTGGAAGATTGAATTAAAGTTCAGAAAGAGTTTGCTGCTGGAATGATAGTGGGTGAGAATATAAAAGAAGCGATGGAACTTATTTTAAGTTTTAGGAATGATCCATCTCTTCGTTCGCCGAGAGAATTAGAAAGAGGAAAAATGAAGCTAAGTCGCCAATATCCTATGAGGGAAGTTCCTCCAATCTGGCGCGAAGCAGTGGCACGTGATGATAATGCTGGTATTGCAGGTGCTCCAGCGCAGTTCCAAAGAGTGTGGATACACATTCCATGGAAGCGAGCTGAAGTGCTAGCGGTGAAGCAGGCCTTGCCAGATCCACGTAAGAATCCTGCTGGATATTACAAGGAATTAACACAGACAGTTGAGGCTTGTATAATGAACTTAGCCGACATCGATATGTTATTTGGCAATGTAGTTCCGCAACCAGTGTGGGCTAAAATTCGTAGAGAGGATCATCAAGCTGCCTTAGGTGGTGATTGGGCAGCTATCACTGCAGCAGATGGTCAGCAAATAGGTGGTGCGAAACCCGAACCCCTAATTGCTAATCTACCAGGTAGAATAATTGATCTAATGAAGACTCTGATGCCAGCATTGCGTGTAAATTGGGACAAGCTGTCAGCATGCAGGCAGAAGAAAGACGAAAGTGTCTCTGACTTTTTCACAAGGTTTGAAGAGACTTTTGTAGATCATAGTGGTCAGGACATGAGTACAGAAGGAGGACAAAGACTGTTTGTCGATAAATTTGTGCATAATTTGTTACCTGAATTATGCAATAAATTAAAAGACTCAGAAAGTGCGTGGGCTGTATCCACAACCGCGCAAATACTTGCGACTGCGCAGTACTATGAAAATAGGGATAAAGAGGAAAAGGAGAAATCAGAAAAGAAAACGAAAGATTTAAAAACTAAAGTTCTTTTGCAGCAGGCGTATCCGCCTCGCATGAATCAATCTAATACACAGCAAGGTTCGTACCAAAGGACAGATTATAGTTCATCAAGACCTCAATATCAATGGAATCAGTGTGCGTACTGTAAGAAAGAGGGTCACTATAAAAATGAATGTCCGATCTTAGCGCAAAATAATGCAGCAGCAGCTCAGAGAGGTCGTGGTGGTTTTGTGCAGAATTCTAGAGGTCGAGGACGAGGTGCTATGCCTCCACAAACAAATGATCGTCCTTCCAATCACTTTGATCAACGAAATGGACAGTCTACTCAACAAAATAGATCTCAACAATATCTTGTTGAGGACTATTGTGAAGTAGATGAGGGTTTTCAGCAAAATGGGTACTAGGACAGCCATGGACAGAGAGAGGGAGTAGTATCAGTTCCAGTGGATCAGAGTGGGCCTTATGTCGCAGTAGCAACATCAGGTGTAGTCGAACCGTTTCTGTTGGATACTGGTGCCGCAAAAAGTTCTATCATTCATGCGAAACTCCCTGGCGCACCTTTGTCCGGCTCAACAAATGTTTCCGTAGGTTTTTCAGGCGCCCCTGTTTACAACCCGATATCTGGTCCTTTGTCTATTTCTGTTGGACCGTGCCAGTTGAAAGCACCCCTGATTTTGACGACAGGTTGTAATGAAAATCTGCTTGGTTTAGATTTGTTAAAACGACTATATGCGACATTGTACTGTTCTCCGGAAGGAGTACAACTCACGTTGGGTAAAAATATCACCTCTCCGATGTACTTGTCAATGGACGCACTTCCGCCAGAGCTTCGCTCACTCCCTGATTCTCTTTGGGCAACTGGTCCTAATGATGTAGGTCTCTTAGAAATTCCACCGTATGTGGTAACCTTGAAAACAAATGTAAAATTTCCAAGAATTCCCCAATATAAAATATCTAGTGAAGGAGAGCGTGCACTTTTATTGATTGTGCAAGATTTAATTAAGAAAGATGTGATTGAAGAAACTAGGGGAAATGTCTGTAATAGCCCTGTACTACCGATTTTGAAACGAACAGATCCTACAAAACCTCCAGTGTACAGGTTTGTCATAGACCTTAGAGAAGTTAATAAGATTGTGATTCCGCAGTTTCCTGTGGTTCCGGATATTACTGCCTTGCTAACATTGATTCCTGCAACAGCCACATGGTTCTCAGTTATTGACTTAAAGAATGCCTTTTTCAGCATTCCGATAGCCGAAGAAAGTAGAGATATTTTTGGCTTCTGTTTAGGAGGACGAAGCTTCAGATTTAAGCGAGCTCCACAAGGCTATTGTGAAAGTCCATCTATTTATAGTCAAGCATTAAAAAGCCAGTTAGATTCTTTTGTCCTTCCTCCAGGTTCTGCTTTAGTGCAGTACGTAGACGATCTTCTAGTGGCTGCCGATGACAAGGAAACTTGCAAAGCAGCTACAATTTCCTTATTGCATCATTTGTCTAATTTGAATCACAAGGTGTCTCCTTCCAAAATGCAATACTGCTGCCAAGAAGTGACCTACCTAGGTCATCTCTTGTCAAAGGAGGGAAGGAAGTTGACCCCAGAAAGGATAAAAGCAATTACACAGATGAGTGTTCCACGCACACAGAGAGAAGTACGTGCCTTTCTAGGTATTACCTCTTACTGTCGGCAGTGGATCCCAAATTTTTCTCTTTTAGCGAAACCATTGGTAGCCTTGACTGGGAAAAATGTTCCGAGTCCAGTGCCATGGTCTGATGAATGTCAAGAGAGTTTTACTGAATTACGAAAAGCATTGTGTTCAGCTCCTGTATTGGGTACACCTGATTACAGTAAGCCGTTCACGCTCTACGTTCACGAGAGAGAAGGTTGCGCGTTGAGTGTTCTGACACAGAAGTTTGGTGATAAACAACGCCCTTGTGCGTATTTCTCATCAACATTAGATCCGGTAGCCAGAGCGTTACCTAGTTGTTTGAGAGCTACAGCGGCAGCTGCGGCTTCCATTCGATAATCTGCTGGTTTGGTGATGAACAACATGCTAGTGGTCATGGTTCCTCATGCAGTGGATACACTCATGAACCGAACGAAGACACAACACCTTACTAGTGCGAGATTATCTGGTTACGAGCTGACATTACTAGCGAGTCATATTCAGATCAAAAGATGTAATGTATTGAATCCAGCAACACTGTTGCCGACTGATCGAGAGTCGAGTGATTCCGAGCCACATGATTGCTGTTTTAAAACGGAGGAAGAGACAAAAGGACGCATTGACTTGAAGGATACTCCGTTATCCGATCCGGATGGTACGCTGTATGTGGACGGGTCATGTTTTAAATTGGAGAATGGTGATATGACTGCTGCTTACGCAGTAACGACTTTGAAGACGATTGTGGAGACTGCAAGAGTGAGTCAGAATTCTGCCCAAGCTGCAGAATTAATAGCTCTAACGAGAGCGTGTGTTTTAGCTGAGGGAAAGAGAGTGAATGTGTTTACAGATAGTCAGTACGCATTTGGTGTGGCCCATAGTTTTGGCCGGTTGTGGAGAGAAAGAGGTTTCATTACGTCCCATGGGACTAAGATCCAACATGGCCAGCTAGTTAATGACTTGTTGGAATCTCTAACCTTGCCGACTGAAGTTGCGATTGTGAAGTGCAGTGCTCATAAAGCAATCACGGATGATGTTGGTCGTGGGAATGCTTTTGCTGATGAAATTGCTAAACAGACAGCTAGAGACACGATGAGCAGAATGTATATTGCTACGTCTGCAAGATGGATTGCTGAGTCTGGAATGTGCGAGGATACTATGGAAAGTGTGAAAGAGATTCAGAAAGAAGCAACTAAGGAAGAGAAACGTGTATGGAGAGAAAGTACGGGCAAGTTGGACTCGAATGGATGTTGGATTGATTTGACAGAACAGCAGCGTTGGATGTTGCCCGATGCGTATGTGCTTGCAGTAGTGACGATGGCGCATGGAGTAGCGCATATAAGTTCTAAAGGGATCTGTAAGATGTTGGCTCCGGTCTGGAAGAATGAGGGAATCAGTAAGTGTGCAGAGAGAGTGGTGAAA
This sequence comes from Lissotriton vulgaris, assembly GCF_964263255.1. NCBI lineage: Eukaryota > Metazoa > Chordata > Amphibia > Caudata > Salamandridae > Lissotriton > Lissotriton vulgaris. The sequence continues at coordinate 1,542,105,678 of NC_141695.1, read as the reverse complement.
AATTGCATGGTGTGCTTGATGCATAATCCTGGCAAGGGAACTCCAACTCCAGCTGGTCATTTCGCTCCTCCTTCATGCCCTTTTGAAGTGATTCAGTTAGATTTTATTCACATGGACCGCTGTAATAATTTAAAATATGTCCTAGTGGTGGTCTGTGCTTTTTCCAGGTGGATAGAAGCATACCCACTAAAGGACAACACTGCCCTATCAACTGCAAAAATTCTTCTCAAAGAATATTTCCCTAGGTATGGAATGCCACGGATTGTATGGTCAGATAACGGAAGTGAGTTTATAGGGAAAGTTATGCAGAGTGTGTGTGCCGGCCTAGGGCTGAAACAGAAATTCCACAGTGCAAACCATCCCCAGTCTGCTGGTTTAGTGGAGGGTTATAATGGCACCCTCAAGCTGAAAATAGCTAAAATACAAGCATCCACAGGTTTAGCCTGGCCAGACGCACTTCCTTTGGCCTTGTTATCAACGAGAGCAACGGTACATTCTAGAATAGGGCTTAGCCCTTATGAAATAGTCTTTGGTCGCCCGGCAAATATCTGGGGTGTGCCAAGGCCTAAAGAATTTTGTTCCATAGAATATCCTATGTTGATAGACTACCTTTACGACTTGACTGCTAAATTGAGTCTTATTCATCAACAGGTTTTCGATGCTTTGCCAAAACCTCCGGAGAGTCCAGGGCATCAGCTGAAACCGGGAGACTTCGTCGTCATCAAAAACTTCGCGAGGACGAAGAACCTTCAGCCGAGATTTGTGGGGCCCTTCCAAATCCTACTTGCAACGAGGACAGCAGTTCGTGTAGCTGGCCGCAAGCACTGGGTACACGCATCCCACGTTAAGCGTGTCCCTTTGCCGCTCCCTTACGACGACTGGGTGAAGAAGGGAATTGGTGCCTCCGAATCTGAAAGCACACCGAAGTTCATTTCTTTCAGCGATGCCGAATTGATTACTGACACTCTAAAACCTGACTCTCCTCCTGAAAAGACTCCTTTGAACACTGAACATTTGTCTCCAGCATCAGAAGAAACTTTGCCATCTGCGAACTTAAACACTGCAACAGCTGCTAGTGATACACTATTTGCCGATCAGACAGTACCAGCGAAACAGAGATATAACTTAAGAAGCCGTAAAATGGACAAATAAAGCAGGCAACTGCATATTGTGATTTTGATATATTGAACTTTTGCCTTCAGCCAGGAAGTTTGCTATTGTTTATTGTTTTCAAAATTGCCTTGCCGTCTGGGTAGCCGTAGGGTCGTGGCTGTGTGCCTAGTTGAATCTGCAGGGGTCTGACACAAGGTCGATCTTTCTGTTGGTTCTGGGAACTCCCAGGGCTGATAGAGGCATTTTCATCTACGTACACATCATCAGTGGTCGCGAGCGGATTGTAGAAGATGGAGCTTCCTGTGCTGCAACGAAAAAATGTGATTTATGTTCGCAGAAACAGACTTCATAGAATTCTTCATAGCAAATGCTTTCTGATGCAATGTGCCATTACATTCTTGATTATTTTAGCAACATTGGTGGGTGGAATCGTCTTTAGTATAAATTTGATTTTTGTGCCAGTTACTACAGTACCTCCCCTTGATCCTGCCATTTCTACTGTTTCTTCTATACACTCTTTCCACTCGTTTCCGGAACATGAGCAAGCCCGACGCTCAGAATTCACCAACAACACTTTTGTACAGCTCTTGCACCAACACCAACTGGTAGTTAACACTACAGACTGCTGGGTGTGTGGCTTGATACCCCACACTATGGATAAAGGTATTCCCTATCTAGTTTTGCCTTACAGCTACAATGGATCATTTCAGGCCCTCCAAACCATCTTTGCTTATGCCCTTGAAACCTATCCTCCACGTCCACCGCGTTCCACCAAATATAACTCTGACAACAAAGCCTTAGTCCAGGGAATTATTGACATGGTCAAGGACGTCAATAATACTCCATCATACCCTAGAGACGAATTACGAGTATATTTAAGTTGGAATACTTCAGAGTATCGCCTTAGTTTAGGAGAAAGCAAGCGTAAAAGCTCAACTCCAATCTGGGTCGTACCTCACCGAGGTCAGGTCTGTTTGCAAGGTAATGGGAGAAATCCGAGAGCTCAGCTAGGGAGGAGTGAGTGCGTAGAGACTTATGTGTTTCCGGCTAACTCTTCCCCTGCCTTTCTCACTGCTAGGGGTACCTACTTCATTTGTCGAGACAGAGCTTATACATGGTTGCCTGCCGACTTTTCAGGATCATGTTATATTGCTCGATTGTTGCCTCCGACATACACTGCTTCATCTGATTACCACAGAACCAGAGTAGCGAGAGGTGTCTTCAGCAAGGAAGATACCGCTGGTCAGGAAGCTGGAGACTTCTTCAAAGGCTTCCTTCCGTTCTGGGGGCCTATGGCCAATAGTAGAAACATACGTCAGCTAACACGGGTAGTTGAATCTACTATTACCGAAACTGCTGGTGCCCTTAGCAACTTGACAGCTGAGCTTCAGGCGGATAGACTCATGACGTTGCAGAACCGTATGGTTCTAGACGTTATACTTGCAGATCGAGGTGGGGTATGCAGAATGATCCAATCGAGCTGCTGTGTCTTTATTCCTAATAATGCTCCAACAGTCTATGAGGCGATCTCTAAGCTACACAAGATTTCCGACTCCATACATGTAGACAAGGGAAACTGGTCCTTCATGGAGTGGTTTTGGACTCTGATATCAGCGTGGGGATGGAAGGTTCTAATGGTCATTGGTGTCATCTTAGTATTCCTATTCTCATGCTGCCTGATTATCCAGTGTGGTCCTGCTCTGTGTAGTCTTTGTGCTGCAACTTGTCTCAGAAAACCACCTGCGTTTGGAGAAAAGGCACGAGAAAGGATGATGATACAACAGCATGTCACTGACCTGATGAGCATAGAACTAGATTCTGACATAGACTGAGTAATTGCCTATGTAAGGGCAAAAGGAGGGGCTGAGGTTCCGTGACGGTTCCGTGACGATTTGAACCCGTGTTTTCAAGTTTGTCAGAAATACATAAAATTGGTATCAGTGAACCGCAAATGATCCATTTAGCATACGCTGGTGTTTTCGCTACGCTACAAGCAAGAGCACTCCTTTTATTAACACATTTCTAATCTACCCACGGCATCCATCTTAGATCATGGCAGCCATTTTGTGTTTCTTGCCCTCACATACGCAATAACCTCTGATCACTTCATTTCGATTAAGGACACGTAGCCTTAGCCGGAGATTCACCTTTTACATGACACGTGCACCTTAAACCAGATCACGCTGTAGCTGCATGACTCGACAAAGGCTGCCTCCTCTGCCCGAGGCCAGTCCTGCCAAACTGGTCTTCGTGTCCATTGTCCTGATCATGATTAGGCGGCCGAAGCCGGTAGCCTTGCCCATTTACAACCCACAAGCATCTCTTATCCCGCTTTCCTATCTTCCGCACCTGGCTCCGTTCCTTTCTTTCTGAATCTTTATTAGGGGGAGGTAACGAACTTTACGATGAGGCGGTCCGGGTCCTGAATGCAATATTGACAAGGAATTGTGATGAACTAGTGGGAACCCCTCTTCGTAGATGTTTCGTATCAGATTTTATCAACGGTTCTTGTGCACGCCAAATATTTATTGTTTATGACACAAAGGTTTTGGGAATGTACCAACATGTGAAGAATTCGCCTGAAGGCCAAAAACTAGTATATAAGGAGCAACCCGCTTTGTACAATTTGAACAGGCTCCTAGATTCTGCCCGTGTGTAGTATCTGTGACTTCTGTGTCCCTGCAGTAATAAACCTTTGGTCTTTGACGCCACCATCGAGAAGCCCGTGTTTCTGTTCATTTGTGCACCAAGGCAGGTGGAACTCCGGGGTCTTTGGGTGTTGTTCCCTGACACCTCTGGACCGGAAACAAGCATCCTGGGACCGGTTTCTGGGTATCACCCCTCATCCGCCAGGCTAGCTTGAATCCAGTGAGCCCAAGACCCACGTTTGGGCATACCCTGCGCACTTAGGACGAGAATGCAAAAGACACACAGATGATGGACGGAATGCATAGCAAATCAATCATTCTACCCCATTCAATAGATCTGGGTTAAATCGATCGTTCTTTTGCTTACTATGCCATCTCAGTTTAGACACAGCCATATGCAAAATCAGTCTTGAGCCTGAGCCTCAAGGGAACCTTCCAGACCGAACTGCTGAGTCAGGTACTCCTTGGACTGGAAACAAGCATCCTGTGACCGGTTTCAGGGCATCACCCCTCATCAGCCAGGCTAACTTGAAGCCAGTGGCATGTGAGCCTGGGACCAACGTCTGCGCATACCCGGTGCACTTAGGGCGAAAAAGCAAAATACACTCAGTTGATGGCCCCCTCTCCACCAGAGGTGCAATATTAATACCTGCCCGGCTCTTGTATTTATCGGGGATGGGCTACAGCACCTCCCCCTCCAGCGCCCGGTAGAGCTTCGGCCTCTTCAGTAAGAGTGCCGGCCGGCCCCTTCAGTAAGAGTGCCGGCCGGCCCCGGGGGTCGCCATGAAGGCGGCCATGAATGCGCAGCCCCGGTCGGGGATCGGCGATCACAGCTGCTGCCATGAGAGCTTTGAGGCCGGCGCTGGGGCACATCTGGTGCCGAGGAGCAAGGGGCTCCCTCCATGGAGCCTGGGCCCGAGGTCCCGCCAGAGCCAGACCTTAACACCGCCTGAGGCCAACCGTCTGCTACTTTCACTTTCAGCCGTCTCGCCCTTAGCACAGAGATGCCAAATAATCGTGAGGCGATATGAGGATGCTTCATCTTACAGCCACTCCGCTGCTGTTGCCTTTCCTCTCCCTGCCTACTGACGCTTTGGTGATGACCGGCCTTCGTCGGAGCACTCTCTCTGCAGTGCTGATGCCTGGGGCATTTCTCCGGCAGACTGTTGCTGAAATGGAATGAGGTCTCCCAACCTGATACTATCCGGCTTTGACTTTTGTCATTTCCCCCGCAGTCTACCCTCCTGCTTCGCCTCCTGAGGGAGGACCGGGACCCTCGAGTCGTTTTGCCAGGTACATGGGTGCAGTTTCGGGGAGAATCTCGACACTACAGAGTGACGCCCCTGGGCTTTTCTTTGCTGTCTGAACCTGGGGGTGTGTGCCTTCCTGGACTGCGTCTCTGGCATCCACAAGGATTTTCACAGCCGTTTGGGGTGCATCCTGAGGGGCACTGCTTGCCTTATGACCCATAGACTGTGCCTTTTAACAGATGGCGTGTCAACATCCTCGACCACTCTGCTGCCCAATAACCCCGAGCGTTTGCCCATCTAATTGACTCGTTTTGGTTTCGGTGGACCCCCAATCCCTTTCCCTCCTTGCTTCTGTGGCTGCCCCCCTCTGCTCTGCTCCTATATTCCAGGACCGTGTTGTTTTGCAAATTGGTTCTCGTGAGTTGCCCCGCCATTTTGTGACTTTGCATACGGTGCTCGTTTCCCGGGTCATGCATCTTGGAGGACCCATCTGCCTCCTTTGCTGTTGAACTAAACCCTTTGTTGCCCAACTATTTCTTTCCCTGTACTGACCCCAGCCCCCATGCAGTCTCCCTCCTCCCTCCTTCGTTTTCACTCCCCTCGCCTCCTGACGTTATTTCGTTTTATCCCTCTTTTGGATTTTTCCTTTTCTCCCCCTTGAAGCAACTCCATCCTTGCCGGTGCCACCTGGTCCGATCCTTTTCATCCCCTTTTTCCTCCCCCCTACCTAACATACCCCTTTGGACATGTCCTTATATATGTATATAGCGATAACTCTAACCACTAGTATATGTAGTAGACCTTTGTACTCTCTGCCATTCCTATGTGATTCTTAGAGTTTATCTATTTATATCTCTTCCTTGAGTGACTTTACAACTTGTACATTTGCAATTTTTTGTTTGTATCTCTTTCTTGTGTGACTTTACAACTTGTAAAATTGCGATTTTTTTCTGTTTGTATCATTTATGTAACTCATGTAATCTTAAATCCTTATGTATTGCAACTGGTTCTTTTGTAAAGCACTCTGACACCTTCGGGTAATGTTTGTGCAATATAAAATCGCATTAAATAAATAAATAAAAAATAAATGGACGAAATGCATAGAAAATCAATCATTTTACCCCAGTCAATAGATCTGGGTTAAATCCATTAATCTTTTGCTCACCATGCCACCCCGGTTTAGGCCCAACCATATGCAAATCAGTCTTGCCCCTGTGCCTCAAGGGAACGCTCCAGCCCAAACTGCATCCTGGGACCGGTGTTGTGAATGTATCTAGGACCCTAATTAAGACATTCCCGATTTATGCCCTTGTGTGGTTATAACAAATCATATCCTTATAAAGGCATAAGAATCATGTCCATAATAAGTCATAGCCAATGCAGTCCAAATACGGCAAGGCTACTCCCATAGACTCCTAGAAAGCACAACGCGTTCTTAAACAAACCAAGCCTCCAGCAGCCCGGGAATTCCCCCTGCTTCTGTTTTGATTTGTCCTAGAACTCCTGGAGTCCTGAAAGAACTGCCAGTTCTTAGTGACGTCTTATGTCCAACCTTACGTCAAACTTGGCACCTTCCAGGTATAAATATACCAACATCTGCCTTAGGCAACACACGGTGTGTTGGAGCAGATCGGCTATCTACTTGCCCGACGCCCAGCTGATGCGAGTGCCGAAGGAAGACGACCCTCCCTGCTGAGGCACTGAGAGAGACGCTGTCTTTTCTCCTGCCGAGAAATCCAGCTCCAGTGTTTCCCTGACACCCTCGCGGGTTGCTGGGAAATCGAGTCCTGAGAGAGAGATACAAGACCTCCTTCATTCTATACCCAAGGTATGGAGCTGATTAGATCCATAGAGAAATCTTGATTCAGATTCTTGGCAAAAACTGTTACTCATCTACTCCTTCCCACGTACTAGGCTTAGGTTAAGTACACCGGGGTAGGCGTATCTTAGAAACACCAGTTGAGTACGTTTAGTCATCATTTTATCATTGTATGTATTTTATCCATTTTAAGTATCTTATGGCTTAGAATCCATATAAATGCTTTCTACAGTATTATTTAATAATACTCCTTTTACTGTACGCACTTTACTTTATGACAAGTATTGCAATTGTGGCAATTCATTTCTCTTGCATGAGAAAGAACACTGCTGAATAAATAACCCTTTTATTGAAAACGCCCGTCTCTCTATTTCTCTGCATTTCTGGTGAAACGAAGCATGCACGATTGACTGAGTAAAATAGCTATCTATTGTTTCCGCGACTTTGGAGATATACTTCTTATTCTGGAGGGAGCAAAGTTGTCATGTTTATGTGGTTGTCAGAAGCTAATCCCTTCTTGTCTATTCAGGAAAGCTAAACACCTTATTGTTTACTCGAGAAAGTTTCTAGTGACCTCTGAGCTAACTGGCACACACAATTAAGTCTAACATATTCAATAGAGAACTAGTCGACCTCAGTCCTACGTCTAAACTATCGTTTATGTTATTCCAATGTGCAGAGCCTATTGGGAATATAGGAACTACACTACATGGCGCCCAACGTTTGGTAAGGCGATAATTTAACGCTAGATACTAGAGTAACTCAGTCGTGCATTTCACACAGACCCCTTTTTCCCGTAAAAACTCAGATAGACGTCTGCAGTGGGTAAAAAGGTTGATATCCGCCAAAACTTAGTAGGAAGAGATTCCTATGTATTAGTTTTTGGTTTAGTCAACGTTGAAGGATACAGTGTTCCAAAATATTGTGCACCTAATCTTTGCTTCCTTGAAACTTGCTCTGCAAACTTTCATTAAACAATGTCAACCAACGGCGACAACAACAAAACCGGTGGAGCTGCAGTAGATGCAAATCAACCAGGTTTTGACGTTACAGGGTTTAATGAAAATGACCTGGATGCAAAAAACATCCCGGTAAATGTAAGGAAAACCTTAACTATAAAACTTATAGAAAATAGAGTATCATCAAGAGGTGGTACAGTCATATTTTTTGTCGAGGCACATGAATATCGGCAGACAGAGGTATTCTATTCATAGATAACTTTTCCAGCAGCAAATGCTGTAACACACGAGTTCCACTACTACAAAGCAGGGGAACCTCCAGAGGAATACACTCCTTTTGAGGAAGTTGAAATTCCACTAACTTACCAAGAGCATGAGCTCTGGTTCAATGGCGCCCTAAAATATCAAAATCAAGTTACCAGGCTTGGTCCACTAGGTAGACCGGGAGCCACATGGCCCGTTCTAGCCAGCTATACACCACATCCTGACATTGAGAAAATGTCAAGCGGAGAACTTTTATTTCAGCTAAAACAATTAATTAAAATACATAGACAATTGGTACAATATGTCATGTGGACTTTAACAGTCCAACCAGCAATAAAAATTCCACAACACACCCCTCACCAGGGGAACACTAATAAAATTACACCACAGACCATACAATCAGTCATTGGTAAATTTCCCGCAAAACGGGAACAAATTCCGTTCTGGTTAGCTCAAAAAATTACTCAAATAGAGGCAGTATTTCCTGATACAACCCCTCACGAAAAACACAGAATTCTGACCATCTGCTTACCAATGGGGATTGCACCACATGTGGTGGACTGTGACACATTCTTTGCTTCAATCTACACAAAAACACATGATGTTCCGTCTATGGCGGTTATACCAGATGTACTAAGACAGAGTCAAAATTAATACAGTCGGGAGCCTGCTTTAAATCTAGGTATGAAATTACTGAAAGACTTTAAGCAAGTCTCGGCTATACTACTAGCCAACATAAAAGGAGAAGCAGCATCCGTGGCTATCCGCCAGAAATTAAAAGAAACAGATATAGCAGAACAACATTTTGAACTTGCCAGAATAATTGAAAAATCCTATGAAGAATTAGGTAGAGATATTTTGGGTGGGAAACCACTAAAACCACAACTAACTGAAAATCCTGAAAAGACTTTCATTAAAAATAATCTTGATTCCCAAAAGAAGAAGTGGGAGGGTAACAAGCAAACCACTCCCAGAGAAAAACATTTTCAGACCAGAGGAAGGTCTCCCCAACGAAGAGATAGATCTCCAGAAATGGGGGGCAATTCTCCACAACGGGAGCCATCTGAAAAAAGATATAACCTTAGAAATAGGGATAATTTGAGAAAACCTGATAGATATCAAGATATTGATACACGTCCCTCTTGATCTTTTCAGACTTCCTCACAGAAATCGGAAGGCAGAGGACGGTCAGAACATAAAGACGAGCGCGTCAATTCCAAAGACAAAGAACCTGCTCATCAAAGTAAAAAAATTAAAATTTCCCAACAAAAAGGTAGCCAGTATTAAAGTAAAACATGCCAAGGATCCTGAGGACACAACTCAAGAACGGAGAGTGGGCCCAAACAATGCTAGACAGCGCAGCAGAAGTGACCATCGCTTGCAAGATCCTCATGAATCTTCTGGAGACAGTGGACACGAATGAATACATTCAAGTGGAAACTGCAGACACCAGAGTTAGCGTGCCCCACAAATTATATGAAATAACATTACGTATAGAGGGGGACAAAACTAGGAAAATAAAAGGTCTCTTCTGGGAGAACCTATCTAAAGGCTATGATATCCTTCTAGCAGAGAAAGACTGGCCACCAGAGTTTGTTAGGGAGTGCCCACATGGCGAAGAAATGATTATGCCTGCCTTCTCAAATCACATTCCAATTCATAAAAAGTACACATATGCAAGAAAATGGGCAGTGGCCCAAGCCGCTGCATTATATAAAAATCATGTAGGATGGGATGAGGATTCTCCTCACCATAAAATCCAGTTAAAAAATCAACCTACTGCAGAAAGGCAGTATCCTGTTAAGCAAGAAGCTAAAAAACAAGTCAGGGAGATCTTAGATCAACTTGATTATCAGGGGGTGATTGAAACATGCACTTCACAAATGAACAATCCTTTGTTTCCTGTCTCGAAGCCAGACAATTCATATTGTCTAGTTTTTGACTACAGACACCTAAACTCTTGTTGCAAAACATTTGCAGTACAAAACTCACACAGTGCAGCACAAATGAATAATATCGTGCGCGAAAAATACAAAACGACATTAGATATTTCAAATGTTTTTTTCTGTCGAAACATTGTACCAGAAAGCAGGTATTTGACCGCTTTCTCCAGCAAGAGGGCCCAAAAGCAATTTTGTCGTCTCCCACAGGGATTCAAGAACAGCCCAGGATTATTTTCAGCCAGGGTAACAGAGTTACTACAAATATATGATGATGAGGCATTATCTTATGTCGATGACATCTATCTTACAGACAATGACCTGGAGACACACTTGAAAAGAGTGAACACCATCATACTTGGGTTCGCATCTGAAGGGTACAAATGTAACTTTAAAACGTCACGAATTGCCCACCAGACTGTCCTATTTTTAGGATATGAATTATCAAGTGAAGGCAAAAGCCTAGCTGACAACTTCTTAGTGAAGTGTGCAGTACTCCAAGCTCCAAAAACGCTGAAAAACTTACAATCAATTAAAGGTTTCCTGAATTTCGGAAGAACTTACATTCTAAATTATGCAGAGAGGGTTAAACCACTCTACGAATTCATAAAAGCTGATTTCAAACCAAATAATTGGACTCAGAAACACACAGAAATTTTACGATCATTACAAACAGACATGTTAACTAAAACAAAACTGCAAAAACGCGCAAACGAACGCAACCTTGTAATCTGAGTCATCCCAGGAAGATGCGGATTTACATACCTGACCTCTAATGAGGAAATAACGGTACCAATAGCTTACAAATCACACTTGTACACAAAAGCTAAAATGAAATTCAGTTCTACTGAAAAAATTCTAACTGCGGTTCAAACGGCTGTAAGCAAAAGAAAAAGCCCTAGCTCATGGGAAGAGGATATCTGTATTAACAGCAGCATCAGCCCTTGAAGCAGTAACAAGACCGAGCTTTCCAAATGCTATGGCATTAGATCCAAAATGGGTACAGTGGGTTAGTTGTCTTGATACAACTGACGTGATACATGCATTTGATCCCAGACTGAAAAAGCTAGAACATCTAGAATACAAACAAGAATGTCCTCTGTCGATCGAAATTCTACCTCTGGAACAGTACACCTGTGTAATCTACGCAGATAGATTTGCACAACACTACGTTGTGGATAACAAAAGTTTACAATTCAGCGTGTGTGATTGTTAAAGGTCGCTGGCACTTAGTTAAATTCAGACCAATGGTCACTAAAACTGAATCATTCGGAAACTGTACAGCTCAGCGAGCTGAACTACGACCTTTGATGATGGCGATTGAAAAGGCTGATCGCGAATTCCCCACACTAATAGTGTGCGATTCGCATTACTGCGTCGAATCTTACAATAATTCCATGCAGACCTGGATTGAAAATGGTTACAAAGATGAAAGAGGTGGCACAATAAAGCATAAAAAGCTTTGGGAATGGGTAGTTCTTTTACAGAAAGAACTACGAAAGACTCACATGATACATACGCAAAGTCTTCAACGTGATGGTGTTCACGTTGCAGGGAATTCATTGGCTAATAAAGCCACAGCGGCGGCTGGTCAACCGGCTTCCGTAGCTAATAAAAAGCGTTCTAAAAAACAAATAGAAGGAGAAACGCTACTAGCAGTAAGAACCTCAATGGAAGGCAATTATGCAGCGTTACCTCTAAACTATCCACTCGGAAATACATACATCATAGATGCGAACTCCGTTCCGTTTGCTCAAATCCTTGGAGTGGGGGATAGAGTAATTTCAAACACGCACCGGAGGGCTTACTTGATTCAAGAAGCACGCATGGGAATGGGTCTGAGGCACCAAGAGATCCTGGAATCTCCAATAGAATTGCAATCAAAATACTGGTGGCCGGGAATGAGCGTGCAAGTTTATAACTTTGCAATAGATTGTCAAGACTGCAATAGAGATCGCAGTTATGAACCAGACCAGATATCAGACTCTAGCACAGTGATACCAGCCCAGACACCTCTATTAGACAGCATTAGACTATCTACATGCAGGCGTCCGACCAGACAAATGCGATCCCATAAATATTAAGACGAGATTCATTTGGATGTGGACCCAGCGCTCGCCGAACGCCAGAACTGTTATAAAAGATTTGCGAGTCTTTATCGGCACATACGCAATTGGCATGCTACATTCTGACCAGGGTCCTGCGTTTAGCTCTCGAGCTTACAAGGAGGCCATGGCCAGCATGGGCATTGCATTGTGGTACTCTAGTCCATTCCATCCTGAGAGAAATGCGGTAGTGGAGAGAACAAAAACGTGACATAAAGCAATCTATAACAGCGAGGATATTAGGTTCGGGTGATGGGTGGGTCAAACATCTAATAAGTGTCCAACATAGTCTTAACAATCTGCCAAGAAATTCACTAGGTGGAATCACTCCGTATGAACTTTTTTTTGGTACAAGAATGCCAATCGAAGACCTCGATTGTCAGACTTCAGTGGTGGAACAAAAAGCTTTTGATATCAAGGATCGTTTGGCTGTTTTACAGGACTTGAATGAAACAAGAAGAAGTCTAAGTAACACAAAGCTAAAGCCAACGGCCACTGAAGAGAAACCACCTGTCCCAGCAAGACCTGTCTGAATTCCAAAAATTGAGGATCTGGTCAGAGAAAAGATCGTGGTGAAGAAGTAATTTGGGCCTTCTTACAGAAAGCAGTACCTGTCTTAGCTATCAGTGGAACAAGATCAGTCGTACTACCACCCCTTGCTGGTAAAAAGGAGAACAGAGTTGTATCAATCTACCTGGTAAAACCACAACCATGTGGCCAATAATAAGTAGTAGGCCCAGTGGACTCCCAAGAAGTAGCAGAAGACCAAACCTTGCTACAATCCAAGAGGTTCAAACTGAGAGACTAATCACATTTGATAAACCTGCAGTGAATAAAAAAGGACTATGCAGCAAAGCCATGGAACTTGTGCCTCTAGAAACCCAAATTGCAACAGTTCATCAAGAAACAACTGTCTATAATGATGTCGCCTCTGACTATACTAACATGAAAAAGGAAGAAGCAACTACAAAGATTAATAACAATCCTGATGCCATTCAAACAATTGACAGAACTGCATCTGGCTACTTTATCACCTTCGATGACTTTTCTGATGATCCAAGTGAAAATGGAGACAAGCCAGCAAACAAACCTTTCAAAGACAAAAATACAGAACTCTTTCATCAACTTGGGGAAACATATCTGATTTCACCGTGGATTGAACTGTGGATTGTGTTAGGTGTACCTTTCCTCCTGCTCTGGCTCATCTTAGTTTTAAGCTTGGGAAGAATGATTGATGGAAAATACAGTACAATGGACACAGCAAGTCAGAACATCAACTTGGTTCTAAAACCTCACAGATCCTCTCACATTGAAAAAAGAGAACTATCATCAGTGAACATCACAGCCATTTCTATACCTGGTGATGTAGCATGGGACAATACTGATTATGAAATCTATGGCCCGGTTGAACTCTTGAAATATCCACATCAGTTCAATATTTCTTTCAGTAACTTTGTAGCACCTAGTACTTTCTCTGACGATTAGGACTTTGAAAATATTAACAATATGATGTCAGACTTAGAAATGTCAGCTAAATATACAGAACATGATTATTTACAAGGTTCATCAAATTATGAAGAAATGTATTGCTTTAATCATTTTGGGCATCATTATTTGCATAAATCTGCTAATCCTAGAAATGTTTTCAGTTATAATCAATGGGAACATTGTCCAACTCCGCCAAAAGGCAGTTTGAAAACATTTTATGAGAAATTCCCATACTTCCCAGGGTTTAATATCAATGAACCAGAAACGTTTTATTTTAAAATTATGAATAAGACAGGAATGAAAACATGTTGACAAACACTAAACTGATTTATTTAGAACATTTTTATGAAAACATGTCTACATTTGGTTTTGAATTTTGGAAAAACAACATTGAGACAAAAACTGTCTGGGGTACTAAAGAATGGCAGGTACAAGGACTAGAATCATTATTCAGAGCCTGCATGATCCCAGAACAAATAATGTTCCTGAATGACACCATTCAACAAACAACCTGTCTTGGTCTAGCCAAGATAAAAGATTTAAACAACCCATCTATACCAAAGCCTATGCCTGATAGAAATAACACTACAGATGAGGGGTTAGACGTGTCCTATATTTTAAAACAAAACAGAACAAATCCTGATTGGAACAAATGGTTGATCTGACCCACAGACACTATCAACTGTCAAGATAGATTCCTGAACAAAATACAGGGGTTCAAACAGCACAGGCCAGACCCAAGATATTCCCAGAGACAACATCCAGGGATAATAACAACATACAGTGTAGGAAAACTATGCCTCGAATGGCTACAGAAATCCACACTACCCGAAATTAGGCAACACTTAACTTTACTTAAAGAAGGTGCTGACTTGCGAGATTTCATACTGGGACATCGCAAACAGCGTCAAAAACGTTTCATATACGCCGGTATATAGGCAGCTTACAATGAAGCTTGGAAAATAACACAAATGGAAACTGCAGAAAAAATACGAGAAATTGATCGTATTAATTTGGGAAAATCACTTTCTGTAGTGGACAATGGGTTAACGACTCTGTCCTCCAGAATGTATTCACTGGACAGCATTGTATCATCTGCTATTGATATAATAGAACAGGATATGCTAATGTTACAACATGGCCAGTCCCAAATAGGTTCTATTGTTCAGTTAGGCTGGACGTTACAAAATTTGCGTTCAGGCAACGTGCCATGGCGTCTAATCAACACAACTTCATTTTCTATCTTTAACCTTACTGATAAACAAATCTCTTTGGCACAAAGAGGAGCAGACTATACGGTGCTGAGCATTGAAAAACTCAAAAAATTGCCATTTACAATGTCAGAACGACCGGTCATTGAGTGGATAATCCATGGCACCATTAAAATCCTGATAACAACTTTTCAGTTTCAATACTGCCAAAAGTATATACCAGCAGGCCTGTATGTAAGGTTGGGTAAAGGATACAAAACAAGTCAACCTGGAATTTGCCTTATACACATAGATGTTGGAGTGGGGGCAAGAAAGAGGTATTTCTTAGTGGTAACAACTGTACACTCCTGTGTCAAGGAATTAACTTGCATGGAGCCTGTGAAGGTTCATCAAATAACCTTTCATGTCACCTGCACTGCACCCCTGCTACACAGATAGAGCCTTTTTTCAGACAGCTTTCCAACAGCAGCTACGTTCTAATAAGTGACCACAGCTGCTGTGGCATGGTGCCAGGAAAATCCTATCTCGTGAGCGTTACTTCCATGGTCACTTGTTGTATGCAAGTATTGTATCCTAACAGCAGACCAGACATGGAAGCGGCAATATGGCCTTCTTTGAACATCTCTTCTATTCGAATTGATACTTTAAGCAGAATGAAGTCTATTCTTTTACAAACAAATGTACCTTTAACTTCGTCTAGAGAAACGTATGATCTGCAAGTTGCAAGGACAGCAGCAGAGATACATGCATTATTATCAACAAATTGCCCCGTACATTTCGTAGAAATGTTAAGTCAAATCTTAAACATGTCAGATATCAGTGACATCGCACATGTATTTAAGACAATTTTTTTGGGACTGTTAGCACCCTTTGAAGCACTTCTTGACATCTTCCCGAATTTCGTACATTCTGTGTTCGGCGGCCTGCCTCTCATCTTGGGACTCATAGCAGGAATCCTATTTTTGTTCCTTCTGCTCCGATATGGCAAGTCAAGTCACAGACAAAACTCAGGCTACGATGGAAGACACAATCCTAGCAATGCAATACCGAGAACAGATCACTAAAGTCCTCGGCTTGGCTCGGCTAAGAGATCTGAATACTACCTGGTTTCTTTCATTCAGACCAATCTGGCAAGATTGCATTTTACCTGTTCTACGATGCCTGCTTTGCGGAAAAAATGCGTGTTAGAGGTCTGTCTCACACTCCCATCAGCAGTACCTATGGATGTCGATACTTTGCTTGGTTCGGTAACGGCTCATGCAACGTGTTGTCCCCAGCGGCTACCCATTCTGATGATAGCATTCGTTGAGACCTCACCATTATGATTAGGTGGCAGTGAGGTACGAGATGAAAGCGGCACACAGGTACAGCCTTCTGTCAACATTGCTGATCCAGATAACGCTGACGGTAATGCATCTCACATATGCACTTTTTCCACTTTTTTGGATTTGGACCAACTTTCACCTACAGTTGTAGACAGATTTTTTACCAGCCTGTCTGAGTTAATGTTCACTCCTAACAACAAGAATAACTTTTGAAATAGCGAGCACACAGCTTTCCCTGAATTCTGAATTCGGCCTTCATTTTTGATAAACAGAACTTCTAAAAAACACTGGAACTATTTTTCTTCCCAGAAACAAAATAATTTTCTCCAGTTCCCAAAATATTCACCTTTTTTTTTGGCACATTAAACTCTGCTTAAAGTAGAACTATTCTACTATTCTTAGAGAACAAGATTTCTAATATTAAAATCTCTATAGACAATATTTTGACTTAGCCTCTAGCACATGTACAGTCTTGTATAAATATGTGATGAAATAGTCTTGACCCTCTCTTCTGTATTAAGAGCCATTTCATAAATGTAAATTTCATGATTCATTCAGTCAACATTCCAAATGTACAAAATATGCATTATCTGAATGACACCACTGCCTACTAAAAGCGTACAGTATTATACTCATTTTTCGTGTATATACCATTTCAAATACTAACTATGTAATTTGGGGTGGGCTGGAAAACACATGCATCGTTATATGTTTAGTATTGCTTAGTATTTAGTAATGATGGACATTATGCGTGGAGTGGGTGTTGTGAATGTATCTAGAACCCTAATTAAGCAATTCCCGATTTATGCCCTTGTGTGGTTATAACCAATCATATCCTTACAAAGGCATAAGAATCATATCCATATTAAGTCATAGCCAATGCAGTCCAAATACAGCAAGGCTACTCCCATAGACTCCTAGAAAGCACAACACGTTCTTAAACAAACCAAGCCTCCAGCAGCCCGGGAATTCCCCCTGCTTCTGTTTTGATTTGTCCTAGAACTCCTGGAGTCCTGAAAGAACTGCCAGTTCTTAGTAACGTCTTATGTCCAACCTTACGTCTAACTCGGCACCTTCCAGGTATTAATATACCAACATCTGCCTTAAGCAACACATGGTGGTTTGGAGCAGATCGGCTATCTACTTGCCCGACGCCCAGCTGATGCGAGTGCCGAAGGAAGCCGACCCTCCCTGCTGACGCACTGAGAGAGACGCTGTCTTTTCTCCTACCGAGAAATCAAGCTCCAGTGTTTCCCTGACACCCTCGCGGGTTGCTGGGAGATCGAGTCCTGAGAGAGAGATACAAGACCTCTTTCATTCTATACCCAAGGTACGGAGCTGATTAGACCCATAGAGAATTCTTGATTCAGATTCTTGGCAAAAACTGTAACTCATCTACTCCTTCCCACGTACTAGGCTTAGGTTAGGTACACCGGGGTAGGCGTATCTTAGAAACACCAGTTGAGTACGTTTAGTCATCATTTTATCATGTATGTATGTTATCCATTTGTGGTAAATTTATATTACTGTATCGTTTTTGCCATATAATTACAAGTCATAATGATAGCTCAAATGAGAGGCAGAGTCCGTGGTATCTGAGTCATACGGGCTTTAATATAATGCTTCGAAGCATGGGACATCGGGTTCCATCACCACTCAGGTTCAGGAAGGGACATTCAACATTTTATTAGCATCACACATTATATATAGTAAAACAGTATACATGGAAGTGAATACAGTAGGCGTAACAGGTGAAAAGAAAGAGATAAGAAAACATGTGCGTAACAGGAGGCGTGTAAGAAGGCGTACACCTGGGCGTGCACTGAGCATGTCAGAGAATCGTCACATGAAACGTCACAAGTGGGTGGATGCATAGAGAAAGTTTGCAGAATCAGCAGAAACTTATTACCTATATGCGCGCGCAGCTGAGCATGACGTGTAACCGGGGAGAGCTGGGGCTTTGACTTTTGCACGAGTAGAGGAGACTAATGTCTGGGATGTCAGGGCAACCTGTACCTATAGCATATCTGGTATCTTATGTTTTGGAAGATGTAGTGTCAGGAGTAAAAGGTCTCTCGGGCAGAGGCCGTTCAATACTGAATGCTAGTGCGTGCATACGTGTCTTGGTGCAATGTGCGGAGCCAGGGGCCTACTACGGTAACGGGAGCAGTAAATTACTTGCATGGAGACAGGAAGGCAGGGCCCTTTGCTCTGCAGCCGGGAGTATGTTTACCTATTTCACTAGACTGGAATGTGTTTTCGGGGAGGCTGAGCAGATAACTTGTAGGTAAAACATCATCTTGGCAAGCGAACCAGGCCGAGCCGGGAACCGCTCGTCTGAGGCAGGAAGTAAGGCAGAGGTCAGGGATGCATACCTAAACGGCAGCTTTCAGAGGGAGAAAAGAACTCGGAGCCTCGTTTAAGGGCCTAACTCGACTGGGCCAGAAAACATGGAGGAAAACGTGAAAGTGCATCATGTAAAGACGTTGGCACCGTAGGTCTAGAAGCCTAATTAACAGGATTTTCATGTATGACTGGATAGCTGACATGTTAAGGATAGACGCAAATGCATTTGCGTCTCTCTAGCATGGACATAACACAAGTTACACGACATACAAGGAACATGGGTGCATGGATAGGGTGCGAGTGGGGGATACATTGGTGACCTGAAAATTTCTATTACCTCATTCCCTCCTTGGCCCCTACTAAACCCTTTAGGATATGTCTATATTCATAAGACCATCTATCTGTTCATATAACATCATTTGTTCATCTTTTATCAGTCGGGAACGGGAACTTGGACCTGGAATACAGGCTGTGGCGCACAAGCCGCAAATCGCTGGCCCACATTGCAGACAGAGACAACAACTAAATAGCATAAGCAGTATTATTCCTAGGAATGATAACAATTTCCATCCCCAAGCGGATATCACACTCCAGAGCCAACCGAACCAAGTCCAGGAGCCTGGATTCTGGTGAATCAGGTGAGCAATTTCGTGAAGCCGTGTGATGGCCTTATACACGGATGGCGCGTTATTAGGAATAAACACGCAACAACTGGATCCGATGACTCTACAAGCCCCGCCCCTATCGGCCAGAATGATGTCAAGGACAAGGCGATTTTGAAGAACAACAATTCTCATAGCAGATTGCTCTTCGGTCAAGTTACCTAAAGCAAAAGTAGTCTCGTTCACTACTACTTCAAGGGTTCTCGTTAACCTGTGTATTATCTTACTGTTCTGGACAGGACCTATGAACCAGAAGTATCCTTTAACATAATCCCATGCAGATCCGGAATCATCAATAACAGTAGGAAGATCTCTTCTGTGTCTGACATTCGCGAGACGTGAATTTCTATGATAATCAGGCAGGGCGACGAAAACAGGTGGCAGTAGGAACGCAATGTAACACGTCCCATCCCACTCAAGGGGCAGATACACATAAGCAGTGTGACCACAAATGAAATAAGAATGGCGAGAGGCTTTGAAAGTAGACTTTCCTTTGTCACTGAATTCGACCACAGTATTACAATCACTGTGTCCTAGATGTACTGAGCCATTCTTTCTGACGCAAAGTTCACCTTTCACTGGCAGAACGGTAATAAACTGCAAGTTCGAATTAGTCTCGGACTGGACGTTCAGGATCATGAGATTGAGGGAAAAGTTACCTAATTCATACACTTCATTTTCTAGATCGGTCCCTGTCCTTTGAGGTAGTCCGTCAGCGTCTGGGAAACATGCTTTATTCATGACTGAATTCAGGTTCCCCCATATCCAATTGCCTTGGGAAACTTTGGACTTACTGTCTAAGGAGGACATTAAAGTAAACCATGCACCACATGAACCATTGTGTGTGAACGGATAGGGAAAAAGAGGCAGAGCTCCCTTGTATTTCTGGTGAGGAGGGAGTCGGCCACATACCCAGCAATCGGTGGCATTGCTGGTCTGGTGAGTATGGTGTAACATACGAATGAATGTATTGTTGCGCATTGCTAATCGATAGGACAATTCATGTGGGGGCAGGTCGCTGAAAATGTGCTCTGCAGAATTATTAGAAGAAGTATGCATATGTGAATCAAGAGGGAAAAAAATATGTAGCATTAAACTTATGCATATGATCGTAAGACTCAGAAGAAACATGAAAATCAATGCTATTACACATCGACTGTGCAAGTTTTTACAGTATTGTTCTCTTTTCTTGATACGCCTATCTCTCTGACTACTTGGGTCTATCTTATACATGTCAGAAACCTGTCTAACCGCTTCACCCGAGGGGGACTTAAACACTTAAACGCTGTCTGACTTACTAGACCTCAACTTGGCACGATACTCCTGTTGAGGAGTTTCTTCTGTCATGGGGAGTTTAGAGTCAGAGTCCAAAAGGGGGCAGTCTTTAACCGTAGTTTCTGGACACAGTCCGTGAAATTTCTTAATGTGGCTGGAGTGCAACCACCCTTTACGTCCTTCCAACTTGACTGCAGTTCTCGTCGTCATCAACACCAACTTTGGCTGTTTCCATCTGGGTTCCAGCGGACTTGATCGATCGAAATTTCTCACATAAACCAGCTCTCCCGGAACGACTTCATGCGGTTTTACTTGGGTGTTGTCCGGAAAGGCAGCCGCAACCTGTGAACGACAAGATTGTAGTGCAGACATCAAGGAAGCTAGGTAATCTGTCAGCATATTACTATTGACATCAGTGATCTTGCGGGCATAGGCGTACCCCACATATTGGGAGGCCGCCCGAAAACCACCTCATAAGGAGATAGTCCGGTTCTGGAATGAGCAACCATGCGCATATAGAAGAGGGCAACTGGCAATGCTACTATCCAATCTACACCTTTTTCAGCACAAACTTTGGCTAGTCGTGTTTTCAGGGTTTGATTATGTCTCTCTACGAGACCAGCTGCTTCAGGATGTCGTACACAGTGGAACTTCCACTGGTAACCTAACAGGAGTGATACCTGTTTCATGAGCTCGGACGAGAATGGCTGTCCATTGTCTGAGTACACGACACGGGGCAAGCCGTATCGCGGGAAGAATTCACGAACCAACTGCTTGGCAGTGGTCGCGGCAGTGTAATCTGGGACTGGATATGCTTCTGTCCATCGGGAAAGGGCACATACAACTACGAGGACATATTTAAAACCTCTACATCTGTCCATCTGGATATAATCCATCTGGAGGACTTCAAAAGGATGGTCAGGAGGATGGAATCCACCTTTTTCCACAGGAACACCTTTGCCTGGATTGAACTGACAACAGATCATGCAGGTACGCACTTTCTGTTTTGCTGCTGCTCGTAAATGCTTGTTGAACCATAGGTTCTGAATGCTGTCTAACATGGCTTTTTCTCCTAAGTGTGCTGGACTATGTGCTGTGCTAATTATTACTTGAACCATAGAGTCGGGGAGGAACCATGTGGCTCTTCCCTTCGTCATCCATCCCTGATCTGTCTGGATCCCTCCTTGTTCAGTTCATTTCTTGATTTCGTCGGGAGTAGCATGTGTCTGTATGTCGAGTACGTCTAGAATGGGATCCTTCACTGTCATACAATGTGTCCGTGATGTCACGTCAGTTTTTGTTATGTCCGTTGGGATGTCTGTTTGAGTCTGAGCTGTGAGTTTAGCTGTTCGATCTGCCAGGTCGTTACCCTGAGAAATAGTGTCGGTGGCTTTAGTATGTGCTTTGCACTTCATGATAACAATGAATGCAGGTAAGTGTATTGCTACTAACAGAGCTTGAATGAGGGGACCATGCTGTATCTTGGCGCCATGAGAAGTTAAAAACCCTCTTTCTTGCCAGAGGATACCGAAGTCGTGAGCGACTCCGAATGCATACTGTGAATCAGTATATATGTTTACTTTCTTGTTCTTGGCTAGTATACAAGCTTGGGTCAGAGCAATGAGTTCTGCTGCTTGAGCAGACAAGGTGTCAATACGACGTGTTTCTATGACTTCAGTTTCAGTGGTCACTGCATATGCGGCCACTAACTCTCCTGTGCTTGTTCTCATACATGAACCATCCACGTAAAGTGTCAGGTCTGGGTCGGGTAATGCAATGTCTGTCAAGTCTTGTCTGGGCTTCGTTACAGTATTGATGACTTCTACGCAGTCATGTGGTGTCGGGTCAATTGCACTCGAGGGTAACAATGTGGCAGGGTTTAATGTGTTGCATCGTCTGATCTCTATGTGTGGCTGAAACAATGTCAATTCATATCCTGTCAATCTTGCTATAGTCAAGTGTTGAGTCTGGGTACGGTTCAGGAGAACTTCCACTGAGTGTGGAACTTGTACTGTCAGGGGATGTCCTAACACTATGGAATCGCTTTGTCTGATTGCTAGAGCTGTCACTGCAACTGATTTGAGGCACGCAGGCAGAGCCTGGGCCACTGGATCCAATGTACTAGAAAAATAAGCACAAGGCTTGTGGTGTCCTGCTTGATCTTGTGTAAGAACAGATAATGCTGTACCATCGCGTTCAGTAACAAAAAGTGTAAAAGGTTTTCTGTAACATGGTGTCGCTAAAACAGGTGCTTGACATAAGGCTTTCTTTAACTCGTCAAAAGCTTGTGTATGTTCCTGAGTCCAAGGGAGGACAGACGAAGATGCTGCCTCCTGTGTTGTCAACTGTATGAGTGGCTTTGCTAGATATGCATACTGGGGAATCCATTGTCTGCAGTACGAGGTGAGGCCAATGAAGGCCCATACCTCCTTTTGTGTCTTGGGTTGTGGCAGATGTGCGATTAACTGGATACGGTCTGGTGTCAAACATTCATTTATATAGTGTCCTGGTTGTTTACAGTAGTTGCAGTTCCCTTTAACGGGAGCTGCAGATTGACCTGACGGTGCTGTACCCTTTTTCTGACCATCAGCTGGAACAGATTGGGCAACTAGTACTTTCATTTTCGTATCTCTCATACGTCTCTGTTCATGATCATGTTCCTCTCTAATTCGGTTCTGGTGATACTGTAACATTTGTAACATTTGAGAAGGGGTATGTGCTTGCCATGTGCTCTCGACTTTCAATACTCTATTTTTAACTTGTGGCAAAGAATTCTCAACTAATTTAGTCACAAAAGGTGTGGATATGATTCGCTACTTGTTTTCAGGCCACTATTTATAATGAAACATTTCTCGAATCTAGAATAAAAATCACTAGTGTCTTTTCTGTTTCTGTTTGCAGGCTGAGATTGCATCCCAGTCTTCCTTTTTATTTGTCAATAACCTCGGCAAAACTTGTACTAATAATCCTGGTAATGCTTTAGCTTTGTCCCCAAGACCTAAACCTGGGGTACGTGTTTTTTCTTCGTCCTCTAATTCAGCCCAATTAATCTTTTTATCTCCCACCTCCCATTCCTTCTCTTTCAGTTTTTCGTAGATACCAGCCGGCAACAATACCTTTAACATTTTCAGAATGTCGGAATATGTATAATCCACCATGAGTAACATGTCTTTTAATTCACGGTGGAAACCTGCTGGATCTTTATCATGACAGGGCACTATTTTCTTCATTTCCAATAGTTCCATTTTGCTTAAGGGTGTGTATACGAATACTCGCTGAAGCGCACCCCCTGGGGCCGTCTGGACGGGATGTACTTCTCGTAAGGGATTCTGTCTGTCTATGTAAAATGGTTGTCTAACTGGGGGTGGGACAGAATCGAAATGTGGAGTCAGGAAAGTTCTGTATTTGTGACGTTGTTCTAGGATGGTATTAATTAAATTGGTACCTAGGCCTCTCCATCTTTTTAGGAGTAATTCTTCTAATATATTATATAGGGGTCCTGGATCAGAATGTTGACTCTCATATAGTGTGATGAGATGCTGGATCATATACATACCAGCGAGTCGTTGTTCTTCTGGGGAAAGAGTCAAAAATGTTTGTGCTACTGAATCATCTTTATATATGCTGTCATTTCCAGCCCATTGGACTGCTGACCGTGCTAATTCCTGATCTCGCATTGTACTAAGTTCATGGTAACCTATTCTTTCTTTTAATATTTTATCGGTGTCTTGAAATACACGTTCAAGAGAACATTGTTCTGGTATGGGAGGAAGGAAACGTTTCTTGTTTTCTAGGCGAATGGGTCTGTCAAAAGAATACTGTTTAGGAAGTCTCGCTCTACCTACGTACGCTATTGTTCCTGGTGTTTCGTCTTCAGGGCTATCTATCTCCTCCTCTGAATTTTCATTCTCTTTCCCGGCTCCCCTAGCTTCTTTCTCTTTTTCGTGAAATTTTACTGTTTCTTTACGAATCTTTCTGTACATGGCTTCTATGCTATTCTGTTTATCGTGTTTACCATCAGCTATGTTATTACTCCAATATATCAACATATCCATTTCTTCTTTGCTTGTATCTGGCCGATCTCGTTCCCGTATTAAACAGTTTATCAGAAACAGTAAGATCATACTTTGTGTCTCGACCTTTTGATGTGCCATGGCCTCGCGAATGCATTCTGGTCTCTCCCCTGTTCTAATAAAATGATATATGTTGTCTAGATGTTTAGTCATTTCAGGCAAGAGAACCTAAATAGTTTGCGACTCGCCGTAAACGTAATGAGTATAGAACCATCCCGTCTTTGCCGGGTACTGGGTCATATCTACAGTCTGTAACATACTCTTTAAGGGCTGCGAATGTCGCTGCCCTGGGTGTACGTTGTAATGCTAGATCTCTGAGTGTCGTTCGTTTTATTTGTGGCGGGGTGCGATGGTGACCTCCTACGGCGCCTCCTGAAGCGGAAGCGTAACCATCAACTAGTTGTGATGTTGTTGCTGGTGTCATTAACTGAAAAGTAGGTGCTGGTAATGCCGGACCCTGCGTTGCCGGCATACCGAACGGTTTTATGAGGACCAACAGTGGTAGGAACAGTAGTAACAGTAGTGACAGGAATGGTTGTGACAGGGACAGTGGTATCAGGAGGGGGAATAATAACGGATGAGGGAGTCGAGTCTTGAGGGGGTGGAGGTGACGCGTCTTGGACAGACTGTACGGACGGAGCAAACTGCTGTATGTTTTGAACAGGCGGGAGAGGTTGCTGTACATTATTAACTGGTGGTACGCGTATATTGGTATATGCAGGAACCACGTCATCTAGATAGGAAGAAAGGAAAATGTCCGCTGCGGTTTGTTTGTGACGGAGTTTAGTCGGGACCAATGGAGGTGGCAAGTTACAGGGTGCTTCCGGGGTCGCCTTAGGCAAGCCCTCGGCAAGAACTGGATACAGTCCTGTAATAAGTGCATTTCTTTGTCTGTCTTGTTGTTCTATTCTGACTCGTTCTCCTTCTTCTAGTAATTCTTTTTCTCTAACTTTTTCGGATTCTTCTCTACTTCTTTCTGCTTTCCTGATTTCTTTTTCCATTCTTCTATGCGCTTCTTTACGCCATAATTCTATGGCATTTTTCTGGGATTGTCTGGCTTTCTTTTTCCATAACGCTTCTTCTACTCTCATGATGCAATCAGCATCCTATGTCCCTGAAACAGGCCATCTATACTTCTCTTCCAGACCCTTGGTGTAGTCTGCCCATAAATCTAGGTACAGTATGGCATCTAAGCCATGCTTATTATACATAAAATGTCCAGGAGTGTCCCTAGGCAGAACTGGAACTGCTTCTTCTAATATCCCTTTCCTGGTTCCTATCTGACGTAATTTCGAAAACAGAGGCATTGTCGGATTGCTTTAAACGTGGACACAGTAAACACAGTAATGAATAGCAAAACAATCATTCACACCACGACATTAAAAACCACATTAAAACATATTACCTGATACATAGAGAAACACATAAAAACTGAAACTCGAGTTGCAACACTAGAATACTGAACCACTGAATTACTAGATGCACTGCTAAGACAGTACAGACAATACCGGTCCCATAAAGAGACACGTCTGACCGTATTCACCTAAGTGAACACGTACGGACCAGGCCTGTGTACCCAGACCTGTCTTGACCGGGAACAAATTAATGAACCCGTCTAGATGCGTTCCCAACAACGGTACTCACCGGGAAGCAAAAAGTGAAGGCCTCGGAAACTGGACTGGACTGGACTGGACTGCTACGACATCTGGCTGCTACTACGCCGCATGCGCTTCGGAACAGGTGGGCCTCTGAATACCTCTGACCTTGTTCTCTCGACTAGGGGCTCTGGTCGGGATCCTCCGCATTCCTCACCGCCTCGTCTGGATGCCGGACCGCAGTCTCCGTCTCCTCCGTGGGCCCGAGGGAGATAGCAGGAAAACCTGCAGGCGTGCACGGTTCCGTCGCGGCTGTAGAAGGGGTCAAAGCCTGTGTAACATCGCCGGCAAGTGGGGAAGGGGGGGGTCCCTATTAGGGCGCCAAATTATGTGGTAAATTTATATTACCGTATCGTTTTTGCCATATAATTACAAGTCATAAGGATAGCTCAAATGAGAGGCAGAGTCCGTGGTATCTGAGTCATACGGGCTTTAATATAATGCTTCGAAGCATGGGACATCGGGTTCCATCACCACTCAGGTTCAGGAAGGGACATTCAACATTTTATTAGCATCACACATTATATATAGTAAAACAGTATACATGGAAGTGAATACAGTAGGCGTAACAGGTGAAAAGAAAGAGATAAGAACACATGTGCATAACAGGAGGCGTGTAAGAAGGCGTACACCTGGGCGTGCACTGAGCATGTCAGAGAATCTTCACATGAAACGTCACAAGTGGGTGGATGCATAGAGAAAGTTTGCAGAATCAGCAGAAACTTATTACCTATATGCGCGCGCAGCTGAGCATGACGTGTAACCGGGGAGAGCTGGGGAAAACGTGGAGGAAAACGTGAAAGTGCATCATGTAAAGACGTTGGCACCGTAGGTCTAGAAGCCTAATTAACGGGATTTTCATGTATGACTGGATAGCTGACATGTTAAGGATAGACGCAAATGCATTTGCGTCTCTCTAGCATGGACATAACACAAGTTACACGACATACAAGGAACATGGGTGCATGGATAGGGTGCGAGTGGGGGACACATTGGTGACCTGAAAATTTCTATTACCTCACATTTTAAGTATATTATGGCTTAGAAACCATATAAATGCTTTTACAGTATAATTTCATAATACTCCTTTTACTGTACCCACTTTACTTTATGACAAGTATTGCAATTGTGGCAATTCATTTCTCTTGCATGAGAAAGAAGAATGCTCAATAAATAACCCTTTTATTGAAAACGCCCGTCTCTCTATTTCTCTGCATTTCTGGTGAAACGAAGCATGCACGATTGACTGAGTAAAATAGCTATCTATTGTTTCCGGGACTCTGGAAATATACTCCTTATTCTGGAGGGAGCAAAGTTGTCATGTTTATGTGGTTGTCGGAAGCTATTTCTGCGGGCCAAACCGCTTAGGCTGTAGAGATATGGTTATGGCTTCCCTCGTAAATAAGAGTAGTTCATGGGGTATAAGATGGTTAAGGCGTTTAAAGACAGGGTATCCAGCAGATGGGAGGTTATTTTTAGCTACCTGTTTATGACCTTTATCCAGGCTGTGTATGGAATAAGATCCAATTTTAGCACTGTGCCTTCGATTTCTAGTGAGTTTACAACTTTTTGAATTTGTCAGTACCAAGGATTCCCTGGGTTCTTGAACGTTTTATACAGGCAGGCTGTAAGACTGTTTTTCGCTGCTTTTAAAATGCTTATGTAGAATTTCAGGGTATCGGCCTTGCGGGTGAGTGATTGTTTTGGAAGTCCCAGCTCCAGCCGTTGTCTAGCCCTACGTATGTATTTGGGAAGTTGAAGTACTTGATTGGAGGTCCAGCATTGGGTATGGTCTATGCTAGCCATGCATGCCCCTGGAAAATCCTGTTGCCCATAGTGAAGTGCCAGGAGAAGAGCGGCTTTCACATTCTTTAATATGGGATCAGCTGAAGTGCTGTTTAATAACTTGCTGAGACTGGTCAGGCTGTGTTTTATGACTCCGGCTTTCTTTTTCAGGGCGGCTAGGTGGACCGAGGGTCTGGAGGACTCACTAAACCATACCCTCAGACAGTTATACATTGTAGTTGTTTTGAAGGATGCCGCTCCCATGCTCCAGGTTAGGAGATTCTTTTTTCTGCAGTGACCAAAAATCAGGACTTTGGTCTTGGCCTGATAAATTTTGAGAGAGATGGTGTTTTTAAATTCCTCTAACTTGCTGAAGGCTTTTAGGATTCAGAATTTGATGTGATCCATTATGACGATGTTGTTAGCATAGTGTAAAATGTGTAAATTCGATTGGCCCAGTTGGGGTGGAAGAATGCAGCTGTGCTCCAGGGATCTCCCAATGTTGACTGTGTTGAGGTTGAAAAGGAGGAGTGCGAGGACCAATGTTCCATCTAATTTATTTTTTTGCTGTGCGGCAATGGAGTGTCTATGTGCACATTTTTCTGAGCTGTGTGCGCAATTGAGTCATAACAGATGTCACTAAATGAGTGAGCGTGCTACCTCTAAAAAAGGTGAAAGGCAACACCTCTCTTTCATTTTGGGATAACATGGGAGGAGGTGTGCAGGGCCTAAAGTTTTCTTTTTAAATAAGATCTATGATGCAGCCATCATTGGCAGCATTACATCTCTCATTTCTTTTTTGTTATGGCAGGTGCAGGGGGCAACATAGACAACAAGAGGAGAGAGGGAGGGAGCAAGCAGGAACACAGAAAGCTTTTGGGAAAAAGCAAGTAAAAAGCAGAGAGAGTGAGAGGTAGCAGTTAATAATACAGATAGCTGGAGGAAAGTGGGAGAGGGCAAGCTACAACATCGAAAACGGGGACGGGTAAATCAACAAGACAGACAGCAGGAGGGGTAGGAGTACATAAGGGAACCAGGTGTAAATGACCCTCTCTTTTAGAGTGCTTAAAACTGTAGAAATTAATAGCACCTAATAAAATGAGCATTGGAAGGATACAAGTAATACATCTATTTTATTTATTTATTTATTTTATTTGAATCTTATATAGCACATGGTTACCCTTGGGCATCCCAGCGCTTGTCCAGGCAGCAATCGACACACTACAAAGCCAGATCTAGCATCTAAGACGGGAAGAGGTATGTCTTCAGAAGCTTCCGAAAACAAAGGGTGCAGGTCTCTAAACGCATTTTCAGTGGAAGCGCATTCCAGAGAATGGCTGTATGAACCGAAAATCTTCTGCCCCCAGTACGGGCCTTATGAACTCTGGGGACCTGAAGCAGAAATTTCTGATCAGAACGAAACGCTCTGTTCGCTTTATAGGGCACCACTAACTCCCTTAAGGAAGGGGGTCCTTTCCCCTGAAGGATTTTATGGGCTGTGCAGAGGGCTTTAAACGTAACCCTCTCTCGCACCGGGAGCCAATGCAATGTTTTTAGGGCAGGCTTAGCTGATTGCCTCCTTGGCGCATTCGTCAGCAACCTAGCCACGGCGTTTTGCACCTGCTGGAGCTTGCTGAACGTGGTTTCCGGGGTGCCAAGGAATATGGCATTACAGTAGTCGAGCCTTGAGATAATTAGCCACTGAATGAGTAACTTCCTCGATGTCAAAGGGAGGAGACGCAGAACTTTACGGGCTGAGCGGAGGAGCCCAAAACAGATCCCTGCCGTTTTCTTAGCCTGGGTTTTAAAGGAGAGATCTTGCTCCAACCAGACCCCCAAGCTCTTGATCTCCTGCTTGGGGCTGGGGAGCTCACCCAGGCAACTAGGCCAGATGGTCGAGGGAAGTGAGGGAATCTTGTGCCCTAGCAGCATTATCTCGGTCTTAGAACCGTTTAATTTAAGTGACGATTCGCACATCCAAGTGTGTACATTGGTCAGGCATAGGCGCAGTGAGTCTGGGTTCTTCACCAATTGGGATAATGCTACCACCAGCTGAGTATCATCAGCATAGCTGACAATTTTTATCCCGAATGGGGCAACCACATCCTCCAGGGGGGCCATATAAACGTTAAACAACGTGGGGCTCAACGAAGAGCCCTGTGGCACACCGCACTGGAGGGGGATAGATGTAGACCGCTCGCTGCCTTCCCAGACCTGATAAGTGCGGCCGCACAAAAATGACCTAAGCCACTTCAACGCCACTCCTGCGACCCCCACATTGGACAGCCGTTGGATCAGAACTTGATGGTTTACAGTGTCAAAGGCACCACTGAGGTCCAGGAGGATCACTGCCACTGACCCTCCTGAATCCAGAATGCTCCTTGCTTCCTCAACGACTGCCAATAGGGCGGTGTCTGTGCCCTGCCCTGGCCAAAAACCCGTTTGAGACTCTAGCAGCAGACCGTTGGATTCCAGAAAGTCAGACAGACGATGGTTGACCAATCTTTCTGCGATCTTACCAAGACCCGGCAGCAGAGAGATGGGCCTGAAGTTTGCCAAATCTGATGAATCCAGATTGGGTTTCTTCAGGAGAGCCTTTACAACTGCTCTTTTCCAGCTCGGCGGCACCACACCCTGGGCAAGAGATGTATTAATCAGGTTCGTAATGGGGGCCGCAACAACAGATGTCACCTGTTTCAGAAATCTCATTGGGGCTGGATCCCCAGGGGAACCACTCTTCATGGATCCTAGCTCCTTTGCAACCTCTGCTACAGGGATTGGACCAAAGGTGTCCAAACGGGCACAATTTCCTCCTCTCTGATTGCCTGTATTTGCAGTCTGCGCGACTTGAGGCAACGCACCTATGATGTTCTCTATTTTTAAGTGGAAGTACTCCGCTAGCTCCCTACACTTCTCAGATGGATTATCCTGGATCAGTGGGGGCTCCGTAATTTTAAGGAGTTCCGTTACCACTTTAAACATCTCTCTCGACGAGTTGGAGGAACTTTTTATTCTTTCCTCAAAAAATTGAGCCTTAGCCCTGCGAAGGGCATTTTTATATGCTCTGATTGCAGCGCGATATTCATCCCGGCTAGCCACCCCCCAATTTTTTCTCCAAGTCCTCTCCAGCCTCTTACATCCTTTCCTGAGGATTCGCAATTCCGGCGAGTACCATGGGGCAGAACCCCTCCTCTTTCCCCTCTTTGCCACTCTCTTTTTAGGGAGGATGGCGTCCAAGGAATTGGTTATCCACAGCTCAAAGTCCGCATCAGCCGTTACCGGATCCGATGCTAAAGGAGGGCACGTACTCTCAAGTTTAGTGATCCAGTTGTCAACTGATAGCCTGGACCAAGCTCTTTCCAAGGTGTAAACTCTCGAGGAGGGGTCAGTTCTTGGATCAACTTGCAGACTAACCGGGACCAGAAAATGGTCTGTCCAGGGTAAAGGGCAAATGGGCAGAGCTGTAAGGTACGGGATGTTCGAAAAGATGGGATCAAGGAGGTGGCCCTTGGAATGCGAGGGTCCTGAGTTTTTTAGGCTAAGATTATAGGCTTTCAGGTCACCCAGCAAATCAGCCGCCACTGAGTCCGACGGTTCGTTGAAATGAAGATTCAGGTCCCCTAACACCATGAAATTAGTCGTCGAAGAGGCCAACTGCGTAACTGTTTCCATCAGGGAGCTAACAAAGCTTCTCATGCCACCTGGGGGACGATAGATCAGGACGCCTGACACAGTCACCGTGGGGGACGTCTGTAGTGAGAACTGACAGCTCTCATAGTCCTGGACATCACTGTTCTGCGCCCTACACACGAACGTATCTCTGTGTATAATGGCGATGCCGCCCCCGCCCCTCTGGTCTATCAAGATGGTAGATTAGAAAACCTAGGGGAAGGGCGCAAACCATGTCTGCGTCTGAACTGGCAGCAATCCAAGTTTCCGTCAGAAACAGGATGTCCAGATCATGGTCTTGCATCAGGAAATTAATTTCAAGTGCATGGCACGGGAGGGATCTGCAATTAAGCAGAGCCATCGACAGGGTGTTTTTTCCCTTGTCCAGTTGAGTAGTCTGGCATGTCCTACAGTCAGAATAGGGTTTAAAACCCTTGTAAACATACTTACATGGTGCCATTTTGGGAGCGCGTAGTGACATGATGTCCTCACGGGAGTCAGTTATCCGCATTTCAAGAGATTGGGCCAGGGATTCTGGCCCTCGGCCCGTCTGGGCCCGGACGGGCACAGACGGGCTGAACTCTAGCGTGACTCCGGCACGTTTATGGCGTGCCCGCTGCGCGTCACCGCTGCGCGTTTCCATGGGAGGATTAAGTAGGGAGCTCGTGTGCCCAGGTGAGCACTAGAGTGCTAAATCAAATGGCCGCTAACGTCCCCTGCTACACCCAAGATGGCCGACACACTTTCACGAACAGCTAGTGGCCCGCCCAAACAGCGGTGGAAATCACAGAATTAATGTGCAAGTAAGCGCTCTAATAGCAATTTAAAAAACGTCGATTTAAAACTGGGGCAAATAAATCATTTAGAAATAAAATACAGTAAACAGGAATGAGGAGTAAAAAAAAGCGCAAACGCCTTTGGAGCGATACTGGCAGCAGCGCTGTAGGTTTCAAAGCAGCGTCATGCAGGAAGCCTTGTCCAAGGCCAAATAAACAAAATAACTTGCCTATACATCAATACCCTAGGGGAGAGACAAACAAACAAAGAAGAAGTAAACTTATGGCAGCTGACCAATAAGAGGCAAGCAAAGATGAGAAACAATGAAGTCAACCAATAGTAAGTAATAGGTGGCCTCCAAGCCTATTGTATATAAAAAAAAAAAATCTTGCATGAGCTGTCCTAGGCAAAACCTAAAACACAGATAACATTTTCTGGGGCTCATATAAAGCCCTCCAAGGTCCTTGTACCAGGTTTGCACTATATAAAATTGTAGAATGAAATTAGTTTCCTGGTGTGTTAGCTTAAATGCATCAACTCACATAAACCAAGAGCACAACTCCAATCAATAAATCAATCAGGGTTTTGTAGAGCACACTACTCACCCTTGAGGGTCTCAAAGTGCTGATGGGGATGTGAGCAGCTCTGTTGGGGTCATTCGAAGAGCCAGATCTTGAGGTCCTTTCTGAATTGGTGCAGTATCAGACTTTACCAGAGGTGAAGGGGGAGTTTGTTCCAGGTCTTGGTTGCGAGGTAGAAGAAGGATCTTCCACCCGCTCTGGTCCTGTAGAAATAAGAGACAGTGGCTAGGGCGAGGTCGGCTGAGCGGAGCTTTCTCTTGGGGCATGGAAGGAGATTCGGTCGTTGAGGTATTGGGGATGGCAGCTTGCCTGGAGTCGAGAGGGATCCTCTTGAACGTCTTGCAAAGTATGCTGCGGGTGTTAAAGCATGGGTAGGATACCGTGTTGATATTTGCAATTCATGGTAAGTGAAGAATCAAGTATGATGCTGAGTTTGCGTGCATAGTCCATTGGGGTAGGTGGGTTTCCAAGGGCAAGGGGCCACCAGGTGTTGTCCCATACGGAGGGGATGTACCCGAGGATGAGGACTTCTGTTTTCTCAGAGTTGAGCTTCAGGCAGTTGTGGCTCATCCAGGTCACAAAAGCTTTCATCCCTTCTTGGGAGTTGAGTTTGGTGTTGTCGGGTTCCTTGGTGAGAGAGAGGATGAGCTGGGTGTTAAAGAAGAGCTGAGTTTGTTGCAGAGGTCTTGGGAGGGGGACGTTCGTTGTTTCGCTGTTGGGTTTGGCGAATTCCTTTATGATGGCGAAGAGATCCTTGGAGTTGTGGGCATTGGAGATGATTCTGTCTTGGACGATTTGATGAGTTGGTGGTGTGCTGTGATGACTGTTTTGTAGGTGGAGCTTGCTTCCAAGGTGTTTTTGTTTCTCTACGTCTTCTCTTGTCATCAGCAGGAGTGTTTGGATTCTCAAAGATCTGTGGTGAACCAGTTGGCTTTCTTGTTGTGTCATCTCATGGTGTTCTGGAGGGGGCAAGAGTGTTGGCGCAGTTGGTGATCCATTGATGGAGGTTGCTTGCTGCTGTGTTGGTGTCGGTCGTAGTTGGGAGTGGAGTGCAGGTGAGCATGGACGTGAGGTGTTCTTTGTAGACTTTGTTCCAGTTACTGCGTGGAAAGCAGTGCGGTGCTTGTGTGAGATGGATTTTGTAAAGGAGAAATCGATGCAGTGGTGGTCTGTACAGAGTTGTTCCCTGGTATGGCTGAAGCAAATGTTGTTTCCTCTGACAAAGGGCCTGATTCTGTTGCGGTTAGGAAAGCATTCCCACCTATGGCCTGATTCCGATGCGGTTAGGAAGGCCTCCTAATGGCATTTGCTCCTTCCAAATTGGATCAGGAACATGTCTTACTGACCCAGGGCCCAAATATGATGCAGTTAGAAGCATATCCTCCCATTGAAGTCAATAGGAGTCCCACAAAATCGTATCTGGAAGCATCCGGAAGCATCGTACTCGGTTGGTCTGACTCTCCTGACCCGATTGGGTTGGAAACCATTTCCAAACTGATTCGGTCGGGAAGCTTTCCAACCCGCATCAGAATCAGGCCCTAAGATGGGATAGAGTGTGTGCCTTGCTGTGTGAGTGGGGTGGAGACAAGTTGCTGCAGTTGTATGTTGGTGAGGATCTCTAGGAGGGTGGTGGTGTTGGGATCGCTGTAGTTGTCCAGGTGGAAGTTCAGGTCTTTGAGTAGCATGTGATTGGTAGAGGCAAGAGCATGGGATGCGATGGGTCCAGCGATAATGTTGATGAAGGGGGTGCGGGGTCCTTGAGGTCTGTAGGTTAATTATTCCACGGAGCGTCGTTCTGGGGTTGGGCTGGATCTGGAAGTGGATGTGTTCCATGGGTGGTGAGTCGTCGGAGGGTTGTCAGTTGGAGGGAGCTTTTGTGGATGATGGTGAGGCCTCCTCCTGGACGATTGGGGTGGTCTTTTCTCAGGATCTTGTATCCATTTGGAATGGCAGTTGCAATGTCGGGTGCAGAGCTGGCGTTGGTCCAAGTCCGTGTGAGGAAGGCGATGTCGGGCGTGTGAGTGGTGAGGAGGTCCCAGATGTCTACATCGTGTCGGTGCAGGTAGTGTACATTGAGGAGGATGCAGCGGTGGTGGCATTCAGTGGGTAGGGGGAGTTGCCAGGGTCCGGATTTGAGGGAAGGAGCGGTGGCAATGTCAGAAGGAGATTGGGCTTTAGGTGTTGCTTGGTGTCGAGAGCTGCCAGTTGTTGTTGCAATAGGGGATGAGTGCATGAAGAGTGCTGGGGTCATAGGGGTGGGCAGTCGGATCACAGACAAAATATCGGAGCAAGAATATCGATGTCAAGAATATCAACATCCTATATACAACATGGTAAGTACAAAAATATCGGAACAAATATCGTTGTCAAAAATATCGTTATTAAAAAGATCGTTTTTTTATTTGAAAAAATATGTAAAATAAACTAAATAATACTTATAAATAAAATAAACATAGTTACAAATATTTCATAATGTTTAAAATTAATAAGTAATAAATATATTATTTTAAAAACTTTAATTAAACATATACATATACTTTATATACTTACTTAATAATCAGTTTTTATAATTATTTTAATAACATAAATTATTAAAAAATATTAAAATTACAAATACATCTATACACATAAAACAATAACATAAACACAAATAAAATAATCATGTATAACAAATTAAAAATAATTAAATACTACATTAGCTAAAATAATACAAAAAATATTAAATAGCGGAGGGAATAAAAGTACTATTCCAACTCCAAAACAGAACAGCAGTAAGGAAAATGTTGGATATTGTAGGGCTTAAAATTACTATTCCCACTCCAGTGAGTACAACAGTAGGGGAAGTGTTGGATAGCGTAGGGGTATAAATTACTATTCCCTCTCCAGGGAGTGCATCAGTAAGGAAAGTGCTGGATAGTGTAGGGGTAAACATCACTATTCCCTCTCCAAAGAGTGCAACAGTAGGAAAAGTGTTGGACAGCATAGGGGTAAAAATTACTATTCCCACTCCAAAGAGTGCAACAGTAGGGAAAGTGTTGGATAGCGTAGGGGTATAAATTATTATTCCCACTCCAGGGAGTGCAACAGTAAGGAAAGTGTTGAATAGCGTAGCGGTAAAAATTACTATTCCCAGTCCAAACAGTGCAACTGTACGGAAAGTGTTGGATAGCGCAGGGGTAAAAATTACTATTCCTACTCCAAAGAGTGCAACAGTAGGGAAAGTATTGGATAGCGTAGGGTGAAAAATTACTATTCCAACTCCAGAGAGTGCAAAAGTAGGGATAGTGTTGGAAAGGCAAAATATAGAAAAATGAGGCAAAGAGGATAAAGGAAAAACACAGAGAAAAGAGTCAAACAGGAAAAAGCAAAACACAGGGAAAAGAGTAAAACAGGAAAAAGGCATAACACAGAGAAAATAGGCAAAAAGTAAAAAAGGCAAAAGAGGGCACAAAACAGAGTGAAATAGCAGAAGAGCAGGGTGTTCTTCCACTAGACTACCAGGGATGATGGGCAGGCAGGAGCCTGTGGGTGGAGGAGGGCCACCTACCTGGCAAGGAGCTCAAGCAGCGCTAAGGGCAGTCCCATAACAGTGGCTCTGCACGGGGGCAAGCAGTGTCTCAGACCAGAAGGCTCCTAGACAGCAATGGTTGTTAAATTAAAATCCAACTTTTAGCATTTTAATGGAATTGAAAACGGTGGACATTGAAGCCAGAAAGGGCTAACAAGGACAAGGGCCAGATATGCAAAGGAATTTTGTGTTAAAAAACGTCTGATTTGCAATATTGGACTGTTTGCGACTTTAAAAAATACCTTTTGGCATGTAGCAGTCCAAATTGCAGTACAGTAACAGTTATCAAATTGCAATTTGGGTTTGCGAATAAATACCAAATCAGTATTTGTAAGTGGTATGTTTAGGGCGCCCCTTCCAAATACCAATTTTGAATGGGATGAAATAATTTTTTACAGCTGAAATCAGGTCGGGAACATTAATATTTTAAAGACTACACAAATGTCACCATAACCGCTTTGTGAATGCTGCCGAAAACTTTCCTTAGATAGGCAATAGTCCCCGCCCTACTCTTGAAAACATTTTACTTGCACTTTTCTTTTATTGTTTGTTTTTTAAAATATATACCATTTTCCTTTTAGGAAAATGAGCTGCATTAAAAAAATATATATATCATTGCTTTATTTAAACGCAATCTCAGTCATGGTGATCTGCTGACAAAAGCAGGCCACTCTCTTTGTGATGGCTCCGAATCATAGTGGTCGCATTTTGTGACCTACCTTATTAGTATTCATGAGGTAGGCTGAATTGGGACCCACTGCTATTTGGCATTATGTAAACCGACCTATTAATACATAGGTCAGTTCGCAAAATATCACAATGGTTGCAAAAATACTGGTTGCAAAGTGCGACCTGTATTTTGTGACAAGTGCTTCGTACATCTGGACCAATATCAAAAGTACTTTTTCGGTGTAATTTAACTGCCATCACTTGTGCCTAGCGCAGTGCTTCCAAACCTTTTAGACCCACAACCCACTTTTTAGTGCGACAAACTTTCGCAGCCCACCAAGTTTTAATGAACATGAGGTGGGCAATTTTTTTAATGAAACTACAGAATGGTGGTTAACGAATTGCCATTTACAGAGCACACATTTCCATTGAAATGGCCACTAAATTTATACAGACATACAGTTTTTAACTATATTGTACATAAATGATAATATGTGGAAATCAGGTTTCAGGTAATATTTTTTATTTGTGCCTCACTGAGTAAAGGGTCTTGGTTTTTTTGGTCCTTTTAAAATCTTTGTTTCAATCACATTCCAGAATTATACAGAAATGTACTTCATTTTTGCTTTCCTAACTGCTGAATTTTTTCCAGTTTGTTTACAGGTATTCACATGCTTGTTGTGTGCTATGAAAAAATGACATACTACAGCATTTACATTTTTCACATATTATGTATCCCAGCAAGATTCCTACATAATTCACTTTGCTTTTCTTTCTACGATTACAAAGTTAGAGGAGTTTATAAACACCAGTTCTGTGTTAAAAAAACATAAACAGCTGACAAACATAACGTTAGTTTTGAGCTAAGTGTTTGAAGTGTGCAGTAAATGTGACACGATAAGCACAGAATTCAAAGGCATATTTTTCTATAGCTTGAACGTATCACCATAAATTAAGGTTTGGGAAACACTGTGCTAGAGCTAAAATTAAAGGAGTGTCTGCAAACTGTAAAATGTAGAAAGATAGAAAAAGAATATAGGACCTGATTACAATGGTGTGTAGACCGCCACCGACAGGTTGTCAGTGACGGTTTCCCCGCCATTGTAACCCACCTTACTGCCCGCCATATTATGATGGTGAGCGGATGTGTGGCGGTCATTAAGATTGACAGCCATGCATTTGACAGGCTCCTTGAACCCGCCGGTGCGGTGGAGGGGCTTGTAGTCCCTACAGGGATAAATATGTCCTTTCCGCCTGCCTGTTCAGGGTGGTTATCCCATCATGAACAGGCAGGCAGAAAGGGACTTTGGGGGCTCAAAGCGGGCCCCCCTTATGCCCTCATCCCCTTACCCCTGACCCCCAGACACAGGACCTGGGGGGCACCTATGGTGCCACCTACATATCCCTGCACCATGTGGCAAGCATCGCATGATGCTTGCCACATAGTGGTGGAAAATGTAAATTGTCCCTTTTTGCATTGTGGTGGATGCTGCAGTCAGCAGCACCCGCCACAATGCAAAGCATAGGCAATTTGACCGACTTGGTGGCAGTTGCTTTGTAATTCGTACTGTGGAACTGCCGACTTGTAGGCGGGCAGATCCAAATACGAAACGATGGTGGACAGACTGAAGTTCGTCCACCATCGTAATTAGCCCCACAGTTTATGCTGAAATAAGTAATTCTTTATAATATGTTTATGCGTTTAATTTACAGTGTTGTGCTTATTCAATTTCTATTATTTTCTGTAGCACAATAAACAAATGTCACAACATTTTGAGGCCATCACATTAATCTGCCTCCAAAGTGGTCAAATATGGTTCATTTTGTGGTTCTTTAACTTAATCGAGCCAGTTACACCTGTCCTAGGTTGTTCTTTTTATTGCAGATGCCCGTATTTTTGCTGGTTTTCTGATACCCATAAAGAGCTCTCCTGCTGATCAGCAGAAGGACCCTTTGCACGACCATAAATGACCATGTGCGCGGCCGCCCAAGCGTGCACTCTAGAGGAACAGTGGTGAGGACACACCCTTGCTTCAGGCCGTCATTGTTAGAAATGTTTCAGGATATGGTAGAAGGGCCTATTCTCATCCGTAACCATTTGTTTGAGTGCAAAGAGATAATGGCTCCAAGCAGCTGCCGGGGTACTACCCAAGCATTGAATTTTCTACAAAGGGTGTTACAGACCACTTTGTCGAAAGTTGGACTGTAGTCAATGAAACAGCAGTAGAGAAGGGGCTGACTTTTTTGGGCTGCTCGGTGACTCAAGATGGCAAGTCCTGTGATGTTGTCCATTGTGGAGTCGGAGGCCCGTTTGGAAGTAGGGTAAGATGTTATTTTCTGGAACCCATTCCTCTAGCAATCTAAGAAAAGACCGGGGATATACTTTGGCCTCTAGATCTAGTAGAGCATAAGTCGGTAGTTGGAAGGGATGGTCGGGTCTCCTTTTTTAAGATTAGGCATAGATTTGAGCCGCTCCATGAGCTTGATGTAGACTTGATTGAAAAAGGGGGTTAGCACCTTAGCCCAGTCCTCCTGGGCACATTTAAATATGCTAGCTGGGAGGCCACTGGGCCTGGTGCTCTGTAATTTTTCATGTTTTTTAAATATATGCAGACCCGGGCTGGCGTCGCCAGAGCTTGAGTTTCCCCCGGCATGTAGTCTTCTGTTCCCCTAAAGAGACCGGAGCTGGAGCTTAAAGGCTTACTGGTGTATTGTGTTTAGACGTGTCGCACCCATGATTCTTCCAGGACCAATTTTCTCCTAGTGCTTTTAAAGGATCGAAGATTGTTGATATAGTCCCAGAAGTAGACCATGCTTTTCTGTTTTAGCATTCAATCTATTTGTATCCATTCCTTTTGCTTGTTAAGCTTCTTTGCCTCCCAGATTAGGTTTTTTGTGCGATTTGGGTAAATTGACAATGTTTTTAGCAGAGAGTGCATTGATAATTAGCTTGTGAGCACAAATTGCCCTCCTTAGTGCTCTTCATGCATTGAAATTGCCGCCGTTGTGGGCCTTTCGGGGCAGATTCTTAGGGAGATGATGTGAGGCACCATGTCCCACTAGGTAGTCACTTAGCTCAGTTATTAAGTCGTCCCATTTGCAATAGGAGTTCTCCAGGGGATTGTTGTTAAATACCAGGGATTCATCTTTGAGCCATTTGCCCACCCTGATGCTCGCCATTTGATTCTCCTAACTAGAGTGTAAGCTTTGGACAGTGAGATTTGCTCTACTTCAGTGACTCGGGCGGCTTTTGGGGCTTGTAGATCAAATGTAAAAGTCAAGGGTTTGATGGTTGCTTCCAGTGTGAGTTGAGATTTTCAATTGAACCAAGTTGCATCCCAAAGGAGCTGACATGAACATGAAGGCTATGGTTGAGATACCCTAAAATGTAGCAGGGAATTGAGCGTGGGGGTCTTGTATCTGAGAGACTTGTTCTGCTGAACGTAGATTGTAGTTAAATAGTTGGGTATTCATGATTTCCTGTTCTTTGGTTTTGTGTGCTAAATCGTTGTTGCTCCCCAGTGTTCAGTGGCAGGGAGTTTGAGTGTTTTAGTTGCGTCGTGTTAACAGTTTATTAGAAGTAGGGAAGAGTCTTTTGTGTTGTTTGAGATCCCAAATATTAGAGCTGCTTGCCAGATTGGGAGGTTTCGGTAGAAGGTTACAGCCTTAATGTTGCAGGAGTGTTTGATAAAAATTGAAAGGCCCCCTGATGGCCGTCCAAAGATATTGGCCCATTTTGCTGTTATAACGAACTCATATAGTTAGAGCCCAGGTCTCCTGGAGGCAGATTATGTCACTTTTATTCAGGTAGGTCACCACAGGTTTGCATGTGAGCATTGACCTCAGCCCTGCCACGTTCCAGGAAGTGGTTGTGAGTTTGGGACTTGCCTGTGAGGGTTGAGCGTAAGTGTAATTTTGGGGGTTCCAGCTATGACCGGATCTCTGGTGTCCCTCGGTGGGGGTTTCCCAGCTGGCTCCGACTGTTGGGGTTGTTGGAGCATGAGACTTTGATGCATTTTTCAACTTTTGAAGTGCTGGGGAGCCAGTCATGGGTGTCTTCCAACGTCCTTCTCAGCCTGCTCTTATGGGCCTTGTTGAGTATTCCTGTTGTTGCAATTGTGGATATTTCTGTGGGCCAGGCATTCAGAACTCAATGCCCCAGCCCTCGAAGGTTCTTGCTTCCTCAAGAATGTGCCCCTTATGGCCATTCTTGAGCATGTGGTGATAATGGCCTCCAAGGCCCCTTTGTTGGGGATTCAAGCAAACTTCACTGATGTTAAGTCAGAGGAGGTTATCCCCCTGAGGCCGGGGTTGTGTTTAAAAAGGTGTAGGAGGTTGCTCCTATTGAATATGTCTTGTGAGCCCTTATGGATGTAGTGCAGAATGAAAGCCAGTTCTTGCCTTTTCATGGGTGCTTGGGCTGGAAAGCTCAAGTAGTCCTAAGGGTAGGAATTGTGGGGCCTGGGGAAGTTGGAGGACTTGGGCTATGAGGTCTAGTGGAAAACAGCTCTTCCCACTCAGACTTTGGCTGTCGTGAGCCGGGGCTTGAAGTTGCCCGAAGAAGGTTGGTCGGAGCTGGTTGGCCCAGAGGGCGTTTTGAATGCAACTGGTAGGAAGCATAGTAACCGAGTCCAGCACGCTGTTGTTTCATATGACTTGTGGGATCTCTCTGTTGGTAGTTGTGTCTGTTGTTTGTTTCTCAAGTGACTGCGCTGTGGTTGGAGGGCCCCTTAAAGCCTGTGGTTTGGTGTCTGGGTTGGTGGGACCGTTGGTCCATTGTACAACATCATAAGTTGGTTGGGCGATGTGCAAAACTCAACGATGACTATAGGAGGTTCTACAGCCCTTGGTTCCAGGGCAAGAGACTTGGGGATATCGTTCTCAGTTGTGGTTGATTTATTAAGGGAGATATTTGTGACTCTGGATTCACCCTTTTGTTTGATATTCTCTTTTTTTGGTTTCAGATTCTGGTTGAAGATGGGGAAGGGGTTTGTGGCTTTGTGGTGGCCCCAGACCCTGCGAGCCAGGATCTCCGTTTTATGAGACGTTGCTTTTTAGGCTGTTTTGGAGTTTCTTTTTTTCCCTTCTGGAGCAAGTTAATATTGTTGGGAGGCAAGAAAAAATTAAGAGATTCTTTTCTGTGCTAGTTCGCCTTCTTTGGTCAGACTTGAGGCTAGTGGGACAACAGTGCTGTGTTTGTGAGTCAGTGTCCCTGCACCCATATATTCCCGGGAAGGCATGTCTACTTTCAGGCCAATGTGAAACGTTACATTTTCAGGAGTGGAGTCGGGCCCATTTCTGGGAAGGGGGAGACTCCCTTGGTGAGGGAAGAGTGGTTTTGTTTGTGTGTAGAGGGTGTCACGGAGGAAGAAATCTCATGTTGTGGATTGTGAGTGAAGTGTCTGGCATGCTGAGTGTTGCTCTTGACACTGTCTATCAACGAGCATGGTAGATCTAGGAGAGATGAAAGTTTTTTGAGTAATGGAGTACATGGCCATGTTTTGTTGGCAGCCGATAGTCCAATGGTTTTTCCATGGTACTTAGTCTGAAGCCCAGATCAGCTAAGGTTGAGGCAATGGTTTTAATTAGGTCTATCTGGATTTCCATCTTCTGTGCTTGCTATAGTAGTGATGAGGGGTTCAGGGGGCTATGAGGTAGGATGCTTCTGTTTCTGCTTGTGTTGTGCTGTTGGGGCTGGTGCAGTGCTTCCTGGAGAATACCTGTTTTTTGGGGCAATGAGGTTTCAACTTGAACCTCCAGTGTGGCTAGGAACAGATATGTTAGATTATTTGGCTCTTGGTTGCTTTCCCTCCTTTTCCTCCTTATAGGCATTGGGGTACAAGCTGTGTCAGGTATGCTGCTGACAGGCTGGGGTACCATCGGGGTGTAAGTTGTATCTGGTATATTGTTGACTGATCGGGGACCCGTCAGTCTCACATGTGGATTTGGTGGGGAGAGGAGCTGATTGTATATGTATGGACCTGAGCTATTGTTGGCGCTGCCAAACCAGTATTTGGAATGCTTGTTGTTCCTTCAATAACCCAGGGCTCTTCAGCGCTGGGGAATGATAGCTCCCCTTAATATCCAAATTTGCTGGTGGTTATCCTGGGTGGATTGCTTCACCCTCCTAAATAACAGAAAATATTGCCCTTCTACATGGAGGCACAAAACCGGCGAAGGAATAAAAACACCACCATGAAAGGGATTTTATTCTTATAAAATGAGACATATCAAAATACTGTTCTCAGAATAAGGCATGGGGTTTTATTTGTGCAGCAGTCTCTATCAAAATGGCTTTGAATTAACGTCATTCAAATGCATATATATATATATATATATATATATATATATATATATATATATATATATATATATATTGCCACAGCTTCTTCTTCCTACGGTTAGTAGACCAAAGACACGGCACAGCAACAGGTAGTTTTCTTCGCGTTTTTTATTTACACACCAGTGCAAAAAGAAAGTGCATCAAATGGACGGTCTACGCGTTTCGGGTCCTGCCCTATATATATATATATTCAAATTCCAAAATGACGACACCGTGTGCGATTTAAAGTTTCTTTATTTAGCCGCTGCCAAACGCGTTTCGACTGCAAAGCAGTCTTGCTCACTGGACAACAGAAGTTGAGAAAGCGGCCATTTTTAAAACAATCAATTACATTGGTTTTGGACTACATGTCGATAGACATGAAAAACAGACTCGTAGTTTTAGCATTTTTTTACACTCAGTAATTTTGTAAATCACATTTCTAATTCACAAAACATTGCGCTAGAATATCATTTAGCGTGCAATAACAATTAAATTCATTAACAATGAAACTTTTGATTTAGGTATTTTGTTAACATTACGCTTTCTTTGCTTCCAATTAAGCTCCAGTGAGCATGCTCGTTCTCAGTGCTGTCAAAGAACTTTATTGACAATGCAGAGAACGCTCCTTCATATTTGGTACGAACTCTATGTGGCTCAAGTGAGCAATATATTCTCGTCAGTTAAACTTATCCATAATACCGGCCTTGTTCATATGTGCAACTTGATAACGCTCATGTAAGCATTATACACCAACCCTTTCAAATTTCTGAGGGCATGACATTTTGGGAAGTTTAGCGATAAATAGCTCTAAATTATGCCTTTAAAACATTTCATATAAGAGAATTCTCATATTGATCCTAAGTGGGAACAATCTTTTAGAATTACATTAAAACCAAATATACTACTTACTACAATAGTCTGTTTACAAAATTACCTTTTACATGATATCATAAATATTCTTCTTGGACAGCTCTTCAAACATATAAATACAATTTACAAATGTGTATGTAGATCCTCTTCAACTCTCAACGCTCTTGATCGCGCTGGAAACAGACACGGACCAAACATGAGATGCTGGTTTTCAAAATGTATTCAGCTGTCGCTGTCGCCATAACGTTTCGGCACAAAGCCTTGATCACATGACAGCGTAACCATTTTTTCAAAGCGTATTTAAAGTGCACAGTACTTTTTAGTGATTGGTTCATTTTAAAATTACCACAATTGGGCATTAACATAGTAGACAGACTAAGCATATTTTAGAACTTTTTAGAAATAGTGCGTTATTTACAATCATTCACAGCAACATTTGTGATTATTGCATT
Source organism: Lissotriton vulgaris (assembly GCF_964263255.1). Classification (NCBI taxonomy): domain Eukaryota; kingdom Metazoa; phylum Chordata; class Amphibia; order Caudata; family Salamandridae; genus Lissotriton; species Lissotriton vulgaris. The sequence goes on along the minus strand of NC_141695.1, from coordinate 1,542,060,849 downwards.
TTGCCGACCACTGTATATATATATATATGTATATATATATGTGTATGTATGTGTGTGTGTGTGTGTGTGCATGTGCAAGCGCAAATATCACACTTATAAGTTGGTAAATGCAACTGTTAAATGCATGGAATAAAATACATAAAATTAAATACAAACAGGTATTAATATGGACGTCCACTGCAAGAAATCCAAAAGATATATACACTAAATACATCAGGTGGTTATAATCACTGAAGTCTTGAATGTACGCACAGACACACTCTTACATCACAATGCCAATAACCAAAATTAACACCTCAGATTATTATAACCACTGGAGACTTGAATGTGCCCACATACACACTCACCCGTCACATGATGATTATAGCCACTGGAGACTTGAATGTGCAACTAGACACACTCACAAATCACAATGTCAATAATTAAATGTAAAACACCTCACCAGCTGCAAAACACTGCATCTTAGCCCACCCCAGATTGGGGGATTCACAGCCAGGGATAAGGCCTTTCCCAAACCGGGTTCTGCCACACTGAAGTAGACGCTTCAGTCCCCAGTTTTATAATTTCAAAGCACTAGAAGTTTCTGAGAGGCCCTTTTTTGTACCAAGGAGAATTACTGAAGTTGGCCACTCTCCATGCAAGCATTCCAAAGGCAAAAGAGTTCTTACATTCCTTCTGCACTCTCACACATTCCAGCCCCTTAACTAAAGGAAGCTTCTGAAAGTCTCCAACAGTACAGAAAACAATCTCCAAAAACAACCTTGAAAGTGAATCGCCTAAACAACTTGAGTAATCTGGGGGCCTGCCTGTGTGCGCAAAAACTCAAGCTAGACAGAGTCAGAATTCAAGATGGCATAAGGGCATGTCAAAGCCAATAGTAAGACATTCATAATACTTCCCTCCCAATGTACAACATAATGCACATTTGTGCACTACTGCCAATGGCACTAAACACTCCATCTCCCAATGCACAACATAATGCATATTTGAGCACCACTGCATGTAACACTTCAATCCAAGACCAAGAATTACATTCTGCCCCCTCTCTTTCTCATGCTTTCAAATGCACATCCCACATGTTCTGTCCCTGGCAAGGCTGTAAGAAGTGAACGCTCCCCCTTCTGCAGCTACAAAGAGACACAAAAGAAATCATCAAGGAAAGTGCACATGGAGGAAAAATAATGTCATACATTCAAGTGAGGATAAAGTAAAACGCCAAAAGCCAATTAAAATAATGGTAGTCGAAGGTCATCTCGTGGTCCCAGTACATGGGAGTGCCTCTGGCCATACACTTGGGTCAAAGCTGGTCTTTCCCATGGGTGAAGTTAGACTGTTGGGGAGCCCAGAGACCCACTGTTGCTGGTTTGAGTGGGGGATAAGCCTGTCAAGTGGTGGCCGTGCTGAAGGCTGTGCTCCCAGAAGATGACCAACTAGCCAGTGACCAGGTGTTTTGTGTGTCGGGGTAGGTAAGATAGTTGAAGTAGGCGAGGTAGGTGGTGGCAATGAATCTCCCCCTTGTGCCTCCTGTGTCTTCTGTGCCATATCTGTCTCCTATGCCTTCAGCCTTCTGCCCTCCTCGCTTTACGTGAGCCAGTGTTCAAGATCCAGGAAGGCTGCTGCTGCAGTTGGTGCTGCTGCTTGTGGTGGAATTATGATGGAATTAAGCCCGCAATTTCGCTGCCTTAATGAGGCAGAGGTAGAGACTGTGCAGCAGGTTGAAGAGGCGCGTGATGGCTGGCAGTGACGCTTGATCCTTGATGGTGCAGTCTGCACTGATACAATGGGGGGTGGAGTTCTGGACTTTTTGGTTCCGTCCAGAGGTGTTAGGGAAACACACCCAAAGACCCCGGAGTTCCACCTGCCTTGGTGCGCAAATGAACAGAAACACGGGCTTCTCGATGGTGGCGTCAAAGACCAAAGGTTTATTACTGCAGGGACACAGAAGTCACAGAAACCACACATGGGCAGTGTCTAGGAGCCTGTTCAATTTGTACAAAGAGGGTTGCTCCTTATATACTAAATTTTAAGCTGGGGGCGAATTCTTTACATGTAATACATTCTCAAAACCTTTGTGTCTAAAACAATAAATATTTGGCGTTACACAGGAACCGTCGATAAAATCTGATGCCAAACATCTACGAAGAGGGGTTCCCACTAGTTCATCACAATCCCTTGTCAATATTGCATTCAAGAGCCGGACCGCCTCATCGTAAATTTCGTTACCTCCCCCTAATAAAGATTCAGAAAGAAAGGAACGGAGCCAGGTGTGGAAGATAGGAAAGCGGGATAAGAGATGTTTGTGGGTTGTAAATGGGCAAGGCTACCGGCTTCGGCCGCCTAATCGTGATCAGGACAATGGACACGAAGACCAGTTAAGCAGGACTGGCCTCGGGCAGAGGAGGCAGCCTTTGTCGAGTCATGCAGCTACAGCGTGATCTGGTTTAAGGTGCACGTGTCATGAAAGAGGTAAATCTCCGGCTAAGGCTACGTGTCCTTAATCGAAATGAAGTGATCAGAGGTTATTGCGTATGTGAGGGCAAGAAACACAAAATGGCTGCCATGATCTAAGATGGATGCCGTGGGTAGATCAGAAATGTGTTCATAACAGGAGTGCTCTTGCTCGTAGCATAGCGAAAACACCAGGATATGCTAAATGGATCATTTGCGGTTCGCTGATACCAATATTATGTATTTCCGACAATATTGAAAACACGGGTTCAAATCGTCACGGAACCTCAGACCCTCCTTTTGCCCTTACATAGGCAATTACTCAGTCTATGTCAGAATCTAATTCTATGCTCATCAGGTCAGTGACATGCTGTTGTATCATCATCCTTTCTCGTGCCTTTTCTCCAAACGCAGGTGGTTTCCTAAAACAAGTTGCAGCACAAAGACTACACAGAGCAGGACCACACTGGATAATCAGGCAGCATGAGAATAGGAATACTAAGATGACACCAATGACCATTAGAACCTTCCATCCCCACGCTGAGATCAGAGTCCAAAACCACTCCATGAAGGACCAGTTTCCCTTGTCTACATGTATAGAGTCGGAAATCTTGTGTAGCTTAGAGATCGCCTCATAGACTGTTGGAGCATTATTAGGAATAAAGACACAGCAGCTCGATTGGATCATTCTGCATACCCCACCTCGATCTGCAAGTATAACGTCTAGAACCATACGGTTCTGCAACGTCATGAGTCTATCCGCCTGAAGCTCAGCTGTCAAATTGCTAAGGGCACCAGCAGTTTCGGTAATAGTAGATTCAACTACCCGTGTTAGCTGACGTATGTTTCTACTATTGGCCATAGGCCCCCAGAACGGAAGGAAACCTTTAAAGAAGTCTCCAGCTTCCTGACCAGCAGTATCTTCCTTGCTGAAGACACCTCTCGCTACTCTGGTTCTGTGGTAATCAGATGAAGCAGTGTATGTTGGAGGTAACAATCGAGCAATATAACATGAACCTGAAAAGTCGGCAGGCAACCATGTATAAGCTCGATCTCGACAGATGAAGTAGGTACCCCTAGCAGTAAGAAAGGCAGGGGAAGAGTTAGCCGGAAACACATAAGTCTCTACGCACTCACTCCTCCCTAGCTGAGCTCTCGGATTTCTCCCATTACCTTGCAAACAGACCTGACCTCGGTGAGGTACGACCCAGATTGGAGTTGAGCTTTTACGCTTGCTTTCTCCCAAACTAAGGCGATACTCTGAAGAATTCCAACTCAAATATACTCGCAATTCGTCTCTAGGGTAAGATGGAGTATTATTGACATCCTTGATCATGTCAATAATTCCCTGGACTAAAGCTTTGTTGGCAGAGTTATATTTAGTGGAACGTGGTGGACGTGGAGGATAGGTTTCAAGGGCATAAGCAAAGATGGTTTGAAGGGCCTGAAATGATCCATTGTAGCTGAAAGGCAAAACCAGATAGGGAATACCTTTATCCATAGTGTGGGGTATCAAGCCACACACCCAGCAGTCTGTAGTGTTAACTACCAGTTGGTGTTGATGCAAGAGCTGTACAAAAGTGTTATTAATGAATTCTGAGCGTCGAGCTTGCTCATGTTCAGGAAACGAGTGAAAAGAGTGTATAGAGGAAACAGTAGAAGTAACAGGATCAAGGGGAGGTACTGTAGTTACTGGCACAAAAATCAAACTCATACCGAAAACGATTCCACCCACCAACGTTATCAAAACAATCAAACATGTAATGGCACATTGTATTAAAAAGCATTTGCTGTGAAGAATTCTGTAAAGTCTGTTTCTGCGAACATAAATCACATTTTCTCGTTGCAGCGCAGGAAGCTCCATCTTCTACAATCCGCTCGCGACCACTGATGATGTGTACGTAGATGAAAATGCCTCTATCAGCCCTGGGAGTTCCCAGAACCAACAGAAACATCGACCTTGTGTCAGATCCCCGCAGATTCAACTAAGCACACAGCCACGACCCTACGGCTACCCAGACGGCAAGGCAATTTTAAAAACAATAAACAATAGCAAACTTCCTGGCTGAAGGCAAAAGTTCAAAATTTCAAAAATATCACAATGGGCAGTTGCCTGCTTTATTTGTCCATATTACGAGGTCGTAAATTGTATCTTTGCTTCGCAGGTACTGTTTGATCGGCAAATAGTGTATCACTGGTAGCTGTTGCAGTGTTCAAGTTCGCAGATGACAGAGTTTTTTCTGATGCAGGGGACAAATGTTCAGAGTTCAAAGGAGTCTTTTCAGGAGGAGAGTCAGAGTTTGGAGTGTCGGTGATCAATTCGGCATCGCTGAAAGGGATGAACTTTGGCGTGCGTTCAAATTCGGAGGCACCAATTCCCTTCTTCACCCAGTCGTCGTAAGGAAGTGGCAAAGGTACACGCTTGACATGAGATGCGTGCACCCAATGCTTGCGACCAGCTACACGAACTGCGGTTCTTGTCACAAGCAGGACCTGGAAGGGGCCGACGTATCTGGGCTGAAGGTTCTTCGTCCTTGCGAAGTTTCTTATTACAACTTGATCGCCGGGTTTCAGCTGATGCCCTGGACTCTCCGGAGGCTTTGGCAATGCATCGAAAACCTGTTGGTGAATAAGACTCAATTTAGCAGTCAAGTCGTAAAGGTAGTCTATCAACATAGGATATTCTAGAGAACAAAACTCCTTAGGCCTCAGCACACCCCAAATATTTGCCGGGCGGCCAAAGACAATCTCATAGGGGCTAAGCCCCACTCTAGAATGTACAGTTGCTCTCGTTGATAGCAAAGCCAAAGGAAGTGCGTCTGGCCACGGTAAACCTGTGGATGCTTGTATTTTAGCTAGTTTCAGCTTGAGGGTGCCATTGTAACCCTCCACTAAACCAGCAGACTGGGGATGATTCGCACTGTGGAACTTCTGTTTTATGCCTAGGCCGGCACACACACTCTGCATAACTTTCCCTATAAACTCACTTCCGTTATCTGACCATACAATCCGTGGCATACCATATCTAGGGAAATATTCTTTGAGAAGAATTTTGACAGTAGATAGGGCAGTATTGTCCTTTAGTGGGTATGCTTCGATCCACCTGGAAAAAGCACAAACTACCACCAGGACGTATTTCAGATTATTACAGCGATCCATGTGAATGAAGTCTAACTGAATCACTTCAAAGGGGCAGGAAGGAGGAGCGAAGTGACCAGCAGGAGTTGGAGTTCCCTTACCAGGATTATGCATCAGGCATACCATACAATTTTTCACCACTCTCTCTGCACATTTACTGATCCCATCATTCTTCCAGACTGGAGCCAACATCTTACAGATTCCTTTAGAACTTATATGCGCTACTCCATGCGCCATTGTCACCACTGCAAGCACATACGCATCAGGCAACATCCAACGCTGCTGTTCTGACAAATCAATCCAACACCCATTCGAATCCAACTTGCCCGTACTTTCTCTCCATACACGTTTTTCCTCCTCAGTTGCCTCTTTCTGAATCTCTTTCACACTTTCCATTGTATCCTCACACATTCCAGACTCAGCAATCCATCTTGCAGACGTAGCAACATACATTCTGCTCATCATGTCTCTAGCTGTCTGTTTAGCGGTTTCATCAGCAAAAGCATTCCCACGACCAACATCATCCGTGATTGCTTTATGAGCACTGCACTTTACAATCGCAACTTCAGTCGGCAAGGTTAGAGATTCCAACAAGTCGTTAACTAGCTGACCATGTTGAATCTTAGTCCCATGGGACGTAATGAAACCTCTTTCTCTCCACAAACGGCCAAAACTATGGGCCACGCCAAATGCGTACTGACTATCTGTGAACACATTCACTCTCTTTCCCTTAGCTAAAACACACGCTCTTGTTAAAGCTATTAATTCTGCAGCTTGGGCAGAATTCTGACTCACTCTTGCAGTCTCCACAATCGTCTTCAAAGTCGTTACTGCGTAAGCAGCAGTCACATCACCATTCTCCAATTTAAAACATGACCCATCCACATACAGCGTGCCATCTGGATCTGATAATGGAGTATCTTTCAAGTCAATACGTCCTTTTGTCTCTTCCTCCGTTCTAAAACAACAATCATGTGGCTCGGAATCACTCGACTCTTGATTAGCCGGCAACAACGTTGCTGGATTCAATACATTACATCTTTTGATCTGAATATGACTCGCTAGTAATGTCAGCTCGTAACCAGATAGTCTCGCACTGGTAAGGTGTTGTGTCTTGGTTCGGTTCATGAGTGTATCCACCGCATGAGGAACCATGACCACTAGCATGTTGTTCATCACCAAACCAGCAGATTGTCGAATGGAAGCCGCAGCTGCCGCTGTAGCTCTCAAACAACTAGGCAACGCTCTAGCTACCAGATCTAATGTTGATGAAAAATACGCACAAGGGCGTTGTTTATCACCAAATTTCTGTGTTAGAACACTCAACGCGCAACCTTCTCTCTCGTGAACGTAGAGCGTGAATGGCTTACTGTAATCAGGTGTACCCAATACAGGAGCTGAACACAATGCTTTTCGTAATTCAGTAAAACTCTCCTGACATTCATCAGACCATGGCACCGGACTCGGAACATTTTTCCCAGTCAAAGCTACCAACGGTTTTGCTAAAAGAGAAAAATTTGGGATCCACTGCCTACAGTAAGAGGTAATACCTAGAAAGGCGCGTACTTCTCTCTGTGTGCGAGGAACACTCATCTGCGTAATTGCTTTTATTCTCTCTGGGGTCAACTTCCTTCCCTCCTTTGACAAGAGATGACCTAGGTAGGTCACTTCTTGGCAGCAGTATTGCATTTTCGAAGGTGATACCTTGTGATTCAAATTAGACAAATGATGTAATAACGAGATCGTAGCTGCTTTGCAAGTTTCCTTGTCATCGGCAGCCACTAGAAGATCATCTACATACTGTACTAGAGCAGAACCTGGAGGAAGGACAAAGGAATCTAACTGGCTTTTTAATGCTTGACTGTAAATAGATGGGCTCTCACAATAGCCTTGTGGAGCACGTTTAAATCTGAAACTTCGACCTCCTAGACAGAAACCAAAAATATCTCTGCTTTCCTCGGCTATCGGAATGCTGAAAAAGGCATTCTTCAAGTCAATGACTGAAAACCAAGTAGCTGTAGCAGGAATCAATGTTAACAAGGCGGTAATGTCTGGAACCACAGGAAACTGCGGGACCACAATCTTATTAACTTCTCTGAGGTCGATGACAAACCTATACACTGGAGGCTTTGTAGGATCAGTTCTTTTCAAGATCGGTAATACAGGGCTGTTACAAACATTTCCTCTAGTTTCTTCAACCACACCTTTCTTAATCAAATCTTGCACAATCAATAAAAGTGCACGCTCACCTTCACTAGATATTTTATATTGAGGAATTCTTGGAAATTTTACATTTGCTTTCAAAGTGACTACATAGGGTCGTATTTCTAAAAGGCCTACATCATTAGGACCAGTCGCCCAAAGAGAATCAGGGAGTGAACGCAGCTCTGGCGGGAGTGCATCCATTGACAAGTACATCGGAGAGGTGATTCTTTTACCCAATGTAAGCTGTACTCCTTCCGGAGAACAGTACAATGTCGCATATAGTCGTTTTAACAAGTCTAAACCAAGCAGATTTTCATTACAACCTGTCGTCAAAATCAGGGGTGCTTTCAATTGACACGGTCCAACAGAAATAGACAAAGGACCAGATATGGGGTTGTAAACAGGGGCGCCTGAAAAACCTACAGAAACATTTGTTAAGCCGGACAAAGGTGCGCCAGGGAGTTTCGCATGAATGATAGAACTTTTTGCTGCACCAGTATCCAACAGAAACGGTTCGACTACACCTGATGTTGCTACTGCGACATAAGGCCCACTCTGATCCACTGGAACTGATACTACTCCCTCTCTCTGTCCATGGCTGTCCTAGTACCCATTTTGCTGAAATCCCTCATCCACTTCACAATAGTCTTCAACAAGATATTGTTGAGATCTATTTTGCTGAGTAGACTGTCCATTTCGATGATCAAATTGATTGGAAGGACGATCGTTCGTTTGTGGAGGCATATCACCTCGCCCTCGACCTCTAGAATTTTGCACAAAACCACCACGACCTCTCTGAGCTGCTGCTGCATTATTTTGCGCTAAGATCGGACACTCATTCTTGTAGTGACCCTCTTTCTTACAGTACGCACACTGGTTCCACTGATATTGAGGTCTCGGTGAACTATAATCTGTTCTTTGATACGAGCTCTGTTGCGTATTAGTCTGATTCATGCGAGGCGGATACGCCTGATGCAAAAGAACTTTAGTTTTTAAATCTTTCGTTTTCTTGTCTGATTTCTCTTTGTCCTCTTTATCTCTATTTTCATAATACTGTGCAGTTGCAAGTATTTGCGCAGTTGTAGAAACAGCCCACGCACTCTCCGAATCCTTTAATTTATTGCATAACTCAGGTAACAAATTATGCACAAATTTATCGACAAACAGTCTCTGTCCTCCTTCTGTGCTCATATCCTGACCACTATGATCTACAAAAGTCTCTTCGAACCTCGTGAAGAAGTCGGAGACACTTTCGTCTTTCTTCTGCCTGCATGCGGACAACTTGTCCCAATTAACACGCAATGCGGGCATCAGAGTCTTCATTAAGTCTATTATCCTACCTGGAAGATTAGCAATTAGGGGTTCGGGTTTTGCACCACCTGTTTGCTGACCATCCGCTGCAACGATAGCTGCCCAATCACCACCTAGGGCTGGATGATTCTCTCTACGAATTTTAGCCCAAATTGGTTGTGGAACCACATTGCCAAATAACATATCGATGTCTGCTAAGTTCATTATACAAGCCTCAACTGTCTGTGTTAATTCCTTATAGTATCCAGCAGGATTCTTCACTGCTAGCACTTCGGCTCGCTTCCACGGAATGTGTATCCACACTCTTTGGAATTGCGCCGGAGCAGCTACAATACCATTAACATTATCAGCTTGCACAGCTTCGCGCCAAATTGGAGGAACCTCCCTCATTGGATATTGGCGACTTAGCTTTGTCTTGCTTTTCTCTAAATCTCTCGGTGAACGAAGTGATGGATCATTCCTATAACTTAAAATTAGTTCCATCGCTTCTTCTATATGTTGGCCTACTATCATTCCTGCAGCAAACTCTTTCTGAACCTTAATTAGGTCTTCTAAATTCGATTCAACATCATCTTCTTCTATCTCCTCACGTAACAGCGAGCACATCTCGTCAAAGACATACCGTTGTGTTGGTTCCTTCCACTGCATAAATGTATCTAGCACATCTCTCGTACTATATCTCCTGCTCTTCGAAATCCATCTGAGAGCCGTGGAATCTAAAATTCCCCGTTCCTCAGTACTCGGAAGCTGACTTCGTCTCTGAACAGAGTCAGAAGTAGGAGTCTTGATTAAGGTTTTATAGAAAGGAGACAGAATGTTAGAAACAGAATCAGTGATTCTTCGACGAACAGAAAGTGGAGTCAACACACTAGCAGACGCAGAGAACACAGTAGAGGTAGGAACAGATAGCGGAACAGTAGGAGTATCGAGAAAAATAGTTTGTGGAACAGTAGGTGTAAGCGAGACAGATACAGGTATAGAAGTCGGCAACCCAGGAGGAGGAGGAGCCGTAGGAACATTCATATTAACCACAGGAGGTACAGGAACTTGATTCTGAGGGGCAGGAGCAGGAATACCAGGTTGTCCAGCAACCGGCAATTGAACATTCGGTACAAGTGGAGCCGTAGCACCTTGTGCATACGGTGGAGGTGACCGTAACAGATAAGACAACAGAGGATCGTTTTCGGAATCCTCTAGTATCTTAGCTGTTTTCGATGGCAAGGCAGGGTAGCACTTGTCAATCGCTAAATTATGTTCTCTAATGGCCACCTCTATGGCCTTCTCTGACTCGTTAACTTGCAGCTGCTTAGCCGCTTGCTCCAGAGTCAACTCTTCTTGCTCTTTCTGTTCTTTCTTTAACCTTTTCATTTCTCTCTGTTTGGATTCTTTTCGCCAGTAACGGAAAGAATCAAACATTGCCGGCCGGGCTTTCTTCCTAAACAATTTCGCTTCTAAATTGTCAAGGATTTCGGGTTCAAAACTACCATGCAGTGGCCAACTAAGGACACCATCTTTCTCAGTGTATCGGACCCACACCTCATTATAAGATATAGGACCCACACCATGTTTACAGTACAAGTCATATAGGGGAGTCCCAATCGGAGGAACCAGACATGAGTCCTCCAATCGTGAGTCACTGTTGCAACCAAAACAAGACAACATACAGTTTCTCCGACTTACCATTTTTCAGTCCGGAACACAAAACAAAAAAAACAAGAAACAAATATGTGCACCTGAACCAAGAACTTAGGCCTACCAAAAACGAACTGATGTATCGATACCCAAACTAAACCAAATAGATTATCGTAACCAGAACAACCAGTGATAATCTTACGAAACCAAACCAAACCAAGAACCAAAAAGGATTTTAACAACCCTCACGAAGTAACCAGCTAGCAACCACTAAATACTTAACTGAGGCACTGAAGACGTCACCAAGGAGAAACCCGTCACGTTTCGCTGTACTAAGGACTGCACCTCGGGTCCAAGACAGGGCGACGGTCAAGGCAACGGCCCACTGCAGCCGTCCTGAACGGGAACCCTCGTGGAAGAGAACTTCGGGCCACTTTTGCGATATGCCGGGATCGATGAAGTGGGGCGCCTCCCTCAGGAATCTTCACACGAAGTTTCTTGAACTCTTCAGGCTTTTGGACCGGTACCGAATGACGTCGCCCAACGTTGGGCGCCAATTGGAGTTCTGGACTTTTTGGTTCCGTCCAGAGGTGTCAGGGAACAACACCCAAAGACCCCGGAGTTCCACCTGCCTTGGTGCGCAAATGAACAGAAACACGGGCTTCTCGATGGTGGCGTCAAAGACCAAAGGTTTATTACTGCAGGGACACAGAAGTCACAGAAACCACACATGGGCAGTGTCTAGGAGCCTGTTCAATTTGTACAAAGAGGGTTGCTCCTTATATACTAAATTTTAAGCTGGGGGCGAATTCTTTACATGTAATACATTCTCAAAACCTTTGTGTCTAAAACAATAAATATTTGGCGTTACACAGGAACCGTCGATAAAATCTGATGCCAAACATCTACGAAGAGGGGTTCCCACTAGTTCATCACAATCCCTTGTCAATATTGCATTCAAGAGCCGGACCGCCTCATCGTAAATTTCGTTACCTCCCCCTAATAAAGATTCAGAAAGAAAGGAACGGAGCCAGGTGTGGAAGATAGGAAAGCGGGATAAGAGATGTTTGTGGGTTGTAAATGGGCAAGGCTACCGGCTTCGGCCGCCTAATCGTGATCAGGACAATGGACACGAAGACCAGTTAAGCAGGACTGGCCTCGGGCAGAGGAGGCAGCCTTTGTCGAGTCATGCAGCTACAGCGTGATCTGGTTTAAGGTGCACGTGTCATGAAAGAGGTGAATCTCCGGCTAAGGCTACGTGTCCTTAATCGAAATTAAGTGATCAGAGGTTATTGCGTATGTGAGGGCAAGAAACACAAAATGGCTGCCATGATCTAAGATGGATGCCGTGGGTAGATCAGAAATGTGTTCATAACAGGAGTGCTCTTGCTCGTAGCATAGCGAAAACACCAGGATATGCTAAATGGATCATTTGCGGTTCGCTGATACCAATATTATGTATTTCCGACAATATTGAAAACACGGGTTCAAATCGTCACGGAACCTCAGGGGGTTGAGGACGAACAAACGGAGGGTTCGCCGGCCCTGATAAGCCGCACTGGCCTAATGCCAGTCGCTTCCATCTGTGGTGGATTATGACTTTCAGGGACCTAGCCTAGCTGCCTGCCATCACCCTCTGACACCGGTCGTCATTGACTGTCTTCCTTCTATGGTGGTGCCAGCTGCTGCGGGGTGGACGGGTCCCGGCGTCTAGATGGTCAGGCGCCCAGGCTCTTGCAGGGGTCGGTTTGGTTGTTGTGCCTATCTCCTGTGAGCCTACCATCAGTGACAAGGCCTGTTTCTCTCCTGCTCTCCCAGCTCAGAATTCAGCAGCTCAGCCCGGCCCAGCACCAGTCACACCATGCCGCTTCACTTTCTTGACTGATCCGATGCTCTACTGATCTGCAACCACCCCTCGTGAAGTAGGAACAGCACCAGAGTTCACCTGCTTCACTCAGCACAATTTTTGATTTTGGTTGAGTGTGGAGTGGGGCTTACATGATGAAGATATTATGTTAATGTTTGGGCATCTGACAACGCCTGAAGACAGTCTGCCTTGCTTGTTTTGCATGCTTGCTGCAAATCAGTGCAGGTTGTAAATCCTCACAAGTTGCCACTGCACAGGTGGTCCCTATCCAAAACAAACAGTCAGAAAGCAAATTCTAAACAGACGATAGATAACTCAAAGCAAACAATATTTTTAGCATGACTAAATGTCCCTTCTTCATTTAATTGCAATAGCTTTGTCATTTTAGCTCCTCACGAACAATTGCAACCAAACCTTAGTATTGATATAATATGGAATGTGCAGAAGATCACAAGATGAAACCCATTTTTAGATTTGTCTTACACAATGCTACTGTTGATGTTTTAAAGAGGCGTATGACTTCTTTGGGGAACATCCTTTACCACGCGGATTTTACTCCGCAGTACCCTTACAACGCGCCTTTTACAACGCAAGTCATAACCACGACTTGCGCTGGAGGGCGCTACAGGACAAGGAATAATTTAATTTACTATCCAACACCTTCCCTACTGTACGTAGGCTGGTGTTGGAATAGTAATTTAAAACATTCCTAAGGCCGCACCCCTCCAACGCAAGTCGTGGTAACGACTTGCGTTGTAAAAAACGCGTTGTAAAGGGACGCGTGGTAAAACCATGCGTGGTAACGTCATACATCTGACTTCTTTATTATCGATTCTAAATTTCATAATGGACTTGTTGAATGAATGAATAAATAAATGGCTTGTCCCCATATATTAGGAAATTATTATTGGTTTCAGTCATACTTTGTGCATTTTAATATGACTATTTCAAACTACATAAGAAATACAGCTGCTGTGAATGAAAGAAAAGGGCAGAAAGAAAATAAAACATCAGAGATAATGAAAGTGTTGATAAAAGTTTTCTCTAAGTTATGGATTCCTAATTTGTAATGGGTATTATTAAAAATGCAAATTTATAGTGGTGTGTGGTGTTTTGTTACATAACAAACAATAAAAGTCATGATTGTAGTGGGCAGAATTTTCTTCCAAGGAAGAACAATTGCTCTTAGAAAGGGACGAGATGCAAAGATCAATTGTGACTTACGATTCTCATGGACAATTGTAAGTCACTATAAAAAATCATTGTACAAGTTTCATATACCAAGAGGTTACCCGGAGTTGCAGCTCATTCAGTGTCTTGAGACATTTACAGCGGTGGAACCCTCCATCTTGAAGGCATCACTGTACCTGCTTTTTGGACTAGTAGAGAACCTTTATCAAATTTTAAGAGGTTTGTATTGCTTTTATGGAATATGACTCACACTTTAAGGATTTCCAGATGGATGTTTCCAAGTAACCTTGGGCCACAAGTACAACCGTCAGGTTTTGTGAATCACAAAATCTGATGTACAACAGTGTCTCGGACACTGTTTGCAATTCTCAAATGGATCACAAGCAATCTGCTCTTTAATATTCATGAGGCGGTTACAATTTGCGACCCATTGGTATTGGCAATCGCTCAGATGGATGGTGGGCTGGTGGGGTCAGTAGACCACCATGTCTGTCACTGTTTTTCAAATACAGCAGGTTTTTTTAATGCAGCTTATTTTCCCAAAAGGAAAATGGGATGTGTTTCAAAATTAAAAGGAAAACGTTTCTTTAAATTTTTTTTTACAGTGAGCAGTGGTCCATGGGACCATTGCCTTGCTGAAAAATGTTTGGCGTCTCCATTAATAAAGAGAGAGGGGTCCCTTGGGGACCCCTTCCTGTTTGCGAATGGCTTATCACCAATTTGAAATTGGTGGAACTCTGCAAATGTTTTGCAACCACATTCCCGGTCACAAAACATTCATTCATACCATTGTGAGTCGCTATTAAGAAGCGACGCCCATTACATGCCTCTTCCTAATAGTGACTCACAAACCCTATTTTGCAAGTCAGAACTGGGTTACCGAATCACAAAATAGAGTTGGTACACAGGAAAGATGAGGCACTCAGCAAAGCAAGAAGAAAAACTTGCTAAAGAGAGTCAGCACTCACAAAATGAAGCAATTAAACCTTTAAAAGGCAGTTTCAAAATAAAGCATGGGGTTCCATCAATACAACACTCTCTAACAGAAAACATTTCCCAAATGTCAAATGAAACAGGCGAACATGCAATATTTGCATATATGTGTGTGTGTATTTGTGTGTGTGTGTAAGTAATCCAACTGTCAAATGCAAGAGATAAAACATAAACAAATACTATTAGCAAAACACATGTAACTCAATTGTTAAATGTAAGGGATAAAACACAAGTAAATAGTAATAGGACCGAGGAAAAGGGACATATGGCAGGACATCATGACAAAGGTCAATGCCATGGGGGAGCACAAGAGGACAGTGGACGAGTTTAAGAAGCGGTGGCAGGATACGAAGAGCAAAACAAAAAAGAAACTGGGAGCAAACCTAAGGGCAGCAAATGCGACGGGAGGCGGTGGACCAGCTCCACAGGAGGAGCTGGATGAGTTGGAGGAGCTGGTAGCGAACGTCATAAGTGAGGAGACTGTTATAGGAGCCACAGGCCAGGATACTGCTGTACTGGAAGTCACACAACAACACCAGGGTGAGTGTCAAACAGGGACAGGTGGAAGTGGGTGGATGGGCACGGTGGCATTCATGTACCATGCAAGTCTTTACATTGCATACCCTCATGTACTGTACAACAAGTCCTGGAGAGCCCTGGTCATGCTTGCATAGGGACACATCACCAGGAGGATGAGGGCAGATGTTTTGCTGTTGCACAGTTGGCACATGATGTCGTCAGTGGCAGACATGAGTACTGGCAGGGTGCTGTGGACTTGAATGATTCAGGCCTGGGATGGGTACAGGATGTTGTTGTCTACCAGGTGGTGGGCCAGTTGCATGTTGAACAATTCCCAGTGATCGGCCCTGGAAACAGGAGCAGGGAGAAATGCTGGAAGCACTTGAGGTCCTTGTGGCCTGGCTTCCGCTAGTTGAGGAGGGTGTAGATTTAGTAGTGTTCCAAGCTCCATTGAAATATTGCTGTACTGTAGTCAGCTCAGATAGCAGCATCTGCCATGGTATATACGTGGTGGGGGAATAGGTATGATAGGGAGCGTGAGTGGATGGAGTACATAACCTTCTGTATCTTGTAGCTGTTGACATTGGACCGAGAGGTCAGGTGGCATGCGCTGCTGGTGTACACAGGGGAGGTGGGCCCTGCCATAGTTTGGTTTGGGTGGGTGTCGTGTTGAAGCTGTCATGGATATCAGCGAGCTAGCAGTAGGAGAAGATGGCTAGTGAGTTGCACAGTTCTACTCAGGGAGTCATGTTGTTGGTGTTGGCGCTGGAGTCCGAGAGTTCCCTTACGATGCAGAAGAGAACCTTGCTCCCGTGTGTGTTGTCATCCAGTTAGGTTTTGAAGGAGCAACCCTTGGCCAATCACAAGAGGTGGAGATGTATGTGTATGGCATCCTTGTGGTCTGCGTGGTTGTCTGGAGTGCATATGGTGACCAATAACCACTCCTGTTTCCGGCATCCAACTCAGGATACACACCAGCACATTGGTGAATGTGGCGGCTGGCCTGCTGGTGTGGGTTTTACAGGGTTCCTTGAGTGGCACAAGTGTGTTGTCACAGTTGTACATACACTGCCTGAGGTGGCGGCCTGCAGCGTTGGAGTTGGTGGAGTTGGTGGTGATTAGCTGGTCTACAGTCACTCTCCTCCAGCAGTGGTGAGTTACCCATTGTGTGCGGTGGTCTGTGGACTGTACATTGAAGGGGGAATGGATGCAGAACGGTACAGTCCTGTGGAAACAGGTGTTGTGTACTAAAGTAACGTGGGTGCCTGTGTAGAAGGTGGTGTCCAATGTGTGACCAGCGGCGTGGGTGGAAGGGTGGGTGGGTGGGTGGGTGGGGTGATGAGTTGGCTGAGGCTGAGGTTGGCTAGTGTTGCCGACAGGGTTCTGGAGTTGGTGTTGTTCTTGTTCCTGAGCTGGAATGTCAGCTCCACGAGGAGGATGTAGTCTGTGGAGGTGAGTGCATGGTTGCAGGCGAGGTAGGCGAGGGATTTGCTCAATTGGCAATGTGGTCTGGGGGGGCTGGAGATGAGTGTACCTCTGAGGGTGGTGTTGGGGCTGGTGTGGATCTGGAAGTGGAGATGTCTGGCAGTGTTGAGGAATTAATCTGCTTGGGTGGTGAGCTTGACGGTGGCAGTGGTGAACCAGAGGGTGGTGTGAAGAACAAAATGGTGGCAGGTGTGAACCAGAGGGTGCTGTGAGGAACCAGAGGGTGGCGCAGCTAAACTGCCTGGGAGACCTGTGTGTCTGAGACCTGTGCTGCAGACCTTCCCCTGAGCCCTTCCAGTGTGAATATATTATTTAGCACATTTGCCTGTGGGCCCTCAGGGTGTGAGCACATATTGTGCCAAGTTACCCCCTGCCCCCAGTACATATATACCCGTAACGCACAGCACGATCATGCCCTTGCACCATGAAGTCTTGTGCCTGGATGCTCCATATCTGTGTAGGTGGTACCACGGTCAGTGCAGTCAAAATGTAAAGTCATAACTACCTACAGCACCAACAAACATCTGTCCCCCTTGGCACAGGTATGTGCATGTACCATGCGTGCAGCACCTGCATGCCCCTGCACCCTACTGCCCTGCGCCAGCATAGTCCTGTATGGGGCATGTAAGTATGAGATGGGACATTGTCCATCAGCAGCAGCTGCATGCGCATGAACACACTGAGCAGGATCTGAATGGCTATGTACCAACACGCGCAGCAGAGCAATCTTGGACATCTGTAGGATTCTGGGGTCCAGAGCCAAACGTATATTAGCATCCATTACTTTCCCAAGCCCCATCCCTGTGAAGCTCCTGTGACAAGGTGCCTGCATTCTCCTCACCTGCTGCTCTGCTTGGTCTCTGACCCCTTCTAAACAAGATGCATGTGAACTCCCATAGAAGCTCTCCCTGTTTGGCAACCTCCACCACACACTAGCAGTATGAAACATCTTCTCGGCCGTACCCACTATAACGGGCAGTAGTTCAAGGGACCTCGTTGCATTATGGTGTGCTGGCAAAGTGACAGGCACATGTGGGCACATATTTGTTCAAATTGCAACAAAATCCACAAGTACGCCAGCAACTTTGCAAAACTGTGGACTGTCTTGCCATTTAGTGCAAAATAGCAGAACGCAAACTAGCTGGGGGCATATTACCAAGCAATAGCGATAATGATCGCCGAGCAGCGAGGATTTTTACTGCTGAGATACCTTGATATTATCAAGGTTTATCTCAAATGCAGAAAAAATCCTGCGAAATGCATTAACATCGCTGAAAAATCAGCGATATTCATGCATTATCGTAACAATGCTCTTAGCCATGTTCCCCACCTTCCATTGGATAACATCGCTAAGAACTGCTTTTAGCAGGCGTTAGTTTTTGGAGATATTCGCGCTTAGCGCAAATATTTCCAAAAGTTGTTAGTAGGAGTTAGAGATGTTAGCAACTGTTTTCAGTCGCTAACATCTTGGCACGCCCACTTTGCATGTCATTAGCGATAATTATCGCTGACATGCAAAGTGGGCCGCTAAATGCCTGCTATCGTCTACAACTGTCGCTAACTGGTGTTAGCGACAGCTTGGTAATAGGGCGACAAAATTATTGCCGCATTAGCGGGAAAAAGTCCCGCTAATGCGGCAATAATGCCCTTGGTAATATGCCCCCAGATTTTGCCCATACACAATAAATCCAATGTAATCTGTCAACCATGCAAGTCAACAGATACCACAGCTAAGGTTTACTTAACACTATACATGCATCCCAGTAACAGGTTGCATCCAAAGTCACACATACAGGGATCACACCACTGATGACCTGAGAAGCATACAATGTGTGAAGACCCACACTCTGCAACCTACCTGACACCAATGCGAGTAGTAACAAATTCAAAAGTATTTATTGTATGAAATATAACATATCTAAAACTACACTAAACACTAAAACTAACACTACATCTAAAATCCCTACACACATATTAAACTAAACTACACATGTAAAACTAACTAAACCCTACTACACAAACTAAAAAAGGAGATCAACCCCCCACCCAAAGAGAAAATAAACTTAGCCCCAACACTATCTTAACCTAACAACATCTCACTACACTAAACTAACTATACCTAATCTAAAACTAATCTACATCTAAATCCTATTATACAACTATATACAACAAAATCACTAATAACAAGGAGGGAAGGCAGAAGAGGGGTGTGGGGCAGAAGAAGTCCAGGTTTACGGAATACCAAGTTTCACTGCAATGTCATTCACCCGCCGGTTCAGGGTAATCAACTCATTTCGTACATCGAGGAGCAAGTTATTGTTCCTGGCCAGCTCAATGAGTATCTTGTTTTGGGTCTCATCCATTGGCGGCGTTGTGGTGGGTGCCCCCAGATCCTGGGGTGTTGTGGTCTGGGCTGCTCCCTGGCTGGGTGCAGCTTGAGCCGGCCCCTGGCTGCTGGTACTTGGAATTGCTGCAGTGGTTGGGATGGGAACAACAGGTGAGACCACTGTCTTAGATGTCTTGACTCCGCCAGCCTTGCCACCAGCCTTGGATTTCTTAGCTCTGTCTGTGTGTACTACAGCCTCTGGCATCGCGTGCCAGGTCCCATCCTTCCGAGCAGCCGCGTTTTTCCGTTCCATGTTCCTGTACCCCTTCTTAACCCTGCGGATGTGAACCCACCGTTCCTTAGCCACATTGAATGCATGTGTCTCCTCTGCATTCATGTTGTCTGGAAAAAAAAGGAAAGTCAATCCCAAATCAAGGACACTGGTTCATTTGCCTATCATCATATTATTTGGCACAATTCACATACCACATGGGAGGCAACACACATGTCACATCCTGTAACGTCTCAAAGTGACCTGACCACATAATTGGCAAGCCCTACTTTCCCCAATACAGGCCCTGGAACGTGACATGACAGTACATGGCAGGTGTGATGTACTGACAAATTAGACGCCAAATGAGACAGTGATAACATGTCATCATTCTGCATCCTGAGAGTATGCAAGTAGTCCAATTAACATTAGTAGTGTGGCACTACCCCTCCATGGGCAGCACCACCCTCATCTGACCCTGTGACACATTGCTGCTACTGCTGTACGATGCACATGTGCAGACATGAGTGTCCATCTGAACATGTGTACAGGTCATGTAGTCACTGACAAGACAGCCACACTTTTACATGTTTGCCCGTGTGGCTGTATGTATATGTCAATGGAAACTCAATGTAAGCTCAGCCTACATGCATGGGAAGAACACTGGGACACCCCTACCAACAACAGGTATCAAGAATAGCAAGAAAGTTCTCCACAATATTGCTGCGTACATTGGCAGGAAACAGCTGCAAAACACGCCATAAAGGCCTTGACAATATGCACCTGCGAAATCACATAGCTGTCCTGGTCATGGGGTTAAGGATCTATCCTAAGTCCAATGCTGTTCAATCTACACTTGAGCCTGCTGGGCAACGTCGGGAAATTGTACGGCTCATCCAAGCGTATTGTATGCTGACAATAACCAGTAATTGAGTATGTGTGGGACAAACTACACTGACACAGGTCTCTGTTGTACAAACAGCATGTTTTACATGAGTAACTAGAAGAGTATCAACAAACTCAAACTAAACAGCAGTAAAACAGACCTCATTCAGTTTGGCAGCCCTGAGGTATATTGGTCACATGAAAGGTGGCAGCTGGAACTGTGCTCCTGTCCCCCTTGCAAACATGTGATCTTAGACCTACGACTAACAAAACAACATGCCCTGTCCTGGACAAAGCTCGTCAGCCAGGTAATTTTCACCTGCTACGGGATCATGTGTAAAATATGGAATAACTCCAAATTCCATCCTATTGAAGCAAGGAACCCTTTGCTGCAGGGCCTGCCCATCAGCCACACCGATTACATCAATCCTCAGATTCAATTACTACATTTACAAATTTGTGTCAAACAGCAGACCCTGCAGAATCTGGCAGCCACACTGACTCACGACCTGTCGCCTATAACCCCTTCCACACCTACATAGAAAATACACCACAGGCTCATCATGCAGCAGAAAAGGAAGTTTAACAATCAGAGTTGCATGCATGACATCCTGTCTAACCCTGGACCTAAAGACCTCATAAAGGAGAAGAACTGGGATGGGCAAAATTGACCACTTAGATCCTGGTAAAAAACATTCATGACCCAGTCTTGTGTTAGTCCCTCTCCACATGGCTACGCCAGGTAACTTCTCTTGCCCCTTGGCGGTGTAATGAACTGCCCCCTCACCCATTATCCATCTATCAACACAAACTCTCCTGTGAAAGTTGGTAAACTTGCCTGTTCCCAATATGTGGTGCAACATTGCCTTGAACCTCTATGGCACAGTTTCATCTGATTTACACTGCAAAAGGACCTTCAATCCTTGTGTGGATGAAATGTGATCTATTCATACCTCACACATGACATGACCTTAACCTGGCATGATATGGGAATGTCCCAGGGCATATTAGTAAACCTCAATGTCCGCTTCAGTGGCAGTGTACTGCAGATGAAGCGTGGATACATCTTCTAGCTGGTCTTGATAATATGTAGCCATGTGTGAAAATCCTGTAGTGTAATGCCTGCATGATCCCTGGATCATTGGCTATTTAACTATAATCTGTGCTGGATGTCATGCACAGGTAATCAGAGCAGTTGCATTGTCCCTTCATGGACAAAGTCACAACTTAGATAGATATGCGTCTAACCACACTCTTATACATATTGTCTGAATAATAACATAACAATACTCTGCACCTTGTGGCCCAGTGACATGCGGAACACACCAGCATTGCAAAACTACTGTGTGTTGCATTACTCAATGACATCCATTACATCACACATGGCAATTTACATTACAATTACTCACCAGTGGCTTTTGGGTCCCTGAAACGATCCACGTCACCCTGTGTGATGGGTTGCCGACCATCTGTGAGTGAACCAAATAAAATATGTGTCATTGCATGGCATCCAGAGACGTTACATAAACATGAGGAACAACTTGTCAGTCACAGGAAATGCTACATCACTTTGTAGGGGATTCACACATTGTACTAATGACTCTGTGCACTTTGATTGGCATGCACACATGGGCTTGCTAATGCAGTGGTGGCCAAACATAACATAACCACAGTCATACATGCACATTACAGTTGGGTTATGCCATTTCTAAGCACCATGTCCACACAGGCATCATGTGTAAGTTGTACTGCGTATGATGGTAACTATGCATTTAGTAAGAGGCCGATACACAGTCCTTTGGGATGTAAAACACTCTGGAGCTGTCAAACTCACACATTGCATAATCACCTGGCAAGGATATATCTACACATGACCCATGTATATGGGCCGTGTAGATACAGTCCTGCTGCTCATGGATTTGAGCATCTGTCACACTGTGTACTGTCCTGCACATAGGTCACACACACACTGGCACTGCTCAGATATGTACAGTTACACATACTGGACACACACACATCATCCTGCACACAGTCGCTGCTCACATCTCTTTGACTGACTACAGCCGTGATGGGCTCATAAATGCTGACATCCTCTGTGCCTTGCCACCCTTACTGGCATGTGGTCATTCACCATCACATAGTAATGTGAATGCAAGTGACACACAGAAAACCTCAGTCCCACATCTGGTCTGCATACTTCAAATATGTGTTCACACCTCAATGAGAACGTGACTACTCACTCCAACTGTCAAATCATGGAGCTATACAAATAGGGACATTAGCATTGACTACTCACACACCTACTCTACTGCAGCACGCCAAGGGACAGTATTACAGATAATGGTGCATCCCACCAAATCAGCATGAAGGCAAGAGTAAATGTGCACCATGGCCCAACTCACATGGTGAGCTGCATTTCCCATGCTGCGCACCATGCTGCTAAAATGGCACATATGCATCAGGCATCTGTGCTGTAAAAGCAGTGCATTAAGACGCAGCATTGCCATGAAAGTGAATGACTGAAACCTGATATATTTCACTCTGTCACTTTACAGAGGTGTTCCTATGTATGAATGCCCTCCCCTGCACCAGAACGCACCCTAAAGGTGCATAACTTTAGAATGTGACGATTCTCCCAGAATTGTGATATTGTACATACCCTGCACCATGGCACTACTTTCGCGCTGCCGCTTTGTCACATAATTAATGCAACTGCACCGGCAAAGAACCCAAGTGGCTTGTAAATCTGCCAAAATGTGCCTGGAAGTGCAAATTAATCCTAACTGAAGCGAATCATGTGCAAATCACATAGGGACCGATGTATCAACATTCCCTTTTGCCATTACTAAATAGCGATTTTGAAGGATTCGCTAATTTGAAATCGCAAATTGGTAAGTATGTAGGAAATCGCTTATTGTTAGCGATCCATCAACATTCCTAAATTGCTAGCAAATTGCTAATCTCAAACTTCCCATTCATTTCTATGTGCCAGGAGGCCCATAGGAATTAATGGGAAATTTGCAATTAGCAATTAGCAATTTTTCCTAGGGTGCAGGGGTGTCACAAGAACACCCTGCAGCACCCGTGAAAATGACATGTGTGCGCATATGGAGCACATACATGCCCTAAGGGCATGTATGAGCGTCACATGGCAACTTTTGTTGTTTAAAAAAAACAAATTTCTAAAATAGCGCTACTTACCACCAACTACAAGTAGGTGGTAATTTGTGAATCCCAAATAGTAATTTGGAATGTTATTTGCCTTGATACATTGCATGTAAGGAATTGCTAAAGTAGCTATTCCTCAAATGCAATCGCTAAATAAGGAAAGGAAAATTTAGCCATTCCTTACTTTGCACAAAAAATGTCACATAAATACCATTTAGCGAAAAAGGGTTCGCTGGCGCCGCAAATCAGCGAATATCTGCGTTAGCAAACTATTTTGGCCTTGATACATATGGCCCATAGGGAAATGACATTGTCATCAACACTTTGTCACAGTGTCACAGTAACGAGTCAGCATGTACATGCCATACACACATGTCACACACGTAACTCACTTACATTACTTTTGAACATTAAAGTGAAATAATGGCTTTTGGACTTACCACCCTGTATGCCTGGCATCACTCCGGTGTAATCCAGGAGGTCGGCCTCCCGCGCAGTCATGTCCTGCCAGCGGCGCTTCCACTGGTGCACAGAGCGTGCAATCTTAAAGTAGTGCTCCATTTGGAGCTTCACACGCTCCCAGCGCACATTCCGTGCCCCCACAGCATACCCCTGCAGGATCCGCCCCCCGCCTCCAACATATTTGGCAGATAAAATGTAATCAGCCATAAAAACCCCCCCAACGCCTCCTCACTCATCCTCCCCGACCTCCCAACAGCAGGCATCTCCCTGACCCCCGTAACCCACTTAAAACTAATAAATAACAACCCACTTAACGAACTCTCTATATAAAAATACAAACTAACCCCTAAATTAACTCTACAAAACAGAGGACACTAGACACACAAACTGTGTACAATACAACAAATCCAACTAACAGACACTGTAGACAAACCAGAGGACAGTAGACACACAAACTGTATAAAATACAACAAAAAGTACAAACAGACACTTCAGACAGGACAGAGCACGCAGCACCACTCTCCAAAACCAACTTCCAACACAGCAACCACCATACACCTCCTCCACTCAGCCTATGAACCAGCAAGTGCAAAAAAGAGAAAGTGAAAGTAAAAACCACACCCATGTGACAGGAAGCAGTAATACACCACTTCCTGTGTTTGCTGCAAAAAATTCCGACTTAGCAACAAACTTATAGGCGTTAGCGACGAAAATCGTGCCATTAAACGTCGCTATGGTAGTTATATACAAAACCGATCGAAATGCGACCCGTATTTAGTATTTGCGACCAAAATATACTGGCTAAATGTCGCTTAGCAAAAAAATAATTATTTATGATTCCTAAATGATAACATCATGGATTTCAAGGTAAAAATATAAATAAATACAAGAAAATATAGGAAAAATGTTGACTATATTTTTTATCCCACCAAATTATTTTTTTTTATGATTAATAGGTGTAAACACAAATTACAAGATTAATTTTAACATAAAATAAAATCTACACAAGAGATAGGGGTCAGGGAACGTGATCATGCACAGATTTCCTACAGGAAAAATATTTACAATTAATGCTACAATGCTGTTTCATCATGGTTCTGTAGAAAAGTATGGCAGGACGTTCAATGATTCACTTCCAAATGCATTTAAATAGACGTTACTGGTCAAAGTCTTTGTTTTGCATCTACATGTCATGCATAGCGTAGAAAGATGATATACCATCATGCGGACGTAGAAAGGCAACACACAATAGGGGAGATCAGAACACCACAAACAATACATCATGGTGCAGATATACAAGTTCCTTGCACCCCTGAAAGTCAGCATCAGCGTTACATTTTGTGCGGCTGCTGTAGCACAATCCATGTGCAGCATATGTGGTGCAAAGGATGCCCAATGCTGTGGCATATCCCCAAGGTCTTGCCTCATAAAGAGAGGTGTACCGTCACGAAGGGCTGCCACCGGGGGTGGCACAAATGCACAGGAGGTAGTGTACTGGCGTTGCTACGCGTCATTCCATTGGCTGATGTAATTTAGAATGATTTGGTTTGGAAGTTGGGGACCCCTATATAGGAACTGTACTAGCTATACATAGGGAATAAACATTCTTTGAAAAAGGTCTATAGCTAGTAATGTATTATTCTCAAGAAAACCTTTATATAAAAACCCATTGCAAGTAGACTCAACACCTAAAATAGATTTAATGTTTGGATTTTTCATCAGGTGTCCCGTCTTTGAACAATGTGTAGCACTCGATATGAAGAAAGGTATAAGATAAGAGGAATTGATATATTATTTCAGTCATGCGTCAGAGCTGGATGTCTCCTTGTTGTTCCTAGTATTCCGTTATTTATATGAGCAGCATTCTCGGCCCCACGTGTCGCTGGAAACCACCTTTTAACGTATGGTATTACGTCCGAGATTCGGTAAGGGGGGGAACCGTCTATGTAGATGGTACAGAAATTGAACAAGTCTTGGTAGTTGATTCTGAATTGTGTATAACAGGGAATAACACCAAGGGTCAAGGTGGCGCTGCGTTCGAATGGTAAGTCTGGTATTTAAGCTGTATTGCCAGACTTCGGGCCAGATTTTTCTAATTGCATGTACCAGATCGAGAGTTGTAGATAAGCGATGCAGGATATGGCCCTCTCTTGTCTGGTGGTGCTCTGAACGCCGGCGGTAACGTCGGGAGTAGTAAAACCACATTGTTCAAAGACGGGACACCTGATGAAGGCTCTCATGCCGAAGCACGCGTAGTGTGTGTTATCCTACCGCCCTGCCCTCATTATCATCTGAGTCTAATATTCACTCGTGTGTGTTTTATAGATGTGTTTTTTATATTATCCCTCTTTTGCGATATGATATAATATGAAATGCTATGAATGTACAAACCTTATATCATGACTTGTTATAAATGTGAAAATCCTATATAGAATAAGAAAAAGAAGGGGAAATAAATTCCCTACCCCCAAAAAAAATTGCTTTTTGTATATATAAACAAAATACCAAAATAAATCAATTATTTTCAGAAATAATAAAAAATCCAAACATTAAATCTATTTTAGGTGTTGAGTCTACTTGTAATGGGTTTTTATATAAAGGTTTTCTTGAGAATAATACATTACTAGCTATAGACCTTTTTCAAAGAAAGTAATTTAGAATGATACCAGCCACTCACTCTTGGACCAATGCTGCGTCCTATCTCTGCGCTTGCTTTCAGCATGCGTGATGCTTCATGCAGGGCGGTTGTGGGGTCACATGGTGCTTTCATTGATATCCGTGTGCTAATGTACATGTCTTGGGCCTCTGGTGGCGCAGGCTGGCACAGGTCTAGTGTGTGATTGCAGCCTATGCCTTATGTATATCCCATGGTTGCTTCGTTTGCTCTGGGCTCTTACTGCCTTTGTACCTCCTGAGGATGTTGATGTTCAGGTCACACTGTGTCATGGTGGTGTGTAATGCCATATGTGTGCGTTACCACCAATTGCACACGATTTGTTGATCCTGCTGCAGGTTGGACTGGCTTGAGCCTCCTATGTGGGGAGGCATCGAGTTTGTTCGGGGTGGGTCTGACTCCCTACATTGTGTTTGGCAGTGGGGCCTTGCTGCCAGGCCTGGACTGACCGTTGCGAGCACCGGGCAATCCCCCGGTGCCCCGCAAGGGTAGGGGCCGGTTTTGGGCCCCTGGGGTCCCTTTTAGCTACAGGGCCGTTTATGCAGCATAGCTGCAAGCTCGTCCCTGTAACGAAGTCGGACGAAAAGCTCTGTTGCACCCCCAACCTCCCCAGGGGGGACAGCCGAGCACTTTGCCGGGGCGGGTTTTGGTTCCCAGTCCGGCCCTGCTTGCTGCGGCTTGCCGGAGGTCCCTTGTTGTTTCACATCTGTCTCAGGGTGTCTGCTCAGCTTGTGGGGTGGCTGTGGTGTGTCTGGACCTCCTTGCGTTGGCCTGTCCTCCTACTATGGGTGAGTTTGGACCTGGGTTTGGTAGCCCTTGGCCCCTCTGGTTCCATGCCAGTCATGTGCTCATTTTACCAGGAGTGCTGTCCAACACGGGGTGGGTCCGCATTAGAATCTGGGGTGTGTTTAGGATTACGTGGTGTTTGGCTTCAACTAGGTTCGGGCTCTGTCCTCCCTGCAAACTCTGTGTGTGGCCGGATGGCCCTTTGGCGGTTTGTGGGTTGAGCATGTGAGCCCCTTGTTGTCCAGATGGACCTTGAGTTAAATCCTCCTGGGGCAGGTTTTTTATTCCTTTGCACATTGTCACAGTATATGGTTCTAATATTGTTCTGTTGTGTACCTCTTACTGATGTATATGTGCAGGTGTTCAGTTTTGCGTTTGTGCACACTCTGGAGGTGTGCCTCCTTCATGCTGTGCCTTTGTTGTAGGGTGGTTATCCCTTTTGGTTCCCTTTGGCCTGGCTGGTCATTATCTGTGGTCTTCTGTGCCTACTCTCCATCAGTGGCTGTGTTGGCTGTGGGGCCTGTGTTTGGGCTTGTGGTGTGTTGTTACATGGGCCGTTTGGAGGTTGCTTGCGTTGGGTGTTACAGATCATTGTGCTTGCTTCTGGAGGAAGTCCCTGGCCATGTTGTGCATGGATGCCGTTGGGTGTTCTCAGCACACTCTAATGTCATGTGGACATAGGGTGATGTGTGGGACTGTGTTTCCTGGCTTTGGGTACGCAGTGTTGTTTAATGCTTGGGTAACTTGCTGCTTGTGCTGCTTCAGTCTGTTTTGCTACTGTGTGAATCAAAATCTTGTTTAGCTATCTGCACAATTGTAAGGACTGGTACGTGGAGGGCTATGACTCTGAGTGATGTTCATTTTTATAGAGTCACCCGACAATACTACTCCCCAACCTGCATATGTCAACACCCTGCACGTACTACCACTTGCATCTGCACTTGGCTGACTTGCACTTGCAAACACACTCCAGCAATGCCACACATTTACGGCATAGATGGCTCACACATACTGTCATTTTAGGGCCCAGGCTGCACAACACGTAATACGCATCACATCCATGCTGGCTGTGGCGTTCTGCACAATTACTGTGGCATCCCTGCAGACATGCAGGGAGCCAACAGGTATTGGAATACTGCACCTTATTGTCGGACACTGTGGGCCATAGGAGACATGTAGTACGCCATAACGTAATGCAGGCAACCATGACATAGCCATTGTGGCTAGCTGGACAAATAGCTACTCCCCTATTGGAATACTGATTTTAGAATGGGTGGTAGGTTTGCAGTAAGTCATTATTACACCAGGACATGTATCAGCCTTCCATTACTCAGTCCACACTAAGGATGTGGCTGGTGCGTCCAGATAGGCATCTTTCATCCAAATGCCATACAGCATGAACCAAAAGCAGAACTAAGATGAGCCACCCACTAAGGGGGAGGTGATGTCAGTGACAGTATTGTGTGGAATGATGAGCATATGAGATGAAGTCCCACAAGGGCTGCCAGATAGCCAGTGTAAATATGCATCACAGTCCAAATAATCAAGCATTGTGTTAAGATACACTCCACACTCATTAGGCTATTTCCTAGTGCTAAGGCAGAGCCATTGTGGTATGTCCCATAGAAGATAGGGCACTGTGAGACGACCATGTACCACTACTACTTCTCACATGAAATCTCCTTAGATAATTCGCCATTTGTCAAACACAGGTCCTTTCCTCTAAGCAAGTATGATCAGACAATGTCATGCTGTATCAAGGTGTAATGAACAAATGCATGATTGTTTGTGACAAACAGTGATGTAATTCATCTCCCATGTCACATTGCAGAGGGCGAGACAGCACCTCCTGAAGAGCAAACTGGACAGGCACTCACTGATGACCCGGATGTCTACGCTACAATCGACATCGACGACCTGCAACTCCTACTCAATGACATTGCCTCCCCAGCCTCCGGTGCAGGGCAAACCAGTAGCCCTCGGCAGAGCCCACCCCCTGCTCACACCAACGAGCAGCAGGCATCCACCACCCCAGCCACTTCTCTGGGGCCAGATCTAACGACACGTGCATTCCAACAGTGGATCATAGAGCTCCAGGAACGGTTGGGGGATAGGGTGGAGGTGGGCTTCAAGGTCTTGGCAGCCGAACTCGCAGGCCTACGTGGGTGTCTTACTGACACCCAGAGCCCATTCCATGCTCTCCACCAGTCCATGGCTGACATTGCTGGAGTCATGATCCAGAGGCAACATGCTTTGTCTGCTCAGGGTGGTTCCAGAAATGTCAGCAAGGAACTTGACAACATCAGGATGATCCTGGAGAGCATGGAGCGGATGCAGGCCCAACATCGGCTGCCAGGGCTGAACACATGCGCCAGGTTACTGGGATTTACACCGCCCTGCACCTTCTTGTCGCCTACTTGCTGCCACAGGGTTTGGTGCAGATGGATGCTGCAGCAGCCTCCGCATCCTCAGCTCCAACACCAGGTGTGTCAGTGCCTCACATGGCTGCTGCCACAACACCCACTGACACCTGTGAGGCACATGACACCGATGATGATGGAGATGAGGATGGCTGCGAAATTCTGCTGAGGAGGAAGCGGTAGTATCCCTCTGTACCAATGTCCCAGTTTCTTATGTTTTGCAGCACTCTGAATCGTGCCACCCATGCGCCCCCTGGTCCATGTTTGGATGCAGTAAGGCAAGCACTACTGTCCTCATGTCTAGTAGGCCATGCACTGATACATACCACTGGTGGACCTCCATATTGGCATCAAACATTAAAAAGGGTACACACAGTCTGAATAAATATTAGTTCCACTCCTGCATACACTGAGTATTCCCTGCCCTCACACTGTTATGTGTGTAGTCTGTGAATCATGAGTCTCTGGCCCTGAGGTGCAATGAGCATGCCTTTCATCAACATCAAATTTGGGAAAGGGCTGCAGCAGGTGTGTAGTTGGGCCACAACTTACCAACATGGGCAGCAGCTCTGCATCCTACATGTGTAGGTACAAGTAGGAAGGTAGCTCCGGGCAGCCCCAAGCACGTCTGTACTATTTGTACACTTAGCCACCACACATACCTCGTCATGTTGCCATTGCCCACAAGTGGTCCATGAGTGATGATAGCCTCGTCTTACATGTGCTACTCCCCCATGGTGGACACGTGACATAGGCCCATCACTTTCTGTAAACTTCGCGGTGTGTGCACCTGCATGTGTAATGTCAGATGTAGATGTTACGATGTCACGTAGGGGTTGAAATGCAATGACAGATGTGTCTAACTGGTATCTATGAATGACCCAGGGGTCAGTGTGTATCCACATATACTTGTCTGTCCAGCTGTTGGAGGTGTCTTCACCCAGCCATGTAAAATATTTAGGATGTTGCTGTTATGCATGTCTTGGTGATGGTTATGGTCCATCGGTTCTGCAAAGTATCTGCTCAGCATAGTGATGTTTGACCTTGTGGATCTGTAGGTGGTAGTTGTTTCCAGGCTGATGTCTTGTGACAGACAAACTAATGTTGTACCCACATTAGACGCAACATCAACTTGTTACTCAAATTTGTCCCATTACTTTTAAAGTGGTCTAAATTATAGGCCCTTTCCCCTGCCCCTATGGCGCCACTTTTCACCGCCCATAGCAACATTTCGGGCCATTACATGCCCTATTTGCTGCTCTAATCACATTCCACACATGCATCTTTGAGGCATATGTTCAGGAACCTCATTGACAGTATGGCCATCTGTGCAGATATGTACTTGACATAATACGTCAACAATGAGCTTGGTAATATTCAGGATATGTATCTTATTCGGGCCCTGGCTATTTATACGGTACATCTTGTGCGTGCTTCCATGGGAAAATAAACTGGTTGGTAATCAGGAACATTGTACACATCTTAAGGGTCAGTTTACTGCTGCTACGACGGACATGGTTTGGACAAGTGTCTTGATGATTGGCACCATTGTGTATTGGGATGTTGCAATGACTATTGGCATCATGCACACCATTTCACACACTCCTGATTTGTGTAATTCACACAACATACCCAATCCATTATACATGGATTTGGGAAATGGAGTCAGAATAGGAATGTCATCCTCATCACAAACAGCACCCTAGTTTGCTAGTATTTGAACCATGTGACACAACCATTTGACATAGTGTAGCCTACATAGTACCTTGACAAGTAGAGTTTCATACATTTGACACAGTGCAGGGCATAACTGTACTGCGTACACATTCCCAACCTCCATTGATAATGGTCTCATCTGACCACTCATTGGGACACGTAACAGTTTGATGGGTACAGTGCCCATGGCAGACAGTAACACATAAAGATGTTATTTATTTGACAATTTTATTTCACAGACAACACGTGACTGACTCAAGCAAAATATTTGTTGATGATGCGGTTCCTCCGTGCAAGTCCAGCAGCATTTGGTGTGGGGTGTACAGCACCAGCCTCTTCTTCTTCCTCATCTTCATCAGGTGGTTCTGGCACTTGGATCCATGGTGCTTTGGTACGGACACATATGCTGTGCAACACACAACATGCCAGGATCATTTTGTTCACCATATCGGGACTGTACAGCAGGCTACCACCTGAGATATCCAAGCACCGGAACCTGGACTTCAAGTCACCAAATGTCTGCTCTACAATTGACCTTGTGCGTACATGTGTCGCATTGCACTGCCTCTGGCCAGGGGTGGTGGGGTTACGTACTGGTGTCATCATCCATGCTCCCAATGCATATCCTTGGTCCCCTGTGACATACAAGGGAAAGTGGAATTAGTCATTGGTTGTGCTGGATGTGTTGTTGATGAGCATGGATTTGTGTGTTGGGATGGATGTCATGTTGTATATCAAGTTGCCCATGTGTTTAAGCAGAAGGCTGTAGTGCATGTTAGCATGTGATTAAGGCTCACTGCTGTGACTCCATCCAAAATCATTTTAGTGTGCAGAGGAGTTGCATGTGTGGCTCTTTTCCCATCTGCCACAGACAGTGATCCACCTACTGCACCGTAAGTTACCTTAGCTATATAGGTGGCATGACTACACACAACACACACTTGACCTACTGTGCGCCAGCATTCAGCAATCCTGCTGCAGAACACAACGCATGCTTCTCATGGTCATGGTCTGAAACAAATCACCAGTCAGCTACCCGTTACATGCATGGACCATTGGGGCCTTGTTAGGTTCAACGGCGACATCAACTCCAGCATGTGCAACACCATCCACTACCTGTACTGTGTGCTCCTTCCTGTCCTGGACTCAAAACTAAATGACATGAGTGCTCAGCCGACATGATAAATGTAGCAATATCACATCTCTTATGTTTAAAATCTTTTAGTAATAAGACTTTTTATTATTCTTAAATATATACTAAACAAAACGAAGGGGCCTTAATGAATTCAGGCAATCCACTTTCCAAGTTAAGACTGGACAAGTATGCAATAAGTAATAAAGCATATTAACCCCCCTCAGTTTGGATGTTATCATGCCCTGCCCATCAATGAACCACAATCGAGCATGAATACTGGTTCATGATTCTTAAACAACGCCCCATCGTTGGTCATGCACATTGACCATCAACTCCCATCCCCCCACCCCGGCCGCTGGTGCAGTAGTGTAAAATCTATGTGTTGCAAAATCACAACTGATGTGTGTCATGTACCAATGAGTCAGCGTACGCTCTATAGTCTTGTTCTCTATAACCTCCTATGTTGCGGGAGCCTCTCACTGTCCTAGTCCCTCTCTATCCGAATGGAGCTACTCATGCATGTCCCACCCCCACTGAGGACTCAGAACTGCTATCCTCCCGCCTGTCTATTATCCAGAGTCCCGCCACCAGGGCCTCCCATGCACGTGAAGCTTCAGGCACTTTTTCTTAATGGGAGCTACGCGCCAACTGCATTCTGATGGAGCGCTCACTCCCCGCCCATTTGAGTATCGCTGCCTTCCACCTAACAAAGCTGGGGCCAGCCGCTGCCTTCCAATGTGACGTATGTCCCTCTTGGCGGGAATGATGCCTAAATCCACAAACTTACTAGTCATGTCATTTGATTATTGTGTGTGGTAACCAGTGCAGCTGGCACGTCCCCTTGTCCGTATCAATCTGCCGTCCAGTCACCTCGCAGAGCACCCCGGTCACCTCCTCCCAGTACGTGACCAGCCATGGGCAATCCCAGAGCCTGTGGTTGAGGTCATCTCCCTCAGCTCGCCATCAGGGCCATATCGCCGTTTAGGATTGGTAAGATTGATGATTTGTAGCAGGTGTGAGGTATGCCCTATGTGACGCAGGGAAATCGATCAACTATAACCTAGCATTCCTAGTACCCTTCCACACCCTTCGAACGATCTGTGACCAGGCCATCTACGGGATGTCCCTCCCAAGGTCCTCCGCCCATTGCTCCCTCAATCTTTGTTGCGGGGTGAGCCCATCCCCTGACGTCCGTTTATAGAGGCTGGTAATTGCCTTGTATGTGCCTGCTGCCATGACCACATTTTGACATACCCTGCTCAGCGGGAGTTCCTAAAGACCAGCACTCAAATGTATATGATGTGCGGCACTCAAGGCTGTGTGCATCAGAAAGTGGGCTTGCGGGAGGCCAAAGGCTTCTTGCTGCACACTGTAGGGAAGCAGTGCTCCGTCTGCGTACAAGTTACCCACCATCTGCAGGCACAGTTCCTCTCACAGGAAACAGAGGATGAGGGGGGGCCCTAGGGGAATGTGTATTTATAGACCTACTTGTATCTTGTCCCCCAACTAGACAGTAAACCACACGAAAGATACCAAGGGTCTTATCAGATAATGTTAGTGGTTGGAACCTATTAGTGGTGTCCCAAATCACACATACCAAGAGGTTATTTTAGGAATTTTGTACAGGAGAAGAGAAGAAAGTGTGAGTTTGAAAATGAAGAAAAAGTGTACCCATCAGCCCACACAGTAGTGGAACTTCGTCATCTGGGTTTCTATTAACAGGTGGTGTCCAGTAAGCTCAACAATTTTATCACTAATATTACAGACCTCACTGCAAGTGGCGTGCTGTCCTCGCCCAACTTTACTAAGCTGGGGGATCTTAATCTCCACCTTGACGATCCCCACGACACCCCAGCTAACAATCTTCGCTCCAATCTACAAGCCTTGGACCTATACCAAAAGGGTTTCCTTGTAACCCACAATAAGGGTCACCTTCTAGATCACATCTACAGTAATGCAGACGATCTTACGGTGGAGACCCCTATACCATTACCATGGACCGACCACTTTCTAATACCTCTTACTTGGCGCACCAATCC
Source organism: Lissotriton vulgaris (assembly GCF_964263255.1). Taxonomy (NCBI): domain Eukaryota; kingdom Metazoa; phylum Chordata; class Amphibia; order Caudata; family Salamandridae; genus Lissotriton; species Lissotriton vulgaris. Next base: position 1,542,026,178 of record NC_141695.1, on the reverse strand, counting down.
CCCTTCCTCCTCCCACCACCTTTCTAGGCATTGAGCAAGGAAGTGGCCCTCACTTCCCATCCCTGCGTGGGAAGCCGCCCTTACCAGTGACCCACCCAGGAAGGTAACGAATTCCAATATGGCCACCAACAATTTTGACAACTCGATCTCCAGCACCCTCGACCTGGTCCTTCCCAAGCACTCTTGTAACCCCATAAAAAGACCTAAAGCCGCCCCTTGGTATACACCCGCCCTCAGAATCTTGAAAGTAGCTTGCCATAAACGGGAGAGAGCCTGGAGGCAGGATCACTCTCAACCCAGACAGGCTGAGTACAGAGCTGCTATAAAGCTCTATAAACAGGAGATAGAGGCTGCACAAGCTTCTTTTTATGGAGGGAAAATCAACGCGGCCGCGAATGCCCCAAGGGAAATCTTTAAAATTGTTAAATCCCTCATCTCACCCCCTGCGGAGTGTCCCTCTGCTGAAGGCGCCCAAAATCGCTGCAATGACCTGGCCGTCTTCTTTTCCCAGAAAATCCAGGCTATATATTCTTCATTCAGAGACACTAATAATGATACGGAACCCCTCGTGCCCACAACCTCCGACCCCTGTGTTTCTTGTACACTCGATACAATTCCTCTCTTGGACACTCTTGGCCTGGATAAACTAACCCCCAAGATCACATCTGGCTCCCCCAACGACCCAGCACCCCCTCAAACCCTCATTAAGGTCATGGACGTTATTCACCCGGTCATATTGGACGTCCTCATTACATCCATCACCTCCAAATCCGTACCACCTCCTTGGAAGTGTGCGATGGTGAGGGCTCTGTTGACGAAGCCCAATCTCGACCAGAGCAACTTGGCGAATTACCGTCCCATCTCCTTACTCCCCTGGCTGAGCAAACTACTGGAGAGGCACGTAAAACCTTGGTGGACTACTTGGAGTCCAACAGCTTGCTGCGTGCCTCACAGACAGGGTTTCGCCCTTTGCACGGGACCGAAACCGCTCTTCTAGCGGTAACGGAAGAGGCCAGAGCCGTGTTGGACCGGGGTGGAAAAGTCGCCATTATCTTACTAGATCTCAGCGCCGCGTTCGACACGGTTAACCATGTCACGCTATTACAACGACTGGCGGACATGGGCGTGTCGGGCGCGGCCTTGGAATGGCTGACATCCTTCCTGGCCGACCGCTTCTTCCAGGTCTTCGAGGGTGAGACGGTGTCTCCCAAACACCCACTCAGGTGTGGGGTCCCACAGGGCTCCTCCCTGAGCCCCACCCTTTTTAATGCCTACATGGAACCCCTAGACCGGATTGTCCATCCCTTCGGTGTGCGAATTGTCACCTACGTGGACGATACCCAACTGGTGGTCTCCTTAGACCACTCGGAGGGATCGTCCCACACCTTAGGCCCCTGTCTAGAGGCTGTCGCCAGATGGATGCAATCTTCTTACCTAAAACTCAATGGGGAGAAGACAGACATCATCCTACTGGGCAACCCTTCTCCCTCGGCCCTTGCATCCATCTGACCACCATGTCTGGGCCCGCCTCCCGTCCCCAAGCCCCAAATAAAGAGCCTCAGGATCTGGCTCGACACAGCTCTGGACTTCTCGGTCCAAGCTACTAAGACCGCCGCCACCTGCTTCGGGCTCATGAGGATGTTGCGGAAGGTGCTCCCATTGCTCCCACTCCAGGCAAAAAGGGTCTTGGTCCAGGCCCTTATACTCTCTCGCCTAGACTACGGGAATGCTCTTTACATGGGAGCCCCGATTTTCGTCACCCAGAAGCTCCAAGTCACCCAAAACAGTGCGGCCCGCCTACTCTATAATCTTCCTTGCTGGCAGTCAGCGAGAAATGCCCTAAAGAAGCTTCATTGGCTCCCTGTAGTGGCAAGAGTACAATTCAAGGCTATGTGTATCTTACACAAAGCCTTCTATCGTGCAGGTCCTGCAATTCTACATCCCCTGGCTACTCCTTATGTCCCGTCCCGCTCCCTCCGTTCTTGCACCCTCCAGCTGGCCACTTCCATCAGAGTTAGGAAAGCCCGCTGGGGAGGACGCTCTTTCTCCCACACTGCGACTAAACTCTGGAACTCCCTCCCTCTATCTCTTCGAGGTAACAGTAGCCACATGTCCTTCAGGAAAGCCCTGAAAACGCACCTGTATGTCAGAACCTGATGAACTACCCTGAGCTCGCACGAAGCAATCAGTCACAAGCGCTGCGAGGCCTCCGGGTAGTTTAGCGCTATACAAGTGCAACTTTCATTCATTCATTCATTCATTCTTCCACAGGAGGACTCCTGAGGCTAGCTAAACTTGGACCCGCCGGTTGAACCATCAACCGAAGAAGATGAGAGTTTGAAGGCTGAAGGGGCAAGTTGCAGTGCTCAAAAATGTGAAAAGTGTAAACAAAGAAGAATAAAGTGGTGAAGTAAAAATACCTGTCTTGATGTCTCAAGAAACTTTATTAGGTGCGCCCATCAAGATGGTATGATTAAAAGCAGAGTGAAAATAGTATGAAAAGTATTACTATTCACCATAAATGATATTTGGTCAACATGTTTCAGCCCTTAAGGGCTTTCGTCAGGACCTATGATGTACACTACTGCAACACTTACCATGTGCTGTGATAGATAATTTTCATAGTATAGACATATCCAATGTGAAGTAGTCGTATGTCTTTTTTTATCAACCTTCTCCTGTGAATAGAGTAAATGAAGGACACACAGAGAAGCACAATACAGTAATATGGTCAAAAGTAAGCATATCCGATGTGTTGATACTAAATGTGTCCATTGTATTGTCACCTTTTAACTCACCCAAATTTGTAGGGAGGAAATGCCTCACCTCACCTGGCACTCGCTCAGGAAAAAGGAAGCCACACGCTGAAATTTTCAGAACAATGTAATGTTACTTGGACTTATATGCCAAATCTTCGATGTGTGACAGAAAAAAGCAGAAAAGCAGGCCACAGGCTCTGTATGTATGATACCTCTATGCAAGTGACACAAGCCATGCATGTATGAGATGTTATAATGTAATGTATTCAAACTCCATGTATCTAAACAAAGGGCTTTGCTCAGTGAGTAAGAAAAACAGGTTTAGTAAAAAATATCTCCAATCTCCATAATTACAAGAGATGGACTTGGCCTGATTAACAAGGAAAACAAATACAAAGGAAAACAAGTCTTGTATAATGTCTGGATAGGAGAGAGTCCTACAAAGCCACAATTTAAGTGCTCGATATAGTGACCAAGCTTGTAAATATCCCTTGCACCACAGAACAGCACACACTTACCTTTCCGTCGTTGCCTCGGTCTGGCTACTGAGCCGAGGGGAAGGTGGTGTGGCTGGATGGTGCTGGGGTTTATCAAGATTAAGGGCGGACCAGAGAGGGAGCTGTCTCTAATAGGCAGACGTTTTTAAGAACAGTTCTCTGCTCGTGTTTCAAGTATCCGGAAACTTGAGTCCTAGTCGTGAATACTACGGCTCTTTTAATAGGCTTAGCCAAAAGAACCTGCATGTATCGCTGTTGGTGCGGGTGCCCAAATATAGTACCGCCCCTTCAAGCGCGCGAGGATTCACGAAGGCACTCGTCACTGCGGACCGAAAGGGAACCGCGTGTAGTGTGTGCCCCGGGATGTTGATTGGACCACTAGGCGGAACCGGAAACTATTCGTACATTAGTCCACTTTTTCCGCGCTAGTTCTGGTCCCTGACTTAAGAACACAAAAGCCGCTTGCTATGTCAAACCGCTCCCGAAGAGAAAGTCGAGCTTAAGATAATCTGCTAGGCAAAATCAAATACGTGGTGTGACTAAACCGGCCTCTATCCACATTCGGACTCATGGTGTCGTGCTGCCGTGTTTCAAGGGAACCGATTGGTCCGTTTGATATAACCGGAAACGGAACTAAATATATGTCGCCATTCAGTGTGTGTGGATATTTTACCGCACCATGTTGTTAGTTGCCTGGTTCATTTGTTACCAAAATTTGTCTACCGGTATTGAAGTAAAGATTGACAGCAAATAAACTATAGATACCACGCAGTCTGCTGCCGTGCCGATGGCAGGATCGAAGGCAGTTGATTGGTCCCTTAGATGCTACCGGAAGCAAAACAAAGAGGAAGCGGGACACAGGCACAACAAACGTTCGAGAGGCATAATATAAGATGTTGTGTTAGGACTCTTCATGTCCAAAGAGAAAGTGTTCTATTGCATTTAGAACTATGATTCAATGTTAGACAGTCCGTTTTGGGTCTGTCCGAGGTGCCTCAGAGTCATTTTAAAGAACTGCTAGTATTGCAAACATATATGTAGAACTTCAAAAATAGGGCAAACAAGGTACACCGGTAACATGTGATGGATATTAATGAGATTGTCAGACCTTTGCAAAAGCAAGAGACTGTCACCCTAAAACTCTCTTAGCAGTCAAGATGTTGTCAAGAGGTGGTTCGTCTCTGATAGGCGAGCGGGAAAAGCAATGGTGACTGATCCTCGTGAGACATGAATGAAACTTACAACTGTATCCACGGAATGTCATCATTTAACACCTCGGTGTCACTTTTAAGTTTATAGATCCATTTCTGTTCTTTCCTCAATAAGAATTGGGAAATGTCACTGACGTGTGGGGGTATGAAGTGTTGTTCTAAGATAACCCACTCTAACTCGTCTGCAGGGTGTTTCATTGTGAGAAAGTGAGACGTCAACCGGGTCGCTTGCTTGTTGCGCCTGATTGTACTTTTGTGCTCCTGTATGCGCAGTTTGATCTTTCTGGTTGTCATACCTATGTAATGCAACATACATGGGCAGGTGATTTGATAGATAACTTTCTCACTGTTGCAGTTGGTGTGTCTTTTAAGCAACCAAGGTAGAGTGGTGCCGATATCGACTGATAGAGTCTTCTTTGTCAGGGGGCACACCGAGCAATTCCCACATGGGTGATGTCCCTGAACTGGAGGGAGATTCCACAGTGTCGATATGGTTTCTTCGGTGGTATGTCTGGGTCTAGTATGAACCAGTTCATCTCTTAAATTGGCACTTCTCTTAAATGAAAAAGTGGCAGGGGGATATTATCACCTGTGAGGTTCCGTGAGAATCGAAATGACGTTTTCTGGGCATATACGAATATGTATGAGTTTGGTATCTACGGACCGCAAATGACGAGCTTAGTAGGTGTACGCGTTTTCGCTACACTACTTTGTACCGTTCGTCTTATTCGTGGGTTTCTCTATCTGAACCCACGGGTTCCATCTTAGATACGGCATCCATTTTGTTTCTTGCCCTCACGTAGCCGGCGAGCGGACAGTGTTCGCTTCATGACCCTGGGACTCCCAAGCACTTGTGGAAGACACATGTTCCTTTAAGGGTGACTTTATGATGAGGGGGATGACACGGCAAAGGCAGATGACTCCGCTCGAAGCGCATCTTGCCGTGCTGGTCTATTGTTTTCAGCCGTGCATGCATTAAGCACGAATCCTTTGATCCTGCAATCACGTTTCCGATATTGTCCCCACACTCTTTCTGATGCGTTGTCTGTCTTCCTTGCACCTGTTTCTGTCCCTTCTCTTTGCCTGTTTACAGCCGGAATGGAATGTGCCTAATGGTGAGATAATGAGCTTCTACAGTTGGGAACCGGCAATCTTACTGTAATTATGTTCCGGGCTTCTGAAACATGAATTCGACCCTTTTGTCGTTTACTGTGGGAACTGAGTTGTAACCTTTAGTCCATATGTTGTGCACTGACGAAAATGTGTATAAAAGGAGCGACCCACTTAGTGCAATTTGAAGCAGTCTCTCAGAACCTACACTACGTGTACTTCTTGCGATCTCTGTATCCCTGCAGTAAATAAACGCTAATCTTTGACGCCGAAGGAAGTGTCCCGTGTCTCTGTGATTTGTATGCCGGAACAGGTATCCCACAAAGATTTCAGGTGTTGTCCCTGGCACCGCTGGGCCTTAGAATAGCCCAGTCCTTCAGTTGGCGCCCAACGTGGGGCGACATCAGCGGTACCGGTCCGAAGCCCGACGATCGTGAGGAACTTCGTGTGAAATCTCCGAGGAAAGGTGCACCCCGCTTCATCGATCCTGTTGTCGAAATAAGTGGTCTGAAGACTTTTCCCGCTAAGATTCCCGCCTCCTGACGGCTGCGACGGACTGATGCCCTGACTGTCGACCTGTTTTGGCGCCTGGCGTAGACCTTTGTACAGCGAGACGATAGACGGGCCTTCCTGGTGACGCCATTGTTCTCTCAGTTAAGTATTTGTGGGTCGCTCCCAGTCCTTAGTTGTTGGTTCCTTTTTGGGACATTTTGCTTTGTCGTTGAAACTTGGTTGTTTGCATGGTTCCATTGCATTTGTGGTTCTTAGTTGTTGGTTCTTAGTTGTTGGGTTTTTATTTGACGATTGCAATTGCCAAAAACCGAGGGTCTCGTATTTTTGCGAGGACATCGTAATTCGATAAGCTTTGAAGTTTGTAAGACGGTTAGTGTGCACGATGCCTGGCCGTAGTTCTTTGTTTGGTTTTCTTAAAGGTTGTGGTACGGATTCTCGGTTGGAGGACTCGTGTCCGATACCTCCAGTTGGAACTCCACTTTATGAACTGTACAGTCGACACGGAGTGGGCCCTATCGTATATAATGATTATTGGCTCCGTTATACTAAAAAAGATGGTGTCCTTAGTTGGCCACCTCATGGTAGTTTTGATACTGAGATTCTAGATAATCTCGAAGCTAAATTGTTTAAACAGAAAGCTAGGCCGCTCATGTTTGATTCCTTTCGGTTATGGCGCAAAGAGGCCAAACAGAAAGAAATCAAGCAAATAAAGAAAAATAAGAGAGAAGGTATTATTACAATGATGCAAAATGCAGAACAACATCGGCGAGATAAAGACGAGAAGGAAAAGGAAGTTTTCACTAGATTGCATCATATGGCAGTGGATAAATGTTATCCGGTTTTATCGTCAAGTTCTGATAAGAAGGGAGAGGAATCGACGGAGGACCCTTTGTTGTCTTACCTATTAAAATCGCCACCTCCATATGCACAGGGCACTACAGCCCCTGTGCTTACTCCTGTTCCTCAACCTGTTGTTCCGGCGGCTGCTGGTCAGCCAGTCGTTAATCCTGTTCCTCCGAATCCTCTTGTTCCTCCAGTTGTTCCTACTTCTTTACCTGCCCTTTTTCCTACTGCTCCATTGCCTGTACCTTCTCAGTCTACTGTTCCTACTACCTCGGCTGTTTTGGCTACTCCTACTGCTCCTACGTTCAGTTCTCATATTGAGGCTCCTGTACTTCTCTCCCCTTCTCCTTCTGTTCATAGTCGTATACCTAATACTGTTGCTAATCTCTATTCTCCTCTTTCTGGACCAATGCTTGGGTCCGATGTCTCTGATGTCTCTCAGAGACGGAGTCAAATTCCTGGTGGTAGGGAGAGTGAGACGTTAGTCACTATGGCGCGAAAATGGCTTAGACATCCTGCTAAGTACCCTCCGCGCATAGTTTACGAGACGTTCTCTCAGTTTAATGAGCCCACACAGAGATTTGTGTTCGAGGAAATGTGTAAATCCTTGAGGGAGGAGTGGGACACTGATTAATTAGATAATGTACCGTCAGAAATGACCGAACTTCGGAATCAGTTCTCGAGCGGTATGATTATAGGTGGTAACGTAAGACGTGCATTAGAGCGTTTGTTAGCTTTCCGATCTATAGTGCCTCCTCGACCTCGTTGAGAACGGTCGCTCCCTCCTGCCCTCGCTGACTCCTGCCCTGAGCTGCCTGGTATCGTGCGCATTGCGCTGCTGAGCTTTCCTGACGCTGCACTTCACTTTCACTTTTGCCTGCATAGCGCTGCTGCCCTCGTTAAGCGCTCGAACGTGCCTGCCTGTTTGTGCTCAACTGTGCCTGCATTTATTAAATGTATTGTAATCCTTTTGCTTAAAACCTGCATTTGTTCACCATTTCTCATCGTTTTTGGCTAAAACCTCTGCACCTTCCTCCAACCCGGTCTGCACTCGCGTTATAGCCGCCATTTGCTGTGTTGTTGTTGTTTTGCCCTGAGACCGCCCCCTCCACCACGCACCAGCCTCCCATCTGATCCTCCCTCCCACTTTGTGTGTAGGCTCACCCCTGTCCACCATAGCGCTGTGACCACCTCAACCTCGTTGAAAACGGTCGCTCCCTCCTGCCCTCGCTGACTCCTGCCCTGAGCTGCCTGGTATCGTGCGCATTGCGCTGCTGAGCTTTCCTGACGCTGCACTTCACTTTCACTTTTGCCTGCATAGCGCTGCTGCCCTCGTTAAGCGCTCGAACGTGCCTGCCTGTTTGTGCTCAACTGTGCCTGCATTTATTAAATGTATTGTAATCCTTTTGCTTAAAACCTGCATTTGTTCACCATTTCTCATAGTTTTTGGCTTAAACCTCTGCACCTTCCTCCAACCCGGTCTGCACTCGCGTTATAGCCGCCATTTGCTGTGTTGTTGTTGTTTTGCCCTGAGACCGCCCCCTCCACCACGCACCCGCCTCCCATCTGATGCTCCCTCTCCCCTCCCCCCTCTCCAACCACTTATGACAGATGCTATCGCGCGCAGCGTTCACGCGCAGCGACCGCGCCCCATTCGCGCCGAAGGTGCGCCAAAGGTAAGCCCGTCTACGCCCGTCCGTGCCTGGACCGCGCCCAGCACCAGACCCCCTGGCCCCCGTACCACACACCCCACCCGCATCTCATACGACGCATCCACCCTCTCAGCCCTAAACCCCGGCAGACTCCCCAACTGCGTCCAAGCCGCTCCCGGACACCTCCATGGACCCTTCTCTTGCTACTCCTGCAAGTTTGACGGCACCAAGAACAACTTCTCATCCACGAACACAAAACAGATACCTGAAACCAACCACCTACAATGCATCCTGCTCAATACCCGCTCAGTCCACAGACACGCCATCGACCTCTGGAATCTACTAGACACCATCTCTCCAGATGTCGCCTTCCTAACAGAAACATGGATGAACTCCACATCAGCCCCAGACATCACCATTGCCATCCCGGAAGGCTATAAGATCATCCATAAGGACCGGACCGACCAAACAGGAGGAGGCATCGCCATCGTCCATAAGAAATCCATCCGCATCTCAACCAGCTCAGACGTCAATCTCGCCAACACTGAACACCTTCACTTTCAGATCCACATCGACCCCAAGACCACACTCAGAGGCACCCTCCTCTACAGGCCACCAGGACCCCGTGCACAATTCAGTGAGGACATCACGGACTTCCTCACCCCACACGCCCTCCCCTCCGAGGATTACATTCTTTTGGGAGACCTCAACTTTCACCTTGAAAATAACAACGACCGCAACGCCACCACCCTTCTGGACAATCTCACCAACCTCGGACTCAAACAACTTGTCACTACCCCCACCCACATCGCAGGTCACACATCGACCCTATCTTCACCTCCAGCAAACATGTCTCATTCAGCCACACCACAGCTCTCCTTTGGACGGACCACAGCTGCGTTCACTTTACCTACAACAAGGCCATAACCAACAACCATCCCCAACCCACTATGCGAAGAAACTGGAACAAAATCAACATCGACCAGATCTCCTCATCGCTTCTTCTAATCCCCCCTGCCCACTCCTCTAACCCCGACCAAGCAGCCATTAACCTCACTCAATGGCTATCCAAAAGCGCCGACATCCTAGCACCGTTGAAAAAACGTCAAATCAAACCAGGCAGCAAGAAGGCCTCCTGGTTCAACGATGATCTTAAGAAATCTAAGAAACTCTGTCGCTCCCTTGAGAAGGCCTGGAAAAAAGACCCAAACACCAGCACCAAGGACGCCTTCAAAAACGCCACCCGCATACACCACCAACTGATCAGGAATGCCAAGAAAGCCGCTCTCAAGGACCGTCTAGATAGCAACGCCCACAACAGCAAGGAACTATTCAACATCGTCAAGGAATTTACCAACCCCTCATCCAACTCCAACGACATCACCCCCTCTCAAGCCCTCTGCGACTCCCTAGCCTCATTCTTCCACAACAAGATTGCAGACATCCACAACAGCTTCGAAAATCGACCCGAAGACCAACCCACTCAACCCTCTGCAGGACCCCCACCCCCCTTGAACATCCTTAATGACTGTAACCCAATCTCCACTGAGGACACCATCCGCCTGATGAACTCCATCCACTCAGGATCCCCCACAGACCCATGCCCTCACCACATCTTTAACAAAGTAGACTCCATTATAGCACCGCACCTCCGAGACGTCATCAACTGCTCCCTCAACTCCGCCATCTTCCCGGAAGGTTGGAAACACGCCGAACTCAGCGCCCTTCTGAAAAAACCCACAGCTGACCCCACCAAACTCAAAAACTACCGCCCTATCTCGCTCCTTCCATTCCCGGCCAAAGTCATCGAGAAAGCTGTCAACAACCAGCTCGCCACCTTCCTCGAAACCAACAAATCCCTCGACTCCTCACAGTCCGGCTTCCGAGCCAAACACAGCACTCAGACCGCCCTCATCGCAGCAACAGATGACATTCGAACTCTGCTAGACAACGGAGACACAGTCACGCTCATCCTCCTCGACCTCTCCGCAGCCTTCGACACAGTTTGTCATAGCACCCTGATACAACGCCTCAGAAACATCGGAACCCAGGGAAATGCACTGGAATGGATCACCTCGTTCCTCACCGGAAGGACCCAGAGAGTCCGCCTCCCACCATTCAAATCAGAAGCTACCGAAGTCATCTGCGGCGTGCCACAAGGATCCTCACTCAGCCCCACCCTCTTCAACGTATACATGAGCCCCCTTGCGGCCATCGCACGCCAACATAACCTCAACATCATCTCATACGCTGACAACACTAAACTGATCCTCTCACTCACCAAAGACCCTAACACCGCCAAAACCAACCTACACGAAGGAATGAAAGAAGTAGCCGAGTGGATGAAGTACAGCCGTCTTAAACTTAATTCTGACAAAACTGAAGTCCTTATCCTTGGCACCTCCCCCTCCGCCTGGGATGACTCTTGGTGGCCGGAGGCCTTTGGAAAAGCACCCATCCCGACGGACCACGCACGGAACTTAGGTGCCATCTTGGACTCCTCTCTCTCTATGAACAGACAAGTCAACGCCGTCTCATCTTCTTGCTTCAATATTCTTCGCATGCTCAAAAAAACTTTTCGCTGGATCCCCACCAACCAAAACTAGAAAAACGGTCACCCACGCACTGGTCACGAGCCGCCTGGACTACGGAAACACCCTATACGCCGGTACCACCGCTAAACTCCAGAAAAAACTCCAACGCATCCAGAACGCCTCAGCCAGACTCATACTAGACATCCCGCGTAAAGACCACATCTCTGGACACTTGAAAAACCTCCACTGGCTCCCCGGTAACAAGAGGATTACGTTCCGCCTCCTAACCCACGCACACAAAGCACTCTACAAACTTGGACCCGAATGCCTCAACTCACGACTTTCCTTCTACACTCCCTCCCGCCACCTACGATCCTCCAACCAAGCCCTTGCAACTGTACCTCGCATCAACAAAACCACCATGGGAAGCAGATCCTTCTCCTACCTGGCAGCTAAAACCTGGAACTCACTTCCCACTCACCTTCGTCTCACTCAGAACCACCTTACATTCAGAAAGCAACTTAAAACCTGGATATTCGACAAGTAATTCCCCACCCTTCCTCAAGCGCCTTGAGATCCTCTGGGTATGTAGCGCGCTATATAAATTACTTGACTTGACTTGACTTGACTCGAGTGTCATTTGACAGCGACTCTGATGATTGGAAAGCACTGCCTGGTCAGTATCCCATGCGAGAAGTTCCGCCAGTGTGGATGCCAGGTAATCCCGCTGCTAACCCTGCTGTTTTGCCACACTTCCAGAGAGTTTGGATACACCTCCCATGGAAACGATCTGAAGTTTTGCAGGTGAAGCAATCTTTGCCTGACCCCCGTAAAAATCCGGCAGGGTATTATAAGGAGTTATCCCAACTCGTGGATGCTACTATTATGAACCTTGCCGATATCGACATGTTGTTCGGTAACGTAGTACCTCAACCAATTTGGGCAAAGATTCGTCAAGAAAATCACGCAGCCGAGTTAGGCGGTGATTGGGCTGCTCTTGTGGCGGCTGATGGACTACAAGTTGGTGGGGCTAAGCCTGAACAGTTGATTACGGCTCTGCCCCAAAGAATTATTACGCTCATGAAAATGCCTATGCCAGCGATGAGGGTAAATTGGGATAAACTATCTGCGTGGAAGCAAAAGAAAGACGAGAGTGTCTCCGATTTCTTTACTAGATTTGAGGAGCCTTTATCGATCACAGTGGTCAGGATATGAGCACTGAGGGAGGTCAGCGACTGTTTGTTGACAAATTTGTGTCGAATTTGTTGCCTGAACTTAGCAACAAACTGAAAAATTCCGAAAGTTCGTGGGCTGTTTCTACCAGCGCTCAAATATTAGCCACGGCTCAATATTATGAGAATAGAGAAAAAGAAGAAAGTGATCGTGCAGATAAGAAAACGAAGGAGCTTAAAACTAAGGTTTTGTTGCAGCAAGCATATCCTCCGCGTTTGAATCAGAATGATTCACAACTGCAAAATCGTTTACAATCACAGTCCTCTAGGATGCAGTCACGTTCTGACTTTTCTATACCCAGATCTATGCTAGGGTATAATCAATGTGCATATTGTAGGGAAGAGGGCCATTTAAAGTTTAATTGTACTGCTTTACGGGACCGCAATAATGGTGTTTCGGCTCGTGGAGGTTGTGGTGGTCCTCAGCAGGCATCACGAGGTAGAGGTCGTGACACCTCTCGTAATCAGAATGAGCGTTCTGCTCCTTCATCGGATGCCAACAATTGTTTCGATCAAAGGAATACGTCGTCTGGTAGATCTGCGCAGTACCATGTGGATGACTATTATGTCGAGCATGACATTGATGCAGACGGTAATTACTAGGACAGCCATAGACAAAGAGAGGGAGTAGTATCAGTTCCGGTTGATCAGAGAGGGCCTTACGTCGCAGTTGCCACATCGGGCGTAGTTGAGCCTTTTCTGTTGGACACTGGTGCAGCAAAAAATTCCATCATGCATTCGAAACTCCCTGGCGCACCTTTGTCTGGCTTAACGAATGTTTCCGTTGGATTCTCTGGCGCCCCTGTTAGCAATCCTGTTTCTAGCCCTTTGCCTCTTACAATTGGGCCGCGTGAGCTGGAAGCCCCTTTGATTTTGACTACTGGTTGTGGTGAGAATCTTTTGGGTTTGGATTTGCTGAAGCAGTTATATGCGACTTTGTATTGCTCCCCTGAAGGTGTGGAGCTTACACTAGGTCAGAGAGTAATCTCTCCTATGTACTTGTCAACTGATAAACTCCCACCGGAATTGAGTTCCCTTCCCGAGTCTTTGTGGGCAACAGGTCCCAATGATGTGGGCCTGTTGGATATTCCACCTTATGTTGTTCAATTGAAATCGAACGTACGACTACCACGTATTCCCCAGTATCGTATCTCCCTTGATGGAGAGCGTGCGCTATTAGCAATCATTTACAAGGAAACACGAGGTAACGTGTGCAATAGTCTGGTGTTACCTATTCTGAAACGAACTGACTCATCCAAACCCCCTGTGTACCGTTTTGTCATTGATTTGAGAGAGGTAAATAAAATTGTGATTCCACAATTTCCTGTGGTGCCTGACATTACGGCTTTACTGACTCTGATTCCAGCTTCTGCCTGTTGGTTCTCAGTAATCGACCTAAAGAATGCTTTCTTTAGCATTCCGATTGCTGAGGAAAGCAGAGACCTTTTCGGTTTCTCATTAGGTGGTCGCAGCTTCAGGTTTAAACGCGCTCCTCAGGGCTACTGTGAGAGTCCATCGATCTACAGTCAAGCCCTTAAGAGTCAACTTGATTCCTTTGTATTACTCAAGGGTGCGGCCTTGATTCAGTACGTTGATGATTTGTTGGTGGCTGCCGACACCGAGCAGATTTGCAAAACTGCTACAGTGTCGTTGTTACAACATCTATGGGATTTGCATCACAAGGTGTCACCTTCTAAGCTGCAATATTGTTGTCAAGAAGTAACCTATTTAGGTCACTTATTGTCAAAGGAGGGAAGAAGGTTGACCCCAGAAAGAATTGCAGCGATTGCTCGAATGACTGTGCCAACAACTCAGAGAGATGTGCGTGCCTTTCTAGGTATCACGTCATACTGCAGGCAATGGATTCCAAACTTTTCATTGTTAGCGAAACCATTGGTAGCTCTCACGTGGACTGAAGAGTGTCAGAAAAGTTTTTCTTAATTACGTGATGTGTTGTGTTCGGCTCCTGTGTTAGGTACTCCTGATTACAGTAGCCGTTTACACTATACGTTCACGAGAGAGAAGGTTGCGCGTTGAGTGTCCTGATGCAACAATTCGGTGACAAACAGCGTCCATGTGCATATTTTTCCTCAACTTTAGACCCAGTAGCTAGAGCGTTGCCAAGTTGTTTTAGAGCGACAGCGGCAGCTGCGGTGTCCATTCGACAATCCGCAGGTCTGGTTATGGATAATATGCTTACAGTGATGGTTCCGCATACAGTTGACACTCTTTTGAATCGGACAAAGACTCAACATCTGACGAGTGCGAGGTTGTCCGGTTATGAGTTGACGCTTTTGGCAAGTCACACACAGATCAAGCGTTGTAATGTGCTGAACCCTGCGACATTGTTGCCGACTAATATGGAATCAGATGATGTACCACCACATGATTGTTACCTAAGAACTGAAGAGGAAACGAAAGGTCGTGTTGCCCTGAAAAACACTCCATTGGTGGATCCCGATGGTACTTTGTATGTTGATGGTTCATGCTTTAATTTGCCGAATGGTGATGTGACGACTGCGTATGCTGTGGTGACGTTGAGTACGGTTGTGGAAACTGCGAGACTGAATCAGAACTCTGCTCAAGCGGCAGAGTTGATTGCGTTGACGAGAGCGTGTGTTTTGTCTAAAGGAAAGCGAGTGAATGTGTTTACTGATAGTCAATACGCATTTGGCGTTGCTCGTAGCTTTGGTCGATTGTGGAGAGAAAGAGGATTTATGACATCGCATGGTACGAAGATCCAACACGGACAGCTCGTGAATGATCTTTTGGATGCGCTCACGTTGCCTAAGCAGGTGGCAATCATCAAATGTAGCGCGCATCGAAAGATTACGGATGATGTTGGTCGTGGTAATGCGTTTGCGGATGAGATTGCTAAGGAAACGGCCAAAAATTTGATGACTCGAATGTACGTTACGAGTTCAGTGAGATGGCCGGTGGAGACTGGTATGTGTGAAGATACTGTTGAGAGCGTGAAAGCGATCCAGAATGAGGCCACTGAAGCTGAAAAGACTAAGTGTAAAGAAAGCACGGGAAAGTTAGACGCGAAAGGATGTTGGGTTGATTTGTCAGAATGTCAGAGGTGGATGTTACCGGATGCATATGTGCTTGCCGTCGTTACCATGGCTCACGGCTTGTCGCATATTAGCGCGAAAGGTATATGTAAGTTGTTGTCTCCGGTATGGAAGAATGATGTTATTGCTAAGTGTGCTGAGAGAGTTGTTAAGAACTGTATGGTATGTTTGATGTATAATCCTGGCAAGGGCACCCCCACCCCACCTGGTCATTTTGCTCCTCCTACTTGTCCCTTTGAAGTTATCCAGTTGGACTTCATCCATATGGAAAGATGCAATAACTTGAAATATGTCTTGGTTGTGGTTTGCGCATTTTCCAGATGGATTGAGGCCTATCCTCTTAAAGATAATACTGCCCTGTCCACAGCGAAAGTCCTACTGAAGGAATACTTTCCTCGGTATGGAATGCCACGGATTGTATGGTCAGATAACGGAAGTGAGTTTGTGGGAAGCGTGATGAAGAGTGTGTGTAAGGGCCTTGGAATTCATCAAAAATTCCATAGCGCCAATCATCCTCAATCAGCGGGTTTAGTGGAAGGGTACAATGGTACTCTGAAACTAAAACTTGCCAAAATTCAAGCCACAACTGGTTTGTCTTGGCCTGATGCACTGCCTCTGGCTCTCCTATCGACCAGGGCGACTGTGCACTCTCGAGTAGGTCTCAGCCCATATGAGATTGTGTTCGGCCGTCCTGCTAATATTTGGGGAGTCCCGAGGCCTAAGGCTTTTGATAGTCTCGAATACCCAATGTTGATTGACTATCTTTATGATCTGACTGCTAAATTGAGTTTGATTCATCAACAGGTTTTTGAAGCGCTGCCGGCACAGACAGAGGGTCCTGGACATCGGCTCCAACCGGGTGACTGGGTGGTCACCCGCAATTTTGGAAGAAAGCGTAATCTTGAGCCAAGATTTGTGGGTCCCTTCCAAGTTTTACTAGCGACGAGGGCTGCAGTTCGGTTGGAAGGAAGGAAAAACTGGGTGCATGCCACCCATACGAAGAAGGTTCCAATTCCTTTGGCAGCAGATACCTGGGTCAGAACTGGAATTGTCGCAACGGAAACCGAGACCCCTCTACGCTACGTGCTGTTCAGTGATGCGCAACCTGTAGGAAACAATTTAGCGCAGCCGGATTCATTTGTTGAATCGTCAGCATTGGAGAAATCGAAATCTGAACTGTCATCTGATCGATTGAACACTGTTTTGCAATCTGAACAGTTATTTGAAGAGCAAACTCGACCTCAAAGAAGTCGTTATTCTCTCCGTTCACGTGACAAAGACTAATACAAATCTTTTTGGTTTTGACTTCATATTACCCCTTACTGTTGCTACGGACATTATCAACAATTGCATCTGGTATTGATGTTTGAGTTCTCTTCACGGGTATTCTCTCTTTTTGCACAGCTAGGAGACTTGTATTAAATTAAATGTCTGTTTGATTGTAAACCTATCATCCGGGTTGACCGTAGGGCCGTGCGGGTACTTCCTTCTGTTTAGCAGGTTTCTGACACTAGGTCGTTTACTTTTGTCGGCTTCTGGGAATTCCTGGAATCTGATAATCGCTACTCAGAACGAAGTGCGTCAAGAACGTTGCGGGCGGTTTTTAGAGGATGGAGTTTTCTAAGCTGTCAGAAGTAGAGAAGATGTTGGCGTCAAGATCTAAATTGCATAAGGTTGTACAAACAAAATGTTTTCTGTTTCAGGTATTTCTGTTGTTCCTGACTGTCTCCATGCTATTGGTGGGTGGAGTGTATTTTTGTATTCAATTGTTAGTGCCTTCTACTTCTCCTACTTCTCCTTCTCCTGAATTGAATTCTGTTTCCACTGTTTCTCCACATTCCTTTCATCTTCTGCCCCAACATGAACAGGTTAGACGTGCGGAATTCATGAACAACTCCTTTGTTCAGCTCCTACATCAGCATCAGTTGGTGATGAATACTACTAACTGTTGGGTGTGTGGGTTAATGCCACATACCATGGATAAGGGTATCCCGTATTTGGTTCTTCCGTACAGTTCCCAGGGGTCAGCTCGAGCATTTCAAACTATGTTCCGTAGTGCACTAGATTCCTACTCCCATCGAGAGCAGCGCTCTGCAAATCTTGGTCCCGGCCCGTACCACAAGACTTTGGCAATAGCGATTGCTGACTTAGATAGAGATATTGTTGATGCATCGCTTATTCCAGAGGAGGAGGTGCGAGCATACAAGGATCTGAGTGAGGCTGAGTATAGTATGTCAGTGGGTGATAGACAGCTCAAGAGCTCGTCTCCGATCTGGATCATACCCCACCTCGGTAATTTCTGCTTGAAAGGTCTTGGTTATAATCCGAGAGCTCAGCTTGGGAAGAGTGCTTGTACTGAGACATACGTTTTACCGATGCTCTCTTCCCCTGTTTTCCTGACTGCCAAGGGTACCTATTTTGTATGTTATGATCGTGCATATACATGGTTGCCCCGTGACTTCTCGGGCACCTGTTATATTGCGAATCTTTTGCCACCGACTTTCACAGTTGCCTCGGACTATCACAAGACTAGAGGTGTGAGAGGCGTTATCAGTAAAGAGGACACTGCCGGTCAAGAAGCAGGAGACTTCTTTAAGGGTTTTCTGCCGTTTTGGGGACCTGTGGTTAATAGTAGGAACCTGAGACAACTGACTCGTGTGGTAGAGTCGACTGCTAACATAACCGCAAGTGCCCTTGGTAATCTGACGGCTGAGCTTCAGGCGGATAGACTTATGACGTTCCAGAACCGTATGGTTTTAGACGTTGTACTCGCAGATAGAGGTGGTGTATGCAAGGTGATCCATTCGAGTTGCTGTATTTTCATTCCTGATAACGCTCCAACTGTATATCAAGCCATCTCGAAGTTGCATAAGATCTCCGAGTCCATACACGTGGATGAAGGTGATTGGACACTACTAGAATGGTTTTGGGGCCTGATGTCGACTTGGGGTTGGAAGATTCTGATGATCGTAGGGGTTGTGGTAACGTTGTTGTTCACGTGTTGTCTTTGCGTGCAGTGTGGTCCTGCCTTATGTGGCCTCTGTGCTACAACATGTATAAGACGGCCTTCTGTTACCAAAGAAGCATTGATGGATAGAATAATGTTGCAGCAACATCTGAACGATCTGATGAATATCGAAATCGATTCTGATATCGACTAGTGCTTGCCTACATGAGGGCAAAAGGAGCGTCTGAGGTTCCGTGAGAATCTAAATGACGTTTTCTGGGCATATACGAATATGTATGAGTTTGGTATATACGGACCGCAAATGACGAGCTTAGTAGGTGTACGCGTTTTCGCTACACTACTTTGTACCGTTCGTCTTATTCGTGGGTTTCTCTATCTGAACCCACGGGTTCCATCTTAGATACGGCATCCATTTTGTTTCTTGCCCTCACGTAGTCGGCGAGAGGACAGTGTTCGCTTCATGACCCTGGGACTCCCAAGCACTTGTGGAAGACACATGTTCCTTTAAGGGTGACTTTATGACGAGGGGGATGACACGGCAAAGGCAAAGGTCCGTAGGAATTGTTCTGAAAGATTGGATTTTCAATCCCAGGCAAAAGACTTATCCCACAAATTGAAACAACATCTTTATCCTGGCTCACTGATCACAAAGTCTTTCAAACGAGCCACGAACAACCATCGTGAGGCACTGCTTGAACCTCCTGTTGAAAAACCTCCCCTCAACCGATTGGCATGCGTAACTACTTTTAGCACTGCATCTTCAAAGATCCAAAAGCTCATCAGACAGAAATGGCGCATTTTGAACAGTACAGGTGATAATATCCCCCTGCCACTTTTTTCATTTAAGAGAAGTGCCAATTTAAGAGATGAACTGGTTCATACTAGACCCAGACATACCACCGAAGAAACCATATTGACACTGTGGAATCTCCCTCTAGTTCAGGGACATCACCCATGTGGGAATTGCTCGGTGTGCCCCCAGACAAAGAAGACTGTATCAGTCGATATCGGCACCACTCAACCTTGGTTGCCTAAAAGACACACCAACTGCAACAGTGAGAAAGTTATCTATCAAATCACCTGCCCATGTATGTTGCGTTACATAGGTATGACAACCAGAAAGATCAAACTGCGCATACAGGAGCACAAAAGTACAATCAGGCGCAACAAGCAAGCGACCCGGTTGACGTCTCACTTTCTCACAATGGAACGCCCTGCAGACGAGTTAGAGTGGGTTATCTTAGAACAACCCTTCATACCCCCACACGTCAGTGACATTTCCCAATTCTTATTGAGGAAAGAACAGAAATGGATCTATAAACTTGAAAGTGACACCGAGGGGTTAAATGATGACATTCCGTGGATACAGTTGTAAGTTTCATTCATGTCTCACGAGGATCAGTCACCATTGCTTTTCCCGCTCGCCTATCAGAGACGAACCACCTCTTGACAACATCTTGACTGCTAAGAGAGTTTTAGGGTGACAGTCTCTTGCCTTTGCAAAGGTCTGACAATCTCATTAATATCCATCACAGGTTACCGGTGTACCTTGTTTGCCCTATTTTTGAATTTCTACATATACGTTTGCAATACTAGCGGTTCTTTAAAATTACTCTGAGGCACCTCGGACAGACCCAAAACGGACTGTCTAACATTGAATCATAGTTCTAAATGCAATAGAACACTTTCTCTTTGGACATGAAGAGTCCTAACACAACATCTTATATTATGCCTCTCGAACGTTTGTTGTGCCTGTGTCCCGCTTCCTCTTTGTTTTGCTTCCGGTAGCATCTAAGGGACCAATCAACTCCCTTCGATCCTGCCATCGCCACGGCAGCAGACTGCGTGGTATCTATAGTTTATTTGCTGTCAATCTTTTCTTCAATACCGGTAGACAAATTTTGGTAGCAAATGAACCAGGCAACTAACAACATGGTGCGGTAAAATATCCACACACACTGAATGGCGACATATATTTAGTTCCGTTTCCGGTTATATCAAACGGACCAATCGGTTCCCTTGAAACACTGCAGCACGACACCATGAGTCCGAATGTGGATAGAGGCCGGTTTAGTCACACCACGTATTTAATTTTGCCTAGCAGATTATCTTAAGCTCGACTTTCTCTTCGGGAGGGGTTTGACATAGCAAGCGGCTTTTGTGTTCTTAAGTCAGGGACCAGAACCAGCGCGGAAAAAGTGGACTAATGTACGAATAGTTTCCGGTTCCGCCTAGTGGTCCAATCAACATCCCGGGGCACACACTACACGCGGTTCCCTTTCGGTCCGCAGTGACGAGTGCCTTCGTGAATCCGCGCGCGCTTGAAGGGGCGGTACTATATTTGGGCACCCGCACCAACAGCAATGCGTGCAGATTCTTTTGGCTAAGCCTATTAAAAGAGCCGTAGTATTAGAGACAGTTCCCTCTCTGGTCCGCCCTCGATCTTGATAAACCCCAGCACCATCCAGCCACACCACCTTCCCCTCGTCTCAGTAGCCAGACCGAGGCAACAACGGAAAGGTGAGTGTGTGCTGTTCTGTGGTGCAAGGGATATTTACAAGCTTGGTCACTATATCGAGCACTTAAATTGTGGCTTTGTAGGACTCTCGTCTATCCAGACATTATACAAGACTTGTTTTCCTTTGTATTTGTTTTCCTTGTTAATCAGGCCAAGTCCATCTCTTGTAATTATGGAGATTGGAGATATTTTTTACTAAACCTGTTTTTCTTACTCACTGAGCAAAGCCCTTTGTTTAGATACATGGAGTTTGAATACATTCCATTATAACATCTCATACATGCATGGCTTGTGTCACTTGCATAGAGGTATCATACATACAGAGCCTGTGGCCTGCTTTTCTGCTTTTTTCTGTCACACATCAAAGATTTGGCATATAAGTCCAAGTAACATTACATTGTTCTGAAAATTTCAGCGCGTGGCTTCCTTTTTCCTGAGCGAGTGCCAGGTGAGGTGAGGCATTTCCTCCCTACAAATTTGGGTGAGTTAAAAGGTGACAATACAATGGACACATTTAGTATCAACACATCGGATATGCTTACTTTTGACCATATTACTGTATTGTGTTTCTCTGTGTGTCCTTCATTTACTCTATTCACAGGAGAAGGTTGATAAAAAAAGACATACGACTACTTCACATTGGATATGTCTATACTATGAAAATTATCTATCACAGCACGTGGTAAGTGTTGCAGTAGTGTACATCATAGGTCCTGACGAAAGCCCTTAAGGGCTGAAACATGTTGACCAAATATCATTTATGGTGAATAGTAATTCTTTTCATACTATTTTCACTCTGCTTTTAATCATACCGTCTTGATGGGCGCACCTAATAAAGTTTCTTGAGACATCAAGACAGGTATTTTTACTTCACCACTTTATTCTTCTTTGTTTACACTTTTCACATTTTTGAGCACTGCAACTTGCCCCTTTAGCCTTCAAACTCTCATCTTCTTCGGTTGATGGTTCAACCGGCAGGTCCAAGTTTAGCTAGCCTCAGGAGTCCTCCTGTGGAAGAGCTTACTGGACACCACCTGTTAATAGAAACCCAGATGACGAAGTTCCACTACTGTGTGGGCTGATGGGTACACTTTTTCTTCATTTTCAAACTCGCACTTTCTTCTCTTCTCCTGTACAAAATTCCTAAAATAACCTCTTGGTATGTGTGATTTAGGACACCACTAATAGGTTCCAACCACTAACATTATCTGATAAGACCCTTGGTATCTTTTGTGTGGTTTACTGTTCCTCTCACTCCGCCAGACCAGACCAATCACCCCCATGTTGCAGCACTGTGCACATGCCCAGTGGTATCTTGGGTGCATGAGGCCTCAGCACGCCAATCCTGCTATGGAATTGTTTCCAACAGTAGCAAAGGCAATTATCCGCCATGGATAAATCAGCAATCCTGAGTCTCCGCAGCAGTATCACAAATGTCAACACATGTCGCTGTACATTATGCGCAATCTCCCTCTCCGGGCCTATGAACTCCAGCGCTATCGCCGGAGTGAGGGTCTGGAACTGCACAGCTAGATAGTACAACTTGAAGTCTGGAGTAGCCAGGCCTCCCTCCGCTAGCGGCCTCATCTGCGTCTCCAATGCTACTCTACGCCCACCCGCACCACAAATAAAGCCTCCCCCCGCTGGCAAGCATTGTCATCAATGAAACAAAACACAATACATAATAATGCCAATGTGACCAATAGGCGCATCAGCAGGCAATGTCCCCCAAACAAACAAATCACAAACCCCAAACAACCCACACCCCCACTGAACCTCCCAGCCCCCCAAGAACAGGCACCAACACTGTGAATTCCATCCAAACTGGCACAAATGCACACCTCATTCTAACTCAAGGCAAACCTGCCATTATCATCCAATGGAGGTTGGATAGGGCCGAGTTCACAATCTGCAACGAATCAAATCAACACAACATCCAATGCTGCCCCCCGATTTCCCTTGATCATCCTGCCTCCCAGGACCTCCCTGAGCCCATCACTGTTCCACGCCACCAGTTCACCCCTATTTGCTGGCGGAACAGGCACTCACCACCCCCATGTGAATCATCTCTGCCATCTTCAAACAACTAATACCAACACGTCAACATTATTACTCAAAACCAAAGTCCCATCTCCACAGACACTCCAATAGCAACTCATCCAACAATCCGTCAGCTGTCCCAGGGGTGAACAAAGGCAGTGCATGGTTGCCCGTAACAGAGGATCCACCCTCCGAGTGTTCCTTTCCACTCTCATGCCAAAACTCTCCTGACGCAGTCTTTTGCAATTTCCCAGTGATCGCTACCACCGCAGCCAGGGCTGCCTTGCGACCCATGGCGGTGTGCGAAGCCAATGGTTTCCGCAGGCCGCACCTGCCTTGCCGTAGTCGTTGCGATCCGCAAGGCTGCGAGTCGCAGACCAGCTCAGGCGCCTCCCCCTCCTGGCCATCCTTCCCTGCTTAATGGGACTCCAACCATTCTCAGGCCTCCTCGGGTGTATCATGAAAGTGGGTTTTACCGTCCAACGCTATGCGTTATTTGGCTTGCAAAAATAGAGAATGTTGAATCCCTTCCGCCTGCTGTTCTTTCTTCACAGCTTGGGAGGACATACGATGCCGCTGCGTGGCAAACGAGTCGTCTGGAGAGAGAGTGACGTTGCTGTTGTCCACTTTGAAGGGGCCATTGCAGCGGGATTTCCGGAGAAGCAGGTGGCGATCTTGAAAGTGCTGCAACCGCGACACCGCCGGTCTTGGAGGAGGGCCCTGTGCCGGCGGTCTAGCCGGGACATGATGCGCCCGTTCCAGAGTGTAAAAATTGAAAGTCCCTCCGGGGCCACAACAGACCGAAGCCATGTCTCATTATACGCCTCCATGTCCGGCCCCTCAATTTCATCAGGCAGGCCCAGCATGCGGATGTAATTGTGCATGTTTCAGCCTTCCGCGTCCTCAGCTCGCTGCTCCACTACTGAGAGACGGTCCAAGAGCCCTTCCATTGATGCAGATGGTGCCGTCTGCGCTGTGCCAACCTCCTGAAGTGTAGCTTCCGACGGTTTGACTGGGTCTGCGATTTTTGATTGGTCTGCACGCAGTAGGCCTAATACAGTCGCAACTTGTGCAATGTCCTGCTGAGGAGCAGTGCGTGTGTCCGTGATGGCCACCAGGATCTTGTAAAATTGCTGCAGGATACCGGCATTCTGCAGCAATTCCGGTTCAATCCAGTCTTCCACCGGTAGGGATTCTGCGTCGGACGGCGGTGGGTCCCCCTCCTTCCACCCTCGGGGCTGGGCCATGGTTGCAGCTGGAGATGTAATCCAATCCTGCGCCCCCGTCTGCTCACACCCACTGCGCAGTCCTGTTAAGCTGCACCTCCCGTGAGTCTTATTGAGCCATCCCGGCCTCCTCACGAGCAAGGTCACTCTGCACTGGCCCCTACGCTTGCGTCCACAGCTGTGGGGCCCGCTCCGCAGCTCTACCACTGGTACTCCCTCGCTCAGTGGCCAGTTCCGGGTGTGCACTCAACCTCTCTGCAGTGCAGATTGCAGCAGCCCGCCACCACTGGGAGGTCTAACTTCCTCAAGGAACTTCCCGCATCTCTATCCGTGGCCGTCGCTGGCTCTGCATCCTTTGCGCCAGTTTGCAATTTGCACTCAGTCCACGCACCAATCAACAGGGCAGTCCAGTGCCATCACCAGCCTATCCCTCCCTCAATCCACAGTGCGGTCACACAGCTCCAATATGGCTAGAGGTGGGGGTAGGGTCTGCAGCTTCTCGAGGGTCCGTCACCCTCCAACCTGCGCAGCTTTGACTCAGTTACATTGGGGCAGGAGGGGCTCCCACCCAGGCGCAAGTCTACAGCCCAGCTCGCTTTGCCCTACAATAAGTCCAAACCCCACCTGCTCAGCCTCCACAGTCATGATCTGCAGTTTCAGGGCAGGGGCCGTCAGTAGTAGGCTTCAGATGCACCCCAAGGCTCCACAGTCAGCATTCGCAGAGCTGTGATCCACATCAGGTCCCACCTCTATTTACAGAGGCAGAGTGGCTGCACACATAGCCCCGGGTGAGTGTGCTCCAATTTTCGCTATCAAGGCGCCATTCCTGCTGTCGGCCGCATCACACTGACCCCCCCCTGTCATGTGGGGTGCCAGCGCTCCCCAGGCAGCCGGGAGCAAAGCCACAGGTCCGCACTCCAATATTAGCGGCATCACAGCTGGGCACAGCCATAACCAAGACTTTGCCCCGGCACCATATGAATGTGGGTGGCAGCTGGTACCCCCACTCCATCAAGCAGTTAGTGCAGCTGCCACTCGCTCCTCTCTGGGCAAGTCTTGGTGCCCCTCTGCGACAGGCCGCCCCCCGCTCCTGTGGCTATGGTTGTGGAGTCAGGAGGCATCAATCCTAGGATTACTATGGGGGATTAGGCGCGGAGGTCAGCGCTCAGACAGCCTTCCACATCGGCACAGATACCACGCACCGGTTGCCATATCACATCTCTAACATTAGGCTGACCACCGCCATCACCACACTGATCCACAATGCAGGCAACACCTTGGAGTTGGCATTATGCACAGCTCGGGCCATCACCTTGGCACCTGTCTACACACAGTCCGGGCCAGTTCTTAAGGAACATACAAGTCATACACACCATCAGAGCATTGGGTACACAGCCAATGAACTGCAGAGCAGGGCTGCCACATTTGTACATGTATGTCAGCATTGGTGAAATGTAGACAAGTAAACTTCATATGGTGGACACAGCAACAATGACATGACACACTTGATTACGGTCACACAACTGGCTAGAGACCTGTCCTTCCACAAGCTGAATAGTCTAAACATTAGCTTCCATGATTCTGTATGCAACACCATACACAAGGGACACAAGGTGACATGAGATGCACATTGCAAAGACGTGGCTTGTTAATTATTCCAGCCCTGTAATCCTCAATGCTGTACCTGGTGGCTAGGGGTTTACAAGTTCGGATCATGTGCGACAAGGAGGGATGGTCTAGCAATGTCTTCGGGACTTGATTGCACATGCTAAATGTGATAGAGTGCCATGCAAAGATGTTGAGGATGTGTATCCACACTCAACATCATTGATGGAAATTACACTGCATGTTTCCAGAGTTGCAACAGCAGTGGGCCAGGATCTCACATGACGTCATTGGCTGTAGGTATTCATTTATCTACATTGAGGGACACTTAGCAAAATGTTCCTCATCCCAGATTATCTGTACTTACACTTAGTAGGATTTGGGAATACAGGGGTACCATTATTGTGTGACGTGCTCATGGTGCAGCACGTGAAGCAAATTGGACATTGCTCACACACAACAAGCACTCCACTTCCAGGTAGCATTCTTCACTGACATGACTACCATGGAATGGTTTTTGCTTGTGCCCATTTCCATGGTCCTACCAACATAGTGACACTTTTCACATGCCATGTCTACTTGTAACACCATGCATGACCAATCAAACAGTGGCCCACAGGCAGTGGGATGACAAGCACATTTAGTTGCGGTTTACATATTTGTGAAAGCATGTTGGTTCCAGACATTGACATTGCCTACAGACGACTATACACCTGCTTCACATTGGCACACAATGAGTTGGCACCATGGTTCACTGACAATGTCAGGGCAGCTATGATGTCTAACACAAAAACAACATATACTCACAGTAGGTACTGCCAATGGAGCAAGCACTGACATTGCCATGTGAGAAGGGTGGTTTCAAGTTCCATACATTTGTATGTCTACTACCTTTGTGGCCAAACACAGTATGCATACAACTGGGTATAACCACATGCCTTTCCGCCTCATGTAGCCGTAGTAGACAGGGATGCATGTCCTACCCCACTATTGAGCGTACTTACACATGTGAACAGTCATACACAAAAAACAGGTATGAAGACAATAGACACCACTATAGCAGTGTGTCACGCGATTGCTAAGCAGAATGAAGTAACTTCATATGCACCTGCACTCCCCCTGCCATGTCACGCAGCACTGTCCATTACACAGGATTAGGGTCCTTTGCGGTCTCTCCGTGAGGTTAGCATTGTGCAGATGGGGGACTTATTTCCTGAAGGGCACTACATGACAGACAATGAATTAGGCTATATCCATACGCCCTCTCCCCTTTTTCACTATTCCTGCTTTTGCCTACAGCGGCCTATACACGATCAATACCCAGACTCCCCCCTCAGAACCACCAACACTACAGGCCCTGCAGTTGCTCCTTGTCTTTAACTCAATGAAGTAATTAATTTCCTAACTTTAGTAGGCGGTGCAGGAGGAGACGGGCAGGGGACAGACAAAGGCTTACACAAATGGAATACCGTATTGTATCAGCCTGTATCTGAGGAGGAGTGGGTGAACATCAATCAAACAAATTTGTAGAGCGCGCTACTCACCCGTTAGGGTGTCAAGGCGCTGGGAGGAGGGGGAGCCACTACTGCTCCAAGAGCCAGGTCTTGAGTTATTTCCTGAAGGAGAGATGGTCCTGTGTCAGCTGTCGGTGGGTGGGGAGGGAGTTCAATGTCTTGGCTGCCAGGTAGGAGGTGCATCTTCCTCCGGCGGTGGCTCAGCAATTTCGTAGGATGGTGGCAAAGGCCAGGCTGGCAGATCGGAGCTGGCGTGTGGGTGTGTAGAATGTGAGATGGCTGTTGAGGTATTTGGGGCACATGTGGTGGAGAGACTTGTGTGCGTGGGTGAGGAGTCTGAACCTGATCCTCTTGCTGATGGGTAGGCAGTACAGGTCTCACAGATGGGCAGAGATGTGCCTGTGACGGGGGATGACCAAGATGAGTCGTGCACAAGCGTTCGGTATGGGCTTGAGTTTTGTCAGGAGTTTGGCTGTGGTTCCAGCCTGGAGGGTGTTCCCGTAGTCCAGTCGGCTGTTGACGAGGGCCTGGGTGACCATCTTCCAGAAGATATTTTTGAGCATGCGCAGGGTGTTGAAACAGGATGACATGACAGTGTTGACTTGCTTAGTCATCGTGAGGGAGGAGTCCAGGATGACGCACAGGTTGCGTGCATGGTCCGTGGCCTTGGGGGCAGTGCCCAGTGCAGGAGGCCACCAGGAGCCATCCCAGGCAAAGGGGGAGTGTCCCCGGATGTGGACTCCCGTCTTGTCTGAGTTCAGTTTGAGACGGCTGAGCTTCATCCATTCTGCAACGTCTTTCATTCCTTCCTGGTACCTGGCTCTGGCAGTGGCGTGGTCGTTGGTGAGTGAGAGGATCAGCTGAGTGCCATCAGCATAGGAGATGCTGTTTAGGTTGTGTTGGTGTGCGAGGGGGCTCATGTTGACGTTGAAGAGGGTGGGGTTGAGTGAGGATCCTTGATGGACGCCGCAGATGACTTCGCTGGCCACGGATTGTAAAGGGGGGAGGCGGACTCTGGGTTATTCCGGCGAGGAACAAGATGATCCACTCCAAGGCCATCCCTTGGATTCCGGTGTTGCTGAGGCGCAGTATCAGTGTGCTGTGGCATACGGCGTCGAAGGCTGCCGAGAGGGCCAGGAGGATAGGGGCTGCTGTTTCCCCGTTGTGGAGCAGGGACCTGATGTCATCGGTAGCTGCGATGAGGGTGTTGTCTGTGCTGTGGTTAGGTTGGAAACGGGACTGCGAGGGGTCTAGGGATCCGTTAGTCTTGAGGAAGGCGGAGAGTTGTTTGTTGACAGTCTTCTCGATGACTTTGGCAGTAAAAGGGAGGTGCAAGATGGTGCAGGAGTTCTTGAGTTCCGTGGGCTCAGCAATGGGTTTCTCCAGGAGGGCGCTGAGCTCAGCATGTTTCCAGCCTTCCGGGAAGGTGGCGGATGCGAGGGATCGGTTAATGATGTCCCGGAGTTGGGGTGCGATGATGGAGTAGGCTTTGTTTAAGATGTGTTGTGGACAGGGGTTGGTTAGCAAGCGGGAGTGTATGGTATTCATCATGAGGGTGGTGTCTTCCGAGCTGACCGATGTCCAGCTGCAGAGGGTGGTGGTGGGTGGCGCATGTTTGGTGCTTTGCTGCGTTGTCTGTGTGCTGAAGCTGTTGTGTATGTCGGCGATCTTGCGGTGGAAGAACGTGGCAAGTGAGTCCCAGAGGTCTTGCGAGGGTGTGATGTCGTTGTTGCAGGCGTAGTGGTTGGAGAGCTCTTTGACGATGCTGAAGAGTTCTTTGCTGTTGTGGGTGTTTTTGTCTAGTAGTTCTCTGACTGTTGTCCTTTTGGTGTTTGGGATAAGCTTGTGTTGTTCGCAGACAGCGTTCTTGAGGGCTGTCATGTTTCCTGTTAACTGGTCATGGCGCCAGGCTTTCTCGAGGGTGCTGCAGGTTTTCTTTGGATTTTGATTTTGTTGTACAATGAGGATTTGTTGCTGCCAGGTCTGCTGGGAGGATACTTCAGCAGTGCAAGCTCATTTGCAAAGATTTTGAGCCACTCTGTGAGGTTGCGGGCAGCTTCGTTGGTGTCTGTCGTGTTGGTGGGAGGGTTGTAGCTAAGGGAGGTGGTGAGCTGGTCAGCAGTGATCTTGCTCCAGCTTCTATGGGGAACCTGTAGCAGGTGGTGGTGGGTCGTGGTTCTCCTGAAGTAGAAGTGGAAGCAGCTGTGATCTGTCCAGTGTAGTATGGTGGAGTGGCTGAAGGAAATGTGCTTGCTGGAGGAGGAGACGGGGTCAAGAGTGTGGCCGGCGTAGTGGGTGGGGGTGTTCACCAGTTGCTTGAGTCCAAGGTTGGCGAGGTTGTCCAGCAGGGTGGTGGTGGTGTTTTAGTCATTGTTGTTCTCCAGGTGGAAGTTGAGGTCCCCAAGGAGGATGTAGTCTGAGGGGGTTTGGCCCTGCGAGCTGATTAAGTCTGCGATGGGTTTGCTGAATTGTGTGTGTGGTCACAGGAGTCTGTAGATGAGAGTGCCTCTTAGGGTGGTGTTTGAGCCATCCAGAATGGCTATGGCGATGTGGGGGGCAGAGGAGGCATTCATCCAGTTTTATGTGAGCATGGCAACATCTGGTGATGTTGTGTCGAAGAGGTTCCAGAGTTCAACAGTGTGCCTGGGTACAGAGCGGGTGTTGAGCAGGATGCACTTGAGGCGGTTGTTGCTGGGGCCTGGCCTGTCAGATGCGGTGCGGGTCCGGAGGCAGGTGAACTTGCAGGGTTGGCAGGTGAAGGTTCTGTGTGTGCATTTTTGGCTGGCTTGGTGGCAGGTGGTGTTCCAGCCGGCGTTGAGTGCGTGGAGGGTGGCAGCATCGTAGTTCAGACCGGTGGCCTGGTATCGTTGAGGGCCAGGGGTCCTGGTGCTGGGAGCGGTCCATGCGCGGACGGGCGCGCACGGGCTTACCTTTGTAGCACTTTCGGCACTACAGAGGTGCCTCCGCTGCACAACAGCAAAGTTGCAATATTGTATGTAAATTAATACCACTCAACACTCACACTGGGTACAAAATAAGAAGGGATGAGGGCAGGCACAAGGGGACCCAGAAGGCAAGGGGCACAGGCACTCAAGGGGGGCCAGGCAGCAATGACACAGGTGAATCAGCGTTGATCTGAGATAGGGTCAAAGCTGGAAGAGCAGACAGGGCAGGCGGAGCTGCAGCAGTGGGTAACCAACCTAACCAAGGGTCAAGGGTCACTGTCTCCACTTCGCAGCGGCTGTGATATCAGGGGAGGAGGGGAGGAGGGGAGGAGGGGTCAGCTGGGAGGCGGGAGGTGTGCGGTGAGGACAGCTAATGGGATCCAGGGTGGGGTGTGGCACGGGTGGCAGCATGGGGAATAACCAGCCCGGATGCGCTAGCACCGGCAAAGTGTGCCAGCTGACGAGCTGCCTCACCCCCAATGGCAACTTTGTGCTCATAAATTTACAAACTGGGCACCAAACATGCCACCCACCCGTTGAGCTCCATAGATTGGGTCTCAGGGGAAATGATCATTGCAAGTGCTGTGAACAATCCGGGGCAGTCTGTATTACTTTGTCCTGGGGCTGTATTCCTGGTCATCTATACTGGGAGGTAGTATTGAGATACTTGCACACCACAATGGGTTTGCAGTTGCCGTGTACACCTCTGGTTTGACTACTTCCTTATACTCTGCACATTAAGGGGACAGTGGCCAGGTTGATCAAAATTGCTCTCAGACTGGATATACGCCACATCTTATTTACATGGGATAGTAGGGCGTAGCCAGGTATGGAGTGCTGGCTGGAAGACTTGGATTACTGTAAGGACCCTGTCAACTTATCCTGAAGAACTGCCGAGGACGTCTCAACCCAAGTACAACTGGGGTCCACTGCTGAGTTTCCTTTCTCCTCCTTCACCTGCAAGTGTCACCAAACATTCTTCCACGCGTCATACTTTCCATAGTTAATTGTAAACCGTGGTTGATGCGACACCTATGTTATTATGCAAGAAATAATATGAGGTAGGAACCTTTTGTTTTTGTGCATGCCTGTGCTGTATTATCCACTGACGTCTCTTGTTTTTCAAGTATGTACTGCCGTAGATTGCAGTATTCCTGGGTTATGTTGTGAATAGGTAAAATAACAATGTAATGAGGGAACAGTCCTGTATCAGCTCCATATTTGAGGGCCAGTCTCCATATACCTAGAGGTGTACCAGGTAGTCTGCATCTGCCTCACATGTGTCGGCGTCCTCCATACAGCCTTAGCAATTTTGCACACATTGTAGTGTGCTACTGGGTCACTGACGGTAAGTGACATGCAGCAGTACTACACTAGCACACTAAATGGCAACATGCCAGTCTCTCCTGTGGTATTCATCATGCCTGTCCAGCACAGGACATGCACAGTGGGAGTTGCGTTGCAAGTTTGCTTGTGAGTGATGTTTCTCCGTCACACATGCATGTTTCACACATCTTTCAACTTTGGGGAGGGGGACAGGGATGTACGACTTGCAGTGATTTTGGTCTATGTATCTGGCTACAGTGCCCACAGTTCATGGTGTGAATGTGTCTGGTGTGGGGTGATGTTTTTGGACATCTTGGGGCAGATTTACGGGCCCCTTGCATCTCATTTACAACGCCGTTGCGTCACTTTTGTGCTGGGGTACTTACAACGTGATGCTTCTGGGAGATGCATCACATTGTAATGGCCTGCATCACATGTAGGCGTTCCTGTGCAGGGGGGCGTTCCACCACTGGAACACCTCCTAAAAGTAGCGGAGTGAAATCTACAAGATTTTACTCAGTCACATTTAGGCCCATGCTGCGTCACAACCCTGCGCCTGCCTGAAGCAGGCGTGTGGATTGACGCAGCATTAACTAGATAGGGCCCCCAGAGCATTGCTGGATCTGCGTTGTGCTTGTAACCCAATTCCAGCAATGCGTCACTTTTACGGCACAGATGCATCACGCATCTGTGCCATTTTTGCAACATGGTGCACCGCATTGTAATTGGCGCCCATCCATGATGGCGGAGCTGTGGCGCACAATAACTGGCACATCCCTGCTGATTTGCAGGAATGCCCCAGTTATTGTAAATGTGCCCTCTTGTATGTGATACAGTGAAAATGATATTGGTAGATTTCTGTTTTGTATGTATATGCTGTAGATGCAAGTGGTATGTTGGATTACTACTTACCAACTAGGACTGCATTCCCATATGTTCCATCCTGGAAGCGCTGGTTGATGACTGACTGCTGGAAAATATAAGAATCATGCACACTCCCTGGGAACTTTGCAATGACATTTGTGAACATTCCACGGTGGTCCACTATTGCTTGCACATTCATTGAGTGCGTGTGCTTTCTGTTTCTATATATGTGTGCCCTGTCCGCAGGTGGCACAAATCGGATATGTGTGCAGTCTATTGCACCCAGTATTTGTGGGAATCCAGCTATGGCATAGAAACCCTGCTTGACCAGAAGCTGTTCACGCACAGTATTGGGGAAGTGTAGTTCCTGGGGTATCAGGCTGATTATGCCATCCAACACAATTGGAAGGAATCTAGAAAAGGCTGCCTGTGAGACTCCACCCACTCTGGATGTTGTGGGTTGAAATGTCCCGGAGGCCAGGAAATGCAGCACAGCCAGTGGCTTTGTTTGCGGGAAGATATTGGTTATCCGTTGGGTTGGTGGTGTGAGCCTGTGGCCTATGTGGTTCAGTATAAAGTCAATGGATGTCCGTTTCAGCCTGTAGTGGGCTATGATATCCTGTGGTTGTAGATCTCCAAGGACAAGTTGAGTGTGCATTGGCCGCCGTCGTCTTTGTCGCTGCCTTGGTGGTGGTCCTGGAGGCGGTGGTGGTGGAGGTGGTGGTGGTGGTGGCGGTGGAGGCTGTGGCCTTTGTGGGACTCCAAGCTGTATGATTACTGCTTCCATGGCGTCTGCAGGTCCTCAGCTTTGTGGTGGGGCTGGGCTTGGCTAGGTCTCCTTTTATATGGTCTGTTTATCTCCACTTTTGCATTTTTAGAACTGGTTTTAGCAGTTCTTATTTATCTCCAGCTAAGGGGCCTTAGCGGGAATTTATTTGTCGCTAAGCATGTCTAGGCGATAGTTGATAATAGTGCGCTAGAGCGTTAGCGACTTTTTTAGTGGAATTTAGCGAGGGTACGCCTACCTCGCATATCATTAGCGATATTTATCGCTTCCGCGCATTGCGATATTTTTTTTCCTTGCTAACGCATGGGAACCGTCGCTAACAGTAGTTAGCGTCAGCTTGCTAATAGGGCAATAATCTTTTCGCCGCTTTAGCGGGGATTTTCCCAGCTAAAGCGGCGATAGTGCCCTTGGTAATATGCCCCCTGGAGTCAATGGTCACCACCTTCTCACAATGTATAAATGCAGGTAGCACTACAGCAACTGGTAAGATGCTTTGTTCATCTGCCCCCTTGTTTTGTGCCAAAAACTGAGCAAATATGACCTACTTTTCTGAATCACATGAGAGATTTCAGTAAACACCTGCATGTTTACACTGAGCGCCAGCTCAGACCAGCAGCAACGCAGAAACATTGTAAATGGTATTTCCTATTATGCCAATTATAATTCAACTTCTTGATTTTTAAAGTATCTGTGCTAATTATGGAAAACAGAAGTTCAGCCTGCAAGGATTTGGGTGTATTACCTGCTGAACATACATATCCCAGTAGCAAGGCATAATTGAACCAACTTGTTAGCCTACTAGAAAGGTAGGCATAAACCCACGTAATTCAATGTAGCATTGTCATCCAGAATTACCTAAGAATTCCGCAAGATACCCCAAAATTACGCGAGAAAAGTAATTCTACATTTAGCAAGTATGGGCAGCCACTTGCTAAAAGTGCTCTTGGGATAAGAATTTTCTCCAATTCACTCCAAGCATTTAGCACTATTTTCTTAGCACTTGGGGCCACATGTACAACCATTTCATTTTGGAGTCTCTAATTGTGATTTTGTGCAACTCACAATAAAAGACTCGGAAAATTAAATGAAGTGGTCTTGTTCGTAGTTGATCTGCAGATCGATGACAGTAGTCAGTAGTCTTCTTAAGATGTAGTATTTATTATAATACTCAGAGAAAAGATATAGCAATGTAAAGGGCTCAGGTCAGCAGGAACAACTGCCACCAGAGCATTCAGAATTCATACAGTAACATCCTCTATTGACAGTAATACATAGAATACATCAGCCACAGCAAAAGAACATTCTAAATTAACCATGCTCTATAAAAGAAGAGCACTAACTTACTAAAGCACAGATACCACACATCTCCCTCTTTTTAATAAAATAAGAATCAAACTTATTACTGAAGATATCTACTAGGAATCTTCCTTGCTCTAACACCTTTTCTAATCTTGCTAACATCAAGTAAATTACCCTTGGAATAACCAAATTTCTTAGAATCATTGTCATTTAAATCATCAGACACTTTGAATTTAGCTATGCGACCCATATTCCACCATTGACCATTGTCTAACTTAACAGCATTACCTCTAACAGTTACAATACTAGCAGGATCTCTGAACTTGGATTTCCCTTTTTGCAAAAGTAAAGGATCCTTAACACAAACCTTGTTCCCAACACTAAAATGAACTACTCTTTGTTTCTTTGCGGAAAGACTATTTTCACATCTACGAATACTAGCAGCATCACTGAGATTCTTTGCTTTAACAGTTTCTTCAGCTACATTACAATCATTGTTCAAAGAATTCACCTTCCAAGATGGATTTAGAGTAGAAACAACTTTCCTGCCTCTCATCAGTTCAAACGGAACACACCCTGAAATAGAATGGGGCGTAGTTCTGTAAGCCCATACTACATCCCTAAAAGCAGATTCACAATCTACCTTAGATTTTAACGCACTTTGGATGCATTCTACCAAAACCCTATTAAATCTTTCAACTTTGCCATTGGCTTGTGGAAAATACAAAGGAGTACGTATATGTTGTATACCCATTTTCGTCAAGAACTCTTGCATACTTTGTGAAGTAAATTGCACTCCATCATCTGTGAGCAATGTTTCTGGAGTACCCTCTCTACTGAAAACGTCTTGAAGAAAATGAATCAATGATTTAGTATTGGGTTCAGAAACACCTCTAACTTCCACCCACCTTGATAAATGGTTAATTAGAACAATAAAATACTTCACACAATTAGGAAGTACGTGAAAAGGCCCTAAAAAACCAACAGCTACCTTTTGCCAAACCCTATCAGGAGCAATTGTAGGTTTGAAAGGTGCGGAAGAAGTAGACAAGTGTTTGTCACTATATATACACTGTGAACAATGATTAACTAAAGCTTCAACCTCCCGATCAACAGAAGGCCACCAAAAATCATTCTGAATCCTGCGCTTGGTAGATGTCATCCCTAAATGACCAGAATGTGCAGTCTCTAAAAATGTTCTTCTAAAGCAAGAAGGTGGAATTAATTTACCTTCCCTGACCAAGAGTCTACCCTCAAAAGGTAACTCATTAGCAACTTTACAAAAGGGTTGTAAGCTAGGATCAATAGACCTTTCTTTAAGCCAACCATTAATGACAGTGCATAACTTGTTTTAACAGATAATCATTTCCCAAGGCTTTACACCATTCTTCCATGTCATTACAAATCACACTATCTTCAATGGCAGCAATGATACATTCCTCAATGTCATCCTCTTCTATCTCGCTAGAATGATCAATTTGAACAGGGAGTCTTGACAAAAAATCAGCTTTTACATTTTTGCCACCAGCAATATACTGTACATTGAAATCAAACTCCAATAATTTCGTTGACAGTCTAGCAAGTCTATCAGTAGCTTTCTTAATTTTGGTACCAGACAAAATGTCAACTAGAGGTTGATGATCAGTTCTGAGAAATAATCTTCTCCCCCAAAGATAAGGCTTGAATTTTTCAACCCCCCACACGCATGCAAGCATTTCTTTCTCGATGACAGAATACCTTAATTCTACCTCCTTCATTCTTCTAGAGGCAAAACCAATTGTGAATTCTCTATTGCCTACCACCTGTGAAAAAACTGCACCCATACCATATGAACTGGCATCAACAGTTATGTACGTACCACAACCTTCTACATAAGCGTGAAGAGCAGGGGCAGAAGGTATGCTATTTTTGATACATTGAAAATGATCCTGACAAGTAGAAGTCCAAACAAAATCAAAACCTTTTTTCAACAAACTTCTAAAGTATTCAGTAAGCCCTGCAAAATGTTCAATAAACTTGGAGTAAAACTCACATAGACCAATGAAAGATCGTAGTTGATCTTTGTCAGTAGGGTGAGGAGCGTTAACAATACCATCAACAATGCTGGGTTTTGGTTTGACCCCATCTTTGGACAGCACATGACCTAAATATTCGATTTCATTGACTTCAAAAACACACTTGTCTTCCCTAACAGTAACATTGTTATACTGTAGAATTTTCAGGACTTGTTGAAGAACAGTGTTATGTTCATCCTTTGATTTAGTATGGACCAAAATATCATCTTGGAATACCACCACATTGGAAATATTACAGAACATATTACTCATCACCTTTTGAAAAATTGACGTTGCAGACTCCAGTCCAAATGGCATTCTGCGAAACTGGAACGTACCATCAGGCGTAATGAATACTGTAAGATGTCTTGAAGACTCATCCAATTCCTCCCTGATGGTAGGCAGCTCGAAGATCCAGTTTAGAAAACCACTTGGACTCGCCAACAGAAGTAAAGAGCTCCTCAATACGAGGTAACGGAAAACTCATAGCGTTGTTGATGATGCGTAAGTCCACACATAAGCGAAGCTCGCCATTCCTTTTCTTTGCCAAAACAATGGGGGAAATCCATAAGGTGGCATCAACCTTTTCAATAATACCATTGTCTAACATATTTTTCAACATAGCAGTCAATTCATGTCTTATACTGTGAGGTACATTCCGTAATCTGTGTTTCACAGGAGTTACACCTTCTTTGACTTTGATAGTATGCGAAAGGTTTTTTATCAAACCAATCCTGTCAGAAAACACATCTTTGAATTTACCTTTCCAGAAAGCACTTTTAGAAACTGAATGATCAGCAACAGAATTAGTGAGAGAAACAGGATGCTTAAGACCAGGTTTGATGACCATGCCAAATTCAGCTTAAATGCAACGTAAATTTTTCCCTGAATAGTTTTTGTTTCAAAGGTAATATTACCACAAAAATAACCAGCTAATTCAATTTTTGTACCATTAAATGCAGTGGTAATAACATCCGGTGGAAGAAGCATTTTATGTCCCCAGTTTTGTTTATATCTGTCAAGAGAAATAATGGTAATTCTTGCACCAGAATCAATTAGCAAAGGAATGTTTGTATTATCAATAAAAATCTGCACTAAAGGGTCTGAGACAGTCTTATCAGAGTAGAGAACATTAATGTCAACACAGTCTATAGCTAATAGTAGTTGTTCAAGCTTGTTCTCTACTAAAGCTTGATCAGCATCAACATAATCATTTTGGACATATTGAATAGAATAGCATTTTCCACCTCTACACAAATTCCCAAAATGACGAATTTTCTTACATTTCCAACACTCTTGTGTTACAGCTGGACAATTTTTAAAATTTGAAACATGAGAATTTGACCCACATCTGAAACATTGTATTTTGCCCCTACCTCGACCAGAGATTACACCTCTACCACCTCTGAAATAGGAATTACCCCTAAATTTATTACTATTGATATTAGGAGTTTGTGGAATATGTTGAACTTTTGCAGCTGCTGTGGTAGTGTTAGTATTAGAAGCAGAGTGAATTTCTAGCACTTTAGAATCAATTTCAGAGCTTTCTAAGCCTTTTGCTATATCAATAGCCTCGTCTAAAGAAGGATTTTTGCAAGACAAAAGCCTTTGTTGAATTTTTTTAGAAAAACATCTGGAAACTAATTGATCACAAATTAATTCCGACGTAAAATGTCTTATTACTAACCGGTAATTTTCATTACCCCGATTAGGGTCCTCCCCGTCCCAGTCCTAACAACGTGAGGCAGTCCTGCCTCCACCCAGCCAATCACAACGCCAGTATTCAAAAGTTACATAAGCCCCTCCCACCTACCGCCATGCCTGTTATCAACAAGACTCCGACACAAACACAGCGGGAGGGCGGGAGGGTACAGGACTGGGACGGGGAGGACCCTAATCGGGGTAATGAAGATTACCGGTAAGTAATAAGACATTACCGCCTCATGGGTCCTCCCCGTCCCAGTCATAACAACGTGAGGAACTCACAAGCAGAGAACCAACAAAAAATGCAGGACACCAGGGATCCATGCAGAGTACAAATCAGTAAAGATCAATGAACAGCAACGTCCAAGACGTCAACAGAAAAACAGTCAGCAGAGGCATGCAAAACAACAAGCCAAGAAGGTAGCACAAATACGAGACGGGACAGCGGGTGGCCGCCCAACAGATTCCCGGATAGAAAACTCCTGCCGCCCCAGCCCAGGAAGCAGGCACAGAACGTGTCTAACGACCCAGCACCAGAGATGGAGGAGGCAGACCCAAAGGACCGAAAAGGCAGGCAGACTGCCAAACGCACCCACTGACCAACCTCAGAACCGGAAAACCATATCCCCCAAGCCACACCTTCACAGGAGACAAACAGGGCAGGAGAAAATGGAAAAACACCAGGGAACAAAGGTGGGAAAAACCGGACAGTCCAGCGAACCACCAAGGAAGGGGGAACAAGGGACCCCCCAGCAGGTAAAACAGGAAAAACACCTCCAGCTGCCAAAGGAAATGGGAAGACCCCCAGGCAGAAAGACCGGAACAAGCCACAAACCAACCCAATCCGGCAGGAACCCCCAACTGGGAAAAGAAACGAGCAGAGCACCCAAAGCACCCAACCGATGAGCAGAGGTGATGGCCAGCAAAAAAGCCACAGTAGCTGACAACCAGAACAAGACAGCTACCAGCAAGAGCTTAAAAGGGGGCAACATCAGACCCCCCCCAAACAGCAGGCAAAAACACAAGAAGGCACGAGTACAGGAGAGACCAGCCAACGAAGCCGAAAGCCTACAAGAAACCGACTCTCCAAAGGGGCAAAAACCACCAAGGAGGCTCCAGGGCCCCGACAAGCACGAACCGCCGCCCACTGAGAAGACAAAGCGGAAGGGGCAAGGCCCCGTAAAAAAAAAAAAATAGTCCTGAGAAAATCCAACACAGAGGCAGGATCCCCCAGCACAGGAACGACCCAATGGGAAGAATACAAAGAGAAAAAAGAACCCCAAAGACGACCACAGCACCCAAGGGCCGAAGGCCGACGTGACAACGGGATGCCACGAGCCACCACAGAGGAACAGCCCAAAGACGCCAACCACAGCCGCACAAGAGCCAGGCCGTCAGAAGCAAGTGACATCAGGGCAAAAACCAGCTGTGGACCAAAAAGCGGAGCCGGAGTCAATGAAGTCCGGCCAAACCCGACCCCCGCCAGCAGCAGCAGGAGCAGAAATCAAAGACAGAGAGGTGAACAATACAGACACCTACACACACCCCCTTACATCCCCAGACTATGCAGGAGGAGAAATAGGAGGGAAGGCACACAGAAAGCCCGAAGGCCAAGGAAATGTGCAGGGGCCATGCAAATCCACACCAAATCGAACCAAACAAAGAAAATGCGCAGCCGAAGCGAGCACAGAGGACACAAAACAGAGGACAGGAGGAAACGGCCCAAGCAGCGTCTATGAACGAAAACGCAGACAGTCCTGAACACAAACTCAAAGCCCACAGAGGAGACACGGCCCAGAGAGAGCTGCGGGAGCCCGAACCACCAGAGGCACAAGACACACCAATGAGTCATAGTGTCGTGGGAACAACACATGGAAGCCAGCAGGAACAGAGACATGCAACTGGTCCCCCCAAGAAAGCCCAAGCAGCAAATAGCCACGGGAAGGCCAGCATGAATCAAAAAACTCGGCCGCCACCAAGGACCCCAACGTGGCGCCCAACCCCAAGGACAGGCGCCCAAGGACAACAAGAGGAGAGAAGGGAGCTGAAAACGCACCCCAAACACCAGGTCGGGAGAGCAAAGCCACCAGGCCAAAGTAGGAACCAGAACAGGGGAGAGAGGAACCAGAGCCATGGAACCTGCACGGAAAAGGACCCAAAGAGCCAATCAGAAGAAACACCAAGGACAGGAGGAAAAGGAAAACCCAAGGAACCACAGCCGTGGAGGCAGCCACCACCACCTGGAACCACAACCAACCCCAAAGGGCAGAAGAGCGACCCAGAAGGACCCACAAAAGAGCCAACAGGGAAGAGAACCGAGCCGGAGGGTGAAAACAACCCCCTGCAAAGTGACGAACAGGCCCCGAGAAACCGAAGGCCCCGAACAGGAACCAGAAGAAAAACGGCCAGAATCACAACAAACACCAGTAACCGGAGCAAGGCCACAACGCCACCATCGCCAGAACAGTCACAAGGAGGGTGGAAGCAGAAACCGGACAAAAGGCACATAGGGAAAAGCCAACAGCACCTCCCAGCCGGTCACTCACCCAGGTATGGACCAGACCTGACCCTGCAGAACAAAGAACAACAGGTGCAAGCAGAGCGGAACCTCACGTTGTTAGGACTGGGATGGGGAGGACCCATGAGGGGGTAATGTCTTATTACTTACCGGTAATCTTCATTACCCCGATTAGGGTCCTCCCCGTCCCAGTCCTCTTCCCTCCCTCCCTCCCTCTGTGTTTGTGTCTGAGTCTTGTTGATAACAGGCATGGCGGTGGGTGGGAGGGACTTATGTCACCTTTGACCTTTGGATTTCTGTCGTTTTGATTGGCTGGGTGGAGGCAGGACTGCCTCACGTGGTAAGGACTGGGACGGGGAGGACCCTAATCGGGGCAATGAAGATTACCGGTAAGTAATAAGACATTACCCCCTCATGGGTCCTCCCCATCCCAGTCCTTACCACGTGAGGCAGTCCTGCCTCCACCCAGCCAATCAAAACGCCAGAAATCTAAAGGTCGAAGGTGACATAAGTCCCTCCCACCCACCGCCATGCCTGTTATCAACAAGACTCAGACACAAACACAGCGGGAGGGAGGGAGGGAAGAGGACTGGGACGGGGAGGACCCTAATCGGGGTAATGAAGATTACCGGTAAGTAATAAGACATTACCCCTCATGGGTCCTCCCCGTCCCAGTCCTTACCACATGAGGAACTCACAAGCAGAGAACCAAGAAGAAAAAATGCAGGACACCAGGGATCCATGCAAAAGTACAAAACTTTAAACAATAAAGCATCGACGAACAGCAGCGTACAAGACGCCAACAGAAGAGGCAAGAAAAACATCAAGCCGAGAATGACGCACAAAAGTGTGACGGGACCGCCAAAAGGCCGCCCCACAAAGCACCAGGATAGAGACCCCGCCCCATCAGCACAGGAAGCAGACACAGAACCCACAGGAGACAAACAGGGCAGGAGAAACCCAAGACTGTAGTGAAAATTGGAGGCAAAACAGAAGAGCCCCGTGAACACCCAAAGAAGGGGAACAGGAGAAACCCCCACAGCAGGCAAAACAGGAAGCAACACCTCCAGCCGCAAAAGGAAACACGAAGAAACAGGCAGAAAAGCCCGATCTAAGCCGCAAAACAACTCAAACCTGCAGAAACTGCAAAGAAGGAAACAAAACGAGCAAGGCACCCAACCGACAAGCGGAAGAGAAGGCCAGCAAAAAAAAACACCGCAGTGGACAACCACAACACGTCCACCACAAACAAGGACAAGAAAGGGGCAACCGCAGACCATGCAAAACAGCAGGCAAGGCCCAAAGAAGAAACGAGAACAGGAGAGCCCGGACAACGAAGCAAAAGCTCCGAAGAAGCCGACCCACCAAAGGGCAACAACCACCGAGGAAGACCCAAGGCCCCAACAAGCACAAACCGCCGTCAACGAGCAGACAAAGCGGAAGGGGAAAAATCCCAACAACAAACCCAAGCTGGAGAAACCAGCACAGAAACAGGAACCCCACCATGGATTCCGACCAAGAGAAGAGCACCAGGAAACAAAAGAGCCCCAAAGTGCATCTCAGCTCCAAAGAGTGGAAGGCCAACGCGACCAACACATGCCACAGGCCACCACAGAAGAACAGCCCAAAGACGCTAAAGACAGCCGCTCAAGAGACAGGCAGTCAGAAGCAAGCGCCAAAGACAGGGCAAAGACAGCTGCGGACCCAGAAGCAGAGCCGGAGGCAAGGGAGGCCGGCCAAATCCGACTCCCAACAGCAACAGCAGGAGCGGAAACCAAAAACAGCAAGACCAACCCAACAACACCGACACCCCCCAAACCTCCGCAGAGCGCCTGGGAGGAGAAAAACGGGAGGGAAGGTATACAGAAAACCCGAAGGCCAAGGAAACGATAGAGCAACCCCCGAGGACAGACCACCCCGGAACAAAAACCGGGGGGGAAGAGCAACAGGAGGGGAAGCAAAAATGACCAAACCAAGAGTCCCAAACCAAAGACAAAAGGACCTGCAACAGAGGAACAGACAGAGGGAATGCTACACGAAGCAGCAAGACATCCCAGCGCAGGGCCATTCCAAGCACCAGCGCACAGTCCCAAGCACCCACGCAATGTCCCAACAAAAGGGCATGTCCCGTCGAAACAAGCACCAGACCGCACCAAACAGAGGACGGCAGGAAGCGGCCTAAGCCACCAAAAGAACGCACAACTAGAGTACCATTCCATTAAAGAAACCAACCGTCGTAACAGGGATGCCTATCAAGACCCTCTGAAAGACAACAGAGAAGCCGCCGCCCAGACACAAGACAGGGAAGCCGGCAGGAACAGAGACACGTACCGGGACCCCCCAAGAAGGCCCAAACAACAACGAGCCCCCAGAGCGCCAGCCCGAACAACAGACAGGCCAGCCACCAAGGACCCCAATGGGACCCCCAACCCAAGGACAGGCATCCAAGGACAACAAGAGGAGAGAGGAAAGCAGAAATGCACCCCCCACACCAGGTCAGGAGAGCAAAGCCACCAGACCAGGGGAGAGAGGAACCAGAGCCTCGTAACCAGCAAGACAAAGGACCCAACAAGACATCAGAAGAAACACCAAGGACACGAGGTGCACAAGAGCCCAAGGAACCACAGCCGAGGAGGCAACCACCATCTGCCGGACACAAAACCAACCCCGAGCCGGCGCAGGAGGGAGACCCAGTAGGACCCGCAGAAGATCCAACAGGACAGAGAACAGATCCGGATATATGGAACGCCTCACGAAATGCGTGTCATCCTAGCGCAGGGGCCATGTCAACCCCCTCCAGCAACGCTCAACAGAAAGCATACGAGCTGGCGAAGGGAGCACTGAGGAAACAGCCCCCAGCAAAGCGTCAAACCGGCCCGAGGAACTGAAGCCCCCGAACAGGAACCAGACGAGGAACGGCCAGACCCAAAACGGCCCCAGAAACCGGAACCAGACCAGCAAACCCCCACAGCAGGAGCCAGCACCGTGGAAAAAACCAGAGGAGCATGAGAGAGACCGAAAGGAAACACCTGAAAACAGGAAACGGAACTCAACCACCGCAAACCTCTGAGCAGCCGGATGGAGGGGAACGAGAAAAACAGGCGACTCCCACACCTAGGGAAGCCAAAATTACCCACCAAGAAGAGGGGAAAAACCGGGCTGCAAGGGGCACAACCGAAAGGGACACAGCCGCACCAACCCGACCAAAGCCCCGGGAGGCAGAACCGAACAGAAAGACCAACGGGAGCCAGGACCTGGAACAGAGAGAAAGAGGACCCCCGGCCCCACTCCATCACCGAAACCAGCACCACAGAGCGTAGCGACAAAAAATTGGCCGACGCCAAAGAAGATGGCAGAACGCACCACAGTGCCAACGGACAATGAAGCGACCGTGAAAACAGCCTAAAAGGGGGACGGCCCGGAATGGAAACCGGCAACCAAGAATGACGACCAACAGGAATCACCATTCTCAAAGCAGACTGGACCAATGACACCAAAGGAGATAGGCGACCCACAAGCAGGTCAACACCAGGAGCGGAACACACAACCTGAAGAGGAAGAGATGCAACCACCAGGCCACGGAGACTCCTCCTGGGCACAACATATCCGACTGACATTCAGGGGCAGCAGCAGGCGCCGCAGAGGCAGGGAATCAAAACGTAGTGCAAAAAATGCAGGCATAGGACCAAGGCACCAGGGGAATGGCAAAGCACCAAAACACAGGCCAGAGAGAAATCTCACAAGCCCCCGCCGCCCCGGTAGCCGAGGACAAGGCCCAACCATCGGGGACTGGAAGGAGGGACCCCCAAGAAAGCACAGCCCAAAAAAGAGCAAGCACACACCCCAAAAAGGAGAAGCAGCATACAAACTCTTGAGAGCGGAATCCACCAACCGCCCAACCCGGACCTCCAGGGAAAAAGCCTCCGAAGACCGAGGGAGAAGGCGCAAAAAAGAAGAAAAATGGAGGATACCAGGTGACAAAGACCGCCAGGCGAAATAGTGT
The DNA here is from genome assembly GCF_964263255.1 of Lissotriton vulgaris. Lineage (NCBI taxonomy): Eukaryota > Metazoa > Chordata > Amphibia > Caudata > Salamandridae > Lissotriton > Lissotriton vulgaris. Next base: position 1,541,981,382 of record NC_141695.1, on the reverse strand, counting down.
CCCCAGAAAGAGAGGAACACCCCGCATGGCAATGCCAAGCCACACCGCAGCCAGTACAGCCAACAGGACAGCACGAAATGGCCGGTAAAAAATGGGAATAAACCCCGCCGGAGCAAATGAATCAGGGAGAAAGACCCAGCAATAAAACGCCAGAAATCTCATGGACCAACCCCGAATGTATACCCCAACAGGGAAAAAACGTCCACGATCCCACCAACAAGAGATGATGGCATAGCCGCATGCACCAGCAGCGCAGACAGCGCAAAACAGTCCAAGAAAAACCGCAGCCGTCGGAGCAGAAAAAAAACACAGCGGGAGGGCGGGAGGGTACAGGACTGGGACGGGGAGGACCCTAATCGGGGTAATGAAGATTACCGGTAAGTAATAAGACATTACCCCCTCATGGGTCCTCCCCGTCCCAGTCCTAACAACGTGAGGAACTCACAAGCAGAGAACCAACAAAAAACGCAGGACACCAGGGATCCATGCAGAGTACAAATCAGTAAAGATCAATGAACAGCAACGTCCAAGACGTCAACAGAAAAACAGCCAGCAGAGGCATGCAAAACAACAAGCCAAGAAGGTAGCACAATTACGAGACGGGACAGCGGGTGGCCGCCCAACAGATTCCCGGATAGAAAACTCCTGCCACCCCAGCCCAGGAAGTATAATGATCAAAACTACAGTAGCTATCTAAAACCTTTAGTGCAGTAATATAAGTGTCAATAGATTCATTTGGACCCTGGACACGAGTAAAGAATTTATGTCGATGTACTACCAGATTAACTTTCCCTTCAAAATGAATAGACAATTTTTTGATTGCCATCTGAAATTCGTCAAGATCTCCTGCATCTTCACCTAAATAAACAGGTAAGTAATCAAATGTATTTTGACCTTCCACACCAAGATAATAGTATAACAAACTTTTCTTTCTATCAGGCTTGAATTTTAACCCACCAATAGCACCCAGATAGGCTTCAAAAGATTTAAACCAATTATGCCAAGCAAGAGGAGGCTCACCAGGATCTTGCAAAAATAAAGCAGGAGGTGTTACAGATTGCATGTTGTAAATGTCTTCACAAAATACACCAAACAAAAGATATTATTTGTTATTAACACTGAGAATTAGCGTGTTAATCGCTGATGAAAAGCAATTAAGAAAAAAGAGAAAAAAATATATTAATAAATCCACAAGATGGCGCTGTGACGAAGATAGGAGAACTGAAAAACAGAGGACTCTCTATATTTGCTGTACTCAGTTGTTAGAAACACCTCAATGAAGACTGGAGCTGTGAAGACGAATCAAATCCAGAAAACAGTAGCAAGGTAAGTGAGTAATACATTCCTCCTTGAGAAATCACGATGAAAATCACAGTACTCTGGAAGTTATATGCTTTTAAGATTCTTGTAGCAAACACTGGGAAAAAATGAAGCTTTATTCCTTGAAATGCAGGTTGAATGTCATTAAACACGAGACAAATAGTTAAAGTGCTGTTGCGCTGTGAAGAAATTCAGCTGGAGGCATCATTAAAAACTTGAAGAGTGAACAAATGACGATTGTCAAGTAGCTCAGCTGATGAGAAGCCTGGCTGCACGTCATTAAGCACACACACAAGAGAGCCTTGAAACTGAATGTTTACTTTCAATGGTAAACACAGATGGCCTCGTGCTCAGCTTAAACGCTAAAGGAAATTGTCTCCTCTTTGAATGTAAACAAAATGCAGGTTCCTTTCACACTTGGGGAAACAGCTGAATATTTCAACTAGACAGGAGGCTCCCAGAAAAATAAACGTGAAGAAGCTTGGGCAGATTAGATTTTTGTTGAAATCAGCAAGTCTATAAAAGAGAACAGATTCATTTAAAGCCAATATTTTCTCTTGACATTTGGCTTTTACGAGCTGCATTCGAAGGAAATGAAGCAGGGGAATCCTAATGTGAGCACTTCTTACGATGATAAGTGAAAGTCAAATACGGATGTTTAAACAGAGTGTTTAAACGAGACCCCTGAGGCCTTGAATATTAAATAAAGCAGACAACAGTACCTTGAGAGTAGCGTGGGCAGTGCAGCAGGAAGATTTAAACAATAAGAAGAAAAAATCCCAGACTGTCGCCAAAATTGAAGTGGTCTTGTTCGTAGTTGATCTGCAGATCGAAGACAGGAGCCAGTAGTCTTCTTAAGAAGTAGTATTTATTATAATACTCAGAGAAAAGATATAGCAATGTAAAGGGCTCAGGTCAGCAGGAACAACTGCCACCAGAGCATTCAGAATTCATACAGTAACATTCTCTATTGACAGTAATACATAGAATACATCAGCCACAGCAAAAGAACATTCTAAATTAACCATGCTCTATAAAAGAAGAGCACTAACTTACTAAAGCACAGATACCACATGAAATTTAGTAATGTGTCTCATACACCTTAGCGATTCCCAGTGGGGTCGTAATAGACCTGCCTCATCAATATTCATGAGGCAGGCAGCAATTATCAACCCATTGGGAATGGGCAAGAACACAGGGATGGTGGCCTGCTGGGGATATCAGACCACCATGTCTGTGTTTGCTTTTAAATAAAACAACTTTTTTTAAAATGTAGACCGTTTTTCTTAAACGAAAACGGGATGCGTTTAAAAAAAAAAAAGAAAATGTTTCTGTTTCATTTTCTAAGAGTATGCAGTGATCCATGGGACTACAGCCTGCTCTTCAAAAATGTATTTGCTGCCAGTCACAAAGGGGAAGAGGTCCCCTGGGGCCCCCTTCCCGTTTGCTATTGGCTTCCCACCTACTTGCAATAGACAGTGAACTGCAATTGTTTTGCGACTGCATTCCGGTTGCTAAATAACTCATGCCCTTGCGACTCAGTATTAGGAGGGAACGCCGTTGCACACCACTTCCTAATAGTGACTCGGAAACCCTATTTTGCGAGTCAGTAATAGGTTACCAACTAGCAAAATAGGGTTGGTACATTGCACAAGCCATTTTAGTGTGCGCAAACAGCCTGATTCTCTATTAGTGATCGCTTAAAACAGTCGTACATGTTTCCAAAAATTCCCCCTCTTGCGTCCAAATTGGGCAAGAAAATGCATTCTGCCTTAGAAATAGTGCTAAATGTGCTATTGAGGTAGGATTCCCCCCCTCTTAATATCAACATTTAACACTAGTTGCATAGTGCCAAATGCACTTGACATCCTAAATGGATGCAAGGATGCATTGTGCTCTGAGTAATAGCGCAAAATGCAGAGAACACGAATAATGAGCACAAGCAGTCGCTCACGCCTGCTAAATGGGCTCTCGTGGTAGGATTGTTTTCCCCCAAATCACCTTTAATTATGCTAGTGTTATTATTGGTAATTCCACATCACAGAGTAATGCAGAATTAACAAAATTCCTCTGATTCCTCTGAGGTAAATGAAATTCCTCCCGGGCCTAGTAATCATGATCATTGTATAAAGTGTATCCGTAGATGTATCGCTTTATACATAATTATTGATTTACAACATTTTGACACATTGTCCACCTCCTGCTGTGTAGTTTGCAGATTTCACCCTGAAAATATTTCATGCTTAAATTAATGTAACATTACTAAAATTCACGTCAGGGGATACAGTTCAACTCCAGACTCTTTGTTTGTTGACCTAAAAATTTCTACATTTAGACACTAAAAAGTTGAAAATTGCATTCAAATGATAGACCAGGGATGCATTCCCCTTTTTCCATTGAGGATTCCTTCAATCATGAATATCAGAGTCTACTGGAATAGTACATGCCCTGCTTCCTGGGTTTGGTGGGACAGTCTCTCACAAAATGACCCTTCTTCCCACAATACATACACAAGCCCAACATCCTGCTATTCTTCCTTTCTTTTCTAGACAACGGGGCCCTTATCGCTCTTACTTCCATAGGTTCAGAATGTTGCTCAGAGGAGGACATCATTTTTCTAGCCCCTCTCTCTGTTTTCTCAGAATGAGTATACGTCCTCTCTCCCCTCCTCTCTGCTAACCTATGATCCAAACGTAACATAAGATTAACTAAATCTGTAAACTTGGTAGGCTGAGGATCAATCTGGGCAATCTCATCCTTCATTTCGTCCCTTAAACCTTGATAGTACAGGGACATTCTCTTTTCCTCCAGCCATGCTGTTTCAGCAATCAGGCGATTGAACTTAGTGGGGTAAGTCACCAAATCCTGTTTACCCTGTCTATGTTCAACAACTCCCTATCTGCAGAGAAGGTTGTAGCCCGACTATCAAATACCCTTTCAAACTCTCTACAAAAAGAATCCTAATCAGAAAGTAGAGAATCGTCTTTTTTGACCAAAGGTACCGCCCAATTGGCCGCATCTCCAGTCATATATGAGATGGCAAAGGTCACCCTGGAATGGTTTGCGGGAAATGAAGCTGGTTTACACGAAAAGTGCAACATGATCTGCGTTAGAAATGTTTGAATTTTTAGGGGGTCTCCGGAAAACCTCTTAGGACTAGCCAATGGAATTGGGGAGGTACATTTACTTGTATTTGGGACGTTACTAGTGATGCGTCGAATGGATTCCTAGCTTGTTGGTCCACCCTTTCCCTGAGGGCAGCAGTTTCTGCTTTAGAGGCAGCCAACTCTTGTTGTACTAACACTAGCGCATGTAATACATCATCTAAGGAAGCCATGTTTGTGACTCGCCCAAATCGGAAGGAGTGATATATCGTGGGCGCAAAATTCTGTAAGAACCACAGTGACTCCTTAGGATCCGGGCGATGCGCAAAGGGGTCCACCTCCCGACGTCCCTAACTCTAAATAATGCAACACAGAGTATTAAGGCAATCAGGCGAGAAAAAGGAATTAGGGTAGGAACAGTGGGGAATGAGGATACCTGTAACAAAAGAAGTCAAGGTTAGCACCAATCCTATATACATCTGCTACACTCAAATGATCTCACTACCGCTGCCTATTACCTGAGAACCTTCTAGGTAATGTTGCTGTATCCCTGTGTATCAACATAAAGATACTTCTCTGCAATTGTACTGCTGTATACCTACAACAAGAAAGCAAAGACAGGTCAAAACCCAAACATCCATGCTAGCAGCCAAAACATGAACACAGTTGCTTATACAAACCCAAAGATATTTCTTTCATTCTCAGAAGAAAATAAAGGTAGAGAATTCCAAAGTACATCCCCAATCAGCTCTTCACTCAGCTTAGAAAAAATTGATCAAAAAATTAGGTAATCCAAAAGAAGATTCTCCCAATGTTGTTTGAAAAAGAAAGATACACACAGTCACTTCAAAAACTGTTCCATATGCGCTTTAGGACATGTACTGAAACAAAGAAAGAAGTTCAAGAACAAAAGCCCAGCACGAGGACTATTTCCCCTGTCTTTTTCAAGATACTCGAGCCCAAGTATATTGTAGTCAATAATCCATGGAAGCATAGAGCGGAAGGAACAGTCCGCAAAAACCAAATATCTTAGGTCCTTGTTCCTGCAGAAAGGCTGAACAAGGAAAGCGGGGAAAAGACAGCGCTTACGTCAGCGACATCCACTAATCCCAAATCAGAATCAAAGTACAAGAATCCACAGTTTTGGTGGCGCTTACCTCAGCGCGGTCCCAGGAAACATTGCAGCTCAGCGGGGAGACGTCTCACGAACCACCGGAGGAGCAAGAAAACGCTCGATATACAGAGAACCAGGAAGTGGAGAAACCTCACGGCGATATCAAACGGGTAGAATTACACGTGCAGACTGCTCGCGTTTGCCGAGTAATAACGAGAAGACCCCGCCCATTCCATTGACAGGGTACCTGGGAGTTGTAGTTCCTCTACCGTTCTGGTAGGCGCCTAGCCTCAGCACCTGACAAAGTGATTGCAATATAAAGTGCTTGGTGTATCACATCCAAATGTCTGACACCAAGCTTGTGGAGTGCACTTCAATGACCATTTGACCTCGGTTCAACAGGAGATCCACAAACAACTGCAGCAGAAGACAACACCAAACTGCAGAGCCTGTCTTCCCTCCCCCAGAACATGAACTCTCAGATGCAGACACCCTACATTTCTCAGATGAGAAGCAACAACCTGTCCCATCGAGACTGCCAAGGTGTACTAAGTCCCAGGCCCTCATTGTCCCCACTACCACTACCACAGTAACAACAACAGCGTGGAAGCCTGCTACAACGACCTGTGCAGCCTCAACCACCACCCTCACCACTGCTGCCTGCAACACTCTCCCTGCCTCTGTGGTTACCAACACCACAACACAATCAGAGTATGCCAGGGAGAGTTTGCGGGTGCATCGATTGCCAATGCCACTGGTCCAGGTCAAAAGGGCAGGTGGGATGGCAACTGGGGGACATATACAGGAGGACACTGGGACCGAAGTCCTGTCCGCCATCAAAAGAGTCCTTGGGGCATATGAGCAGACCCAGGGACAGATGGGCCAGGTTGTTGAAGAAGTTTGTGAGCTCTGCCTGCTGCTGAGGTCGATGGATACGTGTATGGGCCAACTTTTGGACCTCATGGGCCAGCCTGTGGGTGTTCTGAGGGACTGACATGTGGCCCAAAGGACAGCTCAACCCCCCTCCAGTGGCCTGCATGCTGATACTCACATCACCTCAGTTGCTGCCACAGAGAGGGGTGAGCTACAAAAAAAATGACTCTTCAGACATCGCTGAGCCTGGAGTCGAGGCCCCCCTGCCAAACGCTCAAGGGGCCCTCCGAGAAACACCAAGGGAGGATCATGTGGCAATGCACCATCCAAATGCAAGTCGCTGAGTCAGCCATGATGGCACCTGTGTTCCCCTTGACATTGACTTTGTTAACTATCCTTATCCACATTGCCATGTTGATGGCAGGAGTCTGTTAGACTGTGTGACTACATCAATGTGGTGACTACTAAATTTGTCTAATTTACCATCACTGACTCATAAATTCACTAAGCACAATTTCGTAAATAATCACTTCTCTGTCACAAATACTTATAGTAAATAAACACTCTTTACACACTTATGTCTTTGTGTCAGCTCCATGTTTATCACAGTATGTACAATTTCAATTCAGATTCCAATGTACCACAAACTCTGATTGTGATGAGGCATTGAGAGGGTGAAGGGACCTAGAAAGACACAAAATAATGAGATTTACTTGTCAGGTGATGCCATCACAGCTAGAACACACCACTAGTCATCAATGTACATAAACCAGCACACATAACAATGAGCAGCAACATCAATATAGACAAAAGGTACCTGGATAAAAATACCCTGTGCCACACACATCAGCAATTAGCACAGAGCCAACAACAGGCAGCAGTCAAAAAGATCATCTATGCCTTGCCACTACCATCGAAGACAACAGACAATGTCACTGTTATACAATGTCACTTACACTCAAGGAACGTAGTTGTCGATGAGCTGTTGACGCAGGTCAACACTTTCCACTTCTCCACTATTATCGGCACTGGGCATGTGTGGGTTTTCAGGGGAGGCATCTGCCGCTCATCATCGTACAGGAGCAGGGGAATCTCTTTGCACAAGGCCAGGTTGTGGAGCATGCAGCATGCAACTATGATCTGACACACCTTTTGGGGAGATTAGAGTAGTGCACCTCCGCTCTTGTCCAGAAACCAGAATCTAGACTTCAGAAGCCCAAAAGTACGCTCCACCACATGACGTGTCCTCCCATGTGCATCATTGTAGCGGACGTCACCCGGGGTCCTTGGATTCCTCAGTAGGCTCAGCAACCAAGACTGGTTGGGATACGAAGAGTCACCTTGGTGTGAGATACAGGGAGCAATTTAATAATATAAACAGTAGCTGGGAACAGTATGTCACACATACAGCACACTACTTGACTCTGTGTACTCACCAACAAGCCACGCACACTCCATATGCAGATTTGCCATCAATTGTGGGATGCTGCTGCTACGCAGTGTGTAGGAGTCATGTGCAGAACTGGGGTATTCAGCACAGACATGGGAGATAATCATATCCACTTGGCATGCCACTTGAACATTAATGGAATGGAAATGTTTCTTGTTCTGGTAGATGTGCTCAGGTGCCTGTGGTGAAACTAGGCCAACATGTGTGCAGTCAATGAAGTCAACAACAGTAGGTATGTGTCAAAGATCATAGAAATCACCCTTCACACCTGTCAATTCATGTCTCCTTGGGAAGTGGATGTAGCGGTCCTTGCATGTCATCATTGCGGACAGGAAATCACCTAGCACCATGCTGAACATAGCTTGAGACATCCCACCGGCGATGGCTACCGTGTACTGAAACAAACCAGTTGCGAAGAATGCAGGGCCACCATCACCTTAACTGTTGGCGTCAAAGCAGTTGGATAGGTTCTGTGAGGTCTCAGATGGGGCTCCAACTGACCATATAGGTCTTGAAGGGTAAGGCGATCCAGACGGAATTTCCTAATGATGTCCTCATCCTCCATGTTCGCCAATACTGGGAACGGACAATGCACATTTGGTCGTCTCCTACATAATATGAAAGGGGACACAAGTAAATGTAATTCCCCTATGAGATGTGTCAAACTTCTTACATATTGACTGACGCAGCGCCAATAATGACTTTACTGTAACAACAGATTAATGCACAAGTCACATGCAGAGACACCTTGATCTCATTTAGTTGCACATGTGGTCAGTATGTACATACTGACAACCTCCAAAACAGATTATGACTATGTGAATTGTAAATGGTACACTGCTACATCTTGTGTCCCCAGCCCTAGGAGTAGTTGACACAGCACATGTTGGAAACAGCAACACTGCAGACTTCCACATAGCTGCTGTACTTGCCCCATCTTCTTGCTTAAGTTGCATAGAGCACAACTTTTCTACACAATGAGCATGGTGTGTGTGTAAGCTGATCAACTATCAGAATCAATAAAGCAATGTGTACAGTGATATAGGCACATTATGTGGTCAGGCCATCATTACTGTGTATTGATTAGCCATCTCACACATTGACATGTTCACAAATATGAGACTCCATTACACACCAAATCTGTGTACATGCACACAAATATCATAGGTGACATGTGAGGAAGTACATGACAAAGCATGTAATCATGTGCACTGACACAGCATGTGCAGGCATCAATGAGTTGAATGTCACACTAGCATTCAATTTTGCAAGCAGGTGCTGTGATACATTGTGAAGGTCTAGTGTTCACTGATGAAAAATTGGCTATTGCCATTGCTAGGGCATATTATGTCGATAGGTGCCGTATGCGTTCTCCACCACCGCGATCACGGTCACTGGCCACAATTGAAAGATGCCAAATCGCGGTAGCGACCACCTGGACCAACCCTGGGTGAAGTACTACGCTACGCTTGCGTAGTTTGCGAAGTTTGCCCTACTTCGCACTACGCGAATTGCACGTAGCACAGTGCAAACATGCGTGGCATAGCGTAGCAGTTATTTTTTGCTTGCTCGCGGTCCTCAACATCAAGTTGCCGTTCGCGAGTGTGGAAAATAACCCTCCTGGCGAGATTCTCAATGCGGGGAGGTCAGCATTCTCATCGCGGGCGGTCGAGAGCATACGCCACTACTCCTAATGAGAAACTACCAGTCCGCGTTGAGAAAGCTGCCGCTCGAGTAGAAATCTCCTCGAGTGGCAGAAAACGACAGCTTGCACTGTGCAAGATGCGGTTTGCACTGATAGCACAGTGCAGGCAAGCATCCGGCACTGTGCAATCAGTGCGAACAGCATTTTGCACAGTGCACTACGCAGTTTGCGTAGTGAGAAGTGCACTTCGTGTAGCTATGCGTAGCGCTACTATGCGAACTACGCCCAGAGTTAACCTGGACCCCGTTGTGTACCACCACCAATGCCCATGCCATTGCAGCCAATGGGAACCGCAATCAAGGAAGTGAAATACAATTTTAAAAGCTGCGGTAGGCATGCTCTGTTACCGCGGGCCCGGTTATTGGTTAAAATTGAAAGATGCCAAATCGTGGTAGCGACTGCCTGGCCCCTGCGGTCAATGCCAATGCCATTGCAGCCAATGGGAACCTCGATTGCAGAAGTATGTATGTATGTATGTATGTGTGTTCTTATATAGCGCTTGACTTACCCTTGGGCATCTCGGCGCTTGCATTGGGAACCCGTCCTGGCTTTTTCCCTGTGAGATAACCCGTACTGGGCATCCCCAAGGTGAAAGCCAGGCATCCCGCCGCGGGGGGCTGTAGTGGAGATTAAGCAAGCTATTGCCCAGAGTTGCAGAGTGTGAGTGAGATACAATTTTGAAACCTGCGGTAGGCGTGGGCCTCTACCGTGGTCCGGGTTATTGGATACAATTAAAAAATGCAAACCAGGCAGACCAATTGCAGCAGCTGAGTACCACTGAATTATTAACACTGAAACACCCCCGGGGCCTCTCTATAAATGTCTGTGAGAGAGCAACACATTTCACTTGCATTTAGACACTGCTGCCTGCCAGTCTTTACCACCAACTGCTGCTGTTCCTGTATTCTGGACCCAGTGATGGCGAGAATTGAGAACATCAGGGCCTGTCCCTTCACCACAGAGGAGCTGGAGGTCCTGGTGGACGAGTTCCTTTCACAGGATGGGAGGCTATATGCTGTGCCAGATGTACTGGTAAGTGTCAGAGAAAAGGTTTAAGAGTGGACAAAAGGTTGTGGGAACACACCGCTGACCTTTCAGTCAAGTTTCGCCCCTGGCATCCTGCGAAATGCAGTATCTTGTAGCTCGCTCCGATATTTCTGAGTATTTCACCAAGGTTGGCGCAGATAGTGCTGATCTCTAGACATCCCGTGTTTCTCTCTCAGGTCCATTCCATCGACCAGGGGGTACCCCAGGGCTCGGCACTGAGCCCTTCATTGTACATTCTGTACGTCCAGCCTCTGGCAGCGGTCGCCAGGCAGTGGGACCTTACCATGGTCTCATATGCTGACGACATGCAGCTTGTTGTGACCTTGGCTGAAGGCTCCTCTCCGAATGCCTCCAGGATTAGAGATGGGATGGCAGCAGTGGCTGAATGGATGGCTACCAACTGCTTGCAACTGAATGCCAACAAAACTGAGATCCTGTTGGTCGGGAAGAACGCAAGCTTGTGGAGCGAGCATTGGTGGCCGACTGTTCTGGGTGACATCCCCATTTCAAAGGAAGTGGTAACAAATCTGGGGGTATGGATGGACTCATCTCTTAGTTTTCAGCTCCACACCAGGAAAGTGGCTGGTGCGTGTTTTGGCCTTTTGCAGGATCTTAAGCCCCTTTTGAAGTTCTTTGAACCATCGGCACGTCAGCTGATTGTCCAGTCGACTATTTTATCTCACCTGGACTACGCTAGCTCCCTTCTGTTGGCGGCAAATAAGGAGGAAATACTTCGGATGCAGCATGTCCAAAATGCTGCTGCCAGAGCCTTGGTGAGACTCACGTGATTCTGCCCTGTTGCTGGCATCATTCGGAGACTTCATTGGCTCCCTATGGAGAAACGCACCCAATTTAAGGTGTTGTGTCTCTCCTTTAAGATTTTGAAAATTGCTATGCCTAGCTTGCTGAGTAACCTGCTTACTCCCTATGTTTCCCCCCACCAGCTGCGTTCTGCGGGGCAGCACGTGGTTAGTGTTCCACAGGTAAAGCGCTGCCACGCTGGGGGGCGTTCTTTTCGCTGCTTGACGGCTAAGTTAAAGAACTCCCTGCCTGTGCAGATTCGCAGTATAGAGTGTCTGCCTGTCTTCCGGAAAGCCATAAAAACTTCTCTCTTTCCTTCAGTTTAGCTCTGGTGGTTGTCTGTCGATGCTGTTCTGGTGTTTTGTTTGTTCTGCCTCACTGATGCTGAAAGCGCCGGGACGCCCCTTTGTTGGGGCAGCTGAGCGATATATAAGCCTCGCTAACATAACATAACATAATGTGCTTCTGGTTTATTAACCGTCGTCAGTAGAGAATACAGTCTTGTATTTTGGGGTTCACTGAGTAGGCTGCCAAACATTATATCAGGTCCGGTACCTCTCACTGGCTCGCAGGTGCTTCATCCACGAGCTCGTCAGCTCAATAACTCACTGGAGCACTTTAAATAGACAAAAGGATGTGAGAGCACACCGCTGACCTCTCAGGCAAGGTGCGCCCCTGGCATTCTACAAAATGCAGTCTATTGTAGCTCGCTCCGATATTTTTAAGTATTTCGCCAAGGTTGGCGCAGATAGTGCTGATCTCTAGATACGAGTTTCTAGTTTATTAACAGTCATCAGAAGAGAATACAGTCTTGTATTTTGAGGTTTGCTGAGTAGGCTGCCAAACATTATATCAGGTCCGGTACCTCTCACTGGCGCGCAGGTGCTTCATCCACGAGCTCGTCAGCTCAGTAACTCACGGGAGTACTTTAAATAGACAAAAGGATGTGGAAGCGCACCGCTGACCTCTCAGGTAAGGTTTGCACCTGGCATTCTGGGAAATGAGGTCTCTTGTAGCTCGCTCCAATATTTTCAAGAATTTCGCCAAGGTTGGCGCAGATAGTGATGATCTCTAGACACGAGTTTCTGGTTTATTAACCGTCATCAGTAGAGAATACTGTCTTGTATTTTGGGGTTTGCTGAGTAGACTGCCAAACATTATATTAGGTCCTGTACCTCTTACTGGCACGCAGGTGCTTCATCCACGGGCTCGACAGCTCAATAACTCACAGGAGTACTTTAAATAGACAAAAGGATGTGGGAGCACACCGTTGATCTCTCAGGCAAGGTTCGCCCCTGGCATTCAGGAAAATGCAGTCTCTTGTAGCTCGCTCCGATATTTTTGAGTATTTTGCCAAGGTTGGCGCAGATAGTGCTGATCTCTAGACACGTGTTTCTGGTATATTAACCGTCATCAGTAGAGAATACAGTCTTGTATTTTGGGGTTTTCTGAGTAGGCTGCCAAACATTATATCAGGTCTGTTACCTCTCACTGGTACGCAGGTGCTTTATCCATGAGCTCGTCAGCTCAATAACTCACAGGAGTACTTTAAATAGACAAAAAGATGTGGGAGCACACCTCTGACCTTTCAGGCAAGGTCCGCCCCTGGCTTCCTGGGAAATGCTGTCTCGTGTAGCTCGCTCCGATATTTTCGAGTATTTCACCAAAGTTGGCGCAGATAGTGCTGATCTCTAGACACATGTTTCTGCTTTATAAACCGTCATCAGTAGAGAATACAGTCTTGTATTTTGGGGTTTGCGGAATAGGCTGCCAAACATTATATCAGGTCCGGTGCCTCTCACCGGCGCGCAGGTGCTACATCCACGAGCTCATCAGCTCAATAACTCACGGGAGTACTTTAAATAGACAAAAGGATGTGCGAGCACACCGCTAACCTCTCAGGCAAGGTTCGCCTCTTGCATTCTGGGAAATGCATTCTCTTGTAGCTAGCTCCGATATTTTTAAGTATTTCACCAAGGTTCGCACAGATAGTGCTGATCTCTAGACATGTGTTTCTGGTTTATTAACTGTCATCAGTAGAGAATACAGTCTAGTATTTTGGGGTTTGCTGAGTAGGCTGCCAAACATTATATCAGGTCTGGCACCTCTAACTGGCGCGCAGGTGCTTCATCCACAAGCTCGACAGCTCAATAACTCACTGGAGTACTTTCAATAGACTAAAGGATGTGGGAGCACATAGCTGACCTCTCAGGCAAGGTTCGCCCCTGGCATTCTGGAAAATGCAGTCTCTTGTAGCTCGCTCCAATATTTCCAAGTATTTCACCAACGTTGGCGCAGATAGTGCTGATCTCTAGACATGTGTTTCTGGTTTATTAACTGTCATCAGTAGAGAATACAGTCTAGTATTTTGGGGTTTGCTGAGTAAGCTGCCAAACATTATATCAGGTCTGGTACCTCTCACTGGCACGCAGGAGATTCTTCCACAAGCTCGTCAGCTCAATAACTCACGGGATTACTTTAAATAGGCAAAAGGATGTGGGAACACACCGCTGACCTCTCAGGCAAGGTTCACCCCTGGCATTCTGGGAAACGCAGTCTCTTGTAGCTCGCTCTGATATTTTTGAGTATTTCGCCAAGGTTGGCGCCGATAGTGCTGATCTCTAGACACGTGTTTCTGGTATATTAACCATCATCAGTAGAGAATACAGTCTTGTATTTTGGGGTTTGCTGAGTAGGCTGCCAAACATTATATCAGGTCCGGTACCTCTCACTGGCGCGCAGGTGCTTTATCCATGAACTTGTCAGCTCAATAACTCATGGGAGTACTTTAAATAGGAAAAAAAGATGTGGGAGCACACCGCTGACCTCTCAGGCAAGGTTCGCCCCTGGCATTCTGGGAAATGCAGTCTCTTGTAGCTTGTTCCGATATTTTCTAGTATTTCGCCACGCTTGGCGCAGATGATGCTGATCGCTAGACACATGTTTCTGGTTTATTAACCGTCATCAGTAGAGAATACAGTCTTGTATTCTTTTTTGGTTTGCTGAGTAGGCTGGAAAACATTCTATCAGGTCCGGTACCTCTCACTGGTGCGCAGGTGCTTAATCCACGAGCTCGTCAGCTCAATAACTCACAGGATGTGGGAGCACACCGCTGACCTCTCAGGCAAGGTTCGCCCCTGGCATTCTGAGAAATGCAGTCTATTGTAGCTCGCTCCAACATTTTCGAGTATTTCGCCAAGGTTGGCGCAGATAGTGTTGATCTCTAGACACGTGTTTCTAGTATATTAACCGTCATCAGTAGAGAATACAGTCTTGTATTTTGGGGTTTGCTGAGTAGGCTGCCAAACATTATATCAGATCCGGTACCTCTCACTGGCGCACAGGTGCTTCATCCATGAGCTCGTCAGCTCAATAACTCACAGGAGTACTTTAAATAGACAAAAGGATGTGGGAGCACACCGCTGACCTCTCAGGCAAGGTTCGCCCCTGACATTCTGGGGATTGCAGTCTCTTGTAGGCCGCTCTGATATTTTTGAGTATTTTGCCAAGGTTGGCGCAGATAGTGCCGATCTCTAGACACGTGTTTCTGCTTTATTAACCGTCATCAGTAGAGAATACAGTCTTGTATTTTAGGGTTTGTGGAATAGGCTGCCAAACATTATATCAAGTCCGGTACCTCTCACTGGCAGGCACGCAGGTGCTTCATCCATAAGCTTGTCAGCTCAATAACTCACTGGAGTACTTTCAATAGACTAAAAGATGTGGGAGCACACCGCTGACCTCTCAGGCAAGGCTCACCCCTGGCATTCTGGGAAATGCAGTCTCTTGTAGCTCATTCCGATATTTTTGAGTATTTCACCAAGGTTGGCGCAGATAGTTCTGATCTCTAGACACGTGTTTCTGGTTTATTAACCATCATCAGTGGAGAATACAGTCTTGTATTTAGGGGTTTGCTGAGTAGGCTGCCAAACATTATATCAGGTCAGGTACCTCTCTCTGGCGCGCAGGTGCTTCATCCACGAGCTCGTCAGCTCAATAACTCATGGGAGTACTTTAAAAAGACAAAAGGATGTGCGAGCACACCGCTAACCTCTCAGGCAAGGTTCGCCAAATTTCAAAGACTGTAATCTCTTCTGATGACAGTTAAAGAACCAGAAACAGGTTTCTAGAGATCAGCACTATCTGCACCAACTGTGGCAAAACACTCAAACACTCTTGAAGCAAGCAAGTAACTGAAACTGCATTTACAATAATGCCAGGGGCGAACCTTGCTGGGAGGTGAAGCGGTGTGCTCCCACCCCTGTTCCTGTTCAAAGGTTTAAGAGTGCTCAGATTTCTCACATGATGTTGCTCTGCAGTAGTATATTCATGTGAGTCAATTTGCATGCATCCATATTTTTCATATAGTATGCTCCATACATGGCCTAGTGAGAATTGCACTTGTGTATGTGGGGAGGATGGCAACATGGACACTTCTACAGCTCTTCTTCAGCAAAAGTGAACACCCGTTGTTCTGAGAATGGTTAATGTAATTGTGTGATAGACTGCCTATCATGTAGACTTTATGTTAATGGGGTGTGTAGCCTTATTTCCACAGATCCATGACTGCATTGAAGGATGGGAGTGACATGCAGTGGTTTTGCAGCCATACAGTTACAATGCTGGTTTGAGACAGTCGAAGTCTGAACAAACATTGCCTGTGCTATGTGATGTCATAGTCCATCAAGTCTTCACATGCTCATTTGTGACATTACAAATGTATTTTGTCCAGAGGGTACTGAATGATGTGTGTACAATTTTCAAATGTACCCTATGGTGATGTTTACATTATGCACAAGAGCACAATGCCTGAGTGTAACACTCTTGGTAGTAATTCACCTATGACACATCAGATAAATGTGAGTTGGAGATGTCATCCTTCTATTGATTTCATTATGTGTTTAGTCTCGCATGTGTAGGCACTGTTTACCCTCCCATATTGTACATGCATGTGATTTCTCTGATGGCCCACGTTTAACCTTAGTGTGAGTCCCTCTGGCCTGCACAGAAAATGCCCAATTTTACAAGGACCCATCACTAAATGGACTGAGTGAAACATATGTGTTTTCCACCACCCTATTTCTCAATGAGCTATCTTAGGCCTGAGGATTGCACAAGACAGTACTACACCTTGTGAGAAGAGTGTGAGAATGTGAGATCATGGCCCTAAATGTGACCACCATGACACATGTAGCCATGCACTGGTCAATGACATTGAGGGGTGTGTAGTGTTGGACACAGTGAGTCTGCCACGACACATCATTTCCAAAGTATTGTATGTCATGCTCACTCACCTACTGCATCACAGATGAGGTTCATTTTCACATTGGTTGCTGTGCACTTTGCATGTGTATGAGATGGCCATGTACTTTGTCCATCCTCATACATATATACATTTCTCTGAGATTATTCGATGCAAGTGTACTATGTGCCATGCGGTATGGCCTCTGCTCAACATTTAGGCATTAGTGTGCTATGTATTTTCATGCTCCTGTACTGACACACAGTGGTACATAACAAAGTGTCACTGAAACCTCCTCTTCTTGTCTCCCATGCCTGCAGCTTAAGGTCCACCAGTGTAAGGCGATATGGAAGGCCATTGCACACAAAGTGCGGGCTCTGGGTGTCTCCAACCGACGGCACACACATTGTCATAAGAGGTGGGATGACATCTGCTGGCTGAGCAAAAACGTGACAGAGATGACACTGATTGTGCTCCCTCGGAGTGGCAGGTTGGCAAGCAAGAGCATGACACCACTAATGTCCCACATTTTGGCAGTGACACAGCCAGAGCTGGTTGAAAACTTGAGGGGCCATTAGCAGCAAGTTGGAGGTGAGTATTGTGCAAAGTGTGACTTTGGGTGTGAGTGACTGCATGAATCTCAACCGTGAGCCAGTGCGAAGCTCTGTGATGTCTCTAGTGTGATGCAATGGCTTCTAAGTGGTCTCAGTGTTGAGTGCAGCTGTTCTGCATTTGTACAACATGTGGTTTTCTCATGTGTTTAAAACCATGTCCCTTGTCATTGGCAGATGAGATGATGATTGTGACATATGCTGCAGTATGAGTGTCATAGACATCACCTGGCAGTGAACCGCAGTGAGCATCATGTTGGTGTGCATTCGTAGATGTGTGCTGTGCACAACAGATACATTGTTACATTTAAGCAGCTGACACCAATGCACTGTAGTTGTGCTCGAAGCGCATCATGGTGGATATCAGGAGCTTGTAGCCATTGCAAAAGTACATTTTAGAGTTTGTATCTGTGGTGTTCCCTTAAAGAGACTCCATAGGTGACAGAGACAACATGTTTTGATGTATAGCTATCTCACCTATAGGCATGTGGGTATGCTTACAGAGAATAGTTTGTGTGGTTACAGGGAGACATATGGCCAGCTATTTGGCTGTGTCAATGACACATGGAGCATGACTATCCACAATGCATGTTTCCATGCATCTTCTGATGATTGCATAAATGCAGCGCATGCTGAAAATACATGGAGGAGTTTAACATGAGAGTATAATTTCAAAGGGGCATATTACCAAGCAATAGCGATAATTATCGCTATTGCTTGGTTAGAGACAAAAATTTACCGCTGAGCTGCGGCGATTTTTATCGCAGATAAACCTTGGTTTTACCAAGGTTTATCGCAAATGTGATAAAAATCGGCTGCAATGCATGAATATCGCTGAAAAGTCAGCGATTATCATGCATTAGCGAGCTGATACTCTTAGCCATGTTATCCACCTCCCATTGGATAACATGGCTAAGAACTGCTCAAGGCAGGTGTTAGCTTTTGGAGATATTCCCGCTTAGCGTGAATATCTCCAAAAGTTGGTAATAGGAGATAGCGATGTTAGCGACTGTTACCAGTCGCTAACATCTTGGCACGCTCACTTTGCATGTCATTAGTGATAAATATCACTGACATGCAAAGTGGGGCCCAAGATGGTCGCTATCTCCTACTAGCTGTCGCTAACTGGTGTTAGCGACAGCTAGGTAATAGGGAGATCATTTTATCTCCGCTTTCTTGGCTTTTAAAACCAAAAAAAGCGGAGATAAACCCCCTTGATAATATGCCCCAAAGTTTTGTGCTCTGTTGGCATATGATGTTATGAGTATGGCACCATACTGAACCTATGTATCTGTCTCTTGCAGAATCTACCGAGTGCAGGGAAGGACGGGGGACCGAAGCTTCTGGCTCAACTGCTACACCTGAGTACACTAACACTGATGTGACCAGCACCTCGGAGGGGGACAGGAGTGCCCTGGATGAATCACACCCAGAAACACCAACCTACACATCTTCCTACTCCAGCGATGACACCTCGATGTTGGGGTGCACAGGCTGTTCCAGATCTGCCTCTTCGTCTGCCACACCTCGTCCAGTGCCCACCTCCTTGGATGCTCCTCCAAGTGCGGTTCATGCAAGCAACCCTAGGAAAGGTAGAGTCTCCTTCCCCCAGGCACCGCTGCCCCTGCCCCTGTCTTCCCTACTGCCCTCAGTGTGGAGGTGGTAGACCTTTTTCGCCAGCTGTTTGTGGGTCAGACTTCTCTCTTGCATGCCTTCCAGGGTCATGCCAAGACGTTGGAACAGGTAGTTGCATTCATGGAGGGCATTCATTGCAATGTGGGTGGCCTACACCGAACTGTCCAGTCTTTGTCCTCCACAGTGATGGCAGCCATTCAGCAGTCACAAGTTCTCAGTCCAGATCCTGTCCCTTCAACAACCACCCTGCTAGTGGCACCACCTGACGATAGTGCCTACACACCAGAGCCCTCAGGCACCGAGTCCTCCACACGCAGCACACAACAGCAGCACTTGAAGCGTACCAAACCACAGACACCATCACCCAAACACAAAACTGGCACACATGAACATAAAACAAAAAGTCCATCACGTGACTCTCAGGGGCATCAGATCAAGAGGCAGGCATCAAAATCACATTTATCAAAATCACCGCCATCCAAGGGCACTCCCATCCCCACACCTGCTCACAAAGACCCACAAACACTTGCCCTGTCTGCTGCGAACCTGGTGCCAGCAACGACCAAGCCCAAACACATTTCAAAGCCAGATTCACCCACAACGTCAACTCCCACCCAGACCCATGTGAAGTAGTGACAAGAAAGTAAAGTGGGGGTTTACCTCAACAACAGGGGATGCAGGGGAAGAGGCAAGGCCACCCCAAGTATACCACCAGGTCCAGAAAATCCCCATGGGAAAAGCCACCTGCACCTGATACGCCTTTGGTAGAGAGTGAGGCTGTTGTGCCCACATTACTTCCCACTCCAGCCAAGACACTAGTGGGCTATCAAATCTCAAAACAGTTGAGATCCAGCCCTCAACATTTACCCTCAACCACTGTGCCTCCATGCAGCATGACTCCACCTCCCTGTGCCACCACTCCACCCGGTTCAAGCAGCCCTCAGGCTCCCACTGCCACAGATGCCTCAACCTCAGCTGGTTCTCTCTCTCCCAGGTCCAGTCCTCTAACTGGCCCCGACAATCAGCCCCCTCCTAGTTCAACTTAAAGACAAATATTTAGGCAAGGTCCTCCTCCCCACACCATTTCTCCGGTGCCTGGACTGCCCATATGTAGCCCCTGAGCTGTGGTGATTCCCATGGCAGTGGAATGTGTTACCCATATGATGTGCAAGTTATCATGTACACATGTGCAAACTAGACATATGGTCTGGCCAATGGCCTTGCAGTTTGGTACTTTTGATGCCCATTTCCAGTGCAGTTTCTTATCCACACATTTGCCGACTACAACTATGGACTGGCCAATGCCCTTGCAGTTTTGTACTTTTGATGCCCATTTCCTGTGCAGTTTGTCATGCACACATGTGCAGGCTAGGAATTTGTACTGGCCAATGGCCTTGCTGTTTGTTACTTTTGAATCCCATTTTCCGTGCAGTTTGTCATGCACACGTGCATACTAGGCATTTGAACTGGCCAATGTCCTTGATGGTTTGCACGTTTGATGCCTATCTGGATATTACGTAATAAAGACTGTTACTCATGTTGTCTGCTTTGTTGCTGCCCTTGCTAAATAGAAATAGTTTTATCTATGGGTATATGTTCATGTGACACATGCTTTGTATGCCACTTCCACATTGGCAATAACTTGATTTACTTTTTCATAGGTTGCCAGAGGTCCCAGGCACTTTTGTTGTTCTTGACTCTGAGGCTTGAGGGTGCAAGGATGGTTTTTTGTGATGATCTACTCTTATCTTAATCATTCTATTGTCAGGTTTGCTAGACATGTCATATTAGGATGCAATGCCACAACAGAGGTGGATTATATCCCCAGAATTACTTGCTAGGTGGCCAGGGTCTGTCATATATGTGGGATATTTCTTGATGTGTGAACAGCAGTGTTGATGTGTAGTCATCTTGTGTAAGCATGTCTTCATGGTCAAAAGGGTACATTTGAATTTGTGTACTTGAGGAGTCATACAGTTTGATTGGCCTGTCATTGTCAGTAGTATTGAGGTGTATGTGCACCTGCACTTGCCAACTACACACATGTATGATCCAGGTAATGAGTGTCATTTTTTTACATTGTCAGACATGTGCTTCAGATTGTGGGCACATATGAGTTGTAGGTTGAGCACTGTGCAGTGTGTTGGTGTTTCCTTACACTCCTGAGGGACACCTATTTGTTGTTGCTGTCAGTTGTGGGTATGCGGAGTGTGTCACTGCAAAGTCTGTGTTGTGTTTTGTTGATCAGCCATAGGCCTTGTTTAAGTTTGTGCTCACTGTACTGACCTGCTCAGACACACTGACATTATTTGTGAGTTTTCTCATGCATTGCTGTAACTTGACACATTTATGGGACAAGTATGGCATATGGTACGAATAGTCATACCATCCCCTATAGGTGCTTCTGATGCTTACACATTGTGAGTTACTCTTCTATGTGTTTTTGAACTGTGCACTCCTCACCTGTCCAATACTGATGTACACACCACTACAGTCTCATGTCTTCCACCCCTGCTTTGCCAGTGTGTGACCCTCCCCACCACTTCATAGTGTGACACTATGCTGTGGGAAGATGATCTGTGTTCAGGACCAATGTGCCACTTAAGTTTCACAATTAGTTATGTTGTATATTCATCTACTTGATTGCAGTCATGGTTGCTCATGTGCAGTGCATATGTTTGGGCAGCACAGTCCTCTAGACATGGTGTATGCATCTGGGTTTTCAGAGTTGTGCAGCTGTGGGTGATGGCTAAGGTGTATGTGTGTTTGCTGAGGTACTGCCACCCTTCCAGAATGTGATGTGATCTGTGTGCTGTGATGATTTGTGGTGTGGAAGTTCATGGTAGAGCACTCAGATATGTGTGATACTGGTTTTGTTGGTGTCCACACACTGCTTACTGTGCATGCACTGCTGTCAGTGTATGTTGCCTTGTTCTTGCCTGGTGTGTATCCCCCTGATGGCCAGCTGAGTTGACTATGTGATGTATTGGTATGTGCATATGTTGTGTTTTCATTGTTGATGAATGCAATGAATGTATGATTAAACAACTACTGCCTAAACCACAAACTCCTTAACCACAAAGGCTAAACAACGAGCAATGCTAAACTACTACTTTTTTAATAACGAGTTCCTAAACCACGAAAAATCTTTACATTGCTCATTACTAATTAACGGCACTGGGGGGCATATTATCAAGGACAGGTGATACATTATCGCCGCTTTTATCGGCAGGAAACTGCCGATAAAGCGGCGATAATGGCCTTGATAATATGCTCTATGAATTTCAATCGAAGCCCATGTTAAATGTGAACACTTTTAACATGGGCTTTGATTGAAATTCATAGAGCACATTATCAAGGCCATTATCGCCGCTTTATCAGCAGTTTCCTGCCGATAAAAGCGGCGATAATGTATCGCCTGTCCTTGATAATATGCCCCTATGTTCTTTTAAATCCACATCTTTTTGACATTTAATGTTTTTAAAATAATAGATGAATTTGTTTATAAACAATTTTTAGTGAAGAATCCTTACATTAACGTTTTTGGGGGTCGCAGTGCCTCCAATGTATTATCATGCTGGCAGGATGAAGGCTGCCATGTTTCCCCACTCTCCTCCTTGCCCGCTTTCCTGGTACTGAGAGAGTCATAGGGGCCATGTGCTTGTCTTGTCAAGGGGGGGTGGAGAGAGACTCTTGGTTTTTGGTAGCCCAACATATTATCATGCTGGCAGGATGAAAGCTGCTTGCTTCCCCGCTCACCTCAGTGCCTGCCTTCCTGTCGTTAGCAGTGCAGAGTGAGACATATGGGGGGCATGAGGCCGGAGCATTCCCAAAGACGCGGTGCCCCAAAGAAACATTCATGCTGGTAGGATGAAGGCTCTCTGCTTCTCCGCTCCCCCCCGTCCCGGCTTTCCTGGTGCAGAGTGAGTACTAGGGCGCCATGAGCGTGTCTGGTCAAGGGTAACCCTGGGCGTAGTACGCATAGTAGCACTACGCATAGCTACGTGAAGTGCACTTCACACTATGCAAGCTATGCGTAGCCACGGGAACTGCTTAGTGCACTGTGTAAAATGTTGTTCGCACTGATTGCACAGTGCCGGATGCCTGTCCGCACTGTGCAATCATTGAAAACCACATCTTGCACTGTGAAAGCGGTCGTTTTCTGCCTCTCGAGTAGATTTGTAATCGAGCGGCAGCTTTCTCAATGCCGACTGGTAGTTTCTCACCGCGACCTGTCGTGAGCATATGCGACCACTCACAATGAGAAACCTAACCTCCCCACGTTGAGAATCTCGCCAGGAGGTTTATTTTCCACGCTCGCGATCGGTAACTTGATGTTGCTGATCATGAGCGAGGAAAAAGTGTCGCCAGGATGTGTTTTTGCTCACTCGCGGTCGCCAACTTGACGTTGAGGACCACTAGCAAGCAAAAAATGCCCGCTACACTCCGCGTTTTTGCACTGTGCAATTTGCGTAGCGTGTAGTTGTGCAAACTACACAACCGTAGCATAGTCCTATGCCCAGGGTTAGTCAAGGGGGGGAGGATGGAGGAGAGAGTCTCGTAGTTTTTGCTGCCCCCAACATAATAAATTACCATCATGGCAGGATGAAGGTTCTCTGCTTCACCGCTTTCCTCCGTGCCTGCTTTCCTAGTGCCGAGTGAGTAATAGGGCCCCCAACATAAGAAACAACCATCATGACAGGATTAAGTAAGTTGTGGTGTAGATAGTCCTGGTTAAAGAAAGTCGTTGGAAAAAAAGTTGTGGTTTAGTTTGTCGCGGTTTAGGAATTGTTGTTGTTCAGGATTCGTTGTTCAGGTAAGTCGTTATAAAAAGATCGTTGTTTAGAATGTTTCCTGGATGCAATGATTGGCCAGTGTTGGCTCTTTCTGCTGACAGGTGCATGTGTGTGTGATGTTCTCTTTGCATGACATTGTGTGAGAGAAGTTTTTGCTTTATAATACATTCTGATGTGAGTCGGATTTGTAGTGTACATTTCTTGTGTGAATGTCACAATGTGTATTCTTGTTCATCAGCTTCTTTTGAGTGCACAATTGTGCTATGTCCTCCTTAATTTGACCTGTCACTTGTCAGGATTGTGCATGTGCATGCTTGTGCTACACATTGACACCATGCTCACTTGAAAACTGCTGTAGTGTCTATGTCTGTGTTAACTGATTTGTCCCATTGATCAAAGCTAGTGTTCATGATTGGCATTTGATAATGCAATGTTTGATTGGGCTGGGGTATGGTGTCTGTGCATTTGTCCAGAGTAAAAATGTTCTGTATTCCTGTTCTGTCGAGGGTCACATTGTTTATTCACTGTTTGCCTGCAAATGGCTGAGCTTGTTGGACTTTTTTGGATGTTGTTTGTGAGATTTGTTGTTGGTTATTGTTTTTTGATCAGCATTGATAAAGACATCCCAGAGTGGGATTCTGACATTTGTAGATATACTCCACGGTGTGTCATTGGTTGTCAGAAGACTCACAGGGCCTTATTTTAAAACTTTATAAGTATTTTTCACAGGTGTTGAGTGTTCCAGTTGTGAGTTGGGTAGATGAGGGGTATGTGTGAAGGTCCTACTTGGGTTTGACAGTCAGGGAGTGTGACAATGAGCCATGTGTGTTGTGCTGGTGGCATACACATGTCAAGGTAGTTAACACAGCTGTGGGGCTGGTCACTGCATGGCTTCTGACACTTCCTCTCATTGCTGTGCCTATGCAAAGCTTGCAGGGCCCGATTCACAGAATGAACTTAAGACTCAATCCTAAACTTACTACTATTTTGGTATTCACAGAATGCACTTACTACTTTTGGCATTCACAGAATAAACTTACTACTTTTGGTATTCACAGAAGTTAGGATTTTGTCTTAAGTTTGTCTTAAGACAAACTTAAGACAGACTTAAGACAGGCTTAAGACAGACTTAAGACAAAATTCTAACTTCTGTGAATACCAAAAGTAGTAAGTTCATTCTGTGAATGCCAAAAGTAGTAAGTGCATTCTGTGAATACCAAAATAGTAGTAAGTTTAGGATTGTGTCTTAAGTTCATTCTGTGAATCGGGCCCGCATTGCTGTATCCAGTGATATTGCCCAGATGTCACTTTAGCTTTATTTATTTATATCACTGTGCTACTCATGTCTGATTTGATGGCCTAAGGGTAGTGTGATATGTTCATTCTCTTGAATGTCATGTACAAATGCTATGTGGCTTGCTCCATGGTTTTCCAGCACTGTGCACTCAATTTTGGGCTAGTCCATTTATTGTCATACATTGATTCTGACCTAAGGTATGTGTATGTGGCAGGGTGTCAGTGTGGAATCTGTGTGATTGACTTGACATTCAGTGTGAACAGTTCAGTTGTTGTTAATATGCAGAGTGACTCTTCATTTCTTGATTTACTCTGTTTTGTTCAAATGAGTGTAAGGCAGGTGTGAGGAGGAGGGCTGTCCGTCCCCTGAGCTTCTGTGCAGGGTGTTCATCTTCACCCCACCTTCTCAGTCTTTCTACCTTGCCCTTTGATGTGTTAGATGTGAGGTGAGCCTCACCTGGCTGCTAAATAGTGCACTGAGGGGGATCACAAGAGGGACAACACAGCATGGGCATAAATGGATGTGGGAAGCGTGCTGTGAGCTGCGAGCAACGGATGAGGGCCACCATGTGGGTAAGGTGAAGGTGGAGCCCTGGGCAGCTGCCCACACTGTCCATGCCTGGGCCCGGCCTTGCCTACTATATTATGCGCAAGTTTTCCCACGTCTTCACCGCTGCGGTGACATGACTGTGACCTTGCAGAGATTTCTATGGTGATGGCTGACCCCGATGCAGCGGTGTCAATTTCTAACAAGCAGTGTGGGTACACTAGAGGATATGTTCCTGTCTCCACCAGAGTGTCTGATGTAGACAGGAACCGTATTTCAGCACAAGAGTTGTGTGCTGAGTTGTATTGTGGAGATGTGTTATTTATGTACCTGCGGTGTTGACCGGAGTGATGTCTAATCTGCTGGTAGTTGATGAGGTACAGCAGCGGAAGGGCTTGAAGAGCTGGATCCATAGTGGTCAGGAACACATGGAGCTACCTGTAATTCTAGTTTCACTCTCTGCAGTAGTGCTTCTGCCGTTTCCGAGTGACTGGTTTCTCCGCTGCTTTGTAATGGGCTGTTTGAGGCATCCGGATTTGTCCTGTGGTCCGGACGTCATTCCACACAGCCTTCTTTCTCTATTGACTCTCTCCACCACCGTTGCGGAAGGAAATTCCTGGCAGATCCTGGCACTCTCAAGCAGACAGGAAATGGGCTATCTTTGCCCATTGTATTATGGGGGATGAGAGGACCGCTCCTAAAGTTCGGAAAAAGACGATTTCTGCCAGCACCGCTGATGTTGCAAACACTGTCATCCAATTGAGCCCCTAAGTCTCTTGTTGTGTAACTTTAACCAGGCCCTGCCTAGCCACCCATCACTTGGGCCAAGCCCCTTTCTTCCTTTAACTTTTAGAAAGTGCACATTTTCCTTTTTAACAATCCTTTGTGCCTCTGCCTGGTTAAGTATTCACCATCTGGTTTTGGAGGGACAGGAGCTGGGGATCTGCATTCACTCTGAGCAGTCGCAAGGGGGTTGGCCTGCAGTCGCTGCTTCTATCTATGGGCAGAGGAAAAGTACTGACTCTTTTTGCCCTGTTATGATATTCTACTTGAAAAGATCTCCAAGGGCTTTTGGATGCTTACCTCCTATTGTACTAGACTCAGGGACAACAAAGTCTTCCCTGAGCCCATTTTGAAGATCTACCAAACACTTTGCGAGTTCTGCTCTCCCCCCTCACACTCCCGGCACTGTGCAAGCGTGTGCTGTGTTGGGAGCTGAGGCACTGTGCAAGCGTGTTCTGTGCTGGGAGCTGAGGCACTGTGCAAGCGTGTGCCATGTTGAGAGCGGAGGCACTGAGAAAGCGGGTGCCATGACATGGACCAAGGGAGGAATTTTGTTTGTCAGCACCGCCAGCTCATGGGAAATTCCTAAGCGTGGTACCCCAGCGTTACTAAGCTAGTGCTACATCCTGACAAGGGAGCCCTCACCGCCTGCCTCGCCTGCCCAAGTGCTGCCACAGGAGAACCTGCGACTATCTGTGAGGGAAACCAGGGTGACGTCACTCTTACGGCCACTGCGAAAGATGGCTGACGTAAATCTGTCAGCACTCACATGTCCCAGGACCGGGAGGCCAGAGTACGCCGCATCTCCACTCCCCCCGACCGAAGGAGGAGCCCTCATGATCCGACTTGAAGAAACTAGCTTTTGGACTTGTGGGGCCGCTACGTACAGCCCGGAGATCAGCTAAACCAACTTTTGAGTGAGTAACCTCGTGCTTCCTCTCCTGCAAACAAATCCCTTCTGATTTTACAAGACCCCCCCTTGAGGGCTATTGACATTCTTTTTTGTTGGTATTGGTTATGTTATGTTCCTGCTGTTTTGGTCTTGTCAAAACCTAGATAAAATATTACTTATTTTTCTAAATTGGCATTGTCTATTTTGTGGTATTTTCACTGTGAAACTGTGCGTTTGGGTGCCAATAACTTCAAGGATTATTTGGGATAAGCCTGTCTGCTCATAGGGGGTGAGTATGGGTTATCTGAGGAGTGTACCTTCCTTATCCTGTCTAGAAGCAAGGGTCCATAATTGGACAAGGTGCATACCTTTGCCAACTAGAGACCCCCATTTCTAACATTGGTGGTCAGCGGTTAGTATTTGGACTTGTATTTGCACTTGACCCACAGTAATAAGTGTGTATAACTAGTCTAGTGCAGACCATTATACAAACACATATGATTTTTCATTTTATTTCCTTTTTTTGTGATATCCCTTGAAGGACAGTCATGTCTCATGTTGGTGAACCAGCAGTTATTGTGGCAGAATGTGCATTTTTGATTGGGAAATTGATTCCCTACACCGTGAGTGACTTAAAGCAGTTCTGCAAGGATCTTGGTACCCATATGAGTATCTCAGTCTGGAAGTGGAACTGCAGGATCCCTTGGTGGCCTTTGGGTTGCAAAAGAAGCCGGGGGTGAGGATGATGTAGTGGAGTTGGCCGAGGAAGGCCAGCCATGGGATTTTGAAGCTCAAGATTTACCTGTGGGGGATCGTGACCCCCAGGCCTGGCACCAGTGCCCTTTCTAGAAGTGTGGCCCCAAGAGGAGATGAAGGACAGACACAGAGCCAGAGATCATGAGTAGGAGCTCCCGAAGATCCAGATGCAAAAGCTTGAAATGGTACAAGAGCAGCACGATAAAGTCAAGGAGAAAACCCTTGCTTTTGAGGAAAAGAAATTGCTTTTGTCACATGAGTTGAGTTTAAAAGAACTGGATATCAAGGTCAGGCAGGAGGAGCTCAGTTCAAAGGGTGGCAGCGTGCAGCCAGTGCAGGCTTTAGTGAAGTTATACATTCCAAAGGATCTAGTGCAGAATTTTAAGAAGGGGAGGACATCTATGCTTGGTTTGCAGCTCATGTGGTAGTTCTCCGCATGAAAGAGGTCCCAGAGAAGCAATGGGGGGAGTTGTGGAAACACTTCGAGTTAGAGTGAAGGGAGACCTTGACACCCCTGAGGGAGTCAGGTACTACTACCTATCCCAACATGATGGAGGCCTTGTGCCTCAGGTATGGATACACAGATATGCAGTATAAGGAGAAGTTCAGATCTTTTATAACGGTTGAGTCTAACACTTGGGTTGAATGTGTGATTTTTTTTGCACGTCCCTGGATGAGTGGATAAAGGGCAGCCACGTAACTGACTATCAGGCGTTGTATGATTTAATTGGATAGGAGCATGTTTATAGTCTTTGTGTTCCAAAACTGCACATTGACGCCCCTGAGAGAGGCACGTACACTTACCTACCGCCACATGAAGGAGGCTTTGTGTCTGAGGCATGGGCTCACCCCTGAGCAGTGTAAGGAGAAGTTCAGTTGTTTTAGAAAGGTTGAGTCTAACACTTGTGTTGAATGTGTGACTCTGTTTTGCAGGTCATTGGATGGTTGGATAAAGGGCAGCAAAGTAACGGACTATCGGAGGTTGTATGATTGTATGGGAGCACTTGTATAGTTTTTGTCTTCCAGAGCTGCTCCAGCATCTGATGGATAGCACAAGCTGACTGATACCTGGATTCTTGCTCAGGAGGCGGACAAATGGATGAGTATCAGGGTCCACAGGGGGTATGAGGGAAACCCAGCTAAAGGTGGGCAGGGTCATCAGCAGAAGTGTCAGGGAAAAGGGTAACCAGAAGGAGTTCTCTAAAGGTCATCAAACTAAATACCAGGGTGAAGATTCCAAGCTCCTGGTGGTAAGAAGCCATGCTCCCCCAGAAGTAAGCCTGGGGAGAGAAGGGACCCTGTAAGTGCTTTGCATGTGATCAGGAGGGTCACATGAGAGGAGATCCCAAGTGTACCAAAAAAACACCAGCACTCACTAGTGTTCAGTCATGTGGGTTATCTTAGTTTATAGCTGGGGGATCAATTAGTTCCAAGTGGAGGGTATGAGCCAGCTGAGATTACTCTTGTCTCACTAGGGGACAGTGAGATGGTCCAGAGAACTTTTATGCCTGATAACTCTAAGAAATATGGGCAGTGGGTGACAAACAATGGACAGAGGGTGGAGGCTCTGAGAGACACAGGCACCAGTGGGACATCTGTCAGGTGTCAGTTGGTGTCTGAGGAGCAGATAGTACACAATGTGCTTCACCCAGTAGTTGCAGTGGACAACTCAGAGCACTTATGTAAGGTGGTGCAGGTTCCCTTTGAGTGGGAGGGGATCTCAGTTATCTTGCCATCAGTGGTGAGTCCCACCATGCCTGTTAATCGTCTGCTTGGCAATGACCTGGAGAGTTCCCCTTAGGAGAAGTTGGAATACTGGCCATGGGCCCTGAGTGGGCGTGTGTGACCACTCGGTCCATGGAAACCAGATAGAGGTGATCAAGGGGTCCTGGAGCCTGAAAGAGTGGCTCAGGTGTCTGCCAAAAAAAGGAGTTAAAGGGGGTGTCTGAAACCTACTCCAGAAGTTCCCAAGGTCCAGGCAGAGGCAGAGCTTGAGGGAGATGCCCTGGAGTCTACAGGGAAGCAAGTGGCCAAACTGGGAGAACTACCTGAGTTTACCCAATGGCAGCATTAGGGGGGTGCCACCAGTGAGGAATTCTGCTGTGAGCAGATTGTATGCCCTATTGTAATTGGTTTGTGCAAGCAGGCTGCACACCAGGGAGCTGGTGATCAGTCAGGATCTCATTCGATCTACTGGGAGAATGGTCTCCTGTATAATGAGCCTAAGGTTGCGGAGCCTGAATCAGTCCCTGTCCTGGTGGCACCTCAGCACTTCTGAGCCATCCTATTGGGTCTGACTCATGATGTGCCAGACACAACCATTGTCAGGTTGTCACTCACTTCTATTGGCTCCAAATGGGAAGGCACTCGGATGCACACTGTAGGTCTTACCATCCTTGCCAGGCAAGTGGTAAGAGTGGGAGGAAGGTAAAAGCTCCCCTTCAAACTTTTCCTGTGGTGAGCACCCCTTTTGGTAGGTGGGTATTGTCATTTTAGGGCCCCTGGACCCCAAGATAGACACTTCCTGGTCTTTTTTTTTAAAATTGATACTTGTATAGCGCACTACTCACCCGCAAGGGTCTCAAGGTGCTTGTACGAATACCACTGTGGAACCCGTCCTGGCTTTCCCTGTGAGGCATCCACTCCTGGGCACCCCCAGGGTGAAGGGCAGGCATCCTTAGCGTTGTGGGGTCCGTTGTGGAGATTAAGCAAGCTATTGCCCAGAGTTGCAGAGTGGGACTCCATGATTAGAATAGGCACCGAGGCGAGAATTATCAGGTCAGTGGAATTTTGAGCCCAAGACCCGCTGAGGCGGGGAATTGAACCCTGGTCCCGGGCTAGACCTCTGCATCAGGGTCTGCCGCTCTAACCATTGACCCACACTTCTCCACTTCTCTTGGTCTACCATCCACCCGGTACCCAGAGTCTGTCCCTCTCAGGACAATCTCAGCCCCAGTGATGAGACGTGCATTGACGGGGATCTTTGCCCACATGGGGTTACCCAGAGAGGTGGCATCTGACCGGGGTACCAACTTCATTTTTAAGTATATGATGTCTCTATGGGAGGAGTGTGGTGTAAGTTACAAATTAGGCACTCCTTCCCATCCCCAAGGAAACAGGTTGGTTGAGAGATTCAACTGAACCCTGAAAGGCATGATCACATGTCTAGGAGACCCCATGAGGCGTAAGTGGGACATTCTCTTTCCATGCCTGCTGTTTGCTTACAGAGAAGTACTGCAGAAATTCTTAGGGTTCAGTCCCTTTGAATTAATGTATGGGCATCCTGTAAGAAGATTCTCAGTCTGGTGAGAGAAGTCTGGGAGAAAGTTCTCAGGAAACCTACCCAGGATGTATTTAGCTACATATTGGCCATTAGAAACCAGACTGCATGCTTCAGGGAGGTCACCCAAGAGAACCCAGAAGCCAGCCAGGAGACAACATTATGATATAACCAGAATGTCACTCTGGTAGTGCTTGAATCTGGCCAGAAAGTGTGGGAGATGGCCCCAATGGATCCTTGCACAGTCCAGGACAAGTAGGCTAGGCCATTTGAGGTGGTGGTGCACACGGGTGATATCACTTATCTGATGAAGTTACAGTCTCCAAGGAACTCTTTGAGGGTCCTACACGTGAACTCCCTCAAGCCTCACTTTAAGAGTTCTGAAGTGGACATGCCCCTGGCAACAGATGTTGGAATGGAAGAGGAGAGTGAACTTCTTCTTGACCTCCTGTCTACCAAAGAGCAAGATGGGTCAGTGGATGGTGTGAACATCTCCCTCACCCAGACCTCGGAGCAGCAGATGGTCTGTCACCAAGTGCTGGGACACTTTGCCTCCCTGTTTTCCCTGACCCCAGGCATCACCCATTGGTGTGTCCATGACATGGACACTGGAGACAGCCTTCCTCTAAAACACAAGATTTATAGGTTGACTGACAGGGTCAAGGCCAGCATCAAGGCAGAAGTTTCCAAAAAGCTGGTGCTAGGGTTTGATAGGGTGTTCAGAGAAAAGATTAAGTACAAAATATCGACTCACCAAAATATTGAGTAAAAAAATATTGTGATATGGTAATATCGATATCAGTTACAAAAATATAGTTGGTTATAGTTTCGCTTTTGGTTTGATTGTTATGTATTTTAGTATATATTTTAAATGTATATGATGTAAAAAAGGGTGTGAAGTAATTTAATTATAATAAACTGATTATTTTTAAATTAATATTATTTATTTAAATGATATTTAATTATGTTAATTGGGTAATTAGTTTGTTTTTGATTTAATTTTTATGTGCGGATAGTGGGGTTTATAGCGGTACCGTATGGGAAGTAATTTTATTTAAATTAATTAAGAATTAGTTCATAATTAATATAAATTATTTAATGGATAATTAATTATGTTAGTTGTGTAATCTTTTTTATGTGCAGATTGTGGTGTTTATAGGGGTACAGGGTGGGGAGTACATTAATTCAAATGAATTAACAATTAGTTGTTAGCTAATATTAATTATTTAAAATATAATTATCTTAATTGTGTAATACATTTTTATTTTAGTTGTGGGGTTTATAGGGACAGGGTGGGAAGTAAATTAATTTAATGTTTAGATTTTACATTAACAATAAATATTTGATTGATCATCTATTTTGTAAAGTATGCAATTACATTTTTTAATTTCAATTGTAGGTATTGTGTCTGGGTTTTGTAGGGGTATATGTGGGAGTAAAATGTATTTTAATTAGGTAATAATACAATTTTTAATTGATAATATTTATTAATTTGATAATTAATTTACTTAATCATGTAATCATTTTTTGTCAATTTTGAGGAGAGAGTTATTTGTTTGGGGATATATTGTGGAAAGTGAATTATTTATATTTAATTGAGAATTTAGTTTTATGTTAATAATAATTTGATTGTTGATAAATGTTTATGTTGATAGTGTAAGTAATTAGCTTAGTTATGTTTTAGGTGTGGGTTGAGAGTTCTGTAGAGTTTTGAGCTTTGGAGGGGTATATGGTGGGAAGTAACTAAATTAAAATGATTTTTTTTGTTAATAATTATTTATTAATTAAAATTACTATTTACATGAAAACATATTTTTGTATTTTATTCATAATATCTGTAGTTATTTATGATATGTATTTAACATTACATTGAATATATTTTCTTATATAAAATATAACTTGCATTTTTTAAAACATATTTATATTTTTCTTTGTTTACGATATTTTTGAAATTATTTTAGTGTGTTAAAGAGAATTTGTTTGTTTCTAATGTTGCATTGACTGCAGCTGGAATAGTAAATTTTACCCTTCCATAATATAGCACTTTCCACACTGTTGCACTTATTGACATGGGAATAGTACAATTACCCCTCTGCGATCTAACATTTTCCCTACTGTTGAACTGACTGCAGTGGGAATAGTACATTTTACCCCTCTGCAATCCAACACTCTCCCTACCGTTGCACTGACTGGTGTAGGAATATTGATTGTTGCCCCTCCGCAAAGCAACAATTTCCCTACTGTTGAAGTGACTGGAGTGTGAATTGTAAATTTTGGCCCTACTCAATCCAACAGTTTACCTACTGTTGCACTGACTGGAGTGGTAATAGTACATTTTACCCCTCTGCAATACAACATTTTCCCTACTGTTGAACTGAGTGGAGTGGGAATAGTTAAGTTAACCTATCCGCAAGCCAATACTTTCTCTACTGTTGTATTTAGTGCAGTGGGATTTTTACATTTTTCAACTCCTGAGTATAACACTTTGAGGCTTATTACAATGGCGGGCGTACTCAGTTGCGGAAAAGGATTTACCTGACCTTAGGTCGGCGGTTCTGACCAGGCTATAATGATGCAACCACCCATAGGGCGGTCTCAAGCCACCATTTGTCAATGGGACTTGTGCGGTGGGCAGAAAAGGCCCTCAGCACACTCTTCCATTGAAAATGGAGGCTTTGAAACATCCCTGCACCTTGTGGTAGGGAACATGCGGTGTCTGACACATGGTGCAGGGATGTTGAGGGGGGGCACCATAGGGGGCCCCAGAGCGGAGGCTAAGAAGGAATGGGGGCCCTGCTAGGTGCACCCAAAGACAGTTTCTGACTGCAGTTCCATGTCAAAATGGCCGACATGGAACTGCTGTCGGAATGTGCCATCATAATCCCGATGATGAAGCAGAGGCTGGCTCTGACATCATTGTGGATTATGGATGGCCTATGGTCCCTCTACCCGATGCCTCAGCCCGCCGTATCATAATGAGGCGAGGGGACCATTGTCTGAGACATCGGTGGGTCCAACACCGACGTGGTGACCAAAATAATAGTTACGCCCTTTCTCTACTCTTGAATAAATGATTAATGATTTTAATATTTCATTTATTTTTAGTAATATTTTTTTTGGGTTCATTTTGGATTTGCAATTAAAATGGTTTATTCATGTAAATTATGTTATTAGATATATGCATATATATTTTTTTAAGATTATATTTAAAAATGTTTTACATTATATTATAAATTCTAAATAGTTATGTAATAATCTTATTAAATTATATATATGTAAATACATATATACATAATAATATATATTTTTGTTTTATTTCTTTAATTGATAATTGTTCTATTTCTCAACAAAATATTAAATACATTTTATTTGTATTATATTAGTATTCATATTTAATTTAATTAATGTTTACTATTTACATTTATATATATTTAAAAATCAATATTGTTGACAAATATGTTAGTGACAGTGATATTTTATTTCCGATATTTTTTTCATTTTAATTATAAGTATATGAAAAATATACTTTTGACAGTTATATTTTTGACTCAATATTTTTGTATGTAGATATTTTGGTATTCAATATTTTGTCAGTTAACCAGTGATAGAGCAATCCCTGGGTTAGTCCAGTGGTCTTGGTTCCAAAAGCTGCTGCAGCTGATGTCGTCTAGTTCCCAGAAATCTTTATAGGTCCTGCACGTTTACACACCATAAACTACGGGATTGGTGTCCAGACTGATTCCAGGCACCCCAAAGGATATGTTCGTCTGTAGACCAGCTAGCTCACAGTGCCACTAGAAGCCACTAGAAGCCCCACAACCTCACCAAGGAACTGGTAGTTTCTGGCAACTATCGAACAGAACAACACTCAGGGATCGTGGAAACAGTACAGTACTTTTCACTCAGTCACTCGTATTCAGTTGTTCTCAGAGAGATATAACGAATAAACAATGGGGATTTTTTCAATAAGCCTTTATTGAAGCAGTGTCATTCTAGTATGAAATACGTGTGCTGCAACAAACATTAGACAGAAACAGATGTATACGGGTGTACCGACAGGATTTTCGGACCAGATGGGATCAGCTCCTGAGAGCCCCTCTAACCCAGTCGGAACGTAACCCCCGCCCTCCTCAGGACCATCTATCCAGGCACCTGGGTACCTACCTGAGGATGGGGAACTCGCAATATACAAGCTCATATTATCAGAAACACCACTAAATCTATAGGGATACTAAGAATACTCACTGATTACTAAGGACATCCATGCCCTACACCACACTCATACCTCATAGTCTCGCGACCTCATGGGTCCAGACTAATCTACCCTGGGGCAGTTCTGATTATCTACCATTACACACTGATTACCCTCAGTGCTCACTCAAGCCGCAATCTTGCGGGTATACAC
This sequence comes from Lissotriton vulgaris, assembly GCF_964263255.1. Taxonomy (NCBI): domain Eukaryota; kingdom Metazoa; phylum Chordata; class Amphibia; order Caudata; family Salamandridae; genus Lissotriton; species Lissotriton vulgaris. Next base: position 1,541,945,725 of record NC_141695.1, on the reverse strand, counting down.
ACATGGGCCTGCAGTCCCAGTGCTCTCATTTACACACGGTCCGCAATCCGGCAGACCTACACACCCCTCTGTCTTAGGTGCTCTCATTTACACAGGGTCCACAATCCGGCAGACCTACACACTGACCACAATCAGTGCTCTCACTATTTCATACAAACACAAGCCACAATCCTGTGGGTATACACACTGACCACAATCAGTGCTCTCACTAACGCCACTTACCAATGACGACCACTTTCCTATGAATACCTTCAGCTCTCTGTCTCTCTATGTTGGGAAGTCTCTCTCTCTATTCACTAAGGGCTCGCTACTACAATAATAGAAATTGGTATGGCTTTCCAAATTGCAATATGTACCTTCTGCTCCTGACATCAAATGTTCCCTTCCTTCCTCATTACTCAATCATCTCTTACCTGATCGGGATTCGCATCCGCTCATGGAAACAATGTTTGACTAGAAGACAAGGTTACCCTGATTGAACAAGAATACAAGGCACATGTCGGTTCACTAAGAACTGGGGAAGTTTTATTATAACAATGATGAAGTAAACATACACAAATCCGTGGGATCTCTATGACTAACAGTAACTTTAACACACTGCTGAAAGAAAAGGATTAGACATACAGTACAAGGTTATCTGCGGGGTAACAGGGACTTTTAACACACCGCTGAAAGAAAAGGATTAGACATACAATAGCCTAGGGAATAAGGACAAGATTAAGGTATAATTATAAAGGAATGAGGTCACCTTGGGAGTGTGCAGTCTTGCTCTAGCTGTCATCTGGGCTCCTCTCTCGTCTGTGTCTTGGCTCATCTCAGACTCTCTCTCTCCTGCACTCTTGGATACACATCTGCGCTGATCACTTTGCACTGGATTTCTCTCCCCCACGGACTCTCTCCACCTTCCAACTTCAATCTAATGGTTTCTGTCGCTCTGATAACTGTTCATTCCACTAGCTTGTTCACTCTGGGTACGGTCTCTGTGCCAATGTCCAATTAACTCCAGCTGCTCCCACAGGTTAATCCACGATATAACTTCAGTCTCTTCTAAAAGGCATTACTTCAGACTCCAGCTATTCACAACTCCTCCTGATAAGTAACTGCTTCTGACTGCTTCCTTCAGTTCCAGCTCACTGACTGTCTGTTTGTCTTCTCTCTGTTCCAAGCATTTTCTGTCTCTTCTCCTCCTGCAATTCCACTCCTCCAACTCTACCAACACTCTCTGCTCCTCCAATTCAACTAACTGCAACTTCAGCTCAGCTCTCTCTAGCTCGAACTCTCTCTCTGCAACTCCAACAACTCCCTGACTCCGCCTCTGCACTTCACTGATATAGAATGCTGTCTCCTCATGGAAAGTTCCAGCCAGCAGCTTCCTCCCACCAATCCCATGCACCAGTCTCCTTGTGCTAGACGCTCCCACAGTGACCAGCTGCTTGTTTCGTCTAGAGACCTGAGCCCAGAAACACTTCCTGATTAGATTCAGCTCTGGCCGGTTCTCTCCGGTTCGCTTAGGGCGAACAACAGCTAAAAACCAAAATATTACCTTTTCCCTTGAAGCCTCTCAGCTCCATCAAAATGGAGTCCCTCTAGTTCTGGGCCCTGTACGCCTGAAAAGGATGAAATAACCCTTAGCTCTGTCAGAGTACCTACATAAACCATACCAATGTGTAATATAAAGTCAGGACCACAGGATCCAACCTCTACTATAAGCAATAATGACAGGCCAAAGCCAATAGGCAATAGATGGCCTCTTCTAGGTCTGGAAGAAAGGGCTTAAAAGGGCCAACACAAGCTAGGAATACATATCCTAGATGTGAGCAAGATTAAAGTCTATATCACTGCCAACTATGGCCAAAAGCCTGTCTGTACAACGGGTATAAGCACCAACGGAGTAAAGAAAAGGTCGAATTCTCCCATAGTGGTAAAACAATGAATATATGCAGGCATATAGATACATGACAGTAATAATGCGTACTCCTACAATGCAAACCTTAACTAGATGTACCTAAGTGTACCTAGCATGTATGTACGTGTAGAGCCAAGAATGAAGAATCCCCCTAGGAAAGAGCCATCCTCATTACCAGATATGAGAGAATGAAGGACCCCCCCCTTTGGTCTCGAGCTGGACACCCCGCGAGGGAATGTGGAAAACTGCGTGCTGGAGTGTGTGCGTGCAGAGACCTCAGTTTTTCATGTCAGCATGCCAGCATGGAAGTTTCTTCTTCTCCCCTCTCTTGTCCAGCGAAGGTGTGGCGCTTATATACCCAAATGGTACCCTGAGGGGTTCTACCTATATGTGTCACGGTACTGTGGGCATGTCGGCCAAGGATGTTGATAGTGTTGACCCTTATGCAGAGTTTTTATGCAGAACTTGGTAACCCTGCTATGATACTGATAATCCTCATGCATAATAAATTAGGCTAGTTTTCTGAGAAAACCACAGAACATTTATGCAGCACCTAACTAGGTAAAAGGTCAGTGCCAGACCATTATGTAGAACAATGGTAGGGCAAATGTAGGTAAAAGGTTGTACAACTACCTAGGCCTATATCAGGGTACATTGGGGTTCATAGTATTATTTAATTTAAATAATGTTTGCTATTTAAATTGATATCTATTTAAAAATCAATATTTTAGACAACTAAATTAGTAACAGCAATGTTTTATTTCCGATATTTTTGTAATTTTAATTATAAGTATAGGAAGTCGATATTTTTTACAGCTATATTTTTTACTTGAAATTTTTGTATGTATATATTTTGGTAGTAAATATTTTGTCATTTATCTGGTGATAGAGCCCTCTAGAAGTCCCTGGACTAGCCCAGTTGTCTTGGTTCTAAAAGCTGCTGCAGCCAGTGCCACTGCTGGACTTCAGCTCAGTGTGGATTACCGTGGGACCAGTGCCATCACCAGGACTGACGCACACACCATCCCCAAAACCGATGAGCTTGTAGATCTGTTGGGAGATGCAGAGTTTCTCAGCTCATTCAATTTGATGTCTGGGTACTTGTAGATTGCTTTAACTGATGGGTCCAAGGAGAGATTGGCATTCCCAATGCCAGAGGGGCACTACTAGTTCTGGGTCATGCCCTTTGGGTTTAAGAATGCCCCAGCCACATTTCAGAGACTGGCCACCAGGTATTGTCTGGGCTGGAGGAATTCAGCGCCGCCTAACTGGATGACATAGCAGTGCTCAGTTCCAGCTTGGAGGAACACCTGAATCACCTCTGTGAAGTGTTGAAGGCCTTGCAGAAGGCAGGCCTCACAATCAAGGTCAGTAAGGGCCAAAATGGGCATTTGTCTCTGGTGTGCTTAGGGCACCAGGTAGGAAGCTGTCAGGTGCAGCCCCTACAAAGTATGATTAACACCATCCTGGCTTGGGAGCCCCCAAGATACAGACTGAGGCAAGAGCCTCTTTAGTCTTCATCGGATACAACAGAAGGTTTTCCAAGGGGCATGGCATCATTATTGCCCCCTTGACTGAGCAGAATTCCATGAAGCAGACAAGGAAAGTGATCTGGACTGATGCCTGTCAAACCGCTTTTGATGCTCTAAAATCTGACATGTACATGGTACCTGTGCTCAAGGCACCCAATTTGTGCCCAGAATTGCTGTCCAGACTGATATTTCAGAGCATAGTGTAGGTGTAGTTCTCTCACAACTGACCGATGAGGGCCTGGACCAACCTCTAGCTTTCATTGGTAGGAGGCTACTCCCCAGGGAACTGAGATGGAGTGCAATTGAGCGAGAAGCTTTTGCTGTGTTCTGGGCACTGAAGAAGCGAAGGCCCTACTTCTTTGGGACTCACTTCTGGGTTCAGGCAGATCACAGGCCCTTCAGATGGTTGATGCAAATGGGGGGTGAGAACCCAAAACTATTGAGGTGGTCCATTTCCCTACAGTAGATGACTTCATGTTCGACCACTGCCCTGGTACAGAACATGCCTATGCTGAAGGTCTTTCCAGATTCTTCCATCTTAGTGATGAGAACTGCCAGGAAGATGGGTAGCTCTCCCCACTTTTCAGCTGGAGGGGACACGTGATAGACTTGGTATCCGTGGCTTGGTTTCCTCTGACTTTTTGCCTCTGCCTCCCGCATTTTTTGACTGTGTGCTGGATTTTGTTTCTCTGGCTTAGATGCTTTGGACACTTTGACACTCTGATCAGTGTCAAAGTGCAAGTGCTCCCTGTGTAAGTTCTGATTTTGATTGGTTATCCATAACTGGAATATTTGATATACTGGTAAGCCTCTATTAAAGAGCACTGAGCATGCCAGGGCCTGTAAATCAAATGCTACTAGTGAACTTGCAGCAGTGGTTGTGCCACCCACATGAGTAGCCCTGCAAATGTGTCTCAGACAAGCCACTGCAGTGTCTGCGCATGCAGTTATAAACTGCCCTGTCGACCTGGCACGTGAACCCACTTGCCAGGCCCTAACCTTTGCTTTTTCTTACATATAAGGCACCCCTAAGGTAGGCCCAAGGTACCCCCATGGGTAGGGTGCAGTGTATGTGAAAGGTAGGACATGTGCTGGTGTGTTTTACATGTCCTAATAGTGAAATACTATGTATTTCGTTTTTCACTATTGAAAGGCAGTCTGTCTCTAAGCTTAACACAGGAGCTGCCTTGTAACATCTTACAAGTGTAATTTTACATTTGGACAAGATGTAGAAATGGAGTTTATACTCTTTGAACTCAGAATTTAATAACACACCTTTTAGTAAAGGTGTTTTTTAAATTGGGAGTTTGAAAATGCCACTTTTAAAAAGTTGTCATTTTCTTGATTAACCATCCTGTGTGCCTCTGACTTTTTGTGTTTTGGAGTGACAGGAGCTGGGGTTGCGCATTCACGCTGGACAGTCAAAAGGGGGTTGAGGAGTGCCCTGCCTTGCCTGGGTGACTCGTAGCCAGGCTGAAGAGATCTTTCTGTATTTAGAGTGGTGGGAGGAGTTTTCTCTAGCACCTAAATAGGCTGTGTCGGCTCTTCACAAAGCTGTCTTCATCTCCTGTAGTAAAGCTAGACCAGAGAGGATCACACTGGTTTTACTGAACTCAGAGACTCTTGAAACAAAGACTACAAATATAAAATGGGGTATACATTTTAGACCTTAAACCCCAGAACTTCAATTTACTTCTGGAAACAAGAGGACCATGCCAAAAAGAAGAGCTGAAGATCCGTGTGAGGAGTGCTACCCTTTCTGGTGTGTTAGGGGTGGGTTGGCCTGCAGTTGCTGCTTCTATCGGTGGGAAGAGGAACAGGACTGACTCTTTTTGCCCTGCTGTGGTATTCTGCTTGAGAAGATCTCCAAGGACTTTTGTGCGCTTGCCTCCTGTTGTGGAAGACTCACAGACAACAAAGTCTTCCCTCTGCCCATCTTGAAGATCTTCCAAGAATTCTGCAAGGTCTGCTCTACTCCCGCCCACCAGAGACACTCGAGGCACTATTCAAGTGTGTACTGTGTTGGGAGCTGAGGCACTGTACAAGCATATGCCGTGTTGGGAGCTGAGGAACTGTGCAAGCGTGTGCAGTATTGAGAGCGGAGACACTGTGCAAGCGAGTGCTGTGACTAGGGCCGATGAAAGAAGCTCTGTCAGCACTTAGGAGATTATTGAACATTACTCCCCTATGTTGCTAAGTGACCGCCACTTCCTGACAAGGTAGTCCCACCTCCCTTGCCTCGAAATCCCACTGTGAAAGTACCTGTGAAAGTACCCGCGACTGTCTGCGAGGGAGACCAGTGCAACGTCACTGTTGGTGCACTGTGAGAGGCAGCTGCCATGTAGCTGGCCCCACCCGAAGGTCCAAGCATGGGAGGCCAGAAGTACACCCCTGGTCCACACTGTCCGACCTCATGTCCCGACATGAAGGAACAGCTTCAGGAGCAGTGGGGCCACCATGAATTACCCAGGGATTGCCTAAACCACCTTTTGAGACAGTAACCTCATGCTCCCTCTCCTGCGATCAGATCCCTACCGGGTTTTACTGGGCCCCACTTGTGGACTATTGGCATTCTTTTTGTTGGTACTGTGTATGTTGAATTTCTGCCATCTTGGTCATGTCAAAACTAAGGTAAAATATTATTTACTTTTCTAAACTGGAGTGATGTCTCTTCTGTGGTGTTTTCACTGTGTTACTTTTCGTTTGGGTGCAAATACATCACACATTGCCTTTGGGATAAGCCTGTCTGCTCGTGCCAAACTACTAAGGGGGTGAGCAGCAGTTTTTTAAGGAGTGTAACTCCCTTCAACTGACTATAAGCATAGGTCCCTTCTTGGGCAAGGTGCATACCTTCGCCAACTAGAGAACCCAATTTCTAACACATCCCAAACCCTAAAAATATACTTAACACTCTATGCACTTACGAACCCCTGAACCCTAAAAATAATCTTACTCCCCTACACCCTTACCTACTCCTAAACCCTAAAATCTTCTCTTACCACCCTGTATCCCGACTCATCCCTAAACCCTAAAATACCCATACCCCATTATGCCCCCACCCACCTCATAACCCCTAAAATTACTCTTACCACCCCAAACCCTAAAAACACCTTTACTACCCTATACCCGTACACATCCCTTACCCCTAAAAATACCATTAACCCCCTATGCCCCTATCACCCTAAACCCTAAAATGACCCTTCACACCCTATGCGCTTACCCATCCTGAATCCTAGAATTACCCTTACTACCCTACACACTTACCCACCCCTAAATCATAAAATTACCCTTCCCACCCTGTACCACTATATATACTTACCTTAACTATAGTTATCTTGTGTGGTAAAGAATGCATTGTGAAGCATGCTTGGTAAAGGCATAGTCATGGAAAAGGCATGGGTGGTAAATGATGCATGGTATAGGCATTGAATGGTAAGAACTATGTGGTAAAGGTTACATCCCTGGCTAAACAGGCCCTTGCAAAACCTAAAGAAAACAATATTAGTTTAGTATTTCGAAATGTGCTGTATTGTTTTTTTATATTTCCAGTAGGTTTGGCATCAGTAGCGGCTCCTCAGATAAGGCAGAGGAGCTTCACCCCACTGCAAGGAGCAGCAAGGAAAGGAACAAATTAAATGATAATAATGGAATGGTATTATCACTTTATTTTGTTCCTTCTGCTGCGGCAGTGCGTAAGGGGGTAGAGCGGAGCTGTAGGGGAGGAGTGGTAGAACACTCCTGTGTGCAATGACTGGTCGGACAGCTCAAAACAGTCATGTGCACTTCCCAGTTCTTCATTGAGGCTGCATTATAGCCTGCATGGAGAACATGCCCTCCCCTCCAGCCCCTGGCTGAGCGCCATGTCACGGTGCTCGGACCAATCACAATGCTGCACTGCAGCATTGTGATTGGCTTAGGGGTGGGAGGATGGCTGCCTGCTTCCTGTTCCAACCTGGAGTCTGACACAGGTGAGCAGGAGAGAAGACGAGGGTGTCAGGCTTCAGGAACCCCACAAAGTACTCATCAGAATCCGGGCGATGTAAAAAGATGTCCACCTCTTGACATCCACAACTCAACTAATAAGCAACTAAGTATTAGGGTGATCTAGTGAGGGAAGGGTATAGAGAAGGAGCAGCAGGGAAGTGGAGACCTGCAGAAAAGAAAGAAGACCATGAAAAAACAAGTAGCAACACTCCTACACTCATCTGATCTCACTACAACTGATTCATACCTTAATCATACATTTGTATAGCTGCACCATCACTGTGACAATTACAAGGACTCACAATCCTCTTGGCATACTCCTATGACAGAAAAAGAAAAGATTACAATTGCTCCTTTTCTCCTAAACCACCAATATCTCTAATAAGTAAACAACATTCACACGTACAGTTATGCAAAATAAAAAGATACCAAAAAACAGGAGCCGATCCAAAATATAAAAGATAAAGAACAGGAAGCTGATATACCACAGGCTCTTCTCATTACTCCATAGATCTGGATAGCGAATTAGGGGCCCGATGTAGGTAACCAAATACCAGTCGGTAACGGCAGATTTCGGCCGTTACCGACCGGCATTCGGTTTTTGATATGTAGGGGGCCTAAAATTTACAGAATCAGTAAATTTACCGATTCGGTAAATTTACCGATTCGGTAAAATACTGAATCAGTAAATTTACTGAATCGGTAAATCTTGATGTAGGTGGCACTGAAAACAGTGCCACAGGCCCTTAAGAATTCGTTATTTAACACAAAATACTATTTAGTGGTAAATAACAAATTCCTGTGTACATGCACATCTGTGCATGTACACCTGTGCCATGTGGCACACATACATGCCCTAAGGGCATGTATGTGTGTCACATGGCACGCAAGCCAGAATCAGGGGTGCAACAGGGTGTCAAAGTGACACCCTGTCCCCCTTGACAATTCGGTAATTTTACCGAATCGGTATTTACCGATTCTGTAATTGACATTGATTCCTATGGGCCGCAATGCGTCCTTTCACATGGGGCAAGCCCCATGTGAAAGGGCCTGCATCAGTCTTACGCCTGATGTGAGGCAGGTGCAAGATTTTGACGCAACGGCATCATAGAAGTGACGCAGTGAAATCTCATAGATTTCACTGCGTCACTTCTACGACCCTTCCTTGCGTCAATACGCCCCCCTTGCATACATTATACCTGGCGCAGGTATAATGTGGCGCAGTGGTTTACAAAGTGACGCATCTACCTAGATGCGTCATCATGTAAATATGGCGCAACAAAGCGCATTTTTTACGCCACTGGTGCGTCACAAAAAGTGAAGCACCGGCGGCGTAAAAGTGACGCACAGACACATAAATGAGGCCCCTAGATTCCAGCAAGTACCAAGTATTACGCACACCTGTAGGCATGTGCTTCCAGCTAAAATACAAGACTCCTCCCTTCCACTCGTCAGTGCTTCTGGGAGATGTAGTCCCGCCTTAGCGAGACCCGGTGGCGGCAAGGTAAGATTTCTTTTTTCTTTTAAAAGAAGCCCATGCCCCCCCCCACCCTCGTTCCCCTTGCGCTTGCCCCACCCCCCCACAAGCCTTGACGGCCACTCCTGTTTTGCAAACTTGCTGTTAAAGTACCATTAACGCCAAGCATAGGAAAGTGCTTGCATTCTGCTATCACAAAATAATCTGGGTCCAGATCTTCTAACATTTCGTGCTGTGGGTGTGTCACCTTTTTGGTGCAACCAAAGATGTTCTTTGTGATTTACAAAGCCATGAGCTCCAGCTTTGCATACCCAGAAGTAATGAAGAAACGTTTTTAATTATCTATTGTGATCGGAGCAGTGCTTAATTTGAGCTGGTGATTGCTGGTGTGGTCCACAGTCACTCATTTTTGGTGACTCCTACTTATTTTTCCTCACCTAATATTGATTGGCCGAGCAAGAGAAAAAAAAACACAGGAACAGGAAAGAAGGAGGAAGAGAAAACAATGGGAAAACGGGCACAGAGGAAGAAAGCAAGGACCACCATGAATGACATAATGGACTGTACGCCCCGGGCAGCACGCGTTTTGGGGGCGGCAGCCTCCCCCCCCTCTTACCTGCCGCTGCCGTCTTCGGGCAGCAATCCTCCCCGCTCTTCAGTTGGCCGCGAGGGGCGGCAAATGCCAAAAATCCCACCAGCACCCGCTGCTCTTTGATGGGGCCGCGGGGTGGGCGGCAAACAAGGGGACCGCCGAGGGTGGCCTAAGCAGTGGTCGAAGTGGGGAAAAAAAAGTAGGGGAACTGTCGGTGGAGAATCAGGGGGCGGGAATAACTGAAGATTTAATCAGTGGGCGGAGTCAGGGGCGTGGCTAGAAATAGCAAAACATACCAATTTTTAGTACGTTTAGCATAAGAGGGAATGGGGGCCCTGCTAGGTGCACCCAAAGACAGTTTCTGACTGCAGTTCCATGTCAAAATGGCCGACATGGAACTGCTGTCGGAATGTGCCATCATAATCCCGATGATGAAGCAGAGGCTGGCTCTGACATCATTGTGGATTATGGATGGCCTATGGTCCCTCTACCCGATGCCTCAGCCCGCCGTATCATAATGAGGCGAGGGGACCATTGTCTGAGACATCGGTGGGTCCAACACCGACGTGGTGACCAAAATAATAGTTACGCCCTTTCTCTACTCTTGAATAAATGATTAATGATTTTAATATTTCATTTATTTTTAGTAATATTTTTTTTTGGGTTCATTTTGGATTTGCAATTAAAATGGTTTATTCATGTAAATTATGTTATTAGATATATGCATATATATTTTTTTAAGATTATATTTAAAAATGTTTTACATTATATTATAAATTCTAAATAGTTATGTAATAATCTTATTAAATTAGATATATGTAAATACATAATAATATATATTTTTGTTTTATTTCTTTAATTGATAATTGTTCTATTTCTCAACAAAATATTAAATATATTTTATTTGTATTATATTAGTATTCATATTTAATTTAATTAATGTTTACTATTTACATTTATATATATTTAAAAATCAATATTGTTGACAAATATGTTAGTGACAGTGATATTTTATTTCCGATATTTTTTTCATTTTATTTATAAGTATATGAAAAATATACTTTTGACAGTTATATTTTTGACTCAATATTTTTGTATGTAGATATTTTGGTATTCAATATTTTGTCAGTTAACCAGTGATAGAGCAATCCCTGGGTTAGTCCAGTGGTCTTGGTTCCAAAAGCTGCTGCAGCTGATGTCGTCTAGTTCCCAGAAATCTTTATAGGTCCTGCACGTTTACACACCATAAACTACGGGATTGGTGTCCAGACTGATTCCAGGCACCCCAAAGGATATGTTCGTCTGTAGACCAGCTAGCTCACAGTGCCACTAGAAGCCACTAGAAGCCCCACAACCTCACCAAGGAACTGGTAGTTTCTGGCAACTATCGAACAGAACAACACTCAGGGATCGTGGAAACAGTACAGTACTTTTCACTCAGTCACTCGTATTCAGTTGTTCTCAGAGAGATATAACGAATAAACAATGGGGATTTTTTCAATAAGCCTTTATTGAAGCAGTGTCATTCTAGTATGAAATACGTGTGCTGCAACAAACATTAGACAGAAACAGATGTATACGGGTGTACCGACAGGATTTTCGGACCAGATGGGATCAGCTCCTGAGAGCCCCTCTAACCCAGTCGGAACGTAACCACCTCCCTCCTCAGGGCCATCTATCCAGGCACCTGGGTACCTACCTGAGGATGGGGAACTCGCAATATACAAGCTCATATTATCAGAAACACCACTAAATCTATAGGGATACTAAGAATACTCACTGATTACTAAGGACATCCATGCCCTACACCACACTCATACCTCATAGTCTCGCGACCTCATGGGTCCAGACTAATCTACCCTGGGGCAGTTCTGATTATCTACCATTACACACTGATTACCCTCAGTGCTCACTCAAGCCGCAATCTTGCGGGTATACACACATGGGCCTGCAGTCCCAGTGCTCTCATTTACACACGGTCCGCAATCCGGCAGACCTACACACCCCTCTGTCTTAGGTGCTCTCATTTACACAGGGTCCACAATCCGGCAGACCTACACACTGACCACAATCAGTGCTCTCACTATTTCATACAAACACAAGCCACAATCCTGTGGGTATACACACTGACCACAATCAGTGCTCTCACTAACGCCACTTACCAATGACGACCACTTTCCTATGAATACCTTCAGCTCTCTGTCTCTCTATGTTGGGAAGTCTCTCTCTCTATTCACTAAGGGCTCGCTACTACAATAATAGAAATTGGTATGGCTTTCCAAATTGCAATATGTACCTTCTGCTCCTGACATCAAATGTTCCCTTCCTTCCTCATTACTCAATCATCTCTTACCTGATCGGGATTCGCATCCGCTCATGCAAACAATGTTTGACTAGAAGACAAGGTTACCCTGATTGAACAAGAATACAAGGCACATGTCGGTTCACTAAGAACTGGGGAAGTTTTATTATAACAATGATGAAGTAAACATACACAAATCCGTGGGATCTCTATGACTAACAGTAACTTTAACACACTGCTGAAAGAAAAGGATTAGACATACAGTACAAGGTTATCTGCGGGGTAACAGGGACTTTTAACACACCGCTGAAAGAAAAGGATTAGACATACAATAGCCTAGGGAATAAGGACAAGATTAAGGTATAATTATAAAGGAATGAGGTCACCTTGGGAGTGTGCAGTCTTGCTCTAGCTGTCATCTGGGCTCCTCTCTCGTCTGTGTCTTGGCTCATCTCAGACTCTCTCTCTCCTGCACTCTTGGATACACATCTGCGCTGATCACTTTGCACTGGATTTCTCTCCCCCACGGACTCTCTCCACCTTCCAACTTCAATCTAATGGTTTCTGTCGCTCTGATAACTGTTCATTCCACTAGCTTGTTCACTCTGGGTACGGTCTCTGTGCCAATGTCCAATTAACTCCAGCTGCTCCCACAGGTTAATCCACGATATAACTTCAGTCTCTTCTAAAAGGCATTACTTCAGACTCCAGCTATTCACAACTCCTCCTGATAAGTAACTGCTTCTGACTGCTTCCTTCAGTTCCAGCTCACTGACTGTCTGTTTGTCTTCTCTCTGTTCCAAGCATTTTCTGTCTCTTCTCCTCCTGCAATTCCACTCCTCCAACTCTACCAACACTCTCTGCTCCTCCAATTCAACTAACTGCAACTTCAGCTCAGCTCTCTCTAGCTCGAACTCTCTCTCTGCAACTCCAACAACTCCCTGACTCCGCCTCTGCACTTCACTGATATAGAATGCTGTCTCCTCATGGAAAGTTCCAGCCAGCAGCTTCCTCCCACCAATCCCATGCACCAGGCTCCTTGTGCTAGACGCTCCCACAGTGACCAGCTGCTTGTTTCGTCTAGAGACCTGAGCCCAGAAACACTTCCTGATTAGATTCAGCTCTGGCCGGTTCTCTCCGGTTCGCTTAGGGCGAACAACAGCTCAAAACCAAAATATTACCTTTTCCCTTGAAGCCTCTCAGCTCCATCAAAATGGAGTCCCTCTAGTTCTGGGCCCTGTACGCCTGAAAAGGATGAAATAACCCTTAGCTCTGTCAGAGTACCTACATAAACCATACCAATGTGTAATATAAAGTCAGGACCACAGGATCCAACCTCTACTATAAGCAATAATGACAGGCCAAAGCCAATAGGCAATAGATGGCCTCTTCTAGGTCTGGAAGAAAGGGCTTAAAAGGGCCAACACAAGCTAGGAATACATATCCTAGATGTGAGCAAGATTAAAGTCTATATCACTGCCAACTATGGCCAAAAGCCTGTCTGTACAACGGGTATAAGCACCAACGGAGTAAAGAAAAGGTCGAATTCTCCCATAGTGGTAAAACAATGAATATATGCAGGCATATAGATACATGACAGTAATAATGCGTACTCCTACAATGCAAACCTTAACTAGATGTACCTAAGTGTACCTAGCATGTATGTACGTGTAGAGCCAAGAATGAAGAATCCCCCTAGGAAAGAGCCATCCTCATTACCAGATATGAGAGAATGAAGGACCCCCCCCTTTGGTCTCGAGCTGGACACCCCGCGAGGGAATGTGGAAAACTGCGTGCTGGAGTGTGTGCGTGCAGAGACCTCAGTTTTTCATGTCAGCATGCCAGCATGGAAGTTTCTTCTTCTCCCCTCTCTTGTCCAGCGAAGGTGTGGCGCTTATATACCCAAATGGTACCCTGAGGGGTTCTACCTATATGTGTCACGGTACTGTGGGCATGTCGGCCAAGGATGTTGATAGTGTTGACCCTTATGCAGAGTTTTTATGCAGAACTTGGTAACCCTGCTATGATACTGATAATCCTCATGCATAATAAATTAGGCTAGTTTTCTGAGAAAACCACAGAACATTTATGCAGCACCTAACTAGGTAAAAGGTCAGTGCCAGACCATTATGTAGAACAATGGTAGGGCAAATGTAGGTAAAAGGTTGTACAACTACCTAGGCCTATATCAGGGTACATTGGGGTTCATAGTATTATTTAATTTAAATAATGTTTGCTATTTAAATTGATATCTATTTAAAAATCAATATTTTAGACAACTAAATTAGTAACAGCAATGTTTTATTTCCGATATTTTTGTAATTTTAATTATAAGTATAGGAAGTCGATATTTTTTACAGCTATATTTTTTACTTGAAATTTTTGTATGTATATATTTTGGTAGTAAATATTTTGTCAGTTATCTGGTGATAGAGCCCTCTAGAAGTCCCTGGACTAGCCCAGTTGTCTTGGTTCTAAAAGCTGCTGCAGCCAGTGCCACTGCTGGACTTCAGCTCAGTGTGGATTACCGTGGGACCAGTGCCATCACCAGGACTGACGCACACACCATCCCCAAAACCGATGAGCTTGTAGATCTGTTGGGAGATGCAGAGTTCCTCAGCTCATTCAATTTGATGTCTGGGTACTTGTAGATTGCTTTAACTGATGGGTCCAAGGAGAGATTGGCATTCCCAATGCCAGAGGGGCACTACTAGTTCTGGGTCATGCCCTTTGGGTTTAAGAATGCCCCAGCCACATTTCAGAGACTGGCCACCAGGTATTGTCTGGGCTGGAGGAATTCAGCGCCGCCTAACTGGATGACATAGCAGTGCTCAGTTCCAGCTTGGAGGAACACCTGAATCACCTCTGTGAAGTGTTGAAGGCCTTGCAGAAGGCAGGCCTCACAATCAAGGTCAGTAAGGGCCAAAATGGGCATTTGTCTCTGGTGTGCTTAGGGCACCAGGTAGGAAGCCGTCAGGTGCAGCCCCTACAAAGTATGATTAACACCATCCTGGCTTGGGAGCCCCCAAGATACAGACTGAGGCAAGAGCCTCTTTAGTCTTCATCGGATACAACAGAAGGTTTTCCAAGGGGCATGGCATCATTATTGCCCCCTTGACTGAGCAGAATTCCATGAAGCAGACAAGGAAAGTGATCTGGACTGATGCCTGTCAAACCGCTTTTGATGCTCTAAAATCTGACATGTACATGGTACCTG
Organism: Lissotriton vulgaris; assembly: GCF_964263255.1. Taxonomy (NCBI): domain Eukaryota; kingdom Metazoa; phylum Chordata; class Amphibia; order Caudata; family Salamandridae; genus Lissotriton; species Lissotriton vulgaris. The sequence continues at coordinate 1,541,930,715 of NC_141695.1, read as the reverse complement.
TGCACAAGGCACCCAATTTGTGCCCAGAATTGCTGTCCAGACTGATACTTCAGAGCATAGTGTAGGTGTAGTTCTCTCACAACTGACCGATGAGGGCCTGGACCAACCTCTAGCTTTCATTGGTAGGAGGCTACTCCCCAGGGAACTGAGATGGAGTGCAATTGAGCGAGAAGCTTTTGCTGTGTTCTGGGCACTGAAGAAGCGAAGGCCCTACTTCTTTGGGACTCACTTCTGGGTTCAGGCAGATCACAGGCCCTTCAGATGGTTGATGCAAATGGGGGATGAGAACCCAAAACTATTGAGGTGGTCCATTTCCCTACAGTAGATGACTTTATGTTGGACCACTGCCCTGGTACAGAACATGCCTATGCTGAAGGTCTGTCCAGATTCTTCCATCTTACTGATGAGAACTGCCAGGAAGATGGGTAGCTCTCCCCACTTTTCAGCTGGAGGGGACACGTGATAGACTTGGTATCCGTGGCTTGGTTTCCTCTGACTTTTTGCCTCTGCCTCCCGCATTTTTTGACTGTGTGCTGGATTTTGTTTCTCTGGCTTAGATGCTTTGGACACTTTGCCACTCTGATCAGTGTCAAAGTGCAAGTGCTCCCTGTGTAAGTTCTGATTTTGATTGGTTATCCATAACTGGAATATTTGATATACTGGTAAGCCTCTATTAAAGAGCACTGAGCATGCCAGGGCCTGTAAATCAAATGCTACTAGTGAACTTGCAGCAGTGGTTGTGCCACCCACATGAGTAGCCCTGCAAATGTGTCTCAGACAAGCCACTGCAGTGTCTGCGCATGCAGTTATAAACTGCCCTGTCGACCTGGCACGTGAACCCACTTGCCAGGCCCTAACCTTTGCTTTTTCTTACATATAAGGCACCCCTAAGGTAGGCCCAAGGTACCCCCATGGGTAGGGTGCAGTGTATGTGAAAGGTAGGACATGTGCTGGTGTGTTTTACATGTCCTAATAGTGAAATACTATGTATTTCGTTTTTCACTATTGAAAGGCAGTCTGTCTCTAAGCTTAACACAGGAGCTGCCTTGTAACATCTTACAAGTGTAATTTTACATTTGGACAAGATGTAGAAATGGAGTTTATACTCTTTGAACTCAGAATTTAATAACACACCTTTTAGTAAAGGTGTTTTTTAAATTGTGAGTTTGAAAATGCCACTTTTAAAAAGTTGTCATTTTCTTGATTAACCATCCTGTGTGCCTCTGACTTTTTGTGTTTTGGAGTGACAGGAGCTGGGGTTGCGCATTCACGCTGGACAGTCAAAAGGGGGTTGAGGAGTGCCCTGCCTTGCCTGGGTGACTCGTAGCCAGGCTGAAGAGATCTTTCTGTATTTAGAGTGGTGGGAGGAGTTTTCTCTAGCACCTAAATAGGCTGTGTCGGCACTTCACAAAGCTGTCTTCATCTCCTGTAGTAAAGCTAGACCAGAGAGGATCACACTGGTTTTACTGAACTCAGAGACTCTTGAAACAAAGACTACAAATATAAAATGGGGCATACATTTTAGACCTTAAACCCCAGAACTTCAATTTACTTCTGGAAACAAGAGGACCATGCCAAAAAGAAGAGCTGAAGATCCGTGTGAGGAGTGCTACCCTTTCTGGTGTGTTAGGGGTGGGTTGGCCTGCAGTTGCTGCTTCTATCGGTGGGAAGAGGAACAGGACTGACTCTTTTTGCCCTGCTGTGGTATTCTGCTTGAGAAGATCTCCAAGGACTTTTGTGCGCTTGCCTCCTGTTGTGGAAGACTCACAGACAACAAAGTCTTCCCTCTGCCCATCTTGAAGATCTTCCAAGAATTCTGCAAGGTCTGCTCTACTCCCGCCCACCAGAGACACTCGAGGCACTATTCAAGTGTGTACTGTGTTGGGAGCTGAGGCACTGTACAAGCATATGCCGTGTTGGGAGCTGAGGAACTGTGCAAGCGTGTGCAGTATTGAGAGCGGAGACACTGTGCAAGCGAGTGCTGTGACTAGGGCCGATGAAAGAAGCTCTGTCAGCACTTAGGAGATTATTGAACATTACTCCCCTATGTTGCTAAGTGACCGCCACTTCCTGACAAGGTAGTCCCACCTCCCTTGCCTCGAAAACCCACTGTGAAAGTACCTGTGAAAGTACCCGCGACTGTCTGTGAGGGAGACCAGGGCAACGTCACTGTTGGTGCACTGTGAGAGGCAGCTGCCATGTAGCTGGCCCCACCCGAAGGTCCAAGCATGGGAGGCCAGAAGTACACCCCTGGTCCACACTGTCCGACCTCATGTCCCGACATGAAGGAACAGCTTCAGGAGCAGTGGGGCCACCATGAATTACCCAGGGATTGCCTAAACCACCTTTTGAGACAGTAACCTCATGCTCCCTCTCCTGCGATCAGATCCCTACCGGGTTTTACTGGGCCCCACTTGTGGACTATTGGCATTCTTTTTGTTGGTACTGTGTATGTTGAATTTCTGCCATCTTGGTCATGTCAAAACTAAGGTAAAATATTATTTACTTTTCTAAACTGGAGTGATGTCTCTTCTGTGGTGTTTTCACTGTGTTACTTTTCGTTTGGGTGCAAATACATCACACATTGCCTTTGGGATAAGCCTGTCTGCTCGTGCCAAACTACTAAGGGGGTGAGCAGCAGTTTTTTAAGGAGTGTAACTCCCTTCAACTGACTATAAGCATAGGTCCCTTCTTGGGCAAGGTGCATACCTTCGCCAACTAGAGAACCCAATTTCTAACACATCCCAAACCCTAAAAATATACTTAACACTCTATGCACTTACGAACCCCTGAACCCTAAAAATAATCTTACTCCCCTACACCCTTACCTACTCCTAAACCCTAAAATCTTCCCTTACCACCCTGTATCCCGACTCATCCCTAAACCCTAAAATACCCATACCCCATTATGCCCCCACCCACCTCATAACCCCTAAAATTACTCTTACCACCCCAAACCCTAAAAACACCTTTACTACCCTATACCCGTACACATCCCTTACCCCTAAAAATACCATTAACCCCCTATGCCCCTATCACCCTAAACCCTAAAATGACCCTTCACACCCTATGCGCTTACCCATCCTGAATCCTAGAATTACCCTTACTACCCTACACACTTACCCACCCCTAAATCATAAAATTACCCTTCCCACCCTGTACCACTATATATACTTACCTTAACTATAGTTATCTTGTGTGGTAAAGAATGCATTGTGAAGCATGCTTGGTAAAGGCATAGTCATGGAAAAGGCATGGGTGGTAAATGATGCATGGTATAGGCATTGAATGGTAAGAACTATGTGGTAAAGGTTACATCCCTGACTAAACAGGCCCTTGCAAAACCTAAAGAAAACAATATTAGTTTAGTATTTCGAAATGTGCTGTATTGTTTTTTTATATTTCCAGTAGGTTTGGCATCAGTAGCGGCTCCTCAGATAAGGCAGAGGAGCTTCACCCCACTGCAAGGAGCAGCAAGGAAAGGAACAAATTAAATGATAATAATGGAATGGTATTATCACTTTATTTTGTTCCTTCTGCTGCGGCAGTGCGTAAGGGGGTAGAGCGGAGCTGTAGGGGAGGAGTGGTAGAACACTCCTGTGCGCAATGACTGGTCGGACAGCTCAAAACAGTCATGTGCACTTCCCAGTTCTTCATTGAGGCTGCATTATAGCCTGCATGGAGAACATGCCCTCCCCTCCAGCCCCTGGCTGAGCGCCATGTCACGGTGCTCGGACCAATCACAATGCTGCACTGCAGCATTGTGATTGGCTTAGGGGTGGGAGGATGGCTGCCTGCTTCCTGTTCCAACCTGGAGTCTGACACAGGTGAGCAGGAGAGAAGACGAGGGTGTCAGGCTTCAGGAACCTCACAAAGTACTCATCAGAATCCGGGCGATGTAAAAAGATGTCCACCTCTTGACATCCACAACTCAACTAATAAGCAACTAAGTATTAGGGTGATCTAGTGAGGGAAGGGTATAGAGAAGGAGCAGCAGGGAAGTGGAGACCTGCAGAAAAGAAAGAAGACCATGAAAAAACAAGTAGCAACACTCCTACACTCATCTGATGTCACTACAACTGATTCATACCTTAATCATACATTTGTATAGCTGCACCATCACTGTGACAATTACAAGGACTCACAATCCTCTTGGCATACTCCTATGACAGAAAAAGAAAAGATTACAATTGCTCCTTTTCTCCTAAACTACCAATATCTCTAATAAGTAAACAACATTCACACGTACAGTTATGCAAAATAAAAAGATACCAAAAAACAGGAGCCGATCCAAAATATAAAAGATAAAGAACAGGAAGCTGATATACCACAGGCTCTTCTCATTACTCCATAGATCTGGATAGCGAATTAGGGGCCCGATGTAGGTAACCAAATACCAGTCGGTAACGGCAGATTTCGGCCGTTACCGACCGGCATTCGGTTTTTGATATGTAGTGGGCCTAAAATTTACAGAATCAGTAAATTTACCGATTCGGTAAATTTACCGATTCAGTAAAATACTGAATCAGTAAATTTACTGAATCGGTAAATCTTGATGTAGGTGGCACTGAAAACAGTGCCACAGGCCCTTAAGAATTCGTTATTTAACACAAAATACTATTTAGTGGTAAATAACAAATTCCTGTGTACATGCACATCTGTGCATGTACACCTGTGCCATGTGGCACACATACATGCCCTAAGGGCATGTATGTGTGTCACATGGCACGCAAGCCAGAATCAGGGGTGCAACAGGGTGTCAAAGTGACACCCTGTCCCCCTTGACAATTCGGTAATTTTACCGAATCGGTATTTACCGATTCTGTAATTGACATTGATTCCTATGGGCCGCAATGCGTCCTTTCACATGGGGCAAGCCCCATGTGAAAGGGCCTGCATCAGTCTTACGCCTGATGTGAGGCAGGTGCAAGATTTTGACGCAACGGCATCATAGAAGTGACGCAGTGAAATCTCATAGATTTCACTGCGTCACTTCTACGACCCTTCCTTGCGTCAATACCCCCCCACTTGCATACATTATACCTGGCGCAGGTATAATGTGGCGCAGTGGTTTACAAAGTGACGCATCTACCTAGATGCGTCATCATGTAAATATGGCGCAACAAAGCGCATTTTTTACGCCACTGGTGCGTCACAAAAAGTGAAGCACCTGCGGCGTAAAAGTGACGCACAGACACATAAATGAGGCCCCTAGATTCCAGCAAGTACCAAGTATTACGCACACCTGTAGGCATGTGCTTCCAGCTAAAATACAAGACTCCTCCCTTCCACTCGTCAGTGCTTCTGGGAGATGTAGTCCCGCCTTAGCGAGACCCGGTGGCGGCAAGGTAAGATTTCTTTTTTCTTTTAAAAGAAGCCCATGCCCCCCCCACCCTCGTTCCCCTTGCGCTTGCCCCACCCCCCCACAAGCCTTGACGGCCACTCCTGTTTTGCAAACTTGCTGTTAAAGTACCATTAACGCCAAGCATAGGAAAGTGCTTGCATTCTGCTATCACAAAATAATCTGGGTCTAGATCTTCTAACATTTCGTGCTGTGGGTGTGTCACCTTTTTGGTGCAACCAAAGATGTTCTTTGTGATTTACAAAGCCATGAGCTCCAGCTTTGCATACCCAGAAGTAATGAAGAAACGTTTTTAATTATCTATTGTGATCGGAGCAGTGCTTAATTTGAGCTGGTGATTGCTGGTGCGGTCCACAGTCACTCATTTTTGGTGACTCCTACTTATTTTTCCTCACCTAATATTGATTGGCCGAGCAAGAGAAAAAAAAACACAGGAACAGGAAAGAAGGAGGAAGAGAAAACAATGGGAAAACGGGCACAGAGGAAGAAAGCAAGGACCACCATGAATGACATAATGGACTGTACGCCCCGGGCAGCACGCGTTTTGGGGGCGGCAGCCTCCCCCCCCTCTTACCTGCCGCTGCCGTCTTCGGGCAGCAATCCTCCCCGCTCTTCAGTTGGCCGCGAGGGGCGGCAAATGCCAAAAATCCCACCAGCACCCGCTGCTCTTTGATGGGGCCGCGGGGTGGGCGGCAAACAAGGGGACCGCCGAGGGTGGCCTAAGCAGTGGTCGAAGTGGGGAAAAAAAAGTAGGGGAACTGTCGGTGGAGAATCAGGGGGCGGGAATAACTGAAGATTTAATCAGTGGGCGGAGTCAGGGGCGTGGCTAGAAATAGCAAAACATACCAATTTTTAGTACGTTTAGCATTTCACTGACCAGTTACAGCTTATAACGTTATTTAATTAAAAGAATGGATAAACATGTCTGAGGTTTAATTCAGGAAAAAGCAAACAGTCATAGGGAATACAGGTTTATGTAAAGCGTGTGAAATATAAGCAGGAACAACATGTTACCTTAATGCTTTTACTCAATGTTCAGAAATCCATGATTATTTTTTGTTTCAAACATTGAGGTCATGAATACAGGGCTCCTCCTGTACACATGTGTTAAGCAGGGCTCAGAAGAGAAAGGGACTCTTCAGGAGAATCTAGACTCACGGAAACCCACAAAGGCTCCTTCATATTCATGTCGCCAGCTAGCTGCTCAATCATAATATAGCAAAAAGAATAACTGAATGCAGAATATCATACATTCACCCCAGTACAGAGATCTGGGCCTAAATCCATTGTTTCTTTGCTCACCATGCCATTCCAGTTTGGACACAGCCATATGCAAATCAGTCTACATTCTGCGCTCACTTTTTCTGTCCTTTCACTTCTCCTGTCCCTTCACTTCTCCTGTCCCTTCACTTCTCCTGTCCCTTCACTTCTGCCCCATTCACTGCTCCTGCCCCGTCACTTCTCCTTCTCCTGTCCCCGTCACTTCTCCTTCTCCTGTCCCTTCACTTCACCTCTCCTTCTCCTGTCCCTTCACTTCATTTCTCCTTCTCCTGTCCCTTCACTTCACTTCTCCTTCTCCTGTCCCCTCACTTCTCCTGTCCCCGTCACTTCTTCGAGTGGAGGATGGGCACATTTACTTATTTTGCTTGGTGTGCATCAGAGGTTTCCTGCAAAATGGGGGGCATTCTAATTTTCTGACTACTCCCTTGTTTGGATGGAGCAGTGAAGGCCTCTCTTTTAGGGAGTGTAAAGGACACTCTCATCACATGCTGCTTGCCATTATAAGTGTAGTTCAAAGTTCGGGGCATTTTGATTTTCTGGCTTCTCCCCTAAGCAGAGCCTCACACCTTAAAGGCCACAGGATCGCAGAGGAGGGCTTAAGATCACGTTGTCCTCCAGTTAAAGGGGTCTGACAGTTTAAAGGGAAACCCCGTTCTGTTTATCAAGACATGTATTTCGAACAATCCCCAACAATAGGCATGCCACGATGTTCCCTTGTTCAATTACTTCTGCTGGGTGTTGAGACTAATGTAATATTCGCCGGATTTCCCCTTTAATACATCACGTACCGAGCAGCAAAACACACTTATAAAAACACAGCTTAGAGCACTAAGCAAAATATATGTTCCATAAAACGCATTAGAAGAAGCAAGCACCTTCGGGCACGCCTTTGACAGCCACAAGTGTTTTTACAAGTATACTGTCTATAAAAATAGCTTGATCGAATGTAATGGTTTTCCTCGCCTCCTCCGCGTCGTCGACGTCAGGGTTGTGTTTTCCAAACAGCAGATTACACTGCCCACAGCGCACCTCTCATGCCCCAGCGGGATTGTTTTAAAGTTTTGATTACACATTTGTGGACCCATCTCGTATATTTGTTGCACAAAGAGCCATGGCCTGCACCCAGATACCAGAGACACCTCATGCAGATCTCACTGGCATATGCTAAAGGCAGGCAGCGGGCGGGCGCATTGTCATTCCAAAGGAGATAATCAGCCTCAATCGGAATGACAATGCGCCCGCCCTCGGTCTGTGCGAGCTCAGGGAGGGGCTGCTGCAGCCTCTGGAGTTCAACAGAGAATGCGAGCAGCCCCTGGAAGCTGGAAAAAAAGTTACGTTTTTAGTAGGACTATTCTCTCCGTCCCAGGATGCTTTTTTCAAAGAAAGAAGTAGGGGAACGGGCTGAAATTATTTTTAGAAGTAGGGACACGCCGTGCCCTTCCGTCCCCGCCCAATTCTACCACTCGACAGCAGTAGCGCTTCACATGATTACTGATTTAGCAAATTTGTCATGTAATCCAACACCTACTTTATCGTGCTCCACAGGTTTCACAACCTCTACCTTAAACAGGCATAACGTTATTAAAAGGCATCACAGGGGATGCAGTGAATCTCCAGACACTTTGCAAAGCTGAAATGTTCACCTTTTAATTTCTGTATTCAGTAGTGCAGAAATGTATTCAAATGATACACTGGGGCGGGCCTTTATCTACAGCAGGAAGAAAAACCCTGCATATTTAGAAGTCATTCTAGGAGTGTGAAAAAAAATGTGTGGCATTGAGAATTGTTGCCTCAGCCTAACTAAAGTAGAGGCATCCCTTAACGCTAAATCAGTGCTACCAAGATGCTCCCGTCTTTAAGGTGTAAAGCCTCACTCTTGTGCCCGGCATCAGAAGCAAGAAACGGGAGTTTGAGCACCAGACTATGCCTTAAGGCACTCTGGGGCATATTTACAATGGAAGTGGCAGAGCGCTGCTTTCGCCTTGTAGGCTTAACGCTGCACTCTGCCACTTCTGAAACGCAAGGCTGCACCATTTTACGGTGCAGCCCTGCGTTTTCCCCTGCACTGGTGCTAATTTAGCTGCCTAGCGCCAATGCAGGCACCCTTGCACCATAGCGCAAGGGTGTCTGCGTTGCAAGGAAAGATTGTTTATGTGCAGGAAGGTGTCTCTTCCTGCACATAAACAATCTTTAAATGGTATTTCGTAACTTCTATGTCTGCTGCTTACTGCAGCACACATAGAAGTTGAAAAACGTATTTTTTTTTAAATTATAGTTTATGTGCAGAAAGGTACACCTTCCTGCACATAAACAATCAATGGCGTTTTGTAGCAACATGGAAACAGCAACAACGAGGAGAAATTAAACATTTCTTCTCATTGAGCCAGGGTAAGACCAGGTTTTCCCTGGTCTTAATTTTGGCAGTGCCCCATATTTACGCCACCCTTGCAAAATGGGGCAGCATCAAAATCAATGGGTGTTGCGATGGAACGCCCACAGCAACACCCATTGCCATTTCCTTTCATGCTAAGCATAGCGTGAAAGAGTGCCCTATATACTAGGCAATTTGCATATGGCCATGTCTGAACTGGGGTGGCTTGGTGAGCAAAATAACAATGGATTCAACCCAGATCTGTGACTGGGGGTGAATGTTTTACCATTGTGCAACATTCCGTCCATCATCTTGTGTGTTTTGCTATATACAAGGCAGCATTAAGGCATGTTAAGTGGCTTGCAAATAAGGCGAAGCCAATATCGCCACCACAGCGCCTTTAAAAGTGGTGCTGTGCTGGTGATGATAGGGGTTTGCAAATATGCCCCTCTGTTTTACTAGCTTTGTGTGCTTTCTGCTCATCAGTGCTGGTGCTAGCACCCCAGCAATTTCAAAGATCACCTGTTGCTACGGTGTAGGTGAAGACTTATCCAAACCAATCATTCAGAAAGCAACAAGGAAACAAGCCATTGTTAACCTAAGAAAACAATATTGTTTTAGCACTTCAAAACGCTCCTCAAAGTTTTTCTAATTGCAATAGGTTTGCCAACTTTTTTAACCCAAGCCTAGAAAAGTGCATGCATTATACTGGCCTGCAATCTGGAAGGAAGAGGATGTTAAGCCTTGAAAGAATTATATGTAAACCAGAAGTACGGCCAAACAAGTGAACTTAAACTATGCAGAATTATTCGATGAAAGATGAAGCTAATTAGAATTTAACAAAAAGAAAGAAGACTCTTACGCCTATATTTACAAGCTCCTTGCACCGCTGGTACATCACTTTTTATATGGGAAAAAGTGATGCACCGGCAGCTCAAGTGGCTTGTAAATAAGCCCCTTTGTTTCATTGTGCACTTTTGGAAGTGTTCAGTGCAAAGAAGGTAGCATTTTGAGAGCAACCTTTTTTTAACATTAATACTTTTGGGAATATGCACATATTTTGTAATACAACATGAAATTCTTTTTTAGATTTACCTTACTAAAATTTAACATTTCTTTTTAAATAAATAATCATGCTTCCTTCTTTATGAGGAGACATGTCCCTCCATATATGTTGTTTATATTTAATTTAATTAATGCTCTGGTTATTTTAACTTAACTATTTCATAATTATTAGGGTCGACGCTCAACCCCAGCTTGTTCAACCTCCTTGGAGACCTCCACTACCCCCTGGAGGACCCCCACCAACCCTAACACCAACAAGATTCTAGAGAACCTCACCATATTTGGACTCACCCAGGGAGTGAAGGACACCAACCATGCATCAATTTCCACCTCCTGACCATATAATGTAAAGTCCCTAAGTACCAACTCCAGCTTATGTAGGTTCGACTCCATCTTAGTCCGTGGAAGTCACATCTTCCTCAATTTAGACAATGGCCGCTGCCATATTCCCTGATTTATGCAGACTGATTGTTATGTCTGCCTTGTAACACAGATATCTTTCTAAAAACTGTGATATTGTCAAGTTCTTCAATTAATTAATGACATAGATATAACATCTACAGTGATATTCGTCTGGATCTAATGTCTCCTCACCATGTCAAGGTTTTATAAAAACACAAAATAATGTAGTCTGAATTGATGTAATTTTGTCTTATAAGTGTATAAGGAAAAGTTTGAGATGCATACCTTGATGCACATAATCTATGTTAGACATTCCTGAACATATGTTAGAAATTCCAATTTCTGATAAGATTTAGGATATAAGGACTGACACTTGACCACTTGAGAAGTCCTTTACCCAGATTATCGCATGAGATTCTGCCAGAGATGCTCTCACATGCTGCCAGCTCACTACACACTTTGCAGATGTTACATCTCGCCTGAAGCTGATAAAGCTAAGTTCCGGAGGGCATTTGCCCTTCGGGTGGAAAACTGTATTCACGTCTCCACTAATAAAGACAGCCTTTGATGTCAACACTATATTCAGTATGTCTTTTCACCCTAATAAACTCTAGACTGCAATTTACTCTGTGTTTCATGCTCTCATAGTATAGTGCATAAACGCAGGCATTAGGGTGTTAAGTTCTAGATGAAAATGAACAACATTTTAACAATGCTAGAAATGTTCATTTTATTCTCCCTACTTATAATGTGTCTTGCTGGTTTTATAATATTCTGTGTAGTTGTTTTAGATGTACTGAGAAACAGATTGTTACTGTAGTAATAAATACTTTTAACTTAAAAGTGTTCATTCTTCTTAGTACAGTGTAGGTGATAATGTGAATAACAAAATAAGGTTTGTTACTGATTCCACAATGCCCCTGATCCCTTTAAGCGATTGTAAGCTACCCAAAAGCAATACATCTATGTCAATTACACATTGAATAGTGTTTTGCGGGGTTGCAATTACTTATCTTGTAGACTCATCACTGGTGCTTTGAACGAAGTTCGCCTGTGTCCCCTGTGTGGAAAGCACCCCATGTAGAATTACCCCAAAGTCTTAACTTATGCAACACAGAAACCTATGATCTGTTGGCCTCCTACTCACTCACTTCCCTGTATCTGCAGTGGCAGAGCAGGCAGCCATGCCTCATTGTACATGTAACCCAAGGAGTAGAAGGACCATCCCCTGCACATCAGAGACTCCTTTTCAGTACTTGAATTCCACAGGAAACTGAAGACATGTCACTTTACCTAACCTTCAGACTTGGCCAGCTCAGTCCCCTCCTTATCTAGTACCTGGATATCCTCCAGGTGAGATGTGCACTCTACAAATAGCCAAAACTGCACAACAAACAAAAAGCTGATGTGGTTAAAGAAAAAAAGGCAGAAAGAAAATTGTTCGTCACAGTTGTCCTGGTCAATGACCCCCCCCCTTGCACAGCTCCGTCGTTGAGGCACTGCCCCCTGCACTTTTCTGGGTCCAGGTAGGTGTTTGAGGCGCTCCTTCACCCGCAGGCTCCTTCCTGCACCTCATCCCTGGTGATCCAGTGGGAGAGACTGCTCTTCTTCTGGTCCACTCTTTCAGCCTTTTTCTGTCTTTTTCTGTCTGCTCTCTTTTCTTTTTCCTTTTCTGTCTTTGCCTTTTGCCTACTTTGCCTTTTTTCCCAATTTCACTGTTTTCATTTATTTCCTGCCATTGATTCCCTTGCAGCCCCCCCTCTGTGTGTTCCTGCTCACACCTCCCAGCTGCTCTCCCTACCCCACCCCTACTTAATGGTGGCCACTGCGCGACAGGGCGAGCAAGGCCTCCGACCTCCTGGTCAGGGAAACTGCCCTCCCCTTGCACAGCTCCGTCATTGAGGTACTGCCCCCTGTGCCTTTCTGGTGTTCGAGGCCATCCTCCACCCGCATGCTCCTGCCTGCCCCTCATCCCTGGTGGTCCAGTGGGAGTGCCTGTTCTTCTGCTGGTCCGCTCCACCAGACCATTTAGGTCTTTTTCTGCCTACTCTCTTTTCTATTTTCTTTTCGGTCTTTGCATTTTGCCTGTCTTGCCTTTTTCTGTCTTTGGCCTTTTTCCCTGTTTTTGCTGTTTTCCTCTATTACCAGATGCTGCTGCCCCCATGGCCCCTTCCCCTCCTGCATGTTCCTGCTCACGCCTCCCATCTGCTCTCCCTCCCTGACCCCTACTTAATGGTGACCGATGTGCGGCTGTGCTGCTGGCACACCAAAGGCAAACCCGTCTGCACCCATCTGTGACCTGACCGCGACCAGTGCAAGGGACCATGGACCTCCAACCCTCAGCTGCTACAATTCCAGCACTCTCCTTGCGCATAACCGTGGATGCAACAACAACTGCCAGCTCTCGATGCCGACCAACACCCTAGGCCCTTGCTCCTGCCATCACTGCCTGCACCTTCACCCACCTCTGGACCCAGACAGCTAACACCAACCCACCAGATGCCAGCACACCTAAACCCCTGAGCTGCATCCTCCTCAACATACGCTCTCTGCACAGACACGCAGTAGAAATTTGGGAGCTCCTCAACACCCCCTCGCCTGACGTCGCCTTCCTCACCCGAGACCTGGACCAATGCCAGCTCCACTCCTGACTATTATTTTCAAAAAACAAGGGAGACCTAATGGGTACCTAGGGACCTTGGGCAATCAAATATTATGAAGAACAGTGGTCCATAGGATTGAGTTTTCACAAAGACAAATACAAATATAGACTCCAATCAGTACTATATTGACAAGATTTTCAGTACCCAGCCGGGCCTGAAATTTTATTTCAAATATAGGTAAATTTAAAAGACCATCAAGGAGGTCTAATGTGACAGTTGATAGGGTACAAGCCTGTACCTATCCAAAAAGTACACTCAAGGCTAGCATCCAATCCTACAAAGGAAATTCAGGAATTAATAAAGAATATCACCACGGACGCAATGAGAGAAGGTTTCTTATCTAAGAAAGAGTTTAACTATTTAAATATCAAAAGCCCCAGAACACCAGTGATATACACTCTTCCAAAAATCCATAAGAGCCTCACTGCACCACCTGGACGGCCCATTGTATCAGCTTGTGGCTCTATTCTAGAGCCATTAGGAGCCTTTATTGACTTCTTCATAAAGGAGTTTGTCCCCTCCACACCCTGTTATGTCAGAGACTCCATGTCCATGATCTCACTGGTTGAAAATTTACCCTTTAATCCAGTAACCGACACGCTTTGTACCATGGACGTGGAGTCGCTTTATACAAATATCCCTCAGATAGCGGCCCTGAAGGTGATTCAAAAAACTCTGGACACACGTCCCCGCCCTCACGCAATACCAACATCTTTTATTCTACAGTTGCTTGAAATCTGCCTAACAAAAAACTTCTTCACATTTAATGGCCTTTTTTACCAGCAGATCAAGGGCACCAGTATGGGGGCTATTTTTGCCCCAAACTTGGCTATACTTTTCATGAATAAGATCGAAAAGGAGGTGATCCTTTGTCCATCTAATCCATTCTATCCAGGAATTGTATTATGGCGTAGATACATTGACGACATCTTCATGATCTGGAGATGTGAAGTCAATGATCTGCGCCATTTCCAACACTGGATGGACAACAATTGCTGTGGTCTTCGCTTTACCCTAACTTCGAATAAAACCTCTATCGATTTCCTGGACCTTTCCATCTTCCATCAAGAGGGAGTTCTCCTGACACGTCTGTTCAGAAAAACTACAGAGCGGAATACACTATTAGACTATTCCAGCAACCATCCCAGAGCACTACAGGATTCACTCCCATTCTCTCAGTTCCTGCGAATCAGGAGAAATTGCTCGTGCAGGCAGGACTACTTTAAAGAAGGTGCCATCCTAGCAGAAAAACTTAAAAACAGGGGCTACCCGAGGCGTATTGTTAAAAATGCCCTTAAAAGGGCATGGTATAGACCTAGAGAAACCTTACTGACACCCACTACAAAGACCCCACAGGAGAGAATAGCTTGTGTAACCACTTTTTCCCCCGTGTCAAACAAAATGAGAAAGATGATACTCCGTCACTGGCCTGTCATTAATGCGGGCGTACTAGAAATTGAGCGCCCTTTATTTGCTTTTAAAAAAAGCAAAAATCTAAGGACCATCTAGTCCGAGCAGCATTGCCAAGCCCCGATCAATCCTCTACACTTGAAAGCATATGGGGTCTGTCCCCCGTTGTAGGACATGTGAAATGTGGCAATTGCAGTGTGTGTGACATAACCATTGAAGGGAAAACCAGAGTATTTAATAACATCACCTTTACCAGCTCTTCACTTTCTAATTGTAACACCTGTAATGTGATATACTTGGTTCAATGTCCATGTATGAAAATGTATGTGGGTCAAACATCGCAGAAGGTGAAAACAAGGATCTGCCAGCACAAGAGCCGCATCCGTTGTCAAACCCAGAATGCACCACTCGTGGAACATTTCACCAGTGCCAAGCACACAGAAAATGACTTAAAATGGACTGTGCTAAAGGCACTAAGGCTACCACCTAGAGGAGGATGTATGGCTCAACTTCTAAATAAGGAGGAACTGAAATGTATTTTACTTCTGGACACAATTCGGAATGGTCTCAACCGTACTGAGGATTGGGCAGGATTGCTATGAATTGCCAGAATTTGACTTGAGACACTGTCAAAATTTCCTTATTTTAACACCAGTTTGCTCATTAGTTTATTGTATGATGTGTTCTAGCATAATGCCAGACGTTGTCTGTTTTCTAAAATCTAAATCATGCTTTCTAAAATCCAATACTTGTTTGTACAGAGACTAAGGTTGTCCGATGAAAATGCCACACAAAGGTTGCAGAATTCCTTATCATGTAAATCTGTTTGCCCTGATATTGATACTGCTCTGTAATCCTGGTACATTGCATGACAAGGAGCACTTGCACCTAGCGTTGGTAAACTAACACCACTCTAAGATGGCCGCCACTGGGACACCCCTCCCGCCTCCTTCCGCTCTCACTCCCTCATCACTGTTTATTTAATCATGCGCGGCTTTGCACGGGCTGACTTCCGTATCACCGTGAAGCCGGCGCGCTGCCACTGTGCATACCGCTTGCTGCCTACTCGGACCGCGAGTAAAGGATTATTAACTCCTCGCTAAGGTAAGGAATCTCTGCCTCCCTTGGGCCCAGGGACAGTCCCACCCTCAGTGCATCGATGCCATGGGCCATTACCACTTTCACGCCCTAACGATCGCAGACCTTCGAGTCCCAGTGTATACGCCTATGACGGTGTAATATACACGACTCCAGTTCCATGATAATTGGATTCTTCACTCATCATAAGATAGGAACTTATGGCAGCACCCCCCAAAACCTACCAAATAGGACACCAAGGTAACGTCGTGTTCCCCCTTGCCCTATTTATTAGCGCATGCTACCATCACTTTTTGCTAATTGGTTTTGTTTACTTTAGGTACCAGCCATCCATTTCATTATTTCTTATAACTATCAGGAGGCTGATGTAGATCGCTCGAAAAGGTGCGCCCTTTATTTATCATTTTGGCATCATTATGGCCATTTTAAGAGGCCTGCAAAGAACCCAGGCACACGTGATGCATGGTTTTACCACCTCGATACCTTAGCCATCACCGCCACGGTCCTTAAAGTGTTTAAGTTCACCGGGCTGAATGCCCGCAATAGAATTAGCGCTAAACACCGCTTCACCACTGCGCCATCCTTGAAAGCGACACATATAGTCACAATCACGTTCGCTCTAATAGGCGCAACAATGTTAGCGTTTAAAGGCTCACGGTACTTTTATCCGAGTCGGCTTTGACTTAAACGGTTCTTGCACTTTTTGGATAAAGCATGTGATTGGAACACTAAAGGACGTGTGGTTGACATCAACATGATCACAATGGCATGACATAAATGAATACTACGTGCATTTTACCTGTAATTAGTGCTGTATTTAAACAGAATTTTCTTTTTCTTCCTTTTTTTTCTCATTTCTGTAAATTGTAATTCTTAACAGGTTTTAAAGAAAGCACATACAGGCAATACACTCTTACTGTCCTGATGATGATCCCAGTTCACTAGGAGCCGGGGATCGAAACGCCGTCGACACTCACTCCGATTCTGTAACCTCTCCATTGTGTTTATACTGTTACATGAATTGGTTGTCTGAACTTGCCGTGCTAATATGTTATTGATGCAAGGGACAATTGGCTCCGCAGTTCTTTTTGCCTGATATTCTTTACCTTCTTTTTCCTTGCTCTCTTCCTACTCTTGAATTCTTCTTGAGTGTACTTTTTGGATAGGTACAGGCTTGTACCCTATCAACTGTCACATTAGACCTCCTTGATGGTCTTTTAAATTTACCTATATTTGAAATAAAATTTCAGGCCCGGCTGGGTACTGAAAATCTTGTCAATATAGTACTGATTGGAGTCTATATTTGTATTTGTCTTTGTGAAAACTCAATCCTATGGACCACTGTTCTTCATAATATAGCTCCACTCCTGACATCGCAACCGAGAGATCAGATGTGGACCACCCCAATGATCCTCCCCAGCCCCATCCTTTTCAACCTGGCAAACATCGTCAGAAAACACAGATTCAGCATAGTCTCCTAAGCCGATGACACCCAGCTAATCCTCCCCCTCACCAAGGAGCCAGATATCACCAGGCACATTTTCCAGGAAGGAATGACGTATATCGCATCCTGGATGAACAGCAGCTTCCTGAAGCTCAACTTGGTGAAAGCAGAGGTCCTCATCCTCAAATCCACCCCGCCATGTGGGACGACACCTGGTGGCCTCCGGCCCTCGGAAATCCTCCCACCCCCATAGACCACGGCCGCAACCTCAGCATCATACTTGACTCCTCACTCACCACGCTGTGTCCTCTACGTCCTTCAACGCCCTCCGCATACTCTGCAAACCTTCAAATAGATCCCCCAACTCCAGGAAAGACCATCACCTATGCACTCATCACCAGCAGGCTGGACTCCGTAAACACTCTCCATGCCAGAATCAACAAATCTCTCCTTCACAAACTCCAGACCATCCAGAACGCTGCAGCCAGACTCATACTCAGCTTCCCACGACATGGCCACATCACCCAGCACCTCGGTGACCTCCACTGCCTCCCTGTCAAAAAGACAGTTAACTTCAAGCTGCTCATTCACGTCTACAAAGACCTCCACAACACCGGACCCCAATACCTCAACAAAAGAATCTCCTTCTATGCCCCCAAGAGAAAACTCCGCTCCGCCGATGTAGCCCTTGCCGAAATCTCTTGCATTCACAGAGCCAGAACAGGGGCAGATCCTTCTCCTACATCGTAGCCAAGACCGGGAACAAACTGTCCCTCCGCATCAAACGAAGCCTTACACTGCAAGCCTTCAGAAAAGACCTCAAGACCTGGCTCTTTGGATAACCTTGTAGCTGCCTGAACTCCCTCTCCCCAGCGCCTTGGGACCCTTACGGATGAGTAGTGTGCTCTATAAATCCCTGATTGATTGATTGAATGAAATAGTTAACAGAGAACGCTGTATGGTATGGATTCCTAGTTTTTGAGGGACATTTTTAAGTATGCAAACTTGGAGTGGGGTTTTGATTGTGCTTAACATAGTTTTCTTCTAAGAAAGAACAATCACTCAAAGGAAGTGAAGAGAGTTAAAGAGCAGTTGTCACTAAGAGTCTGATTTAGGGTTCCATGTACTGTATTATGAACCTTAAGGTGGCACAGCATATTACCTCTGCCACCCTGACAGACTACTGCCTGCCATATGTAGATATGACTGCCAGCCCATTGGGGGTATCTGTACATTGCAAGGAACCACTGCCATGATGGTTCGTTTCAATGTACAAAAGGTTTTGTGGATAGCTGCTGTCATCCTTCACAGCCGCCCACCAAACCTTTAAGCTTTTTGTTTTTTTCAAAATAAAATTTCCTAAGCAGGAGTTTGTTTCGGAAAATATGACTAATGACAGAAAGTTGAAACAGCTACCAAACACCTCAACCGACATTAACCTAGAGACACTAATGAGGGAGCTCACGGGCATCAAATCGACCATGGTTTTGATGCAAGATGACATCAAATCCAAGGCTGAGGACCTGAAATCACTGTGGAGTGATCTTGTAACTTTCAACATGCGGCCACCAATCGCAAAGTATGCCCGATATTATGGGCCTGACATATTCACCCTGTTTGCAATTTCAGGGGGCCCACAGTGCACGACCCAGGGGAAATGCAAGGCAGAACACCCCAGGCAAATCACTGCCTGTTTCTTTGACCGTCAACAGGCCTGACATCTTATCTCAGTGACAAAAACACACAACAGACAATTTCCGTACAAAGATACTAGGATTCACATTGCAGCCAACCTTTCCCATGATACAGTACTGCAGCAGAAGAAATTGCTCATGCTGTGACCTGCTCTCAGAAATCCTGGCATCCACTATGGCCTTCTGGAGCCTGCTTCCATGCTGCTCTCTATCAACGGGAAAATCAGGGAATTTGAGGATCTGGATGACCTTGAATAAAATCTGTACTCCTTAGACATGGCAACTATGGGTACCTCCCCATCAGCAGATGGAGCATTCGATTTGTTGGGTGGGAGAATCAGCCTCGCCCCATGATTTGGGACTCACCGCTGGTAAAAAATATAGCTGAGTGTCATAGAGTGGACACTGTCTTGAAAAATCGGAGAACAGAGCTCCCTGTGATGAAGCAGTTTTTTGCCACTGCAGGCTGAGATAACTCATGCTCACCCATAAAGCCCTGACTGCCATGTGCCTTGGGGAGACTTGGAGGAGCTACCGACGTCTCCCTAGGCACCTAAGTGGCTAAGATCCATATGAAGTTATTCACTGTTAATCTTTAAATGAAGCCTTTTACATATGTATTCTCCTCCTGGGATAGCTGTTGGTCCAAAAAAAAATTTACTTCAAAGGCACCTCTACGGCTGATTGCTTGTTGTTTTGATGTATCTTCCCTCATTGGCATGACACTGCCACTCTGTTAGGGTTATGACATTCCCAGAATGGGCCTGGATCGTTAACTGACAATGTTGTTTTTTTGAGGTGCTGGGTATGAGGAGAGTTGGGAGATACACACTAATTTAAAGCAGTTTCCTTTCCGGATATTGTTGGTTTCACAAAGACATGTCAAGTTCTCACGCTGCACTTATTAAGTATCCTGCTATTACATTTGACTGTTTCTGATTAGGCTTTCCTCACTGTACCTCATTCGACAATCACCCTGTTGCGGGGATTCTGCACACACAGAACCTCAGTGTGTAGGGGTTAAGCCTTCCTACTGCCTCAGTACCCAAAATCCCAGAAGCTAGCTATAGTGTCTCATTTGTTCTCCTGCATAATCACAAAGCTAAAAATAATCATTTGTAGCTTTGTGACCACCCAAAACACAACACTCCAGACTCTCTCAGGAATCACTGTAGCAAGCCATACCCTTTTGCTCACTCACTCGTACTTGTCGACAATAAGAATAGTCAGAGTCACTGAAATATTTTAAAATGTTTATTTTAACTATCGTGCATTATAATGCAGTATACAAGCCACTATCAGCAGCAACACGCATAAACTTAAAACAGTTAGCATTGTAGCAAATCCATGGACTATGAAAGGAAAAATCATCGTATACAGACAGTGGATAAAGGACTATAAGGCCTAATCACCCTCTCCTTGACTAGAAGAAGTTCTATTATATAAAAGAAGATTTCTGAGATTTGTCAGCAGACCCCATACCTTAGTGCCTAGAATGTCGTTTTCTCATCATAGGAATAGCAGAGCTCTTCTCCCTGGAAAGGTCTCTCTCCAAGTGTGTGTTGAACCAACATGCAATCCCATAATATCAAAGCATGGGTTTCCAGCATCTGCAGTTGTGTAGCATGTTGTGTCTAAGTGCTAGGGACTGACCAGAACAGAATAACAGAGACATTGTTTATCGGCCTTGCACAGTGTGTTCAGACTAAACTCCAGGAACAGGCTGAGAATACAGAAAGCAGATAGTTCTCATATGAAAGGCAAAAACAGAGTCTTGCAAAATAAAGTCATGTAGTAACATGCGCAAAAGCAGTATCATGGCAGCAGAGCTCAGGCTAACCTTGCAATGTTGAACCCACTCTTCTCGCTACGGATCCACAGTCTCATTAACTTCCCAGCATTGCCTGCTGCCCGCAGTGTACAACATACACTTTAATGGCCTA
Organism: Lissotriton vulgaris; assembly: GCF_964263255.1. Classification (NCBI taxonomy): domain Eukaryota; kingdom Metazoa; phylum Chordata; class Amphibia; order Caudata; family Salamandridae; genus Lissotriton; species Lissotriton vulgaris. Next base: position 1,541,909,982 of record NC_141695.1, on the reverse strand, counting down.
TGTTTTTCCAGCTTGATATTTACACTGCTTCAAGTGGGACACATTTTCCCTTTCTCCGCTACCTCCCTTGGACAGCCACACATCATGACCATGCCACCACGGCACAAGTACCTTTGTATTCCATCCCTCAGCATCAATTGCCTTAATCATTACATCAAGCAAAAAAGACCCTGACATACCTCAAAATCCCCTGATATAGCACTGTTGCTGGAAAGATATTGGGGCATATTATCAAGGGGGTTTATCTCTGCTTTTTTGGCTTTAAAAGCCAAAAAAGCAGAAATAAAATTATCTCCCTATTACTTAGCTGTCGCTAACACCAGTTAGCGACAGCTAGTAGGAGATAGCGACCATCTTGGGCCCCACTTTGCATGTCAGTGATATTTATCACTAATGACATGCAAAGTGGGCGTGCCAAGATGTTAGCGACTGAAAACAGTCGCTAACATCGCTATCTCCTATTACCAACTTTTGGAGATGTTCGCGCTAAGCGCGAATATCTCCAAAAGCTAACACCTGCCCTGAGCAGTTCTTATGATTCAGAGAAGGGGGTGGTGATGAACAGAGTGTCTGAATTAAGCAGACCACTCTTACCCAGTCCAAAGATCAGGGCTTGATCCATCACCGTTATTTAGCTCATTGCACCATCCCAGCTCAGAACCTGGCTATATGCAAATTAGTCTGTCCCTGGCCCAGTGCATCATGGGAACAGGGCAGACCAAACTACCAAGCCAATTCTTCACCGGAAAGGAGACAAGCTTCCGGGGACCGGTTTCTAGCATTTCAGCCATCGTCGGCCCGTCTTGCTTGAATCCTGATGGTGCAGTGAGCAAGGGGCTCATGTCTGAGTATACCCTGCCACACCTATAGTGGCCAAAAATGATTCAGAGAAGGGGGTGGTGATGAACAGAGTGTCTGAATTAAGCAGACCACTCTTACCCAGTCCAAAGATCAGGGCTTGATCCATCACCGTTATTTAGCTCACTGCACCATCCCAGCTCAGAACCTGGCTATATGCAAATTAGTCTGTCCCTGGCCCAGTGCATTATGGGAACAGGGCAGACCAAACTACTAAGCCAATTCTTCACCGGAAAGGAGACAAGCTTCCCGGGGACCGGTTTCTGGCATTTCAGCCGTCGTTGGCCCGGCTTGCTTGAATCCTGATGGTGCAGTGAGCAAGGGACTCATGTCTGAGTATACCCTGCCACACCTATAGTGGCCAAAAATGATTCAGAGAAGGGGGTGGTGATGAACAGAATGTCTGAATTAAGCAGACCACTCTTACCCAGTCCAAAGATCAGGGCTTGATCCATCACCGTTATTTAGCTCACTGCACCATCCCAGCTCAGAACCTGGCTATATGCAAATTAGTCTGTCCCTGGCCCAGTGCATCATGGGAACAGGGCAGACCAAACTACCAAGCCAATTCTTCACCGGAAAGGAGACAAGCTTCCGGGGACCGGTTTCTGGCATTTCAGCCGTCGTCGGCCCGGCTTGCTTGAATCCTGATGGTGCAGTGAGCAAGGGACTCATGTCTGAGTATACCCTGCCACACCTCTAGTGGCCAAAAATGATTCAGAGAAGGGGGTGGTGATGAACAGAGTGTCTGAATTAAGCAGACCACTCTTACCCAGTCCAAAGATCAGGGCTTGATCCATCACCGTTATTTAGCTCACTGCACCATCCCAGCTCAGAGCCTGGCTATATGCAAATTAGTCTGTCCCTGGCCCAGTGCATCATGGGAACAGGGCAGACCAAACTACCAAGCCAATTCTTCACCGGAAAGGAGACAAGCTTCCGGGGACCGGTTTCTGGCATTTCAGCCGTCGTCGGCCCGGCTTGATTGAATCCTGATGGTGCAGTGAGCAAGGGACTCATGTCTGAGTATAACCTGCCACACCTATAGTATACCCTGAGCAGTTCTTAGCCATGTTATCCAATGGGAGGTGGATAGCATGGCTAAGAGCATTAGCTCGGTAATGCATGAATATCGCGGACTTTTCAGCGATATTCATGCATTGCAGCGATTTTTATCGCATTTGCGATAAACCTTGGTAATACCAAGGTTTATTTGCGGTAAAAATCGCCGCAGCTCAGCGGTAAATTTTTGTTTCTAACCAATCAATAGCGATAATTATCGCTATTGCTTGGTAATATGCCCCATTATTCTGTCCCAGAGCCAGATAAACTGAAGAGAGAATGGATGATAAGGGTCATTGGCAGCAGCTTTCTTAGAGACTCCTGCATGACTCGTGACTCTACGGAGTCCTCCTGATCTACAAAGAAGTGCTGGTGGCCATCTTCATACACAATCATTCCCCCATACCTTTCAGAAGACATGGACAGATCTACATGGTCCTCTGTTTTTTTTTAACTGAAGACTCTGGACCGGACCCTAGTGGTGGGATCCGTTTATGCCTCCAGTCAGGATAGAGCTTCTTTTCTCTCTTCCCTCTGCAGAGTCATGACAGAATTCAGCAGTGTCAGTGTGATCATAGAGGAGAATTGGAACTTGACGCTCAACCCTTACTTAGACCTTAGACAAATTGGCACCACTCATAAGAACCAACACCCAGGCCCAGGCTGTTTTACAGGATTACAGCTTGACCGACCCTTGGCACCTGACACATCCGCCTGAAAGAGAGTATACTTTCCTCTCCTGTGCATATGGGACATGGTCGAAAATTAATTATATCTTCCTGAGCAAAGCTTCAATGGCCCTCATATGGGACTACAGTATAGGCAGGGGGGATTGCGGACATGCCCCAGTTTTACTGGAAATGCACCTAGGCCATATCTTGCCTACTTCCAAATGCTGGAGGTTTAATGTTTCCCATTACAGACTGCCTGAGAACAAACAAAAACCTATGGCCCATACAGAGAATGAATACACCTCTTCCTCACCTCAAGTTCTTTGGGCGGCCTGTAAATCCACTCTAAGAGGACACTGTATGCGAGAATCTGCAATACCAAGCAGATGGAACACAGGGAAAACATGCAATACTAGAAAGCTAGGTGCTTAGGCTTACCAGACAATACACAAACCACCCCACGTCCTGACTTCTTCATCAATTTGAGATTGCTAAATATGATTTGGACACTTATTTTACAACACAAGCTGATTGTGATCTGCAGTGCCTTAAGTGGCACCACTATGAACAGAGAGAGAAGGTAGGGAGGCTTTTGACAGCACAACTGCAACAAACAGAGCCATGTCAGGGCATCTCCAGTGTTACAGGAAGAAGGGGGACAGCTGGTGAAGCATTCGGCGCACATTGTGGACACATTTGCTTTTTTCCTTGGCTCCCTCTTCTTTTCTGATTGACCAGTCGATCTGTCATATGCACAGGCCTTTTTTGAATTCCTTCCAGTTGCCAACTCTGTCTGAGTCAGGCAGATTGCTTTTAAGCAGCGAGATTACAGAGAACGAGATTTTGGGTGCTATTACAGACCTGTCCACCAATAAATTGCCAGGAGGGGATGGATTTACCATCAAATCCCATAAAATTAATAAGCATTTATTGTAGCCCTCCTTTTCAACGTCTTCAAGCAAACAGAAATTCTGGCTCCTTGAGAGCGGAGTTGAACTAAGTGCTTCTCAATTGGAGTTCTGGACTTTTTGGTTCCGTCCAGAGGTGTCAGGGATAACACCCGAAGACCCCGGAGTTCCACCTGTCTCGGTGCACAAATAAACAGAAACACGGGCTTCTCGATGGTGGCGTCAAAGACCAAAGGTTTATTACTGCAGGGACACAGAAGTCACAGAAACTACACACGGGCAGAATCTAGGAGCCTGTTCGATTTGTACAAAAAGGGTTGCTCCTTATATACTAAAATTTGAGCTTGAGGCAAATTCTTTACATGTAATACATTCCCAAACCTTTGTGTCCTAAACAATAAATATTTGGCGTTGCACAGGAATCGTCAACAATATCTGATGTCAAAACATTACGAACGAGGGGTTCCCACTTTTCCATCATAATCTCATGTCAACTTTTCATTCAAGACCCGGACCGCCTCATCGTAAATTTCGTTACCTCCCCCTAATAAAGGCCCAGAAGGAAAGGAGCAGAGCCAGGTGCAGAAGATAGAAAAGCAGGATAAGGGATGTTTGTGGGTTGTAAATGGGCAAGGCTACCGGCTTCGGCCGCCTAATCATGATCAGGCCAACGAACACAAGAACCAGTATAGCAGGACTGGCCTCGGGCAGAGGAGGTAGTCTTTGTCGAGTCATGCAGCTACAGCGTGTTCTGTTCTAAGGTGCACGTGTCACTGGAAAGGTGAATCGCCGGTTAAGCCTACGTGTCCTTAATCGAAATGAAGTAATCAGAGGTTATTGCGTATGTGAGGGCAAGAAACACAAAATGGCTGCCATGATCTAAGATGGATGCCATGGGTAGATCGGAAATGTGTTTGTTACAGGAGTACTCTTGCTCGTAGCATAGCGAAAACACCAGGATATGCTAAATGGATCATTTGCGGTTCATTGATACCAAAATTATGTATTTCCGACAATATTGAAAACACGGGTTCAAATCGTCACGGAACCTCAGACCCTCCTTTTGCCCTTACATAGGCAATTACTCAGTCTATGTCAGAGTCTAACTCTATGCTCATCAGGTCAGTGACATGCTGTTGTATCATCATCCTTTCTCGTGCCTTTTCTCCAAACGCAGGTGGTTTTCTAAAACAGGTTGCAGCACAGAGACTACACAAAGCAGGACCACACTGGATAATCAGGCAGCATGAGAATAGGAATACTAAGATGACACCAATGACCATCATAACCTTCCATCCCCACGCTGATATCAGAGTCCACAACCACTCCATGAAGGACCAGTTTCCCTTGTCTACATGTATAGAGTCGGAAATCTTGTGTAGCTTAGAGATCGCCTCATAGACTGTTGGAGCATTATTGGGAATAAAGACACAGCAGCTCGATTGGATCATTCTGCATACCCCACCTCGATCTGCAAGTATTACGTCTAGAACCATACGGTTCTGCAACGTCATGAGTCTATCCGCCTGAAGCTCAGCTGTCAAGTTGCTAAGGGCACCAGCAGTTTCGGTAATAGTAGATTCAACTACCCGTGTTAGCTGGCGTATGTTTCTACTATTGGCCATAGGCCCCCAGAACGGAAGGAAACCTTTGAAGAAGTCTCCAGCTTCCTGACCAGCGGTATCTTCCTTGCTGAAAACACCTCTCGCTACTCTGGTCTTGTGATAGTCAGAAGAAGCAGTGTATGTTGGAGGCAACAATCGAGCAATATAACATGAACCTGAAAAGTCAGCAGGCAACCATGTATACGCTCTGTCTTGACAGATGAAGTAGGTACCCCTAGCAGTAAGAAAAGCAGGGGAAGAGTTAGACGGAAACACGTAAGTCTCAACGCACTCACTCCTCCCTAGCTGAGCTCTCGGATTTCTCCCATTACCTTGCAAACAGACCTGACCTCGGTGAGGCACGACCCAGATTGGAGTGGAGCTTTTTCGCTTGCTTTCTCCCAAACTAAGGCGATACTCTGTAGAGTTCCAACTCAAATATACTCGCAATTCGTCTCTAGGGTAAGATGGAGTATTATTGACGTCCTTGATCATGTCAATAATTCCCTGGACTAAAGCTTTGTTGGCAGAGTTATATTTAGTGGAACGTGGTGGACGCGGAGGATAGGTCTCAAGGGCATAGGCAAAAATGGTCTGAAGGGCCTGAAATGATCCATTATAGCTAAAAGGCAAAACCAGATAGGGAATGCCTTTATCCATAGTGTGGGGTATCAAGCCACACACCCAGCAGTCTGTAGTGTTGACCACCAGTTGGTGTTGGTGCAAGAGTTGTACGAAAGTGTTATTGATAAATTCTGAACGTCGAGCTTGCTCATGTTCGGGAAACGAGTGAAAAGAGTGTATAGAAGAATCAGTAGAGGTAGCAGGATCAAGGGGAGGTACTGTAGTTACTGGCACAAAGATTACATTTATACCAAAAACGATTCCACCCACCAACGTTATTAAAACAATTAAAAATGTAATAGCACATTGCATCAGAAAACATTTGCTCTGAAGAATTCTGTAAAGTCTGTTTCTGCGAACATAAATCACATTTTCTCGTTGCAGCGCAGGAAGCTCCATCTTCTACAATCCGCTCGCGACCACTGATGATGTGTACGTAGATGAAAATGCCTCTATCAGCCCTGGGAGTTCCCAGAACCAACAGAAAGATCGACCTTGTGTCTGACCCCCGCAGATTCAACTAGGCACACAGCCACGACCCTACGGCTACCCAGACGGCAAGGCAAATTAAAAAAATAAAACAATAGCAAACTTCCTGGCTGAAGGCAAAGTGTTAAAATTTCAAATGTGTAAAATAGGCAGTTTCCTGCTTTATTTGTCCATATTGCGAGATCGTAAATTGTATCTTAATTTTGCAGGAACTGTTTGATCAGGAAACAGTGTGTTGTCAGCAGATGTTGCAATGTTAAAGTTCGCAGATGGCAAAGTTTCTTCTGATGCAGAGGGCAAGTGTTCAGGAATCAAAGAAGTAGTTTCAGGAGGAGAGTCAGAGTTCGAAGTGTCAGTTATCAATTCGGCATCGCTGAAAGGGACAAACTTGGGTGTTCGCTCGAACTCAGAGGCACCAATTCCCTTCTTAATCCAGTTGTCATAAGGAAGTGGCAGGGGCACACGTTTGACGTGTGTCGCATGGATCCAGTGCTTGCGTCCGGCCACACGAACAGCAGTTCTCGTTACTAGTAGTATTTGATAGGGTCCAACAAATCTGGGCTGAAGGTTCTTCGTCCTGGCGAAGTTCCGCACCACAACGTGGTCACCTGGTTTCAGCTGATGACCTGGACTCTCCGGTGGCTTTGGCAATGCATCGAAAACCTGTTGGTGAATAAGACTCAATTTAGCAGTCAGGTCGTAAAGGTAATCAATCAACATTGGATATTCCAGAGAACAAAATTCCTTTGGCCTTGGCACTCCCCAAATATTAGCAGGACGGCCAAAGACAATTTCATACGGACTAAGCCCTACTCTAGAATGTACAGTCGCTCTCGTGGATAACAAAGCCAAGGGTAGTGCGTCTGGCCAGGATAAACCCGTGGATGCCTGTATTTTAGCGAGTTTTAGTTTGAGGGTGCCATTGTAACCCTCAACTAAACCAGCAGACTGGGGATGGTTTGCACTGTGAAACTTTTGCTTTATTCCTAAACCGGCACACACACTCTGCATAACTTTCCCTACAAACTCACTTCCGTTATCTGACCATACAATCCGTGGCATTCCGTACCTAGGGAAATATTCTTTGAGAAGAATTTTGGCAGTTGATAGGGCAGTGTTGTCCTTTAGTGGATATGCTTCGATCCATCTGGAGAAAGCACAAACTACCACCAGGACGTACTTTAAGTTATTGCACCGATCCATGTGAATGAAGTCTAACTGAATCACTTCAAAGGGGCAAGAGGGAGGAGCGAAGTGACCAGCAGGAGTAGGGATTCCCTTACCAGGATTATGCATCAGGCATACCATACAATTTTTCACCACTCTCTCTGCACATTTACTAATCCCATCATTCTTCCAGACTGGAGCCAACATCTTACAGATCCCTTTAGAACTTATATGCGCTACTCCATGTGCCATTGTCACCACTGCAAGCACATACGCATCAGGCAACATCCAACGCTGTTGTTCCGACAAGTCAATCCAACACCCACTCGAGTCCAACTTGCCCGTACTTTCTTTCCATGCACGCTTTTCCTCCTCAGCCGCCTCTTTCTGGATCTCTTTCACACTTTCCACTGTATCCTCACACATTCCAGACTCAGAAATCCATCTCGCAGACGCAGCCACATACATTCTACTCATCATATTTCTAGCTGTCTGTTTAGCGGTCTCGTCAGCAAAAGCATTCCCACGACCAACATCATCCGTGATTGCTTTATGCGCACTGCATTTCACAATCGCAACTTCAGTCGGCAAGGTTAGAGATTCCAACAAGTCGTTAACTAGCTGACCATGTTGAATCTTAGTCCCATGGGACGTAATGAAACCTCTTTCTTTCCACAAACGGCCAAAATTATGGGCCACACCGAACGCGTACTGACTATCTGTGAACACATTCACTCTTTTTCCCTTAGCTAAAACACACGCTCTCGTTAGAGCGATTAATTCTGCAGCTTGGGCAGAATTCTGACTCACTCTTGCAGTCTCCACAATCGTACTCAAAGTCGTTACTGCATAGGCAGCAGTCACATCACCATTCTCCAATTTAAAGCATGACCCATCAACATACAACGTGCCATCTGGATCTGACAATGGGGTGTCTTTTAAATCAATTCGTCCTTTTGTCTCCTCTTCGGTTCTGAAACAGCAATCATGGGGCTCGGAATCACTCGACTCTTGATTAGCCGGCAACAGTGTTGCTGGATTCAATACATTGCATCTTTTGATCTGAATATGACTCGCTAGCAGTGTCAGCTCGTAGCCAGATAATCTAGCACTGGTAAGGTGTTGCGTCTTGGATCTGTTCATGAGTGTATCCACAGCATGAGGAACCATGACCACTAGCATGTTATTCATCACCAAACCAGCAGATTGTCGGTTGGAAGCCGCAGCTGCCGCTGTAGCTCTCAAACAACTAGGTAACGCTCTAGCTACCGGATCTAATGTTGATGAAAAGTACGCACAAGGGCGTTGTTTATCACCGAATCTCTGTGTCAGAACACTCAACGCGCAACCTTCTTTCTCGTGAACATAGAGCGTGAATGGCTTGTTGTAATCGGGTGTACCCAATACAGGAGCTGAACATAGTGCATTTCGTAACTCAGAAAAACTCTCCTGACATTCAGCAGACCATGGCACCGGACTCGGAAAATTTTTCCCAGTCAAAGCTACCAACGGTTTTGCTAAAAGAGAAAAATTTGGGATCCACTGCCTACAGTAAGAGGTAATACCTAGAAAGGCACATACTTCTCTCTGTGTGCGAGGAACACTCATCTGCGTAATTGCTTTTATTCTCTCTGGGGTCAACTTCCTTCCCTCCTTTGACAAGAGATGACCTAGGTAGGTCACTTCTTGGCAGCAGTATTGCATTTTCGAAGGTGACACCTTGTGATTCAAATTAGACAAATGATGCAATAACGAAATCGTAGCTGCTTTGCAAGTTTCCTTGTCATCGGCAGCCACTAGAAGGTCATCTACATACTGCACTAGAGCAGAACCAAGAGGAAGTACAAAGGAATCTAACTGACTTTTTAATGCCTGACTGTAAATGGATGGGCTCTCACAATAGCCTTGTGGAGCGCGTTTAAACCTGAAGCTTCGACCTCCTAGACAGAAGCCGAAAATATCTCTGCTTTCCTCGGCTATCGGAATGCTGAAAAAGGCATTCTTCAAGTCGATGACTGAAAACCATGTAGCTGTTGCAGGAATCAATGTTAACAATGCAGTAATGTCTGGAACTACAGGAAACTGCGGAACCACAATTTTATTAACCTCTCTGAGATCAATAACAAATCTATATACTGGAGGCTTTGAAGGATCAGTACGTTTCAAAATTGGTAATACAGGACTATTACAGACATTTCCTCTAGTTTCTTCAACCACCCCTTTCTTAATCAAATCTTGCACGATCAATAAAAGTGCACGTTCGCCTTCACTAGAGATTCTGTATTGAGGAATTCTTGGAAATTTGACATTTGCTTTCAAAGTGACTACATATGGTGGTATTTCTAAAAGGCCTACATCGTTAGGACCAGTCGCCCAAAGAGTATCAGGGAGTGAACGCAGCTCTGGCGGAAGTGCATCCATTGACAAGTACATCGGAGAGGTGATTCGTTTACCCAACGTAAGCTGTACTCCTTCCGGAGAACAGTACAATGTCGCATATAGGCGTTTTAACAAGCCTAAACCAAGCAGATTTTCATTACAACCTGTCGTCAAAATCAGGGGTGCTTTCAATTGACACGGTCCAACAGAAATAGACAAAGGACCAGATACAGGGTTGTAAACAGGGGCGCCTGAAAAACCTACAGAAACATTTGTTAAGCCGGACAAAGGTGCGCCAGGGAGTTTCGCATGAATGATAGAACTTTTTGCGGCACCAGTAACCAACAGAAACGGTTCGACTACACCTGATGTTGCTACTGCGACATAAGGCCCACTCTGATCCACTGGAACTGATACTACTCCCTCTCTCTGTCCATGGCTGTCCTAGTACTCATTTTGTTGAAATCCCTCATCATTTTCACAATAGTCTTCGACATGATACTGTTGCGACCTATTCTGTTGAGCAGACTGTCCATTTCGCTGATCAAAGTGATTGGAAGGGCGATCATTTGTTTGTGGAGGCATAGCACCTCGTCCTCGACCTCTAGAATTTTGCACAAAACCACCACGACCTTTCTGAGCTGCTGCTGCGTTATTTTGCGCTAAGACTGGACACTCATTCTTATAATGACCCTCTTTCTTACAATACGCACACTGATTCCACTGGTATTGTGGTCTCTGAGAACCATAATCTGTCCTTTGATACGATCCTTGCTGTGTATTGGTCTGATTCATGCGAGGCGGATATGCTTATTGCAGAAGAACTTTAGTTTTTAAGTCTTTCGTTTTCTTATCTGATTTCTCTTTCTCCTCTTTATCCCTATTTTCATAATACTGTGCAGTTGCAAGTATTTGCGCAGTTGTAGAGACAGCCCACGCACTCTCGGAATCTTTTAATTTATTGCATAGCTCGGGTAGCAAATTGTGTACAAATTTATCGACAAACAATCTCTGTCCTCCTTCTGTGCTCATATCCTGACCACTGTGATCTACAAAAGTCTCTTCGAACCTCGTGAAAAAGTCGGAGACACTTTCGTCTTTCTTTTGCCTGCATGCGGACAACTTGTCCCAGTTAACACGCAATGCTGGCATCAGAGTCTTCATTAAGTCGATTATCCTACCTGGAAGATTAGCAATTAGAGGTTCGGGTTTGGAACCACCTATTTGCTGACCATCTGCTGCAATGATAGCCGCCCAATCACCACCTAGAGCAACTGGGTGATTCTCTTTACGAATTTTAGCCCAAATTGGTTGCGGAACTACATTCCCAAATAACATGTCAATGTCCGCTAGATTCATTACACAAGCCTCAACTGTTTGTGCTAACTCCTTATAATATCCGGCAGGATTTTTACGCGGATCTGGCAAGGCTTGTTTCACTGCCAATACTTCAGCTCGCTTCCACAGAATGTGTATCCACACTCTCTGGAATTGTGCCGGAGCAGCTGCAATACCAAGGTTTACATTAGCTTGCACGGCTTCACGCCAAATTGGAGGAACCTCTCTCATTGGATATTGGCGATTCTGCTTTGTACTACTTTTCTCTAAGTCCCTCGGTGAACGAAGTGATGGATCATTCCTATAACTTAAAATCAGTTCCATCGCTTCTTTTATATTTTGACCTACTATCATACCTGCAGCAAACTCTTTCTGAACCTTAATTAAGTCATCTAAATTCGATTCAGAGTCATCTTCTTCTAGTTCCTCACGTAAAAGAGAGCACATCTCGTCGAATACATATCGTTGTGTTGGTTCGTTCCACTGCATAAATGTATCTAGTACATCTCTCGTACTATATCTCCTACTCTTCGAAATCCATCGGAGAGCCGTGGAATCTAATATTCCCCGTTCCTCAGTACTTGGGAGCTGACTACGTCTCTGCACAGACTCAGAAGTAGGAGTCTTAATTAAAGATTTATAGAAAGGAGACAGAATGTTAGAGACAGAATCAGTGATTCTTCGACGAACAGAAAGCGGAGTCATAATACTAGCAGATGTAGAAAACACAGTAGCAGTTGGAACAGATAGTACAGGGACAGTAGGAGTATCAAGTAAGGTAGCTTGTGAAGCAGTAGGTGTAAGCAATATAGGTATAGGCAAAGAAGTCGGCAACCAGGAAGAGGGGGTGCTGAAGGAACATTTACATTAACCACAGGAGGTACAGGAGCTTGATTCTGAGGGGCAGGAGCAGGAATACCAGGTTGTCCAGCAACCGGCAATTGAACATTCGGTACAGGTGGAGCCGTAGCGCCCTGTGCATACGGTGGGGGTGACCGTAACAAGTAAGACAACAGAGGATCATTTTCGGGGTCCTCTACTATCTTAGTTGTACTCGATGGCAAGGCAGGATAGCACTTATCTATCGCTAAGTTACGCTCTCTAGTAGCTATCTCCATTGCTTTCTCAGACTCGTTATCTTGCAGCTGCTTAGCCGCTTGTTCTAAAGTTAACTCTTGCTCTTTCTGTTCTTTCTTCAACCTTTTAATTTCTCTCTGTTTAGATTCTTTTCGCCAGTAACGGAAAGAATCAAACATTGCCGGACGGGCTTTCTTCTTAAACAATTTTACTTCTAAATTGTCAAGAACTTCAGGTTCAAAACTACCATGTAGTGGCCAACTAAGGACACCATCTTTTTCAGTGTATCGGACCCACACCTCATTATAAGATATAGGACCCACTCCAAACTTACAATAAAGATCATATAGGGGAGTTCCGATCGGAGGAACCAGACATGAGTCCTCCAACCGGGAATCACTGTTGCAACCAAAGCACGACAACATACAATTTTTCCGACTTACCATTTTATAATCCGGAACACAGAACAAACAAACACAAACAGGAATGTGCACTCGAACCAAGAACTTAGGCCTACCAAAAGCGAACAAATGTATCGATACCCAAACTAAACCAATAGATTATCGTAACCAAAACAACCAGTGATAATCTTACGAAACCAAACCAAACCAAGAACTAAAAAGGATTTTAACAACCCTTACGAAGTAACCAACTAGCAACCACTAAATACTTAACTGAGGCACTGAAGACGTCACCAAGGAGAAACCCGTCACGTTTCGCCGTACTAAGGACTGCACCTCGGGTCCAAGACAGGGCGACGGTCAAGGCAACGGACCACTGCAGCCGTCCTGAACGGGAACCCTCGTGGAAGAGAACGTCGGGCCACTTTTGCGATATGCCGGGATCGATGAAGTGGGGCGCCTCCCTCAGGAATCTTCACACGAAGCTTCTCGAACTCTTCAGGCTTTTGGACCGGTACCGAATGACGTCGCCCCACGTTGGGCGCCAATTGGAGTTCTGGACTTTTTGGTTCCGTCCAGAGGTGTCAGGGATAACACCCGAAGACCCCGGAGTTCCACCTGTCTCGGTGCACAAATAAACAGAAACACGGGCTTCTCGATGGTGGCGTCAAAGACCAAAGGTTTATTACTGCAGGGACACAGAAGTCACAGAAACTACACACGGGCAGAATCTAGGAGCCTGTTCAATTTGTACAAAAAGGGTTGCTCCTTATATACTAAAATTTGAGCTTGAGGCAAATTCTTTACATGTAATACATTCCCAAACCTTTGTGTCCTAAACAATAAATATTTGGCGTTGCACAGGAATCGTCGACAATATCTGATGTCAAAACATTACGAACGAGGGGTTCCCACTTTTCCATCATAATCTCATGTCAACTTTTCATTCAAGACCCGGACTGCCTCATCGTAAATTTCGTTACCTCCCCCTAATAAAGGCCCAGAAGGAAAGGAGCAGAGCCAGGTGCAGAAGATAGAAAAGCAGGATAAGGGATGTTTGTGGGTTGTAAATGGGCAAGGCTACCGGCTTCGGCCGCCTAATCATGATCAGGCCAACGAACACAAGAACCAGTATAGCAGGACTGGCCTCGGGCAGAGGAGGTAGTCTTTGTCGAGTCATGCAGCTACAGCGTGTTCTGTTCTAAGGTGCACGTGTCACTGGAAAGGTGAATCGCCGGTTAAGCCTACGTGTCCTTAATCGAAATGAAGTAATCAGAGGTTATTGCGTATGTGAGGGCAAGAAACACAAAATGGCTGCCATGATCTAAGATGGATGCCATGGGTAGATCGGAAATGTGTTTGTAACAGGAGTACTCTTGCTCGTAGCATAGCGAAAACACCAGGATATGCTAAATGGATCATTTGCGGTTCATTGATACCAAATTATGTATTTCCGACAATATTGAAAACACGGGTTCAAATCGTCACGGAACCTCACAACCTCTTACTGAAGCTGGACAAAGACCACACCCTATGTGCTAGCTATCACCCAAAATCACATAATAACATGGACATGAAAGTGCTTGCAAAAGTCCTAGCGGCCCAGCTAAAAAGGGTAATTCCAAGTCTGATCCATGCATCCCAATTAGGGTCGTGCTTGGTCACTCGTCTCAAAACCACATGCGCCTCCAAATGAATACCACATGGCAAGTGAAGAATGATCCTGACGACAAACGCCGGCTGCCCTTTAATGTTGAGAAGGCTTTCGATCGGGTTGAATGGAAGTACCTGTTCAACATGATGGGGAGAGTAGGGATAGGTCCTACTTATCTGGCAAAGGTCCTATGACTCTATACTGCCCCTATGGCAGAGGCTGATTGTGGGAGCTGTGTTGAGGGTTTCACTATTCACAAATGGGAGAGACAAGGATGTCAATTATCTCCCTTGTTGTTCCTAATGGCCTGGAGCCATTGGCGGTGGCTATTTACTGGTCTGATCAGATTGAGGGCATTGATACACAAGGGGGTGCAGCAAAGTGATGCTCCGCGCTAATGTTATTTAACTGACCCTCAGTGACCCGGACACACTGTTTTCTTTGGTGAAAAGACTTACTGGTCTAAGACTGAGGCACTGCGATGGCTGCACATGGACAAAGACCCCTGCATACTAGCTTCAGCTTCACATAGAAAACCTCTAAACTGAAATATCTAGGTATCCTAGTCAAAGATGCCAAGAAAATATGGTGGATGATAACTTGCAGCCCCTGATGACGAAGATGGAGAATGATTTTTTGCACGGGTCTTCCTTGCATGTTTCGCTTTGGTGCAGGGTATAGATGGTGAGGATGGTGATGACACTCTGGGGCATATTATCAAGGACCGGTGTTAAAATTATCGCCGTTTTAAGTGTCCTGCCGATAAAAGGGCGATAATTTTAACACCGGTCCTTGATAATAGTCCCCTCTGATTTAATTATGTTACTGTATACCACCACTACTTGTCCCCAAAGCACTACTAAGCACCTTGAAGAACCGAGTTAAGACGTTTATCTGGGCTGGGAGGAAAATCTGTCTCAATCCCGTGCCGATCCGCAAAAATGGATACTCCGGCTGATGGGTTGCTATCGTTTGACATGTACCTATACTATCGTTCACACCATCTCTCAGAACTGCTTTGTCTTTTGGAGCCCATGGAGGAACAACCAATATGGGTGACCTTGGAGACCAATGAAGTGCAGGCCTCCGAGGGCATGGGGATACTGCATGATTTTCGTGCATCTAAGTTTGTTTCTCTATACTTAATGGTAATGTGGTACACATCAAAAGACTCCCATAGACTCTAGGGTATAAACAACTCGATTCATAGAGGTGTCCCACTATGGTCTAATGGGGCATTGTCATACGCCTCCCGATGATTTGATGACCTCATTGGGCAGTGGGAGGGGCAGGGGTATGGATGGTTGACAACTTACTTACCGGTTATACCTTTAAGCCCTTTGAAGCACTGCAATTGGACTTTGAGTTGCCAGTCAGAATTATGAAGATAATGGCAATTGCAGGACTCTCTGCGGGGCAGCATTGGGAAAGGACCCCCGTCCTCCTCACAGAATTTACCCTTCTGGCTTACATAACACAATGGGGACTTTCTAGTGGCAAGGTTCTAATGTGACAAGATCCTTATTGACAATGTGTACTCTCATGGCATATGGCTGGGGGTTAAAATGTTCTGGCAGGACCAAGTTGAGGTTGTTTATTCTGATGAGAGCTGGACAGAGCTTATGACTCATCAAGACCGCTCCCGTCAGATGGCAAAGCTCAAGTGCTCTTACATTAAGGTCCTGAATAACTGGTACTGGTCCCCATACAAATTGCGCAGGGCTAAACCTCTGCCAAGTGATGTCTGTTGGAGGTGCTCTACCGATGGTTGTGACCTTTGTCCTATCTTTTGGTCCTGTCCCTACCTAGCTCCACAATATCTGGCAGACACTGCATGCTATTAACCTTGGGGCATATTAGCAAGGGCTGGCGTTATAATTATCGCCGCTTTAGCGTCCTATCTTGGGCAAAAAGCGGCGATAATTATATCGCAATATCATCAAGGACATGCTAGCTCGTGTTTCCTTGATGTATAGCCCGTTTTTTCACAGCCTCGCATCGCTAATGAGATGCAAAGAAGGCGTGGCTGTGAAAACAATACATTTTAATATCGTGAAGGCAGCTTCGCGATATTAACAAGGAGGTGCAGCGATAAAAAAAATCGCGCTACCTCAGCCTTAACTCAGGAATTTAACATCTGTTAAATTCCTGACTAAGGCATACTTTTAATGGGAGATGGATTATGCTGATATGACCACAGGGTCGTATCAGCAATGTTATCGCCGTTTTCAACGGAACATAGCTGGAAAACCAGCGATGTTCCATTGATAACACCGCTATCACTGAAATATAATCGCCATAGCTCTATGCCTTGTAAATGTAGCGTTATCATGGCGATAATATTCAGCAATAGCCAGCGATAATATTTCTATCGCTATGTACGGCCAGCGATAATTATCGCTGGCCATTGATAATATGCCCCCTTGTTCCTTTCACAGACTCTGCCAAACTTGCTTTGTTATTTGAGTTCTTGGACACTGACAGTATGGCCTTGCGCTGGAGTAGGTGTATTGTGACAGGTCAAATGGTTGCAAAGATATGTATACTAAATCGTTGGTGGTTCACGCAGGTGCTCACTCACCGGCAGTGGGGTCCTGAACTCTGCTGCTTACCCACTAATGCCGGCATTTATACACGATCTGAGACCAGATGCAACTGTTTGATAATGTTTGAGGTCCCTTTATACATTTTCCCGAACATTAGAATCTTAGAGTGTGGAGAATAAGCATGGGCGGAAAATCCGTTACGCTCGCGGATTTTGCGGATTTTCGGGAAATTCGCAATCCGCGAGATTTGCGAATTTCTCGCAAAATCCGCAAATTCGCACGCAGCGGATTTTTTTTGCGGCGCGCGGCGTTGGTGATACAATTTTTGCGGCGCGCGGCGTTTATCATCGTTTGCCGGGTTGTTTTTCTCGATAGTTTGCGAGTGCTGCGCCATTTTGGATCTTGCTGTGTGATCCCGCGGGATTTGGCGAGCGCGATTACGTCATCGCGGCTTGCGAGCGAGAGTTTGTCATCGCGAGTACAGCGAGATCACGTCTCGCGGTACTTCGCAATTGCGAGATTTGAGATGCGGCGAGCAGCAAGAATCTCGCACAAACGAAAATATAAAATTTGCAATTCTGCACAAGAAATCCACCAGCAAGCAGCATAAACCTTCTTGAAATGATGATTTTTATCTGAATAACTCCTTAGGTTGACATTTGCCTGCACTTTTTTAGCGAGGAGTCCATTTTGGGGAGGGGGAGGGGGGTGGGAGGAAGGAAGTGCCCCACAGTCTTCAACTTCCTGTTCCTGTCCAGCAGGCTCCTCCCAGTGCTTTGTCCATCTCCTGGTCACTTTTCATTTGGATGTGGAGCTGGAAGGAATACTTTTTGTGGATGCTGCTGGATATTTGGATTTGAGGCCTTTTTGACTTTCTTTGGATCATTGTTGGATTAGAAATTTTACAAGTAAGTTTGTTTGGGGCATTACAGTTGCTGCAACAAAAATTTTGGAATTTTCGATTTTTGGGCTGTTTTGGGGCCTTTTGCCCAGGGGTACTCTGTGGTGGGTGGACTGAGTCTTTCTGAGGGGTCTCTTTAATGTGAACATCATGGAGGGCATGGATGGCATGGGATTGTGCTGATTTTAGTGTGTTTTTCGATTTTTTTGGCTGCTGTTGGGGCCTTTTGCCCAGGGGTAGTGAGTGGTGCATGGACTGAGTCTTTCTGTGGGGTCTCTTTAATGTAAACATCATGGAGGGCATGGATGGCATTGGATTGTGGTGATTTTTTAGTGATTTTCGTTTTTTGGGGCTGTACTTGTGGCCTTTTCACCAGGGGTATTTGAGTCTAGCATGGGCCTAGTCTTTCTGTGGGCTGTCTTGAACTTAAACATCATGGAGGGCATGGATGGAATGGGATTGTGCTGATTTTGCAGTGTTTTCCGATTTTTGGGGGTGTTCATGGGGAGGGACAGGCCATGTGGCTGGTGGCCATTTTGAGTGCAGCTACAGGCACTGGCCATGTGCTGGGAGGCAAGTGGCCATTTTGAATGCAGGCTTTGTTGTTAGGCCTCCAACCATTTTGCCTACTTTTCAACCTTTATTTATGCCCAGGGGTAGTGAGTCTTGCATGGGCCTAGTCTTTCTGTGGGTTGTCTTGAACTTAAACATCATGGAGGGCATGGATGGAATGGGATTGTGCTGATTTTGCAGTGTTTTTCGATTTTTGGGGGTGTTCATGGGGAGGGACAGGCCATGTGGCTGGTGGCCATTTTGAGTGCAGCTACAGGCACTGGCCATGTGCTGGCAGGCAAGTGGCCATTTTGAATGCAGGCTTTGTTGTTAGGCCTCCAACCATTTTGCCTACTTTTCAACCTTTATTTATGCCCAGGGGTAGTGAGTGTTGCATGGGCCCAGTCTTTCTGTGGGTTGTCTTGAATTTAAACATCATGGAGGGCATGGATGGAATGGGATTGTGCTGATTTTGCAGTGTTTTTCGATTTTTGGGGGTGTTCATGGGGAGGGACAGGCCATGTGGCTGGTGGCCATTTTGAGTGCAGCTACAGGCACTGGCCATGTGCTGGGAGGCAAGTGGCCATTTTGAATGCAGGCTTTGTTGTTAGGCCTCCAACCATTTTGCCTACTTTTCAACCTTTATTTATGCCCAGGGGTAGTGAGTCTTGCATGGGCTTAGTCTTTCTGTGGGTTGTCTTGAACTTAAACATCATGGAGGGCATGGATGGAATGGGATTGTGCTGATTTTGCAGTGTTTTTCGATTTTTGGGGGTGTTCATGGGGAGGGACAGGCCATGTGGCTGGTGGCCATTTTGAGTGCAGCTACAGGCACTGGCCATGTGCTGGGAGGCAAGTGGCCATTTTGAATGCAGGCTTTGTTGTTAGGCCTCCAACCATTTTGCCTACTTTTCAACCTTTATTTATGCCCAGGGGTAGTGAGTCTTGCATGGGCCTAGTCTTTCTGTGGGTTGTCTTGAACTTAAACATCATAGAGGGCATGGATGGAATGGGATTGTGCTGATTTTGCAGTGTTTTCCGATTTTTGGGGGTGTTCATGGGGAGGGACAGGCCATGTGGCTGGTGGCCATTTTGAGTGCAGCTACAGGCACTGGCCATGTGCTGGGAGGCAAGTGGCCATTTTGAATGCAGGCTTTGTTGTTAGGCCTCCAACCATTCTGCCTACTTTTCAACCTTTATTTATGCCCAGGGGTAGTGAGTCGTGCATGGGCCTAGTCTTTCTGTGGGTTGTCTTGAACTTAAACATCATGGAGGGCATGGATGGAATGGCATTGTGCTGATTTTGCAGTGTTTTTCGATTTTTGGGGTGTTCATGGGGAGGGACAGGCCATGTGGCTGGTGGCCATTTTGAGTGCAGCTACAGGCACTGGCCATGTGCTGGCAGGCAAGTGGCCATTTTGAATGCAGGCTTTGTTGTTAGGCCTCCAACCATTTTGCCTACTTTTCAACCTTTATTTATGCCCAGGGGTAGTGAGTCTTGCATGGGCCTAGTCTTTCTGTGGGTTGTCTTGAACTTAAACATCATGGAGGGCATGGATGGAATGGGATTGTGCTGATTTTGCAGTGTTTTTCGTTTTTTGGGGGTGTTCATGGGGAGGGACAGGCCATGTGGCTGGTGGCCATTTTGAGTGCAGCTACAGGCACTGGCCATGTGCTGGCAGGCAAGTGGCCATTTTGAATGCAGGCTTTGTTGTTAGGCCTCCAACCATTTTGCCTACTTTTCAACCTTTATTTATGCCCAGGGGTAGTGAGTGTTGCATGGGCCCAGTCTTTCTGTGGGTTGTCTTGAATTTAAACATCATGGAGGGCATGGATGGAATGGGATTGTGCTGATTTTGCAGTGTTTTTCAATTTTTGGGGGTGTTCATGGGGAGGGACAGGCCATGTGGCTGGTGGCCATTTTGAGTGCAGCTACAGGCACTGGCCATGTGCTGGGAGGCAAGTGGCCATTTTGAATGCAGGCTTTGTTGTTAGGCCTCCAACCATTTTGCCTACTTTTCAACCTTTATTTATGCCCAGGGGTAGTGAGTCTTGCATGGGCCTAGTCTTTCTGTGGGTTGTCTTGAACTTAAACATCATGGAGGGCATGGATGGAATGGCATTGTGCTGATTTTGCAGTGTTTTTCGATTTTTGGGGGTGTTCATGGGGAGGGACAGGCCATGTGGCTGGTGGCCATTTTGAGTGCAGCTACAGGCACTGGCCATGTGCTGGCAGGCAAGTGGCCATTTTGAATGCAGGCTTTGTTATTAGGCCTCCAACCATTTTGCCTACTTTTCAACCTTTATTTATGCCCAGGGGTAGTGAGTCTTGCATGGGCCTAGTCTTTCTGTGGGTTGTCTTGAACTTAAACATCATGGAGGGCATGGATGAAATGGCATTGTGCTGATTTTGCAGTGTTTTTCGATTTTTGGGGGTGTTCATGGGGAGGGACAGGCCATGTGGCTGGTGGCCATTTTGAGTGCAGCTACAGGCACTGGCCATGTGCTGGCAGGCAAGTGGCCATTTTGAATGTAGGCTTTGTTGTTAGGCCTGCAACCATTTTGCCTACTTTTCAACCTTTATTTATGCCCAGGGGTAGTGAGTCTTGCATGGGCCTAGTCTTTCTGTGGGTTGTCTTGAATTTAAACATTATGGAGGGCATGGATGGATTGGGATTGTGCTGATTTTGCAGTGTTTTTCGATTTTTTTGTGCTGTATAACTGAACTGATGTTCCTCTGTCTTCCATTTTTTTAGGTGCACAAGACTCAAGAGAACCACCAGTGCCAGGAAGAAGTCCTGCAGCGGTGTGTGTGTGCAGCATAACGTCACGCGACGTCACGTCTGGCCTCAGACAACTCTACAATTCGTGCAACTGCGGCCTGCTGTCTGACCTGCTCTGAAGAAGATGGCCCCAAAGAAAGGTCTCCGTAGCTCCTCTAGCAAGAAAGTTGCTAGTAAGGAGCAGAAGAAGCAAGTTACCAAGGAGGCTGGTGTGCCACCCACCACGTTTTTTGGGAGAAAAAAAAAAGTACGCCTGCAGCAGCAGGATCTGCTGGGGACCAAGCTGGGAGCAGCACCCCTGCTCCATTGGGTTCAGTGCCTCCACCACCACGCCAACTTAAGTCAAAGCCCTTGAGTGCTTCAGAGGCAGTCAGTGTACTTCTCCAATCACCATCGACCAGTGATGTTGGCTCATCGCAAGAAAGTAGCAGCAATGTCCCTGAATCAACACAGGTTGTTGTAACTCATCTGACAAGTGTTGAACAACCACAGCCGCAACAACAACACCATGTGCAAGTACACGCCCAAGTACATGTGGAAGGAGAGGCAGCAAAAGGAGATGCGCAAGCAAAGGTGCATGGAGGTTCACAAGTGCCCACAATAGTTGTTCCTCCCGAAGTAGGGGCACATCAGGAAATCGACAATGAAGCCGAGGTGTCATTGGAAGCCACTCCTCCTGATGATCATTCATTGTCTTCCACATCCCTAGCAAGGAAAAGATCAAGGAGGGTGTCTACATATTCTTCAAGCCCACCTCGTTCTGATGCAAGTGATCTGTCTTGGGAACCACAACTGCGGTCTGACAGTGAGGCACACCATGATCTGACACAGGTACCTAAGCGTAAAAGGAAGGTCGTCCAAAAACTCATACCTATGGAGTGTAATGAGGCTCAACAAGAAGTGACAGATACTGCTGGTGGTGAAGCCTCTCACGATGACGACGAGCCAGTCATCACAAAGGTCACTGCAGCCCCACCGGGCATGCAGCAAAGAGACATTTTGACCCTATCCCGAGAAGCTGCTGAGCGTGATGATGATGTCGGCGAGGAGGCAATGGAAATGGAATCATTAGATTTGGAGTTAAGTAGTACACCAAAACCTACCGCTTCCATATTTCTTCCTCGCAAGAAGGTACCCACCTCGTCCTCGACCTCAATTCGTGGTGGTGAAAGTGCAAAACGTACTGAAGTTCGGCAATCCACATCCTCCACTTCATCTGGCATTAGCAGCAGGACCACCACCACCAGTATCGCCGCCTCCTCCGGCCCCCAAAGACATTTCAAGTCTGCAGTTTGGGACTTCTTTAGCGTTTGCCCAAAAAATGAAACCGTAGCCATTTGTAGCATGTGTAAGCTTCGAGTTAGTCGTGGTAAGTTGGGTTCCAACTATGGTACCGGAGGCCAGAGAGGTCATCTTGAAAGAAAGCACGCTGTCAAATGGTTTGCGCACCTACAGGCGATCGAGGAAGCCGGAATTGCACGTAATGCTGTTTCATCTGATAATGACGAGGAGGAAGAAGACGATTCAAACACTTCACTTACACCCAGTACCCCTGTCAGCAGCACACCCCATGTGAGCCACACTAAGAGTGTGGGAGAGAGTGAGACATCAATGCGGAAAAGTTCATCAGCGAGCGTAACTGGGTCGAAGATATCATCATCATCCCGTAAATCCTTGGTCCAGGGCAACATTAAAAAGATGTTGTTTACAGAAGCGCAATATGAACGCAACCACCCAATGACGCGTCTGTATAACACTAAGCTGGCTAAAATGCTAGCTCTGGACCTTCTCCCTTTTTCTTTTGTAGAAGGGGTTGGTTTTCTAGAATTAGTGGCAGCGCTCTGCCCTAAATGGAAGGTTCCTAGCCGGTTCTATTTTGCCCGAGTTGCGGTTCCAGCACTACATGAAGATGTTCTGAAGGTGATTGGGGCAGCTTTGCAGAAGAGTGCTGTTCACACTATACATCTGACAACAGACATGTGGACCAGTGGCGCAGGCGCTGATTACATGTGCATCACTGCACACTGGGTCTCTTTTTCAGGGGCTAAAGCAAAGCTAAACACAGGTGTTGACACGAACATTGTTTTTAAAGCTGCTCGGAAACATGCAACACTAGCCATGTTTGGTTTGGAGAAACGTCACACAGCAGAAAACATTTTGGATGTCTTTAACACAAAGGTCCTTAACTGGCTGTCCCCACTAAAACGCCGGGTTGGTTATGTTTCCACGGACAATGGCGCCAATATAGTTAAGGCCATGAGGGACGGTTACTATTTCAGAGTGCCGTGTTTGGCGCACTGTATAAACCTGGTTGTCCAAAAATTCTTGGCTAATAAATCCAGTGCAGCGTACAGTGTATTGGACAACTGCCGAAAAATGTGCAAGCATTTCAGCCATTCTTTTAAGGCCCGGAAGCAGCTGAGGATCCTGCTATATCAACGTAAAATGCCAGTGAAAGCACTCATCCAGGAGGTGGTAACACGTTGGAACTCAACCTTCTACATGCTTGAGCGTCTGTATGAGCAGTATACGGAACTCGATCAATATTTCCTTACAGAGGGTACAGAGGAGCTGAGGATGGGTGGGCCGCAATGGAACATAGTTCAAAGCCTGACACGCATGCTTCGTCCTTTTGAGTTCTTCACGCGTGCAGTCAGCAAGGAGGACTCTAATTTGGGAAAAGCTATCCCATTGTTGTACATGCTGGAGGACCAACTGAAGGAGGTGTGTTCTGTGTTTGAAAAAGATGACAAAAAACAAGACAATTTGCTTCTGGCTGAGCAATTATTAGAGCTCCTACAAGGTGATGAACGTCTTAAAAAGATCCACTCAGAACAGCATTACATTTGTGCTACTATTCTGGATCCACGCTACAAAAAGGCGCTGGCATGCCAAGCATTCTTTCCTTTTGATGATGAACATGTTCCAAAGTACAAACGTTGGCTAGCCTTGTCAGCCAAGAGGTTTGAAACAGAACGGCTGGAAATTGAAGGAAATGGTAGTACATCAGCAGGCCATCCCCAGTCAAAACAATCCACTTCTGCACCTGTGGCTGTGGCACAAGTGACCTCTCAGCCGTTAAAGACACCGGCAACCGGATCATCTGCACGAAACACAACAGAAACATTGGAGGCTGAAGAGGATTGGCTAGCTCTGCGTGGGTTTGGTTCTCAAAAGGTCAGAGGCACAGCAAGAGCTAAGCAAAGTGAAGGAACCTTGGATGAGGACCTTGAGTTGATGGTGAAGGACTATCTGAATGACTCAACAGAGGTCTATGTTAATTCTGACCCATTGGCGTATTGGCATGGGAAAAAAGAATTGTGGCCACAGCTCACCAACCTGGCTTTAAACTACTTGTCTTGCCCACTCGCAAGCGTGTCTTCTGAACGGGTTTTCAGTGCTGCTGGTGGCATTGTAACTCCCCAACGGAGCCGCCTCTCGCCCAAAAATGTGGAGAGGTTAACAATGATCAAGATGAATCAGCACCTCATACCACCAGATTTCAGAGTACGAGAGAGCGTGCCGGATGAAGAGGAGGTGGCCTGCAACATAGATGAGGGAATTTCTACTCTGTCAGGTGACACTGAGCTCACCCTGCCTGAATTCGCAGAGTATGATGACGAAGCCTCATTCTCATTCCTGGACCGTGATACCGAGCCCTGAAAATGAGACAACGAATCAATAACTTTCTTTTTCGTCCCTATTCACTTTTATTCCTGTGTGTCTGTCTTTCTTTGTTGTGCACAGTTAATATATTTCAAACTTTAATCAGATAATCACAAAATCAAGCCCATCAGCAGAACTGTCTTCGCTGGTTTGCTAATTGATTTGACGTTGCCGCAGTCTGCATTCCTCAGGTTCACAAGTTCAGAAGAACATGCTCCTCTATCCTCCTCCTCCAGACTCCTATTTCCATCAAACCAGAGGGCTGGTTTACGCCCAATGAAGAAAGACTCAGCACTTGTGGGGGTGTTGTTGTACCTCTTTGCAGGTGAGTTGACGGCTCTGGGACCATTGTTGGGAAGCTCTAATACCGGATAAAAGTGTTTTGGACCAAATCCCAGGCGGAAATTTTTTTGTGTTTTTGATGACTTGCTTGCCTTTGAGGTGCTCTTAGGGGGGGTTCCGTCTGTTTGTGGGTGAGTTTCGTGGTCTGGGAGCACTGCTGGGACACTCTAATCTTGATTGCATTTGCTTTTCAGGAAATCCGTCGTGGCAACCCCGACTTATGGCCTAGCTACGCAGCGCGTTTGGACCGAAGGCCGAGAAATATTGCAAGTATGAGATTTTGCTTTTGGCCTGTTTGGGGGTGTTATGCTTCTTGGCGGGTGGGTTGGCGTGTCTTGGGGCATTCCTGGGAAGGTCTAATACCGGGTAGAAGTGGTTGGGACAAAATCCAGGCCGATTTTTTTTGGGCTATTTCTGACATTTTGCTCAATGTAGCGTTTTCGGGGGCCTGTTTGGGGGGCTTCCTGGTGTTTGTGGGTGAGTTTCGTGGTCTGGGAGCACTGCTGGGACACTCTAATCTTGATTACATTTGCTTTTCAGGAAATCCGTGGTGGCAACCCCGACTTATGGCCTAGCTACGCAGCGCGTTTGGACCGAAGGCCGAGAAATATTGCAAGTATGAGATTTTGCTTTTGGCCTGTTTGGGGGTGTTATGCTTCTTGGCGGATGGGTTGGCGTGTCTTGGGGCATTCCTGGGAAGGTCTAATACCGGGTCGAAGTGGTTGGGACAAAATCCAGGCTGATTTTTTTTGGCTATTTCTGACATTTTGCTCAATGTAGCGTTTTCGGGGGCCTGTTTGGGGGGCTTCCTGGTGTTTGTGGGTGGGTTTCGGGGTCTGGGCGCACTGCTGGCTATATATACTTTACTTTGCAAGAGGTTTGAAGCAAATCCATGGTGGCAGAGGGGAGTTAGGGCCTAGCTGCAGAGCGCGCGCGGAGTGATTTGTGAAATTTGTGAAAAATTGACTAAGTCCCCATTTTTGTACTTTTGCTCTTTGGCTGTTTGGGAGTCTTCTACTCGTTTTCTCCTGGGTTGACGGCTCTGGGGCCATTGCTGGGAAGCTCTAATACCGGATAAAAGTGTTTTGGACCAAATCCCAGGCGGAAAAATGTTTGTGTTTTTGATGACTTGCTTGCCTTTGAGGTGCTCTTAGGGGGGGTTCCGTCTGTTTGTGGGTGAGTTTCGTGGTCTGGGAGCACTGCTGGGACACTCTAATCTTGATTGCATTTGCTTTTCAGGAAATCCGTCGTGGCAACCCCGACTTATGGCCTAGCTACGCAGCGCGTTTGGACCGAAGGCCGAGAAATATTGCAAGTATGAGATTTTGCTTTTGGCCTGTTTGGGGGTGTTATGCTACTTGGCGGGTGGGTTGGCGGGTCTTGGGGCATTCCTGGGAAGGTCTAATACCGGGTAGAAGTGGTTGGGACAAAATCCAGGCCGATTTTTTTTTGGCTATTTCTGACATTTTGCTCAATGTAGCGTTTTCGGGGGCCTGTTTGGGGGGCTTCCTGGTGTTTGTGGGTGAGTTTCGTGGTCTGGGAGCACTGCTGGGACACTCTAATCTTGATTGCATTTGCTTTTCAGGAAATCCGTGGTGGCAACCCCGACTTATGGCCTAGCTACGCAGCGCGTTTGGACCGAAGGCCGAGAAATATTGCAAGTATGAGATTATGCTTTTGGCCTGTTTGGGGGTGTTATGCTTCTTGGCGGGTGGGTTGGCGTGTCTTGGGGCATTCCTGGGAAGGTCTAATACCGGGTAGAAGTGGTTGGGACAAAATCCTCGCGGAAAAGCCTTTTGGCACTTTTTGTAACTTAGGGTTCGTTAGGGTTAGCCCTAGCAGCAGGATTGCATGTGTTTCGGGGTGTTCTAGATTTTTGCAACTGAGTTCGGGGGTCTTAGAGCACTCGTGAGAATGTGTAATTTTGGTTGCAAGTCATTTGAAGAAAATCCATGGTGGGAAAGGGGGGATTTGGCATAGTTAAAGAAAGCCTTTGCCACTATTCTTAACTTAGGGTTCGTTAGGGTTAGCAGTATTTCTATTGCATGTGTTTGAGTGGGGGGGATTTCGAGTCTTGGAGCAATGCTGGCTATGGCTACTTTTGCTTGGTTGCTTGCAAGTGGTTTGAATGCAATCCACGGTGGGTAAGGGGTAATTAGGAAGGGGGTACTTCGGCCTACTTTTACTTTCAAAGTAAGTTTTGTCACCAGTTTTCTGCCAGGCCTCGTTTTTTGAGATTTGATTGGGGATCTTCTACATTTTTGCGACTGGCTTTAGTAAGGGTCTGGGTGGGAGCACTGCTAGGAAGATCTAATTTTGTTCTAAAACACAGTTTACAGTACACCTAGCTTGAGGGGCAAGATCCGCTACATTAATTTGCCCATACTTATTTATCCTTCAAAAGGTGACTCAGAGTACGCACTTTCAAAAATATTGTACTGTCTACTAGGAAAATCAAATTGTGACTTTTTGCACTCCACAGCCTACATACCTTATATTTATTTATCAGTGGTGTTGTAATATTATATCACTTCCTGTTTTTCGTTGAATAATTACAGGCCGGGTTTCAGTCTCTGCAATGGGGAAAAAAGGATGGAGTCAGGCTTCACAGTAGCGAGCCACAATTCAGCATCAGGCAGGCAGTGGACAGGGTGTCTTCTGGTGACCAACATCGATGGACGAAGCGTCGGCTGCAATGGAGGAGTGCCGCTAATAGGAGGATTTTTTTTCTGCAGGCAACTTACTTACCACTTCCAACAGGACCACTACAACCACATAGATACAGTATCCCTTGCCTTTTTCTCTGACTCTGACTGCATTTCTTGGATCTCTCTCTGCTTCTAAATTGATCCCTTAACACATCACTTAGTCCACTCCACTATCACATCTGCACCACACATAGTCATTTGTAAGTGCTCCTACGTAATTCGCAAGTCGCAGCACGCCCCAGGCCGTAGAGGACTGGGATGGCCCCAATGATGAAGCATGTCACCAAGAGGCAACCCTGGTGAGTGAGGGGACACCTAGAAAAAAAGCAATTTCTCCTTTTCTATCTACTATACCTTCCAGACCAACCCCACTGAGTGTTGTTGTGAATGGATTTATAGTGACCAGCAAGGCTCTCGGGTATCTGGCTACAGAGACCTTATGTTGAATATCGTTATCAATAATTCCACACAGGCCCTGTACTGTCGCATTCTTTCTTCCACAGTTGTCGAATGTACTACTTACTTTTCACTGACATGTATGCAGTAGTGCATGCACTTTCAAAGATTGATGGATAGGTTTGTACCCAAAGATTTGTTTATGTTCACAATTGTTTGTCTATGCTGTGCTATTTTTTCTTGTCTCCCAAAACCTTTCCCAAAAACCCCCGTA
Organism: Lissotriton vulgaris; assembly: GCF_964263255.1. Classification (NCBI taxonomy): domain Eukaryota; kingdom Metazoa; phylum Chordata; class Amphibia; order Caudata; family Salamandridae; genus Lissotriton; species Lissotriton vulgaris. The sequence continues at coordinate 1,541,881,582 of NC_141695.1, read as the reverse complement.
CCCATCCATTTTTCAAACCCTAACCCTCTTCCCCCGGGATTGATGTGTGACTAAATGACAGCAATAAATCCACACACTTGCTGGGGAGGATAAGGTGATAGCAACAGGCTGGTGAAGAAATCCGAGGATATATTCTTACTCTGCTTGACAAAGAACCATTGCTAATGTGAAAGAACTTCAACCGAATTAGTAGTTATACTTTACCATTTGTTAGGCTACAATGTGGCACTGTTCTACTGTACTTCTGTCACCTGCTATATTCTCAGTTGTACCGTTGAATTGCTCAGGAGGACAAACCAGATTTCATTTTCTTTTTTTTCATAGGCATGCAACTGCCACTGTGTCACACCACTAGTACCACCGCTATGAGGAAATGTTATCCGACCAAGATTGCCAACCATATTCGCTGTTTCCCGTGGAGCCAGCCCTGGGTCTAGCCCTACTTTCAAACACAAATTACAGGTAAGATAAGCGTTTGGTGGTTTGGGGGTATAATGGAGTATTAGTACGAGAGACGAGAGACTGAAGGTAGTACTACTAAAGTCCTAGGACTCTTGGATTCACTTCACTTAGTCTGTGAGAAGCACTTAGTGTTGAAAACATTTGGGGATTTACACTTAAAGGAAGAAAATGGAACTAAACTTTCAGGAAAACAAAGTCAACGTTAAACCCCCACCCACCAGGCAAGCAGTAAGAAACGGGTATGCTCAGATAAAGTTTGAAAAAGTATATTTATATCCCTAACAAAATAATCTCCCGCAAGACCCTCCCTAACCCCAACGATTGTCCTTCAAAAGTCCCCAAAAACCCAACTCCCAATTCCCACCCCCCAAAGGTCTCTAAAAAAGGGGCAAGGGACACTATGGGTGGATGCTGTCAACTTTTTGGGCCAGGGCATCATGCTCCTGGCGGAGCAAGGCGTGCTCTACGCGGAGCCCCTCCAACTGGTTGGAAAAGTGGTGGAGCTCCTGCTGGAGGCGGGACACCATCAGGGTACTGCGGCGCAGGCGTGCCTTCAATGCCTTGTAGGTGCAACGGCTGTGAGAGGAAGCTGTAGCTGTTGTCCTTGCTACTCGGCGGTGGCGTTTGGCTTTGGCAGCCCGGCTCAGTCTGGGTGGACCACTGTGCTGGGTGGCACTGGCAGCCCGTGGGGGAACGGAGGCCGATGCAGACGACGTAGTTGTTGTGGTCGACTGCACACTTTCTTCGTCCTCCAGGGCCACCAGCCGCCGATATTCGGCCACAGTGGCATCGATCCTCCGTTGCCGGGCCGCTCTAGCCAGCTCCTTCCTCCTTGTTCGTTTGGAAGGAGAACCTATATGAAGAAAGAAAGACATAGTCTGTAACCAATGCTCCTTAAGATTAGCTCAATCATTCAGCAGAAATTTGTGTTGCACTACAACTAGCAACTTGCAAACGCATTACATAACTATTGAGGCCAGTATCTATCTAACCTCACACTTCTTCATCCTTGCTCTAACATTAGTGGGAGTTTAAGGAACAAATTCTACGAGCACTATGGACTTCCATTGGAGTCGACTATGAAAGTACACCAGTCTTATTCTTCTTCTTGTCTCTTGTTTTGGAAAATTGGTACGTTATCTTCTGCAAGCCGGCATAATGCCAGCGCAGTAAACTTGCACCCGAGAAAAAGAGACGCACGCCATGAGGAGTGACCTAGACTTGCGTTGCGTTACTGTACCCGTCCAGTACATGCAGGTGGTGAAGCTCTTACTTTTCTATTACGGGTGGCACTGAGAATACTCTGTTACAACTCAAGGGCTACTGCTTAATTAATTTAACTTTCACCCTACAGTGGAAATGAGTACTAGAAATGGAAAATTGAAGAAGATAAATAATCGGATTATCTCTCACTTCACATGGGATGTTTTTGCTTATATATGGGATGACTTTAGGTGCTTTGCTTTTTATTGAGTGACCAGTGATACATCCACACATGAATGACTGAGTACTACTAAACTTATTAAGAGAGGTAGGGAGTGGCCACCGTAATAACCGGATCTATGCAGTGCTTGCAATACAAACTACTGCTACTATTGATGGTAGTATTTGGACAAAATTAAAAGTTCTTTTCCTTGCCTTTCCTACACTGGAACGGACGTGCGGGTGCAGTGTTACATGCTCTTCAAAGTTACACTTAGTTCATCCACTGACCGTCTACTCTCTCTAGATCATGGGTACTCACAAACTTTCTCTCAGGGGCTACATTTACAGTGTAGTTTGGGGCCGAGGGCCGCACTGGTGGGGGCGGAGTCAGAGGGGGCGGGGCTAAAGCAAAACGATAACTTGTGACCATGAGGTTGCACACAGGTCCCTGCAGCAGATGCCCTCACCCACTGAGCCACCAGACCCAGCATTTACATACATCTCTCTCCCTCCTGCTCTCCCTCCTGCCCTCCCTCTCCATCTCTCTCTCCCTCCTGCCCTCCCTCTACCTCCCCCTCTGTCATCTCACTGTGTGTGTGTCTATCTGTGTCAGCCTTCAGCCCGGGTTGAGACCGCTTCCTCAACGCGCACACACAGACAACAACACCAAAGTACTTAACAGGTCTTTAAAAGACCATTAACATATTATTGAGGCTTTGTTTGTTGTAGCGTCCCTGCTTCTCCACCCTGACAATCACTGCTTGCCCGGCCCCACAGAGCAGAGGCTTTGTTCTATTTCACCTCTTTGTGGCCTTGCATCTCCACTCTGCTCTGTGGGGGCCGGGGTAGCAGTGATTGTCAGAGTGGAGATGCAGGGGCGCTAACAGGTGAAATACAAAAAAGCCTCTGCTCTGTGGGGGCCGGGGGAGCAGTGATTGTCTGCAAGGTCTGCGCACCGCCAAGGAAGGCTTGCCGGGCCACCACCGGCCCGCGGGCCGTACTATGAGTACCCCTGCTCTAGATACACATATGCTATCTAAGAGTCAGATAGTAGCATGATCCAGGTATATGGACACATACAGTTTCTGTGTCACCCACCCAGGCTGTTGTCCTTCCACCCATCATTGCTTCATCATTCACCCAGCCATGCATCTCATATTCTTGCCTTCCCAGCTAGTCTTCAATCTCAATAAGTAAGGAATATATAAGAGCTTACCTCTGGCCGCCACCACCACCGTCTCAACTCTCACAGTCGCCGCCTCCTCCCCTGAAGAATCGCCCTCCGCCTCCGTGTCGAGCACCACCACCACCACACTGGCCCCGCCACCAGATGTTCCACCTACAAAGTACATTTAAGAATGTTAGAATAAAGCACTCACTAGTCTTTGGTCTAGGAATGAAGACATGTGAAAACAATGTAATTTGTGACTGTCTACGTTAAAGTTAAAAAAAATGTCCCTTTTTCCAGGGAAGGTTGTCTTGCAGCACTTTTTGGCACAACTCATGAAGGCTGTTTTTTTAACACGCACCATTTTTCTCCACACAGACAGAAGATGGACTTCTAACAACAAGATCAAGTTGAAACCAGGTGAGAGCTCGGCTCGACCACAAGAAATGTCTTCAATTAATCGTCAGCACTAACCACTTTTCCATTATCAGTTAAACGTTTAGTTTTATTATGACTTCATTTTAATAAATGTGTTTACTTTTAATAAAGCTTTTAAACTTAAATACAATCTGTGTATTTTGGTCCAGACTAGAGTGACTGAGCGAAAGGTTTTGCAATTTTTGCAAGCATGAGTCCAGATAGAACACTTCAAAAGACATTATGGACAATCCCAGAGGACTGCACTAAGTTGATAGAGCTATTGCTGACTAGAATCATGGGAGTTTCGCCAACCGTGCAATCTTAGTTAGCTACACAGACAGACTAATAAGAATAATCTAGTAATACCACAGGGAGTCATAGTAGAGGCAGGATAAGAATTTAGATACAGTCTACAAGAAGAGCAAAGACAATTTTGAAAAAAGTCAAATGAGGAACGCTAGGAAAAATAGGTACTAGTCTAAAATGAAAACTTACTGGGGCCAGCAGAGGAGCCCTCGCCTGCCCGATCCTGGCCCTGTTGAACAGCATCTGCCGCCTGCTGCTCCTGTGTCCTCCTCTCGCCCCTGGGGGGAGCTGACGTACAACATGAAAGAAAGAACAGAAAACATGGATGATTGTTGCTTGTCAATGTCAACCAAATCAAACATTTCAAAAGAACAATAACAAAATATTTCCGTGAAATTATAGTGATTAGGGTTAGTTTTCATTTATTTGCGGACCTGTGACTTCGAAAGTCACGTAACTCACTAAACAAAGTACTGAAACGTTCACCTAGGACTGGCAGGCAGCAGTCCGCAGGCAAGACGCAAAGTGACAGACAAACTCCATTGTGATTTCAGTCAGATCAGTGACAACACTAACAGTTGCCTGCTACATTACCAGTCATTTAAATAGTCAAACTATCAATCCACCGCCACTATTTTTCTTATTGACAGGGGTACAAAGGAAGGGGCAGATTTAAGCCCCTTGCGGCTCTTTTGCGCCGTTCTTGCGTGACTTTTGTGACGCAGCACCTAAACAAAAAAGGGCGCCATGGTGCGGCGTATAATATTATAACAACCTGACGCATTTGGGAGATGCATCCCGTTATAAAGCCCTGCGCCATCAGGGGGCGTTCCGGCGCAAGGGAGGGCATTCCTGCGCTGGAAAACATCCTAATAGTGGCTGAGGGAAATCTACAAAATTTCAATCAGTCACCTTTAGGACAATGATGCGTCACACAAACCCTGCACCTGCTTGAAGCAGACGTACGGCTTGACCCAGCATTGGGGAGATAGGGCACCCCAGAGCATTGCTGGAGCTGCGCCATCGTTGCGACGCAACTCCAGCAGTAAAGCTTCGGTGATGTTTTGGGCCCATGGTGCGCCGCATTGCAAATACGGCGCACCATGTTTGGTGGTGGTAGCGGGCCGCACAATTAATGGCGCATCCCTGCTACTTTGCAGGGATGCGACGGTAATTGCAATTCTGCCCCTTAGGGGCATACTTACTTACGCGTTCTGGCGCATCTCCAGAGATGCGCCAGATCAAATGCGTCACGCAAAACTACCCTTGCGACACGGCAGATGCGCCTCATTTACAATGCGGCGCACCCTGGCGCAATGGTAGGCACTTGCGTGATGCATCTCGTCACGTAAGAGCGGCGCATCGCTGGAGTCACGTCGCCAACGCAATGCAACTCCAGTAATGCTCAGGGCCACCCAATACTTAACATGCTGTGTCAGTCCTTTCGCCTGCTTCGAGCAGACATAAGGAATTGAATTGACGTAGCAGCGTCGCAGAAGTGCCTGCGTTAAATCTTGTAGATTTCACGCAGGCAATTTTGCGAGGCGCACAGCCGCCGGACCGCCCACCCTGCGTACTAGGAACGCACCCATTGTGGTGCAGGCCCATGGCTTTATAACGTGACGCATCTCCCTAGCTGCGTCATGTCGTAAATGACTCGCTGGGATGCGGCACGTTTACGCCGCTGTTGCGTCACGCAAGGCAACGTAAACGTGGCGCAAGGGGCTTGTAAATGTAATCTGCCCCCTAGTGTCTAGCATTACGCAGTTCTGTAAAGTACACTCATACATAATAGTTACTCAGGCCAATGAGACCACAAAATAGAAAACAAATAAGCATAGTAGCAACGCCACTGAGAAGGAGAGCAGTGCACCTGAAATGCACAGAAGATTTTGAAATATAATTTAACTACAATGTAATCGTCATCAGCGGCATTATTGGCTTGCTCCATGTAAAAAACAAATATTTGCAATACAACAACACAGAGCAGGAGAAAACATCATAGTAGTGAGTGATTAAATGGCTACTACTACTCACCAAGCCCGGGGATCTCCAAGCCGAGCTGGTCCAGCAGGTCGCGCTCGCGGTCCAGGAGGTCCGTCCAGCGATGGGTGACCTGGCTGTAGGTGCGCTGGACCCCGTAGAGGTGGGATATGGCCCAGCACACCTTCTCCCACCGCTTCCGGCGCTCCCGCATGTTGTAGCCTCCGGCCGCGATCCTGCCGCCTCCCGCGATGGTCCTGGGCAGGCGGCGCTGGACGAAGTAGACCAGCGCGCCCACTTCCTCCGGGCTGAATATCTCCCGCCGCGTCACCTGCTCCCCCCTCAATCTCCCGCATGCTGTCCTGGCACTGGGTCCAGCACTACTCCCCGCCGCCGCTGCGGCCCTCAAGTGCCTGGGCAGCTTCACGGCGCCTGGCTTGACCATGGTCTGGGCAGGTAAGGTAGGAAGAAGTAGAAAATTAAGAAAGAATAGGATAGGGAAGAAGAAAAGAAAAGAGTTTAAAAAAGTAGTTTAAAAGTAATGAAAAATAGCAGAAAAGACAAAAATATACAGCTAGGAAAAGAGAGGGATAGATAAGAAGCAAAATCGTAAAAAAAAACTGAAAACAAGCAAAGGATGGCAAAGATACCAAGAGGATTAAACACCATGCCCAGACACAGGAAATGAATGAAAAACAAGATGGCTGGCGCCCGTTCACGAGCGCGAAAATAAGTTCGCGCGAGATTTTCCTCGCGATCTCGTGCGAACCTCTAAATTTCCCGCGCGATCTCGTGCGAACCTCTACTCGCAATGCGCTTACTACGCGAGATTATACATAGCGGGCGGAAACGGAAATACGTCACGCAAACAAAATGGCCGCGCCCGTACTCGACCTTGGGGTAAATTCGCGTGTTGCGCTGCAAGCGGCTCGCGAATACTGCAAAAAAACTCGCGAAACAACAAGCCGCAAAAAAATAAAATGCTCATTCGCACGAATTGGCGGCTTCCGCGGTCGGTTTCGCACGACGCCGCGCCCCGCGAATAGCGCGAAAAAACCGAAAAACGATTTCAGCAAAAGCAAAAGCAATGAGCAGGTGCAAAAGGTCAACCTCATGATTTGTAACGATTCTCTGTAGTGCTTCCTGAGGGGGCCCTCCAGAATTCGGTTGCCTGCTTGCAACTATTGTGTGACCCTGCTCTGACCTTAACTGTATGCCACAAAGGTCCTGATTTACAGCTAAAGGAGCAGACAAGCAGGTGCCAGGCTGGGACTTGAAATTCTTTCAGTGACACATTAATTAGCCCCTAATTCATTATTGTCAGTTGGGGCAGGGCAGGTGTTGTTAATAAACTAACCCCAAATTAATTCATGTCAGTTCAAGCAGGGCAGGTGGGCTTGCTTTCCCCCCCCCATCTTCTACAGTGATGATGAACCAGAGGGTGGCATTGATGTAACAGAGGGTGGCATGGGTCAAAGAGAGGGTGCCAGTGGTGAAACAGAGGGTGCTGGGAGGCTGTGATGATGAACCAGATGTAGAAACAACATAGTCGCGACCGTTGCGAGCCGACAAGTAAGTTCGCAATTGCGAACTAGTACCAAATCCTCACAAACTGGTAGAAACACTTGCGAACACAAAAAAAAAATCCGCAAATTCGCGAGAATTCGCGGATTTTGCGGATTGCCAATTCGCAAATCCGCAAAATTCGCAAACGCGAGATTCGCAAAATTCGCCCATGCATACCCTCTGCCTCCCTGTAGCTATTGGGTAATTATCTGTGTGTTTCTATGCGTGCTTATTTTTAATATATACGTGCTATTTTCGGGGGGCCTGGCTGGATGGAAGGAATACTTCGATAACCCATTGTTCATGTACGTCTATAGCTCTGTTACTCATTCCTCCTGTAAGCTGATGTAAGTGGGATCGGAGGTGGATCTAAATTTAATGAAAAATATAAGTAATGTCTCTAGGGATAGTGGTAAATGGCTGAGGCAGAGATTGAATGCTGAATACACTGTGTTCTTTTGAGGCATCCTCTGTGAATGTTCTTTCATAGGATTCAAAAAAGGTGTCTTGCTAAATTCGGTATTCATGAAGATTTCAGTTTTCAGAAGGAGGGTTTTTCCAGTGGCGGCCCCTCCGTTATGGTTGGGTAGTGGCAGCCCGCCTGCTGCCAGTGCAGGAGGCACACACATTCATAAAATGGTAAAAAAATGTATATATATATTTTCATGTGTGGAAGGCTCGCGCTGCTACATTAGTGCGATGGCATGATTACGTCAGCCCCTTACCAGTGCGCATGAAAGATTGGCTGGCTGTCTACACTCCAGAGCCTGCAATCACGAAGTTGAGAAACAGCCAAGGGATTGCAGCCGAAGGACCCCACCCTCAAAGTGAGCGCTGGGTTAGCCTGCTCCATCTAATCCTGGAGCTGTGCTGCACATGGCACAAGGGAGGAAGTCCCTCCCATTATACCCAAGATCACCAAAGGAAGACAGAGCCAGCGACCAGACCCTGTAGCCATCAACAGACTTCTGGTAAATTTTTTGGGCATCGCGCCTCACCAGCTGCAGAGCGTTACTGGATTTTGTATGGTATATAGTTTGAATATGTGCCTTTCAGGCGATTTGCAGTTTAAGAAGTTGGTGAACTTGGGGCACTTTCGGTTATTCATGTCTTATGTAAGCCAATTCTACCCAATTTCGAGATTGACATGCATCTTTTCAATTTGGAAGAGGCACAGGGTAGTTTGGCATAGCACTTGAGATCTCATCATTCCAAAGCTTCACAGACTTCAGAGGGGTCATCACGTGGCTCTGTTTGTGGTTTTGTCAAGTGAATCACAGTGTCTATTGCCATTTTTGTCAATATGTTTAGGTCCCTAGATTTTACCATTTATATCTCAGGTTTAGCAGTAGTAGGTTGCATTAATGTTAGGATTTTGAATAGAATGATGTAATGGTCTGTTCAATCCTAGTTATGAGTCAGAGATTTCTAAGTGATATTTCTTTTAAAAAATCCACTGCAGGATGGAACTCTTATTGTGCGTATGAAATGCTCAATGTTGTAGAATGCAGTTATTTGATAGGAAGAATTAGAGCAGGTATGTGTCCTCGGCGCTTTCTCAAGGGAGGACTCAACTCCCCCAGGGAAGTCTGATCACTAGAGGAGACTTATTGATCACTGATATTATCAGGGAAACCATCAATAAAACTTTATTTTCTGCCAAGTGACCTGGATAAGATATTCAGCCACAGTGGTTTTCTGTCCCTAACTTTCAAAGTAATGCTTTTAAATGAGGAGGAGACTATTAGGGAATCAGTTTGCATATCTGGAGTGCTTTCTGATCAAGTAAATACTCACAAGCAGTTTTATGCTCTCTTGAGGTGAAAGTTATGGTCTCATAGTAGGAGGATAACATCAAGTGATGGTATGAAGGATAAGTAGACAAATAATTTAGTGAAAGCAGTGACATCATGGTCAAAGTCTTGGAAGGGTTTTATATGGATGTAGCTTCAGATATTGCAGATCTACCATTCAGGAGGACTGTTTTAATGTAATGTGTGGGCAATGAGTTGTTTGGCCGGCACTTAGTGTGACTGTTAAACACGCCTTTAGAAACATTCAAGAATCACTCTGCTAAATCTGCAACCAACACATTAACATATGGTTGTCCTTTCACCCCGCTCTTTCATACACAATATTCTAAAAGGATCACTGACAAAATATCAAGGAAAAGAATATCAAGGAGCAAAATATTGACGCAAAAATATTTAAGTAAAGAATATCGACATCCTATCTACAACATGGTAGGTACAAAAATACTGGAAAACAATATCGCTGTCAAAAATATAGTTGTAAAACATATTGTTTTTTGAAATGGTAAAAAAATTATGCAAAATAATGTAAAGAAAAAATATAATTAAAAAAAAAAACACAGCTAAAATATTCAAACATGTTTAAAAATAATAACTAATACATATAATGCTAAAATGAAAAATAAAAATAAATATAGTATACCTTATGGGGAACTACTACGGGCCAAGCGCAACTGTAGCACAGATGATGCATACAAGGAAGAAGAAAAGATTATGTGCGACAGATTCCACAGAAGAGGGTATAGTCAAAAAATGATACAAAATGCTAAAGAACGAGTGACTCTTAAAAATAGAGAAGAACTACTGAACCCTCACATTGAGACAGAGGAAACTGACAAGATAAGATTCATAACCACCTTTTCTGAGCAAGCACATGAGGTTCGTAAGATTTTTAAAAAACATTGGCACGTCTTGCAAACTGACAGCCATTTGAAGAGATATCTTAGTGATAATCCCCAACTTACATTCCGAAAAGGGAGATCACTTAAAGACGAACTGAGTCATAACCATGTAACCACAAAAATCAACTCAACTAAGGACGATGATATGGGTTTTAAATGTTGCCGGAAATGTAAGGCTTGTAGATTCAGCAAAGATTGTAAATCAGTGATGGTTCCCAATAGCAAGAGAGTTTTCACCATTCGAAAGCAGCTGACATGTAACACTGCATACAGCATATATATACTGATATGTCCCTGCAATAAGTGGTACGTAGGTAGCACGAAACACACAGCAAAAAAAAGGGTACTAGAACACTTACGTGCTATACATAACAACAACAGACAATATCCAGTTGCGAGACATTTCTCTGCTATGCATAGGCAAAATGAACATCTGGTACAGCTGGTTGTAATTGACAGTGTTGATCTTGGAATACGAGGGGGCAACAGGGAATTGTCCCTCAGAAAATTAGAGTCTAAATACATTGTGGACTTTGAATGTTTAACACCAATTGGTCTGAATACAACTGAAGAATTATCAATTCATTTATATGAATGAAGAGTAACTGATATGAATTTCCACGGTTTTCTTGATTTTAATGTAACTTATTTTATTTCTAGATTTCACACATCACGTGGTGGCGGAAGAAATGGGATTTGTAAATAATGTCAAGGAGGCTTAAAAGTCGTTCGATGTAAAGGATAATCTCATGATGACTCAGAGACCCACTTGAATAATTGTGACTTTTAGCCCACTGGGGCATCATTACCTGCTATAGATCTATATGATGTGATGCAATTTTGTATATTTGCCCACTAGGGCGAAATTGAACACTGACAAAAATTGGGATAGTCTCCTAGCCCACTGGGCATGATTATTAGTTATAGATCTACGTGATGTGATGGAAACATGCACATTTGCCCACTAGGGCGATACTGACCAATGACAAAAATTGGGATAGTCTCATGAACTACCAATGGGATTCTTGTCAGATATAAACTGTTTTGATGGTTACTATGTATGTTTCCTAGATACGAGACGGCAACCAATCATGTATGAGCCGGCAGCAAACATCCAATGGATGGGCGTTAATACGTACAATGATGACTCGCTTGACATTTTGTTCACTTGACATTTCATTGTGTACTGGAACTGTTGGTAGCATAAACATCAATGTGAGCCTAATGGAAATGTTTTATTAATCATGTCACACTAATTTTGACACGAGAATATATAAGTATTGTTATCTTCAAATATGTACGAAAATATGGGATAATTGATCGATTCATTGTTTCAATTAGCAAACAATACAAATTAGTTGATATAATTTGATTACCACTACATGATGTTACTTAACCCATGAATTACAATACGAACCTATATGTTATAAGATGGCCGCCACCGAATACGTGATGGAAACTAAAGTGCACTGAGGTGTTGTGTTTAAAAAATGACAACCAATACCACAAGATGAGCGTGACCAAGCCGTAATGGCGAAACGCGTCGTGGAGATTATGTCATCTGCCTAATAAATCTTCAAAATCGGAGCTCTCAGTGTCTTGTTTTCATCAAAACATTGGTGTTTTTTGGAACAAATATATATATATATATATATATATATATATATATATATATATATATATTCACTGAAAAAACCATAGGTTATAGACCATATATAGTTAGGAATTTGCATTTACAAAACCTTATTTTACTCACACAAAACCATTGAAATTCACATATATAGTTAGTTGCACTAACTATATATCGTGCACCCGCAATCCACTGCTGATCATGTCACATATTACATCATTCATGACATGATCAGTGACATCACTGATGACATCACTGATGACATCTCAAATGACATCACTGATGACATCACTGATGACATCTCAAATGACATCACTGATGACATCACTGATGACATCTCATTTGACATTACTGATCACATCACTGATGACATCATTCATGTGATAATACGATGAACCTCTTCAGACTCTAATATAACCTTAGATACACTCAGGGTAAACAGACACTCACAGACTGTCACTCATCCATGGAGTTACTCACACACCTAGTCAGTCATGCAAAGAATCAATCACACCTCCATTTCCTCAACTATACAGTTATACACACCTTACTTATTCAAACATATACTAACACATATTTACTCTCTTATACAATCCCTGATACAAGTTCACAATGATCCATACAGCCACTCACACATTCACTGGCTCTTATGCACAGTTATTTATATATGTCAACTCTCACATGTACTGTGTTTTACATATGTACTTACTTTGACATGTAGCACTGAGATATCCATTCACTCACCAACACACTCATGCACACAGTCAACCGCCCATACAGCTGTTTCCACATGCACTTTTGAACCCATACATCTAGTGAATCAACTGCTCACACATCTATGCACAGAGTCATACACCTCCCAGCCACCCACACACACACTCAGTCTCCCATACAAATACTTGGGCAACCAATCAATAACCCATATAGTTACTCATATAGCTACTGATCAACACATGCAGCAGTTTACAGAACAACAGACATAATGATGCACAAATTAAGACAGTTTAGTCACTAACCCATGCACTCAGTGAGACACATTTAATCACTCACTCATACAGTCAGTCATGCACCTACTAAATCCTTCATCCAGACACTTATACATCCACTCATTCTTCAATATGTAAGACATATTTTAACTTTACAGAAACATACAGTCACTGGATGTTGTCATCAGTGATGTCATCAGTGATGTCATTTGCGATGTCATTAGTGATATCATCAGTGATGTCACTGACCATGTCATGAATGATGTAATATGTGACATGATCAGCAGTGGATTGAGGGTGCGCGATATATAGTTAGTGCAACTAACTATATATGCAAATTTCAATGGTTTTGTGTGAGTAAAATAAGGTTTTGTAAATGCTAATTCCTAACTATATATGGTCTATAACCTATGGTTTTTTCAGTGAATTGCAATGGTTTTTTAATAGCAAATATCAAAAGCTGTAAAATGTATTATTCTTTTAAATGAAAAATATATTTTATATGTTTTTTAAAAAAAATGTATGCATCTGCCAAACCCTGACCTCTTAATAGTGCACTGTGGTGGAAATGATTTGGGCACTATGACTGGGGTTGGTCTGGAAATGCTTTTAAAGAACACCTTTCATCAATTGATGACACTTTTTCCCCAAACTGCCTTGGTATATTCCAATATATGCCAAAGACAGAAATGGAAGTGGTCCATCCAATTTTTTCCACAATTTGAGAAAGCACGGAAACATGTGAATAAATCTGTTTCTGCTTACATGAGAGACTGTGAAATGGGTTTCATATACAACAATAACTTGCAATACAACATTCAAGACATCTACAGAAGAGATGGTGTGCACTTCTCCGATGAAGGGAATAGAATATTCGTCCTTTATTTAAAACTGTGCATTGGAACCTACTTGTAGGTACCTAAATTAGCCACAGAACCCAATAGCTCTTTTCAGAGCTACACTACCTCTGATCATTCAAAACGTTTATCTTTTTCTAACTTTTTTTTTCACCAAAGTACGCTCCCCGGTTCGCTTACCGGTGCGCGTACCAGACGCTCCCCCGCGAAATTTTCCAATTTTATTTTTTTATTTTTGCATATATCAGCGTCCTAAGCCCCCCTCAGAAAACCTAGAGGGTCACAAAGTGTCTACCGTGCCCCCTTCTACCCATTCCGAACATTGTTTGTCCTCCATCTTGTGTCTCAATTCTACCGATACACAAAATGGAGGACTCCCGTAACGTTTGCGTACCGGGGAGCGCACCGGTAAGCGCTCAATAAAAAAAGGTGGGAAAGTAATTTACAGAAAAACCACTACCGACACTTTCATCAAATATAGAATAGGCCCTACTACATAGCAGTCCCTACCATTTACCCAAATTTTATGGAATTCCATTGAGAAAATTATGCTGTAAGCCTGACTAAATATCCTGAGGTAAATTACCTAACAAAAACACTTATGAAGTGTTAGAATTGACAACCAATTAAAATGCTACTTTCAATATCTTCTATTATTTCATGACATTTGATTGGTTATGTACCTGAATATATATAAAGAAAGAGAGAGAAACACAGCCATTTTGACTACTACTTCCTGAAGTGCATATCAAGTGCATTTCAACTGAGAACTTAAACTTCTTTTTGAAAGGTAAGATGTTATTTTAAAAACTAAAGTATGTTCTTCACTTTAAGTTAATTAGGAAAACATTTTCTGATAGTTATATACTATCCCTCTGTAATAGTTATAGAATAAGATAGACTTCTCTGTTTTAGTTATGGATGGAGTTAGGCTTCTCTTGTATAATTAAGAATTTACTTAGGCTTTATCACATACATTTTTTTATATTTCTACTTCCAGTCTGATACCATACACTGCCCAAAGATAAAATCACTGTTTAAAAAACCAAACTACCTGTCTGTACTTAAACCCAACAGTGCCCTATCTGTACTGATATATTTTTTTAAAATTCAATTTACACCACAAAAATGGAAGGAGAGCAAAAAAATACCATCGAAATTGTTCTGGAAAGCAACAAAGATACAGAAATTGAACCCAATGACTCTGAATTCTTTGATGAATCACGGGACTTTGAACTTCTGCAATGTGTACAATCAGTAGATTACCTGATTGAAAATGAGAACATTTCTGACAATCAATTATTAGAAGTTCTTTTAAATTTTGAAAACGAATCAGAGAAATAAATGTATATTTAATAATTCAAAAATTGTTTGAGACATTATTCATTTTTATATGTATTTTTTAAACTAGTACCAAATTGATTATAATGTAAAATCAGACTTTAAATATACTGTGCAACCTTTTTGTGTTACATAGTAACTTTGCTCATAGTTACTTCCTTTCTCCCACTATATTATCTCCAATGTGTATTTAACATCTCTTTATCATCTCCTGCCTCCATGGTGTTTCTGCTTTCCTGACAGACTACGCTATGAATTCCATATACCACAATAACTTCTGAAACAACATGCAAGATATCTACAAAGGAAACTGTGTATTTTTATTTTTAGACTCTGCATTGGTACCTACATGTTGGTACTTAAATAAAAAATAAAAAAATACAACAAAAAGAACAATCAATATACATACATTATTTGAACATTCTTTCATCCTATTTTCCCTATATTACGCTTCCCGGACCGCTTCCCGGTGCGCGTACCGAGCGCTCCCCCCGCAAAAAAAACAATAATAAAAATTATATTTTTTTTCCCAGCGGGGCCCTTTTAAAGCCCCCTCATCAAACCTAAGGGGTCAGGGAGGATGTACTCTGCCCCCTTATGCTCATTTCCCCCTTTGTTTTTGCCACATCTTGTGTCTCGATCCTACCGAGACACAAGATGGCGGCCGCTCCGGACTGTTTAGAATGTTGACAGACACCGGAGAGCCAATCAGCTTCGCTTCGTGAAGTTCCGTTACGCGTCAGGTACGCGCACCGGGGAGCCAACCAGAGCGCTGTCACAGATATATCTGTTTTTTAAAACCTTAATTTCTCCAAATCCACTGGAGCACATATATTGAGACATAGCAAAGGCACGTCGGGCAGACCATATCTACAATTTTGCCAAGTTTCGTGTAAATCCATTCAGCCGTTCGAGCTAAAAGTGAGTCCAACCGCCCTATGGAAAAATGAATGGGAAAAACGCGTTTTGGGACCCCCCTTTTTTCTCGGCCCCCCCTTGACAAAACCCCCCCAAATTTTCATGGGCTGCTCCAAAACAAAATGTGCCATTTTTTTGAAAATTTCAGCCGATTCCGTCCACAAACGCCAAAGTTATTAGACATAGAATTTTCAAAAGTCCCATAGAGGAAAAATCCTAACTATATATACCTACTGGCGATCGCCAGTAGGTATATATATATATATATATATATATATATATATATATATATATATATATATATATATATATATATATATATATATATATATATATATATATATATATATATATATGCCACGTGACTCCTCTGGATCTCTCGGTGTTTCTCGCGCACATGCAGCACACCAGCAAACAGAAAGGAGACGGGCCACGTCACATCAGCATATCGATGTTTTTATTCGGTACAACAGAAAGCAGCTACGCGTTTCTGGCAAGGTATGCCCTTGTTCACGCTGCAACAAGTACATAAGACTGAATGCTTTTTAAATGCAATTTACAAACAGTGACCACCCCTTCACAGTGACATAGTGAGTCATGTGACTTAATAGATATAGAAAACATACTACCACAGTAAGTGCGAGTACATCTAGTGGTAAATACCAAAAGAAAGAAACATCACTGGTTAAATCCAGATACTAACACTAATAGACCATAATACATCACCGGTTAAATCCATAAATATAGATGTACTTATGGAGAGCTGTCAATACTTTACTAGCAATCTTATCTCAGTTTCATTGAGTACATATTAAATAGCTGTAAATGACAGGAAAATTCTCACATCCAAAATTTGTACAATTAGTGTTACTGTTTGCGTATTTATGGTAGTATAATAAAGTGCTAAGTGAAGATTAAAAGGTAAAGTGCAAAGTTCTGAAAAAAGTGCGTAAGAAGAGAAAGCTATACGTAATAAAGTGCAATACCAATCATTATATCTAGTACGATAAGAATATATCTGATCACATGTGATCATATATATATATATTACCTACTGGCGGTCGCCAGTAGGTATATATAGTTAGGATTTTTCCTCTATGGGACTTTTGAAAATTCTATGTCTAATAACTTTGGCGTTTGTGGACGGAATCGGCTGAAATTGTCAGGAAAATGGCACATTCTGTTTCTAAGCAGCCCCTGAAAATTTGGGGGGTTTTGGCAAGGGGGGGCCGAGAAAAAATTGGGGTCCCAAAACGCGTTTTTAACATTGAGTTTTCCATAGGGCGTTTGGCCTCACTTTTAGCTCAAACGGCTGAATGGATTTGCACGAAACTTGGCAAAATTGTAGGGACTGGTAGCCCGATGTGCCTTTGCTGGGTCTCAATATATGTGCTCCAGTGGATTTTGAGAAATTAACGTTTTAAAAAATGTATATATCTGTGACAGCGCTCCGGGTAGCGATCCGGTTCGCGTACTTTTCGCGTTACGGAACTTTGCGAAGCAAAGCTGATTGGCTCTCCGGTGTCTGTCAACATTTTAAACAGTCCGGAGCGGCCGCCATCTTGTCTCTCGGTAGGATCAAGAGACAAGAGGAGGAGAAAAACGAAGGGGGGATTTAATGAAAGGGGGCAAGGTAGACCCCTCTTGACCCCCTAGGAATGATGTTGGGGTTATTAAAGGGTCCCGTGGGGAAAATAAAAAAAAATAGATTTTTCATGGTAGAAGCGCTTCCCGGTTCGCGAACCGGGTCGCGAACCGGTAGCGAAACAGGAATTCGCCATTTTGTGTTTCGTTTTAATTAAATTACAAGATGGAGGGAAAACTATGTGTGAAATGGGTATAAGGGGGTACGGGAGACGTATCCTGACCCCCTATGTTTTCTGAGGGTGGCTGAGGAGGCTCATATATGTTGATACATGTCTTCCAGCGGCTGCGCGTGAGCGGATTTTTTTGTTTTTTGCTGCTTGACGTCTGTTAACGTTTGATTTGAAGGAAGTGTTGACCGCCATTTTGTCAGTGCGAGTAAATATGTTGTTAAAAATAATTGTTATAAATTAATCCGTATTGATAAACATTGTCTGCGCCATCTTGTCTTTTTTCCAATGCCACACTTTTGTCGTGCACGGCAGCCATTTTAGATGCCTTGACCAGACCCACTCTCTGCACGCCGCCGATCCTCAGCATGGCTCCCCACCCTCGCAAGCATCTCCCCCACGCACTGGTCAACCCCGCTCTCTCTCTCATGCATGGGCCATAAACCTCCCCCATCTGCGCTGCTCTTCCCTGAGAATCACACCCTGCGCCCGCCCGACACCTCCCTTTCACCCTATTCACTACCGCACCCTCTGACATTCCTCTTCCTTTGTGTCTGATTGTCCAGGCCGGTCCCAGGCTATCACCTAGCCCTGCGGATGTAGTTTATGGCCTCAACTGTAAAGAATCACCCCTCTTCAAAGGAGTTACAGTAGATCAAGGCCCCCACCCCATGAGATCTGTCACACCACACGCGTTCCTACTATCTGATAACGATCCTGTATTGTGATTGGGGAGGGGATTCTCACTGTGAGGGTGTGTGGGACCGAGCCTGAAGCGAAAGATTCCAGGGATGCCTTTTTGTACATCAAAGTCTTCACAATCATGTGTCACATTAAAAATATATAGCACTCCAACAAAGTAGTAGGATTATAACACTTTAATAACTTATAAATATATACAACGCACCAAAAACAGTAAACACGTAAAAAAATGTTTTTAAACAGAAGCAGCAATGGTCATAGTCCGAAGGCAGCACAACGCGCTGACATCTGGACGGCACCCAGGTGATGTCCTTTACTTGCCGCACTGGTTTTGGCATCCTACAATGCTGCTCCGAAAAACGGCGTGGGGTGCTCCGGGGGGGGGTGGGGGGGAGGCGGCTTGAACGGGCCTCCCCAGGTGGAGGCTCGTCTGCTGTAGTGGGGCGCCCCTTTAGCGTTTCACTTGCCATTCAGCGGTTTGCCACCCGCTTTTGCTGCACTGTGCCTCATCAGTAGCGGTCTGTTGTGCAAATAGTCCGAAGGCAGCACAACGCGCTGAGATCTGGACGGCACCCAGGTGATGTCCTTTACTTGCCGCACTGGTCTTGGCATCCTACAATGCTGCGCCAAAAAACGGCGTAGGGCGCCAAGGGGGGGGGGGAAAGGCGTGAACGGGCCTTCCCAGGTGGAGGCTCGTCTGCTGTAGTGGGGCGCCCCTTTACCGTTTCAGTTGCCATTCAGCGGTTTTCCGCCCGCTTTTGCTGCACTGTGCCTCATCCGCCATTCAGCTGTTTACCGCCCGCTCTTGCGGCTACAGCGTCTCGCTCACCATCTAGTTGAATTGCGCCCACTTTTGCGGCGCAGCGATAGGCGGCTGCCACAGGACTCTTAAAATGGCGGCCGTCTCTTCGGATTTGGGCCTGGTCCACTAAAATGGCCCTGGGACACCTTGGAACTCGGACACTTGTCTGCTAGGGCTTGGGCCCCATTCTCGAAAGTGTCCCCTCAGCCTTGAAGATTCTACAAAAGTCTTGGGGGCCCCCGACTCCTGCAGGCTTCCGGTGGGGAGCGGCTGCCATGATTGCTTGCGGGATGGCCACGACGGAGCTACGAGATGGTGGTGCTCTCATGCTGATGCCAGCTTCAGTCTGAAACATCCAGAAACACTGTAGACTATTAATTCGGTGAGTTCCGGTGGAGCCCCAACGTGACCCGGTAGGGAAGAACTTGCCCTCCCCTTTTTTGAGTGATGGTTCTTGTTGCCTGTCCCCTCTGTTGTCATCTATCGGAACCTTTTTGGATTGCCGAGTGAGAAAAAAAAAGGTGGGGCTTTCATCGTTTGGGAAAAAACAATATTTTAATCCAATGAAAAGTGTTATTTTTAGGTCATATGATCAAGCCTTCCATCATTAGGAAACCAAAAGTAAAATGAACCAATGAAAAGTTTTATAAACAAGTCACATGACCTGTTATGCGGCTTTGGGCTATAAAAAGCGTACAAAATCTGTTGGCCCATGAGGCGGCGTCAGTAGCGGACGGATGTGCGAATAGGCTGAAGGCAGCACAACGCGCCGAGATCCGGATGGCACCGAGGTGGTGTCCAGCAAGTTGCACTGGTGTGGCCATCCTACAATGCTGCGCCGAAAGACGGCGTGGGGTGCCCGGGGGGAGGCGGCGCGAATGGCCCTCTTCCGCCTCCCCAGGTGGAGGCACCTCATCTGCAGTGCGGCGCCCCTTAGCGTTTCGCACGCCGTCCAGCAGAGTTGCGCCCGCACTTGCTGCTAGAGTAGGCCGAAGGCAGCACAACGCGCCGAGATCTGGATGGCACCGAGGTGGTGTCCAGCAAGTTGCCGCACTGGTATGGCCATCCTACCATGCTGCGCCGAAAGACGGCGTGTCCAGCTGAGTTGCGGTTACTTTTGCTGCTACAGTACGCCGAAGGCAGCACAACGCGCCGAGATCCGGATGGCACCGAGGTGGTGTCCAGCAAGTTTCACTGGTGTGGCCATCCTACAATGCTGCACCGAAAGACGGCGTGGGGTGCCCGGGGGGAGGAGAGGCGGCGTAAATGGACCTCTTCCGCCTCCCCAGGTGAAGGCACCTCATCTGCAGTGGGGCGCCTCTTAGCGTTTCACTTGTCTTCCAGCAGAGTTCTGCCCGCTCTTGCGGCACAGTGCCTCACCCTCCATCCAGCTGAGTTCCGCCCGCTCTTGCGGTACAGCGTCTCGCCCGCCATCCAGCTGAGTTCCGCCCGCTCTTGCGGTACAGTAACTCACCTGCCATCCAGCTGAGTTCCGCCCGCTTTTGCGGTACAGTGACTCACCCGCCATCTAGCTGAATTGCGGCTACTCTTGTGGTGCAGCGATAGCCGGCTGCAACAGGACTCTCAAAATGGCGGCCTGTTCTTTGGATTTGGGCCTGGTCCACTAAAATGGCCCTGGGACACCTTGGAACTCGCACGCTTGCCTGCTAGGGCATGGGCCCCATTCACGAAAGCGTCCCCTCTTTTGACTGATTGTTCTTGTTGCCTATCTCTTCTGTTGTCATTTAACGGAACCTTTTTGGACTGCCGATAGGGGTTCTGGTCCGACCGCTGGTTGGTGGAGACATTTTGACTATATCCTGGACCTGCCCGGCCTCGCCCAAAATGGTGCCGGTATAAATGGGACTCGTAACTCCTTGTTGTGTACTTGTTGCCCAACCTTGATATCACGAGATATGTATGCAGTTTTGAAGCACATGGCGGGCGGGGACGAGTACTGATTGAACATTTGGACATCCCTATTGATATTAAGTTCTGATGTGTTATTGATTACTGTACTATTGAAAGTTCGAATTAACGTCACTCATGGTACTTGCCTGCAAATGTATATCTAGATAATTTTATTGTAACTGGCCCTGTCGTACTTTAATTATAAAATGTACGTCTACCGATTCCGCAACTGTTAGACACCTTAGTTCTTGCAACCTAATGGGTCGCCCGTTACGTTGTTCTACAGTGTAAATGTCCCCTCATCATATACGATTCCAGTTTGCTCCGTGGCCGGCCCACGTGGTTATAGGCCCGTATTTGTATAATGACATTTTCACAATAAAGGTTTTTAAAACAAAACATGGTAGTAGTACTTACATTGGTAAAGTTTTGAATAATAGCCACTGTTTTCGAATCAGTAAAAGGCAAGTGAAATAAATCAGTCTAATTACATGACGGTTAAAAGGTATAATACGCAGGAACGCAGTAAAGATAAATGGTCAAGGGCTGTTGTGTTTTCTACTCCTGCAACATAAAGTGATCGATAAGAATCTGATATTCATGCCTATCAGCGACTAAGACAGCAGGCCGAGCCTCTTTTGCTCAACGGCTCCCTCATGGGACGAAGAAACGCCCTTTTTCTCGAAATAGGAATATTTTACTTGCAGGACAGTTGTAAATTTCCAGGGAAAATACATTAGCCTGGAACATTGTTAGTGGTAAACTGTAAATGCATCTGGGTCCTTTGCTTTACAAGTCAGAGTGAGAAAAAAAAAGGTGGGGCTTTCATCACTTGGGAAAAAAAAATGTTCGAAAGCAATGAAAAGTGTTATTTTTAGGTCATATGACCAAGCCTTTCATCATTAGAATAACAAAATTAAAATGAACCAATGAAAAGTTTTATTAACAAGTCACATGACCTGTTATGCTTACGTTACGCGCTGCGCGCCGCGCTCTGGATCGTTTCCGGGAAGCTGCGCCTCGCGCACCGGAGCACTTCCGGGTGCGCTAACGCGGCGCGTCATATGACGCATTACGCGACAACGCAGGTCCAGAATATAGTCAAAATGTCTCCACCAACCAGCGGTCGGAACACAACCCCTTTCAGCAGTCAAAAAAGTTCTGTTAAATGACAACAGAAGGGACAGGCAACAAGAACCTTCAGTCAAAGAGGGGAGGGCAAGTTCTTCTCTACCGGGTCACGTTGGGGCTCCACCGGAACTGATCAAATTGGTAGTCTACAGTGTTTCTGGATGTTTCAGATTGAAGCTGGCGTCAGCATGAGAGCACCCAGTGGCTACGTCGTGGCCATTCCGCGAGCAATCATGGCAGTCGCTCGCCACCGGAAGTCTGCGGGAGTCGGGGGCCCGGTGACTTTTGTAGAATCTTCAAGGCTGAGGGGACGCTTTTGGGAATGGGGTCCATGCCCTAGCAGTCAAGCGTCCGAGTTCCAAGGTGTCCCAGGGCCATTTTATTGGACCAGGCCTAAATCCGAAGAGCCGGCCGCCATTTTGAGAGTCCTGTTGCAGCCTCCTATCGCTGCACCGCAAGAGTGGGCGCAATTCAAGTGGATGGTGGGCGAGACGCTGTAGCTGCAAGAGCGGGCTCAACTCAGCTGGTTGCGTGAAGCGCTGGGGTGTACCTGAGAAACCTCCACCCGGGGAGGGGCGGCTCGTTCGCGCCGCCTCTCCCTTCTAGTGCATCCCACGCCGTCTCCTGGCACAGGAATATGTGATGGTCGGACTAGGGCACCGCAGGACGTGTCTTCAGGTCGAACGGATTGTGGGACAAGGTCCAGAATGGAAAAGTCACCAAAAGGCAATAAGTTCCGCTTCACCCCAGGAGCCGGCCGCCTATTTCGGGGGTGATCTCAGGCCACACCAGGGCAACAAGACTTGGGGAGGGGGCAGGTGCCAAGCGCCCCCTCACACCGTATGTTGAAAATCTGAAGCCATCGTTCTACAAACTCTCAACCAGCCTTGGATGGAAAAATCCTGAAGAATGTCTCATGCTCGATCGATTGAGCTAGCCGGATCAGGCAACCAGAAGGTGGTGGTGGGGGAGTCGGCATCAGCAAGGCATCCCCCCACACAACTTGTTGGACATCACCTCTGGATGTACTGGGGACGAGCCTTGGTGCATGGTGTCGTCCCCGGGCAATTTGCACAACGATCCTCCACCCCTAGGCCGCCAGCTATGCTACCTCGACAGGAACAGTGATGCATGTTTCAGCAGGCTGCCATGTAAATAGTTATTTAATAAAACATTTTACCCTGTTACTTTGCTGGTGTGTTGTATATATTTATAATATTTGCATAGGGTTTGTCGTTATTTTGGGCGGGGTGGGTGGCGGAGCCGAGCTGTCTTGCAGCCATCATGGTGTCGAGCTCAGTTCATCTCACTAGTTTCGTATTTCTCATGAGGGGTTGTTCCTAATGTTTCTATTTTAGCGAGGTCAAAAAGAGATCCCATTAGTGGCCTACTGATTTTGCTCGATTCCTTTTGTTTTTTTAAACGATTTTTCACTATCTGCAAAGACTAAACAGAGTATTGCGACTCTGTGCTTGTTTGTAAATAGAGAATGAACCAAAGAGAACCAATTCTAAAACAGTAAATGCTTGGATAACAATCAATCAAATGGAGAGAGAAGCAGGCACGACGGATTACAACGGGGGCAAAGGCCTGCGTTAACTACCCTTCACTATCTGCAAAGAGAGAGTACTCCTAAGAGAAAAGAGGGGGGGCAGCGTTCAAAGCACATCAGCGTGCATAAACATGAAAATGTTTTTACCTATCACGTACTTGACATTTGACAGCTTTTGATATTTGCTATTAAAAAACCATTGAAATTCACTGAAAAAACCATAGGTTATAGACCATATATAGTAAGGAATTAGCATTTACAAAACCTTGAAAATTCACTGAAAAAACCATAGGTTATAGACCATATATATAGTTAGGGATTAGCATTTACAAAACCTTATTTTACTCGCACAAAACCATTGAAATTCTCATATATAGTTAGTTGCGCTAACTATATATCGCGCACCCGCAATCCACTGCTGATCATGTCACATATTACATCATTCATGACATGGTCACTGACATCACTGATGACAACACTGATGACATCTCAAATGACATCACTGATGACATCACTGATGACATCTCAAATGACATCACTGATGACATCTCAAATGACATCACTGATGACATCTCAAATGACATCACTGATGACATCACTGATGACATCACAAATGATATCACTGATGACATCTCATTTGATATCAATGGTCACATCACTGATGATATCATTCATGTGACAATAAAATGCATCTCCTCACACTTTAATATAACCTCTGTTACATCCAGTGTAAAATACAGAATATAATTTTCTAAACCATTGACACACCAATATTAGTAACTACATACGCACTCACTGATTCCTATGTCTACACACACATTCACTCATTCACCCATACAATCATTGATACATACAATCACTCATCTTTACAACACTATCATATGCACTCATACACCTATACAGACTCTCACACTCTGCCACTCATCCATGGAGTTACACACACACCTAGTCAGTCCTGTAAAGAATCAATCACACTTCCATTTTCTAATCAATACAGTTAAACATAGAGTACCTTACATTTTCAAACATATACTAACACATACTTACTCTCTTAGACAATCATTGATACAAGAACACATTGATCTGCTCAGAGTCACACATCTCCCAGCCAGCCACACACACACTCAGTCTCCCATACAAATACTTGGATAATCAATCAATAACCCATATAGTTACTCATATAGCTACTGATCAACACATGCAGCAGTTTACAGAACAACAGACATAATGATGCACAAATTAAGACAGTTTAGTCACTAACCCATGCACTCAGTGAGACACATTTAATCACTCACTCACTCATACAGTCAGTCATGCACCTACTAAATCCTTCATCCAGACACTTATACATCCACTCATTCTTCAATATGTAAAACATATTTAAACTTTACAGAAACAGACAGTCACTGGATGAAGTCATCAGTGATGTCATTTGAGATGTCATCAGTGATGTCATCAGTGATGTCACTGACCATGTCATGAATGATGTAATATGTGACATGATCAGCAGTGGAATGCGGGTGCGCGATATATAGTTAGCGCAACTAACTATATATGCGAATTTCAATGGTTTTGTGCGAGTAAAATAAGGTTTTGTAAATGCTAATCCCTAACTATATATGGTCTATAACCTATGTTTTTTTCAGTGAATATATATATATATATATATATATTACCTACTGGCGTCTCGCCAGTAGGTATATATAGTTAGGATTAATTCCCTATGGGATTTTTGAAAATTCTATGTCTAATAACTTTGGCGTTTGAGGACAGAATCGGCTGAAATTTTCAGGAAAATGGCACATTTTGTTTCTGAGCAGCCCCTGAAAATTTGGTGGGGTTTCGTCAAGGGGGGGCTGAGAAAAAAGGGGGGTCCCAAAACGCGTTTTTCCCATTCATTTTTCCATAGGGCGGTTGGACTCACTTTTAGCTCGAACGGCTGAATGGATTTGCACGAAACTTGGCAAAATTGTAGGGACTGTTAGCCCGATGTGCCTTTGCTAGGTCTCAATATATGTGCTCCAGTAGTTTTTGAGAAATTAACGTTCAAAACAAGATATATATCTGTAACAGCGCTCCGGGCAGCGATCCGGTCCGCTTACTTTTCGCGAAACGGAACTTTGCGCGCAGAAAGCTGATTGGCTCTCCGGTGTCTGTCAACAATCTAAACAGTCCGGAGCGGCCGCCATCTTATCTCTCGGTAGGATCGAGAGATAAGAGGAGGCCAAAACTAAGGGGGAAATGAAGGAAAGTGGCAAGGTAGACCCCTCTTGACCCCCTAGGAATGTTGTTGGGGTTATTAAAGGGTCCCGTGGGGAAAATAAAAAAAAATGATTTTTCACGGTAGAAGCGCTTCACGGGCCGCGAACTGGGCGGCAAACTGGTAGCGAAACGGGAATTCGCCATTTTGTGCTTCGTTTTAATTGTTTAGAGACAAAAATTATCGCCGCACATCGGCCACAATGCATGAATATCGCTGAAAAGTCAGCGATATTCATGCATTATCCAGCAAATGCTCTTAGCCATGTTATCCACCTTCCATTGGATAACATGGCTAAAAACTGCTCTGTGCGTGAGCTTTTTTTTTTTTTTTGACGTTTGTTAACGTTCGATTCGATGGAAATCAGGAAGTGTTGACCACCATTTTGTCACTGCGAGTAAATATTTTGTTATAAATGAATCCTTATTGATAAACATTGTCTGCGCCATCTTGCGTTTTTGTCCAATGCCACAATTTTGTCGTGCACGGCAGCCATTTTAGATGCCTTGACCAGGGCCACTCTCTGCACGCCGCCGATCCTCAGCATGGCTCCCCACCCTCGCAAGCATCTCCCCCACGCACTGGTCACCCCCGCTCTCTCTCTCATGCATGGGACATATACTTCCCCCCATCTGCGCTGCTCTTCTCTGAGAATCACACCCTGTGCCCGCCCGACACCTCCCTTTCACCCTATTCACTACCGCACCCTCTGACACTCCTCTTCCTCTGTGTCCGATTGTCCAGGCCGGACCTAGGCTATCACCTAGCCCTGCGGATGTAGTTTATGGCCCCAGCTGTAGAGTATCCAGACATGCCAACCCTCCCGATTCAGGCGTGAGACTACTGATTTCAGTGCTAGTCTTTCGCTTCCCGATTCCTGCAAGGAAAAACCCGGGGGCATATTACCAACAACTAGCGGTAATTTTTGTCTCTAACTTGTTTAGAGACAAAAATTATCGCCGCACTTCGGCGAATTTTATCGCACATAAACCTTGCTATTAGCAAGGTTTATCGCAAATGCGATAAAAAACGGCCGCAATGCATGAATATCGTTGAAAAGTCAGCGATATTCATGCATTATCCAGCAAATGCTTTTAGCCATGTTATCCACTTCCCATTGGATAACATGGCTAAAACTGCTCAGGGCAGGTGTTAGGTTTTGGAGATATTCGCGCTTAGCGCGAATATCTCCAAAAGTTGGTAATAGGAGATAGCGATGGTTAGGGACTGTTTCCAGTCGCTAAAATCTTGGCACGCCCACTTTGCATGTCATTAGTGATAAATATCACTGATATGCAAAGCGGGGCCCAAGATGGTCGCTATCTCCTTTTAGCTGTCACTAACTGGTGTTAGCGACAGCTTGGTAATAGGGAGATAATTTTATCTCTTTTTTTTTTGGCTTTTAAAGCCAAAAAAGCGGAAATAAACCCCCTTGATAATATGCCCCATGATTTCTCGGGGGTTTCAGCTGACAGGGCTTGGTATTGTGTTACGTGCTAATTCTTCCAGGAAACGTCAGAGGGTCGATGCAGGGAGTTCTAGAAGGGGTGATAAACCATTTAAGCCTCATG
This sequence comes from Lissotriton vulgaris, assembly GCF_964263255.1. Classification (NCBI taxonomy): domain Eukaryota; kingdom Metazoa; phylum Chordata; class Amphibia; order Caudata; family Salamandridae; genus Lissotriton; species Lissotriton vulgaris. Next base: position 1,541,854,064 of record NC_141695.1, on the reverse strand, counting down.
AACAAGCGCATGGTCTTTTAAAGATTTGTGAAGTACTCGGGGCGGCGGTGTGTGTGTGCCCTCTTTCAGGAGCGGGCGGGGGGGCACTGCCAGCAACTTGCCAGGCCAGGCAGTGTTCAACACGTGCATCACCCTTTCTCTGCCTGCTATTGCGCTCCATGCTTCGGAAAGGTAAGAAAAAGAACGTGCATTTGAGTTTGAAATGTCCAATCTTGTAGCAGTACACTTGCAAAGCCCACACATGACAATAACCCGATTCAAGGCCCCATTCACCCGATTTTTTAAACATATATAGCACTCCAACAAAGTTAGATTTTAAAACTTTATTAACATTTAAATATAACGAATGCAACAAAAACTGTAAATATATTTAACCATTTTTTGAAATTAACCAGAACTATAACGATAACAACAACAACAACAATAATATAACTTTTATGCCTAAATTACGCAAACATTTAGCTAATCTGCTAAAGGGGGGAGTCGCCATTTCTTTACAATAATCAATAATGAAAAATCCACATCAATAGGGTTGTCCGTTTTCTCGATGCAGCACTATAGTGCAACATACACAGCACCTGGGGTGTCAAGAGTGAACAGGTCTTTCTTTGTTCCTTAAGATGTTATCTGTGTCAACCTCTTCCGAGAATGCTGATGCGTTAGGATTTCCTTGTGTTTCTTAATAGCATTGGTGTCTGTACACTTCTTTGTCAATTCTGTCAAGATGATAACTGCTTCATAAACAGACGATATCTTTGTTTAGTCATTAGTGTTAAGTGTGTCTGAAACTACAGTGCCCTTCTGTTTTTTTTTCTTCAGGCTCTACAGAGTTTTGTGTGTTGTTCTTTTGAGCGACAATTATTCCAGAGGTTTCAGGTTCACTTGTTTTGTCCTGCAGTGAGTTAACAGCTTTAGAGAGTTCATGTTTATTTGCTATGTCCTGCTGTTCGTCAACTGCTTCAGAGACGTCAGCCTCATTTGTTATGTTTCAGTAGATCCTGGACCTGCCCGGCCGCGCCCAAAATGGCGCCGGTGTAAATGGGACTCGTAACTGCTTGTTGTGTACTGGTTGCCCAACCTTGATATCACGAGATACATATGCAGTTTTGAAGCACATGGCGGAGGCTTGTCTGCTGTAGTGGGGCGCCCCTTTATCGTTTCAGTCGCCATTCCGCCCGCTTTTGCTACACTGTGCCTTTTCCGCCATTCAGCTGTTTAGCGCCCGCTCTTACGGCTACAGCGTCTCGCTCACCATGTAGTTGAGTTGCTCCCACTCTTGCGGTGCAGCGATAGGCGGCTTCCACAGGACTCTTAAAATGGCGGTCGGCTCTTCGGATTTGGGCCTGGTCCAGTAAAATGGCCCTGGGACACCTTGGAACTCGGACGCTTGTCTGCCAGGGCTTGGGTTCCATTCTCGAAAGCGTCCCCTCAGCCTTGAAGATTGTACAAAAGTCTTGGGGGCCGTCGACTCCCGCAGGCTTCCGGTGGGGAGCGGCTGCCATGATTGCTTGCGGAATGGCCACGACGGAGCTACGAGATGGTGGTGCTCTCATGGTGACGCCAGCTTCAGTCTGAAACATCCAGAAACAAGGTGGGGCTTTCATCGTTTGGGAAAAAAAATGTTTTAATCCAATGAAAAGTGTTATTTTTAGGTCACATGACCTAGTCTTACATAATTAGGAAAAGAAAAGTAAAATGAACCAATGAAAAGTTTTATTAACAAGTCACATGACCTGTTATGCTTACGTTACGCGCTGCGCGGCGCGCTCTGGATCGTTTCCGGGAAGCTGCGCCTTGAGCACCGGAGCACTTCCGGGTGCGCTAACGCGTCGCGTCATATGACGCATTACGCGACAATGCAGGTCCAGAATATAGTCAAAATGTCTCACCCAACCAGCAGTCGGAATACAACCGCTTTCAGCAGTCCAAAAAGTTCTGTTAAATCTTAAGACCGGGAGCAACTCAACTACATGGTGAGCGAGACTCTGTAGTCGCAAGAGCGGGCGGTAAACAGCTGAATGGCGGAAGAGGCACAGAGTACCAAAAGCGGGCGGAATGGCAACTAAAACGGTAAAGGGGCGCCCCACGACAGCGTGTCTTCAGGTCAAACGGATTGTGGGACAAGGTCCAGAATGGAAGATTCTTCAAAAGGGAAAAAATTCCGCCGGACCCCGGGAGCCGACCGCCTATGCCGGGGGCGATCTCAGGCCTCACCAGGGCAACACGACTTGGGGAGGGGGCAGGAGCCAAGCGCCCCCTCTCAGTCCGCGCCATTTCACCGCCCCTCGGGGGCCTCCGTCAAGCGGTTTAGGGAGGCACCGTATCACATTGTTTTCCAATGCAGTCAGGTCCACAAATGGACCCCACTTACTTTGAATAGTGAAGCTGCAGCAGGTGCAAATAAGGTGTAAACAGTGTTACAAGAGCTGCTTAGAACTCTGAAGTATGGCACTCAACAACCAGGACTTATGCCATTTGTGTAAGGCAGTGACATGGAAGCAACTCAGGGACAAAAAGCATGAACGAACATTGACGTATGAAAATCTTATTTGGGGAAGGGGTAGAATCCAAACGCCCCCTGCCAGTTCGCGCCACTACACCGTATGTGGAAAATCTGAAGCCATCGTTCTACAAACTCTCAACGCTTGTTATCAGTGCATGAGTTTCATGCTCGATCGATTGAGCTAGCCGGATCGGGCAATAAAAAGTATAAAATAGTTATGTAAATAGTTATTTAATAAAATGTTTTACTCTGTTTCTTTGCTGGTGTGTTGTGTATATTTATAATATTTGCATAGGGTTTGTCGTTATTTTGGGCGGTGTGGGTGGCGGAGTCGAGCTGTCTTGCAGCCCTCATGGTGTGGAGCTCAGTTCATTTCACTATTTTCGTATTTCTCATGAAGGGTTGTTCCTAATGTTTGTATTTTACCGAGGTCAAAAAGAGATCGAATTAGTGGTCTACTGATTTTGCTCGATTACTTTTATTTTTTTACACGATTTTTCACTATCTGCAAAGACTAAACAGAGTATTGCGACTTTGTGCTTGTTTGTAAATAGAGAATGATCCAAAGAGAACCAATTGTAAAACAGTAAATGCTTGGATAATAATCAATCAAATGGAGAGACAAGCAGGTACGATGGATTACAACAGGGGTAAAGGTCTGCGTTAACTACCGTTCACTATCTGCAAAGAGAGAGTACTACTAAGAGAAAAGAGGGGAGTGGGGGGGGGGCAGCGTTCAAAGCACATCAGCGTGCATGAACACGAAAACGTTTTTACCTATCACGTACTTGACATTTGACAGCTTTTGATATTTGCTATTAAAAAACCATTGAAATTCACAGAAAAAACCATAGGTTATAGTCCATATATAGTTAGGAATTTGCATTTACAAAACCTTGAAAATTCAATGAAAAAACCATTGGTTTTAGGCCATATATAGTTAGGGATTTGCATTTAGAAAACCTTATTTTACTCGCATAAAACCATTGACATTCCATATATAGTTATAAGCGCTAACTATATATCGCGCACCCGCAATCCACTGCTGATGATGTCACATATTACATCATTCATGACATGGTTAGTGACATCACTGATGACATCACTGATGACATCTCAAATGACATCACTGATGACATCACTGATAACATCTCATTTGACATGACTGATCACATCACTGATGATATCATTCATGTGATAATACCATGAACCTCTTCAGACTCTAATATAACCTTAGATACAATCAGTGTAAACAGACAGTCACAGACTGTCACTCATCCATGGAGTTACTCACACACCTAGTCAGTTATGCCAAAAATCATTCACACCTCCATTTTCTCAACTATACAGTTATACACACCTTACTTATTCAAACATATACTAACACATATTTACTTTACTCTCTTATACAATCTCTGATACATGTTCACAATGATCCATACAGCCACTCACACATTCACTGGCTCTTATGCACAGTTATTTATAGATGTCAACTCTCACATGTACTGTGTTTTACATATGTACTTAATTTGACATGTAGCACTGAGATATCCATTCACTCACTAATACACTCATGCACAGTCAACCGCCCATACAGCTGTTTGCACATGCACTTTTGAATCTATACATATAGTGAATCAACTACTCACACATCTATGTACAGAGTCACACACCTCCCAGCCACCCATACACACACACTCAGTTTCCCATACAAATACTTGGACAACCAATCAATAACCCATACAGTTACTCATATAGCTACTGATCAACATATGCAGCAGTTTGTAGAACAACAGATATAATGATGCACAAATTAAAACAGTTTAGTCACTAACCCATGCACTCAGTGAGACACATTTAATCACTCACTCAATCAGTCAGTCATGCACCTAGTAAATCCTTCATCCAGACACTTATATATCCACTCATTCTTCAATATGTAAAACATATTTTAACTTTACAGAAACATACAGTCACTGGATGTTGTAATCAGTGATGTCATCAGTGATGTCATTTGAGATGTCATCAGTGATGTCATCAGTGATGTCACTAACCATGTCATGAATGATGTAATATGTGACATCATCAGCAGTGGATTGCGGGTGCGCGATATATAGTTAGCGCTTATAACTATATATGGAATTTCAATGGTTTTATGCGAGTAAAATAAGGTTTTCTAAATGCAAATCCCTAACTATATATGGCCTAAAACCAATGGTTTTTTCATTGAATTTTCAAGGTTTTGTAAATGCAAATTCCTAACTATATATGGACTATAACCTATGGTTTTTTCTGTGAATATATATATATATATATATATATATATATATATATATATATATATATATATATATATATATATATATATATATATATTCACTGAAAAAAAACATAGGTTTCAGGTATTATATAGTTAGGAATTAGCATTTAAAAACCTTTAAAATTCATTTAAAAAACTATAGGTTTTAGGGGTGTTATAGTTAGCTGGACATTTCACTCATACAAAACCATTGAAATTGCTCGTATATAGTTAGTTGTACTAACTATATTTCGCGCACCCGCAATCCACTGCTGATGATGTCACATATTACATCATTCATGACATGGTCAGTGACATCACTGATGACATCTCAAATGACATCACTTATAGTTTTTTCAGTGAATTTCAAAGGTTTTTTAAATGCTAATTCCTAACTATATAAGGCCTGAAACCTATGTTTTTTTCAGTGAATTTGCAAGGTTTTTAAATGCTAATTCCTAACTATATAAGGCCTGAAACCTATGGTTTTTTCAGTGAATTTCAAAGTTTTTTTTAATGCTAATTCCTAACTATATAAGACCTGAAAGCCCACCAGGAATCTCCAGTATGCGCCAGGGGACTGCATTGCAGAGAGGTGTAATGAAGCCACGCCCCTTTTTACACCTCTCTGCAACGCAGCCCCCGGGCATGTTTGCAGATGGGGAACTAATTCACCTTGCCTACTGGGGGTCCCTGGGGGCCAACTAGCCCACCTTGAACCTGCAGTATGCACCAGGGGTCTGCATTGCAGAGAGGTGTAATGAGGCCACACCCTTTTTTACACCTCTCTGCAACTCAGCCCCGTGCATGTTTCAAGAGGAGGAACTAATTCCCTTTGCATACTGGGGGCCCCGGGTGGCCAACTAGCCCACCAGGAGCCTACAGTATGCGCCAGGGGGCTGTGTTGCTTTGCCCCGGAGGGCGGCGGTCCCCGGGGCAGTGTGGGGGGGGGATTGGGCACTCCCCACACTTCTTTATCAGTATGCCCCCACGATTTGGTCCCCCTGGGGGGTAATTTAAAAAAAAAACATACCGGGTTTAAAAAAAAATAATTGGGCGTTGGGGGTCTTTGTGGGACCACCTTAACAGGCCTAGGGGGGGGGTCAGGTTGTTTCTACCCTGCCCCCTTTTTGTGTTCTACACGTTTGTTTTTCTGCTTTCTTGTCCCTTAGTCTAATGAGCACAAGATGGCTGCAAACACTTCCTGGTTTGGAGTGTTGCAGCTCGTGCACGCGAAAGTCCGCGCACGTCCGCGCACGTATATATAAATATGTATATATTATAGTTAGCTGGACATTTTACTCATACAAAACCATTGAACTTCCCCCGTTATGGTTAGTTGTACTCACTATAACTAGCACGCCCGCAATCCACTGCTGATTATGTCACATATTGCATCATTCATGACATGGCCAGTGACATCACTGATGACATCATCCAGTGAATGTGGTTTGCTTTGATATTTAAATATGTATTATAAATACACTACTTTGCATTGAAGAATGAGTGGCTATATAAATATAAATGTGTGGATGGTGGATTTAGTAACAGTGTCATTGATTGTTTCCTTGACTAATTTGTCGAATCTCACTATATATAATGTGTAGTTACTAAACTGTGTGAAAGTCTATATTGCTTTGTCTTAATTGCTATGTTAAAGACTATATTTGTTATTGGTTTCCTAACTGAGGGGCCGATTAGCATTGCGGACGGAAACGTGTTCCGTCCGCCATGGTCGCAGTAAAAATACTCCCGACCGCTCCGCGGAAAATCCGCGGTAGCGATTAGGATATAACTGACAGCAAACATCCGACCGCGGCAGACGGACCACATAAAACACCGTCCGCGGCGTATGGATAACATGAAGGACCGCCAGAGGCAGACGGTACTACATAAACTCCCACCGCCGCGGACGCAAACACAGCGGAAACATGGCCAACCGCCGCACGACCTGCGGAGGGTCCAGCAGCACGATTAGGATAACCCCGCAACCCCAATGGAACTCACCAGCTTCCTCGACCGCCGCGGAATGATCGGAAAACGGAGCATGACTGCGGAAGGACCAAACGAACATCACCCCTGCCCTCAAACCGATTCCAAAATGGCGGACGGGAGAAAATACACAACACACAAAACAGGACACACACCCACCTGAACCACCCATCACCACCAACTACACGCCCCAAGGCCCACCCCCCACACAAACAAGAACATCCAAGTCACCACACCCACAGAACACCTGACTGACAACAACCATTGGGACAAAAGAACCACACAGAGTATAAAAGGAATCCCTCCCATGACCACAATACATTGCATCATAGCACACCTTGACGAAAGAGGCAGAATACCACGAACAGCAGAGACACGCACACACACACACAGAACCTGCAAACCAGCACACCCACCACACAAACCTCCGCAACACCATCCCTACATAGCACACACCTGCACACCCCAACCCACCCCACCCACACCTTGCACAACACACACCATGGCACCCAAGAAAAATCCCAAGTTCACAGAGACTGAGTTGAAGGTCATGGTCGATGAAATCATCCGGGTGGAATCACATCTATTCGGCAACCTAGTCCAGCAGACCACCTTGGCAACCAAAACCAACATGTGGGACAGGATAGTGAGCAGAGTCAATGCTTCTGACACCGTGCCACGCACCAATAACGAGATCCAGAGGCGGTGGCACGGCCTCAAGACAAGGGTGAAAGGCTAGGGGCAAAGAACAAGCTGCAGGCACACCACACTGGCGGCGGCACTCCCCCGGAGCCCATACCATTCACAGAATGGTAGGAGAAGGTGCTGGGCATACTGCACCCAGAGAGTCTTGAAGGAATCGAAGAGGGACTTGAGACTGGTAAGTACAAACTAATGACCACTATCACACAGCACTAGAACTCCCAACAGACCCCCATGCTCACAGGGAGGGTGGTGGAGTGTGGGGGAGGGTGGTGGTTTAGGTCCAGCACTACAACTCCCAACAGGCCCCCATGTTCACAGGGAGGGTGGGGGAGTGTGGGGGAGGGTGGTGGGATTTGTTCCAGCACTACAACTCACAACAGGCCCCCATGTTCACAGGGAGGGTGGGGGAGTGTGGGGGAGGGTGGTGGGTTTGTTCCAGCACCACAACTCCCAACAGGCCCCCATGTTCACAGGGAGGGTGGGGGAGTGTGGGGGAGGGTGGTGGGTTTGTTCCAGCACTACAACTCCCAACAGGCCCCCATGTTCACAGGGAGGGTGGGGGAGGATGGGGGGTTTGTTCCAGCACTACAACTCCCAACAGGCCCCCATCTACAGTCCCACAGCAAAATGGAGTCCGCATACCATGTGCAGACCACTGCATCACCCTCTGCAAACTCATATGTAGGTAGCCTTCTTCACAGGGGCACCATCCAATAGCAGGACAGGCCCACACAAATCCGAGTATTGTCTACCCACCTCCCCAACACCATAATGCCCAGTACTGTGGAACACACCAATTTAAAGACACCAACAACCATGTTCTCATGCCCTACTAAATAGAAATGTCACAACAACAAACCTGTCATGTCCACAGCATTGATTTTCATATTCTTGTCCCTCAGGTGAACGTGAACTCAGAGGAGAAACCAGCAGCCGCCAGCACTATTCGCCCACCTCGCAGCATGGACTCTCAGGGAATGAACCAGTGGACACCTCGGGTGCGGAGGACGATGCCGGCCCAACTACAATCCCAGGGCCATCATGCTCACAGGACAACCCTGCCTCCACCGCCATCACCACTGCACCAACAGCAACTACTGCCACTGTGACCTGTGAAGCTCCCAGCACCAGCACCACCACCACCACCACCACTACTCCTGCCACGGATATCCTGCCTGACCCATCGGACGATGATGGTCCTTCTACATCACAGCTTAGCAGGCAGAGTGGACACAGGTGACGGCCCGGGTCATTAACAGGAGTGCAGCTGCAAGGCGAGGCTGTGAACAACACCCAGCCCATCCTGGGACAGAGACCCTGGATGCCATTGCCAGAGTTGAAGCCTCCTACGAACGTTCTCAGGCACATGCTGATCGTGCCCACCAAGACTCTATTGACACCTGCCAGCTGTTGCGGTCAGTGGACACCCGTTTGGGACAACTAGTCGACATCTTTGCCGAGCTAACAGCTCTTTGTAGGGAGTGGTTATCCCGCACCACACCACCTCCCCCTCTCCCAAGTGGCCAGCGGGATAGGGCACCAACACCACCCCCCCTTCCCCCAAGTGGCCAGCGGGATAGGGCACCAACACCACCCCCCTCCCCCAAGTGGCCAGAGGGACAGGCCACCAATAGCACCACCACCACCTGAGGCCACTGACAGGGAGGATGCCCCACAACAACCTGCCCCCACAGCTGGCATCGCTCCAGCTCCAAGACGGAGGGGTTGTCCTAGGCAAGATACAGCTCACAGCAGTGGCAATGCACCAACCACCCGCTCAAAGAGGGGCCGCCACTGACTTCACCCTTCCTTGAGCTTGGCATGCACTCTGCGAACTATCCTGCACCACAATGCCAAGCATTTGCACATGTCTGTTGGACTATGTGTACATCACAGAATGTGGTGTACCCACTGTGTTTTCATCTGACTTGACCTTCAACTATCACTTCCCCAACAACACCTATTTGTAAATATGCACTAACAGTAATCCACATCCTGTAAATAAACTCCACGTAAACACTCAAAGCTGTGTGAACTCCATGTTTCATTCAAAGATTCGTTTTAGTACTTGTCATTACCAGGTGCAGGTATCAATGTACTTGTCAATCATGTCTCTGTGGGAGTGACCTAGGGAAAATGAGACAACAACAAGCACAGGTTAGGAAACTGATTCACAACCATCACAGCACAACATATAGCAACATCCCACAAACCACACTCATCTCAAATTATGCGGATCACAGGACACTCATCACGGAGCATTTGACGTACACCATCTTCCTCACCCATTTGCAAACAGAACATACCAGAACAGGCACCATCCACACACCACATCCAGACATCAAGAGCTAACATACATCACGCTTTGAACACCAGCACAAGAGGAAGTTACTCACATTTAACTAAAGTAGCGAGCAATGAGCTGACGCCTCTGGTCCACACCTTCTTCCTCACCACTATCCTCATCACTGGAAATGGGTGGTATGGGAGGCGGAGCAACCTGTTGGTCTGCAGGGTCCATGATCAGTGCAATGTTGTTGCGTAAGGCCAGGTTGTGGAGCATGCAGCAGGCAACCACGATCTTGCATACTTTTCCGGGTGAGTATGGCAGGGCCCCTCCGGTTTTATCAAGGCAGCAAAACCTAGACTTCAGCAGACCAAACGTACGTTCCAGCACCCTACGTGTCCTCCCATGGCATCATTGTAGCGCATTTCTCCTGGGGTAGTTGGATTCCGTAGGGGCTCAGCAGCCACGGTCAGTTTGGGTCCGCAGAGTCGGCTAGGTGGGGGGATGACAGACACATACATTACTTCCAGGATTGGTGGGAACAGCATGTCACACATACAACACAGTAGTCATCACAGCACACTCACCTACAAGCCACGCACGTTCTTGACGCAAATTAGCCATCAGTTTGGGGACATTGCTGCTCCGCAGGATGTGGGAGTCATGTGCGGACCCAGGAAACCTTGCACACACATGTGAGATGATGTTGTCAGCCAGGCACACCACTTGAACACTTATAGAGTGGTAGTGCTTCCTATTATGATAGACAGCTTCCGTGCCTGTGGTGGAATCAGACCAATATGTGTTCCATCAATGGCACCCACTACATGTGGGATTTGTGCCAGGGCATAGAAGTCACCCTTCACTGCAGGCAGCTCTGCCGGACGTGGGAAATGGATGTATTCATCTTTGTAAGACATCATGGCATCCAGCACATCCCGCAGTACCATGCTGAAGATGGATTGGGACATCCCGCCGGCATGTCCAACTGTGTACTGGAAAGTCCCAGTTGCAAAGAAGTGAAGTGCCACCATCACCTTTGCTGTTGGTGTAATTGATCCTGGATATGTCCTGCATGGCTGAAGATGAGGTGAAAATTGGCCCACAAGGTCACGCAACCGCCGTCTGTCCAGCCGGAATTTGCGGATCACCTCATCGTCAACCATGTCCTCCAGCACAGTGTATGGTCGATGCACATTTTGAGCCCTCCTGTGTGGGAGTAGATGGGAGCAGATGTCAATTCAACAACAATGTACATCTGGGCCACAACATCACATCTTGACCAACACAATAGCAAACATACAAGAAGAAGACACTGATTGTATGTGTGATGTGATTAAAATAAGAGGCACTACAGCTGACTACACACACAATTTACATCCTGAAACAACATCCGTTGTGCTAAAATGTTGAAGGTCACGTGCAGACATGTTGAAAGGACTGCCAACATAACATGACAGTTAGCCCAAGTGTGGAAAAGCGTCTCCACTGACACACCATGATGTGCACACACAACACGAACATGGACCACACCCTCATTGTCATCATGCACCCATTAACCCACCTACAATGCTCTGCATCCTCACATGACAGGCATGGGCATACAACAAGCAAAAAACACATACACATACCCAGTAAGCATGTATTCCACCATCAATGCGACTTGCACACACAAACCACACACTCACGCCAGTTCCTGGATGTGGGTACACAGCTGTGATGTACTGTGTATATGTGTACCAATAGAAACGTGTGACCCCAAAACTAAGACGTAAACACATAGCCATGCACATGTGACGCAACTTGGGATCACATCACAGGCCTATGTACAACACTGGCTAGGTCAATAGTATGGTCACACATGTCAACAATGTACACAACTGACACACGTGTACACGTTCCATTGACATGACATGATGTATACTGTCGATTTACGGACATGTCCTGACACACATGTACAACAATGAACATGACATGTGAGTGGCGACATGCATTGTGTCGACACACGACATCCGGGTACGCCTTCCCCCAACACATGCATAGATACTTTGAAGTGCAATAGTGCATTACATGTGCCCAGTCACACACCGGTCAGACACTGCCTGCACCCGGCGGTCATTGATTGGCCAGGCCCGGTGGTGTGCGGTGGGTGCTGCAATGTGACTGTAAGGGGGGGTTCCAACTTCCATTCCCACTTGCACATTCAAATGTATGTGTTATCCTCCCCCACCCCGCGGAAAGCGTGCTCCACCATTGCGACGCCAGTGAGTGCTTAATTTCAAATGATGCACCATCGCGGTAGCACGCACATGCGGTTGCCCGTGTGTGACCGTGACGGTCCTTGGACATGTAGCCAATGGAAACAGGTTACGCAGGGCACTTAAGACATTTGAAAAAAATAGTGAAAGCCGTGCACCGCCACAGCAGGGCCAGTCCTAGGCTCATTTTCAAAGAGGCAGCTCGGGAAAACCAATTGCAGCAGACGTGTGCCACTGATATCAGCTCAGGACCCTATATATGTGTGTGAATCTCAGCAGCACACATCCACTGCTTCCAGCCTCTGCTGCCTGCACCCATCACCTCTACCTGCTGCTGCTGACCAGTCCGCCAACTGCTGCCTGCACCCATCACCTCTACCTGCTGCTGCTGACCAGTCCGCCAACTGCTGCCTGCACCCATCACCTCTACCTGCTGCTGCTGACCAGTCCGCCAACTGCTGCCTGCACCCATCACCTCTACCTGCTACTGCTGACCAGTCTGCCAACTGCTGTAGTTGTACCACAGTCAGGGACCCTGCTATGTCGAGAGTCAAAGAGATCCGGTCTCGTCCCTTCACCGCAGCGGAGCTCGATGTACTTGTGGACGGTGTGCTCTGCCACTATGACCGACTCTACGGTGCCCCCGGACAGGTGGTAAGTGCAGTGGGGGACATGTTGGTGTGCATGGGGTAGTCACTGACTCCTGGCATCTGCAATCTTTGCGGTGTGCTGTGGGACATTCACATGTGCTGTACTGTGCATGGCTGCGGCAGGATACGTGTTGCTCCTATCTGTGTGGCTGTCCATATGTCCACTGACTTTCCCATTTTGTCTCCCATCATGGTAGGTCAAGCTGCACCTTCGCAAGGCCGTGTGGAGGAGCATAGCACGTGATGTACGGGCAGTGGGGGTGTGCAATAGGCGACACACACACTGCCACAAGTGCTGGGACGACATCTCCAGGCTCAGCAAGAATGTGGCTGAGATGACACTGGGCATGATTCCACGGACATCCCGGCTTACACGACGCACCATGACCCCACTGATGCTCTGTATCATTGCAGTGACGCATCCGGACCTGTCCGCCCGTTTGAGAGGGGATCAGCAGCAAACTAGCGGTAAGCACACTGAATGTGTCTATGACTAGTGAGTGCATGTACGTATTGATGCCACACGCAGTAGTAACATCTGTGGTGTGTATGTTGTGCTGCAATAGCATGTTGGTGCCATTGTCGGAGTGTGCGTTGGCACCCATGTCAGGCAGGTGGACACACCAGTTGCATTGTAGCGCAGGGACACAGGACATGCCCTTGAGGTCTGTGTTCTCATTGCGACAAATGTGTGTTGTTCGGCATGCACTTGCCCAGCTAGCTAGAGGTACTTGTTTCACAGGCACCCCCGGTTCTTTGCCATGAAGATGTATGGTAGGGGTGGTTCTTGTGCAGGATGGGGGCTAGATGTTGGTCAGCAGTCAAGGTGTTTTGGTTTTGAATTTTGACGGATGTGAGTGTGTCACTTACGTATACCTCTTTTCTCTCATTCAGCTTTGGCCAAGGGCACTGACCCACAAACGACAGAGCTCAGTGGTGGCAATGCATCAGAATCCGGAAACACACACACGCAGACTGAGACTGAAGAGAGCAGCCCCGGAGAGGGGGACAGGACTGTCCCTGAGGACTCACATGTGGAGACTCCATTGTCCTCATCTTCAGACGGTGTTGGTGAGTCAGCACTGTTGGTTGACACGGGGAGTGGGCAAGCTGCACCTTCAGTCGACCGCCTTCCTCGAGACGAATGGATCCCTCGACCTCTCTCCGTCTGGCTTCCGGGCCAACCACAGCACCGAGACCGCCCTGATCGCAGCCACCGATGACATCCGAGCCCTCCTCGACAACGGAGAAACAGCGGCCCTCATCCTCCTCGACCTCTCCGTGGCCTTCGACACTGTCTGCCACCGCACCCTAGTGCAGCGCCTCAGCAACGTCGGAATCCAGGAGAAGGCACTGGAATGGATCACCTTGTTCCTCGCCGGAAGGACACAGAGAGTCCGCCTCCCCCGTTCAGATCCGAAGCCACCGAAGTCATCTGCGGCGTTCCTCAAGGCTCCTCGCTCAGCCCAACCCTCTTCAACGTCTACATGAGCCCCCTCGCGGCCATCGCACGCCAACACAACCTCAACATCATCTCCTATGCCGACGACACCCAGCTGATCCTCTCCCTCACCAACGACCCCGCAACCGCCAGAGCCAACCTACACGAAGGGATGACAGAAGTAGCCAAGTGGATGATGAACAGCCGCCTGAAACTGAACTCGGACAAGACGGAAGTCCTCATCCTGGGATCCTCACCCTCCGCCTGGGATGACTCCTGGTGGCCCCCCGCCCTGGGCAGCGCACCCAAACCAACAGACGACACACGCAACCTTGGCTTCATCCTGGACCCCTCCCTCTCCATGACCAGACAAGTCAACGCCGTCTCCTCATCGTGCTTCAACATACTGCGCATGCTACGTAAGATCTTCCGGTGGAACCCCACCGAGACCAGGAAGACGTTCACCCAGGCCCTCGTCACCAGCTGACTGGACTACGGCAACTCCCTCTACGCCGGAACCACCACCAAACTCCAGAAGAGACTCCAGCGGATCCAGAACGCCTCAGCACGACTCATCCTGGACATCCCCCGTCGCAGCCACATCTCCGGACACCTGAGAGATCTGCACTGGCTCCCGGTCAACAAGAGAATCACCTTCTGTCTCCTCACCCACGCACACAAAGCCCTGCACAACCAAGGACCAGCATACCTCAACAGCCGCCTCAACTTCTACGCTCCCACACGCCAGCTTCGATCACCAGCCACGCCCTCGCTGCCGTCCTCCGGATCCGAAGAGCCACCACAGGAGGAAGGTCCTTCTCCTACCTGGCCGCCAAGACTTGGAACTCCCTCCCGACCCACCTCCGCCTGACCCAGGACCACCTCGCCTTCAGGAAACAGCTCAAGACCTGGCTGTTCGAGCAGTAGCGGACCCCCCCTCCCCTAGCGCCTTGAGACCCTCCGGGTGAGTAGCGCGCTATATAAATGCATTGATTGATTGATTGATTGAGTCGGTACACAGCACACAGGGCCAACACTGCCAACAAATGCAACAAGTACTGCTCGTGCACGCCAGAGTAAGGGGAGCAGAGTGGCCTTCGGTGCAGGCACCGCTGCCCCTGCCCCTGTGACACAAAATGCACTTTGTGCTGAGGCGGTTGATCTGCTGCGACAGCTGTGTGTAGAGCAGACCAACATGATCAATTCATTCCTAGACCACGATAGGAAGTTGGGCAGGTGGTAGCATTCATGGAGGGGATGCATGGCGATGTTGCTGGTCTACACAGAACAGTTCAGTCGTTAACCAGCACAGTTCCCCCATCCACACCACTTGATGTGTCAGCGGAGAGTGACAATACTGAGCAGGGCTCATTTTCGGAATATTGCACTACAAGCAGCCACAGGCAGCAAGGCAGGGCACGGAGGGCACAGACACCATCCCCTAGGACAGGGAAATCTTTGACAGACCACGACATCAGCTACCCTGGAGTTGACACACAGGATGATCAAGGGGTGTTGGGCGACAGGGATTCACATGTAACACAGGCATCCCCCTCCAAAGGTACTCCCAAAGGAAGGGCATCTCCCAAGGCCAGGGACACTCCCAAGGACAAGGACACTGCTAAGGAAAGGGCACCTCCCAAGGGCAGGTACACACCCAAGGACAAGGACACTGCAAAGGAAAGGGCACCTCCCAAGGCCAGGGACACTCCCAAGGACAAGGACACTGCAAAGGAAAAGGCAACTCCCAAGGCCAGGAACACTCCCAAGGACAAGGACACTGCAAAGGAAAGGGCACCTCCCAAGGCCAGGGACACTCGCAAGAACAAGGACACTGCAAAGGAAAGGGACACTACAATGGACCGGGACACTACTAAGGACAAGCCAACTCCCAGGGACAGGGCACCGCCCACGGCACAGGCACATTCCAGAGACAGGACACATCCTGCAGGCAAGGCATCTCCCAGGGACAAGGGTTCTCCCATGGACACGAGCACCATCAAGGACAGGCATACATCACCCCTGGATGCCCTGAGGCTGATGTTGGAGAAGGAACGTAAAACACATGTGTCTGTGGTGGAGTCACCCCATACCTCTACTCCCATCCACACCCCGCAGAAGCAGAGGAAAGTGTACACTGTTGTAGCATCCCCCATTCCACATGATGCAGAGGGCAGAAGGCAGGGCCACAGCAAATGTCAAGCAGGGTCCAGCACGTCCCCAGAGAGCAGACCCACACCAGCACATGATCCACCTTTGTTGGGTGATGTTCATGATGAGGCCACACCACTCACCAGTCCAGAGATGTCCAGGGTGCCCTTCCATATCCCAAAGAAACGGAATCACAGTCCTGTGACACCTGGCCACCCCAATGTCGCTCCAGTACAGCTGTCCCCAGCTCCCAGAGCCACCCTGCCTCCTGGCCCATACAGCCCTGTGGCACATCATTTCAGTGGTCCTAGTGGGTCAGCTGCAGTTCACTCTCATGTGTCAGATAGTGGCAATGTGTCTGTTGTTCGCTGTCATGCCTCATGTAGTAGCACTGTGTCAGTTGTGCCCTCTCCTGTTTCAGGGACTACCAATGTGTGGGTCCGCCACTCTCATGTCCAGATGCTGGCATGGTATTTGTTGGTCACTGTGCACGGTCATGTCCTGGCAGTGTGTCTGGGTCTATGGCTCATGTGTCAGTCACTACATCTGTGGCTGTGTCCCACACTCCTGTTTGTGGTGCTGGCAGTGTGACTGGGTCTATGGCTCATGTGTCAGTCACTAGAGCTGTGGCTGTGTCCCACACTCCTGTTTGTGGTGCTGGCAGTGTGACTGGGTCTATGGCTCATGTGTCAGTCACTAGAGCTGTGGCTGTGTCTCCCGATTCGGTATCAGACCCTGCCACTGTGTCCAAGTCTACTAGGTTGAGCACTCCACCAGATACAGTGCTGTGATGTGTAGTTCACATCACTCGCATGTCATTTTACTTTGTGTGTAGATGGTCCTTTTTAAACACCCTTGCATTATTTATGTCCATGGGACGGCCCGCTTGGCACACATCCTTGTGCTGCCTCAGATGTACCTGCTGGGAAACGGCCTGAACAACGATTTTTCAACAACGAGTATCCTTAACAATGACTCATAAACAACGAGCCGGAACTGAACCACGACCTCATCAACAACTCATTTATTAAATAACGAGTGGCCTTAACAACGACTTCGACCATTAAACATGAACAAAAATGTATTAATTTTCACTTTTTTTTTTCCACTTTTGTGCGGCCAGTAGATGGCACCCTAGGATTGTTTGCAAATGAAGTTTTTATGATGATGTGTGTTTTTACATAGCTTTAAATAGTGCATTTGGTTTTAATTTTTCGTTTGATAAGCCGCAAAAGTAAGCATTCTAGTTATGACCAGTTTCACATCCCAGCTTCCCTGTGTCATTTGGCACATATTTATTCAGATTATACAACTCAAGTGATCAGTAAAAAGTAAATTGATGTGGTATGCTGCATCAAGAAGCTAATTAAATATTTATTATAAATTTAGGAACAGACCACCCGGCACTTTCTCTTTCTTTCCCTGATTCTAGCAAGCTCTTTTCCATCACTAGGATCGCGCTTTTCACAGGTTTACTTAATTTCTCTTACTCAATTCTTTTCTCTTATCTGCAGCTCTAGGACTGCCCCCGCTGCGAGTATTTTCATGTACGAAGAAACCATCCTGAAGCAGCTCAGCCAACTTCACAAAGTGAAAATCGATTTTCCATAATCAAACGTCAACATCAACAACATTTTTATTTAATTGAAGTCTGAAGATTAACGGTTAGTATCAGTGTAGAAAATGTTATTAAAATCAGAGGCAAGCCTCTAGGTGTAAATTTTAGCATAGTTAAAAAAGAAAAACACTGTAAGAGAGGCGTTTTCAAAGATATCAGGTTTTTATTTCCAATAGTTTTAAAGTATGGTTTAGTGAAAGCGACCGTTCATAAAGGGCACAGTAAACAATAACAAAATTACTGCTACAAGATTGGGTTTTTATGTTAATACTTTTTTTCGTGGCTCAGTAAGTCGTGGTTCAATACTTAGTGGTTAGGATTGGGTTGTTGTTTAGCCTTCGTGGTTTAGGCACTCGTGATTCCAGGGGTAGTTGTTTAATCATACAACCGTACCTGCTCTGTGCCTTGTACTGTTAATGCACTTAGCCCCTCTCATGTGCTGCCTCTGATGTACCTGCTCTGTTATGTACACTGCCCTGTTGCTGTAATGATGCTGCATTGTGCCCTCTCATGTGCTGCCTCTGATGTACCTGCTCTGTTATGTACACTGCCCTGTTGCTGTAATGATACTGCATTGTGCCCTGTCATGTGTGACCTCAGATGTACCTTTTCTGTTGTATCCAGGGCACATGCTCCTGCCTACTCTTGGAGTTATTTAGTAATATGTGCAATAAACAATGTAATTGTGTGTAGTGGTCTCTGTGTGTCTTTCCTGGTTGTCTACTTGCATTGTTGATATATTGGTGGTATCGTAAATGCTGTTTACCCAACATGCACCTCCCCATGTCACGGCCCCGGCAGGTACTCCCCTTCCGGCATTGATTGTTGTGTTTGCGTACCGGCGTCGGCGTCAGCGACGGTCCATGACTTGTTGGTGGTGGAGCACGAAGAGGATCGGAAATGCGTTCAGAGCTGGGTCCATGACGGAGATCTGCCTGTGGTGGGTATCTCTGCAATGTCTTGGCTCTCCGCTGTGGTGAATCCGCCGTGTTCAGGCTGGTGGTTTTTCCGCTACGATTTGCTGTGTCTTTTCCGCTATCGTAATGACGTGGACCGTCGGAGACGTCATTCCGTACGGCGGTGTCTCTGGTTGGTTACGTCCGCCGCGGGGTCAGGTGTATTTCCGCGGCGGTGCTTATTCTTCCGCGGCGTATGTACTTTTGACAGTGATTCCCATCCTAATGTGGCAGACGGACAGACCGCGGCTGGCGGACGGAAAAAAAGGCATTTTCCGCCTACTTTTTGCCGGCGGACATCCTTCCGTCCGCCATCCTAATCGACCCCTGAGTATTTATATGGGTAAATGAATGTCTATGTGGTTTGGTGGGGGGTGTGTGATTGCCAAAAAATGTGTGAATAGTTCATTCAGTAGGTATATGAGGTTAAGACTACATGTTATAACAGTTGTTTCAGTGAGTGTATATGTTTATGGGTGTGGTGGTGATGAAATATTTATCTCAATGGTACATCTCCATTAAACTTGAAAAAAAAGGCAGTGTATGTGACAGTTATATCTAATTAAGTGTGCCTAAGACTTAGTGATTGTATGAGTCACTATATGGATAACTGTATACTTGTAATAGTGATTTTATAACACACTAAGTGTGAGTTACTATCTATATAAATAGATAAAGTGGTGTTTGCATAAGTGTGTAGGTGATTAAATGTAAGTATAATCAATTGTTTGCATAAGTCAGAAGGATGTCTTTATAAGTGAATACAATGTGTGCTGGTGTGTAATGTTGAAATAGGCGTATAAGTATATTTGATAGTGTTCTGTTGATTATTCACTGCATATAACACTGAATCTATAGGCAAGTGATAAGATGTGTGTATAGTTCTATGAATAACTGAGTGGGTGTTTAGAAATTTCTATTGGTGTGTCAATGGTTTCAAATATGGCACTTTCTATTTTACAGTGAGTGATGAAAGATTATACTAGTGTGTGATGAGGTGTATTTGATTGTACAGGAGATTTACCTGTGCACACCCTATTGAGTACTGGATAAACAAGACTTACAACTGTTTCACTTAGCGGGCATGTTGTTTGGTGGAAGGGCAGCCAGCCCAGATAAATAAACAACAGATAGTGGGGAAACCACTGGTATACCAAACGCACAGCAAAATTTAGAGTATCACAATGAAATCACATGGAACTTTGCTAGTTTGAACAAACGTAGACCAATAGAGAATTCACTTTTTTACACAAAATAATTCAACTTGCATATTCATTTTCATTGTCACGAATTACATGAAGAATTTAATAAGCTGCAAAACTTTTCTTATACTGCAAAGAAATCTTCACA
This sequence comes from Lissotriton vulgaris, assembly GCF_964263255.1. Classification (NCBI taxonomy): domain Eukaryota; kingdom Metazoa; phylum Chordata; class Amphibia; order Caudata; family Salamandridae; genus Lissotriton; species Lissotriton vulgaris. Next base: position 1,541,833,854 of record NC_141695.1, on the reverse strand, counting down.
ATTTAGTTGATCAAAAGCAATATAACTGGCAATTTGCAGAACTGTCAGTCATAAATGCAATATATTAATTACACATCCAAATGAATAGATGAAAAAGCCAAATGCATTTCAGGTAGATCCCTTCTTCAGGGGCTCTGTGGAAAGATAACAGTAAAAAACAAAGAAACAGCAATGAACAGTGTACCCAGAATTCATATGTACATACTGTTACAAATGACATAATATTTACAAGATGTATGCTCATTCAGCGTCCAGTAAGTGTGCAACAATATTAAACATTGACGCCTTATGTGTTATCCCAAGGTCAAAGAAGAAAAGATAAAAAGAGTGCGTCCAGAAAAGCTACCACCAAGTATATCTAAATGAAACATACTAAAAATCTGTGCGTTTATGTTCCATGCTAGTGACTCAACCGTGAATTTCAGCTACTTGACTGCCACCAACAACTTCCTGTCAAAAGTAAACTCACTGCATTATTCAGTTGCTTGTAAACTTTGTTCATAGGGTGCCTAGAGAAAAATATATGTCACTTCACTCTGTGTATACATAAGAATGAAGGTAGTTAGTTGTCTAAGCCACTGGGGTCACAAGACTTAGAACACCAGTCGATGTTAATAAAAAACAACCGTCAGATAAAAATTACAGAAATGAATACGGCTGTAAGGGTCTTCATGTAGTGATTCAACCTGAGGCTACTGTCTACCCAGATGTTGCACTGTTACAGACTTAACAGCAAGCCTAAAACAACAATGAAACTCCCCTTAATTTTATGTCACGCTCATCGAAAGCGCACCAAATCTTCATTTCGTTGCACCGATGTTCAAAAGGACGGAGACTCACCATATAAAATACGCATGGCAAGTAAAAGGGTATGTTTAGATCCAATCAGAAGAAATGTAATCACCTCGTTGTGTTCACAATCTGAAACAAAACGAAGGAAACCTTTAGCGTATACCTGTATACGCTAGGTCGTAGCGTAGCTAAAACAGCGTGTATCTAAACGAGTACCCAAAAATGTTTGTTAGCTCACCGCGTTATGAAGAAACATGTCCTCGTGAGCCGTGCAGCTTCCCAAAGATAGTAATTCGAACGCTGCAACGCCCGCGGTCTAATAAACCGGTGTAACCATAATGAACATGAAAATAGGACTGGAGGAGTCCGCCATTTTGTAGAGGTGAAAATAATGCGAGTCTAGTTGCACATACATGACCAAACTTACAATAATGGTTAGATAAAACGTGGGTTATGCTAACTGTGTCTAAGTTTCATACTTATTAGGCAAGTTGATAATCGCTCCAATAAATGACAAATGTCACACCAAATGTAGCTAGCTGCCGCCTGATTGCGGTAGAACCGGCACGAAAACAATAGTCAAGAATATCAAAAGAAGCAGCTGACAGCATGTAGCTTCTATTTTATGTGTGGCTCGTCAAACACAGCTCTACTCCCAAAAATGAATGTGGGCATGCAGATAAAACATGACGCGTCATATAAGTAAAAAAAAGACGAATCAGAAGGAGAAAGAAATGAAAGGAGAAAAAAATAATTGAAAAACACCAAGGAATAGAACCAAAAAAGATGAGGTAGTAATGTGAACATTAACCATAGCATTTGCAAATACTCAAAAAATGACTAACACCAAAGAAAAAAAAGAAAAAAAAGAAATATTAGTATAGATATTAACCAAAGGATTTACAAGAACATGCTTGTGTGAAAACTACATACAATGATGAACAGCTATCACAAGAAACATTGGAGTTCAATCCTATCATTAAGCCCACCCGGTACCAAAGTTTGCAAAAACTTAATCCACCAAACTTCTCTTTGTGCAAGTAGTGTGGTGTGGTTCTGATTAGACCTTCAAATCAAGGACTCCAGAATGGTGAATCGCAATTGTGCATTGGTGTGCTGGTGTTCTAGCCAATGTGAAGAGAAATACGATTTGGTTGACTTGGTACGAAACTTACTTTTTGTGTTTAGTAATGCGTATTTTTATTTTTATTGAAGTTTTACCTACATATAGTAGTCCGCAGGGGCATTTTATCGCATAAATTACATTAGAGGAATTACAGTCCCCATTGAATCTCAATGAAATTGCTTTTCCTGAGTGTGGGTGATGTATCATATTGCCAGTTATCACATTGTCAAGTCAAGTCAAGTCAAGTCAAGTCAAAAAGCTTTATTTCGATAAAATTTCATTATCATAAAAGCAAGTTAAAAGGATTAATAATTGATAAAATGAATGACATATATCCAGTTAATAGCAACCAATATGACATTTGCTAGAATAAGTATAGTATAAGAAAAAATTAAACAGAATTTTTAAGCTTTCTGGCTCGAATAGCCCAAGCCCAGAATAAAAATTTAGCTAAGGCACAGGCATAGGGTACATAGCTGTCCGAAACAAGTATCCTGATTGCCACATCATGGCTCCTGGTTCCCAGTTGTCGGCACAAATTCTTCAGTCACGCCCTTCTTGGTTTGGCATATTCGTTACAGACAAATAGAAAGTGGGCTAATGTCTCTGGGTAGGCTAGACATGAAGGACATAGGTCAGTTTTGTGTAGACAGGAATTCCATGTTTTGGTAAAAGTGTTCAATGGCAAGGTACCCGTTCTAAATTTAAAATACAAAGATCGGGCAAACGGTTTCCCAATTGTATCTAAGTAGGGTTCACGCCTGGGAATGTCTTTAAACTTCAAAAAATCCTCAGTAAGCCTTCCAATGGATACGCTAGAATGCCTTTGGGAGCAAATCCAATCCCGATATAAGTTTTTAAGTACTTGCTTTGGAGGAGAGGTTCTGCTTAACCAAAAGTCCAATAGGCCCAGGTTCGACAATAAGGATTTCATGTCTGTTAGCCATTTGACTCTGGCCCAATGTGGTGACGCCATTATTTCTTCCAGTCCTCTGGCGTAGGCACTAAGTTCCTCTACTCGCCAAATACGGGCCCATAATAAAAGAGGACGAAAATTCGCAATTTCGCCAATCTGAGTACAGCCAAAGTCCATAAATAAGGGTAAAAGTGGGGTACTTTGAGGGAGGGACATTATTTGTCTGCAGAAGTTATTCTCGGATTTTTGAAGAGCTTTTGAAGATGCGAAGCCCCAAAGTTCAGCTCCATAAAGTGCAGAGCTGACACCCTTGGCGGCATAGATCTCTAGGACTGTTCCTATTGGTTTGAACGAACTGGAACGTTGCTCCCTCAATAGGGCACCCGTGATCCTTTTATGATTCAGCAGCATCTTATCTAAATGGGGAGACCAATCCATTTTGTCTGAGATGCGTATCCCTAAGTAATCAAATACTTTCACCCTTTCCAGGGGCTCAGTGTTTAAAATAGGGGGACGCACTTGCTGTTTAGGGGGGTTAAGGACAAGGTATTTTGTTTTGTTGGTGTTTATAACCAAGCCCCGATCAGTACAAAAGGACTGGAAGTTATCCAAGAGTTTCTGTAGTCCCATGGGCGTTTTAGAGATTAGGAGCGTGTCATCCGCGAAGAGGAGGGTCGGTATACGAACCCCCGCCAGCGATGGTTCGTCAGATGGAAATTTGAGTAAGTGCTCAACCACCCCATTAATATACAAAGAGAATAGGGTGGGAGCCAGAACACATCCCTGGCGGACCCCTCTCTCGACCGGAATACAGCCCGTTTTCTCCCCTCCAGAGCCCCACCTAATTTGGGCAAAGCTGTGCTGATGGAGCCTGACTAATAGGGATAGTAGATACTGTGGGAGCCCCATGTTGGCCAGGACCCTCCACAGTGAGTCCCGAGGGACAAGGTCAAAGGCAGTCTTTAAATCGATAAATGCGAGATAAAGACTGCCCTTGCCTATCACTACCACCTTCCAGTAAATCATCATAAGCCTGAAGGCCTGTTCTATCGTTCCAGTGCCTACTCTAAAACCGGCCTGGAAATCGGTAAGTATTTTATTTTCATCTACCCAGTTAAGGATCCTGAGTAGAATAACTTTACCGACAACTTTTTGGGTTACATCTAGCAGGCTGATCGGCCTATAATTGGACGGGTCATCCCTTGGGCCTTTCTTGTAAATGGGAACCACCTCTGCCCCCTTCCATGATGCGGGAATGGGGGCACCCTTACAGATGGCAAGAAGAAGGGAGTAGATTAATTTGCCCCAAGTAACACCATCAGATTTTAACAGGTCCCCCGGAATGCCGTCAGGTCCTGCAGCTTTTAGTGGAGTGATGGAATTAATAGCATATTCTACTTCCTTCTGTGTGAATTCAGGATCACTGGGTAGGAGAATATAATTAATGTACGGAGAGGATTGAACAGACCCTCTCCCATTCAAATCATTATGACAGGAATAAAGTTTGGCAAAGTGGTCCTCCCATACCTGCCCCGAAATATTGCAGGTTACGAGGTCGCTATCCGGTCTGTTCCGTGCCCTTATGGTGTCCCAGAAGGATTTAGAGTCTTTTTTCATACTGGCTTCCTTAAGGGTTAGCCAGTAGGCATCCTCCCACTCCCTTTTAGCTACCTGTAGGGCCTTTTTATGGTCTCTTCTAGCAATTTGAATTAGTGGAGGGGACTTCCCTTTAACTGCCTCTATTAGGCGGGATTTGGCCTTCCTGCACGTTGCCGAATACCAATCATGTTTACCTTTAGTTTTTAGTAGAGATTTTTGTTTCCCTGGAGGCAATTGGACCCAAAAAAGGTCGCCTATGATTTTGACAGCAGCTTCAAATATGGCAGTGGCCGTGTCTGCTGCTATAGTTAGATCAATCGAGCCAATTTCAGCTTGCATGCTCTTAGCCACTTCATCTATTGCAGATAGTTTATCGGTATTGAGCATTATCTTACTCCACTTTAGGCGCCTGCCACAAGTGGCAACAGTAATCCCCTGTTGGCGACTTAGAGGGACTGGAAATACTTCAGTAGGCCAAGGATTTTTTAAAGATAAGGAGAGTGGATTATGGTCGCTCTCTATGGTATTGGTGATAACCATGTCATGGACATGGCTCCAGAGGCCCCTATCCAGCAGAATGTAGTCAATCCGTGTGCTTTGACCAACTCTGTTGAATGTGGGAGCCCCCTGGAGGTCAGATCGAGTGCTGCCGTTTGCAGCTCTTAAGCCAAACTCCAGTGTGAGTGCATTTAGGTGGATTGCACTGCGAGTCCAGCGTTTAATGGGTGGGATAGAGAGGGTGGGGATTCCCCATCTGTTATCCTCTTCTCCTAGATCTGCAGCTCCTTCTAGGGGGAGTGGTTCGTATGTACAATTAAAATCCCCTGCTACTAGGATATGTCCAAGTCCACTCTGCTCTCCTAACTGAGTCTCAAGCTCCATCATTGTAGGTGAAATACACCCATTTTTTGTTCCCCTGATATAGACATTATAGAGGTCAACAATCATGCGTCCCCGTAGGCCCAATAGAGAAACACTAAGAATATCCGGTGTTCTTGGCTTCTTAGTGATTATCCTACAGTTAAGGAGTACACTTATCCAAATAATAAGCCCCCCCGATGGCCGCCCCTTCCCTACCTTGGATTTTATTGCTGGTGTAAAGATAGTGACATACCCCACCCGGTGTAATGGTTCGATGGCCCATGTCTCTTGGAATATACAAATTGTATGGGCATCGACCAGGGCATTCCACTCCGGAAGACCTAATTTCCTTGAAATCCCAGCAAGGTTCCAACTAAGGATTTTTAACTTTCCATGTGCTAGGTTTCCGTCTGAGATCACAGTGCATTGGGGATTAAATGGTTCACCGCTGTCCCTAATTAGTGAGGGTGATAGCACCTCTGAATTTATAGGGAGAGGTGTGCCCAGCACTGGATCATTCGTACTGTTGTTATCACTAAGGAGGTTAGTATCTGAACCTCCCTTGGGGGAAAGTCAATCAACCTCATCCAATACACAGTACCTATTTGGGTGAGCAAACTGTGTATAGGAGGGGTTGAAAGACAGAGATGGGGACGGATCCTGCCATGGCTGCTGCCATTGCTGATTAGTAAGTGATGGCTGAGGAAGTTGTTGCCACTGCTGGGTAGGTTGAAAAAAAGGAGGAGGTAAGGGGTGGAGAGGTTGTTGCCACTGTGGACCAGCATGATGCGGGACAAAAGATGGGAAGTTAGGCGGTTGCTGCCAATGGTTAGAGGCATAATGGGGGGGACGTGCAAACCCTTGATTGCTTGGCCGATGAAAGTTGGGTCTTGTCGAGTTGGGGAGGAAGTAGGATAAGGGGAGTGGTTTGATCTGGGTGGCAGGACCGCTGTTAGGTGCATTACAAATAAAGGTCGCAGCCCCCACATCTCTAAAGTTGACGGTAATTACATCCCCTGATATTGTTTTCTTACTCCTTCCCACCCAATCCCCTCTACGCACAGTAAGAATTTCCTCACTCATACTACTGGGTAGTGGTCTATGTAATTGAAGCCACTGGGCACATTTATTTCTTAACTCTACATGAGTCTCTCTAACTCCTTCCTTCAGCGGGGGGACAGCAGTCAACACCACCACAAAAGGAGAAACTTCTGGTGGCAGACTAATAGACTTAAAACGAGTCTGCCTTGGCTTGGGGGCTTCAGAGTTATTAGTAGAGTGAGGGCCTGGGGTGTTCGTAGGTTTCCCCTTGGGGTCCGTGGCTTGGGAAGTTGTAGATTTCGATCCAGCAGCTGGTTGCTGGACCGGTGAGGGGTTGCTCACTGCTTTTGGTGATAGTTGGGGAAGGTTATTCCCTGAGTGGGGAGGATGTGACACAAATTGTTCTTTGGAAGGCTGAAGGATTTTTGCCTTGTCAGTTGTAGACTTAATAACCTTAGCTGGCGGGTGGGGGTTAGGTGGTGGTTCTCTGTGCCCTTGTTTCTGGATAGGCCCAGGCTCATTGATCTTATTGGGCCATTTGGTGTTAATGAGCGATGTTAGTCTATCCAGTTTGGAAATCAAGGGTTTGATTTGGGCCACTATTGTGGTTTCAAGGTCATGCTTGAGGTCCGTGACCATATTTTCGACCCAGCATGGGATGCCAGGCGTTGTTTGCGGAGTAGGTGTCACCAAATTGTGATTGCTAGCTTTGGCTTTAGTCTTCTCCTTGAGTTTAGGCTCCTTGGTTTTAGGCTTAGTTACTACTTTTGTAGGAATACAAGTAACCTTTCCCCTGGAATCACTGGGCACATAAGGGGTCGACTTGGCAGTTAGCCCATCCAGGCCTGTCTCCGCTTCTCCGGGTGTCCGACAGGCTTCTAGATCTGGGGTCGCCTCCAGATCCACGAAGGACGGGTCAGACTCTGAGCAGGTAACTGACAGGTCGACGGCACTCGGTACTGTAACAGTGCCCATAGTGGTCAGGGGCAAGGGCAAGGAGCAATTATTCGAAGCTTGCTGGGAGGGTGAATTTGCATTTACAAGGGAACCCAGGGAAGAGCGTTTGGCATGCATGAGGTCCAGGGAGACTCTTTTCTCTAGGAGTACAATGCTCTTGTCGATTGTCTCGGTTACTCGTGAGATAAAGAGGTCAATGGGGCCAGTCACTTGAGCTACCTCCGCAGCTTTTTTGGTACAGCTTCTTGTTTTATGCTGCATGGTTCGCTTTAACAATAAACAGGCTATACCAGGAGTTAGGTGTCTGTGGCTTCACGGAGGGCTGAGTAACAATCGTCCTACCTGATAGCTGGTCTCAGGGCGATGAGACAGGGTTTCAGGGCCTGGGCCGTCCTCTGCCGTCCTTGAACGGCCTTAAACGGCCCGCTCTTTGCCCGGTCTTCGCCCCGGTGGCCGCCCTGCGCGCGTCCCGCGTGCGCGTTGGGGCTGCACAAAGTTTATAGGATGAGCAAGAGAGGTGGAGGGGGCGGGAAGAGGACCAGCTGCGGCCGATCAGCGCCGCGCTGCACGCTGGTCCTCGCAGTCCCGCCTCGAGGAGAAGGGTTGATGTTCACTCTCTCAAATCGCGTTGGTGCTCCTGTGCACTCCGAGGTGACCTTGGGCAATTTGGTCGGATAAAGTCTTGCCTTCGAGCGGCACCCGCGGAGCGAGGGCCGCGAGGCGTGAAGGTTTTAGCAGGCGCTGAACACAGGGATGAAAGGCGGAGCAAAAGGCAGGCAGCACTCACGACGTCCAAAAGGCAGAACCCACGCTCCTGTCACACCGCTTGGTCTTTATCGGTGGAGGGGGCGGGAAGAGGACCAGCTGCGGCCGATCAGCGCCGCGCTGCACGCTGGTCCTCGCAGTCCCGCCTCGAGGAGAAGGGTTGATGTTCACTCTCTCAAATCGCGTTGGTGCTCCTGTGCACTCCGAGGTGACCTTGGGCAATTTGGTCGGATAAAGTCTTGCCTTCGAGCGGCTCCCGCGGAGCGGGGGCCGCGAGGCGTGAAGGTTTTAGCAGGCGCTGAACACAGGGATGAAAGGCGGAGCAAAAGGCAGGCAGCACTCACGACGTCCAAAAGGCAGAACCCACGCTCCTGTCACACCGCTTGGTCTTTATCGGTGGAGGGGGCGGGAAGAGGACCAGCTGCGGCCGATCAGCGCCGCGCTGCACGCTGGTCCTCGCAGTCCCGCCTCGAGGAGAAGGGTTGATGTTCACTCTCTCAAATCGCGTTGGTGCTCCTGTGCACTCCGAGGTGACCTTGGGCAATTTGGTCGGATAAAGTCTTGCCTTCGAGCGGCACCCGCGGAGCGGGGGCCGCGAGGCGTGAAGGTTTTAGCAGGCGCTGAACACAGGGATGAAAGGCGGAGCAAAAGGCAGGCAGCACTCACGACGTCCAAAAGGCAGAACCCACGCTCCTGTCACACCGCTTGGTCTTTATCGGTGGAGGGGGCGGGAAGAGGACCAGCTGCGCGCGATCATCGCCGCGCTGCACGCTGGTCCTCGCAGTCCCGCCTCGAGGAGAAGGGTTGATGTTCACTCTCTCAAATCGCGTTGGTGCTCCTGTGCACTCCGAGGTGACCTTGGGCAATTTGGTCGGATAAAGTCTTGCCTTCGAGCGGCACCCGCGGAGCGGGGGTCGCGAGGCGTGAAGGTTTTAGCAGGCGCTGAACACAGGGATGAAAGGCGGAGCAAAAGGCAGGCAGCACTCACGACGTCCAAAAGGCAGAACCCACGCTCCTGTCACACCGCTTGGTCTTTATCGGTGGAGGGGGCGGGAAGAGGACCAGCTGCGGCCGATCAGCGCCGCGCTGCACGCTGGTCCTCGCAGTCCCGCCTCGAGGAGAAGGGTTGATGTTCACTCTCTCAAATCGCATTGGTGCTCCTGTGCACTCCGAGGTGACCTTGGGCAATTTGGTCGGATAAAGTCTTGCCTTCGAGCGGCCCCCGCAGAGCGGGGGCCGCGAGGCGTGAAGGTTTTAGCAGGCGCTGAACACAGGGATGAAAGGCGGAGCAAAAGGCAGGCAGCACTCACGACGTCCAAAAGGCAGAACCCACGCTCCTGTCACACCGCTTGGTCTTTATCGGTGGAGGGGGCGGGAAGAGGACCAGCTGTGGCCGATCAGCGCCGCGCTGCACGCTGGTCCTCGCAGTCCCGCCTCGAGGAGAAGGGTTGATGTTCACTCTCTCAAATCGCGTTGGTGCTCCTGTGCACTCCGAGGTGACCTTGGGCAATTTGGTCGGATAAAGTCTTGCCTTCGAGCGGCTCCCGCGGAGCGGGGGGCGCGAGGCGTGAAGGTTTTAGCAGGCGCTGAACACAGGGATGAAAGGCGGAGCAAAAGGCAGGCAGCACTCACGACGTCCAAAAGGCAGAACCCCACATTGTTGCAATGCACACAATTGAAGCATTTGCGCATTCCATGAAATTGTTGTTCAGTTTCCGTTTTGGTTGCCAGGATTTCCTTGATGTTTTTACTGCGAGTATACGCAAACAGCGGTTCCTCATCAAATAGGCCTTTGAAGTCTGGTTCCTGTCTCAGTAATTCCCATCTTGATTTAATGAGGCCTTTAATCGCATGTGATCTGGTGGAGTACTTAGATACAAAAACATGACGCTTAGACTGTACTTTGGTCTTGGAAATTAGTAAAATCTCCCGTTCTTTTGCTTGCGTTTTATTCAGTGCTTCAGTCAAAGTTATACAGATAGATTCATGAAGCCAAATTGCGATCGCAATAGCTGCGAATTAGCAATTGCGATCGCAATTTGATGAAAAGGAATTCATGATAGTGAAAATACCAAAAATGCGAATTCGCTAAAAAAAATTGCGAGTTTGCAAATAAAATCGCAGAATCCTGGAACAAGCCCATTAGCAAATCTGAAATTGTGAGAAACCATGGATTCTGCGAAATTATTAGCGAACCTGCAAAATAATCGCAATCGCCATTCAAGTAAAATCGCTGTTTGAGAAAAACCCGTAAATCGCAATTTGCGACGCGCAATTTAAGGAGAGCCCAAACCAGGTGGTAACCAGTAAGGAAAAAAAAAACTTTAGCTAACTACAAACAGGTGCAGGCCTAACCAAACACACTTAAGGAAATGCAGCTGCATCCTGAGGACTCTCACAATGCCAGGACTCTACATGGTGGTCAGGCAGCGAAGGCTACTGCGAGCAGCACGGAACAGACGTAGGATCCAGGAGTGGATATTCTGCCAGCGGGTCACCCTACTGGGCCAAACCAGGGAGCAAATCTATGCTAAGTACCGCCTAAATGGGCCAATGATCATAAAGCTGATCCAAGACCTAGACCCCCTGATGCAGCACCCAACAAGGAGGACCAATGCAGTTCCCACCCATGTGCAGGCATTGTGCAGCCTGCACCTACTGGCCTCCGGAAGCTTCCAAGGGATAGTCGCTGTTGCAGGGGGGATATCCCAGCCCACCATGTCCCGCTGCCTAAGGAGTTTCCTGGATGCAATGCTGACCCGGCTACACCACTACATCTCATTCCCCACCACCCAACAGGACTTGAATGACACCAAGCTGAAATTCTACAACATTGCACAATTCCCACATGTAATTGGATGCATTGACTGTACCCACATCCACATCTGCCCACCAGCACAAACGGAATACATGTACCGCAACCGCAAGTCCTACCACTCACCTCAATATCCAGATGGTGTGCTACGCCAAGAATTACATCACAGACATAGTGGCACAATATCCGGGCAGCACACATGACTCCTTCATCTTCCGCACAGCGGCATTCACACACGACTGGCCAGGGGAGACTTTGGCGAAGGACACCTACTAGGTAAGTACACATGCCCCCAAATAGTACACTGTGATCATGTATCTGCGCAGAACAGGCACTCACCCTGTGCTTCTTACCCTCAGGTGACAGCGCCTACGGTCTACGTGAGTACCTCCTCACCCCATACCTCAACCCTGCCTCACTACAGCAACGGCGCTACAATGCTGCACACATACGTACAAGAAATTGCATAGAGAGGACATTTGGCCTATTGAAGAGCCGTTTCCGCATACTGCACAAGACTGGTGGGGCTATCAAATACACACCTGAGGTCTGCTGCCACATCGTGGCCGTGTGTGCAATACTCCACAACATTGCTACCAAGCGCAGGATACCAGTGGAGATATCTGGTAGTGAGTCGGAAGGGGACAACCGCCCGCCTCCACATGTGCATCATGCACGCGGAGAAAATCCTGCTGAAGGACACAGGTGCCGCAACCACATCACTATTAACTGTTTCTAGTGCACCCATTCCCCTCAAAAAACAATGCACTCATGCATGACAAATGTAATAATGACATGAGTGTGAATCAAGTCAGACCATAAATCTTTATTGTTCATGCACAATAAATTGGCCTTTAGTCATTTTGGTGTCTCATGAAGAGAGTATTACTTCATACCTCCCCATGCTGGGGTAGTGGGCTTGCAGGGGTGTACTGCATGGCCTCCCTGAGAGTGTCTGAGTCCTCACTGTCGGCTGCGACAAGATGCACCAAGTCGTCTATCTGTGTCCTGAGGGACGGTGTTGGCCCTAGTTGATGCTGTTGGCCTGCTGCTGCGGCGACGTACAGGCACAGGTGGCAAGGATGCGCTGCTGTTTGTTGACGCTACCTCCCTCACGTCGTCGGGCTTCCCTGGTTCTCCATGGGCAGTGGACTGGCTGCCGAGCACTGCTGCTGTAAGCAGATCTAGGGACCTGGCCACATCCTGGCAACACTGCACCATCTGGCCCTGCATGGCAAGTGACCTGCGTGCCAGCTGTGATGTTGCATTCCCAACTATGTGGTTCGACCTGGTGTAGGCCGATAGGCGGGCCAGTAATTGGCGGTGGCGGCGGCGGGTCATGTCCTGCTGGGCTACCAGCAGCTGGCTGTTCTCTCTGACAGCAGCGGTCATCTGATCGATATTTTGGCCAGTCGCCTGCAGCTGGGTGTGAATTGCTGCCAGGTGACGCCCCTGGGTACGGTGCACCGCCAGCATGCGGTGTTCGATGGCCAGGCCAGGATCTGGAAGTAGGAGTGCCCTGCCCATGCCTGCTGAGCCCTGACGCTGCTGGCGCCTCAGTGCGCTGGTGTGTGATCTGGCTCCAGCTGCGCGCCTCGTCTGCCTCCTAGGCACTGGTGGTGGGGCCGGTACCACTGCTGTGGGTCTTTGGTGGGGTGTTGGCTGCACACCTGAGGCTGCAGGGGTGGCCGTGTCCGCACGGGGTGGTGGTGGTTGAAGCAGTGCAGGTGGCTGTGATGGACCGGGTTGTTGGTTGGACTGGCCCTCACCCTCAGTGTCCTCCTGGGTATCGGCGATGTGCAGGGCCTCGCTATCTGTGCTGGGTTGCTCAAATGCACCTGTAATGTAAAAGGGTGCATGATTAATGTTATGTATCTTGCTCAAGCAATGTTGATACATGCATGCAGGCTTGCTTTCCCTGACTGGCTTTTTGGATTAACTTTGATTTTACAGCTCTGGCTGTGTTCAGCTAACTGGGGGTATATGATTTCACTACAACTACCACAATGCAATGGTGCATTTCAGGTGTGCATGGGCTGCATTGTTGGGGATGTCATATTGCTAGCTCTGGAGTCATGGGCATTGTTGGGGGACAGGGTCGCAGTCGCATGGCACTTACCTTCAGAATGTTGGCTGGGTCTGGACGGGTCCAGCTGGACTACCCCCACACAGGCTTCTGGTGCGATGGTGTCCCCTATCAGGTCCTCCAATGAGGTGTTTGGTGTGGCTACAGGTTCCCCTCCACCGGTGGCCAGTCGCTCCCCAAGCCTTTCAGCAATACGCTCCTTTGAACGACCTCTCAGGTCGTACCAGCGCTCTTTAAGGTCATCAATTGACCGCTGCGTCACCCCAACCGAATTTACTTTAGCGCGGATGCACTGCCAGATCCTGCGCTTGTCTGCCTCTGGCACCCTCCGGGAGTCTTTGCCAAAGAGGCGTGCATGGTCCTTGGTGACCCCCTCAATCAGATGCTTGAGTTCAAGTTCTGAAAACTTGAGTTTTCGCTTCCTCTCCTGACCACTGCTCCCTGCTGCATCCTGGGACATGTTGGTGAATTTTGTCCTGCTGGGGTGCTGCACAGTCAAAGGTTTGGAGCAGAACAAATGGCCTTGTTTACACCATCACTACGCAATTTTCTACGGTTCAATACCCAAGAAGGCCTAAACTGTACATGCTCCCAAAGTTACACAAAAGCCTCATCAATCCCCCGTTTCGGCCAATAGTATCTGGCTGTGAGTCAATCTTTGCACCAGCAGGACAACTCATTGATCATTTTCTTCAAAAATGTGTTCAATCGTGGCGAAGCTACATTAAAGATACCACTCATTTTCTAAACTTACTGCAACAGGTACAAAATGACTGTAATCCAGCTTGGTTGATGTGTACTATTGATGTTACATTATTATACACATCCATTCCATTAAAAGAGGGAGTTGAGGCCTGTGAATGGGCCCTATTACAATTGCCAGAATTAGCAGTGAATAACGATTTACTATTGGAGTTACTGATTTTTTGTCTCCAACACAGCTACTTGAAATGGCAAGAAGACTTTTACTTGCAAGTAAGCGGAACCTCCATGGGCTTTTTGGGGGCTCCCGCCTACCCTAATACGTTCATGGCACAATTCGAAAACAACAACATTTACAGCCAAGAAATATGGAGAAAGAACCTGGTATTCTACGTAAGGTTCATTGATGACATTGTCCTCATATGGAATAATTCGAAAGACTCATTGGAACAGGTCATTCGTGAACTGAATAGCAAACATGAACGAATTAAATTCACGCATGTCATCAGCCAACAGAGCATCAATTATCTAGATGTCTTGATCAGTAAACAGAATAACACGCTTGAGACAATCTACCATATTCCCAGATGCTGAGAGTCAAACGCATAACCTCCAATAACACTACACTGTTAGAGGCTTTCCAAAAACAGCAAGTTAAATTCAGTGAGCGGGGCTACCCCTCTAAGACTTTGACTGAAGCACTGAATAAAACGCAAGCAAAAGAACGGGAGACTTTACTCATTTCCAAGACCAAAGTTCAGTCTAAGCGTCATGTTTTTGTATCTAAGTACTCCACCAGATCACATGCGATTAAAGGCATCATTAACTCAAGATGGGAATTACTGAGACAGGAACCAGACTTCAAAGGCCTATTTGATGAGGAACCGCTGTTTGCGTATACTCGCAGTAAAAACATCAAGGAAATCCTGGCAACTAAAACGGAAACTGAACAACAATTTAATGGAATGCGCAAATGCTTCAATTGTGTGCATTGCAACAATGTGATAACTGGCAATATGATACATCACCCACACAGGAAAAGCATTGTTATTGAGATTCAATGGGGACTGTAATTCCTCTAATGTAATTTATGCGATAAAATGCCCCTGCGGACTACTATATGTAGGTAAACTTCAATAAAAATAAAAATACGCATTACTGAACACAAAAGTACGTTTCGTACCAAGTCAACCAAATCGTATTTCTCTTCACATTGGCTAGAACACCAGCACACCAACGCACAATTGCGATTCACCATTCTGGAGTCCTTGATTTTATGGTCTAATCAGAACCACACCACACTACTTGCACAAAGAGAAGCTTGGTGGATTAAGTTTTTGCAAACTTTGGTACCAGGTGGGCTTGAACTCCAATGTTTCTTGTGATAGCTTTTCATCATTGTATGTAGTGTTGTAAATGTGTCTATTTTTTGGTCAAAACATTTTTCACACAATCATGTTCTTGTAAATCCTTTGGTTAATGTCTATACTTTTATTTCTTTTTTCTTTGGTGTTAGTCATTTTTTGAGTGTTTGCAAATGCTATGCTTAATGTTCACATTACTACCTCGCTCTATTTTGGTTCTATTCCTTGGTGTTTTTCAATTATTTTTTTCTCCTTTCATTTCTTTCTCCTTCTGATTCGACTTTTTTTTACATATATGACGCGTCATGTTTTATCTGCATGCCCACATTCATTTTTTGGGAGTAGAACTGTGTTTGACAAGCCACACATAAAATAGAAGCTACATGCTGTCAGCTGCTTCTTTTGATATTCTTGACTATTGTTTTAGTGTCGGTTCTACCGCAATCAGGCGGCAGCTAGCTACATTTGGTGTGACATTTGTCATTTATTGGAGCGATTATCAACTTGCCTAATAAGTATGATACTTAGATACAATTAGCATAACCCACGTTTTATCTAACCATTATTGCATGTTTGGTCATGTATGTGCAACTAGATTTGCATTATTTTCACCTCTACAATATGGCGGACTCCTCCAGTCCTATTTTCATGTTCATTATGGTTACACCGGTTTATTAGACCGCGGGTGTTGCAGCGTTCGAATTACTATCTTTGGAAAGCTGCACGGCTCACGAGGACATGTTTCTTCATAACGCGGTGAGCTAACAAACATTTTTGGGTACTCGTTTAGATACACGCTGTTTTAGCTTCGCTACGACCTGGCGTATACAGGTATACGCTAAAGGTTTCCTTCGTTTTGTTTCAGATTGTGAATACAACGAGGTGATTACATTTCTTCTGATTTGATCTAAACATACCGTTTTACTTGCCAAGCGTATTTTATATGGTGAGTCTCCGTCCTTTTGAACCACGGTGCAATGAAATGAAGATTTGGTGCGCTTTCGATAAGCGTGACATAAAATTAAGGGGAGTTTCATTGTTGTTTTAGGCTTGCTGTTAATTCGGTAACAGTGCAACATCTGGGTAGACAGTAGCCTCAGATTGAATCACTACATGAAGACCCTTACAGCTGTATTCATTTCTGTAAGTGTTTATCTGACGGTTGTTTATTATTAACATCGACTGGTGTTCTAGGTCTTGTGACCCCAGTGGCTTAGACAACGAACTACCTTCATTCTTATGTATACACAGAGTGAAGTGACATATATTTTTCTCGAGGCACCCTATGAACAAAGTTTACACGCAACTGAATAACGCAGTTAGTTTACTTTTGACAGGAAGTTGTTGGTGGCAGTCAAGTGGCTGAAAGTAACGTTTGAGTCACTTGCATGGAACATATACGCACAGATTTTTAGTATGTTTCTTTAGATATACTTGGTGGTAGCTTTTCTGGATGCACCCTTTTTATCTTTTCTTCTTTGACCTTGAGATAACACATAAGGCGTCAATGTTTAATATTGTTGCACGCTTACTGGACGTTGAATGAACATGCATCTTGTAAATATTATGTCATTTGCAACAGTATGTACATATGAATTCTGGGTACACTGTTCATTGCTGTTTCTTTGTTTTTTACTGTTATCTTTCCACAGTGCCCCTGAAGAAGGGATCTACCCAAAATGCATTGGGCTTTTTCATCTCTTCATTTGGTTGTTTAATTAATATATTGCATTTCTGACTGACAGTTCTGCAAATTGACAGTTATATTCATATTGCTTTTGATCAACTATATTGTGAAGATTTCTTTGTAGTATAAGAAAAGTTTTGCAGCTTATTAAATTCTTCATGTAGTACATGACAATGAAAATGAATATGCAAGTTGAATTATTTTGGGTTAAAAAGTGAATTCTCTATTGGTCTACGTTTGTTCAAACTAGCAAAGTTCCATGTGATTTCATTGTGATACTATAAATTTTGCTGTGCGTTTGGTATACCAGTGGTTTCCCCACGAGCTGTTGTTTATTTTTTGTGTATTTGATTGTCACATGGATGATGTCATCAGTGATGTCATTTGAGATGTCATCAGTGATGCCATCAGTGATGTCACTGACCATGTCATGAATGATGCACTTTTTGTGACGTTCCGGTGGTGCAGAAGACTGAGTGATATTTATCAGGCAGGACTAAGCCACTTTTTGTGGCGTAATCCTGCCTGATAAATATCAGTCCCTTTAACGCAGTGTCCTGGGTTAAAGGGGTGTGCAATGGGTGGTGCTGGGGGCGTTCCCAGCAGCATCCATGGACTCTAGTCATATAACTAGTTATTTCTTCCAAATGTTAGACGAGACGTAAGTACATTCTTTTTCAAAGTGACTAGGTATCAATTTTACCCACACTATTCGGGCAGACTTGAGTAATTTATAGCATCCTCAAAGTCAGTCTTTCAAAAATTCCAAAGTATAGGACATGATAATCCAAAAACAAATGTTTCTCAAGAAAAGTCATAAACCGTGTCCGTGGGTCATATCTGCCCAAACGCCGATATTCCGAACGGTTGTAAATGACTTTTCTTGAGAAACGTTTGGATTTGGATTATCATGTCCTATACTTTGGAATTTTTGAAAGACTGACTTTGAGGATGCTGTAAATTACTCAAGTCTGCCTGAATTGTGTGGGTAAAATTGATACCTAGTCACTTTGAATAAGAATGTTCTTATGGCCGGGATGCCCGCCACCCCCTCCCAACACCAATCCCCAATGGGAGGAGACAGACACAAGTTTGAACTTTTGGAAGGCGGGGGGGAGTGACCCCCCGGCCGTATTTATTAAAATATGAAACAAAATTTAAAACATTAAATAAAAGTTTCATGAATCATGTACAATTTTACTTTTATTACATTTGATGAAGACATGTTCTTTGACTAACCTCAACAGATCTCTAATACAAAGGTTTCCTAGCCGAGCCTAGCATCCTGAAACTCAACATTCAAAATTAAAATTGTACATCCTAGCATTAAGGGCCAACGGCAAGGTCTTAACCGGTGCCAGATCCCTACTACCAAAATCCCGCCCTCACGGTGTGGGTGGCGCATGCGCAGAGGACTTTACCCTCATTGCCAACTGCAACTTCCCTTGTCGTGGGGGCCCCCTTTCACTCGACGCCATCTTAAAGGTCGTCCGAGTTCCCGTGTGAGGTATCTGTAGGAAGGACAGCGTGGACTCCCCCCCATCCCCACACTCTCGTCCGCCGGAGCGGATCTCCGGCCCCCGGGAAATTCCTAGGAGGGGCATATATCTGCCTCCCCCCTTGGGAGGGGCCTATGGCCGTCTCCCCCTAGGCGACCCATCTTTAGTGGGTGCCGCCTCCCCGTGGAAGGGGCCAATGGCCGCCTCCCCCCGGGCGCTCCCATCCATTTTGGGTGGCGCCCCCCTCTAGGGACCTTGAAATTACTGCTCACCGATCATGACCTTACCGCCCGACCAAAAAATAAATACGACATTTTTTATCTACTAAGGGAAGAAAGAATTCAGATATCGCCTTGCAAGTCATCACTCTACCAAGACAATGCCTTAAAACCGAAGAAACATCATTATAAGAATCACTCACTTACTCTTCTACAAAGGAAAAAAGGCCTAATACAAATTATTAATCCAAGGCATATACAATTACCGAAGATGAGACTGTATCTCTACAATACGATCAAATATCAACCAACTGTATTCAACAACATTGCATTAGGGGCTGGTGGGTGGGTCAAAATTGCCGCTTGTTCCGTCGAGGGCTCACGAGCTATCGAGTGGTGCAGCCTTCAGAGCACAGGAACAAGAGGACCTTCTTCGGATTCCTGCTCCATTTATCCGTAAGTGGGAGGGCGGGAACCCTCCTCAGGTACGCCTCTGGGCGTGGTCTTCCATGCGGGTGTCTAGGACAACCCCTCCTGGGCGGGAAAGGGCGCGCCCCGGCTACGCCACTTCGGGCATACCAGCCGAGCCACGCCTCCCGCCCAAAATGGTTTCCCGGGGGGATCGGGGCACCCGTTTATACGTTCGGGGGGACCAAATGGTCGCCCCTTTCCATATGGCCGGGATGCCCGCCACCCCCTCCCAACACCAATCCCCAATGGGAGGAGACAGACACAAGTTTGAACTTTTGGAAGGCAGGGGGGAGTGACCCCCCGGCCGTATTTATTAAAATATGAAACAAAATTTAAAACATTAAATAAAAGTTTCATGAATCATGTACAAATTTACTTTTATTACATTTGATGAAGACATGTTCTTTGGCTAACCTTAACAGATCTCTAATACAAAGGTTTCCTAGCCGAGTCTAGCATCCTGAAACTCAACATTCAAAATTAAAATTGTACATCCTAGCATTAAGGGCCAACGGCAAGGTCTTAACCGGTGTCAGATCCCTACTACCAAAATCCCGCCCTCACGGTGTGAGTGGCGCATACGCAGAGGACTTTACCCTCATTGCCAACTGCAACTTCCCTTGTTGTGGGGGCCCCCTTTCACTCGACGCCATCTTAAAGGTCGTCCGAGTTCCCGTGTGAGGTATCTGTAGGAAGGACCGCCTGGACTCCCCCCCATCCCCACACTCTCTTCCGCCGGAGCGGATCTCCGGCCCCCGGAAAATTCCTAGGAGGGGCATATATCTGCCTCCCCCCTTGGGAGGGGCCTATGGCCGTCTCCCCCTAGGCGACCCATATTTAGTGGGTGCCGCCTCCCCGTGGAAGGGGCCAATGGCCGCCTCCCCCCCCGGGTGCTCCAATCCATTTTGGGTGGCGCCCCCCTCTAGGGACCTTGAAATTACTGCTCACCGATCATGACCTTACAGGTCGGATAGTTGACCGACTATCCGGACCCCCCCACTCCTCCTATAGGTCATGCTTTCTCAAACCCCTTAACCATGCTATGAAGTCTCCTAGGAGTAAATCATTCCCCTCCCTGGACAGGTGAACCCCATCATTCAGGTACATGTGATCACCCCGAATACACCCATGAGGAATGCTATGCAACAACGCGGAGCGAAACAACTTCCCAATCTTATTGTTAACCCTCTTCACTGAGTGGTTCAACGCTGGCACTGAAAGACCCCCCGCCAAACTTTCCTGGGGATCATGTGGGACCAGGCAATCGTGCACCCCGGGAGTTTCTTAGCCAACCAGCTGACTGCCGACAAGATGCATTCTAATAACACTCGCCTTCCCAGTTTCACCAAGTCATTGCCCCCCAGGTGTACTATTACCACAGATGGCGGTGACCTTTGCCGCCCTAAAAGACCCTCAAAAAATGATTGGAACTGGTCAAAACAGAGTCCACCCTTCCCATGGAAGGTCACTCTGTACCCGTATTTCCCAGATGCGTGGATCGCATCACCTGCCTTGAATACATCCTCGGCCCTTCTCACATAGGAGTGGCCCACGACCCATACCATTCTCTCTCCAGTCGGTGATCCTCGACCGCTGGTCTCCTGGTGCTGGGTCGACTTCCCATTTCGCCCCGCGTGACAGGCTTGCCAAACTGTAATTCAAACAAAAGACAAGAAGCGTGAGTGCATGTCAATTGACTTTTTACAACATGTGCAATCGCACATACCTTTTGTAGCAGTTCGCAGACCAACGGCCCAGCCGTTTCACTTCCTCCACACACTGACCCCGGGCCGTAGCTTCCGTAGCAGCCCCTATCCTAAAGGAATGGGTCCCAAAATCGCACGGGTCCCTGCCCGCGGCAGCGATTGTCAGTGCCAGCACCCTCTGAAACTGAAACCTCGTCAGTGGGGTGCCATCTTTGTGCCTAAGCAGGCTCCCCCCCCATGTGGCCTTCCTCAGTGTCAAGTATTCCTCTACACACTTTACCGGACAGGCGGGGGACCCTCGTGTGCGCTGTACGACAACACTATCTCCCATAGCATCCTGGTCTGTCTTGGACCTGGCTATTGAGATTACCATCGAATCACCCCTTATTTGTAAGTGATCCCTGCACAAGCCTCCCTCCATATCCTTCTTGTTCCTCGCTACGAGTTCGCCTACCCGCATGGCCCCATGGAAAGTCCAGGCGAAAGCTGATCGGAACAGAACTGCTTCAAAAGGAGAGGAGCATGTCTCATCCAGCTTTGCTAAAAGCAGAGACAACCTGTCTAAGCCAATCGGGCGCCTCGTATCCTGCCTGCGACCCTCCAGGCGATGCCAGCCGTGGAGTGCCTTCCTAACCAGAAAGGAACCCGTCGGGTCACTCATGCCTTGCAGTTGTGCCATGAACGAAATGGCCGCCCTATGTCTATTGGCCGTTGCCACTGATCGGCCTGTACTGTGCAGTGCTCCCAAGAACCTCAGGAAAGACTCCTCCTGACACCAGCTCTGTCTCCCTGTCGGACCCAAAAATGTGCAGTAGGGACGAAACGCCCCTTCATAAGCTTTCCTTGTCCTGGGCGCTAAGCTGGCTGCCACGAGGTCTTGTAATCCGGGGCACCGATTAGCCATAGCGTTTCGGGGAATGGTGCCGCCACTAGGTCCGCTGTGGGTAGATAGCCCCTGAAAGCCTGCATATGTGAACAAGAGAGTGCATCAGCTGCATTGTTCAGTACACCTGGCACATGTTTTGCCCTGAACTGTACATTCAATTTCATGCAACTTAAAACAATTTCTTTTAACAATCTCAATATCCACTTGCAGCGGGCTGCCTGCTGATTAATGCACTCAACCACCGTCATATTCTCGGACCAAAAAACCACAGAACGGTCCCTAAAGTCGTCTGGCCATGCCATCAGAGCAACCCAAATTGGGAATTGGGAACAGCTCCAAGAACCCAATGTTACCTGTCAGACCACTGGAGTGCCACCACGTCGGCCACACTTGTGCTGACCATCGGTTACCAAAGATGGCACCGAATCCCACGCTCCCAGCTGAATCGGTCCACAAACCTAGTTCATCCGATGTTGCTGGTGGTTTTTTCCACACAACTCAACCGTTGAAGTCCGCCAGAAATGCCAACCAAATACGCATATCCTGGCGAACCTCCGCCGACAGTCTCGTACGGTGATGTCCCTCCTTGAGGCCAATCATAGCTTGGGCAATAGAGCGTGAGAAGGGGCGGGCCATCGGTATCACTCTTAAGGCAAAATTAAGTTGACCCACTGATTGCTGTAACTGATGCAGGGTCACTTTCCCCTTTTGTCCACCATAAGCGTGGAAGGGTATACTCAGATGTGAGTCCCTAGCTCATTGCACCATCAGGATTCAAGCAAGCCGGGCCGAAGACGGCTGAAATGCCAGAAACCGGTCCCCGGTAGCTTGTTTCCTTCCCAGTATAAGAATTGGCTTGGTAGTTTGGTCTGCCCTGTTCCCATGATGCACTGGGCCAGGGTCAGACTAATTTGCATATAGCCAAGTTCTGAGCTGGGATGGTGCAGTGAGCTAAAAAACGGTGATGGATCAAGCCCTGATCTTTGGACTGGGTAAGAGTGGTCTGCTTAATTCAGACACTCTGTTCATCACCACCCCCTTTTCTGAATCATTTTTGTCCACCATAAGCGTGGAAGGGTATACTCAGATGTGAGTCCCTAGCTCATTGCACCATCAGGATTCAAGCAAGCCGGGCCGAAGACGGCTGAAATGCCAGAAACCGGTCCCCGGTAGCTTGTTTCCTTCCCAGTATAAGAATTGGCTTGGTAGTTTGGTCTGCCCTGTTCCCATGATGCACTGGGCCAGGGTCAGACTAATTTGCATATAGCCAAGTTCTGAGCTGGGATGGTGCAGTGAGCTAAAAAACGGTGATGGATCAAGCCCTGATCTTTGGACTGGGTAAGAGTGGTCTGCTTAATTCAGACACTCTGTTCATCACCACCCCCTTTTCTGAATCATTTTTGTCCACCATAAGCGTGGAAGGGTATACTCAGATGTGAGTCCCTAGCTCATTGCACCATCAGGATTCAAGCAAGCCGGGCCGAAGACGGCTGAAATGCCAGAAACCGGTCCCCGGTAGCTTGTTTCCTTCCCAGTATAAGAATTGGCTTGGTAGTTTGGTCTGCCCTGTTCCCATGATGCACTGGGCCAGGGTCAGACTAATTTGCATATAGCCAAGTTCTGAGCTGGGATGGTGCAGTGAGCTAAAAAACGGTGATGGATCAAGCCCTGATCTTTGGACTGGGTAAGAGTGGTCTGCTTAATTCAGACACTCTGTTCATCACCACCCCCTTTTCTGAATCATTTTTGTCCACCATAAGCGTGGAAGGGTATACTCAGATGTGAGTCCCTAGCTCATTGCACCATCAGGATTCAAGCAAGCCGGGCCGAAGACGGCTGAAATGCCAGAAACCGGTCCCCGGTAGCTTGTTTCCTTCCCAGTATAAGAATTGGCTTGGTAGTTTGGTCTGCCCTGTTCCCATGATGCACTGGGCCAGGGTCAGACTAATTTGCATATAGCCAAGTTCTGAGCTGGGATGGTGCAGTGAGCTAAAAAACGGTGATGGATCAAGCCCTGATCTTTGGACTGGGTAAGAGTGGTCTGCTTAATTCAGACACTCTGTTCATCACCACCCCCTTTTCTGAATCATTTTTGTCCACCATAAGCGTGGAAGGGTATACTCAGATGTGAGTCCCTAGCTCATTGCACCATCAGGATTCAAGCAAGCCGGGCCGAAGACGGCTGAAATGCCAGAAACCGGTCCCCGGTAGCTTGTTTCCTTCCCAGTATAAGAATTGGCTTGGTAGTTTGGTCTGCCCTGTTCCCATGATGCACTGGGCCAGGGTCAGACTAATTTGCATATAGCCAAGTTCTGAGCTGGGATGGTGCAGTGAGCTAAAAAACGGTGATGGATCAAGCCCTGATCTTTGGACTGGGTAAGAGTGGTCTGCTTAATTCAGACACTCTGTTCATCACCACCCCCTTTTCTGAATCATTTTTGTCCACCATAAGCGTGGAAGGGTATACTCAGATGTGAGTCCCAAGCTCATTGCACCATCAGGATTCAAGCAAGCCGGGCCGAAGACGGCTGAAATGCCAGAAACCGGTCCCCGGTAGCTTGTTTCCTTCCCAGTATAAGAATTGGCTTGGTAGTTTGGTCTGCCCTGTTCCCATGATGCACTGGGCCAGGGTCAGACTAATTTGCATATAGCCAAGTTCTGAGCTGGGATGGTGCAGTGAGCTAAAAAACGGTGATGGATCAAGCCCTGATCTTTGGACTGGGTAAGAGTGGTCTGCTTAATTCAGACACTCTGTTCATCACCACCCCCTTTTCTGAATCATTTTTGTCCACCATAAGCGTGGAAGGGTATACTCAGATGTGAGTCCCTAGCTCATTGCACCATCAGGATTCAAGCAAGCCGGGCCGAAGACGGCTGAAATGCCAGAAACCGGTCCCCGGTAGCTTGTTTCCTTCCCAGTATAAGAATTGGCTTGGTAGTTTGGTCTGCCCTGTTCCCATGATGCACTGGGCCAGGGTCAGACTAATTTGCATATAGCCAAGTTCTGAGCTGGGATGGTGCAGTGAGCTAAAAAACGGTGATGGATCAAGCCCTGATCTTTGGACTGGGTAAGAGTGGTCTGCTTAATTCAGACACTCTGTTCATCACCACCCCCTTTTCTGAATCATTTTTGTCCACCATAAGCGTGGAAGGGTATACTCAGATGTGAGTCCCTAGCTCATTGCACCATCAGGATTCAAGCAAGCCGGGCCGAAGACGGCTGAAATGCCAGAAACCGGTCCCCGGTAGCTTGTTTCCTTCCCAGTATAAGAATTGGCTTGGTAGTTTGGTCTGCCCTGTTCCCATGATGCACTGGGCCAGGGTCAGACTAATTTGCATATAGCCAAGTTCTGAGCTGGGATGGTGCAGTGAACTAAAAAACGGTGATGGATCAAGCCCTGATCTTTGGACTGGGTAAGAGTGGTCTGCTTAATTCAGACACTCTGTTCATCACCACCCCCTTTTCTGAATCATTTTTGTCCACCATAAGCGTGGAAGGGTATACTCAGATGTGAGTCCCTAGCTCATTGCACCATCAGGATTCAAGCAAGCCGGGCCGAAGACGGCTGAAATGCCAGAAACCGGTCCCCGGTAGCTTGTTTCCTTCCCAGTATAAGAATTGGCTTGGTAGTTTGGTTTGCCCTGTTCCCATGATGCACTGGGCCAGGGTCAGACTAATTTGCATATAGCCAAGTTCTGAGCTGGGATGGTGCAGTGAGCTAAAAAACGGTGATGGATCAAGCCCTGATCTTTGGACTGGGTAAGAGTGGTCTGCTTAATTCAGACACTCTGTTCATCACCACCCCCTTTTCTGAATCATTTTTGTCCACCATAAGCGTGGAAGGGTATACTCAGATGTGAGTCCCTAGCTCATTGCACCATCAGGATTCAAGCAAGCCGGGCCGAAGACGGCTGAAATGCCAGAAACCGGTCCCCGGTAGCTTGTTTCCTTCCCAGTATAAGAATTGGCTTGGTAGTTTGGTCTGCCCTGTTCCCATGATGCACTGGGCCAGGGTCAGACTAATTTGCATATAGCCAAGTTCTGAGCTGGGATGGTGCAGTGAGCTAAAAAACGGTGATGGATCAAGCCCTGATCTTTGGACTGGGTAAGAGTGGTCTGCTTAATTCAGACACTCTGTTCATCACCACCCCCTTTTCTGAATCATTTTTGTCCACCATAAGCGTGGAAGGGTATACTCAGATGTGAGTCCCTAGCTCATTGCACCATCAGGATTCAAGCAAGCCGGGCCGAAGATGGCTGAAATGCCAGAAACCGGTCCCCGGTAGCTTGTTTCCTTCCCAGTATAAGAATTGGCTTGGTAGTTTGGTCTGCCCTGTTCCCATGATGCACTGGGCCAGGGTCAGACTAATTTGCATATAGCCAAGTTCTGAGCTGGGATGGTGCAGTGAGCTAAAAAACGGTGATGGATCAAGCCCTGATCTTTGGACTGGGTAAGAGTGGTCTGCTTAATTCAGACACTCTGTTCATCACCACCCCCTTTTCTGAATCATTTTTGTCCACCATAAGCGTGGAAGGGTATACTCAGATGTGAGTCCCTAGCTCATTGCACCATCAGGATTCAAGCAAGCCGGGCCGAAGACGGCTGAAATGCCAGAAACCGGTCCCCGGTAGCTTGTTTCCTTCCCAGTATAAGAATTGGCTTGGTAGTTTGGTCTGCCCTGTTCCCATGATGCACTGGGCCAGGGTCAGACTAATTTGCATATAGCCAAGTTCTGAGCTGGGATGGTGCAGTGAGCTAAAAAACGGTGATGGATCAAGCCCTGATCTTTGGACTGGGTAAGAGTGGTCTGCTTAATTCAGACACTCTGTTCATCACCACCCCCTTTTCTGAATCATTTTTGTCCACCATAAGCGTGGAAGGGTATACTCAGATGTGAGTCCCTAGCTCATTGCACCATCAGGATTCAAGCAAGCCGGGCCGAAGACGGCTGAAATGCCAGAAACCGGTCCCCGGTAGCTTGTTTCCTTCCCAGTATAAGAATTGGCTTGGTAGTTTGGTCTGCCCTGTTCCCATGATGCACTGGGCCAGGGTCAGACTAATTTGCATATAGCCAAGTTCTGAGCTGGGATGGTGCAGTGAGCTAAAAAACGGTGATGGATCAAGCCCTGATCTTTGGACTGGGTAAGAGTGGTCTGCTTAATTCAGACACTCTGTTCATCACCACCCCCTTTTCTGAATCATTTCCCCTTGCCCAGGCATTGTGTCAAGGAAGCCCTAAACTTGGCTACTTTTTCCATCGGTAAACGGAAACATCCTTCCACAGAATCGAGCTCAATACCCAGAAACTCCAGTGAAGTAGATGGTCCAACCGTCTTACATGGCGCCAATGGGACTCCGAACTCCCGCATGAGGAGGCAGAAATCGTGCAGCGCCTGCGCACATTTCGTAGTGCCGGCCGCTCCCAAGAACAGAAAGTCATCTAGATAATGCATAACGTGCCCATGCCCTGTGGTTTCGGTGAATACCACTCCAAAAAACAGCTAAACATTTCAAAATAAGCACAAGAAATGGAGCAACCCATAGGCATGCATCTATCCATGTAATAACTCCCTTGAAACGCAAAACATAGCAAGCGCTGGTCCCTCGGGTGTACCGGGAGCAACCTGAATGCCGATTCAATGTCCGATTTCGCCATCAGCGCTCCAGGGCCCAGATGATTTAACATGGCCACCGCTCCGTCGAACGATGCGTACCGCACCGAACAGATATCTGGGTCAATGGCATCGTTCACCGAAGTACCCCTTGGGGCAGATAAGTTGTGAATGAGTCTAATCTCCCCTGGGTCTTTCTTCGGGACCACTCCTAGCGGTGAACACACAAAATCCGCCACCGGCGGGCATCTAAAGGGCCCCGCCACCCGCCCCAGGCTGACTTCTTTGGAGATTTTCTTTGCCGCTACACTTGGGTTGTGCTGTTCAGATAACTGATTTCTACAGAAGGAGCCCCCCGAAAATCCCCCGCCGGGATGTTGAAGCCATATAGGAATCCGGTCCTCAAAACCCCGGCGGATACATGATCAGGGTATTTGTTCAACCAAGGAGTCAGAGCCGTGATATCTATCGGTGTAGGCAATTGGTTCCCAAGCCTCGCCTCACTCTGGCTTAGACCCCCCTTTACCTCCCGTTCCGCTGTTCTTTGATCTACAGCTACTCTCCGGGTGAGAGGGATTCCCACAGCCCGCACACGCATGCCTGAACCTACATGTTCCCTGGGGCCTGTTACAGTTACCTCTATTGAAGCCCCAACAAACCCCCCGCTTGCAGCCATTTCCGCCGTTCTTGGGCTGGAAATCCCCAGCGGCGCTTGCCCGAAAGGGCAATGCAGGCTTTTGGCGAACTGACCCCGGGCCACTCCCGCCCGGCGAGGACGTACCCATCGCACCAGGCAAGAGCTGCTTGTGCCATGACACCGAGTCGAGGCAATCCCAGGACAAAGTTGCATCAAACTCTTTCGCTTTTCGGAATTTCATGTCGTAACCTTTCCACTCGTCCCCCCATACGTGGTATAAAAATCCATAATCCTATTCTGATAACAGGACAACTCGGTCATTACTTCCGGCTTTTGTTCACCCATGACTGCCGTAAATATCGAAAAGGCTTTTACCCAGTTTGCAACGGTCTCATCGACCCTGAATTCCGCCATCTTGGCCCGCCATACGCTGGGGTGCCATAAGTCTTTCTGGGATTTCGCATATTCCATCTCGCGATGGTCAGTCAACAATGAAAACATATTCACATATTTTTCTCCCCATATCATTTCTTTTGTAGCCGCAGGGATGTGCTGGGCCACCCTTTCGTGCCTCGAGGGTATTGAACCCTCCCCTGCCAATGGCAATGGTTGCTTACCGGGTGCAATCGTCGTGTCTGCTGCCCTTTCCCGGCTGACCGTAGGTACCCCTGGCGCCACCTGTGGGGGAACAAAAGGAACATTTGCCGTCTCGGCTTCCCTCGAATGCTGTAACTGCTCAATTATAAGCCTAGCCTCCTCGGCCGGGTCTCCCTCGGCCACAGCCCCCCCCTTTCTTCTTGAGCCAGGGTAACACTGCCGCTAACTGGATGGCCAGTTCCGGGGGCATCTCCTCTTCATTAACTGGGGTAATTACAACAGGGATTGGTAAGCCTATATCTGGGTTCGGTACCGGGGTACCGGCTGGTGCAATGGGAGCGACTGGGGGCGCCTCGGGAACCGGATCCTCCCCGGAAACCGCCCTCTTCTTAATCCGCTTCCCCCTACCCTCAGGGACGACTCCCGGCAAGGCCGGGCCTGTTACCTTCTTAGGACGGCCTGAGGGGTTGTTCTGGGCCGCTAACTGCTTCTTGACCTCGGCCAAACCTTGACCGATCGACTCAACTTTACCGATTTTTTGGTCCATAATCGCCATTCTGTTCGACAAGGTGCGTAGTACCTTCTCCAACTCAGAGCTCTTTCCCGCCTTTTTGCCGGCCATAGCTTCGATTATCCCACTCTTTTTAGTCGATCAACGAGGACCAGATCCTTCGTTCTCCAGATAACTGAAAGAGAAACAACAAGATTACAAATTTCAAAATTGCCGCTTGTTCCGTCGAGGGCTCACGAGCTATCGAGTGGTGCAGCCTTCAGAGCACAGGAACAAGAGGACCTTCTTCGGATTCCTGCTCCATTTATCCG
Organism: Lissotriton vulgaris; assembly: GCF_964263255.1. Lineage (NCBI taxonomy): Eukaryota > Metazoa > Chordata > Amphibia > Caudata > Salamandridae > Lissotriton > Lissotriton vulgaris. The sequence goes on along the minus strand of NC_141695.1, from coordinate 1,541,804,693 downwards.
TCTGTGGGAGGGCGGGAACCCTCCTCAGGTACGCCTCTGGGCGTGGTCTTCCATGCGGGTGTCTAGGACAACCCCTCCTGGGCGGGAAAGGGCGCGCCCCGGCTACGCCACTTCGGCATACCAGCCGAGCCACGCCTCCCGCCCAAAATGGTTTCCCGGGGGGATCGGGGCACCCGTCCATATGTTCGGGGGGACCGAATGGTTGCCCCTTTCCATACGTCTCGTCTAACATTTGGAAGAAATATCTAGTTATATGACAACAGGATACCGACATAACTTGAAGGAAATAAGAACGCCCTGAAGAAGTTCTGTTGTACAGAACGAAATGCGTCGGCTGGCTGTGGTACATAAACTTAAGGAAAATAAAAGCATTTGAATATACACCAAGATTCAGCGCTTCAATAAGGAATCTAAGTGATATAACTTGATTGGACTTGTTGTGCAAGTGGTGCTGTTCCAAACTTTGGAATATTCTCCACTACTCTCTACTACTCACTCTCTACTACTCCACTACTCTCTAATACTCACTCTCTACTACTAATTCTCTACTACTCTCTACTTCTCTCTCTCTACTACTCACTCCCTACTACTCACTATCTACTACTCTCTACTACTCACTCTCTACTACTCTCTACTACTCACTCTCTACTACTCTCTCTCTACTACTCACTCTTTACTACTCACTCTCTACTACTCTCTACTACTCACTCTTTACTTCTCACTCTCCACTTCTCTCTACTACTCACTCTCTACTACTCTCTCTCTACTACTCTCTACTACTCACTCTCTACTACTCACTCTACTACTCACTCTCTACTACTCACTCTCTACTACTCTCTCTACTACTCACTCTCTACTACTCTCTACTACTCACTCTCTACTACTCTCTCTCTACTACTCTCTACTACTCACTCGACTACTCACTTTCTACTACTCTCTACTATTCTCTCTCTCTGCTACTCACTCACTACTACTCACTCTCTAATACTCACTCTCTGCTACTCTCTACTACTCACTCTTTACTACTCTCTACTACTCACTCTCTACTGCTCTCTACTACTCCCTCTACTACTTACTCTCTACTACTCTCTACTACTCAGTCTCTACTACTCAGTCTCTACTACTCTGTTCTACTCACTCTACTACTCTCTACTACTCACTGTCTGCTACTCTCTCTACTGCTCTCTACTCTCTACCTCTCTACCTCTCTCTACTAGTCTCTACCTCTCTACCTCTACCTCTCTACCTCTACCTCTCTACCTCTCTCTACACGCACACATATACACATATATATATGCATATATATGCATATGCATTTATATATATGTATGTGTGTATATACATATATATACATATATAAACATATATAATCTGCATATCTATATAAATACAAATATAAATGCATGCATACATATACATATATGCATACATATGCATGTTATTTACATAAAAGTTTGAAAAACACTAATAAAAGCAAAGCTAAAAAGCCACCTCATTACAAACAGAATGGCTTTAACTTAAACGAGGGCGAGATCTATTGCATTTTCAATGCTTGTTTACTTTGGTTCCATCAAGAAGGCATTCAGATGTGTCACACATTTGCCATAAATTCAGAATGTTAGCACTCTAGTTGCTCCTTAGATCACTGTAGTAAAGCTACTGCTCACCAGGGAAGTCTGCTGCTGGTATTCAAAGTGCATGTTTCAGTCTGCATGTCAGAATTTGTTTAATGAAATAGAAGAGGATTTAAGAAGTCACTCAAAATGTGCCCTAATTTTTCTTTCTGAAGCACTAATCAAACTTTCTATGGCAAAATGAACCCCCTAATTTTGTTCCTTTTTAAATTAAATGTTTTCAGACTTACCACTTCATTCCAATCAAGATGGCTTCTGGTGTGCCATACTTTTGTCATAAGTAAGATTGTTAGCGCTCTAGTTCTTCTTTAAAACACTCTGGGACATTCTGTCATTGTGCTATACTTGGGCTACATCTGGGTGATATTTGGGCTACATTTGGGCTCTTTTGTCTCTGGTGGCCATCTTGGGAGACTGCATGTCAGAATTTTTTAATGAAATAGAAGAGGATTTGAGAAGTAAACTCAAAATGTGCCCTAATTTTTCTTTCTGCAGCACTAATCATACTTTCTATCGCAAAATATACCCCTCTCATTTTGTTCCTTTTTAAATTAAATGTTTTAAGAGTTACCACTTTATTCCAATCAAGATGGCTTCAGGTGTGCCATACCTTTGTAATAAGTAGGACTGTTAGCGCTCTAGTTGTTCTTTAGAACACTCTAGCAGGCTGCAGTAGAACACAAAGGAATCAACTGACAGTCTCTGTCCTTGTTGGATGTTCATGTTTTACTGAGAATGTCAGACTTCATTCTCACATGACTGAGAAAGAAAATGTGAATTTACAGAAAATATGCTTTAAGTTTAGCTTATAGATCCCCTTCCAAACCTCTGTGGGAAAAGCATTAGATAATAGTTTTCTTTCAAACATGATTCATGATATCCAGGCAGAAGGCTTTTTCACATGGTAAAATCACCTTAGAACACACTACAATTCCAAAAATTAGTATGGTACTATCAACAAATGATTTATAATTTAACTAAAGTCTTAAAACCTTCTATTAACTGCAATGCTTTTTAATGAGGTGCTATCATGTACGCGTACCCCGCGATTTAAAAAAAAAAAATGCGGGGCCTGGGAGTTCATTGTGGGACCCCCTGAGCAGGCCAAGGGGGTCAGTGTGCTTCTACGCTGCTCCCTTTGCGTGTTTTGCACCTTTGTTTTTCTGCTTTCCTGTGCCTCAGTCTACCGAGGCACAAGATGGCTGCCAACACTTTCTGGTTTGGAGTCTTAACAGACATTGGCAGCCAATCAGCTTGCAGCTCGTGCTCGGAATGGTACAGAGTACAGTAAGCTTACAGTAAGCATACAGTAAGCTGCTATAGATATGTATATTTTTTCTCTTTTGATTTTCTCAGGAACTACTGGAGGTATTTACACCATTTAAACAAAAGGCACTTCTGCGTACCAGTCCCTCCAATTTTGGCAAGTTTGGTGTAATTCCGTTCAGAGGTTCGGGCTGTAGCCGTGTCTAAACGTCCTATGGAAATTAACAAGGGGAAAACACGTTTTGGGACCCCCCTTTTTTCTCAGCCCCCACTTGACGAATCACCCCAAAACTTTAAGGGAAGGAGCAGAACTGAGCTGGCCAAAATTTGAAAATTGCACGCAAATTCCTCAATCGACGCCAAAGTTATTCCAAATAGAATGTTGCGTATTTCCTATGGAAACTAGGTCCTAAACTATATATACCTACTGGCGACCGCCAGTAGGTAATGTATATATATATATATATGTATATATATATATATATATATATATATATATATATATATATATATATATATATATATATATATATATATATATATGAACAAAGCAATCTTCAAGTAAACCACACTCCTGTAGTGGAAACGAAGACACGGACCCAATGGTTGCAGTCAAGGAGATCTTTAATAAAAACCTCGCTGGTTACGCGTTTCGAGCAACTAGTGCCCTTGGTCACACACCGCGCACCAGGTCAGCTACAAATTTATACATTTTTTTACCAGTGATGCTCCACCCATTAACGTGAGTCACAAGGTGTAAACATAGAAAAAACACGTATTTCATTATAAACTACGTGCACACCTCTATTTACAATCAAAACAAATACCAGAGTTGATGGCATTAAGAAAAATTATATCTGCATGAATGCAATTATATTGACATATTAAACCTCAGCCATGTACAAAAAAATACATATATATATGATATATATATATATATCAGTCCCATACATAAATGTGTCCATTAGATTCGAATCCATCTATATACATTTAGAAAAATATATATATTATCTATATACAATATTCACAAAGTTGTACAAAAAAATATATATATACCTACCCATATACATATATACATATTTATATCTTACAAAAATACACACTCTATTCTTATTTACAAATCTACATCCATTTCAAAACCCTATTTGGAGATTCCATGGCATTTAGATGGACAAATGGACACTTATCTATGTATAAATCAGGAAAATGTACAGCATCAATATGTACATGTACTTAAAGCGTGCCAACACTGATATTAAATAACCCACTAGTGATAAATCTTAATAAGATCTATATTAGAAATATAGTGAAAGTGCAATATCGTGAAATAAAAACAAGTTATTGGTTGACTTAAAATTAATTAGTCCCCAAATTTGTTCTTTAAATAGATAGAGAGATAATATTTACAAGAAGGCTATATACATCAAGGTCAATATGATAAACGAATCCTTGTTGGACTCCCATATGGTGCCAGGTCGGCGCCATCTGGTATCAGTTGTTGTTTTCAGAACGACCTTGAAGAAAAAAATATGGAAAAAAACCACTTGAGAATATTAAGATTAGTGGGACTACAACAGATGATGTAAGTCTTCAGTGGTGTTTAGCCCATTGGGGTACTTGCTGTCTAGTTCAATGATGTATTCGGTTTCCTTTTTTCGTAGCAGTCTTTCTCTGTCGCCTCCTCGAGCGAGGGGCGCAACCACATCAATAACATAATATGATAAGTTAGATAAATCATTGTTATGTGTGGACTTGAAATGACGTGCTACTGGGTACGTGTTGTCACTATTTACGATGGCACGTAAGTGTTGCAAAATCCTGGCGTGCACCTGTAGCTTGGTACTGCCCACATATCGTAGGCCACAGGTACACGTCAGGACATAAATTGCAAACTCACTGTGACAGTTAAAGTATCCCCGGATGGCTTTCCTCCTAGAACTGAAGGGTGTAAAGTAATGTGATGTGTTTACACCGAATTTACAAGCCCTACAGGAGGAACATTTAAAGAAACCTTTTTGTTTAAGCCAAGCGCTACCATTACCTAGTTCAGGGCTATTTTTGACTAGACAGTTGTGCATACTAGGTGCTTTTTTGTACGTTATAATGGGGGCACTGGGGATAATATCACCCAGGACACTGTCAGTTCGAAGAATAGACCAGTGCTTCCTCACAATGGACCTTATTTGTTTTTCTTGTTTACTGAATGCCAGTATGAGTCGGGGGGCAAGGTCATCTGATTCCATTTCTACAGTTTTAGATGTCAAAAGAGATTCCCGAGACTTAGCTCGGCATCGCCTAAGTGCGCTGTTTAGGACCTCGTTATTATATCCCCTGGCTCTCAGTCTATTCATTGTGATCTGTGCCTCTTGTTCAAAGGTTTCAGGAGTGCTGCTGATTCTCTTAACTCTGAGCAGCTCCCCATATGGAATATTGGTGATCACGTGTTGGGGATGCTTACTGCTAGCGTGTAATATACTGTTGCCAGCCGTTGGTTTTCGATATAACGATGTGGCAACAGTATTGTTAGCAATGGTGACATGTACATCTAGGAAATCTGCTTGCTCCTTGCTGATGTGGGCCGTAAAGAACAGGTTATCATTGTTCTGATTAAGAGCATCAACAAAAACTTTAGCGCTTTCCTCATCCCCCTCCCAAATACAAAACACATCATCAATAAACCGTTTCCAGTATTGAACCTTGTCAAACCCGGGAGTGTTGATGAGACCGCGCTCCTCCCACCAGCCTACATGCAAGCATGCATAGCTGGGGGAGAAGCACGATCCCATCGCCACACCTCTTACTTGTCTCCAGACATTCTTGGCAAACATAAAGTAATTGTTATTCAAACACCAATGAACTAACTCACACAACATCTTGTTGTGTGCATAATATTCACAAGATCGAGACCCAAGATAGTGTGTGATGGCGTTCAATCCTTTAGTGTGGTCTATGGAGGTGTATAAAGACTCAATATCTAAAGTCAAAATGCACCAATTTTCACGCCACTGGACGGAATTGAGTTTGTTAAGAAAGTCCCCCGTGTCTTTTAAATAGCTGGGCAAATCTTTGACAATGTCCTGCAGAAAAAAGTCTATATAATGTGAAATATTCTCCCCCACACTATTAATGGCCGATATAATAGGGCGGCCCGGAGTGGGAATTTTCTGCTTATGAATTTTAGGAATCAAATACAATATCGGTATCACCGGATGTTCTCTATGTAGGTAGTCAAATTCAGCTTGAGAGATCAAATTAGTTCTTTTGTAAGACATCAACATTTTTTTCAGGTTGTCTTTGGCTCGTTTGTAGGCCATCCCATTTGATCTTTCATAGCAGGTGGGGTCATTTAGCTGTCTCATGGCTTCGGCCATATACTCTTCCTTTTTCCACAAGACAATATTACCCCCCTTGTCAGACTTGTTAATAACAACTTCCTGATTTTGACTAAGTTTTTTCATTAGAGTATTGTATTGTATGATCCTAGCATTGTTCTTATTAGATTGTGCCTGTGTAGAACGGTTAAGCCTTTTCAGATCTTCCGTCACGCACTCGTGGTAGATATCAATTGCATCTTTAGGCATGAGGGGTAAAAAGGTGCTTACCGGTTTGAAAGGACTTTCTCCCGCTCCTCTTTGGCGAATGTCCACATTAGTCAATTCTCTTTGGGTATTTTGAACTCCTTCATCATCCGGTGTTGAGGCCGCCGCATTTCCCAGATCACATAGGGTGAGTAGTAGTCTAGCATCTCTCGCTGCCGGGACTACTGGAACTGTGGCAACGGCAGTGGCAATGGTACTGCTATTTGCAATAGTGCTGGTAGTACGCTCCCTATTTTTGGTTGCAGTTTTGGATGCAAAAAACTTTTTAAGCTTAAGCTTGCGAATAAACTTAAAAACGTCCGCTCTCGTGTTGGTATAATTAAACGAACTTTCTGGACAAAAATTGAGTCCTAGAGCTAGTAATTGCTCTTCTGCTGTGGTGAGGGTAACATCAGAGAGATTAGTAATGGTACAATCCTTTATTGTTTCTTCTTGTTGAACCATTGTTTCTTTTTCTTTTGCTGTTGAGGCGGCTGATGTTGCTTTCCGCCTTTTGCGTCTTGCGTGGCGTCTTGCGTTGCGCTTTTTGCGTTGTAGTTCTTTTTGTGCCTCGGACGCAAAGTTTGCAGCCGGTCGTCTACTAAAAAATCCATCTCTTCGCCGATTTCTAAAATTCTTCCCGGTTGTGTTTCTGTGTTGCTAATTTCAGAAAGAGACATGCTGGATGAGCTGGCCAGAGAGACTGTATCTGGATCCGAATTTTCCATTGCCTCATCCTGTTGATTCGTGCTCGCCAAGTTGCTACTACTTGCTCCCACTTTGGCGGTTTGTTTGGTCAATTTCGCTTGCTTGGCTCGATCATACTTTCTGGCAAACGTATAAATTTGCCCAGTCTCATAGTCCTTCAAGTCCCTCGCGAACTTGTGCACTTTTCTGATTTTAATGCGCTCCTCGTGTTTGTGCAGTCTCTCACTTATTTCTTTGCGCATATTGGTAATTAGTAACTTAGTGTCCGGGTCAATAGTGGCATCCAGCTGCTCATTTATACCCTTTATTTCCTCAAGCAGTTTATCGCGGTCTATGACCACGTATTTAATGAGCACTCTTACCAGGTTCATTGACGCATCCAAATTAAGCTCGCCCCACTCCTTCAACATTGCTGGATTGGGGTCCTCGAAGCTAGGTGCCAGCATGATCCGCAGACCACGCGGAACTCGACCGGCCTCAACGTATTTGGTGAGAGATTTATGCTCCCACCACTTCGTGATCTCCGACTTGGTTTTTTTCTCCAGGATTTTCAGCAAATGTTTGGCATCCTGTTGCACTTCGTTGGACTGACTTTTAGCCGCGTTGGTTGTTGGAATGTTCTTCCGTATATTACTGAAGAGTGTTTCAGCGGCGTCCTCCCTCTCTCTCTCCAAACTGGCTGACATAGTGCGACTGGAGAGGTTCTGTTTTTGAAATGTATAACCCGGCGGCTCGCGCCGCTGCCGGTCTCTTGACTGCACTCCAATTCTCCCCACCTGAGAATTCCAAATGGAAGCCCCGTTGCGGTTGGACACCACTCACCGACCGCTAGCCACTAGGACCCGCCGTAAGTTTGTAGTAGTCCGCCAACACGAAGGCTCTTGCTCTCTGCTCAGGGGGTTCGGGTGAAAATTTTCCTCCTCGGAAACAAACGTAGCTTTGCAGCTGTTGTACTCCCGACCTCTTACTGGCGAGTGGGTTCCGTAAACGAGGACAGCTGCTCCCCGTATAACATGAACAAAGCAATCTTCAAGTAAACCACACTCCTGTAGTGGAAACGAAGACACGGACCCAATGGTTGCAGTCAAGGAGATCTTTAATAAAAACCTCGCTGGTTACGCGTTTCGAGCAACTAGTGCCCTTGGTCACACACCGCGCACCAGGTCAGCTACAAATGTATACATTTTTTTACCAGTGATGCTCCACCCATTAACGTGAGTCACAAGGTGTAAACATAGAAAAAACACGTATTTCATTATAAACTACGTGCACACCTCTATTTACAATCAAAACAAATACCAGAGGTGATGGCATTAAGAAAAATTATATATATATATATCCAACAACGAAGTTGTCGCATCATCTCCAAAAGACAACAAGTCGAGGCCCAAATGCATTTTAAGGTGAAGTTTTATTTGCGTTCACACCCAACGCGTTTCGCAGCCGCAGCGCTTGATCACGAGTGAAGTGAAGTGTTTCAATCAATAAAGTTATATACAAAAAGGAAAACATATGGCCAGGATGCCCGCCACCCCCTCCCAACACCGATCCCCAAGGATGGGAGAAGTCGGACACGGGTTGAACTTTTGGAAGGCGGGAGGGAGTCACCCTCCCGGCCGTATTTATTAAAATATGAAACAAAATTTAAAACATTAAATAAAATTTTTATCATTATGCATTATGTACAATTTTACATTTCTTACATTTCGATGAAGACATGTACCTTGGCTAACCTTAACAGATCGCTAATACAAAGGTTTCCTAGCCGAGTCTAACATCCTGTAAATGCATACATTCTAAATTAAAATTGTACATCCTAGCATTAAGGGCCAACGGCAAGGTCTTAACCGGTGTCAGATCCCTACTACCAGACTCTCGCCCTCACGGTGTGAGCGGCGCATGCGCAGAGGACTCTACCCTCATTGCCAACTGTAACTTCCCTTGTCGTGTTGGGGGCCCCCTTTCTACTCGACGCCATCTTAAGGGCCGTCCGAGTTCCCGTGTGAGGTATCTGTAGGAAGGACAGCGTGGACTCCCCCCCATCCCCACACTCTCTATCCGCCGTCGCGGATATCCGGCCCCCGGGAAATTAGTAGGAGGGGCATCTAACCGCCTCCCCCCCTGGGAGGGGCCTATGGACGTCTACCCATAGGCGACCCATCCTTAGTGGGTGCCGCCTCCCCATGGGAGGGGCCAATGGCCGCCTTCCCCCGGGCGCTCCCATCCATTCTGGGTGGCGCCCCCCTCTAGGGACCTTGAAATTACTGCTCACCGATCATGACCTTACCGTCCGACCAAAAAATAAATACGACAGTTGTTTACCTACTAAGGAAAGAAAAGATTCAGACATAGCCTTGATGTGTCATCAACTGCACTCTCCTGGAAAGAAAAACCTTCTGCGATGCAAAAGTCTCATCTTTATCCTAAACACTCCTTTATTTTCTAAAAAGGGGAAAAAAGGCCTATACTCATAATTCTCAGCAACACTTTATTCACACAAACATTTGCCATCAGGGGCTGGTGGGTGGGTCAAAATTGCTGCTTGTTCCGTTCGGGGCTCACGAGCACGAGTGGGTGCAGCCTTCCGAACCGAGGAACAAGAGGACGCTTCTTCGGATTCCTGCTCTATTTATTCTTCTGCGGGAGGGCGTGTACCCTCCTCCTGTACGCCTACGGGGCGTGGTCTTCTGCGGAGGTGTCTAGGACCACCCCTCTTGGGTGGGAGAAGGCGCGCCCCGGCTACGCCACTTCGGGCATACCAGCCGGGCCACGCCCCCGCCCCCGCCCAAAATGGTTTCCTGGGGGGATCGAGGCCCCCAACCATACGTTCAGGGGGACCGAGTGGTCACCCCTTTCCATATGGCCGGGATGCCCGCCACCCCCTCCCAACACCGATCCCCAAGGATGGGAGAAGTCGGACACGGGTTGAACTTTTGGAAGGCGGGAGGGAGTCACCCTCCCGGCCGTTTTTATTAAAATATGAAACAACATTTAAAACATTAAATAAAAGTTTCATCATTATGCATTATGTACAATTTTACAGTTCTTAAATTTCGATGAAGACATGTACCTTGGCTAACCTTAACAGATCGCTAATACAAAGGTTTCCTAGCCGAGTCTAACATCCTGTAAATGCATACATTCTAAATTAAAATTGTACATCCTAGCATTAAGGGCCAACGGCAAGGTCTTAACCGGTGTCGGATCCCTACTACCAGACTCTCGCCCTCACGGTGTGAGCGGCGCATGCGCAGAGGACTCTACCCTCATTGCCAACTGTAACTTCCCTTGTCGTGGTGGGGGCCCCCTTTCTTCTCAACGCCATCTTAAGGGCCGTCCGAGTTCCCGTGTGAGGTATCTGTAGGAAGGACAGCGTGGACTCCCCCCCATCCCCACACTCTCTATCCGCCGTCGCGGATATCCGGCCCCCGGGAAATTAGTAGGAGGGGCATCTAACCGCCTCCCCCCCTGGGAGGGGCCTATGGCCGTCTCCCCATAGGCGACCCATCCTTAGTGGGTGCCGCCTCCCCGTGGGAGGGGCCAATGGCCGCCTCCCCCCGGGCGCTCCCATTCATTCTGGGTGGCGCCCCCCTCAAGGGACCTTGAAATTACTGCTCACCGATCATGACCTTACCGCCACAGACCGGATAGTTGACCGACTATCCGGTCCCCCCTACTCCTCCTAAAGGTCATGCTTCCTCAAACCCCGTAGCCATGCTATGAAGTCTCCTATGAGTAAGTCATTCCCCTCCCTGGACAGGTGAACCCCATCATTCAGATACATGCGATCACCCCCAATACACCCATGAGGAATGCTATGTAACTGCGCAGAGCGGAACAATTTACCAATTTTATTATTGACTCGTTTTACAGAATGGTTCAGTGCTGACACCGAGAGGCACCCCCGCCATACCTTCCTTGGAATCATGTGGGACCAGGCAATCGTGCACCCCGGGACTCTCTTAGCCAACCATCTAACAGCCGATAAAATGTGTTCAAATAACACTCGTCTACCCAGTGAGTGGCCCACGACCCATACCATCCTCTCTCCAGACAGTGATCCTTGACCGCTGGTCTCCAGATGTTGGGTCGACTTCAAATTCCGCCCCGCGTAACAGGCTCGCGAAACTGTAAAGCAAAGAAAAGACAAGAAGCGTGAGTGCCTGTCAATTGGCTTTTATAACATGTGCAATCGCACATACCTTTTGAAGCAATTCGAGGACCAACGGCCAAGCCGTTTCACTTCCTCTGCACTCTGACCCCTGGCTGTAGCCTCAGTAGCAGCCCCTATCCTAAAGGAGTGGGTCCCAAAATCGCACGGGTCCATGCCCGCGGCAGCGATTGATAGTGCCAGCACCCTCTGAAACTGAAACCTCGTCAGTGGGGTGCCATCCTCATGCCGAAGCAAACTCTCCCCCCCTGCAGCCGTCCGCAGCGCCCAATACTCTTCTACGCACTTCAACGGGCAGGTGGGGGACCCTTGCGCGCGCTGAACGACAACACTATCTCCCATAGCTCCCTGGTCAGTCTTGGACCTGGCTATCGAGAGTACCATCGAATCACCCCTTATTTGAACGTGATCCCTGCACAGGCCTCCCTCAGTATCCTTCTTGTTCCTTGCGACAATTTCACTTACCCGCATAGCCCCATGGAATGCCAATGCGAAAGCAGCTCGGAACAGAACTGTTTCGAAATGGGAGGAACACGTCTCATCTAGCTTCGCTAAAAGCAGAGACAGCCTGTCCAAGCCAATCGGGCGCCGCGTATCATGCTTGTGACCCTCAAGGCGCCGCCAGCCCCGCAGGGCCTTCTGAACCAGAAAGGACCCCATTGGGTCTTTTAGGCCATGCACCTGCGCCATGAATGAAATGGCTGCCCTATGCCTACTGGCCGTTGCCGCTGATCGGCCCTCCCTGTGCAGCACTACCAGGAACCCCAGGAAGGATTCCTCCTGACCCCAGTTCTGACTCCTTGTGGGACCCAAAAACGTGCAATAGGAACGAAACGCTCCTTCGTATGCCTTCCTTGTCCTGGGGCTAAGCTCGCTGCCACGAGGTCCTGTAATCCGGGGCACCGATTAGCCATAGTGCTTCGGGGAATGGTGCTGTCACTAGGTCCGCTGTAGGTAGATAACCCCTGAATGCCTGCATATGTGAACGAGAGAGTGCATCAGCCGCATGATTCAGTACACCCGGCACATGTTTCGCCCTGAACTGTACATTGAGTCTCATGCAAAGCAGCACTATTTCTTTCAACAGTCTCAAGATCAATTTGCAGCGTGCTGCCTGTTGGTTAATATAGTCGACAACAGTCATATTATCAGACCAAAACACCACTGAGCGGTTCCTGAAGTCGGCAGGCCATGCCATCAGCGCGACCCAAATGGGGAATAACTCCAAGAAGCCAATGTTACCTGTGAGACCGCTGGAGTGCCACCACACCGGCCATGTTTGCGCCGACCATCGGGTACCTAAGATGGCGTCAAATTCCACACTCCCCGCTGAGTCAGTCCATAGACCTAGCTCTTCCGAAGACACTGGGGGCGAGTTCCACACGACTCGACCGTTGAAGTCCGCCAGAAATGCAAGCCAAATGCGCATGTCCTGGCGAACCTCTGCCGACAGTCTCGTCCGGTGGTGACCCTCCTTGAGGCCAACCATAGCCTGTGCAATAGAGCGTGAGAAGGGGCGGGCCATAGGCATCACCCTTAAAGCAAAATTAAGCTGACCCACTGTTTGTTGTAACTGTTGCAGGGTCACTTTCTCCTTGGCCAGCATTGTGTCAAGGAAGCCCTAAACTTGGCCACCTTATCCATCGGTAAACGGAAACATCCCTCCACAGAATCGAGGTCAATTCCTAGAAACTCCAGTGAAGTAGATGGTCCCACCATCTTACCTGGTGCCAATGGGACTCCAAACTCCCTCATGAGGGTGCAGAAGTCGTGCAGCGCTTGGGCACAGTTCGTATCGCCAGCTGCCCCCAAGAACAGGAAGTCATCAAGATAATGCATAACATGCCGATGCCCTGTCGCCTCTGTAAATGCCCACTCTAAAAAACAGCTGAACATTTCAAAATAAGCACAAGAAATGGAGCAACCCATAGGCATGCATTTGTCCATGAAATAACTTTCTTGAAAAACAAAACCTAGCAATCGTTGATCCTGTGGGTGCACCGGGAGCAACCAGAACGCCGATTCGATATCTGATTTCGCCATCAGCGCCCCGGGGCCCAAGTGGTTTAACATGGCCACGGCATCATCAAATGATGCATACCGTACTGAACAAACTCCTGGGTCAATGGCATCGTTCACCGAGGACCCATTTGGAGCAGAAAGGTTATGTATAAGTCTAAACTCCCCTGGGTCTTTCTTCGGGACAACCCCCTACGGGGAACAGATGAATTCCGCCACCGGTGGGCGATGAAAAGGCCCAGCCACTCGCCCTAAACTGACTTCCTTTGCTATTTTCTTCTCTGCCACGCCTGGGTTGTGCTGTACCGATAACTGGTTCTTACAAAAGGAGTCCCCCCGAAAATCGCCCGCTGGGATGTGGAAGCCATGCAGGAATCCCTTCCTCAGCACCCCAGCGGATACATGATCAGGGTATTTGTTTAACCAAGGAGTCATAGCCATGAGATCAACGGGTGTAGGCAATCGGTCACAACGGTCTACCTCACTCCTGCTTAGACCCTCCCTTTCCTCCTGTCCCGCTATTTTTTGATCTACATGAACTTTCCGGGTGTGAGGAATTCCCACAACCGGCACACACATGCTTAAACCTACATGTTCCCTGCGGTCTGTTACAGTTGCCTCGATTAAAGCCCCAACAGACCCCACGTTTTCCGCCATTCCCGCCGGTCTTCGGCTGGAAATCCCCACCGGTGCCCGCTCGAAAGGGCACCGCGGGCTTTTGGCGGACAACTCCTGACCCGCTCCCGCCTGGCTAAGACGTACATGTCGCCCCTGGCAGGAGCTGCTTGTGCCATGACACTGAGTCCAGACAATCCCAAGTCAACGTAGCATCATACTCTTTCGCTTTTCAGAATTTCATGTCATAACCTTTCCATTCCTCTCCCTCATACATTGAATAAAAATCCGTAATGCGATTCTGGTAGCAAGTCAACTCAGTCATAACCTCGGGTTTACGTTCCCCCATAACTGCAGTAAATATAGAGAAGGCCTTAACCCAGTTTGTTACCGTCTCATCCACCCTGAACTCCGCCATCTTGGCGCGCCAGACGCTCGGGTGCCACAAATCCTTCTGCGTTTTAGCATACTCCATCTCGCGATGGTCAGTTAACAATGAAAACATGTTGACATACTTGTCCCCCCATATCAACTCTTTCGTAGCCCTCGGGATGTGCTGTGCAACCTTTTCCTGCCTCGAGGGTAATGAGCCCTCCCCCGCCATTGGCAATGCGAGCTTACCCGGATCGGCCGTTGCTCCCGCCGCCTTTTCCTGACCAACTGCTGATCCAACCGGTGCCACCTGTGGGGGAACAAGAGGAACACTCGCCTTTGCGACATCTCTTGACTGCCGCAACTGCTTGATTAACATTCTGGCCTCTTCGGCCACATCTCCCGGAGCCAGTGTGCCCCCTGCCTTTGTCTTGAGCCATGCCGCCAACTGGGTGGCCAATTCCGGAGGCATATCATCCTCCACGGCAGGAGTGATCACCACCGGGATCGGCTGGCCTAAATCTGGGTTAGGTACCGGGTTGTCTGCCGGCATGAGGGGGGCGACTGGGGGTACCACTGGAACCGGGACCTCCCCCGAAACCGCCCTCTGCTTAACCCGCTTCCCCCTACCCCCGGGGATGACTCCCGGCAAGGCCGGGCCTATTACCTTCTTCGGATGACCCGGGTCGCTCAATGCGGCCAATTGCTTCTTTACCTCCGCCAAACCTCTACCGATCGATTGGACTTGTACGAGTTTTCGGTCCATGCACACCATCCGGTTCGACATCAGGCGTAACACCTTATCCGTCTCAGAACTCTTTCCAGCTTTCTTGCCGGCCATAGTTTCGAGTACTCCGCCTCTAGTCGATCTACGAGGTCCTGAACTCTTCGAACTCCCGACAACTGAAAGAGAAAAAACAAGATTACAAGTTCTCAAAATTGCTGCTTGTTCCGTCGAGGGCTCACGAGCACGAGTGGGTGCAGCCTTCCAAACCGAGGAACAAGAGGACGCTTCTTCGGATTCCTGCTCTATTTATTCTTCTGCGGGAGGGCGTGTACCCTCCTCCTGTACGCCTACCGGGCGTGGTCTTCTGCGGAGGTGTCTAGGACCACCCCTCTTGGGCGGGAGAAGGCGCGCCCCGGCTACGCCACTTCGGGCATACCAGCCGGGCCACGCCCCCCGCCCAAAATGGTTTCCCGGGGGGATCGAGGCCCCCAACCATACGTTCGGGGGGACCGAGTGGTCGCCCCTTTCCATTCGTCATGTGACAAAGTAAAAAGTGATAACATACTCTCACAAATTTCATCATTTTTCGATACAACATTTTCTCTGTACCTTGTTTTTACACAGTTATCGGAAGGTATGCATTCTACTGCTATTTAGCGTGCAGATTGTTATTAAATCACAATAAGCCACCTAAAAGGTTTTTAATTCGGAACTACATGTCCCATAATTCCTTGTTTGGTTACGTCTTCAATGCAAACTCAAGAGTAAACATCAGTATATCTTAGATCATAATCCCAAGTCCGGACAGTGAGCGCATTTCCTTAGAGGGCAACAATTTTATATATCCCACTCGCGGCGCAGTGTTTGTCCATAAACATCAGTTCATGATCCATTCAGACATAAAGTTGCGCCTATGCCAGTCTGCACATCATGCCTCCGTGGGCTTAATCACACTTAGTATCGTTGCATCCTTGGGTTGCAGTACGAATTTCCTCATTCATACGGAATTTCATTGTCATTCCTTGACTGGATTACATATTTGCCAGTCTGTCATCATGCCCTTGTGGGCTTAATCTCAATTTGTATCATTGCTTCCCTTGAATGCAATACGAATTCCCTCATTCGTAAAAAATATCATTCATTGACTGGATTGCGACTCAGGAAATGAATAATTCTGTAATTAGTCTAGTTCCTTAGATAGTTGGCAACACAGTTCTTGCCCCAGTGGGCATTCCTCCAACATACTCGCCTAATGATTATACCCATGCTCTGACTACTCCAATGTGAAATGACTTCCGTAACCATACCACCTCACACTCATCCGAGTGTAGTGATCAAATACTTTCGCTCTTTAACATTCAA
This sequence comes from Lissotriton vulgaris, assembly GCF_964263255.1. Taxonomy (NCBI): domain Eukaryota; kingdom Metazoa; phylum Chordata; class Amphibia; order Caudata; family Salamandridae; genus Lissotriton; species Lissotriton vulgaris. The sequence goes on along the minus strand of NC_141695.1, from coordinate 1,541,788,241 downwards.
GAATGCTCAGACCTTCCGTCATCTGAAATGAGAGAGTAAGCCCATTACAATATATTCTAATATTGTTTCACATAATTAAAATTCACTTTACAACAAATACATTTTTCACAGCATTGATTTTTATACAAAACCAACAGAACAACTCTAGCACATAGTTCAACCGAGATGGACCACTAGTGCCTCATCTCCATTGTGTCCTGATGGGTACAGTGTTTGAAATTTTATTATCATTCTCGATTCTAATTTCCTCAACTCCTTCAATCTGTCACCCCCTCTTTCCCTTCTCGGTATGTAGTCCAATACTACAAATGAGAGGAGACTTGTATTCTGTTTGTGTTCCTTGAAGAAGTGACGATCAATAGGATATTGCTTATCATGATGATTGATTGCCCTTAGGTGCTCCAAAATTCTTTTTTTGGCCCTATGGATCGTACTGCCAATATAGTATAAGTTACAAGGGCACCTGAGGGCATATACTGCATATTCCGTATCACACGAAACATGCTTTTGGATTCTGAATGGACCACAATTGGCTGATAACTTAACAGATTTACAATTAGAGCTGTACTTGCAGGCCTTACATTTTCCACAAATGTAAAACTCTTGTACCGGTCCAGTTGCAGTTCTTACCAGTTTTGGCAACATTGCTGGACTCACCATATCCTTGAATGATCGCCCTTTTCTAAATGTGATCTGTGGTGAATTGTTCACTGCTTTCTCCAGGTCTGAGTCTGTCCTTAGTATACTCCAATGTTTATCTAAACATTTTCTCAATTCATAAGCCTTATTGCTATACGTCGTCACAAATCTAACTTTCTCTGATGGGGAGATACTCCCTTTGATTTTTAGTAAGTCCTCTCTCTCTCTTGCCTCAACTTTGTTGCATGCTGTTGCTATACATTGGTCACTGTAACCCCTTTCTTTGAACCGTTTGATCATTGTAGTACATTCTTTCTGGTATCCTTCAACAGAGCTACAATTTCTTTTTGCCCGTAATAGTTCTCCATACGGGATACTTTGGATCAAATTGTTCGGATGACAGCTACGAGCATGCAACATGCTGTTTCCTGCCGTACTTTTACGGTGTAATGTTGTCTCAATCTTGCCACTTTGTATTTCTAACATAACATCCAAGAATTCCATTTTTTCTGAACTGATTTGATGTGTAAATCTTAAATTCAGCTCATTTTTATTTAGGATTTCAACAAATTCATCTGCTTCATCTCTTGTACCATCCCATATACAAAAAACATCGTCAATAAACCTTGCGCAACTTTTGACGTGTTTTTTGTACAGGTCATGGGTCCGGACCACCTGCTCCTCCCACCAGCGATGGTAAAGACACGCAAAGCTGGGGGCGAAGCAGGTGCCCATCGCCGTGCCCATGATCTGTGGGTATATCTGGTTATCGAAGATAAAATAATTCTTCGTCAGGCATCTGAGTATCATATCCATAAGTACTTCCATATGCATCAGGTAAGAGATAGATCTTTCCCCAAAGTAATGTCTGCACACTCTTATCCCTAAATCATGAGGGATGCTTGTGTACAGACTAGTTACATCAAGGCTCAGCATTAGGCAGTTATCATTCCATTCCACATTTGTAATCATACGTAAGAAATTCCCAGTGTCCTTAATGTAAAATGGTAATTTTTTAACATAGGGCTGTGAAAAATAATCTACATATCTCGATGTATTTTCCAACCCTGACCCTCTAGACAAGACTATTGGTCTGCCAGGGGGTTTCTCCTTATCTTTATGGACCTTTGGTAATAGGTATAGGACAGGTATCTTTGGGAATTTACAATATAGATAGTCATATTCATTCTGTTCCAGCCATCCCTTCTCCTTCCATTCCAACAATTTTTCATGATATTCCTTATTCGATGTGTCATAGCTAATTTTAGAACTCTCCTCATACTGCTTTAAGTCATTTAATTGTCTTAAACCTTCCTCCACATATATCTCTCTCCCCCATACCACCACATTTCCCCCCTTGTCTGATTTCTTAATCACAATTGTGGGGTCATTCTGTAATGTTTGAATAGCCACCCTTTGTTGTGGAGTAAAATTTCTTTTGCCTTGAAACTGTGTTTTAGCCAGTTTTTTAAAATCATTTTTAACCGCTTTTTCAAAGATTTCCAAAGCTTCATTCTGTACCTGTGGTAGGAATATAGATTTAGGTTTAAAGTGACTTTTATAACTGAGGTCTAAAGCAATCTCACATGTGCACACTGTGCTCTCCAATTTTCTGGAATCCCACAATTTGTTTCATTCCACCCAATCCGGCTTCCGTACCAACTTAAGCACCGAAACGGTGCTCTTGGAAGTTTTGGAGGCAATTAAGGAGGCACTGGATTCAGGAGGCAAAGCTATGCTTCTGATGATTGATCTGTCGGCGGCATTTGACACCGTCCCCCATGAGGGTCTCCTCGCCAGACTTTATGAGATCGGTCTGAGGGGGACGGTGCTCAGCTGGTTTAGATCTTTTTTGGCTGGCCGCCGACAATCGGTCTGGGCCCACCCTTGCTCTGCCGTGGTGCCGCCACTGGCGGTCGGAGTCCCGCAGGGCTCAGTGTTGAGGCCGGCTCTTTTCAACATCTTTATGACCTCTTTGGCGGCACTGGCGGAGTCTTTTGGGGCCCAGATCGTATCCTATGCCGATGATACCCAGCTCCTCTTTACGTGTGGGAAGGGAGCAGATTTTGACGGAGAGAGTATCCGTGGGTGCCTTGGGGCTGTTTTTAATTGGTTCCAGCTTAACAGCCTCAAGTGCAACTCAGATAAATCTGAGGTACTCTTCTTCGGTTGTCGGTCTGATCCAGATTGGCAGGAATGGTGGCCTGTTAACATGTTCCCTCCAGCAGGCTCTTCCCAGCTAGCCAAGAATCTGGGGGTGAAGATCGATAACGGCCTGACGTTGAGATCCCAGATTCTGGGCTTAACGGGTACATGCTTTGGCCTCCTCAGGATGCTCCGTAAAGTTTCTTCCTCTGCTCCCGGAAGATCACAGGAAGATTACGATTCAGGCCTTAATTGGCTCGAGATTGGACTATTCCAATGTCCTTTATCTCGGCCTGCCGGAGTATCTCTTGCAACGGCTGCAGGTGGTCCAGAACTCGGCAGCACAGGCCATTTTTGGCCTCCATGGGTGAGCCAGAACCTCTGGCCTCCTGCAGGCACTTCATTGGTTACCTATCCGGAAGCGGATAGTTTTAAGGCCTTGACCTTGGCTCACAAGGCTCTCTATGCTTCTGGAGCGAAATATCTTCAAAAGAGGCTAGCTTTCTACCATCCTGCCCGATCCCTGAGATCCGAGTCTTTGTTCCTTGCCGTGGTTCCTCATGTAAAAAGGGCACGCATTGGGGGCCGGTCTTTCAGGCTGTTGTCACCACAGCTTTGGAACTCTCTGCCCGTGTCACTGCGTAGCACTTCCAACCTGTTAGCTTTTAGGAAGGGCCTTAAAACTTGGCTTTTTGCTCTCTAGATTTTCTCTCTCTTTTGATTTCTGGTCCCTTTTTCTTTTGCCCTGTTGGGTTCTCTGTTACAGGTTAAAAATAAAAGCGCTGGGACACTCTTTGGAGTAGCCGAGCGCTATAAAATACACAGATAACATAACATAACATAACATCTCATCATTAACTAAATTCAAAAGGGGATCTGGATTAAAGTCCAATTGACCACCTAAGTCATTCATCACATGCAATGTTTCAATGTCATTAATACAGAGATTACTGACCTCATTTTCCTTTCCATATCCTGTTCCAATATTCACTTTTGTGGAAAACCATTTTCTTAATTTCAGTTTCCTTGTAAAGTGAAACAAGTCAATCCAAGATTGTGCATAATCAAATTCGTTAGTAGGAACAAAAGTAAGTCCCAATGCCAACACATCTATTTCCTCCTTCGTTAGTAATCGATCTGATAAATTCAACACTGTTTGTTTTTTAAAATTTTTCTTGCTCCATTCTTTGGTCCTTTTTTGCCACCTGGTTCGGGATCCCACTGGGCTTTCCGTTAATCCTTTTGGTGTCTCTTGTAGCCTTTCTGCGCCTCTTCCTTCTCGACCACGCCCGCGTCCTCTTTGGTTGGCCGTTCCCGGATTCCCTTGAACTGTTAGCCTCTCTTGAGCCATCAAGGAAAATTCTTTTAAAATGTTGTCTTTTACTGACAAATCTTGTGCCTGGGCATTGTCACTGGTAGTAGCTATTGGTTCTGGAGTCTTACTTGCATTTGTGACACCTTCCTCCTCATTGGTTCCTATTGGGGCTGTTACAGTTCTACCTGCCCCTTGCCCTGTTTGTCCTCTTAAACGATCAAACTTCCTGGCAAAGGTTAGAATTTGCCCCTTCTCGTAATCAATAAAGTCTCCCATAAATTTGCGTTGTTTCTTTTCTTTTATTTCTTTTTCTATACGATCCAATTTGCTTTCAATTTTTTCCATGTCACAATCAAACTCCTCTGCTTCGCAAACTGATTTGAGTTGTACAATGATACCTTCAATCAGTTCTGTTAATTTCTCGCAATCACGAGTAGCATACTTCACCAGTAATTTCAACATTACCGTTGAGCAATGATGATTGTTTTCTGCCCATTCCTCAATTAAATATGGGTCCGGGTCGCTAAACGTGGGGGTGATGAAGATGCGCAGCCCTCATGGCACACGACCCGCATCTACATATTTCTTCAACGTGGTGGATTCCCACCATTTATTTTGTTCTAATTTTCAATATTTCCACAGGCGATCCCATAGGGCGTTTTTAGACACACTGCCACTAGTGTTAGCACTTGTAATATTCCCATCTTTCTGAGCTAGAGTTGAGGTTTCAAACATTTTATTTGCTGCTTCGCTTCGCTTCTCATTTCTCGATGTCGCCATTTTAAACCAACGTACGATGTGCGTACTCACTTTTTTAATGCTGACCGCCGGTCGATCTTTACATCCCTCGGTGTATCTCCAAGTGCCCGTATTATTATGCCTTTCTTCGTGTACGCACTGCGTGTAATTCAGATAGCTTCAGTTTTGTAACCCACTTTTCAATTCTTTCAATTCCTCGAGTAGGTTCCGTACTGTGCTTCTAATCACGATTCCAGCAAGGGCGGGCGCCGGCTGTTAAGTCCATAAACCACACGAATGGCGAAATAAGCCTGCGCTGCTTTCCAATGGCGGGCCTCAACGGGGTTTCGCCTTACCCCTATAAATCCAACAACAAAGTTTTCACATAATCTCCAAAAGACAACAAGTCAAGGCCCAAATGCATTTTAAGGTGAAGTTTGATTTGCGATCACACCCAACGCGTTTCGCAGCCGCAGCAGCTTGATCAATCAATAAAGTTATATACAAAAAGGAAAACATTCGTCATGTGGCAAAGTAAAAAGTGATAACATACTCTCACAAATTTCATCATTTTTCGATACAACATTTTCTCTGTACCTTGTTTTTACACAGTTATCGGAAGGTATGCATTCTACTGCTATTTAGCGTGCAGATTGTTATTAAATCACAATAAGCCACCTAAAAGGTTTTTAATTCGGAACTACATGTCCCATAATTCCTTGTTTGGTTACGTCTCCAATGCAAACTCAAGAGTAAACATCAGTATATCTTAGATCATAATCCCAAGTCCGGACAGTGAGCGCATTTTCTTAGAGGGCAACAATTTAATATATCCCACTCGCGGCGCAGTGTTTGTCCATAAACATCAGTTCATGATCCCTTCAGACATAAAGTCGCATCTATGCCAGTCTGCACATCATGCCTCTGTGGGCTTAATCACACTTTGTATAGTTGCATCCTTGGGTTGCAGTACGAATTTCCTCATTCATACGGAATTTCATAGTCATTCCTTGACTGGATTACATATTTGCCAGTCCGTCATCATGCCCTCATGGGCTAAATCTCAATTTGTATCATAGCTTCCCTTGAATGCAATAGGAATTCCCTAATTCGTAAAAAATATCATTCATTGACTGGATTGCGACTCAGGAAATGAATAATTCTGTATTAGTATATACACACATATATATATATATTCACTGAAAAAACCATAGGTTATAGACCATATATAGTTAGGAATTAGCATTTACAAAACCTTGAAAATTCACTGAAAAAACCATAGGTTATAGACCATATATAGTTAGGAATTCGCATTTACAAAACCTTATTTTACTCACACAAAACCATTGAAATTCCATATATAGTTAGTTGCACTAACTATATATCGCGCACCCGCAATCCACTGCTGATGATGTCACATATTACATCATTAATGACATGGTCAGTGACATCACTGATGACATCACTGATGACATCTCAAATGACATCACTGATGACATCTCAAATGACATCACTGATGACATCACTGATGACATCTCATTTGACATTACTGATCACATCACTGATGATATCATTCATGTGATAATACGATGAACCTCTTCAGACTCTAATATAACCTTAGATACAATCAGTGTAAACAGACACTCACAGACTGTCACTCATCCATGGAGTTACTCACACACCTAGTCAGTCATGCAAAGAATCAATCACACCTCCATTTCCTCAACTATACAGTTATACAAACTTTACTTATTCAAACATATGCTAACACATATTTACTCTCTTATACAATCCCTGATACAAGTTCACAATGATCCATACAGCCACTCACACATTCACTGGCTCTTATGCACAGTTATTTATATATGTCAACTCTCACATGTACTGTGTTTTACATATGTACTTACTTTGACATGTAGCACTGAGATATCCATTCACTCACCAATACACTCATGCACACAGTCAACCGCCCATACAGCTGTTTCCACATGCACTTTTGAACCCATACATCTAGTGAATCAACTGCTCACACATCTATGCACAGAGTCATACACCTCCCAGCCACCCACACACACACTCAGTCTCCCATACAAATACTTGGGCAACCAATAAATAACCCATATAGTTACTCATATAGCTACTTGTCAACACATGCAACTGTTTACAGAACAACAGACATAATGATGCACAAATTAAGACAGTTTAGTCACTAACCCATGCACTCAGTGAGACACATTTAATCACTCACTCATACAGTCAGTCATGCACCTACTAAATCCTTCATCCAGACACTTATACATCCACTCATTCTTCAATATGTAAGACATATTTTAACTTTACAGAAACATACAGTCACTGGATGTTGTCATCAGTGATGTCATCAGTGATGTCATTTGAGATGTCATCAGTGATGTCATCAGTGATGTCACTGACCATGTCATGAATGATGTAATATGTGACATCATCAGCAGTGGATTGCGGGTGCGCAATATATAGTTAGTGCAACTAACTATATATGGAATTTCAATGGTTTTGTGTGAGTAAAATTAGGTTTTGTAAATGCGAATTCCTAACTATATATGGTCTATAACCTATGTTTTTTTCAGTGAATTTTCAAGGTTTTGTAAATGCTAATTCCTAACTATATATGGTCTATAACCTATGGTTTTTTCAGTGAATTTTCAAGGTTTTGTAAATGCTAATTCCTAACTATATATGGTCTATAGCCTATGGTTTTTTCAGTGAATATATATATATACATACATATATAAACATATATCATCTGTATATCTATATAAATACAAACATAAATGCATGCATACATATACTTATATGCATACAGATGCATGTTATTTACATGAAAGTTGAAAAAACACTAATAAAAGCAAAGCTAAAAAGCCACCTCATTACAAACAGAATGGCTTTAACTTAAACGAGGGCGAGATCTATTGCATTTTCAATGCTTGTTTACTTTGGTTCCATCAAGAAGGCATTCAGATGTGTCACACATTTGCCATAAATTCTGAATGTTAGCACTCTAGTTGCACATTAGATCACTGTAGTAAAGCTACTGCTCACCAGGGACGTCTGCTGCTGGTATTCAAAGTGCATGTTTCAGTCTGCATGTCAGAATTTTTTTAATGAAATAGTAGAGGATTTGAGAAGTCACTCAAAATGTGCCCTAATTTTTCATTCTGCAGCACTAATCATACTTTCTATGGCAAAATATACCCCCTCATGTTGTTTCTTTTTAAATTAAATGTTTTAAGAGTTACCACTTTATTCCAATCAAGATGGCATCAGGTGTGCCATACCTTTGTAATAAGTAGGACTGTTAGCGCTCTAGTTGTTCTTTAGAACACTCTGGGACATTCTGTCATTGGGCTATACTTGGGCTACATCTGGGTGATATTTGGGCTACATTTGGGCTCTTTTGTCTCTGGTGGCCATTTTGGGAGACTGCATGTCAGAATGTTTTAATGAAATAGAAAAGGATTTGAGAAGTCACTCAAAATGTGCCCTAATTTTTCATTCTGCAGCACTAATCATACTGTCTATGGCAAAATATACCCCCTCATGTTGTTTCTTTTTAAATGAAATGTTTTAAGAGTTACCACTTTATTCCAATCAAGATGGCTTCAGGTGTGCCATACCTTTGTAATAAGTAGGACTGTTAGCGCTCTAGTTGTTCTTTAGAACACTCTAGGAGGCTGCAGTAGAACACAAAGGAATCAACTGACAGTCTCTGTCCTTGTTGGATGTACATGTTTTACTGAGAATGTCAGACTTCATTTTCATATGACTGAGAAAGATAATGTGAATTTACAGAAAATATGCTTTCAGTTTAGCTTATAGATCCCCTCCCAAACCACTGTGGGAAAATCATGAGATATTAGTTTTCTTTCAAACAATATTCATGATATCACAGCAGAAGGTTTTTTCACATGGTAAAATCACCTTAGAACCCACCACAATTCCTAAAACGAGTATGGTACCATCAACAAATGATTTCTAATGTAACTAAAGTCCTAAAACCCTATATTAACTACAATGCTTTTTAATGAGGTGCTATCATGTATATTGGTCCCAAGATGGCTGCCAACACTTCTTGGATGAAGTGCTGACAGCCAATCAGATCAGATGTGTGGTTAGGCTCCGCCCAGATATATATCTTTTTTTGAACCTAAATTACTCAAAATCCACTGGAGCACATATATTGAGACCTAGCAAAGGCACATCGGGCTAACAGTCCCTACAATTTTGCCAAGTTTCGTGCAAATCCATTCAGCCGTTCGAGCTAAAAGTGAGGCCAACCGCCCTATGGAAATTAACATGGGAAAAACGCGTTTTGGGACCCCCCTTTTTTCTCGGCCATTGAGAAATTAACGTTCAAAAAAAGATATATATCTGTGACAGCGCTCCGGGTAGCGCTCCGGTTCGCGTACTTTTCGCATTACGGAACTTCGTGAAGCGAAGCTGATTGGCTCTCCGGTGTCTGTCAACATTCTTAACAGTCCGGAGCGGCCGCCATCTTTATTTTGCGTGGGAAGCTCCCGGTTCGCGAACCGGGAAGCGGCCCGGGGAGCATACTATGAGGAAAAAAGAATGATAGACTTTCAAAATATTGTATGTTAATTTATTGTTTGTTTTGTTGATTTTTTTATTTATTTATTATGTAACCCCAAAAAGTTGCACAGTATATTTTAAGTCTCATTTTATATAATATCTTTTGGGTACTTTTTCAGCATTTTCAAATAAAAAAGAATAATATCTGAAACAATTTTAACTTATAAAATTTAAATTTATTGCTCCGAGTTTTCAAAATCTAAAAGTATTTGCAACATTATTTCATCTGGTATGTCGTCCTTTTCATTCCATTCTTCAATTTCATCAACACATTTAATTAATTCTTGATCTATAGTGTCATCCAAAAAGTCTTTTTCATCTTTTTCTTCCTTAGGATTGTTATCCATATTTATTTCAAATGAAATATTATTTTCCTTTGGTTGGGCTTCCATTTTCTTGCTGTAAATTGCATAAAAATAAATATATCAGTAGAGATAGGGCACTGTTGGGTTTAAGTTCAGAGAGGTACTTGTGAGTTTATAACAGAGAAGTTATCTTTGGGCACTGTATGGTTTCAGGCGTGAAGTAGTACTATTAAAAAGTGCCTGTGAAGAAGCCTAAGTAAATTCATAATTATATCATAGAAACCTAAATCAATCCATAATTATAATAAACAAGCCTTTCTCAATGTATAACTGTTACAGAGGGACAATATATAACTATCTGAAAATGTTTTCCCAAATTAATTTAAAGTGCATAACATAGTTCTCCTTTCAAATTTATAAAATAACATCTTACCTTTAAAAAGAAGTTGAAGTTTTTAGTGAAAACCCAATTGAAATGTACACCAGGAAGTAGTAGTCAAAATAGCTGTGTTTCCTTCTCTTCCTTTATATATATTCAGGTACATAACCAATCAAATGTCAGGTAAAAAAAAATTGAAAATGAAAGTAACATTTTCATTGGTTGTCAATTCCAACACTTCAGATGTGTTTTGTGAAGTAATTTACCTCAGGGTATTTAGAGAGGTCTACAAGCTAAATGGCTAAATGTAATTCCAAACAAATTTATGAAAATGGTAGGGATTGGTATGTAGTATGAGCTAATCTATATTTGGTGAAAGTGTTTCCAGTCGTTTTTCTGTAAATTACTTTCCCACCTTTTTTAATGGAGCGCTTCCCGGGGAGCGTCCCGGTTCGCGAACCAGCAGCGTTACGGGAGTCCACCATTTTGTGTTTCAGTTGAATTAAGATACAAGATGGAGGGCAAATAATGTTCAGAATGGGTAGAAGGGGGCACGGTAGACGTATCTTGACCCCCTAGGTTTTCTGAGGGTGGCTGAGGAGGCCCATATGTGCGGGAAAAAAAACATTTTTTTTACAAATTTCGCGCGGTTAGCTTCTGGTTCGCGTCCCGGGTAGCGCTCCGGGGAGCGTACTTTGTTGAAAATTAGTGAAAAAAGTTAGAGTAAAATAATAATTGTGAGTGATCAGATGTAGGGTAGCTCTGAGAAGAGCTTTTGGGTTTATGGTACATTTAGGTACTTATAAGTAGGTACCAATGCACAGTCTTAAATTCAAAATGAAAATTCTGTTGCCCTCATCTGAGAAGTGAACTCCATCTCCTCTGTAGATATCTTGCATGCAGTAACGCAAGTTATTGTTGTACATGGAGCCCATTCCATGGTCTCTCATGTAAGCTGAAACAGATTTGTTTACATGCTTCCTCGACTTCTCAATTTGTGGACAAAATTGGTTCGACCACCTCCATTTCTGTCTTTGGCATATATTTGAATATACCAAGGCAGTTTGAGGAAAAAGTGCCATTAATTGCTCAAAGGTGTCCTTTAAAAGCATTTCCAGACCTACCCCAGTCAAAGTGCCCAAATCATTACCTCCACAGTGCACAATTAGCAGGTCAGGTTTTGGCAAATGCATAAAGGTTTTCACCAATGGTATCAATTGGTGACATTTTAATCCTCTGTGGCCAAACCACTTAATTTCCACATCTTGTAAATTGAGGTTAGGTAAATTTCTGTTCTCAGCATACCTTTGAGCCCAGTAGATGTAACTATGTCCAACAATCCAGACAGTAAACATGGTGAGAGAAGTTTCTGCTGCAGTCAGATGAAGTGTGGTAATGAAATGGCAGATGAAACAGTAGGAGTTTCAGTGCTAATAATTCACTAGCAGTGATTGGTGGATTTCCATTTCTGAAAACAGAAAGTTAGGGTGCATGGATGTGTTCTTTGAAAGATGTAATTTGAATGGTCAAGGAAAAAGCATTTAATGAAAGATTGCACTGGATACGCAGGTGCACTGAGAGTTCAGAGTTCAATTGAAACATTGTTGTGTGAACTTGCAAACATCAGAGGTCTTTCAGGAGGTGGTTGCTATGCAAAAAAGGCAGAGAGGGCAGAGGGGGGAAGGGTTTTGATTTGAAAAAAGTGAGGGAAGAGTTTTGATTGGCTAACATGAGAGATATGTGTAATGAATATCTGCATTTCTGTGCTTTCTATAGCTGCAGCCTCTGGAGTGCATACTCTTTGTTCTGCGGAAGACAATTTGGTGTATTTCTGAGACTGTTTTGAAACTCATAAAGAATTTGCCAAGGTGAGAAAAGATTTATTTAATTTAGATAGACTATAATATGCTTTAAGGACAAAATTATGAAGAAAGCTGTGTTTTTAAAATGTTTTTTGTCTAAAGTGTTTTACAAATAGATTTTGTTTCTTTGAGAAATTGTAATTGAAAATAATGTGAAGTATTAGCACTGTCAGGGTGTTTTTGTACATAGGAGCTGTGCAGTGTTTTCAAATTATTACTTGAAAATCGTTTTTGAGGAAAAGGAATGCTTTTAAAATTTATCACAAGGAAAAAATGGTGTCTGCTTCTTTATAAGGCATTTGAGTGTCTCTGATGCTATTTTTCACATTTTAATTGAAGAGCTTTCTCCGTGGGGCAAGTTCCTTGTAAATATGCTCCCACCTGTGCTTGGCAAATTTAGATTTTGATTCTCTGAGTTACATAGCCATGTTAAAAGTGTCCCAAAAAATGGTGCAAGGGCAATCAAAAACCCCTTTCATGTATCTTAAGGACATTTTAAGTCATTTCCTCTTGAATGTAGGTATACAATTGATTTATATGTTGTGTTTAAAAACGTTTTTTTAAATCAATTACATTTCTGGATATGTACTGCTAGAGCTTCATAGGTTGTTTGGGGCATATTTATAAGGCATTTAAGTGTCTCTGATATTATTTTTCCCATTTTAATTTAAGACCTTTCCCTGTGGTACACGTTCCTTGTAAATATGCTCCCACCTGTGCTTGGTAAATTGAGATTTTGATTATTTGACTTACATAGCCATGTTAAAAGTGATCCAAAAATGGTGCAAAGGCTTTAAAAAAACACTTTCATGTGTCTTGGGGCATTTTAAGTCACTGAGGAAACAAAGGTGATGTGATTGTGCAATGAGGAAAAGAAACTGCACATTTTTCAATTACATCATCTGTGTTTCCTAAGTTTATGAATAACATTGTGCAGATGAAGTTTAGGTCTGTCCACGGACACAAAAGAGGTCTGGCCTTTGTTCACGAGTCAAGTGGACATGATTTACTTCATTGGTAGGCCTTCACATGTATTATCTCCTCTGTTCTCTGGAGCGGCGGTGCAAAAGATTTGCTATGTGGCGAAATATTTACAACTTGATGCATCTAGACAGATGTGTCATGCTGTCGTTTTTGAGGAAAAGGAATGCTTTTAAAATTTATCACAAGGAAAAAATGGTGTCTGTTTCTTTATAAGGCATTTGAGTATCTCTGATGTTATTTTTCCCATTTTAAATTAAGAGCTTTCACCGTGGGGCTTCTTCCTTGTAAATATGCTCCCACCTGTGCTTGGCAAATTTAGATTTTGATTCTCTGAGTTACATAGCCATGTTAAAAGTGTCCCAAAAAATGGTGAAAGGGCAATCAAAAACCCCTTTCATGTGTCTTAAGGACATTTTAAGTCATTTCCTCTTGAATGTATGTATACAATTGATTTATATGTTGTGTTTAAAAACGTTTTTTTCAAATCAATTACATTTCTGGATATGTACTGCTAGAGCTTCATAGGTTGTTTGGGGCATATTTATAAGGCATTTAAATGTCTCTGATGTTATTTTTCCCATTTTAATTTAAGACCTTTCCCCGTGGTGCACGTTCCTTGTAAATATGCTTCCATCTGTGCTTGGCAAATTAAGATTTTGATTATTTGACTTACATAGCCATGTTAAAAGTGATCCAAAAATGGTGCAAAGGCTTTAAAAAACACTTTCATGTGTCTTAGGGCATTTTAAGTCACTGAGGAAACACAGGTGATGTGATTGTGCAATGAGGAAAAGAAACTCCACATTTTTCAATTACATCACCTGTGTTTCCTAAGTTTATGAATAACATTGTGCAGATGAAGTTTAGGTCTGTCCACGGACACGAAAGAGGTCTGGCCTTTGTTCAAGAGTGAAGTGGACATGACTTACTTCATTGGTAGGCCTTCACATGTATTATCTCCTCTGTACTCTGGAGCGGCGGTGCAAAAGATTTGCTATGTGGCGACATATTTTCAACTTGATGCATCTAGACAGATGTGTCATGCTGTAAAGTCTTGTGCCACATGAAACCTGCGTCAGGTTTCATATAGGTGTTTTGATGCAGGGTGGGCATTCATTTGCATGAAAGCCCTGTAAAAGTAACACAGTGAAATTTGGAAGATTGCACTGAGTCAGCTTTATAGCATTCCTGAATCAAATCCTTATGGCTGTTTGAAACAGGCATAAGGAGTGAAGCACCATGCAATGTGTGGCTTCCTCCTGTGCATTGCAGTGGACATGTCGTGTTTACGACGTGACTTGTGCAATGTGTTGCTTTTGCAGCACTGATGCGTGACGCATCTGTGCTGTTTTTATTCAATGGTGTTCCACAATGTAAATGTGCCACACCATGAGTAGCAGAGCAGTGGTGCACGTTAACTGGTGCATCCCTGGGGATGTGCCAGTTAACATAAATCTGTCCCTATACATTTAAGTTTGTGCAGGGGACACAGAGTCGGTGAGGCTTATCCTAGGTTAAGAAGAGATGAGTCCTGTTTACTGAAGACTTAGACATAGGCCTCACCTCTTCAGCATCGCTGGACATGGCTAAATAATAGCTGCAAAATGATACTCTTGTTAAACAATTTTACTATTCTAGTCTCTGAGATTTGTGTCTTAGTCTCCAACATCTCATTGTTGTTCTCTTTTTTTAAAGATAACGACAACAGGAGAAGTGTGGCTCACTGGTTAGAGCAGGCAGACCCTGAAGCAGAGGTCAGACCCGGGACCAGGGTTCGATTCCCGACGCGGCAGGGAGTTGAGCTCATATGTCCACGGACTCGATAATTCTCGCTTCGGTGCCTGACCTAATCATGGGTTCACACTCTGCAACTCTGGGCATTAAGCTTGCTTAATCTCCACAACGGCCCCCCGCGGCGGGATGCCTGGCTTTCACCTTGGGGATGCCCTGTAGGGGCTATCTCACAGGGAAAAACCAGGACGGGTTCCCAAGGCAAGCGCGGAGATACCCCTTCGGGGGTCGATTCTGGCGCTATATAAGAAATGCAATAATAATAACAATAATAATAATAACATCAAGCATAAGTGATAATGAGCAATCAGTTGATCTCGATCTTATCGTTGAACTTGTCATTGAAAAATCAGTGGAAGTAGATCCCTTAGATCATTTAAATCCTGAGGATGATGAAGAATATGATGAGACTGCTGATTTGTCAGAATTGTATGATATAGGGTGGGAAGCTGATCTGCTTGAGCCTATGTAGTAAAAATGTAAACCATTTCATTTAAAATTAAACAAAAGTTCAAAAATAGTTTGTGTGTAGTGTCTTTAATAAAATAATCAAATATGCTCGTAAAATTAGTTCAGATTCACATATAAAACAACACAGGTATAATGTAGAAGCATTTAATTTCTTTGCTACTATTTGCGATTTCTAAATTTGCCAATGCACTAAAAATTATTCTATGTTAAAATAACAAGCAGGGTGTTAAGTTTTTGATGACTGTTATTGATTTACTGTTTGGTAATAGTGATTAATAACATTTTTTATTATATTTTAGCACAGATTCAACTGCAGATTATTTCAAAATTTGAAAATGCCAATTAAGAATCGAATTAGAAATGCTACAAGATGTCAAAGACAGCAGGTCCATCAATTACTGCAGCAGTCCTCTACAAAATAAACTTGTCAAGTCACCAAGAAAGCACCAGGTAAGACCACAAAATCATTCATAAGAAAAATTTGTAGTAAAAAAAGTATTTCTACAGAAAATGTTTCAGTCCAGAAAAAGAGAAGCAATTTAAACCGAAAGGAAGGGCCAATCAAAAATGTTACTGCTAGAGCAAGAGATAACTCTGTGCATGATAGCAGAAGGAAAGAACAGTTTAGGGACATTCGTAAACGAATGTTCCGCAACAGGATAATTGGCAATTTGTTAAAAAATATTAACAAAGGTCAACAGAAAGGGTTTTTTTTATAAGAGAAAAAAAAAGTTGAGAAAGTTATTGATCAGGCATTTGAAATTAAACGAAAGTTATTTATTTTGATAATCAACAAAATTAGGAAGGTAAACAAGGTAATTTATGATTTCAAAACAAATAGTAGATGGAAGAGAATAATTAATCGTAGTAATTTTTGTGATGTTTTCTCAGGAGACTGGATGCATAGTTCAAGTTCTGAGGCATTTTTTAATGAGGAGAGTTATTTCCAGGATAATGATTTGGTGCATGCAGTTGACACCAGTGGTCGAGCTTATGAAGTGAAAGATGGATGTCCAGTTGAGAAAGAAAAACTTGTGACAACAGAGACAGAAGAGGTGTTAGGTAATGAGGTTTTAGGAAGACGTCCTAAGGGTCCTGTGTACACCTGGAACTGTAGTAGTATTTGCAGTGTGCGACAGGATCAATCAATTTGCTTTGTGATTTTGTACGGACATTTAATAAGAAAAGTTTGAAGCAGAAAATGAAGTTGTTGCAAGAATTAGATCCTTGCAGAGTGAGAGAAGTGACAGGTTTGCATGGTCATTCACTGGCTTGTCTTTCCAGGAGAGTATGCCAGAGTGTTTTTCATCATTTTAGGATGCTAGCAGTGCATCATAATAAAGTGAGGAAATTAGTTAGAATGTTGTATTATGCTAAGAGTCCAGCAATTATGCTTAAACAATTATGTGCTGCTCTTTTCCATGGTTCTGAAATAGATGTGAAGAATATTTGTGAAGAAATTGAGTTTTGTTACTTTGGAAGTAAAGAGGAGAATGTTCAAATTGACCCAGAAGAAGAGGGTAATGTTGAAGATAATGTACAGGTTTCCAGTACAGATAATTTTCAGAAGGAAATTACCACGTTTCAGGTGAAATCAAGTGAGAGGCCTAATTTCACTTGTGTGTGTTGTCGACGCACTTATTATAAGAATCAGACTAAGTTAGTGGATTTATATGAAAAAAGTGAAAGGGAAAATAATAGTGAATGGAAGGATTTCGCAACATACTTGATGGTAGAAAATTGTTTTGATTTGGGATCGGATCAACGTGTGTGTACTTATTGTTGTAACAAATTAAACCAAAACCAGATGCCTGCTAGGGCGGTTCATAATAATCTGGAATTGGTTGAGATTCCTTCTGAATTGAAGGATTTAAATACTTATGAATCTATTTTGATTCAAAGTATCCATCCCTTTCAGGCTATTGTAAGAATGGAACCAAAGACAGGGAAGTTGCCTCCATCAGATTTACAGAGAGGATTAAAGGGAAGAGTTGTTTATTTGCCTCTAGATTTGAACAAAAACAATAACACAATTGGAGTAGAGAAAGTGGAAGAGGAACCTCTAGTTATCATAGTTAATGGTGTTCCGACAAAGAGTAAGAACATATGGCAAGATTTAGTGGATGTTAGGAAAGTCAAAAAGGCAACATTGTATTTAAAAAAAAATAATAAGTACTATAAGAATGTATATGTTGCAGAAGAGGAAGTAAGTGAGGAAGAGGATAGCGATTTGTGTCCTGGTCAAATTGAAAAAGTAGAAGCCTCTAAAAAGGAAGAAATTTATGAACATTATAGTATTCATCCTTTGCATTCCAAAGAAGTTATGGGGAATGCTATTGAGTTGTTTCAAATTAAACAAGCCAAAGGGAGTCCCATTAGTGTTTGGGAGGAAAGTTTGGAAGCTCAGTGTTTCCCACAGCTATTTCCAACAGGTCAAGGAGGAAGATATGATGAGCGACATCATCAAATTCCTGCTTCTGAATATCGGACTTTACGATTGTATGCGGAAGATGCTAGGTTTCGACAATGCATTCCCTATTTGTTTCATCTCCTGTTTGAAAGCGATCTGTCAGGACTGTCATATGCAGTGAACCACATCTTGAAAAGTGGTATACAGATGCGAAACATCTCGGCAAGGGACTTTATGGATAAAGTCAATGTCCAAGACAGTATTTTGGATTCTCACCTAATTAATCTCATGGCGTGTCAGCGTGGTACTAATGAGTACTGGTACCGTCGCCATGGTGATTTAAAATGTATGCTGAGGAACTTAGGAACTCCGACATGATTCCTCACTCTCAGCTGTGCCGAGTATAGCTGGGAAGATTTACTTGAATTTCTACGAGAGGCAAATGGAAACATTGAAAATATTGAATTCAAGACACCCGGAGAACTGTGCTTTTTGGATCCAGTGAATGTATGCAGGTACTTCAATCATAGATTTGAAGCTATGATGTCTTTCATCATGAGTAAGAAGAATCCACCTCTTGGAGAGGTGTTGGATTTCTTCTGGAGAAAGGAGTACCAAGCAAGAGGTGCTCCTCATATACGGATATATGATGTTACAACGCGGACTGTAACAACGCATACCATTACAACGCGGATTTTACAAAGCGGATACTGTAACAACGCATGTATTTACAACGCATTTTTTTACAATGCAGGTACCTTTACAACGCAGACCATTACAACGTAAGTATTGGTAAGTATATATTAATATTAATATTATAATGGTAAATTAATTGTAAAAAATATAATTTAATGTAATTTTATTTAATTTAATTTCAATTAATTAATTTAATTTAAAATACATTTTACTTTATTTTTACCCTGTACCCCTGCACCCCAGAAACTCAAAACTGACCCTCAACCCCAAAAATAAATTAAATTGATTTAATTTAATTTAATTCCAATTAATTAATTTAATTTAAAATACATTTTACTTTATTTTTACCCTGTACCCCTGTACCCCAAAAACTCAAAACTGACCCACAACCCCAAAAATAATGTAATGTAATTTAATGTAATATATTTTCAATTTAATAATTTTTTATTTAATTTTAATATATTTTTACCCTGTACCCCAAAAACTAAAAACTGTCCCTGAACCCTAAAAATACCCCTTTACCCAAAAACTGAAAACTGACCCTGAACCCTAAAAATACCCCTTTACCCAAAAACTGAAAACTGACCCTGAACCCTAAAAATACCCCTTTACCCAAAAACTGAAAACTGACCCTGAACCCTAAAAATACCCCTTTACCCAAAAACTAAAAACTGACCCTGAACCCTAAAAATACCCCTTTACCCAAAAACTGAAAACTGACCCTGAACCCTAAAAATACCCCTTTACCCAAAAACTGAAAACTGACCCTGAACCCTAAAAATACCCCTTTACCCAAAAACTGAAAACTGACCCTGAACCCCAAAAATACCCCTTTACCCAAAAACTGAAAACTGACCCTGAACCCTAAAAATACCCCTTTACCCCAAAACTGAAAACTGACCCTGAACCCTAAAAATACCCCTTTACCCAAAAACTGAAAACTGACCCTGAACCCTAAAAATACCCCTTTACCCAAAAACTAAAAACTGACCCTGAACCACAAAAATACCCCTTTACCCAAAAACTAAAAACTGACCCTGAACCCTAAAAATACCCCTTTACCCAAAAACTAAAAACTGACCCTGAACCCTAAAAATACCCCTTTACCCAAAAACCCAAAACTGACCCTAAACCCTAAAAATACCCCTTTACCCCAAACATATAACATTTAAAATATAACTATATACTTACCAATACTTACGTTGTAATGGTATGCGTTGTAAAGGTACCTGCGTTGTAAAAAAATGCGTTGTAAAAACATGAGTTGTAACAGTATCTGCGTTGTAATAGATGCGTTGTAACAGTAGTGCGTTGTAAAAAATGCGTTGTAACAGGTGCATACCCTCATATACATATGCTGCTGTGGATCAAGGATGCACCTAAATTTGGAACAGATCCGGATGACTTAGTGATGATTTTCATAGAACAGTATTCTACGTGTACTGTTCCAAACGCAAAGGAGAAGAAAAGCCTAAGAGAACAAGATCTACGTTTCCAAAGCCATCGTTGTGGAAAGTACTGTCATCGTAAATTCAGAAACAAGGACAAGTTCTATACCAAATGTCGTTTTAACTTTCCACGACCGGTGATTTCTAAAGGAAGAGTAAACAGTTTGATGTCTTCGCTGCGACATAATGTGACGAAGAAATCACCCAAAAACACATACAATTTGAAAAGAAATGAAGAGTCCAAGTACATCAACGACTACAACCCAGTGATTTTGTCCATGTGGAATGCTAAAATGGATATACAGTTTGTGGCTGACAACTGTATGGCTGTGGCTCGGTATGTGACATCTTACATCACCAAAAAAGAAAAGACAGAATTGAAGGATATGTGGGAGGATATTTCCCATGAAAAGAGCCTCAGCAAGAAGTTGTACAGTTTCAGTTTGGAGATGTTGTCGCATCGAGAAATCGGAGCTTACGAATGTTCTGACCGGTTGTCTTCAGCAAGTCTCAATGCCAAATCCAGGAGTATCGTTTGGGCGAGTCTTGGTCTTGCTGCAACGCGAAATCGAGTTCTAAAACCTGTCCGGGAAATTGAGTATTTGGCGGAAAAGGAGCCAAACAGTACCGACGTTTTGAAGACCAACATGTTGGATACATATTATCCAAATCGAAGCAGTCACCTCGAGAATGTTTGTCTATATGAGGTTCTACAAAATTACATATTCAAGAGGAACATCAAAGAAGATATTGAGAAAGGAGTGTATGCTGTAATTGGAAGTGAGGGGTGTCTGGTCAAGCAAAGAAAATGCCACTTGGTAAACCATCGAAAATTGAGTGGCGAATCTCCTGAAAAAAAAGAGTTTTTCTATTTAGCACTCTAGCAACTTTTCAAGCCTTGGCGTGCAGAAGAAGAACTGCTTGGAGATTTTCTTTGTTATGTAGACTCTTTCAATGCCGCCAAGGAAACCATAGAATGTTCTGCTTTTCCCAAATATCTAGAAATGTTGACTTTGGAAATCGAGCAGGAAGCAACGATTGCAGCCGAGATTGCTAGAGACAGTTCTCAGGACAGTCAGAGTACTGTTTCATTGAGTCAAGATCCACTAGGAGGACCTGTTATCGAAAATGAAGCCGCCACTGCCATGAATGAAGTTGAAAGAGCCATGGCACATGCTCAGGAGAATGCGGTTAACTTAGAAGACTTGGAAAGACAACTCAACGTTGAGCAGAGGAAAATATATGACGAAGTTATCAAGCAAATTGAGCATGGATTAAATCATGAGAAGAAAGAGTGCTCATGTACGTCGTTGAAGCCTGTCCGATTGTACGTGAGTGGAGAAGCGGGAACTGGAAAAAGTTTCCTCATTAAAGCAATGTCTTGTTATTTGCAGGAATGGACTGAGTCATCGCTGTCTTGTGTTGTCACCGCTCCAACTGGACTGGCAGCACATAACATTAAAGGTATTACTTTGCATCGTCTACTGATGTTGCCAGTGGAGCATGACAACAAATTACAATACCACAAGTTATCTGGAGATGCTTGTTGTGAAGTTTCAAGAGTCTTGAAGAAGATGAAACTTCTTATCATTGACGAAGTAAGCATGGTTTCAAATCTCATGCTTGCCTTTGTGCATTTGAGAATGCAAGAAGTTCTTAAAACAGAGTATGATGTGTTATTTGGTGGCAAACACATCATTGTTTTCGGAGATTTCTTGCAGCTAACACCAGTGAAAGGACAACCTGTGTTCAAAATACTTACGCATGAAGATACCAGGAAGTGTCTAGGGAGCATTGGCAACGTCAATATATGGTTAAACTTCAATTATGCTGAACTGCATGAAAATATGCGTCAGGCGAAGGATGAAGATTACAAGAATATTTTACAAGATGTTAGAATTGGAAAAGTGACCGAGCATGCGAAAGAAGCTTTACATGCACGATTACTGTCAAATTTATATCCAGAACAAGACATTGTGCCTGAGAATATTTTTAAGAAAATTACTGAGAAGAAATCTGGAATATGTTTGATGCCAACTCTTGCAGAATGTGCCATCTTCAACAACAAAATGTTGAATTTAGAAAAACAAGAGATTGTGAAACTTGAAGCTATTGACAAAATAGAGCATATGGGAGCAACAATTATTTTGTCTGAGAATTTGAAATCTAAATTGGATTCATTAGAAAAGACTATTTCTAAAACAGCGGGTTTTGAAAAGACTTTGAATGTGTGCTTAAATTGCCGAATCATTTTGAGAAGGAATTTACATGTTGAAAGAGGTCTGGTAAATGGATCAATGGGTAATGTTGTTGATTTGGAAAAATACAGAAATAGAGATGGAATTGAATTTTTAAAAATTAAATTTGATGGCATTGAGGAAGTACAGCTAATTGGTCGTTCTTCTGCCAGATTTTTGCTTGTAAAAGACTTATATGTGCACCGTAAGCAGTTTCCTGTTTGCTTGGCATATGCGGTGACAATCCATAAATCACACGGTTTAAGTGTAGATAGTGCTTTGGTGAATATTGGCAGTTCTGTGTTCAAGGAGGGTATGGCATATGTGGCATTGTCACGAGTTAGAACTTTATCGGGATTGTACTTGATTCACTGTGATGTCACAAACATTTGTGCGGATCTAGATTGTGTTAAGGAATACAATAGGTTAAGAAGAGAGTATGCGCCACATTTGCCTCAATATCCTTTGTTTGAGAAACGTGTGGTAGGCCGGAAACGAAGAAATATCAGTAATAGTATGGAGGTTATAGCAAAAAGACGAAAAGTCGATGAACCTGAAATTATAAGCAGAAAGAAAATGGATTCTGTTGAAGATGTTATTGGTTTTAAATTTGAAAATAGTTCTGGTGTCAACTGCTATGCTAATGTAGTGCTTAATGTTCTCTTTTCACTAGAGACTTTAAAAGAACAAATTGTGAACAATTCGGATCAAAGTTTATGCTGTTTGTTGAATTCTGTGTTAGAGAAATGTAGTGCTGATAGAACGAGAGTAGAAAGTGTGTCTGAAATTCGTTATCTGTTAGACGAATGTTCAGGTCAAACAGAATTCTCTGAAAATATTCAGCAGGATTGTCAGGAGTTTTTAATGTATATGCTTCATGTATTGCAAGATGAAGGTGTAGATGTAGATCACCTGTTTGGGCTTTCTTATCAATGGCAGCATGACGGCGAGAATTGTAGGGTATCAAGTACTACTAGTGTAGATTCTGAAAGATTTATATATTTAACTTTGCCAGACAGTAAATCAGTGTCCTTTCATAAGCTAGTAAAAGCTGCTGATCACAACATGGAGTGTAGCCAATGTAAATCTGAAATGATGTCGACATTATTTTTACGAAGATATGGCCTGTATGTCATTTTAATGTTCCAACGATGTAGGCCTGATGGAACAAAATTGACAACTTTAATAAAAAAAATTGTTGCTTTGCAGTTGTCAATAGGACTTTTGTAACTGCAACAATTATATATCATGACGGTCCTACAACAACATCAGGACATTACACAACTTATTTAAAGTCCAGAAACGACTGGTCATTCTGCAACGATTCTGTTTTAACTTTCAAAAAGAAATTGCCGGATGACCTTAAAAATTCTTACCTGGTGTTTTTAAAACCAAAATTTTAGGGACAGAATCTCGGGATTTGTTCTGAGGAATTTCAAGAGGTTCATGGAGTAGAGGGAATGTAAGTCTGCAATGCTGTCTAGATTATTTATCCAAACTTTTGATCATAATGTCATTTTAAAAATTCAAAAATATAAACCTGATGCAAGTAACTCTGATTCATAGTAAGCAGTATCAGTGTCATAGGAAATGTAAAACATGAGTGAGCAACAAGGGTAATATATTAGTAGTCCAGGATTGTGAAAGTAATCTTAAACGTTTTCTTTCTGAAACTTGCGAAAATAAAAAATGACGTAATTCCAAGAGTTGTAAATCGCTCTAACATGATTTGGCCTGGTGGAAACATGTGGTAGAATGTGAGATGTCTTTTATCGTATGTAACATATTTTTCAAAACGATAGAGGTTTTCTTTCAGAAAGTGGCGTGCTGAAAATATTAACAGCACAACAGAGTGTAAGCTGTTCATAGGACATCCTTCGACATCATGGAAAGTAAGTTAATTTTAAGGAGTTTTGAATTCTGATTTCTTATGTTGTATGGGTTTTTTAAACACAATCATTTTGATTGTGTTTTTTTTTTCCCCGCTGTTACATGATGAATACCTTCAAGTCACTGATTTTAGTGAAATTTGATACATTATGAGAACAGCAAAAAAAACCATTTAACATGTATGATAAATTCTCTACTTTTTGTACTTATGATATACATTTAGAAATGTGAGGTAGACATGGAGAAACTGAGGCTTCTGTAAGTGTCAAAGTTAATGCATACAGTGCTGCACTTCTGGGTACTGTTTTATTTTGAAACCTGAGTAGGCCTCACCTCAAACAAACCTCTGGAAAGGACACATCTTATTTGCATCCTGAAACAATCATTTAAAATGTTAGGGACAATTTTATGATGGCTTTACATCTCTTTTGCGCTGCCATTGCATCACTGTTGTGAGACATCAGTAGTGCAAAAGATGCACAATGTTCCAAAATAGGCCTCACTTCATCAGCATCAAGATACTGTTAGTTTAAAATATATATCTTTAGGACTGTGTAGGTGGCCTAGAGAAGCAGAGGCTTCTGTAAATGTCAACGTTGTTGAAAAACTGTTTGTCCTTCAACCTTTTCCCTTGTCTTTTCTAATTTTTAAATTCATGTTTTAATATTTTTCAAATGTTTGTTCTCTCTTTCACAGATTGAAAGTATGAAAAAAAATGAATAAGTTAACAACAATTATAAGGTAAATGTTTTCTACTCTTTTCGTTACATTTCTATCACATTTACCTACTATAGGGCTTCAGACTATAGAGCTTTAAACAAAGTTTAACTAAATGTGGAAATTTGGAGCTGTGCCCGTGGCTTTTAGGTCAATGCGCAAGTGCATTGACCTAAAATGCGTGTGCACATTACCAAATCGCCGTCTGTTCCCTCAGCCGCACTCCTCCCACACCTTTGAAGTGAAGATTAGCTTCACTTCAAAGGCCCCGGCTACTTTACACCCTCATTCTGCTCTCCCCGCTCCGTCCCCTCCCCTGTCCGCCGTGTGCATTTCTCGTCCCCCCCTCCCCACAGTAACACCACTCACACACGCAACGCCAATCACACACGCAACGCCACTCACACACGCAACGCCACTCACACACGCAACGCCACTCACACATGCAACGCCACTCACACACGCAACGCCACTCAAACACACAATGCCACTCACACACGCAACTCATCCACGCAACGCCACTCACACACGCAACGCCACTCACACACACAACGCCACTCACACACGCAACTCATCCACGCAACGCCACTAATCCAAGCAACGCCACTCATCCACGCAACGCCAATCATCAACGCAATGCCAATCATCCACGCAATGCCACTCATCCACGCAACGCCACTCATCCATTTGCAAAACCAAAAGGACAAACTCTTCTATTGTGTGACCTATTGCATTTTCAATGCTTGATTCTTTCACTTCCTTATCTATTTTGTTTTCCACAATTATATCCTCTTCCATCTTTTCTTCGGTAAATAAATCTATTAAACAGCATCTCTGGTTTAGTCCCTATAGCTGTCTTTCTTTTAACATTACTCTCTGTTTACTTCCCTTGTACTTACTCCTTTATTTATTTTTTTTTAAATTTGGGGCTAGCTCCCGGTTCTCGTACCGGCAAGCGAACCGGAAAGCGAACTAAAAAAAAAACAGCTTGCCAGAGTGTTACACTTTCTAGCAATTTTTGTATAAAGGGGAGGTAGTTCTGAAAAGAACTTTTTTTTAATGTTTTTGTTGTTTTATATATTTTTTTCTTTTTTGAACATTATTTGTTTTTTTGTATTTTTTGAACAATTTTATGTTTTTTTTGTTTTTTTTGAAAGGGAAAGAACAAAAAACAGGCATTGAAAAGGTCTCAACAAGAGCAAAAAAAAAATTTATTTCTTGTGGCGTTTAGGGCATTGGTGTTTTTCAAATGCTAAATTAACTAACTTAACACTCATATTCGCACATGAAAATAAGGCGCCACAATATAAACAAGCAATCTTCATATGCACAAATTTTTTCTGGATGTTTGGCACTGTTTCTCGATCCTCTGCAACCGACAGAGATATTTCTGCTGATGTCCTGGCCATAGAAGTTGGAGGGTTATCTTGCAGGTCACGCATCTCTGCCCGGCTATAATTTAAAGGATGCCACCTCTGCATGTGACGGTGCATAGTGTGGTTCCCATAACTATACTTCTTTTCAGTGCCTCTAGATAACTCATCCTTGCATATCAGGCACGTCACATAGCGTGCATTAACTTTTTTCTTTCCGGCTGGAATTGAAAAAAACTGCCAAATAAAACTATTTTTATAATGAGATACCCGGGGCAACTCTTTTAAAAATTGTGGTGCCTGTTCTTCCTCTTCTTCTTCTTCTTCATCCTCTTCCTCCTCTGGGTTTGCCAGGAACTGTGGAGGTGGTCCTCTCTTCTTTTGAGGAGGTGGTGGTGGTGGTGGTGGGGACCCAGCAGCTGAAGCTACTAGTGAAGCCATTTTCCAAAATAGGTCTTCCTTTCTCAAAGTTGAAAGTCAGAGTGAGAAAAAAGGTGGGGGCTTTCATCATTTGGGAAAAAAAATAGTTCTAAACCAATGAAAAGTCTTATTTTTAGGTCACATGACCTAGTCTTACATCGTTAGGAAACCAAAAATGAAATGAACCAATGAAAAGTTTTATTAACAAGTCACATGACCTGTTCCGCTTATGTTACGCGCTGCGCGCCGCGCTCCGGTTCGCTTCCGGAAAGCTGCGTTTCGCGCCTCGTTCGCGGTCCGGAGCACTTCTGAGTGCGCTAACGCGGCGCGTCATAAGACGCATTATGCGGCAACGTGATATGTCGCGCTTCCGCGACACGTCACGATGTTGATTTCTAACGCGGCAGTTACGCAAACGGAACGTTTACCGGTTAGCGGACCGGGTCGTGGCATCAAATTGAGCTAACGGAAAGCTTCCCGGTTCGCGAACCGGGAGCGAAAAAAAAATATTTAAAAAAAATTAATCATAAACATATAAAATATATTTTTGGATTTGAAGAAAAATACATTTTACAGCTACAGATATTAGCTTTTAAAAAACCAATGAAATTCACTGAAAAAACCATAGGTTATAGACCATATATAGTTAGGAATTAGCATTTACAAAACCATATTTTACTCACACAAAACAATTGAAATTCGCATATATAGTTAGATGCACTAACTATATATCGCGCACCCGCAATCTACTGCTGATCATGTCACATATGACATCATTCATGACATGGTCAGTGACATCACTGATGACATCACTGATGACATCACTGATGACATCTCAAATGACATCACTGATGACATCACTGATGACAACATCCAGTGACTGCATGTTTATGAAAAGTCAAAATATGTCTTACATATTGAAGAATGAGTGGATGTGTAAGTCTCTGGATGAAGGATTTAGTAGGTGCATGACTGACTGTATGAGAGAATGATTAAATATGTCTCACTGAGTGCATGGGTTAGTGACTAAACTGTCTTAATTTGTGCATCATTATGTCTGTTGTTCTGTAAACTGCTGCTTATGTTGATCATTTGCTTTATGATTATGTATATTGGTTAATGAAAGGTTGCCCAAATATTTGTTTGAGAGAGTGAGTATGTGTGTGGGTCGCTGTGAGGTGTGTGACTCTGTGCATAGATGTGTGAGCGGTGGATTCACTAGATGTATGGTTTTAAAAGTGCATGTGGAAACATCTGTATGGGCAGTTGACTGTGTGCATGAGTGTATTGGTGAGTGAATGGATATCTCAGTGCTACATGTCCAAGTAAGTACATATGTAAAACACAGTACATGTGAGAGTTGACATATATAAATAACTGTGCATAAGAGCCAGTGAATGTGTCTGTGACTGTCTGGTTACACTGAGTGTATCTAAGGTTTTATTAGAGTCTGAAGAGGTTCATCGTGTTATCACATGAATGATGTCATCAGTGATGTGATCAGTGATGTCATTTGAGATGTCATCAGTGATGTCATCAGTGATGTCATTTGAGATGTCATCAGTGATGTCATCAGTGATGTCATCAGTGATGTCACTGACCATGTCATGAATGATGTAATATGTGACATGATCAGCAGTAGATTGCGGGTGCGCGATATATAGTTAGTGCATCTAACTATATATGCGAATTTCAATGGTTTTGTGTGAGTAAAATATGGTTTTGTAAATGCTAATTCCTAACTATATATGGTCTATAACCTATGGTTTTTTCAGTGAATATATATATATATATATATATATATATTACACACACAAAGGATTGCCCATGTGAGGAGCCTCGAAGGAAAATTGACAGCTTTTAATGCAGAATTGTAGCAGCAATGTACAGCAGCAGCGTCTATCTTCAAGAATAACGCCCAACGCGTTTCGAACATGAAAGTTCTTGCTCACGGGCTCAGGAAGTGAAAGAGCAGTCTTGATTCAGAACGCCCTGATAAGTGCTTGTGGCTCCGCCTCCGGTGAAGGATGCCGCTAGGCATGCTGGAGCCTGTAGTTCTGACTCGTGTTGCCCGAGTGGGTACTGCCATAAATCACCATAGTAATCCATTAAAAACCTCTTGTAGGTGAAGGTAGACTCAGTGGTCACAGTGCCGCTATTGTTTCATAATCTTGCTTGCATCATTTTCCCTCAATGCGCTCGAACCTTCCAAACGGTGAATCTGCCATAGATCAGCAGCGGGCTTCCTCACGACCGAGCACAGCCTCTTCACTATTACACACACAAAGGATTGCCCATGTGAGGAGCCTCGAAGGAAAATTGACAGCTTTTAATGCAGAATTGTAGCAGCAATGTACAGCAGCAGCGTCTATCTTCAAGAATAACGCCCAACGCGTTTCGAACATGAAAGTTCTTGCTCACGGGCTCAGGAAGTGAAACAGCAGTCTTGATTCAGAACGCCCTGATAAGTGCTTGTGGCTCCGCCTCCGGTGAAGTATGCCGCTAGGCATGCTGGAGCCTGTAGTTCTGACTTGTGTTGCCCGAGTGGGTACTGCCATAAATCACCATAGTAATCCATTAAAAACCTCTTGTAGGTGAAGGTAGACTCAGTGGTCACAGTGCCGCTATTGTTTCATAATCTTGCTTGCATCATTTTCCCTCAATGCGCTCGAACCTTCCGAACGCTGAATCTGCCATAGATTAGCAGCGGGCTTCCTCGCGACCAAGCACAGCCGCTTCACTATTACACAAACAAAGGATTGCCCATGTGAGGAGCCTCGAAGGAAAATTGACAGCTTTTAATGCAGAATTGTAGCAGCAATGTACAGCAGCAGCGTCTATCTTCAAGAATAACGCCCAACGCGTTTCGAACATGAAAGTTCTTGCTCACGGGCTCAGGAAGTGAAACAGCAGTCTTGATTCAGAACGCCCTGATAAGTGCTTGTGGCTCCGCCTCCGGTGAAGGATGCAGCTAGGAATGCTGGAGCCTGTAGTTCTGACACGTGTTGCCCGAGTGGGTACTGCCATAAATCACCATAGTAATCCATTAAAAACCTCTTGTAGGTGAAGGTAGACTCAGAGGTCACAGTGCCGCTATTGTTTCATAATCTTGCTTGCATCATTTTCCCTCAATGCGCTCGAACCTTCCGAACGCTGAATCTGCCATAGATCAGCAGTGGGCTTCCTCGCGAAAGTGCACAGCCGCTTCACTATTACACACACAAAGGATTGCCCATGTGAGGAGCCTCGAAGGAAAATTTACAGCTTTTAATGCAGAATTGTAGCAGCAATGTACAGCAGCAGCGTCTATCTTCAAGAATAACGCCCAACGCATTTCGAACATGAGAGTTCTTGCTCACCAACGCAGGTGGTGCTACCTTGAGCACAATTTCGCTGCTGCAAAGTGCCTACAGATTGCTTCCAGCGCTTTACTTCACTCCACTTGGATAACAAACATTGGTTCAAAGTGTAAGGTTGAAGAGCAGCCCCACTGTGGTAAGAGGGTCAACGGACTACAAAGCACAGGATGCAGTGCGAAATAGCCACGCCCACTGTGGCAGGTGAGAGTGATATCAGACGTGACCCATAACTGCCTTTCAAACCTTCATGAACATTTGCCTCTGAAGAAAGGATTAACTCCTAAACGCGTCAGGCATTCATGTCAGAAGACGGCTCTGTTAGCTGCCTGAAGGAGCTACGAAATGGATGCAAATAAATGTGCTTATTCAAACTTCGAGTGGTTTTGCTTCACTTGGGCTACCTGCAATGAATTGAATATTTCGGCTGTGCCCAGCCGAGAAGCGAAGCCCACCTTTGACGAGGGTCCAGTGCAGCCTATCCACAAGCGGTTGCACACATTGGAAAGAAGGCAAGGACAGCGCCAACGCAGGTGGTGCTACCTTGAGCACAATTTCGCTGCTGCAAAGTGCCTACAGATGGCTTCCAGCGCTTTACTTCACTCCACTTGGATAACAAACATTGGTTCAAAGTGTAAGGTTGAAGAGCAGCCCCACTGTGGTAAGAGGGTCAACGGACTACAAAGCACAGGATGCAGTGCGAAATAGCCACGCCCACTGTGGCAGGTGAGAGTGATATCAGACGTGACCCATAACTGCCTTTCAAACCTTCATGAACATTTGCCTCTGAAGAAAGGATTAACTCCTAAAGCGCGTCCGGCATTCATGTCAGAAGACGGCTCTGTTAGCTGCCTGAAGGAGCTGCGAAATGGATGCAAATAAATGTGCTTATTCAAAATTTGAGTGGTTTTGCTTCACTTGGGCTACCTGCAATGAATTGAATATTTCGGCCGTGCCAAGCCGAGAAGCAAAGCCCACCTTTGACGAGGGTCCAGTGCAGCCTATCCACAAGGGGTTGCGCACATTGGAAAGAAGGCAAGGACAGCGCCAACGCAGGTGGTGCTACCTTGAGCACAATTTCGCTGCTGCAAAGTGCCTACAGATGGCTTCCAGCGCTTTACTTCACTCCACTTGGATAACAAACATTGGTTCAAAGTGTAAGGTTGAAGAGCAGCCCCACTGTGGTTAGAGGGTCAACGGATAACAAAGCACAGGATGCAGTGCGAAATAGCCCCGCCCACTGTGGCAGGTGAGAGTGATATCAGACGTGACCTATAACTGCCTTTCAAACCTTCATGAACATTTGCCTCTGAAGAATGGATTAACTCCTGAAACGCGTCAGGCATTCATGTCAGAAGACGGCTCTGTTAGCTGCCTGAAGGAGCTGCGAAATGGATGCAAATAAATGTGCTTATTCAAAATTTGAGTGGTTTTGCTTCACTTGGGCTACCTGCAATGAATTGAATATTTCGGCTGTGCCCAGCCGAGAAGCGAAGCCCACCTTTGACGAGGGTCCAGTGCAGCCTATCCACAAGCGGTTGCACACATTGGAAAGAAGGCAAGGACAGCGCCAATGCAGGTGGTGCTACCTTGAGCACAATTTCGCTGCTGCAAAGTGCCTACAGATGGCTTCCAGTGCTTTACTTCACTCCACTTGGAAAACAAACATTGGTTCAAAGTGTAAGGTTGAAGAGCAGCCCCACTGTGGTAAGAGGGTCAACGGACTACAAAGCACAGGATGCAGTGCGAAATAGCCACGCCCACTGTGGCAGGTGAGAGTGATATCAGACGTGACCCATAACTGCCTTTCAAACCTTCATGAACATTTGCCTCTGAAGAAAGGATTAACTCCTGAAGCGCGTCAGGCATTCATGTCAGAAGACGGCTCTGTTAGCTGCCTGAAGGAGCTGCGAAATGGATGCAAATAAATGTGCTTATTCAAAATTTTAGTGGTTTTGCTTCACTTGGGCTACCTGCAATGAATTGAATATTTCGGCTGTGCCCAGCCGAGAAGCGAAGCCCACCTTTGACGAGGGTCCAGTGCAGCCTATCCACAAGCGGTTGCACACATTGGAAAGAAGGCAAGGACAGCGCCAATGCAGGTGGTGCTACCTTGAGCACAATTTCGCTGCTGCAAAGTGCCTACAGATGGCTTCCAGCGCTTTACTTCACTCCACTTGGATAACAAACATTGGTTCAAAGTGTAAGGTTGAAGAGCAGCCCCACTGTGGTAAGAGGGTCAAAGGACTACAAAGCACAGGATGCAGTGCGAAATAGCCACGCCCACTGTGGCAGGTGAGTGATATCAGACGTGACCCATAATTGCCTTTTAAACCTTCATGAACATTTGCCTCTGAAGAAAGGATTAACTCCTGAAACGCGTCAGGCATTCATGTCAGAAGACGGCTCTGTTAGCTGCCTGAAGGAGCTACGAAATGGATGCAAATAAATGTGCTTATTCAAACTTCGAGTGGTTTTGCTTCACTTGGGCTACCTGCAATGAATTGAATATATATATATATATATATATATATATATATATATATATATATATATATATATATATATATATATATATATATATATATATATATATATATATATATATATATATATATATATATATTCAATGAAAAAACCATAGGTTATAGTCCATATATAGTTAGGAATTTGCATTTACAAAACCTTATTTTACTCGCATAAAACCATTGAAATTCCATATATAGTTAGATGCGCTAACTATATATCGCGCACCCGCAATCCACTGCTGATGATGTCACATATTACATCATTCATGACATGGTCAGTGACATCACTGATGACATCACTGATGACATCTCAAATGACATCTCAAATGACATCACTGATGACATCTCAAATGACATCACTGATGACATCTCAAATGACATCACTGATGACATCACTGATGACATCTCATTTGACATGACTGATCACATCACTGATGATATCATTCATGTGATAATACGATGAACCTCTTCAGACTCTAATATAACCTTAGATACAATCAGTGTAAACAGACACTCAGAGACTGCCACTCATCCATGGAGTTACTCAAACACCTAGTCAGTCATGCAAAGAATCAATCACACCTCCATTTCCTCAACTATACAGTTATACAAACTTTACTTATTCAAACATATACTAACACATATTTACTCTCTTATATAATCCCTGATACAAGTTCACAATGATCCATACAGCCACTCACACATTCACTGGCTCTTATGCACAGTTATTTATATATGTCAACTCTCACATGTACTGTGTTTTACATATGTACTTACTTTGACATGTAGCACTGAGATATCCATTCACTCACCAATACACTCATGCACACAGTCAACCGCCCATACAGCTGTTTCCACATGCACTTTTGAAGCCATACATCTAGTGAATCAACTGCTCACACATCTATGCACAGAGTCATACACCTCCCAGCCACCCACACACACACTCAGTCTCCCATACAAATACTTGGGCAACCAATCAATAACCCATATAGTTACTCATATAGCTACTTATCAACACATGCAACAGTTTACAGAACAACAGACATAATGATGCACCAATTAAGACAGTTTAGTCACTAACCCATGCACTCAGTGAGACACATTTAATCACTCAATCATACAGTCAGTCATGCACCTACTAAATCCTTCATCCAGACACTTATACATCCACTCATTCTTCAATATGTAAGACATATTTTAACTTTACAGAAACATACAGTCACTGGATGTTGTCATCAGTGATGTCATCAGTGATGTCACTGACCATGTCATGAATGATGTAATATGTGACATCATCAGCAGTGGATTGCGGGTGCGCGATATATAGTTAGCGCATCTAACTATATATGGAATTTCAATGGTTTTATGCGAGTAAAATAAGGTTTTGTAAATGCAAATTCCTAACTATATATGGACTATAACCTATGGTTTTTTCATTGAATTTCAATGGTTTTTTGAAAGGTAATATTTCTATCTATAAAATGTATTCTTCTTTAAATCATAAAATATATTGTACATGTTTTCTTATACATTTTTTTTTTTTTAAAAATTTGTTCCGCTCCTAGTCCGCGAACTGGTCAGCTTCCCGTTAGCGGAATTCAAAGCCGCGACTTGGTACGCGAGCCGGTAATCGTTGCTTAAGCGTAACTGTTACGTTATCATGACGTTTTGCGTTGTCGCGTAATACGTTTTCCGACGCGCCAAGTTAGCGGACCCGGAAGCGGATTGGATAGCGGCGCAAAGCGCGAAACGTAAAGACAGCAGGTCATGTGACTCGATAATAACACTTTTCATTAGTTCATTTCACTTTTAGTTTCCTAATGATGTAATACTAGGTCATGTGATCTAAAATTAACACTTTTCATTGGTTTAGAACTTTGGCTTTTCCCAAATGATGAAAACCCCTCCTTCTTTCGTCACTCTGACTTTCATCTTGGTGAGAGAAAGACCTTTGTACAATCCAGAGAAATGGCTTCTGTTGTTGCTTCTGGTAGTGTTCCTCCACCACCACCTCCACCTCCTCATGGAAAAAAAGGACCACCTACTCAACCAATCTTTCCACAAGAGGAAGATCAGGAAGAGGAGGAAGAACCTGAATATTTGCCAGAGGAGCCCAGGAGGTACAACCGGAAGGAACATTTCATATGGCAATTTTTTAAAATGCCACCAGGGCAAAAGAAAGTGAACGCTAGGTACGTCTTTTGCCGAATCTGTGATGATCGTCTTTCTAGAGGCACGGATAAAAAATATAGTTATGGGAATTTCACTATGCACAGACACATGAGCAGGTGGCACCCAAATAACTACAGTGCAGCTCAGCTTCGAGACGAACAACAGAATTCACCAGCAATAGCCAGAAGATCGGTTGTGCCAGAAATAACGGGACCTGAAGCAAGGGAGCTGATCCCAAATATTCAAATGGACATGGGGGAAGTCAAACAAGTTTGTATGAGGTGCAATCAAACATTATGCTACCGCGAAAGTAGTATAACTCTTATCATTAGAGCCATCAAAAATCATGTATGTCCAAAACGCCCCCAAAAATAAATTCTTCTTTTTTTTGTTGCTCCTGTTGAGCCCTCTTCGATGAATCATTTTTGTTTCCCCCCCTCCCCCCAAAAAATTAAAAAAAATACAAAATGTTCAGAAAAAAACAAAAAAATATAAAAAATGTTCAGAAAACTAATAAAAAAAATTTAAAACAACAAAAACAAAAAAAAAGTTCTTTTCAGAACTACCTCCCCATTATTAAAAAAAATTGGTAGAATTCTTTGAACTCTGCCAAGCTCTATTTCTATTAGTTCGCTCCCAGTTCGCTATCCGGTACGCGAACTTTGAGCGCACCAAAAACATTTTTTTTAAAAAAAGGAACAGTAAGTATAAGGAAAGAAAACAGACAGCTATGTTACTATAAAGATAGCTATAGGGAGTAAAGAAAAGATACTGTGACCCGCAATTCACTTCTGATCATGTCATATATTACACTATTTTTCACATAGTCAGTGACATCATCAGCAGTGGATTGCGAGTAACAGTTTTTTTTGTTTACGTCCTATAGCTCTCTTTTTTGTAACATAACTGTCTGTTTCCTATCCTTAAACTTACTGTTCGTTTTTTTAACGAGATAACAGATATGCCCAATTATTACATCATTCATAACATAGTCAGTGACATCATCAGCAGTGGAATGCAGGTTAAAAAAGTAGAAAACATTTACCTTATAATTCTTGTTAATTTTTAACGAAAATTTTTCATACATTCAATCTGTAAAAGAGAGAACAAACATTTCCAAAAATATTAAAACATGTATTTAAAAATTAGAAAAAAGAAGAGAAAAGGTTCAAGAAGAAACACTTTTTAAACAACTTTGAAACTTATATAAACCTCTACTTCTCTACGACCCCTACACAATCCTAAATATATTTATTTTCAACAAACAGTATCTTCATGCTGATGAAATGAGGCCTATCATAAGTACAAAAACGATAACATTAATTATACATGTTAAATGGTTTATTTTTGCTGTTCTCAGAATGTATCAAATTTCACTTAAATCAGTGACTTGAAGGTATTCATCATATAACAGCGGGGAAAAAAAAACACAATCAAAATGACTGTGTTTAAAAAACCCATACAACCAAAGAAATCTGATTTCAAAACTCCTTAAAATTGACTTACTTTCAATGACGTCGAATGATCTCCCATAAACAGCATCCACTCTGTTGTGCTTTAAATATTTTCAGCCCACCACTTTCTGAAAGAAAACCTCCATCGATACGTGAAATATGTTACATAGAAAAAAAACTTCTCTCATTATATCACATGTTTCCACTAGGCCAAATCATGTTGCCGCGATTCGCTACTCTTGTAATTCTTCCAATCAAATCCCGTCATTTTCTATTTTCGCAACTTTCAAAAATAAAATATTTGAGATTATTTTCACAATCCTGGACTACTAATATCTTACTCTTCTTTGTCACTCATGTTCTCCTTTTCCTATGACACTGATACTGCTTACTATGAAGCAGACTTACTTGCATCAGGTTTATATAGTTGGATTTTTAATCGAGACAGCATTGCAGACTTACATTCCCTCTACTTAAAATTTTGGTTTTAAAAACACCAGGTAAGAATTTTTAAGGTCAAACGGCAATTTTTTTTTGAAAGTTACAACAGAATCATTACAGAATGACCAGCCGTTTCCAGACTTTAAGTAAGCTGTATAATGTCCTGATGTTGTTGATGGACCATCGTGATAGATAATTGCTACAGTAACAAAAGTCCTCCCTGATATTGACAGCTGAGAAGCCACAAAATTTTTTATTAAAGTTGACAATTTTGATCCATCAGGCCTACATCGTTGCATCATTAAAATGACATACTGGCCATATCTACGTATAAATAATGTTGACATCATATCACATTTACATTGGCTACACTCCATGTTGTGATCCGCTGCATTTACTAGCTTATTAAAGGACACTGATTTACTGTCTGGCAAAGTTAAATATATAAATCTTTCTGAGTCTACACTAGTAGTACTTGATACCATACAGTTCTCGCAGTCATGCTGCCATTGATAAGAAAGCCCAAACAGGTGATCTACATCTACACCCTCATCTTGCAATATATCAAGCATATACATTAAAAACTCCTGACAATCTTGCTGATTATTTTCAGAGAAGTCTGTTTGACCTGAACATTCATCTAACAGATAACGTACTTCAGACACACTTTCTACTTTTGTTCGATCAGTGCTACATTTCTCTAACACAGAATTCAACAAGCAGCATAAACTTTGTTCTGAATTGAACACAATCTGTTCTTTTAAACTCTCTAGTGAAAAGAGAACATTAACAACGACATTTGCATAGCAGTTGACACCAGAACTGTTTTCAAATTGAAAACCAACAATCTCTTCAACAGTATCCACTTTCTTTCTGCTAACAACTTTCGGTTCATTGACTTTTAGTCTTTTTGCAACAACCTCCCTACTATTACTGCTATTTCTACGTTTCCGGCCTACCACACGTTTCTCAAACAAAGGATATTGAGGCAAATGTGGCGCAT
Organism: Lissotriton vulgaris; assembly: GCF_964263255.1. Classification (NCBI taxonomy): domain Eukaryota; kingdom Metazoa; phylum Chordata; class Amphibia; order Caudata; family Salamandridae; genus Lissotriton; species Lissotriton vulgaris. Next base: position 1,541,750,838 of record NC_141695.1, on the reverse strand, counting down.
ACTCTCTTCTTAACCTATTGTATTCCTTAACACAATCTAGATCCGCACAAATGTTTGTGACATCACAGTCAATCAAGTACAATCCCGATAAAGTTCTAACTCGAGACAATGCCACATATGCCATACCCTCCTTGAACACTGAACTGCCAATATTCACCAATGCACAGTCTACACTTAAACCTTGCGATTTATGGATTGTCACCGCATATGCCAAGCAAACAGGAAACTGTTTACGGCGAACATATAAGTCTTTAACAAGCAAAAACCTAGCAGAACAACGAGCAATTACCTGTACTTCCTCAATGCCATCAAATTTAATTCTTAAAAATTCAATTCCATCTCTATTTCTGTATTTCTCAAAATCAACAACATTACCCATTGATCCATTTACCAGACCTCTTTCTACATGTAAATTCCGTCTCAAAATGATTCGGCAATTTAAACACACATTCAGAGTCTTTTCAAAACCCGCTGTCTTAGATATAGTCTTCTCTAATGAATCCAATTTTGATTTCAAATTGTCTGACAAAATAATTGTTGATCCCATATGCTCTAATTTGTCGATAGCTTCCAGTTTCACAATCTCTTGCTTTTCTAAATACAACATTTTGTTGTTGAAGATGGCACATTCTGCAAGAGTTGGCATGAGACATATCCCGGATTTCTTCTCAGTAATTTTCTGAAAAATATTCTCAGGCACAATCTCTTGTTTGGGATATAAATTTGACAGTAATCGTGCATTTAAAGCTTCTTTCCCATGCTCGGTCACTTTTCCAATTCTAATATCTTGTAGAATATTCTTGTAATCTTCATCCTTTGCCTGACGCATATTTTGATGCAGTTCTGCATAATTGAAGTTTAACCATATATTGACGTTGCCAATGCTCCCTAGGCACTTCCTGGTATCTTCATGCGTGAGTATTTTGAACACAGGTTGACCTTTTACTGGTGTCAGCTGTAGAAGATCTCCGAAAACAATGATGTGTTTCCCACCAAATAAGACATCATATTCAGTTTTAAGTACTTCTTGCATTCTCAAATGCACAAAGGCAAGCATGACATTGGAAACCATGCTTACTTCGTCAATGATAAGTAGTTTCATTTTCCTCAAAACTCTTGAAACTTCACAGCAAGCATCTCCAGATAACTTGTTGTATTGTAATTTGTTGTCATGCTCCACCGGCAGCATCAGTAGACGATGCAAAGTAATACCTTTAATATTATGTGCTGCCAGTCCAGTAGGAGCGGTAACAACACAAGACAGCGATGACTCAGTCCTTTCCTTCAAATAACAAGAGATTGCTTTAATGAGGAAACTTTTTCCAGTTCCCGCTTCTCCACTCACGTACAGTCGGACAGGCTTCAACGACGTACATGAGCACTCTTTCTTCTCATGACTTAATCCGTGCTCAATTTCCTTGGTAACTTCATCATATATTTTCCTCTGCTCAACGTTGAGTTGTTTTTCCAAGTCTTGTAAGTTAACTGAATCCTCCTGAGCATGTGCCATGGCTCTTTCTACTTCATTCATAGCAGTGGCAGCTTCATTTTCGATAATAGGTCCTCCAAGTGGATCTTGACTCAATGAAACAGAACTCTGACTGTCCTGAGAACTGTCTCTGGCAATCTCGGCTGCAATCGTTGCTTCCTGCTCAATTTCCAAAGTTAGCATTTCTTGATATTTAGAAAAAGCAGGACATTCTATGGACTCCTTGGCTGCATTGAAAGAGTCTTCGTAACAGAGGAAATCTCCAAGCAGTTCCTCTTCTGCACGCCAAGGCTTGAAAAGTTGCAAAAGTGCTAAATAGAAAAACTCCTTTTTTTCTGGAGATTCGCCACTCAATTTTCGATGGTTTACTAATTGGCATTTTCTTTGCTTGACCAGGCATCCCTCACTTCCAATTACAGCATACACTCCTTTCTCAATATCTTCTTTGATGTTCCTCTTGAATATATAATTTTGGAGAACCTCATATAGACAAACATTCTCAAGGTGACTGCTTCGATTTGGATAATATGTATCCAACATGTTGGTCTTCAAAATGTCGGTACTGTTTGGTTCCTTTTCTGCCAAATACTCAATTTCCCGAACAGGTTTTAGAACTCGATTTCGCGTTGCAGCAAGACCAAGACTCGCCCAAACGAGACTCCTGGATTTGGCATAGAGACTTGCTGAAGACAATCGATCAGAACATTCGTAAGCTCCGATTTCTCGATGCGACAACATCTTCAGACTGAAACTGTACAACTTCTTGCTGAGGCTCTTTTCATGGGAAATGTCCTCCCACATATCCTTCAGTTCGGTCTTTTCTTTTTTGGTGATGTAAGATGTCACATACCGAGCCACAGCCATACAGTTGTCAGCCACAAACTGTATATCCATGTTGGCATTCCACATGGACAAAATCACTGGGTTGTAGTCATTGATGTACTTGGACTCTTCGTTCCTTTTCAAATTGTATGTATTCTTGGGTGATTTCCTCGTCACATTATGTCGCAGCGAAGACATCAAACTGTTCACTCTTCCTTTAGAAATCACCGGTCGTGGAAAGTTGAAACGACATTTGGTGTAGAACTTGTCCTTGTTTCTGAATTTACGACGACAGTACTTTCCACAACGATGGCTTTGGAAACGTAGAACTTGTTCTCTTAGACTTTTCTTCTCCGTTGCGTTTGGAACAGCACACGTAGAATACTGTTCGATGAAATTCATCACTAAGTCATCCGGATCTGTTCCAAATTTAGGTGCATCCTTGATCCACAGCAACATATGTATATGAGGGGCACCTCTTGCTTGATACTCCTTTCTCCAGAAGAAATCCAACACCTCTCCAAGAGGTGGATTCTTTTTATTTGTGATGAAACACATCATAGCTTCAAATCTATGATTGAAGTACCTGCATACATTCACAGGATCCAAAGAACACAGTTCTCCAGGTGTCTTGAATTCAATGTTTTCAATATTTCCATTTGCCTCTCGTAGAAATTCAAGTAAGTCATCCCAGCCATACTCAGCACAGCTCAGAGTGAGGAACCATGTCGGAGTTCCTAAGTTCCTCAGCATACATTTTAAATCACCATGACGACGGTACCAGTACTCATTAGTACCACGCTGACACGCCATGAGATTAATTAAGTGAGAATCCAAAATACTGTCTTGGACATTGACTTTATGCATAAAGTCACTTGCCGAGATGTTTCGCATCTGTATACCACTTTTTAAGATGTGGTTCACTGCATATGAAAGTCCAGACAGATCGCTTTCAAACAGGAGATGAAACAAATAGGGAATGCATTGCCGAAACCTAGGATCTTCTGCATACAATCGTAAAGTCCGGTATTCAGACGCAGGAATTTCACGAGGTCGCTCATCATATCTTCCTCCTTGACCTGTGGGAAATAGCTGTGGGAAACACCGAGCTTCCAAACTTTCCTCCCAAACACTAATGGGACTCCCTTTGGCTTGTTTCATTTGAAACAACTCAATAGCATTCCCCATGACTTCCTTGGAATGCAAAGGATGAACACTATAATGTTCATATATTTCTTCACTTTTAGAGGCCTCTACTTTCTCAATTTGGCCAGCACACAAATCGCTATCCTCTTCATCACTTACTTCCTCTTCTGCAACATATACATTCTTATAGTACTTATTATTTTTCTTCAAATACACTGTTGCCTTTTTGACTTTCCTAACATCCACTAAATCTTGCCATATTTTCTTATTCTTTGTCGGAACCCCATTAACCAAGATAACCAGAGGTTCCTCTTCCACTTTTTCTATTCCAATTGTGTTAATGTTTTTATTCAAATCTAGAGGCAAATAAACAACTCTTCCCTTTAATCCTCTCTGTAAATCTGCTGGAGGCAACTTCCCTGTCTTTGGCTCCATTCTTACAATAGCCTGAAAGGGATGGATACTTTGAATCAAAATAGATTCATAAGTATTTAAATCCTTCAATTCAGAAGGAATCTCAACCAATTCCAGATTATTATGAACTGCCCTAGCAGGCATCTGGTTTTGATTTAATTTATTACAACAATAAGTACACACACGTTGATCCGATCCCAAATCAAAATAATTTTCTACCATCAAGTATGTGGCTAAATCCTTCCATTCACTATTATTTTCCCTTTCACTTTTTGCATATAAATCCACTACCTTAGTCTGATTCTTATAATAAGTGCGTCGACAACATACACAAGTGAAATTAGGCCTCTCACTTGATTTCATCTGAAACGTGGCAATTTCCTTCTGAAAATTATCTGTACTGGAAACCTGTACATTATCTTCCACATTACCCTCTACTTCAGGGTCAATTTGAACATTCTCATCTTTACTACCAAAGTAACAAAACTCAATTTCTTCACAAAGATTCTTCACATCTATTTCAGAACCATGCAAAAGAGCAGCACATAACTGTTTAAGCATAATTGCTGGACTCTTAGCATAATACAACATTCTCACTAATTTTCTCACTTTATTATGATGCACTGCTAGCATCCTGAAATGATGAAAAACACTCTGGCATACTCTCCTGGAAAGACAAGCCAGTGAATGACCACGCAAACCTGTCATTTGTCTCACTCTGCAAGGATCTAAATCTTGCAACAACTTCATTTTCTGCTTCAAACTTTTCTTATTAAATGTCCGTATAAAATCACAAAGCAAATTGATGGAAACCTGTCGCACACTGCAAATAGAACTACACTTCCAAATGTACACAGGACCCTTAGGACGTCTTCCTAAAACCTCATCACTTAGCGCCTCTTCTGTCTCTGTTGTCACAAGTTGTTCTTTTTCAACTGGACAACCATCCTTCACTTCATAAGCTCGACCACTGATGTCAACTGCATGCACCAAATCATTATCCTGAAAATAACTCTCCTCATTAAAAAATGCCTCAGAGCTTGAACTATGCATCCATTCTCCGGAAAAAACTTCACAAAAGTTAGTACGATTTACTACTCTCTTCCATCTACTTTTTGTTTTGAAATCAGAAATTACCTTGCTTAGTTTCCTAATTCTATTGATTACCAAAATAAACAACTTTCGCTTGATTTCAAAAGCATGATCAATAATTTTCTCTACATTTTTCTTCTTCCTATAAAATGCGGCTTTCTGTTGGCCTTTCTTTTTAATATTTTTCAATAAATTAACTAATATCCTATTACGGAACATTCGTTGTCGAATGTCCCTAAACTGCTGTTTCCTTCTACTATCATGCACAGAGTTATCTCTTCCTCTACCAGTAACATTTGTGATGTGTCTCTCCTTTCCATTTAAATAACTTTTGTTTTTGTGAACAGACACATTTTTTTGAGCAAAATTTTTTTTACTACAAATATTTCTTAAGAATGATTTCGTGCTCTTACCCGGACCTTTCTTGGTGTTTTGACAAGTATTTGGGGAAGAGGACTGCTGCAATAAAACATCATCCTGCTGTCTTTGACGTTTTCTAGCCTTTCGTATTCGACTTCTGGAAGGCATTTTCCAAACTATGAAAGAATCTGCAGTTGAATCTGTGAAAAAATATAATATAAAATGTTATTAACCACTATTACCAAACAGTAAATAAATAACAGTCATCTAAAACTTAAAGCCGTACTAATTATTTAACATAGCAAATATTTTCCACCAGCACTGCATCACAAAAATGACACTCAATGGTACAAAACAGGCATACAACACCAATAAATCACTCCCTAATATTTTAAATCATTAATTCAGGATGACGATAAGATGTAGCCTATCTAAAGGTTTGTTTAGGCCCAGATCTTTGGACTGTGGTGAATGTGTGTCATTGATCCACATTCAGTCCATCACCTGTTTTGTTTATTTCAGGTGAGGCCAACACATTGTTGCAGATAAGATTTTCACTGAAAAAAAACCAAGGTAAAAAAACATGTGAAGGCCTACCAATGAAGTAAATCATTAAATGAAAACCAATACATTTCTGGAAATATGCACTACTAATGCTTCATAAGATGTTTTGGGTCATATTTATAAGTTATTTGAGTATCTAGTATGCTATTTTACATTCTTCATGGTGCAAATTTATTGTAAATACGCTCCCACCTACGGTTGGCAAATTTAGATTTTGATTATGGGAGTTAGATAGGCATGTTAATAATTTCCCAAAAATGGTATATAACCCCAAACAACCTTTGTAGCAAATGCTCTTAGCCATGTTATCCACCTCCCATTGGATAACATGGCTAAGAAGTGCTTGCAAATGTGATAAAAAAAGACCTGCAATGCATGAATATCGCAGAAAAATCAGCGATATTCATGCATTTTCCAGCAAATGCTCTTAGCCATGTTATCCACTTCCTATTAAATAACATGGCTAAGAACTGCTCAGGGCCCCATGAGGAACGCTTTCCATTTAAAAAGGGAAAAATAACATCAAAGACACTAAAATGCCTTCTAAATATAAACCCAAACAACCTATGAAGCAATGTGAAAAAAACGGCCACAATGCATGAATATAGCAGAAAAATCAGCGATATTCATGCATTTTCCAGCAAATGCTCTTAGCCATGTTATCCACTTCCTATTAAATAACATGGCTAAGAACTGCTCAGGGCCCCATGAGGAACGCTTTCCATTTAAAAAGGGAAAAATAACATCAAAGACACTAAAATGCCTTCTAAATATGAACCCAAACAACCTATGAAGCAATGTGAAAAAAAACGGCCACAATCCATGAATATAGCAGAAAAATCAGCGATATTCATGCATTTTCCAGCAAATGCTCTTAGCCATGTTATCCACTTCCTATTAAATAACATGGCTAAGAACTGCTCAGGGCCCCATGAGGAACGCTTTCCATTTAAAAAGGGAAAAATAACATCAAAGACACTAAAATGCCTTCTAAATATGAACCCAAACAACCTATGAAGCAATGTGAAAAAAAACGGCCACAATCCATGAATATAGCAGAAAAATCAGCGATATTCATGCATTTTCCAGCAAATGCTCTTAGCCATGTTATCCACTTCCTATTAAATAACATGGCTAAGAACTGCTCAGGGCCCCATGAGGAACGCTTTCCATTTAAAAAGGGAAAAATAACATCAAAGACACTAAAATGCCTTCTAAATATGACCCCAAACAACCTATGAAGCTCTAACAGTACATATCCTGAAATTTAATTCATTTCAAAATTCGTTTTTAAACACAGCATATAAATCAATTGTATACCTGCATTCATGAAGAAATAACTAAAAATGTCCTTGAGACACATGAAAGTGTTTTCTGGAATGCCCTAGCACCATTTTTGGGACACTATTAACATGGCTAGGTAACTCCCATAATCAAAATCTAAATTTGCCAAGCACAAGTGGGAGCGTATTTACAAGACACTTGCCCCATGAGGAACACTTTATATTTTAAAAGGCGAACATAACATCTTAGACACTCAAATAACTTATAAATATGGCCCAAAACAACCTATGAAGCTCTAGCAGTAAATATCCAGAAATGTAATTGATTTCTGAAATCGTTTTTAAAAGCAACATATCTGTTTCAGCTTACATAACAGACCATGAAATGGCCTCCATGTATTACAATATCTTGTGTTACTGCATGCCAGAATGTTACACCAAATATGCCATTATAATTTCTCTATGAAACTAATTCTATTAGTATATAACTAGAGACAAAACCACATTTTAAAAACACAGCTTTCTTCATCATTTTCTCCTTAAATCATACTATTCTCTATCTAAATTAAATAAATCTTTTCTCACCTTAGCAAATATTTTTTGAGTTTTGAAAACAGTCTCAGAAATACACCAAATTGTCTTCAGCAGAAGAAAAAGGATGCACTCCAAAGGCTGCAGCTATTGAAAGCACAGAAATACAGATATTCTTTTCACATATCTATCATATTAGCCAATCATACCTCTTCCCTCACTTTTTTCAAATCAAAACCCTTCCCCCCTCTGCCCTGTCTGCCTTGTTTCCATAGCAACCACCTCCTGGAAGACCTCTCATGTTTGCAAATTCACACAACAATGTTTCAATTGAACTCTGAACTCTCAGTGCACCTGCGTATCCAGTGCAATCTTTCATTAATTGTTTCTTCCTTGACCATTCAAATTACATCTTTCAAAGAACACATCCATGCACCCTAACTTTCTGTTTTCAGAAATGGAAATGCACCAATCACTGCTAATGAATCATTAGCATTGTAAATCCACAGTTTTTTTTCTTTAGAAACTCCTACTGTTTCAACTGCCCTTTCATTACCACACTTCATCTGACTGCAGAACAACCTTCTTCAACCATGTTTAACGTCTGGATTGTTGGACATAGTTACATCCACTGGGCTCAAAGGTATGCTGAGAGCAGAAATTTACACAACCTCAATTTACAAGATGTGGAAATTAAGTGGTTGGGCCAAAGAGGATTAAAATGTCACCAATTGATACCATTGGTGAAAACCTTTATGCATTTGCCAAAACCTGACCTGTTAATAGTGCACTGTGGAGGTAATGATTTGGGCACTTTGACAGGGGTAGGTCTGGAAATGCTTTTAAAGGACACCTTTGAGCAATTAATGGCACTTTTTCCTCAAACTGCCTTGGTATATTCCAATATATGCCAAAGACAGAAATGGAGGTGGTCCAACCAATTTTGTCCACAAATTGAGAAAGCGAGGAAGCATGTAAACAAATCTGTTTCAGCTTACATGAGAGACCATGGAATGGGCTCTCTTTACAACAATAACTTGCGTTACTACATGCAAGATATCTACAGAGGAGATGGAGTTCACTTCTCAGATGAGGGCAACAGAATTTTCATTCTGAATTTAAGACTGTGCATTGGTACCTACTTATAAGTACCTAAATGTACCATAAACCCAAAAGCTCTTCTCAGAGCTACCCTACATCTGATCACTCACAATTATTATTTTTCTCTAACTTTTTTCACTAATTTTCCACAAAATTCGCTCCCCGGAGCGCTACCCGGTTCGCGAACTGAAAGCTAACCTCGCGGAATTTTTTTAAAAAAAGTTTTTTTTTCCGCACATATAAGCCTCCTCAGCCACGCTCAGAAAACCTAGGGGGTCAAGATAAGTCTAACATGACCCTTTCTACCCATTCTAAACATTATTTGCCCTCCATCTTGTATCTTAATGCGAACGAAACACAAAATGGTGGACTCCCGTAACGCTTAAGGTTCGCTAACCGGGCAGCTTCCCGGAAAGCGGTCCTAAAAAAAGGCGGGAAAGTAATTTACAGAAAAACGACTAGAGACACTCTCACCAAATATAGATTAGCTCATACTACATAACATTCCCTTCCATTCTCACAAATTTCATTGAAATTCCATTTAGCCATTTAGCCTGTAGACCTCTCCAAGTACCGTGAGGTAAATTACTTCACAAAACACATCTGAATTGTTGGAATTGACAACCAATGAAAATGTTACTTTCATTTTCTACTTTTATTACCTGACATTTAATTGGTTATATACCTGTATATATATAAAGGGAGAGAAGGAAACACAGCCATTTTGACTACTACTTCTTGTTGTACCTCCTATTTCAATAGCTTCAAAAAACTTCAACTTCTTTGTGAAGGTAAGTTATAATTTAATATATTGTGCACTATGACTTAATATAGTAGACTTTTTCTGCTAGATATACACTATCCCTCTGTAGTAGTAATGTATTTAGATAGACTTCTCTGTTATAGTTATCAATGGAGTAAGGCTTGTCTTGGTTAAATCACATACACTTTTTTATAGTCCTATTTCCACTCTCATACTATACACTGCCAAAAGATAAATTCACTGATAAAAACTGCCTATCTAAAATTAATCCCAACAGTGCCCTATCTCTACTAATATATATTTTCTTATTCAAAATTTCAGGCAAAATGGAAGGCGAACAACAAGTTTCATTTTCGATTGAACTGAAGGAGAGCAGCCAAGACAAACTTGATGACTTTATGGATGACAGTAGAGACCACGAACTTCTACAATGTGTTGAAGCAGTAGACAACTTGCTTCAAAATGAAAAACAATTACACCCTATAATAAATTATGACATTTCTGACAATGAAATGTTAGAAAATTTAATAAAGTATGAAACACAATCATAATAAAAAAAATAAATAAACAAAGAAAACAAAAAAAAACAAGAAAAACAACAAATATTTAACATACAGTATTAAAAAAATCTATCATTCTTTTATCCTTATAGTACGCTGCCCAGAGCGCTACCCGGTTCGCGTACTAGGAGCTCACCACGCATAAATATTTTTTTTTTTTTTTTTTTTTTCCCCCTGCAGAAACCTTTTACAACCTCCACATAAAACCTAGGGGGTCAGGGAGGATCTACTAGGCCCCCTTATCGAAATTTCCCCCTTTGTTTTGGCCTCCTCTTATCTCTCGATCCTACCGAGAGACAAGATGGCGGCCGCACCGGACTGTTTAGAATGTTGACAGACACCGGAGAGCCAATCAGCTTCGCATCGCAAAGTTCCGATAAGCGAAAAGTACGCGAACCGGATCGCTGCCCGGAGCGCTGTTACAGATATATATCTTGATTTAAACGTTAATTTCTCAAAATCCACTGAAGCACATATATTGAGACCTAGCAAAGGCACATCGGGCTAACAGTCCCTACAATTTTGCCAAGTTTCGTGGAAATCCATTCAGCCGTTCGAGCTAAAAGTGAGTCCAACCGCCCTATGGAAAACTCAATGTTAAAAACGCGTTTTGGGACCCCCCTTTTTTCTCAGCCCCCCCTTGACGAAACCCCCCCAAATTTCCAGGAGCTGCTCAGAAACAAAATGTGCCATTTTCCTGATAATTTCAGCCGATTCCGTCCACAAACGCCAAAGTTATTAGACATAGAATTTTCAGAAATCCCATAGGGAAAAAATCCTAACTATATATACCTACTGGCGACCGCCAGTAGGTAATATATATATGTATATATAGATATATATATGTATATATATATATATATATATATATATATATATATATATATATATATATATATATATATATTATATATATTACCTACTGGCGGTCGCCAGTAGGTATCTATAGTTAGGATTTTTTTCCTATGGGACTTTTGAAAATTCTATGTCTAATAACTTTAGCGTTTGTGGACGGAATCGGCTGAAAATTTCAGAAAAATGGCACATTTTGTTTCTGAGCAGCCCCTGAAAATTTGGGAGGGTTTCGCAAAGGGGGGGCCGAGAAAAAAGGGGGGTCCCAAAACGCGTTTTTCCCATTCATTTTTCCATAGGGCGTTTGGCCTCACTTTTAGCTCGAACGGCTGAATGGATTTGCACGAAACTTGGCAAAATTGTAGGGACTGGTAGCCGGATGTGCCTTGCTGGGTCTCAATATATGTGCTCCAGTGGATTTTGAGAAATTAACGTTTAAAAAAACAGATATATCTGTGACAGCGTACTGGATAGCGCATCAGTTCGCGTACTTTTTGCGTAACGGAGCTTTGCGAAGCGAAGCTGATTGGCTCTCCGGTGTCTGTAAACATTCTAAACAGTCCGTAGCGGCCGCCATCTTGTCTCTCGGTAGGATCGAGAGACAAGAGGAGGCCAAAGCGTAGGGGCAAATGACTATAAGGGGGCATATTAGATCCTCCCTGACCCCCTAGGTTTGATGTGGATGCTTTAAAAGGGCGGGTGCGCCCGGTACGCGTACCGGAAAGCGGTCTGGGGTGCGTACTATAAGGAAACAAGAATGATTGACTTTTAACTTATTGTATGTTTATCAATTGTTCGTTTTGTTGTTTTTTTTTTATTTACGTAGCAACATGTAGGTACCAATGCAGAGTCTATAAATTAATAAACGCCGTCTCCTTTGTAGATATCTTGCCTGTTGTTAAAGAAGTTACTGTGGTATATGGAATTCATACCATAGTCTGTCTGGAAAGCCGAAACAACATGGAGGCAGGAGATGATAAAGAGATGTTAAATACACATTGGAGATTATATAGTGGGAGAAAGGAAGTAACTATGAACAAAGTTAGTATGTAACACCAAAAAGTTGCACAGTATATTTAAAGTCTGACTTCACATTATAATCAATTTGCTACTAGTTTACAATATACATATAAAAATAAATAATGTGTCAAACAATTTTTGAATTAAGAAATAAACATTTATTATTCAGATTGTTTCTCAAAATTTAAAAGAAATTCTAAAAAATCATGATCATTTTTTTCTTCATTTTCCAGTAGAAAATATACTGCATCCACACATTGCACAAGTTCATTGTTTATTGTATTGTCGTAGAAATCCTGGTGAACTTCCGTTTCCTTTTGTGTTTCTGTTTCAATTTTCAAGTTATTTTCTTGTCCTTCCATTTTGAATTCTGAAAAATGAATTTTTAAAAAATATATCAGTACAGATAGGGCACTGTTGGGTTTCAGTACAGACAGGCAGTTTGGTTATTTAAACAGTGTTTTTTTCTTTGGGCAGTGTATGGTATCAAATTGGAAGTAGAAATATGAAGAAAATTATCAAATAAACTCTTAGTCAATTCTGAATTATACTAGAGAAGTCTAACTCTATCCTTAACTCAGGGCTGGCGCTAGGCATGGGCAGCGTGGGCTGCCGTTCAGGACCTCGCACTCAGCCCACCAGCATGGGGCCACGCACTGGTGATGTGTCCTTTTGTTTTCCTGGAGATCTATCACAAAGAAAGGTGTCGCCTGCAATTAAGGTCCATTGGAGGGGGCCCTCTCCGTGGGCCTCTCATGGATGGTGTCAGGAGGTATAGGGGAGGGAGAAGGAGACGCTCCCTCAATTGCAAGGAAACCATTCACAGACACTGTGGGGGGCCCATTGTCCAGCATTTTGGCGCACCCACAGTTTTAACTTTTAGACCACAATCAGTTCTCACACCTATGAAGGTGTGAGAAATGCGTGTGGAGTAAAAGTTAAAACTGTGGGGGCATCAAAATGCTGGGCAATGTGGTCCCCACAGTGTCTGTGAATGTTCTCTTTGCAAGGGGCCTGTTGTAAATGGAATTAAGTAGGCAGTAGGACACGTCTTCTGGTAGTTAGGTAGTATTTATTAAGTTACTAAGATTAAGTTAAGACACAGAGCAGTAGTTCCCCACAGCTGACCAGACCAACTGCCCATAGTAGAATCCCCAACACTACAGATAGAATACAGCTATGTAAGAAGACAGAAACACAGAGAAAGGACTAAGGAAGCTAAGAAGCAATGTAAGAATGTACAACATATCTTCCCCCCTACAAACAACAAATATGAAAACCTCAAACACGTAAGAAGATAAAGCATGGAAAACAGAAAAGAAAACGTATAACACTAAGGCGGTCAAAGACCTCAAGAACTTCCAGAACAAGGAGAGAAGAATCAGGATCAAGAAGTGAAATAAGAAGATCACTACGACCACCTTCCCCCCTTAAGAGACAAAAATGAAGAGTCAGACCACTCTCTATCTTCCATCAATGTGGCCACCAAAGACAGAAAAAGAAAGATTACTTTCTCAAACAAAAATTGTCCATCGCAGATATTAGCTGCATAGAAAATACAACAGTTCTGGAAGGATACCTCCGAAGAAAATATGAATCTTGACTTCTTTCAGACCAAAAAGTTGGATCAGAACCAGGTGTGCAGGTTCTGGGTCTATCCTTCGGGTTAAGAGCCTCAGATTGTTTTTAGGCTTCCAAAATCCTTAAAAATTTCGTTACACAGACTCTAGAGCTTCATGAACCACGGTCATGAACCCTGCCGGAGTTGAACCTCACTTCATTCTCTCCTGGTACAGGTTGTGGGAGTCTTGTCCACCACCGGTCCTGGGACGACGTCTGTCCACTCCCGGTACTCCTACCCCAGTCCTGGGACATCCTATGTCCTCTCCCGGTACTTTCCAGTCCAGAGACTCTTCTGTCTCCACCCATCTCTTGATTTAACGGGTCCTGGAATCTGCTTCACTCTCTACCAGTCCAGGGACATCTTCTTGTCCCCAACCAACTCTTGGTTTAGCGGGTCCTGGAATTTGCTTCACTCTCTACCAGTACAGGGACATCTTCTTGTCCCCACCCAACTCTCGGTTTAGCGGGTCCTGGAATTTGCTTCACTCTCTACCAGTACAGGGACATTTCTCTGTCCCCACCCATTCACCAGTTAAATGGGTCCTGGAAATCACTTTTTCCGTCTCACCTTTGCTCTTTTAAAAACCTTCTCATGGTTCAGCGAGTACTGAAATTCACATTTCCACTTTCAGTCCACTGTGTTTTAAAGAACAATTGCCTCCTTAGACAACACCTTGAATCTACAGTTTTTAACTGTTGCACAAAAACATCTCTTCTTATCGAATTAGGACTCTGCCTCTTTTGCCTTGCAGCTTGCCTTTTTGAATAACATGTAACTCTGTCACACTTGTCTTCGCCCACTTCCACTAGAAACTATTTCTGGACATTCTCATTTTGTAAGATCTCTGTTGCAGCTCTCCCTTGTGGTTTTGATGCTTTTGCCGACTGCCCAACGTCGACCCCTGTGTCTCCTTAGACCACAAGCTTTGCCATCTAGGTCTTTGAAACTGCGAATACACTGGCTCGACTTTGGATTGTTTTATCACTTGCCTTGAATTGTTTTATTATTAGTCTTTTGCACAACAATTTGTGATTCTGTAAAAGATGAGACTGTGTGCATCAAAACCATGTACGTGGCTCTTAGGCTTTTAAACTGAAGAAACAGATCTAATCTTCAAAATACACGAGACTTAAATAACACTTTGATTCTGGATTGACACACTGTAGTTATAAAAAAAATCCAATAGATGGCACAATTGTGAAGAAAATAAAACCTTGATTTCAACTCATTTGAGCTTCCGAGTGTTTACAAACACATACACTTTTGATCAGTCTCTTTTATGAAAGTACATTCCAATGCGCAGCCTGTGTCTGTCAAATAGCGCGCTAATAAACTATAAAACAGCAGACGCTCATGGCACCAGTACATTTCACAATGTGCATTCAACCCCTTTCACTATAAGCATATGCACAGTCCACTCACCATTTTTACCCGATAGTGAAGAAATGATCAAGGCTTCGTGGAAGAAAACGAGCAAAGCGTTACCATGGGAACAAGACAAATTGAACTGTTGTCTTAACTGCAATTTCGCTCCGAAGCTTGTTCACATAGGCATAGAACGAAGGCATAAAATGGGTGCTCGACATTACTTGACGTTTCACGTTGCTGACACGTCGTGACCCTTCACGTTGCTCTCTTAGGCGCAGTAATACTGACTGACTGTGACGCGCTTAGAGGTCGAAGGGCGGATGACACTACAAAGCTGGAAGCCGGAATGAAGACTCAGCTTCTCCACCATGCGACCCGTAAATTCTAATGCGTCATCAGACCACAGACGATTTCCCTGTGGGATGACCTCTCTGTACATGAGGAGCACGCTGTACATGAGGAGCACGGTAGTTGGCAGTTGAAGCTTGGTAAGATTGCCCAGCCAAGTTTAAGCAGAAGGTGTTACTGAACCATTCCTCACAATATTGTATTATCCTTTAAAAATACTCGATTTAATTTCCATTCTCCACACAGTATTTTCTCTGCAATTGACAGGCTCATTTAAAATTCCTCACAATTGCAATTTACTTGAAAGTCACTCGTTTTTTTTTTTTTAAATATGGCTAAAGACGGATGTCTTCTCAATGTTTAGAATTACCTTTAAATAACTGCTGCAGGGGCACAGTCTCTTATCACATTTTCACGTTACTCACAGTTGCTAATAGTAATTTTCACGCGTTACTCAGGATTAACTGGCACCTTGACTTGATGATTTTCTTCTGACTTGCAGTTGCTTTTTTCCCACGCGTTTCACATTACTAACTTGCGACTTCTTGGTTGATTTTCCTTGTAAATTACATTTAGACTTCTCCTCTTGTCTCTTGTCGCAGTTAGATGGGTTCTTTTTAGTGAGGTACTGCTCTGGTCTTCCTGGTCTTTTCCTTCGGTCTGCTTCTGGTCTGGTCAGCTTCAAGCGTCGCCAAATGTTGTAAATGGAATTAAGTAGGCAGTAGGACACGTCTTCTGGTAGTTAGGTAGTATTTATTAAGTTACTAAGATTAAGTTAAGACACAGAGCAGTAGTTCCCCACAGCTGACCAGACCAACTGCCCATAGTAGAATCCCCAACACTACAGATAGAATACAGCTATGTAAGAAGACAGAAACACAGAGAAAGGACTAAGGAAGCTAAGAAGCAATGTAAGAATGTACAACAGGGCCACTTATGTAAATTGGAGGGGGCCTCGCGCACGTTCCCTTTTAGCCCAGGGCCTCGCAAATCCTAGGACTGGCCCTGCCATAACTAAAACAGAGAAGTCTATTTTATTCTATAAGTATTACAGAGTGATAGAATGTAACTGTCAGAAAATGTTTTTCTAATTAGCTTTCAGTACAGAACATACTTCAGTTTTAAAAATAATATCTTACCTTTTAAATATAACTTGAAATTATCAGTTGATTTTTAGTTGCTATGTACTTCACGAAGTAGTAGTAAAAATAGGTGTGTTTCTCTCTCTTTGTTTATATATATTCAGGTACATAACCAATGAAATGTCATGATATAATAGTAGAAATTGAAAGTAATATTTTAATTGGTGGTCAATTCCAACACTTCCGATATGTTTTGTAAAGTAATTTACCTCAGGGATTTTAGAGAGTTCTACATGCTAAATGGCTAAATGGTATTCCAACAAAATTTGTGAGAATGGTAGGGATTGGTATGTAGTATGAGCTAATGTTTAATTGGTGAAAGTGTCTCCAGTGGTTTTTCTGTAAATTACTTTACCACCTTTTTTGAGCGAGTGCTTGTCAGTGCGTTTCCCGGTACGCCAACTTGCAGCGTTACGGGAGTCCTCCATTTTGTGTTTCGGTAGAATTGAGATACAAGATGGAGGGTAAATAATGTTCAGAATGGGTTGATTGGGGTACTTTAGACGTATCCTGTCTCCCTAAGTTTTCTGAGGGTGGCTGAGGAGGCTCATATATGTCGAGAAAAAAATTGATTTTTTCGCGCGGTTAGCTGCCGGTACGAGAACTGGGTAGCGAACCGGGAAGCGAATATAAGTGAAAATAAGAGAAAAAACAGTACATTCGAAATTTCAAAAGAGTAAACTAAGTTAAGGTAGCTCTGAAAAGAGCTTTTGGGTTCTGTGTAAGTTCTAGAAACTTATAAGTAGGAACCAATACACATTCTTAAATTTAGTATGAAAATTTTGTTCCCCTCATCTGAGAAATGCACGCCATCTCCTCTGTAGATATCTTGCATGTAGTAACGCAAGTTATTGTTGTAGATGCAGCCCATTCCATGGTCCCTCATGTAAGCTGAAACAGACTTATTTACATGCTTCCTCGATTTTTCAATTTGTGGACAAAATTGATTGGACCACCTCCATTTTTGTCTTTGGCATATATTGGAATATACCAAGGCAGTTTGAGGAAAAAGTGTCATCAATTGCTCAAAGGTGTCTTTTAGGAGCATTTGCAGACCTACCCCAGTCAAAGTGCCCAAATCGTTTCCGCTACAGTGCACTATTATGAGGTCAGGGTTTGGCAAATGTAAAAAGGTTTTCACCAATGGTATCAATTGGTGACATTTCAATCCTCTTCGGCCAATCCATTTAATTTCCACATTTTGTAAATTGAGGTTGTGTAAATTTCTGTTATCTGCATACCTGTGAGCCCAGTGGATGTAGCTATGTCCAAGAATCCAGACTGAAAACATGGCTAGAGGAGTTTTTGCTGCAGTCAGATGAAGTGTGGGAATGAAATGAAAGTTGAAATAGTGAAGTTTGTAATGAAAAAAAACTGTGGAGTTTTAGTGCAAATGATTCATTAGCAGTGATTGGTGTATTTCCATTGCTGAAAACAGAAAGTTAGGGTGCATGGATGTGTTCTTTGAAAGATGTAATTTGAATGGTTAATAAAAAATGATGTTATGAAAGATTGCAGTGGATTAGCAGGTGTACTGAGAGTTCAGAGTTCATTTGAAACATTGTTGTGTGAACTTGTAAATCTGAGAGGTCTGGCAGGCGGTAGTTGCTATGGAAAAAGGTCAGAAAGGGCAGAGGGGGGAAGGGTGTTGATTTGAAAATAGTGAGGGAAGAGTTTTGATTGGCTGACATGAGAGATATGTGTGATGAATATCAGCGTTTCAGTGCCTTTGTTGGTTCCAGCCTCTGGAGTGCATACCTTTAATTCTGCTAAAGAATAATTGGTGTGTTTCTGAGACTGTTTTGAATTTCAAAAAAGAATTTGTAAAGGTGAGTTATCGTTTCTATATTTTAGATAAAGTCTAGTATGCTTTTTTGAGTAAATAAGAAAGTCAGCTGTGTATTTAAAATGATGTTTTGCGTCAAGTGTTTGCATTCTGCTTTCAAAGGCGATTTTGCATTCTTTTACCAATTGCAATTGTAGTTAATGTAAAGTATTAGTACTGATAAGGTGTGTATGTACATAGGAGCTGTGCTGTGTTTTTTGAAATCATGATCAGAAAATCGTTTTTAAGGAAAAGGCATGCTTTAAAAAAATATGAGAATTTATTTACTTGTGATGGGATTCCTGCAATGCGTCGCTTTTGCAGAACAGATGCATGATGCATCTGTGTTGTTATTGCCCCATGCTGGTCTACAGTGTATATGTAAAAAATGATGCATAAGTGTTGCACGGGCATTGTAAATACTCTCCTATGTGTCCCTAGCCATTTCAAGTCACTCCCCCTGGTTCAAGGGCCTTGTAAATACGTCCCCATGTGTGTCTGGTCATTTGTAGTCACTTTCCCCGTGGTGCAAGGCCCTTGTAAATACGCCCCGATGTGTGCTTGAAAAATGTTGTTTTTGATTGTTTGAGTTACATAGCCACGTAAAAAGTTTTTGAAAAAAAGGTGCCAGTACCTTAAAAAACGTTTTCATGTGTATTAGGGCATTTTAAGTCCGTTCCCCATGAATGTAGGTGTATAATTGTTTTACTTAAAAAGTTTTAAAACTTTTTTTGAAATCAAATGCATGTACACTTTGGGCCCGATGTAGGTGGCCGTTTCAGGCCATTTACCGACCGGTTACGGCCGATTTCGGTAAATGGCTAATCGGTATGTAGGGGACTAAATCCAAGGCAACATGTAGGTAAATCTACATTTACAGAATCGGTTAAATCACCGATTCGGTAAAATACCGAATCGGTAATTTTACCGATTCCGTAAATTCCATATGTAGGTGGGACTCTTCTGAGTCCCAAAGGCCTTAACGAATCGGTATTTTACCATGAGATCCAACTTCATGGTAAAATACCGATTCCGGTGTGCATGCACATGTGTGCATGCACACGTATGTCATGTGACAGGCAAGTATGCCTGCCACATGGCACCTGTGCCTGTTTTGGGGGTGCCAGAGGGTGTCAAAGTGACACCCCCTGCACCCTTGTGAATTCTTTAATTACCGATTCGGTAAATGCCAAATCGGTAATGCCTAATCATTCCTATGGGCTTCAAATCCCATAGGAATGAATGGGCATTACCGATTCGGTATTTAACGAATCGGTAATTAAAGAATTGTTAAGGATTCGGTAACTAATCCAGATGTTGAGACCTACATACCATTTACCGATTTTGAAATACCGAACGGTACAATTCGGTATTTTAAAATCGGTAAATGTTTTTTACCTACATCTGGCCCTAGAATCGGTATTTTACCATCAAATTGGTTTTGATGGTAAAATACCGATTCGTAAAGGCTCCTGGCACTCTGAAGAGTCCTACCTACATATGGGTGGGTTCAAATCGGTATATTTACCGATGTTTTATTTTACCGAATCGGTAAAATTACCGATTTGGTAATATATTGCCCCTTACATGACAAATTTTGTAATCTGGTCGGTAACGGCCGAAAATACCGTTTTTCGGCCGTTACCGACCGACCTACATCTGGCCCTTAAAGTCTTAGGGACAGATTTATGATGGTTGTGCGCCTCTTTTGTGCTGTTGTTGCGTCACTTTTATAATGCAGGAGAGATTTACAAGAAGCACCATGTTGCAAAACAGCAGCCGCGGGTCGTGGAGGGAGTTACGGTGGGGCAGGCATGCGGGGAGGGGGAGGGGCAGGGTGGAGGGACGTAAACACTGGCATATGGATTATTGCAGGTAAGTACACAATTTAATGTGCGTAAAGTTTCATATGGGCTTTTTGTTGCAGGGTGGGCAGTCATTTGCATGAAAGCCCTGTAATACTATCACTATCACAGTAAAATTAAAAATATTTTATTGAATCATCTTTATAGAATTGCTGAATCAAATTCTTACTGTTATTGATTTACTGTTTGGTAATAGTGGTTAATAGCATTTTTTATTATATTTTACCACAGATTCAACTGCAGATTATTTAGAAATTAGACAATGCCGTCTAAGGATAGAATCCGAAAGGCTACAAAACGTCAAAGACAGCAGATTAGTACATTTTTGCAGCAGTCCTCTACATTAAAATCACCTCAACGCACGAAGAAAGCTCCGGGTAAGCGAACGAAATCATTTCTTAGAAACATTTGTAGAAACAAAAATATAACTACAGAACCAGTTTTAGTGCTGAAAAAGAGAGCCAATTTAAATGGAAAGGAAAGGCCCGTCAAAAAAGTTTCTGCTACAGCAGGAGATAACTCTGTGCATGGCAGTAGAAGGGAAAATGCATTCAGGGACATTCGTAGGCGAATGTTCCGCAACAGGGTAATTGTCAATTTGCTAAAACAATTTAAGAAAGGCCAACAGAAAGTGGCATTTTATCAGAAAAAGAAAAATGTAGAGAACATTATTGATCAGGCTTTCGAAATTAAGCGAAAGTTATTTATTTTGGTAATTAATAGAATTAGGAAACTAAACAAGGTAATCTATGTTTTAAAATCAAATAGTAGATGGAAGAGAGAAGTTAATCGAAGTAATTTTTGTGAAGTTTTCTCAGGAGAATGGATGCATAGTTCAAATAGTGAGGCATTTTTTAATGAGGAGAGTTATTTTCAGGACAATGATTTGGTGCATGCAGTTGACACCAGTGGTCGAGCTTATGAGGTGAAAAATGGTCAACCGGTTGAAAAAGAAATACTTGTGTCTGCAGATGCAGAAGAGGCGTTAAGTGATGAGGTTTTAGGGAGACGTCCTAAGGGACCAGTGTACACCTGGAAGTGTAGTTCTATTTGCAGTGTGCGACAGGATTCCATCAATTTGCTTTGTGATTTTGTACGGACATTTAATAAGAAAAGTTTAAAACAAAAAATAAAGTTGTTGCAAGAATTAGATCCTTGCAGAGTGAGACAAGTGACAAGTTTGCATGGTCATTCACTGGCTTGTCTTTCCAGGAGAGTATGCCAGAGTGTTTTTCATCATTTCAGGATGCTTGCAGTGCATCATAATAAAGTGAGGAAATTAGTGAGAATGTTGTATTATGCTAAGAGTCCAGCAATTATGCTTAAACAATTAAGCAGTGCTCTTTTGCATGGTTCTGAAGTAGATGTGAAGAATATTTGTCAAGAAATTGAGTTCTGTTACTTTGCTGGTAAAGAGAACAATGTTGATATTGAACCACTAGAAGAAGGTAATGTGGAAGACAGTGTACAGATTTTCAGTACAGATAAGTTTCATAAGGAAATTTCCACGTTTATGGTGAAATCAAGTGAGAGGCCTAATTTCACTTGTGTGTGTTGTCGACGGACTTATTATAAGAATCAGACTAAGTTAGTGGATATATATGCAAAAAGTGATATGGAAAACAATAGTGAATGGAAGGATTTTGCCACATACTTGATGGTACAAAATTGTTTTGATTTGGGAGCGGACCAACGTATGTGTACTTATTGCATAAAAAATTAAACCAAAACCAGATGCCTGCTAGAGCGGTTTATAATAATCTGGAATTAGATGACATTCCTTCTGAATTGAAGGATTGAAATACTTATGAATCTATTTTGATTCAAAGTGTCCATCCCTTCCAGGCTATTGTACGAATGGAGCCAAAGATAGGGAAGTTGCCTCCATCAGATTTACATAGAGGATTAAAGGGAAGGGTTGTTTATTTGCCTTTGGATTTGAAGTAAAACATTAATACAATTGGAGTAGAGAAAGTGGAAGAGGAACCTCTGGTTATCATAGTTAATGGTGTTCCGACAAAGAGTAAGAAAATCTGGCAAGATTTAGTGGATGTTAGGAAAGTCAAAAAGGCAACATTGTATTTGATAAAAAATAATAAGTACTACAAGAATGTATGTGTTGCAGATTAGGAAGTAAGTGAAGAAGAGGGCAGCGATTTGTGTCCTGGACAAATTGAGAAAGTAGAAGCCTCTAAAAAGGAAGAAATATATGAACATTATAGTGTTCATCCTTTGCATTCCAAGGAAGTCATGGGGAATGCTATTGAGTTGTTTCAAATTAAACAAGCCAAAGGGAGTCCCATTAGTGTTTGGGAGGAAAGTTTGGAAGCTCAATGTTTTCCACAGTTATTTCCTACAGGTCGAGGAGGACGATATGATGAGCGACCTGTTCAAATTCCTGCTTCAGAATACCGGACTTTACGATTGTATACAGAAGATCCTAGGTTTCGACAATGCATTCCTTATTTATTTCATCTACTGTTTGAAAGTGATCTCCCTGGATTGTCTTATGCAGTGAACCACATCTTGAAAAGTGGTGTACAACTGCGAAATATCTTGGCAAGGGACTTTATGGATAAAGTCAATGTGCAAGACAGTATTTTGGATTCTCACCTGATTAATCTCATGGCTTGTCAGCGTGGTACTAATGAGTATTGGTACCGCCGTCATGGTGACTTAAAATGTATGCTGAGGAACTTAGGAACTCCCACATGGTTCCTCACTCTAAGCTGTGCTGAGTGTGGCTGGGAAAACTTACTTGAATTTCTACGAGAGGTAAATGGAAACATTGAAAATATTGAATTCAAGACACCCGGAGAACTGTGCTCTTTGGATCCAGTGAATGTATGCAGGTACTTTAATCATAGATTTGAAGCTATGATGTATTTCATCACGAACAAGAAAAATCCACCTCTTGGAGAGGTGTTGGATTTCTTCTGGAAAAAGGAGTATCAAGCAAGAGGTGCTCCTCATATACATATGCTGCTATGGATCAAAGATGCACCCAAATTTGGAACAGATCCGGATGACTTAGTGATGAGTTTCATAGAACAGTATGCTACATGTGCTGTTCCAAAGACAAACGAAGACAAAAGTCTAAGAGAACAAGTTTTACGGTTTCAAAGCCATCATTGTGGAAAGTACTGTCGTCGTAAATTCAGAAACAAGGACAAGTACTACACCAAATGTCGTTTTTCATTTCAACGGTCGGTGATGTCCAAAGGAAGAGTGAACAATTTGATGTCTTCGCTGCGACATAATGTGACGAGGAAATCACCCAAAAACACATACAATTTGAAAAGAAACGAAGAGTCCAAGTACATCAACGACTACAACCCAGTGATTTTGTCCATGTGGATGCTAACATGGATATACAGTTTGTGGCTGACAACTGTATGGCTGTGGCTCGGTATGTGACGTCTTACATCGCAAAAAAAGAAAAGACAGAACTGAAGGATATGTGGGAGGATATTTCCCATGAAAAGAGCCTCAGTAAGAAGTTGTACAGTTTCAGTCTGAAGATGTTGTCGCATCGAGAAATCGGAGCTTACGAATGTTCTGACCTGTTATCTTCAGCAAGTCTCTATGCCAAATCTAGGAGTATCATTTGGGCGAGTCTTGGTCTTGCTGCAACGCGTAATCGAGTTCTGAAACCTGTACGGGAAATTGAGTATTTGGCGGAGAAGGAGCCAAACAGTACAGATATTTTGAAAAGCAACATGTTGGATACATATTATCCAAATAGAAGCAGTCACCTGGAGAATGCTTGTCTGTATGATGTTCTTCAAAATTACGTTTTCAAGAGTATCATCAAAGAAGATATTGATAAAGGAGTGTATGCTGTAATTGGAAGTGAGGGATGTCTGGTCAAGCAAAAAAAATGTCAATAGATAAATCATCGAAAATTGGATTGCGAATCTTCCGAAAGAAAATAGTTTTTCTATTTAGCTCTTTTGCAACTTTTAAAGCCTTGGCGTGCAGAAGAGGAACTGCTTGGGGATTTCCTCTGTTACGAAGACTCCTTCAATGCAGCCAAGGAGTCCATAGAATGTCCTGTTTTTCCCAAATATCTACAAATGTTGAATGCAGAAATTGAGCAGGAAGCAACAATTGCAGCCGAGATTGCTAGAGACAGTTCTCAGGACAGTCAGAGTACTGTTTCATTGAGTCAGGATCCACTAGGAGAACCAGTTATTGAAAATGAAGCTGCCACTGCCATGATTGAAGTAGAAAGAGCCATGGCACATGCTCAGGAGGATGCGGTTAACTTAGAAGAATTGGAAAGACAACTTAACGTTGAGCAGAGGAAAATATATGACGAAGTTACCAACCAAATTGAGCATGGATTAAGTCATGAGAAGGAAGAGTGCTCATGTACGTCGTTGAAGCCTGTCCGACTGTACGTGAGTGGAGAAGCAGGAACTGGAAAAAGTTTCCTTATTAAAGCAATTTCATGTTATCTGCAGAAAAGGACTGAGTCATCGCTGTCTTGTGTTGTGACCGCTCCAACTGGACTGGCAGCTCATAACATTAAAGGGATTACTTTGCATCGGTTACTGATGCTGCCAGTGGAGCATGATAACAAATTACAATACCACAAGTTATCTGGAGATGCTTGTTGTGAAGTATCTAGAGTCCTGAAGAAGATGAAACTTCTTATCATTGACGAAGTAAGCATGGTTTCCAATGTCATGCTTGCTTTTGTGCATTTGAGAATGCAGGAAGTTCTTAAAACAGAGTATGATGTGTTATTCGGTGGCAAACACATCATTGT
The DNA here is from genome assembly GCF_964263255.1 of Lissotriton vulgaris. NCBI lineage: Eukaryota > Metazoa > Chordata > Amphibia > Caudata > Salamandridae > Lissotriton > Lissotriton vulgaris. The sequence continues at coordinate 1,541,725,895 of NC_141695.1, read as the reverse complement.
TTTTGGTGATCTTCTGCAGCTGACACCAGTGAAAGGACAACCAGTGTTTAAACTGCTTACACATGAAGATACCAAGAAGTGCCTAGGGAGCATTGGCAACGTTAACATATGGTTAAACTTCAGTTATGCTGAGCTGCGTGAAAATATGCGTCAAGCGAAGGACGAAGATTACAAGAATATTCTGCAAGATGTTAGAATCGGGAAAGTGACTGAGCGTGGTAAAGAAGCTTTACATGCACGCTTACTGTCGAATTTATATCCAGAAAATGACGTTTTGCCAGAGGATATTTTTCAGAAAATTACTGTGAAGAAATCTGGAATATGTTTGATGCCAACTCTTGCAGAATGTTCCATCTTCAACAACAAAATGTTGAATTTAGAAAACCAAGAGATTGTGAAACTGGAAGCTATTGACAGAATAGAGCATATGGGAGCAACAATTATTTTGTCTGAGAATTTGAAATCTAAATTGGATTCATTAGAGAAGACTATATCTAAAACTGCGGGTTTTGAAAAGACTTTGAATGTGTGCTTAAATTGCCGAATCATTTTGAGAAGGAATTTACATGTTGAAAGAGGTCTGGTAAATGGATCAATGGGTAATGTTGTTGATTTTGAGAAATACAGAAGTAGAGATGGAATTGAATTTTTAAAAATTAAATTTGATGGCATTGAGGAAGTACAGTAATTGGTTGTTGCTCTGCTAGGTTTTTTCTTGTTAAAGACTTATATGTTCGCCTTAGCAGTTTCCTGTTTGCTTGGCATATGCGGTGACAATCCATAAATTGCAAGGTTTAAGTGTAGATACTGCTTTAGTGAATATTGGCAGTTCTGTATTCAAAGAGGGTATGGCTTATGTAGCATTGTCACGAGTCAGAACTTTATCGGGATTGTACTTGATTGACTGTGATGTCACAAACAGTTGTGCGGATCTAGATTGTGTTAAGGAATACAATAGGTTAAGAAGAGAGTATGCGCCACATTTACCTCAATATCCATTGTTTGAGAGACGTGTGGTAGGCCGGAAACGAAGAAATATCAGTAATAGTAGGGAGGTTGATGCAAAAAGACCAAAAGTCGATGATCTAAAAATTGTAAACAGGAATAAAATGAATTCTGTTGTAAATGTTGTTGGTTTTAAATTTGAAAATAGTTCTGGTGTCAACTGCTATGCTAATGTAGTTGTTAATGTTCTCTTTTCACTAGAGACTTTCAAAGAACAGATTGTGATCAATTCGGAACAAAGTTTATGCTGTTTGTTGAATTCTGTGTTAGAGAAATGTAGTGCTGATAGAATGAGAGTAGAAAGTGTGTCTGAAATTCGTTTTCTGTTAGACGAATGTTCAGGTCAAACAGAATTCTCTGAAAATATTCAGCAGGATTGTCAGGAGTTTTTAATGTATATGCTTGATGTATTGCAAGATGAGGGTGTAGATGTAGATTATCTATTTGACCTTTCTTATCAATGGCAGCAAGTACTACTAGTGTAGACTCAGAAAGATTTATATATTTAACTTTGCCTGACAGTAAATCAGTATCCTTCAATAAGCTAGTAAAGGCAGCCGATCAAAACATGGGGTGCAGCCAATGTAAGTCTGGAATGCTGTCCACGTTAATTTTACGAAGTTATGGCCAGTATGTCATTTTAATGTTCCAACGATGTAGGCCTGATGGAACTAAATTGACAACTTTAATTAATAATTTTGTGGCTTCGCAGTTGTCAATATCAGGAAGGACTTTTATAACTACTGCAATTATATATCATAACGGTCCTTCAACTAATTCAGGACATTATACAGCTTATTTGAAATCTGGAAACGGTTGGTCATTCTGCAATGATTCTATTTTAACTTTCAAAAAAAGATTGCCTTTCCACCTTCAAAATTCTTACCTGGCGTTCTTACAACCAAAATCTTAGGAAAGGAAGCTTGGGATTTGTTTAGAGGAATTTACAGAGGTTCTAATGGCTCCTACTCTATATGACCTTGTGGATAATTGTAGTACAGAGCGAAAACTGTTTGTTTTTATAAACATATTCAAGCAGCAGATCAAAACAAGGAGTAGAGGAAATGTAAGTCTGCAATGCTGTCCACATTTTTTATGGAAACTTATGGGTGAAATGTCATTTTACAATTTGAACTACATAACTGGATGAATAAAAAGTTGTTAAGTCTAAATAAAAACTTTTGGGCAACTCAGTCATCGATTACAGGAAGAACATTTGCAACTGCAGCTATTATATAATATGCTGGTCCTTTGACAACATCTGGATATTACACAGCTTATTTGACATTTAAAAAATGGCTAGTCTTTCAGCAAACATTACTAATTGAGTACGAAGCAATGTTGCCTTTTTACTTGATTTTTGAAGTCAGAATTTAGGGTAGGTAATTGGACTATAATGATTCTAGGTGTTGCTGTAACTTAGTGTGCTGTTTTAAATTGCTTTGTATGTCTCAGTTTTCTTAAAACAATTGAGTTTATCTTTCAGAAAGTGGCGGGCAGAAAATAGTAACAGCACAACAGAGTATAAGCTGTTTATAGGATATCCATTGACGTCATAGAAAGTAAGTTACTTTGGAGAAGTTCCTATTTCTGCTTATTTATATTATTTGGGTTTTTTAAACACAATCATTTTGATTGGGTTTTTTTTCCCCGCTGTTATATGATGAATACCTTCAACTCACTGTTTTCAGTGAAATTTGATATTTTCTGATAACAGCAAAAATAAACCATTAAATATGTTTAATTAATTTTCTACTTTGAATTGTGATTTCTAATATGTATATGGATTGGTGTGGCTCACTGGTTAGAGGCGGCAGACCCGGAAGCAGAGGTCGGCCCGGGACCAGGGTTCGATTCCTGACGTGGCAGGGTCTTGGGCCATGGTCAGCGGACTCGATAATTCTCGCCTCGGTGCCTACTCCAACCATGGGTCCCACTCAGCAACTCTGGGCAATAGCTTGCTTAATCTCTACTAACGGCCCCATCAGCGCCGGGGATGCCTTGCTTCACCTTGGGGATGCCCAGAAGGGACCATCTCACAGGGAAAGCCAGGATGGGTTCCCCAGCGGTATACAGCGCCGGGACGCCTCTTTGCTGGGGCAGCTGTGCGCTTTAAAAGTATACCACATTTAACATTTAACATTCATTTTGTCTCATGCTCACACTTTTTTTACCACCTTGTATTAATTTAAATTTTTTTGTTCTTTCTTTCACAGATTAAAAGTATAAAAAAGATAATTTAGTACGGTAATGACAATTATAAGGTAAGTGTTTAGTACTCTTTACGTTACATGTCTATCAGATTTAACTTTTATTAGTTCCACTGCTTCTTTTCTTTAACCCTTAGTTTCCTGTCTTTGCTACTTCCTTCATTTCTTTTTCTTTTACTTACTTATACTACTCTTTTCACTTCTTTTATCAGTCCCTCTTTCAACAGTAACTGTGTGTTACTCCCTCTATTTGTCTTTCTTTTCACATTACTCTCTGTTTATTTACTCGTCTTTTTTAAAAAAATATTTTTTTTAGTTCGCTCTCGGTTCGCGTACCCGAACGCTAACCGGGAAGCGAATCAAAAGAAATAGAGGATGCTAGAGTGCTAAACATTCTAGCAATTTTTTTAAAAAGGGAAGGTAGTTCTGAAAATAACTTTTTTTTATTATTTTATGTTTTTTTGAGGAAGGGGAAACAAAAATGATTCACTTCAAAGGGCTCAACAGGAGCAACAAAAAAAAAGAATTACTTTCTGGGACGTTTTGGACATTGATGATTTTCAAATGATCGATTTATTAACGTAATACTAATTTCCCCGCATTAAATTAATTTTCCACATGCTACACATGTTAATCTCATCTGCCCAAAGTTCTTTTGGAGACTTGGGATCGTTTCCCTTGCCTCTGACTCACTTATTGCTAAGTCATTGGTGGATATTTTAGCCGGTCGGGGGTTATCCACTAAATCTCGAAGTTGTGCTTTAGAATAATTAAGAGGGTGCCAACTCTCCATGTGCCGATGCATGGTATGATTACCATAGCTATACTTTTTTTTCGGTCCCTCTCGAGAGTTTTTTTTGCAGATGAGGCAGGTAACGTATCTGGCATTAACTTTCTTTTCATGAGAAGGATGAGAAAAAAATTGCCAGATAAAATTCACTTTCATGTGGGACGTTCTTGGCATTTCTTTCAGAAAGCCACTTGTCCCTTGCTCCTGTTCCTCGTCTTCCTCTTCTTCTTCTTCCTATTCGAAGATGACCTGGCTAGTCGGTCCTCTCTTCTTTGGTGGTGGTGGAGGTGGTGGAGATCCACCAGCTGCAGCTAATACAAATGCCATGTCTTAGCAAACAAAAACAGGTCTTTCTCTCATAAAAATGAAAGTCGGAGTGAGGAAAAAAGGTGGGACTTTCATCATTTGAGAAAAGAAAATGTTCTAAACCAATGAAAAGTGTTTATTTTACGTCATATGATCAAACGTTCCATCATTAGGAAACTAAAAGTAAAATGAACCAATGAAAAGTTTTATGAACTAGTCACATGACCTGTTATGCTTACGTTCCGCGTTCCGCGCTGCGCCTCGGATCGATTCCAGGGCTTTATGTTTCGCACCTTGGTTCGCGTTCCAGAACGCTTCCGGGTGCGCTAACGCAGCACGTCATAAGGGGCATTACGTAGTAACGCGATATGTTGCATTTACGGGACGCGTCACTATGTGCCTTTCTAACGCGGTATTTGCACTAACGGAATGTTTACCGATTCGCGGACCGGCAGCGAAACAAGAAAAAATAATTTAAACTATAATATAAATTGAATTAAAAAAATATAATACAAATATATATAAAATATATTTGTGAATTAGAATAAGAATATATGTCACAGCTATAGATATTAGCTTTTAAAAAACCAATGAAATTCACTGAAAAAACCATAGGTTATAGACCATATATAGTTAGGGATTAGCATTTACAAAACCTTGATAATTCACTGAAAAAACCATAGGTTATAGACCATATATAGTTAGGAATTAGCATTTACAAAACCTTAATTTACTCGCACAAAACCATAGAAATTCGCATATATAGTTAGTTGCAATACCTATATATCGCGCACCCGCAATCCACTGCTGATGATGTCACATATTACATCATTCATGACATGGTCAGTGACATCACTGATGACATCATCCAGTGACTGTGTGTTTAAATATGTCTTACATATTGAAGAATGAGTGGATGTATAAGTGTCTGGATGAAGGATTTAGTAGGTGCATGACTGACTGTATGAGTGAGTGATTAAATGTGTCTCACTGAGTGCATGGGTTAGTGGCTAAACTGTCTTAATTTGTGCATCTTTATGTCTGTTGTTCTGTAAACTGCTGCATGTGTTGATCAGTAGCTATATGAGTAACTATATGGGTTATTGATTGGTTGCCCAAGTATTTGTATGGGAGACTGAGTGTGTGTGGGGGTGGCTGGGAGGTGTATGACTCTGTGCATAGATGTGTGAGCAGTTGCTTCACTAGATGTATGGGTTCAAAAGTGCATGTGGAAACAGCTGTATGGGCGGTTGACTGTGTGCATGAGTGTATTGGTGAGTGAATGGTTATCTCAGTGCTACATGTCAAAGTAAGTACATATGTAAAACACAGTACATGTGAGAGTTGGCATATATAAATAACTGTGCATAAAAGCCAGTGAATGTGTGAGTGGCTGTATGAATCATTGTGAACTTGTATCAGGGATTGTATAAGAGAGTAAATATGTGTTAATATATGTTTGAATAAGTAAGGTGTGTATAACTGTATAGTTGAGGAAATGGAGGTGTGATTGATTCTTTGCATGACTGACTAGGTGTGTGAGTAACTCCATGGATGAGTGACAGTCTGTAAGTGTCTGTTTACACTGAGTGTATCTAAGGTTATATTAGAGTCGGAAGAGGTTCATCGTATTATCACATGAATGATATCATCAGTGATGTGATCAGTAATGTCAAATGAGATGTCATCAGTGATGTCATTTGAGATGTCATCAGTGATGTCATCAGTGATGTCATTTGAGATGTCATCAGTGATGTCATCAGTGATGTCACTGACCATGTCATGAATGATGTAATATGTGACATCATCAGCAGTGGATTGCGGGTGCGCGATATATAGTTATTGCAACTAACTATATATGCGAATTTCTATGGTTTTGTCCGAGTAAATTAAGGTTTTGTAAATGCTAATTCCTAAATATATATGGTCTATAACCTATGGTTTTTTCAGTGAATATATATATATATATATATGTATATATATATTGTCACTGGAAAAAACATAGGTTTCAGGGGTGTTATAGTTAGCTGGACATTTCACTCATAAAAAAGCATTGAAATTCCTCCGTCATAGTTAGTTGTACTAACTGTAACTCGCGCGCCCGCAATCCACTGCTGATGATGTCACATATTACATCATTCATGACATGGTCAGTGACATCACTGATGGCATCACTGATGACATCTCAAATGACATCGCTGATGACATCACTGATGACATCATCCACGTGACAATGTGTAAATGTGTGTAGGCATTTATATAGCGCACTGCTACCCGTGGGCGTCCTGGCGCTTAGACCGCTGCGAAACCCTTCCTGGCTTCCCTGAGAGATGGTCCCTTACTGGGAATCTCCAGGGTGAGACCAGGCATCCCCGGCGGTCTGGTGGGGCCGTTAGTGAAGATGAGGCAAGCTAATGCCCAGAGTTGCCGAGTGTGATCGCTGATCAGAGTGGGCACCGAGGCGAGAGAATTATCGAGTCCGCTGACCCTGGTCCCGAAACCTGCCGCGCCGGGAATCGAACCCTGGTCCCGGGCCGTCCTCTGCTCTCGGGTCTGCCGCCTCTAACCAGTGAGCCACACTACTTCACTGTCAGATACACCTCATCATACACTAGTATAACCTTTCATCGCTCACTGTAAAATACAGAGTACCATATTTGAATCCAATGACGCACCAATAAAAGTTTCTAAAAACCCACTCAGTGATTCCTAGATCTACACACACATCTAGATCTACACACACATCTCACAAGTCGACATTGTACAGCGTGAATTACATCCAACTCACCCCCATATTTAAAGACGAATATGTGATAGAGGTACTAATTATGCACCTCCGACAACCAACAAAATCCCAACACCCAGCGCCACCACCACTACAACCACCCCTCCTGACCCCTCCCCCTCTACTACCTCAGAGGCAGTGCAAAGCAGGCCAACGAATCTTCCCAAAATAATATATCCCTTCAACAGCACACTAGCTGAATGTACAGAGATGTGGCAACCAACTATGTATAAGGGAGGGAACTCGCACATAAACAATAATTTACACGATGCCAAGACTACCGGATATATGCTATACACAACTCACAATACAAATCAAAAACTTTTCCATGTGTAGATATAGTATTGATACGTATAGTGTACTACACAGTGGACGCAACCATATTATCTCAGAAACTGGGGAATATCTCGGTCATGTAGCTGAGTTGTCCCCCACCTTGAAGCAGAAGCGGAGTAGGCTGCTTCAACGTACACAACTCCAGCGTAAGAGTATAAAAACATAGGCTACGCCTTGGGCATGGTTCACTTGTGCAAAGACAAAAGACTCTGCCACAGGGAATTTCCTCATTCTGGCACGTTGCTGCCTCCATGACCACGTGCCTCCTCGATACAGGCCCATTGCGAACTCAGCGCCACAGCACAGCAGACTTATGTCTATATCGACTACTGCCTTCGATCTACAGTGCGGACATCAGGGTTCAAAACTAGAATTCAGATTTGGATCTACACTACAGACAACAATGAATTAAGCCTTGCTTTTTTAAATGCAGAGACAATTGTACTATATGTCTTCATTTTGTTAAAGGATGTGACAGAAAGCATTCCTCGATGTCTGTCCTGACTACTGCCTTTGATCTACACTGCGGACAGCAGGGTTCTCAATTTGAATTCAGCTTTGGAGCTACACTACGGACAGCATTGAATTTAGCCTTGCTTTATTTAAGGCAGAGACAATTGTACTCTATGTCCTTAGATTTTGTTAAAGGATGTGACAAAAGCATTCCTCAATGTCTTTGTCGACTACTGCCTTCGATCTACACAGCGGAAAGCAGGGTTCACAACTTGAATTCAGCTTTGCATCTACACTACAGACAGTAGGGAATGGAGCCTTGATTTATTTAATGCAGAGACAATTGTACTGTATGTCTTCAGATTTTGTTAAAATAGGTGACAAAAAACATTTGTTGATATCTGTGCTGACTACTGCCTTCGATGTACACTGTGGACACTAGGGTTCACAACTTGAATTCAGCTTTGGATCTACACTACAGACAGCATGAAATTCAGCCTTGCTTTATTTAAGGCAGAGACAATTGTACTCTATGTTCTCAGATTGTGTTAAAAGATGTGACAAAAAACATTCCTCAATGTCTGTGCTGACTACTGCCTTCGATCTACATTGTGAGGGCTAACGATTTAATGGCGATTGCACATGACACATTCCAGTAGGCAAGAGACATTGTACCAGTGCAACCCACCCGAACCACGAATCATCGCAGTGTACGCACACCCAGAGTTCTTCAGGTACCACTAACTCACTGCACCACAAGTCATCTCCACGTGGCCATATTAAGACAGAATTCACTAGGCAAAAAACATTGCTACCAGTGCGGCCCACCCGGACCATGCATCATCGCAGGTTATGTACATGCTCCGAGCCAAAGGTACTACTAACTCAGTGCACCATAAGTCATCGCCACGTGGCCATATTCAGGCAGAATTCAACAGACAAAAGACATTGGTACAAATACGGCCCCCCCTGGACCACGCATTATCGCAGGGTACTCACAAGCTCAGCGCCAAAGATACTACTAACTCATTGCACCATAAATCATCGCAAGGCAAACTGATGCAGAATTCAATAGCCAAAATACATTGGTCCAAGTACTGCCCCCCCCTGACCACTCATCACCGCAGGGTACGTACACGCTAAGCGCCAAAGGTACTACTAACTCAGTGCACCATAAATCATCGCCAAGTAGCCTTATTAAGGCAGAATTCAGTAGGCAAAAGATTTTGCTACCAGTGCGGCTTGGCCGGAGAATGCATCATGGCAAGCTCCACAGAACATTGATGCTTCAGGTGCCACTAACTCAGTGCACCACTTATCATCACTGGTTGCAGACAGGCTAACTTACCAATGTTGTGCAGCTCTATTCAAAGCCATCTGGCCGTGGGCTCTTGCTAACTGCTGCCTCCTGCCTACACTGCGGTCATCAGAGCTCACAATTAAATAGACTCTTAATTCATTATTTGCAGAGTGCAGTACCAAACTAAGTATAACATCCCTAAAACCTACACAATATCCCTTTAGTATCCTTCCTTCAGGTACTTCTTTTATATCAGTTATATGTTTAATTTAATAACAAAATTCACCCTGCAAGTGCAAAAGAACTGAAGTGACCACCAACACAACTTGTTGAAGAAAACGTCGTCTTTATTACTGCTCATCACAACAGCTTCCAGGGAATGAATTCAAACATCCCTAGAAGTTTCAAGTATAAACATTCTATCACCAAGGAGGTGACAGAACATTCAGTATGACATATCAGAACGACCATAGATACTACAATATCTCCCTTTCTCACATAAACATTTAAATAAATATATCTAAGAAAAATATAAAAAGAAAAAGATATAAGCAAAAGAAAAATAACAATGAGCAAAAACATGAATAATGAATAATGAAAACAGGAAATATAAGAAAACATTTGACTAAAACATTTGACTACTCCTGATAAGAGAACTTAACCATTGACTCCTCTTGATAAAAGAACTTAACCAAAAGTAGTACAACAGGTAAAAGATGGGGTGGAGAAAAATAGTGGGCTGGAAAAAAACAGGATTAGATTTCAAACCAGTTTGATGTACAACTTTGTCAGGCAATCTATAAACCCTGTATACATTCCACCAATTTTTCCCATTGACTCTTACAGCATAACGTGAAACCAAATCAACACACAAAGGTTGACTGAATTTTGAGAGACCTTTGAGTACATTATGAGGAATCCTTATTTTTACCCAGTCTCCCACATTGATTGTATGAGTCCACCCTTCTTTGTGAGAACTCTCTCCTGAACGACATAAAGTGTTTTCTTTGTCACTCACTTTATTATGTACAGGAAAATGTGCCTCTTCATTAACTCTCTCTTCCCTAAGTGAAAAAGAAGACTTGGAAAATAATCCCCACTGTCTCATCTAAGCTGGACACATACAAAACGTAGCAACTCTCCCTCTCAATAACTCAAATGGACTTTTTCCAAACTCAGTACCTGGTGTAGTTCGATGAGCCCAAAGCATACTCTGCACAGCTTCTCTAACATCAATGTTTCCTGAAACAGCCCATTGCACACATTCAACCAATATACAGTTCATGTGCTCAATAAAACCATTTCCTTGCGGGTGATAAAGTGCAACTCTGCGATGAGTAATACCAGATTGGTTTAGAAAACTGGACATTTCTTTAGAGACAAACTGTACTCCATTGTCTGACACTAATTCTTTGGGAAAGCCCTCCCTGGCAAAAAGACTCTCCAGGAACCTAATCACTTCATGCTTATTGGGATCAATCATAAAACAAACCTCCCACTATTTGCTGTAATAATCAGCAACCACTAAAGAAAGCTTGTATTTATTGGGTAATGCATTAAACGGTCTGATAAAGTCTAATGCCTATTTCATCCATGGACCTGAAGGCAAATCAACCTCCACTTTGGGAGGAATCACAGTCTTAATCAATTTGTCACTAGAACAACAAGTGAAACAACTCTCAACCATATTCTCTTTATGACGATCCATTGAAGGCCACCAGTAAATTGATTGAATTCTACGTTTGGTACATGTTAGCCCAAGATGACCTTCATGTCCAGCCATTATAATGCAATCTCTCAGCCTTACTGGGGGGGTACAAAATTGTCACCACGTAATATCATCTCCCCACCTTCTAGGGACAATTCATCAGCCACTTTAGAAAAAGGTTGAATTCACTATCCAAGTGTTTTTCCTTTGGCCAACCTTGAATGATGAATTTTTGGACTATTTTGAGAACAGAATCAGAATGCAACGCATCAAACCACTCTTCCTCCTTGAAACATCCTTCATGACAAACATCAATACTTGCATTTAAACATTCCTCATCTTCACCTGCTGTGCACTCACTGTGCGTAATAGGCAAAGGCAGTCTAGAAAGTAAGTCAGGTCTAATATTTTTTCCTCCAGGAATATGTTCAACCAGAAAATTGTATTGAAGAAGTTTAGAACTTAACCTAGCTATCCTGGGGGTATGATCTTTCACTATAACCCCATTAAGAATAGGAATGAGAGGTTTATGATCAGTCAATAACTTAGAAGTCCTACCCCAAAGAAAACTTTTAAATCTCTCTACTGCCCAACAACAAGCTAGGAGTTCTCTCTCAATGACTGAATAATTTTTCTCGCTGGGACGTAATGATCGAGAAATGAAACCTACAGTATGTTCAGCACCAAATTTCATTTAAGTCAACATGCCAACAAGACCACCCAAAAAATTTTGTAAAAGCCCTGTACCATACTTTCCACTCTACTGGTGGGTCTCCTGGAAGCTGTAAGAAAGGAGAAGGTGCTTGTACATTTTGCATTATGATAAACAATAAATAGCAATTTACTAGATTATAAAGTGAAGCACACAGTATTTTCGTATCTAAAGAAATGTTCCCCTTTTTTTTTTTTGAAAACCTTTATTGTACCTTCACAGTTTTACACAGCTTGTCGCCTACAACCCAAACGGGCCGGCCGCTAATTGAAGTGTCATATGAGTATGATCTTTAAAAATACACACAGTGCAGGTTAACACGAAAGTCATTGAAGTAAAGATCGCAAAGAGAGTGGCGAAGGTTAAATGCAAATGTTCCACGCTTAATGAATGAGGTTTTCATTTTCTGTTTTTTAAACCTAAAGAAAAGAACAATCGAACTTCGGGAAGTCACAGCACGATCATTGACTATGCATATTGCCAGACAGATATGAGATTATACCTGAATTGAGCCAACCTCATGCGCGACCACAAGCCAAGTTAGGGTGTAGATGAAACATCTCCCCCCCCTCCATCCCCTCCTGAGAGACCCCGCCCCCTGATCAGCCCCCCTCATTCCAACCCGTCGTCCTCATCCGAGTCCAGCGGGTCCTCTTCTGGCAGTGGGTCGCAGATGTCACCCCGGTAGGCGTTCCACGGGGACCACACCTTGTTCCACTTGCCCGGACAAGCTCGGTTCAAGTAAACCGCTCTTTCCGTAACCATGGCCCTGTCCATGTTAATGCACCACTGTGAAGCTGTCGGGAGGTCCGCCACCCCCCAGCGCTGCGCGATGCCCCGCTTAGCTATCATCATTCCCAATGTTACCCAGAGGCGGCCGTGCCGGGACAGATCAGTTGGCTCCCATACATTGAGGAGGCATCGCCGTGGCTCCGGCAGCACCGAGACCTCCAGCACCTGTGACACAGTGCGCAGGACCTGACGCCAGTAGTTGTGTATGGTTGGACATTCCCAGAATGTGTGGAAGAATGTGCCCTCCTCCCCGCAGCCCCGCAAGCAGAAGGGGTCAGGGGTCCGTTGTATGCGGTGGAGCAGTGTTCTGGTGTAGTACGTTCTGTGTAGAACTTTAAGTTGGATGAGCCTCATTCTGGCCGATATGCCCGCTTCCTTAGGGGAAGCCAATGCCTCATTCCATTCATGCTCATCAAGCGCGCCCACCTCCTGCTCCCATTTCTCCTTGAGAGTCACTAGTGGGTCCGGGGAATTGTTAAGGAGCTTCCGGTAAGTGAGGGAGGTGGCCTTTTCTATCATATAGTCCGTCAGGAGGCGATCCTCTAGCGGGGAGGACTCGGGAAGGGTCGAACCCGCCGGGATAGCCGACAGTAGTGCATGGCGAATTTGGACATACCGGTAGGTTTCGTGTGGTCCCAGGTCATAAACCTCTTTCAGACGGGCGAAGGTGATAACTCCCCCTCGTTCCCACATGTCCCTCACCGTGGAGATTCCAATGTCATCCCAACGGGAGAACCCCTTACTGACCCGAAGATTGCCCAGGGCTCGTGCGTCCCAGAGTGGAGTGAGCTTAGTGAGTGTATCTTTCCACCCTAGCGCAGCGGTGGCTGCATGCCAGGTGGCCACTGTGAGCCTAGTGGGGCCCACCAGCGGTCTAAGTTTCCTCCGGTCATAAAGCGATGCCAGCAGGTTATTGGCACCCAATTGAGCTCTATCTGCCTGGAATGCCGGATCAGATTGCGATGCATGCAGCCATTGGTTGATGGGTCTGAGCTGTGCTGCCCAATAGTATAGACGTAGGTTCGGGAGCGCGATGCCGCCCTCGTACCAGCTCCTGCAAAGTTTGGCGTGGGCTATACGCGCCGGGCGGTTGCCCCACAGCAATCCAGAAACCACTGCCGCCACTCTCCTGAAGTACTTTTGTGGTACTGCGAATTGGGTATTGTCTAGGATGTATAGGAAACGGGGCAGGGACTTCATCTTAAACAAGGCAGCTTTCCCCAACAACGTCAACGGCAATCCCGCCCAAAAGCTTGCGTCTTGTTTGAGGCGGTCCAGTGGTGGCAAGAGATTCAGCCTTTCATGTTCAGCAGGGTCACCTGTGACATGGATGCCCAGGTATTTGAATGAGGAGCCGGCCAGCCGTAGAGGGCAGTCCGGACCAAGCGTTAGGTGATCTCCCGTCAGGGCGTACAACTCTGATTTGCTCCAATTGATGGTATAGCCTGACACCTCGCCGTGGTCATTACAGAGACGCAAGAGAGCTGGTATGCCATGATCGGGGTCCGTCAGGTAAACCAGCATGTCGTCTGCGTATAATGACACGCGATCCTCCCACCCCTCCCTCCATTTAATCCCTTTAAGTAAAGGGGTAGTCCTGATACGGATCACCAGCGGTTCTAGAGAGAGTGCAAAAAGAAGGGGGGAGAGAGGGCATCCCTGTCGGGTGCCACATCTAAGGGGGAAGGAGCGTGAAATGTGGCCGTTTGCTACCCTGTGTGCCACCGGTGCAGTGTAGAGTAACTTAATCCAGGAGATGAAAATTGGGCCAAATCCCATACACAAAAGGACCTCAAAGAGGTAGGCCCACTCCACCAGGTCAAAGGCCATTTTCGCGTCCAGCGCCAATATAGCCGTGGGTACGCCTATGCCGTCCGCTCTCGCCAGCACCCCGTGCACCCGTCTGAGATTGAGCGCGGTGTTCCTGTGGGGCATGAATCCCGACTGGTCCGGGTGGATAAGATCGGACAGATGAGGCATGAGACGATTTTCTAGGAGTTTTGCTAGTATTTTACATTCTGCGTTAAGCAGAGAGATAGGGCGGTAGGAGGAGCAATCCTCAGGGGGCTTACCGGGCTTAGGGATAGCCACAATCGTGGCAGTCCGTTGGTCCAACGGGAGCAATCCCTTACCACGACATTCCTCGTACATTTTGAGCAGGTGCGGGCTAAGAGTGTCAGTGCGCGCTTGGAACCATTCGACCGGGATGCCATTTGGCCCCAGCGCCTTGCCCGTACGGAGGGCTCCAATGGCCATCCGCAGTTCATCCGTGGTAAACGGTGCCTCCAGCTCCGCTACGGCCTCCGGCTGCAGTGTTGGGATGTCTATGTCGCTCAATGCGCATTGGGCCGCAATCGCAGTTACGTCCCGTTCCGGGGTGTATACTTTTTCAAAGTGGGACGCTAATGCCTCTACTACTCGATCCGGGTCTGTCAGAATCCTACCCTCATCATCTTTCACCTGCTGGATCCCTCTGGAGCTACCCCCTCTCCTGTCGAGCCAGGCCAGCATCTTCCCTGCTTTGTCCCCAACATCGTATACCCGGTTCTGTGTGTCGGTGATGTGTCCTTGTGTGATGAGTCGCGCGTGATCTGCGTACAGTCGCTGTTCAAGTGCGAGGGCATGCGCTGTAACATCTGTGGGGTCGGCTTCATGGGCAGTAGTGGTTGCGCGTAGTCGGAGCTCAAGGGCTGTGTGTTCAGCTGCCTGTTCCCTTCTATGTGTTGTTATAGAGCCTATAGCTTGCCCCCGTAACACTGTCTTGTAGGCCTCCCAGAGTACCTCGGCCGAGGCTGCGGTTGGTTCGTTTTCAATGAAATAGTGTGCCGTGGCCTTCTGCAGGGCCTTCCTGACCTTCGGGACTTTAAGATAAGAGGCGTGAATGGGGAATATGCGGCGGCGGGATCTTGTCCGTGAGGTGATGGTGAGAGTCAGTGGTGAATGGTCTGAGATGCCCGAGGGTGTATGTGCACTTCATCTACACGCTGCAGCCCATCCCCTAGAGCCAGGAAGTAGTCAATGCGGGACAGACTATTGTGAACGGTGGAGTGGAACGTGTATTGCAGGATCGTAGGGTGAACATGACGCCAGACGTCCACCAACCCCAGTGCCTCTAGGAACCGCTGAAACCGGGAGGGACCCCCCGGGGGGGTGGTTGTCGGGAACTTGTCGAGCTGCGGGTCTGCAGTTGCGTTAAAGTCCCCACCTAGAAGCATGTCTCCCTCAGGGAGGGACAGTAAGAAATCACCCAGGGCCGGTAACATCACCGAGTGTAGTGAAGGTGGGATGTAAACTGAGACTACTGTTAAGGGGCGTCCGTCCCATTGTCCCGCCACTGCCGCAAAGCAACCCTGTGTATCAGTTCTAGTGCTAAGGGTAATGAAGTTGGAGGATTTTCTGATTAGTGTGCCTGTACCCCGGGAACCAGTGGAGAATTCAGAGTGGGCTAACATTTTATATCCCCTTCTGTCTAAGGTCTTAGTAGCGCTACCCACCAAGTGGGTCTCCTGCAGTAGTATGAGGTCAGGTTTATAGCGTTTCACCTCGGACAGAACGAGGCTGCGTTTCACTTTATCACCCAGGCCACACACGTTCCAGGCAAGGAGTCGGAGGGTGGAGCCGCCTATTCGCGTCTCCTCCACTCTCACTGTATTGAGCTGTTCACCCGTCATCAATAGAGATCAGAAACAGAAACCATCGGTATAGACTCCATCGCCCCAGCAACATTACAATAGCAATCAAAGTACATTGTACAGTTCGAGATCGACTCTGTGAATTTCCCGTAAAAAAGAACAAACCCCCCCCAACCCGCCCCACCCTGCCTCCCTGCCAAACGGACTCAGAACTGCCCGCCACCCCAACTCAGCAGAGCGCTTATCCCATGCCAAAAACAGAGTACTTGCACGTCGGGGGAGAGTGTCCCCCAAAGCAGGCTGCCCTCGGGCTGTCTGGGCCAGCGTCCAAGAACGACTTGATAAGCAATCTTTGCGGGAGTAGATTCGAGTCCAATCAGTCCCTCACGGTGGTTTCATTCACCTCCAGCGGCCCCTGCGTGGTCCCGCGATGGTGATCCGCTCGCGCTTCCCCTGGCTGATGATTGTGAGTCCGGCCGGTTACCCTCTTCTGGCCTGTTGCGTCGACGACTGGAAGTGCGGTC
Source organism: Lissotriton vulgaris (assembly GCF_964263255.1). Lineage (NCBI taxonomy): Eukaryota > Metazoa > Chordata > Amphibia > Caudata > Salamandridae > Lissotriton > Lissotriton vulgaris. The sequence goes on along the minus strand of NC_141695.1, from coordinate 1,541,709,342 downwards.
CACCGTGCGCCATCCATCCAGCCATTCTCTTGCTGACTCAGCCGAGTCGAAGAACCAGACCTTTTTGTCGGCCACAACTCTTAGACGGGCCGGAAACAACATGGAGTACGGCAATTCTTGTTCGCAGAGCGTTTTCTTTACCTCCAAGAAGGTCCTCCTTCTGCGGGTGACCTCTGCCGTATAGTCCGGGAAGAAGGATATCCGCGAGTTCTGGACATGGATAGGTGGTGCCACTCTGGCCGCCTGGAGAACTGTGTCGCGGTCTCTAAAATTGAAGAGTCTCGCCAGGATAGGACGCGGGGCGGCCCCCGGCGTAGGTGTCCCACCGGGGACCCGATGTGCACGTTCCACTGTGAAGAAATTGGAGAGTCCCTTCGGGGCCAAGCAAGTCTTTATGAGGTCCTCCACGTATAGATCCATGGCTCCTTTCGTTTCCGACTCTGGAACCCCCAAGATGCGGACGTTGTTGCGTCTGGAACGCCCTTCATGGTCGTCCAACTTACTTTTTAGGAGTTTATTGTCCGCTTGTAGTCTTTCCACGGCTACTTGCAGGTCCGAAACGTCCTCTATCAGCGATTTAGCCACCACTTCCACCTGCTTTACCCTTTTGCCCATCTTCTGGAGGTCGGCTCTAATGAGGGTCACCTCGGCAGCAGTCGAGCCCACTGTAGCCTGAACCTGTTCCAGTGCGCGTAGGACATCATCCAGCGTGGCCTTTTTAGTCCCATCGTTGTCTGCGCCCTTGCCCAGTGATTTGCGCTGCTCAGATTGAGTAGATGTCTGATTATCATAGGCAGATTTACCGAGTTTCGCCTGGGCAGCGGTTTGTCTTGGCCCCTTCCCCGCCATTTTTGCTCTGCGGCGAGACACAGTTTATGATGGAGCGGGCCGATCGCCCGTAGCCGACCGTGTGGGGGTGGCTGTACAGGAGGTTCAGTCTGGGCACAGGCCAGGGGTCGCTCTCGATGACAAGGTGCTACCGGCAGCCACAGAACTGCTGCGGCCTCGGCAAGCTCGGGCAAGATGGCAACTGCTGCGTAGCAAGCTCCACGTCTTGGCCAAGTGTAGTGAGAGGGTACTACGGTGTAGCGCCACTGGGTAGGCCGCATTGAGGATGAAGTGGCCGTATGGAAGGACTGCCGGCCGTTGGTGTCGAGTGCTTTCATCAGCGGCTACTTCCGGTCGATCGTGCCGGGGAGGGTTGACTTCAGCCCGGCCAAGGATTCAACTCGACACCGCTGCTCGCCTCGTGTCACCAGGCCTCTCGCCCGTGAGGGACTCGGATGAAGGTTCGTCCCGTTTCCGAGGTCTGAGCGCTCCCAAACTTTCCTTGTGAGCGTCGTTCGGTCACCGCACCCAGGACACCCCTTCTGGAGCGATCAGTGAACGGATAGGCATGCGGATTGTTGCGGGAAGCCGCCTTGCTACGGGAGCCTCTCTAGGTTGCTGCCGCCATCATCGGCTGCTAGCCACGCCCCGAAAATGTTCCCCTTTTAAAAAAAAAATATTATTAATTAATGTCATATGTTGTAAATATGCTTGTGAATAATATGAGTTTACGAAATACCACTAGTGAAATAGAGTATAGTGTAAAATGTCACTGTTCCACCAACAACTGAATAAGTCCTTCTGCTCTATATGAAAATCCAATAGATGGCGCTAGCGTATAATAAAAGTTTTCCTGGTGTATAGAAGAAGACGAAATTGCTGCCAAGTTCCGATGAATACATTCACTAAAAGAAACTATGTGAAAAATATAGTAACGGTACCTTGTCAAACACAAAAATCATGGAGCAGTCTTGTCTTCTTCTGATAAAGGACGCTTTGCTAGATAACACAACTGAGGCAGTGCTGTGATTGTTCTTTCCGCACTGATCTCACAGCTGAAATGCGTCAGAGCGTAAAGACGATGGAAACGCACTGACCTCACCACCGGAATGGGATCTGCTCACGGAGACAGAAATAACACTGAGAGGCGTCACCACGTCACAACAGACACGCACTCCACATCATCATTTCTTCAGCCGGCATGGAGGAGAGAAAGACAAGAGTTTTTCTATTTAGCTCTTTTGCAACTTTTCAAGCCTTGGCGTGCAGAAGAGGAACTGCTTGGGGATTTCCTCTGTTACGAAGACTCCTTCAATGCAGCCAAGGAGTCCATCGAATGTCCTGTTTTTCCTAAATATCTACAAATGTTGAATGCAGAAATTGAGCAGGAAGCAACAATTGCAGCCGAGATTGCCAGAGACAGTTCTCAGGACAGTCAGAGTACTGTTTCATTGAGTCAGGATCCACTAGGAGAACCAGTTATTGAAAATGAAGCTGCCACTGCCATGATTGAAGTGGAAAGAGCCATGGCACATGCTCAGGAGGATGCGGTTAACTTAGAAGAATTGGAAAGACAACTTAACGTTGAGCAGAGGAAAATATATGACGAAGTTACCAACCAAATTGAGCATGGATTAAGTCATGAGAAGGAAGAGTGCTCATGTACGTCGTTGAAGCCTGTCCGACTGTACGTGAGTGGAGAAACATGAACTGGAAAAAGTTTCCTTATTAAAGCAATTTCATGTTATCTGCAGAAAAGGACTGAGTCATCGCTGTCTTGTGTTGTGACCGCTCCAACTGGACTGGCAGCTCATAACATTAAAGGGATTACTTTGCATCGGTTACTGATGCTGCCAGTGGAGCATGATAACAAATTACAATACCACAAGTTATCTGAAGATGCTTGTTGTGAAGTATCTAGAGTCCTGAAGAAGATGAAACTTCTTATCATTGACGAAGTAAGCATGGTTTCCAATGTCATGCTTGCTTTTGTGCATTTGAGAATGCAGGAAGTTCTTAAAACAGAGTATGATGTGTTATTCGGTGGCAAACACATCATTGTTTTTGGTGATCTTCTGCAGCTGACACCAGTGAAAGGACAACCAGTGTTTAAACTGCTTACACATGAAGATACCAAGAAGTGCCTAGGGAGCATTGGCAACGTTAACATATGGTTAAACTTCAGTTATGCTGAGCTGCGTGAAAATATGCGTCAGGCGAAGGACGAAGATTACAAGAATATTCTGCAAGATGTTAGAATCGGGAAAGTGACTGAGCGTGGTAAAGAAGCTTTATATGCACGCTTACTGTCGAATTTATATCCAGAAAGAGACGTTTTGCCAGAGGATATTTTTCAGAAAATTACTGTGAAGAAATCTGGAATATGTTTGATGCCAACTCTTGCAGAATGTTCCATCTTCAACAACAAAATGTTGAATTTAGAAAACAAAGAGATTGTGAAACTGTAAGCTATTGACAGAATAGAGCATATGGGAGCAACAATTATTTTGTCTGAGAATTTGAAATCTAAATTGGATTCATTAGAGAAGACTATATCTAAAACTGCGGGTTTTGAAAAGACTTTGAATGTGTGCTTAAATTGCCGAATCATTTTGAGAAGGAATTTACATGTTGAAAGAGGTCTGGTAAATGGATCAATGGGTAATGTTGTTGATTTTGAGAAATACAGAAATAGAGATGGAATTGAATTTTTAAAAATTAAATTTGATGGCATTGAGGAAGTACAGCTAATTGGTCATTGCTCTGCTAGGTTTTTGCTTGTTAAAGACTTATATGTTCGCCGTAAGCAGTTTCCTGTTTGCTTGGCATATGCGGTGACAATCCATAAATCGCAAGGTTTAAGTGTAGATACTGCTTTAGTGAATATTGGCAGTTCTGTATTCAAAGAGGGTATGGCTTATGTAGCATTGTCACGAGTCAGAACTTTATCGGGATTGTACTTGATTGACTGTGATGTCACAAACATTTGTGCGGATCTAGATTGTGTTAAGGAATACAATAGGTTAAGAAGAGAGTATGCGCCACATTTGCCTCAATATCCTTTGTTTGAGAAACGTGTGGTAGGCCGGAAACGAAGAAATATCAGTAATAGTAGGGAGGTTGATGCAAAAAGACCAAAAGTCGATGATCTAAAAATTGTAAACAGGAATAAAATGAATTCTGTTGAAAATGTTGTTGGTTTTAAATTTGAAAATAGTTCTGGTGTCAGCTGCTATGCTAATGTAGTTGTTAATGTTCTCTTTTCACTAGAGACTTTCAAAGAACAGATTGTGATCAATTCGGAACAACATTTATGCTGTTTGTTGAATTCTGTTTTAGAGAAATGTAGTGCTGATAGAACGAGAGTAGAAAGTGTGTCTGAAATTCGTTTTCTGTTAGACGAATGTTCAGGTCAAACAGAATTCTCTGAAAATATTCAGCAGGATTGTCAGGAGTTTTTAATGTATATGCTTGATGGTTTGCAAGATGAGGGTGTAGATGTAGATTATCTATTTGGCCTTTCTTATCAATGGCAGCATGACTGCGAGAACTGTAGGCTATCAAGTACTACTAGTGTAGACTCAGAAAGATTTATATATTTAACTTTGCCTGACAGTAAATCAGTATCCTTCAATAAGCTAGTAAAGGCAGCCGATCAAAACATGGAGTGCAGCCAATGTAAGTCTGGAATGCTGTCCACGTTAATTTTACGAAGTTATGGCCAGTATGTCATTTTAATGTTCCAACGATGTAGGCCTGATGGAACTAAATTGACAACTTTAATTAATAATTTTGTGGCTTCGCAGTTGTCAATATCAGGAAGGACTTTTATAACTACTGCAATTATATATCATAATGGTCCTTCAACTAATTCAGGACATTATACAGCTTATTTGAAATCTGGAAACGGTTGGTCATTCTGCAATGATTCTATTTTAACTTTCAAAAAAAGATTGCCTTTCCACCTTCAAAATTCTTACCTGGTGTTCTTACAACCAAAATTTTAGGAAAGGAAGCTTGGGATTTGTTTAGAGGAATTTACAGAGGTTCTAATGGCTCCTACTCTATATGGCCTTGTGGATAATTGTAGTACAGAGCGAAAACTGTTTGTTTTTATAAACAAGTTCAAGCAGCAGATCAAAACAAGGAGTAGAGGAAATGTAAGTCTGCAATGCTGTCCACATTTTTTATGGAAACTTATGGGTGAAATGTCATTTTACAATTTGAACTACATGAACTGGATGAAAAAAAAGTTGTTAAGTCTAATTAAAAAATTTTGGGCAACTCAGTCATCGACTACAGGAAGAACATTTGCAACTGCAGCTATTATATAATATGCTGGTCCTTTGACAACATCTGGATATTACACAGCTTATTTGACATTTAAAAAATGGCTAGTCTTTCAGCAAACATTACTAATTGAGTACGAAGCAATGTTGCCTTTTGACTTGATTTTTGAAGTCAGAATTTAGGGTAGGTAATTGGACTATAATGATTCTAGGTGTTGCTGTAACTTAGTGTGCTGTTTTAAATTGCTTTGTATGTCTCAGTTTTCTTAAAACAATTGAGTTTATCTTTCAGAAAGTGGCGGGCAGAAAATAGTAACAGCACAACTGAGTATAAGCTGTTTATAGGATATCCATTGACGCCATAGAAAGTAAGTTACTTTGGAGAAGTTCCTATTTCTGCTTATTTGTATTATTTGGGTTTTTTAAACACAATCATTTTGATTGTGTTTTTTTTCCCCGCTGTTATATGATGAATACCTTCAACTCACTGTTTTCAGTGAAATTTGATATTTTCTGATAACAGCAAAAATAAACCATTAAATACGTTTAATTAATTTTCTACTTTGAATTGTGATTTTTAATATGTATATGGATTGGTGTGGCTCACTGGTTAGAGGCGGCAGACCCGGAAGCAGAGGTCGGCCCGGGACCAGGGTTCGATTCCTGACGTGGCAGGGTCTTGGGCCATGGTCAGCGGACTCGATAATTCTCACCTCGGTGCCTACTCCAACCATGGGTCCCACTCAGCAACTCTGGGCAATAGCTTGCTTAATCTCTACTAACAGCCCCATCAGTGCCGGGGATGCCTGGCTTCACCTTGGGGATGCCCAGGAGGGACCATCTCACAGGGAAAGCCAGGATGGGTTCCCCAGCGGTATACAGCACCGGGACGCCTCTTTGCTGGGGCAGCTGTGCGCTTTACAAGTATACCACATTTAACATTTAACATTCATTTTGTCTCATGCTCACACTTTTTTTACCACCTTGTATTAATTTAAATGTTTTTGTTCTTTCTTACACAGATTAAAAGTATAAAAAAGATAATTTAGTACGATAATGACAATTATAAGGTAAGTGTTTAGTACTCTTTACGTTACATGTCTATCAGATTTAACTTTTATTAGTTCCACTGCTTCTTTTCTTTAACCCTTAGTTTCCTGTCTTTGCTACTTCCTTCATTTCTTTTTCTTTTACTTACTTATACTACTCTTTTCACTTCTTTTATCAGTCCCTCTTTCAACAGTAACTGTGTGTTACTCCCTCTATTTGTCTTTCTTATCACATTACTCTCTGTTTATTTACTCGTCTTTTTTTTAAAAATATTTTTTTTAGTTCGCTCCCGGTTCACGTACCCGAACGCTAACCGGGAAGCGAATCAAAAGAAATAGAGGATGCTAGAGTGCTAAACATTCTAGCAATTTTTTTTAAAAGGGAAGGTAGTTCTGAAAATAACTTTTTTTTATTATTTTTGATGTTTTATATTTTTTGGTGTTTCTTTGAGGAAGGGGAAACAAAAATGATTCACTTCAAAGGGCTCAACAGGAGCAACAAAAAAAAATTTACTTTCTGGGACGTTTTGGACATTGATGATTTTCAAATGATCGATTTATTAAAGTAATACTCATTTCTCCGCATGAAATTAATTTTTCACATGCTACACATGTTAATCTCATCTGCCCAAAGTTCTTTTGGAGACTTGGGATCGTTTCCCTTGCCTCTGACTCACTTATTGCTAAGTCATTGGTGGATATTTTAGCCGGTCGGGGGTTATCCACTAAATCTCGAAGTTGTGCTTTAGAATAATTAAGAGGGTGCCAACTCTCCATGTGCTGATGCATGGTATGATTACCATAGCTATACTTTTTTTCGGTCCCTCTCGAGAGTTTTTTTTTGCAGATGAGGCAGGTAACGTATCTGGCATTAACTTTCTTTTCATGAGAAGGATGAGAAAAAAATTGCCAGATAAAATTCACTTTCATATGGGACGTTCTTGGCATTTCTTTCAGAAAGCCACTTGTCCCTTGCTCCTGTTCCTCGTCTTCCTCTTCTTCTTCTTCCTAGTCGAAGATGACCTGGCTAGTCGGTCCTCTCTTCTTTGGTGGTGGTGGAGGTGGTGGAGATCCACCAGCTGCAGCTAATACAAATGCCATGTCTTAGCAAACAAAAACAGGTCTTTCTCTCATAAAAATGAAAGTCGGAGTGAGGAAAAAAGGTGGGCCTTTCATCATTTGAGAAAAGAAAATGTTCTAAACCAATGAAAAGTGTTTATTTTACGTCATATGATCAAGCGTTCCATCATTAGGAAACTAAAAGTAAAATGAACCAATGAAAAGTTTTATGAACTAGTCACATGACCTGTTATGCTTACGTTCCGCGCTGCGCCTCGGATCGATTCCGGGGCTTTACGTTTCGCGCCTTGGTTCGCGTTCCAGAACGCTTCCGGGTGCGCTAACGGAGCACGTCATAAGGCGCATTACGTAGTAACGCGATATGTTGCGTTTACGGGACGCATCACGATGTGCCTTTCTAACGCGGTATTTGCACTAACGGAACGTTTACCGATTCGCGGACCAGCAGCGAAACAAGAAAAAATAATTTAAACTATAATATAAATTGAATTAAAAAAATATAATACAAATATATATAAAATATATTTGTGAATTAGAATAAGAATATATGTTACAGCTATAGATATTAGCTTTTAAAAAACCAATGAAATTCACTGAAAAAACCATAGGTTATAGACCATATATAGTTAGGGATTAGCATTTACAAAACCTTGATAATTCACTGAAAAAACCATAGGTTATAGACCATATATAGTTAGGAATTAGCATTTACAAAACCTTAATTTACTCGCACAAAACCATAGAAATTCGCATATATAGTTAGTTGCAATACCTATATATCGCGCACCCGCAATCCACTGCTGATGATGTCACATATTACATCATTCATGACATGGTCAGTGACATCACTGATGACATCACTGATGACATCATCCAGTGACTGTGTGTTTAAATATGTCTTACATATTGAAGATTGAGTGGATGTATAAGTGTCTGGATGAAGGATTTAGTAGGTGCATGACTGACTGTATGAGTGAGTGATTAAATGTGTCTCACTGAGTGCATGGGTTAGTGGCTAAACTGTCTTAATTTGTGCATCTTTATGTCTGTTGTTCTGTAAACTGCTGCATGTGTTGATCAGTAGCTATATGAGTATCTATATGGGTTATTGATTGGTTGCCCAAGTATTTGTATGGGAGACTGAGTGTGTGTGGGGGTGGCTGGGAGGTGTATGACTCTGTGCATAGATGTGTGAGCAGTTGCTTCACTAGATGTATGGGTTCAAAAGTGCATGTGGAAACAGCTGTATGGGCGGTTGACTGTGTGCATGAGTGTATTGGTGAGTGAATGGTTATCTCAGTGCTACATGTCAAAGTAAGTACATATGTAAAACACAGTACATGTGAGAGTTGGCATATATAAATAACTGTGCATAAAAGCCAGTGAATGTGTGAGTGGCTGTATGAATCATTGTGAACTTGTATCAGGGATTGTATAAGAGAGTAAATATGTGTTAATATATGTTTGAATAAGTAAGGTGTGTATAACTGTATAGTTGAGGAAATGGAGGTGTGATTGATTCTTTGCATGACTGACTAGGTGTGTGAGTAACTCCATGGATGAGTGACAGTCTGTGAGTGTCTGTTTACACTGAGTGTATCTAAGGTTATATTAGAGTTGGAAGAGGTTCATCGTATTATCACATGAATGATATCATCAGTGATGTGATCAGTAATGTCAAATGAGATGTCATCAGTGATGTCATTTGAGATGTCATCAGTGATGTCATCAGTGATGTCATTTGAGATGTCATCAGTGATGTCATCAGTGATGTCACTGACCATGTCATGAATGATGTAATATGTGACATCATCAGCAGTGGATTGCGGGTGCGCGATATATAGTTATTGCAACTAACTATATATGCGAATTTCTATGGTTTTGTCCGAGTAAATTAAGGTTTTGTAAATGCTAATTCCTAAATATATATGGTCTATAACCTATGGTTTTTTCAGTGAATATATATATATATATATATATGTATATATATATTGTCACTGGAAAAAACATAGGTATCAGGGGTGTTATAGTTAGCTGGACATTTCACTCATAAAAAAGCATGGAAATTCCTCCGTCATAGTTAGTTGTACTAACTGTAACTCGCGCGCCCGCAATCCACTGCTGATGATGTCACATATTACATCATTCATGACATGGTCAGTGACATCACTGATGGCATCACTGATGACATCTCAAATGACATCGCTGATGACATCACTGATGACATCATCCACGTGACAATCAGATACACCTCATCATACACTAGTATAACCTTTCATCGCTCACTGTAAAATACAGAGTACCATATTTGAATCCAATGACGCACCAATAAAAGTTTCTAAAAACCCACTCAGTGATTCCTAGATCTACACACACATCTAGATCTACACACACATCTCACAAGTCGACATTGTACAGCGTGAATTACATCCAACTCACCCCCATATTTAAAGACGAATATGTGATAGAGGTACTAATTATGCACCTCCGACAACCAACAAAATCCCAACACCCAGCGCCACCACCACTACAACCACCCCTCCTGACCCCTCCCCCTCTACTACCTCAGAGGCAGTGCAAAGCAGGCCAACGAATCTTCCCAAAATAATATATCCCTTCAACAGCACGCTAGCTGAATGTACAGAGATGTGGCAACCAACTATGTATAAGGGAGGGAACTCGCACATAAACAATAATTTACACGATGCCAAGACTACCGGATATATGCTATACACAACTCACAATACAAATCAAAAACTTTTCCATGTGTAGATATAGTATTGATACGTATAGTGTACTACACAGTGGACGCAACCATATTATCTCAGAAACTGGGGAATATCTCGGTCATGTAGCTGAGTTGTCCCCCACCTTGAAGCAGAAGCGGAATAGGCTGCTTCAACGTACACAACTCCAGCGTAAGAGTATAAAAACATAGGCTACGCCTTCGGCATGGTTCACTTGTGCAAAGACAAAAGACTCTGCCACAGGGAATTTCCTCATTCTGGCACGTTGCTGCCTCCATGACCACGTGCCTCCTCGATACAGGCCCATTGCGAACTCAGCGCCACAGCACAGCAGACTTATGTCTATATCGACTACTGCCTTCGATCTACAGTGCGGACATCAGGGTTCAAAACTAGAATTCAGATTTGGATCTACACTACAGACAACAATGAATTAAGCCTTGCTTTTTTAAATGCAGAGACAATTGTACTATATGTCTTCATTTTGTTAAAGGATGTGACAGAAAGCATTCCTCGATGTCTGTCCTGACTACTGCCTTTGATCTACACTGCGGACAGCAGGGTTCTCAATTTGAATTCAGCTTTGGAGCTACACTACGGACAGCATTGAATTTAGCCTTGCTTTATTTAAGGCAGAGACAATTGTACTCTATGTCCTTAGATTTTGTTAAAGGATGTGACAAAAAGCATTCCTCAATGTCTTTGTCGACTACTGCCTTCGATCTACACAGCGGAAAGCAGGGTTCACAACTTGAATTCAGCTTTGCATCTACACTACAGACAGTAGGGAATGGAGCCTTGATTTATTTAATGCAGAGACAATTGTACTGTATGTCTTCAGATTTTGTTAAAATAGGTGACAAAAAACATTTGTTGATATCTGTGCTGACTACTGCCTTCGATGTACACTGTGGACACTAGGGTTCACAACTTGAATTCAGCTTTGGATCTACACTACAGACAGCATGAAATTCAGCCTTGCTTTATTTAAGGCAGAGACAATTGTACTCTATGTTCTCAGATTTTGTTAAAAGATGTGACAAAAAACATTCCTCAATGTCTGTGCTGACTACTGCCTTCGATCTACATTGTGAGGGCTAACGATTTAATGGCGATTGCACATGACACATTCCAGTAGGCAAGAGACATTGTACCAGTGCAACCCACCCGAACCACGAATCATCGAAGTGTACACACACCCAGAGTTCTTCAGGTACCACTAACTCACTGCACCACAAGTCATCTCCACGTGGCCATATTAAGACAGAATTCACTAGGCAAAAAACATTGCTACCAGTGCGGCCCACCCGGACCATGCATCATCGCAGGTTATGTACATGCTCCGAGCCAAAGGTACTACTAACTCAGTGCACCATAAGTCATCGCCACGTGGCCATATTCAGGCAGAATTCAACAGACAAAAGACATTGGTACAAATACGGCCCCCCCTGGACCACGCATTATCGCAGGGTACTCACAAGCTCAGCGCCAAAGATACTACTAACTCATTGCACCATAAATCATCGCAAGGCAAACTGATGCAGAATTCAATAGCCAAAATACATTGGTCCAAGTACTGCCCCCCCCTGACCACTCATCACCGCAGGGTACGTACACGCTAAGCGCCAAAGGTACTACTAACTCAGTGCACCATAAATCATCGCCAAGTAGCCTTATTAAGGCAGAATTCAGTAGGCAAAAGATTTTGCTACCAGTGCGGCTTGGCCGGAGAATGCATCATGGCAAGCTCCACAGAACATTGATGCTTCAGGTGCCACTAACTCAGTGCACCACTTATCATCACTGGTTGCAGACAGGCAAACTTACCAATGTTGTGCAGCTCTATTCAAAGCCATCTGGCCGTGGGCTCTTGCTAACTGCTGCCTCCTGCCTACACTGCGGTCATCAGAGCTCACAATTAAATAGACTCTTAATTCATTATTTGCAGAGTGCAGTACCAAACTAAGTATAACGTCCCTAAAACCTACACAATATCCCTTTAGTATCCTTCCTTCAGGTACTTCTTTTATATCAGTTATATGTTTAATTTAATAACAAAATTCACCCTGCAAGTGCAAAAGAACTGAAGTGACCACCAACACAACTTGTTGAAGAAAACGTCGTCTTTATTACTGCTCATCACAACAGCTTCCAGGGAATGAATTCAAACATCCCTAGAAGTTTCAAGTATAAACATTCTATCACCAAGGAGGTGACAGAACATTCAGTATGACATATCAGAACGACCATAGATACTACAATATCTCCCTTTCTCACATAAACATTTAAATAAATATATCTAAGAAAAATATAAAAAGAAAAAGATATAAGCAAAAGAAAAATAACAATGAGCAAAAACATGAATAATGAATAATGAAAACAGGAAATATAAGAAAACATTTGACTAAAACATTTGACTACTCCTGATAAGAGAACTTAACCATTGACTCCTCTTGATAAAAGAACTTAACCAAAAGTAGTACAACAGGTAAAAGATGGGGTGGAGAAAAATAGTGGGCTGGAAAAAAACAGGATTAGATTTCAAACCAGTTTGATGTACAACTTTGTCAGGCAATCTATAAACCCTGTATACATTCCACCAATTTTTCCCATTGACTCTTACAGCATAACGTGAAACCAAATCAACACACAAAGGTTGACTGAATTTTGAGAGACCTTTGAGTACATTATGAGGAATCCTTATTTTTACCCAGTCTCCCACATTGATTGTATGAGTCCACCCTTCTTTGTGAGAACTCTCTCCTGAACGACATAAAGTGTTTTCTTTGTCACTCACTTTATTATGTACAGGAAAATGTGCCTCTTCATTAACTCTCTCTTCCCTAAGTGAAAAAGAAGACTTGGAAAATAATCCCCACTGTCTCATCTAAGCTGGACACATACAAAACGTAGCAACTCTCCCTCTCAATAACTCAAATGGACTTTTTCCAAACTCAGTACCTGGTGTAGTTCGATGAGCCCAAAGCATACTCTGCACAGCTTCTCTAACATCAATGTTTCCTGAAACAGCCCATTGCACACATTCAACCAATATACAGTTCATGTGCTCAATAAAACCATTTCCTTGCGGGTGATAAAGTACAACTCTGTGATGAGTAATACCAGATTGGTTTAGAAAACTGGACATTTCTTTAGAGACAAACTGTACTCCATTGTCTGACACTAATTCTTTGGGAAAGCCCTCCCTGGCAAAAAGACTCTCCAGGAACCTAATCACTTCATGCTTATTGGGATCAATCATAAAACAAACCTCCCACTATTTGCTGTAATAATCAGCAACCACTAAAGAAAGCTTGTATTTATTGGGTAATGCATTAAACGGTCCGATAAAGTCTAATGCCTATTTCATCCATGGACCTGAAGGCAAATCAACCTCCACTTTGGGAGGAATCACAGTCTTAATCAATTTGTCACTAGAACAACAAGTGAAACAACTCTCAACCATATTCTCTTTATGACGATCCATTGAAGGCCACCAGTAAATTGATTGAATTCTACGTTTGGTACATGTTAGCCCAAGATGACCTTCATGTCCAGCCATTATAATGCAATCTCTCAGCCTTACTGGGGGGGTACAAAATTGTCACCACGTAATATCATCTCCCCACCTTCTAGGGACAATTCATCAGCCACTTTAGAAAAAGGTTGAATTCACTATCCAAGTGTTTTTCCTTTGGCCAACCTTGAATGATGAATTTTTGGACTATTTTGAGAACAGAATCAGAATGCAACGCATCAAACCACTCTTCCTCCTTGAAACATCCTTCATGACAAACATCAATACTTGCATTTAAACATTCCTCATCTTCACCTGCTGTGCACTCACTGTGCGTAATAGGCAAAGGCAGTCTAGAAAGTAAGTCAGGTCTAATGTTTTTTCCTCCAGGAATATGTTCAACCAGAAAATTGTATTGAAGAAGTTTAGAACTTAACCTAGCTATCCTGGGGGTATGATCTTTCACTATAACCCCATTAAGAATAGGAATGAGAGGTTTATGATCAGTCAATAACTTAGAAGTCCTACCCCAAAGAAAACTTTTAAATCTCTCTACTGCCCAACAACAAGCTAGGAGTTCTCTCTCAATGACTGAATAATTTTTCTCGCTGGGACGTAATGATCGAGAAATGAAACCTACAGTATGTTCAGCACCAAATTTCATTTGAGTCAACATGCCAACAAGACCATCCAAAAAATTTTGTAAAAGCCCTGTACCATACTTTCCACTCTACTGGTGGGTCTCCTGGAAGCTGTAAGAAAGGAGAAGGTGCTTGTACATTTTGCATTATGATAAACAATAAATAGCAATTTACTAGATTATAAAGTGAAGCACACAGTATTTTCGTATCTAAAGAAATGTTCCCCTTTTTTTTTTTTGAAAACCTTTATTGTACCTTCACAGTTTTACACAGCTTGTCGCCTACAACCCAAACGGGCCGGCCGCTAATTGAAGTGTCATATGAGTATGATCTTTAAAAATACACACAGTGCAGGTTAGCACGAAAGTCATTGAAGTAAAGATCGCAAAGAGAGTGGCGAAGGTTAAATGCAAATGTTCCACGCTTAATGAATGAGGTTTTCATTTTCTGTTTTTTAAACCTAAAGAAAAGAACAATCGAACTTCGGGAAGTCACAGCACGATCATTGACTATGCATATTGCCAGACAGATATGAGATTATACCTGAATTGAGCCAACCTCATGCGCGACCACAAGCCAAGTTAGGGTGTAGATGAAACATCTCCCCCCCCTCCATCCCCTCCTGAGAGACCCCGCCCCCTGATCAGCCCCCCTCATTCCAACCCGTCGTCCTCATCCGAGTCCAGCGGGTCCTCTTCTGGCAGTGGGTCGCAGATGTCACCCCGGTAGGCGTTCCACGGGGACCACACCTTGTTCCACTTGCCCGGACAAGCTCGGTTCAAGTAAACCGCTCTTTCCGTAACCATGGCCCTGTCCATGTTAATGCACCACTGTGAAGCTGTCGGGAGGTCCGCCACCCCCCAGCACTGCGCGATGTCCCGCTTAGCTATCATCATTCCCAATGTTACCCAGAGGCGGCCGTGCCGGGACAGATCAGTTGGCTCCCATACATTGAGGAGGCATCGCCGTGGCTCCGGCAGCACCGAGACCTCCAGCACCTGTGACACAGTGCGCAGGACCTGACGCCAGTAGTTGTGTATGGTTGGACATTCCCAGAATGTGTGGAAGAATGTGCCCTCCTCCCCGCAGCCCCGCAAGCAGAAGGGGTCAGGGGTCCGTTGTATGCGGTGGAGCAGTGTTCTGGTGTAGTACGTTCTGTGTAGAACTTTAAGTTGGATGAGCCTCATTCTGGCCGATATGCCCGCTTCCTTAGGGGAAGCCAATGCCTCATTCCATTCATGCTCATCAAGCGCGCCCACCTCCTGCTCCCATTTCTCCTTGAGAGTCACTAGTGGGTCCGGGGAATTGTTAAGGAGCTTCCGGTAAGTGAGGGAGGTGGCCTTTTCTATCATATAGTCCGTCAGGAGGCGATCCTCTAGCGGGGAGGACTCGGGAAGGGTCGAACCCGCCGGGATAGCCGACAGTAGTGCATGGCGAATTTGGACGTACCGGTAGGTTTCGTGTGGTCCCAGGTCATAAACCTCTTTCAGACGGGCGAAGGTGATAACTCCCCCTCGTTCCCACATGTCCCCCACCGTGGAGATTCCAATGTCATCCCAACGGGAGAACCCCTTACTGACCCGAAGATTGCCCAGGGCTCGTGCGTCCCAGAGTGGAGTGAGCTTAGTGAGTGTATCTTTCCACCCTAGCGCAGCGGTGGCTGCATGCCAGGTGGCCACTGTGAGCCTAGTGGGGCCCACCAGCGGTCTAAGTTTCCTCTGGTCATAAAGCGGTGCCAGCAGGTTATTGGCACCCAATTGAGCTCTATCTGCCTGGAATGCCGGATCAGATTGCGATGCATGCAGCCATTGGTTGATGGGTCTGAGCTGTGCTGCCCAATAGTATAGACGTAGGTTCGGGAGCGCGATGCCGCCCTTGTACCAGCTCCTGCAAAGTTTGGCGTGGGCTATACGCGCCGGGCGGTTGCCCCACAGCAATCCAGAAACCACTGCCGCCACTCTCCTGAAGTACTTTTGTGGTACTGCGAATTGGGTATTGTCTAGGATGTATAGGAAACGGGGCAGGGACTTCATCTTAAACAAGGCAGCTTTCCCCAACAACGTCAACGGCAATCCCGCCCAAAAGCTTGCGTCTTGTTTGAGGCGGTCCAGTGGTGGCAAGAGATTCAGCCTTTCATGTTCAGCAGGGTCACCTGTGACATGGATGCCCAGGTATTTGAATGAGGAGCCGGCCAGCCGTAGAGGGCAGTCCGGACCAAGCGTTAGGTGATCTCCCGTCAGGGCGTACAACTCTGATTTGCTCCAATTGATGGTATAGCCTGACACCTCGCCGTGGTCATTACAGAGACGCAAGAGAGCTGGTATGCCATGATCGGGGTCCGTCAGGTAAACCAGCATGTCGTCTGCGTATAATGACACGCGATCCTCCCACCCCTCCCTCCATTTAATCCCTTTAAGTAAAGGGGTAGTCCTGATACGGATCACCAGCGGTTCTAGAGAGAGTGCAAAAAGAAGGGGGGAGAGAGGGCATCCCTGTCGGGTGCCACATCTAAGGGGGAAGGAGCGTGAAATGTGGCCGTTTGCTACCCTGTGTGCCACCGGTGCAGTGTAGAGTAACTTAATCCAGGAGATGAAAATTGGGCCAAATCCCATACACAAAAGGACCTCAAAGAGGTAGGCCCACTCCACCAGGTCAAAGGCCATTTTCGCGTCCAGCGCCAATATAGCCGCGGGTACGCCTATGCCGTCCGCTCTCGCCAGCACCCCGTGCACCCGTCTGAGATTGAGCGCGGTGTTCCTGTGGGGCATGAATCCCGACTGGTCCGGGTGGATAAGATCGGACAGATGAGGCATGAGACGATTTTCTAGGAGTTTTGCTAGTATTTTACATTCTGCGTTGAGCAGAGAGATAGGGCGGTAGGAGGAGCAATCCTCAGGGGGCTTACCGGGCTTAGGGATAGCCACAATCGTGGCAGTCCGTTGGTCCAACGGGAGCAATCCCTTACCACGACATTCCTCGTACATTTTGAGCAGGTGCGGGCTAAGAGTGTCAGTGCGCGCTTGGAACCATTCGACCGGGATGCCATTTGGCCCCAGCGCCTTGCCCGTACGGAGGGCTCCAATGGCCATCCGCAGTTCGTCCGTGGTAAACGGTGCCTCCAGCTCCGCTCCGGCCTCCGGCTGCAGTGTTGGGATGTCTATGTCGCTCAATGCGCATTGGGCCGCAATCGCAGTTACGTCCCGTTCCGGGGTGTATACTTTTTCAAAGTGGGACGCTAATGCCTCTACTACTCGATCCGGGTCTGTCAGAATCCTACCCTCATCATCTTTCACCTGCTGGATCCCTCTGGAGCTACCCCCTCTCCTGTCGAGCCAGGCCAGCATCTTCCCTGCTTTGTCCCCAACATCGTATACCCGGTTCTGTGTGTCGGTGATGTGTCCTTGTGTGATGAGTCGCGCGTGATCTGCGTACAGTCGCTGTTCAAGTGCGAGGGCATGCGCTGTACCATCTGTGGGGTCGGCTTCATGGGCAGTAGTGGCTGCGCGTAGTCGGAGCTCAAGGGCTGTGTGTTCAGCTGCCTGTTCCCTTCTATGTGTTGTTATAGAGCCTATAGCTTGCCCCCGTAACACTGTCTTGTAGGCCCCCCAGAGTACCTCGGCCGAGGCTGCGGTTGGTTCGTTTTCAATGAAATAGTGTGCCGTGGCCTTCTGCAGGGCCTTCCTGACCTTCGGGACTTTAAGATAAGAGGCGTGAATGGGGAATATGCGGCGGCGGGATCTTGTCCGTGAGGTGATGGTGAGAGTCAGTGGTGAATGGTCTGAGATGCCCCGAGGGTGTATGTGCACTTCATCTACACGCTGCAGCCCATCCCCTAGAGCCAGGAAGTAGTCAATGCGGGACAGACTATTGTGAACGGTGGAGTGGAACGTGTATTGCAGGATCGTAGGGTGAACATGACGCGAGACGTCCACCAACCCCAGTGCCTCTAGGAACCGCTGAAACCGGGAGGGACCCCCCGGGGGGGTGGTTGTCGGGAACTTGTCGAGCTGCGGGTCTGCAGTTGCGTTAAAGTCCCCACCTAGAAGCATGTCTCCCTCAGGGAGGGACAGTAAGAAATCACCCAGGGCCGGTAACATCACAGAGTGTAGTGAAGGTGGGATGTAAACTGAGACTACTGTTAAGGGGCGTCCGTCCCATTGTCCCGCCACTGCCGCAAAGCAACCCTGTGTATCAGTTCTAGTGCTAAGGGTAATGAAGTTGGAGGATTTTCTGATTAGTGTGCCAGTACCCCGGGAACCAGTGGAGAATTCAGAGTGGGCTAACATTTTATATCCCCTTCTGTCTAAGGCCTTAGTAGCGCTACCCACCAAGTGGGTCTCCTGCAGTAGTATGAGGTCAGGTTTATAGCGTTTCACCTCGGACAGAACGAGGCTGCGTTTCACTTTATCACCCAGGCCACGCACGTTCCAGGCAAGGAGTCGGAGGGTGGAGCCGCCTATTCGCGTCTCCTCCACTCTCACTGTATTGAGCTGTTCACCCGTCATCAATAGAGATCAGAAACAGAAACCATCGGTATAGACTCCATCGCCCCAGCAACATTACAATAGCAATCAAAGTACATTGTACAGTTCGAGATCAACTCTGTGAATTTCCCGTAAAAAAGAACAAACCCCCCCCAACCCGCCCCACCCTGCCTCCCTGCCAAACGGACTCAGAACTGCCCGCCACCCCAACTCAGCAGAGCGCTTATCCCATGCCAAAAACAGAGTACTTGCACGTCGGGGGAGAGTGTCCCCCAAAGCAGGCTGCCCTCGGGCTGTCTGGGCCAGCGTCCAAGTACGACTTGATAAGCAATCTTTGCGGGAGTAGATTCGAGTCCAATCAGTCCCTCACGGTGGTTTCATTCACCTCCAGCGGCCCCTGCGTGGTCCCGCGATGGTGATCCGCTCGCGCTTCCCCTGGCTGATGATTGTGAGTCCGGCCGGTTACCCTCTTCTGGCCTGTTGCGTCGACGACTGGAAGTGCGGTCCACCGTGCGCCATCCATCCAGCCATTCTCTTGCTGACTCAGCCGAGTCGAAGAACCAGACCTTTTTGTCTGCCACAACTCTTAGACGGGCCGGAAACAACATGGAGTACGGCAATTCTTGTTCGCAGAGCGTTTTCTTTACCTCCAAGAAGGTCCTCCTTCTGCGGGTGACCTCTGCCGTATAGTCCGGGAAGAAGGATATCCGCGAGTTCTGGACATGGATAGGTGGTGCCACTCTGGCCGCCTGGAGAACTGTGTCGCGGTCTCTAAAATTGAAGAGTCTCGCCAGGATAGGACGCGGGGCGGCCCCCGGCGTAGGTGTCCCACCGGGGACCCGATGTGCACGTTCCACTGTGAAGAAATTGGAGAGTCCCTTCGGGGCCAAGCGAGTCTTTATGAGGTCCTCCACGTATAGATCCATGGCTCCTTTCGTTTCCGACTCTGGAACCCCCAAGATGCGGACGTTGTTGCGTCTGGAACGCCCTTCATGGTCGTCCAACTTACTTTTTAGGAGTTTATTGTCCGCTTGTAGTCTTTCCACGGCTACTTGCAGGTCCGAAACGTCCTCTATCAGCGATTTAGCCACCACTTCCACCTGCTTTACCCTTTTGCCCATCTTCTGGAGGTCGGCTCTAATGAGGGTCACCTCGGCAGCAGTCGAGCCCACTGTAGCCTGAACCTGTTCCAGTGCGCGTAGGACATCATCCAGCGTGGCCTTTTTAGTCCCATCGTTGTCTGCGCCCTTGCCCAGTGATTTGCGCTGCTCAGGTTGAGTAGATGTCTGATTATCATAGGCAGATTTACCGAGTTTCGCCTGGGCGGCGGTTTGTCTTGGCCCCTTCCCCGCCATTTTTGCTCTGCGGCGAGACACAGTTTATGATGGAGCGGGCCGATCGCCCGTAGCCGACCGTGTGGGGGTGGCTGTACAGGAGGTTCAGTCTGGGCACAGGCCAGGGGTCGCTGTCGATGACAAGGTGCTACCGGCAGCCACAGAACTGCTGCGGCCTCGGCAAGCTCGGGCAAGATGGCAACTGCTGCGTAGCAAGCTCCACGTCTTGGCCAAGTGTAGTGAGAGGGTACTACGGTGTAGCGCCACTGGGTAGGCCGCATTGAGGATGAAGTGGCCGTATGGAAGGACTGCCGGCCGTTGGTGTCGAGTGCTTTCATCAGCGGCTACTTCCGGTCGATCGTGCCGGGGAGGGTTGACTTCAGCCCGGCCAAGGGTTCAACTCGACACCGCTGCTCGCCTCGTGTCACCAGGCCTCTCGCCCGTGAGGGACTCGGATGAAGGTTCGTCCCGTTTCCGAGGTCTGAGCGCTCCCAAACTTTCCTTGTGAGCGTCGTTCGGTCACCGCACCCAGGACACCCCTTCTGGAGCGATCAGTGAACGGATAGGCATGCGGATTGTTGCGGGAAGCCGCCTTGCTACGGGAGCCTCTCTAGGTTGCTGCCGCCATCATCGGCTGCTAGCCACGCCCCGAAAATGTTCCCCTTTTAAAAAAAAAATAATAATAATTAATGTCATATGTTGTAAATATGCTTGTGAATAATATGAGTTTACGAAATACCACTAGTGAAATAGAGTATAGTGTAAAATGTCACTGTTCCACCAACAACTGAATAAGTCCTTCTGCTCTATATGAAAATCCAATAGATGGCGCTAGCGTATAATAAAAGTTTTCCTGGTGTATAGAAGAAGACGAAATTGCTGCCAAGTTCCGATGAATACATTCACTAAAAGAAACTATGTGAAAAATATAGTAACGGTACCTTGTCAAACACAAAAATCATGGAGCAGTCTTGTCTTCTTCTGATAAAGGACGCTTTGCTAGATAACACAACTGAGGCAGTGCTGTGATTGTTCTTTCCGCACTGATCTCACAGCTGAAATGCGTCAGAGCGTAAAGACGATGGAAACGCACTGACCTCACCACCGGAATGGGATCTGCTCACGGAGACAGAAATAACACTGAGAGGCGTCACCACGTCACAACAGACACGCACTCCAGGGGCGTGGCTTGGGCGCCGATGGCGATGGTCGCCTGAGAGCTCGGCTCCGGGACTAAGCCCGAAATTATCCTGAACATCGGAGGCTGAGGGGCGCCCCAGACCCCGCATTCGGTTGAGCGAGGCGACGACACCCTGCCGGGGGCCTTGGTGGAGTTTGGACGGGGGTGGCTACGAAGAAATGCCGAAGTTTGCGGAGTTGCGGAGTGCGACCCAACATGGCGCCCGGACCCCTTTGTCCCCTTGATCGAAACTACGGAGTTGAAGAGGTCTCGCGGGTGTCGCCTGGCACCCGGCTTCACCATCCTTGGTTGTTTTAGACATTGGACATTGGCAGGCTCGGACCTTCTGCAACGGGTTCATACTCGATTAGACGACCGGGCGGGTGCCCACGCACTAGAGGGCACCGGGAGCGGGTGCCCTCTGTTCCAGGCGGCGGTCTGCACCGCGACTCCGCAACTAGCTACGATTTCCTGGCCAGCCCAACTACATGGGTGGCGCGACACTCTGGCGCCACAGATCAACCGAGGGAGTTGGTGGCCCTCGCCCCGGAGCTATAGTGGGTGAAAGGGCCTGCCCGACTCGGCGACGGTTGTCTCCGCCCCCTCATCGGTACCCTCGGACGCCGTGGCGGTGGCGTGAGCCGAAGCGGCGGAGTCTCCACAGGCTCTGGAGAAGGAGATCGCCCATACCCGACTTGAGAACGAACTCCCGGGAAGGTAGTGCTGGACACCTGTACACGGAGACGCCTACTCCGGGACCCTCACGGAGAGCCCCTGGCAGCATGGGGAAACCTAAAGGAGCCAAGGGATCCAGCCAGACCACCTCGGACTCTGAAGCCCAGGACAAGGAAGAGCATGGAGACCCTAAAAGACCTGGTGGCGCACCACTGCAGCAACAATTCGACCGTGTACTGGAAGCGATAGAGGCAACTCGGTCGGCCCTCCAACAGGACATTGCCCAGGTGGCGACGGGCCTGGGCCTCCTTAGGGCAGACCATGGTAAACTCTCAGACCGGGTCAAGGAGGTGGAGGGCACGGTGAAAACTTTAGAACCGGCGCAGAGAACCCTGGCTGCGACGATAAAGGATGCCATGTCCCGAATTGAGACCCTCGAACGGAGGGCGGAGGATGCGGAAGGCCGCAACAGGAGGAATAACATTCGGGTGGTGGGCCTGCCGGAAAAAATCGAGGATGGCGATATGGTGCGATACTTGGAGACCTGGCTCCGAGACACGGTGGTCCCGGAGGGCCTGTCCTCCTTTTACACTCTAGAACGGGCCCACAGAGTCCCAGCACGGCCCCCACAGCAGGGACGAGCCCCAAGGCCGGTGGTGGCGCGGTTGCTACATTTCCGGGACAGAGACCTGATCCTAAATGCCGCCAGGCACAACGGCCCGTTCCAGGTTGCAAACAGTCAAGTGAACATCTTCCCTGACTACACCTACGAGACGCAGCGCAAGCGGTTCTCCTTCCTGGCGGTTAAGCGTGAACTCAGGAGTGAGGGCATCCAATATTCACTCCTATTTCCCGCAAGGCTCCGCGTCATTGTCGACGACAAAACCCAGTTCTTCGACACTCCAGAGGAGGTCTGTGACTGGCTCGAACTATACCGGACAGGGAAAGATGGTTGTAGCGCCTCGACCCATCAGGCGGAGGGGCCGGAACAAAGGAGGCGATCTAAGAGGGTCAGGAACCGCCGCGGCCACACGGGAGGGCCCTCGACTGCGGAGACATCATCGGAGCGGAGGGGAGTGTTGGAAGTTCTGTCGGAACTGTCGGGAGCAAGAGGCGAAGTCATCGAGGAGGAGGAAGAAAACCCGGGTGCTCAGGGGGCACCATCGGACTCGGAAGATTCAGTGGCAGACAGTACCCATACACCGGTGATCACACCGAAATCGGTGGAGGACCTTTTGGACGGACAAGGGTAACAGGGTATGCTGCCTTGTTTTGGGTGGGGGCCCGGCAGGGGGGAGGCGGTTGCCGTTCTTTATTGCTGACAACGAAGGAGAGAGGGTTGGGGGGCTTCTGCTATTGCCCCGGAAGGTTTTGACACCGGAGGGGGCTTACTATAGTCCTGGTAGCCTGGGCGACGAGGGCCCACTGCCTCCGCCCAGCCCGCACCGGGCCCATAAGGCCTTCCTACGGTGGCGACCGTAGGACTAGTGGGGATTTTGGGGTTGATCTCCGTAGAGGTTTGGATGGGATCTAGATGGTGCAGTTTGGGTCCTGTTCTGGGGTTGTTGGGGGGGGGCTTTGTTGGTTTTTGGGTGATTTGGTTCTGGTTGGGGAAAATGGCCGCCGTCAGCGCTGGGAGGATTGATGCTTTTTCTTTGTGGGGACCCGAACGGGGAGACTGTGCAAGAACACTCTGGGACAATGGCTGATGTTGCTAACTTGAAATGTGTTACATGGAACGTGAGGGGGCTTCACACTATGTCCAGGCGTCACAAGGTCCATGCTTATTTAGTGCGTAGGGGAGTGCAAATGGCGCTGCTGCAGGAAACGCATCTGAACAAGGCGGAAGGGGCGGCGCTTCAGCGTAGGTGGCGAGGGCAGGTCTTTTACACGGCGTACTCTGCTTATGCCAGGGGGGCGCTAATATGGATTAGGGCAGGAGTCCCCTTCCAGGTCACGAGGACAGTGTTGGCCCAGAGGGGCGTTTCGTGGCCATCTCAGGCACTCTAGGAGGGAGGGACCTGAACGTTTGCTGTGTGTATGCTCCTAATGTGGACCAGACTGCCTTCCTTTCCAGGTTATCGGGCTCGCTGGCCCACTTTTTCGCCGGGCCCCTCCTGCTGGGGGGAGACTTTAACTCCGTAGTGGATGTAGACATAGACCGCTCGCATCCCCCGCTCCCCGATTCCCCGGTCCGGCGGACGGCTAAGGGTCGTCAAGATTGGCAGACCCGCTGGGGTTTGACGGACATTTGGAGGGCGCATCACCCCACGTCTAGAGATTATTCATACTTTTCGAGCCTTCATGAGCTGCATGTCAGACTGGATGGCTTTCTTGGTTCGTCCGAATTAGTCTCGGCAGCGGTCCGATCGGAGTACTTATCGCGGACCATCTCGGACCATAACCCCCTCCTGCTGGACATTCGCTGGTTCCCTGGGACGCCGGCAGTACCCACCTGGAAGATGCGCCCCGAGATCCTCGAGGACAGTGTCTTCAAGGCGGACCTAGGGGAGAGAATCACGGATTATTTTGCGTCCAACGGCGGCTCCGCGAGTACTAGGGCGTTCGAATGGGACGCTTTCAAGGTGGTGGTGAGGGGCTACTGTATCTCTAAGAAGGTGGGCATGCGGCGTGTTATCCTGGCTGAATTAGACACAGCGGACCGAGCACTCCGCGAGCTCGAAATTAGCCGCCCCGGACACCCGGAATTGCAAACACAAACGATGGAGGCGAGGGAGAAGGTAGCGGTGGAGGTCGAACGGCTCCGCTGTTTCGATTATAAGGCCTATACGGTCCGGTCTATTGCGGAGGGCGACAGGTCGAGCGCGTTGCTGGCGTGGTTGGCCAACCCTACGCGCCAGTCCCAAACGACGACAAATATGCGTAGGGCAGATGGGACCGAGGTGTGCACCCAACCGGAGATTCTTAGTTGCTTCCGGCATTACTACGAAAGTTTATACCGCAGTCGCTCCGCACGTGATCCAGACCGGCTTGATAACTATCTTAGCCCACTGGAACTCCGCACAGTAGGACAGGAAGTGGCGGAAACCCTGGGTTCTGATATCGACTTGGGGGAGATCCGCGGGGCCATCAAACGGATGGCGAGGAACAAGACCCCGGGCCTAGATGGCCTTCCGGTGGAGTTCTATGCAGCTTACGCTGACCTCTTGGCCCCTCGATTACTGGTGGTCTACAGGGAGGCGAAGAGGTTGGGTTGTCTCCCTGGCTCGATGTGTGAGGCATTGGTGGTTCCTCTCCTCAAACCAGGCCGAGACTCGTCTGACCCGGGGTCCTACCGTCCCCTTTCAATGCTGACGGTGGACTACAAAATATTGAGCAGCATCTTGGCCTCGAGGCTGCTGGGACATATGAGTTCCCTAGTGCATGAGGACCAAGCCGGTTTCATCCCACGGCGGAATACGACTATGAACATCCGAAGGTTGTTCCGCTTGCTTGGGGAACCATTCGTGGATGCCCCGCCCCCGGTAGTTTTGTCGGTGGACCTGGAGAAGGCTTTTGATAGCCTGGAGTGGGACTACCTATGCACGGTGTTACGGAAAGATCGGGCCCTTTGATTTCATCGCGATATCCGGTGGAGCGTGGCACGCGGCAGGGGTGCTCCTTATCCCCGCTGCTTTTTGCACTAGCGGTGGAGCCACTGGCGATGCATCTGCGCTCGGGAGCCCACTATACGGGCTTATGGACAGCGGCGGGCCCGCATTACGTCTCGCTCTATGCGGACGACCTGTTGCTCTTCCTGGAGGATCCGGTCGACGCGTTGCGGGGAGCGGAATTAGCGCTAACGGAGTTCGGTGCGGTCTCAGGCCTCCAAGTGAATTGGTCTAAGACCTGCCTCTTCCCGATGCGTAGGGGTACCCCCACTCCTGCGCTAAGTAAGGAGATCAGATGGGAGCCTGACTGCTTTAAATACCTTGGGGTATTTGTGTACCACGACCAACCCGACCTCCTAGATGGAAACATTGCCCGTTGCATACGAGCACTCCGAGGTAGCATGGACTTTTGGGCCACGCTGCCGCTCTCCGTGGCGGGACGCATCGCCCTGCTCAAAATGGTGGCGCTCCCCCGGCTATTGTATTACTTTCGGACTTTGCCGATTTGGGTCCCACCGGCCACGTTTCGCCGCTTGCGTTCTATGGTGGTCGGGTTCCTCTGGGGAACGGGCCGGCGGCGGGTGGCCCTCAATACCCTGATGAGGCCGAAGGACGAGGGGGGGCTCGCTGTGCCGGACTTCGAGAAGTATTACCTAGCGGCGCAGCTCCAGACCTACACCCAGGAGATAGCCAGGGAATTCAGAGGCCCGGAAGACGGTAGAGGGACGGGTATGGCCAGGCACGTCCTCTCCTTTATCGCGCTGCGACAGCGCTTGGTCCTACGGGACCTGTCGATGGAGGAGCGGACTATCCGACTCTGTTGGAATCGGGCTCATAACAGAGGCCGCCTACGGACGCCATATGCGCCTGAAATACCGTTGGGGATGCTGACGGCCCTCCCCCACGGAGGAGATTGGTCACGACTGGCGGACTGGGAGGATTCCGGGTTACAGCTCGTCGGGGACCTGTACGAGGACGGAGCGCTCCTGTCCTTTCAGGATCTCATTGACCGCTTTGGGATCCCCCGGGGCGACTTTCTGCTGCACTCGGCCATTGTGCGAGGGATCCAGGCGCACTGGCAAAACGGGCTAGAGGAACCTCAATTGTCTCAGGTGTGCCAGTACGTAATGATGTCGGCGGGCACGGTGAAGGCGGTCACTTGCCTCTACGGCAGGTTGATTACCGAGGGGTTGGTTCCTCTCACCACACTGAAGTCCCGCTGGGAAGAGGACATTGGTAAGGAGATCCCGGAGACGACCTGGACCCAGCT
Source organism: Lissotriton vulgaris (assembly GCF_964263255.1). Taxonomy (NCBI): domain Eukaryota; kingdom Metazoa; phylum Chordata; class Amphibia; order Caudata; family Salamandridae; genus Lissotriton; species Lissotriton vulgaris. The sequence goes on along the minus strand of NC_141695.1, from coordinate 1,541,682,637 downwards.
GGTGAGGCGTGCCTGGAAGGGTACACGTAGCGCCCGTTTCCAACTGGTCCACTATTATGTTCTCCATAGAGCGTACCTGACCCCGGTAAAGATCAGGCGTTATTTTGCCACGGCTTCGGCAGAATGCCCTAGGTGCCCGGCTCAGGAGGCGGACCTCCTACACATGCTATGGGCCTGTCCAGGACTGACGTCCTACTGGCAGGAGGTGGCGATGACTTTGGAAGAGGTGACGGGGAGGCACTTATCATTCGATGTGGCGGTAGGGCTCTTGCACTGGTTCCCCCATACCCCCCGGAATAAAATCACCAGTAAATGTATCGACCTGGGGCTCCTACTTGCTAAGCGAGAGGTGACCAGGAACTGAAAGGCACGAGCTGGTCCTACAGGCAGCAGATGGCACAGTGAGCTTTTGAAATGGGCGGCGGGTGAGAGCGCGCTAAGATATCAGTTGGCTTGGAGGCAGGGCAATGAGAAGGCGCAGGAGGCCGCGTTAGAGTGGGAAACGCTGGTGCAGGCCCTCAGAGATTATTGTACCCCCAGCGACTCTGAAAGTGAAGAAGCAACTCGACCCGAGTCCCGTTAAACATTAGCATTGACAGCACTATTACCTTCCCCGTGGGTCAAGCAGTGGATCCTATGTTGATGAGCTCCCTGACGCTGATGGTGGGGGGGGGGGAGGGGGGATTTCACAGTTACTGGGAATTCTGAGGGGGGGGTTTCTTTTTGGGGTTTTGGGTTTGTTTAGAAAAGCAGATGACGGACAGTGTGTTATCCGGACCAGCTCCAGCATCCTACTGACCCCAGCTGCATTTGCCGCCCAACCCCAGGCATATGGGCTGATTGGCTGTATAACAACGATATGGAAGGGGGTCGGTGGGCTATACTTTGTATAAGTTGTTTATAATACGATACTGGTCGCTACTGTATTGTTTTACTGATTCCTGCAATAAAAATATATTTAAAAAAAAAAACAGACACGCACTCCACATCATCATTTCTTCAGCCGGCATGGAGGAGAGAGAGAAAAGAGTTTTTCTATTTAGCTCTTTTGCAACTTTTCAAGCCTTGGCGTGCAGAAGAGGAACTGCTTGGAGATTTCCTCTGTTACGAAGACTCCTTCAATGCAGCCAAGGAGTCCATAGAATGTCCTGTTTTTCCTAAATATCTACAAATGTTGAATGCAGAAATTGAGCAGGAAGCAACAATTGCAGCCGAGATTGCTAGAGACAGTTCTCAGGACAGTCAGAGTACTGTTTCATTGAGTCAGGATCCACTAGGAGAACCAGTTATTGAAAATGAAGCTGCCACTGCCATGATTGAAGTGGAAAGAGCCATGGCACATGCTCAGGAGGATGCGGTTAACTTAGAAGAATTGGAAAGACAACTTAACGTTGAGCAGAGGAAAATATATGACGAAGTTACCAACCAAATTGAGCATGGATTAAGTCATGAGAAGGAAGAGTGCTCATGTACGTCGTTGAAGCCTGTCCGACTGTACGTGAGTGGAGAAACAGGAACTGGAAAAAGTTTCCTTATTAAAGCAATTTCATGTTATCTGCAGAAAAGGACTGAGTCATCGCTGTCTTGTGTTGTGACCGCTCCAACTGGACTGGCAGCTCATAACATTAAAGGGATTACTTTGCATCGGTTACTGATGCTGCCAGTGGAGCATGATAACAAATTACAATACCACAAGTTATCTGAAGATGCTTGTTGTGAAGTATCTAGAGTCCTGAAGAAGATGAAACTTCTTATCATTGACGAAGTAAGCATGGTTTCCAATGTCATGCTTGCTTTTGTGCATTTGAGAATGCAGGAAGTTCTTAAAACAGAGTATGATGTGTTATTCGGTGGCAAACACATCATTGTTTTTGGTGATCTTCTGCAGCTGACACCAGTGAAAGGACAACCAGTGTTTAAACTGCTTACACATGAAGATACCAAGAAGTGCCTAGGGAGCATTGGCAACGTTAACATATGGTTAAACTTCAGTTATGCTGAGCTGCGTGAAAATATGCGTCAGGCGAAGGACGAAGATTACAAGAATATTCTGCAAGATGTTAGAATCGGGAAAGTGACTGAGCGTGGTAAAGAAGCTTTATATGCACGCTTACTGTCGAATTTATATCCAGAAAGAGACGTTTTGCCAGAGGATATTTTTCAGAAAATTACTGTGAAGAAATCTGGAATATGTTTGATGCCAACTCTTGCAGAATGTTCCATCTTCAACAACAAAATGTTGAATTTAGAAAACAAAGAGATTGTGAAACTGTAAGCTATTGACAGAATAGAGCATATGGGAGCAACAATTATTTTGTCTGAGAATTTGAAATCTAAATTGGATTCATTAGAGAAGACTATATCTAAAACTGCGGGTTTTGAAAAGACTTTGAATGTGTGCTTAAATTGCCGAATCATTTTGAGAAGGAATTTACATGTTGAAAGAGGTCTGGTAAATGGATCAATGGGTAATGTTGTTGATTTTGAGAAATACAGAAATAGAGATGGAATTGAATTTTTAAAAATTAAATTTGATGGCATTGAGGAAGTACAGCTAATTGGTCATTGCTCTGCTAGGTTTTTGCTTGTTAAAGACTTATATGTTCGCCGTAAGCAGTTTCCTGTTTGCTTGGCATATGCGGTGACAATCCATAAATCGCAAGGTTTAAGTGTAGATACTGCTTTAGTGAATATTGGCAGTTCTGTATTCAAAGAGGGTATGGCTTATGTAGCATTGTCACGAGTCAGAACTTTATCGGGATTGTACTTGATTGACTGTGATGTCACAAACATTTGTGCGGATCTAGATTGTGTTAAGGAATACAATAGGTTAAGAAGAGAGTATGCGCCACATTTGCCTCAATATCCTTTGTTTGAGAAACGTGTGGTAGGCCGGAAACGAAGAAATATCAGTAATAGTAGGGAGGTTGATGCAAAAAGACCAAAAGTCGATGATCTAAAAATTGTAAACAGGAATAAAATGAATTCTGTTGAAAATGTTGTTGGTTTTAAATTTGAAAATAGTTCTGGTGTCAACTGCTATGCTAATGTAGTTGTTAATGTTCTCTTTTCACTAGAGACTTTCAAAGAACAGATTGTGATCAATTCGGAACAACATTTATGCTGTTTGTTGAATTCTGTTTTAGAGAAATGTAGTGCTGATAGAACGAGAGTAGAAAGTGTGTCTGAAATTCGTTTTCTGTTAGACGAATGTTCAGGTCAAACAGAATTCTCTGAAAATATTCAGCAGGATTGTCAGGAGTTTTTAATGTATATGCTTGATGGATTGCAAGATGAGGGTGTAGATGTAGATTATCTATTTGGCCTTTCTTATCAATGGCAGCATGACTGCGAGAACTGTAGGCTATCAAGTACTACTAGTGTAGACTCAGAAAGATTTATATATTTAACTTTGCCTGACAGTAAATCAGTATCCTTCAATAAGCTAGTAAAGGCAGCCGATCAAAACATGGAGTGCAGCCAATGTAAGTCTGGAATGCTGTCCACGTTAATTTTACGAAGTTATGGCCAGTATGTCATTTTAATGTTCCAACGATGTAGGCCTGATGGAACTAAATTGACAACTTTAATTAATAATTTTGTGGCTTCGCAGTTGTCAATATCAGGAAGGACTTTTATAACTACTGCAATTATATATCATAACGGTCCTTCAACTAATTCAGGACATTATACAGCTTATTTGAAATCTGGAAACGGTTGGTCATTCTGCAATGATTCTATTTTAACTTTCAAAAAAAGATTGCCTTTCCACCTTCAAAATTCTTACCTGGTGTTCTTACAACCAAAATTTTAGGAAAGGAAGCTTGGGATTTGTTTAGAGGAATTTACAGAGGTTCTAATGGCTCCTACTCTATATGGCCTTGTGGATAATTGTAGTACAGAGCGAAAACTGTTTGTTTTTATAAACAAGTTCAAGCAGCAGATCAAAACAAGGAGTAGAGGAAATGTAAGTCTGCAATGCTGTCCACATTTTTTATGGAAACTTATGGGTGAAATGTCATTTTACAATTTGAACTACATAAACTGGATGAAAAAAAAGTTGTTAAGTCTAATTAAAAAATTTTGGGCAACTCAGTCATCGACTACAGGAAGAACATTTGCAACTGCAGCTATTATATAATATGCTGGTCCTTTGACAACATCTGGATATTACACAGCTTATTTGACATTTAAAAAATGGCTAGTCTTTCAGCAAACATTACTAATTGAGTACGAAGCAATGTTGCCTTTTGACTTGATTTTTGAAGTCAGAATTTAGGGTAGGTAATTGGACTATAATGATTCTAGGTGTTGCTGTAACTTAGTGTGCTGTTTTAAATTGCTTTGTATGTCTCAGTTTTCTTAAAACAATTGAGTTTATCTTTCAGAAAGTGGCGGGCAGAAAATAGTAACAGCACAACAGAGTATAAGCTGTTTATAGGATATCCATTGATGCCATAGAAAGTAAGTTACTTTGGAGAAGTTCCTATTTCTGCTTATTTGTATTATTTGGGTTTTTTAAACACAATCATTTTGATTGTGTTTTTTTTCCCCGCTGTTATATGATGAATACCTTCAACTCACTGTTTTCAGTGAAATTTGATATTTTCTGATAACAGCAAAAATAAACCATTAAATACGTTTAATTAATTTTCTACTTTGAATTGTGATTTTTAATATGTATATGGATTGGTGTGGCTCACTGGTTAGAGGCGGCAGACCCGGAAGCAGAGGTCGGCCCGGGACCAGGGTTTGATTCCTGACATGGCAGGGTCTTGGGCCATGGTCAGCGGACTCGATAATTCTCACCTCGGTGCCTACTCCAACCATGGGTCCCACTCAGCAACTCTGGGCAATAGCTTGCTTAATCTCTACTAACAGCCCCATCAGTGCCGGGGATGCCTGGCTTCACCTTGGGGATGCCCAGGAGGGACCATCTCACAGGGAAAGCCAGGATGGGTTCCCCAGCGGTATACAGCACCGGGACGCCTCTTTGCTGGGGCAGCTGTGCGCTTTACAAGTATACCACATTTAACATTTAACATTCATTTTGTCTCATGCTCACACTTTTTTTACCACCTTGTATTAATTTAAATTTTTTTGTTCTTTCTTACACAGATTAAAAGTATAAAAAAGATAATTTAGTACGATAATGACAATTATAAGGTAAGTGTTTAGTACTCTTTACGTTACATGTCTATCAGATTTAACTTTTATTAGTTCCACTGCTTCTTTTCTTTAACCCTTAGTTTCCTGTCTTTGCTACTTCCTTCATTTCTCTTTCTTTTACTTACTTATACTACTCTTTTCACTTCTTTTATCAGTCCCTCTTTCAACAGTAACTGTGTGTTACTCCCTCTATTTGTCTTTCTTATCACATTACTCTCTGTTTATTTACTCGTCTTTTTTTTAAAAATATTTTTTTTAGTTCGCTCCCGGTTCGCGTACCCGAACGCTAACCGGGAAGCGAATCAAAAGAAATAGAGGATGCCAGAGTGCTAAACATTCTAGCAATTTTTTTAAAAGGGAAGGTAGTTCTGAAAATAACTTTTTTTTATTATTTTTGATGTTTTATATTTTTTGGTGTTTTTTTGAGGAAGGGGAAACAAAAATGATTCACTTCAAAGGGCTCAACAGGAGCAACAAAAAAAAATTTACTTTCTGGGACGTTTTGGACATTGATGATTTTCAAATGATCGATTTATTAAACTAATACTCATTTCTCCGCATGAAATTAATTTTTCACATGCTACACATGTTAATCTCATCTGCCCAAAGTTCTTTTGGAGACTTGGGATCGTTTCCCTTGCCTCTGACTCACTTATTGCTAAGTCATTGGTGGATATTTTAGCCGGTCGGGGGTTATCCACTAAATCTCGAAGTTGTGCTTTAGAATAATTAAGAGGGTGCCAACTCTCCATGTGCTGATGCATGGTATGATTACCATAGCTATACTTTTTTTCGGTCCCTCTCGAGAGTTTTTTTTTGCAGATGAGGCAGGTAACGTATCTGGCATTAACTTTCTTTTCATGAGAAGGATGAGAAAAAAATTGCCAGATAAAATTCACTTTCATATGGGACGTTCTTGGCATTTCTTTCAGAAAGCCACTTGTCCCTTGCTCCTGTTCCTCGTCTTCCTCTTCTTCTTCTTCCTAGTCGAAGATGACCTGGCTAGTCGGTCCTCTCTTCTTTGGTGGTGGTGGAGGTGGTGGAGATCCACCAGCTGCAGCTAATACAAATGCCATGTATTAGCAAACAAAAACAGGTCTTTCTCTCATAAAAATGAAAGTCGGAGTGAGGAAAAAAGGTGGGCCTTTCATCATTTGAGAAAAGAAAATGTTCTAAACCAATGAAAAGTGTTTATTTTACGTCATATGATCAAGCGTTCCATCATTAGGAAACTAAAAGTAAAATGAACCAATGAAAAGTTTTATGAACTAGTCACATGACCTGTTATGCTTACGTTCCGCGTTCCGCGCTGCGCCTCGGATCGATTCCGGGGCTGTACGTTTCGCGCCTTGGTTCGCGTTCCAGAACGCTTCCGGGTGCGCTAACGGAGCACGTCATAAGGCGCATTACGTAGTAACGCGATATGTTGCGTTTACGGGACGCATCACGATGTGCCTTTCTAACGCGGTATTTGCACTAACGGAACGTTTACCGATTCGCGGACCAGCAGCGAAACAAGAAAAAATAATTTAAACTATAATATAAATTGAATTAAAAAAATATAATACAAATATATATAAAATATATTTGTGAATTAGAATAAGAATATATTTTACAGCTATAGATATTAGCTTTTAAAAAACCAATGAAATTCACTGAAAAAACCATAGGTTATAGACCATATATAGTTAGGGATTAGCATTTACAAAACCTTGAAAATTCACTGAAAAAACCATAGGTTATAGACCATATATAGTTAGGAATTAGCATTTACAAAACCTTAATTTACTCGCACAAAACCATAGAAATTCGCATATATAGTTAGTTGCAATAACTATATATCGCGCACCCGCAATCCACTGCTGATGATGTCACATATTACATCATTCATGACATGGTCAGTGACATCACTGATGACATCACTGATGACATCATCCAGTGACTGTGTGTTTAAATATGTCTTACATATTGAAGAATGAGTGGATGTATAAGTGTCTGGATGAAGGATTTAGTAGGTGCATGACCGACTGTATGAGTGAGTGATTAAATGTGTCTCACTGAGTGCATGGGTTAGTGACTAAACTGTCTTATTTTGTGCATCATTATGTCTGTTGTTCTGTAAACTGCTGCATGTGTTGATCAGTAGCTATATGAGTAACTATATGGGTTATTGATTGGTTGCCCAAGTATTTGTATGGGAGACTGAGTGTGTGTGGGGGTGGCTGGGAGGTGTATGACTCTGTGCATAGATGTGTGAGCAGTTGCTTCACTAGATGTATGGGTTCAAAAATGCATGTGGAAACAGCTGTATGGGCGGTTGACTGTGTGCATTAGTGTATTGGTGAGTGAATGGATATCTCAGTGCTACATGTCAAAGTAAGTACATATGTAAAACACAGTACATGTGAGAGTTGGCATATATAAATAACTGTGCATAAAAGCCAGTGAATGTGTGAGTGGCTGTATGAATCATTGTGAACTTGTATCAGGGATTGTATAGGAGAGTAAATATGTGTTAATATATGTTTGAATAAGTAAGTATGTGTGTATAACAGTATAGTTGAGGAAATGGAGGTGTGATTGATTCTTTGCATGACTGACTAGGTGTGTGAGTAACTCCATGGATGAGTGACAGTCTGTGAGTGTCTGTTTACACTGAGTGTATCTAAGGTTATATTAGAGTCGGAAGAGGTTCATCGTATTATCACATGAATGATATCATCAGTGATGTGATCAGTAATGTCAAATGAGATGTAATCAGTGATGTCATCAGTGATGTCATTTGAGATGTCATCAGTGATGTCATCAGTGATGTCATTTGAGATGTCATCAGTGATGTCATTTGAGATGTCATCAGTGATGTCATCAGTGATGTCACTGACCATGTCATGAATGATGTAATATGTGACATCATCAGCAGTGGATTGCGGTGCGCGATATATAGTTATTGCAACTAACTCTATATATATGCGAATTTCTATGGTTTTGTGCGAGTAAATTAAGGTTTTGTAAATGCTAATTCCTAACTATATATGGTCTATAACCTATGGTTTTTTCAGTGAATATATATATATATATATGTATATATATATTGTCACTGGAAAAACCATAGGTTTCAGGGGTGTTATAGTTAGCTGGACATTTCACTCATACAAAAGCATTGAAATTCCTCCGTCATAGTTAGTTGTACTAACTGTAACTCGCGCGCCCGCAATCCACTGCTGATGATGTCATATATTACATCATTCATGACATTGTCAGTGACATCACTGATGGCATCACTGATGGCATCTCAAATGACATCGCTGATGACATCACTGATGACATCATCCACGAGACAATCAGATACACCTCATCATACACCATTCATCGCTCACTGTAAAATACAGAGTACCATATTTGAATCCAATGACACACCAATAAAAGTTTCTAAAAACCCACTCAGTGATTCCTAGATCTACACACACATCTAGATCTACACACACATCTCACAAGTCGACATTGTACAGCATGAATTACATCCAACTCACCCCCATATTTAAAGACGAATATGTGATAGAGGTACTAATTATGCACCTCCGACACCCAACAAAATCCCAACACCCAGCGCCACCACCACTACAACCACCCCTCCTGACCCTTCCCCCTCTACTACCTCAGAGGCAGTGCAAAGCAGGCCAACGAATCTTCCCAAAATAATATATCCCTTCAACAGCACACTAGCTGAATGTACAGAGATGTGGCAACCAACTATGTATAAGGGAGGGAACTCGCACATAAACAATAATTTACACGATGCCAAGACTACCGGATATATGCTATACACAACTCAAAATACAAATCTAAAACTTTTCCGTGTGTATTTATAGTATTGATACGTATAGTGTACTACACAGTGGATGCAACCATATTATCTCAGAAACTGGGGAATATCTCGGTCATGTAGCTGAGTTGTCCCCCACCTTGAAGCAGAAGCGGAGTAGGCTGCTTCAACGTACACAACTCCAGCGTAAGAGTATAAAAACATAGGCTACGCCTTGGGCATGGTTCACTTGTGCAAAGACAAAAGACTCTGCCACAGGGAAGGTCCTCATTCTGGCACGTTGCTGCCTCCATGACCACGTGCCTCCTCGATACAGGCCCATTGCAAACTCAGCGCCACAGCACCGCAGACTTATGTCTATATCGACTACTGCCTTCGATCTACAGTGCGGACAGCAGGGTTCAAAACTAGAATTCAGATTTGGATCTACACTACAGACAACAATGAATTAAGCCTTGCTTTATTAAATGCAGAGACAATTGTACTATATGTCTTCATTTTGTTAAAGTATGTGACAGAAAGCATTCCTCGATGTCTGTCCTGACTACTGCCTTTGATCTACACTGTGGACAGCAGGGTTCTCAACTTGAATTCAGCTTTGGATCTACACTACGGACAGCATTGAATTTAGCCTTGCTTTATTTAAGGCAGAGACAATTGTACTCTATGTCCTTAGATTTTGTTAAAGGATGTGACAAAAAGCATTCCTCGATGTCTTTGTCGACTACTGCCTTCGATCTACACAGCGGACAGCAGGGTTCACAACTTGAATTCAGCTTTGCATCTACACTACAGACAGTAGGGAATGGAGCCTTGATTTATTTAATGCAGAGACAATTGTACTGTATGTCTTCAGATTTTGTTAAAATAGGTGACAAAAAGCATTTGTTGATATCTGTGCTGACTACTGCCTTCGATGTACACAGCAGGGTTCACAACTTGAATTCAGCTTTGGATCTACCCTACAGACAGCATGAAGTTCAGCCTTGCTTTATTTAAGGCAGAGACAATTGTACTCTATGTCCTCAGATTTTGTTAAAAGATGTGACAAAAAACATTCCGCAATGTCTGTGCTGACTACTGCCTTCGATCTACATTGTGAGGGCTAACGATTTAATGGCGATTGCACATGACACATTCCAGTAGGCAAGAGACATTGTACCAGTGCAACCCACCCGAACCACGAATCATCGCAGTGTACGCACACCCAGAGTTCTTCAGGTACCACTAACTCACTGCACCACAAGTCATCTCCACGTGGCCATATTAAGACAGAATTCACTAGGCAAAAAACATTGCTACCAGTGCGGCCCACCCGGACCATGCATCATCGCAGGTTATGTACATGCTCAGAGCCAAAGGTACTACTAACTCAGTGCACCATAAGTCACAAGTCACGTGGCCATATTCAGGCAGAATTCAACAGACAAAAGACATTGGTACAAATGCGGCCCCCCCTGGACCACGCATTATCGCAGGGTACTCACAAGCTCAGCGCCAAAGATACTACTAACTCATTGCACCATAAATCATCGCAAGGCAAACTGATGCAGAATTCAATAGCCAAAATACATTAGTCCAAATACTGCCCCCCCCTGACCACTCATCACCGCAGGGTACGTACACGCTAAGCGCCAAAGGTACTACTAACTCAGTGCACCATAAATCATCGCCAAGTAGCCTTATTAAGGCAGAATTCAGTAGGCAAAAGATTTTGCTACCAGTGCGGCTTGGTCGGAGAATGCATCATGGCAAGCTCCACAGAACATTGATGCTTCAGGTGCCACTAACTCAGTGCACCACTTATCATCACTGGTTGCAGACAGGCTAACTTACCAATGCTGTGCAGCTCTATTCAAAGCCATCTGGCCGTGGGCTCTTGCTAACTGCTGCCTCCTGCCTACACTGCGGTCATCAGAGCTCACAATTAAATAGACTCTTAATTCATTATTTGCAGAGTGCAGTACCAAACTAAGTATAACGTCCCTAAAACCTACACAATATCCCTTCAGTATCCTTCCTTCAGGTACTTCTTTTATATCAGTTATATGTTTAATTTAATAACAAAATTCACCCTGCAAGTGCAAAAGAACTGAAGTGACCACCAACACAACTTGTTGAAGAAAACGTTGTCTTTATTACTGCTCATCACAACAGCTTCCAGGGAATGAATTCAAACATCCCTAGAGGTTTCAAGTATAAACATTCTATCACCAAGGAGGTGACAGAACATTCAGTATGACATATCAGAACGACCATAGATACTACAATATCTCCCTTTCTCACATAAACATTTAAATAAATATATCTAAGAAAAATATAAAAATAACAATGAGCAAAAACATGAATAATGAATAATGAAAACAGGAAATATAAGAAAACATTTGACTAAAACATTTGACAACTCCTGATAAGAGAACTTAACCATTGACTCCTCTTGATAAAAGAACTTAACCAAAAGTAGTACAACAGGTAAAAGATGGGGTGGAGAAAAATAGTGGGCTGGAAAAAAACAGGATTAGATTTCAAACCAGTTTGATGTACAACTTTGTCAGGCAATCTATAAACCCTGAAGACATTCCACCAATTTTTCCCATTGACTCTTACAGCATAACGTGAAACCAAATCAACACACGAAGGTTGACTGAATTTTGAGAGACCTTTGGGTACATTATGAGGAATCCTTATTTTTACCCAGTCTCCCACATTGATTGTATGAGTCCACCCTTCTTTGTGAGAACTCTCTCCTGAACGACATAAAGTGTTTTCTTTGTCACTCACTTTATTATGTACAGGAAAATGTGCCTCTTCATTAACTCTCTCTTCCGTAAGTGAAAAAGAAGACTTGGAAAATAATCCCCACTGTCTCATCTAAGCTGGACACATACAAAACGTAGCAACTCTCCCCCTCAATAACTCAAATGGACTTTTTCCAAACTCAGTACCTGGTGTAGTTCGATGAGCCCAAAGCATACTCTGCACAGCTTCTCTAACATCAATGTTTCCTGAAACAGCCCATTGCACACATTCAACCAATATACGGTTCATGTGCTCAATAAAACCATTTCCTTGCGGGTGGTAAAGTGCAACTCTGCGATGAGTAATACCAGATTGGTTTAGAAAACTGGACATTTCTTTAGAGACAAACTGTACTCCATTGTCTGACACTAATTCTTTGGGAAAGCCCTCCCTGGCAAAAAGACTCTCCAGGAACCTAATCACTTCATGCTTATTGGGATCAATCATAAAACAAACCTCCCACCATTTGCTGTAATAATCAGCAACCACTAAAGAAAGCTTGTATTTATTGGGTAATGCATTAAACGGTCTGATAAAGTCTAATGCCAATTTCATCCATGGACCTGAAGGCAAATCAACCTCCACTTTGGGAGGAGTCACAGTCTTAATCAATTTGTCACTAGAACCACAAGTGAAACAACTCTCAACCATATTCTCTTTATGACGATCCATTGAAGGCCACCAGTAAATTGATTGAATTCTACGTTTGGTACATGTTTGCCCAAGATGACCTTCATGTCCAGCCATTATAATGCGATCTCTCAGCCTTACTGGGGGGGTACAAAATTGTCACCACGTAATATCATCTCCCCACATTCTAGGGACAATTCATCAGCCACTTTAGAAAAAGGTTGCAATTCACTATCCAAGTGTTTTTCCTTTGGCCAACCTTGAATGATGAATTTTTGGACTATTTTGAGAACAGAATCAGAATGCAACGCATCAAACCACTCTTCCTCCTTGAAACATCCTTCATTACAAACATCAATACTTGCAATTAAACATTCCTCATCAAGTCAGGTCTAATGTTTTTTCCTCCAGGAATATGTTCAACCAGAAAATTGTATTGAAGAAGTTTAGAACTTAACCTAGCTATCCTGGGGGTATGATCTTTCACTATAACCCCATTAAGAATAGGAATGAGAGGTTTATGATCAGTCAATAACTTAGAAGTCCTACCCCAAAGAAAACCTTTAAATCTCTCTACTGCCCAACAACAAGCTAGGAGTTCTCTCTCAATGACTGAATAATTTTTCTCGCTGGGACGTAATGATCGAGAAATGAAACCTACAGTATGTTCAGCACCAAATTTCATTTGAGTCAACATGCCAACAAGACCATCCAAAAAATTTTGTAAAAGCCCTGTACCATACTTTCCACTCTACTGGTGGGTCTCCTGGAAGCTGTAAGAAAGGAGAAGGTGCTTGTACATTTTGCATTATGATAAACAATAAATATCAATTTACTAGATTATAAAGTGACGCACACAGTATTCTTCCTATCTAAAGAAATGTTCCCCTTTTTAAAAAAAATAATAATAATTAATGTCATATGTTGTAAATATGCTCGTGAATAATATGAGTTTACGAAATACCACTAGTGAAATAGAGTATAGTGTAAAATGTCACTGTTACACCAACAACTGAATAAGTCCTTCTGCTCTATATGAAAATCCAATAGATGGCGCTAGCGTATAATAAAAGTTTTCCTGGTGTATAGAAGAAGACGAAATTGCTGCCAAGTTCCGATGAATACATTCACTAAAAAAAAACTATGTGAAAAATATAGTAACGGTACCTTGTCACACACAAAAATCATGGAGCAGTCTTGTCTTCTTCTGATAAAGGACGCTTTGCTAGATAACACAACTGAGGCAGTGCTGTGATTGTTCTTTCCGCACTGATCTCACAGCTGAAATGCGTCAGAGCGTAAAGACGATGGAAACGCACTGACCTCACCACCGGAATGGGATCTGCTCACGGAGACAGAAAGAACACTGAGAGGCGTCACCACGTCACAACAGACATGCACTCCACGTCATCATTTCTTCAGCCGGCATGGAGGAGAGAAGACCAACGGGTTCCGCCAATCTTGTCAACCTCTCCTAGCAATTCACAAAGCAGGCATGCAGTAGAATGACGAACACATACCAACCTGATGCGGAAGGTAAAATGCAGAACCGGAGAGAATTATGGTTGAAGATGAGGTTAGATAGACATTTATACACAGTGAAGTATTAATGTCCAAGATTCCTCTCGTGCAGAACGATGAGAAAAATATGTAACTGACTTTATGCTATGTCAGTGATAGCCGAGACACAATGTCCCATCGGCTAGGAGTGTTCCAATACACTTCAGAGGAATTCTTCTCTATACGCACAGTAGATAAATATTTTTTAAATAAAAAAAAAATCTTCAGTAGCAAGACTCCGCACACATGGATTGTAGAGTTGAGCAGTGAGCCAACCGCGTCTCCAATTGAAGTGACCACCAAAACAACTTGTTGAAGAAAACGTCGTCTTTATTACTGCTTATCAGAACAGCTTCCAGGGAATGAATTCAAATATCCCTAGAGGCTTCAAGTATAAACATTCTATCACCAAGGAGGTGACAGAACATTCAGTATGACATATCAGAACGACCATAGATACTACAGGAACACTGAATGGCAGTCTACACTATGGACAGCACAGGCACAATTTGAACTATAATGTCCCTGAAACCTACATATTTCGGCAATTTATAATATATATGTTTCGTCTTTTATTTGAATCATGATTACAGATGATGCAGTCCAGTAGGCAACAGACAATGCTTCCAGTGCAGCCCGTTCGGACCACGCATCATCGCAGGGTGAGCACACTCTGAGCACCAGACGTACCACTAACTCAGTACACCATAAATAATCACCACGTGGCGTTATTAAGGCAACATTCAGTAGTAAAAAGACATTCTTACCAGTGCAGTCTGCCTGGACCACGCATCATCGCAGGCTCCACACAAACCGCCCCTACCTTAGTGCACCACAACTCATGAACCATTTTACAATAGAATCTTCTGTGTATTATTTCACATGTAGTGCTCCTACCTTTGTACAGCAGAAGTCATAAACCGTTTATGATGAAATATCTGTGTAGGATATGAGGATTACTATTGTACTTGTTACCAACAGCAACGTAACAAAATGGAGTCGAGCGCATGTGCCCGTACCCACTTCAACTATCTATCTGTGTCCGTGTATTCATTATGTTTGTAAAATGCTGCCCCTGGGCCCTAGCACATTAAATTGTGCTGTAAACACCGTATGCAACCATCTTACCTCTGACAGTAACAAAACCTCTGGTATATAACTTTCTCTTGCTCATTCTACAAATACGAACGTAGAAACTGGATCATTACAATACTGCAATAAAAGTGTCCAGTAAATGTATAAGTGTATGCTATTGCTCGAGTTTTTTTTTTAGCATATTTATATTGCGCAAAGTCGACCCAAAACTATATGAGCACCGTATTTACAGTACATTTTCAGGCACACATAGATTACTTGATTTGTCTACAATAACAGGATGTGGACTCGACTCCAAGGCTCGAACACTGATTTCCAGCACCAAGTTCAACAGTATACCAAAATGACCACATAGGTATATATATTAGCTGCCCTTCATGTGCCAAAAACTGCAACCTAAAGCTTTCATAGCCCTGTATTACTACAACTACAACACTCCACTGAATGTACAACAAACATTCATATTTGCAGAAATGCGTTTTGTCCACCATCTTTTATGTGTGGAACTATGGATGAATGTACGGTCAGTGATTCCCCGTACCTTTCATGTTGGCCATGTTGTGGGACTTCACAGAGATTTTAACACATTTGCATTTAAGACCCGGGTGACGGCAGTACTACAACACAGACACCCGAATCAGTTGATTTCTCATATAACTCACGATGGAGCCACGCCCATAGCTCTGGAGTCATTGTTCACAGCCTCCCGCAGCACTGGCATACGTCAGGCCAGCCCACTCCACTTAAGCTTACAGGAAAACACAACAACGCTACATAGTCCAGATTTCATTGTAGTGATTTGCTAGTTCCAGGTCTAGTTGTCAGAATGGCACACACACACTCCCTCATGGCTGGTATACACCCACACCACATCCATCCAGCACAGGCATCACAACACACGTGACCCTACCAATAAAAAAGACCGGCGCACGTGCCATTTTAGAGTTGCTACCATCACAAGAGCTGTGATGGCCCGTCCTGGTGGTTCAGACACCTCATGTAGGCCCGAACTACCGAACAGGGGGGCCCAGCACCACGTGCGTGGCCTCTTTGGTCACTGAGTTAGTGGTACCGTGAGGACTGAGCGGGTGAGGAACCTGCAATGATGATGGGTTGCCGAGCATGTCCTTTGCCATAGCGATATCAAGACTCAGATGTGAGACTTCTTGGTGGCAGAGCAGGACTGCATGATGTAGAAGGTGCTCTGTCCGCAAAAAGGTGAGCAGTGAGGCCTGGGTGCACACCGGAGGGAGTAGATGCAATACAGCAGACTGGATACAAAAAGCGACGCAGCGATTGGTCAAATGTCCGTCGCTCCCACTTGCGTAGCGAAGTAGATGAGTATTTATTATTTTATCCTTTGTACACTTAAATTTACCATCTTATTTTGACAACCTTTCCTTTCTCAATTCATTTAGGACTCGCGCCTCCGCTGCTGTGCGTGCCTTTGTTGGAGTGCATGCAGCACAAGACATTTTCAATGTGAAAAAACGGGGATATGAACCTAACCTACGAATTGCACACTCTCGTGCATGTCTGTTTCCTTCCGCACTAAACCATTGGCCTTTGCGTGCAACTTATTCTAAAAGACTGCACGCAATTGGCCAGAGGCGGGCGCATTGCTCCGTCCATGTCCTATTAGTATCTATTACGTGCTTGCTGCGCGTAATAGCCTCCAATAGCACATGAGGTTTCAATTATTGTGCCCAGACACGGGTGTGATGATTGAAACCGTGTGTATGACTGTGCACCACTTGTTTTCTATAACCATATGGAAAACATTACTACTCTACTAATTGTTCATATATCGAAGCCCATTAAACAAGTTGGAACCGTACAAATGGTTGTATTTTCAATGGGGGAGGGAAGGTGTGTGAAAGGGCGATGTTATTCTACTTCACATTAAGGTAATGGCAATTACCAATCATAACATCTTTCTTTTACTATCTTTTAGATTTGGAGCTTCAGGGTGCACTATCCCCCGGCACATGGTGGAAGACACACCGGTGACAGAAAGGTGAGCTGCAAATTTTCTTTTCAGAGTCACTCTCTCACTCTCTCTCTTCCTTTCTCCTTTGATGAACAAATGATGCACAATCTTATCTTCCTTTTTATCTAACAGGTTGTGTTTCACAAATTGGCGTCCCCAACACCTCTAAAGCTCAACGTTTGAGGAATCTGCAATGATGCGTGGCCATCGTAACAACGCCTAAGAAGGTTGCTTGGACAAGGGGTGGACTCTCTTTGAAACATGCCTGTGCCAGAGATGCTTGTTTCCGAAGCAAAGAGAAGTCACCTGTGGGCGGAGAGGGGGATAGTGTGCAGCAACTTGAGTGCATAGGAATGTACAATCACCTCCGGGCAGTGGAAGTGGATAGGTTGCAACAGTCTGGGTGCACAGGAAAGGGCACTCACCTCCGGACACTGGGAGTGAATGGGATGCAGCAGTCAGGGGGGGGGTGTAATGAGAACTCAATCAATCAATCAATCATCGTATTTATATAGCACACTACTTACCCAGAGGGTCTCAAGGCGCTGGGGGGGGGGGTCTGCTACTGCTCGAACAACCAGGTCTTGAGTTGCTTCCTGAAGGCGAGGTGGTCTTGGGTCAGGTGGAGGTGGGTGGGGAGGGAGTTCCAGGTCTTGGCGGCGAGGTAGGAGAAGGACCGTCCCCCTGTGGTGGCTCTTCGGATGCGGGGGACGGCGGCGAGGGCATGGCCGGTCGATCGAAGCTGGCGTTTGGGAGCGTAGAAGTTGAGGCGGCTGTTGAGGTATCCTGGTCCTTGGCTGTGTAGGGCTTTGTGTGCGTGGGTGAGGAGACGGAAGGTGATTCTCTTGTTGATCGGGAGCCAATGCAGATCTCTCAGGTGTCCGGAGATGTGGCTGCGGCGGGGGATGTCCAGGATGAGTCGTGCTGAGGCGTTCTGGATCCGCTGGAGTCTCTTCTGGAGTCTGGCGGTGGTTCCGGCATAGAGGGTGTTGCCGTAGTCCAGACGGCTGGTGACGAGGTCCTGGGTGACCGTCTTCCTAGTCTCGGTGGGGATCCACCGGAAGATCTTACGTAGCATGCGCAGGATGTTGAAGCACGATGAGGAGACGGCGTTGACTTGTCTGGTCATGGAGAGGGAGGAGTCCAGGATGAAGCCTCGGTTGCGAGCGTGGTCTGTAGGTTTGGGTGCGCTGCCTAGGGCGGGGAGTCACCAGGAGTCGTCCCAAGCGGCGGGTGAGGATCCCAGGATGAGGACTTCCGTCTTATCTGAGTTCAGTTTCAGGCGGCTGTTCTTCATCCATTCGGCTACCTCTTTCACTGCTATGCAGTGGGAGTGCATGGGGTATAGCACCCTGGGAGGAAAAGAGCGCACAGACACCTCCTTGCAGTAGGAGTTGATGTAATACAGTAGCCTGGGTGTGCAAAGGCGTAACGCAGAAATATACGTGTGCAGTTGTATGTACTCTGCAATTTCTAATTGTATACTATCTTTCAGATCACTAAACTTGAGGTTGCACTATAACCCGGCACACCGGTGGCAAAAAGGTGAGCTGCAAAGATTTTCTCCAGTATCAACTCTACCCCTCCTGATCCATCTATTACTTTCTCTCCCTCACACCTTCAATGTCTTTCATTCTCTCTTTCGCTCTCTCACACTGTTTCTCTTTCTCTTTTTAAGTTATGAACCCTGCTGTCCACACTGCAGATAAATAAATCAAGGCTGAATTTAACACTGTCTGCAGTATAATGTTGCATAGCATTTTAGGACCGTAGTGTAATTTTCCCGATTCATGCCCTCATATAGGTATAAATCACCATATCCTTATATAGGCATAGAAATCATAAACCATATTTAGACATAGCTCATGCAGTCCAAATACGGCATGGCTACTTCCACTAGTTCCGAAAATCCACAACGATTTGTTAGAAAACTTGGCTTTAGCCGTTAGGGACTTCCCATTGCTTGAATATTGATTTTTCCAAGAACTGAGACTCTTTGATGACGTTATTATGTCCACCTTTACGTCAAACTCGGCACCTTCAAGGTATAAATATGCCCACACTTGCACGGTGGTTTGGAGCAGTTTGACTACCTACTAGCCTGATGCATCCTGCTACAGCAAGTGCCAAAGGAAGCCGACCCTCCAGCAGACGCACTGAGAGAGACCCTGTCTTTTCTATTGCCGAGAAATCCAGCTCCAGTGTTTCCAAGCTCCCCTTGCGGGGTGTTGGGAAATCGAGTCCCGAGACAGAGAGATACCAGATCTCCTTCATTCTAAACCAAGGTATGGAGCTGATTATAGACCCTAAGAGAAATCTTGGATAGATTCTTGGCAAAGAATACTAAACTTATGCTACACCTCACTTACTTCTTCCCTCGTACTAGACTTAGGTTAGGTACGTCAGGGTAGGCGTATTTTAGAAGCACCAGTCGGTAACGGACGAAAATTGGTAATTTCGGCCTTTACCGACCGGTATAAGAGTATCGAGATGTATGTGTTAAAAAAGTTACCGTATCAGTAAAAACCAGTCGGTAAAATACCAAATCGGTATATCTCGAATCGGAAGATATCGAATTCTTATTTATCGAGTCGGTAAATAAGAAATGGTAAAAATGGCATATCGAGATGTAGGAAACTCCAAAATTACCGAATTCCATGAAATTCGGTATTTAAGAGTCGATATTTACCATGGATTGAAAGCAGGTGGTAACCAGGTACAGGATATTGAAGAAGGCCCCAAAATGCAACAGTGCAACCACAATGGCGGCTTTCTACATCATGACAAGGCGGCTACGGATACAGGCAGCAGGAGAGAGGGTCTGGCTAAGGGAGGAGCAGGTGTATAGGCAGAGGATCACCCTCTTCCAACTGACTAAAGCTGAGATCCTGCAAAGGTACAGACTCCACCCCAGAACCATCCTGGACCTGATCAGGGACCTCCACCCATATCTGGAACACCCAACCCCAAGAGCACACGCCATCCCATCCCACGTGCAGGTGTAGTGTAGTTCCGATATTCCCAATAGGCTCTGCGCTTTGGAATAATATACTCAGCAGTGTAGACGTAGGACTGAGGTCGACTAGGTCTCTACTGACTATATTAGACTTAAGGTTTGCCAGCTAGCTCAGAGGTCACTAGAAACTTTCTCGAATAAACGAGGAGGAGTTTAACCTCCCTGGATAGACAAGAAGGGATTAGCTTCTGACAACCATATAAAATGACAACTTTGCTCCCTCAGAATAAGAGTGTATCTCTAGAGTCGTGTGAAAACAATAGACAGCTATTTCACTCAGTCATTGTGCGTACTTAGGTTCACCAGAGTGCAGAGAAAAGAGAAGTGGGCGTTTTCAATAAAAGGTGTAATTTATTGAGCAGTCTTCTTTCTCATGCAAGAGAAATGAATTGCCACAATTGCAATACTTAATGTAAAGTAAAGTGCGTACAGTAAAAAGAGTATTATGAAATAATACTGTAAAAGCATTGATATGGTTTCTTAGCCATAAGATACTTTAAAATGGATAATATATATACACACATATATACATTGACTAACGTACTCAACTGGTGCTTCTAAATACGCCTACCCCGGTGTACCTGACCTAAGCCTAATACGTGGGAAGGAGTAAGTAAGGAGCAGTTTAAGTTAAAATGGTTTCGCCAGAAATCTGATTCAAGAATTCTCTTTAGGGGTTTAGTCAGCTCCGTACCTGGGTAATAGAATGCAGGAGGTCTGGTATCTCTCTTTCAGGACTCGATATCCCAGCAGCCCGCGAAGGTGGCTAAGAACACCGGAGCTGGATTTTCTCGGCAGGAGAAAAAGACAGCGTCTCTCTCAGTGCGTCAAAGGAGGAGGGGCAGCGTCCGTGGGGTCTCGCATCAGCTGGGCTCTCGGTCAAGTAGATAGCTGCTCCACTCCAAAACCACCCCCGTGTGTTTGCTTAAGGCAGCCTTGGTATATTTATACCTGAAAGGTGCCGGGTTTGACGTAAGGTTGGACATAAGACGTCAATAAAGATGTCACTGAGAACTGTCCGTTCTTACAGTGCTTTTCAGGAGTTCTAGGATGAAATCAAAACAAAAGCAAGTGGGGATTTCCCAGGTTGCTGGAGGTTTGGTTTGTTTAGAGAACTCGTTGTGCTTTCTAGGAGTCTGGGGAAGTAGCCTTGCTTAATGTGACCGCATGGGCTACAACTAGATATGGATATGATTCCTATGCCATTATAGGGATATTATAGATTATAACCGTACAAGGGCATAAAATAGAAATATCGATTTAGGTTCCTAGATAAAAACACACTACCCACTCCACGATCTAATGTCCATCATTACTAAAAACTAAGCAATTGTTAACATTTTAAAGATGTATGTGTATTCTAACCCACCCCAAAATACATTTTTTGCATTTTAAATGGTGTATGTGAAATACACGAAAGTGATTATTGGTACTGTACGTTTTTCAAGCAGTGTACTCATTCAGTTAAACATTCTTATATAAATTAGCTGAACGATTTTGCGAAAATTACACATGAAATGGCTCTTAATACAGAAAAGAAGGTCGAGACCATTCCATCACATATAAATACAGTTGCTGTAAATGTGCTAGAGGCTGAGGTAATATATTGTCTATAGAGTTCCTAAAAATAGAAGCTCTGTTCTTTAAGAATAGTTCTACTTTAAGCAGAGTACATGTGCCAGAAAAAGGTAAATATTTTGGAAGTTGAAAAAATTTTTTTTTCGCTTTCAGGGGAGAAAATAGTTCCAAATGTTTTCAGTAGCTTTAGTTTATCAAAGCCGAAGGCCGAATTCAGAGTTCAGCGGAACGCTGTGTGCTCGTTGCTTAAAAAGTTATTCTTTCTGTTCAGGGGAGAACATCATCTCAGACAGACTCGCAAAAAATTGGTCTACGTATTCAGGTGAAAGTTCGACCAAGTTTGAAAATGCTGCAACAGTGCATTCATGAGAATGATTACTATCATTGATGTCAAGATCAGCAATGCTCACAGAAGGTCGTACCTGGGTGATGCTGCTCTCATCTCGTACTTCACTGCCACCTAATCGTAGTGGTGAAATCTCAACGAATGCCGTCATCAGAATGGGTAGCCGCTGGGGACAACACGATGCATGAGCCGTTACAGGACTTAGCAAAGTATCTGTATCCAATGGTACTGCTGATGGTAGTGTAAGACAGATGTCCAACACGCGTTCTTCTCCGCATAGCATACATCGAAGCACAGGTAGGATGCAATTTTGCCAGATCGGTCTGAATGAAAGAAACCAGGCCATATTCGGATCTCTTAGCCGGGCTAATCCAAGGACTCTAGTTATGTGGTCCCGATAGCGTATAGCTAGGATTGTTTCTTCTATCGTTGCTGGAATCTTGTCTGCGACTTGGCGTGCCATATCGGAGCAGAAGGATCAAAAATAAAATACCTGCTACGAGTCCCAAAAGTAGTGGTAGGCCGCCAAAAACAGAATGGACAAAATTGGGAAAAATGCCCAGAACTGCTTCAAAGGGTGTTAGCAGTCCCGAAAAAATTGTCTTAAATATATGTGGGATACCACTGGCATCAGACATATTTAGGATTTGGCTCAGCATTTCTACGAAAAGCAAGGGGCAATTTGTTGATAAAAGGGTATGTATCTCTGCAGCTGTCCTAGCAACCAGAAGATCATACGTTTCTTTAGATGACGTTAAAGGCACGGTTGTCTGTAAAAGAACAGACTTCATTCTGCTTAAAGTATCAATTTGAATAGAAGAGATATTCAAAGAAGGCCAAATCGTCGCCTCCGTATCTGGAGTGCTGTTTGGATACAATACTTGCATACAGCAAGTGACCATGGAACTAACGCTTACGAGATAGGCCTTTCCTGGCATCATGCCACAACATCTGTGGTCCACTATTAGAATATAGCTCCCATTAGAAAGCCGTCTAAAGAATGGCTCTATCTGTGTTGCAGGTGTGCCGTGCTGGTGACATGAAAGGTTATTTGAAGTCCCCTCACAGGCCCCATGTAAATTAATACCTTGGCACAGAAGTATACCGCTTAGTGAATGTTTACAATTGTTACCACTAAGAAATACATTCTGTTTCCTTTCACTATAACATGTGTGTGTGTAAGGCAATTTCCATGAGGACTTAATGTACCCTTTACCCAACCTTTCATACTGGCCCGCTGGTATATACTCTTGGCAGTATTTAAATTGGAAAGTTGTTATCGGAATTGTAATTATTCCGTGTATTATCCATTCAATGACAGGTCTCTCTGACATTGTCAATGGTAATCTCTCAAGTTTTTCAATGCTCAGAATCGTATAGTCTGCTCCCTTTTGTGCCAAACTTATAGATAGATAGATAGAGAATAATGACGTTGTGTTTATCAAACGCCATGGCACGTAACCTGAACGCAGATTTTGCAAAGTCCAGCTGAGCTATACAATAGAACGTAATTGGGACTGACCGTGTTGTAACATTAGTAAGTCCTGTTCTATTATATCGATTGCAGATGATACAATACTGTCCAGTGAATATATTCTGGAGGACAGAGTCATTAACCCATTGTCCACAACAGAAAGTGATTTTTCCAAATTAATACGATCAATTTCTCGTATTTTTTCTGCTGTCTCAATTTGCATTACTTTCCAAGCTTCGTTGTGCGCAGCATATATACCGGCCGCTATGAAACGTTTTTGACGCTGTTTGCGTGGTCCCATTATGAAATCACGCAAGTCAGCACCGTCTTTAAGTAAAGTCAAGTGTTGCTTATTTTCTGCCAGTGTGGATCTCTCTAGCCACTCAAGGCATAGTTTCCATACACTGTATGTTGTAACTATCCCTGGATGTTGTCTCTGGGAGTATCTAGGGCCTGGTCTGGTCATTTTGAACCCCTGTATTTTGTTCAGGAATCTATCTTGACAGTTATTTGTGTCTGTTGGCCAGATCAACCATTTTTTCCAATCAGGATGTGTTCTGTTTTGCTGAAAAATATGGGATACGTCTATCTCAACATCTGTAGTGGTATTACTATCAGGTATTACCTTTGGAATAGATGGTTTGTTTAAGTCTTTAATCTTAGCTAGGCCAAGACAAGTAGTCTGTTGAATGGTGTCATTCACGAATATAATTTGTTCTGGGATCAAGCAGGCTCTAAATAATGCTTCTAAACCTTGGACCTGCCATTCTTTTGTACCCCGGATGGTTTTTGTTTCAATGTTGTTTTTCCAGAAATCAAAACCAAATGTAATCATTTTTCCCAAAAATGTTTCAGAATAAATCAATTTAGTATTTGTCAACATTGTTTTTATCCCTGTCTTATTTAACATTTTAAAATAAAACGTTTCTGCATCACTTGTGTTAAACCCTGTGAAGTATGGGAATTTCTCATAGAATGTTTTCGAACTGCTTTTAGGTGGAGTTGCACAATGTTCCCATTGATTATACTTAAAAACATCTCTAGGTTGAGCAGATTTATGCAAGTAGTGATGTGCATAGTGGTTGTAACAGTACATTTGTTCATAGTTTGATGAACCCTGTAAATAATCATGTTCTGTAAATTTTGCTGACAATACTAAATCTGACATCATATTATTTATTCTTTCAAAGTCCCAATCATCAGAGAATGTACTTGGTTTTACAAAGTCACTTAATGAAACCTTGAACTGATGTGGATATTTCAAGAGTTCAACCGGGCCATAGATTTCGTAATCCGTTTTGTCCCAAGCTACCCCACCGGGTATTGGAATGGCTGTGCCATTCACTGATGATAGTTCTCTTTTCTCGATGTGAGATGACTTGTGTGGCTTTAGGACCAAGTTGATATTCTGACTTACTGTGTCCATTGTACTGTATTTTCCCTCAATGAATTTTCCCAAACAAAGTACCATGATGAGCCAAAGCAGGAGGAAAAGTAAACCTAACAAAACCCAAAATTCAATCCATGGAGAAATTGAGTTGTTGAAAGAGTTTAGTTACTTTATCTTTGAAAGTTTTTGTTGTTGGTGTTTCTTAAGGTTCGCTTGGATCTTCAGAAAAGTTATCGAAATTGATGAAGTAGCCAGATGCAGTTCTGTCAATTGGTGGAATTGCTTCCGAATTTTCTTTTGCTTTTTCATTTTTTGTTTCATTAGCACAGTCTGAGGCTACATCATTGTAGATTGGTGTTTCTTGACGAACTGTTGCAATTTGGGTTTCAAGAGGCACAAGTTCAATGGCATTGTTGCATAGTCCTTTTTTCTTCACTGCAGGTTTATCAAATGTGATTAGTCTCTCAGTTTGAACCTCTTGGATTGTAGCAAATGTTGGTATTCTGCTATTCCATGGGAGTCCCTTGGGCCTACTACTTATTATTGGCCACATGATTGTGGTTTTACCAGGTCGATGGATACAACACGGTTCTCCTTTTTACCAGCAAGGGGCGGTAGTACAACTGTTCTTGTTCCGCTGACAGCTAAGACAGGTACTGCTTTTCTGTAAGAAGGCCCAAATTCCTTCTTCACCGCGATCTTCTCTCTGACCAGATCCCCAATCTTTGGAATCTAGACAGGCCTTGCTGGGACAGGTGGTTTATCTTCAGTGGCTGTTGGCTGCTGTTTTAACTTTATGTTGCTCAGGACTTTTCTTGTTTCATTTAAGTCCTGTAAGACAGCCAAACGATCTTTGATATCAAAGCATTTCTTTTCTTCTACCACTGAAGTCTGACTATCTAAGTCCTGAATATGCATTCTAGTTCCGAACAATAGTTCGTATGGACTGAAACCTTTAAGAGAATTTCTTGGCAGATTATTAAGACTACGTTGGACACTTGTTAAATGTTGGACCCACCCATCACCCGAACCTAATACCCTCGCGGTTATAGATTGCTTTATGTCCTGGTTTTTTCTTTCCACAATCCCATTTCCCTCAGGATGGAAGGGACAAGAGTACCACAATGCAATGCCCATGCTGGTCATGGCCTCCTTATAAGCTCGAGAGCTAAAAGCAGGACCCTGGTCAGAATGTAGCATGCCAATTGCGTATGTGCCGATAGAAACTTGCAAATCTTTTATAAGAGTTCTGGCATCAGCCGAGCGCTGGGGCCACATCCAAATGAATCTCGTACAGGAATCCACTGCGACCATGATATATTTATAGTTACCATCCCTTTGTAAGGGACCACAGTGGTCCAGGTAAACACAAGCTAAAGGTCTATCCGAGATTAGAAGGGGCGTCTGTGCTGGTCGTTTCACTGTTGATACTTTCATTTTTTGGCATATTTCGCATTCCAAAACATATTTCTTAGATTGTATTCTCATGCGCGGCCACCAATATCTCTGTTTTAATAATGATATTGTGGCGGAAACACCAGCATGTGCAGAAGCGAGCCCTTCGTGTGCCGCTGTAATTAGTCCTAACCTGTGTTCCATGTTTGGAATTGCCCTATTCCCCACTCCAGGGATTCAAGCAAAAGGAACATTATTTGCATCAGTTATGTATGAGTACTTTACTGGAAAGCCTTTCGGGAGTGTTTTTCTGTCCTGTTTTACCGACGCACTGACAGCTTGCAATATATCGCTGTCTATTTTTGTTTTTGATTGGGTGATAGCAGCTACGGAAGCCGTTTGCACAGCTGCCTTCGCAGCTTCATCAGCCAATGAATTTCCTGCAACTTGAACGCCATCACGTTGACGACTCAGTGCATGTATCACGTGAGTCTTTTGTAGTTCTTTCTGTAAAAGAACTACTTGTTCCCAAAGCATTTTATGCTTGATTGTGCCTCCTTTTGCATCTTTGTAACCGTTTTGAACCCAGTTCTGCAAGTATTCATTATAAGACTGAACGCAGTTATATGAATCGCACACTATTAGTGTGGGGAATTCGCGATCGGTATTTTCAAGCGCCATCTGAACTGAATTTCATTTCCGCTTGTGTGTAAAAATGTGATTTGTAAGCTATTGGTACCGTTTCTCCCTCATTAGAGGTCAGGTACGTGAATCCGCATCTTCCTGGGATGACTCGGATTACAAGGTTGCGTGTGTTGTCGCGAGTTTGTAATTTTGTTTTAGCTAACATGTCTGTTTGCAATGATCTCAAAATTTCTGTGTGTTTCTGAGTCCAATTGATTGGTTTAAAATCAGGTATTATTAATTCATAGAGAGGTTTAACCCTCTCTGCATAATTTAGAATGTAAGGGGCAGATGTATCAAGTGTTTTGCATGTCGCAAATGCTGCGAATCGCAATTTCGCAGCGTTTGCGACATGAAAAAGTGCAATTGGCATGTATCAAAGAAATCGCATCGCATATTAAGAAATCGCATTTTTGCGAATTCTTAGTGTGCGAGAAGTGATTTATCACAGAATAAATAGCGATTTCTAATTTAGCATTTTCCTAAGTTAGCGAAAATCGCAAATAAGAAATCGCAAGACAAGAAATCGAATCGATATGTAAGAAAAATTCGCAAATTGCGATTTCTCAAAAATCGCAGTTTAAGAAATCGCTATTAACACCAAGTAGAAGCAGGTGGTAAATAAAGAAATCACATAAAAATGCTCCCAGAATGCAATTTCTTTCTCTCCAAAATGGCGGGACTGTACCTGATTGCCAGGAGGCTGCGCATTCAAGCTCTTGCCCAGAGAAGACAAAGGCAGGAGAGAATCTTTAGAATACGCATTACGCTGTTCCAGCAGACTCAGGAGAAGATCTATGAAAAATACAGGCTACATCCTCACACCATTCTTGACCTGATAAATGAATTGGAACCTTTTTTGGGACACCCAACAGGCAGAACACAATCAATACCAACACATGTGCAGTTATTGTGCTCACTGCACCTTTCGGCTTCTGGCTCCTTTCAAACTGTAATTGCAGAGGTTGGTGGAGTGTCTCAGAGTGCCCTATCACGTTTTTTTCATGTCTTCCTGGACGCAATGATAAGTAGACTCCATCATCATATATATTTCTCAAATACACAGCAAGCCATACAGGAAACAAAGTGGGATTTCTATCAAATTGCAAGATTTCCACATGTGATTGGATGCATAGACGGAACCCATATTGCCATCACTCCACCTGCAGCCATAGAATATGTTTTTCGGAATAGAAAAAGCTACCACTCGCTAAACATCCAGATCATATGCAATGTAAAAAACATTATCAATGACATTGTAGCAAAGTTTCCAGGGAGTACACATGACTCTTACATCTTCAGACATAGCGCAATTCATAGACGTCTCAGTGCTGGTCAGTTTGGAGATGGATACCTGCTAGGTAAGTAATACACATGCAAACATCCCTCCATCCATCCATCAATATGGAATGGAACATACAGTTACTTTTATCTCTCTAACTTGCAGGTGGTAGTGCCTACGCAGTGCGTGATTTCATACTTACCCCATACTTAAATCCTGTAAATGCAAGTGAAAGACGGTACAACAGTGCACACAGGTCCACACGTGGGGTAATTGAACGTACTTTTGGAATCATGAAAAGCCGTTTCAGATGCATACACAAAAGTGGAGGTGCATTGCAATACAATCCAGAGACATGTTGCAAAATTGTGACAGCATGTGCAATGCTGCATAACATGGCAATTCGCAAAGGCACAGAAATTTAAGTGAGTGACTCTGACACATCTGATGATGATGATAACCCTCCACCAAGAATGCCAGTGGCAGGAGTAGGAGCCATGGCTGGCCGTCAAAGAAGGGCAGAGATCACACGTCAATATTTTTAGGTAAGAAAAAATACTATACACCAATAGAAGTTTGCTATTGTTCTTTTAATTCACAACATGCAAACAGTTGTACTATATGTTAGGCTCATTTCTTCAAATTTTTGTAAACTAAAATATCCATACGTGGTAAAGAAAAGAAAAAACTGTCTCAATGCATTTCTGCTGCATAGGTTATTGAACACAAAGTCATTTTTTATGCTGGCGGGTGGGAGCATGTTGCTCCTGTGGAGGCATGGCCTCATGCTCAGCTCCGGTAGTGGAACGTCTTCCACTTCGGCGTTGTACCATTATGTTAGTTGGGGTAGGGCTGCTACTACTCCTACTGGAGTTGTCCTCGCTTTCTCCAGAGCAGAGGAGAGCGCTTGCACCTGAGTGGGTGGTTTGCATGCTTTCCAAGACCAATGTAATTTTGTCCACACTCTTTGCAACTGCACGTGTGCAGTCACTTAATTCTCGCTGCATGTTGATACTGCGACGTGTGAAATTGCTGGTGACTGCACATAGCCCGTTGATGGCCTTGGTGTATGTATGCATTCTATGCTGCGCAGCTGTGCAGCCCTGTTTCGTGCCTTTTCAGTTTTAACAAGTGTCACGCAGAGTTTGTCAATTGAAGCAGCCATGCTTACCTGGTTTTTGTTTGATTTTAGCTGCTGCCTATTAATTGATCTCAGTGCCTTATGTTGTAGGCGCTGCACCTGAAGCATGTTCTGCTCAAGGCCTGCGAACACTGAGCCACCTTCACTTCGTCCTGTGTTACTCCCAGATGCCTCCAGACGGAATGTGCGTGCCGTCCTTGGAGTTTGGGATTGCTGTTGTGCGTCTTGGGAGGACACTGTAACTGTCTCATTGGGGACTGATTCAACATCAGAATTATCATCCTGTACCATTGGTTCTATAGGTGGAACACGTCTGCGCTTCCTTTGTATGTTCAGATGTGCACAGGGGAATTAGTGACTTCATCTTCATTTTCTGACGTCACATGAGGAGGAGAAATTTCAAAATCATTCTCTGTCCTGGACTCACTTGTATGTTCTGTGGATGTAGAGTGCGAAATATGAATTTCATAGCAGACTACTACTTGTACTACACTGCTTCAGCATACCAAAGTACTACTTTGAAAAATAACATGAGTTACTATGATTGAGAGTGTTACTATCTCAATAGGACTACCACTCCCATAATGCATTGCTCACTTCTTGTTTTACAGTGTAAGTGGACTACTATTTATCTGACATGCACAGCGCACACACACATTCTTTGTACACATACATGGATGCAATTTGCATTCATCTTACCTTGTGTAGTTGCTGTGGGTTCAGAGCTACCAATGGTAGCCTCTCCACTCACACTTTCAGGTAACAGTGTGGATTCAATAAGTTCTTCATGGGGTGTGGGTTGGTCCACAGCAGAAGTTCCACCACCTGTTTGGTTTGCCTCTTTGATCCTCTCAGCAAGTCTTTCTTTGGATCTGAGTCTCATGTCATACCACCTTTTTTTTATTTCCTCAATGGAGCGAGTGGTGACTCCTACAGAGTTAACTTTCTCCTGGATCTCCAGCCAGATTTTTCTTTTCCTGGAGTCAAGTACTTTCAATGCTTTTTTGCCAAACAGGTCCTCATGGTTACACACCATTTCTTCAATGAGCACTTCTTGCTCCTTTTCTGAAAACTTCTACTTTCTTTTCCTCTTTTCCAATGCCATTTCCTCCTGTGCCTTCTGTGACTCCATTGCTCTCCAAACAGGTCTGCTCTGCCTCAGCACACTCTTCCAACTGCCACTGGGTGTGGCTCTCGGTAGCAGGTGCAAGCAATCACTGGAACTTCCTGGTTGTGATGTCATCAGGCTGTTCCTGCATTGCATGATTCCCGTTTTTGCGATTTCTTAAATTGCGAAATTCGCTAAATTAGAAATCGCAAAAAAATCGCAATAAATTCTGCGATTTTTAAGAAATCGCTAATTTCTCGCAGGATTCTTCTTACATACCATTTTGCGATTCCGAAATTGTGATTCGCTAAAAATCGCAATTACGGACTCGCAAAATGGTTTTTTGATACATCTGCCCCTAAGTTCTTCCAAAATTCAGGAAACCTAGTATTGATTGTAAGTTCTTCAGCGTTTTTGGTGCTTGAAGTACAGCGCATTTCTCTAAGAAGTTGTCTGCTAGGCTTTTGCCTTCACTTGATAATTCATATCCTAAAAACAGGACAGTTAGATGGGCAATTCGTGACTTTTTAAAGTTGAATTTGTAACCCTCTGCTGCGAACCCAAGTATTATGGTGTTCACTCTTTTCAGGTGAGTATCCAAGTCATCATCTATGAGATAGATGTCATTGACATAAGATAATGCCTCATCAACATATATTTGTAGTAACTCTGTTACCCTTGCTGAGAATAATCCTGGGCTATTCTTGAATCCCTGTGGGAGTCGACAGAAAGTTTTCTGTGACCCCATTATTGAGAAAGCGGTTAAATACCTGCTTTCAGGTGCAATATTTTGACAAAAGAATCCGTTAGAGATGTCTAATGTTGTTTTGTATTTTTTACAAACAATGTTATTCATTAGTGCTGCACTGTGTGAGTTTTGTACTGCAAATGTCTTGCAACATGAGTTAAGGTGTCTGTAGTCCAAGGCTAGACGATATGAATCGTCTGGCTTGGAGACAGGAAACAAAGGATTGTACATTTGAGAGGTGCATGTTTCGATCACCCCTTGGTATTCAAGTTGATCTAAGATCTCCCTGACTTGTTTTCTAGCTTCTTGCTTAATTGGGTACTGCCTTTGTGCAGTGGGTTGACATTTTAACTGGATTTTGTGAGGAGGGGAGTCCTCATCCCATCCTACATGATTTTTATATAATGCAGGAGCTTGGGCTACTGCCCATTTTCTTGCATATGTGTACTTTCTATGAATTGGAATATGATTTGAGAAGTCAGGCATAATCATTTCTTCGCCATGAGGGCACTCCCTGACAAACTCTGGTGGCCAGTCTTTCTCAGCTAATAGGATGTCATAGCCTTTTGAAAGGTTATACCAAAATAGACCCTTACTTTCTTAGTCTTATCTCCCTCTATACGCAATGTTATTTCGTATATTTTAAGAGGTTTGCTACCTCTGGTATCTGCAGTTTCCACCTGAATGTATTAATTTGTGTCCACTGTCTCCAGATGATTCATCAGGATCTTGCGAGCTATTGTCACTTCTGCTGCGCTGTCTAGCATTGTCTGGGCCCACTTTCCGTTTTTCAGCTGTGTCCTCAGTATCCTCGGCATGTTTGATTATTTTAATACTGGCTACCTTCTTTCTTGGAAATTGTAATTTTTTATTTTGAGCAGGTTCCTTGTCTTTGGACTTGACGTGCTCTTCCCTGTGTTCTGACCGTCCTCTTCTTTCCAATTTCTGCGAGGAAGTCTGAAAAGATCGAGAGGGACGTGTATCCGTAGCTTGATATCGATCAGGCTTTTTCAAATGATCCGTATTTCTAAGGTTGTATCTTTTTTCAGAGGGCTCCCTTTGGGGAGACTTGTCTTCTCGGCCTGGAGATCTCTCTCTACGCTGAGGAGACCTTCCACTGGACTGGAATCTTTTTCCTTTGGGAGTGGATTGTTTATTTCCATCCCAGCTCTTTTTTGGAGTGTTTAGATTATTTTTAATAAATATCTTTTCAGGATTTTCAGTTAGTTGGGGTTTTACCGGTTTCCCACCCAAACTATCTCTACCTAGTTCTTCATAGGATTTTTCTATGATTCTGGCAAGTTCAATTGGTTGGTCTGCTATATCTGTTTCTTTCAATTTCTGGCGGATCGCCACAGATGCTGCTTCTCCTTTTATGTTGGCTAATAATATAGCAGAGACCTGCTTGAAGTCTTTCAGTAATTTCATACCCAGAGTTAAAGCAGGTTCTGGACTGTATTCATTTTGAATCTGTCTTAGTACATCTGGTATTACCTCCATGGACGGAACACCATGTGTTTTTGTGTAAATGGAAGCAAAGACTGTTCCCCAAGTGTCACAATGCTCCACATGTGGTGCGATCCCCATTGGAAGGCAGATAGTCAGAATTCTGTGTTTCTCACTAGGGGTAGTATCCGGAAATACTGCCTCTATTTGAGTTATCTTTTGTGCTAGCCAGAATGGAATTTGTTCCCGTTTTGCGGGTGTTTTACCAAGACATGATTGTATGTTCTGTGGTGTAATTTTGCTTGTGTTTCCCTGATGAGGGATCAGCTGTGGAATGTTAATAGCTTGTTGGACTGTTGAAGTCCGCATTACATATTGGACTAATTATCTATGTATTTTAATTAGTACTTTTAGCTGGGCTAAAAGTTCCCAGTCTGACATTTTTTCGATGTCTGGATGTGGTGTGTAGCTGGCTAAAACCGGCCACGTTGCTCCTGTTCTACCTAGTGGACCGAGCCTGGTGATGTGATTATTATGTTTTGGGGCGCCTTTAAACCAGAGCAGGTGCTCTTGGTATTTTAATGGGATTTCAACCTCCTCGAAAGGAGTCTATTCATCATCCGGAGGTTCCTCTATTTTGTAATAGTGGAATTCGTGTGTTACAGCGTTTGCTGCTGGAAAGTTTATCCATGAATAGAATACCTCTGTCTGCCGATATTCATGGGCCTCTACCACGAATATGACTGTACCACCTCGTGATGTCAGTCCGTTTTTTATAAGTTTAAGAGTTATAGTTTTTCTTATGTTGACCGGAATGAGTATAGCATTTCGGTCATTCTGTAGGAGACTCGTGTCATCCTCTAGGAGTCGAGCTGCTATTCTAGCTGCCTCCCTTTCGTCCTCACTTTCCCCCATTTTACTGGCAGAAAGTTTTTTGTTGCAGATCAAGTTTCAAGGAAACAAAGATTAGGTGCACAATATTTTGGAACACTGTATCCTTCAACGTTGACTAAACCAAAACCTATACATAGGAATCTCTTTCTACTAAGTTCCGGCGGATTTTAACCTCTTACCCACTCCAGACGTCTTTTGGAGTATTTACGGGAAAAAGGGTCTATGTGAAAAAGCACGACTGCGTTACTCTTACGTCTTGCGTTAGATTTATCGCCTTACCAAACATTGGGCGCCATGTAGTGTAGTTCCTATATTTCCAATAGGCTCTGCGCATTGGAATAATATACTCAGCGGTGTAGACGTAGGACTGAGGTCGACTAGGTCTCTACTGAATATATTAGACTTAAGGTTTGCCAGCTAGCTCAGAGGTCACTAGAAACTTTCTCGAATAAACGAGAAGGAGTTTAACCTCCCTGGATAGACAAGAAGGGATTAGCTTCTGACAATCATATAACATGACAACTTTGCTCCCTCAGAATAAGAGTGTATCTCTAGAGTCGTGTGAAAACAATAGACAGCTATTTCACTCAGTCATTGTGCGTACTTAGTTTCACCAGAGTGCAGAGAAAAGAGAGACGGGCGTTTTCAATAAAAGGTGTAATTTATTGAGCAGTCTTCTTTCTCATGCAAGAGAAATGAATTGCCACAATTGCAATACTTAATGTAAAGTAAAGTGCGTACAGTAAAAAGAGTATTATGAAATAATACTGTAAAAGCATTGATATGGTTTCTTAGCCATAAGATACTTTAAAATGGATAAAATATATACATACATATATACATTGACTAACGTACTCAACTGGTGCTTCTAAATACGCCTACCCCGGTGTACCTGACCGAAGCCTAATACGTGGGAAGGAGTAAGTAAGGAGCAGTTTAAGTTAAGTTGGTTACGCCAAGAATCTGATTCAAGAATTCTCTTTAGGGGTTTAGTCAGCTCCGTACCTGGGTAATAGAATGCAGGAGGTCTGGTCAAGGAGTTCGCCCAACCCACCAAGGAGTCTACCGACATCCCTCCCTCACAAGACCTCTGCGACAAACTCAGCACCTTTTTCCACCACAAAATCAAGAGCATCTACGACAACTTCGACGAAGACAACCAACACACTGAACCCTCACCAACCACCCCGACACCCGGAAACCAGCGATTGATGACTGGACAGCCCTCACCACCAAAGACACACTGAAGACAATGAAGTCAATCCACTCAGGGGCCCCCACGGACCCCTGCCCCCACCACATCTTCAACAGAGCCGCTGACACCATCGCACCCATGCTCTGCCACACCATCAACCGCTCCCTGGAGACCGCCTCCTTCCCCGACGACTGGAAACACGTCGAGGTCAACCCCCTCCTGAAGAAACCCTCAGCGGACCCCACCGACCTCAAAAACTACAGACCCACCTCCCTGCTCCCTTTACCAGCGAAAGTCATCGAGAAAGCCATCAACAGCCAACTCGCCACATTCATTGAAGAACACAACATCCTCAACTCCTCCCAATCCGGCTTCAGAAAAAACCACAGTACAGAAACCGCCCTCCTCGCCGCAACAGACGACATCCGCACCCTACTGGACAAAGGAGAAACAGTAGCCTTCATCCTCCTAGACTTATCAGCGGCGTTCGACACAGTCTCCCACCGCACCCTAATATGCAGACTCTACGACACAGGAATCCAGGACAAGGCCCTTGACTGGATCTACTCCTTCCTCTCTGGCAGGACGCAACGGGTCAGACTCCCCCCTTTCCTCTCAGACCCCACACCTACCACCTGCAGATTCCCCCTGGATCCTCCCTCAGCCCGATGCTCTTCAACGTCTACATGGCTCCACTTGCCCCCAACGTCAGAACCTACGGACTCAACATCGTGTCATACGCAGACAACACCCAGCTCATCCTCTCCCTACCCAACGAGCCCAACACCGCCAGACACAACTTTCGAGAAGGCATGGAAGCCATCGCCAAATGGATGAAAAACAGCTGCCTACAACTAAACACCAATAAAACAGAAGTACTCATCATGGGCCCAAACCCCGACGCCTGAAGCGACACCTGGTGGCCCACCACCCTCGAAAACCCGCCAACCCCCACAGACCACGCACGCAACCTGGGAATCATCCTGGACTCCGAGCTCAAAATGGACCGCCAGATCAACTCTGTCTCATCTTCCTGCTTCCACACCCTCCGCCTCCTTCGTAAGACCTTCAAATGGCTCCCCCTTGAACACCGAAAGACAGTCACTCACGCCCTGGTCACCAGCACACTCGACTACGGCAACGCACTCTACGCCAGAATAAACAAAAACCTCATCTGCAAGCTACAGAACATCCAGAACGCCGCCGCAAGACTGGTCCTCAACCTGCCAAAACACTGCCACAATTCCCAGCACCTGCGCACACTCCACTGGCTCCCCGTCGAGGCGAGAATCACCTTTAAGATGCTCACCCATGCACACAAGGCCCTCCACGGCACCGGACCAGCATACCTGAACAGCCGGCTCAAATTCCACGCACCCCAAAGGACCCTATGATCAGCCCAGCTCTCCTACGCCGAGGTCCCCCGCACCAGAAAGACCAGATCGGGAGGCCGCTCCTTCTCCTTCCTCGCGGCCAAAGCATGGAACACCCTTCCGCTCCACCTCAGACAGACAACATCGCTCCCCATCTTCGCAAGAAACCTCAAAACCTGGCTCTTCGACAGACCCCCTCCTTGATGGAATGGAACCTGCACCGCCCCCACCCCTAGCGCCTTGAGACCCTTAGGGGTGAGTAGTTGCGCTTTAGCAAACTCCTGATTGATTGATTGATTGGTATCTCTCTTTCAGGACTCGATATGCCAGCAGCCCGCGAAGGCGGCTGAGAACACCGGAGCTGGATTTTCTCGGCAGGAGAAAAAGACAGCGTCTCTCTCAGTGCGTCAAAGGAGGAGGGGCAGCGTCCGTGGGCTCTCGCATCAGCTGGGCTCTCGGTCAAGTAGATAGCTGCTCCGCTCCAAAACCACCACCGTGTGTTTGCTTTAAGGCAGCGTTGGTATATTTATACCTGAAAGGTGCCGGGTTTGACGTAAGGTTGGACATAAGACGTCAATAAAGATGTCACTAAGAACTGTCCGTTCTTACAGTGCTTCGCAGGAGTTCTAGGATGAAATCAAAACAAAAGCAAGTGGGGATTTCCCAGGTTGCTGAAGGTTTGGTTTGTTTAGAGAACTCGTTGTGCTTTCTAGGAGTCTGGGGAAGTAGCTTTGCTTAATGTGACTGCATGGGCTACAACTAGATATGGATATGATTCCTATGCCATTATAGGGATATTATTGATTATAACCGTACAAGGGCATAAAATATAAATATCGATTTAGGTTCCTAGATAAAAACACAATACAGGTGTTGTGCTGCCTACACCGTCTTGCCTCTGGGAGCTACCAACATGTGATTGCTTCTATAGGTGGGGTGTCACAGAGCTGCCTGTCATGTTTCTTCAGAAAATTCATTGACGCCATGATGCAGAGGATGGAACACTACATTGAGTTCCCTGACACACCTGCTGAACTAGCAAAGACCAAAACCGATTTCTACCAACTTGCACAGTTCCCGCACATCATAGGCTGTATCGATGGGACGCACATCCCACTATGCCAACCTGCAGCAACAGGACACATATATAGAAACCGGATATCTACGCATTCAATCAATGTGCAGGTGATCTGCAACGCTGCCAACATAATTACGACATTGTAGCAAAATTTCCAGGGAGTACACACGACTCCTACATCTTCCAGAATAGTGGGATATACAGACGCCTTGTGGCTGGTGATTTTGGGGATGGATACCTGCTGGGTAAGTAAGTGTGAGACACCCTGATAGTCAATGCAGAAGGATCAATCATGAGTATGTGACTAATCAAAATTTCATTTTCCACCCAGGTGACAGTGCATATGCCCTGCGTTCATTTGTACTCACCCCCTACCTGAATCCATCCACCAGGAGCGAAAGGCGTTACAACGTGGCACACAGAACAACACGTTGCGTGGTGGAACGCACTTTTGGACTGTTAAAAAGCAGATTTAGGTGCCTCCATAAGAGTGGAGGTGCACGGCAGTACACGCCAATGATCTGTTGCAAAATTATTGCGA
Source organism: Lissotriton vulgaris (assembly GCF_964263255.1). Classification (NCBI taxonomy): domain Eukaryota; kingdom Metazoa; phylum Chordata; class Amphibia; order Caudata; family Salamandridae; genus Lissotriton; species Lissotriton vulgaris. The sequence goes on along the minus strand of NC_141695.1, from coordinate 1,541,644,882 downwards.
CCTGCGCCATGCTGCAAAATCTTGCCACCAGTTGTAGAACTCACATATCATGAGGACATAGATGATGGGACAGAACAAGCCGATCACAATGCAGCAGGAGCAGCGCCAGCAACAGATGGTAGACTGAGACGCACAGAAATCACAAACAGATATTTCTAATAAAGTGATGAAACACAGGCATGTTTAGTTCTTGAAGCACGCAGTTTAATATGCACTACTGCACGTCACATATTCAAGATCACATGAATCAAATAAAATCCACTTTTCACACTGGGTGGCCAAAGTTCACTTCACTGTGACCTGTCCTGTGTTCTGGATGCAATGTTAATATTTGCGCTTACGCATGATGTTGTGGGAGCCACGGGGCAGGGGGTCAACTTGCGCAGTGGTGCCAGGGTCATCTGCATGGAGCCTGCTGCTCCGACGAACATCCTGAACAGGCGTGCTGTATCCACTCCTGCTTGTGGACTGCTCTGTGTCCCCGACACACAGGTTACCAGTAGTGGCTGTCTGCTGTGTCAGCAGTACCTCCATAGCAGAGGTCACCCTCCCCATCCCCCATGGACAAGTCACTGCAGCAGTGCACAATGTCAGTCTGCATGTTCACTGACCGGCAGCATAGCAGTGTGGTTGCAGTTGCCAGACGGTTGATGGACTTATTCAGCTGCTTAAGTTCATGCCTGTTCCTGCGCCTTTCTGTCTGGTCACTCTCCAGCCTGTCACAGAGGGAACCCATGCGCACACCCATGTCCCTCACCCCCTCTGCCATGGACTCCATTCCTTTGGCCATGGACTCCATTCCTAGGGCCATGGAGCATATTCCCCGATTGATGTTTGACATCCTGCTGTTCAGGATGCGCACCTGTCTGTGCACTGCCATGATCCCTTTGGCCTGCATGCGCTGGATCCTCACCATAGTGCTTTCCAAACCAGCAAAGACCCCTGCATATCATGGCCCTCGTCTTGCTCACGTGCCCTACGACCAAGGGGACTTGCACGCCCAAATCCTAATGACCCCTGTTGCCCTGCGTTGCCAGCCAGTGCTGGAGTGCTAGGTGTATGAACCTCCACCTCTTCCTCATCAGAGCTTTCCAGGATCCTGAGTGGTGGAACGTCCTGCCTCCTTGGCCGCAAATGCACAGAGGACCCTGAGCTTGGTGTTGTGGCACTTGCAGGTGCTGCCGGAGTCTGTGTCTCAAACAGCAGGGGTGACAGTGGCTGTGCTGTGGTGTCTTCCTCCATTGCTGTGGGTGCCTGCGTTGTGGGAGTGTCCTCAGGGACAGTGCTGGGTCCTGCTGTGTCTTTGGGCTTCTCCCTCGCAGCCGTTGCTGGTGCACTTGCCTCCCCTCCCTGCGCTGCACTGCGTGATGACTCTCCTGTTTGCAGACATGGACAATGATCACCTGTGTGTTTTCATTAGACAAATTCCTATCACACAATTTCCTAAGCCTCAATTGCTTGTGTATGGGGAGTGTGGCATGGCATGCAGTATTCTGTGTTGGCTGCTTGGATGAGTGTTCCTATGACTATGACTACCATGATGCATTGCTGGTGAGTACTGACATGTGTTCTGGATTGTGATTGAGTCACCCACATTGGGGAAGGGGCCAGGGAATGGGTGGGGATTCATGTCCTTGCATCTTACCTTTCTTTCTTGCAGCTCTGGTTGAGCTGTCAGCATCCCCAATACCGTGTATGCTTTCAGGCTCCATGGTGGATTCCACAAGCTGCTCCAGTTCAGAGAGGCTTGGTCCACGGCTCTTCCCTCCACCTGTGGCTGAGGATTCTTTCCTCTGGGTTGCAATCTTCTTTTTGGTGGTGATCCTCGGATCATACCACCTTTTCTTAATGTCTTCTATTTCACGATGTGGGCATTTACTTTGCTCTGCATCGCCAGCCAGGTGTTTCTTTTGACAGACTCTGCTACTTGCAGGGACTGTCTCCCAAAAAGCTGGCTGTAATGCTGCACTACCTCCTCCACCACCACCTGGAGCTCAGTTGTGCTGAATTTCAGCTTCCTTTTTCTGTCAACACCATCCTTCTGGCCTTCCTGGGACTCCATGGTGATGCTCTGCTGGGCTCAGTGCAGCCTGCTCCTCTGTCTGCCCTCCAGCTCTCCAAACAGTTGTGTGGCTCTGCACCTGCATGGGTGTGGCCAACTCCAGGTACTGGGTGTGGTACTTGCATCTGATTGGATGATTTCACAGTTTATTTGTTGTGGGGTGTGGTGGGTGTCCCTGATTGGTTGACTGGCTCACATGTCTTCCATTCGAATTTTCGAGATCGAATTTTACTGATTCAGTAAATACCGATTCGGTAAATACCGATTCGGTAATCTCCGATTCGGTATCTCCCATTCATTCCTATGGGCCAGTAGGCCCATAGAGTTGAATGGGGATACCGATTTGGTGATTACCGATTCGGAGATTACCGAATCGGTATTTACCGAGTAAGGATTCCGACTGTTAGCGATTCGGTATTGTTTACCGATTTTTTTCCTACAAACAGTTTTCCAATTCATAAATACCGATTCGGTATGAATCAGTATTTATGAACCGGTAAAATTGAATTACCTACATCGGGCCCCATGTCTTTATTTATTTATGTATGTATTTTATGGCTTAGAAACCATACCATGCTTTTACAGTATTATTTTATAATACTCTACTTGATGTATGCATTATGCTTTACAGCCAGTGTTACGATTGTAGCAGTTCATTTCTTCTGCATGAGAAAGAAGACTGTTCAATAAATACTTTTATTGAAAACACCAGTCTCTCTATTTCTCTGCACCTCTGGTGAAACGAAGCGTGCACGAATGACTGAGTAAAATATCTATCTATTGTTTCCATGACTCTGAAGATCAGTTTTATCTTTGGGAAACAAAGTTGTCATGTTTATGCGGTTGTCAGAAACTAATCCCTTCTTGTTTATTTGAGAAAGTTTCTAGTGACCTCTGAGCTAGCTGGCACTGACAATTAAGTCTAATATATTCGATAGAGACCTAGTAGACATAAGTCCTACGTCACATCTATAGAAAATATTATTCCAATGCGCAGAGCCTATTTGGAATATAGGAACTACACTACATGGCACCCAACTTTTGGTAAGGCACTAATTTAACGCTGGATACTAGAGTAACTCAGTTGTGCTTTTCACAGAGACCCCTTTGTCTCGTAAAATATTCCAATAGACGTCTGGAGTGGATGAAAGGTTAAAATATCTGCCATAACTGAGTAGGACGAAAAATCCTATGTATTAGTTTTTGGTTTTGTTCAACGTTGAAGGATACAGTGTTCCAAAAATATTGTGCACCTTATCTTTGTTTCCTTGAAACTTGCTCTGCAAACTTTCAGTCAACAAAATGTTGGACATCCACACGAGAATGGTGGAGCTGCAAGAACTGCAGCCCAACAGGGTTGAGACGTTACAGGGTTCCAACAAAATGACCCGGATGCTATAATCATCGTGGAAAACTTAAATAAAACAATAGCTATAAAGCTTATAGAAAATGGCCTGTCACCGAGAGGTGGTAGGGTTATATATGTCATAGAGGCACAATAATATCGGCAGACATAGGTATTCTATTCATGGATTATCTTTCCACAAGCAAATTCAACAACACACGTGTTCCACTTTTATTAGATAGAGGAACATCCAGTGGAATACATTCCTTTCTAGGACATTGAAATTCCATTAACTTACCACGAGCATCAGCTCTGGTTAAAAGGCGCCCTAAGACATCAAAATCACATTACCAGGCTCGGTCCACTAGGTAGAAAAGGAGCAAAATGGCCAGTACTAGCCAGCTATACACTACATCCTGCCATTGAACAAATGACAGGTCCAGAACTGTTAGCTCAGCTAAAACAATTAATTAAAATGCATAGACAATTGGTACAATATGTCATGCAGACTGTAACAGTCCAACCTGCTATAAGAATTCCACAGCACACCCCTCATCAGGGGAACACAAACAAAATTACACCACAGACTATACAATCAGTCATTGGTAAATTACCCACAAAAAGGGAACAAATTCCATTCTGGTTAGCTCAAATATTTACTCAAATCGAGGCAGCATTTTCTGATAGTACACCTCATGAGAAACACAGGATTCTAACAATCTGTTTACCAATGGGGATCGCACCACACCTGGAGGACTGTGTCACTTGGGGTACAGTCTTTGCTGCAATCTACACAAAAATACATGGTGTTCCGTCTATGGCGGTAATACAAGACGTCCTGAAACAGATTAAAAATGAATACGGGGCAGAACCTGCTTAAATCTCGTTATGAAGTTACTGAAGGATTTCAAACAGGTCTCCGCCAAAAACTAAACTGAGCAACCATTTGAACTGGCCAGGATAATAGAAAAATCATTTGAATAACCAGGTAGAGATAGTTTGGGTGGGAAACCAGTAAAACCCTAACTAACGGAAAATCCTGAAAAAGTATTTATTAAAAAAACTCTCACTACTCCTAAAAAGAAATGGGAAAATATTAGACAGACACTTCCTAAAGAGAAGCGTTCTCAATCCAGAGGTAGGTCTCCTCAAAAGGAGCCCTCTGAAAAAAGGTATAACCTCAGAAACAGGGAGAATTTGTGAAAACCTGATAGATATCAAGATATTGATACACGTTCCTCTCGTACCTTTCAGACTTCTTCACAGAAATCGGAAATAAGAGGATGATCAGAACAAAAGGAAGAACGCGTGAAGTCCAAAGATGATCTACACATTCCAAAAAATAAGAAAACTCAATTCACCAAAAAGAAGGCAGCAAGTCTTAAAATCAGACATGCATAAGATCTTGAAGACACAACTCAATAACGGGGAGTGGGCCCAGACAATGCTGAACAGCGCAGCAGAAGTTACCATAGCTCGCAAGATCCTGAAGGATCATCTGGAGACAGTGGACCTGAATTAATACATTTAGGTTGAAACTGACGATACCAGGGTTAGTGTACCCCATAAGTTATATGAAGTAACACTCCGAATAAAGGGGGACATACCTAAAAAAATAAAAGCACTCCTTTGGGAAAAACTATCTAAGGGTTATGACATCTTTCTGGCTGAAAAAGACTGGCCACCTGAATTTGTCAGGGAGTGCCCACATGGCGAAGAGATCATTATGCCAGCCTTCTCCAATCATATTCCTATTCATAAAAAATACACATATGCCAGAAAATGGGCTGTAGCCCAGGCTCAAGCATTATATAAAAACCATGTGGGATGGGATGAGGATTCTCCTTACCATAAGATCCAGTTAAAAAATCAACCAACTGCTCAGAAGCAGTATCCAGTTAAACAAGAATCTAAAAAACAGGTCAGGGAGATCCTAGATCAACTTCAATACCAAGGGGTGATTGAAACATGCACCTCGTCCATGAACAATCCTTTGTTTCCTGTCTCCAAACCAGACAATACATTTTGTCTAGTTTTGAACTACTTACATTTATATTCCTGTTGCAAAACCTTTGCAGGACAAAATGCACACAGTGCAGCACTGATGAATAACATTGTGCACAAAAAAATATAAAACCACATTAGATATTTCAAACGGTTTCTTCTGTCAAAATATCGCACCTGAAAGGAGGTACTTGATCCCTTTCTCAGTTATGGGGACACAGTGTCACTTCTGTCGTCCCCCCAGGGATTCAAGAATAGTCCAGGGTTATTTTCAGCCAGAGTAACAGAGTTACTACAAATGTATGATGATGAGGCATTATCGTATATCGATGACATCTATCTTACAGACGATGATTTGGACAGGCACTTGAACAGGGTGAACACCTGTGAAGGGCACAAATTCAATTTAAAAAAATCAAGGATTGCTGTAAAGATGAGTCCAAAGCAGTTTAAGGAAAGAAATTCACTTTACTTGGATAAACATATATAGGTAGACCTCCAGCTCCTTCAGCAACTTCTTCTAACTGAGCTGCAGTTTACAACATAACATTCTGAGCTCCTAGCAACTCGCTCAGTATTCCATTAAGCATAAATCCTAACACATCTCCCCCATTACAAATACAAACAAAAATATAAGGTAACAATACAATATGATATAAGGTGCTCAATACAAATTACATTACATGAAATGATAAACATTAGGGAGTAAGACATTTTGCAACATTACCACTACTCCAAGCAGAACCATCACTCAGGATATGAATGTTTCTTTTGACACACTTCACTTGTTTAGGCTGTGAAAACTTGCTCTCCCCTTTAATCACAATACCACCTTTCCTAGTCACAACCCAATCACCTACTCTAATGTCATTCTCACGCACCCTCATTCTCAAATTATATGACTGAGCTGAATCACTTTGCTTTTTATCAACACCACATTTCACACCCATACGATCAACCCAAACACACTCTTTGTTCCTCAGGCAACCCGGAACCTCCTTTGTACCAGGTTCCCACCCTTTAAGGGAAACAAAAGGCGAGACACCAGTAACTGAATGCGGCGTGACCCTATAAGAAAACACCATCTTCTTGAGTTCATCTGACCATGCTAGACCGTTAGCAAGAGATAGTTGAATATTTTCCATTAACAATCTGTTAATCCTTTCAACAAGACCATTGGCGTGCGGCCTGAATAAAGCAACTCTCTCATGGCAGATTCCCATGCCATCTAAAAATTCTTTCATCTCTCGGGAAACTAACTGCACCCCGTTGTCTGATACTAGAGTTTTAGGAATCCCTTCATTCAGGAACACTCTTTCCATGAAACCAATCACTCTCCTGGTATCAATATTCTCAGTAGATTCCACCACAAACCACTTCGAGTGGTAATCCACCAGAACCATTAAATATTTATTACGAGCACCCAGTTTGGAAATTGGACCTAAAAAATCAATAGCCAATTTTTCCCAGGGACGTGCCGGAAAATCAACACACGAAAGAGGAGGTTGTCTAACGATTTTAGTTTTATCACTACCAGCACAGGCATAGCAATTTTTCACTAAATCATCTATTTCTCCATCCATGCCTGGCCTCCAGTATGACTCACGAATCCTCCTCTTAGTCATATTTCTTCCTAGATGCCCTTCGTGCGCCAAAGTCATAATCTTAGACCTAAGACTGCATGGTGGCACCAACCTGTTCCTTCTCCACAACTTACCTTCTGAAACACTCAATTCACCCTCTACATGATGAAAACCCTTTAAGCGAATGTCAGCACAAGACTCCCTAGACTACCCTTCAGAAACATTTTTTATGACTAATGGTATCGCAAGGTCTTCAGACATGGCAGATTCCCATTCTGCTCTATCAAACTTCAAGATTTCATTACAACTAGCTACAAAATCATCGTTAATCAAATCCTCACCTACTGACTGAACCGGCATTCTTGACAAATAGTCTGCAACTACATTTTTCTCACCCCTGACATATTCCATCTCAAAGTTGTACTCCAACACAGACAGAATCCACTTAGATATTCTGGGAGTTACATTTCCTTCCAAACCCCTTCCACCCTTAAACAAATGTACAAGGGGTTTATGATCCGTTCTCACCCTGAAAGGCAAACCCCAAAGGAAATATCTGAAATGCTTTATTCCCCAAGTGCAGGCGAGAGCTTCCCTCTCAATCACGGAATAAGAGACCTCAGCTCCCTAAAGTCTCCTTGATGCAAATCCTATGATTTTCTCAACACCATAATAATTTGAGAAAGAACTGCTCCAATCCCTACTGCACTAGCATCTGTGGTAACCAAAGTCCTAGCTTTTACATCAAAATGGCCAAGAGTCGGTGCATGAACAATTCCTTCTTTGACACGCTTGAATGCTTCATCACAAATCTCATTCCACTTAAATGTAACACCACTCTTCATCAGCACCCTCAAAGGTTCTACAACATCGGAAAATCCTTTTATAAACTTGGAACAATATTCAGCTAGACCCAAAAAAGATCTAAGCTGATCCTTGTTGGTCGGTAAAGGAGCATTGTTGATTGCAGAAATTATACTCTTCTTAGGTCTAATCCCAAGACCTGATATCTCATGCCCCAAATAAGTCACACTGTCTCGTTTTAATTGACACTTTTCTTTCTTTATAGTCAAACCATTACTTTCCGTACGTTCCAACACTTCCGTCAATACCTTATCATGATGTTCACAACTCTTCCCAACAATCAACACATCATCCTGAAAGCATAAAACATTCTGTATTCCCACCAAAACTTGTTGCATCACTCTCTGAAACACCGCCAAGGCAGATGCCAATCCAAAGGGCATTCTAAAATATCTAAATGCACCCAGCGGAGTCACAAAAGAAGTGAGATGTCGAGATTGTTCATCCAAATCTGGTGGTAGGCTGCAGACATGTCAATCACACTAAAAATTACGCCACCACCCATAGCACTTAACATTTCAGAAATGTTTGGTAATGGTTGCCTATCAACCCAAATATTTTTGTTTAAGTCTCGGAGGTCCACACAGAGGCAATCTTAGCTCCCCCATCCTTAGGTGCGACGACAATGGGGGCGAGCCATTCAGAGGCTTCAATTAGTTCAATTATTTTCAAATCCAATAATTTATCTAATTCATCTTTGAGAAGGGCCCTCATTAAATGTGGAACACTCCTGACTCTATGAACCACTGGGACTGCATTCTTCTTGAGAATGATTTTGTGCGAAAATCCCTTCAATTTCCCCAAATTATTAGTGAAAACATTGGGAAATCTTCTCATAATATCAATCTCAAAACTGTCAACATTAAGGACAGAAAGCGAAGAGACTGGAATAGCAGCATTAGGATTCAACAAAATGCCCAAATCTTTCTGGTGGCGCCAACCAAGCAAATTGGAGCCCTGCTTTGTCAAGTAAACTCGTCCAAATACTTTTCTATTAGAGAAACTTATCACCATCCACTTGAGTCCAAGGATATCTATAGTCTTTCCACTATAACCTACTGCTTTAATATCAGGCGCTCCCCAAGAAGCAACATCACAATCATCTCCCCAAACTTCAATGTACATATCTCTAGATAGCAATGTGTAAAGGCTTCCAGAATCAATTAACATCTTAACATCTCTGGTCTGAGGATGTTTTTGATCTCTGCTGTCAAAGTTAATTAAACAGTGTGGCTTTTCTAATTTGACAGTACTTTTGGAAGGTATATCAACAAGAGAGATATGGTATTGGATACTTTCATTGTTAGGTAACCCATCAACACATAACATCAATTCTTGAACATTCTCACAACAGTCATCAACCTCATTAACATTTAGTGTTTTAGCATTACAAACTTTTGATAAATGCCCCCTTCGGCCACACGTTCTACAAATGGCATTTCTGGCCATACACCTCGTACTCGAAGCAATATGCCCAGGAGCTCCACACCTATAACATTTAATCTGACTAAAGTTTCCTTGTTGTCCAATACTATTTGGACGATAAGTTGGAAACTTACTAGTAGATCTAGAATCAAATTTTGCAGCAGGCTTGACAATTTTAGTCTCATCAATATTAGCTGAAACTTGGGAAGGTTTCTCGCCATGATCAGACACTTTTACAACATCTTTAGATGTTATCAAATTGGTACATTTGTCCATTTCTTTAATACATAAGTCGGTATTTTCAAGCCCCCTAGCAATTTGTATTGCTTCTTCTAAACTAGAGTCTTTTATAAGTAATTTTTCTCTAACTTTCTTGTTATTGGTGCACCTAACGATTTGGTCCCTAATTAGAGAATCACCTAAATCATTAAACTTACAATTCAAAGACAGTTCCCTCAAAGCTGCAACATAACTAGAAATGTCTTCATCGCTCTTTTGCACACGACAAAAGAATCTGTGTCTTTCTAGAACAGTATTAATTTTAGCTACAAATCTTTTCTCTAACATCTGCATACTCATTTCATAGACATTAGTGGGTTGGCCATTACCAATACCCAAAGATATTTCTGGTAAATCCTCGTAAAGCCTCCTGCCTTCTACCCCCAAGTTATGCAGTAAAATTGCCTGTCTGCAAATTGGTCCAAACTTATCTGCACCAGTGGCAAGAATATAAGTTAAAAAGAGCTTTTTCCACTCTTTCCATGGGATAGCAGGGTCACCAGGGGTAGGAAGAAAAGAAGGAGGAGCAGCACATGATTGATCAGCCATAGTTGTAGGGGAAATATGATTTTAGCTTCTAAACAATCTCTACCCTAATAAGTACTTTTCAAAAATAAGCAATATGCTTCAAGAATTTCAGTAATACAATATATGTATCAACAAAAATGTTCCCAATCAACAACGTAGAAAAGAGTCCCCACTACTTCTCTACTCTTTAATGTTCTTGGTACTTCGATCTTCTTATCTTATGCTTCATGTCGTTGTAATAATATTGCTTGTTTCATCCGTTATAAGCTTTCTTTTCTTATGCTTCGTTGTTGTTGTTGCGATCATCGTTGTAATAATATTGCTCGTTTATGCTTTCAGTATAATCCCAACTTAAGATGGCCGCCACGTTTTTTGACGTTTTTTGACGCAGCGTGATGACGATGGCAGGTCACGCGGTCACGTGGGTGATCGCCGGAGCAGCGGAAGCAACGTGAATGATTCCAATGTCGCTGCTTGGCAACAGCACTTGACAAGAGCACTAGGTAACAGCGCGAGGAACCCTTGACGACGGCACCAGAGACAGCGCATTCAGGAAGCAGTTGCGGCAGCGCGTTCAGCAGTGCGCTCAGGTAGCTTTTCAAAAAATGCAGATTATAACATGAAAGATCGCAAATAAAAGTTTGGTGATTTTTTAGAGTTCATTGTCCTAAATCATCTCGCAATCATCCACAAACCTCCTCGTCCCCAGTGTAAAGATGAGTCCAAAGTAGTTTAAGGAAAGAAATTCACTTTACTTGGATAAGCATATATAGGTAGACCTCCAGCTCCTTCAGCAACTTCTTCTAACTGAGCTGCAGTTTACAACATAACATTCTGAGCTCCTAGCAACTCGCTCAGTATTCCATTAAGCATATATCCTAACAATTGCCCACCTCAACGTCTTATTCTTAGGATACGAACTTTCAAGTGAATGCAAAAGCCTGGCAGCAAACTTTTCAGAAAAATGTGCACGGCTGCAACCTTCAAAAATGCAGAAATCTTACAGTCAGTTCTGGGATTCCTGAATTTGGGAAGAATTTACATTCTAAACTACGCAGAAAGGGTTAAACCTCTCTACGAATTAACCAAACGTGATTTCAAACAAACTAATTGGACTCAACAACACACAGAAATTTTGCTTTCAGTGCAAACAGACATGTTAGCAACAACCCATTTACAGACACGCGTAAACGAACACAACCTTGTAATCTGAGTCATCCCAGGGAGATGCGGATTCACATACCTAACCTTTAATGAAGGTGAAAAGGAACCAATAACTTAAATAATCACACTTGTACACACAAGCTGAAATAAAATTCACTCCAACAGAAAAATACAGCGGTTCAAACTGCAGTAGCAAAAGAGAGAGCCCTTGTGCAGGGAAAATGCATAAAAGTGGTTACGCCTGTACCTGCCTTAGAGGCAGTGACAAAGGCAAGCATTCCAAATGCAGAAAGCTTTACATCCCAGATGGATACAATGGGTTAATTCTATTGCTGCTACAGACGTTGAATACATTTTTGACCCCTACTTGAAGACTCAAGAATTTCTCCAATACGAACAAGAATGTCCTCTGCCCACTGAGATTCTGCCTCTAGAACATTACGGATGTATAATTTATACAGATGGATCAGCACAGCCCGCAATTGGGGGTTAACAAGCTTATAGTGCAGCGTGTGCGATTGTTAAAGGTCTCTGGCGAGATGGTAAATTCAGAACTATGGTCACAAAAACTCAATCTCTCAGAGACTGTACAGCTCAGCGAGCTGAACTACAGGCTTTCAAAATGGTGCTGAAAAATACCGATTGCGAATTCCCCACACTCATAGTGTGTGATTCGTATTACTGCGTCCAATATTACAATGAATACTTGCAGAACTGGGTTCAAAATGGTTTCAAAGATGCAAAAGGTGGCACAATCAAGCATGAATTGCTTTGGGAACAAGTAGTTCTATTACAGAAAGAACTACAAAAGACTCATGTGATCCACACACTGAGTCATCAGCCAGATGGCGTTCACCTTGCAGGGAATTCCTTGGCTGATGAAGCCGCGAAGGCAGCTGTGCAAACCGCTTCCGTAGCTGCAATCACTCGTTCAAAAACAAAATGAGACAGCAAAATATTGCAGGCTGTAGCCGCTTCCAACAAAGACAGCGGTAAAACGTTACCAAAAGGCTTTCCACTCAAGTACTCATATATAACTGATGCAAATAATGTTCCTTTTGCTCGAATCCCTGGAGTAGGGGGATAGAGTAATTCCAAACATGGAACACAGATTAGGACTAATCTTAGCAGCACATGAAGGGCTCGCCTCTGCACATGCAGGTGTTTCCGCAACAGTGTCATTATTAAAGCAAAGATACTGGCGGCCGCGCATGAGGAAACAGACCCAAAACTATGTTTTGGAATGTGGAATCTGCCAGAAAATGAAAGTTTCAACAGTGAAATGCCCTTCACTGACGCCCCTTTAAATTTCAGATAAACCATTAGCATGTGTTTACCTGGACCACTGTGGTCCCCTACAAAGGGATGGTAACTATAAATATATCATGGTCTCAGTAGATTCATGCTCAATATTCATTTGGATGTGGCCTCAGCGCCCGGATGACGCCCGAACTGTTATTAAAGATTTGTAAGTCTTTATCGGCACATACGCAATCGGCACGCTACATTCTGACCAGGGTCTTGCTTTTAGCTCTCAAGCTTACAAGGAGGCCATGGCCAGTTTGGGCGTTGCATTGCAGTTTTTAAGTCCATTCCATCCTGAGGGAGATTCTGTAGTGGAGAGAAAAAAACGTGACATAAAGCAATCTATAACAGCTAGGGTATTAGGCTCAGGTGACGGGTGGGTCAAACATCTAAAAAATGTCCAACGTAGTCTTAACAATCTGCCAAGAAATTATCTGGGTGGAATCACTCCATATGAAATCCTTTTTGGTACTAGAATGATGGTCGAAGACCTCAATCGTCATACTTCAGCGTTAGAACAAAAACACTTTGATATCAAAGACCGTTTGGCTGTTTTGCAGGAGTAAAATGAAACAAGAAGAAGCCTAAGCAACACATTACAGAAGCCAACGACCACTGAAGAAAAACCACCTGTCCTAGCAAGATCTGTCTGGATTCCAAAGATTTGGGATCTGGTCAGAGAGAAAATAGCAGATAAGAAGGAGTTTAGGCCTTCTTACAGAAAACGAGTACCTGTACTAGCAGTCCACGGATCAAGACAGTGTTACTGCCGACCCCTTCTGGAAGAAAGGAGAACCGGTTTGTATCAATTGACCTGGTAAAACCACACCATGTGGCCGATAATAAGTAGTAGGCCCGGTGGACTCCAAAGATTTAGCAGACGACCAAATCTTTCTACTATCCAAGAGGTTCAAACTGAAAGACCCATCACCTTTGAAGAATCTGCAGTGAGAAAAGAAGGACTATGCAACAAATCCATGGAACTTGTGCCTCTTGAAACCCAAATAACAGTTTGTCAAGAAACTTCCATCTACAATGATGTAGCATCTGACTATACTAATATGTCAAGGGAACAAGCGGCTCCAGCGATTTCAAATAATCCGGATGCGATACCAACTATTGACAGAACTGCCTCTGGCTATTTCATCAACTTTGATACCTTCTCTGAGGATCCCAGTGAGCCTGAAACAATGGCAACAAATAAAACTTTCAAGGAACAAGTAACAGAACGTTTTCACCAGCTTGCAAATACATATCTGGTTTCACCATGGGTTGATTTTTGGATTGTTTTAGGTGTACTTTTTCTCTTACTATGGCTCATTCTTGTTTTGAGTTTGGGAAAGCTGATTGATGAAAAATATAGTAAAATGGACACAGCAAGTAAGAATATCAACTTTCTCCTGATGCCATACAAATCATCTCATCGTGAACAAAGAGACCTGTCATCAGTACACATCACAGCCGTTCCTCTACCTGGTGGTATTGCATGGGACAGAACTGATTATGACATTTATGGTCCTGTCGAGCTGCTGAAGATTCCTCACCAGTTTAAGGTTTCCTTTAGTGATTTTGTTTCACCCAGTACATTTTCTGATGCTTGGGACTTTGAGACTATTAATAACATGATAGCAGACTTAGACAAGTCAGCAAAATTTGCAAAACATGAACACTTAGAAGGTTCATCAAATTATGAAGAAATGTATTGTTTTAATCATTTTGGTCATCATTATTTGCACAAATCTGAAAACCCTAGAAATATTTTAACTTATAATCAATGGGAACATTGTCCAACGCCACCAAAGGGTAGCTCTAAAACATATTTAAAAAAATGTCCATACTTCTCAGGTTTTAATGTCACAAATCCAGAAACTTTTTACTTTAAAAATGTTAATAAGACAGGCATGAAAAGTATGTTGACTAATACCAAGCACATTTATTCTGCAGCCTTTTATGCTCGATTGTCAACATTAAGTTTTGATTTTTAGAAAGACAACATTGAGACAAAAACTGTCTGGGGCACAAACAACTGACAGGTACAAGGTTTAGAAGCCTTATTTAGAGCCTGCATCACCCCAGGACAAATAATCTTTTTAAATGAAACTGTTCAACAGACATCTTGTATTGGCATGGCTAAGATAAAAGACTTAAACAAACCGTCCATGCCTAAGCCCACACCTGATAGTAATAAAACTACAGATGAAGAGGTAGACGTGAACTACATTTTACAACAAAACAGAACCAATCCTGATTGGAAAAAATAGTTAATCTGGCCCATAGACATGAATAATTGTCAAAATAGATTCATGGACAAGATACAAGGGTTTACAGTAACTAGGCCAGATCCAAGATATACCCAGTGACAACATCCTGGGATAATAACAACTTACAGTGTAGTAAAACTGGGCCTTGAGCGGCTACAAAAATCCACACTGTCAGATATAAAACAGCACTTAACTTTACTTAAAGGTGGCATTGATTTGAGAGAATTTTTACTAGGACCTCGAAAACAATTTCATAAACGTTTCATATACGCCTGTATTTATGCTGCTTATAATGAAGCATGGAAAGGCACACAAATGGAAACTGCAGAACGTATACGAGAAATTGATCGTATTAATTTAGAGAAAGCTTCTCTGTAGTTGACAATGGGCTAACAACTCTGTCATCCAGAATGTATTCTTTGGATAGCATTGTATCCTCTGCCATTAACATAATGGAACAAGACTTGCTCATGTTACATCATGGACAGTCTCAATTGCGTTCTAGAATGCTGCTAGGCTGGACGTTACAAAACCTTCATTCAGGCTATGTGCCTTGGTGTCTAATCAACACCACGTCATTGTTTACTGGATTTAACCTTACAGATAAACAAATCTCTTTGGCACAGAGGGGAGCAGACTATACGGTGCTATACGGTGCTAACCATTTCTGAGAAACCAGCCGTTGAATGGATAATACATTGCACCATCACAATACCAGTGACGATTTTCCGGTTTCAGTATTGCTTAAAACACATACCAGCAAGCCTGTCTGAAAAGTTGGGTAAAGAGTACATAAATTCGACCTGGGATTTACCATACACACAGAAATGTTGGAGTGGGGAAAAGGAGGTACTTCTTAGTGGTAAAAATTGCAAAACCACATTGAGCTGTACACTTCTATGTCAGGGCATTAATTTACATGGAGCCTGTGATGATACTTCAAACAACTTATCATGCCACCTGCAGGGTTCCCCGGCAGCAGTGATAGATACAATTTTTAGGCAGCTTTCCAATGGGAGCTACATAATGTTGAATGATCACAGCTGTTGTGGAATGATGCCAGGAATAGCTTATGTCGTTAGTGTATCAGCCAGGGTCACTTGTTGTATGCAAGTATTGTTTCCGAAAACTAAGACAGACGGGGAGTTGCCATTATGGCCTTCACTGAACACCTCTTCTATACGAGTTGATACTTTAAGCAGAATGAAAGCCATTCTTACACAAAAAACTGTGCCACTGACCTCGTCCAGAGAGATGTATGATCTTCAAGTTGCAAGGTCCTCTGTGGAGATGCATGCCTTATTATCAACAAACTGCCCCATACATTTTGCAGAAATGTTAGGTCATATCCTAAACATGTCTGATACCAGTGGTATTGTACATGTATTTAAGATGATTTTTTCGGGACTATTAGCACCCTTTGAAGCAGTCATAGCCATTTTTCTAAACTTCGTGCACTCTGTGTTCGGCAGCCTGCCTCTCGTTTTGGGACGCGTAGCAGGGATACTATTTTAATTCCTCCTGTTCCAATATGGCAAGTCCAGTCACCAGCGATACCCAGATTACCATGAAGAACACTCTTCTGACAATGTAGTATAGTGAACGCATAACACAGTTACTTGGCTTGGCTCGTTTAAGAGATCTGAATACCAAGTGGTTCCTATCATTCAGACCAATCTGTCAAGATTGCATCTTACCTGTTCTACAATGCCTGCTTTGTGGAGAGGAATGCGTTGGATATCTGTCTAACACTTCCATCAGCACTGCCAACGGACGTTGATGCTTTGCTTGGTTCGGTAACGGCTCATGCTTTGTGTTGCCCCAACAGCTACCAATCCTGATGACGGCATTCATTGAGGTCTCACCGGCAATTCCAGCTGAGGGTGAGATACGTGGACCAACAGGCACACAGGTACCATCTACTGCGAACATTGACGCTGACGGCGATGCTTCTCCTCTGTGTACAATTGATCTGCTTATTGAAGTGGTTCAACTTTCACCTACTGTGATAGACGATTTATTTGCCACCTTAGTAGAATTAATGTTTTCTCCTGACACCGAGAATAACTTTTGAAATTAGCACACAGCGTCCTATCAACTCTGAATTCGACCTTCGCTTTTTCAAGACAAAAACTTCTAACTTCGGAACTCTATTTTTTCTACGATTTGCTTTGATTTTTTCCCATAATTGAACTTTTTTCTTTTTTTGGCACAAAGCAATCTGCTTAAATTAGAACTATTATTAGAGAACAAGAATTATTTGAATACTTCCTAGAAACAATATTTACCTTATCCACAAACCAAAATAGTTTATATATCATGCTATGGAATGGTCTTGATTTCTTTTTCTTTCTGTACTAAGAGCCATTTCATAAATGTAATTTTTGTGATTCATTCAGTTAGCTTTGCCAATCTCCCATTATATGCTTACAATGGAATCAATGCTTTTAAATGCGTACTGTACAAATGCTCATTTTAGGTGTACAGCCATTTTTAAATGCATTGTATGCATTTTTGGGTGGGATTGTAAACAGATGCTTTAGATATGTTTTAGTACTTAAATTTAGTAATGTCGAACATAATAAAGTGGAGTGGGTGTTGTATAGCATTTTAGGACCATAGTGTAATTTTCCCAATTCATGCCCTTATATAGGTATAAATCACCATATCATTATATAGGCATAGAAATCATAAACCATATTTAGACATAAGTCATGCAGTCCAAATACGGCATGGCTACTTCCACTAGTTCCGAAAATCCACAACGATTTCTTGAAAAACTCGGCTTCAGCAGTTAGGGACTTACCCTTGCTTGAATATTAATTTGTCCAAGAGCTCATTGAGTTTTCAAAGAACTGAGACTCTTTGTTTGACATTATTATGTCCACCTTTACTTCAAACTTGGCACCTTCAAGGTATAAATATGCCCACATTTGCCCAAGCAAACACACAGTGGTGTGGAGCAGTGCGACTATCTACTTGCCCGACGCATCCTGCTACAGCAAGTGCCAAAGGAAGCCGACCCTCCAGCAGAAGCACTGAGAGAGACGCTGTCTTTTCTCTTGCTGAGAAATCCAGCTCCAGTGTTTCCAAGCTCCCCTTGTGGGGTGTTGGGAAATCGAGTCCTGAGATAGAGAGATACCAGACCTCCTTCATTCTAAACCAAGGTACAGAGCTGATTAGACCTTAAGAGAAATCTTGGATAGATTCTTGGCAATGAATACTAAACTTATGCTGCACCTCACTTACTTTTTCCCTCGTACTAGACTTAGGTTAGGTACATCGGGTAGGCGTATTTTAGAAGCACCAGTCGAGTACTTTTAGTCTTTATATATTCATGTATGTATTTAATGGCTTAGAAACCACACCATGCTTTTACAGTATTATTTTATAATGCTCTTCTTGCTGTATGCATTATACTTTACAGCCAGTCTTACGATTGTAGCAGTTCATTTCTTTTGCATGAGAAAGAAGACTGTTCAATAAATACTTTTATTGAAAACGCCCGTCTCTCTATTTCTCTGCACCTCTGGTTAAATGAAGCATGCACGAATGACTGAGTAAAATATCTATCTATTTTTTTTTCCACGACTCTGAAGATCAGTTTTATCTTAGGGAAACAAAGTTGTCATGTTTATGCAGCTGTAAGAAATGAATCCCTTCTTGTTTATTCGAGAAAGTTTCTAGTGACCTCTGAGCTAGCTGGCACTCATAATTAAGTCTAATATATTCGATAGAGACCTAGTAGACATAAATCCTACGTCACATCTATAGGATATATTATTCCAATGCGCAGAGCCTATTGGGAATATGTGAACTACACTACAATAGATCCAAAGCAGAATTGAAGTTGTGACCTCTGCTAAATGCAGTGTTTGCAAAAGGTAAGCAGAGTGGCCTAGGTAATCGAGGCCTCCAATTAAACGCTGTGCAAACAAACGATATTGTCCTGCATAATGGTGTGATCTCTCACCTCATTCTGTCTCATCTCTGAATAGGTTTAAAGACCTGCTTCACCATATTGCAGATCTAAGCCAGCGGACACTTCCCTACAGGCACCTCTTCAACGCGGACCTACGAGAGGGGTGGGATGCATCAGGTACACTGCACAAGTGCGAATAAGCAATATTGCAAAGTGTTATGTTAATTTGTGATCTTTGACCTCATTCAGTCATGTCTCATTTTAAATACCAGCTATACCATACGATAGGCCTAAGCCTACAAGCAGCGCTGCCCTAAAGACTCCTGTTGAGAGTAATTCTGCGGGCGGGGTGGGGTGCACTACCCTGAGTTACATGTGAGAAAAAGCGATCTTGCCTTCCGTAATGATGTAATCTCTCACCTCATTCAATTACATCGATCTCATTTTAAGGACCTACTGGACCGTACTATAGACCTGGAGAAGTGTGGCTCAATGATTAGAGCTGCAGACCCTGATGCAGAGGTCTAGCCCGGGACCAGGGTTCAATTCCCCGCCTCAGCGGGTCTTGGGCTCAAAAATTCCACGGACCTGATAATTCTTGCCTCGGTGCCTATTCCAATCATGGAGTCCCACTCTGCAACTCTGGGCAATAGCTTGCTTAATCTCCACAACGGCCCCCACAACGCTAAGGATGCCTGGCCTCCACCTTGGGGGTGCCCAGGAGTGGACGCCTCACAGGGAAAGCCAGGATGGGTTCCACAGCAGTATTCGTACAAGCGCCTTGAGACCCTTGCGGGTGAGTAGTGAGCTATACAAGTATCAAATTACATTTACATTTAAAGCCAGCAACAAGCGCTGCTCTACAGATACGTGACATTAGCTTTTAGGACACTTTAGTTACTTCCTTACTGAGTGTACATGCACACAGGTTCCTGTCACTGCATCACACATGAACATTAAGCTTCTAGCATACGCTCTATTCCTATGTATTTTATCATTAGCATGATATATTATTATTTAACCTTGTGTTTTCTCGTGCATTCCAACTCCTCTTTGAACCACAGTTATCACTAACGATTAATCGCACTTCAAAAATGAAGGATGCACTCAGCTCCTATTTCCTACCAAGCATAAAATAAACATTCATTTACCTGCAAATGTTTCCACCATCAAATGACTTCTATCTTTATAGAGATTCATTGATTTGCTGAAAGGGGCTGTGCAGGAACTCTCTCCTGCAATGATGCCCTGAGCATTCTAGGACCTTCCATGGCAGTATCAAGACACCGTTCCATTGTGGAGACCTGGTCTTCCATACAAATATATCCCGGACTCGGAGCTTGCAGCAACACGTTGTGGAATACACCATTGGTGCCAGGTGAGCTGTGAAGCCTCAGTGTGCAAGACCTACAATTGAGCACATTGCGGGGCAGGGACTGGGGTGCAGCACTTTAGGTGCACAGGTGCATGCAATAAATTTTCCAGTAAGTAATAATATATGACTATATTATCAAACAACGGCGATCTCTGGATTCATGTATTTAATTTTAAGGACTTCTTAAACCACACTCTATCTCACACATCCCTGCATCCTAGACAAACAAGTGACGAACAGTAAACAGTAAAGACTGAGTGGCATATTAAAACCAACTAGCGACAATTATCGCTATGTTGGCTTAGCGGCAATATTTTTATCGCCGAGCTGCGGCGATTTTTATCGCTTAGGAACCTTGCTATTATCAATGTTGATCTCCTAAAAATCAGCCGAAATGCATGAATATCACTGAAAAGTCAGCGATATTCATGCATTACTGAGCTAATGCTCTTAGCCATGTTATCCACCTATCATTGGATAACATGGCTAAGAACTGCTCAGGGGCAGGTGTTAGCTTTTGGAGATATTCGCGCTTAGTGCGAATATCTCCAAAAGTTGGTAATAGGAGATAGCGATGTTAGCGACTGTTTCCAGTCGCTAACATCTTGGCACGCCCACTTTGCATGTCATTAGCGATAAATTTCACTGACATGCAAAGCGGGGCCCAAGATGGTCGCTATCTCCTACTAGCTGTAGCTAACTGGAGTTAGCGACAGCTAGGTAATAGGAAGATAATTTTATCTCTGCTTTCTTGGCTTTTAAAGCCAAAAAAGCGGAGATAAACCCCCTTGATAATATGCCCCTGAGTGCAATAAGCTCACGCTCTATCTCCTACTGCCTCTCTACTTTTAACTTGACCTCCCCTTCTCACTTCCACCCACAACCCTCCCTTCCATTTTCACTATGATCCTTTAATTCAAACTGGCTTTTTTTACCTCTTCGACATAGCACACATACTTATGTTTCATTTTTGTTTTGCAGGTCACCTACGTTGCTACCACTAGAGTTCATCTCAGGTTTTGTTTAATATACTGTTCTATTAAAGTTACGTTTCTATTTATTTATTTCTGTTTTAATAAAGGATAATTAAAAAAAAATAACTGAGTGTATACGTCTTCTTTTTCTGACAACATTTGACTATTATTTAGTGTGATAATCATCTGCTTAGAGTAGATTTTAAAATCAAAACTAGTGCACCTACAAAAAAGAATGTAAGTAGCTCTTAGGCACATAAATCCTGAGTAATTATACAACTACAAGAGTTCTATGAGTGTATCACTTTATAACACCATAAGAACTGTCCTTGTGATTACAAAACAAATAAGGCACTGCCTAGCACCACCGAGGCATCCAAGACTGCTGAGGCACACCCTGCATATTAAAATAAAGATCCTGAGTATGTCAATTCCCAGACTAAAGTTGCCTCGAACTCCTCGAACAATTAGTAAATAATTCTCGGGAATGTGGCCGTCTCCTAGACTACAAAGCATCTCTGTACCCTTCCGCGCCCAATTCACACGTGACATTAACACAGTACTTGGGGGCATATTTACAAGGAAGCCGTTAAAATTATACCCCTTAATTTGTAAAAGAATAACTGACGGGGCTCAAAGTTTTTCTAAGAAAAGAATGATGTTTATAACTAGAAGTGTAATACCGGGGCTAACTCTTTACCAGCTCTTTACCAGAGGCTGTATCTGCTATTAACGGTTCCTATGAACATTTTTAAAAGTCAAGAACACTTGCTGTTTGGATTAGCAACATTGTGTGCTGAACTTGCGATCTGTGTGCTCAATTGAGTGTTCCATGAACTGTTACTATGGTAACAGGCAGTAAGCAGTTTAGGGGTAGGGTTCAAAGATGCTGGCTGTACAGAAACCTTCATATTTACCCAAAGTCCTCTACATGACAGAGGAGAAAGCAAACAGAGACGACAGAACACTGTGTAAATTAGGAGCAAAAGAAGAACACAGCCCCTCAAATTAACCCCAGGAGAGGGCACGAGCAATAGCCACTGGCTTTACAAAACCCCATGTACAATTTGCCTACTCTGTACTCAAAAATGGGCAATTCTTTATCGATCCCAATCAGACCCTGCTGCTTCACGTTTCACAGTGTGCACTTCACTAAATACTTTGTGGCTATTTAAATGGGAGACGGGATTGTCGACATTCCAAAACTTAGGGGCATATTTAAGAGGACGGCAGCAAACTGCAGCTAAAACGGCAATAATGGACTTGAAAATCCTTTGTTGTCTAACCGGAAGATTTTTCTACACTGCTGTTTTCTATGGCAGGGTGTGAGCTTCAGCTCCCGCCCTGCCATAGCAAACTTGGTTTGGATTTTGAAAGAGAGAACAGGGAAACCTGCTCACTCTTTCAAAATGCAAAGCAGATTGCTTTTCGCCATGGGGAGCTGCATATTAGCAGGTCCCCGTGTGGAAAAGTAAAGCAGCTTCAGAAGGAGGCGGGGAGCTGGCTAGGACCATAGAGACCTTGGGGCTCCACCCAAGGTCCCCAACGTTGTATGTACACCTAAACAGTAAACAGGGCAATATAATTTTCACCACATTTTTGCCTTTTTTTAAAAAAAAAATGCGGTGAAATGGCCCTTGTTAGTATGCCTTCAAGTTTGCTATGACAGAGCGGGAACCTCGACTTCTGCCATTGCCATACCAAACAACAGTGTCCCGGGGTAGGCACCCTGAGACTCAGCAGGAGCTGATCCTTGGGAGTGGTGTTCCCCAGGGCCCTTGACTGCTCCAGAATGGGGGCCACGCGACACCCCCTCCCACAATTTAAAAAGCCCTGGAGGGTGGTGATCCCCGGAGCTTAGAGGGACCTTTGAGCCCCCCACCGATTTTTTTGAAAGCCCAAAAGAGTAGCGGTCCCCGGGGCTGGAGAGGGTCTTTAAGCCTCCTCGACCCAAGTATTTTACTGGGGGAGTACCTTTGAGCCCCCCACCCATTTATTTTGTAGCACCGAGGGATGGCGGTCCCTGGGCTACAGGGCCCCTCTGGACCATCATCAAAATTAATATTTTAGACCCCGGGATTTGGCCCCCCAGGTAGCTAATGTTTAAACAGGCACAGGAGCCCGTGCTTTGTTTTTTTTTTACAGCGGATCCATGCACCCTGCGCACATTTCTCAGTTTTAAAAAAAATGTATAATTTTTTGGGGGGCCCTAGGGGGCCTTGTGGGACCCCCTAAGCAGGTCTAGAGGGTCAATATATTTCTTACCTGCCCCCTTTATACGTTTTGAACACTGGTTCCACTGATTTCTAGACCCTCGTTTCTACCGAAGCACAAAATGGCTACCAACACTTCCTGATTTCAAATGTTGACAACCACTTGACAGCCAAATAGCATTCAGCGCGTGATCGGGACGGTGCACTTAAGGTGTGCTCAGGATGCACGGATCCACTGAGGCCATAGATATACATGTACATTTAATTGTGATTTTCTCAGGAACTACTGAACGGATTTACTCCATTTAAGCGAAAGGCACGAGTTTTAACCAAGGACTACCTCTTTGCCAAATTTGGATGCTCTCATTTCTAAAGGATCGTTCCCAGTCCGTCAGACTGGCACCTTTCAGCTCTTCCCGGGTGAATACCAATTGTGGGGTCCCTCAAGGGTCTTCCCTCTCACCGCATCTGTTTAATGTATGAATGCAAATTACTCTAAAGATGCATTTCAACAAACTATGCTCTTTATCAAGGAATGGATGACCCATAACTATCTCAAGTTAAATTTCGACGAGACGGAGATAATTATCTCAAACAACAGAATAGAACAGTGGACACCAGCACACTGGCCTGTTGCTTTGGGTATTCCCACTACACCCAAAAAGTCAGTAAAAAGCCTGGGTATTAAGATAAATGCTGATCTTTCCATGCAGGATCAGATCAGCTTAGTCTCATCTGCCTGTATGTACCAACTGAGGACTTTCAAGAAAATTAGGAAATTCTTCTCATAGGAGGCTAGCGTAACCATCTTGCTCGCACTAATAATGTCTCGGTTGGATTACGCAAACTCCATATATTTAGGACTCCCTGTTGTTCAAATTCACAGGTTACAGCTCATTCAAAATCAAGCAGCTAGGCTGTTTTTTCAGCAACTGAGACAGTGCCACACTAAACCATTAATGAAGCAGCTTCACTGGCTTCCTGTGGTACAGTGGTCTATGTAAAAGACCGGCTGTATGATTTTTAATGCACTCCATGACTCAGGACCCAAGTTCATATCCACCAAGATTGCAAGATACATGCCCACACAGAATCTCAGACGAGCGACAATGAATATGTTGACTGTTTCAAGATTTAAACGCAAGAGAATGGGAGGTTCGCGTTTCTCGGTATAAGGTCCCACCATGTGGAATTCCTTTCCAATCGAAATCAGACTGACCTCTGAATGTTTCAGTTTCAGGAAAATACTCAAAACATGGTTATTCACTCAAGTTTATTGTTAAAGCCTGAAGGATAGCTCTAGTCTCCCCTTAGCGCCATGAGACCGTTGGTATACAAGCGCTTTATAAGTCCCATAAACATAAACAAAATTTCCTTCAGCAGTTCGGGCTGTAGCCGCGATGAACGGTTCCTATGGAAAATTGCTTGGGGAAAATACGTTTTGGGACCCCCTTTTTTCTCAGCCCCCGCTTCACGAATCACACCAAGACTTTCAGGATATGAGCGGACCGGAGCGCCCCACTAGTTGTGCAAATTTCGCAAAGATTTGTCAACCGGCACCAAAGTTATTCCAAATAGAATGTTGCGGATTTCCTATGGAAAATATTTCCTAACTATAACTACCTACTGGCAACCGCCGGTAGGTAATATATATATAAATATATATATATATGTATTACCTACTGGCGGTCGCCAGTAGGTAGTTATAGTTAGGACCTATTTTCCATAGGAAATCCGCAACATTCTATTTGCAATAACTTTGCTGCGTGTTGAAGAATCTTCACAACAAGTTCGAAACTTATGGCCAGCTCTGGTTCGCTCCTATCCTGAAAGTTTGGGGGTGATTCGGCAAGCGGGGGCGGAGAAAAAAAGGACGGTTTCAAAACATGTTTTCTCCATTTATTTTCCATAGGAAACTTTAGACACGGGTATAGCCCGAACTGCTGAACGGAATTACACCAAATTTGGCAAAATGGTAGCCCTTGTTTCGGAAAGAACTCTTTTTGTTAAATGGTGTAAATCTGTTCAGTAGTTTTTAACATATTAATGGAAAAAGAAATATATTATATATCTGGGCGGAGCCTAACCACACATCTCATCGTGAGATCTGATTGGCTGTCAGCATTTCATCCAGGAAGTGTTGGCAGCCATCTTGGGACAAATATACACTATAACACCTCATTAAAAAGCATTTCAGTTAATAGAAGGTTTTAAGACTTTAGTTACATTATAAATAATTTGTTGATGGTACCATACTCAGTTTAGGAATTGTGGTGTGTTCTAAGGTGGTTTGACTATGTGAAAAAGCCTTCTGCTGGGATATCATGAATCATGTTTGAGAGAAAACTATTTTCTCATGCTTTTCCCACAGAGGTTTGGAAGGAGATCTATAAGCTAAACTGAGAGCATATTTTATGTAAATTCACATTATCTTTCTCAGTCATGTGAGAATGAAGTCTGACATTCTCAGTAAAACATGTACATCCAACAAGGGCAGAGACTGTCAGTTGTTTCCTTTGTGTTCTACTGCAGCTTCCCAGAGTTTTCCAAAGAACAACTAGAGCGCTAACAGTCCTACTTATGTCAAACATATTGCATACCTGAAGCCATCTTGATTGGAATAAAGTGGTAACCCTAAAACATTTAATTTAAAAAGGAACAAAATGAGGGGGTTCATTTTGCCATAGAAAGTATGATTAGTGCTGCAGAAAAGAAGAATTAGGGCATATTTTGAGTGACTTCTCATTCCATTTCATGAAGCTTTATTCAGTGCATTAAAAGAACAATGACCATAAAAGCACATAAGCAAAATGATTACATAATTGTACAGATATAACAAGATTAAAAAATCATGCTTTTCCTAAGCTGCATAGACTTACATAAAAACATGGCAATATAAAAACATTTGTCCGGAGAATTCAATTCATAAATCAATTTCATAGCATCATCCACATTAAAAATAGCATATTTTTTAAAAATTGGTTTTAAATAAACAATCCTCAAGTTCATAAAGAGAGTACAAATTAGCATAAAGTGCAGGGTGCTCTGTTTCGAGTGACCGTCGCATGGGCATGGTCCAACTGGATGCTTTTTTAATTGTGGGAAAGCCACCAACCCATGGGCCAACCCGAGTCTAAGTCTAGTCAGAACAAACCTATGTGCTGGTCTGGTTACCTGGCTCAAATACAATTGGAAGCCCTCACTTTTCATATATTTATTGTACAAAATAACTGAAGTGAGAGATCCACTGGATGCTACACGTTTTTGGGCTCTATGCATCATGGAAATTTGTTTCATGTCTGGCTTTGAATAGTTACTAGCAGAACCTGGATCTGCCACTATGTTGAGTCCATATATATAATTTGAAAACTGTCCACAATATATTTGAGCCATGGTATCTTCAAAAAATTATCCAATTTAAGACAATCCCCAATGACAGACTGGTTAAAGGCTCTCTCTTCCTTAATCCAGATGGCACGCCATACCATTAGTGGCCTAAACAAAATTAGGTCACTTAAGTGGGCAACCCCAACTTCCTTATGGATCAAATCAGTGGAGGCTGATGTGGGAACACAAAGCAATTTTTTAACAAAACAAATTTCCTCCCTTTGCAATGAGTCAGTGTTAGTATAGCCCCACAACCCCGCCCCGTATAATGCGATGGCAACACTCCTCGCATTATATATTTGGATCAAGTCACTGATTCTTCTGTCGCCGATCTTAGCGGCAAATTTAAAAATACCATTGGCGCTTTTCTTCATTTTGGAACTAGCATTCATTAAATCAGAAGACCAACTACCATCAAGAGAAAAGAGGACGCCCAGATAACAGAATTTGTCCACATCCTGAACTTTCACCCCGTCAATGAAAAAGGCATGATTTTTCTTAGCTCTAGCACCACAGATCATAGCATGAGTTTTTCTCTTATTGATGAGTAGCTTCCGTTTACTGATAAAATCTGAAAACTGGTCCATCAGTCGCTGTCTCAAATCCTCTTCAATTTCATTAAAAAATGCTGACATGCCTACTGAAATATGCACTTTCAATACCAGTAGCAGACTTCCCTGGTGAGCAGTAGCTTTACTAAAGTGATCTAATAAGCAACTAGAGTGCTAACATTCAGAATTTATGACAAATGTGTGACACATCTGAATGCCTTCTTGATGGAACCAAAGTAAAAAACTAAAAGTATTTCCTACCAAGGAAACTGCAGTAAATGAGGAAATAGGAATTTTCATAACAAATAAGTCTCCCAAGATGGCCACCGGAGACAAAAGAGCCCAAATGTAGCGCAAATATCATCCAGATGTAGCCGAGGTACAGCTCAATGACAGAATGTCCAAGAGTGTTCTTATGAACAATTAGAGCGCTTACTGTCTTACTTATGACAAAAGTGTGGCACACCTGAAGCCATCTTGGTTAGAATAAACTGGTAACACTTAAAATTTTTAATTTAAAAAGGAACACAATGAGGGGGTTCATTTTGCCATAGAAATTATGATTAGTGCTGAAGAAAGAAAAATTAGGGCACATTTTGAGTGACTTCTCAAACCTCTTCTATTTCAATAAACAATTCTGACCTGCAGACTGAAACATGCACTTTTAATACCAGCAGCAGACTTCCGTGGTGATCAGTAGCGTTTACTACAGTTATCTATTGAGCAACTAGAGTGCTACGATTTAGAATTTATGGCACATGTGTGACATATCTGAATACCTTCTTGATGGAATCAAAATGAAAAACTGAAAGCATTTCCTACTGAGGAGACTGCAGTAAATGAGGAAATTAGAAAACTTCATAACAAATAAATCTCCCAAGATGGCCACCAGAGACAAAAGAGCTCAAATGTAGCACAAATATCACCCAGATGTAGCTCACATAAAGCCCAATGACAGAAGTGTACAAAACACTTTTTCTTTTTTCTTGTTTTTGCAGTTTTATATAGTGCAGACTTGTCAGGTATTGGAGTGCTTTACATGAGCATTGGTTACATCATACAAGAACAAATTCATTTCGGTTGTAGAGATGGGGAGATTAACAGCCTGATTTATGTAGGTAAATTGCACTCGCAAAGGGCCAGATTCTCAGAATCTGGCCCTTAGCGAGTGCGATTTTTGCATTTGGTATTCATGATACCAAATGCAAAAATCGCTATGTAAGAATTTGCATATTTGCGTGGAATGGCATTTAAGGAATCTCTAATAGAGATTCCTCAAATGCTATTCATGACACACAACAAAATTGCGATTTTGGACTTTTGGGGCCGCTATTTACCGACAGGTCAGACCTGTCGGTAAATAGCAAAAACTCAGAAAAATGCTTTTAAAAGCATCATTCAAAGTTGCATGTAGCACACACACATGTCCTTTGGACATGTGTGTGTGCAACACCTGTCCAAAAGTGCATTTTAGGGGTGCTACAGGGCGTCCTTTGGACACCCCTGGCACCCTTAAAATCGCTATCTCAGTTGCGAGTAGCAAATTGCTACTCGCAAATCCCCATTCATTCCAATGGGCCTCTTGGCCCATAGGAATGATTGGGGAGTATTTGCGAGTAGCAAATTGCTACTCGCAAATAAAGAACATGTAGGAATCGCTATATAAGTAGCAATTCCTACATGAATGCCGTTTTGCGTGTCCTCAATAGCGATTCGCTATGATTCGCTATTAGGGACACGCAAAACGGCATGTACATGAATCAGGCTGTAAGTGATTTGACCAGAATCATAGAATGTCGAGCTGAAGCAAAAACTCCAACTTGGGTCCCCAGTTGCAAAGTCTGCAGCTCTGGAAGTAACACCACATCATCTCCCCTAAGTGCAACATTTAATCAAGAGATCAACTGGATAAAAAAACATAAAGATAACAAATAATTTAAAAGTGCTTTGTCGATATTTGAAAACTCTGAAAATATGGCCTCATTTTTGTTTTTTAGAGCACTAACCATAATTTTGATGCAATGATATATGTAATTTCTAAAGTAAATACTCTAGGTATTACAGTTTTGATTACATCAAAATGACGTCAGGCGTTCCACACTTTTGTAATTATTATAGAATGTTAGCAATCTAGTTGTTCATTAGGATACTATTGAAAGGCAGAGGCCAGCGGCAGGGACTCTGAAAATTGAAGGCAGGTAGGAAGGTGCAGAGGCAACAATTTGACCACACTGGGCAGGCAGGAAGGGCAGTGGCAGCACAACAGACTGTGGAGGGCAGTGGAAAGGGGTCAGGGGGTAACAAACCAACCATACAGAACTGGCAAGAGAGGCTTTGGCAATATAATAGACCATTGTGAGCAGAAGGAAGAGGCAGTGGCAGTACATCCATGCATGCAAACTTTTCTGATTCAGCCAGGAAACGTCCAACGTTTTTAAGCCCAAATGTACTTTATTTGATCTGTCTCCTGTCTACAATCTCCTCTTTTTTAATGTAAGTCAAAGGAGAAAAACAATACCCCTGTTTTTTTTCCAAATCTCCCTCTTACCAAGTTCAAAATGTTAGCAAGTATGGTACATTGGATCATGGAAGGCAGGAGGAATTGGGATAGGGACATGGACTCAGATAACAGACGACAGGAGGGACATGGAGAGGTGCACCAAACTGGCCAAACAGGGCAGGCATCAGGGTTTGCAGCAGCACAATACACCACACCTGGCATGTGGGACGGGAGTGCAGCACAACAATTGATAGAAAGCAATAGCGAGGGGACAGGACCATGCACATGGACAACAGACAACAGAGGCGAAAGAGGCAATGGTAGCTAGCTGACCATAATGGACAGACAGGGGAGAAAGCTGCAGCATAACAGACCATAAAGGGAAGGAGGGATGGATCAGGGGCATTACAATGGAACAGACAATCCGGGAGGGAGGGACAGGGGTCTGCACATGGAAACAGAGGGCTTGGGGCAATGGGGCAGGGCAGGAGCAGCAAGATGACCATGGAGGTCAGGCAGGATGGGCACTAGAAACAAGGCACACCATGGAGAGCAAAAGTGATACTATAATGGCATACACACAGACCATGGAGGGAAGGTTGGAGGGGGTCAGGGGCAGCTAGCTGACCACACAAGGATGGTGGGAGGGGCTGTGGCAGCACAGAAGACCATGCATGGCAAGCGGGAGGGTTAGTGGCAGCACAATGGCTATGATGGGCAAGAAGGAGGGTGCAGGGGCATGCACAAATGACCATGGAAGATAGAAGGGAGGGTTAGGACCTGGGCACAGACAAGAGAGTTCAGAGGAAGGGGCCTCACAACAGACCACATGGGTAGGCAGGAGAACCAGTTGCAGCAGAATAGACCAGGGAGGGCAGAAGGGTGTGGCAGTAAAATGGACCATGAAGGACAGGAGGAAAAGGATAGAGGCATGGAATGTGGACAGTCAGGGTGGAGGTGGCAGGGACAGGTTACAGTCATCTGACAATGCTAGGCAGGTGGGAGGGGAGTGGCAGCTCAACAGAACACTCATAGTAGATAGGAGTGGCAGGTCCATGGAACATGGTGGGCAAAAAGGATGGAGCAGGGGCATGCACAGACATCAGAGGGCAGGGGGAAGCAGAATAGGGGCAGCAAGCTAAGCACAGAGGCTAAGCAGGAGGTCAATGATGGGGAATAGAATTGGGCAATGGAGGGCAGGAGGAGTGGACTGGTACATCATGCTAAATGGAGGACAGTGGCAGCACATCAGTCCATGCATGGCAGGAAGGAGGAGGCTAGTGCATGGATTCAAACAACAGAGAATAGGGAGAAGGTGGATGGAGCAGCAAGCTAACTGTTCTGAGAAGGCAGGAAGGCAAGTGGCAGAACAATGGCCACACAGGGCTATAATAAGGGAGCAGGGACATTGACTTGGACAATGGATGGCTAGGAGGAGGAAAGGCAGGAGCAGCAAGCTTGGGTGGGGGCAGCACAATGCCAGGCCCTGCTTATAACCCCCCACAATCCATTGTGATATGCATCTTACTTAACGTAAAAAAAACTAGAAATTTGCTGAAAAAAACAAAGATTACAGGGACGGTATAGTTTGACTCAGATTTTACTCGAACACAACCCGTGAAATTCAGCAGTTTCAATTACCTGAGCTAACTATAACTTATGCCCCCGCAATGTACTGCTAATGACATCAGACATTACATCATTCATGACATGGTCGCTTACATCACTCATGATATCACTCATGACATCTCAAATGAGCTGTGAATGGAATGGAACTATAATCGCTAGAACTTTATTTAGGGATAGTGTGTGTATATTAACATCCCTTTTTTTTCTTTCCTTTCTTGTAAGAACCATTATAATACGCAATGTGCCCAGATTAATATGGCCGATTGCTTTTTACTTTAAAGTAATGTGTAGTCCATTGTTTATGTTGATGTTTGCAATCCTAAATATGTTTATTATGAAAAAGTCACATTGACGAACATACAGGTATGGCTGTCACCGGGCAGGATATGCTGAAATGACATTGTGTGCATATTAACACTTGTTTTCTTTTCTTTATTGTGTCAATTCCTGAATTTTCACATCGTGACCAGGCCAATATGGCTGCCAGCTCTTTGGATTAAAGTAATATGTAGTCCTTTGTTAATGTTGGCAACTGGAGGCATTTGTACATTTAAATAAGGATGCTACAATGACGTCTGGTTTCGTAATCAAGGTTCGGACGAGCCGAAACGCGTGGATCACATCCTTTGCAGATTAAATACTTCCAAACTACAACCTGAGTGCTGATTCCTTCCTTGTAAGAGTGAGAGGAGATTAAATACATTTATATAAAATTCACTGAAAAAAACACAAGTTTCAGGGTCATTATAGTTAGAAATTAGCATTTAAAAAAAACCTCAGTAATTCACTGAAAAAACCACAGGTTTCATGGACGTCATAGTTAGTTGGACATTTCACTCGTACAAAACAAGAGAAATTTGGCCGTTATAGTTAGTAGTGCTAACTATAACTCGCGCCCTGCAATGCATTGCTGATGACGTCACATATTACATCACTCATGACATAGGCAGTGACATCACTGATGACATCACTGATGACATCTCAAATGACATCACTGATGACATCATCCAGGTGATCATCTGATGCACCTCCACACACCCTAAAATACAGACTACCATTCTCGAAACCATAGACACACCAATACTAGTACAGCTACAATATTCTGTGCACTATACATGCAGACCTCTAATAAGCTATATAGCATTGATACAAGCTTTTAAATGCTCAGTTAGTACCTATGCAGTCTAGGAATCCTTCTGTCTGTCCCATGCACTTGTCCATTCACACATCCTGCACTATGTGCGTATCCTATCACTATTCCAATACCTAAGCACTTATAAATTTAGCATGCACTCTCTTTGCAGCACTGAAATTACTCCAGATATTAGTTATATACTTAAGGAATGGCCTAGCCACTAAACCAAGTACAGGTACAATGTTTTGTACACTATGCATGCAGATCTCTAACAAGCTGCATACTATTAATATGCTCTTCTAAATACCCAGTTAATACCTATGCAGTGTTGGAATCCTTCTGTCTGTGCTATGTATTTCTCCAATCACCCATCCAGCACTATCTACGTATCCTATCACTCCGCCAATACCTAAGCACTTATAAATTCGACATGTACTCTCTTTGCTGCACTGACATTATTCTAGTTTCTAGTCATGTACCTAAGGAATGGCCTAGCCAGAAAAACTAGTACAGCTACAATATTCTCTAATCAGCTATATAGCATTGATACAGTCTTTTAAATACTCAGTACCTATACAATCTAGGAATCCTTCTGTCTGTCCCATGCCATTATCCATTCATCCATCCAGCACCAGCTACGTATACTACCACTTCACCAATACCTAAGGTTCTTCATTACCTATGGCCAGCAGTGGGAGCGAGTGTGAGGATCGGGAGCCCCTCCCCCATCCCAACGGGTGCTACATCTACTTCTTGAGCCTCCCGCTTCGCGGGAGACACAGCGTTCTTCTTTACCTGTGGCCAGCAGCAGGGGCGAGTGTGAGGACTCACAGTCCGAGGATACAGCGAGCCTCCAGCGGACCAGTAGTCCCTCCCCCTTTTCATCGGCGGGCATTTAACCACCCACAGGCTCCCGCGTCCCGGGACACGTGCGGGCGGGCACCGGGCTAAGCCCGGGCAAAGGGCGGGCCGTCTGTGGCCATCAGAGGCATAAGGAGGCAGGACTGGGCCATCCCTCTAAGCACCTCATTAAGGTGAGTGACATTAAGCATTATGGGGAGACGTACAGTTACATCAGGTCCAAAGACCTCCACAACCACTACCATTGAAAGCATGCTCGAAAAAGCTGTGAACCTGGTCTCATCGGAGACTGAACTAACTGAAAGGAGACTTTCTATGGGCCAACCAGCACCTCAATTGCATTTGCCTGAAGGAGCTGAGCAGGGTAACTTAATTGCCCCTATCCCACTGTCACCTACTGTGTTAATTACCATCCCCAGCCAGCGAGAAATGATGTCTGAGGGCTGTGAGATTGATGAGGATGATGTGGAAATTTCTGAATGCCAACTACGGCCACAAGTTAATGCCAGTATTGAAAATTTGGCTCCGGTCACTAAAATAGTGAGGGAAAAGAGGAAGAGAGGACCGTCGATATCCACTGGCAGTAAGAGGAAACAGCCACCGCGCCTAAAAACCCAACCCACTCCATTGAGTATGTGGAGAAGAGGAAATACTGCTGTGACAGTGAGCCCAATGGAGCAAAAAAATGACAGCACCGTAGACTTGACTACATCAGAGGCTGCAGTTAACTCCATCTACACCCAAACTGAGTATACAACTACCCATGGTACTTGTGAAAGGTCGGGCACTACCCTAATTGACACCATAATGGACTCTGTTTATGATCGTTTAAAAAACTTGGTAGACAAACAATTGAATGCTCTTTTTAAACATCTGGTCAGACTGGAAAACCTGGTTAAGAAACCGGATCCTCAGAAAAAAGCAGTTACTATTGTTGATAAAATCAGGGGGGATCAGCATTCAAAATCTATTGAGTCAATTGATCAGGGCATGTCAAAGCAGAGTAGTGTTGGGACGCTTCCTATTGTTAATACTGCATGTGATGAGTGTGGCAACCCGAAGAGCAGTTCTGTCCCTAGACCTATTCCCAGCCTGATGCCTTTGTCAAATGCAGCACTTGGTAATAGGACCACTAGTAATAGTCTGTCCCGAAACCTAGTACCAGCCACTCATGTGCCACTGGCCCCTGTTCTCACAAGTATAGCAACAGTTCGGAATGATATTTCTATTCTTGAAAATCAGGTTAAGAGTCCATCTTAATATGTTCTTCACCTATCACCTGAAGCCTGCCTCTACGTTGTAATTTTAGCTGGCATTTCTCCCTTGAAGAAATACCAATCAGAGTCCTCGGAACAACTAAAGAATAAGAGTATAGACTGGTTATCGAAGCATAAGGGCCCAGGGATGGTGAACGCCAATGAAATTTTAATGGTGCGACGTGTAGGATGGGTGGGACCCTCAGAAAAGAATATTATAGGCGACTGTATAGTCATGAATTTCAGACGTCTCCCCCTGGTGAAGTGGCTACTGCATGCACAAATGAACCACAATACCGCCCCAACCCTTATACATGCACTACCTTTGGGTTTTTTCTACAAACCTCTTTGGGCCCACGTAATTTTACCATCCCAACATATACCACACATAATCGGTTCCCTGTTCTGTCCAGTCTGGAGAGCAGGACTGACTATTGAGTCAATTACCGATAATTGCACCAGAGTTAGTGGAACCATTAATAGTCTGTCCAGTTGTTACTGAACCCAGATCCCCAGATCCTAACTTAAATGTGCTAAGTTGGAACATTGCAGGATTAATATCAAAACTGAATTCCATTGAGTGGGTTGATCTGGTTAGTAATTATGACATTCTGATGTTCCAGAAGACATGGTGCGTAAACAAATTGTTTCTTGAAGGATTTGCGTGTTATAATAGTATTGTACCTAGTCTGAAAATAGGTCGTTCGAGTCGGGGATTATCAACATGGATAAAGATCTCAGCTGAGGGTAGTATAAAACCCCTGGCGACAAACAATGCGAACTTCCAAGCCACGATCTACTCACGGGGGGGGCTCGATATGTTTAATTAACTTTTATAATAATGATTTTAAATGACTACCAAATAGGAATTTTATTAATTTGTTTGAATTTATTGATAAATAAGAAGATGAGCAGAGGTATGGTAAATTGGACGGAATCTGCCTATGCGGGGACTACACTACCACTACCCCGGTTAGGGCCAACCCATGTAAAAGAGGGGAGGAACTTTGCAACCATTTATCCTCCCGTAATTTATTTAATGGAATGGAAAAGGCTGGCGTTTATTCAAATAAGGGTCCACTGCCTACCTACAGAGGATGTGGCTGTTCATCCATCATATATTATGTTTTTATATCATCTTCATTGGTAAACTTTTTAGTAAAGGCTGAGGTTTTATGTACTAGCCAAGGCAGCCACAACCCAATTTTAACAACTATTAGACTCTTTTCTAAATTCATCACCCAAAGGGAGATAGGGGCTATAAATCTGGTGGCATCCACTGACAAACTTAGAGTGATTTGGAAGGGCATAGATAATAAAGCCCTCTTTGCACGCATGATAAAATTGCATCCGTTATAGGTAGACATGTGTTTATCTAGCAGCACCTTGGGTACAGAGATTATTGAGGCCTTTAGAGGTTTATGTGTTGGTATTAAACATATAATCTCAAGACCTGTTACCAACTCAAGCAATAATCCCAGATGGTTCGATGGCACATGTTCGCGGGCTAACAGAGAACTGCGTGTAGCATTAGCGGCTACACTCAGGGATATAACTCTAGTTAGATCATTAAGAGCATATTATAAGAAAGCAATTAAACTCTGCTCAGATGAGATATTGAAGGAACGCTGGGATAACCTTGCTAGAGCTGCCTCACTTAAGGATGTAACCGGATTCTGGAAGGAAGTTAAAGCCATGAGGTCTATGGATACGAATTTTGCTCCCATAAGTTGCAATATAACTAGCGAACTATGGGAGCAGCACTTTTCCAGAATCTATACAGCTCCCACAAAGACCTCTAGTAGTCATACCTGCCTCCCAGTTCCCAAGGTTTTCATAACAGTAATTGAAGTCGAGGAAGCCATATATCAAAGCATGGGAAAAAAAGCCCCAGGTTTGGATGGGTTACCAATCGACCTCATAAAACATGAACCGGAAATTTGGGCTCCCCTTTTATGTAATGTTTTTAACAATTTGACTAATACAGCTATCACGAGCACTTGGTCAACCAGTATCATTGTGCCCATTGTTTAAAAAGGTGACAGATCCAACCCCAACTGTTACTGCCTAATTTCTCTGATAGACAATACTTTGAAGATCTTGGGCAGGGTTGTCTTTAATATGATTAGGAACTTGGTTGAAGACAACCAACTTTTAAATTGTGTCAGCTGGGCTTTAGAAGCAATGTTGGAACTGTCGAACAGTGTTTGAATTTGAATCCTATTCTGGGTAAATACATGATCGCTCAAAAAGTTCCACTTTATTTGGGTTTTATGGATTTAACCTCAGCCTTTGATTTCGTTAATAGATCGCGTTTATGGGAGATCCTTTTAAATTATGGGTTGGACGAGGCTTTGGTTCATTTTTTGGCGAATTTGCAAAAGGGATTTGAAGGCAGGGGTGAGGATAAGTAATGATGGTGAGGTTTCTGGGGATATTGTTATTGGTAGAGAGGTCAGACAGGTTGTTTTCTAGCCCCTCTACTTTTTATCCTTTATATAAACAATTACATAACTCCCTGCCTAAACTGACCAGTGATGTACCTAAAATTAATGGTAAATTACTACCCGTGCTTTTATACGCTGATGATGCGGTCCTTATGGGCTGCACCCCGAACGCACTTCGCACTTTACTTACGGGGTTTGTGTCTTTTATGGCCAATCTGGACCTCTGCACTAATTTGAAAAAATTCCTTATAATGACTTGTGGGCCGAAAAAACACTGCATTAACTCCTTGGATGGTGAAGACGGAACCGTGCTGATGACGGAGCGGTTTTGTCATGGCCCACTCGGAATGCCTGCGCGGCGCGAATTCCGCGCCTGCGCTGGACGTTCCATTGAGCGAGCGGGCCAGCACCGCTCCGTCATGAGCACAGCTCAACCGAGGCTGGTGACGGGGCGGTTCCGTCACCAGCATGCGGCCAACCGCCGCACGGCCGCCCCGCCCCCTTAGCACTGCGGCGGAATAGCCGCCGCAGTGAAGGGGTTAACTCTATAACATCAGGCAGTGAATACCTAACACGCATAAGCACTTTTCCCTATTTGGGCCTAGTTTTTTCAGAATCAGGTTCTTGGCAAGCCCACGTGGCCCACGGCAGAAGCAAACGCTCCAAAGCGGTTAATTCTATCATTAGCCTTCGGCAGCCAAAACAAATAGAGGGGGTGTTACCGTTAATTCAGATATATAAATCGCAATGCGTATCAACGGCCACTTATGGTGCTGAAGTTTGGGGGTATGAGAATTGTAGTGGGATCCAAATTGAAGAGAATTCATTTTGCAGAAAAATCCTCGGGCTCAAATTTCATCTCTAACTTACATATGCCATAAGGAATTGAACCTACATTAGATGGAGGATTTTATCAGGTCTCGCCCAGCTATATTCTGGTTAAAAATATGGCAGAACCCCGCTGCGATTTTAAAAAGAGAGATAATTACAGACTGTCTCAGTTGCGACAAGGGTGGTAGCATACCCTGGCTCGCCGCAGTAAAAGATAGCCTGGCCAGTGTGAAGTTGGAGCACATTTTTTTATAACCACTAGCACTGGAAGGCATAAGCACAAAATCACTCAGGGGGGTGCTGTATGACCTGCATCATAAAGAAATACAGAACATCGAGCACCATAAATCATCGATTGTTAGATATATGACCCTTCTGGATGTACTGAGCATTCAACACCACATGCCACAGAAATATCTTAGGAAAAATATAGGGAGATGGAAAAGGAGTTTACTCTTCCGCCTTAGGGATCGCAGTATAAAATACTCACTCTGCTTTCCGATAGGATTTAACAGTAACCTTGAGCAGATGCGCTGCCCTTGCGGTACTGGTAGCAAGCAAACATTGTTACATTTTTTACTCTTCTGTAAATTCTATGCTAGATACACAAAACAGTATTTAACTCCCTATTTTAAGGCATGGGCTATTTTGGATTTTAAACTTGCATACCTTGAAATTTTACAGCTAGGAAGTGACGACTTGATTCTTCGTGTAAGCACATTTTAACAAGCTGCAGTACGCTCACGTGCTTCCATGAATGAACTTTAATGTGCCACAAATTTTGTAATATCGCCTAGTGAATCGCATCATTTACCTTTGTTCTTATGATGGCCATCTACTTTGCCTGTAAACCAACACCTTGATGATGCTGCTAGTATTGGTAGAATTGTAAAAGGGGTTTAGTTTAATTATAGTTGAACTTTGATGCCTATTGCACGTTATCGCACTTTACTTCTAATATACTGCTGATTTTGCACATTGGTCTAAACCCAATATTTTGCACTACTCTTAATACAGCTAGACTTTGCAGGTCCATCCAATCCCTTTTATTGTGATTTTAATACTGTAACCTTGCATTTGTATTGGATATTATTGTATATTTATATGTTTTAAAACTTGTATTGTATTTTCCATTCGTGGTGATGAAATGTGCTTTTATGGATATTTTTATCCGAATAAAGATCATTTGACTTGACTTGACTTGACCTAAGCACTTATAAATTGAGCATGCACTCTCTTTGCAGCACTTAAATTACTCCAGTTATTAGCCATATACTTAAAGAATGCCCTAGCCACTAATACAAGTGCAGGTACAATATTTTGTACACTATGCATGCAGACCTTTAACCAGCTACATACTTTTGATTGGCTCTTGTAAATATCCAGTTAGTACCTAAGCAGTGTAGGAATCCTCCTGCCTGTTCCATGCGATTCTCCTATCACCCATCCAGCACTAGCTACTTATCCTATTACTCCACCAATACCTAAGCACTTATAATAACTGAAAAAAATGTTTAGCATTTTTTAATATGTACTACTGTCAAGGTAAGATTAAGTAATCCAAACACTATCAATGCACAACTACATTCAGCTGTGCATTATATTACCTACTGGCGGTCGCCAGTAGGTATATATAGTTAGGATTTTTTTGAATAGGGATCTCTGAAAATTCTATGTTGAATAACTTTGGCGTTGATGGACGGAATTGGCTGAAATTTTCAGGAAAATGGCACATTTTGTTTCTGAGCAGCCCATGAAAATTTGGGGGGGTTTCGTCAAGGGGGGGCCGAGAAAAAAGGGGGGTCCCAAAACGCGTTTTCCCCATGTTAATTTCCATAGGGCGGTCGATTTCACTTTTAGCCCGAACGACTGAATGGATTTCCACCAAACTTGGCAAAATTGTAGGGACTGGTAGCCCAATGCGCCTTTGCTATGTCTCAAGATATGTGCTCCAGTGGATTTTGAGTAATTTAGGTTAAAAAAAATATATATATCTGTAAGCGCGCCCCGGTACGCGCACCGGGGAGCGCACCGGGCGTGCCACGCGACTTGCGCACGGAAAGCTGATTGGCTCTCGGGTGTCTGTAAACATTCGAAACAGTCCGGAGCGGCCGCCATCTTGTCTCTCGGTAAAATCGAGTCACAAGAGGTGGCAAAAACAAAGGGGGGAATTGACCATAAGGGGGCAGGGTAGACCCCCCCCTGATCCCCTAGGTTTGATGTGGGGGCCATAAAAGGGCCCCGCTGGGTCAAATATATTTTATTTTTTTTCGATTTTCGCGGGGGGAGCGCCCGGTACGCACACCGGGGAGCGCACCGGGGAGCGTACTATGGGGAAACAAGAATCACTTTTAAAAATTGTATGTTTATTAATTGTTCTTTTTGTTGTTTTTCTTTTTTTTTTAATAAGTACCAACATGTAGATACCAATGCAGAGTCTATAATTTAATATACACCGTTTCCTTTGTAGATATCTTGCATGTTGTAACAGAAGTTATTGTGGTATATGGAATTCATAGCGTAGTCTCTCAGGAAAGCAGAAAGAACATGGAGGCAGGAGATGATAAAGAGATGTTAAATACACATTGGAGATAATATAGTGGGAGAAAGGAAGTAACTATGAGCAAATTTACTATGTAACACAAAAAAGTTGCACAGTATATTTTAAGTCTCAATTTATATTTTATCTTTTTGGGAACTATTTCATAATTTTCAAATTAAAAAGAATAATGTCTCAAACAATTTTTACTTTTAAAATTTAAATTTATTGTTCTGATTTTTCAAAATCTAAGAGAATTTGTAACATTAAATCATCAGGAATGTCCTCCTTTTCATTCCAAGAATCACATTCTTCAGCACATTTTAATAATTCTTGGTCTACTTTTTCATCCATAAAGTCTAGTTCTTCTTTTTCTTGGTTTGGATTGCTTAATTTCAAATGAAATTGTATTTTCTTTTTGCTGTGCTTCCATTTTCTTGCTGTAAATTGCATTAAAAAAAATATATCAGTGGAGATAGGGCACTGTTGGGTTTAAGTTCAGACAGGTATTTGTGAGTTTTTAACAGTGAATTAATCTTTGGGCAGTGCATGATTTCAGGCAGGAAGTAGAACTATTAAAAAGTGCCTGTGATGAAGCCTAAGTAAATACATAATTATACCACAGAAGCCTAGCTCAATCAAAAATTTAAATAATTAAGTCTTTCTCAATGACTAACTCTTATAGAGGGACAGTATGTAACTATCTGAAAACGTTTTCCTAAATTAATTTAAAGTGCATAACATAGTTCTCCTTTCAAATTTTTTAAATTATATCTTACCTTTGAAAAATAAGTTAAAGTTGTCAGTGAAAATGCTCTTGAAATGTACTTCAGGAAGTAGTAGTCAAAATGGCTGTGTTTCTCTCTCTTTCTTTATATATATTCAGGTACATAACCAATCAAATGTCTTGAAATAATAGTAGAAAATGAAAGTAACATTTTAATTGGTTATCAATTCTAACACTTCATATGTGTTTTTGTCATGTAATTTACCTCAGGATATTTAATCAGGCCTACAGCATAATTTTCTCAATGGAATTTCATCAAATTTGGGTAAATGGTAGGGACTGCTATGTAGTAGGGCCTATTCTATATTTGATGAAAGTGTCTGCAGTGGTTTTTCTGTAAATTACTTTTCCACCTTTTTTTAGTGAGCACTCACCGGTGCGCGCCCCGGTACGTGTACCGGCAGCGTTACAGGAGTCCTCCATTTTGTGTATCGGTAGAATTGAGACACAAGATGGAGGGGAAACAATGTTCGGAATGGGTAGAAGGGGGCACGGTAGACACTTTCTGACCCTCTAGGTTTTCTGAGGGGGGCTTTGGATGCTCATATAGGCAAAAAAAAAAAAAATCGCGTGGGGAGCGCCCGGTACGCACACCGGTAAGCGAACCGGGGAGCGTACTTTGGTGAAAAATAGTGAAAAAAGTTACAAAAAGAAAAACGTTTTGAATGATCAGAGGTAGGGTAGCTCTGAAAAGAGCTATTGGGTTCTGTGGCTAATTTAGGTACCTACAAGTAGGTTCCAATGCACAGTTTTAAATTCAGGTGGAATATTCTATTCCCCTCATCGGAGAAGTGCACACCATCTCCTCTGTAGATGTCTTGCATGTTGTAACGCAAGTTATTGTTGTATATTAAACCCATTCTAAAGTCTCTCATGTAAGCAGAAACAGAGTTATTCACATGTTTCCGTGCTTTCTCAAATTGTGGAAAAAATTGGTTGGACCACTTCCATTTCTGTCTTTGGCATATATTGGAATATACCAAGGGAGTTTGGGGAAAAAGTGTCATCAATTGATGAGAGGTGTCCTTTAAAAGCTTTTCCAGACCAACCCCAGTCATAGTCCCAAATAAATTTCCACCACAGTGCACTATTAAGAGGTCAGGGTTTGGCAGATGCATAAAAAAATTATATTAAAAACATGTAAAATATATTTTTCATTTTAAAGAATAATACATTTTACAGATTTTGATATTTGCAATAAAAAAAATATTGAAATTCACTGAAAAAACCATAGGTTATAGACCATATATAGTTAGGAATTAGCATTTACAAAACCTTGAAAATTCACTGAAAAAACCATAGGTTATAGACCATATATAGTTAGGGATTAGCATTTACAAAACCTTATTTTACTCACACAAAACCATTGAAATTCGCATATATAGTTAGTTGCACTAACTATATATCGCGCACCCGCAATCCACTGCTGATGATGTCACATATTACATCATTCATGACATGGTCAGTGACATCACTGATGACATCACTGATGACATCATCCAGTGACTGTATGTTTCTGTAAAGTTAAAATATGTCTTACATATTGAAGAATGAGTGGATGTATAAGTGTCTGGATGAAGGATTTAGTAGGTGCATGACTGACTGTATGAGAGAGTGATTAAATGTGTCTCACTGAATGCATGGGTTAGTGACTAAACTGTCTTAATTTGTGCATCATTATATCTGTTGTTCTGTAAACTGCTGCATGTTTTGATCAGTAGCTATATGAGTAACTATATGGGTTATTGATTGGTTGCCCAAGTATTTGTATGGGAGAGTGAGTGTGTGTGTGTGGGTGTCTGGGAGGTGTGTGACTCTGTGCATAGATGTGTGAACAGTTGATTCACTAGATGTATGGGTTCAAAACTGCATGTGGAAACAGCTGTATGGGTGGTTGACTGTGTGCATGAGTGTATTGGTGAGTGAATGGATATCTCAGTGCTACATTTCAAAGTAAGTACATATGTAAAACACAGTACATGTGAGAGTTGACATATATAAATTACTGTGTATAAGAGCCAGTGAATGTGTGAGTGGCTGCATGGATCATTGAAAATTTGTATCAGTGATTGTGTAAGAGAGTAAATATGTGTTAGAATATGTTTCAATAAGTAAGGTGTGTATAACTGTATAGTTGAGGAAATGGAGGTGTGATTGATTCGTTGCATGACTGACTCGGTGTATGAGTAACTCCATGGATGAGTGACAATCAGTGAGTGTCTGTTTACACTGAGTGTATCTAAGGTTATATTAGAGTCTGAAGAGGTTAATCGTATTATCACATGAATGATGTCATCAGTGATGTTGTCAGTGATATCATTTGAGTTGTCAACAGTGATGTCATCAGTGATGTCACTGACCATGTCATGAATGATGTAATATGTGACATCATCAGCAGTGGATTGCGGGTGCGCGATATATAGTTAGTGCAACTAACTATATATGCGAATTTCAATGGTTTTGTGTGAGTAAAATAAGGTTTTGTAAATGCTAATCCCTAACTATATATGGTCTATAACCTATGGTTATTTCAGTGAATATATATAAACCTCTAACCAGTTACTTAGTAAAGTACTACCCATATAACCTAGGAATCCTCCTGTTGGTCCCATGCACTTCTTCAATCACCCATTCAGCACTATCTACGTATCCTATCACTCCACCAATACCTAAGCACTTATAAATTCAGCACACACTTTCTTTGCAACACTGAAATTTCTCCAGTTGTTAGTCGTATACTTAAGGAATGGCGTAGTCACTAACACAAGTGCAGGTACAATATTTTGTAGACTATGCATGCAAACCTCTATAACCAGCTACAAAC
Organism: Lissotriton vulgaris; assembly: GCF_964263255.1. Lineage (NCBI taxonomy): Eukaryota > Metazoa > Chordata > Amphibia > Caudata > Salamandridae > Lissotriton > Lissotriton vulgaris. The sequence continues at coordinate 1,541,600,831 of NC_141695.1, read as the reverse complement.
TATTGATATGCTCTTCTAAATACCCAGTTTGTACCTATGCAGTACCTATGCAGTGTAGGAATCCTCCTGTCTGCCCATGCATTTCTCCAATCACCCATCCAGCACTATCTACTTATCCTACTACTCCACCAATACCTAAACACTTATAAATTCACTATACACTCTGTTTGTAAAACTGTAATTATTAGAGTTAATAGTCATGAGCTTATGGAATGACCTCGCTACTATAACAAGTATAGCTATAATATTCTGTGCACTATCCAAACAGACCTCTAACTAGCTACATACTATTGATACACTCTTCTAAATTCCCAGTTAGTACTTACTCATGCAGTATAGGAATCGTCCAGTCTGTCCCATGCACTTCTTTAATCACTTATCTACCACTATCTACTTATCCTATCACTCCAGAACCTATAAGTTAAGTGTTCACTCTGTTTGCATCACTGTCATCATTCGAGTTACTAATGGTATTCTTATAAAAATGACCTAGGCACCAACACAAGTACACATAAAATATTCTGTAAATAATCCTTACAAATCTCTAAGCAGATACATACTATTGGTCCACTCCATTAAATACTGAAGTAGTAGGTATGCAGTGTAGGATACCTCCTGTCAGTCTCATGCAATTCTTCAATCACCTATCCAGCACTATGTTCCTATTGTATCAGTCTGCCAATACCTAAGCACTTATGGGGCAGATTTACAAGCACCCTGCGTCACCAGTACATCACTTTTTGTAACATGTTTTTTCCTCTCCTTGTAAATACAACCCCTTCATACACAGAACTTTGCTTTGAAGGAGCGTTCCATAGGTGTTGCTGTGGGTTTTCCCACGCAACACCCATTGAACAAGACATATCCCCAGATTTATGAGAAATCGTAAATCTGTAGATGTGTGTGAATGCTGTGCCATCCAAGAGTTGGTGTACCAAGGCTCAACGAGGAGAATTGTATTCATTTCTCCTAATTTTTTCCTCTTTCAATGCATGCTGCATTGCACTGCATACATTGAAAGAGGAAAATGCCTTTACTGATTTTTTTTGTGCAGGAAGGTGTCCCTTCCTGCACAAAAACAATCTCCGCACGACACAGACATCCTTGCACCATGGTGCAAAGGTGCCTGTGTCACCGTATGGCTGCAGCTTGTGCAGCAGTGCAGAGGGAAAAACAGAGTTGCAACATATCTATGTACATTTGTCTCATCCCTGTGCTTCGGAAGTGCCACAGTGCAGTGCAGCTAAAGAGCTTGCAGTGTCATGCTGCAGTACTTCCTCATAAATCTTCATCTATAAATTGACCATACACTACTAATTCATTCTTTCAGTCAATCATGCTGTACACATATATTCAACCAAACTTTCACACTTTACCTTGCAATTACAGTTCTTTCTCTAACCAGATAAGGTAGTTCTGAAAAGAACTTTTTTTCCCTTCTTTTTTCTTTGTTTTATTTTTTGAACAATTTTGTTGTTTTTTTGTGTTTTTTTCAAAAAATGAACAAAAAAAAAGATTGACTAAAACAGGAAACTTTTGGAATTACTTAATCCAGTAACAAACAAAAGCAAATAACAACAATGGTTGCGTTACACAGCACAAACTGCATCCATTGACTGCTCACCGAAGCATATAGGTTTCTTACACTTCACCCAGTGTTGCTCGAGAAAGGCGAATTCTGGCCTAATGTCCATTGCAGGTGTTCCTGAGGATGCTCCAGAAGTACTTGCCACAGCAGTTGAGGGGTTAAAAGCAGCTTGCCTCATTTCCTCCCGAGCAAGATTGAGAGGATGTGTGGTCAGCGGATGCTTGTACATAGAAGCAGTGCCACGAGAGGATTTTTTTCACTGCCTCTTGACAGGACTCTGTCACAAATTTTGCACATCACCTTTCTCACATTTACTTTCTTCTCTCCAGGTGGAAAAGTGAAGAATTTTCACACAACATATTCCGGCCGCTGTGGACGTGGTGCCTCCTGCAATAATTCTTCTTCAGAAGATACTTCCTCCTGCTGCTGTCCAGATGCCATTTTGTTTGATTTTTTAGAAAAACAACAAGCAAAAAGGGTTCTTGTAGGAAAAGAGATGTCTCTCTAAAGATGCTCTAGTAAGAATGATTAAAATGGGTGGGGTCCTTCAATAGTTACAGTGGTAAATGTTATGAACCAAATAAAAAAGAGAAATTTTGAGGTCACATGGGATCCGCACACTCTGCGCTCATGAAGCACACACTTGACGCGACTTCGCAAAAATATATTTAAAAATATTATAAATTTACTATAAGTACAAATATATTATTTTTATGAATATCTTAGAAAATCTCTTGCCCTAATATGTATATTAAAGACACATACATATCATTTTAGAACATAAATATTTTTTGCGGGAGTCGTGCACCCAGCATGACCCAGCACGTATATGACGTCTTTGGGGACCCGCCACCATGCAAGCGTTTCGTACCGTAATGCACATGTGTTGCAAATGCGCTGGAGCAGGAGTCGCAGACTGGTCGCATACCAATCGCGCACATCACATAATATTAAATGTATATGATGTAACTTAAAAACACGCAGCCGTCGCACAATGTACGCGGATCCTTCATGACTTTTCTAAAAAGGCGGCTGGAATCTGCGCACCCACCATAATGTGTATGCTTAGGTTGCACGACTCCCCAAAAATTTGGATTAAAAAAATATATATATATATAAATATACTAAAATAAAAAATAAAACAAAACAATTAAACAATATTTCAGTTTGAATTTCTTTTAAAATATGTTTTTGACATTTTCAGAAAAATGTATAATGTTATTTAATGAATAAAATATTTATAAATAAACAGTTAAAAAACTGTAGAAAATCAGTTTAAAAAAATAGGTATAACTACTATTATACTTAAAAATTAGCATTTAAAAAACCTTTGAAATTTATTGAAAAATCCATAGGTTTCAGAGACGTTATAGTTACAAAATAGCGTTTAAAAATGCTTTGAAATTGACTGAAAAAAACATAGGTTTCAGAGACGTTATATTTAGAAATTAGTATATAAAAACTTTGAAATTCACAGAAAAAGCCATAGGTTTCAGGGGTGTTATAGTTAGCTGGACATTTCCCTCGTAAAAAACCATAGAAATTCCTCCGATATAGTTAGTTCTGCTAGCTATAACTCAGGCGCCCACAATGCACTGCTGATGATGTAACATGTTACATCATTCATGACATGGTCATTAACATCACTGATGACATCACTGATGACATCTCAAATGACATCACTGATGACAGTCTGCATGTCAGAATTTTTTAATGAAATGGAAGAGGATTTGAGAAGTCAAAATGTGCCCTAAATTTTCTTTCTGCAGCACTAATCATTTCTATGGCAAAATGAACCCCCTCATTTAGTTCCTTTGCAAATTAAATGTTTTAAGTGTTACCACTTTATTCCAATCAAGATGGCTTCAGGTGTTCCATACTTTTATCATAAGTAAGACTGTTAGCGCTCTAATTGTTCTTTAGAACACTCTGGGACATTCTGTCATTGGGTTATACTTGGGCTACATCTGGGTGATATTTTTGCTACATTTGGGCTCTTTTGTCTCTGGTGGGCATCTTGGGAAACTTATTTGTTATGAAGTTTCCTAATTTCATCATTTACTATAGTCTCCTCAGTAGGAATTACTTTAAATTGTTTTACTTTGATTCCATCAAGAAGGCATTCAGATGTGTCACTCATTTGCCACAAAAATTCAGAATGTTAGCACACTAGTTGCTCAGTAGATCACTGTAGTAAAGCTACTGCTCAATAGTGAAGTCTGCTGCTGGTATTGAAAGTACATGTTTCAGTCTGCATGTCAGAATTTTTTTTAATGAAATAGAAGAGAATTTGAGAAGTCACTCAAAATGTGCCCTAATTATTTTTTCTTCAGCACTAATCATACTTTTTATGGCAAAATGAATCCCCTCATTTTGTTCCTTTTTAAATTAAATGTTTTAAAAGTTACCACTTTATTCCAATCAAGATGGCTTCAGGTGTGCTATACTTTTGTCATAAATAAGTTTGTTAGTACTCTAGTTGTTCTTTAGAACAGTTTTGGAAGCTGCAATAGAACACAAAGGAATCAACTGACAGTCTCTGCCCTTGTTGGATGTACATGTTTTACTGATAATTTCAGTCTTCATTCTAACATGACTGAGAAAGATAATGGGCCCGATTCACAGAACTAACAAGACAAAATCCTAAACTTACTAATTTTGATATTCACACATGGGGCCTCATTTATGAAAAGTGACGCATCGCTGCGTGAAAACAGCGATGCGTCACTTTTCACTGCACACTCCTTGCGACACCAATGATGCGTCATATTTAATGTATGACGCATCATGTCGCAAGGACTTACAGATACGTCAGTATTTCTGACGCATCTGTAAGCGCAAAAGTGACGCATTGCTGGAGTGTGTCACAAAAGTGACGCAACTCCAGCAATGCGTCCTTTCACATGGGGAAAGCCCCATGTGAAAGGGCTTGCGTCAGTCTTGCGCCTGCTGTGAGGCAGGCGCAAGATTTTGACGCAACCGCATCCTAAAAGTGACGCAGTGAAATCTCATAGATTTCACTGCGTCACTATTACGAGGCTTTTTGCGGGGGAACGCCCCATTTGCATACATTATACCTGACGCAGGCATAATGTGGCGCAGGGGTTTAAAAAGTGACGCATCTACCTAGATGCGTCACTTTTTAAATATGGCGCAACAAGGCGCTTGTTTTACGCTGCCGATGCGTCACAAAAAGTGACGCATCCACAGCGCAAAACTGACGCAAGGCCTCATAAATGAGGCCCAAGGCATTTAGTAGTCGTAAAGTTAGGATTTTGTCTTAAGTTTGACTTACGACAGACTTAAGACAGACTTAAGACAAACTTAAGACAGACTTAAGACAAAATCCTAACTTTACTACTACTAAATGCCTTCTGTGAATACCAAAAGTTGTAAGTTTAGGATTTTGTCTTAAGTCAATTCTGTGAATCGGCCCGATGTGAATTTATAGAAACTATGCTCTCAGTTTTGCTTATAGATCACTTTCCAAACCTCATTGGGAAAAGCATGAGGAAATAGTTTTCTCTCAAACATGATTTATGATATCCCAGCAGAAGGCTTTTTCACATGGTATAATCACATTAGAACACACCACAATTCCTAAAATGAGTATGGTACCATCAACAAATGATTTATAATGTAACTAAAGTCTTAAAACCTTCTATTAACTGCAATGCTTTTTAAGGAGGTGCTATCATGTATATTGGTCCCAATATGGCAGCCAACACTTCTTGGATGAAGTGCTGACAGCCAATCAGATCTCACAATGAGATGTGTTGTTAGGCTCCGCCCAGATATATATATATATTTTTTCTTTAATATCTAAAAAACTACTGAACAGATTTACACCATTTAATAAAAAGGCATGAGTCTGAATCAAGGACTACCTTTTTGCCAAATTTGGTGTAATTCCGTTCAGCAGTTCAGCAGTTCCCGCTGTAGCTGCGACTAAAGGTTCCTATGGGAAATTGAATGTGGAAAACATGTTTTGGGACCCCCATTTTTTCTTGGCCCCGCTTGACAAATCACCCCTAAACTTTCAGGATAGGAGCGAACCTGAGCGCCTCAAGAGTTATATATATATATATATATATATATATAAATATTTTATATATATATATATATATATATATATATTTATATGTATATATCTATATCTATATCTATATCTATATATATATTCACTGAAAAAACCATAGGTTATAGACCATATATAGTTAGGAATTAGCATTTACAAAACCTTGAAAATTCACTGAAAAAACCATAGGTTATAGACCATATATAGTTAGGGATTAGCATTTACAAAACCTTATTTTACTCGCACAAAACCATTGAAATTCGCATGTATAGTTAGTTGCGCTAACTATATATCGCGCACCCGAAATCCACTGCTGATGATGTCACATATTACATCATTCATGACATGGTCAGTGACATCACTGATGACATCACTGATGACATCTCAAATGACATCACTGATGACATCACTGATGACATCTCAAATGACATCACTGATGACATCTCCAATGACATCACTGATGACATCACTGATGACATCTCAAATGACATCACTGATGACATCACTGATCCAGTAAAATATGTCTTACATATTGAAGAATGAGTGGATGTATAAGTGTCTGGATGAAGGATTTAGTAGGTGCATGACTGACTGTATGAGTGAGTGAGTGATTAAATGTGTCTCACTGACTGCATGGGTTAGTGACTAAACTGTCTTAATTTGTGCATCATTATGTCTGTTGTTCTGTAAACTGCTGCATGTGTTTATCAGTAGCTATATGAGTAACTATATGGGTTATTGATTGATTATCCAAGTATTTGTATGGGAGACTGAGTGTGTGTGTGGCTGGCTGGGAGATGTGTGACTCTGTGCAGATCAATGTGTTCTTGTATCAATGATTGTCTAAGAGAGTAAGTATGTGTTAGTATATGTTTGAAAATGTAAGGTACTCTATGTTTAACTGTATTGATAAGAAAATGAAAGTGTGATTGATTCTTTACAGGACTGACTAGGTGTGTGAGTAACTCCATGGATGAGTGGCAGAGTGTGAGAGTCTGTATAGGTGTATGAGTGCATATGATAGTGTTGTAAAGATGAGTGATTGTATGTATGAATGATTGTATGGGTGAATGAGTGAATGTGTGTGTAGAAATAGGAATCAGTGAGTGCGTATGTAGTTACTAGTATTGGTGTGTCAATGGTTTAAAAAATTATATTCTGTATTTTACACTGGATGTAACAGAGGTTAAATTAAAGTGTGAGGAGATGCATTTTATTGTCACATGAATGATATCATCAGTGATGTGACCATTGATATCAAATGAGATGTCATCAGTGATGTCATTTGAGATGTCATCAGTGATGTCATCAGTGATGTCATTTGAGATGTCATCAGTGATGTCATTTGAGATGTCATCAGTGATGTCATCAGTGATGTCATCAGTGATGTCACTGACCATGTCATGAATGATGTAATATGTGACATGGACAGCAGTGGATTGCGGGTGCGCGATATATAGTTAGCGCAACTAACTATATATGCGAATTTCAATGGTTTTGTGCGAGTAAAATAAGGTTTTGTAAATGCTAATTCCTAACTATATATGGTCTATAACCTATGGTTTTTCAGTGAATTTCAATGGTTTTTTAATAGCAAATATCAAAAGCTGTCAAATGTCAAGTACGTGATAGGTAAAAACATTTTCGTGTTTATGCACGCTGATGTGCTTTGAACGCTGCACCCCCCCTCTTTTCTCTTAGGAGTACTCTCTCTTTGCAGATAGTGAAGGGTAGTTAACGCAGGCCTTTGCCCCCGTTGTAATCCGTCGTGCCTGCTTCTCTCTCCATTTGATTGATTGTTATCCAAGCATTTACTGTTTTAGAATTGGTTCTCTTTGGTTCATTCTCTATTTACAAACAAGCACAGAGTCGCAATACTCTGTTTAGTCTTTGCAGATAGTGAAAAATCGTTTAAAAAAACAAAAGGAATCGAGCAAAATCAGTAGGCCACTAATGGGATCTCTTTTTGACCTCGCTAAAATAGAATCATTAGGAACAACCCCTCATGAGAAATACGAAACTAGTGAGATGAACTGAGCTCCACACCATGATGGCTGCAAGACAGCTCGGCTCTGCCACCCACCCCGCCCAAAATAACGACAAACCCTATGCAAATATTATAAATATATACAACACACCAGCAAAGTAACAGGGTAAAACATTTTATTAAATAACTATTTACATAGCTATTTTATACTTTTTGTTGCCCGATCCGGGGCTCAATCGATCGAGCATGAGACTCATGCGCTCTGATCTCCTTGGCCTCAGTCAAGCATCAATAGTAAGATTTTCATACATGAGTGTACGTTCATGGTTTTGGTCCCTGAGTTGCTTCGATGTAACTGCCTTGCACAAATGGCATAAGTCCTGGATGTTGGGTGCCATAGTTCAGAGTTCTGAGCAGCGCTTGTAACACTGTCTGAAGTTTATTTGCACCTGCTGCAGCTTCACTATTCTCAAAGTAAGTGGGGGCTGTTTGTGGACCTGACTGCATTGGAAAACAATGTGATGCGGTGCCTCCCTGAACCGCTTGACGGAGGCCCCCGACGGGCGGTGTGATGGCGCGGACTCGAGGGGGCGCTTGGCTCCGACCTCCTCCCCAAGTCTTGTTGCCCTGGTGTGGCCTGAAATCGCCCCCGACATAGACGGCCGGCTCCCGGGGTCAAGCGGAACTTTTTGCCTTTTGGTGACTCTTTCATTCTGGACCTTGTCCCACAATCCGTTCGACCTGAAGACACGTCCTGCGGTGCCCTAGTCCGACCATCACATATTCCTGCACCAGGAAATGGCGTGGGATGCACTAGAAGGGAGAGGCGGCGCGAACGAGCCTCCCCTCCCTGGGTGGAGGTTTCTCAGGTACACCCCAGCGCTTCACGCAACCAGCTGAGTTGCGCCCGCTCTTGCGGCTACAGCGTCTCGCCCACCATCCACTTGAATTGCACCCACTCTTGCAGTGCAGCGATAGGCGGCTGCAACAGGACTCTCAAAATGGCGGCCGGCTCTTCGGATTTAGGCCTGGTCCACTAAAATGGCACTGGGACACCTTGGAACTCGGACGCTTGACTGCTAGGGCATGGGCCCCATTCCCAAAAGCGTCCACTCACCCTTGAAGATTCTACAAGAGTCACCGGGGACCCCGACTCCCGCAGACTTCCGGTGGCGAGCGACTGCCATGATTGCTCGCGGAATGGCCACGACGTAGCCACGAGGTGCTCTCATGCTGACGCCAGCTTCAATCTGAAACATCCAGAAACACTGTAGACTACCAATTCGATCAGTTCCGGCGGAGCCCCAACGTGACCCGGTAGAGAAGAACTTTCCCTCCCCTCTTTGACTGAAGGTTCTTGTTGCCTGTCCCTTCTGTTGTCATTTAACAGAACTTTTTTGACTGCTGAAAGAGGTTGTGTTCCGACCGCTGGTTGGTGGAGACATTTTGACTATATTCCGCACCTGCGTTGTCGCGTAATGCGTCATATGACGCGCCGCGTTAGCGCACCCGGAAGTGCTCCGGTGCGCGAGGCGCAGCTTCCCGAAAACGATCCAGAGCGCAGCGCGCATCGCGTTACGTAAGCATAACAGGTCATGTGACTTGTTAATAAAACTTTTCATTGGTTCATTTTACTTTTGTTATTCTAACGATGAAAGGCTTGGTCAAATGACCTAAAAATAACACTTTTCATTGCTTTCCAACATTTTTTTCCCCAAATGATGAAAGCCCCACCTTTTTTTTTCTCACTCTGACTTGTAAAGCAAAGGACCCAGATGCATTTACAGTTTACCACTAACAATGTTCCAGACTAATGTATTTTCCCGGAAAATTTTCAACTGTCCTGCAAGTAAAATATATTCCTTTTTCGAGAAAAAGGGCGTTTCTTCGTCCCATGAGGGAACCATTGAGCAAAAGAGGCTCGGCCTGCTGTCTTAGTCGCTGATAGGCATGAATATCGGATTCTTATCGATCACTTTATGTTGCAGGAGTAGAAAACACAACAGCCCTTGACCATTTATCTTTACTGCGTTCCTGCCTATTATACGTTTTATCCGTCATGTAATTGGACTGCTTTATTTCACTTGCCTTTTACTGATTCGAAAACAGTGGCTATTATTCAAAATTTTTCCAATGTAAGTACTACTACCATGTTTTGTTTTAAAAACCTTTATTGTGAAAATGTCAGTATACAAATACGGGCCTATAACCACGTGGGCCGGCCACGGAGCAAACTGGAATCATATATGATGAGGGGACATTTACACTGTAGAACAACGTAACGGGCGACCCATTAGGTTGCAAGAACTAAGGTGTCTAACATTTGCGGAATCGGTGGACGTACATTTTATAATTAAAATACGACAGGGCCAGTTACAATAAAATTATCTAGATATACATTTGCAGGCAAGTACCTTGGGTGACGTTAATTCGAACTTTCAATAGTACAGTAATCAATAACACATCAGAACTTAATATCAACAGGGATGTCCAAATAATTCTCGTCCCCGCCTGCCATGTGCTTCAAAACTGCATACGTATCTCGTGATATCAAGGTTGGGCAACCAGTACACAACAAGGAGTTACGAGTCCCATTTATACAGGCGCCATTTTGGGCGAGGCCGGGCAGGTCCAGGATATAGTCAAAATTTCTCCACCAACCAGCGACTATGATGATGTTCATAAGCTCTATTGATTAGACTAACACTCCTCTCTCCACATGAAATTAATTTGCCGCAAGTTAAACATGTCATTTTCATTTGTCCAAAGTTCTTCTGAAGATTTAGAACCGTTTCCTTTGCCTCTGATTCTGTCACTGCCACTTCATTGGTGGATGTACTGGCAGGTCGGGGGTTATCCACCAAATCAAAATGTCTCCACCAACCAGCGGTCGGACCAGAACCCCTTTCGGCAGTCCAAAAAGGTTCCGTTAAATGACAACAGAAGAGATAGGCAACAAGAACAATCAGTCAAAAGAGGGGACGCTTACGTGAATGGGGCCCATGCCCTAGCAGGCAAGCATCCGAGTTCCAAGGTGTCCCAGGGCCATTTTAGTGGACCAGGCCCAAATCCAAAGAACAGGCCGCCATTTTGAGAGTCCTGTTGCAGACGCCTATCGCTGCACCACAAGAGTAGCCGCAATTCAGCTAGATGGTGGGTGAGTCACTGTAACGCAAAAGCGGGCGGAACTCAGCTGGATGGCGGGTGAGTCACTGTACTGCAAGAGCGGGCGGAACTCAGCTGGATGGCGGGCGAGTCGCTGTACCGCAAGAGCGGGCGGAACTCAGCTGGATGGCGAGTGAGTCACTGTACCGCAAGAGCGGACGGAACTCAGCTGGAAGGCGAGTCAAACGCGAAGAGGCGCCCCACTGCAGATGAGGTGCCTTCACCTGGGGAGGTGGAAGAGGTCCGTTTACGCCGCCTCTCCCCCCCCCCCGGGCACCCCACGCCGTCTTTCGGCGCAGCATTGTAGGATGGCCACACCAGTGAAACTTGCTGGACACCACCTCGGTGCCATCCAGATCTCGGCGCGTTGTGCTGCCTTCGGCGTACTGTAGCAGCAAAAGTAACCGCAACTCAGCTGGACACGCCGTCTTTCGGCGCAGCATTGTAGGATGGCCATACCAGTGCAGCAACTTGCTGGACACCACCTCGGTGCCATCCGGATCTCGGCGCGTTGTGCTGCCTTCGGCCTACTGTAGCAGCAAGTGCGGGCTCAACTCTGCTGAACGGCGTGTGAAACGCTAAGGGGCGCCGCACTGCAGATGAGGTGCCTCCACCTGGGGAGGCGGAAGAGGGTCGTTCGCGCCTCCTCCCCCCGGGCACCCCACGCCGTCTTTCACTTGCTGGACACCACCTCCGTGCCATCCGGATCTCGGCGCATTGTGCTGCCTTCGGCCTATTCGCACATCGGTCCGCTACTGACGGGCCAACGGATTTTGTAGGCTTTTTATAGCCCAAAGCCGCTTAACAGGTCATGTGACTTGTTTATAAAACTTTTCATTGGTTCATTTTACTTTTGGTTTCCTAATGATGGAAGGCTTGATCATATGACCTAAAAATAACACTTTTCATTGGATTAAAACATTTTTTTTTCCCAAACGATGAAAGCCCCACCTTTTTTTTCTCACTCGGCAATCCAAAAAGGTTCCAATAGATGACAACAGAGGGGACAGGCAACAAGAACCATCACTCAAAACAGGGGAGGGCAAGTTCTTCCCTACCGGGTCACGTTGGGGCTCCACCGGAACTCATCGAATTGATAGTCTACAGTGTTTCTGGATGTTTCAGACTGAAGCTGGCGTCAGCATGAGAGCACCACCATCTCGTAGCTCCGTCGTGGCCATTCCGCAAGCAATCATGGCAGCCGCTCCCCACCGGAAGCCTGCGGGAGTTGGGGGCCAGCAAGACTTTTGTAGAATCTTCAAGGCTGAGGGGACGCTTTCGAGAATGGGGCCCAAGCCCTAGCAGACAAGCGTCCGAGTTCCAAGGTGTCCCAGGGCCATTTTAGTGGACCAGGCCCAAATCCAAAGAGCCGGCCGCCATTTTGAGAGTCCTATGGAACTAGATGGTGAGCAAGACGCTGTAGACGCAAGAGCGAGCGGTAAACAGCTGAATGGCGGATGAGGAACAGTGCAGCAAAAGCGGGCGGAAAACCGCTGAATGGCAAGTGAAACGCTAAAGGGGCGCCCCACTACAGCAGACGAGCCTCCACCTGGGGAGGCCCGTTCACGCCGCCTCCCCCCCCCGGGCGCCCCACGCCGTTTTTCGGAGCAGCATTGTAGGATACCAAAAACAGTGCAGCACCTGGGTGCCGTCCAGAACTCAGCATGTTGTGCTGCCTTCGGACTATTTGCACAACAGACCGCTACTCACCATTGTTGCTTCTGTTTTAAAAATTTTTTTTTATTGTGTTTACTGTTTTTGTTGCGTTGTATATATTTATAAGTTATTAAAGTGTTATAATCCTACTACTTTGTTGGAGTGCTATATATTTTTAATGTGACACATAATTGTGAAGACTTTGATGTACAAAAAGGCATCCCTGGAATCTTCTGCTTCAGGCTCGGTCCCACACACTCTCACAGTGAGAATCCCCTCCCCAATCACAATACAGGATCGTTATCAGATAGTAGGAACGTGTGTGGTGTGACGGATCTCATCAGGTGGGTGTAAAGTAACTCAGCCCGAACATCAACTGACATTCAACACACCATTCGAACATTCGTGCAATCAACATTCATACACACGCGCACAGGCTGAGCAGCACTCTACAGTGGGGGCCTTGATCTACTGTAACTCCTTTGAAGAGGGGTGATTTTTTTTTTTTGTCCTCATAAGTGCAATAATAAAAGTAAGGAGTTGTCGGGCCCCTTTCTCTCATTGATTCTTAAACTTCACTGTCCTGACATAGGGTGTGTGTAACTGGACAGTTCCCCTGGAGCGTCATTAAGAGAGAGGAGGGTCCCCTTGTTTCCAATACTTTGTAGAAGGATTGAGTACGGGGGGTGGAGCTAGCCATTATGGCTACTCATGCAGGCCTTCTCCTGCCTTTCCATTGCTTACACATAATCATTGGACTTTTGTAAACGTTTGTCGTACCAATCACGAAGACAGTTTTATGTCTAGGATACCTCCATGATTTAATTTGCACCTTGCTGGTAATTTTCCCAGATTTCCCAGAACTTGAGTTTTTTTCTGGGGGCCTTTCTTTTATCAAGTCTATAAATTCTTAGTATGGAAGTTAACCAATCACTATGAGTTGGAGGAGCAAAGCTTACGCATTTTATACATATTTCTCTCCTTGCAAGCAAAATTAATAAAAAAAGGAGATTTACCTGAAGAGTAGAAAGCTTGTCTAATGCATTTGAGCTCCTTACCCCAAAGATAATTAAGTCGGTACTTACATTTAGATGTCTTCCTAACACCCCATCCAAAGTCTTACCCACATCATTCCAGAAGCCGTCGAGAAGGGGGCACTGCCGAAACATGTGTATATCGTCGGCTCTTTCCAGCCCACATTTGGGGCCGGCCTTCACTGTTGACCCAGCAAACTTCGATAACTTTTTAGGAGTCCAGTAGGCTCTATGAGAGGTGAAAAGATGGTTTCTCTTTAAGGCAGCTGAAGACAAAATTGTCCAGCATTTACGCATAGATACTTGCCATTGGTTGTTTAACTCCGGCGTCGGCAGATCTTTCCCCCATACTCTCTCCGGAATCCTGAAATCTTCCTCTCCTCCCAGAATCAAGGCCCAATACCAAAGTGCGATTTCTTTATGAATAGTGTCTGTTTTCTGCATTTCACTTTCCAGGGAAGGGTTCCCAGTTCTAGATTCTTTTAGTGATTTCGACCAAGTAGAGAGTTGATAGAACTTGAATTTAGAAAGTGAGCCCATAGTCTTGGAGGATAAGGTATTCCACTCCAAAAGGTTGTTTCCAGACATCAGTTGACCCCACGTGGTTAGTCCAGCTGCTTTTATAGGGAGAGCTAGTTTATCTTTAAGACACTCAGGGGTGCCAGGAGAGTCCCAGATGGGGGCTAGGTCGCTGTAATAGGGAATGTTTAGAGTGCATCTTATGCTAAACCACAGTTTGGCCGCGGTTTTCAACATCTTTAGTTTAATTTTTTTAAAGTACTTAGGGTGTCCGCATTTATATAGAAAGTGGCTAGTTTTACGGGTCATAGTTTGGAAGTACAAAGGGTAGCAATCAAAAACATTTAGAAGCTTTCTATTAGATTTAAATTGGAAAGCTCTACAATATTTATAGAGATCAGGGCTTGCAATGCCCCCCTGGATTTTTTTCCTTCTTAACTTGTTCCAGGCAATTCTGGGATTTTTTGAAGACCATATGAAACTTGTGATCTCACTCTGGATTTTTTTTAAAGTTATTTTATTAAATTCAAGAGGGATAGCCCCAAAGACGAATGTAAACTTTGGCAGGATTGACATTTTAATTAAGTTTGATTTGCCTTGAAACGACAAAAGGAGACCCCCCCCAAACTTTCAATTATCTTTTAACATCCTTGTCTATTCTTTGGAGATTTATATGGGTGACTTTGTCTAAGTCTTTAACTAGGTCTATACCAAGATATCTGATTTTATCTTTGTTATGGGGGCTAGTAAAGTTGTCGTTCCAACTCATGGTTTCAGTCTTATCTTGATTGACTTGATATTTATTTATTTATTTATTTATTTATTTATTTATTTATTGCCATTTATAAAGCGCGTGCAATTACCCTTAGGCGTCTCGGCGCTGAAATTGCATTAAAGTCTCACCCTAGACAGAAAAAAGCGGAAAAGTGAATTACTGATTAAAAAGCCATGTCTTCAGTTTTTTTCTAAACTGGAGAAGAGTAGAACTAGTTCTTATGTGGATGGGTAGGGTGTTCCAAAGTCTAGGGGCCGCGATTAAAAAGCGGCGATCACCCCAGGAAACTGTACGGCTACGTTGAACCACTAGCTGGTTAGAAGATGTGGATCTGAGCATTCTCGAAGGATTGTACGGAATCAGTTGTTTTTTAAGGAATCGAGGTCCTAAGTCCTGAAGTGATTTAAAAACAGTGCACAGAGATTTAAATTTGACCCTATTGTGAATGGACAGCCAGTGGTATTTTTTAAGCGTGTCCGAAATGGGTGCAAATCTGGTTTTTTTTGCAAGTACGCGGGCAGCAGCATTTTGAACGGTCTGTAATTTTTTGATGACTCTGTTCTGGGCATTAAGCAACAGACCGTTACAGTAATCTAATGAAGACAACACTAGCGAAGAGACTAGTGTTTTTGCTGCTGATTCAGGTAGGTAGGGTATGATTTTCCTTACAATACGTAACTTAAAGTGAGCATTAGCAGCCACTTTATTCGCATGGGCCAGTTGAGCTGGTTGTCAAAGGTGACACCTAAGTTTCTAACTTTGACCGTGGGGCAAGGAGGTGTACCCATGGCCGCTGGCCACCAGGTTGCCGACCAGGCTGGGGAGAGCTTACCGAAGATAACCACCTCTGTTTTATCAGAGTTGAGCTTCAGGCAATTTCTTGCCATCCACTCACTAATAGCAGTCATCCCATCTTGGAAACTCTCCGCCATCTTCTGTCCATCACCCTTTATGGCCAGAACCAGCTGGGTGTCGTCAGCGTATGAGGTCAGGCCCATCCCGTAGGCTTTGATGACGCTAGCAAGGTCCGACACGTATATATTAAATAGTGTCGGGCTCAGGGATGAGCCTTGTGGGACCCCACACGGTAACGACAGGTCGGCAGATTGAAAGGGGCCCAGGGTAACCGCCTGGGTTCTATTGGCCAGAAAGGAGGCCAGAAGATCTCTAGCAGTAAGCTGAATGCCCATCCTCTCGACACGGTCGACCAAGATCTTGTGGTCGACCGTGTCGAAGGCAGCAGACAAATCAAGGAGGACTAATACAGCAGTACCTCCTTGGTCACGGATGACTCTTATGTCGTCGGCTGCTTTAATGAGAGCGGTTTCCGTGCCGTGATGTTTGCGGAAGCCGAACTGTGTATCATCCAGCAAATGATTGTTCTCTATATAAGCTGACAACTGCTGGTTCATGGCCTTTTCTATAACCTTCGCTAGGAAAGGGAGACTTGCAATAGGGCGATCATTTTTTAGTTCGCTTTTGTCTAACCCCGGTTTTTTTAGCAGAGGTTTGATTAGGGTGTTTTTCAGCGAGTCGGGGTAGGATCCGGATGCCAGAATAGTGTTACAGAGGGTGGTTATAATGGGGATGACTATATCTGGTACTGTGGCAAGTACAGAGGTAGGGCAGGGATCCAAAGCTGATCCAGCTTTAATCGTGATAAAAATGCTTTTAACTTGATCAGTGGTAAGGGCATTGAAGGATGTCATAGTGGTGCTAGCCGGAGTCAATGGAGTGATCGGAGGAATAGTGACACTACTGTGGACCTGGTCAAGATTAAAAGCTTGATAAATGTCATTGACTTTAGTAAAGAAAAAGTCTGACAAGGCATCGCATAAGGTTTGTGATGGGGGTGGATTAAGATCCGGGGCATTACCCGCAAGGGTTTTAGCAACGTGATAAAGCTCTTTGCTGGAATTTTTTGGCAGATTGTATCTGGCGAGTGTAGTAATCCTTTTTTGCTGTTATTATCATTGATTTATAAGTAGCCAGGGCTTTCTTATATTTGTCCTTGGTTTCAGTATCATAAGTTCTACGCCATTGTCGTTCCTTATTCCTAGTAAGTTGCTTTTGGTCTTTTAGTTGTTTCGTATACCACTGCGCTTTAGGCCTATTTCTATTTTTAGAAATTGATTTGGTGGGTGCCAACTGAGTTGAAGCTTCACCCAACCATTTTTGAAATTGATTAGTGGCAGTCGTTGGGTCAGTGGATAGTTCTGGGGTGGTGGTGTTGAGAAGCAGCATTAAATCATTGGGGTTAATGTCCTTCCACGCTTTGAACGTGCCCTTTATAGCAGGAGACATTTTTTTACTCTGCGGACCTTTGATGGTAAGTTTACTAAAGATAACTGAATGGTCTGTCCAGGTCATTGGAAGAACAGAAGTGATGGACAGTCCTTCCACATTAGTGAAGATTCCGTCCAGCGTATGGCCTGCCTGGTGAGTAGAAGTTGTAAGCAACTGTCTAAGGCCCATCGTGTCTAGGTCTGATACGAGGGTTATGGTATCCCTATCACTGTGAAGCTCTAGATGAAAATTGAAATCACCCAATATCGTGGTGAATTCTTCTGCCGCTATAGATTCGGTGATATTGGTAAGATTTGTGAGAAACGCGGATCTAGTACCAGGGGGTCTGTATATCAATGTCCCCTTAAAATTATACGTGGGAGCCAGATTAATATCAAAATGCATGGCTTCGCATGCATTGATAGGGATGGGTGAACAGCGCGTTTTATATAAGTCTCTTGCTATGATGGCTATTCCACCTCCTTTACCTTTGGGCCTGTCCTGCCGATAGGCACTATAGCCAGGGGGAACTGCTATAACATAGTCAGGGGCAGATGCTTCATCGGACCAAGTCTCTGTAATAAAAAGGATATCCAAGTTATGGTCATTAATAAGGTCGGCTATGTCCTGGCAGTGCTTACTCAAGGAACGCGCATTGACAAGTGCCATGGAAATATGTGTATCATCCTCAATAGCTCGTGTTTTGATATGCAGCGTGGGGTTAACAAGCATGGATGGAGAGTTACAATGTAAACACCGTGTACCTGATGCCAGTGGAGTGAGCGATACATCAGCTTTAGTACATAGCGGAGCATAAGAAGGGCACAGCTCCATGAGTTCGTTGCGAGAGTAAATGGTGCGAGAAGCAGGGGTTATGGCCCTGGGCCCGGTCCCGGCGCGGACGGGCGGTGTTGTTGTTTTTATGCATAATTTGGGCGGGGTGTGAGGAGGGTGGGAGGGGCGCAGAGCTCTCGGCCAGCCTTCCCAAACTAAGATGGCGGCCAAGTTCTGTTCCAAGCTTCCCTGCGCCTGACTACAGCGGCGCTGAGGGAGGGCAAATCGAATCTAGGTAAAGTAATCTCACCTCAGGGGACAATATACTAAAAACGGAGCAGTTTAAAATATGTACAGAGCATAAAACAAATTATTGTCACAATCGTTTTTCACCTGTGTAAAAAATACAAGAGGTGCAAGGGAGCACAGTAAGACCTCCGGCTTCCGCCTCAGAGGGAAACAAATAGCAATTAAACGCGTTAGCTGAGAAACGCGATTTAAATACCCTGGGAGGGCGGGAGGGGCGCAGAGCTCTCGGCCAGCCTTCCCAAACTAAGATGGCGGCCAAGTTCTGTTCCAAGCTTCCCTGCGCCTGACTACAGCGGCGCTGAGGGAGGGCAGATCGAATCTAGGTAAAGTAATCTCACCTCAGGGGACAATGTACTAAAAACGGAGCAGTTTAAAATATGTACAGAGCATAAAACAAATTATTGTCACAATCGTTTTTCACCTGTGTAAAAAATACAAGAGATGCAAGGGAGCACAGTAAGACCTCCGGCTTCCGCCTCAGAGGGAAACAAATAGCAATAGCCACAAATAGCAATAGCCAGAAATACTCCCGAACCTGGTCAATGCCTCCTCAGCTATAGTTAGTGTCCCCCTAAGGTTATCTGTAAAGATCATAAGATCATCTGCGTAAAGCGCGATTTTTTTAGACCAGTCTTGAAAAGTAAAAGGAGAGATTAAGGGGTCAGATCTGAGAAGTTCCGCCATCGGTTCTATAAAAAAATTAAAAAGGAGAGGCGAAAGGGGGCATCCTTGCCTGGTTCCTCTCTTTATCTGTATGTTTGGGGTCAGACTGCCATTTATTAGGATTTGGGCTCTAGGAGAAGTATATATTTTAGAGACCGCGTTTAGTATATTTCCCCCTAAGTTAAACCTTTCCAAGACTCTGTTTAGGTATACACAGTTAACTCTATCGAACGCCTTTGCGGGGTCGATGGTAATTATTGATAGAGGGATTTTCTCATTGGAAGCAATATCTATGGTGGCAAACAACTCCTGCGTTAAATCTTGTAGTTGTCTTCCCGGAATGAAACCCTTCTGATGGTTGTTTATTAAGAGCCCTGCTAAAGAGGGGTGATTCTTTACAGTTGAGGCCATAAACTACATCCGCAGGGCTAGGTGATAGCCTGGGACCGGCCTGGACAATCAGACACAGAGGAAGAGGAGTGTCAGAGGGTGCGGTAGTGAATAGATTGAAAGGGAGGTGTCGGGCGGGCACAGGGTGTGATTCTCAGGGAAGAGCAGCGCAGATGGGGGGAGGTTTATGGCCCATGCATAAGACAGAGAGCGGGGGTGACCAGTGCATGAGTGATGTCACTGGCCATGTCATGAGTGATGTAATATGTGACGTCATCAGCAGTGCATTGCGGTCACACGAGTTATAGTTAGCTCAACTAACTATAACGGGGGAATTTCAAAAGTTTTGTATGAGTGAAATGTCCAGCTAACTATAATATGTGTGAAACCTATGTTTTTTCAGTGAATTTGCAAGGTTTTTTATTTTTTTTATTTTTTTATTTTTAAAACCTTTATTATAAAAGAGCACACAGCTATTCAGCCTAACATCCCGGAGGCAAGGCAGCATAGTATCAGGAGGAGAATAGTGCAAGGCGATTTACATCAGAGCATTGCAGGTTGTTTTTTATTATTTTATAAAAGATAACCAAACCAAGAAAGAAACGCCAAAGGGCGCAGAAGAAAGGCAATGGAGTAGCGAGAACATGTGTGAGTCGGTCAGAGGCAGAGGAGGACAGGTAGAGATTCTATAAAAGAATGAATAGTAGGATGGGGAGGGGGGGGAAGGTAAGAACAGGAGAAACACAATAAGCATAGAACAGTTGGTGTCATAGATTACGGTGATAGGTGTTCATCCCGGGGAATAGGTTCCGGTGGTAAGCACACATCACCCCTGTATGCATTCCATGCCCCCCACACTTTGTTCCACGTCTGAGGCCTCCCCCTGGCAGCATAAACCGTTTTTTCTCTGAGCATACACCAATCCATGTTGGCTTTCCATTGTACCACCAGGGGGGCCGTGGCAGCACCCCACTTTTGAGCAATATCTCGCTTAGCAACCATATTACCTAGTGTCGCCCAACGGGTCTGCGCCGTGTTATAATCAGTCGGTTCCCAGACGTTGAGGAGGCACCTCCGCGCCTCCGCAGCCAACTCAACACCAGTCACCTCTCCCATAATCCGGTGTACTCTCGCCCAGTAAGGGGCGATAACGGGGCATTCCCACAGAATATGCATAAAGGTAGCGAGAACCCCGCAGCCACGACGACAAAGACCATCGGGCGAGAAGCCCATGTGCACAAGCCGGGGGCCGGTGACATACACCCGGTGGAGGATTTTGAATTGCACCAACCAGAGACGCGAGGAAATGGCGACCTCCCTAGGGGAGGACACTGCACTCTGCCAGTCCTCGTCGTCAAGTTCCAGGCCATCAGCCACCCATTGTTCTCTCAAACACAGGAGGAGATCAGTTCGAACATTTATCAGTTTTTTATAGGACAATGAAATAGCGCTGTCAGGCATATGGCCGTCCAGAATCCTGTCCTCCAAGGGGGAGCTTTCGGGGATCTCTCCCTCCGCTGGCCTAGCAGAAATCAACGCGTGCCTCAGCTGGGCGTAGCGGAAAAACTCCGATCCGCCCAGATGATACTCGACCTGCAGTTGGGGAAAGGTCTTGACTTCTCCTTTAGCAACCATGTCGTCCACTCTGGAGATACCTATGAGATCCCATTTATCAAAACCCTTGGTGTGCCACAGTCTGCCCAGGATATCAGAGTCGTACAGTGGGGTGAATCTAGTCAGTCTGCCCTGCCAGCCCTGTGCTTTAGTAATCATCCGCCAGGTGTGAACCGCTGCCTTGGTCGGGCCCGTAAGGCGCCGATCGAAGGATCTGGAATACAGGGCGCGATAGTAGTTGCCACCGCGCAAAAGCCATCTGTCCATTGCGTAGCCTGGGCTGTCCGCGGGGCCATAAAAGCCATGGTTGATGGCAGTGAGCTGAGAGGACCAGTAGTAACGCCTTACGTCCGGCAAGGCGATACCTCCGTCACACCACGGCAATGCGAGCTTCTGGATGGCGACACGGGGTCGACCCTCCCAGAGCAAGGCGCGTTGCAAGCTCTCAATTTCTCGAAAATAGCGAGCCGGAACCGAGTCCTGAGTGTTCTGCAGGGCATACAGGAACCTGGGCAAGGACATCATTTTAAACAATGCCGCCCAGCCCAGGAGAGAGAGCGGGAGCTTGCGCCAACTATCCACATCTCTCCGCAGCCGCTGGAGAGGGGAAAGGAGATTGTGTTCATAACGTGCCTTTGGACTACCGGAAATGTATATTCCCAGGTACTTAAAGCCCTGACCGGCCAACTGGATATTGCAGCCTCTAGGGAGGCGCGGCGTGTCCCCCTTTAGAATGTAAAGGGAAGACTTAGCCCAGTTAATGACCAGACCAGAGTGGCGTCCAAACAGCCTGAGCACGTCGCATGCTACAATGAGTGACTTGCAGGGAGAAGTAAGATAGAGCAGGATGTCATCTGCGTATAGAGAAACTCTATCTTCAAAGCCCGGGGCCCAAGTGATACCATGCAAGTCCGGGTGCACACGTAGCATGGCCGCGAGGGGCTCCAAAGCCAGCGCAAACAGGAGAGGTGACAGGGGGCAACCCTGCCTGGTACCTCGGTGGAGAGCAAAGGAAGCCGACATGCGGCCATTGACTGTAACATTAGCCAACGGGCAAGCGTAAAGAAGTTGCACCCAACTCAGGAAGCCCGGCCCGAAGCCAAGCCTCGCTAGCACCGCCCAAAGATAACTCCACTCAAGGGAGTCAAAGGCCATCGTGGCATCAAGGGAAGCAAGCACCGCCGGTTCTTCCAGGGTGTGAGCTCTGGCCATGACACCATGAAGCCGACGCAGGTTAAGGGCAGTGTTACGGCGAGGAATAAAACCCGATTGGTCCGGGTGCACCAAATCACCGATGACTCCAATCAACCGATTGGCAAGCAATTTGGCTAGGATCTTAGGCTCCGCATTGAGGAGAGAGATGGGACGGTAGGATCTGCAAACGTCTCTCGGTTTCCCCTCCTTGTGAATAACCACGATGGTGGCTAACCGCTGATCCAAGGGGAGGAGGCCCTCCTCCCGAGCCCTCAGGAACATAGTCCGCAGATACGGGGATATCACATCCGGTCGAATTTTATATAACTCGACCAGGATACCATTAGGGCCAGTCGCTTTACCCGAGCGTAATGCACGGATCGCCAAGGCGATCTCGTCAGCGGATATGTCCCGGTCTATGTCAGCACGGTCCTCTTCAGAAATACAAGGGAGGTCGATTGCCGAGAGGAACGCGGCCGAGTCAGCCTCGGAGCGATCTGAGCTGGAAGTATAGACACCCCGGAAATAATCAGCAAAAGACTCGGCAATGGCACTTGGGTCCGTGACGGTGACTCCATCATCGCCCAAGATCTCCGGCACTACACGGCTAGCCATCTCGCGTCTGTCCAACCAAGCCAGCAGCTTTCTGGCCTTGTCCCCCACGTCGTAAATACGACCTTGCTGTTCCTTGGCCAGTATAAGAGCAGCATTCATGGCGAGATCGTGGTATTCCGATTGCTTAAGGGAGAGGTCATGCAAAAGAGAAGGGTCAGGCTCGGGTCCCAAGCGGGACTCGAGGTACAAAACCTCATCTTCAATACGCGCGAGGTCGGCATCCCTGACTCGCCTGGCCTCCGCGATGAGAGCAAGGGCCTCACCCCTCAACACAGTCTT
The DNA here is from genome assembly GCF_964263255.1 of Lissotriton vulgaris. Taxonomy (NCBI): domain Eukaryota; kingdom Metazoa; phylum Chordata; class Amphibia; order Caudata; family Salamandridae; genus Lissotriton; species Lissotriton vulgaris. The sequence continues at coordinate 1,541,577,905 of NC_141695.1, read as the reverse complement.
AAATGCCTCCCATAGGGTGATAGCCGAGCCAACCGAGCCTACATTTTCCGAGAAGTAGTGGTCAATGGCCTTGGCCAGGAGCGCACGCGTCTTGTGATTACGGGAATACCATGGGTTTACCGCCACTGGACGATCAGACCAGACAATGTTGAAATCAAACGAGACCCACAGCGGGGAATGGTCGGAGATACCCCGTGCCAGAAAGCGGGCCTCAGACACAGCAGGCGCATGCGCAGCCAGGGTAAGGACGTAGTCTATACGGGACAGACTTCTGTGGGCACTCGATAGGAAGGAAAATTGGCGGAGCACGGGATGTAGCAGTCGCCAACTGTCCACCAACCCCATAGAATCAGGGAAGGAAGGCAACCACATTTGGGAACTGCGGAGATCTCTCGGCGGTTGGTGGTCCAGGGAGCCAGAGCAGACTGAGTTGAAATCACCCCCCATTATCAGTAGGCCCGCAGGCAGGGACAAAATGGCGCCACCAAGGTCTTGGAAGGTACTAGATTGCAGGCGCGGGGGAACATAAACCGAAAGTAGCGCTAAGGAACGCCCCTCCCATCTTCCCGCCACCGCGGCGTAGCGTCCCCTCTCATCGATCACAGTGACGTCTATCTCAAGGGGAAGGGACGCACGCATCAGGATACCCGCCCCCCGGGAGCCCGAAGAGAACCCAGAGTGGGCCACCATTTTGTAGCCTTTACGATTAAGGGCCTTGCAAGAGTTCCCCACCAAATGAGTCTCTTGTAAAAGCACAATATCGGGCATATGTCTCTTAATCAGTTGAATCACCACCCCTCTCTTAACACGGTCACCCAACCCATTGACATTCCAACTGATCACTTTCAATTTCCTACCCCCCATCGTCCCGCAACCCGTCCCACCCGACCCCAGCCAACTCAATCATCAAGTAAACAGTAGTAAACACAATCCAATGCCCAAAGAAAGAAGAAGAGAAAGAACGAACACACAACGAAACTTGCATAGTTGCACCCCCCACCCTGCACCCCTGCATAAGACTAAAAAGCCCCCCCAACCAGCAGTGTGCCTGTCGCCCCAAATAACTACTCTACAAAAAGAGACCCAGAGGAGTAAGGAATCTCCGCGAACACCCCCCGCCACCCTCCATGTAACAACAGGAAAGTCAACAGGGTCAATTAAAACAATACCCAATAGTCATATGAGGCGGAAAGACCAAGCACCGGTTTTTCCCACTGCAGAGCCAAGTCTCATAGATCCGGGCCACGAGCCGCACCTCCATCATGTTCGTCTTGGGCGTCCCGACGCGGCGACAAAGTGTCCAACCAGTCACTCACATTCTCGGCAAAGTCAAAGAAAAGGGCTCGGCCCTCATGTTCAATCTGGAGTTTGGCCGGAAACATCATGGAATACTTATATCCCATATCACGCAATCTCCACTTCACTCCGGCATAGCTCTGGCGCTGCCGCTGTACCGTCCTGGTAAAATCCGGATAGAAATGTATTTCGGCATTCTGGTACTTGAGTGGTCCATGTCGTCTGGATGCCTGCAGGACCGCGTCCCGGTCGCGAAAGTTGAGAAGTCGTGCCACAATGGGCCTAGGCGCCACGCCCGACTTCAGCGGGCCACCCGGCACACGGTGGGCTCGCTCCACCGAGAAAAAGTTGCTAAGGCCAGACGGTGCCAAATGGGTCTTTATAAGTTCTTCGACAAAGAGGTCCGTCGCCGCTTCTTCTGAACCCTCCGGGACACCAACAATGCGGACGTTCTGCCGCCTGGCACGTCCCTCAAAGTCCTCCAGCCTCCTTGAGAATTGATCCGCAGTCATCCGCAGGTTCCGGACCTCTGTTTGCAGGTCCGAGACGTCGGCCGTCAGGCTGGAGGTCTTAATGTCCAGTGTTTTGACACGATCATTAGTTTTGCCCAGGTCGGCTCTAATAAGAGTCAGATCAACGGCCATAGTGTCCACCTTGTGTGTCAAGACCTCATGTTGCTGTTGCATGTCAGCCCGGAAACTGGTGATGGCTCCCATAATGTCGCTCAGGGTAGGCTCGGAGCCGTCAGGCGAGCCCGCTGGAGGGAGGCTCTTGGTAGAGGCTCCCGTAACAGGCGGCGTCTTCGGCTGGGTATAGCGCTCAATCCGATTCTGTTTCGACTGTGCTTTCCCGTGGACGCCTTTGTTTGATGTCTTGTCGGGGTCCCCTCTGCCCGCCATGTTGGGGCCGATGAGGACAAAGGGCTGTGCCAGTCAAGCCCGAGCCCAACGAGCAAGATAGAGTTTTCCGGGCTGGACAGGGAGATCAGGCCGTCTTGAGAGCGCACTGCGGGTGCTAGTATTCCGTCAGCAGAGACGGTAGGCAGTCACTCCGCAGATCGATCATGCGGAGTGACGGAGTCCGGAGAGACAATGGCACAGCACTGGCACGGAGTTCCACTCGACGTAGCCCAGTGTAGGAGTCACCGATTCAGAATCGGAAAACAGTTCTCGCCTCAGTAGACCATCAGCAATAAGAATCCACCCTCGTGGATCAGGATTTCAGACAGGATATCTGAGGAGGATCGGAAAGTCCGCGGAGCTCTGAGCTTACGCGGCCATCTTGGTTGCCCGCGAACCTCCTCCCTGCAAGGTTTTTTTAATGCTAATTCCTAACTATAACATGTGTGAAACCTATGGTTTTTTCAGTGAATTTGCAAGGTTTTTTAAATGCTAATTCCTAACTATAACGTGTGTGAAACCTATGTTTTTTTCAGTGAATTTGCAAGGTTTTTTAAATGCTAATTCCTAACTATAACTTGTGTGAAACCTATGGTTTTGTTCAGTGAATTTGCAAGGTTTTTTAAACGCTAATTTCTAACTGTATCTAGTCTGAAACATATGGCTTTTTCAGTGAATTTCAAAAGTTTTTAACATGCTTATTATTGTATCAATTTTTTTATTTCATATATAATTATTTTTCACAAACTGCCTTTGTGTATTATAATGGATTGACTGTATCCAGTAACATGCAGTGGCACAACGACTTTTTATGATTTGCTTAAAGTTGAACAGTATAGTGTACAACTTCAAACAACAAATAGCAGTCATAGTTGTTATTTACCTTTTTTTTGTTATATTTTCAGGGTGCGCGCACCCGCAATTTGTTTTTTAACTCAAGAAAAATTTTGGGGCCATCAGGGGTCCTTCAGGGACCCCCTGAGAAGGTCTAGGGGGTCAGGGAGTATCTTCACTGCCTCCTTTACCACGTTCTCCACTATTGTTTTTTACTCACTTTTGCCTTGGGGTGCTTGCACCTTGTGCGCACCTCACGATTTAAAAAAAAATAATCATTTTTTGGGCCTTTAGGAGTCCTTCAGGGACCCCCTGAGAAGGCCTAGGGGGGTCAGGGAGTCTCTTCACTGCCTCCTTTACCACGTTCTCCACTATTGTTTTTTTCTCACTTTTGCCTTGGGGTGCTTGCGCCGTGCGCGCACCTCGCGATTTAAAAAAAAAAATGGGGTTTTTGCCCATCAGAGTCTTTCAGGGACCCCCTGAGAAAGCCTAGGGGGTCAGGGAGTCTGTGCCCTGCCTTCTTTTTGTGTTTTGAAACTTTTGGGGAAATCGGACAAAACGCCATTTTGAAGCGGCGTGCGTGCACCATGCGCGCATGAGTGCGCGCACGTAAAGTCATGTGACTTGAAAACACCACTTTTGATTGGTTCATGGCAGTTTCTGTTCTAGAATCTTCAAGCACCCCACCCACTTCCCTCACTATCTCTTTCACTTTGTTAGGAGAAGGACCTATTCAGATATCCTGTTGATTTCAACTCTTAACATGGCACAAGAGTCTTCATCAGAGAGTGATATAGAAACCTTGGTATATTTTATTTGGCAATTTTTCACCATTCCAGAGGGGCAAAAAAAGGTGAATGCCCCCAAAGTAACCTGTGTGCTCTGTGAGACTGTTTTGACGAGAGGAGACCCGAAAAAAATAATACATCTTCAGCATCTATACAATGATTAGGCACATCAAGAACGTGCATCCCATCAACTATGGTCGTGCTGCAACCAGAGCTAATGGTACAAAAGGGGGTGTTGATGGACGGAGCATCTGAATCAATCAAACACTCACGCCCAGTCAAAAGATCTAGGTTTAATCCATCACCGTTCTTTAGCCCACTCTGCCACCCCAGTTCAGACATGGCTATATGCAAATCAGTCTGACCCTGTGCCTCATGGGAACAGTCCAGCCCGAACTGCCAAGCCATGTCTTCCCTGGACCGGAAACAAGCTTCCGAGGACCGGTTTCTGGCATTCCAGCCGTCTTCAGCCCGGCTTGCTTGAATCCAGTGGCAAAGTGAGCAAGGAGCTTACGTCTGAGCATACCCTGCCACACTTATGGCGGCCATAAGCGGTACAAAAGGGGGTGTTGATGGACGGAGCATCTGAATCAATCAAACACTCACACCCAGTCAAAAGATCTGGGTTTAATCCATCACCGTTCTTTAGCCCAATCTGCCACCCCAGTTCAGACATTGCTATATGCAAATCAGTCTGACCCTGTGCCTCATGGGAACAGTCCAGCCCGAACTGCCAAGCCATGTCTTCCCTGGACTGGAAACAAGCTTCAGAGGACTGGTTTCTGGCATTCCAGCCGTCTTCAGCCCGGCTTGCTTGAATCCAGTGGCAAAGTGAGCAAGGGGCTCACGTCTGAGCATACCCTACCACACTTATGGCGGCCATAAGCAGTACAAAAGGGGGTGTTGATGGACGGAGCATCTGAATCAATCAAACACTCAGACCCAGTCAAAAGATCTGGGTTTAATCCATCACCGTTCTTTAGCCCACTCTGCCACCCCAGTTCAGACATGGCTATATGCAAATCAGTCTGACCCTGTGCCTCATGGGAACAGTCCAGCCCGAACTGCCAAGCCATGTCTTCCCTGGACCGGAAACAAGCTTCCGAGGACCGGTTTTTGGCATTCCAGCCGTCTTCAGCCCGGCTTGCTTGAATCCAGTGGCAAAGTGAGCAAGGGGCTCACGTCTGAGCATACCCTGCCACACTTATGGCGGCCATAAGCGGTACAAAAGGGGGTGTTGATGGACGGAGCATCTGAATCAATCAAACACTCACACCCAGTCAAAAGATCTGGGTTTAATCCATCACCGTTCCTTAGCCCATTCTGCCACCCCAGTTCAGACATGGCTATATGCAAATCAGTCCTATTCAGATATCCTGTTGATTTCAACTCTTAACATGGCACAAGAGTCTTCATCAGAGAGTGATATAGAAACCTTGGTATATTTTATTTGGCAATTTTTCACCATTCCAGAGGGGCAAAAAAAGGTGAATGCCCCCAAAGTAACCTGTGTGCTCTGTGAGACTGTTTTGACGAGAGGAGACCCGAAAAAAATAATACATCTTCAGCATCTATACAATGATTAGGCACATCAAGAACGTGCATCCCATCAACTATGGTCGTGCTGCAACCAGAGCTAATGGTACAAAAGGGGGTGTTGATGGACGGAGCATCTGAATCAATCAAACACTCACGCCCAGTCAAAAGATCTGGGTTTAATCCATCATCGTTCTTTAGCCCACTCTGCCACCCCAGTTCAGACATGGCTATATGCAAATCAGTCTGACCCTGTGCCTCATGGGAACAGTCCAGCCCGAACTGCCAAGCCATGTCTTCCCTGGACCGGAAACAAGCTTCTGAGGACCGGTGTCTGGCATTCCAGCCGTCTTCAGCCCGGCTTGCTTGAATCCAGTGGCAAAGTGAGCAAGGGGCTCACGTCTGAGCATACCCTGCCACACTTATGGCGGCCATAAACGGTAGAAAAGGGGGTGTTGATGGACGGAGCATCTGAATCAATCAAACACTCACACCCAGTCAAAAGATCTAGGTTTAATCCATCACCGTTCTTTAGCCCACTCTGCCACCCCAGTTCAGACATGGCTATATGCAAATCAGTCTGACCCTGTGCCTCATGGGAACAGTCCAGCCCGAACTGCCAAGCCATGTCTTCCCTGGACCGGAAACAAGCTTCCGAGGACCGGTTTCTGGCATTCCAGCCGTCTTCAGCCCGGCTTGCTTGAATCCAGTGGCAAAGTGAGCAAGGGGCTCACGTCTGAGCATACCCTGCCACACTTATGGCTGCCATAAATGGTAGAAATCGGGGTGTTGATGGAAGGAGCATCTGAATCAATCAAACACTCACACCCAGTCAAAAGATCTAGGTTTAATCCATCACCGTTCTTTAGCCCACTCTGCCACCCCAGTTCAGACATGGCTATATGCAAATCAGTCTGACCCTGTGCCTCATGGGAACAGTCCAGCCTGAACTGCCAAGCCATGTCTTCCCTGGACCGGAAACAAGCTTCCGAGGACCGGTTTCCGGCATTCCAGCTGTCTTCAGCCCGGCTTGCTTGAATCCAGTGGCAAAGTGAGCAAGTGGCTCACGTCTGAGCATACCCTGCAACCAGAGCTAAAGCATTGGAGCTTCCACCTGCTGTGCCGAGCACATCTTCAGGAGTTCAATCTCCTACAACAAGACAACTGGACATACATCCTAATTTAAAAAAAAATCCACATTTCGTCCAATGATTGCAATGAGATCGTTGGTTATGGAGAACAAAGCGTGAACCTAATTGACATTAGGATTGCAGAGCATAAATGCAGCCAAACTTATTTTTTTTCATTTTTGTTCCAGTTATACAATTTTTTGGTACCTGTTTACTGTTTTTGTTTCAAGAAAAATTAAAAAAAATATATAAAAACTACAAAAAAGACAAAAACAGACAAAAAAACAGTTCTTTTCAGTACTAACCTCACTTCTCAAAGAAGAGCTATATCTTTTATATACTGTGTCATAATTTTTTTGAATGAAAATGTAGAGTATAAATGAATGAGTGAAAAGGAGGAAAGGACTAATGGAATGAGTGAGGGAAGGGTAGTATGGTGAGTGAGAAAAGGGGAGTGAAAGAGTGACTAAAACAAGGAGACTAAGGGTAGGGGAGTGAAGTAAGTGGAAAGAAAGAGTAAGGGAAGGGCTGTAAGAAAAACAAAAGTGAGAGACGAGGGGTGAGAAAAGGGAAGCATGGAACAGAGACAGAGAATGTAAGTAAGGGATGGAAAGGGAGAAGTAGAGCAGAGTGAAGGGAGTAAAAGTAAGAGAAGTGGAGTGACGGAGAGAAAAGGGGTATGAGGGTGAGGGAAGGGGGTAATGGAAAGTGAGCGATGGAGAGTGAAGGAGAGAGAAGTGGAGTTAGGGGATGGAGGAACTTAGAAAAGGGGAGTGAGAGAAGGTGAGTAAATAATGGAGTGACAGAAGGAGAGCGGGGGGTGTGAGGAAAAGGGAACGGGAAAGTGAAAGGGTGAAAAACACAGACAGGAGGAAGGGGAGTGGGGAAGGGTAGTGACGGTGAGTGAAGGACAGTGACACTTAGGGAAGGTGTATGAGGTTGAGGGAAGGGGAAAAAGAGAGAAGGAAGGAGATTAAGAGAGAGGAAAGGGGACTGAGGCATAAAGTAGGAGTGAATGAAAAAGAAAGAGAGAAACAAGAGATGGAGTAAGGTGGTTAGACTGAGTGAGATAGAGGGAGAGAGGGAGAGACAAATAGAGTGAAGGAGAGTGGGAGAGTAAAGAAACTTTATCATCTGACTCAGACGTGGAGTTTATTGAAGAACAGCCATGTAGTAAGAACACCAAGGTGTCCTTTATCTGGAAGTTTTCCATCTTTCCAGAGGGGCACAAGAAAGTAAATGCATCAAAGTTCACCTGCAAAATCTGTGGTAGTGTCCTATCTACAGCACACCAAAATAAACACTAAACTTTTGGTATACACACATTGATTACACACGTAAAAAATGTAAAAATGTACATTCTAATGATTATGCAAGGGCATCTACCCAAACCGTTGCAGTGAACCCTCCAGTTGCTGTTCCCAGCACTTCATCTGCAGGAGCATCTCCTTCATCGACTGCTCTGAATATCTCACCACTTTTCGCCAATGTACACCTCCGATGCAACTTCTGCAATGAGATTCTTTGTTATCTGTTAACTGAGAAGGAGTAAAGCAGTTAGAATGAATGAGACAGAGGTATACAGGCAGAGAAACAAGGATTAAAAAAAAGAGTGAGGGAGTAAACGAAGGGGAGTAAGTGAATGGAGTGATGTTGTAATGAAAGAGGAGTAAAGGAAGGAAAGTGAGAGAACGGGAGTGACAGAAGCAGAGTGAGGGGGAGTAAGGAAAAAGGAGTGGGAAAGTAAAGTGGTGGAAAATACAGATAGGATGAAGTGCAGAGGGAGAAAGTTAATGACAGAGATAGAGTGAGAGAGAAAAAGAGGGAGAGTGAGTGACTGAGATGGAGTAAAGTGGTTACACTCAGTGAGACAGAAAAAGAGACGGAGAGAGAAATGGAGTTAAGGAGAATGGGGGAGTAAATAAACTTTATCATCTGACTCAGATGTGGAGTTAATTGAAGAGCAGCCACGTAGTAAGAACACCAAGGTGTCCTTTATCTGGATGTTTTCCACCTTTCCAGAGGGACACTGGAAAGTAAATGCACCAAAGTTCACCTGCAAAATCTGTTGTAGTGTCCTATCTAGAGCACACCAAAAGAAACACTAGACTTTTAGTATACACACATTGATTACGCACCTAAAAAATGTAAAAATGTACATTCTAACGATTATGCAAGGGAAGGGCATCTACCCAAACCCTTGTAGTGAACCCTCCAGTTGCTGTTTCCAGCACTTCATCTGCAGCAGCATCTCCTTCATCGACTGCTCTGAATATCTGGCCACTTTTCGCCAATGTACAACTCCGATGTAACTTCTGCGATGATATTCTTTGTTATCTGTAAAGTAAGAAGCAGTAAAGCAGTTACAGTGAGTAAGACAGAGGTAGACAGAGAGAAAAAAAAAGAATTAAAAAAAGTGACTGAGGCAGTAAACGAAGGTAAGTAAATGAGATGGAGTGAGGCTGTGATGAAAGAGGAGTAAAGGAAGGAAAGTGAGTGAAGGGGAGTGACAGAAGCAGAGTGAGAGGGAGTGACAAAAAAGGAGCTGGAAAGTAAAGTGGTGAAAAATACAGATAGGATGAAGTGCAGAGGGAGAAAATGAATGATGGTGAGTGAACAACAGTGATACTTAGGGAAGTAGTATGAGGAAGACAAAAGATGAATGAGGGAGAAAGAACAAAATTAAGAGACAGGAAAAATGAGTGAGGAATAGAACAGGAGTTATAGAAAGAGAGAGGAAAGGAGTGTAAGGGTAAAGGTGAGACAAGGACAGAGTGAGAGACAGGGAGAGGTAGAGCAAAGAACTGAGAAGGAGTGAACCAGTGAGACTGAATGACACAGAGGGAAACAGGGAGAGAAAAATGGATGAAAAAAATGAGGGAAGGAATAAGTGAAGGGGAGTAAGTGAGATGGAGTGAGGGAGTGAGAAAAGGGGAGTGAGGCAAGGTGACTGACGAAGAAGTACTGAGGGTGAGGGAAAGGCAGTAACACTGAGGAAAGGGGTATAAGGGTGACGAAAGACAAAGAGAGAGAAGGAACAAGATTAAGTGAGAGGAAAGAGGACTGAGGGATAAAGTAGGAGTGAAGGAAACAGAAAGAGAAAGACAGGAAGGGTGAGGGAGAGAAGGTGAGAGAGCGAGTAAGAGAGAAAGAGAGGGAGAGCAAGTGACTGCAAGGGAGTAAGGCAGTTAGACTGAGTGAGATAGAGGGACAGAGGGAGAGAGACAAGGAGTGAAAGGAAGTGTGGGACTAAACGAATGGGAGTAAGCAAAAGTGAATGAGGAAAGAGAAGTAAGCAAAAGTGAATGAGGAAAGAGGAGTAAGGGAAAGGGACTGACAAACAGAGTGAGGTAAACAAAGTGAGGGGAGTGAGTGAAAGAGACTGTGGGATGATATGAAGAAAAATGAGTAAGGAGAGACTAAGAAGAGACTGAGCGATACAGCAAGACAAAGGTAGTAATGGGGGAAGATAGAAAGAGAAGTGAGGACAGAAAGGGTAAAGACAAAGTTGGATGCATAGTGAGGAAAACATGAAGTGGGAAAAAGGACTCAGGTTAAATGAAGGGCAGTGACAGTGAGGGAAGGAATATAAGATTGAGGGAAAGGGAGTGATTCAAAAAGAACCATATTTATAGAAAGAGAGAGATAAAATAAAAGAAAGAGTAGTGAAGAGAGAGGAAAACAGTAAAAGAGACAAACAAAAAGAAAGTGACGGTGTGAATGAGTAAATCAGTTACAGTGACTAAGACAGAGGAAGAGATTAAAAAACAGATGGAGGAAAGGTGAGTGAGGGAAGAAATAAAGGAAGAGAATTGAGCAAAAGGGAGGGAGGGAGTGAGAAAAATGGAGTGAGTGAAGGTCAGTGAGGATTAATGTTATGGAAAGAGAGTAAGGGGGGACTGAGAAGAGACTAAATGATACAGTAACACAAAGGTAGTGATGTGCGGACATAGGAAAGAGAAGTGAGAGACAGACAGGGTAAACAGGGAGTTGAACAAGGTGAGTGACAGAAAAGAGAGAGTACTGATAGTCACAGAAACACTATAAAAGTGAATGAAGATCAATAATTACAATGACAAAAGGAGAGTTAGACGACTAGAGGAAGAAGAGTAAAGAGAACAAGACTAAAGGAATGAGAGTTACCAAAAAGGATTGAGGAAATGAGATCAATGGAAGGGAATTGATCTCATGTTCTTTTCAATAACTTTTTCTAAACCAATAGTATTATTCCTTTGAAAAAACAGTAGTATGCACCCTAGTTTTCAATGTTAAATTATCAGAAACCACCAATCATTTCTTGTTTTTCAAGTGCACTGAATCTCAACCAAATTTTTTCTAAACTCCAGGTTTTCAAACTGCCATTTCATTTCCAGAGACCATCTGAGTACAACCAGATCTGCCTTCAAGATGCTTAGAGTCTGGATTGTAGGACATAGCTATATTTTCTGGAGTGAAAGGTATGCAGCAAATAGATGCTTTCTCAACCTTGATTTACCAAATGTGGATATTATGTGGATTGGCCAGAGAGGATTGAGATGTCACCAATTGATGCCATTGGTAAAATCCTTTATGCATCTCCCACACCCTGACCTCACAATTGTAATGTGGTGGCAATGACCTAGGCACTTTGACTGGGGTAGGTCTGGAAATGCTTTCAAAGGACACCTTTGGGCAATTGATGTCACTTTTTTCCACAAACTGCCTTGGTATATTCTAATATATGCCAAAAAATGGAACTGGTCCAACCAATATTGTCCACAGATTGAGAAAGCAAGGAAACATGTGAATAAGTCTGTTTCTGCTTTCCTGAGAGACTACGGTATGGGTTCTATATACCACAACAACTTGCGTTACAACATGCAAGGCATCATTAAGAGAGGTGGTGTACATTTTACAGATGAGGGGAACAGAGTCTTTCTTTTGAACTTTAGACTCTGCATTGGTACTTACTTGTAGGTACAAAAAACACTCAATGAACACAACGGCTCTTTTTTTTAGAGCCACCCAACATCTAAACACACAAACTTGTTATTTGAATGTATTTTTTTTGGTTTTTATTCTCATGTGCGCGCACCGTGCGTGCACCTCGTGATTTTTAAAAAAAATAAAATAGTTTTTGGACCTTCAGGGCCCTTCAGAGACCCCCTGAGAAGGCCTAGGGGGTCAGGGAGACTCTACCCTGCCTCCTTTACCATGTTCTCCGCTTTCGTTTTTCACTCTCTTCTAAAACTACACAAAATGGCGGCTATAGGGTGTGAGCACCGTGCGCGCACCTCGCAATTTAAAAAATATATATATATTTTTTGGACATTCAGGGGCCCTTCAGGGACCCCCTGAGAAGGCCTAGGGGGTCAGGGAGACTCTACCCTGCCTACTTTACCACGTTCTCCACTTTCGTTTTTCACTCTCTTCTGAAACTACACAAAATGGCGGCTATAGGGTGCGAGCACCGTGCGCGCACCTCGTGCTTTTTAAAAAAAAAAAAAGGTTTCTTTGCCCTTCGCAGTCCTTCAGGGACCCCCTGAGAAGCCTAGGGGGTCAGGGAGTCTCTTCACTGCCTAATTTACCACGTTCTCCGCTATTGTTTTCTACTCACTTTTGCCCCAGGGTGCGTGCATCGTGCGCGCAACTCGCGATTTAAATTTTTTTTTTTTTATTATTTAGGGGTCCTGACTCGGACAATAAATGGCGACCAACACTTCCTGATTCCGACCGATTGGATTGTTGAAACACGGCTGACCGCAAATCAGAATTCGGCTCGCGCACGCATTGGTGCGTGCACGGTGCGCGCCTATAGATATATACTTTTTTTAAACTTAATTTTATCAACAACTACTGAAGGGATTTACACCATTTAAACAATAGGGCGATCTGCGAATCAGACTCTACCATTTGGCCAAATTTCATGTAATTCCGTTCAGCCGTTCGGGCTGTAGCCGTGCCTAATCGTCCTATGGAAAATAAATAACATGGGGAAAACACGTTTTGGGACCCCCTTTTTTCTTAGCCCCCACTTCACTAATCCCCCCAAAACTTTCAAGGAAGGAGCGGAGCGGAACGGGCCATCTTCTTTGAGAAATTCACAAAGATTCATCAACCGGCGCTAAAGTTATTCCCAATAGAATGTTGCAGATGTCCTATGGAAACTAGGTCCTAACTATAACTACCTACTGGCGACTGCCAGTAGGTAATATATATATATATATATGACAAAGCTGTGATTCCAACAGCGAAACGCGTCGGGTGTATTCCATTGTAAAATCAAGGATTAAATCGTTTTCAAACCTGTGGCGACGGCTCCAGTGTGATTATTTTCCAGGACTGGGTTGTGTTCGGATATATATATATATATATATATTCACTGAAAAAACCATAGGTTTCACACCAGTTATAGTTAGGAATTAGCATTTAAAAAACCTATTAAATTCACTGACAAAACCATAGATTTCACACCATTTATAGTTAGCTGGAAATTTTACTGACATAAAACCATTGAAATTCCCACGACATCACTCATGACATCACTGATGACACCATCCAGTGAATGTGTGTCTTTCTGAAAAATAAATTTGTTTTATATATGTATTTGTAAAGGTCGATGGAAGAATAAATGTTTAAATAAGTGTGTAAATGGATGTTTTTTTAAAAAAAAAATTGGTTGGGTAACTGGCTTATTACGTGTATCTTAGTGAATACATATATTAGCGAGTATTGTTTAAATATTTAAATGTTTGTATCAGTGTTTCTCTTTGTGTATAAGTGGCTGCAGGGGTTGGTGACTGACTCACTGTTTGTATGTGTTTTGAAGACAGCATATGTGCAGGACTGTATGGGTGGATGAGTGTGTATATGTGTGTGTTAGTGAGTGAATGACTGTCTCACTAGTGTCTTCATTAGTAACGACATATGTTTTAATCTAGTATATGTGAGTATTGATGTATATAAGTGAGTATAGTATATATAGTGAGAGATTGTAGGAGTTCCTGTTTAAATAAGTATGTGTTTCTATAAGTGATTGTTTAAGAGAGTAAGTATGGGTAAGTTTCCTTAAAAGTAAGGTGGTAGTGTGTGTATAAATGTATATGCAAATAAATGGATGTTCAATAGTTTATTTGCATGTGTGAGTATGTGTGTGAGTAACTTTTGGATGACTGCTGATGTGTAACAAGATGTATAGGTGTATCACTACATATGATGAGTGAGTATATATATGAGTGACTATATAGAACTGTTGGTGAATGAGTGGATGTGTATATAGATGGTGGAATTACTGAATTGGTTGTTGTTACTGGTTTGGGTATCTCCATTTTTTTGAAAATGTTTGTTTCTATTTTTGAATATGTGTTTCAAGCGTTACATTACACTGAAATTAGGTCTGTCACTCTGTCACAAGGATGGTGTCATCAGTGATGTCATGAGTGATGTCACTGACCATGTCATGAGTGATGTAATATGTGACGTCATCAGCAGTGCATTACAGGCGCGCAAGTTATAGTGAGTCCAACTAACTATAACGTGGGAATTTCAATGGTTTTATGTCAGTAAAATTTCCAGCTAACTATAAATGGTGTGAAATCTATGGTCTTGTCAGTGAATTTAATAGGTTTTTTAAATGCTTATTCCTAACTATAACTGGTGTGAAACCTATGGTTTTTTCAGTGAATTTCAAAGGTTTTTTAAATGCTAATTCCTAACTATAACTGGTGTGAAACCTATGGTTTTTTCAGTGAATTTCAAAGGTTTTTTTAATGCTAATTCCTAACTATATAAGACCTGAAAGCCCACCAGGAATCTCCAGTATGCGCCAGAGGACTGCATTGCAGAGAGGTGTAATGAAGCCACAACCCTTTTTACACCTCTCTGCAACGCAGCCCCCGTGCATGTTTGAAGAGGGGGAACTAATTCCCCTTGCATACTGGGGGCCCCTGGGGGCCAATTAGCCCACCTGGAACCTCCAGTATGCGCCAGGGGCTGCATTGCAGAGGTGTAATGAGACTATGCCCCTTGTTACACCTCTCTGCAACGCAGCCCACTGCCGCGTTTGCAGAGGGGGAACTAATTCCCCTTGCATACTGGGGGTCCCTGGGGTCAACTGGTCCACCAGGAGCCTCCAGTATGCGCGAGGGAGCTGCATTGCAGAGAAGTGTAATGAGGCCACACCCTTGTTACACCTCTCTGCAATGCAGGCCACTGGCGCGTTTGTAGAGGGGGGACTAATTCCCCTTGCATACTGGGGGTCCCTGGATCATATCTGCCCAAACACCGATATTCCGAACGATTGTAAATTACTTTTCTTGAGAAACATTTGGATTTGGATTATCATGTCCTATACTTTGGAATTTTTGAAAGACTGACTTTGAGGATGCTATAAATTACTCAAGTCTGCCCGAATTGTGTGGGTAAAATTGATACCTAGTCACTTTGAATAAGAATATACTTATGTCTCGTCTAACATTTGGAAGAAATATCTAGTTATATGACAACTGGATACAGACATAACTTGAAGGAAATAAGAACGCCCTGAAGACGTTCTGTTGTACAGAACGAAACCTTTCGGCTGGCTGTGGTACATAAACTTAAGGAAAATAAAAGCATTTGAATATACACCAAGATTCAGCACTTCAATAAGGACTCTAAGTGATATGATTTGATTGGACTCATTGTGAAAGTGGTGCTGTGCCAAACTTTGGAATATTCTCCACTACTCTCTACTACTTACTCTCTCCTACTCCACTACTCTCAAATACTCACTGTCTACTACTCATTCTCTACTACTCTACTACTCTCTACTACTCTCTCTCTACTACTCACTCCCTACTACTTGCTACTCACTACTCCCTACTACTCACTATCTACTACTCTCTACTACTCACTCTCTACTACTCTCTCTCTACTACTCACTCTTTACTACTCACTACTACTCTCTACTACTCTCTCTCTACTAGTCTCTACTACTCTCTACTACTCACTCTCTACTACTCACTACTATTCTCTCTGCTACTCATTCTCTACTACTCTCTACTACTCACTCTCTACTACTCACTCTCTACTACTCACTCTTTACTACTCTCTACTACTCACTTTCTACTGCTCTCTACTACTCACTCTACTACTTACTCTCTACTACTGTCTACTACTCACTCTCTACTACTCACTCTCTACTACTCTCTACTACTCACTCTACTATTCACTCTACTACTCTCTACTACTCACTCTCTGCTACTCTCTCTACTGCTCTCTACTACTCTCTACTACTCACTCTCTACTCTCTATTACTCACTCTCTACTCTCTACCTCTCTACCTCTCTCTTCTTCTCTCTCTACTAATCTCTACCTCTCTACCGCTACCTCTCTACCTCTCTACCTCTACACCTCTACCTCTCTACCTCTCTCTACACGCACACATATACACATATATGCATATATATATATATGCATATGCATTTATATATATGTATGTGTATGTATAAAAAAAACAACAAAACATTTTTTTTAAACAGCTACTTTTAAAACTGTCATTCTTTTTCCCCATGGTACGCTCCCCGGTACGCTTACCGGTGCGCGTACCGGGCGCTCACCCCGCGAAAATCAAAATTTTTTTTTATTTTTTTTTGCTCCGCGGGGCCCTTTTATGGCCCCCACATCAAACCTAGGGGGTCAAGGGGGGTCTACTCTGCCCCCTTATGGTCATTTCCCTCTTTGTTTTGGCCACCTCTCGTGTCTCGATCCTACCGAGACACAAGATGGCGGCCGCTCCGGACTGTTTAGAATGTTTACAGACACCCCAGAGCCAATCAGCTTTCTGCGCGCAAGTCGCGGTAAGCGCCCGGTGCGCGTACCGGTGCGCGTACCGGAGCGCGGCTATAGATATATATATTTTTTTGAACCTTAATTACTCAAAATCCACTGGAGCACATATCTTGAGACATAGCAAAGGCACATCGGGCTACCAGTCCCTACAATTTTGCCAAGTTTGTTGGAAATCCATTCAGCCGTTCGGGCTAAAAGTGAAATCGACCGCCCTATGGAAATTAACATGGGGAAAACGCGTTTTGGGACCCCCTTTTATCTCGGCCCCCGCTTGACGAATCCCCCCCAAACTTTCAGGGAAGGACCGGAACGCCGCGAGGCCATTTTGAGGAAATTTTTAGGCAGATTCGTCAACCGGCGCCAAAGTTATTCCAAATAGAATTTTCAGATTTAACATTGAAAAAAATCCTAACTATAACTACCTACTGGCGACCGCCAGTAGGTAATATATATATATATATTCACTGAAAAAACCATAGGTTTTACACACGTTATAGTTAGGAAGTAGCATTTGAAAAACCTATGAAATTCACTGAAAAAACCATAGGTTTGACACCAGTTATAGTTAGCTGGAAATTTTACTGACATAAAACCAATGAAATTCCACGTTATAGTTAGTTGGACTCACTATAACTTGCGCGTGTAATGCACTGCTGATGACATTACATATTACATCACTCATGACATGGTCAGTGACATCACTTATGACATCACTGATGACAGACCTCCTTTAAGTGTAATGTAACCCTTAAAACACATATTGAAAAATAGAAATTAACATTTTCAAAAAAATGGACATACCCATACCAGTTACAACAACCAATTCAGTAATTCCACCATCTATATACACATTCTCTCATTCACCAACAGTTCTATATAGTTACTCATACATATACTCACTCATCATATGTAGTGATACACCTATACATCCTGTTACACACCGACAATCATCCAAAAGTTATTCACACACATACTCACACATGCAAATAAACTATTGAACATCCATTTATTTGCATATAAAACTATACACACTCAACCACCCATACAGTCCTGCACATATGGTGTCTTCTAAACACATACAAAGAGAGAGTTAGTCATTCATGCATCTATGTGATTAGTAATACCCCCATGAAACCATAGAAACACTCATACTGATACTAAAAAAACATCTAAGAACCCAAATACCTACACATGTAGGTACTCATCAACCCATGCAGCCAGTTATTCACAAAGTGAAACACTGATACATATATTTAAATATTTAAACATTACTCGCTAATATATGTATTCACTAAGGTACACTTAATAAGCCAGTTATCCAATCATTTCTTTTTGAAAAAAACATTCATTAAGACAATAATTTAAACATTTATTCTTTCCTCGACCTTTACATATACATATATAAAACATATTTATTTTTTAGAAAGACACACATTCACTGGATGGTGTCATAAGTGATATCACTGACCATGTCATGAGTGATGTAATATGTAATGTCATCAGCAGTGCATTACACGCGCAAGTTATAGTGAGTCCAACTAACTATAACGTGGAATTTCATTGGTTTTATGTCAGTAAAATTTCCAGCTAACTATAACTGGTGTCAAACCTATGGTTTTTTCAGTGAATTTCATAGGTTTTTCAAATGCTACTTCCTAACTATAACGTGTGTAAAACCTATGGTTTTTTCAGTGAATTTCATAGTTTTTTTGAATGCTAGTTCCTAAGTATGTAATCACGTTCGTAACTACATAGTGTCACCGCCTACACGTCCTGAGAAGCGCATGTAAAGTCACGTGACTTGAAAACAAAACTTCCAATTGGTTATTAGTAGTTTCTGTTCTGGAATATACACGAAGCACTCCACCCACTTTCCTCACAATCTTTTCTACTCTCAAGAGACAACAACGTCGAGCATCTTCCGGAAGTCTTTGCTGAAATGGCTTCCCTACCAGATTCATCTTCCGAATCTGAAGGAAATGAGCGACCACCGTTAAGAAGAAAAAAGGAATCTTTCATTTGGCAATTTTTCACTTATCCTGAAGATCAAAAGAAAGTGAATGCGCCAAAAGTAACCTGCACGATATGCAATTCGGAGCTCTCAAGGGGAAATCCAAATAAAAAATATTCCTTTTCTGCACACACCATGCAGCGGCATGTTAAACAAAGGCATCCTGAGCATTATGCAAAAGCATCGACAAGAGCCCTGGCCACGCTATTAACATCAGAGGTGGCCAGCACATCTTCTGGTGGACGACCTGTATCTCCATCGAGTGCTGAGATGGAGTTGAGACCATATCTTGCGAAGGTGCATATGAAATGCAACGAGTGTGGAGAAATTCTTTTGTATGGAGAGCAGAGCCTCGTTCTTATTAAACTGAAAATTGAAAGTCACAAATGCCCCAAGAAAAGATAAATTTCTTCACTTCATTTTCAAACTATTACATACTGAAAAATGTAGTAGCAACTTTAAGAAATCGAAAGCATTATAACACTTCTTTCCCCAAAAAAAAAAAAAAAAAAGTTCTTTTCAGAACTAACTCTTTCCACCTAAACATGCTCAAAGAGCATATTATAAGATGTTTTTTCGCCGCTTTATTTTAGTGCGAGACCGGGTGCGCGCACCCTTCTATCGCGTACAGGACCTGACACTCCCATGTGAAGTCATGTGACTTCTAAACAACACTTCTAATTGGTTCTTGGTAGTTTCTATTCTGCAATTTACACACAGCACTCCACCCACTACCATCACTTTCTTTTCTACTCTCAAGAGACAACAACGTCGAACATCTTCCCGAAGACTTAGATACAATGGCTACCGTTCCGCATTCATCTTCCGAATCTGATGAAAATGAGCGACCACTTTTCACAAGAAAAACGGAGGCCACGCTATTACCATCAGAAGTAATCAACACATCTTCCGGTGGACGACCTGTATCTCCATCGAGTGCTGAGATGGACTTGAGACCATATCTGGCGAACGTGCACATGAAATGCACGAACTGTGGAGAACTTCTTGTTTACGGAGAGCAAAGCTTTACTCTAATTAAACAAATATTTAAGAGTCATAAATGCTCCAAGAAAAGTTAAATTTCTTCACTTTATTTGGATAGTATGACATACTGAAAAATGTTGTCGCAACTTTAAGAAATAAAAAGCATCATAACACTTGTTTCCAAAAAACCCACCTATCGCGTACAGGCGTCGAGACACGCATGTGCAGTCATGTGACTTTAAAACAACACTTCCAATTGGTTCTTACTAGTTTCTATTCTGCAATTTACACGGAACACTCCACCCACTTCCCTAGAAAACCAGTTTATCGTAAATCTTTTAAAGCCTCCTCTTATGAAATATTCGACATCAATCACATAGCAGAGTACTAAATAGCACTATATACACTCCGTCCCTTAATTATAAGAGACTTATTGCTATGTAAAATCAACTTTTGCTCTCCAAGATAATGTAAAATGCTGAGCCTATTACATGATTTTATTACACATATATGTTACTAGTCTCCTTCAAGTACTAACACCGTAGAAAATACCACCAATAGCGGTGATATTTTTTACACCGAGAACGGGCGATTTCTATCGCTACCAGCCCTTACAATTATAAAGTTTTATTTCCTAAGTCTCTGATCGCCAACTGTGCAACGTAAATCCCCTGTGTGTCGCAATAAGGTCCATAAACAAAAACTACAGAACCAGCATTATAAACATACACAAAACAACAAAACGACAAGAGCCACCATGCTAATATATATCCTTAATATAATAAACCTCTGAGAATAAATACATATTTCCGTGGCAGCCCATAACACAAATGTGGCGTCCTCTGACTCTGCTCCATTACCAAACACTGTAACTCCCCGCCCCCCTCACTTTTCACTAAACTCCGCACTCCACCCCAGCCAAACCCCCTATTACAAACCCCCAACCTACCCTCCCTGCCCAAACCCACCATGAACCTCAAACCGCCCCTAGAAAACTTATAAGACACAGGATTACTAAAACTCAAAGAATACGCAACAGGCACATAATGTAAATAGTACATAAAGACACATATTTTTTCCAAAATACTATTTAAAAACATGTTCTATTTTTAATAAATCTATCATGCATCTGACCCTCTAGAACTGCTTTCAAAACGTGAACTATAAACCTCTACTTTTCATTTTCAAACCATACACTTTCTTCTGACCCTCTAGAACTGCTTTCAAAACATGAACTATAAACCTCTACTTTTCATTTTCAAACCATACACTTTCAATTACATTATTTTTTTTCCACAATTCATGTACTGTTACAAACCTTTTCTAAAATACACCAGTCCGTATCATTTATAAGGATTTATTTTCAGTCTTCATCAGTGACACTTTCTTCACATACAATAGAAATCACTATAACTTTTTAAACGACAATGCTAACGCTGTAAAAATAACCCTTCATTTACTTTCCTTTAAGAATGCACACTATGTACCCCACGCATGCGTTTCTTAATCTTTGTATTTGGCAGCGAATACCGACCTTGAATCGGAAGACATGAACAAGAGCGCCATTGTCACATTTAAAACTGAACGTTGCATCTGCTCACACACATATCTTTCACTAAGCTAACATTCACAGAAAACAGCATTGATGTAAAAAAAAATTGACCTTGCTTTACAACTCCCTCAAATCACTCCCTTATTTTTTAACGCATCCTCCAGTTCAAAAAAAGCTACTTTTTTAATAACCACTAAGCAATATATAAGTGACTAGACTCCTAGAAAATGTATCAAGTCATTCTGCTCCTCTCCACTGCATAGCCAACGACCTAATTCTGTGGAGTTGCTATACAACCAGCGGTGCTGCGCCGTTTCCTGTACCATCTTGGGAAATTCAAAATGGATGTCCCTCCTGCCTTCGCAAACGAGCCGGGCCACTTAGAACTATTTCGCCAGAGGATGCTTGACTACTACGTCATCTTACCACTCTCGACTTTGAATACTTCATATCGATTATCATTTCGATATTCGCATTTCACCTGTGTGCAGCCTGTATTTCATTGCCTGAGCTGTGATTTCACGTGGGCCCTGGATTTATGTCTCTGCAATTTGGTACCTCCTGAACCGAATTACAATCACCTCATGAATCCGTTACTTGATCATGAACAGCTTTGTTACAAAGGAGGGTTTATGGCCTTTGCAGCGATACAAGGAGTTCTGGGTCATTGGAATATATTCGCAGCGGCGCAAGATTTCCTAACAGAGAGCTACATCGAAAACCCACCAAGCTGCCCAATGATGGTAAAAGACACTCCAATAATGACAGATCATGAATGCTCCTTTCATCTTCTCAATTGGATGGCTGACATGTTTTCAGATGATAACAATGATTTCATGTTAGAGGCACTTGCTGCATACTTTGCCTACACAATGGACACTTAACTCTTTCCTAACAGCTAGCTACATCGAAAACCCACCGAGCTCCCTCTGATGGTAAAAGACGCTCCGATTATAACAGATCATGATTACTGCTTTACTCTTTTCCATTGGATAGCTGACATACTTTCCGCAGGGTTTATGGCCTTTGCAGCGATACAAGGAGTTCTGGGTCATTGGAATATATTCGCAGCGGCGCAAGATTTCCTAACAGAGAGCTACATCGAAAACCCACTGAGCTGCCCTATGATGGTAAAAGACGCTCCAATAATGACAGATCATGAATGCTCCTTTTATCTTCTCAATTGGATGGCTGACATGTTTTCAAATAATAAAACTGATTTCCTGTTACAAGCAGAAGCTACCTATTTTCCCTAAAGAATGCTTCAATAACTCTCAAACAAGCCATTGACGTCCTCATTTCCTTTTGGTTTTCTATATTCTTCACGTTCTTTTCCATATTTTCTTTTGAAGAACAGACCTATTTGCTTTACTAACAGTGGACATTATAATTTTGTGTTGTTTGACAGCTGATTCATAAAGTAATGATGTATAACCACTTGCATTTTCATATATCGTTCCCAAACTGAAAGGCCAGAGACCTTCTTCCATTTATTAAAATATAATATACTTCCTTATAAGAGTGTACAATGTTTTTTTCCAACTATATTCATTTTTCTTCAACTATAGCGTTTGTATTCCATGTACTACTGACAATACCAATTACTGTGTTTTTTGCAATTTCTGTACTCATATTACATAATGATTTGCCTTTAAAACAGTACATTTCTAAATAAACATTTCAAATATTCACGGTTTCTCTTTTAATCCATAATCTCAACTGAAATGATTTCATATTGAAAAACTATTCATGGGTTCCACATAACCTTAACTGTAGTCACTGAGGACCTTATTTATGAAGACCTTCCGCCGCCAGTGCCTCATTTTTTAAAATGGGAAAAAGTAACGCACCGGTGGCGCAAGGCCTTCATAAATAAAGTCCTGAATGTTTTCTTTTCTCGACCTCACTTACTGATAGTAGAACCTGCAAACCAATTACGGCCCGTGAACTCTTTCTTAGTAGGTCGCGCACCGTAAAGACAGTTATACCACTGTTAACATTTTTTTTTTACTGTTACTAAGCACCGACACAGTTCCGCTTCACTCAGAGTTAATCACTGCTCCCACGCTTCTACAGGCCAGACGCTATGTTGTATTTCTCTCCTTATCACCCTTTCATCTCCACAATAACAAACAGTTGTCCGCCAGCCACCAGAGAACAGACTCAGATGCAGAGGCACCAAAGAGTGAACCCATCACCAACTGCCATCTCCGGCTGTTTCCATGGTTACACCTCATTCTGCACCTTGCTGAAGGCACAGGTCAAAAGTTCATGTCTCAACGTTCTACAACAAACTAAGAACACTATTTTCCCTCCAGAAACACCTGCCAATACACAACTCTGTTACATGTCTTGTTTTTCCACACCCAATAGTACTTTTCGTTTAACATAAACATTGACCTGTTCACTCTCCACTTGTTACAATCAACCAATCATTTTTATTTTTTTAACCACACCCAGCCTCTTCCTTTTTCTTTATTTAAAATTTCAACTTCTAACTACCATTCCACTTCCAGAACCGATCGGAGGACGACTACAAATCCCTTGAAAATGAAGGTCTGGCTAATAGGACACAGTTATATTCACTGGAGTGAAAAATATGCAGTAAGCAGACGAATTTGCAACCTCAGCTTACCAAATGTACACATAACATGGATTTCCAAAAGAGGATTGAAATGTCACCAATTGATTCCATTGGTGAAAACTTTTATGCATCTCCCAGAACCAGACCTTATAATTGTGCACTGTGGTGGGAACGATCTAGGCACAATCACTGGGGTAGGCCTGGAAATGCTTCTAAAAGACACCTTTCGACAATTGGTGACACTTTTTCCTCGATCTGCCTTGGTATATTCCAATATATGCCAAAGACAGAAATGGAATTGGTCCAATCACCATTGTGCACAATTTGAGAAAGCAAGGAGACATGTAAATAAATCTGTTTCTGCGTTCCTCAGAGATTATAGCATGGGTTCTATTTACCACAACAACTTGCGCTACCACATGCAAGACGTCTATAGGAGAGACGGTGTTCATTTCACGAATGAGGGAAACAGAATCTTCCTCTGCAACATCAGGCTCTGCATCGGTACTTACTTATAAATGCAGAAAACACTCAATTAACACAAGGGCTCTTTTCAGAGCCACCTTATATCAAAGCACTCAAACTTCTGATTTACCTCCTTTTCCACACTCCTGTAAATAGGTGTGCGCGACCGGGTGCGCGCACCCCGTATTTTTTTTTCGGGAAAAAATTATATCGTTTTGCGTTTAAGGGCCTTACTGCACACCCCAAGAAAACCTACGCAGGAAGACAATCTCTACCTTCTCCCCTTTCCATGTTTCAACGCTTTGAAATGAACAATATATTTACTCGCAGTGACAAAATGGCGGACAAAACTTCCTGATTTCCTTCGAATCGAACGTTAACAGACGTCACACAGCAAAATTCCGCTCGCGCGCGCAGCCGCTTGGGTGCGCGCACGTGTGCGCGCCTATAGATATATAATTGACTTTAACTTTAATTTTCTCAACAACTACTGAACGGATTTACACCATTCCTAAAAAAGCATAATCTGCGAACAAGACTCTACAGTTTTGGCAAATTTCTTATAAATTCATTCACCCGTTCGAACTGTAGCCGAGTCTAAAGGTCCTATGGAAAATAACATTGAGAAAACACGTTTTGGGACCCCCCTTATATCTCAGCCCCCACTTGACCAATCCCCCCCAAACTTTCAGGGAAGGAGTGCAGCGAACCTAGCCATCTTCTTTGAGAAATTCGCAAAGACTCATCCACCAGGGCCAAAGTTATTCCAAATAGAATGTTGAGGATTTCCTATGGAAAACAATCCTAACTATAACTACCTACTGGCAACCGCCAGTAGGTAATGTATATATATATATATATATATATATATATATATATATATATATATATATATATATATATATATATATATATATATATATATATATATATATATATATATATATATATATATATCCAGTCATACCAAACTTGTAAATTTTGAAGAAGGCGCTGACACCATGAATCTGAATCCAAACTCGATTTATTCGATCAGTATCTGCTTAGACGCGTTTCGGCGTTGCCGCCTTGTTCACTACATCTGCATTTACTTTTCAGTTCTACATATATACACAAGAAACGAGTAATGGGCATGTCTATCAATTAACATACAGGCTCAAACCAGATGTTGCCATGGTTACAATGAGGCTCACCTGTATGTTGAGAAGGTCTTTTTTCAGTGTTTAGACATGAGACACATTTAAACTTCAGAAAAGGTATTGAATAAAACATGATCTAACGTCTTAAATCACCATACCATGTGTTCAAAAATAATAATAGCAACCTATTAGTAATGTAGCATGTTAAAATTTCACAGCTAACATTTTAGGTACATAACAATGCAGGTGATTCTCTTGTGAGAAAGACAAAAAAGAAAATCTCATGTGTTCATTAGCATACTTTGCTACTGCTTTCCCGTGTGCTTGCCATGGATGTTCCTAATAAAAGGACCTGACCAGTGGCGGCTGGTGGAATTTGAAACTGATGGGGCGTATGCAGCGCTGTCCCAAGCGTAGTGTCCCCTGTGATGTGTGGTACTAATACATTATTGCAAACTACCCCCTTTTTTTGGAAGAAACCGATCGGTCACATGATGTTTAACTTGCTTCTAACTTGTTATAGTATTGGCAAGACGGAAGTAATGAAACTAACTGGTCAATGTAGTGATCTGTCCAGGATCACAGATTCTGCTTAAACTGTAAGCATCGGATTAGGTGCTGAGGTATTTGCGGCTGTGCCGACTTGAAGCCAGCGGGTTGAAATAGGTGGCCAGGTACAATTGTGAAGCTTGAGTGGATAGTTTCAGGTCTGTGGTGCCGGTGAGCAGCGTCCACCTATGTTTTTTTGCTCAACCCCCCACACCTCACCCTTCCTGGATTCCTCTGCAGCTGTCACTGTCCTGCCCGCCCTTGTTTAAAGCCCCGGAGCAAAACCGTTTTGCTTTGCACTTAAGGGCCTGTCACATACTTGCACCGACAACTCTCACTTCTTCCCCCCCTTTGATTTAAGGACCAGGGATGTTCTAACCCTCTTGTCGCCGGCACTGTCTGCTTGCAATGTGCGTTGTGCTGCAGGGAGGTAGTGAATGGCTGTTTATGTAGCTAGCTCTGCTTCCTAGACTGGATCGCATCTAAGCGCTTACAAGCAAATGGAAAAGTCAAAAGTATGAATTTAAATGAAATAGGAACGGGTAATAAAAAAAAATAAACTCACCGTCCGGAGAGACTCTTTCCCGACTCCCGCCTTCCTCTTTTCAAGTCCTGCAGCACGTCATCACAGGAAGGCGGCGCAGCAGGCAGCCTCCCTCCCACCACCACGTTTTTGATTGGGGCGGCCGGCTGCCCCAGGCCACGTCATTTTCTCTCTGTATGCTGCTGCAGCAGCATACAGAGAGAAAAGGGAGACTGAGTGTGTGGTGTTACGCGAGGGCAGGGGGGGAGTGGCTTGGGGGAGTGGCTTTCCCACTGTAGTTAATACTGTCTGTTTGGGCGGCCTCAGGCAGCCCAAACAATCAGTATTAACAACAGTGGGCAAGCCACTCCCCCAAGCCACTCCCCCCTGCCCTCGAGTAACACACCGCCCACTCTGACTCTAAACCAGGAAGGAAGTTCTGCTTTCAGTTTCTCGCCGTGCGAGAATGCAGAAACAAATCACAAATGGTAGTTATATTAAGGCAATAACTACCATTTGTTTCTGCCTTCTCGCACGGTGAGAAAGCAGGGGGGGCGGCGCCCAAACGCCCCCATGCAGGAACCGCCACTGGACCTGACTTGGTAGGCCCCATGGTTTGCCTGTGTTACACTTGTGTGGTTCACCCAAACATGCCTCCATAGTGTTTGTGTCTGCTCGTCAACCAGGTAAGCAGCAACGTGTTACAGAACAAAAATTAGCGCTGTAAATTGTGCGTGCGTTACGGAAGTTTCCGTAAATGTATGTGTTTACATCCCAAAACTGTAGCTTAGGTTCGCGCGTGCCCGAGTGGGCCTGACTGCTTGTGCGATATTTATTATGCTTCACCCAAAAATTCCCAATGGTGTTTGTGTCTGCTTATCAACCTAGTTGATTGAGTCGCATTGCAGATTGAGATTAATCGCTGTCAGAGGTGCGCGCGTTTGAGATGTTTCTGTGACTGCTTGTGTGATTGCATCCCGACTGCTGATGCTAATGTTAGCGCGTCCGAGTTTTGTGGAGTGCTGCCCAAGTGGGCCTGACTGGTTATGCGATAATTAATGTGGCACTGACAGTGAATGACCATAAATGTTTGGGTAGGACGTATTTAGACTGAACTGCTATGTAGTCAGAGACGTTTAGTGTGTTCAAAACGTCCCACGTTTGGGAATGGGGCTTTGCGTTATGCTAGCGCGTATGTCTTTTAAGGAACATCATAAGAAAAATATCTCTCTAAGTAGAGTGGATGGACGGGGGTACATGAGACAAAGGCTAATAAAACCGTGAAGTGTAAAAATAGTGAGTAAGTGCTGTGTGATCTATCTTCATTTGTGTTGCAAATGTGCCCAAGTAGTGCCCATAGGTAACCCGTGAATTCTGTTGTAGGTGAACTGCAGATGTTATACGAATGGTACTGAGGAAAGAGGGATACTCCATAGAGGTATCTAAGTAACCTGGTTATAGGTGAACACTTAGGGCCTCGTCCGCATTCAGGCCGAACGGGATCTTGGAGTTGAGGAGTATAATATACCTTGACTCCAAGCGGCGTAAAGCTAGGGGGCGGTTTCCTCCTCTTATATTTTTCGGAATGCTATCAACCACAAAGTACTGGATGTTTTTAGCATTCCCATTATGGCACTCATGTATGTGTCTGGCAACAGGGTAGGTAGGATCATTATTAGCGATTGCTCGCAGATGTTGTAAGATCCGTACGTGTGCTAGGTGAATCGTGGACCCTACGTATTTTTTACCACATGTGCATGTTAGCACATAGACTGCGAAGTCTGTTTTGCATGTAAATGCGTCTCTCAGAACATATGGTTTAATCCTAAAGGGGACTTGTATTGTAGTGGTGTTTACCCCATGGGTGCAGGCTTTACATTTTGAGCACTTTTTGAAGCCCCTTTGTGGATCCAACCAATTTTTGGTTTTTCTAAGAGCTGGCGCATTACATACCAGTTCTTGTCTCATAGACTTAGCTTTCCTGAATGTTATGGATGGGCTCGTGCCCACTGATTCACCTATGCTGGGGTCTCCCCGAACTAACGGCCAGTGTCTGGTCAGGATTTTACGTAGGTTACTATGATATCTATTGTAACCTGTTATTAGTCTCGGGGGATCTTTACTGTTCGGCTCAGTGGTAGGTTTAGTTGTGGTCACAGGGAAAATTAAATCTTTCCTGTTTTTTCCACTGCATTTTTCCTCAGCCCTTTTGCAAGTGCTGTTGGTATACCCTCTTTTTCTTAGCCTGTTAAACAGTTCTTGTTTGGCATTGGAGAGTCCCTCATTGGTGCTACAGTTACGTGTCATTCTTAAACACTCTGCATAGGGAATCGATTGTTTTAGTGGTGTTGGATGGAAGCTATGTGCATGTAACAGGGCATTCCCCGCAGTTGGTTTTCTGTAGGTGCGTGTCTGTATTTTGTTATCTTGTACATACAGTTCTAAGTCAAGGAATTGGATCTTTTCCGCGCTCGTGTTACATGTAAATTTTAAATTCAGTACATTTTCATTGAGAGCCAGTGCAAACCTTTCTGCTTCTTCAACACTTCCCTGCCATAAAATGAAAATGTCGTCAATATATCTTTTATACATCACAACATTGTTTGCCATAATGTCACCGTGTTGGACTTTCAGGACTTGCTCCTCCCACCAGCCCATGTGTAGATTCGCATAGCTGGGGGAGAAGCAAGTACCCATGGCTGATCCTTGGAGCTGTTTATAATGCAGTCTGTCAAAAATAAAGATGTTGTTTGTCAGACACCACTCTGTCATTTCCAATATCATCTGTGTGTGCTGATACAGTTCCATGGGTCTGTTACCAAGGTAGAATTTCATGGCATTGAGGCCATCTCGGTGCCTAATGCTGGTGTAAAGTGACTGGACATCCAGTGTCATGAACCTGTATTTGTCATGCCAGTCAACATCAAAGATCTTCGCCAGAAAGTCACTAGTGTCTCTGATGTAGGCAGGGAGTTTTTTGACCTCAGGTTGAAGAAAAGAATCGATAAAAATACTCGTTTTCTCAAAGAGGCTGCCAATTGCAGATATTATCGGCCTGCCTGGTGGTATTTGTTCATTCTTGTGAACCTTGGGTATTAAGTACAGTTGAGGTGTCATTGGATAATCATTCTTCAGATAATTGAATTCCTCTTTGCTGATGAGTCCCATTCCTTTCCATCTGTACAACTCGTTGTGATACTTTTCTTGTACGCCTACGTTGTGAGTAGGGCTCACCCTCATGTAGCAATCCTTATCTTGGAGTTGTGTTAGGGCTTCATGGTTGTACATTTGTAGGGGCCACAGTACCACATTACCCCCCTTGTCTGACCATCTGACTACCACATCTGATCTTGATTTGATTTTTGTCATTAGGTTGTTGTATTTCCTTCTGTGGTCCTGGTTTTCCTGCCAGTATTCTTTTGTACTCTGTATGGACAGATTCTTTAGGTCTTTAATAACATTGTCTGAGAACAGGTCTAGGTTATCTTTTCCCATTACTGGCATGAATTGGGATTTAGGTTTAAAATTAGTTTTGATTGATGCACAAATGTCCATTTCTAATGAGGATGCTACTCCGCTAGGTGTTATGCCTTCACCTGTGTTGTCTTGTTCCAAGTCTATTAAGTCTTGCAGAGCTTCCATATTTCTCACTGTTAATTGTTGTGCATTCTCGCAAAGCCCAGTTGCAGGGTTTGGTCGTTTTTTAGCATTTAAGAAGTATTTTTGCAATTTTAATTTTCGTACATATTGAAACAGATCAATACGGGTTTGGGCATAATCAAAGTTAGTGTTTGAACAGTAAGATAATCCCAGAGCTAGAATTTCAAGTTCTTGTGAGTTAAGCTCCATGTCCGTTAGGTTAATGACTGTGTTATCTATTTCATTTTGTTCTTCCATTATCGCCGTCTGTGTCTTCTGTTTTGTGTTTTGTTCTGTTTCTGATTTTGGCCTTGTTTTTCTCCACCGTCTGTTTTTTCTTCTCCTGCTTTTGGTTGTTGTTTTTGCTTTTTGTTGTTCACTTTCCCTTTGTCCGTTCCCAAATCTTGTTTTGATGGGAACCGAGGCCTCAGTGTTCTGAGGCGCTGCACTCTTAAAAAAGCCAGCTCCTGTGCGGGTGTTGGTGGAGGGCCAGTGCCTGCCTCCCCATCTGTTTCATACTCAGAACTTAATTCGTTCTCACTTTGTTCTACTGTTGTATTGACCCCATTTATTTGTGGTTTCGGGGGCGATTGCCTTTATATATATATATATATATATATATATATATTTCCAAAGTTGGGGCCTCCTTTAGTTGTGCGGCCTGTACATTTGTCCTTCATTACAAACCAAACACTCCATTGTAGCTCTTAACTCTCTTAGGGTAGCAAAGCAGGGCAGTCCAGTGCCTACTTAGGGAAGGTGATTTGAGCTATTAATCCCCATTTGTGGGCTTACAATAATAGCACTAAATGATTGTTTAGACTGCTTTTCTTTTCAACATGGAGAAATATATTTATCACACACACACTTCTCAATACCATGCAGTAAATTACAAATATACATAAGCCTGATGAAAGTACCTCTTGGTGACATTGCATAGTCCCTTTTGACGATCTAGAAGAGGGTCCAGTTCAACAAATCAGTCACATGTCAAAACATTAACTTGCACCTAATTGCAATTATTTATTATAACTTAGAATGAACACACTTAATACAGGCAATATAGCATGTAAATTTTGATCAGAAGTGTCTGTCAGCATCATTATTTCAATGAAGCATTGACAAGAATAATGTAAATGCATGTTTGAATGATTTGTGCACTCATAGTAGCTAATAGCATGAAAAACCAAATTAAAACATAATCACATTTCTGATCATAATAAATGCAATTGTGGATTTTTACCCCTAGAAGGCATTGCAACACATGAAAACTCATGTTAACCACCTGCAGGCCACAGGGACTGCAGCAAAAGACGTTGCCCCTAGAGGGCACTGCACTCTCAGCTGAAGAAAACACATGGTACAGCCTGGGAAGGGTTTGAAACTAATATACTTCACTCCCCAGCACACGTCAAATTAGAGTAACCGAACACAATAGCAAACTGGAGCGGCGTGGTGTCCAAAACAGATATATTTTGAAGAACCAGGAATTATATTGTGAAAGGAGATTGCAAATTGGACTGAATATTGTGGACACGCCATTTAAATTGGAACCCCAATGTGGGTCAGAAGTATCACCACATTTCAAAATTTACGGATTTGAAGCAATTAGCCTTAAGGAAGTCGAGGGAATACACCACCAAAAAGCGAAGAAAAATGTGTTGGCTGTGGCTGTTGACAACTAAAAGACAAGAACACGGAAATAAAACGAGGAAAAAAAGAACCAGATGTAATTGTTCATAATTTATTTTGCATGATGATGCTATAATGACATTTTCTCAATCATAATAGGGAAGCCTGTTTGCAAATTTGACGTGTGCTGGGTAGTGAAGTATATTGTATGCTGATTTTGAAGTTTGTGGAGTTTTGTGGTTCTCTACACCTTAAACCTTAATCAACTTGTGTAACTCTACCAGGAGGCGCCAGAATCCTAGCATTAATACCAAGTTTCGAAGCAAGAAACTAGCAAAATAACTGCAAAATAAACAAGTCCCACAAGGCATTATGCGGAGATCTCTTCCACAAGTGTGAATATTGAATTAGCTGCTCTCCCGCTGAGTCGGGTGGAACTGAGGTTTACATTTCCCTTTTTGTTTTGGCAAAGTGGTATAGCGCGGCAGGCCCTTTTTTTCTTTTTTTAGGGGTGCCTGGTCCTGCCCTTGCAACTTGTATTCTGTCCACATTGGGGAGCCTGCAGTGTTTTACTGCCTGTCTGCTCCAGCGGACAGGTGTTGTGGTGTGTGGCTGCCTCACTCTCCCCCACACACTGAAATGGGGGAGTGGGGCAGACAGCCCACATCTAGGTGGAGTGCGATGGAGCTCTCCCCATCAATTTCAGCATGTGGGGGTCAGGGATAGGATCCCGGCCCCTGAGAGTGAGAACTCCCGGGGTGATGGGGTCCTGGGGATGGAAAGGAGAGAGGAGGGGACCCCACACAGCCTCCTCCCTGGTAAAAAACAGAAAACCTTCCTTGTACTAACCCCCAGGCCCTGGCTCACCCCAGCGGAAAATCAGGAAATGACATAGAGTCCCGTGCGATTCGTCACTGGTATGGGTCAAAGGTTGCCAAAGTTCCAACATCCACAACTCAGGCCCAGTTTATCCAATTTGGATGATCTCTGGCTCATTTTGCTTGTGATGACGGACTCTATCAACGAGGGGCAGTTACAGCAGACCTCCTTCCCTCCAAAGTGGGGGACTCTGCCAAGAGCTAGTTCTCTTAGTAACCTGTGCCAGCCTTTTTTCTTGGTTTCCTCTGGGCTTCTCTCCTCGTTGGCACATAAGCCCAGTCGTTCCCTTATATAGTACTCAAGGGGTGTAAGTGGACCAGCTTCCCAGGTTCTGGAGAGATCCCCATTTCTCCGGTGGCTGAATTAAGTCACAGTTGACCATCAGGGTGTTATTTCTTCCAATTGTCCATAACTGCTGCCTCAAGTCCCAGTGTCCAATAGAAAAGCACAACCAAGACAGAGCTCGCCCCCTGTGCAAGTTCATTTAAGTGGGGGCGAAAGGGTCCAGTAGTGAGGCACCTCTGGCCTATCCTGAGGTGGCACATCATCTCTCCGCCTCTGTCTCAACCTTCCTGCATAGCCTGCTGGGAAATTAATAAATGTTGTCACCCAAGAGTCAGTTGTCACATAAGCTCAGGGGAATCAGCTCCGCTCCTCACTGACATCACTGCCAGACCTTTCCAAGCAAATCTCCTGCTTTGGCTACAGATGTCTGGGCTGCCTCCCTTTTTTAGTGGGCTTAGGCAGGCCAAAACCTTCCACAGTGTGACACCTGGTTTGGTGATACAGAACATTCCGCCCGCCCCTTTTCTCCTCAGGAGCTGAGGGACTCATTGTGACTTGCTCTCTTTGTGTGGGAGGCCTTATCTTAAAAGGCAGAAACTTGTGGTGAACACACACTGTCCATTTATTATGAGTTTACTGTGGGTGAGTCACAGGTTAAGAGGCTCATGCACAGTAAAAGATTGAAAGACAGGTGATCAGAAAGTGAAAAATCTGGGCAGATTAGATGGGGAGAACCCATCTTCTCACATGCCATATATCTGTGTTGCATGATATGTTATGAGTTCTTCACTTTCTGTCTAATTTTTTTTAATTTTTCTAATGACTTCTCATATTGTTCAATGGCTTTACTGATCATTTAAAATTTAGTTATTATATTTCTCTTTTTTGACATATTCCTATAGTCTCATAATTCCAGGCAGATTTATCACTATTTCACACAGTGCAGCAAGGCACCTTGCTGCGCTGTGTGAAAGGGGTAGGGCAGGACTGTGTCATATTTAATATGATACAGCACATTACTTTATTTCCTTGTGCTGACATAGCATGTGCTGCCTAGGGCTAACACCAGCACCCTGGTGCTCTGGTGCAAGGGTGCCTGCATTGCAGACAGGATTGTTAGTGTGCTGGAAGGGACACCTTTCTTCGGAAAAAACAATCCTCAGAGGCATTTTCCTCATTTAGCGGCTGATTACGATGTTGGTCGTAAAGGCTCCGAAAGGCAGTCGGATTCCCCTAAACCATGTTGAAACCTAGGTTTCTTACTCAGTCAGAAACATTTCCGATTGACCGATCAGCATGTACTCTGTCAGATATGAAACCGTTTGGTCATTTTAAAACTGGTTCCGAATGGCAATCAGAAACTCTGAGTTGGTCAAAGCTGAATCATACATCTCTACGGATCGCGTTCCGACCGACGTATTACGATTTTGGATTCTTACAGCCTTTCCGATGCGGTCTGTCCAAAATGAAAAGGCTGTCGGAAACTGACTTTGGGGGCCCCTAGCAGGCCCCCCATCATCCTGAGTCCTCCAGTTTGGGGCTGTGGGGGCATTCAAGGGACACCCCTGTTAAACAATGCACAGTGTGGCAGGCACCATGGGGCGCCTGTAACAGGGAGCCTGTGTTGCTTTAAGAAACACAGGTTCCTATAGAAGTCAACGGGAGACTTTGTGAATGGTTTTCTGAAGCATCGTAATTGGTCGGTCATACTCATCGAACACAAGTACGACAAGGTTTAGGTCGGTTTTGGTTTCCAACCAGCATCATAATGAGGCCCTAAGTTTGTGCTGCACACATAACAATTGTGTTAGAACTGGCTATGTTTAGTTGGCTAAGGCTTAAGACAAAGCTAGGCAGAAACCACCATTCTAGTCAGGGCAAGGGAGTCACACGCCAAGATAACCCCTGCTCACCCCCTTAGTAGCTTGGCACGAGCAGACAGTCTTAACCCGGAGGCAATGTGTAAAGCATTTGCGCACGCACACAACAGCAACAACATCCTAGGCACACCACAAAAGGAACTCCTCACAAGGTTATATAAAAATAACTTTTGTATTGTCAAAACACATCAGATAGTAAGCACACAATATACATTGTGCCAACTGGCACGGGCAATATTCAGAAGGGATTATTTACAGGACAGGGCCACATGGGCCAATGTCAGACTCAGCACTTAGTAGAAATAGCACTTCTAGAACATAGAATAAGTGTAACATGAAATAAGAATTCTAGACCACAACCAGCAACCACTGGCATAAGGTAGGTATACACTAGCAATACTAATAACCATAGGCCTAGATCACGCATGGACACATAACCTCTCTAGTATAACTATACTAGGACACCACAATCTAAGAATAAAAATACATTTAGGGGTATAGGCAAGAACACATTACACATGATGCATAAAACATTCAGAGCTGTAGGGAAAACACATGCATAATAGCATAAATTATAACAGCACATAAAGCATATTAGCGCAGGAATCATATCTAGGTCTAACCAGTAAAACTACAGTAGGCAATCTCCTCACTAATCTAAACACACATAGGTAAGCACACAGCAAAAACACATGATGTATAACCAACACATTCAGAGGTGTAAGAACAAGGCACATGACGCATAAAAACACATTCAAAGGTGCAGAAAACACAATTGCGCAAAACTTACATAAGCCACCACCTGTGGCAGTCCCTAGGCCAACTGGCCTTGTTGGGGCTAGGACGCCTTGTGTCTCAATGTCAGGGGCCTAAACGTGGCAGCTGCCCACCAAGTGCTGGGCAGCTGGACATACAATGATGGGGCCATGTAGGAGCCACGCAGGCCCTGAACAACTGATTGCCCCTGAGCCTCTCTGGGCTCCAAGCAAAGAAATGCGGCCACAAGCCTCTCTGGGCTCCAAGTAAAGAAATGCGGCCATGAGCCTCTCTGGGCTAATAGTAAACAAATGCGGCCACAAGCCTCTCTGGGCTCCGAGTAAAGAAATGCGGCCACAAGCCTCTCTGGGCTCCAAGTAAAGCAATGCCCCAGAGCCTCGCTCGGCTCGGAATGAACAAACTGCCCCCAGAGCCTCGTGGCTCCAAACAAGAAGGCCCCAGAGGTCGGCGCCTCTCGGGGGCTTGGCCCAACGCACTGCACACACTCACCGGGACGCGGACTCCGGTCTCAGTCTCCTTCGGTCCGGGCGGTGCTTTCCTGGCATCGCGGGGCTCTCTCACTCGTGAGAGCCTCGCTCGGGTGGAGACAGCTTCCCGACCCGCTCCCCGGGTCCCCTCCAGCAGCGCAGGCTCTACCAGGCAGACCGGGACTCTCCCTCGCTCATGGTAGCCCCGGTTATGACGCAGCTCTCTCATTCTGTTGGGCAGCCAATGGCTGCGCGGCAACTCTTCCTGGGGGCAGCCAATGGCAGCGCGGCCCTACTGACGAGCCTCTTGGCTCCGGTCGCGCTGCAGAGGCCAATGCGGCGATTTCTTCACCAAAGCACGGGGTGGGCTCCCGTTGTAAATTGCATAATAAAGCGATGCGGGACTCGCTCGGGGGCACAACACGCAGGGTGGGCACCTGCTGAATCACATGAAGCGCTCCCAAGCGCTAGAGACCTAAAACGCGCTCTCAGCGCTAGAGGACAGGAAAACAGCGCTCTCAGGCACTTAGGAAAGTCCAGCCAAAAATAAAACGCTCTCCCAGGCACTCAGGGGGCAGACTCCATCCAGCCCCCAAGGCAAAAGACTCCCATAGCAAAAGGGGTCCCAGCATCCAGCAGGGGATCCCTGGAAAAGGTCTCTAGAGTCCAGGACATCAGCAGTCCATCAGGTATCCAGGGGCTGGGCAGGGCCCAGGGAGGCAAGCCTTCCCCTGGGCCCAAGCAGCAGCACGCCTCTGGCAGGATTCAAGTCAGAAACAAGAAAATTTTGGAAGGGGACACAGCCCCTTTTTATACAGTGAATTCTTTTGTCTAAAGGTGCAGGGTGGGGGAAAAACCAGGCGCAGCTGGTTTGGGAGCCCCCTTGATGAGCTCAGTCACCCCTCCCATTCACTTGTCGGGCTAGGGTCATCAGTCGCACCACAGGGGGCGGAGCCAGCATTGTGTGGGGAAAATCCAGCCCCATTCAGGACCCAGGTGCACTCCTCCCCTCACATCAGCATGCTAATCTCAACACTCACCACTGGGCAGACCCATCCAGACATCCTGGAGCCAGGCTCCAGCCAATCACGCGTCAGCATACTCACAACACACGCACTCCCATGTCTAGAAGTGGCACTTCCACACTAGACACATTCATGCCGCATACATCATTACGCAGCATTCAATCTCACGAGTTCGCACATACCAAACTCGACCCTGCACTCCCCACACATCAGGAACTACCATCGTCACACATATTCCCCATGCATTCCTATGGGAGGGCAGGTCACTCACCACACATACACAGAGAGCTCACGCACTTTACACTGTACCACAGTGAAAAAGTGCGCAGAGGCCTAAAATCACCAACACTAGGTTACAGAAATAGGCTAGGAAAAAGCTAAAAGTTTCGGGGTGAACCTGCAAAAAGGGCCAGGTCCAACAAATTGGAAATAACATTGGCGAAATAAAGATATTTCAACTTGTTACTCCTCACCAGGGAAGCCATAGCATTTTGACGCAATTCCCAGTCTACGAGTAATAGTAAATGTAGGATTGCACTGAAATCCTTGGGTGAATGCAAGGGAACACCCACTCTTCATCCATGGTACGCCTCCCTGGGGCAGAGTAATACAATGCAAAAATATGTACTGTGTTTATCTGATTTATCAAGCAATGCAGGACCTAGCAATGCAACCTTGCGTCGCTTGATAAATCTGACTTAGCTGTTGTGGCACCCTTGTGGCCCCTTGTGCAGTGCAAGGGCAACGCAACTCAACAAAAAATGTAACCCTACATCTTTAAATGTAAATGGTTCACCAGGTCAAACATATAAAAATATTGAAATATCTGGTAAGGCATTAATCTGATATTTTTTAGCTTCAAGAAAAACATGTAAATAATAAAATGCTAGCATATACATCGAAGGTTTCCATTGTTAGGAAGAATGGAGTGGCAATATTATTTTCTAAAAAAACTCCAACGCCATATTTATTATAAACATTCTGATGCAGGTGGTAGATTTGTATATGCTTAAGTCAAAAACTGACAATGTTGTTTTGCAATTAATTAACATTTATTGCCCCACTGCAGATGACCAAATTTTTGGGAGCGATGTTACCACTGAAATTGTAAAATTATGTGATGTTTCTCTTGTTGTAGGTGGGTATTTTAATCTAATATGTGATCCTCTTTTTGAGGGGGTGTGTAGTTTGAATATTTAGGCGTCAAACTGGCGGAAGGTATGTCTTGGACCCAATATCTAACCAAGACCAACCTAAAATTTAAACAGATAGTTGGAGTGCTGAGAAAGGAACACTCTTGCCCGTACTCAAAACCAGTTGCACCAGCCCTAGAGATCTATAAATGCAAGCCAGTAAACTGTGCCCTATATGGGGCTGAGCTGTGGGGCTTTGATAATGTGGATGACCTTGCAGCGACAGAGCACAAGTTCCTTAGGAATCTAGTTTCCCTTCCATCAAGCACACCACTTCTCCCATTTAAACTAGATATTGGGGTCAAATATCTAAAATATCTAGCAAAACTCTGCCCGCTTCTATTCTGGTGCAGACTGGTCTAGAACCCCGAATTGTCCTCATATGACCTAGTTCTTAATGAAGTTTGCACCATACACACATTCAAAGAGATAGGTTGTATTATTAACATCAGCATCTTACTTGATAGCATTGGGGTAAATGGGGGTTGTACTAAATGTCTGGAAGCACCCTCAAAAGTCAATTAAAAGTTATGTACTGGGATTGGGTAGCTGAGAATGATTGTATATTCTTGGATATGCTTTGTTATTGCTTTCTTCTTGCTGCTAATTCTAAATTGAACTTTTAGCCGAAGCTGAATGTTTTGACCTTATTTTGTATGCAAACTGACTGCTATTTACTGCAAAACACACAAGATGATGGACGGAATGTTGCACAATGGCAAAACATTCACCCCCAGTCACAGATCTGGGTTTAATCCAAGCCATGTCTTCCCTGGACCGGAATCAAGCATTTTAGGACCGGTTTCTGGCTATCAGCCGTCTTCAGCCAGGATAGCTTGAGTCCAGTGACGTAGAGAGCACGGGACCCACGCATGGGCATACCCTTCCCACATAGGGTGAACAGCAAAACACACAAGATGATGGACGGAATGTTGCACAATTGCAAAACATTCACCCCAGTCGCAGATCTGGGTTTATTCCATCGTTATTTTGCTCACGAAGCCACCCCAGTTCAGACATGGCCATATACAAATCAGTCTTGAGCCTGTGCCTCATTAGAACAGTGCAGATCGAACTGCCAAGCCATGTCTTCCCTGGACCGGAATCAAGCATCGGGGTCAAAGCTGATTTGCATATGGCCATGTCTGAACTGGGGTGGTGTGGAGTGCAAAAAAACGATGGATTTAGGCCCAGATCTCTGTACAGGGGTGAATGTATGACATTGTTCTGCATTCTGTCCATCAACTTTTGTTTTTGCATTCGTCACCCCGAGTGGTATGGGTATGCTCAGATGTGAGTCCCATGCTATCCACACCATGGAGTCAAGCTATCCTGGCTGATGGCGGCTGATAGCCAGAAACTGTTCCTAGGATGCTTGATTCCGGTCCAGGAAAAAAATGGTTTGGCATTTCGGGCTGGACTGTTCCAATGAGGTACAGGGTCAAGGCTGATTTGCATAAGGCCATGTCTGAAGTGGGGTGGTGATGAGTGCAATAAAACGATGAATTTAGGCCCAGATCTCTGTACTGGGGTGAATGTATTACATTGTTCTGCATTCTGTCCATCAACTGTAGTTTTTGCATTTATTACCCCGAGTGGGATTGGTATGCTCAGACGTGAGTCCCATGCTCTTCACACCACTGGAGTCAAGCTATCCGGGCTGATGACGGCTGATAGCCAGAAACCGGTCCTAGGATGCTTGATTCCGGTCCAGGAAAGACATGGCTTTGCGGTTCGGGCTGGACTGTTCCCATGACGCACAGGGTCAAGGCTGATTTGCATATGGCCATGTCTGAACTGGGGTGGTGTGGAGTGCAAAAAAACGATGGCTTTAGGCCCAGATCTCTGTACTGGGGTGAATGTATGACATTGTTCTGCATTCTGTCCATCAACTGTTGTTTTTGTATTTGTCATCCCGAGTGGGATGGGTATGCTCAGACGTGAGTTCCATGCTCTCCACACCACTGGAGTCAAGCTATCCTGGCTGATGACGGCTGATAGCCAGAAACCGGTCCTAGGATGCTTGCTTCCGGTCCAGGAAAGACATGGCTTGGCAGTTTGGGCTGGATTGTTCCAATGAGGTACAGGGTCAAAGCTGATTTGCATAAGGCCATGTCTGAAGTGGGGTGGTGATGAGTGCAATGAAACTATGGATTTAGGCCCAGATCTCTGTACTGGTGTGAATGTATGACATTGTTCTACATTCTGACCATCAACAGTACAAAAGCGCGGTCAACAGCGCCGAGTAACTAGAACTGCTAAATCTCCTGAGGCGGAAGCCGGGAGACGACCTAATTTTTAAAATTGAAACTTTCTGTGTCACTCTGTAAATAACTTGTATTTTAATCAGCACACTCACCCGGCTGGCACCCCTGCAGCGGGCTTGAGACACGCCAGAACAGCGACCCCTTCGCTGCACCGAATCAGGAAAACAAACATTTGGACGCCATTCACGGCGAGGAACTGAGGCCACGCCCACTCTCAGGCCACGCCCACCCGCCACAGTACAAAAGCGCGGTCAACAGCGCCGAGTAACTAGAACTGCTAAATCTCCTGAGGCGGAAGCCGGGAGACGACCTAATTTTTAAAATTGAAACTTTCTGTGTCACTCTGTAAATAACTTGTATTTTAATCAGCACACTCACCCGGCTGGCACCCCTGCAGCGGGCTTGAGACATGCCAGAACAGCGACCCCTTCGCTGCACCGAATCAGGAAAACAAACATTTGGACGCCATTCACGGCGAGGAACTGAGGCCACGCCCACTCTCAGGCCACGCCCACCCGCCCCCTTTCCACCCATAAAGATGTGCAATCACCGGACGCGCAGCGGACGGGCGCAGCGGGCGCGCCGTCAGCGCGCCGAAGGCGCGCCAAAGGCAAGCCCGTCTGGGCCCGTCCGGGCCCAGCCGGCCTTAGGCCCAGTCACTCTGCCCGCGGCAGCCCCTAACAACCTGATCTACTCTCGGGCTGACTTGCTCGCCCTGAAACCCAACAAACATCCCTCCTGCTCGCGCATCTTGACTGGAGACACTCAATTCTCCGGCTGTGACCGTTGCAACCCCGGCAATCAAACCATGGCATCAAAGGGTTTGCACCTAGGCCTACTTAATTGCAGGTCGCTTGTGAAACACGCACAAGAAGTGAACCTCCTAATCACTAATAATGCCCTAGACATTCTGTTCTTAACAGAAACCTGGCTTACCTCCAGTAGTGGCCCAGACATCGTCCTAGCACTCCCCCCCGGGTACGTTATATGCTCACAGAACAGACCAGAGGGTAGGGGAGGTGGACTCGCAATAATCCTCAAAGACACCTTCACCTGCAGAACGTCAGATGGCAACATCAAGGGTTATGAAAGCTGCCACTATACCATCATAATCTCCCCTGTCACCTCGTTATCAGGAACGCTGATATATCGTCCACCAGGCAATTTAGGAGACTTTCCGACCAAAATTACTGACCAGACCTCCACCAAATGCACGTCCACTACGAATTACCTATTATTAGGAGACCTGAATGTACATTTCCTGGATCCAGACGACAAACTGGCCAACGAACTACTCCAGGATCTCACCTCAATGGGCCTTGACCTTAAAAACCCACAGGCCACCCACGAAAAAGGGCAACTGCTTGACCCCATTCTTTCCAACATCCCCAACCTGAGATCCCTAGACCATATCCCCTTCCCTGGACGGACCACTTTTTGGTCCCCCTAGTATGAGACATTACTACTGTGCTCCCTCCACCCCCAAAAATCAGAACGTACTCCAGACGATGGCAGAAACTGGAACCAGACATCTGGGCAGCCAAACTCCGAGAAAACGTTCCCCATCCCCCCAATAACACCTTAGTAGGGGACAAAAAATTCAGTTCCTGGATTACCCAATCGCTTGACGCCATCCTGCCCAAAATCCACTCTCTCAGACACATCAAGAGAGTTAATCCCTCACCCTGGTATACCCCGGAACTCAATCTGCTACGTAAGGCCTGCAAAAAAAAACGAACGTATCTGGAGGAAGGAAAAAACCGAGGAACGGAAAGAAGCATTCCGCACCGCGGTAAAAACCTACAAAAAAGAGCTCCGTTGCATCAAAACTAGTTTCTACGAGGACAGAATTAAAAACGCTGCCTGCTCGGCCCATGAAACCTACTCAGTTCTAAAAGAACTACTCCACC
The DNA here is from genome assembly GCF_964263255.1 of Lissotriton vulgaris. Lineage (NCBI taxonomy): Eukaryota > Metazoa > Chordata > Amphibia > Caudata > Salamandridae > Lissotriton > Lissotriton vulgaris. The sequence continues at coordinate 1,541,535,851 of NC_141695.1, read as the reverse complement.
CCCCTGACCCCCCACTCAAACCCCTCGATCCCAAAGCAGCTGAAACTAAATGTAAAAAATTAGCCACCTTCTTCGACGAGAAGATTCAAAACATTCTTCTAACCATACCCCCTCCCGAACAGGACCGCACACAGCCGGATCCTACCATCACCACCACCAATCCTCCTCCACCGCCAGCCCCCCAACCCTCCCTGGACACTTTTGGTCCCGTAACAACGGAAGAAGTAGGAGCTACGCTGGCCGCAATCAAAAGTGGTTCCCCCCTTGATCCTGCCCCCCTCCGTTTCTTAAAAAAAGTGTCAAGTACCATCATCCCCCCCCTCACGGCTCTGATCAATTCCTCTCTCTCAGAGGGTATTGTCCCCCCCAGCTGGAAAGCGGCGGCAGTCAAGGGTCTACTGAAAAAACCCTCTTTAGACCCACAGGACTTCGCCAACTACAGGCCCATATCCCTTCTCCCTGGAAACAGCAAGATCGCGGAGAAGCTGGTAAATAAGCAATTATCGCTTTACCTAGAAAACAACAACCTATTAGCGGCCTCCCAGACAGGATTTCGTCCAGGTCAGGGCACGGACATCGCCCTCCTGACAGCAGTGGAGAAGGCCAGAAGCATTCTGGACATGGGAGGATCAGTGGCAGTGATCCTCCTAGATCTCAGTGCGGCCTTCGACACTGTAGACCATCCCACCTTAATCCACCGACTGGGAGAGATCGGATTAAAGGGTATGGCCTTGAAATGGCTAGAATCCTTCTTGACTGGACGCTCCTTCCAGGTGCGGGAAAACGACAGCTGCTCACCCACCATCCCCCTCTGGTGTGGAGTGCCACAGGGCTCATCTTTGAGCCCTACACTTTTCAACGTGTACATGGTCCCACTGGAGAAGAGGGTCAGCTCGTACGGCGTGTCAGTCATCAACTACGCCGACGACACTCAGCTGGTCGTTACCCTCACTCATCCTCATCACGCCCCATCCGACCTCCACAGCTGTCTTTCCGAAGTCCATCAATGGATGAACCTCTCTTGATTAAAATTGAACGGGTCCAAGACTGAGATCCTCCTGATGGGCCACGATGGGCCCTCTCTACCATCTCACCTTTGGCCCAAGTGCCTAGGGGACCCCCCCGCACCCAAGGATGAGGTCAAGAGCCTTGGTGTGTGGATTGAGAAGGACATGAGTTTTAAAACCCAGGCAAAAAGAACTGCAGGGACATGCTTCGGGCTACTCAGAGCCTGCAGGAAGATCTTTCCCCTGCTCCCGGATACCGCAAGGAGGCTCCTCATTCAGGGTCTAATCCTGGCAAGATTAGACTACTGTAACGCTTTATACTTGGGTGCCCCTGAAGCCACCTTGAACTCACTGCAAAAAGTCCAAAACGCCTCAGCCCGCCTACTCACGGGCACACCTGGAAGATCCTCCACCAGGCCGGCTCTCAACTCTCTCCACTGGCTCCCAGTCAGAGAAAGGGTCGTTTTCAAAGCCCTCTGCCTGGCCCATAAAACCCTCAACAACAACGGTCCCCCTCTTCTGAAAGAACTTTTAATCCCATACAAAGCAGACAGAAATCTCCGGTCCAATACAGAAAATCTCATTGTAGTCCCTAGAGTGAGAAAAGCCAAGACCGGTGGCCGTCGCTTTTCGGTTCACACGGCTAAACGATGGAACCACTTACCCCGGAAACTCAGGACAGAACCGAACTATCTCCAGTTCAGGAAAACCTTAAAGACCCTACTTTTCCCGCAAATCTAATCTCCCTAGCTGGCTAAAACCCCTGGAGAAGCAGATCAGCGCTGGGATGCTCTTCGGAGTTACTACGCGCTTTACAAAAACCATTAAATAAATAAATAAATAAATAAATAAATAAATAAATAAATAACTGTTGTTTTTGCATTTGTTACCCCGAGTGGGATGGGTATGCTCAGACGTGAGTCCCATGCTCTTCATGCCACTGGAGTCAAGCTATCCTGGCTGATGACTGATGATAGCCAGAAACTGGTCCTGGGATGCTTGACTCCGATCCAGGAAAGACATGGTTTGGCAGTTCGGGCTGGACTGTTCCCATGAGGCAAAGGTTCAAGGCTGATTTGCATATGGCCATGTCTCAACTGGGGTGGTGTGGAGTGCAAAAAAACGATGGATTTAGGCCCAGATCTCTGTACTGGTGTGAATATTATTACATTTTTCTGCATTCTGTCCATCAACTGTTGTTTTTGCTTTTGTCACCCCGAGTGGGATGGGTATGCTCAGATGTGAGTCCCATGCTATCCACACCATGGAGTCAAGCTATCCTGGCTGATGGCGGCTGATAGCCAGAAACTGGTCCTAGGATGCTTGATTCCGGTCCAGGAAAAACATGGTTTGGCAGTTCGGGCTGGACTGTTCCAATGAGGTACAGGGTCAAGGCTGATTTGCATAAGGCCATGTCTGAAGTGGGGTGGTGATGAGTGCAATAAAACGATGGATTTAGGCCCAGATCTCTGTACTGGGGTGAATGTATGACATTGTTCTGCATTCTGTCCATCAACTGTTGTTTTTGCATTTGTCATCCCGAGTGGGATGGGCATGCTCAGACGTGAGTCCCATGCTCTCCACACCACTGGAGTCAAGCTATCCTGGCTGATGACGGCTGATAGCCAGAAACCGGTCCTAGGATGCTTGCTTCCGGTCCAGGAAAGACATGGCTTGGCAGTTTGGGCTGGACTGTTCCAATGAGGTACAGGGTCAAGGCTGATTTGCATAAGGCCATGTCTGAAGTGGGGTGGTGATGAGTGCAATAAAACTATGGATTTAGGCCCAGATCTCTGTACTGGTGTGAATGTATGAAATTGTTCTGCATTCTGTCCATCAACTGTTGTTTTTGCATTTGTTACCCCGAGTGGGATGGGTATGCTCAGACGTGAGTCCCATGCTCTTCATGCCACTGTAGTCAAGCTATCCTGGCTGATGACGGATGATAGCCAGAAACCAGTCCTGCGATGCTTGACTCCGATCCATGAAAGACATGGCTTGGCAGTTCGGGCTGGACTGTTCCCATGAGGCACAGGGTCAAGGCTGATTTGCATATGGCCATGTCTCACCTGGGGTGGTGTGGAGTGCAAAAAAACGATGGATTTAGGCCCAGATCTCTGTACTGGTGTGAATATTAAGACATATTTCTGCATTCTGTCCATCAACTGTTGTTTTTGCTTTTGTCACCCCGAGTGGGATGGGTATGCTCAGACGTGAGTCCCATGCTCTCCACACCACTGGAGTCAAGCTATCCTGGCTGACGGCGGCTGATAGCCAGAAACTGGTCCTAGGATGCTTGAGTCCGGTCCAGGAAAGACATGGCTTGGCAGTTTGGGCTGGACTGTTCCAATGAGGTACATGGTCAAGGCTGATTTGCATAAGGCCATGTCTGAAGTGGGGTGGTGATGAGTGCAATAAAACGATGGATTTAGGCCCAGATCTCTGTACTGGGGTTATTGTATGACAGTGTTCTGCATTCTGTCCATCAACTGTTGTTTTTGCATTTGTCACCCCGAGTGGGATGGGTATGCTCAGACGTTAGTCCCATGCTCTCCACACCACTGGAGTCAAGCTATCCTGGCTGATAGCCAGAAACCGGTCCTGGGATGCTTGATTCCGGTCCAGGAAAGATATGGCTTTGCAGTTCGGGCTGGACTGTTCCCATGACACACAGGGTCAAGGCTGATTTGCATATGGCCCTGTCTGAACTGGGGTGGTGTGGAGTACAAAATAAGGATGGATTGAGGCCCAGATCTCTGTACTGGGGTGCATATTATGACATTGTTCTGCATTCTGTCCATCAACTGTTGTTTTTGCATTTGTCACCCCGAGTGGGATGGATATGCTCAGACGTGCGTCCCATGCTCTCCACACCACTCGAGTCAAGCTATCCTGGCTGATGGCAGCTGATAGCCAGAAACTGGTCCTAGGATGCTTGATTCCGGTCCAGGAAAGACATGGTTTGGCAGTTCGGGCTGGACTGTTCAAATGAGGTACAGGGTCAAGGCTGATTTGCATATGGCCATGCCTGAAGTGGGGTGGTGATGAGTGCAATAAAACAATGGTTTTAGGCCAGATCTTTGTACTGGGGTGAATGTATGACATTGTTCTGCATTCTGCCCATCAACTGTTGTTTTTGCATTTGTTACCCCAAGTGGGATGGGTATGCTCAGACATGAGTCCCATGCTCTCCACGCCACTGGAGTCAAGCTATCCTGGCTGATGATGGCTGATAGCCAGAATCCAGTCCTAGGATGCTTGATTCCGGTCCAGGAAAGACACAGTTCGGGCTGGACTGTTCCCTTGAGGCACAGGGTCAAGGTTCATTTGCATATGGCCAAGTCTGAACTCAGGTGGTGTGGAGTGCAAAAAAATTATGGATTTAGGCCTAGATCTCTGTACTGGGGTGAATGTATGACATGGTTCTGCATTCTGTCCATCAACTGTTGTTTTTGCCTTTGTCACCCCGAGTGTGATGGGTATGCTCAGACGTAAGTCCCATGCTCTTCACACCACGGGAGTCAAGCTATCCTGGCTGATGATGGCTGATAGCCAGAATCCAGTCCTAGGATGCTTGATTCCGGTCCAGGAAAGACACAGTTCGGGCTGGACTGTTCCCATGAGGCACAGGGTCAAGGTTGATTTGCATATGGCCAAGTCTGAACTCGGGTGGTGTGGAGTGCAAAAAACCGATGGATTTAGGCCTAGATCTCTGTACTGGGGTGAATGTATTACATGGTTCTGCATTCTGTCCATCAACTGTTGTTTTTGCCTTTGTCACCCCGAGTGGGATGGGTATGCTCAGACGTGAATCCTGTGCTCTCCACACCACTGGAGTTAAGCTATCCTGGCTGATGACGGCTGATAGCCAGAAACCGGTCCTAGGATGCTTGATTCCAGTCCAGGAAAGACGTGGCTTGGCAGTTCAAGCTGGACTATTCCCTTGAGGCACAGGGTCAAAGCTGATTTGCATATGGCCGTGTATCAACTGGGGTGGTGTGGAGTGCAAAAAAACGATGGATTGAGGCCCAGATCTGTGTACTGGGGTAAATTTATGACATTGTTCTGAATTCTGTCTATCAACTGTTGTTTTTGCATTTGTCACCCCGTGTGGGATGGGTATGCTCAGATGTGAGTCCCATGCTCTTCACACCACTTGAGTCAAGCTATCCTGGCTGATGACGGCTGATAGCCAGAAACCGGTCCTAGGATGCTTGATTCGGTTCAGGAAAGGCATTCTTTGGGAGTTTGGGCTTGACTGTTCCCATGAGGTACAGGGTCAAGGCTTATTTGCATATTGCCATGTGTGAACTGGGGTGGTGTGGAGTGCAACAAAATGATGGATTTAGGCCCAGATCTCTGTACTGGGATGAATGTATGACATTGTTCTGCATTCTGTCCATCATCTGTTGTTTATGCCTTTGTCACTCCGAGTGTGATGGGTATACTCAGACGTGAGTCCCATGCTCTCCACACCACTGGAGGCAAGATATCCTGGCTGATGACGGCTGATAGCCAAAAACCGGTCCCAGGATGCTTGATTCCGGTCCAGGAAAGACATGGCTTGGCAGTTTGGGCTGGACTGTTCCCATGAGGCACAGGGTCAAGGCTGATTTGCATATGGCCGTGTCTGAACTGGGGTGGTGTGGAGTCCAAAAAAACGATGGATTTAGGCCCAGATCTCTGTACTGGGGTGAATTTATGACATTGTTCGCATTCTGTCTATCAACTGTTGTTTTTGCATTTGTCACCCCGAGTGGGATGGGTATGCTCAGATGTGAGTCCCATGCTCTTCACACCACTGGAGTCAAGCTATCCTGGCTGATGGCGGCTGATAGCCAGAAACTGGTCCTAGGATGCTTGATTCCGGTTCAGGAAAGACATTGTTTGGAAGTTTGGGCTGGACTGTTCCCATGAGGTACAGGGTCAAGGCTTATTTGCATATGGCCATGTGTGAACTGGGGTGGTTTGGAGTGCAACAAAATGATGGATTTAGGCCCAGATCTCTGTACTGGGGTGAATGTATGACATTGTTCTGCATTCTGTCCATCAATGTTGTTTATACCTTTGTCACCCCGCGTGTGATAAGTATGCTCAGACGTGAGTCCCATGCTCTCCACACCACTGGAGGCAAGATATCCTGGCTGATGACGGCTGATAGCCAAAAACCGGTCCCAGGATGCTTGATTCCGGTCCAGGAAAGACATGGCTTGGCAGTTCGGGCTGGACTGTTCCCATGAGGCACAGGGTCAAGGCTGATTTGCATATGGTAGTGTCTGAACTGGGGTGGTCTGGAGTGCAAAAAAACAATGGATTTAGGCCCAGATCTCTGTACTCGAGTGAATGTATGACACTGTTCTGCATTCTCTCCATCACCTGTTGTTTTTGTCTTTTTCACCCCGAGTAGGATGGGTATGCCCAGACGTGAGTCTTATGCTCTCCACACCACTGGAGTCAAGCTATCCTGGCTGATGACGGCTGATATCCAGAAACCGGTCCTAGGATGCTTGATTCCGGTCCAGGAAAGACGTGGTTTGGCAGTTCATGCTGGACCGTTCCCATGAAGCACAGGGTCAAGGCTGATTTGCATATGGCCATGTCTGAACTGGGGTGGTGTGGAGTGCAAAAAATGATGGATTTAGGCCCAGGTCTCTGTACTGGGGTGAATGTATGACATTGTTCTGCATTCTATTTATCAACTGTTGTTTTTGCATTCGTCACCCCGAGTGGGATGGGTATGCTCAGACGTGAGTCCCATGCTCTCCACACCACTGGAGTCAAGCTATCCTGGCTGATGATGGCTGATAGCCAGAAACAGGTCCTAGGAAGCTTGATTCCGGTCCAGGAAAGACATGGCATGGCAGTTCGGGCTGGACTGTTCCCATGAAGCACAGGGTCAAGGCTGATTTGCATATGGCCATGTATGAACTTGGGTGGTGTTGAGTGCAAAGAAACGATGGTTTTAGGCCCAGATCTCTGTACTGGGGTGAATATATGACATTGTTCTGCATTCTGTCCATCAACTGTTGTTTTTGCATTTGTCACCCCGAGTGGGATGGGTATGCTCAGACGTGAGTCCCATGCTCTCCACACCACTGGAGTCAAGCTATCCTGGCTGATGATGGCTGATAGCCAGAAACCGGTCCTAGGATGCTTGATTCCGGTCCAGGAAAGAAATGGTTTGGCAGTTAGGGCTGGACTGTTCCAATGAGGTACAGGGTCAAGGCTGATTTGCATAAGGCCATGCCTGAAGTGGGGTGGTGATGAGTGCAATAAAACGATGGATTTAGGCCCAGATCTTTGTACTGGGGTGAATGTATGACATTGTTCTGCATTCTGTCCATCAACTGTTGTTTTTGCATTTTTCACCCCGAGTGTGATGGGTATGCTTAGACGTAAGTCCCATGCTCTTCACACCACTGGAGTCAAGCTATCCTGGCTGATGATGGCTGATAGCCAGAATCCAGTCCTAGGATGCTTGATTCCGGTCCAGGAAAGACACAGTTCTAGCTGGACTGTTCCCATGAGGCACAGGGTCAAGGTTGATTTGCATATGGCCGTGTCTCAACTGGGGTGGTGTGGAGTGCAAAAAAACGATGGATTTAGGCCCAGATCTGTGTACTGGGGTGAATTTATGACATTGTTCTGCACTCTGTCTATCAACTGTTGTTTTTGCATTTGTCACCCCGAGTGGGATGGGTATGCTCAGATGTGAGTCCCATGCTCTTCTAACCACTGGAGTCGAACTATCCTGGCTGATGGCGGCTGATAGCCAGAAACCGGTCCTAGGTTGCTTGATTCCGGTTCAGGAAAGGCATTGTTTGGGAGTTTGGGCTGGACTGTTCCCATGAGGCACAGGGTCAAGGCTGATTTGCATATGGCCGTGTCTGAACTGGGGTGGTCTGGAGTGCAAAAAAACAATGGATTTAGGCCCAGATCTCTGTACTTTGGTGAATGTATGACACTGTTCTGCATTCTCTCCATCACCTGTTGTTTTTGACTTTTTCACCCCGAGTAGGATGGGTATGCTCAGACGTGAGTCTTATGCTCTCCACACCACTGGAGTCAAGCTATCCTGGCTGATGATGGCTGATAGCCAGAAACCGGTCCTAGGATGCTTGATTCCGGTCCAGGAAAGACATGGCTTGGCAGTTCGGGTTGGACTGTTCCCATGACACACAGGGTCAAGGCTGATTTGCATATGGCCAAGTCTGAACTGGAGTGGTGTGGAGTACAGAAAAATGATGGATTTAGGCCCAGATCTCTGTACTGGGGTGAATGTATGACATTTTTCTGCATTCTGTCCATCAACTGTTGTTTATGCCTTTGTCACCCCGAGTGTGATGGGTATGCTCAGACGTGAGTCCCATGCTCTCCACACCACTGGAGGCAAGATATCCTGGCTGATGATGGCTGATAGCCAGAAACCGGTCCTAGGTTGCTTGATTCCGGTCCAGGAAAGACATGGCTTGGCAGTTCGGGCTGGACTGTTCCCATGAGGCACAGGGTCAAGGCTGATTTGCATATGGCCGTGTCTGAACTGGGGTGGTCTGGAGTGCAAAAAAACAATGGATTTAGGCCCAGATCTCTGTACTTTGGTGAATGTATGACACTGTTCTGCATTCTCTCCATCACCTGTTGTTTTTGACTTTTTCACCCCGAGTAGGATGGGTATGCTCAGACGTGAGTCTTATGCTCTCCACACCACTGGAGTCAAGCTATCCTGGCTGATGACGGATGATAGCCAGAAACCGGTCCTAGGATGCTTGATTCCGGTCCAGGAAAGACATGGCTTGGCAGTTCGGGCTGGACTGTTCCCATGAAGCACAGGGTCAAGGCTGATTTGCATATGGCCATGTATGAACTTGGGTGGTGTTGAGTACAAAAAAACGATGGTTTTAGGCCCAGATCTCTGTACTGGGGTGAATATATGACATTGTTCTGCATTCTGTCCATCAACTGTTGTTTTTGCCTTTGTCACCCCAAGTGGGATGGGTATGCTCAGACGTGAGTCCTGTGCTCTCCACACCACTGGAGTCAAGGTATCCTGGCTGATGATGGCTGATAGCCAGAAACCGGTCCTAGGATGCTTGATTCCGGTCCAGGAAAGACATGGTTTGGCAGTTCGGGCTGGACTGTTCCAATGAGGTACAGGGTCAAGGCTGATTTGCATAAGGCCATGCCTGAAGTGGGGTGGTGATGAGTGCAATAAAACGATGGATTTAGGCCCAGATCTTTGTACTGGGGTGAATGTATGACATTGTTCTGCATTCTGTCCATCAACTGTTTTTTTTTGCATTTGTCACCCCGAGTGGGATGGGTATGCTCAGATGTGAGTCCCATGCTCTCCATACCACTGGAGTCAAGCTATCCTGGCTGATGATGGCTGATAGCCAGAAACTGGTCCTAGGATGCTTGATTCCGGTCCAGGAAAGACATGGTTTGGCAGTTCGGGCTGCACTGTTCCAATGAGGTACAGGGTCAAGGCTGATTTGCATGAGGCCATGTCTGAAGTGGGGTGGTGATGAGTGCAATAAAACGATGGATTTAGGCCCAGATCTCTGTACTGGGGTGAATGTATGACATTGTTCTACATTCTGTCCATCAACTGTTGTTTTTGCATTTGTTACCCCGAGTGGGATGGGTATGCTCAGACGAAAGTCCCATGCTCTTCACACCACTGGAGTCAAGCTATCCTGGCTGATGACTGCTGATAGTCAGAAACCAGTCCTAGGATGCTTATTCCGGTCCAGGAAAGACATGGCTTGGCAGTTCGGGCTGGACTGTTCCCATGACGCAGAGGGTCAAGGCTGATTTGCATATGGCCATGTCTCAACTGGGGTGGGGTGGAGTGCAAAAAAACTGATGGATTTAGGACTAGATTTCTGTACTGGGGTGAATGTATGACATGGTTCTGCATTCTGTCCATCAACTGTTGTTTTTGCCTTTGTCACCCCGAGTGGGATGGGTATGCTCAGACGTGAGTCCTGTGCTCTCCACATCACTGGAGTCAAGCTATCCTGGCTGATGACGGCTGATAGCCAGAAACCGGTCCTAGGATGCTTCATTCCGGTCCAGGAAAGACGTGGCTTGGCAGTTCGGGCTGGACTGTTCCCATGAGGCACAGGGTCAAGGCTGATTTGCATATGGCCATGTCTGAACTGGTGTGGTGTGGAGTGCAAAAAAACAATGGGTTTAGTCCCAGATCTCTGTACAGGGGTGAATGTATGACAGTGTTCTGCATTCTGTCCATCAACTGTTGTTTTTGCATTAGTCACCCTGAGTGGGATGGGTGTGCTCAGACGTGAGTCCCATGCTCTCCACACCACTGGAGTCAAGCTATCCTGGCTGATAGCCAGAAACCGGTCCTAGAATGCTTGATTCTGGTCCAGGAAAGTCATGGCTTGGCAGTTCGGGTTGGACTGTTCCCATGACACACAGGGTCAAGGCTGATTTGCATATGGCCAAGTCTGAACTGGGGTGGTGTCGAGTACAAAAAAATGATGGATTGAGGCTCAGATCTCTGTACTGGGATGAATGTATAACATTGTTCTGCATTCTGTCCATCAACTGCGATTGTTGCATTTGTCACCCGAGTGGGATGGGTATTCTCATAGGTGAGTCCCATGCTCTCCACACCACTGGAGTCAAGCTATCCTGGCTGATGACGGCTGATATCCAGAAACCGGTCCTAGGATGCTTGATTCCGGTCCAGGAAAGACGTGGTTTGGCAGTTCATGCTGGACTGTTCCCATGAAGCACAGGGTCAAGGCTGATTTGCATATGGCCATGTCTGAACTGGGGTGGTGTGGAGTGCAAAAAATGATGGATTTAGGCCCAGGTCTCTGTACTGGGGTGAATGTATGACATTGTTCTGCATTCTATTTATCAACTGTTGTTTTTGCATTCGTCACCCCGAGTGGGATGGGTATGCTCAGACGTGAGTCCCATGCTCTCCACACCACTGGAGTCAAGCTATCCTGGCTGATGATGGCTGATAGCCAGAAACAGGTCCTAGGATGCTTGATTCCGGTCCAGGAAAGACATGGCATGGCAGTTCGGGCTGGACTGTTCCCATGAAGCACAGGGTCAAGGCTGATTTGCATATGGCCATGTATGAACTTGGGTGGTGTTGAGTGCAAAGAAACGATGGTTTTAGGCCCAGATCTCTGTACTGGGGTGAATATATGACATTGTTCTGCATTCTGTCCATCAACTGTTGTTTTTGCATTTGTCACCCCGAGTGGGATGGGTATGCTCAGACGTGAGTCCCATGCTCTCCACACCACTGGAGTCAAGCTATCCTGGCTGATGATGGCTGATAGCCAGAAACCGGTCCTAGGATGCTTGATTCCGGTCCAGGAAAGAAATGGTTTGGCAGTTAGGGCTGGACTGTTCCAATGAGGTACAGGGTCAAGGCTGATTTGCATAAGGCCATGCCTGAAGTGGGGTGGTGATGAGTGCAATAAAACGATGGATTTAGGCCCAGATCTTTGTACTGGGGTGAATGTATGACATTGTTCTGCATTCTGTCCATCAACTGTTGTTTTTGCATTTTTCACCCCGAGTGTGATGGGTATGCTTAGACGTAAGTCCCATGCTCTTCACACCACTGGAGTCAAGCTATCCTGGCTGATGATGGCTGATAGCCAGAATCCAGTCCTAGGATGGTTGATTCCGGTCCAGGAAAGACACAGTTCTAGCTGGACTGTTCCCATGAGGCACAGGGTCAAGGTTGATTTGCATATGGCCGTGTCTCAACTGGGGTGGTGTGGAGTGCAAAAAAACGATGGATTTAGGCCCAGATCTGTGTACTGGGGTGAATTTATGACATTGTTCTGCACTCTGTCTATCAACTGTTGTTTTTGCATTTGTCACCCCGAGTGGGATGGGTATGCTCAGATGTGAGTCCCATGCTCTTCTAACCACTGGAGTCGAACTATCCTGGCTGATGGCGGCTGATAGCCAGAAACCGGTCCTAGGTTGCTTGATTCCGGTTCAGGAAAGGCATTGTTTGGGAGTTTGGGCTGGACTGTTCCCATGAGGTACAGGGTCAAGGCGTATTTGCATATGGCCATGTGTGAACTGGGGTGGTGTGGAGTGCAACAAAATGATGGATTTCTGCCCAGATCTCTGTACTGGGGTGAATGTATGACATTTTTCTGCATTCTGTCCATCAACTGTTGTTTATGCCTTTGTCACCCCGAGTGTGATGGGTATGCTCAGACGTGAGTCCCATGCTCTCCACACCACTGGAGGCAAGATATCCTGGCTGATGATGGCTGATAGCCAGAAACCGGTCCTAGGTTGCTTGATTCCGGTCCAGGAAAGACATGGCTTGGCAGTTCGGGCTGGACTGTTCCCGTGAGGCACAGGGTCAAGGCTGATTTGCATATGGCCGTGTCTGAACTGGGGTGGTCTGGAGTGCAAAAAAACAATGGATTTAGGCCCAGATCTCTGTACTTTGGTGAATGTATGACACTGTTCTGCATTCTCTCCATCACCTGTTGTTTTTGACTTTTTCACCCCGAGTAGGATGGGTATGCTCAGACGTGAGTCTTATGCTCTCCACACCACTGGAGTCAAGCTATCCGGGCTGATGACGGATGATAGCCAGAAACCGGTCCTAGGATGCTTGATTCCGGTCCAGGAAAGACATGGCTTGGCAGTTCGGGCTGGACTGTTCCCATGAAGCACAGGGTCAAGGCTGATTTGCATATGGCCATGTATGAACTTGGGTGGTGTTGAGTACAAAAAAACGATGGTTTTAGGCCCAGATCTCTGTACTGGGGTGAATATATGACATTGTTCTGCATTCTGTCCATCAACTGTTGTTTTTGCCTTTGTCACCCCAAGTGGGATGGGTATGCTCAGACGTGAGTCCTGTGCTCTCCACACCACTGGAGTCAAGGTATCCTGGCTGATGATGGCTGATAGCCAGAAACCGGTCCTAGGATGCTTGATTCCGGTCCAGGAAAGACATGGTTTGGCAGTTCGGGCTGGACTGTTCCAATGAGGTACAGGGTCAAGGCTGATTTGCATAAGGCCATGCCTGAAGTGGGGTGGTGATGAGTGCAATAAAACGATGGATTTAGGCCCAGATCTTTGTACTGGGGTGAATGTATGACATTGTTCTGCATTCTGTCAATCAACTGTTTTTTTTGCATTTGTCACCCCGAGTGGGATGGGTATGCTCAGATGTGAGACCCATGCTCTCCATACCACTGGAGTCAAGCTATCCTGGCTGATGATGGCTGATAGCCAGAAACTGGTCCTAGGATGCTTGATTCCGGTCCAGGAAAGACATGGTTTGGCAGTTCGGGCTGCACTGTTCCAATGAGGTACAGGGTCAAGGCTGATTTGCATGAGGCCATGTCTGAAGTGGGGTGGTGATGAGTGCAATAAAACGATGGATTTAGGCCCAGATCTCTGTACTGGGGTGAATGTATGACATTGTTCTGCATTCTGTCCATCAACTGTTGTTTTTGCCTTTGTCACCCCGAGTGGGATGGGTATGCTCAGACGTGAGTCCTGTGCTCTCCACATCACTGGAGTCAAGCTATCCTGGCTGATGACGGCTGATAGCCAGAAACCGGTCCTAGGATGCTTGATTCCGGTCCAGGAAAGACGTGGCTTGGCAGTTCGGGCTGGACTGTTCCCATGAGGCACAGGGTCAAGGCTGATTTGCATATGGCCATGTCTGAACTGGTGTGGTGTGGAGTGCAAAAAAACAATGGGTTTAGTCCCAGATCTCTGTACAGGGGTGAATGTATGACAGTGTCCTGCATTCTGTCCATCAACTGTTGTTTTTGCATTAGTCACCCTGAGTGGGATGGGTATGCTCAGACGTGAGTCCCATGCTCTCCACACCACTGGAGTCAAGCTATCCTGGCTGATAGCCAGAAACCGGTCCTGGGATGCTTGATTCCGGTCCAGGAAAGTCATGGCTTGGCAGTTCGGGTTGGACTGTTCCCATGACACACAGGGTCAAGGCTGATTTGCATATGGCCAAGTCTGAACTGGGGTGGTGTGGAGTACAAAAAAATGATGGATTGAGGCTCAGATCTCTGTACTGGGATGAATGTATAACATTGTTCTGCATTCTGTCCATCAACTGCGATTGTTGCATTTGTCACCCGAGTGGGATGGGTATTCTCATAGGTGAGTCCCATGCTCTCCACACCACTGGAGTCAAGCTATCCTGGCTGATGATGGCTGATAGCCAGAAACCGGTCCTAGGATGCTTGATTACGGTCCAGGAAAGACATGGCTTGGCAGTTCGGGTTGGACTGTTCCCATGACACACAGGGTCAAGGCTGATTTGCATATGGCCAAGTCGGAACTCAGGTGGTGTGGAGTGCAAAAAACCGATGGATTTAGGCCTAGATCTCTGTACTGGGGTGAATGTATGACATGGTTCTGCATTCTGTCCATCAACTGTTGTTTTTGCCTTTGTCACCCCGAGTGGGATGGGTATGCTCAGACGTGAGTCCTGTGCTCTCCACACCACTGGAGTCAAGCTATCCTGGCTGATGACGGCTGATAGCCAGAAACCAGTCCTAGGATGCTTGATTCCGGTCCAGGAAAGACGTGGCTTGGCAGTTCGGGCTGGACTGTTCCCTTGAGGCACAGGGTCAAAGCTGATTTGCATATGGCCGTGTCTCAACTGGGGTAGTGTGGAGTGGAAAAAAACGATGGATTTAGGCCCAGATCTCTGTACTGGGGTGAATTTATGACATTGTTCTGCATTCTGTCTATCAACTGTTGTTTTTGCATTTGTCACCTCGAGTGGGATGGGTATGCTCAGATGTGAGTCCCATGCTCTTCACACCACTGGAGTCAAGCTATCCTGGCTGATGGCGGCTGATAGCCAGAAACCGGTCCTAGGATGCTTGATTCTGGTTCAGTAAAGACATTGTTTGGGAGTTTGGGCTGGACTGTTCCCATGAGGTACCGGGTCAAGGCTTATTTGCATATGGCCATGTCTGAACTGGGGTGGTGTGGAGTGCAACAAAATGATGGATTTAGGCCCAGATCTCTGTATTGGGGTGAATGTATGACATTGTTCTGCATTCTGTCCATCAACTGTTGTTTATGTCTTTGTCACCCCGAGTGTGATGGGTATGTTCAGACGTGAGTCCCATGCTCTCCACACCACTGGAGGCAAGATATCCTGGCTGATGACGGCTGATAGCCAAAAACCGGTCCCAGGATGCTTGATTCCGGTCCAGGAAAGACATGGCTTGGCAGTTTGGGCTGGACTGTTCCCATGAGCCACAGGGTCAAGGCTGATTTGCATATGGCCGTGTCTGAACTGAGGTGGTGTGGAGTGCAAAAAAACAATGGATTTAGGCCCAGATCTCTGAACTGGGGTGAATATTGTGACATTTTTCTGCATTCTGTCCATCAACTGTTGTTTTTGCATTCGTCACCCCGAGTGGGATGGGTATGCTCAGTCGTGAGTCCCATGCTCTCCACACCACTGGAGTCAAGCTATCCTGAATGATGATGGCTGATAGCCAGAAACCGGTCCTAGGATGCTTGATTCGGTCCAGGAAAGACATGGCTTGGCAGTTCGGGCTGGACTGTTCCAATGAGGTACAGGGTCAAGGCTGATTTGCATATGGCCATGTCTGAAGTGGGGTGGTGATGAGTGCAATAAAACGATGGATTAAGGCCCAGATCTCTGTACTGGGGTGAATGTATGACATTGTTCTACATTCTGTCCATCAACTGTTGTTTTTGCATTTGTTACCTCGAGTGAGATGGGTATGCTCAGACGTAAGTCCCATGCTCTTCACACCTCTGGAGTCAAGCTATCCTGGCTGATGACTGCTGATAGCCAGAAACCTGTCCTAGGATGCTTGATTCCGGTCCAGGAAAGACATGGCTTGGCAGTTTGGGCTGGACTGTTCCCATGAGGCACAGGGCCAAGGTTGATTTGCATATGGCCAAGTCTGAACTCGGGTGGTGTGGAGTGCAAAAAACCGATGGATTTAGGCCTAGATTTCTGTACTGGGGTGAATGTATGACATGGTTCTGCATTCTGTCCATCAACTGTTGTTTTTGCCTTTGTCACCCCAAAGTGGGATGGGTATGCTCAGACGTGAGTCCTGTGCTCTCCACACAACTGGAGTCAAGCTATCCTGGCTGATGATGGCTGATAGCCAGAAACCGGTCCTAGGATGCTTGATTCCGGTCCAGGAAAGACGTGGCTTGGCAGTTCGGGCTGGACTGTTCCCATGAGGCACAGGGTCAAGGCTGATTTGCATATGGCCTTGTCTGAACTGGGGTGGTGTGGAGTGCAAAAAAACGATGGATTTAGTCCCAGATCTCTGTACAGGGGTGAATGTATGACAGTGTTCTGCATTCTGTCCATCAACTGTTGTTTTTGCATTTGTCACCCCGAGTGGGATGGGTATGCTCAGACGTGAGTCCCATGCTCTCCACACCACTGGAGTCAAGCTATCCTGGCTGATGATGGCTGATAGCCAGAAACCGGTCCTAGGATGCTTGATTCCGGTCCAGGAAAGACATGGATTGGCAGTTCGGGTTGGACTGTTCCCATGACACACAGGGTCAAGGCTGATTTGCATATGGCCAAATCTGAACTGGGGTGGTGTGGAGTATAAAAAAATGATGGATTGAGGCCCAGATCTCTGTACTGGGATGAATTTATAACATTGTTCTGCATTCTGTCCATCAACTTCTATTTTTGCATTTGTCACCCGAGTGGGATGGGTATGCTCAGAGGTGAGTCCCATTCTCTGCACACCACTGGAGTCAAGCTATCCTGGCTGATGACGACTGATAGCCAGAAACCGGTCCTAGGATGCTTGATTCCGGTCCAGGAAAGACATGGCTTGGCAGTTTGGACTGGACTGTTCCCATGAGTCACAGGGTCAAGGCTGATTTGCATATGGCCATGTCTGAACTGGGGTGGTGTGGAGTCCCAAAAAAATGATTGATTTAGGCCCAGATCTCTGTACTGGGGTGAATATTATGACATTTTTTCTGCATTCTGTCCATCAACTGTTGTTTTTGCGTTTGTCACCCCGAGTGGGATGGGTATGCTCAGAGGTGAGTCCCATGCTCTCCACACCACTGGAGTCAAGCTATCCTGGCTGATGGCGGCTGATAGCCAGAAACTGTCCCTAGGATGCTTGATTCCGGTCCAGGAAATACATGGCTTGGCAGTTCGGGCTGGACTGTTCCAATGAGGTACAGGGTCAAGGCTGATTTGCATAAGGCCATGTCTGAAGTGGGGTGGTGATGAGTGCAATAAAACGATGGATTAAGGCCCAGATCTCTGTACTGGGGTGAATGTATGACATTGTTCTACATTCTGTCCATCAACTGTTGTTTTTGCATTTGTTACCCCGAGTGAGATGGGTATGCTCAGACGTAAGTCCCATGCTCTTCACACCACTGGAGTCAAGCTATCCTGGCTGATGACTGCTGATAGCCAGAAACCAGTCCTAGGATGCTTGATTCCGGTCCAGGAAAGACATGGCTTGGCAGTTTGGGCTGGACTGTTCCCATGAGGCACAGGGTCAAGGTTGATTTGCATATGGCCAAGTCTGAACTCGGGTGGTGTGGAGTGCAAAAAACCGATGGATTTAGGCCTAGATTTCTGTACTGGGGTGAATGTATGACATGGTTTTGCATTCTGTCCATCAACTGTTGTTTATGCCTTTGTCGCCCCGAGTTGGATGGGTATGCTCAGACGTGAGTCCTGTGCTCTTCATACCACTGGAGTCAAGCTATCCTGGCTGATGATGGCTGATAGCCAGAAACCGGTCCTAGGATGCTTGATTCCGGTCCAGGAAAGCATGGCTTTGCAGTTCGGGCTGGACTGTTCCCCTGAGGCACAGGGTCAAGGCTGATTTGCATATGGCCATGTCTGAACTGGGGTGGTGTGGAGTGCAAAAAAACGATGGATTTAGGCCCAGATCTCTGTACTGGTGTGAATATTAAGACATATTTCTGCATTCTGTCCATCAACTGTTGTTTTTGCTTTTTTCACCCCGAGTGGGATGGGTATGCTCAGACGTGAGTCCCATGCTCTCCACACCACTGGAGTCAAGCTATCCTGGCTGACGGCGGCTGATAGCCAGAAACTGGTCCTAGGATGCTTGAGTCCGGTCCAGGAAAGACATGGCTTGGCAGTTTGGGCTGGACTGTTCCAATGAGGTACATGGTCAAGGCTGATTTGCATAAGGCCATGTCTGAAGTGGGGTGGTGATGAGTGCAATAAAACGATGGATTTAGGCCCAGATCTCTGTACTGGGGTTATTGTATGACAGTGTTCTGCATTCTGTCCATCAACTGTTGTTTTTGCATTTGTCACCCCGAGTGGGATGGGTATGCTCAGACGTTAGTCCCATGCTCTCCACACCACTGGAGTCAAGCTATCCTGGCTGATAGCCAGAAACCGGTCCTGGGATGCTTGATTCCGGTCCAGGAAAGATATGGCTTTGCAGTTCGGGCTGGACTGTTCCCATGACACACAGGGTCAAGGCTGATTTGCATATGGCCCTGTCTGAACTGGGGTGGTGTGGAGTACAAAATAAGGATGGATTGAGGCCCAGATCTCTGTACTGGGGTGCATATTATGACATTGTTCTGCATTCTGTCCATCAACTGTTGTTTTTGCATTTGTCACCCCGAGTGGGATGGATATGCTCAGACGTGCGTCCCATGCTCTCCACACCACTCGAGTCAAGCTATCCTGGCTGATGGCAGCTGATAGCCAGAAACTGGTCCTAGGATGCTTGATTCCGGTCCAGGAAAGACATGGTTTGGCAGTTCGGGCTGGACTGTTCAAATGAGGTACAGGGTCAAGGCTGATTTGCATATGGCCATGCCTGAAGTGGGGTGGTGATGAGTGCAATAAAACAATGGTTTTAGGCCAGATCTTTGTACTGGGGTGAATGTATGACATTGTTCTGCATTCTGCCCATCAACTGTTGTTTTTGCATTTGTTACCCCAAGTGGGATGGGTATGCTCAGACATGAGTCCCATGCTCTCCACGCCACTGGAGTCAAGCTATCCTGGCTGATGATGGCTGATAGCCAGAATCCAGTCCTAGGATGCTTGATTCCGGTCCAGGAAAGACACAGTTCGGGCTGGACTGTTCCCTTGAGGCACAGGGTCAAGGTTCATTGGCATATGGCCAAGTCTGAACTCAGGTGGTGTGGAGTGCAAAAAAATTATGGATTTAGGCCTAGATCTCTGTACTGGGGTGAATGTATGACATGGTTCTGCATTCTGTCCATCAACTGTTGTTTTTGCCTTTGTCACCCCGAGTGTGATGGGTATGCTCAGACGTAAGTCCCATGCTCTTCACACCACGGGAGTCAAGCTATCCTGGCTGATGATGGCTGATAGCCAGAATCCAGTCCTAGGATGCTTGATTCCGGTCCAGGAAAGACACAGTTCGGGCTGGACTGTTCCCATGAGGCACAGGGTCAAGGTTGATTTGCATATGGCCAAGTCTGAACTCGGGTGGTGTGGAGTGCAAAAAACCGATGGATTTAGGCCTAGATCTCTGTACTGGGGTGAATGTATTACATGGTTCTGCATTCTGTCCATCAACTGTTGTTTTTGCCTTTGTCACCCCGAGTGGGATGGGTATGCTCAGACGTGAATCCTGTGCTCTCCACACCACTGGAGTTAAGCTATCCTGGCTGATGACGGCTGATAGCCAGAAACCGGTCCTAGGATGCTTGATTCCAGTCCAGGAAAGACGTGGCTTGGCAGTTCAAGCTGGACTATTCCCTTGAGGCACAGGGTCAAAGCTGATTTGCATATGGCCGTGTATCAACTGGGGTGGTGTGGAGTGCAAAAAAACGATGGATTGAGGCCCAGATCTGTGTACTGGGGTAAATTTATGACATTGTTCTGAATTCTGTCTATCAACTGTTGTTTTTGCATTTGTCACCCCGTGTGGGATGGGTATGCTCAGATGTGAGTCCCATGCTCTTCACACCACTTGAGTCAAGCTATCCTGGCTGATGACGGCTGATAGCCAGAAACCGGTCCTAGGATGCTTGATTCGGTTCAGGAAAGGCATTCTTTGGGAGTTTGGGCTTGACTGTTCCCATGAGGTACAGGGTCAAGGCTTATTTGCATATTGCCATGTGTGAACTGGGGTGGTGTGGAGTGCAACAAAATGATGGATTTAGGCCCAGATCTCTGTACTGGGATGAATGTATGACATTGTTCTGCATTCTGTCCATCATCTGTTGTTTATGCCTTTGTCACTCCGAGTGTGATGGGTATACTCAGACGTGAGTCCCATGCTCTCCACACCACTGGAGGCAAGATATCCTGGCTGATGACGGCTGATAGCCAAAAACCGGTCCCAGGATGCTTGATTCCGGTCCAGGAAAGACATGGCTTGGCAGTTTGGGCTGGACTGTTCCCATGAGGCACAGGGTCAAGGCTGATTTGCATATGGCCGTGTCTGAACTGGGGTGGTGTGGAGTCCAAAAAAACGATGGATTTAGGCCCAGATCTCTGTACTGGGGTGAATTTATGACATTGTTCGCATTCTGTCTATCAACTGTTGTTTTTGCATTTGTCACCCCGAGTGGGATGGGTATGCTCAGATGTGAGTCCCATGCTATTCACACCACTGGAGTCAAGCTATCCTGGCTGATGGCGGCTGATAGCCAGAAACTGGTCCTAGGATGCTTGATTCCGGTTCAGGAAAGACATTGTTTGGAAGTTTGGGCTGGACTGTTCCCATGAGGTACAGGGTCAAGGCTTATTTGCATATGGCCATGTGTGAACTGGGGTGGTTTGGAGTGCAACAAAATGATGGATTTAGGCCCAGATCTCTGTACTGGGGTGAATGTATGACATTGTTCTGCATTCTGTCCATCAATGTTGTTTATACCTTTGTCACCCCGCGTGTGATAAGTATGCTCAGACGTGAGTCCCATGCTCTCCACACCACTGGAGGCAAGATATCCTGGCTGATGACGGCTGATAGCCAAAAACCGGTCCCAGGATGCTTGATTCCGGTCCAGGAAAGACATGGCTTGGCAGTTCGGGCTGGACTGTTCCCATGAGGCACAGGGTCAAGGCTGATTTGCATATGGTAGTGTCTGAACTGGGGTGGTCTGGAGTGCAAAAAAACAATGGATTTAGGCCCAGATCTCTGTACTCGAGTGAATGTATGACACTGTTCTGCATTCTCTCCATCACCTGTTGTTTTTGTCTTTTTCACCCCGAGTAGGATGGGTATGCCCAGACGTGAGTCTTATGCTCTCCACACCACTGGAGTCAAGCTATCCTGGCTGATGACGGCTGATATCCAGAAACCGGTCCTAGGATGCTTGATTCCGGTCCAGGAAAGACGTGGTTTGGCAGTTCATGCTGGACCGTTCCCATGAAGCACAGGGTCAAGGCTGATTTGCATATGGCCATGTCTGAACTGGGGTGGTGTGGAGTGCAAAAAATGATGGATTTAGGCCCAGGTCTCTGTACTGGGGTGAATGTATGACATTGTTCTGCATTCTATTTATCAACTGTTGTTTTTGCATTCGTCACCCCGAGTGGGATGGGTATGCTCAGACGTGAGTCCCATGCTCTCCACACCACTGGAGTCAAGCTATCCTGGCTGATGATGGCTGATAGCCAGAAACAGGTCCTAGGAAGCTTGATTCCGGTCCAGGAAAGACATGGCATGGCAGTTCGGGCTGGACTGTTCCCATGAAGCACAGGGTCAAGGCTGATTTGCATATGGCCATGTATGAACTTGGGTGGTGTTGAGTGCAAAGAAACGATGGTTTTAGGCCCAGATCTCTGTACTGGGGTGAATATATGACATTGTTCTGCATTCTGTCCATCAACTGTTGTTTTTGCATTTGTCACCCCGAGTGGGATGGGTATGCTCAGACGTGAGTCCCATGCTCTCCACACCACTGGAGTCAAGCTATCCTGGCTGATGATGGCTGATAGCCAGAAACCGGTCCTAGGATGCTTGATTCCGGTCCAGGAAAGAAATGGTTTGGCAGTTAGGGCTGGACTGTTCCAATGAGGTACAGGGTCAAGGCTGATTTGCATAAGGCCATGCCTGAAGTGGGGTGGTGATGAGTGCAATAAAACGATGGATTTAGGCCCAGATCTTTGTACTGGGGTGAATGTATGACATTGTTCTGCATTCTGTCCATCAACTGTTGTTTTTGCATTTTTCACCCCGAGTGTGATGGGTATGCTTAGACGTAAGTCCCATGCTCTTCACACCACTGGAGTCAAGCTATCCTGGCTGATGATGGCTGATAGCCAGAATCCAGTCCTAGGATGCTTGATTCCGGTCCAGGAAAGACACAGTTCTAGCTGGACTGTTCCCATGAGGCACAGGGTCAAGGTTGATTTGCATATGGCCGTGTCTCAACTGGGGTGGTGTGGAGTGCAAAAAAACGATGGATTTAGGCCCAGATCTGTGTACTGGGGTGAATTTATGACATTGTTCTGCACTCTGTCTATCAACTGTTGTTTTTGCATTTGTCACCCCGAGTGGGATGGGTATGCTCAGATGTGAGTCCCATGCTCTTCTAACCACTGGAGTCGAACTATCCTGGCTGATGGCGGCTGATAGCCAGAAACCGGTCCTAGGTTGCTTGATTCCGGTTCAGGAAAGGCATTGTTTGGGAGTTTGGGCTGGACTGTTCCCATGAGGTACAGGGTCAAGGCGTATTTGCATATGGCCATGTGTGAACTGGGGTGGTGTGGAGTGCAACAAAATGATGGATTTAGGCCCAGATCTCTGTACTGGGGTGAATGTATGACATTTTTCTGCATTCTGTCCATCAACTGTTGTTTATGCCTTTGTCACCCCGAGTGTGATGGGTATGCTCAGACGTGAGTCCCATGCTCTCCACACCACTGGAGGCAAGATATCCTGGCTGATGATGGCTGATAGCCAGAAACCGGTCCTAGGTTGCTTGATTCCGGTCCAGGAAAGACATGGCTTGGCAGTTCGGGCTGGACTGTTCCCATGAGGCACAGGGTCAAGGCTGATTTGCATATGGCCGTGTCTGAACTGGGGTGGTCTGGAGTGCAAAAAAACAATGGATTTAGGCCCAGATCTCTGTACTTTGGTGAATGTATGACACTGTTCTGCATTCTCTCCATCACCTGTTGTTTTTGACTTTTTCACCCCGAGTAGGATGGGTATGCTCAGACGTGAGTCTTATGCTCTCCACACCACTGGAGTCAAGCTATCCTGGCTGATGACGGATGATAGCCAGAAACCGGTCCTAGGATGCTTGATTCCGGTCCAGGAAAGACATGGCTTGGCAGTTCGGGCTGGACTGTTCCCATGAAGCACAGGGTCAAGGCTGATTTGCATATGGCCATGTATGAACTTGGGTGGTGTTGAGTACAAAAAAACGATGGTTTTAGGCCCAGATCTCTGTACTGGGGTGAATATATGACATTGTTCTGCATTCTGTCCATCAACTGTTGTTTTTGCCTTTGTCACCCCAAGTGGGATGGGTATGCTCAGACGTGAGTCCTGTGCTCTCCACACCACTGGAGTCAAGGTATCCTGGCTGATGATGGCTGATAGCCAGAAACCGGTCCTAGGATGCTTGATTCCGGTCCAGGAAAGACATGGTTTGGCAGTTCGGGCTGGACTGTTCCAATGAGGTACAGGGTCAAGGCTGATTTGCATAAGGCCATGCCTGAAGTGGGGTGGTGATGAGTGCAATAAAACGATGGATTTAGGCCCAGATCTTTGTACTGGGGTGAATGTATGACATTGTTCTGCATTCTGTCCATCAACTGTTTTTTTTTGCATTTGTCACCCCGAGTGGGATGGGTATGCTCAGATGTGAGTCCCATGCTCTCCATACCACTGGAGTCAAGCTATCCTGGCTGATGATGGCTGATAGCCAGAAACTGGTCCTAGGATGCTTGATTCCGGTCCAGGAAAGACATGGTTTGGCAGTTCGGGCTGCACTGTTCCAATGAGGTACAGGGTCAAGGCTGATTTGCATGAGGCCATGTCTGAAGTGGGGTGGTGATGAGTGCAATAAAACGATGGATTTAGGCCCAGATCTCTGTACTGGGGTGAATGTATGACATTGTTCTACATTCTGTCCATCAACTGTTGTTTTTGCATTTGTTACCCCGAGTGGGATGGGTATGCTCAGACGAAAGTCCCATGCTCTTCACACCACTGGAGTCAAGCTATCCTGGCTGATGACTGCTGATAGTCAGAAACCAGTCCTAGGATGCTTATTCCGGTCCAGGAAAGACATGGCTTGGCAGTTCGGGCTGGACTGTTCCCATGACGCAGAGGGTCAAGGCTGATTTGCATATGGCCATGTCTCAACTGGGGTGGGGTGGAGTGCAAAAAAACTGATGGATTTAGGACTAGATTTCTGTACTGGGGTGAATGTATGACATGGTTCTGCATTCTGTCCATCAACTGTTGTTTTTGCCTTTGTCACCCCGAGTGGGATGGGTATGCTCAGACGTGAGTCCTGTGCTCTCCACATCACTGGAGTCAAGCTATCCTGGCTGATGACGGCTGATAGCCAGAAACCGGTCCTAGGATGCTTCATTCCGGTCCAGGAAAGACGTGGCTTGGCAGTTCGGGCTGGACTGTTCCCATGAGGCACAGGGTCAAGGCTGATTTGCATATGGCCATGTCTGAACTGGTGTGGTGTGGAGTGCAAAAAAACAATGGGTTTAGTCCCAGATCTCTGTACAGGGGTGAATGTATGACAGTGTTCTGCATTCTGTCCATCAACTGTTGTTTTTGCATTAGTCACCCTGAGTGGGATGGGTGTGCTCAGACGTGAGTCCCATGCTCTCCACACCACTGGAGTCAAGCTATCCTGGCTGATAGCCAGAAACCGGTCCTAGAATGCTTGATTCTGGTCCAGGAAAGTCATGGCTTGGCAGTTCGGGTTGGACTGTTCCCATGACACACAGGGTCAAGGCTGATTTGCATATGGCCAAGTCTGAACTGGGGTGGTGTCGAGTACAAAAAAATGATGGATTGAGGCTCAGATCTCTGTACTGGGATGAATGTATAACATTGTTCTGCATTCTGTCCATCAACTGCGATTGTTGCATTTGTCACCCGAGTGGGATGGGTATTCTCATAGGTGAGTCCCATGCTCTCCACACCACTGGAGTCAAGCTATCCTGGCTGATGACGGCTGATATCCAGAAACCGGTCCTAGGATGCTTGATTCCGGTCCAGGAAAGACGTGGTTTGGCAGTTCATGCTGGACTGTTCCCATGAAGCACAGGGTCAAGGCTGATTTGCATATGGCCATGTCTGAACTGGGGTGGTGTGGAGTGCAAAAAATGATGGATTTAGGCCCAGGTCTCTGTACTGGGGTGAATGTATGACATTGTTCTGCATTCTATTTATCAACTGTTGTTTTTGCATTCGTCACCCCGAGTGGGATGGGTATGCTCAGACGTGAGTCCCATGCTCTCCACACCACTGGAGTCAAGCTATCCTGGCTGATGATGGCTGATAGCCAGAAACAGGTCCTAGGATGCTTGATTCCGGTCCAGGAAAGACATGGCATGGCAGTTCGGGCTGGACTGTTCCCATGAAGCACAGGGTCAAGGCTGATTTGCATATGGCCATGTATGAACTTGGGTGGTGTTGAGTGCAAAGAAACGATGGTTTTAGGCCCAGATCTCTGTACTGGGGTGAATATATGACATTGTTCTGCATTCTGTCCATCAACTGTTGTTTTTGCATTTGTCACCCCGAGTGGGATGGGTATGCTCAGACGTGAGTCCCATGCTCTCCACACCACTGGAGTCAAGCTATCCTGGCTGATGATGGCTGATAGCCAGAAACCGGTCCTAGGATGCTTGATTCCGGTCCAGGAAAGAAATGGTTTGGCAGTTAGGGCTGGACTGTTCCAATGAGGTACAGGGTCAAGGCTGATTTGCATAAGGCCATGCCTGAAGTGGGGTGGTGATGAGTGCAATAAAACGATGGATTTAGGCCCAGATCTTTGTACTGGGGTGAATGTATGACATTGTTCTGCATTCTGTCCATCAACTGTTGTTTTTGCATTTTTCACCCCGAGTGTGATGGGTATGCTTAGACGTAAGTCCCATGCTCTTCACACCACTGGAGTCAAGCTATCCTGGCTGATGATGGCTGATAGCCAGAATCCAGTCCTAGGATGGTTGATTCCGGTCCAGGAAAGACACAGTTCTAGCTGGACTGTTCCCATGAGGCACAGGGTCAAGGTTGATTTGCATATGGCCGTGTCTCAACTGGGGTGGTGTGGAGTGCAAAAAAACGATGGATTTAGGCCCAGATCTGTGTACTGGGGTGAATTTATGACATTGTTCTGCACTCTGTCTATCAACTGTTGTTTTTGCATTTGTCACCCCGAGTGGGATGGGTATGCTCAGATGTGAGTCCCATGCTCTTCTAACCACTGGAGTCGAACTATCCTGGCTGATGGCGGCTGATAGCCAGAAACCGGTCCTAGGTTGCTTGATTCCGGTTCAGGAAAGGCATTGTTTGGGAGTTTGGGCTGGACTGTTCCCATGAGGTACAGGGTCAAGGCGTATTTGCATATGGCCATGTGTGAACTGGGGTGGTGTGGAGTGCAACAAAATGATGGATTTAGGCCCAGATCTCTGTACTGGGGTGAATGTATGACATTTTTCTGCATTCTGTCCATCAACTGTTGTTTATGCCTTTGTCACCCCGAGTGTGATGGGTATGCTCAGACGTGAGTCCCATGCTCTCCACACCACTGGAGGCAAGATATCCTGGCTGATGATGGCTGATAGCCAGAAACCGGTCCTAGGTTGCTTGATTCCGGTCCAGGAAAGACATGGCTTGGCAGTTCGGGCTGGACTGTTCCCGTGAGGCACAGGGTCAAGGCTGATTTGCATATGGCCGTGTCTGAACTGGGGTGGTCTGGAGTGCAAAAAAACAATGGATTTAGGCCCAGATCTCTGTACTTTGGTGAATGTATGACACTGTTCTGCATTCTCTCCATCACCTGTTGTTTTTGACTTTTTCACCCCGAGTAGGATGGGTATGCTCAGACGTGAGTCTTATGCTCTCCACACCACTGGAGTCAAGCTATCCGGGCTGATGACGGATGATAGCCAGAAACCGGTCCTAGGATGCTTGATTCCGGTCCAGGAAAGACATGGCTTGGCAGTTCGGGCTGGACTGTTCCCATGAAGCACAGGGTCAAGGCTGATTTGCATATGGCCATGTATGAACTTGGGTGGTGTTGAGTACAAAAAAACGATGGTTTTAGGCCCAGATCTCTGTACTGGGGTGAATATATGACATTGTTCTGCATTCTGTCCATCAACTGTTGTTTTTGCCTTTGTCACCCCAAGTGGGATGGGTATGCTCAGACGTGAGTCCTGTGCTCTCCACACCACTGGAGTCAAGGTATCCTGGCTGATGATGGCTGATAGCCAGAAACCGGTCCTAGGATGCTTGATTCCGGTCCAGGAAAGACATGGTTTGGCAGTTCGGGCTGGACTGTTCCAATGAGGTACAGGGTCAAGGCTGATTTGCATAAGGCCATGCCTGAAGTGGGGTGGTGATGAGTGCAATAAAACGATGGATTTAGGCCCAGATCTTTGTACTGGGGTGAATGTATGACATTGTTCTGCATTCTGTCAATCAACTGTTTTTTTTGCATTTGTCACCCCGAGTGGGATGGGTATGCTCAGATGTGAGTCCCATGCTCTCCATACCACTGGAGTCAAGCTATCCTGGCTGATGATGGCTGATAGCCAGAAACTGGTCCTAGGATGCTTGATTCCGGTCCAGGAAAGACATGGTTTGGCAGTTCGGGCTGCACTGTTCCAATGAGGTACAGGGTCAAGGCTGATTTGCATGAGGCCATGTCTGAAGTGGGGTGGTGATGAGTGCAATAAAACGATGGATTTAGGCCCAGATCTCTGTACTGGGGTGAATGTATGACATTGTTCTGCATTCTGTCCATCAACTGTTGTTTTTGCCTTTGTCACCCCGAGTGGGATGGGTATGCTCAGACGTGAGTCCTGTGCTCTCCACATCACTGGAGTCAAGCTATCCTGGCTGATGACGGCTGATAGCCAGAAACCGGTCCTAGGATGCTTGATTCCGGTCCAGGAAAGACGTGGCTTGGCAGTTCGGGCTGGACTGTTCCCATGAGGCACAGGGTCAAGGCTGATTTGCATATGGCCATGTCTGAACTGGTGTGGTGTGGAGTGCAAAAAAACAATGGGTTTAGTCCCAGATCTCTGTACAGGGGTGAATGTATGACAGTGTCCTGCATTCTGTCCATCAACTGTTGTTTTTGCATTAGTCACCCTGAGTGGGATGGGTATGCTCAGACGTGAGTCCCATGCTCTCCACACCACTGGAGTCAAGCTATCCTGGCTGATAGCCAGAAACCGGTCCTGGGATGCTTGATTCCGGTCCAGGAAAGTCATGGCTTGGCAGTTCGGGTTGGACTGTTCCCATGACACACAGGGTCAAGGCTGATTTGCATATGGCCAAGTCTGAACTGGGGTGGTGTGGAGTACAAAAAAATGATGGATTGAGGCTCAGATCTCTGTACTGGGATGAATGTATAACATTGTTCTGCATTCTGTCCATCAACTGCGATTGTTGCATTTGTCACCCGAGTGGGATGGGTATTCTCATAGGTGAGTCCCATGCTCTCCACACCACTGGAGTCAAGCTATCCTGGCTGATGATGGCTGATAGCCAGAAACCGGTCCTAGGATGCTTGATTACGGTCCAGGAAAGACATGGCTTGGCAGTTCGGGTTGGACTGTTCCCATGACACACAGGGTCAAGGCTGATTTGCATATGGCCAAGTCGGAACTCAGGTGGTGTGGAGTGCAAAAAACCGATGGATTTAGGCCTAGATCTCTGTACTGGGGTGAATGTATGACATGGTTCTGCATTCTGTCCATCAACTGTTGTTTTTGCCTTTGTCACCCCGAGTGGGATGGGTATGCTCAGACGTGAGTCCTGTGCTCTCCACACCACTGGAGTCAAGCTATCCTGGCTGATGACGTCTGATAGCCAGAAACCAGTCCTAGGATGCTTGATTCCGGTCCAGGAAAGACGTGGCTTGGCAGTTCGGGCTGGACTGTTCCCTTGAGGCACAGGGTCAAAGCTGATTTGCATATGGCCGTGTCTCAACTGGGGTAGTGTGGAGTGGAAAAAAACGATGGATTTAGGCCCAGATCTCTGTACTGGGGTGAATTTATGACATTGTTCTGCATTCTGTCTATCAACTGTTGTTTTTGCATTTGTCACCTCGAGTGGGATGGGTATGCTCAGATGTGAGTCCCATGCTCTTCACACCACTGGAGTCAAGCTATCCTGGCTGATGGCGGCTGATAGCCAGAAACCGGTCCTAGGATGCTTGATTCTGGTTCAGTAAAGACATTGTTTGGGAGTTTGGGCTGGACTGTTCCCATGAGGTACCGGGTCAAGGCTTATTTGCATATGGCCATGTCTGAACTGGGGTGGTGTGGAGTGCAACAAAATGATGGATTTAGGCCCAGATCTCTGTATTGGGGTGAATGTATGACATTGTTCTGCATTCTGTCCATCAACTGTTGTTTATGTCTTTGTCACCCCGAGTGTGATGGGTATGTTCAGACGTGAGTCCCATGCTCTCCACACCACTGGAGGCAAGATATCCTGGCTGATGACGGCTGATAGCCAAAAACCGGTCCCAGGATGCTTGATTCCGGTCCAGGAAAGACATGGCTTGGCAGTTTGGGCTGGACTGTTCCCATGAGCCACAGGGTCAAGGCTGATTTGCATATGGCCGTGTCTGAACTGAGGTGGTGTGGAGTGCAAAAAAACAATGGATTTAGGCCCAGATCTCTGAACTGGGGTGAATATTGTGACATTTTTCTGCATTCTGTCCATCAACTGTTGTTTTTGCATTCGTCACCCCGAGTGGGATGGGTATGCTCAGTCGTGAGTCCCATGCTCTCCACACCACTGGAGTCAAGCTATCCTGAATGATGATGGCTGATAGCCAGAAACCGGTCCTAGGATGCTTGATTCGGTCCAGGAAAGACATGGCTTGGCAGTTCGGGCTGGACTGTTCCAATGAGGTACAGGGTCAAGGCTGATTTGCATATGGCCATGTCTGAAGTGGGGTGGTGATGAGTGCAATAAAACGATGGATTAAGGCCCAGATCTCTGTACTGGGGTGAATGTATGACATTGTTCTACATTCTGTCCATCAACTGTTGTTTTTGCATTTGTTACCTCGAGTGAGATGGGTATGCTCAGACGTAAGTCCCATGCTCTTCACACCTCTGGAGTCAAGCTATCCTGGCTGATGACTGCTGATAGCCAGAAACCTGTCCTAGGATGCTTGATTCCGGTCCAGGAAAGACATGGCTTGGCAGTTTGGGCTGGACTGTTCCCATGAGGCACAGGGCCAAGGTTGATTTGCATATGGCCAAGTCTGAACTCGGGTGGTGTGGAGTGCAAAAAACCGATGGATTTAGGCCTAGATTTCTGTACTGGGGTGAATGTATGACATGGTTCTGCATTCTGTCCATCAACTGTTGTTTTTGCCTTTGTCACCCCAAAGTGGGATGGGTATGCTCAGACGTGAGTCCTGTGCTCTCCACACAACTGGAGTCAAGCTATCCTGGCTGATGATGGCTGATAGCCAGAAACCGGTCCTAGGATGCTTGATTCCGGTCCAGGAAAGACGTGGCTTGGCAGTTCGGGCTGGACTGTTCCCATGAGGCACAGGGTCAAGGCTGATTTGCATATGGCCTTGTCTGAACTGGGGTGGTGTGGAGTGCAAAAAAACGATGGATTTAGTCCCAGATCTCTGTACAGGGGTGAATGTATGACAGTGTTCTGCATTCTGTCCATCAACTGTTGTTTTTGCATTTGTCACCCCGAGTGGGATGGGTATGCTCAGACGTGAGTCCCATGCTCTCCACACCACTGGAGTCAAGCTATCCTGGCTGATGATGGCTGATAGCCAGAAACCGGTCCTAGGATGCTTGATTCCGGTCCAGGAAAGACATGGATTGGCAGTTCGGGTTGGACTGTTCCCATGACACACAGGGTCAAGGCTGATTTGCATATGGCCAAATCTGAACTGGGGTGGTGTGGAGTATAAAAAAATGATGGATTGAGGCCCAGATCTCTGTACTGGGATGAATTTATAACATTGTTCTGCATTCTGTCCATCAACTTCTATTTTTGCATTTGTCACCCGAGTGGGATGGGTATGCTCAGAGGTGAGTCCCATTCTCTGCACACCACTGGAGTCAAGCTATCCTGGCTGATGACGACTGATAGCCAGAAACCGGTCCTAGGATGCTTGATTCCGGTCCAGGAAAGACATGGCTTGGCAGTTTGGACTGGACTGTTCCCATGAGTCACAGGGTCAAGGCTGATTTGCATATGGCCATGTCTGAACTGGGGTGGTGTGGAGTCCCAAAAAAATGATTGATTTAGGCCCAGATCTCTGTACTGGGGTGAATATTATGACATTTTTTCTGCATTCTGTCCATCAACTGTTGTTTTTGCGTTTGTCACCCCGAGTGGGATGGGTATGCTCAGAGGTGAGTCCCATGCTCTCCACACCACTGGAGTCAAGCTATCCTGGCTGATGGCGGCTGATAGCCAGAAACTGTCCCTAGGATGCTTGATTCCGGTCCAGGAAATACATGGCTTGGCAGTTCGGGCTGGACTGTTCCAATGAGGTACAGGGTCAAGGCTGATTTGCATAAGGCCATGTCTGAAGTGGGGTGGTGATGAGTGCAATAAAACGATGGATTAAGGCCCAGATCTCTGTACTGGGGTGAATGTATGACATTGTTCTACATTCTGTCCATCAACTGTTGTTTTTGCATTTGTTACCCCGAGTGAGATGGGTATGCTCAGACGTAAGTCCCATGCTCTTCACACCACTGGAGTCAAGCTATCCTGGCTGATGACTGCTGATAGCCAGAAACCAGTCCTAGGATGCTTGATTCCGGTCCAGGAAAGACATGGCTTGGCAGTTTGGGCTGGACTGTTCCCATGAGGCACAGGGTCAAGGTTGATTTGCATATGGCCAAGTCTGAACTCGGGTGGTGTGGAGTGCAAAAAACCGATGGATTTAGGCCTAGATTTCTGTACTGGGGTGAATGTATGACATGGTTCTGCATTCTGTCCATCAACTGTTGTTTATGCCTTTGTCGCCCCGAGTTGGATGGGTATGCTCAGACGTGAGTCCTGTGCTCTTCATACCACTGGAGTCAAGCTATCCTGGCTGATGATGGCTGATAGCCAGAAACCGGTCCTAGGATGCTTGATTCCGGTCCAGGAAAGCATGGCTTTGCAGTTCGGGCTGGACTGTTCCCCTGAGGCACAGGGTCAAGGCTGATTTGCATATGGCCATGTCTGAACTGGGGTGGTGTGGAGTGCAAAAAAACGATGGATTTAGTCCCAGATCTCTGTACTGGGGTGAATGTATGACAGTGGTCTGCATTCTGTCCATCAACTGTTGTTTTTGCATTTGTCACCCTGAGTGGGATGGGTATGCTCAGACGTGAGTCCCATGCTCTCCACACCACTGGAGTCAAGCTATCCTGGCTGATGATGGCTGATAGCCAGAAACCGGTCTTAGGATGCTTGATTCCGGTCCAGGAAAAACATGGCTTGGCAGTTCGGGTTGGACTGTTCCCATGACACACAGGGTCAAGGCTGATTTGCATATGGCCAAGTCTGATCTGGGGTGGTGTGGAGTACAAAAAAATGATGGATTGAAGCCCAGATCTCTGTACTGGGATGAATGTATAACATTGTTCTGCATTCTGTCCATCAACTGTTGTTTTTGCATTCGTCACCCCGAGTGGGATGGGTATGCTCAGACGTGAGTCCCATGCTCTCCACACCACTGGAGTCAAGCTATCCTGGCTGATGATGGCTGATAGCCAGAAACCGGTCCTAGGACGCTAGATTCCGGTCCAGGAAAGACATGGCTTTGCAGTTCGGGCTGGACTGTTCCCCTGAGGCACAGGGTCAAGGCTGATTTGCATATGGCCATGTCTGAACTGGGTTGGTGTGGAGTGCAAAAAAACGACGGATTTAGTCCCAGATCTCTGTACTGGGGTGAATGTATGACAGTGTTCTGCATTCTGTCCATCAACTCTTGTTTTTGCATTTGTCACCCTGAGTGGGATGGGTATGCTCAGACGTGAGTCCCATGCTCTCCACACCACTGGAGTCAAGCTATCCTGGCTGATGACGGCTGATAGCCAGAAACCGGTCCTAGGATGCTTGATTCCGGTCCAGGAAAGACGTGGCTTGGCAGTTCGGGCTGGACTGTTCCCTTGAGGCACAGGGTCAAAGCTGATTTGCATATGGCCGTGTCTCAACTGGGGTGGTGTGGAGTGCAAAAAAACGATGGATTTAGGCCCAGATCTCTGTACTGGGGTGAATGTATGACATTGTTCTGCATTCTGTCCATCAATTGTTGTTTTTGCATTTGTCACCCCGAGTGGGATGGGTATGCTCAGATGTGAGTCCCATGCTCTTCACACCACTGGAGTCAAGCTATCCTGGCTGATGGCGGCTGATAGGCAGAAACCGGTCCTCGGATGCTTGATTCCGGTTCAGGAAAGACATTGTTTGGGAGTTTGGGCTAGACTGTTCCCATGAGGTAAAGGGTCAAGGCTTATTTGCATATGGTCATGTCTGAACTGGGGTGGTGTGGAGTGCAACAAAATGAAGGATTTAGGCCCAGATCTCTGTACTGGGGTGAATGTATAACATTGTTCTGCATTCTGTCCATCAACTGTTGTTTATGCCTTTGTCACCCCGAGTGTGATGGGTATGCTCAGACGTGAGTCCCATGCTCTCCACGCCACTGGAGGCAAGATATCCTGGCTGATGACGGCTGATAGCTAAAAACCGGTCCCAGGATGTTTGATTCCGGTCCAGGAAAGACATGGCTTGGCAGTTTGGGCTGGACTGTTCCCATGAGGCACAGGGTCAAGGCTGATTTGCATATGGCCATGTCTGAACTGGGGTGTTGTGGAGTGCAAAAAAACAATGGATTTAGGCCCAGATCTCTGAACTGGGGTGAATGTATGACATTATTCTGCATTCTGTCCATCAATTGTTGTTTTTGCATTCGTCACCCCGAGTGGGATGGGTATGCTCAGATGTGAGTCCCATGCTCTTCACACCACTGGAGTCAAGCTATCCTGGCTGATGGCGGCTGATAGCCAGAAACCGGTCCTAGGATGCTTGATTCCGGTTCAGGAAAGACATTGTTTGGGAGTTTGGGCTAGACTGTTCCCATGAGGTACAGGGTCAAGGCTTATTTGCATATGGTCATGTCTGAACTGGGGTGGTGTGGAGTGCAACAAAATGAAGGATTTAGGCCCAGATCTCTGTACTGGGGTGAATGTATAACATTGTTCTGCATTCTGTCCATCAACTGTTGTTTATGCCTTTGTCACCCCGAGTGTGATGGGTATGCTCAGACGTGAGTCCCATGCTCTCCACGCCACTGGAGGCAAGATATCCTGGCTGATGACGGCTGATAGCCAAAAACCGGTCCCAGGATGTTTGATTCCGGTCCAGGAAAGACATGGCTTGGCAGTTTGGGCTGGACTGTTCCCATGAGGCACAGGGTCAAGGCTGATTTGCATATGGCCGTGTCTGAACTGAGGTGGTGTGGAGTGCAAAAAAACAATGGATTCAGGCCCAGATCTATGAACTGGGGTGAAAATTATGACATTTTTCTGCATTCTGT
Organism: Lissotriton vulgaris; assembly: GCF_964263255.1. Taxonomy (NCBI): domain Eukaryota; kingdom Metazoa; phylum Chordata; class Amphibia; order Caudata; family Salamandridae; genus Lissotriton; species Lissotriton vulgaris. Next base: position 1,541,501,064 of record NC_141695.1, on the reverse strand, counting down.
CCATCAACTGTTGTTTTTGCATTCGTCACCCCGAGTGGGATGGGTATGCTCAGAAGTGAGTCCCATGCTCTCCACACCACTGGAGTCAAGCTATCCTGAATGATGATGGCTGATAGCCAGAAACCGGTCCTAGGATGCTTGATTCGGTCCAGGAAAGACATGGCTTGGCAGTTCGGGCTGGACTGTTCCAATGAGGTACAGGGTCAAGGCTGATTTGCATAAGGCCATGTCTGAAGTGGGGTGGTGATGAGTGCAATAAAACGATGGATTAAGGCCCAGATCTCTGTACTGGGGTGAATGTATGACATTGTTCTAAATTCTGTCCATCAACTGTTGTTTTTGCATTTGTTACCCCGAGTGAGATGGGTATGCTCAGACGTAAGTCCCATGCTCTTCATACCTCTGGAGTCAAGCTATCCTGGCTGATGACTCCTGATAGCCAGAAACCTGTCCTAGGATGCTTGATTCCGGTCCAGGAAAGACATGGCTTGGCAGTTTGGGCTGGACTGTTCCCATGAGGCACAGGGTCAAGGTTGATTTGCATATGGCCAAGTCTGAACTCGGGTGGTGTGGAGTGCAAAAAACCGATGTATTTAGGCCTAGATTTCTGTACTGGGGTGAATGTATGACATGGTTCTGCATTCTGTCCATCAACTGTTGTTTTTGCCTTTGTCCCCCCAAGTGGGATGGGTATGCTCAGACGTGAGTCCTGTGCTCTCCACACCACTGGAGTCAAGCTATCCTGGCTGATGACGGCTGATAGCCAGAAACCGGTCCTAGGATGCTTGATTCCGGTCCAGGAAAGACGTGGCTTGGCAGTTCGGGCTGGACTGTTCCCATGATGCACAGGGTCAAGTCTGATTTGCATATGGCCATGTCTGAACTGGGGTGGTGTGGAGTGCAAAAAAACGATGGATTTAGTCCCAGATCTCTGTACAGGGGTGAATGTATGACAGTGTTCTGCATTCTGTCCATCAACTGTTGTTTTTGCATTTGTCATCCCGAGTGGGATGGGTATGCTCAGACGTGAGTCCCATGCTCTCCACACCACTGGAGTCAAGCTATCCTGGCTGATGTAAATGTACATGTATTTATATAGCGCAAACCGCCCACATCGCAGGCATCTAAGCGCTTGCTTAGGGAACCCGTCCTGGTATTCCCCTGTGAGATAACCCCGGCAGGGTATCCACAAGGTGAAAGCCAGGCATCCCGCCGCGAGGGGCCGTTGTGGAGATTAAGCAAGCTATTGCCCAGAGTCGCAGAGTGTGAACCCGTGAGTCGAGTAGGCACCGGAGCGAGAATTATCGAGTCCGTGGAATTATTGAGCCCAAGCCCCGTCGAGGCGGGGAATTGAACCCTGGTCCAGGGCCGATCTCAGCTTCCGGGTCTGCCGCCTCTAACCCCTGAGCCACACTTCTCCACTTCTGATGATGGCTGATAGCCAGAAACCGGTCCTAGGATGCTTGATTCCGGTCCAGGAAAGACATGGATTGGCAGTTCGGGTTGGACTGTTCCCATGACACACAGGGTCAAGGCTTATTTGCATATGGCCAAATCTGAACTGGGGTGGTGTGGAGTATAAAAAAATGATGGATTGAGGCCCAGATCTCTGTACTGGGATGAATTTATAACATTGTTCTGCATTCTGTCCATCAACTTCTATTTTTGCATTTGTCACCCGAGTGGGATGGGTATGCTCAGAGGTGAGTCCCATTCTCTCCACACCACTGGAGTCAAGCTATCCTGGCTGATGACGACTGATAGCCAGAAACCGGTCCTAGGATGCTTGATTCCGGTCCAGGAAAGACATGGCTTGGCAGTTTGGACTGGACTGTTCCCATGAGGCACAGGGTCAAGGCTGATTTGCATATGGTCATGTCTGAACTGGGGTGGTGTGGAGTCCCAAAAAAACGATTGATTTAGGCCCAGATCTCTGTACTGGGGTCAATATTATGACATTTTTTCTGCATTCTGTCCATCAACTGTTGTTTTTGCGTTTGTCACCCCGAGTGGGATGGGTATGCTCAGAGGTGAGTCCCATGCTCTCCACACCACTGGAGTCAAGCTATCCTGGCTGATGGCGGCTGATAGCCAGAAACTGGCCCTAGGATGCTTGATTCCGGTCCAGGAAATACATGGCTTGGCAGTTCGGGCTGGACTGTTCCAATGAGGTACAGGGTCAAGGCTGATTTGCATAAGGCCATGTCTGAAGTGGGGTGGTGATGAGTGCAATAAAACGATGGATTAAGGCCCAGATCTCTGTACTGGGGTGAATGTATGACATTGTTCTACATTCTGTCCATCAACTGTTGTTTTTGCATTTGTTACCCCGAGTGAGATGGGTATCCTCAGACGTAAGTCCCATGCTCTTCACACCACTGGAGTCAAGCTATCCTGGCTGATGACTGCTGATAGCCAGAAACCAGTCCTAGGATGCTTGATTCCGGTCTAGGAAAGACATGGCTTGGCAGTTTGGGCTGGACTGTTCCCATGAGGCACAGGGTCAAGGTTGATTTGCATATGGCCAAGTCTGAACTCGGGTGGTGTGGAGTGCAAAAAACTGATGGATTTAGGCCTAGATTTCTGTACTGGGGTGAATGTATGACATGGTTCTGCATTCTGTCTATCAACTGTTGTTTATGCCTTTGTCTCCCCGAGTGGGATGGGTATGCTCAGACGTGAGTCCTGTGCTCTTCATACCACTGGAGTCAAGCTATCCTGGCTGATGATGGCTGATAGCCAGAAACCGGTCCTAGGATGCTTGATTCCGGTCCAGGAAAGCATGGCTTTGCAGTTCGGGCTGGACTGTTCCCCTGAGGCACAGGGTCAAGGCTGATTTGCATATGGCCATGTCTGAACTGGGGTGGTGTGGAGTGCAAAAAAACGATGGATTTAGTCCCAGATCTCTGTACTGGGGTGAATGTATGACAGTGTTCTGCATTCTGTCCATCAACTGTTGTTTTTGCATTTGTCACCCTGAGTGAGATGGGTATGCTCAGACGTAAGTCCCATGCTCTTCATACCTCTGGAGTCAAGCTATCCTGGCTGATGACTCCTGATAGCCAGAAACCTGTCCTAGGATGCTTGATTCCGGTCCAGGAAAGACATGGCTTGGCAGTTTGGGCTGGACTGTTCCCATGAGGCACAGGGTCAAGGTTGATTTGCATATGGCCAAGTCTGAACTCGGGTGGTGTGGAGTGCAAAAAACCGATGTATTTAGGCCTAGATTTCTGTACTGGGGTGAATGTATGACATGGTTCTGCATTCTGTCCATCAACTGTTGTTTTTGCCTTTGTCCCCCCAAGTGGGATGGGTATGCTCAGACGTGAGTCCTGTGCTCTCCACACCACTGGAGTCAAGCTATCCTGGCTGATGACGGCTGATAGCCAGAAACCGGTCCTAGGATGCTTGATTCCGGTCCAGGAAAGACGTGGCTTGGCAGTTCGGGCTGGACTGTTCCCATGATGCACAGGGTCAAGTCTGATTTGCATATGGCCATGTCTGAACTGGGGTGGTGTGGAGTGCAAAAAAACGATGGATTTAGTCCCAGATCTCTGTACAGGGGTGAATGTATGACAGTGTTCTGCATTCTGTCCATCAACTGTTGTTTTTGCATTTGTCATCCCGAGTGGGATGGGTATGCTCAGACGTGAGTCCCATGCTCTCCACACCACTGGAGTCAAGCTATCCTGGCTGATGTAAATGTACATGTATTTATATAGCGCAAACCGCCCACATCGCAGGCATCTAAGCGCTTGCTTAGGGAACCCGTCCTGGTATTCCCCTGTGAGATAACCCCGGCAGGGTATCCACAAGGTGAAAGCCAGGCATCCCGCCGCGAGGGGCCGTTGTGGAGATTAAGCAAGCTATTGCCCAGAGTCGCAGAGTGTGAACCCGTGAGTCGAGTAGGCACCGGAGCGAGAATTATCGAGTCCGTGGAATTATTGAGCCCAAGCCCCGTCGAGGCGGGGAATTGAACCCTGGTCCAGGGCCGATCTCAGCTTCCGGGTCTGCCGCCTCTAACCCCTGAGCCACACTTCTCCACTTCTGATGATGGCTGATAGCCAGAAACCGGTCCTAGGATGCTTGATTCCGGTCCAGGAAAGACATGGATTGGCAGTTCGGGTTGGACTGTTCCCATGACACACAGGGTCAAGGCTTATTTGCATATGGCCAAATCTGAACTGGGGTGGTGTGGAGTATAAAAAAATGATGGATTGAGGCCCAGATCTCTGTACTGGGATGAATTTATAACATTGTTCTGCATTCTGTCCATCAACTTCTATTTTTGCATTTGTCACCCGAGTGGGATGGGTATGCTCAGAGGTGAGTCCCATTCTCTCCACACCACTGGAGTCAAGCTATCCTGGCTGATGACGACTGATAGCCAGAAACCGGTCCTAGGATGCTTGATTCCGGTCCAGGAAAGACATGGCTTGGCAGTTTGGACTGGACTGTTCCCATGAGGCACAGGGTCAAGGCTGATTTGCATATGGTCATGTCTGAACTGGGGTGGTGTGGAGTCCCAAAAAAACGATTGATTTAGGCCCAGATCTCTGTACTGGGGTCAATATTATGACATTTTTTCTGCATTCTGTCCATCAACTGTTGTTTTTGCGTTTGTCACCCCGAGTGGGATGGGTATGCTCAGAGGTGAGTCCCATGCTCTCCACACCACTGGAGTCAAGCTATCCTGGCTGATGGCGGCTGATAGCCAGAAACTGGCCCTAGGATGCTTGATTCCGGTCCAGGAAATACATGGCTTGGCAGTTCGGGCTGGACTGTTCCAATGAGGTACAGGGTCAAGGCTGATTTGCATAAGGCCATGTCTGAAGTGGGGTGGTGATGAGTGCAATAAAACGATGGATTAAGGCCCAGATCTCTGTACTGGGGTGAATGTATGACATTGTTCTACATTCTGTCCATCAACTGTTGTTTTTGCATTTGTTACCCCGAGTGAGATGGGTATCCTCAGACGTAAGTCCCATGCTCTTCACACCACTGGAGTCAAGCTATCCTGGCTGATGACTGCTGATAGCCAGAAACCAGTCCTAGGATGCTTGATTCCGGTCTAGGAAAGACATGGCTTGGCAGTTTGGGCTGGACTGTTCCCATGAGGCACAGGGTCAAGGTTGATTTGCATATGGCCAAGTCTGAACTCGGGTGGTGTGGAGTGCAAAAAACTGATGGATTTAGGCCTAGATTTCTGTACTGGGGTGAATGTATGACATGGTTCTGCATTCTGTCTATCAACTGTTGTTTATGCCTTTGTCTCCCCGAGTGGGATGGGTATGCTCAGACGTGAGTCCTGTGCTCTTCATACCACTGGAGTCAAGCTATCCTGGCTGATGATGGCTGATAGCCAGAAACCGGTCCTAGGATGCTTGATTCCGGTCCAGGAAAGCATGGCTTTGCAGTTCGGGCTGGACTGTTCCCCTGAGGCACAGGGTCAAGGCTGATTTGCATATGGCCATGTCTGAACTGGGGTGGTGTGGAGTGCAAAAAAACGATGGATTTAGTCCCAGATCTCTGTACTGGGGTGAATGTATGACAGTGTTCTGCATTCTGTCCATCAACTGTTGTTTTTGCATTTGTCACCCTGAGTGGGATGGGTATGCTCAGACGTGAGTCCCATGCTCTCCACACCACTGGAGTCAAGCTATCCTGGCTGATGATGGCTGATAGCCAGAAACCGGTCCTAGGATGCTTGATTCCGGTTCAGGAAAGACATTGTTTGGGAGTTTGGGCTAGACTGTTCCCATGAGGTACAGGGTCAAGGCTTATTTGCATATGGTCATGTCTGAACTGGGGTGGTGTGGAGTGCAACAAAATGAAGGATTTAGGCCCAGATCTCTGTACTGGGGTGAATGTATAACATTGTTCTGCATTCTGTCCATCAACTGTTGTTTATGCCTTTGTCACCCCGAGTGTGATGGGTATGCTCAGACGTGAGTCCCATGCTCTCCACGCCACTGGAGGCAAGATATCCTGGCTGATGACGGCTGATAGCCAAAAACTGGTCCCAGGATGTTTGATTCCGGTCCAGGAAAGACATGGCTTGGCAGTTTGGGCTGGACTGTTCCCATGAGGCACAGGGTCAAGGCTGATTTGCATATGGCCGTGTCTGAACTGGGGTGTTGTGGAGTGCAAAAAAACAATGGATTTAGGCCCAGATCTCTGAACTGGGGTGAATATTATGACATTTTTCTGCATTCTGTCCATCAACTGTTGTTTTTGCATTCGTCACCCCGAGTGGGATGGGTATGCTCAGACGTGAGTCCCATGCTCTCCACACCACTGGAGTCAAGCTATCCTGAATTAAGCATGGGCGAATTTTGCGAATCTCGCGTTCGCGAATTTTGCGGATTTGCGAACTCGCAATCCGCAAAATCCTCGAATTCTCGCGAATTAGCGGATTTTTTTTTGTGTTCGCAAGGATTTCTGCCAGTTCGCGAGGGTTTTGTACCAGTTCGCAATTGCAAACTTACATTTCGGCTCGCAACGGTCGCGATTATGTTGTTTCTACGTCTGGTTCATCATCACAGGTTCCCAGCACCCTCTGTTTCACCACTGCCACCCTCTGTTTCACCCATGCCACCCTCTGTTACATCAATGCCACCCTCTGGTTCATCATCACTGTAGATTATGGGGGGGGGGAAGCAAGCACACCAGCCCTGCTTCAACTGACATGAATTAATTTGGGGTTAGTTTATTAATGTGTCACTGTTTTAAAATTCCAGTCTGGCACCTGCTTCCTTATCTGTAATTTGCTTTCTGTTGCAGTGGATTTTTTTTTTAGGACCTTTGTGGCCTACTTGTAGCTATTCTATGAGCCTTCTGTGAGGGTCAGAGAAGGGTCATACAATTGTTGCAACTAGCAACTAAACTCTGGAGGGGCCCCAGTCAGGAAGCACTACAGGGAATGGTTACTAATGATGAGTTTGAACTCTTGCACCTGCCGAGTGCTTTCAGTTTTGCAAAACTCGTTTTACTGCAATTTTGCGGGATTCGCGGGGCGCGAACACTCGCGAGATCGGATTCGGAAGCCGCGAATTCGTGCGAATATGCGATTTGTTTTTTTGCGGCGTGTTAGTTCACAGGGTTTTGTGCGTTTTCGCGAGCCGCTCGTAGCCCAAGGCACGAAGTTACCCTCGCGGTCGTTCAAGGGCGCGGCCATCTTGTTTGCCTGACGTACTTCCGTTTCCGGCTGCGAAGTGTAATCTCGCAAAGTGTGCGGCTCGCCAGTAAAGTTTTGCGAGTGTTCGCGAGCAAAATCTCGCGCGAACTTACCCGCACGGTCGTGAACGGGCGCGGCCATCTTGTTTCTATTCATTGCTATGGTTCTGGGCATGGTCTTTGTATCCTCTCCAAATCTCTGCCATCCTTTGCTTGTTTGAAGTTTTTTTTAATCTATTTTACTTATTATCTATCCCTCTATTTTTCTAGCCCTATATTTTTGTGTTTACTGCTACTTTTGGTTAATTTTAAACTACTTTTTTAAACTCTTTTCTTTTCTTCTCTTCCCTATTCTATTTTCTTTATTCCTTTCCGCCCAGACCATGGTGAAGGGAGCCGGGAAGCATCCCGAGAAGGGGAAGGGTCCCGCACCCCGTGTCCGGCTCCCGTGCGGGCATTTGAGGGGGGAGGAGGTCGTACCCAGGGAGATCTTTAGCCCGGAGGAGGTGGGCCAACTAATTTTTTATGTTCAGCGCCGCCTCCCCAGGACCATCATGGGATCAGTGCCGGGTACGGGATCCGGGAGCGTCGGAAGCGGTGGGAGATGGTGTGCCAGGCCATTTACCACCACTCTCGGGTCTGGCGCACCTACAACCAGGCCACCAACCGCTGGACGGATGTCCTGACCCGTGAGCGAGATCTGCTCGACCTCCTTGGTCTTGAGATCCCCGGGCTTGGTGAGTAGTAGTAGCTATTTCTTTACTACTCTGTTTTCTCCTGCTGTGTTATTATATTGCAAATTTTTGTTTTTTACCAAGAGCAATAATGCTGCTCATTACATTGTAGGTAATTATATTTCAAAATCTTCTGTGCATTTCAGGTACACTGCTCTCCTTCTTCTCAGTAGTGTTGCTACTATGCTTATTTGTTTTCGATTTTGTGTTCATTTCATTGGCCTGTGAAATTATGTATGAGTGTAGTTTAAAGAACTGCGTAATGCTACACACTAAGGTTCAGATTTTTTATTACCGGGGCATCCCTGCAAAGTAGCAGGGATGCGCCAGTAATTGTGCATCACGCCACCATCACCCATGGTGCGCCGTATTTACAATGCGGCGCACCATGGGCCCAAAACATCACCAAAGCGTTACGCATCTGTGCCGTAAAGGCAGCGCATTGCTGGAGTTGCGTGGCAACGATGGTGCAGCTCCATCAATGCTCTGGGGTGCCCTATCTCCCCAATGCTGCGTCAAGCCGTACGTCTGCTTCAAGCAGGCGCAGGGTTTGAGTCACGCATCATTATCCTCAAAGTGACTGATTGAAATCTTGTAGATTTCCCTCAGCCACTTTTAGGATGCGTTCCTGCGCAGGAACACCCTCCCTTGCGCCGGAAGGCCCCCTATTGGCGCAGGGCTTTACAACGTGATGCATCTCCCATATGCGTCAAGTTGTTAATATACGCCGCACCATTGCGCCTCTTTTGTGCTGCCGCTGCGTCACAATAGTCACGCAACAATGGAGCAAAAGAGCCGCAAGGGGCTTCTAAATCAGCCCCTACAGACTCAAGTCCAGTCCTTCCTTTGTACACATGGCGATAAGAAGAAATAGTGGTGGTGGATTGATAGTTTGAGTATTTTAATGACTGGTTAATGTAGTAGGAAACTTTAGTGTTGTCGCTGATCTTCAATCACGATGGACTTTGGCTGTCACTTCGCGTGCTGCGGACTGCTGCCTGCCAATCCTAGGCAAACCTTTTTAGTACTTTGTTTAGTGATTTACAAAAGGTAGTTTCCAATTTGACGGTCCGCAAATCAAGCAATACTAAAGTAATAACGTAGTCGACCACATGAGATTGGTCAATAATATATCCCGTGGAGTAGTTGTCTATTTGCTATTTCGCAAAAATATTTTGTTAGTTCTTTTGAAATGTTTGATTTGGTTGACAAATATCATCCATGTTTTCTGTTTTTCTTTCTTTCATGTTGTACATCAGCTTCCCCCAGGGGCAAGAGGAGGACACAGGAGGAGGAGGGTGCTGTTGATGATGCAGGCCAGGACCGGGCAGGCGAGGGCTCCTTTGCTGGCCCCAGTAAGTTTTAATTTTAATATAGAGTACTTATTTTTTCCTAGCGTTCCTCATTCGATTTTTTCTAAATCGTCTTTGATCTTCTTGTAGACAGGATCTAAATTCTTATCCTGCCTCGACTATGACTCCATGTAGTATTACTAGATTATTCTTATTAGTCTGTCTGTGTAGCTAACTAAGATTGCACATTTGGCATTTCCATTGGACTCCCATTCTAGTCAGCAATAGCTCTATGCACTGAGTGCAGTCCTCTGGGATTGTCCATAATGTCTTTTCAAGTATTCTAAATGTTTATGCTTTGACAATTGCCAACAATAAAAAGGTGAATGACCACCAAGAAAGAATAAGAAACTACTTTACTTTTGGTTTGGATAGGAGGACAATCCATTGTACTACTGTTGCAGGGACAAATCTGCACAAACAGAACTATGGACACTAAATAATGCATTGCTTAGCTTATCAATTATAATAGGTGCTGTTAGACTTTCCACATACCTCAGTGATAACAGACTTTGTAGTTGAACCTCCAATCTCCTTACTGACTAGATAGTGTGGCAGAGTCATTTAGCTCCCAAAGTCACCGATGGCAGAGGCATGGACTCATGCTTGCAAAAATTCCAAAACCTTTAGCTCATCCACTCTAGTCTGGAGGACCAAAAACCACAGAGTCTATTTAAGTTTAAAAGCTTTATTAAAAGTAAACACATTTATTAAAATCAAGTTTGTCATAAAAGTAAACGTTTAACTGAAAATGGAAAAGTGCTTAGTGCTGACGATTAATTGGACACATTTCTTGCTGTCGAGCCGAGCTCTCACCTGGTTTGAACTTGATCCTGCTCGTGTTCTTAGAAGTCAAGCTTCTGTCTGTTAGGAGAAAAAGTGGTGCGTGTTAAAAATAAAAAGCAAGCATTCATCAGTTGTGCCAAAAAGTGCAGCAAGACAACAGCCTTCCCTGGAAAAAGGGACATTTTTACTTTAGAGTAGACAGTCATAAATTATTACATTGTATACTGTTTTTTTTACATTTCTTTTTTCCTCCTAGACCAAATATTATATAGTAGTGAGTGGTGTATTCTAACATTATTAAATGTACTTTGTAGGTGGAACATCTGGAGACGGGGCCAGCGCGGAGGTGGTGGCGGCATTGGACGAGGAGGACAACTCTGGGGAGGAGGCGGTGCAAGTGCCGGACAAGGACATGCCTTTGAGGGTTCACACAGTGGTGGCGGGCAGAGGTAAGCTATACATTCCTTACTCATTGAGATTGAAGACTGCAGAGTGTGCTTTCTGCACGGGTGTATTATAAATAAACCAGGTAGTAGCCTCCTCTAAATGTACTTCGAATTAGCTGTGAAGTTTTTGGCGAGAAGAATCCCAATCAGATCTGAGGTGAACTTGATGGATGGGATGAACGAAAAGCGAAAGAAGGGTGTAAGTAAGTGTGGAAGGACGAGAAATGTAATGATGACCGGCAAAGAAGAATGATATGTGTTTGCTTGGTCCCCGAGGTTGCTGGGAGGGAAAGAATATGGTATGGTGCATGGCTGGGTGAATGATGAAGCAAGGACGGGTGGAAGGAGAACAGCCTGGGTGGGTGAGACAGAAACTGTATGTGTGCATATACTTTGAATGGATGGATGCCTGGATCATTCATGGTACTATCTGACTCTTAGATAGCATATGTGTATCTAGAGAGAGTAGACGGTCACTGGATGAACTAAGTGTTACTTTGAAGAGCATGTAACACCGCACCTGCACGTCCGTTCCAGTGTAGGAAAGGCAAGGAAAAGAAGTTGTAATGTTGTCCAAATACTACCATGAATAGTAGCAGTAGTTTGTATTGCAACTGCAAGCACAGCATATATCCGGTTATTACGGTGGACACTCCCTACCTCTCTTAATAACTTTAGTTTAGTAGTAGTACGTCATTCATGTGTGGGGGTATCACTGTTCATTCAATAATAAGCAAAGCACCTAAAGTCATCCCATATGTCATCAAATACATCCCATGTGAAGTGATAGATAATCAGATAATTTAGCTTCTTCATTTTCCTTTTCTAATACTCATTTGCACTGTAGGGTGAAAGCTAAATTAATTAAGCAGTAGCCCTTTTAACAGAGTATTCTCAGTGCCACCCGTAATAGAAAAGTAAGAGCTTCACCACCTGCATGTACTGGACCGGTACAGTAACGCAAGTCTGTCTCACTCACCATTGGTGTGCGTCTGTTTTTCTCGGGTGCAAGTTTACTGCGCTGGCATTATGCCGGCTTGCATAAGATAACGTACCAATTTTCCTAAACAAGAGAGAAGAAGAAGAATAAGACTGGTGCACTGTCATAGTCGACTGTAATGGAAGTCCATAGTGCTCGTAGAATTTGTTCCTTAAACTCCCACTAATGTTAGAGCAAGGATGAAGAAGTCGGAGGTTACATAGATACTGTCCTCAATAGTTATGTACTGTGCTTTCAATTTGCTACTTGTACTGTGACAACTTTCTGCTCAATCATTTTGTGTTAATCTTAAGGAGCATTGGTTACAGACTATATCTTTCTTTCTTCATGTAGTTGCTCCTTCCAAATCCAAGAGACCATCAAGGAGGAAGGAGCTGTCTCTAATGGCCCGGCAACGGAGGCTGGATGCCACTGTCGCTGAATATCGGCGGCTGGTGGCCCTGGAGGAGGAGGAGTCGCAGTCTGGTACAACAACAACGTCCACTGGGACAGCTGCATCCTCCTCCGTGCGGGCTGCCAGCCAGCTCAGTGCTCCAGCGGTACGGAGCCGGGCTACCAAAGCCAAACGCCACCACCGAGCAGCAAAGACAGCAGCTGCCCCCCACAGGATTTGCAAGGCACACCGGCGCAGCTTATCCCTCAGACTGTCCTACCTGGAGCAGGAGGTCCTGAACTATAAGAACTTGGTGGAGGCGCTCCGCTTCGAACATGCCACCCTCCGCAAGGAGCATGATGCCCTGGCTGCTAAATCCAACAGCACCCTGCCATAGTGTCCCTTGCCCCTTTTTTAGAGACTTTTGGGGGGTGGGAATTGGGAGTTAGGTTTTTTGGGGACTTTTGAAGGACAATCGTTGGGGTTAGGGAGGGTCTTGCGGGAGATTATTTTGTTAGGGCTATAAAAATATACTTTTTGAAACTTTATCTGACCATACCTGTTTTTTACTGCTTTTGAGTCTGGTGGGTGGGGGTTTAACAGTAAGTTTGTTTTCCTGAATAGTCCTAGGACTTTAGTAGTACTACCGCCAATCTCTCGTCTCTCCTAATACTCCATTATACTACCTCCAACCAAACACCTATCTTACCTGTAATTTCTGTTTGCAAGTAGGGCTAGGCCCAGGGCTGGCTCCACGGGAAACAACGAATAAGGTTGGCAATCCTGGGCGGATAAAATGTCCTCATAGCGGTGGTACTAGTGGTGTGACACAGTGGCAGTTGCATGCCTATGAAAAAAAAGAAAATGAAATCTGGTTTGTCCTCCTGAGAAATACAACGGTACAATAGAGAATATAGCAGGTGACAGAAGTACACTAGAACAGTGCCACATTGTAGCCTAACAAATGGTAAAGTATAACTACTAATTCGGTTGAAGTTCTTTGACATTAGCCATGGGTCTTTGTCAAGCAGAGTAAGAAAATATCCTCGGATTTCTTCACCAGCCTGTTGCTATCACCTTATCCTCCCCAGCAAGTGTGTGGATTTATTGCTGTAATTTAGTCACACATCAATCAAAACCACACAGCCCGGTGGAAGAGGGTTAGGGTTTGAAAAATGGATGGGTACGGGGGTTTTTGTGAAAGGTTTTGGGAGACAAGAAAAAATAGCACAGCATGGACAAACAATTGTGAACATAAACAAATCTTTGGGTACAAACCTATCCATCAATCTTTGAAAGTGCATGCACTACTGCATGCATGTCAGTGAAAAGTAAGTAGTACTTTCGACAACTGTGGAAGAAAGAATGTGACAGTACAGGGCGTGTGTGGAAATATTGATAACTATATTCAACATAAGGTCTCTGTTGCCAGATACCTGAGAGCCTTGCTGGTCACTATAAATCCATTCACAACACTCAATGGGGTTGGTCTGGAAGGTATAGTAGATAGAAAAGGAGAAATTGCTCTTTTTCTAGGTGTCCCCTCACTCACCAGGGTTGCCCCTTGGTGACATGCTTCATCATTGGGGCCATCCCAGTCCTCTACGGGCTGGGGCGTGCTGCGACTTGCGAATTACGTAGGAGCACTTACAAATGACTATGTGTGGTGCAGATGTGATAGTAGAGTGGACTAAGTGATGTGTTAAGGGATCAATTTTGAAGCAGAGAGAGATCCAAGAAATGCAGTCACAGTCATAGAAAAACACAATGGATACTGTATCTGTATGTTGTTGTAGTTGTCCTGTTGAATTTGGTAAGTAAGTTGCATGCAGAAAAAAATTCCTCTTATTAGCGGCACTCCTCCATTGCAGCTGACGCTTCGTCCATCGATGTTGGTCACCAGAAGACACCCTGTAAAAAAAGTACAGCATGGACAAACAATTGAACATAAACAAATCTTTGGGTACAAACCTATCCATCAATCTTTGAAAGTGCATGCACTACTGCATGCATGTCAGTGAAAAGTAAGTAGTACTTTCGACAACTGTGGAAGAAAGAATGCAACAGTACAGGGCGTGTGTGGAATTATTGATAACTATATTCAACATAAGGTCTCTGTTGGAGTTCTGGACTTTTTGGTTCCGTCCAGAGGTGTCAGGGAACAACACCCAAAGACCCCGGAGTTCCACCTGCCTTGGTGCGCAAATGAACAGAAACACGGGCTTCTCGATGGTGGCGTCAAAGACCAAAGGTTTATTACTGCAGGGACACAGAAGTCATAGATACTACACACGGTCAGTACCCAGGAGCCTGTTCGATTTGTACATTGAGGGTTGCTCCTTATATACCAAAATTTATGCTCTAGGCAAATATTTCACATGTCGGTACACTCCCAAACCTTTGTGTCTCTAAACAATAAATATTTGGCGTTACACAGGAACTGTCGATAATATCTGATACCAAACATCACGAAGAGGGGTTCCCACTAGTCCATCACAATCCCTTGTCAATATTGCATTCAAGAGCCGGACCGCCTCATCGTAAAGTTCGTTACCTCCCCCTAATAAAGGCCCAGAAGGAAAGGAGCAGAGCCAGGTGCAAAAGATAGGAAAGCGGGATAAGAGATGTTTGTGGGTTGTAAATGGGCAAGGCTACCGGCTTCGGCCGCCTAATCATGATCGGGACAATGGACACGAGAACCAGTTCAGGTGGGCTGGCCTCGGGCAGAGGAGGCAGCCTTTGTCGAGTCATGCAGCTTCAGTGTGATCTGGTTTAAGGTGTACGTGTCATGTAAGAGGTGAATCTCCGGTTAGGACTACGTGTCCTTAATCAAAGTGGAGTGAATGAAGTGATCAGAGGCTATTGCATATGTGAGGGCAAGGAAACACAAAATGGCGGCCATGATCTAAGATGGATGCCATGGGTAGATCAGAAATGTGTTCATAACAGGAGTGCTCTTGCTCGTAACGTAGCGAAAACACCAGGATATGCTAAATGGATCATTTGCGGTTCGCTGATACTAATGTTATGTATTTCCGACAAACTTGAAAACACGGGTTCAAGTCATCACGGAACCGTCACGGAACCTCAGACCCTCCTTTTGCCCTTACATAGGCAATTACTCAATCTATGTCTGAATCTAGTTCTATGCTCATCAGGTCAGTGACATGCTGTTGTATCATCATCCTTTCTCGTGTCTTTTCTCCAAATGCAGGTGGTTTCCTAAAACAGGTTGCAGCACAAAGACTACACAGAGCAGGACCACACTGGATAATCAGACAACATGAGAATAGGAATACTAAGATGATACCAATGACCAGTAGAACCTTCCATCCCCACGCTGAGATCAGAGTCCAAACCCACTCCATAAAGGACCAGTTTCCCTCATCTACATGTATGGAGTCCGAAATTTTGTGCAACTTAGAGATCGCCTCGTAAACTGTTGGAGCATTATTAGGAATGAAGACACAGCAGCTCGATTGGATCATTCTGCATACCCCACCTCGGTCTGCAAGGATAACATCTAGAACCATACGGTTCTGCAATGTCATGAGTCTATCCGCCTGAAGCTCAGCTGTCAGATTGCTAAGGGCACCAGTAGTTTCGGTAATAGTAGATTCAACTACCCGTGTTAGCTGACGTATGTTTCTACTATTGGCCATAGGCCCCCAGAACGGAAGGAAGCCTTTGAAGAAGTCTCCAGCTTCCTGACCAGCGGTATCTTTCTCACTAAAAACACCTCTAGCTACTCTTGTTCTGTAATAATCCGGTGAAGCAGTGTATGTTGGAGGCAACAATCGAGCAATATAACATGATCCTGAGAAGTCAGCAGGCAACCATGTATAAGCTCTGTCTTGACAGATGAAGTAGGTACCCCTGGCAGTAAGGAAGGCAGGGGAAGAGTTAGCCGGAAACACATAAGTCTCTACGCACTCACTTCTCCCTAGCTGAGCTCTCGGATTTCTCCCATTACCTTGCAAACAGACCTGACCTCGGTGAGGTACGACCCAGATTGGAGTTGAGCTTTTACGCTTGCTTTCTCCTAAACTAAGGCGATACTCTGAAGTATTCCAACTTAAATATACTCGCAATTCGTCTCTAGGGTAAGATGGAGTATTATTGACGTCTTTGATCATGTCAATAATTCCCTGGACTAAAGCTTTGTTGGCAGAGTTATATTTAGTGGAGCGTGGTGGACGTGGAGGATAGGTTTCAAGAGCATAAGCAAAAATGGTTTGAAGGGCCTGAAATGATCCATTGTAGCTGAAAGGTAAAACCAGATAGGGAATACCTTTATCCATGGTGTGGGGTATTAAGCCACACACCCAGCAGTCTGTAGTGTTAACTACCAGTTGGTGTTGGTGTAAGAGCTGTACAAAAGTGTTGTTGATGAATTCTGAGCGTCGAGCTTGCTCATGTTCTGGAAATGAGTGAAAAGAGTGTATAGAAGAAACAGTAGAAATGGCTGGATCAAGGGGAGGCACTGTAGAAACTGGCACAAAAATCAAGTTTATGCTAAAGACAATTCCACCCACCAATGTTGCTAAAACAATCAAAAATGTAATGGCACACTGCATCAAGAAACATTTGCTATGAAGAATTCTATTTAGTCTGTTTCTGCGAACGTAAATCACATTCTTTCGTTGCAGCGCAGGAAGTTCCATCTTCTACAATCCGCTCGCGACCACTGATGATGTGTACGTAGATGAAAATGCCTCTGTCAGCCCTGGGAGTTCCCAAAACTAACAGAAAGATCGACCTTGTGTCAGACCCCTGCAAATTCAAACTAGGCACACAGCCACGACCCTACGGCTACCCAGACGGCAAGGCAATTTAAAAAACAATAAACAATAGCAAACTTCCTGGCTGAAAAGCAAAAAGTTCAATGTATATGTGTATCCAAAGCACAATATGCAGTTGCCTGCTTTATTAGTTCGTTTTATAGCTTCTAAGATTGTATCTTTTCTTTGCTGGTACTGTTGGATCGGAAAATAGTGTATCACTAGCAGCTGTTGCAGAGTTTACGCTCGCAGATGGCAAAGTTTCTTTTGATGCTGGAGACAAATGTTCAATGTTCAAAACAGTCTTTTCAGGAGGAGAGTCAAGTTTCAAAGTGTCAGAAATCAAATTGGCATCGCTGAAAGGGACAAATTTTGGAGTTAATTCAGATTCGGAGGCACCAATTCCCTTCTTCACCCAGTCGTCGTAGGGCAGCGGCAGTGGAACACGCTTTACGTGAGAAGCGTGGATCCAGTTCTTCCGGCCAGCAACACGTACAGCTGTTCTCGTTGCCAGCAGGATCTGGAAGGGGCCGATGTAGCGAGGCTGAAGATTCTTTGTCCTCGCGAAGTTCCGGACCACTATGAAGTCACCCGGTTTCAGTTGATGCCCTGGACTCTCCGGAGGCTTTGGTAGTGCATCAAAAACCTGTTGATGAATAAGACTTAATTTAGCAGTCAAGTCGTAAAGGTAGTCTATCAACATAGGATACTCAATGGAGCAAAAGTGTTTAGGCCTTGGCACACCCCAGACATTTGCCGGGCGGCCAAAAACAATCTCATATGGAGAAAGCCCTATTCTAGAATGCACTGTTGCTCTCGTTGATAACAAGGCCAAAGGAAGTGCGTCTGGCCAAGCCAAACCTGTGGATGCTTGTATTTTGGCTATTTTAAGCTTGAGGGTGCCATTATAACCCTCCACTAGACCAGCTGACTGGGGATGGTTCGCACTATGAAATTTTTGTTTCAATCCTAGACCAGCACACACACTCTGCATAACTTTCCCTATAAACTCACTTCCGTTATCTGACCATACAATCCGTGGCATTCCAAATCTAGGGAAATATTCCTTGAGAAGAATTTTGGCAGTGGATAGAGCAGTATTGTCCTTTAGTGGGTATGCTTCTATCCACCTGGAAAAAGCACAAACCACCACTAAGACGTATTTTAAATTGTTGCAGCGTTCCATGTGAATGAAGTCTAACTGAATCACTTCAAATGGACAGGAAGGAGGAGCGAAATGACCAGCTGGAGTTGGAGTTCCCTTGCCAGGATTATGCATCAAGCACACCATACAGTTTTTCACCACTCTCTCTGCACACTTACTGATTCCCTCATTCTTCCAAACCGGAGCTAACATCTTACATATCCCTTTAGAACTTATGTGCGCCACTCCATGCGCCATCGTCACTACTGCAAGCACATACGCATCAGGTAACATCCAACGCTGCTGTTCTGTCAAATCGATCCAACATCCATTCGAGTCCAATTTGCCCATACTTTCTCTCCATACGCGTTTCTCTTCCTCAGTCGCTTCTTTCTGAATCTCTTTCACACTTTCCATAGTGTCTTCACACATCCCAGACTCAGCAATCCATCTTGCAGACGTAGCAACATACATTCTACTCATCATGTCTCTAGCTGTCTGTTTAGCTGTTTCATCAGCAAAGGCATTTCCCCGACCAACATCATCCGTGATTGCTTTATGAGCACTGCACTTCACAATCGCAACTTCAGTCGGTAAGGTTAAAGATTCTAACAAGTCGTTAACTAGCTGACCATGTTGAATCTTAGTCCCATGGGACGTAATGAAACCTCTTTCTCTCCACAACCGGCCAAAACTATGGGCCACGCCAAATGCGTACTGACTATCTGTAAACACATTCACTCTCTTTCCCTCAGCTAAAACACACGCTCTCGTAAGAGCTATTAATTCTGCAGCTTGGGCAGAATTCTGACTCACTCTTGCAGTCTCCACAATCGTCTTCAAAGTCGTCACCGCGTAAGCAGCAGTCACATCACCATTCTCCAATTTAAAACATGACCCGTCCACATACAGCGTACCATCCGGGTCGGATAGGGGAGTATCTTTAAGGTCAATTCGTCCTTTTGTCTCTTCTTCCGTTTTAAAATAACAGTCATGTGGCTCGGAATCACTCGACTCTAGATCAGTCGGCAACAGTGTTGCTGGATTCAATACATTGCATCTTTTGATCTGAATATGACTCGCTAATAACGTCAGCTCGTAACCAGATAATCTCGCACTAGTAAGGTGTTGTGTCTTCGTTTGGTTCATGAGTGTATCCACTGCATGAGGAACCATGACCACTAGCATATTGTTCATCACCAAACCAGCAGATTGTCGAATGGAAGCCGCAGCTGCCGCTGTAGCCCTCAAACAACTAGGCAATGCTCTAGCTACCGGATCTAATGTTGATGAGAAATACGCACAAGGGCGTTGTTTATCACCAAACTTCTGTGTCAGGACACTCAACGCGCAACCTTCTCTTTCGTGAACGTAGAGCGTGAATGGCTTACTGTAATCAGGTGTGCCCAATACAGGAGCTGAACACAAAGCTTTTCGTAATTCAGTAAAGCTCTCTTGACATTCATCAGACCATGGCACCGGACTCGGAACATTTTTCCCAGTCAAAGCTACCAGTGGCTTTGCTAAAAGTGAAAAATTTGGGATCCATTGCCTACAGTAAGAGGTAATACCTAGAAAGGCACGTACTTCCTTCTGTGTGCGTGGAACACTCATTTGCGTAATTGCTTTTACTCTTTCTGGGGTCAACTTCCTTCCCTCCTTTGACAAGAGATGACCTAAGTAGGTTACTTCTTGGCAGCAGTATTGCATTTTGGAAGGTGACACCTTATGATTCAAATTAGACAAATGATGCAATAGTGAAATCGTAGCCGCTTTGCAAGTTTCCTTGTCATCGGCAGCCACCAAAAGATCGTCTACGTACTGTACTAGGGCAGAACCTGGAGGAAGGACAAAAGAATCCAACTGACTTTTTAAAGCTTGACTGTAAATGGATGGACTTTCACAATAGCCTTGTGGAGCGCGTTTAAATCTGAAGCTTCGACCTCCTAGACAGAAGCCAAAAATATCTCTGCTTTCCTCGGCTATCGGAATGCTGAAAAAGGCATTCTTCAAGTCGATGACTGAGAACCAATTGGCTGTAGCGGGAATCAATGTTAACAAGGCAGTAATGTCTGGCACTACAGGAAACTGCGGAATTACAATCTTATTAACTTCTCTAAGGTCTATGACAAACCTATAGACTGGAGGTTTTGTAGGATCTGTTCGCTTCAAAATCGGCAATACAGGACTGCTACAGACATTTCCTCTAGTTTCCTCAACTACACCCTTCTTAATCAAATCTTGCACAATCAATAAGAGTGCACGCTCACCTTCATTCGATATTTTATATTGAGGAATTCTTGGAAATTTCACATTCGCTTTCAAAGTTACTACATACGGTGGAATTTCCAAAAGGCCTACATCATTGGGACCAGTCGCCCAAAGAGAATCTGGGAGTGAACGTAGCTCCGGCGGGAGTGCGTCCATTGACAAGTACATCGGAGAGGTGAGTCTTTTACCCAAAGTAAGCTGTACTCCTTCCGGAGAACAGTACAATGTCGCATATAGTCTTTTTAACAAATCTAAACCAAGCAGATTTTCATTACAACCTGTAGTCAAAATCAGGGGTGCTTTCAATTGACACGGTCCAACAGAAATAGACAAAGGACCAGATATCGGGTTGTACACAGGGGCGCCTGAAAAACCTACGGAAACATTTGTTGAGCCAGACAAAGGTGCGCCAGGGAGTTTCGCATGAATTATAGAACTTTTCGCGGCACCAGTATCCAACAGAAACGGTTCGACTACACCTGATGTTGCTACTGCGACATAAGGCCCACTCTGATCCACTGGAACTGATACTACTCCCTCTCTCTGTCCATGGCTGTCCTAGTACCCATTTTGTTGAAAACCCTCTTCAACTTCACAATAATCCTCAACAAGATATTGCTGAGATCTATTCTGTTGAGCTGACTGTACATTTCGTTGATCAAAGTGATTAGAAGGACGATCATTCGTTTGTGGAGGCATAGCACCTCGTCCTCGTCCTCTAGAATTTTGTGCATAACCACCACGACCTCTCTGAGCTGCTGCCGCATTATTTTGCGCTAAAATTTGACAATCATTTTTATAGTGACCCTCTTTCTTACAGTACGCACACTGATTCCACTGATATTGAGGCCTGGTCGAATTATAATCTGTCTTTTGATACGAATTCTGTTGCATATTAGCCTGATTCGTGCGAGGCGGATACGCCTGCTGTAAAAGAACTTTAGTCTTTAAATCTTTCGTTTTCTTCTCTGATTTCTCCTTTTCCTCTTTATCCCTATTTTCGTAGTACTGCGCAGTCGCAAGTATTTGCGCTGTCGTAGATACAGCCCACGCACTTTCTGAATCCTTTAATTTATTGCATAATTCAGGTAACAAATTATGCACAAATTTATCGACAAACAATCTCTGTCCTCCTTCAGTGCTCATATCCTGACCACTATGGTCTACAAAAGTCTCTTCGAACCTCGTGAAGAAGTCGGAGACACTTTCGTCTTTCTTCTGCTTGCATGCGGATAATTTATCCCAATTAACACGCAATGCAGGCATCAGAGTCTTCATTAAATCAATTATTCTACCTGGAAGATTAGCAATTAGGGGTTCGGGTTTCGCACCACCTGTTTGTTGAGCATCTGCTGCAGTGATAGCTGCCCAATCACCACCTAAGGCTGCTTGATGATCCTCTCTACGAATTTTAGCCCATACTGGTTGTGGAACTACATTACCAAACAACATATCAATGTCGGCTAAGTTCATTATACAAGCCTCAACTGTCTGTGTCAATTCCTTGTAATATCCGGCTGGATTCTTACGTGGATCTGGTAAGGCCTGTTTCACTGCTAACACTTCTGCTCGCTTCCACGGAATATGTATCCACACTCTTTGGAACTGTGCTGGAGTGGCCACAATACCAGCAACCGCATCAGCTTGCACAGCTTCGCGCCAAATTGGAGGAACCTCCCTCATAGGATATTGGCGACTTAGCTTCATTTTACCTTTCTCTAAATCTCTCGGTGAACGAAGAGATGGATCATTCCTAAAACTTAAAATAAGTTCCATCGCTTCTTTTATATTATCACCCACTATCATTCCTGCAGCAAACTCTTTTTGCACCTTAATTAAATCCTCCAAGTCTGATTCAACATCATCTTCCTCTATTTCCTCACGTAACAACGAGCACATCTCATCAAAAACGTATCGTTGCGTTGGCTCTCCCCATTGCATAAATGTCTCTAACACATCTTTCGTACTATATCTTCTAACTTTTGTAATCCACCTAAGAGCCGTGGAATCTAAAACTCCCCGTTCTTCAGTGCTTGGAAGCTGACTCCGTCTCTGAACAGAGTCAGGAGTAGGAGTCTTAATCAAGGTTTTATATATAGGAGACAGCATATTAGTAACAGAATCAGTGATTCTTCGACGAACAGAAAGTGGAGTTAGTACACTCGCAGACATAGAGAATGCAGTAGAGGTAGGAATAGATGACGAAGCAGTAGGAGTATCGAGGAAAATAGCTTGAGGATCAGTAGGTACAGTGGTAGGTATAAGAGTTGGCAGTGCGGGAAGAGGAGGAGCTGTAGGAACATTTACATTCACCACAGGAGGTACAGGAACTTGATTCTGAGGAACAAGAACACCAGGTTGTCCAGCAACCGGCAATTGAACATTCGGGATCAGTTGAGTCGCAGCACCTTGTGCGTACGGTGGAGGCGACCGTAACAGATAAGATAGCAGAGGATCGTTTTCGGAATCCTCCAGTATCTTAGCCATTTTCGATGGCAAGGCAGGATAGCACTTGTCAATCGCTAAGTTATGCTCTCTAATTGCTACATCTATAGCCTTTTCGCACTCATTATTTTGCAGTTGTTTAGTTGCTTGCTCTAGAGTTAACTCCTCTAGTTCTTTTTGTTCTTTCTTCAACCTTTTCATTTCTCTCTGTTTGGATTCTTTTCGCCAATAACGAAAAGAATCAAACATTGCCGGCCGGGCTTTCTTCCTAAACAATTTCGCTTCTAGATTGTCGAGAATCTCTTGTTCAAAACTACCATGCAGTGGCCAACTAAGGACACCATCCTTCTTACAATAACGGACCCATATTTCATTATAAGTTATAGGACCCACACCATACTTACAGTATAAATCATAAAGGGGAGTCCCAATCGGAGGAACCAGACAAGAATCCTCTAATTGTGAGTCACTGTTGCAACTAAAACAAGACAACATTTTCCGACTTACCATTTTCAGTCTGGAACACAAAACAAACAAAACACGAAAACAGATATGTGCACTTGAACCAAGAACTTAGGCCTACCAAAACCAAACTAATGTATCGATACCCAAACTGAACCAAATAGATTATCGTAACCAGAACAACTAGTGATAATCTTACGAAACTAAACCAAACCAAGAACCGATCAAGGATTTAACAATCCTCACAAAAGTAACCAGCTAGCTATCACTAAATACTTAACTGAGTCACTGAAGACGTCACCAAGGAGAAACCCGTCACGTTTCGCTGTATTAAGACTGCACCTCGGGTCCAAGACAGGGCGACGGTCAAGGCAACGGCCCACTGCAGCCGTCCTGAACGGGAACCCTCGTGGAAGAGAACTTCAGGGCCACTTTTGCGATATGCCGGGATCGATGAAGTGGGGCGCCTCCCTCAGGAATCTTCACACGAAGCTTCTCGAACTCTTCGGGCTTTTGGACCGGTACCGAATGACGTCGCCCCACGTTGGGCGCCAATTGGAGTTCTGGACTTTTTGGTTCCGTCCAGAGGTGTCAGGGAACAACACCCAAAGACCCCGGAGTTCCACCTGCCTTGGTGCGCAAATGAACAGAAACACGGGCTTCTCGATGGTGGCGTCAAAGACCAAAGGTTTATTACTGCAGGGACACAGAAGTCATAGATACTACACACGGTCAGTACCCAGGAGCCTGTTCGATTTGTACATTGAGGGTTGCTCCTTATATACCAAAATTTATGCTCTAGGCAAATATTTCACATGTCGGTACACTCCCAAACCTTTGTGTCTCTAAACAATAAATATTTGGCGTTACACAGGAACTGTCGATAATATCTGATACCAAACATCACGAAGAGGGGTTCCCACTAGTCCATCACAATCCCTTGTCAATATTGCATTCAAGAGCCGGACCGCCTCATCGTAAAGTTCGTTACCTCCCCCTAATAAAGGCCCAGAAGGAAAGGAGCAGAGCCAGGTGCAAAAGATAGGAAAGCGGGATAAGAGATGTTTGTGGGTTGTAAATGGGCAAGGCTACCGGCTTCGGCCGCCTAATCATGATCGGGACAATGGACACGAGAACCAGTTCAGGTGGGCTGGCCTCGGGCAGAGGAGGCAGCCTTTGTCGAGTCATGCAGCTTCAGTGTGATCTGGTTTAAGGTGTACGTGTCATGTAAGAGGTGAATCTCCGGTTAGGACTACGTGTCCTTAATCAAAGTGGAGTGAATGAAGTGATCAGAGGCTATTGCATATGTGAGGGCAAGGAAACACAAAATGGCGGCCATGATCTAAGATGGATGCCATGGGTAGATCAGAAATGTGTTCATAACAGGAGTGCTCTTGCTCGTAACGTAGCGAAAACACCAGGATATGCTAAATGGATCATTTGCGGTTCGCTGATACTAATGTTATGTATTTCCGACAAACTTGAAAACACGGGTTCAAGTCATCACGGAACCGTCACGGAACCTCACTGTTGCCAGATACCTGAGAGCCTTGCTGGTCACTATAAATCCATTCACAACACTCAATGGGGTTGGTCTGGAAGGTATAGTAGATAGAAAAGGAGAAATTGCTCTTTTTCTAGGTGTCCCCTCACTCACCAGGGTTGCCCCTTGGTGACATGCTTCATCATTGGGGCCATCCCAGTCCTCTACGGGCTGGGGCATGCTGCGACTTGCGAATTACGTAGGAGCACTTACAAATGACTATGTGTGGTGCAGATGTGATAGTAGAGTGGACTAAGTGATGTGTTAAGGGATCAATTTTGAAGCAGAGAGAGATCCAAGAAATGCAGTCACAGTCATAGAAAAACACAATGGATACTGTATCTGTATGTTGTTGTAGTTGTCCTGTTGAATTTGGTAAGTAAGTTGCATGCAGAAAAAAATTCCTCTTATTAGCGGCACTCCTCCATTCCATCTGACGCTTCGTCCATCAATGTTGGTGACCAAAAGACACCCTGTCCACTGCCTGCCTGGCGGATGCTGAATTGCGGCTCGCTAATGTGAAGCCTGACTCCATCCTTTTTTCCCCATTGCACAGACTGAAACCCGGCCTGTAATTATTCTAGGAAAAACAGGAAGTGATATAATATTACAACACCACTGATAAATAAATATAAGGTATGTAGGCTGTGGAGTGCAAAAAGTCACACTTTGATTTTCCTAGTAGACAGTACAATATTTTTGAAAGTGCGTACATTGTCTGAGTCACCTTTTGAAGGATAAATAAGTATGGGCAAATTAATGTAGCGGATCTTTCCCCTCAAGCTAGGTGTACTGTAAACTGTGTTTTAGAACAAAATTAGATCTTCCCAGCAGTGCTCCCACCCAGACCCTTACTAAAGCCAGTCGCAAAAATGTAGAAGACCCCCAATCAAATCTCAAAAAACGAGGCCTAGCAGAAAACTGGTGACAAAACGTACTTTGAAAGTAAAAGTAGGCCCAAATACCCCCTTACCCACCGTGGATTGCATTCAAACCACTTGCAAGCAACCAAGCAAAAGTATCCATAGCCAGCATCGCTCCAAGACTCGAAACCCCCCCCACCCAAACACATGCAATAGAAATACTGCTAACCCTAACGAACCCTAAGTTAAGAATAGTGGCAAAGGCTTTCTTTAACTATGCCAAATCCCCCCTTTCCCACCATGGATTTTCTTCAAATGACTTGCAACCAAAATTACACATTCTCACGAGTGCTCTAACACCCCAGAACTCAGTTGCAAAAATCTAGAACACCCCGAAACACATCAAATCCTGCTGCTAGGGCTAACCCTAAAGAACCCTAAGTTACAAAAAGTGCCAAAAGGGTTTTCCACGTGGATTTTGTCCCAACCACTTCTACCCGGTATTAGACCTTCCCAGGAATGCCCCAAGACCCGCCAACCCACCCGCCAAAAAGCATACCACCCCCAAACAGGCCAAAATCAAAATCTCATACTTACAATATTTCTCGGCCTTCGGTCCAAACGCGCTGTGTAGCTAGGCCATAAGTCCGGTTTGCCACCACGGATTTCCTGAAAAGCAAATGCAATCAAGATTAGAGTGTCCCAGCAGTGCTCACAGACCCCAAAATTCACCCACAAACAGACAGAACCCCCCCTAAGAGCACCTCAAAGGCAAGCAAGTCAGCAAAAACACACAAAAAATTCCGCCTCGGATTTGGTCCAAACCACTTTTATCCGGTATTAGAGCTCCCCAGCAATGGCCCCAGATCCGTCAACCCAGGAGAAAACGAGTAGAAGACCCCCAAACAGCCAAAGAGCAAAAGTACAAAAATGGGGACTTAGTCATTTTTTTCCAAATTTCCCAAATCACTCCGCGCGCGCTCTGCAGCTAGGCCCTAACTCCCCTCTGCCACCATGGATTTGCTTCAAACCTCTTGCTAAGTAAAGTATCCATAGACAGCAGTGCTCCCAGACCCCGAAACCCACCCACAAACACCAGGAAGCCCCCCAAACAGGCCCCCGAAAATGCTACATTGAGCAAAATGTCAGAAATAGCAACAACAAAAAACCGGCGTGGATTGTGTCCCAACCACTTCTACCCGGTATTAGACCTTCCCAGGAATGCCCCAAGACCCGCCAACCCACCGGCCAAAAAACATAACACCCCCAAACAGGCCAAAAGCAACATCTCCTACTTACAATATTTCTCGGCCTTCGGTCCAAACGCGCTGTTTAGCTAGGCCATAAGTCCGGTTTACCACCACGGATTTCCTGAAAAGCAAATGCAATCAAGATTAGAGTGTCCCAGCAGTGCTCACAGACCCCGAAACTCACCCACAAACAGACGTAACCCCCCCTAAGAGCACCTCAAAGGCAAGCAAGTCAGCAAAAACACAAAAAAATGTCTGCCTCGGATTTGGTCCAAACCACTTTTATCCGGTATTAGAGCTTCCCAGCAATGGCCCCAGAGCCGCCAACCCAGGAGAAAACGAGTAGAAGACCCTCAAACAGCCAAAGAGCAAAAGTACAAAAATGGGGACTTAGTCACTTTTTTCCAAATTTCCCAAATCACTCCGCGCGCGCTCTGCAGCTAGGCCCTAACTCCCCTCTGCCACCATGGATTTGCTTCAAACCTCTTGCAAAGTAAAGTATTCATAGCCAGCAGTGCTCCCAGACCCCGAAACCCACCCACAAACACCAGGAAGCCCCCCAAACAGGCCCCCAAAAACGCTACATTGAGCAAAATGTCAGAAATAGCACAACAAAAATCGGCGTGGATTTTGTCCCAACCACTTCTACCCGGTATTAGACCTTCCCAGGAATGCCCCAAGACCCGCCAACCCACCCGCCAAAAAGCATAACACCCCCAATCAGGCCAAAAGCAACATCTCCTACTTACAATATTTCTCGGCCTTCGGTCCAAACGCGCTGTGTAGCTAGGCCATAAGTCCGGTTTACCACCACGGATTTCCTGAAAAGCAAATGCAATCAAGATTAGAGTGTCCCAGCAGTGCTCCCAGACCCCGAAACTCACCCACAAACACCAGGAAGCCCCCCAAACAGGCCCCCGAAAACGCTACATTGAGCAAAATGTCAGAAATAGCAAACAAAAGATCGGCGTGGATTTTGTCCCAACCACTTCTACCCGTTATTAGACCTTCCCAGGAATGCCCCAAGACCCGCCAACCCACCCGCCAAAAAGCATAACACCCCCAAACAGGCCAAAAGCAACATCTCCTACTTACAATATTTCTCGGCCTTCGGTCCAAACGCGCTGTGTAGCTAGGCCATAAGTCCGGTTTACCACCACGGATTTCCTGAAAAGCAATTGCAATCAAGATTAGAGTGTCCCAGCAGTGCTCCCAGACCCCGAAACTCACCCACAAACAGCCGGAACCCCCTGAAAGGCAAGCAAATCAGCAAAAACACAAAAAAAATCCGCCTCGGATTTGGTCCAAACCACTTTTATCCGGTATTAGAGCTTCCCAGCAATGGCCCCAGAGCCGTCAACCCAGGAGAAAACGAGTAGAAGACCCCCAAACAGCCAAAGAGCAAAAGTACAAAAATGGGGACTTAGTCATTTTTTTCCAAATTTCCCAAATCACTCCGCGCGCGCTCTGCAGCTAGGCCCTAACTCCCCTCTGCCACCATGGATTTGCTTCAAATCTCTTGCAAAGTAAAGTATCCATAGCCAGCAGTGCTCCCAGACCCGAAACCCACCCACAAAAACCAGGAAGCCCCCCAAACAGGCCCCCGAAAACGCTACATTGAGCAAAATGTCAGAAATAACAAAAAAAAAATCGGCGTGGATTTTGTCGAAACCACTTCTACCTGGTATTAGACCTTCCCAGGAATGCCCCAAGACCCGCCAACCCACCCGCCAAAAAGCATAACACCCCCAAACAGGCCAAAAGCAAAATCTCATACTTACAACATTTCTCGGCCTTCGGTACAAACGCGCTGTGTAGCTAGGCCATAAGTCCGGTTTGCCACCACGGATTTCCTGAAAAGCAAATGCAATCAAGATTAGAGTGTCCCAGCAGTGCTCACAGAGCCCGAAACTCACCCACAAACAGACGGAACCCCCCCTAAGAGCACCTCAAAGGCAAGCAAGTCAGCAAAAACACAACAAAAATGTCCGCCTCGGATTTGGTCCAAACCACTTTTATCCGGTATTAGAGCTTCCCAGCAATGGCCCCAGAGCCGTCAACCCAGGAGAAAACGAGTAGAAGACCCCCAAACAGCCAAAGAGCAAAAGTACAAAAATGGGGACTTAGTCATTTTTTTCCAAATTTCCCAAATCACTCCGCGCGCGCTCTGCAGCTAGGCCCTAACTCCCCTCTGCCACCATGGATTTGCTTCAAATCTCTTGCAAAGTAAAGTATCCACCATAGCCAGCAGTGCTCCCAGACCCGAAACCCACCCACAAACACCAGGAAGCCCCCCAAACAGGCCCCCGAAAACGCTACATTGAGCAAAATGTCAGAAATAACAACAAAAAAATTGGCGTGGATTTTGTCGAAACCACTTCTACCTGGTATTAGACCTTCCCAGGAATGCCCCAAGACCCGCCAACCCACCCGCCAAAAAGCATAACACCCCCAAACAGGCCAAAAGCAAAATCTCATACTTACAACATTTCTCTGCCTTCGGTACAAACGCGCTGTGTAACTAGGCCATAAGTCCGGTTTGCCACCACGGATTTCCTGAAAAGCAAATGCAATCAAGATTAGAGTGTCCCAGCAGTGCTCACAGACCCCGAAACTCACCCACAAACAGACGGAACCCCCCCTAAGAGCACCTCAAAGGCAAGCAAGTCAGCAAAAACACAAAAAAATGTCCGCCTCGGATTTGGTCCAAACCACTTTTATCCGGTATTAGAGCTTCCCAGCAATGGCCCCAGAGCCGTCAACCCAGGAGAAAACGAGTAGAAGACCCCCAAACAGCCAAAGAGCAAAAGTACAAAAATGGGGACTTAGTCATTTTTTTCCAAATTTCCCAAATCACTCCGCGCGCGCTCTGCAGCTAGGCCCTAACTCCCCTCTGCCACCATGGATTTGCTTCAAACCTCTTGCAAAGTAAAGTATCCATAGCCAGCAGTGCTCCCAGACCCCGAAACCCACCCACAAACACCAGGAAGCCCCCCAAACAGGCCCCCAAAAACGCTACATTGAGCAAAATGTCAGAAATAGCACAACATAAATCGGCGTGGATTTTGTTCCAACCACTTCTACCCGGTATTAGACCTTCCCAGGAATGCCCCAAGACCCGCCAACCCACCCGCCAAAAAGCATAACACCCCCAATCAGGCCAAAAGCAACATCTCCTACTTACAATATTTCTCGGCCTTCGGTCCAAACGCGCTGTGTAGCTAGGCCATAAGTCCGGTTTACCACCACGGATTTCCTGAAAAGCAAATGCAATCAAGATTAGAGTGTCCCAGCAGTGCTCCCAGACCCCGAAACTCACCCACAAACACCAGGAAGCCCCCCAAACAGGCCCCCGAAAACGCTACATTGAGCAAAATGTCAGAAATAGCAAACAAAAAATCGGCGTGGATTTTGTCCCAACCACTTCTATCCGGTATTAGACCTTCCCAGGAATGCCCCAAGACCCGCCAACCCACCCGCCAAAAAGCATAACACCCCCAAACAGGCCAAAAGCAACATCTCCTACTTACAATATTTCTCGGCCTTTGGTCCAAACGCGCTGTGTAGCTAGGCCATAAGTCCGGTTTACCACCACAGATGTCCTGAAAAGCAAATGCAATCAAGATTAGAGTGTCCCAGCAGTGCTCCCAGACCCCGAAACTCACCCACAAACAGCCGGAACCCCCCCAAAGAGCACCTCAAAGGCAAGCAAGTCAGCAAAAACACCAAAAAATTTCCGCCTCAGATTTGGTCCAAACCACTTTTATCCGGTATTAGAACTTCCCAGCAATGGCCCCAGAGCCGTCAACTCACCCGCAAAGAGGTAGAACAACACCCCCATAAGTGCTGAGTCTTTCTTCATTGGGCGTAAACCAGCCCTCTGCTTTGATGGAAATAGGAGTCTGGAGGAGGAGGATAGAGGAGCATGTTCTTCTGAACTTGTGAACCTGAGGAATGCAGACTGCGGCACCTTCAAATCAATAAGCAAACAAGTGAAGACAGTTCTGCTGATGGGCTTGTTTTTGTGATTAGGTGATTAAAGTTTGAATTATATTAACTGTGCACAACAAAGAAAGACAGACACACAGGAATAAAAGTGAATAAGGACGAACAAGAAAGTTATTGATTCATTGTCTCATTTTCAGGGCTCTGTATCACGGTCCATGAATAAGAATAAGGCTTCGTCATCATACTCTGCGAATTCAGCAGGGTGAGCTCAGTGTCACCTGACAGAGAAGAAATTCCCTCATCTATGTTGCTGTCCACCTCGTCTTCATCCGGCGCGCTTTCTCGTACTCTGTAATCTGGTGGTATGAGGTGCTGATTCATCTTGATCATTGTTAACCTCTCCACATTTTTGGGTGAGAGGCGGCTCCGTTTGGAAGTTAGAATGCCACCAGCAGCACTGAAAACACGTTCAGAAGACACGCTTGCGAGTGGGCAAGACAAGTAGTTTAAAGCCAGGTTGGAGAGCTGTGGCCACAATTCTTTTTTCCCATGCCAATACGCCAATGGGTCAGCATTAACATACACCTCTGTTGAGTCATTCAGATAGTCCTTCACCATCGACTCAAGGTTCTCCTCCAAGGTTCCTCCACTTTGCTTAGCTGTTGCTGTGACCTTTTGAGAACCAAACCCAAGCCGAGCTAGCCAATCCTCTTCAGCCTCTAATGTTACTGTTGTGTCTGGTGGTGCAGATGATCCGGTTGCCGGTCTCTTTAACGGCTGAGAGGTCACTTGTGCCGCAGCCACAGGTGCAGAAGTGGATTGTTGTGACTGGGGATGGCCTGCTGATGCTGATGTACTGCCTTTTCCTTCAATTTGCTGCCGTTCTCTTTCAAACCTCTTGGCTGAGGAGGCTAGCCACTGTTTGTACTTTGTAACATCTTCATCAGCGAAAGGAAAGAATGCTTGGCCTGCCAGCGCCTTTTTGTAGCGTGGATCCAGAATAGTAGCACAAATGTAATGCTGGTTTGAGTGGATCATTTTAAGACGTTCATCACCTTGCAGGTGCTCTAATAATTTCTCCGCCAGAACAAAAGGGTCTTGGTTTTCTTCATCTTTTTCAAACACAGAACACACCTCCTTCAGTTGGTGCTCCAGCATGTACAACAATGGGATAGCTTTTCCCAAATTACAGTCCTCCTTGCTGACTGCACGCGTGAAGAACTCAAAAGGACGAAGCATGCGTGTCAGGCTTTGAACTATGTCCCATTGCGCCGCACCCATCCTCAGGTCCTCCTTCTGAGCTGTACCCTGTGTTAAGAAATAGTGATCGAGTACCGTATACTGCTCATACAGACGCTCAAGCATGTAGAAGGTTGAGTTCCAACGTGTTGCCACCTCCTGGATGAGTGCTTTCACTGGCATTTGACATTCATATAGCAGGCCCCTCAGATGCTGTCGGGCCTTAAAAGAATGGCTGAAATGGTTGCACATTTTTCGGCAGGTGTCCACTACCCTGTACGCTGCACTGTCTTTATCACTCAAGAATTTTTTGACAACCAGGTTTATACAGTGCGCCAAACACAGCACTCTGAAATAGTCACCCAGCTGCATGGCCTTAACTATATTGGAGCCATTGTCTGTGGAAACATAACCAACCTGGCATTTTTTAGGGGACAGCCAGTCAAGGACCTTTGTGTTAAACACATCCAAAATGTTTTGTGCTGTGTGACGTTTCTCCAAACCAAACATGGCTAGTGTTGCATGTTTCCGAGCAGCTTTAAAAACATTGTCCGGGTCATAACCTGTATTTAGCTTTGCTTTAACCCCTGAAAAAGAGACCCAGTGTGCAGTGATGCACATGTAATCAGCGCCTGCGCCACTGGTCCACATGTCTGTTGTCAGATGTATAGTGTGAACAGCACTCTTCTGCAAAGCTGCCCCAATCACCTCCAGAACATCTTCATGTAGTGCTGGAACCGCAACTCGGGCAAAATAGAACCGGCTAGGAACCTTCCATTTAGGGCAGAGCGCTGCCACTAGTTCTAGAAAACCAACCCCTTCTACAAAAGAAAAAGGGAGAAGGTCCAGAGCTAGCATTTTAGCCAGCTTAGTGTTATACAGACGCGCCAGTGGGTGGTTGCGTTCATATTGCGCTTCTGTAAACAACATCTTTTTAATGTTGCCCTGGACCAAGCATTTACGGGATGCTGATGATGATGATATCTTCGACCCAGTTACACTCGCTGATGAATTTTTTCGCATTGGTGTCTCACTCTCTCCCACACTCTTAGTGTGGCTCACATGGGGTGTGCTGCTGGCAGGGGTACTGGGTGTAAGTGAAGTGTGTGACACGTCTTGTTCCTCCTCGTCATCATCAGATGAAAAATCAACGTTTTCATTACGTGCAATTCGGGATTCCTTGATCACCTCTAGGTGCGCAAACCATTGGAAAGCGTGCGTTCTCCTAAGATGACCTCTCTGGCCTCCGGTACCATAGTTGGTACCAAACTTACCACGTCTAACTCGAAGCTTACAAATGCTACAAATGGCTACGTTTTCCTTTTTTGGGCAAACACTAAAGAAGTCCCAAACTGGAGACTTGAAATGTCTTTGGGGGCCGGAGGAGGGGCGATACTGGTAGTGGTGGGGGTCCTGCTGCAAATGCCAGATGAAGTGGAGGATGTGGATTTCCGAACTTCAGTACGTTTTGCACTTTCACCACCACTAATTGAGGTCGAGGTGGATGGAGGTCCCTTCTTGCGAGGAAGAAATATGGAAGCGGTAGGTGTTGGTGTACTAGTTAACTCCAAATCCAATGATTGTTGTGTTTCCATTGCCTCCTCGTCGACATCATCATCACGCTCAGCAGCTTCTCTGGATAGGGTCAAAATGTCTCTTTGCTGCATGCCCGGTAGGTGTTGGTGTACTAGTTAACTCCAAATCCAATGATTGTTGTGTTTCCATTGCCTCCTCGTCGACATCATCATCACGCTCAGCAGCTTCTCTGGATAGGGTCAAAATGTCTCTTTGCTGCATGCCCGCTGGGGCTGCAGTGACCTTTATGATGACTGGCTCGTCGTCGTGAGAGGCTTCATCAGCAGCAATATGCATCACTTCTTGTTGAGCCTCATCACAGTCCATAGCTATGAGTTTTTCAACGACCTTCCTTTTACGCTTAGGTATCTTTGTCAGATCATGATGTGCCTCACTCTCAGACAGCCGTGGTGGCCGTGGTTCCCAATCATCATCCAGATCATCAGAAGGAGGTGGGCTTGAAGTAGATGTAGACACCCCCCTTGATCTTTTCCTTGCTAGGGATGTGGAAGACAATGAATGATCATCAGGAGGAGTGGCTTCCTCAAATGATACCTCGGTCTGATTGTCAATTTCCTGATGTGCCCCTACTTCGGGAGGAACAACTATTGTGGGCACTTGTGACCCTCCATGCACCTCTGCTTGCGCATCTCCTTGCGCTGCCTCTCCTTCCACATGTACTTGGGCTTGTACTTGCACATGTTGTTGTTGTTGCGGCTGTGGTTGTTCAACACTTGTCAGATGAGTTACAACAACCTGTGTTGATTCAGGGACATTGCTGCTACTTTCTTGCGATGAGCCAACATCACTGGTCGATGGTGATTGAAGAAGTACACTGACTGCCTCTGAAGCACTCAAGGGCTTTGACTTAAGTTGGCGTGGTGGTGGAGGCACTGAGCCCAATAGAGCGGGGGTGCTGCTCCCAGCTTGGTCCCCAGCACATCCCGCTGCTGCTGCAGGCGTACTTTTTTTTTGTTTTTACTCCCAAAAAACGCGGCGGCCGGCACACCAGCCTCCTTGGTAACTTGCTTCTTCTGCTCCTTACTAGCAACTTTCTTGCTAGAGGAGCTACAGAGACCTTTTTTTGGGGCCATCTTCTTCAGAGCAGGTCAGAACAGCAGGCCGCAGTTGCACGAGTTGCAGAGTTGTCTGAGGCCAGACGTGACGTCGCGTGACGTTATGCTGCACACATACCGCTGCAGGACTTCTTCCCGGCACTGGTGGTTCTCTTGAGTCTTGTGCACCTAAAAGCAATGGAAGACAGAGGAACATCAGTTCAGTTATACACCCCAAAAAAAATCGAAAAAAACTGAAAAATCAGCACAATCCCATGCCCTCCATGATGCTTACATTCAAGACACCCCACAGAAAGACTAGGCCCATGCAAGACTCACTACCCCTGGTGAAAAGGCCACAAGTACAGCCCCAAAAAACGAAAATCACTGAAAAATCAGCACAATCCCAATCTATCCATGCCCTCCATGATGTTTAAATTCAAGACACCCCACAGAAAGACTAGGCCCATGCAAGACTCACTACCCCTGGGCATAAAGGTTGAAAAGTAGGCAAAATGGTTGCAGGCCTAACAACACTGCCTGCATTCAAAATGGCCACTTGCCTCCCAGCACATGGCAAGGGCCTGTAGCAGCACTCAAAATGGCCCCCAGCCACATGGCCTGTCCCTCCCCATGAACACCCCCAAAAATCGAAAAACACAGAAAAATCAGCACAATCCCATTCCATCCATGCCCTCCATGATATTTAAGTTCAAGACACCCCACAGAAAGACTAGGCCCATGCAAGACTCAATACCCCTGGTGAAAAGGCCACAAGTACAGCCCCAAAAAACGAAGATCACTGAAAAATCAGCACAATCCCATTCCATCCATGCCCTCCATGATGTTTAAATTCAAGACACCCCACAGAAAGATAAGGCCCATGCAAGACTCACTACCCCTGGGCATAAAGGTTGAAAAGTAGGCAACATGGTTGCAGGCCTAACAACACTGCCTGCATTCAAAATGGCCACTTGCCTCCCAGCACATGGCCAGGGCCTGTAGCAGCACTCAAAATGGCCCCCAGCCACATGGCCTGTCCCTCCCCATGAACACACCCAAAAATCGAAAAACACAGAAAAATCAGCACAATCCCATTCCATCCATGCCCTCCATGATGTTTAAGTTCAAGACACCCCACAGAAAGACTAGCTAGGCCCATGCAAGACTCAATACCCCTGGTGAAAAGGCCACAAGTACAGCCCCAAAAAACGAAAATCACTGAAAAATCAGCACAATCCCATTCCATCCATGCCCTCCATGATGTTTAAATTCAAGACACCCCACAGAAAGACTAGGCCCATGCAAGACTCACTACCCCTGGGCATAAAGGTTGAAAAGTAGGCAAAACGGTTGCAGGCCTAACAACACTGCCTGCATTCAAAATGGCCACTTGCCTCCCAGCACATGGCCAGGGCCTGTAGCAGCACTCAAAATGGCCCCCAGCCACATGGCCTGTCCCTCCCCTTGAACACCCCCAAAAATCGAAAAACACAGAAAAATCAGCACAATCCCATTCCTTCCATGCCCTCCATGATGTTTAAGTTCAAGACACCCCACAGAAAGACTAGGCCCATGCAAGACTCAATACCCCTGGTGAAAAGGCCACAAGTACAGCCCCAAAAAACGAAAATCACTGAAAAATCTGCACAATCCCATTCCATCCATGCCCTCCATGATGTTTAAGTTCAAGACACCCCACAGAAAGACTAGGCCCATGCAAGACTCTCTACCCCTGGGCATAAAGGTTGAAAAGTAGGTAAAATGGTTGCAGGCCTAACAACACTGCCTACATTCAAAATGGCCACTTGCCTCCCAGCACATGGCAAGGGCCTGTAGCAGCACTCAAAATGGCCCCCAGCCACATGGCCTGTCCCTCCCCATGAACACCCCCAAAAATCGAAAAACACAGAAAAATCAGCACAATCCCATTCCATCCATGCCCTCCATGATGTTTAAATTCAAGACACCCCACAGAAAGACTAGGCCCATGCAAGACTCAATACCCCTGGTGAAAAGGCCACAAGTACAGCCCCAAAAAACGAAAATCACTGAAAAATCAGCACAATCCCATTCCATCCATGCCCTCCATGATGTTTAAATTCAAGACACCCCACAGAAAGACTAGGCCCATGCAAGACTCACTACCCCTGGGCATAAAGGTTGAAAAGTAGGCAAAATGGTTGCAGGCCTAACAACACTGCCTGCATTCAAAATGGCCACTTGCCTCCCAGCACATGGCCAGGGCCTGTAGCAGCACTCAAAATGGCCCCCAGCCACATGGCCTGTCCCTCCCCATGAACACCCCCAAAAATCGAAAAACACAGAAAAATCAGCACAATCCCATTCCATCCATGCCCTCCATGATGTTTAAGTTCAAGACACCCCACAGAAAGACTAGGCCCATGCAAGACTCAATACCCCTGGTGAAAAGGCCACAAGTACAGCCCCAAAAAACGAAAATCACTGAAAAATCAGCACAATCCCATTCCATCCATGCACTCCATGATGTTTAAATTCAAGACACCCCACAGAAAGACTCAGTCCACCCACCACTGAGTACCCCTGGGCAAAAGGCCCCAAAACAGCCCAAAAATAGAAATTTCCAAAATTGTAGTTGCAGCAACTGTAATGCCCCAAACAAACTTACTTGTGAAATTTCTAATCCAAAAGTGATCCAAAGAAAGTCGAAAAGGCCTCAAATCCAAATATCCAGCAGCATCCACAAAAAGTAATCCTTCCAGCTCCAGATCCAAATGAAAAGTGACCAGGAGATGGACAAAGCACTGGGTGGAGCCTGCTGGACAGGAACAGGAAGTTGAAGACAGTGGGGCACTTCCTTCTTCCCACCCCCCCCCCCCTCCCCAAAATAGACTCCTCGCAAAAAAAGTGCAGGCAAATGTCAACCTGAGGAGTTATTCAGATAAAAATCATCATTTCCAGAAGGTTTATGCTGCTTGCTGGTGGATTTCTTGTGCAGAATTGCAAATTTTATATTTTCGCGAGTGCGAGATTGTTGCTGCTCGCCGCATCTCCAAGCTCGCAATTGCGAAGTCCCGCGATACGTGATCACGGCGTACTCGCATTGACAAACTCTCGCTGTGCAAGTTGGCAAGCCGCGATTACATTATCGCGCTCGCCAAATTCTCGCGGGATCCCGCAGCAAGATCCAAAATGGCACAGCACTCGCAAAATATTGAGAAAAACAACTCGGCAAACGCTGAATGACGGTAAGTGAACGCCGCGCGCCGCAAAAATTGTATCACCCAGAAAAAAAATCCGCTGCGTGCGAATTTAGTGGATTTTGCGGGAAATCTGCGAATCTCGCGGATTGCGAATTTCCCGAAAATCCGCAAAATCCGCGAGCGGAGCGGATTTTACACCCATGCTTATCCTGAATGATGATGGCTGATAGCCAGAAACCGGTCCTAGGATGCTTGATTCCGGTCCAGGAAAGACATGGCTTGGCAGTTAGGACTGGACTGTTCCCATAAGGCACAGGGTCAAGGCTGATTTGCATATGGCCATGTCTGAACTGGGGTGGTGTGGAGTCCAAAAAAACGATTGATTTAGGCCCAGATCTCTGTACTGAGGTGAATATTATGACATTTTTCTGCATTCTGTCCATCAACTGTTGTTTTTGCATTTGTCACCCCGAGTGGGATGGGTATGCTCAGACGTGAGTCCCATGATCTCCACACCACTGGAGTCAAGCTATCCTGGCTGATGGCGGCTGATAGCCAGAAACTGGCCCTAGGATGCTTGATTCCGGTCCAGGAAAGACTTGGCTTGGCAGTTCGGGCTGGACTGTTCCAATGAGGTACAGGGTCAAGGCTGATTTGCATAAGGCCATGTCTGAAGTGGGGTGGTGATGAGTGCAATAAAACGATGGATTAAGGCCCAGATCTCTGTACTGGGGTGAATGTATGACATTGATCTACATTCTGTCCATCAACTGTTGTTTTTGCATTTGTTACCCCGAGTGGGATGGGTTTGCTCAGACGTAAGTTCCATGCTCTTCACACCACTGGAGTCAAGCTATCCTGGCTGATGACTGCTGATAGCCAGAAACCAGTCCTAGGATGCTTGATTCCGGTCCAGGAAAGACATGGCTTGGCAGTTTGGGCTGGACTGTTCCCATGAGGCACAGGGTCAAGGTTGATTTGCATATGGCCAAGTCTGAACTCAGGTGGTGTGGAGTGCAAAAAACCGATGGATTTAGGCCTAGATCTCTGTACTGGGGTGAATGTATGACATGGTTCTGCCTTCTGTCCATCAACTGTTGTTTTTGCCTTTGTCACCCCGAGTGGGATTGGGTATGCTCAGACGTGAGTCCTGTGCTCTCCACACCACTGGAGTCAAGCTATCCTAGCTGATGACGGCTGATAGCCAGAAACCGGTCCTAGGATGCTTGATTCCGTTCCAGGAAAGACGTGGCTTGGCAGTTCGGGCTGGACTGTTCCCATGAGGCACAAGGTCAAGGCTGATTTGCATATGGCCATGTCTGAACTGGGGTGGTGTGGAGTGCAAAAAAACGATGGATTTAGTCCCAGATCTCTGTACAGGGGTGAATGTATGACAGTGTTCTGCATTCTGTCCATCAACTGTTGTTTTTGCATTTGTCACCCCGAGTGGGATGGG
Source organism: Lissotriton vulgaris (assembly GCF_964263255.1). NCBI lineage: Eukaryota > Metazoa > Chordata > Amphibia > Caudata > Salamandridae > Lissotriton > Lissotriton vulgaris. The sequence goes on along the minus strand of NC_141695.1, from coordinate 1,541,461,980 downwards.
TATGCTCAGACGTGAGTCCCATGCTCTCAACACCACTGGAGTCAAGCTATCCTGGCTGATGATGGCTGATAGCCAGAAACCGGTCCTAGGATGCTTGATTCCGGTCCAGGAAAGACATGGCTTGGCAGTTCGGGTTGGACTGTTCCCATGACACACAGGGTCAAGGCTGATTTGCATATGGCCAAGTCTGAACTGGGGTGGTGTGGAGTACAAAAAAATGATGGATTGAGGCCCAGATCTCTGTACTGGGATGAATGTATAATATTGTTCTGCATTCCGTCCATCAACTTCTATTTTTGCATTTGTCACCCGAGTGGGATGGGTATGCTCAGAGGTGAGTCCCATGCTCTCCACACCACTGGAGTCAAGCTATCCTGGCTGATGATAGCTGATAGCCAGACACCGGTCCTAGGATGCTTGATTCCGGTCCAGGAAAGACATGGCTTGGCAGTTCGGGCTGGACTGTTCCCATGAGGCACAGTGTCAAGGTTGATTTGCATATGGCCAAGTCTGAACTCGGGTGGTGTGGAGTGCAAAAAAACGATGGATTTAGGCCTAGATCTCTGTACTGGGGTGAATGTATGACATGGTTCTGCCTTCTGTCCATCAACTGTTGTTTTTGCCTTTGTCACCCCGAGTGGGATGGGTATGCTCAGACGTGAGTCCTGTGCTCTCCACACCACTGGAGTCAAGCTATCCTAGCTGATGACGGCTGATAGCCAGAAACTGGTCCTAGGATGCTTGATTCCGGTCCAGGAAAGACGTGGCTTGGCAGTTCGGGCTGGACTGTTCCCTTGAAGCACAGGGTCAAAGCTGATTTGCATATGGCCGTGTCTCAACTGGGGTGGTGTGGAGTGCAAAAAAATGATGGATTTAGGCCCAGATCTCTGTACTGGGGTGAATGTATGACATTGTTCTGCATTCTGTCCATCAACTGTTGTTTTTGCATTCGTCACCCCGAGTGGGATGGGTATGCTCAGACGTGAGTCCCATGCTCTCCACACCACTGGAGTCAAGCTATCCTGGCTGATGATGGCTGATAGCCAGAAACCAGTCATAGGATGCTTGATTCCGGTCCAGGAAAGACATGGCTTTGCATTTTGGGCTGGACTGTTCCCCTGAGGTACAGGGTCAAGGCTGATTTGCATATGGCCAAGTCTGAACTGGGGTGGTGTGGAGTATAAAAAAATGATGGATTGAAGCCCAGATCTCTGTACTGGGATGAATGTATAACATTGTTCTGCATTCTGTCCATCAACAGCTATTTTTGCATTTGTCACCCGAGTGGGATGGGTATGCTCAGAGGTGAGTCCCATGCTCTCCACACCACTGGAGTCAAGCTATCCTGGCTGATGACTGCTGATAGCCAGAAACCAGTCCTAGGATGCTTGATTCCGGTCTAGGAAAGACGTGGCTTGGCAGTTCGGGCTGGACTGTTCCCTTGAGGCACAGGGTCAAAGCTGATTTGCATATGGCCGTGTCTCAACTGGGGTGGTGTGGAGTGCAAAAAAACGATGGATTTAGGCCCAGATCTCTGTACTGGGGTGAAATTATGACATTGTTCTGCATTCTGTCCATCAACTGTTTTTTTTTCATTTGTCATCCCGAGTGGGATGGGTATGCTCAGACGTGAGTCTCGTGCTCTTCGTACCACTGGAGTCAAGCTATCCTGGCTGATGACGGCTGATAGCCAGAAACAGGTCCTACGATGCTTGATTCCGGTCCAGGAAAGACGTGATTTGGCAGTTCATGCTGGACTGTTCCAATGAAGCACAGGGTCAAGGCTGATTTGCATATGGCCATGTCTGAACTGGGGTGGTGTGGAGTACAAAAAAAAGATGGATTTAGGCCCACATCTCTGTGCTGGGGTGAATAAATGACATTGTTCTGCATTCTGTCCATCAACAGTTGTTTTGGCTTTTGTCACCCGAGTGGGATGGGTATGCTCAGACGTGAGTCCCATGCTCTCCACTCCACTGGAGTCAAGCTATCCTGGCTGATGACGGCTGATAGCCAGAAACTGGTCCTGGGATGCTTGATTCCGATCCAGGAAAGACATGGCTTGGCAGTTCGGGCTGGACTGTTCCCATGAGGCACAGGGTCAAGGCTGATTTGCATATGGCCATGTCTCAACTGGGGTGGTGTGGAGTGCAAAAAAACGATGGATTTAGGCCCAGATCTCTGTACTGGGGTGAATATTATGACATTTTTCTGCATTCTGTCCATCAACTGTTGTTTTTGCATTTGTCACCCCGAGTGGGATGGGTATGCTCAGACGTGAGTCCCGTGTTCTCCACACCACTGGAGTCAAGCTATCCTGGCTGATGGCGGCTGATAGCCAGAAACTGGTCCTAGGATGCTTGATTCCGGTCCAGGAAAGACATGGCTTGGCAGTTCGGGCTGGACTGTTCCAATGAGGTACAGGGTCAAGGCTGATTTGCATAAGGCCATGTCTGAAGTGGGGTGGTGATGAATGCAATAAAACGATGGATTTAGGCCAAGATCTCCGTACTGGGGTGAATGTATGACATTGTTCTACATTCTGTCCATCAACTGTTGTTTTTGCACTTGTTACCCCGAGTGGGATGGGTATGCTCAGACGTGAGTCCCATGCTCTTCACACTACTGGAGTCAAGCTATCCTGGCAGATGACGGCTGATAGCCAGAAACCGGTCCTAGGATGCTTGATTCCGGTCCAGGATAGACATGGCTTTGCGGTTCGGGCTGGACTGTTCCCATGACGCACAGGGTCAAGGCTGATTTGCATATGGCCATGTCTGAGCTGGGTTGATGTGGAGTGCAAATAAACGATTGTTTTAGGCCCAGATCTCTGTACTGGGGTGAATGTATGACAGTGTTCTGCATTCTGTCGCTCAACTGTTGTTTTTGCATTTGTCACCCCGAGTGGGATGGGTATGCTCAGACGTGAGTCCCATGCTCTCAACACCACTGGAGTCAAGCTATCCTGGCTGATGATGGCTGATAGCCAGAAACCGGTCCTAGGATGCTTGATTCCGGTCCAGGAAAGACATGGCTTGGCAGTTCGGGTTGGACTGTTCCCATGACACACAGGGTCAAGGCTGATTTGCATATGGCCAAGTCTGAACTGGGGTGGTGTGGAGTACAAAAAAATGATGGATTGAGGCCCAGATCTCTGTACTGGGATGAATGTATAACATTGTTCTGCATTCTGTCCATCAACTTCTATTTTTGCATTTGTCACCCGAGTGGGATGGGTATGCTCAGAGGTGAGTCCCATGCTCTCCACACCACTGGAGTCAAGCTATCCTGGCTAATGATAGCTGATAGCCAGACACCGGTCCTAGGATGCTTGATTCCGGTCCAGGAAAGACATGGCTTGGCAGTTCGGGCTGGACTGTTCCCATGAGGCACAGTGTCAAGGTTGATTTGCATATGGCCAAGTCTGAACTCGGGTGGTGTGGAGTGCAAAAAAACAATGGATTTAGGCCTAGATCTCTGTACTGGGGTGAATGTATGACATGGTTCTGCCTTCTGTCCATCAACTGTTGTTTTTGCCTTTGTCACCCCGAGTGGGATGGGTATGCTCAGACGTGAGTCCTGTGCTCTCCACACCACTGGAGTCAAGCTATCCTGGCTGATGATGGCTGATAGCCAGAAACCAGTCATAGGATGCTTGATTCCGGTCCAGGAAAGACATGCCTTTGCATTTTGGGCTGGACTGTTCCCCTGAGGTACAGGGTCAAGGCTGATTTGCATATGGCCAAGTCTGAACTGGGGTGGTGTGGAGTATAAAAAAATGATGGATTGAAGCCCAGATCTCTGTACTGGGATGAATGTATAACATTGTTCTGCATTCTGTCCATCAACAGCTATTTTTGCATTTGTCACCCGAGTGGGATGGGTATGCTCAGAGGTGAGTCCCATGCTCTCCACACCACTGGAGTCAAGCTATCCTGGCTGATGACTGCTGATAGCCAGAAACCAGTCCTAGGATGCTTGATTCCGGTCTAGGAAAGACGTGGCTTGGCAGTTCAGGCTGGACTGTTCCCTTGAGGCACAGGGTCAAAGCTGATTCGCATATGGCCGTGTCTCAACTGGGGTGGTGTGGAGTGCAAAAAAACGATGGATTTAGGCCCAGATCTCTGTACTGGGGTGAAATTATGACATTGTTCTGCATTCTGTCCATCAACTGTTTTTTTTTCATTTGTCACCCCGAGTGGGATGGGTATGCTCAGACGTGAGTCTCGTGCTCTTCATACCACTGGAGTCAAGCTATCCTGGCTGATGACGGCTGATAGCCAGAAACAGGTCCTACGATGCTTGATTCCGGTCCAGGAAAGACGTGATTTGGCAGTTCATGCTGGACTATTCCAATGAAGCACAGGGTCAAGGCTGATTTGCATATGGCCATGTCTGAACTGGGGTGGTGTGGAGTACAAAAAAAAGATGGATTTAGGCCCACATCTCTGTGCTGGGGTGAATGTATGACATTGTTCTGCATTCTATCCATCAACTGTTGTTTTTGCATTTGTCACCCCGAGTGGAATGGGTATGCTCAGATGTGAGTACCATGCTCTCCACACCACAGGAGTCAAGCTATCCTGGCTGATGACGGCTGATAGCCAGAAACCGGTACTAGGATGCTTGATTCCGGTCCAGGAAAGACATGGCTTGGCAGTTCAAGCTGGACTGATCCCATGAAGCACAGGGTCAACGCTGATTTGCATATGGCCATGTCTGAACTGGGGTGGTATGGAGTGCAAAAAAAATATGGATTTAGGCCCAGATCTCTGTACTGGGGTGAATGTATGACATTGTTCTGCATTCTGTCCATCAACAGTTGTTTTGGCTTTTGTCACCCGAGTGGGATGGGTATTCTCAGACGTGAGTCCCATGCTCTCAACACCACTGGAGTCAAGCTATCCTGGCTGATGATGGCTGATAGCCAGAAACCGGTCCTAGGATGCTTGATTCCGGTCCAGGAAAGACATGGCTTGGCAGTTCGGGTTGGACTGTTCCCATGACACACAGGGTCAAGGCTGATTTGCATATGGCCAAGTCTGAACTGGGGTGGTGTGGAGTACAAAAAAATGATGGATTGAGGCCCAGATCTCTGTACTGGGATGAATGTATAACATTGTTCTGCATTCTGTCCATCAACTTCTATTTTTGCATTTGTCACCCGAGTGGGATGGGTATGCTCAGAGGTGAGTCCCATGCTCTCCACACCACTGGAGTCAAGCTATCCTGAATGATGATAGCTGATAGCCAGACACCGGTCCTAGGATGCTTGATTCCGGTCCAGGAAAGACATGGCTTGGCAGTTCGGGCTGGACTGTTCCCATGAGGCACAGTGTCAAGGTTGATTTGCATATGGCCAAGTCTGAACTTGGGTGGTGTGGAGTGCCAAAAAACAATGGATTTAGGCCTAGATCTCTGTACTGGGGTGAATGTATGACATGGTTCTGCCTTCTGTACATCAACTGTTGTTTTTGCCTTTGTCACCCCGAGTGGGATGGGTATGCTCAGACGTGAGTCCTGTGCTCTCCACACCACTGGAGTCAAGCTATCCTGGCTGATGATGGCTGATAGCCAGAAACCAGTCCTAGGATGCTTGATTCCGGTCCAGGAAAGACATGGCTTTGCATTTCGGGCTGGACTGTTCCCCTGAGGTACAGGGTCAAGGCTGATTTGCATATGGCCATGTCTGAACTGAGGTGGTGTGGAGTGCAAATAAACGATGGATTTAGTCCCAGATCTCTGTACTGGGGTGAATGTATGACAGTGTTCTGCATTCTGTCCATCAACTGTTGTTTTTGCATTTGTCACCCTGAGTGGGATGGGTATGCTCAGACGTGAGTCCCATGCTTTCCACACCACTGGAGTCAAGCTATCCTGGCTGATGATGGCTGATGGCCAGAAACCGGTCCTAGGATGTTTGATTCCGGTCCAGGAAAAACATGGCTTGGCAGTTCGGGTTGGACTGTTCCCATGACACACAGGGTCAATGCTGATTTGCATATGGCCAAGTCTGAACTGGGGAGGTGTGGAGTACAAAAAAATGATGGATTGAAGCCCAGATCTCTGTACTGGGATGAATGTATAACATTGTTCTGCATTCTGTCCATCAACAGCTATTTTTGCATTTGTCACCCGAGTGGGATGGGTATGCTCAGAGGTGAGTCCCATGCTCTCCACTCCACTGGAGTCAAGCTATCCTGGCTGATGACTGCTGATAGCCAGAAACCAGTCCTAGGATGCTTGATTCCGGTCTAGGAAAGACGTGGCTTGGCAGTTCGGGCTGGACTGTTCCCTTGAGGCACAGGGTCAAAGCTGATTTGCATATGGCCGTGTCTCAACTGAGGTGGTGTGGAGTGCAAAAAAACGATGGATTTAAGCCCAGATCTCTGTACTGGGGTGAAAATATGACATTGTTCTTCATTCTGTCCATCAACTGTTGTTTTTTCATTTGTCACCCCGAGTGGGATGGGTATGCTCAGACGTGAGTCTCGTGCTCTTCATACCACTGGAGTCAAGCTATCCTGGCTGATGACGGCTGATAGCCAGAAACCGGTCCTAGGATGCTTGATTCCGGTCCAGGAAAGACGTGATTTGGCAGTTCATGCTGGACTGTTCCAATGAAGCACAGGGTCAAGGCTGATTTGCATATGGCCATGTCTGAACTGGAGTGGTGTGGAGTGCAAAAAAAGATGGATTTAGTCCCACATCTCTGTGCTGGGGCGAATGTATGACATTGTTCTGCATTCTATCCATCAACTGTTGTTTTTGCATTTGTCACCCCGAGTGGGATGGGTATGCTCAGATGTGAGTACCATGCTCTCCACACCACTGGAGTCAAGCTATCCTGGCTGATGAAGGCTGATAGCCAGAAACCGGTCCTAGGATGCTTGATTCCGGTCCAGGAAAGACATGGCTTGGCAGTTCAGGCTGGACTGTTCCAATGAAGCACAGGGTCAACGCTGATTTGCATATGGCCATGTCTGAACTGGGGTGGTGTGGAGTACAAAAAAAAGATGGATTTAGGCCCACATCTCTGTGCTGGGGTGAATGTATGACATTGTTCTGCATTCTATCCATCAACTGTTGTTTTTGCATTTGTCACCCCGAGTGGAATGGGTATGCTCAGATGTGAGTACCATGCTCTCCACTCCACAGGAGTCAAGCTATCCTGGCTGATGACGGCTGATAGCCAGAAACCGGTACTAGGATGCTTGATTCCGGTCCAGGAAAGACATGGCTTGGCAGTTCAAGCTGGACTGATCCCATGAAGCACAGGGTCAACGCTGATTTGCATATGGCCATGTCTGAACTGGGGTGGTATGGAGTGCAAAAAAAATATGGATTTAGGCCCAGATCTCTGTACTGGGGTGAATGTATGACATTGTTCTGCATTCTGTCCATCAACAGTTGTTTTGGCTTTTGTCACCCGAGTGGGATGGGTATGCTCAGACGTGAGTCCCATGCTCTCAACACCACTGGAGTCAAGCTATCCTGGCTGATGATGGCTGATAGCCAGAAACCGGTCCTAGGATGCTTGATTCCGGTCCAGGAAAGACATGGCTTGGCAGTTCGGGTTGGACTGTTACCATGACACACAGGGTCAAGGCTGATTTGCATATGGCCAAGTCTGAACTGGGGTGGTGTGGAGTACAAAAAAATGATGGATTGAGGCCCAGATCTCTGTACTGGGATGAATGTATAACATTGTTCTGCATTCTGTCCATCAACTTCTATTTTTGCATTTTTCACCCGAGTGGGATGGGTATGCTCAGAGGTGAGTCCCATGCTCTCCACACCACTGGAGTCAAGCTATCCTGGCTGATGATAGCTGATAGCCAGACACCGGTCCTAGGATGCTTGATTCCGGTCCAGGAAAGACATGGCTTGGCAGTTCGGGCTGGACTGTTCCCATGAGGCACAGTGTCAAGGTTGATTTGCATATGTCCAAGTCTGAACTTGGGTGGTGTGGAGTGCAAAAAAACAATGGATTTAGGCCTAGATCTCTGTACTGGGGTGAATGTATGACATGGTTCTGCCTTCTGTCCATCAACTGTTGTTTTTGCCTTTGTCACCCCGAGTGGGATGGGTATGCTCAGACGTGAGTCTTGTGCTCTCCACACCACTGGAGTCAAGCTATCCTGGCTGATGATGGCTGATAGCCAGAAACCAGTCCTAGGATGCTTGATTCCGGTCCAGGAAAGACATGGCTTTGCATTTCGGGCTGGACTGTTCCCCTGAGGTACAGGGTCAAGGCTGATTTGCATATGGCCATGTCTGAACTGAGGTGGTGTGGAGTGCAAATAAACGATGGATTTAGTCCCAGATCTCTGTACTGGGGTGAATGTATGACAGTGTTCTGCATTCTGTCCATCAACTGTTGTTTTTGCATTTGTCACCCTGAGTGGGATGGGTATGCTCAGACGTGAGTCCCATGCTTTCCACACCACTGGAGTCAAGCTATCCTGGCTGATGATGGCTGATGGCCAGAAACCGGTCCTAGGATGTTTGATTCCGGTCCAGGAAAAACATGGCTTGGCAGTTCGGGTTGGACTGTTCCCATGACACACAGGGTCAATGCTGATTTGCATATGGCCAAGTCTGAACTGGGGAGGTGTGGAGTACAAAAAAATGATGGATTGAAGCCCAGATCTCTGTACTGGGATGAATGTATAACATTGTTCTGCATTCTGTCCATCAACAGCTATTTTTGCATTTGTCACCCGAGTGGGATGGGTATGCTCAGAGGTGAGTCCCATGCTCTCCACTCCACTGGAGTCAAGCTATCCTGGCTGATGACTGCTGATAGCCAGAAACCAGTCCTAGGATGCTTGATTCCGGTCTAGGAAAGACGTGGCTTGGCAGTTCGGGCTGGACTGTTCCCTTGAGGCACAGGGTCAAAGCTGATTTGCATATGGCCGTGTCTCAACTGAGGTGGTGTGGAGTGCAAAAAAACGATGGATTTAAGCCCAGATCTCTGTACTGGGGTGAAAATATGACATTGTTCTTCATTCTGTCCATCAACTGTTGTTTTTTCATTTGTCACCCCGAGTGGGATGGGTATGCTCAGACGTGAGTCCCATGCTCTCCACACCACTGGAGTCAAGCTATCCTGGCTGATGACGGCTGATAGCCAGAAACCGGTCCTAGGATGCTTGATTCCGGTCCAGGAAAGACGTGATTTGGCAGTTCATGCTGGACTGTTCCAATGAAGCACAGGGTCAAGGCTGATTTGCATATGGCCATGTCTGAACTGGAGTGGTGTGGAGTGCAAAAAAAGATGGATTTAGTCCCACATCTCTGTACTGGGGTGAATGTATGACATTGTTCTGCATTCTGTCCATCAACAGTTGTTTTGGCTTTTGTCACCCGAGTGGGATGGGTATGCTCAGACGTGAGTCCCATGCTCTCCACTCCACTGGAGTCAAACTATCCTGGCTGATGACGGCTGATAGCCAGAAACTGGTCCTGGGATGCTTGATTCCGATCCAGGAAAGACATGGCTTGGCAGTTCGGGCTGGACTGTTCCCATGAGGCACAGGGTCAAGGCTGATTTGCATATGGCCATGTCTCAACTGGGGTGGTGTGGAGTGCAAAAAAACGATGGATTTATGCCCAGATCTCTGTACTGGGGTGAATATTATGACATTTTTCTGCATTCTGTCCATCAACTGTTGTTTTTGCATTTGTCACCCCGAGTGGGATGGGTATGCTCAGACGTGAGTCCCATGCTCTCCACACCACTGGAGTCAAGCTATCCTGGCTGATGGCGGCTGATAGCCAGAAACTGGTCCTAGGATGCTTGATTCCGGTCCAGGAAAGACATGGCTTGGCAGTTCGGGCTGGACTGTTCCAATGAGGTACAGGGTCAAGGCTGATTTGCATAAGGCCATGTCTGAAGTGGGGTGGTGATGAGTGCAATAAAACGATGGATTTAGGCCAAGATCTCTGTACTGGGGTGAATGTATGACATTGTTCTACATTCTGTCCATCAACTGTTGTTTTTGCACTTGTTACCCCGAGTGGGGTGGGTATGCTCAGACGTGAGTCCCATGCTCTTCACACTACTGGAGTCAAGCTATCCTGGCAGATGACGGCTGATAGCCAGAAACCGGTCCTAGGAAGCTTGATTCCGGTCCAGGATAGACATGGCTTTGTGGTTGGGGCTGGACTGTTCCCATGACGCACAGGGTCAAGGCTGATTTGCATATGGCCATGTCTGAACTGGGGTGATGTGGAGTGAAAACAAACGATTGTTTTAGGCCCAGATCTCTGTACTGGGGTGAATGTATGCCATTGTTCTGCATTCTGTCCATCAACTGTTGTTTTTGCATTCGTCACCCCGAGTGGGATGGGTATGCTCAGACGTGAGTCCCATGCTCTCCACTCCACTGGAGTCAAGCTATCCTGGCGGATGATGGCTGATAGCCAGAAACCGGTCCTAGGATGCTTGATTCCGGTCCAGGAAAGACATGGCTTGGCAGTTCGGGCTGGACTGTTCCATTGAGGCACAGGGTCAAGGCTGATTTTCATATGGCCATGTCTGAACTGGGATAGTGAGGAGTGTAATAACACGATGGATTTAGGCCCAGATCTCTGTAGTGGGGTGAATGTATGACATTGTTCTGCATTCTGTCCATCAACTGTTGTTTTTGCATTTGTTACCCCGAGTGGGATGGGTATGCTCAGACGTAAGTCCCATGCTCTTCTCACCACTGGAGTCAAGCTATTCTGGCTGATGACTGCTGATAGCCATAAACCAGTCCTAGGATGCTTGATTCGGGTCCAGGAAAGACATGGCTTGGCAGTTCGGGCTGGACTGTTCCCATGAGGCACAGGGTCAAAGTTGATTTGCATATGGCCAAGTCTGAACTCGGGTGGCGTGGAGTGCAAAAAAACGATTGATTTAGGCCTAGATCTCTGTATTGGGGTGAATGTATGACATGGTTCTGCATTCTGTACATCAACGGTTCTTATTGCCTTTGTCACCCCGAGTGGGATGGGTATGCTCAGACGTGAGTCCTGTGCTCTCTACCCCACTGAAGTCAAGCTATCCTGGCTGATGACGTCTGATAGCCAGAAACCGGTCCTAGGATGCTTGATTCCGGTCCAGGAAAGACATGGCTTGGCAGTTTGGGCTGGACTGTTCCCATGAGGTACAGGGTCAAGGCTTATTTGCATATGGCCATGTCTGAAGTGGGGTGGTGTGGAGTGCAACAAAATGATGGATTGAGGCCCAGATCTCTGTACTGGGGTGAATGTATGACATTGTTCTGCATTCTGTCTATCAACTGTTGTTGATGCCTTTGTCACCCCGAGTGTGATGGGTATGCTCAGACGTGAGTCCCATGCTCTCCACACCACTGGAGGCAAGATATCCTGGCTGATGACGGCTGATAGCCAAAAACAGGTCCCAGGATGCTTGGTTTCCGGTACAGGAAAGACATGGCTTGGCAGTTCGGACTGGACTGTTCCCATGAGGCACAGGGTCAAGGCTGATTTGCATATGGCCGTGTCTGAACTGGGGTGGTGTGGAGTGCAAAAAAACAATGGATTTAGGCCCAGATCTCTGTACTGGGGTGAATGTATGACATTGTTCTGCATTCTATCCATCAACTGTTGTTTTTGCATTCGTCACCCCGAGTGGGATGGGTATGCTCAGACGTGAGTCCCATGCTCTCCACACCACTGGAGTCAAGCTATCCTGGCTGATGACGGCTGATAGCCAGAAGTCGGTCCTAGGATGCTTGATTCCGGTCAAGGAAAGACGTGGCTTGGCAGTTCATGCTGGACTGTTCACATGAAGCACAGGGTCAAGGCTGATTTGCATATGGCCATGTCTGAACTGGGGTGGTGTGGAGTGCAAAAAAATGATGGATTTAGGCCCAGATCTCTGTACTGGGGTGAATGTATGACATTGTTCTGCATTCTATCCATCAACTGTTGTTTTTGCATTCGTCACCCCGAGTGGGATGGGTATGCTCAGACGTGAGTCCCATGCTCTCCACACCACTGGAGTCAAGCTATCCTGGCTGATGATGGCTGATAGCCAGAAACCGGTCCTAGGATGCTTGATTCCGGTCCAGGAAAGACATGGCTTGGCAGTTCGGGCTGGAATGTTCCCATGAAGCACAGGGTCAAGGCTGATTTGCATAGGGCCATGTATGAACTGGGGTGGTGTTGACTGCAAAAAAAAATTATGGATTTAGGCCCAGATCTCTGTACTGGGGTGAATGTATGACATTGTTCTGAATTCTGTCCATCAACTGTTGTTTTTGCATTTGTGACCCCGAGTGGGATGGCTATGCTCAGAGGTGAGTCCCATGCTCTCCACACCACTGGAGTCAAGCTATCCTGGCTGATGATGGCTGATAGCCAGAAACCGGTCCTAGGATGCTTTATTCCGGTCCAGGAAATCCATGGCTTGGCAGTTCGGGCTGGACTGTTCCCATGAAGCACAGGGTCAAGGCTGATTTGCATATGGCCATGTATGAACTGGGGTGGTGTTGAGTGCAAAACAAAATATGGATTTAGGCCCAGATCTCTGTACTGGGGTGAATTTATGACATTGTTCTGCATTCTGTCCATCAACTGTTGATTTTGCATTTGTCACCCCGAGTGGGATGGGTATGCTCAGACGTGAGTCCCATGCTCTCCACACCACTGGAGTCAAGCTATCCTGGCTGATGACGGCTGATAGCCAGAAACCGGTCCTAGGATGCTTGATTCCGGTCCAGGAAAGACATGGCTTGGCAGTTCGGGCTGGACTGTTCCCATGAGGCACAGGGTCAAGGCTGATTTGCCTATGGCCATGTCTGAACTGGGGTGGTGTGGAGTGCAAATAAATTATAGATTTAGGCCCAGATCTCTGTACAGGGGTGACTGTATGACAGTGTTCTGCATTCCGTCCATCAACTGTTGTTTTTGCACTTGTCACCCCGAGTGGGATGTGTATGCTCAGATGAGAGTCCCATGCTCTCCACACCACTGGAGTCAAGCTATCCTGGCTGATGACGGCTGATAGCCAGAAACCGGTCCTAGGATGCTTGATTCCGGTCCAGGAATGACATGGCTTGGCAGTTTGGGCTGGAAAGTTCCCATGAGGTACAGGGTCAAGGCTGATTTGCATATGGCCATGTCTGAACTGGGATAGTGAGGAGTGCAATAAAACAATGGATTTAGGCCCAGATCTCTGTACTGTGGTGAATGTATGACATTCTTCTGCATTCTGTCCATCAAGTGTTGTTTTTGCATTTGTCACCCCGATTGTGATGCGTATGCTCAGACGTATGTCACATGCTCTCCACAGCACTGGAGTCATGCTATCCTGGCTGATGACGGCTGATAGCCAAGAACCGGTCCTAGGATGCTTGATTTTGGTCCAGGAAAGACATGGCTTGGCAGTTCGGGCTGGACTGTTCCCATGAGGCACAGGGTCAAGGCTGATTTGCATATGGCCATGTCTCAACTGGGGTGGTGTGGAGTGCATAAAAACGATGAATCTAGGCCCAGATCTCTGTACTGGGGTGAATTTATGACATTGTTCTGCATTCTGTCCATTAAATGTTGTTTTTGCATTTGTCACCCCGAGTGGGATGGGTATGCTCAGACATGAGTCCCATGCTCTTCACACCACTGAAGTCAAGCTATCCTAGGCTGATGGCGGCTGGTAGCCAGAAACCGGTCCTAGGATGCTTGATTCCGGTCCAGGAAAGACATGGCTTGGCAGCTTTTGCTGGACTGTTCCCATGAGGTACAGGGTCAAGGCATATTTGCATATGGCCATGTCTGAACTGGGGTGGTGTGGAGTGCAAAAAAACGATGGATTTAGTCCCAGATCTCTGTACTGGGGTGACTGTATGACAGTGTTCTGCATTCTGTCCTTCAACTGTTGTTTTTGCATTTGTTACCCCGAGTGGGATGGGTATGCTCAGACGTGAGTCCCATGCTCTTCACACCACTGTAGTCAAGCTGTCCTGGCTGATGACTGCTGATAGCCAGAAACCAGTCCTAGGATGCTTGATTCCGGTCCAGGAAAGACATGGCTTGGCAGTTCGGGCTGGACTGTTCCCATGAGGCACAGGGTCAAGGTTGATTTGCATATGGCCAAGTCTGAACTCGGATGGTGTGGAGTACAAAAAAACGATGGATTTAGGCCTAGATCTCTGTACTGGGGTGAATGTATGACATGGTTCTGCATTCTATCCATCAACTGTTGTTATTGCCTTTGATACCCCGAGTGGGATGGGTATGCTCAGACGTGCGTCCTGTGCTCTCCACACCACTGGAGTCAAGCTATCCTGGCTGATGACGGCTGATAGCCAGAAACCGGTCCTAGGATGCTTGATTCCGGTCCAGGAAAGACGTGGCTTGGCAGTTCAGACTGGACTGTTCACATGAAGCACAGGGTCAAGGCTGATTTGCATATGGCCATGTCTGAACTGGGGTGGTGTGGAGTGCAAAAAAATGATGGATTTAGGCCCAGATCTCTGTACTGGGGTGAATGTATGACATTGTTCTGCATTCTATCCATCAACTGTTGTTTTTGCATTCGTCACCCCGAGTGGGATGGGTATGCTCAGACGTGAGTCCCATGCTCTCCACACCACTGGAGTCAAGCTATCCTGGCTGATGATGGCTGATAGCCAGAAACCGGTCCTAGGATGCTTGATTCCGGTCCAGGAAAGACATGGCTTGGCAGTTTGGGCTGGAATGTTCCCATGAAGCACAGGGTCAAGGCTGATTTGCATAGGGCCATGTATGAACTGGGGTGGTGTTGACTGCAAAAAAAAATTATGGATTTAGGCCCAGATCTCTGTACTGGGGTGAATGTATGACATTGTTCTGAATTCTGTCCATCAACTGTTGTTTTTGCATTTGTGACCCCGAGTGGGATGGCTATGCTCAGAGGTGAGTCCCATGCTCTCCACACCACTGGAGTCAAGCTATCCTGGCTGATGATGGCTGATAGCCAGAAACCGGTCCTAGGATGCTTTATTCCGGTCCAGGAAATCCATGGCTTGGCAGTTCGGGCTGGACTGTTCCCATGAAGCACAGGGTCAAGGCTGATTTGCATATGGCCATGTATGAACTGGGGTGGTGTTGAGTGCAAAACAAAATATGGATTTAGGCCCAGATCTCTGTACTGGGGTGAATTTATGACATTGTTCTGCATTCTGTCCATCAACTGTTGATTTTGCATTTGTCACCCCGAGTGGGATGGGTATGCTCAGACGTGAGTCCCATGCTCTCCACACCACTGGAGTCAAGCTATCCTGGCTGATGACGGCTGATAGCCAGAAACCGGTCCTAGGATGCTTGATTCCGGTCCAGGAAAGACATGGCTTGGCAGTTCGGGCTGGACTGTTCCCATGAGGCACAGGGTCAAGGCTGATTTGCCTATGGCCATGTCTGAACTGGGGTGGTGTGGAGTGCAAATAAATTATAGATTTAGGCCCAGATCTCTGTACAGGGGTGACTGTATGACAGTGTTCTGCATTCCGTCCATCAACTGTTGTTTTTGCACTTGTCACCCCGAGTGGGATGTGTATGCTCAGATGAGAGTCCCATGCTCTCCACACCACTGGAGTCAAGCTATCCTGGCTGATGACGGCTGATAGCCAGAAACCGGTCCTAGGATGCTGTGAGAAGTTGGCCTGGTATATAATGCTCACTAATTCTAGTGATCACTTTGTACCATGCCAAGCAACCCTTATGATGATGGTTGTAATTCAACCTTGTAGACCAGTTATCCTAGTGGTAACGTGGACAAAGCAGTCTTAGGCTAAACTCTGAAAGGCATGTGAAGCCAGCTGTTATACCATACACAACCCCCTTGAATACCAAATGAAAGGGACACCACACAGATATATATTGAAAATATATATTGATTTATTAACTATTAAAATCCCCTGGACTCTTTATGAGCACAGAAGCACAAGCGTTAAATCACAAGACAGTTTAAAATACACAAAAGTTGCACAATATGGATGAGCCCTAGGGGCCACCTAAACCATATACTAAGAAAGTGGTATAAGAGATACCAATAGGAAAGTGAAGAGGCCTAGGGCCTTGGGAATCGCTGGAGCTATTCGAGACTGGAGTTAACTAAGTCGGGAAAGGCCCACGGGACTCGGGTGCAGTGTTCAAAGTGCACGCACTTCTCAATGTTAAGTCTATGGTGCGTAAAAAGCACAAAGTTAGAAAGTTAGGAACCTTCCGAGTGACCTACGGAGCTGAAACTTAAAACACAGGCCCTTGGGATGTGTACCAGTGCAGGAGCACCGGCGGAGCTGAGTTACCTCACCCACAGGAAGCGGGTGCACAGGGTCGAAGTAGTGTCGGGTTTCGTCACGCTGGTCGATGGTGCTTGGAGCTGAAGATGCTGCAGGCGGCTCGATGAGAAGAGTTCCGGTGGATCCAAGGGTGGATCTGAAGAGTTGAAGACCTGAAAGCAGAGGGGACAGTGTTCAAAGTCACTAGCCAGTGACTACCGTGGAACCAGAGTGGAACCAGGCGATGTCGGGTGCAAACAGGCGTTGTCGGGTAGCTTCTTTCTGCAGCCACGTGGATACCCGGGGTCGAGGACGTCCAGGAGTCGGTCACGAGCTGTCCCACGTAGGCTTCTCGCTGTTGGCGGTGTCGGCGACCTGATCGGAGCAAACAGGCCTTGGCCAATGCAAGCCACGCAGAGGTTGAAAGATGCTGTTCACTCGGACCAGCAAGGTCAGAGCGGGTGCTCCTTTTCACAGGAGCTTGGGTAGGTCTGGAGCAACCAGACCTGCTGTTTAAATCTTCGGGTTCGTCGCCAAGATGGCCGCTGGCCACGTGGCTAGTGGCCGGGATGGCGCGTCGAGTGGCACAATGCAAAAGGGCCCCACGCAGATCGTGGAGATGCTGGAGGGCTGATCTTCGGTGCAAGGGCTGCTCGGTGGTGGGGGTTCTCAATCCCCAAAGCACAACGTCGAGGATGCCTCAGAAGCTGCGCAGTCAGCTTTTCGGGTGTCTTTCAAGAGGTCCGGTCCCACGTCACTCGGTGCCTCCACGGGTCCCTTCTTTGCAGGGACTGTGGATCGGGCTCTGAGAGGTCTGGGAGTCTGGTTCTTGTCGGGCTCTGGGCTCGGTCTCCGGCGGGAGGCGGCGGCAAAGCAGACGTCGAGTTGCTGGTTGGTACCTGTGTTCACAGGGTGGTCACTCCTTGGCCACAAGGGAGATTCTTCTTCAGTCTTCTGTGCAGCAGAATGTCGAAGTCCAGTCTTCTTCTTAGTTTTAAGTTGATTTCGGGATGATCTGCTGTGCAATGGCACTGCTCCCCCTCTTATTCCCAATCTAGGGGGTGGATCACCTACTAGGTCCCTCCTCTGGGAGGAACCAGGAAGGGGGGCGGTTACACCCCCTTTCCTTTGTCCAGCTCCGCGCCAGGACTGGGGCTGGAAGGCCCCAGAACCGGTTTGGACTGGCCTATGCACGGGGACACCTTGTGTGCCCCGGGCATGTCTGATTCTATTCAGCCCTGTCCTACCCAATACACAAAATCCTGTCTGGGGTGGTGCTCGCACCTCCCAAGGCAGGAAACCCTTTGTCCAGGCCACCATCTGCCGAGTTTCGGTCAGCAGCAGGAGGCCAGACTTGTGTCTGTGGTGGCAGCGTCCATTTTGTGGAGCTGAGGCTCTGTTTAACTTTAACCGGGGTTAAGGCTACACACATGTCGTGTCCCTCTAGAAGGGTGGAATGCTATCCCCGTCGCCAGAATTGGCGAGGGGATAGTATTCCAATTCGTATGACACCTTACTCGACATGTTTTGATAAAGCCAAACCAAAGATAGCATTTAACCGCGAGGATTATAATGCACTTAAGAGTATATGGTATGGCAATATCCCGGAACAGCTTAGGGAGTTGTTCCCGACGGCTGCAGACAGGCTCAGCTCATGCCAGAGCACCATCTCACATATTTCCAAGCACTCTGCCTCCAGGATTGATGAGGCCTTCCATAGGAGTGGCTGATAGGAACATATGTGTCCAGTTTAGGGTTAGGCACAGACATACTGTACCTAAGTAAGAGGTGGTTACACCGACTTACCCCAGCTGAGTGATCAGCCAGTTGTGTCAAATATGGAGGCCAGGCCAGGGGTGGCACAATACGTGCTGCAGCCCCTGGTAGGCCTTGGATACACCTATGCCCTGGGCACCTAGGGTGCACTAGTACAGGGGCTCATAAGGTGAACCAGTTCCAATTCGTAATGCACCTAGAGTGCATTGGCAGTAATTTAGAGAGAGAACAGCAGGCTGTGGGTCTGATTAGCAGGCCCACAGCCACATTAAGTCAGAAACCAGTGAAGCAAAAAGCAAAAATTTGGGGTGACCATAGGATAGCAGACCCTACTCTCCTACATAACCCCCCCCCAAACGCAGGGACATTAGACTAACCTTGACCAGTTGTGTCTTCATGTTCTAAGTGGAAGTACCTGGAGAGACCATCTGCGTTGCCATGGTCAGTCCCTGGGCGGTGCTCCACTGTAAAGTTCATCCCCTGTAGGGAAATGGACCACCTGAGTAGTTTGGGGTTTTCACCCTTCATCTGATTAAGCCATAGGAGGGGCTTATGGTCGGTCTGAATCTTGAAGTGAGTACCAAATAAGTATGGCCTCAACTTCTTCAGGGCCCACACCACAGCAAAGGCCTCCCTCTCTATAGCTGACCAACGTTTCTCTCTGGGGGTCAGCCTTCTGCTAATGAAAGCAATGGGCTGGTCCTGGCCATCTACATTAAGCTGTGAAAGCACTGCTCCCACTCCCAACTCAGAAGCATCTGTTTGGACAATGAACTCTCTTGAGTAGTCAGGACTCTTCAGGATAGGTGCAGAGCACATGGCCTTCTTCAGGTCATCAAATGCCTTTTGACAGACTTCTGTCCACTGAACCTTTTTGGGCATCTTCTTGGATGTCAGATCATTAAGAGGAGTCACAATGGACCCATAGTTCTTAACAAACTTCCTGTAGTACCCAGTCAGGCCCAAGAAAGCTCTGACCTGAGTCTGGGTAGTTGGAGGGGACCAGTCCTTGATGGTCTGGATCTTACTCTCCAGTGGTTGAACTTGGCCTCCACCTACAAGGTGGCCCAGGTATACAACCTTACTCTGCCCTATCTGGCACTTTGTTGCCTTGATAGTGAGGCCTGCCTTCTGCAGAGCCTCAAGCACTTCCTTCAGGTGGATCAGGTGATCCTCCCAGGTGGAGCTAAAGACAGCAATATCGTCCAGATAAGCTGCACAAAAGTCATCCAACCCAGTGAGGACTTGGTTCACCAACCTTTGGAAGGTGGCAGGTGCATTTTTCAAACCAAAGGGCATCACCACAAACTGATAATGCCCACTAGGGGTAGAAAATGCTGTCTTGGCTTTAGACTCCTCAGCTAACCTGATTTGCCAGTAGCCAGCTGTCAAGTCAAATGTGCTCAAATATTTGGCAGAAGCCAACTTGTCAATGAGCTCATCTGCCCTTGGAATAGGGTGTGCATCTGTCCTGGTGACAGCATTGAGTCCTCTGTAATCCACACAGAACCTCATCTCTCTCTTGCCATCTTTGGTGTGAGGTTTGGGGACCAGAACCACTGGGCTAGCCCAGGGGCTCTCTGAAGGCTCAATGACACCTAATTCCAGCATCTTTTGCACCTCAGTCTTTATACAGTCCCTGACGTGGTCAGGTTGCCTGTAAATTTTGCTCTTTACAGGAAGACTGTCACCAGTGTCCACCACATGTGTACACCAGTTAGTCTGACTGGGTGTCAATGAGAACATATGCCTGTATGCCTGCAGAACTTGTCTGCAGTCATGTTGCTGATGTTCAGTGAGGCTGCCACCTAAGGCCACACCATCAACTGAGCCATCCTCAGGGTTCTGAGTGAGCAGGTCTGGGAGAGGGTCACTCTCTTCCTCCTGTCCCTCATCTGTAGCCATGAGCAAGCCCATGTCTGCCCTGCTGACATATGCCTTCAATCTGTTCACATGGAGCACCCTGTGGGGGCTCCTGGGAGTTCCTAGGTCCACCAAGTAGGTAACCTCTCCCTTCTTTTCCAGAATTGTATGGGGTCCAGACCATTTGTCTTGGAGTGCTGCTGGGGCCACTGGCTCCAACACCCATACTTTCTGTCCAGGCTGAAATTCAACAAGGACAGCCTTTTGGTCATGCCAAGCTTTTTGTAATTCTTGGCTAGCCTCAAGGTTTTTAGATGCCTTTTCCATGTACTCTGCCATCCTGGAGCGGAGACCAAGTACATAGTCCACTATGTCTTGTTTAGGCTTTTTGAGAGGTAACTCCCATCCTTCCTTCACAAGACACAGGGGTCCTCTTACAGGGTGCCCAAACAACAATTCAAAGGGGCTGAAGCCAACCCCCTTTTGAGGGACCTCTCTGTAAGCGAACAAAAGGCAGGGCAGAAGGATGTCCCATCTTCGCCTGAGCTTTTCAGGTAATCCTTTAATCATGCCCTTTAGGGTCTTGTTAAATCTCTCAACAAGCCCATTGCATTGTGGGTGATAAGGAGTGGTGAACTTGTAGTTTACACCACATTCCTTCCACATAGCTGTCAAATATCCAGACATGAAGTTGGTACCTCTATCTGATATTACCTCCTTAGGAAACCCCACTCTGGAGAAAACTCCAAGTAAGGCCCTGGCCACAACAGGAGCTGTTGTGGTCCTAAGGGGAATTGCCTCTGGGTACCTGGTGGCATGATCCACTACCACCAGTATGAATCTGTGCCCAGATGCTGTAGGGGGATCCATTGGACCAACAATATCAATCCCCACTCTCTCAAAGGGAACCCCCACCACAGGTAGTGGTATCAGGGGGGCCTTTGTTGTTCCACCTGCTTTACCACTGGCTTGGCAGGTTTCACAGGAGCGACAAAACTCCTTGGTGTCTTCAGACATGTGAGGCCAGTGAAAGTGAGGGACAAGCCTGTCCCAAGTCTTGTTCTGGCCTAGGTGTCCTGCTAAAGGAATATCATGGGCCAAGGTGAGTAGGAAGCCCCTAAATTGCAGAGGTATAACCAACCTCCTGGTAGCACCAGGCTTGGGGTCTCTAGCCTCTGAATAAAGGAGTCCATCGTCCCAATATACTTTATGGGCACCTTGAGCATTCCCAGCAGCCTCAGCAGCAGCCTGCTGTCTGAGGGGTTCAAGAGAAGGACAGGTTAACTGAGCCTGCCCCAAGTCTGCCCTAGAAGGTCCCCCTGTCCCCAGAAACTCAACCTGATCAGGTTCAAGTTCTTCAGGGACAGTTCCTTCAGGGGTCTCAAGATCAGTTTCCTGTGAAGCCTGATCCTCACTTGTAGGCAGTTGGGAAGGCACAGCCTTAACCCTCCTGTTCTTCTTCTTGGGAGGTACTTGGTCCATTGTTCCAGGATCCAAGACCTGAGGTTCAGAGAGGCACTTTTTGGCCTGTGACCTGGTCACAGCAAGGACATGTGATGATATCCCTAACATCTCTGCATGAGTCCTGTACTCAACTTCTGACCATAGAGAGTTCTCCAGGTCATTGCCCAACAAACATTCTACTGGGAGATCAGCACTAACCACAACTTTCTTTAGGCCAGTTACCCCTCCCCAGGAAAAGTTAACAAGTGCCACACTATGTGTAGTAGTGACATTGCTGGCATTGGTCACCAGGTAATCATCGCCTGGCATGTATTGTCCAGGGTCCACAAAGTTAGGTGTCACCATAGTGACACTGGCACATGTGTCCCTGTAAGCCTGAGCCACTTTGTTGTTAATCAAAGGTGTCTGTCTGTATTTGCCCAGGGTACTGGGACTAATGTCAGGGGTCAAATCTATGTCCCCTTCACAAACCAGAACAGCCTTTGTAAGGGTTCTGACTAGGTCAGAATCTCCTTCAGTTCCCAAAGTGATACCCACTAAACCCTTGGCTTGAGGACCAACACTGCTAACTGTACTAGTGGGTGCAGGTGCCTTAGGGGCTGCAGTGCTGGGGGCTCCACCCTTTTTACAGTCACTTGTCCAGTGACTGGTGTTCTTACAAGTTTTACACCAGGGTTTCTTCTGACCTTCTTTCTTCTTCTTCTTGGAAGTTTGGGACCCACCCTCTGTCTCAGTTTGGGGCCCTGTTGAAGACTTCTGGTCTTTAGCTTTCTGCTCCCCACCCTTCTGGTCTGTTTTCTTCTGGTCACCACCCTGGTTCTGGTTCTGGTTCTTTTGCTTAACTCTGGTTCTTACCCATTTATCTGCCCTCTTTCCCAATTCTTGGGGAGAGGTCAAATCTGAGTCAACCAAATGTTGATGCAACTGCTGGTTCTGACAATTATTTAAAATTTGTTCTCTCATCAGCAAATTATACAATCCTTCATAGTCTGTAACCTTGCTTCCCAGCAACCATCCCTCCAGAGCCTTAGTGGCACACTCAACAAATTCAGACCAGTCCTGAGTCTGTGTCTTCTGGGTATCTCTGAACATTAACCTGTACTGTTCAGTGGTTAAGCCTAACCCATCAATCAGAGCACTCTTCAGGACCAGGTAGTTTCTAGAGTCCCCATCACTAACTGTGAGGAGTCTGTCTCGGCCTCTACCTTCAAAGGAGAGCCACAAGATTGCTGCCCACTGCTCCTGAGGGATCTGCTGTACTCTGCAGGCTCTCTCCATTGCAGTAATCCATTTATGGATATCATCCCCAGCTTTGTAGGGGGGCACAATCTTACTCAGGTTTCTATTATCAAAAGACCTGTCTTTATCCTTGTGGATATTGCTGCCACCAGTGGGTTCTATTACCCCACTCTCTCTAGGCTGTCTTGCTCTAGCAAGTTTCTCTTGGGCCAGGGCAATCTCTAACTCTTGTCTCTGGACTCTCAATTCAGCCTCTCTAATTTGAGATTCTCTCAATTTGGTCTCATGTTCCCTTCTCTGAGGGCTAGTCATCCTCTTTCTGGAGTGACCATGAGAACCTCTAGAAGCATAGGAGTTGTCAGAGTCACCTGAGTGAATCCTTCTCCTCCTAGGCTCCTGGTTAAGTCCACCTGGGGGTCTGAATGGGTTGTTACCTGATTCATTCCCAAGTAAGCTTAAGTTAGCCTGGTTCAGTCTACTGACCAGCACCTGACTATCTCTGTCATCATCTGACTCACTGCTTTCCACCTCCTCCTCCTCTTCTTCTTCCTCTTCATCTACCTGAGGAGCTCCAGTGGTGGAGGCTTCCTCATCTACCAGGATGATAGGGGCAGGGGTGTCTACAGCGTCATCCTCTGAAGGATGGCCTCCTTCAGCATCCCCTGTGGGGTTTACTTTAGAGGGCTTTAGAGTCTCAGACTGGTCTAAGAGCTCTCTTAGGTGGTCTGTAGTAGGGGAAGGCCCTGTCTTCAGACCCCTTAAGACACAAAGCTGTCTTAATTCCTTAAAGGAAAAAATAGCAAATTTGGATGGTGCCCTTGGAGGGTCACTCTCAACAGGAGTAAGTCCACTGGACCCCTCTGCTCCAGACATTGCTCTAGTGTGGGTGGATGTGTTGCAATCTACCTACACTGGTGTTTACCTACTAAACCTATCTAGTAGTTGTAGCTAGGGTGTGCTACTCCCTTTGCTCTACAACAACTAAGTTCAGTAGAACTTAAGTATACTAGTCTTGTTTTATATGTACCTAGCAGGTACCTGTATGATCTTTCAAATGATAATCTCAAAGATTGTAATGGTAAAACAACAGCAAGCTCAGATCCCAATCCGCTGCTCACCAATGTGAGAAGTTGGCCTGGTATATAATGCTCACTAATTCTAGTGATCACTTTGTACCATGCCAAGCAACCCTTATGATGATGGTTGTAATTCAACCTTGTAGACCAGTTATCCTAGTGGTAACGTGGACAAAGCAGTCTTAGGCTAAACTCTGAAAGGCATGTGAAGCCAGCTGTTATACCATACACAACCCCCTTGAATACCAAATGAAAGGGACACCACACAGATATATATTGAAAATATATATTGATTTATTAACTATTAAAATCCCCTGGACTCTTTATGAGCACAGAAGCACAAGCGTTAAATCACAAGACAGTTTAAAATACACAAAAGTTGCACAATATGGATGAGCCCTAGGGGCCACCTAAACCATATACTAAGAAAGTGGTATAAGAGATACCAATAGGAAAGTGAAGAGGCCTAGGGCCTTGGGAATCGCTGGAGCTATTCGAGACTGGAGTTAACTAAGTCGGGAAAGGCCCACGGGACTCGGGTGCAGTGTTCAAAGTGCACGCACTTCTCAATGTTAAGTCTATGGTGCGTAAAAAGCACAAAGTTAGAAAGTTAGGAACCTTCCGAGTGACCTACGGAGCTGAAACTTAAAACACAGGCCCTTGGGATGTGTACCAGTGCAGGAGCACCGGCGGAGCTGAGTTACCTCACCCACAG
Source organism: Lissotriton vulgaris (assembly GCF_964263255.1). NCBI lineage: Eukaryota > Metazoa > Chordata > Amphibia > Caudata > Salamandridae > Lissotriton > Lissotriton vulgaris. The sequence continues at coordinate 1,541,437,573 of NC_141695.1, read as the reverse complement.
GAAGCGGGTGCACAGGGTCGAAGTAGTGTCGGGTTTCGTCACGCTGGTCGATGGTGCTTGGAGCTGAAGATGCTGCAGGCGGCTCGATGAGAAGAGTTCCGGTGGATCCAAGGGTGGATCTGAAGAGTTGAAGACCTGAAAGCAGAGGGGACAGTGTTCAAAGTCACTAGCCAGTGACTACCGTGGAACCAGAGTGGAACCAGGCGATGTCGGGTGCAAACAGGCGTTGTCGGGTAGCTTCTTTCTGCAGCCACGTGGATACCCGGGGTCGAGGACGTCCAGGAGTCGGTCACGAGCTGTCCCACGTAGGCTTCTCGCTGTTGGCGGTGTCGGCGACCTGATCGGAGCAAACAGGCCTTGGCCAATGCAAGCCACGCAGAGGTTGAAAGATGCTGTTCACTCGGACCAGCAAGGTCAGAGCGGGTGCTCCTTTTCACAGGAGCTTGGGTAGGTCTGGAGCAACCAGACCTGCTGTTTAAATCTTCGGGTTCGTCGCCAAGATGGCCGCTGGCCACGTGGCTAGTGGCCGGGATGGCGCGTCGAGTGGCACAATGCAAAAGGGCCCCACGCAGATCGTGGAGATGCTGGAGGGCTGATCTTCGGTGCAAGGGCTGCTCGGTGGTGGGGGTTCTCAATCCCCAAAGCACAACGTCGAGGATGCCTCAGAAGCTGCGCAGTCAGCTTTTCGGGTGTCTTTCAAGAGGTCCGGTCCCACGTCACTCGGTGCCTCCACGGGTCCCTTCTTTGCAGGGACTGTGGATCGGGCTCTGAGAGGTCTGGGAGTCTGGTTCTTGTCGGGCTCTGGGCTCGGTCTCCGGCGGGAGGCGGCGGCAAAGCAGACGTCGAGTTGCTGGTTGGTACCTGTGTTCACAGGGTGGTCACTCCTTGGCCACAAGGGAGATTCTTCTTCAGTCTTCTGTGCAGCAGAATGTCGAAGTCCAGTCTTCTTCTTAGTTTTAAGTTGATTTCGGGATGATCTGCTGTGCAATGGCACTGCTCCCCCTCTTATTCCCAATCTAGGGGGTGGATCACCTACTAGGTCCCTCCTCTGGGAGGAACCAGGAAGGGGGGCGGTTACACCCCCTTTCCTTTGTCCAGCTCCGCGCCAGGACTGGGGCTGGAAGGCCCCAGAACCGGTTTGGACTGGCCTATGCACGGGGACACCTTGTGTGCCCCGGGCATGTCTGATTCTATTCAGCCCTGTCCTACCCAATACACAAAATCCTGTCTGGGGTGGTGCTCGCACCTCCCAAGGCAGGAAACCCTTTGTCCAGGCCACCATCTGCCGAGTTTCGGTCAGCAGCAGGAGGCCAGACTTGTGTCTGTGGTGGCAGCGTCCATTTTGTGGAGCTGAGGCTCTGTTTAACTTTAACCGGGGTTAAGGCTACACACATGTCGTGTCCCTCTAGAAGGGTGGAATGCTATCCCCGTCGCCAGAATTGGCGAGGGGATAGTATTCCAATTCGTATGACACCTTACTCGACATGTTTTGATAAAGCCAAACCAAAGATAGCATTTAACCGCGAGGATTATAATGCACTTAAGAGTATATGGTATGGCAATATCCCGGAACAGCTTAGGGAGTTGTTCCCGACGGCTGCAGACAGGCTCAGCTCATGCCAGAGCACCATCTCACATATTTCCAAGCACTCTGCCTCCAGGATTGATGAGGCCTTCCATAGGAGTGGCTGATAGGAACATATGTGTCCAGTTTAGGGTTAGGCACAGACATACTGTACCTAAGTAAGAGGTGGTTACACCGACTTACCCCAGCTGAGTGATCAGCCAGTTGTGTCAAATATGGAGGCCAGGCCAGGGGTGGCACAATACGTGCTGCAGCCCCTGGTAGGCCTTGGATACACCTATGCCCTGGGCACCTAGGGTGCACTAGTACAGGGGCTCATAAGGTGAACCAGTTCCAATTCGTAATGCACCTAGAGTGCATTGGCAGTAATTTAGAGAGAGAACAGCAGGCTGTGGGTCTGATTAGCAGGCCCACAGCCACATTAAGTCAGAAACCAGTGAAGCAAAAAGCAAAAATTTGGGGTGACCATAGGATAGCAGACCCTACTCTCCTACAGATGCTTGATTCCGGTCCAGGAATGACATGGCTTGGCAGTTTGGGCTGGAAAGTTCCCATGAGGTACAGGGTCAAGGCTGATTTGCATATGGCCATGTCTGAACTGGGATAGTGAGGAGTGCAATAAAACAATGGATTTAGGCCCAGATCTCTGTACTGTGGTGAATGTATGACATTCTTCTGCATTCTGTCCATCAAGTGTTGTTTTTGCATTTGTCACCCCGATTGTGATGCGTATGCTCAGACGTATGTCACATGCTCTCCACAGCACTGGAGTCATGCTATCCTGGCTGATGACGGCTGATAGCCAAGAACCGGTCCTAGGATGCTTGATTTCGGTCCAGGAAAGACATGGCTTGGCAGTTCGGGCTGGACTGTTCCCATGAGGCACAGGGTCAAGGCTGATTTGCATATGGCCATGTCTCAACTGGGGTGGTGTGGAGTGCATAAAAACGATGAATCTAGGCCCAGATCTCTGTACTGGGGTGAATTTATGACATTGTTCTGCATTCTGTCCATTAAATGTTGTTTTTGCATTTGTCACCCCGAGTGGGATGGGTATGCTCAGACATGAGTCCCATGCTCTTCACACCACTGAAGTCAAGCTATCCTAGGCTGATGGCGGCTGGTAGCCAGAAACCGGTCCTAGGATGCTTGATTCCGGTCCAGGAAAGACATGGCTTGGCAGCTTTGGCTGGACTGTTCCCATGAGGTACAGGGTCAAGGCATATTTGCATATGGCCATGTCTGAACTGGGGTGGTGTGGAGTGCAAAAAAACGATGGATTTAGTCCCAGATCTCTGTACTGGGGTGACTGTATGACAGTGTTCTGCATTCTGTCCTTCAACTGTTGTTTTTGCATTTGTTACCCCGAGTGGGATGGGTATGCTCAGACGTGAGTCCCATGCTCTTCACACCACTGTAGTCAAGCTGTCCTGGCTGATGACTGCTGATAGCCAGAAACCAGTCCTAGGATGCTTGATTCCGGTCCAGGAAAGACATGGCTTGGCAGTTCGGGCTGGACTGTTCCCATGAGGCACAGGGTCAAGGTTGATTTGCATATGGCCAAGTCTGAACTCGGATGGTGTGGAGTACAAAAAACCGATGGATTTAGGCCTAGATCTCTGTACTGGGGTGAATGTATGACATGGTTCTGCATTCTATCCATCAACTGTTGTTATTGCCTTTGATACCCCGAGTGGGATGGGTATGCTCAGACGTGCGTCCTGTGCTCTCCACACCACTGGAGTCAAGCTATCCTGGCTGATGACGGCTGATAGCCAGAAACCGGTCCTAGGATGCTTGATTCCGGTCCAGGAAAGACGTGGCTTGGCAGTTCAGACTGGACTGTTCCCTTGAGGTACAGGGTCAAGGCTGTTTTGCATATGGCCGTGTCTGAACTGGGGTGGTGTGGAGTGCAAAAAAACAATGGATTTAGGCCCAGACCTCTGTACTGGGGTGAATGTATGACATTGTTCTGCATTCTAGCCATCAACTGTTGTTTTTGCATTCGTCACCCCGAGTGGGATGGGTATGCTCAGACGTGAGTCCCATGCTCTCCACACCACTGAAGTCAAGCTATCCTGGCTGATGATGGCTGATAGCCAGAAACCGGTCCTAGGATGCTTGATTCCGGTCCAGGAAACATATGGCTTGGCAGTTCGGGCTGGACTGTTCCCATGAAGCACAGGGTCAAGGCTGATTTGCATATATCTATGAACTGGGGTGGTGTTGAGTGCAAAAAAAAATATGGATTTAGGCCCAGATCTCTGTACTGGGGTGAATGTATGACATTGTTCTGCATTCTGTTCATCAACTGTTGTTTTTGCATTTGTCACCACGAGTGGGATGGGTAAGCTCAGACGTGAGTCCCATGCTCTCCACACCACTTAAGTCAAGCTATCCTGGCTGATGACGGCTGATAGCCAGAAACCGGTCCTAGGATGCTTGATTCCGGTCCAGGAAAGACACAACTTGGCAGTTCGGGCTGGACTGTTCCCATGAGGCACAGGGTCAAGGCTGATTTGCCTATAGCCATGTCTGAACTGGGGTGGTGTGGAGTGCAAAAAAATGATAGATTTATGCCCAGATCTCTGTACAGGGGTGACTGTATGACAGTGTTCTGCATTCTGTCCATCAACTGTTGGTATTGCCTTTGATACCCCGAGTGGGATGGGTATGCTCAGACATGAGTCCTGTGCTCTCCACACCACTGGAGTCAAGCTATCCTGGCTGATGACGGCTGATAGCCAGAAACCGGTCCTAGGATGCTTGATTCCGGTCCAGGAAAGACGTGGCTTGGCAGTTCGGGCTGGACTGTTTCCTTGAGGTACAGGGTCAAGGCTGATTTGCATATGGCCGTGTCTGAACTGGGGTGGTGTGGAGAGCAAAAAAACAATGGATTTAGGCCCAGATCTCTGTACTGGGGTGAATGTATGACATTGTTCTGCATTCTATCCATCAACTGTTGTTTTTGCATTCGTCTCCCCGAGTGGGATGGATATGCTCAGACGTGAGTCCCATGCGCTCCACACCACTGGAGTCAAGCTATCCTGTCTGATGATGGCTGATAGCCAGAAACCGGTCCTAGGATACTTTATTCCGGTCCGGGAAATCCATGGCTTGGCAGTTCGGGCTGGACTGTTCCCATGAAGCACAGGGTCAAGGCTGATTTGCATATGGCCATGTGTGAACTGGGGTGGTGTTGAGTGCAAAACAAAATATGGATTTAGGCACAGATCTCTGTACTGGGGTGAATTTATGACATTGTTCTGCATTCTGTCCATCAACTGTTGATTTTGCATTTGTCACCCCGAGTGGGATGGGTATGCTCAGACGTGAGTCCCATGCTCTCCACACCACTGGAGTCAAGCTATCCTGGCTGATGACGGCTGATAGCCAGAAACCGGTCCTAGGATGCTTGATTCCGGTCCAGGAAAGACATGGCTTGGCAGTTCGGGCTGGACTGTTCCCATGAGGCACAGGGTCAAGGCTGATTTGCCTATGGCCATGTCTGAACTGGGGTGGTGTGGAGTGCAAATAAATTATAGATTTAGGCCCAGATCTCTGTACAGGGGTGACTGTATGACAGTGTTCTGCATTCCGTCCATCAACTGTTGTTTTTGCACTTGTCACCCCGAGTGGCATGTGTATGCTCAGATTAGAGTCCCATGCTCTCCACACCACTGGAGTCAAGCTATCCTGGCTGATGACGGCTGATAGCCAGAAACCGGTCCTAGGATGCTTGATTCCGGTCAAGGAAAGACATGGCTTGGCAGTTCGGGCTGGACTGTTCCCATGAGGCACAGGGTCAAGGCTGATTTGCATATGGCCATGTCTGAACTGGGGTGGTGTGGAGTACAAAAAAATGATGGATTGAGGCCAAGATCTCTGTACTGGGGTGAATGTATAACATTGTTCGGCATTCAGTCCATCAACTGTTATTTTTGCATTTGTCACCCCGAGTGGGATGGGTATGCTCAGAGGTGAGTCCCATGCTCTCCACACCACTGGAGTCAAGCTATCCTGGCTGATGACGGCTGATAGCCAGACACCGGTCCTAGGATGCTTGATTCCGGTCCAGGAATGACATGGCTTGGCAGTTTGGGCTGGAAAGTTCCCATGAGGTACAGGGTCAAGGATGATTTGCATATGGCCATGTCTGAACTGGGATAGTGAGGAGTGCAATAAAACAATGGATTTAGGCCCAGATCTCTGTACTGTGGTGAATGTATGACATTCTTCTGCATTCTGTCCATCAAGTGTTGTTTTTGCATTTGTCACCCCGAGTGTGATGCGTATGCTCAGACGTATGTCCCATGCTCCACAGCACTGGAGTCAAGCTATCCTGGCTGATGACGGCTGATAGCCAAGAACCGGTCCTAGGATGCTTGATTTCGGTCCAGGAAAGACATGGCTTGGCAGTTCGGGCTGGACTGTTCCCATGAGGCACAGGGTCAAGGCTGATTTGCATATGGCCATGTCTCAACTGGGGTGGTGTGGAGTGCATAAAAACGATGAATCTAGGCCCAGATCTCTGTACTGGGGTGAATTTATGACATTGTTCTGCATTCTGTCCATTAAATGTTGTTTTTGCATTTGTCACCCCGAGTGGGATGGGTATGCTCAGACATGAGTCCCATGCTCTTCACACCACTGAAGTCAAGCTATCCTGGCTGATGGCGGCTGGTAGCCAGAAACAGGTCCTAGGATGCTTGATTCCGGTCCAGGAAAGACATGGCTTGGCAGCTTTGGCTGGACTGTTCCCATGAGGTACAGGGTCAAGGCTTATTTGCATATGGCCATGTCTGAACTGGGGTGGTGTGGAGTACAAAAAAACGATGGATTTAGTCCCAGATCTCTGTACTGGGGTGAATGTATGACAGTGTTCTGCATTCTGTCCATCAACTGTTGTTTTTGCATTTGTCACCCTGAGTGGGATGGGTATGCTCAGACGTGAGTCCCATGCTTTTCACACCACTGTAGTCAAGCTATCCTGGCTGATGATGGCTGATAGCCAGAAACCGGTCCTAGGATGCTTGATTCAGGTCCAGGAAAGACATGGCTTGGCAGTTCGGGTTGGACTGTTCCCATGACACACAGGGTCAAGGCTGATTTGCATATGGCCAAGTCTTAACTGGGGTGGTGTGGAGTACAAAAAAATGATGGATTGAGGCCCAGATCTCTGTACTCGGATGAATGTATAACATTGTTCTGCATTCTGTCCATCAACTGCTATTTTTGCATTTGTCACCCGAGTGGGATGGGTATGCTCAGAGGTGAGTCCCATGCTCTCCACACCACTGGAGTCAAGCTATCCTGGCTGATGATCGCTGATAGCCAGAAACCGGTCCTAGGATGCTTGATTCCGGTCCAGGAAAGACATGGCTGGGCAGTTTGGGCTGGACTGTTCCCATGAAGTACAGGGTCAAGGCTGATTTGCATATGGCCATGTCTGAACTGGGATAGTGAGGAGTGTAATAAAACGATGGATTTAGGCCCAGATCTCTGTAGTGGGGTGAATGTATGACATTGTTCTCCATTCTGTCCATCAACTGTTGTTTTTGCATTTGTTACCCCGAGTGGGATGGGTATGCTCAGATGTAAGTCCCATGCTCTCCACACCACTGGAGTCAAGCTATCCTGGCTGATGACTGCTGATAGCCAGAAACCAGTCCTAGGATGCTTGATTCCGGTCCAGGAAAGACATGGCTTGGCAGTTCGGGCTGGACTGTTCTCATGAGGCACAGGGTCAAGGTTGATTTGCATATGGCCAAGTCTTAACTCGGATGGTGTGGAGTACAAAAAAACGATGAATTTAGGCCTAGATCTCTGTACTGGGGTGAATGTATGACATGGTTCTGCATTCTATCCATCAACTGTTGTTATTGCCTTTGATACCCCGAGTGGGATGGGTATGCTCAGACGCGAGTCCTGTGCTCTCCACACCACTGGAGTCAAGCTATCCTGGCTGATGACGGCTGATAGCCAGAAACTGGTCCTAGGATGCTTGATTCCGGTTGTGGAAAGACGTGGCTTGGCAGTTCAGACTGGACTGTTCCCTTGAGGTACAGGGTCAAGGCTGATTTGCATATGGCCGTGTCTGAACTGGGGTGGTGTGGAGTGCAAAAAAACAATGGATTTAGGCCCAGACCTCTGTACTGGGGTGAATGTATGACGTTGTTCTGCATTCTATCCATCAACTGTTGTTTTTGCGTTCGTCACCCCGAGTGGGATGGGTATGCTCAGACGTGAGTCCCATGCTCTCCACACCACTGAAGTCAAGCTATCCTGGCTGATGATGGCTGATAGCCAGAAACCGGTCCTAGGATGCTTGATTCCGGTCCAGGAAAACTATGGCTTGGCAGTTCGGGCTGGACTGTTCCCATGAAGCACAGGGTCAAGGCTGATTTGCATATGGCCATGTATGAACTGGGGTGGTGTTGAGTGCAAAAAGAATATGGATTTAGGCCCAGATCTCTGTACTGGGGTGAATGTATGACATTGTTCTGCATTCTGTTCATCAACTGTTGTTTTTGCATTTGTTACCACGAGTGGGATGGGTAAGCTCAGACGTGAGTCCCATGCTCTCCACACCACTTAAGTCAAGCTATCCTGGCTGATGACGGCTGATAGCCAGAAACCGGTCCTAGGATGCTTGATTCCGGTCCAGGAAAGACACAACTTGGCAGTTCGGGCTGGACTGTTCCCATGAGGCACAGGGTCAAGGCTGATTTGCCTATGGCCATGTCTGAACTGGGGTGGTGTGGAGTGCAAAAAAATGATAGATTTATGCCCAGATCTCTGTACAGGGGTGACTGTATGACAGTGTTCTGCATTCTGTCCATCAACTGTTGGTATTGCCTTTGATACCCCGAGTGGGATGGGTATGCTCAGACATGAGTCCTGTGCTCTCCACACCACTGGAGTCAAGCTATCCTGGCTGATGACGGCTGATAGCCAGAAACCGGTCCTAGGATGCTTGATTCCGGTCCAGGAAAGACGTGGCTTGGCAGTTCGGGCTGGACTGTTTCCTTGAGGTACAGGGTCAAGGCTGATTTGCATATGGCCGTGTCTGAACTGGGGTGGTGTGGAGAGCAAAAAAACAATGGATTTAGGCCCAGATCTCTGTACTGGGGTGAATGTATGACATTGTTCTGCATTCTATCCATCAACTGTTGTTTTTGCATTCGTCTCCCCGAGTGGGATGGATATGCTCAGACGTGAGTCCCATGCGCTCCACACCACTGGAGTCAAGCTATCCTGTCTGATGATGGCTGATAGCCAGAAACCGGTCCTAGGATACTTTATTCCGGTCCGGGAAATCCATGGCTTGGCAGTTCGGGCTGGACTGTTCCCATGAAGCACAGGGTCAAGGCTGATTTGCATATGGCCATGTGTGAACTGGGGTGGTGTTGAGTGCAAAACAAAATATGGATTTAGGCCCAGATCTCTGTACTGGGGTGAATTTATGACATTGTTCTGCATTCTGTCCATCAACTGTTGATTTTGCATTTGTCACCCCGAGTGGGATGGGTATGCTCAGACGTGAGTCCCATGCTCTCCACACCACTGGAGTCAAGCTATCCTGGCTGATGACGGCTGATAGCCAGAAACCGGTCCTAGGATGCTTGATTCCGGTCCAGGAAAGACATGGCTTGGCAGTTCGGGCTGGACTGTTCCCATGAGGCACAGGGTCAAGGCTGATTTGCCTATGGCCATGTCTGAACTGGGGTGGTGTGGAGTGCAAATAAATTATAGATTTAGGCCCAGATCTCTGTACAGGGGTGACTGTATGACAGTGTTCTGCATTCCGTCCATCAACTGTTGTTTTTGCACTTGTCACCCCGAGTGGCATGTGTATGCTCAGATTAGAGTCCCATGCTCTCCACACCACTGGAGTCAAGCTATCCTGGCTGATGACGGCTGATAGCCAGAAACCGGTCCTAGGATGCTTGATTCCGGTCAAGGAAAGACATGGCTTGGCAGTTCGGGCTGGACTGTTCCCATGAGGCACAGGGTCAAGGCTGATTTGCATATGGCCATGTCTGAACTGGGGTGGTGTGGAGTACAAAAAAATGATGGATTGAGGCCAAGATCTCTGTACTGGGGTGAATGTATAACATTGTTCGGCATTCAGTCCATCAACTGTTATTTTTGCATTTGTCACCCCGAGTGGGATGGGTATGCTCAGAGGTGAGTCCCATGCTCTCCACACCACTGGAGTCAAGCTATCCTGGCTGATGACGGCTGATAGCCAGACACCGGTCCTAGGATGCTTGATTCCGGTCCAGGAATGACATGGCTTGGCAGTTTGGGCTGGAAAGTTCCCATGAGGTACAGGGTCAAGGATGATTTGCATATGGCCATGTCTGAACTGGGATAGTGAGGAGTGCAATAAAACAATGGATTTAGGCCCAGATCTCTGTACTGTGGTGAATGTATGACATTCTTCTGCATTCTGTCCATCAAGTGTTGTTTTTGCATTTGTCACCCCGAGTGTGATGCGTATGCTCAGACGTATGTCCCATGCTCCACAGCACTGGAGTCAAGCTATCCTGGCTGATGACGGCTGATAGCCAAGAACCGGTCCTAGGATGCTTGATTTCGGTCCAGGAAAGACATGGCTTGGCAGTTCGGGCTGGACTGTTCCCATGAGGCACAGGGTCAAGGCTGATTTGCATATGGCCATGTCTCAACTGGGGTGGTGTGGAGTGCATAAAAACGATGAATCTAGGCCCAGATCTCTGTACTGGGGTGAATTTATGACATTGTTCTGCATTCTGTCCATTAAATGTTGTTTTTGCATTTGTCACCCCGAGTGGGATGGGTATGCTCAGACATGAGTCCCATGCTCTTCACACCACTGAAGTCAAGCTATCCTGGCTGATGGCGGCTGGTAGCCAGAAACAGGTCCTAGGATGCTTGATTCCGGTCCAGGAAAGACATGGCTTGGCAGCTTTGGCTGGACTGTTCCCATGAGGTACAGGGTCAAGGCTTATTTGCATATGGCCATGTCTGAACTGGGGTGGTGTGGAGTACAAAAAAACGATGGATTTAGTCCCAGATCTCTGTACTGGGGTGAATGTATGACAGTGTTCTGCATTCTGTCCATCAACTGTTGTTTTTGCATTTGTCACCCTGAGTGGGATGGGTATGCTCAGACGTGAGTCCCATGCTTTTCACACCACTGTAGTCAAGCTATCCTGGCTGATGATGGCTGATAGCCAGAAACCGGTCCTAGGATGCTTGATTCAGGTCCAGGAAAGACATGGCTTGGCAGTTCGGGTTGGACTGTTCCCATGACACACAGGGTCAAGGCTGATTTGCATATGGCCAAGTCTTAACTGGGGTGGTGTGGAGTACAAAAAAATGATGGATTGAGGCCCAGATCTCTGTACTCGGATGAATGTATAACATTGTTCTGCATTCTGTCCATCAACTGCTATTTTTGCATTTGTCACCCGAGTGGGATGGGTATGCTCAGAGGTGAGTCCCATGCTCTCCACACCACTGGAGTCAAGCTATCCTGGCTGATGATCGCTGATAGCCAGAAACCGGTCCTAGGATGCTTGATTCCGGTCCAGGAAAGACATGGCTGGGCAGTTTGGGCTGGACTGTTCCCATGAAGTACAGGGTCAAGGCTGATTTGCATATGGCCATGTCTGAACTGGGATAGTGAGGAGTGTAATAAAACGATGGATTTAGGCCCAGATCTCTGTAGTGGGGTGAATGTATGACATTGTTCTCCATTCTGTCCATCAACTGTTGTTTTTGCATTTGTTACCCCGAGTGGGATGGGTATGCTCAGATGTAGGTCCCATGCTCTCCACACCACTGGAGTCAAGCTATCCTGGCTGATGACTGCTGATAGCCAGAAACCAGTCCTAGGATGCTTGATTCCGGTCCAGGAAAGACATGGCTTGGCAGTTCGGGCTGGACTGTTCTCATGAGGCACAGGGTCAAGGTTGATTTGCATATGGCCAAGTCTGAACTCGGATGGTGTGGAGTACAAAAAAACGATGAATTTAGGCCTAGATCTCTGTACTGGGGTGAATGTATGACATGGTTCTGCATTCTATCCATCAACTGTTGTTATTGCCTTTGATACCCCGAGTGGGATGGGTATGCTCAGACGTGAGTCCTGTGCTCTCCACACCACTGGAGTCAAGCTATCCTGGCTGATGACGGCTGATAGCCAGAAACTGGTCCTAGGATGCTTGATTCCGGTTGTGGAAAGACGTGGCTTGGCAGTTCAGACTGGACTGTTCCCTTGAGGTACAGGGTCAAGGCTGATTTGCATATGGCCGTGTCTGAACTGGGGTGGTGTGGAGTGCAAAAAAACAATGGATTTAGGCCCAGACCTCTGTACTGGGGTGAATGTATGACGTTGTTCTGCATTCTATCCATCAACTGTTGTTTTTGCGTTCGTCACCCCGAGTGGGATGGGTATGCTCAGACGTGAGTCCCATGCTCTCCACACCACTGAAGTCAAGCTATCCTGGCTGATGATGGCTGATAGCCAGAAACCGGTCCTAGGATGCTTGATTCCGGTCCAGGAAAACTATGGCTTGGCAGTTCGGGCTGGACTGTTCCCATGAAGCACAGGGTCAAGGCTGATTTGCATATGGCCATGTATGAACTGGGGTGGTGTTGAGTGCAAAAAAAATATGGATTTAGGCCCAGATCTCTGTACTGGGGTGAATGTATGACATTGTTCTGCATTCTGTTCATCAACTGTTGTTTTTGCATTTGTCACCACGAGTGGGATGTAAATGTAAATGTATTGGCATTTATATAGCGCACTACTTACCCGTAGGGTCCCAAGGCGCTTCGACCGCTGCGAAACCCTTCCTGGCTTCCCTGAGAGATGGTCCCTTAATGGGTATCTCCAGGGTGAGACCAGGCATCCCCGGCGGTCTGGTGGGGCCGTTAGTGAAGATGAGGCAAGCTAATGCCCAGAGTTGCAGAGTGTGATCACTGATCAGAGTTGGCACCGAGGCGAGAGAATTATCGAGCCCGCTGACCCTGGTCCAGAACCTGCCGCGCCGGGAATTGAACCCTGGTCCCGGGCCGTCCTCTGCTCTCGGGTCTGCCGCCCCTAACCAGTGAGCCACACTACTTCACTAGGATGGGTATGCTCAGACGTGAGTCCCATGCTCTCCACACCACTGGAGTCAAGCTATCCTGGCTGATGACTGCTGATAGCCAGAAACCAGTCCTAGGATGCTTGATTCCGGTCCAGGAAAGACATGGCTTGGTAGTTCGGGCTGGACTGTTCCCATGAAGGCACAGGGTCAAGGTTGATTTGCATATGGCCAAGTCTGAACTCAGGTGGTGTGGAGTGCAAAAAACCGATGGATTTAGTCCCAGATCTCTGTACAGGGGTGAATGTATGACAGTGTTCTGCATTCTGTCCATCAACTGTTGTTTTTGCATTTGTCACCCCGAGTGGGATGGGTATGCTCAGACGTGAGTCCCATGCTCTCAACACCACTGGAGTCAAGCTATCCTGGCTGATGATGGCTTATAGCCAGAAACCGGTCCTAGGATGCTTGATTCCGGTCCAGGAAAGACATGGCTTGGCAGTTCGGGTTGGACTGTTCCCATGACACACAGGGTCAAGGCTGATTTGCATATGGCCAAGTCTGAACTGGGGTGGTGTGGAGTACAAAAAAATGATGGATTGAGGCCCAGATCTCTGTACTGGGATGAATGTATAACATTGTTCTGCATTCTGTCCATCAACTTCTATTTTTGCATTTGTCGCCCGAGTGGGATGGGTATGCTCAGAGGTGAGTCCCATGCTCTCCACACCACTGGAGTCAAGCTATCCTGGCTGATGATAGCTGATAGCCAGACACCGGTCCTAGGATGCTTGATTCCGGTCCAGGAAAGACATGGCTTGGCAGTTCGGGCTGGACTGTTCCCATGAGGCACAGTGTCAAGGTTGATTTGCATATGGCCAAGTCTGAACTCGGGTGGTGTGGAGTGCAAAAAAACGATGGATTTAGGCCTAGATCTCTGTACTGTGGTGAATGTATGACATAGTTCTGCCTTCTGTCCATCAACTGTTGTTTTTGCCTTTGTCACCCCGAGTGGGATGGGTATGCTCAGACGTGAGTCCTGTGCTCTCCACACCACTGGAGTTAAGCTATCCTAGCTGATGACGGCTGATAGCCAGAAACTGGTCCTAGGATGCTTGATTCCCGTCCAGGAAAGACGTGGCTTGGCAGTTTGGGCTGGACTGTTCCCTTGAAGCACAGGGTCAAAGCTGATTTGCATATGGCCGTGTCTCAACTGGGGTGGTGTGGAGTGCAAAAAAACGATGGATTTAGGCCCAGATCTCTGTACTGGGGTGAATGTATGACATTGTTCTGCATTCTGTCCATCAACTGTTGTTTTTGCATTCGTCACCCCTAGTGGGATGGGTATGCTCAGACGTGAGTCCCATGCTCTCCACACCACTGGAGTCAAACTATCCTGGCTGATGATGGCTGATAGCCAGAAGCCAGTCATAGGATGCTTGATTCCGGTCCAGGAAAGACATGGCTTTGCATTTCGGGCTGGACTGTTCCCCTGAGGTACAGGGTCAAGGCTGATTTGCATATGGCCATGTCTGAACTGGGGTGGTGTGGAGTGCAAAAAAACGATGGATTTAATCCCAGATCTCTGTACTGGGGTGAATGTATGACAGTGTTCTGCATTCTGTCCATCAACTGTTGTTTTTGCATTTGTCACCTTGAGTGGGATGGGTATGCTCAGACGTGAGTCCCATGCTTTCCACACCACTGGAGTCAAGCTATCCTGGCTGATGATGGCTGATAGCCAGAAACCGGTCCTAGGATGCTTGATTCCGGTCCAGGAAAAACATGGCTTGGCAGTTCGGGTTGGACTGTTCCCATGACACACAGGGTCAAGGCTGATTTGCATATGGCCAAGTCTGAACTGGGGTGGTGTGGAGTACAAAAAAATGATGGATTGAAGCCCAGATCTCTGTACTGGGATGAATGTATAACATTGTTCTGCATTCTGTCCATCAACAGCTATTTTTGCATTTGTCACCCGAGTGGGATGGGTATGCTCAGAGGTGAGTCCCATGCTCTCCACACCACTGGAGTCAAGCTATCCTGGCTGATGACTGCTGATAGCCAGAAACCAGTCCTAGGATGCTTGATTCCGGTCTAGGAAAGACGTGGCTTGGCAGTTCGGGCTGGACTGTTCCCTTGAGGCACAGGGTGAAAGCTGATTTGCATATGGCCGTGTCTCAACTGGGGTGGTGTGGAGTGCAACAAAACGATGGATTTAGGCCCAGATCTCTGTACTGGGGTGAAATTATGACATTGTTCTGCATTCTGTCCATCAACTGTTGTTTTTTCATTTGTCACCCCGAGTGGGATGGGTATGCTCAGACGTGAGTCTCGTGCTCTTCATACCACTGGAGTCAAGCTATCCTGGCTGATGACGGCTGATAGCCAGAAACCGGTCCTAGGATGCTTGATTCCGGTCCAGGAAAGACGTGATTTGGCAGTTCATGCTGGACTGTTCCAATGAAGCACAGGGTCAAGGCTGATTTGCATATGGCCATGTCTGAACTGGGGTGGTGTGGAGTGCAAAAAAAAGATGGATTTAGGCCCACATCTCTGTGCTGGGGTGAATGTATGACATTGTTCTGCATTCTATCCATCAACTGTTGTTTTTGCATTTGTCACCCCGAGGGGGATGGGTATTCTCAGATGTGAGTACCATGCTCTCCACACCACTGGAGTCAAGCTATCCTGGCTGAAGACAGCTGATAGCCAGAAACCGGTCCTAGGGTGCTTGATTCCGGTCCAGGAAAGACATGGCTTGGCAGTTCAGGCTGGACTGATCCCATGAAGCACAGGGTCAACGCTGATTTGCATATGGCCATGTCTGAACTGGGGTGGTATGGAGTGCAAAAAAAATATGGATTTAGGCCCAGATCTCTGTACTGGGGTGAATGTATGACATTGTTCTGCATTCTGTCCATCAACAGTTGTTTTGGCTTTTGTCACCCGAGTGGGATGGGTATGCTCAGACGTGAGTCCCATGCTCTCCACTCCACTGGAGTCAAGCTATCCTGGCTGATGACGGCTGATAGCCAGAAACTGGTCCTGGGATGCTTGATTCCGATCCAGGAAAGACATGGCTTGGCAGTTCGGGCTGGACTGTTCCCATGAGGCACAGGGTCAAGGCTGATTTGCATATGGCCATGTCTCAACTGGGGTGGTGTGGAGTGCATAAAAACGATGAATCTAGGCCCAGATCTCTGTACTGGGGTGAATTTATGACATTGTTCTGCATTCTGTCCATTAAATGTTGTTTTTGCATTTGTCACCCCGAGTGGGATGGGTATGCTCAGACATGAGTCCCATGCTCTTCACACCACTGAAGTCAAGCTATCCTAGGCTGATGGCGGCTGGTAGCCAGAAACCGGTCCTAGGATGCTTGATTCCGGTCCAGGAAAGACATGGCTTGGCAGCTTTGGCTGGACTGTTCCCATGAGGTACAGGGTCAAGGCATATTTGCATATGGCCATGTCTGAACTGGGGTGGTGTGGAGTGCAAAAAAACGATGGATTTAGTCCCAGATCTCTGTACTGGGGTGACTGTATGACAGTGTTCTGCATTCTGTCCTTCAACTGTTGTTTTTGCATTTGTTACCCCGAGTGGGATGGGTATGCTCAGACGTGAGTCCCATGCTCTTCACACCACTGTAGTCAAGCTGTCCTGGCTGATGACTGCTGATAGCCAGAAACCAGTCCTAGGATGCTTGATTCCGGTCCAGGAAAGACATGGCTTGGCAGTTCGGGCTGGACTGTTCCCATGAGGCACAGGGTCAAGGTTGATTTGCATATGGCCAAGTCTGAACTCGGATGGTGTGGAGTACAAAAAACCGATGGATTTAGGCCTAGATCTCTGTACTGGGGTGAATGTATGACATGGTTCTGCATTCTATCCATCAACTGTTGTTATTGCCTTTGATACCCCGAGTGGGATGGGTATGCTCAGACGTGCGTCCTGTGCTCTCCACACCACTGGAGTCAAGCTATCCTGGCTGATGACGGCTGATAGCCAGAAACCGGTCCTAGGATGCTTGATTCCGGTCCAGGAAAGACGTGGCTTGGCAGTTCAGACTGGACTGTTCCCTTGAGGTACAGGGTCAAGGCTGTTTTGCATATGGCCGTGTCTGAACTGGGGTGGTGTGGAGTGCAAAAAAACAATGGATTTAGGCCCAGACCTCTGTACTGGGGTGAATGTATGACATTGTTCTGCATTCTAGCCATCAACTGTTGTTTTTGCATTCGTCACCCCGAGTGGGATGGGTATGCTCAGACGTGAGTCCCATGCTCTCCACACCACTGAAGTCAAGCTATCCTGGCTGATGATGGCTGATAGCCAGAAACCGGTCCTAGGATGCTTGATTCCGGTCCAGGAAACATATGGCTTGGCAGTTCGGGCTGGACTGTTCCCATGAAGCACAGGGTCAAGGCTGATTTGCATATATCTATGAACTGGGGTGGTGTTGAGTGCAAAAAAAAATATGGATTTAGGCCCAGATCTCTGTACTGGGGTGAATGTATGACATTGTTCTGCATTCTGTTCATCAACTGTTGTTTTTGCATTTGTCACCACGAGTGGGATGGGTAAGCTCAGACGTGAGTCCCATGCTCTCCACACCACTTAAGTCAAGCTATCCTGGCTGATGACGGCTGATAGCCAGAAACCGGTCCTAGGATGCTTGATTCCGGTCCAGGAAAGACACAACTTGGCAGTTCGGGCTGGACTGTTCCCATGAGGCACAGGGTCAAGGCTGATTTGCCTATGGCCATGTCTGAACTGGGGTGGTGTGGAGTGCAAAAAAATGATAGATTTATGCCCAGATCTCTGTACAGGGGTGACTGTATGACAGTGTTCTGCATTCTGTCCATCAACTGTTGGTATTGCCTTTGATACCCCGAGTGGGATGGGTATGCTCAGACATGAGTCCTGTGCTCTCCACACCACTGGAGTCAAGCTATCCTGGCTGATGACGGCTGATAGCCAGAAACCGGTCCTAGGATGCTTGATTCCGGTCCAGGAAAGACGTGGCTTGGCAGTTCGGGCTGGACTGTTTCCTTGAGGTACAGGGTCAAGGCTGATTTGCATATGGCCGTGTCTGAACTGGGGTGGTGTGGAGAGCAAAAAAACAATGGATTTAGGCCCAGATCTCTGTACTGGGGTGAATGTATGACATTGTTCTGCATTCTATCCATCAACTGTTGTTTTTGCATTCGTCTCCCCGAGTGGGATGGATATGCTCAGACGTGAGTCCCATGCGCTCCACACCACTGGAGTCAAGCTATCCTGTCTGATGATGGCTGATAGCCAGAAACCGGTCCTAGGATACTTTATTCCGGTCCGGGAAATCCATGGCTTGGCAGTTCGGGCTGGACTGTTCCCATGAAGCACAGGGTCAAGGCTGATTTGCATATGGCCATGTGTGAACTGGGGTGGTGTTGAGTGCAAAACAAAATATGGATTTAGGCCCAGATCTCTGTACTGGGGTGAATTTATGACATTGTTCTGCATTCTGTCCATCAACTGTTGATTTTGCATTTGTCACCCCGAGTGGGATGGGTATGCTCAGACGTGAGTCCCATGCTCTCCACACCACTTGAGTCAAGCTATCCTGGCTGATGACGGCTGATAGCCAGAAACCGGTCCTAGGATGCTTGATTCCGGTCCAGGAAAGACATGGCTTGGCAGTTCGGGCTGGACTGTTCCCATGAGGCACAGGGTCAAGGCTGATTTGCCTATGGCCATGTCTGAACTGGGGTGGTGTGGAGTGCAAATAAATTATAGATTTAGGCCCAGATCTCTGTACAGGGGTGACTGTATGACAGTGTTCTGCATTCCGTCCATCAACTGTTGTTTTTGCACTTGTCACCCCGAGTGGCATGTGTATGCTCAGATTAGAGTCCCATGCTCTCCACACCACTGGAGTCAAGCTATCCTGGCTGATGACGGCTGATAGCCAGAAACCGGTCCTAGGATGCTTGATTCCGGTCAAGGAAAGACATGGCTTGGCAGTTCGGGCTGGACTGTTCCCATGAGGCACAGGGTCAAGGCTGATTTGCATATGGCCATGTCTGAACTGGGGTGGTGTGGAGTACAAAAAAATGATGGATTGAGGCCAAGATCTCTGTACTGGGGTGAATGTATAACATTGTTCGGCATTCAGTCCATCAACTGTTATTTTTGCATTTGTCACCCCGAGTGGGATGGGTATGCTCAGAGGTGAGTCCCATGCTCTCCACACCACTGGAGTCAAGCTATCCTGGCTGATGACGGCTGATAGCCAGACACCGGTCCTAGGATGCTTGATTCCGGTCCAGGAATGACATGGCTTGGCAGTTTGGGCTGGAAAGTTCCCATGAGGTACAGGGTCAAGGATGATTTGCATATGGCCATGTCTGAACTGGGATAGTGAGGAGTGCAATAAAACAATGGATTTAGGCCCAGATCTCTGTACTGTGGTGAATGTATGACATTCTTCTGCATTCTGTCCATCAAGTGTTGTTTTTGCATTTGTCACCCCGAGTGTGATGCGTATGCTCAGACGTATGTCCCATGCTCCACAGCACTGGAGTCAAGCTATCCTGGCTGATGACGGCTGATAGCCAAGAACCGGTCCTAGGATGCTTGATTTCGGTCCAGGAAAGACATGGCTTGGCAGTTCGGGCTGGACTGTTCCCATGAGGCACAGGGTCAAGGCTGATTTGCATATGGCCATGTCTCAACTGGGGTGGTGTGGAGTGCATAAAAACGATGAATCTAGGCCCAGATCTCTGTACTGGGGTGAATTTATGACATTGTTCTGCATTCTGTCCATTAAATGTTGTTTTTGCATTTGTCACCCCGAGTGGGATGGGTATGCTCAGACATGAGTCCCATGCTCTTCACACCACTGAAGTCAAGCTATCCTGGCTGATGGCGGCTGGTAGCCAGAAACCGGTCCTAGGATGCTTGATTCCGGTCCAGGAAAGACATGGCTTGGCAGCTTTGGCTGGACTGTTCCCATGAGGTACAGGGTCAAGGCTTATTTGCATATGGCCATGTCTGAACTGGGGTGGTGTGGAGTACAAAAAAACGATGGATTTAGTCCCAGATCTCTGTACTGGGGTGAATGTATGACAGTGTTCTGCATTCTGTCCATCAACTGTTGTTTTTGCATTTGTCACCCTGAGTGGGATGGGTATGCTCAGACGTGAGTCCCATGCTTTTCACACCACTGTAGTCAAGCTATCCTGGCTGATGATGGCTGATAGCCAGAAACCGGTCCTAGGATGCTTGATTCAGGTCCAGGAAAGACATGGCTTGGCAGTTCGGGTTGGACTGTTCCCATGACACACAGGGTCAAGGCTGATTTGCATATGGCCAAGTCTTAACTGGGGTGGTGTGGAGTACAAAAAAATGATGGATTGAGGCCCAGATCTCTGTACTCGGATGAATGTATAACATTGTTCTGCATTCTGTCCATCAACTGCTATTTTTGCATTTGTCACCCGAGTGGGATGGGTATGCTCAGAGGTGAGTCCCATGCTCTCCTCACCACTGGAGTCAAGCTATCCTGGCTGATGATCGCTGATAGCCAGAAACCGGTCCTAGGATGCTTGATTCCGGTCCAGGAAAGACATGGCTGGGCAGTTTGGGCTGGACTGTTCCCATGAAGTACAGGGTCAAGGCTGATTTGCATATGGCCATGTCTGAACTGGGATAGTGAGGAGTGTAATAAAACGATGGATTTAGGCCCAGATCTCTGTAGTGGGGTGAATGTATGACATTGTTCTCCATTCTGTCCATCAACTGTTGTTTTTGCATTTGTTACCCCGAGTGGGATGGGTATGCTCAGATGTAAGTCCCATGCTCTCCACACCACTGGAGTCAAGCTATCCTGGCTGATGACTGCTGATAGCCAGAAACCAGTCCTAGGATGCTTGATTCCGGTCCAGGAAAGACATGGCTTGGCAGTTCGGGCTGGACTGTTCTCATGAGGCACAGGGTCAAGGTTGATTTGCATATGGCCAAGTCTGAACTCGGATGGTGTGGAGTACAAAAAAACGATGAATTTAGGCCTAGATCTCTGTACTGGGGTGAATGTATGACATGGTTCTGCATTCTATCCATCAACTGTTGTTATTGCCTTTGATACCCCGAGTGGGATGGGTATGCTCAGACGTGAGTCCTGTGCTCTCCACACCACTGGAGTCAAGCTATCCTGGCTGATGACGGCTGATAGCCAGAAACTGGTCCTAGGATGCTTGATTCCGGTTGTGGAAAGACGTGGCTTGGCAGTTCAGACTGGACTGTTCCCTTGAGGTACAGGGTCAAGGCTGATTTGCATATGGCCGTGTCTGAACTGGGGTGGTGTGGAGTGCAAAAAAACAATGGATTTAGGCCCAGACCTCTGTACTGGGGTGAATGTATGACGTTGTTCTGCATTCTATCCATCAACTGTTGTTTTTGCGTTCGTCACCCCGAGTGGGATGGGTATGCTCAGACGTGAGTCCCATGCTCTCCACACCACTGAAGTCAAGCTATCCTGGCTGATGATGGCTGATAGCCAGAAACCGGGCCTAGGATGCTTGATTCCGGTCCAGGAAAACTATGGCTTGGCAGTTCGGGCTGGACTGTTCCCATGAAGCACAGGGTCAAGGCTGATTTGCATATGGCCATGTATGAACTGGGGTGGTGTTGAGTGCAAAAAAAATATGGATTTAGGCCCAGATCTCTGTACTGGGGTGAATGTATGACATTGTTCTGCATTCTGTTCATCAACTGTTGTTTTTGCATTTGTCACCACGAGTGGGATGTAAATGTAAATGTATTGGCATTTATATAGCGCACTACTTACCCGTAGGGTCCCAAGGCGCTTCGACCGCTGCGAAACCCTTCCTGGCTTCCCTGAGAGATGGTCCCTTAATGGGTATCTCCAGGGTGAGACCAGGCATCCCCGGCGGTCTGGTGGGGCCGTTAGTGAAGATGAGGCAAGCTAATGCCCAGAGTTGCAGAGTGTGATCACTGATCAGAGTTGGCACCGAGGCGAGAGAATTATCGAGCCCGCTGACCCTGGTCCAGAAACCTGCCGCGCCGGGAATCGAACCCTGGTCCCGGGCCGTCCTCTGCTCTCGGGTCTGCCGCCCCTAACCAGTGAGCCACACTACTTCACTAGGATGGGTATGCTCAGACGTGAGTCCCATGCTCTCCACACCACTGGAGTCAAGCTATCCTGGCTGATGACTGCTGATAGCCAGAAACCAGTCCTAGGATGCTTGATTCCGGTCCAGGAAAGACATGGCTTGGTAGTTCGGGCTGGACTGTTCCCATGAAGGCACAGGGTCAAGGTTGATTTGCATATGGCCAAGTCTGAACTCAGGTGGTGTGGAGTGCAAAAAAACGATGGATTTAGTCCCAGATCTCTGTACAGGGGTGAATGTATGACAGTGTTCTGCATTCTGTCCATCAACTGTTGTTTTTGCATTTGTCACCCCGAGTGGGATGGGTATGCTCAGACGTGAGTCCCATGCTCTCAACACCACTGGAGTCAAGCTATCCTGGCTGATGATGGCTTATAGCCAGAAACCGGTCCTAGGATGCTTGATTCCGGTCCAGGAAAGACATGGCTTGGCAGTTCGGGTTGGACTGTTCCCATGACACACAGGGTCAAGGCTGATTTGCATATGGCCAAGTCTGAACTGGGGTGGTGTGGAGTACAAAAAAATGATGGATTGAGGCCCAGATCTCTGTACTGGGATGAATGTATAACATTGTTCTGCATTCTGTCCATCAACTTCTATTTTTGCATTTGTCGCCCGAGTGGGATGGGTATGCTCAGAGGTGAGTCCCATGCTCTCCACACCACTGGAGTCAAGCTATCCTGGCTGATGATAGCTGATAGCCAGACACCGGTCCTAGGATGCTTGATTCCGGTCCAGGAAAGACATGGCTTGGCAGTTCGGGCTGGACTGTTCCCATGAGGCACAGTGTCAAGGTTGATTTGCATATGGCCAAGTCTGAACTCGGGTGGTGTGGAGTGCAAAAAAACGATGGATTTAGGCCTAGATCTCTGTACTGGGGTGAATGTATGACATAGTTCTGCCTTCTGTCCATCAACTGTTGTTTTTGCCTTTGTCACCCCGAGTGGGATGGGTATGCTCAGACATGAGTCCTGTGCTCTCCACACCACTGGAGTTAAGCTATCCTAGCTGATGACGGCTGATAGCCAGAAACTGGTCCTAGGATGCTTGATTCCCGTCCAGGAAAGACGTGGCTTGGCAGTTCGGGCTGGACTGTTCCCTTGAAGCACAGGGTCAAAGCTGATTTGCATATGGCCGTGTCTCAACTGGGGTGGTGTGGAGTGCAAAAAAACGATGGATTTAGGCCCAGATCTCTGTACTGGGGTGAATGTATGACATTGTTCTGCATTCTGTCCATCAACTGTTGTTTTTGCATTCGTCACCCCTAGTGGGATGGGTATGCTCAGACGTGAGTCCCATGCTCTCCACACCACTGGAGTCAAACTATCCTGGCTGATGATGGCTGATAGCCAGAAGCCAGTCATAGGATGCTTGATTCCGGTCCAGGAAAGACATGGCTTTGCATTTCGGGCTGGACTGTTCCCCTGAGGTACAGGGTCAAGGCTGATTTGCATATGGCCATGTCTGAACTGGGGTGGTGTGGAGTGCAAAAAAACGATGGATTTAATCCCAGATCTCTGTACTGGGGTGAATGTATGACAGTGTTCTGCATTCTGTCCATCAACTGTTGTTTTTGCATTTGTCACCTTGAGTGGGATGGGTATGCTCAGACGTGAGTCCCATGCTTTCCACACCACTGGAGTCAAGCTATCCTGGCTGATGATGGCTGATAGCCAGAAACCGGTCCTAGGATGCTTGATTCCGGTCCAGGAAAAACATGGCTTGGCAGTTCGGGTTGGACTGTTCCCATGACACACAGGGTCAAGGCTGATTTGCATATGGCCAAGTCTGAACTGGGGTGGTGTGGAGTACAAAAAAATGATGGATTGAAGCCCAGATCTCTGTACTGGGATGAATGTATAACATTGTTCTGCATTCTGTCCATCAACAGCTATTTTTGCATTTGTCACCCGAGTGGGATGGGTATGCTCAGAGGTGAGTCCCATGCTCTCCACACCACTGGAGTCAAGCTATCCTGGCTGATGACTGCTGATAGCCAGAAACCAGTCCTAGGATGCTTGATTCCGGTCTAGGAAAGACGTGGCTTGGCAGTTCGGGCTGGACTGTTACCTTGAGGCACAGGGTGAAAGCTGATTTGCATATGGCCGTGTCTCAACTGGGGTGGTGTGGAGTGCAACAAAACGATGGATTTAGGCCCAGATCTCTGTACTGGGGTGAAATTATGACATTGTTCTGCATTCTGTCCATCAACTGTTGTTTTTTCATTTGTCACCCCGAGTGGGATGGGTATGCTCAGACGTGAGTCTCGTGCTCTTCATACCACTGGAGTCAAGCTATCCTGGCTGATGACGGCTGATAGCCAGAAACCGGTCCTAGGATGCTTGATTCCGGTCCAGGAAAGACGTGATTTGGCAGTTCATGCTGGACTGTTCCAATGAAGCACAGGGTCAAGGCTGATTTGCATATGGCCATGTCTGAACTGGGGTGGTGTGGAGTGCAAAAAAAAGATGGATTTAGGCCCACATCTCTGTGCTGGGGTGAATGTATGACATTGTTCTGCATTCTATCCATCAACTGTTGTTTTTGCATTTGTCACCCCGAGGGGGATGGGTATTCTCAGATGTGAGTACCATGCTCTCCACACCACTGGAGTCAAGCTATCCTGGCTGAAGACGGCTGATAGCCAGAAACCGGTCCTAGGGTGCTTGATTCCGGTCCAGGAAAGACATGGCTTGGCAGTTCAGGCTGGACTGATCCCATGAAGCACAGGGTCAACGCTGATTTGCATATGGCCATGTCTGAACTGGGGTGGTATGGAGTGCAAAAAAAATATGGATTTAGGCCCAGATCTCTGTACTGGGGTGAATGTATGACATTGTTCTGCATTCTGTCCATCAACAGTTGTTTTGGCTTTTGTCACCCGAGTGGGATGGGTATGCTCAGACGTGAGTCCCATGCTCTCCACTCCACTGGAGTCAAGCTATCCTGGCTGATGACGGCTGATAGCCAGAAACTGGTCCTGGGATGCTTGATTCCGATCCAGGAAAGACATGGCTTGGCAGTTCGGGCTGGACTGTTCCCATGAGGCACAGGGTCAAGGCTGATTTGCATATGGCCATGTCTCAACTGGGGTGGTGTGGAGTGCAAAAAAACGATGGATTTAGGCCCAGATCTCTGTACTGGGGTGAATATTATGACATTTTTCTGCATTCTGTCCATCAACTGTTGTTTTTGCATTTGTCACCCCGAGTGGGATGGGTATGCTCAGACGTGAGTCCCATGCTCTCTACACCACTGGAGTCAAGCTATCCTGGCTGATGGCGGCTGATAGCCAGAAACTGGTCCTAGGATGCTTGATTCCGGTCCAGGAAAGACATGGCTTGGCAGTTCGGGCTGGACTGTTCCAATGAGGTACAGGGTCAAGGCTGATTTGCATAAGGCCATGTCTGAAGTGGGGTGGTGATGAGTGCAATAAAACGATGGATTTAGGCCAAGATCTCTGTACTGGGGTGAATGTATGACATTGTTCTACATTCTGTCCATCAACTGTTGTTTTTGCACTTGTTACCCCGAGTGGGATGGGTATGCTCAGACGTGAGTCCCATGTTCTTCACACTACTGGAGTCAAGGAATCCTGGCAGATGACGGCTGATAGCCAGAAACCGGTCCTAGGATGCTTGATTCCGGTCCAGGAAAGACATGGCTTGGCAGTTCGAGCTGGACTGTTCCAATGAGGCACAGGGTCAAGGCTGATTTGCATATGGCCATGTGTGAACTGGGGTGGTGTGGAGTGCAAAAAAACGATTGATTTAGTCCCAGATCTCTGTACAGTGGTGAATGTATGACAGTGTTCTGCATTCTGTCCATCAACTGTTGTTTTTGCATTTGTCACCCTGAGTGGGATGGGTATGCTCAGACGTGAGTCCCATGCTCTCAACACCACTGGAGTCAAGCTATCCTGGCTGATGATGGCTGATAGCCCGAAACCTGTCCTAGGATTCTTGATTCCGGTCCAGGAAAGACATGGCTTGGCAGTTCGGGTTGGACTGTTCCCATCCACACAGGGTCAAGGCTGATTTGCATATGGCCAAGTATGAACTGGGGTGGTGTGGAGTACAAAAAAATGATGGATTGAGGCCCAGATCTCTGTACTGGGATGAATGTATAACATTGTTCTGCATTCTGTCCATCAACTTCTATTTTTGCATTTGTCACCCGAGTGGGATGGGTATGCTCAGAGGTGAGTCCCATGCTCTCCACACCACTGGAGTCAAGCTATCCTGGCTGATGATAGCTGATAGCCAGACACCGGTCCTAGGATGCTTGATTCCGGTCCAGGAAAGACATGGCTTGGCAGTTCGGGCTGGACTGTTCCCATGTTGCACAGTGTCAAGGTTGATTTGCATATGGCCAAGTCTGAACTCGGGTGGTGTGGAGTGCAAAAAAATGATGGATTTAGGCCTAGATCTCTGTACTGGGGTGAATGTATGACATGGTTCTGCCTTCTGTCCATCAACTGTTGTTTTTGCCTTTGTCACCCCGAGTGGGATGGGTATGCTCAGACGTGAGTCCTGTCCTCTCCACACCACTGGAGTCAAGCTATCCTAGCTGATGACGGCTGATAGCCAGAAACTGGTCCTAGGATGCTTGATTCCGGTCCAGGAAAGACGTGGCTTGGCAGTTCGGGCTGGACTGTTCCCTTGAAGCACAGGGTCAAAGCTGATTTGCATATGGCCGTTTCTCAACTGGGGTGGTGTGGAGTGCAATAAAACGATGGATTTAGGCCCAGATCTCTGTACTGGGGTGAATGTATGACATTGTTCTGCATTCTGTCCATCAACTGTTGTTTTTGCATTCGTCACCCCGAGTGGGATGGGTATGCTCAGACGTAAGTCCCATGCTCTCCACACCACTGGAGTCAAGCTATCCTGGCTGATGATGGCTGATAGCTAGAAACCGGTCCTAGGATGCTTGATTCCGGTCCAGGAAAGACGTGGCTTGGCAGTTCAGACTGGACTGTTCCCATGAGGTACAGGGTCAAGGCTGATTTGCATATGGCCGTGTCTGAACTGGGGTGGTGTGGAGTGCAAAAAAACAATGGATTTAGGCCCAGACCTCTGTACTGGGGTGAATGTATGACATTGTTCTGCATTCTATCCATCAACTGTTGTTTTTGCATTTGTCACCCTGAGTGGGATGGGTATGCTCAGACGTGAGTCCCATGCTCTCCACACCACTGAAGTCAAGCTATCCTGGCTGATGATGGCTGATAGCCAGAAACCGGTCCTAGAATGCTTGATTCCGGTCCAGGAAACCTATGGCTTGGCAGTTCAGGCTGGACTGTTCCCATGAAGCACAGGGTCAAGGCTGATTTGCATATGGCCATGTATGAACTGGGGTGGTGTTGAGTGCAAACAAAATATGGATTTAGGCCCAGATCTCTGTACTGGGGTGAATGTATGACATTGTTCTGCATTCTGTTCATCAACTGTTGTTTTTGCATTTGTCACCACGAGTGGGATGGGTATGCTCAGACGTGAGTCCCATGCTCTCCACACCACTGGAGTCAAGCTATCCTGGCTGATGACTGCTGATAGCCAGAAACCAGTCCTAGGATGCTTGATTCCGGTCCAGGAAAGACATGGCTTGGCAGTTCGGGCTGGACTGTTCCCATGAGGCACAAGGTCAAGGCTGATTTGCATATGGCCATGTCTGAACTGGGGTGGTGTGGAGTGCAAAAAAACGATGGATTTAGTCCCAGATCTCTGTACAGGGGTGAATGTATGACAGTGTTCTGCATTCTGTCCATCAACTGTTGTTTTTGCATTTGTCACCCCGAGTGGGATGGGTATGCTCAGACGTGAGTCCCATGCTCTCAACACCACTGGAGTCAAGCTATCCTGGCTGATGATGGCTTATAGCCAGAAACCGGTCCTAGGATGCTTGATTCCGGTCCAGGAAAGACATGGCTTGGCAGTTCGGGTTGGACTGTTCCCCTGACACACAGGGTCAAGGCTGATTTGCATATGGCCAAGTCTGAACTGGGGTGGTGTGGAGTACAAAAAAATGATGGATTGAGGCCCAGATCTCTGTACTGGGATGAATGTATAACATTGTTCTGCATTCTGTCCATCAACTTCTATTTTTGCATTTGTCGCCCGAGTGGGATGGGTATGCTCAGAGGTGAGTCCCATGCTCTCCACACCACTGGAGTCAAGCTATCCTGGCTGATGATAGCTGATAGCCAGACACCGGTCCTAGGATGCTTGATTCCGGTCCAGGAAAGACATGGCTTGGCAGTTCGGGCTGGACTGTTCCCATGAGGCACAGTGTCAAGGTTGATTTGCATATGGCCAAGTCTGAACTCGGGTGGTGTGGAGTGCAAAAAAACGATGGATTTAGGCCTAGATCTCTGTACTGGGGTGAATGTATGACATAGTTCTGCCTTCTGTCCATCAACTGTTGTTTTTGCCTTTGTCACCCCGAGTGGGATGGGTATGCTCAGACGTGAGTCCTGTGCTCTCCACACCACTGGAGTTAAGCTATCCTAGCTGATGACGGCTGATAGCCAGAAACTGGTCCTAGGATGCTTGATTCCCGTCCAGGAAAGACGTGGCTTGGCAGTTCGGGCTGGACTGTTCCCTTGAAGCACAGGGTCAAAGCTGATTTGCATATGGCCGTGTCTCAACTGGGGTGGTGTGGAGTGCAAAAAAACGATGGATTTAGGCCCAGATCTCTGTACTGGGGTGAATGTATGACATTGTTCTGCATTCTGTCCATCAACTGTTGTTTTTGCATTCGTCACCCCTAGTGGGATGGGTATGCTCAGACGTGAGTCCCATGCTCTCCACACCACTGGAGTCAAACTATCCTGGCTGATGATGGCTGATAGCCAGAAGCCAGTCATAGGATGCTTGATTCCGGTCCAGGAAAGACATGGCTTTGCATTTCGGGCTGGACTGTTCCCCTGAGGTACAGGGTCAAGGCTGATTTGCATATGGCCATGTCTGAACTGGGCTGGTGTGGAGTGCAAAAAAACGATGGATTTAATCCCAGATCTCTGTACTGGGGTGAATGTATGACAGTGTTCTGCATTCTGTCCATCAACTGTTGTTTTTGCATTTGTCACCTTGAGTGGGATGGGTATGCTCAGACGTGAGTCCCATGCTTTCCACACCACTGGAGTCAAGCTATCCTGGCTGATGATGGCTGATAGCCAGAAACCGGTCCTAGGATGCTTGATTCCGGTCCAGGAAAAACATGGCTTGGCAGTTCGGGTTGGACTGTTCCCATGACACACAGGGTCAAGGCTGATTTGCATATGGCCAAGTCTGAACTGGGGTGGTGTGGAGTACAAAAAAATGATGGATTGAAGCCCAGATCTCTGTACTGGGATGAATGTATAACATTGTTCTGCATTCTGTCCATCAACAGCTATTTTTGCATTTGTCACCCGAGTGGGATGGGTATGCTCAGAGGTGAGTCCCATGCTCTCCACACCACTGGAGTCAAGCTATCCTGGCTGATGACTGCTGATAGCCAGAAACCAGTCCTAGGATGCTTGATTCCGGTCTAGGAAAGACGTGGCTTGGCAGTTCGGGCTGGACTGTTCCCTTGAGGCACCGGGTGAAAGCTGATTTGCATATGGCCGTGTCTCAACTGGGGTGGTGTGGAGTGCAACAAAACGATGGATTTAGGCCCAGATCTCTGTACTGGGGTGAAATTATGACATTGTTCTGCATTCTGTCCATCAACTGTTGTTTTTTCATTTGTCACCCCGAGTGGGATGGGTATGCTCAGACGTGAGTCTCGTGCTCTTCATACCACTGGAGTCAAGCTATCCTGGCTGATGACGGCTGATAGCCAGAAACCGGTCCTAGGATGCTTGATTCCGGTCCAGGAAAGACGTGATTTGGCAGTTCATGCTGGACTGTTCCAATGAAGCACAGGGTCAAGGCTGATTTGCATATGGCCATGTCTGAACTGGGGTGGTATGGAGTGCAAAAAAAAGATGGATTTAGGCCCACATCTCTGTGCTGGGGTGAATGTATGACATTGTTCTGCATTCTATCCATCAACTGTTGTTTTTGCATTTGTCACCCCGAGGGGGATGGGTATTCTCAGATGTGAGTACCATGCTCTCCACACCACTGGAGTCAAGCTATCCTGGCTGAAGACGGCTGATAGCCAGAAACCGGTCCTAGGGTGCTTGATTCCGGTCCAGGAAAGACATGGCTTGGCAGTTCAGGCTGGACTGATCCCATGAAGCACAGGGTCAACGCTGATTTGCATATGGCCATGTCTGAACTGGGGTGGTATGGAGTGCAAAAAAAATATGGATTTAGGCCCAGATCTCTGTACTGGGGTGAATGTATGACATTGTTCTGCATTCTGTCCATCAACAGTTGTTTTGGCTTTTGTCACCCGAGTGGGATGGGTATGCTCAGACGTGAGTCCCATGCTCTCCACTCCACTGGAGTCAAGCTATCCTGGCTGATGACGGCTGATAGCCAGAAACTGGTCCTGGGATGCTTGATTCCGATCCAGGAAAGACATGGCTTGGCAGTTCGGGCTGGACTGTTCCCATGAGGCACAGGGTCAAGGCTGATTTGCATATGGCCATGTCTCAACTGGGGTGGTGTGGAGTGCAAAAAAACGATGGATTTAGGCCCAGATCTCTGTACTGGGGTGAATATTATGACATTTTTCTGCATTCTGTCCATCAACTGTTGTTTTTGCATTTGTCACCCCGAGTGGGATGGGTATGCTCAGACGTGAGTCCCATGCTCTCTACACCACTGGAGTCAAGCTATCCTGGCTGATGGCGGCTGATAGCCAGAAACTGGTCCTAGGATGCTTGATTCCGGTCCAGGAAAGACATGGCTTGGCAGTTCGGGCTGGACTGTTCCAATGAGGTACAGGGTCAAGGCTGATTTGCATAAGGCCATGTCTGAAGTGGGGTGGTGATGAGTGCAATAAAACGATGGATTTAGGCCAAGATCTCTGTACTGGGGTGAATGTATGACATTGTTCTACATTCTGTCCATCAACTGTTGTTTTTGCACTTGTTACCCCGAGTGGGATGGGTATGCTCAGACGTGAGTCCCATGTTCTTCACACTACTGGAGTCAAGGAATCCTGGCAGATGACGGCTGATAGCCAGAAACCAGTCCTAGGATGCTTGATTCCGGTCCAGGAAAGACATGGCTTGGCAGTTGGAGCTGGACTGTTCCAATGAGGCACAGGGTCAAGGCTGATTTGCATATGGCCATGTGTGAACTGGGGTGGTGTGGAGTGCAAAAAAACGATTGATTTAGTCCCAGATCTCTGTACAGTGGTGAATGTATGACAGTGTTCTGCATTCTGTCCATCAACTGTTGTTTTTGCATTTGTCACCCCGAGTGGGATGGGTATGCTCAGACGTGAGTCCCATGCTCTCAACACCACTGGAGTCAAGCTATCCTGGCTGATGATGGCTGATAGCCCGAAACCTGTCCTAGGATTCTTGATTCCGGTCCAGGAAAGACATGGCTTGGCAGTTCGGGTTGGACTGTTCCCATCCACACAGGGTCAAGGCTGATTTGCATATGGCCAAGTATGAACTGGGGTGGTGTGGAGTACAAAAAAATGATGGATTGAGGCCCAGATCTCTGTACTGGGATGAATGTATAACATTGTTCTGCATTCTGTCCATCAACTTCTATTTTTGCATTTGTCACCCGAGTGGGATGGGTATGCTCAGAGGTGAGTCCCATGCTCTCCACACCACTGGAGTCAAGCTATCCTGGCTGATGATAGCTGATAGCCAGACACCGGTCCTAGGATGCTTGATTCCGGTCCAGGAAAGACATGGCTTGGCAGTTCGGGCTGGACTGTTCCCATGTTGCACAGTGTCAAGGTTGATTTGCATATGGCCAAGTCTGAACTCGGGTGGTGTGGAGTGCAAAAAAATGATGGATTTAGGCCTAGATCTCTGTACTGGGGTGAATGTATGACATGGTTCTGCCTTCTGTCCATCAACTGTTGTTTTTGCCTTTGTCACCCCGAGTGGGATGGGTATGCTCAGACGTGAGTCCTGTCCTCTCCACACCACTGGAGTCAAGCTATCCTAGCTGATGACGGCTGATAGCCAGAAACTGGTCCTAGGATGCTTGATTCCGGTCCAGGAAAGACGTGGCTTGGCAGTTCGGGCTGGACTGTTCCCTTGAAGCACAGGGTCAAAGCTGATTTGCATATGGCCGTTTCTCAACTGGGGTGGTGTGGAGTGCAATAAAACGATGGATTTAGGCCCAGATCTCTGTACTGGGGTGAATGTATGACATTGTTCTGCATTCTGTCCATCAACTGTTGTTTTTGCATTCGTCACCCCGAGTGGGATGGGTATGCTCAGACGTAAGTCCCATGCTCTCCACACCACTGGAGTCAAGCTATCCTGGCTGATGATGGCTGATAGCTAGAAACCGGTCCTAGGATGCTTGATTCCGGTCCAGGAAAGACGTGGCTTGGCAGTTCAGACTGGACTGTTCCCATGAGGTACAGGGTCAAGGCTGATTTGCATATGGCAGTGTCTGAACTGGGGTGGTGTGGAGTGCAAAAAAACAATGGATTTAGGCCCAGACCTCTGTACTGGGGTGAATGTATGACATTGTTCTGCATTCTATCCATCAACTGTTGTTTTTGCATTTGTCACCCTGAGTGGGATGGGTATGCTCAGACGTGAGTCCCATGCTCTCCACACCACTGAAGTCAAGCTATCCTGGCTGATGATGGCTGATAGCCAGAAACCGGTCCTAGAATGCTTGATTCCGGTCCAGGAAACCTATGGCTTGGCAGTTCAGGCTGGACTGTTCCCATGAAGCACAGGGTCAAGGCTGATTTGCATATGGCCATGTATGAACTGGGGTGGTGTTGAGTGCAAACAAAATATGGATTTAGGCCCAGATCTCTGTACTGGGGTGAATGTATGACATTGTTCTGCATTCTGTTCATCAACTGTTGTTTTTGCATTTGTCACCACGAGTGGGATGGGTATGCTCAGACGTGAGTCCCATGCTCTCCACACCACTGGAGTCAAGCTATCCTGGCTGATGACTGCTGATAGCCAGAAACCAGTCCTAGGATGCTTGATTCCGGTCCAGGAAAGACATGGCTTGGCAGTTTGGGCTGGACTGTTCCCATGAGGCACAAGGTCAAGGCTGATTTGCATATGGCCATGTCTGAACTGGGGTGGTGTGGAGTGCAAAAAAACGATGGATTTAGTCCCAGATCTCTGTACAGGGGTGAATGTATGACAGTGTTCTGCATTCTGTCCATCAACTGTTGTTTTTGCCTTTGTCACCCCGAGTGGGATGAGTATGCTCAGACGTGAGTCCCATGCTCTCAACACCACTGGAGTCAAGCTATCCTGGCTGATGATGGCTGATAGCCAGAAACCGGTCCTAGGATGCTTGATTCCGGTCCAGGAAAGACATGGCTTGGCAGTTCGGGTTGGACTGTTCCCATGACACACAGGGTCAAGGCTGATTTGCATATGGCCAAGTCTGAACTGGAGTGGTGTGGAGTACAGAAAAATGATGGATTGAGGCCCAGATCTCTGTACTGGGATGAATGTTTTGGCTTTTGTCACCCGAGTGGGATGGGTATGCTCAGACGTGAGTCCCATGCTCTCCACTCCACTGGAGTCAAGCTATCCTGGCTGATGACGGCTGATAGCCAGAAACTGGTCCTGGGATGCTTGATTCCGATCCAGGAAAGACATGGCTTGGCAGTTCGGGCTGGACTGTTCCCATGAGGCACAGGGTCAAGGCTGATTTGCATATGGCCATGTCTCAACTGGGGTGGTGTGGAGTGCAAAAAAACGATGGATTTAGGCCCAGATCTCTGTACTGGGGTGAATATTATGACATTTTTCTGCATTCTGTCCATCAACTGTTGTTTTTGCATTTGTCACCCCGAGTGGGATGGGTATGCTCAGACGTGAGTCCCATGCTCTCTACACCACTGGAGTCAAGCTATCCTGGCTGATGGCGGCTGATAGCCAGAAACTGGTCCTAGGATGCTTGATTCCGGTCCAGGAAAGACATGGCTTGGCAGTTCGGGCTGGACTGTTCCAATGAGGTACAGGGTCAAGGCTGATTTGCATAAGGCCATGTCTGAAGTGGGGTGGTGATGAGTGCAATAAAACGATGGATTTAGGCCAAGATCTCTGTACTGGGGTGAATGTATGACATTGTTCTACATTCTGTCCATCAACTGTTGTTTTTGCACTTGTTACCCCGAGTGGGATGGGTATGCTCAGACGTGAGTCCCATGTTCTTCACACTACTGGAGTCAAGGAATCCTGGCAGATGACGGCTGATAGCCAGAAACCGGTCCTAGGATGCTTGATTCCGGTCCAGGAAAGACATGGCTTGGCAGTTCGAGCTGGACTGTTCCAATGAGGCACAGGGTCAAGGCTGATTTGCATATGGCCATGTGTGAACTGGGGTGGTGTGGAGTGCAAAAAAACGATTGATTTAGTCCCAGATCTCTGTACAGGGGTGAATGTATGACAGTGTTCTGCATTCTGTCCATCAACTGTTGTTTTTGCATTTGTCACCCCGAGTGGGATGGGTATGCTCAGACGTGAGTCCCATGCTCTCAACACCACTGGAGTCAAGCTATCCTGGCTGATGATGGCTGATAGCCCGAAACCTGTCCTAGGATTCTTGATTCCGGTCCAGGAAAGACATGGCTTGGCAGTTCGGGTTGGACTGTTCCCATCCACACAGGGTCAAGGCTGATTTGCATATGGCCAAGTATGAACTGGGGTGGTGTGGAGTACAAAAAAATGATGGATTGAGGCCCAGATCTCTGTACTGGGATGAATGTATAACATTGTTCTGCATTCTGTCCATCAACTTCTATTTTTGCATTTGTCACCCGAGTGGGATGGGTATGCTCAGAGGTGAGTCCCATGCTCTCCACACCACTGGAGTCAAGCTATCCTGGCTGATGATAGCTGATAGCCAGACACCGGTCCTAGGATGCTTGATTCCGGTCCAGGAAAGACATGGCTTGGCAGTTCGGGCTGGACTGTTCCCATGTTGCACAGTGTCAAGGTTGATTTGCATATGGCCAAGTCTGAACTCGGGTGGTGTGGAGTGCAAAAAAATGATGGATTTAGGCCTAGATCTCTGTACTGGGGTGAATGTATGACATGGTTCTGCCTTCTGTCCATCAACTGTTGTTTTTGCCTTTGTCACCCCGAGTGGGATGGGTATGCTCAGACGTGAGTCCTGTCCTCTCCACACCACTGGAGTCAAGCTATCCTAGCTGATGACGGCTGATAGCCAGAAACTGGTCCTAGGATGCTTGATTCCGGTCCAGGAAAGACGTGGCTTGGCAGTTCGGGCTGGACTGTTCCCTTGAAGCACAGGGTCAAAGCTGATTTGCATATGGCCGTTTCTCAACTGGGGTGGTGTGGAGTGCAATAAAACGATGGATTTAGGCCCAGATCTCTGTACTGGGGTGAATGTATGACATTGTTCTGCATTCTGTCCATCAACTGTTGTTTTTGCATTCGTCACCCCGAGTGGGATGGGTATGCTCAGACGTAAGTCCCATGCTCTCCACACCACTGGAGTCAAGCTATCCTGGCTGATGATGGCTGATAGCTAGAAACCGGTCCTAGGATGCTTGATTCCGGTCCAGGAAAGACGTGGCTTGGCAGTTCAGACTGGACTGTTCCCATGAGGTACAGGGTCAAGGCTGATTTGCATATGGCCGTGTCTGAACTGGGGTGGTGTGGAGTGCAAAAAAACAATGGATTTAGGCCCAGACCTCTGTACTGGGGTGAATGTATGACATTGTTCTGCATTCTATCCATCAACTGTTGTTTTTGCATTTGTCACCCTGAGTGGGATGGGTATGCTCAGACGTGAGTCCCATGCTCTCCACACCACTGAAGTCAAGCTATCCTGGCTGATGATGGCTGATAGCCAGAAACCGGTCCTAGAATGCTTGATTCCGGTCCAGGAAACCTATGGCTTGGCAGTTCAGGCTGGACTGTTCCCATGAAGCACAGGGTCAAGGCTGATTTGCATATGGCCATGTATGAACTGGGGTGGTGTTGAGTGCAAACAAAATATGGATTTAGGCCCAGATCTCTGTACTGGGGTGAATGTATGACATTGTTCTGCATTCTGTTCATCAACTGTTGTTTTTTGCATTTGTCACCACGAGTGGGATGGGTATGCTCAGACGTGAGTCCCATGCTCTCCACACCACTGGAGTCAAGCTATCCTGGCTGATGACTGCTGATAGCCAGAAACCAGTCCTAGGATGCTTGATTCCGGTCCAGGAAAGACATGGCTTGGCAGTTCGGGCTGGACTGTTCCCATGAGGCACAGGGTCAAGGTTGATTTGCATATGGCCAAGTCTGAACTCAGGTGGTGTGGAGTGCAAAAAACCGATGTATTTAGGCCTAGATTTCTGTACTGGGGTGAATGTATGACATGGTTCTGCATTCTGTCCATCAAATGTTGTTTTTGCCTTTGTCACCCCGAGTGGGATGGGTATGCTCAGACGTGAGTCCTGTGCTCTCCACACCACTGGAGTCAAGCTATCCTGGCTGATGACGGCTGATAGCCAGAAACCGGTCCTAGGATGCTTGATTCCGGTCCAGGAAAGACGTGGCCTGGCAGTTCGGGCTGGACTGTTCCCATGAGGCACAAGGTCAAGGCTGATTTGCATATGGCCATGTCTGAACTGGGGTGGTGTGGAGTGCAAAAAAACGATGGATTTAGTCCCAGATCTCTGTACAGGGGTGAATGTATGACAGTGTTCTGCATTCTGTCCATCAACTGTTGTTTTTGCATTTGTCACCCCGAGTGGGATGAGTATGCTCAGACGTGAGTCCCATGCTCTCAACACCACTGGAGTCAAGCTATCCTGGCTGATGATGGCTGATAGCCAGAAACCGGTCCTAGGATGCTTGATTCCGGTCCAGGAAAGACATGGCTTGGCAGTTCGGGTTGGACTGTTCCCATGACACACAGGGTCAAGGCTGATTTGCATATGGCCAAGTCTGAACTGGAGTGGTGTGGAGTACAGAAAAATGATGGATTGAGGCCCAGATCTCTGTACTGGGATGAATGTATAACATTGTTCTGCATTCTGTCCATCAACTGTTGTTTTTGCCTTTGTCACCCCGAGTGGGATGGGTATGCTCAGACGTGAGTCCCATGCTCTCCACACCACTGGAGTCAAGCTATCCTGGCTGATGGCGGCTGATAGCCAGAAACTGGTCCTAGGATGCTTGATTCCGGTCCAGGAAAGACATGGCTTGGCAGTTCGGGCTGGACTGTTCCAATGAGGTACAGGGTCAAGGCTGATTTGCATAAGGCCATGTCTGAAGTGGGGTGGTGATGAGTGCAATAAAACGATGGATTTAGGCCAAGATCTCTGTACTGGGGTGAATGTATGACATTGTTCTACATTCTGTCCATCAACTGTTGTTTTTGCACTTGTTACCCCGAGTGGGATGGGTATGCTCAGACGTGAGTCCCATGTTCTTCACACTACTGGAGTCAAGGAATCCTGGCAGATGACGGCTGATAGCCAGAAACCGGTCCTAGGATGCTTGATTCCGGTCCAGGAAAGACATGGCTTGGCAGTTCGAGCTGGACTGTTCCAATGAGGCACAGGGTCAAGGCTGATTTGCATATGGCCATGTGTGAACTGGGGTGGTGTGGAGTGCAAAAAAACGATTGATTTAGTCCCAGATCTCTGTACAGGGGTGAATGTATGACAGTGTTCTGCATTCTGTCCATCAACTGTTGTTTTTGCATTTGTCACCCCGAGTGGGATGGGTATGCTCAGACGTGAGTCCCATGCTCTCAACACCACTGGAGTCAAGCTATCCTGGCTGATGATGGCTGATAGCCCGAAACCTGTCCTAGGATTCTTGATTCCGGTCCAGGAAAGACATGGCTTGGCAGTTCGGGTTGGACTGTTCCCATCCACACAGGGTCAAGGCTGATTTGCATATGGCCAAGTATGAACTGGGGTGGTGTGGAGTACAAAAAAATGATGGATTGAGGCCCAGATCTCTGTACTGGGATGAATGTATAACATTGTTCTGCATTCTGTCCATCAACTTCTATTTTTGCATTTGTCACCCGAGTGGGATGGGTATGCTCAGAGGTGAGTCCCATGCTCTCCACACCACTGGAGTCAAGCTATCCTGGCTGATGATAGCTGATAGCCAGACACCGGTCCTAGGATGCTTGATTCCGGTCCAGGAAAGACATGGCTTGGCAGTTCGGGCTGGACTGTTCCCATGTTGCACAGTGTCAAGGTTGATTTGCATATGGCCAAGTCTGAACTCGGGTGGTGTGGAGTGCAAAAAAATGATGGATTTAGGCCTAGATCTCTGTACTGGGGTGAATGTATGACATGGTTCTGCCTTCTGTCCATCAACTGTTGTTTTTGCCTTTGTCACCCCAAGTGGGATGGGTATGCTCAGACGTGAGTCCTGTCCTCTCCACACCACTGGAGTCAAGCTATCCTAGCTGATGACGGCTGATAGCCAGAAACTGGTCCTAGGATGCTTGATTCCGGTCCAGGAAAGACGTGGCTTGGCAGTTCGGGCTGGACTGTTCCCTTGAAGCACAGGGTCAAAGCTGATTTGCATATGGCCGTTTCTCAACTGGGGTGGTGTGGAGTGCAATAAAACGATGGATTTAGGCCCAGATCTCTGTACTGGGGTGAATGTATGACATTGTTCTGCATTCTGTCCATCAACTGTTGTTTTTGCATTCGTCACCCCGAGTGGGATGGGTATGCTCAGACGTAAGTCCCATGCTCTCCACACCACTGGAGTCAAGCTATCCTGGCTGATGATGGCTGATAGCTAGAAACCGGTCCTAGGATGCTTGATTCCGGTCCAGGAAAGACGTGGCTTGGCAGTTCAGACTGGACTGTTCCCATGAGGTACAGGGTCAAGGCTGATTTGCATATGGCCGTGTCTGAACTGGGGTGGTGTGGAGTGCAAAAAAACAATGGATTTAGGCCCAGACCTCTGTACTGGGGTGAATGTATGACATTGTTCTGCATTCTATCCATCAACTGTTGTTTTTGCATTTGTCACCCTGAGTGGGATGGGTATGCTCAGACGTGAGTCCCATGCTCTCCACACCACTGAAGTCAAGCTATCCTGGCTGATGATGGCTGATAGCCAGAAACCGGTCCTAGAATGCTTGATTCCGGTCCAGGAAACCTATGGCTTGGCAGTTCAGGCTGGACTGTTCCCATGAAGCACAGGGTCAAGGCTGATTTGCATATGGCCATGTATGAACTGGGGTGGTGTTGAGTGCAAACAAAATATGGATTTAGGCCCAGATCTCTGTACTGGGGTGAATGTATGACATTGTTCTGCATTCTGTTCATCAACTGTTGTTTTTTGCATTTGTCACCACGAGTGGGATGGGTATGCTCAGACGTGAGTCCCATGCTCTCCACACCACTGGAGTCAAGCTATCCTGGCTGATGACTGCTGATAGCCAGAAACCAGTCCTAGGATGCTTGATTCCGGTCCAGGAAAGACATGGCTTGGCAGTTCGGGCTGGACTGTTCCCATGAGGCACAGGGTCAAGGTTGATTTGCATATGGCCAAGTCTGAACTCAGGTGGTGTGGAGTGCAAAAAACCGATGTATTTAGGCCTAGATTTCTGTACTGGGGTGAATGTATGACATGGTTCTGCATTCTGTCCATCAAATGTTGTTTTTGCCTTTGTCACCCCGAGTGGGATGGGTATGCTCAGACGTGAGTCCTGTGCTCTCCACACCACTGGAGTCAAGCTATCCTGGCTGATGACGGCTGATAGCCAGAAACCGGTCCTAGGATGCTTGATTCCGGTCCAGGAAAGACGTGGCCTGGCAGTTCGGGCTGGACTGTTCCCATGAGGCACAAGGTCAAGGCTGATTTGCATATGGCCATGTCTGAACTGGGGTGGTGTGGAGTGCAAAAAAACGATGGATTTAGTCCCAGATCTCTGTACAGGGGTGAATGTATGACAGTGTTCTGCATTCTGTCCATCAACTGTTGTTTTTGCATTTGTCACCCCGAGTGGGATGAGTATGCTCAGACGTGAGTCCCATGCTCTCAACACCACTGGAGTCAAGCTATCCTGGCTGATGATGGCTGATAGCCAGAAACCGGTCCTAGGATGCTTGATTCCGGTCCAGGAAAGACATGGCTTGGCAGATCGGGTTGGACTGTTCCCATGACACACAGGGTCAAGGCTGATTTGCATATGGCCAAGTCTGAACTGGAGTGGTGTGGAGTACAGAAAAATGATGGATTGAGGCCCAGATCTCTGTACTGGGATGAATGTATAACATTGTTCTGCATTCTGTCCATCAACTGTTGTTTTTGCCTTTGTCACCCCGAGTGGGATGGGTATGCTCAGACGTGAGTCCTGTGCTCTCCACACCACTGGAGTCAAGCTATCCTAGCTGATGACGGCTGATAGCCAGAAACTGGTCCTAGGATGCTTGATTCCCGTCCAGGAAAGACGTGGCTTGGCAGTTCGGGCTGGACTGTTCCCATGAGGCACAGTGTCAAGGTTGATTTGCATATGGCCAAGTCTGAACTCGGGTGGTGTGGAGTGCAAAAAAACGATGGATTTAGGCCTAGATCTCTGTACTGGGGTGAATGTATGACATGGTTCTGCCTTCTGTCCATCAACTGTTGTTTTTGCCTTTGTCACCCCGAGTGGGATGGGTATGCTCAGACGTGAGT
The DNA here is from genome assembly GCF_964263255.1 of Lissotriton vulgaris. Taxonomy (NCBI): domain Eukaryota; kingdom Metazoa; phylum Chordata; class Amphibia; order Caudata; family Salamandridae; genus Lissotriton; species Lissotriton vulgaris. The sequence continues at coordinate 1,541,396,989 of NC_141695.1, read as the reverse complement.
CCTGTGCTCTCCACACCACTGGAGTCAAGCTATCCTAGCTGATGACGGCTGATAGCCAGAAACTGGTCCTAGGATGCTTGATTCCCGTCCAGGAAAGACGTGGCTTGGCAGTTCGGGCTGGACTGTTCCCTTGAAGCACAGGGTCAAAGCTGATTTGCATATGCCCGTGTCTCAACTGGGGTGGTGTGGAGTGCAAAAAAACGATGGATTTATTCCCAGATCTCTGTACTGAGGTGAATGTATGACATTGTTCTGCATTCTGTCCATCAACTGTTGTTTTTGCATTCGTCACCCCGAGTGGGATGGGTATGCTCAGACGTGAGTCCCATGCTCTCCACACCACTGGAGTCAAGCTATCCTGGCTGATGATGGCTGATAGCCAGAAACCAGTCATAGGATGCTTGATTCCGGTCCAGGAAAGACATGGCTTTGCATTTCGGGCTGGACTGTTCCCCTGAGGTACAGGGTCAAGGCTGATTTGCATATGGCCATGTCTGAACTGGGGTGGTGTGGAGTGCAAAAAAACGATGGATTTAGTCCCAGATCTCTGTACTGGGGTGAATGTATGACAGTGTTCTGCATTCTGTCCATCAACTGTTGTTTTTGCATTTGTCACCCTGAGTGGGATGGGTATGCTCAGACGTGAGTCCCATGCTTTCCACACCACTGGAGTCAAGCTATCCTGGCTGATGATGGCTGATAGCCAGAAACAGGTCCTAGGATGCTTGATTCCGGTCCAGGAAAAACATGGCTTGGCAGTTCGGGTTGGACTGTTCCCATGACACACAGGGTCAAGGCTGATTTGCATATGGCCAAGTCTGAACTGGGGTGATGTGGAGTACAAAAAAATGATGGATTGAAGCCCAGATCTCTGTACTGGGATGAATGTATAACATTGTTCTGCATTCTGTCCATCAACAGCTATTTTTGCATTTGTCACCCGAGTGGGATGGGTATGCTCAGAGGTGAGTCCCATGCTCTCCACACCACTGGAGTCAAGCTATCCTGGCTGATTACTGCTGATAGCCAGAAACCAGTCCTAGGATGCTTGATTCCGGTCTAGGAAAGACGTGGCTTGGCAGTTCGGGCTGGACTGTTCCCTTGAGGCACAGGGTCAAAGCTGATTTGCATATGGCCATGTCTCAACTGGGGTGGTGTGGAGTGCAAAAAAACGATGGATTTAGGCCCAGATCTCTGTACTGGGGTGAAATTATGACATTGTTCTGCATTCTGTCCATCAACTGTTGTATTTTCATTTGTCACCCCGAGTGGATGGGTATGCTCAGACGTGAGTCTCGTGCTCTTCATACCACTGGAGTCAAGCTATCCTGGATGATGACGGCTGATAGCCAGAAACCGGTCCTAGGATGCTTGATTCCGGTCCAGGAAAAACATGATTTGGCAGTTCATGCTGGACTGTTCCAATGAAGCACAGGGTCAAGGCTGATTTGCATATGGCCATGTCTGAACTGGGGTGGTGTGGAGTGCAAAAAAAAGATGGATTTAGGCCCACATCTCTGTGCTGGGGTGAATGTATGACATTGTTCTGCATTCTATCCATCAACTGTTGTTTTTGCATTTGTCACCCCGAGTGGGATGGGTATGCTCAGATGTGAGTACCATGCTCTCCACACCACTGGAGTCAAGCTATCCTGGCTGATGATGGCTGATAGCCAGAAACCGGTCCTAGGATGCTTGATTCCGGTCCAGGAAAGACGTGGCTTGGCAGTTCGGGCTGGACTGTTCCCATGAGGCACAAGGTCAAGGCTGATTTGCATATGGCCATGTCTGAACTGGGGTGGTGTGGAGTGCAAAAAAACTATGGATTTAGTCCCAGATCTCTGTACAGGGGTGAATGTATGACAGTGTTCTGCATTCTGTCCATCAACTGTTGTTTTTACATTTGTCACCCCGAGTGGGATGGGTATGCTCAGACGTGAGTCCCATGCTCTCAACACCACTGGAGTCAAGCTATCCTGGCTGATGATGGCTGATAGCCAGAAACCGGTCCTAGGATGCTTGATTCCGGTCCAGGAAAGACATGGCTTGGCAGTTCGGGTTGGACTGTTCCCATGAGGCACAGTGTCAAGGTTGATTTGCATATGGCCAAGTCTGAACTCGGGTGGTGTGGAGTGCAAAAAAATGATGGATTTAGGCCTAGATCTCTGTACTGGGGTGAATGTATGACATGGTTCTGCCTTCTGTCCATCAACTGTTGTTTTTGCCTTTGTCACCCCGAGTGGGATGGGTATGCTCAGACGTGAGTCCTGTGCTCTCCACACCACTGGAGTCAAGCTATCCTAGCTGATGACGGCTGATAGCCAGAAACTGGTCCTAGGATGCTTGATTCCCGTCCAGGAAAGACGTGGCTTGGCAGTTCGGGCTGGACTGTTCCCTTGAAGCACAGGGTCAAAGCTGATTTGCATATGGCCGTGTCTCAACTGGGGTGGAATGGAGTGCAAAAAAACGATGGATTTATTCCCAGATCTCTGTACTGGGGAGAATGTATGACATTGTTCTGCATTCTGTCCATCAACTGTTGTTTTTGCATTCGTCACCCCGAGTGGGATGGGTATGCTCAGACGTGAGTCCCATGCTCTCCACACCACTGGAGTCAAGCTATCCTGGCTGATGATGGCTGATAGCCAGAAACCAGTCCTAGGATGCTTGATTCCGGTCCAGGAAAGACATGGCTTTGCATTTCGGGCTGGACTGTTCCCCTGAGGTACAGGGTCAAGGCTGATTTGCATATGGCCATGTCTGAACTGGGGTGGTGTGGAGTGCAAAAAAACTATGGATTTAGTCCCAGATCTCTGTACTGGGGTGAATGTATGACAGTGTTCTGCATTCTGTCCATCAACTGTTGTTTTTGCATTTGTCACCCTGAGTGGGATGGGTATGCTTAGACGTGAGTCCCATGCTTTCCACACCACTGGAGTCAAGCTATCCTGGCTGATGATGGCTGATAGCCAGAAACCGGTCCTAGGATGCTTGATTCCGGTCCAGGAAAAACATGGCTTGGCAGTTCGGGTTGGACTGTTCCCATGACACACAGGGTCAAGGCTGATTTGCATATGGCCAAGTCTGAACTGGGGTGATGTGGAGTACAAAAAAATGATGGATTGAAGCCCAGATCTCTGTACTGGGATGAATGTATAACATTGTTCTGCATTCTGTCCATCAACAGCTATTTTTGCATTTGTCACCCGAGTGGGATGGGTATGCTCAGAGGTGAGTCCCATGCTCTCCACACCACTGGAGTCAAGCTATCCTGGCTGATGACTGCTGATAGCCAGAAACCAGTCCTAGGATGCTTGATTCCGGTCTAGGAAAGACGTGGCTTGGCAGTTCAGGCTGGACTGTTCCCTTGAGGCACAGGGTCAAAGCTGATTTGCATATGGCCGTGTCTCAACTGGGGTGGTGTGGAGTGCAAAAAAACGATGGATTTAGGCCCAGATCTCTGTACTGGGGTGAAATTATGACATTGTTCTGCATTCTGTCCATCAACTGTTGTTTTTTCATTTGTCACCCCGAATGGGATGGGTATGCTCAGACGTGAGTCTCGTGCTCTTCATACCACTGGAGTCAAGCTATCCTGGCTGATGATGGCTGATAGCCAGAAACCGGTCCTAGGATGCTTGATTCCGGTCCAGGAAAGACGTGATTTGGCAGTTCATGCTGGACAGTTCCAATGAAGCACAGGGTCAAGGCTGATTTGCATATGGCCATGTCTGAATTGGGGTGGTGTGGAGTGCAAAAAAAAGATGGATTTAGGCCCACATCTCTGTGCTGGGGTGAATGTATGACATTGTTCTGCATTCTATCCATCAACTGTTGTTTTTGCATTTGTCACCCCGAGTGGGATGGGTATGCTCAGATGTGAGTACCATGCTCTCCACACCACTGGAGTCAAGCTATCCTGGCTGATGACGGCTGATAGCCAGAAACCAGTCCTAGGATGCTTGATTCCGGTCGAGGAAAGACATGGCTTGGCAGTTCAGGCTGGACTGATCCCATGAAGCACAGGGTCAACGCTGATTTGCATATGGCCATGTCTGAACTGGGGTGGTATGGAGTGCAAAAAAAATATGGATTTAGGCCCAGATCTCTGTACTGGGGTGAATGTATGACATTGTTCTGCATTCTGTCCATCAACAGTTGTTTTGGCTTTTGTCACCCGAGTGGGATGGGTATGCTCAGACGTGAGTCCCATGCTCTCCACTCCACTGGAGTCAAGCTATCCTGGCTGATGACGGCTGATAGCCAGAAACTGGTCCTGGGATGCTTGATTCCGATCCAGGAAAGACATGGCTTGGCAGTTCGGGCTGGACTGTTCCCATAACGCACAGGGTCAAGGCTGATTTGCATATGGCCATGTCTCAACTGGGGTGGTGTGGAGTGCAAAAAAACGATGGATTTAGGCCCGGATCTCTGTACTGGGGTGAATATTATGACATTTTTCTGCATTCTGTCCATCAACTGTTGTTTTTGCATTTGTCACCCCGAATGGGATGGGTATGCTCAGACGTGAGTCCCATGCTCTCCACACCACTGGAGTCAAGCTATCCTGGCTGATGGCGGCTGATAGCCAGAAACTGGTCCTAGGATGCTTGATTCCGGTCCAGGAAAGACATGGCTTGGCAGTTCGGGCTGGACTGTTCCAATGAGGTACAGGGTCAAGGCTGATTTGCATAAGGCCATGTCTGAAGTGGGGTGGTGATGAGTGCAATAAAACGATGGATTTAGGCCAAGATCTCTGTACTGGGGTGAATGTATGACAATGTTCTACATTCTGTCCATCAACCGTTGTTTTTGCACTTGTTACCCCGAGTGGGATGGGTATGCTCAGACGTGAGTCCCATGCTCTTCACACTACTGGAGTCAAGCTATCCTGGCAAGTGACGGCTGATAGCCAGAAACCGGTCCTAGGATGCTTGATTCCGGTCCAGGAAAGACATGGCTTTGCATTTCGGGCTGGACTGTTCCCCTGAGGTACAGGGTCAAGGCTGATTTGCATATGGCCATGTCTGAACTGGGGTGGTGTGGAGTGCAAAAAAAGATGGGTTTAGTCCCAGATCTCTGTACTGGGGTGAATGTATGACAGTGTTCTGCATTCTGTCCATCAACCGTTGTTTTTGCATTTGTCACCCTGAGTGGGATGGGTATGCTCAGACCTGAGTCCCATGCTTTCCACACCACTGGAGTCAAGCTATCCTGGCTGATGATGGCTGATAGCCAGAAACCGGTCCTAGGATGCTTGATTCCGGTCCAGGAAAAACATGGCTTGGCAGTTCGGGTTGGACTGTTCCCATGAGGCACAGTGTCAAGGTTGATTTGCATATGGCCAAGTCTAAACTGGGGTGGTGTGGAGTACAAAAAAATGATGGATTGAAGCCCAGATCTCTGTACTGGGATGAATGTATAACATTGTTCTGCATTCTGTCAATCAACAGCTATTTTTGCATTTGTCACCCGAGTGGGATGGGTATGCTCAGACGTGAGTCCCATGCTCTCCACACCACTGGAGTCAAGCTATCCTGGCTGATGGCGGCTGATAGCCAGAAACTGGTCCTAGGATGCTTGATTCCGGTCCAGGAAAGACATGGCTTGGCAGTTCGGGCTGGACTGTTCTAATGAGGTACAGGGTCAAGGCTGATTTGCATAAGGCCATGTCTGAAGTGGGGTGGTGATGAGTGCAATAAAACGATGGATTTAGGCCAAGATCTCTGTACTGGGGTGAATGTATGACAATGTTCTACATTCTGTCCATCAACCGTTGTTTTTGCACTTGTTACCCCGAGTGGGATGGGTATGCTCAGACGTGAGTCCCATGCTCTTCACACTACTGGAGTCAAGCTATCCTGGCTGATGACTGCTGATAGCCAGAAACCAGTCCTAGGATGCTTGATTCCGGTCTAGGAAAGAGGTGGCTTGGCAGTTCGGGCTGGACTGTTCCCTTGAGGCACAGGGTCAAAGCTGATTTGCATATGGCCGTGTCTCAACTGGGGTGGTGTGGAGTGCAAAAAAACGATGGATTTAGGCCCAGATCTCTGTACTGGGGTGAAATTATGACATTGTTCTGCATTCTGTCCATCAACTGTTGTTTTTTCATTTGTCACCCCGAGTGGGATGGGTATGCTCAGACGTGAGTCTCGTGCTCTTCATACCACTGGAGTCAAGCTATCCTGGCTAATGACCGCTGATAGCCAGAAACCGGTCCTAGGATGCTTGATTCCGGTCCAGGAAAGACATGATTTGGCAGTTCATGCTGGACTGTTCCAATGAAGCACAGGGTCAAGGCTGATTTGCATATGGCCATGTCTGAACTGGGGTGGTGTGGAGTGCAAAAAAAAGATGGATTTAGGCCCACATCTCTGTGCTGTGGTGAATGTATGACATTGTCCTGCATTCTATCCATCAACTGTTGTTTTTGCATTTGTCACCCCGAGTGGGATGGGTATGCTCAGATGTGAGTACCATGCTCTCCACACCACTGGAGTCAAGCTATCCTGGCTGATGACGGCTGATAGCCAGAAACCGGTCCTAGGATGCTTGATTCCGGTCCAGGAAAGACATGGCTTGGCAGTTCAGGCTGGACTGATCCCATGAAGCACAGGGTCAACGCTGATTTGCATATGGCCATGTCTGAACTGGGGTGGTATGGAGTGCAAAAAAAATATGGATTTAGGCCCAGATCTCTGTACTGAAGTGAATGTATGACATTGTTCTGCATTCTGTCCATCAACAGTTGTTTTGGCTTTTGTCACCCGAGTGGGATGGGTATGCTCAGACGTGAGTCCCATGCTCTCCACTCCACTGGAGTCAAGCTATCCTGGCTGATGACGGCTGATAGCCAGAAACTGGTCCTGGGATGCTTGATTCCGATCCAGGAAAGACATGGCTTGGCAGTTCGGGCTGGACTGTTCCCATGAGGCACAGGGTCAAGGCTGATTTGCATATGGCCATGTCTCAACTAGGGTGGTGTGGAGTGCAAAAAAACGATGGATTTAGGCCCAGATCTCTGTACTGGGGTGAATAATATGACATTTTTCTGCATTCTGTCCATCAACTGTTGTTTTTGCATTTGTCAACCCGAGTGGGATGGGTATGCTCAGACGTGAGTCCCATGCTCTCCACACCACTGGAGTCAAGCTATCCTGGCAGATTACGGATGATAGCCAGAAACCAGTCCTAGGATGCTTGATTCCGGTCCAGGATAGACATGGCTTTGCGGTTCGGGCTGGACTGTTCCCATGACGCACAGGGTCAAGGCTGATTTGCATATGGCCATGTCTGAACTGGGGTGATGTGGAGTGCAAACAAACGATTGTTTTAGGCCCAGATCTCTGTACTGGGGTGAATGTATGACAGTGTTCTGCATTCTGTCCATCAACCGTTGTTTTTGCATTTGTCACCCTGAGTGGGATGGGTATGCTCAGACCTGAGTCCCATGCTTTCCACACCACTGGAGTCAAGCTATCCTGGCTGATGATGGCTGATAGCCAGAAACCGTTCCTAGGATGCTTGATTCCGGTCCAGGAAAAACATGGCTTGGCAGTTCGGGTTGGACTGTTCCCATGAGGCACAGTGTCAAGGTTGATTTGCATATGGCCAAGTCTGAACTGGGGTGGTGTGGAGTACAAAAAAATGATGGATTGAAGCCCAGATCTCTGTACTGGGATGAATGTATAACATTGTTCTGCATTCTGTCCATCAACAGCTATTTTTGCATTTGTCACCCGAGTGGGATGGGTATGCTCAGACGTGAGTCCCATGCTCTCCACACCACTGGAGTCAAGCTATCCTGGCTGATGGCGGCTGATAGCCAGAAACTGGTCCTAGGATGCTTGATTCCGGTCCAGGAAAGACATGGCTTGGCAGTTCGGGCTGGACTGTTCTAATGAGGTACAGGGTCAAGGCTGATTTGCATAAGGCCATGTCTGAAGTGGGGTGGTGATGAGTGCAATAAAACGATGGATTTAGGCCAAGATCTCTGTACTGGGGTGAATTTATGACAATGTTCTACATTCTGTCCATCAACCGTTGTTTTTGCACTTGTTACCCCGAGTGGGATGGGTATGCTCAGACGTGAGTCCCATGCTCTTCACACTACTGGAGTCAAGCTATCCTGGCTGATGACTGCTGATAGCCAGAAACCAGTCCTAGGATGCTTGATTCCGGTCTAGGAAAGAGGTGGCTTGGCAGTTCGGGCTGAACTGTTCCCTTGAGGCACAGGGTCAAAGCTGATTTGCATATGGCCGTGTCTCAACTGGGGTGGTGTGGAGTGCAAAAAAACGATGGATTTAGGCCCAGATCTCTGTACTGGGGTGAAATTATGACATTGTTCTGCATTCTGTCCATCAACTGTTGTTTTTTCATTTGTCACCCCGAGTGGGATGGGTATGCTCAGACGTGAGTCCCATGCTCTCCACTCCACTGGAGTCAAGCTATCCTGGCTGATGACGGCTGATAGCCAGAAACTGGTCCTGGGATGCTTGATTCCGATCCAGGAAAGACATGGCTTGGCAGTTCGGGCTGGACTGTTCCCATGAGGCACAGGGTCAAGGCTGATTTGCATATGGCCATGTCTCAACTAGGGTGGTGTGGAGTGCAAAAAAACGATGGATTTAGGCCCAGATCTCTGTACTGGGGTGAATATTATGACATTTTTCTGCATTCTGTCCATCAACTGTTGTTTTTGCATTTGTCAACCCGAGTGGGATGGGTATGCTCAGACGTGAGTCCCATGCTCTCCACACCACTGGAGTCAAGCTATCCTGGCAGATTACGGATGATAGCCAGAAACCAGTCCTAGGATGCTTGATTCCGGTCCAGGATAGACATGGCTTTGCGGTTCGGGCTGGACTGTTCCCATGACGCACAGGGTCAAGGCTGATTTGCATATGGCCATGTCTGAACTGGGGTGATGTGGAGTGCAAACAAACGATTGTTTTAGGCCCAGATCTCTGTACTGGGGTGAATGTATGACATTGTTCTGCATTCTGTCCATCAACTGTTGTTTTTGCATTCGTCACCCCGAGTGGGATGGGTATGCTCAGACGTGAGTCCCATGCTCTCAACACCACTGGAGTCAAGCTATCCTGGCTGATGATGGCTGATAGCCAGAAACCGGTCCTAGGATGCTTGATTCCGGTCCAGGAAAGACATGGCTTGGCAGTTCGGGTTGGACTGTTCCCATGACACACAGGGTCAAGGCTGATTTGCATATGGCCAAGTCTGAACTGGGGTGGTGTGGAGTACAAAAAAATGATGGATTGAGGCCCAGATCTCTGTACTGGGATGAATGTATAACATTGTTCTGCATTCTGTCCATCAACTTCTATTTTTGCATTTGTCACCCGAGTGGGATGGGTATGCTCAGAGGTGAGTCCCATGCTCTCCACACCACTGGAGTCAAGCTATCCTGGCTGATGATAGCTGATAGCCAGACACCGGTCCTAGGATGCTTGGTTCCGATCCAGGAAAGACATGGCTTGGCAGTTCGGGCTGGACTGTTCCCATGAGGCACAGTGTCAAGGTTGATTTGCATATGGCCAAGTCTGAACTCGGGTGGTGTGGAGTGCAAAAAAACGATGGATTTAGGCCTAGATCTCAGTACTGGGGTGAATGTATGACATGGTTCTGCCTTCTGTCCATCAACTGTTGATTTTTGCCTTTGTCACCCTGAGTGGGATGGGTATGCTCAGACGTGAGTCATGTGCTCTCCACACCACTGGAGTCAAGCTATCCTAGCTGATGACGGCTGATAGCCAGAAACTGGTCCTAGGATGCTTGATTCCGGTCCAGGAAAGACGTGGCTTGGCAGTTCGGGCTGGACTGTTCCCTTGAAGCACAGGGTCAAAGCTGATTTGCATATGGCCGTTTCTCAACTGGGGTGGTGTGGAGTGCAAAAAAACGATGGATTTAGGCCCAGATCTCTGTACTGGGGTGAATGTATGACATTGTTCTGCATTCTGTCCATCAACTGTTGTTTTTGCATTCGTCACCCCGAGTGGGATGGGTATGCTCAGACGTGAGTCCCATGCTCTCCACACCACTGGAGTCAAGCTATCCTGGCTGATGATGGCTGATAGCCAGAAACCAGTCCTAGGATGCTTGATTCCGGTCCAGGAAAGACATGGCTTTGCATTTCGGGCTGGACTGTTCCCCTGAGGTACAGGGTCAAGGCTGATTTGCATATGGCCATGTCTGAACTGGGGTGGTGTGGAGTGCAAAAAAACTATGGATTTAGTCCCAGATCTCTGTACTGGGGTGAATGTATGACAGTGTTCTGCATTCTGTCCATCAACTGTTGTTTTTGCATTTGTCACCCTGAGTGGGATGGGTATGCTCAGACGTGAGTCCCATGCTTTCCACACCACTGGAGTCAAGCTATCCTGGCTGATGATGGCTGATAGCCAGAAACCGGTCCTAGGATGCTTGATTCCGGTCCAGGAAAAACATGGCTTGGCAGTTCGGGTTGGACTGTTCCCATGACACACAGGGTCAAGGCTGATTTGCATATGGCCAAGTCTGAACTGGGGTGGTGTGGAGTACAAAAAAATGATGGATTGAAGCCCGGATCTCTGTACTGGGATGAATGTATAACATTGTTCTGCATTCTGTCCATCAACAGCTATTTTTGCATTTGTCACCCGAGTGGGATGGGTATGCTCAGAGGTGAGTCCCATGCTCTCCACACCACTGGAGTCAAGCTATCCTGGCTGATGACTGCTGATAGCCAGAAACCAGTCCTAGGATGCTTGATTCCGGTCTAGGAAAGACGTGGCTTGGCAGTTCGGGCTGGACTGTTCCCTTGAGGCACAGGGTCAAAGCTGATTTGCATATGGCCGTGTCTCAACTGGGGTGGTGTGGAGTGCAAAAAAACGATGGATTTAGGCCCAGATCTCTGTACTGGGGTGAAATTATGACATTGTTCTGCATTCTGTCCATCAACTGTTGTTTTTTCATTTGTCACCCTGAGTGGGATGGGTATGCTCAGACTTGAGTCCCATGCTTTCCACACCACTGGAGTCAAGCTATCCTGGCTGATGATGGCTGAAGCCAGAAACCGGTCCTAGGATGCTTGATTCCGGTCCAGGAAAAACATGGCTTGGCAGTTCGGGTTGGACTGTTCCCATGACACACAGGGTCAAGGCTGATTTGCATATGGCCAAGTCTGAACTGGGGTGGAGTGGAGTACAAAAAAATGATGGATTGAAGCCCAGATCTCTGTACTGGGATGAATGTATAACATTGTTCTGCATTCTGTCCATCAACAGCTATTTTTGCATTTGTCACCTGAGTGGGATGGGTATGCTCAGAGGTGAGTCCCATGCTCTCCACACCACTGGAGTCAAGCTATCCTGGCTGATGACTGCTGATAGCCAGAAACCAGTCCTAGGATGCTTGATTCCGGTCTAGGAAAGACGTGGCTTGGCAGTTCGGGCTGGACTGTTCCCTTGAGGCACAGGGTCAAAGCTGATTTGCATATGGCCGTGTCTCAACTGGGGTGGTGTGGAGTGCAAAAAAACGATGGATTTAGGCCCAGATCTCTGTACTGGGGTGAAATTATGACATTGTTCTGCATTCTGTCCATCAACTGTTGTTTTTTCATTTGTCACCCTGAGTGGGATGGGTATGCTCAGACGTGAGTCCCATGCTTTCCACACCACTGGAGTCAAGCTATCCTGGCTGATGATGGCTGATAGCCAGAAACCGGTCCTAGGATGCTTGATTCCGGTCGAGGAAAGACATGGCTTGGCAGTTCAGGCTGGACTGATCCCATGAAGCACAGGGTTAACGCTGATTTGCATATGGCCATGTCTGAACTGGGGTGGTATGGAGTGCAAAAAAAATATGGATTTAGGCCCAGATCTCTGTACTGGGGTGAATGTATGACATTGTTCTGCATTCTGTCCATCAACAGTTGTTTTGGCTTTTGTCACCCGAGTGGGATGGGTATGCTCAGACGTGAGTCCCATGCTCTCCACTCCACTGGAGTCAAGCTATCCTGGCTGATGACGGCTGATAGCCAGAAACTGGTCCTGGGATGCTTGATTCCGATCCAGGAAAGACATGGCTTGGCAGTTCGGGCTGGACTGTTCCCATGAGGCACAGGGTCAAGGCTGATTTGCATATGGCCATGTCTCAACCGGGGTGGTGTGGAGTGCAAAAAAACGATGGATTTAGGCCCAGATCTCTGTACTGGGGTGAATAATATGACATTTTTCTGCATTCTGTCCATCAACTGTTTTTTTTGCATTTGTCACCCCGAATGGGATGGGTATGCTCAGACGTGAGTCCCATGCTCTCCACACCACTGGAGTCAAGCTATCCTGGCTGATGGCGGCTGATAGCCAGAAACTGGTCCTAGGATGCTTGATTCCGGTCCAGGAAAGACATGGCTTGGCAGTTCGGGCTGGACTGTTCCAATGAGGTACAGGGTCAAGGCTGATTTGCATAAGGCCATGTCTGAAGTGGGGTGGTGATGAGTGCAATAAAACGATGGATTTAGGCCAAGATCTCTGTACTGGGGTGAATGTATGACAATGTTCTACATTCTGTCCATCAACCGTTGTTTTTGCACTTGTTACCCCGAGTGGGATGGGTATGCTCAGACGTGAGTCCCATGCTCTTCACACTACTGGAGTCAAGCTATCCTGGCAGATGACGGCTGATAGCCAGAAACCGGTCCTAGGATGCTTGATTCCGGTCCAGGAAAGACATGGCTTTGCATTTCGGGCTGGACTGTTCCCCTGAGGTACAGGGTCAAGGCTGATTTGCATATGGCCATGTCTGAACTGGGGTGGTGTGGAGTGCAAAAAAACGATGGATTTAGTCCCAGATCTCTGTACTGGGGTGAATGTATGACAGTGTTCTGCATTCTGTCCATCAACTGTTGTTTTTGCATTTGTCACCCTGAGTGGGATGGGTATGCTCAGACCTGAGTCCCATGCTTTCCACACCACTGGAGTCAAGCTATCCTGGCTGATGATGGCTGATAGCCAGAAACCGGTCCTAGGATGCTTGATTCCGGTCCAGGAAAAACATGGCTTGGCAGTTCGGGTTGGACTGTTCCCATGAGGCACAGTGTCAAGGTTGATTTGCATATGGCCAAGTCTGAACTGGGGTGGTGTGGAGTACAAAAAAATGATGGATTGAAGCCCAGATCTCTGTACTGGGATGAATGTATAACATTGTTCTGCACTCTGTCCATCAACAGCTATTTTTGCATTTGTCACCCGAGTGGGATGGGTATGCTCAGACGTGAGTCCCATGCTCTCCACACCACTGGAGGCAAGCTATCCTGGCTGATGGCGGCTGATAGCCAGAAACTGGTCCTAGGATGCTTGATTCCGGTCCAGGAAAGACATGGCTTGGCAGTTCGGGCTGGACTGTTCCAATGAGGCACAGGGTCAAGGCTGATTTGCATATGGCCATGTGTGAACTGGGGTGGTGTGGAGTGCAAAAAAACGATTGATTTAGTCCCAGATCTCTGTACAGGGGTGAATGTATGACAGTGTTCTGCATTCTGTCAATCAACTGTTGTTTTTGCATTTGTCACCCCGAGTGGGATGGGTATGCTCAGACGTGAGTCCCATGCTCTCAACACCACTGGAGTCAAGCTATCCTGGCTGATGATGGCTGATAGCCCGAAACCTGTCCTAGGATTCTTGATTCCGGTCCAGGAAAGACATGGCTTGGCAGTTCGGGTTGGACTGTTCCCATCCACACAGGGTCAAGGCTGATTTGCATATGGACAAGTCTGAACTGGGGTGGTGTGGAGTACAAAAAATGATGGATTGAAGCCCAGATCTCTGTACTGGGATGAATGTATAACATTGTTCTGCATTCTGTCCATCAACAGCTATTTTTGCATTTGTCACCCGAGTGGGATGGGTATGCTCAGACGTGAGTCCCATGCTCTCCACACCACTGGAGGCAAGCTATCCTGGCTGATGGCGGCTGATAGCCAGAAACTGGTACTAGGATGCTTGATTCCGGTCCAGGAAAGACATGGCTTGGCAGTTCGGGCTGGACTGTTCCAATGAGGCACAGGGTCAAGGCTGATTTGCATATGGCCATGTGTGAACTCGGGTGGTGTGGAGTGCAAAAAAATGATGGATTTAGGCCTAGATCTCTGTACTGGGGTGAATGTATGACATGGTTCTGCCTTCTGTCCATCAACTGTTGTTTTTGCCTTTGTCACCCCGAGTGGGATGGGTATGCTCAGACGTGAGTCCTGTCCTCTCCACACCACTGGAGTCAAGCTATCCTAGCTGATGACAGCTGATAGCCAGAAACTGGCCCTAGGATGCTTGATTCCGGTCCAGGAAAGACGTGGCTTGGCAGTTCGGGCTGTACTGTTCCCTTGAAGCACAGGGTCAAAGCTGATTTGCATATGGCCGTTTCTCAACTGGGGTGGTGTGGAGTGCAATAAAACGATGGATTTAGGCCCAGATCTCTGTACTGGGGTGAATGTATGACATTGTTCTGCATTCTGTCCATCAACTGTTGTTTTTGCATTCGTCACCCCGAGTGGGATGGGTATGCTCAGACGTAAGTCCCATGCTCTCCACACCACTGGAGTCAAGCTATCCTGGCTGATGATGGCTGATAGCTAGAAACCGGTCCTAGGATGCTTGATTCCGGTCCAGGAAAGACGTGGCTTGGCAGTTCAGACTGGACTGTTCCCTTGAGGTACAGGGTCAAGGCTGATTTGCATATGGCCGTGTCTGAAATGGGGTGGTGTGGAGTGCAAAAAAACGATTGATTTAGTCCCAGATCTCTGTACAGGGGTGAATGTATGACAGTGTTCTGCATTCTGTCAATCAACTGTTGTTTTTGCATTTGTCACCCCGAGTGGGATGGGTATGCTCAGACGTGAGTCCCATGCTCTCAACACCACTGGAGTCAAGCTATCCTGGCTGATGATGGCTGATAGCCCGAAACCTGTCCTAGGATTCTTGATTCCGGTCCAGGAAAGACATGGCTTGGCAGTTCGGGTTGGACTGTTCCCATCCACACAGGGTCAAGGCTGATTTGCATATGGACAAGTCTGAACTGGGGTGGTGTGGAGTACAAAAAATGATGGATTGAAGCCCAGATCTCTGTACTGGGATGAATGTATAACATTGTTCTGCATTCTGTCCATCAACAGCTATTTTTGCATTTGTCACCCGAGTGGGATGGGTATGCTCAGACGTGAGTCCCATGCTCTCCACACCACTGGAGGCAAGCTATCCTGGCTGATGGCGGCTGATAGCCAGAAACTGGTACTAGGATGCTTGATTCCGGTCCAGGAAAGACATGGCTTGGCAGTTCGGGCTGGACTGTTCCAATGAGGCACAGGGTCAAGGCTGATTTGCATATGGCCATGTGTGAACTCGGGTGGTGTGGAGTGCAAAAAAATGATGGATTTAGGCCTAGATCTCTGTACTGGGGTGAATGTATGACATGGTTCTGCCTTCTGTCCATCAACTGTTGTTTTTGCCTTTGTCACCCCGAGTGGGATGGGTATGCTCAGACGTGAGTCCTGTCCTCTCCACACCACTGGAGTCAAGCTATCCTAGCTGATGACAGCTGATAGCCAGAAACTGGCCCTAGGATGCTTGATTCCGGTCCAGGAAAGACGTGGCTTGGCAGTTCGGGCTGTACTGTTCCCTTGAAGCACAGGGTCAAAGCTGATTTGCATATGGCCGTTTCTCAACTGGGGTGGTGTGGAGTGCAATAAAACGATGGATTTAGGCCCAGATCTCTGTACTGGGGTGAATGTATGACATTGTTCTGCATTCTGTCCATCAACTGTTGTTTTTGCATTCGTCACCCCGAGTGGGATGGGTATGCTCAGACGTAAGTCCCATGCTCTCCACACCACTGGAGTCAAGCTATCCTGGCTGATGATGGCTGATAGCTAGAAACCGGTCCTAGGATGCTTGATTCCGGTCCAGGAAAGACGTGGCTTGGCAGTTCAGACTGGACTGTTCCCTTGAGGTACAGGGTCAAGGCTGATTTGCATATGGCCGTGTCTGAAATGGGTTGGTGTGGAGTGCAAAAAAACAATGGATTTAGGCCCAGACCTCTGTACTGGGGTGAATGTATGACATTGTTCTGCATTCTATCCATCAACTGTTGTTTTTGCATTTGTCACCCTGAGTGGGATGGGTATGCTCAGACGTGAGTCCCATGCTCTCCACACCACTGAAGTCAAGCTATCCTGGCTGATGATGGCTGATAGCCAGAAACCGGTCCTAGAATGCTTGATTCCGGTCCAGGAAACCTATGGCTTGGCAGTTCAGGCTGGACTGTTCCCATGAAGCACAGGGTCAAGGCTGATTTGCATATGGCCATGTATGAACTGGGGTGGTGTTGAGTGCAAAAAAAATATGGATTTAGGCCCAGATCTCTGTACTGGGGTGAATGTATGACATTGTTCTGCATTCTGTTCATCAACTGTTGTTTTTGCATTTGTCACCACGAGTGGGATGGGTATGCTCAGACGTGAGTCCCATGCTCTCCACACCACTGGAGTCAAGCTATCCTGGCTGATGACTGCTGATAGCCAGAAACCAGTCCTAGGATGCTTGATTCCGGTCCAGGAAAGACATGGCTTGGCAGTTCGGGCTGGACTGTTCCCATGAGGCACAGGGTCAAGGTTGATTTGCATATGGCCAAGTCTGAACTCAGGTGGTGTGGAGTGCAAAAAACCGATGGATTTAGGCCTAGATTTCTGTACTGGGGTGAATGTATGACATGGTTCTGCATTCTGTCCATCAAATGTTGTTTTTGCCTTTGTCACCCCGAGTGGGATGGGTATGCTCAGACGTGAGTCCTGTGCTCTCCACACCACTGGAGGCAAGCTATCCTGGCTGATGGCGGCTGATAGCCAGAAACTGGTCCTAGGATGCTTGATTCCGGTCCAGGAAAGACATGGCTTGGCAGTTCGGGCTGGACTGTTCCAATGAGGCACAGGGTCAAGGCTGATTTGCATATGGCCATGTGTGAACTGGGGTGGTGTGGAGTGCAAAAAAACGATTGATTTAGTCCCAGATCTCTGTACAGGGGTGAATGTATGACAGTGTTCTGCATTCTGTCAATCAACTGTTGTTTTTGCATTTGTCACCCCGAGTGGGATGGGTATGCTCAGACGTGAGTCCCATGCTCTCAACACCACTGGAGTCAAGCTATCCTGGCTGATGATGGCTGATAGCCCGAAACCTGTCCTAGGATTCTTGATTCCGGTCCAGGAAAGACATGGCTTGGCAGTTCGGGTTGGACTGTTCCCATCCACACAGGGTCAAGGCTGATTTGCATATGGACAAGTCTGAACTGGGGTGGTGTGGAGTACAAAAAAATGATGGATTGAAGCCCAGATCTCTGTACTGGGATGAATGTATAACATTGTTCTGCATTCTGTCCATCAACATCTATTTTTGCATTTGTCACCCGAGTGGGATGGGTATGCTCAGACGTGAGTCCCATGCTCTCCACACCACTGGAGGCAAGCTATCCTGGCTGATGGCGGCTGATAGCCAGAAACTGGTCCTAGGATGCTTGATTCCGGTCCAGGAAAGACATGGCTTGGCAGTTCGGGCTGGACTGTTCCAATGAGGCACAGGGTCAAGGCTGATTTGCATATGGCCATGTGTGAACTCGGGTGGTGTGGAGTGCAAAAAAATGATGGATTTAGGCCTAGATCTCTGTACTGGGGTGAATGTATGACATGGTTCTGCCTTCTGTCCATCAACTGTTGTTTTTGCCTTTGTCACCCCGAGTGGGATGGGTATGCTCAGACGTGAGTCCTGTCCTCTCCACACCACTGGAGTCAAGCTATCCTAGCTGATGACAGCTGATAGCCAGAAACTGGTCCTAGGATGCTTGATTCCGGTCCAGGAAAGACGTGGCTTGGCAGTTCGGGCTGTACTGTTCCCTTGAAGCACAGGGTCAAAGCTGATTTGCATATGGCCGTTTCTCAACTGGGGTGGTGTGGAGTGCAATAAAACGATGGATTTAGGCCCAGATCTCTGTACTGGGGTGAATGTATGACATTGTTCTGCATTCTGTCCATCAACTGTTGTTTTTGCATTCGTCACCCCGAGTGGGATGGGTATGCTCAGACGTAAGTCCCATGCTCTCCACACCACTGGAGTCAAGCTATCCTGGCTGATGATGGCTGATAGCTAGAAACCGGTCCTAGGATGCTTGATTCCGGTCCAGGAAAGACGTGGCTTGGCAGTTCAGACTGGACTGTTCCCTTGAGGTACAGGGTCAAGGCTGATTTGCATATGGCTGTGTCTGAAATGGGGTGGTGTGGAGCGCAAAAAAACAATGGATTTAGGCCCAGACCTCTGTACTGGGGTGAATGTATGACATTGTTCTGCATTCTATCCATCAACTGTTGTTTTTGCATTTGTCACCCTGAGTGGGATGGGTATGCTCAGACGTGAGTCCCATGCTCTCCACACCACTGGAGTCAAGCTATCCTGGCTGATGACTGCTGATAGCCAGAAACCAGTCCTAGGATGCTTGATTCTGGTCCAGGAAAGACATGGCTTGGCAGTTCGGGCTGGACTGTTCCCATGAGGCACAGGGTCAAGGTTGATTTGCATATGGCCAAGTCTGAACTCAGGTGGTGTGGAGTGCAAAAAACCGATGGATTTAGGCCTAGATTTCTGTACTGGGGTGAATGTATGACATGGTTCTGCATTCTGTCCATCAAATGTTGTTTTTGCCTTTGTCACCCCGAGTGGGATGGGTATGCTCAGACGTGAGTCCTGTGCTCTCCACACCACTGGAGTCAAGCTATCCTGGCTGATGACGGCTGATAGCCAGAAACCGGTCCTAGGATGCTTGATTCCGGTCCAGGAAAGACGTGGCCTGGCAGTTCGGGCTGGACTGTTCCCATGAGGCACAAGGTCAAGGCTGATTTGCATATGGCCATGTCTGAACTGGGGTGGTGTGGAGTGCAAAAAAACGATGGATTTAGTCCCAGATCTCTGTACAGGGGTGAATGTATGACAGTGTTCTGCATTCTGTCCATCAACTGTTGTTTTTGCATTTGTCACCCCGAGTGGGATGAGTATGCTCAGACGTGAGTCCCATGCTCTCAACACCACTGGAGTCAAGCTATCCTGGCTGATGATGGCTGATAGCCAGAAACCGGTCCTAGGATGCTTGATTCCGGTCCAGGAAAGACATGGCTTGGCAGTTCGGGTTGGACTGTTCCCATGACACACAGGGTCAAGGCTGATTTGCATATGGCCAAGTCTGAACTGGAGTGGTGTGGAGTACAGAAAAATGATGGATTGAGGCCCAGATCTCTGTACTGGGATGAATGTATAACATTGTTCTGCATTCTGTCCATCAACTTCTATTTTTGCATTTGTCACCCGAGTGGGATGGGTATGCTCAGAGGTGAGTCCCATGCTCTCCACACCACTGGAGTCAAGCTATCCTGGCTGATGATAGCTGATAGCCAGACACCGGTCCTAGGATGCTTGATTCCGGTCCAGGAAAGACATGGCTTGGCAGTTCGGGCTGGACTGTTCCCATGAGGCACAGTGTCAAGGTTGATTTGCATATGGCCAAGTCTGAACTCGGGTGGTGTGGAGTGCAAAAAAACGATGGATTTAGGCCTAGATCTCTGTACTGGGGTGAATGTATGACATGGTTCTGCCTTCTGTCCATCAACTGTTGTTTTTGCCTTTGTCACCCCGAGTGGGATGGGTATGCTCAGACGTGAGTCCTGTGCTTTCCACACCACTGGAGTCAAGCTATCCTGGCTGATGATGGCTGATAGCCAGAAACAGGTCCTAGGATGCTTGATTCCGGTCCAGGAAAAACATGGCTTGGCAGTTCGGGTTGGACTGTTCCCTTGAAGCACAGGGTCAAAGCTGATTTGCATATGCCCGTGTCTCAACTGGGGTGGTGTGGAGTGCAAAAAAACGATGGATTTATTCCCAGATCTCTGTACTGGGGTGAATGTATGACATTGTTCTGCATTCTGTCCATCAACTGTTGTTTTTGCATTCGTCACCCCGAGTGGGATGGGTATGCTCAGACGTGAGTCCCATGCTCTCCACACCACTGGAGTCAAGCTATCCTGGCTGATGATGGCTGATAGCCAGAAACCAGTCATAGGATGCTTGATTCCGGTCCAGGAAAGACATGGCTTTGCATTTCGGGCTGGACTGTTCCCCTGAGGTACAGGGTCAAGGCTGATTTGCATATGGCCATGTCTGAACTGGGGTGGTGTGGAGTGCAAAAAAACGATGGATTTAGTCCCAGATCTCTGTACTGGGGTGAATGTATGACAGTGTTCTGCATTCTGTCAATCAACTGTTGTTTTTGCATTTGTCACCCCGAGTGGGATGGGTATGCTCAGACGTGAGTCCCATGCTCTCAACACCACTGGAGTCAAGCTATCCTGGCTGATGATGGCTGATAGCCCGAAACCTGTCCTAGGATTCTTGATTCCGGTCCAGGAAAGACATGGCTTGGCAGTTCGGGTTGGACTGTTCCCATCCACACAGGGTCAAGGCTGATTTGCATATGGACAAGTCTGAACTGGGGTGGTGTGGAGTACAAAAAAATGATGGATTGAAGCCCAGATCTCTGTACTGGGATGAATGTATAACATTGTTCTGCATTCTGTCCATCAACATCTATTTTTGCATTTGTCACCCGAGTGGGATGGGTATGCTCAGACGTGAGTCCCATGCTCTCCACACCACTGGAGGCAAGCTATCCTGGCTGATGGCGGCTGATAGCCAGAAACTGGTCCTAGGATGCTTGATTCCGGTCCAGGAAAGACATGGCTTGGCAGTTCGGGCTGGACTGTTCCAATGAGGCACAGGGTCAAGGCTGATTTGCATATGGCCATGTGTGAACTCGGGTGGTGTGGAGTGCAAAAAAATGATGGATTTAGGCCTAGATCTCTGTACTGGGGTGAATGTATGACATGGTTCTGCCTTCTGTCCATCAACTGTTGTTTTTGCCTTTGTCACCCCGAGTGGGATGGGTATGCTCAGACGTGAGTCCTGTCCTCTCCACACCACTGGAGTCAAGCTATCCTAGCTGATGACAGCTGATAGCCAGAAACTGGTCCTAGGATGCTTGATTCCGGTCCAGGAAAGACGTGGCTTGGCAGTTCGGGCTGTACTGTTCCCTTGAAGCACAGGGTCAAAGCTGATTTGCATATGGCCGTTTCTCAACTGGGGTGGTGTGGAGTGCAATAAAACGATGGATTTAGGCCCAGATCTCTGTACTGGGGTGAATGTATGACATTGTTCTGCATTCTGTCCATCAACTGTTGTTTTTGCATTCGTCACCCCGAGTGGGATGGGTATGCTCAGACGTAAGTCCCATGCTCTCCACACCACTGGAGTCAAGCTATCCTGGCTGATGATGGCTGATAGCTAGAAACCGGTCCTAGGATGCTTGATTCCGGTCCAGGAAAGACGTGGCTTGGCAGTTCAGACTGGACTGTTCCCATGAGGTACAGGGTCAAGGCTGATTTGCATATGGCCGTGTCTGAACTGGGGTGGTGTGGAGTGCAAAAAAACAATGGATTTAGGCCCAGACCTCTGTACTGGGGTGAATGTATGACATTGTTCTGCATTCTATCCATCAACTGTTGTTTTTGCATTTGTCACCCTGAGTGGGATGGGTATGCTCAGACGTGAGTCCCATGCTCTCCACACCACTGAAGTCAAGCTATCCTGGCTGATGATGGCTGATAGCCAGAAACCGGTCCTAGAATGCTTGATTCCGGTCCAGGAAACCTATGGCTTGGCAGTTCAGGCTGGACTGTTCCCATGAAGCACAGGGTCAAGGCTGATTTGCATATGGCCATGTATGAACTGGGGTGGTGTTGAGTGCAAACAAAATATGGATTTAGGCCCAGATCTCTGTACTGGGGTGAATGTATGACATTGTTCTGCATTCTGTTCATCAACTGTTGTTTTTTGCATTTGTCACCACGAGTGGGATGGGTATGCTCAGACGTGAGTCCCATGCTCTCCACACCACTGGAGTCAAGCTATCCTGGCTGATGACTGCTGATAGCCAGAAACCAGTCCTAGGATGCTTGATTCCGGTCCAGGAAAGACATGGCTTGGCAGTTCGGGCTGGACTGTTCCCATGAGGCACAGGGTCAAGGTTGATTTGCATATGGCCAAGTCTGAACTCAGGTGGTGTGGAGTGCAAAAAACCGATGTATTTAGGCCTAGATTTCTGTACTGGGGTGAATGTATGACATGGTTCTGCATTCTGTCCATCAAATGTTGTTTTTGCCTTTGTCACCCCGAGTGGGATGGGTATGCTCAGACGTGAGTCCTGTGCTCTCCACACCACTGGAGTCAAGCTATCCTGGCTGATGACGGCTGATAGCCAGAAACCGGTCCTAGGATGCTTGATTCCGGTCCAGGAAAGACGTGGCCTGGCAGTTCGGGCTGGACTGTTCCCATGAGGCACAAGGTCAAGGCTGATTTGCATATGGCCATGTCTGAACTGGGGTGGTGTGGAGTGCAAAAAAACGATGGATTTAGTCCCAGATCTCTGTACAGGGGTGAATGTATGACAGTGTTCTGCATTCTGTCCATCAACTGTTGTTTTTGCATTTGTCACCCCGAGTGGGATGAGTATGCTCAGACGTGAGTCCCATGCTCTCAACACCACTGGAGTCAAGCTATCCTGGCTGATGATGGCTGATAGCCAGAAACCGGTCCTAGGATGCTTGATTCCGGTCCAGGAAAGACATGGCTTGGCAGATCGGGTTGGACTGTTCCCATGACACACAGGGTCAAGGCTGATTTGCATATGGCCAAGTCTGAACTGGAGTGGTGTGGAGTACAGAAAAATGATGGATTGAGGCCCAGATCTCTGTACTGGGATGAATGTATAACATTGTTCTGCATTCTGTCCATCAACTGTTGTTTTTGCCTTTGTCACCCCGAGTGGGATGGGTATGCTCAGACGTGAGTCCTGTGCTCTCCACACCACTGGAGTCAAGCTATCCTAGCTGATGACGGCTGATAGCCAGAAACTGGTCCTAGGATGCTTGATTCCCGTCCAGGAAAGACGTGGCTTGGCAGTTCGGGCTGGACTGTTCCCATGAGGCACAGTGTCAAGGTTGATTTGCATATGGCCAAGTCTGAACTCGGGTGGTGTGGAGTGCAAAAAAACGATGGATTTAGGCCTAGATCTCTGTACTGGGGTGAATGTATGACATGGTTCTGCCTTCTGTCCATCAACTGTTGTTTTTGCCTTTGTCACCCCGAGTGGGATGGGTATGCTCAGACGTGAGTCCTGTGCTCTCCACACCACTGGAGTCAAGCTATCCTAGCTGATGACGGCTGATAGCCAGAAACTGGTCCTAGGATGCTTGATTCCCGTCCAGGAAAGACGTGGCTTGGCAGTTCGGGCTGGACTGTTCCCTTGAAGCACAGGGTCAAAGCTGATTTGCATATGCCCGTGTCTCAACTGGGGTGGTGTGGAGTGCAAAAAAACGATGGATTTATTCCCAGATCTCTGTACTGAGGTGAATGTATGACATTGTTCTGCATTCTGTCCATCAACTGTTGTTTTTGCATTCGTCACCCCGAGTGGGATGGGTATGCTCAGACGTGAGTCCCATGCTCTCCACACCACTGGAGTCAAGCTATCCTGGCTGATGATGGCTGATAGCCAGAAACCAGTCATAGGATGCTTGATTCCGGTCCAGGAAAGACATGGCTTTGCATTTCGGGCTGGACTGTTCCCCTGAGGTACAGGGTCAAGGCTGATTTGCATATGGCCATGTCTGAACTGGGGTGGTGTGGAGTGCAAAAAAACGATGGATTTAGTCCCAGATCTCTGTACTGGGGTGAATGTATGACAGTGTTCTGCATTCTGTCCATCAACTGTTGTTTTTGCATTTGTCACCCTGAGTGGGATGGGTATGCTCAGACGTGAGTCCCATGCTTTCCACACCACTGGAGTCAAGCTATCCTGGCTGATGATGGCTGATAGCCAGAAACAGGTCCTAGGATGCTTGATTCCGGTCCAGGAAAAACATGGCTTGGCAGTTCGGGTTGGACTGTTCCCATGACACACAGGGTCAAGGCTGATTTGCATATGGCCAAGTCTGAACTGGGGTGATGTGGAGTACAAAAAAATGATGGATTGAAGCCCAGATCTCTGTACTGGGATGAATGTATAACATTGTTCTGCATTCTGTCCATCAACAGCTATTTTTGCATTTGTCACCCGAGTGGGATGGGTATGCTCAGAGGTGAGTCCCATGCTCTCCACACCACTGGAGTCAAGCTATCCTGGCTGATTACTGCTGATAGCCAGAAACCAGTCCTAGGATGCTTGATTCCGGTCTAGGAAAGACGTGGCTTGGCAGTTCGGGCTGGACTGTTCCCTTGAGGCACAGGGTCAAAGCTGATTTGCATATGGCCATGTCTCAACTGGGGTGGTGTGGAGTGCAAAAAAACGATGGATTTAGGCCCAGATCTCTGTACTGGGGTGAAATTATGACATTGTTCTGCATTCTGTCCATCAACTGTTGTATTTTCATTTGTCACCCCGAGTGGATGGGTATGCTCAGACGTGAGTCTCGTGCTCTTCATACCACTGGAGTCAAGCTATCCTGGATGATGACGGCTGATAGCCAGAAACCGGTCCTAGGATGCTTGATTCCGGTCCAGGAAAAACATGATTTGGCAGTTCATGCTGGACTGTTCCAATGAAGCACAGGGTCAAGGCTGATTTGCATATGGCCATGTCTGAACTGGGGTGGTGTGGAGTGCAAAAAAAAGATGGATTTAGGCCCACATCTCTGTGCTGGGGTGAATGTATGACATTGTTCTGCATTCTATCCATCAACTGTTGTTTTTGCATTTGTCACCCCGAGTGGGATGGGTATGCTCAGATGTGAGTACCATGCTCTCCACACCACTGGAGTCAAGCTATCCTGGCTGATGATGGCTGATAGCCAGAAACCGGTCCTAGGATGCTTGATTCCGGTCCAGGAAAGACGTGGCTTGGCAGTTCGGGCTGGACTGTTCCCATGAGGCACAAGGTCAAGGCTGATTTGCATATGGCCATGTCTGAACTGGGGTGGTGTGGAGTGCAAAAAAACTATGGATTTAGTCCCAGATCTCTGTACAGGGGTGAATGTATGACAGTGTTCTGCATTCTGTCCATCAACTGTTGTTTTTACATTTGTCACCCCGAGTGGGATGGGTATGCTCAGACGTGAGTCCCATGCTCTCAACACCACTGGAGTCAAGCTATCCTGGCTGATGATGGCTGATAGCCAGAAACCGGTCCTAGGATGCTTGATTCCGGTCCAGGAAAGACATGGCTTGGCAGTTCGGGTTGGACTGTTCCCATGAGGCACAGTGTCAAGGTTGATTTGCATATGGCCAAGTCTGAACTCGGGTGGTGTGGAGTGCAAAAAAATGATGGATTTAGGCCTAGATCTCTGTACTGGGGTGAATGTATGACATGGTTCTGCCTTCTGTCCATCAACTGTTGTTTTTGCCTTTGTCACCCCGAGTGGGATGGGTATGCTCAGACGTGAGTCCTGTGCTCTCCACACCACTGGAGTCAAGCTATCCTAGCTGATGACGGCTGATAGCCAGAAACTGGTCCTAGGATGCTTGATTCCCGTCCAGGAAAGACGTGGCTTGGCAGTTCGGGCTGGACTGTTCCCTTGAAGCACAGGGTCAAAGCTGATTTGCATATGGCCGTGTCTCAACTGGGGTGGAATGGAGTGCAAAAAAACGATGGATTTATTCCCAGATCTCTGTACTGGGGAGAATGTATGACATTGTTCTGCATTCTGTCCATCAACTGTTGTTTTTGCATTCGTCACCCCGAGTGGGATGGGTATGCTCAGACGTGAGTCCCATGCTCTCCACACCACTGGAGTCAAGCTATCCTGGCTGATGATGGCTGATAGCCAGAAACCAGTCCTAGGATGCTTGATTCCGGTCCAGGAAAGACATGGCTTTGCATTTCGGGCTGGACTGTTCCCCTGAGGTACAGGGTCAAGGCTGATTTGCATATGGCCATGTCTGAACTGGGGTGGTGTGGAGTGCAAAAAAACTATGGATTTAGTCCCAGATCTCTGTACTGGGGTGAATGTATGACAGTGTTCTGCATTCTGTCCATCAACTGTTGTTTTTGCATTTGTCACCCTGAGTGGGATGGGTATGCTTAGACGTGAGTCCCATGCTTTCCACACCACTGGAGTCAAGCTATCCTGGCTGATGATGGCTGATAGCCAGAAACCGGTCCTAGGATGCTTGATTCCGGTCCAGGAAAAACATGGCTTGGCAGTTCGGGTTGGACTGTTCCCATGACACACAGGGTCAAGGCTGATTTGCATATGGCCAAGTCTGAACTGGGGTGATGTGGAGTACAAAAAAATGATGGATTGAAGCCCAGATCTCTGTACTGGGATGAATGTATAACATTGTTCTGCATTCTGTCCATCAACAGCTATTTTTGCATTTGTCACCCGAGTGGGATGGGTATGCTCAGAGGTGAGTCCCATGCTCTCCACACCACTGGAGTCAAGCTATCCTGGCTGATGACTGCTGATAGCCAGAAACCAGTCCTAGGATGCTTGATTCCGGTCTAGGAAAGACGTGGCTTGGCAGTTCAGGCTGGACTGTTCCCTTGAGGCACAGGGTCAAAGCTGATTTGCATATGGCCGTGTCTCAACTGGGGTGGTGTGGAGTGCAAAAAAACGATGGATTTAGGCCCAGATCTCTGTACTGGGGTGAAATTATGACATTGTTCTGCATTCTGTCCATCAACTGTTGTTTTTTCATTTGTCACCCCGAATGGGATGGGTATGCTCAGACGTGAGTCTCGTGCTCTTCATACCACTGGAGTCAAGCTATCCTGGCTGATGATGGCTGATAGCCAGAAACCGGTCCTAGGATGCTTGATTCCGGTCCAGGAAAGACGTGATTTGGCAGTTCATGCTGGACAGTTCCAATGAAGCACAGGGTCAAGGCTGATTTGCATATGGCCATGTCTGAATTGGGGTGGTGTGGAGTGCAAAAAAAAGATGGATTTAGGCCCACATCTCTGTGCTGGGGTGAATGTATGACATTGTTCTGCATTCTATCCATCAACTGTTGTTTTTGCATTTGTCACCCCGAGTGGGATGGGTATGCTCAGATGTGAGTACCATGCTCTCCACACCACTGGAGTCAAGCTATCCTGGCTGATGACGGCTGATAGCCAGAAACCAGTCCTAGGATGCTTGATTCCGGTCGAGGAAAGACATGGCTTGGCAGTTCAGGCTGGACTGATCCCATGAAGCACAGGGTCAACGCTGATTTGCATATGGCCATGTCTGAACTGGGGTGGTATGGAGTGCAAAAAAAATATGGATTTAGGCCCAGATCTCTGTACTGGGGTGAATGTATGACATTGTTCTGCATTCTGTCCATCAACAGTTGTTTTGGCTTTTGTCACCCGAGTGGGATGGGTATGCTCAGACGTGAGTCCCATGCTCTCCACTCCACTGGAGTCAAGCTATCCTGGCTGATGACGGCTGATAGCCAGAAACTGGTCCTGGGATGCTTGATTCCGATCCAGGAAAGACATGGCTTGGCAGTTCGGGCTGGACTGTTCCCATAACGCACAGGGTCAAGGCTGATTTGCATATGGCCATGTCTCAACTGGGGTGGTGTGGAGTGCAAAAAAACGATGGATTTAGGCCCGGATCTCTGTACTGGGGTGAATATTATGACATTTTTCTGCATTCTGTCCATCAACTGTTGTTTTTGCATTTGTCACCCCGAATGGGATGGGTATGCTCAGACGTGAGTCCCATGCTCTCCACACCACTGGAGTCAAGCTATCCTGGCTGATGGCGGCTGATAGCCAGAAACTGGTCCTAGGATGCTTGATTCCGGTCCAGGAAAGACATGGCTTGGCAGTTCGGGCTGGACTGTTCCAATGAGGTACAGGGTCAAGGCTGATTTGCATAAGGCCATGTCTGAAGTGGGGTGGTGATGAGTGCAATAAAACGATGGATTTAGGCCAAGATCTCTGTACTGGGGTGAATGTATGACAATGTTCTACATTCTGTCCATCAACCGTTGTTTTTGCACTTGTTACCCCGAGTGGGATGGGTATGCTCAGACGTGAGTCCCATGCTCTTCACACTACTGGAGTCAAGCTATCCTGGCAAGTGACGGCTGATAGCCAGAAACCTGTCCTAGGATGCTTGATTCCGGTCCAGGAAAGACATGGCTTTGCATTTCGGGCTGGACTGTTCCCCTGAGGTACAGGGTCAAGGCTGATTTGCATATGGCCATGTCTGAACTGGGGTGGTGTGGAGTGCAAAAAAAGATGGGTTTAGTCCCAGATCTCTGTACTGGGGTGAATGTATGACAGTGTTCTGCATTCTGTCCATCAACCGTTGTTTTTGCATTTGTCACCCTGAGTGGGATGGGTATGCTCAGACCTGAGTCCCATGCTTTCCACACCACTGGAGTCAAGCTATCCTGGCTGATGATGGCTGATAGCCAGAAACCGGTCCTAGGATGCTTGATTCCGGTCCAGGAAAAACATGGCTTGGCAGTTCGGGTTGGACTGTTCCCATGAGGCACAGTGTCAAGGTTGATTTGCATATGGCCAAGTCTAAACTGGGGTGGTGTGGAGTACAAAAAAATGATGGATTGAAGCCCAGATCTCTGTACTGGGATGAATGTATAACATTGTTCTGCATTCTGTCAATCAACAGCTATTTTTGCATTTGTCACCCGAGTGGGATGGGTATGCTCAGACGTGAGTCCCATGCTCTCCACACCACTGGAGTCAAGCTATCCTGGCTGATGGCGGCTGATAGCCAGAAACTGGTCCTAGGATGCTTGATTCCGGTCCAGGAAAGACATGGCTTGGCAGTTCGGGCTGGACTGTTCTAATGAGGTACAGGGTCAAGGCTGATTTGCATAAGGCCATGTCTGAAGTGGGGTGGTGATGAGTGCAATAAAACGATGGATTTAGGCCAAGATCTCTGTACTGGGGTGAATGTATGACAATGTTCTACATTCTGTCCATCAACCGTTGTTTTTGCACTTGTTACCCCGAGTGGGATGGGTATGCTCAGACGTGAGTCCCATGCTCTTCACACTACTGGAGTCAAGCTATCCTGGCTGATGACTGCTGATAGCCAGAAACCAGTCCTAGGATGCTTGATTCCGGTCTAGGAAAGAGGTGGCTTGGCAGTTCGGGCTGGACTGTTCCCTTGAGGCACAGGGTCAAAGCTGATTTGCATATGGCCGTGTCTCAACTGGGGTGGTGTGGAGTGCAAAAAAACGATGGATTTAGGCCCAGATCTCTGTACTGGGGTGAAATTATGACATTGTTCTGCATTCTGTCCATCAACTGTTGTTTTTTCATTTGTCACCCCGAGTGGGATGGGTATGCTCAGACGTGAGTCCCATGCTCTTCACACTACTGGAGTCAAGCTATCCTGGCTGATGACTGCTGATAGCCAGAAACCAGTCCTAGGATGCTTGATTCCGGTCTAGGAAAGAGGTGGCTTGGCAGTTCGGGCTGGACTGTTCCCTTGAGGCACAGGGTCAAAGCTGATTTGCATATGGCCGTGTCTCAACTGGGGTGGTGTGGAGTGCAAAAAAACGATGGATTTAGGCCCACATCTCTGTGCTGTGGTGAATGTATGACATTGTCCTGCATTCTATCCATCAACTGTTGTTTTTGCATTTGTCACCCCGAGTGGGATGGGTATGCTCAGATGTGAGTACCATGCTCTCCACACCACTGGAGTCAAGCTATCCTGGCTGATGACGGCTGATAGCCAGAAACCGGTCCTAGGATGCTTGATTCCGGTCCAGGAAAGACATGGCTTGGCAGTTCAGGCTGGACTGATCCCATGAAGCACAGGGTCAACGCTGATTTGCATATGGCCATGTCTGAACTGGGGTGGTATGGAGTGCAAAAAAAATATGGATTTAGGCCCAGATCTCTGTACTGAAGTGAATGTATGACATTGTTCTGCATTCTGTCCATCAACAGTTGTTTTGGCTTTTGTCACCCGAGTGGGATGGGTATGCTCAGACGTGAGTCCCATGCTCTCCACTCCACTGGAGTCAAGCTATCCTGGCTGATGACGGCTGATAGCCAGAAACTGGTCCTGGGATGCTTGATTCCGATCCAGGAAAGACATGGCTTGGCAGTTCGGGCTGGACTGTTCCCATGAGGCACAGGGTCAAGGCTGATTTGCATATGGCCATGTCTCAACTAGGGTGGTGTGGAGTGCAAAAAAACGATGGATTTAGGCCCAGATCTCTGTACTGGGGTGAATAATATGACATTTTTCTGCATTCTGTCCATCAACTGTTGTTTTTGCATTTGTCAACCCGAGTGGGATGGGTATGCTCAGACGTGAGTCCCATGCTCTCCACACCACTGGAGTCAAGCTATCCTGGCAGATTACGGATGATAGCCAGAAACCAGTCCTAGGATGCTTGATTCCGGTCCAGGATAGACATGGCTTTGCGGTTCGGGCTGGACTGTTCCCATGACGCACAGGGTCAAGGCTGATTTGCATATGGCCATGTCTGAACTGGGGTGATGTGGAGTGCAAACAAACGATTGTTTTAGGCCCAGATCTCTGTACTGGGGTGAATGTATGACAGTGTTCTGCATTCTGTCCATCAACCGTTGTTTTTGCATTTGTCACCCTGAGTGGGATGGGTATGCTCAGACCTGAGTCCCATGCTTTCCACACCACTGGAGTCAAGCTATCCTGGCTGATGATGGCTGATAGCCAGAAACCGTTCCTAGGATGCTTGATTCCGGTCCAGGAAAAACATGGCTTGGCAGTTCGGGTTGGACTGTTCCCATGAGGCACAGTGTCAAGGTTGATTTGCATATGGCCAAGTCTGAACTGGGGTGGTGTGGAGTACAAAAAAATGATGGATTGAAGCCCAGATCTCTGTACTGGGATGAATGTATAACATTGTTCTGCATTCTGTCCATCAACAGCTATTTTTGCATTTGTCACCCGAGTGGGATGGGTATGCTCAGACGTGAGTCCCATGCTCTCCACACCACTGGAGTCAAGCTATCCTGGCTGATGGCGGCTGATAGCCAGAAACTGGTCCTAGGATGCTTGATTCCGGTCCAGGAAAGACATGGCTTGGCAGTTCGGGCTGGACTGTTCTAATGAGGTACAGGGTCAAGGCTGATTTGCATAAGGCCATGTCTGAAGTGGGGTGGTGATGAGTGCAATAAAACGATGGATTTAGGCCAAGATCTCTGTACTGGGGTGAATTTATGACAATGTTCTACATTCTGTCCATCAACCGTTGTTTTTGCACTTGTTACCCCGAGTGGGATGGGTATGCTCAGACGTGAGTCCCATGCTCTTCACACTACTGGAGTCAAGCTATCCTGGCTGATGACTGCTGATAGCCAGAAACCAGTCCTAGGATGCTTGATTCCGGTCTAGGAAAGAGGTGGCTTGGCAGTTCGGGCTGAACTGTTCCCTTGAGGCACAGGGTCAAAGCTGATTTGCATATGGCCGTGTCTCAACTGGGGTGGTGTGGAGTGCAAAAAAACGATGGATTTAGGCCCAGATCTCTGTACTGGGGTGAAATTATGACATTGTTCTGCATTCTGTCCATCAACTGTTGTTTTTTCATTTGTCACCCCGAGTGGGATGGGTATGCTCAGACGTGAGTCCCATGCTCTCCACTCCACTGGAGTCAAGCTATCCTGGCTGATGACGGCTGATAGCCAGAAACTGGTCCTGGGATGCTTGATTCCGATCCAGGAAAGACATGGCTTGGCAGTTCGGGCTGGACTGTTCCCATGAGGCACAGGGTCAAGGCTGATTTGCATATGGCCATGTCTCAACTAGGGTGGTGTGGAGTGCAAAAAAACGATGGATTTAGGCCCAGATCTCTGTACTGGGGTGAATATTATGACATTTTTCTGCATTCTGTCCATCAACTGTTGTTTTTGCATTTGTCAACCCGAGTGGGATGGGTATGCTCAGACGTGAGTCCCATGCTCTCCACACCACTGGAGTCAAGCTATCCTGGCAGATTACGGATGATAGCCAGAAACCAGTCCTAGGATGCTTGATTCCGGTCCAGGATAGACATGGCTTTGCGGTTCGGGCTGGACTGTTCCCATGACGCACAGGGTCAAGGCTGATTTGCATATGGCCATGTCTGAACTGGGGTGATGTGGAGTGCAAACAAACGATTGTTTTAGGCCCAGATCTCTGTACTGGGGTGAATGTATGACATTGTTCTGCATTCTGTCCATCAACTGTTGTTTTTGCATTCGTCACCCCGAGTGGGATGGGTATGCTCAGACGTGAGTCCCATGCTCTCAACACCACTGGAGTCAAGCTATCCTGGCTGATGATGGCTGATAGCCAGAAACCGGTCCTAGGATGCTTGATTCCGGTCCAGGAAAGACATGGCTTGGCAGTTCGGGTTGGACTGTTCCCATGACACACAGGGTCAAGGCTGATTTGCATATGGCCAAGTCTGAACTGGGGTGGTGTGGAGTACAAAAAAATGATGGATTGAGGCCCAGATCTCTGTACTGGGATGAATGTATAACATTGTTCTGCATTCTGTCCATCAACTTCTATTTTTGCATTTGTCACCCGAGTGGGATGGGTATGCTCAGAGGTGAGTCCCATGCTCTCCACACCACTGGAGTCAAGCTATCCTGGCTGATGATAGCTGATAGCCAGACACCGGTCCTAGGATGCTTGGTTCCGATCCAGGAAAGACATGGCTTGGCAGTTCGGGCTGGACTGTTCCCATGAGGCACAGTGTCAAGGTTGATTTGCATATGGCCAAGTCTGAACTCGGGTGGTGTGGAGTGCAAAAAAACGATGGATTTAGGCCTAGATCTCAGTACTGGGGTGAATGTATGACATGGTTCTGCCTTCTGTCCATCAACTGTTGATTTTTGCCTTTGTCACCCTGAGTGGGATGGGTATGCTCAGACGTGAGTCATGTGCTCTCCACACCACTGGAGTCAAGCTATCCTAGCTGATGACGGCTGATAGCCAGAAACTGGTCCTAGGATGCTTGATTCCGGTCCAGGAAAGACGTGGCTTGGCAGTTCGGGCTGGACTGTTCCCTTGAAGCACAGGGTCAAAGCTGATTTGCATATGGCCGTTTCTCAACTGGGGTGGTGTGGAGTGCAAAAAAACGATGGATTTAGGCCCAGATCTCTGTACTGGGGTGAATGTATGACATTGTTCTGCATTCTGTCCATCAACTGTTGTTTTTGCATTCGTCACCCCGAGTGGGATGGGTATGCTCAGACGTGAGTCCCATGCTCTCCACACCACTGGAGTCAAGCTATCCTGGCTGATGATGGCTGATAGCCAGAAACCAGTCCTAGGATGCTTGATTCCGGTCCAGGAAAGACATGGCTTTGCATTTCGGGCTGGACTGTTCCCCTGAGGTACAGGGTCAAGGCTGATTTGCATATGGCCATGTCTGAACTGGGGTGGTGTGGAGTGCAAAAAAACTATGGATTTAGTCCCAGATCTCTGTACTGGGGTGAATGTATGACAGTGTTCTGCATTCTGTCCATCAACTGTTGTTTTTGCATTTGTCACCCTGAGTGGGATGGGTATGCTCAGACGTGAGTCCCATGCTTTCCACACCACTGGAGTCAAGCTATCCTGGCTGATGATGGCTGATAGCCAGAAACCGGTCCTAGGATGCTTGATTCCGGTCCAGGAAAAACATGGCTTGGCAGTTCGGGTTGGACTGTTCCCATGACACACAGGGTCAAGGCTGATTTGCATATGGCCAAGTCTGAACTGGGGTGGTGTGGAGTACAAAAAAATGATGGATTGAAGCCCGGATCTCTGTACTGGGATGAATGTATAACATTGTTCTGCATTCTGTCCATCAACAGCTATTTTTGCATTTGTCACCCGAGTGGGATGGGTATGCTCAGAGGTGAGTCCCATGCTCTCCACACCACTGGAGTCAAGCTATCCTGGCTGATGACTGCTGATAGCCAGAAACCAGTCCTAGGATGCTTGATTCCGGTCTAGGAAAGACGTGGCTTGGCAGTTCGGGCTGGACTGTTCCCTTGAGGCACAGGGTCAAAGCTGATTTGCATATGGCCGTGTCTCAACTGGGGTGGTGTGGAGTGCAAAAAAACGATGGATTTAGGCCCAGATCTCTGTACTGGGGTGAAATTATGACATTGTTCTGCATTCTGTCCATCAACTGTTGTTTTTTCATTTGTCACCCTGAGTGGGATGGGTATGCTCAGACTTGAGTCCCATGCTTTCCACACCACTGGAGTCAAGCTATCCTGGCTGATGATGGCTGAAGCCAGAAACCGGTCCTAGGATGCTTGATTCCGGTCCAGGAAAAACATGGCTTGGCAGTTCGGGTTGGACTGTTCCCATGACACACAGGGTCAAGGCTGATTTGCATATGGCCAAGTCTGAACTGGGGTGGAGTGGAGTACAAAAAAATGATGGATTGAAGCCCAGATCTCTGTACTGGGATGAATGTATAACATTGTTCTGCATTCTGTCCATCAACAGCTATTTTTGCATTTGTCACCTGAGTGGGATGGGTATGCTCAGAGGTGAGTCCCATGCTCTCCACACCACTGGAGTCAAGCTATCCTGGCTGATGACTGCTGATAGCCAGAAACCAGTCCTAGGATGCTTGATTCCGGTCTAGGAAAGACGTGGCTTGGCAGTTCGGGCTGGACTGTTCCCTTGAGGCACAGGGTCAAAGCTGATTTGCATATGGCCGTGTCTCAACTGGGGTGGTGTGGAGTGCAAAAAAACGATGGATTTAGGCCCAGATCTCTGTACTGGGGTGAAATTATGACATTGTTCTGCATTCTGTCCATCAACTGTTGTTTTTTCATTTGTCACCCTGAGTGGGATGGGTATGCTCAGACGTGAGTCCCATGCTTTCCACACCACTGGAGTCAAGCTATCCTGGCTGATGATGGCTGATAGCCAGAAACCGGTCCTAGGATGCTTGATTCCGGTCGAGGAAAGACATGGCTTGGCAGTTCAGGCTGGACTGATCCCATGAAGCACAGGGTTAACGCTGATTTGCATATGGCCATGTCTGAACTGGGGTGGTATGGAGTGCAAAAAAAATATGGATTTAGGCCCAGATCTCTGTACTGGGGTGAATGTATGACATTGTTCTGCATTCTGTCCATCAACAGTTGTTTTGGCTTTTGTCACCCGAGTGGGATGGGTATGCTCAGACGTGAGTCCCATGCTCTCCACTCCACTGGAGTCAAGCTATCCTGGCTGATGACGGCTGATAGCCAGAAACTGGTCCTGGGATGCTTGATTCCGATCCAGGAAAGACATGGCTTGGCAGTTCGGGCTGGACTGTTCCCATGAGGCACAGGGTCAAGGCTGATTTGCATATGGCCATGTCTCAACCGGGGTGGTGTGGAGTGCAAAAAAACGATGGATTTAGGCCCAGATCTCTGTACTGGGGTGAATAATATGACATTTTTCTGCATTCTGTCCATCAACTGTTTTTTTTGCATTTGTCACCCCGAATGGGATGGGTATGCTCAGACGTGAGTCCCATGCTCTCCACACCACTGGAGTCAAGCTATCCTGGCTGATGGCGGCTGATAGCCAGAAACTGGTCCTAGGATGCTTGATTCCGGTCCAGGAAAGACATGGCTTGGCAGTTCGGGCTGGACTGTTCCAATGAGGTACAGGGTCAAGGCTGATTTGCATAAGGCCATGTCTGAAGTGGGGTGGTGATGAGTGCAATAAAACGATGGATTTAGGCCAAGATCTCTGTACTGGGGTGAATGTATGACAATGTTCTACATTCTGTCCATCAACCGTTGTTTTTGCACTTGTTACCCCGAGTGGGATGGGTATGCTCAGACGTGAGTCCCATGCTCTTCACACTACTGGAGTCAAGCTATCCTGGCAGATGACGGCTGATAGCCAGAAACCGGTCCTAGGATGCTTGATTCCGGTCCAGGAAAGACATGGCTTTGCATTTCGGGCTGGACTGTTCCCCTGAGGTACAGGGTCAAGGCTGATTTGCATATGGCCATGTCTGAACTGGGGTGGTGTGGAGTGCAAAAAAACGATGGATTTAGTCCCAGATCTCTGTACTGGGGTGAATGTATGACAGTGTTCTGCATTCTGTCCATCAACTGTTGTTTTTGCATTTGTCACCCTGAGTGGGATGGGTATGCTCAGACCTGAGTCCCATGCTTTCCACACCACTGGAGTCAAGCTATCCTGGCTGATGATGGCTGATAGCCAGAAACCGGTCCTAGGATGCTTGATTCCGGTCCAGGAAAAACATGGCTTGGCAGTTCGGGTTGGACTGTTCCCATGAGGCACAGTGTCAAGGTTGATTTGCATATGGCCAAGTCTGAACTGGGGTGGTGTGGAGTACAAAAAAATGATGGATTGAAGCCCAGATCTCTGTACTGGGATGAATGTATAACATTGTTCTGCACTCTGTCCATCAACAGCTATTTTTGCATTTGTCACCCGAGTGGGATGGGTATGCTCAGACGTGAGTCCCATGCTCTCCACACCACTGGAGGCAAGCTATCCTGGCTGATGGCGGCTGATAGCCAGAAACTGGTCCTAGGATGCTTGATTCCGGTCCAGGAAAGACATGGCTTGGCAGTTCGGGCTGGACTGTTCCAATGAGGCACAGGGTCAAGGCTGATTTGCATATGGCCATGTGTGAACTGGGGTGGTGTGGAGTGCAAAAAAACGATTGATTTAGTCCCAGATCTCTGTACAGGGGTGAATGTATGACAGTGTTCTGCATTCTGTCAATCAACTGTTGTTTTTGCATTTGTCACCCCGAGTGGGATGGGTATGCTCAGACGTGAGTCCCATGCTCTCAACACCACTGGAGTCAAGCTATCCTGGCTGATGATGGCTGATAGCCCGAAACCTGTCCTAGGATTCTTGATTCCGGTCCAGGAAAGACATGGCTTGGCAGTTCGGGTTGGACTGTTCCCATCCACACAGGGTCAAGGCTGATTTGCATATGGACAAGTCTGAACTGGGGTGGTGTGGAGTACAAAAAATGATGGATTGAAGCCCAGATCTCTGTACTGGGATGAATGTATAACATTGTTCTGCATTCTGTCCATCAACAGCTATTTTTGCATTTGTCACCCGAGTGGGATGGGTATGCTCAGACGTGAGTCCCATGCTCTCCACACCACTGGAGGCAAGCTATCCTGGCTGATGGCGGCTGATAGCCAGAAACTGGTACTAGGATGCTTGATTCCGGTCCAGGAAAGACATGGCTTGGCAGTTCGGGCTGGACTGTTCCAATGAGGCACAGGGTCAAGGCTGATTTGCATATGGCCATGTGTGAACTCGGGTGGTGTGGAGTGCAAAAAAATGATGGATTTAGGCCTAGATCTCTGTACTGGGGTGAATGTATGACATGGTTCTGCCTTCTGTCCATCAACTGTTGTTTTTGCCTTTGTCACCCCGAGTGGGATGGGTATGCTCAGACGTGAGTCCTGTCCTCTCCCCACCACTGGAGTCAAGCTATCCTAGCTGATGACAGCTGATAGCCAGAAACTGGCCCTAGGATGCTTGATTCCGGTCCAGGAAAGACGTGGCTTGGCAGTTCGGGCTGTACTGTTCCCTTGAAGCACAGGGTCAAAGCTGATTTGCATATGGCCGTTTCTCAACTGGGGTGGTGTGGAGTGCAATAAAACGATGGATTTAGGCCCAGATCTCTGTACTGGGGTGAATGTATGACATTGTTCTGCATTCTGTCCATCAACTGTTGTTTTTGCATTCGTCACCCCGAGTGGGATGGGTATGCTCAG
The DNA here is from genome assembly GCF_964263255.1 of Lissotriton vulgaris. Classification (NCBI taxonomy): domain Eukaryota; kingdom Metazoa; phylum Chordata; class Amphibia; order Caudata; family Salamandridae; genus Lissotriton; species Lissotriton vulgaris. Next base: position 1,541,359,120 of record NC_141695.1, on the reverse strand, counting down.
ACGTAAGTCCCATGCTCTCCACACCACTGGAGTCAAGCTATCCTGGCTGATGATGGCTGATAGCTAGAAACCGGTCCTAGGATGCTTGATTCCGGTCCAGGAAAGACGTGGCTTGGCAGTTCAGACTGGACTGTTCCCTTGAGGTACAGGGTCAAGGCTGATTTGCATATGGCCGTGTCTGAAATGGGGTGGTGTGGAGTGCAAAAAAACGATTGATTTAGTCCCAGATCTCTGTACAGGGGTGAATGTATGACAGTGTTCTGCATTCTGTCAATCAACTGTTGTTTTTGCATTTGTCACCCCGAGTGGGATGGGTATGCTCAGACGTGAGTCCCATGCTCTCAACACCACTGGAGTCAAGCTATCCTGGCTGATGATGGCTGATAGCCCGAAACCTGTCCTAGGATTCTTGATTCCGGTCCAGGAAAGACATGGCTTGGCAGTTCGGGTTGGACTGTTCCCATCCACACAGGGTCAAGGCTGATTTGCATATGGACAAGTCTGAACTGGGGTGGTGTGGAGTACAAAAAATGATGGATTGAAGCCCAGATCTCTGTACTGGGATGAATGTATAACATTGTTCTGCATTCTGTCCATCAACAGCTATTTTTGCATTTGTCACCCGAGTGGGATGGGTATGCTCAGACGTGAGTCCCATGCTCTCCACACCACTGGAGGCAAGCTATCCTGGCTGATGGCGGCTGATAGCCAGAAACTGGTACTAGGATGCTTGATTCCGGTCCAGGAAAGACATGGCTTGGCAGTTCGGGCTGGACTGTTCCAATGAGGCACAGGGTCAAGGCTGATTTGCATATGGCCATGTGTGAACTCGGGTGGTGTGGAGTGCAAAAAAATGATGGATTTAGGCCTAGATCTCTGTACTGGGGTGAATGTATGACATGGTTCTGCCTTCTGTCCATCAACTGTTGTTTTTGCCTTTGTCACCCCGAGTGGGATGGGTATGCTCAGACGTGAGTCCTGTCCTCTCCACACCACTGGAGTCAAGCTATCCTAGCTGATGACAGCTGATAGCCAGAAACTGGCCCTAGGATGCTTGATTCCGGTCCAGGAAAGACGTGGCTTGGCAGTTCGGGCTGTACTGTTCCCTTGAAGCACAGGGTCAAAGCTGATTTGCATATGGCCGTTTCTCAACTGGGGTGGTGTGGAGTGCAATAAAACGATGGATTTAGGCCCAGATCTCTGTACTGGGGTGAATGTATGACATTGTTCTGCATTCTGTCCATCAACTGTTGTTTTTGCATTCGTCACCCCGAGTGGGATGGGTATGCTCAGACGTAAGTCCCATGCTCTCCACACCACTGGAGTCAAGCTATCCTGGCTGATGATGGCTGATAGCTAGAAACCGGTCCTAGGATGCTTGATTCCGGTCCAGGAAAGACGTGGCTTGGCAGTTCAGACTGGACTGTTCCCTTGAGGTACAGGGTCAAGGCTGATTTGCATATGGCCGTGTCTGAAATGGGTTGGTGTGGAGTGCAAAAAAACAATGGATTTAGGCCCAGACCTCTGTACTGGGGTGAATGTATGACATTGTTCTGCATTCTATCCATCAACTGTTGTTTTTGCATTTGTCACCCTGAGTGGGATGGGTATGCTCAGACGTGAGTCCCATGCTCTCCACACCACTGAAGTCAAGCTATCCTGGCTGATGATGGCTGATAGCCAGAAACCGGTCCTAGAATGCTTGATTCCGGTCCAGGAAACCTATGGCTTGGCAGTTCAGGCTGGACTGTTCCCATGAAGCACAGGGTCAAGGCTGATTTGCATATGGCCATGTATGAACTGGGGTGGTGTTGAGTGCAAAAAAAATATGGATTTAGGCCCAGATCTCTGTACTGGGGTGAATGTATGACATTGTTCTGCATTCTGTTCATCAACTGTTGTTTTTGCATTTGTCACCACGAGTGGGATGGGTATGCTCAGACGTGAGTCCCATGCTCTCCACACCACTGGAGTCAAGCTATCCTGGCTGATGACTGCTGATAGCCAGAAACCAGTCCTAGGATGCTTGATTCCGGTCCAGGAAAGACATGGCTTGGCAGTTCGGGCTGGACTGTTCCCATGAGGCACAGGGTCAAGGTTGATTTGCATATGGCCAAGTCTGAACTCAGGTGGTGTGGAGTGCAAAAAACCGATGGATTTAGGCCTAGATTTCTGTACTGGGGTGAATGTATGACATGGTTCTGCATTCTGTCCATCAAATGTTGTTTTTGCCTTTGTCACCCCGAGTGGGATGGGTATGCTCAGACGTGAGTCCTGTGCTCTCCACACCACTGGAGGCAAGCTATCCTGGCTGATGGCGGCTGATAGCCAGAAACTGGTCCTAGGATGCTTGATTCCGGTCCAGGAAAGACATGGCTTGGCAGTTCGGGCTGGACTGTTCCAATGAGGCACAGGGTCAAGGCTGATTTGCATATGGCCATGTGTGAACTGGGGTGGTGTGGAGTGCAAAAAAACGATTGATTTAGTCCCAGATCTCTGTACAGGGGTGAATGTATGACAGTGTTCTGCATTCTGTCAATCAACTGTTGTTTTTGCATTTGTCACCCCGAGTGGGATGGGTATGCTCAGACGTGAGTCCCATGCTCTCAACACCACTGGAGTCAAGCTATCCTGGCTGATGATGGCTGATAGCCCGAAACCTGTCCTAGGATTCTTGATTCCGGTCCAGGAAAGACATGGCTTGGCAGTTCGGGTTGGACTGTTCCCATCCACACAGGGTCAAGGCTGATTTGCATATGGACAAGTCTGAACTGGGGTGGTGTGGAGTACAAAAAAATGATGGATTGAAGCCCAGATCTCTGTACTGGGATGAATGTATAACATTGTTCTGCATTCTGTCCATCAACATCTATTTTTGCATTTGTCACCCGAGTGGGATGGGTATGCTCAGACGTGAGTCCCATGCTCTCCACACCACTGGAGGCAAGCTATCCTGGCTGATGGCGGCTGATAGCCAGAAACTGGTCCTAGGATGCTTGATTCCGGTCCAGGAAAGACATGGCTTGGCAGTTCGGGCTGGACTGTTCCAATGAGGCACAGGGTCAAGGCTGATTTGCATATGGCCATGTGTGAACTCGGGTGGTGTGGAGTGCAAAAAAATGATGGATTTAGGCCTAGATCTCTGTACTGGGGTGAATGTATGACATGGTTCTGCCTTCTGTCCATCAACTGTTGTTTTTGCCTTTGTCACCCCGAGTGGGATGGGTATGCTCAGACGTGAGTCCTGTCCTCTCCACACCACTGGAGTCAAGCTATCCTAGCTGATGACAGCTGATAGCCAGAAACTGGTCCTAGGATGCTTGATTCCGGTCCAGGAAAGACGTGGCTTGGCAGTTCGGGCTGTACTGTTCCCTTGAAGCACAGGGTCAAAGCTGATTTGCATATGGCCGTTTCTCAACTGGGGTGGTGTGGAGTGCAATAAAACGATGGATTTAGGCCCAGATCTCTGTACTGGGGTGAATGTATGACATTGTTCTGCATTCTGTCCATCAACTGTTGTTTTTGCATTCGTCACCCCGAGTGGGATGGGTATGCTCAGACGTAAGTCCCATGCTCTCCACACCACTGGAGTCAAGCTATCCTGGCTGATGATGGCTGATAGCTAGAAACCGGTCCTAGGATGCTTGATTCCGGTCCAGGAAAGACGTGGCTTGGCAGTTCAGACTGGACTGTTCCCTTGAGGTACAGGGTCAAGGCTGATTTGCATATGGCTGTGTCTGAAATGGGGTGGTGTGGAGCGCAAAAAAACAATGGATTTAGGCCCAGACCTCTGTACTGGGGTGAATGTATGACATTGTTCTGCATTCTATCCATCAACTGTTGTTTTTGCATTTGTCACCCTGAGTGGGATGGGTATGCTCAGACGTGAGTCCCATGCTCTCCACACCACTGGAGTCAAGCTATCCTGGCTGATGACTGCTGATAGCCAGAAACCAGTCCTAGGATGCTTGATTCTGGTCCAGGAAAGACATGGCTTGGCAGTTCGGGCTGGACTGTTCCCATGAGGCACAGGGTCAAGGTTGATTTGCATATGGCCAAGTCTGAACTCAGGTGGTGTGGAGTGCAAAAAACCGATGGATTTAGGCCTAGATTTCTGTACTGGGGTGAATGTATGACATGGTTCTGCATTCTGTCCATCAAATGTTGTTTTTGCCTTTGTCACCCCGAGTGGGATGGGTATGCTCAGACGTGAGTCCTGTGCTCTCCACACCACTGGAGTCAAGCTATCCTGGCTGATGACGGCTGATAGCCAGAAACCGGTCCTAGGATGCTTGATTCCGGTCCAGGAAAGACGTGGCCTGGCAGTTCGGGCTGGACTGTTCCCATGAGGCACAAGGTCAAGGCTGATTTGCATATGGCCATGTCTGAACTGGGGTGGTGTGGAGTGCAAAAAAACGATGGATTTAGTCCCAGATCTCTGTACAGGGGTGAATGTATGACAGTGTTCTGCATTCTGTCCATCAACTGTTGTTTTTGCATTTGTCACCCCGAGTGGGATGAGTATGCTCAGACGTGAGTCCCATGCTCTCAACACCACTGGAGTCAAGCTATCCTGGCTGATGATGGCTGATAGCCAGAAACCGGTCCTAGGATGCTTGATTCCGGTCCAGGAAAGACATGGCTTGGCAGTTCGGGTTGGACTGTTCCCATGACACACAGGGTCAAGGCTGATTTGCATATGGCCAAGTCTGAACTGGAGTGGTGTGGAGTACAGAAAAATGATGGATTGAGGCCCAGATCTCTGTACTGGGATGAATGTATAACATTGTTCTGCATTCTGTCCATCAACTTCTATTTTTGCATTTGTCACCCGAGTGGGATGGGTATGCTCAGAGGTGAGTCCCATGCTCTCCACACCACTGGAGTCAAGCTATCCTGGCTGATGATAGCTGATAGCCAGACACCGGTCCTAGGATGCTTGATTCCGGTCCAGGAAAGACATGGCTTGGCAGTTCGGGCTGGACTGTTCCCATGAGGCACAGTGTCAAGGTTGATTTGCATATGGCCAAGTCTGAACTCGGGTGGTGTGGAGTGCAAAAAAACGATGGATTTAGGCCTAGATCTCTGTACTGGGGTGAATGTATGACATGGTTCTGCCTTCTGTCCATCAACTGTTGTTTTTGCCTTTGTCACCCCGAGTGGGATGGGTATGCTCAGACGTGAGTCCTGTGCTTTCCACACCACTGGAGTCAAGCTATCCTGGCTGATGATGGCTGATAGCCAGAAACAGGTCCTAGGATGCTTGATTCCGGTCCAGGAAAAACATGGCTTGGCAGTTCGGGTTGGACTGTTCCCTTGAAGCACAGGGTCAAAGCTGATTTGCATATGCCCGTGTCTCAACTGGGGTGGTGTGGAGTGCAAAAAAACGATGGATTTATTCCCAGATCTCTGTACTGGGGTGAATGTATGACATTGTTCTGCATTCTGTCCATCAACTGTTGTTTTTGCATTCGTCACCCCGAGTGGGATGGGTATGCTCAGACGTGAGTCCCATGCTCTCCACACCACTGGAGTCAAGCTATCCTGGCTGATGATGGCTGATAGCCAGAAACCAGTCATAGGATGCTTGATTCCGGTCCAGGAAAGACATGGCTTTGCATTTCGGGCTGGACTGTTCCCCTGAGGTACAGGGTCAAGGCTGATTTGCATATGGCCATGTCTGAACTGGGGTGGTGTGGAGTGCAAAAAAACGATGGATTTAGTCCCAGATCTCTGTACTGGGGTGAATGTATGACAGTGTTCTGCATTCTGTCAATCAACTGTTGTTTTTGCATTTGTCACCCCGAGTGGGATGGGTATGCTCAGACGTGAGTCCCATGCTCTCAACACCACTGGAGTCAAGCTATCCTGGCTGATGATGGCTGATAGCCCGAAACCTGTCCTAGGATTCTTGATTCCGGTCCAGGAAAGACATGGCTTGGCAGTTCGGGTTGGACTGTTCCCATCCACACAGGGTCAAGGCTGATTTGCATATGGACAAGTCTGAACTGGGGTGGTGTGGAGTACAAAAAAATGATGGATTGAAGCCCAGATCTCTGTACTGGGATGAATGTATAACATTGTTCTGCATTCTGTCCATCAACATCTATTTTTGCATTTGTCACCCGAGTGGGATGGGTATGCTCAGACGTGAGTCCCATGCTCTCCACACCACTGGAGGCAAGCTATCCTGGCTGATGGCGGCTGATAGCCAGAAACTGGTCCTAGGATGCTTGATTCCGGTCCAGGAAAGACATGGCTTGGCAGTTCGGGCTGGACTGTTCCAATGAGGCACAGGGTCAAGGCTGATTTGCATATGGCCATGTGTGAACTCGGGTGGTGTGGAGTGCAAAAAAATGATGGATTTAGGCCTAGATCTCTGTACTGGGGTGAATGTATGACATGGTTCTGCCTTCTGTCCATCAACTGTTGTTTTTGCCTTTGTCACCCCGAGTGGGATGGGTATGCTCAGACGTGAGTCCTGTCCTCTCCACACCACTGGAGTCAAGCTATCCTAGCTGATGACAGCTGATAGCCAGAAACTGGTCCTAGGATGCTTGATTCCGGTCCAGGAAAGACGTGGCTTGGCAGTTCGGGCTGTACTGTTCCCTTGAAGCACAGGGTCAAAGCTGATTTGCATATGGCCGTTTCTCAACTGGGGTGGTGTGGAGTGCAATAAAACGATGGATTTAGGCCCAGATCTCTGTACTGGGGTGAATGTATGACATTGTTCTGCATTCTGTCCATCAACTGTTGTTTTTGCATTCGTCACCCCGAGTGGGATGGGTATGCTCAGACGTAAGTCCCATGCTCTCCACACCACTGGAGTCAAGCTATCCTGGCTGATGATGGCTGATAGCTAGAAACCGGTCCTAGGATGCTTGATTCCGGTCCAGGAAAGACGTGGCTTGGCAGTTCAGACTGGACTGTTCCCTTGAGGTACAGGGTCAAGGCTGATTTGCATATGGCTGTGTCTGAAATGGGGTGGTGTGGAGCGCAAAAAAACAATGGATTTAGGCCCAGACCTCTGTACTGGGGTGAATGTATGACATTGTTCTGCATTCTATCCATCAACTGTTGTTTTTGCATTTGTCACCCTGAGTGGGATGGGTATGCTCAGACGTGAGTCCCATGCTCTCCACACCACTGGAGTCAAGCTATCCTGGCTGATGACTGCTGATAGCCAGAAACCAGTCCTAGGATGCTTGATTCTGGTCCAGGAAAGACATGGCTTGGCAGTTCGGGCTGGACTGTTCCCATGAGGCACAGGGTCAAGGTTGATTTGCATATGGCCAAGTCTGAACTCAGGTGGTGTGGAGTGCAAAAAACCGATGGATTTAGGCCTAGATTTCTGTACTGGGGTGAATGTATGACATGGTTCTGCATTCTGTCCATCAAATGTTGTTTTTGCCTTTGTCACCCCGAGTGGGATGGGTATGCTCAGACGTGAGTCCTGTGCTCTCCACACCACTGGAGTCAAGCTATCCTGGCTGATGACGGCTGATAGCCAGAAACCGGTCCTAGGATGCTTGATTCCGGTCCAGGAAAGACGTGGCCTGGCAGTTCGGGCTGGACTGTTCCCATGAGGCACAAGGTCAAGGCTGATTTGCATATGGCCATGTCTGAACTGGGGTGGTGTGGAGTGCAAAAAAACGATGGATTTAGTCCCAGATCTCTGTACAGGGGTGAATGTATGACAGTGTTCTGCATTCTGTCCATCAACTGTTGTTTTTGCATTTGTCACCCCGAGTGGGATGAGTATGCTCAGACGTGAGTCCCATGCTCTCAACACCACTGGAGTCAAGCTATCCTGGCTGATGATGGCTGATAGCCAGAAACCGGTCCTAGGATGCTTGATTCCGGTCCAGGAAAGACATGGCTTGGCAGTTCGGGTTGGACTGTTCCCATGACACACAGGGTCAAGGCTGATTTGCATATGGCCAAGTCTGAACTGGAGTGGTGTGGAGTACAGAAAAATGATGGATTGAGGCCCAGATCTCTGTACTGGGATGAATGTATAACATTGTTCTGCATTCTGTCCATCAACTTCTATTTTTGCATTTGTCACCCGAGTGGGATGGGTATGCTCAGAGGTGAGTCCCATGCTCTCCACACCACTGGAGTCAAGCTATCCTGGCTGATGATAGCTGATAGCCAGACACCGGTCCTAGGATGCTTGATTCCGGTCCAGGAAAGACATGGCTTGGCAGTTCGGGCTGGACTGTTCCCATGAGGCACAGTGTCAAGGTTGATTTGCATATGGCCAAGTCTGAACTCGGGTGGTGTGGAGTGCAAAAAAACGATGGATTTAGGCCTAGATCTCTGTACTGGGGTGAATGTATGACATGGTTCTGCCTTCTGTCCATCAACTGTTGTTTTTGCCTTTGTCACCCCGAGTGGGATGGGTATGCTCAGACGTGAGTCCTGTGCTTTCCACACCACTGGAGTCAAGCTATCCTGGCTGATGATGGCTGATAGCCAGAAACAGGTCCTAGGATGCTTGATTCCGGTCCAGGAAAAACATGGCTTGGCAGTTCGGGTTGGACTGTTCCCTTGAAGCACAGGGTCAAAGCTGATTTGCATATGCCCGTGTCTCAACTGGGGTGGTGTGGAGTGCAAAAAAACGATGGATTTATTCCCAGATCTCTGTACTGGGGTGAATGTATGACATTGTTCTGCATTCTGTCCATCAACTGTTGTTTTTGCATTCGTCACCCCGAGTGGGATGGGTATGCTCAGACGTGAGTCCCATGCTCTCCACACCACTGGAGTCAAGCTATCCTGGCTGATGATGGCTGATAGCCAGAAACCAGTCATAGGATGCTTGATTCCGGTCCAGGAAAGACATGGCTTTGCATTTCGGGCTGGACTGTTCCCCTGAGGTACAGGGTCAAGGCTGATTTGCATATGGCCATGTCTGAACTGGGGTGGTGTGGAGTGCAAAAAAACGATGGATTTAGTCCCAGATCTCTGTACTGGGGTGAATGTATGACAGTGTTCTGCATTCTGTCCATCAACTGTTGTTTTTGCATTTGTCACCCTGAGTGGGATGGGTATGCTCAGACGTGAGTCCCATGCTTTCCACACAACTGGAGTCAAGCTATCCTGGCTGATGATGGCTGATAGCCAGAAACAGGTCCTAGGATGCTTGATTCCGGTCCAGGAAAAACATGGCTTGGCAGTTCGGGTTGGACTGTTCCCATGACACACAGGGTCAAGGCTGATTTGCATATGGCCAAGTCTGAACTGGGGTGATGTGGAGTACAGAAAAATGATGGATTGAAGCCCAGATCTCTGTACTGGGATGAATGTATAACATTGTTCTGCATTCTGTCCATCAACAGCTATTTTTGCATTTGTCACCCGAGTGGGATGGGTATGCTCAGAGGTGAGTCCCATGCTCTCCACACCACTGGAGTCAAGCTATCCTGGCTGATTACTGCTGATAGCCAGAAACCAGTCCTAGGATGCTTGATTCCGGTCTAGGAAAGACGTGGCTTGGCAGTTCGGGCTGGGCTGTTCCCTTGAGGCACAGGGTCAAAGCTGATTTGCATATGGCCATGTCTCAACTGGGGTGGTGTGGAGTGCAAAAAAATGATGGATTTAGGCCCAGATCTCTGTACTGGGGTGAAATTATGACATTGTTCTGCATTCTGTCCATCAACTGTTGTTTTTTCATTTGTCACCCCGAGTGGGATGGGTATGCTCAGACGTGAGTCTCGTGCTCTTCATACCACTGGAGTCCAGCTATCCTGGATGATGACGGCTGATAGCCAGAAACCGGTCCTAGGATGCTTGATTCCGGTCCAGGAAAGACATGATTTGGCAGTTCATGCTGGACTGTTCCAATGAAGCACAGGGTCAAGGCTGATTTGCATATGGCCATGTCTGAACTGGGGTGGTGTGGAGTGCAAAAAAAAGATGGATTTAGGCCCACATCTCTGTGCTGGGGTGAATGTATGACATTGTTCTGCATTCTATCCATCAACTGTTGTTTTTGCATTTGTCACCCCGAGTGGGATGGGTATGCTCAGATGTGAGTACCATGCTCTCCACACCACTGGAGTCAAGCTATCCTGGCTGATGATGGCTGATAGCCAGAAACCGGTCCTAGGATGCTTGATTCCGGTCCAGGAAAGACGTGGCTTGGCAGTTCGGGCTGGACTGTTCCCATGAGGCACAAGGTCAAGGCTGATTTGCATATGGCCATGTCTGAACTGGGGTGGTGTGGAGTGCAAAAAAACGATGGATTTAGTCCCAGATCTCTGTACAGGGGTGAATGTATGACAGTGTTCTGCATTCTGTCCATCAACTGTTGTTTTTGCATTTGTCACCCCGAGTGGGATGGGTATGCTCAGACGTGAGTCCCATGCTCTCAACACCACTGGAGTCAAGCTATCCTGGCTGATGATGGCTGATAGCCAGAAACCGGTCCTAGGATGCTTGATTCCGGTCCAGGAAAGACATGGCTTGGCAGTTCGGGTTGGACTGTTCCCATGAGGCACAGTGTCAAGGTTGATTTGCATATGGCCAAGTCTGAACTCGGGTGGTGTGGAGTGCAAAAAAACGATGGATTTAGGCCTAGATCTCTGTACTGGGGTGAATGTATGACATGGTTCTGCCTTCTGTCCATCAACTGTTGTTTTTGCCTTTGTCACCCCGAGTGGGATGGGTATGCTCAGACGTGAGTCCTGTGCTCTCCACACCACTGGAGTCAAGCTATCCTAGCTGATGACGGCTGATAGCCAGAAACTGGTCCTAGGATGCTTGATTCCCGTCCAGGAAAGACGTGGCTTGGCAGTTCGGGCTGGACTGTTCCCTTGAAGCACAGGGTCAAAGCTGATTTGCATATGGCCGTGTCTCAACTGGGGTGGAATGGAGTGCAAAAAAACGATGGATTTATTCCCAGATCTCTGTACTGGGGTGAATGTATGACATTGTTCTGCATTCTGTCCATCAACTGTTGTTTTTGCATTCGTCACCCCGAGTGGGATGGGTATGCTCAGACGTGAGTCCCATGCTCTCCACACCACTGGAGTCAAGCTATCCTGGCTGATGATGGCTGATAGCCAGAAACCAGTCCTAGGATGCTTGATTCCGGTCCAGGAAAGACATGGCTTTGCATTTCGGGCTGGACTGTTCCCCTGAGGTACAGGGTCAAGGCTGATTTGCATATGGCCATGTCTGAACTGGGGTGGTGTGGAGTGCAAAAAAACTATGGATTTAGTCCCAGATCTCTGTACTGGGGTGAATGTATGACAGTGTTCTGCATTCTGTCCATCAACTGTTGTTTTTGCATTTGTCACCCTGAGTGGGATGGGTATGCTTAGACGTGAGTCCCATGCTTTCCACACCACTGGAGTCAAGCTATCCTGGCGGATGATGGCTGATAGCCAGAAACCGGTCCTAGGATGCTTGATTCTGGTCCAGGAAAAACATGGCTTGGCAGTTCGGGTTGGACTGTTCCCATGACACACAGGGTCAAGGCTGATTTGCATATGGCCAAGTCTGAACTGGGGTGATGTGGAGTACAAAAAAATGATGGATTGAAGCCCAGATCTCTGTACTGGGATGAATGTATAACATTGTTCTGCATTCTGTCCATCAACAGCTATTTTTGCATTTGTCACCCGAGTGGGATGGGTATGCTCAGAGGTGAGTCCCATGCTCTCCACACCACTGGAGTCAAGCTATCCTGGCTGATGACTGCTGATAGCCAGAAACCAGTCCTAGGATGCTTGATTCCGGTCTAGGAAAGACGTGGCTTGGCAGTTCAGGCTGGACTGTTCCCTTGAGGCACAGGGTCAAAGCTGATTTGCATATGGCCGTGTCTCAACTGGGGTGGTGTGGAGTGCAAAAAAATGATGGATTTAGGCCCAGATCTCTGTACTGGGGTGAAATTATGACATTGTTCTGCATTCTGTCCATCAACTGTTGTTTTTTCATTTGTCACCCCGAGTGGGATGGGTATGCTCAGACGTGAGTCTCGTGCTCTTCATACCACTGGAGTCAAGCTATCCTGGCTGATGATGGCTGATAGCCAGAAACCGGTCCTAGGATGCTTGATTCCGGTCCAGGAAAGACGTGATTTGGCAGTTCATGCTGGACTGTTCCAATGAAGCACAGGGTCAAGGCTGATTTGCATATGGCCATGTCTGAATTGGGGTGGTGTGGAGTGCAAAAAAAAGATGGATTTAGGCCCACATCTCTGTGCTGGGGTGAATGTATGACATTGTTCTGCATTCTATCAATCAACTGTTGTTTTTGCATTTGTCACCCCGAGTGGGATGGGTATGCTCAGATGTGAGTACCATGCTCTCCACACCACTGGAGTCAAGCTATCCTGGCTGATGACGGCTGATAGCCAGAAACCGGTCCTAGGATGCTTGATTCCGGTCGAGGAAAGACATGGCTTGGCAGTTCAGGCTGGACTGATCCCATGAAGCACAGGGTCAACGCTGATTTGCATATGGCCATGTCTGAACTGGGGTGGTATGGAGTGCAAAAAAAATATGGATTTAGGCCCAGATCTCTGTACTGGGGTGAATGTATGACATTTTTCTGCGTTCTGTCCATCAACTGTTGTTTTTGCATTTGTCACCCCGAATGGGATGGGTATGCTCAGACGTGAGTCCCATGCTCTCCACACCACTGGAGTCAAGCTATCCTGGCTGATGGCGGCTGATAGCCAGAAACTGGTCCTAGGATGCTTGATTCCGGTCCAGGAAAGACATGGCTTGGCAGTTCGGGCTGGACTGTTCCAATGAGGTACAGGGTCAAGGCTGATTTGCATAAGGCCATGTCTGAAGTGGGGTGGTGATGAGTGCAATAAAACGATGGATTTAGGCCAAGATCTCTGTACTGGGGTGAATGTATGACAATGTTCTACATTCTGTCCATCAACCGTTGTTTTTGCACTTGTTACCCCGAGTGGGATGGGTATGCTCAGACGTGAGTCCCATGCTCTTCACACTACTGGAGTCAAGCTATCCTGGCAGATGACGGCTGATAGCCAGAAACCGGTCCTAGGATGCTTGATTCCTGTCCAGGAAAGACATGGCTTTGCATTTCGGGCTGGACTGTTCCCCTGAGGTACAGGGTCAAGGCTGATTTGCATATGGCCATGTCTGAACTGGGGTGGTGTGGAGTGCAAAAAAACGATGTATTTAGTCCCAGATCTCTGTACTGGGGTGAATGAATGACAGTGTTCTGCATTCTGTCCATCAACTGTTGTTTTTGCATTTGTCACCCTGAGTGGGATGGGTATGCTCAGACCTGAGTCCCATGCTTTCCACACCACTGGAGTCAAGCTATCCTGGCTGATGATGGCTGATAGCCAGAAACCGGTCCTAGGATGCTTGATTCCGGTCCAGGAAAAACATGGCTTGGCAGTTCGGGTTGGACTGTTCCCATGAGGCACAGTGTCAAGGTTGATTTGCATATGGCCAAGTCTGAACTGGGGTGGTGTGGAGTACAGAAAAATGATGGATTGAAGCCCAGATCTCTGTACTGGGATGAATGTATAACATTGTTCTGCATTCTGTCCATCAACAGCTATTTTTGCATTTGTCACCTGAGTGGGATGGGTATGCTCAGATGTGAGTCCCATGCTCTCCACACCACTGGAGTCAAGCTATCCTGGCTGATGGCGGCTGATAGCCAGAAACTGGTCCTAGGATGCTTGATTCCGGTCCAGGAAAGACATGGCTTGGCAGTTCGGGCTGGACTGTTCCAATGAGGTACAGGGTCAAGGCTGATTTGCATAAGGCCATGTCTGAAGTGGGGTGGTGATGAGTGCAATAAAACGATGGATTTAGGCCAAGATCTCTGTACTGGGGTGAAATTATGACATTGTTCTGCATTCTGTCCATCAACTGTTGTTTTTTCATTCGTCACCCCGAGTGGGATGGGTATGCTCAGACGTGAGTCTCGTGCTCTTCATACCACTGGAGTCAAGCTATCCTGGCTAATGACGGCTGATAGCCAGAAACCGGTCCTAGGATGCTTGATTCCGGTCCAGGAAAGACGTGATTTGGCAGTTCATGCTGGACTGTTCCAATGAAGCACAGGGTCAAGGCTGATTTGCATATGGCCATGTCTGAACTGGGGTGGTGTGGAGTGCAAAAAAAAGATGGATTTAGGCCCACATCTCTGTGCTGGGGTGAATGTATGACATTGTTCTGCATTCTATCCATCAACTGTTGTTTTTGCATTTGTCACCCCGAGTGGGATGGGTATGCTCAGATGTGAGTACCATGCTCTCCACACCACTGGAGTCAAGCTATCCTGGCTGATGACGGCTGATAGCCAGAAACCGGTCCTAGGATGCTTGATTCCGGTCCAGGAAAGACATGGCTTGGCAGTTCAGGCTGGACTGATCCCATGAAGCACAGGGTCAACGCTGATTTGCATATGGCCATGTCTGAACTGGGGTGGTATGGAGTGCAAAAAAAATATGGATTTAGGCCCAGATCTTTGTACTGAAGTGAATGTATGACATTGTTCTGCATTCTGTCCATCAACAGTTGTTTTGGCTTTTGTCACCCGAGTGGGATGGGTATGCTCAGACGTGAGTCTCATGCTCTCCACTCCACTGGAGTCAAGCTATCCTGGCTGATGACGGCTGATAGCCAGAAACTGGTCCTGGGATGCTTGATTCCGATCCAGGAAAGACATGGCTTGGCAGTTCGGGCTGGACTGTTCCCATGAGGCACAGGGTCAAGGCTGATTTGCATATGGCCATGTCTCAACTAGGGTGGTGTGGAGTGCAAAAAAACGATGGATTTAGGCCCAGATCTCTGTACTGGGGTGAATATTATGACATTTTTCTGCATTCTGTCCATCAACTGTTGTTTTTGCATTTGTCAACCCGAGTGGGATGGGTATGCTCAGACGTGAGTCCCATGCTCTCCACACCACTGGAGTCAAGCTATCCTGGCTGATGATGGCTGATAGCCAGAAACCGGTCCTAGGATGCTTGATTCCGGTCCAGGAAAAACATGGCTTGGCAGTTCGGGTTGGACTGTTCCCATGACACACAGGGTCAAGGCTGATTTGCATATGGCCAAGTCTGAACTGGGGTGGTGTGGAGTACAAAAAAATGATGGATTGATGCCCACATCTCCGTACTGGGATGAATGTATAACATTGTTCTGCATTCTGTCCATCAACAGCTATTTTTGCATTTGTCACCCGAGTGGGATGGGTATGCTCAGAGGTGAGTCCCATGCTCTCCACACCACTGGAGTCAAGCTATCCTGGCTGATGACTGCTGATAGCCAGAAACCAGTCCTAGGATGCTTGATTCCGGTCTAGGAAAGACGTGGCTTGGCAGTTCGGGCTGGACTGTTCCCTTGAGGCACAGGGTCAAAGCTGATTTGCATATGGCCGTGTCTCAACTGGGGTGGTGTGGAGTGCAAAAAAACGATGGATTTAGGCCCAGATCTCTGTACTGGGGTGAAATTATGACATTGTTCTGCATTCTGTCCATCAACTGTTGTTTTTTCATTTGTCACCCCGAGTGGGATGGGTATGCTCAGACGTGAGTCTCGTGCTCTTCATACCACTGGAGTCAAGCTATCCTGGCTGATGACGGCTGATAGCCAGAAACGGTCCTAGGATGCTTGATTCCGGTCTAGGAAAGACGTGATTTGGCAGTTCATGCTGGACTGTTCCAATGAAGCACAGGGTCAAGGCTGATTTGCATATGGCCATGTCTGAACTGGGGTGGTGTGGATTGCAAAAAAAAGATGGATTTAGGCCCACATCTCTGTGCTGGGGTGAATGTATGACATTGTTCTGCATTCTATCCATCAACTGTTGTTTTTGCATTTGTCACCCCGAGTGGGATGGGTATGCTCAGATGTGAGTACCATGCTCTCCACACCACTGGAGTCAAGCTATCCTGGCTGATGACGGCTGATAGCCAGAAACCGGTCCTAGGATGCTTGATTCCGGTCCAGGAAAGACATGGCTTGGCAGTTCAGGCTGGACTGATCCCATGAAGCACAGGGTCAACGCTGATTTGCATATGGCCATGTCTGAACTGGGGTGGTATGGAGTGCAAAAAACATATGGATTTAGGCCCAGATCTCTGTACTGTGGTGAATGTATGACATTGTTCTGCATTCTGTCCATCAACAGTTGTTTTGGCTTTTGTCACCCGAGTGGGATGGGTATGCTCAGACGTGAGTCCCATGCTCTCCACTCCACTGGAGTCAAGATATCCTGGCTGATGATGGCTGATAGCCAGAAACTGGTCCTGGGATGCTTGATTCCGATCCAGGAAAGACATGGCTTGGCAGTTCGGGCTGGACTGTTCCCATGAGGCACAGTGTCAAGGCTGATTTGCATATGGCCATGTCTCAACTGGGGTGGTGTGGAGTGCAAAAAAACTATGGATTTAGGCCCGGATCTCTGTACTGGGGTGAATATTATGACATTTTTCTGCATTCTGTCCATCAACTGTTGTTTTTGCATTTGTCACCCCGAGTGGGATGGGTATGCTCAGACGTGAGTCCCATGCTCTCCACACCACTGGAGTCAAGCTATCCTGGCTGATGGCGGCTGAGAGCCAGAAACTGGTCCTAGGATGCTTGATTCCGGTCCAGGATAGACATGGCTTTGCGGTTCGGGCTAGACTGTTCCCATGACACACAGGGTCAAGGCTGATTTGCATATGGCCATGTCTGAACTGGGGTGATGTGGAGTGCAAACAAACGATTGTTTTAGGCCCAGATCTCTGTACTGGGGTGAATGTATGACATTGTTCTGCATTCTGTCCATCAACTGTTGTTTTTTCATTTGTCACCCCGAGTGGGATGGGTATGCTCAGACGTGAGTCTCGTGCTCTTCATACCACTGGAGTCAAGCTATCCTGGCTGATGATGGCTGATAGCCAGAAACCGGTCCTAGGATGCTTGATTCCGGTCCAGGAAAGACGTGATTTGGCAGTTCATGCTGGACTGTTCCAATGAAGCACAGGGTCAACGCTGATTTGCATATGGCCATGTCTGAACTGGGGTGGTATGGAGTGCAAAAAAAATATGGATTTAGGCCCAGATCTCTGTACTGGGGTGAATGTATGACATTTTTCTGCGTTCTGTCCATCAACTGTTGTTTTTGCATTTGTCACCCCGAATGGGATGGGTATGCTCAGACGTGAGTCCCATGCTCTCCACACCACTGGAGTCAAGCTATCCTGGCTGATGGCGGCTGATAGCCAGAAACTGGTCCTAGGATGCTTGATTCCGGTCCAGGAAAGACATGGCTTGGCAGTTCGGGCTGGACTGTTCCAATGAGGTACAGGGTCAAGGCTGATTTGCATAAGGCCATGTCTGAAGTGGGGTGGTGATGAGTGCAATAAAACGATGGATTTAGGCCAAGATCTCTGTACTGGGGTGAATGTATGACAATGTTCTACATTCTGTCCATCAACCGTTGTTTTTGCACTTGTTACCCCGAGTGGGATGGGTATGCTCAGACGTGAGTCCCATGCTCTTCACACTACTGGAGTCAAGCTATCCTGGCAGATGACGGCTGATAGCCAGAAACCGGTCCTAGGATGCTTGATTCCTGTCCAGGAAAGACATGGCTTTGCATTTCGGGCTGGACTGTTCCCCTGAGGTACAGGGTCAAGGCTGATTTGCATATGGCCATGTCTGAACTGGGGTGGTGTGGAGTGCAAAAAAACGATGTATTTAGTCCCAGATCTCTGTACTGGGGTGAATGAATGACAGTGTTCTGCATTCTGTCCATCAACTGTTGTTTTTGCATTTGTCACCCTGAGTGGGATGGGTATGCTCAGACCTGAGTCCCATGCTTTCCACACCACTGGAGTCAAGCTATCCTGGCTGATGATGGCTGATAGCCAGAAACCGGTCCTAGGATGCTTGATTCCGGTCCAGGAAAAACATGGCTTGGCAGTTCGGGTTGGACTGTTCCCATGAGGCACAGTGTCAAGGTTGATTTGCATATGGCCAAGTCTGAACTGGGGTGGTGTGGAGTACAGAAAAATGATGGATTGAAGCCCAGATCTCTGTACTGGGATGAATGTATAACATTGTTCTGCATTCTGTCCATCAACAGCTATTTTTGCATTTGTCACCTGAGTGGGATGGGTATGCTCAGATGTGAGTCCCATGCTCTCCACACCACTGGAGTCAAGCTATCCTGGCTGATGGCGGCTGATAGCCAGAAACTGGTCCTAGGATGCTTGATTCCGGTCCAGGAAAGACATGGCTTGGCAGTTCGGGCTGGACTGTTCCAATGAGGTACAGGGTCAAGGCTGATTTGCATAAGGCCATGTCTGAAGTGGGGTGGTGATGAGTGCAATAAAACGATGGATTTAGGCCAAGATCTCTGTACTGGGGTGAAATTATGACATTGTTCTGCATTCTGTCCATCAACTGTTGTTTTTTCATTCGTCACCCCGAGTGGGATGGGTATGCTCAGACGTGAGTCTCGTGCTCTTCATACCACTGGAGTCAAGCTATCCTGGCTAATGACGGCTGATAGCCAGAAACCGGTCCTAGGATGCTTGATTCCGGTCCAGGAAAGACGTGATTTGGCAGTTCATGCTGGACTGTTCCAATGAAGCACAGGGTCAAGGCTGATTTGCATATGGCCATGTCTGAACTGGGGTGGTGTGGAGTGCAAAAAAAAGATGGATTTAGGCCCACATCTCTGTGCTGGGGTGAATGTATGACATTGTTCTGCATTCTATCCATCAACTGTTGTTTTTGCATTTGTCACCCCGAGTGGGATGGGTATGCTCAGATGTGAGTACCATGCTCTCCACACCACTGGAGTCAAGCTATCCTGGCTGATGACGGCTGATAGCCAGAAACCGGTCCTAGGATGCTTGATTCCGGTCCAGGAAAGACATGGCTTGGCAGTTCAGGCTGGACTGATCCCATGAAGCACAGGGTCAACGCTGATTTGCATATGGCCATGTCTGAACTGGGGTGGTATGGAGTGCAAAAAAAATATGGATTTAGGCCCAGATCTTTGTACTGAAGTGAATGTATGACATTGTTCTGCATTCTGTCCATCAACAGTTGTTTTGGCTTTTGTCACCCGAGTGGGATGGGTATGCTCAGACGTGAGTCTCATGCTCTCCACTCCACTGGAGTCAAGCTATCCTGGCTGATGACGGCTGATAGCCAGAAACTGGTCCTGGGATGCTTGATTCCGATCCAGGAAAGACATGGCTTGGCAGTTCGGGCTGGACTGTTCCCATGAGGCACAGGGTCAAGGCTGATTTGCATATGGCCATGTCTCAACTAGGGTGGTGTGGAGTGCAAAAAAACGATGGATTTAGGCCCAGATCTCTGTACTGGGGTGAATATTATGACATTTTTCTGCATTCTGTCCATCAACTGTTGTTTTTGCATTTGTCAACCCGAGTGGGATGGGTATGCTCAGACGTGAGTCCCATGCTCTCCACACCACTGGAGTCAAGCTATCCTGGCTGATGATGGCTGATAGCCAGAAACCGGTCCTAGGATGCTTGATTCCGGTCCAGGAAAAACATGGCTTGGCAGTTCGGGTTGGACTGTTCCCATGACACACAGGGTCAAGGCTGATTTGCATATGGCCAAGTCTGAACTGGGGTGGTGTGGAGTACAAAAAAATGATGGATTGATGCCCACATCTCCGTACTGGGATGAATGTATAACATTGTTCTGCATTCTGTCCATCAACAGCTATTTTTGCATTTGTCACCCGAGTGGGATGGGTATGCTCAGAGGTGAGTCCCATGCTCTCCACACCACTGGAGTCAAGCTATCCTGGCTGATGACTGCTGATAGCCAGAAACCAGTCCTAGGATGCTTGATTCCGGTCTAGGAAAGACGTGGCTTGGCAGTTCGGGCTGGACTGTTCCCTTGAGGCACAGGGTCAAAGCTGATTTGCATATGGCCGTGTCTCAACTGGGGTGGTGTGGAGTGCAAAAAAACGATGGATTTAGGCCCAGATCTCTGTACTGGGGTGAAATTATGACATTGTTCTGCATTCTGTCCATCAACTGTTGTTTTTTCATTTGTCACCCCGAGTGGGATGGGTATGCTCAGACGTGAGTCTCGTGCTCTTCATACCACTGGAGTCAAGCTATCCTGGCTGATGACGGCTGATAGCCAGAAACGGTCCTAGGATGCTTGATTCCGGTCTAGGAAAGACGTGATTTGGCAGTTCATGCTGGACTGTTCCAATGAAGCACAGGGTCAAGGCTGATTTGCATATGGCCATGTCTGAACTGGGGTGGTGTGGATTGCAAAAAAAAGATGGATTTAGGCCCACATCTCTGTGCTGGGGTGAATGTATGACATTGTTCTGCATTCTATCCATCAACTGTTGTTTTTGCATTTGTCACCCCGAGTGGGATGGGTATGCTCAGATGTGAGTACCATGCTCTCCACACCACTGGAGTCAAGCTATCCTGGCTGATGACGGCTGATAGCCAGAAACCGGTCCTAGGATGCTTGATTCCGGTCCAGGAAAGACATGGCTTGGCAGTTCAGGCTGGACTGATCCCATGAAGCACAGGGTCAACGCTGATTTGCATATGGCCATGTCTGAACTGGGGTGGTATGGAGTGCAAAAAAAATATGGATTTAGGCCCAGATCTCTGTACTGTGGTGAATGTATGACATTGTTCTGCATTCTGTCCATCAACAGTTGTTTTGGCTTTTGTCACCCGAGTGGGATGGGTATGCTCAGACGTGAGTCCCATGCTCTCCACTCCACTGGAGTCAAGATATCCTGGCTGATGACGGCTGATAGCCAGAAACTGGTCCTGGGATGCTTGATTCCGATCCAGGAAAGACATGGCTTGGCAGTTCGGGCTGGACTGTTCCCATGAGGCACAGTGTCAAGGCTGATTTGCATATGGCCATGTCTCAACTGGGGTGGTGTGGAGTGCAAAAAAACTATGGATTTAGGCCCGGATCTCTGTACTGGGGTGAATATTATGACATTTTTCTGCATTCTGTCCATCAACTGTTGTTTTTGCATTTGTCACCCCGAGTGGGATGGGTATGCTCAGACGTGAGTCCCATGCTCTCCACACCACTGGAGTCAAGCTATCCTGGCTGATGGCGGCTGAGAGCCAGAAACTGGTCCTAGGATGCTTGATTCCGGTCCAGGATAGACATGGCTTTGCGGTTCGGGCTAGACTGTTCCCATGACACACAGGGTCAAGGCTGATTTGCATATGGCCATGTCTGAACTGGGGTGATGTGGAGTGCAAACAAACGATTGTTTTAGGCCCAGATCTCTGTACTGGGGTGAATGTATGACATTGTTCTGCATTCTGTCCATCAACTGTTGTTTTTGCATTCGTCACCCCGAGTGGGATGGGTATGCTCAGACGTGAGTCCCATGCTCTCCACTCCACTGGAGTCAAGCTATCCTGGCGGATGATGGCTGATAGCCAGAAACCGGTCCTAGGATGCTTGATTCCGGTCCAGGAAAGACATGGCTTGGCAGTTCGGGCTGGACTGTTCCATTGAGGCACAGGGTCAAGGCTGATTTGCATATGGCCATGTGTGAACTGGGGTGGTGTGGATTGCGAAAAAACGATTGATTTAGTCCCAGAACTCTGTACTGGGTGAATGTATGACAGTGTTCTGCATTCTGTCCATCAACTGTTGTTTTTGCATTTGTCACCCTGAGTCGGATGGGTATGCTCAGACGTGAGTCCCATGCTCTCCAAAGCACTGAAGTCAAGCTATCCTGGCTGATGATGGCTGATAGACAGAACCGGTCCTAGGATGCTTGATTCCGGTCCAGGAAAAACATGGCTTGGCAGTTCGGGTTGGACTGTTCCCATGACACACAGGGTCAAGGCTGATTTGCATATGGCTAAGTCTCAACTGGGGTGGTGTGGAGTACAAAAAAATGATGGAATGAGGCCCAGATCTCTGTACTCAGATGAATATATAACATTGTTCTGCATTCTGTCCATCAACTGCTATTTTTGCATTTGTCACCCAAGTGGGATGGGTATGCTCAGAGGTGAGTCCCACCATGCTCTCCACACCACTGGAGTCAAGCTATCCTGGCTGATGATGGCTGATAGCCAGAAACCGGTCCTAGGATGCTTGATTCCGGTCCAGGAAAGACATGGCTTGGCAGTTTGGGCTGGACTGTTCCCATGAAGTACAGGGTCAAGGCTGATTTCCATATGGCCATGTCTGAACTGGGATAGTGAGGAGTGTAATAAAACGATGGATTTAGGCCCAGATCTCTGTAGTGGGGTGAATGTATGACATTGTTCTGCATTCTGTCCATCAACTGTTGTTTTTGCATTTGTTACCCCGAGTGGGATGGGTATGCTCAGACGTAAGTCCCATGCTCTTCACACCACTGGAGTCAAGCTATCCTGGCTGATGACTGCTGATAGCCAGAAACCAGTCCTAGGATGCTTGATTCGGGTCCAGGAAAGACATGGCTTGGCAGTTCGGGCTGGACTGTTCCCATGAGGCACAGGGTCAAAGTTGATTTGCATATGGCCAAGTCTGAACTCGGGTGACGTGGAGTGCAAAAAACCGATTGATTTAGGCCTAGATCTCTGTATTGGGGTGAATGTATGACATGGTTCTGCATTCTGTCCATCAACGGTTCTTTTTGCCTTTGTCACCCCGAGTGGGATGGGTATGCTCAGACGTGAGTCCTGTGCTCTCTACACCACTGAAGTCAAGCTATCCTGGCTGATGACGTCTGATAGCCAGAAACCGGTCCTAGGATGCTTGATTCCGGTCCAGGAAAGACATGGCTTGGCAGTTCGGGCTGGACTGTTCCCATGAAGCACAGGGTCAAGGCTGATTTGCACATGGCCATGTATAAACTGGGGTGGTGTTGAGTGCAAAAAAAACAAAATGGATTTAGGCCCAGATCTCTGCACTGGGGTGAATGTATGACATTGTTCTGCATTCTGTCCATCAACTGTTGTTTTTGCCTTTGTCACCCGAGTGGGTTGGGTATGCTCAGACGTAAGTCCCATGCTCTT
Source organism: Lissotriton vulgaris (assembly GCF_964263255.1). Taxonomy (NCBI): domain Eukaryota; kingdom Metazoa; phylum Chordata; class Amphibia; order Caudata; family Salamandridae; genus Lissotriton; species Lissotriton vulgaris. Next base: position 1,541,336,112 of record NC_141695.1, on the reverse strand, counting down.
CACACCACTGGAGTCAAGCTATCCTGGCTGATGGCGTCTGATAGCTAGAAACCGGTCCTAGGATGCTTGATTCCGGTTCAGGAAGGACATTGTTTGGGAGTTTGGGCTGGACTGTTCCCATGAGGTACAGAGTCAAGGCTTATTTGCATATGGCCATGTCTGAACTGGGGTGGTGTGGAGTGCAACAAAATGATGGATTTAGGCCCAGATCTCTGTACTGGGGTGAATGTATGACATTGTTCTGCATTCTGTCTATCAACTGTTGTTGATGCCTTTGTCACCCCGAGTGTGATGGGTATGCTCAGACGTGAGTCCCATGCTCTCCACACCACTGGAGGCAAGATATCCTGGCTGATGACGGCTGATAACCAAAAACCGGTCCCATGATGCTTGGTTTCCGGTACAGGAAAGACATGGCTTGGCAGTTCGGACTGGAATGTTCCCATGAGGCACAGGGTCAAGGCTGATTTGCATATGGCCGTGTCTGAACTGGGGTGGTGTGGAGTGCAAAAAAACAATGGATTTAGGCCCAGATCTCTGTACTGGGGTGAATGTATGACATTGTTCTGCATTCTATCCATCAACTGTTGTTTTTGCATTCGTCACCCCGAGTGGGATGGGTATGCTCAGACGTGAGTCCCATGCTCTCCACACCTCTGGAGTCAAGCTATCCTGGCTGATGACGGCTGATAGCCAGAAGTCGGTCCTAGGATGCTTGATTCCGGTCCAGGAAAGACATGGCTTGGCAGTTCATGCTGGACTGTTCCCATGAAGCACAGGGTCAAGGCTGATTTGCATATGGCCATGTATGAACTGGGGTGGTGTTGACTGCAAAAAAAAATTATGGATTTAGGCCCAGATCTCTGTACTGGGGTGAATGTATGACATTGTTCTGAATTCTGTCCATCAACTGTTGTTTTTGCATTTGTCACCCCGAGTGGGATGGCTATGCTCAGAGGTGAGTCCCATGCTCTCCACACCACTGGAGTCAAGCTATCCTGGCTGATGATGGCTGATAGCCAGAAACCGGTCCTAGGATGCTTTATTCCGGTCCAGGAAATCCATGGCTTGGCAGTTCGGGCTGGACTGTTCCCATGAAGCACAGGGTCAAGGCTGATTTGCATATGGCCATGTATGAACTGGGGTGGTGTTGAGTGCAAAACAAAATATGGATCTAGGCCCAGATCTCTGTACTGGGGTGAATTTATGACATTGTTCTGCATTCTGTCCATCAACTGTTGATTTTGCATTTGTCACCCCGAGTGGGATGGGTATGCTCAGACGTGAGTCCCATGCTCTCCACACCACTGGAGTCAAGCTATCCTGGCTGATGACGGCTGATAGCCAGAAACCGGTCCTAGGATGCGTGATTCCGGTCCAGGAAAGACATGGCTTGGCAGTTCGGGCTGGACTGTTCCCATGAGGCACAGGGTCAAGGCTGATTTGCCTATGGCCATGTCTGAACTGGGGTGGTGTGGAGTGCAAATAAATTATAGATTTAGGCCCAGATCTATGTACAGGGGTGACTGTATGACAGTGTTCTGCATTCCGTCCATCAACGGTTGTTTTTGCACTTGTCACCCCGAGTGGGATGTGTATGCTCAGAAGAGAGTCCCATGCTCTCCACACCACTGGAGTCAAGCTATCCTGGCTGATGACGGCTGATAGCCAGAAACCGGTCCTAGGATGCTTGATTCCGGTCCAGGAAAGACATGGCTTGGCAGTTCGGGCTGGACTGTTCCCATGAGGCACAGGGTCAAGGCTGATTTGCATATGGCCATGTCTGAACTGGGGTGGTGTGGAGTACAAAAAAATGATGGATTGAGGCCAAGATCTCTGTACTGGGGTGAATGTATAACATTGTTCGGCATTCTGTCCATCAACTGTTATTTTTGCATTTGTCACCCCGAGTGGGATGGGTATGCTCAGAGGTGAGTCCCATGCTCTCCACATCACTGGAGTCAAGCTATCCTGGCTGATGACGGCTGATAGCCAGACACCGGTCCTAGGATGCTTGATTCCGGTCCAGGAATGACATGGCTTGGCAGTTTGGGCTGGAAAGTTCCCATGAGGTACAGGGTCAAGGCTGATTTGCATATGGCCATGTTTGAACTGGGATAGTGAGGAGTGTAATAAAACGATGGATTTAGGCCCAGATCTCTGTAGTGGGGTGAATGTATGACATTGTTCTCCATTCTGTCCATCAACTGTTGTTTTTGCATTGGTCACCACGAGTGGGATGGGTATGCTCAGACGTGAGTCCCATGCTCTCCACACCACTGGAGTCAAGCTATCCTGGCTGATGACGGCTGATAGCCAGAAACCGGTCCTAGGATGCTTGATTCCGGTCCAGGAAAGACACAGCTTGGCAGTTCGGGCTGGACTGTTCCCATGAGGCACAGGGTCAAGGCTGATTTGCCTATGGCCATGTCTGAACTGGGGTGGTGTGGAGTGCAAAAAAATGATAGATTTAGGCCCAGATCTCTGTACTTGGGTGAATGTATGACATTGTTCTGCATTCTGTTCATCAACTGTTGTTTTTACATTTGTCACCACGAGTGGGAAAGGTATGCTCAGACGTGAGTCCCATGCTCTCCACACCACTGGAGTCAAGCTATCCTGGCTAATGACGGCTGATAGCCAGAAACCGGTCCTAGGATGCTTGATTCCGGTCCAGGAAATACACAACTTGGCAGTTCGGGTTGGACTGTTCCCATGACACACAGGGTCAAGGCTGATTTGCATATGGCCAAGTCTGAACTGGGGTGGTGTGGAGTACAAAAAAATGATGGATTGAGGCCCAGATCTCTGTACTGGAATGAATGTATAACATTGTTCTGCATTCTGTCCATCAACTTCTATTTTTGCATTTGTCACCCGAGTGGGATGGGTATGCTCAGAGGTGAGTCCCATGCTCTCCACACCACTGGAGTCAAGCTAACCTGCTGATGATAGCTGATAGCCAGACACCGGTCCTAGGATGCTTGATTCCGGTCCAGGAAAGGCGTGGCTTGGCAGTTCGGGCTGGACTGTTCCCTTGAGGTACAGGGTCAAGGCTGATTTGCATATGGCCGTGTCTGAACTGGGGTGGTGTGGAGTGCAAAAAAAATGGATTTAGGCCCAGATCTCTGTACTGGGGTGAATGTATGACATTGTTCTGCATTCTATCCATCAACTGTTGTTTTTGCATTCGTCACCCCGAGTGGGATGGGTATGCTCAGACGTGAGTCCCATGCTCTCCACACCACTGGAGTCAAGCTATCCTGGCTGATGATGGCTGATAGCCAGAAACCGGTCCTAGGAGGCTTTATTCCGGTCCAGGAAATCCATGGCTTGGCAGTTCGGGCTGGACTGTTCCCATGAAGCACAGGGTCAAGGCTGATTTGCATATGGCCATGTATGAACTGGGGTGGTGTTGAGTGCAAAACAAAATATGGATTTAGGCCCAGATCTCTGTACTGGGGTGAATTTATGACATTGTTCTGCATTCTGTCCATCAACTGTTGATTTTGCATTTGTCACCCGAGTGGGATGGGTATGCTCAGACGTGAGTCCCATGCTCTCCACACCACTGGAGTCAAGCTATCCTGGCTGATGACGGCTGATAGCCAGAAACCGGTCCTAGGATGCTTGATTCCGGTCCAGGAAAGACATGGCTTGGCAGTTCGGGCTGGACTTTTCCCATGAGGCACAGGGTCAAGGCTGATTTGCCTATGGCCATGTCTGAACTGGGGTGGTGTGGAGTGCAAATAAATTATAGATTTAGGCCCAGATCTCTGTACAGGGGTGACTGTATGACAGTGTTCTGCATTCCGTCCATCAACTGTTGTTTTTGCACTTGTCACCCCGAGTGGCATGTGTATGCTCAGATGAGAGTCCCATGCTCTCCACACCACTGGAGTCAAGCTATCCTGGCTGATGACGGCTGATAGCCAGAAACCGGTCCTAGGATGCTTGATTCCGGTCCAGGAAAGACATGGCTTGGCAGTTCGGGCTGGACTGTTCCCATGAAGCACAGGGTCAAGGCTGATTTGCATATGGCCATGTATAAACTGGGGTGGTGTTGAGTGCAAAAAAAACAAAATGGATTTAGGCCCAGATCTCTGCACTGGGGTGAATGTATTACATTGTTCTGCATTCTGTCCATCAACTGTTGTTTTTGCCTTTGTCACCCGAGTGGGATGGGTATGCTCAGACGTAAGTCCCATGCTCTTCACACCACTGGAGTCAAGCTATCCTGGCTGATGACGGCTGATAGCCAGACACCGGTCCTAGGATGCTTGATTCCGGTCCAGGAATGACATGGCTTGGCAGTTTGGGCTGGAAAGTTCCCATGAGGTACAGGGTCAAGGCTGATTTGCATATGGCCATGTCTGAACTGGGATAGTGAAGAGTGCAATAAAACAATGGATTTAGGCCCAGATCTCTGTACTGTGGTGAATGTATGACATTCTTCTGCATTCTGTCCATCAAGTGTTGTTTTTGCATTTGTCACCCCGAGTGTGATGCGTATGCTCAGACGTATGTTCCATGCTCTCCACAGCACTGGAGTAAAGCTATCCTGGCTGATGACGGCTGATAGCCAAGGACCGGGCCTAGGATGCTTGATTTCGGTCCAGGAAAGACATGGCTTGGCAGTTCGGGCTGGACTGTTCCCATGAGGCACAGGGTCAAGGCTGATTTGCATATGGCCATGTCTCAACTGGGGTGGTGTGGAGTGCATAAAAACGATGAATCTAGGCCCAGATCTCTGTACTGGGGTGAATTTATGACATTGTTCTGCATTCTGTCCATTAAATGTTGTTTTTGCATTTGTCACCCCGAGTGGGATGGGTATGCTCAGACATGAGTCCCATGCTCTTCACACCACTGAAGTCAAGCTATCCTGGCTGATGGCGGCTGGTAGTCAGAAACCGGTCCTAGGATGCTTGATTCCGGTCCAGGAAAGACATGGCTTGGCAGCTTTGGCTGGACTGTTCCCATGAGGTACAGGGTCAAGGCTTATTTGCATATGGCCATGTCTGAACTGGGGTGGTGTGGAGTGCAAAAAAACGATGGATTTAGTCCCAGATCTCTGTACTGGGGTGAATGTATGACAGTGTTCTGCATTCTGTCCATCAACTGTTGTTTTTGCATTTGTCACCCTGAGTGGGATGGGTATGCTCAGACGTGAGTCCCTTGCTCTTCACACCACTGTAGTCAAGCTATCCTGGCTGATGATAGCTGATAGCCAGAAACCGGTCCTAGGATGCTTGATTCCGGTCCAGGAAAGACATGGCTTGGCAGTTCGGGTTGGACTGTTCCCATGACACACAGTGTCAAGGCTGATTTGCCTATGGCCAAGTCTGAACTGGGGTGGTGTGGACGACAAAAAAATGATGGATTGAGGCCCAGATCTCTGTACTCGGATGAATGTATAACATTGTTCTGCATTCTGTCCATCAACTGCTATTTTTGCATTTGTCACCCGAGTGGGATGGGTATGCTCAGAGGTGAGTCCCATGCTCTCCACACCACTGGAGTCAAGCTATCCTGGCTGATGATCGCTGATAGCCAGAAACCGGTCCTAGGATGCTTGATTCTGGTCCAGGAAAGACATGGCTTGGCAGTTTGGGCTGGACTGTTCCCATGAAGTACAGGGTCAAGGCTGATTTGCATATGGCCATGTCTGAACTGGGATAGTGAGGAGTGTAATAAAACGATGGATTTAGGCCTAGATCTCTGTACTGGGGTGAATGTATGACATGGTTCTGCATTCTATCCATCAACTGTTGTTATTGCCTTTGATACCCCGAGTGGGATGGGTATGCTCAGATGTGAGTCCTGTGCTCTCCACACCACTGGAGTCAAGCTATCCTGGCTGATGACGGCTGATAGCCAGAAACCGGTCCTAGGATGCTTGATTCCGGTCCAGGAAAGACGTGGCTTGGCAGTTCAGACTGGACTGTTCCCTTGAGGTACAGGGTCAAGGCTTATTTGCATATGGCCGTGTCTGAACTGGGGTGGTGTGGAGTGCAAAACAACAATGGATTTAGGCCCAGACCTCTGTACTGGGGTGAATGTATGACATTGTTCTGCATTCTATCCATCAACTGTTGTTTTTGCATTCGTCACCCCGAGTGGGATGGGTATGCTCAGAAGTGAGTCCCATGCTCTCCACACCACTGAAGTCAAGCTATCCTGGCTGATGATGGCTGATAGCCAGAAACCAGTCCTAGGATGCTTGATTCTGGTCCAGGAAACCTATGGCTTGGCAGTTCGGTCTGGACTGTTCCCATGAAGCACAGGGTCAAGGCTGATTTGCATATGGCCATGTATGAACTGGGGTGGTGCTGAGTGCAAAAAAAATATGGATTTAGGCCCAGATCTCTGTACTGGGGTGAATGTATGACATTGTTCTGCATTCTGTTCATCAACTGTTGTTTTTGCATTTGACACCACGAGTGGGATGGGTATGCTCAGACGTGAGTCCCATGCTCTCCACACCACTGGAGTCAAGCTATCCTGGCTGATGACGGCTGATAGCCAGAAACCGGTCCTAGGATGCTTGATTCCGGTCCAGGAAAGACACAGCTTGGCAGTTCGGGCTGGACTGTTCCCATGAGGCACAGGGTCAAGGCTGATTTGCCTATGGCCATGTCTGAACTGGGGTGGTGTGGAGTTCAAAAAAATGATAGATTTAGGCCCAGATCTCTGTACAGGGGTGACTGTATGACAGTTTTCTGCATTCTGTCCATCAACTGTTGTTTTTGCACTTGTCACCCCGAGTGGGATGTGTATGCTCAGATGAGAGTCCCATGCTCTCCACACCACTGGAGTCAAGCTATCCTGGCTGATGACGGCTGATAGCCAGAAACCGGTCCTAGGATGCTTGATTCCGGTCCAGGAAAGACATGGCTTGGCAGTTCGGGCTGGACTGTTCCCATGAGGCACAGGGTCAAGGCTGATTTGCATATGGCCATGTCTGAACTGGGGTGGTGTGGAGTACAAAAAAATGATGGATTGAGGCCCAGATCTCTGTACTGGGGTGCATGTATAACATTGTTCGGCATTCTGTCCATCAACTGTTATTTTTGCATTTGTCACCCCGAGTGGGATGGGTATGCTCAGAGGTGAGTCCCATGCTCTCCACACCACTGGAGTCAAGCTATCCTGGCTGATGATGGCTGATAGCCAGAAACTCGTCCTAGGATGCTTGATTCCGGTCCAGGAAAGACATGGCTTGGCAGTTTGGGCTGGACTGTTCCCATGAGGTACAGGGTCAAGGCTGATATGCATATGGCCATGTCTGAACTGGGATAGTGAGGAGTGCAATAAAACAATGGATTTAGTCCCAGATCTCTGTACTGTGGTGAATGTATGACATTCTTCTGCATTCTGTCTGTGAGAAGTTGGCCTGGTATATAATGCTCACTAATTCTAGTGATCACTTTGTACCATGCCAAGCAACCCTTATGATGATTGGTTGTAATTCAACCTTGTAGACCAGTTATCCTAGTGGTAACGTGGACAAAGCAGTCTTAGGCTAAACTCTGAAAGGCATGTGAAGCCAGCTGTATTACCATACACAACCCCCTTGAATACCAAATGAAAGGGACACCACACAGATATATATTGAAAATATATATTGATTTATTAACTATAAAATCCCCTAGACTCTTTATGAGCACAGAAGCACAAGCGTTAAATCACAAGACAGTTTAAAATACACAAAAGTTGCACAATATGGATGAGCCCTAGGGGCCACCTAAACCATATACTAAGAAAGTGGTATAAGAGATACCAATCGGAATGGGAACAGGCCTAGGGCCTTGGGAATCGCTGGAGCTATTCGAGACTATCAATGATTAAGTCGGGAAAGGCCCGCGGGACTCGGGTGCAGTGTTCAAAGTGCACGCACTTTCCAATGTAAAGTCTATGGTGCGTAAAAAGTACAAAGTTAGATAGTTAGGAACCTTCCGAGTGACCTAGAACGCTGAAACTTAAGACACAGGCCCTTGAGATGTGTACCAGTGTAGGAACACCGGCGGACCTGAGTTACCTCACCCACAGGAAGCGGGTGCACAGGGTCGAAGTAGTGTCGGGTTTCGTCACGCTGGTCGATGGTGCTTGGAGCTGAAGATGCTGCAGGTGGCTCGATGTGAAGAGTTCCGGTGGATCCAAGAGTGGATCTGAAGATGTGAAGACCTGAAAGCAGAGGGGACAATGTTCAAAGTCACTAGCCAGTGACTACCGTGGAACCAGATTGGAACCAGGCGATGTTGGGTGCAAACAGGCGTTGTTGTGTAGCTTCTCTCTGCAGCCACGTGGACACCGGGGGTCGAGGACGCCCAGGAGTCGGTCACGAGCTGTCATACGTAGGCTTCTCGCTGTTGGCGGTGTCGGCGACCTGATCGGAGCAAACAGGCCTTGGCTAATGCAAGCCACGCAGGAATCGATAGATGCTTGTTACTCAAACCAGCAAGGTCAGAGCAGGGGCTCCTTTTCACAAAGCGAGGGCAAGTCTGGAGCAACCAGACCCGCAGTGTAGTTCGTCGGTTTCGTCACCAAGTTGGCCGCTGACCACGTGGCTAGTGGCCGGGATGGCGCTTCGAGTGGCACAATGCAAAAGGGCCCCACGCAGATCGTGGAGATGCTGGGGGGCTGATCTTCGGTTCAAGGGCTGCTCGGTGGTGGGGGTTCTTAGTCCCCAAAGCACAACGTCGAGGATGCCTCGGTTGCTGCGCAGTCAGCTTTTCGAGTGTCTTCCAAGATGTCCGGTCCCACGTCACTCGGTGCCTCCACGGGTCCCTTCTTTGCAGGGACTGTGGATCGGGCTGTGAGAGGTCTGGGAGTCTGGGTCTTGTCAGGCTTGGGCTCCGGCAGGAGGCGGCGGCAAAGCAGACGTCGAGTTGCTGGTTGGTGCCTGTGTTCACAGGGTGGCCACTCCTAGGCCACAAGGGAGATTCTCTTCAGTCTTCTGAGCAGCAGAATGTCTAAGTCCAGTCTTCTTCTCTGTTTAAAGTTGATTCAGGATGATCTGCTGTGCAATGGCACTGCTCCCACTCTTATTCCCAATCTGAGGGGTGGATCACCTACTAGGTCCCTCCTCTGGGAGGAACCAGGAAGGGGGGCGGTTACACCCCCTTTCCTTTGTCCAGCTCCTCGCCAGGCCTGGGTCTGGAAAGTCCCAGGACCGGTTTGGACTGGCCTATGCACGGGGACACCTTGTGTGCCCCGGGCATGTCTGATTCTATTCAGCCATGTCCTACCCAATACACAAAACCCTGTCTGGGGTGGTGCTCGCACCTCCCAAGGCAGGAAACCCTTTGTCCAGTCCACCATCTGCCGAGTTTCGGTCAGCAGCAGGAGGCCAGACTCGTGTCTGTGGTGGCAGCATCCATTTTGTGATGCTGAGGCTCTGGTTAACTTTAACCGGGGTTAAGGCTACACACATGTCGTGTCCCTCTAGAAGGGTGGATTGCTATCCCCGTCGACAGAACTGTCGAGGGGATAGTATTCCACTTCGTATGACACCTTACTCGACATGTTTTGATAAAGCCAAACCAAAGATAGCATTTAACCGCGAGGATTATAATGCACTTAAGAGTATATGGTATGGCAATATCCCAGAACAGCTTAGGGAGTGGTTCCCGACAGCTGCAGACAGGCTCAGCTCATGCTAGAGCACCATCTCACATATTTCCAAGCACTCTGCCTCCAGGATTGATGAGGCCTTCCATAGGAGTGGCTGATAGGAACATATGTGTCCAGTTTAGGGTTAGGCACAGGCATACTATACCTAAGTAAGGGGTGATTACACCAACTTACCCCAGCTGAGTGATCAGCCAGTTGTGTCAAATATGGAGGCCAGGCCAGGGGTGGCAATATACATGCTGCAGCCCCTGGTAGGCCTTGGAAACACCTATGCCCTGGGTACCTAAGGTACACTGTTACAGGGGCCAATAAGGTGAACCAGTTCCAATTCGTAATGCACCTAAAGTGCATTGGCAGTAATTTAGAGAGAGAACAGCAGGCTGTGGTTCTGATTAGCAGGCCCACAGCCACATTAAGTCATAAACCAGTGAAGCAAAAAGCAAAAATTTGGGGGGACCATAGGATAGCAGACCCTACTCTCCTACACTGTCCATCAACTGTTGTTATTGCATTTGTCACCCTGAGTGGGATGGGTATGCTCAGACGTATGTCCCATGCTCTCCACAGCACTGGAGTCAAGCTATCCTGGCTGATGACGGCTGATGGCCAAGAACCGGTCCTAGGCTGCTTGATTTCGGTCCAGGAAAGACATGGCTTGGCAGTTCGGGCTGGACTGTTCCCATGAGGCACAGGGTCAAGGCTGATTTGCATATGGCCATGTCTCAACTGGGGTGGTGTGGAGTGCATAAAAACGATGAATCTAGGACCAGATCTCGGTACTGGGGTGAATTTATGACATTGTTCTGCATTCTCTCCATTAAATGTTGTTTTTGCATTTGTCACCCCGAGTGGGATGGGTATGCTCAGACGTGAGTCCCATGCTCTTCACACCACTGAAGTCAAGCTATCCTCCCTGATGGCGGCTGATAGCCAGAAACCGGTCCTAGGATGCTTGATTCCGGTCCAGGAAAGACATGGCTTGGCAGTTTTGGCTGGACTGTTCCCATGAGGTACAGGGTCAAGGCTTATTTGCATATGGCCATGTCTGAACTGGGGTGGTGTGGAGTGCAACAAAATGATTGATTTAGGCCCAGATCTCTGTACTGGGGTGAATGTATGACATTGTTCTGCATTCTGTCCATCAACTGTTGTTTTTGCATGTGTTACCCCGAGTGGGATGGGAATGCTCAGACGTGAGTCCCAAGCTCTTCACACCACTGGAGTCAAGCTATCCTGGCAGATGACGGCTGATAGCCAGAAACCGGTCCTAGGATGCTTGATTCCGGTCCAGGAAAGACATGGTTTTGCGGTTCGGGCTGGACTGTTCCCATGACGCACTGGGTCAAGGCTGATTTGCATATGGCCATGTCTGAACTGGGGTGATGTGGAGTGCAAAAAACCGATGGTTTTAGGCCCAGATCTCTGCACTGGGGTGAATGTATGACATTGTTTTGCATTCTGTCCATCAACTGTTGTTTTCGCATTCGTCACCCCGAGTGGGATGGGTATGCTCAGACGTGAGTGCCATGCTCTCCACACCACTGGAGTCAAGCTATCCTGGCTGATGATGGCTGATAGACAGAAACCTGTCCTAGGATGCTTGATTCCGGTCCAGGAAAGACATGGCTTGGCAGTTCAGGTTGGACTGTTCCCATGACACACAGGGTCAAGGCTGATTTGCATATGGCCAAGTCTGAACTGGGGTGGTGTGGAGTACAAATAAATGATGGATTGAGGCCAGATCTCTGTACTCGGATGAATGTATAACATTGCCTGCATTCTGTCCATCAACTGCTATTTTTGCATTTGTCACCCGAGTGGGATGGGTATGCTCAGAGGTGAGTCCCATGCTCTCCACACCACTGGAGTCAAGCTATCCTGGCTGATGATGGCTGATAGCCAGAAACCGGTCCTAGGATGCTTGATTCCGGTCCAGGAAAGACATGGCTTGGCAGTTTGGGCTGGACTGTTCCCATGAAGTACAGGGTGAAGGCTGATTTGCATATGGCCATGTCTGAACTGGGATAGTGAGGATTGTAATAAAACGATGGATTTAGGCCCAGATCTCTGTAGTGGGGTGAATGTATGACATTGTTCTCCATTCTGTCCATCAACTGTTGTTTTTGCATTTGTTACCCCGAGTGGGATGGGTATGCTCAGACGTAAGTCCCATACTCTTCACACCACTGGAGTCAAGCTATCCTGGCTGATGATGGCTGATAGACAGAAACCGGTCCTAGGATGCTTGATTCCGGTCCAGGAAAGACATGGCTTGGCAGTTCAGGTTGGACTGTTCCCATGACACACAGGGTCAAGGCTGATTTGCATATGGCCAAGTCTGAACTGGGGTGGTGTGGAGTACAAATAAATGATGGATTGAGGCCCAGATCTCTGTACTCGGATGAATGTATAACATTGCCTGCATTCTGTCCATCAACTGCTATTTTTGCATTTGTCACCCGAGTGGGATGGGTATGCTCAGAGGTGAGTCCCATGCTCTCCACACCACTGGAGTCAAGCTATCCTGGCTGATGATGGCTGATAGCCAGAAACCGGTCCTAGGATGCTTGATTCCGGTCCGGGAAAGACATGGCTTGGCAGTTTGGGCTGGACTGTTCCCATGAAGTACAGGGTGAAGGCTGATTTGCATATGGCCATGTCTGAACTGGGATAGTGAGGATTGTAATAAAACAATGGATTTAGGCCCAGATCTCTGTAGTGGGGTGAATGTATGACATTGTTCTCCATTCTGTCCATCAACTGTTGTTTTTGCATTTGTTACCCCGAGTGGGATGGGTATGCTCAGACGTAAGTCCCATACTCTTCACACCACTGGAGTCAAGCTATCCTGGCTGATGACTGCTGATAGCCAGAAACCAGTCCTAGGATGCTTGATTCCGGTCCAGGAAAGACATGGCTTGGCAGTTCGGGCTGGACTGTTCCCATGAGGCACAGGGTCAAGGTTGATTTGCTTATGGCCAAGTCTGAACTCGGGTGGTGTGGAGTGCAAAAAAACGATGGATTTAGGCCTAGATCTCTGTACTGGGGTGAATGTATGACATGGTTCTGCATTCTGTCCATCAACTGTTGTTATTGCCTTTGATACCCCGAGTGGGATGGGTATGCTCAGACGTGAGTCCTGTGCCCCCAAACACCACTGGAGTCAAGCTATCCTGGCTGATGACAGCCAGGAACCGGTCCTAGGATGCTTGATTCCGGTCCAGGAAAGACGTGGCTTGGCAGTTCGGACTGGACTGTTTCCTTGAGGTACAGGGTCAAGTCTGATTTGCATATGGCCGTGTATGAACTGGGGTGGTGTGGAGTGCAAAAAAACAATGGATTTTGGCCCAGATCTCTGTACTGGGGTGAATGTATGTCATTGTTCTGCATTCTATCCATCAACTGTTGTTTTTGCATTCGTCACCCCGAGTGGGATGGGTATGCTCAGACGTGAGTCCCATGCTCTCCACACCACTGGAGTCAAGCTATCCTGGCTGATGATGGCTGATAGCCAGAAACCGGTCCTAGGATGCTTGATTCCGGTCCAGGAAACCTATGGCTTGGCCGTTCGGGCTGGACTGTTCCCATGAAGCACAGGCTCAAGGCTGATTTGCATATGGCCATGTATGAACTGGGGTGGTGTTGAGTGCAAAACAAAATATGGATTTAGGCCCAGATCTCTGTACTGGGGTGAATGTATGACATTGTTCTGCATTCTGTCCATCAACTGTTGTTTTTGCATTTATCACCACGAGTGGGATGGGTATGCTCAGACGTGAGTCCCATGCTCTCCACACCACTGGAGTCAAGCTATCCTGGCTGATGACGGCTGATAGCCAAAAACCGGTCCTAGGATGCTTGATTCCGGTCCAGGAAAGACATGGCTTGGCAGTTTGGGCTGGACTGTTGCCATGAGGTACAGGGTCAAGGCTGATTTGCATATGGCCTTGTCTGAACTGGGATAGTGAGGAGTGCAATAAAACGATGGATTTAGGCCCATATCTCTGTACTGTGGTGAATGTATGACATTCTTCTGCATTCTGTCCATCAACTGTTGTTTTTGCATTTGTTACCCCGAGTGGGATGGGTATGCTCAGACGTGAGTCCCATGCTCTTCACACCACTGGAGTCAAGCTATCCTGGCTAATGACGGCTGATAGACAGAAACCGGTCCTAGGATGATTGATTCCGGTCCAGGAAAGACATGGCTTGGTAGTTCAGGCTGGACTGTTGCCATGAGGCACAAGGTCAAGGCTGGTTTGAATATGGCCATGTCTGAACTGGGGTGGTGTGGAGTGCAAAAAAATGATGAATTTAGGCCGAGAGCTCTGTACTGGGGTGAATGTATGACATTGTTCTGCATTCTGTCCATCAACTGTTGTTTTTGCATTTGTCACCCCGAGTGGGACGGGTTGCTCAGATTTGAGTCCCATGCTCTCCACACCACTGGAGTCAAGCTATCCTGGCTGATGACGGCTGATAGCCAGAAACCGATCCTAGGATGCTTGATTCTGGTCCAGGAAAGACATGGCTTGGCAGTTCGGGCTGGACTGTTCCCATGAGGCACAGGGTCAAGGGTGATTTGCATATGGCCATGTCTGAACTGGGGTGGTGTGGAGTGCAAAAAAAACAATGGATTTAGGCCCAGATCTCTGTACTGGGGTGAATGTATGACAGTGTTCTGCATTCTGTCCATCAACTGTTGTTTTTGCATTTGTCACCCCGAATGGGATGGGTATGCTTAGACCTGAGTCCCATGCTCTCCACACCATTGGAGTCAAGCTATCCCTGCTGATGAGGGCTGATAGCCAGAAACCGGTCCTAGGATGCTTGATTCCGGTCCAGGAAAGACAGGGCTGGGCAGTTTTGGCTGGACTGTTCCCATGAGGCACAGGGTCAAGGCTGATTTGCATATAGCCATGTCTTAACTGGGGTGGTGTGGAGTACAAAAAAATGATGGATTGAGGCCCAGATCTCTGTACTGGGGTGAATGTATAACATTGTTCTGCATTCTGTCCTTCAACTGTTAGTTTTGCATTTGTTACCCCGAGTGGGTTGGGTATGCTCTGAGGTGAGTCCCATGCTCTCCACACCACTGGAGTCAAGCTATCCTGGCTGATGACGGCTGATAGCCAAAAACCGGTCCTAGGATGCTTGATTCCGGTCCAGGAAAGAAATGGCTTGGCAGTTCAGGCTGGACTGTTCCCATGAGGCACAGGGTCAAGGTTGATTTGCATATGGCCAAGTCTGAACTCGGGTGGTGTGGAGTGCAAAAAAACGATGGATTTAGGCCTAGATCTCTGTACTGGGGTGAATGTATGACATGGTTCTGCATTCTGTCCATCAACTGTTGTTTTTGCCTTTGTCACCCCGAGTGGGATGGGTATGCTCAGAGGTGAGTCCTGTGCTCTCCACACCACTGGAGTCAAGCTATCCTTGCTGATGATGGCTGATAGCCAGAAACCTGTCCTAGGATGCTTGATTCCGGTCCAGGAAAGACGTGGCTTGGCAGTTCGGGCTGGACTGTTCCCATGAAGCACAGGGTCAAGGCTGATTTTCATATGGCCATGTCTGAATTGGGGTGGAGTGGAGTGCAAAAAAATGATGGATTTAGCCCCAGATCTCTGTACTGGGGTGAATGTATGACATTGTTCTGCATTCTGTCCATCAACTGTTGTTTTTGCCTTTGTCACCCCGAGTGCGATGGGTAAGCTCAGACGTGAGTCCCATGCTCTCCACACCACTGGAGTCAAGCTATCCTGGCTGATGACGGCTGATAGCCAGGAACCGGTCCTAGGATGCTTGATTCCGGTCCAGGAAAGACATGGCTTGGCAGTTCGGGCTGGACTGTTCCCATGATGCACAGAGTCAAGGCTGATTTGCAAATGGCCATGTCTGAACAGGGGTGGTGTTGAGTGCAAAATAAACGATGGATTTAGGCCCAGATCTCTGTACTGGGGTGAATGTATCACATTGTTCTGCATTCTGTCCATCAACTGTTGTTTTTGCATTGTCACCCCTAGTGGGATGGGTATGCTCAGTGTTGAGTCCCATGCTCTCCACACCACTGGAGTCAAGCTATCCTGGCTGATGACAGCTGATAGCCAGAAACCGGTCCTAGGAGTCTTGATTCCGGTCCATCAAAGACATGGCTTGGCAGTTCTGTATTGTAGTTCCTATATTCCCAATAGCCTCTGCGCATTGGAATAATATATCCTGTAGATTAGACGTAGGACTGAGGTCTACTAGGTCTCTGCCGGTTATATTAGACTTAATTGTGAGTGCCAGCTAGCTCAGAGGTCACTAGAAACTTTCTCGAATAAACAAGAAATGATTAGTTTCTGACAACCGCATAAAACATGACAACTTTGTTTCCCAAGAGTAAGAAATCAAATCTCTAGAGTCGCGGAAACAATAGATAACTATTTCACTCAGTCAATCGTGCATGCTTAGTTTCACCATAGGTGCAAGAGAAATAGAGAGACGGGCGTTTTCAATAAAAAGGTATTTATTGAACAGTCTTCTTTCTCAAGCATTGAAAATGAACTGCTACAATAGAAGAGCTTACTATGAAGTACAATGCATATAATACGAACAGTATTATAAAGTGGTACTGTAAAAGCATGATATGGTTTCAAAGCCATAAAGTCCATAAAATGTATAAAATACATAAAATACATACAATGATAAAAGGATGACTAAAATACTCAATTGGTGCTTCTATAATACGCCTACCCCGGTGTACCTAACCTAAGTCTGGTAAGAGGGAGTGAGTATAAGAGGAGGAGTTTAAGTCTAGGAGTTCTCTGCCAGGAATCTGATTCCGATAATTCTCTAAGAGGTCTTATCAGGTCCGTACTTTTGTTCTAGAATGAAGGAGGTCTTGTATCTCGTTCTTGGGACTCGATTTCCCAGATACCCGCAAGGGTAGCCCGGAAACACTGGAGCTGGATTTCTCGGCAGGAGAAATGACAGAGTCTCGCAGTGCATCTGCTGGAGGGTCGGCTTCCTTCGGCACTTGCTGCTGCAGGGCGTCGGGCAAGTAGATAGTCAATCTGCTTCAAACCACCGTGTGTTTGTTTAGGCAAATCAAGGCATATTTATACTTTGAAGGTGCCGAGTTTTACCCATGTTTGGACTTAATAACGTCATTCAAAGGTTCATTTCTTGGAAAACGCCGGGAGTTCTAGGAGAACTTAATATTCAAGCAGGGGGAAGTTCCGAGCTGCTGAAGGCGTTTTTCCCAAGAAAACTTTGATAATTCTTGGAGCTTAGTGGAAGTATCCATGCCGTATTTAGGCTGTATGGTTTAGGCCAAATATGGTAATGATTTCTAAGCCTATATAAGGAAATAATAAAGTATACCTATATAAGGGCATGAACATGGGAAATTTATACTAGGGTTCGAGATTCATTTACAACACCCACTCCACAGATATTAGGTTCAATAAAGCTAACCTAGCAAGCACTGAACATATCTAAAGCTAGTGTTTACAATCCCACCCCAATACAAAGAATGCATTTGAACTGGGTTTGCAGAAACATTTGTTTTTAGCATTTTCTACAGTACACAAAATACTTGTCTTTAATCTATTTTATGCAATTTGAAAAAGAATCATTAGATTACATTTATGATAATGTCTCTTAAATACAGAAGAAAAGACAAGATCATTTCATAACATAACATGTCATAGCAATCCTACTATTAATAGGGATGAGTCCTAAATAATTCTTATAGTCAGTTTTCAAAGATGACTTGTTCTCTAAGAATAGTTCTACTTTAAGCAGATTAGTCTGTGCCAAAAGTTCAATGTTTTTGGAAAGAGAGAAAAACTACAGCTTTGTTGTGGAAATATAGTTCCAAATGTTAGAAGTCATTGTTTTGAAAAATGAAGGCCGAATTTCAGAGTTCAGAGAACACTGTGTGCATGACTCAAAAGTTATTCTCGGTGTCAGGAGAAAACATCAAGTCGTCTAGGCTGGCAAAGAAATCGTCTACCATAGTAGGTGAAAGTAGAACCACTTGATCCAGCAGATCAAATGTGCATAGATGAGAAGCATTGCCGTCAGCGCTTGTTGTCGCGTTAGCAATGGTCATATCAGATGGTACCTGGGTGTCTGGTGTTTCGCGTACCTCACCCTCAGTTAGACTTACTGGTGAGATCTCAATGAATGCCGTCATCAGTATTTGTAGACATTGGGGGCAACACAATGCATGAGTCGTTACAGGACCTATCTTGACAGGTATTGGTGTCTATGGGCCAGAATAACAATTTTTTCCAATTAGGACTAGTTCTGTTCAATTTGAAAACATATTGTACATCTATCTCCCCTTCTGTAGTTTTGTTATTTTCAGGTATGGGCTTTGTTATAGACGGTTTATTTAAATCTTTTATTTTTTCTATGCCAAGACAAGAGGTTTGTTGCACAGTGTCATTTAAAAACATTATTTGTTCAGGTATAATGCAGGCTCTGAACAAAGCTTCCAGACTTTGCACCTGCCATTCTTTTGTGCCCCAGACAGTTTTTGTCTCGATGTTGTCTTTCCCGAAGTCGCAAACCCAATGTGGACAACTTAGCATAAAAGTTTGCAGAATACATTTGTTTGGTATTAGTCAACATTGTTATCAATCCTGTCGTATTTACATTTTTGAAATAAAACGTTTCTGGATCTGTAACAATAAACCCTGAGAAGTAAGGAAACATTGCATAAAATGTTTTAGAGCTGCCTTTTTGTGGTGTTGGACAATGTTCCCATTGATTATACATAAAAATATTTCTCGGGCTTGTAGATTTGTGCAAATAGTGATGACCAAAATGGTTAAAACAATACATTTGTTCATAGTCTGATGACCCTTCTAAATAGTCATGTTCAGCATATTTCGCAGACATTTCTAAATCTGACATCATATTATTAATTGTCTCAAAGTCCCAATCATCAGAGAATCTGCTGGGTGTTTACAAAGTCATTCACAGAAACCTTGAACTGATGTGGAATCCTCAGCATCTCTACCTGGCCATAGATATCATAATCAGTTCTATCCCATACTATACCTCCTGGTATAGGGACGGCTGTGATGTTTACTGATGACAGTTTTTTTTCAACATGTGATGATTTGTGGGGTTTTAGGACCAAGTTGATTTTCTGACTTGCTGTGTCCAATGTACTGTATTTTCCATCTATCATTTGCCCCAGGCTTAAAACGAATATTAGCCAGAGCAGGAGGAAAAATGCACCTAAACCAATCCGAAATTCAGTCCACGGTGAAACCAGATATATTTTTTCAAGTTCATGAAAACGTTCTGTCGTTTTTTCTTTGAGAGATTTCTTTGTCGTTGTATCTTCAGGTTGACTTGGATCCTCAGAAATGTAATCAAAGTTGATGAAATATGCAGATACAGTTCTGTCAATTGTTTAAATGGCATTGGGGTTTGTTGAAATTGCTGGAACTGATTTCTCCTTTGTCATGTTAGTGTATTCAGGTGCTACATCATTGTAGATTGGTGTTTCTGGTCGAACAGATATTTGGGTCCCAAGAGGCACGAGTTCCATTGCTTTGTTGCATAGGCCTTCTTTTCTTACTGCAGGTTTATCAAAGGTGATAAGTCTTTCAGTTTGAACCTCTTGGATTGTAGCAAGATTTGGCTGTCTGTTACATCTTGGGAGTCCACCTGGCCTACTACTTATTATTGGCCAGATGTTGTGGTTTTACCAGGTCGATGGACACAACTCTGTTCTCCGTTTTACCAGCAAGGGGCGGTAGAACTACTGATCTTGTTCCTTGGATTGCTAAGACAGGTACTGCTTTTCTGTAAGAAGGCCCAAATTCCTTCTTTACCGCTATCCTTTTCCTGACTAGATCCCCAATCTTTGGAATCCAGACAGGTCTTGCTGGGACAGGTGGTTAATCTTCAGTGGCTGTTGGCTTTTGTGTTGTGTTACTCAGACTTCTTCTTGTTTAATTTAAGTCCTGTAAGACAGCCAAACGATCTTTGACATCAAAGGGTTTTTGTTTTACCACTGAAGTCTGACAATCGAGATCCTCGTTTATCATTCGAGTACCAAATAGTAGCTCATAAGGAGTGATTACCCCCAGATAATTTCTTGGCAGATTGTTAAGACTATGTTGGACACTTTGCTGTTATGGATTGCTTTATGTCACGGTTTTTTCTTTCCACTACTGCATTACCCTCAGGATGGAAGGGACTAGAGTACGGCAATGCAACGCCCAAACTAACCATGGCCTCTTTGTAAGCTCGAGAGCTAAACGCAGGACCCTGATCAGCATGTAGCGTGCCTATTGCATATGTGCCGATAAAGGCTCGCAAATCCTCTATAACATTCCGGCGTCAGCCGAACGCTGGGGCCATAACCAAATAAATCTTGTGTAGGAATCCCCTGCGACCATGATATATTTATAGTTGTCATCCCGTGTTAAGGGACCAAAGTTATCCAGATAAACACAGACTAGTGGTTTATCTGAAATCAAAAAGGGCGTTTGTGCAGGACGTTTCACAGTAGAGACTTTCATTTTCTGTTAGATTTCACATTCCAGTACATAGTCTCTAGTTTGTTTCCTCATGCGTGGCCACCAGTGTCTCTGTTTTATTAATGATATAGAGGCAGAAACACCTGCGTGTGCAGAAGCAAGCCCTTCATGTGCTGCAATTATTAGTCCTAACCTGTGTTCCATGTTTGGTATTGCCCTATCCCCCACTCCCGGGATTCGAGCAAAAGGAACATTGTTTACATCAGTTATATATGAGAATTTTACTAGAAAGCCTTTCAGGAGTGTCTAACCACTGTCTTTGATTGAAGCAGTGACAGCTTGCATTATTTAGCTGTCTATTTTTGTTTTTGACCGAGTGATTGTAGCTACAGAAGCCGTTTGCACAGCTGCCTTCTTGGCTTCACCAGCCAAATGAATTCCCTGCAACATGAACGCCATCACGCTGATGACTCAGTTTATGTATCACGTGAGTCTTTTGTAGTTCTTTCTGCAAA
Source organism: Lissotriton vulgaris (assembly GCF_964263255.1). NCBI lineage: Eukaryota > Metazoa > Chordata > Amphibia > Caudata > Salamandridae > Lissotriton > Lissotriton vulgaris. Next base: position 1,541,315,471 of record NC_141695.1, on the reverse strand, counting down.
AGAACTACTTGTTCCCAAAGCAATTTATTCTTGAGTGTGCTACCTTTAGCGTCTTTGAATCCGTTTTGAACCCAGTTATGCAGATACTCATTATAAGATTGGACGCAGTAATACGAATCGCACACTATAAGTGTGTTGAATTCGCGATCAGTATTTGCAAGTGCCATCTTGAAAGCCTGTAGTTCAGCTCGCTGAGCTGTACAGTCTCCGAGTGATTGAGTTCTAGTGACCATAGGTCAAAATTTGCCTTCGCGCCAGCGCCCTTTAACAATCGCGCACGCAGCACTATAGGCTTGTTTACCCCCAATTGCGGGCTGTGCTGATCCATCTGTATATATTATACAGCCATAATGTTCAAGAGGAAGAATTTCGGTCGGCAGAGGACATTCGTGTTCATATTGGAGAAATTCTTGTGTCTTTAGACTAGGGTCAAAAAAGTATTGAATGTCTATTGCAGCAAGAGAGTTAACCCATTTTATCCATCTCGGATGTAGAGCTTTTGAATTAGAAATGCTTGCTCTTGTCCCTGCCTCTAAGGCAGGTACAGATGTAACGATCATTATGCGTTTACCCTGTGCGAGAGCTCTCTCTTTTGCTACAGCAGTTTGAACCGCCGTCAGAATTTTCTCTGTAGAAGTGAACTTCATTTCTGCCTGTGTGTACAAGTGTGATTTGTAAGCTATTGGTACCGTTTCTCCTTCATTAAAGGTTAGGTACACAAATCAGCATCTTCCTGGGATGACTCGTATTACAAGGTTACGCACGTTTTCACGTGTGTCTAGTTTAGTTTTTGCTAACATGTCTGTTTGTACTAAACGCAAAATTTCTGTGTGTGTTTGAGTCCAATGTGATGGTTTAAAATCAGGTTTGATTAATTCATAGAGAGGTTTAACCCTCTCTGCGTAATTCAGAACGTAAGTTCTTCAAAAATTCAGTAAACCTAGAATTGACTGTAAGTTTTTCAGCGTTTTTGGGGGTTGGAGCAGCGCACATTTCTCTAGAAAGTTTGCTGCTAGGCCTTTGCCTTCACTTGACAACTCATATCCCAAGAATATGACATTGAGGTGGGAAATTCTTGATTTTTTTAAATTTAATTTATACCCCTCAGAAGCGAACCCAAGTATTATGGTGTTCACTCTTTCCAAGTGCTTCTCCAAGTCGTCATCCTTAAGATAGATGTCATCGACATAAGATAATGCCTCATCATCGTACGTTTGGAGTAACTCCATTACTCTTGCTGAAAATAACCCTAAGCTATTCTTGAATCCTTGGGGGAGACGACAAAATTGTCTTTGTGTCCCCAAAATTGAGAAAGCAGTCAAATGTCTGCTTTCTGGTGCAATATTTTGACAGAAAAATCCATTTGAAATAACTAATGTTGTTTTATATTTTTTGCGCACAATGTTATTCATCAGTGCTGCACTTTGTGAGTTTTGTACTGCAAATGTTTTGCAACAAGAGTTTAAGTGTCTGTAATCCAATACTAGATAATATGAATTATCTAGTTGGATACAGGAAACAAAGGATTGTTCATAGATGAAGTGCATGTTTCGATCACCCCTTGGTATTCAAGTTGATTTAAAATCTCCCTGACCTGTTTTTTAGCTTCTTGCTTAACCGGGTACTGCCTTTGTGCAGTGAGCTGGTCTTTTAACTGGATTTTATGGTGAGGAGATCCCTCATCCCATCCTGAGTGATTTTTATATAATGCTGGAGCTTGGGCTACTGCCCATTTTCTGGCATATGTATATTTTTTATGAATTGGAATGTGATTAGAGAAGGCTGGCATAATTATCTCTTCGCCATGTGGGCACTCCCTGAAAAATTCAGGTGGCCACTCTTGTTCAGCTAGAAGAATGTCATAGCCCTTAGAGAGCTTCTCCCAAAAGAGTGCTCTTATTTTTCTAGTTATGTCCCCCTCCATCCGGAGTGTTACTTCATATAACTTATGGGGTATACTAACCCTGGTGTCTGCAGTTTCAACCTGAATGCATTCATTCAAGTCCACTGTCTCCAGATGATCCTTCAGGATCTTGCGAACTATGGTTACTTCTGCTGCGCTGTCTAGCATTGTCTGTGCCCACTCCTCGTTCTTGAATTGTGTTCTCAAGATCCTCGGCATGTCTGATTTTTATGCTTGCTACCTTCTTTTTGGAAAACTGAGCTTTTTTACTTTGGTGAACGGGCTCCTTGTCTTTGGACTTGATGCGTTCTTCCTTGTGTTCTGAACGTCCTCCTCTTTCCGATTTCTGTGCGGAAGTCTGAAAAGATCGAGAGGGAAGTGTATCATTATCTTGATATCTGGCAGGTTTTTTCAAATAATCCCTATTCCTAAGATTATATCTCTTTTCAGAAGGCTCCCTTTGGGGAGACTTGTCTCTCTGTTGGGGAGACCTTCCTCTGGGTTGAGAATATTTTTCTCTAGGAAGAGTTTGTTTATGACTCTCCCACTTCTTTTTTGGAGTAGTGAGATTATTCTTAATAAATGTTTTTTCAAGATTTTCAGTTAGTTGGAACTTCAATGGTTTTCCACCCAAACTATCTCTACCTAATTCTTCATATGATTTTTCAATATTTCTGGCAAGCTCATAAGGTTGGTCTGCTATATCTGTTTCTTTTAACTTCTGGCGGCAGGTTGGGCTGTCAATTGTTAATTGAACTAATTGTCTATATGCTTTTATTAATTGTTTTAGCTGGGCTAAAAGTTCTCTATCTGACATTTCTTCAATGTCAGGATGTGGTGTATAGCTGGCTAGAACCGGCCATGTAGCTCCTGGTCTACCTAGTGGACCGAGCCTGGTAATGTGATTTTGATGTTTTAGGGCGCCTTTAAACCAGAGCTGATTCTCTTGGTAAGTTAGTGGAATTTCAACGTCTTCGAAAGGAACATATTCTGCTGGAGGTTCCTCTATTTTGTAGTAGTGGAACTCCCGTGTTACTGGATATGCTTGTGGAAAAGTAATCCATGAATACAATACCTCTGTCTACCATTATCCATGTGCCTCTATCACAAATATAACTTTACCACCTCTCGATGATACTCCATTTTCTATAAGTTTTATAGTTATGGTTTTCCTTATATCCGCCGGGATGAATATAGCATCCACGTAATTTTGTTGGAGAGCTGTGTCATCTAAGACTGCTTGAGCTGCTATTCTAGCTCTCTCCCTTTCGTCGTCACTCTCCAACATTTTTATTTACTAAAAGTTCTGCAGAACAATTTTCAAGGAAACAAATTTGGGCTGTATGGTTTAGGCCAAATATGGTAATGATTTCTATGCCTATATAAGGAAATATTAAAGTATACCTATATAAGGGCATGAATCGGGAAATTTATACTAGGGTCCGAGATTCATTTACAACAGTTCGGGCTGGACTGTTCCCATGAGGCACAGGGTCAAGGCTGATTTGCATATGACCATGAGTGACCTGGGGTGGTGTGGAGTGCAAAAAAACGATGGATTTAGGCCCAGATCTCTGTACTGGGGTGAATGTATGACATTGTTCTTCATTTTTTCCATCAACTGTTGTTTTTGCATTTGTTATTTACTGTCTTTCGCACATTCCAGGACATGCTCTGATACGTCAATCCTTATGCTGCTGATTCTAAAATGCTACTTTCTCTTGAAATGGCTAAGTGCTGCTGCCCAAATGATTGAAAAAAGTTCTCTAAGCACTGAGGTTATGCATATTACTTTTATTTATATGTACCTGCTGTAGTTTAAAACGGTCCTAAACAAACGCTATCTGCTACAATAGAGGTCTTGGGCCTCTGTTTCTGCAATGAGCTAAGTGGTTTAATTGTTAAAAATATTAATTACTTTGCACATTGGGATAATTGACAATATTGACTGATGTTATCTAAAGGAATTTTAGCCTTGCTAATGCAGGCCTTTGATAATTTTATGATGGTCCATGGAACGAGTTTTGTTATGTTTTATTATTTGTAATAATATGCATGTACTTTTATGTGGACCTTTTAGGAGTTCCAAATCTTTAATAAAATATTGAATTGATAGCTGAGAATGAGATGAGGGATAGTAGACAAGGCAGATTAACAGGGGAATTTCTAGATTTGAAATTGCTGTGCCCCTTGGAGGGCTTCTTTGAACTCATTCAGTTCCCGGCAGACAGAAAGCTGTACATCCAAATCAGATATGGTTAACTCCCTCTGTACTCACTCACAAACTATTGGTTATGCAATTACGCTTGGAAAAGTGGATGTCCTTCCTGTCCTGTCCCTATTGATCCATTTGTCATGTTTTCTTTGGTTGCCAGGCATATTCAGACCCTAGAATCAAATGGCTTATTCCTATCTGTAAACGGCTGGGAACTAGAGACCATGGCACAGCTTTATGTAGTTTAAGAGCTGATGCATGTGTAAATGCAAATTTTCTTGCACATATGTGGGGAATCTGAAGGAAAGCCCAAAAAGAATCCTCTATTCCATTCATTAGACTTAGCATGATCCCCATTGGTACTGTCAGTGGAAAACAACTAATGCCCTCCTGAAGATTGTGTAGTTTTTAGAAAACAGAAGGATAGGTGTCCAGTGATGATAGTGTTTTATCGACTAATCAAATGAGAACATTTAATTGGCAACGTTTAAAACTGTTGTCTTTTAGTAGTAAATTATGAGTATCACCTAGATATTCCCTTTTAAATGGAATCAATTAATTTTTGTACATGTAAACCTTATTAATCTGTGTATATACACTTTTCAGTTTTTAAGCTGGGATCATACGAGGAGACCTGGAGTTCCGTGGCATGGCAAGACCAGCACAGTTTCCCAGGACTACGTACATAATTCACATTGGCGGGGAGGCCACTACATTATACCCTCCTTTCCAGTGGACCAACTCAGCACATAAGAGGAGCGCTCGAGTCCTGTGGCATGGGAAAGGCAGCACAGTTGCTTAGGACTATGGGCACAGCAATTCACTGCAGCTGAGTGGCAATCATGCCTGCATTTTCAGCACACTAACTCATAAGTGCATAAGATGAGCGTTCGAATCCCATGGATTGGGAAGGTGATCACACCTGCCCAATGTTACAGGCACAATTATTTCAATTGGCACGGAGGCTGCCACATCATTCCTACATTTCCAGCATTCCAACTAGGCGCACCGGACATGCACAGGTCGTGTTCGGGCCACGAGTGGGCCCGTCTGTATCCATCAGCAGCCGGACGAGGCTGGGCTGCGCCTACTCTCTTTCATGGTTTTGAAAGCTGTTGACGCATCGGAGTTTCTGGGTGAGGACTTTCCTCGTTATATGTCATGGACAAACAAAACTTAAGTGGGCAGTTCAATCCAACCCGGGGTTGCCATGCATCGAGGATCTGTGCAAAAAAGATTCCACAATGCTGAAGAAACATTTGTGACCTATCACTGATCGTTTGGCTCACAAAAAAACAACTGGCAGGTTTGACAAGTCCACAAAAAGATGCCAAAAGAAGGAATTGCTCCCATTAAAATGCTGATGCCCATACTCGATGTTGTGAGTGCCATGCAAATGTAGGTGATAATGCATCGTCAGAAGCAGTTGAGAAGAATGCAACTGCTCCTATCCTTGTCTCGACCAGCTCCCGTGGGCACCCACCTTCTGAACTAGCTACAGCTGCCACTCGATCTGGCATCAGTGTTGATCCAGCTTCAAAATCAATGCGCAAATATGATCCAGGAGCTTCTACAAATACAGATAATGTAAAAACTGACCGTGCCCCTAATAATGTGACATTAAACTAACCTCCAGCATGGTGTCCATATGTGATGGTTTTAGCTGGTCTTCTCCCTTTAAGGTGCAACCAATCTGAATCATGGGAACATCTGCACAATAAGGTTACTCACTGGCTTTGCAGTCACAAAACCTTCAATGTAATGGAGTGCAATGAGATTATCATGACATGTAGTTGGCTGGGTGGGGCTCTCGAATAAAAACGTAGAGTGCAACTGTATTGTGGTAAGCTTTAGACATCAGGCCTGTGTGAGAAAAGTACTCAGGTTTAATGTGAATGGCTATTATGCCAGTTCAAGGATTGTCTCATCTCTTTTGGGTTTCCTTTGCAAGGCAAATGTGAGGTTAATGCCCCCTCTATATGTAGCTATCCCCAGGCTACGCCATTTTTTTACTGTAAAAACAGGTTTTCATTTTGTCCCATCTCACTGATATTGACTAACTGGGGGGGACCCATGACTGCCAGTCAAAAGGTAGTGTTCAATCAGGTTTTGGTTTCACCTCAATGCCTTGCCTTGATCCCCCCCAAGGTTAACTTCAAACCCATGTATACCCCCATGAAAATATTAAGTTGGAATGTTGTGGGTCTTCGCTCTAAGATACACCTCCCAGACTGGCAGCTTTCTGTTAAAAGCTTTGATAACTCGATGTTACAGGAAACCTGGGACCCCCAGCCAATTGCTTCTGATAGGTTTCAGTGTTTTACTGTGCCGACCATTTCATCTCTGTGTGGCTCTGCATCAGCGGGCCTATCTGCTTGGATATTTTATTTGACCAGTGGTCATGTTATGATCCTGAAATCCTCAGGTAGAGCCATCCAGTCTGTGCTTTTTAAGGGGGATTTGACCTAATATCTGATCAACTTCTACAATAATGATTGTGTTACTACTCTAAATTTGAGGTTCCATGTGTTGTTTAAATATATTAATTCTCTTTTGGGTAAAGTAAGTGACAGGGGGTGTCAGTTGTATTTGTGCCTAACAGGTAATTTTAGTGCTAGGCTGTCCCCACATCCCAAGTTACAAAATGATAATGTATTAAATGTGGCTAGCATTAGTGACCCAAAGTTGCCCACCTTTTGGGGTAAAGGTAACTCATCTGTAATTGATTATATTTTATTCCTAGCAAGCAAATTCATGTATTACTGGATGGAGCAATCATTCCCTCACATTTTGAATGCCATAACCCCATCAAAGTAGCTTTGGTTGTATCATCAAGGGAGAAACACAATGGTGACAATGGGATTAGTAAATTTCAGCCATCCTCAGATAACTTTAGAGCGGTCGCTGCAAAATGTGACACACAAACGCAAAAATGCTGCGATGAGGCTAAACGCGATACAAAACGCAGTGAAAACCAGAGACAGGCCTGCAAATCCCTTGCGTCAGGCGGGAAAATGCACCATAAAAGCAGAGTAAAAAAGCGACGAGATAACAACGTACGAGCGCAAACCCACATGACCATTGTCCCACATCAGAGAGGCATTTCCACACATACAGTCACAATGTACATTGACATGCATTCAGTATGTAACCTGCACCAATGCGAAAACATTCATGGAACACACTGTGAAACCACATCTCCTCTTCACATTGCAGAGAGACAATCAACACCCCCTGCACACCGACGTGCCATGTCCATGATCAAACAAGAATGAACGCAAAAAGAACTATTGATGCACAGAATGCAGAACAATGTCATACATACACCCCAGTACAGAGATCTGGGCCTAAATCCATTGTTTTTTTTACCCTGGGCCCAATGGGAACAGTCCAGCCTGAACTGCCAGGCCAGGTCCTCCCTGGACTGGAAACCAGCATCCTAGGTCAGGGTTTGGGGTTTCACCCTCTTCAGCCAGAATAGCTTGCTTCCAGTGGCATGCAGAGCACGGGACTCACGTCTGAGAATACCCGTCCCAATCGGGGTGACAAATGCAAGAAGAACTATTGATGAACAGAATGCAGAACAATGTCATACATTCACCCCAGTACAGAGATCTGGGCCTAAATCCATCGTTTTATTGCTCACCATGCCATTCCAGTTTGGACCCAGCCATATGCAAATCAGTCTTGACCCTGCAACCAATGGGAAGAGTCCAGTCCGAACTGAAAGTCCAGGTCCTCCGTTGAATGGAAACAAGCATCCTAGGACCGGTTTCGGAGTTTCACCCCTCTTCATCCAGGATAGCTTGCTTCCAGTGGCATGGAGAGCACAAGACTCACGTCTGAGCATACCCATCCCACTCAGGGTGACAAATGCAAAAAGAACTATTGATGGACAGAATGCAGTATAATGTCATACATTCCCCCCAGTGCAGAGATCTGGGCCTAAATCCATTGTTTTTTTGCTCACCATGCCATTCCAATTTGGACCCAGCCATATGCAAATCAGTCTTGACCCTGCACCCAATGGGAACAATCCAGCCTGAACTGCCAGGCCAGGTCCTCCTTGGACTGGAAACAAGCATCCTGGGACCGGTTTCGTGGTTTCATCCCTCTTCAGCCACGATAGCTTGCTTCCAGTGGCATGGAGAACACAGGACTCACGTCTGAGCATACCCGTCCAACTCGGGGTGACAAATGCAAAAAGAACTATTGATGGACAGAATGCAGAACATTGTCATACATTCACCCCAGTACAGAGATCTGGGCCTAAATCCATAGTTTGTTTTGCTCACCATGCTATTCCAATTTGGACCCAGCCATATGCAAATCAGTCTTGACCCTGCACCCAATGGGAACAATCCAGCACGAACTGCCAAGGCAGATCCTCCCTGGACTGGAAACAAGCATCCTAGGACTGGTTTCAGGGTTTCACCACTCTTCAGCCACTGGATTCAGGCTAGCCTGGCTAATGAAGTGTAATACCCAGAAAACGGTCCTAGGAGCAAAGAACAATGGATTTAACCCTCTTGACTGGGGGTGAATGTATGATTTATTCAGCATTCCCTCCATCATTTGTTTGCGTAGCAAAAACAAGAATGAAAGCATGGACTAAGGTAGGGGCAGTGACTCCCCCTTACCTACATGTCGCCCATGTCATGGGACTTGAGTCACAGGGCGCATCCCTGCATCATGGCGGCACATTTCAAGCCCAAAAGAAGCCCTGTTGTCACATGTAGGCCACAAATGACTGCCAAAATGTAATGAATTTAGATACATGTGAAACGCCGACTAGTGGGATACTGTAACAACTGTGACACACAGAACTGGCAGTTCGAATACGTGACATGCTCAACAGCCTCACTGCACAGAGGTGACACACCCACCATCCATTAACAAATTCCAAAATTCTCAGCACTACATGTCGCACCCACACTTGTCTGAGTGAAGTGCCTCTACAGATGAGTGGCATGCATGCAGAGGATGTGTTTTGAAATGCATTTATTTGCACAAGCTGTGCCTGTGGTCAGTCATCGTACTGTCCCATTCTTGCTAAGGACCGTCACAATGTGACGTCAACCAGAGATGAAATTGTCAATGATGTAGTTGCTACGGGCTATTCCTGCTGCGGTTGCAGTGGGGTGTGGTCCACCTGCCTCATCTTCATTATCATTGTCTGGTGCATCTGGCACTCGATTCCATCGGGCTTTGCTGCATACACATATGTTGTGCAACACACAACATGCAACGATCATCTTGCACACGATGTCTGGGCTATACAGGAGCCTTCCACCTGTGACGTCCAGGCACCAGAAAAGTGACTTCAACACGCCACATGTATGCTCCATGATGCCTCTGGTGCATTTGTGGACCAAATTGTACTGCCTCTGGGCCTGTGTGTTCGGGGCTCGGAAGGGTGTCATTATCGAAGCACAGAGTGCATATCCTTGGTCATCAGTGACAGTGTGGAGAGACATGAGTAAATACTACATACTGCATGATGAGTTGGTAGGCTCACTGGTTCATTGGTGTGTGATATGTGTGACTTAGTGATTCCTGTATGACATGAACTGTTTGTTGCAAATGAGCGGCATCTATGTGTCTTAACCCCTTCCCTGCTGGGTACATTCCCCCGCTGTGCTGTGGGAAGGGGGGACGCGCGCAGAGCCCCCATGCTCATGATGAGCTGAGCTCGTCATGAGCTACAGTGCTCCTGTGCTCATGACGAGCTGAGCTCGTCACGGCCACACCCGTTTCTTTAGAACGTAAAGCACAGCAGGAGAATTAGCCCAGCGTGCGAGCGTTTTGAAGGCCATGACGAGCTCAGCTCTTCATGAGCACTGGAGCACTGTAGCTCATGACGAGCTGAGCTCGTCATGAGCATGCAAGGTGTTAAGTAGCCCCACTGCTGCACCTCCCTCCCTCCCAGGCATAGTCATTAGTGTACGCAACGAGGTTGTACACCATTGTCATGCCTGTTGGCGTATGTCCACAAGCCTGACTATGACACAGTGATGATGTGTGCAGAAGGAGGCCGGCCACATGTGTGTACGCCCACTGTAAGGACAGGGTTGACACAGATGTAGAGCACATGCCTGGCTGAACTCGACATGCAGTTGAGGGTGGATCTTTGGCTCATGCTGCACTAATAGAGACACACACAACAGTTGGCATGTGTGATCCCGGACCACGAGCAGGCATGCCCTCCCCTATGTACCACTTCGGCCGAGCAGGCACACTGGGGGCATGCCACATAGAAACATTGTCAATTGCGTGGCGGGTGGCGCAGACACTACAACAGAGACACACGCATCAGCCACATCCTTGGCAAAGCCTACACCTAACCACACCCAGATGCACATGTGGAAGAGCCACACCCCTACACTGTACTGTCATATGCCTGTCCACCATGCTTACACTCACAGGGAGGTACGACAAGGTTACATGTCCCAGGTCTATACCAATTCCTGCGGTGACATGGTTGCGCCCACTGTACACAGCACAATGTAATGTAGAATGGCTCCGGTCCCTTATGCATACATAATGGCCACACGGACACAATGACTGAGTTTGTGGAACTGGCTACAGGCACGTGCGCCCGGCCCCTTTTATTACCATGGCTACATGTCCAGTGACGCCTGTGCTGGATGGGTGCTGGGTAGTGTAAGCCACCCCTCAGAGGTTGGTTGGTCCCGGTAACAACCACAACAGTGATCAGACAATCAGAAGTACAAGGTACGAACAGCAAGGGTCCCTGACTTGAGCAGCACAGAGTTAGTGGCCCCGGATGCACTTCAGCCGGCACAGGCACACCGCCACGGGCCAGTGACTTGCGGTGCACTGAGGTAGGGCCATGCAAGCTGAGCGGGTCCTCATCGATGTCCAAGGAGAATGCCGCAGAGGGATGCGGGGGACAGTGGAAGGGGTCCTTCCAGGGCATGATGCAGAGGGCAGAAGCAAGCAGAAACAGGCAATTGGGTTGAATGCTACAGATTCCTGTTTTCCACCATGTCAGTATCAGCTACATGATTATGAAGACAACGCCTATCCCATAGACTCAGATGCCACCAAAATTCAACCAGAGGGTGCCCATGGATTTCGGGGCACATGCTTATTGGCACCATAGCTGAAAGGGGATGCAGTCTGCGATGAGGCCTGTACAATGACATGAACTCTGCCATGAAATGAGCAAGACTCAGTTCAAACTGTGTGACCTACTCCACCGCAGTGTGTGCTGGAGGCAACGATCAGCAGTGGCCTGCGCTGCACAGAGTCAGTGGCACCAGTGCAGCTGTTGGTAGTGTCCCATCACCTCCGTAAAGGTGAGCCTTTTCTCCTCCGGACGGAAGCGCATCTTCCTCTTACTCCTCTCCTTGAGTACTGTGACAGGAACACTGCCATAAGGAAATCAAGACTCAGTTCCAAAAGTGTGACCTACTTGGCCACAGTGTCGGCCAGAGGCACCGGTCTGCGCTGGTTAACTGCTGTCCAGCCATCTACTCCTGGATCTCTAACACACGATATTGGAATGGCATGTGGAATAGATTTGTGGCTGATGGAGGTAGTGGCACCAGAGCTGAGCGGGTGTGCAGCCTGTGACAATGCTGTGTCCTGACTGATACGGACTGCATTGGATTGGTGTGAGGGCTGTAGGAACGCAGTGTAGGCCAAAGGCCTCAGTCAGCAAGGGCCCACAGACATGTTTCGTTGGAGTCCTATGTACAGACTCGGTGGCACCACATCAAAGGGAGTACAGTGACATAACCTCAGCCATAAATATTGTTCTCTGCCATGGTGTAATCAAGACTCAGTTCCAAATGTGTGACCTACGTGTCCGCTGTGTATGCCGGTGGAGTACGTAAATAAAACTTTGTCGAGAAGGCCGTTGTGGTCGTAGCAGGCTGCCAGGGTTGCAGATCGTGGACTTGGAGGTTGTATCAGAACGTGGTGAGCCCTTTTTGACACTGGCCATTGTCGGCAGGTGAGCAGTGATGCCTGGATGCGTAAGGGCAGGCATTATGGCTTCGAGGACCAGCGGCCTGGGGTGCATCAGGCGTACAAGGTCTCCGGCATCAGCGCTCATGGCATCTGCCTCATGGCGGGGTGAGAGGCAGGTACGTTGGCCATTCCGGAAGAGAACTACGCCTAGGGCTACATGCTTTTTATTCACACCCCTACGCTAGCCTGGCGTATGCGGGCCCAGACCACTCCCCACACGCTAACAGGGGGGGACGTAACTATTACATTTCTGTGATCTCCCCCACTGGCTAAAGTGACATGGTTGCGTTCATTGTCCACAACACTACCACCACCAGCAGTGTATGTTGACATAGATATGTCTGTGGTCTGCATACTGCAGTCTGTCCAGCACATCCACGCCACACTTGGCATTGTGTACATTCTCATTCATGGGTCACTTGCCTCCTTTGCACATGCCTGTTTCCCTCCTCTCCCCACATTCTGCTAATGTGTAGCTGAGGTGCCATGCCATTGATGGCTCATGTACATAGCTAGCCAAGGTTCCCCCAGTGATTGTGCTGTCGTGTCTGGTGGTTGGGCATGTTGTTTGGCATGTTGTATGTGACTTTGTGACGTGTGCATTCCCAGAGTTGTGAATTGCATGATTGTGTATTTGAGGTGTGTTCATTTGGTACTCACCAACAAGCAGTGCATTTCCATAGGTGCCATCCTGGAAGCGCTGGTTGATGATGGACTGTCTGAAGATGTATGAATCTTGCACACTGCCTGGGTAGTTGGCAACGACATTGGTGAAGAGTCCCCGATGGTCCACTATTGCATGCACATTGATGGAAAGCATGTGTTTCTGTTGCGGTAATTGTGTGCAGTGTCCGTAAGGGGCACAAGTAGGACTTGTGTGCAGTCAATTGCCTGCAACAAGTGCGGGAAGCCAGCTATGGCGTAGAAGCCTTGCTTGGCCCCCAGCTGTTCCTGTGCAGTGTGGGGGAAGTATAGGCTCTGGGGTACCAAGCTGATGATTGCATCCAGGACAGGTTTAAGGAACTTTGATAGGACTTACTGTGAGACTCCTTTGACTCTGGCTGTTGTTGGGTTGAAAGTACCAGAGGCCACTAGATGCAGCACAGCCAGCAGCTTTGTCTGCGGAGGGATGTTGGTTGTCCGCTGTGTTGGTACCATCAGCATGTGGGCTGTGATGTTCAGAATTCAGAGGATGCTTGTCTTTTGGAGCCTTTAGTGGGCAATTACATACACTGGAGTTAAGTCTGTGAGGCTAGTGTGTTTTCTGAAGGTCAGCGGTTTGAGTCTGTGCTGCCTCTGTGGTGGTCGGGGGGCCCGGGGGTGGCAGGCCTGGGGGTGGTGGCGGTGGGTGTTGTGGGCCTGTTGGGGCTCCGAGCTGCAGGATCAGTAGCTCTATGGGATCTGTTACCCTTCAGGTGTGGCTCTGGGCTGGGCTCCCTTGTCTGGTGCAGGCTGTGATCCGACTTTACACCAGGTCAGGGTAGATGCTAATTTCGAGCTGCTAACGGGCCTTTTCACCTATTTTGGGTTCTTTTCGCCGATCTGGCTGGTGATTGAGAATGTTGCGGAGTGGTGTTGTTGTGGTGTTGAATGCCTAATCTGCATCTCATTAGCGATAGTTGCCGGGGTCATCTGTGGTGATGTTTTGTGCAGCTGCTATCACAGGTGAACTGCTGATATGGGCTGTTAGCACCAGCTTGTGAATGGGGCGATACATTTATCACCACTTTGGCTGCGATAAAGTGCCGTTGACTCAGCGATGACTCCTTGAGAAAATGCCCCCAAATTTTCAAAACCATATATCATGGCTTGTTGCCCCAAGCATGCCCATCGTTCAATCCTTGCTATCGGTCCAAATTGTATGCAAAGAACAGGCACTTTTTCTTATTAAGTACCTACTTTTGATGCAGATGGCTCATACCTGCCTAATATCACTCTTTGCAGGCTAAAACAATCCAGGGCAGTTGGCTTGCTTCTCAGTCTACTTCACCCACATGGGGGACGGGCACATTCTCAACAATTACAGATATATGCTACTCAATGTGTCCCTGCTGGAATATATGGGGCCGAGATTTGGGGCAGTGTAAACTGTAAGCCACCAGGATGGAGGAAAAGCACTTTTGCAGAAAAGCCCTCTCTGTCCCTTTATCTTCCTCCTGCTTTATTTGTCACATGGAGCTGAGTTTGACACACATGGGTGATCGCATTAGAGCTAACCCCCGCTTCTGTGGTTGTCTATTTGGAGAATGGAGGAGGCACCTCTTAGTACCTGTCTTGCATGTGACATAGTCCTTACTATCCTATCGATAGCTTAAGTGAAGAAACCTTGCAAGAGAATCTAATGCTTTATGCTTTCTCTGAGCCTGCCTCGAGTGGTAATCTAAATAGAATACTTGTGCAAATGGTATTACCCAACCAAGCCCAACCCCACAGACTAAATATGTAAATGCAAAAGCTCACTGTTGCAGCTTATATGCGTTCAGCCCTTACAGGTCACCAACCAATAATTTGTTTAGTGCACACAGGCACCGGGAGAGATGTCTACTATTTTGTTTTAGGGCAGGCACAGACAAGTATTTACTCTGGGCTTTAAAAAGAATCTTGGAACTAGCCCATGCCCTTCTGATGGTAGATCTGGGCAAACAATGTTGTATTGTACCATTTATGGGTGGATATTATTAAGAAATACACTTTTTTGCAATAGCTGACCAATGATGTGTCTTGTTTTTATGTTGGCTCTTTTTGAGATTCTCTGTGCAGTCACATTGCACAATGTACTTTGAATATTGTATTATCTCTCTATTTTGGTGTATTGGTACATGCATGAGTTTTATGATATTGCACTTTATTTTTATGAGATCTGCTGTTATGCTGTTTGAAATTGTACTCAAATTAATATTAATATATTTTATGTTTTTTATTCTTGGCTTTGTGCACTATTATGATTGCTTTTGCACCCAGATAAAGTTCATTCTGAGTCTATTAAAATGTTTAATATTCCACGAACACTAACTATCTTATCCATGTATCTTGCTTTGCCATCACTAGTTTTTTTTATGAAACCTAAGATAGGTTCATTTCTAAATTCATATTGAATGACAAACCCCTTAGGGTAGCTAATAATAAACTTAAAGTATGTAAAACTAATGGCAGGATATGTTGACCTAACCTTCATAAGCATTGCAAAGCCTTTATTATAAAACATGTTTCATTATGGTTTCAAAGGGTAGATCTAATATCTTTTCCTAAATGATTTCAAATCAAACAAAATTTAGCACATCTTTTTGCACAGCCAGCTATATTATCTCTGACCAACATTATCGTGCTCACTAATGGTCTAATTTAGATCTAGGAGGAAGGGTTACTCCAGCATAACAGTGATGGAGATCCCGCCTGCTGAAATATAAATCCCATTATATCCTACGGCATTTATATTTTGGTGGATGGGATATCTGTCACAACGGTGACAGATTCCCCCTTCTGCCAGAATTTAAATCAGGTCCTAAATCTTCATTAAATCATTCAAACAATACTTAATGATTTTGAAACTACATAGCTTCTAAAAAAAGTTTTATGGTGTAAACCTACAACTGAGTTGGTCAAGAATGTTAAAGTTTGGAAATCATGGATTGAGGTTGAATTAATTTATTTATGTGATATTTGTGAATGTGATATACTTCTGCCCTTTTTCGAACCACAGCAAGTTTTATTATCCTTTTCGGATTACTACAAATATGACATTTTATGTAATTCCATTTTAGGTAGTTTTCCTAGTGCCATACCGGTGAACAAATATCTGAGTTAAAATTATGTTGAAATATTTTCAATATGTCTAACCATATGGTTTCTAAACTATACAAACAATTTCATAATGCAGCAAAAACACATTGTTCCTTTATTAGTAAGTTTTGGAAGGAAGAACTTAAATTAACACTATCTCTGTAAACCTGGCCGAAAATGTGATTATCTTGTGTTTCGCATTTGCTTCCCATTGCCTTATAGGAAACAAATATGTTTATTCTATTCAATTCTTTGTGGACACCGTGCAAGCTTCTTAAATCAGGACTCCAGTATAGTTTAGTTTTCTGGCACTGTAACAAATGGTTATTCAAAGCATGCATTGTTTGAATGCCCAGTTATCTCACAATTTTGGTCTGACTTCTGGACTGCTAGTACAAAATATTCTCTGTATATCTGATAAGTTATCATAGAATTTGATTGTTTGTACATTCAGTGCTTGAACCAATGAATTGTTAAGTCATATATTACTTGATTTTTTTATCTTCTGCATTTGGTGGCCTTGGAATACTTTGACAAGACAAGGTACTAATGTGTCTATAGATGGACAGTCTGGTGACACGCTTTCATTTAAATTATTTTGGAAAGCAGTTGTTGATTATATTTCTAGCCTAGTATGATTTTAAAAGTAATGTTGTTGGTAAGTGTAGGAGAGTAGGGTCTGCTATCCTATGGTCACCCCAAATTTTTGCTTTTTGCTTCACTGGTTTTCGACTTAATGTGGCTGTGGGCCTGCTAATCAGACCCACAGCCTGCTGTTCTCTCTCTAAATTCACATACATGTACTATAGGTACATAACCCAATTGGAACTGGACTCCTTGTCAGCCCCTGTACCATGCACTATAGGTGCTCAGGGCATAGGTGCCAACATGGCCTACCAGGGGCTGCAGCATATATTTTGCCACCCCTGGCTGGTACTTAAATCGACACAACTGGCTGATCACTCAGCTGGGGCAAGGTGGTGTAATCACCCCTTGCTTAGATATAGTATACCTATATCTAAACCTATATCTGGATACATAGATACCTACAAGTCACTCCTATGGCAGGTCGTAACAATCCTGGAGGCAGAGTGCTTTTTTTATGTGAGATGGTGCTCTAGCATGAGCTGAGCCTGTCTGTAGCTGTCGGGACCAATTCCCTTAGCTGTTCCGGGATAATTCCATACCATATACTCTTAAGTGCATTATAATCCATCGCGGTTATATGTTAACTTTGGTTTGGCTTTATCAAAACATGTCGTGTAAGGTGTCATACGATTTGGAATACTATCCCCTCGACAGTCTTGTTGACGAGGATAGCATTCCACCCCTCTAGAGGGAGAAGACATGTTACTTTACTACAACGCGGCTGATTTTAAAAGAGCCTCAGCATCACAAAATGGACGCTTCTGCCACAGACACGAGTCTGACCTCCTGCTGCTGATCGAAACTTGGCAGAGGAGGCCTGGACAAAGGGTTTCCTGTCGCGGGGAGGAGTCACACCACCCCAGACAGGAGATAGTGGATTGTAGCAGGGAGGTTTGAAAGAAACCAGACACTGCCTGGGGAGCACAAGGCTTCCCCTTGCATCAACCCGTCAAACCGGTTCTGGGGCACACTAGCCCCAGTCCCAGCGCAACCCTGGACAAAGGGAAAGGGGTGTATCCACCCCCTTCCTGGGCCCCACCCATAGGAGGGACTTAGCAGGTAATCCAGCCCACTAGATTGATATATATGTGAGAGCAGGGCCAACGCACCTCAGATTATCCTGACTGAAACTTATGAAATGAAACTCTGGACCCTTCGACATCCTACTCAACACAGAAAACTGAAGAATCTCCCTTGTGGCCAAGGAGTGACCACCCTGTGCAAGCAGGCACCATCCAGCACTTCAATGTTTGCTTTGTTGCAGTTCCCGCCAGAACTCGAGCAACAGAGTTCGACAAGACCCAATGTTCCTGCTTTGTAACAGCCTGATACACAGTCCCTGCAGAGCTGAGATCCGTGGAGGTGACCTGAAGCGTGGGGCTGGCCATCTTGGAAAGACCACAAGGCACTGACTGTGCAGATTCCGAGGCTCCCTTGAAGCTGTGCATTGCGGTTTGAGAAGCCCCAGCCCTGAGCCACTCTTCCACCAAAGCTCACCCCTCTACACTCACCGAGTGCTGCATGGGTCCCTTCTGCACTTTTTGGCTCAACGTGTTGGTCCGGTTGCTTGCCCATTGGCTTGCGGCCCCAGTACCAATGAACCTTTGAATTTGACCTGCCAGTCCGGTTGCTCTGGACTGGCCCTCGCTCCTCTGAAAAGGAGCACCCGCTCTGACCGTGCTGGTCCGAGTACTAAGCAATCTTTGAATCCTGCGGTGGTTGCGCTTGCCAAGGTTTGTTTGCTCCAATCCGGAAGCCGACACCGCCGACAGCGAGAGCCTTTATGGGACAGCTTGTGATCCACTCCTGTACATCCTCAGTGCCACAGAGTCTACGTGGCAGTGGAGAGTAGCTTCTTGACATCGACATGATTGCGCCTGACATTGCCTGGGTCCTTCCTGGTTCCACCCTGGTCACTGCTGAGTGACCCAGACTCTGTCCCCTCTGCTTTCAGGTCATCTACATCTTCAATCCACCCTTGGATCACACCGGACACTTCTCCTCTTGACGCCTGCAGCATCTTCATCTTCAGGCACCATCGAGCTGCGTTACGAAAACTGACACTACTTTGCACCTAGGCACCCGCTTCCTGTGGGTGAGGTAACTCAGCAACACCAGTGCTCCTGTACTGGGACACACCTCTAGTGTATATGTCTAAAGTTTCATCCTTCTAGGTCAGTCGGAAGGTTCCTTAAACAGTAACTTTGTAACTTTTACGCACCAATAACTTTGCATTGGTGCGTGTGTGTGCTTTAAGCGCAGCACCCGATTCCCGCTGGCTTTTCCCGACTTCAGCATTGCTAGTCCCGATTGGTCCCAGCGATTCCCTATGCCCTAGGCCTAACTACTGTTCGATTGGTGGTTCTTATACCACTATTTTAGTATATGGTTTGAGTGGCCACCTGCCCTCATCCATAATTGTGCAACTTTTATATGTTTAACTGTGCTTTTGTTTAAACGCTTGTGCCTCTGCACTCATAAAGAGTACAGAGGATTATTCTAGTAATAAACACATATATTTTTTATAATATATAACTTGTGTGGTGTCCTTTCATTTGATATTACAGGATTGTAATTGGTAAAACAGCTTGCTTAACACGACCTCTTGAGTTAAGCCTTTAAGGCTGCTTAGTCCATGCTACCCTTAGGATAGCTTGTATATAAGGTTGACTCACAACCAGACACCATAAGGGATTGTTTGAACTGATAAAAGGTGCCCCCAGAATTGGAGACATCATATATCAGGCCAACTTCTCACATTGGTGCGCAGCGGTGCAGATTTGAGCTTGCTGTTGTTTTACCATTGCAATCTTTTTATCAAATTGAAAGATCACATCAAGTACCTTAGGTACATATAAACAACGCTTAGCATATTTAAGTTCTACTGAACTTAGTAGTTGTAGATCAGAGGGCTTAGCACACCCTGCCTACAACTCACTAGCAAGGTACAGTCGGAAAACACTTAGTGTAGGTAAGTGCACCACTTATACCTCACTAGCAGTCATGTCTGGCACAGGTGAAGCTTCCAGCTCTCTACCTGCATTGGTTGACCTTACCAAGGCACCTTCCAGCTATGACAACCTCGGCCACAGAGACTTGAGTGCCTTGTGCACTTCAAGGGGGCTGAAAAAGGGTCACAACCCTACCATTCCCATCTTGATAGCCATCCTGGAGAAGGATGATCTTGAGAAAGCTAGTACAGCTCCCTTAGGGTCAGGAGATGGAGTGAACCCCCCAGAGAATGAGAACACCCCCCCTGACTTAGAAGATGTGGAGGTGGACCCTGAATCAGAAGAGGAAGAATCAGATCAGGATCAGAAGGGTAACCAGGTACATGTGGGGAGGCTTAGCCAAACCAACTTGGACCTACTTGGAAATGGAGAGGGCCAGTACCTCCTCAGAGTACAAAACAGAAATGTTCCAGGCAATAGAAGATTGAGATCCCCCTGCAGGGACTCAAACATGTCTAGTGCCTCAAGGGAATCTCAAAGGGGAATGACTCCCCCCCAGAGAAAAGAGCATAGGGCCAGAATGAGGGCTGTCCAACTCCAGATAGAGAGGGAAGAGGTAGCCCTGGCTCAAGCTAAACTTGCTTTAGCAAGAGAACAAAAGTTGTGTGGATTAGATTCCACTGGTGACAGCAATATTCCTAGAGAGAAAGACAGGTCCTATGACAATAGAAACCTGACAAAAATTGTGCCCCCCTACAAGGAAGGGGATGACATCCACAAATGGATGACTGCTCTGGAGAGAGCCTGCATGGTACAGCAGGTTCCTCAGGATCAGTGGGCTGCAATTTTATGGTACTCCTTTTCTGAGAAAGGGAGGGATAGGCTCCTCACAGTTAGACCTGAGGATGCCAAAAACTACTCTGTCCTGAAGAGTGCTCTTATTGAGGGGTTTGGCCTAACCACTGAGCAATACAGGTTGCTGTTCAGAGATACCCAAAAAGCTCAGACTCAGGACTGGACTGATTTTGTTGATTGTGCCACTAAGGCTCTGGAGGGTTGGCTGCAGGGAAGTAAAGTCTCAGACTATACAGGATTGTACAATCTTATAATGAGAGAGCAGATCCTTAATAACTGTCAGAACCAGCTGTTGCATCAATACCTTATTGACTCAGATCTGACCTCTCCCCAAGAATTGGGAAAGAAGGCAGACAAATGGGTCAGTACAAGGATTAAGCAGAGACCCCAGAACCATGGAGGTGACCAGAAGAAAACAGACCAGAAGGGTGGGGATAAGAAAGAAAAAGAAAAAGACCAGAAGTCTTCTTCAGGCCCACAAATTTATAATAAGGAGGGTGGTTCCCAGAATGGTAACAAGAAGAAGAAGATGATGGCCCAAAGAAACCTTGTTGCAATACTTGTAAGTCCATTTCCCACTGGGGAAGTGAATGCACTAAGAAAAATCCAGTCTCTACCATTGCAGCTCCTAAAGCACCTGCACCCTCTACTACAGTCAGCAGTGGTAGTACACAGCCGAAGGGTTTAGTAGGGTTGACCCTGGGTACTGAGAAGGAGTCTGGCCTAGTCAGAGTCCCTACTCAGGCAGTTCTGCTCTATGATGTGGACATGGCCATGCCCACTACTGTGAGTCCCAGTAACTTGGGCAAGTATAGACAGACGCCTTTAATTAATGAGAAACTGGCTCAGGCCTACAGGGACACATGTGCCAGTGTCACTATGGTGACACCTAGCTTTGTGGTCCTTGGACAAATTGTACTAGGTGAGAATACCTAGTGACCAATGCAAGCAATGCCACTACTACACATAGTGAGGCTGTTGTTAACTTCTCCTGGGGAGGGGTAAATGGCCTCAAGAAAGTTGTTGTGAGTGCTGACCTGCCAGTAGACTGTCTGTTGGGCAATGATCTTGAAAACCCAGTTTGGTCAGAAGTGGAGTACAGGACTCATGCAGAAATGCTAGGGATTTCAGCACATGTCCTTGCTGTAACCAGGACTCAGGCAAAGAAGTGCCTACCTGAACCTGTGGTGGATCTTGAAGCAATAGACCAACCACAATCAAAAGGAAGAGCAAGAGGGTTAAGGCTGTGCCTTCCCACTTGCCCCAGGTTGAGGATCAGATTTCACAGGAGGCTGATTCTGCAGTCCAAGAGGAGACTGTCTCCGAGGAGCTTGAACCTGATCAGGTTGAGTTTCTGGGGACAGGGGGACCCTCAAGGGCAGACCTGGGGCAGGCCCAATTAGACTGCCCTTCCCTTGAACCCCTCAGACAGCAAGCTGCTGCAGAGGCTGCTGGGAATGCTCAAGGGATGATGGGCTCCTTTATTCAGATGCAAGAGACCCCAAGCCTGGTGCTACCAGGAGGTTGGTCATACCTTTGCAATTCAGGGGCTTCCTTCTTACCTTGGCCCATGATATTCCCCTTGCAGGACACTTAGGCCAGAACAAGACTTGGGACAGGCTTGTCCCTCACTTTCACTGGCCTCATATGTCAGAAAATGTCAAGGAGTTTTGTCCCTCCTGTGCCACTTGCCAAGCCAGTGGTAAGTCAGGTGGCACAACAAAGGCCCCCCTGATACCACTACCTGTGGTGGGGGTACCCTTTAAAAGAGTTGGAATAGATATTGTGGGTCCCATGGATCCTCAAACAGCATCTGGGCACAGATTTATACTGGTGGCAGTGGATCATGCCACCAGGTATTCAGAGGCAATTCCCCTGGGGACCACAACAGCTCCTGTTGTGGCAAGGGCCCTTCTTGCAGTTTTCTCAAGAGTGGGCTTTGCAAAGGAGGTTCTTTCAGACAGAGGTACCAATTTTATGTCTGGATACTTAAAAGAAATGTGGAAAGAGTGTGGAGTGAACTATATGTTTACCACACCCTATCATCCTCAGTGCAATGGGCTTGTTGAAGGGAATGATAAAAGGTTTACCAGAACAGCTTAGGCGAAGATGGGACATCCTTTTACCCTGCTTGCTCTTTGCTTACAGAGAGGTCCCACAAAAGGGGGTTGGCTACAGTCCTTTTGAACTTTTGTTTGGCCACCCTGTGAGGGGTCCATTATGTCTGGTGAAGTAAGGATGGGAGTTACCTCTCAAAAAGCCTAAGCTAGATGTTGTGGACTATGTACTTGGTCTCCGATCCAGGATGGCTGAGTACATGGAGAGAGCATCCAAAAACCTGGAGGCCATCCAAGTATTACAGAAAGCTTGGCATGATCAAAAGGCTGAACTGGTAGAGTTCCAACCAGGGCAGAAGGTGTGGGTGTTGGAGCCAGTGGCCCCAGCAGCTCTCTAGGACAAATGGTCCAGACCCTACCCTATTGTTGAGAAAAAGGGAGAAGTCACCTATATGGTTGACTTTGGCAACCCTAGGAGCCCCCACAGGGTGCTCCATGTAAACAGATTGAAAGCATTTGTTGACAGGGAGGACATGAGCTTGCTCATGGCCACAGATGGGGAGCAGGAGGAAGAGAGTGACCCTCTCCCAGACTTGCTATCTCAGAACCCTGATGATGGCTCAGTTAATGGAGTAGCCTTGGCAGGCAGCCCCACTGACCAGCAACAGATGGACTGCAGACAGGTGTTGCAGGCCCATAGACATATGGTTCTCTCACACCCAGTCAAACTAACTGGTGCACCCATGAGGTAGACACTGGTGGCAGTCTTCCTGTGAAGAATAAAATCTACAGGCAACCTGACCACGTCAGGGATTGTATAAAGGCTGAGGTGCAGAAAATGCTTGAGCTTGGAGTGATTGAGCCATCGGAGAGACCATGGGCCAGCCCAGTAGTCCTTGTGCCAAAACCCCATACCAAAGATGGAAAGAGAGAAAGTAGGTTTTGTGTGGACTACAGAGGTCTCAATGCTGTCACTAGGACAGATGCACATCCCATTCCAAGAGCAGATGAGCTCATTGATAAGTTAGCTTCTGCCAAATTCCTGAGCACATTTGATTTGACAGCTGGCTATTGGCAAATCAGGTTAGCTGAAGAGTCTAAAGCCAAAACAGCATTCTCTACCCCTAGTGGACATTATCAGTTTGTGGTAATGCCCTTTGGCTTGAAGAATGCACCTGCCACCTTCCAAAGGTTGGTGAATCAAGTCCTTGCTGGGTTGCATGACTTTTGTGCAGCATTTCTAGATGATATTGCTGTCTTTAGCTCCACCTGGGAGGATCACCTGATCCACATGAAGAAGGTTCTGGAGGCCCTGCAAAAGGCAGGCCTGACTATCAAGGCTACCAAGTGCCAGATAGGGCAGAGCAAGGTTGTGTACCTGGGCCACCTAGTAGGTGGGGGTCAGGTTCAACCACTGGAGAGTAAGATCCAGACCATACAGGACTGGGCTCCTCCAACTACCCAGACACAAGTCAGAGCCTTCTTGGGCCTGACTGGGTATTACAGGATGTCTGTAAAGAACTATGGGTCCATTGTGACACCATTAAATGACTTGACATCCAAGAAGATGGCAAAAAAGGTTCAGTGGACAGTTAGCTGTCAAAAGGCATTTGATGACCTGAAGAAGGCCATGTGCTCTGCACCTATCCTGAAGAGTACTGATTACTCCAAACAGTTCATTGTTCAAACAGATGCTTCTGAGTTGGGGGTGGGAGCTGTGCTTTCACAACTTAATGTAGATGGTCAAGACCAGCCCATTGCTTTTATTAGCAGAAGGCTGACCCCCAGGGAGAAACGTTGGTCAGCTATTGAGAGGGAGGCCTTTGCTGTGGTTTGGGCCCTGAAGAAGTTGAGGCCATACTTGTTTGAAACTCACTTACTAATGCAGACAGACCATAAGCCCCTCTTGTGGCTAAATCAGATGAAGGGTGAAAACCCCAAACTACTCAGGTGGTCCATTTCCCTACAGGGGATGGACTTTACAGTGGAACACCGCCCAGGGACTGACCATGATATGCAGATGGTCTCTCCAAGTATTTCCACTTAGAACACGAAGACTTATCTGGTCAAGGTGAGGTTTAATGTCCCTGCGTTTGGGGGGGGGGGGTGTGTGTGTAGGAGAGTAGGGTCTGCTATCCTATGGTCACCCCAAATTTTTTGCTTCACTGGTTTTCCACTTAATGTGGCTGTGGGCCTGCTAATCAGACCCACAGCCTGCTGTTATCTCTCTAAATTCACATACATGTACTATAGGTACATACCCCAATTGGAACTGGACTCCTTGTCAGCCCCTGTACCATGCACTATAGGTGCTCAGGGCATAGGTGCCAACAAGGCCTAGCAGGGGCTGCAGCATATCTTTTGCCACCCCTGGCTGGTACTTAAATCGACACAACTGGATGATCACTCAGCTGGGGCAAGGTGGTGTAATCACCCCTTGCTTAGATATAGTATACCTATATCTAAACCTATATCTGTACACATATATATCAATAAGTCACTCCGATGGCAGGCCGTAACAATCCTGGAGGCAGAGTGCTTGGTTTTATGTGAGATGGTGCTTTAGCATGAGCTGAGCCTGTCTGCAGCTGTCGGGACCAATTCCCTTAGCTGTTCCGGGATAATGCCATACCATATACTCTAAGTGCATTATAATCCATTGCGGTTATATGTTAACTTGGGTTTGGCTTTATCAAAACATGTCGTGTAAGGTGTCATACGATTTGGAATACTATCCCCTCGACAGTCCTGTCAATGGGGATAGCATTCCACCCCTCTAGAGGGAGAAGACATGTTACTTTACTAAAACGCAGTTGATTTTAAAAGAGACTCAGCATCACAAAATGGACGCTTCTGCCACAGACACGAGTCTGACCTCCTGCTGCTGATCGAAACTTGGCAGAGGAGGCCTGGACAAAGGGTTTCCTGTCGCGGGGAGGTGTCACACCACCCCAGAGAGGAGATAGTGGATTGTAGCAGGGAGGTTTGAAAGAAACCAGACACTGCCTGGGGAGCACAAGGCTTCCCCTTGCATAATCCGGTCAAACCGGTTCTGGGGCACACCAGCCCCAGTCCCAGCGCGACCCTGGACAAAGGGAAAGGGGTGTATCCACTCCCTTCCTGGGTCCCACCCATAGGAGGGACCTAGCAGGTAATCTAGCCCACTAGATTGGTATATATGTGGGAGCAGTGCCAACACACATCAGATTATCCTGACTGAAACTTATGAAATGAAACTCTGGACCCTTGGACATCCTGCTCGGCGTAGAAGACTGAAGAATCTCCCTTGTGGTCAAGGAGTGACCACCCTGTGCAAACAGGCACCATCCAGCACTTCAATGTTTGCTTTGTTGCAGTTCCCGCCAGAACTCAAGCAACGGAGTTCAACAAGACCCAGCGTTCCTGCCTTCCAACAGCCTGTTCCACAGTCCCTGCAGAGCTGAGACCCGTGGAGGCAACCTGAAGCGTGGGGCCGGCCATCTTGGAAAGACCACAAGGCACTGACCGTGCAGCTTCCGAGGCTCCCTCGAAGCTGTGCATTGGGGTTTGAGAAGTCCCAGCCCTGAGCAACTCTTGCCCCAAAGCTCACCCCTCTACACTCACAGAGTGCTGCGTGGGGCCCTTCTGCACCTTTTGGCTCAACGCGTTGGTCCGGATGCTTGCCCGTTGGCTTGCGGCCCCAGTACCGACGAACCTTTGAATTTGACCTGCCAGTCCAATTGCTCTGGACTGGCCCTCGCTCCCCTGAAAAGGAGCACCCGCTCTGACCGTGCTGGTCTGAGTACTAAGCAATCTTTGAATCCTGCGTGGGTTGCGCTTGCCAAGGTTTGTTTGCTCCAGTCCGGAATCCGACACCGCCGACAGCGAGAGCCTTTGTGGGACAGCTTGTGATCTTCTCCTGGACATCCTCGGTGCCCCAGAGTCCACGTGGCAGTGGAGAGAAGCTTCTCAACATCGACCTGATTGCGCCTGACATTGCCTGGTTCCTTCCTGGTTCCACCCTGGTCACTGCTGAGTGACCCAGACTCTGTCCCCTCTGCTTTCAGGTCATCTACATCTTCGATCCACCCTTGGATCACACCGGACACTTCTCTTCTCGACGCCTTCAGCATCTTCATCTTCAGGCACCATCGACCTGCGTGACGAAACCCGGCACTACTTTGCACCTATGCACCCGCTTCCTGTGGGTGAGGTAACTCAGCAACGCCGGTGCTCCTGTACTGGGACACACCTCTAGTGTATATGTCTAAAGTTTCGTCCTTCTAGGTCAGTCGGAAGGTTCCTTAAACAGTAACTTTGTAACTTTTACGCACCATTGGCTTTGCATTGGTGCGTGTGTGTGCTTTAAGCGCTGCACCCGATTCCCGCTAGCTTTTCCCGACTTCAGCATTGCTAGTCCCGATTGGTCCCAGCAATTCCCTATGCCCTAGGCCTAACTACTGTTCGATTGGTGGTTCTTATACCACTATTTTAGTATATGGTTTGAGTGGCCACCCGCCCTCATCCATAATTGTGCAACTTTTATATGTTTAACTGTGCTTTTGTTTAAACGCTTGTGCCTCTGCACTCATAGAGAGTACAGAGGATTATTCTAGTAATAAATACATATATTTTTATAATACATAACTTGTGTGGTGTCCTTTAATTTGATATTACAGGATTGTGATTGGTAAAACAGCTTGCTTAACACGACCTCTTGAGTTAAGCCTTTCAGTTCAGTTTTTAACGTCTTTATTTCGAATATTCTTCATAAAAGACAAAATATTTACATACATATGAATAATAAGGCTGCTTAGTCCATGCTACCTTTAGGATAGCTTGTCTATAAGGTTGACTTACAACCTGACACCATAAGGGATTGTTTGGATTGATACAAGGTGCCCCCAGAATTGGAGACATCATATATCAGGCCAACTTCACACAGTAAGTTTGACCTAATTAATTCTCTTTTAACTATACTCATAGTAGCTCTATTTTTTTAGCTTTATTTTGTTAATTTCTGATGAGAGTGAATGTTACGATTAAAATACTCCTAGATCTGCTCTGTAATTTCTACGTAGCTTGTACCATTCATGTATTCTTTTTTGTATTGTTTTATATTATTATATTTAACAGTAATAAACATTTTTGGGACTTGCTATCTTTGTTTCCAGGATAAGTTACTGGTCAGTGGGACCTAGGCTCATTGTCAGGGAGAGGGTGAGACTGATAAGGTTGTCGTTGTGGACAAGAAATCTTAACATAGAGGAAGACTTAGGCCTTTGAAAATTATGAGGCATATTTCAGTGGACGTTAACAGCCAGGTATGATCCCCCATTACACCCTTGCCCTGTACTGTAGGTCAAAGAGATTGGAGCCACTCCTACTGTGGTAGACTGTCCATTTGACCAATGGTAGTGCAGAGGAGAGGTGCCCTTCAAAGGAGCTGACACCCATAATCCAAATTTCAAAGGATTAGGCACTAAACCACATTTGTTTCTGGGTCTGAACAATGAATTACACATTGGGTTCAACAGCCATGTTTATTGACGTGAGAAGCTCACCAAGACTTAGAACTGTTGGAACCAGGGCTAGGACCAAAATGTGCTACTCCCTCCGCTCAGAGAGGGTCCAACAACCAAAGAAGTGAAGAACACTTGCCCTAAGCCCAAAGCATCAGACCTCCGGGCTGCCTGTCAAAACCAGTAG
Source organism: Lissotriton vulgaris (assembly GCF_964263255.1). Lineage (NCBI taxonomy): Eukaryota > Metazoa > Chordata > Amphibia > Caudata > Salamandridae > Lissotriton > Lissotriton vulgaris. The sequence continues at coordinate 1,541,287,376 of NC_141695.1, read as the reverse complement.
AGCTTGTGATTAGAAATAGAGCGGCTGGAGGAGGCGAGGGGTAGCTGGGATCCTTCTTAGTGGAACCCAGTGAGCAAAGTATAAGATGCCTGGTCGGGTCATGACTGTAGCTGTTGTGACAGCTGGTGAACCCTATATGCCAGGTGAGGGCCACCTTGTGCAATACTAATCAAAGATATGCCAGGCATCGCCCCAATTAATCACCAGTTGGCAACCCAGGTATGCCAGATGCGGCCACCCTGAAGAAAGCATTGTTGCTCTTGTACAGCACCAGTTGATGATCCCACACGCCAGATGGGAGCCACCGTGAAGTAATATCCTGGAGCAGCACCAATCAGCAACACCTGTAAGTTGGAGATCACTGTAAGGTAAGTGGCATCAGCCCTCTGGATCACAAGTTGGCAATGCTGGTATGCCAGGTGTGGGCCACCATAAGGTAAGAGCCATCACCCTTCTGCATCACCAGGCGGCGATCCCCGTGCACCAGGGGCAGGTCACTGTGGAAACAGGGCTGTTGCCCGGGACCATGATGCTCTGACTGCTACCAACAACAGCTGTTGATTTTGATGAGCGATGGAGAACTGTCCAACACCAATGTGGTCTAACCAGAGACTGAATGAGGCCCAGTATGCCACAGGGGAAGGACTACAAGAGGTTGTGGACCTTTTGCGCTGGGAGAACGTATCAAACAGAGACTCACTCTAGTCCGCCTGAACTTGCTGGCAGCAGAGGCTCCTCCGTTAAGGTGGAGTAGCGTCACCCCCCCCCCTGTTGTCAGCACCGCAGGTACACTCAGAATAATGAAAATGGTCATTCCCATTGTATTATTATGTTTGCTGCTGGCCACGCTAGCCCAAGTTTATGATGAGGGCTGGGCAGACAGATTCCTGCATACGGCAGGAGGGCTGTCTAGTCCGCCTGACAGATTGGCAGACTGTCTACAGCCGGCCAATCTGTACTGCCCACTTCAAACCCAGTGCTGTAAAACAGCAGAGGGGTCACAGGCTCCCAGCCTCAAAATGAGCACTGGGTTATCCTGCTCCAACAAATCCTGATCAGTTTTATTCGTAAGCAGGAGGTTAACCACCTTCCTTTCTCCTCCTCGTCAGGAGAGGCAACATACCGATGACTTTATGGCACGCTGTGTCTCACTGATTCTAACAATTGCTAGCAACCCTTGCTTTCTGATTGCCATCGGGTTGGGTACGACTGCTTGGGTCCAGCAGGTCTACTGGGGACCTACTGAAATTTGGAACATAGCACTGTTGATGTTGACTCATAAACCAAAGATAGACTTTACATGGGGACTAGTGAGGCTACATCTGGGAACCGTCTTCAGTGTTGAATAGGGAATATCCATTCTCAGTAGAAGGGGACAGAGAAACTTGGGGATACCACCCAGGATGATGCTAGAGTGCTTCCCTTGAGAGACTGTGGTTCTTATTTGGTATGTAGTCTTTTTGCTTTGTCGACTCCTATTTAAATATACAGATTTTTTAAATAAAAGCAAATGTTTGAGTGGTCAATCATCTCAATGCCTTCCCTGTTTGTACTTCGAGTCTTGCTCTGTGTTTGCCTCACATCCACCTCTAAATTGAAGAGTTCTGGACGTCTCAACTTGCGCTAATACTGACAGTGAAGTGCTGAAGGTGATCATAGTAGATCAGACCATGGGACAGCAGGAGGAAAAAGCACAACCCCCAGGTTTAGCTCAGTAACCTCTACTTGACCCATGGCCCTCTGAATCGGGATTTGGACAACTATAATGCAGTTATTTCACACCAGTCCTCTGCCCTTTGGACTAGAAATTAACACGTGGGACCAATTTTTCTGCTCATAAAACCACATGGAATTCCACATTCAAAAGGATGTTTACAAATGCATTTTCCAACTGTTCTGAGAAGGTAGTAAATGTGTATCAGGCCCAGTGGGTGGAGAGGAGGGTAAAGAAAGGGGAGATATTTTCTTGTATGATGGAGTACTGTACGCTCATGCCTATCAGAAAAAAACAAATAATGAGTATTGGCTACTGCCGAAGTGTGATCTTTCTGGCAGGTTTTACCAGCCACAAAAATTAAGTCCGGCTGTTCCACATGTGTGTAAAAATCTAGCTACTCCTAATCAGATAGAGCTGAATTTCATGATGTTATTATGCTCCGCCTGACTCCTAATCAGGCCTGATGATGGGAACTCCAGCAGGCTCTGTAGTTCCTTAAAGGGGTAGTGTCTAACTGGCAAAGTGTGTGTTCGCCCTACTACAGGCTACATTTTGCCTTTATTGTTAGGATTTTTTAAATGGGTGCAATCCAGTGATGATTTCACCCAAATGCATTGTAATGTCAAATGGATTAACTGGATTTACTTTTAAAACTCCAAAAGGAGAGTATGCAAAAAATGCTGGGATCAAACACTTCTGAAGAGATAGAGAATTATATACCTGTTTTATAGCAAAGGCACGAGTTGCAGAGTACACTTTAAAAAACTTGAAAATTGAACAAGTGTGAGCTTGATGGATACGCTCTAAGGGGAGCCATTGGCCTTCCATCACCCTAAGACATGTGCCTCTATCCAGAAAATTCCTCCAGCCCCCTGGAGATGCTGATATTGGGGCTGGGTGCAAATCTGGGGGTGGAGAAAATCCCCCCATCCCCAGAAGTTGGGCCCTGCTTGTGAACTAAGAAATACGGAATGACCAAAGGAAACAAATCTAGATGATTTTTTTTCAGCAATCGTAAATTACAGGTGAAAATGAATATCCCATAATTCAGAAGGAGCAGTGCTCTGATATTACTGTCCCCATCAGAATTAAGTGGCAACTTGTAGTAGTGAGAGCCTAGGTGTTACATTAGTGGGAAAGGAATCTATGGATGGCAAAGGCTGCTTGCTGCTGTTCAGGACAAAGAGTAATCCAAGTGCGGCACACTTTTATCATAGTCAGAACGGATTGGATAACTTAGGTTCTCGTTGCTGTACATAACCATTACTGCGACCGTGTCTGTGCCTGTATTTCCCACTTAATGATAGCATGTTGTTATGCATTGTTAGTCATTTGAGGTGAGATTTTTAAAGATTGTGTGATGGTCTTGTGTCACTTTTCAGATGCAGACCTGTTACAAAACCCTTTGTGGTATTCACACGGCAACACAAATTACTATTTGCTTTACTTTGTAAACAAAAATATGAATACAGCGCATTGCGCTGCCTTGGGTTACTTTTCATCAGGTATGCTGAACATGTGTGGAACATGGGCATTCCTGAGCATCCACTTATGTATTTGATGCAAACTCAAACTACAAATATTTGTAGACAAGGGTTTGTGCCAAAATGTTGTGCTTGCCTGAGGCTGTGTAACAACGAGAAATGTCTTTATTTCTTCTTATTTCCTCTTTGAATGTCTGCTGCATTCTTCATCACACATCCAAAAAGGAACTGGCCCCAAAGTATAGTTTTGTCTCAGGAAGGTAGCACTTCCTGCACAAAATCGATACTTACCGTAATGCTCACATGCTTGCACCATTGCTCTAGACTGCCACAAGTGCACCAGCGAATGGAGAGAGTAGACTTTGGAGATTTGGCGCAGTTCTGCAGCCTTTCATTTACAGTACACAGCACCGAAAGCGGCATATTAGCAAGAACCTCGTTAAAGTTATCGCTGTTTTAGGTGCAGAAAACTACAGCTAAAATGGCGATAATGGGCTTGCTAATATGCGTTATAGAAATCCAATAGAAGCCCAGGTTCGATGTCCTGCACATCTAACAAGGGCTTCTATTGGAACTCTATAATGCATATTAGCAAGCCCATTATCGCCATTTTAGCTGCAGTTTCCTGCTGCTAAAACAGCGATCATTTTAATGAGGTCCTTGCTAATATGCCCCAAAGATCGCTTGGCACACTGTATTGCATGAACTCTTTGAAAATATGCCTCTAGGTGTGTACATTTGAGAACAGTGGACATACCAATTGTTGGTGGATTACTAATCCTTTTCTACCCATGGATCTCAGGACTAATGAGGGGGTCACTGCTCTAAAGGCACAGGAGCAGTCCAGATGCCCAGCAATGGAATAGGGAGGATGTTTGTCCTTGTTTACTTTCAGGATCACTTACACAGGCACACAACGGATTTGTACTACAAAAATGTATACTTTGACAATCTCCTACCAATTCAATTTATTTTAATCACCACAATTCACAATAGGAGGTTTTTTAGCCACTGCGTAATTAAAAAATAACAAAGATGACACTGTATGTGCTGAGAAAAGAATCATTTATTGGAAGAAGTATAAGAAAGATGCAAAGCGACACCTCACAGGATGCACTCTCGCCCATTCAGCCAGAGTGATCATAATGATATATTTGCAAGGCTTCATTTTTCTTAAAGCATTTCAGCAGCGCTACGTTGGTTTCCAGTACGTGAATCTAGACATACAGAAGAGAGGACATAAGCTTGATTTTTTAGGGATGAGTGTTCTTTTGCTGAGGGTTGCATCTAAACTTTAAGACAGGCACCAGAATCATGGTTCTCTTTCCCTTTGATGGACCAGCTCTCGATTGTGAGTTACTATGAGTACTCGGAAACATCCAAACAATCCTGAGGGGGAAAAAAATCACATCTCAATTAAATGTTTCCTGGACCACAATCAAGTTTACAAATAATTGTAGCATTTAAAACTATACCTTTCCTCTCATGGTGCACACCAGTGAATCATATTAAGGGCCCAATTACAATGCAGTCAGAAAAAGCTTCCCTTGTAATCACCGATTCGGATTCCTTTCAGACCGATCTATTTTGATGGGCTTGGTGGGAAGGGAATCTGAATCAGTTTTCTGAATGGCTTATGATGGGCTCGGAGAGCCCGTCCGCCATTTGGAAGGCCCACAGTGATCCCCCGCCGTCTTTTTCCGGGTTGAGGGATTATGATGGCAGCTTACCACCGCCTTTTTGTACCGGCCTTTCTGGCACAAAATGGCTTTATGAAACAGTTTTGGGGGCCCCCAGCAGGGCTCCCATGAGTGCTGGGCTGCCGAATGGCAGGGTACTGGGGACCTATGGTGCCCCCTGTTCATCTCTGCACCCAGTGGCCGACAAATTGAGGTGCCTGCCTCAGCGTGCAGGGATGAACTGTACCGTAGCATTTTGCTATGAGAAGCTGCATTCCATTCAGAATTCATGCTTCCATAGCAAAGTATAGGATTGCACCCGAGCTGGGTTCGGTCGTATCCTAATTCCTGGAATGAAACCAACCACAGGAGGTTGTTCGGTTCCAGTTTCAGAACAATGCCCGACAGACTCAGGCCGGTCCGGCATCGTAATCAGCCCCTAAGACCTTACTTAAAAAAGGATAAAATCTAAATGTGCAACCCAAACAAATCTACCAGAATTAGAGCAACATAGGAACATTTGATAGTATTTTGGCCAAGAATTGTGCAGATGTAGACTACTCTACCTGCACTAAATTGTTGTACTTAAAGCCTATAGATAAATTCAGGTTTATACTATTACTGGTCATCAAGAGCAAGCCTGGATTTAAATCAGATGATTTTTTGCACTAATGGTGTCCCATTTTGCCAGTGGTAACATTTGAAAACAGATTGGCAAATGGAGCATATTAAAGCAAGTGAATTTAGTGACAAAGAAAGGTTGATAAAGTGATGGGAACATATAGGGCCCGATGTAGGTAAATCTATATTTACCACTTCATAAATACCGAATCATACCGATTCGGTATTCATGAAGTGGTAAATTAGAGGGGGGAGATGTAGGTATTTCAGATTCGGTAAATACCGAATCTGTAAGATTCGGTATTTACCGATTCTGTAAATACCGATTCGGTATCCCCCATTGATTCCTATGGGCCTTGAAGCCCATAGGAATCCATGGGCATTACCGATTCGGTATTTACCGAATCGGTAAATACCGATTCCAGCAAGGGTGCAGGGGGTGTCACTTTGACACCCTCTAGCACCCCCAACACTGGCTTGTGTGCCATGTGGCACACAGACATGCCCTAAGGGCATGTCTGTCTGTCACATGGCATAGGTGTGCATGCACACATGTGCATGCACACCTGGATTCGGTATTTTAACACCCAATTGCATTGGGTGTTAAAATACCGAATCTGAAAGGCCTGTGGGACTCAGAAGAGTCCCACCTACATCTGGAAGATACCGAATCGGTAAAAATACCGATTTGGTATTTTACAGATTCTGTAAATTTATAGATTCGGTAAATATACCGAATAGGTAAATACTGGCCCCCTTAATCTCAAAGTGCCAAATACCGGTCGGAAACGGCCGATTTCGGCCGTTTCCGACCGGAATTTGCCACCTACATCGGGCCCATAGTCTTGAAATATTAAATGTATTAAATATTACCCCATATCTTACTGAATTAATATGTTCTATGGTTACTGTAACGTGCAAATTGTACAGTGTGATAATTACAGGCCTTTTAAAATGTGTGCTTACCTAGTGTCCTGCACTGCATGTGGTATTAACTTCGGAAAGACATGATGTAACCTGAATTTAGGAGGAACTCACAGCTACTGACTGCAGTCAGTCCTATTGAAATACATGCAGACAGGACTCTAAGTGGCCTGAAGAAAATGGGGGCTCTCTACATGTACATGTAAAATACATTTCTGTGATTTCCACAGTGCACCGCCCAACCAGTATTTTGGTTTTTCTCTGAGATCTTATTGCATTCAGATATATAATACAACAACTGACATGCAGCTAAAACCTGCTAGTACTATCCAGTTTGTCAATCGTTGTTTGCTGTTTAAGATAAATGAATAACAACAATGATTTCTTATAAATAATATCATTGGAGATGTTTCAATTCTGAAATTGGGGGACTGTGAATTAACTATTATTAAGGCCTGTGGAAGGAGTATTGACCTTCAGTTAAGTACACTTCATGAAAGATATGTATGCTCTTTTTCTCTGCACATCTCGTCAATCTGCACATCTTCAACATCATCTCTTTCCTCTTCTACACCTTCTTTTCACTCCCCCCCCAAATGTTCTTCCAGGCATCTCCTTCACTTCACCACCTCCAAACATACCCTGCACTCATTCACATTTAAGCACATTTATTTTCCTATACTTTTGCCTTGCAACACATATTTATACAGAGTTTCGATAGCAATGGGAACACATGACCATTGTTCTGTGTGGTCTGCAGAGAGGTTAATCCATTGACAGGCACTTTGTTTTGTCTTCAGCCTGAGCGCCAGAGCTCTCACTCAAAACCCCTCATAATCACCTGACTCCAAATTTGCACTATTCAAGAGTAGTAAGATGCATGAAAATTTACAGAAACCCATCATGATGAAATAGCTAACACTTTTGGGGAATGGAAGATTGAGTAAAACAGGAAATAAAAGAGGAACTAAATCGCTGACATCATTATTTTAATGTTTTTAACATTCATTGTTCGAAAATCAATCCATATTGTAGGCATTAATGTTAAGGGGATGAACTTAGGGCCAATTTTAACTCATTGCGGCATGTAACTGTTTTTACTATAAGCACATAGTTTTCCCTTTGCTCTTGACTTGAATATTTGGATCAACTTTACAAGGGAACCAAAACCCTGCCCATCGTTTGGATCAATTTTGTGGGGGAACAAATACAGCAGCTCCACTTCTAAAGGGGTTAGAAACCTTCAACCAGGGCTGAGGTGTCACAGTGGGGGAGGTTAGCATGACCAGGGGTCTCAGCACAATATACATGACACAAGATTAGCTTTATAATACTTACCATTACCAAGGTGCTGAATAACATGTGCATGCATCCAGTCTTACTGTTTGACAAATAGGAAAGGGTGGAATCTTTGCCTAAGAATGACAGTTGTTTGGCTTCACGCAGGGACCAGACTCAGACGGCCAAAACCGTGACGCGGGCTAGAGTGAATACATCTCTACAACGGCAATGAAGGGCTTTGGAAAGGTAAGCCCTACGTCATGCTTTACATTTCAGAAAGTTGATTTACTGCCTGGCTTTCATCTCCTGCTTCAGCATGAGGCATGACAGGCAGCCTGGTCAGACAGCTTTAACTACATCAAATTGTGTAGAGATAACAATCATATCTCAAAATACATTGATCTATTAAATATTTCTTTAGGTAAACGTGAAGGAATTTTCAGAGGGGCACAGTCCCAGAGCCCTAATCGAGAATCCACTCCCGCATTTTGCTATCATGCATTGTGAATTTCAAAGAGTACCACTATCCACACACCAAACTAGAGTGCCATAAATTGTACATTTTAGTGTAAAACCTTTTTGTGTTTGTGTACCTACTGTTGCACCATGGGATATCGACATTCCTTAGCCTTCCTGCAGCCTTCCAGCACCAACGAGGATACCAATGTGGGGTCAAAGGTTGGATACATTGTTGATCAGATGGAGTCATCAAGTTCAAGAATCAGTGAGGTCATGTCAACTACCCCTGAAGTGGTGAATTGACAATTGTCCCCCTGATTCCACACAACAGGCTAATACATTGTCAGGCAGAAGTGTTAGTTCTTTGACATCATGTGTTGTTCCTTGTTTAGCAGTTGTGATTTCTTTCCAATATAGCATTCACTAAATGAATATACATTTTCAACTTCAGTTGTAATACTTTCCTGCCTCTGAAACTGTAACATTGTTTGTTTCAGTTTTATTTTGGTCAAGTTATGAAGCTGTTTTTAATCATTTAGTAGTTGGATTTTAATTGTTATAATAATGGTATTTCAGAATATGTTTTTCGGCAAAGGTTCTGAATGTGTAGTTTCAAAAAGTGTTTCGTACCTTTGTGCAAAGAATAGCCAGTACTTTCATTGCTGGCTAGTAATAGCAATGAGCCGGTTCAGGTCACTGCAGAGTTATTTATTTAATTATGTGTGCTTTACAGTATGAAAAGGCGATGGGGCAAGAGGCTGCTGGACACAAGAGTGGCAACAAAGATGGATGCAGCACTGCTGTGGCTGCAGACAGGAGTGCTGGATCTGCAGCAGCTGTTCTTGCTGTAACCCTAGTTGAAAGGCAGACCTCACAGATGCTGGTTATTGCTGCATCCATGGTCGTAGTCAGGTTAATTTCGACCAACCACACCAAACAACGGTGGCATAGGATGGTGCTAGACCTTTCCCTTCTATTACAGCCTATGTTAGTGAAGTTACACAGATAATGGGCCAGCTTGGAGAGTCTTCTTCTGTGCCCAACTGCAGCAATCACGGTGTATGTGATCTGCAACGTCTCTAGAGCTACACCCTTGTCATGTGTTAAAGTTGATGATGAATGTATCAAAATTATCTTCGGACATCACTTCTGATGTCCAACGATGAGCAACAATGAGTGAAAGAGACATTTTCAAAACCTTGTTTCACTATTCATATTCTGCCTGATCCATCAGCACCACAAGATCTCACGAGGATTCAGGGGAAATGACAGGTACAAGGAGATGCTGAAGAACAGGCCAGTGGAAGTAACAAAGGGCAGTGACAGTAGACCACTAACATCAGTCTATCTGTAGTTACTCACTTCCTAGTTTTGGGTGACTTCCAGATGAAGAGATATACAGCGCTATTTAGACCTGCATAGATTGTTAGGCTTTGCCAGGGAATGTGACATTGCAAATTGGCAATGGAAGAAACAGAATGACCGGCAGGACTACACCAAACAAATCTATGGAATATGTGGAAAGAAAAGTAAAACAAAAGTTCCATAAACTTTCAAAATTACAAGATGAGGAGTGACGCTTAAGGAGTCTGCTGAAACTGACAGTACTAAACCTTTGCTGTCTTAAAACAGTTTGCTGTTGGTATGTCAAGTTTTGTGAAGTCATCAACAGGGGGCAAGGTTCAAGGAGAACATAAAAGATGTTTGATGACACTGCATGATATGATGCGGGTATTTAGCAAGTTAAGCACAGTACAGATATCTCACGTTTTCTAAAGACCTGAAAAGGTTTGACCAACGTCATAGGTGTGGAATAGGGGTAAAAGCTTGATTTGTCATAACTGTGGTGCCATGAGATGGAGATGCCTGAAACATGGAACAATGATTTACACTTGCTAACCGCCCACCTCAGGTTAGCAGCATATTTGGCCAAACAGTGGGAGATGGACCCAACAAAGGGTTAAGAAGTATATCATAAAAAAAACTGTTAATGGAATGTTAACGTGTTCTTCTTCTAACCTGACACTAAGTTTTATTCAAAAACAGTTAAAGTTATGATTATGAATTAAAACTGAAAAGAAAACAAACTGAAATTGGTCAGTTGTGGTTACCTACACAAAGGCAAACTCCCGACCCTTGCAGTGTGGGTTTTTCAGTAAATTATGTGTGTGTTCTATGGTAAAAAAAAACACGTAATGAAGAGAAGATGGATAGAAAGAAGGAAGGGAAATTGCAAAATGGCAATGGAAGAGGCGGAATGACCCACTGACCAACACCAAATAAATTAATGGAAATTGGAACTAAGTAGCGGGATCAATCAAATTTCTGAAGGCAAGATGCAAAATTAAGTAGGAAAAAATGCATAACAAAATAAAAAAAATTGGCATTTACCAAGGAGAAATATTTATTATCATGAGACAAGTATAAGGAATAAGTATAAATGTAAAAAAGCAGGACAAGAGGTTCCATAAACGTAAGGAATTTAAAGATGAGATCAGATACTACTATCTACTGAAACTGACAGTACTTTCTTGAACTTTGCAAGGGCTGCCCTTTATTGCATTCCCAATCACCCAACAGACATATTCCTTCCACCATATCTCACTGAGAACCACTCAGAGGAGAAGAGATGGGTAACATGAGCAACTCAAGATTCATCCATGAGAGTGAATCACATGGCAGATTATTCTTGCAATCAGGTGGATGGAAGTACCTTTTTAGGCTAGTAACTCAGTTGGGGGACTGATAGCCTGCTGCCTAGTTCAGTTTATGAAGAGCAGTGTGGCAGTTGGAGGACCCGAAGGGTGCATGAACCAAAAGTAACATAATTAATCTCCTGTTAGAGTTTTCGGGCACACTGTTGACCTACAATTTATTGGTCCGTTCAGCACACACCTGGGTGGACTAGTCCATTCCAGCCCTCTTTTAGCTCTTAATCAGAGCTCACAGGCTATATTGAAAGGACAGATTATTGCCAAAGCCAGTCTATGTATATGTGTGATTTTGTAATAATAAGTGTGTGAACAATGATAGAATGAATAGATAGAGTGATAGTATAAAAGAATAAATTAGAAGAGAATACAAGAGTAGAATTAAAAAAAAGAAAATTATAGGCTAAATAGAATAGAAATATAAAATAATAGAATACAAGAATAGAAAGAATAGAAGTACAATATGATGCTAACCTAACTTGCTTAAGTACAAGTCATGTGAACATTATCTATACTTACCTTTTTGAGAGTGATCTCTTTTTTTCCGCCCAATAGTAAGTTCCAAAAAGGAAGCGGCAGTAGGCACTCTGCAATGCAGCAAGAGAAGGCATATCGGCAAAGGTGGATCACAATCAATGGTGTTTAATAACAGACATATGTCAGAGAGCTCTATACCATGTGACACTCTTTTTTTATAAAGGATAGCAGTTACAGGATTTTGTTAGTATTACATTGGCTCATCCTGGAAATAGCTCTCTGGATGAAGGATCCACTTCAGAGCTCAGCTTCAACCTGCTGTTGAATGATCCAGTCTGCACGGGACCCACTCGAACTATTATCACGCTTATGGTAATTTATTGAACTGAGTAATAGTGACCCATGTTGTATTTTTTGCAAACAAAAGTTTCATTCAGTTGTATTATGTGCTAGATAAAAAATGATTTTAAAAGCAAATCCTGACAGAACTGAATCCAATTTTCCTTCAAAATACGAACTAGACAAAGGGTGTGTTTTTAGGATGGAATGCTAAGCAACATTAAAGAGTGCACTAGAATAAATTGTGGAACAATGGTAAGGTGGAGGAAATGTGTCAAAAGCTGATAAAGAGCTTGTTCTAATTATCTAATGAAGGAATGAAGAGGGACTCTTGTGGGAACACACAGTAGACACCGCAAGGTTTGTATTTTAGGCTGAGGCAGTGTTTGGGGCAGGACATGGAAAACAGCCCAAATGCAGGTAAAAGTGGCAATACTGAGGATGCAGTTATTTTTGTATATTGCAAAGAGATGGAAAAGTAAAGTGTCTAGAAAGGACCAGCATCGAGGGTTAGGTGGGTAGTGGGAGATTGGAGGGCAAAAAAGCAACGCATAACTATGTGATAACAATGGGGATTGCTGTGAAACGCTTGGTGATACTGAAAAATACAAAATTGATGCTGGGCAAAGTGAATGAAGGTAGTATATTCTGTGTACCTATTCTTTCTGTGCTACCACTGGCTGCACTGAAATGGCTTTTAGGAATAATACAGTAGAATATTGAGATGGGACTTTAAATGGCATGAAATATTCTGACCAGAATATTTGAGGTCACCTAAGTCCACATATAAGTCAATATATGTACCTTGCGATACTTATATATTCAAGGTGCTCAGATGTGGAGTTAAGAATAGTAAATCTATACTTCCTCTATATGCATTTACCTTTTCATATTTTGTCCCCCAATATTCTGGCCACGATATTCCAATACAACTATATTCCTATACTCAATATTCTGTTGCCCTAGTACAATCAAATTCGGCAATCTAGTGTTTCCTTAGGCACCTCCCTTGTGTGATTGTCGACGGACTGACTGATGACATTTGTAAACTGTTCACCACACCGCTGGATCTCCTAGATCTGTGAGTTTTTAGTAGTCCCAGCATACATCCACGAAAATAATTTGGATACAAGAAATTCTTTTTCAACTGTACAGAGATGAATAGACGAGCTGAGAGCCCCTTTGGCATATGCATGGTCAAATAGAGGCAAGAATGAAGGGTAAGCAACTAACCAATCACACATGGCTTCAACTTTAAAGGATGCCAAGAGCAGCCTACTGTCGGTGAGTTCATTCTGCATAATTATTAAGAAGGCTACAATGTTTTGATTAGGGAAAATACAGTCAATCTCTGCTGTAAGTGTTGACATCTGTCCGGGTTAAAAAGTTGCCTGGCACCTTATTGGGGATAATTAGTGCCGGCACATGACCACTCATCAAGAAAAAACTAAAGGTGAGGTTCAGTCTACACAGATTACTGGTGAGGTAGGTCTTTTTCATGCTGAAGTTGTAAAAATGAATCTCATCAGGAGGAGTAACTGAGGGGCTCTTAGTATAAGATGACATTTGTTCTGAATTGTAGTAAGAGTTGGGATTTGTGATAACGAAACAACTCCGGCATACATTATCCGACAACGGGGACACCTGATAATTGACTTACGGTTTGCTGGTGGTGTGAGGAACGTTGAAGGTAACTTGCCACTAAATAACACTTGTGTTCTCATGAACGATCTCCAGAGGCAGATCTCAAACAGGATGCTCTTGTGACTGCTATGTCTTTTACTAACAAGATTATCCAGGTAAAGAGGTGTTTCTTCTAAATTATATACGCCTGCAGCTTGTGTGGTTTAATAATCTCAACACACTGCACTGCAATTGTATCAAATTTACTACATTATGTTTGCCCCGTTCCAAACCCTAACATTTGTATTTGTGTTCCATAGGGTTTAGTAGCAGAGCTGATGTCCCCCTTCTCCCTTCCTGTTCAAAAGTGTTGTTCTCCCCAGACCTCTCCTTGCACGAACCATCATAAATGTAAGTGTGTGTGTCTGGATTTAAATAATGTACACTTGAACTGAACTCATTTGTGTTCTCTTTCCCTGGACCAAGTTAGTTCCAGCAGGTCTCAGTGAAGTTGAAACCATGAGTTGTGCCTAAACATTGACATATGCATAGCCAATATCTTTACATCTGCAAAAGCCTCAGTATAATGCCACATTCATGCAGTGTAACATATGTGTTTAACAAACATAAAACATTCACTTATTGGCATGTCCTTAAGATGTTATCACCAATTAAGGATATTGCTACAATGCCATCTCTTGGACCCAGAAACGGCTGTCTGCTTCAGCAAATGTAACCAAGACAGATCCACAGATACATGACATGTGACAAGTTTGTTCCCCCAGGTGGATTGATTGTCTTTTCTAAATATTTTAGCTTCTCTATTGCAATTTGTCCCCTCAAAGCCCAGAGACACAAATGACACATGCAAATATTACCATTGACAAAAGAAGTAAAAAATATTAAAGAATGCTTACTGTTATTAGGGGTTTTTCCTTTTAGCGCGGCTAAAATTATTTCTGAAATCTGAGTTGACTGTGGTAGAAGAAAAAGAGATTGAGATTAAGAGAGGTGCAGAGTCAAAAAGGTAGAGAGTGTTATAGTAAAACACGCACAGGGCATTAAGCATTTTGCAACATATTTGTGGGGGAGAAAGTTCGTTGTGGCTACAGACCATAAACCACTAGTCTTCATTTGGAATGATAAAGGGTTAAGAAATGCCAGTCCAAGGTTGATACGCCTGTTTTCTAAGCTATATGATTACAACTTCACCATGAGGCACATTCTAGGAGGAAAAAACTTCAAAGCAGATTTTCTTTCCAGATGCCCTTCTAATTCCAGTAGTGATGAAATGATTGTAGAAGAAAAGGAAGTTGTTGTGGGCTTACTGGATGGGTTTGTGTTAGCTAAAGATGTTGGGCCTCATTTATGAGGCCTTGTGTCAGTTTTGCGCTTCCGATGCGTGACTTTTTGTGACGCATCGGTGGCGTAAAACATGCCTCCTGTTGCGCATGGGCAAAATTTGCAAATTCACGGTCCGCGAATTTGCACAAAATCGCAAAAAATCTGCGAATTCGCGGATTTTCCAGCGAAATCGCGGATTTTTATGCGATTTGCACTGGAGTACTTTCTACTGGCTAATCCAGTAAGTGCTCCATAGTTGGGTAAAAGTGTAGTGCTTTTACTACACTGCAGCTGCGTAAAGGGCCAGAAGATGTGTCTCCAGTGACCATGTGTGCCTGTAACAAACATGCAGTTTGTTACAGGCACACGTGGTCACAGAAGACACATCTTCTGGCCCTTTACGCAGCTGCAGTGTAGTAAAATGCTACATTACTCCTTGTCACCAGGCACAGCTGTTCTTGTCCTGGGCTTTCCTCTTACAAGGCAATATTTTCTGATGAGTTAGGCCGAGCTGTTCGACTGAACTTGGACCACAATTCCCAGAAATCAGTGATTCTATAAATGTAAGCCCAGGACTAGCAGCAAGGTGACTTCCGGGTAACCCTACAAGCAGGGCCCTTATCTCATATCCCAATGCTCCCACATTGTAATTGTATTGTATTGTATTGTATTGTAATTGCATTTATATAGCACTTACTACCCCTGACGAGGCGTTAAAGTGCTTTTTCGGCAAGTAGCACGCTACTCCGGAACCCTTAAAGGATTAGTGTTGAATTAGTATAGTAAAATATGAAAGTAATTTGAGTGGTGGATAGTTTAGTTATTTGGATTCAGAAGGATAGCGGAAGGATAGAAGAGGGAAAAAAGGATTGCATTTATATAGAGCTTGTTACCCCTGATGGGGTGTTGAAGCACTTTTTTGGCGAGTGGCACACTACTCCGAAACCCATAAAGGATTAGTGTTGAATTAGTATAGTGAAATATGAAAGTAATTTGAGTGGTGGATATTAGTCAGTTATTTGGATTGAGAAGGAAAGCAGAGGGATAGAAGAGGGAAAAAGGTTTGCGTTTCTATAGCGCTTTTTAACCCTGATGGGGTGTTGAAGCGCATTTTGGCGAGTAGCACGCTACTCCGGAACCTATAGGAATTCCTGTTACAGGAGGTGCTGTGAACAGCATGGTCCGTGTTTAAACATCGCGTCATACTTTGCTGTCATGGGTGAGGAAGGGAGATCAGTACTCAGTTGTGATTATCAACTGCATTGGCTAATTACATTTGAAATGATTTTAGAAACAGCATGATATGTTTGTAATTCACAGATTTACCTGCAGGAAATTCAAGAGTTTTATATGCTGGTTGAAACTTTCGTCTAGCTATTCAGTAAGGGGGCGTTTGATCCAGTAGTTGAGGTGACAGGTTTAACTCTTTCTGCAACACTATTATGCTTGTGGGTGAACATTGGGCCAAGCATGCAGAAGATGGCATTGCTTGTTTGCATGGATTGGCACTTAGCATGCCTTTTTCATCCTTTTTTTCTTTTTTCACTCACATAGGCACCCATCAGGTTTTCATTGGTAGTACTGTTGCCATGTCTATGTTCATCTTGGGTGCTGCAGTTGACACCCCTGTATGCTAGAATGTTTTCATCATTTCATTTATGGTGATTAGAGTTTATTATTAGTTTTTCCAAAAGCACTGAACAAGGGATTTGAAAATCCCGTAATGCATTATGCAAAACCAAAATTTCTGTTTGAATGGCTGTATTTGATTAATGTTGCATGAACAGTGTGATCTTCACATTTTTATTTATTCATTGTGATATTGCATTACAAAAGTTTTGGGGGGAAATTTGTATAAAAAACGGATCACTGAAACAATATCGAGGTCAAGAATATCGACTTACAAAAATATCGAGGTAAAAATATAGAATACCAAAATATCGACCTCCTATCTTCAAACAGGTAAGTACAAAAATATCGAATGAAAAATATCGATGTAAAAAATATAGTTAGTCAAAATATGGATTTTTTAAAAATGTTTTAAATTAAATTAGAAAATAATGAAATAATAAATATAAATAACTTAAACATACTTAAAATATTTTAAACACCTTAAAATTAATAAATAATTAATGTAAGTAAAAAAACATACAAATTCATTTGTTAATACATATATATATATAATCGTAATATTAATAAATAAATTACAATAATTATGCCGTAGGATAGCGGAAAGGTTAAAATTTACTATTACCACTCCAGTGAGTGCAACAGTAGGGAAAGCGTTGGATAGCGTAGGGGTAAAAATTACTATTCCCACTCCAGAGAGTGCAACAGTAGGGAAAGCGTTGGATAGCGTAGGGGTAAAAATTACTATTCCCACTGGGAATGACCACACGCAAAGTGAGGACCAGAATAACGGAGCACCGCAGCACTATGCGCTGCAAAAAAAGCATAAGCAAACTGACAAACCACTTTATCACCCAGTGCCACACCCCAAATGACTTCACCTGGACAGTCATCGAACAGATACCAGTCAGCCCAGTTAACAATGACAAAAAATTGCTTAACAAAGAGCAAAGGTGGATATATCGCCTGTCCACGGCCACTGACGGGCTCAATGATGCCATCCCCTGGAACTCACTGACCCTGTGAACCAGTCTGACCTTAAGCCTCCCTTGGTCCAGCATGACCACTCAGGAACCTTGCCTTTACTGCCACTGCCCCCTGTGACCCAGTCTGACCTCCCAGACGCACCCCAGTAGGGCACTACCCCTCTCTTCAGGCATTTTGCCTTTGCCTTCATTCACCTCCTTGTTCCCCTAGCCTACAATCCTAGTGGGACAACCTTGCGTCCCCCTCATCCTCCCAATAATGGGATCTTGCCTTTGTCCCCTAGCCCCAGTCTTAGTGGGACAACCATGCGTCCCCCTTACCCTCCCCTCTAAAAACGGGATTCGCTGGCACTTGGATAACATTCTGTGCCTGTAGTACTATTCGGCACGTTTCACTATAATCCAACTTTAAAGTCCCGAGTGCGCATGCGCTAATCCTATCCAATCGCGCCGCACTCTTGCGCAACCACGCATGCGCGAACCACTACTTGGCCGCGCATGCGCTAAACTACTCCCCGCCGCGCATGCGCACAATAAAACCACCCTTGCACGCATGCGCGAAGCTAGCGGCACTACTCCGCGCATTGGCGCGATACGAAGGGCACTCACCTGAGCACAATTCCGACCCAAAAGCCAGTCTTTCTACTATTACTCTTCCCTCCAGGTGCCATTAATCATGCAGTTAACGCTAGTATAAAAACCGGCCACCACAGCCATTCATTACCGGTTATGCGAAGGAGGCACAACAGGTCCCACGCTGAAGCTGACCAGTAATCCTGTGAGTATGCTGAACATCTCTACCATAGGTAAGCGCTACCCTTTCTCCCACAGGTCTCCTTACCCCAGTGGTCCTCTCTCTCCCTACCAGGGCCACCCCTTGCCTCTTCAATAGCCTTGGAGTACAAGCAAGACTAAAAAAGCGTAAGACAATGTGCTTGCGCCACAATACTTCACTACTCACTACTGCATTATTATTTTTTACCGCTGTTTTAACCACCTCACCCTCGTAATTCAGTGCGAGTCCACAATAATGATACCACCAGTATCATTACACTTGAGCCGCTCATAGCCTGCACCAATCCGCTATTAAGCCGGCTGTCATAAATTATGCTCAATATTTTCTAGTGACTCTTTTTTCCTATGTTTGTCTTGTCCCTGTCTTTCATTGTTAAATGTACAGGTGATCTTGAGAAGGGAATCCCCCCTCTCACAGTTAGATACACTTTAGGGCGTGTAGACACATAGACTACACTACACTTACCCTAATTTTAACCTACACATATTTTTTATTGTCCTGAAGAAAGCCAGATTAATATAAGGCACTGGCTGAAACATGTTGACACACCAAGGACGTAGGAGGTCGTAACCCGCCTCTAACGTCCCACAGCCTTATTTTTTAACCGCTGACGGAGGCCCTTTTAATAAAGTCTTCCCACTCCAGGGACCATCCGCCAAGCCGTTTTAACCTCACTTCTCACTTCGGGGTAAAAACTACTATTCCATGCTTCATCATCGGGCCCACCCAGTGACACCTCACACCGCACACACAGTGACATACCTGCTCCGCTGTAATCAGGCGTCGTAGCACACCCGGGACACGCTAGGTGTCACTGGGTGGGCCCGATGATGAAGCATGCCACCAACTAGGTTGGTGGGTGAGGGCTTTCTAAAGACACCCAACAGGTGCCACCGCCAACAACACTGAGTCGCTATGACAACAACAAAATAATGTCATATTAACCCCTTTCTAGCTAGTCTCCTTTTGATTTACTTAAAAATTACTATTCCCACTCCAGAGAGTGCAACAGTAGGAAAAGCGTTGGTTAGCGTAGGGATAGAAATTACTATTCCCACTCCAGAGAGTGCAACAGTAGGGAAAGCGTTGGATAGCGTTGGATAGCGTAGGGGTAAAAATTACTATTCCAACTCCAGAGAGTGCAACAGTAGGGAAAACAGTAGGGAAAACGTTGGCTAGCGGCAGGGTAAGATTTACTATTTCCACTGCAAAGAGTGCAACAGTAGGGAAAGCGTTGGATAGCGAAGGGGTAAAAATTACTATTCCCACTCCAGAGAGTGCAACAGTGGGGAAAGCGTTGGATAGCGAGAGGGGTAAAAATTACTATTCCAACTCCAGAGAGTGCAACAGTAGGTAAAGCATTGGATAGTGTAGGGGTAAAAATTATTATTCCAACTCTAGAGAGTGCAACAGTAGGGGAAGCATTGGATAGCGTAGGGGTAAAAATTACTATTCACTAATTACTATTCACACTCCAGAGAGTGTAACAGTAGAGAAAGCGTTGGATAGCGTAGTGGTAGAAATTACTATTCCAACTCTAGAGAGTGCAACAGTAGGGAAAACATTGGATAGCAGGAGGGTAAAAATTACTATTCCAACTCCAGAGAGTGGAACAGTAGGGAAAGCGTTGGATAGCGTAGGGGTAAAGATTACTATTCCACTTCAGAGAGTGCAACAGTAGGGAAAGTGTTGGATAGCGTAAGGGTGAAAATTACTATTCCCACTCCAGAGAGTGCAACAGTAGGGAAAGCATTGGATAGCGTAGGGGTAAAAATTACTATTCCAACTCCAGAGAGTGCAACAGTAGGAAAACGTTGGATAGCGGCAGGGTAAAATTTACTATTCCCACTCCTAAGAGTGCAACAGTAGGGAAAGTATTGGATAGGGTAGGGGTAAAAATTACTATTCCTGCTCCAGAGAGTGCAACAGTAGGGAAAGCGTTGGATAGCGCAGGGGTAAAAATTACTATTTCAATTCCATGGAGTGCAACAGTAGGGAAAGCGTTGGATAGCATAGGGGTAAAAATTACTATTCCAACTCCAGAGACTGCAACAGAGGGGAAAGTGTTGGATAGCGGGAGAGTAAAAATTACTATTAGAACTCTAGAGAGTGCAACAGTTGGGAAAGCGTTGGATAGCGTAAGGGTAAAAATTACTATTCCAACTCCAGAGAGTGCAATAGTAGGGAAAGCATAGGATAGCGTAGGGGTAAAAATTACTATTCCAACTCCAGAGAGTGCAACAGTAGAGAAAGCGTTGGATAGCGGGAGGGTAAAAATTACCCTTCCAACTCCAGAGAGTGCAACAGTAGGGAAAGCATTGGCTAGCGTAGGGGTAAAAATTACTATTCCCACTCCAGAGAGTGCAACAGTGAGGAAAGCATTGGATAGCGTAGGGGTGAAAATTACTATTCCCACTCCAGAGAGTGTAACAGTTGGGAAAGCGTTGGATAGCGTAGGGGTAAAAATTACTATTCCAACTCCGGAGAGTGCAACAGTAGGGAAAACGTTGGATAGCGGGAGGGTAAAAATTACTATTCCAACTCCAGAGAGTGCAACAGTAGGGAAAGCGTTGGATAGCGTAGGGGTAAAAATTACTATTCCCACTCCAGAGAGTGCAACAGTAGGAAAAGGGTTGGAAAAAAATTACTATTCCCACTCCAGAGAGTGCAACAGTAGGGAAAGCGTTGGATAGCGTAGGGGTAAAAATTACTATTCCCACTCAAGAGAGTGCAACAGTAGGGAAAGCGTTGGATAGCGTAGGGGTAAAAATTACTATTCCAACTCCAGAGAGTGCAACAGTAGGGAAAACGTTGGCTAGTGGCAGGGTAAAATTTACTATTCCCACTCCAAAGAGTGCAACAGTAGGGAAAGCGTTGGAAAGCGTAGGGGAAAAAATTACTATTCCCACTCCAGACAATGCAACAGTAGGGAATGCGTTGGATAGCGTAAGGGTAAAAATTACTATTCCCACTCTAGAGAGTGCAACAGTAGGAAAAGCATTGGATAGTGTAGGGGTAAAAATTATTATTCCAACTCTAGAGAGTGCAACAGTAGCGAAAACGTTGGATAGCGGCAGGGTAAAATGTACTATTCCCACTCCAGAGAGTGCAACAGTAGGGAAAGCGATGGATAGCATAAGGGTAAAAATTACTATTCCCACTCCAGAGAGTGCAACAGTAGGGAAAGCATTGGATAGCGTCGGGGTAAAAACTACTATTCCAACTCCAGAGAGTGCAACAGTAGGGAAAACGTTGGATAGCGTCAGGGTAAAATTTACTATTCCCACTCCAAAGAGTGCAACAGTAGGGAAAGTGTTGGATAGGGTAGGGGTAAAAATTACTATTCCTGCTCCAGAAAGTGCAACAGTAGGGAAAGCATTGGATAGCGCAGGGATAAAAATTACTATTTCAATTCCAGGGAGTGCAACAGTAGGGAAAGCGGTGGATAGCGTAAGGGTAATAATTACTATTCCAACTCCAGAGACTGCAACAGTCGGGAAAGTGTTGGATAGTGGGAGAGTAAAAATTACTATTAGAACTCCAGAGAGTGCAACAGTTGGGAAAGCGTTGGATAGCGTAAGGGTAAAAATTACTATTCCAACTCCAGAGAGTGCAATAGTAGGGAAAGCATTGGATAGCGTAGGGGTAAAAATTACTATTCCAACTCCAGAGAGTGCAACAGTAGAGAAAGTGTTGGATAGCGGGAGGGTAAAAATTTACCATTCCAACTCCAGAGAGTGCAACAGTAGGGAAAGCATTGGCTAGCGTAGGGGTAAAAATTATTATTCCCACTCCAGAGAGTGCAACAGTAGGGAAAGTGTTGGATAGCGTAGGGGTAAAAATTACTATTCCCACTCCAGAGAGTGTAACAGTAGGGAAAGCGTTGGATAGCGTAGGGGTAAAATGACTATTCCAACTCCAGAGAGTGCAACAGTAGGGAAAACGTTGGATAGCGGGAGGGTAAAAATTACTATTTCAACTCCAGAGAGTGCAACAGTAGGGAAAGCGTTGGATAGCGTAGGGGTAAAAATTACTATTCCCACTCCAGAGAGTGCAACAGTAGGAAAAGCGCTGGATAGCGTAGGGATAAAAATTACTATTCCCACTCCAGGGAGTGCAACAGTAGGGAAAGCGTTGGATAGCGTAGGGGTAAAAATTACTATTCCAACTCCAGAGAGTGCAACAGTAGGGAAAGCGTTGGATAGCGTAGGGGTAAAAATTACTATTCCCACTCCAGAGAGTGCAACAGTAGGGAAAGAGTTGGAATGCGTAGGGGTAAAAATTACTATTCCCACTCCAGAGAGTGCAACAGTAGGAAAAGCGTTGGATAGCGTAGGGATAAAAATTACTATTCCCACTCCAGACAGTGCAACATTAGGGAAAGCGTTGCATAGCGTAGGGGTAAAAATTACTATTCTAACTCCAGAGAGTGCAACAGTAGGGAAAACGTTGGCTAGCGGCAGTGTAAAATTTACTATTCCCACTCCAAAGAGTGCAACAGTAGGGAAAGCGTTGGAAAGCGTAGGAGAATAAATTACTATTCCCACTCCAGAGAGTGCAACAGTAGGGAAAGCGTTGGATAGCGTAAGGGTAAAAATTACTATTCCCACTCCAGAGAGTGCAACAGTAGGGAAAGCATTGGATAGTGTAGGGGTAAAAATTATTATTCCAACTCTAGAGAGTGCAACAGTAGCGAAAACATTGGACAGCGGCAGGGTAAAATTTACTATTCCCACTCCAAAGAGTGCAACAGTAGGGAAAGCGTTGGATAGCGTAGGGGTAAAAATCACTATTCCCACTCCAGAGAGTGCAACAGTAGGGAAAGCGATGGATAGCGTAGGGGTAAAGATTACTATTCCCACTTCAGAGAGTGCAACAGTAGGGAAAGTGTTGGATAGCCTAAGGATAAAAATGACTATTCCCACTCCAGAGAGTGCAACAGTAGGGAAAGCATTGGATAGCGTAGGGGTAAAAATTACTATTCCAACTCCAGAGAGTGCAAAAGTAGGGAAAACGTTGGATAGCGGCAGGGTAAAATTTACTATTCCCACTCCAAAGAGTGCAACAGTAGGGAAATTGTTGGATAGAGTAGGGGTAAAAATGACTATTCCCGCTCCAGAGAGTGCAACAGTAGGGAAAGCGTTGGATAGCGCAGGGGTAAAAATTACTATTTCAACTCCAGAGAGTGCAACAGTAGGGAAAGCGTTGGATAGCGTTGGGGTAATAATTAATATTCCAACTCCAGAGAGTGCAACAGTAGGGAAAGCGTTGGATAGCGGGAGAGTAAAAATTACTATTAGAACTCCAGAGAGTGCAACAGTAGGGAAAGCATTGGCTAGCGTAGGGGTAAAAATTACTATTCCCACTCCAGAGAGTGCAACAGTAGGGAAAGCGTTGGATAGCGTAGGGGTAAAAATTACTATTCGCACTCCAGAGAGTGTAACAGTAGGGAAAGCGTTGGATAGCGTAGGGGTAAAAATTACTATTCCAACTCCAGAGAATGCAACAGTAGGGAAAACGTTGGATAGCGGGAGGGTAAAAATTACTATTCCAACTCCAGAGAGTGCAACAGTAGGGAAAGCGTTGGATAGCGTAGGGGTAAAAATTACTGTTCCCAGTACAGAGAGTGCAACAGTAGGGAAAGCGTTGGATAGCGTAAGGGTAAGAATTACTATTCCCACTACAGAGAGTGCAACAGTAGGGAAAGCGTTGGATAGCGTAGGGGTAAAAATTACTATTCGCCTTCCAGAGAGTGTAACAGTAGGGAAAGCGTTGGATAGCATAGGGGTAAAAATTACTATTCCAACTCCAGAGAGTGCAACAGTAGGGAAACCGTTGGATAGCGGAAGGGTAAAAATTACTATTCCCACTCCAGAGAGTGCAACATTAGGGAAAGTAAATAACTCATACATAAATAAAAATAAATTAAATATTAATACCAATTACAAATTAATTAAAAGTAATTAACAATTTTATATAATATAATAATAAATCATTTAAAAATACAAATCAAAATAAATTATTAAAAATGATTACCTAATAATACACATTTGTTACCCATTAACAATTAATTAATTAACAATTAAAAATTACAACAAAAAACCAGAAAATATATTAAAATAATTAATAAATTACAATTAAATTACTTCTCACCCTATTCCCCTATAAACACACAACCCACAACCGAAAATAAATTAATAAAATTAACATAATTATCAATTAATCAATTAATTAATTAAAATTCCTTACCAATTATATTTTAATTAATTTCCAATTAAAAATGTAAATAACAATTAATTCAAAATAAATACCAATAAATAAAGTACAAAATAAATTATATATAATTAAATTACTTCCCACCCTATTCCCCTATTAGCCCACAACCCTCTACAGAAAATACATTAATAAAATTACCATAATTATCAATTAATCAATTAATTATAATTAATCACCAATTATATTTTAATTACTTAACAATAAACAAATAATCAACAATTAATTCAAAATAAATACCAATAAATACATTAAAAAATGTAATTAATTGTAATTAAATTACTTCCCACCCTATTCCCCTATAAACCCAAAACCTGCTACAGAATTATATTACGCAAAAATTAAATATCATAAAATTAATTCATTAAAATAAATTATAAAATAAATATACACTTTTCACACAAATACTAACATAAAAAATCACTTTAACAAATTGGATATTATTAAAAAACTTGAAAATAACTTACTTACCCTAAATTCGATATTTTTGTTGTCTATATTCTGTCCATTCTATATTTTTGTTGTCTATATTCTGTCATTCTATATTTTCTATATTCTGTCCATTCGATATTTTTGTTGTCTATATTCTGTCCATTCGATATTGTGTCCATTCTTGATTTTTTATTCAATATTAATGCTATTCTATTCGATATTTTTGTAGTCTATATTCTGTCCATTCAATATTGTGTCCATTCTATATTTTTTATTCGATATTAATGCAAATCGATATTAAAAACTCGATATTTTATGTGTATAGCATAAAAAACAAACCAAAGGCCTAATAAAGGCACAATCATTGCGTATAGAGTAATGAATTATTGTTTCATTGTGGTAGTACTTGCACAAATTGATTGTTTAATTTTGGACAATGTGGACAGTTTAATACACGCAGTGCATCCACATACCGAGTGAAGATTCACTCGTATACAGTATATATTCGGCTACCCTATTCTGGTATGCACGCATACCAGATTAGTTAGTTTTAGTTACTGAAGTATAGTATAAGCAAGGTGTGCGCTAACACTCAAATTAAAAAGGAGAAGGGTACATGAGAACCTTAAATTTCTAAGAACAGATATCTATTGTCTGCAAGAAATCCATATGGTCTGGAGTGATAGAGGCTTGCTAGAATCCTTGGGATTAAATGTTCTCTGTTGCATGACAGAGGATACCAGAACTAAGAGGGTGGCCATATTAGCCAAAGGGAAGACCATTATACATGGCTGGAAAGCAGCGGACAAGTATAGGAGATGAGCAGTGGTGGAATGTAAATATTATATTGGGTCTTCTACGCTTTGATCAATATATGCCCCAGTCACGGATGACCCAGCACTGCTTAATTTCTTAGCAATAGAGTTACTAACTTGGCAAGCCCAGTATACATTGTGTGGAGACTTTAATCTGAAGGGCTCCAGAGGAGGGCTAGCTGATAGGTGAAGGGTGCTATATGGGACATAAACTGCAATCTTTTAGATACTTTAAGAAATAGGATTAGTAGATATCTGGGTTAATTTGAAATCTCCAGACGCTGGGTATACTTACTATTCTGCCCACCAGGGCACCTTTGAAAAACGGTAGTACTTTTCAGAGATGCCATCTTCGGTAAGGGGGCCTCAGGTAGAGCATTTTCCAAAACTAATATTGGACCACAACCCTCTTGTTTTAGAGGGACTTAGAAGAGTGCTTAGAATATGGGGGCATATTACCAACAACTAGCGATATTTATCGCTAAATGGGCTTAGTGAGGTTTTTTTTATCGCCAAGCATCGCTGGATATTACCGCAGAGATAACGTGCTATTAGCAACGTTTATCTCAAAAGCGATATAATATCCGGCGATAGCGGCGAAATGCGTGAATATCGCTGAGAATACAGCGATATTCACGCATTAACGCCAATAGGGTCTTAGCCATAATATCCATCTCCTATTGGATATAATGGCTAAGAACTGGTCTGAGCAGGCGTTAGCTTTTGGAGATATTCGCACTTAGCACAAATATTTCCATCGCTACGTCTCCGTTGATAATAGGCGATGGCGATGTTAGCGACTGTTTTTAGTCGCTAACAGGTTGGGTACGCCCACTTTGCATGTCATTAGCGATAAATATCTCTGACATGCAAAGCGGGCCCCAAAGCCGCTCGCTATCGCCTCAAAGCTGTCGCTAACATCAGTTAGCGACAGCTTGCTAATAGGGTGATATAATTGTAGCCGCTTAGCGGCCGAAAACAGCTGCTAAAGCGGCGATAATCTAATATCGCCAGGCTTGGTAATATGGCCCATGGACTTTTGATAAGAGCCTCTTGTTTGATCTGGAATATGTAAAACACATGAAGGCTGGATTCCCGAATTTTTTTAACTTAATAAAGTTAGTGCTTCCCCTGGGATAGTTTGGGATACTTTTAAATCTGGCTTAAGAGGGAAAACCCTTATGTTTAGAATGGCTAAACAGAGGTATTCTCAACTTCTAATTAGATAACTTTACTAAAAGCTGGATAAAGCAGAGGTAGACTTAGTTGTAGCTATCTCATCCATGCAAGAGTTGTCCCCTGTGCTTAATCACTGAGCCATATTTAGGTCATGTTTGAATGAATTTACAGTTAAGAAGATTGCCGGCAAAATTGTGGATAGTACATAAGAGTGTTATGAATATAATAAACAGGTGGGGCGTGTTTTAGCTATTAGTTTGAGGCAAAAACAGGTGGCAGGGCACATAAATGAAATCAGGAACAAGCATGGTGGAATTGTGACAGATCTGGATGAGGTTAGAGAAGCCTTTTGAGTATACTATGTTGGTCTATACAAAGCACCAGGCCTGCCCTGAGGACTTAGAACAGTATTTGACTACAACAATATATAATAAAGTAAACCAGGAGGAGTGTTTATTCCTATGGGCAGAATTTTCTCTGGAGAAAATCCAGCTTTCCCTCAGGACCTCTTCTCTGAGAAGGTGGTGGGAACTGATTCTATACCCCTGTATTATTGTAAGGTTTTTTCATGAGAACTTCAGGCTGAGCTGGCTGAGATATTCAGGCAGGTTCGAAATGGAGAGCATTCAAATACTTGGGCTGCAGACAATGTAATCGTTTTTCTGAAGAAAAGACAGAACTCTTGTAACCTGGGTCCTATTGGCCAACTATGTTGCTGAACAGCGATATTAAACGTTATTTTCAGATCTTGGCAAGTAGGCTGGGCAGAATTATGCATAATTAGTGTTGGTTACGCAGCATGGGTTTTTTCCAGGGAGGGGGACCTCGGATCATGTGTAATTGCACTGTTTGATGCTTCTGAAATTGTGGAAGTACCCATGGGATGGGGGTTGCTCTGTTGGATGTCGAGAAGGCATTCAACAGGGTATCCTGGGAGTATTTGTGGAAGGTTATCGAAACCTGTGGATTGGCAGGGTGGCTTTTATTCAAGCGATCAGGGTGATGTATTCCAACATAGTAGCTCGACTTCATATTATGGGTAATGAATCTGAGCCCTTCTGTATAAAAAGGGGAACAAGGCAGAGATGCCCCTTCTCTCCCTTGCTATTTGCCTTTTATACAGATCCCCTTCTCCGGAGATTGGAAGCCTCCATTGATGTAATACCGATCCATCTGCAGGGATGGAAATTAAAACATTGGCTTCTGCAGGCTACGCACATTTGCAATATCAAAATAATGCTCTCTGTGCCATCAAAAAGATAACTGAGGAATTTGGGGTGTACTCTGGCTATTTGCTAAATAAATATAAAACACAAATAGTGGTGAATAGATATACGGCTTCCCCTGATTGTCAGGTGGTAGAATAGTCTATTTATTTGGGGGCTATCATTACGTTGAGCGATCGAGGACAGTGAGATAGGCTGCAGACAGCTCAGAGTAAGCAACGGATGACACTGACTGAGAGTGGAGTCAACAGCGTTTGTAAAGAGGTTAAGAACACAGTGAGACAAGCCGTATACTGCTGAGATTAAGCATCGGATGTTATTTATTAGAGCCCCACGCCTCGAGCAATACTTCCCTTAAAGGAAGTTTAATCGTTTACACGACCAACTGTTTTCAGATACCGAGGGATTATTGACGCAACCTACATACATAGAAACGCTTATGGTGAAGAGACATTTACATTGTAAACGGTGAATACTGCCCCTGAGGAAGGAACACGGTTCCGAAATGCATTGGGCGAGAGACTAAATTTGGTTCATTAGCAACAATGGAAGCACTCTAAAAGGATTGAGTTGAATAAGTTTAATGAATTGTCAATGATTTGTAATAAGAAGAAGTATTGTTCAAAAGTTGAATCATTAGTATATGTGATGGAAAAACATATAACTCAAAAGTAAATACAATTGTTGCAAAAAGAAAGATTGTGTGAATGGTATTATGTAATAGATCAACGTTTTGGCAGTACTATGGTTATTATTTGTCAAAATTAATCATTGGTTGAAAATTGGGAACAATAGTTCAATAGGTACAGTGCACACTAGAGCGGGTTGTTACCCTGTTCAAGGCTATCATTACTGCCAAAGTGGAGTATTTAGACAAGATAAACCACTCCCCAATCATTGAAAAAGCTAAAAAAGATTTAAAAAGATGGGACAATTTACATCTCTCTATTATGGGGAGATACAACCTAGTAAAAATGAACTTCCTCCCAAAGTTACCTTATAAGTTCTAAACAATTCCTCCGGAGTTTGAAAACGCCTGGTGTAAAACAATAGACACATGGGTGGCCAGGTTCATCTGGTCATATGAGAAAAGCAGGAGGGCAAATAGGTTTTTGAGTTTACCCAGGGAAGGGGGAGGATGGGAGCTGCCTAATGTTAAATTGTACTACCGAGCATCAGCTTTGCAGTATCTTTAACTTCTCTTTGAGGTAGGGGAGGAAGAGAGTGAGGGGTATGTCCCATCAATTTTGTAAGATAGGGCTGCTGCTAAGGGATGCTTGTTGAAAATCTTTGAGTTGAGCTATTATAAAAAAACATGGTTCAAGACTCTGATTGTGGTGTTCAAAAACTGGTCCGGGATAAGGAAGAAACTGGGATTTTAGAAACGTATAGCTGGTATACTCCTATGCATCAGAATAGTCAAGTGCCCGAAATATTCCACAACGGTTGTTTATCCAAATGGGAATAAGCTGGCTTAGGAAGGGTAGGAGATCTGCTCTTGGTGGTCCCTATGGCATCATTTGAAGAGTTTCGGTCCATATTCAACATTGGGATCCAATATTTTTTAATCCCTTACAATTGAGAGATTTTCTGTTAAAAAAAGGTGGGTCGGAATTGGTGGCTTTTCCAGGAAACCCCTGATGGAGATTTTAACAGGGGGAACCAACTATTCGATATCACAAGTATATGGGTGCCTAATGGAGGGGATCCCAGATGATCTGAAAAACACAATATTAAATGGTCCAATTTATGCTCATCTAATTTACAAATCCAACATTATAAAATGATTTTTGATTTATATATTACCCCTGCCAAAATAGCTAAATGGGGTGGGGTGGCTGGGGCATGTTGTCCTTGTTGTCCGGAACGAAGCACAGACTTGGTTCATATGTTTTGTTTGTGTCTCTGCCTTAATATACTGAGGTCAGAAATACACTATTTCTAGGGGAGATCCTTAAGGTGACTATCTCCCAGTCACCACAGCTAGGCTGTTGTGTCTAGAAGAATCAATCTCAGGGATCGGGGTTGAGCTAATTTTGTTGCAATGGCAGTCCTCAGGCTTTGTGTAGCCTCTGCTTGGTTGGATCCCCTACCTCCCACATTCCAGCAATGGAAGGGGCATTTTTTATATATCTATCACCTGGAAAAGGCAGTTTATGAGCAAAAGGGGAAGAAATCTAAATTGAAATGGAGGAGGATATGGAGGTCTCTCTCTGATTGGGTGTTGACCTATCATTAGTAGCCCGTTCATTTAACTGTAAGCTGAAGGTAATGAAGATAGGTGTTTAAGTCAACCCAGTGGTTTAGTCCCATATACTGCATTGTATGGCTGGCACTTTCTGCATTGCTTGTTTTGGTGAATATACGATCTGAAATGAGTTTTCATTTAAACCCAATTGCTGGATTTATTACTATTTATTGTATTTAGGTATACTTGCTGCTGAAGACTTGTCAAATTATTGGATGGAGGGGGAAATGGTTAAAAAGCTTAATATAAATATATTTAAACAAAATTAAACTTAGGCATTTCTGTGAATCGAATCCATGGGTACAGCCACTCTACAACACTATGACATTGAGAGATCAAGACATTTATGTCTGGATTCTCACGGTACAATGTTCTACAGTCTTGGAGTTAATATTTGGGTGTCTTGTCAGAATGCCCTAAATGGTCATTATGAGCCCATCTGTCCTTTGCAATTTTTCCACTCTGGACCAAAGTCCTGTGGCTCAGTCCAAGCCTTTATACTAGACATAAAGCCTGGGTTCTCTTTTCTAATAATCATAATTCTACTCTAGTAATACTGAGTGGGTCAGACCTGTAACCATAATTGATGAGACGGTGTAGTGGTAGGGCAAGGGGGTATAACATTTGTGTGGCTGAGTCTACATGAATGACCTGGTAGGAGCCATACCTAAATTCTTAAATGTGGCCTCTGATGGTTTTACCATGCAGAATGGGGATGGTGAGAGTATTTGACCACATGGCCTTTGATGCCTTTCAATGTGTGACTTAAGACCCTTTCTTTGAAAAGCAAGCGCACTCATGTAGGCAACCAGTTCCCACTGGTCCATGCTATATAAAATAAGGCCGAACTGCTGGATCCTACTTATGCTCCTCATGCTATGATTTTGTGTGCTACTCCAATGAGCTCTCTTATCAGTGGGGAATGGATCACTTCTACATGTGTAAAAAGGGTCAGGTTTTTATACTGTCTCTTAAGAAACCCTCATTCATGTACATAGGCCATCTGGCGGTTTATCTTGATTCTCCGCTTGGTTAGAGACGTTACAGCATCATCATTGGGTTTATATGTGATGTGCTATCCTCCACCCGGAGGAAGACCTGCTGGTTATAGCAGTAGTGATCGGTGATAAAAAGACGAGGTGCTCAAGTGAGGTGAGTTTAAAATGCTCACAATGCCTGAACTGTAGCTTTACTCGGTTCGGTATGTGGGGAGGTAAAAACAGTGCGGTGCGTAAGTAGACAAGTTACTGGTCTAACGCACTCTTTTGTCCATGTGAGTGGTCGACATGTTTCGGCCCCATTTAATTGCCCTCGCGGGTCGGGGGGCTTTCTTCAGGACCTAGGATTGTGAAGGCTGAGTAATTTCACAGCCTAGGTGTGTATATCAGTCGCTCACCATGTTAGAGTAAGTCATTGGTCAATAAGTACCTATAATTGTTGGGAGGAACAGGAGAGAAGAAGAGAAATTCGGTCACAGTTCCATTAAGTAACATATGTTGTAACAAAAATGGTGAAATTACTTAAATAGTGTTGCGTGCCGTCCTGTTGCTTGTGTATTTAAGAATGAGAATACAACAAATGTGATGGTTAAAAAGAATTAAAACGTTTTTGAATAGTAAGTACACATATTTATAAAAAGCAAAAATGCATTTCTTTTGAAATGCTGGCATCGTCAAAGATAAACAATTCAGAAATGGCAAGTCTCTACACCCATTGATACTGGTATAGTGCAAGGCGTGCTATGGAGTTGGCAGCCCTGCATGTTTATGGCAAGATAAATTGTCCATATTGGTACATAATGGCTATGAATGGAAAGTAACGTATCGTGGTAGGCCTGGCGGTTAGTGTATTGCGGTTTCTGAAGGTACATAATGCCGTTTTTTAGGGTGCTATGCCTCAAGTAATACCAGAGTGTCCAAGTTAAAAAAACATGAAAGGGAGCTCAAACGCTGTTCTGACTATAGTTATGAGTAGCAGGGAGCGTGTGGTGACTGTGATTACAAATGGTGAGTGCGTGGTGATTGTGCATAAAGCCTGTGCTTTTAATACCTTGGTATCCCTAATTTCGGACTGCCTCAGGGTGCCGGGGGGCAATGAGCTCCAGAAGCATAACAGCCCATCTAAAAACATTTGTTATGTCTAAGGAAGCCTGCAGTACAAGTCTAGTGTCACAGGCTCAGTCCATGACTGGATCTTCTCTGCTCTCCATTCTTCCATGTTAGAGAAATGCAGTACCTATTCAACTGTTACCATTGACGGTATTTGGAAGACAACTGTGGTTGTCTTCAAGAAAGAGCTTGCTGGTGCAACAGGCATTTTAGCCTATTTCTTGAGCCCCTGAGACAGTTTACTTTTATGTAAGGGGCAGCAGACGTCTGTGTGGCTGTGTCTATTATATGGACCTGGATGGCACAAGTTTTGTGCCTGTGCAAAGACAATGGGACACTGCATAAGGGTGTGGCTTTATTATAGATGTGGGCACATAGGTATTACAAAACTGTTGGGTGGCACACTAACTGTGCACCTCGAGGCACCCCTTGTGGATGGGGCACAGGGTCCAAGTGAACCATCCAGGTTCCCCCTACAGCTGGGTTCTGTAACACCTGCATTGGGTTCCTGGCTGGACTCTTCAAATGGAGACCAGCCCACCTTGAATGAAAGGTGTAGCTACGATTACAAACTGCTCCTTTACCTTCCCTAATGCACTCTCCTTGGCGGGAGTACTCAATGTCTGTGTTCGAAAATGCCCTATTGACAGAGTATTTTTTGTGCCCTGGTCTGCATCATCTGCACATAGTTAAGCCACAGTGCAAACACGGACAGTGTGCTCAATAAGTAATTTATGCTAAAGGTTTCTATTACACAAAGTGTTACAAGGTGACAACATGGTCATTTGTACCTGCTTTAATGTCCCTGGGGAGACATAATATTATGGAAGGGTTGCAGATGCTTCTGCAGTCCCTTTGGCAAAATGGATTATGCAAGCATTCCCTCATTTTAATGGTTGTGGCCATATGCAAATGAGGAAATTCTTTTTTGTGCCCAGGCCATTTAGCGGACACCATCTCAGGGGGTGTGGGTATGTTAGAGTGCCAAGTTTGCAGATCCATCCTAATGAGGCTCTGAGTGCTCACCCTTTTATTTGAAACAAATCCTGCCCCAGCTAATGCTTCCACTGCGCAATAATGCCCTAATCACTTCCTGCTGGTGTTCCCCACTGATGCATCCTTCCCCTGGGCTAGTTGCCCTTACGATTGCAGACACTGGGGTGAAAACTGGCAGGGGTCTATGGCTGCATGGAGATTAACTGCCGGGAGCCATGACAGCGGCACTGGTCGGCCGTACTAGGCCCTGATTGACCTTAGTCTCCCAGCAAATGTTAATCAATAAAGTTTTCCAAACTTGAAGTTACTTTTCATTGCAGTATTTTATTCATACTTATGAAGATGTATTCATGAGAGTATTCGATAGTTCACTTAATTCTACAACAATCCATATGTTCCCAACAATCCATATGTTCCAATGCATTTCGGCCCACTGGCCTTCATCTGGGAAATCTATGAAACAAGGAGTGGTATCTGTCACTAATAATTCTTCAAAACAAACAATGTTTACATCATCAAATCTTGTTACATATTATCTATCTTCCAGCCAAACACTAGCAGGCTAATGCACCACGCCACTTAACTTGGTCGTAAGTTATAACAGTAACGTTACTACGTTACATTGAATGCGTGTAGCCCACCCGAGGCCAGTTGAAATATTTAAGCATTAGAACCGCTAATATTGGTTTAAAGCGTCAACGAATGTCTGGTAGCTAATGCGTTACGCCAGCTAAACTGTTTGCGAGATTAATGCACAATGTTACTAGGTGCGAGTGAACAGCAAATATAACATGCATGTATATGGCTCGAACATCGGACTATAAATTTGCACGTGTAAATATAAAGGGTTACTTTAATAGTCGAATGTAGCAAAGTATGTATATCATTTGAAGGAGATAGATAATATGTAACAAGATTTGATGATGTAAACATTGTTTGTTTTGAAGAAATATTAGTGACAGATACCACTCCTTGTTTCATAGATTTCCCAGATGAAGGCCAGTGGGCCGAAATGCATTGGAACATATGGATTGTTGGGAACATATGGATTGTTGTAGAATTAAGTGAACTATCGAATACTCTCATGAATACATCTTCATAAGTATGAATAAAATACTGCAATGAAAAGTAACTTCAAGTTTGGAAAACTTTATTGATTAACATTTGCTGGTGGATCCAGCACATCGAAAATCAGTGCCCTTTGTGACACTAGCACTGGTTAGTGCTTGTGCTTTCCTCAGTCCATAATACATACTCCAAAGCAGGGAGTAAACGAAGGAGCACGATTCACGCCTTAAACCCAAAGATTACTACGGAGCTGTGCACGACTATCATCTAAACCACTGACCTTAGTCTCCCCCACCGACTTGAATGCACGGCTACCAAGGCCTCCACTGATAACCCCCTCTTGCTCGGGGGCCTGAGGCTCATCATTGGCTGGTCCGGGTCTGTTGCTGATACAGTTTGACCTAATGAAGTGGCAGCTGCGCTCAGGAGGCCTCAGGGGACCAAGCTACTGCATAGCGGAGGCACTGATACCAGGTGAGCGCAGTGTGGCAGGATTGCTGCAGCCTGGCCTGTGCACACCTTACCCCCCAGTCGTGGTCCCAGTCAGAAGCCCAGAGGTCATGTTGGGCCTAGACTTGACTGCAAAAGGGGGAGGCAAGACCAAATGAAGTATTTGCAGCATTGAGGAAGCCCAGGGGAACTGAACTGCTGACTGGCGGGTGTGCTGATACTGTGAGAGCGAACTGTGACAGTGTTGAAGCGGCCCTGCCTGTGCACACCTGGTTGCGGTCCCAGACAGAAGACCAGAGGTCCTGTCTGCCCTAGGCTTGACAATGAGGGGGAGGGCAAGGGCCAATACACTGCATCAGACAGTCCCTGCTACAGCACCGCTGCCTGCGCCTTGGTCAGAGGAGCATGGGTACGGAACCTGATCGCCTGAGGGACTGCCACAAAGCATAGGCAGGGTGTCCTTTGGCCCTGGACTCCTACCTCAGAATGTGTCACCCCAGATGCAAATAATAAAGAGCACAGATTGCCTGGAGCATGCCTGCGGCGCACCCGCAAAAAGGTACACACATGGTTCTGGTGACCACCATGCTATTGTTGCCCATCGGTCCAGGCAGATACTACTGTGTAATTTAGAGAAGGGGAAGGCTGCTGCCTGCTTGTTCCTGTACCCCTCCTCATTAAGTCTGGTCCCTGCCAGGAGACTGTGGGTCGAGTCAGGCTTTGGCCTGGTGGCAGTGGAGAAGATGAAGATCATGGTGCTGGTGCCCTGCAGCTAACCTGGCTCTTTGCCAGACACCTCGTTGGCTGCACAACTTAGGACACAGCATTCAAGGGCGTTCATGTTGCCTGATGAACCTGTGGCCAGTCCTAAAATGGGCCTGCAACCCCACTGACAGCTGTGGTGTGACACCGGGGGCTAACGCTGGGCTCCTGGGGCTAATGCTGTTTTCCTGGGGCCTGACATATGTCACCATACACCGGCCCTCTCCTCTGATCGGCCAAAGATTAAGTTGATGTGCTTGGAACCTGCCCTGGACCTGGCACCTGCCGCCCCCTCAGGAGATATGGCGAGCTGGCTGGGGCTGACCAATAACCAATATCAACTGGGACCCCCTATTGAGTTCTTTGCATGTTCCACTGCTGTGAGGGGTAAAACACAAGCTGAACCTTTTTGTTGGGTTAGGTGGCATAATGATCAGTCGCAGAAATGTGATGCTCCCCCCAGGCATGACCTCCACCCCATTCACAACACCAAACAGTACTGCGGAGGAGACTCCAACTCTACTGCCCACCCATGCCAACAAAGCTGGCTGATGAGCTCCACATTTGTGTGCTGCAGCAGCCACAGCCCTTTACCAGGGCCTCTCATCTTTAAGTGAGCATATCTGCTTGGGCGGATCACTTCTAGGGCACCTAGCCCTTTCGTGCTCGGGTTCACAGAAGAACTGATCATATTTAAGCATCTGGCCACGGTATCTACCCTGGTCCTCTGGGTGCCCTAAAATGGCAGCTTACACACCACCTGGAATGTCTGTTTAGTATGACGCCTGAAAACATACTGAGAGACAGAGATATCAGGCCTGCCTCATCACACACTGACCACTCAGATACCCAACGCCCTCCAACTGGCAATGCGTTGCCTGCTTTTAGGGACCCAGCATGTGCGGGTACACAAACAACAGATGACATAATATGAACCAACAATGAGGCCTGACCCAGAAGCAATTTCATAGCTGTTAATGCCTAACTAATTTCTGTACCGTCTCACTCCTGCAAAGGTAATGGATCACTTGCTTACAGCAGCTGGGAGCCCAAGAATGGAAGCAATTCTAATGGGAAACAGTGCAGACAGAAGGCAGGTTTAAAATGAGATTTTATAATCAGTAAACACATGCCTATAGTTGGGTACTCAAACATTGTACACAAATGGGGTAGACATGATCCCCCTCCTTAAGCTGGCTTACAAGACTGGGGATTGCCACAGGCAGTTTAAAAGTTTGGGCGGATACCTGTTATACCTCTGCTCAGGAAATGTTACACATATTGAGGTTAAGTTTCTTTCTGCAAGTTTTAACTAGTTGCCCTATCACATCTGATGCCCCTGACAGTGCTCGCCTGACCATGTCGACACATGTAGGGGAAAGACACAAACCTGAAGGAGCCCCCCCATGGGGTACCAACATATCATCCACATGGCACGCACTTACATTATCACATCAAATGTGAGAGGAATGCACACGCCCTCACTTTGATATGCCGTAAACTCTTACCTCAAGTGCAGGTCTGCCCACATAGCTCTACTGAAGAGACACATCAGAAACAAACTGAAGCCGACAGACTCAGAAAGCATTGGTGGGGCAAGGTATTCATTATAGACTACCCCTCATGTGCAAGAGGAGTCCTGATCTGTTTAAGGCCAGGGACCGCCTTTGTGGCAGACGTTTCAACTGTGGACATTGATAGACGTTTTGTCCTGATCCAATGCCGCCTTAATGGTATCAGCTTCTACTAGGGTTGGTATATGCCCCCAACCCAGGCCAAATGGCATACCTACACACATTATCTAACACAATGTCTAGTTGGCGGAGAATCCCCTGGCCATTAGGGGGAGACTTTAACTCTGTTCTTCATACTACATTAAAACGCTCGTTTCTCTCATTTCCGTGTATTGTAGCCACATCAAATGCACAAGTATTAAGTGACTGGCTCCAGCACTGGGGGCTTGGTAGACATATGGCATGCCTGCAATTCTGAAACATAGGTCTACTCATTTTGCTCTTCACCCCACAACCTACAAGTTTGATTTGATCGGATGGTGGGTTCGACCAGCCTCCTTCCCATGGCTAAACTGATTGACGATTTAGGTCGCACGCACTCGGACCACAATCCTCAATTCATGCAACTCACTTGGTAGGTGGACATGCTAGCTATAGCCAGTGACAACTCCAAACCGCGGCATTAGAAGACCCACCATTTAGGAAGTCACTGGGAGCTGCAACAGCAGAATATTTCAACCTCAACAGCGAAATGGCAACAGAGAGTTTGAATTAATGGGACGCTTTTAACGTAACCATCAGGGGACATTGCTTGGGATCAACATGGAACACTCACAAGCAATTAGATTGTAGTATCACCTGCATCGAAAATTCACTCTTGACACTTGAGACACAATCTGGAACAAACCAGTAGTGTGCTTGTTGCTTAACAGCGGCACCCTATAAATATTCCTCACTGTTGGAGAGCCTGCGAAGTCTCAATTTCAAAATCACTCAGTTCGCACCTATGCCATTTCAGATTGTGCGGGCCGGTGCTGGTGTGGTTGATATGTCAGGAGCAGTCCCAGGTCTTATTCTTTCACTGCGCGCCCACAGTGCAATTCTCCACACCCAGCATGAAATCCATGCTGAACTTACACACCACAACACCTTCCTATACCAATCGACCTTGAGAATTGGGTCATATCGCCTAGATGCATTGTTTGCCATGATCAGGCTACCTGTCATTACTCCAGAGCAGCGAGGGGAGCTTGATGAGCCATTCACACAATTTGAGAACCACAAGGCCATTAGGGCCCAAGCAGCGGGTAAGACACCAGGGCCCGATGGCCTACCAGCCAAATTTGATAAAGCCTATGCCTCTACATTGACCCCCTGCTTACATGACTTGTACAAAGAGCCAGTCCTTGCATTGTCGTGCAAATCTCTGCTCATATCTCTGTCAAAACCAGACGGAAACCCTACTTCTTTGTGTTCCAACCGCCCCTGGCAGTGCTTAACACAGACTATAAAATATTGGCTAGGGTCCTGGCTGACCGCCTGGCCACCTGGTCCATTCAGACCGAACAGATTTGTCCCAGCCCGTAGCACTTGGGTAAACTTGTGGTGCTTCTTCCTTGTCTCCAAATACTCGGTCCTTAGTTGGCCTCAATCTGGGTGTCTGATACTGGACTTAGAAAAGGCCTTTTACTCTCTGGAATGGAAATGAATTTCCAAAGCCTTATCTCGCTAGGGTATCCGAGGTCGTTTCCTCTTGGTTAGAAAGCAACAATGTGCCTCATGGTCCTGGAGGGGATGGAAGGTTCTCGAGCATTGTGGGAGAAATCCTCTCTGGCTTGTTCGCATGCGGTCTCGAGGGACACACTAGGCAAACAAGCCAGAGAGGATTTCTTCCACAACGCATTGTTGCTTTCTAACCAAGATACTACTTTAGTAAATCTTATGTATTAACCGCGCTTGCTTATTAGTTGCAGCACGATTCCTTTTTTCCTTTATTTAGGTCACTCAAGGAGTGGTAGTCACAGGACGACCCTGTGCCTGACCTGAAGAAGAGCATTGGGGAAGCTCGAAACATTTTGACGTCCACTAGGGACACCTGGCTCATTGCAACAAGGCCCCCTAGAGACTCTCCCCATTTTTAATATATCAACTAGGAGCAAGAATAAAAGTTATTACGCCCACTAGTTAGATATTTTTAACTCACTCCACTCCATACACACCACTGCACCACAAATAGTTCATCACAAATAGTGTTCCTATGTATCTCCGCAAGTCGTAGCACGCCTCAACCCGCAGTGAGTTGAGATGGCCCCAATGATGAAGCATATCACCGTGGGGAAACCTTGGTGAGTAAGGGGACTCAAGAAAGGAAATTTCTTCCTTTCTTAGCTAGATTTTGTCGCCTATAACTGAGTGATTTCCTCCTGCTTTGCAGAAGTCTATACATCACATGCGCCCATGTCCTATATGCACTGGCATTACCACTGCTGGGCAAGCCGAGAGGCCATGGCCCTACCGCATCCGCAGAGTTCACCATCTGGCAGACAGCAGACATACAAACACTAGACAACCTCTACCTGGATTTTGCCCAACTAACTTATGATATATTGATGGATGTGGAGGGTCTACCCCTGGGTCAATTCCTGCTTCATGCTTCACTAATAGTGGCACTGGGTAGAAATTTCAGAGGCTCACCAGTCACACATAACTCCTCAATACCTACATGTTATAGGGTCAGGTAGACACCTCATAAAATGATTTTCGGCCTTGTTACACCTCCACACGGGTATCGCTACTGCTTTTGAGACAGCACTGGGGCAAGACCTGGCCCACCTCTGCACTGACAAGGAATGGGCTACCATACTAGAAAGCCCGGTCCGAATCCTCTATAATGCCCGCTTTCATCTCATGCAGTACAACATTATCCAGAGACCGTACCTCACTCCTGCCAAAATATATAGATACTTCCACTGTGCAGACACCGCTTGCCCCGGATGCCACATACCAGATGCTGATCTCCTACACATGGCATGAGCCTGCCCGCTCCTCACCCCTTACTGGCAGGGAGTCATGACGAAGCTATCCAACTGCGCAGGCCTCACACTAGTTCACACATGGGAGGTAAGCCTCCTGGGCCTTTTCCATAGAAGTAAACGAGTTAAGGTGACCACTCATTTCCTAGACCCCAGAATGCTGGTGGCAAAACGTCTAATCACTAGGAGATGGAAATCATCAGCACCTCCCTGCTGGTGGCCCGGAGGCAATCGATGTTAACATGGGCCAAGGCAGAAAGCATTGCATTACGCAGGGAAGACACACTGGGGCTTTACAAGACCCACCCCCCCCCCGCCCATTGCCGCCTATTGGGACAGAATTTGCCAGACTTCTAAATCGAGCCGTACCTGGAATTGAATGACTCAGAACCCATTATGCCACAAATGGAGGCAGGCAATGAGAGTGGGCACACTGCCCAATAGCAAACACAAGAGGGGGTAGCTAACATCAACACGTTCGCCTCACACTACAGCCGTGGTTTGATGCAGTAATAGCTAAGCAATGTGTATGTTGTTTATATATTTGTAGAGAAAGAGGGAAGAGCGGGGTTGGGGGATCTTGAGGTTGGGCCATGTTACCCTTGTCAACTTTCTTTCTCCCTTCCTTTTCCCCCTTGTCTCCCATTATTATCTAGGTTGTCCAAGGGGTCGCACTGTTAGCACAACACGCTGGAGCTCCTACAGCACAACACAAGACTGATCTAGTAGCCCTCCTGGACTTGGAGGTACATATCCTGCCATTGTACAGAGAAGGTAAAGGTAAAATGTGCGTATGCATATATATTGCTGCCAAAAAAGCATTGATGTGACCTTTTTTAGAATTTTTCTTACGGGTAACATGAACGGGCCCTCTGTCATTTTACACAAAAAGAGCGAACCTAATCAGATATTGTAACTTGTGTTAACATGTCAAACCTTTTAATGTGTAACTGTTTGTAAAATTAAACAAATAAAAACAGATGAAAAAAATAGCAGACACCATCTCGGAGGAAACGCCGCTGTCAAGAGGCATAGACCTAGTGAGTATACACCGCTGTTGCTTGTGCCCTTTTGAGGGGCATGGGTGGTCCCACCGACAACCTAAGCATCCCTCTTAAAGGGGTGTATTCACATGCTGCTACGTTGTGCATGGGCGTCCCTGCATCTCTTCAAAGTGGGGCGCAGTTTTTGACTGTAGTGATAGGCAGATCTGCAGCTTCAAACAGCCAGTCCACCTTTCACTAACTTGCTGTTGACAACAGAGGCATGAGTTCATGCCTGCACTCTAACAGCAACTTTTTTTGTAATGTGATGCACTACCCCAATCTGCACTGGGTGCACCCAGTTAAGGGTGCACAGCGGCACAAACAGGGCTAGTACACCAGAACTATAATTCAGACCTAGGATGTGAATCGATATACAGTGATAGTCAAAGTGACTGTTCAAAATGTGTACAGTAAAGAATCCTACTCACACACTCACACACACACCCACACACACCAGCTGCACTAACAAAGTGACGGAATGTGAGGGTTAATACACATGTATGTTTGTATGTAGGAAGGTATGAATGCAAGAATGTACATAGGGGGTCATTAGGATCGCGGACGAACTTGCGTCCGTCCGCGACCCCAGAGCAGGAGGGAACCTCCGCATGGCATGCGGAGTTCCCTCCTGTGCAATTTGGATGTGACCGCAAGGGTAGCGGTCACATCCTCTATATTTAACATTGCGGCGGGTGGAGCTTCAAGCTGCACCCGCAGCAATGTTAAAAATGCTCGCTTTGCATTTGTATGCAGAAAGTGGCAGGCACCGCGCGGTGCCTGCCGCTTACTGCATACAAATGCAGGGGGGTACCATAGGTACCCCACATGTGCACCCCCCACCCCCCCTTCACCTAGGGGGCCCGCAACGGGCCCCCGCAGTGAAGTTACACATGCTTTTCCACGGCGGAAAAGCCGCAGCGGAAAAGCATGTTCCACAGCCCATCCTAATCTGGCTGACGGTGTCTGAGAGACACCGTCACCATATTAGTGCTTTTCCGCCGCGGTTGTAAGCCAACCGCGGCGGATAAGCTGCGGACGGAAACCAGGACCCACCAGCCATCCTAATGTGGCGGTGGGTCTTTGGTGGGTCCGCAGAGGATTTTCCGCATCCTCCGGTCCGGCGGTGGCTTCCGCCGGCCCGGAGGATGCGGAAAATCCTCCATCCTAATGAGGCCCTAAGTGCGGAAGTGGCTGAAAGGCAGCAGAGCATTGTACAGGGTCAAAGATAAAAATATATAGTCAGTGTGACATAGGAGAGGTAGGTGGATTCTGGGAGCCGAAGTCGGTCTCAACAGCAATTATAGTGCTCTGCCAACAATTAATCTTCATACTATAATTCCACGTACCACGTCACAAGAGAGTTGTCCAGGAGCAAGCTTCACATTGACCACGCTGAAAAACACAAAAATGAAAGAAGCCAGTTTACATATTTTTTTCCTAAAGTGAATATTTCCTAAAAACATACCAATGAGTGCCGTTATATATACACATAGAAGCAGAATGGAAAATGAACATGTATACATATTCACAGGTGCATCTATATATAGCAACCAAGCTAAATACTTAAAAACACAAACGAAAACAGAATATAAATCGGAACTGATGGTTGAGTTGACTATGCAACCACAGTAGCGATCTGGGTTTATCCACTTTTCAGACAAGTTTGCATCCTGGCGGGTAACTCATCCATTCATCATCCTGAAGTCGATATTATGAGTGCATTTGAGTTAGATGGCAATGAACATCAGTCATAAAATACCAAGAAACAATTCAGTATGAATGTCCTTTGCTTTGTCCACTTTACTCCCAGAACTACCTTAATTCACTTTCAGCTAGATTCATCAAAGTCCCGTTTTTGCGAGTCTGTAATAGCGATTCATAAGGAATCGCTATTAAGGACTGCAAAACGGGATTCATGTAGGAATTGCAAATACTATTGCGATTCCTACATCTTCCTTATTTGCGATTAGCAAATTGTTAATCGCAAATAAGGAATGACTCCCCATTCATTCCTATGGGCCAAAGGGCCCATCGGAATGAATGGGGAGTTATTCCTTATTTGCGATTAGCAATTTGCTAATCGCAAATAAGGATGCGATTTCAAGGGTGCCAGGGGTGTCCAAAGGACACCCTGTAGCACCCCTGAAAAGCAAATGTAGCCAGATGTTGCGCACACACATGTCCAAAGGACATGTGTGTGTGTAGCATACCACTCAGAAAAATGCACTAAAGTGCATTTTTCTGAGTTTTCGCTATTTACCACGAAGTTACAATTCGTGGTAAATAGCGGCCAAATATTGCAAATTCGCAAATTAAACATGGTGATGAATTGCATTTAAGGAATCTCAAATAGAGATTCCTTAAATACAACTCCTCGCAAATATGCGATTTCGCAATTACCGATTTTTGCATTTGGGATGATGAATCCCAAATGCAAAAATTGCGCTCGCAAAGGGCCAGATTCTCAGAATCTGGCCCTTTGTGAGCGCAATTTTCTTTCATGAATCTAGCTGTTTGTTCCCTAAACTAAATTGTCCAGTAAGGCCAATCATTTGATTTATCTATATTTATTTCATTATACCTACATAGACTGTAATTGCCACTTGCCCCAAAACTAACACTAAATAGAATTAAAATATATATTCTTAAAACATTTTAAATAGTAATTTTCTCACACTAAAGCTGTCCCTAGCCTCTAAAGAAAGTAAATAAAAGTATGCGTATTACAATAAAGCAGTACTGTAACTGGAATACCAATCGCTCTTCCACTCAATTAAGTTGAATAGAAAGTTATAGCATCATTGTATTTGTAATGCTAATCCTAACCTAATTAAATACACTACATTAAAATAGTTATGCACAAATTCTAAACTTAATGAGCAGTATATCCTTGTATGATATGTGTTATCAATTACAGTACATAGTTGCTGTATAAACCTGAAGTTAATATATACATCTAGAGAGGTGCGGTAATCGGTATCAGATACCTAGAGGAGCTGGAAGGGCACACATTACAAGACAGCTACAATCAGTCTCTTCAATTTGACCAGTTTCAAGAGATAAGGACTATATTTGGTTAGCAGTATTTCTGTTCTTACTAGTATTAGCTATTGAAAGTAGGGAGTGACAGTTTTCAATCAGTATTGATTTCTTCACTCGTATCTGTTTACATTATCCTCACGTGACAACTGTTAGTGCAGCATCCTAGAGCCGAGCCTGCACTGCACTCTGAAAATGACCACTGAAGTCAAGGTGTCTTTTTCCCTACAGCAGACTAATTTGCAAAAGCAACAATGTGCACAGCACTGGGAGCAGAAAGAATGGGGAGCTGTAGTAACACCTGAGACCATATTACAGGATGGG
Organism: Lissotriton vulgaris; assembly: GCF_964263255.1. Taxonomy (NCBI): domain Eukaryota; kingdom Metazoa; phylum Chordata; class Amphibia; order Caudata; family Salamandridae; genus Lissotriton; species Lissotriton vulgaris. The sequence goes on along the minus strand of NC_141695.1, from coordinate 1,541,242,794 downwards.
TGAACTGTCCCTGTTTGCACCACGGTGCACCTATAAACAGGGACAGTGCACCGTATTACAAAGAATGTGCTGCCCCCGAGCAGCTGTGAACCAGAGGCAAGAAGTTTCCCTCATTTGCATGGAGACACACCCCCATGCAAATGAGGGAATGCTCGCTTATGATAATGCTGGTACTACATGTACATCAGCTCTATCAGTATTACAGAAGAGTCCACACAAGCTTCTGCTGCCCCTTCTGTCATATCATTGACTTCCATCTGACGTAGCTCATATTGATTTTGTATTCTTTTTATTTTATATTTTTTCTTAATAAAAGTAGAGATATGGGGCCATATCATGATGGGCTTTGTTGGCACAGAGAAGTGGTGAGCACCTGTTTCATACGCCCACAGTGCACCAAGTGACTTCATTTTGTGAAATATTTCTCTGAGTTAGTGTTTTATTTCCAGAAAGCACAGCTCAGAAACAGAAAGAAGAGAACCTTGCTCATTGTTTTCAATCTGCTCTATATGAAACTAAAGTACTAACACCGAACAATATCGTGTTCAATGAATTTGGTTTATGTATTGCAGGTGCATAAAACTGCTGCTTGGTTCTGTGGTGCACCAACAAACCCTTTATGATACTGCCTTTTCTGAATGCTGTAAACGGTGAATGCGGTTCTGTCTTCGCTTTGCGTTTTATTCTTCGAAAAGCACTGTTGCAGTGAGTTTCTACTGTAATGTCTTAGGTTGGGGTTGACAAGTTCCAGTCCACTGAAGCTCATGAGAACAAAAAACACAGCACACTATATTATACAGAAAGGGCCTTTGGGTCATCCCTCCTTAGGCATTGGCTTGCTTGGGTGAGACTTCTTTGCAAGCATTGGCTCCATGGGCTGTCTGTCAAATTTTGAATCAGTATTTTGTTGTTATATTTTGCTTGGTGAGAATGGCACAAAGTCTTTCTGCAGTCAACGAGTGCTCATTGAAAGTGGTCATTCAACCCCCCTCCATCCTGCCACATGTGGGCCCTTCTTCTCCAGCAACATTGCTTCTCACCAGTTATGAGTGCCTGGTGGACACCTCATGGTGAAAGCGTGTGGCCACCATTTGCATTTGTCGATCACTCCTTATAATTCAGAGCACCAGGCTCACGCCTTAATTCTGGCTCCATACCAATGATTGCCTGTGTGCACCCTTGGCTTTGTGCCCCTCTACGCCCACCAGAGTGTAAGTATTGTGCCCCAGCCCCTCCACCAGAGTGTACTTTTTATCAGTACTACTATGTGTTTTGAATAAAAGTGAACGGAACAATTATAGGACCAATTCGCAATGAGGTGCAGCAGTTCCTATCGGTGCCCCCACAAGTGGCTTTTCTGATACTGTGCGAAACTTTGGAAAATCAACACTAGCCGCTGTTATTAAAATCTCTTGCACCTTGATGGTCAGTGGTGGTGTGGGAGGATCAGGTGTTTAGTGGACGAATACAGAATATTGCCACTCATCTAATCTTCTTTTACATCCACTACATTAAATCATGTCCTCCATCCTAACATAAGGTGTCCTTCGGCTTCACTGTCTCCATTTGTGTCTGAATTAGCAATCTTTTACCATAAAATAATCCATGGTATTGACACAAGAGTAGTGGCAGTTTTAAAACACAAATGGCAGAGGGAAGAAACATTGTGAGCTACACGGCTCCAAAAATGGAATGATCTCTTGCAAACATCCATGGCACTTGAATGGTCACCTCTTTCAGCCCTTTGTCATACAAACTCAGTGGCCTTCCACCCCTCTTGTCTTTCAGCACTTCAATACGCCAACGGTATTTAAATGTATAAATAAATACATCTTACCTCCCAGCAACCAGAGAATACACGATACAAGGTTTTTCAAAATTAAAAGTTACCCCATACGTCACGGTCTGTAAATAGAAAGATCAGGTTTAAAAAAATGTATTCGATTTTCCAGGCTCCTCTGAACAATTCAACAACAAGTACAGATCGATACTCTCATCTATGAATCTCAGGGGGCATATTATTAAGGACCGGTGTTAAAATTATCGCAGTTTTATCGGCAGGAAATTGCCGATAAAACTGAGATAATGGGCTCGATAATACGCCCTTTTTAATTCACATAGAAGCCCATGTTAACACCAAAACATGGCCTTCTATGGGAATTAACAAGAGCGTATTATCAAGCCCATTATTGCCGTTTTATTGACAGTTTCCTGCCGATAAAACGGCGATAATTTTAACACCGGTCCTTGATAATATGCCCCTCAGTTTTTAATATAACCCATGCCAACCGATATTAGAAAACAGGACCATTAATCTTGTGTGTGAGTGTGAGACACTCCACATTCCAATCACTGTCAGCATCAGTCCACTTTAATAAAAGAGTAACTTGAAAGAAAACTTTCTACTGAAAGGCAAGAGTCAAAATACATCACAGATCAGTAGTAGGTTGATTGGTAATACACATCATTAAAATAATTGAAAGCAATCAGTAGGAAAAGTGAAAAAGACGCCTGCTGAAAAGGATAAAGATGCATCTGTAAAAACACTGAATGGAGAGGGGAAACCGATGAATAAAACGTACCCAATAAACTTAATCCTCCCACCTTCCATGTTGATTACAAAAGAATATAGCTTACGATATAGGTAATCTTTCTTCTAAGGTTTGATAGGTGTTCACGAGAAGTTACTGTGACTTCACCATTAAAAGACAACCCTAGCATCTGCAACAAGAGACCGCAGAATCACAGCAGAAGGGGAACGAGCAGGAAGCCCGTGTTTGCCGCACCAGCAAACAGCAAGAGCCAAGAATGATACTTTTCAGGGTAAGCGTGATCACGCAGGCCTGGTGCCGTATTGCATAAGGTGCCCCGGGGTGCAATGGGCGCTAGCTCGCCCCAGGGTCACTTTGGTATTACAGAAGGGGGCGCAGGCACTTGTGCGTACCCTTCTATAGTACCGATAGTGCTGGGGCACTTAAAGTGCCAGCGCTATCAACAGAGGATGTTCCCTCATTTGCATAGGGCCGTGCCATATGCAAATGAGGGAATTCCTTTGACTTTGCTTTCGTGCCATATTACAGACACTGGTGCAGAGTCAAAGAAGCAATCAGGAGGCGCACTGAGGGGCGCCATTTAAAAGGTGGCGTCCTGTGAGTGCGTCTCCTGACAGAGGCCCTCTGCAGGGGGCAAAGGGGGGCCCATGGACCCCCAGACATTACCTGCTGATTGACATGAGGAATATGAAGAAGTCTAGTTGGCTTAATGAGAGTGGCGCAGTTGGGAACACTCAGGACATCTGTGAGTTCTCCACACATTCACTGGATGGGACGTAGTTGAATGCAGGCGGGTTACATCCAGGCCAGGTGATCAAAAGAAAAACAGGGGCAAGCAAGGATGCTACTCCTTCAGAAAACAGTAGAAGCAGGAATGTTCAGTTTAAAGGTGTGTATAATGTTTATTACAAAAACATAATTTCACATAGTACCTGTTTTTTGGAATATTTGTATCATGTGCAATTTCAAAATGTTAACGCTGATCTCATGATTTTATTTTGCAGGATAAAGGGTTTGCTCCCAAAATGTTGTGTGGTAGCTGTGAAATTGGATGTGTTATTCAGTCTCATTCTGTGACATAGCAATGATCATTTTGTGACCGTAGAAATCTGATGAACAAAATACTGAGTAGGAATCTTCCATGACTTTCATACTTGAAGGCACATCTTGCATGTGATATTCACACAGATAGCATCCCATGTGTAAAACCTACAACTCTCATAAGAATTACGCACGTACTCCAAGGAAAGGTTATGCTATTTTGCACACCCATAGTGCCTGTGTGAGCCAGGGTGTATCATGAGACTGTGGAATTCATAGGCATAAATGAGAAGCAAGTAAGTAGGGCATAGAGGGTGGTGAGGAGGAGCAAGAGATAAAGGATATAGTCAAAACAAAGAGGGAGAAAATGTTAGGAGGGAATAGTGAGAGATGATGAGGAACAGAGGCATGGAGTGTTTAGACAGAGGCCATCAAAGCTGAAAAGAAAATATGCAGAGGTGTACTATCCAAGTACAGGAAGGCATATTGGTTAGGAGAGCAAATGCGAATCTTTCAGTCGGGAGGGAATATATGACGTTATCCCGCAGACAAACAGCCCGCATACCATCAGTCCGCAAAAATAATCCTGCATGTACTATTAGGCCGCAAATTAAAAGAACGAAAACTTTTAGAACGAATATGCCTTTAGTACGCATGCCTTTACAGCGTAAAGGCATGCATGTTAAAGGTATACTCGTTGTAAAAGTTGTAAAGGTAAGTAAAAGTACACTACCCTAACCTACACTACCCTACACTCTAATGTAGCACCCCTGCACCACCCACCCTTGACACACAGTCCTTTTTCTACATTTACACTACCCAGCACGACCCCCCAACACTACCATAAAGCAAATAACTTCCCTACACAAACACTACAACAGTACCTTAATACACTACCCCCAGCATGACCCTACACAAACACTACAATACTACACTAAACCACTACACCCCAGCATGACCCTACACTACACAAACACTACAACACAACCCTAAACCCTAAAACACTACCCCCAGCATGACCCTACACTACACAAACACTACAACACAACCCTTAACCCTAAAACACTACCCCTGCATGACCCTACACTACAACACTACCCTAAACCCTATAACACTTCCCCCAGCATAACCCTACACTACAACACTACCCTTAACCCTAAAACACTACCCCCAGCATGATCCTACTCTACACAAACACTACAACACTACCCTAAACCCTAAAACACTACCCCCAGCATGACCCTACACTATGCAAACACTACAACACTACCCTAAACCCTAAAACACTACCCCGAGCATGACCCTACACTACACAAACACTACAACACTACCCAAAACCCTAAAACACTACCCCCAGCATGATCCTACACTACACAAACACTACAACACTACCCTAAACCCTAAAACACTACCCCCAGCATGACCCTACACTACGCAAACACAACACTACCCTAAACCCTAAAACACTACCCCGAGCATGACCCTACAATACACAAACACTACAACACTACCCTAAACTCTAAAACACTACACCCCAGCATGACCCTACACTACACAAACACTACAACACTACCCTAAACCCAAAAACACTACCCCTGCATGATCCTACACTACAACACTACCCAAAACCCTAAAACACTACCCCCAGCATGACCCTATACAACACTACCCAAAACCCTAAAACACTTACCCCAGCATGACCCTACACTACACAAACACTACAACACTACCCTAAACCCTAAAACACTACCCCCAGCATGACCCTACACTACAACACTACAACAGCACCCTAACCCCTAAAACACTATACCCCAGCATAACCCTACACTACACAAACACTACAACACTAACCCTAAACCCTAAAACACTACCCCTGCTTGACCCTGCACTACAACACTACCCAAAACCCTAAAACACTACCCCCAGCATGACCCAATACAACACTACCCAAAACCCTAAAACACTACCTCAGCATGACCCTACACTACACAAACACTACAACACTACCCTAAACCCTAAAACACTACCCCCAGCATGACCCTACACTACACAAACACTACAATACTACCCTAACCCCTATTACACTTCCCCAGCACGACCCTACACTAAACAACCACCACAACTCTACACTACACTAACACAAAACTACACTACACAATCACTACCCCAGCACGACCCCCACCCTTAAAAATTAATCCAAACCCCCTTACCTCTCTCGTCATCGTCATCGTTTACAACGCAAATGCATTTACCATACATGCCTTTACAACGTATTTCGTTGTAAAGGCATGCGTGATAAAAGCACATGCATTGTAAAAAAATGTGGGATGATGGTATGTGGGATGAATGACATTGCGGATTAATAGTATGCGGCCTGAAAGTCCGCGGGAAAAAAAATGCGGGATAAAGGTTGATTACCGTCGGAAGGGTATATGTAGATGTGATGAGGAGCAAGAAATACAATGTATTTGCCATAAAGGAGGTTACGAGTAAGCATGGGCGCAAAATCCAATCCGCTCGCGGATTTCGCGGATTTCGCGGATTTTCGGCAAATTCACGATCTGCGAACTCCCGCGAATTTGCCAAAAATCCGCGAGTTCGCGAGCGGAATGGATCCGGGGCGCAAAAGTTCAAACTTCAAGCTTGTAACTATTTTAGAATGGCGCCGGCAAGCTGCCAGCACCATTCTAAAATAGTTACTAAGTTAGCTTCAACAGGAAGCACTAATAGATAAAATGCAGGTGCTCGAGCACCTGCTTTATTTGATCTATTAGTGTATCCTGATGAAGCTAACTTAGTAACTATTTTAGAATGGCGCTGGCAGCTTGCCGGCGCCATTCTAAAATAAAACAGGAGTGGGGCAGAGGGCAGAAGGTCACAGAGTGGGGCAGAGGGCAGAAGGGCACAGCAACGAGTGGGGCAGAGGGCAGAAGGGCACAAAAAATGAGTGGGGCAAGGGGCACAAGGGCACAACAGCGAGTGGGGCAGAGGGCAGAAGGGCACAAAAAACGAGTGGGGCAGGGGGCAGAAGGGCACAAAAAATGAGAGGGTGGCAGTGATGATCCGGAGGGCGCATCGCGGTCTTGCACAAAAAAAACCCGCGAACACGCAAAGCGCCCCGCGAACACGGAAAGCGCCCCGCGAACACGCCAAGCGCCCCGCGAATTTGCAAAAATAAAAAAATCCACAAATTTGCGCGAATTCGCGAATTTTGCGGATCGCAAATTCAAAAATCCGCAAATTCGCTGATCGCAAATTCGCCCATGCTTAGTTACGAGGAAATTGGTTAATTTTTTCATCTGAAGAGAAAAGGCACCAGTAGAATTGAAGAGAATGAGGGTATCACAAGAGGTGAGTTTGGTAGGGAATAAACAGAGATGTGGGAGATAGAGTAGTAAAAGATAGGTAGGTCATAAATTAGGATGTTTGTATCTTGCTTCTGGTGGCATTCACTAGTCAATCACTATGCGTGTTGATTTTAGACTTCCTAGCCTCTTCCTACCCTTTAGCTCCTCACATGGATAACCTAGGGCTCCCTTGCAACGCTGGCAACCAGCTGCCTTCTTCCCTCTCCTCCAGGGTTCCAGCCAAGGCCTTCCTCCTCTACTCCCCAGAGTGAGTGAAAATGTGATTGAGGCTGGCTCTGAAAACACAAGGGGGCATGTTATCAAGGGGGTTTATCTCCGCTTTTTTGGCTTTAAAAGCCAAGACAGCGGAGATAAAATTATCTCCCTATTACCTAGCTATCGCTAACACCAGTTAGCGACTGCTAGTAGGAGATAGCGACCATCTTGGGCCCCGCTTTGCATGTCAGTGATATTTATCTCTAATGACATGCAAAGTGGGAGTGCCAAGATGTTAGCGACTGGAAATAGTCGCTAACATCGCTAGCTCCTATTACCAACTTTTGGAGATATTCGCGCTAAGCGCGAATATCTCCAAAAGCTAACACCTTCCCCTGAGCAGTTCTTAGCCATGTTATCCAATGGTAGGTGGATAACATGGCTAAGAGCATTAGCTCGGTAATGCATGAATATCGCTGACTTTTTAGCGATATTCATGCATTTCGGCCGATTTTCATCGCTTAGGAGATACACCTTGATAATAGCAAGGTTCCTAAGCGATAAAAATCGCCGCAGCTCGGCGATAAAAATATCCCCGATAAACCAACATAGCAATAATTATCGCTAGTTGTTGGTAATATGCCCCAAGGTTTACAGAATGCAAGTTAATAGAAGTCAAAAGTGTTTGTTCGTTCCAGGCTGGAATCTATTTAAGTATTGCCATCTTTTCTTGCTGTCTGCAAGTCCTAATGCTTTCCACTAAGTGTGAGTTAATTAGCATGTGCATAATTCTTAGCACATCTCTTATTCTTCCAGGAGGGAATCAGGCTTCTCCAATTTGACTTTCGTGTCCGAGGGATGATTTGAGCAGTCGGCTGGCTAGCAAAATAATCAACTTGACTCAGCAGGATAGCTAAAATCACAAACCTTGTTGGGTACACGAAGGACCGCTAAAATGACCAAATTAGTATTATATTTGCACTGGAGACCTTTTTAAACCTAAGAATTTTTTTTAACCTCTCTTTAGTTTTAGTCAATTTGAAGTTCGCATTTTGGTACAGTCTTTATGTACATTGTGAATGCAATAAAGCACTACTGATTTTTAGTGAAACACTACAGACTCAGACTATTGGAAAAAATAATAGGGACATTTTTATTTTGGATGCTCAGTTAAATTGTAAGGACTATGCAGGCCATGATCATTTAATTAAAGTTCCAATCTGTAGAAGGCCACCTGTGCGAAGATTCTGGGATGAGTGAGACAGTAGTCCCATTCTTCAGCCTGAAAACAAGAGTGTATATAACTACACAAATAGTCAATCTGTAACCGGTGTGGAGCCTCCTAACCTTGTGATAAAATGTGGGGCACTGGTGGTTAGCACTCAAAGCCATTTCACCAGAGCTTACACTGACTGAGACTCAGCTAAACTAACTTACAGAAGAGATCTAAATCTAGGTGAACTGAAATAAAAAATCTATCGAGAGTTAAAGCAGGTCCGATCCGCCAACTTGCAGAGAGTTTGTTCACATGTAATGATAAAGAGACAAGAATAATTGTTGAGTGAGTGAGGATTTATCCAGAGGTGGGACAGCCTGTTATGGGGATGTTTAACTGCAGAAGTCAGTGACAGCAAGGGTTTGGAAGGTATATATGATACATAAACATGTTTATAGAAATAGGTGGGAAGTCATGTGCACAAGAAAGGTGTTGAGGCCAAATGAAGAGGGGTGCCCAGGAAAGGGTTGGACTAGGGAAGAATTTAAAAAAGCATTTGCAATGCAATAGGTCTCGCATTACTGATATTTTGAGGTAATGGCATTGCAAATAATAATGCAAAACCAGTAGCTCATACTTTCAGTGCATTGCAAATTCTTGTGTAGTAAGCAAGGCATTGTATGTCTCGGTGCAGTATTGTAAGCTGCTCCTAAAGGTTCCTAGTGAGCAAGGCAAGGCCATTGTATGCCTCGGTGCAGTACTGCAAGCTGCTCCTAGAGTTCCATAGTGAGCAAGGCACCAGTACCTCATGTCTCGGTGCAGTCCTGAAAGCTGCTCCTGGAGGTACCTAGTGAGCAAGGCACCAGCCCTGCATGTCTCAGTTCAGTACAGAAAACTGTTCATAGAGGCCCCTAGTGAGCAAAGCACCAGCGCTGTATGTCTCAGTGCAGTACCACAAGCTGCTCCAAGATGTCACTAGTGAGCAAGGCACCAGCAATGCATTTCTAGGTGCAGTACAGCAGACTGCTCCTAGACGTCCCTAGTGAGCAAGGCACCAGCACTGCAGACCTCTTTTGGTCACATATGGTACTGCACCCTGAGGAAGATATTGTAAATCCACCCTACCCCTAATGCACTGCATGCAAGACAGTACTACAAGTACATTCAAATAGCTATATCCATATATACAATTAGTAGCTTAGAAATGTGACAAAATAATTACTACATTAATTTCGGATTAGGTTGTACTCTGTTTAGATCTGATGAAGGGAAATTTATAGACGGCCTCATATAAATGTGAGATGTTCTAGTGAGCGAAGTAACCACTGCCAGCCTAGCTTAGGACCAAGTGTGTGTTTTGCCTGAAGCCTTTCAAGAAAATAGTGCATTGAGGCTGCAAGTAAAACCTAGGGAGTAACAATACATGTAACGGGGGAGTCCTCATGGGAGGTTAAGAGAAGAGAATAGGAGGTACTAAGGAGGGACTACTAAGCCTAGTGACCAATGAAAAGCCACCATTTAGAAAGGACAGGGACAGGAGCCAATTAAAAAGATGGGTGGGAAGTGGGAAGAGCTTTATGCACAAATCCTGAATACAGCAAATATTGAGGAGACAGCGCAAGCATTGTCTAGGCAAAACCTAAAAACAAAGGAAAACTATGTAGAAGGCATATGACAAGATCAAGGTAACAGGAGAGGAGGACCTAAGTAAATGTGATGGAGAACAAAGGAGCTGAGGGTACATGTAGAGGTAAGGATGAGAAAGGGTTACATATGCAGAGATGAGGGGATGAAATCCTGCAAGAGCCAAAACTAGGGGTGGGCGGAATTTGCGTAGTCGTGCCACGCAAAGCTCCGCAAAATGGTAAAAAATCTCTGTGAGCATACAGAAATTCCGCAATTTCAAATTTGTTTTTTTTCCTGTTCGCAAATGCAGTTTGCGTGCTCGGGGGGAAATAGCTTGCGAACACGCATTTTGAAAGCGCGGACAAGCAAAAAATTCTGCGAAGCCGCGGAATTTTTGGCAATTCCGCGTTCTCCCCAGAACGCAAAATTACCCAAATTTCACGAGCGGAAACAAATTGACCACCCAGGCCTAGGCAAAACCCAAGAAAAATGGTGGGCAAGGGCAACGTTGTAGCACTAGATGTTCAGTGTGACATAACACTTCACGTGGGTGGCATCAATCTCTTTGAAATCCAGCGAAACCATCCATCCAATCTCCTTGACGTTTTTTACCCCAGTACAACTTTCTATACTAAACCTCTGCCTCCACAAGCAGAAGAAAATCACATAAACATGCTTCTGCGCAAAAGCAACTAGTTCCCATTGGCATCTAATCAGCTCAGTCCCATGATTACTGCAATACTTTACACCCTATTTAGTCTACAACTTTGTTGTTGCTCTTGCATCTCGATTATATTTTAAATTCATAAAAATATTTATTGCAGGCGATGACTATCTTCTAACACTGATCAGCAACCACCTCTGCCTTATGCAAAACCCTTAATTCTCTTTAGCCTCTACCTGTGTCTTTGAACATACACTTGGATTTGAAGATGTTTGTAATTTCAAAATACTACAAAGTTGAAGTGATGTAAAATAGTTACCAAAAGACATTGAATATATTAACTCTATGAGACTCAATGATGGCAGTAGAATGCAGTGCAGAAACCCACCTTCTCAGTGAGTGTCAGTATTGCTTTTTACACCATGATGATAGTTCTAATCTATGGTGATGAGGGTTCAGGTTGGTGGATCAGGAAGACAGCTGAACTTGGGGGGCTGGAGGGGGGTTACATACTTGCACCAGGGTCAATGGCGTCCCTACTAGGCTTCTTCTGTTCATGAGAATTTCTATTTCTTTTTCCAATTCCATACAGTGCATATTACAAAAACGTAGCTACATAGAATGACAAAAATAGTTAATACTCACTGCGGTAACTTTAATGAAAGGTACAGAACTTCCGTTAATAAACACTGCCGCTGTGACATTCTGTGATCCGCTGGCTTTACCTTCAGTAATCACCACAGTAGGCATTCCAGTGAAATTGACTGTAATTTTTTCCACAATAACTGTTTTACCGCAGGTCTGCACATATGTAAAGGACAAGTTGTTTTTATATTGACAAGTATCATCACTTCACTGTATCATGGACACAATAGTACAAGCAGCTTGAGTCAATAGGTTAAAAAAGCTATGAAACAAAGTTCGAAGAATGGAAACACTATTAAAATGGCAGAAATTGATGTGAACTGCATGCCCTGAATAGCAAATCTATGCCTAATGTAAAGAGAGAGTCTTTGCTGGACTTTTTTCTCTCCCCTGAGGGAATTGTTTTGCATGTAGAAGAATGACAACGCCCTGTCAATTTCACACAACACAGGACAGGAAGCAAAGTTGTTGTGCTGCGTAATGTGAAAGGCAGACAGCAGAGATGCTTTGCATTTACATAGATATTGAGCATTTCTGCTCCTTGCGCTGGCGCACTCTGTGAAGCCTAGAGCCAATGCAGGCACTCTTGTACCATAATGCAGCGGTGCCTCTATTACAGGCAGGATTGTTTTTTGTGCAGGAAGAGGACAGGTGCCTGCACAAAAACAATCCTTAAAGGCATTTTCCTCTTTCGGTGTGTGCTTTCAGCTAACAAATGACCCCAAATTCCTTAACACACAGATAATGGATGTTGAGCTTGTATAATAGTGTTTGGTGCCATGACCTACCGACCTGTTCCCTTGGTTCTTCCATGATGGGATTGTAACCTTTGTTCCAGTGGTAAGGAAGACCTTTATCAGCAAGACAAGGAGGCGCTTAACCCTGAACCCTAAACCAAGTTCTGTGGAGTCTAGCCCTGACTGAATGATTGGACCACGACCAGCTGTTTTAAAAAAATCATCAAATCTTAGTCGGGATTAGCCAGGCTTAACACTACCACAGGGGCACAGTAATTTAAGATTTTGATTCTGGTGTCAAGCATTAATTCCTCATCCTAATCACTAGGTCTTAGATTGTCCTTGCCCTGTGAAGGTAGGAAAACGTGTTTCATGAAAATAATTTAAAATAAGCAGTAACAGAGCTTGAGGACGACCGCGCTGAAGAATGTCAACTTTCCTTGGAGATTTGAAAGATGACTCCCCAAGGAATCCTAATTCCCTACTTCCCCAAACAGAATCTAATATGAAACTAGTTTCAGTGCCAACGACAGTGCTATATATCTACCCAAGATGAGGGCGAACCCTAGGTAGTTTACTGGCTCCCCTTTCTTAGTGGGACGCCTCCAAAGAGAGGCTATGGAAAGAATGGGCAGTAATGAGCCGTGGCCGGTAGTGGGAGTACTGGACGAGCGGTGACGTGGGGAGGGGGAGGTGGAGGGGCAGGGTGGGGGGTAGTGATGTATGGATTACGGACTTTAAAAGGCAAGTAAACATACAAATAAATAAAATGAATTTCGTTAGCACACACTGCAGTGTGTGTAACGGAATTCGTTTTATTTATTTTTATGTTTACTTACCTTTTAAAGTCCGTAATCCATACATTACTACCCCCCACCCTGCCCCTCCCTCTCCCCACGTCACCGCCCAGCCGGTACTCCCACTACCGGCCGCGGCTGGCAGTATTGCCTTTTGGGAGGACGTGTTTTGCTTCAAGGACCTCAATTTCAGTGAATTTGATTCTAGCGCACTCTTCAACCACGAAACACACATCTTTTGCAATTGAAAGATAAAAGGAAGCATAACTCACCAATTTGATAGCTTGAGTTAATGTACCAAGGGCAACACCGGCGATCTATGGGGACAATGAATTAGTGCACGTGAATCTCATATTCATGAATGTAAGTTAGACTCAGCAACAATACTGTTATTTATGGAGAAATGAGGACTGAAATATTAACATGTAGAAGACTAACATCATTGTTGGCATCATTCACCGAGCATCTCTGAAAAGGGAACATACCAGACACCAAGTACTTATTATTCCCTAGCAGTGCCCCCAAAGAGTTGCTTGAGTGTTTTATGGGAGGCAAATGATATTACGTTTCCGCGCAGCATTGGATTTATTGTGAAAGGTTTCGCATCGACAACCACCATCGAGGGACTAGGGCTGGGGCCTGAGGAGTCATCTGAGGCTGAATTTACCCAGATAATGCAACTGGTCGCACCTGTCTTGTGGAAATAAATATGAAAAGTGACAGTAAAATGTTGAATTGCATATTTAGAATGTTTAAGATGTTTCATGTTAAATAGCAAATAACACACTTACTTTATATAGAGTCTAAGGAACGCCATTATTTTTCCTTTTACATTTGAATTCTTTATCCTTTTGCATTCTAAGTCTGCTTTGAGTGCCTCTGATTGAGATAAAAGCCCTGGGCGTTGCCTTGTTGTCTTGTTGCCTAATGGCAATCTATACCTCATTTAAGGTCCGGCTTCAGAGCACAGTTATCGCTTTGTCTGATGTGATTAACGGGAAAATAGCTCTACTGGTTTAGTTTTCCTCAAATGTTGATTTTCTTTGGAACGGAGGTTGATTTGACAGACAACTTGTTTCTCTGAAAAAGAGAGCTTGAATTGCACTTTTTGCCTTGTGGGAAAGCTTATGCTCAACCCAGAAAGACTGACTTGGTTAAGGCGACAAGCCAGTGGTCAAAGATAAAAGGCCTGATCTGTTTGTTATGAAAGGTTATGCCAAATGCAATAGGCCTGACTCATTTATTGTGAAAAGCATATGTAAAAGTAAATAGGCCTTTGAGGGAGGGTTCTTATTACACTGGTAAAGCTTGCGGACAAGTACTTTGTTAGAGGAAAACTCACATATTATCATAGTACAAGTGAGTTTGGAAATTGGTTACCCACTGAGACAAACCCTAGGGGTAAGATATGCACCCTGAATATCCATATTATGCTGTTTTCGATAGGCTTGTTTGTTGTTTTACCAGCTGTAATATTGTACACATATACACTTTTAAGACTGCACACCAATAGTAACCTAGTGGAAACTTTATGCAGAACACAGCAAGCCTGAGTCGGTTATTTTAAGAGCTACTAATAAAGGCTGTAGGACTGATTGATGCTTTACAAACTGTTATATCAGTGGCCATAGGTCTAATAGCTTTATTATGAAAATATGCGACAAAAGCAGTCGGCCGGTTTTTTTATATGAACACCATGTGGTAAAGCCAATTAACCTTTCTGGGTGTATTGCTATTACATTGTGTTAAAGACCGTAAACAGATATTGCTTTACATGCATCCTCACAGATTACTATAGCATGCAAGTGTTTTTGTGGTGGTTCCCCCTGACCCTCGTTTCTTCTCAGACAAACCCTACGACATTACATTTGTGGCTGACAATTGCCTTGTAGGTAAGCTCACACAAAATTCACTAGGCCTGAGTTGGTTATAGTGACAACTCAATTATAAAGGTTAGAGGCCTGATTGGCTCCTTGGGAAAATGATTGCCAGATGCCCTAGGTCTGAAATTTGTATCATGAAAAGTTACGCCAAAGTACGTCAGCCTGGCCAATTTATTGTTAAATATATTTGTTAATGCCAGTAAGATTTTAAGGGTGGATTGTCGTTACACTGTGTTAAAGACTGTAGATAGATATTTTGTTACATGGAATCTCATATATTACATTAGCAGGCAAGGGCTTTAGTGTTAGTACCCAGTCTGACAAACACATTCAGGGCCTGATTTAGATCTTCGCAGATGGGACACTCTGTCACAAATGTTACGGATATTCCGTCCGCCATATTACAAGTGTAATAGGATAGACTTTCAAAATGCCCTGGGCACCTGTTCCCATATGTTTTCCGTGTAGTAAACTCCACCATTTCTGGATTAAAATTCAGGAAACCCTAAATGAAATCTTCAACATTGAGATCGCCTTGAATTTGATCATAGTTAACTTAGGCCCCTAGGCCCGCTCTCCCACCCTGAAGCTAAACCAATCCGACATGTGTCTCTTGAACCTCCTACTAACCTTAGTAATAAAAAAACACGTTATGCGAATGGAAATCCAACCATAAACTGTCAAACCACATTTCGTGGCCATGGGTCTGTTTCACGAGAGGCACTGATAATATACTTTCAAACAGCAAATACGCCTGTCAGACATCCCAGAAATGATGGAATAAACTAGATTTATGTATGCAAGAAATCAACCCTCCATGAAAGTATAGTACCCTCATGAGTCTGTAGGTGGAACTTTACCAACTCAACCCCTTGCTTCTGCATGTTATATCAACAAATACCTACCCTCGCATCAAGGCAGTTATATGACAGGGACATCTGTCATTGACGTCTTTTTTCTCGCCCACCTCCTTCTTTTTCGCTCTCTCTCTTGATCCCTATCCTTCTATATCCCGGGGGTCCCTCTTTTGTTACCCACCTAACCCGATCTCCCCCCAGGGTTTGCCTTCATTAATATTTCTTAAACATTCATTAGTATTTTAAATCAATATCAATGAATTACGTCATGTTTTACTCTTGGACGGTTTTGTATACCATTAGCATTTCCCTCATATGATTGTCAAATAATTCCCCTCTCCTCCTTTTACCATCCCTTTGCCTTTCTATCCTCTAGAAATCAACAACATTCAGAGCAATAAACAAAATGAGTTTGAATGCCACCCAGAGTGATTGCCATTGGTTTGGACAATTTTAAAGGATATTTCCCATCACATTTTATGTGCTTGCCCATATTCAGAGCACACTGACAAGAGATTATGCAGACCTAAGGACTCAGTCACACTCTTCATCGCTAAACATAAAGAAAACATACATCGAGCGTCATATCCAAGGAGACTTCACTGTGAGTCGCTAGATTTAAATGGAATATGAAACAATTCTAAAGATGCAGGGGAAAGCATACTCTGAGTCTTGACATTTAAAGAGAAAACACACTATAAGCCTAGTTAGGAGTTGCCTATTTTTTGATGTGGGGATTCTAAGGCATCAGAAACTCCTTTTCTGAGTGATATCGCTGCACCTTATAATCGTCCTTACAATTTATTGATCCTGATATTTTTTGATCGATTTCTGCATGTACATTTGAGTCCAGACCAAATAGCAGTCCATTTGTCAATCCCATTTTCCTCTTGGACAGAGCATTTGGGGGCATATTATCAAGAACGGCGTTAAAAATTATCGCCGGTTTAGCGGCAGAAAACTGCAACTAAAGCGGCGATAATGGGCTTGATAATATGCCTTTGAGAATTCCAATAGAAGTCCATGTTCTGGTGCGAACGTGGGCTGTTATTGGAATTCTCCAGGGCATATTATCAAGCCCATTATCGAAGCTTCAGCAGCAGTTTTCTGCCGCTAAACCGGCGATAATTTTAACGCCGTTCTTGATAATATGCCCCTTGGGTGGTTGTTGCGGTTTAGGGACCTAGTGCTAGAGGCAACCAGCTGTCTTAGGACAGGGGAGTCATATATAAGTCTGGTGAGAACACTGTCAGCCCTCTTGTGGTGCTGGAGGGGCAGGAGGGGCTATGCCCACAGTCCCTGCACCTCTCCAGCCACGTTTTACCTGGCACAGCTCTGCACCCAGCAATATCAGGTCAAGCATTCCTGGATCCAGTATTTCCAGGTCCAGGAACACCACACTACTCACAGAATGTAAAGGCTGCCAAGAGAATCGTCTAGACTTAAGGAGACCTTGCTCTGAGCCTTCAGCTCTAGAGGCACTCCTCTCTGAACCTCCACATCTGCAGAAGCCACACTGTCCTTCAAAATCAAAACTCACTACACTGACCATGAGATATTGAATGATCTGTATTTTGTAAAAGATATTCCAGGCGCTAGTATTCTTTTTGCAATGTAAATGTCGCATTTAGATCCCCAGAAGCCAATCCTCCTCTTAAACAATAATTACCAGACAGTGCATTCTCAAAGCAAGTCTAATCTTTGCAGTGCTCCAACTCCCTTTTCCATGACAGCATTTGCTACAGGCTTTTCAACAAAGAAGAAGAAAAACACATTCCTTTCCATGCCAAGTTTTGATCCTACCCCTTTACCAAACTTTGGTGGTGCAATTCGCAAACGTATCTTGGGTACATAGAACCGCTATTGCAACAGTATCCATTTTGGTATTCCTGAGGATAAATTAGTGCTGGTGTGGTGTCAGCAGTGAAACACAGCTTCCATTTTACCGGTGCACTTTGTGCAACTTCCCACCCCATCCCACACGCGGAACTAGGAAGCGCTTACTTCAAATGCGGCTGTTTTAACGAAGCTCCAAAAGTGGTTTATCATTCCCACAGGTATCCTCCATGTGCATGCTGCGCCCTTCACTAGCGCTGGCGGTTGGAGAGAATGCGTTCCGGGCGCAGGGGGCTGGGGAGTTCCATTTTGATCGATGGTAGGCTGTAAACATAAGGACAACATGTTTAACATTTTATACTCACGTACCAAATAACTTTTAAAAAGTGTGCGTGCCACCAAGTCGCCCCTTAAACACAGCCATTACAGCAACTGCAGTAAATCCCTTCAACATTCAGACGGTGCACAAGCGCATGTGTTTGCACAAACAGGGTCACGTCTAGCGAAAACAGCAGTACATTTCCATGTGCATGACACCCCACTTCGGCAAACATCCCTGGCCTCCTCCACTGACCTACTGGTATATCCTATAGGTTGTTCTTGCATCTGAGCGCAGGGTCAATGTGTGCTGTGGTTCGGCACTTACTGCCAAAACCCACGGGGAAGTCCTCACCACTAGTAGAGATTTTTAATTTCAGGATTGTCAGAGAAACTCATATTTTGGAGCTCAGGGCTCTGTCGAGGTGAGAAAGCCTGCAATATTCCATCAATAAAAGCAGTACAGCAGCCCCAAAGTCTGTTTACCTCCCGACAGCATTTTCGACGTTTGAATTGGGAAACTTAGTAGAAAGAGCATTATGTGTTATATTTGTATTTGGTATTGCTGGAAAGCCCTTCATCCCTGCTGACCCTCTGTCAAAGTTTAGCAATAAACTAGGGACTCCACTTTATTCTAGATTCAACTGAGAAAGGAAATAATAAAATGTGGAGCTGGACTGGTCTTTCATTCCGCTGGGCAGTCCCCAGGTGGGGTGGAGCCCCTAGAGCATGGGTACTCGCAAACATTTGCCCAGGGGCCACAAATTATGGTCTCCGGAGTGTCCGAGGGCTGCACTGATGCCAGCAGTTTGGCAGTAGGGGGTCTGGGTGTGTCATGGATTGTGTAGGGAGGTCTATAAAATGTTAAATAAATGGGCAAGCATTTATTTGCAGGTTAATACATGCTTTTCCTGTTTATTTAAGATGTTTTTCTGAAATATTAGAGATCAACAACTAAACATCAGCTAGTGCTGCTGCTCACTAGAGGGGCCACATGTAAAGTTCAAGAGGACCGAACGTCCCCTGGGCCACACTTTGAGGATCACTACCCTAGCGGCTGGTTGTTATGGCAGGGGTGTTGGGAGGGGGTGAAGAGGACACTCTAGGTACCTCTGTCACTTTCTCCAGATTCGCAAGGATAATTACAGCAGGCACAGGGAGACTTCAAGAGAGTATGAAAGACAGGGATGAAGGGGGAAGTTTGTGAGAAAACAATCAGAGACGGAGAAAAGAGAGGAGAGTAGAGAGATAGAGGATGGATGGAAAGAGGAAATGAAGGGAGCGTGGCTGCTTTGAGCATTTTTGCCATGACTCCCCTTCTTTTGGTTCCCCATTCCAGGCCTACACAGGACCTTCCTGGGTCCCATACTTATTCTGTGACCACCTGCTTTCACTTAATGCTTTTATGATATTTTTTTTATTTTTTGGGTATGGGGCATCTGGTTCCAGCTCCCCATGTTTTGTTAATTGGGAAAAAATCCAAGCAAAGGATAGTGCATTGATAAAGTCCCTGACACATCACTTCCTATCCCAGTTGTACAATGGAGAAATGGCAAAGGGTATCAAAAGGCAGTGTGGCTTGGAAACTGGTGCATCCTCTGGTATTCAGTCCCAATTTGCTAAATCAACAAAGAGCACACAAAAGACGCACTACAATTCTAAAAGTGGCTTGATAAATCTTACTTAGCAGTTGCGTCGCCATTTACTCCCATCATGCTGTGCAAGGGTGACACAACTGCTTAATGAAACTGCCCCTAAGTTTTGGAGTTATAACGTAGCAGCCCTTTTTGCCGCCATTTTCCCTGTCCCACTCGTTTTCTTCTGCCTTTTAAAGTAACCCCTTTTGCTTTGACAGTTGCGGGCTTTTGTTCAACTTCTACTGCCCAGAATGGAAGGCATTTAAATAAATCTGTTTTGGCCTTTGTTTCTCTCTTCCACCACCCAGCCTGCCCGACTTTGCCGACCGAGCACAGTTCCACAGATTTTTTGTTCACTTCGACCTTGATCAGATAGCATACCATGCCACCACTTACCTGAAGCTGTAGAACAAAAATATTATTGCTAGTAGTCGTCATGTTCACAGCTGTGTATTTGCAGGACCCCATGTTGTTGCCCATCTGTATAGGAACTACATAGGATATAAAGAGATGTCAATTGAAAGCCTGTGGCAAATATGGCAGAGCACACATTAGGAGCAGATTAGATAGATAGCTCACATCAGTGACTGGTGTTTGTGCTCCTACTGACCTGACACAGCCCTCCTTGCCCCAATCTGACTTTGTTTCCCGTTAGAAACATTAAGGGCTAAAGGTCAATTTCCACCTTATTTATGAAATCAACAGCGGGCTACAGGAAGCAGAGACATTTTATGGCATTGGGAAAGTAGGCACTGCCCCAGTGTCTCAGCCTTCCAAGGGCTCACTCGTAAGCTCTGTTCTGCAGACAGTACTGCCCCGATGACATTGAATGATTCTTAGACACATAACTTTTTCCTTTAATATATTTTTTAGTCAGCTAATGTGTGAAAATGTATTACAAACATTTTTCTGAAAAATGTTTCTATTTTTCAACACCATGTAACATCCTTTAAAATGTTACTTTCAGATTAAAACAGAACCTCTCATACGGGAAATGGTAGGGGGTCACAGAGATTATTTGCAATAATATTAGTGAGCTGTTGCTGCATTACACTATTGAAAACATGTGGAACAGTCCTTGAATATTACATGGAAACATATCTAGATTTTGGACCATTGTGCCTGTGCAGTCTGTGAACTCGTCAAAGAGAGCATGTAAGAGCTGTAATGGGATCATAAATCTAAAGCAGTACCGAACAGGGGCCTCCAAAATACTGCAGGCCCTATCAGCCTGATTCATCATACTGCCGTTTTGCGAGCCCCTAATAGCGATTCATAGCGAATCGCTATTAAGGACTCGCAAAGCGGGATTCATGTAGGAATATACAAAAAAAATGCGATTCCTACTAATTCCTTATTTGCGATTAGCAAATTGCTAATCGCAAATAAGGAATAACTCCCCATTCATTCCTATGGGCCAAAAGGCCCATAGGAATGAAAGGGGAGTATTCCTTATTTGCGATTAGCAATTAGCTAATCGCAAAAAAGATAGCGATTGAAAGGGTGCCAGGGGCGTCCAAAGGACACCCTGTAGCACCCCTTAAATGCTAATATGAACAGGGGTTGCGCACACACATGTCCCAAGGACATGTGTGTGTGCAACATGCAACTCAGAAAAATGCTTTTAAAAGCATTTTTCTGAGTTATCGCTATTTACCACGAGGTTTGACCTCGCGGTAAATAGCGGCCCGAAATTGCGATTTCGCAATTTTTAAATGGATGATGAATTGCATTTAAGGAATCTCAAATAGAGATTCCTTAAATGTAATCCATCGCAAATTTGCGAAAACGCAATTACCGATTTTTGCATTTGGGATGATGAATCCCAAATGCAAACATCTCACTCACAAAGGGCCAGATTCCCAGAATCTGGCCCTTTGCGAGCCGAATTCAGCTTCATGAATTAGGCTGATAGCCCCCAAAAATTCTTAAGATGTCCATGACAGGAAAGACATGCTACGGATTGGCTGTCGTTGGCTATGCTTCAGGGTTCCACCACTAGGCACAACACTATGCCACTAGAAATGCTGCTACTCCAATCAGTTTTGGTCATTCTGACTACATGAGAAATTAGGGATGGGGAGTTACTCCTTCTATCATGTAGGCTTATCAAGATAGCCCAATTGCAAAGCCGGGTAAAGATAGTAAATAATCAGTGTTAGAAGAGAGAAGCATGCATGTATGGTCAGGCGTGCAAAGTCACAGGAAGTCCCTTTCGTGACAAAGGTGCCAAACAACACTGTGGATTCTGGTGTTCAACATTGGTATCTCAGGGCTTCAGTTTAGGGGTAGGTGAAATTGCTTTTTGTTGTGTAATGTTTGAAATTTCGAGACCAGTACGTGAAAACTCCCATAACTGTTGCAAAATGCACCAACTCTAAACAAAATTCAACACAATGGCTTATCGTTTAAAAATCAGTCGAGATATTGGCAAGGGCACCAGCTTAAGGAGAAATGGTCTCTAGTAAGGCATTTTATCCTTACATCGATCCCTTGGGAAATGTGAAATTTTGCACCTGTGGAATTCCTGACATTTTGTATATTACCCACAAAGTGAAATACACAAAAATTCACAAATTCGACCAGAAGGCTAACATTTTCACTCAAGCCTACCTAAGACAGTACTGGATGCCAATTAAATAACCAAGGGCTAAATGTAAAACAGTATTTTCACGGTCGCAAACACTCCGATTCTGAGTTCGTGACAGCAAAAATGCATTTTCTAATCTGTCATTCTCATTTTAAGACTCAATAAAAGTTTGTCAACTCCTAAAATTGGATTGTGATCCCATATTGGTTTGACGTTTGGAAGGGGTATGTTGGGGACAACCCTTCTAAATACTGAATCGGTATGTGATGCATCAATGTTTTGCAACTGTAATCTACTGGCTTTGTCAATGTTTTTTTTTACATGCTGCAACATTGCTTAAAGTAAAAGAAAAGTGTCATTATGCGGAAACTCTGAGCAAATCTGGCTCTGGTAGTAAGTAAAGCAATCTGGAACTTAATCAGAACTACAACAAGGGTTATACATCAAGCCGCCTCGCCAAACCCTATGAAAGTAGTGGTAGACCTGGTCCATTTCAAAGCATGCCATTATGAGTATAGCTAACCAGCCTAAGAAAAAAAACACAAACACAGAGGCCAAGGTCTGAATGGGTAATGCAACGTCACTTCCAGCTCAGGAATCTTAGGGATGTGTTTCCACGTAGTTTACATTTGTGCAACACACAGGTGCAACAACATTGAGCAGCAAATGAAGCAAAAATGCATTCTATTCACACACTGTAAACCCCTTTTACATCCTCATCTTGTCATAAGCTCTTCGCCTGATCGCTCAAGAACAAAAAGGACACTGTTATCATTTTGTAGCATCAAGCATTATCGAAAAACAAAAGAACACAGAGTGCAATGAAAAAGTGGTCTCTCTTACAGACGAAGGAAGGAAAAACCCATCACTGCTTGTCTTATCTGGTAGCCGGATAATAATAGCAGAATCTGTCAAAAATAACTGACCGTGAGCAGTGAGAAGCTCAAAACAGGGCGCGATGACTGCGCTACTCTAACTTCCTCGCCTCCATGAGGCTATCATTCACCAGGTCAATGGCCACCCTCTATCAGACATGTGGGACGGAGCTTCCAAGCATGGTGGAGTTTTTGCCATCCCCGCGGGGAATAAATAGCACAGGCTCAGATTGGCTGAAACCAGGTTGTCAAAGGCAGGAATATGCTTGACAAACTGAGTGCTTTGAGCACAGCATAATTACAAGTATGGCTTAAAAATGTTTAAAAAAATCTTTATGATGAGGTCAATGCTGGCCACGTCATTGTGCTTTTTTAAATTCAAATGGGGGTGAAGGAGAGGTACTGCATAGACATGAACTCAAAGAGTGTATGCTTAAAAGTGAAAAGGAGTGCCTGCACTGAAAGAGCTTGCAGTGGAAGGACATTGGCCACCGGAAGTAGTACTTGGTCCAGGCTCCATGGCAGGACGAAGACCAAAAGCCCAGGTAGTCCAAAAGAAAGTCACAGCTGAGAACGAGGTGCTGACCATTAGCAAGCAAGGAAACATGAGTGAAGTGGGAGCCACGTCAGTGCCAGCCTATAGTAAGTATGTGACATCAGAGCCAGGAGGGAGCAGCCAATGGTAAGAAAAGGTAAGTAATGGGCAGGCCCTAAGCCCCCTTAAAACATTTTGTTTAATACAAGACGTTTCACAAGCACAGTGCAAGCACTGTGCGAGCAAAACCCCAAAAATCTGCTGTATATCTAAAAACATTTTTACTTTACTTAAAGGTGATCACAGATGTGGTGTTCTGCTGACCCTAGCACAATTCCAACCCTGTGATTGCCAACCATCCCAGTGAGTTGCAGCTTATAACCTACTTCATGAATATTCATGAGATTGATTAGATTTCAACCGACTCCGAATCAGACTTTTGCGAACTGATCTTTTGGTACATAGGATCGGTTATAAAAATCTTTAATGGTTGTAAAATTAGTAGTCACAATTTGTAACCCGTTTTCTTGCAACCATTATTTAGTATTTCTGACATTAAGTCCCCTTTGCACTTATCTCTCCAAATGTGGCAATTGCTGGTGGTCATGGTGCTGCTCACTAATAAATTTACGTTATCAATAGTTCATTGCTTAATTGCATATGATGCAGAATAATGGTGCTACATTAACCATTAAATAACTACCTTACTCCCTGCTGATTAGGTTATTGTCTTCCAATATTAAAGTTGTTCATTATGCAAGTATGAAACTGTGTCATTGGTTACATAGGTAATCTTTTTGTGCATTATTAAATGCTCATCTTAAGTCATACCCTTTTATATCACCTACCCTTTTTATTTCATTTAAAGCACTGTGAGAGAGATACTGCAAGGATGAGAAAGAAGAGAGAGTGACAATGATGATAAGTTTTGTAAAGCACGTCTGTTACCCTAACAAGGGTGTCCTGGGAGTGTAAGAATATAAAAAGGAAAATAATGCAACTCGAGGTTATGGAAGTAACCATGTTTTTAAACCATTGCTGAATTTTTTATCATTGTTCTCACTCCTTAAGTAGCAGTGAATGGCGTTCCACAACTTTAGGCCAGAAAAGAAGAGGCTCTACCCCATTTCTCTACCCCATTTTCCTCATCTGATTTATTCGAGGGGCAGTGAACAGGGAAGCCTGCATAGGTTGTAGTATGCCATAAGGAAGAAAGGTCTGCAGATTTCCAACTGGAACTTCTGAGCCCAAATTATAGTATGCTTTGTGGGCCAAACAGGTGACTTTGAACTGATTATTTGACAACTGGCATACAATGTTAGGTTTTCAGTATGAGCAGGGCCACTGGAACTATATGTCATTTTCACACTTCTTAACACTGGCTGGGAATTGGTTGCACCCAATTTTAACACTGATATGTAGCAATAAACAATAAATGTGCCTTTTCAAACGGCCTTTAACTGTGAAACAGCATGTGTTGCTGTGTTTTTAGTTATTTTTGCACTGTTTGAGCTACACAGAAAATGTAGTATATGTTAAAATTTGCAGATTATGCAGCAGATGATGGATAATGTGGCAAATTAAGCGAATCTATAATTATGTGAAAATCATTGCGGCCGCACAATCACATAATTCTAGTGGTTGGGGGAGACCGACTCATTATGTTTAACCCCTGCAATCAATGTTGCAGCCCAGTTTTGAATTCTCTGTAGGCGAGTTATTGCTGTGGTTGGTACTGCACGATTTCCTTCCGTCCACTAGAGGTCAGCAGTGAGCCGCGAGCGAGGCAGCCGTCAGTGTACACGATCAGCTGAGAAGAAGAAGGGAGGAGGGAGTCTCCCGTGCTGCCGAGTGCCGAACACCGAGTGCTGCCGACTGCCACTGCCCGTAGGAGGCCGGGCCAAGGGGCGGCTTGGCTGCCGGGGACTGCAGTTGCAGCGGGAGCTGCTGGGGGAGCCTTAGGTTTTGATTGGCGTGTCTCCTTTGGTCCGTCGGTGCTCCTCCGGGCGGCCGGAGCTGATTGACCGGGTGAACGCGGCTGGGGCCGCTAGTTGTTCAGAGGTGCTGCGAAGGAGCCGCACGGACACGCTGGGGGCAATTTGCGAGGCCGGAGCCGGTGTGAATTTGCAGGCCACACCCCGGAGTGACTAGAGGATCGTTGGTCATCCCTGGGCAAGGCAGGCCAACATACCAACATAGCTGAGCACTCTACTTTGTGGCCGGAGCCGCCAGGTGGAGCAGGGTGCAGCCGGAGCTACCAGATTTGTGGTGGAGCGCTGAGGATCCGAATTCAGCAGTCAGACACAATTTGGAGAGGCGACCAGCAGTAAATTATAACCCTCAGAGTTATTGGAATAAATACATCCACGACCAAAGCTGCAGACCTTCCTTTGTGGTGGCGAGGAGCCGCTGGGCATCTCCTCACTGTGGCCGGTGAGTGAGCGACGCGGGGGGGGGTACTAGCGTGATTGAGCAGCGCTGTTCACGAACACAGTCACTACAGAGTGAAATTAAGCGTACATGGTCAAATCTACAGTCCAGCCGGTCCTCTAAGCCCCCAAAACAGCAACAGTAAGAACAAGAGGGGGGTCGGATTAAGCAGGCGCACTAAAAGGACGACGATTAGACTAGCACGATACTGATACCGTCACCACCATCATTCTTTCTAGCTCTGTTTTTGTTTTTCTTTTTAACGTGAGGTAAAAGGAACGAAGCACCATCCCATTTCCGGGCCAAAACAGCTTCATACACTACTATAAATTGACTGAGAGCAGCCACTATAATAGGCATATCGCCCAGGGCCTACCTTCCGCTACCGCCCTCTCCCTGACGGCAGCTGTCCCTCGTCTAAGGGGCAGACGGGCCTGGGAGGGTGAGCGCGAACGTGAGGAAGAGTGTGAAGCGAGTGTGAAGCATAGCTGCCACCGGGGTCAGATTATCACTACTCAACCCCTGACCCCAGGTGTACACTCTGCAAGTGGTCGATTTGAGAGTGAATCCGAGTGAGACCGAGCCCTGAGTCCTGAGGAGACCTGAAAAATACCTGAGGTGGTAGGTGGCACGCAGGTTGCGTAGATCACGTGCAGCTTGCATACAGGTGTGAGCGCGGAGATCCGCGCTGAGATAACAACGCTGCTGCAACTCATAGGTCACAAGCCTACAACAACAGGGGGAATAGGGGGAGCAGGGGGAACTTAAAACACCTAAAAGACAGTGTTAATAGCGGTAAGCGGATTAATAATTGGGCAAACGGAATAACAATAAGACAACTGGGGATGCGCTCCGGGAAGGAAAGATCAGCAGGTCCCCAGACCAAGAGGGTGCGGAAGAACCAAGCCCCTAAGGTACAAAAAAAGGTAAAAGCGCAGGCAAAAGGATTAAATCAAACCCTAATTTCACCAATTGCTCGGATGTTTGAGAAATCAACTAAAATACCGCAGAAATTCGATTTTTTGGTTGACCCGACTGGGACACTAATGTCAATGGAAGCTGACACATCCAAAACTAAATTGCAAATCCCAATTGAACCATTTCACATCTTTAAGGAAAAAAACAGGGATACAGAAGAATCAGACAAGGAAAAAAATTGCATAAATGTGATGAAACAAAATAATTCTTTAGGCGAACTTTTGGATCAAAAAATGGAACTAATACATCATACCCCACGGCAGCTAAAAAAATTCCCAGAAGGAATATTTAAAAGCGAGATTGAAGAGCCAATACAATCTACTCCACTGCAACAACAACCCACAGAACAACTCGTAGGAATTCCAGCATGGGATATTCCAATACCATTAGAAGTTAAAGTGGAAATAACGAAAAAGCGGAAACTACAAGAAGTAATCAACATCGACACCGATATAACGAAATCACATATAGTAGAAACTACACTATTAAAAAACCTTGGGAGTAAAACCACCGATCAAACAGGAAAAAAGCAAGATTGTGTGATCCCAATATATGGGGATGTGAGTGATGCAAAAACAGAACTTAGCATCTCAAGGGACATAAACGCAGAAAGTGAAAGACAAGGATCACAGATGCCAAATAATACTGACAATGATGATCACTTTGTAAAAAAGAAAAAACTGGAAGAGGTACACCATATAGAAGAAATGGCCAATAAAACCCAGTTAACAAAAACATATTTTGATCAAAAACCAAAAAATATAATAAGTCAAGATCCAGGAGCCATATGGGATATATTTTATCAAACTTCTACTTTAACACTGGAAGCACTGACATATCAGTCAAACAAAATGGACACACAAATAGAAATACTGGGAGTAATGGCCAATGCAGTCACTGGAATTGACCAAAAATTGTCAGAGCTAAACCAATTAATTACTAAAGCCCAAAAATATGCAGCAAGTAATACCTCTGAATGCACTTGTGAACCGATTCTAAATAAACTTTCAACTATCCCTGAAGTAGTGAATACTATACTGGAGGACGTTAAAGTCATAGTGCATAAAAAATATAACAACAAAAAAGAGGAGACAGATCAGTCTCCGCACCCCAATTATCAACATATAAATACTACATCAAGAAATCAAGGGGAACCAGTGGAAGTCAATAAATCAGAACAAACGGAAAATATAATATGCCAAAATGGGGAAACTGACTTGATAATCACCACCAATCAAGGAACTCATGACAAAACAAGTACGGAACAGGAAAACGGTCAAGGGTACAAAATTTCAAAGAAACAAAGGAAAAAAATTCGTAAGGCTAGAAATAAGGTAAAAAATGGAAACCTAGTAAAAATATATCCCCCGTCACAGAAATCCGTAGAAATGAACCAGGAAGGATCAATACAAGAAGAAACAGAGCTAGAAAAAAGCGAGGTGGAGGAAATACATTCTGAAACAGTGGGAAGTAATGAAAAATACTTTGACATCTTCAATAAGTCGACTAAATCCCAGATAGATAACAAGCAACATGCACTAAATGAAACTAAATTAGAAGATGTTATGGATCAAAAACAACTGGCGCAAGGGCAAACCAAGGAAAATAAAAAACAGCAACAAAAGGAGGGAAAAAAAATTCATGACGGGTGTAGGAGAGTAGGGTCTGCAATCCTATGATCACCCAGATTTTTTGCTTTTGTTTCACTGGTTTACGACTTTCTCTTGCCTGTGGGCCTGCCAATCAGACCCACAGCCTGGCTGTTCTCTCTCTAAATTACGATATGTGCCCTAGGTGCATTTACCAATTGGTACTGGGCCACCTTATCAGACCCTGTAACCCAGGGCATAGGTGTACCCAGGGCCGCCAGGGGCTGCAGCATGTATTATGCCACCCCTGGCTGGCCTCCTAAATCTGACACAACTGGCTGCATGACAGCTGGGGCAAAGTCGTGTAATCACCCTTTGCTTTAGATATAGCAGCCCTATATCTAACCCTCCAATGGACACCCGAGTTCCTATCAGTCACTCCTATGGCAGGCCTTGACAATCCTGAAGGCAGAGTGCATGGGCTCGTGTGAACTAAGCTCTGGCCCGAGCCGAGCCCGGTTGCAGCTTGCGGAATCAAGACCCAATGGCTGTTCCATGATAACGCGTACCATATCGGTAACTTCGGTGTCGCGTTATCAAGACATGTCGAGTAAGGTGTCATACGAATCGGGATGCTGCCCTCTCACCAACTCTGGCGACGAGGTTAGCATTCCGCCCTTCTAGAGGGACACGACATGTACGTAACTGTGAACCCCGGTTAAAGTTAACGAAAGCCTCAGCTCCACAAAATGGATGCTGCCACCACAGACACGAGTCTGACCTCCTGCTGCTGGGAGTCCTTCCAGCGAGGAGCACTTGGACAAAGGGTTTCCTGTCAAGGGCGGTGTTCGCACCGTCCCAGACAGGGTTTGTGTATTCTGGGTAGGTAGGGCTTTTGCGAGAAGGTGACTGCGGAGTGGCACCCCGGTGCTCACTACGCATCTGCCGGTTAGAACCAGTTCCAGGGGCGACAGCCCTGGCCTGGGGAAAGTCCGGCAGGGGAGAGGGGTGTAACTACCCCCCTTCCTGGTCCCACCCTTAGGGCAGGACCTAGTCATGTACCCACCCCTTTCTTTAGGATAAAGGCCGGAGCGGGGACCCTTCCAAATGAGATCATCTTTGAATCAAGAACTACTTTCTACGAAAGGACCTTCAAGACTCTTCTCAAGATTTCTCCCTTGTGGCTAAGGAGTAGTCACCCTGCATCAGCGGGCACCATCTAAGAACTCTGCGGTTTGCTGTAAGTCCTTCCTCAAGGAATCCGACGGCCCAGCTCGACGAGAACCGGCTTCCCTGGCACCTCTGACCTCTACCCACGTCATCAGCTCAGCTGTGATCTGTGGGTGCGACGAGACCTCGAGGGACCGGCCATCATCAGAACCTGCACGCTCTTAAAAACCAGCACGACCATCGAAGTAACTCTCTGGTGAGTGCTCTGGGGTCCGAGAAGCCCCGACCCTGAGCCGCTCCAGCACCGAAGTGCAGTCTCCCAGCATCTCCACGATCTGCGTGGGGCCCTTCTGCTCGCTGCTCAGCACGTTGTCTGGTCACTAGCCGCTGGCTTGTGTCCTTCTGTGACGACATCCGAGAATCAACACTGCCGGTCTGGTTGCTCCAGACTGGCCCTTGCTTCCATCTTTTCGAGAAGCACCCCGGACCCTCCTGGTCCACTCAAGACGCCGACAGCGACATCCGTCGTGGGACAGCTCGCACCTCCACCGTGGTCGCCGACAACGCCTCCTGGTCCGAGAGACTGCAGAGCCTAGCGTCGCCCACTCACCTGGTCGAGGTGACGGCCAACCGGTGCCTTCCTGGTACCCTCTGACTACTGGCTAGTAGTACGAACTTGGTCCCCTCTGCTTTCAGGTTTCATCAATCTCCGATCCAGGCTTGGATCTCTACGAACTATTCATCACTGGTCGCCGGCCAGCAACTCCTTTTTCTTCCGGCTCCTGGCTCGTCAGCGAAGACCCCGACGCCTGTAAGACTTGTGCAGCCGCAGCCCTCGTGGCTAGGTAACTCGGCATTTCGGTGCCTGCATAGCCTCCTTACTCTAGGGTCCCGAGTCCCTCGCTTCCGACTTGCCTTAACCTTTCCGTGTCCCCGGACACTTGTTTTAAACTGTGCACTTGAAGTATTTACTAAAGAGATTTGGTTTGTGCTTAGTACCCTGTCCTCATAAAGAGTACAGGGCTGTTGTGATTCTTAATAAATATACTGTTTATTTTCATAACACTTGTGTGGTGTCCTTTCACTGGGTGTTCAAGGGGTACATGTGTGGTAAACAGCTGGCTTAACACGCCCTCTCGAGTCTTTAGCCTTAGACTGCTCGTATCCACGCTACTAGGATAGCTGGTCTATAGGTTGACTTACAACCAAACACCATAAGGGTCGTTGGAACGATACATAGCGGTCGCTAGAATAGCGAACGTTGCATATCGGGCCAACTTCTCACATTGGTGAGCAGCGGTTGGGATTTGAGCTTGCTGTTGTTTTACCACACGTATCCTAAGAATATCTTGTTGAAAGATCGCACAAGTACTGTTAGTACATATAACTAAAGCTTAGAATACTCTGAGTTCTACTGAACCAGCTGTTGTAGCTCCTCAAGGCTTAGCACACCTTGGCTACAGCTCTTAGCAAGGGAAAAGTAGGTAAACACATAGTGTAGGTAGGTGCATCACTTACACCACACTAGAAACAGTATGTCGGACAAAGGAGGAAACTCTGAGTCTCCCCTTGTGTCAGTTGACCCTCCACAGGTCATCCCGTCAAGATATACTGCGCTTAACTTCCATGAGTTACGACAAGTATGTACCTCTAGGAAGATTAAGCAAGGGGCTAACCCCACCACCTCCTTTCTGATTGGTCTCCTAGAGACTTATGATGCCAGAAAGGCTGAGAAGCTTCTTAGCCCTTCTAATCCAGAAGGAGGCATGCCTCCCCTCGAGGGAACCCGGGACGATCCTGACCTCATTCACCTCGCAACTGAGAACGAAGATGGGGAGGAGGATGAGGATGAGGATCTCTCTGGGGACGAGGCAGATAAGGGACAGGTAGAAGTCGTCAGACTGACACGGTCCAACTTAAGCAGACATGATAGTGGTACTGGGGGACCCCCGGCGCTACTGTCAGGTGCGCTTAACATTGGGAATGGACGAGTTAGGTCTCTATCAAGAGGCTCTAACAGATCCCTTCGAACCAATGGCTCTCGCAACTCTTCTCAAAGAGGGATGACGTCCCCTCAGAGGAGAGTGTACGAAGCTAAGGAAAGGGCAGCTAATCTGAGGATCGAAAGGGAAGAACTTGCCCTGGCCAAAGAAAAGCTTGCTTTTGCTAGAGAGCAACAGTTAAGTGGGGCAGTCCCCACTGGTGGCAGCAATGTACCTAGTAATAGGGAAAAGAGTTTCGATACGAAACACCTTGGGAAGATAGTGCCCCCCTTTAAACAAGGGGACGACATCCACAAATGGATTACTGCTTTGGAGAGGGCCTGCACTGTGCAAGGTGTTCCCCAGAGTCAGTGGGCAGCTATCTTGTGGCTCTCCTTTGAAGGTAAAGGAAGAGACAAGCTTCTCACCACAAGGGTAGAGGACGCTAACAATTACCAAGTCTTGAAGAATACACTCGTTGAAGGGTTCGGCCTAACCACTGAGCAGTACAGGGTGCTGTTCAGGGATACCCAGAAAACGCAGACTCAAGACTGGTCTGATTTTGTCGATTGTGCCACTAAGGCTTTTGAGGGCTGGTTGCTGGGCAGTAAGGTTACTGATTACAAAGGATTGTACAATTTGATGATGAGAGAACAAATCTTAAACAATTGTCAGAACCAGTTGTTGCATCAGCATCTTGTCGACTCGGATCTGACCTCTCCTCAAGAATTGGGGCAGAAGGCAGACAAATGGGTTCGTACGAGAGTTAAACAGAACCAGGGCCAGAATCAAGGTGGTCAGAAGAAAGCAGACCAGAAGGGTAAAGATTCTAAAGGGGAACAAAATGACCAGAAGTCTTCGACAGGTCCCCAACAACCCAAAGAGGGTGGGGGTCAGGCTCCCCAAAAGAAGAAAGAAGGCCAATCCAAACGATGGTGCCAGTACTGTAAAAGTAAATCTCACTGGTTTAGTGAGTGCACCAAGAAAGGAGGAGGGCAGACTCCTGCCACTGCAGCCCCTAAGGCACCTGTGCCCCCTAGTACAGTCAGCAGTGGTAGTGCGCCTCCCAAGGGTTTAGTAGGGTTAACCCTGGGTTCGGAGGGGCGTGACAACTTAGTTGGCACGCTCACTCAGGCTGTCCTTGTCAGTACAGGGGACGTGGACGTGTCCCCTGACGTAAGCCCCAATACCTTGGGCAAATACAGACAGATGCCTTTCATAAATGGAAAAATGGCTCAGGCCTATAGGGACACTTGTGCCAGAGTCACCATGGTGACGCCTAACTTTGTGGACCCTGGACAGATCATGCCAGGTACAGAATTCCTGGTGACCAATGCAAGCAATGTCACTACCAATCACAGTATGGCAATTGTAGCTTTCTCCTGGGGAGGGGTAACTGGCCAAAAGAAGGTTGTAGTTAGTCCAGACCTCCCAGTGGATTGTTTGTTGGGCAATGATTTGGAGTCGTCACAATGGTCAGAAGTGGAGCACCGGACTCACATGGAAATGTTAGGTTTGCCAGCACATGTGTTCGCTGTGACTAGGTCACAGGTCAGGAGATGCCCCACTGAACAGGTGCTGGATCCTGGAACAACGGACCAGACACCTCCCAAGAAAAAGAGCAGTAGGGTTAAGGCTGCGCCTTCCCCCTTGCCCCAGGTCGAGGATCAAGTCTCAGAGGAGGCTGACCTACAGGAATTGAGGGAAACTGAGCCGAGAGAGTTCGAACTTGATCAAGTTGAATTCTTGGGCTCAGGGGGACCCTCAAGGGAAGATCTGGGGAAGGACCAGTTAGACTGCCCTTCTCTTGAACCCCTCAGACAGCAGGCTGCTGCTGAGGCTGCTGGGAACGCCACAGGTACCCACAAGGTATACTGGGAAGATGGACTCCTGTACACTGAGTCAAGAGACCCCAAGCCTGGCATGACCAGGAGGCTGGTCGTCCCCTTGTCTCAGCGTGGTTTCCTACTTACCTTGGCCCACGAGATTCCCTTAGCAGGTCACTTAGGCCAGACGAAAACGTGGGACAGGCTTGTCTCGCACTTTCACTGGCCTCACATGAACGAAGATACCAAGGAGTTTTGCCGCTCCTGTGTCACTTGCCAAGCCAGTGGTAAGTCAGGTGGCACGACAAAGGCCCCCCTTATACCAATGCCTGTGGTGGGGGTGCCCTTTGAACGGGTGGGGATCGACATCGTCGGTCCCATGGAACCACCGACAGCATCAGGGCACAAGTTTATACTGGTGGTAGTGGATCATGCCACCAGGTATCCTGAAGCTATTCCCCTTAGGACCACTACAGCACCTGTTGTGGCAAGAGCCCTAGTTGGAGTGTTCTCCAGAGTGGGCTTCCCTAAGGAGGTCGTCTCCGACAGAGGTGCAAACTTTATGTCGAGCTACTTAACTGCTATGTGGAAGGAATGTGGTGTCAACTACAAGTTCACTACACCCTATCATCCACAATGCAATGGGCTTGTTGAGAGATTCAACAGGACCCTAAAAGGGATGATTCATGGACTACCGGAAAAGCTTCGGCGTAGATGGGACGTCCTGATCCCCTGCCTCTTGTTCGCCTACAGAGAAGTCCCACAGAAGGGGGTTGGCTACAGCCCTTTTGAACTTTTGTACGGGCATCCTGTAAGAGGACCCCTGTGTTTGGTGAAGGAAGGATGGGAGAGACCTCTCAAAAAGCCTGCAGCCACCATAGTGGACTATGTGCTCGGCCTCCGCTCGCGGATGGCTGAATACATGGAGAAGGCATCCGAAAACCTTAAGGCCAGCCAAGAACTCCAAAAAGCTTGGCATGACCAAAAGGCTGTCTTGACTGTTTACCAGCCCGGACAGAAGGTGTGGGTGTTGGAGCCAGTGGCCCCAGCAGCACTCAAGGACAAATGGTCCGGGCCCCACACCATCCTGGAGAAAAAGGGAGAGGTCACCTACCTGGTCGACCTGGGAACTCCCCGGAGCCCCCACAGGGTGCTTCATGTCAACAGGCTAAAAGCATATGTCGACAGGAAGGACATGAGTTTGCTCATGGCCCTAGATGAGGGACAGGAAGAGGAGAGTGACCCTCTCCCCGACCTGCTCTCTCAGAATCCTGACGATGGCTCGGTAGATGGCGTTGTCTTTTGTGGCAGCCTCTCCGAACATCAACAGAGCGACTGTAAACAGGTTCTTCAGTCGTTCCGACATCTGTTCTCTCTGACACCCAGTCAGACCGATTGGTGCACCCATGAGGTCGACACTGGTGACAGCTTGCCCGTAAAGAGTAAAATCTACAGGCAGCCTGATCACGTTAGAGACTGCATCAAAAGTGAAGTGCAGAAAATGTTGGAGCTGGGAGTCATTGAACCCTCGGATAGCCCTTGGGCTAGTCCCGTAGTTCTAGTGCCGAAACCTCACACCCAGGGTGGTAAGAGAGAGATGAGGTTCTGCGTAGACTACAGGGGTCTCAATGCAGTCACTAAGACTGACGCCCACCCAATACCAAGGGCAGACGAGCTTATTGATAGGCTGGCCTCGGCCAACTACTTAAGTACGTTTGACCTGACAGCTGGGTATTGGCAAATCAGGTTAGCTGAGGACGCCAAGCCTAAAACCGCATTTTCAACCCCTGGTGGGCATTATCAGTTCGTGGTGATGCCCTTTGGTCTGAAAAATGCACCTGCCACCTTCCAACGGTTGGTGAATCACGTCCTTACTGGGCTGGATGACTTCTGTGCGGCGTATCTTGACGATATTGCTGTCTTTAGCTCCACCTGGGAGGATCACCTGGTCCACCTGCGGAAGACATTGGAGGCGCTGCAAGCAGCAGGCCTCACTATCAAGGCCACCAAGTGCCAGATAGGGCAGACACAGGTTGTATACCTGGGCCACCTTGTAGGTGGAGGTCAGGTTCAGCCACTGGAGAGCAAGATACAGTCAATCAGGGACTGGGCTCCTCCAACCACCCAGACTCAGGTTCGAGCTTTCTTGGGCCTGACTGGTTACTACAGGAAGTTTGTCAGGAACTATGGTTCCATCGTGACACCATTAAATGAACTGACAAGTAAGAAGATGCCAAAAAAGGGTCAGTGGACAGCGAGCTGTCAAAAAGCATTCGATGACCTAAAGCAGGCCATGTGCACGGCGCCTATCCTCAAGAGTCCGGACTACTCCAAACCATTCATTGTCCAAACAGATGCTTCTGAGTTGGGTGTGGGAGCTGTTCTTTCTCAACTGAATTTTGATGGTCAAGACCAGCCCATTGCTTTTATAAGCAGACGGCTGACCCCTAGAGAGAAAAATTGGTCAGCTATTGAGAGGGAGGCCTTTGCTGTGGTTTGGGCCCTGAAGAAGCTGAGGCCATACTTGTTTGGCACTCACTTCAAGATTCAGACCGACCATAAGCCCCTCTTGTGGCTAAATCAGATGAAGGGTGAAAACCCCAAACTGCTTAGGTGGTCCATTTCCCTACAGGGGATGGACTTCACAGTGGAACACAGACCTGGTACTGATCATGGCAATGCCGATGGGCTCTCCAGA
This sequence comes from Lissotriton vulgaris, assembly GCF_964263255.1. NCBI lineage: Eukaryota > Metazoa > Chordata > Amphibia > Caudata > Salamandridae > Lissotriton > Lissotriton vulgaris. Next base: position 1,541,206,749 of record NC_141695.1, on the reverse strand, counting down.
TATTTCCACTTAGAACAAGAAGACTCACCTGGTCAAGGTTAGCTAGTTGTTCCGACGTTTGGGGGGGGGTCATGTAGGAGAGTAGGGTCTGCAATCCTATGATCACCCAGATTTTTTGCTTTTGTTTCACTGGTTTACGACTTTCTCTGGCTGTGGGCCTGCCAATCAGACCCACAGCCTGGCTGTTCTCTCTCTAAATTACGATATGTGCCCTAGGTGCATTTACCAATTGGTACTGGGCCACCTTATCAGACCCTGTAACCCAGGGCATAGGTGTACCCAGGGCCGCCAGGGGCTGCAGCATGTATTATGCCACCCCTGGCTGGCCTCCTAAATCTGACACAACTGGCTGCATGACAGCTGGGGCAAAGTCGTGTAATCACCCTTTGCTTTAGATATAGCAGCCCTATATCTAACCCTCCAATGGACACCCGAGTTCCTATCAGTCACTCCTATGGCAGGCCTTGACAATCCTGAAGGCAGAGTGCATGGGCTCGTGTGAACTAAGCTCTGGCCCGAGCCGAGCCCGGTTGCAGCTTGCGGAATCAAGACCCAATGGCTGTTCCATGATAACGCGTACCATATCGGTAACTTCGGTGTCGCGTTATCAAGACATGTCGAGTAAGGTGTCATACGAATCGGGATGCTGCCCTCTCACCAACTCTGGCGACGAGGTTAGCATTCCGCCCTTCTAGAGGGACACGACATGTACGTAACTGTGAACCCCGGTTAAAGTTAACGAAAGCCTCAGCTCCACAAAATGGATGCTGCCACCACAGACACGAGTCTGACCTCCTGCTGCTGGGAGTCCTTCCAGCGAGGAGCACTTGGACAAAGGGTTTCCTGTCAAGGGCGGTGTTCGCACCGTCCCAGACAGGGTTTGTGTATTCTGGGTAGGTAGGGCTTTTGCGAGAAGGTGACTGCGGAGTGGCACCCCGGTGCTCACTACGCATCTGCCGGTTAGAACCAGTTCCAGGGGCGACAGCCCTGGCCTGGGGAAAGTCCGGCAGGGGAGAGGGGTGTAACTACCCCCCTTCCTGGTCCCACCCTTAGGGCAGGACCTAGTCATGTACCCACCCCTTTCTTTAGGATAAAGGCCGGAGCGGGGACCCTTCCAAATTAGATCATCTTTGAATCAAGAACTACTTTCTACGAAAGGACCTTCAAGACTCTTCTCAAGATTTCTCCCTTGTGGCTAAGGAGTAGTCACCCTGCATCAGCGGGCACCATCTAAGAACTCTGCGGTTTGCTGTAAGTCCTTCCTCAAGGAATCCGACGGCCCAGCTCGACGAGAACCGGCTTCCCTGGCACCTCTGACCTCTACCCACGTCATCAGCTCAGCTGTGATCTGTGGGTGCGACGAGACCTCGAGGGACCGGCCATCATCAGAACCTGCACGCTCTTAAAAACCAGCACGACCATCGAAGTAACTCTCTGGTGAGTGCTCTGGGGTCCGAGAAGCCCCGACCCTGAGCCGCTCCAGCACCGAAGTGCAGTCTCCCAGCATCTCCACGATCTGCGTGGGGCCCTTCTGCTCGCTGCTCAGCACGTTGTCTGGTCACTAGCCGCTGGCTCGTGTCCTTCTGTGACGACATCCGAGAATCAACACTGCCGGTCTGGTTGCTCCAGACTGGCCCTTGCTTCCATCTTTTCGAGAAGCACCCCGGACCCTCCTGGTCCACTCAAGACGCCGACAGCGACATCCGTCGTGGGACAGCTCGCACCTCCACCGTGGTCGCCGACACCGCCTCATGGTCCGAGAGACTGCAGAGCCTAGCGTCGCCCACTCACCTGGTCGAGGTGACGGCCAACCGGTGCCTTCCTGGTACCCTCTGACTACTGGCTAGTAGTACGAACTTGGTCCCCTCTGCTTTCAGGTTTCATCAATCTCCGATCCAGGCTTGGATCTCTACGAACTATTCATCACTGGTCGCCGGCCAGCAACTCCTTTTTCTTCCGGCTCCTGGCTCGTCAGCGAAGACCCCGACGCCTGTAAGACTTGTGCAGCCGCAGCCCTCGTGGCTAGGTAACTCGGCATTTCGGTGCCTGCATAGCCTCCTTACTCTAGGGTCCCGAGTCCCTCGCTTCCGACTTGCCTTAACCTTTCCGTGTCCCCGGACACTTGTTTTAAACTGTGCACTTGAAGTATTTACTAAAGAGATTTGGTTTGTGCTTAGTACCCTGTCCTCATAAAGAGTACAGGGCTGTTGTGATTCTTAATAAATATACTGTTTATTTTCATAACACTTGTGTGGTGTCCTTTCACTGGGTGTTCAAGGGGTACATGTGTGGTAAACAGCTGGCTTAACACGCCCTCTCGAGTCTTTAGCCTTAGACTGCTCGTATCCACGCTACTAGGATAGCTGGTCTATAGGTTGACTTACAACCAAACTGCATAAGGGTCGTTGGAACGATACATAGCGGTCGCTAGAATAGCGAACGTTGCATATCGGGCCAACTTCTCACAACGGGAAATTAACACGTTCTCAAAAAGGAAATGGATGTATTGCCTGGAGCCACCCAAGTCATATTCAAAGTAACCCTAATGAAACAAAGACCGTGTTTTCTGCAGTAGAGTCTAACATATCACTAAACATCGAAAAAAATCACTTAGATTCAAGGCTACAGAGAACAATTTATCAAGATCACAATAACTTACTGAATGCAAGCACTAACTCCATGCAAAAAAATAAATACTTGGATCCTGTTGGAAAACAGTCATGTGAAACCGCAATTATCTCAGAACCAGCAAATAAAAAGATGGATATTGGGGATTACATAGGTAACAATGAAGAACTAACTATCACAAAGACTGGCCAAGAGAAGCTAATTATCTGTAAAATCCATCAAAAAAGAAATGAAAACAAGACAGATTTAGTGTCTTCAAAGATCTTGACACAAATACTTTTGACACCGTTATACGATTCAAGAGGCAAGAGTGACATTTTGAATCGAGGTAATATCCTACAACTAATGAAATCAATTCCTTCATTAGAGAAAGTAACAACAAAAGACATAGAATCTGTGGGCTTTGTACAAAATCTGGAATGCACCCAACCACACACAATCCTAACGTTAAAAACTGTTTGTTTAGTGGATCAAATCATGCAGGAGCAAGAGATCTTTCAAAGTTGGGGGATACAAATTAGTAAACCTCTGCCCAAGCCTTACCCGACTCCGTTTAAAAAGGAGGAACCTCCAAAAAAGTCTCCCTGGGAACCAAAGAACAACCCGGTGTACTCTATATTAAAAAACCCACAGGGTAGTACACAACAGGCCAATAAAGAGTGCACGGAAGAAATAAAAGTTGTAGAATTTAATCAAATAAACGAAAATTGGATAAGGACTGCACTACATGACCACTGACAGGAAAAAAACCGTTATAAATTGGAAGAAAGGAAGTATGCCCGGCAACCGGTTATTATATGCTCCTGGAACATAAAGGGTTTGTGTAAAAAGATCAAAAATGCTGAAATAGATTCCCTGGCAAATCTCTATCAAATCATATGTCTACAAGAGACTTGGGAAACAGACCCCTTCTTTCTGCAAGGTTATAAAGGGTACTATGTGCCAGCAATCAGATATTGCAAATTTGGTCGTCCATGTGGGGGATTGGCAATACTTATTAGGATTGATTTGCAAATCAAGCATGAACAGGTAGTCACCAATAACGCAAATATACAAGCAGTAAAGATGTCATTTACAACCGGTGAGCAAAAAAACATAAATACATTAATAATAATCAACATATATATTCCACCGAACCAGTCATCGCGCAAGAACATAAGTGTCGAACTAGTAGCATTTGTACTGGAGCAAATAATACTTGACCCGTCCGTTAATATTTTAGCTACGAGGGATTTTAATATAAACTTGCTGATTCAAATGACATGGGATGATTTCATCCAATCTCAAAATTACGAATGGTCCATCCCGGAACAGGTACTCGACGTTAGCATAAATACCAAACAAAACTCAGTTGGAAAATATCTACTGATGGATCTGGAAGCAATGGGACTACGAACATTAAACGGTAGATTCCCAACTGATCAACCTGCTGGCTGGTCATTTCACAATCAAGAATCAAAATCAAGAATAGACTTCACATTACTGTCAATAGATATTTTTGATAAAATTGGTTCTTATAGACTAAAAAATGTAATTGAGAGTGACCATAGCCAGCAAATATTAGAAATGTATTTTGAACTTCCAAAACACCAAAACTATTTAACTATCCAAGGTCAAATCAGTACGATTAACCATAGGAAACTCATTTGGAAACCAGATAAAAAATATGTTTTGGAAAAAAGGCCCAAAAATTGGTCCAAGAATGTTTTAATGACCATTCTATCCAATCTACTCTTAAACAATGGGAACAGTTTACCAAGAATGCAATCAAATTGGATGAAGGTACTTCAAGTAGTAGGAAAACCCAAGTAAGGATAAGTGTAAAAAGAGATATTGATATTAACCTTCCACACACAATTAAAAAAATAAGGCGGACCCGTAACAAACTGAGGAAACAGCTAACCAGGTTACCAGAGAACGAGGAAATTAGAAATCAACTGAGAAGTGTGAACAACAACTTGAGAAAATTGTTGTGGTCTGCAAAAAACAAAGCCCAGCAGGAACTGTGGACAAAAATCTTTCACGCAAGTAATCTCACAAACTCTAGAGAATTTTGGAAAATAATTAATGATCTTAACAGATCTAACAAACACGTTGTAGCCTCGCCAATAACGGAAGAGGATTGGGTAAGATTCCTTAAAAAGACCCTATTTGCTGAATCAGAATTCAGCCCCAAGGAGAACAATCAAATATTGCAGACCGAAAGAGGGCAAGAAATGGATCTGGTAAAAGTCTTCTTAGAAATCGAAGTAGCCAATCTAATAAAGAAACAAAAGGATGGAGCACCGGGACCCAACGGAATACCATTTGCACTTTATAAGGAGGACTCGGCTCTATGGGCTACTTACCTGACAAAGGTGTTTAATGAAGTTGTCGAAACAAGGCAAATACCGGAATCCTGGAGAGGATCATTAATATCTCCCGTTTACAAGAAGGGTAATTGGCAACTACCAGAAAATTATCGCTTGATCACAGTCCAAGACACGGATGCAAAGCTATTTGCGGGTCTTCTACTAGCAACTCTGTCAGATTGGGTTAAAGAAAAGCTAATATTACCCCCAAACCAAACCGGATTCATTAAAGGTTTAGGTACTGCAACAAATATTTTAATTCTATCAGTTTTAACGGATAAGGCACTTTTATGTAAACAGTCCCTCTATTTTTGTTTCATCGATTTTAAATGGGCATTTGATCTTGTAAACAGGTCTCTTCTATGGAAAAAACTTGAAGATTATGGAATCCCGGGCTCACTACTGAACCTTATTCAATTACTGTATTCCGAAAACTGGGCCAGGGTGAGGATCGGTGATGGGCGAACCTTATCCAGTAAAATATTGGTGACGCGTGGCCTTAAGCAGGGTTGCGTCCTTGCTCCATTACTTTTTAACTTATTTTTAGCTGACCTCACCAATGCACTAAACGAAGTGAACTCACATCCACCAAGGCTGGCAGGAACACAATTATCAAATTTGTTGTATGCAGATGACGTGGTGTTGTTGAGTCAGACAAAAGTAGGACTGCAAAGACTAATTAATCGAACACTTAGTTATGCAAAGGATAATCAAATGGTAATAAATGAGGCAAAGACAAAAGTAATGGTGGTCACAAGGAAGAGAAGACAAAAAAACAAATGGATGCTGGGACAAACTCAGCTAGAGCAAGTTGATAACTACCGATATCTCTGCGTTCTATTTAATGAGAATGGAAATTTTCTCCCCCAGAGGAAAGATATCACTAGAAAAGCAAATAGCTTGATTGCGGCTTTTAGAACCATACAAAAGAAACTAACTGCCTTGACATACGGTCCTTTACTAAAAATCATAACTGCTAAACTATTACCGACCTTAACATACGGTGCTGAAGCCCTAAATGGCAAGGATGCGGACTTAATTAACAACGCAGTGGCAAAAACATACAAAATACTATTCCAGCTACCATGCAATGCCTCACAGGCACAAGTAAGGCTCGAGTTTGGGATAAACAATCAACAATACGCCCGTCAAGGCCAAATTTTGAAAGTCTGGAACCGTGTAAAAAATGACCAGGATAATCAATTGTCCCGAGCCTTATGGCAAGAAGTAAGAGACAATCGTAAACTTCAAGCCTGGGCTTATCTAAATAAAGCAAAAGAAGAATTTGGAATAACAGCAATTTGGGAAAATACAATCACCCAGGAAAGCTTTAAAAAAACAATTAATAAATTGGTTACTCATTTATCGCTGCTAAAAGACAAAGAATTATTGGTAAAAAGGAAGCATGCATGGCCAATTATAAACGAATATAAAAAAAAGCAAGTCCAAAAATACCTTGAAACTCCATGGTCCCACCAAAGTAAGCGATCATTTATAAGTGTACGCTTTGGACTCTGGCCAGGCTTGTGCCATCTTCCACCATGGAAGGCCATTGAGGGCAATATGACATGTAGGCTATGTAAACTGGGACAAGAAGATATTCTGCACTTGGTATGTCTTTGTTCTGCAATGGATACAGAAAGGAAAGCAATCCTCAGGAGGTTATTTAATGCCCGAGGTATAAGGACTTGTAGACAAGCAGTAATGGCTTGTCTAAACCCGAAAGATCTACCAATGAACTCTGCTTTTGTAAAATTTTTATCGGTGATCGGGAAAAATCTTAAAGAAAATTTTAATTAGATTTCGTTTTTATGAAATGCATGACGTTTTTAAAAATCTGATTACTTAAAGATATTTTAAATATATATCTGTTTTGTAAGATTTTAATTAATCAAACAAATAAACATACTTCTTCTTCTGTGGTTGGTAGTCCAAGGTACAGTGCATTACAGTAGCTAAATTGTGCTAAAATGGTTACTTGGACTACGTTCTTGTGGGTCTGTTCAGTTAGCATTCAAACACTTTAGATAACCTCTTTAGATACAGGAAACAGGACCCTGATACTTTATTTATCTGCATATCCAAATTCAGATTATTGTCAATCGTTAATCCCAGATTCTTAGTGTGTCCTACTGGGATGGGAAGATCACCCAGAGCAGAAGGCCATCAATTTACAGTATTGGTAACTGGTAGCTGTCTATAGAACAATAATCCTTTCTTATCACCATTTAATTTTAGATCATTAGTGTTCATCAATTTCATCCCTGAGGACAGGCAGTCATGCTAATTTGAGGCAGTGTCGGCTTCATCTACACCCGAAACAACACTTTGGGTATCATCTGCATAAGACATGAGAGATAGCCCAAAACTTGTAATAAGTGTTGCTAAGGGGGTAATGTCTATAATGAACAGAGTGGGGCTTGAAATAGATCCTTTGGGTATCCCCCCACAGTAACATATTTTTTTGGGGAAGGAAAAGTGACCTTTGTGACAGATAGGGCGAAAACCAGTCCAAGGATTTACCTTGCGCTTCTAAGGTCTTTAATCTCTGACGTAGGGCATTCCGGGAGACAGTATCAAATACAGCAAAAAGATCCAGTAGGACCAGGGCTGCACTGCTCCCTGCTCCATCCAATAACATCCCGACATTGTCTAAAACTAACACCAATCACGGTTCCTGTGGAGTGCTTTGGTCTAAAACCTAACTGTGTTATATCAAGCATTTTGTTCATCTCCAAATGATTTTTCATCTGTCTGTTGAATTATTTTCCTAAAATGTTATCAATAAAAGGCAGTCTCGTATTCAGTCTATAATTTGACAGACCACCTGAAACTAAAGAAGGTTTCTTTAAAATGGACAGGATTTGAGAATTTTTCTATCGCTTATGGCAAACTGCCGAGTTGATAGATAAGCTGCATACATCTGTAATACCCGGAGATAAAACGTCGGCAACTGATAGCAAGGGACATGACGTGGAACTAACGGTGATCCTGATTTGATTGTTAGAATTTAGGTTTTCATTTCATTTACAGGCTCAAAATCTGTTAGAAATGAGTGAGAGAAGGAATACAAGAGAAGATAAAGAAATACGAGCGAGAAAACAAATCTGAACTATGGTATGCAGCAAACTGGCAGACAAAACTACTGGCACAAAAAACATAAAACCCTACAGGTTTCTCAAAGCAGAATAACACAGGCAAGTATTGACTAAGCACCTTATGAGTGACGAAAGACTGGAGATTGAAAGGACAGGAGGATCTGGAAAGCAGAGCAAGTCTCGACCTGCCAACAATATGACCGGGGCTTCACAGAAAATAATGCATACTTCCTCATTCCCTGCCCCATTAATGATGACATTATTTTCTTTATTATTTACTATCATTGATAAAATCACGGATGGGTTATGAATCACTGATTTTAAATGAAGCACATCCTGCTCAGGGAAAAAAAAACATACAGCGTCTTAGTCATACTTAAGACTTTCTACCACTTTTAAACACAATGAACATTCATTTCGTGATTTATAATTTTTGTATGAATATTATGGATTTTCATGAAATGTTATGCCTTTTTGGTAAATAGTATTATGTCGGTATTTACTGTATCTTGTGACCGCGGCAGGTGAAACGAGGCATCTACTTCAACTTTGTGTAAAAAGATACCTACTCATAAACAAGGCCGTTGTGGCCAAACCGCGTAGAGTAGGTTTCTGCTTTTGAATACATTTTGCAACTTGGAACAAGCACATTGTGAGTGTGGGCACCTTCTTCGCTGATGTCGCTATGGAGATGGCTGGTAGTTGTCTGTATATAAGGCAAGTGTGGCGTGCCCGTTGCCTTGCATTGACTTCTTGGACATTACAGTATATGAACAAGATGGTTTAATTGAGACTGCACTATTTAGAAAAGCAACAGCAACCAACATTATTTTTCATGGGGCCACTTTTCATCCGATGTCTTTAATTAAAAGTATACTCTATGCCCAGTGCTTCGTTTAAGCCGATGTTTTCCGGTACCCAGCACAGGCACTTATGACTGTCTGCCACATGGTGGGCTGTTTGTCTGATCTAGAGTGTGCAGAACAGTTGTTCACTAAATCAATATACGTCAAAAATGACTAAAACCTGCTTACCTTGCTAATCTTATAGCTTTGAGGGCCTAGAATTGTCTGAAATGTCATACTTGTGGAGTGTGATGGTTAGTAGCTGGTTTGGTTGGTACTGTCCTTAGGGTGGTGTAGGCTGCAGTGGCCTCCTGATTAGTGCCCTGGCACTTAATTTTTTTACAAATTATGCACTCCCTATGGGTAACTTTTACGAACGAGAAGGAAATGTTCAAATGAGACAGACCTGCAAAATAAATATGAGGAAGTGACCTGGTGATTCCGAAGCAGAGGCTACAGATGGAGTGATCTAAAAAGAGGCCTAGAGAGAGTCAAATTAAAATATCGCACAGAAACTGTTGGATAACTGTGCGATAACTGTGCCTAACGGCTAGGCGCCCGACCTCGGACCCGGGGAACTGGGTTCGAGTCTCGGTAATGTCGCTAAACATCCTGTGATTCTGGGCAAATCACTTAATCTCCCCGTGCATGTGTGTCCTCTTGTAACATAACTGGTGCAATGTAAAGCGCTCTGATACCCGATTCGGGTAAAGTTTGCGCTATATAAAACTTTGCAAAAAATCAAAACGAATGAACAAGCTCAGACTCAGATAAGACTGGTCTTAACATACAGCAAAGAGATCCAAGATTTTGGAAGATTTTTCAACAAATATTGGAATTTGATCGTCATTGATTCTGACACTGGAGCAGGATTGTGCGAAAGTCTACAAACGGCATTTAGGAATCGAGATCGAGATCGAGATCAAGAAATCTTACTTATAAAGAGGTATAACAGTTTTAAAGTTTCAGAAGCACATATGAGCATGAAATACTCCAATACATATGAACCTTATAAATTTGCATATAATTAGAATGAAAACAGAAGGCCCGACTAGATGGACAATTCGGAACCAATTAATGGAGGGGTATTATGGAATGCTCATATGTGCTTCTTAAACTTTAAAACTGTTATACCTCTTTATAAGTAAGATTTTATGGAAGAGATTTTAACTGTATGTTCATGTGTTTTTTGTAGGTAAATTGGGAACACAAAGTTTTGTCCGTCACAGTCACTTCACGGTCTCTGGACCTTTCCCCTTTTATACTGAATGAAAGACACCCTCACCTGTACGAAAGTCGAACTTTTTCTTCACTTAGATGTGTACTCCTTACCTGCCGGTACGGTCTTGTTTGTGCTCTGACAACTGGAAATGGTTAACTGAATAATGCATGATGACAAAGACACATGTAGTCACAGGTTTTCGGCACTAGACCGAATGAATTATAAATATCCATGTTGGCTGGGGCAGACATACACTCGCTAGGACTATAGGCACTAGACCCTATGTAAGTCAAATGTAGATGCCCGATAACCCAGATATATTCATATCCCTGCATGCATATTGGAACACTTGTGTGGGGCATTATGCAGTTCCACGTTAGGATGGTTTGACATTAAATGTGATAGGCGCTGGAGTGATCTCCCTTTAGAAAATAATGGGGAAATGTCTTTTAAATGTGCATCTTTTGACCATTCACCGCCTCGATGCTTGGTAATACCGATACATCTCTGATCTTCTACCGTATGATCAGATAATATCATACCAGCAATGCGTTCTGCTATGTCATATAATTACTCGTTTTTAATTTCTGCAGGGTGTTATTACATCTCAGTTGAATAAGCAGTAGATGATTTTAACTTGTTTCAAAAATACCCCGTTACAAAATGGCGGTACTTTTTGAATGATGAAATGTTATGTTTATCATGTTAAGTCACCTTTTCCATGTCTACCTTTGTTTGGAGCATAACAAGCCTCACTGTTCAGGGTGGTTCACGTGTGATCAAGGCACATTGTGTGTCGGAACGCGTAGCGTGGTAACTGAAAATAAACTGTTCATGCTGAAATTGGATTCCTGAGTGCGCAACTTTTTGCTTTGAAGCATTACTTTGGATTTTCAAAACTTATTCGGCCTTGTGGTCCGCCGATACACGTGCGCCACCTGACTCGGGAGGAAGAATCCCAGCAGGACCCTGCTTCTTGGTTTTCGGATATATATATATATATATATGAAATCCAACTTGCCTCTGAAGTTCCTCGTGCACAGACAGGTACGCAGACAGCAACAATAACAGAATCGTCAGAGTCAGACTTCTTCTTTTTAGTTGCTTTTATTTATGCATTTAAATGGTGCATATCGTCAGATGCGTTTCGGGCACGTCCGTGCCCTTGCTCACTATATATATAGTATCAAATCGAGATTAACAGATTTTGTATGGTATTGGTCCAAATTTACTGGCACAAAACTAATGGGTGAAAATGTATAATATAATTAATGTCTTTTGTACTAATTTACATATTTATATATGTAATTTGTATGGTATTGTATTAGTTATGTTTTTAACACCTGTGTATTTATTTATATATTTATATAGTTATTATACCAGTACTGTATGTGATGAATTGCACATGAGGCCCATACTACCAGCATATCTAGTCAACAAACTTAGCCTGGTCAATATTCATTGAGGATGACACGAGACAAGTCACCCAGTGACACTAGCTCTCAAAACTCCTGAGGCGGAAAGCCGGGAGCACCGATTGCCGCATTTTAAATATTGAAAAATGTACCTGCTGTTGTTTTTAATCTTGTCACTTGCCCATTTCATTAGCCTCACTACCCCCCTTCTTCCTCGCACTTTGTTCCTTCTGCACAGCTGAATAGGCGCTACAGGAGGGAACGGCGAGCTTAGACGCCATCTTGAGGGTAGAGAGGGGTTGCCGGTGCAGTTGCTCGGCCACTCCCCCCTCCTGCGAGTACTTCAGGCGTGTTGGCTGCATTGCACGCTTTACTGACACTAGCTCTCAAAACTCCTGAGGCGGAAAGCCGGGAGCACGATTGCCACATTTTAAAAATTTTAAAATGTACCTGCTGTTGTTTTTAACCTTTTCACTGCGCATTTCATTAGCCTCACTTCCCCCCTTCTTCCTCGCACTGTGTTCCTTCCGCACAGCCGATTAGGCGCTGCAGCGGGGAACGGCGAGCTCAGACGCCATCTTGAGGATAGACAGGGGTTGCCGGTGCAGTTGCTCGGCCACTCCCACCTCCTGCTAGTATATTATGCCCCCCCCCTTTCCGGACGCGCAGCGGACGCGCGCAGCAGGCGCGTGCAGCGAGCGTGCCGGTGGCGCGCCAAAGGCAAGCCTATCTGCGCCCATCCGCGGCAACCGGGACCCGGGGCCACAGACCCTTCTCCTTTCCCGACCTACTCCCCTGCTCAACTCCATGCACTTCAGGGTGACTGGCCCCTCAGCCCTCTCACTCTTGAACGCATTCATGGCCTTGGTATCCCCGCCCTTAGCCTTTCTCCTCCTGTTGTCTCCCTTCCCGATTGTCCGCAGCCCGTTCCTCTCGAACTGTCCCCCCTTCCCTTCCATGTCCACCTACAGTGGCCACAGCTTACCTCCTCAACATCCGTTCAGCGGTTAAGCACCACTTGGAACTTTTCAATCTTCTTGACACTGTCAAATCCGATCTGCTGTTTCTCACCGAAACTTGGATTTCTGCAGACTCACTGCCCGATGTTCTTGCGGCGCTCCCCGACTCTTACTATGCTCTTCGAGTCGACCGCCCCGACAGGAAGGCTGGAGGGGGAGTGGCCATGATTGCTCGGTCTAATCTCCAGTTCCAGCTTCTCTCCTACCGGTCCATCCTAGCCGCGGACTTTTTAGTTGCCCGCTCTGTTAATCTCTCGGTCCCCCTCACCGTTGTGCTCCTCTACCGCCCCCCTCAAACCATGCCTTATTTTGTGCCAGCCTTACAGGAGCTCTTGGCCACACTTGTGGTCAACAATTCCTCAGTCTTGTTATTGGGTGACTTCCACTACTGGCCCGGCGACCCCAGGGATGATCAGACATCTAAAGTCATTTCTGAAACCCTTCAATGCCTTAACCATACCTCCCATATTCATGTCTTTACCGACATGCATGGCCACATTCTAGATCAGATTTGGTCAGCTAGTTTAACCATCCTTTTCCCCACAGTCCTCCCATGTGTTTGGTCCAACCACTCCCTGATCTCCTTTTCCATCGACCTGGGAGCAAGTGACAAGTCTCCCCTGCTTAAGAATGCTTTGACCCGGAACTGGAATCAGGTTGATCTTGACACACTCTGCTCTTCCGTGGTGGCCTCTCGCCCTGATCTGTCTGACCTCTCCCTTGACCATCAAGCGGACGCTATTAACAGCTGGCTGTCTGCCTCCTGCGACCTGGTTGCCCCTCTGAAACGGGTTAGGACTTGCCGCCCCCACAAAGCCAATAGATGGTTTTCCACTGACCTTAAAGCCCTCAAATTGGCTCTTAGACAGTCAGAACGTCGTTGGAGGCGTGATTATTGCCCCTCTTTGAAGGCCCAATACGCGTCTCTTCTTCGTGACTACCAGAAAGCCATTCTTTCAGCCAAAACGGAATATTTCTCCTTGAAGATTTTACTTGCGGCTAACAAGCCCAAGGAGATCTTTTCCATTGTACATAATCTAGCCGCTTCCGACAGTCAATCCTAAACCTGCTCCTTCCCAAGTCCTCTGCAATTCCCATAATGCTTATTTCCTTGAGAAAATTTCCATTCCAACATTAAGCGCAATATTCCCTTGTCACCCCCTTCCTTTTCCCTTCCCTCTCCCCCCGCCGTCCCTATTTCTTGATCATTTTTCCTTGATCTCTAAGGAGTCTTTCCTTATCCTGCTCAAGAAAGTCAATTCAGGCTTTCCCGCCGATTGTGGTCCGGCCCACATCCTAAGGGAGGTGTTTTCCCGCGACCCTGACCCTCACCCTCACTTTCCTCAATGCCTCCATCACTCAGGGATCGGTTCCAGCCCTTTTTAAATCTGCTACAGTCATCCCCATATTAAAAAAACTCGGCGCCAACACCACTCTCCTCGTTAATTTCAGGCCCATTTCCCTGCTCCCCTTTTTAGGCACGATTCTCAAGAGCCATATTACCTCCTGCCTCTCGGCCTATATCGAGGACAATCACCTCCTGGCCTCTCATCAAGCAGGCTTCCGTCCGGCCCACTCGACGGAATCTGTGGTTTTCTGTCCTGGACGAGCTCAGGAGAAAGGCAGACTCCAACTCCCCCCAGGCCTTGGTCCTCCTCGATATGTCCGCTGCCTTCGACACGGTCCACCATTCCATTCTTCTCGACCGTGCCGGAGCTACAGGCATTCGGGGGGCTGCTTTAGCCTGGCTTGCCTCTTTCCTCCAAGGCCGGACGCAGGCGGTCCAACTTGAGGGCTTTATTGCCCCTACCCGCTCTGTTTCCTGTGGGGTTCCCCAGGGCTCTTCCCTTTCCCCTCTCCTTTTTAACCTTTATATCCATCCCCTCATAGTTCCCTGCTTAACATGGAGGTTTCTGTCTTCAATTATGCCGACGACCTCCAGCTTGTCTTTGATCTCTCCTCCTCCCCGGAATCCGCTCTTAAATTTCAAACCACTCTCACCTTCATCTACGATTGGATGAATCATAATCATCTAAAACTCAATCCGGACAAGACGGAGTTGGTCTTGACCGGCGGCTCCACCAGCCCTTGGACGTCTGCCTTTTGGCCTTCCATCCTTTGCCCCCCCCGGTACCTTCTGATTCTGTCAAAACCCTGGGAATTAAAATCAGCCAAGACCTTTCCATGCGTCTTCAGATCAGTTCTGTTGTCTCGTCCTGCTTCTTGTCCCTTAGAGTTATTCGCAAGATCTTCCGTTTTTTTTCCTTTGAAGCCCTCAAATTCATTATCTTGGCAAGGATCACCTCCTGTTTGGACTATGGGGACTGTCTGTACGTGGGCATTCCTGCCTATGAGCTGCGGCGCCTTCAGTCCATACAGAATCAAGCCGCTCCTCTCATCTACCGGCTCCCCAAGTTCGATCGCACCACTCCCCTGCTTAAGTCACTTCACTGGATACCCATTCTGCAGAGATCCCTATTTAAGATGAGCTGCTTGGTCTTCATGGCCCGCGCTGGCACAGCCCCAGTCTATATTAACTCCTTGATTACCCCTTATGTCCACAGCCGCAGCCTCCGCTCCTCCACCCAGGCCCTCCTCAATGTCCCTCCGTTTCGGAGGACCAGGGTGGGTGGCATGAGGTTTTCCACTTTGGCCCCCAGTTTCTGGAATACCCTTCCTCTGCCTATCAGGTCCATGACTGTCTATTTGGATTTTCGTAAAGCCTTAAAAACCCACCTTTTCTCTCAAGCCTACCCATCATAGTAACTTTCCGGGGTCTCCCCTCCGTAGTGTCAACCGCCCAGCACCTGGAAGCCGCTTGGTAACAGAGCGCTTAACAAATCACTTCAACTTCAACTTCAACTTCAGTGTTAAACCATTTGAACAAGCCCTAAGAGTAACTACGCAAGAACATAACTTGTATACATTTGGAACTGTCTGAGAACAAGTCAAAATGATTTTTTAACAGTCACTAATAGAAATTTCCTAACACTGTATTTTAAATAATTTTTCATGCACCTGAGGCTTCTACATTGATATCTTTTGCAAAGCAAGCACATGCTATGCTCTCCCGACATCAAGTATTTAACCTACAATGAAGCAAAGTTAGGCCCGAGTCAGGGATTCCACATTAGACATACAGTATCTAGGGCTAAACAGCTTCTCTAGACTGCCCTGTACATGTAGACAGGATTTTGACCATAATGTATTTAGGCAGTGATTGAGGTCATGTTTTTGCACATAAACTCAGCACTGGCACTTTAATTTGCACATACTCCTGTATTACTGCTGCTTGATACAACAAGGATTTTTTTGATCAATTGTAATTTTTGATTCAGTAATTATTACATCACATGGATTGTTTTGCTGATTATATGCGATGTCATTCTTGCATATTTACTGTAATGAGGGATAGTATTTCTTTGATGTCTTTTGAACATGCCTCCCACGTGATCGTCTTAATCATGCATTGTCACTTTAAATTGCGACTACAACAATGGTACATTGACATGTGAGCAAGGCTCAGAGGAGCCAAAACGTTATGGCAGCATACTAGGAATGAATTAATTTGCACTACCTGCTGGTCCGTGTCTGTTGTTCGTGGGACTAGAAGGATTCCTGTGGTCTCGACACGGTGGTGAAGATATATATATATATGAAACAGTTGACAAAGGCGCGAAGCCGAAACGCATCCTGTTTTTTGAATGATTTCTGAATGACAATAATAAAAAACTGAACGAACTTTCAGCTTAAGAGTGCGATCCATTCTTTCACGGCCGTGAGAGAAAGCCCGAGCGTTCATGGATATATATATATAGTGGCCCCTGTGGAAGAACCAAGCCTGGTAAGTACAATTGCTCCTTTATTTGATCACGAAAGCTGCAAACAAACGCCAAGAGAAACCATCAAAGTTTACTGTCTTTCCTGCCAGACGCATTTCAAGTCTGTGACTCTTCCTCAATGGCACAAGGCACGCGGAGCATAACAGAACTGGTAATGCGCAGCTGACTTTAATCACAATCAGCCCACAGTGGGCGTGGCCAAAACCTCCGGCCTTGTGGTCTTTGCAGTTGCCTCAGTGTTCTCTAGTGAGTATGTCATATTATGACTGCGTTAGTAACCAGCCACCTTGAGAAATTGGCCCCTAGAGTTAACACCTTAAGAGAGCAAAAAGGCTTTTACCCCTGCGGCCGCTGCAAAGCGTGCGCAGGCAGTAAACGGGTCCTGTCGTACATAATAACAGAAACAGGGAGAAAAATGACCATCAACAAGTTTATCACCTGTAGTACACAGTACGCCGTCTATTGCTTACATTGCCCGTGTGTCCTCCGCTACATTGGAAGCACTATTAAGGAGCTCAAACTAAGAATACTTGAGCACCTTAGAGCCATAGACGAGGCGGACCAGGCCTATCCGGTGGCTAGCCACTTTGCTGAGGCCCATGGGCGGGACCGGAACAAATTGCAATATTTCGGTATTGATATTGTACCCCCAAATGTGAGGGGTGGTGACCGCCTAAGACGATTACGGAGGTTGGAGTCTAGATACATTATAGACCCCTCCACGAAACATTCAAAAGGCCTCAATAGTGGGGAAGAGATGGAATTCCATCTGGGAATATAGGAGATACTGTTCACAGTACTGAATTTAGAACTTGAACACTGTTGGAACATACTGCTACAATGCGACCTAGTTTGAGTTGGATTGCATCTCTTATTGTACAGCCTTCCTTATTGTACATGATGGTTCTGTGCATATGTAATGTTTGACATTCGTCAGGTTAATTATAATCCTAATTAAATCTATAGGATTTGATTTGTTCTTTATGATCATGTTTTTTATGACCATGAATTTTGAAACTATTAATCTATGACTGCAATATGATGAAATTTATATTCTCAGTATTCAAAGATAATATTTAAGTGCAAAGGACTTATGCTGAGTCTACATCAACTATGCAACTCTAAATGAGTTTATATATATGATTGTTTGACAATGCTGCCAGGATTTAACTTAGAGACTAAACTCAGTAGGATTAACTAACTGAGCTAACTTAATAATGAATTGTCATGCCAAATTTTTCTCGCGATTGCACCTACTGCATCTGTCTGCACAAAATGTTCTCTTTTTATAAGTAACCTTTTCATGTATGAAAACAAAATGTGACTTATAAATTATGTTGGACATGTGGGACATGTAAAAATAAGGGACATTAGCCGATCCACGGCTCAATTTTTTGGTTCATCTTAAGAACTTGTTGATATTATATGGATCACTATTTCACATGGGGCAGGTGCCCATCTGTGGGGTTTATTGTACTTAATGGAAGTATTGATTGTGACATACTACATATAGGTCATTCAAAGATGGCGCAATGTTGTGATGATTGTCCTTTGTTTATGTCCATGTCTGCAATGAGCTAGCAGCTTTAAAAACATGTCGACATTGTTTTCGGTGTAACACACACTGACGAAGGCAGCACGCCGAAACGCGTCTGTGTGAGCCCCTTTCGCAAAATAAAATCAGCGTGATTGGCATAATTACCTTTCCGAGTGCTGTTTGTCCTCTTGTGTATACCAGGAGGAATTGGAGTGTTTTATATATATATATATATATATATATATATATATATATATATATATATATATATATATATATATATATATATATATATATATATATATATATATATATATATATCAAACCATCGAGTGGCCCCTGTGGAAGAACCAAGCCTGGTAAGTACAATTTCTCCTTTATTTGATCACGAAAGCTGCAAACAAACGCCAAGAGAAACCATCAAACTTTACTGCCTTTGCTGCCAGACACATTTCAAGTCTGTGACTCTTCCTCAATGGCACAAGGCACGCGGAGCATAACAGAACTGGTAATGTGCAGCTGACTTTAATCACAATCCGCCTACAGTGGGCGTGGCCAATACCTCTGGCCTTGTGGTCTTTGTAGTTGCCTCAGGGTTCTCTAGTGAGTATGTCATATTATGACTGCAATACAAAATTTAAAACCACAGTGGGGTGATGTCGCTCTAAAAACACTTTGCTGTAGTCTTTCTCCCTCGTGACGAAGACTTCCTCCCTCAGCGGTGAAGCCTCTTGAGACCGAACCTCGGGAACGCTGCGCTTGGAGCGGGGGGTCTTCCGCGACCAGGACCGGCCGCTTCCATTTCAAACCATCAAGTTGCCCCTTGTGGAAGAACCAAGCCTGGTAAGTACAATTGCTCCTTTAT
Organism: Lissotriton vulgaris; assembly: GCF_964263255.1. Classification (NCBI taxonomy): domain Eukaryota; kingdom Metazoa; phylum Chordata; class Amphibia; order Caudata; family Salamandridae; genus Lissotriton; species Lissotriton vulgaris. The sequence goes on along the minus strand of NC_141695.1, from coordinate 1,541,187,927 downwards.
TTGATCATGAAGGCTGAAAACAAACGCCAAGAGAAACCATCAAACTTCACTGCCTTTGCTGCCAGACGCGTTTCAAGTCTGTGACCCTTCCTCAATGGCACAAGGCACGCAGAGCATAACAGAACTGGTAATGTGCAGCTGACTTTAATCACAATCTGCCCACAGTTTCTTGAAATAACTGACTATAACTGAATTTTTAATCCTCTGTGTGTGTGAATTATTAAACTTACTACAACGTCCCTGTAAACTTTGTTTTTTAAGTGAATGTCTTAGGCTTTTTAAAAATGTGATTCCTAACTATAACATCCCAATGAGACTGGGCCAATTCAGGTATTTTGGATGCAACTTCCATATGCTTTAACTGGAGGGTTTTAGGCAAAGGGAAAACCGGAGACAGTATGTTATCTCCAGAGGTATATGTTTAACTTATTTTGCATTAATGTTTTATAACCCAGATAACAATGTGACCACTCTCATTGCTAACCACTCTATGTTTGCATTCACACTATGAATATGGAGATGAGTTATCACTTATTTCATGATTTGATGCTGTGTTGTAATTTGTAAACTTTTCTGTTATCTTGAGGGAAAGTATAGGTGAGTGACAATTGTTTTTCTGCTTTTGACACCATTAAATATCAGCTTAACTGTGAATTTTTGTTGATTGAGATTTCTTTTTTGTGGTGGGTTTTCCTAGCACTGAGATCTGCTATAATTGTTTTATTGCTTCGCCTGGTATTTCCACTATGCATGTGGTTTGCCCGGAAATTTTGCCCCTTGTGTGTGCGTGGCGGCCTGGAGCCGTCACGCGTCATGGTAGAGGACGGTCCCCGGCCGTCCAAACACCGCCCACTCTCTATTTCCCTAGCACCGTGGCGGAATTTGCGCCGCGGTCAAGGGGTTAAACTAGTTGTGCGTTTGTCTTCTTGTTTTGTCAGACTGTCAGGGGTTGCTGCGTGAAGTAGGCTGCTTTTGTACTGCTGAATCACAGTTTGCCATCCGCTTTGGTGTTCGCGATATGCGGTGGGTGCTTAGTTGCTGTAACACCCACGGCTATTGACTAGGGGGCTGGAAATGGTATTGATTGCCTGTTGGGGTGGAAGTTGCATTGATTTTCACGTGGTGAGGAGGCGCAGAGTTCCCTGTGTCACTTTTCTGCTGCTGATCACCGGACCTGTGGAGTGGACATACGTGCTGGCACGTCGCACTTTTTTGTCGTAAAAAGGCGGCACTTCCTGGCTCCTTGTAAACCTCAGTATTCTGGCTGCCTGGGCAGAGGGTGGGGCTTGTATCGAGCGATTGTACACAGTGATTTATGTGGATGAACACTGGGGAGGGGAGCAATTTCAAGAGACTACCAGGGAGAGCTGACCTCTTCCAACCTGCAGGGCTCCCTCACTGGCCCTGCTGCCCTTCACTTTCCCTGCCTCTTCATCTCAACAATCTTTGTCTGCAAACTGAGGAATATATTACTACTCTGAGGCCCTCAAGAGATCTACGAGCATCTGTCAACAGCAATTGAGGGCTCCTGTTTGAAGCCACAGGGCTGGGTATGGCTCCCTGAAGAGACCTCAAGGTGCAGGGCCTGCACTAAGTCAGTCCCTGCTGGGGTGCTTCTATGAAGGGATCAATTGAGGGCTCCTGTTTGAAGCCACAGGGCTGGGTATGGCTCCCTGAAGAGACCTCAAGGTGCAGGGCCTGCACTAAGTCAGTCCCTGCTGGGGTGCTTCTAGGAAGGGATCAATTGAGGGCTCCTGTTTGAAGCCACAGGGCTGGGTATGGCTCCCTGAAGAGACCTCAAGGTGCAGGGCCTGTACTAAGTCAGTCCCTGCTGGGGTGCTTCTAGGAAGGGATTTTACATACACTGATAAACTGTTGCAAACAACACTGGGAGACTTGCATAGGTCTGGACAGCATATGTTTTACTGCCTGTGTTTGGGGCAGAGCTGCTCGTTTTGTAAAGGCGAAAGCTTGCTTGCATATAGTTGCAAATAAAATGTTTTCTTTATTAAGAATGCTATTTGTGTTAATGTCATTTAAAAGGTAATTGTGCAACCTACCTTTAAAACAGGCAGTACCTGTTCGCTTCCTGGCAAGCGTCGCAGAGACAAATTGTCTAATCAAAAATATTGAGTTGCACAAATATCGAGTTGCAAATATCGTGGGTCAGAAATATCGACAGCAAGAATATTGTGGTCAAGAAAATTGACTTAAGGTAAGTAATATCGATTTTAAAAACATCAAAGTGTTTAACATAATTTGCAAAAATATTGTTTGTTTATTAATGTTATATATTTTAGTATATATTTGATATGTATGTCTTGTATGTTTTTTTATGAGAATTGTTTGTATTTTTAATATATTTGTTACATTTACAGTAGTTATTATTTGTTTTCATTTGAATTTAGCATTTTTAGTAATTTAATTATATTAAATGTATTGATTCTTTTTTATTTATTAACATTTGTTTAATTGAAATGTTATAGTGTTACATTTGTAAAGTAATATATTATTAATTAATTATTAATTGGTTGTTAACTATTTCAAATTAATTATTTAGTAATTGATTATGGTAATTGTGTAAATAATTTTAAGGTGTGTATTGTGGATAGGTGGAAAGTGTGGAAAGTAATTTATTTTTAATTGATGGATTATTCATTGGCTGTTAAATAATTTTAATTAATTAATTGGTAAATCATTATAATAATTTTAGGTTTGTGTTGTGGTCTGTATAGGTGTTAGGGTGGGAAGTAATTTCTTTTTATTTGATTAATTAATAATTGGATGTTAATTAATTTTAATTACGGAATTGTTAATTAATTAGTGTAATTAAATTTACTTTTTTTTGGTGTTTATAGGAGTAAAGGGTGGGAAATAATTTGTATTTCATTAATTAATATATAGTTGTTAATTAATGGTAATTATTTAATATGTATTTGGGTAATTGTTTATTTTTTGTTTTGATGTTTGAAAGGTGTAAATGGTGGGTATTAAATGCATTTTAATAACCGTATTATTAGTTGTTAATAGTAATAGTTATTAATTTATAAAGATGTTTTAATTGGGTTTTATTGTTTTAGAGTTTAATTCAGGTGTGTGTAGGATATCATAGTGTTAAAGTGTGTGTAGTCAATGAATGTATATTAGGTTTTTATTATTAATATTTTTAAATTGATTATTAATTAAGTTAATTATTGGTGTTGTGTTATAGGGTAGGAAATACAATAAATACATTTATGTATTAATTTATTTATTTGTAAATATTTTCTAGTTTAAAAGATTTTTTTAAAGAAATACATTCATTATTTTCAATTAGAAGTTATTTGTAGGTTTTTTGTATGTATTTAATATTATAATATTTCTTTCCTTTTATATACTTAATATATTGGATTTCTCATTTCTAAACATAGTTTATTTATTTTTATGATTTTATTATAATTTTTAATCTTTTTTATTTTTGTTTTAACTGTTTGAGTGTGAATAGTAAATTTTGTCTCTTCGCTATCCAACACTTTTCCTAATGTTGCACTCGCTGGAGTGGGAATATTAATTTTTACCTCTCCGCTATCCAACACTTTCCCTACTGTTGCACTCATTGGAGCAGGAATAGTAATGTTTACCCCTCTGCTATCCAACACTTTCCCTAATGTTGCACTCTTTGGAGTGGAAGTAGTCATTTGTACCCCTCCGCTATCCAACGCTTTCCCTACTGTTGCACTCACTGGAGTGGGAATAGTAATTTTTACCCCTCCGCCATCCAACAATTTCTCTACTGCTGCTCTCACTGGAGTGGTAATACTCATTTTTACCCCTCCACTATACAACACGATCCCTACTGTTGCTCTCACTGGAGTGGGAATAGTAATTTGTATGCCTCCGCTATCCAACACATTCCCTACAGTTGCTCTCACTGTAGTGGGAATAGTAATTTTTACCCCTCTGCTATCCAACACTTTCCCTACTGTTGTACTCACTGGAGTGTGAATAGTAATATTTTTCCCTCTGCTATCCACAACTTTCCCTAGTGTTGCAGTCTTTGGAGTAGGAGTAGTAATTTTTACCCCTCCACTATCCAACACTTTCCCTACTGTTGCACTCACTTGAGTAGTAATAGCAATTTTTACCCCACTGCTATACAACACATTCCCTACTGTTGCTCTCACTGGAGTGGGAATAGTAATGTTTACCCCTCCGCTATCCAACACTTCGCTACTGTTGCTCTCACTAGAGTGGGAATAGTAATTTGTACCCCTCCATTATTCAACACTTTCACTACTGTTTCACTTACTGGACTGGGAATAGTAATTTTCCCCCCTTCGATATCCAACCCGTTCCCTATTGTTACACTCTTTGGAGTGGGAATAATAATATTTATCCCTCCGCTACCCAACACTTTCCCTACTTCCGCACTCACTGGAGTGGGAATAATAATTTTTACCCCTCTGCTCTCCAACGCATTCCCTACTGTTGCTCTCACTGGAGTAGGAATAGTAATTTCTACCCCTACGCTATACAACACGTTCCCTACTGTTGCACTCACTGGAGTGGGACTATCATTTTTACTCCACCACTATCCAGCACTTTCCCTACTGTTGCACTCACTGTAGTGGGAATATTAATGTTTACTCCTCCACTATCCAACACTTTTCCTCCTGTTGCACTCCCTGGAGTTGGAATAGTAAATGGAAATATTTTGCTATCAAAACTTTCCCTACTGTTGCACTGATTATATTGGTAAATTTAAGTTTGAATATTTTTAATAGTTTAATATAATTTTTTATATTCTAAATTATTGAAATATATTTATTTAATTTTTATATATTTCTAAAGTTTTAAAATAAATTACAGATAATAGTTTATCTTTTTTAAATTAAATATATATGTATATATGTATACAATATTATGTTTGTGTGTTTACCTTTTTTAATTAAATGTATTTCTTATATTTTGTTAAAATGCATATAAAATGTAATTTAGTTCGCTTAAATTAATACTAATATTTAATATATAATATTTTATGTACATATTTAAATCAATATTTTTCACATCAATATTTTTTATTCAATATTTTTGTACTTACCTGTTTAGGTATGAGAGTCGATATGTTTGTAGTCTATATTTTGTTTCTCAATATTTTGAACATCAATATTTTTGTTATCGATATTCTATCAGGGAACCCTTGCAAGCACACCTGGTACACATCATGATCGGAATGTTTTGAGTAGAAATCTCTGAGTTAAACAGCAATGTTAGCTAACACAATGCTTGTATAAAATAGGGGAGCTCACTCCCTCCTAATAATAATAATCTTTTTAGAACCTGGCCTACCCAGGAGACATTATCATAAAGAAGAGCAAAATTGTGGCACAATTGAGAAAAAAATGTTTTCACCACCCAGACTCCCATCACCTGGCCTATGGTAGGTCAGGGTATTCCTATTCTGCCCTTCTCTTTTTTGTCACCTTTATTTTGGGACTCAGAAAAGTCTGAGTCCCAAGATGGCTGTCTGGCTGAAGTGTTGGCAGCCAATCTGGTCTCAGCATGAGAACTGTTGGAACGGTTGACTCTCCGGGTCTCCAGACATCTATAATCCTTATTTATCTTTAGTAATTCCAAAACTACTGAATGGATTTACACTAAATTAGACAAATGTCTCTTTTTGGACCAAGAGCTAGCTCTCTGCTTAAGGTTAGTGTAATTCCATCCAGCCATTCTGGCTGCAGCATTTTGCAATGCAGGGCACGCTACGAAATTCGTTTTACTAATTAAATTGTTTACTTACCTCCAAATACCCATTTGCCGGTTTTTAGCACCCACCACCCTGCCCCTCCCTCCCCCGCCTCACTGCCCCACCGCAACTCCCTCCACAGGCCGCGGCTGGTGATAGAGGCAACAGTCTGACCATTGCATGAACCACCATTGCATGAACCACCGAAGACAGATGGGTGGGACAGGGGCGTGCATATGGAAAGTAGAGGGCAGAGGGTCGGGCCATGGCCAGGACTAGCAAGATTACCACGGAGGGCAGGCTGGCAGGGACAGCTCAAGGGACCACAGAGGGCCGGGGAGAGGGGATGGGTAAGGGGCAGCAAGCTGACCACAGGGAGAAGGTGAGAGTGGCAAGGACATGCAAATGGAGAACAGAGGGTAGGCAGGAAGGAGGCAGGACAGCAAGCTTAGTATGAAGGGCAGGAGGTGGGAGCAAGGGGATGCAGATGGATAACTGATTGCAAGCAGTAGGAGCTCCGTTTTGCAAATGGCTAAAGGCAGTGAGCTAAGGAGATGCTGACTGAACATGTTCGAATACGCATAGACATTTCTATAGAAAAAAATATTAAATAAGCGTTTTAGTCAGGTATGATAATGTGATCTTCTCTAACTTTAAAAAAACACAGACATTCACTAAAAAATGGTTAAAGTAAAATTATACTTGGAAATGGCTTCAAGATATTTGCTTAACTTAAAATAACCTAGAAATTCACTGACCAAGCAAAGGTTAAAGTAGCGTTATAGATAGGTTTTGAATTGAGTGAAAAATGAAAGCTTAAAAATGAAACAAAAACCTAAACTACAACAGTTATTCATGGAGCTATCACATGCATCCCCCCTGCTGCACTGTATATAACCTCACATATTAGGATATAATGTCACTCATGTCATGATACGTTAAATTATTAATGACATCACTGATTGAAAAAAAAGACCTCAAATATTACAAAACCCCTGACATGCTCTTTGACATCATTGATACCATCAGTGCAACATCTGAAACAACTTCTTTGATAACAACACTGTGCATGGCAGTGTTGCAAGTTATAGTTTTGTTAGGGTGCTAGTTACAGTTACTTGAGATAACTATAAATGGTGGAATTTCAGTGGTTTTGGTAGTATAAAATGGCATGCTTTAACTGAGATGTTCACTTAATTATATTGTCCCTCTATCCTTTATGTTTCTTCACAAGGACAAACAGGCATACATATTTGTATGTATTTTTTTGTATGTATGTATGAAAGCATGAAAGAGGAAAAGAGGAACACACAAATAACTTTTGTACTTGAATCTGTCCCATTAAGAGGGAGATCAAAAGCATTACATTTGTTGTGGAAGTTATGGTTTGCATAGCTCTTGTACGAGTTATGGCTTGTGGAAGAAAATATAACTGGTAAATTTCAGTGTTTTCTTGGTATGAACTCTTAGCCATAGGTATGTTTAACTATGTTTTCATACATACATATATATTGAGAGACAAAGAATGATAGCGAGAGAAAGAGAAACAAAGAGAGTCAGGGAAATGCAGAAATAGTTAACAATGGGAACAAATAAATTACATTTGGAAACGTACCTGTCAGCCCACCCAACAAGCCATTCAATGCAGCTGTAAGTACTTTCACAATATCGGGCACCTGAAACAAAGATAATAGACAAAGCAAGCGTTTTCTTAGGAAAATAGTTTGAAAGTCGTATTTATGCAGCTTTGAACTAAATTCGTCACCTTCCACTTTCCATCATTCACTCATACTTGTGTGACCTAAATACAGCACTCATCTTTTCACAATCTAGGAAGGAACCCCTATATGCTCCCTCTCTTAGTCTAATCCCATTAACCATCTATCCTTAACTGACAAACTCACCTTTTTATTTGCCTAATGCTTTCTATTGGATGGAACGTCAGAAAATCAGCTACAGAAACATTATGGTACCATAATATCAATGCCATGTTCCTGACAAGAACAAGCAAAATAAGGAGATCATTATATATGGACAAGCCTCTTTTTGCATGATCACCCCAAGCACATGGAAAGATGCTGCTGTTTTTTCAAATCTGTGTATTCACTGGGTCCTGCCAAGCAGGCCCCCGTGCCAGTGCGATGACCCGTAAAAACATGTGCCTAATGTGCTCACCCTCAATTGGCATAAGTTAACTTATTTATAAATCACCTTTATATGATACCAGGTGTACCCAGGGTTTAAGATTTGAAGTGTCCTTCACGGACTGCAGTGCTTACTGTGCCACCAAGAGTATGACAACGCTATGCATGATTCCCAGCGAGCCCATGCTGGCTGGCTGAGCAGTTTTAAAACTTCTATCTCGACTTTGCCATTGAAAGTAATTTCAAAGTCCAAACATTCTTTTTAAAATATTGATAAGTCACTCCTGAGGTAGGGCACTGAGCCCTATAGACAGGGTGCAGTATATTGAAAAGATGCCCAGGAGTTTTACTAGCTTTACATTTCTTGACAGTAAAAACATGCATTTTCATTTTTACTGTGGAAAGTCTAATACCCCCCATTCGAAAGTACAGAATTAAACAAGGACAATTCAGTAGTGTTAATGTCTGAATGGGAGTACCATGTATGGTACTTCATGGTGTTAAAGGAATTGCTACGTTTAACCATCAATGATACTCAAGTTGAATTTAATGTAATTGTTGCACAAATGTAAATTTTAGAAAGCTGTCACTTTGTTGACCAAAGTTTCCAGTGACTGTTTACTGTTTCACAGAACCTTGAGACAGCCTTTTGCTCCCCTCAGGAGAGGGGAGAACGACTCTCAGAAAAGATCACAAAGGGCCTGCTGACTGACGAGGTGCAACCTCCTCCTGGCAAGATGGACAAGCAAGGTGTGAGCCTAAAGGGTGAGCTTCAAAGGAATAAAAACGCTTTTGAGTGGCAAATGGCAGTCACACATGAGAGACGGTGCTCTTTTGTATTAGCAGCTTGGCTGTCATCTCATACAGAGAGGAAGAAGCGGTTGCCATACTGTTTTTCCACCAGCTTGTAGCCCCAAGGTAGCCACACCTCTGGGATGGGCTTGGTAGCTCTACACACCAAGAGAAGGGTATTGCCATGTTTGGGGTGTGCAAAATGGTACATTCTATGCTAACCTAGATGTCACAGTTCACAGGAAGTTCTCTTCAGGTGGAAGGGAACCTGGTAGCCCATTGGCTTGGTAGTCACCACATCTCCCTGGGTAAGAAACAGGCATAAATGTGGCACCCTTAGCATTCAGATGCCAGATCATATCTGAACTGTAAAGAGGACCAACGAAGGGCTGCTCTGCCATTACTGAGACCCAGCAAAAGCGACATTTCAGGTAAACACTCGTAGTCACCCAGTGTGTACTTAGACTTTTTTCTGTAAACATCGTAGCAAATTTAGGTGGTCCTGATACATTATTTTGTACATCTGCAGATATACAGTATCACAGTGCCTTCGGAAAAGAACATTGTTGCCCTGCAAAAGCGACATTTCAGGTATCCCTAGATCGGATTGAGTTAATTATAAGTATAGAAGGGATCAGCTGTTCTTACACTATCCATTTTTCTATTACACTTTACAGTACAGGACAGTCTCCAGTCCAGGTCCTGAGGAGAACCCCCCATTAATACGTGGGTTCGAAACGCGTTGACACACTATTGGAACAAGATTCAGGAAGGGCATGTCAGGACTTTAATCGTGGATAATATTCCACCTGTTTTTTTTACCCTAGTATTTGGCAAAGTTTCAGTATAAACAAGCAAGCAGGCTAGCAAAAATACTTAGTGCCTCTTGTTTGTCTGTAGGTTGTATATCAGGACTGGTGCCTCAAACATTGATTAATAATAGGCATTTTTGTCTGTGTTTTTTGTATATATTGTGTAAATGTAAATATGTTTCATTCACAGTGATTGTCCAATTTATGCTGTGAAAAGTGTAACTTTATGTGAATTTTTGCTACTGAAATAGTATCGTTCTCTTGACATATAATAATGAATTCTGTGAAAAAAGAAAAAAAGAGTAAAAATACTAAATGAAAAGTATGTCTGCTTAGATCAATTGGGTAAGTGGTACCAGTCTTTGTTGTCATAATTAATCTACCTGGCCAATGTATTTTTGTTGTTTCAATTTGAGTGGTCTAGGCCAGATAGTATATAGACCCAAGCCTTCCTTGTTTCTCTTTTGAGTGGCAAATGGCAGTCACACATGAGAGACAGTGCTCTTTTGTATTAGCAGCTTGGCTGTCATCTCAGACAGAGAGGAAGAAGCGGTTGCCATACTGTTTTTCCACCAGCTTGTAGCCCCAAGGTAGCCACACCTCTGGGATGGGCATGGTAGCTCTACACGCCGAGAGAAGGGTATTGCCATGATGGGGGTGTGCACAATGGTACCTTCTATGCTAACCTAGATGTCACAGTTCACAGGAAGTTCTCTTCAGGTGGAAGGGAACCTGGTAGCCCATTGGCTTGGTAATCACCACATCTCCCTGGGTAAGAAACAGGCATAAATGTGGCACCCCTGGAATTCAGGTGCCAGATCATATCTGAACTGTAAAGAGGACCAAAGAAGGGCTGATCTGCCATTACTGACACCCAGCAAAGAGAGGCTGCATGAAAGACTGAACTGTACCTTCTGCGTCTTGGGCTAGCAAAGAAAGGACTGTGCTTGTGGTCTCCCGCTCAAGGAAAAGTTGTCTCCAAGCCACAGACACAGAACGTAACTCCAAGATTCAGTTGGCTGACTTCCTGTTACAGCTACAGTGCCACAAAAACTGAAGTACACTTGACCCTCACTGGCCACCGACGTGCAATTAGAAAGGCTGAGTAACGATGCTCTAAAGTTGCACTTGAGCCCGTTGGACCTGAGAGAGCAGTCTAAGTGTAGTTTGGTCCCACAAGGAGTACACAGGGTGTGACAAAGAGAACCACTGGTTTCATTGTTACCATTGACCAGTAAATGAGCAGCATTTGGAATTTTACTGGACCCACCATGGCTTTGAGGGATATCGTCTCCTGTGGCCAAAGTCACCCCACTAAGGACGTGGATTGAGGAGTAGCCCCAGGAAGCTCCTCTTCGATCGCACAGCATTTTCAGTATCCTACAGCATTTTCAGCATCTTGTGTCAGTGGCACTAGAAAAGCTCCATTGAAGTCTTTGGTGGGTTGCCCATGGACACTGAATTTTGACTTTAGACTACTTTCCTTGTGAGGTAACTGTTCTGCTGGATCTTGTTGGTCCCTATGACTGACCCCCTGCCGGAGATATGGCCACAACAAGTGTGCCCTAAAGCTTTTTCTAAATTACATATTCTGGCTAACCCTAACTAAACTGCGAGTTGCTGTAGAGTACACTGATTTATTGAGCTATGTGAAAAGTTGTGATTTATTGTTCTTTTAAAAATGGCTATCTCTGGAAACATCTAGTAGATGTCTGTAGTTGAGGTGTTCTATTTCTAAACCTGAACCTATTTTTGCAAATGGGTGTTGGATTGTTATTGTGTTGCATTTTCTTCTAATTCAACTGTTTTGTTACCTCTTAATGGTTTCACTTGTAAAATGAATTGATTTCAGTTAACTCAATTAATGAAATGTGAATGTTTTGTAACATTATGAGATGTCACAAACAAACAGTGGAAACAAGGATGCTTTCTGTGTTCAATCTTTTAGTGCACTATTGAGTCATGAGATGTTTCTTTAAAAATGGCTCAAAAAAGCTGTATCACTATTGTGAACAAAAGCCTAAGAATAGAAACATGATTTGATGTTGCCTACCATGAATTTTTTGTTAATAAATTTGACTTGGAACCACATTCCTTGGAGTGCCGGTTTTTCATGTTACAGGACTGTCATCATTTCCACCACTGTCATGCATTGCTGGTGACCTCCCACAAAATACACCCCTCATTACATGCTAAATTACATAATTGGTGATATCACTGTTGAGATTGCAATGTCCAGCATGCAATCCAGCAGAGGGGAAATCTAAAGCTGCACAAAGGAAGAATTCAGTTTTTCCCAGATTACAGTGGGACGACTTTGAGGTAGCACCAACAACCTCGGTGCTTTAAAAAAGATGATTGCTCTAGGATGTAATATTTCATTGCGGCATCTTACGAGGCAGAAGGTGGTGATGAAGAGCAAAACTAATTTTTCCCCTGTGGAAGTTGCTGAACCATTCCTCTTTTGTTAATGAGACAAAATGGAACTCATAGGGATGATAGCTACTGATCCATGGTTCATATATAGATGTTCCCTCAGGTGAATGATAACAGACCACATTGAAAATAGCTCTGTAAGAGGGTGGTAATGGAGCCAGTATATTTAGATTGGTGTTTGAACTGATAAAGTGACCACCTTGGTCCTATGGCTCCTTTCCTCTTTGCCCGCTCAACTTTGCTGTTTTCAAAATAGCTGTGGGGCGAGGATTTGGAAATTCCAGAGGTGATACCCAGTAATGTTGTATTCCCATTGTGGAATTTCTTGTTATGCAATGCGCTATGGAAGGGCTATTTGTTTTCTGTCTATAGAGTTGTGTTGGGGAGGCATCACTGTTTCCAAAGTTGTATACTTTGGTGCTAAAATTATTGAAGTATATATTTTAAGACTGGTGGCTAAAAATGGGTGTCAGAAAACATGTCTTTCTGGTATGCTTCTCTGCTGTACAGTGAACACTATAACCCAGTAACATACAATGTGTAGAATGTATATCTGCAAAGGGCAACATCAACCCTTGCTGCATCGTGGCATTGAATAAAAGGTTGAAATCCAACTTAATGGTACACCTTTTATTGACCTCAGACGAAAAATAGCTTGACTGGACCACCTTGAATCTAACCTCAGACCATGTGATCAAACAGATCTGTTGGGGCACATGCATTATTGCAGTGGGTCACAAGACCTGCAATACCTAGTTATATAATGGTTGCTTGATGCCTATTCCTATGTCACTCATTGGTGAATTCCTCTGAGAATATAGGATAACTGTTTGTATAGCAGCAAGGCATCTGGTGCTCATGGGTAGACTCGCCACAGTATTACTATTGCAACTAAATGATTCACATTCCTATTTGTTCCTTTTTGCCATTCATAGGTATCTGTCCCAGAGCATTAGCCCTGGACGGATTACGAAACAAGTTCTTTTTCGGTAGCTATAGTTCTACAGTGTTGGTATCTCTCATAGATTCACATGCCTGAATTGTTGCCCATCACTAAGCTGAGAAACTCTGCTAGCATAAATCAGCTACAAATATTGTTAAAATGGACTTTGACCCATGATAAGTCTTTGAATTGTAACACATTCATGTTGTTATATATAACAAACATTTTAGCTAATTAAGAGGATGTACCTAGAACTTCTTTTCCAGCACTGGTTCTTTAACATCCTGGCAAAAGATCTCACTCAAAAATCACCTCTCATAACAGCTTAAAGTGGACACAGTGTTGCCACGTTATTGTATGTTGCTGCCTCGAATTTGAACTCTTGTCTTTTGCTTAAATGGCTTTGCTTTGCTTTGCTGCCATTATAGGAAGACATGAACTGTTTGCGGCCTTTTCCAGTAGTGAATGAAACTTGGCAATATCATCTGGTTAAGAATCTGTTAGCGTTGGTGTCTCCTGTTCAGTATCCAGTTTGAGCAAACCCTCTAAGTCATATGGTCCCTAAGCATTGCTGTCTTCAATGCTGTAGAGATCCATTTCTTCCCATCCAAGCTCACCCACCAATTCATGGATTTCTTCCTTGCTTTTCTCTATGGTCGGGTCACCCATATTTTCCACAATTGGACCATTAGGTGCAACATGCCTGGGCAGGCAGTCACTCTATGCAGGCAGAGGTATCGTTTGTTGAGGAAGAGGAGGAGTTAGGTGGAAGGTTAGATATTGCTGCAAGAGTTGAGGTGGTAATGCTTTTGGTGAAGGTGGTGAGCTAGAAAATTATTTTTTAGTCTTGTACATATTTTCCATAGCATATTTTGAAATTACTAGAAGATCTCTTACTAGAAGAAGTAAGGCTCAAAACGATTACAATGTCTGGGATTGTCATAATGTCTTGTGCCCTCATAAATAAAAATGTCATACATAAACAAAGTTAGTGCAGATGGTACAGTGCTCAAATGTGCATTGTTGTACAATATTTACAACAATACATATTTACAGCCGGAATGACACAAAATGTCATACAAATAAACAGTTCGATCAATGTTCACTGATTCCTGTCTTCAGCTGGTTGAATGTCAAAGGAGCCTTATTTAAATGTTGATGTTTCAGCTGTATACACCATGCACACCAGTCTATTCAGGACACAAACGTGTCATCTAGCACAACATCTCCACAACCAAAAGCTAAGGAGTCGGAGAGCTTTTGGTTGTAGACAAGCTAGACAAACTACGCTGCATGGTGAGGACCACATGGAACGGTGGTATGAATTTACCTCCCATAAAGAGGCAAGTTGGGATACGGAGGCCATCTAACAATGACCGTCCTAGCACATGCATGATGCACTCTGCTTGGAGGTGATGTGACAGACAGCACGTTTGTGTTATAGAACTGCACATAAATATGAAAGTGATGCGATGGTACCACTGCAGTTATGGCGCCACTACAGTTTTCAAAGAGACTTCAAAATCTGTTTAGCTATAACTTTTGAAATCTTTGAATGGAGATCATCTGGGTCCTCCAGAACTCTTTGATGAACATTCTTCAATACAATAGTTTAATAGATTCAAATATGTTTTTTAAAGTCAACGTTTGTTTGATTAATATTTCAATATGTTAAAGTACCATGGAATGCACGGCATTTAACAAAGCCATTCCAAATGCAGGCTTGCAAGCTTGTTTAGTGTAGAGCCATAAATCAACAACTCTTGAGAGTATATAGAATGTATCCTAAACAAATGGACATTCACTCATATGAATATGTGTTCGGTAAACGATGACGGTTCAGCCAAAACAATATAGATTTGCCCTAATGAGAAATGTTGAACCTGCAAATGTATTATGACATCAATGAATGTTCATTTACAGCTATGAATTGCTCTTCACAGAAACAAATAAATACCTTTCTATGGTATCCACACAGCATGCATGACAATTCCACTAAACAAATTCGGAAAGTATATATACTCAGGGTGGCCAACTTTGTGCTGTACACTACATAACGGATTACCCAGTCAATGTCGTTCACCCTTTTCCAATTTTCAAAGTGAGTTAAGGTACAAAGGGTGCAGAGTACCACATTTAGAAACGAACTATCAAAAGCAGAAAAATACATAATATACTTAAAAAATATATTTTTTAACTCATTGTTCCTTGCTAAACTGGTAAAACATCCTTTATAATCACCAGCATGGCTCACGACATAACACACATTTTTCAGAGCAATAAGAAATGCTTTATTACTTGGCACCATACATGAATTACTTTAACAGATGGATTGCTATTAAAATCACCATCGGTGTGTCTGAATTACCTTAACACAGGCCCCCACAGTCCCCGTGCTTCGGGGGGGCCCAACCTCCAGGGGGCCCCCTGAGCACTGCACTTCAGCTGAGAGCTCCAGATTGAGGCCAGAGGGGCCCCTCCACGTACCCTGCAGGGGGCCCCCTCAATTTTCATTATGCCACTGGGAAAGGGTATATGATTGTGTCTTAGTCTTGGTTGCCGCTCGACACCACACATTTTGTGTGGATGTGTGAGAAGTGATAATAGTGAATTTAATCCCTACTGTCCCAAAGGACCCTTTTTGCAGAGTTATCCCTAACCGTTTTGCTTCTTCGTCCTATTTTTCCTGACCTGTTTTGTTGGTTTTAGGACTTTGGCCACTTTAGTACCGCTAATCAGTGCTAAAGTGCATATGCTCTCTGTGTAAATTGTAATTATGATTGGTTATCAATGATTGGCATATTTGATTTACTGGCAAGTCCCTAGTAAAGTGCATCAAGTGTGCCAGGGTGGGTACATCAAATGCTACTAGTGAGCTTGCAGCG
Organism: Lissotriton vulgaris; assembly: GCF_964263255.1. Taxonomy (NCBI): domain Eukaryota; kingdom Metazoa; phylum Chordata; class Amphibia; order Caudata; family Salamandridae; genus Lissotriton; species Lissotriton vulgaris. The sequence goes on along the minus strand of NC_141695.1, from coordinate 1,541,172,187 downwards.
TTGATTGTGGCACCCACAGGAGTAGCCCTGTAAATGTGCCTCAGACCTACCATTGAAGTGTCAGCACGCGCAGTTGTTAAGTGCCGTGTTGACCTGGAAAGTTCTCCCACCTGCCAGGCCCCAACATTATCTTTTCTCACATGTAAATCACCCCTATGGTAGGCTTAAGGTACCCCCATGGGGAGGGCGCAGTTTATGTAAAAGGTAGGACATGTACTGTTGTGTGTGACATGTCCTGGTAGTGAAATACTGTGTGTCCCCATCTTTAAAAAGGGTAATAGGGCTAACCTAAAATGCTACCAGCAAATATCTTTGATTGACTGCACCTGTAAGATCATGGGCATAGTAATCATAGAAAGCTTGGAGGCCTGGGTAACAGAGAATGGTAAGCTCTCTGACATTCAATATGGATTTAGGAGAGGCCTGGGGACAGTCGAACAGTGCCTTAATCTGGACCTGGTCACAGACAAATATACTTTAGCCAAGCCGGGTTCCCTTTATTTAGGGTTTATGGACCTGACATCTGCCTTTGACTGGGTGTAGAGAGGAATGTTCTGGCAGAAGATATTGGGGATGGGTATAGAACCACCAATTGTGCATTTATAGCTGCTATGCATTTGGAGGTCACTGGGAGAGTCCGATATGGATCAGGCGGGAGCTTACTGCTCCAATTAAAATGAGTTGTGGAGTCTGCCAGGGCTGTTTGTTTGCCCCATTTTTTTTTTGTACATAAATGATCTAGAAACTTCTATTATAAATGGGCATGTGGGCGCACCCCAGATAGGCTGTAGGCTATTACCGGCTTTATTATATGCAGAAGACTGTGTTTTAATGTCTCGACCAGGGTGGGGCTGCAACGGCTTTTAATCGGTTTTAACAGTTTCATGAGTGACTTAGGTCTCAAGACTAATGTTGCAAAATCTCAGATTATGGTCCTGGGTAAACATCCTACCATTGCAAAGATATTTTTTATAGACAGCGAGAAATTGATTCAGGTGCCCACCTTTTCCTACTTAGGAGTCATCTTTGACACAAAAAGCACATGGCTGCAGTTAATGGAGACAATGATTAGGGGTTTTAATCAAAGCCTGGAAGCTATTTTTAGATTCAGTAAAAAGCTAGGCTCACGTCCTGTAAATGCAATAATAGAGATTTATAAAGCTCGCACTTGTGCTGAAAGCTTTATATGGCGCAGGAGTCTGGGGCACCTGCAATTCTTTAGGTCTTCTGCGAGTAGAAAACTCATTTTTGAAACGCATACTGACCCTTCCACGGAGCACCCCTGCTACAATGTACCATAGCAAATTTGGTGTGATCCCCCTATCCTTTCGAACGCAACTAGCACCTCTCTTACTGTGGCACAATATCTGGGCAAAAGAATAAACAGTCCTGAATCGTGGCATTATTGTAGATTGCTTAAAACTAGAGTGGGCAATCAAAATCCCTTGACTCTCCTATGTCAAATCCCAACTGAGGAACCTGGGTTTGTCAGATTGCTTCAACAACCCAGCTAATACTGCTAAAATTCCAAGTGCCATGTTAAAGAAATGGCATACCTATACTTGGAAAGAGATATGCAGGAGATGGGTAAAAGAAGGGTTTTTAACCACTCACTTTTGGTTTGCTCAACGGGGACCGAACCTTACCTTTCTTTTTACTTTAGTCAGGTCAAATTATATTACCTTATAAGGTTTAGGTTTGGAAGCTCATATCTGTGTGTTTCATATCCACAAAATGCTTATACAGATGCTGGACTGGATGTCTGCCGATGTGATTCAAAATCGAAGCAGAGCCTGTTGCACTTTATGTTCTTTTGCAATTGTTATATTACTCCAAGGCGCAATTTTTTAAAACCACTTTTAAAACATTTAAAAATAAGAAGATGCCAGGCAGCTTTGCATTATCTCCAACTTTTAAAGAATGAATTTCTTTGTCTGATGGTTATGATGTATCTCCACTTCAGTTCGACCTAGAAATATTGTTGGGAAATTAGCTCATATTGCATTTTACCATTGTACTATATATATATATACTTATATTTTAAAAGTGTTGCCATATGGCATCAGGAATGTAGGTTATTTTCTTTCTCAGTATAATTATTGTTGTCTCGAGGGTGGTGATATGAATTGTCTCTTTTTTCTTTTCAAGAAATATTGTTTATACTGTCTATTTTTCTGAATCAGAAATCCTTTGTTTTTATAATGTATTATTTTATGGCTTGGAATATAGCTGAATAAAGATTTCTGAATGAATGAATGAATGAAATACTGTGTGTTTGGTTTTTCACTATTGAAAGGTTATCTGTCCCATGGGCTAACATGGAAGTTACTTTGTAACAACACTATACGAGTACAACTTTCCATAGGGATAAGATAGAGAAATGGAGTTTAGGCTCACTGAACTCAGAATGTAATAACATATTTTTTAGCAGAGATGGTTTTTAAGGTGTGTGTTTGAAAATGCCACTTTTAGAAAGTAGGCAATTTCTCATCTAACCATTCTGTGTGCCTCTGCTGCTTTGTGTATTCACTGTCTTGTATCGGAGTGGCAGGGGCTGGGGATGTGCATTAACTGTGGACAGCCTCAAGGGAGGTTGAGATGTTTCCTGTCTTTCCAGGGCGACTCAGCGATGAGCTGAAAAGACCTTGGCTGCATTTAAAGTGGTGGGAGGAGTTTTCACTTGCACCTGAATAGGCAGTATCTCCTCTGCACAATTCTGTCTCCACCCCTTGTAGTGAAGCTGGACCAGAGAGGGAGGGCAGAGCTTGATTTGACTGGACTCAGAGACCCTTGCCACAAAGAGAACAAAGCCAAAATGGGGTATAAGTATTGTACCTTAAATCCCAGAGAATTCGATTACCTCTAGAATCAAGAGGAGCCCTTGCCAAAAAAAAGAGCTGGAGAATTGTGAGAAGGAGGGCTGCCCCTTTGCTGTGTGTGCTTTGCTGGGTTGGCCTGTACTTGCTGTTTCTGCCAAGGAGAGGGCAAAGGACTGGATTTTGCTGTGTATCCTGCTTGTGAAGGTTCTACAAGGGCATGTGTGTGCTTGCCTCCTGAAGTCTCAGGGACATAAAAAACTTCCTGCAACTCTGCTGGTGCTGCTATGACTCCTACCCATGCCTGAGGTGCCTCCTTCCCGTTACAGGGCCTCAGAGGTGGGTTTTGCGGCAAATCTCTTCACAAACTGGCCGAAGCATCGCTGAACCGAGCAGAGCCTCTCAAAAATGACGCCAGACGACCCAAAGCCTCGCTGAGTCCCAAGGGTGACGGTGTGTCAAGCATAGTACCGGCGCAACAAGTTTTTCCATGTCTCACCTGCCAAACAGAATTGGCTTGGCTTTCAACAATTAACTTGCTCCTACAGTCCCAATCCGATGCATCACTTCTTTTGCGTGCAGCAGAACTGTCGCCTCGCCTCACCAAGGACTCAGGAATGACGCATCACAGTATTTTCCAATGCTTCCCTTGTCTGCAGCTGTTTGGCTTTATGAACTTTGACGCACCTACAGGTACCTTGGTGTAAAATCACGCATCCATAGTTAGAGTTATTTTTTTAATTATGTATGTTGGATTTTTGCCATTTTGTGCTACTTTGATTTAGATAAAGATACTTTATTTCTCTTAACTGGTGTGGTGTCCATTTGTTTTTGTTTTCTCTATGTCACTGTAAGTGTTGGAACAAGTAGTTTATTCATTGCCTTTGGGATAAGCCTGTCTGCGCATGCCAAGCTACCAAGGGGGTTTCCAGGGGTTGTCTAAAGTGTGAATCCACCTTACCCTAACAAGAAGCAAGGCTCCCTACTTGGACAATGGTACCTACCTGTGCCAATTAGAGATTACCATTTCTAACACCTGCCTTACCAACTTTACACTTATTGTTGGAAATTTTTTATTAGTAGTGAAAAGTAGGGACTTATCACTAGTTGTAAGGCCACAAACACATTAAAAAGGTCAGTCATGATCTCAATAAATTCTTCCCTTGCTCCACCCCAGGGAGCTGGCAAGAAGCAGGCAGGCGTAACTTAAGAGGCAGGTGTGTAAAGCATTCAAAAACACCAATACAATAAATAAGTAAGGCACAATACACATTAAAAATCTGCAGGGAACCAGAGATATGATTTTTTAAAGAATAAACACTTTCTAATACATAAAATCCTATAGCACCACTTTGAGATCTGGTCTCCACGATGGAGTCTGGTGGGATATACTACGCAGGAGGCCTCGGTCAAAATTTCACCTATGAACGTTGAAACTTTTATGAAGGATTTTGATCTCAATTGTAAACGGTCCCCCCCAGTAGGCCAATTTTGATGCACAGTTGTCGGAAGGCTTCTCTGCCAGGCTTCAGTCAAATCTTGGAATTCTGGAAGTCCATTCTTTTAGCGGGATAACCCACAAATCTAGGCCGGGATGCAGTTGAAGCTAGCCGCTTGAGTCTCGGTGTTGAGTCAGTAACCTATGGAGCTTTTTGACAGAAAGGGGTTCAGATGGTGGGTGGACATCAGTCCGCCTGCCATCATAGCGGTGCTGGGACCGCCCGCCAGACATGTGGCGGTGCCACCAGTGCAATTAGGATGTGCCCGCCAAAATGGCGGACGCATCCTGGCCTTTTTACATTGCGTACGGTGCTGCTGGCTGATGCACTGTCTGCAATGTTAAATGGCAATGGGGAGCATTTCCCTGCACTATGTGGCAGGCATCATGTGGTGCTTGGCACGCAGTGCAGTTAGGTACCATAGGTATCCCTGACACACACAGAGAGGGCCGGCAATGGGCCCCCAAAGCCAGTCTCCACGGGATATCCGCCGCAAAAAGACATGCAGAAAGGAATACTGTAATCCCCACTGCTGTGCCTGCACGGCACCGCAGTAATGTTGCCCTGGTTCCAGGTTTCGCATGCCAGGCGGAAAAGGACCGCCTTGCCCAACCATGGCGGACGGACTTTCCGTTCGCCTCAGTACCCTTAGGATTCCATCCGCCACCCTAATCTGGCTGTGGGAAATTTCTGTATGATAGCGGAAGGACCAGCGGTGGAGGACCTTTCGCCATCATAATTAGCCCTAAAGTTCTTAACCTTCACCAAACTGGAACTACTTCCTAAAGTTCCTTACGCGGGCTTAAAGTGTCCAAAACATAAATTGAACAGTCTGAAATCTTCTAGATGGTACTTGAGATGTTTGGCTTCAATTCTCACAATGCACCTGGCTAAATCCTTAAAAGTCCACTGGACACACTCCAGGATGGGAACTCTTGGTGGAGATGATGCAGACAGTCTCTATTAAACTGTAACACACAAGGAGTCCACTCCTTAATCCTTCTTGAAACAAGGCAACGTTTTTAGGGCTGTAGCACTAGATTGTGTAGCCGGTACAGTCCTTCAGAGCTGAGTCATTTGAGTGCAGATCCAGATTCCAGTAGATGAGCAGCTCCCCCATATTTATTCCCAATCTCTGGGCATCACACAAGGGGGCACTCCTGACCAATGGGATGCAGGGTGCCTCCCAGGTGTACGACCATTTCCTCCGAAATGTGACATATTCTTGTCCCAGAAAGCGCTATTCACTCAAAATCCAACATGGTGAAAGTCTATCCTTTGGGGTTAGATCTGGCTAAGGTAACCCACTGGGGTGGCTATGTTTCAATAACAAACCCCTCATAACCACTGACTAATCTAATTACTGAGGCGTCTCAATAGCTGGGGTTGCAGGATGTGGGGCTAGGTGTATTCTGGTTCCTTATTGTCATTCTCCCTTTGAAGACCAGTTTGGCTTCCCCACCCTCTTCCTGCCTTTTTGCTTTGCAGATACATTTCTCCACCCATAGGAAATCCATTGTCTTCTCTGACTGGACCCTTCACACCTCATTAAGTAGTTGTGGCTTAGCCTGGAAAAGGTGGGCCAATCAGGAGATGGCAGGTGGAAATATAGAATTTGGCTAACAGAATAGAAAGTTTAATACCCTCTTTTGTGTAGCAGTTAATTATAGATCTGACAGTGACAAGTTGTTGGATTTATCTTAACCAATATTTAGATACCTTGAAGTGTATTATTAGGTAGCTCCTGTTAAAATGTATACTTAAATAAAATATCTAAGTGTTAACCTATGGAACCATTCACTACAGTGGTGAAAACTGAATTGGCAGTTTTTCCATCACCAGGGCTATTAAAACGTATTTTATAATGTCCCTGCTTATAGTTACAAGGCACTGTACCCTTGGTCCACCTAAGGAAGACCTTCGGGGGGAAGCATATGTAGAAATAAAGTCATTTGATACTTTGGGAGGGCCTTTAAATCCAAAGTCGAATTTGCCTATAAATTTAAGTTAAGGACATCCTGAAAGGCAGTGCAGCCTTTAAAATGACAGCATACACCACAGTAGTGTGCACTTAAGTGCATTAAGTCTACTGGGCCTCTAAATCTACATGACCCTATTATATACAAGGGACTTACAGCTAGGCTGTCAGTACCAGTTATATTTATACTAAATTTGCATATCCTTATAATCAAAGTATTGGCACTGAGCCTGGTAAGCAGAGCCCAGGGCACAGTCAGACTCATTTACCAGCAGTACCAAGCAAAACGTAATGTAAGCAGGACAAAAAGGATGACATTCTTACTCCTTTTGCAACATGCAAGCATGTAGCCCATGTCAGAAGAGCTTATCCTGCTAATAAAGTGATTGATCAGATTCAGAAGACCAAAGAACAGGTAACATTGAAACAATAGTTTCTACAACTATGAATGGTGCTGAGGTGGTAGAAATGGGGCAGGCTCGCCTGGGTTTCTAACGGGAACCTGCCTTGTGTTTAAAGATTTTTTTAGCAAACCTGGAGCATTGAATATTTCCAATAAATCGCAAACTTTGGTCTTAAAATGTGTGCTTCACTATGGATGACAAGAATCTTTGAGTCTACACAAATATTTTTGCAATAAAGTGGCCCCTCTTTCTACAAATTGGTTGCATTAGTATTTACCAATAATAAAAAACAACAGAAATGTCATACATTGATTGAAAAGAAACTGTGCAATATAAGTTTGAACAAAGTATGCTTTCAGATAGTGACTCACCAACTTTTTGAGTAGCTCCTTCATTATCCCGTTAAGAACGTTAAGCAGCTGATTAATTATGCTCAGTAAGAAATTGAGCAAACCTGATAATATTCCATCTGTTCCTCTGTTAAAATAAAATAAAATGTCACTTAGATCCTTACGCTGACAATCATTGGGTTGCACATAAACAGTTGCTAGTTGCTTCATGTTTTTGCTAGATCTACTTTATTGGCATCTATTATTTTTTACACTGCAGTTTGAGACATAACTAGTCTTTAGTGCAAACCGGTAATCAATTAATAATGTCTAGGAGCAGTCGGTATAAACCACTTACATCATTAGGATAATTAACTTGTTTCAAGTAAAGCTGCATGATCTATAAATCCTTTGGAGCACATTTATCAATCATGCAGTCCAACGCGGCAAACCACCTTGCTGCACTGCTTGAAAGGGAAAGGGCATGAATGCGCCCTACTTAACACCATAAGGCGCATTCCTGTCCTTTCCTTGCACAGGCACCCTCTTTGCTGCCTAGAGTCAAAACAGCACCCTTGCACCATGGTGCGAGGGAGCCTGCTCTGTAAGCAGAATTGTTTTGTACAGGAAGGTACACCATCCTGCACAAAAAAAATCCTCTGAGGCATTTTCCTCTTTCTAAATGAGGAAAAAACGAGGATAAATAAAGACATTTTCCTCATTAAGCCTCAGCTGGGGTTGCATAGCATTTCAAAACATTTCCAGGTCTACCACTAACGGTAAATCTGTGAAAGTGCCATTAGAACACCCACAGCAACATCCCTGATGCAGAGTAACGCAAGGCAGTGATTTGCACTGTGTTGCATTACTTTTGATTTATCAAGCCATCCAGGTCCATCTGCCTTTATCGTTACGTTGCCCTTGCGCCCCCTTGTGTGGCACAAGGGCGATGCAGTACAATGATAAATACGCCTCTCTGTATGTAATTAAAAAATATGTATATTTAACCTTGGCTGGTATTACGAGGCAATATAAAGTGGTTACCGAGTATCACCAGAAGGAGTAGGCAACTGGAATGTGTCCCTTCCCAGTATGAAGAAGAAATAATCAAACCCATTCCTGTTATTTCTGTAGGAATGCGCAGCACCTCATTGCTGGGATTTATGTGGTAATGTGCAGCACCCCAATGCGGGCCCTGCTTCGGATACCACTGTTTCAGAAAGTGTATTTATTTACACTCTCTGGAGTATTACTTAGAATCTGAGTAGGGTACAATATCTCCGCTTTTCGGTGTACTATCAATTCTATAATCAAAAACAAACAACAAAAGTAACATTTAAGCCACTTGCGCTACTGTTCTCCTCGTTGCCCTCTACTTACCTCCCTGTGTGGAGACATACTCCAGTGCTCTGGCCATTTTTCAACCCATTTTTTCCACTGACAAAGAGAAGTTGCAGTTGAGGATTTCTCGTCCTTTGCAATAGCCCTCTTCAATAACAGCAAGTGCAAGTCCAAATCATTCCAGCCCTCGTTTTTCATTTTAGGGCACGGGAAAAAGGCCAGCAGGCAACTCGCTGTGATGTACAGATTCGAGCATCAGCAGCTTATCAGTAAAGCCGTTGTATAATTACCTTGTCTCTGGGCAATACCAAGGCTTGACTGGAAACCAAAAGAAGCCTTGGCAAATTTTGTCTGACCAACTGTCAAACTGCACAGAGCAAGTGAAGACAGCAAGCGAGTCTGACCACTGCAAAAAGGGGTTGGTGGGGGTTCTACCCAAAGAAATGCATTTTAAAAAATTGCACATATGGTGTGTTTTTCAGCACATTTTTCATTATTGAACCTTGTCCAATCCTTCGATGGATTGATGACACTTGGACACATGACTGCATGGCTTAATAAATGAATAGGTGGATGGGTGAGAAGCTGGTGGATGAATGAATTTAAGAATGGATGACAATGAAAGGGAAAGACAAAGGGGTGCCAAGACTGCAGAGTTGTGATCATGTTGGAGGGGGGATCTAGGAGAGACTTCTTGCCCCACAAGCCATCCTTGTCAGGCCCCTATCACCACTTATTGAGTGTTACTCAGAACAACCTCTCACCCTGCTGTGTGGGACACGTGAGGAACGCACCCTGGCGAAACCTAGGCAAAGGGTGGGGTCATCTTTACCCATCATCGCTGGAAAGATGCCGGACAAGGCCCATTGGCTCATTGATGGGTATGACCAACGATCCTTGGAACTCCAATCTTATTCGTTTTCCTCTGGTCATTTTTGTTCTTACATTTTCTTCTTATAGTATTCATGGAATTGATTGGAGTGTTGGTCATAAAGCTCTCTGCAACACAGGCTTCTTTGTGGATGTTTGTTCCTTGTCTGTAGGAAAGTGGGGGCATATTATCAAGGGATTTATCTCCGCTTTTTTGGCTTTAAAAGCCAAGAAAGCGGAGATAAAATTATCTACCTATTAGCAACAGGGTGCTAACACGCAAATTCGCATATTAGCACTCTTTTTCTCTACGCTTCTCCTTGCATCTCTAATGAGATGCAAAGGGGGCGTTCCAGAGAAAAATAATAGGAGAAATGTTGTTAAGCGACATTTCTCCTATTATCAAGGATTTCGCTAACCCTGTTAGTGATAAAAAAAGACGCGCTAACCGCGGTTAGCACTGCTTTTTTTACACCTGGTATTTTCCTGACTTAGCCATGATATCCTATGGAAGGTGGATATCATGGCTAAGTTTGTGAGCCCCTATTATCAAGCTAACGCCAAACTTCGAGAGATTATCGTTGGTTTTCCAGAGAAAATCTCTCAATTGGCAGTTAGCGCAAGGATTTTTATCACTACTGAGATAAACCTTGCTAATAGCAAGTTATCTCTGCAATAATTTCCGGCGATGCTTAGCGTTAAAAAATTCGTTGCTAAGCATCGTTAGCGGTAAATATTGCTAAACGTTGGTAATATGCCCCCTGGTTTCTTAGCTGGCTGCTTCTGGAAAGCTGTAAACCATTTTTTTTAAAATAATGGGGCTTATTACCAACTGTGCTGATCACATGATACCAGAAAACTGGCGCGGTGGGGCAGCAGTGCAAGCGGAGGGACGTGAAAGCCTGGGCTGAGCGTGGCTGTTCGACACTCTTCCTGCTCCAGAGCAGCGCCCGCCCCTCTGGCGGCACCTGCATCCATTCAACAAACTGTTGGGCATCCGGCAATTTCACAAACACCCGACCCTCCTGGGTGCAACTTAGTGAGTAACTCACTGTGGCAGATGATTGTGGAGGAATAGGGCAAATAAAGAATAGTTGGAGAGCAAGAGGATCCAGAGGAGTCAAGCAAAAATACAATCCCAAGACTGCCTTGCTGCAGCTGCAGCATCAGTGACCGTGCAGGCGGTGTCTATTTTTGGCACCGGGTTGTGAGCCAGAGGGGTTGGGCCAAACTACAAGCCCCAGCCTGCCTTGCTGCAGCATCAGTGACCGCGCCAGTCCACATTCTGGTTTCCTCTGCTGCCTCTATTGCCTTCATCCTATGTTTTTGTAGTATCCCCCTTGATATTCTCTGTGAGCCTCAACATGGGCAAAAGGTAAGTGGCTTTGTTGCAGCCTCATTCCCAGCAGAGGACAAAAAGCATTGATAAAATACTCCAGCGGGCCATGGGCATAATTTTGACAGAAATTGAACTAATCGTTCATGGGAACACCTGCAAATGGTTGTAGTAGGACTCCCCTACTATTGGATACCTTCTGTGTTGATGATACGAAGGTCTCCTTGGAGGGATCAAAGTTAGTGGCCGATATAGACCACGGTGTTCAAGCTCCCTCACTTGCGTCTGGGACTCTGGTACTAGGAACAATATGAACGCAAGATCAACTTGAATTGCTAGAAGACAATGGGAGAATTGCACTGTCCAGCTTAGACTAGATTCTGCTAGGCCAACAACTGATCCCTTTAGTACTGATGCCCCTGACCAAATGTTCTAGCAAATGACATAAAGGTACTCTTACCTGGGCAGTATCACTTATGGAATCATTTTATGGGAAAATCAGACATACTGACTAAGGAACTTGCAGTCATCATCTATTGAAAAACTTCTAGATAACTCAGCTGTGAGCAAAATTAGCTCGGCCAACTCTTTAGTAAACTGGGCTGTTGGTGCTCATTCTCCACCTCTTGAATGTCATTCATCTTGTGCCAACAGGCCCAGCATTTCCTCACAGGTTCAGAAGAGGGACATGCATGTAGCAGCAATGGCTAACCGCGACTGACAATCGAGTCAACAAGAGTTTGGAATTATGTGGACCTGTCACGTTGATGTTGGCCCACCTCCTGCTCCCACCATTCATGGTGTGGACAGATGAGAAAAACAATTCCTAATACCTCTGACAACTCAAAGGGTCTCCCAGTAATAGATTCACCACCTGTCTCATGCCCCTATGTACTTGTGCTACTCAAAGTTCCTGAACTGTGCGCAGATCAGAAGGAGGGCCAAGTAGAGTTATCAAATGTCTTAATTGGTAGGGGCAACACAGGCAGTTCCCTCCCTCTTTGGCAGTGGAGATTTTCTTAATAAGGAGAGTGAGCTGGCTGGGGAAGGGGGCTAAATCGTTAGGAGGTGACAGTATAATTTTGAATTTCAGATCTCCCTGAATTGTTCACAAATTATTATGTGTTCCACAGCAGAGCCCCGAAACAGAGTCTAAAATTGAGCTGGTGCCTTAAGCATACTTTTACAAACCTCTAAACGTAGGTCAATTCAATCACCATTGATTCAATTTTGCACCTAGTCCTATTGGAGCCCTAAGGAATATTTGTAAGGGCCCTTTCAGTTTTAACATCACTACATCAAATCAATTTGATGTTTTAGATGGAGTTGATTGACTGGAAAGAAACGACATTGTCCTAGAGAGGCTGTATATCTCTAAGTTAAAAGATGCAGAAGTTATAGTGGGCAGTTGGGTTGTTATTTCTTAGGGGGTGTGCCATGAGGGATTTAATCCTTCAGTGGAGGGTAACAGGTTATATGCAGAACTGATAGGTAGTGGTAAGGTGGAAGGTGGGACAATCCAGTATCCCAGCTCCAGAACTCATGAGATCGAATTCCCCCATGGTCATAGTGAAGGCCGTGACCAACAGGAATTGCCTGGGAAGGGTGTGCCAATAGACCTCGTAAATTCAATAGGTAGGTCTAATGTTGTTGATAGCTGTTCAAACATGCATCCACATGCAGTTTTGTCAGATGGAAGCTGGGGTTCTAATGATATGAATGCTTGCGCTTATGTGGCAAAAATGTTTCCAAGCTCCCTGTGGCAACCCCAAGTTATTATCATGGAATATTGCTGGACTAAACAATACATTTAACATTCCTGACTTGGCTACTTTTATTGTTCAACATAGCATTTGTTTACTCCAGGAAACCGGGTGCTCAAACTACTACGTAGGGCTGGCTATGTACATTTTAGTAAAGAAGTGGCCTCAAATGGTAGGGGAAGACCATCAGGAGGGCTGACCACCTGTGTTTGTTCAAATGTATTAGGGGAACTCACAGAGGTTTCAGTGGCCTCACCTGACATTCCATGTGTGTCCATCACTAACCTGGCTAGTGTTGTGTACATATATAATGTCTACCTTAGACCAGAAGGTGCAGCCTACAAATTACACACTTTGGATTTGCAATTCTCCCATATGATTGCTGCACCATGGCTTGCTCTAAAATAACTGGTGATGATTTTAATTACCAGTTTGAACCATTGTGTGATCAAGGTGGAGATGGCTCATATGAAGAAGACATTGTGTGGGGCATCCCTATGTTGTCCCTGCGGCCCTTAAGAAATGGACATCACTAGCTCTCCAAAATAATTCCCTGACATCAAATGCAGGCCTTTGAACTGTGAAGGGGAGATCTCTCTCAGGCAGTATGGGGAAACACACTTCCAATAGACCACTTAGTACTAATGTTATTAATTATATTATAATAGATCTACGATTATGGTCTTCCCTTATTGACTTCATGTTGGTAGTTTGATTAGAGAGCGACCATAATGCCCTTCCACTTGAAACTGATCTTACGATATTAGGGCTGAAGTCTCTCCAAGAGGATAATAATGATCCGAATATAGTTGTATCTAGTAATATGCACAGAGAGAAATGGGCAGGTATGAAGCACTCGGAGGTACAATTGGGTAAAATATATTCCTGTGTAACTTCAAGTTTATGTGAGATACTCGATTTGGGACGGGATGGTGAAGGGAAGAGGTATTCATCATCCATCTCTCAAATGCATAACAAGTTGTTTAATGATCTGTGGGCTTTAGTCTTTGTAGTAGCTAGGAAATCCCGCAAACCTCCCCCTGCACAGTTGTGGTATAACGTGGATTGTAAGGATTGCAGACATGCCCTATTTTTGGCCATTAAGAAACAGGAACGGGGGAAATTAAAGTCCTGAGGGTCACAGCACAAACCTAACATTAAAAGGGCCAGAGAGGTTTGGGATATGGAACATTGGAAGCTTATGTTAACTTCAGTTCTTGATAAAGACCAGTGGAGCTTCTGTAATTTGGTTTCGTTGAGCAGTGAAGGTAGAGTAGGTTCACCTATATGCCATATATCTGCTATCAACTGGGTAACACATTTTCAGAATTTTAATCACTGTAGGGTGGTGGTGATTCCTCCCAGCGGTTAACTTTGCTTGAAAATTTACTAAAGGAAGGATGGGATCTGCCACAGTCAAAAATGTTTACATATATTTCCCTGGAGGAAGTTAATGGTAAACAGACATAATATTGATTCAAAAATATCGACTGGATATAATATCGAGGTAAAAATATAGACTAGACAAAATATCGACCAGACATAATATAGACTACAAAAATATCGAGTAATATCGATATTAATAGCCAAAATATTGAATCAAAAATATAGACTAGACATAATATCGACTAGATAGAATATAGACAACAAAAATATCGAAAATAAGGTAAGTTTTTAATAATTGTGTAATATAAATCTGTAGCGGGTTGTGGGTTTATAGGGGAATAGGGTGGGAAGTAATTTAAATATAATTAATTAAATCTGTAATATAATTGTAATTGTTAATTAATTATTAATTGTTAATTAATTAAAATATAAATGGTAATTAATAATAATTGATTAATTGATCAATAATTCATTTATAGTAAATGATTTTCTGTAGTGGGTTGTGGGTTTATAGGGGAATAGGGTGGGAAGTAATTTAAATATAATTAAATAAATATGTAAAATATTTATAATTGTTAATTAATTATTAATTGGTAATTAATTAAAATATAATTGGTAATTAATAATAATTGATTCATTGATAAATATTTAATTTTTAGTAAAATATTTTCTGTAGCTGGTTGTGGGTTTATTGGGGAATAGGGTGGGAAGTAATTTAATTATATTTAATTAATTATGTAAATTAATAATAATTGTAAAATAATTATTAATTGGTAATTAATTAAAATATAATTGGTAATTAATTATACATATTTTATTGATAAATAATTAATATTTAGTAAATTATTTTCTGTAGTGGGTTGTGAGTTTATAGGGGGATAGAGTGGGAAGTAATTTAATAATAATTAATTAATAATGTAAATTAAATAAAATTGTTAATCAATTAAGAATTGTCCATTAAATAAAAAATAATTGGTAAATAAAAGTAATTGGTATTGGAAATTACATCTAATTGGTAATAATATTTCTATTAATTATAATTATTTATGAAGTGTTTACTTTTTCTACTGTTGCACTCACTGGAGTGGGAATAGTAATTTTTACCCCTATGCTATCCATCGTTTTCCCTACTGTTGCACCCACTGGTGTGGGAATAGTAATTTTTACCCCTACGCTATCCAGCATTTTCCCTACTGTTGCACCCACTGGAGTGGGAATAGTAATTTTTACCCCTACGCTATCCAACGCTTTCCCTACTGTTGCACCCACTGCAGTGGGAATAGTAATTTTTACCCCTACGCTATCCAACGCTTTCCCTACTGTTGCACCCACTGGAGTGGGGATAGTAATTTTTACCCCTACGCTATCCAACGCTTTCCCTACTGTTGCACCCACTGGAGTGGGAATAGTAAATTTTACCCCTACGCTATCCAACGCTTTTGCTACTGTTGAATTCACTAGAGTTGTTACAATACATTTTAACCATTTTGCTATGCTACGTTAAAAATGTTATATATGTTTATTTAATAATATGTTTTTAAATATATATATATATGTATTATTTTTGTTATATATTTTTTTAATTTACAATAATTATTTATTAATATAACATTTATTTAATAATTTTAAGTAATATTATATTAAATATATTTATTATTACATTAGTTTTAACTTAATTTAAAAACATTTAAAAAAAACAATATTTTGACAGTCTATATTTTTGTAACTCGATATTTTAGAGTCAATATTTTAGTACTTACCTGTTTGAAGATAGCCAGTCGATATTTTGTCCATCGATATTTTATCAACGATATTATTGTATCTCGATATTTTTGTGGTCGATATAATTTCAGTGATCCGAAGTTAATACATCACTTAGTAAATTAGGTTGCAATAAAGCTCCAGGATTGGACAAAATCCATAGAGATCTCTATAGGCAAAATCAGGATGTGTGGGCTCCCTATTTTACGGTACTGTTTAATAACATTTTAAATGGAGCAGTTATTCCCCCAACAAGGACAGGGGCTGAAATTCTCCCCATACATAAAAAAGGTTCCCTAGAGGATCCAAGTAAATACAGACCAATTACCTTAATAGATTGCTCTA
The DNA here is from genome assembly GCF_964263255.1 of Lissotriton vulgaris. Classification (NCBI taxonomy): domain Eukaryota; kingdom Metazoa; phylum Chordata; class Amphibia; order Caudata; family Salamandridae; genus Lissotriton; species Lissotriton vulgaris. The sequence goes on along the minus strand of NC_141695.1, from coordinate 1,541,156,359 downwards.
AAAAGCTTTTTGGCACCATCATTTTAAATTGGATACATTTTTGAATGGAGGATCATAAAGTTTTAACCCCTTTCCAAACAAGTTCCAGAAAGGGTGTTATTGCAATTGATCAAGTCTTCCGTCTTTTGCTAATTTATTGGAAATTTTTGGTGTTGGATGGCGGCAGCCTTCACATTGTTTTTGTTGATTTTCGTTCAGCTTTTGATATGGTGACACAATATAACCTCTAGCAAATTTTGTCTGATATGGGTGTCCCCTCGGATCTTCTGGCTATCTCAATCAGGCCCCACATGAGAAATTATGCACAAGTGCGGTGCGGAACGTCAGGCAACTTAACAGCCCCTTTCTCCATGGATTGTGCAGTGAGGCAGGGATGTGTGCTCGGTCCCACCCTGTTTTCATTGTACACGAATGACTTAATTTAATTCCTGATTAATTGTGATCGGGACGCCCCTATATTGGCAAATACTAGGGTCCTGGCCCAAAAGTTCATAGATGATACCCTATTAATCTCTAAATCCCCTATGGGCCTTCAGAATATACTATGTGACTTTGAGCGATTCTGTGAACTGTGGAGCCTAGAAATAAATGTTGAGAAATCTCATTTTATGATATTAAACCCAGGCCAATCAACAACACCCAATCCTAAACCTATAGGTGTCCCTCTAGAGAGAGCTAAAGTTTTTAACTATTTGGGGTTGTCCCTTAGTGAAGGTATGTACTGGTGTAATCTCATAGAAAATAGTAGACTTAAAGTTGTGCAGCGTATTGGGGAGTTACTCAGAGTTAAAAAAAAGACATTGTCCAATCTCGCCAGTTGTGCAATTTATAAGGCACAGATACTGGGAACTGCAATGTATTGTTCGGAACTCTGGGTTTATAAAAACATCCATAGCCTACAAGGCTCAGACTATTGTTTTATGTATGACATTTATTCAGTTTGTGCTCTAATCGGTCAACATGTTTCTCGCTCGTGTGTAGTGACTAGCGATTCTTCAGGACCTAAAAATAAAGAATATATCTAAGGTTGCAACTGTCTACGTCAGTGTGAACTCACTAGTATCTAATGTTAAGTATACATTCAAGTGGATTAGCTTACAGAAAAAATTGTGTTTCCTGTATTATACCTGTGTCCAGCTGCATCTACCTGGATTGGGAAAAAAGGAGCAAATCACAACAGGTTGGAAATAAAACATCGGGTGACTCTGTACATTCCTTGTGTCATGCTAGAACAGATGCAGCTAGCATGTGAGGTAAAAACAAATGAACTGGTGTTTGTGCAATTCCTCAGTGAGCAACATTGTGGGCATGCTCCTGTGGAAAACTGGAATTAAAAGGTCTTTGTTAAAAATCACAAATGCAACAGCAAAAAACATGGGTGATAGGGTGGCTAACTGTTAATTGATGCACCGGATACTTGAAGGTGAATCAGATGTGGGTTTATTTGTAATCCAATTCAAATCCATAACACCCACAACCAGAGCCGTCCAGTCGTGAAGAGGCCAACGTCCAGGGTGACGCTCAGGGAATCTTCACGACTGAAAGGCAGGGTTCTGGAACAGAGTACATAGAACAAGTCTTGTGGTTGCAACCACGAGACCCTTAATAAATAATAATACAGAAAGCAAGTGTACTTAAAGACTTAAAGTGAATATATAACATCTTCCCCTCTAGAAAGGGTAACAAAAATAACAGACATTTGGAAATGGAGTTCTACTCCAAAACATAGTCTCTCAATCTGCAAGATAACTGCTTCAAACAAAAAGCTCTTTTGGTTGCCACTTCAGAAGTCTCTTTAAAAACTGAATCGTGAGGTAATGACAAATTGACAGGGACTGCAGATTGTGAAGCTGCAGAAGAAGCGGGAAACGCTTCCGAGGGAAAAGCAGGAACCACAGATTGGGAAGACGTGGAGGTTTCAAAAACGGGATTGGAAGAGGAAGGTTGTACATAAGTCAAGTCAAACCAATCACAGTGCTCAGACTCTGAAGTGGCATGTTCCTTGATGACATGGGTCTGAAGTGGAGAAACCTTAACAAGAGCCCGCTTGTTCCACCATCCCTTATCATCAAGAAGAGCTGAAGCTTTGCTGACTTGTGTGACCAAATTTGGAGAAGAGAATTTAGATTTCCCTTTTAAAACTCTTTTGGGATTCATAATGAGCACCATATTCCCCTTTTGCAAAGGCTGATCAACAGAATGTTTGCCTTCACCAAAACGAGATTTCATGGAAAATTGTTTAGTGTTCACATGTTCCTGAACAGAAAAAGAATTATCAGACGAATTACAATCCTTATGTAACCAGCTAGGATTGAGAAACAAATGAACTTTTCTTTTCCTAAGTAAGGTAAATGGTGACACACCAGTTGTAGAGTGGGGAGAGGTATTGTAAGCCCACACTTTGTCATGGACAAAAGGCAAAGGATCTAGCCTAGAGGAAATGGCAGTTTGAACACCCTCCTTAATAAAACAATTACACCTCTCAACCAAACCATTGGAAGAGGGTGAATACAAAGCAACTTTGTAGTGAGAAATATCATGACTTTTGAGAAAAGAGCACATTTTTGTGAAACAAAATGAGTACCGTTATCGGTAACGATGGTTTTAGGAAAGCCTTCAATATCACACACAGATTGTAAAAATTTAACAGCATTGTCAGTAGAAGCAGAGTTGCAAAAGGAGTAATAGAGCCATTTGGTATAGTAATCAACCAGAAGAATTAAAAACTTGTTCTCAATTGGTAAAACATCATATGGACCAGAAAAATCCAGAGCCACTTTGTCCCATGGACCAGCTGGAAGGGGAACAGGACATAAAGGAGTGGAAAGAGTTTTCCAATGTTTGTCAATCCCATCCTCATCGCCAATATGTTAAATGATGCACCGGATACTTGAAGGTGAATCAGATGTGCGTTTATTTGTAATCCAATTCAAATCCATAACACCGACAACCAGAGCCGTCCAGTCGTGAAGAGGCCAACGTCCAGGGTGACGCTCAGGGAATCTTCACGACTGAAAGGCAGGGTTCGTGAACACAGTACATAGAACAAGTCTCGTGGTTGCAACCACGAGACCCTTAATAAATAATAATACAGAAAGCAAGTGTACTTAAAGTGAATAAAGAACACTAACTCACCTAATTGGTTTAGTCTACAGACAACAACAGTATCCGACGGGTTAAACATCGGGTTCTGTCATCCAACATGTGGCTGGTCATGGGAGGAAACCCTGGTTATAGGTTTGTAACTATTGTTGTGTGTACAGCAGGCTGGGATTATCTGACAGTACTGCCGTGAATGGAGGCAGCTGAACCCCCCCCCCTGTAATGTGCTCTGTGGCTCAAGGTAGATCTGACAGATAGAGAGACCTCCACTTGGGGGCGGTGTCCCTAGTTAGTAGGACCCCCCTCTCTCTCCCCGCATGTCGGTGGAGTAATTTCCAGCGTGTGACTTACCAGGAAATGCTGAACTAGAAAAAATGCTGATGATCCAGCGTAGGGTTGTGGGTTGAATTGGGTATTAATTAGGTCCCTCGTGTTTTGAAGCGCCTATATATTCTACCCCTCTTTACACCACAATAGCACTCGCTCACAGTGCCAACGGGGACGACTGCTTAATGTGATTGGGGCCCGTTGTATGGGTTGAGTATAGTTGGCAGCACGGTGCCTCAGGGTGGCGTGTCCCTTCTTAGAACTATGCCCCTAAGATCAAAGCCGAAATTGTTAACTGCTATTGGGGCCAATGGTGTCAGTTACGTTAATATGACAAGGTAGTAATTGGAGGTCACGTGTGCCTCCGCGGTCAAAGTTGAAGTATGGCCTGCTATTAAACTATAAAGAGTGGGTCTGTTTCCTCTCAAACACCTCGCTAGAGTGGACTGGTACACCTACTTGTTCGCTCCCTTGTAGTCTCCTGTGGCACCTACCCCTCGACGCCGGATCCGAGTGGTTATTGGGGATCCAGCGGCTGAGCCTTTTAATTGCACAAACCATGTCACGTGGTCGCGTGACTCAGCTGGAAAAAGTATGTCAAATGATCGTAGAGAACCAAGCAGCCATGATATAGTGGTGTTATGCTCATAAGTTTGTGTGGTGATCATAACTATATTCAGTCATCACGTGGCCAATAAAGTCAGGAAATTGATATTTATTTGTGTTTCATGTCCTAAAGGGAACACTGGTAATAATAGGCGGGGACTGACTTTACAAAATAGCTCTTTGGTTCGTGTGATAATGATGGTTTATATCCATAGTGGAAAGTACGCGGGTACAGGTTGTCGTATTTCGTGTCCAAAAAGGAACCACAAGGGTATGTAAGGGTATGCAAGGGACGGAGATATCCTCACATAGTATTGCCTTATTCCTCCTCAAATCACATGACAGAGGGCGTTAAGCAGGTGGCCATAGCAGAGTGGAGCGGATCCTAGTTAGGTGCCCAAGAATAGACTCCAGTGTGAGGGCTGGGTGATCCATAATTAGTGTTCACTATGTGGTGTTGGTGGTGTTGGGAGTGCGGGGTCCAGCGCCACATGGGTCCTCCCTGTCATGCTAGGGTGTCAATCATATATTGGTGATTGACAGGAACTGTCAACTATGATGAACTAGGTGTGTAATCATGTGTAAAGGTTCCCCTACAAGGCACTCCATGGTATTTCCTCGTTAAGGCCTCTGCTGTCTGTTGAAAGCCTATGTATCCACCTTTGTTCTTTATAGAACAAGCTCTGTTTGGATGTTCTGGGGTTCGCTTCCAGGACCAACCATTGCAGTGAATCAGGTGTATGGTTCAGTTCAATGTAGTGCCTGCACATTTTGGTATTACTCTTTTTGCACCGGAAGTTGCTCCGGTGTTCGGAAATTCATGTCTTGATTGGGCGAGTCATCATCCCAATGTAGTACAGTTCGCATGGGCATATTAAGAGGTAAATGCAATTGGCACTATTACAATTCGTATGTCCCCTCATCTCCCAAGTAAAGGAGTCGGCCAAGGTGATTGTCTTGTGTGTCCTAGTAAACGGGCAGGCACTGCAACTATCGCAGGGGTAATGTCCCTTAACTGACGGTAATTGCCATAGGGTGGTTTGTACTCCTGCGTTTTTTTTCTTTGGTCTCGTCTGTACCAGGATATCCTTGATGTTTTTGGACCTTTTGAACGCGACCCTAGGAGGTTCTAGTTCAAGGGATCCTGTGTTCAGGATCTGCCAGTGTCGTTTGACAATTTTCCTCACTTCGTTGGAAGGTGGCGTGAATGTTGTGACGCATGTCATAGGTTGGTTGTCTAAGGGCTCCTTTATTCTGCATTCTAGCAGGCTCTCCCTGTGGTTATGTTGTGCCATTTTCCTGGCTCTGGAGATTTCCCTGGATGGGTAACCCCTATCGGTTAGGTTCCTGGAGAGGATTGTGGACTCTGGTTTATAGCTCTCCAAACTTCTGCAGTTACGCCTGACCCTTAAGAACTCACCAAAGGGTGGGTTGACTCTAAGTGCCCTGGGATGGTGGCTTGTGAAGTGCAGGAGGCTATTACGGTCAGTGCTCTTCCTGAACATGGTTGTGCTGAGTCTACCCCCTTCAATCTTGATGGTGAGGTCTAAAAATGCAATCTGGGAAGCAGATGCTGTCATGGTGAACTTAAGGTATGGGTTTAGTGTGTTGATCAAACTGAAAAATTCAGTGTAGGATTCTCTGTTACCCTCCCAGAATACCAGGATGTCATCTATAAACCACTTCCATAGTCTTATGTTAATATGGTATGGTTTTGTCTGTATGGAGATGTGCTTGCCCTCAAAATCGGCCATGTGTAGGCAGGCCACACTAGGGGCGAAGGTGCTCCCCATCGAGGTTCCCTGTGTCTGGTGGTAGTATTGGCCCTTAAATTCAAAGTAATTCTCAGTTAGAGCCTTTTCCGCACACTCCATGATGAATGTGGTCGGTGTTGGTGACTCCCACGTGCCTGTATTGAGTGGCCCCCTGGGGGATGTTAGTATAGAGGGCCTCCAAGTCAAGAGTAATGAGGAAGTCTATTTTAGCACCATCATTGAAGTCGTGTAGTAAGCGCAACATGTCCGTTGTGTCCTGAATGTAGGAAGGGATATGTCTCACCAGGGGTTGGAGGAAATGGTCGCAAAACTGCGACAAGGAAGGGTTCCAACACAGAGTCAATCCCAGAGACAATCGAGCGACCTAGGACTGGTGTTGTCCCCTTGTGGATTTGGGAAGAATGTAGAAAAAAGGGACCCGTGGGTCTTTCTTAACCAAAAATTCTGCTTCCTTTTTACTGATCTAACCCTGGCATTCAGCTGACTCTACCATCTCAGAGATGGTGTTTTTGACGCGTTCGGTCGGGTTCTGGGGAATGGGTGTATAATATCGTCTGTCACTAAGTTGCCTATGGCATTCTATGTCGTAGTCTGTTGTGTTCATTAGCACCGTGGCATCCCCCTTGTCCGCCTGTTTTATCGTGATTTTAAAGTCACTGGCCAGAGACTCCAGTACCTCCATTTCTTTCTTGGAGATGTTGGTGTGGTTGTTACGTCCAGTGAGTGTTCTGATGTCCTTACGTACGGCCTGTTCATAGGTCAGTACCTCATTGGGGACCGATCCGCTATGCGGTGTGAAGGTAGAGGCATTAATGAGGCCTGAGTCTCCACTGGTTTTCTTCGGTTTCCCCTCAAAGAAAGGCTTGGGTCTGATTTTGCGAAAGAACTGTTGTAGTTCAACTGTTTGTTGTAAGGTGTCTATTCTGGGGGTCGGAACAAATCCGAGACCCTTTTGTAGGACTCTTTCTTCATCTGGAGTGAGTTGGCATGTAGAGAGATTCACTTCCAAGCTCACTTCCTTCTGGTTTTGCTCCTGGTGTCCATTCCCTGTGTTGTGGCATCCTCCCATTGCACTCTCTTGTCTGGCCCGTTGCCTCTCTTTCGCCCTCGCCCTCTGCCCCAGCCTCTGTCTAAAAAAGGTTGGTCATTACCTTCTGGGGCGAACTGTGGCTGATATTGAGGACCAAATTATGGCATTGTTTGTGGAAATGTTGGATATTGCCAGAAGGGAGGTCCCTGGTAAGGAGGGTGTGGGTAGTTATATTGTCCTCACCTACCCCCTCTTGCCCCTCTATGCTGGCGAGGCTGCCAATCCTCACTGCTTGAGTTACTGTCACTATTTGAGCCTCTCCTTGAGGAATTTGCGCTAGAGTCAGAGAGGTAACCTGTACCTGGGGGGACGGAATCCGCTTTCAGGTAAGAATAAACTTTCTTCTTCTCAAAGCGTTGGATGTCCTTCTGTAGTTTAGTGATTTTTTGTTTCATTAGGTACTCCTTGAGTGTGCTCTCCAAGGTCTGGATACGCACTAGTAGTTCATCAGCTAGGCACTTAGCTGTATTCACTATCAAGATCAAAAGATCATGTGTGCACTTCCAGGATATTTGTGACCATTCTATTTTGAACCTGCCATCTTCCCAAAATATCCTGGGATAGTTCTTGATGATTAATCCATTGGGTGCTATCTTGGCCTTAAAATATTCTGCCATGAGTGCGCCATGGAGGGAGATTCTCACCCATTCTCTTTTCTAGTCTGCCAATCAGCTGAATTGCTCCCTGTGGCACTATCGCTCTCTAAGCCAAGTATGGAAGATGTCCTAAGGATTCCAGGGACAAGTAATATCCTCTGGTTCAATTATGAGAGATACGCTGTAGGTATGATTTTATTCAGAGATCGGTAGGATGTACGCAAAGATGTCTCAGTTACCACTAAATGCTTGATTCAAGCAAGTTACTGACAGTTCAAACTGGGCCAGTTTTTGTCAGCTTCTAAAATAGGTACCAGGACAGGCCAACTTCACCAAATAAAACTCTCTTATAGCTTTGAAGACTTTTTAGATGCTATAGAGCCCCCACTAGCTCACAGACTCTACTTGCAATTTAGGCATGGAACCCTACAAATAGCTACATATACCAGTAGATGGTCTCAAACCATTCATCCCTCAGATTGCCACTGTCTAACCTGTGGAGCTGGAGGGAAAATACAGAGCACATGTTCTTTTTCCACCCAACCTACTCACTATCTAGGAAGGAGTGACTTATGCCAATTTGCAGGGCCATGGGCACAAGAATGTATTCTAATATATTCTGAATACTGAAAAATGATGTAAGTTATTTAACTCTATTTGTAGATACTCTATTTTTATTAGAAGTATGGAGAATAAGGCAGCAGTGCCTGAAAGATAGGACATTATTAGTCCATAGTGTATAGGTTCTAGTTCTATGTATTTTAAAAATAGAACGTGCTAGTCACTGTATTTATTGTTTTAGACCTGTGTATTCACCCACAGATATAAGCTAATTAATGTATGTGTCTAGTATGAATGTATGGGGCTTAATACACTATTCTATCTCCTAATGTATATGTTTTATCTTCTTTGTCTCTATTACATAAGAATGTTTTATTGTGATTTTTTATTCTGTACTTTCATGGCTCATGTATTTGCCGAATAAAGTTATCAATGAAGATGATGATGATGCTGATGAATTTTATTGTAAAACTGAACACACCAGCAGCATTTCTTTAGAACAAGTTGTCACTGCCCGAGCCAAGATAGTGTCATTTTAAGATTAAAGTACATTATTGCTCATCAATAGTGGAACCAGCACTCCAGATTTTTCACTTATGACAATGGGTATTTTTAAGTTCAAAAGGGTAATATATGGGCTTTCAGTGACTCAAGATGGCCTCATTCTGCAGGTACACAAATTTGTATTCTTGAGAGTCTATGACAACAAATGATTGATGTCCCCCATAAGGAACATCGAGGAATAGTTGCCACCAAGAGAGCTCTCCGTGACTGACTCTAGTTTCTGTGTCTCAACAAAAGGATTGAAAAATAACTAAAGACTTGTCATATGTGCAACTTTCTTTCATCTCAAGTCATTCAGCACCCTTTAAACATGGCAGAGTTGCCACATAATGCTTGGGACAGAACTGCTATTGAATTCTTTAGTCATCTTGAGAATGGGCATCATCTTTTAGTTTAGTGATTGTTGATGAATGCTCTGGTTTTCCATTGGTGGAAGATATTTCATCCACTACAAATGAAAAGGTCATTCAAAAACTAAATGGCATCTTTAAAACATGGGTTGTACCTGCAGTAAAGTCTGACAATGGTCCACCTTTCAATAGTCGAGAATTTAAAGACTTTCCAAATCTCCTCAATAACAGCTCTAACGTTACCACTAATATCAGGACAAAATGGAGATTATTGGGGACATGTGGACAAAGTATTTTCAGTACGGCTTCTTGATGTTGAGGGGGGCAAATTTTCATTGGATGATGCTCTTAAATTCCTGGATGCTCGTCTACACTCCAGAGAAGCTTAATAACATTTTTTTTAATTTCTGTTACAATATGCCCCAGGTGCAAGAATGTCGGAAATTGGGGACATATGCTTATGTCATGTGGTGCCATCTCAGAGTTTTAATATCAGATCTTCCACTATTTTCAACCAATGGATTTTGCTGGGCTTCATCAACTCCTCACAGTTTGGAAGCAATGCGCCCAATTTATCTATATCTCAACTTTAGGGGCTTGTTCCCTTATTACTAGCCATAGGGAGTCCTCCAGGCAGTCCACATTAGAGGAGTGGTTAAGTAAGATGCAGAGAACTTACATTAGGGAATATTGGTATCACACTTGCTTGAAAAATATACAATGTCCTAAAGAGATATGGGGGTCTGATATGGGGGTCCTTCTTGGGTGAAGAGGCTGTAGAGCAGAATTTGATATAGACTTCACCATAGCACTTTAGTGGTCAAGTTTGGAAGTGAAAGGTATTTAGTGTAAAATTAGCATTGTCAATTTATTCATGTTTTCTGTTTCCAGAAGGTTTCAATATGGAAGGGAGAGAGCTCTTAAATCCACCTCTTGCATTGTCCCTTTATACTACTAATTATGTAGTCAATTTAGGCATTTTCTGCACAGAAGCCCTATCTCTGTTATATAGCTAAACAAACTGTACATGCTGTTGCCCTGGGCACCGGCCAACTTTTTGCTGCCTGGTACTGGTGGTAACTTACTCTGACTGCCCCTCGCTCTGCCTAACCAGGCCCAGGGCCAGTGTTATGCTGAAAGAACACTTAGAATACAGTGAAAACACCTATGTACACTAGGATATACTATGGGTACCCTCATGATTGGCATGGCCTTCACGTATAAGGCCCTAGTACATTGTAGGGCAGGGAGATTAAAACTGGTAAAGAGTCAAAATATCGAGTTTTTATAATCGACTAGACATAATATTGAGGAAAAAATATAGAATAGACATAATATCGACTAGACAGAATATAGACTACCAAAATATTGATTAGGAAATTTTAATATCGAATAAAATGGACATAATATCGAATCAAAAATATAAAATCGGCATAATATCGACTAGACAGAATATAGACAACAAAAATATCGAATTTAAGGTAAGTTAATAATAATTTTTAATATTTGTGTAATATAATTCTGTAGCGGGTTGTGGGTTTATAGGGGAACAGGGTGGGAAGTAATTTAATTATAATTAATTAAATATGTTATTTTATTTTTGAGTATTTAATTAAAATTAATTGTCAATTAATTATTAATTGGTAATTAATTAAAATATAATTGGTAATTAATTTTAATTGATTAATTGATAAATATGTTAATTTTGATAATTTGTTTTCTGTAGTGGGTTGTGGGTTTATAGGGGAATAGGGTGGGAAGTAATTTAATTATAATTAAAAATATGTTATTTTATTTATTGGTATTTATTTAAAGTTAAGTATCAATTAATTATTATTTGGTAATTAATTAGAATATAATTGTAATTAATTTGAATTGATTAATTGATAAATATGTTAATTTTAGTAATTTGTTTTCTGTAGCGGGTTGTGGGTTTATAGGGGAATAGGGTGGGAAGTAATTTAATTATAATTAATTAAATATGGTATTTTATTTATTGGTATTTATTTAAAATTAATTTTCAATTAATTATAAATTGCTAATTAATTAAAATATAATTGTAATTAATTGTAATTGATTAATTGATACATATGTTAATTTTAGTAATTTATTTTCTGTAGCGTGTTGTGGGTTTATAGGGGAATAGGGTGGGAAGTAATTTAATTATAATTAATTAAATATGTTATTTTATTTATTGGTATTTATTTAGAATTAATTGTTAATTAATTATTAATTGGTAATTATTTAAAATATAATTTGTAATTAATTGTAATTGATTAATTGATAAATATGTTACTTTTATTACATTATTTTCTGTAGTTGGTTGTGTGTTTATAGGGGAATAGCTTGGGAAGTAATTTAATTGTAAGTAATTACATGTTTTAAATATTTTTATTTGTGTCAAATTTTTAATTATTTTTATATTGTAAATTAATTTATTGGTATTTGGTAAATTAGTTAATTCTTATTTGTAATTTTAATTGATTAATACATTTTATAAAATTGTAAAGTATTTGAATTAATTTGTGATTAGTAATAATATTTATGTTATTGATATTTATATATGAAGCATTTACTTTCCCTACTATTGCACTCACTGGAGTGGGAATAGTAATTTTTAACCCTACGCTATCCAACACTTTCCCTACTGTTGTACTCTCTGGAGTAGGAATATTAATGTTTACCCCTACGCTATCCAACGCTTTCCCTACTGTTGCACTCACTGGAGTGGGAATAGTAATTTTTACCCCTACGCTATCCAACGCTTTCCCTACTGTTGCACTCTCTGGAGTTGGAATAGTAATTATTATCCCTACGCTATCCAACGCTTTCCCTACTGTTGCGCTCTCTGTAGTAGGAATACTAATGTTTACCCCTATGCTATCCAACGCTTTCCCCACTGTTGCACTCACTGGAGAGGGAATAGTAATTTTTACCCCTACGCTATTTAACACTTTCCCTACTGTTGCACTCTCTGGAGTTGGAATAGTAATTTTTACCCCTACGCTATCCAATGCTTTCCCTACTGTTGCGCTCTCTGGAGTTGGAATAGTAATTTTTACCCCTATGCTATCAAACGCTTTCCCTGCTGTTGCACTCACTGGAGTGGGAATAGTAATTTATACCCCTACGCTATCCAACTCTTTCTCTACTGTTGCACTCTCTGGAGTGGGAATAGTTATTTTTACCCCTATGCTATCCAACGCTTTCCCTACTGTTGCACTCTCTGGAGTAGGAATAGTAATTTTTATCCCTACGCTATCCAACGCTTTCCCTACTGTTGCACTCACTGGAGTGGGAATAGTAATGTTTACCCCTACGCTATCCAACTCTTTCTCTACTGTTGCACTCTCTGGAGTGGGAATAGTTATTTTTACCCCTACGCTATCCGACGCTTTCCCTACTGTTGCACTCAATGGAGTGGGAATAGTAATTTTTACCCCTACGCTATCCAACTCCTTCTCTACTGTTGCACTCTCTGGAGTGGGAATAGCTCTTTTTACCCCTACGCTATCCAATGCTTTCCCTACTGTTGCACTCTCTGGAGTGGGAATAGTACATTTTACCCCAACACTATCCAACGCTTTCCCTACTGTTGCTCTCTCTGGAGTCGTAATAGTAATTTTTACCCTCCCACTATCCAACGCTTGCACTACTGTTGCACTCTCTGGAGTTGGAATAGTAATTTTACCCCTACGCTATCCAACGCTTTCCCTACTGTTGCACTCACTGGAGTGGGAATAGTAATTTTTACCCGTACGCTATCCATCGCTTTCCCTAATGTTGAGCTCACTGGAGTGGGAATAGTAATTTTTACCCCTACGCTATCCAACGCTTTCCCTACTGTTGCTGCTTTCTGAAGTGGGAATAGTAATTTTTAACCTTACGCTATGCAACGCTTTCCCTACTGTTGCACTCTCTGGAGTGGAAATAGTAAATTTAACCCTCTCGCTATCCTACGGAAAAATTATTGTATATGTTTTGTTAATAATATGTATATATATATATATATATATATATATATATATATATATATTTTTTTTTTTAACAACTAACAACGTAGTTTCAAAAAGGAAAAGAACTTAACTACACACTAGGCAGAATTCGACAATCTTTGCCATTGATTATTTACCTGCAAGCACTTTTGAAAAATATATTTCACTGAACACCTTATGGTTTTTAAACAATTTGCACTGAGCACTTTATCTATTACTTACGCCATGAAATGTCATATTGTTGCGCATTTGCACATTATAAGATGGCCGCCACACATTGTATGAAATAACAACATACCGTCATTTGTGTCTATGAAATGTGGTCTTTAAATGGCGTTTGAAAATGTAACACTGGTGAACACTGACGAAGCCTCCGGGCGAAAGGCGTCTGTTGTGGGGGTAGGGGCGTGAATAAACTTTTTTGCTGATACCGAAGGCATGGTGTGCTGGTCGTCTGTCTAGCCGCAATTGGAGCGGACCGTTCGGAATCTATAAGCGGCTCACCACCGCTGACCGAGCACCCGGGACGCAGAGGAGCAACGGCGGTGAGGACTCTGTGCTGCAAATTTTTATGGCCGTTTGCCCCGGAGCGGAGAACATCCAGTTGGAGCCCTGAGCGGAACGAAGAGCTCAAGGACACAAGCGTGAAAGAAGGGATACTTGAACATCGCGGAACCCTGGATTACTGACGGAAGACTAGGACGCATCTGCTGGGACTACGGCAGACGGACCGAGACACCCCGCCGGGATCCGGGTGAGTGAAACGACAACAAGTATCACGCTGTAAAAGTGTACCCGCTCCTGTACCGACAACAAATGCCTGAATGAACTCTGAGTAAACAGAAACAGCCCCGCTAGTGTGCCGAACAACGTGACACCGCCCCCAAGGTCTAAACGGTGTGCCTTGCAGGTTAAAAAACGGCAAACAAATAATTAACAACATAATGTCGAACAATGGAGAATGGATGCGCGAAAGAGAATCTGCAGCTGAAATGTTGTTTAAAGATAATAGAGGGAAACAAGCAAAAACTGGAAAGGAAACTAACATTCCAGCACCTACAACTAATTTAAACATACTGTTTCAGCAGTTAGAAAAACTTATGGAAAGAGAAGTACGAAAGTGGTGGGAAGCCACATCTCTACAACGCTATGTGGACTGTGACAGAGTCCCAAGAGGTCTGCGAATCTACATGGTACCATCCTATGAAAAGCCTAACCCAGCCCTATTAAAAGAATGGGCAGAATATACAGCTGAAAGTGCCAAAGGAATGGTAAAAATGCTAATAAAATACGCGTGGATAGACAGAGAACAATGTCTAAAGGAAATAGCAGACCTGGAACAAACCATCACAAATGAAAAAGACACTAAAACCAGTGAAGAACTGAGAAACGTAATGATGAAGAGGGTCAAAGAATATGAACTTGGCATCAGAAAAAGGAAACAAAATAAATTCCTAAGAGATGAACAAGATTACAGATCGGGGAGAATCTTAACGTTTGCACGCAAGTTTGATGCTACCAGGAAACGGCTCGCACAAGGAGCCCCCCCAACTAACACTGCGGAAACCTCAGAATCTGAACTTTCTGATGAGGAACGAGCAGGAGCACGTGGGGAAAGAAATGTCGGGAGCGAAGAACATGAAGAGGAAGCTTTTTTCGACGAGTTTACCGTAATCCAAGAAACCAGACAGAGGCCACAACAACGCAGTCATCCCCCAAATCTAAGAGGAAAACGAGGAGGGGCAAGAGGGGGAAATGCGGCTACCGCCTCTCCAAGGGTAACCAGGAGTGCAGCCAAGGGCATGAAACGATAGAAGATAAAACCATCATAAACCTCTCACCAAGAGCCCTAACAACAGATGAAGAACAGATACTTAAAAAGGGCCTAAGTTTCTGCCCCACTAACGATTTTGACCTGGTAGACAAAAAAATCGACCTCTTCAAATACATTCGAAAATTAAAATTTCAAAAAATCTTCGCTCTACACCCAACGAATGGAAACAACAAAAATTAGACATCACATAACGACGGTGATGAGACAGCCACATTAACACAACTGGTGGAGACATTGAACGACGTTGCCCCCGTGACAACAGATGACCTAGACACTGATGTCCAAACTTCACAGAGTGTATGCAAACAAATAAGAGACCCCAGTAACATGAAGAAAAAATCGAGGAAACTCCCCAAAACACAATGTGATGCAATTGATGTTTTCAATGATGCTGTACTTTTGGACTTAGAAAAACTAGCCAAAGAAAAACTAGACATGAGAAAATCGAACATAACTAGAAAAGAATGGGAAGCGATCAAATCCCTGAGCAATGATGAAACAATCGAAATCAAACCCTCCGATAAAAGTGGAAATATCGTAATCTTCCCAAAGGAGAAGTACCAGGAGGAGGCTCTAAGACAACTGAGGGACAAAGACTGTTATGAAACCATCAACAGACAGGAATATAACAGGAGCATTGTGGAATACAACAAATTGCTGACATTTTGGAGGACTAAGGGAATGCTAAATACTGAGGAACTCCAATACTTACAATGCGAATCACCGATCCTTCCGACATTCTACCATTTGCTGAAAGTCCACAAAGACCCCATTAGACCACCTGGGAGGCCGATAGTCTCGGCTATTGGCAGCTTACTGGAGAATGCCTCCAGATTCATAGATGGCTTTATCGCACCCATTGTTAAAGAACTCCCCTCTTATGTGAGGGACACACAGGACTTTCTTCGGTTGATTAACAACGTTCCCTGGGAATCGGGTTTCCTTTTGATTACGCTGGACGTTGTCAACCTTTATACCTGTATAGCACATGATCACGGTATATCTGCAACTAAATGGTTCCTCAACCAAAAACACATTCAATATCGTGACCATAATGAAATGCTGGTACAACTAATAACCTTTTGTCTTAACAATAACATCTTTTTGTTTGCAGGACAACTGTACAGACAGGTTAGAGGGACTTCTATGGGCTCGTGCTTCTCTCCCAGCTATGCGAATCTTTTCGTAGGCTGGTGGGAGAAGCACGAGGCATGGGGGGTGGCAAACGACCGCTGGACAGAAAACATTCTTCTATGGTCAAGGTACATAGACGACCTGTTTGTGGTGTGGCGCGGCAGTAGATCCTCGGCGGAGGAATACATTGCCGAATTGAACAAAAATAACTGGAACCTCAAGTTCACCTACGAAATAAGTGACACCATGGTACACTACCTCGGTCTGGAGGTCTATGTAGCAAATGATGCAATACAGACCAGGCTATATAGAAAACCGACGGCCGGTAATGCTGTCCTACATGCAGCAAGCCAACACCCTAAATGCTTAGTAGGCAGCATACCATATGGTGAATTTCTTCGCCTGAAAAGAAACTGCTCGGCTGAGGAGGAGTACGTTCGGGCGAAGAAAGAAGCCAAAATAAGGTTCCAGACGAGAGGATACTCTCGAAACGCATTAACAAATGCCGAAGAGAAATCTAATAAAATCCAAAGGAATGACCTACTGATACCAAAGCAAAGGGTGAACAAAGAGGAAAATCCCAGAATGATCACCACCTACAATTCTAAATCAGATAGGATTATGCACATTTTTCAGAAAAATTGGCATATACTGAAAACAGATCATGTTATGGCCAACATTCTCCCAGAAAGACCAATTCTAACATATAAGAGGAGCCAATCCCTGGGGGATCACCTTGTCCAGAGTCATTTCATCCCACAGAAGAAAAAACCTGTCCACATTACAAAATCCACTGGTTTCTTTCCATGCAGATCGTGCAAGGCATGCAAGAACAGTAGGACCACCAAGACTTACCCAGGGAAAACTGACGAGAATGTACCCGACAAATGTATCAAAAAATTACTCAACTGTAATTCTGAGTATACCATTTACTGTCTTACCTGTCCCTGTAAAAAACGGTATATAGGGAGTACGATCAAGCCTGTAAAAATGCGAATTTTAGAACACCTTCGCGCAATTACCAACAGGGACAAGGCCTACCCCGTAGCGAGACATTTCGCTGAGTTCCACAAAAGCGACAGGGACCTGTTGAGCTTTTACTGTATAGACCAAGTGGAAAGAAATGAAAGGGGTGGGGACAGAGAAAAAAGACTCCATACTCTAGAGTCAAGATACATAATTGGGCTAAAGACAACAGTTCCCTGGGGTCTTAATAACAACGAGTAGATGTGGATACACCTGGAATAAGAACTGTATATTGTTCCATTATCTCCACACAGAGTCCCCGTAATGCAACACACTTTCCAACACTCCAGACAATAATTTGACATCCATACTATGCAATACTTTGTTGCCCCCCTTCCTCCTGGTTCCATCTCTTTAGCCCATCCAGGGCAGCATGTGATAAATGAAAAATATATTGAGAGGACACAAAAGCCCATTCAGGGCACAATTGTGGGGGCACAATACTGCCTAGGTAGACTAACAACGTAGTTTCAAAAAGGAAAAGAACTTAACTACACACTAGGCAGAATTCGACAATCTTTGCCATTGATTATTTACCTGCAAGCACTTTTGAAAAATATATTTCACTGAACACCTTATGGTTTTTAAACAATTTGCACTGAGCACTTTATCTATTACTTACGCCATGAAATGTCATATTGTTGCGCATTTGCACATTATAAGATGGCCGCCACACATTGTATGAAATAACAACATACCGTCATTTGTGTCTATGAAATGTGGTCTTTAAATGGCGTTTGAAAATGTAACACTGGTGAACACTGACGAAGCCTCCGGGCGAAACGCGTCTGTTGTGGGGGTAGGGGCGTGAATAAACTTTTTTGCTGATACCGAAGGCATGGTGTGCTGGTCGTCTGTCTAGCCGCAATTGGAGTGGACCGTTCGGAATATATATATATATATATATATATATACATATATATATATATATATATATATATATATATATATATATATATATATATATATATATATATATATATATATATATATATATATATATATATGTTTAAAAATTATTCTTATTTTTCTTACTTTACATTAATTATTTATTAATTTTAAGTTTATTTAAGTATTTTAAGTATGTTTAAATTAATTATATTTATTATTATATTAGTTTTAAACTAATTTTAAGATATTTAAAATTTGATATTTTGACTGTCTATATTTTTTCCTATCGATATTTTGGAGTCGATATTTTTGTACTTACCTGTTTGTAGATAGGAAGTCGATATTTTGGCATTCGATATTTTTACCTCAATATTTTGGCAAGTCGATATTTTTACTGTTGATATTCTGTCAGTGATCCATTAAAACTATCTTAAAGACCATAGCATATTATAGGGCATGGCAGTTTACAGGCTCACAGTTTTTCTGCACTTGCATGTGTGGACTGCGGCAGCCTAAGTTCAGTTTAAAAGCAGCCCTGTGTTGCAGGACTAATTTTAAAATGCAAAATGTGCCCAAACTCGACTACAGTGTTTGGGGCACTTCAAATTTGATAAACTAAAATAATTTTTGGGCATGTGAGGTACCCCCTGGATCTTTGCTAGGTGTCCCAGGGGTGGGGGGTCAAGTATTTATATGGAGGACACCTATAAAAGGAGTTTTATGTGCCTTGGGTTTAGTGAGATTGCACATTTCACTCTCAACATTGTGGTAAACTGCTTCCCAAAATCGACTTTTGTGCTAGGAGCACTGTGGAATGAGGATCAAAAATATTTGTTATTATTCAGAACCCCTAAAGTCTCCCCTGGGTGTTCCAGGGGAGGGGGTTCTGCAGATATGGGCAGGGTCCTTATACAGTATGTTTTATTACCCCTATGTTGGAGAAATTGCTCAGTTAATTTCCCCCATGGCATATCCCCAGCTACATAAGTTATCATGGAAAGAAGTACTGAAATAATAACTAACGTCAAGGAAGTGATAGAATTGTAATTTAAGGACTTCCTAGAATGGTATTGATGAATCCAAAAATATGGTCTTGTTGAATTTATCCTAAATTATAGAGACACAAAGTAATAAGACTTTCTTGTGTGTAAGCTGAAATTCAACACTCTAGTGTTCTGATCTGATTGGCCAGAGTTAAGTGGATTGCTTTGATCCGGTGATAAGTAGCCCAGGGGATCAGGGAGCCATACTGGGTTCTGCTACATAGGAATGCCATGGCAGGGGAAGGGGTTGTAAAACATCTTCTTCAAAGAGAGGAGGGAATGCAAAGGGGAGGCAGCCATAATGAACTTTTGAGAAATGGTGCTTTCTGGGAGAAGATAGT
This sequence comes from Lissotriton vulgaris, assembly GCF_964263255.1. Classification (NCBI taxonomy): domain Eukaryota; kingdom Metazoa; phylum Chordata; class Amphibia; order Caudata; family Salamandridae; genus Lissotriton; species Lissotriton vulgaris. The sequence goes on along the minus strand of NC_141695.1, from coordinate 1,541,137,124 downwards.
GCCAGTCTTTGGAGCATGTGGTCATACCCTGGAGTGTTGCCCTGCACCGCATTGAACAGGAGTGCTCCCCTGTTTGACCCAGAGAACTTGGAATAAGCCATGCAGATCTGCTGCTTGAAACTTAAGGAAGAAGAAAGGTCCATGCTGGAAGTTTGATTTGCACCAACGAGGCCCTGCACTATGACTGACTGCACCTGCTTCACAATCTGGAACGAAAGACCTGTGGATCAAACCTGCTTCAAAAGGACTAAAGAGTAAACTCCCTGCTAGCTGCAGGTTAACCGAGCTCACCTGGACCATCACCACCAAGAATCCCCAGCGTGGAGTATTACCAGTGGATTTGTTAGGGTTTCATCCAAGTGGATTGTGGGAATTGAAGTTCCAAACTTTCAAGGACCATCCTGGAGCTTCCAGACAATTGTAAGTTTTGAACACATTGGGACCCTAAAAGGAACTTCACGAAGATGTTCCAGAAGTTTGGAGAAGTTTCAAGCAACTTTGGAAAAAAGCTCTATAAGTAAGCCAACTGGAACTGGCCAGCTAAGCCGGCAACCCTCATACAAGAACCAGCCTGCTGTCCAGGTTCATCCACTGAAAAGATCCGGGGGTCCGACTTCCAGACTTTGACCAGGAGTAAGCTGAAACTCAAGCTGGCTAATCCTCATTGAATTTGGCCTGGTGAGGAGCAGTGAGGGACCACTGAAGAAAAAGCTCCTTAAAAGTTTCTAAGTCCGAACATAGGAGAGGTGACCAGGACAACCGAGAGAGTCAAGCCATCAACCTTCAAGCTGGCCTGGATCCCTGGATCTTCAAACTGAAAGCTCTGGAAGTCTGACTTCTACAAGTTTGACTGGGAGCTTGTCGTAAGGCAAGACGGAGAGCCGTCTCAGAATCCAGACTGGATGAGAGCTTCAGGGGACCCCAGGACCCCAGGAAGAAAAGCTCCTGAAAAGTTTTTAAGTCCGAAGGTAAAAACTTTGACTGAGTCCTACAGCGAGGAGTAACCGCGCAGGTCTCCATAGCCGTTGGCCTGTAACTTTGACTTTGTCCCAGTCTACTGTGACGAGATGCCCCAATAAGCGCTATAGGTTTCTAAGTGCTAAATGACGCTAAAGGTTTAAAAATTCATATCTCTGGTTTCCTAAATTGGATTTGATTTTTATTTTTGGTGTAATTTTAAAGCTACGAACATTTCCTATTTTTATAAGATGTATTTTTATTGGGCACTGTGTCTTAATTATTTGCTGAATAGCTGTTCTTAAATGCTTTACATACCTGTCTTTAAAGTTAAGCCTGCATGCTCGCAGCCAAACTGCCTAGGGTTGAGCATGGGAATAATTTTTTAAGACAAGTACCGAGCCCTATATTGTGTTAGTGGCCTTTTTGCCAGTGGTAGATATATATTTACCACTACTAATAACCCACTTCCCAACACTTGCACTTTCACTTTATCATGTTGTCCACCGCGGGATCCATTTGTGGTTTTAAATGTTTAGGAATGGCTGGAATTAAGCTCTGGATTATATCATTATTTTATTTCATGCTTGACATAACTTTGTACTGTACTGTGCAGGCACTGTCACTTTATCCACTGTTGGAAATTACAAGCGATAATGCTTAGTATGTTTAGAAATCGTATCATTATAGTCAATTAATTTTTTTCTATTTTTTGATCTGTAGAAGAGGGAGTCAGTGGAGAAGAAGTAATTGTTTGCATTGTTTCCTGAGCAAGTGGGGAAATTCTTTGCATTGTTGCCCAAGCAATATATATGTATATTCTGGTGCTGGGCTAAAATTTAAATAAAAGAAAAATTTGCACCTTCCTGGGTCTCGCTGGTTCCTGTCTGTTTGTGTGGCCATATTTGCTGTGCCTGCCAACATTGGGAGTCCTACATACCTCATATATATTTATATATATATATATATTCACAGGAAAAACCCAATATTACGGCAACGTAATAGTTAGGCTGGTGTTTCGCTCATACAAAACCAGAGAAATTAAGCTGGTATTGTTAGTGAGGCTAACTATAACTTGCACTCTCGCAATGCACTGCCTATGACCTCACACATTAAATCACTCATGACATGGTCAGTGACATAAGTGATGACATCTCAAATGAAATCACTTATGACATCATCTGGTGACTGTGAGTGTTTAAAAAACGTTTGAGTGTTAAAATATATACCAAGGTGTATTTGTGAATCACTGGGTGTTTGAGTGCCTGTATGGGTGATTCAGTCAGTGAGTGACTATATGTATAAGTGAGTGATTAGCTGTCTCAGTGACTGTATCGGTGAGTGACTGATTTTGAGAATGTCTGTGTCCGTCTGTCAGTTGGTGTCTAAGTGGTTGTACAGTAACTCAGGTGGAGTTGGCCTGGTAAGACAATGTGGAGGTCCACAGAGTTGTGGAAAAACTCAGTGGAACACTGATCTGCTCCTCTCCACGAACCGCCTCAAACCCCCTAATAAAAAACAGTTACACATTAATTTAAAATGAAATAAGAACACACTTACCTGTGTTGCGGTGTCCTCCTCCTCCTTGCAGTCTTTCTCCTACATGGACGTACATCTTGAGAGAACTGCGCTTGCGCACGTGCGAGGTTATGCACACATCTCACAAGATGTCTTGCACAGTTCTCTCAAGATGTACGTCCCATATTGAAGAGAGACAGCGAGGTGGAGGAGGGCAGCCAGGGTATGCCACAGTACAGGTAATTCTGTTTTTATTTCTTTTTAAAATTAGTTTGTAACTATTTTTTATTGGGGTGGAGACGGGAGCCTAATGCAGGGGGTGGGCTGGCTAACCCCACTCTGCTGTGGAGTCGAAGTTTTGCCCTATACTCCATGTTCACAGCAGAGCGTGAAAATTTCTGCACACTCGGCCGGCGGAAAGCAGTTTATGCCAAGGGTTACTTTATAGGTGTGTGAGTGAGCATGTGGGTTTCTGTATAGGTGAGTGACTGGTTGTCTGACTTCCTCTATGGGTGTCTCAGTGTCTGTGTAGGTGGGTGATGAGTGAGTGGGTGAGTCAGTGGCTGTGTGACTTAGAGAGTACATGTGTGTGGGGCAGTATGGGTGATTGGGTGTGTGTGTGGCTGTGTTTGTGAATGAATGCACGTGGAATACGGGTGAGTATGTAGGTATGTGAAAAGCTATATAGGTGAATGATGGGATATATGAGTGACTGTATGGGTGAGTAAATGAATGTAAGAGTGGCTGTATGGGTGAGGTTCTGCTTGAATCAGTGACTGTATAGGTGAGCGAGTAGGCACTATTCGCTGTATGAGTAAGTGAGTGACTGTGTGTGTAACTGCAAGGGTGATTATGTGGCTGTGTGGTTGACTGTATGGATGGGTGGGTCAGTGTGTAAGTAGCTCTATGGGTGACTGACTCAGTTTGTGAGTGTTTGTATGGATGGATATCTCAGTGGCTGTATTTGTGAGTGAGTGGGTGAGTGTATGCGTGGCTATATAGGTGAGTGAGTGGATATGTGCGTAGATGTAAGAATCATTGAGTAGGTGAATATGTGTGTGAATGGGTTTGAGAATGGTAGTGTGGTAGTTGGAGTGGGTGTATAAAAGGTTATATGGGGAAGTGAGTGGGTGTGACAGAGAATCTATTGATGATGTCATCTGTGATATCATTTGAGATGTCATCAGCGATGTCATCAGGCATGTCACTGACAATTTCATGAGTGATGTAATATGTGAGGTCATAAGCAGTGCATTGCAGGTGTGAGCCCACTAACTGTAAAGGCTTAATTTCTCTGGTTTTGTATGAGTGAAACATCAGCCTAACTATAACATCCCTGCAACCTTAATTTTTTTCAGTGAATTTCTAAGGTGTTTTAAATGTTAATTCCCAATTATAAAGTTTTTCAATTGTAATTCATGCAATGCATCAGTGTCTGACGGAATCAGTGACCATCTGTGTCAGTGATTCAGGGGGCCTGTGAATGGGTGCATCAGTGTCTGAGGGAAAATGAGTGGGTGCATCTGTGTCAAAGTAGCTCTGTGAGCTAATGAACCATTATCTAAATAGGTTTCTCAATGGGTGAATACAGTTCTCACTGACTCTGTGATTAGGTGCATCAGTGTCTGACTAGATCTCCAAGTTGGTGCATGAGTGTCTGTGTAGGTCAGTGAGTGTCCGTTCCAGTGTCTGTGTGAATATGTTAGTGTGTGCATCAGTGTCTGAGTTGGCCTGGGAGTGGGTGCTTCACTGTCTAATTTGGTCTTTGAGTTGCTGTATCAGTATCTGAGTGGCTCAGTGGCTGGGTATGTTAGTATCTCAGTAGCATTGTGAGTAGATGCATTTGTGTCTGAATGGGTCTGTGACTGGGTACATCAGCATGTAAGTAATTATGTGCATGCAAGTATCTGTGTGAGTCAGTAATTGGTTATGTAAGAGGGTCTGTGAGGGGCTCCATCAGTGTCTGTCTAGATCTATGATTGGGTGCATCAGTGTCTGAGTGAATCTCTGAGTCAGTGCATCAATATCTGAGTGGGTTTGTAAGTGGGCGCCTCAGAGTCAAAATGGGTGTGTTAGTGTCTAAGCAGATTTGTGAGTGGGTGCGTTAGTATCTGAGAGGGTTTCGGACTGGCTACATAAGTAACTAACTGGATCTGTGAAAGAATGCATCAGTGTCTGTGTGGATCTGTGATTGAGTGTATCAGTGTGTGGGTGGGTTTGTCAGTGGGTGTTTACATTTCTGAATGAATGGGTGAGTAGGTGCATCAGTGTAAGTGTGAGTTAGCGACTGAGTGGATTTGTCAGGGTCTGAGTAGGTCTGTAAGTGGGTACATAAGTGTTAGAACTAGTCTGTGAGTACATGCATGACTGTTTATATAAGTGTATGAGACAATACATTATTGAGTAAATTCATATTTGAATATGTTTTATTTATTTATGTATTAGCAGATTTGTGACTCTGCTGCAATGTTACCCGGGGTGCTATGCTGAGCACAGCAATGGGGGTTGCGACTCACGTGCCAGACCAATTTTCAACATGGGGACCCCATTCCACAGGTTTGGCCACAATACTGAGTACCCTGTTCCCACCCAGGGCACCCAGTTATTTTCCTTGAGGACAGCAGGGAAGCCTGAAGGCCCCCGTGATCCTTGCCGGCTACCTGCGTCCTCTGGGATCCGGCATTGTTTTCGGGCAAATGAAGCTGTCAACATGCAGCTCCCTCTGGCCAAAAGCAATTCTACTCCACTTCGTGCAAGCAAGAGCATTCTACATGCTTTTGCTTCCATGAAACATAGTAGTGTTTGCTATGGCATGGCGGGAGCAGTGCTCCCCCCAAGCAATAGCAAACAGCATTTTCCTGGGGGTTGGGCACTCCAGGACGTTCCTGGAGTTGGCCCTTGGGGGGTGGTTCCCAGGGAACACGTTGGTTCTAGAGAGGGGCCATGCGCCCCCCTCCTGTCTTCAAATTTTCCCCGGGGAGGTGGTGGGTCCCGGAGTGGAAGGTCTGTAATGGAACTCCTTAATTACTCTATTTGTGCTCAGGGGAGGTAGTGGTCCCAGGGGTTGCGGGAGAGGCCATAGGGCCTCCCCATTTAAAAAAAGATAAAATAAAGTGCGCCCGAGAAGGTGGCCTCCCTGGGGCAGTGGAATGGGGGCACAGTAGCCACCCCACCTTAATATTACATTTTCAAGTCAAGTCAATCAGCTTTATTTTGATATAAATATCATAAAAGCAATAACAATTTCAAAGTGAAAGGAAGAAGCATAAAAAGATAAGAACATACAGCACAATTCTCTCTAATCCAATAGGATTTGTAACTAGTTAAAACATAAATAATCAAATAGATAAAAACATGCAACAAGGTTCTCCCTGAATCAGTAAAAGTTAAAGCTTTTTGACAAATATTCAAAATAATCAATATTATTTAAAAAATCCATTTAAAGCATAGAGGACAATTTAAAATATCAAGAATCCATTGTCTAAATCAAGGAGTAGCATAGCAAGCTTCGATCTTACAATGCACCTGCATTTCACCATTAAATCAGTTTTTGGAAGCCATTCGTATGGCTCTATGCCTAATTGACCATGCTCGACCCAAGAATTTTGCAACGGCACAGACATATAAAGTTCTTGGGTCTCTCCTCAATCTGCGAAGTGCATCACAATGGTTAGTGGTGCCTAGCTGCTAACAAATAGGCGCAAGCCAACTAGACCTGGAGCTGGCATAAGCAGGGCAAACGAACATGAGTTGTGCAATGCTCTCACTAGGATACCCACAAGACGGACATTCTGTGGTGGTCTGTTTACAAGTACACCACTTCGTAGTAAATTCGGCTAAAGGAATTGTGCCAAATCTAAATTGGATTATAAAGTCCTGTCTCTGGGGGTCTGGATCACATCTAGGTAGGGTTCAAATGCTCTAGCTAGTTTATGATTAAAATAACTCCTCTGTAAGCCTACCTAGGTTTGGATTACTGTGATCTCCTGCACCTATCCACTCCCAGTAAATGCGTTTAGGCTCTTCTTTTGTCAGAGGGTTTTGGGAGGCCCATGACTCTTTAAGTCCCAAGGTTAGCAGCAGGGCCTTGACATTCGTGGACCATTTTATATTTTTACCAGTGTCCAAAGACACTATCTCAGCAAGAGCGTTTGCATGTTTTGCAAGTTCTGGGGTGTGCCAAAGGTGTGCCCAATACAGCAAAGGGCGGAGTTTATCCAGATCTTTAATGTGGCGCCTGCCCAAATCATATAACAAGGGGGTTATAGGTGTTCCCCGGGGTAGCATAAGGAGACCCCTAAAGAACTTATTTTCTGAACTACCAAGGTCATCAAGATTGTTAAAGCACCATAGTTCGGCGCTGTAAAGGGCCGAACTAACTGCCTTAGCTTCATACAAGGCGAGGGCTGCAGCAATAGGCCTTCTGTGTGACAAGCAATGTACTTTGCTTATAAATCTAGCTGCACGCTTGTGATTCAGAAGCATTTTGTCCAAATGAAATTTCCATTTGGCTTTGTCAGAGTGGCGTATCCCAAGATAGTCAAAGGACTTAACTCTCTCAAGGCAGATTCTATCTAGAGTGATATTGCTCTTAAAAGATTTATGGGGATTAAAGGTCATAAGCTTTGTTTTGGACGTATTTATGACTAGACCCCAAGTATTACAAAAAAGCTAGTACCTGTTTAAAAGCTTTTGGAGGCCGGATGGTGTCTTCGAAATCAGCAGTGTGTCATCAGCAAACAGGGGAGTTGGCACCTTGTTGCCTGCCAGGATCGGGGCATCTGCCGGTGTTTCTTGCAGGAATTTAACCACCCCGTTCACATGTAATGAGAACAGGGTGGGTGCCATCACACAACCCTGTTGAACTCCCCTGTTTACTGGAATCCTGCCTGGAAGCTGTCCCTGTGTACCCCATCTGATCTGAGCATAGTTACCCTCATGTAGCCTTATAAGTAGATTCAAAATCAATGAAGGGATACACATGTCTTTCAATACAGACCATTACTTATCTCTAGGGACCAGGTCGAAAGCAGTCTTCAGGTCGATAAAGGTAACATAGAGGCTGCCCCCGCCAAGTACCACCACTTTCCAATAAATCATAAGAAGCCTAAAGACCTGGTCCACCGTTCCTATCTTGGTGGGGAAGCCTGCCGGAAATTGTGAGAGAATATCATCTTCCTCTGCACACAGATGAATTCTCTGCAATATGACCCTGCCAACTAGCTTCTGCATTGCATCTATAAGGCTATTTGGCCTATAGTTGCAAGGGTCTTCCCTGGGCCCCTTATTGTAAATTGGGACTACCTCAGCCCTCTTCCACAAATCTGGGACCGGGCATCCTCCAACTATAGAATTGATGAGGAAGATAATATTCTCAGCTCAATTGTCCCGGTCAGCGAAGAATAAGTCCCCTGGGAGGCAATCAGGTCCCGGGGCTTTTGCGGGTAATATCTTGCTTATGGCTGACTCTACTTTTGTGTAAATGGGTCACCATTGTCCTCTATAGGGGTTGGTGAGAATTGGGCGGGATGGGCCTCTGAGTCTAGGCTACTAGGCTCTAAATATAGATTGCAGAAATGGTCATACCAGACCTGGGATGTTATATGATTAGGGATTTGTTCTAACTCCCCCATGTTAGCCAGTCTAACCAATAACCAAAAGTGATTGGTGTCTCTTGCTAGGCTCACGTTTTTTAGGTCAACCCATCAGTTTTCATCCCATTCTAGCTTTGCTAGATTCTGGGCCTTCCTATATTCCCGCCTTGCAGCTTTAATGGCTGGGCTATTCTTGCCTCTAATCGCAATTATCAGTGCTGTGCATTTAAGTCTGCACACCTTTGTAAACCATTTCCTGCCTTTTCCATTTAGAGTAACAGACTTAGTGGGCCTATTCGGGGCTTGGAAGTAAGTACAAATTTGTTCAATAGTGCGAGAGTGTACACTAAGAGCATTAGTCGGCCCTGCTACTATTCCCTCTTTTAATTCGTTAATGCTTTCGCAGAGGACTCGCTTAATGGCTCCTATTTTTACTTCATCGAGGGCAACCTTTGGCCATTTCAGGGCTCTGCTAGAGTTTGAGGGTATCACCTCCTTGGTCACAGAGTAGGTATGATTAGGAAGTGTGTGGCAAATTAGTGTCGAAGCGGACCTCAGGGACATACAAAGGGGATTATGGTCACTGTTGGTTGTGTTACCCACTATCTTATCTAGAACACAGCCCCTGAGCCTAACATCCATTAATATGTAATCAATTTGGGATGGGCGGTTGCCCTATTACAATGTAGGTGCTCCAAGGACGTCAGATCGTGTCCTACCATTTGCCGCCCTTAAACCGTATTCCAGAGTAAGAGCATTTAGTTGGATAGCCACCCAGGTCCATCGCTTTACAGGGGGTATGGACAAAGGAGGTATGCCCCAACTATTGTCTTCCTCCTCTATCCAAACTAAATTCTCTGTGCTAAGGGGTTTGAAATTAGTATTAAAATTGCCTACTACTAAATATCTGGAGTTGGGCAGACAATCTAATAAACCCTGTTCATGTACCGTGGGAGCAGGTGAAACATTGCCCCCTCTTACCCCCCTTATGTAAACATTAAAAAGATCAAGCACAATCCCCCCCAGATACTTGATGGAGAGTTTCATGATGTCGGGGCTCAGAGGGTGGCATATGAGAGTAGTACAATTTAGGGCAATGCTAACCCATATAATCAGCCCTCCTGAAGAGCGACCCCTCCCTTTAGTACTAGCGGGTATACAAAAACAGCTATAACCCAATTTGTACAGGGGGACCATGCTCCAAGTTTCTTGGAAGGCACAAATATCGTAGCCCCCTACCAGATCACCCCAATGGGGTAAAGACAACTTATTACTAAGGCAAGTGATATTCCATGATATGATTTTTAGCTGGCATTTAGTAGACATATCATAGGTTAGGGCTGCGAAGGGTGTCTGCTGGACATCTGACTCATTTGGGTAAGCTAAATTCATGGGTGGCAGAGGTGTCTGTGGTTGGTGCCCCGAATGTGTCTCAAATGATGGTCAATCATTAACTTCCAAGGATGAGGAACCGCTTATCAGCTCTACCGGATGTCGGTCATTAGTTCTTCCTAAGGGCGAAAATAGTGGGAACCGCCTGAGCTGTATTAGTGATGGATCAGGGAAGGAGGTGCGAAACTCAAGCAGAACAAGATTCTCTGCCAGGAAAGTACTAGCTAAGGTCAGCTCAATGTGATCTTGTGATTGTGTACCTGCCGTATACCTCCTAGCCCTGACAATGTCATCCCTAATAAGTGAACGACACCCCCTAACGTGACGAATCCAGTGTATTGACTTATTTATCAGAGACTCCTCACTTTCGGACCTGCTGCATTACCAAGTTTTGGAACATTCACCATATAAACTTTGTTCCCTTCTGAGTGAGGTGTTAACTGGCGGTAATTCCCTGTCAATGTTACAGGGGTTGTTATTAATGCTATTGTGTTAGTAGTTGCCATGCGAGGTGCAGGAATTTGCTGCAAGACTGGATTCTGGGGACGAGGGGTTGAGGGCCTGTGCTGTCTATTGCGTGAAGGGGGAGGTGCTATATCCATCTTTGTGGCTGGAAAAATGAGTGGGGGCCCAGATGTTTGTATGCTTTGGTCCTGTTTAGAGGGGGGAGGTCGCTGTGGGCATAAGCGCTCTTCTATCAGAGGGCATGGAGACTGATTATGAGCTGTTTGGCTGGGGGGCAAAGTTTTTATCGCAATAAACAGCTCCTCAATCTTTGCTCTCAAAGCCCCAATATCTTGTCTAAGCAGGACGACAAGCTGGTGCAGCCCCTGGGACGAGCTATCCATCTCCTTGTTGCTTGCACTTTCAGGTCCAGACAATATTGCAGCAGCACTAGTCTCCGAAATATCGGAAATGTCAGCCAAATCTGTGAACCTGTTTGTGCAATGTATTAAAGTTTCTGGTAGACTAGCTATGGGTGGAAGTTTTGCCTGGGGAGATGGTATATCTTTTGTCTGGGACTCTATTATTTGTACCTGCTTTGGAGCGTGCAGTGTTTCCTTACTATGCTTGGTTACTTTACCTGTGTGCTGTCTGGCAAACATCGAAGGTATGGTGGACTTAACTCGTGAGGCAGGGCTATATTGTGGTGATTGGGCATTACTAGTAGGCGCAGATATCTTGGAACCTAAGATATCTTCGCATTCAAGTACAAGGGTATCAATCCTGTCCATTACACAATTGTTTTTAGCCGTTTATTTAATTTCCTAACTTTCTTCCCACACCCTGCCCCTGTCTGCAAACCACTGTTTGCAGATGACTCCTCTATTGCCTTTTTTTTGCCCATGATACAATCAAGTTGGAATCACTGTAGCTCGCAAGAAAACAGAGCAGAGTTCGACAGATCTCTTAACTACGGAGTCCACAAAAAAGGAAGTTAAATGGTGATTTGTATAAAATGTCAGATGTTAATTAGTTCACAAAAGAGCGCCAAAGGGGAATATAGCAGAAATGCTAGGGACTCAGGCAAAGAAGTGCCTACCTGAACCTGTGGTGGATCTTGAAACAATAGACCAACCACAATCAAAAGGAAGAGCAAGAGGGTTAAGGCTGTGCCTTCCCACTTGCCCCAGGTTGAGGATCAGATTTTACAGGAGGCTGATTCTGCAGTCCAAGAGGAGACTGTCTCTGAGGAGCTTGAACCTGATCAGGTTGAGTTTCTGGGGACAGGGGGACCCTCAAGGGCAGACCTGGGGCAGGCCCAATTAGACTGCCCTTCCCTTGAACCCCTCAGACAACAAGCTGCCGCAGAGGCTGCTGGGAATGCTCAAGGGATGATGGGCTCCTTTATTCAGATGCAAGAGACCCCAAGCCTGGTGCTACCAGGAGGTTGGTCATACCTTTGCAATTCAGGGGCTTCCTTCTTACCTTGGCCCATGATATTCCCCTTGCAGGACACTTAGGCCAGAACAAGACTTGGGACAGGCTTGTCCCTCACTTTCACTGGCCTCATATGTCAGAAAATGTCAAGGAGTTTTGTCGCTCCTGTGTCACTTGCCAAGCCAGTGGTAAGTCAGGTGGCACAACAAAGGCCCCCCTGATACCACTACCTGTGGTGGGGGTACCCTTTGAAAGAGTTGGAATAGATATTGTGGGTCCCATGGATCCTCAAACAGCATCTGGGCACAGATTTATACTGGTGGCAGTGGATCATGCCACCAGGTATTCAGAGGCAATTCCCCTGAGGACCACAACAGCTCCTGTTGTGGCAAGGGCCCTTCTTGCAGTTTTCTCAAGAGTGGGCTTTGCAAAGGAGGTTCTTTCAGACTGAGATACCAATTTTATGTCTGGATACTTAAAAGCAATGTGGAAAGAGTGTGGAGTGAACTATATGTTTACCACACCCTATCATCCTCAGTGCAATGGGCTTGTTGAAGGGAATGATAACAGGTTTACCAGAACAGCTTAGGCGAAGATGGGACATCCTTTTACCCTGCTTGCTCCTTGCTTACAGAGAGGTCCCACAAAAGGGGGTTGGCTACAGTCCTTTTGAACTTTTGTTTGGCCACCCTGTGAGGGGTCCATTATGTCTGGTGAAGGAAGGATGGGAGTTACCTCTCAAAAAGCCTAAGCTAGATGTTGTGGACTATGTACTTGGTCTCCGATCCAGGATGGCTGAGTACATGGAGAGAGCATCCAAAAACCTGGAGGCCAGCCAAGTATTACAGAAAGCTTGGCATGATCAAAAGGCTGAACTGGTAGAGTTCCAACCAGGGCAGAAGGTGTGGGTGTTGGAGCCAGTGGCCCCAGCAGCTCTCTAGGACAAATGGTCCGGACCCTACCCTATTGTTGAGAAAAAGGGAGAAGTCACCTATATGGTTGACTTTGGCAACCCTAGGAGCCCCCACAGGGTGCTCCATGTAAACAGATTGAAAGCATTTGTTGACAGGGAGGACATGAGCTTGCTCATGGCCACAGATGGGGAGCAGGAGGAAGAGAGTGACCCTCTCCCAGACTTGCTATCTCAGAACCCTGATGATGGTTCAGTTGATGGAGTAGCCTTGGCAGGCAGCCTCACTGACCAGCAACAGATGGACTGCAGACAGGTGTTGCAGGCCCATAGACATATGGTTCTCTCACACCCAGTCAAGCTAACTGGTGCACCCATGAGGTAGATACTGGTGACAGTCTTCCTGTGAAGAATAAAATCTACAGGCAACCTGACCACGTCAGGGATTGTATAAAGGCTGAGGTGCAGAAAATGCTTGAGCTTGGAGTGATTGAGCCATCAGAGAGACCATGGGCCAGCCCAGTAGTCCTTGTGCCAAAACCTCATACCAAAGATGGAAAGAGAGAAAGTAGGTTTTGTGTGGACTACAGAGGTCTCAATGCTGTCACTAGGACAGATGCACATCCCATTTCAAGAGCAGATGAGCTCATTGATAAGTTAGCTTCTGCCAAATTCCTGAGCACATTTGATTTGACAGCTGGCTATTGGCAAATCAGGTTAGCTGAAGAGTCTAAAGCCAAAACAGCATTCTCTACCCCTAGTGGACATTATCAGTTTGTGGTAATGCCCTTTGGCTTGAAGAATGCACCTGTCACCTTCCAAAGGTTGGTGAATCAAGTCCTTGCTGGGTTGCATGACTTTTGTGCAGCATATCTAGATGATATTGCTGTCTTTAGCTCCACCTGGGAGGATCACCTGATCCACATGAAGAAGGTTCTGGAGGCCCTGCAAAAGGCAGGCCTGACTATCAAGGCTACCAAGTGCCAGATAGGGCAGAGCAAGGTTGTGTACCTGGGCCACCTAGTAGGTGGGGGTCAGGTTCAACCACTGGAGAGTAAGATCCAGACCATACAGGACTGGGCTCCTCCAACTACCCAGACACAAGTCAGAGCCTTCTTGGGCCTGACTGGGTATTACAGGACGTCTGTAAAGAACTATGGGTCCATTGTGACACCATTAAATGACTTGACATCCAAGAAGATGGCAAAAAAGGTTCAGTGGACAGTTAGCTGTCAAAAGGCATTTGATGACCTGAAGAAGGCCATGTGCTCTGCACCTATCCTGAAGAGTACTGACTACTCCAAACAGTTCATTGTTCAAACAGATGCTTCTGAGTTGGGGGTGGGAGCTGTGCTTTCACAACTTAATGTAGATGGTCAAGACCAGCCCATTGCTTTTATTAGCAGAAGGCTGACCCCCAGGGAGAAACGTTGGTCAGCTATTGAGAGGGAGGCCTTTGCTGTGGTTTGGGCCCTGAAGAAGTTGAGGCCATACTTGTTTGGAACTCACTTACTAATGCAGACAGACCATAAGCCCCTCTTGTGGCTAAATCAGATGAAGGGTGAAAACCCCAAACTACTAAGGTGGTCCATTTCCCTACAGGGGATGGACTTTACAGTGGAACACCGCCCAGGGACTGACCATGATATGCAGATGGTCTCTCCAAGTATTTCCACTTAGAACATGAAGACTTATCTGGTCAAGGTGAGGTTTAATGTCCCTGCGTTTGGGGGGGGGGGTTGTGTAGGAGAGTAGGGTCTGCTATCCTATGGTCACCCAAATTTTTTGCTTCACTGGTTTTCCACTTAATGTGGCTGTGGGCCTGCTAATCAGACCCACAGCCTGCTGTTCTCTCTCTAAATTCACATACATGTACTATAGGTACATACCCCAATTGGAACTGGACTCCTTGTCAGCCCCTGTACCATGCACTATAGGTGCTCAGGGCATAGGTGCCAACAAGGCCTAGCAGGGGCTGCAGCATATCTTTTGCCACCCCTGGCTGGTACTTAAATCGACACAACTGGATGATCACTCAGCTGGGGCAAGGTGGTGTAATCACCCCTTGCTTAGATATAGTATACCTATATCTAAACCTATATCTGTACACATATATATCAATAAGTCACTCCGATGGCAGGCCGTAACAATCCTGGAGGCAGAGTGCTTGGTTTTATGTGAGATGGTGCTTTAGCATGAGCTGAGCCTGTCTGCAGCTGTCAGGACCAATTCCCTTAGCTGTTCCGGGATAATGCCATACCATATACTCTTAAGTGCATTATAATCCATTGCGGTTATATGTTAACTTTGGTTTGGCTTTATCAAAACATGTCGTGTAAGGTGTCATACGATTTGGAATACTATCCCCTCGACAGTCCTGTCAATGGGTATAGCATTCCACACCTCTAGAGGGAGAAGACATGTTATTTTACTAAAACGCAGTTGATTTTAAAAGAGACTCAGCATCACAAAATGGACGCTTCTGCCACAGACACAAGTCTGACCTCCTGCTGCTGATCGAAACTTGGCAGAGGAGGCCTGGACAAAGGGTTTCCTGTCGCGGGGAGGTGTCACACCACCCCAGAGAGGAGATAGTGGATTGTAGCAGGGAGGTTTGAAAGAAACCAGACACTGCCTGGGGAGCACAAGGCTTCCCCTTGCATAATCCGGTCAAACCGGTTCTGGGGCACACCAGCCCCAGTCCCAGCGCGACCCTGGACAAAGGGAAAGGGGTGTATCCACCCCCTTCCTGGGTCCCACCCATAGGAGGGACCTAGCAGGTAATCTAGCCCACTAGATTGGTATATATGTGGGAGCAGTGCCAACACACATCAGATTATCCTGACTGAAACTTATGAAATGAAACTCTGGACCCTTCGACATCCTACTCGGCGTAGAAGACTGAAGAATCTCCCTTGTGGTCAAGGAGTGACCACCCTGTGCAAACAGGCACCATCCAGCACTTCAATGTTTGCTTTGTTGCAGTTCCCGTCGGAACTCAAGCAACAGAGTTCAACAAGACCCAGCGTTTCTGCCTTCCAACAGCCGGATCCACAGTCCCTGCAGAGCTGAGACCCGTGGAGGCAACCTGAAGCGTGGGGCCGGCCATCTTGGAAAGACCACAAGGCACTGACCGTGCAGCTTCCGAGGCTCCCTTGAAGCTGTGCATTGGGGTTTGAAAAGTCCCAGCCCTGAGCAACTCTTGCCCCAAAGCTCACCCCTCTACACTCACCGAGTGCTGTGTGGGGCCCTTCTGCACCTTTTGGCTCAACGCGTTGGCCTGGATGCTTGCCCGTTGGCTTGCGGCCCCAGTACCGACGAACCTTTGAATTTGACCTGCCAGTCCGATTGCTCTGGACTGGCCCTCGCTCCCCTGAAAAGGAGCACCCGCTCTGACCGTGCTGGTCCGAGTACTAAGCAATCTTTGAATCCTGCGTGGGTTGTGCTTGCCAAGGTTTGTTTGCTCCAGTCCGGAATCCGACACTGCCGACAGCGAGAACCTTTGTGGGACAGCTCGTGATCTTCTCCTGGACATCCTCGGTGCCCCAGAGTCCACGTGGCAGTGGAGAGAAGCTTCTCAACATCGACCTGATTGCGCCTGACATTGCCTGGTTCCTTCCTGGTTCCACCCTGGTCATTGCTGAGTGACCCAGACTCTGTCCCCTCTGCTTTCAGCTCATCTACATCTTCGATCCACCCTTGGATCACACCGGACACTTCTCTTCTCGACGCCTTCAGCATCTTCATCTTCAGGCACCATCGACCTGCGTGACGAAACCCGGCACTACTTTGCACCTATGCACCCGCTTCCTGTGGGTGAGGTAACTCAGCAACGCCGGTGCTCCTGTACTGGGACACACCTCTAGTGTATATGTCTAAAGTTTCGTCCTTCTAGGTCAGTCGGAGGGTTCCTTAAACAGTAACTTTGTAACTTTTACGCACCATTGGCTTTGCATTGGTTCGTGTGTGTGCTTTAAGCGCTGCACCCGATTCCCGTTAGCTTTTCCCGACTTCAGCATTGCTAGTCCCGATTGGTCCCAGCAATTCCCTATGCCCTAGGCCTAACTACTGTTCGATTGGTGGTTCTTATACCACTATTTTAGTATATGGTTAGAGTGGCCACCCGCCCTCATCCATAATTGTGCAACTTTTATATGTTTAACTGTGCTTTTGTTTAAACGCTTGTGCCTCTGCACTCATAAAGAGTACAGAGGATTATTCTAGTAATAAATACATATATTTTTATAATACATAACTTGTTTGGTGTCCTTTAATTTGATATTACAGGATTGTGATTGGTAAAACAGCTTGCTTAACACGACCTCTTGAGTTAAGCCTTTAAGGCTGCTTAGTCCATGCTACCTTTAGGATAGCTTGTCTATAAGGTTGACTTACAACCTGACACCATAAGGGATTGTTTGGATTGATACAAGGTGCCCCCAGAATTAGAGACATCATATATCAGGCCAACTTCACACAGTAAGTTTGACCTAATTAATTCTCTTTTAACTATACTCATAGTAGCTCTATTTTTTTAGCTTTATTTTGTTAATTTCTGATGAGAGTGAATGTTATGATTAAAATACTCCTAGATCTGCTCTGTAATTTCTACGTAGCTTGTACCATTCATGTATTCTTTTTTGTATTGTTTTAAAAATGTTATATTTGACAGTAATAAACATTTTTGGAACTTGCTATCTTTGTTTCCAGGATAAGTTACTGGTCAGTGGGACCTAGGCTCATTGTCAGGGAGAGGGTGAGACTGATAAGGTTGTCGTTGTGGACAAGAAATCTTAACATATAGGAAGACTTAGGCCTTTGAAAATTATGAGGCATATTTCAGTGGACGTTAACAGCCAGGTATGATCCCCCATTACACCCTTGCCCTGTACTGTAGGTCAAAGAGATTGGAGCCACTCCTACTGTGGTAGACTGTCCATTTGACCAATGGTAGTGCAGAGGAGAGGTGCCCTTCAAAGGAGCTGACACCCATAATCCAAATTTCAAAGGATTAGGCACTAAACCACATTTGTTTCTGGGTCTGAACAATGAATTACACATTGGGTTCAACAGCCATGTTTATTGACGTGAGAAGCTCACCAAGACTTAGAACTGTTGGAACCAGGGCTAGGACCAAAATGTGCTACTCCCTCCGCTCAGAGAGGGTCCAACAACCAAAGAAGTGAAGAACACTTGCCCTAAGCCCAAAGCATCAGACCTCCGGGCTGCCTGTCAAAACCAGTAGAGCTTGTGATTAGAAATAGAGCGGCTGGAGGAGGCGAGGGGTAGCTGGGATCCTTCTTAGTGGAACCCAGTGAGCAAAGTATAAGACGCCTGGTCGGGTCATGACTGTAGCTGTTGTGACAGCTGGTGAACCCTATACGCCAGGTGAGGGCCACCTTGTGCAATACTAATCAAAGATATGCCAGGCATCGCCCCAATTAATCACCAGTTGGCAACCCAGGTATGCCAGATGCGGCCACCCTGAAGAAAGCATTGTTGCTCTTGTACAGCACCAGTTGATGATCCCACACGCCTGATGGGAGCCACCGTGAAGTAATATCCTGGAGCAGCACCAATCAGCAACACCTGTAAGTTGGAGATCACTGTAAGGTAAGTGGCATCAGCCCTCTTGATCACCAGTTGGCAATGCTGGTATGCTAGGTGTGTGCCACCATAAGGTAAGAGCCATCACCCTTCTGCATCACCAGGCGGCGATCCCCGCGCACCAGGGGCAGGTCACTGTGGAAACAGGGCTGTTGCCCGGGACCATGATGCTCTGACTGCTACCAACAACAGCTGTTGATTTTGATGAGCGATGGAGAACTGTCCAACACCAATGTGGTCTAACCAGAGACTGAATGAGGCCCAGTATGCCACAGGGGAAGGACTACAAGAGGTTGTGGACCTTTTGCACTGGGAGAGCGTATCAAACAGAGACTCACTCTAGTCCGCCTGAACTTGCTGGCAGCAGAGGCTCCTCCGTTAAGGTGGAGTAGCGTCTCCCCCCTGCTGTCAGCACAGCAGGTACACTCAGAATAATGAAAAGGGTCATTCCTATTGTATTATTATGTTTGCTGCTGGCCACGCTAGCCCAAGTTTATGATGAGGGCTGGGCAGACAGATTCCTGCATACGGCAGGAGGGCTGTCCAGTGCGCCTGACAGATTGGCAGGCTGTCTTCAGCCGGCCAATCTGTACTGCCACTTCAAACCCAGTGCTGTAAAGCAGCAGAGGGGTCACAGGCTCCCAGCCTCAAAATGAGCACTGGGTTATCCTGCTCAAACAAAGCCTGATCAGTTGGATTCGTAAGCAGGAGGTAAACCACCTTTCTTTCGCTTCCTCGTCAGGAGAAGCAACATACCGATGACTTTATGGCACGCTGTGTCTCACTGATTTTAACAATTGCTAGCAACCCTTGCTTTCTGGTTGCCATCGGGTTGGGTACGACTGCTTGGGTCCAACAGGCCTACTGGGGACCTACAGAAATTTGGAACATAGCACTGTTGATGTTGACTCATAAACCAAAGATAGACTTCACATGGGGACTAGTGAGGCTACATCTGGGAACCGTCTTCAGTGTTGAATAGGGAATATCCATTCTCAGTAGAAGGGGACAGAGAAACTTGGGGATACCACCCAGGATGATGCTAGAGTGCTTCCCTTGAGAGACTGTGGTTCTTATTTGGTATGTAGTCTTTTTGCTTTGTCGACTCCTATTTAAATATACAGATTTTTTAAATAAAAGCAAATGTTTGAGTGGTCAATCATCTCAATGCCTTCCCTGTTTGTACTTCGAGTCTTGCTCTGTGTTTGCCTCACATCCACCTCTAAATTGAAGAGTTCTGGACGTCTCAACTTGCGCTAATACTGACAGTGAAGTGCTGAAGGTGATCATAGTAGATCAGACCATGGGACAGCAGGAGGAAAAAGCACAACCCCCAGGTTTAGCTCAGTAACCTCTACTTGACCCATGGCCCTCTGAATCGGGGCTTGGACAACTATAATGCAGTTATTTCACACCAGTCATCTGCCCTTTGGACTAGAAATTAACAGGTGGGACCAGTTTTTCTGCTCATAAAACCACATAGAATTCAACATTCAATAGGATGTTTACAAATGCATTTTCCAACTGTTCTGAGAAGGTAGTAAATGTGTATCAGGCCCAGTGGGTGGGGAGGAGGGTAAAGAAAGGGGAGATATTTTCTTGTATGATGGAGTACTGTACGCTCATGCCTATCAGAAAAACCAAAGACTGAGTATTGGCTACTGCCGAAGTCTCATGTGATCTTTCTGGCAGGTTTTACCAGCCACAAAAATTAAGTCCGGCTGTTACACATGTGTGTAAAAATCTAGCTACTCCTAATCAGATAGAGCTGAATTTCATGAGGTTAATATGCTCCACCTGAATCCTAATGAGGTCTAATGATGGGAACTCCAGCAGGCTCTGTAGTTCCTTAAAGGGGTAGTGTCTAACTGGCAAAGTGTGTGGTCGCCCAACTACAGGCTACATTTTGCCTTTATTGTTATGATTTTTTAAATGGGCGCAATCCAGTGATGATTTCACCCAAATGCATTGTAATGTCAAATCGATTAACTGGATTTACTTTTAAAACCCCAAAAGGAGAGTATGTAAAAAATGCTGGGATCAAACACTTCTGAAGGGATAGAGAATGATATACCTGTTTTATAGCAAAGGCACGAGTTGCAGAGTGCAATTTAAAAAACTTGAAAATTGAACAAGTGTGAGCCTGATGGATACGCTCTAAGGGGAGCCATTGGCCTTCCATCACCCTAAGACATGTGCCTCTATCCAGAAAATTCCTCCAGCCCCCTGGAGATGCTGATATTGGGGCTGGGTGCAAATCTGGGGGTGGAGAAAATCCCCCCATCCCCAGAAGTTGGGCCCTGCTTGTGAACTAAGAAATACGGAATTACCGAAGGAAACAAATCTAGATGATTTTTTTTCAGCAATCGTAAATTACAGGTGAAAATGAATATCCCATAATTCAGAAGGAGCAGTGGGCTGCTATTACTGTCCCCATCAGAATTAAGTGGCAACTTGTAGTAGTGAGAGCCTAGGTGTTACATTAGTGGGAAAGAAATCTATGGATGGCAAAAGCTGCTTGCTGCTGTTTAGGACAAAGAGTAATCCAAGTGAGGCACACTTTTATCATAGTCAGAACGGATTGGATAACTTAGGTTCTTGTTGCTGTACATAACCATTACTGCGACAGTGTTTGTGCCTGTATTTCCCACTTAATGATAGCATGTTGTTATGCATTGTTAGTCATTTGAGGTGAGATTTTTAAAGATTGTGTGATGGTCTTGTGTCACTTTTCAGATGCAGACCTGTTACAAAACCCTTTGTGGTATTCACACAGCAACACAAATTACTATTTGCTTTACTTTGTAAACAAAAATATGAATACAGCGCATTGCGCTGCCTTGGGTTACTTTTCATCAGGTATGTTGAACATGGGTGGAACATGGGCATTCCTGAGCATCCACTTATGTATTTGATGCAAACTCAAACTACAAATATTTGTAGACAAGGGTTTGTGCCAGAATGTTGTGCTTGCCTGAGGCTGTGTAACAACAAGAAATGTCTTTATTTCTTCTTATTTCTTCTTTGAATGTCTGCTGCATTCTTCATCACACATCCAAAAAGGAACTAGCCCCAAAGGATAGTTTTGTCTCAGGAAGGTAGCAATTCCTGCACAAAATCGATACTTACCGTAATGCTCACACCCTTGCACCATTGATCTAGGCAGCTACAAGCGCACCAGCGAATGGAGAGAGTAGACTTTGGAGATTTGGCGCAGTTCTGCTGCCTTTCATTTACAGTACACAGCACAGAAAGCGGCATATTAGCAAGAACCTCGTTAAAGTTATCGCTGTTTTAGGTGCAGAAAACTACAGCTAAAATGGCGATAATGGGCTTGCTAATATGCGTTATAGAAATCCAATAGAAGCCCAGGTTCGATGTCCTGCACATCTAACAAGGGCTTCTATTGGAACTCTATAATGCATATAAGCAAGCCCATTATCGCCATTTTAGCTGCAGTTTCCTGCTGCTAAAACAGCGATCATTTTAATGAGGTCCTTGCTAATATGCCCCAAAGTTCGCTTGGCACACTGTATTGCATGAACTCTTTGAAAATATGCCTCTAGGTGTGTACATTTGAGAACAGTGGACATACCAATTGTTGGTGGATTACTAATCCTTTTCTACCCATGGATCTCAGGACTAATGAGGGGATCACTGCTCTAAAGGCACAGGAGCAGTCCAGATGCCCAGCAATGGAATAGGTAGGATGTTTGTCCTTGTTTACTTTCAGGATCACTTACACAGGCACACAACGGATTTGTACTACAAAAATGTATACTTTGACAATCTCCTACCAATTCAATTTATTTTAATCACCACAATTCACAATAGGAGGTTTTTTAGCCACTGCGTAATTAAAAAATAACAAAGATGACACTGTATGTGCTGAGAAAAGAATCATTTATTGGAAGAAGTATAAGAAAGATGCAAAGCGACACCTCACAGGATGCACTCTCGCCCATTCAGCCAGAGTGATCATAATGATATATTTGCAAGGCTTCATTTTTCTTAAAGCATTTCAGCAGCACTACGTTAGTTTCCAGTACGTGGATCTAGACATACAGAAGAGAGGATAGAAGCTTGATTTTTTAGGGACGAGTGTTCTTTTGCTGAGGCTTGCATCTAAATTTTATGACAGGCACCAGAATCATGGTTCTCTTTCCCTTTGATGGACCAACTCTCGATTGTGAGTTACTATTGGAAATGGGAACATTCCACAGCACCCTGAGGGGGAAAAAAATCACATCTTAATTAAATGTTTCCAGGACCACCATCAATTTTACAAATAATTGTAGCTTTTAAAACTATACGTTTCCTCTCATGCTGCACACCAGTGAATCCTACTAAGGGCCCAATTACAACGCAGTCAGAAAGGGCTTCCCTTGTAATCACCGATTCGGATTCCTTTCCGACCGATCCATTTTGATGGGCTTGGTGGGAAGGGAATCTGAATCAGTCTTCTGAATGGCTTATGATGGGCTCGGAGAGCCCGTCCGCCATTTGAAAGGCCCACAGTGATCCCCCGCCGGCTTTTTCCGGGTTGAGGGATTATGATGACAGCTTCCCACCGCCTTTTTGTACCGGCCTTTCTGGCACAAAATGGCTTTAGGAAACAGTTTTGTGGGGCCCCCAGCAGGGCTCCCATGGGTGCTGATCTGCCGAATGGCAGGCTACTGGGGACTTATGGTGCCCCCCTGTTGATCTCTGCACCCGGTGGCCAACACATTGAGGTGTCTGCCTCAGCGGGCAGGGATGAACTGTACTTTAGCATTTTGCTTTGAGAGGCTGCATTCCATTCAGAATGCATGCTTCCATAGCAAAGTATAGGATTGCACCCGAGCTGGGTTCGGTCGTATCCTAATTCCTGGAATGGAACCAACGACAGAGTATCTCGTCCAAGAATTGTGCAGATGCAGACTACTCTACCTGCACTAAATGGTTGTACTTAAAGCCTATAGATAATGTCAGGTTTATACTATTGCTGGTCATCAAGAGCAAACCTGAATTTAAATCAGATGATTTTTTGCACTAATGGTGTTCCCATTTTGACAGTGGTAACATTTGATTTGAAAAAAGATTGGCAAATGGTGCATATTAAAGCAAGTGAATTTAGTGACAAAGAAAGGTTGATAAAGTGATGGGAACATATAGTCTTGAAATAATTAATGTATTAAATATTACCCCATATCTTACTGAATTAATATGTTCTATAGTTACTGTAACATGCATATTGTACAGTGTGATATTTACAGGCCCTTTAAAACGTTTGCTTGCCTAGTGTCCTGCACTGCATGTGGCATTGACTTTGGAAAGAAATGATGTAACCTGAATGTGGGAGGAACTCACAGCTACTGACTGCAGTCAGTCTTATTGAAATGCATGCAGACAGGACTCTAAGAGGCCTGAAGAAAATGGGGGCTCTCTACAAGGAAACATGTAAAATACATTTCTGTGATTCCCATAGTGCACCACCCAACCAGTATTTTGGTTTTTCTCTGAGATCTTATTGCTTTCAGATAAATAATACAACAACTGACATGAAGCCAAAACCTGCTAGTACGATCAGGTTTGTCAATGGTTGTTTGCTGTTTAAGATAAATGAATAACAACAATGATATCTTATAAATAATATCATTGAAGATGTTTCAATTCTGAAATTGGAGGACTGTGAATTAAATATTATTAAGAGCTGTGGAAGGAGTATTGACCTACAGTTAAGTGCACTTTATGAAAGATATGTATGATCTTTTTCTCTGCACATCTCCTCAATCTGCACATCTTCAACATTATCTCTTTCCTCTTTACACCTTCTTTTCACTCCCCCCCAAATGTTCTTCCTGGCATCTCCTTCACTTCACCACCCCAAACACACCCTGCACGCATTCACATTTAAGCACTTTATTTTCCTATACTTTTGCCTTGTAAAGATTTTGACATCTATGTACCCGCTGAACACATATTTATACAGAGTTTCAATAGCAACTGGAACACATGACCATTGTTCTGTGTGGTCTGCAGAGAGGTTAATCCATTGACAGGCACTTTGTTTTTGGCTTCAACCTGAGCTCCAGAGCTCTCAATCAAAACCCCTCATAATCACCTGACACAACTCCAAATTATGCACTATTCAAGAGTAGTAAGATGCATGAAAAATTACAGAAACCCATCATGATGAAATAGCTAACACTTTTGGGGAATGGAAGATTGAGTAAAACAGGAAATAAAAGAGGAACTAAATCGCTGACATTATTATTTTAATGTTTTTAACATTTATTGTTCGAAAATCAATCCATATTTTTGGCATTAATGTTAAGGTGATGAACTTAGGGCCAATTTTAACCCATTGCAGCATGTAACTGTTTTTACTATAAGCACATATTTTTCCTTTTGCTCTTGACTAGAATATTTGGATCAACTTTACAAGGGAACAAAAACCCTGCTCATTGTTTGGATCAATGTTGTGGGGGAACAAATACAGCAGCCCCACTTCTAAAGGGGCTAGAAACCTTCAACCAGGGCTGAGGTGTCACCGTGGGGGAGGTTAGCATGACCCGGGGTCTCAGCACAACATACATGACACAAGATTAGCTTTATAATACTTACCATTACCAAGGTGCTGAATAACATGTGCATGCATCCAGTCTTACTATGTGACAAATAGGAAAGGGTGGAATCTTTGCCTAAGAATGACAGTTGTTTGGCCTCATTCAGGGACCAGACTCAGACGCCCAAAACCGTGATGCTGGCCTAGAGTGGATACATCACTACAACGGCAATGAAGGGCTTTAGAAAGGTAAGCCCTACATCATGCTTTACATTTCAGAAAGTTGATTTACTGCCTAGCTTTCATCTCCTGCTTCAGCATGAGGCACGACAGGCATCCTGGGCCAGGCAGCTTTAACTACATCAATTTGTGTAGAGATACAATCATATCTCAAAATAAATTGATCTATTAAATATTTTTTTAGGTAAACGTGAAGGAATTTCAGAGGGGCACATCCCAGAGCCCTAATGGAGAATCCGCTCCTGCATTTTGCTACTGTGCATTGTGAATTTCGAAGCGTACCACTGTCTACACACCAAACTAGAGTGCCATACATTGTACATTTTTAGAAAAAAACCGTTTTGTGTTTGTGTACCTACTGTTGCACCTTGGGATATTGACATTCCTTAGCCTTCCTGCAGCCTTCCAGCACCAAAGAGGATACCAGTGTGGGGTCAAAGGTTGGATACATTATTGTCCAAATGGAGTCATCAAGTTCAAGAATCTAAGAGGTTATGTCAACTATCCCTGAAGTGGTGAATTGACAATTGCCTCCCTGATTCCACACAACATGCTAATACATTGTCAGGCAGAAGTGTTACTTCTTTGACATCATGTGTTGTTCCTTGTTTAGCCGTTGTGATTTCTTTCCAATATAGCATTCACTAAATTAATATACATTTTCAACTTCAGTTGTAATACTTTCCTGCCTCTGAAACTATAACATTGTTTGTTTCAGTTTTTCATTTTGGTCAAGTTACATGAAGCTGTTTTTAATCATTTAGTAGTTGGATTTTAATTGCAATAATAATGGTATTTGAGAATATGTTTTTCGGCTAGGATTCTGACTGTGTAGTTTCAAAAAGTGTTTCGTACATTTGTGCAAAGAATAGTCAGTACTTAATCATTGCTGGCTAGTAATAGCAACGAGACGGTTCAGGTCAGTGCAGAGTTATTTATTTCATTATGTGTGCTTTACAGTATGAAAAGGCGATGAGTCAAGAGGCTGCTGGACACAAGAGTGGCAACAAAGACAGATGCAGCACTGCTGTGGCTGCAGACAGGGGTGCTGGATCTGCAGCAGCTGTTCTTGTTGCCACCCTATTTGGAAGGCAGACCTCACAGATGCTGGTTATTGCTGCATCCATGGTCGTAGTCAGGTTAATTTAGACCAACCACACCAAACAGCAGTGGAATCGGATGGTGCTAGACCTTCCCCTTCTATTGCAGCCTATGTGAGTGAAGTTACACAGATAATGGGCCTGCTTGGAGAGTCTTCTTCTCTGCCCAACTGCAGCAATCACGGTGTATGTGACCTGCAGTATCTCTAGAGCTACACCCTTGTCATGTGTTAAAGTTGATGATGAATGTGTCGAAATTATCTTTGGACATCACTTCTGATGTCCAACGATGAGCAACAATGAGTGAAAGAGACATTTTCAAAACCTTGTTTCACTATACATATTCTGCTTGATCCATCAGCACCACAAGAGCTCATGAGGATTCAGGGGAAATGACAGGTACAAGGAGTTTGGAGATTCTGAAGAACAGGCCAGTGGAAGTAACAAAGGGCAGTGACAGTAGACCACCAACATCAGTCTATCTGTAGTTACTCACTTCCTGGTTTTGGGTGACTTCAGATGAAGAGAGATACAGCGCTAGTTAGACCTGCATAGACTGTTAGGCTTTGCCTAGGAATGTGACATTGCAAATTGGCAATGGAAGAAACAGAATGACCGGCAGGACTACACCAAACAAATCAATGGAATATGTGGAATGAAAAGTAAAACAAAAGTTCCATAAACGTACAAAATTACAAGATGAGGAGTGACGCTTAAGGAGTCTGCTGAAACTGACAGTACTAAACCGTTGCTGTCTTAAAACATGTCAGATTTTGTGAAGTCATCAACAGAGGGCAAGGTTCAAGAAGAACATAAAAGATGTTTGATGACACTGCATGATATGATGCGGGTACTTAGCAAGTTAAGCACAGTAGAGATTTCTCAGGTTTTCTAAAGACCTGAAAAGGTGGGACCAACGTCATAGGTGTGGAGTAGGGTTAAAAGCTTGATTTGTCATAACTATAGTGCCATGTGACGGAGATGCCCGAAACATGGAACAATGATTTACACTTGCTAACTGCCCACCTCAGGTTAGCAGCATATTTGGCCAAACAGTGGGAGATGGACCCAACAAAGGGTTAAGAAGTATATCATAAAAAAACTTGAAAAAAACACTGTTAATGGAATGTTAACGTGTTCTTCTTCTGACCTGACACTAAGTTTTATTCAAAAACAGTTAAAGTTATGATTATGAATTAAAACTGAAAAGAAAACAAACTGAAATTGGTCAGTTGTGGTTACCTACACAAAGGCAAACCCCCGACCCTTGCATTGTGGGTTTTTGAGTAAAGTATGTGTGTGTTCTATGGTAACACGTAATGAAGAGAAGATGGATAGAAAGAAGGAAGGGAAAGTGCAAAATGGCAATGGAAGAGGCAGAATGACCCACAGACCAACACCAAATAAATTAATGGAAATGTGGAACTAGGTAGCGGGATCAATCAAATTTCTGAAGGCAAGATGCAAAATTAAGTAGGAAAAAATGCATAACAAAATAAAAGGCTTTGGCATTTACCAAGGAGAAATGTTTATTGTCATGAGACAAGTATAAGGAATAAGTATAAATGTAAAAAAGCAGGACAAGAGGTTCCATAAACGTAAGGAATTTAAAGATGAGATCTGGTACTAAAAGAGTCTACTGAAACTGACAGTACTTTCTTGAATTTTGCAAGGGCTGCCCTTTATAGCATTCCCAATCACCCAGCAGGCATATTCCTTCCACCATATCTCACTGAGAACCACTCAGATGAGAAGAGATGGGTAACATGAGCAACTCAAGATTCATCCATGAGAGTGAATCACATGGCAGATTATTCTTGCAATCAGGTGGATGGAAGTACCTTTTTAGGCTAGTAACTCAGTTGGGGGGCTGATAGACTGCTGCCTAGTTCAGTTTATGAAGAGCAGTGTGGCAGTTGGAGGACCCGAAGGGTGCATGAACCAAAAGTAACATAATTCATCTCCTGTTGGAGTTTTCTGGCAGACTGTTGACCTAAAATTTATTGGTCCGTTCAGCACACACCTGGGTGGACTAGTCCATTCCAGCCCTCTTTTAGCTCTTAATCAGAGCTCACAGGCTATATTGAAAGGACAGATTATTGCCAAAGCCAGTCTATGTATATGTGTGATTTTGTTATAAGTGTGTGAACAATGATAGAATGAATAGATAGAGTGATAGTATAAAAGAATAAATTAGAATTAGAACAAGAGTAGAATAAAAAAGAAAATTATAGGATAAATAGAATAAAAAAAAAAATAATAGAATACATCTGAATAGAATGAATGGAAACTAATAGAACACAAGAATAGAAAAAATAGAAGTACAATATGATGCTAAACTAACTTGCTTAAGTACAAGTCATGTGAACATTATCTATACTTACCGGTATGAGAGTGATCAATGCTTTTCCACCGAATTGGAGAAACAAAAAAGGATTCGGCAGTAGGCACTCTGCAATGCAGCAAGAGAAGGCATATCAGCAAAGGTGGATCACAATCAATGGTGTTTAATAACAGACATATGTCAGAGAGCTCTATACCATGTGACACTCTTCTTTATAAAGGATAACAGTTACAGGATTTTGTTAGTATTTCATTGGCTCGTCCTGGAAATAGCTCTCTGGATGAAGGATCCACTTCAGAGCTCAGCTTCAACCTGCTGTTGAATGATCCAGTCTGCATGGGACCCACTCGAACTATTATCACGCTTATGGTAATTTATTGAACTGAGTAATAGTGACCCATGTTGTATTTTTTGCAAACAAAAGTTACATTCAGTCGTATAATAGATAAAAAATTATTTTAAAAGCAAATCCTGACAGAACTGAATCCAGTTTTCCTTCAAAATACGAACTACACAAAGGGTGTGTTTTTAGGATGGAATGCTAAGCAACATTAAAGAGTGCACTAGAATAAATTGTGGAACAATGGTAAGATGGAGGAAATGTGTCAAAAGCTGATAAAGAGCTTGTTCTAATTATCTAATGAAGGAACGAAGAGGGACTCTTGTGGGAACACACAGTAGACACCGCAAGGTTTGTATTTTAGGCTGAGGCAGTGTTTGGGGCAGGACATGGAAAACAGCCCAAATGCAGGTAAAAGTGGCAATACTGAGGATGCAGTTATTTTTGCATATTGCAAAGAGATGGAAAAGTAAAGTGTCTAGAAAGGACCAGCATCGAGGGTTAGGTGGGTAGTGGGAGATTGGAGGGCAAAAAAGCAACGCATAACTATGTGATAACAATGGGGATTGCTGCGAAACGCTTGGTGATACTGAAAAATACAAAAAATGATGCTGGGCAAAGTGAATGAAGGTAGTATATTCTGTGTACCTATTCTTTCTGTGCTACCACTGGCTGCACTGAAATGGCTTTTAGGAATAATACAGTAGAATATTGAGATGGGACTTTAAATGGCATGAAATATTCTGACCAGAATATTTGAGGTCACCTAAGTCCACATATAAGTCAATATATGTACCTTGCGATACTTATATATTCAAGGTGCTCAGATGTGGAGTTAAGAATAGTAAATCTATACTTCCTCTATATGCATTTACCTTTTCATATTTTGTCCGCCAATATTCTGGCCACGATATTCCAATACAACTATATTCCTATACTCAATATTCTGTTGCCCTAGTACAATCAAATTCGGCAATCTAGTGTTTCCTTAGGCACCTCCCTTGTGTGATTGTCGACGGACTGACTGATGACATTTGTAAACTGTTCACCACACAGCTGGATCTCCTAGATCTGTGAGTTTTTAGTAGTCCCAGCATACATCCACGAAAATAATTTGGATACAAGAAATTCTTTTTCAACTGTACAGAGATGAATAGACGAGCTGAGAGCCCCTTGGGCATGTGCATGGTCAAATAGAGGCAAGAATGAAGGGTAAGCAACTAACCAATCTCACATGGCTTCAACTTTAAAGGATGCCAAGAGCAGCCTACTGTCGGTGAGTTCATTCTGCATAATTATTAAGAAGGCTACAATGTTTTGATTAGGGAAAATACAGTCAATCTCTGCAGTAAGTGTTGACATCTGTCCGGGTTAAAAAGTTGCCTGGCACCTTATTGGGGATAATTAGTGCCGGCACATGACCACTCATCAAGAAAAAACTAAAGGTGAGGTTCAGTCTACACAGATTACTGGTGAGGTAGGTCTTTTTCATGCTGAATTTGTAAAAATGAATCTCATCAGGAGGAGTAACTGAGGGGCGCTTAGTATAAGATGACATTTGTTCTGAATTGTAGTAAGAGTTGGGATTTGTGATAACGAAACAACTCCGGCATACATTATCCGACAACGGGGACACCTGATAATTGACTTACGGTTTGCTGGTGGTGTGAGGAACGTTGAAGGTAACTTGCCACTAAATAACACTTGTGTTCTCATGAACGATCTCCAGAGGCAGATCTCAAACAGGATGCTCTTGTGACTGCTGTGTCTTTTACTAACAAGATTATCCAGGTAAAGAGGTGTTTCTTCTAAATTATATACGCCTGCAGCTTGTGTGGTTTAATAATCTCAACACACTGTACTGCAATTGTATCAAATTTACTACATTATGTTTGCCCCGTTCCAAACCCTAACATTTGTATTTGTGTTCCATAGGGTTTAGTAGCAGAGCTGATGTCCCCCTTCTCCCTTCCTGTTCAAAAGTGTTGTTCTCCCCAGACCTCTCCTTGCACGAACCATCATAAATGTAAGTGTGTGTGTCTGGATTTAAATAATGTACACTTGAACTGAACTCATTTGTGTTCTCTTTCCCTGGACCAAGTTAGTTCCAGCAGGTCTCAGTGAAGTTGAAACCATGAGTTGTGCCTAAACATTGACATATGCATAGCCAATATCTTTACATCTGCAAAAGCCTCAGTATAATGCCACATTCATGCAGTGTAACATATGTGTTTAACAAACATAAAACATTCACTTATTGGCATGTCCTTAAGATGTTATTACCAATTAAGGATATTGCTACAATGCCATCTCTTGGACCCAGAAACGGCTGTCTGCTTCAGCAAATGTAACCAAGACAGATCCACAGATACATGACATGTGACAAGTTTGTTCCCCCAGGTGGATGGATTGTCTTTTCCAAATATTTTAGATTCTCTATTGCAATTTGTTCCCTCAAAGCCCAGAGACACAAATGACACATGCAAATATTACCATTGACAAAAGAAGTAAAAAATATTAAAGAATGCTTACTGTTATTAGGGGTTTTTCCTTTTAGCGCGGCTAAAATTATTTCTGAAATCTGAGTTGACTGTGGTAGAAGAAAAAGAGATTGAGATTAAGAGAGGTGCAGAGTCAAAAAGGTAGAGAGTGTTATAGTAAAACACGCACAGGGCATTAAGCATTTTGCAACATATTTGTGGGGGAGAAAGTTCGTTGTGGCTACAGACCATAAACCACTAGTCTTCATTTGGAATGATAAAGGGTTAAGAAATGCCAGTCCAAGGTTGATACGCCTGTTTTCTAAGCTATATGATTACAACTTCACCATGAGGCACATTCTAGGAGGAAAAAACTTCAAAGCAGATTTTCTTTCCAGATGCCCTTCTAATTCCAGTAGTGATGAAATGATTGTAGAAGAAAAGGAAGTTGTTGTGGGCTTACTGGATGGGTTTGTGTTAGCTAAAGATGTTGGGCCTCATTTATGAGGCCTTGTGTCAGTTTTGCGCTTCCGATGCGTGACTTTTTGTGACGCATCGGTGGCGTAAAACATGCCTCCTGTTGCGCATGGGCAAAATTTGCAAATTCACGGTCCGCGAATTTGCACAAAATCGCAAAAAATCTGCGAATTCGCGGATTTTCCAGCGAAATCGCGGATTTTTATGCGATTTGCACTGGAGTACTTTCTACTGGCTAATCCAGTAAGTGCTCCATAGTTGGGTAAAAGTGTAGTGCTTTTACTACACTGCAGCTGCGTAAAGGGCCAGAAGATGTGTCTCCAGTGACCATGTGTGCCTGTAACAAACATGCAGTTTGTTACAGGCACACGTGGTCACAGAAGACACATCTTCTGGCCCTTTACGCAGCTGCAGTGTAGTAAAATGCTACATTACTCCTTGTCACCAGGCACAGCTGTTCTTGTCCTGGGCTTTCCTCTTACAAGGCAATATTTTCTGATGAGTTAGGCCGAGCTGTTCGACTGAACTTGGACCACAATTCCCAGAAATCAGTGATTCTATAAATGTAAGCCCAGGACTAGCAGCAAGGTGACTTCCGGGTAACCCTACAAGCAGGGCCCTTATCTCATATCCCAATGCTCCCACATTGTAATTGTATTGTATTGTATTGTATTGTAATTGCATTTATATAGCACTTACTACCCCTGACGAGGCGTTAAAGTGCTTTTTCGGCAAGTAGCACGCTACTCCGGAACCCTTAAAGGATTAGTGTTGAATTAGTATAGTAAAATATGAAAGTAATTTGAGTGGTGGATAGTTTAGTTATTTGGATTCAGAAGGATAGCGGAAGGATAGAAGAGGGAAAAAAGGATTGCATTTATATAGAGCTTGTTACCCCTGATGGGGTGTTGAAGCACTTTTTTGGCGAGTGGCACACTACTCCGAAACCCATAAAGGATTAGTGTTGAATTAGTATAGTGAAATATGAAAGTAATTTGAGTGGTGGATATTAGTCAGTTATTTGGATTGAGAAGGAAAGCAGAGGGATAGAAGAGGGAAAAAGGTTTGCATTTCTATAGCGCTTTTTAACCCTGATGGGGTGTTGAAGCGCATTTTGGCGAGTAGCACGCTACTCCGGAACCTATAGGAATTCCTGTTACAGGAGGTGCTGTGAACAGCATGGTCCGTGTTTAAACATCGCGTCATACTTTGCTGTCACGGGTGAGGAAGGGAGATCAGTACTCAGTTGTGATTATCAACTGCATTGGCTAATTACATTTGAAATGATTTTAGAAACAGCATGATATGTTTGTAATTCACAGATTTACCTGCAGGAAATTCAAGAGTTTTATATGCTGGTTGAAACTTTCGTCTAGCTATTCAGTAAGGGGGCGTTTGATCCAGTAGTTGAGGTGACAGGTTTAACTCTTTCTGCAACACTATTATGCTTGTGGGTGAACATTGGGCCAAGCATGCAGAAGATGGCATTGCTTGTTTGCATGGATTGGCACTTAGCATGCCTTTTTCATCCTTTTTTTCTTTTTTCACTCACATAGGCACCCATCAGGTTTTCATTGGTAGTACTGTTGCCATGTCTATGTTCATCTTGGGTGCTGCAGTTGACACCCCTGTATGCTAGAATGTTTTCATCATTTCATTTATGGTGATTAGAGTTTATTATTAGTTTTTCCAAAAGCACTGAACAAGGGATTTGAAAATCCTGTAATGCATTATGCAAAACCAAAATTTCTGTTTGAATGGCTGTATTTGATTAATGTTGCATGAACAGTGTGATCTTCACATTTTTATTTATTCATTGTGATATTGCATTACAAAAGTTTTGGGGGGAAATTTGTATAAAAAACGGATCACTGAAACAATATCGAGGTCAAGAATATCGACTTACAAAAATATCGAGGTAAAAATATAGAATACCAAAATATCGACCTCCTATCTTCAAACAGGTAAGTACAAAAATATCGAATGAAAAATATCGATGTAAAAAATATAGTTAGTCAAAATATGGATTTTTTAAAAATGTTTTAAATTAAATTAGAAAATAATGAAATAATAAATATAAATAACTTAAACATACTTAAAATATTTTAAACACCTTAAAATTAATAAATAATTAATGTAAGTAAAAAAACATACAAATTCATTTGTTAATACATATATATATATATAATCGTAATATTAATAAATAAATTACAATAATTATGCCGTAGGATAGCGGAAAGGTTAAAATTTACTATTACCACTCCAGTGAGTGCAACAGTAGGGAAAGCGTTGGATAGCGTAGGGGTAAAAATTACTATTCCCACTCCAGAGAGTGCAACCGTAGAGAAAGCGTTGGATAGCGTAGGGGTAAAAATTACTATTCCCACTCCAGAGAGTGCAACAGTAGGAAAAGCGTTGGTTAGCGTAGGGATAGAAATTACTATTCCCACTCCAGAGAGTGCAACAGTAGGGAAAGCGTTGGATAGCGTAGGGGTAAAAATTACTATTCCAACTCCAGAGAGTGCAACAGTAGGGAAAACGTTGGCTAGCGGCAGGGTAAGATTTACTATTTCCACTCCAAAGAGTGCAACAGTAGGGAAAGCGTTGGATAGCGAAGGGGTAAAAATTACTATTCCCACTCCAGAGAGTGCAACAGTGGGGAAAGCGTTGGATAGCGAGAGGGTAAAAATTACTATTCCAACTCCAGAGAGTGCAACAGTAGGTAAAGCATTGGATAGTGTAGGGGTAAAAATTATTATTCCAACTCTAGAGAGTGCAACAGTAGGGGAAGCATTGGATAGCGTAGGGGTAAAAATTACTATTCACACTCCAGAGAGTGTAACAGTAGAGAAAGCGTTGGATAGCGTAGTGGTAGAAATTACTATTCCAACTCTAGAGAGTGCAACAGTAGGGAAAACATTGGATAGCAGGAGGGTAAAAATTACTATTCCAACTCCAGAGAGTGGAACAGTAGGGAAAGCGTTGGATAGCGTAGGGGTAAAGATTACTATTCCACTTCAGAGAGTGCAACAGTAGGGAAAGTGTTGGATAGCGTAAGGGTAAAAATTACTATTCCCACTCCAGAGAGTGCAACAGTAGGGAAAGCATTGGATAGCGTAGGGGTAAAAATTACTATTCCAACTCCAGAGAGTGCAACAGTAGGGAAAACGTTTGATAGCGGCAGGGTAAAATTTACTATTCCCACTCCTAAGAGTGCAACAGTAGGGAAAATATTGGAAAGGGTAGGGGTAAAAATTACTATTCCTGCTCCAGAGAGTGCAACAGTAGGGAAAGCGTTGGATAGCGCAGGGGTAAAAATTACTATTTCAATTCCATGGAGTGCAACAGTAGGGAAAGCGTTGGATAGCATAGGGGTAAAAATTACTATTCCAACTCCAGAGACTGCAACAGAGGGGAAAGTGTTGGATAGCGGGAGAGTAAAAATTACTATTAGAACTCTAGAGAGTGCAACAGTTGGGAAAGCGTTGGATAGCGTAAGGGTAAAAATTACTATTCCAACTCCAGAGAGTGCAATAGTAGGGAAAGCATAGGATAGCGTAGGGGTAAAAATTACTATTCCAACTCCAGAGAGTGCAACAGTAGAGAAAGCGTTGGATAGCGGGAGGGTAAAAATTACCCTTCCAACTCCAGAGAGTGCAACAGTAGGGAAAGCATTGGCTAGCGTAGGGGTAAAAATTACTATTCCCACTCCAGAGAGTGCAACAGTGGGGAAAGCATTGGATAGCGTAGGGGTGAAAATTACTATTCCCACTCCAGAGAGTGCAACAGTAGGAAAAGGGTTGGGAAAAAATTACTATTCCCACTCCAGAGAGTGCAACAGTAGGGAAAGCGTTGGATAGCGTAGGGGTAAAAATTACTATTCCCACTCAAGAGAGTGCA
Organism: Lissotriton vulgaris; assembly: GCF_964263255.1. NCBI lineage: Eukaryota > Metazoa > Chordata > Amphibia > Caudata > Salamandridae > Lissotriton > Lissotriton vulgaris. Next base: position 1,541,101,837 of record NC_141695.1, on the reverse strand, counting down.
ACAGTAGGGAAAGCGTTGGATAGCGTAGGGGTAAAAATTACTATTCCAACTCCAGAGAGTGCAACAGTATGGAAAACGTTGGCTAGTGGCAGGGTAAAATTTACTATTCCCACTCCAAAGAGTGCAACAGTAGGGAAAGCGTTGGAAAGCGTAGGGGAAAAAATTACTATTCCCACTCCAGACAGTGCAACAGTAGGGAATGCGTTGGATAGCGTAAGGGTAAAAATTACTATTCCCACTCTAGAGAGTGCAACAGTAGGAAAAGCATTGGATAGTGTAGGGGTAAAAACTTATTATTCCAACTCTAGAGAGTGCAACAGTAGCGAAAACGTTGGATAGCGGCAGGGTAAAATGTACTATTCCCACTCCAGAGAGTGCAACAGTAGGGAAAGCGATGGATAGCATAAGGGTAAAAATTACTATTCCCACTCCAGAGAGTGCAACAGTAGGGAAAGCATTGGATAGCGTCGGGGTAAAAACTACTATTCCAACTCCAGAGAGTGCAACAGTAGGGAAAACGTTGGATAGCGTCAGGGTAAAATTTACTATTCCCACTCCAAAGAGTGCAACAGTAGGGAAAGTGTTGGATAGGGTAGGGGTAAAAATTACTATTCCTGCTCCAGAAAGTGCAACAGTAGGGAAAGCATTGGATAGCGCAGGGATAAAAATTACTATTTCAATTCCAGGGAGTGCAACAGTAGGGAAAGCGGTGGATAGCGTAAGGGTAATAATTACTATTCCAACTCCAGAGACTGCAACAGTCGGGAAAGTGTTGGATAGTGGGAGAGTAAAAATTACTATTAGAACTCCAGAGAGTGCAACAGTTGGGAAAGCGTTGGATAGCGTAAGGGTAAAAATTACTATTCCAACTCCAGAGAGTGCAATAGTAGGGAAAGCATTGGATAGCGTAGGGGTAAAAATTACTATTCCAACTCCAGAGAGTGCAACAGTAGAGAAAGTGTTGGATAGCGGGAGGGTAAAAATTTACCATTCCAACTCCAGAGAGTGCAACAGTAGGGAAAGCATTGGCTAGCGTAGGGGTAAAAATTATTATTCCCACTCCAGAGAGTGCAACAGTAGGGAAAGTGTTGGATAGCGTAGGGGTAAAAATTACTATTCCCACTCCAGAGAGTGTAACAGTAGGGAAAGCGTTGGATAGCGTAGGGGTAAAATGACTATTCCAACTCCAGAGAGTGCAACAGTAGGGAAAATGTTGGATAGCGGGAGGGTAAAAATTACTATTTCAACTCCAGAGAGTGCAACAGTAGGGAAAGCGTTGGATAGCGTAGGGGTAAAAATTACTTCTCCCACTCCAGAGAGTGCAACAGTAGGAAAAGCGCTGGATAGCGTAGGGATAAAAATTACTATTCCCACTCCAGGGAGTGCAACAGTAGGGAAAGCGTTGGATAGCGTAGGGGTAAAAATTACTATTCCAACTCCAGAGAGTGCAACAGTAGGGAAAGCGTTGGATAGCGTAGGGGTAAAAATTACTATTCCCACTCCAGAGAGTGCAACAGTAGGGAAAGAGTTGGAATGCGTAGGGGTAAAAATTACTATTCCCACTCCAGAGAGTGCAACAGTAGGAAAAGCGTTGGATAGCGTAGGGATAAAAATTACTATTCCCACTCCAGACAGTGCAACAGTAGGGAAAGCGTTGCATAGCGTAGGGGTAAAAATTACTATTCTAACTCCAGAGAGTGCAACAGTAGGGAAAACGTTGGCTAGCGGCAGTGTAAAATTTACTATTCCCACTCCAAAGAGTGCAACAGTAGGGAAAGCGTTGGAAAGCGTAGGAGAATAAATTACTATTCCCACTCCAGAGAGTGCAACAGTAGGGAAAGCGTTGGATAGCGTAAGGGTAAAAATTACTATTCCCACTCCAGAGAGTGCAACAGTAGGGAAAGCATTGGATAGTGTAGGGGTAAAAATTATTATTCCAACTCTAGAGAGTGCAACAGTAGCGAAAACATTGGACAGCGGCAGGGTAAAATTTACTATTCCCACTCCAAAGAGTGCAACAGTAGGGAAATTGTTGGATAGAGTAGGGGTAAAAATTACTATTCCCGCTCCAGAGAGTGCAACAGTAGGGAAAGCGTTGGATAGCGCAGGGGTAAAAATTACTATTTCAACTCCAGAGAGTGCAACAGTAGGGAAAGCGTTGGATAGCGTTGGGGTAATAATTACTATTCCAACTCCAGAGAGTGCAACAGTAGGGAAAGCGTTGGATAGCGGGAGAGTAAAAATTACTATTAGAACTCCAGAGAGTGCAACAGTAGGGAAAGCATTGGCTAGCGTAGGGGTAAAAATTACTATTCCCACTCCAGAGAGTGCAACAGTAGGGAAAGCGTTGGATAGCGTAGGGGTAAAAATTACTATTCGCACTCCAGAGAGTGTAACAGTAGGGAAAGCGTTGGATAGCGTAGGGGTAAAAATTACTATTCCAACTCCAGAGAATGCAACAGTAGGGAAAACGTTGGATTGCGGGAGGGTAAAAATTACTATTCCAACTCCAGAGAGTGCAACAGTAGGGAAAGCGTTGGATAGCGTAGGGGTAAAAATTACTGTTCCCAGTACAGAGAGTGCAACAGTAGGGAAAGCGTTGGATAGCGTAAGGGTAAGAATTACTATTCCCACTACAGAGAGTGCAACAGTAGGGAAAGCGTTGGATAGCGTAGGGGTAAAAATTACTATTCGCCTTCCAGAGAGTGTAACAGTAGGGAAAGCGTTGGATAGCATAGGGGTAAAAATTACTATTCCAACTCCAGAGAGTGCAACAGTAGGGAAACCGTTGGATAGCGGAAGGGTAAAAATTACTATTCCCACTCCAGAGAGTGCAACATTAGGGAAAGTAAATAACTCATACATAAATAAAAATAAATTAAATATTAATACCAATTACAAATTAATTAAAAGTAATTAACAATTTTATATAATATAATAATAAATCATTTAAAAATACAAATCAAAATAAATTATTAAAAATGATTACCTAATAATACACATTTTTTACCCATTAACAATTAATTAATTAACAATTAAAAATTACAACAAAAAACCAGAAAATATATTAAAATAATTAATAAATTACAATTAAATTACTTCTCACCCTATTCCCCTATAAACACACAACCCACAACCGAAAATAAATTAATAAAATTAACATAATTATCAATTAATCAATTAATTAATTAAAATTCCTTACCAATTATATTTTAATTAATTTCCAATAAAAAATGTAAATAACAATTAATTCAAAATAAATACCAATAAATAAAGTACAAAATAAATTATATATAATTAAATTACTTCCCACCCTATTCCCCTATTAGCCCACAACCCTCTACAGAAAATACAATAATAAAATTACCATAATTATCAATTAATCAATTAATTATAATTAATCACCAATTATATTTTAATTACTTAACAATAAACAAATAATCAACAATTAATTCAAAATAAATACCAATAAATACATTAAAAAATGTAATTAATTGTAATTAAATTACTTCCCACCCTATTCCCCTATAAACCCAAAACCTGCTACAGAATTATATTACGCAAAAATTAAATATCATAAAATTAATTAATTAAAATAAATTATAAAATAAATATACACTTTTCACACAAATACTAACATAAAAAATCACTTTAACAAATTGGATATTATTAAAAAACTTGAAAATAACTTACTTACCCTAAATTCGATATTTTTGTTGTCTATATTCTGTCCATTCTATATTTTTGTTGTCTATATTCTGTCATTCTATATTTTCTATATTCTGTCCATTCGATATTTTTGTTGTCTATATTCTGTCCATTCGATATTGTGTCCATTCTTGATTTTTTATTCAATATTAATGCTATTCTATTCGATATTTTTGTAGTCTATATTCTGTCCATTCAATATTGTGTCCATTCTATATTTTTTATTCGATATTAATGCAAATCGATATTAAAAACTCGATATTTTATGTGTATAGCATAAAAAACAAACCAAAGGCCTAATAAAGGCACAATCATTGCGTATAGAGTAATGAATTATTGTTTCATTGTGGTAGTACTTGCACAAATTGATTGTTTAATTTTGGACAATGTGGACAGTTTAATACACGCAGTGCATCCACATACCGAGTGAAGATTCACTCGTATACAGTATATATTCGGCTACCCTATTCTGGTATGCACGCATACCAGATTAGTTAGTTTTAGTTACTGAAGTATAGTATAAGCAAGGTGTGCGCTAACACTCAAATTAAAAAGGAGAAGGGTACATGAGAACCTTAAATTTCTAAGAACAGATATCTATTGTCTGCAAGAAATCCATATGGTCTGGAGTGATAGAGGCTTGCTAGAATCCTTGGGATTAAATGTTCTCTGTTGCATGACAGAGGATACCAGAACTAAGAGGGTGGCCATATTAGCCAAAGGGAAGACCATTATACATGGCTGGAAAGCAGCGGACAAGTATAGGAGATGAGCAGTGGTGGAATGTAAATATTATATTGGGTCTTCTACGCTTTGATCAATATATGCCCCAGTCACGGATGACCCAGCACTGCTTAATTTCTTAGCAATAGAGTTACTAACTTGGCAAGCCCAGTATACATTGTGTGGAGACTTTAATCTGAAGGGCTCCAGAGGAGGGCTAGCTGATAGGTGAAGGGTGCTATATGGGACATAAACTGCAATCTTTTAGATACTTTAAGAAATAGGATTAGTAGATATCTGGGTTAATTTGAAATCTCCAGACGCTGGGTATACTTACTATTCTGCCCACCAGGGCACCTTTGAAAAACGGTAGTACTTTTCAGAGATGCCATCTTCGGTAAGGGGGCCTCAGGTAGAGCATTTTCCAAAACTAATATTGGACCACAACCCTCTTGTTTTAGAGGGACTTAGAAGAGTGCTTAGAATATGGGGGCATATTACCAACAACTAGCGATATTTATCGCTAAATGGGCTTAGTGAGGTTTTTTTTATCGCCAAGCATCGCTGGATATTACCGCAGAGATAACGTGCTATTAGCAACGTTTATCTCAAAAGCGATATAATATCCGGCGATAGCGGCGAAATGCGTGAATATCGCTGAGAATACAGCGATATTCACGCATTAACGCCAATAGGGTCTTAGCCATAATATCCATCTCCTATTGGATATAATGGCTAAGAACTGGTCTGAGCAGGCGTTAGCTTTTGGAGATATTCGCACTTAGCACAAATATTTCCATCGCTACGCCTCCGTTGATAATAGGCGATGGCGATGTTAGCGACTGTTTTTAGTCGCTAACAGGTTGGGTACGCCCACTTTGCATGTCATTAGCGATAAATATCTCTGACATGCAAAGCGGGCCCCAAAGCCGCTCGCTATCGCCTCAAAGCTGTCGCTAACATCAGTTAGCGACAGCTTGCTAATAGGGTGATATAATTGTAGCCGCTTAGCGGCCGAAAACAGCTGCTAAAGCGGCGATAATCTAATATCGCCAGGCTTGGTAATATGGCCCATGGACTTTTGATAAGAGCCTCTTGTTTGATCTGGAATATGTAAAACACATGAAGGCTGGATTCCCGAATTTTTTTAACTTAATAAAGTTAGTGCTTCCCCTGGGATAGTTTGGGATACTTTTAAATCTGGCTTAAGAGGGAAAACCCTTATGTTTAGAATGGCTAAACAGAGGTATTCTCAACTTCTAATTAGATAACTTTACTAAAAGCTGGATAAAGCAGAGGTAGACTTAGTTGTAGCTATCTCATCCATGCAAGAGTTGTCCCCTGTGCTTAATCACTGAGCCATATTTAGGTCATGTTTGAATGAATTTACAGTTAAGAAGATTGCCGGTAAAATTGTGGATAGTACATAAGAGTGTTATGAATATAATAAACAGGTGGGGCGTGTTTTAGCTATTAGTTTGAGGCAAAAACAGGTGGCAGGGCACATAAATGAAATCAGGAACAAGCATGGTGGAATTGTGACAGATCTGGATGAGGTTAGAGAAGCCTTTTGAGTATACTATGTTGGTCTATACAAAGCACCAGGCCTGCCCTGAGGACTTAGAACAGTATTTGACTACAACAATATATAATAAAGTAAACCAGGAGGAGTGTTTATTCCTATGGGCAGAATTTTCTCTGGAGAAAATCCAGCTTTCCCTCAGGACCTCTTCTCTGAGAAGGTGGTGGGAACTGATTCTATACCCCTGTATTATTGTAAGGTTTTTTCATGAGAACTTCAGGCTGAGCTGGCTGAGATATTCAGGCAGGTTCGAAATGGAGAGCATTCAAATACTTGGGCTGCAGACAATGTAATCGTTTTTCTGAAGAAAAGACAGAACTCTTGTAACCTGGGTCCTATTGGCCAACTATGTTGCTGAACAGCGATATTAAACGTTATTTTCAGATCTTGGCAAGTAGGCTGGGCAGAATTATGCATAATTAGTGTTGGTTACGCAGCATGGGTTTTTTCCAGGGAGGGGGACCTCGGATCATGTGTAATTGCACTGTTTGATGCTTCTGAAATTGTGGAAGTACCCATGGGATGGGGGTTGCTCTGTTGGATGTCGAGAAGGCATTCAACAGGGTATCCTGGGAGTATTTGTGGAAGGTTATCGAAACCTGTGGATTGGCAGGGTGGCTTTTATTCAAGCGATCAGGGTGATGTATTCCAACATAGTAGCTCGACTTCATATTATGGGTAATGAATCTGAGCCCTTCTGTATAAAAAGGGGAACAAGGCAGAGATGCCCCTTCTCTCCCTTGCTATTTGCCTTTTATACAGATCCCCTTCTCCGGAGATTGGAAGCCTCCATTGATGTAATACCGATCCATCTGCAGGGATGGAAATTAAAACATTGGCTTCTGCAGGCTACGCACATTTGCAATATCAAAATAATGCTCTCTGTGCCATCAAAAAGATAACTGAGGAATTTGGGGTGTACTCTGGCTATTTGCTAAATAAATATAAAACACAAATAGTGGTGAATAGATATACGGCTTCCCCTGATTGTCAGGTGGTAGAATAGTCTATTTATTTGGGGGCTATCATTACGTTGAGCGATCGAGGACAGTGAGATAGGCTGCAGACAGCTCAGAGTAAGCAACGGATGACACTGACTGAGAGTGGAGTCAACAGCGTTTGTAAAGAGGTTAAGAACACAGTGAGACAAGCCGTATACTGCTGAGATTAAGCATCGGATGTTATTTATTAGAGCCCCACGCCTCGAGCAATACTTCCCTTAAAGGAAGTTTAATCGTTTACACGACCAACTGTTTTCAGATACCGAGGGATTATTGACGCAACCTACATACATAGAAACGCTTATGGTGAAGAGACATTTACATTGTAAACGGTGAATACTGCCCCTGAGGAAGGAACACGGTTCCGAAATGCATTGGGCGAGAGACTAAATTTGGTTCATTAGCAACAATGGAAGCACTCTAAAAGGATTGAGTTGAATAAGTTTAATGAATTGTCAATGATTTGTAATAAGAAGAAGTATTGTTCAAAAGTTGAATCATTAGTATATGTGATGGAAAAACATATAACTCAAAAGTAAATACAATTGTTGCAAAAAGAAAGATTGTGTGAATGGTATTATGTAATAGATCAACGTTTTGGCAGTACTATGGTTATTATTTGTCAAAATTAATCATTGGTTGAAAATTGGGAACAATAGTTCAATAGGTACAGTGCACACTAGAGCGGGTTGTTACCCTGTTCAAGGCTATCATTACTGCCAAAGTGGAGTATTTAGACAAGATAAACCACTCCCCAATCATTGAAAAAGCTAAAAAAGATTTAAAAAGATGGGACAATTTACATCTCTCTATTATGGGGAGATACAACCTAGTAAAAATGAACTTCCTCCCAAAGTTACCTTATAAGTTCTAAACAATTCCTCCGGAGTTTGAAAACGCCTGGTGTAAAACAATAGACACATGGGTGGCCAGGTTCATCTGGTCATATGAGAAAAGCAGGAGGGCAAATAGGTTTTTGAGTTTACCCAGGGAAGGGGGAGGATGGGAGCTGCCTAATGTTAAATTGTACTACCGAGCATCAGCTTTGCAGTATCTTTAACTTCTCTTTGAGGTAGGGGAGGAAGAGAGTGAGGGGTATGTCCCATCAATTTTGTAAGATAGGGCTGCTGCTAAGGGATGCTTGTTGAAAATCTTTGAGTTGAGCTATTATAAAAAAACATGGTTCAAGACTCTGATTGTGGTGTTCAAAAACTGGTCCGGGATAAGGAAGAAACTGGGATTTTAGAAACGTATAGCTGGTATACTCCTATGCATCAGAATAGTCAAGTGCCCGAAATATTCCACAACGGTTGTTTATCCAAATGGGAATAAGCTGGCTTAGGAAGGATAGGAGATCTGCTCTTGGTGGTCCCTATGGCATCATTTGAAGAGTTTCGGTCCATATTCAACATTGGGATCCAATATTTTTTAATCCCTTACAATTGAGAGATTTTCTGTTAAAAAAAGGTGGGTCGGAATTGGTGGCTTTTCCAGGAAACCCCTGATGGAGATTTTAACAGGGGGAACCAACTATTCGATATCACAAGTATATGGGTGCCTAATGGAGGGGATCCCAGATGATCTGAAAAACACAATATTAAATGGTCCAATTTATGCTCATCTAATTTACAAATCCAACATTATAAAATGATTTTTGATTTATATATTACCCCTGCCAAAATAGCTAAATGGGGTGGGGTGGCTGGGGCATGTTGTCCTTGTTGTCCGGAACGAAGCACAGACTTGGTTCATATGTTTTGTTTGTGTCTCTGCCTTAATATACTGAGGTCAGAAATACACTATTTCTAGGGGAGATCCTTAAGGTGACTATCTCCCAGTCACCACAGCTAGGCTGTTGTGTCTAGAAGAATCAATCTCAGGGATCGGGGTTGAGCTAATTTTGTTGCAATGGCAGTCCTCAGGCTTTGTGTAGCCTCTGCTTGGTTGGATCCCCTACCTCCCACATTCCAGCAATGGAAGGGGCATTTTTTATATATCTATCACCTGGAAAAGGCAGTTTATGAGCAAAAGGGGAAGAAATCTAAATTGAAATGGAGGAGGATATGGAGGTCTCTCTCTGATTGGGTGTTGACCTATCATTAGTAGCCCGTTCATTTAACTGTAAGCTGAAGGTAATGAAGATAGGTGTTTAAGTCAACCCAGTGGTTTAGTCCCATATACTGCATTGTATGGCTGGCACTTTCTGCATTGCTTGTTTTGGTGAATATACGATCTGAAATGAGTTTTCATTTAAACCCAATTGCTGGATTTATTACTATTTATTGTATTTAGGTATACTTGCTGCTGAAGACTTGTCAAATTATTGGATGGAGGGGGAAATGGTTAAAAAGCTTAATATAAATATATTTAAACAAAATTAAACTTAGGCATTTCTGTGAATCAAATCCATGGGTACAGCCACTCTACAACACTATGACATTGAGAGATCAAGACATTTATGTCTGGATTCTCACGGTACAATGTTCTACAGTCTTGGAGTTAATATTTGGGTGTCTTGTCAGAATGCCCTAAATGCTCATTATGAGCCCATCTGTCCTTTGCAATTTTTCCACTCTGGACCAAAGTCCTGTGGCTCAGTCCAAGCCTTTATACTATTTACAAAAGGGGGGGTGGTGATGAACAGAGTGTCTGAATTGAGCAGACCACTCTTACCCAGTCCAAAGATCAGGGCTTGATCCATCACCGTTATTTATCTCACTGCCCCATCCCAGCTCAGAACCTGGCTATATGCAAATCAGTCTGTCCCTGGCCCAGTGCATCATGGGAACAGGGCAGACTAAACTACCAAGCCAATTCTTTACCAGAAAGGAGACAAGCTACCGGGGACCGGTTTCTGGCATTTCAGCCTCTTCGGCCCGGCTTGCTTGAATCCTGATGGAGCAGTGAGAAAGGGACTCATGTCTGAGTATACCCTGCCACACCTATAGTGGCCAAAATCGATTTACAAAAGGGGGTGGTGATGAACAGAGTGTCTGAATTGAGCAGACCACTCTTACCCAGTCCAAAGATCAGGGCTTGATCCATCACCGTTATTTATCTCACTGCCCCATCCCAGCTCAGAACCTGGCTATATGCAAATCAGTCTGTCCCTGGCCCAGTGCATCATGGGAACAGGGCAGACTAAACTACCAAGCCAATTCTTTACCAGAAAGGAGACAAGCTACCGGGGACCGGTTTCTGGCATTTCAGCCTCTTCGGCCCGGCTTGCTTGAATCCTGATGGAGCAGTGAGAAAGGGACTCATGTCTGAGTATACCCTGCCACACCTATAGTGGCCAAAATCGATTTACAAAAGGGGGTGGTGATGAACAGAGTGTCTGAATTGAGCAGACCACTCTTACCCAGTCCAAAGATCAGGGCTTGATCCATCACCGTTATTTATCTCACTGCCCCATCCCAGCTCAGAACCTGGCTATATGCAAATCAGTCTGTCCCTGGCCCAGTGCATCATGGGAACAGGGCAGACTAAACTACCAAGCCAATTCTTTACCAGAAAGGAGACAAGCTACCGGGGACCGGTTTCTGGCATTTCAGCCTCTTCGGCCCGGCTTGCTTGAATCCTGATGGAGCAGTGAGAAAGGGACTCATGTCTGAGTATACCCTGCCACACCTATAGTGGCCAAAATCGATTTACAAAAGGGGGTGGTGATGAACAGAGTGTCTGAATTGAGCAGACCACTCTTACCCAGTCCAAAGATCAGGGCTTGATCCATCACCGTTATTTATCTCACTGCCCCATCCCAGCTCAGAACCTGGCTATATGCAAATCAGTCTGTCCCTGGCCCAGTGCATCATGGGAACAGGGCAGACTAAACTACCAAGCCAATTCTTTACCAGAAAGGAGACAAGCTACCGGGGACCGGTTTCTGGCATTTCAGCCGCCTCGGGTCCCCGGGAGCTTGTTTCCTTCCCAGTGTAAGAATTGGCTTCTGTAGTTTGGTTTGTCCTGTTCCCATCATGCACTGGGACAGGAGCAGACTAATTTGCATACAGTCAGGTTCTGAAACTGGGATGGTGCAGTGAGCTAAAAAACGGTGTTGGATCTAGCCCTGATCTTTTGACTGGGTGAGAGCTTTCTGCTTAATTCAGAGACTCTGTCCCTCACCACCCCTTTTTGTAAATATTTTTGTCCACCCTAAGCGTGGAAGGGTATTCTCAGATGTGAGACCCTTGCTCATTGCACCATCAGGATTCAAGCAAACCGGGCCGAAGACGGCTGTAATGCCAGAAACCGGTCCCCGGGAGCTTGTTTCCTTCCCAGTGTAAGAATTGGCTTCTGTAGTTTGGTTTGTCCTGTTCCCATCATGCACTGGGACAGGAGCAGACTAATTTGCATACAGTCAGGTTCTGAAACTGGGATGGTGCAGTGAGCTAAAAAACGGTGTTGGATCTAGCCCTGATCTTTTGACTGGGTGAGAGCTTTCTGCTTAATTCAGAGACTCTGTCCCTCACCACCCCTTTTTGTAAATATTTTTGTCCACCCTAAGCGTGGAAGGGTATTCTCAGATGTGAGACCCTTGCTCATTGCACCATCAGGATTCAAGCAAACCGGGCCGAAGACGGCTGTAATGCCAGAAACCGGTCCCCGGGAGCTTGTTTCCTTCCCAGTGTAAGAATTGGCTTCTGTAGTTTGGTTTGTCCTGTTCCCATCATGCACTGGGACAGGAGCAGACTAATTTGCATACAGTCAGGTTCTGAAACTGGGATGGTGCAGTGAGCTAAAAAACGGTGTTGGATCTAGCCCTGATCTTTTGACTGGGTGAGAGCTTTCTGCTTAATTCAGAGACTCTGTCCCTCACCACCCCTTTTTGTAAATATTTTTGTCCACCCTAAGCGTGGAAGGGTATTCTCAGATGTGAGACCCTTGCTCATTGCACCATCAGGATTCAAGCAAACCGGGCCGAAGACGGCTGTAATGCCAGAAACCGGTCCCCGGGAGCTTGTTTCCTTCCCAGTGTAAGAATTGGCTTCTGTAGTTTGGTTTGTCCTGTTCCCATCATGCACTGGGACAGGAGCAGACTAATTTGCATACAGTCAGGTTCTGAAACTGGGATGGTGCAGTGAGCTAAAAAACGGTGTTGGATCTAGCCCTGATCTTTTGACTGGGTGAGAGCTTTCTGCTTAATTCAGAGACTCTGTCCCTCACCACCCCTTTTTGTAAATATTTTTGTCCACCCTAAGCGTGGAAGGGTATTCTCAGATGTGAGGCCCTTGCTCATTGCACCATCAGGATTCAAGCAAACCGGGCCGAAGACGGCTGTAATGCCAGAAACCGGTCCCCGGGAGCTTGTTTCCTTCCCAGTGTAAGAATTGGCTTCTGTAGTTTGGTTTGTCCTGTTCCCATCATGCACTGGGACAGGAGCAGACTAATTTGCATACAGTCAGGTTCTGAAACTGGGATGGTGCAGTGAGCTAAAAAACGGTGTTGGATCTAGCCCTGATCTTTTGACTGGGTGAGAGCTTTCTGCTTAATTCAGAGACTCTGTCCCTCACCACCCCTTTTTGTAAATATTTTTGTCCACCCTAAGCGTGGAAGGGTATTCTCAGATGTGAGACCCTTGCTCATTGCACCATCAGGATTCAAGCAAACCGGGCCGAAGACGGCTGTAATGCCAGAAACCGGTCCCCGGGAGCTTGTTTCCTTCCCAGTGTAAGAATTGGCTTCTGTAGTTTGGTTTGTCCTGTTCCCATCATGCACTGGGACAGGAGCAGACTAATTTGCATACAGTCAGGTTCTGAAACTGGGATGGTGCAGTGAGCTAAAAAACGGTGTTGGATCTAGCCCTGATCTTTTGACTGGGTGAGAGCTTTCTGCTTAATTCAGAGACTCTGTCCCTCACCACCCCTTTTTGTAAATATTTTTGTCCACCCTAAGCGTGGAAGGGTATTCTCAGATGTGAGACCCTTGCTCATTGCACCATCAGGATTCAAGCAAACCGGGCCGAAGACGGCTGTAATGCCAGAAACCGGTCCCCGGGAGCTTGTTTCCTTCCCAGTGTAAGAATTGGCTTCTGTAGTTTGGTTTGTCCTGTTCCCATCATGCACTGGGACAGGAGCAGACTAATTTGCATACAGTCAGGTTCTGAAACTGGGATGGTGCAGTGAGCTAAAAAACGGTGTTGGATCTAGCCCTGATCTTTTGACTGGGTGAGAGCTTTCTGCTTAATTCAGAGACTCTGTCCCTCACCACCCCTTTTTGTAAATATTTTTGTCCACCCTAAGCGTGGAAGGGTATTCTCAGATGTGAGACCCTTGCTCATTGCACCATCAGGATTCAAGCAAACCGGGCCGAAGACGGCTGTAATGCCAGAAACCGGTCCCCGGGAGCTTGTTTCCTTCCCAGTGTAAGAATTGGCTTCTGTAGTTTGGTTTGTCCTGTTCCCATCATGCACTGGGACAGGAGCAGACTAATTTGCATACAGTCAGGTTCTGAAACTGGGATGGTGCAGTGAGCTAAAAAACGGTGTTGGATCTAGCCCTGATCTTTTGACTGGGTGAGAGCTTTCTGCTTAATTCAGAGACTCTGTCCCTCACCACCCCTTTTTGTAAATATTTTTGTCCACCCTAAGCGTGGAAGGGTATTCTCAGATGTGAGACCCTTGCTCATTGCACCATCAGGATTCAAGCAAACCGGGCCGAAGACGGCTGTAATGCCAGAAACCGGTCCCCGGGAGCTTGTTTCCTTCCCAGTGTAAGAATTGGCTTCTGTAGTTTGGTTTGTCCTGTTCCCATCATGCACTGGGACAGGAGCAGACTAATTTGCATACAGTCAGGTTCTGAAACTGGGATGGTGCAGTGAGCTAAAAAACGGTGTTGGATCTAGCCCTGATCTTTTGACTGGGTGAGAGCTTTCTGCTTAATTCAGAGACTCTGTCCCTCACCACCCCTTTTTGTAAATATTTTTGTCCACCCTAAGCGTGGAAGGGTATTCTCAGATGTGAGACCCTTGCTCATTGCACCATCAGGATTCAAGCAAACCGGGCCGAAGACGGCTGTAATGCCAGAAACCGGTCCCCGGGAGCTTGTTTCCTTCCCAGTGTAAGAATTGGCTTCTGTAGTTTGGTTTGTCCTGTTCCCATCATGCACTGGGACAGGAGCAGACTAATTTGCATACAGTCAGGTTCTGAAACTGGGATGGTGCAGTGAGCTAAAAAACGGTGTTGGATCTAGCCCTGATCTTTTGACTGGGTGAGAGCTTTCTGCTTAATTCAGAGACTCTGTCCCTCACCACCCCTTTTTGTAAATATTTTTGTCCACCCTAAGCGTGGAAGGGTATTCTCAGATGTGAGACCCTTGCTCATTGCACCATCAGGATTCAAGCAAACCGGGCCGAAGACGGCTGTAATGCCAGAAACCGGTCCCCGGGAGCTTGTTTCCTTCCCAGTGTAAGAATTGGCTTCTGTAGTTTGGTTTGTCCTGTTCCCATCATGCACTGGGACAGGAGCAGACTAATTTGCATACAGTCAGGTTCTGAAACTGGGATGGTGCAGTGAGCTAAAAAACGGTGTTGGATCTAGCCCTGATCTTTTGACTGGGTGAGAGCTTTCTGCTTAATTCAGAGACTCTGTCCCTCACCACCCCTTTTTGTAAATATTTTTGTCCACCCTAAGCGTGGAAGGGTATTCTCAGATGTGAGACCCTTGCTCATTGCACCATCAGGATTCAAGCAAACCGGGCCGAAGACGGCTGTAATGCCAGAAACCGGTCCCCGGGAGCTTGTTTCCTTCCCAGTGTAAGAATTGGCTTCTGTAGTTTGGTTTGTCCTGTTCCCATCATGCACTGGGACAGGAGCAGACTAATTTGCATACAGTCAGGTTCTGAAACTGGGATGGTGCAGTGAGCTAAAAAACGGTGTTGGATCTAGCCCTGATCTTTTGACTGGGTGAGAGCTTTCTGCTTAATTCAGAGACTCTGTCCCTCACCACCCCTTTTTGTAAATATTTTTGTCCACCCTAAGCGTGGAAGGGTATTCTCAGATGTGAGACCCTTGCTCATTGCACCATCAGGATTCAAGCAAACCGGGCCGAAGACGGCTGTAATGCCAGAAACCGGTCCCCGGGAGCTTGTTTCCTTCCCAGTGTAAGAATTGGCTTCTGTAGTTTGGTTTGTCCTGTTCCCATCATGCACTGGGACAGGAGCAGACTAATTTGCATACAGTCAGGTTCTGAAACTGGGATGGTGCAGTGAGCTAAAAAACGGTGTTGGATCTAGCCCTGATCTTTTGACTGGGTGAGAGCTTTCTGCTTAATTCAGAGACTCTGTCCCTCACCACCCCTTTTTGTAAATATTTTTGTCCACCCTAAGCGTGGAAGGGTATTCTCAGATGTGAGACCCTTGCTCATTGCACCATCAGGATTCAAGCAAACCGGGCCGAAGACGGCTGTAATGCCAGAAACCGGTCCCCGGGAGCTTGTTTCCTTCCCAGTGTAAGAATTGGCTTCTGTAGTTTGGTTTGTCCTGTTCCCATCATGCACTGGGACAGGAGCAGACTAATTTGCATACAGTCAGGTTCTGAAACTGGGATGGTGCAGTGAGCTAAAAAACGGTGTTGGATCTAGCCCTGATCTTTTGACTGGGTGAGAGCTTTCTGCTTAATTCAGAGACTCTGTCCCTCACCACCCCTTTTTGTAAATATTTTTGTCCACCCTAAGCGTGGAAGGGTATTCTCAGATGTGAGACCCTTGCTCATTGCACCATCAGGATTCAAGCAAACCGGGCCGAAGACGGCTGTAATGCCAGAAACCGGTCCCCGGGAGCTTGTTTCCTTCCCAGTGTAAGAATTGGCTTCTGTAGTTTGGTTTGTCCTGTTCCCATCATGCACTGGGACAGGAGCAGACTAATTTGCATACAGTCAGGTTCTGAAACTGGGATGGTGCAGTGAGCTAAAAAACGGTGTTGGATCTAGCCCTGATCTTTTGACTGGGTGAGAGCTTTCTGCTTAATTCAGAGACTCTGTCCCTCACCACCCCTTTTTGTAAATATTTTTGTCCACCCTAAGCGTGGAAGGGTATTCTCAGATGTGAGACCCTTGCTCATTGCACCATCAGGATTCAAGCAAACCGGGCCGAAGACGGCTGTAATGCCAGAAACCGGTCCCCGGGAGCTTGTTTCCTTCCCAGTGTAAGAATTGGCTTCTGTAGTTTGGTTTGTCCTGTTCCCATCATGCACTGGGACAGGAGCAGACTAATTTGCATACAGTCAGGTTCTGAAACTGGGATGGTGCAGTGAGCTAAAAAACGGTGTTGGATCTAGCCCTGATCTTTTGACTGGGTGAGAGCTTTCTGCTTAATTCAGAGACTCTGTCCCTCACCACCCCTTTTTGTAAATATTTTTGTCCACCCTAAGCGTGGAAGGGTATTCTCAGATGTGAGACCCTTGCTCATTGCACCATCAGGATTCAAGCAAACCGGGCCGAAGACGGCTGTAATGCCAGAAACCGGTCCCCGGGAGCTTGTTTCCTTCCCAGTGTAAGAATTGGCTTCTGTAGTTTGGTTTGTCCTGTTCCCATCATGCACTGGGACAGGAGCAGACTAATTTGCATACAGTCAGGTTCTGAAACTGGGATGGTGCAGTGAGCTAAAAAACGGTGTTGGATCTAGCCCTGATCTTTTGACTGGGTGAGAGCTTTCTGCTTAATTCAGAGACTCTGTCCCTCACCACCCCTTTTTGTAAATATTTTTGTCCACCCTAAGCGTGGAAGGGTATTCTCAGATGTGAGACCCTTGCTCATTGCACCATCAGGATTCAAGCAAACCGGGCCGAAGACGGCTGTAATGCCAGAAACCGGTCCCCGGGAGCTTGTTTCCTTCCCAGTGTAAGAATTGGCTTCTGTAGTTTGGTTTGTCCTGTTCCCATCATGCACTGGGACAGGAGCAGACTAATTTGCATACAGTCAGGTTCTGAAACTGGGATGGTGCAGTGAGCTAAAAAACGGTGTTGGATCTAGCCCTGATCTTTTGACTGGGTGAGAGCTTTCTGCTTAATTCAGAGACTCTGTCCCTCACCACCCCTTTTTGTAAATATTTTTGTCCACCCTAAGCGTGGAAGGGTATTCTCAGATGTGAGACCCTTGCTCATTGCACCATCAGGATTCAAGCAAACCGGGCCGAAGACGGCTGTAATGCCAGAAACCGGTCCCCGGGAGCTTGTTTCCTTCCCAGTGTAAGAATTGGCTTCTGTAGTTTGGTTTGTCCTGTTCCCATCATGCACTGGGACAGGAGCAGACTAATTTGCATACAGTCAGGTTCTGAAACTGGGATGGTGCAGTGAGCTAAAAAACGGTGTTGGATCTAGCCCTGATCTTTTGACTGGGTGAGAGCTTTCTGCTTAATTCAGAGACTCTGTCCCTCACCACCCCTTTTTGTAAATATTTTTGTCCACCCTAAGCGTGGAAGGGTATTCTCAGATGTGAGACCCTTGCTCATTGCACCATCAGGATTCAAGCAAACCGGGCCGAAGACGGCTGTAATGCCAGAAACCGGTCCCCGGGAGCTTGTTTCCTTCCCAGTGTAAGAATTGGCTTCTGTAGTTTGGTTTGTCCTGTTCCCATCATGCACTGGGACAGGAGCAGACTAATTTGCATACAGTCAGGTTCTGAAACTGGGATGGTGCAGTGAGCTAAAAAACGGTGTTGGATCTAGCCCTGATCTTTTGACTGGGTGAGAGCTTTCTGCTTAATTCAGAGACTCTGTCCCTCACCACCCCTTTTTGTAAATATTTTTGTCCACCCTAAGCGTGGAAGGGTATTCTCAGATGTGAGACCCTTGCTCATTGCACCATCAGGATTCAAGCAAACCGGGCCGAAGACGGCTGTAATGCCAGAAACCGGTCCCCGGGAGCTTGTTTCCTTCCCAGTGTAAGAATTGGCTTCTGTAGTTTGGTTTGTCCTGTTCCCATCATGCACTGGGACAGGAGCAGACTAATTTGCATACAGTCAGGTTCTGAAACTGGGATGGTGCAGTGAGCTAAAAAACGGTGTTGGATCTAGCCCTGATCTTTTGACTGGGTGAGAGCTTTCTGCTTAATTCAGAGACTCTGTCCCTCACCACCCCTTTTTGTAAATATTTTTGTCCACCCTAAGCGTGGAAGGGTATTCTCAGATGTGAGACCCTTGCTCATTGCACCATCAGGATTCAAGCAAACCGGGCCGAAGACGGCTGTAATGCCAGAAACCGGTCCCCGGGAGCTTGTTTCCTTCCCAGTGTAAGAATTGGCTTCTGTAGTTTGGTTTGTCCTGTTCCCATCATGCACTGGGACAGGAGCAGACTAATTTGCATACAGTCAGGTTCTGAAACTGGGATGGTGCAGTGAGCTAAAAAACGGTGTTGGATCTAGCCCTGATCTTTTGACTGGGTGAGAGCTTTCTGCTTAATTCAGAGACTCTGTCCCTCACCACCCCTTTTTGTAAATATTTTTGTCCACCCTAAGCGTGGAAGGGTATTCTCAGATGTGAGACCCTTGCTCATTGCACCATCAGGATTCAAGCAAACCGGGCCGAAGACGGCTGTAATGCCAGAAACCGGTCCCCGGGAGCTTGTTTCCTTCCCAGTGTAAGAATTGGCTTCTGTAGTTTGGTTTGTCCTGTTCCCATCATGCACTGGGACAGGAGCAGACTAATTTGCATACAGTCAGGTTCTGAAACTGGGATGGTGCAGTGAGCTAAAAAACGGTGTTGGATCTAGCCCTGATCTTTTGACTGGGTGAGAGCTTTCTGCTTAATTCAGAGACTCTGTCCCTCACCACCCCTTTTTGTAAATATTTTTGTCCACCCTAAGCGTGGAAGGGTATTCTCAGATGTGAGACCCTTGCTCATTGCACCATCAGGATTCAAGCAAACCGGGCCGAAGACGGCTGTAATGCCAGAAACCGGTCCCCGGGAGCTTGTTTCCTTCCCAGTGTAAGAATTGGCTTCTGTAGTTTGGTTTGTCCTGTTCCCATCATGCACTGGGACAGGAGCAGACTAATTTGCATACAGTCAGGTTCTGAAACTGGGATGGTGCAGTGAGCTAAAAAACGGTGTTGGATCTAGCCCTGATCTTTTGACTGGGTGAGAGCTTTCTGCTTAATTCAGAGACTCTGTCCCTCACCACCCCTTTTTGTAAATATTTTTGTCCACCCTAAGCGTGGAAGGGTATTCTCAGATGTGAGACCCTTGCTCATTGCACCATCAGGATTCAAGCAAACCGGGCCGAAGACGGCTGTAATGCCAGAAACCGGTCCCCGGGAGCTTGTTTCCTTCCCAGTGTAAGAATTGGCTTCTGTAGTTTGGTTTGTCCTGTTCCCATCATGCACTGGGACAGGAGCAGACTAATTTGCATACAGTCAGGTTCTGAAACTGGGATGGTGCAGTGAGCTAAAAAAACGGTGTTGGATCTAGCCCTGATCTTTTGACTGGGTGAGAGCTTTCTGCTTAATTCAGAGACTCTGTCCCTCACCACCCCTTTTTGTAAATATTTTTGTCCACCCTAAGCGTGGAAGGGTATTCTCAGATGTGAGACCCTTGCTCATTGCACCATCAGGATTCAAGCAAACCGGGCCGAAGACGGCTGTAATGCCAGAAACCGGTCCCCGGGAGCTTGTTTCCTTCCCAGTGTAAGAATTGGCTTCTGTAGTTTGGTTTGTCCTGTTCCCATCATGCACTGGGACAGGAGCAGACTAATTTGCATACCGTCAGGTTCTGAAACTGGGATGGTGCAGTGAGCTAAAAAACGGTGTTGGATCTAGCCCTGATCTTTTGACTGGGTGAGAGCTTTCTGCTTAATTCAGAGACTCTGTCCCTCACCACCCCTTTTTGTAAATATTTTTGTCCACCCTAAGCGTGGAAGGGTATTCTCAGATGTGAGACCCTTGCTCATTGCACCATCAGGATTCAAGCAAACCGGGCCGAAGACGGCTGTAATGCCAGAAACCGGTCCCCGGGAGCTTGTTTCCTTCCCAGTGTAAGAATTGGCTTCTGTAGTTTGGTTTGTCCTGTTCCCATCATGCACTGGGACAGGAGCAGACTAATTTGCATACAGTCAGTTTCTGAAACTGGGATGGTGCAGTGAGCTAAAAAACGGTGTTGGATCTAGCCCTGATCTTTTGACTGGGTGAGAGCTTTCTGCTTAATTCAGAGACTCTGTCCCTCACCACCCCTTTTTGTAAATATTTTTGTCCACCCTAAGCGTGGAAGGGTATTCTCAGATGTGAGACCCTTGCTCATTGCACCATCAGGATTCAAGCAAACCGGGCCGAAGACGGCTGTAATGCCAGAAACCGGTCCCCGGGAGCTTGTTTCCTTCCCAGTGTAAGAATTGGCTTCTGTAGTTTGGTTTGTCCTGTTCCCATCATGCACTGGGACAGGAGCAGACTAATTTGCATACAGTCAGGTTCTGAAACTGGGATGGTGCAGTGAGCTAAAAAACGGTGTTGGATCTAGCCCTGATCTTTTGACTGGGTGAGAGCTTTCTGCTTAATTCAGAGACTCTGTCCCTCACCACCCCTTTTTGTAAATATTTTTGTCCACCCTAAGCGTGGAAGGGTATTCTCAGATGTGAGACCCTTGCTCATTGCACCATCAGGATTCAAGCAAACCGGGCCGAAGACGGCTGTAATGCCAGAAACCGGTCCCCGGGAGCTTGTTTCCTTCCCAGTGTAAGAATTGGCTTCTGTAGTTTGGTTTGTCCTGTTCCCATCATGCACTGGGACAGGAGCAGACTAATTTGCATACAGTCAGGTTCTGAAACTGGGATGGTGCAGTGAGCTAAAAAACGGTGTTGGATCTAGCCCTGATCTTTTGACTGGGTGAGAGCTTTCTGCTTAATTCAGAGACTCTGTCCCTCACCACCCCTTTTTGTAAATATTTTTGTCCACCCTAAGCGTGGAAGGGTATTCTCAGATGTGAGACCCTTGCTCATTGCACCATCAGGATTCAAGCAAACCGGGCCGAAGACGGCTGTAATGCCAGAAACCGGTCCCCGGGAGCTTGTTTCCTTCCCAGTGTAAGAATTGGCTTCTGTAGTTTGGTTTGTCCTGTTCCCATCATGCACTGGGACAGGAGCAGACTAATTTGCATACAGTCAGGTTCTGAAACTGGGATGGTGCAGTGAGCTAAAAAACGGTGTTGGATCTAGCCCTGATCTTTTGACTGGGTGAGAGCTTTCTGCTTAATTCAGAGACTCTGTCCCTCACCACCCCTTTTTGTAAATATTTTTGTCCACCCTAAGCGTGGAAGGGTATTCTCAGATGTGAGACCCTTGCTCATTACACCATCAGGATTCAAGCAAACCGGGCCGAAGACGGCTGTAATGCCAGAAACCGGTCCCCGGGAGCTTGTTTCCTTCCCAGTGTAAGAATTGGCTTCTGTAGTTTGGTTTGTCCTGTTCCCATCATGCACTGGGACAGGAGCAGACTAATTTGCATACAGTCAGGTACTGAAACTGGGATGGTGCAGTGAGCTAAAAAACGGTGTTGGATCTAGCCCTGATCTTTTGACTGGGTGAGAGCTTTCTGCTTAATTCAGAGACTCTGTCCCTCACCACCCCTTTTTGTAAATATTTTTGTCCACCCTAAGCGTGGAAGGGTATTCTCAGATGTGAGACCCTTGCTCATTGCACCATCAGGATTCAAGCAAACCGGGCCGAAGACGGCTGTAATGCCAGAAACCGGTCCCCGGGAGCTTGTTTCCTTCCCAGTGTAAGAATTGGCTTCTGTAGTTTGGTTTGTCCTGTTCCCATCATGCACTGGGACAGGAGCAGACTAATTTGCATACAGTCAGGTTCTGAAACTGGGATGGTGCAGTGAGCTAAAAAACGGTGTTGGATCTAGCCCTGATCTTTTGACTGGGTGAGAGCTTTCTGCTTAATTCAGAGACTCTGTCCCTCACCACCCCTTTTTGTAAATATTTTTGTCCACCCTAAGCGTGGAAGGGTATTCTCAGATGTGAGACCCTTGCTCATTGCACCATCAGGATTCAAGCAAACCGGGCCGAAGACGGCTGTAATGCCAGAAACCGGTCCCCGGGAGCTTGTTTCCTTCCCAGTGTAAGAATTGGCTTCTGTAGTTTGGTTTGTCCTGTTCCCATCATGCACTGGGACAGGAGCAGACTAATTTGCATACAGTCAGGTTCTGAAACTGGGATGGTGCAGTGAGCTAAAAAACGGTGTTGGATCTAGCCCTGATCTTTTGACTGGGTGAGAGCTTTCTGCTTAATTCAGAGACTCTGTCCCTCACCACCCCTTTTTGTAAATATTTTTGTCCACCCTAAGCGTGGAAGGGTATTCTCAGATGTGAGACCCTTGCTCATTGCACCATCAGGATTCAAGCAAACCGGGCCGAAGACGGCTGTAATGCCAGAAACCGGTCCCCGGGAGCTTGTTTCCTTCCCAGTGTAAGAATTGGCTTCTGTAGTTTGGTTTGTCCTGTTCCCATCATGCACTGGGACAGGAGCAGACTAATTTGCATACAGTCAGGTTCTGAAACTGGGATGGTGCAGTGAGCTAAAAAACGGTGTTGGATCTAGCCCTGATCTTTTGACTGGGTGAGAGCTTTCTGCTTAATTCAGAGACTCTGTCCCTCACCACCCCTTTTTGTAAATATTTTTGTCCACCCTAAGCGTGGAAGGGTATTCTCAGATGTGAGACCCTTGCTCATTGCACCATCAGGATTCAAGCAAACCGGGCCGAAGACGGCTGTAATGCCAGAAACCGGTCCCCGGGAGCTTGTTTCCTTCCCAGTGTAAGAATTGGCTTCTGTAGTTTGGTTTGTCCTGTTCCCATCATGCACTGGGACAGGAGCAGACTAATTTGCATACAGTCAGGTTCTGAAACTGGGATGGTGCAGTGAGCTAAAAAACGGTGTTGGATCTAGCCCTGATCTTTTGACTGGGTGAGAGCTTTCTGCTTAATTCAGAGACTCTGTCCCTCACCACCCCTTTTTGTAAATACAAGCCTTTATACTAGACATAAAGCCTGGGTTCTCTTTTCTAATAATCATAATTCTACTCTAGTAATACTGAGTGGGTCAGACCTGTAACCATAATTGATGAGACGGTGTAGTGGTAGGGCAAGGGGGTATAACATTTGTGTGGCTGAGTCTACATGAATGACCTGGTAGGAGCCATACCTAAATTCTTAAATGTGGCCTCTGATGGTTTTACCATGCAGAATGGGGATGGTGAGAGTATTTGACCACATGGCCTTTGATGCCTTTCAATGTGTGACTTAAGACCCTTTCTTTGAAAAGCAAGCGCACTCATGTAGGCAACCAGTTCCCACTGGTCCATGCTATATAAAATAAGGCCGAACTGCTGGATCCTACTTATGCTCCTCATGCTATGATTTTGTGTGCTACTCCAATGAGCTCTCTTATCAGTGGGGAATGGATCACTTGTACATGTGTAAAAAGGGTCAGGTTTTTATACTGTCTCTTAAGAAACCCTCATTCATGTACATAGGCCATCTGGCGGTTTATCTTGATTCTCCGCTTGGTTAGAGACGTTACAGCATCATCATTGGGTTTATATGTGATGTGCTATCCTCCACCCGGAGGAAGACCTGCTGGTTATAGCAGTAGTGATCGGTGATAAAAAGACGAGGTGCTCAAGTGAGGTGAGTTTAAAATGCTCACAATGCCTGAACTGTAGCTTTACTCGGTTCGGTATGTGGGGAGGTAAAAACAGTGCGGTGCGTAAGTAGACAAGTTACTGGTCTAACGCACTCTTTTGTCCATGTGAGTGGTCGACATGTTTCGGCCCCATTTAATTGCCCTCGCGGGTCGGGGGGCTTTCTTCAGGTCCTAGGATTGTGAAGGCTGAGTAATTTCACAGCCTAGGTGTGTATATCAGTCGCTCACCATGTTAGAGTAAGTCATTGGTCAATAAGTACCTATAATTGTTGGGAGGAACAGGAGAGAAGAAGAGAAATTCGGTCACAGTTCCATTAAGTAACATATGTTGTAACAAAAATGGTGAAATTACTTAAATAGTGTTGCGTGCCGTCCTGTTGCTTGTGTATTTAAGAATGAGAATACAACAAATGTGATGGTTAAAAAGAATTAAAACGTTTTTGAATAGTAAGTACACATATTTATAAAAAGCAAAAATGCATTTCTTTTGAAATGCTGGCATCGTCAAAGATAAACAATTCAGAAATGGCAAGTCTCTACACCCATTGATACTGGTATAGTGCAAGGCGTGCTATGGAGTTGGCAGCCCTGCATGTTTATGGCAAGATAAATTGTCCATATTGGTACATAATGGCTATGAATGGAAAGTAACGTATCGTGGTAGGCCTGGCGGTTAGTGTATTGCGGTTTCTGAAGGTACATAATGCCGTTTTTTAGGGTGCTATGCCTCAAGTAATACCAGAGTGTCCAAGTTAAAAAAACATGAAAGGGAGCTCAAACGCTGTTCTGACTATAGTTATGAGTAGCAGGGAGCGTGTGGTGACTGTGATTACAAATGGTGAGTGCGTGGTGATTGTGCATAAAGCCTGTGCTTTTAATACCTTGGTATCCCTAATTTCGGACTGCCTCAGGGTGCCGGGGGGCAATGAGCTCCAGAAGCATAACAGCCCATCTAAAAACATTTGTTATGTCTAAGGAAGCCTGCAGTACAAGTCTAGTGTCACAGGCTCAGTCCATGACTGGATCTTCTCTGCTCTCCATTCTTCCATGTTAGAGAAATGCAGTACCTATTCAACTGTTACCATTGACGGTATTTGGAAGACAACTGTGGTTGTCTTCAAGAAAGAGCTTGCTGGTGCAACAGGCATTTTAGCCTATTTCTTGAGCCCCTGAGACAGTTTACTTTTATGTAAGGGGCAGCAGACGTCTGTGTGGCTGTGTCTATTATATGGACCTGGATGGCACAAGTTTTGTGCCTGTGCAAAGACAATGGGACACTGCATAAGGGTGTGGCTTTATTATAGATGTGGGCACATAGGTATTACAAAACTGTTGGGTGGCACACTAACTGTGCACCTCGAGGCACCCCTTGTGGATGGGGCACAGGGTCCAAGTGAACCATCCAGGTTCCCCCTACAGCTGGGTTCTGTAACACCTGCATTGGGTTCCTGGCTGGACTCTTCAAATGGAGACCAGCCCACCTTGAATGAAAGGTGTAGCTACGATTACAAACTGCTCCTTTACCTTCCCTAATGCACTCTCCTTGGCGGGAGTACTCAATGTCTGTGTTCGAAAATGCCCTATTGACAGAGTATTTTTTGTGCCCTGGTCTGCATCATCTGCACATAGTTAAGCCACAGTGCAAACACGGACAGTGTGCTCAATAAGTAATTTATGCTAAAGGTTTCTATTACACAAAGTGTTACAAGGTGACAACATGGTCATTTGTACCTGCTTTAATGTCCCTGGGGAGACATAATATTATGGAAGGGTTGCAGATGCTTCTGCAGTCCCTTTGGCAAAATGGATCATGCAAGCATTCCCTCATTTTAATGGTTGTGGCCATATGCAAATGAGGAAATTCTTTTTTGTGCCCAGGCCATTTAGCGGACACCATCTCAGGGGGTGTGGGTATGTTAGAGTGCCAAGTTTGCAGATCCATCCTAATGAGGCTCTGAGTGCTCACCCTTTTATTTGAAACAAATCCTGCCCCAGCTAAGGCTTCCACTGCGCAATAATGCCCTAATCACTTCCTGCTGGTGTTCCCCACTGATGCATCCTTCCCCTGGGCTAGTTGCCCTTACGATTGCAGACACTGGGGTGAAAACTGGCAGGGGTCTATGGCTGCATGGAGATTAACTGCCGGGAGCCATGACAGCGGCACTGGTCGGCCGTACTAGGCCCTGATTGACCTTAGTCTCCCAGCAAATGTTAATCAATAAAGTTTTCCAAACTTGAAGTTACTTTTCATTGCAGTATTTTATTCATACTTATGAAGATGTATTCATGAGAGTATTCGATAGTTCACTTAATTCTACAACAATCCATATGTTCCCAACAATCCATATGTTCCAATGCATTTCGGCCCACTGGCCTTCATCTGGGAAATCTATGAAACAAGGAGTGGTATCTGTCACTAATAATTCTTCAAAACAAACAATGTTTACATCATCAAATCTTGTTACATATTATCTATCTTCCAGCCAAACACTAGCAGGCTAATGCACCACGCCACTTAACTTGGTCGTAAGTTATAACAGTAACGTTACTACGTTACATTGAATGCGTGTAGCCCACCCGAGGCCAGTTGAAATATTTAAGCATTAGAACCGCTAATATTGGTTTAAAGCGTCAACGAATGTCTGGTAGCTAATGCGTTACGCCAGCTAAACTGTTTGCGAGATTAATGCACAATGTTACTAGGTGCGAGTGAACAGCAAATATAACATGCATGTATATGGCTCGAACATCGGACTATAAATTTGCACGTGTAAATATAAAGGGTTACTTTAATAGTCGAATGTAGCAAAGTATGTATATCATTTGAAGGAGATAGATAATATGTAACAAGATTTGATGATGTAAACATTGTTTGTTTTGAAGAAATATTAGTGACAGATACCACTCCTTGTTTCATAGATTTCCCAGATGAAGGCCAGTGGGCCGAAATGCATTGGAACATATGGATTGTTGGGAACATATGGATTGTTGTAGAATTAAGTGAACTATCGAATACTCTCATGAATACATCTTCATAAGTATGAATAAAATACTGCAATGAAAAGTAACTTCAAGTTTGGAAAACTTTATTGATTAACATTTGCTGGTGGATCCAGCACATCGAAAATCAGTGCCCTTTGTGACACTAGCACTGGTTAGTGCTTGTGCTTTCCTCAGTCCATAATACATACTCCAAAGCAGGGAGTAAACGAAGGAGCACGATTCACGCCTTAAACCCAAAGATTACTACGGAGCTGTGCACGACTATCATCTAAACCACTGACCTTAGTCTCCCCCACCGACTTGAATGCACGGCTACCAAGGCCTCCACTGATAACCCCCTCTTGGTCGGGGGCCTGAGGCTCATCATTGGCTGGTCCGGGTCTGTTGCTGATACAGTTGGACCTAATGAAGTGGCAGCTGCGCTCAGGAGGCCTCAGGGGACCAAGCTACTGCATAGCGGAGGCACTGATACCAGGTGAGCGCAGTGTGGCAGGATTGCTGCAGCCTGGCCTGTGCACACCTTACCCCCCAGTCGTGGTCCCAGTCAGAAGCCCAGAGGTCATGTTGGGCCTAGACTTGACTGCAAAAGGGGGAGGCAAGACCAAATGAAGTATTTGCAGCATTGAGGAAGCCCAGGGGAACTGAACTGCTGACTGGCGGGTGTGCTGATACTGTGAGAGCGAACTGTGACAGTGTTGAAGCGGCCCTGCCTGTGCACACCTGGTTGCGGTCCCAGACAGAAGACCAGAGGTCCTGTCTGCCCTAGGCTTGACAATGAGGGGGAGGGCAAGGGCCAATACACTGCATCAGACAGTCCCTGCTACAGCACCGCTGCCTGCGCCTTGGTCAGAGGAGCATGGGTACGGAACCTGATCGCCTGAGGGACTGCCACAAAGCATAGGCAGGGTGTCCTTTGGCCCTGGACTCCTACCTCAGAATGTGTCACCCCAGATGCAAATAATAAAGAGCACAGATTGCCTGGAGCATGCCTGCGGCGCACCCGCAAAAAGGTACACACATGGTTCTGGTGACCACCATGCTATTGTTGCCCATCGGTCCAGGCAGATACTACTGTGTAATTTAGAGAACGGGAAGGCTGCTGCCTGCTTGTTCCTGTACCCCTCCTCATTAAGTCTGGTCCCTGCCAGGAGACTGTGGGTCGAGTCAGGCTTTGGCCTGGTGGCAGTGGAGAAGATGAAGATCATGGTGCTGGTGCCCTGCAGCTAACCTGGCTCTTTGCCAGACACCTCGTTGGCTGCACAACTTAGGACACAGCATTCAAGGGCGTTCATGTTGCCTGATGAACCTGTGGCCAGTCCTAAAATGGGCCTGCAACCCCACTGACAGCTGTGGTGTGACACCGGGGGCTAACGCTGGGCTCCTGGGGCTAATGCTGTTTTCCTGGGGCCTGACATATGTCACCATACACCGGCCCTCTCCTCTGATCGGCCAAAGATTAAGTTGATGTGCTTGGAACCTGCCCTGGACCTGGCACCTGCCGCCCCCTCAGGAGATATGGCGAGCTGGCTGGGGCTGACCAATAACCAATATCAACTGGGACCCCCTATTGAGTTCTTTGCATGTTCCACTGCTGTGAGGGGTAAAACACAAGCTGAACCTTTTTGTTGGGTTAGGTGGCATAATGATCAGTCGCAGAAATGTGATGCTCCCCCCAGGCATGACCTCCACCCCATTCACAACACCAAACAGTACGGCGGAGGAGACTCCAACTCTACTGCCCACCCATGCCAACAAAGCTGGCTGATGAGCTCCACATTTGTGTCCTGCAGCAGCCACAGCCCTTTACCAGGGCCTCTCATCTTTAAGTGAGCATATCTGCTTGGGCGGATCACTTCTAGGGCACCTAGCCCTTTCGTGCTCGGGTTCACAGAAGAACTGATCATATTTAAGCATCTGGCCACGGTATCTACCCTGGTCCTCTGGGTGCCCTAAAATGGCAGCTTACACACCACCTGGAATGTCTGTTTAGTATGACGCCTGAAAACATACTGAGAGACAGAGATATCAGGCCTGCCTCATCACACACTGACCACTCAGATACCCAACGCCCTCCAACTGGCAATGCGTTGCCTGCTTTTAGGGACCCAGCATGTGCGGGTACACAAACAACAGATGACATAATATGAACCAACAATGAGGCCTGACCCAGAAGCAATTTCATAGCTGTTAATGCCTAACTAATTTCTGTACCGTCTCACTCCTGCAAAGGTAATGGATCACTTGCTTACAGCAGCTGGGAGCCCAAGAATGGAAGCAATTCTAATGGGAAACAGTGCAGACAGAAGGCAGGTTTAAAATGAGATTTTATAATCAGTAAACACATGCCTATAGTTGGGTACTCAAACATTGTACACAAATGGGGTAGACATGATCTCCCTCCTTAAGCTGGCTTACAAGACTGGGGATTGCCACAGGCAGTTTAAAAGTTTGGGCGGATACCTGTTATACCTCTGCTCAGGAAATGTTACACATATTGAGGTTAAGTTTCTTTCTGCAAGTTTTAACTAGTTGCCCTATCACATCTGATGCCCCTGACAGTGCTCGCCTGACCATGCCGACACATGTAGGGGAAAGACACAAACCTGAAGGAGCCCCCCCATGGGGTACCAACATATCATCCACATGGCACGCACTTACATTATCACATCAAATGTGAGAGGAATGCACACGCCCTCACTTTGATATGCCGTAAACTCTTACCTCAAGTGCAGGTCTGCCCACATAGCTCTACTGAAGAGACACATCAGAAACAAACTGAAGCCGACAGACTCAGAAAGCATTGGTGGGGCAAGGTATTCATTATAGACTACCCCTCATGTGCAAGAGGAGTCCTGATCTGTTTAAGGCCAGGGACCGCCTTTGTGGCAGACGTTTCAACTGTGGACATTGATAGACGTTTTGTCCTGATCCAATGCCGCCTTAATGGTATCAGCTTCTACTAGGGTTGGTATATGCCCCCAACCCAGGCCAAATGGCATACCTACACACATTATCTAACACAATGTCTAGTTGGTGGAGAATCCCCTGGCCATTAGGGGGAGACTTTAACTCTGTTCTTCATACTACATTAAAACGCTCGTTTCTCTCATTTCCGTGTATTGTAGCCACATCAAATGCACAAGTATTAAGTGACTGGCTCCAGCACTGGGGGCTTGGTAGACATATGGCATGCCTGCAATTCTGAAACATAGGTCTACTCATTTTGCTCTTCACCCCACAACCTACAAGTTTGATTTGATCGGATGGTGGGTTCGACCAGCCTCCTTCCCATGGCTAAACTGATTGACGATTTAGGTCGCACGCACTCGGACCACAATCCTCAATTCATGCAACTCACTTGGTAGGTGGACATGCTAGCTATAGCCAAGTGACAACTCCAAACCGCGGCATTAGAAGACCCACCATTTAGGAAGTCACTGGGAGCTGCAACAGCAGAATATTTCAACCTCAACAGCGAAATGGCAACAGAGAGTTTGAATTAATGGGACGCTTTTAACGTAACCATCAGGGGACATAGCTTGGGATCAACATGGAACACTCACAAGCAATTAGATTGTAGTATCACCTGCATCGAAAATTCACTCTTGACACTTGAGACACAATCTGGAACAAACCGGTAGTGTGCTTGTTGCTTAACAGCGGCACCCTATAAATATTCCTCACTGTTGGAGAGCCTGCGAAGTCTCAATTTCAAAATCACTCAGTTCGCACCTATGCCATTTCAGATTGTGCGGGCCGGTGCTGGTGTGGTTGATATGTCAGGAGCAGTCCCAGGTCTTATTCTTTCACTGCGCGCCCACAGTGCAATTCTCCACACCCAGCATGAAATCCATGCTGAACTTACACACCACAACACCTTCCTATACCAATCGACCTTGAGAATTGGGTCATATCGCCTAGATGCATTGTTTGCCATGATCAGGCTACCTGTCATTACTCCAGAGCAGCGAGGGGAGCTTGATGAGCCATTCACACAATTTGAGAACCACAAGGCCATTAGGGCCCAAGCAGCGGGTAAGAAACCAGGGCCCGATGGCCTACCAGCCAAATTTGATAAAGCCTATGCCTCTACATTGACCCCCTGCTTACATGACTTGTACAAAGAGCCAGTCCTTGCATTGTCGTGCAAATCTCTGCTCATATCTCTGTCAAAACCAGACGGAAACCCTACTTCTTTGTGTTCCAACCGCCCCTGGCAGTGCTTAACACAGACTATAAAATATTGGCTAGGGTCCTGGCTGACCGCCTGGCCACCTGGTCCATTCAGACCGAACAGATTTGTCCCAGCCCGTAGCACTTGGGTAAACTTGTGGTGCTTCTTCCTTGTCTCCAAATACTCGGTCCTTAGTTGGCCTCAATCTGGGTGTCTGATACTGGACTTAGAAAAGGCCTTTTACTCTCTGGAATGGAAATGAATTTCCAAAGCCTTATCTCGCTAGGGTATCCAAGGTCGTTTCCTCTTGGTTAGAAAGCAACAATGTGCCTCATGGTCCTGGAGGGGATGGAAGGTTCTCGAGCATTGTGGGAGAAATCCTCTCTGGCTTGTTCGCATGCGGTCTCGAGGGACACACTAGGCAAACAAGCCAGAGAGGATTTCTTCCACAACGCATTGTTGCTTTCTAACCAAGATACTACTTTAGTAAATCTTATGTATTAACCGCGCTTGCTTATTAGTTGCAGCACGATTCCTTTTTTCCTTTATTTAGGTCACTCAAGGAGTGGTAGTCACAGGACGACCCTGTGCCTGACCTGAAGAAGAGCATTGGGGAAGCTCGAAACATTTTGACGTCCACTAGGGACACCTGGCTCATTGCAACAAGGCCCCCTAGAGACTCTCCCCATTTTTAATATATCAACTAGGAGCAAGAATAAAAGTTATTACGCCCACTAGTTAGATATTTTTAACTCACTCCACTCCATACACACCACTGCACCACAAATAGTTCATCACAAATAGTGTTCCTATGTATCTCCGCAAGTCGTAGCACGCCTCAACCCGCAGTGGGTTGAGATGGCCCCAATGATGAAGCATATCACCGTGGGGAAACCTTGGTGAGTAAGGGGACTCAAGAAAGGAAATTTCTTCCTTTCTTAGCTAGATTTTGTCGCCTATAACTGAGTGATTTCCTCCTGCTTTGCAGAAGTCTATACATCACATGCGCCCATGTCCTATATGCACTGGCATTACCACTGCTGGGCAAGCCGAGAGGCCATGGCCCTACCGCATCCGCAGAGTTCACCATCTGGCAGACAGCAGACATACAAACACTAGACAACCTCTACCGGGATTTTGCCCAACTAACTTATGATATATTGATGGATGTGGAGGGTCTACCCCTGGGTCAATTCCTGCTTCATGCTTCACTAATAGTGGCACTGGGTAGAAATTTCAGAGGCTCACCAGTCACACATAACTCCTCAATACCTACATGTTATAGGGTCAGGTAGACACCTCATAAAATGATTTTCGGCCTTGGTACACCTCCACACGGGTATCGCTACTGCTTTTGAGACAGCACTGGGGCAAGACCTGGCCCACCTCTGCACTGACAAGGAATGGGCTACCATACTAGAAAGCCCGGTCCGAATCCTCTATAATGCCCGCTTTCATCTCATGCAGTACAACATTATCCAGAGACCGTACCTCACTCCTGCCAAAATATATAGATACTTCCACTGTGCAGACACCGCTTGCCCCGGATGCCACATACCAGATGCTGATCTCCTACACATGGCATGAGCCTGCCCGCTCCTCACCCCTTACTGGCAGGGAGTCATGACCTAGCTATCCAACTGCGCAGGCCTCACACTAGTTCACACATGGGAGGTAAGCCTCCTGGGCCTTTTCCATAGAAGTAAACGAGTTAAGGTGACCACTCATTTCCTAGACCCCAGAATGCTGGTGGCAAAACGTCTAATCACTAGGAGATGGAAATCATCAGCACCTCCCTGCTGGTGGCCCGGAGGCAATCGATGTTAACATGGGCCAAGGCAGAAAGCATTGCATTACGCAGGGAAGACACACTGGGGCTTTACAAGACCCACCCCCCCCCCCCCCGCCCATTGCCGCCTATTGTGACAGAATTTGCCAGACTTCTAAATCGAGCCGTACCTGGAATTGAATGACTCAGAACCCATTATGCCACAAATGGAGGCAGGCAATGAGAGTGGGCACACTGCCCAATAGCAAACACAAGAGGGGGTAGCTAACATCAACACGTTCGCCTCACACTACAGCCGTGGTTTGATGCAGTAATAGCTAAGCAATGTGTATGTTGTTTATATATTTGTAGAGAAAGAGGGAAGAGCGGGGTTGGGGGATCTTGAGGTTGGGCCATGTTACCCTTGTCAACTTTCTTTCTCCCTTCCTTTTCCCCCTTGTCTCCCATTATTATCTAGGTTGTCCAAGGGGTCGCACTGTTAGCACAACACGCTGGAGCTCCTACAGCACAACACAAGACTGATCTAGTAGCCCTCCTGGACTTGGAGGTACATATCCTGCCATTGTACAGAGAAGGTAAAGGTAAAATGTGCGTATGCATATATATTGCTGCCAAAAAAGCATTGATGTGACCTTTTTTAGAATTTTTCTTACGGGTAACATGAACGGGCCCTCTGTCATTTTACAAAAAAAGAGCGAACCTAATCAGATATTGTAACTTGTGTTAACATGTCAAACCTTTTAATGTGTAACTGTTTGTAAAATTAAACAAATAAAAACAGATGAAAAAAATAGCAGACACCATCTCGGAGGAAACGCCGCTGTCAAGAGGCATAGACCTAGTGAGTATACACCGCTGTTGCTTGTGCCCTTTTGAGGGGCATGGGTGGTCCCACCGACAACCTAAGCATCCCTCTTAAAGGGGTGTATTCACATGCTGCTACGTTGTGCATGGGCGTCCCTGCATCCCTTCAAAGTGGGGCGCAGTTTTTGACTGTAGTGATAGGCAGATCTGCAGCTTCAAACAGCCAGTCCACCTTTCACTAACTTGCTGTTGACAACAGAGGCATGAGTTCATGCCTGCACTCTAACAGCAACTTTTTTTGTAATGTGATGCACTACCCCAATCTGCACTGGGTGCACCCAGTTAAGGGTGCACAGCGGCACAAACAGGGCTAGTACACCAGAACTATAATTCAGACCTAGGATGTGAATCGATATACAGTGATAGTCAAAGTGACTGTTCAAAATGTGTACAGTAAAGAATCCTACTCACACACTCACACACACACCCACACACACCAGCTGCACTAACAAAGTGACGGAATGTGAGGGTTAATACACATGTATGTTTGTATGTAGGAAGGTATGAATGCAAGAATGTACATAGGGGGTCATTAGGATCGCGGACGAACTTGCGTCCGTCCGCGACCCCAGAGCAGGAGGGAACCTCCGCATGGCATGCGGAGTTCCCTCCTGTGCAATTTGGATGTGACCGCAAGGGTAGCGGTCACATCCTCTATATTTAACATTGCGGCGGGTGGAGCTTCAAGCTGCACCCGCAGCAATGTTAAAAATGCTCGCTTTGCATTTGTATGCAGAAAGTGGCAGGCACCGCGCGGTGCCTGCCGCTTACTGCATACAAATGCAGGGGGGTACCATAGGTACCCCACATGTGCACCCCCCACCCCCCTTCACCTAGGGGGCCCGCAACGGGCCCCCGCAGTGAAGTTACACATGCTTTTCCACGGCGGAAAAGCCGCCGCGGAAAAGCATGTTCCACAGCCCATCCTAATCTGGCTGACGGTGTCTGAGAGACACCGTCACCATATTAGTGCTTTTCCGCCGCGGTTGTAAGCCAACCGCGGCGGATAAGCTGCGGACGGAAACCAGGACCCACCAGCCATCCTAATGTGGCGGTGGGTCTTTGGTGGGTCCGCAGAGGATTTTCCGCATCCTCCGGGCCGGCGGTGGCTTCCGCCGGCCCGGAGGATGCGGAAAATCCTCCATCCTAATGAGGCCCTAAGTGCGGAAGTGGCTGAAAGGCAGCAGAGCATTGTACAGGGTCAAAGATAAAAATATATAGTCAGTGTGACATAGGAGAGGTAGGTGGATTCTGGGAGCCGAAGTCGGTCTCAACAGCAATTATAGTGCTCTGCCAACAATTAATCTTCATACTATAATTCCACGTACCACGTCACAAGAGAGTTGGCCAGGAGCAAGCTTCACATTGACCACGCTGAAAAACACAAAAATGAAAGAAGCCAGTTTACATATTTTTTTCCTAAAGTGAATATTTCCTAAAAACATACCAATGAGTGCCGTTATATATACACATAGAAGCAGAATGGAAAATGAACATGTATACATATTCACAGGTGCATCTATATATAGCAACCAAGCTAAATACTTAAAAACACAAACGAAAACAGAAAATAAATCGGAACTGATGGTTGAGTTGACTATGCAACCACAGTAGCGATCTGGGTTTATCCACTTTTCAGACAAGTTTGCATCCTGGCGGGTAACTCATCCATTCATCATCCTGAAGTCGATATTATGAGTGCATTTGAGTTAGATGGCAATGAACATCAGTCATAAAATACCAAGAAACAATTCAGTATGAATGTCCTTTGCTTTGTCCACTTTACTCCCAGAACTACCTTAATTCACTTTCAGCTAGATTCATCAAAGTCCCGTTTTTGCGAGTCTGTAATAGCGATTCATAAGGAATCGCTATTAAGGACTGCAAAACGGGATTCATGTAGGAATTGCAAATAATATTGCGATTCCTACATCTTCCTTATTTGCGATTAGCAAATTGTTAATCGCAAATAAGGAATGACTCCCCATTCATTCCTATGGGCCAAAGGGCCCATCGGAATGAATGGGGAGTTAT
Organism: Lissotriton vulgaris; assembly: GCF_964263255.1. Classification (NCBI taxonomy): domain Eukaryota; kingdom Metazoa; phylum Chordata; class Amphibia; order Caudata; family Salamandridae; genus Lissotriton; species Lissotriton vulgaris. The sequence continues at coordinate 1,541,066,337 of NC_141695.1, read as the reverse complement.
TCCTTATTTGCGATTAGCAATTTGCTAATCGCAAATAAGGATGCGATTTCAAGGGTGCCAGGGGTGTCCAAAGGACACCCTGTAGCACCCCTGAAAAGCAAATGTAGCCAGATGTTGCGCACACACATGTCCAAAGGACATGTGTGTGTGTAGCATACCACTCAGAAAAATGCACTAAAGTGCATTTTTCTGAGTTTTCGCTATTTACCACGAAGTTACAATTCGTGGTAAATAGCGGCCAAATATTGCAAATTCGCAAATTAAACATGGTGATGAATTGCATTTAAGGAATCTCAAATAGAGATTCCTTAAATACAACTCCTCGCAAATATGCGATTTCGCAATTACCGATTTTTGCATTTGGGATGATGAATCCCAAATGCAAAAATTGCGCTCGCAAAGGGCCAGATTCTCAGAATCTGGCCCTTTGTGAGCGCAATTTTCTTTCATGAATCTAGCTGTTTGTTCCCTAAACTAAATTGTCCAGTAAGGCCAATCATTTGATTTATCTATATTTATTTCATTATACCTACATAGACTGTAATTGCCACTTGCCCCAAAACTAACACTAAATAGAATTAAAATATATATTCTTAAAACATTTTAAATAGTAATTTTCTCACACTAAAGCTGTCCCTAGCCTCTAAAGAAAGTAAATAAAAGTATGCGTATTACAATAAAGCAGTACTGTAACTGGAATACCAATCGCTCTTCCACTCAATTAAGTTGAATAGAAAGTTATAGCATCATTGTATTTGTAATGCTAATCCTAACCTAATTAAATACACTACATTAAAATAGTTATGCACAAATTCTAAACTTAATGAGCAGTATATCCTTGTATGATATGTGTTATCAATTACAGTACATAGTTGCTGTATAAATCTGAAGCTAATATATACATCTAGAGAGGTGCGGTAATCGGTATCAGATAACTAGAGGAGCTGGAAGGGCACACATTACAAGACAGCTACAATCAGCCTCTTCAATTTGACCAGTTTCAAGAGATAAGGACTATATTTGGTTAGCAGTATTTCTGGTCTTACTAGTATTAGCTATTGAAAGTAGGGAGTGACAGTTTTCAATCAGTAATGATTTCTTCACTCGTATCTGTTTACATTATCCTCACGTGACAACTGTTAGTGCAGCCGCCTAGAGCCGAGCCTGCACCGCACTCTGAAAATGACCACTGAAGTCAAGGTGTCTTTTTCCCTACAGCAGACTAATTTGCAAAAGAATATGTGCACAGGACTGGGAGCAGAAAGAATGGGGAGCTGTAGTAACACCTTGGACCGTATTATAGGATGGGTGAACTGTCCCTGTTTGCACCATGGTGCACCTATAAACAGGGACAGTGCACCGTATTACAAAGAATGTGCTGCCCCCGAGCAGCTGTGAACCAGAGGCAAGAAGTTTCCCTCATTTGCATGGAGACACACCCCCATGCAAATGAGGGAATGCTCGCTTATGATAATGCTGGTACTACATGTACATCAGCTCTATCAGTATTACAGAAGAGTCCACACAAGCTTCTGCTGCCCCTTCTGTCATATCATTGACTTCCATCTGACGTAGCTCATATTGATTTTGTATTCTTTTTATTTTATATTTTTTCTTAATAAAAGTAGAGATATGGGGCCATATCATGATGGGCTTTGTTGGCACAGAGAAGTGGTGAGCACCTGTTTCATACGCCCACAGTGCACCAAGTGACTTCATTTTGTGAAATATTTCTCTGAGTTAGTGTTTTATTTCCAGAAAGCACAGCTCAGAAACAGAAAGAAGAGAACCTTGCTCATTGTTTTCAATCTGCTCTATATGAAACTAAAGTACTAACACCGAACAATATCGTGTTCAATGAATTTGGTTTATGTATTGCAGGTGCATAAAACTGCTGCTTGGTTCTGTGGTGCACCAACAAACCCTTTATGATACTGCCTTTTCTGAATGCTGTAAACGGTGAATGCGGTTCTGTCTTCGCTTTGCGTTTTATTCTTCGAAAAGCACTGTTGCAGTGAGTTTCTACTGTAATGTCTTAGGTTGGGGTTGACAAGTTCCAGTCCACTGAAGCTCATGAGAACAAAAAACACAGCACACTATATTATACAGAAAGGGCCTTTGGGTCATCCCTCCTTAGGCATTGGCTTGCTTGGGTGAGACTTCTTTGCAAGCATTGGCTCCATGGGCTGTCTGTCAAATTTTGAATCAGTATTTTGTTGTTATATTTTGCTTGGTGAGAATGGCACAAAGTCTTTCTGCAGTCAACGAGTGCTCATTGAAAGTGGTCATTCAACCCCCCTCCATCCTGCCACATGTGGGCCCTTCTTCTCCAGCAACATTGCTTCTCACCAGTTATGAGTGCCTGGTGGACACCTCATGGTGAAAGCGTGTGGCCACCATTTGCATTTGTCGATCACTCCTTATAATTCAGAGCACCAGGCTCACGCCTTAATTCTGGCTCCATACCAATGATTGCCTGTGTGCACCCTTGGCTTTGTGCCCCTCTACGCCCACCAGAGTGTAAGTATTGTGCCCCAGCCCCTCCACCAGAGTGTACTTTTTATCAGTACTACTATGTGTTTTGAATAAAAGTGAACGGAACAATTATAGGACCAATTCGCAATGAGGTGCAGCAGTTCCTATCGGTGCCCCCACAAGTGGCTTTTCTGATACTGTGCGAAACTTTGGAAAATCAACACTAGCCGCTGTTATTAAAATCTCTTGCACCTTGATGGTCAGTGGTGGTGTGGGAGGATCAGGTGTTTAGTGGACGAATACAGAATATTGTCACTCATCTAATCTTCTTTTACATCCAGTACATTAAATCATGTCCTCCATCCTAACATAAGGTGTCCTTTGGCTTCACTGTCTCCATTTTTGTCTGAATTAGCAATCTTTTACCATAAAATAATCCATGGTATTGACACAAGAGTAGTGGCAGTTTTAAAACACAAATGGCAGAGGGAAGAAACATTGTGAGCTACACGGCTCCAAAAATGGAATGATCTCTTGCAAACATCCATGGCACTTGAATGGTCACCTCTTTCAGCCCTTTGTCATACAAACTCAGTGGCCTTCCACCCCTCTTGTCTTTCAGCACTTCAATACGCCAACGGTATTTAAATGTATAAATAAATACATCTTACCTCCCAGCAACCAGAGAATACATGATACAAGGTTTTTCAAAATTAAAAGTTACCCCATACGTCACGGTCTGTAAATAGAAAGATCAGGTTTAAAAAAATGTATTCGATTTTCCAGGCTCCTCTGAACAATTCAACAACAAGTACAGATCGATACTCTCATCTATGAATCTCAGGGGGCATATCATTAAGGACCGGTGTTAAAATGATCGCAGTTTTATCGGCAGGAAATTGCCGATAAAACAGAGATAAGGGGCTCGATAATACGCCCTTTTTAATTCTCATAGAAGCCCATGTTAACACCAAAACATGGCCTTCTATGGGAATTAACAAGAGCGTATTATCAAGCCCATTATTGCCGTTTTATTGACAGTTTCCTGCCGATAAAACGGCGATAATTTTAACACCGGTCCTTGATAATATGCCCCTCAGTTTTTAATATAACCCATGCCAACCGATATTAGAAAACAGGACCATTAATCTTGTGTGTGAGTGTGAGACACTCCACATTCCAATCACTGTCAGCATCAGTCCACTTTAATAAAAGAGTAACTTGAAAGAAAACTTTCTACTGAAAGGCAAGAGTCAAAATACATCACAGATCAGTAGTAGGTTGATTGGTAATACACATCATTAAAATAATTGAAAGCAATCAGTAGGAAAAGTGAAAAAGACGCCTGCTGAAAAGGATAAAGATGCATCTGTAAAAACACTGAATGGAGAGGGGAAACCGATGAATAAAACGTACCCAATAAACTTAATCCTCCCACCTTCCATGTTGATTACAAAAGAATATAGCTTACGATATAGGTAATCTTTCTTCTAAGGTTTGATAGGTGTTCACGAGAAGTTACTGTGACTTCACCATCAAAAGACAACCCTAGCATCTGCAACAAGAGACCGCAGAATCACAGCAGAAGGGGAACGAGCAGGAAGCCCGTGTTTGCCGCACCAGCAAACAGCAAGAGCCAAGAATGATACTTTTCAGGGTAAGCGTGATCACGCAGGCCTGGTGCCGTATTGCATAAGGTGCCCCGGGGTGCAATGGGCGCTAGCTCGCCCCAGGGTCACTTTGGTATTACAGAAGGGGGCACAGGCACTTGTGCGTACCCTTCTATAGTACCGATAGTGCTGGGGCACTTAAAGTGCCAGCGCTATCAACAGAGGATGTTCCCTCATTTGCATAGGGCCGTGCCATATGCAAATGAGGGAATTCCTTTGACTTTGCTTTCGTGCCATATTACAGACACTGGTGCAGAGTCAAAGAAGCAATCAGGAGGCGCACTGAGGGGCGCCATTTAAAAGGTGGCGTCCTGTGAGTGCGTCTCCTGACAGAGGCCCTCTGCAGGGGGCAAAGGGGGGCCCATGGACCCCCAGACATTACCTGCTGATTGACATGAGGAATATGAAGAAGTCTAGTTGGCTTAATGAGAGTGGCGCAGTTGGGAACACTCAGGACATCTGTGAGTTCTCCACACATTCACTGGATGGGACGTAGTTGAATGCAGGCGGGTTACATCCAGGCCAGGTGATCAAAAGAAAAACAGGGGCAAGCAAGGATGCTACTCCTTCAGAAAACAGTAGAAGCAGGAATGTTCAGTTTATAAGGTGTGTATAATGTTTATTACAACAACATAATTTCACATAGTACCTGTTTTTTGGAATATTTGTATCATGTGCAATTTCAAAATGTTAACGCTGATCTCATGATTTTATTTTGCAGGATAAAGGGTTTGCTCCCAAAATGTTGTGTGGTAGCTGTGAAATTGGATGTGTTATTCAGTCTCATTCTGTGACATAGCAATGATCATTTTGTGACCGTAGAAATCTGATGAACAAAATACTGAGTAGGAATCTTCCATGACTTTCATACTTGAAGGCACATCTTGCATGTGATATTCACACAGATAGCATCCCATGTGTAAAACCTACAACTCTCATAAGAATTACGCACGTACTCCAAGGAAAGGTTATGCTATTTTGCACACCCATAGTGCCTGTGTGAGCCAGGGTGTATCATGAGACTGTGGAATTCATAGGCATAAATGAGAAGCAAGTAAGTAGGGCATAGAGGGTGGTGAGGAGGAGCAAGAGATAAAGGATATAGTCAAAACAAAGAGGGAGAAAATGTTAGGAGGGAATAGTGAGAGATGATGAGGAACAGAGGCATGGAGTGTTTAGACAGAGGCCATCAAAGCTGAAAAGAAAATATGCAGAGGTGTACTATCCAAGTACAGGAAGGCATATTGGTTAGGAGAGCAAATGCGAATCTTTCAGTCGGGAGGGAATATATGACGTTATCCCGCAGACAAACAGCCCGCATACCATCAGTCCGCAAAAATAATCCTGCATGTACTATTAGGCCGCAAATTAAAAGAACGAAAACTTTTAGAACGAATATGCCTTTAGTACGCATGCCTTTACAGCGTAAAGGCATGCATGTTAAAGGTATACTCGTTGTAAAAGTTGTAAAGGTAAGTAAAAGTACACTACCCTAACCTACACTACCCTACACTCTAATGTAGCACCCCTGCACCACCCACCCTTGACACACAGTCCTTTTTCTACATTTACACTACCCAGCACGACCCCCCAACACTACCATAAAGCAAATAACTTCCCTACACAAACACTACAACAGTACCTTAATACACTACCCCCAGCATGACCCTACACAAACACTACAATACTACACTAAACCACTACACCCCAGCATGACCCTACACTACACAAACACTACAACACAACCCTAAACCCTAAAACACTACCCCCAGCATGACCCTACACTACACAAACACTACAACACAACCCTAAAACACTACCCCCAGCATGACCCTACACTACACAAACACAACAACACTACCCTAAACCCTAAAACACTACCCCTGCATGACCCTACACTACAACACTACCCTAAACCCTATAACACTTCCCCCAGCATAACCCTACACTACAACACTACCCTTAACCCTAAAACACTACCCCCAGCATGATCCTACTCTACACAAACACTACAACACTACCCTAAACCCTAAAACACTACCCCCAGCATGACCCTACACTATGCAAACACTACAACACTACCCTAAACCCTAAAACACTACCCCGAGCATGACCCTACACTACACAAACACTACAACACTACCCAAAACCCTAAAACACTACCCCCAGCATGATCCTACACTACACAAACACTACAACACTACCCTAAACCCTAAAACACTACCCCCAGCATGACCCTACACTACGCAAACACAACACTACCCTAAACCCTAAAACACTACCCCGAGCATGACCCTACAATACACAAACACTACAACACTACCCTAAACTCTAAAACACTACACCCCAGCATGACCCTACACTACACAAACACTACAACACTACCCTAAACCCAAAAACACTACCCCTGCATGATCCTACACTACAACACTACCCAAAACCCTAAAACACTACCCCCAGCATGACCCTATACAACACTACCCAAAACCCTAAAACACTTACCCCAGCATGACCGTACACTACACAAACACTACAACACTACCCTAAACCCTAAAACACTACCCCCAGCATGACCCTACACTACAACACTACAACAGCACCCTAACCCCTAAAACACTATACCCCAGCATAACCCTACACTACACAAACACTACAACACTAACCCTAAACCCTAAAACACTACCCCTGCTTGACCCTGCACTACAACACTACCCAAAACCCTAAAACACTACCCCCAGCATGACCCAATACAACACTACCCAAAACCCTAAAACACTACCTCAGCATGACCCTACACTACACAAACACTACAACACTACCCTAAACCCTAAAACACTACCCCCAGCATGACCCTACACTACACAAACACTACAATACTACCCTAACCCCTATTACACTTCCCCAGCACGACCCTACACTAAACAACCACCACAACTCTACACTACACTAACACAAAACTACACTACACAATCACTACCCCAGCACGACCCCCACCCTTAAAAATTAACCCAAACCCCCTTACCTCTCTCGTCATCGTCATCGTTTACAACGCAAATGCATTTACCATACATGCCTTTACAACGTATTTCGTTGTAAAGGCATGCGTGATAAAAGCACATGCATTGTAAAAAAATGCGGGATGATGGTATGTGGGATGAATGACATTGCGGATTAATAGTATGCGGCCTGAAAGTCCGCGGGAAAAAAAATGCGGGATAAAGGTTGATTACCGTCGGGAGGGTATATGTAGATGTGATGAGGAGCAAGAAATACAATGTATTTGCCATAAAGGAGGTTACGAGTAAGCATGGGCGCAAAATCCAATCCGCTCGCGGATTTCGCGGATTTCGCGGATTTTCGGCAAATTCACGATCTGCGAACTCCCGCGAATTTGCCAAAAATCCGCGAGTTCGCGAGCGGAATGGATCCGGGGCGCAAAAGTTCAAACTTCAAGCTTGTAACTATTTTAGAATGGCGCCGGCAAGCTGCCAGCACCATTCTAAAATAGTTACTAAGTTAGCTTCAACAGGAAGCACTAATAGATAAAATGCAGGTGCTCGAGCACCTGCTTTATTTGATCTATTAGTGTATCCTGATGAAGCTAACTTAGTAACTATTTTAGAATGGCGCTGGCAGCTTGCCGGCGCCATTCTAAAATAAAACAGGAGTGGGGCAGAGGGCAGAAGGTCACAGAGTGGGGCAGAGGGCAGAAGGGCACAGCAACGAGTGGGGCAGAGGGCAGAAGGGCACAAAAAACGAGTGGGGCAAGGGGCACAAGGGCACAACAGCGAGTGGGGCAGAGGGCAGAAGGGCACAAAAAACGAGTGGGGCAGGGGGCAGAAGGGCACAAAAAATGAGAGGGTGGCAGTGATGATCCGGAGGGCGCATCGCGGTCTTGCACAAAAAAAACCCGCGAACACGCAAAGCGCCCCGCGAACACGGAAAGCGCCCCGCGAACACGCCAAGCGCCCCGCGAATTTGCAAAAATAAAAAAATCCGCAAATTTGCACGAATTCGCGAATTTTGCGGATCGCAAATTCAAAAATCCGCAAATTCGCTGATCGCAAATTCGCCCATGCTTAGTTACGAGGAAATTGGTTAATTTTTTCATCTGAAGAGAAAAGGCACCAGTAGAATTGAAGAGAATGAGGGTATCACAAGAGGTGAGTTTGGTAGGGAATAAACAGAGATGTGGGAGATAGAGTAGTAAAAGATAGGTAGGTCATAAATTAGGATGTTTGTATCTTGCTTCTGGTGGCATTCACTAGTCAATCACTATGCGTGTTGATTTTAGACTTCCTAGCCTCTTCCTACCCTTTAGCTCCTCACATGGATAACCTAGGGCTCCCTTGCAACGCTGGCAACCAGCTGCCTTCTTCCCTCTCCTCCAGGGTTCCAGCCAAGGCCTTCCTCCTCTACTCCCCAGAGTGAGTGAAAATGTGATTGAGGCTGGCTCTGAAAACACAAGGGGGCATGTTATCAAGGGGGTTTATCTCCGCTTTTTTGGCTTTAAAAGCCAAGACAGCGGAGATAAAATTATCTCCCTATTACCTAGCTATCGCTAACACCAGTTAGCGACTGCTAGTAGGAGATAGCGACCATCTTGGGCCCCGCTTTGCATGTCAGTGATATTTATCTCTAATGACATGCAAAGTGGGAGTGCCAAGATGTTAGCGACTGGAAATAGTCGCTAACATCGCTAGCTCCTATTACCAACTTTTGGAGATATTCGCGCTAAGCGCGAATATCTCCAAAAGCTAACACCTTCCCCTGAGCAGTTCTTAGCCATGTTATCCAATGGTAGGTGGATAACATGGCTAAGAGCATTAGCTCGGTAATGCATGAATATCGCTGACTTTTTAGCGATATTCATGCATTTCGGCCGATTTTCATCGCTTAGGAGATACACCTTGATAATAGCAAGGTTCCTAAGCGATAAAAATCGCCGCAGCTCGGCGATAAAAATATCCCCGCTAAACCAACATAGCAATAATTATCGCTAGTTGTTGGTAATATGCCCCAAGGTTTACAGAATGCAAGTTAATAGAAGTCAAAAGTGTTTGTTCGTTCCAGGCTGGAATCTATTTAAGTATTGCCATCTTTTCTTGCTGTCTGCAAGTCCTAATGCTTTCCACTAAGTGTGAGTTAATTAGCATGTGCATAATTCTTAGCACATCTCTTATTCTTCCAGGAGGGAATCAGGCTTCTCCAATTTGACTTTCGTGTCCGAGGGATGATTTGAGCAGTCGGCTGGCTAGCAAAATAATCAACTTGACTCAGCAGGATAGCTAAAATCACAAACCTTGTTGGGTACACGAAGGACCGCTAAAATGACCAAATTAGTATTATATTTGCACTGGAGACCTTTTTAAACCTAAGAATTTTTTTTAACCTCTCTTTAGTTTTAGTCAATTTGAAGTTCGCATTTTGGTACAGTCTTTATGTACATTGTGAATGCAATAAAGCACTACTGATTTATAGTGAAACACTACAGACTCAGACTATTGGAAAAAATAATAGGGACATTTTTATTTTGGATGCTCAGTTAAATTGTAAGGACTATGCAGGCCATGATCATTTAATTAAAGTTCCAATCTGTAGAAGGCCACCTGTGCGAAGATTCTGGGATGAGTGAGACAGTAGTCCCATTCTTCAGCCTGAAAACAAGAGTGTATATAACTACACAAATAGTCAATCTGTAACCGGTGTGGAGCCTCCTAACCTTGTGATAAAATGTGGGGCACTGGTGGTTAGCACTCAAAGCCATTTCACCAGAGCTTACACTGACTGAGACTCAGCTAAACTAACTTACAGAAGAGATCTAAATCTAGGTGAACTGAAATAAAAAATCTATTGAGAGTTAAAGCAGGTCCGATCCGCCAACTTGCAGAGAGTTTGTTCACATGTAATGATAAAGAGACAAGAATAATTGTTGAGTGAGTGAGGATTTATCCAGAGGTGGGACAGCCTGTTATGGGGATGTTTAACTGCAGAAGTCAGTGACAGCAAGGGTTTGGAAGGTATATATGATACATAAACATGTTTATAGAAATAGGTGGGAAGTCATGTGCACAAGAAAGGTGTTGAGGCCAAATGAAGAGGGGTGCCCAGGAAAGGGTTGGACTAGGGAAGAATTTAAAAAAGCATTTGCAATGCAATAGGTCTCGCATTACTAATATTTTGAGGTATTGGCATTGCAAATAATAATGCAAAACCAGTAGCTCATACTTTCAGTGCATTGCAAATTCTTGTGTAGTAAGCAAGGCATTGTATGTCTCGGTGCAGTATTGTAAGCTGCTCCTAAAGGTTCCTAGTGAGCAAGGCAAGGCCATTGTATGCCTCGGTGCAGTACTGCAAGCTGCTCCTAGAGTTCCATAGTGAGCAAGGCACCAGTACCTCATGTCTCGGTGCAGTCCTGAAAGCTGCTCCTGGAGGTACCTAGTGAGCAAGGCACCAGCCCTGCATGTCTCAGTTCAGTACAGAAAACTGTTCATAGAGGCCCCTAGTGAGCAAAGCACCAGCGCTGTATGTCTCAGTGCAGTACCACAAGCTGCTCCAAGATGTCACTAGTGAGCAAGGCACCAGCAATGCATTTCTAGGTGCAGTACAGCAGACTGCTCCTAGACGTCCCTAGTGAGCAAGGCACCAGCACTGCAGACCTCTTTTGGTCACATATGGTACTGCACCCTGAGGAAGATATTGTAAATCCACCCTACCCCTAATGCACTGCATGCAAGACAGTACTACAAGTACATTCAAATAGCTATATCCATATATACAATTAGTAGCTTAGAAATGTGACAAAATAATTACTACATTAATTTCGGATTAGGTTGTACTCTGTTTAGATCTGATGAAGGGAAATTTATAGACGGCCTCATATAAATGTGAGATGTTCTAGTGAGCGAAGTAACCACTGCCAGCCTAGCTTAGGACCAAGTGTGTGTTTTGCCTGAAGCCTTTCAAGAAAATAGTGCATTGAGGCTGCAAGTAAAACCTAGGGAGTAACAATACATGTAACGGGGGAGTCCTCATGGGAGGTTAAGAGAAGAGAATAGGAGGTACTAAGGAGGGACTACTAAGCCTAGTGACCAATGAAAAGCCACCATTTAGAAAGGACAGGGACAGGAGCCAATTAAAAAGATGGGTGGGAAGTGGGAAGAGCTTTATGCACAAATCCTGAATACAGCAAATATTGAGGAGACAGCGCAAGCATTGTCTAGGCAAAACCTAAAAACAAAGGAAAACTATGTAGAAGGCATATGACAAGATCAAGGTAACAGGAGAGGAGGACCTAAGTAAATGTGATGGAGAACAAAGGAGCTGAGGGTACATGTAGAGGTAAGGATGAGAAAGGGTTACATATGCAGAGATGAGGGGATGAAATCCTGCAAGAGCCAAAACTAGGGCTGGGCGGAATTTGCGTAGTCGTGCCACGCAAAGCTCCGCAAAATGGTAAAAAATCTCTGTGAGCATACAGAAATTCCGCAATTTCAAATTTGTTTTTTTTCCTGTTCGCAAATGCAGTTTGCGTGCTCGGGGGGAAATAGCTTGCGAACACGCATTTTGAAAGCGCGGACAAGCAAAAAATTCTGCGAAGCCGCGGAATTTTTGGCAATTCCGCGTTCTCCCCAGAACGCAAAATTACCCAAATTTCACGAGCGGAAACTAATTGACCACCCAGGCCTAGGCAAAACCCAAGAAAAATGGTGGGCAAGGGCAACGTTGTAGCACTAGATGTTCAGTGTGACATAACACTTCACGTGGGTGGCATCAATCTCTTTGAAATCCAGCGAAACCATCCATCCAATCTCCTTGACGTTTTTTACCCCAGTACAACTTTCTATACTAAACCTCTGCCTCCACAAGCAGAAGAAAATCACATAAACATGCTTCTGCGCAAAAGCAACTAGTTCCCATTGGCATCTAATCAGCTCAGTCCCATGATTACTGCAATACTTTACACCCTATTTAGTCTACAACTTTGTTGTTGCTCTTGCATCTCGATTATATTTTAAATTCATAAAAATATTTATTGCAGGCGATGACTATCTTCTAACACTGATCAGCAACCACCTCTGCCTTATGCAAAACCCTTAATTCTCTTTAGCCTCTACCTGTGTCTTTGAACATACACTTGGATTTGAAGATGTTTGTAATTTCAAAATACTACAAAGTTGAAGTGATGTAAAATAGTTACCAAAAGACATTGAATATATTAACTCTATGAGACTCAATGATGGGAGTAGAATGCAGTGCAGAAACCCACCTTCTCAGTGAGTGTCAGTATTGCTTTTTACACCATGATGATAGTTCTAATCTAGGGTGATGAGGGTTCAGGTTGGTGGATCAGGAAGACAGCTGAACTTGGGGGGCTGGAGGGGGTTACATACTTGCACCAGGGTCAATGGCGTCCCTACTAGGCTTGTTCTGTTCATGAGAATTTCTATTTCTTTTTCCAATTCCATACAGTGCATATTACAAAAACGTAGCTACATAGAATGACAAACATAGTTAATACTCACTGCGGTAACTTTAATGAAAGGTACAGAACTTCCGTTAATAAACACTTCCGCTGTGACATTCTGTAATCCGCTGGCTTTACCTTCAGTAATCGCCACAATAGGCATTCCAGTGAAATTGACTGTAATTTTTTCCACAATAACTGTTTTACCGCAGGTCTGCACATATGTAAAGGACAAGTTGTTTTTATATTGACAAGTATCATCACTTCACTGTATCATGGACACAATAGTACAAGCAGCTTGAGTCAATAGGTTAAAAAAGCTATGAAACAAAGTTCGAAGAATGGAAACACTATTAAATTGGCAGAAATTGATGTGAACTGCATGCCCTGAATAGCAAATCTATGCCTAATGTAAAGAGAGAGTCTTTGCTGGACTTTTTTCTCTCCCCTGAGGGAATTGTTTTGCATGTAGAAGAATGACAACGCCCTGTCAATTTCACACAACACAGGACAGGAAGCAAAGTTGTTGTGCTGCGTAATGTGAAAGGCAGACAGCAGAGATGCTTTGCATTTACATAGATATTGAGCATTTCTGCTCCTTGCGCTGGCGCACTCTGTGAAGCCTAGAGCCAATGCAGGCACTCTTGTACCATAATGCAGCGGTGCCTCTATTACAGGCAGGATTGTTTTTTGTGCAGGAAGAGGACAGGTGCCTGCACAAAAACAATCCTTAAAGGCATTTTCCTCTTTCGGTGTGTGCTTTCAGCTAACAAATGACCCCAAATTCCTTAACACACAGATAATGGATGTTGAGCTTGTATAATAGTGTTTGGTGTTATGACCTACCGACCTGTTCCCTTGGTTCTTCCATGATGGGATTGCAACCTTTGTTCCTGTGGTTAGGAAGACCTTTATCAGCAAGACAAGGAGGCGCTTAACCCTGAACCCTAAACCAAGTTCTGTGGAGTCTAGCCCTGACTGAATGATTGGACCACGACCAGCTGTTTTAAAAAAATCATCAAATCTTAGTCGGGATTAGCCAGGCTTAACACTACCACAGGGGCACAGTAATTTAAGATTTTGATTCTGGTGTCAAGCATTAATTCCTCATCCTAATCACTAGGTCTTAGATTGTCCTTGCCCTGTGAAGGTAGGAAAACGTGTTTCATGAAAATAATTTAAAATAAGCAGTAACAGAGCTTGAGGACGACCGCGCTGAAGAATGTCAACTTTCCTTGGAGATTTGAAAGATGACTCCCCAAGGAATCCTAATTCCCTACTTCCCCAAACAGAATCTAATATGAAACTAGTTTCAGTGCCAACGACAGTGCTATATATCTACCCAAGATGAGCGCGAACCCTAGGTAGTTTACTGGCTCCCCTTTCTTAGTGGGACGCCTCCAAAGAGAGGCTATGGAAAGAATGGGCAGTAATGAGCCGTGGCCGGTAGTGGGAGTACTGGACGAGCGGTGACGTGGGGAGGGGGAGGTGGAGGGGCAGGGTGGGGGGTAGTGATGTATGGATTACGGACTTTAAAAGGCAAGTAAACATACAAATAAATAAAATGAATTTCGTTAGCACACACTGCAGTGTGTGTAACGGAATTCGTTTTATTTATTTTTATGTTTACTTACCTTTTAAAGTCCGTAATCCATACATTACTACCCCCCACCCTGCCCCTCCCCCTCCCCACGTCACCGCCCAGCCGGTACTCCCACTACCGGCCGCGGCTGGCAGTATTGCCTTTTGGGAGGACGTGTTTTGCTGCAAGGACCTCAATTTCAGTGAATTTGATTCTAGCGCACTCTTCAACCACGAAACAAACATCTTTTGCAATTGAAAGATAAAAGGAAGCATAACTCACCGATTTGATAGCTCCAGTTAATGGACCAAGGACACTACCGATGATCTAGGGAGACAATGAATTAGTGCACGTGAATCTCATATTCATGAATGTAAGTTAGACTCAGCAACAATACTGTTATTTATGGAGAAATGAGGACTGAAATATTAACATGTAGAAGACTAACATCATTGTTGGCATCATTCACCGAGCATCTCTGAAAAGGGAACATACCAGACACCAAGTACTTATTATTCCCTAGCAGTGCCCCCAAAGAGTTGCTTGAGTGTTTTATGGGAGGCAAATGATATTACGTTTCCGCGCAGCATTGGATTTATTGTGAAAGGTTTCGCATCGACAACCACCATCGAGGGACTAGGGCTGGGGCCTGAGGAGTCATCTGAGGCTGAATTTACCCAGATAATGCAACTGGTCGCACCTGTCTTGTGGAAATAAATATGAAAAGTGACAGTAAAATGTTGAATTGCATATTTAGAATGTTTAAGATGTTTCATGTTAAATAGCAAATAACACACTTACTTTATATAGAGTCTAAGGAACGCCATTATTTTTCCTTTTACATTTGAATTCTTTATCCTTTTGCATTCTAAGTCTGCTTTGAGTGCCTCTGATTGAGATAAAAGCCCTGGGCGTTGCCTTGTTGTCTTGTTGCCTAATGGCAATCTATACCTCATTTAAGGTCCGGCTTCAGAGCACAGTTATCGCTTTGTCTGATGTGATTAACGGGAAAATAGCTCTACTGGTTTAGTTTTCCTCAAATGTTGATTTTCTTTGGAACGGAGGTTGATTTGACAGACAACTTGTTTCTCTGAAAAAGAGAGCTTGAATTGCACTTTTTGCCTTGTGGGAAAGCTTATGCTCAACCCAGAAAGACTGACTTGGTTAAGGCGACAAGCCAGTGGTCAAAGATAAAAGGCCTGATCTGTTTGTTATGAAAGGTTATGCCAAATGCAATAGGCCTGACTCATTTATTGTGAAAAGCATATGTAAAAGTAAATAGGCCTTTGAGGGAGGGTTCTTATTACACTGGTAAAGCTTGCGGACAAGTACTTTGTTAGAGGAAAACTCACATATTATCATAGTACAAGTGAGTTTGGAAATTGGTTACCCACTGAGACAAACCCTAGGGGTAAGATATGCACCCTGAATATCCATATTATGCTGTTTTCGATAGGCTTGTTTGTTGTTTTACCAGCTGTAATATTGTACACATATACACTTTTAAGACTGCACACCAATAGTAACCTAGTGAAAACTTTATGCAGAACACAGCAAGCCTGAGTCGGTTATTTTAAGAGCTACTAATAAAGGCTGTAGGACTGATTGATGCTTTACAAACTGTTATATCAGTGGCCATAGGTCTAATAGCTTTATTATGAAAATATGCGACAAAAGCAGTCGGCCGGTTATTTTATATGAACACCATGTGGTAAAGCCAATTAACCTTTCTGGGTGTATTGCTATTACATTGTGTTAAAGACCGTAAACAAATATTGCTTTACATGCATCCTCACAGATTACTATAGCATGCAAGTGTTTTTGTGGTGGTTCCCCCTGACCCTCGTTTCTTCTCAGACAAACCCTACGACATTACATTTGTGGCTGACAATTGCCTTGTAGGTAAGCTCACACAAAATTCACTAGGCCTGAGTTGGTTATAGTGACAACTCAATTATAAAGGTTAGAGGCCTGATTGGCTCCTTGGGAAAATGATTGCCAGATGCCCTAGGTCTGAAATTTGTATCATGAAAAGTTACGCCAAAGTACGTCAGCCTGGCCAATTTATTGTTAAATATATTTGTTAATGCCAGTAAGATTTTAAGGGTGGATTGTCGTTACACTGTGTTAAAGACTGTAGATAGATATTTTGTTACATGGAATCTCATATATTACATTAGCAGGCAAGGGCTTTAGTGTTAGTACCCAGTCTGACAAACACATTCAGGGCCTGATTTAGATCTTCGCAGATGGGACACTCTGTCACAAATGTTACGGATATTCCGTCCGCCATATTACAAGTGTAATAGGATAGACTTTCAAAATGCCCTGGGCACCTGTTCCCATATGTTTTCCGTGTAGTAAACTCCACCATTTCTGGATTAAAATTCAGGAAACCCTAAATGAAATCTTCAACATTGAGATCGCCTTGAATTTGATCATAGTTAACTTAGGCCCCTAGGCCCGCTCTCCCACCCTGAAGCTAAACCAATCCGACATGTGTCTCTTGAACCTCCTACTAACCTTAGTAATAAAAAAACACGTTATGCGAATGGAAATCCAACCATAAACTGTCAAACCACATTTCGTGGCCATGGGTCTGTTTCACGAGAGGCACTGATAATATACTTTCAAACAGCAAATACGCCTGTCAGACATCCCAGAAATGATGGAATAAACTAGATTTATGTATGCAAGAAATCAACCCTCCATGAAAGTATAGTACCCTCATGAGTCTGTAGGTGGAACTTTACCAACTCAACCCCTTGCTTCTGCATGTTATATCAACAAATACCTACCCTCGCATCAAGGCAGTTATATGACAGGGACATCTGTCATTGACGTCTTTTTTCTCGCCCACCTCCTTCTTTTTCGCTCTCTCTCTTGATCCCTATCCTTCTATATCCCGGGGGTCCCTCTTTTGTTACCCACCTAACCCGATCTCCCCCCAGGGTTTGCCTTCATTAATATTTCTTAAACATTCATTAGTATTTTAAATCAATATCAATGAATTACGTCATGTTTTACTCTTGGACGGTTTTGTATACCATTAGCATTTCCCTCATATGATTGTCAAATAATTCCCCTCTCCTCCTTTTACCTTCCCTTTGCCTTTGTATCCTCTAAAAACCAACAACATTCATAGCAATAAACAAAATGAGTTTGAATGCCACCCAGAGTGATTGCCATTGGTTTGGACAATTTTAAAGGATATTTCCCATCACATTTTATGTGCTTGCCCATATTCAGAGCACACTGACAAGAGATTATGCAGACCTAAGGACTCAGTCACACTCTTCATCGCTAAACATAAAGAAAACATACATCGAGCGTCATATCCAAGGAGACTTCACTGTGAGTCGCTAGATTTAAATGGAATATGAAACAATTCTAAAGATGCAGGGGAAAGCATACTCTGAGTCTTGACATTTAAAGAGAAAACACACTATAAGCCTAGTTAGGAGTTGCCTATTTTTTGATGTGGGGATTCTAAGGCATCAGAAACTCCTTTTCTGAGTGATATCGCTGCACCTTATAATCGTCCTTACAATTTATTGATCCTGATATTTTTTGATCGATTTCTGCATGTACATTTGAGTCCAGACCAAATAGCAGTCCATTTGTCAATCCCATTTTCCTCTTGGACAGAGCATTTGGGGGCATATTATCAAGAACGGCGTTAAAAATTATCGCCGGTTTAGCGGCAGAAAACTGCAACTAAAGCGGCGATAATGGGCTTGATAATATGCCTTTGAGAATTCCAATAGAAGTCCATGTTCTGGTGCGAACGTGGGCTGTTATTGGAATTCTCCAGGGCATATTATCAAGCCCATTATCGAAGCTTCAGCAGCAGTTTTCTGCCGCTAAACCGGCGATAATTTTAACGCCGTTCTTGATAATATGCCCCTTGGGTGGTTGTTGCGGTTTAGGGACCTAGTGCTAGAGGCAACCAGCTGTCTTAGGACAGGGGAGTCATATATAAGTCTGGTGAGAACACTGTCAGCCCTCCTGTGGTGCTGGAGGGGCAGGAGGGGCTATGCCCACAGTCCCTGCACCTCTCCAGCCACGTTTTACCTGGCACAGCTCTGCACCCAGCAATATCAGGTCAAGCATTCCTGGATCCAGTATTTCCAGGTCCAGGAACACCACACTACTCACAGAATGTAAAGGCTGCCAAGAGAATCGTCTAGACTTAAGGAGACCTTGCTCTGAGCCTTCAGCTCTAGAGGCACTCCTCTCTGAACCTCCACATCTGCAGAAGCCACACTGTCCTTCAAAATCAAAACTCACTACACTGACCATGAGATATTGAATGATCTGTATTTTGTAAAAGATATTCCAGGCGCTAGTATTCTTTTTGCAATGTAAATGTCGCATTTAGATCCCCAGAAGCCAATCCTCCTCTTAAACAATAATTACCAGACAGTGCATTCTCAAAGCAAGTCTAATCTTTGCAGTGCTCCAACTCCCTTTTCCATGACAGCATTTGCTACAGGCTTTTCAACAAAGAAGAAGAAAAACACATTCCTTTCCATGCCAAGTTTTGATCCTACCCCTTTACCAAACTTTGGTGGTGCAATTCGCAAACGTATCTTGGGTACATAGAACCGCTATTGCAACAGTATCCATTTTGGTATTCCTGAGGATAAATTAGTGCTGGTGTGGTGTCAGCAGTGAAACACAGCTTCCATTTTACCGGTGCACTTTGTGCAACTTCCCACCCCATCCCACACGCGGAACTAGGAAGCGCTTACTTCAAATGCGGCTGTTTTAACGAAGCTCCAAAAGTGGTTTATCATTCCCACAGGTATCCTCCATGTGCATGCTGCGCCCTTCACTAGCGCTGGCGGTAGGAGAGTATGCATTCCGGGCGCAGGGGGCTGGGGAGTTCCATTTTGATCGATGGTAGGCTGTAAACATAAGGACAACATGTTTAACATTTTATACTCACGTACCAAATAACTTTTAAAAAGTGTGCGTGCCACCAAGTCGCCCCTTAAACACAGCCATTACAGCAACTGCAGTAAATCCCTTCAACATTCAGACGGTGCACAAGCGCATGTGTTTGCACAAACAGGGTCACGTCTAGCGAAAACAGCAGTACATTTCCATGTGCATGACACCCCACTTCGGCAAACATCCCTGGCCTCCTCCACTGACCTACTGGTATATCCTATAGGTTGTTCTTGCATCTGAGCGCAGGGTCAATGTGTGCTGTGGTTCGGCACTTACTGCCAAAACCCACGGGGAAGTCCTCACCACTAGTAGAGATTTTTAATTTCAGGATTGTCAGAGAAACTCATATTTTGGAGCTCAGGGCTCTGTCGAGGTGAGAAAGCCTGCAATATTCCATCAATAAAAGCAGTACAGCAGCCCCAAAGTCTGTTTACCTCCCGACAGCATTTTCGACGTTTGAATTGGGAAACTTAGTAGAAAGAGCATTATGTGTTATATTTGTATTTGGTATTGCTGGAAAGCCCTTCATCCCTGCTGACCCTCTGTCAAAGTTTAGCAATAAACTAGGGACTCCACTTTATTCTAGATTCAACTGAGAAAGGAAATAATAAAATGTGGAGCTGGACTGGTCTTTCATTCCGCTGGGCAGTCCCCAGGTGGGGTGGAGCCCCTAGAGCATGGGTACTCGCAAACATTTGCCCAGGGGCCACAAATTATGGTCTCCGGAGTGTCCGAGGGCTGCACTGATGCCAGCAGTTTGGCAGTAGGGGGTCTGGGTGTGTCATGGATTGTGTAGGGAGGTCTATAAAATGTTAAATAAATGGGCAAGCATTTATTTGCAGGTTAATACATGCTTTTCCTGTTTATTTAAGATGTTTTTCTGAAATATTAGAGATCAACAACTAAACATCAGCTAGTGCTGCTGCTCACTAGAGGGGCCACATGTAAAGTTCAAGAGGACCGAACGTCCCCTGGGCCACACTTTGAGGATCACTACCCTAGCGGCTGGTTGTTATGGCAGGGGTGTTGGGAGGGGGTGAAGAGGACACTCTAGGTACCTCTGTCACTTTCTCCAGATTCGCAAGGATAATTACAGCAGGCACAGGGAGACTTCAAGAGAGTATGAAAGACAGGGATGAAGGGGGAAGTTTGTGAGAAAACAATCAGAGACGGAGAAAAGAGAGGAGAGTAGAGAGATAGAGGATGGATGGAAAGAGGAAATGAAGGGAGCGTGGCTGCTTTGAGCATTTTTGCCATGACTCCCCTTCTTTTGGTTCCCCATTCCAGGCCTACACAGGACCTTCCTGGGTCCCATACTTATTCTGTGACCACCTGCTTTCACTTAATGCTTTTATGATATTTTTTTTATTTTTTGGGTATGGGGCATCTGGTTCCAGCTCCCCATGTTTTGTTAATTGGGAAAAAATCCAAGCAAAGGATAGTGCATTGATAAAGTCCCTGACACATCACTTCCTATCCCAGTTGTACAATGGAGAAATGGCAAAGGGTATCAAAAGGCAGTGTGGCTTGGAAACTGGTGCATCCTCTGGTATTCAGTCCCAATTTGCTAAATCAACAAAGAGCACACAAAAGACGCACTACAATTCTAAAAGTGGCTTGATAAATCTTACTTAGCAGTTGCGTCGCCATTTACTCCCATCATGCTGTGCAAGGGTGACACAACTGCTTAATGAAACTGCCCCTTAGTTTTGGAGTTATAACGTAGCAGCCCTTTTTGCCGCCATTTTCCCTGTCCCACTCGTTTTCTTCTGCCTTTTAAAGTAACCCCTTTTGCTTTGACAGTTGCGGGCTTTTGTTCAACTTCTACTGCCCAGAATGGAAGGCATTTAAATAAATCTGTTTTGGCCTTTGTTTCTCTCTTCCACCACCCAGCCTGCCCGACTTTGCCGACCGAGCACAGTTCCACAGATTTTTTGTTCACTTCGACCTTGATCAGATAGCATACCATGCCACCACTTACCTGAAGCTGTAGAACAAAAATATTATTGCTAGTAGTCGTCATGTTCACAGCTGTGTATTTGCAGGACCCCATGTTGTTGCCCATCTGTATAGGAACTACATAGGATATAAAGAGATGTCAATTGAAAGCCTGTGGCAAATATGGCAGAGCACACATTAGGAGCAGATTAGATAGATAGCTCACATCAGTGCCTTGTGTTTATGCTCCTACTGACCTGACACAGCCCTCCTTGCCCCAATCTGACTTTGTTTCCCGTTAGAAACATTAAGGGCTAAAGGTCAATTTCCACCTTATTTATGAAATCAACAGCGGGCTACAGGAAGCAGAGACATTTTATGGCATTGGGAAAGTAGGCACTGCCCCAGTGTCTCAGCCTTCCAAGGGCTCACTCGTAAGCTCTGTTCTGCAGACAGTACTGCCCCGATGACATTGAATGATTCTTAGACACATAACTTTTTCCTTTAATATATTTTTTAGTCAGCTAATGTGTGAAAATGTATTACAAACATTTTTCTGAAAAATGTTTCTATTTTTCAACACCATGTAACATCCTTTAAAATGTTACTTTCAGATTAAAACAGAACCTCTCATACGGGAAATGGTAGGGGGTCACAGAGATTATTTGCAATAATATTAGTGAGCTGTTGCTGCATTACACTATTGAAAACATGTGGAACAGTCCTTGAATATTACATGGAAACATATCTAGATTTTGGACCATTGTGCCTGTGCAGTCTGTGAACTCGTCAAAGAGAGCATGTAAGAGCTGTAATGGGATCATAAATCTAAAGCAGTACCGAACAGGGGCCTCCAAAATACTGCAGGCCCTATCAGCCTGATTCATCATACTGCCGTTTTGCGAGCCCCTAATAGCGATTCATAGCGAATCGCTATTAAGGACTCGCAAAGCGGGATTCATGTAGGAATATACAAAAAAAATGCGATTCCTACTAATTCCTTATTTGCGATTAGCAAATTGCTAATCGCAAATAAGGAATAACTCCCCATTCATTCCTATGGGCCAAAAGGCCCATAGGAATGAAAGGGGAGTATTCCTTATTTGCGATTAGCAATTAGCTAATCGCAAAAAAGATAGCGATTGAAAGGGTGCCAGGGGCGTCCAAAGGACACCCTGTAGCACCCCTTAAATGCTAATATGAACAGGGGTTGCGCACACACATGTCCCAAGGACATGTGTGTGTGCAACATGCAACTCAGAAAAATGCTTTTAAAAGCATTTTTCTGAGTTATCGCTATTTACCACGAGGTTTGACCTCGCGGTAAATAGCGGCCCGAAATTGCGATTTCGCAATTTTTAAATGGATGATGAATTGCATTTAAGGAATCTCAAATAGAGATTCCTTAAATGTAATCCATCGCAAATTTGCGAAAACGCAATTACCGATTTTTGCATTTGGGATGATGAATCCCAAATGCAAACATCTCACTCACAAAGGGCCAGATTCCCAGAATCTGGCCCTTTGCGAGCCGAATTCAGCTTCATGAATTAGGCTGATAGCCCCCAAAAATTCTTAAGATGTCCATGACAGGAAAGACATGCTACGGATTGGCTGTCGTTGGCTATGCTTCAGGGTTCCACCACTAGGCACAAC
This sequence comes from Lissotriton vulgaris, assembly GCF_964263255.1. NCBI lineage: Eukaryota > Metazoa > Chordata > Amphibia > Caudata > Salamandridae > Lissotriton > Lissotriton vulgaris. The sequence goes on along the minus strand of NC_141695.1, from coordinate 1,541,043,593 downwards.
ACTATGCCACTAGAAATGCTGCTACTCCAATCAGTTTTGGTCATTCTGACTACATGAGAAATTAGGGATGGGGAGTTACTCCTTCTATCATGTAGGCTTATCAAGATAGCCCAATTGCAAAGCCGGGTAAAGATAGTAAATAATCAGTGTTAGAAGAGAGAAGCATGCATGTATGGTCAGGCGTGCAAAGTCACAGGAAGTCCCTTTCGTGACAAAGGTGCCAAACAACACTGTGGATTCTGGTGTTCAACATTGGTATCTCAGGGCTTCAGTTTAGGGGTAGGTGAAATTGCTTTTTGTTGTGTAATGTTTGAAATTTCGAGACCAGTACGTGAAAACTCCCATAACTGTTGCAAAATGCACCAACTCTAAACAAAATTCAACACAATGGCTTATCGTTTAAAAATCAGTCGAGATATTGGCAAGGGCACCAGCTTAAGGAGAAATGGTCTCTAGTAAGGCATTTTATCCTTACATCGATCCCTTGGGAAATGTGAAATTTTGCACCTGTGGAATTCCTGACATTTTGTATATTACCCACAAAGTGAAATACACAAAAATTCACAAATTCGACCAGAAGGCTAACATTTTCACTCAAGCCTACCTAAGACAGTACTGGATGCCAATTAAATAACCAAGGGCTAAATGTAAAACAGTATTTTCACGGTCGCAAACACTCCGATTCTGAGTTCGTGACAGCAAAAATGCATTTTCTAATCTGTCATTCTCATTTTAAGACTCAATAAAAGTTTGTCAACTCCTAAAATTGGATTGTGATCCCATATTGGTTTGACGTTTGGAAGGGGTATGTTGGGGACAACCCTTCTAAATACTGAATCGGTATGTGATGCATCAATGTTTTGCAACTGTAATCTACTGGCTTTGTCAATGTTTTTTTTTACATGCTGCAACATTGCTTAAAGTAAAAGAAAAGTGTCATTATGCGGAAACTCTGAGCAAATCTGGCTCTGGTAGTAAGTAAAGCAATCTGGAACTTAATCAGAACTACAACAAGGGTTATACATCAAGCCGCCTCGCCAAACCCTATGAAAGTAGTGGTAGACCTGGTCCATTTCAAAGCATGCCATTATGAGTATAGCTAACCAGCCTAAGAAAAAAAACACAAACACAGAGGCCAAGGTCTGAATGGGTAATGCAACGTCACTTCCAGCTCAGGAATCTTAGGGATGTGTTTCCACGTAGTTTACATTTGTGCAACACACAGGTGCAACAACATTGAGCAGCAAATGAAGCAAAAATGCATTCTATTCACACACTGTAAACCCCTTTTACATCCTCATCTTGTCATAAGCTCTTCGCCTGATCGCTCAAGAACAAAAAGGACACTGTTATCATTTTGTAGCATCAAGCATTATCGAAAAACAAAAGAACACAGAGTGCAATGAAAAAGTGGTCTCTCTTACAGACGAAGGAAGGAAAAACCCATCACTGCTTGTCTTATCTGGTAGCCGGATAATAATAGCAGAATCTGTCAAAAATAACTGACCGTGAGCAGTGAGAAGCTCAAAACAGGGCGCGATGACTGCGCTACTCTAACTTCCTCGCCTCCATGAGGCTATCATTCACCAGGTCAATGGCCACCCTCTATCAGACATGTGGGACGGAGCTTCCAAGCATGGTGGAGTTTTTGCCATCCCCGCGGGGAATAAATAGCACAGGCTCAGATTGGCTGAAACCAGGTTGTCAAAGGCAGGAATATGCTTGACAAACTGAGTGCTTTGAGCACAGCATAATTACAAGTATGGCTTAAAAATGTTTAAAAAAATCTTTATGATGAGGTCAATGCTGGCCACGTCATTGTGCTTTTTTAAATTCAAATGGGGGTGAAGGAGAGGTACTGCATAGACATGAACTCAAAGAGTGTATGCTTAAAAGTGAAAAGGAGTGCCTGCACTGAAAGAGCTTGCAGTGGAAGGACATTGGCCACCGGAAGTAGTACTTGGTCCAGGCTCCATGGCAGGACGAAGACCAAAAGCCCAGGTAGTCCAAAAGAAAGTCACAGCTGAGAACGAGGTGCTGACCATTAGCAAGCAAGGAAACATGAGTGAAGTGGGAGCCACGTCAGTGCCAGCCTATAGTAAGTATGTGACATCAGAGCCAGGAGGGAGCAGCCAATGGTAAGAAAAGGTAAGTAATGGGCAGGCCCTAAGCCCCCTTAAAACATTTTGTTTAATACAAGACGTTTCACAAGCACAGTGCAAGCACTGTGCGAGCAAAACCCCAAAAATCTGCTGTATATCTAAAAACATTTTTACTTTACTTAAAGGTGATCACAGATGTGGTGTTCTGCTGACCCTAGCACAATTCCAACCCTGTGATTGCCAACCATCCCAGTGAGTTGCAGCTTATAACCTACTTCATGAATATTCATGAGATTGATTAGATTTCAACCGACTCCGAATCAGACTTTTGCGAACTGATCTTTTGGTACATAGGATCGGTTATAAAAATCTTTAATGGTTGTAAAATTAGTAGTCACAATTTGTAACCCGTTTTCTTGCAACCATTATTTAGTATTTCTGACATTAAGTCCCCTTTGCACTTATCTCTCCAAATGTGGCAATTGCTGGTGGTCATGGTGCTGCTCACTAATAAATTTACGTTATCAATAGTTCATTGCTTAATTGCATATGATGCAGAATAATGGTGCTACATTAACCATTAAATAACTACCTTACTCCCTGCTGATTAGGTTATTGTCTTCCAATATTAAAGTTGTTCATTATGCAAGTATGAAACTGTGTCATTGGTTACATAGGTAATCTTTTTGTGCATTATTAAATGCTCATCTTAAGTCATACCCTTTTATATCACCTACCCTTTTTATTTCATTTAAAGCACTGTGAGAGAGATACTGCAAGGATGAGAAAGAAGAGAGAGTGACAATGATGATAAGTTTTGTAAAGCACGTCTGTTACCCTAACAAGGGTGTCCTGGGAGTGTAAGAATATAAAAAGGAAAATAATGCAACTCGAGGTTATGGAAGTAACCATGTTTTTAAACCATTGCTGAATTTTTTATCATTGTTCTCACTCCTTAAGTAGGAGTGAATGGCGTTCCACAACTTTAGGCCAGAAAAGAAGAGGCTCTACCCCATTTCTCTACCCCATTTTCCTCATCTGATTTATTCGAGGGGCAGTGAACAGGGAAGCCTGCATAGGTTGTAGTATGCCATAAGGAAGAAAGGTCTGCAGATTTCCAACTGGAACTTCTGAGCCCAAATTATAGTATGCTTTGTGGGCCAAACAGGTGACTTTGAACTGATTATTTGACAACTGGCATACAATGTTAGGTTTTCAGTATGAGCAGGGCCACTGGAACTATATGTCATTTTCACACTTCTTAACACTGGCTGGGAATTGGTTGCACCCAATTTTAACACTGATATGTAGCAATAAACAATAAATGTGCCTTTTCAAACGGCCTTTAACTGTGAAACAGCATGTGTTGCTGTGTTTTTAGTTATTTTTGCACTGTTTGAGCTACACAGAAAATGTAGTATATGTTAAAATTTGCAGATTATGCAGCAGATGATGGATAATGTGGCAAATTAAGCGAATCTATAATTATGTGAAAATCATTGCGGCCGCACAATCACATAATTCTAGTGGTTGGGGGAGACCGACTCATTATGTTTAACCCCTGCAATCAATGTTGCAGCCCAGTTTTGAATTCTCTGTAGGCGAGTTATTGCTGTGGTTGGTACTGCACGATTTCCTTCCGTCCACTAGAGGTCAGCAGTGAGCCGCGAGCGAGGCAGCCGTCAGTGTACACGATCAGCTGAGAAGAAGAAGGGAGGAGGGAGTCTCCCGTGCTGCCGAGTGCCGAACACCGAGTGCTGCCGACTGCCACTGCCCGTAGGAGGCCGGGCCAAGGGGCGGCTTGGCTGCCGGGGACTGCAGTTGCAGCGGGAGCTGCTGGGGGAGCCTTAGGTTTTGATTGGCGTGTCTCCTTTGGTCCGTCGGTGCTCCTCCGGGCGGCCGGAGCTGATTGACCGGGTGAACGCGGCTGGGGCCGCTAGTTGTTCAGAGGTGCTGCGAAGGAGCCGCACGGACACGCTGGGGGCAATTTGCGAGGCCGGAGCCGGTGTGAATTTGCAGGCCACACCCCGGAGTGACTAGAGGATCGTTGGTCATCCCTGGGCAAGGCAGGCCAACATACCAACATAGCTGAGCACTCTACTTTGTGGCCGGAGCCGCCAGGTGGAGCAGGGTGCAGCCGGAGCTACCAGATTTGTGGTGGAGCGCTGAGGATCCGAATTCAGCAGTCAGACACAATTTGGAGAGGCGACCAGCAGTAAATTATAACCCTCAGAGTTATTGGAATAAATACATCCACGACCAAAGCTGCAGACCTTCCTTTGTGGTGGCGAGGAGCCGCTGGGCATCTCCTCACTGTGGCCGGTGAGTGAGCGACGCGGGGGGGGGGGTACTAGCGTGATTGAGCAGCGCTGTTCACGAACACAGTCACTACAGAGTGAAATTAAGCGTACATGGTCAAATCTACAGTCCAGCCGGTCCTCTAAGCCCCCAAAACAGCAACAGTAAGAACAAGAGGGGGGTCGGATTAAGCAGGCGCACTAAAAGGACGACGATTAGACTAGCACGATACTGATACCGTCACCACCATCATTCTTTCTAGCTCTGTTTTTGTTTTTCTTTTTAACGTGAGGTAAAAGGAACGAAGCACCATCCCATTTCCGGGCCAAAACAGCTTCATACACTACTATAAATTGACTGAGAGCAGCCACTATAATAGGCATATCGCCCAGGGCCTACCTTCCGCTACCGCCCTCTCCCTGACGGCAGCTGTCCCTCGTCTAAGGGGCAGACGGGCCTGGGAGGGTGAGCGCGAACGTGAGGAAGAGTGTGAAGCGAGTGTGAAGCATAGCTGCCACCGGGGTCAGATTATCACTACTCAACCCCTGACCCCAGGTGTACACTCTGCAAGTGGTCGATTTGAGAGTGAATCCGAGTGAGACCGAGCCCTGAGTCCTGAGGAGACCTGAAAAATACCTGAGGTGGTAGGTGGCACGCAGGTTGCGTAGATCACGTGCAGCTTGCATACAGGTGTGAGCGCGGAGATCCGCGCTGAGATAACAACGCTGCTGCAACTCATAGGTCACAAGCCTACAACAACAGGGGGAATAGGGGGAGCAGGGGGAACTTAAAACACCTAAAAGACAGTGTTAATAGCGGTAAGCGGATTAATAATTGGGCAAACGGAATAACAATAAGACAACTGGGGATGCGCTCCGGGAAGGAAAGATCAGCAGGTCCCCAGACCAAGAGGGTGCGGAAGAACCAAGCCCCTAAGGTACAAAAAAAGGTAAAAGCGCAGGCAAAAGGATTAAATCAAACCCTAATTTCACCAATTGCTCGGATGTTTGAGAAATCAACTAAAATACCGCAGAAATTCGATTTTTTGGTTGACCCGACTGGGACACTAATGTCAATGGAAGCTGACACATCCAAAACTAAATTGCAAATCCCAATTGAACCATTTCACATCTTTAAGGAAAAAAACAGGGATACAGAAGAATCAGACAAGGAAAAAAATTGCATAAATGTGATGAAACAAAATAATTCTTTAGGCGAACTTTTGGATCAAAAAATGGAACTAATACATCATACCCCACGGCAGCTAAAAAAATTCCCAGAAGGAATATTTAAAAGCGAGATTGAAGAGCCAATACAATCTACTCCACTGCAACAACAACCCACAGAACAACTCGTAGGAATTCCAGCATGGGATATTCCAATACCATTAGAAGTTAAAGTGGAAATAACGAAAAAGCGGAAACTACAAGAAGTAATCAACATCGACACCGATATAACGAAATCACATATAGTAGAAACTACACTATTAAAAAACCTTGGGAGTAAAACCACCGATCAAACAGGAAAAAAGCAAGATTGTGTGATCCCAATATATGGGGATGTGAGTGATGCAAAAACAGAACTTAGCATCTCAAGGGACATAAACGCAGAAAGTGAAAGACAAGGATCACAGATGCCAAATAATACTGACAATGATGATCACTTTGTAAAAAAGAAAAAACTGGAAGAGGTACACCATATAGAAGAAATGGCCAATAAAACCCAGTTAACAAAAACATATTTTGATCAAAAACCAAAAAATATAATAAGTCAAGATCCAGGAGCCATATGGGATATATTTTATCAAACTTCTACTTTAACACTGGAAGCACTGACATATCAGTCAAACAAAATGGACACACAAATAGAAATACTGGGAGTAATGGCCAATGCAGTCACTGGAATTGACCAAAAATTGTCAGAGCTAAACCAATTAATTACTAAAGCCCAAAAATATGCAGCAAGTAATACCTCTGAATGCACTTGTGAACCGATTCTAAATAAACTTTCAACTATCCCTGAAGTAGTGAATACTATACTGGAGGACGTTAAAGTCATAGTGCATAAAAAATATAACAACAAAAAAGAGGAGACAGATCAGTCTCCGCACCCCAATTATCAACATATAAATACTACATCAAGAAATCAAGGGGAACCAGTGGAAGTCAATAAATCAGAACAAACGGAAAATATAATATGCCAAAATGGGGAAACTGACTTGATAATCACCACCAATCAAGGAACTCATGACAAAACAAGTACGGAACAGGAAAACGGTCAAGGGTACAAAATTTCAAAGAAACAAAGGAAAAAAATTCGTAAGGCTAGAAATAAGGTAAAAAATGGAAACCTAGTAAAAATATATCCCCCGTCACAGAAATCCGTAGAAATGAACCAGGAAGGATCAATACAAGAAGAAACAGAGCTAGAAAAAAGCGAGGTGGAGGAAATACATTCTGAAACAGTGGGAAGTAATGAAAAATACTTTGACATCTTCAATAAGTCGACTAAATCCCAGATAGATAACAAGCAACATGCACTAAATGAAACTAAATTAGAAGATGTTATGGATCAAAAACAACTGGCGCAAGGGCAAACCAAGGAAAATAAAAAACAGCAACAAAAGGAGGGAAAAAAAATTCATGACGGGTGTAGGAGAGTAGGGTCTGCAATCCTATGATCACCCAGATTTTTTGCTTTTGTTTCACTGGTTTACGACTTTCTCTTGCCTGTGGGCCTGCCAATCAGACCCACAGCCTGGCTGTTCTCTCTCTAAATTACGATATGTGCCCTAGGTGCATTTACCAATTGGTACTGGGCCACCTTATCAGACCCTGTAACCCAGGGCATAGGTGTACCCAGGGCCGCCAGGGGCTGCAGCATGTATTATGCCACCCCTGGCTGGCCTCCTAAATCTGACACAACTGGCTGCATGACAGCTGGGGCAAAGTCGTGTAATCACCCTTTGCTTTAGATATAGCAGCCCTATATCTAACCCTCCAATGGACACCCGAGTTCCTATCAGTCACTCCTATGGCAGGCCTTGACAATCCTGAAGGCAGAGTGCATGGGCTCGTGTGAACTAAGCTCTGGCCCGAGCCGAGCCCGGTTGCAGCTTGCGGAATCAAGACCCAATGGCTGTTCCATGATAACGCGTACCATATCGGTAACTTCGGTGTCGCGTTATCAAGACATGTCGAGTAAGGTGTCATACGAATCGGGATGCTGCCCTCTCACCAACTCTGGCGACGAGGTTAGCATTCCGCCCTTCTAGAGGGACACGACATGTACGTAACTGTGAACCCCGGTTAAAGTTAACGAAAGCCTCAGCTCCACAAAATGGATGCTGCCACCACAGACACGAGTCTGACCTCCTGCTGCTGGGAGTCCTTCCAGCGAGGAGCACTTGGACAAAGGGTTTCCTGTCAAGGGCGGTGTTCGCACCGTCCCAGACAGGGTTTGTGTATTCTGGGTAGGTAGGGCTTTTGCGAGAAGGTGACTGCGGAGTGGCACCCCGGTGCTCACTACGCATCTGCCGGTTAGAACCAGTTCCAGGGGCGACAGCCCTGGCCTGGGGAAAGTCCGGCAGGGGAGAGGGGTGTAACTACCCCCCTTCCTGGTCCCACCCTTAGGGCAGGACCTAGTCATGTACCCACCCCTTTCTTTAGGATAAAGGCCGGAGCGGGGACCCTTCCAAATTAGATCATCTTTGAATCAAGAACTACTTTCTACGAAAGGACCTTCAAGACTCTTCTCAAGATTTCTCCCTTGTGGCTAAGGAGTAGTCACCCTGCATCAGCGGGCACCATCTAAGAACTCTGCGGTTTGCTGTAAGTCCTTCCTCAAGGAATCCGACGGCCCAGCTCGACGAGAACCGGCTTCCCTGGCACCTCTGACCTCTACCCACGTCATCAGCTCAGCTGTGATCTGTGGGTGCGACGAGACCTCGAGGGACCGGCCATCATCAGAACCTGCACGCTCTTAAAAACCAGCACGACCATCGAAGTAACTCTCTGGTGAGTGCTCTGGGGTCCGAGAAGCCCCGACCCTGAGCCGCTCCAGCACCGAAGTGCAGTCTCCCAGCATCTCCACGATCTGCGTGGGGCCCTTCTGCTCGCTGCTCAGCACGTTGTCTGGTCACTAGCCGCTGGCTCGTGTCCTTCTGTGACGACATCCGAGAATCAACACTGCCGGTCTGGTTGCTCCAGACTGGCCCTTGCTTCCATCTTTTCGAGAAGCACCCCGGACCCTCCTGGTCCACTCAAGACGCCGACAGCGACATCCGTCGTGGGACAGCTCGCACCTCCACCGTGGTCGCCGACAACGCCTCCTGGTCCGAGAGACTGCAGAGCCTAGCGTCGCCCACTCACCTGGTCGAGGTGACGGCCAACCGGTGCCTTCCTGGTACCCTCTGACTACTGGCTAGTAGTACGAACTTGGTCCCCTCTGCTTTCAGGTTTCATCAATCTCCGATCCAGGCTTGGATCTCTACGAACTATTCATCACTGGTCGCCGGCCAGCAACTCCTTTTTCTTCCGGCTCCTGGCTCGTCAGCGAAGACCCCGACGCCTGTAAGACTTGTGCAGCCGCAGCCCTCGTGGCTAGGTAACTCGGCATTTCGGTGCCTGCATAGCCTCCTTACTCTAGGGTCCCGAGTCCCTCGCTTCCGACTTGCCTTAACCTTTCCGTGTCCCCGGACACTTGTTTTAAACTGTGCACTTGAAGTATTTACTAAAGAGATTTGGTTTGTGCTTAGTACCCTGTCCTCATAAAGAGTACAGGGCTGTTGTGATTCTTAATAAATATACTGTTTATTTTCATAACACTTGTGTGGTGTCCTTTCACTGGGTGTTCAAGGGGTACATGTGTGGTAAACAGCTGGCTTAACACGCCCTCTCGAGTCTTTAGCCTTAGACTGCTCGTATCCACGCTACTAGGATAGCTGGTCTATAGGTTGACTTACAACCAAACACCATAAGGGTCGTTGGAACGATACATAGCGGTCGCTAGAATAGCGAACGTTGCATATCGGGCCAACTTCTCACATTGGTGAGCAGCGGTTGGGATTTGAGCTTGCTGTTGTTTTACCACACGTATCCTAAGAATATCTTGTTGAAAGATCGCACAAGTACTGTTAGTACATATAACTAAAGCTTAGAATACTCTGAGTTCTACTGAACCAGCTGTTGTAGCTCCTCAAGGCTTAGCACACCTTGGCTACAGCTCTTAGCAAGGGAAAAGTAGGTAAACACATAGTGTAGGTAGGTGCATCACTTACACCACACTAGAAACAGTATGTCGGACAAAGGAGGAAACTCTGAGTCTCCCCTTGTGTCAGTTGACCCTCCACAGGTCATCCCGTCAAGATATACTGCGCTTAACTTCCATGAGTTACGACAAGTATGTACCTCTAGGAAGATTAAGCAAGGGGCTAACCCCACCACCTCCTTTCTGATTGGTCTCCTAGAGACTTATGATGCCAGAAAGGCTGAGAAGCTTCTTAGCCCTTCTAATCCAGAAGGAGGCATGCCTCCCCTCGAGGGAACCCGGGACGATCCTGACCTCATTCACCTCGCAACTGAGAACGAAGATGGGGAGGAGGATGAGGATGAGGATCTCTCTGGGGACGAGGCAGATAAGGGACAGGTAGAAGTCGTCAGACTGACACGGTCCAACTTAAGCAGACATGATAGTGGTACTGGGGGACCCCCGGCGCTACTGTCAGGTGCGCTTAACATTGGGAATGGACGAGTTAGGTCTCTATCAAGAGGCTCTAACAGATCCCTTCGAACCAATGGCTCTCGCAACTCTTCTCAAAGAGGGATGACGTCCCCTCAGAGGAGAGTGTACGAAGCTAAGGAAAGGGCAGCTAATCTGAGGATCGAAAGGGAAGAACTTGCCCTGGCCAAAGAAAAGCTTGCTTTTGCTAGAGAGCAACAGTTAAGTGGGGCAGTCCCCACTGGTGGCAGCAATGTACCTAGTAATAGGGAAAAGAGTTTCGATACGAAACACCTTGGGAAGATAGTGCCCCCCTTTAAACAAGGGGACGACATCCACAAATGGATTACTGCTTTGGAGAGGGCCTGCACTGTGCAAGGTGTTCCCCAGAGTCAGTGGGCAGCTATCTTGTGGCTCTCCTTTGAAGGTAAAGGAAGAGACAAGCTTCTCACCACAAGGGTAGAGGACGCTAACAATTACCAAGTCTTGAAGAATACACTCGTTGAAGGGTTCGGCCTAACCACTGAGCAGTACAGGGTGCTGTTCAGGGATACCCAGAAAACGCAGACTCAAGACTGGTCTGATTTTGTCGATTGTGCCACTAAGGCTTTTGAGGGCTGGTTGCTGGGCAGTAAGGTTACTGATTACAAAGGATTGTACAATTTGATGATGAGAGAACAAATCTTAAACAATTGTCAGAACCAGTTGTTGCATCAGCATCTTGTCGACTCGGATCTGACCTCTCCTCAAGAATTGGGGCAGAAGGCAGACAAATGGGTTCGTACGAGAGTTAAACAGAACCAGGGCCAGAATCAAGGTGGTCAGAAGAAAGCAGACCAGAAGGGTAAAGATTCTAAAGGGGAACAAAATGACCAGAAGTCTTCGACAGGTCCCCAACAACCCAAAGAGGGTGGGGGTCAGGCTCCCCAAAAGAAGAAAGAAGGCCAATCCAAACGATGGTGCCAGTACTGTAAAAGTAAATCTCACTGGTTTAGTGAGTGCACCAAGAAAGGAGGAGGGCAGACTCCTGCCACTGCAGCCCCTAAGGCACCTGTGCCCCCTAGTACAGTCAGCAGTGGTAGTGCGCCTCCCAAGGGTTTAGTAGGGTTAACCCTGGGTTCGGAGGGGCGTGACAACTTAGTTGGCACGCTCACTCAGGCTGTCCTTGTCAGTACAGGGGACGTGGACGTGTCCCCTGACGTAAGCCCCAATACCTTGGGCAAATACAGACAGATGCCTTTCATAAATGGAAAAATGGCTCAGGCCTATAGGGACACTTGTGCCAGAGTCACCATGGTGACGCCTAACTTTGTGGACCCTGGACAGATCATGCCAGGTACAGAATTCCTGGTGACCAATGCAAGCAATGTCACTACCAATCACAGTATGGCAATTGTAGCTTTCTCCTGGGGAGGGGTAACTGGCCAAAAGAAGGTTGTAGTTAGTCCAGACCTCCCAGTGGATTGTTTGTTGGGCAATGATTTGGAGTCGTCACAATGGTCAGAAGTGGAGCACCGGACTCACATGGAAATGTTAGGTTTGCCAGCACATGTGTTCGCTGTGACTAGGTCACAGGTCAGGAGATGCCCCACTGAACAGGTGCTGGATCCTGGAACAACGGACCAGACACCTCCCAAGAAAAAGAGCAGTAGGGTTAAGGCTGCGCCTTCCCCCTTGCCCCAGGTCGAGGATCAAGTCTCAGAGGAGGCTGACCTACAGGAATTGAGGGAAACTGAGCCGAGAGAGTTCGAACTTGATCAAGTTGAATTCTTGGGCTCAGGGGGACCCTCAAGGGAAGATCTGGGGAAGGACCAGTTAGACTGCCCTTCTCTTGAACCCCTCAGACAGCAGGCTGCTGCTGAGGCTGCTGGGAACGCCACAGGTACCCACAAGGTATACTGGGAAGATGGACTCCTGTACACTGAGTCAAGAGACCCCAAGCCTGGCATGACCAGGAGGCTGGTCGTCCCCTTGTCTCAGCGTGGTTTCCTACTTACCTTGGCCCACGAGATTCCCTTAGCAGGTCACTTAGGCCAGACGAAAACGTGGGACAGGCTTGTCTCGCACTTTCACTGGCCTCACATGAACGAAGATACCAAGGAGTTTTGCCGCTCCTGTGTCACTTGCCAAGCCAGTGGTAAGTCAGGTGGCACGACAAAGGCCCCCCTTATACCAATGCCTGTGGTGGGGGTGCCCTTTGAACGGGTGGGGATCGACATCGTCGGTCCCATGGAACCACCGACAGCATCAGGGCACAAGTTTATACTGGTGGTAGTGGATCATGCCACCAGGTATCCTGAAGCTATTCCCCTTAGGACCACTACAGCACCTGTTGTGGCAAGAGCCCTAGTAGGAGTGTTCTCCAGAGTGGGCTTCCCTAAGGAGGTCGTCTCCGACAGAGGTGCAAACTTTATGTCGAGCTACTTAACTGCTATGTGGAAGGAATGTGGTGTCAACTACAAGTTCACTACACCCTATCATCCACAATGCAATGGGCTTGTTGAGAGATTCAACAGGACCCTAAAAGGGATGATTCATGGACTACCGGAAAAGCTTCGGCGTAGATGGGACGTCCTGATCCCCTGCCTCTTGTTCGCCTACAGAGAAGTCCCACAGAAGGGGGTTGGCTACAGCCCTTTTGAACTTTTGTACGGGCATCCTGTAAGAGGACCCCTGTGTTTGGTGAAGGAAGGATGGGAGAGACCTCTCAAAAAGCCTGCAGCCACCATAGTGGACTATGTGCTCGGCCTCCGCTCGCGGATGGCTGAATACATGGAGAAGGCATCCGAAAACCTTAAGGCCAGCCAAGAACTCCAAAAAGCTTGGCATGACCAAAAGGCTGTCTTGACTGTTTACCAGCCCGGACAGAAGGTGTGGGTGTTGGAGCCAGTGGCCCCAGCAGCACTCAAGGACAAATGGTCCGGGCCCCACACCATCCTGGAGAAAAAGGGAGAGGTCACCTACCTGGTCGACCTGGGAACTCCCCGGAGCCCCCACAGGGTGCTTCATGTCAACAGGCTAAAAGCATATGTCGACAGGAAGGACATGAGTTTGCTCATGGCCCTAGATGAGGGACAGGAAGAGGAGAGTGACCCTCTCCCCGACCTGCTCTCTCAGAATCCTGACGATGGCTCGGTAGATGGCGTTGTCTTTTGTGGCAGCCTCTCCGAACATCAACAGAGCGACTGTAAACAGGTTCTTCAGTCGTTCCGACATCTGTTCTCTCTGACACCCAGTCAGACCGATTGGTGCACCCATGAGGTCGACACTGGTGACAGCTTGCCCGTAAAGAGTAAAATCTACAGGCAGCCTGATCACGTTAGAGACTGCATCAAAAGTGAAGTGCAGAAAATGTTGGAGCTGGGAGTCATTGAACCCTCGGATAGCCCTTGGGCTAGTCCCGTAGTTCTAGTGCCGAAACCTCACACCCAGGGTGGTAAGAGAGAGATGAGGTTCTGCGTAGACTACAGGGGTCTCAATGCAGTCACTAAGACTGACGCCCACCCAATACCAAGGGCAGACGAGCTTATTGATAGGCTGGCCTCGGCCAACTACTTAAGTACGTTTGACCTGACAGCTGGGTATTGGCAAATCAGGTTAGCTGAGGACGCCAAGCCTAAAACCGCATTTTCAACCCCTGGTGGGCATTATCAGTTCGTGGTGATGCCCTTTGGTCTGAAAAATGCACCTGCCACCTTCCAACGGTTGGTGAATCACGTCCTTACTGGGCTGGATGACTTCTGTGCGGCGTATCTTGACGATATTGCTGTCTTTAGCTCCACCTGGGAGGATCACCTGGTCCACCTGCGGAAGACATTGGAGGCGCTGCAAGCAGCAGGCCTCACTATCAAGGCCACCAAGTGCCAGATAGGGCAGACACAGGTTGTATACCTGGGCCACCTTGTAGGTGGAGGTCAGGTTCAGCCACTGGAGAGCAAGATACAGTCAATCAGGGACTGGGCTCCTCCAACCACCCAGACTCAGGTTCGAGCTTTCTTGGGCCTGACTGGTTACTACAGGAAGTTTGTCAGGAACTATGGTTCCATCGTGACACCATTAAATGAACTGACAAGTAAGAAGATGCCAAAAAAGGGTCAGTGGACAGCGAGCTGTCAAAAAGCATTCGATGACCTAAAGCAGGCCATGTGCACGGCGCCTATCCTCAAGAGTCCGGACTACTCCAAACCATTCATTGTCCAAACAGATGCTTCTGAGTTGGGTGTGGGAGCTGTTCTTTCTCAACTGAATTTTGATGGTCAAGACCAGCCCATTGCTTTTATAAGCAGACGGCTGACCCCTAGAGAGAAAAATTGGTCAGCTATTGAGAGGGAGGCCTTTGCTGTGGTTTGGGCCCTGAAGAAGCTGAGGCCATACTTGTTTGGCACTCACTTCAAGATTCAGACCGACCATAAGCCCCTCTTGTGGCTAAATCAGATGAAGGGTGAAAACCCCAAACTGCTTAGGTGGTCCATTTCCCTACAGGGGATGGACTTCACAGTGGAACACAGACCTGGTACTGATCATGGCAATGCCGATGGGCTCTCCAGATATTTCCACTTAGAACAAGAAGACTCACCTGGTCAAGGTTAGCTAGTTGTTCCGACGTTTGGGGGGGGGTCATGTAGGAGAGTAGGGTCTGCAATCCTATGATCACCCAGATTTTTTGCTTTTGTTTCACTGGTTTACGACTTTCTCTGGCTGTGGGCCTGCCAATCAGACCCACAGCCTGGCTGTTCTCTCTCTAAATTACGATATGTGCCCTAGGTGCATTTACCAATTGGTACTGGGCCACCTTATCAGACCCTGTAACCCAGGGCATAGGTGTACCCAGGGCCGCCAGGGGCTGCAGCATGTATTATGCCACCCCTGGCTGGCCTCCTAAATCTGACACAACTGGCTGCATGACAGCTGGGGCAAAGTCGTGTAATCACCCTTTGCTTTAGATATAGCAGCCCTATATCTAACCCTCCAATGGACACCCGAGTTCCTATCAGTCACTCCTATGGCAGGCCTTGACAATCCTGAAGGCAGAGTGCATGGGCTCGTGTGAACTAAGCTCTGGCCCGAGCCGAGCCCGGTTGCAGCTTGCGGAATCAAGACCCAATGGCTGTTCCATGATAACGCGTACCATATCGGTAACTTCGGTGTCGCGTTATCAAGACATGTCGAGTAAGGTGTCATACGAATCGGGATGCTGCCCTCTCACCAACTCTGGCGACGAGGTTAGCATTCCGCCCTTCTAGAGGGACACGACATGTACGTAACTGTGAACCCCGGTTAAAGTTAACGAAAGCCTCAGCTCCACAAAATGGATGCTGCCACCACAGACACGAGTCTGACCTCCTGCTGCTGGGAGTCCTTCCAGCGAGGAGCACTTGGACAAAGGGTTTCCTGTCAAGGGCGGTGTTCGCACCGTCCCAGACAGGGTTTGTGTATTCTGGGTAGGTAGGGCTTTTGCGAGAAGGTGACTGCGGAGTGGCACCCCGGTGCTCACTACGCATCTGCCGGTTAGAACCAGTTCCAGGGGCGACAGCCCTGGCCTGGGGAAAGTCCGGCAGGGGAGAGGGGTGTAACTACCCCCCTTCCTGGTCCCACCCTTAGGGCAGGACCTAGTCATGTACCCACCCCTTTCTTTAGGATAAAGGCCGGAGCGGGGACCCTTCCAAATTAGATCATCTTTGAATCAAGAACTACTTTCTACGAAAGGACCTTCAAGACTCTTCTCAAGATTTCTCCCTTGTGGCTAAGGAGTAGTCACCCTGCATCAGCGGGCACCATCTAAGAACTCTGCGGTTTGCTGTAAGTCCTTCCTCAAGGAATCCGACGGCCCAGCTCGACGAGAACCGGCTTCCCTGGCACCTCTGACCTCTACCCACGTCATCAGCTCAGCTGTGATCTGTGGGTGCGACGAGACCTCGAGGGACCGGCCATCATCAGAACCTGCACGCTCTTAAAAACCAGCACGACCATCGAAGTAACTCTCTGGTGAGTGCTCTGGGGTCCGAGAAGCCCCGACCCTGAGCCGCTCCAGCACCGAAGTGCAGTCTCCCAGCATCTCCACGATCTGCGTGGGGCCCTTCTGCTCGCTGCTCAGCACGTTGTCTGGTCACTAGCCGCTGGCTCGTGTCCTTCTGTGACGACATCCGAGAATCAACACTGCCGGTCTGGTTGCTCCAGACTGGCCCTTGCTTCCATCTTTTCGAGAAGCACCCCGGACCCTCCTGGTCCACTCAAGACGCCGACAGCGACATCCGTCGTGGGACAGCTCGCACCTCCACCGTGGTCGCCGACACCGCCTCATGGTCCGAGAGACTGCAGAGCCTAGCGTCGCCCACTCACCTGGTCGAGGTGACGGCCAACCGGTGCCTTCCTGGTACCCTCTGACTACTGGCTAGTAGTACGAACTTGGTCCCCTCTGCTTTCAGGTTTCATCAATCTCCGATCCAGGCTTGGATCTCTACGAACTATTCATCACTGGTCGCCGGCCAGCAACTCCTTTTTCTTCCGGCTCCTGGCTCGTCAGCGAAGACCCCGACGCCTGTAAGACTTGTGCAGCCGCAGCCCTCGTGGCTAGGTAACTCGGCATTTCGGTGCCTGCATAGCCTCCTTACTCTAGGGTCCCGAGTCCCTCGCTTCCGACTTGCCTTAACCTTTCCGTGTCCCCGGACACTTGTTTTAAACTGTGCACTTGAAGTATTTACTAAAGAGATTTGGTTTGTGCTTAGTACCCTGTCCTCATAAAGAGTACAGGGCTGTTGTGATTCTTAATAAATATACTGTTTATTTTCATAACACTTGTGTGGTGTCCTTTCACTGGGTGTTCAAGGGGTACATGTGTGGTAAACAGCTGGCTTAACACGCCCTCTCGAGTCTTTAGCCTTAGACTGCTCGTATCCACGCTACTAGGATAGCTGGTCTATAGGTTGACTTACAACCAAACTGCATAAGGGTCGTTGGAACGATACATAGCGGTCGCTAGAATAGCGAACGTTGCATATCGGGCCAACTTCTCACAACGGGAAATTAACACGTTCTCAAAAAGGAAATGGATGTATTGCCTGGAGCCACCCAAGTCATATTCAAAGTAACCCTAATGAAACAAAGACCGTGTTTTCTGCAGTAGAGTCTAACATATCACTAAACATCGAAAAAAATCACTTAGATTCAAGGCTACAGAGAACAATTTATCAAGATCACAATAACTTACTGAATGCAAGCACTAACTCCATGCAAAAAAATAAATACTTGGATCCTGTTGGAAAACAGTCATGTGAAACCGCAATTATCTCAGAACCAGCAAATAAAAAGATGGATATTGGGGATTACATAGGTAACAATGAAGAACTAACTATCACAAAGACTGGCCAAGAGAAGCTAATTATCTGTAAAATCCATCAAAAAAGAAATGAAAACAAGACAGATTTAGTGTCTTCAAAGATCTTGACACAAATACTTTTGACACCGTTATACGATTCAAGAGGCAACAGTGACATTTTGAATCGAGGTAATATCCTACAACTAATGAAATCAATTCCTTCATTAGAGAAAGTAACAACAAAAGACATAGAATCTGTGGGCTTTGTACAAAATCTGGAATGCACCCAACCACACACAATCCTAACGTTAAAAACTGTTTGTTTAGTGGATCAAATCATGCAGGAGCAAGAGATCTTTCAAAGTTGGGGGATACAAATTAGTAAACCTCTGCCCAAGCCTTACCCGACTCCGTTTAAAAAGGAGGAACCTCCAAAAAAGTCTCCCTGGGAACCAAAGAACAACCCGGTGTACTCTATATTAAAAAACCCACAGGGTAGTACACAACAGGCCAATAAAGAGTGCACGGAAGAAATAAAAGTTGTAGAATTTAATCAAATAAACGAAAATTGGATAAGGACTGCACTACATGACCACTGACAGGAAAAAAACCGTTATAAATTGGAAGAAAGGAAGTATGCCCGGCAACCGGTTATTATATGCTCCTGGAACATAAAGGGTTTGTGTAAAAAGATCAAAAATGCTGAAATAGATTCCCTGGCAAATCTCTATCAAATCATATGTCTACAAGAGACTTGGGAAACAGACCCCTTCTTTCTGCAAGGTTATAAAGGGTACTATGTGCCAGCAATCAGATATTGCAAATTTGGTCGTCCATGTGGGGGATTGGCAATACTTATTAGGATTGATTTGCAAATCAAGCATGAACAGGTAGTCACCAATAACGCAAATATACAAGCAGTAAAGATGTCATTTACAACCGGTGAGCAAAAAAACATAAATACATTAATAATAATCAACATATATATTCCACCGAACCAGTCATCGCGCAAGAACATAAGTGTCGAACTAGTAGCATTTGTACTGGAGCAAATAATACTTGACCCGTCCGTTAATATTTTAGCTACGAGGGATTTTAATATAAACTTGCTGATTCAAATGACATGGGATGATTTCATCCAATCTCAAAATTACGAATGGTCCATCCCGGAACAGGTACTCGACGTTAGCATAAATACCAAACAAAACTCAGTTGGAAAATATCTACTGATGGATCTGGAAGCAATGGGACTACGAACATTAAACGGTAGATTCCCAACTGATCAACCTGCTGGCTGGTCATTTCACAATCAAGAATCAAAATCAAGAATAGACTTCACATTACTGTCAATAGATATTTTTGATAAAATTGGTTCTTATAGACTAAAAAATGTAATTGAGAGTGACCATAGCCAGCAAATATTAGAAATGTATTTTGAACTTCCAAAACACCAAAACTATTTAACTATCCAAGGTCAAATCAGTACGATTAACCATAGGAAACTCATTTGGAAACCAGATAAAAAATATGTTTTGGAAAAAAGGCCCAAAAATTGGTCCAAGAATGTTTTAATGACCATTCTATCCAATCTACTCTTAAACAATGGGAACAGTTTACCAAGAATGCAATCAAATTGGATGAAGGTACTTCAAGTAGTAGGAAAACCCAAGTAAGGATAAGTGTAAAAAGAGATATTGATATTAACCTTCCACACACAATTAAAAAAATAAGGCGGACCCGTAACAAACTGAGGAAACAGCTAACCAGGTTACCAGAGAACGAGGAAATTAGAAATCAACTGAGAAGTGTGAACAACAACTTGAGAAAATTGTTGTGGTCTGCAAAAAACAAAGCCCAGCAGGAACTGTGGACAAAAATCTTTCACGCAAGTAATCTCACAAACTCTAGAGAATTTTGGAAAATAATTAATGATCTTAACAGATCTAACAAACACGTTGTAGCCTCGCCAATAACGGAAGAGGATTGGGTAAGATTCCTTAAAAAGACCCTATTTGCTGAATCAGAATTCAGCCCCAAGGAGAACAATCAAATATTGCAGACCGAAAGAGGGCAAGAAATGGATCTGGTAAAAGTCTTCTTAGAAATCGAAGTAGCCAATCTAATAAAGAAACAAAAGGATGGAGCACCGGGACCCAACGGAATACCATTTGCACTTTATAAGGAGGACTCGGCTCTATGGGCTACTTACCTGACAAAGGTGTTTAATGAAGTTGTCGAAACAAGGCAAATACCGGAATCCTGGAGAGGATCATTAATATCTCCCGTTTACAAGAAGGGTAATTGGCAACTACCAGAAAATTATCGCTTGATCACAGTCCAAGACACGGATGCAAAGCTATTTGCGGGTCTTCTACTAGCAACTCTGTCAGATTGGGTTAAAGAAAAGCTAATATTACCCCCAAACCAAACCGGATTCATTAAAGGTTTAGGTACTGCAACAAATATTTTAATTCTATCAGTTTTAACGGATAAGGCACTTTTATGTAAACAGTCCCTCTATTTTTGTTTCATCGATTTTAAATGGGCATTTGATCTTGTAAACAGGTCTCTTCTATGGAAAAAACTTGAAGATTATGGAATCCCGGGCTCACTACTGAACCTTATTCAATTACTGTATTCCGAAAACTGGGCCAGGGTGAGGATCGGTGATGGGCGAACCTTATCCAGTAAAATATTGGTGACGCGTGGCCTTAAGCAGGGTTGCGTCCTTGCTCCATTACTTTTTAACTTATTTTTAGCTGACCTCACCAATGCACTAAACGAAGTGAACTCACATCCACCAAGGCTGGCAGGAACACAATTATCAAATTTGTTGTATGCAGATGACGTGGTGTTGTTGAGTCAGACAAAAGTAGGACTGCAAAGACTAATTAATCGAACACTTAGTTATGCAAAGGATAATCAAATGGTAATAAATGAGGCAAAGACAAAAGTAATGGTGGTCACAAGGAAGAGAAGACAAAAAAACAAATGGATGCTGGGACAAACTCAGCTAGAGCAAGTTGATAACTACCGATATCTCTGCGTTCTATTTAATGAGAATGGAAATTTTCTCCCCCAGAGGAAAGATATCACTAGAAAAGCAAATAGCTTGATTGCGGCTTTTAGAACCATACAAAAGAAACTAACTGCCTTGACATACGGTCCTTTACTAAAAATCATAACTGCTAAACTATTACCGACCTTAACATACGGTGCTGAAGCCCTAAATGGCAAGGATGCGGACTTAATTAACAACGCAGTGGCAAAAACATACAAAATACTATTCCAGCTACCATGCAATGCCTCACAGGCACAAGTAAGGCTCGAGTTTGGGATAAACAATCAACAATACGCCCGTCAAGGCCAAATTTTGAAAGTCTGGAACCGTGTAAAAAATGACCAGGATAATCAATTGTCCCGAGCCTTATGGCAAGAAGTAAGAGACAATCGTAAACTTCAAGCCTGGGCTTATCTAAATAAAGCAAAAGAAGAATTTGGAATAACAGCAATCTGGGAAAATACAATCACCCAGGAAAGCTTTAAAAAAACAATTAATAAATTGGTTACTCATTTATCGCTGCTAAAAGACAAAGAATTATTGGTAAAAAGGAAGCATGCATGGCCAATTATAAACGAATATAAAAAAAAGCAAGTCCAAAAATACCTTGAAACTCCATGGTCCCACCAAAGTAAGCGATCATTTATAAGTGTACGCTTTGGACTCTGGCCAGGCTTGTGCCATCTTCCACCATGGAAGGCCATTGAGGGCAATATGACATGTAGGCTATGTAAACTGGGACAAGAAGATATTCTGCACTTGGTATGTCTTTGTTCTGCAATGGATACAGAAAGGAAAGCAATCCTCAGGAGGTTATTTAATGCCCGAGGTATAAGGACTTGTAGACAAGCAGTAATGGCTTGTCTAAACCCGAAAGATCTACCAATGAACTCT
Source organism: Lissotriton vulgaris (assembly GCF_964263255.1). Taxonomy (NCBI): domain Eukaryota; kingdom Metazoa; phylum Chordata; class Amphibia; order Caudata; family Salamandridae; genus Lissotriton; species Lissotriton vulgaris. The sequence continues at coordinate 1,541,022,205 of NC_141695.1, read as the reverse complement.
GCTTTTGTAAAATTTTTATCGGTGATCGGGAAAAATCTTAAAGAAAATTTTAATTAGATTTCGTTTTTATGAAATGCATGACGTTTTTAAAAATCTGATTACTTAAAGATATTTTAAATATATATCTGTTTTGTAAGATTTTAATTAATCAAACAAATAAACATACTTCTTCTTCTGTGGTTGGTAGTCCAAGGTACAGTGCATTACAGTAGCTAAATTGTGCTAAAATGGTTACTTGGACTACGTTCTTGTGGGTCTGTTCAGTTAGCATTCAAACACTTTAGATAACCTCTTTAGATACAGGAAACAGGACCCTGATACTTTATTTATCTGCATATCCAAATTCAGATTATTGTCAATCGTTAATCCCAGATTCTTAGTGTGTCCTACTGGGATGGGAAGATCACCCAGAGCAGAAGGCCATCAATTTACAGTATTGGTAACTGGTAGCTGTCTATAGAACAATAATCCTTTCTTATCACCATTTAATTTTAGATCATTAGTGTTCATCAATTTCATCCCTGAGGACAGGCAGTCATGCTAATTTGAGGCAGTGTCGGCTTCATCTACACCCGAAACAACACTTTGGGTATCATCTGCATAAGACATGAGAGATAGCCCAAAACTTGTAATAAGTGTTGCTAAGGGGGTAATGTCTATAATGAACAGAGTGGGGCTTGAAATAGATCCTTTGGGTATCCCCCCACAGTAACATATTTTTTTGGGGAAGGAAAAGTGACCTTTGTGACAGATAGGGCGAAAACCAGTCCAAGGATTTACCTTGCGCTTCTAAGGTCTTTAATCTCTGACGTAGGGCATTCCGGGAGACAGTATCAAATACAGCAAAAAGATCCAGTAGGACCAGGGCTGCACTGCTCCCTGCTCCATCCAATAACATCCCGACATTGTCTAAAACTAACACCAATCACGGTTCCTGTGGAGTGCTTTGGTCTAAAACCTAACTGTGTTATATCAAGCATTTTGTTCATCTCCAAATGATTTTTCATCTGTCTGTTGAATTATTTTCCTAAAATGTTATCAATAAAAGGCAGTCTCGTATTCAGTCTATAATTTGACAGACCACCTGAAACTAAAGAAGGTTTCTTTAAAATGGACAGGATTTGAGAATTTTTCTATCGCTTATGGCAAACTGCCGAGTTGATAGATAAGCTGCATACATCTGTAATACCCGGAGATAAAACGTCGGCAACTGATAGCAAGGGACATGACGTGGAACTAACGGTGATCCTGATTTGATTGTTAGAATTTAGGTTTTCATTTCATTTACAGGCTCAAAATCTGTTAGAAATGAGTGAGAGAAGGAATACAAGAGAAGATAAAGAAATACGAGCGAGAAAACAAATCTGAACTATGGTATGCAGCAAACTGGCAGACAAAACTACTGGCACAAAAAACATAAAACCCTACAGGTTTCTCAAAGCAGAATAACACAGGCAAGTATTGACTAAGCACCTTATGAGTGACGAAAGACTGGAGATTGAAAGGACAGGAGGATCTGGAAAGCAGAGCAAGTCTCGACCTGCCAACAATATGACCGGGGCTTCACAGAAAATAATGCATACTTCCTCATTCCCTGCCCCATTAATGATGACATTATTTTCTTTATTATTTACTATCATTGATAAAATCACGGATGGGTTATGAATCACTGATTTTAAATGAAGCACATCCTGCTCAGGGAAAAAAAAACATACAGCGTCTTAGTCATACTTAAGACTTTCTACCACTTTTAAACACAATGAACATTCATTTCGTGATTTATAATTTTTGTATGAATATTATGGATTTTCATGAAATGTTATGCCTTTTTGGTAAATAGTATTATGTCGGTATTTACTGTATCTTGTGACCGCGGCAGGTGAAACGAGGCATCTACTTCAACTTTGTGTAAAAAGATACCTACTCATAAACAAGGCCGTTGTGGCCAAACCGCGTAGAGTAGGTTTCTGCTTTTGAATACATTTTGCAACTTGGAACAAGCACATTGTGAGTGTGGGCACCTTCTTCGCTGATGTCGCTATGGAGATGGCTGGTAGTTGTCTGTATATAAGGCAAGTGTGGCGTGCCCGTTGCCTTGCATTGACTTCTTGGACATTACAGTATATGAACAAGATGGTTTAATTGAGACTGCACTATTTAGAAAAGCAACAGCAACCAACATTATTTTTCATGGGGCCACTTTTCATCCGATGTCTTTAATTAAAAGTATACTCTATGCCCAGTGCTTCGTTTAAGCCGATGTTTTCCGGTACCCAGCACAGGCACTTATGACTGTCTGCCACATGGTGGGCTGTTTGTCTGATCTAGAGTGTGCAGAACAGTTGTTCACTAAATCAATATACGTCAAAAATGACTAAAACCTGCTTACCTTGCTAATCTTATAGCTTTGAGGGCCTAGAATTGTCTGAAATGTCATACTTGTGGAGTGTGATGGTTAGTAGCTGGTTTGGTTGGTACTGTCCTTAGGGTGGTGTAGGCTGCAGTGGCCTCCTGATTAGTGCCCTGGCACTTAATTTTTTTACAAATTATGCACTCCCTATGGGTAACTTTTACGAACGAGAAGGAAATGTTCAAATGAGACAGACCTGCAAAATAAATATGAGGAAGTGACCTGGTGATTCCGAAGCAGAGGCTACAGATGGAGTGATCTAAAAAGAGGCCTAGAGAGAGTCAAATTAAAATATCGCACAGAAACTGTTGGATAACTGTGCGATAACTGTGCCTAACGGCTAGGCGCCCGACCTCGGACCCGGGGAACTGGGTTCGAGTCTCGGTAATGTCGCTAAACATCCTGTGATTCTGGGCAAATCACTTAATCTCCCCGTGCATGTGTGTCCTCTTGTAACATAACTGGTGCTATGTAAAGCGCTCTGATACCCGATTCGGGTAAAGTTTGCGCTATATAAAACTTTGCAAAAAATCAAAACGAATGAACAAGCTCAGACTCAGATAAGACTGGTCTTAACATACAGCAAAGAGATCCAAGATTTTGGAAGATTTTTCAACAAATATTGGAATTTGATCGTCATTGATTCTGACACTGGAGCAGGATTGTGCGAAAGTCTACAAACGGCATTTAGGAATCGAGATCGAGATCGAGATCAAGAAATCTTACTTATAAAGAGGTATAACAGTTTTAAAGTTTCAGAAGCACATATGAGCATGAAATACTCCAATACATATGAACCTTATAAATTTGCATATAATTAGAATGAAAACAGAAGGCCCGACTAGATGGACAATTCGGAACCAATTAATGGAGGGGTATTATGGAATGCTCATATGTGCTTCTTAAACTTTAAAACTGTTATACCTCTTTATAAGTAAGATTTTATGGAAGAGATTTTAACTGTATGTTCATGTGTTTTTTGTAGGTAAATTGGGAACACAAAGTTTTGTCCGTCACAGTCACTTCACGGTCTCTGGACCTTTCCCCTTTTATACTGAATGAAAGACACCCTCACCTGTACGAAAGTCGAACTTTTTCTTCACTTAGATGTGTACTCCTTACCTGCCGGTACGGTCTTGTTTGTGCTCTGACAACTGGAAATGGTTAACTGAATAATGCATGATGACAAAGACACATGTAGTCACAGGTTTTCGGCACTAGACCGAATGAATTATAAATATCCATGTTGGCTGGGGCAGACATACACTCGCTAGGACTATAGGCACTAGACCCTATGTAAGTCAAATGTAGATGCCCGATAACCCAGATATATTCATATCCCTGCATGCATATTGGAACACTTGTGTGGGGCATTATGCAGTTCCACGTTAGGATGGTTTGACATTAAATGTGATAGGCGCTGGAGTGATCTCCCTTTAGAAAATAATGGGGAAATGTCTTTTAAATGTGCATCTTTTGACCATTCACCGCCTCGATGCTTGGTAATACCGATACATCTCTGATCTTCTACCGTATGATCAGATAATATCATACCAGCAATGCGTTCTGCTATGTCATATAATTACTCGTTTTTAATTTCTGCAGGGTGTTATTACATCTCAGTTGAATAAGCAGTAGATGATTTTAACTTGTTTCAAAAATACCCCGTTACAAAATGGCGGTACTTTTTGAATGATGAAATGTTATGTTTATCATGTTAAGTCACCTTTTCCATGTCTACCTTTGTTTGGAGCATAACAAGCCTCACTGTTCAGGGTGGTTCACGTGTGATCAAGGCACATTGTGTGTCGGAACGCGTAGCGTGGTAACTGAAAATAAACTGTTCATGCTGAAATTGGATTCCTGAGTGCGCAACTTTTTGCTTTGAAGCATTACTTTGGATTTTCAAAACTTATTCGGCCTTGTGGTCCGCCGATACACGTGCGCCACCTGACTCGGGAGGAAGAATCCCAGCAGGACCCTGCTTCTTGGTTTTCGGATATATATATATATATATATGAAATCCAACTTGCCTCTGAAGTTCCTCGTGCACAGACAGGTACGCAGACAGCAACAATAACAGAATCGTCAGAGTCAGACTTCTTCTTTTTAGTTGCTTTTATTTATGCATTTAAATGGTGCATATCGTCAGATGCGTTTCGGGCACGTCCGTGCCCTTGCTCACTATATATATAGTATCAAATCGAGATTAACAGATTTTGTATGGTATTGGTCCAAATATACTGGCACAAAACTAATGGGTGAAAATGTATAATATAATTAATGTCTTTTGTACTAATTTACATATTTATATATGTAATTTGTATGGTATTGTATTAGTTATGTTTTTAACACCTGTGTATTTATTTATATATTTATATAGTTATTATACCAGTACTGTATGTGATGAATTGCACATGAGGCCCATACTACCAGCATATCTAGTCAACAAACTTAGCCTGGTCAATATTCATTGAGGATGACACGAGACAAGTCACCCAGTGACACTAGCTCTCAAAACTCCTGAGGCGGAAAGCCGGGAGCACCGATTGCCGCATTTTAAATATTGAAAAATGTACCTGCTGTTGTTTTTAATCTTGTCACTTGCCCATTTCATTAGCCTCACTACCCCCCTTCTTCCTCGCACTTTGTTCCTTCTGCACAGCTGAATAGGCGCTACAGGAGGGAACGGCGAGCTTAGACGCCATCTTGAGGGTAGAGAGGGGTTGCCGGTGCAGTTGCTCGGCCACTCCCCCCTCCTGCGAGTACTTCAGGCGTGTTGGCTGCATTGCACGCTTTACTGACACTAGCTCTCAAAACTCCTGAGGCGGAAAGCCGGGAGCACGATTGCCACATTTTAAAAATTTTAAAATGTACCTGCTGTTGTTTTTAACCTTTTCACTGCGCATTTCATTAGCCTCACTTCCCCCCTTCTTCCTCGCACTGTGTTCCTTCCGCACAGCCGATTAGGCGCTGCAGCGGGGAACGGCGAGCTCAGACGCCATCTTGAGGATAGACAGGGGTTGCCGGTGCAGTTGCTCGGCCACTCCCACCTCCTGCTAGTATATTATGCCCCCCCCCTTTCCGGACGCGCAGCGGACGCGCGCAGCAGGCGCGTGCAGCGAGCGTGCCGGTGGCGCGCCAAAGGCAAGCCTATCTGCGCCCATCCGCGGCAACCGGGACCCGGGGCCACAGACCCTTCTCCTTTCCCGACCTACTCCCCTGCTCAACTCCATGCACTTCAGGGTGACTGGCCCCTCAGCCCTCTCACTCTTGAACGCATTCATGGCCTTGGTATCCCCGCCCTTAGCCTTTCTCCTCCTGTTGTCTCCCTTCCCGATTGTCCGCAGCCCGTTCCTCTCGAACTGTCCCCCCTTCCCTTCCATGTCCACCTACAGTGGCCACAGCTTACCTCCTCAACATCCGTTCAGCGGTTAAGCACCACTTGGAACTTTTCAATCTTCTTGACACTGTCAAATCCGATCTGCTGTTTCTCACCGAAACTTGGATTTCTGCAGACTCACTGCCCGATGTTCTTGCGGCGCTCCCCGACTCTTACTATGCTCTTCGAGTCGACCGCCCCGACAGGAAGGCTGGAGGGGGAGTGGCCATGATTGCTCGGTCTAATCTCCAGTTCCAGCTTCTCTCCTACCGGTCCATCCTAGCCGCGGACTTTTTAGTTGCCCGCTCTGTTAATCTCTCGGTCCCCCTCACCGTTGTGCTCCTCTACCGCCCCCCTCAAACCATGCCTTATTTTGTGCCAGCCTTACAGGAGCTCTTGGCCACACTTGTGGTCAACAATTCCTCAGTCTTGTTATTGGGTGACTTCCACTACTGGCCCGGCGACCCCAGGGATGATCAGACATCTAAAGTCATTTCTGAAACCCTTCAATGCCTTAACCATACCTCCCATATTCATGTCTTTACCGACATGCATGGCCACATTCTAGATCAGATTTGGTCAGCTAGTTTAACCATCCTTTTCCCCACAGTCCTCCCATGTGTTTGGTCCAACCACTCCCTGATCTCCTTTTCCATCGACCTGGGAGCAAGTGACAAGTCTCCCCTGCTTAAGAATGCTTTGACCCGGAACTGGAATCAGGTTGATCTTGACACACTCTGCTCTTCCGTGGTGGCCTCTCGCCCTGATCTGTCTGACCTCTCCCTTGACCATCAAGCGGACGCTATTAACAGCTGGCTGTCTGCCTCCTGCGACCTGGTTGCCCCTCTGAAACGGGTTAGGACTTGCCGCCCCCACAAAGCCAATAGATGGTTTTCCACTGACCTTAAAGCCCTCAAATTGGCTCTTAGACAGTCAGAACGTCGTTGGAGGCGTGATTATTGCCCCTCTTTGAAGGCCCAATACGCGTCTCTTCTTCGTGACTACCAGAAAGCCATTCTTTCAGCCAAAACGGAATATTTCTCCTTGAAGATTTTACTTGCGGCTAACAAGCCCAAGGAGATCTTTTCCATTGTACATAATCTAGCCGCTTCCGACAGTCAATCCTAAACCTGCTCCTTCCCAAGTCCTCTGCAATTCCCATAATGCTTATTTCCTTGAGAAAATTTCCATTCCAACATTAAGCGCAATATTCCCTTGTCACCCCCTTCCTTTTCCCTTCCCTCTCCCCCCGCCGTCCCTATTTCTTGATCATTTTTCCTTGATCTCTAAGGAGTCTTTCCTTATCCTGCTCAAGAAAGTCAATTCAGGCTTTCCCGCCGATTGTGGTCCGGCCCACATCCTAAGGGAGGTGTTTTCCCGCGACCCTGACCCTCACCCTCACTTTCCTCAATGCCTCCATCACTCAGGGATCGGTTCCAGCCCTTTTTAAATCTGCTACAGTCATCCCCATATTAAAAAAACTCGGCGCCAACACCACTCTCCTCGTTAATTTCAGGCCCATTTCCCTGCTCCCCTTTTTAGGCACGATTCTCAAGAGCCATATTACCTCCTGCCTCTCGGCCTATATCGAGGACAATCACCTCCTGGCCTCTCATCAAGCAGGCTTCCGTCCGGCCCACTCGACGGAATCTGTGGTTTTCTGTCCTGGACGAGCTCAGGAGAAAGGCAGACTCCAACTCCCCCCAGGCCTTGGTCCTCCTCGATATGTCCGCTGCCTTCGACACGGTCCACCATTCCATTCTTCTCGACCGTGCCGGAGCTACAGGCATTCGGGGGGCTGCTTTAGCCTGGCTTGCCTCTTTCCTCCAAGGCCGGACGCAGGCGGTCCAACTTGAGGGCTTTATTGCCCCTACCCGCTCTGTTTCCTGTGGGGTTCCCCAGGGCTCTTCCCTTTCCCCTCTCCTTTTTAACCTTTATATCCATCCCCTCATAGTTCCCTGCTTAACATGGAGGTTTCTGTCTTCAATTATGCCGACGACCTCCAGCTTGTCTTTGATCTCTCCTCCTCCCCGGAATCCGCTCTTAAATTTCAAACCACTCTCACCTTCATCTACGATTGGATGAATCATAATCATCTAAAACTCAATCCGGACAAGACGGAGTTGGTCTTGACCGGCGGCTCCACCAGCCCTTGGACGTCTGCCTTTTGGCCTTCCATCCTTTGCCCCCCCCGGTACCTTCTGATTCTGTCAAAACCCTGGGAATTAAAATCAGCCAGGACCTTTCCATGCGTCTTCAGATCAGTTCTGTTGTCTCGTCCTGCTTCTTGTCCCTTAGAGTTATTCGCAAGATCTTCCGTTTTTTTTCCTTTGAAGCCCTCAAATTCATTATCTTGGCAAGGATCACCTCCTGTTTGGACTATGGGGACTGTCTGTACGTGGGCATTCCTGCCTATGAGCTGCGGCGCCTTCAGTCCATACAGAATCAAGCCGCTCCTCTCATCTACCGGCTCCCCAAGTTCGATCGCACCACTCCCCTGCTTAAGTCACTTCACTGGATACCCATTCTGCAGAGATCCCTATTTAAGATGAGCTGCTTGGTCTTCATGGCCCGCGCTGGCACAGCCCCAGTCTATATTAACTCCTTGATTACCCCTTATGTCCACAGCCGCAGCCTCCGCTCCTCCACCCAGGCCCTCCTCAATGTCCCTCCGTTTCGGAGGACCAGGGTGGGTGGCATGAGGTTTTCCACTTTGGCCCCCAGTTTCTGGAATACCCTTCCTCTGCCTATCAGGTCCATGACTGTCTATTTGGATTTTCGTAAAGCCTTAAAAACCCACCTTTTCTCTCAAGCCTACCCATCATAGTAACTTTCCGGGGTCTCCCCTCCGTAGTGTCAACCGCCCAGCACCTGGAAGCCGCTTGGTAACAGAGCGCTTAACAAATCACTTCAACTTCAACTTCAACTTCAGTGTTAAACCATTTGAACAAGCCCTAAGAGTAACTACGCAAGAACATAACTTGTATACATTTGGAACTGTCTGAGAACAAGTCAAAATGATTTTTTAACAGTCACTAATAGAAATTTCCTAACACTGTATTTTAAATAATTTTTCATGCACCTGAGGCTTCTACATTGATATCTTTTGCAAAGCAAGCACATGCTATGCTCTCCCGACATCAAGTATTTAACCTACAATGAAGCAAAGTTAGGCCCGAGTCAGGGATTCCACATTAGACATACAGTATCTAGGGCTAAACAGCTTCTCTAGACTGCCCTGTACATGTAGACAGGATTTTGACCATAATGTATTTAGGCAGTGATTGAGGTCATGTTTTTGCACATAAACTCAGCACTGGCACTTTAATTTGCACATACTCCTGTATTACTGCTGCTTGATACAACAAGGATTTTTTTGATCAATTGTAATTTTTGATTCAGTAATTATTACATCACATGGATTGTTTTGCTGATTATATGCGATGTCATTCTTGCATATTTACTGTAATGAGGGATAGTATTTCTTTGATGTCTTTTGAACATGCCTCCCACGTGATCGTCTTAATCATGCATTGTCACTTTAAATTGCGACTACAACAATGGTACATTGACATGTGAGCAAGGCTCAGAGGAGCCAAAACGTTATGGCAGCATACTAGGAATGAATTAATTTGCACTACCTGCTGGTCCGTGTCTGTTGTTCGTGGGACTAGAAGGATTCCTGTGGTCTCGACACGGTGGTGAAGATATATATATATATGAAACAGTTGACAAAGGCGCGAAGCCGAAACGCATCCTGTTTTTTGAATGATTTCTGAATGACAATAATAAAAAACTGAACGAACTTTCAGCTTAAGAGTGCGATCCATTCTTTCACGGCCGTGAGAGAAAGCCCGAGCGTTCATGGATATATATATATAGTGGCCCCTGTGGAAGAACCAAGCCTGGTAAGTACAATTGCTCCTTTATTTGATCACGAAAGCTGCAAACAAACGCCAAGAGAAACCATCAAAGTTTACTGTCTTTCCTGCCAGACGCATTTCAAGTCTGTGACTCTTCCTCAATGGCACAAGGCACGCGGAGCATAACAGAACTGGTAATGCGCAGCTGACTTTAATCACAATCAGCCCACAGTGGGCGTGGCCAAAACCTCCGGCCTTGTGGTCTTTGCAGTTGCCTCAGTGTTCTCTAGTGAGTATGTCATATTATGACTGCGTTAGTAACCAGCCACCTTGAGAAATTGGCCCCTAGAGTTAACACCTTAAGAGAGCAAAAAGGCTTTTACCCCTGCGGCCGCTGCAAAGCGTGCGCAGGCAGTAAACGGGTCCTGTCGTACATAATAACAGAAACAGGGAGAAAAATGACCATCAACGAGTTTATCACCTGTAGTACACAGTACGCCGTCTATTGCTTACATTGCCCGTGTGTCCTCCGCTACATTGGAAGCACTATTAAGGAGCTCAAACTAAGAATACTTGAGCACCTTAGAGCCATAGACGAGGCGGACCAGGCCTATCCGGTGGCTAGCCACTTTGCTGAGGCCCATGGGCGGGACCGGAACAAATTGCAATATTTCGGTATTGATATTGTACCCCCAAATGTGAGGGGTGGTGACCGCCTAAGACGATTACGGAGGTTGGAGTCTAGATACATTATAGACCCCTCCACGAAACATTCAAAAGGCCTCAATAGTGGGGAAGAGATGGAATTCCATCTGGGAATATAGGAGATACTGTTCACAGTACTGAATTTAGAACTTGAACACTGTTGGAACATACTGCTACAATGCGACCTAGTTTGAGTTGGATTGCATCTCTTATTGTACAGCCTTCCTTATTGTACATGATGGTTCTGTGCATATGTAATGTTTGACATTCGTCAGGTTAATTATAATCCTAATTAAATCTATAGGATTTGATTTGTTCTTTATGATCATGTTTTTTATGACCATGAATTTTGAAACTATTAATCTATGACTGCAATATGATGAAATTTATATTCTCAGTATTCAAAGATAATATTTAAGTGCAAAGGACTTATGCTGAGTCTACATCAACTATGCAACTCTAAATGAGTTTATATATATGATTGTTTGACAATGCTGCCAGGATTTAACTTAGAGACTAAACTCAGTAGGATTAACTAACTGAGCTAACTTAATAATGAATTGTCATGCCAAATTTTTCTCGCGATTGCACCTACTGCATCTGTCTGCACAAAATGTTCTCCTTTTATAAGTAACCTTTTCATGTATGAAAACAAAATGTGACTTATAAATTATGTTGGACATGTGGGACATGTAAAAATAAGGGACATTAGCCGATCCACGGCTCAATTTTTTGGTTCATCTTAAGAACTTGTTGATATTATATGGATCACTATTTCACATGGGGCAGGTGCCCATCTGTGGGGTTTATTGTACTTAATGGAAGTATTGATTGTGACATACTACATATAGGTCATTCAAAGATGGCGCAATGTTGTGATGATTGTCCTTTGTTTATGTCCATGTCTGCAATGAGCTAGCAGCTTTAAAAACATGTCGACATTGTTTTCGGTGTAACACACACTGACGAAGGCAGCACGCCGAAACGCGTCTGTGTGAGCCCCTTTCGCAAAATAAAATCAGCGTGATTGGCATAATTACCTTTCCGAGTGCTGTTTGTCCTCTTGTGTATACCAGGAGGAATTGGAGTGTTTTATATATATATATATATATATATATATATATATATATATATATATATATATATATATATATATATATATATATATATATATATATATATATATATATCAAACCATCGAGTGGCCCCTGTGGAAGAACCAAGCCTGGTAAGTACAATTTCTCCTTTATTTGATCACGAAAGCTGCAAACAAACGCCAAGAGAAACCATCAAACTTTACTGCCTTTGCTGCCAGACACATTTCAAGTCTGTGACTCTTCCTCAATGGCACAAGGCACGCGGAGCATAACAGAACTGGTAATGTGCAGCTGACTTTAATCACAATCCGCCTACAGTGGGCGTGGCCAATACCTCTGGCCTTGTGGTCTTTGTAGTTGCCTCAGGGTTCTCTAGTGAGTATGTCATATTATGACTGCAATACAAAATTTAAAACCACAGTGGGGTGATGTCGCTCTAAAAACACTTTGCTGTAGTCTTTCTCCCTCGTGACGAAGACTTCCTCCCTCAGCGGTGAAGCCTCTTGAGACCGAACCTCGGGAACGCTGCGCTTGGAGCGGGGGGTCTTCCGCGACCAGGACCGGCCGCTTCCATTTCAAACCATCAAGTTGCCCCTTGTGGAAGAACCAAGCCTGGTAAGTACAATTGCTCCTTTATTTGATCATGAAGGCTGAAAACAAACGCCAAGAGAAACCATCAAACTTCACTGCCTTTGCTGCCAGACGCGTTTCAAGTCTGTGACCCTTCCTCAATGGCACAAGGCACGCAGAGCATAACAGAACTGGTAATGTGCAGCTGACTTTAATCACAATCTGCCCACAGTTTCTTGAAATAACTGACTATAACTGAATTTTTAATCCTCTGTGTGTGTGAATTATTAAACTTACTACAACGTCCCTGTAAACTTTGTTTTTTAAGTGAATGTCTTAGGCTTTTTAAAAATGTGATTCCTAACTATAACATCCCAATGAGACTGGGCCAATTCAGGTATTTTGGATGCAACTTCCATATGCTTTAACTGGAGGGTTTTAGGCAAAGGGAAAACCGGAGACAGTATGTTATCTCCAGAGGTATATGTTTAACTTATTTTGCATTAATGTTTTATAACCCAGATAACAATGTGACCACTCTCATTGCTAACCACTCTATGTTTGCATTCACACTATGAATATGGAGATGAGTTATCACTTATTTCATGATTTGATGCTGTGTTGTAATTTGTAAACTTTTCTGTTATCTTGAGGGAAAGTATAGGTGAGTGACAATTGTTTTTCTGCTTTTGACACCATTAAATATCAGCTTAACTGTGAATTTTTGTTGATTGAGATTTCTTTTTTGTGGTGGGTTTTCCTAGCACTGAGATCTGCTATAATTGTTTTATTGCTTCGCCTGGTATTTCCACTATGCATGTGGTTTGCCCGGAAATTTTGCCCCTTGTGTGTGCGTGGCGGCCTGGAGCCGTCACGCGTCATGGTAGAGGACGGTCCCCGGCCGTCCAAACACCGCCCACTCTCTATTTCCCTAGCACCGTGGCGGAATTTGCGCCGCGGTCAAGGGGTTAAACTAGTTGTGCGTTTGTCTTCTTGTTTTGTCAGACTGTCAGGGGTTGCTGCGTGAAGTAGGCTGCTTTTGTACTGCTGAATCACAGTTTGCCATCCGCTTTGGTGTTCGCGATATGCGGTGGGTGCTTAGTTGCTGTAACACCCACGGCTATTGACTAGGGGGCTGGAAATGGTATTGATTGCCTGTTGGGGTGGAAGTTGCATTGATTTTCACGTGGTGAGGAGGCGCAGAGTTCCCTGTGTCACTTTTCTGCTGCTGATCACCGGACCTGTGGAGTGGACATACGTGCTGGCACGTCGCACTTTTTTGTCGTAAAAAGGCGGCACTTCCTGGCTCCTTGTAAACCTCAGTATTCTGGCTGCCTGGGCAGAGGGTGGGGCTTGTATCGAGCGATTGTACACAGTGATTTATGTGGATGAACACTGGGGAGGGGAGCAATTTCAAGAGACTACCAGGGAGAGCTGACCTCTTCCAACCTGCAGGGCTCCCTCACTGGCCCTGCTGCCCTTCACTTTCCCTGCCTCTTCATCTCAACAATCTTTGTCTGCAAACTGAGGAATATATTACTACTCTGAGGCCCTCAAGAGATCTACGAGCATCTGTCAACAGCAATTGAGGGCTCCTGTTTGAAGCCACAGGGCTGGGTATGGCTCCCTGAAGAGACCTCAAGGTGCAGGGCCTGCACTAAGTCAGTCCCTGCTGGGGTGCTTCTATGAAGGGATCAATTGAGGGCTCCTGTTTGAAGCCACAGGGCTGGGTATGGCTCCCTGAAGAGACCTCAAGGTGCAGGGCCTGCACTAAGTCAGTCCCTGCTGGGGTGCTTCTAGGAAGGGATCAATTGAGGGCTCCTGTTTGAAGCCACAGGGCTGGGTATGGCTCCCTGAAGAGACCTCAAGGTGCAGGGCCTGTACTAAGTCAGTCCCTGCTGGGGTGCTTCTAGGAAGGGATTTTACATACACTGATAAACTGTTGCAAACAACACTGGGAGACTTGCATAGGTCTGGACAGCATATGTTTTACTGCCTGTGTTTGGGGCAGAGCTGCTCGTTTTGTAAAGGCGAAAGCTTGCTTGCATATAGTTGCAAATAAAATGTTTTCTTTATTAAGAATGCTATTTGTGTTAATGTCATTTAAAAGGTAATTGTGCAACCTACCTTTAAAACAGGCAGTACCTGTTCGCTTCCTGGCAAGCGTCGCAGAGACAAATTGTCTAATCAAAAATATTGAGTTGCACAAATATCGAGTTGCAAATATCGTGGGTCAGAAATATCGACAGCAAGAATATTGTGGTCAAGAAAATTGACTTAAGGTAAGTAATATCGATTTTAAAAACATCAAAGTGTTTAACATAATTTGCAAAAATATTGTTTGTTTATTAATGTTATATATTTTAGTATATATTTGATATGTATGTCTTGTATGTTTTTTTATGAGAATTGTTTGTATTTTTAATATATTTGTTACATTTACAGTAGTTATTATTTGTTTTCATTTGAATTTAGCATTTTTAGTAATTTAATTATATTAAATGTATTGATTCTTTTTTATTTATTAACATTTGTTTAATTGAAATGTTATAGTGTTACATTTGTAAAGTAATATATTATTAATTAATTATTAATTGGTTGTTAACTATTTCAAATTAATTATTTAGTAATTGATTATGGTAATTGTGTAAATAATTTTAAGGTGTGTATTGTGGATAGGTGGAAAGTGTGGAAAGTAATTTATTTTTAATTGATGGATTATTCATTGGCTGTTAAATACTTTTAATTAATTAATTGGTAAATCATTATAATAATTTTAGGTTTGTGTTGTGGTCTGTATAGGTGTTAGGGTGGGAAGTAATTTCTTTTTATTTGATTAATTAATAATTGGATGTTAATTAATTTTAATTACGGAATTGTTAATTAATTAGTGTAATTAAATTTACTTTTTTTTGGTGTTTATAGGAGTAAAGGGTGGGAAATAATTTGTATTTCATTAATTAATATATAGTTGTTAATTAATGGTAATTATTTAATATGTATTTGGGTAATTGTTTATTTTTTGTTTTGATGTTTGAAAGGTGTAAATGGTGGGTATTAAATGCATTTTAATAACCGTATTATTAGTTGTTAATAGTAATAGTTATTAATTTATAAAGATGTTTTAATTGGGTTTTATTGTTTTAGAGTTTAATTCAGGTGTGTGTAGGATATCATAGTGTTAAAGTGTGTGTAGTCAATGAATGTATATTAGGTTTTTATTATTAATATTTTTAAATTGATTATTAATTAAGTTAATTATTGGTGTTGTGTTATAGGGTAGGAAATACAATAAATACATTTATGTATTAATTTATTTATTTGTAAATATTTTCTAGTTTAAAAGATTTTTTTAAAGAAATACATTCATTATTTTCAATTAGAAGTTATTTGTAGGTTTTTTGTATGTATTTAATATTATAATATTTCTTTCCTTTTATATACTTAATATATTGGATTTCTCATTTCTAAACATAGTTTATTTATTTTTATGATTTTATTATAATTTTTAATCTTTTTTATTTTTGTTTTAACTGTTTGAGTGTGAATAGTAAATTTTGTCTCTTCGCTATCCAACACTTTTCCTAATGTTGCACTCGCTGGAGTGGGAATATTAATTTTTACCTCTCCGCTATCCAACACTTTCCCTACTGTTGCACTCATTGGAGCAGGAATAGTAATGTTTACCCCTCTGCTATCCAACACTTTCCCTAATGTTGCACTCTTTGGAGTGGAAGTAGTCATTTGTACCCCTCCGCTATCCAACGCTTTCCCTACTGTTGCACTCACTGGAGTGGGAATAGTAATTTTTACCCCTCCGCCATCCAACAATTTCTCTACTGCTGCTCTCACTGGAGTGGTAATACTCATTTTTACCCCTCCACTATACAACACGATCCCTACTGTTGCTCTCACTGGAGTGGGAATAGTAATTTGTATGCCTCCGCTATCCAACACATTCCCTACAGTTGCTCTCACTGTAGTGGGAATAGTAATTTTTACCCCTCTGCTATCCAACACTTTCCCTACTGTTGTACTCACTGGAGTGTGAATAGTAATATTTTTCCCTCTGCTATCCACAACTTTCCCTAGTGTTGCAGTCTTTGGAGTAGGAGTAGTAATTTTTACCCCTCCACTATCCAACACTTTCCCTACTGTTGCACTCACTTGAGTAGTAATAGCAATTTTTACCCCACTGCTATACAACACATTCCCTACTGTTGCTCTCACTGGAGTGGGAATAGTAATGTTTACCCCTCCGCTATCCAACACTTCGCTACTGTTGCTCTCACTAGAGTGGGAATAGTAATTTGTACCCCTCCATTATTCAACACTTTCACTACTGTTTCACTTACTGGACTGGGAATAGTAATTTTCCCCCCTTCGATATCCAACCCGTTCCCTATTGTTACACTCTTTGGAGTGGGAATAATAATATTTATCCCTCCGCTACCCAACACTTTCCCTACTTCCGCACTCACTGGAGTGGGAATAATAATTTTTACCCCTCTGCTCTCCAACGCATTCCCTACTGTTGCTCTCACTGGAGTAGGAATAGTAATTTCTACCCCTACGCTATACAACACGTTCCCTACTGTTGCACTCACTGGAGTGGGACTATCATTTTTACTCCACCACTATCCAGCACTTTCCCTACTGTTGCACTCACTGTAGTGGGAATATTAATGTTTACTCCTCCACTATCCAACACTTTTCCTCCTGTTGCACTCCCTGGAGTTGGAATAGTAAATGGAAATATTTTGCTATCAAAACTTTCCCTACTGTTGCACTGATTATATTGGTAAATTTAAGTTTGAATATTTTTAATAGTTTAATATAATTTTTTATATTCTAAATTATTGAAATATATTTATTTAATTTTTATATATTTCTAAAGTTTTAAAATAAATTACAGATAATAGTTTATCTTTTTTAAATTAAATATATATGTATATATGTATACAATATTATGTTTGTGTGTTTACCTTTTTTAATTAAATGTATTTCTTATATTTTGTTAAAATGCATATAAAATGTAATTTAGTTCGCTTAAATTAATACTAATATTTAATATATAATATTTTATGTACATATTTAAATCAATATTTTTCACATCAATATTTTTTATTCAATATTTTTGTACTTACCTGTTTAGGTATGAGAGTCGATATGTTTGTAGTCTATATTTTGTTTCTCAATATTTTGAACATCAATATTTTTGTTATCGATATTCTATCAGGGAACCCTTGCAAGCACACCTGGTACACATCATGATCGGAATGTTTTGAGTAGAAATCTCTGAGTTAAACAGCAATGTTAGCTAACACAATGCTTGTATAAAATAGGGGAGCTCACTCCCTCCTAATAATAATAATCTTTTTAGAACCTGGCCTACCCAGGAGACATTATCATAAAGAAGAGCAAAATTGTGGCACAATTGAGAAAAAAATGTTTTCACCACCCAGACTCCCATCACCTGGCCTATGGTAGGTCAGGGTATTCCTATTCTGCCCTTCTCTTTTTTGTCACCTTTATTTTGGGACTCAGAAAAGTCTGAGTCCCAAGATGGCTGTCTGGCTGAAGTGTTGGCAGCCAATCTGGTCTCAGCATGAGAACTGTTGGAACGGTTGACTCTCCGGGTCTCCAGACATCTATAATCCTTATTTATCTTTAGTAATTCCAAAACTACTGAATGGATTTACACTAAATTAGACAAATGTCTCTTTTTGGACCAAGAGCTAGCTCTCTGCTTAAGGTTAGTGTAATTCCATCCAGCCATTCTGGCTGCAGCATTTTGCAATGCAGGGCACGCTACGAAATTCGTTTTACTAATTAAATTGTTTACTTACCTCCAAATACCCATTTGCCGGTTTTTAGCACCCACCACCCTGCCCCTCCCTCCCCCGCCTCACTGCCCCACCGCAACTCCCTCCACAGGCCGCGGCTGGTGATAGAGGCAACAGTCTGACCATTGCATGAACCACCATTGCATGAACCACCGAAGACAGATGGGTGGGACAGGGGCGTGCATATGGAAAGTAGAGGGCAGAGGGTCGGGCCATGGCCAGGACTAGCAAGATTACCACGGAGGGCAGGCTGGCAGGGACAGCTCAAGGGACCACAGAGGGCCGGGGAGAGGGGATGGGTAAGGG
The DNA here is from genome assembly GCF_964263255.1 of Lissotriton vulgaris. NCBI lineage: Eukaryota > Metazoa > Chordata > Amphibia > Caudata > Salamandridae > Lissotriton > Lissotriton vulgaris. The sequence goes on along the minus strand of NC_141695.1, from coordinate 1,541,004,026 downwards.
GCAGCAAGCTGACCACAGGGAGAAGGTGAGAGTGGCAAGGACATGCAAATGGAGAACAGAGGGTAGGCAGGAAGGAGGCAGGACAGCAAGCTTAGTATGAAGGGCAGGAGGTGGGAGCAAGGGGATGCAGATGGATAACTGATTGCAAGCAGTAGGAGCTCCGTTTTGCAAATGGCTAAAGGCAGTGAGCTAAGGAGATGCTGACTGAACATGTTCGAATACGCATAGACATTTCTATAGAAAAAAATATTAAATAAGCGTTTTAGTCAGGTATGATAATGTGATCTTCTCTAACTTTAAAAAAACACAGACATTCACTAAAAAATGGTTAAAGTAAAATTATACTTGGAAATGGCTTCAAGATATTTGCTTAACTTAAAATAACCTAGAAATTCACTGACCAAGCAAAGGTTAAAGTAGCGTTATAGATAGGTTTTGAATTGAGTGAAAAATGAAAGCTTAAAAATGAAACAAAAACCTAAACTACAACAGTTATTCATGGAGCTATCACATGCATCCCCCCTGCTGCACTGTATATAACCTCACATATTAGGATATAATGTCACTCATGTCATGATACGTTAAATTATTAATGACATCACTGATTGAAAAAAAAGACCTCAAATATTACAAAACCCCTGACATGCTCTTTGACATCATTGATACCATCAGTGCAACATCTGAAACAACTTCTTTGATAACAACACTGTGCATGGCAGTGTTGCAAGTTATAGTTTTGTTAGGGTGCTAGTTACAGTTACTTGAGATAACTATAAATGGTGGAATTTCAGTGGTTTTGGTAGTATAAAATGGCATGCTTTAACTGAGATGTTCACTTAATTATATTGTCCCTCTATCCTTTATGTTTCTTCACAAGGAAAACAGGCATACATATTTGTATGTATTTTTTTGTATGTATGTATGAAAGCATGAAAGAGGAAAAGAGGAACACACAAATAACTTTTGTACTTGAATCTGTCCCATTAAGAGGGAGATCAAAAGCATTACATTTGTTGTGGAAGTTATGGTTTGCATAGCTCTTGTACGAGTTATGGCTTGTGGAAGAAAATATAACTGGTAAATTTCAGTGTTTTCTTGGTATGAACTCTTAGCCATAGGTATGTTTAACTATGTTTTCATACATACATATATATTGAGAGACAAAGAATGATAGCGAGAGAAAGAGAAACAAAGAGAGTCAGGGAAATGCAGAAATAGTTAACAATGGGAACAAATAAATTACATTTGGAAACGTACCTGTCAGCCCACCCAACAAGCCATTCAATGCAGCTGTAAGTACTTTCACAATATCGGGCACCTGAAACAAAGATAATAGACAAAGCAAGCGTTTTCTTAGGAAAATAGTTTGAAAGTCGTATTTATGCAGCTTTGAACTAAATTCGTCACCTTCCACTTTCCATCATTCACTCATACTTGTGTGACCTAAATACAGTACTCATCTTTTCACAATCTAGGAAGGAACCCCTATATGCTCCCTCTCTTAGTCTAATCCCATTAACCATCTATCCTTAACTGACAAACTCACCTTTTTATTTGCCTAATGCTTTCTATTGGGTGGAACGTCAGAAAATCAGCTACAGAAACATTATGATACCATAATATCAATGCCATGCTCCTGACAAGAACAAGCAAAATAAGGAGATCATTATATATGGACAAGCCTCTTCTTGCATGATCACCCCAAGCACATGGAAAGATGCTGCTGTTTTTTCAAATCTGTATATTCACTGGGTCCTGCCAAGCAGGCCCCCGTGCCAGTGCGACGACCCGTAAAAACATGTGCCTAATGTGCTCACCCTCAATTGGCATAAGTTAACTTATTTATAAATCACCTTTATATGATACCAGGTGTACCCAGGGTTTAAGATTTGAAGTGTCCTTCACGGACTGCAGTGCTTACTGTGCCACCAAGAGTATGACAACGCTATGCATGATTCCCAGCGAGCCCATGCTGGCTGGCTGAGCAGTTTTAAAACTTCTATCTCGACTTTGCCATTGAAAGTAATTTCAAAGTCCAAACATTCTTTTTAAAATATTGATAAGTCACTCCTGAGGTAGGGCACTGAGCCCTATAGACAGGGTGCAGTATATTGAAAAGATGCCCAGGAGTTTTACTAGCTTTACATTTCTTGACAGTAAAAACATGCATTTTCATTTTTACTGTGGAAAGTCTAATACCCCCCATTCGAAAGTACAGAATTAAACAAGGACAATTCAGTAGTGTTAATGTCTGAATGGGAGTACCATGTATGGTACTTCATGGTGTTAAAGGAATTGCTACGTTTAACCATCAATGATACTCAAGTTGAATTTAATGTAATTGTTGCACAAATGTAAATTTTAGAAAGCTGTCACTTTGTTGACCAAAGTTTCCAGTGACTGTTTACTGTTTCACAGAACCTTGAGACAGCCTTTTGCTCCCCTCAGGAGAGGGGAGAACGACTCTCAGAAAAGATCACAAAGGGCCTGCTGACTGAAGAGGTGCAACCTCCTCCTGGCAAGATGGACAAGCAAGGTGTGAGCCTAAAGGGTGAGCTTCAAAGGAATAAAAACGCTTTTGAGTGGCAAATGGCAGTCACACATGAGAGACGGTGCTCTTTTGTATTAGCAGCTTGGCTGTCATCTCATACAGAGAGGAAGAAGCGGTTGCCATACTGTTTTTCCACCAGCTTGTAGCCCCAAGGTAGCCACACCTCTGGGATGGGCTTGGTAGCTCTACACACCAAGAGAAGGGTATTGCCATGTTGGGGGTGTGCAAAATGGTACATTCTATGCTAACCTAGATGTCACAGTTCACAGGAAGTTCTCTTCAGGTGGAAGGGAACCTGGTAGCCCATTGGCTTGGTAGTCACCACATCTCCCTGGGTAAGAAACAGGCATAAATGTGGCACCCTTAGCATTCAGATGCCAGATCATATCTGAACTGTAAAGAGGACCAACGAAGGGCTGCTCTGCCATTACTGAGACCCAGCAAAAGCGACATTTCAGGTAAACACTCGTAGTCACCCAGTGTGTACTTAGACTTTTTTCTGTAAACATCGTAGCAAATTTAGGTGGTCCTGATACATTATTTTGTACATCTGCAGATATACAGTATCACAGTGCCTTCGGAAAAGAACATTGTTGCCCTGCAAAAGCGACATTTCAGGTATCCCTAGATCGGATTGAGTTAATTATAAGTATAGAAGGGATCAGCTGTTCTTACACTATCCATTTTTCTATTACACTTTACAGTACAGGACAGTCTCCAGTCCAGGTCCTGAGGAGAACCCCCATTAATACGTGGGTTCGAAACGCGTTGACACACTATTGGAACAAGATTCAGGAAGGGCATGTCAGGACTTTAATCGTGGATAATATTCCACCTGTTTTTTTTACCCTAGTATTTGGCAAAGTTTCAGTATAAACAAGCAAGCAGGCTAGCAAAAATACTTAGTGCCTCTTGTTTGTCTGTAGGTTGTATATCAGGACTGGTGCCTCAAACATTGATTGATAATAGGCATTTTTGTCTGTGTTTTTTGTATATATTGTGTAAATGTAAATATGTTTCATTCACAGTGATTGTCCAATTTATGCTGTGAAAAGTGTAACTTTATGTGAATTTTTGCTACTGAAATAGTATCGTTCTCTTGACATATAATAATGAATTCTGTGAAAAAAGAAAAAAAGAGTAAAAATACTAAATGAAAAGTATGTCTGCTTAGATCAATTGGGTAAGTGGTACCAGTCTTTGTTGTCATAATTAATCTACCTGGCCAATGTATTTTTGTTGTTTCAATTTGAGTGGTCTAGGCCAGATAGTATATAGACCCAAGCCTTCCTTGTTTCTCTTTTGAGTGGCAAATGGCAGTCACACATGAGAGACAGTGCTCTTTTGTATTAGCAGCTTGGCTGTCATCTCAGACAGAGAGGAAGAAGCGGTTGCCATACTGTTTTTCCACCAGCTTGTAGCCTCAAGGTAGCCACACCTCTGGGATGGGCATGGTAGCTCTACACGCCGAGAGAAGGGTATTGCCATGATGGGGGTGTGCACAATGGTACCTTCTATGCTAACCTAGATGTCACAGTTCACAGGAAGTTCTCTTCAGGTGGAAGGGAACCTGGTAGCCCATTGGCTTGGTAATCACCACATCTCCCTGGGTAAGAAACAGGCATAAATGTGGCACCCCTGGAATTCAGGTGCCAGATCATATCTGAACTGTAAAGAGGACCAAAGAAGGGCTGATCTGCCATTACTGACACCCAGCAAAGAGAGGCTGCATGAAAGACTGAACTGTACCTTCTGCGTCTTGGGCTAGCAAAGAAAGGACTGTGCTTGTGGTCTCCCGCTCAAGGAAAAGTTGTCTCCAAGCCACAGACACAGAACGTAACTCCAAGATTCAGTTGGCTGACTTCCTGTTACAGCTACAGTGCCACAAAAACTGAAGTACACTTGACCCTCACTGGCCACCGACGTGCAATTAGAAAGGCTGAGTAACGATGCTCTAAAGTTGCACTTGAGCCCGTTGGACCTGAGAGAGCAGTCTAAGTGTAGTTTGGTCCCACAAGGAGTACACAGGGTGTGACAAAGAGAACCACTGGTTTCATTGTTACCATTGACCAGTAAATGAGCAGCATTTGGAATTTTACTGGACCCACCATGGCTTTGAGGGATATCGTCTCCTGTGGCCAAAGTCACCCCACTAAGGACGTGGATTGAGGAGTAGCCCCAGGAAGCTCCTCTTCGATCGCACAGCATTTTCAGTATCCTACAGCATTTTCAGCATCTTGTATCAGTGGCACTAGAAAAGCTCCATTGAAGTCTTTGGTGGGTTGCCCATGGACACTGAATTTTGACTTTAGACTACTTTCCTTGTGAGGTAACTGTTCTGCTGGATCTTGTTGGTCCCTATGACTGACCCCCTGCCGGAGATATGGCCACAACAAGTGTGCCCTAAAGCTTTTTCTAAATTACATATTCTGGCTAACCCTAACTAAACTGCGAGTTGCTGTAGAGTACACTGATTTATTGAGCTATGTGAAAAGTTGTGATTTATTGTTCTTTTAAAAATGGCTATCTCTGGAAACATCTAGTAGATGTCTGTAGTTGAGGTGTTCTATTTCTAAACCTGAACCTATTTTTGCAAATGGGTGTTGGATTGTTATTGTGTTGCATTTTCTTCTAATTCAACTGTTTTGTTACCTCTTAATGGTTTCACTTGTAAAATGAATTGATTTCAGTTAACTCAATTAATGAAATGTGAATGTTTTGTAACATTATGAGATGTCACAAACAAACAGTGGAAACAAGGATGCTTTCTGTGTTCAATCTTTTAGTGCACTATTGAGTCATGAGATGTTTCTTTAAAAATGGCTCAAAAAAGCTGTATCACTATTGTGAACAAAAGCCTAAGAATAGAAACATGATTTGATGTTGCCTACCATGAATTTTTTGTTAATAAATTTGACTTGGAACCACATTCCTTGGAGTGCCGGTTTTTCATGTTACAGGACTGTCATCATTTCCACCACTGTCATGCATTGCTGGTGACCTCCCACAAAATACACCCCTCATTACATGCTAAATTACATAATTGGTGATATCACTGTTGAGATTGCAATGTCCAGCATGCAATCCAGCAGAGGGGAAATCTAAAGCTGCACAAAGGAAGAATTCAGTTTTTCCCAGATTACAGTGGGACGACTTTGAGGTAGCACCAACAACCTCGGTGCTTTAAAAAAGATGATTGCTCTAGGATGTAATATTTCATTGCGGCATCTTACGAGGCAGAAGGTGGTGATGAAGAGCAAAACTAATTTTTCCCCTGTGGAAGTTGCTGAACCATTCCTCTTTTGTTAATGAGACAAAATGGAACTCATAGGGATGATAGCTACTGATCCATGGTTCATATATAGATGTTCCCTCAGGTGAATGATAACAGACCACATTGAAAATAGCTCTGTAAGAGGGTGGTAATGGAGCCAGTATATTTAGATTGGTGTTTGAACTGATAAAGTGACCACCTTGGTCCTATGGCTCCTTTCCTCTTTGCCCGCTCAACTTTGCTGTTTTCAAAATAGCTGTGGGGCGAGGATTTGGAAATTCCAGAGGTGATACCCAGTAATGTCACATTACCATTGTGGAATTTCTTGTTATGCAATGCGCTATGGAAGGGCTATTTGTTTTCTGTCTATAGAGTTGTGTTGGGGAGGCATCACTGTTTCCAAAGTTGTATACTTTGGTGCTAAAATTATTGAAGTATATATTTTAAGACTGGTGGCTAAACATGGGTGTCAGAAAACATGTCTTTCTGGTATGCTTCTCTGCTGTACAGTGAACACTATAACCCAGTAACATACAATGTGTAGAATGTATATCTGCAAAGGGCAACATCAACCCTTGCTGCATCGTGGCATTGAATAAAAGGTTGAAATCCAACTTAATGGTACACCTTTTATTGACCTCAGACGAAAAATAGCTTGACTGGACCACCTTGAATCTAACCTCAGACCATGTGATCAAACAGATCTGTTGGGGCACATGCATTATTGCAGTGGGTCACAAGACCTGCAATACCTAGTTATATAATGGTTGCTTGATGCCTATTCCTATGTCACTCATTGGTGAATTCCTCTGAGAATATAGGATAACTGTTTGTATAGCAGCAAGGCATCTGGTGCTCATGGGTAGACTCGCCACAGTATTACTATTGCAACTAAATGATTCACATTCCTATTTGTTCCTTTTTGCCATTCATAGGTATCTGTCCCAGAGCATTAGCCCTGGACGGATTACGAAACAAGTTCTTTTTCGGTAGCTATAGTTCTACAGTGTTGGTATCTCTCATAGATTCACATGCCTGAATTGTTGCCCATCACTAAGCTGAGAAACTCTGCTAGCATAAATCAGCTACAAATATTGTTAAAATGGACTTTGACCCATGATAAGTCTTTGAATTGTAACACATTCATGTTGTTATATATAACAAACATTTTAGCTAATTAAGAGGATGTACCTAGAACTTCTTTTCCAGCACTGGTTCTTTAACATCCTGGCAAAAGATCTCACTCAAAAATCACCTCTCATAACAGCTTAAAGTGGACACAGTGTTGCCACGTTATTGTATGTTGCTGCCTCGAATTTGAACTCTTGTCTTTTGCTTAAATGGCTTTGCTTTGCTTTGCTGCCATTATAGGAAGACATGAACTGTTTGCGGCCTTTTCCAGTAGTGAATGAAACTTGGCAATATCACCTGGTTAAGAATCTGTTAGCGTTGGTGTCTCCTGTTCAGTATCCAGTTTGAGCAAACCCTCTAAGTCATATGGTCCCTAAGCATTGCTGTCTTCAATGCTGTAGAGATCCATTTCTTCCCATCCAAGCTCACCCACCAATTCATGGATTTCTTCCTTGCTTTTCTCTATGGTCGGGTCACCCATATTTTCCACAATTGGACCATTAGGTGCAACATGCCTGGGCAGGCAGTCACTCTATGCAGGCAGAGGTATCGTTTGTTGAGGAAGAGGAGGAGTTAGGTGGAAGGTTAGATATTGCTGCAAGAGTTGAGGTGGTAATGCTTTTGGTGAAGGTGGTGAGCTAGAAAATTATTTTTTAGTCTTGTACATATGTTCCATAGCATATTTTGAAATTACTAGAAGATCTCTTACTAGAAGAAGTAAGGCTCAAAACCATTACAATGTCTGGGATTGTCATAATGTCTTCTGCCCTCATAAATAAAAATGTCATACATAAACAAAGTTAGTGCAGATGGTACAGTGCTCAAATGTGCATTGTTGTACAATATTTACAACAATACATATTTACAGCCGGAATGACACAAAATGTCATACAAATAAACAGTTAAATCAATGTTCATTGATTCCTGTCTTCAGCTGGTTGAATGTCAAAGGATCCTTATTTAACTGTTGATGTTTCAGCTGTATATACCATGTACACCAGTCTATTCAGGACACAAACGTATCATCTAGCACAACATCTCCACAACCAAAAGCTAAGGAGTCGGAGAGCTTTTGGTTGTAGACAAGCTAGACAAACTACGCTGCATGGTGAGGACCACATGGAACGGTGGTATGAATTTACCTCCCATAAAGAGGCAAATTGGAATCCGGAAGCCATCTAACCATGACCATCCTAGCACATGCATGATGCACTCTGCTTGGAGGTGTTGTGACAGACAGCACGTTTGTGTTATAGAACTGCACATAAATATGACAGTGATGCGATGGTACCACTGCAGTTATGGCGCCACTACAGTTTTCAAAGAGACTTCAAAATCTGTTTAGCTATAACTTTTGAAATCTTTGAATGGAGATCATCTGGGTCCTCCAGAACTCTTTGATGAACATTCTTCAATACAATAGTTTAATAGATTCAAATATGTTTTTTAAAGTCAACGTTTGTTTGATTAATATTTCAATATGTTAAAGTACCATGGCATGCACGGCATTTCACAAAGCTATTCCAAATGCAGGCTTGCAAGTTTGTTTAGTGTAGAGCCATAAACCAACAACTCTTGAGAGTATATAGAATGTATCCTAAACAAATGGACATTCACTCATATGAATATGCGTTCGGTAAACGATGACGGTTCAGTCAAAACAATATAGATTTGCCCTAATGAGAAATGTTGAACCTGCAAATGTATTATGACATCAATGAATGTTCATTTACAGCTATGAATTGCTCTTCACAGAAACAAATAAATACCTTTCTATGGTATCCACACAGCATGCATGACAATTCCACTAAACAAATTCGGAAAGTATATATACTCAGGGTGGCCAACTTTGTGCTGTACACTACATAACGGATTACCCAGTCAATGTCGTTCACCCTTTTCCAATTTTCAAAGTGAGTTAAGGTACAAAGGGTGCAGAGTGCCACATTTAGAAACTAACTATCAAAAGCAGAAAAATACATAATATACTTAAAAAATATATTTTTTAACTCATTGTTCCTTGCTAAACTGGTAAAACATCCTTTATAATCACCAGCATGGCTCACGACATAACACACATTTTTCAGAGCAATAAGAAATGCTTTATTACTTGGCACCATATATGAATTACTTTAACAGATGGATTGCTATTAAAATCACCATCTGTGTGTCTGAATTACCTTAACACAGGCCCCCACAGTCCCCGTGGTTCGGGGGGGCCCAACCTCCAGGGGGCCCCCTGAGCACTGCACTGCAGCTAGAGAGCTCCAGATTGAGCCCGGAGGGGCCCCCCCACGTACCCTGCAGGGGGCCCCCTCAATTTTCATTATGCCACTGGGAAAGGAAATATGATTGTGTCTTAGTCTTGGTTGCCGCTCGACACCACACATTTTGTGTGGATGTGTGAGAAGTGATAACAGTGAATTTAATCCCTACTGTCCGAAAGGACCCTTTTTGCAGAGTTATCCCTAACCGTTTTGCTTCTTCGTCCTATTTTTCCTGACCTGTTTTGTTGGTTTTAGGACTTTGGCCACTTTAGCACCGCTAATCAGTGCTAAAGTGAATATGATCTCTGTGTAAATTGTAATTATGATTGGTTATCAATGATTGGCATATTTGATTTACTGGCAAGTCCCTAGTAAAGTGCACCAAGTGTGCCAGGGTGGGTACATCAAATGCTACTAGTGAGCTTGCAGCGTTGATTGTGGCACCCACAGGAGTAGCCCTGTAAATGTGCCTCAGACCTACCATTGAAGTGTCAGCACGCGCAGTTGTTAACTGCCGTGTTGACCTGGAAAGTTCTCCCACCTGCCAGGCCCCAACATTATCTTTTCTTACATGTAAAGCACCCCTATGGTAGGCTTAAGGTACCCCCATGGGGAGGGCACAGTGTATGTGAAAGGTAGGACATGTACTGTTGTGTGTGACATGTCCTGATAGTGAAATACTGTGTGTCCCCATCTTTAAAAAGGGTAATAGGGCTAACCTAAAATGCTACCAGCAAATATCTTTGATTGACTGCAACTGTAAGATCATGAGCACAGTAATCATAGAAAGCTTGGAGGCCTGGGTAACAGAGAATGGTAAGCTCTCTGACATTCAATATGGATTTAGGAGAGGCCTGGGGACAGTCGAACAGTGCCTTAATCTGGACCTGGTCAAAGGCAAATATACTTTAGCCAAGCCGGGTTACCTTTATTTGGGGTTTATGGACCTGACATCTGCCTTTGACTGGGTGCAGAGAGGAATGCTCTGGCAGAAGAGGTTGGGGATGGGCATAGAACCACCAATTGTGCATTTATAGCTGCTATGCATTGGGAGGTCACTGGGAGAGTCCGATACGGATCAGGCGGGAGCTTACTGCTCCAATTAAAATGAGTTGTGGAGTCCGCCAGTGCTGTGTGTTTGCCCCATTTTTATTTTGTACATAAATGATCTGGAAACTTCTATTATAAATGGGCATGTGGACGCACCCCAGATAGGCCGTAGGCTATTACCGGCTTTATTATATGCAGATGACTGTGTTTTAATGTCTCGACCAGGGTGGGGCTGCAACGGCTTTTAATCGGTTTTAACAGTTTCATGAGTGACTTAGGCCTCAAGACTAATGTTGCAAAATCTCCGATTATGGTCCTGGGTAAACATCCTACCATTGCAAAGATATTTTTTATAGACAGCGAGAAATTGATTCAGGTGCCCACCTTTTCCTACTTAGGAGTCATCTTTGAATCAAAAAGCACATGGCTGCAGTTAATGGAGACAAGGATTAGGGGTTTTAATCAAAGCCTGGAAGCTATTTTTAGATTCAGCAAAAAGCTAGGCTCACGTCCTGTAAATGCAATAATAGAGATTTATAAAGCTCGCACTTGCGCTGCCGCTTTATATGGCGCAGGAGTCTGGGGCACCTGCAATACTTTAGGTCTTCTGCGAGTGGAAAACTCGTTTTTGAAACGCATACTGACCTTTCCACGGAGCACCCCTGCTACAATGTACCATAGCAAATTTGGTGTGATCCCCCTATCCTTTCGAACGCAACTAGCACCTCTTTTACTGTCGCACAATATCTGGGCAAAAGAATAAACAGTCCTGAATCGTGGCATTATTGTAGATTGCTTAAAACTAGAGTGGGCAATCAAAATCCCTTGGCTCTCCTATGTCAAATCCCAACTGAGGAACCTGGGTTTGTCAGATTGCTTCGACAACCCAGCTAATACTGCTAAAATTCCAAGTGCCAAGTTAAAGAAATGGTGTACCTATACTTGGAAAGAGATATGCAGGAGATGGGTAAAAGAAGGGTTTTTAACCACTCACTTTTGGTTTGCACAACGGGGACCGAACCTTACCTTTCTTTTTACTTTAGTCAGGTCAAATTATATTACCTTATAAGGTTTAGGTTTGGAAGCTCATATCTGTGTGTTTCATATCCACAAAATGCTTATACAGATGCTGGACTGGATGTCTGCCCATGTGATTCAAAATCGAAGCAGAGCCTATTGCACTTTATGTTCTTTTGCAATCGTTATATTACTCCAAGGCGCAATTTTTTAAAACCACTTTTAAAACATTTAAAAAATAAGAAGATGCCAGGCAGCTTTGCATTATCTCCAGCTTTTAAAGAATTAATTTCTTTGTCTGATGGTTATGATGTATCCCCACTTCAGTTCGACCTAGAAATATTGTTGGGAAATTAGCTCATATTGCATTTTATCATTGTACTATATATATATATACTTATATTTTAAAAGTGTTGCCATATGGCATCAGGAATGTAGATTATTTTTTTTCTCAGTATAATTATTGTTGTCTCGAGGGTGGTGATATGAATTGTCTCTTTTTTCTTTTCTAGAAATATTGTTTATACTGTCTATTTTTCTGAATCAGAAATCCTTTGTTTTTATAATGTATTATTTTATGGCTTGGAATATAGCTGAATAAAGATTTCTGAATGAATGAATGAATGAAATACTGTGTGTTTGGTTTTTCACTATTGAAAGGCTATCTGTCCCATGGGCTAACATGGAAGTTACTTTGTAACAACATCATACGAGTACAACTTTCCATAGGGATAAGATAGAGAAATGGAGTTTAGGCTCACTGAACTCAGAATGTAATAACATATTTTTTTAGCAGAGATGGTTTTTAAGGTGTGTGTGTTGAAAATGCCACTTTTAGAAAGTAGGCAATTTCTCATCTAACCATTCTGTGTGCCTCTGCTGCTTTGTGTATTCACTGTCTGTATCGGAGTGGCAGGGGCTGGGGATGTGCATTAACTGTGGACAGCCTCAAGGGAGGTTGAGATGTTTCCTGTCTTTCCAGGGCGACTCAGCGATGAGCTGAAAAGACCTTGGCTGCATTTAGAGTGGTGGGAGGAGTTTTCACTTGCATCTGAATAGGCCGTATCTCCTCTGCACAATTCTATCTCCACCCCTTGTAGTGAAGCTGGACCGGATATATGACGTTACAACGGGTCCTTTTACAACGCATACCATGACCACGGATCTATTACAACGCAGGTCATTTTACAACGGATCCCTTTACAACGCTATTCACTACAACGCAGGTACTATTACAACGCAATACCATTACATCGTAAGTATAATTACAGGTAAGTAAATAAAATTAATATTTAATGTAAATAATTATTAATGTATTATTAATTTAAATTATTTATTATTAAAAAAATAAAACATATATTAATAAAATTAATTTTAATTTTTTAAATTGTAAATATATATTAAAAATAACCCTGTACCCCAAAACCCAAACCCAGCCCTAAAACCTAATATTACCCCTGTACCCCAAAACCCAAACCCAGCCCTTAAACCTAAAAATACCCCTGTACCCCAAAACCCAAACCCAGCCCTAAAACCTAAAAATACCCCTGTACCCCTAAACCCAAACCCAGCCCTAAAACCTAAAAATACCCCTGTACCCCCAAACCCAAAATCCAGCCCAAAAACCTAAAAGTACCCATGTACCCCAAAACCCAAACCCAGCCCTTAAACCTAAAAATACCCCTGTACCCCAAAACCCAAACCCAGCCCTAAAACCTAAAAATACCCCTGTACCCCAAAACCCAAACCCAGCCCTAAAACCTAAAAGTACCCCTGTACCCCAAAACCCAAACCCAGCCCTAAAACCTAAAAATACCCCTGTACCCCAAAACCCAAACCCAGCCCTAAAACCTAAAAATACCCCTGTACCCCAAAACCCAAACCCAGCCCTAAAACCTAATATTACCCCTGTACCCCAAAACCCAGCCCTTAAACCTAAAAATACCCCTGTACCTCAAAACCCATACCCAGCCCTAAAACCTAAAAATACCCCTGTACCCCATAACCCATACCCAGCCCTAAAACCTAAAAATACCCCTGTACCCCAAAACCCATACCCAGCCCTAAAACCTAAAAATACCCCTGTACCCCAAAACCCATACCCAGCCCTAAAACCTAAAAATACCCCTGTACCCCAAAACCCAAACCCAGCCCTAAAACCTAAAAATACCCCTGTACCCCAAAACCCATACCCAGCCCTAAAACCTAAAAATACCCCTGTACCCCAAAACCCAAACCCAGCCCTAAAACCTAAAAATACCCCTGTACCCCAAAACCCAAACCCAGCCCTAAAACCTAATATTACCCCTGTACCCCAAAACCCAAACCCAGCCCTTAAACCTAAATAAGATAAACTTACCTATAATTATACTTACGATGTAATGGTATTGCGTTGTAATAGTACCTGCGTTGTAGTGAATAGCGTTGTAAAAGGATCCGTTGTAACATGACCTGCGTTGTAAAAAATCAGTGGTCATGGAATCCGTTGTAAAAAATCAGTGGTAACAGTTGTACACCAGCTGGACCAGAGAGGGAGGGCAGACCTAGATTTGACCGGACTCAGAGACCCTTGCCACAAAGAGAACAAAGCCAAAATGGGGTATAAGTATTGTACCTTAAATACCAGAGAATTCGATTACCTCTAGTATCAAGAGGAGCCCTTGCCAAAGAAAAGAGCTGGAGAATTGTGAGAAGGAGGACTGCCCCTTTGCTGTGTGTGCTTTGCTGGGTTGGCCTGTAGTTGCTGTTTCTGCCAAGGAGAGGGTAAAGGACTGGATTTTGCTGTGTATCCTGCTTGTGAAGGTTCTACAAGGGCATGTGTGTGCTTGCCTTCTGAAGTCTCAGGGACATAAAAGACTTCCTGCAACTCTGCTGGTGCTGCTATGACTCCTACCCTCGCCTGAAGTGCCTCCTTCCCGTTACAGGGCCTCAGAAGTGGGTTTTGCAGCTAATCTCTTCACAAACTGGCCGAAGCATCGCTGAACCGTGCAGAGCCTCTCAAAAATGAGGCCGGACGACCCAAAGCCTCGCTGAGTCCCAAGGGTGACGCTGTGTCACGCATAGTACCTAGTTTTTCCATGTCTCATCCGCCAAACAGAATTGGCTTGGCTTTTAACGATTCACTTGCTCCTACAGTCCCAATCCGATGCATCACTTCTTCTGAGTGCAGCAGAACTGTCTCCTCGCCTCACCAAGGACTCAGGAATGACGCATCACAGTATTTTCCAATGCTTCCCTTGTCTGCGGCTGTTTGGCTTTATGAACTTTGACGCACCTACAGGTACCTTGGTGTAAAATACACGCATCCATAGTTAGAGTTATTTTTTTAGTTATGTATGTTGGATTTTTGCCATTCTGGGCTTCTTTGATTTAGATAAAGATACTTTATTTCTCTTAACTGGTGAGGTGTCCATTTGTTTTTGTTTTCTCTATGTCACTGTAAGTGTTGGAACAAGTAGTTTATTCATTGCCTTTGGGATAAGCCTGTCTGCTCATGCCATGCTACCAAGGGGGTGTTCAGGGGTTATCTAAAGTGTGAATCCACCTTACCCTAACTAGAAGTAAGGCTCCCTACTTGGACAATGGTGCCTACCTGTGCCAATTAGAGAACACCTGCCTTACCAACTTTACACTTATTGTTGGAAATTGTTTTATTAGTAGTGAAAAGTAGTGACTTATCAGTAGTTGTAAGGCCACAAACACATTAAAAAGGTCAGTCATGGTCTCAAAAAATTCTTCCCTTGCTCCACCCCAGGTAGCTGGCAAGAAGCAGGCACGCGTAACTTAAGAGCCAGGTGTGTAAAGCATTCAAAAACACCAATACAATAAATAAGTAAGGCACAATACACATTAAAAATCTGCAGGGAACCAGAGATATGATTTGTTAAAGAATAAACACTTTCTAATACATAAAAACCTATAGCACCACTTTGAGATCTGGTCACCACAATGGAGCCTGGTGGGATATACTACGCAGGAGGCCTCGGTCAAAATTTAACCTATGAACGTTGAAACTTTTATGAAGGATTTTGATCTCAATGTTAAACGGTCCGCCCCAGCAGGCCAATTTTGATGCACAGTTGTCGGAATGCTTCTCTGCCAGGCTTCGGTCAAATCTTGGAATTCTGGAAGTCCATTCTTTTAGCGGGATAACCCACAAATCTAGGCCGGGATGCAGTTGAAGCTAGCCGCTTGAGTCTCGGTGTTGAGTCAGTAACCTATGGAGCTTTTTGACAGAAAGGGGTTCAGATGGTGGGTGGACATCAGTCCGCCCGCCATCATAGCGGTGCTGGGACCGCCCGCCAGACATGTGGCGGTGCCACCAGTGCAATTAGGATGTGCCCGCCAAAATGGCGGGCGCATCCTGGCCTTTTTACATTGCGTACGGTGCTGCTGGCTGCTGCACTGTCTGCAATGTTAAATGGCAATGGGGAGCATTTCCCTGCACTATGTGGCAGGCATCACGTGGTGCTTGGCACGCAGTGCAGTTAGGTACCATAGGTATCCCTGACACACACAGAGAGGGCCCACAATGGGCCCCCAAAGCCAGTCCCCACCTGTCTTTTTGCGGCGGGATATCAGCCGCAAAAAGACATGCAGAAAGGAATACTGTAATCCCCACTGCGGTGCCTACACGGCACCGCAGTAATGTTGCCCTGGTTCCAGGTTTCGCATGCCAGGCGGAAAAGGACCACCTTGCAGAACCATGGCGGACAGACTTTCCGTCCGCCTCAGTACCCTTAGGATTCCATCCGCCACCCTAATTTGGCTGTGGGAAATTTCTGTATGATAGCGGAAGGACCGACACCGCCGGCCCAGCGGTGGAGGCCCTTTCGCCATCATAATGAGCCCTAAAGTTCTTAACCTTCACCAAACTAGAACTACTTCCTGAAGTTTCTTACGAGGGCTCAAAGTGTCCAAAACATAAATTGAACAGTCTGAAATCTCCTAGATGGTACTTGGGATGTTTGGTTTCAATTCTCACAATGCACCTGGCTAAATCCTTAAAAGTCCATTGGACACACTCCAGGATGGGAACTCTTGGTGGAAATGATGTAGACAGTCTCTATTAAACTGTAACACACAAGGAGTCCACTCCTTAATCCTTCTCGAAACAAGGCAACGTTTTTAGGGCTGTAGCACTAGATTGTGTAGCCGGTACAGTCCTTCAGAGCTGAGTCATTTGAGTGCAGATCCAGATTCCAGTAGATGAGCAGCTCCCCCATATTTATTCACAATCTCTGGGCATCACACAAGGGGGCACCCCTGACCAATGGGATGCAGGGTGCCACCCAGGTGTATGACCATTTCCTCCGAAATGTGACATATTCTTGTCCCAGAAAGCGCTATTCTCTCAAAATCCAACATGGTGAAAGTCTATCTTTTGGGGTTAGATCTGGCAAAGGTAACCCACTGGGGTGGCTATGTTTCAATATCAAACCCCTCATAACCACTGACTAATCTAATTACTAAGGCGTCTCAATAGCTAGGGGTGCAGGATGTGTAGCTAGGTGTATTCTGGTTCCTTATTGTCATTCTCCCTATGAAGACCAGTTTGGCTTCCCCACCCTCTTCCTGCCTTTTTGCTTTGCAGATACATTTCTCCACCCATAGGAAATCCATTGTCTTCTCTGACTGGACCCTTCACACCTCATTAAGTAGTTCTGGCTTAGCCTGGAAAAGGTGGGCCAATCAGGAGATGGCAGGTGGAAAGCTAGGATTTGGCTAACAGAATAGAAAGTTTAATACCCTCTTTTGTGTAGCAGTTAATTATAGATCTAACAGTGACAAGTTGTTGGATTTATCTTAACCAATATTTAGATACCTTGAAGTGTATTATTAGGTAGCTCCTGTCAAAATGTATACTTAAATAAAATATCTAAGTGTTAACCTATGGAACCATTCACTACAGCAGTGAAAACTGAATTGGCAGTTTTTCCATCACCAGGGCTATTAAAACGTATTTTATAATGTCCCTGCTTATAGTTACAAGGCACTGTACCCTTGGTCCACCTAAGGAAGACCTTCAGGGGGAAGCATATGTAGAAATAAAGTCATTTGATACCTTGGAAGGGCCTTTAAATCCAAAGTCGAATTTGCCTATACATTTAAGCTAAGGACATCCTGAAAGGCATTGCAGCCTTTAATTTGACAGCATACACCACAGTAGTGTGCACTTAAGTGCATTAAGTCTACTGGGCCTCTAAATCTACATGACCCTATTATATACAAGAGACTTACAGATAGGCTGTCAGTACCAGTTATATTTATACTAAATTTGCATATCCTTATATGCAAAGTATTGGCACTGAGCCTGGTAAGCAGAGCCCAGGGCACAGTCAGACTCATTTACCAACAGTACCAAGCAAAACGTAATGTAAGCAGGACAAAATGGATGACATTCTTACTCCTTTTGCAACATGCAAGCATGTAGCCCATGTCAGAAGACCTTATCCTGCTAATAAAGTGATTGATCAGATTCAGAAGACCAAAGAACAGGTAACATTGAAACAATAGTTTCTACAACTATGAATGGTGCTGAGGTGGTAGAAATGGGGCAGGCTCGCCTGGGTTTCTAACGGGAACCTGCCTTGTGTTTAAAGATTTTTTTAGCAAACCTGGAGCATTGAATATTTCCAATAAATCGCAAACTTTGGTCTTAAAATGTGTGCTTCACTATGGATGACAAGAATCTTTGAGTCTACACAAATATTTTTGCAATAAAGTGGCCCCTCTTTCTACAAATTGGTTGCATTAGTATTTACCAATAATAAAAAACAACAGAAATGTCATACATTGATTGAAAAGAAACTGTGCAATATAAGTTTGAACAAAGTATGCTTTCAGATAGTGACTCACCAACTTTTTGAGTAGCTCCTTCATTATCCCGTTAAGAACGTTAAGCAGCTGATTAATTATGCTCAGTACGAAATTGAGCAAACCTGATAATATTCCATCTGTTCCTCTGTTAAAATAAAATAAAATGTCACTTAGATCCTTACGCTGACAATCATTGGGTTGCACATAAACAGTTGCTAGTTGCTTCATATTTTTGCTAGATCTACTTTATTGGCATCTATTATTTTTTACACTGCAGTTTGAGACATAACTAGTCTTTAGTGCAAACCGGTAATCAATTAATAATGTCTAGGAGCAGTCGGTATAAACCACTTACATCATTAGGATAATTAACTTGTTTCAAGTAAAGCTGCATGATCTATAAATCCTTTGGAGCACATTTATCAATCATGCAGTCCAACGCGGCAAACCACCTTGCTGCACTGCTTGAAAGGGAAAGGGCATGAATGCGCCCTACTTAACACCATAAGGCGCATTCCTGTCCTTTCCTTGCACAGGCACCCTCTTTGCTGCCTAGAGTCAAAACAGCACCCTTGCACCATGGTGCGAGGGAGCCTGCTCTGTAAGCAGAATTGTTTTGTGCAGGAAGGTACACCATCCTGCACAAAAAAAATCCTCTGAGGCATTTTCCTCTTTCTAAATGAGGAAAAAACGAGGATAAATAAAGACATTTTCCTCATTAAGCCTCAGCTGGGGTTGCATAGCATTTCAAAACATTTCCAGGTCTACCACTAACGGTAAATCTGTGAAAGTGCCATTAGAACACCCACAGCAACATCCCTGATGCAGAGTAACGCAAGGCAGTGATTTGCACTGTGTTGCATTACTTTTGATTTATCAAGCCATCCAGGTCCATCTGCCTTTATCGTTACGTTGCCCTTGCGCCCCCTTGTGTGGCACAAGGGCGATGCAGTACAATGATAAATACGCCTCTCTGTATGTAATTAAAAAATATGTATATTTAACCTTGGCTGGTATTACGAGGCAATATAAAGTGGTTACCGAGTATCACCAGAAGGAGTAGGCAACTGGAATGTGTCCCTTCCCAGTATGAAGGAGAAATAATCAAACCCATTCCTGTTATTTCTGTAGGAATGCGCAGCACCTCATTGCTGGGATTCATGTGGTAATGTGCAGCACCCCAATGCGGGCCCTGCTTCGGATACCACTGTTTCAGAAAGTGTATTTATTTACACTCTCTGGAGTATTACTTAGAATCTGAGTAGGGTACAATATCTCCGCTTTTCGGTGTACTATCAATTCTATAATCAAAAACAAACAACAAAAGTAACATTTAAGCCACTTGCGCTACTGTTCTCCTCGTTGCCCTCTACTTACCTCCCTGTGTGGAGACATACTCCAGTGCTCTGGCCATTTTTCAACCCATTTTTTCCACTGACAAAGAGAAGTTGCAGTTGAGGATTTCTCGCCCGTTGCAATAGCCCTCTTCAATAACAGCAAGTGCAAGTCCAAATCATTCCAGCCCTCGTTTTTCATTTTAGGGCACGGGAAAAAGGCCAGCAGGCAACTCGCTGTGATGTACAGATCCGAGCATCAGCAGCTTATCAGTAACGCCGTTGTATAATTACCTTCTCTCTGGGCAATACCAAGGCTTGACTGGAAACCAAAAGAAGCCTTGGCCAACTTTGTCTGACCAACTGTCAAACTGCACATAGCAGGTGAAGACAGCAAGCGAGTCTGACCACTGCAAAAAGGTGGGGCTTCTCCCCAAAGAAATGCATTTTAAAAAATTGCACATATGGTGTGTTTTTCAGCACATTTTTCATTATTGAACCTTGTCCAATCCTTCGATGGATTGATGTCACTTGGACACATGACTGCATGGCTTAATAAATGAATAGGTGGATGGGTGAGAAGCTGGTGGATGAATGAATTTAAGAATGGATGACAATGAAAGGGAAAGACAAAGGGGTGCCAAGACTGCAGAGTTGTGATCATGTTGGAGGGGAGATCTAGGAGAGACTTCTTGCCCCACAAGCCATCCTTGTCAGGCCCCTATCACCACTTATTGAGCGTTACACAGAACAACCTCTCACCCTGCTGTGTGGGACACGTGAGGAATGCACCCTGGCGAAACCTAGGCCAAGGGTGGGGTCATCTTTACCCATCATCGCTGGAAAGACGCCGGACAAGGCCCATTGGCTTATTGATGGGTATGACCTACGATCCTTGGAACTCCAATCTTATTAGTTTTCCGCTGGTCATTTTTGTTCTTACATTTTCTTCTTATAGTATTCATGGAATTGATTAGAGTGTTGGTCATAAAGCTCTCTGCAACACAGGCTTCTTTGTGGATGTTTGTTCCTTGTCTGTAGGAAAGTGGGGGCATATTATCAAGGGATTTATCTCCGCTTTTTTGGCTTTAAAAGCCAAGAAAGCGGAGATAAAATTATCTCCCTATTAGCAACAGGGTGCTAACACGAAAATTCGCATGTTAGCCCCCTTTTTCTCTACGCTTCCCCTTGCATCTCTAATGAGATGCAAAGGGGGCGTTCCAGAGAAAAATAATAGGAGAAATGTTGTTTAGCGACATTTCTCCTATTATCAAGGATTTCGCTAACCCTGTTAGTGATAAAAAAAGCAGCGCTAACCGCGGTTAGCACTGCTTTTTTTTACACCTGGTATTTTCCTGACTTAGCCATGATATCCTATGGAAGGTGGATATCATGGCTAAGTTTGTGAGCCCCTATTATCAAGCTAACGCCAAAGTTCGGGAGATTATCGTTGGTTTTCCAGAGATAATCTCTCAATTGGCAGTTAGCGCAAGGATTTTTATCACTACTGAGATAAACCTTGCTAATAGCAAGTTATCTCTGCAATAATTTCCGGTGATGCTTAGCATTAAAAAATTCGTTGCTAAGCATCGTTAGTGGTAAATATCGCTAAACGTTGGTAATATGCCCCCTGGTTTCTTAGCTGGCTGCTTCTGGAAAGCTGTAAACCATTTTTTAAAAAAATAATGGGCCATATTACCAACTGTGCTGATCGCATGATACCAGAAAACTGGTGCATTCTTGTCTCGGTGGGGCAGCAGTGCAAGTGGAGGGACGTGAAAGCCTGGGCTGAGCGTGGCTGTTCGACACTCTTCCTGCTCCAGAGCAGCGCCTGCCCCAATGGCGGCACCTGCATCCATTCAACAAACTGTTGGGCATCCGGCAATTTCACACACACCCGACCCTCCTGGGTGCAACTTAGTGAGTAACTCACTGTGGAAGATGATTGTGGAGGAATAGGGCAAATAAAGAATAGTTGGAGAGTATCCAGAGGGGTCAAGCCAAAATACAATCCCAAGACTGCCTTGCTGCAGCTGCAGCATCAGTGACCGTGCAGGCGGTGTCTATTTTTGGCACCGGGTTGTGAGCCAGAGGGGTTGGGCCAAACTACAAGCCCCAGCCTGCCTTGTTGCTGCATCAGTGACCGCGCCAGTCCACATTCCGGTTTCCTCTGTTGCCTCTATTGCCTTCATCCTATGTTTTTGTAGTATCCCCCTTGATATTCTCTGTGAGCCTCAACATGGGCAAAAGGTAAGTGGCTTTGTTGCAGCTTCATTCTCAGAAGAGGACAAAAAGCATTGATAAAATACTCCAGCGGGCCATGGGCATAATTTTGACGGAAATTGAACTAATCATCCATGGGTACACCTGCAAATGGTTGTAGTAGGACTCCCCTACTATTGGATACCTTCTGTGTTGATGATACGAAGGTCTCCTTGGAGGGATCAAAGTTAGTGGCCGATATAGACCCCGGTGTTCAAGCTCCCTCACTTGCGTCTGGGACTCTGGTACTAGGAACAATATGAATGCAAGATCAACTTGAGTTGCTAGAAGACAATGGGAGAATTGCACTGTCCAGCTTAGACTAGATTCTGCTAGGCCAACAACTGATCCCTTTAGTACTGATGCCCCTGACCAAATGTTCTAGCAAATGACATAAAGGTACTCTTCCCTGGGCGGTATCACTTATGGAACCATTTTATGGGAAAATCAGACATACTTACTAAGGAACTTGCAGTCATCATCTATTGAAAAACTTCTAGATAGCTCAGCTGTGAGCAAAATTAGCTCGGCCAACTCTTTAGTAAACTGGGCTGTTGGTGCCCATTCTCCACCTCTTGAATGTCATTCATCTTGTGCAAACAGGCCCAGCATTTCCTCACAGGTTTAGAAGAGGGATATGCCTGGAGTAGCAATCGCTAGCCGCGTCTCACAATCGAGTGGACAAGAGTCTGGAGTTATGTGCACTTTGCACTTTGACGTTGACCCACCTCCTGCTCCCACCATTCATGGTGTGGACAGATGAGAAAAACAATTCCTAATGCCTCTGACAACTCAAAGGGTCTCCCAGTAATAGATTCACCACCTGCCACATGCCCCTATGTACTTGTGCTACTCAAAGTTCCTGAACTGTGGGCAGATCAGAAGGAGGGCCAAGTAGAGTTATCAAATGTCTTAATTGGTAGGGGCAACACAGGCAGTTCCCTCCCTCTTTGGCAGTGGAGATTTTCTTAATAAGGAGAGTGAGCTGGCTGGGGAAGGGGGCTAAATCGTTAGGAGGTGACAGTATAATTATGAATTTCAGATCTCCCTGAATTGTTCACAAATTATTATGTGTTCCACAGCAGAGCCCCGCAACAGAGTCTAAAATTGAGCTGGTGCCTTAAGCATACTTTTACAAACCTCTAAACGTAGGTCAATTCAATGACCATTGATTCAATTTTGCACCTAGTCCTATTGGAGCCCTAAGGAATATTTGTAAGGGCCCTTTTGGTTTTAACATCACTACATCAAATCAATTTGATGTTTTAGATGGAGTTGATTGACTGGAATAAAACTACATTGTCCTAGAGAGGCTGTATATCTCTAAGTTAAAAGATGCCGAAGTTATAGTGGGCAGTTGGGTTGTTATTTCTTAGGGAGTGTGCCATGAGGGATTTAATCCTTCAGTGGAGGGTAACAGGTTATATGCGGAACTGATAGGTAGTGGTAAGGTGGAAGGTGGGACAATCCAGTATCCCAGCTCCAGAACTCATGAGATCGAATTCCCCCATGGTCATAGTGAAGGCCGTGACCAACAGGAATTGCCTGGGAAGGGTGTGCAAATAGACCTCGTAAATTCAATAGGTAGGTCTAATGTTGTTGATAGCTGTTCAAACATGCATCCACATGCAGTTTTGTCAGATGGAAGCTGGGGTTCTAATGATATGAATGCTTGCGCTTATGTGGCAAAAATGTTTCCAAGCTCCCTGTGGCAACCCCAAGTTATTATCATGGAATATTGCTGGACTAAACAATACATTTAACATTCCTGACTTGGCTACTTTTATTGTTCAACATAGCATTTGTTTACTCCAGGAAACCGGGTGCTCAAACTACTACGTAGGGCTGGCTATGTACATTTTAGTAAAGAAGGGGCCTCAAATGGTAGGGGAAGACCATCAGGAGGGCTGACCACCTGTGTTTGTTCAAATGTATTAGGGGAACTCACAGAGGTTTCAGTGGCCTCACCTGACATTCCATGTGTGTCCATCACTAACCTAGCTAGTATAGTGTACATATATAATGTCAACCTTAGACCAGAAGGTGCAGCCTACAAATTACACACTTTGGATTTGCAATTCTCCCATATGATTGCTGCACCATGGCTTGCTCTAAAATAACTGGTGATGATTTTAATTACCAGTTTGAACCCTTGTGTGATCAAGGTGGAGATGGCTCATATGAAGAAGACATTGTGTGGGGCAACCCTATGTTGTCCCTGGCAGCCCTTAAGAAATGGACATCACTAGCTCTCCAAAATAATTCCCTGACATCAAATGCAGGCCTTTGAACTGTGAAGGGGAGATCTCTCTCAGGCAGTATGGGGAAACACACTTCCAATAGACCACTTAGTACTAATCTTATTAACTATATTATAATAGATCTACGATTATGGTCTTCCCTTATTGACTTCATGTTGGTAGTTTGGTTAGAGAGCGACCATAATGCCCTTCCACTTGAAACTGATCTTACGATATTAGGGCTGAAGTCTCTCCAAGAGGATAATAATGATCCGAATATAGTTGTATCTAGTAATATGCACTGAGAGAAATGGGCAGGTATGAAGCACTCAGAGGTACAATTGGGTAAAATATATTCCTGTGTAACTTTAAGTTTATGTGAGATACTCGATTTGGGATGGGATGGTGAAGGGTAGAGGTATTCATCATCCATCTCTCAAATGCATAACAAGTTGTTTAATGATCTGTGGGCTTTAGTCTTTGTAGAAGCTAGGAAATCCCGCAAACCTCCCCCTGCACAGTTGTGGTATAACGTGGATTGTAAGGATTGCAGATATGCCCTATTTTTGGCCATTAAGAAACAGGAACGGGGGTCACAGCACAAACCTAACATTAAAAGGGCCAGAGAGGTTTGGGATATGGAACATTGGAAGCTTATGTTAACTTCAGTTCTTGATAAAGACCAGTACAACTTCTGTAATTTGGTTTCGTTGAGCAGTGAAGGTAGAGTAGGTTCACCTATATGCCTTATATCTGCTATCAACTGGGTAACACATTTTCAGAATTTTATTCACTGTAGGGTGGTGGTGATTCCTCCCAGCGGTTAACTTTGCTTGAAAATTGACTAAAGGAAGGATGGGATCTGCCACAGTCAAAAATGTTTACATATATTTCCCTGGAGGAAGTTAATGGTAAACAGACATAATATCTATTCAAAAATATCGACTGGATATAATATCGAGGTAAAAATATAGACTAGACAAAATATCGACCAGACATAATATAGAATACAAAAATATCTAGTAATATCGATATTAATAGCCAAAATATCGAATCAAAAATATAGACTAGACATAATATCGACTAGATAGAATATAGACAACAAAAATATCGAAAAAAGGTAAGTTTTTAATAATTGTGTAATATAAATCTGTAGCAGGTTGTGGGTTTATAGGGGAATAGGGTGGGAAGTAATTTAAATATAATTAATTAAATCTGTAATATAATTGTAATTGTTAATTAATTATTCAATGTTAATTAATTAAAATATATTTGGTAATTAATAATGATTGATTAATTGATCAATAATTAATTTTTAGTAAATGATTTTCTGTAGCGGGTTGTGGGTTTATAGGGGAATAGGGTGGGAAGTAATTTAAATATAATTAAATAATTATGTAAAATATTTATAATTGTTAATTAATTAATATTTGGTAATTAATTAAAATATAATTGGTAATTAATATTAATTAATTAATTGATAAATAATTATTTTTTAGTAAAATATTTTCTGTAGCGGGTTGTGGGTTTATAGGGGAATAGGGTGGGAAGTAATTTAATTATATTTAATTAATTATGTAAATTAATAATAATTGTAAAATATTTATTATTGGTAATTAATTAATATATAATTGGTAATTAATTATAAATATGTTATTGATAAATAATTAATATTTAGTAAATTATTTTCTGTAGTGGGTTGTGAGTTTATAGGGGGATAGGGTGGGAAGTAATTTAATAATAATTAATTAATAATGTAAATTAAAAAAAAATTGTTAATCAATTAAGAATTGTCCATTAAATAAAAAATAATTGCTAAATAAAAGTAATTGGTATTGGAAATTACATTTAATTGGTAATAATATTTCTATTAATTATACTTATTTATGAAGTGTTTACTTTTTCTACTGTTGCAGTCACTGGAGTGGGAATAGTAATTTTTACCCCTATGCTATCCATCATTTTCCCTACTGTTGCACCCACTGGTGTGGGAATAGTAATTGTTACCCCTACGCTATCCAACGCTTTCCCTACTGTTGCACCCACTGGAGTGGGAATAGTAATTTTTACCCCTACGCTATCCAGCGCTTTCCATACTGCTGCACCCACTGGAGTGGGAATAGTAATTTTAACCCTTACGCCATCAAACGCTTTCCCTACTGTTGCATCCACTGGAGTGGGAATTGTAATTTTAACCCCTACGCTATCCAATGCTTTCCCTACTGTTGCACCCACTGGAGTGGGAATAGTAATCTTTACCCCTACGCTATCCAGTGCCTTCCCTACTGTTGCACCCACTGGAGTGGGAATAGCAATTGTAACCCCTACGCTATCCAGCGCTTTCCCTACTGTTGCACCCACTGGAGTGGGAATAGTAATTTTTACCCCTACGCTATCCAGCGCTTTCCCTACTGTTGCACCCACTGGAGTGGGAATAGTAATTTTTACCCCTACGCTATCCAGCGCTTTCCATACTGCTGCACCCACTGGAGTGGGAATAGTAATTTTAACCCTTACGCCATCAAACGCTTTCCCTACTGTTGCATCCACTGGAGTGGGAATTGTAATTTTAACCCCTACGCTATCCAATGCTTTCCCTACTGTTGCACCCACTGGAGTGGGAATAGTAATCTTTACCCCTACGCTATCCAGTGCCTTCCCTACTGTTGCACCCACTGGAGTGGGAATAGCAATTGTAACCCCTACGCTATCCAGCGCTTTCCCTACTGTTGCACCCACTGGAGTGGGAATAGTAATTTTTACCCCTACGCTATCCAGCGCTTTCCCTACTGTTGCACCCACTGGAGTGGGAATAGTAAATTTTACCCCTACGCTATCCAACGCTTTCCCTACTGTTGCACCCACTGGAGTAGGAATAGTAATTTTTACCCCTACGCTATCCAACGCTTTCCCTACTGTTGCACCCACTGGAGTGGGAATAGTAAATTTTACCCCTACGCTATCCAACGCTTTCCCTACTGTTGCAACCACTGGAGTGGGAATAGTGATTTTTACCCCTACGCTATCCAGCGCTTTCCCTACTGTTGCACCCACTGGAGTGGGAATAGTCATTTTTACCCCTACGCTATCCAACGCTTTCCCTACTGTTGCACCCACTGGAGTGGGAATAGTAATTTTTACCTCTACGCTATCCAACGCTTTCCCTACTGTTGCACCCACTGGAGTGGGAATAGTAATTTTTACCCCTACGCTATCCAACGCTTTCCCTACTGTTGCACCCACTGGAGTGGGAATAGTAATTTTTACCTCTACGCTATCCAACGCTTTCCCTACTGTTGCACCCACTGGAGTGGGAATAGTAATTTTTACCCCTACGCTATCCAACGCTTTCCCTACTGTTGCACCCACTGGAGTGGGAATAGTAAATTTTACCCCTACGCTATCCAACGCTTTTGCTACTGTTGAATTCACTAGAGTTGTTACAATACATTTGAACCATTTTGCTATGCTACGGTAAAAATATGATATATGTTTATTTAATAATATGTTTTTAAATATATATATATATATATATATATATGTACTATTTTTGTTATATATTTTTTTAATTTACAATAATTATTTATTAATATAACATTTATTTCATAATTTTAAGTACGTTTATATTAAATATATTTATTATTACATTAATTTTAACTTAATTTAAAGACATTTAAAAAAACGATATTTTGACAGTCTATATTTTTGTAACTCGATATTTTAGAGTCGATATTTTAGTACTTACCTGTTTGAAGATAGCCAATCGATATTTTGTCCATCGATATTTTATCAGCGATATTATTGTATCTCGATATTTTTGGGGTCGATATAATTTCAGTGATCCGAAGTTAATACATCATTTAGTAAATTAGGTTGCAATAAAGCTCCAGGATTGGACAAAATCCATAGAGACCTCTATAGGCAAAATCAGGATGTGTGGGCTCCCTATTTTACGGTACTGTTTAATGACATTTTAAATGGAGCAGTTATTCCCACAACAAGGACAGGGGCTGAAATTCTCCCCATACATAAAAAGGGTTTCCTAGAGGATCCAAGTAAATACAGACCAATTAGCTTAATAGATTGCTCTAAAAAGCTTTTTGGCACCATCATTTTAAATTGGATACATTTTTGAATGGAGGATCCAAAAGTTTTAACCCCTTTCCAAACAAGTTCCAGAAAGGGTGTTATTGCAATTGATCAAGTCTTCCTTCTTTTGCTAATTTATTGGACATTTGTGGTGTTGGATGGCGGCAGCCTTCACATTGTTTTTGTTGATTTTCGTTCAGCTTTTGATATGGTGACACGATATAACCTCTAGCAAGTTTTGTCTGATATGGGTGTCCCCTCGGATCTTCTAGCTATCTCAATCAGGCCCCGGAAGAGAAATTATGCACAAGTGCGGTGCGGAACATCAGGCAACTTAACAGCCCCTTTCTCCATGGATTGTGCAGTGAGGCAGGGATGTGTGCTCGGTCCCACCCTGTTTTCATTGTACACGAATGACTTAATTTAATTCCTGATTAATTGTGATCGGGACGCACCTATATTGGCAAACACTAGGGTCCTGGCCCAAAAGTTCATAGATGATACCCTATTAATCTCTAAATCCCCTATGGGCCTTCAGAATATACTATGTGACTTTGAGCGATTTTGTGCACTGTGGAGCCTAGAAATAAATGTTGAGAAATCTCAATTTATGATATTAAACCCAGGCCAATCAACAATACCCAATCCTAAGCCTCTAGGTGTCCCTCTAGAGAGAGCTAAAGTTTTTAACTATTTGGGGTTGTCCCTTAGTGAAGGTATGTACTGGTGTAATCACATAGAAAATAGGAGACTTAAAGTTGTGCAGCGTATTGGGGAGTTACTCAGAGTTAAAAAAAAAGACATTGTCCAATCTCGCCAGTTGTGCAATTTATAAGGCACAGATACTGGGAACTGCAATGCATTGTTCGGAACTCTGGGTTTATAAAAACATCCATAGCCTACAAGGCTCAGACTATTGTTTTATGTATTTCATTTATTAGGCCTTCTTAGTAGTACACCATTAGTCCTCCTGAGATTTATCTTGGATTTAAGGACCAATCTGGGAGAAAGTAGGTCTTATGCCCATTCTTTACTGGTGATTGATCTGGGCCACACCTACACTCTCATCCTATATGGATTTTCTTAAGGATGAGATGGCGATTCCAGGGACAATTTATAACAAGAGGGAGAGGTATTATGAGAAGGGCAATCACCACTCCTAATGAGTGGTAGGTCCAGCCTCAGCAAGTGCCCTAAGGTAATGAGTGAGAACAAAGAAGGCTGGGCTGTTCCTCGAGTTTTAGGAATGTACGTGTCACAGTAGTGTGTAGGATGTTGTAGGATCTCGTGGAGTCCTACGGTTGGGCATCCATTTTGTTGGATGTAATGCCCTCACACACCCTTTCAGGTGTCATGCTTCATCATCTGGGCTGCTCCTCGTTGGGTCGGCGGTACAACACCCAACGGGCGTCACCTCAAAGAGGGGCTCTTTGGCAGAGATCTTCTTTCCAACTGCCATTAGGTGAAGTGCGGGTGTGGGGCCAGAATATCGTAGACGTGTTAGTGTGGGTTAAAATAAAGCTACAAGTACCTGGAACAAATTCATTCTGAGGGTCCCCTACTCTAATTAAAAATAAGACTGACCGGTACTCGCTGGAATATTATGCTTTCAATTACGAATCACGATTCAGTTTGTGCTCTAATCGGTCAACATGTTTCTCGCTCGTGTGTAGTGACTAGCGATTGTTCAGGACCTAAAAATAAAGAATATATCTAAGGTTGCAACTGTCTACGTCAGTGTGAACTCACTAGTATCTAATGTTAAGTATACATTCAAGTGAATTAGCTTACAGAAAAAATTGTGTTTCCTGTATTATACCTGTGTCTAGCTGCATCTACCTGGATTGGGAGAAAAGGAGCAAATCACAACAGGTTGGAAATAAAACATCAGGTGACTCTGTACATTCCTTGTGTCATGCTAGAACAGATGCAGCTAGCATGTGAGTTAAAAACAAATGAACTGGTGTTCGTGCAATTCCTCAGTGAGCAACATTGTGGACATGCTCCTGCGGAAAACTGGAATTAAAAGGTCTTTGTTAAAAATCACAAATGCAACAGCAAAAAACATGGGTGATAGGGTGGCTAACTCACCTAATTGGTTTAGTCTACAGACAACAACAGAATCCGACGGGTTAAACATCGGGTTCTGTCATCCAACATGTGGCTGGTCATGGGAGGAAACCCTGGTTATAGGTTTGTAACTATTGGTGTGTTTACAACAGGCTGGGATTATCTGACAGTACTGCCGTGAATAGAGGCAGCTGAAAACCCCCCCTGTAATGTGCTCTGTGGCTCAAGGTAGATCTGACAGATAGGGAGACCTCCACTTGATGGCGGTGTCCCTAGTTAGTAGGACCCCCCTCTCTTTCCCCGCGTGTCGGTGGAGTAATTTCCAGTGTGTGACTTACTAGGACATGCTGAACTAGAAAAAACGCTGATGATCCAGCGTAGGGTTGTGGGTTGAATTGGGTATTAATTAGGTCCCTCGTGTTTTGAAGCGCCTATATATTCTACCCCTCTTTACACCACAATAGCGCTCGCTCACAGTGCCAACGGGGACGACTGCTTAATGTGATTGGGGCCCGTTGTATGGGTTAAGTATAGTTGGCAGCACGGTGCCTTAGGGTGGCGTGTCCCTTCTTAGAACTATGCCCCTAAGATCAAAGCCGAAATTGTTAACTGCTATTGGGGCCAGTGGTGTCAGTTACGTTAATATGACAAGGTAGTAATTGGAGGTCACGTGTGCCTCCGTGATCAAAGTTGAAGTATGGCCCGCTATTAAACTATAAAGAGTGGGTCTGTTTCCTCTCAAACACCTCGCTAGAGCGGACTGGTACACCTACTTGTTCGCTCCCTTGTAATCTCCTGTGGCACTTACCCCTCGCCGCTGGATCCAGGTGGTGATTGGGGATCCAGTGGCTGAGCCTTTTAATTGTGCAAACCATGTCACGTGGTCGCGTGACTCAGCTGGAAAAAGTATGTCAAATGATCGTAGAGAACCAAGCGGCCATGATATAGTGGTGTTATGCTCATAAGTTTGTGTGGTGATCATAACTATATTCAGTCATCACCTGGCCAAAAAAGTCAGGAAATGGATATTTATTTGTGTTTCATGTCCTAAAGGGAACACTGGTAATAATAGGCAGGGACTGACTTTACAAAATAGCTCTTTGGTTCGTGTGATAATGATGGTTTATATCCATAGTGGAAAGTACGCGGGTACACGTTGTCGTATTTCGTGTCCAAAAAGGAACCACAAGGGTTTGTAAGGGTATGCAAGGGACGGAGATATCCTCACATACTATTGCCTTATTCCTCCTCAAGTCACATGACAGAGGGCGTTAAGCAGGTGGCCATAGCAGAGTGGAGCGGATCCCAGTTAGGCGCCCAAGAATAGACTCCAGTGTGAGGGCAGGTGATCCATAATTAGTGTTCACTATGTGGTGTTGGTGGTGTTGGTAGTGCGGGGTCTAGTGCCACATGGGTCCTCCCTGTCATGCTAGGGTGTCAATCATATTTTGGTGATTGACAAGAACTGTCAACTATGATGAACTAGGTGTGTAATCATGTGTTAAGGTTCCCCTACAAGGCACTCCATGGTATTTCCTCATTAAGGCCTCTGCTGTCTGTTGAAAGCCTATGTATCCACCTTTGTTCTTTATAGAACAAGCTCTGTTTGGATGTTCTGGGGTTCGCTTCCAGGACCAACCATTGCAGTAAATCAGGTGTATGGTTCAGTTCAATGTAGTGCCTGCATATTTTGGTATTACTCTTTTTGCACCAGAAGTTGTTCCAGTGTTTGGAAATTCATGTCTTGATTGGGCGAGTCAATGTAGTACAGTTCGCATGGGCATATTAAGAGGTAAATGCAATTGGCACTATTACAATTCGTATGTCCCCTCATCTCCCAAGTAAAGGAGTCGGCCAAGGTGATTGTCTTGTGTGTCCTAGTAAACGGGCAGGCACTGCAACTATCGCAGGGGTAATGTCCCTTAACTGAGGGTAATTGCCATAGGGTGGTTTGTACTCCTGCGGTTTTTTTCTTTGGTCTCGTCTGTACCAGGATATCCTTGATGTTTTTTGACCTTTTGAACGCGAACCTAGGAGGTTCTAGTTCAAGGGATCCAGTGTTCAGGATCTGCCAGTGTCGTTTGACAATTTTCCTCACTTCATTGGAAGGTGGCGTGAATGTTGTGACGCATGTCATAGGTTGGTTGTCTAGGGAGTCCTTTATTCTGCATTCTAGCAGGCTCTCCCTGTGGTTATGTTGTGCCCTTTTCCTGGCTCTGGAGATTTCCCTGGATGGGTAACCCCTATCGGTTAGGTTCCTGGAGAGGATCGTGGACTCTGGTTTATAGCTCTCCAAACTTCTGCAGTTACGCCTGACCCTTAGGAACTCACCAAAGGGTGGGTTGACTCTAAGTGCCCTGGGATGGTGGCTTGTGAAGTGCAGGAGGCTATTAGGGTCAGTGCTCTTTCTGAACATGGTTGTGCTGAGTCTACCCCCTTCAATCTTGATGGTGAGGTCTAAAAATGCAATCTGGGAAGCAGATGCTGTCATGGTGAACTTAAGGTATGGGTTTAGTGTGTTGATAAAACTGAAAAATTCAGTGTAGGATTCTCTGTTACCCTCCCAGAATACCAAGATGTCATCTATAAACCGCTTCCATAGTCTTATGTTAGTATGGTATGGGTTTGTCTGTATGGAGATGTGCTTGCCCTCAAAATCGGCCATGTATAGGCAGGCCACACTAGGGGCGAAGGTGCTCCCCATCAAGGTTCCCTGTGTCTGGTGGTAGTATTGGTCCTTAAATTCAAAGTAATTCTCAGTTAGAGCCTTTTCCGCACACTCCATGATGAATGTGGTCGGTGTTGGTGACTCCCACGTGCCTGTATTGAGTGGCCCTCTGGGGGATGTTAGTATAGAGGGCCTCCACGTCAAGAGTAATGAGGAAGTCTATTTTAGCACCATCTTCGAAGTCGTGTAGTAAGCGCAACATGTCCGTTGTCTCTTGAATGTAGGAAGGGATATGTCTCACCAGCGGTTGGAGGAAATGGTCGCAAAACTGCGACAAGGAAGGGTTCCAACACAGAGTCAATCACAGAGACAATCGAGCGACCTAGGACTGGTGTTGTCCCCTTGTGGATTTGGGAAGAATGTAGAAAAAAGGGACCCGTGGGTCTTTCTTAACCAAACATTCTGCTTCCTTTTTACTGATCCAACCCTGGCATTCAGCTGACTCTACCATCCCAGAGATGGTGTTTTTGACGCGTTCGGTCGGGTTCTGGGGAATGGGTGTATAATATCGTCTGTCACTAAGTTGCCTATGGCATTCTATGTCGTAGTCTGTTGTGTTCATTAGCACCGTGGCATCCCCCTTGTCCGCCTCTTTTATCGTGATTTTAGAGTCACTGGCCAGAGACTCCAGTACCTCCATTTCTTTCTTGAAGATGTTGGTGTGGTTGTTACGTCCAGTGAGTGTTCTGATGTCCTTAAGTACCGCCTGTTCATAGGTCAGTACCTCATTGGGGACCGATCCGCTATGCGGTGTGAAGGTAGAGGCATTACGGAGGCCTGAGTCTCCACTGATTTTCTTCGGTTTCCCCTCAAAGAAAGACTTGAGTCTGATTTTGCGAAAGAACTGTTGTAGTTCAACTGTTTGTTGTAAGGTGTCTATTCTGGGGGTCGGAACAAACCCGAGACCCTTTTGTAGGACTCTTTCTTCATCTGGAGTGAGTTGGCGTGTAGAGAGATTCACTTCCAAGCTCACTTCCTTCTGGTTTTGCTCCTGGTGTCCATTCCCTGTGTTGTGGCATCCTCCCATTGCACTCTCTTGTCTGGCCCGTTGCCTCTCTTTCGCCCTCGCCCTCTGCCCCAGCCTCTGTCTAAAAAAGGTTGGTCATTACCTTCTGGGGCGAACTGTGGCTGGTATTGAGGACCAAATTGTGGCATTGTTTGTGGAAATGTTGGATATTGCCAGAAGGGAGGTCCCTGGTAAGGAGGGTGTGGGTAGTTATATTGTCCTCGCCTACCCCCTCTTGCCCCTCTATGCTGGCGAGGCAGCCAATCCTCACCGCTTGAGTTACTGTCACTATTTGAGCCTCTCCTTGAGGAATTTGCGCTAGAGTCAGAGAGGTAACCTGTACCTGGGTGGACGGAATCCGCTTTCAGGTAAGGATAAACTTTCTCCTTCTCAAAGCGTTGGATGTCCTTCTGTAGTTTAGTGATTTTTTGTTTCATTAGGTACTCCTTGTGGTCGGACATTTCCTTGTTAATTTCAGCTAGTTTGGTCTTTTAACCTGGGTTGGGTACAGAACTCTTGAGTGTGCTCTCCATGGTCTGGATACGCACTAGTAGTTCATCAGCTAGGCACTTAGCTGTATTCACTATCAAGATC
Source organism: Lissotriton vulgaris (assembly GCF_964263255.1). Classification (NCBI taxonomy): domain Eukaryota; kingdom Metazoa; phylum Chordata; class Amphibia; order Caudata; family Salamandridae; genus Lissotriton; species Lissotriton vulgaris. The sequence goes on along the minus strand of NC_141695.1, from coordinate 1,540,969,594 downwards.
AAAAGATCATGTGTGCACTTCCAGGATATTTGTGACCATTCTATTTTGAACCTGCCATCTTCCCAAAATATCCTGGGATAGTTCTTGATGATTAATCCATTGGGTGCTATCTTGGCCTTAAAATATTCTGCCATGAGTGCGCCATGGAGGGAGATTCTCACCCATTCTCTTTTCTAGTCTGCGAGAGTCTGCCAATCAGCTGAATTGCTCCCTGTGGCGCTATCGCTCTCTAAGCCAAGTATGGAAGATGTCCTAAGGATTCCAGGGACAAGGAATATCCTCTGGTTCAATTATGAGAGATACGCTGTAGGTATGATTTTATTCAGAGATCGGTAGGATGTACGCAAAGATGTCTCAGTTCCCACTAAATGCTTGATTCAAGCAAGTTACTGCCAGTTCAAAGTGGGCCAGTTTTTGTCAGCTTCTAAAATAGGTACCAGGACAGGCCAACTTCACCAAATAAAACTCTCATATAGCTTTGAAGACTTTTTAGATGCTATAGAGCCCCCACTAGCTCACAGACTCTACTTGCAATTTAGGCATGGAACCCTACAAATAGCTACATATACCAGTAGATGGGGTCTCAAACCATTCATCCCTCGGATTGCCACTGTCTAACCTGTGGAGCTGGAGGGAAAATACAGAGCACATGTTCTTTTTCTGCCCAACCTACTCACTATCTAGGAAGGGATGACTTATGCCAATTTGCAGGGCCATGGGCACAAGAATGTATTCTAATATATTCTGAATACTGAAAAATGATGTAAGTTATTTAACTCTATTTGTAGATACTCTATTTTTATTAGAAGTATGGAGAATAAGGCAGCAGTGCCTGAAAGATAGGACATTATTAGTCCATAGTGTATAGGTTCTAGTTCTAAGTATTTTAAACATAGAACGTGCTAGTCACTGTATTTATTGTTTTAGACCTGTGTATTCACCCACAGATATAAGCTAATTAATGTATGTGTCTAGTATGAATGTGTGGGGCTTAATACACTATTCTATCTCCTAATGTATATGTTTTATCTTCTTTGTCTCTATTACATAAGAATGTTTTATTGTGATTTTTTATTCTGTACTTTCATGGCTCATGTATTTGCCGAATAAAGTTATCAATGAAGATGATGATAATGCTGATGAATTTTATTGTAAAACTGAACACACCAGCTGCATTTCTTTAGAACAAGTTGTCACTGCCCGAGCCAAGATAGTGTCATTTTAAGATTAAAGTACATTATTGCTCATCAATAGTGGAACCAGCACTCCAGATTTTTCACTTATGACAATTGGTATTTTTAAGTTCAAAAGGGTAATATATGGGCTTTCAATGACTCAAGAAGGCCTCATTCTGCAGGTACACAAATTGGTATTCTTGAGAGTCTATGACAACAAATGATTGATGTCCCCCATAAGGAACATCGAGGAATAGTTGCCACCAAGAGAGCTCTCCGTGACTGACTCTAGTTTCTGTGTCTCAACAAAAGGATTGAAAAATAACTAAAGACTTGTCATATGTGCAACTGTCTTTCATCTCAAGTCATTCAGCTCCCTTTAAACATGGCAGAGTTGCCACATTATGCTTGGATCAGAACTGCTATTGAATTCTTTAGTCATCTTGAGAATGGGCATCATCTTTTAGTTTAGTGATTGTTGATGAATGCTCTAGTTTTCAATTGGTGGAAGATATTTCATCCACTACAAATGAAAAGGACATTCAAAAACTAAATGGCATCTTTGAAACATGGGTTGTACCTGCAGTAAAATCTGACAATGGTCCACCTTTCAATAGTCAAGAATTTAAAGACTTTCCAAATCTTCTCAATAACAGCTCTATCGTTACCACTAACATTAGGACAAAATGGAGATTATTGGAGACATGTGGACAAAGTATTTTCAGTACGGCTTCTTGATGTTGAGGGGGGCAAATTTTCATTGGATGATGCTCCTAAATTCCTGGATGCTCATCTACACTCCAGAGAAGCTTGATAACATTTTTTAAAATTTCTGTTACAATATGCCGCAGGTGCAAGAATGTCGGAAATTGGGGACATATGCTTATGTCACGTGGTGCCATCTCAGAGTTTTAATATCAGATCTTCCACTATTTTCAACCAATGGATTTTGGTGGGCTTCATCAACTCCTCACAGTTTGGAAGCAATGCGCCCAATTTATCTATATCTCAACTTTAGGGGCTTGTTCCCTTATTACTAGCCATAGGAAGTCCTCCAGGCAGTCCACATTAGAGGTGTGGTTAAGTAAGATGCAGAGAACTTACATTAGGGAATATTGGTATCACACTTGCTTGAAAAATATACAATGTCCTAAAAAGATATGGGGGTCTGATATGGGGGTCCTTCTTGGGTGAAGAGGCTGTAGAGCAGAATTTGATATAGACTTCAGCATAGCACTTTAGTGGTCAAGTTTGGAAGTGAAAGGTATTTAGTGTAAAATTAGCATTGTCAATTTAATCATGTTTTCTGTTTCCAGAACATTTCAATATGGAAGGGAGAGAGCTCTTAAATCTATCTCTTGCATTGTCCCTTTATACTACTAATTATGTAGTCAATTTAGGCATTTTCTGCACTGAAGCCCTATCTCTGGTATATAGCTAAACAAACTGTATATGCTGTTGCCCTGGGCACCGGCCAACTTTTTGCTGCCTGTACTGGTGGTAAATGACTCTGACTGCCCCTGGCTCTGCCTAACCAGGCCCAGGGCCAGTGTTATGCTGAAAGAACACTTAGAATACAGTGAAAACACCTATGTACACTAGGATACACTATGGGTACCCTCATGATTGGCATGGCCTTCACGTATAAGGCCCTAGTACATTGTAGGGCAGGGAGATTAAAACTGGTATAGAGTCAAAATATCAAGTTTTTATTATCGACTAGACGTAATATTGAGGAAAAAATATAGAATAGACATAATATCGACTAGACAGAATATAGACTACCAAAATATTGACTAGGAAATTTTAATATCGAATAAAATGGACATAATATCGATTCAAAAATATAGAATCGGCATAATATCGACTAGACAGAATGTGGACAACAAAAATATCAAATTTAAGGTAAGTTAATAATAATTTTTAATATTTGTGTAGTATAATTCTGTAGCGGGTTGTGGGTTTATAGGGGAACAGGGTGGGAAGTAATTTAATTATAATTAATTAAATATGTTATTTTATTTTGGGTATTTATTTAAAATGAATTGTCAATTAATAAATAATTGGTAATTAATTAAAATATAATTGGTAATTAATTTTAATTGATTAATTGATAAATATGTTAAATTTAATAATTTGTTTTCTGTAGCGGGTTGTGGGTTTATAGGGGAAAAGGGTGGGAAGTAATTTAATTATAATTAATTAAATATGTTATTTTATTATTTGGTAATTAATTAAAATATAATTGTAATTAATTTTAATTGATTAATTGATAAATATGTTAATTTTAGTAATTTGTTTTCTGTAGCGGGTTGTGGGTTTATAGGGGAATAGGGTGGGAAGTAATTTAATTATAATTAATTAAATATGTTATTTTATTTATTGGTATTTATTTAAAATTAATTGTCAATTAATTATTAATTGGTAATTAATTAAAATATAATTGGCAATTAATTTTAATTGATTAATTGATACATATGTTAATTTTAGTAATTTATTTTCTGTAGCGTGTTGTGGGTTTATAGGAGAATAGGGTGGGAAGTAATTTAATTATAATTAATTAAAAATGTTATTTTATTTATTGGTATTTATTTAGAATTAATGGTTAAATAATTATTAATCGGTAATTATTTAAAATATAATTTGTAATTAATTGTAATTGATTAATTGATAAATATGTTACTTTTATTACATTATTTTCTGTAGTGGGTTGTGTGTTTATAGGGGAATAGCTTGGGAAGTAATTTAATTGTAAGTAATTAAATTACTAGTAATATTTTTATTTGTGTCAAATTTTTAATTATTTTTATATTGTAAATTAGTTTATTGGTATTTGGTAAATTAGTTAATTCTTATTTGTAATTTTAATTGATTAATTAATATATTTTATAAAATTGTAAAATATTTGAATTAATTTGTAATTAGTAATAATATTTATGTTATTTATATTTATATATAAAGCATTTACTTTCCCTACTATTGCACTCACTGGAGTGTAAATAGTAATTTTTAACCCTATGCTATCCAACACTTTCCCTACTGTTGTACTCTCTGGAGTAGGAATATTAATGTTTACCCTACGCTATCCAACGCTTTCCCTACTATTGCACCCACTGGAGTGGGAATAGTAATTTTTACCCCTACGCTATCCAATGCTTTCACTACTGTTGCACTCTCTGGAGTTGGAATAGTGATTTTTATCCCTACGCTATCCAACGCTTTCCCTACTGTTGCGCTCTCTGGAGTAGGAATACTAATGTGTACCCCTATGCTATCCAATGCTTTCCCTACTGTTGCACTCACTGGAGTGGGAATAGTAATTTTTACCCCTACGCTATCCAACGCTTTCCCTACTGTTGCACTCTCTGGAGTTGGAATAGTAATTTTTATCCCTACGCTATCCAACGCTTTCCCTACTGTTGCGCTCTCTGGAGTTGGAATAGTAATTTTTATCCCTACGCTATCCAACGCTTTCCCTACTGTTGCGCTATCTGGAGTTGGAATAGTAATTTTTACCCCTATGCTATCCAACACTTTCCCTACTGCTGCACTCACTGGAGTGGGAATAGTAATTGTTATCCCTACGCTATCCAACGCTTTCCCTACTGTTGCAATCACTGGAGTGGGAATAGTAATTTTTACCCCTACGCTATCCAACTCTTTCTCTACTGTTGCACTCTCTGGAGTGGGAATTTTTTTTTCCCCTACGCTATCCAACGCTTTCCCTACTGTTGCACTCTCTGGAGTTGGAATAGTAATTTGTATCCCTACGCTATCCAACGCTTTCCCTACTGTTGCACTCACTGGAGTGGGAATAGTAATGTTTACCCCTACGCTATCCAACGCTTTCCCTACTGTTGCACTCAATGGAGTGGGAATAGTAATTTTTACCCCTACGCTATCCAACTCCTTCTCTACTGTTGCACTCTCTGGAGTGGGAATAGCTATTTTTACCCCTACGCTATCCAATGCTTTATCTACTGTTGCACTCTCTGGAGTGGGAATAGTAAATTTCACCCCAACACTATCCAACGCTTTCCCTACTGTTGCTCTCTCTGGAGTGGTAATAATAATTTTTACCCTCCCACTATCCAACGCTTGCACTACTGTTGCACTCTCTGGAGTTGGAATAGTAATGTTTACCCCTACGCTATCCAACGCTTTCCCTACTGTTGCACTCACTGGAGTGCGAATAGTAACTTTTACCCGTACGCTATCCATCGCTTCCCTACTGTTGAGCTCACTGGAGAGGAAATAGTAATTTTTACCCCTACGCTATCCAACGCTTTCCCTACTGTTGCTGCTCTCTGGAGTGGGAATAGTAATTTTTAACTCTACGCTATGCAACGCTTTCCCTACTGTTGCACTCTCTGGAGTGGGAATAGTAAATTTAACCCTTTCGCTATCCTACGGAAAAATTATTGTATATGTTTTGTTAATAATATGTATATATATACCGTGGGAGACCAGGAGGATGTGAACGCGATATGGTCTCTTCAAAATGAATCTTCTGGCAATGAAGGGGGCAATTGTAACATGGAGCGAGTAAATGCAGCAGCAGGTTTAACATCCTTCAAACCTAAATCAACATTTCAGCCCACCATGCTCCATGACAACATAGACGTTTACCATGATCTAGTGACCAAAGAGTTAAAACAATTATATGTTGCCACTAACAGTAAGCGCAATGTCATTTACAAACGCAATTGGAGCTACATGCAGTTGGTGGAAAAAATAACTGCGGACAATAACATTCTGGTGCGCCAAGTAGATAAGGGAGGTAACGTTGTTTTGTGGCCTCGGGAACTATACTTGCAGGAGGCGGAAAAACAGCTTAATGACTCTGCATGTTATAGAAAGAGTAATTGGCCCACATTGAAGGCAACATGGGGAGATCAAGCAGCCAAACTCCAAGCGTGGAGGAGTGGAGGCATTATCACGGAGGATGAGTTCCGCTTTATGAGAAAAGAACATCCAGTGGTTCCTTCGTTTTACTTAATCCCCAAAGTCCACAAGAACTGTACCACACCCCCTGGGCGCCCGATAATTTCCGCAATTGACAGCTCCTTAGAAAATGCATCAAAGTACATAGACTTCTTTCTTCAGGATTGGGTGAAGGGATTGGACTCATATGTGCAGGATTCAACGGATTTCATTCGTAAAACAGAGCATCTGGTTTGGGGCCCAGACCTTGTTCTTATGACTTTGGATGTATCTTCGTTATACACCTCTATTTCCCATCGAGATGGACTCAAGGCAATAGAACATTTCCTCAACAAACGTCCCATATATTATGGGGTGCATAATAGTATGCTGTTATCCATGGTCCAAATGTGTTTGGAGCAGAATTTCTTTCTGTTCAATAATCAGATTTACCATCAAATCAGAGGAGTTGCCATGGGGGCCTGTTTCTCCCCTAGCTACGCATGTTTGCACATGGGGCTATGGGAGGAACAGGTCCTGGCGGGGGATCTGCGTGCAACCATGGAACAGCATGTGGTCACCTATTTACGCTATATTGATGACCTATTTTTTGTTTGGAGAGGGTCAGAGGAGGCAGCAAGGCAATTTGTTGAAAGGCTGAATGTGAATAGTTTGAACCTTCAATTTACATCTTGCATCAATGCTAGAAGGGTCTACTTTCTAGATATGGAGATCTATATCACTGAAAACTGCATGCAAACTAGACTTTATAGAAAGCAGACGTCAGGTAACACCATCCTGCACGCGGCCAGTCACCACCCTGGTCACTTGATACGCAGCATTCCATATGGAGAAATATTGCGTATCAAGCGCATTTGCAGCAGTGATGAGGAGTGCATCTTAGCTCAGGAAGCTTGTAAAAATACATTCCTAGCAAGGGGATATTCTAGATCTTTGGTTGAGTCCGCACAGAAAAGGACCCAACAGATATCCCGTGAATCTGCCCTGATTCCTAGAAATAGGGAGGCAGAAACATCCCCGGTGGGGGGTGTCAGCAGTCCACGCATGATTGTCACATACAGCCGTCAGCACTCAGCCATAAGAAAGATATTTTGTGATAACTGGAACCTCATATTGGGGGATCCAGTTATTGGCAACAAGATATAAAAGAAAACACTCCTGACCTTTAGGAAATCCAAATCTATGGCTAACGCCTTGGTCCAAAATGCCCTGGAACCACAGATGTCATCAACGTGGAAGGCCTTGGGAGGGGGATTTAAGAAATGCATACAATGTAAGGCATGCAAACATGGGGTCAACAAATCAAGCTATGTTGTCCCATTCTCCTGCACACCTAGGAGAATTACCAAACGCCTTACTTGTAAGACAGACTATGCGGTCTATGTGCTGGAGTGCACATGTGGACTCAGGTATGTGGGGAGCACCCGCCTGCCGGACCACAAACGTGTGCTTCAGAACATTAGAGCTATCTCTAACAGAGACCAAGCCTATCCTGTTGCTAGGCATTTCGAACAAGAGCATAGTTCCAACCCCGTGCATCTTTCTTATTTTGTCATCGATGCAGTATGGCCCATGAAAAGAGGAGGTGATCGTGAGGCAAAATTACGTCTCCTCGAGACGAGATACATCCTAGAATTAGACAGCAAGCAGCCACAGGGATTAAATGCGACAGAGGATTTATACACTTGTTTATAGTTTGATTGGAGCATTTGTATATGTAAATTCCTTCGCCACATTTTTTCAGGATGAATTCTTTAATTATCATGTATTGTATGTGCTGCCAAATGGGTACTTGGTTTTTAAGAAGTAACAATGTTGTTGTTATATGTGATCATTTGACGCCTCCTCACAATCTGGTTTAAGAGCTTCGTTTAAGTAGGAGGAGGGTAAGCCTTTGGTGTAATACCATGGGTTGAACGCAACATGTTCCCTTGTTCATGAATTGATTTCTTTTTCTTTTAAGTTTCATTTTGAGCACTTAGCACGAGCACTTTAAGAAATCATGTTTACTTAACACTCATTTTTTGCCGATGTCAAGATGAAATGTGTAATATTGTAGTGCAATTTTACAGGGTTCTGTGCCCACTTGGGCTTTATTTCTTCTGCTCAGTGCCTTGTACATTTGGGGAGAGAGTAATTATGTGAACATCAATATCTTGTGATTCCAAGAGATAATTCTCATTGGTTCGCGTTCACTTTGTAAATAACATGTATTCATACAGTTATTTAAATCCGTGGTTTTTAATGTGTAAATATATATTTATATATTTTATAAATTAAGCCACTTGTACTTTTAACATGGTATGTTTACAACTATGCATACAAATGTTAGCACATGAGGATGAAGTATTTTTTCCATATTGTTGAATACATTTGTAAAATTGCGCGCGCACTAGCACTTTAAATGTTCGGCATTGGCTCTCAGCAACTGGCCATGTGATCAAGCTGTGTAAGGCGAAACGCGTAATGGCGGCGGCAGGCTTGCTGGAAATAAAACACCTCGATTAAAGCACCAAGAACTGGGTCTGTTCCTTCGTCATTTTTGGAGTGTTGGGCTGAGGCGGCTGCTTTGGCTAGTGATGAATTTTCGTGCATATATATATATATATTCACTGAAAAAACCATAGGTTATAGACCATATATAGTTAGGAATTAGCATTTACAAAACCTTGAAAATTCACTGAAAAAACCATAGGTTATAGACCATATATAGTTAGGAATTCGCATTTACAAAACCTTATTTTACTCACACAAAACCATTGAAATTCCATATATAGTTAGTTGCACTAACTATATATCGCGCACCCGCAATCCACTGCTGATGATGTCACATATTACATCATTCATGTCATGGTCAGTGACATCACTGATGACATCACTGATGACATCTCAAATGACATCACTGATGACATCTCAAATGACATCACTGATGACATCACTGATGACATCTCATTTGACATTACTGATCACATCACTGATGATATCATTCATGTGATAATACGATGAACCTCTTCAGACTCTAATATAACCTTAGATACAATCAGTGTAAACAGACACTCACAGACTGTCACTCATCCATGGAGTTACTCACACACCTAGTCAGTCATGCAAAGAATCAATCACACCTCCATTTCCTCAACTATACAGTTATACAAACTTTACTTATTCAAACATATACTAACACATATTTACTCTCTTATACAATCCCTGATACAAGTTCACAATGATCCATACAGCCACTCACACATTCACTGGCTCTTATGCACAGTTATTTATATATGTCAACTCTCACATGTACTGTGTTTTACATATGTACTTACTTTGACATGTAGCACTGAGATATCCATTCACTCACCAATACACTCATGCACACAGTCAACCGCCCATACAGCTGTTTCCACATGCACTTTTGAAACCATACATCTAGTGAATCAACTGCTCACACATCTATGCACAGAGTCATACACCTCCCAGCCACCCACACACACACTCAGTCTCCCATACAAAATACTTGGGCAACCAATCAATAACCCATATAGTTACTCATATAGCTACTTATCAACACATGCAACAGTTTACAGAACAACAGACATAATGATGCACAAATTAAGACAGTTTAGTCACTAACCCATGCACTCAGTGAGACACATTTAATCACTCACTCATACAGTCAGTCATGCACCTACTAAATCCTTCATCCAGACACTTATACATCCACTCATTCTTCAATATGTAAGACATATTTTAACTTTACAGAAACATACAGTCACTGGATGTTGTCATCAGTGATGTCATCAGTGATGTCATTTGAGATGTCATCAGTGATGTCATCATTGATGTCACTGACCATGTCATGAATGATGTAATATGTGACATCATCAGCAGTGGATTGCGGGTGCGCGATATATAGTTAGTGCAACTAACTATATATGGAATTTCAATGGTTTTGTGTGAGTAAAATAAGGTTTTGTAAATGCGAATTCCTAACTATATATGGTCTATAACCTATGGTTTTTTCAGTGAATTTTCAAGGTTTTGTAAATGCTAATTCCTAACTATATATGGTCTATAACCTATGGTTTTTTCAGTGAATTTTCAAGGTTTTGTAAATGCTAATTCCTAACTATATATGGTCTATAGCCTATGGTTTTTTCAGTGAATATATATATATATATACATACATATATAAACATATATCATCTGTATATCTATATAAATACAAACGTAAATGCATGCATACATATACTTATATGCATACAGATGCATGTTATTTACATGAAAGTTGAAAAAACACTAATAAAAGCAAAGCTAAAAAGCCACCTCATTACAAACAGAATGGCTTTAACTTAAACGAGGGCGAGATCTATTGCATTTTCAATGCTTGTTTACTTTGGTTCCATCAAGAAGGCATTCAGATGTGTCACACATTTGCCATAAATTCTGAATGTTAGCACTCTAGTTGCACATTAGATCACTGTAGTAAAGCTACTGCTCACCAGGGACGTCTGCTGCTGGTATTCAAAGTGCATGTTTCAGTCTGCATGTCACAATTTTTTTAATGAAATAGAAGAGGATTTGAGAAGTCACTCAAAATGATCCCTAATTTTTCTTTCTGAAGCACTAATCATACTTTCTATGGCAAAATTAACCCCCTCATGTTGTTCCTTTTTAAATTGAGTGTTTTCAGACTTACCACTTCATTCCAATCAAGATGGCTTCTGGTGTGCCATACTTTTGTCATAAGTAAGACTGTTAGCGCTCTAGTTGTTCTTTAGAACACTCTGGGACATTCTGTCATTGGGCTATACTTGGGGTACATCTGGGTGATATTTGGGCTACATTTAGGCTCTTTTGTCTCTGGTGGCCATCTTGGGAGACTGTATGTCAGAATTTTTTAATGAAATTGAAGAGGGTTTGAGAAGTCACTCAAAATATGCCCTAATTTTTCTTTCTGCAGCACTAATCATAATTCATATGGCAAAATATACCCCCTCATTTTGTTCCTTTTTAAATTAAATGTTTTAAGAGTTACCACTTTATTCCAATCAAGATGGCTTCAGGTGTGCCATACCTTTGTAATAAGTAGGACTGTTAGCGCTCTAGTTGTTCTTTAGAACACTCTGGGACATTCTGTCATTGGGCTATACTTGGGCTACATCTGGGTGATATTTGGGCTACATTTGGGCTCTTTTGTCTCTGGTGGCCATTTTGGGAGACTGCATGTCAGAATTTTTTAATGAAATAGAGGATTTGAAAAGTAACTCAAAATGTGCCCTAATTTTTCTTTCTGCAGCACCAATAATACCTTCTATTGCATAATATGCCCCCTCATTTTGTTCCTTTTTAAATTAAATGTTTTAAGAGTTACCACTTTATTCCCATCACGATGGCTCCAGGTGTGCTATACCTTTGTAATAAGTAGGACTGTTAGCGCTCTAGTTGTTCTGTAGAACACTCTGGGACATTCTGTCATTGGGCTATACTTGGGCTACATCTGGGTGATATTTGGGCTACATTTGGGCTCTTTTGTCTCTGGTGGCCATTTTGGGAGACTGCATGTCAGAATGTTTTAATGAAATAGAAAAGGATTTGAGAAGTCACTCAAAATGTGCCCTAATTTTTCATTCTGCAGCACTAATCATACTTTCTATGGCAAAATATACCCCCTCATGTTGTTTCTTTTTAAATTAAATGTTTTAAGAGTTACCACTTTATTCCAATCAAGATGGCTTCAGGTGTGCCATACCTTTGTAATAAGTAGGACTGTTAGCGCTCTAGTTGTTCTTTAGAACACTCTAGGAGGCTGCAGTAGAACACAAAGGAATCAACTGACAGTCTCTGTCCTTGTTGGATGTACATGTTTTACTGAGAATGTCAGACTTCATTTTCACATGACTGAGAAAGATAATGTGAATTTACAGAAAATATGCTTTCAGTTTAGCTTATAGATCCCCTTCCAAACCACTGTGGGAAAATCATGAGATATTAGTTTTCTTTCAAACAATATTCATGATATCACAGCAGAAGGTTTTTTCACATGGTAAAATCACCTTAGAACCCACCACAATTCCTAAAACGAGTATGGTACCATCAACAAATGATTTATAATGTAACTAAACTCCTAAAACCCTCTATTAACTACAATGATTTTTAATGAGGTGCTATCATGTATATTGGTCCCAAGATGGCTGCCAACACTTCTTGGATGAAGTGCTGACAGCCAATCAGATCAGATGTGTGGTTAGGCTCCGCCCAGATATATATCTTTATTTGAACCTAAATTACTCAAAATCCACTGGAGCACATATATTGAGACCTAGCAAAGGCACATCGGGCTAACAGTCCCTACAATTTTGCCAAGTTTCGTGCAAATCCATTCAGCCGTTCGAGCTAAAAGTGAGGCCAACCGCCCTATGGAAATTAACATGGGAAAAACGCGTTTTGGGACCCCCCTTTTTTCTCGGCCCCCCCTTGATGAAACCATCCCCAATTGTCAGGGGCTGCTCAGAAACAAAATGTTCCATTTTCCTGAAAATTTCAGCCAATTCCGTCCACAAACGCCAAAGTTATTAGACATAGAATTTTCAAAAATCCCATAGAGAAAAAATCCTAACTATATATACCTACTGGCGACCACCAGTAGGTAATATATATACATATATATATATATGTTTTAAAATTATTCTTATTTTTTTACGTTACATTAATTATTTATTAAGTTTAAGTTTATTTAAGTATTTTAAGTATGTTTAAATTAATTATATTTATTATTATATTAGTTTTAAATTAATTTTAAGATATTTAAAATATTTGATATTTTGACTGTCTATATTTTTTCCTATCGATATTTTGGAGTCAATATTTTTGTACTTACCTGTTTGTAGATAGGAAGTCGATATTTTGGCATTCGATATTTTTACCTCGATATTTTGGCAAGTCGATATTTTTACTGTCGATATTCTGTCAGTGATCCATTAAAACTATCTTAAAGACCATAGCATATTATAGGGCATGGCAGTTTACAGGCTCACAGTTTTTCTGCACTTGCATGTGTGGACTGCGGCAGCCTAAGTTCAGTTTAAAAGCAGCCCTGTGTTGCAGGACTCATTTTAAAATGCAAAATGTGCCCAAACTCGACTTCAGTGTTTGGGGCACTTCAAATTTGATAAACTAAAATAATTTTTGGGCATGTGAGGTACCCCCCGGATCTTTGCTAGGTGTCCCTGGGTTGGGGGGGTCAAGTATTTATAAGGAGGACCCCTATAAAAGGAGTTTTATGTGCCTTGGGTTTAGTGAGATTGCACATTTCACTCTCAACATTGTGGTAAACTGCTTCCCAAAATCGACGTTTGTGCTAGGAGCACTGTGGAATGAGGATCAAAAATATTTGTTAATATTCAGAACCCCTAAAGTCTCCCCTGGGTGTTCCAGGGGAGGGGGTCCTGCAGATATGGGCAGGGTCCTTATACAGTATGTTTTATAACCCTTATGTTGGAGAAATTGCTCAGTTAATTTCCCCCATGGCATATCCCCAGCTACATAAGTTACCATGGAAAGAAGTAATGAAATAATAACTAATGTCAAGGAAGTTATAAAATTGTAATTTAAGGACTTCCTAGAATGGTATTGATGAATCCAAATTATGGTATTGTTGAATTTATCCTAAATTATAGAGACACAAAGTAATAAGACTTTCTTGTCTGTAAGCCGCAATTCAACACTCTATTGTTCTGATCTGATTGGCCAGAGTTAAGTGGATTGCTTTGATCAGGTGATAACTAGCCCAGGGGATCAGGGAGCCATACTGGGTTCTGCTACATAGGAATGCCATGGCAGGGGAAGGGGTTGTAAAACATCTTCTTCAAAGAGAGGAGGGAATGCAAAGGGGAGGCAGCCATGATGAACTTTTGAGAAATGGTGCTTTCTGGGAGAAGATAGTGCCAGTCTTTGGAGCATGTGGTCATACCCTAGAGTGTTGCCCTGCACCGCATTGAGCAGGAGTGCTCCCCTGTTTGACCCAGAGAACTTGGAATAAGCCACTCAGATCTGCTGCTTGAAACTTAAGGAAGAAGAAAGGTCCATGCTGGAAGTTTGATTTGCACCAACGAGGCCCTGCACTATGACTGACTGCACCTGCTTCACAATCTGGAACGAAAGACCTGTGGATCAAACCTGCTTCAAAAGGACTAAAGATTAAACTCCCTGCTAGCTGCAGGTTAACCGAGCTCACCTAGACCATCACCACCAAGAATCCCCAGCGTGGAGTATTACCAGTGGATTTGTAAGGGTTTCATCCAAGTGGATTGTGGGAATTGAAGTTCCAAACTTTCAAGGGCCATCCTGGAGCTTCCAGACAATTGTAAGTTTTGAACACATTGGGACCCTGAAAGGAACTTCACGAAGAAGTTCCAGAAGTTTGGAGAAGTTTCAAGCAACTTTGGAAAAAAGCTCTATAAGTAAGCCAACTGGAACTGGCCAGCTAAGCCAGCAACCCTCATACAAGAACCGGCCTGATGTCCAGGTTCATCCACTGAAAAGATCCGGGGGTCCGACTTCCAGACTTTGACCAGGAGTAAGCTGAAACTCAAGCTGGCTAATCCTCAATGAATTTGGCCTGGTGAGGAGCAGTGAGGGACCACTGAAGAAAAAGCTCCTTAAAAGTTTCTAAGTCCGAACATAGGAAAGGTGACCAGGACAACCGAGAGAGTCAAGCCATCAACCTTCAAGCTGGCCTGGATCCCTGGATCTTCAAACTGAAAGCTCTGGAAGTCTGACTTCTACAAGTTTGACTGGGGGTTTGTCGTAAGGCAAGACGGAGAGCCGTCTCAGAATCCAGACTGGATGAGAGCTTCAGGGGACCCCAGGACCCCAGGAAGAAAAGCTCCTGAAAAGTTTTTAAGTCCTAAGTTAAAAACTTTGACTGAGTCCTACAGCGAGGAGTAACCGTGCAGGTCTCTATAGCCGTTGGCCTGTAACTTTGACTTTGTCCCAGTCTACTGTGACGAGATGCCCCAATAAGCGCTATAGGTTTCTAAGTGCTATATGACGCTAAAGGTTTAAAAATTCATATCTCCGGTTTCCTAAATTGGATTTGATTTTTATTTTTGGTGTCATTTTAAAGCTACGAACATTTCCTATTTTTATAAGATGTATTTTTATTGTGCACAGTGTTTTAATTATTTACTGAATAGCTGTTCTTAAATGCTTTACATACCTGTCTTTAAAGTTAAGCCTGCATGCTCGAAGCCAAACTGCCTAGGGTTGAGCATGGGAATAATTTTTTAAGACAAGTACCGAGCCCTATATTGTGTTAGTGGCCTTTTTGCCAGTGGTAGATATATATTTACCACTACTAATAACCCACTTCCCAACACTTGCACTTTCACTTTATTATGTTGTCCACCGCGGGATCCATTTGTGGTTTTAAATGTTTAGGAATGGCTGGAATTAAGCTCTGGATTATATCATTATTTTATTTCATGCTTGACATAACTTTGTACTGTACTGTGCAGGCACTGTCACTTTATCCACTGTTGGAAATTACATGCGATAATGCTAAGTATGTTTAAAAATCGTATCATTATAGTCAACTAATTTTTTTCTATTTTTTGATCTGTAGAAGAGGAAGTCAGTGGAGAAGAAGTAATTGTTTGCATTGTTTCCTGACCAAGTGGGGAAATTGTTTGCATTGTTGCCCAAGCAATATATATATATATATATATATATATATATATATATATATATATATATATATATATATATATATATATATATATATATATATAAATATATATATATATATATATATATATTCCTTCGAGTTTCCGACGTTCCAACACCGCATGCGAGGCAATTCGGAAAAGAGAACAGAGCCACCAAATAAGCGCGTTTCCAGTTTCAGTGCATTTATTTGTGAATATGCAGCCCACCAGTCGTCATGACGCGTTTCGCCTCAGCCGAGGCTTGATCACATGTCATGCAAGGAAAGTAGGAGGTGACATATATAGTTTGGGTGGTCATGTGACCAGTGCAAATTCATACATTCTTAAAGTCACAGTAGCAATACAGGTAGTAATACTGGGCATAGTGCCCTAGTTTAAAACATTCAAAAGATCCCTGTTTCCCACACTAAATAACAGTGTGAAAAATACATTGATGTGCAAAATACGCAAACAGTTAAATACAATACAATCTATGTTTAGAAAAAATCGTTTTCTAAAAGAACATAAATATATATATATACATGTCATAATATAAAATTAATATATGTACACATTTATAAATATTTTTGATATCCTTAAAAAAGTAGAAAAAGGAAAACTATTATAAAAACCATTTCATTTTAGGACAATAACATTTTGTTGCCTAAAAAATATGGAATTCATTATTTGTTAGTATTGCACATAAGTCAGGGAAAAAGTTGAAATGTATATATTATACTGTGATTCACCATCTTACCCAAAGTGGGTGAATAATATCTATCAATCGTCCATAGATTGAAGTATGAATATTGCACAATGTATGAAAACTCCTACAGGGTTGTATTTAAGAAAGTGTTTAAAATGATAGTGTCATAAAGAAATAAAATCATAATAGAAACATTTTTTTAGATTTCAGGTTGCCGAATCAGTATAAAACGATATGCATCTTATCATCACAACTAGTAGTGGACCCTATATGTTCTTTCACAGACAAGTGTAAAGATCGTCACTACTGTTGAGCCCTCCTGGTTGTTTGCTATTAAGCTCTAATATATAGCGTGTTTCCAAGAGGCGCAACTTGCCATCTCTATCCCCTCCTCTTTTAAGGGGCAGGACTGAATCTATCAAATAATATTGTAGTAGGTCTGGATTGCTGTTATGTGAGCTCTCGAAATGTCTAGCAACGGGATAGGATTGGTCCTTCCCCGTGATGGCTCTTAGATGTTGTAGGATGCGCTTGTGTGCCGACAACCGAGTGCTGCCGACATACTGTAGACCACATGGACATAACAAGATGTAGACTACGAATTCAGTTTTACATCCTAATTTCTGTTTGATGGCTGTTGGCTTATCCTGAAAGGGACTCTGGTAGTGGGTTTTGTTTATTGCATGTTTACAGGCTTTGCATGTTTGACATTTTTTGAAGCCTGTGATTTTCTCCCACCACTTTTTTGGGACCTCGAGAGTGTTACTGACCAGGGCACTGCCTAGTGAGGGTGATTTTCTGAAGGTAATTTCAGGTCTCCCTTGTACCAACCCGCCTATAACAGGATCCCCCTGTACTAGGTTCCAGTTTTTTGTAAATATTTTGCGGATTTCAGCGTGCTGTTGACTATAGGTGATAATGGCCCTGCATTGTGTTTCTCCCTTCTCTGTGGTAGAAACTGGTTGGTGCTCTAGTGTTTCCTGTCTCGTGAATTTAGCAGTCTTTTTGATCGCTTCATCAACAATCTTGTTACCATACCCCCTCTCTAGGAACCGTTTCTTGCTGAGATTTTGCGCAAGAGTGCACTCTCTATCTGTGCTACAGATTCTCTTGAGGCGTAGCATTTCCCCATAGGGGATGCTACGAATGAGGTGACAGGGGTGGTTGCTGGAAGCGTGCAGCACGGTATTGCCTGCTGTTGATTTTCTGTGCAATTTTGTATGGATAAGTCCGTGCTCAACATATACCTCAACATCAAGAAAGTTCACAGATACATCACTGATAGTTGAGGTAAATTGTAAATTCAATTCATTCACATTTAAATTATTAATGAAGGCCCTGGCACTATCCTGTGAACCCCTCCATATCAGGAAGAGATCGTCAATGTATCTCAGATATAGTACAATGTGTTGTATATATATATATATATATATATATATATATATATATATTCACAGGAAAAACCCAATATTACGGCAACGTAATAGTTAGGCTGGTGTTTCGCTCATACAAAACCAGAGAAATTAAGCTGTTATTGTTAGTGAGGCTAACTATAACTTGCACTCTCGCAATGCACTGCTTATGACCTCACACATTAAATCACTCATGACAAGGTCAGTGACATAAGTGATGACATCTCAAATGAAATCACTTATGACATCATCTGGTGACTGTGAGTGTTTAAAAAACGTTTGAGTGTTAAAATATATACCAAGGTGTATTTGTGAATCACTGGGTGTTTGAGTGCCTGTATGGGTGATTCAGTCAGTGAGTGACTATATGTATAAGTGAGTGATTAGCTGTCTCAGTGACTGTATCAGTGAGTGACTGATTTTGAGAATGTCTGTGTCCGTCTGTCAGTTGGTGTCTAAGCGGTTGTACAGTAACTCAGGTGGAGTTGGCCTGGTAAGACAATGTGGAGGTCCACAGAGTTGTGGAAAAACTCAGTGGAACACTGATCTGCTCCTCTCCACAAACCGCCTCAAACCCCCTAATAAAAAACAGTTACACATTAATTTAAAATTAAATAAGAACACACTTACCTGTGTTGCGGTGTTCCCCTCCTCCTTGCAGTCTTTCTCCTACATGGACGTACATCTTGAGAGAACTGCGCTTGCGCACGTGCGAGTTTATGCACACATCTCACAAGATGTCTTGCACAGTTCTCTCAAGATGTACGTCACATATAGAAGAGAGACAGCGAGGTGGAGGAGGGCAGCCAGGGGATGCCACAGTACAGGTAATTCTGTTTTTATTTCATTTTAAAATTAGTTTGTAACTATTTTTTATTGGGGTGGAGGCGGGAGCCTAATGCAGGGGGTGGGCTGGCTAACCCCACTCTGCTGTGGAGTCTGAGTTTTGCCCTATACTCCATGTTCACAGCAGAGCGTGAACATTTCTGCACACTCGGCCGGCGGAGAGCAGTTTATGCCCAGGATTACTTTATAGGTGTGTGAGTGAGCGTGTGGGTTTCTGTATAGGTGAGTGACTGGTTGTCTGACTTCCTCTATGGGTGTCTCAGTGTCTGTGTAGGTGGGTGATGAGTGAGTGGGTGAGTCAGTGGCTGTGTGACTTAGAGAGTACATGTGTGTGGGGCAGTATGGGTGATTGGGTGTGTGTGGCTGTGTTTGTGAATGAATGCACGTGGAATACGGGTGAGTATGTAGGTATGTGAAAAGCTATATAGGTGAATGATGGGATATATGAGTGACTGTATGGGTGAGTAAATGAATGTAAGAGTGGCTGTATGGGTGAGGTTCTGCTTGAGTCAGTGACTGTATAGGTGAGCGAGTAGGCACTATTCGCTGTATAAGTAAGTGAGTGACTGTGTGTGTAACTGCAAGGTGATTATGTGGCTGTGTGATTGACTGTATGGATCGGTGGGTCAGTGTGTAAGTAGCTCTATGGGTGACTGACTCAGTTTGTGAGTGTTTGTATGGGTGGATATCTCAGTGGCTGTATTTGTGAGTGAGTGGGTGAGTGTATGCGTGGCAATATAGGTGAGTGAGTGGATATGTGCGTAGATGTAAGAATCAGTGAGTAGGTGAATGTGTGTGTGAATGGGTTTGAGAATGTTAGTGTGGTAGTTGGAGTGGTTGTATAAAAGGTTATATGGGGAAGTGAGTGGGTGTGTCAGAGAATCTATTGATGATGACATCGGTGATATCATTTGAGATGTCATCAGCGATGTCATCAGGCATGTCTCTGACAATGTCATGAGTGATGTAATATGTGAGGTCATAAGCAGTGCATTGCAGGTGTGAGCCCACTAACTGTAAAGGCTTAATTTCTCTGGTTTTGTATGAGTGAAACATCAGCCTAACTATAACATCCCTGCAACCTAAATTTTTTTCAGTGAATTTCTAAGGTGTTTTAAATGTTAATTCCCAATTATAAAGTTTTTCAATTGTAATTCATGCAATGCATCAGTGTCTGACTGAATCAGTGACCATCTGTGTCAGTGATTCAGGGGGCCTGTGAATGGGTGCATCAGTGTCTGAGGGAAAATGAGTGGGTGCATCTGTGTCAAAGTAGCTCTGTGAGTGAATGAACCATTATCTAAATAGGTTTCTCAATGGGTGAATACATTTCTCACTGACTCTGTGATTAGGTGCATGAGTGTCTGACTAGATCTCCAAGTGGGTGCATGAGTGTCTGTGTAGGTCAGTGAGTGTTAGTTCCAGTGTCTGTGTGAATATGTTAGTGTGTGCATCAGTGTCTGAGTTGGCCTGGGAGTGGGTGCTTCACTGTCTACTTTGGTTTTTGAGTTGCTGTATCAGTATCTGAGTGGCTCAGTGGCTGGGTATGTTAGTATCTCAGTAGCATTGTGAGTAGATGCATTTGTGTCTGAATGGGTCTTTGACTGGGTACATCAGCATGTAAGTAATTCTGTGCATGCAAGTGTCTGTGTGAGTCAGTAACTGGGTATATAAGAGGGTCTGTGAGGGGCTCCATCAGTGTCTGTCTGGATCTATGATTGGGTGCATCAGTGTCTGAGTGAATCACTGAGTCAGTGCATCAATATCTGAGTGGGTTTGTAAGTGGGTGCCTCAGAGTCAAAATGGGTGTGTTAGTGTCTAAGCAGATTTGTGAGTGGGTGCGTTAGTATCTGAGAGGGTTTCGGACTGGCTACATAAGTAACTCACTGGATCTGTGAAAGAATGCATCAGTGTCTGTGTGGATCTGTGATTGAGTGTATCAGTGTGTGGGTGGGTTTGTCAGTGGGTGTTTAAATTTCTGAGTGAATGGGTGAGTAGGTGCATCAGTGTAAGTGTGAGTTAGCGACTGAGTGGACTTGTGAGGGTCTGAGTAGGTCTGTAAATGAGGAACATAAGTGTTGGAACTAGTCTGTGAGTACATGCATGACTGTTTATATAAGTGTATGAGACAATACATTATTGAGTAAATTAATATTTGAATATGTTTTATTTATTTATTTATTAGCAGATTTGTGACTCTGCTGCAATGTTACCCGGGGCGCCATGCTGAGCACAGCAATGGGGGTTGCGACTCACGTGCCAGGCCAATTTTCAACATGGGGACCCCATTCCACAGGTTTGGCCACAATACTGAGTACCCTGTTCCCACCCAGGACACCCAGTTTTTTTTCCTTGAGGACAGCAGGGAAGCCTGAAGGCCCCCGTGATCCTTGCCGGCTACCTGCGTCCTCTGGGATACGGCATTGCTTTTGGGCAATGTAGCTGTCAACATGCAGCTCCCTCTGGCCAAAAGCAATTCTACTCTACTTCGTGCAAGCAAGAGCATTCTACAAGCTTTTGCTTCCATGAAACATAGCAGTGTTTGCTATGGCATGGCGGGAGCGGTGCTCCCCCCAAGCCATAGCAAACAGCATTTTCCAGGGGGTTGGGCACTCCAGGATGTTCCTGGAGTTGGCCCTTGGGGGGTGGTTCCCAGGGAACACGTTGGTTCTAGAGAGGGGCCATGCTCCCCCTCCTGTCTTCAAATTATCCCCGGGGAGGTGGTGGGCCCCGGAGTGGAAGGTCTGTAATGGAACTCCTTAATTACTCTATTTGTGCTCAGGGGAGGTAGTGGTCCCAGGGGTTGCGGGAGAGGCCATAGGGCCTCCCCATTTAAAAAAAGATAAAATAAAGTGCGCCCGAGAAGGTGGCCTCCCTGGGGCAGTGGAATGGGGGCACAGGAGCCACCCCACCTTAATATTAAATTTTCAAGTCAAGTCAATCAGCTTTATTTTGATATACATATCATAAAAGCAATTACAATTTCAAAGTGAAAGGAAAAAGCATAAAAAGATAAGAGCATACAGCACAATTCTCACTAATCCAATAGGATTTGTAACTAGTTAAAACATAAATAATCAAATAGATAAAAACATGCAACAAGGTTCTCCCTGAATCAGTAAAAGTTAAAGCTTTTTGACAAATATTCAAAATAATCAATATTATTTAAAAAATCAATTTAAAGCATAGAGGACAATTTAAAATATCAAGAATTCATTGTCTAAATCAAGGAGTAGCATAGCAAGCTTCGATCTTACAATGCACCTGCATTTCACCATTAAATCAGTTTTTGGAAGCCATTCGTATGGCTCTATGCCAAATTGACCATGCTCGAGCCAAGAATTTTGCAACGTCACAAACATATAAAGTTCTTGGGTCTGTCCTCAATCTGCTAAGTGCATCACAATGGTTAGTGGTGCCTAGCTGCTAACAAATAGCCACAAGCCAACTAGACCTGGAGCTGGCATAAGCAGGGCAAACGAACATGAGTTGTGCAATGCTCTCACTAGGATACCCACAAGACGGACATTCTGTGGTGGTCTGATTACAAGTACACCACTTCGTAGTAAATTTGGCTAACGGAATTGTGCCAAATCTAAATTGGATGTATAAAGTCCTGTCTCTTGGGGTCTGGATCACATCTAGGTAGGGTTCAAATGCTCTAGCTGGTTTATGATTAAAAAAACTCCTCTGTAAGCCTACCTAGGTTTGGATTACTGTGATCTCCTGCACCTATCCACTCCCAGTAAATGCGTCTAGGCTCTTCTTTTGTCAGAGGGTTTTGGGAGGCCCATGACTCTTTAAGTCCCAAGGTTAGCAGCAGTGCCTTGACATTCGTGGACCATTTTATAATTTTACCATTGTCCAAAGACACTATCTCAGCAAGAGCGTTTGCATGTTTTGCAAGTTCTGGGGTGTGCCAAAGGTGTGCCCAATACAGCAAAGGGCGGAGTTTATCCAGGTCTTTAATGTGGCGCCTGCCCAAATCATATAACAAGGGGGTTAAATGTTCCCTGGGGTAGCATAAGGAGGCCCCTAAAGAACTTATTTTCTGAACTACCAAGGTCATCAAGATTGTTAAAGCACCATAGTTCGGCGCCGTAAAGGGCCTAACTAACTGCCTTAGCTTCATACAAGGCGAGGGCTGCAGCAATAGGCCTTCTGTGTGACAAGCAATGTACTTTGCTTATAACTCTAGCTGCACGCTTGTGATTCAGAAGCATTTTGTCCAAATGAAATTTCCATTTGGCTTTGTCAGAGTGGCGTATCCCAAGATAGTCAAAGGACTTAACTCTCTCAAGGCAGATTCCATCTAGAGTGATATTGCTCTTGAAAGATTTATGGGGATTAAAGGTCATAAGCTTTGTTTTGGACATATTTATGACTAGACCCCAAGTATTACAAACAGCTAGAGCCTGTTTAAAAGCTTTTGGAGGCCGGATGGTGTCTTCAAAATCAGCAGTGTGTCATCAGCAAACAGGGGAGTTGGCACCTTGTTGCCTGCCAGGATCGGGGCATCTGCCGGTGTTTCTTGCAGGAATTTAACCACCCCGTTCACATGTAATGAGAACAGGGTGGGTGCCATCACACAACCCTGTTGAACTCCCCTGTTTACTGGAATCCTGCCTGTAAGCTGTCCCTGTGTACCCCACCTGATCTGAGCATAGTTACCCTCATGTAGCCTTATAAGTAGATTCAAAATCAATGAAGGGATACACATGTCTTTCAATACAGACCATTACGTATCTCTAGGGACCAGGTCGAAAGCAGTCTTCAGGTCGATAAAGGCAACATAGAGGCTGCCCCCGCCAAGTACCACCACTTTCCAATAAATCATAAGAAGCCTAAAGACCTGGTCCACCGTTTCTATCTTGGTGGGGAAGCCTGACGGAAATTGTGAGAGAATATCATCTTCCTCTGCACACAGATGAATTCTCTGCAACATGACCCTGCCAACTAGCTTCTCCATTGCATCTATAAGGCTATTTGGCCTATAGTTGGAAGGGTCTTCCCTGGGCCCCTTTTTGTAAATTAGGACTACCTCAGCCCTCTTCCACAAATCTGGGACCTGGCATCCACCAACTATAGAATTGATGAGGAAGAGAATATTCTCAGCTCAATTGTCCCGGTCAGCGCAGAATAAGTCCCCTGGGAGGCAATCAGGTCCCGGGGCTTTTGCGGGTAATATCTTGCTTATGGCTGACTCTACTTTTGTGTAAATGGGTCACCATTGTCCTCTATAGGGGTTGGTGAGAATTGGGTGGGATGGGCCTCGGAGTCTAGGCTACTAGGCTCTAAATATAGATTGCGGAAATGGTCATACCAGACCTGGGATGTTATATGATTAGGGATTTGTTCTAACTCCACCATGTTAGCCTGTCTAACCAATAACCAAAAGTGGTTGGTGTCTCTTGCTAGGCTCACGTTTTTTAGGTCAACCCATCGGTTTTCATCCCAGTCTAGCTTTGCTAGATTCTGGGCCTTCCTATATTCCCGCCTTGCAGCTTTAATGGCTGGGCTATTCTTGCCTCTAATCGCACTTATCAGTGCTGTGCGTTAAGTCTGCACACCTTTGTAAACCATTTCCTGCCTTTTCCATTTAGAGTAACAGACTTAGTGGGCCTATTCGGGGCTTGGAAGTAAGTACAAATTTGTTCAATAGTGCGAGAGTGTACACTAAGAGCATTAGTCGGCCCTGCTACTATTCCCTCTTTTAATTCGTTTATGCTTTCGCAGAGGACTCGCTTAATGGCTCCTATTTTTACTTCATCAAGGGCAACCTTTGGCCATTTCAGGGCTCTGCTAGAGTATGAGGGTATCACGTCCTTCGTCACAGAGTAGGTATGATTAGGAAGTGTGTGGCAAATTAGTGTCCAAGCGGACCTCAGGGACATACAAAGGGGATTATGGTCACTGTTGGTTGTGTTACCCACTATCTTATCTAGAACACAGCCCCTGAGCCTAACATCCATTAATATGTAATCAATTTGGGATGGGCGGTTGCCCTATTACAATGTAGATGCTCCAAGGACGTCAGATCGTGCCCTACCATTTGCCGCCCTTAAACCGTATTCCAGAGTAAGAGCATTTAGTTGGATAGCCACCCGGGTCCATCGCTTTACAGGGGGTATGGACAAAGGAGGTATGCCCCAACTATTGTCTTCCTCCTCTATCCCAACTAAATCCTCTGTGCTAAGGGGTTCGAAATTAGTATTAAAATTGCCTACTACTAAATATCTGGAGTTGGGCAGACAATCTAATAAACCCTGTTCATGTACCGTGGGAGCAGGTGAAATGTTGCCCCCTCTTGCCCCCTCTTACCCCCCTTATGTAAACATTAAAAAGATCGAGCACAATCCCCCCCAGATACTTGATGGGGAGTTTCATGATGTCGGGGCTCAGAGGGTGGCATATGAGAGTAGTACAATTTAGGGCAATGCTAACCCATATAATCAGCCCTCCTGAAGAGCGACCCCTCCCTTTAGTACTAGCGGGTATACAAAAACAGCTGTAACCCAATTTGTACAGGGGGACCATGCTCCAAGTTTCTTGGAAGGCACAAATATCGTAGCCCCCTACCAGATCACCCCAATGGGGTAAAGACAACTTATTACTAAGGCAAGTGATATTCCATGATATGATTTTTAGCTGGTATTTAGTAGACATATCATAAGTTAGGGCTGCGAAGGGTGTCTGCTGGACATCTGACTCATTTGGGTAAGCTAAATACATGGGTGGCAGAGGTGTCTGTGGTTGGTGCCCCGAATGTGTCTCAATTGATGGTCAATCATTAACTTCCAAGGATGAGGAACCGCTTATCAGCCCTACCGGATGTCGGTCATTAGTTCTTCCTAAGGGCGAAAATAGTGGGCACCGCCTGAGCTGTATTAGTGATGGATCAGGGAAGGAGGTGCGAAACTCAAGCAGAACAAGATTCTCTGCCAGGAAAGTACTAGCTAAGGTCATCTCAATGTGATCTTGTGATTGTGTACATGCCGTATACCTCCTAGCCCTGACAATGTCATCCCTAACAAGTGAACGACACCCCCTAACGTGACGAATCCAGTGTATTGACTTATTTATCAGTGACTCCTCGCTTTTGGACCTGCTGCATTACCAAGTTTTGGAACATTCACCATATAAACTTTGTTCCCTTCTGAGTGAGGTGTTAACTGGCGGTAATTCCCTGTCAATGTTACAGGGGTTGTTATTAATGCTGATGTGTTAGTAGTTGCCATGCGAGGTGCAGGAATTTGCTGCAAGACTGGATTCTAGGGACGAGGGGTTGAGGGCCTGTGCTGTCTATTGCGTGAAGGGGGAGGTGCTATATCCATCTTTGGGCTGGAAAAATGAGTGGGGGCCCAGATGTTTGTATGCTTTGGTCCTGTTTAGAGGGGGGAGGTCGCTGTGGGCATAAGCGCTCTTCTATCAAAGGGCATGGAGACTGATTATGAGCTGTTTGGCTGGGGGGCAAAGTTTTTATCGCAATAAACAGCTCATCAATCTTTGCTCTCAAAGCCCCAATATCTTGTCTAAGCAGGACGACAAGCTGGTGCAGCCCCTGGGACGAGCTATCCACCACCTTGTTGCTTGCACTTTCAGGTCCAGACAATATTGCAGCAACACTAGTCTCCGAAATATCCGAAATGTCAGCCAAATCTGTGAACCTGTTTGTGCAATGTATTAAAGTTTCTGGTAGACTAGCTATGGGTGGAAGTTTTGCCTGGGGAGATGGTATATGTTTTGTCTGGGACTCTATTATTTGTACCTGCTTTAGTGCGTGCGGTGTTTCCTTACTATGCTTGGTTACTTTACCTGTGTGCTGTCTGACAAACATCGAAGGTATAGTGGACTTAACTCGTGAGGCAGGGCTATATTGTGGTGATTGGGCATTACTAGTAGGCGCAGATATCTTGGAACCTAAGATATCTTCGCATTCAAGTACAAGGGTATCAATTCTATCCATTACACAATTGTTTTTAACCCGTTTATTTAATTTCCTAACTTTCTTCCCACACCCTGCCCCTGTCTGCAAACCACTGTTTGCAGATGACTCCTCTATTGCCTTTTTTTTGCCCATGATACAATCAAGTTGGAATCACTGTAGCTCGCAAGAAAACAGAACAGAGTTCGACAGATCTCTTAACTACGGAGTCCACAAAAAAGGAAGTTAAATGGTGATTTGTATAAAATGTCCGTTGTTAATTAGTTCACAAAAGAGCGCCAAAGGGGAATATGGTAGTAGAACACAGTACCTTAAGTTCTTTAGGCCGGCATGAAAAACTCCCCTGGTAGATGACGGGGGGGTGGCCCAGCCCAGCCTGTTCCGAACAGTGACAGGCAAGGACAGGCCCACACGGGCACGCCCACGCACCTCCTGGCTGTAGGTGCCCTTGCCCCTTATGAGCACCTCTGGGTGCTCAGTAGTGCAATGTGCGGTGAAAACGCTGCATGGGGTGCTGGGGGATGTAGTCCCAGCAGGAATGGCGGCTCTCAGCGGCACCAGATGATGCAGTGGCCCCTTCCGAGGTCCAGTGGCAGGGCTGTCAGGAATGCGGGTTTCGGCAACAGCGTGAGTAGAACATGCTCCCGCCCCGCTGGAGCCCTTGCCTCCATATGAGCCCCTCCGTGTGCCCAGTACCGTGATGCCGGTGAAAACACCGCGTGGGGTGCTGGGGGATGTAGTCCCAGCAGGAATGGTGGTTCTCAGCGGCACCAGATGATGCGGCGGCCCCTTCCGAGGTTCAGTGGCAAGGCGGTCAGGAATGCGGGTTTCGGCAACAGCGTGAGTAGAACAAGCTCCCCAGGGAGGTAGCAGTCTCCGGAGCTGTGGGGCACCATGCGGGCCCCTGACTCATCAATTAAACTTGCCCTTAGGACCTGGTCTACCTGGGGGCCTCGATTGAATGAAGGGCGGGTGCCCATGCTTTGTTTGTTTCCTTTTATGCAGCGGGAGTCACAGATCCAGGGCGACTCCCTCTGAATTTAGTTTTATTTTAAATGCTTTTTCAGCCCTTGGGAGAGGTGTTCCCCCAAGCAATAGCAAATAGCAATGTCCCGGGGTGGGCACTCCAGGACATTGCTGGAGTTGGCCATGGGGGTAGCGGTTCCCAGGTCCACATAGGGTTCCTAGAGAGTGTAGGAAGGTGGAATCTGACTATATGGTTACCCCAACATTTTTCCTGGTGTTTTGTTGGTTTTCGACTTTGTTGGCCTGGGACCCTGCTATTTAGGGCCCCAGACTATCTGCTTTCTCTCTAAATTGATACCATGCACTTTAGGTGCATACCAGATTGGTTACTGGGTCACCCTTGTGAGCCCCTGTATAGTGTACCATAGGTATCCTGGGCATAGGTGCACCGTAGGCCTACCAGGGGCCGCAGCATGTATTGTGCCACCCCTGGTTTGCCTTCCAAACAGATACCGCAGGTCTGTTCACATAGCCTGGGTAAGGTGGTGTAATCACCCCTTACTTAGATATAGTATACCTATATCTACCTTTACATATATACACATATACACCTATAAGCCACTCCGATGGTAGGCTTCAACAACCCTGGAGGCAGAGTGCTTGGTTTTATGTGAGAGGGTGCCCTAGCTGAGCCCCTCTGCAGCTTTCGGAACCATCTCCTTATAGCTGTTCTATCATATAGCCATACCATATACCCATAAGTACATTAGGATCCTCACGGTTAATGCTAACTTTCGTTCGGCTTTATCAAAACATGTCTTGTAAGGTGTCAAACACTTTGGAATACTAACCCCCTGCCAGTCCTGACGGCGGGGGTAGCATTCCACCGTTCTAGAGGGAGAAGACATGTAGTTACTGCTTTACCCGGTTAAAGTTCAACAGAGCCTCAGAATGACAAAATGGATTCTGCTGCCACAGACACAAGTCTGACCTCCTGCTGCTGGACGAAACTCCGGCAGGGGAGGCCTGGACAATAAGTTTCCTGTCCAGGGAGGTGCTTGCACCTCACCAGACAAGGGTTTAGTGTGTTGGGGCAGGGAGGACTGCATTCAGTGAATGCATCTAGACATTGCCTGGGGTACACAAGGTGCTCCATGCATGGCCCGGTTCAAACCAGTTGCTGGGGCACTCCAGACCCAGCTCTGGCACGAAACTGGACAAAGGGAAAGGGAAGTTACCACCCCCCGTCTCAGGTCCACCCATAGGAGGGACCTAGTCAGGTAATCCACCACTTTTCTTAGTATAAGTATTAGAGCAGTGTCCCCAGAACTTCACATTATCCTAGAACGAAACTTTGATACAAAACTCTTGGACCTTCGACATTCTATTCTGACAAGAAGATAAAGACATCTCCCTTGTGGTCAAGTAGTGACCACCCTGTTTAAACAGGCACCAACAGCATCTTTGCCAGTCTGCATCGTCGAGGCTCCTGCTGGATCCTGAAGACTTTGCAACTCAAGAACTGGACTTAAGGACTTTTCTGACCCCGTCCCACATCCACAGCAAAGCTGAGACATGTGGCGGACATGAGAGATGTGGGACCGGACATCTTGGACATCCTGCATTTTGCTACCTGCATGCCTTCCTGATGCCTCAGTAAGTTGTGCATTGGGGTACGAGAAGCCCCAGCCCCGAGCACCATTTCCATTGAAGCTCGAGCCACCACACTCTGCGAGTGTCCAGTGGGCCCCGCCTTTACATTTTTGCTTGATGCGTCTTGCTGGTCACTTGCCGTTGGCTACTTACCCCCCACCCCGAAGATGCCATCCGATTTACGATCCTGGTTGCTCAAAGGCTTGCCCCAGCTTTCCTGTAAAGGAGAAGCACCCCAGACCTTGCTGGTCTGCAACAGAGCCAATCTTGACATCCTGAATGGGTTGCGGTTGCCAAGGCTTGTTGGGTCTAATCTGGGTACCGACACTGCAGTCATCTAGATACATTGAGGTGCAGCTCGAATCCAGCTTCTGGTCATCGTCGATGCCTCCTGGACCTCGTGGCTGAAGAGACAAACTCACCTTCTTCACCTTAAAGCACCCAGACATCGCCTGGTTCCTTCCTGGTCACTGGATAGTGACCCAGACTCTGTCCCCTCTGCTTTCAGGTTCTTAACATCACCGATATACCCTTGGATCCACCCGGACACTTTTCCTCTGGTCGACTGCAGCACTTCTCTGCAGCTCTCCATAGAAAACGATGACGAAACTCAACACGAAAAGACACCTATGCACCCGGCTTCCCTGGGTGAGGTAACGCGAGTACTCCAGTGCTCACCTTGGGTATCAACACTAGAAGTGTCCTAGTCTAAGAGGGTTTCATCCTAGTCCATCTGGAAGTGTCCTTAATCTGTAACTTTGTAACTTTTACGAACTCCATTGAAAGTCAATTGGAACCCGCGCCTGTGTTTAGACACTGCATGCGCCTCCCGTGGGTCTCCTACTTCCTGATCTTTGGTTGTTTAGTGTAGCCCCAGCGATTCTACAGACCCTACGCCTGCTGTCTATTTCTCTTGTGGTTCTTATACAACTTTCTTAGTAAATGGTTAGTGAGGCCCCTAGGGCATAACATATACTGTGCAACTTATTGTGTATTAAATGTGCAACTTGTACTGTATTTTTACCTCTGACCTCATAAGGAGTGCAGAGGGGTTGTGTTTAGAGTAAATACATATATATTTGATTTATACCTTGTGTGGTGTCCTTTCATTTGGCATTAAAGGGATTATAAATGGTAAAACAAATTGCTTAACTCGCCTACTGAAGTCTTAGCCTGAAGACTGCTGGTTCATCCTTTCACTAGGATAGCTTTCTAAAAGGTTGACTTTACAACCACTAGCCATAAGGCTCGATTAGACTGTTACAAGGTGCCCACTAGAACTAGTGGACATCATATGCCAGGCTAACTTATCACAGAGAGGGGCTGTGCGTCCCCCTCCTGTCTTCAAATTTGCCCCTCGGAGGAGGTGGGCCCCCGGGTGGAGGGTCCACAATGGATCCCCTTAATTATACTATTTGTACCCCAGGGAGGTGGTGGTCCCAGGGGCTGCGGGAGAGGCCATAGGGTCTCCCCATTAAAAAAAAAATAAGTAAATAGAGTTTCCTGGGAAGTTGGCGGTCCCTGGGGCAGCAAAGTGGGGGCGCAGGAGCCACCCAAATTTAATATTAAATATTAAATCTATCCCCAGGGAGGCCGGAGCTGCGGGGGACCCACATGGGCCCCACATCATCATTTAAACTTGCCACTGGGACCTCGCCGACACGGGCCTAGATTAAACATAGGGCAGGAGTCCACGTTTTGTTTGTTTTCTTTTTTTCAGCGGAAGTCATGGATTCAGAGCAATTCCTTCTGGATTTTGTTTTTAAACAAATGCTTTTTTGGACCTGGGGTTTCCCTGTGTAACCCCCCCCCCTCCCCCCCCCCCCACCCCCAGGCCCAAGGGATCCTGCCCCTTTTACATTTTCTTGTACGTTTTATCTGGTGATTTGGTTCAACCGAGTCACAAGATGTCTGTCAGCACTTCCTGCTTTGAAGCGTTGGCAGCCAATCAGATCTCGTGCATGAGATCAGGAGGGCTTGCGGATCCTTTGAGTCACTATATATACAACTGGGAATTTATTTACATTTCTCCGCAACTACTGAGCGGATCTACACCATTTCACAAAATGTTCAATTTCTTGACCAGAGGCTAGCTTTCTGCCAACTTTGTTGTAATTCCGTTCAGCAGTTTGGACTGTAGGCATGTCTAAAGTTTCCTATTGAAATTAGCATGGAGAAAAGGCATTTTGGAAAACCCTCTCTTTTTCTCGGCCCCCACTTAACTGATCACCCTGAACTTTTTAATACAGTGGCTGAAGTGAGTGTCAAGCTAGTTTTAAAAAAATTTTGAAGATTTTTCAAACTAAGCCAATTATTTGACAAATAAAAAAACGCTCTTCCTAAAACAACATTTTAACTATAACTACCTACTGGTGAGAGCCAGTAGGTAATATAGCATTAAAAAAGCACGCCTCTTTGGCCCAAGGCAATGACCTGGTTGAAAGGTTCATGAGTACTCTAAAGAAAACAGTTCAATGTGCTGCATTGGGTGGGGAAGCTAGACCTAAAAGCTGTTTGAAATACTACTCCTTGAGCTTACCATTCAACCCTTCACCCATTGACAGGGGAAAACATTGCAACTATCATGTTTGGACGAGCCATGATAACAAGCTGTCCCAATGGGTCAACCTCATTCCTAAGAATGAGGAAGACATTTACACTACGAACTTTGGTCGCAAACAGAAGATAAAAATATATGCTGACAGACAACATCATGATAAGGACATAACTTACAAGAGGAGATCGAGTGCTTGCTAGATAACACAGAAAAAATAAATCAATTGCTCCTTTTGAGGTTGAACCCTTTACTATCACCAATACCAAAGGACACATGGGGCTGCCCAGCATCCAAGAGATTCCTCTTATTTTTTCCATGTGGCCCGTCACTCACCAAACATCTATGTCAATTTAGAAACTGGATCTAAACAGATGGTGATGACTCTGTGTCTGCTGATAATTCCACCTCACCTGTGCAGATCAATGACATTTTGAATGTAAGTTCCTGGTTTTCAGTGACATGAGCAGGATGTGAGATGCAGGTGCCACAATGCTTAATTGAAGAATTGTAATTGCTTGTGTGTCTACATATTTATTCATGTATTTATTTGTATATTTATTTATGTTTTCATTATTTATGTGTTTTTGAAAGTTTTTACTATTTATTTAACAAAGAGTGAGATGTAGTGTCTTGTAAAAAAGAACAATGGAACTCTTTTGGTTCCTCCTGTACACTGTAGGCCTGTGACATAGAATTGATGGGATGAGTTGAAGGCAGGCTTTGAATGCTGAGTTCTGACATACACACAGCAGAATAAAGACGTGAAAAACTACTCCCTGTACGTGGCTTACTTATTGGCGAGTGCCTAGGCTTACAGGATGCCACAATTATCTTTAAATTGATGCTGGTAAATGTTGAAGCCCTTTATGAGTTTACTCAATGGCTCCAGGTAAGGTTTGAAAATGCAAAGCTAAGAAAGAGGTTTTGGGGATTCCTTGGAGTACGTTTTCATGAAATGTTGAGAAATGCAGGGTCACTTTTTTCTATTGTAGATGTGAATGTGGGCGTATTAAAGGAAGGAAATGAGCCAGCTATATCACAAGAGTTCTGTGATAAGAAAAGACTTGAGAAGGATGATATGATGAACACTTTGCAATATATGCTTTCCAATTGGTTGGGTAAGGGTAAAGCAAGTGGTGATCTTAATGCCTTTTGTTAAATAAAGGATGGAGTGATGGAACAGAATTAGATTGTGATATGAGGTGACAAAGTTTTTCCTCCAGTGGGGCTTAGGATAAGTATTTTTGAACTAGAACAAGATAGATATTTTAGGTATGTCACCTACTAAAAACATCTAAGAGTATATTATTGGTGACTAAGAATTAAAATTCAGTGGGAAGAATGGGTGAGACCGTGTCTGAATGTTTTAAAGAGTGATAAGTCCGCTAAATCACTTGTAACTGAACCCATAGGGAAATGGGAGTCTGAGACCGCACCATGTGTAGTCGCATCGTAATTGAGCTTTCGAACTGCCGACCCAAGGTCGGTCGGTTCTGAAACTGCAATGATGTCCGTCGGAGGAACTCCAACCAACATCCAAATTAGGGCCCTAAAGGTTAAATGTCAAACTGTAGAGATTTTTTCTAATATTTACTCATATCTTGCTTCGTGGCTTTTTGGTGTTACTTATATTTATGTGGCACTCCATCTGGTCTTGTTACCAAAATGCTGTGAAGTGACATCTTGGGGGCTAGTAGCATAACATCTGTGAATACATCTATCAACAAATGATGGCAAACTGATTTCAGGCAGGAAGATACATTTCTCTTCTTTTTTAAGTGATATATTGCTTCCAGTTCAATTGTAGAACTTTACGTTTGCTTCACCCGTGGTTTAAACTAATCATATCAAGAAAGTTCAATGATGTTATATTTATTGAGTGTCTAATAGCAACCGTAAAGAACAGTATTCAACATAGATCAGAATTTGTTTCTAATTCTGATAGACGTTATATATCCAGTTTTATTTAAAAGAGGCTAATAGTAAACACACACTACAGTGCAGAAAACAAAGAGAAACAAAATGCTACTCACGGGATTGAAGTGCAGGTTGTTTTGACCTCATTCATGCTTGGTGGTGGTTTACATGCTATAGCCCCTTCGGGAGTAATGCTGCAGACATATGGTACTAAAACTGTAGTATTTACATTACAGGGGACCCCCTCTGTAGACCTATGAGACAATAAAAAAAATTCTAGGAACTATTTTGAACACATTTCAATGAACAAGCTCAAGGGAGATCTGCTTTAGAGGAAAATCCATCCAAAATGGCTTTTGTTCCCCTTTACCTTTATCAATATAACAATGAAATATAGTTTACAACAGATCCAACAAGCTTCTGGTAGAAACTGTTAGAAGCTCAATCACTGGCTCTTGATCAACTTTATCAACTTAAGAGTGGCTGATTCATCTACATGTGTGAAATAGTAGCTTTGTGAAAGATCAACATGGAAATTGCGGCAGATTTTCATTGAATGGCAAGTATGGTGTCCCTAACACAACAAATGTCAAATACAACGTCTATGGTGGATAAACTTCACTGCCCATGGAGATCTATGCAGCTATGGCAGTTTTTCTACAATCTATTTGCTGGGCGTAGAAATTCTGCCATATTGGTGAGCAGAAAGTTCACCAGCAAAACTCTTTAATTACTTAGCTGTTCAGTTCTGTCATGGGCTAGGCTTTGTTTGGAAAAAGTGTTGTCTAGTTTGTTGTTGCAACACAGAGAAGGCAGGTTCTGGCATGCACCCAACCAGACAGGCATACACCCTGTAGAAAGACATCAATGAGTGGAGTATACCAAATATATTTCTAGCCTCTTCGGGGGTTCAGATGCCGTAGATCCTAATGTATGGTCTGGTAGACAGAGTACAGTCCATCAGGTTAGGAGGGGACATTACCACCACCACCCTGACAGACTGTCATCCGCTAATATTTGGAATGAACAGCAGCACTATGGCCATCTCTGTACATTAAAGGAACATCCATAACAATGGTTCGTATCAACGTACAAACACGTTGGTGAATGGCTGACTTCTGTTTTGGTAGTCTTTCACCAAGCTTTTCAAGTTGTTTTTTCTGCAACAAACTCCCTGGAAAGCAAAAAACAAATATTTCCATGCCCAGAGTTTTCTCCCGGGGTGTTGGGGGTCATTATTTCATTTTTTTTCAGTCCCTCGCCGCCATATTTTTCTTGGTGGTTACAGAGAAGAAAACATTGTATTAAACCAGTAAACTGTTGCTTTTGCGCACGTGTGTTTGCACAAACCCTCAAACATTAACATCTATAAACAAAGTATTTTGTTTTAAAATATCGACAAGTGTATATTTCTAATTGGACAACCAAGAAGAAAAAGAGCATTATTAGCATTGTAAATACTCTTCACTCGCTAGATTTGTGAAACACATTGACGCTTCTGTTTCCAGTTTCAAAAAGCTTGGATGATGCACGGGCTGCGTAGTTGCCCAATTAAGAAATCTCTACTTATAGCGGTACTTAGAACAAAATAAATATTATGGTCTACTCTTTACTCGACTCATAAACAAGTAGAAGATAGGCTGGTTGAGCGTATAAATGTTTCACATTTAAATTCTCAGATGCAATAAATCCACTGAAAACCTTCATACACCTCACTGCACCGTTTTATCACGGATATTATTAACGTTCAGCCAACAGGTGTTCAGGATGTTTTATGCAAAGGAATACCAGCTTAATGTTCTTCTCACCTTCTTCGTCTTTCATGCTGCCGGTGCATGTTCCTTCTTCTTGTCCCCGCTGCTTCTCGGCGCAATGATCTGAGCACTTCCTGTTTCATGCTTTGCCCATGAGAGCCTCCATGGAGAAGGCGGGAGCTAACGACCATCCCTGGTCAAAGGGAGAGTAGAGACCCAGTCAGGGGAGTAACACAGACCCCCTCAGCCCCCGCGGGGCGGGGGTCCTCCAAGCTCCAGGGGGCCCCCTCAGCACAGTGCTCCGGCCCCGGAGCTCCTGATTGAGCCCAGAGGGAGCCCCTCCACGTACCTTGCAGGGGTCCCCCCTCAGGGAAAAATCAGAAGGGACCTCTGTGATGATCAGCACATGTAATGCTAAAACAGAGTGACCGGCACAGATGGAAACCTGCAGCTCCCATTGGTGAAGGTCCCTTAACTGAAGAGTCACTCTCCCACCCAGGGCACGGATCTGTCAGTCAAGCTTCAGTTTTCACTTGTCCCCGGGACCCCTTCTGCACAATCATGTCCTTGTGTGATGGAAAACTAGGCGTCACTCTTAAAGAAGCATATCCAATCACTGTGTGGCTTGATAATAAAACTACACTGTAATTAGTTAGGTTCTTTAATTATTCCTCCCCCACATCGTCTCCAAGAGCAAGACCACAGGGACCGACTAACTTCACCACAACCAGTTCTATGTTTGCTCTCATGCAGCTTCAAGTAGAAAAAGCATAGGATCAATGTCAGGATTGGTGTGAGCAGGAAAGCCAAGTGCTCCAAAGGAGACAGACAGCCTGTGCTGTGTTTCAAGACGCTGCAAAAGAGAGCGGGTCTGAGAAGTCCAAGGTGCACATGTAGTCAGAACCCTGTCCGACCCAACATGCGTACTGGAACTCAGCTATATGCCATTCGGCAATCATGAGGATGGGCCCCATCCTGCCTCCACCCCATCAGCCAGGTGAGCCCAGTCTTCCTTTAAAGAGTTGGGACTTGAAGGATTTTTAAATTATATGCTGGTGGCTGGCTACACTCAGTAGAGAGTCACTGCCCCTATGCTCCTGAGGAAAAACTACCTGCTGGTTGTGGGGATTTTCGGTATGTGATTATCACTTTGAGATAGACTTTAATGGAAGAAAAGTGCAGCTTAGACTTGGCAAACAGTAAGTATCACTTTATCCTATCACAAGGTAAGATCAAAGTGATTTTTCTAAGGCCATAAATAAAACTGCTTCTATTTGAAAGCATAAGAGGATCTAGTTGTTGTTCTCTTGGCTTAGTGCATGCCTGTTTATTCAGCTAATGAACTGTGGTGTTGCCTGTTTTAACAAGAATGACATTCACTGTCAAGGAAGGTAGAAAATCTCTTAATACAAGAAGAACTGCTGCTCTCCTTCAGTAATCAAAACCCTTAAGCAGAAAGATTGCCTAAATGTACTCTTGGAATGGAATGAGTTGTGGAAGAGTGTTCCTTTTGCACCACCCATTTTCCACTTTCCATGACCATTGAACTACTAAATACTTATGTAGACACCTCATGTCCAACCTTGCACGTGGGACAACCGCTATGGAGGAAGCCACCCTGGAAACAATAGAACCTGACATGCTTTGATTCCTAGTTTTCATGAGAAGTTGACATTTCATTGAAATTTATCCTATACTTTCCTCCAAAGACAACACGTTCCTTGCACAATATTTAGATTTTTTCCTAGGTATGTTAGTGTTTGAACTTGTTAGGGTACATGATTGACTTCTGGAAATCTATTTGGAGACCCTGCTTATGTAGTAAGCTCACAGTGCAGCCTAGATACTTTTTTATTTTTGATGGATTGCGTGCTCTGATCATCCAGTTACCAAGATATAAAGATGTTTTCATAATGAAGATAGTCGGCTAATACTGCCATTTGAGGTGCAAACATCTGACTGGAAGAGGTGTTGCGCCATGGCTAGGGCGACTGACTCCGGAATCTGGGGATCATGGTTCGAACCTCGGCACTGGCGTCAGATTACCCCAGCACCATGTGACTTTGGGCAATAGCTTGCTTAATCTTCCTGTCGGCCCCCAGCGCCTAGAGACCCTTATGGGTAATTGTGCGCTTTACAAATGTGGAATATTATTATTACTGAAATGCAGTGCTGCATACTGGTAATGCATCTTCCCCACCAAGAAACAATGACATATCCTGTGTTTCCTTGCTATCAGGATGTGAAAGTGCACAGCACATAGATCTAATAAACACATCTATTCCCCTTTCCTGGGTGGAAGAACGATTTAATGAAGCACCTTCTTCTGATCCACTTGTTTGTGAGACAAACCTCTAAGATTGATCAGAACATTAGATCTTTCTTTGGGTTATGAGAATATATCTTGAATAGATTTCCTTCCCCCTTTGACGCGAGGAAACAAGTTGTTATTTCTCCCTTCCACAGAGCGAAAGATGACTCAGTGCACAGGTCAGCTATTCTGTGTTGTGTTACCACTGTTAATTGAACTGAAGGAGATTGGAATTTCAAACAAAGTGAGTATCTGTTGCAATAAATAGCTAGTACCCACCTGTCGCATGAGGTAGATGGTGACTGTCTTGATGAATTTGCACCTGAAGTTGATATTAGAACCTCAACTTATGTGCTATGTGTATCTATGTTGCAGATGCTACTGCTATTGCTCCGAGCCTGGTAGAAACAGCTAGGGTATTGGACAGCCACGACCTGTGCAGGTAGGAGAGGTGGGCGGTGGTGCTGGGTGGGGGGGATTTCGATGGACGATGACAAGGGGAAATTCAGCCGCGGTCGGTAGGGGAGTACCTGCCGGGGCGGAGACATGTGAAGGGGGGGGACAGGGTGGGGGTTAGTAATGTATGGATAATGGAGGTTTGCAGGTAAGTAAACATTTAAATAAATCAAACGAATTTCGTTGCGCTCACTACATTGCATTTGGGGATGCAGTGCGTGCAACGAAATTTGTTTGATTGTTGATGGTTTATCGTTGATGGCACCATTACCAAGGAAATTGTTGATGAGGTCATTGGTGAGAGTTGTCAATGAGACCACTCTGGTTTCTTCAGTTATGAATGGTAACAAAGGCTTCATATATTGGGGAGGTGCTTATGACAGTCATCAGTGACGAATTCATGAGATTTGCTGCTCTTTTTCAAGCGATGGTACTCTCATCAATAAGGTCATAGAAAAGGGTGTTGTTGCCACTTTGGTTGACAATGACTGCCTCACCAGCCATGCCTTATTTTCAAATTAGAGTGAGGTAATCTCCCCAGTTGATGGAGGTGTAGATAGCTTTGTGATCAATGATGGAGAGAACTTTGGTGATGTTTTAGAAAATGATGTGTTTGTCGGTGGTAGGTAAGTCAAATTTTTTTAACCTGATCTCTGATTAATCTCATATTGCTTTGAGGTTCTTTCTGAAGTATACAAAAAAGTGACTGATAGAATGCTTGAAATAATCTCAGCCACTAGTAATCAATTGGGGCCACATCGCAGTCTATAGTTATTTTGCACACAATGCCACCTCATTTTGGACCCAGGCATATGCAAGTTTGTCTTGATCCTGCTCCAAAAGTTACAGTCCAGCCTAAACTGCCAAATGAAACTGGTCTTGGGTTGCTTGTGTTCCAGTTCAGTGATGAAAGTTTGGAAGCAACAGAATAAGCACACACACAATTTTACCCAATTCTAACATTGTTCCTAAGACCAGCCCCACAGTTTATAAAGGTCATGGTAAAACTCAACAGGGTTGAAAGTTACTGAATGACGTACAAGGAGACCATGTATCTAATAACTCATAAATGGTTGTCAAAGAGGGAGACTCCGTATGGACTGTTGTTACCAGTGTTCAATTTGTAAAAGAAAGAGTGCTGGTGCACATAAGCCTTTGGATGGAGATGTCAGCATGCCAAATACCACAGCGTGTAGTCTTAAACTCATATCTTGTCTCTTGAACCCATTGCCAGACGTTCCCTGACCCTTTATCTCACTCAGAGCATGTTCCTGCGTTCCACCTTTGCGACGTTGTTTGGCTCTTCCTCGGTCTTCTGATGTGAGCTTTTCACTCTCTTGCTCTCTGATTTGAAAAATAAGAACCAGTCCCCACAAAATAAGTGCTGGTGGGCGCAATTCGCAACCACCGGCTCAAATTAAACACTGGTTGTAACTGCTAAGTGGACAAACTGAATTATTCAGAGGAACATGTGGCCTTATGCATGGTATAGCACGTTCGTTTTTGTCAGTAATCTAGTCAAAAGGGATTTTTAAATTCTTGTCATTCAAACACGCGCCTACTTACTTTGAACCACTAATAACGGTTCCTTTATATGTACTGTTTCCACGGACGGTTACTGCCATATTTCCACCTTCCTTTGTTTCCGCAGAGCAGCTCAATGCAGGTTTGCTCGTAGATGTCACGCTGGAAAATGAGAGACAATCAATTAGACGGATGTTGTCTCTGTATTGGGAAGAAGACGCTATTGTTTGCATTACTATGTTTACTGGTACAACATTACCTGCATTTAGAAAATCTCAAAAGTAATTCTTACTATTAACCTTGTTTGGTTAACACGAGGGAACATAAGCCCCCCCCCCCCCCATATTTTACATATGTTTACACATTTCACAAAGTTTCTTTGCGAACAGTTTGCCATTCCTTAAGCGGTGGGAAAAAAACACTTTTCTGTACTGCTTGCTAAAAGGCTCCTCGGAGATAAATGTGCCATGGACACTTTTTGCAAGTATGTTCAACTGAAATTCATTATGCTAAGAAATGCACAGACCAACGCCCGTTCAGTGAGTAAAGTGCATACTTTTAAATACAAAAATAAATACAGTAAAACAGTAATCATCTTAAAAATTTGACCATACTCAAATATGGTTAAGATTAATGGCCTATGTTAGAGACTGTTTATTCCGTTACGGACATGTCGTCCGCCGTATTGCAACTGGCATTAGATGAAATGCACTAGTAAAAGGGTGGACGGCATTCCGTCAAGTTTGTGTTTGAATAACACGTCGGCAAAGCTCTAAATTAGGCCATAACTACGGATAAACTATAGAGACAAAATATAAACTCGATTGGGAGCATCCTGATACAGTGAACGTCATTCAGCAATCGACAAGCATGCAGAGGTGAGTATACAAAAAGGGAATAAAGGCAGAAAATCAAGATGGGATCAAATAATTACGACGAAAATGGAGGAACAGATACAATGAAGTACAGCCAAAAAGGAACACATAATAAAACGACCAAAAGAAACACAGACAAAACTAAAACACAGGTGCAGTGCAAAGATGGATTCAGTGGACTATGAGCACAAACAAAAGAGCTACAAAGGGGAGTTGACTCAGATATGGTATTTTAGAAGCTGAATATATTGTGAGTTATATTTCAGAACAGACACCTATAGCATGTTCTCTCTTAAAAAGCTGTGAGCCTGGAGTTCCAGAATGTACTACTCTGAAGGGGAGGACTTAGGGGCATATTATCAAGGGGGTTTATCTCCGCTTTTTTGGCTTTAAAAGCCAAGAAAGCGGAGATAAAATTATCTCTCTATTACCTAGCTGTCGCTAACACTACTTAGCGACAGCTAGTAGGAGATAGCGACCATCTCGGGCCCCACTTTGCATGTCAGTGATATTTATCACTAATGACATGCAAAGTGGGCGTGCCAAGATGTTAGCGACTGGAAACAGTCGCTAACATCGCTATCTCCTATTACCAACTTTTGGAGATATTCGCGCTAAACGCGAATATCTCCAAAAGCTAACACCTGCCCCAGAGCAGTTCTCAGCTATGTTATCCAATGGTAGGTGGATAACATGGCTAAGAGCATTAGCTCTGTAATGCATGAATATCGCTGACTTTTCAGCGATATTCATGCATTTCGGACGATTTTTACCGATAAACCTTGATAATAGCAAGGTTCCTAAGCGATAAAAATTGCCGCAGCTTGGCGATAAAAATATCGCTGCTAAACCAGCATAGCGATAATTATCGCTGGTTGTTGGTAATATGCCCCTGAGTGCAGCAAAGTTGCTCCAGTAGTGGTAAATCTCTCTTAAAATAAAATAATTCAGCCTAGGATTCTTTGCCTAAGAGGAAGCCCAATTTCCACCAGAACACAAAGGAAGTGGTAAAGAGTGGCAGTGTTGAGGCAGGCAATAGTGAGAAGGAGCATAGTCCTGACTGGGCACGAGCAGGCAGAGCACGCATGCAAGACTTGTGAGGCCGAGTACAGCTCACCTCTAGTGTCAATCACATTGCAGCGAAAAAAGGATGGGTTCAAGACCCATGTTTAGATATAAAGATGATACCTAGCGGACGAAAAAAGATTGAAAGAATAAAGGGAAAGTAATGGGGATAACAAGTAAGGGAGTAACGACTGCGGAAGTAGGAGATAGATTGAAAGGAAGACTAATAAAGGAGTTAAAAATAGATAGGAAGAAGGCAAGAGATTATGTGTGAAGACAAAGTTAAAGAGGATGGAAGCTCATGTGAGAAGATAGAAGGAAAGAAATAGGGGGCATATTACCAAGCCTGGCGATATTAGATTATCGTCGCTTTAGCGGCCGTTTTCGGCCGCTAAGCGGCGATAATTATATCGCCCTGTTAGCAAGCTGTCGCTAACTGATGTTAGCGACAGCTTTGAGGCTATAGCGAGCAGTTTGGGGCCCGCTTTGCATGTCAGCGAAATTTATCGCTAATGACATGCAAAGTGGGCGTACCCAACCAATTAGCGACTGAAAGCAGTCGCTAACGTCGCTATCGCCTATTAGCAAGGCAGGCATAGCAATGGTAATATTGGTGCTAAGCGTGAATATCTCCAAAAGCTAAGGCCTGCTCAGACCAGTTCTTTGCCATAATATCCAATGGGAGGTGAATATTATGGCTAAGACCCTATTGGCGTTAATGCGTGAATATCGCTGTATTCTCAGCGATATTCACGCAATTCGCCGCTATCGCTGGATATTTTATCGCTTTAGAGATAAACGTTGCTAATAGCACGTTTTCTCTGCGATAGTATCCAGCGATGCTTGGCGATAAAAAAAAACTTGCTAAGCCCATTTAGCGATAAATATTGCTAGTTGTTGGTATTATGCCTCTAAGAATGTTAGATTCATGAAAGTGAAAAAGCCAATTCCACTGGAGGTTGAAAGGAAGAAGTCACCAAGTGCATTTAGAGCAAGATTTTTGGGATAATGAAATAAAGAGATGATCAAAGACCACAACATGATTATAGGCTAGGTATGGCAGAGGGAGCATGCTAGGGAAGTGGATAGAAAGTAGTTGAGTACAAGAAAAGGGCGATTGTGCATGAAAACAGAGAATTTCAGTTGTGGTAGGATTAAAGTGAAAGGAGTAAGATGTTGATCAGGACTGTACAGAAGTGAGACCACTAGAGATAATGGGCTCAATTTGCTAAAACCTGGTCACAAAACAATTGGTGGCAATTTGCGAACATTAAAGCATTTGACAAACCCACCTATGCACTAACAGGTAAATGGGTAAAATCCTGATTCGGCGTGGGCTGCATTCTAAGTTACCTCACACATATTAAAGAGGTAGGTTTGAAATTATCACTGAGAATGATTGGTGACCATCACAAGACTGGGGCAATGGTTTGGTTAGCTAGTTATCACTCAATAATGGCAACTTTCTAAAACAAATACAGCCCATTTTCCTTACAGACCATGGATCTGCTTTTACAAAAAAATAAGTTTTGTAAATTTATATTTGCAGGGTCTTCTAAAGTACATCCTACTACCCAATCATTTTATTTTTACATTCACAAAGGGGAAGCTGA
Organism: Lissotriton vulgaris; assembly: GCF_964263255.1. NCBI lineage: Eukaryota > Metazoa > Chordata > Amphibia > Caudata > Salamandridae > Lissotriton > Lissotriton vulgaris. Next base: position 1,540,926,174 of record NC_141695.1, on the reverse strand, counting down.
CCCCTTCCCATCTGCAATGTTTTTCAACCACATTTCTGTTCAAAACATTGTTACAACTAATCAGCAGCAGATGCTGACAATCTGACATGGGAGGGCAGCGGGGTCAGGGCAGGGAAAAAATACCTCCCTTACACTGCTGGCCTGCATTCTTCTGCTACCTCTCCATCTTGTTGCTCCTGGCACTACAATCCCTAGGAGCATAGGCTAACATACTCCCTACGCTATACTAGCACTTCTCTCATGCAATTTCTCCCAGCATGAGAGATGCGCTGGGTTTGGGCAGAGTGGCCCAGTTTAACTCTCCATCATCGACTGGTAGCATGTGCTCCTGAGCACTGATGATATCTCCCAGGAACAGCCTGGAGATATCAATGTGTGCATGTCAGTTTGGCTGGCCCTGGATTGTCAGCTAAACCAACATGCGTACTTTCAGTGCCTAAAACCAATCCTCTCCCTTTTGCCGTAGTCGAGACATGGCCCGCCTCACCACAGACTAATGGACTGTAAGAGAAAAATAAAATTACAATAAAATAGTTTGATTGGCATTTTATTTGTATTGGAATTTAATTTTCTTCTATATGCTGGCACTTCACCAGTGGGGCGATGCTGCTCCACCAAAACGGAGGAGCTGCCCCTGTATCTAATACCAAATTACCGTTTGGAAGATTCGCCTATGACTCCACCCGGTGAACCTGCTAACTCCTCTTAGGTTTTTTTCTTCAAAAATGGCTTGACTGAAAATACAATTGAGATGGATTCTCTATTTTACTACAGCCACCAATTGTTAATTATACTACTTAATTGTATCCACTTATATATTCCATACAATGTAGAATATGAAAATACATAGATATCATAAAATGAAGATTGTTTGGAAACTTCAAAACGTTCACTGTATTTCAAAACTACTCTTATGTGATTGCCTGTTTGCCTACAGGCAGCTTACTAAATGCCAAATGAGCACTTATGAACAGAGGATGCTTCCAGATAGCGTACAACATATGGTTTAAGGGACAACATTATAAACAATAGAGGACAGAGTGAAAGACAATGCCTCTTTTTGCACTGTCACTCCCATTTATTTTGGAAAGGATGCAGCTGTTTTTTCTGGCTCTGAGCACTGGGGCACTGCTGTCTGGGCCCCAGTTTAGGTGCTCTGACCCCTAAAACATGTTGACATTGACTACCCTCCTGATTGGCAAATTAAAATTACCTATAAGTCTGTAGTATATGGTACAAAATTGTACCCAGGGCCTGTAATTTAAATGTCATAAGTGGACAGCAACTCATATTTTGCCACCAATAAAGTGACAATGCAATGTATGTCTACCAGCCTGCCTCAGCAGACTGGATGTGCAGTTTTAAAACTGCAATTTGATATAGCAAAAAAAACCTTTTGCCAGGCCTAAACCTTCCTTTTTAATACTTGTAAATCACCCTTAAGATAGGCCTTAAATACCTAAAAAGCAGTATGCATTAGATGTTAAACGTAGGCCATGTATATTTTAAGTTTCACATGTCCTGGTAGAGAAAGCCATCTGAAGTAATGTTTCACTGTGTCAAGGCTGGCTGGCTCTCCAACAGGAAAGCACTGTGTTACATTATGACACCTTATAATACTTATAACTTCAGTTTAGGTGTAGCTAGAGAAAAAAAAGAAAGCACTGTTTTAATAGTAATGTAAAATCCAATGTAATGGTCAAGTCAGATTTTATATTACTATTTCGTAAAGTACAGTTTTAGAAATATGACTTTTTGTCAGTGTTGAGTGTCAGGTGGCTGTTTATGACTCCCTTGTATTGAGATGTGGATTTCTCCCATACAGTGCCCATAGTGCTTGGATGTGGGGAGAGGTATTTCCCCTTTAAACAATACGGCATGAGGGTTGTACCCTGCCCCTTGCTGAGCTTGCAAGGATGCCTACTCTGTCCCTGGCTAATGCAGCTCACACCTAGACATGCCTCTCTTTCGCTTTCATAGCCAGCCTGTTTCCAAACCTAGTGGGATGGGAAGCTACTCCAAAACTAGTTTGGAAGAACACACAATAGGGTTTACTCATTATCACAGCTGCACCGCTGGGTGGGCTCAGAGAGCTCTCTCTTTCCAGGGGAAGAAAAGGTCTACCATGTTGGTTGAGACATAGAGAGGGGAACTGTGGGATGCTTTCAGAAAAACACACGAAGTGCTGTAAAAGTGGGTAGTGTCCATATGGGAACTTTTGCACCATTGGTTAGGGAGTGTCCAGGAGCTTTCCCTATACCCACAAGTCAGCAATGGGCATACATGTGGCACCCCATACCCCCTCCAGAACAACTCTGGACCTGTGAAAGACAGAAGTCGTACTGTATGTGCTGTTGTGACCTGTGTACCCAGGACTAACAATTGGATGGCGAGGGTCAGTTGGCTGACCCCCTGTTATGAAAAAAGGACACAAAATCTGCAAGAAACTCACTTTGCTGAAGAGCCAAACTGACCATTTCCAACTGGACTTGCACTGGACCATGCTGGCACCTTCTACTGGTGTAAGTCCTGATCCATAACTTTTGTCCTTAAGATCCTGGGTCTCTTAGATAAGTGTGCAATTGTAGTCCTCCTGTCCAAACTGCATAAGCTGGGACCTTATCACTTTTTGACAACTTTTTCTCTAAGGAAATGGTGGGCAACTCGTATTCCAGCTGAAGCCGTCAACGTCCAATCTCTGGTTGTAACCAACGGGCTGGTCTGTTGTGCTGAATGAGGTCTGACTTCCAGCAATTTCTAAATTCAAGCATAGACTGCCTCACTGAGAACGATGGAAAGCTGACGATGATCAATGTCACTTTGTTCTTTTAAAGAGCAAGCAAAATGCCTACAGATAGTTTGTGCCAATTCCCCCTTTATGCTGCTACAAGTTCAAAGTGGGGCTCGACCTGCACATATGTTAAAATTTCACAAAAAGATTTCCCCTACTTTTCCTAAAAAAAAAAAACAGTCAAGGATGGTTAATTCTGACAGCTGAAATGCCTCAGATGAAATAGAAAGGAGGGATTTGACTGTGCTATGAAGCAGAGGAAGGGACAGAGAGATTAACAAGAAACAAGTTTACTTGACTGGGTACCTGCTGCCTGAAAAATGTAAAAGCTTGTAATTGGTCAATCTGCAAAAGTAAATGCTACTTGGAAGCCGGTATTGTCTTCAATTGATTGAGTCAGTGAAAACTTTGTGATGACAAATATTTATAGCCAGAATACGAGTAAAGTTGCTAATTATGGCACCTGGTAAATAATGATATCCCGAGGTTCGTTATTGAAAGGGTGCACTAAATAGCACCCATTACGAGTCATTTAGAAATAGTGTGCGGATTTTGGTGTACAATACATCAAAGTCTGCATGTTATGGTACATTCTTGACACATTTCCCCTGATTAATTTCATCACGTTTGATCTGTTAGAATGTTGGGTTATTTAATGTATCCTGTAATTATTGTATACTTTACATAAAACCAAACTCATAATTCCATCCGACAGGATGAAATTTACCACCCAACTTGTAATAAGAGTTATTACAAGTTTAAAGTAATGACTTACATATTCACAGTGCTTTCTCTCCAAATCTGGGACCTCATGGCAATAAAAATACCCAAGTTGCTATGCTCAGCTGTTGTAGTGTAGTTCTTATTTCCCTTATAGGCTCGGCGCAATGGAATAATATACACTATAGTGGTGGCATAGGACTGAGGTCAGTATGCTTCTATAGAGTACATTAAACGTAATTACTTTGTGTGCCAGCTAACTCAGAGGTCACTAGAAACTTCTCGAATAAACAAGAAGGGAGTAGTTTCTGACAACCTCACAAACATGACAACTTTGCTTCCTTTTTAGAATCGGAACAGTTTCAGAATCGTGGAAACAATAGATAATAGTTTCACTCAGTCAATCATCAATGCTTAGTTTCTTCAGAGTTATACAGAAATAGATAGATGGGTGTTTCAATAAATGGATTAATTGAACAGTCTTGTTTCTCATGTAAGTGATATGAGCTGTTACAATTGCAAGACAGTATGCAAGATATAATATGTACAGTGTAAGCAGTAAGCAGAAATAATACTGCATTAGCATTGTCTTTTTGCTATGACATATATTCATATACACATATATAAATAACAAGGGCTAAAAAGTGGATACTCATAATCATCTGATGCTTCTAAATAGTTCTACCCCAGTGTACCTAACCAAAGTGTAGTACGAGGTAAGAAGTAGGTGCTGTTTTCTATAGAATGGTATATACTAAGTTTGTATGCCAAGAGTCCCTTTAGGTTCTAGTCCGCTCCATATCTTTAGAATGAGAGAGGTGGGAATCTATTTCCAGATCTCAAACTTTAACACCCTGCGAAGGGAGTCGGAACACTGAAAGCTGGACTCTCTGCGAGCAGGGATGACAGCTTCTGGTCAGTGCGTGAGGCGGGGATTCAAATTCCTTCCGAACTTGCCGTGGCGAACCATATCGAGCTGTGTAGCTGAGCCATGGTTTGCCATGGTTAGTGAAGGTATATTTATACCTGGAAAGTGCCTAGGAATGCTGGCATTGACATAAAGTAGGACAGAGGAAGACGTCATGAATGAACCCCTAAGGAATAGTAGTTCATGCATAATGGATGAGTTCTTGCAGAAATCAATATTCCAAGCAGGAAAAGTCCCAATGGTTTAAGGGAATGGTTTATAAGAACTCGTTGTGACTCGGGATGGACGGATGTAGGTGACCATGCCTGTTTTTGGATAGCATGGCTAATGCCTAAATAAGGACTGGGATTCTATGCCTAAATAAGGGCAATGTGAGTTGTGCCTATATAAGGAGATGATTCGGGAAACCTATATACGGGTATCTAAATTGAAACACAACACTGTACCAACGAGAATACATTTCTGTGGCTCTCCGAATAAATACACAGGCATCTGCAGTTACTGCATGAACCAATAGTGGTTTCATAACACAAATAGTACATTTCCCATTAATTAGTTTAAGTGGCATTTATTTTTCATTTAATGTGTGTATTATTTTATATGCAGGTATTTGAAGATGAAAGATCAACAAAATATTTACAGATTTCTTTTTTTAGCCATATTTAGCAAAACCTTTGACTCCACCCCCACGTTCACTGGCCCACCCTCCACGGCACTCAGGATCAAAATTCCTATACTTTTTTAATGCACTTCAACTGCAGGATGAGGCATAGATGGTGTGTACATATTTGTGCATGCCTGATTTTATATATGTTAACAGATAAAAGTCAGATCTTATGAGTTTGACAATGCTTGTCCACAGTTCAATTTTTATTCCCATAAAGATGTTTTGCCTTTTATAAACTCACTTAGTGTACTTATCTCCCGTTGTTGGGTTTATTATATCTTTTGGAGGGCTTGGTGCTACGGATTCCGGTTGCATTTTTCCTGCTGCAGCTGAAGAAAAAAACACAAGCAATTGAAATATATCCTGATAATAGTTCAAAATCAAAACCACATATTTTTATGATAACATGTTTCTCACATACACATCCTTGACTCCAGGTCAAGTGTGAATCACACACAACATTTTTATGTCTTGTCAGCTTTTGGATGGTGTGACTGTTGCCACTGCATCAGGTGATAAGCTTGGGGGTGCTGCCAATCTCTGACTGAAATGAGCACCGTTGTCTGTCTTCTATTTCCACTACATTGAACGTCACTGAAATGAAACATGGTTAATGGTGCTCAAGCTGTCATGTATGGTGTTAGTGTTGCCCAATTGGGCTATGATTACAGTGTACATTTGTTTATCACCAAACAGCTGGTGTTAGAAATGGGATTTCTGGCTGGCTAAGTATGCACCTAAGCCAATCCGAACCCACCACTTGTCAGGGTAAGGGAGTTACACATCGAAGATAACCCCTGCTCACCCCCTTGGTAGCATAGCAGAGCAGTCAGGTTTATCCCAGGGGCAATGCGTAAAGCCTGTGCACAACACACACACACAACAGTGACACACTAGGCACACCACACAAGAGGCTCCACACAGGGTTATATAAAGTTATTACTTATATTTTAAATAAAACACATAGACCACAATCACATAAATCACTTAGCCACTAGACAATTGTCATAATAATGCATAGATCATAAATCACTTTGCCATAAGGCAATTGTCATAAACATAACAGTTAGTGCACTATATCAAAGACTTGCACATGTCATAAAAACCTTGTGTAAACATTTTGCATAATACCACCTCACTGTACATATTGTGCAGTATTTAAACATAACAGTACATGTTATTCTGTCTGTGTAAGGTATACAACTTTTTCATAACATTAGGGCATCAAATAACCTTAGGGCAAAAAATGCAGTAGTTAGGTCACGCATAATACATCATTCAAGGAGCAGCACCTACGCTCCTAATCTCAGTAATACGTCAGTTTCCCGGTTCCCCAAGATGCAGGAACACCTGTCCTCCTATTAAGGACAATACAGTAAACCCAGGAAGGTTTCAACTTTGGCCCCTCAAGACTGGGGTGGAAGCTGCGAACCTCCCGATATGCCACGAGGACTTGGAGAGGGCGCACACACTGCATATGCAAACCGCACAGAGTGCAGCTGCCCGTGAATATGCATTGAATCTGCTGCCAGCACAGGGGAGGCAATGATTACAAGAAATGCCCCCCAAGGTATTTTCTGGCACGGTGGGGCGTGCCCACCTCTTATGTTGGCGGGGAACCTCTCTTGGTCCCCCACATGCAGAGGGACTCAAATGGCAGCTGTCCCCAAGTGTGGTGCAACTGCCACCTTCCCAAAGCGTCAGTAAGCAGTCCCTCACTCATGCAGCATTCGTTCTGTCTTTGGCGAGTTTACTAGCTGACGGGCACTCTCCTTTTGTGCTTCGAAGGCAGGTACGGCTGGTTGGATCTTGCAAGGCTCCGATTCCTTCTCATACAGCCTGCTTGCCCTGCTTTGGATGGTGCCGCGGTGGGTGGTTCCAGAACTTAGACAGCTTCTGTTGTCAGTCAACGCCTGGAGCTAAAGAGAAGGCTTGCTTCAGCTGGTAATTGGCCGGTTGGGTATGCAGAAGGCCAGCTGTGAGGGGCAGATCGGCCCAGCGATTTGGCCATGTCATTGTAGAAAGCACTCGAAGAAGTTTCCCCACCCACTAAGCATCGGGGAATCTCCTGACAACAAAGTACTCTCCACGCGATTGAGCTCCAAATAGAGAGCTCAACACACACTTCTTTTCCAGATGATGAATACAGTGCTCAACATGTGCTGTTGGGCAATTTGGTGAAAGAACAGCCCACTTATTTCTCTGCTCCAGACAGAAGCAACCACTGCAGGTCATTCCACCCCACACAAGTTGGGCAGCGCTCCTCACACAGTTTCTCCAGGTCTCCCCACAGGGAGGCTATTTGAGCCCACAGAAGGATCTTTTCTTTGAAGTCTTTGATTTCCATGAGACTTCCAACAAGAGACAAACAGATACAAGTCCTTGGAGATTTCTTCACAAACAGGATACCACAGCAGTGCAAAAATAGTCAGTCATTTTCCTCCAAAACAGGCAGATGCAACAACTGCAGACCAAACCACCTCTCACACAGCAGGGCCAGCACTCCTCAGACAGTTCTTCAGCTCTTCTTCTTGGCTGGGTACTCTTGTTTCTTGAAGTTATCTACAGTCCTGGGGTAGAAGGTTGTGTACTTAAACCCCATTTTGTCAGTGTTCTCTTTGCTGTTAGGGTCTCTGAGTCCAGACAAACCAGTCCTGTCCTCCCTGATCCATCCTGCATGACCACAGGGGGTTGGAGACAGCATTGTGCAAAGGAGACACAGCCTGATCAGGTGCTAGCAAAACCCCTCCCACAACTCTAAATGCAGCCCAGGTCTATTGAGCCCAACAATGAGTCACCCAGGCAAAGCAGGAAACACCTCAACCCCATCCCCCTGTGACTGTCTAAAGTTAATGCACATCCCCATCTCTGGTTACACCAAGACCAGATGCTGAATACAGAAACGGTCAGAGCCACACAGAAATGTAAAGCAAAAAATATGCCCACTTTTTAAAAGTAAAAGGAACACAGATGATGGACAGGATGTAGAGCAAATCAAGCATTCACCCCCAGTCAAGAGATTTGGTTACATCCATTGTTCTTTTGATCACCATGCCACCCCAGATCCAGACAAATGCGCAAATCCGTCTTAACCCTGTGCCTCATCGGAACAGTCCAGCCCGAACTGCCAAGCCAGGTCTTCCCTGGTCCGGAAACAAGCATCATGTGACTAGTTTCGGGGCATCACCCCTCATCAGCCAGGCTAGCTTGAATCCAGTGACACAGTGAGCCCAGGACCCATGCCTGGACATACTTGGCGCACTTAGGGCGAAAAAGCAAAAGACACGCAAATGATGGACAGACTGCAGAGCAAATCAAGCATTCACCCCCAGTCAAGTCAAGTGAGAACTATTATTGAGAGCCAATAATGAGAAAGGCACGACATGCCAAAACGTGTCTGTTGGAATAATACATTGATTCAAGAAACCAGCGAGTGCTCCTATTCCTGGTGTATATATATATATATATATATATATATTCACTGAAAAAACCATAGGTTATAGACCATATATAGTTAGGGATTAGCATTTACAAAACCTTATTTTATTCGCACAAAACCATTGAAATTCCATATATAGTTAGTTGCACTAACTATATATCGCGGACCCGCAATCCACTGCTAATGATGTCACATATTACATCATTCATGACATGGTCAGTGACATCACTGATGACATCACTGATGACATCTCAAATGACATCACTGATGACATCACTGATGACATCACTGATGACAACACCCAGTGACTGTATGTTTCTGTAAAGTTAAAATATGTCTTACATATTGAAGAATGAGTGGATGTATAAGTGTCTGGATGAAGGATTTAGTAGGTGCATGACTGACTGTATGAGAGAATGATTAAATGTGTCTCACTGAGTGCATGGGTTAGTGACTAAACTGTCTTAATTTGTGCATCATTATATCTGTTGTTCAGTAGCTATATGAGTAAGTATATGGGTTATTGATTGGTTGCCCAAGTATTTGTATGGGACACTGAGTGTGTGTGTGGGTGGCTAGGAGGTGTATGACTCTGTGCATAGATGTGTGAGCAGTGGATTCACTAGATGTATGGGTTCAAAAGTGCATGTAGAAACAGCTGTATGGACAGTTGACTGTGTGCATGAGTGTATTGGTGAGTGAATGGATATCTCAGTGCTACATGTCAAAGTAAGTACATATGTAAAACACAGTCCATGTGAGAGTTGACATATATAAATAACTGAACATAAGAGCCAGTGAATGTGAGAGTGGCTGTATGGATCATTGTGAACTTGTATCAGGGATTGTATAAGAGAGTAAATATGTGTTAGTATATTTTTGAATAAGTAAGGTGTGTATAACTGTATAGTTGAGGAAATGGAGGTGTGATTGATTCTTTGCATGACTGACTAGGTGTGTGAGTAACTCCATGGATGTGTGACAGTCTGTGAGTGTTTGTTTACACTGAGTGTATCTAAGGTTATATTAGAGTCTGAAGATGTTCATTGTATTATCACATAAATGATATCATCAGTGATGTAATCAGTAATGTCAAATGAGATTTCAGTGATGTCATCAGTGATGTCATTTGAGATGTCATCAGTGATGTCATCAGTGATGTCATTTGAGATGTCATCAGTGATGTCATCAGTGATGTCACTGACCATGTCATGAATGATGTAATATGTGACATCATTAGCAGTGGATTGCGGGTCCGCGATATATAGTTAGTGCAACTAACTATATATGGAATTTCAATGGTTTTGTGCGAATAAAATAAGGTTTTGTAAATGCTAATCCCTAACTATATATGGTCTATAACCTATGGTTTTTTCAGTGAATTTTCAAGGTTTTGTAAATGCTAATCCCTAACTATATATGGTCTATAACCTATGGTTTTTTCAGTGAATTTCATTGGTTTTTTAAAAGCTAATATCTATAGCTGTAAAATATATTCTTTATTACGTGACGTATCACGTAGCCCTTGAGACGCCTCATGATGCATCGCATAACCGTGATGTATCGTCTCTGCAGCGCAAACCAAACCCGTAACGTAAGCGCGCCAGAGCACGCTTAAAGATATATATATATTTTTTTAACCTTAATTAGACAAAATCCACACGTGCACATATCACAAACGTTCAAAAAACACAATATGTCGGACTTCCGTTACGCTGCCGGTTAGCTGCCCGGTTAACGCACCGGGAAGCACCTTTACCGCGAAAAATCGCAATTTTATTTTTCTTTTGCCCCGCGGGGAACTTTAATAGCCTCCTCATCAATCCTAGGGGTTCAGGAGGGGTCTACTTTACCCCTTTCCTTCATTTCCCCCTTTGTTTTGGCCTCCTCTTGTCTCTCGATCCTACCGAGAGACAAGATGGCGGCCGCTCCGGACTGTTTACAATGTTGACAGCCAATCAGCTACTCCTCAGACTCCCGTTACACTGCCGGTTAGCTTCCCGGTTAGCTGCCCGGTTCGCGTACCAAGACGCGTCTCTACGGCGAAAAAATCAGATTTTTTTTTTTTTTTGGGCCCCGCGTGGCTCTATAATATCCCCCTCATCAATCCTAGTGGGTCAGAAGGGGTCTACCTTGCCCCCTTTCCTTCATTTCCCCCTTTGTTTTGGCCTCCTCTTGTCTCTCGATCCTACCGAGAGACAAGATGGTGGCCGCTCCGGACTGTTTACAATGTTGACAGCCAATCAGCTACTCCTCAGACTCCCGTTACACTGCCGGTTAGCTTCCCGGTTAGCTGCCCGGTTCGCGTACCAAGACGCGTCTCTACGGCGAAAAAATCGGAATGTTTTTTTTTTTTTTTTGGGCCCCGCGTAGCTCTATAATATCCCCCTCATCAATCCTAGGGGGTCAGAAGGGGTCTACCTTGCCCCCTTTCCTTCATTTTCCCCTTTGTTTTGGCCTCCTCTTGTCTCTCGATCCTACCGAGAGAGAAGATGGCGGCCGCGCCGGACTGTTTAGAATGTTGACAGACACCGGAGAGCCAATCAGCTTCGCTTCGCAAAGTTCCGATACGCGAAAAGTTCGCGAACCGGAGCGCTACCCGGAGCGCTGTTACAGATATATATCTTGTTTTAAACGTTAATTTCTCAAAATCCACTGAAGCACATATATTGAGACCTAGCAAAGGCACATCGGGCTAACAGTCCCTACAATTTTGCCAAGTTTCGTGCAAATCCATTCAGCCGTTCGGGCTAAAAGTGAGGCCAACCGCCCTATGGAAATCAACATGGGAAAAACGCGTTTTGGGACCCCCCTTTTTTCTCGGCCCCCCCCTGACGAACCCCCCCCAAATTTTCAGGGGCTGCTCAGAAACAAAATGTGCCATTTTCCTGAAAATTTCAGCCAATTCCGTCCACAAACGCCAAAGTTATTAGACATAGAATTTTCAAAAGTCCCATAGGAAAAAAATCCTAACTATATATACCTACTGGCTATCGCCAGTAGGTAATATATATATATATATACATATATATATATATATATATATATATATATATATATATATATATATATATATATATATATATATATGAATGAAAATTCGTCATCAGCCAAGGCAGACGCCTCAGCCCAACACTCCAGCGCTGACGAAAGAAAGGACCCAAAATTTTCAGTGCTTAAACCTTCGTGTTTATTTCAGCAAGCCTGCCGCCGCCATAACGCGTTTCGCCTTTACAGCTTGATCACATGGCCAGTTGCTATCAGCCAATGCCATACATTTAAAATGCAAGTGCGCGCGCAAATCATTTACAAAAAATGTTTTCAGCAACATAGAAAAAATACTACATTTCCAAGTGCTATCGAATGCATGCAAATATTATATACATGCTTTGATTGAAGTACAAGTGGCTTAATATATAAAATATAAATATATATTTACACTTTAAAAACCACTAAAGTTGTTTTGCATAACTATATTAATACAAGTTAATTATATCGTGAACATGAACCCACAACATTTATGCCATAGATTCATACCGGTTAGTTGTTCACAAAGAATACTCACTCCCCAAATGTACAAGGCACTTGGCAAAAGAGATAAAGCCCCAGTGGGCACAGGATATTGTAAGATAGCGCCACATTATTACACAATACCTTTAGACATTGGCAAAAAAAGTGTTAAGTGAATAAAATTTCCTGAAAGTGCTCGTGCTAGTGCTCAAACAATATTAAAAAAGGAAATCAAAACTTATTCCAAAAGAAACAGATGTTGTGTTAAACTCATGGTTATACTCCACGGACTAATCCTCCTACTATTCTAAAAAAGCTCTTAACACAGTAAGTATGGAGGCATCAGATGTTCCAATATAGCAACAACAGTGTTGTAATTTTAAAAGACCAAGTACCCATAAGGCAAATTCCTCCTAAACACAGTAAATGAATAAACTGACCTAAAACACTTGAAGCGCGGAAGAATTTCAATGAGTAATTACTCTCATTGCTTCAAAGACAAGTATAAAGATCTTCCGTCGCATTCAGACCCTGTGGCTGCTTACTGTCCAATTCCAGGATGTACCGGGTTTCAAGTAGGCGTAATTTTGCCTCTCGATCACCCCCTCTCTTCATGGGCCATATTGCATCTATAACAAAGTAAGACAGATGCATAGGGTTGGAGCTATGGTGCTGTTCAAAGTGCCTAGCAACAGGGTAGGCCTGATCTTTGTTAGAAATAGCTCTAATGTGCTGAAGTACACGTTTGTGGACCGGCAAGCGGGTGCTACCCACGTACCTGAGACCACACGTACACACCAGCACATAGACCGCATAATCTGTCTTACAAGTAAGGCGTTTAGTAATTCTCCTAGGAATGCTGGAGAATGGGACAACATAGGTGGATTTGTTAGTCCCATATTTGCATGCCTTACATTGTATGCATTTTTTAAAACCCCCTCCCAAAGCCTTCCATGTTGATGACATCTGGGGTTCTAAGGCATTCTGGACCAAGGCATTAGCCATAGATTTGGACTTTCTGAAGGTCAAGAGTGGCTTTTTCGATACCTTATTGCCAATTACTGGATCCCCCAAAATGAGGTTCCAGTTGTCGCAAAATATCTTTCTAAGAGCTGAATGCTGTCTGCTGTATGTCACAATCATGCGAGGACTGCTAACCCCTTCCCCTACAGTGGTTTCCGCCACTCTGTTTCTAGGGATAAGGGCGGATTCCCGGGATATCTGAAGAGTCCTCTTCTGTGCGGACTCCACCAAGGATCTAGAGTACCCCCTAGCTAGGAATCTAGTTTTGCAAGCTTCCTGAGCTATAGTGCATTCCTCTTCGCTACTACAGATGCGTCTGATACGCAACATTTCCCCATAGGGAATGCTGCGTATCAAATGGCCAGGATGGTGGCTGGCTGCGTGCAAGATGGTATTGCCAGCAGTCGGCTTTCTGTATAGCTTGGTTTGCATACGATTTTCACTGACATATATTTCCATATCCAGAAAACAGACTTTTTTCGCATCAATGCACGATGTAAAATGCAGATTCAGATTATTTACATTCAGCCTTTCCACAAATTTTCTTGCTGATTCCTCCGTTCCCTTCCATACAAAGAAAAGGTCATCAATGTATCGTAAATAGGTGATCACCTGCTGTTCCATGGTTTCTCGCAGATCTCCCGCCAGGACCTGTTCCTCCCATAGCCCCATGTGCAGACACGCGTAGCTAGGGGAAAAACAGGCCCCCATGGCGACACCCCTGATTTGATGGTAAATCTGATTATTGAACAGAAAGAAATTCTGCTCCAAACACATTTGGACCATGGATAACAGCATCCTATTGTGAACCCCATAGTATATGGGGCGTTTGTTGAGGAAATATATTACCTACTGGCGATATACATATATATATATATATATATATATATATATATATATATATATATATATATGTATATGTATATATATATATATATATATATATATATATATATATATATATATATTTATATATATATACATATTCACTGAAAAAAACAAAGGTTTTACACACGTTATAGTTAGGAAGTAGCATTTACAAAACCTATGAAATTCAATGAAAAAACCATAGGTTTGACACATGTTATAGTTAACTTGACATTTTACTTATATAAAACCGATGAAATTCCCCCGTTATAGTTACTTCAGCTAACTATAACTCGCGCGCCCGCAATGCACTGCTGATGACGTTACATATTACATCACTCATGCTTTGAACATTTTAGCTTCTATTTTTAAATGTGTGTATCAAAGGTTATATTACGCTGAGAGGAGGTCTACCACTCTTTTACAAGGATGATGTCATCAGTGATTTCATCAGTGATGGTATTTCAGATATCATCAGTGATGTCATGAGTGATGTCACTGACCATGTCATGAGTGATATAATATGTGACGTCATCAGCAGTGCATTGGGGGCACGCGAGTTATAGTTAGCTGAAGTAACTATAACGGGGGAATTTCATTGGTTTTATATGAGTAAATGTCAAGTTAACTATAACATGTGTCAAACCTATGGTTTTTTCAGTGAATTTCATAGGTTTTGTAAATGCTTCTTCCTAACTATAACGTGTGTAAAACCTTTTGTTTTTTCAGTGAATTTCATAGGTTTTTTGAATGCTACTTCCTAACTATAACGTGTTTAAAACCTATGGTTTTTTCAGTGAATATATATATATATATATATATATATATAGGTTTCACATCAGTTATAGTTAGCTGGAAATTTTACGGACATAAAACCAATGAAATTCCACGTTATAGTTAGTTGGACTCACTATAACATGCGCGCCTGCAATGCACTGCTGATGACGTCACATATTACATCACTCATGACATGGTCAGTGACATCACTCATGACATCACTGATGACACCATCCAGTGAATGTGTGTCTTTATGAAAAATAAATATGTTTTATATTTGTATTTGTAAAGGACGATGGAAGAATAAATGGTTAAATAAGTGTGTAAATGGATGTTTTTTTTAAAAGAATTGATTGGTTAACTGCCTTATTAAGTGTATCTTAATGAATACATATATTAACGAGTAATTTTTAAATATTTAAATATATGTATCAGTGTTTCACTTTGTGTATAAGTGGCTGCATGGGTTGGTGACTGACTCACTGTTTGTATGTGTTTTGAAGACAGCATATGTGCAGGACTGTATGGGTAGATGAGTGTGTATATGTGGGTGTTAGTGAGTGAATGCCTGTCTCACTAGTGTCTTTATGAGTAACTACATATGTTTTAATCTTGTATATGTGAGCATTGATGTATATAAGTCAGTATATGTGAGAGTGAGAGATTGAAAGAGTTCCTGTTTAAATAAGTATGTGTTTCTATAAGTGATTGTTTAAGAGAGTAAGTATGTGTAAGTTTCCTTAGAAGTAATGTGCTAATGTATGTATAGCTGTATATGCAAATAAATGGATGTTCAATAGTTTATTTGCATGTGTGAGTATGTGTGTGAGTAACTTTTGTAAGACTGTCTGTTTGTAACAGGATGTATATGTGTATCACTATCTATGATGAGTGAGAATATGTATGAGTGACTATATAGAACTGTTGGTGTATGAGTGGATGTGTATATAGATGGTGGAATTACTGAATTGGTTATTGTAACTGGTATGGGTATCTCCATTTTTTTTGAAAATGTTAGTTTCTATTGTTTGAATATGTGTTTCAATGGTTACATTACACTGAAAGGAGGTCTATCAGTCTGTCACAAGGATTGTGTCATCAGTGATGTCATGAGTGATGTCACTGACCATGTCATGAGTGATGTAATATGTGACGTCATCAGCAGTGCATTGCAGGCGCGCAAGTTATAGTGAGTCCAACTAACTATAACGTGGAATTTCATTGGTTTTATGTCAGTAAAATTTCCAGCTAACTATAACCGATGTGAAACCTATGTTTTTTTTAGTGAATTTAATAGGTTTTTTAAATGCTAATTCCTAACTATAACTGGTGTGAAACCTATGGTTTTTTCAGTGAATTTCCTTGGTTTTTTAAATGCTAATTCATAACTATAACTGGTGTGAAACCTATGTTTTTTTCAGTGAATTTCAAACGTTTTTTAAATTCTAATTCCTAACTATAAGTCTCACTTTATAAATAAGACTGTTAGCACTCTAGTTGTTCTTTAGAACACTCTGGTACATTCTGTCATTGGGCTACAGTTGGGCTACATCTAGCTGATATTTGGGCTACATTTGGATTTTTTGGTCTATGGTGGCCATCTTTGGGCTACATTGGGCTACATTTGGGCTACATTTTGGCATATATATAGCCCAATGTAGCACAATATATATTTTTTCAAAGTTAATTTTCGTAAAAACCACTTAAGAATAGGGCTACCAGTCCCTACAATTTTTCCCAATTTTTTTTTATATTTTTTGCTTTGGAGCGCTCCCGGTGCGCTTCCCGGGGAGCGCCCCGAAAAGCGTACTTTTATAAAGCGCCCCCGGGCGCGCTCCGGGGAGCGTCCCGTAAGCGCCAATATCACGAACGAAAACATGATCGTGACGTATCGCGTATCCGCGTCCGCGTGATACGCACGTCGTAAGCGCACCCGGAAGTACTCAAGCGAATACGATCGCGCAACTTAAACATCCGATGCCCTTACGCTACGCGACCCGAAGCGCACCCGGGCACGCCCGGGGGCGTGTAGCGTAAGCGCGTCGGGTCATGTGACCTGAAAATAACACTTTTCATTGGTTCATAACAGTTTTAGTTTCATAATGATGAAGCCCCTGGTCTTGTGACCTGAAAATAACACTTCTCATTGGTTCAGGACAGTTTTTTTTCCAAATGATGAAAGACCCCACCTTTTTTCCTTATTCTGACTTTGTCCTTGACTGAGGAAGACCTGTTTGTACATCTCTGTACCTTTTTGATCTTAATATTGGCTTCAGTAGCAGCAGCAGCTGGTGCATCTGCCCCACCACCACCACCACCACCACCACCAAGAGGACCAGCTCAAGATTATATTGGTGGTCAAGAAGAGGAGGAAGAGGAAGAGGAGGAGGGGAGGAGAAGATGGCTGCCTGAAGAAAATACCCCATACAAACCCAAGCCACACATTGTATGGGAGTTTTTTTCAATCCCAGAGGGCAAGAAAAAAGTGAATGCGGCCAAGGTAACTTGCCTAATCTGCAATGAAGAACTCTCACGGGGCAACCCAAACAAAAATATTCATTTGGTAACTATACCATGATTCATCATATGACCCGAAAGCACCCAAACAACTACTCTCGTGCAGAGCCCAGGGAACTGGCCAGTAACCTCCCCCAGTCGTCAAGGACCACCTCCCAAAGAAACCAACCCACTTCATCGGGACCAGAAACATGAGAGATAATGCCTTGTATTCAGCCAAGATTTGCTGATTTTAAATTCACTTGTTCTGCATGTGGCAAGCTTATCGCCTATGGTGAAAAAAGCGTAAAGCTCAAGGTCCTTGCAGGTGATAATCACAAGTGTCCCAAAAATAAGTAATTTTTTGGGTGTTTTGTTTTTTTGCTCCAGTTGAGCCAGTTTCAATTCCCTTTTTCTGTTTCTCCCCCTAAAAAAATACAAAAAAAATATAAAACTGTTTTGAAAAGCCAAAAAAAGTACAAAATGTTCAAAAAACACAAAAAAATATAAAACAACAAAAAGAAGAAAAAAAAAAGTTCTTTTTAGAACTACCTCCAATTTCTAAATAAAGGCTTCATTTTTTAAAAACTCTGTCATCTTTTTCCCTCATAGTACGCTCCCCGGGCCGCTCCCCGGTGCGCGTACCGGGCGCTTCCCCCGCGGAAAACGGAAAATAAAATATGTTAAATGCCCCGCGGGGCCCTTTTATAGCCCCCACATCAAACCTAGGGGGTCAAGGGTGGGTCTACTCTGCCCCCTTATGGTCATTTCCCTCTTTGTTTTGGCCACCTCTCGTGTCTCGATCCTACCGAGACACAAGATGGCGGCCGCTCCAGACTGTTTCGAATGTTTATAGACACCGAGAGCCAATCAGCTTTCCGTGCGCACCTCGCGTGGCGTGCCCGGTGCGCGTACTGGTGCACGTACCAGAGCGCGGCTATAGATATATATATTTTTTTGAACCTTAATTACTCAAAATCCACTGGAGCACATATCTTGAGACATAGCAAAGCTACATCGGGCTACCAGTCCCTACAATTTTGCCAAGTTTGGAGGAAATCCATTCAGCCGTTCGGGCTAAAAGTGAAATCGACCGCCCTATGGAAATTAACATGGGGAAAATGCGTTTTGGGACCCCCCTTTTATCTCGGCCCCCGCTTGACGAATCCCCCCAAACTTTCAGGGAAGGACCGGAACGCCGCGAGGCCATTTTGAGAAAATTTAGAGGCAGATTCGTCAACCGGCGCCAAAGTTATTCCAAATAGAATTTTGAGATTTAACATTGAAAAAAATCCTAACTATAACTACCCACTGGCGACCGCCAGTAGGTAATATATATATCCAACGAAAAAGTTGTCGTATTCTCATCCAGAAGTGAACAAGTTAAGGCCCATCTGCATTTACGGTGAACTTTTATTTGTGCTCACACCCAACGCGTTTCGCAGCCGCAGCCGCTTGATTGATTGTGATTTTCTAAATGTTATCTGTGGAGAATTAGATTTTTAACATGAATGTACCACTATGGTCAAACGATTTAAGGAAAGGGGGTACAGTGATCAATGCATAGCAACAGCAACAGCCTGTAGTAAAGTAGAAGCAAGAGAGAGGGATGACTTATTAAAAATCAAAAAGAGTATCTCTCCACCAGAAAAAGTAAGATTTGTAACTACCTACAGTAACAAAGCATATGAAATGAGAAAATGCCTAGAAAAACATTGGAGTATATTAAAAACTGACTCAGACTTAGAGAAAGCAGTAAGTAATTCTCCACAGATAACATTTAGAAAAGCACAATCAATCAAAGATATGGTTAGTCCAGCAATGTCACCTAAACAGGTTAGAACAACTAGTGGACCAGTGCAAGGGTTTTATCTTTGCGGGAAATGTAAAGCCAGCAAATACAGTTCCTGTTGCAAATCTGTTAAACTATCAGCCAAATGTGGCCTTTTCAAAATCCAGAAACATGTATCCTGTGATACGGAATATGCGGTGTATGCCCTTAGGTGCCCATGTAATCTGTACTATATTGGTAGTACGATTCACAAAGTCAAGAAAAGAGTCCTCGAGCACCTAAGGCCAATCAATCACCATGACAAACAATGTCCCATTGCACGTCACTTCTTCAAAGAACATTAACAAAATACAAGTCTCCTCTCATTTGTGGTATTAGACTGCATACCGCGATGGGAGAGAGGGGGTGACAGGTTAAAAGAGCTGAGGCAATTAGAATTGAGAATGATAATTAAATTTCAAAGACTGTATCCATCAGGGCATAATGGAGATGAGGCATTAGCGGTCCATCTTAGTTAAAAATGTGCTAGAGTTGTTCTGTTGAGATTGTTTTAAAATGCTGCGAAGATGAATATATTGGAAATCCAATTTTTTATGTGATTCAATATAAGAATGTATTTTAATGGGTTTGCTCTACCAAAACAGATTATTGAAGATGTGAGCATTCCTGAATGTTAAAGGCAAAAATATCTGGTGTTTCACCATGTAAGGGTAAATCGGCATGGTTACGGACGTCAATTTAGATTGGAATCAAGTGAGATGATATTGATTTTGGCCCACTGGGGCGAGATTTGATTTGGTTTGTTTGATATTATTTTGGATGGTACAGTCGATAACCAATAATCAAGAATGAACTTGGCTAACTGCAGGATGGTGTAACTGATGAAGGGATAAATTAGTATTGGAATGAAGATGAAATTCCTGAACTTTTTTGAAGCACGGACAGTGTTCAAAGGATGTAATGACAAAAAATGAGTTTAAGCCCACTGGGGCGCAATGATAAATGGATTGACCGCGAGGGTCTTATTAAATTGACATTCTGAACCGGCAAACCTGGTTTAACAATACAAAGTTAATACGGGTTATCGATATAGCTGTCACCACATTGATTGTATTATATTTAAACAATCGAGGATCATTTAAGGATTGAAAATGTGATATCCAAATGACGTAACCGGACACGGTATTATGGGACTGGTAGTTCTGAATTAAATTACAGTTTAAACCGGTCAATGATTTAATAATCTTAATATGCCAGAAAACGTTGGGGAATGCATATGTTTACATCAATGAACATGAAATACGATACAGAGAAAATAATGTATCAGCAATGATAAAATGTGAGAGAGTATGTTTTCACTGTTTACTTTTGCCACATGATTAATGTTTTTCCTTTTGTATATAACTTTATTGTTTGTAACCCTTGAACTCACTCGTGATCAAGCGGCTGCGGCTGTGAAACGCGTTGGGTGTGAGTGCAAATAAAACTTCACCGTAAATGCAGATTGGCCTCAACTTGTTGTCTTTTGGATGAGAATAAGACAACTTTTTCATTGGATTTGCAGGGGTAAGGCGAAACCCCGTTGAGGCCCGCCAGTTGAAAGCGGCGCAGGCTGAATTCACCATTGGTGTGGTATATATATATATATATTTATTCACTGAAAAAACCATAGGTTAAAGACTATATATAGTTAGGAATTAGCATTTACAAAACCTTAATTTACTCGCACAAAACCATAGAAATTCGCATATATAGTTAGTTGCAATAACTATATATCGCGCACCTGCAATCCACTGCTGATGATGTCACATATTACATCATTCATGACATGGTCAGTGACATCACTGATGACATCACTGATGACAACATCCAGTGACTGTATGTTTCTGTAAAGTTAAAATATGTCTTACATATTGAAGAATGAGTGGATGTATAAGTGTCTGGATGAAGGATTTAGTAGGTGCATGACTGACTGTATGAGAGAGTGATTAAATTTGTCTCATTGAGTGCATTGGTTAGTGACTAAACTGTCTGAATGTGTGCATCAGTATGTCTGTTGTTGTGTAAGATGCTGCATGTGTTAATCAGTACCTATATGAGTAACTATATGGGTTATTGATTGGTTGCCCAAGTATTTGTATGGGAGAACGAGTGTGTGTGTGTGGGTGTCTGGGAGGTGTGTGACTGTGCATAGATGTGTGAGCAGTTGATTCACTAGATGTATGGGTTCAAAACTGCATGTGGAAACAGCTCTATGGGTGGTTGACTGTGTGCATGAGTGTATTGGTGAGTGAATGGATATCTCAGTGCTACATGTCAAAGTAAGTACATATGTAAAACACAGTACATGTGAGAGTTGACATATATAAATAACTGTATAAGAGCTAGTGAATGTGTGAGTGGCTGCATGGATCATTGAAAACTTGTATCAGTGATTGTATAAGAGAGTAAATATGTGTTAGAATATGTTTGAATAAGTAAGGTGTGTATAACTGTATAGTTGATGAAATGGAGGTGTGATTGATTCTTTGCATGACTGACTAGGTGTATGAGTAACTCCATGGATGAGTGACAATCTGTGAACGTCGGTTTACTATGAGTGTATCTAAGGTTATATTAGAGTCTGAAGAGGTTAATCGTATTATCACATGATTGATGTCATCAGTGATGTCATTTGAGTTGTCATCAGTGATGTCATCAGTGATGTCATTTGAGATGTTATCAGTGATGTCATTTGAGATGTCATCAGTGATGTCATGTGAGATGTCATCAGTGATGTCATCAGTGATGTCATTTTAGATGTCATCAGTGATGTCATCAGTGATGTCACTGACCATGTCATGAATGATGTAATATGTGACATCATCAGCAGTGGATTGCGGGTGCGCGATATATAGTTATTGCAACTAACTATATATGCGAATTTCTATGGTTTTGTGCGAGTAAATTAAGGTTTTGTAAATGCTAATTCCTAACTATATATGGTCTATAACCTATGGTTTTTTCAGTGAATTTCAATGGTTTTTTAATAGCAAATATGAAAAGCTGTAAAATGTCAAGTACGTGGTAGGTAAAAACATTTTCGTATTTATGCACGCTGATGTGCTTTGAACGCTGCCCCCCCCTCCTCTTTTCTTTTAGGAGTATTCTCTCTTTGCAGATAGTGAAGGGTAGGTAACGTAAGCCTTTGCCCCCGTTGTAACCCGTCATGCCTGTTTCCCTCTACATTTGATTGATTGTTATCCAAGCATTTACTGTTTTAGAATTGGGTGCTCTCATGCTGACGCCAGCTTCAATCTGAAACATCCAGAAACACTGTAGACTACCAATCCAATCAGTTCCGGTGGAGCCCCAACGTGACCCGGTAGAGAAGAACTTGCCCTCCCCTCTTTGACTGATTGTTCTTGTTGCCTGTCCCTTCTCTTGTCATTTAACAGAACTTTTTGGACTGCTGAAAGGGGTTGTATTCCGACCGCTGGTTGCTGGAGACATTTTGACTATATTCTGGACCTGTGTTGTCGCGTAATGCGTCATATGACGCGCCACGTTAGCGCACCCGGAAGTGCTGCGGTGTGCAAGGCGCAGCTTCCCGGAAACGATCCAGAGCATGGCGCGCAGCGCGTAACGTAAGCATAACAGGTCATGTGACTTGTTAATAAAACTTTTCATTGGTTCATTTTACTTTTGTTATTCTAATGATGAAAGGCTTGGTTATGTGACCTAAAAATAACGCTTTTCATTGGTTTCGAACATTTTTTTTTTCCCACATGATGAAAGCCCCACCTTTTTTTTCTCACTCTGACTTGTAAAGCAAAGGACCCAGATGCATTTACAGTTTATCACTAACAATGTTCCCGGCTAATGTATTTTCCCGGGAAATTTACAACTGTCCTGCAAGTAAAATATTCCTTTTTCGAGAAAAAGGGCGTTTCTTCGTCCCATGAGGAAGCCGTTGAGCAAAAGAGGCTCGGCCTGCTGTCTTAATCGCTGATAGGCATGAATATCAGATTCTTATCGATCACTTTATGTTGCAGGAGTAGAAAACACAACAGCCCTTGACCATTTTTCTTTACTGCGTTCCTGCGTATTATACCTTTTAACAGTCATGTAATTGGACTGCTTTATTTCACTTGCCTTTTACTGATTTGAAAACAGTGGCTATTATTCAAAACTTTACCAATGTAGGTACTACTACCATGTTTTTTTAAAAAAACCTTTATTGTGAAAATGTCAGTATACAAATACGGGCCAAAACCCACGTGGGCCGGCCACGGAGCAAACTGGAATCGTATATGATGAGGGCACATTTACACTGTAGAAGAACGTAACGGGCGACCCATTAGATTGCAAGAACTAAGGTGTCTACCATTTGCGGAATCGGTGGACGTACATTTTATAATTAAAGTATGACAGGGCCAGTTACAATAAAATTATCTAGATATACATTTGCGGGCAAGTACCATGGGTGACGTTAATTCGAACTTTCAATAGTACAGTAATCAATAACACATCAGATCTTAATATCAATAGGGATGTCAAAATGTTCAATCAATTCTCGTCCCTGCTCGCCATGTGCTTCAAAACTGCATACGTATCTCGTGATATCAAGGTTGGGCAACCAGTACACAACAAGGAGTTACGAGTCCCATTTATACCGGCGCCATTTTGGGCGCGGCCGGGCAGGTCCAGGATATAGTCAAACATAACAAATGAGGCTGACGTCTCTGAAGCAGTTGACGCACAGCAGGACATAGCAAATAAACATGAAGTCTCTGAAGCTGTTAGCTCACTGCAGGACAAAACAAGTGAACCTGAAACCTCTGGAATAATTGTCGCTCAGAAGAACAACACACAAAACTCTGTAGTGTCTGAGGAAAGTAAAACAGAGAAGGGCACTGTAGTTTCAGACACACTTAACACTAATGACTTAACAAAGATATCGTCTGTCTATGAAGCAGCTGTCATGTTCACAGAATTGACAAAGAAGTGTGCAGACACCAATGCTATTAAGAAACACAAGGAAATCCCTAACGCATCTGCATTCTCGGAAGAGGTTGACACAGATGACATCTTAAGGAACAAAGAAAGACAAATTAAGGATGAGGAAGTTGTCACTTTAGTTTTTTCATCAGCTAGCGACAGCAACAAACACATTGTAATGGAGATTAGAGAGGCTACGGATGGGTGAATAAATTATCAAAAGAAATGGCGACTCCCCCCTTTAGCAGATTAGCTAAATCTTTGCGTAATTTGGGCATAAAAGTTATATTATTGGAAGTAGATGGTTATAGTTCTGGTTAATTTCCATTCAGAGTGTCCTACACAGCACCACTCTAGGTAAACACTACTTTATGTAAGACCTGGGACATAGCACTCATTGGAATGTTTGTGATCTTTCCTGTTAAGTTGCATCATAAGTTATTTTAACCATTCCATATAAAGTCATGCATAAAAATGAATACACAGACACAAATAACATGTGTATCCAAAAACAAAATACAGATTTCGGCCTTATTTATTGCCTCTAGTTTTCAAAGGCAAATTTCTGTGGAAAACATGCACATTAAGGGTTGCCTTTCCTTAAACCTTTGTTTTTAAAAAAAAATTGGAAGAAACAACAAGTATTCCCTTCCATAAATAACCCAAGACTTTTATTTTGTTATGGCAAGGGAACGAAATAGAGAATAAACTATAGTTGGTCACCATGGGGTTTAAAGAAGGGATGGTTCTTCACCAGATTAGATATTTACCCAGACCCTCATTCTCCAATGTGATGAACTAGGCTAAAATTCTTCTGCTGCCTGCACCCTGTCACAGAATATCACCCCAAAACATGGAAGCGCCCAAACACCAGATTGAGTTGAACCCCACAGTAAGCCTTATTTCTTCAGAGCCTCAGAATTTCTTTTGCTTTGCTCATGGAAATTGTGGGATATAGGAGAGATAAGGTGTCACCATTAAGAAAGGGTAGTATTTAAATTTGCATATCAATTATGTTTAACCTTTTAGACATATGATATGCTAGCTTGAACTTATGCTTTACATTTGAAGCTGAATTCAACAGCTTAAGTAAGTAGGTTTTCGTAGTTGTAACTTTAAAGGGTGATCTAGCAAGCTGTAAAGATTTTCTAAAACAGTGGAGCGTATTTAGTTTTTTAATGTACATGTTTATGAAACGATTACACAAATGAAACATTTGTGAGTTTTAAATTTCCGGAGAAGTATAATTCACCAATAGTTTTCTCTGTAGATGTTTTTCCATTAACAATCCCAGTTCCATCACCCGCCCAGGATATCACTACTGTTCCCCATGTCATAAAACCTTAGGATGTTCAATAACTGAAAAAGCTAATATGGGTTTACTTACAGGGGACATCTTTTGTTCTGTTTTGTAAAGTAAAACTATTGTGAACGCAAGTATTATACACAGTAAGTGTTTAATATAGCATTTGTCAGTCATTGGTTAAGCAGCTTGGTCACTCTTGACACCCCAGGTGCTGTGTATGTTGCACTATAGTGCTGCATCGGGTACATTGTTCTATTTCTTTCTACAGCACCCTCAGTGCATGAACAACTATAGCAAGAGCAGAAAATATGATCATTGCCTTTTAGTCTAGACTTCATTTTATGTGTTTTGAGTGGGAGAAACTCAGCTGGACACGCCGTCTTTCGGCGCAGCATTGTAGGATGGCCACACCAGTGCGGCAACTTGCTGGACACCACCTCGGTGCCATCCGGATCTCGTCGCGTTGTGCTGCCTTCGGCGTACTGTAGCAGCAAGAGTGACCGCAACTCAGCTGGACACGCCGTCTTTCGGCGCAGCATTGTAGGATGGCCACACTAGTGCGGCAACTTGCTGGACACCACCTCGGTGCCATCCGGATCTCGTCGCGTTGTGCTGCCTTCGGCGTACTGTAGCAGCAAGAGTGACCGCAACTCAGCTGGACACGCTGTCTTTCGACGCAGCATTGTAGGATGGCCACACCAGTGCGGCAACTTGCTGGACACCACCTCGGTGCCATCCGGATCTCGGCGCGTTGTGCTGCCTTCGGCCTATTCGCACATCGGTCCGCTACTGACGCCGCCTCATGGGCCAACGGGTTTTGTATGCTTTTTATAACGCAAAGCCGCATAACAGGTCATGTGACTTGTTTATAAAACTTTTCATTGGTTCATTTTACTTTTGGTTTCCTAATGATGGAAGGCTTGATCATATGACCTAAAAATAACACTTTTCATTGGATTAAAACATTTTTTTTTCCCAAACGATGAAAGACCCACCTTTTTTTTCCTCACTCGGCAATCAAAAAAGGTTCCGTTAGATGACATCAGAGGGGACAGGCAACAAGAACCATCACTCAAAAAAGGGGAGGGCAAGTTCTTCCCTACCGGGTCACGTTGGGGCTCCACCGGAACTCATTGAATTGATAGTCTACAGTGTTTCTGGATGTTTCAGACTGAAGCTTGCGTCAGCATGAGAGCACAACCATCTCGTAGCTCCGTCGTGGCCATTCCGCAAGCAATCATGGCAGCCGCTCCCCACCGGAAGCCTGCGGGAGTCGGGGGCCCCAAGACTTTTGTAGAATCTTCAAGGCTGAGGGGACGCTTTCGAGAATGGGGCCCAAGCCCTAGCAGACAAGCGTCCGAGTTCCAAGGTGTCCCAGGGCCATTTTAGTGGACCAGGCCCAAATCCGAAGAGCCGGCCGCCATTTTAAGAGTCCTGTGGCAGCCGCCTATCGCTGCACCGCAAGAGTGGGAGCAACTCAACTACATGGTGAGCAAGACGCTGTAGCCGCAAGAGCGGGCGGTAAACAGCTGAATGGCGGAAGAGGCACAGTGTAGCAAAAGCGGGCGGAATGGCAACTGAAACGGTAAAGGGGCGCCCCACTACAGCAGACGAGCCTCCACCTGGGGAGGCCCATTCACGCCGCCCCCCACCCCCCCGGGGCGCCCCACGCCGTTTTTCGGAGCAGCATTGTAGGATACCAAAACCAGTGCGGCAACTTACTGGACATCACCTGGGTGCCGTCCAGATCTCAGCGCGTTCTGCTGCCTTGGGACTATTCGCACAACAGACCGCTACTGACGAGGCACAGTGCAGCAAAAGTGGGCGGAAAACCGCTGAATGGCAAGTGAAACACTAGAATAACGCTAGAATAACCTCTGGAAGAATTGTCGCTCAGAAGAACAACACACAAAACTCTGTAGTGTCTGAGGAAAGTAAAACAGAGAAGGGCACTGTAGTTTCAGACACACTTAACACTAATGACTTAACAAAGATATCAACTGTCTATGAAGCAGCTGTCATGTACACAGAATTGACAAAGAAGTGTGCAGACACCAACAACAGACGAGCCTCTACCTGGGGAGGCCCGTTCACGCTGCCTCCCCCCCCCCCACCCCCCCGGGGCGCACCACGGCGTTTCTCGGAGCAGCATTGTAGGATACCAAAACCAGTGCGGCACCCAGGTGACATCACCTGGGTGCCGTCCAGAACTCAGCACGTTGTGCTGCCTTGGGACTATTCGCACAACAGACCGCTACTGACCATTGTTGCTTCTGTTTTAATAAAAAAAAAATTAAGGTGTTTACTGTTTTTGTTGCGATGTATATATTTATAAGTTATTAAAGTGTTATAATCCTACTACTTTGTTGGAGTGCTATATATTTTTAATGTGACACATAATTGTGAAGACTTTGATGTACAAAAAGGCATCCCTGGAATCTTCCGCTTCAGGCTCGGTCCCACACACCCTCACAGTGAGAATCCCCTCCCCAATCACAATACAGGATGGTTATCAGATAGTAGGAACCTGTGTGGTGTGACGGATCTCATCGGGTGGGGGCCTTGATCTACTGTAACTCCTTTGAAGAGGGGTGATTCTTTACAGTTGAGGCCATAAACTACATCCGCAGGGCTACGTGATAGCCTGGGACCGGCCTGGACAATCAGACACAAAGGAAGAGGAATGTCAGAGGGTGCGGTAGTGAATAGGGTGAAAGGGTGGTGTCGGGCGGGCACAGGGTGTGATTCTCAGGGAAGAGCAGCGCAGATGGGGGAGGTTTATGGCCCATGCATAAGACAGAGAGCGGGGGTGACCAGTGCGTGGGGGAGATGCTTGCGAGGGTGGGGAGCCATGCTGAGGATGGGCGGCGTGCAGAGAGTGGGTCTGGTCAAGGCATCTAAAATGGCTGCCGTGCACGACAAAAGTGTGACATTGGAAAAAAAGCAAGATGGCGCAGACAATGTTTATCAATACGAAATAATTTATAACAATTATTTTTAACAATATATTTACTCGCAGTGACAAAATGGCAGTCAACACTTCCTGATTTCCTTCGAATCGAACGTTAACAGACGTCACGATCGGCGGCGTGCAGAGAATGGGTCTGGTCAAGGCATCTAAAATGGCTGCCGTGCACGACAAAAGTGTGGCATTGGAAAAAAAGCAAGATGGCGCAGACAATGTTTATTAATACGGATTAATTTATAACAATTATTTTTAACAATATATTTACTCGCAGTGTCAAAATGGGGGTCAACACTTCCTGATTTCCTTCGAATCGAACGTTAACAGACGTCACGCAGCAAAAAAAAAAAAAAAAACGCTCACGCGCAGCCGCTGGAAGACAAGTATCAACATATATGAGCCTCCTCAGCCACCCTCAGAAAACATAGGGGGTCAGGATACGTCTCCCGTACCCCCTTATACCCATTTCTCACATTGTTTTTCCTCCATCTTGTAATTTAATTAAATCGAAACACAAAATGGCGAATTCCCGTTTCGCGTCCCGGTTCACTACCTGGTTCGCGAACCGGAAAGCGCTTCTACCGCAAAAAAATCTATATTTTTTTATTTGCCCCACGGGACCCTTTAATAACCCCAACATCATTCCTAGGGGATCAAGAAGGGTCTACCTTGCCCCCTTTCATTAAATTCCCCCTTCGTTTTTCTCCTCCTCTTGTCTCTCGATCCTACCGAGAGACAAGATGGCGGCCGCTCCGGACTGTTTAGAATGT
Source organism: Lissotriton vulgaris (assembly GCF_964263255.1). Taxonomy (NCBI): domain Eukaryota; kingdom Metazoa; phylum Chordata; class Amphibia; order Caudata; family Salamandridae; genus Lissotriton; species Lissotriton vulgaris. Next base: position 1,540,897,143 of record NC_141695.1, on the reverse strand, counting down.
TGACAGACACCGGAGAGCCAATCAGCTTCGCTACGCAAAGTTCCGTAACGCGAAAAGTACGCAAACCGGATCGCTACCCGGGACGCTGTCACAGATATATACATTTTTTAAAATGCTAATTTCTCAAAATCCATTGGAGCACATATATTGAGACCCAGCAAAGGCACATCGGGCTAACAGTCCCTACAATTTTGCCAAGTTTCGTGCAAATCCATTCAGCCGTTCGAGCTAAAAGTGAGGCCAAACGCCCTATGGAAAACTCAATGTTAAAAACGCGTTTTGGGACCCCCCTTTTTTCTCGGCCCCCCCTTCACGAAACCCCCCAAAATTTTCAGGGGCTGCTCAGAAACAAAATGTACCATTTTTCTGAAAATTTCAGCCGATTCCGTCCACAAACGTCTGGGAACGCGATCGACCTCAATGTAATTTTGCAACGAGGTCGCCTCCCACCATAAAGGGGGGAATATTGTTCTTCTCACTGCCACTCAATATGAGACGGAGGCTCTGCGTCTATTGGGAGATATTAACACTTATGCTGCCGTGAATGAAAGAACTTACAATCAAAGTGTGGTAGACTATCACGAGATGATATCTAAATGGCACAACGTAAATATGTTGAACACTGATGAATATTTGTTTTTACGTTGTTTGAGCCCCGTGATCCCCACTTTTTACTACCTTCCTAAGGTACACAAAGATTTGGTAAATCCTCCGGGTAGGCCCACAGTGGCTTCCAATGGAAGTTTGACTGAAAATCTTTCCATTTATGTGGACTCTTTTTTGTCCCCTTTGGTGATGTCCCTAAAATCCTATCTTAGAGACACTAAACATTTCCTAAATTGTATTGATGAAATTGCCTGGAAGAACACTTATTGTATGCTGGTACTTGACATCACCAGTCTATACACGTGTATAGCACATGGTGATGGTCTCAAAGCCATGTCTAGCTTTCTGGAAAAACGTACAGTGAAATTTTATGAGCACAATAAGATGTTGGTGGAATTTATGAGGTTTAGTCTCTACAATAACATATTTCTGTTTGGCAAGCAATTGTACAGACAAATGTCTGGAGTCGCTATGGGTGCCTGCTCCGCCCCCAGCTTCGCGAATCTCTTCGTGGGGTGGTGGGAGGAGCAGGGTACCTGGAGCGAACAACATCCTGAATGGGACAGTAAAATCATTAGGTGGTATCGTTATATTGACGATTTGTTTATCATCCTTGACTGTCCTGTAGATGTTGCCAATAACTTCCTAGAGGCCCTCAATGATAATGATATCAACCTCAAGTTCTCAGGTACTATTAGTCAAACCTCTGTGAACTATTTGGACCTTACGGTCTACATTGACAGCCAGGGATCTATACAGACCAAACTATTTAGGAAAGAGACGGCGGGTAATTCCACGCTATTTGCCACCAGCAGTCACCCCCGCCAATTAGTGGATAGCATCCCCTACGGGGAGCTACTAAGATTACGGAGAAATAACTCTAATGATGATGATTTTGAAAAGGCAGCACTTGCTAGCATGTTGAGGTTTCGAGTAAGGGGCTATGGTGATAAGATGCTCCACAATGCCTATGAGAGAGTAAAGAAAATGAAACGGAAAGAGCTTCTGAAGACCAAAAAGAAAAATAGATCTAGTAATGGGAGCTTCCGACTTATTACTACTTTCTCTAATAATGCTGGGCAGATCAAACAAATCTTGAGAAAGAATTGGAATATCTTATTGTCAGACAGCATCATTAAACAAGATTTACCCACGAATCCCCTCATAACATTCAGAAAAGCTAGATCCCTACGGGATCATCTAGTCTCCAGTCACTATTCTGTACCTGAAATAACACCCAAGTTACCTGTCCTCAACGGCTTTTATCCTTGCGGCCGTTGCAAGGCTTGTAAATATAGTAAGCGGACGCTTACTTACAAGATACCGGGCGTCACCACTCCGAAAAGAATTAGCAAATTTCTAACTTGCTCTACGCCCTATGCTATCTATTGTTTAACATGCCCTTGCGGCCTAAAATATATTGGCAGCACTACTAATGCAGTAAAGTTGCGTGTATTAGAACACATGCGGGCAATAGCTAAGAAGGATGACGCCTATCCGGTGGCCAGGCACTTTGCTAAAATGCACAAAAGTAACAGGGACCTGTTAGCGTATACATGCATTGATAGTGTGCCATTTAATATTAGAGGTGGGGATCGTCTGCTTAAACTTAGACGACTTGAATCCAGGTACATTATAGACTTACAGAGCAAGTACCCGCATGGCCTCAACATGCATGAGGAATTAGCAGTCCATTTAGGTTAACTGGATGGTCACGATTTCCTGTGAATGTCAGCTTTTACATTGCTGCTTTTTCCTCATTTTCTTTGACTGTGCCTTTTCTAATTTAATAAGCTTTTATATATTGTTTTAATGGTTTCACAGTAATACCTTGTGAAATTGACTCCATGTGTTACACTTGACATATTAATTGTTGCCCATCCAGGGCGTTATAGCAACGAGACATTACTCCACATTTACATACATATTATATATGCAATTCTATTCTTTTATTCATGAAGGTGGAGGCGCATGAATTTTGGTGGATTTTGCCACATGCTCCATTTTGTTGACTTTGCCTATGTATTGCGTACAATGGGTATTTCACAAAGTCTGTGGTGGTGTCTCGCTGCCCATTACGGGCTAAATTCTTTCTGAGAGGTTGTGACTAGTACTTCGATACTCGAACTAATTGGGCCTGATAAGAGGCTTTCTTTATGGTGTACATTTCTTTGGAATTGGGGAATATTTGTATTCATGATGATATCGATTTGAATTACTTGTAAATGTTTACTTTAATCTCACCATTCCAACATGGCGACCATGAATGTACTGTATAGTCCTACCTTTGTTTCTTGTATTCACATGGTGTCCTTTTAAATCCGACGCACGCCTCGGCTCTCTGCACAACTTGACGAAGCCCCAAGGCGAAACGCGTCGTTGCTGTTGGTTTCTTCATTAAACATCTGTGGAAACCTCCCCTGCGTGTGCTACTTTCCTTTGGAATCATTTTCCCGGGAGTTTTGGAGCGCTAATTAAAAAACGGGTACACCCCCGTTTTCGTGTGCACCCACTCGCGTGTGCAATTGGTTGGTGTCTGGGAGCTATTTTATATATATATATATATTTATATATATATATATATATATATATATATATATATATATATATATATATATATATATATATATATATATATATTTGGCTGTCAGCGCGAACGGGAATCAATCCCTGTTTTGGCACTTGAAGAAACACACCGTGTATACTGAAGGTCAGTCAGCAGGACACTAACAGTTTAGAAATGTTGGAGGAGACAGTTAAAGAAAGGGAAAAGGCATCGCTGGAGCTCTTTCACAACCTGCCTAATGTTGTTAGAAATGAAGCTGCTGCAGGCTCTGCATCGAATGTACAACAAGCTCCAATAACTAATGAAACACAAATAAAAAACTTGATGAAACGCATGGAAAAGTGCATGAAGAGTGAATGCACAAAATGGTGGGAGCACAAATCGCTCTCAATGTATGTGGCAGAGGGGCGGGTCCCACGGGGACTGAGAATCCTTTTGGCCCCCAGCTATGATCAACCACATCCAGATATGTTAAAAGAATGGGGTCTAACCAACTTGGAATCCTCGACTAAGCTGATCAACATATTAATTAAATATGCTGAAATAGACCGTTTGCAATTGTTAAAAGAAATGGAAAGCATCAATGAGGAATTGACTAGATTTGAACCAAATGAATTGATACCGAAATTAAAAAAGGAAATTCAGGAGCGCCTTAAAGTACATGAGGACAAAATTAAAACAAGGAAAGCGTGGAAATTTGCACGCGACAAGGACGATTTTGAAAATGGGAAAATCTACACTTTCGCACGCAAGTTCGATAATGCAAGACTCCTAAAAGCCAACCCAAAAGCGACCCAAGTCACCAATACTACAACGGAGGGCAGTACAAATGCTAGCCATGACATGGAAGGGGGAGTCAGTGAGACTGAATCCACTAGCAGTAATGTAAGCAGTCTTTATTCTGATGAAGATCCCAGGGGAGCAGCAGGTGGCTCAGAACCAACCCATGTCCTCATTGTTGGCGAAGAGGTTTATTTTTTAGTCAACGCCCGCTTGCAAAGTCTGCGCTCACACAATCGACAGGGGCAATTTCAAAAAGGGCAAAGATCAACAGAAACCGAAAACAAAGGCGGAAAAACCACAAAGCAAAACAGCAACAAAAAGAAAAAGTTTTGGCGGAAAAACAAAACTAATAGGAATCAATATTAACAGCATTGTGAACCTATCAAATGTGGTACTATCCAAAGCCGAGGAACAACTACTAAGTTTAGGTCTCACATACTGCCCCATAACAGACTTCAACTATACATCCACAAGAGTTGATGTTTTCAGGTATATAAGAAAACTTAAATTGCGAAAAATTTTCAACATTAAAGATGGCCTCAGTGAGGGAGTAAACATAGTGAGTGTGCCGCCAACAACTTTAGAGGCCAGAGATGTAAGAGGGCTTCTAACTTTGCAACAACTGGGCAGCTCACAAACAAACAGTGATGTCAATATGGAGCAGTCTACACAACAAGAATTAAGAGAAGCATCCATATACCAAGTTGGAGCTGGCGCTAGCCCATTCAAACCAGTCTCCAATTTCATGCCAACCATGCCAAGAGACGCCATTGATTCTTTTCACGAAGTAGTTACGGCAGATCTCAAGAGACTGTACCATCAAGTGAAACAACGCAAGAGAATCAAAACAGAAAAAGAAAAAGAATATTGGGCTTTAATTAACAAACTGAAAAATGATCACCAAATTATCGTATGCACCGCAGATAAAGGAGGCAATATAGTCATCTGGCCCCAGGTTCAATATGTGGAGGAAGCCCACAGACAGCTTTCAGATACGGTATGCTACGCCAAAACAAATATGCAAGAATACAATTTGTCTAGAGATCATTTAAAAAAACTTCTCTATAAATATAAAAGGGAAGGACTTATTTCAAATGAAGAGTTTAAATTCCTTCATGTTGAATATCCAGTTTTGCCAAAATTCTATTTGATTCCCAAAATACACAAAGGCAGGTGTCCAGTCCCGGGCAGACCTATCATCTCTGCCATTGACAGTGTAACAGAACATCTGGCACAATATACAGATTACTTTTTACAGTCCCTGGTGAGCAGTCTGCCTACATATATAAGAGACACGGGACACTTTTTACAAAAGTTGAAAAACATTGCCTGGTCAGAAGACTGTATACTGGTAACATTGGACATCGAAGCCCTCTATACCAGCATAGATCATGGTAGAGGGCTGGAAGCACTGGACTATTTCTTAAGCACCCGACCAGTGCATTGTTACAACCATAACAAGATGTTAAGTGAATTTGTAAGCTGGTGTTTGCATCACAATTATTTCTTGTTTGGTAAAGACATTTATATACAGAAAAGGGGTGTGGCCATGGGGGTCTGCTTCTCTCCCAGCTACGCGTGTCTACACGTTGGCTGGTGGGAGAAGCGGGTCCTCATGGAAACACACCGGGCGGTGTTTGCTACTAATGTAGTCATGTGGGTTCGTTTTATAGACAATGTGTTTTTAATTTGGAGGGGCAATGAAGAAAGTGTGAAAGAGTTCATTTTGGTCTTAAACAATAATGAAGACAACCTGAGGTTCACACATAACATTAGTAAAACATCGGTGGACTTTTTAGACGTCAGGGTCTTTCACACAGTAGGACACCTAGCCACCACATTGCACAGAAAAGACACATCGGGCAACACAACCCTACATGCAACAAGTGCCCACCCTCGCCACGTCATTGACAACATTCCATATGGCGAGCTTCTTCGGGTGAAGAGAATCTGTAGCACTGATGATGAGCTCAATACATGTACAGCCCAAGCATTAGATAGATTTCGGGAACGAGGTTATAAGGAGAACATACTCACAAAAGCAGTTAACAAAATGAAATCCAGAACAAGAGAAACCCTATTTTCACCAGTGGAGGCAAATAGGGTCCCAGTAGGAGGTTCGGCTGAATCTCCTATTAGATTCATTACTGCATATAGTAGCTAGGACAGAAAAATCCGGTCTATTCTGAGTAAAAGTTGGCCTATCCTCCAAACAGATGCAGTACTATCGCATCATTTACCAGCACGGCCAGAGATTACGTTTCAGAGGGGACCCTCCCTACGCATGCATATCTCCAAACCTTGCCCCTAACTACCTATAACAAAAAAACCTTGGTTTCCACCTCGAATGGGGTTCTATAAATGCAGTAGCTGCAGAGCCTGCAAATTTGGAGTAAACACACAGCAGTATTACACCCCATTCAGTCCAGTACCACAATCTATCAAAGGACATTACGGTTGCAAAACAGAGTATGCTGTCTACGTCCTGGCATGCAAGTGTGATCTCAGGTATGTGGGAAACACCAAACTACTGGTGCATGCCAGGATATTGCAGCATATCAGAGCAATCGTTAACAACGATAGCTCCTATCCGGTAGCTAGACACTTTAAGAGTGTACACAACAACAACCTCCAGTGTCTTAGCTATTATGTCATCACCTCAGTACCCAAACCTAGAAGGGGCGGAGACCGCGATAGGATGCTTAGACAATTAGAGTCCAAAATGATCTTAGAATTAGATTCTAAGGTACCGAATGGACTCAACACTACGGAAGATCTGTATCATTTCTTATGAGGATAACATTCTACAGATTCCGTAGACATAATATGTGTAACCATACTGCATAGCGACATTAAGGTTGTGAGAGGTGTTTCCAGCTAGCCACCCACAATGAATCCACATATTTCAAATATGTCTCACTCCGACGCCCAGATCAGATTTTTCTCTTTTTTCCTTTTTTACTTTAAACTGTAAATAACAGGGGTGAACTTGGGTTCTCCCTGTGAAAATACAGTCACTTTAAGGAAAATTTTTTTGGAAATAGGTCACATAGGGGTTGCCATCGACACTTGATGTCCCCGAATGTGTAACTAATGGGGTTGCCATCGACACTTGATGTCCCCGAATGTGTAACTAGTTGGATTTGGAAAAGGAGAATTCACAACTGCATTTAAATACTTTGCTTGATATTGCACAATTTTTTGCGTAATGTTGCACAGGAGAGTGTCCAGTTTACTTCAGGCCATTGCACTTTCATAAAATGTAAATTAGAAATAAAATTACATATATATTTTTCTACCTAAACATAACAGGTTTTAGTATGTATAATAGTACTTTTAAACTGGTTCTGGTAGACAAAGGCATTGGATTTCCTGCATGTTTTAAGAAAGTTGATTTTATATCTATTTATATTGTAAATAGGATAAATCATATATTTTTTGGACATTGCATAAAAATATTTATTGGCATTTCTTTGCACATACGAAAAGGATATATGCACATTGCACTTTATTGCGGTTTTGATAAATTGACTGAAAATAAGCATTTATGATGATATCAAATGAAAAGTTAACAACTGAATGAAATAATGACAAAGTTATCCAACTATTTACATACGTAATCAAAGGTACTTCACATTGTAATGAAATGTGACCAATAAGTATTTCCTTGATATCTATTATTTGTGCATCACATGGTGTGTATGAAGGAGTTTAAAAAGAGGCATTATGGGAAATATTTTTTATGTGAGCAAGGGCACCCGCCCGAAACGCGTCATCTGTCAGCGCTGCTGTTGTTTGACATATATATATATATATATATATATATATATATATATATATATATATATATATATATATATATATATATATATATATATATATATATATATATATACATATATATTCACTGAAAAAAAGATAGGTTTCAGGGACGTTATAATTAGTTGGACATTTCACTCGTACAAAACCATAGAAATTCCGCTGTCATAGGTAGGTGAGCTAACTCCCCCGTAATGCACTGCTGATGACGTCACAGATTACATCATTCATGACATGGTAAGTGACATCACTTATGACATCTCAAATGACAACACTGATGACAACATTGATGACATCATCCAGTGACTGTGTGTTTCTGTAAAGTTTAAATATGTTTAAGATATATATTGGCCAAGGTGTATTTAAGAATGAGTGGGTGTATAAGTGTATGGATGGAGGATTTAGTAGGTGTGTGACTGACTGTATAAGTGAGTGATTCAATGTGTCTTACTGAATGCATGGGTTAGTGACTAAACTGTGTGAATGTCTGTATCAGTCTGTCTATTGCTGTGTAAGCTGCTGCATCGGTTGGTGAGTAGCTACATTATTATTATAAATATTGCAGTCTTATATAGCGCGTAGTTACCCTGGAGCATCCCAGCTCTTTTCAGAATGGAGGTAACAATCATGTGTGTTCAGGGTCAGCAGTTAACAAAAAAGATGTGTTTTCAAATGCTTGCGAAAACGAAGGAGACAGGTCTCAGAGCGCAAGCTTAAGGGGAGTGAGTTCCAGAGTACCCCAATATTCACAGAAAATCTTCTTCCCCCTGTGCGGGCCTTTTTAACTCTAGGGGTCTTGAGCAGGTGTTTTTGATTTGATCGTAGGGTTCTGCTGGCCTTGTAAGGTGTAACCAGACTCTGCAGAATAGGAGGGACAATACCCTGCAAAATTTTGTGCACGAGACAGAGGGGTTTAAATTTCACCCTTTCCTGCACCGGTAACCAATGCAGTGCCCTCAGTGCAGGTTTGGCCGACCGTGACATGGGGATGTTTTTAAGCAATCGTGCTGCAGCATTTTGAATTTGTTGTAATTTATTCAAAGTTGCCTCAGGGGCACCCAGATAAATGGCATTGCTATAATCCAGTCTTGATATAATCAGCCCCTGAATCAAAAGCTTCCAAGATAGTGAAGGAAGAAGGGGCAGAACTTTACGCACGGACCGGAGAAGGCCAAATTAGACACTTGCCATTTTAGTAGCCTAGGTCCTGAAGGAGAGATCTTGCTCCAGCCAAATCCCAAGACTCTTGATCTCCTCCTTGGGATTCGGAGGTGAGCCCAGGCAACTAGGCCAGACAGTAGAGGGAAGTGAGGATCCTTTATGCCCCAACAGCATGATTTCGGTCTTTGAACCGTTCAGCTTAAGTGCTGACTCCCCCATCCAAGTGTGATCTTTGGACAGGCAGGAGTACAGCAAGTGGGGAATTTCGGTGGCCTGGGAAAGGGCAAACACCAGCTGGGTATCGTCAGCGTAGCTCACAATTTTTATGTTAAATGGAGCCACCACATCCTCCAAGGGGGCCATATACACATTAAACAACGTGGAACTCAGGGAGGAGCCCTGCGGTACTCCACAATGGAGGTGAATGGATGCCGAACATGCGCTACCTTAGCATACCTGATAGGTCCGATCGCTAAGAAATGACCGAAGCCATTTCAGTGCAATCCCCGTCACCCCGACATCTGACAGCCGCTGAAGTAACACTTGGTGATTCACAGTGTCAAAAGCTGCACTGAGGTCCAGGAGGATCACTGCCACTGATCCTCCTGAATCCAAAATGCTTCTTGCTTTTTCAACGACTGCCAGCAGGGCGGTGTCAGTGCCTTGGCCTGGGCGAAATCCAGTTTGTGAACTTCTCAATAGGCCGTTGGACTCAAGGAAGTTGGATAGATGAAGATTCACCAGCTTTTTCGTGATTTTACTAATTCCCGGAAGTAAAGAAATGAGCCTATAAATCGCCATGTCAAGGGGATCAAGGTTGGGCTTTTTTAGGAGAGCTTTTACTACTGCTCCCTTCCAGTTAGGCTGAACCACACCAGACCCGAGAGAAGCATTGATCAATTTGGTTAAAGGTTTAGCGATGGAAGAGGCGACCTGTTTTAGAATCCTCATGGGAACTAAATCACAGGGGGAACCACTCTTGACGGTCGCCAAAGCCTTAAGGACCTCATCCACCGATACTGGTTCAAAAGCTTCTAGATTATCAAGGGGTCTCACTACTTCATTGCTGGACTCTGCTCTCATGTTAATTTGGGGGAGGGTGCTCAAGATCTTTACTATTTTTGTATGGAAATAGTCTGCTAAGTCTTTACATTTTCCTTCTAAGTTGTCGGTGGCTGCGGGCGGCTCAGGAACCCTCAAGAGTTCCTTGACCACTAAGAAGGTTTCTCTGGAGGAATTGGAAGCGTTCTTAATTCTCTCCTCAAGGAATTGGGTTTTGGCGCGCCGAAGGGTAAGTTTATATGTCCTTATCGCGGCGCGATATTCAGCCTTACTAGCCTCTTCCCAGTTCTTCCTCCAGGCACGTTCCAATTTTTTGCAACCCCTTCTAAGAGATCTCAGCTCCGGCATATACCAGGGGGCAGAGCTCGTTCTCTTCTCTCTCCTGCCTACCAATCTTATAGGAAGAACAGAGTCGAGTGCACTGGTCAGCCATCTGCTGAAGTCTGCCTCAGCCAGTACCGGGTCCGAAACCGGGGGGGGCGCGAGTGTCATACATGAGTGTCTATATGGGTTATTGATTGGTTGCCTGAGTATTTGTATGGGTGCCTGAGTGTGTGTGTGGGTGGATCGGATGTGTGTGACTCTGTGCATAGATGTGTAAGTGCTTCATTTACTGGGTGTATGGGTTCAAGAGTGCATAAGAAAACAGCTGTATGGGTGGGTGAGTGTGTGTATGGGTGTGTAGGTGAGTGAATGGATCTCTCAGTGCTACATGTCCAAGTGACTACATATGTAAAAGGCAGTGTATGTAAGAGTTGGAGTATATAAATGACTATACATGAGAGTCAGTGATTGTGAGAATAGCTGTATGGATGATTGTGTACTTGTATCAGTGATTATATAAGAGAGTAAGTTAATGTTAGTATCTGTATTAATACGTGAGGCTGAGTGCGTATAACTGTATAGGTGAGTAAATAGAAGTGTGATTGATTCTTTGCATGACGGACTTGATGTGTGAGTAACTCTGGGTGAGTGGTGGTGTGTGAGTGTTTGTATAGGTGTATGAATGCCTATGATAGTGTTGTATTGTTGGGACACTGCATGTATGAGTGACTGTATGGGTAAATGTGTGGATGTGTGTGTAGATCTAGGAATCAGTGAGTGCATACGTAGTAACTGGTATTGGTGTCTCTATTGTTAAGAAAATGGTAGTCTGTATTTTAGAGTGGGTTTTTTAAACATTGTTTTAAGGTGTGAGGAGGTTCATCAGATTTTCACATGGATGATGTCATCAGTGTTGTCATTTGAGATGTCATGAGGGATGTCATCAGTGATGTTTTCTTGACACAGAGTTTCCCGGAAGACGTTGGTGACCTTTCTCACACCCGAAGACGACCTGTACCAGTTTTCCTTCATTTTAAGGAACATATTGAAGCCCCTAGTTATCTCCCCCCATAAGAGATAGATATACATCATTTGTCTTCTCTCCGTGACGTGCAGCCCCGGCCACATTCCGGGATTCACGATTGACAGTGGCAGTCGATCATAGATTTCATGTCAGTTATTTACAGAAAGCCATGGACATGTCCCCCTCAATTAATTAATTTGAGGCGTCCAGCACACCCAATTAACCAGGTTTTGGATGTATCACACCTAATTTTAGGCTTCTAATATGGATTACTAGCCTTGAGATACTGAACATTGGACCACTCCAGCCATTCCCTTACTGTGACATTATAGGGACCTTCATATTTACAGATTAAGATTATGTTCTCCAATTATCATGGCTACCTGATGAAGGCGTCAGGTCGAAACGTGTGTAGATTTGAATATTGTTAGCCATTACTTTATTGCTCTTATTTACATTTTCATTGTCTTATGTTTGAATATGTTTATTTAGGTCATCTATTGTTGACAGTAATGCCTAAGTACTACATCAAACAATATCGTGCTTTGATACATTATCGAAAATATTCTTAGGCCACAAGTGAATGAATTTGTCCGTATGATTAGCCTTTTAAACTTATTTCATCATTATTATCCCTATAATGTATAGGCAATCTATTCACCAATAGATGTTCCAATATCATGAATTAAAAAATGTATATATATTTTTCCTCTCTTTTTTGTTTGATTAAATGAAATATCCATAACATAAAATCATGAAGTAGTGTGGCTCACTGGTTAGAGGCGGCAGACCCGAGAGCAGAGGACGGCCCGGGACCAGGGTTCGATTCCCAGCGCGGCAGGTTTCTGTACCAGGGTCAGCGGACTCGATAATTCTCTCGCCTCGGTGCCCACTCTGATCAGCGATCACACTCGGCAACTCTGGGCATTAGCTTGCCTCATCTTCACTAACGGCCCCACCAGACCGCCGGGGATGCCTGGTCTCACCCTGGAGATACCCATTAAGGGACCATCTCTCAGGGAAGCCAGGAAGGGTTTCGCAGCGGTCGAAGCGCCTTGGGACCCTACGGGTAAGTAGTGCGCTATATAAATGCCTATACATACATACCAAAATAAATAAATACATATTTTCTTAGATTTTTTGGTCTTTTTTGCATGTTATTTTCTGTCCACTCAATTATCCCTTTCCTAAATGTCTTATTCACACAATCAGTGATGTCACTGACCATGTATTTAATGATGCAATATGTGACGTCATCAACAGTGCATTGCGGGGGTGCGAGTTATAGTTCAATCAATTAATCAACAAAATTTGCATAGCGCGCTACTCACCCGTTAGGGTCTCAAGGCACTAAGGGTGGGGGGGACGCTATAGCTCGAACAGCCAGGTCTTGAGTTGTTTCCTGAAGGAGAGATGGTCCAGGGTCAGCCATCGGTGGGTGGGGAGGGAGTTCCATGTCTTGGCCGCCAAGTAGGAGAAGGATCTTCCTCCGACAGTAGATTTGAGGATTCGTGGGACGGAGGCGAGGGCGAGGCTGGCGGAGCGGAGTTGGCGGGTGGGTGTGTAGAATGTAAGTCTGCTGTTGAGGTACTTCGGGCCCGTGTTGTGGAGAGCCTTGTGTGCGTGGGTGAGGAGTCTGAACGTGATCCTCTTGCTGACGGGGAGCCAGTGCAGGTCTTTCAGGTGGGCAGAGATGTGGCTGTGGCGGGGATGTCCAGGATGAGTCGTGCTGAGGAGTTCTGAATGCGCTGGAGTCTTTTCTGTAGTTTGGCTGTGGTTCTAGCGTAGAGGGTGATCCCGTAGTCCAGACAGCTGGTGACGAGGGCCTGGGTAACGTTCTTCCTGGTTTCAGTGGGGATCCATCGGAAGATCTTTCGGAGAATGCCCAGGGTGTTGAAGCAGGATGGCGTTGACTTGCTTGGTCATCGTGAGGGAGGAGTCTAGGATGAAGCCTAGGTTGCGAGCGTGGTCCGTTGGCTTGGGTGCGGTTCCCAGGGCGAGGGGCCACCAGGAGTCATCCCAGGCGGTGGGAGATGGTCCGAGGATGAGGACTTCCGTATTGTCTGAGTTCAGTTTAAGCCGGCTGATCTTCATCCATTCCGCTACGTCTTTCATTCCTTCCTGGAGGTTGGCTTTGGCGGAGGCGGGGTCGTTGGTGAGGGAGAGGATCAGCTGGGGGTCATCGGCGTAAGAGATGATGTTGAGGTTGTGTTGGCGTGCGATGGCTGCGAGAGGGCTCATGTAGACATTGAAGAGCGTTATAGTTAGCTCAACTAACTATAACGGCGGAATTTCTATGGTTTTGTACGAGTGAAATGTCCAACTAATTATAACGTCCCTCAAACCTGTTTTTTTCAGTGAATTTCAAAAGTTTTTTAAATGCTAATTTCTAATTATTATGTTCATTAAACCTATGTTTTTTTTCAGTGATTTTAAATTATCATTCCATTCTCAACCTAGTGAAAACAGCCAATATCGCCATTTTTCCAGCAATAGCTTCCGCAAAAAAATCACCTCAAATAAGAGCGAGAACTAACACTAATAATATGCAGAGTAGGCATTCCCATTTAAAAATAACATGAAAACATCACTTCCTGATATTTTCAACGAGCAGCGAAATCTAGGGTGCGATCCAAAAACAGGTGATAAGCTGCATTAGCAGTACACTATATATTCATTATTGTTTAGTTAAAAAAAGTTACAATTTAAACCTTGATCAGTTCATCGTAAAAAGGACCACTGAGTAGAAACCCACTAGAACATTGTCAATAATTGATGTTCAACATGTAAAAAAAAGAATTTTTAGAAAATAGAATGGAGAATTTAAAAGTTATTTAAAGCCTTTGAGTGCATTGTGGGCAGATTATCTTTGCCTGGAGGACCAGGAACAGTACGGCTGATGTCAGCAGTTTAAGTTTCTGTTGCATTAGCAGTAGGAATTTAACATCTGCCTTTTACTGGTTTAAAGCAGGATGACTACCTACATTGTGAAGGGAGCCCAGCCCAGAATCACATCTAAAGACTAACACATGTCATAGAGTTACTGATCATGCAGCTTCAACACCCAAGATGGCCACAACACCCACTGCCACCACCCTCGGGACCTCCCCCCGGACCACCCCCCTACTACCACTGAGGCAGCGCAGAACAGGACAGCGGACCTTTCAAAAATAGCTTGGTCCCTCAGCTGGATGTTGGGAGATGTGGCAACCAAGTATGTGTGAAGGACCCAAGTCACCCATCAATAATAATGCACACAATACCAAGTATAGCGGTGATGTGCTGGACCGACCTCACTATGCAGAGCACAAACCTCTCCATGCGGACATGTACTGCTGGTACTTCTAGTGTTGTGGACAATAGACACAACCATTTTACCTCAGACAGTGGGGAAGATCTCCGTCATGTAGCTGTGTTGTCCCCCCTTGGAAGCGGAAGCGGAGTGGGCTGGTCCAACGAAAGACACTCCAGCCTAGGAGTATGAATAAATAGGCTGGGGCTCTGGGTGTGGTTCACTTGTGGGAAGGCCAAAGCATCTGCCAGAGCAGCAGCCCTCATCCTGCCCCAAGGCATCCGCCGTGATCGATGGCCTCCTCAATACTGGCCCCCGGCGAACACAGCAGCACAGCACCACAGACTTATTTCTGTACAGACTACTGTCTTTGATCTACACTGCGGACAGCAGGGCTCACAATTCAGATCCAGTTGCGATTGCAGATGATGCAGTCTAGTAGGCAAGAGACATTGCTCCCAGTGGGGCACGCCCAGACCACGCATAGTTGCAGACTGCGCACACACTGAGTGCTTCAGGTGCCACTAACTCAGTGCATTACAAGTCAACGCCACGTGGACTTATTAAGGCAGAATTCATTAAGCAAAAGACATTGCTACCAGTGCTGCCCACCCAGACCATGCTTCATCGCAGGCTTCACAAACGCTGGTCACTTCAGGTGACACTAACTGTGCAGCTCAACTCAACGCCACATGGCTGTTGTCCCGTGCTAACCGCTGCCTCCAGCCTACACTGCGGTCATCAGGGCTCACATTTAAAATTGACTCTTGATTAATTAATTCCAGGGTCCAGTAGGCATCTAAGTATTACGTCCCTAAACCCTACATAATATCTGTTTAGTATCCTTGCTTCAAGTACTTGTTTTATATCTGTTATAGCTTTAGTACAAAGACCAAATTCATCTTGCAAGTCCAAAGGAACACTGAATGGCAGTCTACACTGTGGACAGCAGTGCTCACAATTTTAATTCAGTCTTGATTTATTAATTGCAGACAGAATTGTACTCTATTTCCTTAGATTTTATCAAGAGGAAGTGACAAAAAGCATTCCTTGATGTCTGTGCGGACTACTGCCTTCGATCTACACTGCGGACAGCAGGGCTCACAATTCAGATCGGGTCGCAATTGAAGATGACGCAGTCCAGTAGGCAACAGACAATGCATCATCACTGGCTGCGCACACGCTGAGCGCCACACCTACCACTAACTCTAGGCAGCTCAGGTCAACGCCACGTGGCTCTGGGCCTTTCTTGACTGCTGCCTCCGGCCTACACTGTGGTCAGCTGGGCGCGCAATTCAGATCGTGTCGCGATTGCAGAAGACGCAGTCCAGTAGGCAAGAGAGATTGCTCCACGTGCGGCCTGCCCGCACCATGCATCATCGCTGGCTGTGCACACGCTGAGCGCCACACCTACCACTAACTCTATGCAGCTCAAGTCAACACCACATGGTGGGGGCCCTTCCTGACCGCAGCCTCCAGCCAACACTGCAATCAGCAGGGCTCACAATTCGGATCGATTTGCGATTGCAGATGATGCAGTCCAGTAGGCAAGAGAGATTGCTCCCAGTGCGGCCCACCCGCACCACGCATTATCGCTGGCTGCGCACAGGCTGAGCGCCAAACCTACCACTAACTCTATACAGCTCAAGGCAATGCCACGTGGCTGTGGGCCCTTCCTGACAGCTGCCTCCGGCCTACACTGCGGTCAGCAGAGCTCACAATTCAAGATTAGTACAGATGCAAATTGTGTCGGAGACTATAATCGGTTAAAAAAAACAATGCTCCCAATCTGTGCAGCTCAAATGAATGCCACATGGCTGTTGCCCTTTGCTGACCACTGCCTCCGGCATACACTGTGCTCAGCAGGGCTCACAATTCAAATTCAGTCTTAATTCATTAATTTTAGAGTTCAGTAGGCAACTAACTATAACACCACTCAATCAATCAATCAATCAATCAAACAATCATAGCATTTGTAAAACACACTAGATACCTGTGAGGGTCTCAAGGCACTGGGGTGGGGTATGCAGCTACTGTTCCAAGAGCCAGGTCTTGAGAAGTTTTCTGAAGGTCAGAAGGTCAGAAGGTCTTCGGTCTGCCGTAGGCGGATTGGGAGGGTGTTCCATGTCTCGGCGGCGAGGTGGCAGAATAATCTGCCACAGGCGGTCACTCTTCGGATGCGGGGGATGGTGGCGAGGGCGCTGTCTGCAGATCGGAGCTGGCGGGTGGGGTGTAGATGCTAAGTCGGCCGTTGAGATACGCTGGTCTGGTGTTGTGGAGTGCCGTGTGTGCGTGGGTGAGGAGCTTGAAGGTTATCCTCTTGTTGATGGGAGCCAGTGTAGGTCTCTTAGGTGGGGAGTGATGTGGCTGCGGCGAGGGATATCGAGGATCAGGCGTGCAGAGGCGTTCTGGATGTATTGGAGACGTCCCTAAAACCTACATATTTCAACAGAGTATTCCATAAATATTTCATCTTTTGTTTCATGCACCTACACTGCGGTCAGCAGAGCTCACAATTTAAATTGACACATGATGTATTTATTGCATAGAGAATTGTACTCTATGTCCTCGAATTTTGTCAAGAGGAAGTGACTAAAAGCATTCCTCAATGTCTATGCTGAGTACTGCCTTTGATCTACATTGCGGATAGCAGGGCTCACAATTCACAATGAGTCGCGATTGCAGATGACGCAGTCCAGTAGGCAACAGACATTGCTCCCAGTGTGGCTCGGCCGCACCACTCATCATCGCTGGCTGCGCACATGCTGAATGTTTCTGATGCCCCTATCTCAGTGCAGCACATCTCATGGAACCTTTATAATACAATGTTTTGTGTATAATTTCACATCTGCTGCTCCTACCTCAGTGTATCACAAGTCATGGACCCTTTGCGCTAGAATATTTTGTGTATCATTTCACATCTGCTGCCCCTACCTTAGTGCAGCACAAATCATTGACCCTTTATGATTTAATCTCTGTGTCTGATCCAATGATTACTGTTATGTTTGTTGCCAGCACCCACCATTGCCGGAGGGCTGGCTTGCACTCACGCCATACGCATCCAGCACAGACGTCACTGGACATGTGAGCCTAGTAATAATAAAAAGGAGTCGAGCGCACGTGCCCGTACCCAGTTCCTCAATCTATCTAACTGTGTCCATTTGTTCATTATGTATGTAAGATGCTGGCCCTGGGCCCTACCACATTACATTGTGCTGTGGACAGCGTATGCAACCATGTTACCTCTGGCAGTGGGGAAAACTTTGGTTATGTAACTTTGTCTCAGTCATTGTACAAGTACGTACGTAGAGACTGGACATTAGAGTAGTGCAAGGAGAGTGTATAGTGAATTTATAAGTGCTTGTGGATTGGCAGAGTGATTGTATAAGTACATATGCTGGCGCAGCCTAACCCCGACCACGAGCTTGGCTCGAATTGGCTGCCCTCCATGTGCCAAACTTGGACTTTACATGGCCCTGTGTTGCTACAGCTAAAACACTTCACTAAATGTGCAATAAACATTCATATCCACATAGATGTGTCATGTCCACTATCTTTCATGTGTGGAAGAATTGATGAATGTAGTTCCAGTGATTCCCCGTACCTTCCATGTTGGTCATATTTTCAGACTTGGTTCACAGAGTGACACATAGGCGCTTGCGACCTGGGAGACAGCAGCACCACAACAGGGACACCCGCATCAGTTAGCGCCCAGCAGTGGAGATCGGTGACACGCTTTCTAAACTGACAAGACTTATCATGGTCTACAGGATTCTTAACTACATGGACACAAAGAAATGATCTCCACTAAGTGATTCACGCGACTCTTTTGACTATCAAACTGGAACTTACACCTGCATCACCTTAACTGTCAGCATCTGAACTAATAGCCTTGAAAAAGCCCCTAGAGGGCGAAACACGTGTCGGCAGAGCCAAGCTGGAAAAAACGTTTTAATGTGTTATAAATAAAGATCTTGAAAGAACTACACACGGTTTTGGATCCATGCTTTGAAGCTTCCCTACTACTTATGAACTGATTGTTCAAATTGGTGAAAAAGAACTATATTACTATTCTTGCATTTGGAAACAAAAAGGAAATCCTTGTTCCGTGATTTTGAATTTCAAGAGGGTGCTTAGTGTAACCTGGTCCTCCTTCTAGTATTGATACGAGCATTAAGTTGCTCTGTGTAACACCCCGGGTGGTGGGTGTCCCACCAGGTTCTTAGTGCACCTCTTTCCTTGACATCTTACACACGACTTGCCCAGAGGAAATAGTCTTAGACAGAAGGTGCGGACGTTTTCTCCTTTGGAGAAACGCTACCACCAACATTATTGTGTTACCCGCATCAGTTGATTCCTCATAAAGCCCAGGACGGAGCCACGTACATAGCTCAGGAGTCATTTTTCACAGCCTGACGCAGGACTGGCATACGCCAGGCCAGCCCACTCCACTTACGCTTACAGGGAAGGACAACAACGTTACATGGCCCAGATTTTCATTGCAGTGATCTGCTGGTCACAGCCTAGTTGTCATTATGCCACAGCCACTCCCTCATGGCTGGTATATACACACACCACACCCATCCAGCACAGGCGTCACAGGACACATGACACTACCAATAAAAAAGACCGGGCGCAGGTGCTCTATGCCATTTCAGCGTTGCGAGCACCGGATGCACTGCGGCCGGCACAGGCACACCGGCACGGGATGGTGACTTTCGGTCCACTGAGGTACGGGTACCATAACTGCTGAGCGGGTGAGCAGCCTGCGGTGATTCCCCGTCCCGGCGGTCTGGACAGCTCAGGTTTTGTGTGCCCTGCTGGACCACAGTGTAGGCCTGAGCCATCAGACAGCGCAGGCCTACTGCCACGTGGCGTCGCGTCTCTGGTCACAGAGTTCGTGGCACTGCAAAAGCTGAGCGGGTGTCCAGCCTGTGATGAAAAGCAGGGTGCATTGGGATGTCCTCTGCCATGGTAAAATCAAGACCCAGCACCAAATGTGAGAACTGGTGGCCTACGGAGTGGGGCTGCATGATATGCAGGGTGCCATGTCCGCGGGCCCCGGGCTTGGGGCTTGAAGTGGCATGTATGGCCCTTTTTTCTACATGCAGGTTGCGAATGGTGAGAAGAGAGGCTTGTTTGTGCAGCGGCGGGCAATCACCTCCAGCCAGTGGAAGTGGATGGGGTGCAGCAGCCTGGGTGCACAGCTGCGGGCAATCACCTCCGGGCAGTGGGAGCAGATGGGGTGCAGCAGCCTGTGTGCGCAGCAGCGGGCAGACACCTCTGGGCAGTGGAAGTGGATGCAGTGCAGCACCCTGAAAGCACAGAGGCGGGACAGAGATTTAGGCATGCACAGGCATGCACAGTTGTATGTACTCTGCCATTACTGATTCCATACTACTTTTCAGATGAGTAAGCTTGAGGGCTCCACTTTGTACCATCACGTGGTTGGAGACACACCAGTGGCGGAAAGGTGAGCTGTGAGGGCTTTATCCACAGTGTGGGCACTCACTGTCCCTCTCCATCTCTTCCTTTCTCTCCCTCAAACTCTTTCTCTCTCTTTCTCTTTCTCCCTCTCTCTCACTCTCTCTCTTCCTCTCTCTCACACTGTTTCTCTCTTTCTCTCTCTCTCTCTTCCTCTCTCACTCTTTCTCTCTCATTTTTCCTCTGTTTCTCTCTTCCTCTTTCTCACACTGTTTCTCTCTCTCTCTCTTCCTCTCTCCCACTATTTCTCTCTCGCTTCTTCTCTCTCTCACTCTATCTCTCTTACTCTCTGTCTTCCTCTCACTCTTGCTTTCTTTCTCTCTCTCTTCCTCTCTCTCACTCTTTCTCTCTCTCTCTCTCCCTCCTTTGATGGACGCATGACGCACAATCTAATCTTGCTTTTTGCCTACTAGGCTGATTCACCGGCTGACGACCCCCCTGATACGGACTTGCAGCCACGAGGCGATGACTTCAGTTCCACTGAGTTAGTGCTACCAGAGCTGAGCACATGAGCAGCCAGCGATAATGCATGGAGCTCCTGGCAATCAACATCTACTGAATTGTGAGCTCAGCTTGACCGCATGAACGCAACGTCTGAAGAGGTTGCTTCGACACGTGGTGGACCCTCTTAGACACACGCCGGTGGCGGAAGGTGAGCAGAGAGGCTTGTTTCGTCAGCAGCGGGAAGTCACCTCTGGGCGGTGGGAGTGGATAGTATGCAGCTGCCTGGGTGCACAGGAGTGGGCAGACACCTCTAGGCAGTGGAAGTGGATGGGGTGCAACAGTCTGGGGGCGCAGGAATGGGCAGTCACCTCCAGCAGTGGGAGTGGATGGGATCCTGCAGCCTGGGTGCACCGCAGCAGGCAGAAACCTCTGGGCAGTGGGAGTGGATAGGGTACAGCAGCCTGGGTACGCAGAGGCAGGCAGACATCTCTGGGCAGCGGGAGTCGATGGGAGGCTGCAGCCTGGGTGCGCAGGTGCGAAACAGAGAATTAGGCATGTGCAGTTTTATGTACTCTGCCATTACTGATTCTATACTATGTTTCAGATGACTAAACTTGAGGGCTGCACTATGTCCTGGCACGTGGTTGGAGACACACCGGTGGCAGAAAGGTGAGCTGTGAGGATTTTCTCCACAGTGTCAACACTCACTCTCCCTCTCCATCTCTTCCTTTCTGTCACTCAAACTCTTTCTCTCTCTCTCACTCTCAATTTCTTCCTTTCTCTCTCATGCTCTTTCTCTGACTCTTCCTCTTCCTCTCGCTCTCGCATTCTTACTCTTTCTCTCTCTCTTCCTCTGTCTCACTCTTTCTCTGTCTCTTCCTCTCCCTCACACTGTTTCTCTCCCTCTCTATTCCCCTCCCTCTCACTCTTTCCCTCTTTCTCTGTCTTCCTCTCTCTCTCTCTCTCTCTCTCACTCTTCCTTTCTTTCTCTCATTCGTCTTCTCTCTCACTCTTTCTCTCTCCCTCTCTCTCCTTTCATGGACGCATGACGCACAATGTTATCTTTCTTTTTGTCTTGCAGGCTGTGATTCACAAAGTGTCGAGGGATGACACGCCATGCCTGTACTTACTTTTATTTTTTGTTTTGTTTGAATAAAATATTTTATATGTAAATACACAGATGACTGAGATTCTTATTTTTCCAACCTCACATGCATCTTTTTTATTATAATTGTGCGACATCAACCAATTTGTTATGTTCCGGATTTCCTAAGGATGCTGTCACATTTGTTTGTGGGGGGGCTGATGGGGATGGCGAACAAGGGGCTGGTGGCAGGGGTGGTGGAGCAGTATTGGTTGTTCATGCTGCATGATTGTTGGCTCCATTGCATCTGTTGTTGTTCAGGTGTGGCTCTGGGCTGGGTTCCCTTTCATGTTGCAGGTTGTAGTCCGACTTTACACCAGCTCAGAGCAGGTGTAAACTTCCTGCTACTAACGCACCTTATCGCCTGTTTTGTACTCTCTTCGACGATCTTGCTTGTGTTGAGAAACTTGGGCTGGTGAACTGCTGATATGTGCTGTTTGCTCTAGCTTGTGAATGGTGTGTTAAATGTATCACCATTTTGGTTGCGATAAAGTGCAGTTAACTTGGCAATGTATTCTTGAGAGACTTAAGAAGTACTTGAGTGCTGCGTCGACTTTCACTAATTTACATTCGACTAAGTGACTCCATCCCCGAAGCATGCCAACATGTTAATTATTTACAAAAAAACAAACAAGAAGAGGGCCACGTCGGCCCCCCTCCCGTGGCCAATTTCGGCCGGAGGACCCCATCCCCCAGTGCCTGGCCTCAACATTGGGGACCGTGGGGGGGCCCCAATGCCCCTAAAGTCCTGTCGGCTCCCCGCATCCTGCCAGCATTGCTTTTCCATACGGAGAGCTGCTGACATGCAGCTCCCCGTGTGGAAAAGCAATCAGCTTTGGATTTTGGATTTTTTGAAGCGAGAGCAGGTTTCCCAGCTCTTGCTTACAAAATCCAGCAGCTCCTGCCCTGTCATAGCAAACAGCACGGTCCCAGGGGGTCGGCAAACCGAAACACTGCCGGAGCTGGCCCTGGGGGGTGGCGACCCTTAGGGCCAACATGGGCACCAGGAGGGGGCTGCGCCCTCCGAACATAAGTAAAGCCCCGCGGAGGTGGTGGTCCCCAGGGCTGCGAGGGCCCCAGTGGGCCCCCGCTGTTATTTTTTAAGAAATCCCCCCGGCAGGAGGTCTTATTTTTGCGGGGTACTGCCGACCAGTAAGCCCTGCCATTGTGCAGACGCCACCATTACTCACGGGATTGTCCGGAGTTTACAAGTCATACCAAGAGCCAGCATCGTCTGAGCCCCATAGACTTCGGCCACCTTGTGGCATTGAATATTGATTCATCCATAGCACTATTAAGTGCGCAGAGGTTTTTTGAACCGTGGACAAGTTTCATGAATTGGTAAAAAATCGTTAAGAGTACACCAAATTGAGTCACGACAGGGGTCCCGGTTGGGATCTCTGTAAGTTGCTTTCATTCACCTTCATCACGGTGTCACTGTTTTTGTATACATATTTACCAGCATTGAGCAGGTGCCCCATATACAGTCAGTCCTGAAGAGACCTTCTATCCATACAAGGTCGAAACGTCGTCGACAACTTGTAAAGAAGCAGACCGTTTTTTAAGTTGGCATTACTGGTCAACTTGAATATTAATTTTGAAACTAACCAATAGGTCGTCTCTTTTCTTTTTTTTCCGAAAAACGAATTCATAATAAAAACCCTATGTCACTCCCTTTTCTTTGTATGAAATTTTGTAAATAAGTTGTGTTTTTTGTTCAAAAATATTCACTTGGGACACAAATTTACTGTTTTCAATTTGTATAAGTGTATATAAATGTGTATATTGTCTATATGTGTAAAATCAGTATTTAATTTGGCTGGTATTCAAATATATTCTTCCAGTGTATACACCACTTACTTGCCTTTCGTCTGTTTTCAAATCACCCACATTGCCATTGTGCAGTAATATAACCATATTATTTGAGTAATTGTCCACAGGAGCCATTGTTTTTGTTGAAATGTTATTAGATTTTGGCAGTTTTCGTCTACGCCAGACACTCTGGGCCCGATTCACAGAACTAACTTAAGACAAAATCCTAAACTTACTACCATTTTGGTATTCACAGAAGGCACTTTCTCATTTTGGTATTCACAGAAGGCACTTACTCATTTCGGTATTCACAGAAGTTAGGAGTCCTAACTTTAGGACTCCTAAATGCCTTCTGTGAATACCGAAAGTCTTAAATTTAGGATTCTTCTCAATTTAGTAGTAGTAAAGTTAGGACTCCTAACTTTAGGACTCCTAAATGCCTTCTGTGAATACCGAAAGTCTTAAAATTAGGAGTTTTTTCAAATTAGTAGTACTAAAGTACTACTAGGTGGAGAAGTGTGGCTCAGTGGTTAGAGGCGGCAGACCCGGAAGCTGGGATCGACCGTGGACCAGGGTTCGATTCCCCGCCTCAGCGGGTCTCGGGCTCATAAAAATTCCACGGCCTCGACAATTCTCGCTCCGGTGCCTGCTCGACTCACCGGGTCTCATTCTGCAACTCTGGGCAATAGCTTGCCTAATCTCCACTACGGCCCCTCGCGGCGGGATGCCTGGCTTTCACCCTGTGGACACCCTGCCGGGGCCTCTCACAGGGGAATACCAGGACGGGTTCCCTAAGCAAGCGCCAGGATGCCCTTTGGGTGACAGGTTGCGCTATATAAGTACACCTACATTTACATTTACATTTAAAGTTAGGACTCCTAAATTTCGGACTCCTAAATGCCTTCTGTGAATACCAAAAGTCTTAAAATTAGGATTTTTCTCAGTTTAGTAGTAGTAAAGTTAGGACTCCTAACTTTAGAACTCCTAAATGCCTTCTGTCCTAAAGTTAGGACTCCTAACTTCTGTGAATACCGAAATTAGAAAGTGTTTTCTGTGAATACCAAAATGAGTAAGTGACTTCTGTGAATACGAAAATGGTAGTAAGTTTAGGATTTTGTCTTAAGTTAGTTCTGTGAATCGGGCCCTCTATAATTTAGCAAGACCAGCAAGCAAGAGGGAATTTAATGGTGTTACCTACTTCACCAGGCCTGACTTTGCCCATGCCTCCGTTGAGCATAGATGGAGGCTGAGGCAACTATTTGCCCCCTATGACTACTAGGGGCAACCGTATATTTACAGAATCCAGCTCACCTAATAGTTATTTATAAGGGGGCCCGCGCAGCTTTACTTCTGAAATCCAGGCCCAGTCCTTTCTGCGAGAGATCACAGAGTCAAGAAGAGACAGAACTAAAGACTAAAATAAATAAAAAAAATTGACTAAAAGCTCAATGATTTAAAAGTGGGTACTCTTGGCAAGATCACATGGTTACAAAATGATTGCGGCACAGATTGAGCGTATTGTTTAGGGAAGGGGTGGGACTGGAGGGGCCACAGGGTCCTGATTGCTCAGATGCCCTCACCCTGGCTATGACAGAGCCAAGTAGCCTCATTGGTAGGTGGTGGGTGGTATCCGAGGGGGATGGGGTGCGGGCAGGGTGGGGGGACAAGGGGTTGGCACCAAGAGGGAAGACTCAAATTCTTTTTTCCTATTGGGTTTGTAGTTTTTTGTATTGGAGTAATTTTGCTATATATAATGAGCAAATTATGTATAGCAACAATTAACGTTTGTGGCCTTAATGACCCCAAGAAGCGACGAAATACTGCTGCAGCACTTCCGCTACTTAAAGCAGATTTCTTACCCTTGCAGGAAACGCATATCGAAAGAACTCAGATTCAACTTTTAGACTCACTTGGCTACACAGTTGTAGGGGCTACAACTGAAAATTCTAGGACACAAGGGTAGCAATATTATCTGCCAAACGCTTGCTTCAATTCACACATACAATAGTTGATAAAAATAGGAGGTGGGTTATTACAGAATGTCAGAGGGAAAATGGATACCCACTCACTGTATGCACTTTATATGGTAGCACTGCAGATGATCCCGCAATCTTTGACTATATGAATAATTAATTAGCTGCGTGGCCGCTACCCATCATCTTCTGTGGTGATTTTAAAAATTTGATCTATAATGGTCGGAAACCAAAGGTATTTAAAGCTTTGAGGACTCTATGTTGGGAACAGGCATTCACTTACATTTGGCACTCACAACACCCCTCAGATTCTGGTCACACCTTTTATTTTTTTCCGCACAACAAGCTTGCAAGATTAGATTTTATTTTTGCATCTCACTCTATCCTCCATGCGTGCTCAATAGAAAAGAGCCCACTCATAGTGGCAGATCATTATCCCTTAGTGGTAGAAGTAAGAGGGGTAACAGTGGTTAATAGAGTTATGGTTAGCTGGACTTTTGAATGATCCCTACTTTTAAATGATGAATATTGTAAACCCATGAGGCTCTGGATCCCCCAATTTATTAAGGAAAACCTAGGGAGTACAGGGATTGAAGTAGTCTCTGATGAATTGAAACAAGCAATAAGAGGAGAGATACTTAGATTTTCACTTTCCCGAAATAGAGAGAAATGCCAACTGCTGGACAATGTGCAAATTCGATTGGCTGTAGCAGAACAAAATGTTATTACTGCTCTCAGGGATGGTGATGATCCTGTAGATGCGCTTGCAAAAATAATAACAGCATAAATCGCCCGTCATGAAGCTAATAGCCAAAATGGCTGCAGATAGATTAGCGGTATGGAGGGAGGAAGCATATGAATGTGGCGAGCATGTCGGATACCACCTTAAGATTAGGGCAAGACAAAAAGCTACAAGGAACATCATTACTGAAGTTAAAGATTCCAAACAAGATCTAATTTCAGAACCAGAGGGCATTCATAAAGTGTTTCTTGCCTATTCTCAAAATCTATATCACAAAACCACCACGGTCATTCAAATAATATCACAACATATCTTAACAAATCCCAGCGGTGCAACTACTTCAAGATGATCAGTTACAACTTCAAGTGCCCCCTCAGTGAGTTGATGCTCTGCTTTGTATTAATAGCCTTCCTAACGGTAAAGCTACTGGTTTAGAGAATTTTCCAGCTGAATTTTACAAAAAAATGTTGACTGCACTAAAAGAGAGCATGCATCACCTATTTGTACATTTTTTTTAAGTGGGGGAGACCACCCGAGTCATGGTCGCAAGCAAAAATTATTGCTTTCTTGAAAAAGCACAAATCAGCGCTAGACCCTGCCTCTTATCGCCCTATAACCCTGATAAATGCAGACAGCAAAATTTATTCCAAAATATTAGTGGTTCAACACATAAAGTACTATCGCCCAGGCAACACGGATTTATCCAAGGACGCAGCACCATAGACCATATTAGAAGAACTATCTCACTTTTTGATGCCACCCACATTTCCAGAGATCCATTAGCACTTATCCTACTGGATGTCGAGAAGGCCTTTGACAGGGTCTCCTGGTCTTTTTTATGGGAGTCCCTGTAAAGGGTCAGGATAGGTCATGGACTTATACAGGCATTCAAGATGCTGTATTTTCAGCCTACCGCATAATTGTGTTTAAAAGTTACACTTACTGATAATTTCAATATAACTAGAGGTACCCATCAGGGATGCCCGATCTCACCTCTCTTGTTCGCACTATATATAGATCCCTTCTTACGATATCTGTAAGCCAATCGAAATTTTACCCCCAATATTTCCCATGGTTGGGAAAGAAAGATATTGGCCTACACAGACGATATTGCTCTGGTAACTTCTAATCCTGGAACATCTATGGCTGAGTTTGAAGCAGAAGCTGTAACATTTTGACATTTATCAGGATACTCCCTTAATAGATCTAAAACCCAAATCATCTGTAAGAATGTTAGTATGGGCAACAATACTAGACAAGTAGAAAAGGCTATGTATCTTGAAGTAGATATTATGGCTAGCGTAGAAAAGATTGTGGATTGTAATATTGACCCCTTGATAGACAAAATTAAACACAAAATAGTTTGACTACATAATTTACATTTATCGCTGATAGGTAGATGTAATATAATGAAAATGCTTTTTTTTCCTAAATGGTTGTACTTTATAAGAGCTATCCCGATAGAATTTAGTATTACCTGCTTGAAAAATATTGAAGATTTGTTCTCTCAATTTATCTGGGCTTATGAAAAACCCAGAAGAGCAAAGAAATATCTCTCTCTGCCAAATGAAAGTGGTGGGCTGGCACTACCATATATAAGACTTTATTATTGGGCAACTACTCTTTTGTATAACTTCACTCTTTTTTCCGATAAGCCAATTGATAACCCATTGGAAGGTATACCCACACTCATTGAACTCATAATGGGCAAAGATGCATGGGGACGGATTTGGAGGTTCCTGAACGATTCCCACTATAAGAAAGTATGCTTCAAGACGCTGGTTGCTGGTTTCAGAACTATGCAACTGGCTCGTGAAATGCGAGGACTGGGTGGTCTGAATTGATTTATTATACACCGATCTATAATAACCCTAATCTGCCCGAAATCTTTAAAGACTTAATAATTAAAATGTGGCAAAACAAAGGCCTGTCTAAACTCAGAAATTTCTATTCTTTATCTGATGTAGTTTATTTTGAAAATCTCAAAGAACGGTATGAATTGGATTGGAGGGACTTCTATAAATACCTGCAAGTACGTACGCAATTTTCTAAGTAAAAAATGTGGCGGCCCATCAGGATTAGTCAATAACCATACTATAGATAACTTGAGAAAGAACCAACCATCTACTGGAGCTGTGTATAACTCCCTAAACTCATTAATGCAGGATGAGTTGGAAACGCAGGCCAGTAAATGGAAAGTGAAAATTGGTATTTCTGAAGACGTATTTTTCTGTTCAACTGAGCTAGCACAAAGTCTGTTAATTCCGGTGCGGCTCCAAGCTCAATATTATAAATCTTGTTTTTCACTTTATTACACTCCGAAAAAGATTGCCAAATGGGGGATAGGGAAAGGAACATCATGCCCCTGGTGCTCTTTGTATCAGGCAGATCTCAACCACATGTTTGCCTCCTGCAATACTTTAAACAACCTAAAACAAGAGATTGCAAATTTTTTGAAGGAGGGGCTAGGGAGGGATGTTTCTCTTTCTCCTTCGCTGATTTGTCTTGGGGTCAACCAGGAACTCCAAGGGAAGCCAGGAGAACCATTGGTTTTCATAGGCATGGCAGTATATCGACTCTGCCTAGCCTCAGCTTGGTTAGATCCATCCCCCCAGGCTATCATCAATGGCTAACAAGATTAGTGGTGAATTATAAATTTGAAATAGCCATCCATGAAAAAAGAGGGTTACTGTCCTGCTTGAAAGGCCTAAGAATCTGGGAACCATTGACTAGATGGCTCGAGAGGTAGAGCGAGGCTCAAATCGATCTCTGTTCCTTCGCTTAAGATGTGTACTGCTTATTTGTTGTCTCCTTCTTTTATACACTGATGATAAGTGTGTGCCTAACCCCTGCGGTGTGGGATGGGTGGGAGAGGGTGCGAAGAAATTAATAAAATTGTGCATGAGGAAGTGTTGCTGATTCAATATTTGCTCTTCTCTCTCTATAGCTTATCTGATTATCTGACACATGTAATTTAGAATTTGGTGATTTAATATATGCATGTTTTCTTTCTCACTGTACTTGTAAATTGTTTGAAAATTGAAAAGTGCTACTTGCAACATTGATATCATGCACTAAATAAAAAATATTTTTTTTAAATGTAAAACAAGAAATTCCCCCGAGACCTAGCCCATCCGGGGGTCTCATTAAAATAAAACGTGGGAAACCGCGCTTCATTGTTTTCAAACAATTTCGGCAGAATTCCCAAACCCAGCGCGAATTGCGTCGATTTGTTTTTAAAAAGTGCTTTATTTTGGCCCTGGTGGTCCTTCTGGGTTAGGGTGTTTCTACCCTGCCCCTTCTCTTGTTTTATATCTTTGTTTCTCTGTTTTCTGGTGGCTCGCTTCTACTGAGTCACAAGATGGCTGGCAACACTTCCTGGTTTGGAGTGTTGACAGTCAATTAGAATGAAGCTCGTGGTTGGGAGGGGTCGTGACTCCACTGCGTCCATGGATATCGAAACTTTTATTTTTTTAAATTCCTCAGCAACTACTGAACGGATTTACACCATTTGAAAAAAAAAGTTGCTTTCTGCTCCAAGCACTACCTTTTTGCCAAATTTGGGGTATTTCTGTTCAGTAGTTTTGGCTGTAGCCTTGCCCATTTTAATATATAGTTTCCACAGACACACACAGTTCGAGCTATCTAGAGGTGCTGGAGACTCCTCTGTTGCTTGAAGGACATTCTCCTGTATGTCAGGACTCACCTGGTGACAAACTGAGAGGTGGTGAGCAGGGAAGCGTGCCGCAGGATGGTGCACAGCCTGGTAAGGGACTACACAGCTAAGGGCAAGATGGAAAGTGAAGAGGAGTAAGAACTGTGAAAAAAACCTCTCCTTCTCCACTGTACTCTATCAAATGGTGGCGCCATGTAAACCGTAACTAACCCGTGCATAACATGTATCTCTGAACCTCTGCCTGATGGAATGTAAATGTTAAAATACATTAGATCTAAAACTACCAACCCATCTCTCTGCAGACTTCGACACAGTCTCCCACCACTCTCTCACTGTCAGACTCCATGATGCCAGCATACATGCAACCACTCTCAACTGGAGCCGCTCCTTCCTCACTCACAGAACCCAAAGAATTAGACTCCCACCCTTCCTCTCCAAACCCACAGAGACCAACTGTGGAGCACCCCAAGGATCGTAGCTCAGGCCCACACTCTTCAACATCTACATGGCCAACGTTGCCACCATCTTCAGACAACATGACTTCAGCATAGTATCCTACGCCGATGACACCTACTTCATCCTCTCCTTCACAAAGGAACCCCACACCACCAGAATTATCTTCCAGGAAGGAATGAAAGACGCTGCAGCCTTGATGAGCGGCAGCTGTCTGAAGCTCAACTAGGAGAAGACAGAAGTCTTTGTTTTCAGACCCACTACCTTAGCATGGGACAACTCCTGGTGGCCCAACACTCTCCACAACCCCCCACTCCCACAGACCATGCCCGTAACCCTGGCATCATAATCGACTCCTCACTTACCCTAACCTGACAGATCAACGATGTCGCTTCCACCTCCTTCAACACCCTCCACATCTTTCACAAGACCTTTAAATGGAACCCCCCCGAATCCAGAAAGTCCATCACCCATGCACGCATAGCAAGCACTAGGACTACGGAAACACCCTCTATGCCCGAATCAACAAGTCCCTGCTCCACACAAACTCCAGACCATCCAGAACACTGCAGCCAGACTCATCCTCGGCATCCCAAAACATGAACACATCACCCAACACCTGCAAGACCTCCACTGGCTCCCGTTGAGAAGAGAGCAATCTTCAAGCTACTCACTCACGCCTACAAATCCCTCCACAACACCAGACCCCAATACCTCAATGAGAGTCTCCTTCCACATACCCAGAGTAACCTCCACTCCTTCAACATTGCCCTCTCTGAAACCCTGTGCATCTGCAGAGCCAGAGCAGGTGGAAAAGTCTTCCCCTACATCGCAGCAAAAATCTGGAACAAGCTCCCTATCAACATCAGCCACTCCCCCACTCTGCACACCCTCAGGAAGAGGCTCAAGACCTGGCTCTTCGGCTGACTCGGAGATGCACCCCACCCCTCTGCCTTGAGACCCTCATGGGTGAGTAGCACGCTTCACAATTCCCTGATTGATTGATTGATTGATCATTTTAAATTAACAATAACACCTAAATTGACCTGTTTAAGTTATCCCAAGTAACTGTAACTTGTGCCCTAAAGTAACTGTAACATGCGTCCTCTCCATTCACTGCACATATTACATCACTCATGACAAGTTCTATGACATCATTGATAACATTACAACAGCATCTGAATTAACATCATTTATGGCACTGTAGATGTATTCAGGATTGTTAAGGCATGCTATAGGGGTGACTTATAGGTTTTAAGTGCAGTGACCCTTATATATGGCAAACCTATATCTAAAGTAAAAGGTGCATGTGCCATCTTACACAGGCTGAAATGGCAGGCCTGTAGTTCCATTTTGCATGGACTCTCATGGGTGGCATAATACATGCTTTAGTCCATAGGAGGACATTGCAGTACCAATGCCCTGGGAACATGGGTACCATATACTAGGGACTGACAAGGGTACCCCAGTATTCAATCTGGAGTGTACCTAAGTACATGCATGACATAACAGTTCAGGGAGGAAGCAGATAGACTGGGGTCCTGAGTAGCAAGATCCTAGTCAGACTAGTCAAAAACAGTATCACGTAAAGCAAAAAGTAAAAAGTGGGGGTAACCATAAGAAGCAGAGTCTGAAGCTTGGCAGAGGGATTTAAAGGTGGATGTAGGAAAAGGATTGTGATGGATAGGTATAAAGAAATGCAATCTGCAAGATGGCAGAAAATGTTTCTGAATCTCAGAGGGCTAACATCAGCAAAATGGTCAATTGCTACAAAAGGGATCAAAGGCAATCAGCCAAGGGGAGCTGAGGATCATAAGAAGATTCTGGTGAACAGAAGGGGGTGACTTCAGATAGATAGGATCAGTTGGCCCACAGTGTCAAAAGTCCTCTGATTGCCAGCTGTAATAGCACTGACAACGAAAGCCAGTAGTGGTAACAATAGCACTAGATTTTTTTTTATTAAACCTTTTTTATTAACATTGTGCATCACATAGTCATGACAGTAACAGCATCAATTATCCTGTACAGTATCGATCATGGTACATTCAGCGGACAACCATCATCTATAACGGGCAAGGTACAACATAGATGAATTCCAACAATGTTCCGGAGTCAGAAGCCACTGTGCCTGCATCCCTCCCCCCGTCATCATAGCTGTGCAATTAGCAAAGGGGGGGATCCCCCCCCACCCTCGTAGTCAGGTATCCCCTCGACAAGGAAAACCAGGAGTTCGTAACGTCATCGGTCCGAAGTCTCCCTGTCGTCGCCCAGTGAGACAACCCCGGAGCCCGGTGTATTAATATGTTATGAGTGTGCCCAGTGGTTAGGGAGCCGCTGCGCGCCCCAGGGAGCCAACCATGGGAGGAATATAAGAGGTGGAGCCCTACTGGTCAAGGGCCAATCTATCGGGTAGTATGCATTGCGGTGAGTGCAGTGTAATGTGCATTTTCACGTTCATGGGCCAGGTATCGGCTCGTCTTCACCAGAGGAGTCGCTGCCGGCAGCTTGGGACAGCCAGTAAACCTGCAAGGGGGACCAGAAGTCCCTGGGTCTACAGCGGGCAGGCATCAGGTCCGCATAAACGCCATGTTGGTCCTGGCAGTACTTGAGGTCGTCCAGCCACTCCTTAAACTTAGGTGCCCTCCCTCTCCCCCATCTGCATACAATCCTCCGTTTAGCTAGAAGGAGTGCGAGATCGACAAACTTGCGATCCGATTTGGGAATGTGTTTGGTATAACCCAGCAGCATCACCACCGGCTCAAGGTCAAGAGGACCATCGATCATCACCTGCAACGCAGCATGCACCTGCTCCCAGTATTCCCGAATTACTCCACATTCCCAGGCCAGATGGAGGAAACCTGCGCCCTCCGCACGGCACCGCGCACATCTGTCGTCATCCGACAGTCGAAATCGCAGCTTCCGAACTGGGGTATAGTAATACCGTTGCACAAATTTATAGTGGATAATTTTCAGTCTACAACTAGAGGAGACTCGTGCGGTAACCGAGCAGCAGTATCTCCACTGTTCATCAGTGAGTGCAGCGGGTAGGTCAGCGTCCCAGGCAGTACGTGCCTTGGACGGAACAGGGGGCCGTTGCTCCCGAATGGCCGAATATAGCTTCGACACCAAATGTCTGCCGTCCGAGACAAGCATGATGTGCAGTGGCAGGACCGTGCCCGGTTCCTCCGGGTAGCCAGGAATTATCTCCTTCATACCCTGATGGAGCCTGATGTAATAAAAGACCTCCATTGGCGTCGGGGGAGTAGCACAAAAGAACTGCTCCTTAGTGCGGAACTGCTTCTCATGAAATAAGTCCCCCCAGGTATGATGTTGGATGCGGTTGCACATGGAATGAAATCCATTTTCCGTCAGGAGCGATAACTTCGGATGATATGAAAGGGGCAGCGCCGGTGAGTAGAGCATGGGGGCTTCCAGCAATCTAGTCACCCTTCGCCAGGCGTCCATGGTACAAGTTACAGTGGTGGCAGGCGTCTCAACGTCCCCGATCTGGCCCAGCAGCATGCCCTTAAGCGGCAGCGGGTGAACTATCCAGTCCTCAGCTGCCACCTGAGGCATAAAGGGGGTGGGGTTAATCCAATAATAAGCATGTTGAGCCTGCGCACTGAGGTAGTACACCTCCAAGTCAGGCACGTCGAATCCACCCCTGTCATACGGTTGTGTCAATACCTTCCAGCTGAGGCGCGGTTGTTTCCCGCCCCAAAATAGGCGAAGCAGTTCAGACCGAAGTCTTTTGAAGAAGTAGGCTCCCGGGTAATAGGGTATATTTTGAAAGAGGTAGAGGAAGCGTGGAAGGATGACCATTTTTATCAGGGAGGCTCTTCCCGCCATCGACAGTGGGAGGGCCAACCAGCGAGTCACAGTATTGGCTAATTTGGAGATGGCCACCCCGTAGTTCAGTCGGATCGTGTCCTCCTTAGCGAGTGATACAACAATTCCCAGGTATTTCAAATCCGTACTACACCAATCCAGTGGGTAATCAAGCGGGAAAGGGGCCACCGAGGGCGTGAGGGGGAAGAACTGCGACTTCTTCCAATTGATGTGTACGCCGGAGACTCCACCAAATAACACGAATTCTCTCAATAGGGGGTTGAGGTGTACTTGCGGGCGCCACACATATAAGGTAACGTCATCCGCATAGAGGGATATGCCTATCTGTCTCTGGTTGCAATTAAAGGCGCTGTCCTTATGCAACTGCCGGATCCTGCAAGCCAGGGGTTCGATAGCTAGGGCAAAAAGCAGGGGCGACAATGGGCAGCCCTGCCGAGTCCCTCTCGTGATTGGCATCTGCGACGACAACACTCCGTTGATGACGACCCTAGCAACTGGAGAGGTGTAAAGCAATGTCACCCAGGCTATGAAGATCCGGGGGAAGCCCATCCTGCCTAAAATGGCCAGGAGATAGCCCCATTCCACCGAATCAAACGCCTTGGTGGCGTCCAGAAACACAGCAGCGACCGGCAGGTCCGGCGAGATGGTAGGTATGAGGGAGAACAGGGTGCGGAGGTTATGGGACGTAGCTCTACCCGGGACAAACCCAGCCTGATCCGGCAGCACCAGGGTAGTCATAAGTAGGGATAACCTAGTCGCGAGCACTTTCGCTAAAATCTTCGCGTCGCAATTTAGTAGCGATAAGGGCCTATAGGCATCGGTATCCTTCGGGTCTTTCCCCGGCTTAAGCAGCGAAGTGATCGCCACCTCCCTCATAGAGCCCGGTAGTATCCCCACCTCCAGCGACTCCTCGAACACCTCCTTCAGCACTGGTGCCATTATGTCTATGTAACATTTATAAAATTCGGCCGGCAGACCGTCCAGTCCCGCGGCTTTACCGTTACTTAGTGACATGATCGCATCTCGGATTTCATCAATCTCGAAAGGACACCCCAGGAAAGCCCTATCACTATCACTCAGCCAACACAGTGCAATGTCATCGAGGAACCCCCTGAGGTCAACCTCTTCTGTCTGCTGCGTGGTATACAGCCGTTTATAATGCTGCAGAAAGGTGTCCTGTATCCCCCTAGTGTCCTGATAAGTCCTGCCTTCGCCATCAGTGATTTCCAGTATGTGCGTGGCAAATCGCTGGTGTCTAGTGAGCGCTGCTAAAACTTTACCCGGCCTATCTCCTTCGCAATAGCGTCGAGCCGTCCAGTACTTACCACGGAATTTGGCTTCCCTGGCTGCCTCCTCCTCAAATTCGGATAACTTGGCTCTGAATGCTATCGCTAGGTCAGGGCTAGGGTTTCCGACCATCTCCGCCTCTAACGCTTTAAGTTCCGATTCAATACCTGTCAACGTGCGCACTATTTCCCGTAACACGCCACAGCTTTTAGAGATTGTGACTCCGCGCACTGTGACCTTGAAAGCCTCCCAGATCGTCTCAACCTTAGCAACCGAGCCCTTGTTCCTAGGGAAGAAGGCCTCGATTTCCTCTCCGAGTTCTTGTTTGAATACCGGGTCAAGGAGGGCCGAGGGGAATAGCCGCCACGGTGGGCGTATTTTCGCATATCCAGGCAATTCCAGGACGGTCAACACAGGGCAGTGATCCGAATATGTTCGAGGCAGGTGCCGCACCCTGGCGACGCCACCAGCCAGACCACGTGAGATGAAGCAGTAATCAATCCT
This sequence comes from Lissotriton vulgaris, assembly GCF_964263255.1. Lineage (NCBI taxonomy): Eukaryota > Metazoa > Chordata > Amphibia > Caudata > Salamandridae > Lissotriton > Lissotriton vulgaris. The sequence continues at coordinate 1,540,861,138 of NC_141695.1, read as the reverse complement.
GGCCCACGAGCGTGCATGCGTGGTGAAGTGGGTGCCCTCCCTAGCCCCCGGATGTAAGTGCCTCCAGCTGTCCAACAATCCCGCTTCCTCCAGTATGCCCCGTAACGCCTCCCCGGCTTTCGTATTGTACTGTCCGCTACCGTCTGACATGTCCGCCCCCGGGTACAATGAGAGATTAATGTCCCCCCCCCCATACCACATGTGTGGCCTCGACCTCAAGTGCATGTCCCCATAGTGTCAAGAAGAACCCAGGCGTGTCAATGTTGGGTGCGTAACAGTTGATGAGCATAACAACATCAGTGCCCAGTCTCCCCCAGAGGATCACGTATCTCCCCTCACTGTCCGTTCGAACACCCAGTTTTTGGAACGCTAGTCGTTTATTGATCAAAATGGCAGTGCCCCTGGAATAGGTGGAATAGGTGGAGAACTCCCGCACGGTCGCCCATCTGTCTGCAAAGCAAGGGATGCAACGTGGATTAAGGTGAGTCTCCTGGAGTAGAGCTATTTGCACCTGGTGTCTATCTAAGTATCCCAGCACATTCCTACATTTCCGCAGATTATTAAGGCCTCTGACATTCCAGGATATTATAGACACAGTATTCAAAGTATGATCACCCGTGCTCATCAACACATCCCTGTACCCAATGAGTGCAAAGAGTCCCAGCTCCCTGTGGTGCCACATCCTGTACCAAAAACCACCGCGCATAGCATTGTCGGGTGTCCTGATCAGTTATACTGCCACAACCCGCACGTCCAGTCCCAACACACATGCCATGACTACCATCCGCACAGCCATTCACTCTCCCAACAATCCCCCCCCCAAACAAGTGAACATTCCTCCTCACTCCGTTCACAGTAACAAAAACTCCACTCCCCAAGCCCTCCCCCAACCCACTGAAGCAACCCAATCTTGCCAGTGTTACGATTCCTCCCCCCCTCCCAGACCCCGTACTCAATAACCATAGTAAAACCATGTGGGGAATCCCCTCCTGGGGGCATCAGAGGTACACGTCTACTCACCCCAACACTCCCCTCCCCTCCCGCATATACCATATGGGGAAGACAGAGAAGAAGGGGTGGTGCCTGGCCTAGAGTAGTCCTGTAGCTGTAAGCCTCAACGAAAAACCATCAGTACCGTACCCACAGCCCTCTAATTGTAGAAAACAACAATAACTTCAGTTCCATTCCCAACTGCCACCCTCACAGTCACCTGTTGTATCATCAGTGCAGGCGCCAGTCAATCAAAGGAGCAGTGCGCGCCAGCTGGGCCAGTAGTCTGCTGGGCGTCCATGGCGCAGTAAAGTAGGCACCCAAAGCAAATGATGAAGGAGCATGCCGCCTCGGAGCAGCCAGGGCGGGGACCCCGATGTCACCGCCAGCAACTCCCAGCCCCTACTCCAGCAGTGCAACAGGGTGCGAGTGGCAGAAACTTCATGAGGGCGCCGGTATGAGTCATTCATCTTGTTCAGCAGGATTCCCTCCCGCTTCATCCGCACCCTCGTTACGCCTGTCTCTCCTTTCAGTGCGAAGCCGTTTAACATAATCCTCAGCGTGTTGTGGGTTCGTGAAGAAGTGCTGTTTGCCCTGATGGGTCACCCGGAGCCGGGCCGGATACAGAAGGGCGTAGTCGATCTGCATATCCCTCAATTTCTTTTTCACTTCCAGGAACTTTTTCCTCTGGTCCTGTACCATGGGCGTGAAGTCCGGGTAGAGTGAAAACTGTACACCATCACAGGATAAATTCCGATGCGTGCGGGCAGCTCGAAGGGCAACGTCCCTGTCGCGGTAGTTAAGTAACCGGGCGATGATAGGCCGCGGTGGTGCCCCTGGCTTGGGGACCGGGCCCAGGGAGCGGTGCGCTCTCTCTACTATGAATTGACTCGAGAAGGCCTCCTTGCCCACAGCCGTTTGCAGTATGCGTTCAACATAGTCCTCCATGCGCCCAGTGTTGGTGGACTCCGGAACCCCCGTGACACGGATGTTATTGCGTCTACTTCTCGCCTCCAATTCCTCATTCTTCGCCGCTATCACTCTGAGGATGTTGTCCATGCGGGTAAGGCGTGTGTCGTGCGTCGCGGCAGTGTCTTCGGCCGTGGAAATGCGTCGCTCCGCCTCAGAGAGCCGCTCCTCATGCACCTCCACTTTTTGCACCACGCCGTCCATCCTGGAAGATAGCCGATCAACCTTGTCCACAACCGTTGCGAATCCCTGACGCATCTCCTCTATGATCAGGCGTAGTTCACGCGTTATGACCGCAGGAGGGGCCTCGGTGCTTGACTGACCTGTGGAGCTCCCGGCGCCCGTTGCGCCACGAGTTGGTTTCTTCGAAGCTGCAGGTTCGAAGGACAGTTTGGGTTGCTTGGCATCGTTCTTGCCCATGGTGCCCAAGCTGTTGGCACCCAGTGGTTGGAATGAGTGGTCGCCCCGCCAAGCCCCACGAGCAGAGCCCGCGCGCAGGTCGTTCCGAATTTAGTGCCCCAGAGACACCCGTGGCAGTGTCTTGTCAGCGGAGTAGACACAGCCCCCACCAGACCTGGGAGCCGGCGCAGCCCCCAGCACAGTAGCCCCCGACAGCAGCAGGAGCCCCTCGGGCAGAATAGAGCAGTGGAGGGCGAGATCAGAGGGCTTACGCCCCAGCCGTAGCTGCCGGCGGGTCCCCGCACTTAGTGGCACAAAAGCGCCGATGGTACCAGCTGCCGCCTTGCGTGAGCGCAGTGAAAGTCCCTGCTGGGCCTGGAGGGAGTCCTCAGTAGTGAAGGATTGCGCCCGTGGGGGTGTCCCCCGCAGCCCCCGACGGGATCAGGGGCGCAGCCAACCGCCGTGCACAGGTGCAGTGATGTACCCAACCGGGTCCGGGTGGAGTCTTTCAGGCGGAGGGCTGCTTCCCTGGGGACGGCCGCTGCGGCCTCCGCCGGTTCCAGGGTGCAGACACCCGACCGTCCGCCGCCGCTGCAGGGGAGGTGGCGCGGTGCTCAGCCTTACCCCCCAGTGCAACGTTCTCAGGGGGGGGGGCGAGACTCACCTCCGCCAGTCCACGGCACTCGTCCAGCAGGTTCCCCGCAGCTCCGGCCGGGTTGCGCGTTGACAGGGCCCAGCCGCCTCGTGTAAAGCCACGGCCTCAAGTGGCACAGCTCCCGGTCCCGACCAGCGGCCCACCACAGCAACGACCCTCGGGGCACTTTCAAGGCGCCGTAACTCAGGCTCTGGGCGTCGGATCTCCTTCAGATTTGGACCGGCGCCGCAGCTCAGGTGCATCCAGCAGCGGTGCAATTTTTAGGCATCCATCTGCAGGGGAAGCGGATGAAAGAAGGATAATGCTGGCCAGGCAGCCAGAGCCTCACAGAGGTGCGGCCATTAGCTAGTGCGCCCTCTAGCGCCCCCAACAATAGCACTAGATGAGTGGTCTGTGAGACTCTGAGATTAAGTTGATGGGTGGTTTAGGTGTGCATGCAACCAAAGTGTTTGGAAGGCCAGCAAAGGGGCTCTTAGTCTTATGACCGTTAGAGCAGTGTGTGTGATTTTCAGGCCTTTGTGGTGACACTCCATGTGTGTGTTGGTGCGTGCATTCATGTTGAATGTGTAGCAAATATTTAATGATAAGATTCCATGTGTGGTGAAAGTCTGAGTGCTAGGACCAGGGGAATTTGTTTTGGATGTCCCCAGAGAGTGGAACTGTATTGACTGCATGCCTGTGAGCGGAGGATGAAGACCCAGACACTGAAGTGATGAGGGATGGAGAAAGGGCTAACCAAAGAAATTTAGTGAGGTCCTTGTTAGTGAAGGGCTGATGATTATATTTAGGAGTTTTTAGGAGTGAGGGGGTAGATCAGCATGACTGTGTCAGAGACACTATTGACAGCTAAGTGCAAAGATCTCACACCTCCTTCTATTCTTGTTTCAGGTATTCCTGCTTGGAGGCAGCACAATTTCTACCTGCTGTGACCTCCATCATTTTGCATAAGGCTGTGTCTAAGCTAAAGCCCAAAAATGACATTTTTAAGAGAACAAGCCCAAACCAGTTCTGAAATCTTAGACAGTTGATGCACATTCTCTGTCTGGTAAATGAGTACAAATATATGACTGCAAATTCATTGATCCATGGGTCACAAGAATGGAAGCAACAAAAGCTTCTGATTATTCACAGTGTCTTATTATTTCCTACACTATTTGTGAAAATGTCAACGAATATCACTCTTGCTTTCTTTTGCTCTGTGTCTTTGATGCTTACATTTCTTTCTCAGATTTACTGATATGCCTTAACATTCCTATGACATTCAGTTTAATTAGGTATTGGCATATTCCTTTCCCGACTAGAATACTATTGTGCTGACTTATGAGTTACCACCATTTCGTTACCAATTGCATCTAAGCTGATTTTAGGAATCAATCTTTTTATTGACAGCTTTCTGCCTACATCCAGAGGCTGGCAGAGTGAGTATTATGTGGACTTACATAGCGTTTAAGCCACAACCCGGAGGCCGGCCGTGTAGATCTGTAGCTATCAGGCTACTAGAGGCGTCTTTCATTTTCTGACAGGTAACAATCAGGTACCAAGAGAAAAACATTCCCCTAAACATCCCTCCCACCACCCCTACCCTCCGCCCTGATTAAACTTCCTAGTCGTTATCCAGTATCCACATCAAGCTTGGTATGTGCACCCCCTTCACACCACTGGACGAGCATCTGCTGATGACTGCTCCATTGGTAGAAGGTGCTGGACTTTCAGAAACTTTGGGCACGTTACTTCCCTCATATCTTGTGACAGTAAACTCACAAAAGGCTCCCACAAATTTACAAAATGTCTCCCCTTCCCTTCCAACACCATTGATAGACGCTCCATGGCTAAGAGGTTCCATAAACGTGTACCCAGGCTAGGAACTCTGGGACTACCATTGTGCCCAATTGTGCTAGGATGATCTGCCTGGCCGCCAACAGTGCTAGCGCAATTTGTCTACCTCGGAGAGATGCCAGTGGAAAAGTTTTAGGATGCGAGAGGCCAAGGAGAGTATACTCTGGAGCTTGTGGCAGTGAGATGCCAAACGCTGCATCTATGTTATCCAAGACCTCACCCCAATATCTTTGTAATTTAGGCCAGTGCCAAAGTAGGTGCGCAAGAGTGCCAGCTATTCCGCACCCCCACCAGCAGGGGTCTGTCTTGCTTTTATCCCATCTATGTATGCGTGCAGGTGTATAATACCAATAAGAGAGGATCTTAAAGGTGGATTCAGCCCCCTCTACACTATGTGCGGTGTGATGCGCTCGGTATAATTAAGCTGATTTTAGAACTAACTTGCATAAGGAGATGGATGCACTCCCTGTTTGCAGTCCTGCCTGCTGATAAGTGTCTGTTTAAATCTGAGATAGACACATAGGCACAGCAGTCAGGTAAATAGTGAGGTTTCTCAGCTATAGCAATGCCTACTTGCCAGATTGTGCACACTGTCCACTATTTAACCTGCTGCCAGGTGAAAAGGCAGTTTCTTTCCTATTTGCATGGCTGCTGGCCAAACAGTGCATATTTTCTTTAGAATGTCAGTGGGCAGGTAAATAATGACTTTGTTTTTATTATTTGCAAGACCACCAGCTAGATAGTAAATTATTGTTTAACCAGCAGCCAGATAAATAGTGGCATTTATTTCCCATTTGCAAGGCCACAGGCAAAATAGTGCATAATTTCTGCTATTTAGTCAGCATCTAGGTAAATAAAGAAGCATATTTCCCATTTGCATGGCCACTGGCCATACTGTAGATAATGTCTGCTGTTATACCAGCAAAGAGGTAAAGAAGGAAGCTTCTTGCAATTTACCTGCCCACTGAACAAATAAAGCCTAACGTTTACTGTTGAGCCACTGGCCATGTGAATACTGAAGTTTCTCTGTTATTTGCTTGATCTCTGGCCAAACAGCACCTAACAATTACTGTTATTTAGCCACAGGCCAGGTGAATAGTGAAATATCTTTGCTGCTTGCATGATTGCCACCTAAAAATTAAAGAATCTCCGCTATTTGACTGTCGGCCCAACACTGCAGAAAATACTACTTAGCCAGCAGCTGAGTAAATAGTGAAGAAACTTTGTTTTTTACCATCCTGCAGGCCAAATAGTGATAACTCAATATTATTTAGTCAGCAGTCCAGTATACAGCAGAGAAAATGTAGTATTTACCCAGAGGCCAGCGAAACAGCCACTACCTTTCCAAAAATTTATTGAAAATTGATTTGAGTCAGCACTCTTTGTCCATTGGTCTCTTCAATTGTCATTCACATATCTTTGGGTTTAAAGATGAACACTAAGAGCAAAGTAAACTAAGTATACAATCCTTACAAATATTTTCCAGAACAGATGCCTAGGACATTTTTCAAAGGTGGAGCTATATTGTCTTTCCTCTTAACCCCCCAGGGATCCAAGGGTATTTTGAAGTATCACCTCAGCCCCCAACTTATTGTGGCATGCTTCACCATAGGTGATCTATCCACACTGTTAGACCTGTCAGCCTTAGGGTGGTTTTCCCTCAATCTTGATTCTTTGCTCCTCCTGTTTTTGCTGAATTCGTTTTCGTTGATTTTAGGACTCTGCACACAATACTTTTTTAAACCAGTGCTAACATGCTTGTGCTTTTGCCTTTAAATATGGTGAAATTAGCTTACACTTAATTGGCACATTTCATTACTTATAGCCCCTAGTGAAGTGGTACTAGCGTTTCCCAGGGCCCATAAATGAAATGCTACTAGTGGGCCTGCAACATTGATTGTGGCACCACCTTTAAAAATGTCTCAGGCCTATCATTGCAGCCTTTGTGTGTGGATTTGCATTGCCATTTCAAACAAGCTTCTTTTTTAATTTACTTAAGTCACCGCTAGGGAAAACCCTATACAGCTCATAGAGCAGAGTGCAATATACTTAAAAGGTTGACCATGTTCTTTTATGTGCATTGGTAGTGAAAAACTCAGAAATTCATATTTCACTACGACGCGGCCTGCCTTTCCCATCGGATGACATTGGGTTACTCATTTAATAAGAGATAACTTTTTATTAGGAGCAGGTAGGAAAGTTGAGTTTTGCACTCTTTAGAATTGTAATTTAAAACCATCTTTAATGGTAAACTTGGATTTTAATTCACAATTCTAGAAATACAATTTTCAGAAAGTTGGCATTTTCTTGTCCATACCTTTTGGTGCCTGCAGTTTGCATCCTGGGTCCCATGACTGGGTGTAGTTTGCAGTTGGTCTTTGTGTATTACTCCCAGACTGTGGGACATATGTGACAGGTGGTGTCAGAATGGGCCATATCTCTCAGGATGAGGGGGGGGAGCTGTCACCAACCCCACTGGTACATCACGAAGACTGTGCCTCAGTGCACTCCAAAAGGGTTTGACACTAGTTTTCTGTGCCCACAGACAAGATGGGGACAGGTCAGTGAAGAAGGAAATTCCATACACCTCTGTAGGGCGAGGACTCTAGAAGCTTCTCCCACTTCAAAGTAGTGGACCCTCAGACCCAACTCCTCAGTAAACTTTAAGACCTATGAAAGACCTAGAAGGACTGCTGTGCTGCTCTGATGCAAGAAGGACTGCCCGGCTGCTTCTCTGCCGCCTTGCTGTCTGAGTAAAAGAAACTGGGCCTGCATCTTGAATCCAGGATCATCAGAGTGGCTCCAAGGGCTAGTTGGCTGTCCTCCTGATCAAAGCCTGAGGGACAGAAAAGGATCCAACAATCATGACCCCTGGACTCAAGCAGCTTTGAGTCCTAATCCCCAAGTGGTAACCCTCCAGTCCTGAACCTCTGGATGGTAGGCTAAAGGTGCTCTGCCTGCCCATCTGTGGCCTCCTCCAGAAAGACCACAGTGCAACGCAGACCAGATGCAGATCTTTGCAGTCCCAAATTGGAATTGACAATGTGCAATGCAGGCACGAAGCAAACCCACATTGCCCCCCTCGCAGCCCATTGGAACTACTGCTATGCAATGCATCCTCAACATGGACCTTGCATCGCTTCTTGGGACCACTGCTGAGTGGCACAAAACTCTGCAACCCAGATTTTAGGTACATTTATCAGTGGGACTAACTTGGTCCCTATATTCGGCCCGTGCTCCATCGCATTCAGCCTGAACTTGTGGCTTTATCTTGGTCTGCAAGAACATATAACCACAGATGGTGGTTTGTGCTGTTAAGCACTATTTTTACATAAACCTTTAACATTTCTATGTCTGATTCTACTGCTTGGATTTTTGTTGTTTAGGGGTCAAATAATTTATTACATTTTACACTATATATCTCAATTAATGTAGAGATTTCCTCATATTGTGTGATTACTTTCTTACTGTAGTAAGCACTGCACAAATACTTAACAAATTGTCTCTAAGTTAAGCCTGACTGATTTGTGCCAAGCTACCTTAGGGTTAACTATTGGTTTATTTGGGTTCTGCTGGTGATTCATCCTGAAGAGAATTGTGGTTGCTACATGAGTAGGGTTTCACTCACCTTAAACAATAACAGAATTTCTTAGACACACCCTCTAAGGTAGGTAAATACCACCATAGCTGTCTCAACCATTGATGGGTGTTCCTACATACATTGTTACTGGTTCAAAGCAAGGATCTAGACGTGTGAAAAAATATCTAAGGGTATGTCCTTAAGGTATTCTCTTTGTTCTGCGAATTCCCTAGATATGATTAAAAGCAACAATGTTTCAAAGATCAATGGTTCATCCATCAACAGATATTGTCAACATGATTTGACACAATTAAAAGCCTGCATGGGTCAACGGCCATCTTCAGGGTGCCTACAATCTCTACCTGTTTCCACACTCGTCCAATGCAGAGTTATGAGGGATAAGGCTCTCATACCAATTTCTTTACTTTTTGTGATGCCTCTGCAGGAATCAGTTGTTACATAGAGTAGCACTTACACTTGAAAAATAATGGTGTTTCCAGGTAGATTGTCGGGGCTCTTTCCATCCCTGACATTAAGCGTGTACTGACATGCCAGAGGCAATTCTTTCCTTAGTGGTGCCTTCCCTTAGAATACTAGTAACGTGCCTAATGCTGTCAACTTCAAAAATTGTGTTTTTCATCCAAGTGGAAAACATTTTTTGGGGGAAATTTAGTTTATTTTTCCAAAACTAAAATCCTGCATTCTATGTCAAAACGTGCATCTTCATAAACTTGCTAAGTAATTAAATGTTCACAGTGCGTTCAGATCATATATTTCATTGAAATGCATGGATATTTATTGGTGATATTGTTTGCTTTGTGACAGAGAGTGCTTGCTGTGACTCGTCGATCCATATTTACCTTCACTCGTCCCCTTAATCATTTATGCATTCTCAAATTCACACACTCGCCCATACACAAACATACAAACACTGATCTATAACAAAGCCTTTTGATTACTGAACAAAAACCACTTCCATTGACCTTGTCAATGCTTAAGTAAAGAGTTGATGATGCCTGTAGTAAATTGTGACTCAGAAGGGACTGTACTGAGCAACATTTGAAAAAACATATGCGTGAACAAGCTTTTCTCTTTAAAAATATTATCAATTCAAGTACAACATTCTTACTTCTCCTATGGAGTGCCCGGGTGAAGGAAGATAGCCCAGCTGAAACACACACTATTCTAGTTCGGTTAGTATGGTTCGAATGCAAGCAGCAGGAATTAGCAGAAAGACAAGCTAAGACTGTAAAATTGTAGGATGCCTAAGCAACAAATGTGTCTTTTAAATGTGCCACCTCATCTGGGCAATCATTGTAATCAGGGGCATGGCTTCCATTGGTGCAGCGGGTGCAGTGGCACCGAGGCTTAAGGGGCACACTGAACCCGCATTGTTGTTGTATTTTTTAAACCAAAGGGTAGTCGGGGATGGGACTCTTTCAGCATAGCCCATGGCACACTGGCTACACTACGGATTGCGATTCACAGCCCATCACTTGTTTTACTTGTGTCCCAGTCAGACAAATTCGGAAGGAAATAAAAGAGTAAAATGAGGTTTGCGATGGTATTGGTCATCTAATCTCGTCTGTGTCCAACGGTGCAATTGCAATTTAAAGCTGAAAAAACAACACGCATGCTTCGCCTGCTGAAACTGATGTCTAAACTGGCTTTATGGCAATCTAACAGAGTCAGGAGGGCTGGGCTGACAGGTCAGTGTGGGAGATTGTGATTTTGGCTGTTTGGCGGTCTCTTTTGTGATCAGGTGAGCTCATTTCTGGTGTTTATTTCCATAAGATTACCACAAAAGTCGTCTGAAGCAAGCCCAAAAGCACGCAGTCTCGCATCCCTTGCAAAAAACGTACACAACGCGTCTTCGTAAGTTCACAACTCTCTCTATATGCAAGATGGTGGCCACTATTTGATTTGCTGCTGGTGGACACCTTTATTTTGGTGCCCGGGCCTATTTTCTAACCCTGTCCGACCCTGTACCTAAACCTAAACCAACTTCTTTATGAAAGACATACTGATGTAGCCACCATACAGATACTTCTGATGCGTTAACAAAAGTATGAACTGTGGACCATATTATTAAGGGGGCATTGCTTTTGCATCTCGCAACGGGGTGAAAAAGCGACACAACCCTTGGGAACTGATTTATCAAGCCACACAAGGCCACCTTGTGTGGCCATGAATGGCTTGATAAATCCAGAGTAATGCAACACACCTCAAATCTCTGCATCACGAAGGCATCCATGGGTGGTGGTGGGTGTTCCCAGGCAAGCACCATGTATTTTGATGCATTCCCAGATTCACCATAAGTGGTAGACCTGGGAATGCGGCAAAACTCCTACGCCTTCCCAGGTGAGGTGTAACAAGGAGAAATATGTTTATTTTGCCTCAGTTTTTTCCTCTTTCTATATGCGCTGCATTCTTCACCATGGTGCAAGAGTGACTGCATTGGCGCTAAAAGTGGTACAAAAGGGGGTGGTGATGGACGGAGCATCTGAACCAATCAAACAGTCACACCCAGTCAAAAGATCTGGGTTTGATTCACTCTGCCACCCCAGTTCAGACATGGCTATATGCAAATCAGTCTGACCTTGTGCTTCATGGGAACAGTCCAGCCCGAACTGCCAAGCCATGCCTTTCCGGTCCAGGGAAGGCATGGCTTGGCAGTTCGGGCTGGACTATTTCCATGAGGCACAGGGTCAGACTGATTTGCATATAGCCATGTCTGAACTGGGGTGGCAGAGTGGGCTAAAGAACGGTGATGGATTAAACCCAGATCTTTTGACTGGGTGTGAGTGTTTGATTGGTTCAGATGCTCCGTCCATTACCACCCCCTTTTGTACCGCTTTTGGCCGCCATAAGTGTGGCAGGGTATGCTCAGAAGTGAGTCCCTTGCTCACTTTGCCACTGGATTCAAGCAAGCTGGGCTGAAGACAGCTGGAATGCCAGAAACCAGTCCTCGGAAGCTTGTTTCCGGTCCAGGGAAGGCATGGCTTGGCAGTTCGGGCTGGACTGTTCCCATGAGGCACAAGGTCAGACTGATTTGCATATAGCCATGTCTGAACTGGGGTGGCAGAGTGGGCTAAAGAACGGTGATGGATTCAACCCAGATCTTTTAACTGGGTGTGAGTGTTTGATTGGTTCAGATGCTCCGTCCATTACCACCCCCTTTTGTACCTGCATTGGCGCTAGGCAGCACATTGTACGCAAGCGCTGGGAAAAGGCAGGAATGCCCCATACAGTGTTTATAATGGCACATGGCTGCCCTTTCCATGTCGCACAGAACAGTACAGCACAACACTGTAACTTGATGCTCTGGGTGACATACTGTTAAATTTGGCCCTGGGTATGGAGCACTATTAATTAAAGGCACTAAATAGACAACACACTTAATAGGAGTGATATGGAAAATTACAGGCTCGTAATGCATATTGAACAGAACTGAAGCATTTCTGAAACATTAAAAGAAGAGCGTCTCTATTCCCCCACATTGTTTCTTTTTTACCCCAGATTGTCAGGAGGCCTCCTTATGTAAACTAGAAAGAGCAATGTTCTCAGAGTCTTAGAAGAAAGATGTGGGATTGTATGGAAGAGTGAGGACAAATAGTACAAAGAGCAGTCTGAACTTTTCTTGCTCTTTCAGGGCAGCAAGATACCAGGTGCACTGTGTCTCACTCTCACATGTGCAAGGGGAACTTGCTCAAGTATAAGCCTCTTCCTCCTAGATGTTGCCAAACTGGTGGTTGTCCACCTTTGCTAGCTTGAGAGGGAATTGTTCAGTGAACCAGTGCTCAAAATTCTGTCTCTTTTGGCCTAGCAGGAGTAGGGGTCAATCTGGGCCTTTAATGGTTGTGCAGCTTCAAGCTCTTGGTGCCAACTTTGATTGCTCCTCCATTTGTTTCCTGGAGCATTATGCCTGCATTTAAAAAGCCACATTGCTCCTGCTAATGACACCAACCTCCATTCCTGTTTCACCTAATAGGTCACGCTCTTGGTATCATTGTCCTCATCTGGCACTATCTTTGCATTATGCATCTTGAAGTGTGGATTACTGAGTCTTCTATGATTACCCCCTTTTCTTGTAAACACCTCTTTGCCCTCTGACTAGGTTGATACAGTCTACATTCCAAAATAGGTTGGTTCGCTTTCAATAAAGCTATGTATACCTTGTTTTTTATTGGTTTTGGCCTAGGTAAACTGACCACCCCTAAAATAATACGCCCTATTTCTAACCCTCTCCTCAATATCTCATATGCTGCAATATAGGCATCTTATGTGCAGCAATATTTACCACTCCACATTTGGACCACATCTTTGAACCTCGCACATCTCACCTAACACTTCCTTTACAGGCTAAACGACATCCAACACCCAGTCAAACAATTACTTTGAAAGGACACCAGGAACCTGTTGCAAAAAAAAAACATTGTGGCCTCATCATGGGTGTGCCACATTACAATGAAACAAAGCATTTAAACAGCCCTCAGGCATACTCGATCACCACTAATGGTAGGCGGTCACAATAATCATCATAAAATTATTTCAGCATTATTATGTATGTTTGAAACACACTGTGGTATATTACAAGAAGCATATAATAACAATTAGAACATTGGAATGTTGAGCGCTCAATTGAAGACAATGGAGTGCTCTGAGCTTCTAATGGCTGGGTAAAATCCTTGGGAGTAACATTCTAATGCTTTTCATTTCACAGCTGTTGCTGTGAACAAAGGCCTCTCGGAGCCCCAGGGTATCTAGAACCACTTGGGCTCCGAGAGTACTTTGGTTTTACAAATTAGAACATTCTCCCCTCTAGTGGATGCATGTTCTAATAGCCTTAGAGCCCTCCGTAGCGGGCACTGCCAGCCATTAAAAGCCTGCTCCATTGTTAAAGGCCCTCGCCTTCGGCTCTGACCTTTAACGTCCGTGCAGGCCTTTATTGGCCAGAAGAGCCCGCTACGGAGGACTCTTAGGCTATATTATAATGTTTTACAACATTAATGTTTTTGTGCTAGCTTATCTATTGAACAATCTTGTGTGATACCACCTGGCACAATATGTGAAACCGGTGTAGTTACTATTAGCTTATTTACTGATTTATGAATGACCATACTGCTAGGACAGTGGCACACAATACCTTCGGGCACTGCTTCAGTGATGTGGCACAAATATGTGTCATATACACATCTAAGGGCAAATGTACTAAAAAAAGTGATCCCACGCAGGGCAGCAACCAATGTTACTGGCTGTGCTGCATCAAAGGAAAAGAGCAGAGAAGCATGATATTTACTAAGAAATTACACAGTTTTGTTCCCCTTACATTGGCACAATTTTGGCTGCACTGCGCCACATACACATTCTTGCACCATAGTGCAAAAGTGTGTGTGTAATGCTTAGCATAGGTTTTGTACTGGGACAATAACCTTCCAGTACAAAATACTATGTTTGGACATAGTAAAACAGTGTATGTGCTCTGTACTTTAAGAGACATATGCAAATGTAGATAACTTTATAGAAAATAAAATGTTTTTCACACCTCACGCCTGCCTTGATGGGACATCATTTTTTGTTGCTAATCCCTTTATACTTTTTTTAGTAAATGCTCCTTTGCATCAAAATTCAGGGGTGATATCAAGGGATTAGCCATGAACCACCCAGGGTACTTCCCCTCGATGTAAAATAGTGGAAAGTAGCGCTTAGTGCTACTTCATTTTATAAAGATACTTTACAGTGGAAAACAAGTTTTGTGCTGGAAAGTAAGGGCCTCATTTATGAAGAATTATCTTAGGGCAGTGCCGCAAGTCTTCTTGGTGAGCTGACCTTCGCCAAAGTGAAAGGGCAGGAATGCAATGTATTTATGAAATACAGTGCACTCCTGTCCCTTTCCTCTGCGGAGGCGCACAATTTGCTGCCTAGCTCCAAAGTAGGCGCCCTTGCACTGTGGTGCAAGGCTGCCTCCACTGCAGGCAGGATTAGTTTTGTGCAGGCAGGGCCACCTTCCTGCACAAAAACAATCCTAAGAGGCGTTTCCCTCTTTCTATGTGTGCTTCAAAATGCAGCACACATTGAAAGAGGGATCAATGAGAAAAAATAAAAAATATTTCTCCTCATGACGCCTGCCCTGGGGAGGCGTAAGGATTAGCTGCTGACCCAGGTTTACGTGTATAAGTAAATATGGGGCAGCAGCAAAATCCATGGGTGTTGTGTGTGAAAACCCATCACAACGGCCATAGAATGCCGCCTTGATGCAGAATAAGGCAAGGCAGCGACTTGCGTTGCTATGTCTTACTCCATCTATGAGGCCATGCAAAGCCAAGCAGAGTGGCTTTACGTAGCGTAATAAAAGGTTACGCTTTGGCGGTGCAAACCTCTCATAAATACGCCCCTAAGTGTCTAAACAATACTTTGCATCAGTGATACAGGCACAGTGCAAAGTATTAGTAATTGTCCCCAACGATTCCTGCTGAGAGAATCCTGACAGACACTTACATAATTTGCTACTGCAGAACAGTAGTTTTCCTAGGAAATGAGGTAAGCAATGTATTATTGATACATTTCATGAGATTCTCATCAGAACCGGCTCTAAAATATTGGCCACTTTTGATGCATTTGAAAAACACGCTGTAACCTTCACGTTTGGCCCTGCTTTTACCTTTTTTCTCTTGGTTTACTAGGCTCAATGTTCCATGCACATATTGCCAGAAAAACATATTTGTATGGAGAAAGCTACCTGGAGTTAAAAGGAAATCGGTGCTTTTAGCTTTTTTCTCTTGGTGTACCAGGCTCGATTTTCCATGCACATATTGCAGGAAAAACATATTTGTCTGGAGAAAACTGTCTGGAGATAAAAGAAAATCGGTGCGCAACCGTAACTTATTTTTCTGAGTACCAAAAAAATTCTGTGGAAATTGTGCCCTGTGGAAATACTGAATCTTGCATCATTGGCATTTCCATATGGACAAGTTCTTCTCTAAATTTGCCAGGACGCACCTATTGTCCACCTACATCTCTTCCCCAAATGTGTCCTCTCTAGTACTGTCACAGTACTCTAGAGAGACTGAATGATAAAAAATGATGAGGACATAAGCTTTCATTTCAAGTGACCCATAAATATCCCCATTATTTCAGTCCCTTAGAATGACTTTAACTTGGGGTCCTGGAAATTTAAGCAGAGGAAATAGCCGAAATTGCTAGGTTTTGCGGGCTAACATGCATACATTGAAATTGAAGGGCCGATTTCGATATGTTTCCCCCCTCTTTTCCACCTGGAGAATTTGCCAGCTGAAATCTCTGGATGGAATACATTTTTAAGGAGTGTTCTGCTAAACTCCATGGGCCTCAGTTATGAGGCGCCTTGCGCCACCGGAACGTCACTTTTTGTGACATTCCATGACGCAGGAGCCTGCTCCATATTTAGGAGGTAGCAGTAAGCTGCTTTTTGGGGCTTATTGCTGCCTCTTACATATTATTCCCTTTAACGCAGTTTTTGGCGTTAAAGGGGCGTGCAATGGGTGTTTATGGGGGTGTTCCTGGCAACATCCATTGCTTTTTGACACTGCCCCAGATTTATGAGAAATCGTAAATCTGGGGAAGCACCAAAAACTACACTCCCTAGGGGATGCATAAAGGAGGCATGCACTCGCATAATGAAAGATCAGGGCCCCCCTCAAGGTACACAGAGCGGCCCCTGCTCCGGATTTAATCTGGAGCTCTCATTCCTGAGTACTGTGCTGAGGGGGCCCCCTGAAGCTCGGGCCCCCCACACTGCGGTGGCTGAGGGGGTCTGTGTTAGGCTCCTGGAGGCATGACTAGGAGAAATATCTTTATTTCTCCTTGTTTTTCCTTGCTCGATGTGTGCTGCATTCTATAGCACACATAGAAAAAGAAAAAAAGCCTCTTGGGATTGTTTTTGTACAGGAAGGTTTCCCTTCCTGCATAAAAATAATTATCCCCGCAGCGCAGGCATCCTTGCACCATGGCGCAAAGGTGTCTGCGTTGGGGCAGGGCAGCCCATTGGTCGCCGGAGCAGGGGAAAAGGACAGGGATGCGCCATATCTAATACATACGGCCCATTGCAGCCCTTTTCCTTTGCTGTGGGGCAGCGCAGCGGGAATGTCTGCTGCGCTGCCCTACGGCAAAACCTCATAAATGAAGCCCCAAATTTCAGTGGCCCAGTACACCAATGTTACTGGCCGCATCGGAAATGATTGGCCACTGGTAATGGGAGCCATGGTCTCTGAGCTCCTATATATTCCACAGCAGAGATATAGTGAACGAGTGCCCAAACAATGTATGTATACATACTAAAAACTTTTTTTGTTCAGCATTTCAAGCGCTGTAAAATAACTGGTGTTACAGTTTAATGGTGCTTCTTTTATCAGCCTTTAAAAGATAGAAGGCATAGTTGTCCTTATCAGGATCTGAACATGTGACTTGCAGAATACTGCATGTATCAGTGACGAGTGTTCGGATCACTGAGCCATCTTGCCAGCTTCATCCTGAGCTGTATCCACAGTGTGGGGCTGTTTTTAGAATACCGCACAAACTATAAGAACATTGCTAAGGCAATGTCAGAATTTAGTATCCCTGTGGCCTACTACCTTTAACAGAGAGGTAACATGTATTTGCATCAGTAAAAATAAGCAGCATTAATCCAACATCGTTGTGATATTTCTGTGTGCTGAGGTACTAATATGGTGTCATATATATCTAATTATATACCTAGATATCACATATTTAGGTGTTTTCATTGCACACAAAACTGTCATGCGAAAACCAATTTTCAAATTGAACCGCTCCCAGTGAAATATTTAATTTCATCACCATAAGGACTGTCTTCATACCGCTCTGCGGAGCTGTTCAGTTGTCACGGCTCCTAGGATTATGTGGCACAGAGATCCATATCATGTATCAAGGTTTTCAATTCATGGGTTAAAAATCACAAATGATGTGGAACATTCCATGGCAGTATTATTGTCATGCATTTCTGCTGGAAAGTTTTGTGATATCTACAAATGAGGCTAAATGTATGGTAAATGAGGCAGCAAATGCAGTAAATTCACAGTTAATGGGTAATAGATCGAGCCACAAAATCCCTCAAATCCACTCACCCTCACTACCGCTTTTTATCAATAACTTAATCATTAACGTTTTTTTTTTTAAAAAACGATCACTCTGATTCCATTTAGAATAGTGGACACTGTTAGCTTCGCTTTGAAATTATTTGAAAACTAACTGCATCAAAATACGCATGCAATATAAAATATACACAACAAAAAATATGTGCAAGAGTGTCCTATATTGCGGTCTAATGACGTTTGCATATTAGTCGGCCTTACAGTTTATGATATAACTTATTGACAGCAATTGTGGACTTAATTATATCTAGCATCTCTCCTATATGTAAGATAGTTTTCTGTCTCCTTACCTAATTACACATCGCACATACACAGCTTTAGTAGAGCTATGTTATATTAGATTAAAGTACATTTGTAGAGAGCACCTTCACCAAAGGTATCTTGGCGCTATGAGGGGACAATCCAGTTTGTTCACTTATAAAGTGCACAGTCATCTGAAGAAACTGCAGCTATCAGCTCACATGGCATTCATAATAATAATAATAATAAACCATTATTGTGTAGTTAATTAAAACCATTAAGATTTTGACGTAAATATTATCAAATGTGACAACATTCTAATTTACATGTTTAGTTGTGCAAAATGCGGGTTTGCTCGATCTTCTTAAAACAAGGGGCCTTATTTATGAAGGACTTGCGCCGCCGGTGCGTCACTTTTAACATGTGAAAAAGTGCCGCACCGGCGGCGCAAGTCCTTCATAAATAAGGCCCAAGGTGTTCAACACAGTGCATCTAAAATCATGTCAGCACTTTTTTGTCCCAATTGTAGAAATGTCTGACGACTGCATTCACAGGTGCAGTAGAAGATCTCTGAGCACATTTTTGTTCTTTTTTTTGTCTGCCACTAGGCTAGTCCAGGTGTTTCCCTTTCATCGGAGACCTGGGAGTAGAAAATGCTGTGTCCAGTTGTTAACTGCTGGGCAGATACACAGGAAGTGTATTAATTTTGTGCTGCACGCACAAGTAAAGTATCACCAGGAAACTTACCAGCAGCCACCGCTTGGGTGGAAAGGGCCCCCAGGATACAACTGTTTGGCACTTCAGCCTGGGCCATTCGGGCCAGTAGGCCACAGAAAGTGACGAGGAATGCAATCTTCAACATCTTCAACTCTGGGTTAAAGCTAAAATAGAGAAATAGAACAGAAGATGACGATGTGGAAAGTCAAGAAAGTACATTTTACACCATAAGCAGCTACCTCTGGCCCAACACGTCGTTACAGAGCATGGAGTGATACAGATAAACTGGCAGATGAATATGAATATCATGTGTCAAAGCCAAATATTGCTTCGAAGGATTCAATCAAGCAGGTGTTTGTTAAGTGCGACTACTCACCCATAAGGGTCTCAATGCACAATACAGTGAAGCGGGAAAATACACAACAGGAATGTGCACGAGGTTTGCCCCTTGTACACAGAGTTTTAAAAGTGGAATGATAAACCCAAATGATGGCCCTAAACCGTCCCGTAATAATATTTATGAGCTGACGTGGACTAGGCTAAGTCGCAGATGTTACTAACTAGCTTTGGGTGACATATGGCCTACGTAGCTTAGGAAGTAAACTTCCGGTCTTGGAACAGGGAAAGTATCTTGTGACATTAAATGAAGGCCTCCCGCTAAATGTAGCCTTTCTGCAGGGAAATTACGATTGAAATGAGCAAAGCACGCTTCGTTGAATGAACACAATGTAGTCAGAACATTAAAATACGCCCACTTGAGCCACACCTTTAGTACACCAGCAGGCAAAGCGAGCACACCTGATAATCTAGAGAATAGTTCTCGTCCACCTATCATCCTTCCTTCCATCTATCTGTACATCAATCTTTTCACCGCACCATCTATTCATTAACCCAACTGCCCATGTCTTCCCCTTTCCATCCTCCATCCACGCGTCATTTCACCCTGTTGCCCTCTCTGGCCATTCTTCCGTTCTACCATCTTCTAACCCTTTCACCTATTGATGTTTTTACTCTTGCATTCATGCTCAGGCCGACTCTTCAATCTATTTTTCCTTTCCCTCTTCCATCTTTTCATCCAACCGTGCATTCCTTCACTCACTGTCCCTCCCCTTCCCTCTTCCGTTCTACCTGCCTGCTCTTGTTCTTTCTTTATTCTTATCCCCCTTCCATTTTCCTCCTATTCCTTCTTCCCTCTTCCTATTTGTTCTCATGCCTGCTTTTTTCTCACCTTTCTCGCTCCTGCTAACTTTTCCAAATTGATATGCACAGTTTTCAATTATTTTCATATTTACTTTTCTCTTTTCCTTAAATATGCGTGAAAATGTTATTCTGCAGACTAAAGAGGGTCAGAAAAAAACACGAATTCGTGTTTTAGTGCTATCTAGTTCACGGACCCAGTGGCGGACGCCATTGAATTACTATGCATATACATATATAGAATACATATGTATGTATATATTTGTGTTTCCACTTTTAACTACGGCCATTAGCAAAAAATGCATTTGGTAACAGTGGCCACGCTCAACCTTATGCATTTAAAACTGGTGCAGCACCGAGGTTGAGTTTGCATAGCAGTATGTGGGCGCGTGTGTGCGTGTGTCTGTGTGTGTGTGTGTGTGTGTGTGTGTGTGCATTCAAACCTTTTCACATTTTTCAAAGAGGCTGACACCTGTGCACCCCTGTAAAGCATAGTACATTAAGCAGGGGTTGCTCCAAAAAACAACGACCTATAATCTGGCAGCTATTTCTTTATACAACAAACAGTAGGACCCCCAGTGAGAGCAACAGGGCTTTCAGGATGCTGATGTGGAATATAACCTAGGAGGGAATGGTGCCAGAAGTCACATATTCACCAATCAATCCACCTCCAAACGTATTTCAGCTACTATAGGAACCAGCTCCAGAGACTATTTGGAACCCACAAGTCACTCCTGCCTCAACTGTGCATGTGCTGGGAGCAATGAAAGCTAGTACTCTTCAGGAGTGGGGTATTACACTTGCTGCTTTCCTTGAGGGAGATATAACCTGTCTTTGCTTCTGCCATGCTGCACCTGTTCTTTGAGGAAGCAAAGTGTGCACGGCTGCAGCCCTATTAGTACCTGGGGCCCCATTTATGAGGCCGTGCGTCACTTTTACGCCGCCGGTGCGTCACTTTTTGTGACGCACGAGCAGCGTAAAAAATGTGCCTTGTTGCACCATATTTACAAAGTAACGCATCTAGGTAGATGTGTCACTTTGTAAACCCCTGCGCTACATTATACCTGCGACAGGTATAATGTATGCAGGGGGGCGTTCTGACGCAAGAAAGGGTCATAGAAGTGACGCAGTGAAATCTGTTACATTTCACTGCGCCACTTCTAGGACACAAATGCGTCAATTTCTTATGCCTGCCTCACAGCAGGCGTAAGACTGACGCAGGCACTTTCACATGGGGCTTGACCCATGTGAAAGGACACATTGCTGGAGTTGCGTCACTTTTGTGACACACTCCAGCAATGCGTCACTTTTGCGCCATACCGATACGTCAGAAATACTGACGCATCTGTAACTTCTTGCGCCATGATGCGTCATACTGTAAATATGACGCATCATTGCTGTCACAAGGAGGACGCAGTTAAAAGTGAGGCATCGCTGTTTTCACGCATCAATGCGTCACTTTTCATAAATGAGGCCCCTGCTTTTTTTTTTTTGTGTTCAAGTATTTTTTATTAAAATATAAAATGTACAGATCAAACGTTATATATACAGTACGCAATGAACTAATGGAGAAAGCTTGTGCTGCTGTTCCCTAGCTATATCTGTGTCCTCTGAAGAAGCGAAGGCTGCACGGTTTCTGTCGGCGATATACTTACTCCATGAAGGAGTGTAGTGTATGAAAAAAACAATTAAAGGATATAGTGAATGTCCGTGAATAACATGCCCTACGGGACAGGACTGTGTCACAATATTTGCTGTGAAACACCTGTAGTCCTGAGGAAGGGCCATGACCCTGTAGGGGGAATCTCCAAGTGCCAATTTATGAGGTCAGAAAAAGAGAAACAGTGCATTGTTCGAGCCCCCTGTTTTAAATCTTGTGGGGCGACACCAGTGGAAACTCACCCACAAACAATTTGAACATGGATAGGAAAAAGGAAGACCACGAATGTTGACGTAAGGGACACAACCTCACCCAAACTAGGGAATACATAACAAGGAGACTCTATGGCTAGTGAACATCAGTACTCTTGGGTGCTTCCTGGTGCTAGATCTTGAACCCACTGACGAACAGCCATATTGTCATAACTCAAGTAGCCCCACTGATGCTCTGCCTCAATTGTGAAATCCTGCGTCAATACATTCACTGCTTGTGTGTCCTTCATTCAAAGTCTTCCTTGAGTGTCAATAATCAACACAGTTCTCCATTTTGTTTGTGCCAGTATTTGGCAAGATCATTTCACAATACACAGCTCCTTACATGCTAGCAGCATTTATACACCAGTTATCCTCATATGCCTGAGGCCCAATAACACCATCTCTTTTCTCCCTCCGCTGCATATGTGCCTCCTGACAGCTGCATAGCTCTCACACGTGTAAACATCGTCATGGGACACACATGCGGGCAATGCCATGGGACCCACCCTTTCAAATCAGGTTAGGATAGAAGGAGACTTGATAAGTTTGTGGTATTCCAAGTAGGAAACAGCTCTGATTGGCTTCAACACATAGTATGCAATTACATGGCTCATTTTTCATATTACCTTTGGAAAATATTAAAACTGGAAAATTATGTCACGCTTATACTTACCGTGCATCCCCTATACAAAGCACATTATGTTGGCAAAAAAATGCACAGATACATATGTTGAGTATTTGCTTCCCCTGTACTGGATGGCCCAAAGGACAAGCAACATTCACAAATTAAATAAGCAAGAACATGACCAACTGGGCACAGAGTTGAATATCTACAAAACCACCTGCAATGTTTTCCCGCGTTCATATTGGAATGGTAATACCATTTGTTGAGAGGAAGGTGGGCATGATAGTGGCATTGGGGAATATGGGCCAGCACCAGCTTGGCTGTGCTATGCTGGGGATGAAAGGAGTACCAGGGATCAGATGATTGCAGGTGTCACCATTCAGCTGCCTGAATGTGACAGTAAAAAGTTCAAGCTATCTCATTGTTCTTACCACAAGTGGTCTCTCGGCAGGAAAGATTTCAAAGGAAGCCTGATAGCTTGGTTTCAGCTCCTTGAACCTCTGAAGCTTCTGTGAGAGATGAGCCCCTTTTATCCTAAAGCACGCAGGGACATGAACCAACTGGGCTGGTCTATATCTGACGTCATCACCGATAGCCTGCCAGCATCTGCCTCATGGATCTTCTGCCTGCCAAGCATTGTCCTCTGGCAAATAATAATTTTTCTTTTTTTTTTTAAATCCCAGGTTACCCAATGTAAACACCCGTAGGCACATCCTTGTACACCCTGCTTGGAGCACTGTAGAGGACGTCTCGTGGGATGAAAGCAGACCCACGTGTATCCAGTGGAGGGAAAGAGATGATTCACAGAGCCGACATCTGTCTTTAGAACATCACTGCGTTGTGGGGGGGGGGGGGGGGGCAGTTTCACATACACTCTAACATCTTCCTGTGGTTTCAACTCTGGGGATTAACTCCAGAAACGGCTTTGTGCTCTACCAAGGGTCAAAATAATAGTAGAACCATTCGAAAAAACTGGCATGCAAATTATACTAAAAGCCTGAGTACAACTATGTGAGGGCTATTTAAAAAAAGAACAAATCGCTGTATTCCAGTTTAGGACAGTAGATTATACATCTGCAAAGTATAGTTTAAAACATAAAGCAATTTAGCTTAATTCTGGCCCTTGCCCTGATGAGGATGGCAAGAAGGAGTATAGAGACAATTCAGTTTGTAAGATGGAATCTCTCTCTCTGTCCCTCTCTTTCTCTCTAACTCTCTCTCTCTCTCTCTCTATCTATCCATTTATCTGCAAGGAAATGACTATTTTTGGATGCTCACCCTCCCCCCTATACAGGTGCTGTTCGTTTTTTAACTCTGGGATTGCAATGAGGCCTGGTAACCAGACCTCAGTGCCAGTGTTCTAACTCATTACAAAGTATATGCAGTATTGGCTATCCCCAATTGACAGAGACTGACTAACTTATAAGTGCCTATTATACGGTACCCAGGCTTCCAAGGCCACGTAAGGCAGTGTACACCCAAGGCTTCAGCACTGACTGTGCCCTCCTGTGTGTGACAAAGTACTAAATTGTTCCCTGCCTGCTACTGCAGAGTGGAAGAGCAGTGTTTACACAGTCAGTTAGACTTTGCCATTTAAACCAAAGGCAAAGCCACCACTTCCGTTAACAATATATGTAGGTCTCCCTTATGGAAGACCTAGAGGGCCCTAATGCAGGTAGCTGTATATTATTAAATGAGACATTTATGCTTGTATATGTCTGTCCAAAGGTCAGATAGCAACTCATACTAGGCAAATAATACCCAGATGATATGTTCAAATGACAAAATTAAAAAATAAATGTATTCACAAATACAACTAAGAGACTTGAAGTGGATAGGACCCATATGGGGCACACAACATCAAGTGAGGAAAACTAACTCAGACAGTAATATGTGATGAAAATTGTAAAGATACTAAGTCACAAAATGCACAAAACAAGACACTTCTGGTACAACCATAAATTATACAGAGTAAATAGCGCCAGTACATCAAACTTGACGATGTTTCGATCCATATTAGATTAAAGGATCATTATCCGGACATTCAAAATCATTCCTGAGACGCGAAACACAATAATCACAAGAGGTCAAACAAAATGAGGAAAAGAAAAAGAAAGAAGGGGTGGGGGGAGGCCAAAAGGAAAATAAATGGCCAATCTGGTATATATGATGGTAATGCAGCAAGTGAGCAACCACATGTCTCCATAGTGCTAGAGCTAGTGAGAGGTGCCTTGTGTCCAAAACTTAATCTATCAGGAAAGCAGACAACTAGAGCAGAAACCATGCGGATGGCTCACTTAGTTCAAGCTGGACTGTTCTCATTGGGAGCAGGGTCAAGAATTATATTTATATGGCTGGGACTAAACTGGAATGCCACGGTGAGTAAATACATTATGGATTTAGGCTCAGATCTCAGTACTGGGGGTGAATGTTTGACATTCTTCAGCATTCCGTCCATCAATTGTCCTTTTTACATTTGTCACCCCGTGCGACAGGTATGCTCAGACATGTGTCCCATGCTCGCCATGCCATTGGAGTGAAGTTAGCTTGGCTGATAAGGGGTGATATCTCAAAACCGGTCCCAGGATGCTCATTTCCTGTCCAGGGAGGACCTGGCCTGGTAGTTCTTGCTGGACATTTTCCATGGGGAGCAAGGACAAGACTGACTTGCATATGGCTGGCTCTAAACTGGAATGGCATGGTGAGCAAACAAATAATTGATTTCGGCCAAGATCATTGCACTGAGGGTGAATGTTTGACTCAGTTCTCTGACCGCACTGGGAACAGCTCCAACACCGACCGATCACGCATGCAACCTAGGGGTTATCCTCGACTCCACCCTCTCCATGACCTAACACCCTCCGCATGCTCCGCAAGATCTACAAGTGGATCCCCACCGAAACAAGAAGAATGGTCACCCAGTCCCTCGTCAGCAGCCAGCTGGACTACAGAGACGCCCTCTATGCAGGAGCCTCGGCCATACTCCTGAAACGGCTGCAACGCATCCAGAACGCCTCTGCACACCTGATCCTCGGCATCCCTTGCCACAGCCACATCACACCCCACCTGAGAGACCTGCCCTGGCTCCCCGTCAGCAAGTGGATAACCTTCAAGCTCCTCACCTACAAACGCAAGGCACTCTACAACACCGGACCAGCATACCTCAACGGACTACTCAGCTTCTTTGCTCCCACCCGCCAGCTCTGCTCCGCCGACCTCCCCCTCGCCAGAGTCCCCCGCACCCGAAGAGCCACCTCCGGTGGTAAATTGTTCTCCCACGTCACCGACAAGACCTGGAACATCCTCCCCATCCACCTACGGCAGACACAAGAACTGCTGACCTTCAGGAGACTCCTCAAGACCAGGCTTTTCGAGCAGTAGCGGCATTGCCCACCCCCTGGCGCCTTGAGACCGTCATGGGTGAGTAGTGCGCTTTATACATGCTATGACTGATTGATTGATTGTCCATCAATTGTTATTTTTGCATTTGTCACTCCAAATGGTATGGGTATGCACAGACATGGTTCCCATGCTTGTCATTCTATTGGAGTCAAGCTAGCCTGACTGATAAGGGGTGATACCCCAAACCCAGTCCCAGGAAGCACGTTTCTGGTCCAGGGAGTACCTGACCTGGTAGCTTGGGCTGTACTGTTCCCATGGGAAGCACGGTCAAGGCGAATTTTCATATGCTTGAGTTTAAACTGGAAAGGCATGGTGAGCAAAAAAAAATATGGACTTAGCCCCATATCTCTGTATTTGGGATGAATGTTTGACATTGTCCAGCATTCTGTCCATCAATTGATCTTTTTACAGTCGAATTCAATGTTACTATTAAAGTAGGGCAACTTTTAGAAAGCTGCCACTCTGTGTCTCAGTGTTGCCTCTCATAGGCTACGACCTTCAGACAGCATTCTGCCCATCTGGGGAGTAGTGTAAATGATTCCTATGCTAGGGTAATACACAGCCTGCCTCAGGGCGAGGTGTTAGCTCCTCTTTGCAGGAAGCCACACAGGATGTTGGATCAAAAGGCACATTTCAAAGGGTAAGCCGCTTTTGATTAACAAATGGTGGTAACATTCCAGTCGGTCTGCCATTTGTTCCTATAGACTAGCTGGAGACAGGGCCAGAGAGGGAAAACCCATCCTAAAACTGTTTTCCATGTGGAGTGTGTCCCACCTCCAGGGTGAAATACTGAGCTCAAAACTACAAAAGAAGGCTCCAGACATCCTTAAAGTGGCCAGAATGGTGCACTCTGGAATTTTCAGATGCCACACATTGCCAGAAAGTCATCACTCAGATGGAGGAGATCTAGTAGCCCATTAGCTAGTGACCGTGTGGTCCCCTCGGGGCATTTTAATAGGATTAACAGAGCACCCCTGGCACCCTGGAGTCTTATATAATTCTGGATTTAGAGAAAAGGCTAAAGAAGGACTGCCCTGCTGCCCTTAAAACTGCACAAGGAGAGGCAGTACCATCAGCTGGACTGCACATGCTGCACTTTGGGCTAGCAAAGTTCGGAATTTGCCTGTGGTTCCTATGGTGGGGAAATGTTGATCCCCAGTCCCAGACCACAGAAGTATTATAAGGATCAGTCTGCTGATTTCCTGGAACCTGCGCTCAGGACAAAAGAGCTGAAGAACCCCAAATCAGCAAGTTTCTAGCAACCAAAGAAGAGTCACGATTAACTGCCATTGAGCGCCCCAAGAGACCGATCCTTGACAGCCAAACGTTGTACCGAAGTCAGCCAGACACTGAAGTGCCATCAGAGATCCGAGTGGTCACCCAAGGGGGACTTTAACCCCTACAAAAAGATTTCACTCCAACCACTGTGTACAGAGACCGGTGGCCTAGCCACAGCTGGCCCACTACCGTCTCGAAGAGGACATCATGGGACTGAACTTCTGTGGCAAATTCACCCCACATCACCCATGGACCGAGGAAACAACACCATTGCACAATCAACTACACAACTGCTGTGGCATCTTTGAGCACCTTTTCATCTTGTATCTCCAGCATCGGGACCACTCCATTAAAGTCTATTGTGGTCATGCTGCAAAGTTTGGAACTGGACTGGAAAATACTCAAGTGGCTTGATAACTGTCAAATCTACACCATTGGCCCAGTAAACCTTTATCCTGTTGGAATTAATTGCCCAAACAGGGTCAGCATAGTCAAACTAACTTCCACTAGCTTTTGAAAAGTTTACAATCTTTTGTTGACAGGTGCTTGATTGTGGTTGCATTAAAAAGGGATATAGCCTTGAAAAATCAGTATCTCAAGATCCCTTCCATTAATTTTGCTGATGAGGTCTCTAGAAATTCATAAAAATATAATTTGTTTTTATAAATTGATGTCAGTTTCTTTCGTGTTGTGTGTCTTTTTTTATTTCATTGTATGGTACTGTTACGTGATTTACACTAAGGGGTCCATTAGGATGGTGGGCGGACTTAGTCCGCCCGCCATCCTATCGGTGTTTGGGACTGCCCGCCATAAGGGCGGGGGTCCCATGGAGGTATTAGGATGCGCCTGCCACTGCGGCGGCGCATCCTGCATTTTTAGCATTAACAAAGCGGCAGGCACTGCGCAATGCCTGCCGCTTTGTCAATGCAGATGCAGGGGAGTACCACAGGTACCCCCCGTGTGCACCCCCCACCTGTCCTTCACTCCGGGGGCCCGCAGGGGCCACCCCGAAGTGCAGAGCGCATGCCTTTCCGTCACGGAAAGGCATCTGTCCTGGCCCATGCTAATATGGCTGGCGGTGTCTAATAGACACATCCACCATATTAAACCTTTTCCGCCCCGGCTGCAAGGCGACCAGGGAGGAAAAGCGGCGGGCGATCTTTCCATCCGCCGCGGTCCCCCCCGCCATACTAAAATGGTGGGGGCATTTAGGAGAGGATGGTGGGCGGATTGCCCCCGCCAGGCCTTGCGGGGGCAATCCGCCCGCCATCGAAATGGGCCCCTAAGTTCCTTTGTTGTAGCCTTGCTTTTGAAGCCACATCTACCCACGGTTGAGCTTAAGGTTTACCAACAAGCCTGGCTGGACCCAATAAAGGTTTTGGGAGTGTATTCCATGATAAGGGTACACAGCCACATCATATAATCCACCCAGATCTGCACACCATATATGTCGTATTTTTATGGAGCAATATTACAGTGCACTAAATTCTATACTGGGGCAGTTTTTTCACACTATACGGACAGAATTCCTTTAAAGATGCAAACGAAAAAGTGAAATAATGTGATAGTAAGGAAAAATGAAGCACAGTTGAGGGGCACAGATAATTAAAAGGATTTGCCAAGGATCATACAAAATGGTCAGGTGCGGAAGTTGAGATTTCTGTCCCTTTTGTTCTGTTGTACTGTCCACAGTACAATGACTTCTTCCCTCTCAATTAAAACTCGAAAGAACAAGGCTTGACCTTTTCTGTCTTTTAGGAGCTCACAGACATAACTCCAACAATTGTTTGTTCATTAGAATATTTCTTCTGTAAAAGTACAACATCACAAGTCAGCAATCTTTAATGTTCCAGACCATCTAACCTCCAAACTGGTTTCACCTAATTTGTACAAAGTGTTTAAACCATATTATTACCCCAAATTTTCTCAATATAGACATATTATTCAACTGTATTACATTTCTAGCTTTAATAATGGTATTAATTACATATTATGCTGCTGTCCTGGGAGATAAAAGTATGGAAGTCCTCAGATCTTCTGCGGACATGAGGTCATAGGATGAATTGAAGAGTATGGCTCAACAGTGTCATTACAAAGAGCTACATTTGACCAACACCCTTAGGGCCTCATTTATGAGGCCTTGGTCAGTTTTGCGCTTCTGATGCGTCACTTTTTGTGACGCATCGTCGGCGTAAAACATGCCTCCAGTTGCGCACTATTTACTAAGTGACTCATCTAAGCAGATGCGTCACTTTGTAAACCCCTGCACTACATTATACCTGCATCAGGTATAATGTATGCAGGGGGGCGTTCCCCCGCAAAAAAGCCTCATAGAATTGACGCAGCGAAATCTATGAGATTTCACTGCGTCACTTCTAGGACGCCGTTGCGTGAAAATCTTGCACCTGCCTCACAGCATGCGTAATACAGACGCAGGCGCTTTCACATGGGGCTTGCCCCATGTGAAAGGACGCACTGCTGGAGTTGCGTCACTTTTGTGACACACTCCAGCAATGCATCACTTTTGCGCTTACAGAAGATGCATACATTAAATATGACGCATCAGGTATGTCGCAAGGAGTGCGCACTGAGAAGTGACGCATCGCTGCTTTCACGCAGCGATGAGTCATTTCTCATAAATGAGGCCCTTAGTGCCTGGACGGGGTCCTTCGAAGCCATGCCACTGCCACTAGGCGTTTCACCAATAATAAAAGTATTGCATTCAGGTGTCTAACATGTTTCAGCACATCTGCAATAAAACATAGCAAGGCTACTAATGTGCTAGTGTGATATTGTCAGTAGTAACAACCACTGTGTTTCAGAACGCTGCAAGCGAAGTAGTTGATACTTTTAAATACAACACTTTATTCCTGTGATTGAGAGAAATATGTTTAGTTTGGACCCAACAAAATTTCCAACTTTCATCTGTGACAGAAAATTAAAATTCTGTTCCCCTGCCCTATTTGAGAGTGTATGATCCCCATGTGTTGTGAAAAACGTTTTTAGGCCTGACCTTTGAAAAAGCTTTAGTTTTCCTACCAGTCCAAATAATTTCACATGTATTATACATACATACATTCGCTTTAGTCAGCCTTCTTCATCCATTGGTCTGTTAAAATGTCAATTTCATTTTACTTCCACCTACCGAATCATACAGCATGTGGCAATGGGTCAGCCCACTTTAGCCTTTAGCTCCCCTATGTGTGACGTACCTGCATTTTGCTTGCGCACAATGTGGCCATGCACATAAAAAAGAGTACACTTCAGTGCCTAGTCCTTTGGGGGTGATGTTTTTTTGTTTTTTATTGTAGTTTTGCCACATCCAGTTGCACCTTCCAGGGGAACATTTTAGTTTTCATTACCAACACTGATAAAATGCAGGCATGTTGAACTAATGCAGAACTGACAGATCATCGAAAAAAGAAGCTGCAGCACCTCAATGTGCCTCAAGTGTTATACCATACAAAAGTGATGAATGGAATGCTAGAATTAGTCTGAAGTAGTGACTATTACATGGACGCATCCCAATTGATCAATATTATGCTCACCACACCACCTCAGTTTGGACCTAGCCGTACGCATATCAGTCTTGACCCTGTTCAAATAGGTTTAGTCTATCCTGAGCAGTCCTTCCAGAACCACAACACAAGCAAAATAAGACTGATTTGTCCAGATTGTGGCTCTTCAGTCTGCTGTAGCTTGGTTCCAGTGGCACAGTGAGCACGGGACCCACGTCTATGCATACCCCTACCACTTTGGACATCTGAAAAAAGATGAAAGATGGAATTAATCTCAGTTCTTGGCCATTTAACTGAAGTAAGGGACATATGCAACCCCTGCTTTAGCAGTTACAGCTGGTGCATGTTCTTTATAGGCCTTTTCTCTCTGCAGCAATGGAGACAACATCTCATACTTAACACTATATTTAAATACCAGATTCAGTGAAGGGGATAAGAAAGATACATTTATGAAGATTGGAGAGTATGTGGAAGTACGGAAGAGAGCATGATGGCACATAGGAAGCTGAAAGAAGGAAGGAAGGTTTGAAGAAATGGTGAAACAAAGGCAGAAATAGTGCTGAGATGGAAGGATGAATGGATGGACGGAAGGTGAAAGGATGAAAAGTTGGAGAGACAGCTAAAAGAACAAATGGATGACAGAGTAAACAGAAATGTGCAGGGGTGAACAGATGGATGGAGAAATGAATCAACTGATGGTTAGATGGATTTATTGACGGATGGCCGAGTCAAGGGGTGAGTGGTTCAAATTTTGGATATATGCATGCATAGATGATGGATGTGTGAACGGATTGGTGGATGGATTTAGACAGATGAATGCATAGATGATGGCTGTGTGAATAGAGTGCTGGATGGAATGGCTCATGGATAGATGGAATGATGAAGGATTTAATGATGGATAAAATTAGGAATGGATGACAAAAAGTTAAAATGGTGGTTATAAGAAGGCGAATAAAAAGGTTAAAGTATTAATGTATAGACATTTTGATAGAAGGGTCAATGAAGAATTGTTAGGGAAGGTAAATGTAAATGTAAATGTATTTGAGCTTGTAAAGCGCACTGCTACCCGTCCTAGGTTTCTTTGAGCTGTATAACTCTGGGGAACCCGCTCTGGCTTTCCCTGTGGGATGGTCCCTGCTGGGAGTCCCCAAGGTGGAGCCAGGCATCTCTGGAGTTGATGGGGCCGTTGTGGAAATTAGGCAAGCTAATGCCCAGAGTTGCTGAGTGGAAGCGCTGTTTAGAGTAATCACCGAAGCGAGAATTATTGAGTCCGCGGACCCAAGTCCACGACGTCCGCGTCGGGAATTGAACCCTGGTCCCAGGCTGACTTCTGCTCCCGGGTCTGCCGCCTCTAACCACTGAGCCACACTACTCCACTAGTGAGCCACACTACTCCACTCCAAGGTCAGGGGCATGTGCTTTGCATGCATGGTACCATCAGCACTTTGTTTCAAAGTGGGGGTATTTTAATCTTCTGGCTATTCACTTGACAGAAGTATCCAAATAAAGGATGGATGAAATGCTTAGATCTACCCCAGCCACTGGTAATTACTCGGGGGGGTCCAGTCCATCAATATTTGGTACACTAAGTCACCTCAGTTTGGCCCCAGTCATAGGCAAATCAGGCTTTACTCTGCTCCAATAGGAACTGTCTAGCCTGGACTGTCAGTCCAGGTCCTCTGCGAACTGGAACACAAGTTACCAACACCAGTTTTGTCTTCAGTCACTTGTTGTTTGATATCCGTGGCACAGTGATTGCAGACCCCACTCTGGGCATACCCTTGGTCACTTCACATTGAAGTATGCAGTGATGTGTGGAATGTTTGAAATAATATCATTCACTGAGAATAACTTGCAGCCTCATCCCAATTCATCTTTATTTTGCACACCATGCACCTCAGATTGTATCCAGCTGTATGCAAATCCGTTTTGATCTTGCTCCAATAGAACTATTTAAGTCTGAACTGACAGGCCTGGTCTTCCCGGTTCCAGAACACAAGCAACCCAAGACTGGATTGCTCTGATTCTGCTCTTCAGTCATGTGTAGTTTGGTTCCAGTGGCACAATGAGCATGACATCCACATATGGCACCTTGTGCCTCTGGAATACTGAGGAATTGTGTGCTGCTTGAAGTAAAAATGTACTGCAAATTCACAGAAACAATGCAAACGTCAGAACATGAGCAACTGTTCTTCGTGGTGTGTTTCCCCCCTCCACTATTATCACTGAGAAAATGCATCCTCACATCCAAAGTGAATGCGAGGATGCATTTCAAGGTAAAATACAGCATCAATTGACCATTTGGTATTTTCATGATTAAGCATAATTGCATCATAATTTTGTGTAATTATACAAAAGAAAACTACATGAATTACGCACAACTCGCGAGCAAATAAGGAAACACACATGTTTGTTGGACGTTGGCTGACTCAAATATAGGGAGCAGATGTGACTTTACAGACTTCATGTATACCTTTACTGCCATTACCATCATCTTCATATTCATCACTGCCCCACCCCATCACCACAACTACCACCATTTGTATTTTTTTTGGTGCTTGTAAAGGGCATCAATCATCCAGAGGGACATCACAGAGCTAGGAAAGAATGCAGATCCTAGACGAATTACTCCTGGCCTAACTTATTGGTAGTTTCAGTATCTAGGAAAGAATGTGGGGGCATATTACCAAGCAATAGCGATAATTATCGCTATTGCTTGTTTAGAGACAAAAAATTACCGCTGAGCTGCGGCGATTTTTATCGCAAATAAACCTTGGGCCTCATTTATGAAAAGTGACGCATCGCTGCGTGAAAACAGCGATGCGTCAATTTTCACTGCGCACTCCTTGCGACACCAATGATGCATCATATTTAATGTATGACGCATCATGTCACAAGGACTTACAGATACGTCATTATTTCTGACGCATCTGTAAGCGCAAAAGTGACGCATTGCTGGAGTGTGCCACAAAAGTGACGCAACTCCAGCAATGCGTCCTTTCACATGGGGAAAGCCCCATGTGAAAGGGCTTGCGTCAGTCTTACGCCTGCTGTGAGGCAGGCGCAAGATTTAGACGCAACAGCATCCTAAAAGTGACGCAGTGAAATCTCATAGATTTCACTGCGTCACCATTACGAGGCTTTTTGCGGGAGAACGCCCCCTCTGCATACATTATACCTGACGCAGGTATAATGTGGCGCAGGGGGTTAAAAAGTGACGCATCTACCTAGATGCGTCACTTTTTAAATATGGCGCAACAAGGCGCATTTTGTACGCCGCTGGTGCGTCACAAAAAGTGACGCACCGGCGGCGCAAAACTGACACAAGGCCTCATAAATAAGGGCCCTTGATATTACCAAGGTTTATCGCAAATGCAATAAAAATCGTCCGCAATGCATGAATATCGCTGAAAAGCCCACGATATTCATGCATTACCGAGCTAATGCTCTTAGCCATGTTATCCACCTCCCATTGGATAACATGGCTAAGAACTGCTCAGGGCAGGTGTTAGCTTTCGGAGATATTCGCGCTTAGCGCGAATATCTCCAAAAGTTGGTAATAGGAGATAGCGATGTTAGCAACTGTTTCCAGTCGCTAACATCTTGGCACGCCCACGTAGCATGTCATTAGTGATAAATATCACTGACATGCAAAGTGGGGCCCAAGACGGTCGCTATCTCCTACTAGCTGTAGCTAACTGGTGTTAGCGACAGCGAGGTAATAGGCAGATAATTGTATCTCCGCTTTGTTGGCTTTTAAAGCCAAAAAATCGGAGATAAACCCCCTTGATAATATGCCCCGTGGTTTTCAGCTTTTTCCTAAAGAGTACATAGTCGTGTGTAAGGCGTAGATCGAGTGGGAGGTTGTTCCATAGGACCACAGATGCTTTAGAGAAAGATCTGTCATCCATTCTGACCTTGCTTTTGCGCTTGCCTGAGGCAAAAGCCTGATAGCATGCACTTAGGTTCCATGAAGGAACATGAAATTCTATCCTATCTCGTAGGATGTAAAGGCCTTTTTTATGCAGTGTTCTGAGTGCAAAACAACGGAGTTTGAAACTAGCTCTTTGTCTTACTGGGAGCCAGTAAAGCTCTTTTAGGCAGCTTGAAGCCGTGCTAAATTTCTTTTTATTGCAAATTAGCTTGGCAGCGGAGTTCTGAACCACCTGAAGGCGGGAGAACAGATAATCGGACATGCAAACATAAAAGGCATTTCCGTAGTCCAGTCTGCTCAGAAACAGAGCTTGAGTCACCAACTTCCTACAATTTAGGGGAATCCAAGGAAAAAGTCTTCTGAGAAGTATTAGGGTAGTGAAGCCTTTTCCTCAGAACGTGTGGACTTGTCAAAGATAATGCCCAGATTTTTTGCAAACTGCTCAGATACAGGGGTGGTGCCCAAGGCCTGGGGCCACCAGCTATCGCCCAAGATTGGATGGGCCCCTCTGAAAAGTAGGACTACCAATTTTTCAGTGTTTAATTTTAACCAGTTTTTGGACATCCATTCTGCGAGTTCATATCGGCAGTTTATGAGGTTGCTCTTAGTATTGATATTCGCCAGCCTATTTGTAAGGGGAATCACCAATTGCGTATCATCGGCATATGAGCAGATTTCAAATGCCCATTTCCTACTGATGTCTGACATTGATGAAACATATGCATTAAAAAGGGTGGAGCTTAAGGTGGCTCCTTTGGGGACCCTGTGCCTAATGCTTTTTGCGTTAGAGGAGCAAGATCCCCTTTGTATTGTTTGTGTTCGGTCTTTCAAAAATGATGCAAACCATGCCAGGGTGTTATGGCAGAACCCTTTTTTTGTGCAGGATTTGCAAAAGATGGATGTGATAGACTGGTGTGACCCAAAGGTACACTATTTATCACAGGACGCAGTATTATGGTCACAGGCTTTATTTTGTGGGAACAACGAGCCACCTCTCCTCTCAGCACAGAAGAGAGGCACCAACTGACTCTTCTCAGAACAGGCACCACAGAGCACCATAACAACACATAAAGGTTCTATGTGGAACCTTAAACAATCATATGCAAGCACAACATATCTCTTTTTTTACAAAAATGAAAACAGTGTTAAGTACAGAAATGTACATAAAAACAGAAATGAGAAACCAAAAAAGAAAACAAAATGAGCAAAGCATAAATGAACAAAATCAAATACATTACAATTGGCACAGCATAAACAATGTGCAAAATGGCAGTACTGCAAATTCAGCGTAATTTCCAAGGAAGACGTCTAGCACGAATAGATTT
This sequence comes from Lissotriton vulgaris, assembly GCF_964263255.1. Lineage (NCBI taxonomy): Eukaryota > Metazoa > Chordata > Amphibia > Caudata > Salamandridae > Lissotriton > Lissotriton vulgaris. The sequence goes on along the minus strand of NC_141695.1, from coordinate 1,540,825,413 downwards.
CCTTGGTACTTGGCAAGTGACATTGGCTTTAGCGACAGTTCCTGAGGATACAACGGCTGGACCAGTGGGAGTATTCCCTTCAAGCTCAACACTTCTGGTGCCATTGCAATTATCACCTGCAGATTGATCTTTCACAACTTTAGCTAGGTTCCACCAATGTCCACCACGAACCATGACAGCACCCCCACAAACCTTTTCTACACAGACTGGTTTACCGAAGGACCTACCACCTTTTTTAACAAAGCGAGTGCTTTTGATACAAACCAAATCCCCAGGAGACACGTTGACTGTATTAACAGACTTCTTTTGATTGTACCTATCAGACATTTTCTTTGTGTAGTTTTAACTTGAGTTTCCAGTGCATCATTGTCAACCCAACATGATACTTTATCACAAACCGTTCTTAGCAGCCAAGAAGGATAAAGTGCCGAAGTGCATACGCTACCTTTGAGTAAAATGAAAGGCGCCACTTTGGTTAGGGAATGTGGCGTAGTGCAATAAAACCAGAGCATGGATCTGACCGCACCCTCAACATTTTAACAATGGCTCTTTGCCCACTTGATACATTCTACCACCACTCTGTTCATCCTCTGTACCAAACCGTTGGTTTCAGGATGTCCAACAGAGCTTCTAAGATGCTTCACACCAGATTCACTCAAGAACACACTCATTTCCTGATTGAAACACTGCACCCCATTATCTAAGACAAGGGCCTCTGGGAACCCCTCCCTCATGAAAATCTCTTTGAGAAACAGGATAGCATTACCGGCTGAGGGAGCTGAGCAGAACTTGACTTCAGGCCACTTGCTATGGCCATAAGAACAAACACAAAACGTAAGTTGTGTGGCAGAGTATTGAATGGGCCAACCATATCAATGCCCACTTTAAGCCACGACTTCGTGGGGAAAGGGATGGGCTGAAGGGGAGGAGTGACAACTTTCATACCCTTTTCTGCGCCACTACAAACTACACATTCCTTGACCCTCTCCTCTATATCCTTGTCCATTGAGGGCCACCAATAATGCAGCCTGACCAGCCTTTTAGTCATGGTTGCCCCCAGATGGCTGTCATGTGCAGAGTCAACCAATTTAGTACGGATATTCATTGGGGAACACATCTACCATCTATCATGACTACTCCGTCCTCAATGGACAACTCTTCTGCCACCTTCCCAAAAAGCTGGATAGCCGGGGACACACTTCTTTCCCCGGGCCAACCTTTCACAATGTAATCTTTGACTTCAGCAAGACTGGACTCTTATCTCAGCGCTTCCTTCCATTCAGTCTCACTGCAAGCTTTGCTTTCAACAGCATCCACAACAGCAATAAAACAATCTTCCTTGTCTTTCTCCACATCCATAGTATCATCTTCAATTATGGGTAGTCTTGACAACATGTCAGCCCTTACATTCTGCTTTCCAGGAATGTGCTTAACAGTAAAATCATATTGCAGGAGTTTGGTGGTTAACCGTGCATTGCGAGGCGTGGCATACTTGAGACGTTCTTCCCCAAGAATGTATAGCAGAGGTTTATGATCAGTTTGTATAACAAACTTCCTGCCCCAAATGTATGTTCTAAATTTTTCACATGCCCAATAACATGCCAAAAGCTCTTTTTCTATTACTGAATAGTTCAACACAGGATCTCTCAGAACTCTAGAGGAATAGCGATTGGTAACCTCATTCACACCTGTGGATTGTGTAAGCACTGCCCCATGACCATAATTGCTAGCGTCAACAGTGATAGTGCAAGGAATTGCGGGATCATATGCTCTGAGTGTTTTGGTATTTACCATTTCATATTTGACCAGCTCAAAAGTCTACTGACAGTTTCTATCCCATACAAATGAGACATTCGTCCTCAGCATATTGGAGAGTACTTTCATCTTGCTAGCATAGTCAGGAATGAAACATGAGTACAACTCACACAACCTCAAAGAGGAACGTAACTCATCCTTATTTTTGGGGCAAGGACACTCAACAACCGCTCTTACCAAACCAGGTCTGGGACTTACCCCATCAGAAGACACAAGATGTCCAAGAAACTCTATCTCTCTTTTCCAGAACTCACACTTATTTTTTTTACAACAATTCCTTTTTCCTCAAAAATGCCAAGCACAGTCTTCAAAATCATATCATGCTCCCCTAAATGTTTTCCAGAAATGGGTACATCATCTTGAAAGATGACAACGCCCTTCACACCTTGTAGCACTGACTGCATGACTCTTTGGAACACCAAAGGTGCGGACGTGAGACCAAACAGCATCCTACAAAATTGGAAGAATCCAAAATATGAATTAAAAGCAGTGTAATTAAGTGATTTATCCTCCAACAAGATTTGATGGTATGTGGATGATAAATCAATCCTGGAAAACCATTGAGCCTCCCTCAATTCCTCTAACAGATCACCAATTTTGGGAAGCGGATGTGCATCAACCCAAATCTCTTTGTTAAGACTTCTCAGATTTATATAGGTGCTCTGTCAGGGGGAAATAGTGTTCTGTCACACCAAGATTTCTTAAAGAGCTCATATATGATCATGGGTATGCGTGCACCTGAGTCCACAAGCAACTTCAAACACACATAGCCCACCAACACATCAACATAAGGATCAACACATTCTGAGGGGTCACCAGTTACTATATCATCATCTGTTACAGTGACGATTATTTCTTGAAAGTCTTGAACAATGTCGCTATCACACAACTGTCATTCTTCACTACACAATTGACTTTCTCCCCCTTGTTTAGACTAGATTGGCAAACTTTGGCCACATGTCCAATCCTTCCACTCTTGTGACATTTGGCATTCTTACCAGGAAAGAATCTGTTGTCATTGTCATGTGGTGGGTAACCACACCTGTAACAAATATATTTTTTTTAAACATGCCTTTCTCATTAGGTTTGACTTTTCTTAACGTGATGCTATTAGCATTGGTTGAGGCAACTGCATTGACCATTTCATTTGAATTTGAACTCATACTCAACTCCTTAATTGAATTTTGCACCCATTCTACACTTTTCGCCACTTTTATGGACTCTTCAAGAGGGGTTACCCATTGTAAGCAATTTTTGCTGAATTTGCTTATCATAACAGTGTGCAATGAACTGGTCTCTTACCAATTGGTCACGGTACTCACCCAATTGTCACTCTGCACACAGTTTCGTAACGCACTCAAATATGTATCAACATTGTCACTCTGGAGTTGCGCACGCTTAAAACATTTGTGCCTCAAGATCACTAAACTGGGTTGCACATCAAATTTGATTGCTAGTTTCTTAACTGCTTCTTGGTATTCATCGACCACTTCTCCCTCCGCCAACACAATGTCAGGAAGATGTTTGAAAACCTCCCTACCTTCAAACCCTAATGAATTGAGAAGTAGAACCTTCTTCCTTTCCCCCCTATATCTTGAAGCCCCAATGGCACCAATATACGTTTCGAATGCATCAAACCATGGTCTTCATTGGATCTGAGGTGTGCCAGGGCTCTCAAGAAATGGGGGTGGAGGGTTAACAGATCGCATATTTTAAAATATATATGTTTACAATGCTTCACATGTAACTAGAGCAATATTCTTTAAGCAAGCCTAACTGTACTTTTGAATAGAGAGCACCATTTTCACTTCAGCAAACCAAACACTTAATATTAAACACAAACACAGTGGTAAACATTAAAATGTGGCAAACCACCCACTAGATGGCAGTAGAACATAAGAGATCAAATAGTGTTCTATAACAAATCTCAATAATGTAATAAAATGTCAGTTGTGAAAGCATCCAAAAAATATTTTGCAAGGAAAGGAGAATAAATTGAAAATGTGCAAATTCCAAGGAAAATCTTTTTTTTTAAAAAGGCAACCTATTACTTCAAACGTAGGCTGCGAGTCAAACGCTGTATGTATAGCAATCACACATGTCACTTAGAGCTCAAAGTATTCACAAACAAAGTACCACTGAGCAGTGTCTTCTTTTTCCAAACTTCGGTGCGACTCCATGAAAAGAGTGCCACCGGAATGTCAAACAACACCACTGAGCTCTGACACACACGAAGCGTTATTATAGGAAACAGCTGAAGCGTGACAGACACTTACGCACGCCTACGCACAGCGCTGTTGACCTTCGACTGGATGGAATTCCAGAACACTCTCGCTGAAGCCCAGCACGGTGAAACTGATGATGCTGAGAAATTACTGAATCCTTTGAAGAATTCTAGTACGTCCTCATTCTTCCTTTGCAGCTGAAGAGAGAATAGCTCTCTACAAACGAACACTCCCAACGGTCGTCTGACAGGTGATGTTCACGTCCAGCACACAGCCACCCAGGAGTGATTCTCCTAACGACGAGACAGCAGCTAACATCCAGAGCAAACACCAAACCCTCCCTTTGACCACCTCACCGCACTGTAGATGAAGATTAGCAATGATAGTCTGGCAGCCGCTGGAGAAGTTAAGAAGTAAGCTTCTCTTAAATGTCAATCTGCCGCTGGAGGAGGTAGAGAATTCTTTTCTTCGGGTTGTTTTTATTAATTTCTTCCAATTTATTTTCTGGATTATCCTTGTCTCAGGCTGTGAAGACACCTTCTGTATTACTTCAAGGCATATACAATGAAGCAGCGTAATGTTGTGGTGGCTCGCCCAGTCGTCGCCAAAAATAGTGTTGTGATCCAAAGGTAGACTATTTATTACAGGACGCAGTATTATGGTCACAGGCTTTATTTCGTGGGTACAACAAGCCAACACACCTCTCAGCACATAAGAGAGAAACCAACTGACTCTTCTCAGAACAGGCACCACAGAGCACCATGACAATACATAACGGTTCTATGTTGATCTTTAAACAAGCATATGTAAGCACAACAGAGACAGTATCGAAAGCCGCACTAAGATCCAGTAGGATCAATGCTACGGCTCTTCCCTCATCGACAAGTAGTCTGATGTTGTCTGATATGGCTAACAGGGTGGCCTCAGTACTGTTATTGGTCCTGAAACCCGTCTGAGAAGGGTCGAGTCAGTCATTAGATTCTAGGAAGGTAGTCAGTTGTTTGTTCACTAAATGCTCCAGGACCTTGGAAAGGTATGGTAGCTGGGATATAGGACAGTAGTTTGCTGGATCATGACTTTTGAGGCTTGCTTTCTATAATAATGGGAAGTCCTCTGTTATTTTCCATATGTACAGGAAACAGGCTGATTCTAGGGATTTATTGAAGATTCGGGTGACATAAGGGCATAGATCTAACCCTAGTTGTGAAAAGATGGAGTGTGGGCAGGGATTAAGTGGCAATCTTGCCTTGACCACAGACTTTGCTTTGGCTACCTGTTCTTCTGTGAACTGAGTTAAATCGTCAAGATGGGCTTGGGCCAAGGGTTGGGCGCTGGAATTTCCCAGTCAATATTGGTATCTTCAAAGGCATTGTTGAAGGACGTGTAGATTTTTGACACTTTATAAATAAATAAGTTATTGATCAATTCACAGTTCTCTATTGTGGGTTCCATCATCCTAAACACTATCACCACCACTGCCACCATGACATCCACTTTCCCAAATATAGCCACTACTTCCAGCATCACCACCACCACCAAAACTAACATAATCACCACTCCTACCACCAATACTGCCATGATTACCACTACTAAAACTAACACCACCACCATTACTACCATCCCGAACACTATTAACTCTCAGTTGTCAATGTGTGTAGGAGTATTTTGAGTGTTTGGTTGTGCTGGGTATATGAAATAAAGGAGGACTTAGGCATGTGTGTGAGAAATGATGTATTATTGCTGGCAGTTGTATAAAAGATCAAACTTATTGGCTTTGTAAATGCGTGTATAAGCTTGGATCGCTTCTGTGACTGTCAAGTGTTAACACTGTATGTGTGAGTATAAAGAATTCCGGTGGTTCTATAGGAAGTATAGGGTATATGGATCTATGTGAAATCAATCCCATACTGCACTAGGAAATATGTCTTTAAAAAATAGTGGTAGGTTTTAAAATGAGTATTTAAAACATATAAAGCAATGCAGCAGATTAAATAAATTAATAATGAATTTGTGATGTTCTCTTTAGTTAACACTGGATCTGACTGAAGAGTAATGTCAGTTTTATACAGACAGACATTGCATGTATGCTGTTCTTTTAGAACACATGAAGCTCCACTTAAAGTCCTATGCCACCCTATGAACACACGCAGCATACCAATCTCTGAGGGCAGAAACAGCATGCTGCAAAAGGTGTTGACGTTGTTAGTGTTTTGAGTTATTCCCTTAAATCTCTGGTGGTAAGTGTAGGTCATGCAGACTTTCTCATCGTGGAATGCTTTGGGTATTTATCATCACCAAATGCATAGTTCTTATGAGAAAGCAGGTTATCAGCATAAACGGAAGACTTCCATCTCTCTCTGCAGACCTATGCAGTACAAGCTTTTCTACAGTTCTTTGTGTGTAATCCTTACTCATGATGAAGAACAGCCAATGTACAGGTCTTTAGTGCAATCACTCATTCTCTACTTGGCATAAAGTCTTTTGGGGATATAAAGGTGGGCCATTCTTGTCCATAAATGACCAGTTTATATCCTATGTTAGGAAAAGTTGAGGGATCCATTTAGCCACACAGAACTGTTTCATAAATTGAACTTTTAGTGCATGCATTTAGAATTAAGTGCATCTTTGTTCAATATAAATTCAATCTCGAAAATTGATGATCCAATGATATTCTGAAAGTCGAAACACCATCTTAGTGGCAGACATCCCACAACATGGTCTTGGTGAGAGGTATCATCACAAACAGTTGTTCTGAAAATAATGCATTTTATGCTGAGTTTCAGTTTTGTTCTATGGACTTCAACCACAGCTGATTACTACACTTGGGCATGAGTGTTCAGCAGATATCCATTGATCAGGTGGTGCAGTGATCCTGCCTTTGGCCACAGTCTTTCTTAATTTAATGGTTCATGCCTGTCACTTCTGGTCATAATCTGTCGGAAAATCACAACTAATATAGCTCTCTTTCCAATTTGGCTCCGGCTGCATCATGGCCTTGTGAATATGGCACCTTCTCACGCATTACTCAGCGTGAAAGGGGCATTTCATGGGTGTTGCTGTGGGGGACACTCCAGCGGCGCAAAAATTGCTCTAAGGCCTTCAGTTATGAGTGGCTTAGAGAACAACTTTACCTTTTATGTCTAAATGTAGTCTGTTGTTATCATTTGGGTTAGACTTGGCATCTTTTGGCGTGTTTCCCCTGTCTTTTTGCTTTCTGACCTCTCTGTTTTGACTGGTTTAGTGTCTCTGCACACTTTCTCACTGCTGTTCAGTGTTAAAGTGCAAGTGCTCCTGTTGTAAATTATTATCTTGATTGGTGTTTCCATGATTGGCATGCTTGATTTACTGGAGAAGATCATGGTAAACATCACTGAGAGTGCTAGGACTGATAAATCAAATGCTACTGGTGGGCTTGCAACACGGGTTGTGCCATCCACAGAAGTAGCCCTGAAAGGGTAACTCAGACCTCTCATTGCAGAGTCGGTGCGCAGTTTGTTGCGGCCATGTCGACCGAGCAAGTGCACCCACTTGCCAGGACCCAACCTTCCCTTTTTCTACATGTCAGGAACCCCTAAGAGAGGCCCATCTTACCCCTGTGGGCAGAGTGCTGTGTGTGTTAAAGGTAGGACATTTACTGAGGTGCGTGACATGTCCTGGTGGTGAATTACAGTGTATGTTGTTTTTACCATTGCAAGGCTGGCTGTTCCCATAGGACAGAATGGGCAGTTTGTTGATAACATCAAATAAACATAACTGGCCCAGGGAACAAGGTAGAGAAATAAAGCTTAGTATGCCTGAAGTCAGAATATAAAAGTGCATCTTTTAGTGAAGGTGATTTTTACATTCTGTGTTTGAAAATACCACTTTTAGAAAGTAGGTATTTTCTTGCGCAGCCATCCAGTAGGACTCCTCTGGTTTTGTGGATTGACTGTCTGGTTTTGAGATAACAGTTGCTGGAGAGGAGTTGTGGCTCCAAAGGTTCTAGATGGGTCAGGGAAGGTCTGAATAGACCTGGGCTACATTAAGAGTAGGGGAGGAGATTCCCTTTCACCTGAATGGGCCTGGTCAGTCTCTGACAATGCTGTCCACCTCCTGCCAGGAAGCTGCACCAGAGAGGACAGAAATGGTTCTGGCTTTGCACAGACACTCTTTGCCTGAGAGGACAAATGGTTTTGGGCTATAAAAAGTGAGGCCCAAACCTCTAAACTTTAGAACTCTTTTAGACCAAGAAGACTGCGAAGAAGAAGAGCTAGGGAAGCTGTGAGGAGGAACTACTACTTTGCTCTGTGCTTTGCGGTGTTGCCTGCAGTGTCTACTTCTGTCTTGGGCAGTGAAAGGATTGGACTTGAACGCAATCTTTTTTTGTGATTTTCTTCAAGGGCTTGTGGTAGAGCTTGTCCCTTGTTAAAGAAGTCTCAGGAACAGCCAAGACTTCAAGTTCATCTGCCCTCAGCACTGGGGACTGTGTGATTTGTGCTGCAACAGACGAAAAGCAACCCCATGCCTTCTACAACACCACTGCCGATACTGCTGCCAACTCTGTGTCCTAAAGGCACCGCATTGGTCTCAGCGGCGCCGCCTGATGATGTCGCAACCGAGCCGCTGCTTGCCCCACGACCTGTGGGCACAGCTCTCTGCATCTCCTCGCTTCACATCATTGCTTTGGTATCCCGACTACGCCGCTTCATGCCGATATTGATGCCGCTGCTTGCACCGTGGTTCGAGGGCACCGCTCATAAAGTTACACGACGCACCGTCCTCATCCCGCACCACAGCCTTGGCCTACCGATGCTGGTGCCATCGACACCAGTTCATCAGCTGATGAAAGTGCTTCATCAACCACGATGACCCTGCCTGCACAGTGACCCGCCAGCACCACGACGAGCACTGCATGCCACCCCGCTGCACTTCATCCGCAGCACTCGATGCCGGCGCTCCTGACTTCAACTGCAAGGAGCTTGATCTGCCATGCATGTGACTTCAAGAGCCCGATGACTCCTGCACCGACTTCCAGAACCAACGCCTGTGGACTCTGTACTTTTGAAGCTCAACAAAAGGTCGCCAATGCCCTACATTTCTAAAGGTACTGTTTAGCAGGTCTTCCCGAAACCGCAGCTGGTCCCCGATGCCACGGTCAGCCAGAAATTTTTGGATTTTGTTTTTCACAATGCCCGGGTATCCCCAGTCGGACTTATCGACTTCAAGGAACTGTTTTTCAAGGTTATTTTGATGACTGAAGATTTCTAAGTACTGTATTGTGGATTTGTATTGTTTTTGGTCTTGTCTCAAGTATATAAAAATATTGGATATTTTTCTGAACTGGAGTGGTGTCCTTTTGTAGTGCTTACACTGTATTACTGTTGGTTATGTGCAAATGCTTTACACACTGCCTCTAAGATAAGCCTGACTGCCCGTGCCAAGCTACCAAGGGGGTGAGCAGGTGTTATTTTAGGAGTGAAACTTCCTTATCCTGCCTAGAAGGAAGGGACCCTACTTGGACAAAGGTGCCAACCCTTGCCAACTAGAGACCCCATTCCTAACAACTCTTTACAGAGAAATCTGGAAAACTGTGTGCCTTTCCCTATCAGCAGGGCTTTAAATATCCCCTGTTGGGTCTTTTCGTCTTTTCTGTTGGGAAATCGCATAGATTTCATCCAGACAAAATAAAAAAGGAAGAGGAGGAAGAAAAAGTGGGGCACTCATCCCTAATCTTGGAAATTCTATTCCTACATTATGGTACACTGTTGGTATCTTCCACCTCTTATCATACTTCTTGAACACTTATATTCATGAAAGATTACACCAGAGATGATTGTGCTGAATTTTTATGAACATTTAATAATAAAATACATAAATAATATATAAATAAATATGAAGTGACTCCCATCTGCCCCAGCCACACAGCATAATTTAGCTTTGTGAGGCTAGCAGGCCCCTCCTCTGTTAACGCTATCATCCCAAAATGATACGCAAATTATTTTTATCGTCCCTCAATTCTTATGTAAATCTCTACTCCATGTGCTCATCTTTTCCCACTAGACTGGTGTAACTCTGTATAAACTTACCATCTGATGCTCTCACCAGGATGCAATATATTTAAATCACAAGAGGCCCTCACTTCCTAGGATTAAAGTGTTACTCTAATGTCCCTGAGCCTTTAAAGTCACCTCAGTGGCTTCCCATTAGCAAACATTGGAAACTGCTTTATGCCTGCATTTGGCACCTCTTCTTATGTGGCATACATCTTTAAGTGGTACCAACCAACGAACCATACTTCTTTGTTTCAGCTCTCTCAATCTATTAATGATTTACAAATTCAGTGTACTACTGAAGATTGTGCTTGTTCTTTTATGGTGGCCACAGAGTAGAATTAACTTCTTACTTTGTAGCATCTGGGCACCCTTTACCTAGCTATTTGCACACTACATCCATTCGATCATTCACTCATCCAATCATTCCTTCACTAGCCAGGGCTCAGACAAAGGGTGTCAAAGGGATTGCCTTTATCTGGAAACACCAAATACTTAGACATATTCATCTGCAGTTCTAGGAAACCTGAGAATGGTAAGCTCACCAGCTGAAAGGTGGTTTTGAGGGTCTTTGACCTTGGCGAACTCACTTGGAAGGAAAAATGTCAATGACAAAGGAAGGTATCTTTAGTAAGCAGAAAGATGTAGTAGTTGTAGTAAATCCACCTTTTCTACGTGGTGCTCCAAATGCTTTACCTTTTTCCGGACGCTATTATGATGGACTTAAAACTCTGTGCACTTTGTCCCTGCTAAACAGCAGTAAAATACCCATGTGGTTACTATACACTTGTTGAAATTGTCTTTATTGGCATGCCTAACTGTCCTATAAGGCCATTGTAATTGGTGCAGAAATGCAACCACAGCATAGAATGCTCAAGGTCACTTGTGTACTGCAGCACTGATTGTGCCATACACTGAAGTGACAGAGAACACATGGCTTCGAGCCTATCCAGTGTCGCATGTTTGCAGCAGCCTAAAATCCTGCTAAACAAACCTGTCAATATAACCATTTTTTGACATGTGGGAAACACTGCTTTTAAAAATTAATAATAAGTTACCGCTAAGTACACCTTTTTGCCCACAAGGTGGAGTGCCTGACATTGGAAATTTAAACTGTATGAAACTTAAACAGGCATGTTCCTCCAGAGACTAAGCCACAAAAAGCTACTTTCACTGGCAGATCTGTAGCTTAATACTAGAAAATGTCAAATTACATATTATAAACTTTAATCTGCAGCAATTGACAGGCAATGCCTGCAAAAGTAATTTAATTAAAATAATGTGTATATTAAAATTCCAATGTAGTGGTAGTCACTTGTTTACTACAAATTTAATGAAAAGTAGGCCAATTAGCATTAGCCTACTGGCAGCTGCTATGCAATTGCTTCACCTTAGAGTTGAAAAGAACAATGGCCTGAGTGTGGGGAGGTGTTTTTCTTCCCCATGAAAAAAGACCAGTTAGAGTGGACCTAGCGAATTCACTCACTTGCAAAGGGGTCGGCACCTCCAAGTAAATGTAAAGTTAAACCTGTGTTGCAACCATTTGCACCATCAGCCTAGATGGCACCAAACTTGGTGGGAGCTAAGCTACCCCAGAACCAGTTTTGAGTGACCATAGATGAGAGGACAGCTTATTTCTCTGACCACAACTCTGGGTGGGCACAAACACTCCATGCAAGTGAGGAAAGGGTTCTTCATCCTAAATTCTATATGTAGAGTGCACTGTGGGAGTGTTTGGAGTATGGCAGACAAGCACTGTTGCAAAAGTGGGTAGAGCTGCCACTGGGAAGATTTACCTAATTGGTTAGAGAGGGGCCAGGAGTCACCCCACAAACAATTTGGATCCAACCATAAATGAGGCCCACAAAGGACCACTTAAAAAAAAGTTATGGATATGTGGCAGGTCAAGAGAGGACTGACCCTTTTTGCTGTAATCAAAGAGCAGCCCTGAAACTGCTGTTTTGCACCCAAGTTAATTCGGCGATGGGTACTTGTTTTGCCCTACTTCACTTGTTGTGAAAGTTCCCGTATCTCTTGTCCTTTAAGGCTAGACAAGAGGTGACCCAAGACCTGATAACATCAAGTTGGACTATGGGACCGGACTCCACTCATGCCTGCCCAAATACCTGATTTATAGACTGCAGCTGGTGCAGAATGCTGTAGCTTGAACTATTGTGAGCTACGCCATATCTCTCATGCTACAGGTCTTCTTCGGAGACTTCACTGGCTCCTTAGGAGAAAGAAGTTCATCTTGAAGGCATTGCTCGTTACCCAGAAAGCACTCCACCAAACTGGGCAGGGCTATCTACAAGATAGATTTAATCTCTAGCCCCTAGAAAAAACTTTGCTCTGTAAATCTCTGTCTTGGCAAGGTTTCCGCTTTTCAGGAAGGCAAGGTTAGGGGGCAGATCTCTCTCCTTCCTGGGCCCCTCTCTGTGGAACAAACTTCCGTTGACATTCAGCTGCACCAAGGCTACACCTGTGTTTTGGAAAAAACTTAAGGCCCGGCTCCTTTCCAGTCCCTAAGCCTTCCCCTCCTATCGCCCGCTGATCGCTCTTTCTGCATTATCACGATGACACTCCTTGGAGTAACATTCACGCTCTACAAATACTCTCCTTAGACATAGAAAGACTGGACCTGCCCCCTCATTTACCCAGAACAAAGAATTGGCTCCAAGGGTCAGAATACTGACCACTTGTTGGGTGCAGGGGCACAACAAACCGCAAGAGGCATTGTTTCCTGAAATGACCAGTTGAGCAGTATAAACTGCCCTGGACTGGACCTTGCAGGTGGCCTCTGTTGGAGTGAGTAGTAGCCCCTAAGAACTGTGCATAGGATCCTATGATCCTTAGAAGGGACCGAGTCCTGTTCCAAAAGCCCTAAAATGTTATGACTTAAAAAAAAAATTGAACTTCCACAACTCCAGAGCCGCTTGGAGGATTTGCAGCAAAGGTATCCAAATTTTAAAGCACCTTCCGTAGCTACAGCTTCAGGCTTGCTCCACTAAAGGATTTTGGGCGCCATAAAAGAGAGTAAATCAGATAGTAGAATATTTGACCAGGACAAACTCCATGATGTATCCGACCATACTCCTCTTCGGTCAAAAATTAAATCACTCCTAGGTCCCAGTCTCCTAAACCCATGGGGCCTCATTTATGAGGCTGTGCGTCACTTTTACGCCTCCGGTGCTTCACTTTTTTTGACGCACCAGCAGCGTAAAAAATTATGCCTTGTTGCACCATATTTACAAAGTGACGCATCTAGGTAGATGCTTCACTTTGTAAACCTCTGCGCCACATTATACCTGCGCAAGGTATAATGTATACAGGGGGCGTTCCAGCACAAGAAAGGGTCGTAGAAGTGATGCAGTGAAATCTAGAAGATTTCACTGCGCCACTTTTAGAACACAAATGTGTCAATATCGTACGCCTGCCTCATAGCAGGCGTAAGACTGACGCAGGCCCTTTCACATGGGGCTTGCCTTCTAAACAATTTGTAAGAACATAATTTTCGTTTATCCTGAATAAAATAGTATACTGATTTAAGAATTTAGAATAATGTTAAATAAAATATCAGAAAACTGAGGAAAATTATGACACTGGTGTAGCACCTGAAAAAAAAGGGCATATTTACAAGGGCAATGGCCAAACCGGAGCGTCACTTTTTACATTGCTCCTGTGGCGCAAGGCCCTGCTTCATATTTAAAATGAGGTACACATCCAACTTCAAATGAAACGCCTTATAAAACTGCACAGATTATAGACACACCTTAAAATTTGTTCTTCGATAGACCTGTATTCTTTAATTCTTTGTTCTTTGATAGACCTGTATTCTTTAATTCTGTAATTGGAAACCTTTGGGTTCTGTATGACCTTAGTATATATTTAGTTTCTCAAACATATTAAAAAAACTAAACAATGGCACTTACAATGCTACTTTAATTAATTCATGATCATGACGATTTAAACAAATGGTAATAATGCAGAAAAATGGATGGATTCTAAACTTGACTTGAAGATACATCCTTCCTAATGAATAATTAAAATGACATTAAAAATATGCAATTGGGCAAATGGTCGGAAATATTAACAAGCATACAGCTTGCAAAATATAAAAATAAAACCTCCAATATTTTGGGACTGAACAAGAAGTGTTTCGTGAACATTTTAAATATGAAGAAACGTCCGATTTCTGAAGTTGGACTCACTGCTCTTCTCAGGGCTCAGCACTGCTAGTTGTATGTCGGTTTGGGTTGAAGTAGCTAGGCCCACTCCTCCGAAAGAATCCTACCCATTCATACCGCCAGGCCCAATATAACATGGCACGCACAGATTGCCTTTGATCTTTGCAAAATGTTCCTGTCCCCAAATTGCCCCTAACCCCAAACACTGTCATTCCTCCTCAGGCCACGCCCACTACACTGCCCATACAATGTCCACCCCTCACAGTGTAATGTCCAGGGCCATGCATGCTAACTTTCCAACACCCTTCAGTGCTTTTCCTCATATACATTGCTCATGACTCTCATACCTAGCTCTTCCCCGCAGAGACTGTCCTTGCCTAGTTCATTCATATATGGACTCAACTATTCATCCAGCTGACCATCCATACTCTCACTCCCTCATTCATACTTACGTATACGCACTCATCCAACCATTGATATAATCTTGTGATTAGCACTGAACCCACCCAAAAAACTGTACATGCAAACGTGCCAATCATAAAAAAGTATGTTCACATATTAAAACCGCCAGACATATTGGCTTTGTCAATGCTCGTTTGTGTGGTTTATTCTACCTGGACGCTTTTGTCCAATATTTAAAAGATTTCTTTTTTAGGTTTCTTCCATGGAAATTCAATAATCAGTAGGAGCTATTAGATTTCATTCATCATTTTGAAGCACAAAGTATACATTAAAATGTCGAACGGTTGATTGCCAATGAGTCATACTACTCCACCTGTGCCACGTCACTTCCAGCAATTTAAATGTATTTCAGCAATACTGAGACAATGTTGCATCACTCAGCAGCGTGAGCTGCCACCACATTTTCATTCGTGCTGCATGAGGGTCTGCCCAGAAAATGTGCATGTGGTGTTGCATGATAATGGATGTTTCTTGATTTTTGATCTTTAATTCATTTTCCTGTGGGTTGAAATCATCATGAACTTTGACTTGGTCATTAATATTATAAAACCCAAAGGTATTCATACTGTGAGCTGGAGAATGTCACCTTGGAGTTGGAATATTGACCTCTCTTGTGCACAGATGAGGTCCTCAGTGTGCATCTAAGTACTGGCGGTGTTCAGGTACTGTACATATTGCGATAGTCTTTGTTGTGTTTTTAGTTAATGACTCAGTTTCTCTGAATAAAGTTAGGGCCTAATTTATGAGGCCTTGCTACAGTTTTGCGCTTCCGTTATATAACTTTTTGTGATGCAGTGGCGGCGTAGAACATGCCTACTGTTGCGCCCTATTTACAAAGTGACGCATCTCAGCAGATGTGTCACTTTGTAAACCCCTGCGTCAGGTATAAAGTATGCAGGGTGGGTGTTCCCACGTAAGTAAGCCTGGTAGAAGTGGCGCTGTGAAATCTACCAGATTTCCCTGCGCCACTTCTAGGGTGCAAAGGCGCCAATATATGACGCAGGCCCTTTCACATGAAAATATGAACTAAATATGGAAAATCTTCTGCTATTTCAAATACATTTTAGCTGCAATTGTTGGGTTCGCTGAAGGTGAGGGTATCGTGGCTATAAATTAGAAGCATCAGGGGCGTAACAAACGCCCCCACAGGCCCCCGCGTTGCGGGGGGATCTCTCTCTCCTCAGTTAATGAAGGGGGCCCCCCGGCCCCATACCTCAGCTCTTCCGAGAGCTGTGAGAGAGGCTTGCGTCTCTCCCTCGAAAGCAGGTGCAGGCTGCAGCCTGCTCTGAGCCCCTCGCCCCCCTCCCTCTGACGGAAGAGAAACAAAGTATCAACATTGTTTCTCTTCAGTCAGAGCCAGAGGCAGGCCCGGGACAAGGGTGGGGGTCCCAGAGACAGCAGTCTCCACTGCTCCTCTGTGGCAGCACAGAGCAGGGACCCTAGCAAGGAGGGAGGGGCAGAGAGCAGGAGGCAGCACAGAGCAGGGACCCTGACAAGGAGGGGGAGGGCAGAGAGCAGGAGGCAGCACAGAGCAGGGACCCTGACAAGGGGGGGGGGAGAGCAGGAGGCAGCACATAGCAGGGACCCTGACAAGGGGGGGACTGGGGGCTCCAGAGAGCAGGAGGCAGCACAGATCAGGGACCCTGACAAGGAGAGGGGGGGGCTGGGGGCCCCAGAGAGCAGGAGGCAGCGCAGAGCAGGGACCCTGACAAGGAGAGGGGGGGGCTGGGGGCCCCAGAGAGCAGGAGGCAGCACAGAGCAGGGACCCTGACAAGGAGAGAGGGAGGGGGCTGGGGGCCCCGGAGAGCAGGAGGCAGCGCAGAGCAGGAACCCTGACAAGGAGAGGGGGGCTGGGGGCCCAGAGAGCAAGAGGCAGCACAGAGAAGGGAACCTGACAAGGAGGGGGGGGCAGAGAGCAGGAGGCAGCACAGAGCAGGGACCCAGCACAGAGCAGGGACCCTGATAAGGAGAAGGGGGGTTGGGGGCCCCAGAGAGCAGGAGGCAGCAAAGAGCAGGGCCCTTGACAAGGAGAGGGGGGCTGGGGGCCCCAGTGAGCAGGAGGCAGCACAGAGCAGGGACCCTGACAAGGAGAGGGGGGCTGGGGGCCCAGAGAGCAGGAGGCAGCACAGAGCACTGCTCAGGACCCAGACAAGGACGGGGGCTGGGGGCCCCAGAGAGAGATGATGCAGCACAGAGCACTGCTCGGGGCCCTGACAAGGACGGGGACTGGGGCCCCAGAGAGAGAGGAGGCAGCACAGAGCACTGCTCGAGACCCTGACCAGGACGTGGGTGGGGGCCCCAGAGAGAGAGAGCAGGGGGCAGCACCGAGCACTGCTTGGGACCCTGACAAGGGTGGGAGTGGGGGCCCCCAGAGAGAGCATTCTCCGGGGCAACACTCATATGAGAAGGGATGAGGCAGCAAAATGGTGCCCTCAGGTAAGTACTCTTGTTAGAAGCACCATGTGGGCGTCCCCGGGGGGGGGCAAGGGGGGGCCGAAAAGGGTGCAAGGCATCGGGGAGAAGGGTGCAAGGTTGAGAGGAGACGGATGCAAGGCAGAGAGGAGATGGGTGCAAGGCGGAGAGGAGATGGGTGCAAGGCAGAGAGGAGACGGGTACAAGGCAGAGGGGAGAAGGGTGCAAGGCAGAAAGGAGAAGGGTGCAAGGCAGAGGGGAGAAGGGTGCAAGGTAGAGAGAAGGGTGTAAGGTAGAGAGGAGAAGGGTGCAAGGCGGAGAGGAGATGGGTGCAAGGCGGAGAGGAGATGGGTGCAAGGCCGAGGGGAGAAGGGTGCAAGGTAGAGAGGAGAAGGGTGCAAGGCAGAGGGCAGAAGGGTGCAAGGTAGAGGGGAGAAGGGCGCAAGGTAGAGGGCGAGAAGGGTGCAAGACAGAGGGAAGAAGAGTGCAAGGGGGATGGTGATGAAGTAAAAAATTGTGCCCCCCCCCCCCAGAAACATTTCTTCAGATGCCCATGACAACGCACACTACTTTGTGAGAGAGAGAGTCGAGTGAGAGAGAGTGGAGTGAGAGAGAGAGTGGAGTGAGAGAGAGAGTGGAGTGAGAGAGAGAGTGGAATGAGAAAGTGGAGTGAGAGAGAGAGTGGAGAGAGAGAGAGAGTAGCGAGAGAGAGTAGAGAGAGAGACAGTGTAGAGAGAGAGAGTGGAGAGCGAGAGTGGAGAGCGAGAGGGGAAAGCTAGAGGGTAGAGCGAGAGTGGAGAGCAAGAGTAGAGAGAGAGAGTGGAGAGAGAGAGTGGAGAGAGAGTAGAGACAGTGGAGAGAGACAGTGAAGAGAGAGAGAGAGTGGAGAGAGAGTGGAGAGAGAGTAGAGAGAGAGTGGAGGGAGAGTGGAGAGAGTTGAAAGAGAGAATGGAGAGAGAGAGTGGAGAGAGAGACAGTGGAGAGAGACAGTGGAGAGATAGGGAGTGGGAGAGAGAGAGTGGAGAGAGAGAGAGTGGAAAGAGAGAGAGTGGAGATAGAGAGAGAGTGGGGAGAGTGTGGATAGAGAGAGTGGAGAGAGTGGAGAGAGTGGAGAGAGAGTGGAGAGAGAGAGTGGAGAGAGAGTGGAGAGTGTGGAGAGAGAGAGTGTGGAGAGAGAGAGTGGAAGGAGAGAGAGTGGCGAGAGAGAGTGGAGAGAGAGAGAGAGTGGAGAGAGAGTGGACAGAGTGGGGAGAGTGTGGTGAGAGAGAGTGGAGAGAGAGAGAGTGGAGAGAGAGAGTGAAGAGAGAGAGAGAGAGTGGAGAGACAGTGGAGAGAGAGTGGAGGGAGAGTAGAGAGAGAGTGGAGAGAGACAGTGGAGAGAGAGACAGTGGAGAGAGAGACATTGGAGAGAGACAGTGGAGAGAGGGAGTGGAGAGAGGGAGTGGAGAGAGAGTGGAGAGAGTGGCGAGAGAGTGGGGAGAGAGAGAGTGGAGAGAGAGAGTGTGGAGAGGTAGAGTGTGGAGAGAGAGAGTGGAGAGTGAGTGGAGAGAGAGTGAGTGGAGAGAGAGTGGAGAGGGAGAGTGGAGAGAGAGAGTGGAGAGAGAGAGTGGAGAGACAGAGTGAAGACAGAGTGTAGAGAGAGAGAGTGGAGAGAGTGGAGAGAGAGAGAGAGAATGGAGAGAGAGAATGGAGAGAGAGAGAGAGAGAGGGAGAGAGAGAGTGGAGAGAGTGGGGAGAGAGAGAGTGTGGAGAGAGAGTGTGGAGAGAGAGAGTGTGGAGAGAGAGAGTGTGGAGAGAGAGAGAGTGGAGAGAGTAGAGACAGTGGAGAGACAGTGGAGAGAGAGAGTGGAGAGAGAGTGGAGAGAGAGACAGATTGGAGAGAGAGAGTGGAGAGAGAAGCAGAGTGGGGAGAGAGTAGAGACAGTGGAGAGACAGTGGAGAGAGAGAGAGTGGAGAGAGAGAGTGGAGAGAGAGAGTGGAGCGAGAGAGTGGAGAGAGAGTGGAAAGAGAGAGTGGAGAGAGGAGAGAGAGAGTGGAGAGCGAGAATAGAGAGAGTGGAGAGAGAGAGCAGAGAGTAGAGAGTAGAGAGTAGAGAGTAAAGAGAGAGAGAGTAGAGAGAGAGAGTAGAGAGAGTGGAGAGAGTAGAGAGAGAGGAGAGAGAGTAGAGAGAGTGGAGTGAGTGTAGAGAGAGAGAAGGGAGAGTATAGAGAGAGAGAAGGGAGAGAGAGAGTGGTGAGGGAGTGGAGAGAGAGTGGAGAGTGGAGGGATACAATGGAGAGAGAGTGGAGAGAGATTAGAGAGAGAGTAGAGAGAGTGAGAGACAGTAGAGAGAGAGAATGGAGAGAGAGACTGGTGAGAGAGAGTGGAGAGAGAGAGAGTGGAGAGAGAGAGAGTGGAGAGAGAGTGGAGAGAGAAAGTGAAGAGAGAGTAGATAGACAGTGGAGAGAGAGTGGAGATAGAGAGAGTGGAGAGAGTGAGTGGAGCAAGAGAGTGAGTGGAGCAAGAGAGTTAGTGGAGCAAGAGAGAGAGTGGAGCAAGAGAGAGAGTGGAGCAAGAGAGAGAGTGGAGCAAGAGAGAGTGGCGCAAGAGAGTGGAGAGAGAGAGCGTGGAGAGACAGTGGAGGGAGACAGTGGAGAGAGAGAGAGTAGAGAGAGATTAGAGAGAGAATGTGGAGAGAGAGAGTGGAGAGAGAGTGGAGAGCGAGAGGGGAGAGCAAGAGGGGAGAGCAAGAGTAGAGAGAGAGAGTGGAGAGAGAGAGTGGAGAGAGAGAATGTGGAGAGAGAGAGTGGAGAGAGAGTGGAGAGCGAGAGGGGAGAGCAAGAGGGGAGAGCAAGAGTAGAGAGAGAGAGTGGAGAGAGAGAGTGGAGAGAGAGAGTGGAGAGAGAGTAGAGACAGTGGATAGAGACAGTGAAGAGAGAGAGAGAGAGAGAGAGAGAGTGGAGAGAGAGTGTGGAGAGAGAGTGTGGAGAGAGAGTGTGTGGGGAAAGAGACTGGAGAGAGAGACTGAAGAGACAGAGAGAGTGGAGAGAGAGAGTGGAGAGAGAGAGTGGAGAGAGAGAGAGTGGAGAGAGAGAGAGTGGAGAGTGAGTGGAGAGAGAGTGAGTGGAGAGAGAGTGGAGAGGGAGAGTGGAGAGAGAGAGTGGAGAGAGAGAGTGGAGAGACAGAGTGAAGAGAGAGAGTAGAGAGAGAGAGTGGAGAGAGTGGAGAGAGAGAGAGTGAGAGAGAATGGAGAGAGAGAATGGAGAGAGAGAGAGAGAGAGAGGGAATTGGGGTCACGTTGTGTATGAAGCTAAGCAATGCCTCTTAAGATTGATGTTGTCTACTAATAAAAATATATTATCAAAATGTGCTCTTTGTAGTTACATCTGATTTTGAAATACTGCATTGTCACTTTGTCTAATGTTTTAAAACGGAAACCAGAAGGAGCAGTGGATGCACTTTTGTCAAAACTGAACAATGAGTGGGCCCGATGTTGTATATCAGGACAGGAGTCTGCATCAGGAAACCCACCTAAACTTGGGCAAACTTCCCCGGCATACTGATGGCAGGGACCCTGTAATGAACGGACCACCACCTATGATAGCCTGCTGGCAGACTAAGCCCAACCTTTAACTCCACCATCCAGTGTTACTTATAACGGCTGCATTGGTGACAGTGGCGTAACAATCGCCCTGCATCCCCTGCAGGATGGGGGGTCGCTGGCCTGAGAGCTCTAGACTGGCACGGAGGATGGGAGGGGGGGCCCTCCATGTAGTTTGCAGGGGGGCCCCCTCAAGTTTCGTTACGCCACTGAGAAGCATTATTATTGTCTCTGAGAACAGGATACGCAACAAGAGTAAATATTGAATGAAATCAAACAACCGATTGATTCCCAAATTCTCTGGCTTTCATTTTTTTTTGGGGACATGGAAGTACTCCAAGTTTGAGTTTGCGTGCTAAGGCTTGCACTCTGTGGCCAAGGGAGGATCTTTGGCAGAGATCAATGGAAAGCTGATTCAAAATAGCCCGTCTAGTGCAGACACAGGCTTTGGCCCTGATTCAAATTTGATCCTCTTCCAAGATCCATGATAGTTTAGCTGCTCACTGGCACTCTCTCGTGCAATATGGAAAGATGCACGTATTCAGTCAAAAAGTGGATTTTTAAAAAAGAGAAGTGCTTGCGCTTTCCAATTAAACTCATCAAAATGAGGTCCACAGCAATGCTTAGATGCTACCAAAAAAACACATACCCTCTCTCGATTTCGAGATAAATGGTCAAATCAGTACCTTATTTAGTTACAGAATAATTGCTAGAACATCTTGACCAGGCGCCCCCTGCAAATAGCCGAGGAGTGCCATTAGTTGATTCACGGCAGGAGCCAGGGTGGAGAGTCCTTCTTCTACTTTGCCACAAAGAGGGTCTTGGTGAGGTCAATCGGAGGCGACTAAAACGTCGCAATGCAAGAGTTCGCCCTTTTTTTCCCCTCCACTGTGCACCAGCATCCAGTGTTCAGGAGCAGACACCCACCCACCCTCTCCTGCAAGGTGGAATTGCTAGCAGCAGGAAAAGGGGGGGGGGGCTACCCAAAAAAGTTGGACTGATTTTCTGTGATGACTCAGTGGAGGGTTGTTGATTGGTGTGGGCACTGGGCTGGCAGGAGGGGGGACTGACCTGCTGGTGGTCCAGGACCTTTCTGCCCTACCCAGTGATGCCTGGAGTTGAACTTTTTGGGGAATCTCCCTGGAACGGATACGTTAGCAGGGACGGAGCACTAGGTGGTGCCCTGGTGTATGTGTTAGCATGGAACCGCCGGTATTAACCATTCCTCCGTGAGACAGAGGGCAAGTTGGCACTATGGTATGTTTAAAACAATAGAGGAAGTGTAGAGGTACTGATAGAATCACCCTGCTGGCAAACTTGGATAAACAAAGAGATTCTATCAATGGGGGTAGTGATTTTTTTTTATTTTATATTTACTGTGTCTAGTGGGATACTAGGCTCTCTCTTAGATATGAAAAAACAAGAGCACTATGTGCTTTTTTGAATACCCCTCACACACTAAAAAGTCATTTAGTGTCATGCTTCATCGTGGGGGTCTTCCCGTTCCTCTAGCGGGGCGGGGCGTGCTGCGACCTACGAGCTACGTGGAAGCACTCAGTTATTGTGACAGAAGGCTATGTGTCAGTGCAGGAGGTGTCAGTGAAGTGTAGGGACCTAATATGTGAGTGAAAAAGAAAGAATAAAAGGAATAAAAATTCCCTGGCTAGTAGAAAAAATATATTTTATTCGCTTACCAGTAGCTTTGACCTGGTAGCAAGCTACTGCTCTACCTCAAAACCCCCTTCTTAACGTTCCCAGCTAGAGAAGCGAATAAAATATATTTTTTCTACAAGCCAGGGAATTTTTAACCCTTTTATTCTTTCTTTTTCACTCACATATTAGGTCCCTACACTTCACTGACACCTCCTGCACTGACACATAGCCTTCTGTCACAATAACTGAGTGCTCATGCGTAGCTCGTAGGTCGCAGCACGCCCCGCCCCGCCAGAGGGACGGGCAGACCCCCATGATGAAGCATGACACTAAAGGACTTTTTAGTGTGTGAGGGGTATTCAAAAACGCACATAGTGCTCTCGTCTTTTCAGATCTAAGAGAGAGCCTAGTATCCCACTAGACACAGTAAATATAAAATAAAAAACAATCACTACCCCCATTGATAAAATCTCTTTGTTTATCCCACTATGGTACGTTTGCCAGTGAGCCCAACAATTCCCTTGGTTTATAGCAGGGGTGATGGATAAAGATTAGGAGCCTTCTGGCACTGTGCATTCTGAGTTGTTGCACTCTAATGAAAAGCAGAGACAATTATTGTATTGCTTGAACGTTGTTGTTTCTTTAATCTTTTTTGCTGATTTTATGTACTGCATTCTATTATCCATAATATCTGCTTAACTATGGTTCTCTTTGGGGCGTGGCCAAACTTCATGGCATACTAAGACGTGCGGCTCCGGAGCTCCCGGCGAGCTGCCCAGAAATCCGACTTTAAAACTACCCAAATCGCCATCTACCTAATAGAAACTGATCGGGGGCTCCTCGTGCCCTTCGAGAGCGAAGAATCGAGAGGAATATCTGTTCGCAGCGCTTTTTACATGGATTTTATGACACTGCTCTGAGCGCCAAGCCAGAGGCAAGATGGCGGCCGCGACGTGCAGAGATCGGCGGAGGAACTGAAGCTCGACCTCCCCACCCGGCAACAGAGCCCCACACCTGGGAGGGAGGGCGACACTGCCAGGTCATCGATAGCTGGGCCCGGACGCCCCTGATCTGGGCGTTAGAAACTCTGAAGAAGATCCCCCTCCCGCCGCCAAGATGGCGGCAGCGGAGCCCGCGAAGTAACACGAGCTACCAAGAGCCTATCGACCAAGGTCAGCGTACTCGATAATTCTCGCTTCGGTGCCTACTCTAATCAGGGGTTCCACTCGGCAACTCTGGGCATTAGCTTGCCTCATCTCCACAACGGCCCCATCAATTCCGGGGATGCCTGGCTCCACCTTGGGGACTCCCAGCAGGGACCATCCCACAGGGAAAGCCAGGACGGGTTCCCCAGAGTTATACAGAGCCAGGAGACCTATGGACGGGTAGCAGTGCGCTTTACAAGCTTAAATACATTTACATTTACATTTATCGACGCCTCGCTGGAGGGGCCATCGTGGTGAGAAGTGGCGACACAGGAAGAGCCAGCGAAACTAGAGACTACGTTTGGGTGGGAGACCTCCTTGGGGAGCCTCTGCGACACCGTGTGGAACCCAGGACTACACCAAGGTGATGGCCGGGGCCGCATTCTGGGTCTAGAGGGGTCCCGGGCTAGGCCGGCTATCTTGCTACAGCCGCACGAGGGTGGCCATCTGCTGAGGCGCCTTTGCAGAGCGGGTCCCCGGCCATGGTCACGAGCGCTGCCGCCTGCTACTCAGGGCCCGGAGGCCCGTCGCCTGGTTTTGACCAACGGAGGAGGAGCGCCATGGTCCCAATTGCCACCAACTGCAGAGCGGAGACGACGAGACCCGCGAGGCCCACGAGACGGGGTTCTCCAACCCCAACGCGCCAGCGGCGGCACGGACCACCCCTGAGACCGCGACTTCCACCCAGGAGCCAGGGTGCTATCCTTCTGACCAGTGGGCCCAACGCAACGTTCCGGCAGAACATGGGAAAGAAGGATATACCACCCAAAGGGCCCAAGCAAGGGCCGATGGACAATTTTGCTGCGCCACGCCCGCGCTCGGATACCGAATTGCTGATGGGAGCCATTCAGGCCTCGCAAACTGATATCCAGGAATCCAGAGCGGCCCTGGAGGTCAAGATAGGCGAGGTATGCTCGGAAGTGACACTTCTGAGTCAGGACTTCCGAAATTTATCGGACAGGGTCACCTCCGCAGAGGCACGGATGGGCGAGGCAGAAGATTCAATCACAACCCTGCGAAAAGATATGGCGGAACTCAAGGCATCCCGTCGCCAACTGCTATGGAAGGTGGATGACGCCGAAAATAGAGCACGGCGGAACAACCTCCGCTTTGTCGGCTTTAGAGAAGGGATCGAGAAATCAGATATAGTGTCCTTCCTCCACACGTGGCTAATGGAAACCTTCCCAGCTGTACAATTTTCACCCTGTTTCATTATAGAGAGGGTACATAGGGCCCTTCTTGCAAAACCTCCGGAGGGGGCTAGACCGCCACCGGTCATTGCGCGTTTTCTAAACTTTGCCGACAGAGACTTGATTGTGAGGGAGACGAGGAAGATGGGGGAGATCCGACTAGAAAACTCACACATCATGATATTCCCGGACTATAGCCAGGAGGTCCAGAAACATAGACGCTCTGTTGATGCGGTAAAGGCTAAATTCAGAGACTTGAAGATCGCCTACATGCTCCTCTTCATGGCCAAACTTAAGGTAATATACAAGGATCAGTCCCTCTTCTTCACACACCTGGAGGACGCATGGCAATGGCTAGAGGAGCGCCCGATCCTCAACAGCAGAGAAACCGCTGGACGAGACCTGCTGGACAGATCCCTGCGAAATGCAGCCCACTGGGAAATACCGAAGGCGCAGAGATTGAAATCTAGGAGATCTAAGAGGCAAGCAACGGCGACGCCCTACAGAGGCCGGGGCACTGGAAATACGCGGAAAGGACGTTCGGCCTCCCCAAAAGGTGCGGCAGCGACAGGATCAAGATTTGCCGCTTTACGATCCACTGCGCACTCGGAGGGCGAGGACGAGCAAGGACTCGTTGGCCGCACATCTGGAGGCGAAGAAGAGGAGGAAGGGAGTCAATCTGTTCATCCGTTGGTAAATGAGATCCGTGTGATGGAACAAGACTTGTCTGGACAACATAGTGCACCCGAATCAGAGACTCAAGACTCCAAGTCTTAATCGATAGTGGTTCGGGTTATTGAGCATGCACCGGGAAGCTGGGATATAAGCGAGCTGATACCTCCTCAGACCACTGGTGAATTTGGAGAATGAAAATGGCAGCCCGACTCAGGGAGCACGCAAGTTGACACGCCTCCCTGTTTTACAAGTTTTACTGTTTTTGGGTGCTTTGAAGGGAGGGTTTGGCGGCTGGGCGACAGTCCTACTCTTATGGAAAGTTATGTCTTGTCCTAGGATAAGACTGGAAGGGGAGGGAGGTGGGGTGCGAGGTGGGAAAAGGGGTTCTCAAGCTTGTTTGGGTAGGGGTCCGGGTGGGAACAGTTGGGGGGGGAACAATTCAGTTGGAAAAATGCAGCAACACGCACTGAACATCCACATCACCTACACATGCCAGAGTCTTACCACATGCAACCACCAGGTATTCTAATGGCAAGTACCGTAGTCACCCCACAGGAGGGAGATAGGAGATTGAGCATCCTGACATGGAATGTCAATGGTCTGGGCTCCAAGATCAAAAGAGTCCTATTGAATGCTTACATTAAAAAGGTGGACCCGGCCATCACCTTCTTGCAGGAAACACAACTCAAAGGCACTCAATGCGCCTTCATTGCTAGAAGTCAATACAGGGTTCTGGCACATGCGGGTTACACGTCTGACTCCAGAGGGGTGGCAGTCATCGTACAAAAGTCCTCACCATTCTGCATCACCCGCACTTGGCTTGACCCACAGGGAACATACGCTGGAGCTCAGGGCACCTGGAACAGACGCACTTACACGCTCATCTCGATCTATGCACCACCTAAATTACAGTCCCGTACACTCACAGCGCTTGCTAACATACTCCTATATACAGCTGACACTGTACAAGTGGTGGGAGGCGACTTTAACGATGTTATGAACATCGGCCTCGATAGATCTGGAGACACAGCGAGAGGTGACCACCAGGCCACACTGTGCAATCAAATGTCCACTATAGGACTTACAGATGTATGGAGGTGGCTCCGCCCGACACAGCAAGCCTACTCATACTACTCTGGGGCACAAAGGGTGTTCTCGCGACTCGACTATATTTTTATGTCCCGCCAGTATCTGAGGGCAGACGCTATTGCAGAATATAGGGCTAGGGGCATCTCGGATCACTCGCCATTGTATGTGAGAGTGGGACAGAATCAGGGTAGAGACACGGGTTCCTGGCGTTTGGCGGCCTGGGATATGCAAAACGCATTTGTACTGAGAGGCATCCGGACAGACATTAAGGTATATATTGCAGAAAATGAGGGTACAGTAGACTCGAGTGTTAGCCTCTGGGAAGCCCTAAAGCCAGTACTGAGAGACAGGATAAAGTCCAGACTGGGAGAGGAAAGACGGAGACTCCAGGCAGAGGTCGCTGCCCTAGAACAGACTGTCTGAAGATGGTAGAGGGATTATCTGACCCATTAAAACACCAAGACTCTCAGAAGGCTCCTCAATGCCCAGAAACAATACAGGGAACTGGTAACCAATGAAGCGAAGACCCAGTCCCTTGCCACCCTCCACAGATTATATGATGTAGGAGACAAATCGGGAAAACTCTTAGCGTGGCTCAGCAAAAAAGAGCGAGCGGCGCGGTGGATAGACAGTATAAATACCACAGATGGCACTACTGTCAGCACCGATGCTGTGATAGCAGAAACTTTTGCTACTCATTATGAAACGTTCTATGAAGCTCGTGACCTTGCAATCCATGAGGAAGCTCTACAATATTTAGACACTACGGTCCTACCGGTCCTGCCCTCTGAGACCCTGGAGGCCCTGGAGGCGGACATAACGGCTGATGACATTACGAACGCCATCGCCAGGCTGAGACCGGGCAAAACCCCAGGCCCGAATGGCTTCCTGGCAGAGCTCTTTAAGCGTGTCGCGGACCTTCTGAGCCGCCATCTTTGAGGCCTCTTTGCTGGTGCCTTCAAAGAGGGAGAGCTCCCACCAGATCTCGCTATGGCCACGATCGTCCCAATATATAAGGAGGGCAAACCACGAGAGAATTGCGCCTCCTACCGGCCTATCTCCCTACTGAATACAGAAGTGAAGCTGTTAGCAACCATCTTGGTGGTCCGCTTAAGAGCGGTCATTACAGGCCTTGTTCATTTAGATCAATCAGGCTTCCTACCGGATAGAGCAACTAAATTAAACCTTAGAAGAACCCATAACTGGCTACAAGTGGTGAAGGGGCGAGTGATCCACATTGGTTCCTCTCCCTGGATGCCGAAAAGGCATTCAACGCGGTACACTGGGCCTTCCTATTTGCAGTGCTCCACAGGTTTGGTTTCGGGCCAAATTTTATCAATTGGGTCCTGCTTCTCTACACCACTCCAAGGGCCGGGGTGAGAGTGAACGGGATACTATCACGTGAGTTCCAGATTCAGAGGGGCACTCGTCAGGGATGCCCCCTGTCCCCCCTCCTCTTTATGCTCACCATTGAGGTGCTCACAGCCAGGATCCGGCAAAACAAAGACATTCACGGCTTTACGAGCAACGACACAGATTCGACAACAGAAAAGATCTCGTTGTACGCAGACGATATCTTGCTCTACATAACCAGACCAGAAACCTCCATCCCAAAGCTCTTCCGAGAACTGGAACAGAACGGCGGGAAGGCCGGACACAAAATAAACTGGCATAAATCCGTAATTTATGATCTAGGGGGACGCAACCAGTGGGGAATGCTGCCAGAAAACCTATTGACAACCACAGAAGGCTTCCAATACCTCGGGATCTATATCACCGTGAGCGCGACCCTCTCGTTCCATAGAAACCTGGAACGGATCATAACTAATGCGGTGGCAGATATGGACAGATGGCGACAGCTCCCATTGACGCTACTGGGCAAAGCGGCCATGTACAAAATGATCACTCTGCTGAAATTCCTCTACGCTCTACAAAAGGAATACTATCCAATACCTGCGACGGTCTTCTATAGGATCCATGCGGACCTGAGATCCTTCCTTTGGCTAGGCAAGCATGCCAGGGTGGCTTTGTCCACGCTTCAGAGACGTCAGTATAGTGGAGGGATTTCGCTTCCGAACCTAGAGGCCTACTATTGGGCAGAACATCTAACACCAATAAATGATTGCTTCCACGCCCCGGCGGACCACCCGACCTACGTTCTGGAGAGAACAAAAATGTCATCTAAAAACCTACTGTGCTACCTCTATGGGACCTTTAGAAGGGCACCCCTCCTCCCAGCCATGTCCATAACACTTACTGCATGGACGAAGGCCACTAGACGCATGGGCTGGGATAAGAAGCCCACACGGCAAACACCACTGTGGCACTGCCAGTGGTTAACGGAACTCAACAAACTGCGAGGTTTCCAAAGGTGGGACGACAATGGCATCTCTATTATAGGGGATGTGATAGCCAAGGGGGAATTAAAATCTTTCCAAGCCCTTAAATCAGACTTCGGGTTACATACCACACAACAGTTCAAGTATATCCAACTACGGCATGCTTGGCAAGCCCAAAACATCACACTCACAGATATCCCAGAGTACGCACCACTGGAGGGGAGGCTCCTTCAAGAACAGATACCAGAAAAAGCGGTCTCACTGACGTATAAAACGTTAACTAATCATATGCTGGGGGATCTGGCAAAACTCAGGGCCACGTGGGAGGCTGAGGTAGGCGAGATGGAAGACCTGGACTGGGAAATAGTGTTGATGCATCCCCGGGAGGTGGCAATCAAGTCACGACTACGGCTTATTCAATTTAATGTACTCCATAGAACCTACTACGACAGACTACGGCTAAGCAAAATGGGGAAGGTAGAGGACCCGCGATGCCTTAGATGCCTTCAGGGAGAGGGGGATTTCTACCACACAATATGGACATGTGACATAATACAAACTTACTGAACCCAGGTATTCAAGGAATTAGAAGAGGTGCTAGAGGCTTCGATCCCGCAAGATCCCAAGCTGGTGCGGTTGGGCATGACTAACGAGGTAGACCTGACCCGCCCACTTCTTACATTTCTAGTTCTTGCACTGGTTGTTGCGAAAAGGGACATCGCAAAGCATTGGGGAGCGCCAGAACCTCCGGATCTGGAGGAATGGAGGAGAGGGTTAGATCTATATATGGCGGCCAAGAGAGTACCCTATAAGGCTAGGGGATGTCCCAAAAAATTCTGCAGAGTTTGGTCTAAGTGGAGACACTACCATGGGCCGGATGGGGGGCTGTGAGGGGGGGCTTCCTGCAATGAGTATGGGACGGGACACCGGGACAAACGGGACAATTCTACAAAGGGTATGACGATACATTCTAAACTTGCGGAATACCGTAAGACACCTGTGATTTATGGGTCAGAACTGTGAAAGACATTGATGGCAAAAGAGGGACATGGGGGGAATGGAATTGTAAGTGTTGCTAATTTCTCTTTTGCATATATTTGTTGAAGGATATGAAACATGTGTTTCTTGTTCATTAGGGGGGGCGGGGGGGGGGGGGTTCAGCAAAAAAGCAAAAAAAGCAGATACTCTGAATGCCCATTGAAAGCCCACATTTGTATGTGAGTCGGTGCCTACAGCGCTCTACTGTAACTCGCCGCCCAACCTCCGGGATGTGGGCTAAATGGCCGTGTATCCTTCTGCCGATGATGAGATGCGCTATTTGTGATGAATACGTGGAACACCTGATTGATTGTTAGTGGCTTCCTGTGAATCTGCAATAAAAATGTATTTAAAAAAAAAAACTATGGTTCTCTTTTTCACTGATGCTGTGTGAATAAAGGTAAATAAAGGGCTAAGCCTTGGTTAAACCACATTCATCCAGATTTGTCTCTCTCCTTGCGAGTCTTTTCAGTGTGGGTGGTGACTTGCACCTTGTGAGCCTACTGTAAAACACGTTCATTTTCTAAAAAAATATATATCAACAGTTCAACACGACCCAGCAAAATACAGCCCAATTTCGAATCTGCTTCGAATCGACAATATGCTGGAAAATGAGGCCATGAAGCAACTGTAACAATTTGAGGAAGCAAACAATGTCCTCCAAGACAGGCAATATGGCCTCAGCTCCAGATGAGATAAAGAGACAGGAATAGCCAAAATCAAGGAAGACGCGATAACTCCCCTGAACATGTGAGAAGCAGAAATTATTTTCTTTTGAGCGTACCTGCAGCATATCACACAGAGGACCATATGAAATTGCTGGAATAATTGGGAAAAATGGATTGAGATCATCGACACAGCTTTCCTATGTCTAGGACAAGTATTACCAAGAAGAAATCAGCAAAATAAAACTGGCTCATCGACATTCACAACCACGCACATTTACTGTGAGGTAAAGTTATTCCTGGATATTTCAATTAACTGAGACATTAACAGGGCACAGTTTTTAGTTTAAAATGAATGCAAATGACAGTCAATTACACTTAAAGGTGGGTGTATCAGAAGACCAGGGCAGAAACACAATTGCTTGTCTAAATCACGTATACCACTGGATAAAGAACAGTCACTGTGGCCAGTGGTGCTGGAACAATTCTCAAAGTGGAGGTGCTGCCATCAAAGTTACACCCCTGAACTCATTGGTGTTTGTAAAAAATGCAAGTGCCACACAAAGAACTAACACTTGAGCCATAGCCATGCGGCAAGAGTGGGAAGGTGTAATATGTAGCTGGTGGTGCTTTCTGGGACCCACAATCCCAAATATATGATTAAATCATGATGTAGTAGTACACTGTCATTAACAAACAGCACATTCTCTATTGTGATGGGCAATATTTCTCATAGGCATTTAGGTTTATTGATAAAACGGAATAGTACACACACGATAATGTATAGAATTCGGGGGGGCAAATGTACTAACGTTAAATGGAGTGAAATTTAGCATGGCAACTTGCTGCGCTGGGTCAAATGAACGGGTAAATGTATGACATTGTTCTGCAGTCTGTCCATCAATTGTTGTTTTTGCATAGGTCAAACAGATAAGGCATAAATGCCTGATATCTAGTGAAATGTGGCACATTCCTGCTCTCTCTTTGTGCTGGCGCAGTAGTGGCTGAGAAGCGCAACACTGGCACCCTTGCACCATGATCAGCTGCAGTTTGTGCAGTTAACATCAGTGGCGCCGGGTTAGGGGGAATTTCGAGGGACGATGCTGAGGGGAAATTAATTATTTATTTAATTTCCCCTTGGCATTGCCCCTCTAAATCTCCCTTACGCAGCCCCACCACTGCTACCTGCATGGACCACGGCTGATTGCAGGAAGGATTGTTTTGCGCAGGAAGGGAAACCGTCTTGCACAAATACAATCCCCTGCAGCTTTTTTGTCTTTACTTGTGTAATTCAGAATGCTTCACACAAAGAAAAAGCAAATAAACGAGGAGAAATAAACATATTTCTCCTCGTTCCACCTACACTGGAAAGGTATGTCATTTTGACGCATTCTCAGATGTACTAGTGTTAGTAAATCTGGGAACGCACTTAAAACTAAGCATGGGCGGAAAATCCGTTCCGCTCGCTGATTTTGCGGTATTTCGGTAAATTCGCAACCCACGAACGCTCGCAAATTTACCGAAAATCCGCAAATTCGCACGCCGCGGATTTTTTTTTCTTGGCGATACAATTTTGCGGCGTGCGGCGTTCACTTACCGTCATTCAGCGTTTGCCGAGTTGTTTTTCTCGATATTTTGCGAGTGCTGCGCCATTTTGGATCTTGCTGCGGGATCCCGCTGGAATTTGGCGACCACGATTATGTAATCGCGGCTTGCCACCTTGCACAGCACGCATCGCAAGAGTTCGCAATTGCGAACATGTCGATGCGGCGAGCAGCAACAATCTCGCACGCGCGAAATGACAACATTTGTAATTCTGCACAAGAAATCCATCAGCAAGCAGCATAAACCTTCTGAAAATGATGATTTTTATCAGAATAACTCCTCAGGTTAACATTTGCCTGCACTTTTTTTTGCAAGGAGTCCATTTTTTGAGGGGGGTGGGAGGAAGGAAGTGCATCACAGTCTCCAACTTCCTGTTCCTGTCCAGCAGGCTCCTCCCAGTGCTTTCTTCATGTGCTGGTCACTTTCATTTGGATTCTTGACCTGGAAGGATACTTTTTGTGGATGCTGCTGGATATTTGGATTTGAGTAAGCATGAGCGAATTTTGCGGATCTCGCGTTCGCGAATTTTGCGGATTTGCGGATTCGCAATCCGCAAAATCCGCGAATTCTCGCGAATTTGCGGATTTTTTTTTTTTGTGTTTGCGCGGGTTTCTGCCAGTTCGCGAGGGTTTTGTATAATGTCGCAAATTGCGAACTTACCTGTCGGGTCGCAAGTTTCGCGAACTTGTTGTTTCTACGTGTCCAGCCTGTTTGGGACACTCTTCTTCATCACTGCCACTCTCTGTCACCACTGCCACTCTTTGACTACTCATGCCACCCTCTGGCCCACCCATGCCACCCTCTGTTTCATCACCACACCCTCTGGTTGTCCAGTGTACATTATTTTCGGCAAAGCAAAGCACACCTTCCCTGCCTCAAGTGACCTGAATTAATTTGGGGCTGATTAATGTGTCACAGAATATTTTTTTAGCTGGCACCTGCTTCCTTAGTGCGCCCTGATTAGTGATCTTTTGCACTTGCTAAGTGCTTTCATTGTTGCAAAATTAGTTACAACACCTGCCCTGCCCCAACTGACAATAATGAATTAGGGGCTGATTAATGGATTTTAACTTCCAGCCTGGCTCCTGCTTGTCTCCCTTAGCTGTAATTCAGGACCTTTGTGGCATATGTGTAACTATTCTGAGGTTCAGAGCAGGGTCACATAATAGTTGCAACTGGCAACTGAACTCTGGAGGGGCCCCTCAGGAAGCACTACAGGAAATGGCTACTAATGATGAGCCTGAACTTTTGAACCTGGTAAGTAGTTACTTTCAGTTTTGCTAAGATCGTATTTCTGCAATTTTGCACTTATTCGCGGGGCGCAAACTCACGCGAACTCACGCGAACAGTGCGAGCAGTGCGAGCAAAATCCGCTGCTCGCGGATTTGCGGATTTTGCGGGAGATTCGCGAATCTCGCGGATTGCGGGTTTCCCGAAAATCCGCAAAATCCGCGAGCGGAACGGATTTTCCGCCCATGCCTAGATTTGAGGCCTTTTTGACTTTCTTTGGATCACTTTTGGATTAGAAATTTCACAAGTAAGTTTGTTTGGGGCATTACAGTTGCTACAACTACAATTTTGGAATTTTCGATTTTTGGGCTGTTGTTGTGGCCTTTTGACCAGGGGTAGTGAGTGGTGCATGGGCCTAGTGTTTCTGTGGGGTGTCTTGAATTTAAACATCATGGAGGGCATGGATGGCATGGGATTGTGATGATTTTTCTGTGTTTTTTTATTTTATGGGCTGGTGTTGTGGCCTTTTCACCAGGGGTAGTGAGTGGTGCATGGGCCTAGTCTTTCTGTGGGGTGTCTTGAATTTAAACATCATGGAGGGCATGGATGGCATGGGATTGTGCTGATTTTTCTGTGTTTTTCGATTTTTTGGGGTGTTCATGGGGACAGGTCATGTGGGTGGGGGCCATTTTGAGTGCTGGTACAGGCAGGCCATGTGCTGGGAGGCATTTTGAATGCAGGCAGTGTTCTTAGGTCTGCAACCATTTTGCCTAGGTTTCAACCATTATGGCCGGGGTAGTGAGTGGTGCATGGCCCTAGTCTTTCTGTGGGGTGTCTTGAATTTAAACATCATGGATGGCATGGGATTGTGCTGATTTTTCTGTGTTTTTCGTTTTTTTGGGCTGTTGTTGTGGCCTTTTCACCAGGGGTAGTGAGTGGTGCATGGGCCTAATCTTTCTGTGGGGTGTCTTGAATTTAAACATCATGGAGGGCATGGATGGCATGGGATTGTGCTGATTTTTCTGTGTTTTTTTATTTTTTGGGGTGTTCATGGGAACAGGCCATGTGGGTGGGGGCCATTTTGAGTGCTGGTACAGGCAGGCCATGTGCTGGGAGGCAGGGGGCCATTTTGAATGCAGGCAGTGTTCTTAGGTCTGCAACCATTTTGCCTAGGTTTCAACCATTATGGCCAGGGGTATTGAGTGGTGCATGGCCCTAGTCTTTCTGTGGGGTGTCTTGAATTTAAACATCTTGGATGGCATGGGATTGTGCTGATTTTTCTGTGTTTTTCGTTTTTTGGGGCTGTTGTTGTGGCCTTTTCACCAGGGGTAGTGAGTGGTGCCTGGGCCTAGTCTTTCTGTGGGGTGTCTTGAATTCAAACATCATGGAGGGCATGGATGGCATGGGATTGTGCTGATTTTTCTGTGTTTTTCGATTTTTTGGGGTGTTCATGGGGACAGGCCATGTGGGTGGGGGCTACTTTGAGTGCTGGTACAGGCAGGCCATGTGCTGGGAGGCAGGGGGCCATTTTGAATGCAGGCAGTGTTCTTAGGTCTGCAACCATTTTGCCTAGGTTTCAACCATTATGGCCAGGGGTAGTGAGTGGAGCATGGCCCTAGTCTTTCTGTGGGGTGTCTTGAATTTAAACATCATGGATGGCATGAGATTGTGCTGATTTTTCTGTGTTTTTCGTTTTTTTGGGCTGTTCTTGTGGCCTTTTCACCAGGGGTAGTGAGTGGTGCATGGGCCTAGTCTTTCTGTGGGGTGTCTTGAATTTAAACATCATGGAGGGCATGGATGGCATGGGATTGTGCTTATTTTTCTGTGTTTTTCGATTTTTTGGGGTGTTCATGGGGACAGGCCATGTGGGTGGGGGCCATTTTGAGTGCTGGTACAGGCAGGCCATGTGCTGGGAGGCATGGGGCCATTTTGAATGCAGGCAGTGTTCTTAGGTCTGCAACCATTTTGCCT
The DNA here is from genome assembly GCF_964263255.1 of Lissotriton vulgaris. Classification (NCBI taxonomy): domain Eukaryota; kingdom Metazoa; phylum Chordata; class Amphibia; order Caudata; family Salamandridae; genus Lissotriton; species Lissotriton vulgaris. The sequence continues at coordinate 1,540,790,046 of NC_141695.1, read as the reverse complement.
AGGTTTCAACCATTATGGCCAGGGGTAGTGAGTGGAGCATGGCCCTAGTCTTTCTGTGGGGTGTCTTGAATTTAAACATCATGGATGGCATGGGATTGTGCTGATTTTTCTGTGTTTTTCGTTTTTTTGGGCTGTTGTTGTGGCCTTTTCACCAGGGGTAGTGAGTGGTGCATGGGCCTAGTCTTTCTGTGGGGTGTCTTGAATTTAAACATCATGGAGGGCATGGATGGCATGGGATTGTGCTGTTTTTTCTGTGTTTTTCGATTTTTGGGGTGTATAACTGAACTGATGTTCCTCTGTCTTCCATTGCTTTTAGGTGCACAAGACTCAAGAGAACCACCAGTGCCAGGAAGAAGTCCTGCAGCAGTGGGTGTGTGCAGCATAACGTCACGCGACGTCACGTCTGGCCACAGACATCTCTGAAACTCGTGCAACTGCGGCCTGCTATTCTGACCTCTGAAGACGATGGCCCCAAAAAAAGTTCCCCGTAGCTCCTTTGGCAAGAAAGTTGCCAGTAAGGAGCAGAAGAAGCAAGTTACCAAGGAGACTGGTGTGCCGCCCGCCACATTTTTTGGGAGTAAAAAAAAAAGTACGCCTGCAGCAGCAGCGGGATCTGCTGGGGACAAATCTGGGAGCAGCACCCCCGCTCCATTGGGCTCAGTGCCACCACCACCACCACACCAACTTAAGTCCAAGCCCTTGAGTGCTGCAGAGGCACTTAGTCTAGTTGTTCAATCACCATCGACCAGTGATGTTGGCTCATCGCAAGAAAGTAGCAGCAATGTCCCTCAATCAACACAGGTTGTTGTAACTCATCTGACGAGTGTTGAACAACCACAGCCGCAACAACAACCACATGTGCAAGTACAAGCCCAAGTACTTGTGGAAGGAGAGGCAGCGCAAGGAGATGCGCAAGCAGAGGTGCATGGAGGGTCACAAGTGCCCCCAATTGTTGTTCCTCCAGAAGTAGGGGCACATCAGGAAATCGGCAATCAAGCCAAGGTATCATTTGAGGAAGCCCCTCCTCCTGATGATCATTCATTGTCTTCCACACCCCTAGCAAGGAAGAGATCATGGGTGGTGTCTACATCTTCTTCAAGCACACCTCCTTCTGATGATACGGATCAAAATTGGGAACCAGCACCACTGCCGTCTGAGAGTGAGGCACACCATGATCTGACAAAGGTAGTTAAGCGTAAAAGGAAGCTAGTCCAAAGTCTCATAGTTATGGAGTGTGATGAGGCTCAACAAGAAGTGGCGGATACTGCTGCTGATGAAGATTCTCACGACGACGACCCAGTCATCATAAAGGTCACTGCAGCCCCAGCGGGCATGCAGCAAACAGACATTTTGACCCTAGCCCGAGAAGCTGCTGAGTGTGATGATGTTATCGACGAAGAGGCAATGGAAACACCACAATCATTGGAGTTAACTAGTACACCAACACGTACCGTTTCCATATTTCTTCCTCGCCAGAAGGGACCTCCATCCACCTCGACCTCAATTAGTGGTGGTGAAAGTGCACAACCTACTAAAGTTCGGCAATCCACATCCTCCACTTCATCTGGCATTAGCAGCATGACCACCACCACCAGTATCGCCGCCTCCTCCGGCCCCCACAGACATTTCAAGTCCGCAGTTTGGGACTTCTTTAGTGTTTGCCCAAAAAAGGAAAACTTTGCCATTTGTAGCATTTTTAAGCATGCAGTTAGGCGTGGTAAGTTTGGTACCAACTATGGTACCGGAGGCCAGAGAGGTCATCTTAAGAGACAGCACGCTATCCAATGGTTTGCGTACCTAAAGGAGATTGAGGAAGCCCGAATTGCAAGTCAAGAAAACTTTGATGTTTCATCTGATGATGACGAGGAGGAAGAAGACGTGTCAAAGACTTCACTTACACCCAGTACCCCTGTCAGCAGCACACCCCATGTGAGCCACACTAAGAGTGTGGGAGAGAGTGAGACACCAATGCGAAAAAGTTAATCAGCGAGCGTAACTGGGTCGAAGAAGTCATCATCATCATCATCCCGTAAATGCTTGGTCCAGGGCAACATTAGAACCATGTTGTTTTCAGACGCGCCATATGATCGCAACCACCCACTGACCCATCTGTATAACACTAAGCTGGCTAAAATGCTAGCTCTGGACCTTCTCCCTTTTTCTTTTGTAGAAGGGGTTGGTTTTCTAGAATTAGTGGCAGCGCTCCGCCCTAAAAGGAAGGTTCCTAGCCGGTTCTATTTTGCCAGAGTTGCGGTTCCAGCACTACATGAAGATGTGCTGGAGGTGATTGGGGCAGCTTTGCAGAAGAGTGCTGTTCACACTATACATCTGACAACAGACATGTGGACCAGTGGTGCAGGTGCTGATTACATGTGCATCACTGCACACTGGGTCTCTTTTTCAGGGGTTAAAGCAAAGCTAAACGCAGGTGTTGACCCGGACCAAGTTTTTAAAGCTGCTCGGAAACATGCAACACTAGCCATGTTTGGCTTGGAGAAATGTCATACAGCAGAAAACATTTTGAATGAGTTTAACACAAAGGTCTTTCACTGGCTGTCCCCCAAAAAACGCCAGATTGGTTATGTTTCCACAGATAATGGCGCCAATGTAGTTAAGGCCATGGAGCTGGGTCAATAGTTCAGAGTGCCGTGTTTGGCGCACTGTATAAACCTGGTTGTTAAAAAATTCTTGAGTGATGAAGACAGTCCAGCGTGCGAGTTAGTGGCCACCTGCCGAAGAATGTGCAACCATTTCAGCCTATCTTTTAAGGCCCGGAAGCATCTGAGGAGCCTGCTACATGAACGTCGAATGCCAGTGAAAGCACTCATCCAGGAGGTGGCAACACGTTGGAACTCAACCTTCTACATGCTTGAGCGTCTGTATGAGAAGTATACGGTACTCGATCACTATTTCTTAACACTGGGTACAGCTCAGAAGGACCTGAGGCTAGATGCGGTGCAATGGAACCTAGTTAAAAGCCTGACAGACATGCTTCGTCCTTTTGAGGTCTTCACTCGTGCAGTCAGCAAGGAGGACTGTAATTTGGGAAAAGCTATCCCATTGTTGCGCATGCTGGAGCACCAACCGAAGGCGGTGTCTTCTATGTTTCAAAAAGATGAAAAAAAGCAAGACGCTTTTGTTTTGGCTGAGAAATTATTAGAGCGCCTACTTGGTGATGAACGTCTTAAATTGATCCACTCAGAACAGCATTACATTTGTGCTACTATTCTGGATCCACGCTACAAAAAGGCACTGGCAGGCAGAGCATTCTTTCCTTTTGGTGATGAAGATGTTACAAAGTACAAACGTTGGCTAGCCTTGTCAGCCAAGAGGTTTGAAAGAGAACTGCAGCAAATTGTAGGAAAAGGCAGTAAATCAGCATCAGCAGGCCATCCCCAGTCAAAAGAATCCACTTCTGCACCTGTGGCTGTGGCACAAGTGACCTCTCAGCCGTTAAAGACACCAGCAACCGGATCATCTGCACCAGACACAACAGTAACATTGGATGCAGAAGAGGATTGGCCAACTCGGCTTGGGTTTGGTTCTCAAAAGGTCACAGCAAAAAGTAAGCAAAGTGGAGGAACCTTGGAGGACCTTGAGTCGATGGTGCAGGACTATCTGAATGACTCAACAGAGGTCTATGTTAATGCTGACCCATTGGCGTATTGGCATGGGAAAAAAGAATTGTGGGCACAGATCTCCAACCTGGCTATAAACTACTTGTCTTGCCCACTCGCAAGCGTGTCTTCTGAACGTGTTTTCAGTGCTGCTGGTGGCATTGTAACTTCCAAACGGTCCCGCCTCTCGCCCAAAAATGTGGAGAGGTTAACAATGATCAAGATGAATCAGCACCTCATACCACAAGATTACAACGTACGAGAACAAACGCCGGATGAAGACGAGGAGGACAGCAACATAGATGAGGGAATTTGTTCTCTGTTAGGTGACACTGACCTACTCCTGCCTAAATTCGCAGAGTATGAGGACAAATTCTTATTCTTATTCCCTGACACCGAGCCCTGAAAATGAGCCAATGAATCAATAACTTTCTTTTTCGTCCTTTTTCACTTTTATTCCTGTGTGTCTGTCTTTCTTTGTTTTGCACAGTTAATATAATTAAAACTTTAATGACCTAATCAGAAAAACAAGCCCATCAGCAGAACTGTCTTCACTTGTTTGCTTATTGATTTGAAGGTGCAGCAGTCTGCATTCCTCAGGTTCACAAGTTGACAAGAACATGCTCCTCTATCCTCCTCCTCCAGACTCCTATTTCCCTGAAAGCAGAGGGCTGGATTACGCCCAATGAAGAAAGACTCTGCACTTGTGGGGGTGTTCTACTTCTTTGCGGGTGAGTTGGCCTTGGAGCCATTGCTGGGAAGCTCTAATACCGGATAAAAGTGGTTTGGACCAAATCGGAGGTGAAATTATTTTTGCGTTTTTGCTGACTTGCTTGCTTTTGAGGTGCTCTTTGGGGGGTTCCGGGTGTTTGTGGGTGAGTTTTGGGGGCTGGGAGCACTGCTGGGACAGTCTAATCTTGATTGCATTTGCTTTTCAGGAAATCCATGGTGGAAAACGGGAGTTATGACCTAGCTGCACAGCACGTTAGGACCGAAGGCCGATAAATATTGTAAGTATGAGATTTTCCTTTTTGGCTGTTTGGGGGTGTTGTGCTTTTTTGCGGGTGGGTTGGTGGGTCTTGGGGCATTGCTGTGAAGGTCTAATACCAGATAGAAGTGGTTTGGACAAAATCCATTCTAAATTTTTTTTTGCTATTTCTGACATTTTGCTCAATCTAGCGTTTTTGGGGGCCTGTTGGGGGGGCTTCCTGGTGTTTGTGGGTGGGTTACGGGGTCTGGGAGCACTGCTGTGTATGGATAGTTGTTATTGCAAGAGGTTTGAAGCAAATCCATGGTGGCAGAGGGGAGTTAGGGCCTAGCTGCAGACCGCGCGCGGGATGATTTTGGAAATTGCCAGGAAAATGACCCCATTTTTGTAGTTTTGCTTTTTGGCTGTTTGGGGGTCTTCTACTAGTTTTCGCCTTGGTTGACGGCTCTGGGGCCATTGCTGGGAAGCTCTAGTACCGGATAAAAGTGGTTTGGACCAAATCGGAGGCGAACATTTTTTGCGTTTTTGCTGACTTGCTTGCCTTTGAGGTGCTCTTTGGGGGGGTTCCGGGTGTTTGTGGGTGAGTTTTGGGGTCTGGGAGCACTGCTGGGACAGTCTAATTTTGATTGCATTTGCTTTTCAGGAAATCCGTGGTGGAAAACGGGAGTTATGACCTAGCTGCACAGCGCGTTTGGACCGAAGGCCGATAAATATTGTAAGTTTGAGATTTTCCTTTTTGGCTCTTTGGGGGTGTTGTGCTTTTTTTCGGGTGGGTTGGCGGGTCTTGGGGATTTGCTGGGAGGGTCTAATACCGGATAGAAGTGGTTTGGACAAAATCCATGCCGAAAAGTCTTTTGGCACTTTTTGTAACTTAGGGTTCGTTAGTGTTAGCCCTAGCAGCAGGATTGCATGTGTTTCGGGGTGTTCTAGATTTTTGCAACTGAGTTCTGGGGTCTTCTTAGAGCACTCGTGGGAATGCGTAATTTTGGTTGCAAGTGATTTGAAGAAAATCCATGGTGGGAAAGGGGGGATTTGGCATAGTTAAAGAAAGCGTTTTCCACTATTCTTAACTTAGGGCTTGTTAGGGTTAGCAGTATTTGTATTGCATGTTTTTGGGTGTTGGGCTGTTTGTGGGGGGGTTTGCGAGTCTTGGAGCCTTGGAGCGATGCTGGGTATGGATACTTTTGCTTGCTTGCAAGTAGTTTGAATACAATCCACGGTGGGTAAGGGGGTATTTGAGCCTACTTTTACTTTCAAAGTACTTTCAAAGTACGTTTTCTCAACAGTTTTGTACTAGGCCTCGTTCATTGAGATCTGATTGGGGGTCTTCTACTTTTCGCGACTGGCTTTAGTAAGGGTCTGTGTGGGAGCACTGCTGGGAAGGTCTAATTTTGTTCTAAACACACAGTTTACAGTACACCTAGCTTGATGGGAAAGATCCGCTAAATTAATTTGCCCATACTTATTTATCCTTCAAAAGGAGACTCAGACAGAGTACGCACTTTCAAAAAAATTGTACTGTCTATTAGGAAACTCTAAGTGTGACTTTTTGCACTATACAGTGTACATACCTTATATTTATTTGTCAGTGGTGTTCTAATATCACTTCCTGTTTTTCCATTAATAATTACAGGCCGGGTTTCAGTCTGTGCGATGGGAAAAAAAGGATGAAGTCAGGCTTCACATTAGCGAGCCGCAATTCAGCATCCGCCAGGCAGGCAGTGGACAGGCTGTCTTCTGGTCACCAACATTGATGGACGGAGCGTCAGCTGGAATGGAGGAGTGCCGCTAATAAGAGGAACGGTTTGATGCGTGCAACTTACCAAATTCAACAGGACAACTACAACAACATACAGATACAGTATCCATTCTTTTGTAATGTTTTTTTTAAGTAATGTTATTGCTGTGAACTTCTATGAGTGTGACTCTGCATTTCTTGGATCTCTCTCTGCTTCTAAATTGATCCCTACAGCCATTCTATAGGTTTTACTTTGGCTATTTTTTAAACCTAATTTAATGTAAGAAGTGTTTCTCTGAGTGCAGAGATAGGCAAGTGAAAACGCTGCAGCCCTGTACTGTCGCATTCTGTCATTCACGGTTGTCAAAAGTACTACTTACTTTTCAGTAACAATGCATGCAGTAGTGCATGCACTTCCTTTATGTCACTTAAAAGATTTATGGTTAGCTTTGTACCCAAAGATTTCTTTATCTTCAATTATTGTTTGTCCATGCTGTGCTTTTTTTTCTTCTCTCAACAAAACTTACCCAAAAAGAACCCCCCATTCCCATCCATTTTCCAAACCCTAACCCTCTTCCCCCAGGCTGTGTGGTTTTGATTGATGTGTGACTAAATGACATCAATAACTCCACACACTTGCTGGGGAGGATAAGGTCATAGCAACAGGCTGGTGAAGGAATCCGAGGATATATTCTTGACTTACTCAGCTTCAGTACAATTTCTTGTAGTAGTAGCCAATGTCAAAGATATTCAACGCAAGTACTAGTTATACTTTCAATACTTTACCATTTGTTAGGCTACATTGTGGCACTGTTCTAGTGTACTGTCACCTGCTATATTCTCTATTGTACCGTTGTAATGCTCCAGTAAAGAGACAAACCAGGTTTCATTTTCTTTTTTTCCATAGGCATGCAACTGCCACAGTGTCACACCACTAGTACCACCGCAATGAGGACATTTCATCCGCCCAGGATTGCCAACCTTAATCGCCCACCATTTCCCGTGGAGGCAGCCCTGGGCCTAGCCCTACTTTCAAACACAAATTACAGGTAAGATAAGCGTTTGGTGGGAGGTAGTATAATGGAGTATTAGGAGAGACGAGAGATTGACGGTAGTACTACTAAAGTCCTAGGACTCTTGAATTCACTTACTCTGTGAGAGGCACATAGTGTTGAAAACATTTAGCCATTTACACTTAAAGGAAGAAAATGACACAGACTTAAGTTTCAGGAAAACAAACTTACTGTTAAACCCCACCCACCAGACTCAAAAGCAGTAAAAAAAGGTATGCTCAGATACATTTTCAAAAAGTATATTTGTGTAGCCCTAACAAAATAATCTCCCGCAAGACCCTCCCTAACCCCAACGATTGTCCTTCAAATGTCCCTAAAACAACCCAACTCCCAGTTCCCACCCCACAAAAGTCTCTAAAAAAGGGGCAAGGGACACTACGGCAGGCTGCTGTTCACTTTAGCGGCCAGGGCATCATACTCAATGTGGAGGGTGGCATGGTCGGAGCGAAGGCCCTCCATCAAGGTCTTATAAGTTAGGACCTCCTGCTCCAGGTAGGACACTCTGAGGCATAAGCGGTGCTGGCGTGCCGTGCAACTCCTGTGGGGAGCAGCTGCTGTCTTTGCTGCTCGGCGGTGGTGGTTGGCTTTGGTAGCCCGGCTCCGTACCGCTGGAGCACTGCGCTGGCTGGCAGCCCGTGGGGGCCCGGAGGTGTATGCAGCTGTCCCAGTGGATGTTGTACCAGTTGTAAGCATGGGCGAATTTTGCGGATCTCGCGTTCGCGAATTTTGCGGATTTGCGGATTCGCAATCCGCAAAATCCGCGAATTCCCGCGAATTTGCGGATTTTTTTTTTTGTGTTCGCAATTGTTTCTGCCAGTTCGCGAGGATTTGGTACTAGTTCGCAATTGCGAACTTACTTGTCGGCTCGCAACGGTCGCGACTATGTTGTTTCTACGTCTGGTTCATCATCACAGCCTCCCAGCACCCTCTGTTTTACCACTGGCACCCTCTCTTTGACCCATGCCACCCTCTGTTACATCAATGCCACCCTCTGGTTCATCATCACTGTAGAAGATGGGGGGGAAAAGCAAGCCCACCTGCCCTGCTTGAACTGACATGAATTAATTTGGGGTTAGTTTATTAACAACACCTGCCCTGCCCCAACTGACAATAATGAATTAGGGGCTAATTAATGTGTCACTGAAAGAATTTAAAGTTCCAGCCTGGCACCTGCTTGTCTGCTCCTTTAGCTGTAAATCAGGACCTTTGTGGCATAGAGTTAAGGTCAGAGCAGGGTCACACAATAGTTGCAAGCAGGCAACCGAATTCTGGAGGGCCCCCTCAGGAAGCACTACAAAGAATTGTTACAAATCATGAGGTTGACCTTTTGCACCTGCTCATTGCTTTTGCTTTTGCTGAAATCGTTTTTCGGTTTTTTTCGCGCTATTCGCGGGGCGCGGCGTCGTGCGAAACCGACCGCGGAAGCCGCCAATTCGTGCGAATGAGCATTTTATTTTTTTGCGGCTTGTTGTTTCGCGAGTTTTTTTGCAGTATTCGCGAGCCGCTTGCAGCGCAACACGCGAATTTACCCCAAGGTCGAGTACGGGCGCGGCCATTTTGTTTGCGTGACGTATTTCCGTTTCCGCCCGCTATGTATAATCTCGCGCAGTAAGCGCATTGCGAGTAGAGGTTCGCACGAGATCGCGCGGGAAATCTAGAGGTTCGCACGAGATCGCGAGGAAAATCTCGCGCGAACTTACTTTTGCGCTCGTGAACGGGCACCGGCCATCTTGTTTTTCATTCATTTCCTGTGTCTGGGCATGGTGTTTAATCCTCTTGGTATCTTTGCCATCCTTTGCTTGTTTTCAGTTTTTTTTTTACGATTTTGCTTCTTATCTATCCCTCTCTTTTACTAGCTGTATATTTTTGTCTTTTCTGCTATTTTTCTTTACTTTTAAACTACTTTTTTAAACTCTTTTCTTTTCTTCTTCCCTATCCTATTCTTTCTTAATTTTCTACTTCTTCCTACCTTACCTGCCCAGACCATGGTCAAGCCAGGCGCCATGAAGCTGCCCAGGCACTTGAGGGCCGCAGCGGCGGCGGGGAGTAGTGCTGGACCCAGTGGCAGGACAGCATGCGGGAGATTGAGGGGGGAGCAGGTGACGCGACGGGAGATCTTCAGCCCGGAGGAAGTGGGCGCGCTGGTCTACTTCGTCCAGCGCCGCCTGCCCAGGACCATCGCGGGAGGCGGCAGGATCGCGGCCGGCGGCTACAACATGCGGGAGCGCCGGAAGCGGTGGGAGAAGGTGTGCTGAGCCATATCCCACCTCTACGGGGTCCAGCGCACCTACAGCCAGGTCACCCATCGCTGGACGGACCTCCTGGACCGCGAGCGCGACCTGCTGGACCAGCTCGGCTTGGAGATCCCCGGGCTTGGTGAGTAGTAGTAGCCATTTAATCACTCACTACTATGATGTTTTCTCCTGCTCTGTGTTGTTGTATTGCAAATATTTGTTTTTTACATGGAGCAAGCCAATAATGCCGCTGATGACGATTACATTGTAGTTAAATTATATTTCAAAATCTTCTGTGCATTTCAGGTGCACTGCTCTCCTTCTCAGTGGCGTTGCTACTATGCTTATTTGTTTTCTATTTCGTGGTCTCATTGGCCTGAGTAACTATTATGTATGAGTGTACTTTACAGAACTGCGTAATGCTAGACACTAGGGGGCAGATTACATTTACAAGCCCCTTGCGCCACGTTTACGTTGCCTTGCGTGACGCAACAGCGGCGTAAACGTGCCGCATCCCTGCGAGTCATTTACAGCATGACGCATCTAGGGAGATGCGTCACGTTATAAAGCCATGGGCCTGCACCACAATGGGTGCGTTCCTAGTACGCAGGGTGGGCGGTCCAGCGGCTGTGCGCCTCGCAAAATTGCCTGCGTGAAATGTACAAGATTTAACGCAGGCACTTCTGCGACGCTGCTACGTCAATTCAATTCCTTATGTCTGCTCGAAGCAGGCGAAAGGACTGACACAGCATGTTAAGTATTGGGTGGCCCTGAGCATTACTGGAGTTGCATTGCGTTGGCGACGTGACTCCAGCGATGCGCCGCTCTTACGTGACGAGATGCCTCACGCAAGTGCCTACCCTTGCGCCAGGGCGCGCCGCATTGTAAATGAGGCACATCTGCTGTGTCGCAAGGGTAGTTTTGCGTGACGCATTTCATCTGGCGCATCTCTGGAGATGCGCCAGAACGCGTAAGTAAGTATGCCCCTAAGGGGCAGAATTGCAATTACCGTTGCATCCCTGCAAAGTAGCAGGGATGCGCCATTAATTGTGCGGCCCGCTACCACCACCAAACATGGTGCGCCGTATTTGCAATGCGGCGCACCATGGGCCCAAAACGTCACCGAAGCTTTACTGCTGGAGTTGCGTCGCAACGATGGCGCAGCTCCATCAATGCTCTGGGGTACCCTATCTCCCCAATGCTGGGTCAAGCCGTACGTCTGCTTCAAGCAGGTGCAGGGTTTGTGTGACGCATCATTGTCCTAAAGGTGACTGATTGATATTTTGTAGATTTCCCTCAGCCACTATTAGGATGTGTTCCAGCGCAGGAATGCCCTCCCTTGCGCCGGAACGCCCCCTGATGGCGCAGGGCTTTATAACGGGATGCATCTCCCAAATGCGTCACGTTGTTATAATATTATACGCCGCACCATGGCGCCCTTTTTTGTTTAGCTGCTGCGTCACAAAAGTCACGCAAGAACGGCGCAAAAGAGCCGCAAGGGCTTAAATCTGCCCCTTCCTTTGTAACCCTGACAATAAGAAAAATAGTGGCGGTGGATTGATAGTTTGACTATTTAAATGACTGGTAATGTAGCAGGCAACTGTTAGTGTTGTCACTGATCTGACTGAAATCACAATGGAGTTTGTCTGTCACTTTGCGTCTTGCCTGCGGACTGCTGCCTGCCAGTCCTAGGTGAACGTTTCAGTACTTTGTTTAGTGAGTTACGTGACTTTCGAAGTCACAGGTCCGCAAATAAATGAAAAGTAACCATAATCAATATAATTTCGCAGAAATATTTTGTTATTGTTCTTTTGAAATGTTTGATTTGGTTGACATTGACAAGCAACAATCATCCATGTTTTCTGTTCTTTCTTTCATGTTGTACGTCAGCTCCCCCCAGGGGCGAGAGGAGGACACAGGAGCAGCAGGCGGCGGATGCTGTTCATCAACAGGGCCAGGATCGGGCAGGCGAGGGCTCCTCTGCTGGCCCCAGTAAGTTTTCATTTTAGACTAGTACCTATTTTTCCTAGCGTTCCTCATTTGACTTTTTTCAAAATTGTCTTTGCTCTTCTTGTAGACTGTATCTAAATTCTTATCCTGCCTCTACTATGACTCCCTGTAGTATTACTAGATTATTCTTATTAGTCTGTCTGTGTAGCTAACTAAGATTGCACGGTTGGCGAAACTCCCATGATTCTAGTCAGCAATAGCTCTTTCAACTTAGTGCAGTCCTCTGGGATTGTCCATAATGTCTTTTGAAGTGTTCTATCTGGACTCATGCTTGCAAAAATTGCAAAACCTTTCGCTCAGTCACTCTAGTCTGGACCAAAAAACACAGATTGTATTTAAGTTTAAAAGCTTTATTAAAAGTAAACACATTTATTAAAATGAAGTCATAATAAAACTAAACGTTTAACTGATAATGGAAAAGTGGTTAGTGCTGACGATTAATTGAAGACATTTCTTGTGGTCGAGCCGAGCTCTCACCTGGTTTCAACTTGATCTTGTTGTTAGAAGTCCATCTTCTGTCTGTGTGGAGAAAAATGGTGCGTGTTAAAAAAACAGCCTTCATCAGTTGTGCCAAAAAGTGCAGCAAGACAACCTTCCCTGGAAAAAGGGACATTTTTTTTAACTTTAACGTAGACAGTCACAAATTACATTGTTTTCACATGTCTTCATTCCTAGACCAAATACTAGTGACTAGTGAGTGCTTTATTCTAACATTCTTAAATGTACTTTGTAGGTGGAACATCTGGTGGCGGGGCCAGTGTGGAGGTGGTGGTGCTCGACACGGAGGCGGAGGGCGATTCTTCAGGGGAGGAGGCGGCAGCTGTGAGAGTTGAGACGGTGGTGGTGGCGGCCAGAGGTAAGCTCTTATATATTCCTTACTTATTGAGATTGAAGACTAGCTGGGAAGGCAAGAATATGAGATGCATGGCTGGGTGAATGATGAAGCAATGATGGGTGGAAGGACAACAGCCTGGGTGGGTGACACAGAAACTGTATGTGTCCATATACCTGGATCATGCTACTATCTGACTCTTAAATAGCATATGTGTATCTAGAGCAGGGGTACTCCTAGTACGGCCCGCGGGCTGGTGGTGGCCCGGCAAGCCTTCCTTGGCGGTGCGCAGACCTTGCAGACAATCACTGCTCCCCCGGCCCCCACAGAGCAGAGTGGAGATGCAAGGCCACAAAGAGGTGAAATAGAACAAAGCCTCTGCTCTGTGGGGCCGGGCAAGCAGTGATTGTCAGGGTGGAGAAGCAGGGGCGCTAAAACAAAAAAAGCCTCAATAATATGTTAATGGTCTTTTAAAGACCTGTTAAGTACTTTGATGTTGTTGTCTGTGTGTGCGCGTTGAGGAAGCGGTCTCAACCCGGGCTGAAGGCTGACACAGATAGACACACACACAGTGAGATGACAGAGGGGGAGGGAGAGGGAGGGCAGGAGGGAGAGAGAGATGGAGGGAGGGCAGGAGGGAGAGCAGGAGGGAGAGAGATGTATGTAAATGCTGGGTCTGGTGGCTCAGTGGATGAGGGCATCTGCTGCAGGGACCTGTGTGCAACCTCATGGTCACAAGTTATCGTTTTGCTTTAGCCCCGCCCCCTCTGACTCCGCCCCCACCAGTGCGGCCCTCGGCCCCAAACTACACTGTAAATGTAGCCCCTGAGAGAAAGTTTGTGAGTACCCATGATCTAGAGAGAGTAGACGGTCAGTGGATGAACTAAGTGTAACTTTGAAGAGCATGTAACACTGCACCCGCACGTCCGTTCCAGTGTAGGAAAGGCAAGGAAAAGAACTTTTAATTTTGTCCAAATACTACCATAAATAGTAGCAGTAGTTTGTATTGCAAGCACTGCATAGATCCGGTTATTATGGTGGCCACTCCCTACCTCTCTTAATAAGTTTAGTAGTACTCAGTCATTCATGTGTGGATGTATCACTGGTCACTCAATAAAAAGCAAAGCACCTAAAGTCATCCCATATATAAGCAAAAACATCCCATGTGAAGTGATAGATAATCAGATTATTTATCTCCTTCAATTTTCCATTTCTAGTACTCATTTCCACTGTAGGGTGAAAGTTAAATTAATTAAGCAGTAGCCCTTGAGTTGTAACAGAGTATTCTCAGTGCCACCCGTAATAGAAAAGTAAGAGCTTCACCACCTGCATGTACTGGACGGGTGCAGTAACGCAACAGCAACGCAAGTCTAGGTCACTCCTCATGGCGTGCGTCTCTTTTTCTCGGGTGCAAGTTTACCGCGCTGGCATTATGCCGGCTTGCAGAAAATAACGTACCAATTTTCCAAAACAAGAGATAAGAAGAAGAATAAGACTGGTGTACTTTCATAGTCGACTCCAATGGAAGTCCACAGTGCTCGTAGAATTTGTTCCTTAAACTCCCACTAATGTTAGAGCAAGGATGAAGAAGTGTGAGGTTAGATAGATACTGGCCTCAATAGTTATGTAATGCGCTTGCAAGTTGCTAGTTGTACTGCAGCACAAATGTCTGCTGAATGATTGAGTTAATGTTAAAGAGCATTGGTTACAGACTATGTCTTTCTTTCTTCATATAGGTTCTCCTTCCAAACGAACAAGGAGGAAGGAGCTGGCTAGAGCAGCCCGGCAACGGAGGATCGAGGCCACTGTTGCGGAATATCGGCGGCTGGTGGCCCTGGAGGACGTGGAAAGTGTGCAGTCGACAACTACAACAACGTCGTCTGCATCGGCCTCCGTGGCCCCACGGGCTGCCACCCAGCACAGTGGTCCACCCAGACTGAGCCGGGCTGCCAAAGGCAAACGCCACCGCCGAGCAGCAAGGCCAACAGCTGCCTCTCACAGGCATTGCACCTGCAAGGCAGTGAAGGCACGCCTGCGCCGCACTACCCTGATGGTGTCCCGCCTTCAGCAGGAGCTTGCCTTGCTCCGCGAGGAGCATGATGCCCTGGCCCAAAAAGTTAACAGCATCCACCCATAGTGTCCCTTGCCCCTTTTTTAGAGACTTTTGGGGGGTGGGAATTGGGAGTTGGGTTTTTGGGGACTTTTGAAGGACAATCGTTGGGGTTAGGGAGGGTCTTGCGGGAGATTATTTTGTTAGGGATATAAATATACTTTTTCAAACTTTATCTGAGCATACCTGTTTTTTACTGCTTGCCTGGTGGGTGGGGGTTTAACGTTGACTGTTTTCCTGAAAGTTTAGTTCCATTTTCTTCCTTTAAGTGTAAATGCCCAAATGTTTTCAACACTAAGTGCCTCTCACAGACTAAGTGAAGTGAATCCAAGAGTCCTAGGACTTTAGTAGTACTACCTTCAGTCTCTCGTCTCTCGTACTAATACTCCATTATACCCCCAAACCACCAAACGCTTATCTTACCTGTAATTTGTGTTTGAAAGTAGGGCTAGACCCAGGGCTGGCTCCACGGGAAACACCGAATAACGTTGGCAATCTTGGTCGGATAAAATTTCCTCATAGCGGTGGTACTAGTGGTGTGACACAGTGGCAGTTGCATGCCTATGAAAAAAAAGAAAATGAAATCTGGTTTGTCCTCCTGAGCAATTCAACGGTACAACTGAGAATATAGCAGGTGACAGAAGTACAGTAGAGCAGTGCCACATTGTAGCCTAACAAATGGTAAAGTATAACTACTAATTCGGTTGAAGTTCTTTCACATTAGCAATGGTTCTTTGTCAAGCAGAGTAAGAATATATCCTCGGATTTCTTCACCAGCCTGTTGCTATCACCTTATCCTCCCCACCCAGCAAGTGTGTGGATTTATTGCTGTAATAATAATTTAGTCACACATCAATCAAAACCACACAGCCCGGGGGAAGAGGGTTAGGGTTTGAAAAATGGATGGGTACGGGGGTTTTTGGGAAAGGTTTTGGGAGACAAGAAAAAATAGCACAGCATAGACAAACTATTGTGAACATAAACAAATCTTTGGGTACAAACCTATCCATCAATCTTTGAAAGTGCATGCACTACTGCATGCATGTCAGTGAAAAGTAAGTAGTACATTCGACAACTGTGGAAAGAAAGAATGCGACAGTACAGGGCCTGTGTGGAATTATTGATAACGATATTCAACATAAGGTCTCTGTAGCCAGATACCCGAGAGCCTTGCTGGTCACTATAAATCCATTCACAACAACACTCAATGGGGTTGGTCTGGAAGGTGTCAGGTTTACTCCCCGTGATCCAGTCGATGCAAATATGGTTCCACCTCCAAATGTCACCAACACCCAGAAGTGTAAACACAGGGTGTTCGAGCCATTAGGCGGGGGAGAAAAATAACAAACTAAAATAAAAAATGTGGGATGGGTAAAGGTAGGGTCAGCAGGGAAAGGATACCTGTAACAGAAGACAAGACAGGCATCAGTGAAGTGCTATCCTAACATACAAGGGTACTCTCATATAGTCTCACTAAATAACCAAGGAAGTAGACAAGTACCTGAGCACCAAGAAAACATGACCTTGGATAGGAAATACTATAGCCCTTCTGCCACAATCTGTGAGGAAGGCCTAAGAAACACATAAACATATAGTTAACGAACACACTCCTGTCGCACCAAACACACTCGCGTTATACTAAGACATCAAACCCACTACTCACAACATACCACAAACTTGGTAGAGGACTCAATGTACAAAGGGGGTTCCAAATAGTCAAAGCAAAGATGTATGGTCCAACAAAAAGGAAGAGGGAAACGGTAGTGTGTAGGAAGCAAGAACTACAACACTGCGCTCTCTAAGTAATGACCCAGTAGAGAATCTTTGGTGAAGGTCAAACAGAAAAACGTAGTTGCGACCACCACTGAATTCTGCCAACAACACACCCCACGGTGCACTACACAAAGAGAACTGGGGTAGCCTGTAGTTACCTCACTACATGCCCAGTTATGCCAGTTATGGAGGTCCTTTGAAATACACAGTTATACAACGGAGACGCGTAGTTGTCCTTACTACCGCGCTCCGTTTTAATAGTACAAAAACGATCCCCGATGTGAACGCTAACACGTGGTATAGACCGCCACTGTGCTCCGCCACACACAATTCAACCAAACAGGAATTCATCAAAGGTAGAATTCTGTTAGAAAACAGTCACAGAACCTCCCTTAACAATCCGTTCAGGCAGTAATCAGCTGACCGCACCGGCGGCCGAAGAGTTTAGAGCGGCTTTACCTGAAGACGCGTGAAGTCCGTCTACCGCCAAGGACAGAACACGGAAGCGCTCCCCACTGAGCCTCAGGGGGGGGGGGAACCGGGAAAGGTGATAGTCCACAGGAGACACGATAGAAAAGCATGCAGAGCGTCCGCTCTCATGCCGGTGCAGAACAGAAACCAGAATAACGCGCAACAGGAAGCGCGTCTGTTCCCCAGATAAACTTCCTGCAAGTCTCCCGCCTACTCATGGGAAATGTAGTTTCATAGTACGGTAGGCGCTTAGGGGCTGCGTAACCTGACAGAAGGTATAGTAGATAGAAAAGGAGAAATTGCTTTTTTTCTAGGTGTCCCCTCACTCACCAGGGTTGCCCCTTGGTGACATGCTTCATCATTGGGGCCATCCCAGTCCTCTACGGCCTGGGGCGTGCTGCGACTTGCGAATTACGTAGGAGCACTTACAAATGACTATGTGTGGTGCAGATGTGATAGTGGAGTGGACTAAGTGATGTGTTAAGGGATCAATTTAGAAGCCTAGAGAGAGCCAAGAAATGCAGTCACAGTCAGAGAAAAAGGCAAGGGATACTGTATCTATGTGGTTGTAGTGGTCCTGTTGGAAGTGGTAAGTAAGTTGCCTGCAGAAAAAAAATCCTCCTATTAGCGGCACTCCTCCATTGCAGCCGACGCTTCGTCCATCGATGTTGGTCACCAGAAGACACCCTGTAAAAAAAAGCACAGCATAGACAAACAATTGAACATAAACAATTCTTTGGGTACAAACCTATCCATCAATCTTTGAAAGTGCATGCACTACTGCATGCATGTCAGTGAAAAGTAAGTAGTACATTCGACAACTGTGGAAGAAAGAATGCAACAGTAAAGGGCCTATGTGTAAATTATTGATAACGATATTCAACATAAGGTCTCTGTAGCCAGATACCCGAGAGCCTTGCTGGTCACTATAAATCCATTCACAACAACACTCAGTGGGGTTGGTCTGGAAGGTATAGTAGATAGAAAAGGAGAAATTGCTTTTTTTCTAGGTGTCCCCTCACTCACCAGGGTTGCCCCTTGGTGACATGCTTCATCATTGGGGCCATCCCAGTCCTCTACGGCCTGGGGCGTGCTGCGACTTGCGAATTACGTAGGAGCACTTACAAATGACTATGTGTGGTGCAGATGTGATAGTGGAGTGGACTAAGTGATGTGTTAAGGGATCAATGTAGAAGCCGAGAGAGAGCCAAGAAATGCAGTCACAGTCAGAGAAAAAGGCAAGGGATACTGTATCTATGTGGTTGTAGTGGTCCTGTTGGAAGTGGTAAGTAAGTTGCCTGCAGAAAAAAAATCCTCCTATTAGCGGCACTCCTCCATTGCAGCCGACGCCTCGTCCATCGATGTTGGTCACCAGAAGACACCCTGTCCACTGCCTGCCTGATGCTGAATTGTGGCTCGCTACTGTGAAGCCTGACTCCATCCTTTTTTCCCCATTGCAGAGACTGAAACCCGGCCTGTAATTATTCAACGAAAAACAGGAAGTGATATAATATTACAACACCACTGATAAATAAATATAAGGTATGTAGGCTGTGGAGTGCAAAAAGTCACAATTTGATTTTCCTAGTAGACAGTACAATATTTTTGAAAGTGCGTACTCTGAGTCACCTTTTGAGGGATAAATAAGTATGGGCAAATTAATGTAGCGGATCTTGCCCCTCAAGCTAGGTGTACTGTAAACTGTGTTTTAGAACAAAATTAGATCTTCCTAGCAGTGCTCCCACCCAGACCCTTACTAAAGCCAGTCGCAAAAATGTAGAAGACCCCCAATCAAATCTCAAAAAACGAGGCCTAGCAGAAAACTGGTGACAAAACTTACTTTGAAAGTAAAAGTAGGCCGAAGTACCCCCTTCCTAATTACCCATTACCCACCGTGGATTGCATTCAAACCACTTGCAAGCAACCAAGCAAAAGTAGCCATAGCCAGCATCGCTCCAAGACTCGAAATCCCCCCCACTCAAACACATGCAATAGAAATACTGCTAACCCTAACGAACCCTAAGTTAAGAATAGTGGCAAAGGCTTTCTTTAACTATGCCAAATCCCCCCTTTCCCACCATGGATTTTCTTCAAATGACTTGCAACCAAAATTACACATTCTCACGAGTGCTCTAAGACCCCAGAACTCAGTTGGAAAAATCTAGAACACCCCGAAACACATGCAATCCTGCTGCTAGGGCTAACCCTAACGAACCCTAAGTTACAAAAAGTGCCAAAACTAAAGGCTTTTCCGCGCGGATTTTGTCCCAACCACTTCTACCCGGTATTAGACCTTCCCAGGAATGCCCCAAGACCCGTCACAACCCACCCGCCAAGAAGCATAACACCCCCAAACAGGCCAAAAGCAAAATCTCATACTTGCAATATTTCTGGGCCTTCGGTCCAAACGCGCTGCGTAGCTAGGCCATAAGTCGGGGTTGGCACGACGGATTTCCTGAAAAGCAAATGCAATCAAGATTAGAGTGTCCCAGCAGTGCTCCCAGACCACGAAACTCACCCACAAACACCAGGAAGCCCCCCAAACAGGCCCCCGAAAACGCTACATAGAGCAAAATGTCAGAAATAGCCAAAAAAAAAAAATCGGCCTGGATTTTGTCCCAACCACTTCTACCCGGTATTAGACCTTCCCAGGAATGCCCCAAGACCCGGCAACCCACCCGCCAAGAAGCATAACACCCCCAAACAGGCCAAAAGCAAAATCTCATACTTGCAATATTTCTGGGCCTTCGGTCCAAATGCGCTGCGTAGCTAGGCCATAAGTCGGGGTTGGCACGACGGATTTCCTGAAAAGCAAATGCAATCAAGATTATAGTGTCCCAGCAATGCTCCCAGACCACGAAACTCACCCACAAACAGACGGAACCCCCCCTAAGAGCACCTCAAAGGCAAGCAAGTCATCAAAAACACAAAAAATTTTCCGCCTGGGATTTGGTCCAAAACACTTTTATCCGGTATTAGAGCTTCCCAGCAATGGCCCCAGAGCCGTCAACCCAGGAGAAAACGAGTAGAAGACCCCCAAACAGCCAAAGAGCAAAAGTACAAAAATGGGGACTTAGTCAATTTTTCACAAATTTCCCAAATCATTCAGCGCGCGCTCTGCAGCTAGGCCATAAGTCCCCTCTGCCACCATGGATTTGCTTCAAACCTCTTGCAAAGTAAAGTATATATAGCCAGCAGTGCTCCCAGACCACGAAACTCACCCACAAACACCAGGAAGCCCCCCAAACAGGCCCCCGAAAACGCTACATAGAGCAAAATGTCAGAAATAGCCAAAAAAAAAAATCGGCCTGGATTTTGTCCCAACCACTTCTACCCGGTATTAGACCTTCCCAGGAATGCCCCAAGACCCGGCAACCCACCCGCCAAGAAGCATAACACCCCCAAACAGGCCAAAAGCAAAATCTCATACTTGCAATATTTCTGGGCCTTCGGTCCAAACGCGCTGCGTAGCTAAGCCATAAGTCGGGGTTGGCACGACGGATTTCCTGAAAAGCAAATGCAATCAAGATTAGAGTGTCCCAGCAATGCTCCCAGACCACGAAACTCACCCACAAACAGACGGAACCCCCCCTAAGAGCACCTCAAAGGCAAGCAAGTCATCAAAAACACAAAAAAAATTCCGCCTGGGATTTGGTCCAAAACACTTTTATCCGGTATTAGAGCTTCCCAGCAATGGCCCCAGAGCCGTCAACCCAGGAGAAAACGAGTAGAAGACCCCCAAACAGCCAAAGAGCAAAAGTACAAAAATGGGGACTTAGTCAATTTTTCACAAATTTCCCAAATCATTCAGCGCGCCCTCTGCAGCTAGGCCCTAAGTCCCCTCTGCCACCATGGATTTGCTTCAAACCTCTTGCAAAGTAAAGTATATATAGCCAGCAGTGCTCCCAGACCACGAAACTCACCCACAAACACCAGGAAGCCCCCCAAACAGGCCCCCGAAAACGCTACATAGAGCAAAATGTCAGAAATAGCCCAAAAAAAAAATCGGCCTGGATTTTGTCCCAACCACTTCTACCCGGTATTAGACCTTCCCAGGAATGCCCCAAGACCCGGCAACCCACCCGCCAAGAAGCATAACACCCCCAAACAGGCCAAAAGCAAAATCTCATACTTGCAATATTTCTGGGCCTTCGGTCCAAACGCGCTGCGTAGCTAGGCCATAAGTCGGGGTTGGCACGACGGATTTCCTGAAAAGCAAATGCAATCAAGATTAGAGTGTCCCAGCAGTGCTCCCAGACCACGAAACTCACCCACAAACACCAGGAAGACCCCCAAACAGGCCCCCGAAAACGCTACATAGAGCAAAATGTCAGAAATAGCCAAAAAAAAAAAATCGGCCTGGATTTTGTCCCAACCACTTCTACCCGGTATTAGACCTTCCCAGGAATGCCCCAAGACCCGGCAACCCACCCGCCAAGAAGCATAACACCCCCAAACAGGCCAAAAGCAAAATCTCATACTTGCAATATTTCTGGGCCTTCGGTCCAAACGCGCTGCGTAGCTAGGCCATAAGTCGGGGTTGGCACGACGGATTTCCTGAAAAGCAAATGCAATCAAGATTAGAGTGTCCCAGCAGTGCTCCCAGACCACGAAACTCACCCACAAACACCAGGAAGACCCCCAAACAGGCCCCCGAAAACGCTACATAGAGCAAAATGTCAGAAATAGCCAAAAAAAAAAAATCGGCCTGGATTTTGTCCCAACCACTTCTACCCGGTATTAGACCTTCCCAGGAATGCCCCAAGACCCGGCAACCCACCCGCCAAGAAGCATAACACCCCCAAACAGGCCAAAAGCAAAATCTCATACTTGCAATATTTCTGGGCCTTCGGTCCAAACGCGCTGCGTAGCTAGGCCATAAGTCGGGGTTGGCACGACGGATTTCCAGAAAAGCAAATGCAATCAAGATTAGAGTGTCCCAGCAATGCTCCCAGACCACGAAACTCACCCACAAACAGACGGAACCCCCCCTAAGAGCACCTCAAAGGCAAGCAAGTCATCAAAAACACAAAAAAATTTCCGCCTCGGATTTGGTCCAAACCACTTTTAGTGCTTCCCAGCAATGGCCCCAGACCCGTCAACTCACCTGCAAAGAGGTAGAACAACACCCCCACAAGTGCTGAGTCTTTCTTCATTGGGCGTAAACCAGCCCTCTGCTTTGATGGAAATAGGAGTCTGGAGGAGGAGGATAGAGGAGCATGTTCTTCTGAACTTGTGAACCTGAGGAATGCAGACTGCGGCACCTTCAAATAAATTAGCAAACAAGTGAAGACAGTTCTGCTGATGGGCTTGTTTTTGTGATTATCTGATTAAAGTTTGAATTATATTAACTGTGCACAACAAAGAAAGACAGACACACAGGAATAAAAGTGAATAAGGATGAAAAAGAAAGTTATTGATTCGTTGTCTCATTTTCAGGGCTCGAAGTCGGTATCACGGTCCAGGAATAAGAATAAGGCTTCGTCATCATACTCTGCGAATTCAGCCAGGGTGAGGTCAGTGTCACCTGACAGAGTAGAAATTCCCTCATCTATGTTGCTGGCCACCTCCTCTTCATCCGGCACGCTCTCTCGTACTCTGAAATCTGGTGGTATGAGGTGCTGATTCATCTTGATCATTGTTAACCTCTCCACATTTTTGGGCGAGAGGCGGCTCCGTTTGGGAGTTACAATCCCACCAGCCGCACTGAAAACCCGTTCAGAAGACACACTTGCGAGTGGGCAAGACAAGTAGTTTAAAGCCAGGTTGGTGAGCTGTGGCCACAATTCTTTTTTCCCATGCCAATACGCCAATGGGTCAGAATTAACATAGACCTCTGTGGAGTCATTCAGATAGTCCTTCACCATCGACTCAAGGTCCTCCTCCAAGGTTCCTCCACTTTGCTTAGCTCTTGCTGTGCCTCTGACCTTTTGAGAACCAAACCCACGCAGAGCTAGCCAATCCTCTTCAGCCTCCAATGTTTCTGTTGTCTTTCGTGCAGATGATCCGGTTGCCGGTGTCTTTAACGGCTGAGAGGTCACTTGTGCCACAGCCACAGGTGCAGAAGTGGATTGTTTTGACTGGGGCTGGCCTGCTGATGTACTGCCATTTCCTTCAATTTCCAGCCGTTCTGTTTCAAACTTCTTGGCTGACAAGGCTAGCCAACGTTTGTACTTTGTAACATCTTCATCACCAAAAGGAAAGAATGCTCTGCCTGCCAGCGCCTTTTTGTAGCGTGGATCCAGAATAGTAGCACAAATGTAATGCTGTTCTGAGTGGATCTTTTTAAGACGTTCATCACCTTGTAGGAGCTCTAATAATTGCTCAGCCAGAAGCAAAGAGTCTTGCTTTTTGTCATCTTTTCCAAACACAGAACACACCTCCTTCAGTTGGTCCTCCAGCATGTACAACAATGGGATAGCTTTTCCCAAATTAGAGTCCTCCTTGCTGACTGCACGCGTGAAGACCTCAAAAGGACGAAGCATGCGTGTTAGGCTTTCAACTATGTTCCATTGCGGCCCACCCATCCTCAGCTCCTCTATACCCTCTTTCAAGAAATATTGATCGAGTTCCGTATACTGCTCATACAGACGCTCAAGCATGTAGAAGGTTGAG
The DNA here is from genome assembly GCF_964263255.1 of Lissotriton vulgaris. Taxonomy (NCBI): domain Eukaryota; kingdom Metazoa; phylum Chordata; class Amphibia; order Caudata; family Salamandridae; genus Lissotriton; species Lissotriton vulgaris. Next base: position 1,540,766,585 of record NC_141695.1, on the reverse strand, counting down.
TTCCAACGTGTTACCACCTCCTGGATGAGTGCTTTCACTGGCATTTGACATTGATATAGCATGCTCCTCAGCTGCTTCCGGGCCTTAAAAGAATGCCTGAAATGCTTGCAAATTTTTCGGCAGGTCTCCAATACACTGTACGCTGCACTGCGTTTATTACCCAAGAATTTTTGGACAACCAGGTTTATACAGTGCGCCAAACACGGCACTCTGAAATAGTAACCGTCCCTCATGGCCTTAACTATATTGGCGCCATTGTCCGTGGAAACATAACCAACCTTGCGTTTTAGTGGGGACAGACAGTTAAGGACCTTTGTGTTAAAGACATCCAAAATGTTTTCTGCTGTGTGACGTTTCTCCAAACCAAACATGGCTAGTGTTGCATGTTTCCGAGCACCTTTAAAAACAATGTTAGTGTCAACACCTGAGTTTAGCTTTGCTTTAGCCCCTGAAAAAGAGACCCAGTGTGCAGTGATGCACATGTAATCAGCGCCTGCGCCACTGGTCCACATGTCTGTTGTCAGATGTATAGTGTGAACAGCACTCTTCTGCAAAGCTGCCCCAATCACCTTCAGAACATCTTCATGTAGTGCTGGAACCGCAACTCGGGCAAAATAGAACCGGCTAGGAACCTTCCATTTAGGGCAGAGCGCTGTCACTAATTCTAGAAAACCAACCCCTTCTACAAAAGAAAAAGGGAGAAGGTCCAGAGCTAGCATTTTAGCCAGCTTAGTGTTATACAGGCGGGTCATTGGGTGGTTGCGTTCATATTGCGCTTCTGTAAACAACATCTTTTTAATGTTGCCCTGGACCAATGATTTTCGGGATGATGATGATCTCTTCGACCTAGTTACGCTCGCTGATGAACTTTTCCGCATTGATGTCTCACTCTCTCCCACACTCTTAGTGTGGCTCCCATGGGGTGTGCTGCTGACATGGGAACTGGGTGTAAGTGAAGTGTTTGAATCGTCTTCTTCTACCTCCTCGTCATCAGCAGATGAAAAATCAACGTTTTCATTACGTGCAATTCCGGCTTTCTTGACCGCCTCTAGGTGCGGAAACCATTGGACAGCGTGCCTTCTCTCAAGATGACCTCTCTGGCCTCCGGTACCATAGTTAGAACCAAGCTTACCACGACTAACTCGAAGCTTACAAAGGCTACAAATGGCTACGTTTTCCTTTTTTGGGCAAACACTAAAGAAGTCCCAAACTGGAGACTTGAAATGTCTTCGGGGGCCGGAGGAGGCGGCGATACTGGTGGTGGTGGTCCTGCTGCTAATGTCAGATGAAGTGGAGGATGTGGATTGCCGAACTTCAGTACGTTTTGCACTTTCACCACCACGAATTGAGGTCGAGGACGAGGTGGGTACCTTCTTGCGAAGAAATATGGAAGCGGTAGGTTTTGGTGTACTACTTAACTCCAAATCTAATGATTCCATTTCCATTGCCTCCTCGCCGACATCATCATCACGCTCAGCAGCTTCTCGGGATAGGGTCAAAATGTCTCTTTGCTGCATGCCCGGTGGGGCTGCAGTGACCTTTGTGATGACTGGCTCGTCGTCATCGTGAGAGGCTTCATCACCAGCAGTATCTGTCACTTCTTGTTGAGCCTCATCACACTCCATAGGTTTGAGTTTTTGGACGACCTTCCTTTTACGCTTAGGTACCGGTGTCAGATCATGGTGTGCCTCACTGTCAGACCGCAGTTGTGGTTCCCAAGACGGATCACTTGCATCAGAACGAGGTGGGCTTGAAGAAGATGTAGACACCCCCCTTGATCTTTTCCTTGCTAGGGATGTGGAAGACAATGAATGATCATCAGGAGGAGTGGCTTCCAATGATACCTCGGCTTCATTGTCGATTTCCAAATGTGCCCCTACTTCGGGAGGAACAACTATTGTGGGCACTTGTGAACCTCCATGCACCTTTGCTTGCGCATCTCCTTTTGCTGCCTCTCCTTCCACATGTACTTGGGCGTGTACTTGCACATGGTGTTGTTGTTGCGGCTGTGGTTGTTCAACACTTGTCAGATGAGTTACAACAACCTGTGTTGATTCAGGGACATTGCTGCTACTTTCTTGCGATGAGCCAACATCACTGGTCGATGGTGATTGGAGAAGTACACTGACTGCCTCTGAAGCACTCAAGGGCTTTGACTTAAGTTGGCGTGGTGGTGGAGGCACTGAACCCAATGGAGCAGGGGTGCTGCTCCCAGCTTGGTCCCCAGCAGATCCTGCTGCTGCAGGCGTACTTTTTTTTTTGCTCCCAAAAAAAGTGGCGGGTGGCACACCAGCCTCCTTGGTAACTTGCTTCTTCTGCTCCTTACTAGCAACTTTCTTGCTAGAGGAGCTACGGAGAACTTTCTTTGGGGGCGGGGCCATCTTCTTCAGAGCAGGTCAGACAGCAGGCCGCAGTTGCACGAATTGTAGAGTTGTCTGAGGCCAGACGTGACGTCGCGTGACGTAATGCTGCACACACACACTGCTGCAGGACTTCTTCCTGGCACTGGTGGTTCTCTTGAGTCTTGTGCACCTAAAAAAAATGGAAGACAGAGGAACATCAGTTCAGTTATAGAGCACAAAAAAATCGAAAAACACTGCAAAATCAGCACAATCCCAATCCATCCATGCCCTCCATAATGTTTAAATTCAAGACAACCCACAGAAAGACTAGGCCCATGCAAGACTCACTACCCCTGGGCATAAATAAAGGTTGAAAAGTAGGCAAAATGGTTGGAGGCCTAACAACAAAGCCTGCATTTAAAATGGCCACTTGCCTGCCAGCACATGGCCAGTGCCTGTAGCTGCACTCAAAATGGCCACCAGCCACATGGCATGTCCCTCCCCATGAACACCCCCAAAAATCGAAAAACACTGCAAAATCAGCACAATCCCATTCCATCCATGGCCTCTATGATGTTTAAATTCAAGACAACCCACAGAAAGACTAGGCCCATGCAAGACTCACTACCCCTGGGCATAAATAAAGGTTGAAAAGTAGGCAAAATGGTTGGAGGCCTAACAACAAAGCCTGCATTCAAAATGGCCACTTGCCTGCCAGCACATGGCCAGTGCCTGTAGCTCCACTCAAAATGGCCACCAGCCACATGGCATGTCCCTCCCCATGAACACCCCCAAAAATCGAAAAACACTGCAAAATCAGCACAATCCCATTCGATCCATGGCCTCCATGATGTTTAAATTCAAGACAGCCCACAGAAAGACTAGGCCCATGCTAGACTCAAATACCCCTGGTGAAAAGGCCACAAGTACAGGCCCAAAAAACGAAAATCACAGAAAAATCTGCACAGTCCCATTCCATCCATGGCCTCCATGATGTTTAAATTCAAGACAACCCACAGAAAGACTAGGCCCATGCAAGACTCACTACCCCTGGGCATAAATAAAGGTTGAAAAGTAGGCAAAATGGTTGGAGGCCTAACAACAAAGCCTGCATTCAAAATGGCCACTTGCCTGCCAGCACATGGCCAGGGCCTGTAGCTGCACTCAAAATGGCCACCAGCCACATGGCATGTCCCTCCCCATGAACACCCCCAAAAATCGAAAAACACTGCAAAATCAGCACAATCCCATTCAATCCATGGCCTCCATGATGTTTAAATTCAAGGCAACCCACAGAAAGACTAGGCCCATGCAAGACTCACTACCCCTGGGCATAAATAAAGGTTGAAAAGTAGGCAAAATGGTTGGAGGCCTAACAACAAAGCCTGCATTCAAAATGTCCACTTGCCTGCCAGCACATGGCCAGTGCCTGTAGCTGCACTCAAAATGGCCACCAGCCACATGGCATGTCCCTCCCCATGAACACCCCCAAAAATCGAAAAACACTGCAAAATCAGCACAATCCCATTCCATCCATGGCCTCCATGATGTTTAAATTCAAGACAGCCCACATAAAGACTAGGCCCATGCTAGACTCAAATACCCCTGGTGAAAAGGCCACAAGTACAGGCCCAAAAAACGAAAATCACTGAAAAATCTGCACAATCCCATTCCATCCATGGCCTCCATGATGTTTAAATTCAAGACAACCCACAGAAAGACAAGGCCCATGCAAGACTCACTACCCCTGGGCATAAATAAAGGTTGAAAAGTAGGCAAAATGGTTGGAGGCCTAACAACAAAGCCTGCATTCAAAATGGCCACTTGCCTGCCAGCACATGGCCAGGGCCTGTAGCTGCACTCAAAATGGCCACCAGCCACATGGCATGTCCCTCCCCATGAACACCCCCAAAAATCGAAAAACACTGCAAAATCAGCACAATCCCATTCAATCCATGGCCTCCATGATGTTTAAATTCAAGACAACCCACAGAAAGACTAGGCCCATGCAAGACTCACTACCCCTGGGCATAAATAAAGGTTGAAAAGTAGGCAAAATGGTTGGAGGCCTAACAACAAAGCCTGCATTCAAAATGGCCACTTGCCTGCCAGCACATGGCCAGGGCCTGTAGCTGCACTCAAAATGGCCACCAGCCACATGGCATGTCCCTCCCCATGAACACCCCCAAAAATCGAAAAACACTGCAAAATCAGCACAATCCCATTCCATCCATGCCCTCCATGATGTTTAAATTCAAGACACCCCACAGAAAGACTAGGCCCATGCACCACTCACTACCCCTGGTCAAGGCCCCAACAACAGGTCAAAAATCGAAAAACACAGAAAAATCAGCACAATCCCATTCCATCTATGCCCTCCATGATGTTTAAGTTCAAGACAGCCCACAGAAAGACTAGGCCCATGCACCACTCACTACCCCTGGTCAAGGCCCCAACAACAGGTCAAAAATCGAAAAACACAGAAAAATCAGCACAATCCCAATTCATCTATGGCCTCCATGATGTTTAAGTTCAAGACAACCCACAGAAAGACTCAGTCCACCCACCACTGAGTACCCCTGGGCAAAAGGCCCCAAAACAGCCCAAAAATCGAAAATTCCAAAATTTTAGTTGCAGCAACTGTAATGCCCCAAACAAACTTACTTGTAAAATTTCTAATCCAACAGTGATCCAAAGAAAGTCAAAAAGGCCTCAAATCCAAAGATCCAGCAGCATCCACAAAAAGTAATCCTTCCAGCTCCACATCCAAATGAAAAGTGACCAGGAGATGGACAAAGCACTGGGAGGAGCCTGCTGAACAGGAACAGGAAGTTGAAGACTGTGGGGCACTTCCTTCCTCCCACCCCCCTGCCCCCCTCCCCAAAATGGACTCCTCGCTAAAAAAGTGCAGGCAAATGTCAAACTAAGGAGTTATTCACATAAAAATCATCATTTCTAGAAGGATTATGCTGCTTGCTGGTGGATTTCTTGTGCAGAATTGCAAATTTATATTTTCGCTCGCCGCATCTCAAATCTCGCAATTGCGAAGTACCGCGAGACGTGATCTCGCCGTACTCGCGTTGACAAACTATCGCTGGCAAGCCGCGATGACGTAATCGCGCTCGCCAATTCCCGCGGGATCACACAGCAAGATCCAAAATGGCGCAGCACTCGCAAACTATCGAAAATAACAACTCGGCAAACGATGATAAACGCCGCGCGCCGCAAAAATTGTATCACCAACGCCGCGCGCCGCCAAAAAAATCCGCTGCGTGCGAATTTGCGGATTTTGCGGGAAATCCGCAAATCTCGCGGATTGCGGATTTCCCGAAAATCCGCAAAATCCGCGAGCGTAACGGATTTTCCGCCCATGACTGCGTGTCCTCCTCCTCCAGGGCCACCAGCCGCCGATATTCGGCGACAGTGGCATCCAGCCTCCGTTGCCGGGCCATTCGAGCCGGCTCCTTCCTTGTTGGTGTTGTTGATTTGGAAGGAGCAACTATATGAAGAAAGAAAGACATAGTCTGTAACCAATGCTCCTTAAGATTAACACAAAATGATTGAGCAGAAAGTTGTGTCGCAGTACAACTAGCAACTTCAAAGCACAGTACATAACTATTGAGGCCAGTATCTATCTAACCTCCCACTTCTTCATCCTTGCTCTAACATTATTGGGAGTTTAAGGAACAAATTCTACGAGCACTATGGACTTCCATTACAGTCGACTATGACTGTACACCAGTCTTATTCTTCTTCTTCTCTCTTGTTTAGGAAAATTGGTACGTTATCTTATGCAAGTCGGCATAATGCCAGCGCAGTGAACTTGCACCCGAGAAAAACAGACGCACACCATGATGAGTGAGACAGACTTGCGTTACTGTACCGGTCCAGTACATGCAGGTGGTGAAGCTCTTACTTTTCTATTACGGGTGGCACTGAGAATACTCTGTTAAAAGGGCTACTGCTTAATTAATTTAACTTTCACCCTACAGTGCAAATGAGTACTAGAAAAGGAAAATGAAGAAGCTAAATAATATGATTATCTATCACTTCACATGGGATGTATTTGATTACATATGGGATGACTTTAGGTGCTTTGCTTTTTATTGAGTGAACAGTGATACACCCACACATGAATGAAGTACTACTACTAAACTAAACTTATTAAGAGAGGTAGGGAGTGTCCACCATAATAACCGGATATATGTTGTGCTTGCAGTTGCAATACAAACTACTGCTACTATTCATGGTAGTATTTGGACAAAATTACAACTTCTTTTCCTTGCCTTCCCTACACTGGAACGGACGTGCGGGTGCGGTGTTACATGCTCTTCAAAGTAACACTTAGTTCATCCAGTGACCGTCTACTCTCTCTAGATACACATATGCTATCTAAGAGTCAAATAGTACCATGATCCAGGCATCCATCCATTCAAAGTATATGCACACATACAGTTTCTGTTTCACCCACCCAGGATGTTCTCCCTCCACTCAACCTTGCTTCATCATTCACCCAGCCATGCACCATACCATATTCTTTCCTTCCCAGCCACCTCGGGGACCAAGCAAACACATATCATTCTTCTTTGCCAGTCATCATTAAATTTCTCGTTCTTCCACACTTACTTACACCCTTCTTTCGCTTTTCGTTCATCCCATCCAACAAGTTCATCTCAGATCTCATTGGGATTCTTCTCGCCAAAAACTTAACAGCTAAGTCGAAGTACATTTAGAGGAGGCTACTACCTGGTTGATTTATAATACACCCGTGCAGATAGCGGGCGCAGGCTCCTTGCACTTGCTGGTGTGCCCCCTCCCCCTCCCAGAGCCCCAGATAGCACACCCTGCAGTCTTCAATCTCAATAAGTAAGGAATATATAGCTTACCTCTGCCCGCCACCACCGTGCGAACCCTCACAGGCACATTGTTCTCGTCCGGCACTTGCACCGCATCCTCTCCAGAAGTGTTCCCCTCATCCACCACCACCACCTCCGCGCTGGCCCCACTACCAGATGTTCCACTTACAAAGTACATTTAAGAATGTTAGAATACACCACTCACTACTATATAATATTTGGTCTAGGAATAAAGAAATGTTAAAAAAACAGCAAACAATGTAATAATTTGTGGCTGTCTACTCTAAAGTAAAAATGTCCCTCTTTCCAGGGAAGGCTGTTGTCTTGCTGCACTTTTTGGCACAACTGATGAATGCTTGCTTTTTATTTTTAACATGCACCACTTTTTCTCCTAACAGACAGAAGCTTGACTTCTAAGAACACGAGCAAGATCAAGTTCAAACCAGGTGAGAGCTCGGCTCGACCACAAGAAATGTGTTCAATTAATCGTCAGCACTAAGCACTTTTCCATTTTCAGTTAAACGTTTAGTTTTATGACAAACTTGATTTTAATAAATGTGTTTACTTTTAAAAAAAGCTTTTAAACTTAAATAGACTCTGTGGTTTTTGGTCCTCCAGACTAGAGTGGCTGAGCTAAAGGTTTTGCAATTTTTGCAAGCATGAGTCCGTGCCTCTGACACTTCTTGACTCTGACTCCGTACTCTTGTCCTGCGTTGGATAATCATCATTGGGGATCAATCATCGGTGACTTTGGGAGCTAAATGGCTCTGCCACACTATCTAGTCAGTAAGGAGATTGGGGGTTCAACTACAAAGTCTGTTATCACTGAGGTATGTGGAAAGTCTAACAGCGCCTATTATAATTGATAAGCTAAGCAATGCATTATTTAGTGTCCATAGTTCTGTTTTTTGCAGATTTGTCCTAGTAGAATGGATTGTCCTCCTATCCAAACCAAAAGTAAAGTAGTATCCTATTCTTTCTTGATGGTCATTCACCTTTTTATTGTTGGCAAATGTCAAAGCATAAACATTTAGAAGACTTGAAAAGACATTATGGACAATCCCAGAGGACTACACTCAATGCATAGAGCTATTGCTGACTAGAATGGGAGTCCAATGGCATTTCCAAATGTGCAATCTTAGTTAGCTACACAGACAGACTAATAAGAATAATCTAGTAATACCACAGGGAGTCATAGTCGAGGCAGGATAAGAATTTAGATACAGTCTACAAGAAGATCAAAGACGATTTAGAAAAAATCAAATGAGGAACGCTAGGAAATAATAGGTACTCTATATTAAAATTAAAACTTACCGGGGCCAGCAAAGGAGCCCTCGCCTGCCCGATCCTGGCCTGCATCCTGGCGAACAGCAGCCTCCTCCTCCTGTGTCCTCTTGCCCCTGGGGGGAGCTGATGTACAACATGAAAGAAAGAAAGACCAGAAAACATGGATGATATTTGTCAACCAAATCAAACATTTCAAAAGAACAATAACAAAATATTTTGTCGAAATAGCAAATAGACAACTATTCCACTGGATATATTGACCGATCTCATGTGGTCTATTACGTTATTAGTATTGCTTGATTTGCGGACCGTCGACTTGGAAAGTTCTTATGTAACTCACTAAACAAAATACTAAAAAGGTTCACGTAGGACTGGCAGGCAGCAGTCCGCAGCACGCGAAGTGACAGACAAAGTCCATCGTGTTTGCAGATCAGCGACAACACTAAAAAGTTTCCTACTACATTAACCAGTCATTAAAATATTCAAACTATAAATCCACCACCACTATTTCTTCTTATCGCCATGTGTACAAAGGAAGGAATGGACTTGAGTCTGTAGGGGCTGATTTAGAAGCCCCTTGCGGCTCTTTTGGTCCATTGTTGCGTGACTTTTGTGACGCAGCGGCAGAACATTAGAGGCGCCATGGTGCGGCGTATATGAACAACGTGACGCATATGGGAGATGCATCACGTTGTAAAGCCCTGCGCCATCAGGGGGCGGTCCGGCGCAAGGGAGGGCGTTCCTGCGCAGGAACGCATCCTAAAAGTGGCTGAGGGAAATCTAAAAGATTTCAATCAGTCACTTTGAGGACAATGATGCGTGACTCAAACCCTGCGCCTGCTTGAAGCAGACGTACGGCTTGACGCAGAATTGGGGAGATAGGGCACCCAAGAGCATTGCTGGAGCTGCGCCATCGTTGCGACGCAACTCCAGCAATGCGCCGCCTTTACGGCACAGATGCGTAATGCTTTGGTGACGTTATGGGCCCATGGTGCACCGCATTGTAAATACGGCGCACCATGGGTGGTGGTGGCGTGGCGCACAATTACTGGCGCATCCCTGCTACTTTGCAGGGATGCGCGGTAATTAAAAATCGAATTTCCTTAGTGTCTAGCATTACGCAGTTCTTTAAACTACACTCATACATAATTTCACAGGCCAATGAAATTAACACAATATCAAAAACAAATAAGCATAGTAGCAACGCTACTGAGAAGGAGAGCAGTGCACCTGAAAGGCACAGAACACTTTGAAATATAATTTACCTACACTGTAATCAGCAGCATTAATGCTCTTGGTAAAAAGCAAAAATTTGCAATATAATAACACACAGAACAGGAGAAAACAGAGTAGTAAAGAAATAGCTACTACTACTCACCAAGCCCGGGGATCTCAAGACCGAGCATGTCGAGCAGATTGCGTTCCCGGTCCAGGAGATCCGTCCAACGGTGGGTGGCCTGGTTGTAGGTGCGCCGGACCCGAGAGTGTTGGTACATGGCCCGGCACACCTTCTCCCACCGCTTCCGGCGCTCCTGGATCCCGTACCCGCGAGCGATCTTGCCGCCTGCCATGATGGTCCTGGGGAGGCGGCGCTGAACATAATAAACTAGTACGGCCACCTCCTCCGGGCTGAAGATCTCCCGGGTGCGACCTGCTCCCCCCTCAAACGCCCGCACGGAAGCCGGGCACGGGGTGCGGGACCCTTCCCCTTCTCGGGATGCTTCCCGGCTCCCTTTACCATGGTCTGGGCAGAAAGGAAGCTAAATAATAAAGAAAATAGAATAGGGAAGAAGAAAAGAAAAGAGTTTAAAAAAGTGATTTAAAATTAACCAAAAGTAGCAGAAAACACAAAAATATAGAGGTAGAAAAATAGAGGGATAGAAAATAAGTAAAATAGATCAAAAAAAACTTCAAACAAGCAAAGGATGGCAGAGATTCAGAGAGGATAGAAGAAGCATGCCCAGAATCATAGCAATGAATGAGAAACAAGATGGCCGCGCCCGTTCATGACCGCGTGGGTAAGTTCGCGCGGGATTTTCCTCGCGAACACACGCGAAATTGTACTAGCGAGCCGCACACTTTGCGAGATTACACATCGCGCCCGGAAACAGAAATACGTCATGCAAACAAGATGGCCGCGCCCGTGAACGACCGTGAGGGTAACTTCGCGCCGTTGCGCTACAAGCGGCTCGCTAAAACGCACAAAACCTTGCGAACTAACACGCCGCAAAAACCAAATCGCATATTCGCACGAATTTGCTGCTTTCGAATTCGATCTCGCGCACGTTCGCGCCCCGCGAATCCCGCGAAATTGCAGAAAAACGAGTTTTGCAAAACTGAATGCACTCAGCAGGTGCAAAAGTTCAAACTCATCATTAGTAACCATTCCCTGTAGTGCTTCCTGACTGGGGCCCCTCCAGAGTTTAGTTGCTAGTTGCAACAATTGTATGACCCTCCTCTGACGCTCACAGCAGGTTCATAGAATAGCTACAAGTAAGCCACAAAGGTCCTGGAAAAAAAATTGCACTGCAACAGAAAGCAAATTACAGATAAGAAATCAGGTGCCAGACTGGAATTTTAAAACAGTGACACATTAATAAATCAAACCCGAATTAATTAATGTCAGTTGAAGCAGGGCAGGTGTGCTTACTTCCCCCCCCATAATCTACAGTGATGATGAACCAGAGGGTGGCATTGATGTACCAGAGGGTGGCATGGGTGAAACAGAGGGTGGCAGTGGTGAAACAGAGGGTGATGGGAACCTGTGATGATGAGCCAGACATAGAAACAACATAGTCGCGACCGTTGGGATTCTTCTCGCCAAAAACTTTACAGCTAAGTCGAAGTACATTTAGAGGAAGCTACTACCTGGTTGATTTATAATACACCCGTGCAGATAGCGGGCGCAGGCTCCTTGCACTTGCTGGTGCGCCCCCTCCCCCTCCCAGAGCCCCAGATAGCACACTCTGCAGTCTTCAATCTCAATAAGTAAGGAATATATAGCTTACCTCTGCCCGCCACCACCGTGCGAACCCTCACAGGCACATTGTTGTCGTCCAGCACTTGCACCGCATCCTCTCCAGAAGTGTTCCCCTCATCCACCACCACCACCTCCGCGCTGGCCCCACTACCAGATGTTCCACTTACAAAGTACATTTAAGAATGTTAGAATACACCACTCACTACTATATAATATTCGGTCTAGGAATAAAGAAATGTTAAAAAAAAACAGCAAACAATATAATAATTTGTGGCTGTCTACTCTAAAGTAAAAATGTCCCTCTTTCCAGGGAAGGCTGTTGTCTTGCTGCACTTTTTGGCACAACTGATGAATGCTTGCTTTTTATTTTTAACATGCACCACTTTTTCTCCTAACAGACAGAAGCTTGACTTCTAAGAACACGAGCAAGATCAAGTTCAAACCAGGTGAGAGCTCGGCTCGTCCACAAGAAATGTGTTCAATTAATCGTCAGCACTAAGCACTTTTCCATTTTCAGTTAAACGTTTAGTTTTATGACAAACTTGATTTTAATAAATGTGTTTACTTTTAAAAAAAGCTTTTAAACTTAAATAGACTCTGTGGTTTTTGGTCCTCCAGACTAGAGTGGCTGAGCTAAAGGTTTTGCAATTTTTGCAAGCATGAGTCCGTGCCTCTGACACTTCTTGACTCTGACTCCGTACTCTTGTCCTGCGTTGGATAATCATCATTGGGGATCAATCATCGGTGACTTTGGGAGCTAAATGGCTCTGCCACACTATCTAGTCAGTAAGGAGATTGGGGGTTCAACTACAAAGTCTGTTATCACTGAGGTATGTGGAAAGTCTAACAGCGCCTATTATAATTGATAAGCTAAGCAATGCATTATTTAGTGTCCATAGTTCTGTTTTTTGCAGATTTGTCCTAGTAGAATGGATTGTCCTCCTATCCAAACCAAAAGTAAAGTAGTATCCTATTCTTTCTTGATGGTCATTCACCTTTTTATTGTTGGCAAATGTCAAAGCATAAACATTTAGAAGACTTGAAAAGACATTATGGACAATCCCAGAGGACTACACTCAATGCATAGAGCTATTGCTGACTAGAATGGGAGTCCAATGGCATTTCCAAATGTGCAATCTTAGTTAGCTACACAGACAGACTAATAAGAATAATCTAGTAATACCACAGGGAGTCATAGTCGAGGCAGGATAAGAATTTAGATACAGTCTACAAGAAGATCAAAGACGATTTAGAAAAAATCAAATGAGGAACGCTAGGAAATAATAGGTACTCTATATTAAAATTAAAACTTACCGGGGCCAGCAAAGGAGCCCTCGCCTGCCCGATCCTGGCCTGCATCCTGGCGAACAGCAGCCTCCTCCTCCTGTGTCCTCTTGCCCCTGGGGGGAGCTGATGTACAACATGAAAGAAAGAAAGACCAGAAAACATGGATGATATTTGTCAACCAAATCAAACATTTCAAAAGAACAATAACAAAATATTTTGTCGAAATAGCAAATAGACAACTATTCCACTGGATATATTGACCGATCTCATGTGGTCTATTACGTTATTAGTATTGCTTGATTTGCGGACCGTCGACTTGGAAAGTTCTTATGTAACTCACTAAACAAAATACTAAAAAGGTTCACGTAGGACTGGCAGGCAGCAGTCCGCAGCACGCGAAGTGACAGACAAAGTCCATCGTGTTTGCAGATCAGCGACAACACTAAAAAGTTTCCTACTACATTAACCAGTCATTAAAATATTCAAACTATAAATCCACCACCACTATTTCTTCTTATCGCCATGTGTACAAAGGAAGGAATGGACTTGAGTCTGTAGGGGCTGATTTAGAAGCCCCTTGCGGCTCTTTTGGTCCATTGTTGCGTGACTTTTGTGACGCAGCGGCAGAACATTAGAGGCGCCATGGTGCGGCGTATATGAACAACGTGACGCATATGGGAGATGCATCACGTTGTAAAGCCCTGCGCCATCAGGGGGCGGTCCGGCGCAAGGGAGGGCGTTCCTGCGCAGGAACGCATCCTAAAAGTGGCTGAGGGAAATCTAAAAGATTTCAATCAGTCACTTTGAGGACAATGATGCGTGACTCAAACCCTGCGCCTGCTTGAAGCAGACGTACGGCTTGACGCAGAATTGGGGAGATAGGGCACCCAAGAGCATTGCTGGAGCTGCGCCATCGTTGCGACGCAACTCCAGCAATGCGCCGCCTTTACGGCACAGATGCGTAATGCTTTGGTGACGTTATGGGCCCATGGTGCACCGCATTGTAAATACGGCGCACCATGGGTGGTGGTGGCGTGGCGCACAATTACTGGCGCATCCCTGCTACTTTGCAGGGATGCGCGGTAATTAAAAATCGAATTTCCTTAGTGTCTAGCATTACGCAGTTCTTTAAACTACACTCATACATAATTTCACAGGCCAATGAAATTAACACAATATCAAAAACAAATAAGCATAGTAGCAACGCTACTGAGAAGGAGAGCAGTGCACCTGAAAGGCACAGAACACTTTGAAATATAATTTACCTACACTGTAATCAGCAGCATTAATGCTCTTGGTAAAAAGCAAAAATTTGCAATATAATAACACACAGAACAGGAGAAAACAGAGTAGTAAAGAAATAGCTACTACTACTCACCAAGCCCGGGGATCTCAAGACCGAGCATGTCGAGCAGATTGCGTTCCCGGTCCAGGAGATCCGTCCAACGGTGGGTGGCCTGGTTGTAGGTGCGCCGGACCCGAGAGTGTTGGTACATGGCCCGGCACACCTTCTCCCACCGCTTCCGGCGCTCCTGGATCCCGTACCCGCGAGCGATCTTGCCGCCTGCCATGATGGTCCTGGGGAGGCGGCGCTGAACATAATAAACTAGTACGGCCACCTCCTCCGGGCTGAAGATCTCCCGGGTGCGACCTGCTCCCCCCTCAAACGCCCGCACGGAAGCCGGGCACGGGGTGCGGGACCCTTCCCCTTCTCGGGATGCTTCCCGGCTCCCTTTACCATGGTCTGGGCAGAAAGGAAGCTAAATAATAAAGAAAATAGAATAGGGAAGAAGAAAAGAAAAGAGTTTAAAAAAGTGATTTAAAATTAACCAAAAGTAGCAGAAAACACAAAAATATAGAGGTAGAAAAATAGAGGGATAGAAAATAAGTAAAATAGATCAAAAAAAACTTCAAACAAGCAAAGGATGGCAGAGATTCAGAGAGGATAGAAGAAGCATGCCCAGAATCATAGCAATGAATGAGAAACAAGATGGCCGCGCCCGTTCATGACCGCGTGGGTAAGTTCGCGCGGGATTTTCCTCGCGAACACACGCGAAATTGTACTAGCGAGCCGCACACTTTGCGAGATTACACATCGCGCCCGGAAACAGAAATACGTCATGCAAACAAGATGGCCGCGCCCGTGAACGACCGTGAGGGTAACTTCGCGCCGTTGCGCTACAAGCGGCTCGCTAAAACGCACAAAACCTTGCGAACTAACACGCCGCAAAAACCAAATCGCATATTCGCACGAATTTGCTGCTTTCGAATTCGATCTCGCGCACGTTCGCGCCCCGCGAATCCCGCGAAATTGCAGAAAAACGAGTTTTGCAAAACTGAATGCACTCAGCAGGTGCAAAAGTTCAAACTCATCATTAGTAACCATTCCCTGTAGTGCTTCCTGACTGGGGCCCCTCCAGAGTTTAGTTGCTAGTTGCAACAATTGTATGACCCTCCTCTGACGCTCACAGCAGGTTCATAGAATAGCTACAAGTAAGCCACAAAGGTCCTGGAAAAAAAATTGCACTGCAACAGAAAGCAAATTACAGATAAGAAATCAGGTGCCAGACTGGAATTTTAAAACAGTGACACATTAATAAATCAAACCCGAATTAATTAATGTCAGTTGAAGCAGGGCAGGTGTGCTTACTTCCCCCCCCATAATCTACAGTGATGATGAACCAGAGGGTGGCATTGATGTACCAGAGGGTGGCATGGGTGAAACAGAGGGTGGCAGTGGTGAAACAGAGGGTGATGGGAACCTGTGATGATGAGCCAGACATAGAAACAACATAGTCGCGACCGTTGGGATTCTTCTCGCCAAAAACTTTACAGCTAAGTCGAAGTACATTTAGAGGAAGCTACTACCTGGTTGATTTATAATACACCCGTGCAGATAGCGGGCGCAGGCTCCTTGCACTTGCTGGTGCGCCCCCTCCCCCTCCCAGAGCCCCAGATAGCACACTCTGCAGTCTTCAATCTCAATAAGTAAGGAATATATAGCTTACCTCTGCCCGCCACCACCGTGCGAACCCTCACAGGCACATTGTTGTCGTCCAGCACTTGCACCGCATCCTCTCCAGAAGTGTTCCCCTCATCCACCACCACCACCTCCGCGCTGGCCCCACTACCAGATGTTCCACTTACAAAGTACATTTAAGAATGTTAGAATACACCACTCACTACTATATAATATTCGGTCTAGGAATAAAGAAATGTTAAAAAAAAACAGCAAACAATATAATAATTTGTGGCTGTCTACTCTAAAGTAAAAATGTCCCTCTTTCCAGGGAAGGCTGTTGTCTTGCTGCACTTTTTGGCACAACTGATGAATGCTTGCTTTTTATTTTTAACATGCACCACTTTTTCTCCTAACAGACAGAAGCTTGACTTCTAAGAACACGAGCAAGATCAAGTTCAAACCAGGTGAGAGCTCGGCTCGTCCACAAGAAATGTGTTCAATTAATCGTCAGCACTAAGCACTTTTCCATTTTCAGTTAAACGTTTAGTTTTATGACAAACTTGATTTTAATAAATGTGTTTACTTTTAAAAAAAGCTTTTAAACTTAAATAGACTCTGTGGTTTTTGGTCCTCCAGACTAGAGTGGCTGAGCTAAAGGTTTTGCAATTTTTGCAAGCATGAGTCCGTGCCTCTGACACTTCTTGACTCTGACTCCGTACTCTTGTCCTGCGTTGGATAATCATCATTGGGGATCAATCATCGGTGACTTTGGGAGCTAAATGGCTCTGCCACACTATCTAGTCAGTAAGGAGATTGGGGGTTCAACTACAAAGTCTGTTATCACTGAGGTATGTGGAAAGTCTAACAGCGCCTATTATAATTGATAAGCTAAGCAATGCATTATTTAGTGTCCATAGTTCTGTTTTTTGCAGATTTGTCCTAGTAGAATGGATTGTCCTCCTATCCAAACCAAAAGTAAAGTAGTATCCTATTCTTTCTTGATGGTCATTCACCTTTTTATTGTTGGCAAATGTCAAAGCATAAACATTTAGAAGACTTGAAAAGACATTATGGACAATCCCAGAGGACTACACTCAATGCATAGAGCTATTGCTGACTAGAATGGGAGTCCAATGGAATTTCCAAATGTGCAATCTTAGTTAGCTACACAGACAGACTAATAAGAATAATCTAGTAATACCACAGGGAGTCATAGTCGAGGCAGGATAAGAATTTAGATACAGTCTACAAGAAGATCAAAGACGATTTAGAAAAAATCAAATGAGGAACGCTAGGAAATAATAGGTACTCTATATTAAAATTAAAACTTACCGGGGCCAGCAAAGGAGCCCTCGCCTGCCCGATCCTGGCCTGCATCCTGGCGAACAGCAGCCTCCTCCTCCTGTGTCCTCTTGCCCCTGGGGGGAGCTGATGTACAACATGAAAGAAAGAAAGACCAGAAAACATGGATGATATTTGTCAACCAAATCAAACATTTCAAAAGAACAATAACAAAATATTTTGTCGAAATAGCAAATAGACAACTATTCCACTGGATATATTGACCGATCTCATGTGGTCTATTACGTTATTAGTATTGCTTGATTTGCGGACCGTCGACTTGGAAAGTTCTTATGTAACTCACTAAACAAAATACTAAAAAGGTTCACGTAGGACTGGCAGGCAGCAGTCCGCAGCACGCGAAGTGACAGACAAAGTCCATCGTGTTTGCAGATCAGCGACAACACTAAAAAGTTTCCTACTACATTAACCAGTCATTAAAATACTCAAACTATAAATCCACCACCACTATTTCTTCTTATCGCCATGTGTACAAAGGAAGGAATGGACTTGAGTCTGTAGGGGCTGATTTAGAAGCCCCTTGCGGCTCTTTTGGTCCATTGTTGCGTGACTTTTGTGACGCAGCGGCAGAACAAAAGAGGCGCCATGGTGCGGCGTATATGAACAACGTGACGCATATGGGAGATGCATCACGTTGTAAAGCCCTGCGCCATCAGGGGGCGGTCTGGCGCAAGGGAGGGCGTTCCTGCGCAGGAACGCATCCTAAAAGTGGCTGAGGGAAATCTAAAAGATTTCAATCAGTCACTTTGAGGACAATGATGCGTGACTCAAACCCTGCACCTGCTTGAAGCAGACGTACGGCTTGACGCAGAATTGGGGAGATAGGGCACCCAAGAGCATTGCTGAAGCTGCGCCATCGTTGCGACGCAACTCCAGCAATGCGCCGCCTTTACGGCACAGATGCGTAACGCTTTGGTGACGTTATGGGCCCATGGTGCACCGCATTGTAAATACGGCGCACCATGGGTGGTGGTGGCGTGGCGCACAATTACTGGCGCATCCCTGCTACTTTGCAGGGATGCGCGGTAATTAAAAATCGAATTTCCTTAGTGTCTAGCATTACGCAGTTCTTTAAACTACACTCATACATAATTTCACAGGCCAATGAAATTAACACAATATCAAAAACAAATAAGCATAGTAGCAACGCTACTGAGAAGGAGAGCAGTGCACCTGAAAGGCACAGAACACTTTGAAATATAATTTACCTACACTGTAATCAGCAGCATTAATGCTCTTGGTAAAAAGCAAAAATTTGCAATATAATAACACACAGAACAGGAGAAAACAGAGTAGTAAAGAAATAGCTACTACTACTCACCAAGCCCGGGGATCTCAAGACCGAGCATGTCGAGCAGATTGCGTTCCCGGTCCAGGAGATCCGTCCAACGGTGGGTGGCCTGGTTGTAGGTGCGCCGGACCCGAGAGTGTTGGTACATGGCCCGGCACACCTTCTCCCACCGCTTCCGGCGCTCCTGGATCCCGTACCCGCGAGCGATCTTGCCGCCTGCCATGATGGTCCTGGGGAGGCGGCGCTGAACATAATAAACTAGTACGGCCACCTCCTCCGGGCTGAAGATCTCCCGGGTGCGACCTGCTCCCCCCTCAAACGCCCGCACGGAAGCCGGGCACGGGGTGCGGGACCCTTCCCCTTCTCGGGATGCTTCCCGGCTCCCTTTACCATGGTCTGGGCAGAAAGGAAGCTAAATAATAAAGAAAATAGAATAGGGAAGAAGAAAAGAAAAGAGTTTAAAAAAGTGATTTAAAATTAACCAAAAGTAGCAGAAAACACAAAAATATAGAGGTAGAAAAATAGAGGGATAGAAAATAAGTAAAATAGATCAAAAAAAACTTCAAACAAGCAAAGGATGGCAGAGATTCAGAGAGGATAGAAGAAGCATGCCCAGAACCATAGCAATGAATGAGAAACAAGATGGCCGCGCCCGTTCATGACCGCGTGGGTAAGTTCGCGCGGGATTTTCCTCGCGAACACACGCGAAATTGTACTAGCGAGCCGCACACTTTGCGAGATTACACATCGCGCCCGGAAACAGAAATGGCCGCGCCCGTGAACGACCGTGAGGGTAACTTCGCGCCGTTGCGCTACAAGCGGCTCGCTAAAACGCACAAAACCTTGCGAACTAACACGCCGCAAAAACCAAATCGCATATTCGCACAAATTTGCTGCTTCCGAATTCGATCTCGCGCACGTTCGCGCCCCGCGAATCCCACGAAATTGCAGAAAAACGAGTTTTGCAAAACTGAATGCACTCAGCAGGTGCAAAAGTTCAAACTCATCATTAGTAACCATTCCCTGTAGTGCTTCCTGACTGGGGCCCCTCCAGAGTTTAGTTGCTAGTTGCAACAATTGTATGACCCTCCTCTGACGCTCACAGCAGGTTCATAGAATAGCTACAAGTAAGCCACAAAGGTCCTGGAAAAAAAATTGCACTGCAACAGAAAGCAAATTACAGATAAGAAATCAGGTGCCAGACTGGAATTTTAAAACAGTGACACATTAATAAATCAAACCCGAATTAATTAATGTCAGTTGAAGCAGGGCAGGTGTGCTTACTTCCCCCCCCATAATCTACAGTGATGATGAACCAGAGGGTGGCATTGATGTACCAGAGGGTGGCATGGGTGAAACAGAGGGTGGCAGTGGTGAAACAGAGGGTGATGGGAACCTGTGATGATGAGCCAGACATAGAAACAACATAGTCGCGACCGTTGGGATTCTTCTCGCCAAAAACTTTACAGCTAAGTCGAAGTACATTTAGAGGAAGCTACTACCTGGTTGATTTATAATACACCCGTGCAGATAGCGGGCGCAGGCTCCTTGCACTTGCTGGTGCGCCCCCTCCCCCTCCCAGAGCCCCAGATAGCACACTCTGCAGTCTTCAATCTCAATAAGTAAGGAATATATAGCTTACCTCTGCCCGCCACCACCGTGCGAACCCTCACAGGCACATTGTTGTCGTCCGGCACTTGCACCGCATCCTCTCCAGAAGTGTTCCCCTCATCCACCACCACCACCTCCGCGCTGGCCCCACTACCAGATGTTCCACTTACAAAGTACATTTAAGAATGTTAGAATACACCACTCACTACTATATAATATTTGGTCTAGGAATAAAGAAATGTTAAAAAAAACAGCAAACAATGTAATAGTTTGTGGCTGTCTACTCTAAAGTAAAAATGTCCCTCTTTCCAGGGAAGGCTGTTGTCTTGCTGCACTTTTTGGCACAACTGATGAATGCTTGCTTTTTATTTTTAACATGCACCACTTTTTCTCCTAACAGACAGAAGCTTGACTTCTAAGAACACGAGCAAGATCATGTTCAAACCAGGTGAGAGCTCGGCTCGACCACAAGAAATGTGTTCAATTAATCGTCAGCACTAAGCACTTTTCCATTTTCAGTTAAACGTTTAGTTTTATGACAAACTTGATTTTAATAAATGTGTTTACTTTTATTAAAGCTTTTAAACTTAAATAGACTGTGGTTTTTGCTCCTCCAGACTAGAGTGGCTGAGCTAAAGGTTTTGGTATGCGAACTGGCTGAAACCCTTGCGAACACAAAAAAAAAATCCGCAAATTTGCGAGAATTCGCGGATATTGCAGATTGCGAGTTCACAAATACACAAATTCACGAACGCCAGATTCGCAAAATTCGCCCATGCTTACTTAAAACCATGGGTGGATGTGTGGGAACTCCCACACTCCACCCATGGATCTTCTTCCCAGGGCAAAGTAACTGAAGGCAGCAACATGGGCCGCCTGGCATTACTCCAGATTTACTATGCCATGCAGAGCCATGCAAGGTGGCTCTATATGGCATAGTAAATCTCACTGAAGCACTTGTGTTACCTGTGCATCAACTTGTGTGATGGGAGGGCAGTGGTAGCCCTTAGTAAATCTTGGCCTGGGTTTCAGCAAATATTTGTCAATTTCACATCACTAAGTTGTGTCTTGATTTTTTGGGAATATATTAAAATCTTTGGTTCCATCACACTTCAGAATTGCAAAAAAAGCACTTCATTTGTTCTTTCCCAACTGCTAATATATTTTGAAATATTTGTACATTTTATATATAGATATTTAAATATTGATTTGTGTTAGGAAAAATGACATTTTCACAGCCTTTTTTTTTACACCAGCAAGATAGTCACAAAGCTCATTTTACAAAACCCACTCAACTTGTAGTCAGAGTAAAAAAACGTAAACATCAGTCTCTATGTTAAATGAAAAGGCACAAACTTGTCAGAAGCCCTAGCATGACATTTGACCTCTGTCTTTGAACACACAGCAAATGTGACAATATAAAAACTACATATAAAGGCATCTTTATTTAACATTCACCTTTGGAACACCAGCATGGATATTTTGGGGTACCCTCCGGCTTCCAGTCCCTATGCCTGTGGCTGAATGGCTCAATGACTGAGATAGTGAGAATTGGCAGCCCCTCAGTTACCAGCCTCATCCATATCTGGACAAGGAACTAGGTAACGCTAGGTCTGAGCGTAAAGTTCCACTCGGCTCGAGGAGTTTGAGGATGTCAGTAACTCCTTCCTATGCAGAGATTTTGCTTACTGCTTGTGGCAGACATTTTTTTCTATTGGCACTCAAATCTTATTTTTGCGTGTGTTGGCAAGCTTGATGAGACTTGCCGGGTGCACGCAAGTGCCCATGACGTTTCCCAGCCATTTGCAATCTCTTGCAATATTTGCCTGTGGCTAGCACAACTTTCAGACATGCCAGTGGCTTCAAACACCTTTTTTGTGATGTTAGCCGGCGACAGCGATGGCAGCTGTACCTTGAGCCGATTCTTTCCTTGAGAAGCAGCTAAATCTACTTGAAAAGACATTTTCAAGTTAATATTCTTCTCCAACAGACCTTTAAAGCTGTTTTTTAGTGTGTGAAGCCTTTTTTATTCTATCTTTTTTTGCACAAGGAGAATGTGCCCCAGAGACTCCAACTCACTTTTCCTGTCCAGCAGGCTCCCTCTCTTTGTCAGCTGCATGTGTACTGTTTGAATGAAGGACTTTGTTTTTGTGATATCATAAATGAGTTCGAGAACTATTGTGTACAGGTGTTGTTTGTTTCATAGAGGACATGTACCAATATACCATAGAGGACATATACCAATGTACCATTTTCTCCATGCTGCCTTCTGATGATCTGGACGTGGATAGAAACACACCTCAATCCGAGACACGCCAGGAGAGGCAAGGAAAAAGGAAAGTTCCTGAAAGCCTTAGTTATGGATGTAGAAGAGGAGGATGATGAGCTGATCATCATCATGGTCACTACCCGAGCCCCAGAGGCGCCGGACATTATCCCTCTTCAACCTGCTCTGAGGGTTGTGCCATTGATGCGATCTCTACCTCCTATATCTTCAATGCCCCAGCGACATGCATCCACAACTTCTTCAGTAGAAGTACACACTGCAGAGTGGCAATTGTCGACAGGTTGACCTACCACCACTTCTTCAGGCATTGTCGGTGTCACCAGAGGCCCAGTGAGAAAGTTGTCCTCCCCAGTTTGGGACTTCTTTACAGTTAGGATACATGACGATAACATTGTGATATGCTCTATTGCCATACAAGTGTACAACAAGGTAACCTGGTACACACTATGGTATGGAGGCCAAATAACCCACATGAAAAAACATCATGCAGGAGGTTCAACTTAAAATAATAGCTACAGCTGGTGTTGCCAAGGTGAAGAGAGCAGAGAATCTGCTCCGATCATGGTGGAAGGTTTCTTCCAATTTCTTTTCTGGATTCACCTTGTCTCAGGCTGTGAAGACACCTTCTGTATTACTTCAAGGCATATACAATGAAGCAGCGTAATGTTGCGGTAGCTCGCCCAGTCGTCGCCAAAAATAGTGTTGTGACCCAAAGGTAGACTAGTTATCACAGGACGCAGTATTATGGTCACAGGCTTTATTTCGTGGGTACAATGAGCCACCGCTCCTCTCAGCACAGAAAAGAGGCACCAACTGACTCTTCTCAGAACAGGCACCACAGAGCACCATGACAACACATAACAGTTCTATGTTTATCCTTAAACAAGCATATGTAAGCACAACAGAGACAGTATCGAAAGCCGCACTAAGATCCAGTAGGATCAATGCTACGGCTCTTCCCTCATCGACAAGTAGTCTGATGTTGTCTGATATGGCTAAAAGGGTGGCCTCAGTACTGGTATTGGTCCTGAAACCCGTCTGAGAAGGGTCGAGTAAGTCATTATATTCTAGGAAGGTAGTCAGTTGTTTGTTCACTAAATGCTCCAGGACCTTGGAAAGGTGTGGTAGCTGGGATATAGGACAGTAGTTTGATGGATCATGCCTTTTGAGGCGTGCTTTCTTTAATAATGGGAAGACCACTGTTATTTTCCATATATACAGGAAACAGGCTGATTCTAGGGATTCATTGAAGATTCTGGTGACATAAGGGCATAGATCTAAACCTAGTTGTGAAAAGATATAGTGTGGGCAGGGATTAAGTGGCAATCTTGCCTTGACCTCAGACATTTCTTTGGCTACCTGTTCTTCCGTGAACTGAGTTAAATCGTCAAGATGGGCTTGAGCCAGGGGGTGGGCGCTAGAATTTCCCAGTTAATATTAGTATCTTCAATGGCATTGTCGAAGGACGTTTAGATTTTTGACACTTTATCAATAAATAAGTTATTGATCAATTCACAGTTCTCTATTGTGGGTTCCATCATCCTAAACACTATCACCACCACTGCCACCATGACATCCACTATCACAAATATAGGCACTACTTCCAGCATCACCACCACCACCAAAACTAACATAATCCACTCCTACCACCAATAGTGCCATGATTACCACTACTAAAACTAGCCCCACCACCATTACTACCATACCCACCACTATTAACTCTCAGTCGTCAATGTGTGTAAGAGTATTTTGAGTGTTTGGTTGTGCTGAGTATATGAAATAAAGGAGGAGTTAGGCATGTGTGTGAGAAATTATGCATTATTGCTGGCAGTTGTATAAAAGATCAAACTTATTGGCTTAGTAAATGCGTGTATAAGCTTGGATCGCTTCTGTGACTTTCAAGTTTTAACACTGTATGTGTAAATATAAAGAATTCTGGTGGTTCTATAGGAAGTATAGGGTATATGGATCTATGTGAAATCAATCTGATACTGCACAAAGAAATATGTCTTGAAAAAATAGTGGTAGGTTTTAAAATGAGTATTAAAAACATATAAAGCAATGCAGCATATAAATAAATTAATAATAAATCTGTGATGTTCTTTTTAGTAAATAACGGATCTGACTGCAGAGTAATATCAGAGTTTTATACAGACAGACATTGCATGTGTGCTGTTCTTTTAGAGCACATGAAGCTCTACTTAAAGTCCTATGCCACCCTATGAACAGCTGCAAAAGGGGTTGACATCGTTAGTGTCTTAAGTTATTCCCTTAAATCTTTGGTGGTAAGTGTTGGTCATGCAGACTTTCTCATCGTGGAATGCTTTTGGCATTTATCATCACCGAATGCATAGTTCTTATGAGAAAGCAGGTTATCAGCATAAACGGAAGACTTCCATCTCTCTCAGCAGACTTATGCAGTACAAGCTTTTCTACAGTTCTTCGTGTGTAATCCTTACTCATGTTGAAGAACAGCCAATGTACAGGTCTTTAGTGCAATCACTCATTCTCTACTTGGCATAAAGTCTTTTGGGGATATAAAGGTGGACCATTCTTGTCGTTTTATGACCAGTTTATATCCTAAGTTAGGAAAAGTTGAGGGATCCAATTAGCCACACTGAACTGTTTCATAAATTGAACTTTTACGGCATGCATTTAGAATTAAGTGCATCTTTGTTCAATATAAATTCAATCTCGAAAATTGACGATCCAATGATAGTCTGAAAGTCGAAACACCATCTTAGTGGCAGACATCCCACAACATGGTCTTGATGAGAGGTACCATCACAAACAGTTGTTCTGAAAATAATGCATTTTATGCTGAGTTTCAGTTTTGTTCTATGGACTTCAACCACAGCTGATTACCACAATTGGGCATGAGCATTCAGCAGATATCCATTGATCAGGTGGTGCAGTGATCCTGCCTTTGGCCACAGTCTTTCTTAATTTAATGCTTCATGCCTGTCACTACTGGTCTTAATCTGTAGGAAAATCACAACTAATATAGCCCTCTTTTCTAATGTGGCTCAAACCAAGACACACAACAAGCTGGATGCAATGGCTTTGGAAGGGAGATCACGATAGATGCAGAGTGCAGGTGCTTGTATGGGGACAAGGGTGTGAGAAACACATTAATATTATGCTGAAGTCAGTGACATATGTTGAGCTGGATGAGGTCTTGCAGAAACTTGGAGGCATTATGCCCTCTGTTTTAAGAAACGAACTTATCCCTAAAGTGACTAATTACCTTCAGAGATGGGAAAAGGGTAATAGGACAAAAAACTGAGACAGCCAGATAGGTATTCGTGCGTTCCTTTCTTTTACTCTAATAGTGTTTGCTGTGTCATTCAACCAATTGGTGTGGCTCAGTTGTGTCCACCCAAAGACTTAAGAACAAGGAGGAAGTTTTAGATACATAAAAATTGTATTGGCACTTTTTTCCTTTTTCTACGCTGGCAACTTTAAGATAAATGTGAAAAAGTTACCAGAAACACTTGGCGGGCTCTACCACTCTTATTTTTACCAACTGTTCAAATGATTATGAGGTTTCGTGTGACTTTACATACTATAGAAAATATAAAACATGATATAGGTGGATTCTAAGAGTTAAACCACAATTATCATGCATTTCTGCGGTCTATAAGTCTTCTTCCAAAAAGGACATGCAACATGCATCACCAAAATAGTGACAGTTAATCTGATAATTCTCAGGCTAAGTTGAGAACAAATAAACCTGTTAGTCATACAGGCCATACTTGCAATTTGCGCTTTATTAAGGGTCAAAATGGCAGAGAAAGCAGGAATATAGAAAATAAACTACTGTCTGACTATCTGACTGGAGTCTTTTGATGATCAAAATTCACAAATGGAGAGATTCATCAGAACAGAAAAGAGAAAGCCCAAGACTCAAATAAGGTTTCAGATCAACAGAAAGCAGAGATATTAATGTGAACCTAAAAGGTTGGTCAGAGCGGATCACTCAAAAGTAATCATCACACAATTAAATACTAAAGAGCAAAAAACTGAAGGTCAGCACGTCATTTAAATGATATAGTTAATGTTCTGCTGTTGCATGAGCATACAGAGGAGCTCTGCAACTCGAACCAGGCTCAGAGAAAGCTCTGAAACGAGTCAGGGCACCACAGTTAGAGCACACCGGAGCTCAGCTGTCTTGCCCAATACATTTCTCAGAGTAGAAACACAAAGCCAAGATTTTGGATCTTTGGACCATCGGTTTATTTACCTTGCTAAGGATTCTTAAATAAATAGGTTTCCTCCAAACAGGACCGACCACCTGGGGAGAGGCACAAGACCTTCTGTGCTGGAAGCGGAATCACGTAGAATCCGGTTTGCAGTGCTCTGCTTTCCATGTACAGGTTGATAGGCCTTGTTGTGTATAAGTCAAGATCCGAGTCTTGCAGGAAAACTATGAATTTACTGCTTGACAATCATTTCCAAACCTAAGAAGTATAATGATGGTAACCAACCTTCTTGGGCCTCCACACACTCTAGGACAAGACCATCCTGTTGTACTCCACACCACCGGTATCTCTTGCCCGAGGTTGACAACACACACAACTCACACTTGGTGGGAAGGAGTTCCAGTTGTGGTACTCTTGATGGATATATCAGGTACTGATAAGACCCGTCTGATTAAGTTGGAGTCCTGCTGCAGGGACAGCACCATTGACACTATGGTTTCAGGGCATTTGAGTCCCCCTCTAAGATGGCCATTTGGCCTGGGAGTCTGCAAGGTTTGTAGGGCGCCAGGCCTGTACATATATGTTAGTGCTAGAAAATGCTCTTCATGTATTTTGTTGTCCGCACCCTATTATGAGCACCTCTTCAGGTGGTCTTAAGATGATGAGGCTGTTGTGCATTTTTAGGCTTTGCTAGTCCCGGACGGCACATTAGTTCTGATATCCTCACCTTAACGTCTGGATTATGTGCCCCCTTTATGCCCTTTTATTTCTCTTCTCCACCGCTTTCCCAGTAACACTTTCCTCTCATCCCCCTCACCCTCCTCCACCACATTTTCCCATCATGGCCACCACTCGAGTTAAGGTTGGAACTAATTGCTACAAAATCAATTATACTCCCAGCCTGACTAAAGCTGCAACAAAACGATTGAAGCACAATACTATTGAACGTTTCCCGGATTCCCTCTTTGTTGATAAATTTCACAATAGTCATTTTGGGAGGCTCAAAAATGATTTCATTTTCTTCACTCGTGACACCTCCTCTTGGTCCACCAGCTTATACAATTCCCTTAACGTCACCTCCTCCTCCTCTATCCCTCATGGGAAACAGCAAAAAATCTCCCCCTCCACGCGTTTCAACGGGTACCTCACTATCTCACTCTATAACAATGGTACTGTCATGATCCAAGGCAATGATACCTGTCTTTCGCACTTTGACCATCTCTTCCCCTCCCGACTCCCCTTCTCTGCGACCGGGCTTTCCCCTGACTCTCCTTCTAGCTCTACCCATTACTCC
Organism: Lissotriton vulgaris; assembly: GCF_964263255.1. Taxonomy (NCBI): domain Eukaryota; kingdom Metazoa; phylum Chordata; class Amphibia; order Caudata; family Salamandridae; genus Lissotriton; species Lissotriton vulgaris. The sequence goes on along the minus strand of NC_141695.1, from coordinate 1,540,738,824 downwards.
CTCTCTCCTCCCCTGACCCCCCTACACTCCAATTGGCTGCACTCTCAAGAATCACAGGTCGGCCCTCTTCCCGCCCCCTTCCCAGTGACCTCCTCTCCTATTCCTCCCCCTCACAATATGCTCCCTCCCACTTCACTTCAGCCTCACCGCTAGCTAATGCGCTCCTCGTCCAATATGCATCATCCCGGTACTCCAATCTCTTCTCCTCCCCCATTTTCTTCCAGTCACCCCCCTTTTTAGTCCACCTCTCCTCCAACCTTCTCTCCAGTGATCTTTCCCTATGCTCCCCTTTTCCCCTCTTCCATACCTCTTGTCCACCTCCCCCCTCCCCACGTTATTCACCCGGATTTCGCCTCCATCCCACTGCATCTCTCTCCTCCCTCCCACTCCTTCAGTAATGCTATGCTACTCCCTTTCCCCCCCTGGTAACCCTGTCCATTTCCCTCCCTCGGGTCCAACAGTACCACTTCCTTTCCCCAACTTCCCTTTCTCTCAACCCCCCCACTCTGCCAGATGCCCGTTCCCGCACAGCCTCCTCTCCTACCTGACATGCCCTCCACAACCACCTCACCTCTTTTCTTCCCAAACCTCCTTCATTCCTATGACTCCACACAGTCCTCCCCTCTCCTTTTTCCCTATTGCTGTGTTCCGCACCCTTCTCCCCCTAAAGTTATCCCTAATTCCTCTCCTTCTTGCAACACCAACAAAGACAACTCTCCCTTAACCTCCGACTCATTAACTCCCGCTCTCAACCTCCACCTTTCCCCACTTTTGAACCTTACACCCCAACTCACCTCCTATCCCCTCACCTCTCCGTGCCTTCCACCACCAATTCCACCCCACCTGTTTCCATCGATCCACCCAACCTTCCGTGCTCTGCATTACTCTCGCTGGAAAATAAGCTAGGTTCCCTTATCACCTCCATCTCCCAGCTTACAGCTGCAATTTCACTTCTAAGCTCTTATATTTCCACCTTTCCTTGCACCCCCTCTCCTTCCCAACTTCCCACGAGTTGTACCTCGCCCCCATCTCAAGTTAGCCAAGCTCAATCAGTCTGCAAAGTTTGTTAACTCGCACAAGCTTTTGAACGCCGCCCTTCTTCAACCTGCGTAACCTAGCAACCCTACTATCTACACTATTCCAACCATCTCCTCTGTCACAACCAAGCATCCACCTAAACCCTCCCAAGCACCCCCACATAAACACAACATCCCGATCACCCTTCAGAGCCTAAGTGCCCCTGTCACCAAAACAGTCCTGACAGAGCTGCGCTGTGTGCTCCACAACTGCAGATCTGCAGTAAAACACAAACTTGAAATCTCAGATACCATTACCCACCACAATATTGACATGCTCTTCCTCACAGAGACCTGGTTCAAAGATACCTCGCATTCTATGTTTGATCTCCTATTACCTACAGGCTATTCTATACTTAGGAATGACAGAACTGACACGGGGGAAGGTGTTGCAGTCATCTTTAGAAACTCCCTTCAACTTAAGGCCTCTCCTATCAGCTCCTTCCACACCTTTGAATGCCTTTCTTTTGAGCTACAAGTGCACCACCGTTCACCCCTAAGATTCCATGTCATTTACCACCCGCCTCGTAGTGGCCCTTTGTTTTTGGAGGAACTCACTGACTTCATCAGTGACCAGTACTCGCAAAGTGACAATCAGACCTTCGTGGGTCACTTTAATCTCCACTGGGGCTCACCGCAAGACTCCTCCCCAAACTCCCTGGCCACCTTACTCTCTGTCAACGATCTCATCCAACACTGCACAGAATCAACACACTCTAAGGACTCAATCCTGGACCTTGTTATTTCTAAAGCAGGCATGCTTTCCATCACTACCCCTATTCACGTAGACTGGTCTGACCACCTCCTCATCCCATTCTCTATTCAACTATCACACGCTATAACACTTGGCCAACCCAAGAGGGCTATCTCCTGGTTCCGTGATGTTAAAATATTGATGTTGATCCCCTCTGTGAATCAGCTTTGTTATCACTTCCAAGGCTAGACCCGAACCTAGATGTTGACGATCTCCCCTCCCAATGCCTCACAGTTCTTGCAGATGAAATCAACAACGTCGCTCCACTCAAAAGCAAAAGTTTAAGGCCCACCCCCTCAGCACCTTGGTTCAACAAATCCCTCTATGAAGAAAGGAAGCAGCTAAGATTCCTGGAGGCACAACGGAGGCAAGTGCCCTCCACCGACAACTTGTCCACGCTACGCTCCACAAGATCCAAGTACCACAAACACATCTTCCTTGGGAAAGCGGCGCACTTCAAAACCCTCCTTGACTCAGCCAAAAATAGACCCAAAAAACTATTTGATCTCATCAAGAGTCCTGACTGCTCTCCCCCTGCCTCCAAGCTGGAGGATTCTGCAAAGAAAGCAGTGGATTTCGCTATATTCTTCGACGATTAAGTGAAATCACTTGTGGATCTGGTTGCTCATCCTACCCCTCCAGAGGAGTGCAAATCTAGCCATTTGGCAAAACTTTGACCGCATTTCTGAAGATGCCCTCCTCAAGTGCATCCATGAAACAAAGCCCTCCAACCATCATCTGGACCCCATCCCCAGTGCCATTGCCATTGACTTTTATACCCTTTCCCTCTCCTACTGGACCACTATGGTCAACCTCTCCCTCTATCAAGGCTCCCTTCCTGTCTCCTTCAAAACTGGGCAGATCACCCCGCTTCTTAAAAAACCAACTGCTGATGCGTCTGACCTCAACAACTTCCGCCCCATCACTAACTTACCTTTTATTGCGAAGATTACAGAAAGATGTGTAGCGAAACAACTCTCTCGTCATATCAAGGACAATGATCTTCTTGACAATTTCCAGTCTGGCTTCATTCAAAACTGCAGCACTGAAACAGCCCTACTGCAAGTGGTTGATGACGCGCTGAGGATCCTCGACTCAGGGGGGGGGGGGGTCCTGTCTTCTAATTCTCCTTGACCTTTCTGCAGCCTTTGACACTGTCAATCACAACACCCTCCTCAACATTCTTAAACAGAGAATGGGCATGGAGGGCACTGTGCTTAAATGGTTTGCCTCCTTCCTCTCTGATAGATCACAAATGATCAAAATAGCGAACAGTCTCTCATCTCCTGTGGCGGTAGGTCAAGGTGTTCCTCAAGGCTCTATACTTGCACCCACATTGTTCAACCTCTATTTAGAACCACTTGGAAATCTCCTAAGTAAATCCGGGATCCACTATCATCTCTATGCTGACGACACTCAAATCTACCTCAAGGTTGCCTCCACTCACGATCTCTCTATCCTAAGCTCCACTCTCGATTCCATTCATAACTGGATGTTTACTCATCAACTGATTCTGAATCCCTCCAAAACCGAATTCCTCCTCTTCTAATCGTCAATCTCTCATCCCCCAGTGCAATCATGGATTGATCAGTTGAATGTACTTAACACTAAACCCATCATTGCCGACAGCGCAAAATCCCTGGGTGTCACTCTCGACAAAAAACTCAATCTAACCCCCCACATCAATTCCATTGCAAAGTCTGCTCGATACCATCTGCGCCTTCTTTGGGGAATCCGTCGCTTCTTCCCGGAGTAGGACCTTATAACCCTGGTGCAATCGCTGGTCCTCTCCAGACTTGACTACTGCAATTCTCTTCTTACTGGCCTCCCCAAATCCCACCTGTCCCCCCTTAAATCTGTTTTACATTCAGCAGCTCGTTTCATTTATGGGGCCAAAAGAAGCGACCACATCACACCGATGTTATCCACCCTCCGCTGGCTTCCAATCAAGGCTAGAGCTATCTACAAGACTGCTTGTATCACCCACAAAGCCTTGCACTCCTCCTCTCCTCGCTACCTGGCGAATAAACTGAAACTCTCTGGAGGCTCTAGACCATCACGTAATGCGGAAAATCTTCTACTTGAACCTCCCACTTTCAAGAAGGAAAGAACGATGGCACAATCGTTTTCAGGCAACGCGGTGAGAATCTGGAACTCCCTTCCGGCGCAGCTCTGGACCACCACCTCCTCCCAGGCCTTCAAAACTAACCTCAAAGTTCTCCTCCTTCAAAGACACTTCCAAATGTAATCCATGCCCTCTCTATTAGCTGAAGGAAGCCCTTCCATTATAGAAAAATCTACTGTACATGACTATGGAAGTGTCCTCCCAGTGTGTTCTTGCGATTTGAGAGTCGGCCATTTATTGCCGTATTATCTTTCTACCTGTGTTTGGTACTCGTGTGTAACATGCACCCGCCACTTTCTCTTGTAACACACTGTTTTCTACCTCTTACATCTGTTTATTTTCGATACCTGCAAAAGTGCCACCATGGCCTACGTAACGTTTGTTCTTGTGCTTGAGGGCCCTCCATATATTGCAGTATTATACCTCTATGTTTACTTTGTACGCTTTTGTAACCTGCACACGTCACTCTTTCCTTCTGTAATGCACCGTTTGCTACCTCTTGTATTTTGTTGGTTCACGATTGTCACTTTTGTAATACACTGTTTGCTACCTCTTGTATTTTGTTGGCTCACGATTGTCATTATTACTTCATTTAATGTAACGTTTGCTTTTGTATTTTGTTCACTTGTAATGTTCTCATGTATCAGTTCTGTTCCTATTGTGAAGCACTCTGACACATTCGGGTAAAGTCTGCGCTATATAAAAACGCACAAATAAATAAATAAATAAATAAAGGTAGGGCCAGTAGATATTCTCCCCATGAAAAATGCTGGTAAAATGCGTGGACTCCACAATTAGATCATCAGCTACTATCCTGTTAATCATGTAATTTCCTGGACAGCAATCATCCATGTTACAAAATAGAAACAAATTGGGTGGACTCTCTCTCCAGCATAATCAAGTACTCTGCTTGTGAACAACTCATTTATCAATGTCATGAAAAAACCCTTCCATGGGACATACGATCTATAGCTCTCGGTCTAGAAACAAAATAGATCTATTGGAATATGATAAAATCCAGGGCAGAGCAACACAATACGACTATACCAGTGACCTTTGCTCTCCCAGCACAAATCAGACACACAAAAAAATACTCCTGTGATAGAGATTCACTGAGATATCTCTGACCCCTGAGATATCAACCAGCATTTCCATGAGACAGCTCTACTTCGTCTCTGTAGTGGCATTTCAACATTAGAACGTGATGACCCACCAAAAAAAGTTTGCATTGTCTCCTGTAATGGCCATTAGCTTTCTCAGGAGGTTGTCATCTAACTCAATAGTGAAAGTAGTTTCAAAGAAATTGGGATAACACCCCTTGAACCCCAGTCAATTGCAAGCATCTTACGTTGTAAGTCCACTTCTTTTGACTTCTTTTCCCTCAGCTGGATATGATGACTCATGTAATTAAATTGTTCCATACTGGCATTAACATCTTTATAAGTAGATGTATAGTGACCACCCTTCTCAATTTACCGATAGCGTACCAGGTGTCTAATGTACAACAACACAGTTTTTTACTCCTACTTTTTTGTTTTTTTAGGAAGTACCACAAATGACACAATGTCAGTTGCCAAGAACATTTTTTGTGTCGAGTGGACCTAGCATATTAGCATTATACCTGATAAAAGCCATGACTATACAAGTAGAATTCACAGTTTTATAAAAGAAAAAGGACATGAGGGAATGCAGGGAATAAAGGGAAACATTTGAGAATGCAGTGGCATGACTCCACTCTGAGAGGAATGGGATAAAATACACAAACAGTGGTCCCATGGGGTTCCATACCTAGATGATTTTCCTATAAATTAGCTCAACATTCAATTCTAGCAATATCACTACTTGGAACACATAACTAAAAATGAGAATAACTCAATGTCAATAAAGTTACACCGGGGGCTCAATTTTTAGACCTCAAACAGATGTATGTTCATATTCTCTTATATAATAAGTATTATATAAAACACTTTCAAACTGCAAACAGCAGAGAGTTCTGTAAAATGTGGGACTGGGGGGGGGCGTGGCCAAGATGGCTGAGTGAGCGGTCGCACTCTCTGTGAGCTCCCCGGACCCTAGACCCCTAAGCCCTGTATTTATGCCGATCTCCCCCCGATCAGCCTAAAACTTGCAGTGGAGGCGGTGGTGCTGCCGGTAGTTCATTGTGAACCGGAGTCCGCCCCGGGGATTGCGCAGGCGAGGCTCCGCGGCGCGGGCCGGTGCCGACGCCAGAGACGTGGAGAGCTGCGACCCAGGCCTGCCGGAGCAGGGGATGACGCAGTAACAAGGCCCACGGCAGATCTGGAGTAGCGGATCGGCCGACTGAGCAGCGGAGGCTTCCGCAGAACAACAGGTGACGGCCCGGAGGCTGCGGAGTAACCGGAGGTGACCGGATGTATTGCCGAGGCCCTCCCAACAGCTGGGAGCTTCTACGCGAGGCCGAGGACGCGTCCTGTGGGCGGAGCTGCCTGGATTCCTGCACCCGACAGAGAGATTGCGGCATCTGCCATCGACGGAGGTGAGGTGCAGAGCCGGTGGGACCAAGGAGGTCCACTGAAGCGACGAGGCCCAATGGTTACCGAGAAGGACTAGGCCCCGAACAAACCCCGCCAAGTGCCCCCTCGCCGGAACATGGCCGACTGAAGTGCCAGTTGTGACGCAGGAAAATTTCAACACTCATTGAGACTCTTGAAGTTGGACTGGCCTAGGGTCCGAGATAGAGGTGAAGCTTCTTTGCCACGGTGCTTGAAGGGCAGGGGGCCTCGACGACCAAGCACAGCAACAAGGCCTCCCGGTCTACGCCAACGCAAGGAGCAGGTGTGTTACCGAGGGTAGCATCGAGCTTGAGGCGACGGACGAGGGCCCCGAGGTGAACAAGCTGGGGCGTGGAACACACGCTGGTCCAGCGACGGCGGCCAGCGGAGGCGGCCGAGCCGCGACATTGCTATCCATGAGAGCCCATGAGACAAGCATTCCATAGAGGCCCACGTTGATGGGAGCAATGGCGGCCGGCCGGAGCGGCCTTTAAACTTGCACGGAGCCCGGCTGGGAGAAGCTACCAAGGAGTGGCCCAAGTGCAACGGAGGGGCTGTAGAGGGTACCAAGCCCACACAGTCTCGATAAGCGGTGGTGCAGATCACCTGAAGATCGCTGCAGGGTTGGTGTCGCACAAGACAGAGCGGACCGCCACGTGGTGAGCCAGAGGGCAGACTCGGCCGCCGCACTGAATCTACACGCAGTGAGTGCTCGAGCCCTCCTGCGACCTGAGACGGGACCGGACAGCGAACGACGCCCACCAAGGAGGTCATATTGAACGTCGGTGGAGGACGGGGAGGTCTCTCCAGACTGCCAGCGACCCCGGCAAACTGCTGTCTGTTATTAAGGGCCGAAGAACCGATAGGCCTTACCCAGCAGCTTTTGCTTTTATAATGGCCGGCAACGGGGGGGGGGAGGGAAGGAGAACGGACATTACCTGAGATGCTAAACAAGGGGTCATCGAAACAAGATAAAGGACAACACTCACCGGGCCCCTCACGACCCACCTGATGCAGGAGGAGGAGAACCACCGATCACCAGATCCTTCCTGGAATCTCTTTTCAGCTCTCTACGGGATGATTTTCAGACTCTAAAGCAGGAAGTGGCCAGAGAGGTCCGAGAGGTGCGGAGAGAGGTTGATAGTCTAGGTGAGAGGGTGGCCAGCATGGAGGAAACCGGGCATTCGAGGGATGAAGAGGTCGGACATCTACAGCAGGAGGTGCTGCGACTGTGAGAGCAGCAGCTGGACCTCCACGCCCATACGGAGGACCTTGAAAACTGGTCCCGCCGGAATAACATCAGAGTCCGGGGGGTAACTTCCAAGGAAGAAGGAGAGGACACTGCTGGATACTTGCAGAGCATGTTTAGGGAGATACTAGGTGAGCCGGAGGACTTCCCTATCAGAATCCACCGGGCGCATAGGGTGGGCATAACGCGCCGGTCCTCGGCGCCCCCGCCGGATATCCTGGCCTTCCTTCCTGACTTCCCACTTAAGGAGCAAATCCTGCGTGAAGCGAGGAAATAACAATCACTCCAATTCCGTGGGCATCCAGTTGCACTTTTCCAAGATTTATCAGCGATTACGCTGCAAAAACGCAGAACATTTAAAATAGCAATGGACTTTCTGAGAGCCCACGAGACACAGTACTCCTGGGGACGCCCCTTCCGACTAATCTTCCGGTGGAATGGCATCCTACACCAACTCCGATCACTCCAGGACACTTGCGAGGTGTTGGGTATCACTGCGATGGACGAAGAAATGCACAGAACATGCAGAAGGCGCACCACCAGGGACGGCTGGCAGAGGGTCTCTGAACGCCGGTCCTCTGCTTCTTCTGCTCGACCGGACTCGCCTACCATTCAGGCCGGAATGGACGGGGCGATCTGAGAGACGGCTGGTCACACTACCTCGAGTGACGTCGCTATGACAGCCTAAGTCGATTCCGGGGGGAGATCAAGACAGCTTATTTTGCATTGCAGGTTTGGGGGTTCTGGGGGAAGGGGGTGGCGGGCGGGGGTGTAGTGGCTGGATGTCCACATTAGTGACTCACCACAGACTTGTCCCTTGAGGACCGGCCTGGGACAATGCTGTTCTAGAACTTGTTGGGGGAGAGTGGGGTGGGAGCGGAGGGGTGTGCGGGTTGTTTACAGGGGAGAGGGGGTCGGGGAGTTTGGTTGAGGGTAGGGGAGTTGGGGAATGGCGTGACAGGGGGGGTTCGTCTAGTGCAATAGGCAGGTCTCAGCCGTGCAAACGGCATACATACATTTTGCCCTGCTCAGGCAGATATTTTTTGCTTAACTTTCACCAATTCACATGCCTCCCACGTCACTTAAGATAGTGACTCTAAATGTCATAGGCCTCAATAACCCGGTTAAGAGGAGAGCAGTGTTGTCTTTATTGGAGAGCACACAGCAGATATTTGTCTTCTTCAAGAGACCCACTCGCTCCCTAACGATTCCCATAGGCTGCGTTCCCATAAATTCCTGTTATAAGAAAAAGGCCAGCAAGGGATTTTGTTCTATTACTATTTGTCAGCGTTGTTAGGGCCTGTTATGAAAATCAAGGTTCCTAAAACTGTTCTCAGTCAGTAGCTGTAGTGAATGATTAACTTCAGGCAAAGAGTCACAAAAGATCAATAAATACAGTGTTACCACACTAACACAGTAAATAAATGCAAAGACCAGAGTTTTATATTGTCTGAAGATTATTATTTGTTTTCAAGACAAAGAATATTTTTATAAAAAAAGAAGAAAACATTCTTATAAAATAGGGTACATACATAGGTATTAGTTAGATATTCAAGGTGTAGGTTATTTCCTCCTTTGATATATCTAAGCAAAAAGTCCAGACTGCGAACACAAAATAACACAATGATTTCAACTAAAAATCAGAAGAAAATCAAAGATGATACAATGGATCACATGCAGAGTTGGACTGGATAGTCGACGTTTCGGTCTTTTAAGGAATTTTTCATAAGACCATCATCAGGATAAAGAAATTCTACATACAGTAGATGACCCTTTTTACTCAAGTAGAGATAAATCCTCTCTCTATTCAAAAAGACAACAGCAATTCCAATGGTTTTGGTGATGAGAAGCAAAGAAATTAATCCTTTTGTGCCAGAATTACTCGTATCATAAGCTGAAGGGATTTCAAATGTTCAACAAAGTATCCAATACTTGCTGATCGGTGAGAGGACGACCGTTAGGTTTTCACGAAGATGAAAGAAGGAATCTCAGTCATAGACGCGCCGGATCGCAAATAAATTGGGTTAAGGCTTGCAACTAATAAATAAATAAATTCCTGACACAATTATTTTCCTCCAGCAACACTAAGATCGCGGGGGTGGCGATCCTAGTGGCGCGACATTTCAAGGGGGAGGTCCTCCATAAACATGCAGAGCACAAAGGTAGATTGCTGGCCTACAGAATAAAAATTGGGGGACTCCCGTTTACGGTTGGATCCCTGTATAGCCCCAACGACCAACAGGAGCAGTTCTTGCGATCGGCATTAGTGGATATTACTGCCTCGCAGGACAGACACATTATCATTGGGGGCAACATTAATTTGGTTTCGATTCGGCCCTTGATAGATTGGCGCAGCGTAACCCACAGACTGGGGAATTTTCAGCCGGATGTAAAACACAACTGTCGAAAGTGGACCACCACGACCTCTGGCGTTGTATGCACTCTACTGACAGGGAGTACTCATACTACTCCCTTGCGCATAAGATGTATGCGAGACTGGACCACCTCTTGGTGACGCCCCAGGTAAAGGCGTTAGCCTCGACAATTGAAATGGGGGCGATATCCATATCGGACCATGCACCGGTACTCGCTACACTAAGCCTGCCACCGGTGACTTGCCCCCTAGGGTTTGGCGTCTTAGGGACACTCTACTTCACAGAAATGAGGTGGTTAAATGCATAACAGCGGTTAATCAGGAGTATTTGTCCCACAATGATAACCCCGACACCACACTGGCGACATGATGGGCTGCCCTGAAAGCGGTACTTAGGGGAAAGTTTATAGCCATTGCGTCGGCTGAAAATAGGGAAAGGCAGAGTAAAAGGGAGGAACTCACTCAACGGGTCCGTGAACTCGAACAGATACACCGCCGGACAGGGGTGCCCCGGGTGTGGAAGCAACTCAAGGGAGCCAGGAAACTCCTGACGGCTCTAGATATGGACCGTGCGGAATACGCAGCATTGCGATTGCGTCATGCCTATTATACTGGGGGGGACCGTTGTGGTCGCCTACTGGCAAATAGACTTTGGGTACAACGCCAGCAGCAAATGGTGAAGGAGATCTCTGACCCCACCGGGACGATGGTCACGGAAGATGCCCAAATAGCTGACACCTTCCGAAGGTTTTACGCTAATCTCTAGGCAGGCGAACCCCTGAACGAAGCTGCAATGACGGCGTACCTAGACTCCGTCACCCTCCCATCCCTGGCACCCTCGCAGGCCGAACATCTAGATAGTGATATTCGAATCGAGGAGGTAATTTTTGCTATCGCCAAACTTAAGCACAGCAAAGCCCCAGGTCCAGACAGATATACGTCCCTATTCTATAAAACATTCTGTGCATTGCTGGCTCCAATCCTCACCCTATTCAACTTGTTCGCGACCCTGGGGCCATCCCACCTGACCTACTACGGGCCTCTCTTACGGTCATCCCTAAACCAGGGAAAGACCGAACGCTCTGCGGCTCCTATAGGCCGATATCTCTCCTAAACGTCGATCTCAAACTATATACGGGGATCCTTGCTGCCCGACTGGCCCCCCGCCTGCCAGGCCTTATAGAGCCAGACCAGGTGGGATTCGTTCCTGGGAGGCAAACGGTGGACAACACCAAAAGGATCGTCCACCTCATTGAGAAGGCCTCCCGGATCCCAGAGGAAAGGATGATGTTGGCGGTGGATGCCGAAAAGGCGTTTGACCGGGTGCATTGGCCTTATTTAGAAAAGGTCCTGCAGAAGGCAGGCATTGGAGAGAAATTTCGCTCCTTAGTACTCAATTGCTATAAACCTCCAACGGCGGTAGTGCAGGTGAACGGATACAGCTCACAGAGCTTTGACATCGAGAGAGGCACTAGACAGGGGTGTCTACTCTCGTCCCTGCTCTTCGCACTGTATATGGAGCCCCTTGCCCAACGGATACGCATGAATCCGGCAGCAACAGGGATACGGTACGGAGGCTTCACTCACACCATAAGCCTCTACGCTGACGATATAATATTATCGTTGTACGAACCCCGGTCTGCCCTCCCAGCATGCATTGGGGAATTTGACTCCTTTGCAGCCGTCGCAGGCTTTAAGATGAACATGGGGAAATCAGTGGCGTTAGACGTGTCCCTTGACCCAGCCACTAGGGCACACTTACAGGGCATGTTCCCCATGCTCTGGTCATCAGATCTTGTGCCTTACCTGGGAATCCAGCTGGCCCCCACCTTGCCGGCTATGGACACGGCTAACTATGCCGCTCTGGGCAAGAAGATTCGGGAGGAGCTGGGACGCTGGAACCCTAGCACCATCTCCTGGTTGGGCAGAATAGCTGCGTTTAAAATGACGGTTCTAGCCCAGATTCTATACCTCTTCTGAGCTCCACCACTCCAGCCGCCCGTTGGGTGGATCCAACAGATGCAAGCCGACCTTGCGCGTTTTATCTGGCAGAGCAAGAGGCCTAGAATGAGGAGATTACTCTCGCTGCTAACACCTGAGGCGGAAGGACTCGGGATTCCGGATCTCCTAAAGTATTTTCAAGCCACACAACTACGCTATCTGGTAGAATGAAGCAGGTGGGAATCAGATAAGTACTGGCTCTTTCAAGACCAGGCAGTGGCAGGCCGGCCTTTACAGGAAGTGCCATTCTTACGCTGGGCCCACCGACCCGCAAACCTTTACGCCTCATTCATTACTAGAGTGCCCCTGTGGGTATGGGATGCGACAAACATCAATTACAATCTCACTTTGTTCCCCTCGCCCCTTACGCCCATAGTAGATAACCCGGACTTCACCCCGGGCACTGAAAGAGGGGCCTTCACCCACTGGAGAACGGCCGGATGCCGGCCCTGTGCCATATATACGACTCAGAGGGTGTCATTCCCTTCCTGCGCCTCCAACAGGAGTACTCCTTCCAAGAGACCGAGAGGCTTCGTTATATGCAGGTCCACCACTGGGCTCTGCACCCACAGGTGCAAGACACAGCAGATAGACAGTTCCTCCCCTTTGAGAGGTGGCTCATGACCCACTCATAGGACGCAAAATTGATCACAGACCTGTACAAACTACTACAGCCGCCTGCCTCACACCTATATAATTCGGGGAGGGAACGATGGGAGAGAAAATTGGGCAGGACATTAACACATAAAGAATGGGAACAGATTTCATACAGAGCACGGCACTCAGTGTACCACATGGGCCTCACCGACACTCTGACTAAAGTCTCCACTTATTGGTATTATACCCCAGTTATAGAATTCACGAGATGGACCGTAGTAAGGATAGCGCTTGCTGGAGGGGATGCGGACAGGTGGGCACGCTGACACATATCTTATGGGACTGTCCACTCCTAGAATCCTATTGGAAGGAAGTACTGGATGAGATTGGTTACAATTTTGACACCGAACTGCCACGCTTTCCAGCATATGTACTGCTGAGCCTCCCGAACGGGTTGGTGTATCCCCTCAAATCCCGTAGGGGCAGACAGATAGCTATTGCATTGGGGTCAGCGGTACAGAACATCTTACTACACTGGCGCACTACTACACTCCCTTCTGTTACGGGCTGGCTTCATAGACTATGGCATGTATTAGGGATGGAGAAACTATCGCTCACGGTGGTGGGTGACATAGAGCAATTTGACGACCTATGGCAACCATTCCGGTCGCTGCTGCTCTTCGAATTGAGGGAAATCACCTGCCCTAGATACCTACGCCTTTTGAGGCTAACGACGCCTGAAGAGCCACCTTCTTGAATAACAGCTGACTTAATCTCTTTCAATCCAGGGAGACCGGGGCAGAGGGCAAGGGGCGGGCCTGCGCACTGGACAAGGGAGGGGTGTTGGGGGGTTTGGGTTGGGGGGTGTTTGGGGTGAGGGACAGTTCATTGAATATAGCACTGTATATCTTGAGGGGTTGCTGTGGAAGGGTATGAACCTGAGATGCTTTGGGGACAATCAATGCTTTGTATGCATCCCTAATCACAGCAACCTAATTTCGTATATGCTATGAATGTTCTGTCTCTTTATGTTGTCTCAATAAAAATACTTAAACCTAAAATGTGGGACTGGAAACCACAAGCTGTAAAATTAATTCTATGATGAACAAAGCTGGTTGTTTCAGTCCTCTTGCACTCTTATACATTGATTAAATATACAGGGGCTTATTTACAAGCCCAATGCGCCGAAGGTGCATCACTTTTTTTGAGGCTCTGGCTGCATCATGGCCTTGTAAATATGGGTCCATCTCACGCAATACTCTGCGTGAAAGGGGCATTCCATGGGTGTTGCTGTGGGGGACACTCCAGCGGTGCAAAAATAGCTCTAAGGCCTTCAGTAATGAGTGGCTTAGAGAACAACTTTACCTTTTATGTCTTAATGTAGTCTGTTGTTATCATTTAGGTTACACTTGGCATCTTTTGGCGTGTTCCCCCTGCATTTCTGCTTTCTGACCTCCCTGTTTTGACTGGTTTAGTGTCTCTGCACACTTTCTCACTGCTGTTCAGTGTTAAAGTGCAAGTGCTCCTGTTGTAAATTATTATCTGGATTGATGTTTCCATGATTGGCATGCTTGATTTACTGGAGAAGGTCATGGTAAACATCACTGAGAGTGCTAGGACTGATAAATCAAATGCTACTGGTGGGCTCGCAGCACAGGTTGTGCCACCCACAGAAGTAGCCCTGAAAAGGTAACTCAGACCTGTCACTGCAGAGTCTGTGCGCAGTCTGTAACTGCGATGTCGACCGAGCAAGTGCACCCACATGCCAGGTCCCAACCTTCCCTTTTTCTACATGTCAGGAACCCCTAAGAGATGCCCATCATACCCCTGTGGGCAGGGTGCTGTGTGTGTTAAAGGTAGGACATTTACTTAGGTGTGTGACATGTCCTGGTGGTGAATTATAGTGTATTTTGCTTTTACCATTGCAAGGCTGCCTGTTCCCGTAGGACAAAATGGGCAGTTTGTTTATAACATCTTATAAACATAACTGGCCCAGGAAACAAGGTAGAGAAATAAAGCTTAGTATGCCTGAAGTCAGAATCTAAAAGTGCATCTTTTAGTGAAGGTGATTTTTACATTTTGTGTTTGAAAATACCACTTTTAGAAAGTAAGTATTTTCTTGCTCTGCCATACAGTAGGACTCCTCTGGTTTTGTGGATTGACTGTCTGGTTTTGAGATAACAGTTGCTGGAGAGGAGCTCTGGCTCCAAAGGTTCTAGATGGATCAGGGAAGGGCTGAATAGACCTGGGCTGCATTGAGAGTAGGGGAGGAGATTTCCTTTCACCTGAATGGGCCTTGTCAGTCTCTGACAATGCTGTCCACCTCCTGCCAGGAAGCTGCACCAGAGAGGACGGGAATGGTTCTGGCTGGCCACAGGCACTCTTTGCCTGAGAGGACAAATGGTTTTGGGCTATAAAAAGTGAGGCCCAAACCTCTAAACTTTAGAACTCTTTTAGACTAAGAAGACTGCCAAGAAGAAGAGCTAGGGAAGCTGTGAGGAGGAACTACCACTTTGCTCTGTGCTTTGCGGTGTTGCCTGCAGTGGCTACTTCTGTCTTGGGCAGTGAAAGGATTGGACTTGAACGCAATCTCTTTTTGTGATTTTCTCCAAGGACTTGAGGTAGAGCTTGCCCCTTGTTAAAGAAGTCTCAGGAACAGCCAAGACTTCAAGTTCATCTGCCCTCTGCACTGGTGACTGTGTGTTTTGTGCTGCAACAGAAGAAAAGCAACCCCATGCCTTCTACGGCGATGCAGGACGTCTTGATACGCTTGTATTATCATAACCACACCTGGCCTCTCCACCATAGCGCATAGGTCGCGCATATTCCATTAGGAACGTTTTCAAGACGTCCTGCTTCGCCGCCCATGACCCCTTGGAAGCCTCAATTTGGCTCCCTGCATGTATCACCAGGCCTTTCAAAATCAGAAATTTGTAATTTGAGTAGTCCTGAAGATGATCCCAGTGTATTATTGGAGATAGGGATCGAAACGTCACGTCGACTGTTTTAACAGTACTGCATCCTTTATTTGTGCATTATGTTTTGTAGTTACTGTTGGTTTGAGCTTACACAAGATTGCATTGTATAGTAAGCCACTTTTTGCTCCACTTTGTTTGCCTGTTTCATTTTCCCCCATTTATTGTTCTTTCCTTCTTTTCACTTGGTACAGGCTTGTGCCCAGTTCTTGATCTATGTTGTGTTTCACTCAAACTTGAATCACTACTTTATTTTGAAAATAAAAATTCCTCTGTCCGGCTGGACATTGGAATAAAAAAAGACATAGCTCTTATCTAAGTCTGTTTTATTGCTCATAACCTTATCTGAAAAAAGTTCAGGACCTTTGTTCTTTTATGGTGGCCACAGAGTAGAATTAACGTCTTACTTTGCTAGCATCTGGACACCCTTTACCTAGCTATTTGCACACTACATCCATTCAATCATTCACTCATCCAATCATTCATTCACTAGCCAGGGCTCAGACAAAGGGTGTCAAAGGGATCGACTTTATCTGGAAACACCAATGGCCTCATTTATGAGGCCTTGCGTCAGTTTTGCGCTTCCGATGCGTCACTTTTTGTGACGCAACGGTGGCGTAAAACATGCCTCCTGTTGCGCACTATTTACAAAGTGACGCATCTAAGCAGATGCGTCACTTTGTAAACCCCTGCGCTACATTATACCTGCTTGCAGAGTGACGGCGGATACATTCCATTTGAACCTTGAAGACTAGAACAGATCGTTTATTCCTGACGACCTTGCTATTCATTGTGATCCCCTTGACAAATTTGCGAGGAGCGACACACAAAGAGAAGAGCCTTAATTGTTCTTCCTTACGCGTCTACAGATCGTTCAATCTTGACGACTTTAAATCTCTCTGCAACCCCCTTTCTAAAGTGTGCGTGGTCCGACATATCAAGAGAAAAAGCCTTAATTGCGAATTTCTTCGTTATTGAATAGATTTACCGCTGCCTCTGTTTTACATATCATCTTCCTCCATCATACAGAGCTAAAGTTATCGACTTAAGGGATTTACAATATTAACTATCCACTTTCCTGATGATGGTCTTGAAGAGTTGCCCATAAAGACCGAAACGTCGACTCTCAGCTTTATCCAAAAGAAAACTCTGTTGATCTTTATTTTGGATAGGCGGCTTACAGGCTTTACAGAGATTTTGATTTGTTTTCAGACATTTATCCTGTATTCCTGTTTTGCATATTTCTTTCTGCATTGTATATTTCCCTTTATGACCTAATTTTGATAAAATTCACTTTTTTGCCTATACACACGTCTATTTGTTTTCGTCTCATTGTTAAGTATTGTTATGTCTAATCAGTTATAAGTATATGAATGTTTTTGAATCTACTTTTTTAATCTACTCGAATTAATTTCACTCAGGACAATTAAGTTACCTGCATTTAACTCAGTTTCATAATTAATTCAATTTAATTAAGATAACAACTCCTTTGGAGGCAACTTTACCCATTCTATTACATTATACCTGCGTCAGGTATAATGTATGCCGAGGGTGGCGTTCCCCCACAAAAAGCCTCGTAATAGTGACGCAGTGAAATCTATAAGATTTCACCGCGTCACTTTTAGGACGCTGTTGCGTCAAAATCTTGCGCCTGCCTCACAGCAGGCGTAAGACTGATGCAAGCCCTGATGCAAGCCCTTTCACATGGGGCTTTCCCCATGTCAAAGGACACATTGATGGAGTTGCGTCACTTTTGTGACACACCCCAGCAATGCGTGATTTTTGCGCTTACAGATACGTCAGAAATACTGACGTATCTGTAACTCCTTGCGACATGATACGTCATACTGTAAATATGACGCATCAATCATTTTGCAAAGAGTGCGCACTGAGAAGTGACGCATCGCTGCTTTCACGCAGCAATGCGTCATTTCTCATAAATGAGGCCCCAAATACTTAGACATATTCATCTGCAGTTCTAGGAATCCAGAGAATGGTGGCCCACCAGCTGAAATGTCGCTTTAAGGGCCTTTGACCTTGGCGAACTCACTTGGAAGGGAAAATGTCAATGACAAAGGAAGGTATCTTTAGTAAGCAGAAAGATGTAGTAGTTGTAGTAAAACCACCTTTTCTGCGTGGTACCTCCAGATGTTTTACCATTTTCTGGACGCTATTATGCTGGACTTAAAACTCTGTGCACTTTGTCCCTGCTAAACAGCAGTAAAATACCCATGTTGTTACTATACACTTGTCTTTATTGGCATACCTAACTGTCCTATAAGGCCATTGTAATTGGTGCAGAAATGCAACCACCGCATAGAACGCTCAATCTCACTTGTGTACTGCAGCACTGATTGTGCCATACACTGAAGTGACAGAGAACACATGGCTTCGAGCCTACCCAGTGTCGCATGTTTGCAGCAGCCTAAAATCCTGCTAAACAAACCTGCCAATATAACCCTTTTTTGACATGTGGGAAACACTGCTTTTAAAAATTAATAATAAGTCACTGCTAAGTACACCTTTTTGCCCACAAGGTGGAATGCCTGACATCGGAAATTTAAACTGTATGAAACTAAAACGGGCATGTTCCTCCAGCGACTAAGCCACAAAAAGCTACTTTGACTGGCAGATCTGTAGCTTAATAGTAGAAAATGTCAAATTACATATTATAAACTTTAATCTGCAGCAATTGACAGGCAATGCCTGCAAAAGTAATTTAATTAAAATAATGTATATATTAAAATTCCAATGTAGTGGTAGTCACTTGTTTACTACAAATTTTATGAAAAGTAGGCCGATTTGTATTAGCCTACTGGCAGCTGCTATGCAATTGCTTCACCTTAGAGTTGAAAAGAACAATGGCCTGAGTGTGGGGAGGTGTTTTTCTTCCCCATGAAAAAAGACCAGTTAGAGTGGACCTAGCGAATTCACTCACTTGCAAAGGGGTCGGCACCTCCAAGTAACCTGTGTTGCAACCATTTGCACCATCAGCCTAGATGGCACCAAACTTGGTGGGAGCTAAGCTACCCCAGAACCAGTTTTGAGTGACCATAGATGAGAGGACAGCTTATTTCTCTGACCACAACTCTGGGTGGGCACAAACACCCCGTGCAAGTGAGGAAAGGGTTCTTCATACTGAATTCTATATGTAGAGTGCACTGTGGGAGTGTTTGGAGTATGGCAGACAAGCACTGTTGCAAAAGTGGGTAGAGCTGCCACTGGGAAGATTTACCTCATTGGTTAGAGAGGGGCCAGGAGTCACCCCACAAACAATTTGGATCCAACCATAAATGTGGCCCACAAAGGACCACTTAAAAAAAAGTTATGGATATGTGGCAGGTCAAGAGAGGACTGGCCCTATTTGCTGTAACCAGAGAGCAGCCCTGAAATTTCTGTTTTGCACCCAAGTTAATTCGACGATGGGTACTTGTTTTGCCCTACTTCACTTGTTGTGAAAGTTCCTGTATCTCTTGTCCTTTAAAGCAGGACAAGAGGTCACCCAAGACCTGATAACATCAAGTTGGACTATGGGACCGGACTCTACTCATGCCTGCCCAAATACCTGATTGATAGACTGCAGCTGGTGCAGAATGCTGTAGCTTGAACTATTGTGAGCTACCCCATATCTCTCATGCTACAGGTCTTCTTCAGAGACTTCACTGGCTCCTGAGGAGAAAGAGGATCATCTTGAAGGCATTGCTCGTTACTCAGAAAGCACTCCACCGAACTGGGCAGGGCTATCTACAAGATAGATTTAATCTCTAGCCCCTAGAGAAAACTTTGCTCTGTAAATCTCTGTCTTGCCAAGGTTTCCTCTTTTCAGGAAGGCAAGGTTAGGGGGCAGATCTCTCTCCTTCCTGGGCCCCTCTCTGTGGAACAAACTTCCGTTGACATTCAGCTGCACCAAGGCTACACCTGTGTTTAGGAAAAAACTTAAGGCCCGGCTCCTTTCCAGTCCCTAAGCCTTCCCCTCCTATCTCCCGCTGATCGCTCTTTCTGCATTATCACGATGACACTCCTTGGAGTAACATTCACGCTCTACAAATACTCTCCTTAGACATAGAAAGACTGGACCTGCCCCCGCATTTACCCAGAACAAAGAATTGGCTTCAAGGGTCAGAATACTGACCACTTGTTGGGTGCAGGAGCTCAACAAACCGCAAGAGGCATTGTTTCCTAAAATGACCAGTTGAGCAGTATAAACTGCCCTGGACTGGACCTTGCAGGTGGCTTCTGTTGGAGTGAGTAGTGGCCCCTAAGAACTGTGCATAGGATCCTATGATCCTTAGAAGGGACCGAGTTCTCTTCCAAAAGCCCTAAAATGTTGTGACTTACATTTTATTGAACTTCCACGACTCCAGAGCCGCTTGGAGAATCTGCAGCAAAGGTATCCAAATTTTAAAGCTCCTTCCGCAACTACAGCTTCAGGCTTGCTCCATTAAAGGGATTCGAGCGCCATAAAAGAGAGTAAATCAGATAGTAGAATATTTGACCAGGACAAACTCCATGATGTATCTGACCCTACTCCTCTACGGTCAGAAATGAAATCGCTCCTAAATCCCAGTCTACTAATCCCATGGACTTTCGTTACTGTTTAGTGCTTTTTGGTGATAAATTTACTTAAAACGTTATCACATTTCTATCTCCTGTTCCCCTTATTGGATTTTTGTTGTTTTGGTGCCATTTTATTTGTTAAATGTTACTCAATTTTTCTAATTAAGTTTGGGATTTAGATTTTTTTTTTTTACATTATTACTATTTTATACTGGGGAAATACTGTACATATTGCCCTATGTTAACTATGTTAAACCTTCTACTATGTGCCATAGCTACCAGAGGGCTGAACTCAGATTAATTTAGGGACTTTGGGTTTCACCCTGACAAGTTAGAGTTAATATCTTTTAAGACAGGCCATTGGGGATTCCAAATATTAATCCACTTTCATACAGCAGTAATACTGATAAAGGAGGTGATTTCATGATATTGCAGTGACTACTGTAGCACATTGAGGTAAAAGTGGTAAACGAGAATATATATTCTGCTACATCTGAAATGAGAAACTCTCTCTGTGAAGGATCCAGCTTTCAAATACATTGGAGAGCATAAATAAAATGACTGCATTCTAAACAATTTGTAAGAAAATAATTTACGTTTATGCTGAATAAAATAGTATACTGATTTAAGAATTTAGAATAATGTTAAATAAAATATCAGAAAACTGAGGAAAATTGTGACACTGGTGTAAAACCCGAATAAAGGGGCATATTTACAAGGGTATTGGCCAAATCGGAGCGTCACTTTTTACATTGCTCCTGTGGCGCAAGGCCCTGCTTCATATTTAAAATGAGGTACACATCCAACTTCAAATGAAACACCTTATAAAACTGCACAGATTATAGACATACATTAAAATGTGTTCTTCGATAGACCTATATTCTTTAATTCTTTATCCTTTGATAGATCTGTATTCTTTAATTCTGTAATTGGAAACCTTTGGGTTCTTTATGACCTTAGTATATATTTAGGGGCAGATTTTTGTTGCCTGACGCATCTCTGCAAATCGGCAGAGATGCGCCAGGAAAGATACGGCACGCAAGTTTATCCTTGCGCCTCCCATGATGCGCAGCATTTACAATGTGGCGCACCATGGCGCAGGAATAAACAGATGCGTGTCGCATCTAGGGCGTGAAGTTGGCACAGTGCAGAAGTTGTGGTGCGTGCAGCACTCAACTCCAGGACTATTCCAACTTGCCCTATCTCTAACGTGGTGCGTCAAGCCTTGCGCCTGCTTCAAGCAGGCACAGGGTTTTGACGCATCAGCGTTGGGAAAGTGACTCAGTAAAATCTTGTAGATTTCACAGAGTCACTTTTCAGGGGCGTTCCTGCGACGGAATGCCCCCCCTCCACCTGGCCTGCGTGGAAACGCCCACATGAAACCTGACGCAGGTTTCATGTGGCGCAGGGCCTTACACCGTGACGCATCTCCATAGATGCGTCACGATGTAAGTTTGTCGCAACGTGGCGCAGGGTTTACGCCGCCGCTGCATCACAGAAGTGACGCAGCGGCGGCGCAAAAGTGCCGCAAGTCCGACATAAATCTGCCCCTTAGTTTCTCAAATATATTCAAAGAACTAAACAATGGCACTTACATTGCTACTTTAAATAATTCATGATCATGACGATTTAAACGTATGGTAATAATGCAGAAAAATGAAGGGATCCTAAACTTGACTTGAAGATACATCCTTTCTAATGAATATTTAGAATTGCATTAAAAATATGCAATTGGGCAAATGGTCGGAAATATGAACAAGCATACAGCTTGCAAAAAATAAAAATAAAACCTCCAATATTTTGGGACTGAACAAGAAGTGTTTTGTGAACATTTTAAATATGAAGACACATCCGATTTCTGAAGTTGGACTCACTGCTCTTCTCAGGGCTCAGCACTGCTAGTTGTATGTCTGTTTGGGTTGAAGTAGCTAGGCCCACTCCTCCGAAAGAATCCTACCCATTCATACCGCCAGGCCCAATAAAACATGGCACGCACAGATTGCCTTTGATCTTTGCAAAATGTTCCTGTCCCCAAATTGCCCCTAACCCCAAACACAGTCATTCCTCCTCAGGCCACGCCCACTACACTGCCCATACAATTTCCATCCCTCACAGTGTAATGTCCCGGGACATGCATACTAACTTTCCAACCCCCTTCCGTGCTTTTCCTCATATACATTGCTCATGGCTCTCATACCTAGCTCTTCCCCGCAGAGACTGTCCTTGCCTAGTTCATTCATATATGGACTCAACTATTCATCCAGCTGACCATCCATGCTCTCACTCCCTCATTCATACTTACGTATACTCACTCATCCAACCATTGATATAATCTTGTGATTAGCACTGGACCCACCCAAAAAACTGTACATGCAAACGTGCCAATCATAAAAAAGTATGTTCACATATTAAAACCACCAGACATATTGGCTTTGTCAATGCTCGTTTGTGTGGTTTATTCTACCTGGACGCTTTTGTCCAATATTTAAAAGATTTCTTTTTTAGGTTTCTTCCATGGAAATTCAATAATCAGTAGGAGCTATTAGATTTCAT
This sequence comes from Lissotriton vulgaris, assembly GCF_964263255.1. Lineage (NCBI taxonomy): Eukaryota > Metazoa > Chordata > Amphibia > Caudata > Salamandridae > Lissotriton > Lissotriton vulgaris. The sequence continues at coordinate 1,540,716,032 of NC_141695.1, read as the reverse complement.
TCATCATTTTGAAGCACAAAGTATACATTAAAATGTCGAACGGTTGTTTGCCAATGAGTCATACTACTCCACCTGTGCCACGTCACTTCCAGCAATTTAAATGTATTTCAGCAATACTGAGACAATGTTGCATCACTCAGCAGCGTGAGCTGCCACCACATTTTCATTCGTGCTGCATGAGGGTCTGCCCAGAAAATGTGCATGTGGTGTTGCATGATAATGGATGTTTCTTGATTTTTGATCTTTCATTCATTTTCTTGTGGGTTGAAATCATCACGGACTTTGACTTGGTCATTAATATTATAAAACCCAAAGGTATTCATACTGTGGGCTGGAGAATGTCCCCTTGGAGTTGGAATATTGACCTCTCTTGTGCACAGATGAGGTCCTCAGTGTGCATCGAAGTACTGGCAGTGTTCAGGTACTGTAAATATTGCGATAGTCTGTGTTGTGTTTTCAGTTAATGACTATGGGGCATATTATCAAGGGGGTTTATCTCTGCTTTTTTGGCTTTAAAAGCCAAGAAAGCGGAGATAAAATTATCTACCTATTACCTAGCTGTCGCTAAAACCAGTTAGCGACAGCTAGTAGGAGATAGCGACCATCTTGGGTCCCACTTTGCATGTCAGTGATATTTATCACTAATGACATGCAAAGTGGGCGTGTCAAGTTGTTAGCGACTGGAAACAGTCGCTAACTTCACTATCTCCAAAAGCTAACACTTGCCCTCAGCAGTTCTTAGCCATGTTATCCAATGGGAGGTGGATAAGATGGCTAAGAGCATTAGCTCCGTAATGCATGAATATCGCCGACTTTTCAGCGATATTCATGCATTGCGGCCGATTTTTATCGCATTTGCGATAAACCTTGGTAATACCAAGGTTTATCTGCGATAATAATCGCCGCAGATCAGCGGTAAATTTTTGTCTCTAACCAAGCAATAGCGATAATTATCGCTATTGCTTGGTAATATACCCCTGAGTTTCTCTGAATAAAGTTAGGGCCTTATTTATGAGGCCTTGCCACAGTTTTGGGCAACCATAACTTTTTGGGATGGATTGGCGGCGTAGAACGTGCCTCCTGTTGCGCCCTATTTACAAAGTGACGCATCTCATCAGATGCGTCACTTTGTAAACCCCTGTGCTATATTATACATGTGTCAGGTATAATGTATGCAGAGTGGGTGTTCCCATGTAAGTAAGCCTTGTAGAAGTGGCGCTGTGAAATCTACCAGATTTCACGGCGCCACTTCTAGGGTGCAAAGACGTCAATATATGACGCAGGCCCTTTCACATGAAAATATGAACTAAATATGGAAAATTTTCTGCTATTTTTAATACATTTTAGCTGCAATAGTCGGGTTCGCTGAAGGTGAGGGCATCGTGGCTATAAAGTAGAATCATTATTATTGTCTCTGCGAACAGGATACGCAACAAGAGTAAATATTGAATGAAACAAACAACCGATTGATTCCCAAATTCTCTGGCTTTCATTTATGGTTGGGGACATGGAAGTACTCCAAGTTTGAGTTTGCGTGCTAAGGCTTGCACTCTGTGGCCAAGGGAGGATCTTTGGCAGAGATCAATGAAAAGCTGATTCAATATAGCCCTTCTAGTGCAGACACATGCGTTGGCCCTGATTCATATTTGATCCTCTTCCAAGATCCATGATAGTTTAGCTGCTCACTGGCACTCTCTCATGCAATATGGAAAGATGCACGTATTCAGTCAAAAAGTGAAATTTTTAAAGAGAAGTGCTTGTACTTTCCAATTAAACTCATCAAAATGAGGTCCACAGCCATGCTTAGATGATACCAAAAAAAACACATACCCTCTCTCGATTTCGAGATAAATGGTCAAATCAGCACCTTATTTAGTTACAGAATAATTGCCACAACATCTTGACCAGGCGCCCTCTGCAAATAGCAGAGGAGTGCCATTAGTCAATTCACGGGCACTAGCCAGGGTGGAGAGTCCTTCTTCTACTTTGCCACAAAGAGGGTCTTGGTGAGATCATCGAAATGCGACTAGGATACGAGGCCTTTAAAACGTCACGATGCAAGAGTTCAGCCTCTTTTTCCCCTCCACTGTGCACCAGCATCCAGCGTTCCGGAGCAGACACCCATCCACCCTCTCCTGAAAGGTGGAATTGCTAGCAGCAGGAAAATGCGGGTGCCCGAGGCCACCGCAGGAGGCCACTCAAGAGGGCGGCCCTCTAGTCCCATCGGGCAATCCTCACCCCCCCTCTCCTCCCAAGGGGGCAGGGACTCTCGGGGAGTCCCCTCCTGGGCGCGGGCAGTGCCGCGTCATGTCCGGTGCACCGGCGGGTTGAAGGGGTATATATGTCCTCCTCACATGCTGACTACCTCTTTGTCATCACACCTGGACACGTGCGGCCGCTGCCTCGCGGGACACGCCGTCTCCCACCCTACCGCTTACCCGGCGTGGTCAGTGGTAGGAAGCATGGTGGGAATGTTGTAATCTTGTACTTTTTTCGTTGCAGGCAGAATTACAGGGCGATCTGGAAGCAAATGGGTACAGAAGAGTACCTCTGCACGGCACATAGGGGTGCCAGAGCCCAGGAGACTCATGGGAGGTTCCTGGAAACCGTGTCAGCGCCCTGTCTGTCCTTCGGGCGGTTGTGGGCCTGAACAACCGGGGCGTGAGTAATAAGTGTCATGTGATCTCAGAGGAGGATCACCAGAAGCGGTAGCACAGATGGGGTTTTCCCCAGTGCTGCTTGGCTCATCAGGCGTCAGGTGGTGAGAATGCTGCCTGCCTTTGGATCACCTGTAAGATAACCCACCATATTACATAACGTTGTATGTAATAAACCTGCAGCAACTTTTCCCAATAACAAATTTGTGTTGTGTATATTTATTTGCATGCATGCCATGTGCCTGGGGGTGGGGAGCGCTGTCGCCATGATTGTACTAGGGGGGCTACCCAAAAAAGTTGGAGTGATTTTGTGTGATGACTCAGTGGAGGGGTGTTGATTGGTGTGGGAACTGGGCTGGCAGGAGGGGGGACTGACCTGCTGGTGGTCCAGGACCTTTCTGCCCTACCCAGGGATGCCTGGAGTTGAACATTTTGGGGAATTTTCCTGGGAATGGATCTGTTAGCAGGGACGGAGCACTAGGTGGTGCCCTGGTGTATGTGTTAGCATGGAACTGCCGGTATTAACCATTCCTCCGTGAGACAGAGGGCAAGTTGGCACTATGGTATGCTTGCCAGTGAGCCCAACAATACCATTGGTTTAGGGCAGGACTGATGGATAAAGATTAGGGGACTTCTGGCGCTGTGCATTCTGAGTTGTTGCGCTCTATTGAAAAGCAGTGACAATGGGCCCGATTCACAGAACTAACTTAAGACAAAATCCTAAACTTACTACCATTTTCGTATTCACAGAAGGCACTTACTCATTTTGGTATTCACAGAAGACACTTACTCATTTTGGTATTCACAGAAGTTAGAAGTCCTAACTTTAGGACTCCTAAATGCCTTCTGTGAATACCGAAAGTCTTAAAATTAGGATTTTTTTAAATTTAGTAGTTGTAAAGTTGAGAAAAATACACATTTTAATACTTTTGCTATTCACAGAAGTCATTTAGGAGTCTTAATGTTGGGAGTCCTAACTTTACTACTACTAAATTGAGAAAAATCCTAACTTTAAGACTTTCGGTATTCACAGAAGGCATTTAGGAGTCCTAAAGTTAGGACTCCTAACTTCTGTGAATACCGAAATGAGTAAGTGCCTTCTGTGAATACCAAAATGAGTAAGTGCCTTCTGTGAATACCAAAATGGTAGTAAGTTTAGGATTTTATCTTAAGTTAGTTCTGTGAATCGGGCCCAATTATTGTATTGCTTGAACGTTTTTGTTTCTTTAATCTTTTTTGCTGATTTTATGTACTGCATTCTGTTATCCATAATATCTGCTTAACTATGGTTCTCGTTTTCACTGATGCTGTGTGAATAAAGGTAAAGGGCTAAGCCTTGGCTAAACCACATTCATCCAGATTTGTCTCTCTCCTTGCGAGTCTTTTCAGTGTGGGTGGTGACTTGCACGGTGTGAGCGCACTGTAAAACAAGTTCATTTTCTAAAAAAATATATCAACAGTTCAACACGACCCAAGATAATACAGACCAATTTCGAATCTGCTTGGCATCAACAATATGCTGGAAAACGAGGCAATGAAGCAACTGTAACAATTTGGGAAGCAAACAATGTCCTCCAAGACAGGCAATATGGCCTCAGCTCCAGATGAGATAAAGAGACAGGAATAGCCAAAATCAAGGAAGACGCGATAACTCCCCTGAACATGTGAGAAGCAGAAATTATTTTCTTTTGAGCGTACCTGCAGCATATCACACAGAGGACCATATGAAATTGCAGGAATAATTGGAAAAATTTGTGGGGATCATCAACACAGCTTTCCTATGGATAGGACAAGTATTAACAAGCAAAAATCAGCAAAACAAAACTGGCTCATCGACATTCACAACCAAGCACATTTCCTGTTAGGTAAAGTTATTGCCGGATATTTCAATTAACTGAGACATTAACAGACAACAGTTTTTAGTTTAAAATGAATGCAAATGACAGTCAATTACACTTAAAGGTGGGTTCATCAGAAGGCCAGGGCAGAGACACAATGCATGTCTAAATCACGTGCACCACTGGATAAAGAACAGTCACCGGTGGTCAGTGGTGCTGGAACAATTTTTAAAGTGGAGGTGCTGCCATCAAAAAAATGCAAGTGCCACACAAAGAACAAGTGTAGCACATGAGCCAATGCCATTTGGCAAAAGTGGGAAGGTGTTGTATGTAGCTGGTGGTGATTTCTGGAGCCCACAATCACAAATATATGATTAAATCATGATGTAGTAGTACACTGTCATTAACAAACAGCACATTCTCTATTGCAATGGGCAATGTTTCTCATAGGCATTTAGGTTTATTGATAAAACTGAATAGCACACAAATGATAATGTGTATAAATTGGGGGTGGGGCAGTTTTACTAACGTGTAATGCAGTGCAACGTAGCACTGCAAATGGACAAGGCAAAAATGCCTGATATCTAGTAAGACGTGGCACATTCTGTCTCTCTCTTTGCGGTGGCGCACTAGTGGCTGACAAGCGCAGCACAGACACCCTTGCACTATGGTCAGCCGCGGTCTTTGCAGGCAACAGCGGTGAGGCCGGGTTAGGGTGGATTTTGAGGGACGAGGCAGAGGAAAAATGTATTCTTTATTTAATTTCTCCTTGGCATTGTCCCTCGAAATCTCCCCTTAAGCGGCCCCGCCGCTGTTACCTGCACAGACCACGGTTGATTGCAGGCAGGAATGTTTTTGTGCAGGAAGGAAAACCCTATTGCACAAATACAATCCTCTGCAGCTTTTTTGTCTTCGCCATGGGGGATGCAGAATGCAGCACACAAAGAAAAAGCAAATAAACGAGGAGAAATAAGCATATTTCTCCTCAGTCCACCTCCACTTGGAAGGCATAGCATTTTGACGCATTATGAGATGTACTAGTGTTAGTTAATCTGGGAATGCACTTAAAACCATGGGTGGAAGTGTGGGAACTCCCACACTCCACCCGTGGATCTGCTTCCCAGGGTAGAGTAACTGAAGGCAACTAAGTTGTGTCTTGATTTGTTTGGATTATATTAAAATCTTAGGGGCATATTACCAACAACTAGCGATAATTATCGCTATTTTGGCTTAGCGGGAATACTCCTATCGCCGCCCTTCACCTGTTTTTATCGCTGAGATACTTTGCTATTATCTAGGTTTATCTCAGAAGGGATAAAAAAACGGGCGAAATGCGTGAATATCGCTGTCAATACAGCGATATTCAGGCATTACTGTGACAATGCTCTTAGCCATGTTATCCACTTCTCATTGAATAACATGGCTAAGAACTGGTCAGGGCAGGCATTAGCTTTTGGAGATATTCGCGCTTAGCGCGAATATTTCCAAAACTTCACCTGTGTTGATCATAGGCGATAGCGATTGCTGCAACTGTTTTCAGTCGCTGACATTTTGGCACACCCACTTTGCATGTCATTAGCGATAATTATCGCTGACATGCAAAGCGGCCCCAAAATGCCCGCTATCGCCTACAAGCTGTCGATAACTGGTGTTAGCCACAGCTTGGTAATAGGGCGATCAAATTATTGCCGCTGTAGTGGGAAAAAGTCCCGCTAAAGCGTCGATAATGGCCCTTGGTAATATGCCCCTTAGTTTCCATCACAGTTCAAAATTACAAAAAAACCCACTTAGTGGCCCATTTGGATGTCGGGTGGATTGCCCCCGCCAGGCTGGCGGTAGCCACCGCCAGCCTGGCGGGGGCAATCCGCCCGACATCCTCACTAGTTTTCCCCCGCCATATTAGTATGCCGGGGGAAACCTCGGCGGGCGGAAAGACCGTCCACCGCTTTTTCCCCCCGGTCGCCTTGCGGCCGGGGTGGAAAAGGAATAATGTGGTGGCGGTGTCTATCAGACACCGCCAGCCATATTAGCATGGGCATTTTACAATGATTTTCCGTGGCGGCAAGACATGCGGTCTTCACTCTGGGGGCCCCCTGCGGGACCCCAGAGTGAAGGAGGGGTGGGGGCTGCACACAGGGGGGTACCTGTGGTACACCCCCACATTTGCATAAACAAAGCGGCAGGCACCGCGCTGTGCCTGCCGCTTTGTATATGCAAATGCTGAAATGCATTTGTAGCATTGTGGCAGGCGTTGCTGAGAGCACCGCCCGCCACAATGCTACAAATGCAGGATGTGCCCGCCACTGTGGCGGGCACATCCTAATGCCCCCCACGGGATCCCCGTCCTTATGGCAGGCAGTCCCAATCCCCGCTAGGATGACGGGCGGACAAAGTCCGCCCGTCATCCTAATGGACCCCTTAATCTGTTCTTTCCTAACTGCTAAAATATTTTGAAATATTTGTGCAGTTCATTTATAGATATTTAAATATTGTTGTGTGTTAGGAAAAATGACATTTTCACAGCCTTTCCTTTCACACCAGCAACAAAGTCACAAAGCTCACTTTGCAAAAACCCTCTCAACTTGTAGTCAGAGAAAAAAACGTAAACATCAGTCTCTATGTTAAATGAAAAGGCACAAACTTGTCAGAAGCCCTAGCAAAACATTTGACCTCTGTCTTTGAACACACAGCAAATGTGCCAATATAAAAACTACATTTAAAGGCATCTTTATTTAACATTCGCCTTTGGAACCCCACCTTTGGGGTACCCTCCGACTTCCAGTCCCTATGTCTGTGGCTGAATGGCTCAATGACTGAGATAGTGAGAGTTGGCAGCCCCTCAGTTAAAAGCATCATCCATATCTGGCCAAGGAACTAGGTAACGCTAGGTCTGAGTGTAAAGTTCCACTCGGCTCGTGGAGTTTAAGGAATTCAGTATCTCCTTGCTATGCAGAGATTTTGCTTTCTGCCTTGTGGCAGACATTTTTTTTCTATTGGCACTCGAGTCTTTTTTTTAACATGTGCTGGCGAGCGTGACAAGACTTGCCGGGTGCTCGCAAGTGCCCAAGACGTTTCCCAGCCATTTGCAATATCTTGCAATATTTGCCTGTCGCTAGCACAACTTTCCGACATGCCAGCGGCTTCCAACACCTTTTTTGTCATGTTAGCCGGCGCCACTGATGGCAGCTGCACCTTGAGCAGATTCTCTCCTTGAGAAGCAGCTTAATCTACTTGAAAAGACATTTTCAAGTTAATATTGTTCTCCAACAGACCTTTACAGTTGCTTTTTAGTGCGAAAAGCCTTTTTTATTTTATCTTTTATTCCACAAGGAGGAAGTGCCCCATTGACTCCAACTCCCTTTTTCTGTCCAACAGGCTCCTCCCAGTGCTGTGTCCCTCTCGTGGTCACTTGTATTTGGATTGGTGCTGGATCACTCTCTTTGTCAGCTGCATGTGCACTATTGGATGGAAGGACTTTGTTTTTGTCATTTCATAAGTAAGTTAATAAAACTGTTGTATAAGGGTGTTGTTTGTTTCATAGAGGACTTGTACCAATATTTGTTTTTTAATTTTTCGGGATTTTTTTACTTTATTGTGGTGGGTGGGCTGCAATTTTAGTTGGGAATCATGGCACGATTACAACATCTGTGTTTTTGGACCTCCATTCTGTCTTTTACTGTCTGACCATCCCTCCTTAGTGGTCCGGCCACCCGATTATGATCTATGCGGTCCAACTGCCACAAGACTGCCGCCACTGCTGGCACTTAAGCTAATGCAGTGGTAGGGAGAGCAGCGGACTATGGTGGCAGTGGCTATGCCTGAATGAGCACTGCTGTGTGAATTATGAACTGCCTTTCCACTGACCTTTTCATGGTTGAAAGGTAGGCAAAGGGCCACAAAGTGCCCCAAGATGATTTAGCCTATGTGCATTGTGACATAGGCCTATGTTGTGCCTCCCTATTCCAGCAATATCAGTGTGTGCATTGTTTGTCATACACAACATAGTGCATGGAAACAGTGCACCTGACTTGCTGAAGGCGCAGCTGTGCGGCCAGCATTGGCTTCACTCTCTTGCCTAGAACCGAAGCATGCTGGCGCCTTGAATATGCCGCCAGCTTGGTGGAGTTCTCCTGACAACCACAGCTGCGGGCTGGCAGTGTGTCCATCAATATCTTAATTGGTCTCTTAATTATTTTTTTGCATTTATTTTTTCTTCTTTTGTAAAGGAAAAATATTGCACATTTCAGTAAATTTCTCCATGTTTTTAAATAAATTAGTTATTCTGTGCCCTAGTCTGCCAATGGGTCACCCGCCAGTAGGCCCAATACTAGTCATGGGTGCATAAAACAACGTTTTTGTGGTGTCTGTTGAATAGAAAAATCATTTAGGCCAGGGTTGGCATTGAATTACATTTAAAAATGTGGGGGGTTTGGGTATTTTCATGTTTTTTTCTGTAAAAAGTGTATAGGTCGGGTAATATATATACGTAATGCCTTTGGGGGATGTATATTTTTGTAGAATTTTACAGTCAGCTCATTTTCATTTTTGACATTACTGGATGAACGCGTCATCTTCAGTGTTACCATGCCTTCTTTGTCTGGCCAGTTTATGTGTGCTTGCTATAAGCAGCCATTTATCTCTGATCCCCATACCATGTGGCCAGGGGCCATTTTGTATACTTAGTATCCATAGGCCTACATGTGTTCTTTGTTTTCCGTGCCTCCTTGCTTGTTGGTTTACTGTGTGGCTGGTGGCCATTTTGTGTAGACAGCAAGTGTGTTTTTTGCCATAGGCCTGCATGTTTTTTTTGTGGTGTCCATGCCTCTTTGCTTGCTTATTTACCATGTGGCCAGTAACCATTTTGTGTAGCCAGGAAGTGTGCTTTTTTACATAGGCTTGCAGGTGATCTTTGTTGGGCCATACCTCCTTGTTTGTTGTTGTTGTTTGACCATGTGGCCAACAGCCATTTTGTGTAGCCAGCCAGGGTGCTTTTTGCCACAGGCCTGCATGTGTTTTATTTGTGGTGGCCATGCCTGCTTGCTTGCTTGTTTGACCAGCTTGCCAGTGGCTATTTCGTGTAGCAGCCAGTGTGCTTTTTGCAATAGAACTGCATGTGACAAGAGTACAAAAGTTGCATACGTAATGCCAAGAAGATATGGGATGAACTCCACTGGCAAAAATTAAAGGAGGCAAGCGATAGTAAGGATTGTAGATTATTTTGGAACATTGACAAGTGGGGGAGGGGGGGCCAGTCTGACCCTCTGGAAAATTATATTTTGCAGGAAGGTTGGGTAAATTACTTTCGACCACAATATGCATGTAACCATTTGGATAATATGACGGATCATTTTAGGCCTGTTTTTTACAAACACAAACTTTTTAATGGTAACAATGTCTTAGTGGCTCTTAATTCGGTGGCCAGCGGTAGAGCACCGGGCCCAGATTGGGTCCCAGCAGATGTCTTTCTTTATGATAAAGAATGCTGGGGCAGGTACATCATGCTATTTGCTAATGCCGTAGCTCAGGGTGTACCGGTCCCAGGATAATGGAAGGGAGCGATGATAATACCAGTATATAAGAAAGGTGACAAAACACAGCCAGCAAATTACAGGCCTATTAGCTTGATAGATACTATCCAAAAGGTGATTGGGAGGATGATTTTGAATAAGGTACTTGACTGGGTTGAGAAAAATAGTATATTGTCTTTATTCCAAGCGGGGTTCCGTAAACTCACAAGTATGATTGACCAGGTATTCCGCTTTACCCTATTACAATGGAAGACTGTGGTACAAGGCAAAGGCAGCCTTTATTCTGCCTTTGTTTACCTACGTGCAGCCTTTGATTTAGTCCCCCAGTCACAACTATGGGCAGTTTAAAAAAAACTAGGTCTATCTGAGGAAATTTTAACATTATTGATGAGGCTGCATGAGGCAAACAATGCAAAGATACAGTGGGGAAGACAGGGTAGAGTTACCTCTAAATTCCCGGTGGAGCGTGGTGTGCGCTAAGGCTGCTCAATGGCCCCCACGCTTTTTATGTTGTATGTTAATGGAGTAGTCGCCCGCATGTCATCAGTAAACATAGATGCTCCCACTCTAGCTGGCGTGAAGATGCCGATTTTCATGTTTGCGGATGATACGCAGATTTTATCCAAAACCCAGTGGCCTACAGCGTGCCTTATTAATCTTCGAGGAGTTTTGTTTGGACCATGGTTTGGAAGTCAATGTGGCAAAAACTAAGCTTATGGTTTTTAATCCACATCATAGTTTTAGAGGAACAATTTTTATGAATGGTCAACCATTGGAAATGGTCAAGGCTTTTACTTATTTAGGCGTTCATGTGGCGAAAGATGCTAAATGGGACCAACATATAGACATAGCGGCACTCAGGCATAGGCAGCATGCAAGGGCTTTAAACTTGGAGCATAAAAAATCATTAACAAAACCGATAAAGTCTGTACTCCAAGTTTATGTAGCCAAAGCCCTTAGCTCTGCACTCTATGGTGCAGTGCTATGGGGGTTTGAGAAACTGAGACCATTGACACTTTCAGAAAACAAGTTCTTCCGCAGCATTACCGGACTTCCCCGGACCACCCCATTACAGCCACTCAGGTATGATCTTGGTAGGAAGGCCATTGCGGATGTAGCAAGGCTCCGCCCTATTCTATATCGGCGTAGGCTTTGGACTACACCGGAGCTCTTGCATTATGCTGAAGGATTTATGAATGTTATAAAATCCAATGTCTTCCACAAGATCAGTTGGTTAATGGAACTTAGAAACACTCTTGTGGCCTTGGGCATGCACATGCTGTGGGAAAATACGGCGACAGTTACTTTCCCACCTAAAAATGGTTCAAAGAAGATCTATTGGGAGCAGGTCGTGTATCGAATCTAGAGTGGCACTAGTTCTTTAACTACGGCTGGGGCTTTATTAGAGGCAAAGCTTATCCCTAGATTAGGGCCATATTGGGATGTCATCATGAAGCCTGGGGATAGGAAGCTTTATTTCCGGCTCAGAGCAGGATCTCTGCCCCTCAAGTCTTTAACGGGTAGGTGGGCAAGTGCAAGCAGTAACATCTGCCCTGCATGTGGGGGTGATAAGGTATCCACTGCTCATTTTCTCTTTGTTTGACCTGTATATGCAATCCCAAGGCGCATTTGGCTAACCCCAATGTGCAAGTCTTTGGTTACGAGCAGTAGTGCTGAAGCACTAAGACTTATACACACCAGCACTTTACCGTTCATTTCAACTGCTAAATATTTATGATGGGCGTGGGTGCTAAGGCAGAAATTTTAGGCTTTGACTATTGATTGTGTGTCTATTGTGTTTCTTTATAAGGAAAATTTTCCCAGCCTGACCGTGCAAGAAGTTTTATTGTAATTAGTTGTAATTGACACCTTGTATATAGCAATCAAGATGAATTTTACCATATCATTGTTTTACGACTGTTTTTATCCATATGTATATGATTTACAAATTCTAACTCTCTAAATATTTGTAAAAACTATGGAATGTTTATTTATGCTTTTATGAGTACATCTCGAAAAAAGCTAATTTTGACTTAGAACTGCATGTGTACTTTGTTGTGGCCACAACTTCTTGCTTAATATTTGACATGTGGTAGGTGGCCATTTTGTGTAGATGGCCAGTGTGCGTTTTGCCATAGGCCTGCATGCATTCTTTGTTGGTTGAATATGTGGCTGGTATTAATATTGTGCGGCTACCCATTTTTCCAGTTCTCAAAGCCATTTTCTATGGAGATTGAAAGGAGAGGCATAAGCCTTTTTTTGTGTTAATTTTTATACTCTTCCCTGATATCAATGTAATAATGCTTGAGACCTAGTCGCCCATAGTAAATGTATTACATATTATGATTAAGTACAGTGTTTTGTATTATATGTTTTTTTTTGCATTTTTCACCTACACCTCCTTGCCTCCCAAGTCCCAAAGGGTTTCTCATTGTCCCCTAATATATTGCAATAATTTAAAAATAAAGAAATAAATGATTTGGCCATTTTTTTGGGGGAAAAATCCCAGCTTTTTCCAATTTTTGTTATTTTTACTTCTTTTCTTTATTTTTAAAATGTTTTGTTTACATTGTTTTAAAAAAGTTTTCAATTTTTCCTATTTTTTTATTGATGTTAATTTTTTTATCATTTTGTTTTTCTTGATCCCACTATTCATTAACACTCTGCCGGCATGGGCACACAGCGGCACGACACCATTCATTTGTTAAGGATTAGGCCATTTTCACTTGCACCTCCCTGAGCGCCACATGTGTCTTCCTAGATTATACAAATAAAGCAAACAGTTACATCTGTATGGTGTTATTATCCTTCCTGACTGTAAATGAAATACTATATTATGTTGGTGTGGTTTGATGTTGGAATTGATACACTGTAGAGTTATTAATTATTTATTCATAACTTAAGTAACCACCCTAAATTATATTGCCTCTGTCAGTACCAATGCAAACTGAAACAATGCTAGGTTTCACTAATGTTTTTCTTGTTTACTTTTAGGTGCGCTTTTCTTGTTTACTTTTAGGTGTGCAAGAGAAGAGACATCACCCAAAGTACTGCCGGACAGAAGGCCTGTACACGTGTCACATGATAACACAACAACACGTGATGTAAGTCCTCCAATCTTTTCAGATTGTACTGCTAAGTGCAACTGTCAACTGACAGCTTCACGTTGGCCCCAAAGAAAGTTGCTGCCAAGAAAGTGGTCAGTGGGAAGAACCAGCTTCCCACTACTGGCGTGTTGTCTCAAACTTTTTTCGGGCAACGTTGTGTGCCTGCTGAAACGGCCTTAAGGAAGGAAGCATGGAACAGCACTCCTGCATCAGCAGCACCACCCCAACCTAGGCCTAAGCCTATGTCTGGCATAGAGGCAGCCACTGTAATCACGGCAACCCAGATGAGCAGTAACGTTGAATTGGAGTTGTCTCTTTCACAAAGTAGTACCCAATCCTTGCTGGAAACTCAGCTACGTAGATAGCAACAGCCACAGCCAGCAATAGTAGATCTTTCTGAAATAGGAGCAGAACAGGAGATTGGGCTTCTTGCTGAGCAAGTAGAACCCCCTCTTTCAGAAGATCCATTGGCTTTCAGATCTCCTGCAAGAAAATGGAATGGTACTCCACCATTTTCTCAAATCTGGCTTCTGATGATCTGGACATGGATAGAAACACGCCCCAGTCTGAGACACGCCAGGAGAGGTAAGGGAAAAGGAAAGTTCCTGAAAGCCTTAGAGTTATGGATGAAGAAGAGGAGTATGACGAGCTGGTCATCATCATGGTCACTACCCAAGCACCAGAGGAGACTGGCATTACCCCCCCCCCCTTCAACCTGCTCTGAGGGATGTGCCACTGAGCAACCTCTACCTCCTATATCTTCAATGCCCCAGCAACTTACATCCACAACTACTTCAGTAAAAGTACAGCCTGCAGAGAGGCAATTGTCGATAGGCTAACCTACCACCACTTCTTCAGGCATTGTCAGTGTCACCAGAGGCCCAGTGAGAAAGATGCCCTCCCCAGTTTGGAATTTCTTTATAGTTTGGAAACCGACGATAACATTGTGATTTGCTCTATTGCCATGCAAGTGTACAACAAGGTAAGCCTGGTACACACTATAGTATGGAGGCCAAATGACCCATATGAAAAAATAACACGCAATCCGCTTGGGAGGTTCACCTTAAAATAATTGCTGCAGGTGGTGTTGCCGAAGGTGATGAGAGCAGGGAATCTGCTCCGATCGTGGTGGAAGGTGAAGGTGCTAAAGAAGAATAGGGCGATATCTTTATGCAAAGCAGTCCTGTCCCGAGCAGTTCACTAGTATGTCCTACATTAGTAATTTTGAAATGGTACAAGATTTAGAGTTATAGGGAGACACCACTGCAACAGCATACAGTGACTGCCTTGAGATGTACACTGCATCTACCACCTTCTTCCCTACAGAAGTTCCCTGCAGTTCACTAGTATCTCCTCCATCAGTAATGTTGAAATGGCACAAGATTCTGAGTTAAGTGGAGACACCACAGCAACAGCATATAGTAACTGCCCTGAGAAACACACTGAGTATATCTCCTCCTTCTCTACAGAAGTAAACTGTGTCAGTTGCACCAGCAAACGAAAAGTTCCAGGCTATTATTACTTCCATGTGTAGGCAGGACAGGCAGTACAAACGTAAATGCCTGGTGGCACATTTGTACAATGGGAAGCTGGCAAAAATGTTGGCACTGAACCTCATCCCTTTTTCTTTTGTGGAAGGAGTGGTTTTCTAGAATTTGTGGGAGCAATCTGCTCGAAAAGTAAGGTCTCCAGCCAGACCTATTTTGCTAGATTTACTGTTTGAGTGCTCCATCACAATGTGTAGAATTGGCTTGACAAGGTTTGCAGCAGAGTTCTATTCACACTAGCCACCTGATAACAGACATGTGGACCAGTTGCCCAGCCAAAGTTTACATGTGTATCACTGCACACTGGATCTCTTTCCTGAGCATTTGAGAAATAATATCTTCAGGTTTTGACATTGATTACATTCTTAAAGGCACTCTGAAGTATGCAACAGCAGCCTTGTTTGCCATGGAGAAATCCCATGCAGCTTAAAACATTGTGGAAGACTTTAACAGCAATGTGTTTGAATGGCTGTGACCCTGAGGGCTTAACATAGGATGAGTTGCCATGAACTATGGCAGTAATATAGCTACGGCCATGGCAGATGGTGGCTATTTCAGGGTCCTGTGTTTGGCGCACTGCATTAACATCATTGTACAGGACTTTCTCCAAGAAAGAAGAGTCAGCAGCTTACTGTCCACATGCAGAAGAATTTGAACTCAATGCAGCCATTTTTTTAAAGCCCAAAGCAGTTGAAGAATATTGAGCATGATAATAGAGTGCCAGTTAAAGCCCTCATACAGTAGGTGCCAACATGTTAGAACTCAACCTATTATATGTTGCAACGTCTATTTGAGCAGTATAGATTGGTCAATGATTATGTCATGCGAAGAGGGTATGCGACTGGGAAAGGCATCATTATTGAGATGGACGAATGCTAGTCAAATGCCTGACAGAGATGCTGCTTCCTTTCGAAGTTCTCATGCGGTGAATTCAGCAAGGAGGACAGTATAATGGGCCAGCCATCCAATTATTTCATCTGCTACAGGACCAGCTAAAGAAGGTGTCTGAAATGCACACAGGTGTGGATGAAAAGAAAGATGCGCATGAGTTGGTGGAGAGCCTAATCTTTCGCTTCACTGCTAATACAAGCCTGCAAAGAGACATTGTGTCATCCAAACATTATATCTCTGCCACAATTCTTTATCCACAGTACAAAAATGTACTTGCCACTTTCATTCCTTTTTTAGAAGGAGTTGTTTCAATGCACAAGATGTGGATTGCTGATCAAGCAAGCGACCTCGAAGAAGTAAGAATGAAAATCTGAGGTCCCCTCCCGGCCAGCAGTTCTGGAGTGCAGCCTTCACTTCCATTGAGGGCAATAGTGTGACTAACAACAGCCAACACCAGCAACAAGAACACCAGCAACAACCCAACCAAAGGGACATCAGCCCTAACCTTCGCAATAGCTTGGTTTCAAGTGGCAAGTCTTAAGTCCTGTGCAGAGGTGAAGGCAGCAGAGGTTGAGCAAGGTGCTTTCCTCACATAATCTGGCAACGAGCTCAGGTGATCGGGCGCTCGAGCATTCTGACAGTTGCTCGGCCGCCGATCGGCTGACATTGATCAGAACACTCGTTTTTACTGCCTGTAGCCTTGTTTTTCAAACAAAGCATTTTAATTTGGCTGTAGCTGTCATTATTATTTAATATTGTGTTTATTGAAACACTCTTTTGAGGCTATCTTCTACCGGCTGTCTCCTGATAGAGCATACATTATCTCCTCCCCCTCCTTTGGCCTACCTGTTTTAAAAATATTAAATTAGTTTTAAAAAAATACAAAAGGGCGCACATTATCAAATTGTTCATAAAAAATATATAAAAAATAAGAGGTCAGATAAGGCATTTTACTCACTATGTCTGATATGGACTCCAATGAGGCTAGCGCCCCCATCCCTAGTATGGATAACGAAGCATTCAAAAGTATGATTCATAAAGAAATGAGATCTTGTATGTAGGAAACCCTATCTAAAGTTATGGTATCAAAGAGATCACCCCCCTCCAGGGAGGATGATGTTAATGAGAACCAACATACCCTACACACTGATGATCTCATCAAAGTAAGGAGGAAAAGGCTTAAAAAGAATAACAATATTGATCAAGCAACCACCAAGAGCACTTGGGAGGGCCCAGCACCTCAACTTTCAAGGGAGGTCACCGCACCTCAAATACATTGGGTGTCCTTGGCGGCACAACTCTTAATGGTGCCCACAGTGGCACAAAATATCTGGGTGTCCCTAGAGGTACAAAATATCGAAGTGCTCAACATAATGATCTGCAGTTGGGAGATGATGATTTTCAGGACGATGTTGCCTCTGACCTTCCAGACGAATATGTCTTGGATTTAGATGGGGATGACCTGGAGTTTTATTTTCAACCATTTGAGGATGATCTCCCTTCCTCGTCAAAAGACAGTATTGTTGATCCTTTAGGTGACAAAATGTTTTCTCTCCTTAATATCAAACTCCCTAGAAGCTCAGAGTGGTTCCGCCACAAAATAATTGACAAATTCATAAAAAAATGGCTTAGAAACCCTATGGAGAGAGATACTCATAACCTACTAAGAGCTGAATGCTCCAGGCCTTCTATATAGGACAAAGTCTGCCGGACCCCAAACCTTGACCCCGAACTAATCAAATATCTTTTTAAACTCGGGAGGTACCCGAGAAAAGGGATGAAGAGATCCCTTAAGGGTTGTCACGACCAGGTCCTTGGTATCCTGGGTCCTCTGGCCAGGATCATTGATACAGCTGACGATAGCCACATCAACAGCACACCCCTGGACACTGAAGTAATTTGAGGTCTCAGCCAGAGAGCCTTAACTCCTTTCCTACCCATGACGGAACCACGCCGTTATGAGCCACGGACGGCATGTGCTCAGCTCGCCCGTCGCTCATGATGGCGTGGTTCTGTCACGAGCATGGCAGAGCCGAGTTTCCCCCCTCCCCCCCAGCGCCACGGTGGGATTACCGCCACGGGCAGGGGATTAATTCTACTGGGCAACACCAATGCCAGCCTCAACTCCAAGAGGAGAAGAGTGGTTCTCACTAAAATCAGTCCTAAATTGAGTGATTTGGCAGACAAAAAACGCTCCCTCAACCACCAAGGGATTACTTTTTGGGGAAGAGCTTATTAAGACACTAGATAAATACGTGTCTACCTTTACAGCATTAGACAAAGCCCACCAAAATATGGAGAGAGATTTTAACACCACTAACCTTTTTGGAAGGGCTGGAAGAAGGGGTCTCTTGTCCGGCCGCTTCAACCTCAGGCCCTACCCTAGATCTACAGGATACGATCGAAGGGGTTACCAACCCTCAAATACCCCTCAGTTTTATCCACAAAGAGGAAGAGACTTTCACTCTAGAAGCTTCAGATCAAGAGGAGCCTCCAGCAACAACAACCCTCAAAGTGAGTACAACAACTCATGTTCCTTCCCCTTCTTTTTCCCCAAAGGTGGGAGGCAGACTCAAAATATTTTATCACAATTGGAAATGAATTACTCAAGACCTATGGGTTCTGAATACGGTGAAGGGGTTTATGATAGACTTTATAGAAATTCCTTCTCAAATTTATTTTCCCAGAGACATCCCTCTCACCCTCGATCAGGAAAAAATAATACAGGAGGAGATATCCTCCATGCTTCAGAAAGGTGCAATTATTTATTTATTTAGCGATTTGTATAGCGCCTGGTGACCCAAGGGCATCCCCGCGCTGTAAGGAGGATTGTTATCCTATAAGGAGAGGGAGGGGAGGAGGAACGATTATTTCGGGAATAGGTGCGTTTTCAGTTTTTTGCGAAAAACCAGGTAGCTGGCTTCCAGTCTGAGGGTGCGTGGGAGGGAGTTCCATCTCATGGCCGCTTGCACCAAGAATCGTCGGCCTCTGGTGCGTGTCCTTTTGAATATGGGGATGTTGGCCAAGTGCTCACTGTATGAGCGGAGGGATCTGGAAGATTTAAAGGGGGTGACCAGGCTGCTGAGGATAGCAGGGCCAGATCCGTTGATAAGTTTGTGTGCTGTACACATGGCTTTGAATTCCACCCTTTGGCGAACAGGGAGCCAGTGCAGGGCCTTCAGGGCTGGTTTTGCTGACACTCTTAAAGGAAGGTTCGTGAGCAGCCGGGCCGCAGCGTTCTGTGTCCGCTGTAGCCTCGTCAGGGTGGCCTCTGGGGCACCCAGGTAGACCATATTGCTATAGTCAAGACGGGACAATACTAGCCCCTGCATAAGGAGTTTCCTAGATGCAGATGGTAGTAATGGGAGAATCTTACGGGTAGTGCGCATGAGCCCGAAACAGGTGCCCGCAGTTTTGAAGTACCCCTGGAGATATTAAGGCTTATAAGCACACTCTTCCTCGTCAAGAAAAAGGACAAGGGTTGGAGACCCGTCATAAACTTAAGGGAACTCAACAAATATCTTGTTTACAGGCACTTCAAGATGGAGGGCATCCATCTTCTAAGAGACTTATTATTAGAAGGATACAGGCAAGTCAAACTAGACCTAAAAGACGCTTACTTTACCATCCCTATGGCCAATGCTCATCAATTTTTTCTTCAATTTATGTTGAAAAAAAATATTTTCCAATTCCAAGCTCTTCCGTTCGGCCTCTCCTCAGCACCATGGTGTTCACCAAAGTGATGAGATCAATCGCCTCTTCCCTAAGAGAAAGGGGTATTCGTCCTATCATATACCTAGACCGCATCCTCATTTTGTCCCAGGACCATTCTCAAATCATTCAAGACCTGAAAACCATAATAGATCTTTTAGAAAACCTGGGGTTCATCATAAACAGAGAGAAGTCAATATTATCTCCCTCCAGAGCCCTGGAATTCTTGGAGTTTACCGTAGATACCATGAAATGCCTTCTTCTACTCCCATCAGAGAAAATATCCAAAATCAGGAAAGAGAGAAGACACAATATGAAACAAAAGAATTTATCTTTGAGGGAACTAGCCAGCTTACTTGTCTCCCTTCCTCCTCTATCCGACTATCTTTCCGGGTCCCCTAAATTATTGAGCTCTTCAAAGAGTAAAAGCAAGGACTCTATGATCGGGCCTCTGGTATGGGGATCACTGTTCCCTGGACCAGGAAGCAAGATTAGAGCTGACCTGGTGGCTAGAGAACTTGGATGCTTGGAATGGAAAAGCAATTTTTGGTTCAACACCAGAGTTTGTCTTAGAATCCGATGCGAGCCTTCATGACTGGGGAGCCTGTCTCCTAGATCAGAACACAGGCAGTGTTTGGTCACAAGAAGATTCTTCTCACCATATAAACTACTTAGAACTGACTGCCGGTCTCTACGCTCTAATGAGTTTCAAACATTCTCTTCAGGTCAGATCAGTTATTTTAAAGATGGACAATATGTCCGCGGTTGCCTACATAAATCGTCTGGGTGGAACCAAGTCTGCAGACCTCTCGAATTTAGCCAAGAAACTTTGGATGTTCTGCCTGGAACACAAGATCTCCCTGAGGGCCGAATATCTTCCAGGGAAAACAAAAATGTGGGGATTGGAACCCGAGGTTCATCTTAGACCGCAGCGATTGGAAGCTCAACGTTTCGGTTTTCAATCCTCTCAACAGAATATGGGGTCCTCTGGAAATAGATCTCTTTGCGAGCAGGCTGACATTCCAACTGGAGAATTATTACAGCTGTATGCCCGACCCGGGTGCTCTAGCAGTGAACGCCTTTCTTCAGTGCTGGAAGGGAACCGAACGCGTACGCCGTCCCCCCTTTTGCCATGATCCAGAGAGTCCTCTAGAAAGTGAGACATCAAGGAGTTTCCATTGTCCTAGTCACTCCCTTCTGGCCATCCCATGCTTGGTTTCCCACTACCCTGGAGCTGGCTTACGACCTTCCCTTCCTTATTCCTTCCCTAGTGGATCTTCTTACAGCCGTAGACGGACGAAATCACCCCCTAGTTCAAACAGGGAATTTGAACCTTCTTGCCTGGAGAGTATCAGGAGATCCAATGATCTCCCAGGACTTTCATCAACAGCTTCAACTCTCCTTGGAAAGTCTGTTGCCCCTGGTACACACTACCAGTATAACAACGTATGGAAATTGTAGCTACGTTGGTGCTTGGAAAGGAATCTGGATTCCGTGGAAGCACCTATCATTGGCATAGTTAACTTCCGTGTGGAACAATTCGGAAGGGGTCTTAAAAGTATTAGACTCAGGAGACCTCCTAAACTTAGATGTTAATCTCTCTGGGATGTTAAATCAATTGTTGATCTTTTTTCTAGCTGGCCTGATAATAATCATTTGGATAGAAAAAATCTTTCTATGAAGCTTGCTATACTTTTATGCTTAGTATCTTTTGGTAGGGTTTCTGATGTTAAGGCACTTCAAATTTCTAATAGATCCACCAACATGTTTGGAGTCAATTTCGAATTGTTTAGAAGAACCAAGACTATGTCTCATTTTATCTTTTATCCACGTTATGATTTATGAAAAAAGCGTTGTGTGGTTGACTGTATGAAAGAGTACTACTGGAGAATGAATGCTCTTTGTCCTTTAGGTGTGAATCAGTTACTTATCTCCTTCGTTAAACCTCACAAAGCTATTACTTCTGCTTCTATTGCTAGATGGGTTAAAATTGTTATGAATTTAGCAAGTATTGATTTAACGATGTTCAAAGCTCATTCAATCTGAGGTGCTATAGCCAGTAAATCCTTCTGGTCTGGTGGTAAGTTGGATGATATTCTTAAAGCTGCTGATTGGTCCAATGCTTGGACTTTCACTCAGCATTATTGTAAACCAATTACTCATATGTCTGATGTAGTCTTACAAAGCTACCAACATGCATAATGGTAGCCTCTGGTCTTGAATTCCAATCGAAGCCCATGTTACATGTCTTCACATATAACATGGGCTTCGATTGGAATTCATAGAGCATATGATCAAGCCCATTACCGCCGCTTTATCGGCAGTTTCCTGCCAATAAAAGTGGCGATAATGTAAGGCCCTTTCTTGATAATATGCCCCTAAGTTTTTCAGGACTAATCCTGTTCTACACCACATTTTAAAGAGGCAGATTTTATGGGCTCATGTCTTTTATTTGCTGTTAATGGTCTATTCTGGAACCTTTTTGCTTTATGATGTATGCAGATGCTTGGACTGCATTGAAAGGAATATGCATAATGTTAGCCCCTGTGTCTTTAATGGAATCTACACAACAAAAGGACTGCATTTTCTCTTCTTGTTCATCAACAGCAGTGTACTACAGGTCGATTTCTGTCATTTCAGTCGGGAGTCGGAACAGAGTCTGACAGATTTGTTACTTGGAGACAGGAGGATGATGGAAGGACTCTGGGTGGGACTACCTCAACAACAGCCTGAAGAAGAAAATTATCAACTTCAGGGAAACCAACATGATAATGACTCTAAGAAGCCTACTCAGCTCTGTGGACTGTTTAAAGGTGTTTTAATGTGACAAATGCAATGCTGATGCGTGTGTGTGCTGGCTCAAATCTGAAACTCCTATATTATGTGGTTGGATCAGAGGCCTGCTGTTGTAAGCTACTGGAGATAGGCATGTGATATCAGATCATCACATTATGCATTTGCTTAGATAAGGGTTATGATGACAGTTGTGAGACTGATCAGCCCGATACATGCAGCCATTTGTCTGTGATTGGTTGTAATTTGCTCTCACTTCTCAGTTAATCTCTTGCACATGGGTCATTAAATGAATGATTGCAGCAGACCACACTCTTGTTGTGACTTTGAGTCTTCTTAGTGCACTCCTCATGTCCTACCGCTCAACTCTATCGTATTGTTTCTGTTTTGCAATCCGCAGGCTGTCCCTTCTCCTGCACAAAAGACTCTCCTGTTTATCTTAGTGGACCTTAGTGGACCACTTTAGCCAGGTACACATGATTGATGGACAGTTCAAGAAGAATGTAGATACATGCCCAATTTGGCAATACAGTCTAATTTGTCTTTTAAGAATCATTTATTAGAACTCTGTGGCTTCACTTCATTCCTCAATATTATTTTTTTTCATACCGAGATGGCAGAACATTTAGATATATAATAATAACTTGGGTCTCTGGAACTGTTTGCAATGCATTTAATATAACTGTGTCATAATCATACCTTATTTTCCTTCCACAATAGATTGATGATGATGTGCTGTTCGTCACTCAGATGAATATTGTCTTTGTGTAGTGTTTGTCTTTATCACATCTTTCCCAAAATCCCCTTTCCCATCCATCATCAGAACCCTAACCCTCTATTCCTGGTCTGTGTGATTTAATGAGATGTGACTGAAGTTACAACATAAATGTAGAGCAAACTTGCTTTTAGATACTTGCTTTGCACTGTTAAATTGCTCCTAACTCGTTTTTAAAATTGATGCACTGTGTAAAAACCGACCGCTAATAGCACTTTGAATTTCTTCATCTTTCCGTGGAATTTCCTTGTACTCCATTGAGGACATGCTGAGTGAGCTGTTCAATGTTTGAGGGGATGAATTGGGCGAAATCATTTAGAGCTCCTGCTCCAAAAACCACTGGTGGCAACTTGGTTGCATGGTCAGTAAGACGGAAATGCTTTTAGATACTTGCTTTGCACAGTTATTTTAAAATTGCTTTTAATTTGTTTTTAAAATTGTTGCAGTTTGCATTGTGTAAAAAATTACTGCTGATAGCACTATCAATTCCTCCATCTTGCCTCAGAGTATTGCTGTACTCCACTTAAGACACACTGAGAGCACTGCCCATTGGTTGGGGGGATGAAGTGGGTGGAGTGAGTTAGAGTTCCTGCTCAACAATATACTGGTGGCAGCCCAGAAGTGTGGTCATTAAGAGAGAACTTGCTTTTAGAAACTTGCTTTGCACTGTTTTTTTTAAATTGCTTCTAATTTGTTTTTTAAAGTGTTGCACTGTATAAAATCCTACTGTTGATAGCACTTCGAATTCCTTAATCTTGCAGGGGTGTCTTGCTATACTTCATTAAGGGTGCATTGAGAGCGGTGCCTATTGGTTGGGGGATGGAGTGGGCGGAGTCAGTTAGTGCTCCTGCTCCACAAAACAACAGCGGCAGCACCTATGTACAGTGGGTGAGCCGCAGACATGTTAAAGGCAAGCCCGTCTGTGCCAGTTTGCATCAGACCGGGGCCTGGGGCCAGCCATTTAGCCCGTCAGCTGGTCTATAAGTCAGGTTAGCTAAAAAATCCATCTCCTGGGAGCTATCGACTTGATCCTTCCTTATTAACTAAACCTTATAAAGTAGGTTATTAATCACAATTTAGTGTTTACTCCATCGCTAAATCAAACTTCTGCCACCCTAGATATTGTGAACCTACCGGGTTGAGTACAATTATACACTCTCCAACACTGAGTAATACGAATATAAAAACATAAGATGGAAGGTGCACACAATCAGAGTCCAAAGGAAGGATAGTGTATTGTATATCTTCTTCTTCGTCAGGGTGAATTGATTCGGGTGCTCGGATTCAGTATTCAGTATGCAGTCTCGTGGCGGCGTCCCGGGACGCCGCCACGAGACTGCATACTGAATCCGAGCACCCGACTACAGGTGCTCGGTGGTCATTACCACGACCACCGCGTTATTCTACGGACCGGTGTCCTCCACAGCTTCAATTTATGCCCGTACCGGAGTTGGACATTAGAAATAGAAGAAAGAAACTTTCCTTGCGAAAATTAGACTCCCTGACGAACGTTCACATCACCTTGAATAATCTTTATACTTGGTCCTCTAATATTCTGAACTCTGCTGGATACAGCATTTGAATACTCACTGGGCCTACCCACTCGTTTCCAGTTTGAACATCATCTCTGAATATAAGAAGGTTACATGCCTTGAAGTCCCAGTGCCAGTTGCTGTCTGATCCACATTGTGTGTTTAAATAGATTGACAAAAACTCCAAAATTGAATCAATTCGCCCTGACGAAGTTCCACAAGGCTAATGGAACGACACGCGTTGGCTGTGCCTGTATTTGAAAAAAACTGTTAAATAAAGAAGAAGATATACAATACACTATCCTTCCTTTGGACTCTGATTGTGTGCACCTTCCATCTTATGTTTTTGTATCCTTGACCTTAACACCTATTGGTAGCAGGTGTAGGAAGAAGTTTGCACCACCCTAAATTTAGAAATATAGAACTAGTAGTGCTTGACCTAGGTCTGCTGCCTTGACCCTTTTGTAATACGAATATAGACTTGTGAGAAAGTGCCATCTTTCTTGTATGGTATGCCCCCACACTTTGACTCTCCAACACAGAATATTAAGATTATAGACTTGTGAGAAAGTGCCATCTTTCTTGCATGGTAGGCCCCCACTTTTTGCTGAACTGCTGATGTGCTTTGAGTGAGTGTGCCCTGGGCTCCTGCCAATCAGGTGCCCAGGGCCTGTGTTCCTTCCCTAAAACTGTGTTGAAAACAAAAGCCAATTGGCATCTCTGGCCACATGTCAGACCTTTTTAAATGGTGCCCTAGGTACCCAGGGCATTGTGAGAGAGAAGGCCCCTAAGGGCTGCAGTTCTTATTGTGCCACCCTTAGGGGCCCTGTACCCTGACACACACACACACTGCCTTTGCAGGCTGAGTGGCTTGGTGCAGAACTAAACAAAGAATCGACATGGCACACAGGGCCCTGCCCTGGCATACATCAGTCACCCCTCTAGCTGGGTGCACTATGCCAGTGGTGACGGCACTGGTCCATGAGCTCTATGCCCCTACAGTACCCAGGGCCATTCCTGGGCACTGTAAGTGCAGTGATGCCTTTAAGAGTATATGGTGCTGGGAGGTTGTCATTACGAACTCCACCATAATGGCTACACTGAAGACTGACAAGTTTGATATCAAAGTTCTCAGCACACTAAACCCACACTCATGCCAGTGTGGGATGTAATGCCAAAAGCACTACAGAGGGCATCTTAGAGATGCCCCCTGAAATGTAACCAACTCCCAGTGTCTTGACTGCATGGCTACCAAGGCTGCCACCACCAGACATGTTTCTGGATCCCTGGGTTGAAAGCCTGCCACTCTCAGGGGCCTGAAACAATGCACATCCTGGGACGAGGTGCCAAACCTCCTCCCCCAGGATGGGCAGGGGAAGCTTCAAAGGCATGCCACCTTTGTGAGCTTCCCCAGGCCACTTGCTGTACTCAACAACTGGCCCCCACCGGTTCTGACCACCACTTTGGTGGGAAGACAGGTGGGAAAGACAAAGGAAGGAAAGGGAGTGTGCCAGCCGCTGCCAATCCCACTCCTCAGATGGGAGAGGCGAGGTTAAGCACAACTCCAGGCTACCGCCAACTTGAGGATGGGGAGCCCTGCCCAATCATAGATAGGCTCCTGCCCCCCTCCCACAGGAGAGGAGCAGGATAGGGGGTATAGTCACCTCAGGACAGGGACCCATTGGTCCCTGCCCTTACTCTACCTGTAACGCCCCAAAATTTAGTATTTAGGGGCACCCAGAACCTTCCTTCCTCAGCTCCCGATTTTGCTACGAGGAGAAGAACAAGAAACAAGAAGACCTGCTGTGCAGCTGCTAACAAGAGGATGACACCAACTGACTTGGCCCCAGAAACCTACAGGCCTGTTGATCCTTGAACTTGCTCCTGCTAAACCCCGGTTTTTCCTGCGCACAGCAACCTCGAAAACACCGGAGGATCTGCCTGCCTTGCTCATCTAAAGACTGGGACTCCCACATGCAGTGGTTCTACTCAAACAGCAACAACCCCTGGTGCCAGCCAAGAACTGCACATTCAGCACACTCTGTACCCGCCGAGCCCGGCCTGTGCCTGAGTGGACAAAGACCACAAGGATATCCCCCCGGTGACAGTGACCCAGAATCCAGTGCCCAAAGACCCACCTCGACGATCCTGATGACGCCTGCAGCCTCACAACCAGGGACCCTCCAACCACGACCAGCTGAGGGTAAGATTTCCCGACTTCCAAAGACACCCCTGCGCCCGGCGCCCCATGGCCCCCTGTGACCAACTCCGGGGTGTCTATCTATCCTCCAAGATCTCAACTTACCTCTCGAAGTGGTGGTCGCACCTGAAGAATCTCCATCCCCGAGCCTGCCGCCTTTGTTCGATTTCCAAGTCTCCCATTGAATAGAATTGAGCGCCCGATGGCTCAAAAGCACACTGCACCAAGCTGCCCGAGTGCCGCTGGAAATTAGGCAACTACCCTAATCTACTTCCCCAATTGCCCTGAGCAAGTGACCAGGAACCCAGCTCCCACAGCCGTGTGGCCTGCCTGCTAGCAGCCACCAACTGGAGCCCCCTATCCTCCATAGGATAACATTGGGCCTACTCTCTCTGCACTCAGCTGCCCCTGTGCCGCTGAGGGTGTAACAACCGTACTTACCTGACCCTGGGAGACCCCTGAGTACTTACCCAAAAGTCTATAACTCACTTTTCTTCCATAGGGTAACATTGACTGGTTTCACTCAGAATGTCTTCTAAGTGCGGAGTTTTGAAACTTTAAAATATTTTTCTAAAATCAGCCGAACAACGAATTCCGATTTACTCACCTGTTATCAGGAGAAATCCCAGTGCTGCATCTTTCAGCCCAGTACTGTACCTGAAAAGTAATTATAACTGTGATTTACTGTTAACACAATTTTCCTCTGTAGGAAACCATTGTCTGGTTTTCCTCTGTAGGAAACCATTGTCTGGTTTTCACCAAAAAATCTTCTGTGTCCTATTTCCAAACTTACAAATATTGCTTAAAAATCGCCTGTATGACATAATCAAATTCTTTCAATTGTTTACAGGAGATGCACCAGGGCTGGATCCAGGATCCTACCCTGAGTAAGAAAAAGTAACGATAAAATTACTTACCTGCTAAGTGAATTTCCTCCCTTAGGATAACATTGGAGATTCTATGTGAAAAATGTTTCTAATTGTCAACTTTTAAAATACAATAATATCCCTTGAAAATTACAACTGTAACCAAAATGCTTTTAACTCAATCGTTTACAGGAGATGTCCCAGGACTGAATCTAGGATCCAGTCCTGTGGTTAGAAAACTAATCCATAAAGTAACTAATTGCATTCAACTAGAAATTCCCATTGAGCTCAATGTAACATTGTGTTTGAAATTGTGTTGCCTATTGCAACTGTAGCTATTGTATTCAAAAAGTCTAGTGTCTATTTGAAAAGTATTTAACTAAAGTAACTTATTCTGAGAAAGTATTATTTTGATACCTATTGTTGGTTCTAAAATAAAACAACTATATATTTTTATACAAACAATTGGCCTAGAGTTCAGTTCTTGAGTGTGTGAGACCATTTGCTGAGTGTGTACAACAAACGCTTTACAAAGTCCTCTGATACTGCCTTACTACTCGACCAAGCTACCACTTTAGAGAGTAAGGTTATACCTAACTTTAGCCTCTGCCATACCTCTGGGGACTGTGGACTCTGTGCACACTGTATCTTACTTTGGTCCAGTATATACAGAGCCACTTTCTTAGAAAACTCCCTTAAAATCATCTATCTTAACACTTGTTCATTAGTTAAGCACCAATTAGAAGTATTTGATTTACTCACATCTGATTCCCCTGACGTATTATTTGTGACAAAAACTTGTCTAACAGATGAATTGATGCCAGGTATTTTAGCAGCCCTCTTTGACACCTATTGCTTACTTAACTCTAATAGACCATATGGAAAAGGGGGTGGAGAAGTTGCAGCAGTTATTAAAAATCATCTTATTTTTAACAAACTCACTCCTCTATCAATTCCTAAGGTGGACAATTTCCTGATGAAACTAGCCCACTCCTCCAGTCCCCTTCTATTTGCTCCTATGTATAGACCCCCGGGCTCTATGCAGTAATTTCCTCAAATTGTAGTGGATGACTATTGATCATGCAAAAGTCATGCTTCTGGGAGGCTTAAGTTATTGGGCAATGAGGACACTGGAGGCTATATTGCTATAGAACTAAGTTTTTTAAATGTTATTTTATTTTACAGAGTTTTATATAGTGTGAACTTGACCTGAATCGGGTATCAGAGTGCTTTACATAGCACCAGTTACATTACATGAGGGCACAATATTTTCTGTTAGACACTCTCATTGGCCTAAACCTAGTCCAACAAGTGACTGAACCTACACACATGTAAGGTCATATCTTAGTCCAAGTATGGCCATCAAATCTAAACATTTTGGACATTACGGTCTCTCCTTGTATATTTAGTCCGACCATCATTCCATAAGGTTCTTTTTGAACAATCCCTGCTGGCAAAAATCCTGGCTGCCCAGGCTCCTTCTCTAGGATCTGGAATCAGACAAATGTTAATGTGCTTTGTGACACTCTTGCACACTTCACTCTTACTCCTACTGGAGACCTGGAAGAAATTGAGGAGGCACTAACAAAAGAACAGGCTGACAGCTGCTGGTGATATTCATGCCCTCTACCAGAAATAAAAAAAATCAAGTTGCCATGAAGCATCCAAATGGTTCTTGGAGACGCAAAATTTTAACTTTGGCAAACCAAATAGAAATGGAGAATTTCCAATCAGTCTAAACTAAGAGAAAATGTCATTGAGTGATTAAAAGAGTCAAAAACTACTTGTCCCCCCAACAAAATTGTGAACTCTGAAAACAAAACAAAGCTAATTTTTGAGATGGTTAAAGAACTATCCAATCCAATCAGAATAACCAAGCAGTGATCCTCACTCAAAAGTTATGCATAGCTTTGAATTTCTTTTTTATAGACAATAAAATGCAATATCCACCCTTGCCCTCTTGAATGAACAACCGCTTGAGAAGAAAGCAACCCTCTCGACCTTCCCGGACATCAGCAAAGCCGGCTTTCAAGAATTGATGACTAAAGTCAAATCAGGCTCTTCGAATTACATCTACCCACCCAGGATTCAAAAGGCTTTTTTTTCTTGCTTTTCAGAACAGCTATCTCCTTCCTCAAAAACTACGTCAGGAAGGGGAAGGCCCCTCCCGCATCAAAGGAGGCAGTGGTTACTACCAACTCAAAAAAAGCTGAGGTGGATTCTACTAATTTGAAAAGTTTCAGGCCTATCTTGTTACTCACTTTTTTGGCAAAACTACTTGAGGCACGGGTGTTCCAACATCTTAGTATTTTTCTGGAGGAGTCTGCTTTCTTAGATCCCCACAAGGCTGGCTTCTATCTAGCGCACTCCCAGAGGCAGTCATTTTGGCAGCCATGAATGATTTGAGGGATAGAGCTGACAGAGACACCCCACAGGCATCAGTCCTTTTAGATCTTTCAGCACCCTTTGATATGGTTGATCATTCAATCCTGATCAACTGTATAGATAACTACAGGTTTGCAAGGAACCGCCCTCGAGTGGGAGTAATCCTTTCTTGAAAAATGATGTCAATTGGTACGCCTATTCCCTTTTTGCTCTCCGAGAATTCAACTAAGCTGCGGAGTGCCTCAGGGCTCCACCGTCTCTCCCCACTTGTTCAGTCTCTATATTCATCCCGTGATACACTTTCTCCAGCACCGAAAGGGGAAGATGTACTATGCTGAAGATATGCAGCTGATCTTCACCATCAATAATGCGCTGGATTCTAAAGAATTGTTTCCAAGCACCATGCTATACATCTAGCACTGAATGAATAGTCATGAACTGAAACTGAACTGTGATAAAAAAAGAGATTGTTGTGACTAAGAATAAACATCACCTATGGAGCTCTTCCTGTTGGTCTCCGGAGATGGGTGTTTCCCCTTCACCTAAAAAGCAGTGAAATGCCTTGGAATCCTTATTGATGAGGAACTATCTATGAAAACGCAGATAGGTGAAGTGACTTCATCTTGTTTCCAGCAACTTCGTAAAATAGGGAAAATAAGAAGATATTTCACCTTCGAAGAGAATATTCAAATCATAATTTCATTGGTTATGTCCAGCATAGACTACTCCAATGCTCTTTACATGGGACTCTCCTCTGCCCTAACTCAGAGACTGCAAATAGTGCAAAATTAGGCAGACAGGCTGATTTTTCATAAACTAGACATTGCCACATCAAACCCTTGAGGAAAGAACAACACTGGCTCCAGGTAAATCAGAGATCTGTTTTAAAAACTGGATGTTTAGATGTTTAGATTTTAAATACCCCCTTGGCAAAGTTCAGCTTTCATATCTTCCAGTGCTATATCCCTTACTGTCAGCTTAGATTAGCCCACATTAACCTACTGATTTTGCCTAGAAGTAAAAAGAAGAGGTTTGTTTCCCACATTTTGAAAACATTCCCCCTTGAGATAAGATGTAGAGTGAGCAATGAGGGATTTAAGACAATTAAAAAATGTGATAATTTAAGCAAGCCTATGACTAACTCTGATATCAGTTGCCTCTCTCTACCTCAGGCCTAAGAGACCTATTGGTGTACATGTGCTCAACAAATTTCCAGTAGCAAAATACAAATGGATGATGCACTTGGTGGGGCAGATGTAGTAAAAGCAACACCAACTCACTGCAAGATCTTCTTTTACCTGAGCAATAGCCCACACTTGCACTATTTATATTCACCCATTCATAAAAGTGATCCATATTTTAAATATAGAAGAACATCATTCATCAGCATCATCATTCCGGCCTTATGTTGCATAAACTCTTAACTTTGTATACTTCACACCTTGAGTCCACTTTTCCTGAATCAAGGAATTCGTAACTTTAGTTTTAATTAAAACTAGCTCCCCACTGCTCAGAAGAAGTTACTATTGATATTTTTGTTACATTATCAGGTATTCATTGTTGCATCATGATGGCAGAAGTCTAGTATTAATCTTTGTGAAGGTATGATATAAATATAACACACCAAATGTGTGTTTGGATAATCCTTTCAATTAACTCTACAGGTGGAGCTCACTTAGGTGGGAGTGGGACCTTGCTTGTGATGCACTCCATGTTAGTGCACTAGCCTGCTACTATTACCACCACCATCAAGAACATCACCTTGGGTAACCCTGCAGTTACTAATGTCTTGGAAATTAGGAGAGCTAGCAGCCATTGCTTTATATATTCAGGTATAAGGGATCTATGGAGTGAAGTGAACCAGTTTATTTAGTAAGTAACTAACTTCTACTGAAGATAAGTTATTGTTTATATAGGTTGTTGCAGGCAGTGTAGGTTCTTGCTGCATACCCCCTATTGGTCATGATTCTTACAGAGGGTAGTAAGAAAAGGGTTTATAGCAACTATAACTAGCAAGTTTGCACTATTTCAAGCATAACATATGCAAACATATTTGTTCTCTACTGTTTAACAGGAAAAAGCCCAACCTCTCCACCTAGGCCCCCTCCTCTCCCCAAACAAATCACTTCATCCGCAACCAATGTCCAAAGAAAACTGTCAAAGTCCAAGCTCCCAATCCCAACTCCCTTCCCAATTCCCACCCTCTCCAGCCACAACAAAAGCCCCTCCCACCAAAAATAAACATAAAAAAGGACTACAAGAGGGCTTCATCTATGTGGGTTCAAAAGCGATTAAGGCTCTGCTCCATCTGGGTCATCGGGGCTCCAAACTGGTCCATCTGCTGCAGGAGATGGTACTGGAATTGGCGGTCTGAGCAGGTGGTGGGCAGTAGTGGTGGTTAGAGACCCTGACAGCTGCAGGCACTTGCAGTGGTGTATTGCCCCGGAGGCAGCAGCTGGCCCGGCACAGAGGAAGATGCTTCTGCCTCTTCCTCCTCCAGGGCCACAAGCCGGAGGTATTCAGACTGGATATTCTCCAGAATCTGCCACTAGAGCCAGGCTGCTAAATCCTGCATTGTCGGAGTTGGTGGTGGAGCAGCAGGAGTAGCTATATTTGAAACAAAATTCAACAAAAAAAGAAAAATTGTAAACAATGCTCTGTGCAAACACTTTTTTAAAATTAAATAGTGGCACAGTAGCAGTACATTGCTGGTCCCCTAGGGCCATTGGAATTTGATGTGATTAGAAGAGTCACAGGGCCATTTTTACCCACACATGCATCACATAAAGAGCACTGGCTGTTGGGCTGAAAAGAAGTAAGGGAGAATAACACCAGATTTAAATAAACAGAGTGATGTAATTTTTGTTCTTTTAAAGGCTTTCCTAGTAAGAAGCATTTGCAATGCAATCGGTCTCGGCTGTGGGGCCTTATAAGTATTTAGCCATGCAGCATATTATCCTGGGTGCTACAACATCTACTGTTTTTTAACATAGAGGCTTTGACACTAATAGGTACCTTTTCTGACTATTCATTATCACACATTACTGCACCGTAGCCTTTCTCACATTTATCTTCAGCACAATGACATCCCCAGCTTATGGCATTCACCACAACACAGGGAAGACCCACTCCACTGCAGGAGCTCGCCAGAGCATCACATGCACGATGACTCAGGTTGGAGCTAAAAAAAAGGAGACCTTGTTAAACCTTTGTGGTTGATTTTTTCCGAAAAGTAGTTCCTCAAACTACAAAAACACAGGGTCCTGAACAATTTGGTGAATTTGAATTATATCTAAAACTAAAAATTGCTTGCTAATTTGTCACAATTCTTAAACTTCAAGTAGGCGACTTTCAGCATGGCATTTTGTTTAAGTTTCTTTTAAAAGAAAAACATATTGCATAAAAAGCTCTCTGAGGGGGAAAAGGCTTGACTCCATTGGACAGTTACATCTAAAGATATCAATCCAATACAGCTTGAAAGAGTAAGGAACATTCTTCAAAAGGATTATGTCACTTTATATGTCCTAAAACAACAAATCTTTAAAATAAAAAGTACAGTGATTGTATGAATGAAAAACATCTTACAAGTTATTATGGCAGTGGAACCAAGGAACCAGCTTTACAGTGTGATGTCCTTGTGAGCAGAACCTTAAGTGGAATGAAAAAACAAGGTGATAAAAACGAATTACCTCTCATTAATGAGTAAGGCATTATTTAAGCACTATGGAGTACAAGTTGTTGGGCTAAATTAATTTGGGCATGCTAGCCAGAGCGTCGGTATTTTGCTAATCTCTGCACCCTGCATGTAGTTGGGGAAGTTGTAATAGACTATTATTGTATTTTAATTCCAATGACCCTGCTCCTCTCTAAATTTATTTTAAATTCTACCCTGACTCCAAAGAGTCAGCTGAATAATAAATCAGATACTACGTCTCACAAGTCACATGTAAAATGCGGATATCCTGTGTGCCGTAAGTAGATAGTGGGAAAAATGATGTACTGCCCTACAGTGAAAGGAACAGGATAAAAAGATTGTATTTGGCAAGTTTGTCACAGAGTATCCCATCCGCCAAACCTAAAATCAGGGATTTAGTCACTTTACTCCTTGGCCTCGCACGCCACCACAAATTATTTCCAACACATTCATTCGCTTGGCAGTAAAGAAAGGAAATTTAATTTACTCCACTGCAGGGTAATTTAGAGGGATTCGGCCGGGTAGGTATAGATTTTGCTATTGATTAGTGGGCTGTAGCTGACCATCATCATGTGCCTAAGCTTTGGCATATTCAGTCACTGTAGTTGACGAAAGTTGAAAGGGAAATATTGTAGCACACATAAATCTGTTAGTAATGATACAAAATATCAAGGGGAAAAAATTCAAACCATATGAATATTGAGTTGGAAATATCTTGGAGTGGAAAAATCGAGTCAATAATATTGTTTGCAAAATATAGAGGGCCCGATTAAGATGCGGTTAGGAAAGCATTCCCACCTAGGGCTCGATGAGGATGGGGTTAGGAAGGCCTCCTGACGGCATTTGCTCTTTCTGGATCGGGAACGTGTCTTTCCGACCGGGGGAACCAGATTACGATGCGGTTAGGAACATAGGCTCCCATAGAAGTTAATGGAAATGCAAACAAATCGTATCTGGAAGCATCCAGATGCATAATAGTTGGTTGGGCAGACTCTGCCGATCCGAGTCGGTGCAAACTATTTCCTAACTGCATTGAAATCGAGCCCATAGCGGTTTAAAATATGGATTTTTAATTAGTGTTATGTATTTAGTATATATTTTAAATGTCTTGTAATTTTTTGTATACGTATTGTTTATGTTTTTTAATATATTTGTTAAATTTCTAGTCGTTATTACATTTAATTTAAAGAAATTTTGCTTCTTTTTGCTCCGTAGCGGGTTGTGGGTTTATAGGGGAACAGGGTGGGAAGTAATTTAATTATACTAAAAAATGATTAATTTGCATTTAATTATATTTATTTATTTGATATTTAACAGTGTTAATTTTGCTTTTAGTTTGTTTGGGTATATTTTATGGGTGGGTTGTGGGATTCATAGGGGTAAATGTGGGATGTAATTCATTTTTAATTAATTAATAATTACTTGTAAATTAATAATAATTAATTGACGAATAATTATGATAATGGTGTAATTTTTTATGTGTGGGTTGTGAGTGTAATAGGGGTACAAGGTAGTAAGTAATTTATTTTTGATTAATTACTAATTAGTTGTTAATTAATATTAATTAATTGGTATTTATTATGGTAATTGTGAGTTTTTTTTAGGTGCAGGTTGTGTGTTAATAAGGGCAAAGGGTGGAAAGTCATTCATTTATAATTAATCAATGACTAGTGGATAAGTAATATTAATAAATTAGTTGATAATTATAGGGCTGATTATGATGGTGTTGAACCCACCAATGACAGGCTGTCAGTGGTGGGTTCACCGTCATTGTGAGGCCATTTTCCGCCGCCAATTTTGAATGGCGGGCAGCTCCGTTGTGGAAAACGAGCCCGTAATCCTATCGATGCCCAGGCCGCTGGCGCAAACCGCCTCTTAGTTCCCATGTTGAATAATTACCAAATAAAGAGACGGGCGCTGAAAGCAGGAATCAAGAACAGAGTTTAATTCTCATGAGGAGAGCCAGTCATTTCGGACACGAAACACAGTGTCTTTCGGGAGGTGCTCTAACAAGTGAGCTGAGACTCTTGCTTTTATACCTTACAGAACACTTGATAACACAATCAGGACAGTATGACGCAAAAGAAAGACATCCCTATAATCCTCGTGGTGATCCTACTCCACATACGTTCACAATGGGGACCCTTGACCTGCTGATAAGAGGGGAGGGCAATCACGCAGCTGAGTGTTTCGTAGGATGTGTACGCCTGATCATAGCCCAGGGGGTGGGGTGGATCAATAGTGGGTCTCTTGAGGAGGAGTGACTTCATACAATAAGGGCAGTAAATGGTATCTCCTGGCTTAGGCGATGGCCTCGGACATGTGTGGTCAGCTGGACTCGGGGGAAGGGGTCATCAAAGGAGTGGTATTCATGCCGCGTGGACAATCGAGCGCGGAGGGAAGGCTTGTCAACAGAGGGGCATTCATGGAAGGGGAGGAGGTGTTGGTCAGGCGCGCCCGTGACTCTCAAGGACAGGGCCTTGCAGAAGAAGAAGGTTTATGACTTGCCCATGTGAGGAGAAGGGAGGGGTAGACAGGGTGGACACAGGGACAGAGTCACGCAGAGAGAGAGAGAGAGAGAGAGATCTGATGACCAGTACATGAGAGAGCGGGGGCAGTCAGGTGCAGCTGGGGAGGGCTACGTCAGCCAAGGCGAAGGATGCCTCTTCAAGAGAGAATGGGGGGGGGTTTGTGCGGGTCAAGCAGGAGAGTCGCCTCTCGCAGCGGGGTCGCACAGGGGGAGAGGGTTTCATGGCCTACGCATAAGAGAGGGGGTTTTAGGATAGCGCAGGAGGGAAGCCGGGGATTCCAATGGAAAAAAGGCCATGGTGCCTAAACTGGCTGTACATATGCATAGGGGTAGGGGCTCTTACCGGCAGAGTGATACGGTCAATAGTTTACGGTATTCATGGTGCTCACAGGGAGAGGAGTGGGAGAAGAAGGGGAATGAATGCTGTCTATGTACATCAATTTCTTCAACTTTCACAGTCGCCCCTTTTTACATGACAGCAGTCATTTTTGCAATTGACGAGTTTACAGGTAGACAGGCATCATTGATGAATTAGCATTTTGTCGATACTAACATTTGGCGTACAATCATAGACAGTTAAGGTGATGGGCAGAATGCAGTACATAGAAAATTGCTTTTCATTGAGTTCCTAACAATTTAAACGCACTACATAGCAAAAATCTTTCTGACTTAAAAAATGTGACCAATGAACAGTTTTGACCAGGTAGTCGAGAGCGGAATTCAGTTCAATACACAATATTTCTTCGTCACAGTGTCTTTTTGTCAGTGAGCCATCACTGGTAGGCTCTAGTCCGAGTACTTTTGTTGGCGCTGTTGAGCACCGGCGGTGGAGCTATAGGTCCAGCTCGGTTCTATCCTTACGCGTTGCAGGGTGCGGTCAGTCCTCTGCTGTTAGACCACAGTCCTGTTCCCTAAACAATCCGGTTGGTGGCGCCTTATGCTCGGCACCCATAGTTCTATGGCAGCACCCTATTCCCAGTGGAATGCGGTTCTTTCCTTTGGCAAAAAGTCACGTGGGAATGAGGGTGAGTGTGGTTCAAATAGTCGATAGGGGAGAGAGGGGGGGGAGTTGGGTCAGAGTTCCTGGGACACACAAAAGGGACCAAGGGAGCAAAGGATAACAAGCAGGCAGGCCCATCAATCGAGCCCAAAGAAAAAGGGGGGGGGGGGACGGAGACTCCAGGCACACGTGGGTTAGCAGACGGAGGGCTTCAAGGCGGCCCGTCATTTTTCTTTGTCCACGTTGAAATTGCGGTCTCGTCCCGTATCCTGTTGCTCTGCGGCTCCACCTTTGGTCGAGGTCACACGAGTCCCAAGATCCGCAGTCAGGCTGTACGTCACATCTGACCCATCTCCTTCGGTGATCATGAATCTTTGAATAGGTACAAGACAAGGTTTTAGAGAAATGGCAGAAGAAGATATCTACGCATGTGAATTCCTCCCTCAATTCTACGCATTTGGGAGATACGCTCATTGGTCACATTCAGAGGTCCTATTACCAAGCAGTGCATGTGTCATCATTCCTACTGAGTTTATGGCAGGTTTATTCATTGTCCTGTTTATAACTCAAGCGAGGATAAATGAGATTCCCATCAACTGTGCGTTACATCATATTCAACATTACGGATCATTTCCCTTCAGGACTGGCTAACATTTTCAGGCAGGGCGGGGGTGCCATCATCGATAGTCAGGCAAAACAAGATTTTCTCGACGGTCAACAGCTACTCATGGTCATCATGTTTATATCCGGGACAGCAACTGGGTTCTATCAAAATGGGGCGGGGATGCTTCGGGCGCTTGCGCTTGGGTGCAAAAGGGGGTGGGGCAATCTGGGCATTGGGGGTTCAATCTAGACGTTGGCGTTCGTCTCTGAAGAACAGACATAAGGTGCCATTGACATACAGTTCCCCTATAAATGGCCAGATTTGGGGGACTTTAGTCGTCTTACCTGTCCTTTCCTTCTCAGCCAATTCAAGTTCATTCATTTTGCAGAAAGGAGAGGCAGTAATATGGCGAGATACAATCATTTTAGTTTCGGTCAATTTTCGCTGAACACCTTCGCGTTCAATATGTATCAAATCAGACTGGTGCCGGTGGGGCACAGTTTTACCAAAAAGAGGGAGAGAAAATAGGGAGACTCTCATAGAGAGTGAGAGTCGTCCGCAATCTAAACAAGCCATTCGGTACACGTATGACATGTAGGAGAGAGAGAGAGAGAGAGAGAGAGAGAGAGAGAGAGAGAGAGAGAGAGAGAGAGAGAGAGAGAGAGAGAGAGAGAGAGAGAGAGAGAGAGAGAGAGACGTGTACAAAAATAGGTCATTTAGTGCGCTCACAACACGGAACAGCAAAGGTCAGGTAACACACAGATACAGACAGAGGGAAGACACAAATTCGTACATTACACACACACAAAGTCAGACAGGGAAGACGGCACATGTATGACACATATACAATTTCTTGTGTGGGGTGGATCTGCACACCAGTTGTCAATTGTAAAGTTGGACTATTTTTTTTTTTTTTTAACATCATTTTTATTGCATCACCAATATAAAAGTACAGACAAGATATTCATCAACATCAGTATAAACATGGACCAGTTCGATTGAGGAATGTCACGTCTTCCTTCCCGGGGGCTCTCCCCGCTTGTGATGCGGGCTGTTTCATCTTCCGTCTCGGTCTCGTGCTTCTTACATTGTCTGACCGCTTTATTGTGCCCATGACCCTGGAATGCTTTTGTGGTTTACGCCCCTCCCCCTCCCCAAATTTTGGTGCCCCAACATCCCTCCAAATCAGCTTCCTACCCACCCTCCCCCGTGGTCGCGCTGCGCTTGAGTAACCATGTGTCAGTGCCTGGTGTGTTGCAGGAGGAAGCAAACAATTGCTACGGCGTGTTCACCTGTATAGTGTTAGGGTCTGCTCCTGCTAGTTCGCTCTCGCTTTCCTGCTCCTCATCGCCCACATCCCTGAGCGCCTGCACCATCACCTCCCATGCAGTCGCCCTTTCCAGTGCTTTCTCGTCATTCGACCTCCAGGCCATCTGGTATCGCAGGGTGCTATCACACGCGGCCCACCTCAGACACTCCCCATACCATCTCTTATACGTGGGCCCCACTCTGGACTTCCAATTTCGTGTGATCTCCCGCTTGGCCAAGATAAGCCCTAAATCTATAAATTTACTTGACATCGTATTTCTAGGTGTATGTGGGAACCAGTGAAGGATGCCAACTGCCTTAGTATACTGAATATCCCTATCCGTCGCCTCGTTAAGGGCCCGTCCAACTTCCTGCCAATAGTCGCCCAGAGAGGGGCAATCCCACAGCATATGACATAGATCCGCCCCCGCTGTACTACATCTGGGGCAAGCAGCGTCGGCCGCCCCAAAGTATTGTTGGATTTTCCCGGGCGTGAGGTACGCCCTGTGGACAACATAAAAGTGGATCAGTTGGAACCTGGCGTTCCTCGAGCTCTTCCGCGCCCTCCTCAGCAGTTGGCCCCAGGTCGTGTCTGGTATCTCCACCTGGAGGTCCAACTCCCACTTGGCCTTCAGGGCCGCCAAAGGTTGCAGGGCCTCCCGCTGCATTCTCGAGTACAAGCACGTGACGGCCTTAAAGGTTCCCGCCGCCATCATGGCGTATTGGCATGCCATTGAGGTACCTGGTTCCTGCTGCCCTTCCCCCCAATGGGCTCGCATGGCGCCTGTGACTGCCGCGTGCAGCAGATAGTCACCCCTCGGTAGGTCAAATCTCTCTTGTAGGTCCCGAAACGGCAGCAACACCCCATCTTCGTAGAGGTCACCCAGCACGTGTACTCCTGCCTCCTCCCACCCGAGCAAGCGCGACCAGTCACCTCCATGTGGGAGGGCAGTGATCATTCCCAGCGGTATTTCGGGGGCGTACATAAGGCGGACACCCGCCCGCTTACGGGCCCGGTCCCAGCACAGACGGAAAGTCTGCTCCTCGACCGTCAGGTCTCCCACTCGGAGTTTCTGGTGCAGCGTGATATACGCCAGAACGTGTCGCGGGGTGCCTTCGATTCTCGCATCCTCGGGACCTCTATATACTCTCGCCACCTCCTGAGTAAAAGTCTGCAGCTGGGCAGCGAGGTAATATCCTTCGAAGTCCGGCACTGCCATACCTCCCTCATCTTTGGGGCGCAACAGCGTGTCGAGCGCTATGCGTCTCCTGCCCGTGCCCCACAGGAACATTATGATCAGTGACCTCAGGCGTTTGAAAATCGAACTCGGGATCCATACCGGCAGTGTCCTAAAATAGTACAAAAGCCTGGGCAGGGCTATCATTTTCAGCAGGGAAATTCTACCAGCCAGAGATAGCGGCAGAGTCGCCCAGAAGTCCATAGATCCACGCAGAGCGTTAATACAACGAGTTACGTTGCCATCTAGCAGGTCGGATGGGGTGTGGTAAACATAAACCCCTAGATAATGTAGGCAGCGCGGTTCCCACCGGAGTTCCTGAGCAGTGAGTGGGCACGGCTCTCCCGGCCTCAGGGGGAACAGACAGGATTTGGGCCAGTTGACCCTCAGGCCCGATAACCTACCGAACTGCTCCAGTAGCCTCCGTGCCCCCTGGAGTTCAGCGCCGGCATCAGCCAAAAACATTAACAGGTCATCCGCATAAAGGGAGATGATGTGTGGCCTCCCCCTAAAAGGCAGACCTGCGTAGTGGCGGCCCATTCTGGCTACCGCAGCGAAGGGTTCCATTGCTAACGCAAACAGTAGCGGGGATAGGGAACAACCCTGTCTAGTGCCACGCCTGATCGGGTATTGTCTCGAGATCAGCGCACCCACCCGGACCCTTGCTACCGCCCCAGTATAGAGGACCTTGGTCCACTGTATGTAACCGTCTCCCAGTCCAAAGCGACGCATCACCTCATACAGGTATCCCCATTCGAGGCTGTCAAACGCCTTTTCAATGTCGATGGACAGGACAAATGGGGAGGTGGTGTCTGGCCAGTCCACACCCATCAGTCTCGTGAGTCTGCGGATGTTATGAGTGGTGTTGCGTGTCGGTATAAAACCGCACTGGTCACCATGAACCAGGCTCGTCATATGCACTAGCAATCTGTTGGCTAGAATCTTACTGAGGATTTTGTAATCCGTCGTCAACATAGACAATGGTCGGTACGAGGACAGCGCCGTACCCTCCCTGCCCGGCTTTAAGAGTGGGATCATAAGGGCCTCGCACATGGAGCCCGGGAGTCGGCCCTTCTCCTGCGCCTCATTGTATACCTCGCGCAGCCGCGGAGCAAGATGCTCCAGGTATTTGCCATAAAATTCGATCGGGAGACCGTCAAGGCCCGGGGTCTTGTTCCTAGCCATCTGTTTTACAGCGCAACCTATTTCTCCAAGGGAGATGGGCCGCCCTAACTCCTCTGCCTCCGAGTCCTCCACTCGCGGCAACTCCAGCCCGTCCAAGAACTCCTCAAGCTCCTCCGTCCCTCCAGTATCACCACTCAGATAGAGCCCTTCATAATAGGCTCGGAACTTGTTCAGGATCCCGGGTTGGGAGTGGCAAGGCTCCTCCCCTGGCACCTGGATCCTCATGATCGGCCCTCCCCCCCGGATAGGATTAGCAAGCCAAGCCAACATCGCCCCCGCCTTATCACCTTCCGCATGCGCCCTCGTCACGTACGCCTTGTGGTCGAAGCTACGCAGCCGCTCTAGCTCTACCGCCAGCCCCTCCCGCGCCCCGCTAAGCCCCTCCTGCAATTCTGGGTGATTTGGGCGCCTCTTCTCAAGATCCCTCAGCCGCGTCTCAGCCTTATCTAAGTCATCCAACAGAGTCTTCCGTGCCCCTGCCGTGTGCCCAATACAGTGTCCCCGCACCACCACCTTGAAAGCATCCCATTCAACCGCCCTCGTGGAAGCCGAGCCACTGTTCTCTTCAAAATATCTCTCAATACGGTCACTCAGGGCCTCCCTGAACAACAAGTCGTCCAGGGTGTCAGGTTGCAGGCGCCATGTCGGTACGCTGTTAACAGTCACCATCCATTCCAGAGACATCAACAAGGGGTTGTGGTCCGATATCGTCCTTGCCAAGTATTCCGCCCCACCCACCGCAGGGAGCACACATTCCGAACAAAGAAACGCATCCAGTCTCACATGTAAATCATGCAGGTGCGAGTGAAAGGAGTAATCCCTAGTGGTGGGGTGCAACACCCTCCATGCATCCATGAGGGCCCAGCTCTCCTGCCACTCTAATCTACGCTTGGCGATCCTATGTGCTGGGGATGCGCGAAGCGGGGGATGGGACCTATCTAGTAGTACATCCTCAACCGAGTTGAAGTCCCCTCCCAGGAGGACCGGCCCTGCCAAGTAACCCGCCAATTTGCCCGAAACGTTAGATAAGAAAGCGGGCAGGTCTACATTAGGAGCATACACATTGCATAGCGATATCATCCTGCCTCTCAGCCTTCCTTCCACAGCCACATATCTGCCCTCTGGGTCTATCGACGATTTCGAGACTTGGAAGGGGACCCCCGCCCGTATCCAAATCAATGTCCCCCTCGCAAATGCTGAAAACGTCGTGTAGAATAACTGCCCCCTCCAGCGCCTTTGTAGAGCCGCCCCTTCCTGCTTATTTAGGTGCGTCTCCTGCAGGAACGCTATGTGAACCCCCCTACGCTTGAGGTATGCCTGAACCTTATGTCTGCGCGTCATGGACTGCATGCCCCGCACATTCCAGGTAACACATTTCAATGCTCCAGTGCTAGCCATTCCCCCCTACACAACCGGACCATACAACAAAGAACAGTGTTCGCTTAAGTCCCGCGACCACGGGCCCTCCCCCCCACCCACTCCAAACAGGAAGCCAAACCCCTCCAACAACTACAACCCCTCGAACAACCCCAACGGCCCACAACACCCACCCCCCCAGGACAGGCCCCCCCGCAACTGGAAGTACCCCCATCCAAACCAACACTCCCGACCACCCCTCAAGGAAAGGTGGTAATATTCGCAGTCCCCACTGCGATGACCTTAGGGGCCAGTAAGGCGCGGCTCAATGCTATAAGACCTCCAACAAATCAGCCCCGCGTGCTCCACCCCACAATCCCCACATTACAGTTCCCCAAAACCTCAATCAATGTCTTTCCACTGCTGTGGGTCCATCGCCCCGGTGGCCAACCAGCGAGTCCATTCCGCCAAACCAGTTCAGCACGCCTCCAGTATCTCTCCCGAGGTCTGCGGCGTCACAATAGGGCCCCGGGCTCCACCAAACTCCGATTGTCCTGTCTCTGAGCCCGTTCCCGGGGCCTCCGAGTCCGTGCCCTTCCCAGATTGAGTCCTGGCGGCTCTAGATAAGTCCACCACCGCCTGTAGGGCCGCCTGCCTCTCCGCCTCCGTCTGTGACATCGAGGGTTTCCCGGTCCTCCTGCGATTCTTCCTGATCCGTTGGGACTGTCTGATCGGCCTCTCCGCCCTGGCCTCTTCCTCCCTGACCTTGGCACCGTCCGTTCCTGCCTTATAAGTGTCCCACCAGTCCCATGCTTCCGCGGAAGTCGTGAAGAATAAAGACTTTTCGTCCACCACCACTCGTAGTTTGGCAGGAAACAACAGGGAGTACTTGATGCCTTCCTGGCGGAGCTCACGCTTGAGGGACAAGAAGTTTGCCCGAAGCCGCTGAGTCTCAAACGTGTAGTCCGGGAACATGGTGACTCTGTTGTTTTCAACTTGGAAGGGCCCTGCCTCTCTCGCCCTCTGCAAAAGCCAGTCTCTGTCCCGGTAATGGAGCAACTTGAACACCACCGGGCGAGGAGGAAGGCCCAAGGCTGGCGGACGCGCCGGAACTCTATGCGCTCGTTCCAGGGAGAAGAAGGGGGACAGACCTTCAGGTGCCACCTCCGTCCGCAGCCAGTTATCCAAGTAGCCCACCATGTCGTCGCCTTCAATTTTCTCCGGCAGGCCCACTAGGCGTACGTTGTTGCGCCTATTCCTGTTTTCTGCATCCTCGGCCCTCCTTTCCAGTACCTTCAAACGGTCCATCACATCGGCCATCTGGGCCTTCACCGTTGCCTGGGCCGGGGCTAAATCCTTAACCGTGGTCTCCACGGATTTCACCCTGTCCTTCAGTTTGTCGTGGTCGGCCTTCAGGAGGCCCAAGCCCGTCGCCACCTGAGCTATATCTTGCTGCAGGGCATCCTTTGTGGTGGCGATGGCTTCCAGGATACGATCCTGCATCCGTTGTAACGCCGCCTGGTCTCTCTCCGCTCCTTCCGCCGCCTCAGTGTCGGTCGCGCCATCTCCCTTCCCCTTCGGTTTCCCCATCTGGGCCGGGATGGGCGGTGGTCCTCAGAATATGTTCCTGGTCGCCCTCCAAACGTCGCCGGGCACCTTCCTCCGGTCGGGTCCTTAGGTCCAGAAGTATCACCAAGAGGCAGGAAGCACCGAGCAGTCGTGGCTCGGCCAGCGCCAGTTGCACCTGAGATCCGGGGTTCTCGTCTCCGAGTCACTGTCGCTCCGTTGTCGCCCCAGTCAGGGGACGGTCCTCAACCACCGCCCAAGGGTGTGCCCAAAGTTCTGCCAGTGCCGGGGGAGAGGCGCGACGCGGCCGCCAGCACCTCTTGCGTGTCCGGAACGATCTTCAGTGGGTCTCCGGGCAGATGTCTCCGTCACCAGCGATCTCATGCCATCGCCGCCATTTTGGGGTCCGCGACTTCTCGGCCGAGTTCA
This sequence comes from Lissotriton vulgaris, assembly GCF_964263255.1. Classification (NCBI taxonomy): domain Eukaryota; kingdom Metazoa; phylum Chordata; class Amphibia; order Caudata; family Salamandridae; genus Lissotriton; species Lissotriton vulgaris. Next base: position 1,540,671,292 of record NC_141695.1, on the reverse strand, counting down.
GCTTTCGAAGTTACGATACTGCTGCGGAAATGCTCGGTGTCGTCCTCCGCGGGTCCCGGACCCTCCGCAGTACCGTCCAGTACCGGATTATGCCCTTTATCTTGGGGTTCGAATGGATTTTCAGGATATTTTCCGGGATCGGGCACGGAGCTCCGAGCTCACGCTGCCTACCTCCTCGGCATCCAAGCCACGCCGTAAAGTTGGACTATGTGGATTTTTGAGAAGTCTTAGCGTGCTTACTAGTGTGAGGGTTTTGTGCCTGACTCACTCCTAAGTAATAATCTTTCAAATATTAGCCCAGGGGAAACCCCAGGCTGCTAGAAGCACAGCTGATGGGCATTCAGCCTCTATAGGTTTAGTGGAGTTTTAACACAATTATTCAAACTTCAAATTTTTCTTTAAATTTTACTCATAAATGTTAGTCATAAGAAATACGTTTGCACATGTTTCAAAAAACATTCATAAACAATGTCAAAGTATAAGCACATGAAAATATTAACAAAACATATTTTCAATACATGTCAAGTAATGTAAACGGTTCATCAGTGTTTCAGGGTCAAAAAATCATAATAGTAGTAGCCAACGTCCCAATGCATTTCGGGTTACAAACGGAACCCTTCTTCAGGGGATAAATAATATACGGTCAACAGTTCAATCTTCTTTGAGTGCTTGATCTCTCAAAGTGCAAATGCAACAGGATCTAGAAAACAACAACAAACCAAACTCTATTGAGTTGTCTCATATGTACCATTCTATATCAAAAAGAACATTCTGGAGTAAACACTGAGGAAAAGAGCCAAAGTACGCACCACCAAAAGGATGTCACCCATGTGTTATAAGACATTTGGGAAGTGTGATATCAAGAGTCACCAAAACAAACCAGTTCATACTAAGAAATACAATTAAATGTGCTTCACTCTCGCAAGTGAAAAAACGAGACCCAAAAGTACCATAGTAAGCTCATGCACGTATAGAAAACACCAATTGTCTTTCTAATGTAAGAGTGTCTGCCTAAAAGCGCAAATACATACATCCGTTCCAACAGCTTCACGTACTTCCGGTATAGTATCCACCATAAATAATCCTTTCTAGCTGGAGCCTACATGACAAAATAATGAGAGCCTCTTAGTGTCCCATGCTAACGTGTGTTGAATGCCCTTAGAAGTCTAACTTAAAAGCAAGTCTTACCGCCTCCTCGAGGACGGGAAAATGCGCTGCTCGCTCAGGTCGCCCAACACGAATCTATGTAATGAAGACAAACTCGTGATGAGTTCAAATCCAACGGACGAGTCGTCCTTCCCAAAAGGAACAAATGTTCCCGTGTAGAATTACTAACCTGCCGCCTTCTACTGTGGAGTCCTGAATCAGTCTCACGGAACGGGTCCGCCCTCGCAATCACGTGGTGCGGAACTCGTCCGAGACAAATTGCCTTAATCGACACAAAAGAGGGACATTGGTCACGCAACTATTTGAGTCTTCTCTAATCATGGCGGCCGAAAGGCGCCGGTGTTTTTGACGTAAACAACTTTAGGTGCCTATGTGTAAACAACCCGTTTGGAATAATACGTAAAGAGTCTGGTTGTTACTCCATGGTCCCAGGAGGAGTAAAAGGGATAATAATAAAAATGCACTGAAATGTAATGCAGTACACGTATATAACGTGCAACAGTCTAGAAGGTCACCTGATTTATCCTAACAGGAGTTTTGTACGTATTCCTTCGCTCAGTGTAGTTGTGTAAAGGAAAAACTTTAAATAAAAACGAGTGGAAAAAATGCAAACTATCATGTAACACACTAAAATCAGTTATAGAGGAATTAGAAAACAGGAAAAGAAAAAGAAAAAAGTGAATGTGAATACCAAGACTCAGTGTTCCCCCTTACAATCTAAGATATGTGATCATGTGAAGTTCAGAGAAAGCACAAAAGTTCATAATGATCATTTAAACCATTAGGGTCAACAGTTCCTAAAAGTTTTATCCAGTGTGTTTCCCTTCTTGCTAGAAGTGTGTGCAAATCCAATCCTGGGGAGCGTTCTATGCGTTCTAGGACTGTAAACCTGAGTTGAGGAATTGTATGATTGGCTTCTACCCAGTGTCTGGCCAATGGAGAAGTTGTAGAGTGATTCCTAATGCGGCTTTTGTGCTCTATTATTCGAGTCTTTATTTTTCGACTAGTACGTCCCACGTAGACTAGTCCACAGGGACACTTAATCGCATATACAACTCCTTCCGTGTTACAGTCAGCGTTATATCTTAGTTTGATGTTCACTCCTGAGTGTGGGTGAGTGAATTGATCACCGGTGATGACGTTCCCGCATTGTCCGCAGTTATAGCATTTCATCATACCCCTCTCTCTTTGTCTAGCTGTTTGCTTATGAGGTTTCAAAAATTCCCTTAAGTTCTTAGTTCTGGTGTGTGCAAAAAGGGGACTACCTTGAAATACTGTTGTGAAATCAGGTTCACTTTCAATAAGTTCCCAGCATTTCCTGATTATTGTCTTGATCTGTGTGGCTTGTGTAGAGTTCTTGAGAACAAATACCTCACGATGCTTGGGTGTTTTCTCTTTTGGTGTCAAAAGTTCATCACGGGTTTTTGTCGACATGATCTGAGCAGCTTCTTTGAGTATTTGGTCTGGATACCCTCGCTCTTTGTATTGTTGCATCTGTTTAGTAATTTCGTCTTGACTTCGCACATCATCTGATGTAATCCTCTTAATTCGCATCATCTGCGAAATAGGTAGATGTTTTTTCAAACTGTACGGATGTGCGCTCGTGAACAGTAATGCATTGTTAACATCTGTTGGCTTCCTATATACCGATGTCGATAGCCCATGAGGAGTTTTGCTTATTTCAATGTCTAAGAAATGAATCTTCTGTTTTTCAATATTATGGGTAAACTGGATGCGAGGGTTCTGTTCATTTAGTTTGCCAATACTCTTTTCCAATTCATCTCTGGTGCCTGTCCAGATGACTAGAATGTCATCAATGTACCTCAGGAACACAGCTGCATGTCTTGTCCACATCATGTCTGATAAGATATGTTGATCCTCGAAACGAGCCATGTAGGTATTGGCGTATGATGGCGCTCCGGGAAAACCCATAGCTGTCCCCGTACGCTGTATGAAAAACTTGTCCTTCCACACAAAGTAATTGTTGTACAGAGCAAAATGTAGTAGTTCTAAAAGAAAAACTGCTTTGTTGTGATCAATTTCTGACTGTAACAGTCGCCATTCTATTGCCTCTAGTCCTTCTTCATGTGCTATTGAGGTGTATAGTGCGACTACATCAATTGTACATAGCCAGATGTCATTCAAAAAAAGATGTTTCTGTGATTCCAATTTCAGTAAACAATCAGTGGTGTCTTTAACGTATGTCTTCCAGGATTGGACCAGCGGTTGTAGATAGAAGTCAAGATAGTATCCCAGAGACTCATGGATCGATCCGCACCCTGCTACTATGGGCCGAAATGGTGGTTTGGTTTTGTGTTTATGCACCTTTGGTAGCATGTATAGGTTCGGAATTTTAGGTGAGGAGTTGAACAGGAATTTCTTTGTGTTCTCATCTATGATGCCGGAGTCTAAGGCTTTTGACAAGAATTCGTCCAGTAGTCTCAGTAGTTCATTTGTAGGATCTTGTTCTAAAGGAAGGTAAGTGTCTCTGTCTTGAATGTGTTCCATGACACTCTCGTTGTAAAAGTCGGTGTCAAGCACCACTAGAGCTCCTCCTTTATCTGCTGGGTGAAATGTTACTGAGGAGTCTTGTCTCAGCTTGTTGAGAATGCGTCGTTCCTTAGGGTTCAAGTTTTGGTGTTGTACTGAGCCGTATTTGATTGTCTCTAAGTCCTTTTTGACCAAAGACTCAAAGGTGTCAAGAGTCTTGTGCGAAATTGGTGATAAGAATTTGCTCTTAGGTCTGAATTTTTTCTGTTCCATCGTAAGTTCTTGTTGACTGGGGTTGATTGAAAAGAACCACCTTAACCTTAGTTTTCGCATGAATTTAAAAAAGGCTACCTCCGTCTCTAGTGCATTGGATGTATAGGATGGAACAAAAGAGGTTCCTTTGTTAAGTACCTTAATCTCTTCCGTGGTTAATTGTCTCGATGAGATGTTGATTACCAGTGAGTTTACTTCTTCACTGTTCTCTGAGGCCTTCCTTGCTCTTTTTGCACCTTTGGTTTTTCCGCGCCTTGTGTTTCGTCTTGTGATGTCGACGTTTTGTCTGGTGGGATTTTGGTCAAGGGGCCCTCCCCTAAAAAAGGTCCACTGCTTGTTGAGGTGGTCGCTGTCGTTTCCAAGTTAGGTGCTGTAAGATGTGTCACAGTGGCGGGAGGTCTCTGCATCGTTAAATCTTCGTCTTGTACTATGCTCTCTTCCGACGATGCCGCATCTGGTTTTTTAAAGACCCTCTTTTGTGCATATTTTTCGGCCCAGGTATAAACTTCGTCCAGTTTATAATCGATCGTGTCCCTACGGAACTTGCGTATCTTCCTTTCATGTACTTCCTTTGCATGCGTGTCAAGATTCTTATTTATCTTCTCAAGTACTTGATTCCAGTTCTCTTTCTCCATCTGATTACTTATTTCATTTTTTAATTTGTTGATGTCAAACAATAGTTCTCCTAGTAGTGACGAGATCTCTTCTATTATAAGCAAAATCAAATCGAGCGAGCATTTATTCAAAATTGCATTCCAGCGGGCCATAAAGGATTTGTTGTATTTGAAGAGCATTGGGCGTAGGGCAACCCTTAAGCCTCGAGGTATACGCTTGACTTTATGATATTCTATCAGCGTGGTTGCGTGTAATCTCTGATTCACTTCTTTTCTCATTAAATATTCCAATTGTTTGAGTTGCTGCGTTGTAGTTCCTGTAGATGTTCCGAATTCCCTCACTCCCTTCACTAAAGCATAAATGGTTTCAGCTTCTTCTGGTGAGTAAAGTTTTGTATCTGCCTGATTCGTAGTCAAATTTGAAATGTCCTGCCAGGACATGGTTACTCTTGGGTGCTGATCCACAATTTGGCACTGTGGGTAAAGAATTTCTTGTGTGGGGTGGATCTGCACACCAGTTGTCAATTGTAAAGTTGGACTATGTGGATTTTTGAGAAGTCTTAGCGTGCTTACTAGTGTGAGGGTTTTGTGCCTGACTCCCTCCTAAGTAATAATCTTTCAAATATTAGCCCAGGGGAAACCCCAGGCTGCTAGAAGCACAGCTGATGGGCATTCAGCCTCTATAGGTTTAGTGGAGTTTTAACACAATTATTCAAACTTCAAACTTTTCTTTAAATTTTACTCATAAATGTTAGTCATAAGAAATACGTTTGCACATGTTTCAAAAAACATTCATAAACAATGTCAAAGTATAAGCACATGAAAATATTAACAAAACATATTTTCAATACATGTCAAGTAATGTAAACGGTTCATCAGTGTTTCAGGGTCAAAAAATCATAATAGTAGTAGCCAACGTCCCAATGCATTTCGGGTTACAAACGGAACCCTTCTTCAGGGGATAAATAATATACGGTCAACAGTTCAATCTTCTTTGAGTGCTTGATCTCTCAAAGTGCAAATGCAACAGGATCTAGAAAACAACAACAAACCAAACTCTATTGAGTTGTCTCATATGTACCATTCTATATCAAAAAGAACATTCTGGAGTAAACACTGCAACAATACAAAGAGCGAGGGTATCCAGACCAAATACTCAAAGAAGCTGCTCAGATCATGTCGACAAAAACCCGTGATGAACTTTTGACACCAAAAGAGAAAACACCCACGCATCGTGAGGTATTTGTTCTCAAGAACTCTACACAAGCCACACAGATCAAGACAATAATCAGGAAACGCTGGGAACTTATTGAAAGTGAACCTGATTTCACAACAGTATTTCAAGGTAGTCCCCTTTTTGCACACACCAGAACTAAGAACTTAAGGGAATTTTTGAAACCTCATAAGCAAACAGCTAGACAAAGAGAGAGGGGTATGATGAAATGCTATAACTGCGGACAATGCGGGAACGTCATCACCGGTGATCAATTCACTCACCCACACTCAGGAGTGAACATCAAACTAAGATATAACGCTGACTGTAACACGGAAGGAGTTGTATATGCGATTAAGTGTCCCTGTGGACTAGTCTACGTGGGACGTACTAGTCGAAAAATAAAGACTCGAATAATAGAGCACAAAAGCCGCATTAGGAATCACTCTACAACTTCTCCATTGGCCAGACACTGGGTAGAAGCCAATCATACAATTCCTCAATTCAGGTTTACAGTCCTAGAACGCATAGAACGCTCCCCAGGATTGGATTTGCACACACTTCTAGCAAGAAGGGAAACACACTGGATAAAACTTTTAGGAACTGTTGACCCTAATGGTTTAAATGATCATTATGAACTTTTGTGCTTTCTCTGAACTTCACATGATCACATATCTTAGATTGTAAGGGGGAACACTGAGTCTTGGTATTCACATTCACTTTTTTCTTTTTCTTTTCCTGTTTTCTAATTCCTCTATAACTGATTTTAGTGTGTTACATGATAGTTTGCATTTTTTCCACTCGTTTTTATTTAAAGTTTTTCCTTTACACAACTACACTGAGCGAAGGAATACATACAAAACTCCTGTTAGGATAAATCAGGTGACCTTCTAGACTGTTGCACGTTATATACGTGTACTGCATTACATTTCAGTGCATTTTTATTATTATCCCTTTTACTCCTCCTGGGACCATGGAGTAACAACCAGACTCTTTACGTATTATTCCAAACGGGTTGTTTACACATAGGCACCTAAAGTTGTTTACGTCAAAAACACCGGCGCCTTTCGGCCGCCATGATTAGAGAAGACTCAAATAGTTGCGTGACCAATGTCCCTCTTTTGTGTCGATTAAGGCAATTTGTCTCGGACGAGTTCCGCACCACGTGATTGCGAGGGCGGACCCGTTCCGTGAGACTGATTCAGGACTCCACAGTAGAAGGCGGCAGGTTAGTAATTCTACACGGGAACATTTGTTCCTTTTGGGAAGGACGACTCGTCCGTTGGATTTGAACTCATCACGAGTTTGTCTTCATTACATAGATTCGTGTTGGGCGACCTGAGCGAGCAGCGCATTTTCCCGTCCTCGAGGAGGCGGTAAGACTTGCTTTTAAGTTAGACTTCTAAGGGCATTCAACACACGTTAGCATGGGACACTAAGAGGCTCTCATTATTTTGTCATGTAGGCTCCAGCTAGAAAGGATTATTTATGGTGGATACTATACCGGAAGTACGTGAAGCTGTTGGAACGGATGTATGTATTTGCGCTTTTAGGCAGACACTCTTACATTAGAAAGACAATTGGTGTTTTCTATACGTGCATGAGCTTACTATGGTACTTTTGGGTCTCGTTTTTTCACTTGCGAGAGTGAAGCACATTTAATTGTATTTCTTAGTATGAACTGGTTTGTTTTGGTGACTCTTGATATCACACTTCCCAAATGTCTTATAACACATGGGTGACATCCTTTTGGTGGTGCGTACTTTGGCTCTTTTCCTCAGTGTTTACTCCAGAATGTTCTTTTTGATATAGAATGGTACATATGAGACAACTCAATAGAGTTTGGTTTGTTGTTGTTTTCTAGATCCTGTTGCATTTGCACTTTGAGAGATCAAGCACTCAAAGAAGATTGAACTGTTGACCGTATATTATTTATCCCCTGAAGAAGGGTTCCGTTTGTAACCCGAAATGCATTGGGACGTTGGCTACTACTATTATGATTTTTTGACCCTGAAACACTGATGAACCGTTTACATTACTTGACATGTATTGAAAATATGTTTTGTTAATATTTTCATGTGCTTATACTTTGACATTGTTTATGAATGTTTTTTGAAACATGTGCAAACGTATTTCTTATGACTAACATTTATGAGTAAAATTTAAAGAAAAGTTTGAAGTTTGAATAATTGTGTTAAAACTCCACTAAACCTATAGAGGCTGAATGCCCATCAGCTGTGCTTCTAGCAGCCTGGGGTTTCCCCTGGGCTAATATTTGAAAGATGACACATATACAAGACATTCACGGCAAGACAGGAAACAATTGTTAGCCTACAAGATCTGTTTTTATATATATATCCTACGCATCTTTACTATCCTATTTATCTACGTGCTTAGCTCTTTCTACCCTTCCCCCCTTTTCCTCCTCGCTTGTCACGCCTGCGAGCGTTCCCAATTACCAATACTCACACCTCGGTTGGTCGATCAGTAATTAACCTGGTCGCGCTAGTTACCCATGGTTGGATCTTAAACCATTTTTCTGTTCCCTCCTTTGGTGGGAAGTTCTCCAGGCTGAGACAACGGCAAGTATTGATCGGGAGAACAGTCGGACAGCTTGGCTATATCTATAAGGGTGTGAGAAAGGGGGTAGTGCATTTTGAACATCAGCAACATTTCTAACTTCCTAGGCGGGTGGTGCCGTGGCAACCCTTACCCGTACAATTTTCTTTGTCCTTTCCCTACCTAGTAAAACGTCCAGTTACATCATTTAACACGTCATTTCTAGTCAATTTTTCGTCATTCAGTACCTGTCCAGTTTCTATGTCGGTCCATCCTCTCAGTCGCTATGTCCTAAGGAGGAACAGTCATGTTAAGCCTACGTCCTTTTTTTTTTTTTTTTAAAAGCTTATCGTTACAACGACTACACACATATTCCCTCTTTCCCTTTTTCGTCGGTGGTCCGACCGTCGCTCCTCCATACTTCAGCCGACGTTCTGACGTGACCTGCAGAAGGGAGGAAAAGAAGGGGTGGGGGGGGCAGTATTCAAAGCACATCATCATGCGGTAATCCGAAAATGTTTTTACCTACCACATACTCGCCCTATCTCCTCGTACTGCATTCCCTTTTCATCTCGGCGTTTAAGCCCAGAGGGACCAGTGGTGTCAGATAGATAATCATTGTCGATCTGCGTATCTACATGAGCTACTTGGTCGTAACCCTCTTTATCGGGTGCAAGGGTGACGGTCAGGTGGCATTTCTGTGGTGTCATTTTAAGGGTGTCTGAAACACTTTTCCGGCTGCTTGTGACACATAATGTAGCTGCTAAATATCTGATCCCTTCTGATCTACATCCTTCATCATACTTATTCTTTGCTCACAGTAGTAAGGCATCCAAAACTCATTAATGCAACTGCTACAACCATGCTTTCTTCTTCAAAATACTTTTAATAAACAAAATTGGTGGCAGTTCATTGCATAAAGTGCAGCAGTGCAATAAAATCGTATTAAAATTTTCTTACAGAGCAAGTATGATGCCTGTCAAGAATTCAGTTTTAATTAATTCATAAATTCATTATCCGATACTCATTCTTTATCTAAATTACACCAATTCATTTTCCAAATCATAATCAGTACCCACCCTTAGTCAGTTCATTATCCACACACATACTCAACATCCTTCATATCTACTTTCATTATCCAAAAACTGCATATAGATCTCGGGACAACAAGCTGCGCAATCAGATACGTTTCATTTTGTGGCGGCGCCATTTTGGGTGGGGTCAGGCAAGTTCCAGCACAGTCAGAGTGTCTCTAGTCTCGCATGGTTGGCCAGAACTTTCCGTTGGCAGTTCAAAAAGTTTTGTGCTATGTGGTTAACAGTCTAACAAATATGGACCATGAGTCAAAGAGTGGGGAGGGCGGCAACAATTTTCCTACCGGGTCATCCTGGTGTTCCTCCGGAACTGAACAAGTCTGTGCCGCGGCTGCATTTTAGTCATTTCCCATCCGAGGCTGGTGCCGGCAGGAGTTGCACTGGTGTCGTGGTTCCCAGTGAAGGGGGCAGGGGCACCCATGCGGAGGGATCGGGGTGCCCCCCGGCTCTTATAGAATCTTCAAGGTTGAGGGGAGAAGGCATGGAGCGTGTGCCCGTCCTGGGCAGAAGACCGCTTTATGATGTTGACCCTCTTTAAGTAAGAGCATTGGGGTGTCGCTGGAAGCCTCCACCTGGAGGGAGGTGGGGGAGCCTCGTTCGCGTCACCTCCCCCTTCCAGCGACCCCGCGCCGTTCCTCGGCTCCGTCGCTTCGATATTGGCCGTGCTGGCTATTGAAGATGGGGGGGGGGTAGTCGGCGGCTGAGGCAAGACAGCCCCCCCCCCCGTGGCCTGCAGGGCAGCAGAAGAGGAGAGAAGGAGAGGTCTCTGCCATTCTTTGGACCGCCTGCCCAACATCATCTCCTCCCGACCGTGGTCAGGCGAGCCCCTCGTGCCTCGAGGCCTCGCCTTCCGGATGGGCGTAACCGCGGACCTGTTGCACTTCGGGAGCTTCCGGAATGGGGGTAGGTACCTATTGAATTGTTTCTATTTCATGTGACCGTTATTTAGGCGTGGCGGGCAATGAGGCAGGCATGTCGGGAGCAGGAACAGGCAGTGAAGCCTAGCTACCTCGTGGCTATTTGTGCTGCCAAACTTTTCGCCATTTTATATTTCTTATTATGAACTATTTCTAATGTTTCGTATTTTTAGTGAAGTCAAAAGCTCATCAGGGGGTTACTGACTTAGCCTGATTTCTTTTTATTTTTCTTTCTCTTCCTTAGCGTGTTTCGAGCTAAAGTTTTCTGTTAGTAGGGAACGGTGATCACTTCATATTTTTATGTGTCCTTTTCACTAGAGGGTACTTCTGGACGGACCAGACGAGTTCCCTCCAATAAATGGTCCGGGGTGGAACGAGATTATCGATCAAAAGGGGAACATATATTCCTTCATTAGGGTATCATCCTGGACAGACCGAGCGATGTACTTCCATTTACTAGGGTAGCCTCCTGGACGGACCAGGTGGTCTACTTCCACTAAATGGCCCATGAGCGGGGAGCATATGTCCTCCATAAGGGTAGTCTCCTGGGCAGACCATGCGAGCTACCCCCCAAACAGTGGGGAGTGGGTAGGACTGACGAATTCACAAAGGGGCATAACCTACCCTTTACTACTTGCAAAGACTAGATAGAATATTTCTATTCCACGTTGTTTGCAAGTAGAAAATACCTCAAACGAAACAATTCCTGGAACAACAATGTCCAGGCAACCAACCAATCAGTGGGGAGAAAAACAGGCATGACGGATTACAATGGGGACAAATGTCTGCATTACCTGCCCTTCGCTATCCAAAAAGGAAGACAGAATATTTCTACTCGTCTCAGTTTGTAGACAGGGAAGATCTCAAAGAACAACAATCGATTATTAATCGACTTCAAACAATCCAGTGGGGAGAAAAGTAGGCATGACGGATTAATACCGGGGACAAAAGTCTGCATTACCTACCCTTCTCTATCTGCAAAGAGGGACGACGTTCCTATTCGCCGCTGTTTGCAAACAGAGAATGTCTCGTTCTCAGAAGAGAACCAATATGTCAAGTAGCCGTCAAAGCTAAATGAACCAATACCAACAATTTCGGTATACAAATACCGATTTTCAATACAATCAATCAATCAATCAGGTGGATAGAACCACCCTACCAATCAGGCGTAAGAACGCCCTACTTAATCTTACCCGGACCGGACCATACGGACAGTTCTTTGACTTCCTCCTCCAGCGCCCGATCGTTCTCTTACTCCATGTAGCATTCCTGTGGGATTCCAGTCAGGACAATAGGTCACTCAAGAGAGGTCAGTTCAGAATTGGTGAAGTTCTGTCGATCGGCAGCCGGGCGAGGGCTCTCTCAAGGCAGGTATACTCCGATCATTTAGATGTTCACTTCTTCGTCTGGATCTCTCTTATCGGACCCTATGTCACTGATGGGCCCCGCGTTGGGACGCCAATTGTGGAAAACGAGCCCGTAATCCTATCGATGCCCAGGCCGCTGGCGCAAACCGCCTCTTAGTTCCCATGTTGAATAATTACCAAATAAAGAGACGGGCGCTGAAAGCAGGAATCAAGAACAGAGTTTAATTCTCATGAGGAGAGCCAGTCATTTCGGACACGAAACACAGTGTCTTTCGGGAGGTGCTCTAACAAGTGAGCTGAGACTCTTGCTTTTATACCTTACAGAACACTTGATAACACAATCAGGACAGTATGACGCAAAAGAAAGACATCCCTATAATCCTCGTGGTGATCCTACTCCACATACGTTCACAATGGGGACCCTTGACCTGCTGATAAGAGGGGAGGGCAATCACGCAGCTGAGTGTTTCGTAGGATGTGTACGCCTGATCATAGCCCAGGGGGTGGGGTGGATCAATAGTGGGTCTCTTGAGGAGGAGTGACTTCATACAATAAGGGCAGTAAATGGTATCTCCTGGCTTAGGCGATGGCCTCGGACATGTGTGGTCAGCTGGACTCGGGGGAAGGGGTCATCAAAGGAGTGGTATTCATGCCGCGTGGACAATCGAGCGCGGAGGGAAGGCTTGTCAACAGAGGGGCATTCATGGAAGGGGAGGAGGTGTTGGTCAGGCGCGCCCGTGACTCTCAAGGACAGGGCCTTGCAGAAGAAGAAGGTTTATGACTTGCCCATGTGAGGAGAAGGGAGGGGTAGACAGGGTGGACACAGGGACAGAGTCACGCAGAGAGAGAGAGAGAGAGAGATCTGATGACCAGTACATGAGAGAGCGGGGGCAGTCAGGTGCAGCTGGGGAGGGCTACGTCAGCCAAGGCGAAGGATGCCTCTTCAAGAGAGAATGGGGGGGGGGGGGTTTGTGCGGGTCAAGCAGGAGAGTCGCCTCTCGCAGCGGGGTCGCACAGGGGGAGAGGGTTTCATGGCCTACGCATAAGAGAGGGGGTTTTAGGATAGCGCAGGAGGGAAGCCGGGGATTCCAATGGAAAAAAGGCCATGGTGCCTAAACTGGCTGTACATATGCATAGGGGTAGGGGCTCTTACCGGCAGAGTGATACGGTCAATAGTTTACGGTATTCATGGTGCTCACAGGGAGAGGAGTGGGAGAAGAAGGGGAATGAATGCTGTCTATGTACATCAATTTCTTCAACTTTCACACCGTGGCGTTGGCCTCCCAATCCCTGAAATGGCTGCGGTGCGTAACGAGAACAGGGTCACAACTGATTTGCATATGGATGGGTCTAAACTGGAAGGACATATGGAACAAATCAATGATGGATGTAGGTCCAAATCTCTGTACTTGATTAAATGTATGACATTGTTCCGCATTCTGTTCATCAATTTCTCTTTTTTGCATTTGTCACTCTGAGTGGGACAGATATGCCCAGACATGGGTCATCTGCTCTCCATGCCCCTGGAGTCATGATAGCCTGGCTGCTGGGGGCGGTGATACTCCAAAACCGGTCCTAGAATGCTTGTTTCCAGTCCAGGGCTGGTCCTGGCCTGGCAGTTTGTACTGGACTGTTCCCAAGGGGAACAGGGTCAAGACTGATCTGCATATGGCTGGGTCTAAACTGGAATGGCATGGGGAGCAACAAAATAATGGATTTAGGCAAAGATCTCTGTACTGGGTGAATGTATGACATTGTTCAGCATTCTGTCCATCAATTGTTCGTTTTGTATTTATCACCCTGAGTGGGATGGGTATGCCCAGACATGGGTTCCATGCTCTCCATGCCACTTGAGTCAAGCTAGCCGGGCTGATGGGGGTTGATACTCCAAAACCAGTCCTAGGATGCATGTTTCCAGTCCAGGGGGGTCCTAGCCTGGCAGTTCGGGCTGGACTGTTCCCATAGGAAACAGGGTCAAAACTGATCTGCATATCGCTGGGTCTAAACTGGAATGGAAGGGGGTACAAAAATAAGATAGATTTAGGCCCAGATCTCTGTACTGAGGTGATTGGATGACATTGTTCATCATTCTGTCCATCAATTGTTCTTTTTGCATTTAAAAAATTGGAATTTTTGCCCAAAACACTTTTGCGGCTCTAGCCTGTCTTGGGTCACAGGACTGAGTGAAACTGAGAGACTTTGTGAATTCTTCCCAGCTAGTCACATAATGGAGGGATAGCCACAATGGTACCATACCCCTTGGCAAAACTTGTGATGGGCCATCCCTTGGCAGGATGGGTGCAGAGCCGAGCACAGCCCCACTTGCAACTGAATGGCCTGTGCTTAGTCTTCGCAAGAAGGATCTATTGACCCCACATTGTCCCTGTGACTAGCCTAAAACTGGGGTAGGGGAGTTAGGAAATTCCATACTCTTCAAAGAACCTTTTCAGAAGATTCTACCACCTTCCAGAAGAAGGGCACCATGGTGTAAAAATAGGACTTTCAGACCCATTCTTTAGTAAACGTCTGGGCCTGAGGATACTCTGAGGTGAAGAGGGACTGCTTTGCTGCTGGAAGGACAGCCACTCTGCTAGACTGTCGCTCTTAAGGACCGCTGTCCTGCTGGATTGTTGTCCTGTTGATCTGCAGCTCTTCCACATTCTGCTTGGGTAGAAGGACTGCGTCTTCAAGGTTCCCAGGACCTCTAGATTGGCTCACACAGGCTAGTATGCTGGCCTCCTCTTCAGAGCCACAGGGACACAAACCTTCCTCCATCTTACCCCCTCACCTAGACCCAGTCTGTGTGAGCGCTGACCCTTCAAATGGTGCCCCTCTAGGCCTTTACCCTTAGAAGTAGTGTTAAATGTGCAGAGATAGTCAACATTCGAAAGTAGGGACTTCAAAAATGATTTGCTAAAATCTACTCTGAGAACCAGGAGACAACTAAGAACAACCTTCTTGCCTATCCAACCAAGGTGCATCGCTGGTTGGATATACTTTGCGGATTCTCCCGCTACGTTCTTCTCCTTAGCAGCAAATCCTTTTTAGCAGTCCTTCACAGGTGCACAGATATAATATTGAGTTTTTAATTTTAAACACAGAAATATCGAGTTGTAAATATCGAAGGGACAGAGTATCGACATCAAGAATATCGGTGACCAGAATATCGACCTGAAGGTAAGAAAGATAGTTTTTGTTAATATCAAAGTCAGTAATATCATTTGCAAAAATATCATTGTTAATAATGTCGATGTTTATATTAGTGTTATGTATTTTATTATGCATTTTATATGGATGTGTTTTATATTTTTTGTTATGTATTGTATTTTGTTTGAAGTATATGTATTCAATTTTTAGAAGTTAGTAATTTTATTTAAAGTAAAAATTGTGTTTTAGTACCGTAGCGGGTTGTGGGTTTATAGGAGAATAGGGTGGGAAGTAATTTAAATGTAGTAAATTAAATAATAATTTTGAAAAAGTATTAATTATTTTTAATTACATTTTGCATTTTAGTTCCGTAGGGGGCTGTGTGTTTATAGGGAAAAAGGGTGGGAAGTAATTTAATTATGGTAAAGTAATTATAAATCTTTATTTATTGGTATTGATAATTAATGTATTGTTAATTAATTGTTAATTGGTAATTAATTTTTATTAATTGATAATTATATAAATTGTGTTAATTTAGTTTAGGAGCGGGTTGTAGGTTTATAGTGGAATAGGATGGGAAGTAATTTATTATGATTAAGTAATTATACATTTTTATTTATTGCTATTGAAAATTAATTAAGTTATTGTTAATTAAATTTTCATTGGTAAATATTCTTAATTAATTGATTAATTGATAATTATAATACTTGTGTTCATTTTGTTGTGGAGTGGGTTGTGGATTTATAGGGGAATTATGTGGGATGTAATTTAATTATAATAAAGTAATTATTAATTTTTATATATTGCATTGATAATTAATGTATTGTTAATTAATTATTAATTGGTAATTAAAGTTTATTAATTGATTCATTGTTTATCATAATAATTGTGTTTATTTTAGGAGGGGCTCGTGGGTTTATAGGGGAATTGGGTGGGAAGTAATTTAATTTTATTAAAGTAATTAATAATTTAAATTTATTGGTATTCATAATTAATTTAACGTTAATTAAATATTTAATGGTTATTTATTTAAAAAAAATGTTTAATTGAAAAGCACGTTAATTTTAATCCTCTGCTATCCTACACATTCCCTACAGTTGCACTCTCTGGAGAAGAAATTGAAAATTTTACCCCTACGGTATCCAACACTTTCCCTACTGTTGCACTCTCTGGAGTTGAAATAGTCATTTTAACCCCTACCCTATCCAACACTTTCCCTACTGTTGCAGTCTCCGGAGTGGGTATGGTAGTTTTAACCCCTTCAATTTCCAACACTTCCTCTATTGTTGCACTCCCTGGAGTGGAAATAGTAATTTTTATCCCTACGATAGCAAACACATTCCCTACTGTTGCACTCTCTGGAGTGAAATTATTAATTTGAACCCTTTCGCTATTCAACACGTTCCCTACTGTTGCACTCTCTGGAGTGGGAATAGTAGTTTTAACTCTTTGGCTATCCAATACTTTCCCTACTGTTGCACTCTCTGGAGTGGAAAAAGTAGTTTTAACCCCTTCGCTATCCAACACTTTCCCTACTGTTTCACTCCCTGGAGTGGGAATAGTAAGTTTTACCCCAACCCTATCCAACACTTTCCCTACTGTTGCACTCTCTTGAGTGGGAATAGTAGTTGTAACCCCTACACCATCCAAACCGTTCCATACTGTTGCACTCAATGGAGTTGGAATAGTAATTTTTACCCCTTCGCTATCCAACACTTTCCCTACTCTTGCACTCAGTGGAGTGGGAATCGTAATTTTAACCACTACGCTATGTAACATTTACCCTACTGTTGCACTCTCTGGAGTGGGATTAGTAAGTTTAACCCCTACACTATCCAACCCTTTCCCTATTGTTGCACTCATTGGTGTGGGAATAGTAATTGTTACCACTTCGCTATCCAACACTTTCCCTTCCGTTGCACTCTCTGGAGTTGGAATAGTAATGTTAACCCCTACGATATCCAACAGATTCCCTACTGTTGCACGCTCTGGAGTGGGAATAGTAATGTTAAACCTTTTGCTATCCAACACTTTCCCTACTATTCCACTCTCTGGAGTGGGAATATGAATTTTTACCCTAACACTATCCAACACTTTCTCTACTGTTGCATTCACTGGAGTGGGAATAGAAATGTTGACCCCTTTTCTATCCAACCCTTTCCCTACTGTTACACTCTCTGGAGCGGGAATAGTAATTTTTACCCCTACGCTATCCAACACTTTCCCTACTGTTACACTCTCTGGAGTGGGAATAGTAATGTTATTCCCCCTGCTATCCAATATTTTCTCTACTGTTTTTATTAATGTAGTGTATAATTTTTTTTTTTAAATTAAACATTTTATTTTTTAAATGTGTTATATATATTTTTTATAAATGTATCTATATTATTTTTTTATGTGTATATATGTATTTATAATTCATTAATGTTTTTTAACAATTTATAAGTTATTAAAATAATTAGTTATTAATATTATTAAGTAAGTTTATCTATATATATAAAAACGAATGTATGTCTGTCTGTCTGTTTGTCCTTTATGCATTACTACACCATTCATCCGATCGCCATGAAACTTTGGAAAGTTGTTGAGTACACTCCCGCGAAGGTTTCTGGCTTAAAATATTTTTAAAGATCGGCCTCCCAGGGCCCGCATAATCTTTCGAATACTGAATTTCCAGCCACGACTTTGAAATGGTACAAAACTTTCGGTGAAAAAGATGATGAACAATGTCATCGAAGCTACAATTTTGAATGGGAAATTCAAGGGGGCAGATGTACTTTTGCCACGTCTTCCAATGATCCCAACAGATATGCCATTTGAATTCAAACAATTACAGTTTCCGGTGCGACTCGCTTTTGCAATGACCATCAACAAAGAACAAGGACAATCTCTGCAAGTGTGTGGACTAGATTTGGAGAATCGGTGCTTCTCAAATTGACAACTGTATGTGGCCAACTCACATGTCGGAAACCTCCTGATTTATTCGTGTACGCACCAGACAGAAAAACTAAAAATATCGTGTATCCACAAGCACTCGAATAAATAAATAGAATTAGAACGACACTTTCAAATGTTTTCCATATTAAAATGAATAAGTTTCAATAAAAATGACACAATGTAAATTGAATGTTATCATAACGAGTTTACTTGAATTTACTTTCTTCTGAGATCGCAGCAACGCATGACGGGTAAGCTAGTATATTATATTTCATATGTATATGTATCATTTATTTTTGCATTTTATGTATTAGTTATACATTTTAAACATTTTAAAATATTTTTAACTATGTTTCTTTTAATTATATGTATTATTTACTTTATTTTACATTATGTTTTTAACATAAAACAATATTATTTTTAACAACGATATTTTTGACAATGATATTTACTTACCATAATGTAGATAGTATTTCGATATTCTGGACATCAATATTATTGTTTCGATATTTCTGTAGCTCGATATTCTGACTGTCGATATTCTGTCAGTGAGCCCTTCACCCAAGGTGTATCCAACCTGTGGTATTGTCTTTTGTTACAGTCCCAATGGAGATTTTTGACTTCCATTTGTGAGACTAAGGCCCCTATTAGGATGGTGGGCGGACTTTGCCTGCCCGCCATCCCCGCGCAAAACGGTACCGCCCGCGAGCTGTGTGGTGTGCGGGCGCAATTCCTATTATGATGCGCCCGCTACACAGGAGGGCGCATCATGCATTTTTAACATTGCGGCGGGCGCCGCAATGTTAAAAATGCAGGCCTGTATTTGCAGGCACAAATCGGCAGGCACCGCGCGGTGCCTGCCGCTTGGTGTATCATGTGCACCCACCCCCCTCGCCTTCACCATGGGGGCCCGCAGTGGGCCCTCAAAGTGAAGACCACATGCCTTTCCGTGGTGGCATTGCCGCCACGGAAAGACATGTGAATGTGGCCATACTAATATGGCTGTTGGTGTCTGATAGACACCGCCAGTCATATGAACCCTTTTCCGCCCCTGCCGCAAGGCGACTGGGCCGGAAAAGCGGTACAAAAGGGGGTGGTGATGGACGGAGCATCTGAATCAATCAAACACTAACATCCAGTCAAAATATCTGGGTTTAATCCATCACCGTTCTTTAGCCCACTCTGCCACCCCAGTTCAGACATGGCTATATGCAAATCAGTCTGACTCTGTGCCTCATGGGAACAGTCCAGCCCAACTGGTGCTATGAAGTTTTAGCGTGGGTCTAGAAAGGGAGTTTTTTTCCATAGACTGGGTTTTGACATTCAATGCTTATATTTAAAGAACACTGTGAGGAAAAAGTGATTTAATATATGGTGTGATTGTGCAACCTCACAGTGAATTGAGATTCCGTATCAGGTCCTGTCAGGTTAGTTTGTACAACCTTAGCTCAGTCCTGAGAAACTGTGGCTCGCAGCAGTCAGGCTTTACCAATGGAACAACTATAAAGCATAAAGAAGTATCAAAAGAGTTGAATACAAAGAAAAAGCAGTACAATAAGAATTTAATACCAATTTTGAAACATAGGTTGTATTTTTTTTATAGAGACACCCAGGGCAGGACTGGGCTTAGCAGGTATTTCCCTGGGAGGCTGGATGGGTGGGGATTGGTTGTACAACTGTGGAGTTTGGTTTTGCTACTGGGCGCCAGTTTTGCAGCAGTGCTGCAATATTGGCCCCCTGTTTAAAAAAGAGGCAGTGCTTCACACCTGCACAACCTCTCCAGCCCGCCAAGAGCTGGTACAACAAAATTGCCAGGGCTGCTTTGGGTTCCCTGTGCAGCCCTGTAGACATCTCAGAGACAAAGGTCCACTGGGGCTTCATAGATATAATTTTTTAGCAAATAATAAAATACAGCTTTTTACTTAGCACAATAAATCATTGTAAGTTACTGCAACTCATTGTTTAGGGCTAGCCATAACATGTATCTTGAAAACGGCTTTAAGGGTGCTCTTGTCGAAACCAACTCTGGCAGGGGGACTGCCCTATATTAAAACCTCTCTTTATTTCTATAGAACTCTTTCTAGCTCATATTACTAAATGCGATGTAAAAATCTCTAGAGAGATGATTATTTTTGGTTTGTCGAATGATGATGAATGGTTTCCAGGTTATCAAGAGAATAGATATGTCATATTCATGGCCATGGCTGTGGCTCGCCTGTGTATATCATCGATGTGGTTAAAACCTGAGGCACCTACATATGAGATGTGGCGAGCTAAATTTTATAACATCTTTAATTTGGAGTTTAACCTCTATCGTATTAAATCTATTAGGAAAAAGAGAAGAGGATATAAAATTTGGCAGACTCTGATAGATTATTTGGATCAGTAGAGATCATGATTCATGTTATCTAATAATATGAAGATGTTGCCTAGACTGTATATATTAGATGTTATGACTACTTTATGGTTTTACTACCTCTATGTATGTGGAATATTTGTTTATTTATTTTATTTATTTATTTATTTTTGTGTATACATGACTTTGTACTGAATCAATAAAAAATTTATAAAAAAAAAAAAATCATTGTAAGTTACTGCAACTCATTGTTTAGGGCTAGCCATAACATGTATCTTGAAAACGGCTTTAAGGGTGCTCTTGTCGAAACCAACTCTGGCAGGGGGATAGTCACAGAAAATAATATGGTCGACTTAAACAGTTACCTAGCAGAGAAAGCAGTCTCCAGTCCAGTTTTATGGTCTATGGATGAATCAACGTATGACTCAATGAGTGGTCCTGATGCAAAGGATATAGGATCCTGAAAATGATCAAGGACTCTGTGTTGTGTGTTTCGTGGATGATCCATTGTAGTTTTCCCAATGTTAGCCTAGCTGTGCGCCCTGTGGGCCTCATTTTCCTTTGCACACTTTATTAAATAAACATTCCTGCTTTTTTGCCACAGTGTACTTTTACCCGGAACCTGCATATGTTTTCTCGTTCTGTTCTTTTCCTGCGATTAGTCTGAACAACACTGAAAAGCTCAAACAATGTCCCTTGTTATTCTTTCTGGTCAAATACTAGCACCTAGACGTAACACAAGAAGGCAGTTGTTGTTTATGTACCCACATGTCTTGTCATAAAGATGAGCACGAGAGTCAAAAATTCACACATGGAACAAGAGTTCTGAGACAAGAGCACTGCATCTGTTTAGATGTAGAGCATCCACCTGTGAATGCCTAGGTACGGTGTCTGCCAGTAATCCGGCAACTTTTTTTATATATAATGCCTTAGCTTCAGTAGCAGGCGAGGGGGGTTAGGTTACTACATCCTATAAAACGGCAGGGCTTTTCATGATATACAGATTAATAACCATTCTAAAAGTAGTTTAAGTATGCATTTGCTTTCAAATTGTGGCATGTATGCTGATTTCACAGCACAATAATTGAAATAAATATTCCTAGCTTCCTTTGTGTCTCCTGGTTATTATATTGTGGACAAGTATGAATGAGAGAGTGAAAAGGTGAGTCCTGTTACCATGATCCCTGAGAGAGTTGTGTTCTGGGGTGCCAATTCAATTGTTACTCTTGAAAGGGTACGTGGGGAGGGCAAGAGCAACACTGTACTAATCAGACTCGGACTTATAGATACAAAGCTGATATGGTCCCTACAAAGACTCCACCCTTATCATGGACCAGTAAGAGGACTCTAGCGCACTGTAATACCTTGTGGGTGTGTAACACGGAAACCATACACCATAAACTGGTTGCCCACCCCTGTCCTGAGGAAGACCCGTAGGCTGAGGCCCAAATATCCCCTCTGTGCCCTAAGTCGGGTCGAAATGTCGACGCCCACACCATTGAGGCCTGGACCACAATAAATCTCCCAACCCCACTGTGCTAAGTGATGATACATCTCTAAAATATTGTAAAATATGCTGAATAGAGTGTGTGGACTTTAAATATACTGTGGCAAAGCCCATTTAGACTGATATCTTCAGATCAGTCCTACATTGAATTGTTTTAATTGTCTTTTTCTTAACACTTTGGGAACCCTTTCCCATGTCCTTATCCAACCCTCTTCACTAGAGCACCTTCTTTTGCACGTTCCATTGGAGCAACCTTTTCTTGTCTCCAGCAATGTTTTTGCAAATACAGTAATTTTCTACTGTCATCTTAATATATGAAAGACTAAATATGTTGCTGCATTGTAAATTATTGGTTTTTGCACATTTTAAAGATTTTTTATTACCGTGAGCAAACATGATGCATGTTCCTAAATTGCTTAAAACGATGACTATATATTACATTTATATTTTGTCGAAGAAAAGTTTTAGGACCATTTGTTTCGTACCCAGGTCCTAGACTACTATTGGGTTACCCCATTTCTTTAATGGTTGTCATATAGATGAGCACATGAGCCAAACACACAGACATGGAATGAGAGTTATGACAAAAGAGCACTGTATCTGCGCAGATGTAGAATGTCCAGCTGTGAATGCTAAGGTTTTGGGTCTGCCAGTAATTTCAGAGATCTTTCATATATAATCATTTAGCTTCAATATCAGGGCAGGGGTTTTAGGTTACTCTTTCCTATTAATGGACAGGGCTTTTCATGGTATATGGATTATTAACCATGCTAACATAATTTTTAGTAGCATTTGTTTTCTAATTGTGGCATAAATACTGTATTTCAGAGCACAGAAGTTTAAATGAACATTCTAAACTTCCTTCGTGTCTCCTACTTATCGTATTGTGGACACGTACGAGTGAGAGATCGAAAGGGTGTGTCCTATTACCACGATCCCTGAGAGGGTTGAGAGGGTTGTGTGCTGGGGTGCCAAACTCATAGATACTGAGGTGGTATGATGACTCAGTCGCTACATCATGATGTTCTTTGGTTTCAAGCCCCTGGAGGCCCCTGCAGGGTTCTGTTCAAGAGCATAACCCTGCAGGGGCCTGTGTCAGGGGTCTTCCTCAATCATCCCTCAATCTTCAAAACACAGCGGGATGACTTAGGCCTCAGGGGGCATTGCCCCTCCAAGTCTGTGTGAAGTCCAGCCAAATACCAGTTGCTAATGAATTATTGTAGGGGTGGGTGAAATATTCGATCCTGCCAGCATAATTTATGGAATTTCGGCATTCCAGCCAAATTCTGCCACCTAAAACATGTTGGAATTTTTTCTTGTGCATGGCTCCAGTACGGTAAGTTGGTAAGAGCGAGCGAGATTTGGTATCCTCTAGTGCGATTTCCAGTTGCTAGGTGGACATCCGGGGAGATTTTTCTAACACGGCAGTAGCAAGCAGTTGCTACCATTTGCCCATCAGAAGGCCTCTGCTCGAGTAGAAAATCTATGTGACTGTCAGCAAAATCGACTTGAGTAGCTGAACCCTTTGGCTCACAGCATGGTGCTGTTCATTCTAAATCACAGTACGAACATCGCGGCATGCCAATTTCTGCAAATTGGGGGACTCCGAGGAATCTTGTGGAATTCTTTGTAACTCTGAGGATTTCCACATAGTCAAAATCTGCGTGTTCTGCCCACTTGTGGTTTATTGGACTCCACTTACAGTGAAACCAGAGGTTCCTTTTAACTTACAGTAACTTCCATGTTGAGCAACCAAACTACACTCTGATGACTCTCCCAGATTCAGCAAAGTCGGATGCACCATTTGAGGGTTAGAACTCTCAAGCTGCATCCCACAGCTGTCAGGCTTCTTGGTGTTGGGCTCTTAGAGGAGCAAGCTTCTCTGCTTTTATGGTTCTATGGCTGCACTATGGTATCTCAACCAACTGACTCTGGGAGGTACCTTCTCTCTCTAATGCTTGGGGACAACTTTGAAGCGAGCAGGACACCACAGACACACAGTCCTTTCTTTAGTATCTCAGGTGCAGTCCTGACTTCACAGTCATAATACTATGAGTTGACTCTATTATCGTCCACAAGTGTTAGACCATACAAATTGCTATCTGTAGGAGAGACATACACACATGAAATACACAAGAAGTATCTAGGAGTCAAAGGAAAGAGCTCTAAACACAGAAGACCTTTTGACATAACAGAAACCAAGTATTGTGGACCAGATTGTTCAGTAACACCACATGGTTCAATAAAACACAGTGCACGTGATTACTCTACTGGGAGACACATACCCAAGGATAGGTGAGAATTTTCCATTCAGTTGTCAATCTGTTCCACCACTTTCACATCATATGGGTTCTCCTTACCCAGGAGTTAGTGCCATCACAGTCACAAGAGTGTAAAAGGACCATGAAAGTAAGAAGACCCTTTCTTATTATCTAGTGGGTGGTGTCAGTGTAATGTGACAACTGAAAAAAGCAGTGCAAATGAGTGATTAGTGATAGAATAAAATTGGGTGAGACTGAGGAAAAGTGGAAATTTTAATGATTTCTCTCAGCTCCCCAAACGTAAAAACATTAGTGAATAAACGATTTAACAAAATATCCGTTCAGCAAATAGTGGTCAACATGTTTCTGCATAGATGGAGAGTGCCAATGCATTCATCAGAACCTAGATGTTGCTACTGCTGTTGAGTTTAGTGAAAGAGAAAAATAGAATCATACCACCTGTTTTTCAGGTTCAAAGGACTCCGCCGCAATCTAGAATATAGTCACGTCAAAAGGTAAAAAAGTGAAAAGAGACACACATTTATATGAAAAATACACTCATCAGTAATTGTATTTTGTTTGCAGATAATAGTTAATCAGCTTGTAATCATGTCGGTATATTTTTCAACATGTTGTCACTCACCCAATTCGTGTGGGGATCGTGCCTCACCTCACCTGGCGGCAGCTCAGGTAGTGAGGAGCACCGCTCTGTTATGAAAAGACACATATATACGTGAGCATTCAACTGTTTTTCCATATGGAAGTAAAATCAACCCTACTAATCAAGTTCCAAAAGGCACTGAGGATCGTATACAGTGTCTTATTGTATTTTGATATTTGATATTTGATATTTGTGGGTATTTATAAAGCGCGAACATTCGTTCTGAAAGGAGCATCTTGGCGCTAGGCTAGCGTGCAGTAGGTAGGTACGTGGAAGATGGTGCATGATGAAGAAACTGAGACTAGATAGCTGCCAATACAGAGGTGTCTGGTTGTTGGTACACCCATGTCTTGAGGAGTTTTCTAAAAAGGCTCTCCTTTTCAGTTAATCTAAGATTGACAGGTAGGTTGTTCCATGCCCTTGCTGCCAGAACAGTAAAAGTTTTCCCACCCCTGGTTTTGTACTTAAATCTTGGAATAGTGATTAGATTTGAACCAGAGGATCTCAGACATCGCGAGGGGTTGTAGCGTATGAAGCGCTTTGCAAAGTAATGGGGCCCTGTGTTTTTCATAGTTTTAAAAACAGTAAGGAGTTTAAAAAGAATCCTTTTGTGTAATGGTAACCAGTGGAGGGTGTTCAGCGCCATGGAAGCTGATGACCTTCTGGGAAGTCCTAGCACCAATCTAGCAGCTGCATGTTGTATGCTCTGCAGCTTTTTAATGGTGGACTTTTTTACTCCTGCCATTAATCCATTGCAGTAGTCAAGTCGGGAGAGTATTAAAGCTACCGTGACTGATTTTCGAGCTGCAATGGGGAGGAGAGCAAAGAATTTTTTTAGGGATTTAATAAGTCCAAACAAAGTCCAGCAGTGATCCTGACGTGGTCATCGAAAGAAAGGGATGAATCGAATTGCACGCCCAGGTTCCGTGCTGAAGGTACAGCGCTGGGAGGGGCCTCAGATCCTACGGGCCACCAATCTTTCGGGCAGAAAGATAGATCTTTGCTCAGCGGTATGATTTCGGTCTTGGCACTATTGCATTTTAAATGGTTTTTGTTAAGCCTCTGGAAAACATCGGAGAGACAGTTTTGGAAACGCAAACCTGCGCCCGTACACTTTTTGTCAATCGTGACGACAAGTTGTGTGTCGTCAGCGTATGACGTGACAAGGATCCCATGAGATTCTATCACAGCGAGAAGAGGAGCCATGTAGATGTTAAAAAAGAGAGGACTTAATATGGACCCCTGGGGAACTCCTGATGTAATAGGTTTCTCGCTGGATAGATAGGGACCCAAGGACACAGTTTGGGACCTATTAGATAGGAAGGATTTAACCCATGCCAAGACTGTGTCGGTTACACCGATCTCTCGCAGTCTGTTGATCAGGATGACATGCGAGATAGTGTCGAACGCTGCTGTTAGGTCAAGCAGGATGAGGACGGCTTGCCTACCCTCATCCTGCAAGAACTTGATGGAATCAGCTAGTTCGATCAAGGCTGTTTCGGTGGAATGACCGGAGCGAAATCCCGACTGTTGAGGATGCAGGATGTTACGAGTCTCTACAAATGTTTTTAGCTCTCCGTGTACTAACTGTTCCGTGATCTTACCAAGGACAGGTAGTAGTGAAATGGGGCGCATGTTGGTAAGATCAGTAGGGGATTTGTTCTGCTTCTTCATCAGGGGCTTCACAATAGCCTTCTTCCAGTCATTGGGCACTATCCCGGACTCAAGAGATTCATTAATGATGGTGTTAATGTGAGGATTAACTGTATCGATCAAATGGTGGAGGATGCTGGGAGGACAGGAGTCGGTGGGGGCTCCTGACTTGCATGCCAAAATTGCCTTACGTGTTTGTTGGAGGGAGACAGGTTTGAAACTAGAAAGCCGGAGGTAGTTATCTGTTGCCTCATAAGAGGTGGTCGAAGGAGAAGGGAAGTCTTTCTGGATATTAGCAATTGTATCTACAAAAAAGTCTGCGATTTGATTGCACAGGCTTACAGATGGTGGGATTTCGGGCACAAGAGTTTTGGGGTGGGTGAAGGACTTAACTATAGTAAAGATAGTTTTTTGTTTTTGCTGGGCATCATTTATGGCTTTAGTAAAATATTCCTTTTTTGCCACTTTTATGTTGGAGAGATATAATTTCCTTTGTTGAACATAAAGTGCTCTTGCAGCCTCATCATACGTTTTTCTCCATTTTCTTTCTAGCCTTCGACAGAGAAGATGGCTATCAGATAGGGCCTGGGTGAACCAAGGTGCGTTGGGTTTACTTTTATGCTGTTTCTCATGTTGGCTTTTAGGTTCGGAGTTAGCTGAATCAATTTGATCCATCCAAGCATGAAAATTGTGGGAGTCAACTATCACATCTCCAGTTGGTTTTGGGGATTTAGTTAAGGGTTGAGAATCCAGCTTAATGCATTCCGTCACTTTCCTCCAATTGACTGAAAAGGAGGGGTGGGAGCGTTTTTTGCTGGGTAAGGCAGGGGCTTGTATCTCAATATCAAAAGGAATAAAAAAGTGGTCAGTCCAAATTTGAGGTATCGGGAGGGACGTGGTCAAAGTTGTGAGATTAGAACAGATACCATCGAGAGTATGTCCCGCAAGATGAGTAGCAGCAGTGACACGTTGGGATAGTCCAAAAATATTTGAAAAGAAATGGCGTGGGGGTCAACACAGGACTCTAAATGCAAGTTCATATCTCCTAATAAGGTAAAGTTGCGATAATGTAGTGTACATCATGATATCGACATTTCTCATAGATGCTTAAAGTCTCACCACTATCTGCCAGACAAATTAAACCCTGACGCTTCCACTTCATCGATCAAATCAGGGAGAAGCAGGGAGAAGTAGAGGGGCAGACGGTGGTTAAAGCGGTATTTTAAATGAATATTGCTGCAAACACAAATGCGTGTCGTGTCATTTCAGAGGACCCCACAGAAAAACTTAAAACCAAGATCTGTCAAATAGTGGAAGAGGCAACATCGGAAGGATGGATCACACCTCAGGAAGGCCAATATCTGTGTACTTCCCATCCATCGATTCCATATTTCCATATTTCTATTGTCTCCCAAAGGTCCATAAACAACAGAGACCACCTCCTGGGAGACCCATAATTTCCGGCATCGGTTCAGTGCTAGAACCATTATCCACATTTGTTGATTATTTCCTGAATCCGATAGTAAGAGAAATGCCCACATATCTTAAAGATAATAAAGATATCCTGCGGATCCTTCCTGAGATTGACTTTGACACCACAACTGACCTCCTCGTCTTATTCGATTTGGAATCGCTATATACATCGATTCCCCAGACAGAGACCCTTGAGGTCATTAACACTCTCTTACAAGATAGAGATCTGCAATCTGCAACACCAGTTCCTTTTATCATGAACTTAGCTGAACTAGCAATGAAGGAAAACTATTTCAAATTTGAAGACACTACCTACCTCCAAACATCAGGTACCAGCATGGGTAGTGTCTCCGCTCCTAGTTTAGCGAATCTCTATGTTCATGTATTTGAACAGACCATGGTTCTCAACCAAAACAACCCCTACTATGTATCGCTCCTAGTCTGGAAGCGATACATAGATGACATCTTTGTGGTTTGGCGGGGTTCACAATCTGATCTCATGGATTTTCATCAATGGTTGAACTCATGCAATACCTATTTGAAATTCACGGTTGAATTCAGTAAAACCCATTTACCTTTCCTAGACCTCACCATTAGGGCCAGTGCAGAAGGTCTAACCTCTGAACTATACAGGAAGCCCATGTCAAGGAATGCACTCTTAAGCTATGAGAGCTGTCCCCCTAGAGCACTCAGAAACAACTTGCCCTTTGGTCAGTTCCTTAGGCTCAAAAGGATTTGCTCTACTAAAGAGGCATTTAAGGCTCATTCGACCAAACTGTCGGAACAACCGTGGGAGAAAAACTACCCACACAAGATCATACGTCAATCTAAGAAAAGGGCATCCAACAACAACCGGGAAGCCCTTTTAGAGATAACAGTCGCCAAAGAAAAGCCAGACAGGATAACTTTTGTGAATACCTTCCACACAAAGTCTAATCAGGTCCAAAAGATCGTAAAAAAACACTGGTCTATTTTAAACACTAGTGGTGACAAATTACCCATACCACTCTTTGCATTTAAAAGGGGCCAGAATATAAAGGATCAGTTGGTATATACCAGACCTAAAAACAAAACCAGTAGACAGGTGGATACCCTATGGGATCTCCCACCTGTACAAGGACATCATCCCTGTGGGAACTGTTCTGTCTGTCCACAAACAACCAAGTCCACCGTGGTTGATATTGGGACAGGACGACCGTGGCAGCAGCGCAAATTCACAAATTGCAATAGTGAGAATACCATCTATCTCATTACTTGTCCATGCCCAAAAAGGTATGTGGGCATGACGACAAGAAAAATAAGAACTCGCATATGTGAACACAAAAGCACAGTTCGGTGTCGGAAGCAAGCAACGCGCCTAACGGCGCACTTCCTGGAGGTGGGACATGGTCCTAATGATTTCACATGGACTGTGTTGGAACAGCCCACCATTCCAGAGCACTGCCCTGACGTGAGTAAATTTTTGTTCAAAAAGGAACAAAAATGGGTCTATAAGCTCAACAGCGACAAAGAGGGCTTAAATGAACCAATACCCTGGATGACGCTGTAATTACATACTGACTGTAATACTAACATCAACATACATAGGGTTACTTTAATCCATAGCTGTATACAGTCATGCGTGTCTGAATGGGTAGCCCTTGCATGTTGGCATAATACCAGGTAACTGTAATTAACCATCCATTAACAATAACATCGAATATTAGTATTGAAATTGCGCTCAATGGGTGCTTTTTAAACATCTCTAATAATAACATCGAACAATAGTACTGTAATTGCGCTTAATGGGTGCATTATAAACATCTTAAGTGTAAGCATCTGGTATAGGTTGGAATAGTGGACTAATCACATTCCTTCTATGTCTGCAAACAAAGTATTCGAGTGACAGTCAAACTGTTAGTGTAACAACATCTCTCCAAGTTGACATTCAAACTTGAAAACGTTATAACAGTTTTTCTCATGAGTCCTTTTTATACCATTTGGACTACACAGTCCAGCATCCCCAACACGATCATGTGAGAACCGGGATAAAGATTGATTCGTGTCCCATTTAAAATAATCGAAAATGATGGCATTGGTCCAAACTCGAAATTATGGATTACATCCAGCATTTAGAATTAATTTGATCTAAACCCTTTATAAATGCACCCGCCTAATTGTTATTTAACTGTTATAATATTTCAGTATTGAAACAACAGTATTTCTCGAGAGCTGATGTTATATCCCTCTAAAACTACATAGCCCAGCATTCCTTGCACGATCACGTGAACAAACAAATAGACGGCTCTTCATCCGCTCGGTGCCTTCCCAGTCAAGCGCAGAGGAACGCCAGGAGACACCGACGGATAGGTGAGCGACACTAACGGTTTTGTCTTTCTTTTGGGTATAATTGCCTTTTAAACGCGTTGCGAAGCAGGAAACTGAGTGTTAGACTCAAGCGATGCAAACAAGACGAGTGTTTTCGAAAAATAACAAACAATCACTCGTCTAAGTAGTGACTTATATAACAAACAACTACTTGGCTTGATATTAATCTCTATGTTTAGCATAGACATGGGGTTTTCGGTGCTCTGCAATGACACGACACACATTTGTGTTTGCAGCAATATTTGTTTAAAATACCGCTTTAACCACCGTCTGCCCCTCTACTTCTCCCTGCTTCTCCCTGATTTGATCGATGAAGTGGAAGCGGCAGGGTTTAATTTGTCTGGCAGATAGTGGTAAGACTTTAACCATCTATGAGAAATGTCGATATCATGATGTACAATAAGACACTGTATACGATCCTCAGTGCCTTTTGGAACTTGATTAGTAGGGTTGACTCAACAGCAGTAGCAACATCTAGGTCCTGATGAATGCATTGGCACTCCCCATCTATGCAGAAACATGTTGACCACTATTTGCTGAACGGATATTTTGTTAAATCCGTTCATTCACTATTGTTTTTACGTTTGGGGAGCTGAGAGAAATCATTAAAATTTCCACTTCTACTCAGTCTCACCCAATTTTATTCCATCAGTAATCACTCATTTGCACTGCTTTTTTCAATTGTCACATTACACTGACACCACCCACTAGATAATAAGATAGGGTATTCTTACTCTCATAGTCCTTTTACACTCTTGTGACTGTGATCGAACTAACTCCTGGGTAAGGAGAACCCATATGATGTGAAAGTGGTGGAACAGATCGACAACTGATGGGAAAATTCTCACCTATCCTTGGGTTTGTGTCGCCTAGTAGAGTAATAACGTGCACTGTGTTTTATTGAACCACGTGGTGTTACTGAACAATCTGGTCCACAATACTTGGTTTCTGTTATGTCAAAAGGTCTTCTGTGTTTAGAGATCTTTCCTTTGACTCCTAGATACTTCTTGTGTATTGCATGTCTTTGTTAGGGGCGTGTATCTAGTAGTGAGTCTTTAAACTAGCCCTTGGACCCTCTTCTGTGTAGTGTGTTTTATAGAGACATACACACAGTCATAGCACACTATCTACTTTACCACACCATGTTAATTGTGGTTGACAATGGAGGACTATTTGATACAGGTAGTTGGCATGCACACTCTTTTGTTTGTACAAGATGTTGTTCTGTGCTGTTTGTTATACATAGCTACATACATTTTCTATATGGCAATTAGCAGCAGGTGTGATATGAATGTTTTGATGTTTACTGTGCCTATGAAATCAAAACGCATATACACTGGTATTGCTCATATGTTTCTTTACATATATATGTACACAGTTTCATGTAGACATCATTTTGTGACATGCTGTAAGTCACTCGTGCATCAGTGAAAATATAGTGAATGATATGGTCCCTCTGCTGTGTTACTGCTACTGATAATACAGTTTAATGAGCCTGTTCATCTTCCACATCCTCATCTTCCACAAGTTCCTTCTCCACATTGGCATCTGCCTATGGTTTATTTTTCCGCACACTAATTGTGTGCTAGATGCAGCGAAGAAAATAATTTTGCATACAATTGGTGGCGAGTAAAACAGTCAGCCCCCAGACATATCCAGACTCTTGAAGCGGGATTTCAGCGTGCCAAATGTCCGTTATACTATGGACTGTGACCTGGATAAAGCAAAATTGTACCTCCATTGTGGTTCCATCAGGGTTTTTTAAGAGCAGGCATCACCCACGACTGCACAGCATATCCTTGGTCAGCTGCAAAAGCAGAGGGGGTACAATTAATTAAATGTTTTGACAAGGGATGGTCCCACATTCATGTACATTCTGCTATGTGTCCTTAATGACTCATACACTTTGCCTACTCCTGTTGCAAGGATTCTGCACAAGCACAGAACAATGTGTGTCGGCTTATAGAACCTTAGTATGTAGGGACTGAGTTATCCTACCACCTCTGTACTCATGATCCCGGGACCAACTAGCTATAGTGTCTCACTTGCCCTCCTACTCACTCGCAGAGGAACAAGTGATTAAACACCAGAGAACACAGCACTCCCCACAACCTAGGGAATCGCAGTTGCAAGACACACTCTTTCTCTCATTGTCTTGTACTCATCCACAATAAGGTCTGACAGAGACACAAACAAGTTTAAAATATTTATTTTAACTAGCATTCTAGTATTCAGGATACGTGCCACAATAAGCACAAAAATGCATTACACAAATACAGTCAGCATAGCAAGTATTCCGTAAATCATAAAAGGAGCTGTCATAGTGAATGACAGCATAGCCTAACATCCCTCCCCTTGTAAAGAAGCAAGAAGATCATATGTTAGAAGATCTTTGGGAGTTATCAGCAGACCTCGTACCTAAGTCTGTTGATGGTAGATCTACCTCATATGTGCTTCATGCTCTTCTCCCTGAAAAAGGTCCCTCTCCAAGTGTGTGCTATCTCTCTGTGTGTTCTAATATGACCAAAGTGCGTGCTCCTAAACAACAGCTGCATCTACATGTTTTGTGTAATTGCTAGGGCCTAATCAGAACAGAATAACAAGGGGCATTGTTGTTCGACCTTGTTCACAATATTCAGGCTAAATCCCAGGAACAAGAAAAGTGTGTAAACATCTGTAGGTTCTTGTGTGAAAGTGTCAGGGAGGTATATGCAAAATAAAGGCTTTTAGTAATGTGTGCAAAGCAGTGGACAGCGTGCACCATGCTCATGCTAAAATAGGGAAGACAACAATATCCTCAAGGGCCATGTGACACTGCAAGAGACAGGCTATGGCATTGAGTGGCTTACACGCAAATAGGAATTGTACTACACATACAGGTGTGCTGTCTCCTATGATTCACTTACTATTAGTCATACTTGTGAGAGCCAATCTCATGAAGGTGATGATTTTTCTCCAGTAAGGAGAGTCAATTAGCCATTGAGGAGTCAAATCTTTCACACTCATCTATTGTGTCTATTGACTACTATTGCTAATTCTGAACTGATTCATGTCTAATTTTACAACTTGTAGCTGGGGATGTTGCTCACTTCAGTGAAATATATTTGGCTGTCAGAATTGGAGTCAATGTTGTTAAATGCGTACTGCCATGTAGAGGGTAGTGATTGGATATCAATGTGGGACATGATAGTATACACATGGCAGTGCACTTTGCCCACAATGTTGATAGTACACTGGGGGTATGAGTGGAGTGGGAGTCTTGCTCTGTACAATGTAACTGGTAGACTCACCACACTAAAATGCCACACTGCTTGGCAACAGCTTAGGACATGTTTTCCACATGTTTTTGTGTCCAGGGTTTGCCGCCTGTGCTGGCAGAAAATGTGCAGCATTGATTCAAGACAGGCACAATATTCCCAAGATGATTGTGCTGTTGGCAGTCATGGGAGATGTAGTTTGTGTATAAAGATGTTCCTTGCTGCACAGTCTGGAGCCTTCGAGTGCAGATAGAGAGGCTTGTACATCACAAAACTGTGTTCACATAGGAAGGGAGGTTTGCAATTATGATCAGTAATGTAATGTAGCATGGTAGACATGATCCTTCATGGTAAAAATATGACTACATTTCACAGTTTCACAGGCCCGAAATACATCACATGTCTCATTTCAAACACAAGCCTAGGCACTCATTTAAATGGATATAATTTCCTGTTATTGGAAACATGTAAAATACACTTATGCAAGCCAAAAAATATGGAAATGATTTCTTGTTGAGTTTGTTCAGTCTTTAATGTTTTGTCGCATTAGAAACAATCTTTCCGCAACTTCCTCGGGGCTGCATACAAGGAGAATTCTGACCGGGCCGGGCCCGAGACAAGTGGTCCGCCACCAATGTTTATGCAAGGAATCTCAAAATCAAAAGTCCCAGAACGTATCAGGAAAAACGACATGGGTTACATATAAAATCTCCAATGTCAAAGGAAAAAACCCATAGGTATCGCTGGGTTTGGTCCGAGAGGTGAGGCGGCCGTGGTATAGCCAACAACGGAATCTTATAATTGGTCCCGGTGGACGACGTGTGCGAGAGAAGGAAAAGGTCTCGAGGGGCGGATACCTCCATATATTCTAAAATCGTGCCCTGTGTAGGTCAAACAAAGCGTTCACAGGTCACTATGTTCCTTGATGAGGACCCATCACATGTCTCATGACCACTGGATTTGCCTGTGGACACACATACTAAATAAAGGGAACCCCTTCAACAAGGTTTTGGACACACCATTGTACATAGTGTTGGATTAGTGAGGCTATTTAAAACAAATGAATGCACACACAGGGCCTCATGTAGCAGTTGCTGCCACAGGGCAGCACTGGATGTCATCTGGCTGCCCTGACCTGCATCCAAAGTGAAGGGCTGGAATGTGCCATGTTCCTAACGTACAACACATCCAGGGTTCATCTGCATACACATTATTACATAGCAGTGACTAGTGCCACTACCGCCTGCACCATGGTGCACATGTCTGTAGTATGTCCACAAATAACTTTATGCTTTAAGTGACATATTCATGCACCAAAAGTAAACAATCAATGCAATTTCCTTTTTCTATGTGTCCAGCAGTATTTGGACATGACAAACTGGCATGTAATTATGTATCCTGATTTCATCTCCCTTAGGATTCCCACAATTTGCAAACATTCCCAAGGTGACTGAACCTCAGATATGTAGAAATGTGTGAGATCTTCATTGGTGTTGCATGGGAAAAGCCAACGCAAGGCCCTTGGAACACCTCCGTAATGTAGGGTGCATCAATGCTGCACTTTGCTTTGGCTTGCCTTACTACATATCTATTAGGCTATGCAAGAGCACTCAGACTGACTTTGCATTGCTTCATTGATATGAGTTGGAGACCTGCTCTCCCAGAGCATCATGAATAGTGATGCTCCAGCAACGTAGTTCACTTGTACATTTGGCCAGCAGTGGCATATGCGGTTTCAACATGTGTTACTTATAGGATTTTGTTGGGCAAATGCCATGTAGTATGGTGCAGGTTTATAGGCCCACACCAACTACATATGGACTGTCTCATCCAGCCCAAGACTAAAATGGCAATGTATTACAACAAATTTGACTGCCATGTGGTCTGTCATGTGCTTGAGAAGTACTTACCAATCAGTAGGCCATTCCCATATGTCCCATTCTGGAAGCACTAATTGAAGTTGGAATGACAGAATATGAAGGAATCATGAGCACAGCCCGGGTACTTTGAGAGGACATTGATGAAGAGGCTCAGTGTAAATATGGCACCAAAAAAACATCGCTGGAGCATCAAAAAAATAACGCTGTGGCTGCCCTAGCTCCTTGTAAATCTAGCCAGTGTGACAAGCTATCTAACTTGGCTTTTTTTTCTATTTCTATTTCCCAAATTAAAGTCTCCTCTATTTTTAGAAAAGAAGTTCATATCTTTTTTCCACCGCTCATTAATTCTTTTAGGAATTGCTCACTAAGCTAAGCAATCTTTTTTAAAACAATTCTATACTTTTACACCCACCTTACATGGTGTCAGTGGATAGTGACAGTTGTTGTTTCTCCCTTCCCTTGACCTCTGGACGAGCGTTTGAACTCAGTGGATGCTTGACCACCCCACTCCCGAGTCATACGTTTCTAAAAGACTTGCGCAAATCAACAATAAATGTGTTTTATAGTTCAGATTCATTTAATTTATCTTGTCCTTACCACTATATTAATCGCTTATGATGGTATCAGTGCTCCACAGCATCTACCTCATCTAAGGCTATAACCTTCATTGCATCTTAGACTTCATTTGTCTTCTGCTGGTACAATCCCCTCAGATATACATAAATGTAACATGTTTTTATGGCCATGCCACACAAAATGGAATACTCCTGGCTGCGAGCCTGTATCCTTGTGAAATAAAATAGATGGGTAGGCACCACTGGGTGTGCCCATCCAGTAGTACAAGGGGATGGTACTGAGAGAAAACAGAGTGAGAATTACACTATACACAGTCACACCCTTCTCACTAATGGTCTACTTTCATTGCCTCAGCATTGCTGGCTAACTACTAGACCGAGTTAATGCGTCTTGGTAAATTCAACATGTTATTTCACATGCCTTACAAAACACACATTCTTGAGTATTTTTCTGTCCCTAATGGAAGTCCCTAAGTTTGTTTCGTTTATGTTAGATTTTAAACTTCATTGAGATATGAGGCTTAAAGGCCCCCATGTACTTCTGTGTAAAACTACCTTCCTCAAACGCTAGTAACATACATGATAACTAGCTTTGCATCGGATTGCACTGCTGATGTGAAGAAGTTATTGTTTGATACCATTAAAAAGTGTGAAGTGTCCAGAACGCAGAAGATTTTACATAGGTAGTTTAAAATGTTAATTAGGGAGTTTAAAATGTTAATTAAAAGGTGTGCAATATGGCGATTCTAGCCTGGGAGTTCTGATTTCATTAAACACTGTGGGGCTTTTTTGGGAGGCCTTTTGCATTGCTTTTGCACCACGCAACATGGTGTAAAAGCGACGCAAAACTGAAGACCAACTTTTAAATCCACGTAAAGCTACTTTGCATGACTCTGAGTGGCTCCAAAAATCTTGAGTATTTCAACTCAGCACAGAACACTGCATTCCGTTGCTCTTACCTGGGAAGGCCATGAATGAAAGACTATTTGCTAAACTCCAGATGGTTCAAAATACTGCGGCGTGGATAGTCTGTCATCATCCACCTAGATTGCCCTCTGAACCTATTCTTGGAAGCCTTCATTGGCTGCCTATAAGGAAGGGATTGTTGTTTAAATTTCTTTGTATGATCCATAAATCTTTGCGTGGGAACGGACCACAATACCTGCAGGATAAACTCCAATGGTATGCTCCCACTTGAAGTCTTAGGTCTACCTGGAAACTCTTGTTACATCCTCTGCATATCTGCACCACTAGGTATGGGGGCTGATCATTTTCGTAGCTAGCCTCTCAGCACTGGAATCAGCTCCACCACATCTAAGTGCCTGTGCTGACTACATAGTTTAAAAAAGCCTCTATAACTTGGTTGTGTAATCTTTCTCTCTAATTTTCAGTTTAGACGGTTAACATTTCTCTGCTTCTAAACCTGTAGATTTGTAGCAGCGCCTAGAGACCTTTTCTAGGGTGATTTGTTGAACTTAATAATAAATATTAAAAAATACTAGTATGTTTTCCAACTCCAGGAACTGGAACACAGGCTTTTTCATTGACAAGGTACCTAAGTGCTTGCCAGAACTGGGTAGTGAATTTTAGTAGAGGAAATGTACTATTTTAATGTTGACATAATTAGTCCTACACTAAATCGTTTTGTAAGATTTTAGTTGGTATTATTAAGTTTCACTGGTAAATGAAGCAAAAGGTCGGAATATACAGTATGTCCTGAAAGTTTGATGGACATTCTGGCAAATCTTTTCCAACTGGTATACTGATCATGCGATTTTTTTCTTAGTTTCCTTTCAAATTCTGTCTAAAGTTTGTCTTTTGTCTAATTTAGGTTTCCTTGGAATAGCAGGAAACAGTATTACTTCAAGAGGTGAGGATCACCCCTTGATTAAGTTTTTCTGATTATTGTGATGCGCTATCTTTGTTAAAGTGTCAGGTAAGGCTGCACATAATGAATCATATTGTTTTAAGTAATTATTACATGGGCCATTATCATTTATTGGAAACTGCATTAGCCGTCTACTGGACCTTAGGTTGTGAGTGAAACAAGCAATAGTCAAGGCAATAGGTCTGCAGCCCTAGGTGTACCTCTGCAATGGTTTTTGTATCTTGTTAGTATTTCTTTGCATTTTGTATTGAAAGTATGAGCCATAACATAACCTAAATGTGACCACCATATGCTTGTATACAAATGTTAAATGTAAAACAATGTCCACTGATGAGGTTGTTATACTGGTGTTTTTAAAGAAGCCTTTCAGATGTGCTAAGCATTCTACTACTATATGTTTCTGAAGGTGACAAGAAACAATATTCACTCAACCAAGTGCTCAAATTACAAGGAGCTACAATGTCACTTAAACAGTTCTTAGCAGCAATTGGAAAAAAGGATAGACAATAAATCATACTCTACCTGAGTACCTAATGTGTAGGAAAAATAAACAGTTGTTTGGCTTAAATGATATAAATAATAAAAGTAAAAACACACTTTCTCTCTGGGGGCAAATGAACTATTTATAAAGTGGAGGTGAATATTGGGCACAATCTCAGTGCAGTCACTCAGAGACTAGGGGGACAAAAGATAGAGTGGGCTGACTCCCTGGTCCATGCTGAAGTGTGCAGTAGCAAAATGGAAATGACAATTTAACGGACCAGTGAGTTAGTTCTGCTGTTCAATAGACTCTATGTGTATGTACAATCTTTATGATTTTTTGGGGGTAGAATTTTTTTTTATTCGAGACAGCTAAAGCAGTCTTAAAGGCCAATTCTAAAAACAATCAATATATATATATATTGAGAGGGATGTATGATGTTACAATGCAAACTATTACGAAGCACATCTTTACAACATGGTTTTTACAACAAAACTTCCATTACACCGCATGCCATTACAATGCAAGCCATTAAAACGCATGTTACATTGCTACGAAAATTACTATTCTAACACCGCTGTGAGCGTACCTCAGGGAAGATACTGGTCAGTGAGGAATTTGTGTATTAATGGCATGCATTGTAATGGCATGCATTGTAATGGAACTTGTGTTGTATTATCCGCATTGTAAAGGCATTGCGTTGTTATGCCTGCGTTGTAATGAATGTTTACCATTGGGAGAGAGAAAGGCTTTGTGTCACACTACTTTTGTCATCAATTTTTGCAGTGTCAATTACAATTTAGATTAGCCTGCAGAAAAATATACATTTACAGAGTTGGCAAAGCTGAAAAGTTTAGACAAAAATAACCATACATTAATTTTAAAATGTGACCTGACAGTAATGTAGAAAATTCATAAAAAGTATTGTGTGGAAAATATGCCTTTCTTAAATGTGCAAATAATACTTTTGCACCTTAATAATTTTGCAGAAATCTCACATTTCTATTGACTATTCAAGACTATGGGCCTGAGTCCTGAAGTTAGGAGTCCTAACTTTACTTCTCCTAAACTGAGAAAAATCCTAACTTAAAGATTTTCGGCATTCACAGAAGGCATTTAGGAGTCCTAAAGTTAGGAGTCCTAACTTTACTACTCCTAAACTGAGAAAAATCCTAACTTTAAGACTTTCGGTATTCACAGAAGGCATTTAAGAGTCCTAAAATTAGGACTCCTAACTTCTGTGAATACCTAAATGGGTAAGTGCCTTCTGTGAATACCAAAATGAATAAGTGCCTTCCGTGAATACCAAAATGTTAATACATTTAGGATTTTATCTTAAGTTAGTTCTGTGAATCGGGCCGCAAGACTCTAACTAAAATTCTCTTGTTATTTCTGTAAACAAACTCATCTGACTTACCTGAATTAAAAAGGAACCAAAAACAATTACTAGTTGATTAATGAGAAATAAAGCTTAAAAACTTTACCAAACCTCTCATCATTTTCTGCACTCTGAATGCTTTAAGTTGATGAATTGATGTGTGCTCCATTCTAACAAGGCGGCAAAGATCT
This sequence comes from Lissotriton vulgaris, assembly GCF_964263255.1. Lineage (NCBI taxonomy): Eukaryota > Metazoa > Chordata > Amphibia > Caudata > Salamandridae > Lissotriton > Lissotriton vulgaris. The sequence goes on along the minus strand of NC_141695.1, from coordinate 1,540,631,586 downwards.
GTCGACCAAGAGACGGAGCTGGCACAGAGTTGGAGATCTCTGTAGTAAGTTTAGGGTTGAACTGTTTATATAACGATGGACCCTTCAGTTGTCACCAGTGCTGGAACACCTGCAGCACCGCCAAGACCATGGACATAACGCAACCCGCCCTCATGAACACAACGAACCGAAGACCCTGCAATGCATCCTCCTCAACGTCCGATCCCTCCACGAACACGCCACCGAAATATGGGACCTCCTTGACAGCATCACCCCAGACGTAGTATTTTTTACCGAAACCTGGACCAACACCACCTCGGGACCAGACATCGCCATCGCCATTCACAAAAGATACAAGATCTCCAGGAAGGACCGCCCGGGAGGAGGAATCTCCATCGTCCACAAATCGACCCTCCGCCTGAGCACACTCCCCGACGAGCCCACGGACCTGATAGAGCACCTTCACTTCAAGACACTGGCGATTCCTACTTCCACCCTCCAAGGAACCCTCATCTGCGGACCCCCCTGCACCCCGCAGACATTTTGCCAACTCCATCACGGGCATCATCTCCCTGCATGCCATTGCGTCCACCAACTACACCCTACTGGAAGACCTCAACATCCACCTCAACAACCTACTGGACCCCAACACCACATCCCTCCTGGACAACCTTCACAACATTGGACTCCGCCAGATCATGACCAAACCCACGCATTCAGCAGGACACACCCTCGAACCCGTCTTCACAATAGGAACTCCATCACCTTGAGCCACACTACTGCACTCCCATGGACTGGCCGTTGATGTGTCCACTTCACCTTCAGAACACACACCATCTACAGACACCAGCCCCTGCTTCCACAAAGAAACTGGACCAGAATCACCAACGACCAGCTACACTCATCACTCTGCAACTCTACCCCATCGATCACGGAAAACGACGACCCCAACACCACAGCCCGAACCCAGCACAGATAGATCTCCGACAGCACCAACACCCTAGCCTCCCTCAAGAAAAACAACACCCACGCCAAGAAATCTAGATGGTTCACCACCGAACTTCGAGAGTCCAGACACACTTGCCGCCACCTCGAAAAGGCCTGGAGGAACACCAAATTCACAGAAGGCCACAACAACTTTAGAGCCGCCACCAACGACCACCACCAACTCATCAGAAAAACGAGGAAAAAAGCGATTGAAGACAGAATCTCCACTCATGCACACAACAGCAAAGAACTCTTCACTATCATCAAGGAGTTCGCCCAACCCACCAGCGAGTCCACCGACATCATTCCCTCACAGGATCTATGCAACAAACTCAGCACCTTTTTCCACCACAAAATCAAGAGCATCTATGACAACTTTGACAAAGACATCAAACACATTGAACCCTCACCAACCATCCTGACACCCTGAAGCCAGCGATCGACAACTGGACAGCTCTCACCACTGAATACACACTAAAGACGATGAAGTCAATCCCCTCCAGGGCCCCCACGGACCCTTGTCCCCACCACATTTTCAACAGAGCCGCCGACACCATGACACCCATGCTCTGCCACACCATTAACCTCTCCCTGGCAACCGCCTCAATACCCGATGACTGGAAACACTCTGAGATCAACCCCCTCCTGAAGAAACCCTCGGCAGACACAACCAACCACAAAAGCTACAGACCCATCTCCCTGCTCCTGTTCCCATCGAAGGTCATAAAAAAAGCCATCAACAGCCAACTAGCCACATTCATCGAAGAGTACAACATCCTCGCTGCTCCCAATCTGGCTTCAGAAAAAAACACAGTACAGAAACCGCCCTCCTCTCCGCAACAGATGACATCCACACCTAACTGGACAAACGCGAAACAGTAGCCCTCATCCTACTCGACCTCTCAGCGGCATTAGACACAGTCTCTCACTGCACCCTAAAATGCAGACTCCACGATGCAGGGATCCAAGACAAGGCCCTCAACTGGATCTGCTCCTTACTCTTTGGCAGAACGCAGAGGGTCGGACTCCCCCCTTTCCTCTCTGACCCTACACCTACCACCATATGCGAAATACCTCTAATAATGACCTATATTGCTTTTTAACCGAGAGTAAATCTAAACAATCTTTATACAGAAGAGGATGTCAAAGAGGAAAGCTAACATTTGAAAGTATTATCAAAACATATTTTTATTTGTTTTTTTATATATACTTTATATCGTTTTTTTAAAAAGTTTTTTGTGCATCGACATATTTCATTTTGTCAGTTTACATATTATACAGAGATTCACCATAATGCAAAAAACAATTAGTGTAAATAAGAAAAATACAAAAATGAATCAATTTGACTTAAGAAAAAGTGCCCCTAACAATATGTTCGATCCTAACATTCTCACATACACACTTGCATACCATACATACCATAATAGTTATTAAAAAACATTCCTAACAAACATTGGGAAACAAACTAGACACAATAAGACAGAGAGACCCAAAAGGTGTACTAGGTAGATTGCAAAGAGAGCCTGGATGAGGTGGTTCTACTAGTTTAGAAATTGGTCTGTGTAGATTTGACCAAACTAGATCCAAATTTGTGGATGCTGGGCCGACGTACGTTTCGGTGACTATGTCACCTTCCTCAGGGCCAAGGAAAACACATAACAAGGTAACATATAGGTATATTCTCCACACAGGTTAAAACAACAGGGGCATTGCACAGTATATTTCTTTTCTAAAGAGTGGGGCTCAGTATGATCAGATACTTGTAGCTGTTGAGTCTGGGTGAGACATAATCTTTGCGGCGCAGGGCGCGTCAGAAAAAAGGAGATCCACAGCTATTTGGCAGGGGTTTGAATCAATAGGCGATCTGATATGGGTGCAGGCTGGTGCCGTATCTGGGGGTTCTGAGGTTTGTCTTGGTGGCAAGACAAACCTCAGAACCCCCAGATACGGCACCAGCCCACATAAAAAAGATGTAGTGGCTGATCGGTGCTAGATTTTCAACTTCAGGAAAGAAAATATTCAGGACCAATAGCGCCTGCATATAAAGTATATATAAAAAAACAAATAAAAATATGTTTTGATAATACTTTCAAGTGTTAGCTTTCCTCTTTGACATCCTCTTCTGTATAAAGATTGTTTAGATTTACTCTCGGTTAAAAAGCAATATAGGTCATTATTAGAGGTATTTCGCATATGTTGTTTGCTTTTGTCTCCCCCCTCTGGACCTAAAATTATTTGGGAGAGCTCTCTTTTTCTGCCTACACCTACCACCTGCAGAATCCCCCAGGAGTCCTTACTCAGCCCTAAGCTCTTCAACGTCTACATGGCTCTCATCGCCCCCATCGTCAGAACCTAAAGACTCAACATTGTGTCATACGTAGATGACACCCAACTCCTCCTCTCCCTATCCAACGAACCCAACACCGCAAGGCACAACTTTCGAGAAGGCGTGGAAGCTGTTGCCAAATGGATGAAAAACAGCTGCCTATAATTAAACACCAACAAACCGGAAGTACTCATCATGGGCCCAAGCCCCTATACCTGGAACAACACCTGGTGGCCCCCCTCCCTTTGAAGCCCGCCAACCTCCACGGACCACGCACGTAACCTGGGAATCATCCTGGGCTCAGAGCTCAAAATGGACCACCAGATCAACTCTGTATCATCCTCCTGCTTCCACACCCTCTGCCTCCTACGTAAGACCTTCAAATGGATCCCCCTTGAACGCAGAAAGACCGTCACTCACACCCTGGTCATCAGCAGGCTCATCTACGGCAATGCACTTTATGCCGGAATGAACAAAAACCTCTCCCGCAAGCTACAGAACATCCAAAATGCCGCCGTTAGACTAGTCCTCAACCTGCCAAGACACTGCCACATCTCCCAGCACCTGCACACACTCCACTGGCTCCCCATCAAAGCTAGAGTCACCTTCATGATGCTAACCCACGCTCACAAGGCCATCCACGACACCGGACAAGCATACCTGAAGAGCTGACTCAAATTCCAGGCACCCCAAAGGACCCTACGAGCAGCCCAGCTCTCCTACGCCGTGGTCTGCCGCACCAGAAAGACCAGATCGGGATGTCGCTCCTTCTCCCTCCGCGCGGCCAGAACCTGGAACAACATTCTACTCCACCTCAGACAGACAACATCACTCCCCATCTTTGCAAGAAACCTCAAAAACTGTCTCTTTAACAGACCTCCTATTTGGTGGACTGGAACCTGCGACACCCCCCACCCCCCAGCGGCTTGAGACCCTTATGGGTGAGTAGTTGCACTTAACAAACACCTGATTGATTATGTTTCATAATTTCCATGCTATCAGATCTGAATAGGTTCACACCGTGAAAGGAACTGCAAATATTACTCATCCTGTATCTTGAATTCCTTCTGATTCCTAAATCCATTATTTAGAACTTGAATATCTGACTAAGCAGTTTTCAAAGGCAGGTGCGGTTTTGAAGGGATGAGTATCAACAGGGTAAATGTGCTGTGGTTGTTATTGTGCCTTTCTTTGGATTGAAGTGAAAAGAAGTAATGATAAGTTGTTGAAAAGGTGATTCAAGATTTCAGGCTTGTTGTTGTCGAAAGATGCTGGGATTCCATGTCATTTTTGAAAATTGTTTGCAGGATTTTGGGTGTACTGAGAGGTACCATCACCTACACTATTGACATAGAGATACGGAGCTGTCTTATAGAAGTGCCCTGGGGGCACAACAGGTATTTGCTCCCGCTTTGCGCACCCCTGGGGCACTTTAGTATTACAAAAATGGCCATAGACACTTGTGCATCCCCTTCTGTGATACAGTAAGCGCTGGCACATATACAGCACCAGCACTTCCTCAAGAGGGTGTTCCCTCATTGGCATGGGGGCGTGGCCCCCTACAAATCAGGGAATCCCTTTGCAAAGAAGCTCTGAGGAGATGCACTGACAGTGCACCACCCTAAAAGGTGATGCACTGTCAGTGTGCCTCCCTGATTACAGCCCTCTGCAGTGAAGAAATGGACTCCCATGGACACCCCCAAACATCCCCTTGCAGGTTGGTGCAGTCACTCACTGCACCTACTTGCAAGGGCATCTCTAATCACTGTTAGAAGTGCACACTGCTGCTGCCTGCACTTTGAAAACATGAAGAGGCTTCAAAGAACCTGTTCGGTTTCTTTCTTTGAATATTATGCCCCAGGGCAGTGCATGTTTGGGGCTGCCCTGGGGGCAGTGCATTCATCATATTATGCACATGTCCCTTAATTAGACTGGGTGTATATTTTAAAAGGGTGCACCTGGTACAATCAAGGAAAATGTGCTGTATCTATAATATGGCCCATTGTTGTTTTTGGTGATTGACTAAAATTGATCAGTGGAACCAAATTGTGCAAACCGTGAAACTACATTGGTCTGGGGGATTTTGAGCTCGTTGAGGATTCACTTGCGGTTGTGGAAAAGACTTGAAGGGTTGTAATACTGTCTTTTAGCTTAGTAACGTAAACAAGGAGAGGATTTGAAGTTATTTGTGGAAGTTGTGTGAGTAGGAAGATAATTGTAAAGGAGGGTAAACTGCTGCAATGATTGAGGTGTATGTCATAGTGTCTCACACTTAGACTGGTCAGTTGGTGTGATTTTGCACTTGGATTGGCTGGTGATGTTGTTGTGGCAAGCTGGGAATGGGTCTTCAAAAAGTGAATACTACAGAGATACCGAGATTTATGCAAAATAATTGCAGAAATTTCATTCATTGAGAATTGACGGATACAAAACAAAATCAAAACATTCTGAATAATACATGCTGGTTCCATTAGATTTGCCATTATAACATGTTTTCAAGATTTTCAGACTATAGTGAGAGGAGGTGTTACTGTTTCAGTACTTCGAGGTAAAGAGGCACCTCCTGAGGGTACACCTGCATACATTGTAACTACTGAACATGGTTTAAGCACAAATCTTTGGCTTCGCCAATAGAGTATAATTACTGAAAAAGAGGATGCTTTGAGTTTGCTAGATATGGACATTTAACACCAGAATTCTTGACCATTTGAAAGGAAAATTGTATGAATCCACCAACTAGACCCATTCAATATGAAGCATTATACGCTTGGGAAAAAGTAGTGAGGGAAAAGTATGAGGAAACATACTGGAGGAGGACCAATCAAGTACTGAATAATTATGCAAATGCTTGTTGGGATGAAGAACAGTGTAGCTGGAGAAAGCTGATTATGGAAGGAACCAGATTATATCCAGTGATTGCATAAGAAGCGACTAGGGAATGAAAGGCTAAAGATTACACTTAGAAAGAAGAGGATGAGTCAGATACTGATTCAGGTGATGAAATCCTTAAACAAAAGTACATTTCCAGACCTCCACGTCATGCCAGCCCAGCTGGTCAAAGAGTATTTTGTGCTAGTACAAGTACGGCGGCAGCTACTGCCTCTGTGGATAAAGGTGTTGCACCGGTTACCAGAAACTTAAACAGCATCTTCATCTGGACTTGTCTCGACTACCCAAAATTCACAGATAAATTTATGGAAGCCCCCACAAACGCTACAAGCTCTAATAGAAGGAGGGACCTTAATCTTTAAAGCACAATGACTTCTGGTGACATAAGGGTTACTGAGTAAGGATACATACCAGCTTGTTTGATGAGACATTGGGAAATAGGAAGACAGAGAGCCCAGAAGTGCAAGAGAAAGTCGACAAGGAAAAGGAGAGACCCTTAGACATTTCAAAATTGAAGGTTGAATTGGAGGAAATAATAAGAGGCTGTTTTAAATTTGAACAAATAGAACAATATCAGAGCAAGGAATTAATATACCTGTGTAAGGAGATTATGTGGAAAGCAGCTTTAGTGCATGATAGATTGACTGAAATTGCCCCAAAAATATGAAGGATATCTCACAAATAATTTTAATTTACAAAGCTACAGGGCTCATTTGTATGAATCGGCAATAGAAAACCTTAGGAGTACAGGAATGTGTTTGCACATTGTGGAATTAGTTTAATGCATTTGCAGATGAAAAGATACAAAGAAACTGGAAAATAGATGGGCAAAGAAAAATGAAAACAAAAAGAAGGAAGCAGCTATTACAGGAAAGCAAGATGAGCCAGATGAGGGAGAAATTACAGTCTACATACTCAGAGTAATAGCAGGTTGAACATATTTGCCCTGTGTTGATTTGGAAGCATTTATGAACAGTTTTCCAGAGCTGATAAACAAGCCGGTGCAGTAGTATGCACAAGTGGAAAGGGTCATAAAAATATCAAAGGTGCTATGGATGAATTTAAAAACCTGGGGCATATTATCAGGGGGGGTTTATCTCTGCTTTTTTGGCTTTAAAAGCCAAGAAAGCGGAGACAAAATTATCTCCCTATTACCTAGCAGTCACTAACACCAGTTAGCGACAGCTAGTAGGAGATAGCGACCATCTTGGGCCCCGCTTTGCATGTCAGTGAAATTTATCACTAATGACATGCAAAGTGGGCGTGCCAAGATGTTATCGACTGGAAACAGTCGCTAACATCGCTATCTCCTATTACCAACTTTTGGAGATATTCGCACTAAGCGCGAATATCTCCAAAAGCTAACACCTGCCCCTGAGCAGTTCTTAGCCATGTTATCCAATGGTAGGTGGATAATATGGCTAAGAGCATTAGCTGGGTAATGCATGAATATCGCTGACTTTTCAGAGATATTCATGCTTTTCGGCCGATTTTTATCGCTTAGGAGATAAACCTTGATAATAGCAAGGTTCCTAAGCGATAAAAATCGCCACAGCACGGCGATAAAAATATTGCCGCTAAGCCAACATAGCGATAATTATCGCTAGTTGTTGGTAATATGCCCCATTGTTTGACATTGTGGTGCCTGCTGATTTATGGGTTAAAAGTCAGACTGTGGTACAATTGCCTAAAGAGGAACCAGTGAGGGAGGTTAGGACTAACGCACCATCACCTGTGGTAATGGAAAAATATGAAGCAGTTTTTGAAAGGCAGAGTACTCTAGAAAATATGGATTATCTCAAGATTAAAAGAACCACCAAAGAAGACTGTTCATGAGTAGTATGAGAGATTATTGCAGATATTTCAGCAGCTTAGTGGATGTTAGTATCCTAAGCTGAAGGATACAGAGATTTTTCTATGTGGACATAAAGAAGAAGAACATTAAGGAGAAATTCATGTTAGCACAGACAAATTGGCCTCAGCACGGGTTTACAACCCCTTCTTTTGAAGGAAATCAAAGAGACAAGCAAGGAGTTGCTGTGTCACAGCCTGGTTTCAGGAAAGTCAATGAGGAATAAATTTGTCACAAGCTAGAGATAGAGGTGTTCCTGTGGGAACAGGTTCTGAATCAGATTGTTGCTGCAATGAAAAAGATTACTGCTTATCGCATCTGTCATACAGTTGGACATTGGAAGAGGGAATGTCAATAAAATCTTGATAATGCTGGAGGAAATGTACAAATGCAGCGGGGTATGCACATTCAAAATCTACCCACACAACAGGTGCAAATGCCAATGTAGGAACTGGATCCAATGACACCCAAATGGAAAATCCTAGATTCAATCTAAACTAAATGCCAAAGTTGAATAGCAATTCATTTCAAAATGCAATGCCTTAATTTCAAAATCCAAACCAAAATATATTGCAGCATTTCCCTTTATTTGAGAATGATGATTTTGGTTCAGATTCACGGTGCCTGAGGGGGAAGGAAGAATGCATACTTGGTGCAGTTTTAGAGGTAGACCAGAGTGGCCCATGTGTAGACGTTGAAGTCTATAACCACCCTGTATTCTTTCTTATTGAAACTGGTGCTACCCGGTCCACTGTTAGAATAATGGAAGGCCCAGACCTATCTCTCTTGCAAAAACTATCCAAGTTGTAAGAGTCTCATTTCAGAGAAAGTCCCGGTGAAAATAGGCTTGTTCGAAGAAAAACACAAATATTGTCATTTGTGATGCAAGTCCTATAAACCTATTGGGGCACGATTTGTTGTGCAAGTTAAATTGCATCATTATGGTGCGCAGATGGTGAAGCCTTTCAAACTCATGATGAGTATGTAGATTTTAAAATGATCACACAACAAGCTGAAACACAAATTTTCCATTGGTTAACCATAAGTGAATTATCTAACATTTTGAGAGGAAACTATGAACACAGACGTTTGGGATTTTACAGAGAAAGGCATCAGGCACAAAGGTGTTGAACCGGTCTAAATCACTGTGAAAACAAATGCTGTTGATCCCAGGACATCACCATATCAGTCGACCCCAGAAACAAATGCAGGAATAAAACCAGTGATAGATGACATGCTACAGAAAGGGACCTTTAGAGAACTAATTGAAAGTCCATGTAACGCTCCAAATATTGGCTTACCAAAGCCCAATGGGAAAATCAGAATAGTGTGGATTTAAGAAAGGTGAATGAAATAGTAGTGCCCTGTTGTCCCGTGGTACCGAATACAGCCACCAAATTATTTCAAATCCCATGTTTTGCAGAGTGGTTTAAAGTAATTGGTTTGTAGGAGGCTTTCTTATTAGTGCCATTGCATGAGGAAAGCCAATTTATATTTTCCTTTGTGTTCCAGCAGAAAGTATTAACATGGTGTTGTTTCCCACAAGGGTGTGCAAAAAATGTGGCCAGGAAAATTGCAGTAGTGTCAAAAAGATGTTCAATATCTGGAATACATCATTGTGAAAATGGCTAGGTAGGTTTCTCCAGAAAGAGTGGAAGCAATGTTACAGATTAATCCACCACCAATTCATAAGGAAGTAAGAATGTTTTTGGGAGTGGGTGGCTACTGCAGGTAGTGGATACCAAACTTTTCCTTGACAGCCAAACCTCTACTGAGGTTGACTCAAAAAGATGTGTCTGATCTGATTCCCTGGGACAACAAATGTACAAAGGTGTTTCTAGAGCTGAATGAAAATTATGCAATGTTAGGGTGCTAGGGATGCCTGATTATGCAAAATGGTTCATTTGGTTTTGTGGTGAGAGTGATGGGTGCGCTCTCTCAGTTCTGACACAGATGCATGGCGGGGCTCGAAAGCCCACTTCTTATTTTTCTACTTCCCTTAAGTCTGTAGCCACAGGACTTCCCGATTGACTTAAAGCAGTAGCCGCAGTAAATACTAGTTTGGGAAACAGTGAGAACATAGAGATGGGGTACCCTTTAACTGTCATGGTTCCACACTCTGTCAACACCAAAGCCTAGTGTTCGACCCACAACAGATTGACCAAATATGAGCAAACCATACATTCTTTAGATAATATAGTCTTGAAAAGATGCACTGAGAACCCTTCAACACTGTTACCTGAAAATGATGATGATGGCTGTGATTAAATGTAACATGATTGCCAAGATGTCATGGAATTGAATGCAGAAATACACACGTCACACTAAAACACATAGGGAGGTCAGGTGCCATATAGACTTTCTCGAGATGCCTGTACATAACGGGTTATGATATATCCTGGTAATTGTGTGTATCTTCTTGAGGTGGGTGGAAGCTTACCCAACTAGAAGAAACAATAGTTTAACTGTAGAAAAGTTGTTATTACATGAATCAATTCCCAGGTTAGGCATGCTGATTTCTCCTTTGTCAGATAGAGGAACACACTTCAACAACAAAGTGATGAAGATGATCTGTATAGCCTTGAAGATTGAACAAAGATTACTGCCTCTGGTATAATTTAACCAACTAGTTTGGCAAATGTTTGTGCTTCAACTTCCTTGAAGTGGTCAGATGCTTTCCCCTTATAATAATAATAATACACATTTGTAAAGTGCGAACAATCACCCGTAAGGGTCACTAGGTGCTGGGGGCAGTCGAGAAGATTAAGCAAGCGATTGCCCAGAGTTACATTGTGCTGGGCTAATATGCTGCTTGTGCCGGGGATCAAACAGTTATCCCCAGATTCCGAGGTCTGTCACCCTGGCTGCGGCGCCACACCTCTTCCCCCTGGTTTTGTGGCGGATTTGAAGTATTCCTGATAGGAAGACATGTTGTTATTCCATAAAATATTGATGGCCAGGGAAATGAGGCTACCTGCTGTTCCTGTAAATGCTCCTTTGAATATCACAGATGATATCATATTAAATTATTGCAAAGAATTGGCAGATGTAGTTTGTTCTGTTTGTATCAGGTTTCAGCTGCCTCACAATATCTCCATCAAGAACGATGCCACAACCTCATTTCTGCTGTTTGGGGAGGGATCAAGAAGCACTTTCGGAAGACCTGACTTAAACCCAAATTGAAAGCCCCCTTCCTGGTGATCATGCCTTTGTCCTATGCTGTTTATTGCAGGATTCTATTCACATTAATTTGCAAGTTAGGACACTTTGAGTATTTTTATTCCAATTATGTTTTTATCCTTTCTAGCGTGCCTCTACTAGAAACCATTAATTTATACCTGCAAGCAAGATAAATGAACAAAGCTTGGTATTATTTCTTTCCTCATAGACCTATAAATAGTGGAAAAGCTTACAAAAACAATTTAACTTGTTTAATGGAGCCAATAGAGAAAACTTGCAAAATGACTTTAGAAGAAAGATACACTTACATGACACAGACCACTGACTATAAGAGCAATGTAATGGTTTAGGAATAGCTTGGAAGAAGAAAAAAATGAATTTGAGAAGAAAATGGTTTACCCTAAACTAGGACTAGACAGCAGACACAAAAGAAAAATGTGTGTATACAGAAGACAAACAACTAAAAGGACTAGACATGCAAGGATTAGTAGCTATGAACATACATTCAAATTGACAGGGGGAGTTTGACAAATTCTGCAAGGTGACGAAAAAACAATGCCACTACTTTTGTGGACAGAACTAGTTACTTTTCACTACCAACTGATTGAGAGGGTACTTGCTACTACGGCATACTAACTCCAAGGATACACCATGTGAAGAGCTTAGGCACATAGAGCCCGATTCACAGAACTAACTTAAGACAAAATCTTAAACTTACTACTTTAGGTAATCACAGAAGTTAGGATTTTGTCTTAAGACAAACTTAAGACAGACTTAAAACAGACTTAAGACAAAATCGTAACTTAAGTATGTCTTAAGTCTGTCTTACGTTTGTCTTAAGACAAACTTAAGACAAAATCCTAACTTCTGTGAATACCAAAAGTAGTAAGTTTAGGATTTTGTCCTAAGTTAGTTCTGTGAATCGGGCCCATTAAAACTAACACCAGCACACAGTCCAAAACATAGTATAGAGACAAGAACTGGATTGGGAGGGGATATATTTGTAGCAATTATTCCACCTGGAGGAGTCTTCTTAACTGATGAAAACATTAAAAAGTTGGCAACAGTTCTCGATAAAATGGCTACCAGTAAATCTGGAGCTTTGCTTGTAATTTACACAGAATTAGATGCTTTACGGTCCATGGTCTTACAGGACAGACTTGCTTTAGCATTATTACTTGCAGAGAAAGGTGGAGTCTGTAAAATGCTTACATTAACCCATTGTGGTTCATACATACCTGATGAGAGTAAGGAAATAGAAAGAATTGCAAAAAACATTTCAGGCTTTGAACATGGGGAAAGGAATAGCTATGATTGGAAATGTATTATCAACAGCAAGAGAGGGTATATTGAAGGCCCTTTGAGTGCTAATGATAATAGTGAGGGTTTGCCTTGTTTTTCTATAGGCCCTATTTCTAAGTTGCACATATATGTTGCAGAGAAGAAAGGAAAGACTGCAAAATAAATTATATGAGAAGGACATTGGACTGAGAGGCATTATCAATGATGATTACATGAAATCACTGAAAGTCAGAGGTCAGATAAGGGAAAGACATGACTCGACTGACAATGAAAGTGCACTTAGAAATGGAATCACACAAGAAACATATTTATGTGATGATTTAGAAACCATCAGACGAGGGAATTTAGAAAGCTGAACATTTTTCCCAAAAATACCCTTTGACTAATGTAAAAATACGACCCAACATTAACATAGAAAATTAATAAGAAAGTGACCTATGGAAAATGTGTATTTGTTAAAATGTTCAAATAATTACTGTGCTGCTTAATATTTTTCCAGACCTTTCATGAATAGGCCTTATTTTCTTTTGTAGTTTCTTACACTCCTTCTTTAAATAAAACAAACACTTTTGGAAAATGCTGATTTAATGCTAGTATTTGACTGCAGAATCCATCACTGCTGTGAAATGTGCTGTATTAAAGAAAATATATTCCTTACTTCCTCACACCATATGAGTTCATTGTTTTAGACAAATGCATTTGCTACGTACTTATAGTTCTCACAACTCAACCAGGATACCGCAGATAGAAAATGTTTCATCTAATAGACTAGTCCATTGAGCCCACAGTGGAACACTGAACAACTAACAGAGTATGGCTTGCAAAGGTTTTTGTGAGAACTTTCAATATAATAACAGTTGCATAAAATGTTAGCAAACAACAGACAACACCATGTGACTTAACCGTTCACTGTGGGAATTGAGAGGAGGGATGACAGACCCTTGGAAGATCCTTCAGCATTGGCTGAAGATGACTTAAACCCCAGAGTTTAACAGATATGATTTGTTGTGACTATATAGTAAAAAATACCTAGCTAAAGACTTAAGGCAGTCTGTGCACCTTTTTCTGCCATACCTCTAAGCACTTGACTATGCTACTTTGCCCGAAATGCTGTCAGCTACTGCTAACAGTGATTTTATGTTTCCTTGCATTTTGATAGGAGACTCTCCCACTTTCTATGTGCTGATCATAGCTACTGCTGTGATTATTTCCTTTTACCTGAATTAACGATTGCTACTTCAACTGTTGGAGGACTGTGTTTCCAGAACTGCTCTATATGGGGAGTTCCATCCTTTGTTACTTTTAACTTATTGCTCCTAGAAATCTTGCTCTTTTCCCAATCTTAGGGCCAGATGTAGGTAAATATCATTTACCGATTCTAAAATACTGAATTTTACCGATTCGGTATTTTAGAATCGGTAAATGATATGTAGCTAATGATTCGGTAAATTTGTAAAATCAGTAACATTCTGTAAATACTGATTCGGTATTTACCGATTCGGTATTCCCCATTCATTTCTATGGGCCTGGAGGCCCATAGGAATGAATGAAAATTACTGATCGGTAAATTCCAAATCAGTAATAGGTGGGTAGACCTACAAGGGTGGCAGGGTGTCACATTGACACCCTGTTGCACCCCTGTATAGTGCATGGGTTCACATGTGGCACACATACATGCCCTAAGGGCATGCATGTCTGCCAAATGGCACAGTTGAAAAAAGCACAAAATTGCTTTTTTTTAAGGTTTTCGATATTTACCGCCAACTATTAGTTGGTGGTAAATAAAGAATCCTTACATGTGAAAAGCACTCACTTGAGTGATTCCTACATTAAGGATTTGATAATTTACCGAATCGGTATTTAAGAATTCGGTAATTTACTGATTCCTTAAATTACCGATTCGGTAAATTACCGAATCCTCACATTAGGCTCCTACATCTCAAATGCCTAATACCGGTCGGTAACAGCCGAAATTCGGTAATTTCGGCCGTTACCGACCGGTATTAGGCTTCCTAGATCTGGCCCAAAATCTTTTAGGGATTTCCTTAGGATAGGTTAGGTCTATTAGATTAAGATAGGGACTCTTTCCTTTATGGAACACGCTGGTATTTTTACATATTGACTCTATTTCAAATTCTCTTGATATTTCTGTAAAAAGACTTATCTGACTAACCTGAATAAAAAAGGAACCAAAAGCTATGACTAATCTCTTAATGAGAAATAAAGCTTTAAATCTGTACCAAATTTCTCATCATTGTATGAACTCCGAATGCTATAGGTTGATGATTTTGATTTGTGCTTCATTCTAACTTGGTGGCAAAGATCTGTTGACAAATAGATGGAGCTGGCGCGGAGTTGGAGACCTCTGTTATATGTTAAGGGTTGAACTGTTTATACATTTTTCATGATTTCCGTGCAATCAGATATAATTCAGGTTTGACCATTCCTTTGTTGGATGTATAACAGACATTCTGGATTATTTCACAAGTCAGTCATTGAGCATTTGGAACGTCAGTCTTCCTGACTAAATGTATTTTACCTCTTCACTGTTGGAATTGACATGGGGTGTTGGCAAGCACAAATGACAAAATGTCCAACCCTGGCATCGTTACCTCGGCCCTCCTACCAAAAAAGGAGCTTGTCTTTTGACAGCGCCAAAAAACCCTTTTCATCAGCCTTCCATCGAGCTTTGAGACTAGAGTGAAGGGGGCCAAGAGCATTGAAACATTGACACACATGCTGCATAGAGGTTAATAGGAGGTGCATCTGTGGCACTCTTCAGAGCTTAGAGCCACTAAAATCTTCCTGTACTGCTCTGTTCAGAGATGTGAGCCGAGATTGACCAGACATAGCCCATTTTAGAGGCATTCCAATATTGTCCTTTAAAAGCAGGTATAGTTTTTGTTGCGGGCTTTGGGGAGCATTTCCACAAAGCTAACATAACATGTATGCTCACTTTCCTTTTCAGTATTAGCTTTTTTTAACCTCATTAGTGTGACATTAGAACTGGAACATGGTGTTGAGGGAAGGATAATTCCTTTAACCAGAGCTTTTTGAGAAGGTGTCCCCTCATTTCTATAATGCAGCAGGCATTAAACCAGAAACTTGATTCCACCAGGTGACTCTCCAAGCTGCCCATACCAACAAGGAATCAGAATCCAGCTCGGAAATCAGTTGCATTTGGGCAACCATCCTCCTGTTGTCCCAGATCCAGCCAGGACTGAACTCAAACCCTTCAACCAAGTACCACTACCCTACCTGCCTCTTGCTTCACTATCCAGATAATCAGGTGCCTGCGTTATAGTAAGAAAAGCTTTCAATCCTTTGACTGTGTTTTGCTTGCTCTGTGAGAGTGAGTGCAGGATGCACTGTTACTTCCTTGTGTACCTGCGCTTTGAATATTGTGAGAGAAGCCGGCAGTGCAACTGGGTTGACGTGTTTGATTAAAACGTTTCTCTACTCTTCATGTATACTGTACATGCTCCCTCTCTGAGTGCAGATTGCCTAATATTCTGCAGACTACCCTGAGCTAGTGAGCACTAAAACTGAAGAGATAAAGAACTTCACTGGTGTCAAAATTGAATAATTGATCACTTCAAGGCAGGAACTCTCATCGGGGGACCAGGCTGAGTACAGGGCGAGGGGCATCTCAGATCATTCCCCGCTGGCCGTACACATAGGACGGGATAGGGGGAGAAGAAGGGCACACTGGCATATGTCGTCATGGGACATACAGACCCCTGAAATTCTGGGAGGCATTAGAGCAGACATTAGAGTCTTTGTGGCAGAGAATGAGGGTTCGGTGCAGTCCAGGGCTACACTATGGGAGGCCATGAAAACAGTGCTGAGGGATCGATTTCAATCCAGGGTGGGGGAGGCCAGGAGGAAACGTACTGAGGCCATAGCGGTAGAGGAGGCGAACATATTGACCCTAGAGGCTGAATATCACAAGACGAAGAGGGAGGTGGATCTTAGAAAACTGTTGGATACTCAAAAGCTGTACAGGGAATTGACTACGGATGAGGCACGCACGCAGGCGCTGGCCACCCTTCACCGCTTGTATGATGTGGGCGATAAATCTGGAAAACTCATGGCATGGTTAAGCAGGCGGGAGAGAGCGGCCAGGTGGGTGGATTGGATTGGACTCCCCGGGGGCGTGCGAGCGTCCTCGGACGACTCTATAGCAGAGGCCTTTGCGACCTATTACGAGGACTTCTACAGGGCTAGAGACCTCGGAGATGGCGAGGTGGTGCGAGCGTTTCTGGGTGGCATGGAGATTCCACAGTTGACCCCCGAAGGTAGCGAGGCCCTAGAAGCCGACCTGTCCCTAGATGAAATTACAGAGGCGTTGGCTCTCTTGAAACCCGGGAAAGCACCGGGCCCTAACGGTTTCCCGGCGGAGTTTTTCAAACGGACGGGGGACCTCCTCTCCCGTCACTTGAAAGGGTTGTTTGTCGATGCGTTTGGCGCCGGGCGCCTCCCGCCGGATCTGACCCTTGCCACCATAGTCCCGATTCACAAGGAGGGTAAACCAAGGGGAGACTGTTCCTCCTACCGCCCGATTTCTCTTCTTAATATCGAGACTAAACTCCTGGCCACCATTTTGGCGCGGCGCCTGCGACAGGTCATTGCGGACCTAGTGCACCCAGATCAATCTGGATTTCTACCGGATAGGGCCATCAAACTCAACCTACGGCGTACCCACAACTGGCTCCAGGAAGTCTGTGACAGGGACGAACCCCACTGGTTCCTCTCCTTGGACGCAGAGAAGGCGTTCGATGCGGTGCATTGGCCCTTCCTGATGGGCACCCTTGAATGTTTTGGGATAGGGCCCAAGTTTCTAGGCTGGGTGAAGCTGCTATACTCGAACCCTAGGGCGAAAGTGCGGATCAATGGGAGGCTCTCCAGGGAGTTTGCGATAGAGCGGGGGACACGCCAGGGGTGCCCGCTCTCCCCACTCCTCTTTACCCTCACGATAGAGATCCTTGCGATCCGTATTCGACATAACCGGGATGTGATGGGGATTCACTGGGGGGAGTCAGACGCCGACCAGGAGAAGATCTCCCTTTATGCCGATGACGTTCTGTTATATGTCACAGACCCGGCCAGGACAATCCCGGCCCTGTTTAAAGAGCTGGGGGAGTTTGGGGCAGTGGCAGGACACACTATAAACTGGCATAAGTCGATCCTCTATGACCCGCAAGGTGCCCCTAGGGGGGAGAATCTGCCCGAGCTCCTCATTCACAACACGGAAGGCTTCCGGTATTTGGGGGTTTTCATCACCCGGGACAGGCGACGCTCATACACAGACAACATCGACAGGGTTTTGGTGGCGGCGAAGACGGAGATGGATAGGTGGAGACCGCTCCCACTCACCATCCTGGGCAGGGCTGCCCTGTATAAAATGATCCTACTGCCGAAGTTTTTGTATGCCCTCCAAAATGAGTATTACCCTCTACCGACTCTGACTATACGGAAAATCCATGCTGACCTCCGCTCCTTCCTGTGGCTGGGGAAACAGTCCCGAGTGGCACTCACGACCCTGCAGCGCCACCAATATAGTGGGGGAATCTCGCTACCTAATTTGGAGGCATACTACTGGGCTGAACACCTTACCCCCATCAATGAGTGGATACATGCCCCTGCGGATCACCCAACCTATGCACTAGAGAAATCCAAATGGGGAAATAAGACGGTACTGCACTTCCTCTATGGAGGGAAGGGAGGACGTCAGCTTCTCCCGGCGACTAAGATCACCCTATCCGCGTGGCGTAGAGCGACGGTTAAAATGGGATGGCAGGAGAGGCCCACCCGCCAAACCCCCTTGTGGTCGTGTAGATGGCTGGCTGAGCTGAACAAGCTGCGGGGATTTCGAAGGTGGGACGATATTGGCATTTCCACAATCGGAGATGTCATAGCGAGGGGAGAGCTTAAGACCTTTCAGGCGCTTCAGCAGGACTTCGGCCTCCAGAACACCCAATACTTCAAATACTTGCAACTGCGACATGCGTGGGGGGCACAGAACATTTCTCTTGCAGACATTCCCCAGTATGCACCACTCGAGGGACGCCTGCTACAGGAACAGATACAGAGGGGGGCGGTGTCTATGACATACAAAACACTGACATATAACATGTTGGGTGATTTACAGGCTCTGAGGGAGAGGTGGGAGGGTGATGTAGGCACACTAGAAAACCTGGATTGGGAACTCATTCTCATGCACCCTCGAGAAGTAGCCATAAAGTCGAGGCTTCGCCACATACAGTTTAAGATTCTCCACCGGGCCTACTATGACAGAGCGAGACTCTTCCGGATGGGGAGGGTTGCGGACTCCTCTTGCTTACGATGCCAGCATCCAATGGGCGATTTCTTCTACATCATTTGGGGTTGTACTGTGATACAGGAGTATTGGGATGAGGTCTTCACTGAATTGAGCGCGATACTGGAGGTGGACATCCCTAAGGACCCCAAGCTGGCGCTTTTGGGCATGTCGACTGAGGTGGATATCACACGACACTCACTCATTTTTCTACTGCTGGCTTTGGTAGTAGCCAAAAGAGATATTGCGAGACTATGGGGGGCGCCAGGGAAGCCCAATCTGGAGGACAGGAGGAGGGGCCTGGATATGTATATGGCGGCTGAACGGGTTACGTATAAGGCAAGAGGGTGCCCGCGTAAGTTCCGTAAAATCTGGGCCAAGTTGAGGCACTATCATGGACTAGAGTACGAGGTTGAAACCGAGTGGGGGGGAGTGCGGGTGGCTGGATTGATCGTTGGGGAAGTTCTATATGTAGCTGGCTTAGGCCTGTTGAACCCAGGAGGACTCGGGCGATGAGACTGCACATGCTCATAACATGCACCCTGAGAGGACCGAGAAGGGCACGGGAATCGGGCGGTGGGGTGGAGGGAAGGGGGACAAGCTGCTTGGGGGGGGGGATGGAGGATGGGAAGGGGGACCTCGGGTAGGGGTCCCTCAGTTGCTGACTTTCATGGTTGTTGGGGGGGGAGTTTGGGGTGAAAATAGAAAAAATGATTTTGTCATGATGAATGCTATGTAACTGTATATTCTAAAAGTTGCGGAATATCGGGTGGAGCGGAATGTTGACGCTCCCCCGTGATACCATGATACCTGTACTGATGATCCACCTGATGCAACAATAAAAAGAAATTTAAAAAAAAAATAATAATTGAATAATTGAGTGGATCTGGATGTCATTGTGAAAACAATGTAATACATAGATCATGGAAAACTTGGCTGGATTAATTGTTGACTGACTGAGCACATGGATAGATGAATCATGCTTCCAAAGTTGTCGATTCATTCGTCCCTGCAGCAATTGAAAAAATAAATCACTTTGGCCAAATACAGCAAATTTGCTCAATCAGCCAAATATCAATATACTGATTAAGCTAATAACATGTCCATGTTCTCAGTAACTCACTCGCCCATACACTCACTCATCCTTTCATTGTTTCAACCACTGACTCCTCCATGCATTCATGAAACACTAATACAAAAAGGCAGGCATATTGGAATTGTCAATTGTACAAAAGACATTGGTCATGTCAGCTTTACTCACACACAGATGACATACAGGGTATATCCAACAACGATTTAAACATGCATAAAACACAATTAAAATACTGTAAAGATAGCAGGAGAGCAAGCCTCATGATTGTTCATATCTGAATCTCACATACAGAATTGGTGCTGTGGTATAGCAAAAACAATGATAGAACAAGGACCTTATAAAGAGGGGTACTTGGCCAAGGTTCAAGCCTATGGAAGCGCTTTCAGCTCATGAAAGATGACAGGTGAGAGGTAAATTGATGAGGAAGAAAGGGAAAATGACTCCACAAATAGGCTCTCTATATCTATCTGTGCTTAAGGGTTCATTGATTTTCTACCATTGTTTATGATTGTAAACACTACTATTGGACTCCAAATTGAAGTGACAAACTATCCCGCTCAAGCTCTTGACTCTCAATTAGATCTATGCATGATTTTTGTAATCCTGGCATAATTTGGCATTATCTCAGAAATTTCAGATTGCAAAAAAGTACAGGTAACACCTAAGATTAACGGCCACATGCATCAATGTAAGGTTTTGCAATTCCTTATTTGCGAAAATTAGGGAATCGCAAATAAGGAATCGCAAAATGGGATGCATCAATTTATTCGCATAATTTTTGCAATTCGGTAAAAATCGCAATTTTTACCGAATCACAAATATTATGCGAATTCTAATTTGCGATTTCGCAATTCCCATTGATTCCTATTGGCCAAAAGGCCCATAGGAATCAATGGGAAGGCATTGACATTTTGCGAATTTCAATTAGCGATTCGCAAATTGTTAATGCATTCCATGGGTGCAGGGGGGGAGGTCCAAAGGACCCCCCCCTGCACCCCTGAAATGTATTTTGAAGTGCATGTTTCACACACACATGTCCTAAGGACATGTGTGTCTGTAACATGACAGTGTTTAAAATGCTAATTTGAGCATTTTAATACTTTTTCGCAAATTACCACGAGGTTCACCCTCGTGGTAATTTGCACCCCCTAATTGCGAATTCGCTAAAAATAGCGATTTTCCCAAAAATGTTTGATGCATCCCAAAAACATATTTAGGAATTGCAAATGGCCGAATTTACAGATTTGCACCGTTTGCACTGCCTAAATAGGTTGATGCATGTGGCCGCGAGTCATTATGCCGCTTTGAGTATTTGAAATTACCATTCAGGCAACCAACCCTAAAGTGAGCAGCACGTCTTTAATGTGGGCACCAATATATTTTCCCAGGACATCAGCCACAACCAAAATGAAAAAAATAACAAGAAAGGAGCAAAATTAGTGGTGCCTGACACCACACACATGATTACGAGCTTGGTCGTCCTGGATTATGCCGTCACACCAGCGACCCACTCCAAGACCGCCAAACTTGACCGTCACCCACGCGCCAGATTATGAGTAATTTCGTTGTCCGGAGGGCAGGTGATATGGCAGTCTCGCAGCGATGCAGTTTAAAGGCTCTTAGTGAGCCTTTTAGCTGCACGGCCGCTGAACTGCCAATGGATGTTCATGCACGGAATCAACCGAACAGTCCATGCCATGCAGGAACAGGGGTGCATTCACACAGGGAGGCACAACATATGCCCCCTCCATGCACCCCCATGCACAAGTGCAACAGAGAGCCCTTAAGAGCCTCCTTTGATTCCCGACTGCCAGCCTTTTCATGGTGATTCACTTCCATGAAAAGGCTGGCAGTGGTGAAACTCATAAAATGCATCGCAATGCCGCAGCAACACCTCCACACATACTGCTTCCCCAGACCGCCGTGGCTGTCCCAATATGCTCTGACTGCCATACTTGTAATAGAGCAGTTGGACCACTGGTGTGGCTCCCTGACCGCCACCTCACCTCCATCACCGGTTCGGTGATCCATCGTAATCAGCTCCTTAGTAAAGAACTGCTCTCAGCTTACTTGATTTTCCCAAAAAAGTGAAGATTCCAACTTTCAAGGGTGGCTGAAACAGCAGAGATTACAGACAACGTATAAATGATGGTTCACTCCAAATCCAAATACAAAATGTCCAATGCCTGCACAAAGCTGCCTTTACGCAGGAACAGGAACTTGATACTGTATATGCAGTGGCCTCACTCTCTATGTCACTTCCTCTGTGTAAATCTAAAGAAACATCGTTTTGCTCTCAAAATCTACAAGAACAGTCTATTCAGGTAAAAAAGTTAATTCAAAACAACTTTTAGATTTATTTTAGCAGTGTCTGCATTAAGAAATACAAATCACATTGTCATTGGTGCATCAATCTCATTAATTTTGAGCTCCTGCAATTGGATTTTTCTTCAAACTGACATTTTGTTTACACAAAAATAGAGTAATCTCAGGCGTTTTGTGTAATTTTTTCAAGTCAAAATTCAAGGGATTATGATAAAAAATATGGTAGCGTAAAAAGTCCTTACAAAGAGCCTACTCCTTCCAGATACCCAAGCCCTTTCAATGCACACCATTCTCCTTGAACAGAAGTTCTTGCCCAATCTCTCCACACACCCATTCTCCTTTAGATAGGCAAGCCCCTAGTACAGACACTGCACTGCCCCCTTCCTCCTACCCTTCATGGTACATTGTGCTGCCACTGCCTATGCCGACCTATCCTTTGTGGTTAGTTTGCTGCCCCTGTTCCCCTAATCCCTTCTCTCTGCTTTCTGAATATGTGCCCATTGATGTTGGTGGCACAAGTTATTGTTATAGTTAGCACACTTTTCACTGTACAGAAGCTATAACATTACTTTAACCTCAGTTTTTTTTACAGTGAATTGCTGGCTTTTTCTGTTGGATGATATCATACCTGATGACAACGTTTTTTTAACCTTTGTTTCACTAACTTCCTAGAGTCCCAGGCATACATACAGCTAGTGGCCAAATCATAGTAGACTTCCCTGAAAGATCAACATGCTGATCCTGCCTACCTCTTTCCTACCTTTTGTTCCCTGTCTGCATAACCCTTTTGCTCCCCTCCTGTCTTCCATGGATAGTTTTCCCCTGCTCAAGCTGTCCCAACTTGAAAAGTCAGCTTTCTGCCTTTGCCCTCACATCCCTCCTGCCTGCTCCTCTTTCGTTCTCTGTGTGTCCCTGCACTTCCCTCCTGTTCTTTGTGCTCAGCTTTCTGCCCCTGCTCATGCCTGATTGCCCTTTGTGATCTGCTTGCTACCCCTGCTCCCTCCCACCTGTCCTACCTTCTCTATGTACAATCCATTGCCCCCTCCCTCCTGTCCTGCATTATATCTTGTGCTTCCACTGACCAGTCGGCCTGTCCGCCATAGTCAGGGAGGTCCCTCTGACTGTGACACTCTGCTCTGCCATCTGTTTTCTGTGCGAGGCCCTGCTCTCTTTTTCCAGTCATCCATGTTCTTTGTGCTTCTGCTGCCTATGTCAACCAGCCCTCCATGTACAGCTTGCTGCCTCTACCTCCCTCCTTTGTCCCTCCCTTCTCTGTAAACATGTCCCTGCCCCCATTCCTCCAATCTGCAGTCAACTTGATGCCCCAGCTCCATGTCCATCTCCAGCTACCCTCCATTCTACATGTGTGTGCCTCACCCCCTCCAGTCCTCCTGTTCTGCCTCTGTGGTCCATTGTGCTGTCCATGCTGCTCCTACTGCCTTGCTCCTGTCATCGATGGTCAGCTTGCTGCCCCTGCTCCCACACCCTCTGACCTGCCCTCTGTTCTTCGAGTACATGCAGTCTCCTTTTGCCTGCTTTCTAGAGTCAGTTTGCTGCTCCTGCCAATGCAGGCCTGCCTTCAATGGTCAGATTGCTGCCCCTACTCCTCTCCCTTCCATTGTACTCTGTTCTCCATGTATCCGTCCTTGTCTCTGTAGTCTGTTGTGTTGACCATGACAGCTTGCCCTCTATGGTCAGCATGTGTTCCCTTCCCCCTCTCGTTTGCCCACTGTTCACCATATGCATCTTAATTTACATCAGCAATAGGAATTCAACTGGAATGGTAATCTTGCTGTTTTACTCAGAATGTCAGATGTTCCTCACATAGCCAAGGAAGATAGTGTGGATTTTTAGAAACTGCGGTCTCATTTTCCATTGTGGAGTACCTTCTGTAACCTCTATGAGAAAATCATGAGATAAAACATTTTCTCTCAAACATTGGTGATCATATCCATACAGAATATTAACACTTTTCACTGCATAAAATCACCTTAGAACACAGCATATTTCCTAAAATGAGTATGATAACACCAACAAATGGTTTATATTGTCATTTAAATCTGTTAACACCCTTTATATGTGCTCCTTTTAGTGACACTTTGAAAATATGCTTTCACTGTAATAAATGTTAATGTGTACTATGTGCCTAAGTTCTGCAACAGCTGCCACAACTTGTCCATTTTGTGGCCAGCCACTTAAAAAGAGTTGCCCCCCCCCCCCAACGAACTCATTGGTGTCAGGGTGTCCTCAACTGTCCCCCTTAGATATTTTTGTATTTATTTTCAAGATACAGAGACCTCTATTAGCTGCCACAACATATTGTTCAGGTTGTGGCCATCCAATCAGGATTGGATAGTCCCCTTTACAATTGCCAATCAGAGCATGTCTGATACCAATAGCCTAGATTTACATATTTTATGAATGAATGAATGAAAAAACATTTGTAAAGCACGTGGTTACCCGTGGGCATCCCAGCGCTGTCTGTGGCACCACATGAGCATGGAACAGATTAAGGGAAAAGAAAAGTTTTCAGTCGTTTTCTGAAATTCAGATAGTTAGGTTCAAGCGGTATATGGTGAGGAAGGTGGTTCCAGAGCTTAGCCGTGTTATATGAAAACAGACGGCCTCCAGTTTGTGATCGCCTTATCCTCTGGACTGTGATTAGGCCTTTTTTGTCAGATCTCAGTGCCCTGCTAGGTCGGTAGGGCTGAATCATAGAACAGATCATAGGCGAGCCCTTCCTGGTGAGAGCTTTATATACAATGCACAAACCTTGAATTGAATTCTTTCTTAGATTCCGAATGATTGTCATTGTTTAAAATGTTTTTTTTTTCATCCTTGTATTTTGTATGCCTCTGCCATTGAAAAAAAAAAAAAAAAAAAAGAATTCTTTCTTAGATTGGTAGTCAGTGTAAAGTGGCAAGAGCAGATTACGCTAAGAGGCGTCTAGGGATATTCAGTAGAAGGCGGGCTGCACAATTCTGTACAGTTTGCAGTCTTTTAGTTGAGACCTGGGTGGCACCTAGATAGACGGCATTGGCATAGTCCAGCCATGATAGAATCAAAGCTTGAACTAGTAGCCGTCTAGCAGCAGAAGGTAGCAGGGTAAGACTTCTTCTAATCATTCCTAGAAGGCCATAGCAGCTAGCTGCGACTTTCTGGGCATGTTCTTTAAAATTGAGGTTACAGTCCAGCCAGACACCCAGGATCTTCTTGATCTGTTTTTTTTTAGCAGGGCGTGGGCCCAGGCAACTGGGCCACAGGGAGTCTATATTTGAGGGGCCAGAGTGACCCAGGAGCATAAGCTCAGTCTTTGTTCCATTGAGTCTTAAGAATGAGTAGTCCATGAGGCCAGGCCATGACCAGAATGTTCCTGCTGATTAAGGGAGATAACTAGCTGGGTGTCATCGGCATACATGGTCATCTGTAGCCCAGCTGAGCATACAGTTCCTGCCAGAGAATTCATATAGATATTAAACATGGTGGGACTCAGGGAAGATCTCTGGGGACTCCGCATGTCATGGGCATTTGCTTCGAGGTGAATTCCTCCTCGAAGACTGTGAAGACTCAGTTTTCCAGGAAAGAAGGTAGCCATTTTGATGCTATTCCGGTTACTCCTAACTTCCTGAGTCTTTGGATCATTAGTTGGTGATTTGCAGTATCCTCTTCATGACCACCCAAGTACCTCTTTAAATGTCAAATGTGGATGAACAAATTTTCAAAAAGCATGGTTTCTGAGTAAAGTTCTAACTTCTGCCGAATTTGGTGTAATTCCGTTCATCTGCTTTTTGTGCATTACTTTCCAAATTTTCCTCCAGGAATTACCTTGATGGATCATCAGCAAACTTTCTAGAAAGTAGCTGACATGGATGATCTTTTTTTAAAGGTTTGGTGAAGATTCTGGAACGGCGCCAAAGTTATTGGCAAACAAGAAATGTTCTTCCTATGGAAACGTGCACAAAGACAACACTACTGTGTAGTATACATTTATTAGCCATGAGGGGCACGGGGTTGGATGCCTGCATCAGCCAGACCCTGCTTCCAGCTTTATGCAACATGGCATTGGGTATAAGAATAAGATCTTACTTCACATTTTTTTTAAAAACTAGAAATTCAATGACAATGATAAAAAACAATAATTTTTTTAATATGTTTTTTATTATTTTTCAAGCAGAGAAACAGAAAAGGAACATTGTATGGCCCGCTGATTACACATTTCCATTGTACCTCCACTTTAGGCTTTTTGTAGAATACATTTATACAGCATGATAATACATATGACGCCCTGAAAGCCACACTTAGGGGGAAAATACTTAGCATCAAATCAAGAATGAATAGAGAAAGAAACAAAAAAGTAACAGAACTAGAAAGCCAGATTAAAGATGTAGAAAAGGACCACAGCACGAACCTAGAAGACAAGAACACACTGATGGAAATAACCAGGAAAAAATACGAGCTCAACAAGATCTTAAGCGAAAGGGCAGGCATGTGGATAAACAGATTCAAAGCCATCAACCTATGTAAAGCGAACAGGGCAGGGAAAGCACTAGCCTCCTACCTTAAGAGTAAACAAAGACAACACAATATAGCAGCGATAAATGATATTAACCAGGCATCACAAACGTCAAACAAAGAGATCCTCAAAGTCTTCAAAAACTTCTACTAACTCCTATACAAAGAGGACAAAATCCTCAAAGCTGACAAGGGGGCCAGTCTTCTAGCCAGGCTAAACCTACCCAAACTAACAGAGATACAGAGAACAACACTAGAACAAGACATTACAGGGACAGAAATTGAGAGAGCAGTCGCAAGCCTTAAAGACAACAAAGCTCCTGATCCGGACGGATACACTGCAGGTTTCTATAAACAATTCCTCCGCCTACTCAAGCCCACATTGCTTCCACAAGGGGAAAATGACTAGCTCAATGACAGAGGCCAACATAATGGTAATACCCAAAGATGGCAAGGACCCACAATATCCACAAAACATCCGCCCCATTTCACTAATCAACGTAGATTGCAAGATTTATGCAAAGGTCCTCGCGGCTAGGCTACACACACAACTTCCAACTCTAATCCACAACTCTCAGGTGGGCTACCTCAAAAATAGGCTGTCCCAAGACAATACAACACTGTTATGCCACCTAATAAATCACGCCTCCTCCAAGAGCACAAAAGCAGTGATAATAGCACTTGATGCCGAGAAGGCGTTTGATAGAGTGTCGTGGCCATTCCTGGACCAATGTATGCAGAGGTTCGGGCTAGAAGTGAACTATAGAAAAACGGTGATGGAACTATACAACAAACCTAAAGCCCGAGTGGTAGTAAATGGGTGCTCCTCAGAGATGCTACTCCGGGAAAGAGGCACTAGACAGGGATGCCCGCTATCCCCAGTGCTATTCCTACTTTCCATAGAACCACTGCTGTGCATGATTAGGACCAACTCAGAAATAAAAGGAATCCAGATTAAGGACAACACGGTTAAGCTGGCTGCCTACGCAGACGACGTACTCATAACCACAGAGAACCCAGGCACCTCAATAACGGCCCTAATGTCCACCATTGAGGAATTCACACAAGTTTCGGGCTACAAACTCAACAGAGACCAATCAGAATGCAAACCTCTAAACGTGCACACCTATAAGGCAGTTCTAGGAAACTCGGGCTGAAATGGCAAAAATGCGCTCTGAAATACCTTGGCTTACACTTCGAGAGAGATCTCAAAACGACACTGGATCACAACGAGAGGACACTTCTGAACAAAGTAAAAGAGAGACTCGAAACGTGGTCCCCGAAATATGTAATCTGGTGGGGGAGGGTTGAAACAATTAAAATGATGGTAGCTCCCCTGATTAACTATCTGCTCAGCATGCTCCCATTAATAACCTCCACAAAAAACTAGACACCATGATAAACAAATTCCTATGGAAGGACAAAAAACCTAGAATAAGTCTCCAAAGGCTAAAGTTGGACAAAAATCTAGGAGGTCTCAACCTCACCAACTTCTAAACCTTTCAGACGGCATGCCTAGCCAAACAAGGGTTACACTGGCTAACATCAGAACAGGACTATGCGCCGGTGTTGCTAACAATAGAAAGAGCAATGCTAAATGGGCTGGACCCCCTTGCCCTACTGACGGCCAACAAACACCCCGGGGCGAGCAACCCCATACTCAAAAATTCCAAGAATGCCCTCCTCAAGGTGGACAAAAGAATGGAGAACACAATAAAGGGAACCAAATGGGAATCCATCTGGGTCAACACAAAAATAAAATACAAAGACAGGACACTAGACATGGCCTCCTGGAACAAACGGAGGATCTCCACCCCAACCAAATTGAAAAACTAAACACCCCGCTCACATTCGACACCCTAAAACACCTCCACAACTTACCAAACATAGAATTCTATAACTTTCTAGAAATAAGAGCGGCGCTCACCAGGGCAGAACTAAATAGGGAAACCCCATCGATCCTGCAATACTCGGTTAACCTAAATAAAGTTGGCCACCAAACTTCGCACTTGTACAAACTACTAAGCCCAACGTCAACAAAACTGAACGCCAAGACATTAGAGTACTGGGAAGACCAACAAAATAGGCGCTTCAATGACAGGGAAAAAAGTCGCCTGTGGAACTCGGCAAGCACAAAGAAAGTCACCCCAATCCTAGCACAAACGAAATAATGGCTCCTCCACAAAGCATACTGGACCCCCGCCAAACTAGCAGCAATAGGGATCCGCAATAACGTCCTATGCTGGAACTGCCACAAAGAAAAGGGTGACCTAGCACATCTTATCTTTCACTGCACCAAAGTCAAAACATTCTCGGAAAAAATAAAAGACTTCATAACTAGCATAATGGGGTTCCGTCTGCAAACAGATTTTGCAGGGGTAGTTACAGGATTCATGACTCAGGACGCCCAGTCTAAAGATGACAGCGAGCTAATAGGCATCTTACTTACAGCGGCAGTCAAATCAATCCTAGTAAACTGGAAAGACTCAGGAAATGCAACGCTCAAGAGCTGGTTCAACTGGATCACCTTCCTCAGAGGGGCAGACAACATAACATCAAAACATACACCTAACTCTAGTAGGGAAGGAGAGATGTGGAACACCCTAGACAACTATCTAGATCCCCAGCAAGATGGCTCCGAACAAGCAGCACCAACCACCCTGTCCACCTTTCTCTCTCTCTTTTCTGACTTTTTCTCTTCCTCCCTTCAGGGGCAATATGTAACAAGGCCTAGCCCTAGCACGCCGAACCATCACAATGTATACCCTAAGGCACGAACAAGTCGCCAATTGTAACCTCACTGGCGCATAACCAAACTGATATTGCCTTCGACTTGTCTGTACTGTACCTATAAAACTCTTCTAATAAAATCTTTTGAAATTAAAAAAAAGTACATATGACATACAAACTTTCAAGCATCCTCCGCACCTAGTGCATATAGTTCCATTGATCGCAGATAACTCAATAGCAGCTCCTATATATCATTGGGTTGTGACTTCATCAGCAGTTCCTCAGCATATAGGTTGAGAGTTTCTTTGCAGTACACTAAGTCTTTTACCCATATCTCAGGCTTAGGGGCAGTCTTGCTTTCCCAGTTCATCGCCACCCTCCTGTTTGCTAAGAGCAGCGCAACATTTGTAAACCTGCCAATTTAGTAGAGGTGTGAGACCTGAAAGACGCACATGCGGATTATATTGCATCTCTAAATTGATCATGGTCTGTAGTCTATTCACCATCTCCACCCACAAGTCATGTACTCGATGACACTCCCACGCCAAGTGCAAAGAATCTGCCCCTTGCAAGCCACATCGTTTACATGTATCGCAGTCTCTAATAGCATTTTTTTCAGTCTGACTGGCTTATAGTATACCTGGTGAAGATATTTGAAGTGAATGATGTGCAGGTTACCACATTTAGCTTCAATATCTCTGTGACATGACAGCTGATCTCCAAGTCTTTCTGTGTGAGCTTTGGTTGCAGCTTCTCATTCTAATGATTCAGGCTACCCGATGTGTCAGTTACTGGCTCATCCCTTACTGCTGTATAAAGCTTGGTGATTAGTTTGTGCCTTGTGGGGCTGACCAGTAGTGTCTGTAACAATTGCAGTGTCTTCGACTCGTCGGGGAAGGAGTGATAGAGTGCCTGCACGGCCTCACGAAGCCTATGAAACGTGAACATAAACAGAGATGTCTTATTTTGTAAATACTGGAGCTCCTCTGCTGGTAGAAATTTACTTTTAGGATAAAGATCCTGCATGGTCTCTATACCCGCTAGTGTTAAAGAACGCATAGCCTCAGCTTCCTGTGTGACCAAGAGTGCAGCATGGTGTGCTATAAGGAGCATGGGGTCTATAACGGGAGCTTTGCTGCGGACTGCCATATAGACTGCCAGGTTGCAACAGTACACTCTATAGTGTTAATTTTATTTTTAGGTCCCCCCCTTTTTTTTTTTTTTTAATTTTTGAAAACCTTTATTGTGCACTATCAAAGAACAAATACGGGCCTACAACCATCCGGCCGGCCTCGAAACTGTTGTAAGCATTGTTGCAAGTTATACTTCGACTTAGTAGCACTTCATTACATGAAAGCATTTAACGTGAGTTACACTGGATTACACGTGCCACCGAGTATCAGGAGAAGTTAAGGTTAATTTTCAAAATATTTTTTAATATATATGGAGATACAGAAGCTAAGAAGGATCAGCGTACATAGAGTCCATCTAGGAAGTAAGCGGGCAACGTCTATCGGATAAAATCCAACGAGCAGTCAAGCATAGCCAAAATGGCGGCACAGGGATAGCACAAAAGGATAATCAAGCACAAAGCATGGTGCGCGCCAGCCGAAACCCACCTTACACAAATCCACCCCACTGACCCAGGAAGAAAGCAAAAAGAAAAGGGATAAAACAAAAGAGAAAAATAAGGCCCATAGAAACAAAAGCGAACCAAAGAAAACACCTCCCCCTATCCCCCACCCTACACGCATGCAGAGGCTATGGCCTACCCCCCCCCTAGCAGTGTGCCTGTCGCCCAAAAAAGAGTACCCGAAATGCAGAAACAAAGAGAAAGAAAGAAAAGAAAAAGAATTCCATAATATCGGAGGAGGGCCGAGCGTATAAACTCAAAGCAATCAAAATGCGCAACCACGGGCGCCCATCCCCAGGCCCCAAGACCAGTACAGAACCAACACCCAACTCCCCGGTATGTACATTATAGTTCCAGCAATAAGAGCTTCAGCAGGCAAAGAAGAAAGAAACAGCCTCAACCCAGCCCCTTACGGTCCAATGTGCCAACAGAGTCCAACTGCACGGTAGCCATCCTGGGTGGGGTAGACAGACGAAACGACCTCAGCAGAGCAGAACGCTGACCGCCATGGACTGTCCAACACGAAGCCAAGCGTGTTACGATCGTACAAGGAGCACACAGCATTAGTCCGCCAAGAGAAGTCAACCAAAGCAGTAGCATCAGTCCCAGGGGACGGTAGCAAGTTCCACCAGTAGACCACAATGGAGCTGCCGGGCATGGCTTCTGGAGAAGATTCCCCCACCACCACCGCATGAGACCATGAATATCAGATGTCTTCCCGGCTAGTACATGTAGCGACGCGGCGGGGGCAGGATCCTGCACCAGCAGCGCAACTGTGGGCAGCTGAGTAGGCAATCCGCAGTAATCGGGCATAGGGTGTGGCGCAGCGCCCAGCACTCGCAGGCAAGCTTGGTCGGTCGAGGCCACAATAGATGAAATGGCGTCTAGCCGGTCCTCCAGGTCTCGAGCAGCAGCACATTGGGCAGTACGTAACTCACCCAGGGCTCCCAGAACATCGGTAATCCGCAGGGGTGTCTCAGGAAATAGGGGTACAGCAGTTCTCTGTACGTCGGGCACACCAGCAAAAAGCAGTGCTCGAGATTGGGCGCCAGCATCCCTAGTGATCAGACGATCCTCGAGTTGCCACTGCACACACTGCTCACAGGCGTGTGCCAGGTCCTGAAGCTGGCCTCCAGCGCCTCTTGTAGATAGCTGATCACCCCGCCGGCGCTCCCCGCAGCATAGCCAAACAGGGGGCACAGGGGCAGCCCATTCCATTTCTACACCCCTCACGATGTCAGGGCGATGTAAGCAGTAAACGGCGGCTCCAGCAGCACCCCGGGGCAGCCTCTTGCAAGTGGCGAATGTCTGCTCTCTAAGATGGCACTCACCACCGTGGTCGATGAGAAAAAGTATCGAGCAAAGCCGTCTGCGGGCTGGGGAGACGATACAATGTGTCGCTCGCAGCTGCGGGAGCAGACTTGAAGGGCAGCGGAGCCAGCAGGGCTGTCGCAGCGGGGATCTCAATGTAGCCGTTGTTCCTCACCAGTCGGCGCCGCCCGGTCTGAGATGGCCGCTGTTGTTGCTTCCAGGGCCGGCCACACACGCAGAACAAAGACCCGGTCTCCGTCGCGAAGCACCAGGGAAGGGCGAGGGCGCTCCGTCACCTTCACTGCACGGAACTCAAAGGTAAGCACATAGTTAGAACCGGGTTCACCTCCCGACTCCGGTAACGCCGCTCAGATACAGGATCACTGGCAGGATAGGTCAGAAAATGGGAGAAAGGCGAGAGGGTCGGCGGAGCCGAGGAATCAGGCGGCCATCATGGTTGCTAGCTAGGCTCCTCCCCAGGTGTCCCCCTTTTGATATGTGATATATTGCTGCTCGGCGGGATCGGGTGGGCGGCTCCACCTTTTGCCGCTACGTGCGGTATAAATGCATGGGAATTATACCAATAATATTCATATTGCACTTGAGCACATAAATAATAGAGATGCAAATCGGGCACATGGAATCCTCCTTGCATTAATCAATAATAAGCATATCCCAGGCTACACAGGGCTGCTTCCCACCCCACACCAACTTCACTACCCGAGACCGTACATTCTTAAAAACAAACTGTCTAGATAATTTTATGGGGATTTACTAAACAAGTGCAGAAACTTTGGCAAGACAATCATCTTGACAAGAGCTATAAGGTCGGCAAGTGACATTGGTAGTCCTATTCATCTGGAGACCTGGTTTTCCAGCGCAATGTAAGCAGCACAGTAGTTCTCCCTTATAACTGTTTCAGGGTCTCAGTGAATCCATACTCTTAGGTATTTTACCGGATCGATGGACTATTCAAGGGGAAACTCCTGTGCATGGGGCGTGGTACATTTAGTTGGGGTACTATGATCAATTTACTGCAGTTTACACTGAACCCCTAAATTCGCCCAAACCTGATGTATTCTCTTAATATTGGGGATAGGTACTTTTGTGGACATAAAGCACCATGTCGTCAGCATTTAACGATATGCCAACAGGCCTATGTGTGAATCTCAGTGCTGATTCACAGTGACGTTGCCTCACAACACAGGCAAACGGCTCGAGCATCAATTTGAAGAGGAGCGGCGAGAGATGGGGACCCTTGTCACGCCCCTCTACAAATCTGCACTGGCTCAGAGGTAAGTCCCACTATCCGGATCTGTGCCGTGGGCGCAGCGTATAATAATCACACCAATCTACAGAAGTAGTCAATGGAGTTGAATGCTTTGGTCGCATCCAATAGCACCGCATTGGCCTGAAGGTCCGGATTTACTAAATGATACATGACGAAAATTTTGAGTATATTGTGCAACGTGGACCTCTCTGGCATGAGCCCATATTGGTCCATTAGGACCAAGTTCTGCATCAGCCATTGCCAGCATCTGTGCCGGGATCTTGGCATTGGTATTTTTGAGAGAAAGCAGGTGGTATGATTCACATTTAAATTGGGTTTTATCCTTCTTTAGGAGTGTGGTTAAGAGAGCCTTTCTGAGCGACGGTGGCAGTATACCTGATTCACAAGCTTCCTCATACATTTCAAGAATATATGGTATTAATTCATCCGCATATTCCTTATAAAATTCACTTTTGAGCCCATCGGGTCTCAGTGCTTTTTTTATCTGGGAGAGCTTTAATTGCCTTGCGTATGTCAGCCACTTTGAACATTTGGCACAGATAGTCCCGTTGTCTGCTGGACAATCAAGCCAGTGAAACATCTGTCAGGTAGGGCCCACATTGCCTCAAGAGGTATATAAGTATGCATAAAACCCTTGAATTTGTGCTAGAATTGCCTTTGAGTCACTCATCAGATATCTTTGCAATAGTGTGTTGCTCAGCCCTCATCTTAATTTTGACCACATGATTATGGCAGGCCTTCCACCCTCTCCATATGCACACTCAACATGCCTCTTCGACAGAAAGCGCACCTCCCCTTCCGCCAACTCGTTATATTCTAGAACTAAGTTTTTAATTTTAGCTAGTGTAGCGTCGCTCAGGGAAGCTTCATGATCCTGCTCTGCTTGTTTAACCATTGCTTTGACCTTTGAGAGTTGCCCACGAATGTCTTTTAGTATACCTGCACTCGTGCTGATACACCTTCCCATATAGTGTACTTAAAAGCCTCCCAAAGCATGGTGGCTGTGCTAACCGACCCTTTACTTATGCTAAAATACTGCAAATTGGCCTCTCTAATCGCAGCTTTATAGGTAGGGTCCTGCAGTACCTCCGCCCTAAATCTCCATGTGAACTGACTGGGAACACATATCGAAATGCGCTGAGTTAACTTGACTGGATTATGATCTGACAGGGTTCTGGGTAGCCTATATATGCCTGATACCCATTCATTCAAACCCTCACTTAATAGCCTATAGTCCAAACTTGACCAGCTTCAGTATGCCGATGATATGTGTGTACCTTCTAATTTGTCTGTATTTCGGATCCCCCACGCTTCAACCAGTCGTAACTCAGTCATCCCAATTCTAATAATGTGGGCTGCTGGAGGAGAGTGTCCACCCTGTTGGTTCGATTTGTCTTTGCAATGATCCAGGTGTGTGTTTAGATCACCACCCCATATAATTTCAGCTTTAGGCCATTCACCCATCACATTCAATATACCTTCAAAAAAACTCGGTTTATCCATGGTGGGCCTGTATACATTTACCAGGGTGACCAGCATCCCTGCTAGTTTGCCGTGAGCAATAGCATATCTCCAGCCATCATCACAGCAGTTTTGATCACTGAGAATGGGGTGCCATTTTTTATAAGAGTGAGAACCCTGGAAGAGGGCCACCTTGACGTCATGCCTATCTAGATGAGCCATAACTTGTCGCATTTTTATGGGGGAGTTCAGTCCTTGCACATTCCATGTCACACAGAAGATTGTCACAGTGTCTTCTCCACCTTACCCACCATCACGGGCCCGATGTAGGTAAATCCCATTTACCGATTTTGAAATACCGAATGCTACCGATTCGGTATTTCAAAATTGGTAAATGGGATGTAGGTCCCAACATCTGGAATCGTTACTGATTCCTTACAAATTCGGTATTTACCGATTCGGTAAATACCGAATCGGTATTTGCTATTGAATCTTATGGGCCTTTGAAGCCCATAGGATTCAATTCAAATACCGAATCAGTATTTACTGAATCGGTAAATACCGATTTTGTCAAGTGTGCAGGGGGTGTCACTTTGACACCCTCTAGCACCCCCAAAACGGGCATGTGTGCAATTTGGCACAGAGACATGCCCTAAGGGCACGTCTGTCTGTCACATGGCACATGTGTACATGCACAGTTGTGCATGTACACGGGAATCGGTATTTTACCATGGATTTGTATTCCATGGTAAAATACCGATTCTGTAAGCCATGTGCCAATGTTAAATTGGCTACCTACATTGCATTTTCGGTAATTTTACCGAATCGGTAAATATTACCGAATCGGTAATTATTTTACCGATTCGGTACATATTACCGAATCGGTAAATTTACCGATTCGGTAATGATACCGATTCGGTAAAATTACTGAAAATGTGCCCCTACATCTCGATAGCCCTTTACCGATCGGAAACGGCCGAAAATCGGTATTTTCGGCCGATTCCGATCGGTAAAGGGCTACCTACATCTGGCCCTAGTGTGTAATCTATTGCAAGTGCAAGTATAGGAGAAGCATCATGCAGGGCGAATGTACAGTGCACCAGCGAGCAACATAAAACAATCCTACTCACCCAACCCACCCCCTATCCCATCCCACCCTCCACAGCATCACAATCTTGCTGGAGACAGAATTTCCAATATTACAAAACCTCAAAACCTAAACAGTACTTATCAAAGAGGGGATCTCCCGCTGGGGGTTGTCAGGAGCCCAATCAGCCTCCACACTGAAGGTGGCCAGGCAAAGCAAACAGCGACCAGTTCCATATTGCCTAAGCTATTGATTCTCCCCATGTGCAACTCCTCGTAGTGAGATACCTCACTAATCATATGTCTGCAGTAGGCACTCAGTCTGAGTTCTCAGCTTCTGATGTTCAGCGAGCACACTGTGTTTTTTACCTTTTTAAGAAAGCCCTGCACTGCTTTAGGGGAATTTTTTATTTTTTGATGTCTTTCAAATTCGATCCTCAATCTGGCAGGGTGAAGCAGGGCGGGCGTGATATTCATCTTTTGAGTTGCTTCTTGACCGCTTGGTATTCTCTCCTCGCCACCTACACTGTAGCTGTGAAATCCAGGTAGAATGCAACTTGAAATCCTTGGTAGTTTACATCCCGTCGCTCCCAGGCCTGGCGCAGTATTGTATCTCTATCACAGTAATTCAGCAGTTTGGCTATAACCAGGCAAGGAGGCGTGCCCAGAGGAGGCCCGCCACTAGTGATCTGGATGCCCGCTCCACAATCAGGACGGAGGAGAAACTTTCCCTACCAAACATCTCGGCTAGCATCTGCTCAATGTATACCTCCATTCTTCCGGTGTTGTTGTACTCCGGTATACCAACTACACGTATGTTACTGCGGTGCCAGCACACCTCCAAGTCCTAATTTTTGGCTAGGATAATGTGGAGGAGTTTTTCCATTTCTGAGCACCTACCGGTCTTGGCCTGCATATCATCTTTCACCATTGATAAACGCTGCTCTGCCTTGATTTTTGCCTTGATTTTCCTGGAGGCTTGCTTATCTAGCTTGGCCAACATAGAGTTGCTTTAAGGCGTCCATCTTGCTGTCTATGGAGGGCAGACTCTTCTGCATTGCTTGCAGGGTTGCAGAAAGTTGTAGGGAGCTGAGTCATAGGGTCGAGCGCCGAGTCGCTCTGATCACCTTCTGTAGAGCACAGCGCTTTCTTTGCTTCAAATGTGAGCTTCGATTGCCATTTTTGTCATTTGTCCACCACGTTTAGTGACTCCGCACCTCTAGACAGGTAGAAATGCCCCTGTTAGTGAAACAGAAAGAGTGCCCACTCTTACTCCATGCAAGTGCAGTAGGAGACCACTGTTCAGTGCACTTGGCATTTCAACGGTCACTCTGTACCCCTGTCTGAGCTGCGCATCTGTTAATCCAACTTTATGGTCATACAAAAATCCCCTTGCCATGTCCAGTAGACATTCCCCTCAGTTGCAGGCCCACAAGATGCAGCTCAATCACACTGACTCTGAGAGATGGAGCTTACAGCAGGTGCCTGCTTACCCCATCAGACAGGCCAGCCTTTAATTAATGGTGCGCGATCGCTGCATCCGCATACCTATTCACGAGGCGTCCTTCATCTCACCCGACCAACATTTGCAGGGTCCCCAAACCAGCCCCACTGTGGCTCTGTTACCTGATCGGGCCTGCTTGCTGCTCTCAGTCCTACTGCAGTTACACCACCTCAGGCCTCACCACATCAATTGGGTCTCTGCCAACAGCCCCCAGTAGTACAATGCCTTCTGTATCGACACAGGGACCAAGCCGATGACAGCAGTCTTGGTGGCTCCACGTTTGTGCAGACAGCTGTGTCTGTCCCCCGGTGCTGCACACCTCCAACCGGTGGCCACTGACCCACCACTTTCTGTTCGTCATTCTCACAGCCCTGCACTGAAGTGCATCGCTGGATCAGCCGCGGCCCTGCAGTGTGCACCTCCCCGCCTCTGCCGGAACTCCACTGCCACAGCTGCTGCATGCGCTCTCTTCACCTCTGCACAGGCCAGGCCGCATGGGACAACCACAGACCGCACTGCGTTTCTGGCTCCAGCCCTCACGGCAGCACTAGATGTCCCAGAGTTGGGAAACAACCTTTACAACACAGTCATTACATCGCACTACCTTTACATAGCAGTCATTACATCAAAACATCCTTTACATCACATGTCATTACAACGCAGCCATTATATTGCATGTCACGACAACACATGTCATTACAACGCATGTCACTACAATGCAGTCATTACAACACATGTCACTACAACGCAGGCATTACATTGCATGTCTTTACAATGCATACCATTACAATGCATAGTACCCTTACACTATCCAACACTTACCGTACTGTTGCACTCACTAGAGTTAGAATAGTAATTTTTGCCCCTACACTATACAACACTTACCCTACATTTGCACTCACTGGAGTTACAATAGTAATTATTACCCCTATACTATCTAACCCTTGTAATGGAGTGCATTGTAAAGGTAATTCCTGAAATGCGATGTAATATAATGCGTTGTAAAGGATGTTGCGATGTAAATACTGTGTTGTAAAGGCATGTGCTGTAAATGTAGGAGTTGTAACGTCATACATTCGTCAGGTGGCAGTCATCCACCACTCATCCCACCGTCAAAAAGAACAATTGATGGACAGAATGCAGAACAATATCATGCATTCACCCCAATACAGAGATCTGGGCCTAAATCCACAGTTTTTTTGCTCACCATGCCATTCCAGTTTGGACCCAGCCATATGCAAATCAGTCTTGACCCTGCACCCAATGGGAACAGTCCAGCCTGAACTGCCGGAAAAGGTCCTCCTTGGACAGGAAACAAGCATCCTAGGACTGGTTTCGGGTTTTCAGCCCTCACCCGCCAGGATAGCTTGATTCCAGTGGCATGGAGAGCACAGGACTCATGTCTGAGCATATCCGTCCCATTCTGGGTGACAAATGCAAAAAGAATAATTGATGGACAGAATGCAGGACAATGTCATACATTCACCCCAGTACAGAGATCAGGGCCTAAATCCATCTTGTATTTGCTCACCATGCCATTCCAGTTTGGAACCAGCCATATGCAAATCAGTCTTGACCCTGCATCCAATGGGAACAGTCCAGCCGAACTTCCAGGGCACATCCTCCCTGGACTGGAAACAAGCATCCTAGGACCGGTTTCGGGCTTTCAGCCCTTATCAGCCAGGATAGCTTGACTCCAGTGGCATGGAGAGCACAGGACTCACATCTGAGCATAACCGTCCCACTCAGAGTGACAATTGCAAAAAGAACAATTGATGGACAGAATGCAGAACAATGTCATACATTCACCCCAGTACAGAGATCTGGGCCTAAATCCATTGTTTTTTTTGCTCACCATGCCATTCCAGTTTGGACACAGCTATCTGCAAATCAGTCTTGACCCTGCACCCAATGGGAACAGTCCAGCCCGAACTGCCAGGCCAGGTCCTCCCTGGACTGGAAACAACCATCCTAGGACTGGTTTCGGGCTTCCGGCCCTCATCAGCCAAGATAGCTTAACTACAGTGGCATGGAGAGCACGGGACTCACATCTGAGCATACCCATCCCACTCAGGGTGGAAATAGCAAAAAAGAACAATTGATGGACAGAATTCAGAACAATGTCATACATTCACCCCATTACAGAGATCTGGGCCTAAATCCATCGTTTTTTGCTCAGCATGCCATGCCATTTTGGACCGAGCCATATGCAAATCAGTCTTTACCCTGCACCCAATGGGAACAGTCCATCCCAAACTGCCAGGCCAGGTCCTCTCTGGACTGGAAACAAGCATCCTAGGACTGGTTTCGGGATTTCAGCCCTCATCAGCCAGGATAGCTTGACTCCAGTGGCATGGAGAGCACTGGACTCATGTCTGAGCATACCTGTCCCACTCGGGGTGACAATTGCAAAAAGAACAATTGATGGACAGAATGCAGAACAATGTCATGCATTCACCCCAGTACAGAGATCTGGGCCTAAATCCATAGTTGTTTTGCTCACCATGCCATTCCAGTTTGGACCCAGCCATATGCAAATCAGTCTTGACCCTGCACCCAATGGGAACAGTCAAGCCCGAACTGGCAGGCCAGCTCATCCCACCGTCAGCGTGTTCCTGAATGGCCCGGGCCTAACAGGGCCGTCTGTTGTTCATGCTCAGCCGGTGTTTTACTGCATCAAATGTTCGATTGTCAGGCAGCTCCTTGGGTCTCACAGCATACATGGGTGTCTATATTAATTGTGAGGAATGTCGGATGGGCGGATATTTAACGGATAGTAGTTGCCTGGCTAGGGGAGCTGCACTAGAGTGGGGTCATCTTTCACCAGACTCACTAGCGTCCCCCCAAAAAAGATTAAAGTGAGTTATAGTAATAAAGTGAAGTTATAGTTAGGTAAAAATATCAGTTGAAAGGTAAACTAAAAAAACTGAAATTCACCAGTTATAGTTTTCTGCGCTAACTAGAAGTGTTGTCGCTACCATGCTCTGCTTATAACCTCACTGATTGTATCATTCATGACATGTTCACTGACATCATTGATCACATCACTGATAACGGCTCAAATGGCGTCATTGATGACAACACTGGCATGGCCGGGGCACAAGTTCCAGTTTACTCACTAAACTATAACTGGTATCTGTAGTGGTTTGTGAGATTAAAATGCGAAGTTTCAACTTACATTTTTACCTCTTAAGAATAGCACCTAAAAGTACAAAGTGCCTCTCACAGTCATCTGGTCAAGCTAGACTGAGGGAAAGTCACAAGTTCAGGCCCACCACAATGGAGCGCAGACCGTCAATAGGACCAGGCTTCTTCCGTTGAAAAAGTTAAGTTCTCAAAGTCTGCTGAGAAAAGACCAGTTCATGGTGGAGAAGACTACGTCGAACAGGGAGAGGGTTGTGAATGGTCATCACAGTAAAGTGAGGAGAACGCCTTGCTTTGCAGACAGTTACCACTGTGGTGCAAAGACCAAGTTGGACGTCACCCATGAAATGTTCAATTACATCATTGATGACATCTGAAATGACATTAATGATGACAACACATGCACGGAGTGGGCACAAGTTCTAGCTCACTCAGTAAACTATAACAAGTGAATTTTAGTGCTTTTGTGTGTTTGACATGTTAAGTTTCAACTGACATTTTTACCTTATTAAAATATGTTATTGTATTATTCATTAAAATCGTCACAATAATGAAGTAAGGAGAATATGAATAATAATTAAACACCATAAAACTGCGATGTGGTTAAAATTGTGCTTTCGCTTTCACATACTGCAAAAAGATGGAGAAAGGGTCATGTACAACGTTATCTCTGAGGTACCGGTAGCATAGCAGCAAAATTTAACCGCCTGATCAAGTCCATGTATTCTGAAAACATATCAAATGTAAGCCAGAGCGCAATGTGCCCAGAGTGTTAAAGGTCAACCAACCAAGGTGCTGTGTGCCAAAAATGTGATGGCTCAACCAGCTTCTTTTCAACAGCTACCTATTTAGTACCACTTAGTACATATCCTAGTGGAAATAAAGTGCAAGGTTAGTTCTGAAAGGCGGGTCTTATTGCTGCAACTTAAATACGCTTGCCTTCATTTTACTGTCAGCTAATGTGACATGGAAACGGAATAAAGTACAAGGTTAAATCTGAATCGCAGATGATGGTATGGTATTTCAATTGTAAACAATGTCTTATTAATAATTGTCCCAAGGTTCTGGCAGGGGATGGGGCTCCCGCATTTCTAGGTCAATCCAGGATATACAGTACTTTGGTGTGACTGGATCCAACCAAAAGGTTTTGATAATCGGGGTTACAGTTTGTAGATGTTACAGTGGCTGGCAGACTTCAGATGTTGCATGCACTTAGCCATCCCCCTAATATGGAATAATATTTTGCCATTCTTGCTAGTTTCATAGGGACGTCACGTGTAAGCGTAGATGATGGCATCTATGCGCCATCTTAGCTCATACTTTTAAAAAAAGCAGCTTCAATAGTTTGCGTCTGTTGGTTATCAACATCCGGCAACAGCTCAAAAGGGGGCACCGGGACTCAGTTTTGTGCATACACAAGCAACAACTTTGCTGTCCCTCGATTTCAGACCTTCAATGTACTCAGAATTCCCATAGTGATAATGATAAGAAACACATGTTGTCAACCCTACATTTATTGGGGCGAGCCTGCCCAGGTGCGCCTTCAGATAGGGCTGTAGTGCTGCAGCCTCATGTGATTGAGGCAAACCTGGAACTCCAAAAATGTGTGGAGCTTTCTGCAGGTCAAGTGCTGTGGACATTTGCCTTCCATGGGGTTTTAAGTTGCACTTCAACTGTTGGTAAGTTACCACTGTGCAAATGGAGAGACTGTAGTTCAGGTTCAGAAAGCTGTAAGAAATACACACTAAAGATTTTAGGAAGTAGCCCCTAAGTTAGAGCGTACTACTCTCTGATAATATGGAAGCGCACAAAAACTATGGGGCATATTACCAATCAATAGCGATAAGTATCGCTATTGCTTGGTTAGCGATAAAAATTTATCGCCGAGCTGCGACGATTTTTATCGCAGATAAACCTTGCTATTAGCAAGGTTTATCTCTGAAACGATAAAAATCGGCGGAAATGCATAAATATCGCTGTAAAGTCAGCGATATTCATGCATTACCGAGCGAAAGCTCTTAGCCATGTTATCCACCTCCCATTGGATAACATGGCTAAGAACTGCTCAGGGCAGGTGTTAGCTTTTGGAGATATTCGCGCTTAGCGCGATTGTCTCCAAAAGTTGGTAATAGGAGATAGCGATGTTAGCGACTGTTTCCAGTCACTCACATCTTGGCACGCCCACTTTGCATGTCATTAGTGATAAATATCTCTGACCTGACATGCAAAGAGGGGCCCAAGATGGACGCTATCTCCTACTAGCTGTCGCTAATTGGTGTTAGCGACAGCTAGGTAATAGGGAGATAGTTTTATCTCCAATTTCTTGTCTTTTAAAGCCAAAAAAGAAGAGATAAATCCCTTGATAATATGCCCCTATGCTCTTTAAAAGAATATGTGTCCTAGAGATAAAATTAAAATCTCCAGGTTCAACAATGTGATGGGGGTAAGGAAGACTTTTTCTTTAAAAAATGACGATTTGCAACTACTTTGTGTGCTTTACAATGCAGCACACTTAGACATTAGAAATCAGCATTCTGTATTGTTTATGTGCAGGCAGGGACACCTTCCTGCCCACTAACAATCATTCTCTCAGTGCAGGCACCCTTGCGCTATTGTGCAAGGGTGCCTGCATTAGCCCTAAGCAGCTGAATTTAGTGCTAGTGAATTGAGAAACGAAGAGGGGCACTGTATTCTAGTGAATATGGTGCATCCCTATGCTTTGAAAGTGATGGAGCAAGGCTTTAGCAATTTTGGTGCTAACCCGCGCTCCGCCACTATCTTATCCATATGCCCCTTGGGTTTTCAAGGTATATAGTTTCAGGCATAGAGGTAATTGCCTGTGTTGGTTATCCATCAGTTGGCTATATTTTGGAATGTGAAAGCTGGTCGGGTATGGGACTGGATTCCGACATTCTTACCTGTTGAGTATAATGCATACAAGTACAAAGTGCCACTTACGGTCATCTGGTCATGCTAGACTCGGGTAAAGTCACAAACTCAGGTCAACTGCAGTGGAGTGCCGGTCGGATACAGGGAATGGGTTTGTCCTGCTGAAAAAGTTACCTTCTCAAAGTCTGCTGTGAAAAGTCAGGTTCGCAGTGGAGGAGGTCACAAGGAGCAGAGAGAACATTGTTCACGGTCATCACAGTTAAGTGATGAGCAGGAGTGTTGTTGGAGACAGTCATTGCTGTAGCACAAAGAGCCCGTCGGGCGTTGTGGATGTTAATTGCTGGATCTAAGTGTTGGCGATCATCATGGGCTGTGGCTGCTGTAGTGCAAAGTGCAGTTTTTGTGATGCTTGTCTTCACTGGCTGTCACTGTAGCACGTAGAGTCAGGTTTGCTGTAACATCGCTTTGGTAGCAATATCTAAGCATGAATGGACCTGCTTGTGCCCAAAACTTTAGTATTTCTCCCTTTCTTTCCTGGAGCTGAGGAACTCACTCCAGCAGAGGCCAGCCAGGCACAGGGGCAAGCAGGGCTCAGACAGGTCCAGTTGCAGGTCCAGCCAAGTTCAAATACAGCAGTGTTGGGCTGTTGCAGTGAGGCCTCTGGAGCTTGTTGTGTCCTTGTAGCTCAGAACAGGAGGTCTGACTCCAGACCCTTGGATGCACTTTGGTAGTCCAGGGATCAAGAAGTAAGGCAAGCCTCGGGGAGCAGGGCAGGCTTCTGAGAGTACTATTCAAACTTCAAGCAGCAGTGCGGTACTGTGGTAGGAGCAGGCAGTTTTCTGAGCTATAAAGCAGGCCTCAAGCAGGAGGACAGTCTTCTGAAGTACAAGCTTGTCTTTTTGGGGGTCCTCTGAAGCTCCAGAAGTGAACTGAAGAGTTTATTTGAGGGTCTAATAGTTATACTTCATGTCAGCCTTTGAAGTGGGAGAAACATCTAGACTTACCCCCTCTTCTGGTTTTGAAATTTTCTTTCTCCCCTGCCAAGGACCCAAACAGTCTAGGGTGACAATGGACTGGTGTC
Organism: Lissotriton vulgaris; assembly: GCF_964263255.1. NCBI lineage: Eukaryota > Metazoa > Chordata > Amphibia > Caudata > Salamandridae > Lissotriton > Lissotriton vulgaris. Next base: position 1,540,586,692 of record NC_141695.1, on the reverse strand, counting down.
AAGCTCTTTGCGAGTGTGTGGATGCAGCGCTTTTGAAAAATAAGCGGGTAAAGAATTGCTTCTCCCCTCCCATGCTTGGAAGATTACCCATCCTGCTATCAGCTAATGCCCCTTTGTCTCTCTGTCTGGGATGAATACACAGAGGCCATCTTCCAGCTACACCCAATCATGTGACCCGGGACACAGGCTGCAGGCACCAAATGGTTTGGACAAAAAAAAAACAACTTTCCAAAAGCAATATTTTCGGGGTTGTGGCTTAAAATCTAATATTACCATTTAGTAAGGTATTACATTCCAATTCATATGAGTGTAAATATGACATTTCTATCTGTTCATAATCACAAGTTCTCACTTATTAAATATAATAAGGGAACCCATTGTTGTCCCAGGTACGCCTTGCAGTTTTGGAACACAAATGTAAGAGTTTTTTTACTACCATGAACATGTCAAACTGAAAGGTGTATGTCCAACTTTTTAAATACACTGCACCCTCCCCTAAGGGCTGCTCAGGGCCGACCCTATATGTATTAAAATTAAGATTTAGGCCTGCCATAAGGTTTATTTTGCCAGGTCAAATGGCAGTTTGAGGCAGCACTCAAACTGCAATGGCTGGCCTGATACATTATTTAGAAGGCTATTTAAGTGGGTGGCAAAATAAGTGCGTCAGGCCCACTAGTAGCATTAAATGGGTTGTATGACACTACAACACGGGCTATTACCACGCGTGCCATTACAACGCTGTTTTTACAGCGCAAGTCGTTACAATGACTTGTGCTGTAAGCGCTGGATAGTGGAATAGTTTAATTTTCTATTCCAACTCCAGCCCACATTACAGTAAGGAAGGTGTTGGAATAGAAAATTAAACTATTCCCTATCCAACAGCGCCCTCCAGCGCAAGTCGTTGTAAAGACTTGCGTTGTAAAAGCAGCGTAGTAATGGCAGCAGGTGGTAATGCCCGCGTTGTAAAGGCTGCTCACCCATTACATGTACATCCCCTGACCTTCCAGCAGGAAGTACCACTTTATTGACCACTTCTAAGCACATTCAATGTGTTAAATGGTTGTAAGCCAATGTTAGCATGATTTAAGGAGTGAGCTCAACCACTTTAGCACTGGCTAGCAATGGGAAAGTACACAGAGTCCTAAAGCCAATAAAACGAATTATAGCAAAGAGGATCAAAGAAGGCCAATAGTTTGGAGGAAGACCATGTGAAAGGATGTCATGACTAACATGTGTCCCCCCAGCTGAAAGTGGAGAGAGTTACCCCTCTTCATGAGAGTTCTCATCACTAAGGCGGAAGAACATGACAAACCTTCTATAATATCAAGTGAGGCCCAGGAAGGCACTAACTTTTGTATGGGTTTTGGGGGTACACACGCCACCATGGGATCATTTGTGATTTGGAGCAGCTGCACCTTGCCCCCTGCCATCTAGGTATCCCAGGTACACCACAGATCCCTGCCCTATCTTACACTTGCTGGCCTTGATACTCAGGTTGCTTGTTGAAGGGTCTAAAGCACCTCCTGGAGGTTAGTCTGGTGATTATTACACTGGAATTAAAGACAGCTACGCCATCAAGGTAGGCGTTGAAGGACTTTATCCCAGCCAGGACCCTGTTTACCGACCTCTGGAAGCTGTCAGGGGCATTCTTTATCCCAACGTGTGTCACTCTAAATTGAAAGTGGCTCACTGTTGAAAAAGATGTTGAAAAAGATCCTGCCAATACTACCCTTTGAGGCCAAGCAAGTGGTCATTCAGGGCCTCGTACAATCTAGGTTGGACTTCAACAATGCTTTATACCTAGGAGCCCCAGAGTATGTGCTGGAGAAACTGCAGAGAACACAGAACTGTGCCGCCCACACTCTGCTCCAGATCCCACGCAGACAGTCAGTCAAGGCAGGGATCAGATCTCTCCACTGGCTCCCTGTCAGAGAGAGAATAAAGTTCAAAGCCCTCTGCATATCGCACCAAGCATTTCATAGAGCGAACCCGTAGATCAACCACTCACTTCTCTCCCCCTATTGCCCCGGTAAAACACTTCGATCCACAAATGCTTTTCTCGCTGTAGTCCCAAGAATCAAAAAATCCAGAGCAGGAGGTAGATCCTTTTCACTTAACGCTGCTAAACTCTGGAATTCTCTTCCCCTTTCACAAAGGTCCAACCCTACCCTCCTGCTCTTCTGCAAAGAATTGAAAATATTCCTATTTAGGAACAAATCCCCCCCTCTTTTTCTCCTACCTCCTCTTTTCCTCCCTCAGAGTAATTGTCTACTATCAGCGCTTGGACGCCTTCGGGCAGCAGTCGCGCTCTACAAAACCCCTTCACACTACTTCACTTCACTTCACTGGGGTGGAGAATGGAGATGACTCATATGCAGGACCTTGACAGCTCCCAGCCAGCCATTGTTTTCATCCACTTGGGGGATTAGATGAGCATCAGGTATGGTAACTGAGTTGAGCCCCTTGTAATCCACATAGAACTGGATTTCTGGGGAGGTGCCTGGAGGAGCGACTTGAGTACCAGCACTACTGAGCTGAACCATAGACTATTGGAATACTCAATCACTGATAATGCAAGCACCTTGGAGACCTCTTCCTTAATGTGAACCCTCACCTTGTGAGATAGCCTGTAAATGTTGTTCTTTACAGGCATACTGCCTCCAGTATCAATTTCATGGGTACACAAACGTGTAAGCCCACGAGTCAGTGAGAAAAGGGAAGCAAACTGCCTCAGCAAACGTCAACAGTCCCTCTGCTGCTCAGGGGTCAGGGTGGGGAAAAGGTTGATTCCTTTTACTGACCCATCCTGCTCCTTTCAACATAGAAGATTGGGTAAATGTTTTCTCTCCTATTCCACCCTATCATCTGTCACCAGGAGCATGGTAACTTCAGACCTCTCATAGTGTGGTTTGAGGAAATTTACAAGGAGTACAGCTAAGGGTTCCTGGGGGTCTAAAGATCCACTAGGTTAGTGACCTCCCCCTTTTTCTCCTTCACTTCATAATACAGACTTTTTGGTCAGGCAGAAACCAGATCTTCTGGTTATGCTAGAGATTCTGAGGCATTATTTCAGAAGTGCTGCATCTGGTTTCCTGATAGTTAGAATGGAGCTGACTACATCCTTGGGAGCTTCTTCGGTGCTTGCACCCACTACTCCTTTACCAAATTAAATATCCCCTGACAGGTTGCCCACCCCGGAGCCCAAATGGGTTGAACTCAACTCTCTTATGTGACTCCTCCCTGCAGGCAAAAGGCAGGAATAATAATAGGAAGTCACACTTCTGCCTCATGGGCTCAGGCAGTTCCATAATCATGTCTTTCAGTATCTTGTTGAATCTCTCAGCAAGCCCATTGGTCTGAGGGTGATAGGGAGTGGAGAACATATATGTTGCCACACACTAATCCGACATTGACTTCATGAATGCAGAAATTAAGTTTGTTTAACAGGCTTAGACACCACTTCGCTGGGGAACCCCAATGGGTAAAAAATTCCCATCAGGGTCCTAGCAGCTGTAGGTGCAGTCACATACCTCATAGATATTGCCTCTTGTTATTTAATTCATGGGCAACCAAAACCATGATAAACCTGTTTCCTACAGCAGTTTTGGTGTGAAGGGGCCCAACAATGTTGATGGCCACCCTTTCCAAGGTGGTTCTAATGACAGGTGAGGGATTTCGTTTTTTACCTGACTTCCCACTGGCCTGGCAGGTGGGACATGACGTACAGAACGCATATGATGCAGTCTTCATCCGGGCCCAATAAAAGTGGGTAAAAAGTCTGGCAAAGGTCTTGTTCAGCCCCTTGAGGTCCTGCCAAGGGTATATCATGAGCCAGACCCAGCAGGAAGGCTCTGTAGCACTAAGGAACCACCAACACACATGTTGCCCCAGGCTCAGCAACCTTAGGTTCACTATATTGAAGGTCATTCGCCCAATAGATGATTGATCTCCAGAGGTGTCACCAGCTGCCTGGGACTCAGCTTACTGACTCAAGCCTTCTAGAGTTGTTTATTATTTCTGAGCTCTACAGAACTCCTCCCTGGTAAGCCCACCCTGCACTTGCCATCCATCAAGCTACAGCAGCTATCTTAGCCCAGCACCCCAAAGAGAGAAGAAGGATAAGTAGCTGAACACTCTTCTGGAAAGTGATTGTTATCACAAGAAATACAGCAGCTGTATTTCTTGTGGTAGCAGTTAAATCAGTCCAGCAATGTCTTCCCCTAAAGGCTCCAAGGCAGCGCCCGCAGGCTCAGCCTCCTCCGAGACAGTGGGATTTTCATATGCTGCTTTTCTATGTCCCTTGCCCTTTTTAGAAGCTTCCTAGGACATTCTTCTGGGCTCCAGGTCTTCTTGACTGCTCTCTCGAGCTGATATGGACCTTATGGTCAGGCACACCCACTCTGGCAATCCTAATATTTCCAGGTGAGACCTAAAATCCACTTCCTTTCAGATAGTGTGCACCAGATGATTCCCTAGCAGAAAATCTACAGGCCTGGCAGGGCCAAAGCTAATTTTGGAGAACCTGAGCCCCGTCCCCCAAAAGGGAACCAGAGCCACAGGGTAGTGCCTATCATGGTTGTCTAATACTACAACCTGGTGGAATGTATTTGGGTTTACCTGCTTTGAGAACACCAGATGGCACCTTACAGCAGTCAGGGTGGCTTTTGTGTCCATTACACAGCCTTCCCCCTCTACTCAATGATGGTCAGCCACTGCCTGTACTTAGGCATATTGGCTGGCATGTGAGCCTTGGGCACCATCTCTTTGTCACCAGGGACATTAAGGTAACCTCTACTGTACACTCATGCTAACTGGGGCACTCTACTCCCAAAGTGCTACACTGACAAACCCTTGGTTCTAAATACAATGGAGAGGGGCCCACTTCCCCAAAGGGACAGGGCTGCATATTAAATTATTAAATCAAGAAAATGGCTCGCTTTGGGATTATATATCAAATCTCAGTCACATGGAGCACTCTTAAGGTCTGAACACCACACTTATATACTTTTAAAAAAAGAGTTTTCCTCTCTAACACTTTATTTGCATACAAATGCCCAAATCTAAAAGAAACATAATCAGATTACATCAGTGTCAAGCAACATATTATCAAGGAAGAAGGTATTTAAAATACATAAAAACCATTTTAAAAATCATCATTCCTTACAGTAAAGGTAGCGTAAAGGAAAGGGGAAAATGAAAAGACGCTTTTTTCATTAGTCCTATATTACAATAGAGAACAATGCATTACACAAACATATATACATAGACAAGGATAGTACAGTAGGCATTCACATATGTCTTTACAATCACTTCTTGGATCATAGTTAATGGCAGAGAGTATCTTCAAATATTTAATATCTACTGTGCCCTTCAATTCCCCCCAGATGTGCATCGACATGTTTTGATGGATACCCAATAATAAAAACCACCTTCTTCAGGATAAGTACATTTCTCTCATAGTTACAGTACAAACAATTTCTCCTATACAGAACATAAAAACAATAATACTAATAATGAGCTCAGTTTTTTCATACATCCAGATATATATATATATATACACTTTTTGGGTCTGTCTTCTAGTGGGGAATGCGTCCTCCTGGGTCACTTGGCCTCTTCCTTCATATGCCCATACTTGTAGCATTCATGGCACTTCGGGACAATCTTTCCTGCTTTCTTGTCAACAAACCCTGGTATTTATTAATTTATTGTTTCTGATAACAGCCTTAAAAATATTTTAAGAATATGCAATATCTATAAAAAACTCAAAAAATGCATGTGCACAGCAATCTATCAACAAATTCATATGAAACAATATAATGCAAGTACAGTGAGTGGCCTAAAAAACATATTTCCTTCAAAGGCATACAACCTAAAAAATATATATATATTCTTCAGATAGCATAACATGTGAGTGCAGTAAAACAAAATGTGTGCTTTACCACTGAGGCAGCATCCTAAGTGAGAGAATAACGTAGGTGACACTGTCAGCTAAAAAAACATGGGAACATTTGGGAGCTATTTTTTTTTCCAGGTATAAACAATTTGTCAAAACACAGAGGGAGAAGAAGTGCAGTGCAGGAAAATGGTATAGAATGGAAAGGGGCGACCACTCGGTCCCCCCGAACGTATGGCGGAGTGCCTCGATCCCCCCGGGAAGCCATTTTTGGGCGGGAGGCGCGTCTCGGCTGGTATGCCCGAAGCGGCGTAGCCGGGGCGCGCTTTTTCCCGCCCTAGAGTAGGCTGGCCTAGACACCGACGTAACCAGCCACGCCCTCGGGGCAGGCAGGGGCGGGTTTACGCCCGCCCTGAAGACGGATAAAAGGGGACGCAAGACCAGAAGACGTCCTCTTGTTCTTGTGCTCCGAAGCTGCACCTCCTCGCTACACGTGAGCTCGGGACAGAACGAAGAGCCAATTTTGAGCGTTTTGATCTTTTTCTTTGTCTTCTAGATACTTCGTCGGAGAGATGCCCAAGAAAGGCGAAAAGAGAATGACGACTGAGCAGATGGTTCGGGCCCTTTTTAAGGATATGTCCGACATAAAGAAGCGGCTGGCGAAGCGAGAGGGGGAGGAGGGATCAGGTCAATCACCGGCTGGAGAGAGACCTAAGAGGCCGAGAAGGGTTCCAGCCGGGGGAGATGCCCCGGCTCCCTCTGCCCCGCTCGAGGCGCCGACCCCGCTACCGATGGAGGGGAATCCAATCCCCGTTGTCATCACCCCGACATCCAATGAGGATATGCCCCCCGAGCTGGCAGCACAGCTAGCAGCGTGGTTGGGCGATAGTACTGAGGGCGCCACGACTGCCGAGGCACAGGCGCTGATAAGAAAGCTGCGTAGGGAAAAAGACGCAGCCAAGGTGGCCACGCCGGTGGCGGTGATAGAAAAGCCACAAGTGGCGGAAGCAGCATCCGGTTCAGGTAAGCGGCCATTGCCGATCGCAAGGGATGAGTCAGCACCCTCTCGTAGAGAAAGATTGGGGCAGCATGTTCCTTTAGCAATAAAGGAAAGGATTTGGGCGGGGGAATACGTGAATATATTCTCCTTGCTTGTCGATCATTATGAGGTAGAGCATGTCAAGAGTCAGAAGGACCTAATGCATCCAAGTGTTTGGCGCGCAAAAATGGCCGCCTTTAAGGTAAATGAGAATATTGGCAACTGGGGCAATGCGTGGGGTATTTTTACATCGATTTTGGGGGAACGTAGGCCCGAGTTGCTTCCTGAGTTTCCCATTTATCAATCACGAATTATGGGTTATTCAACAGCGTATCAAGGTAACCATTGGTTCTGTTATGACAATCTGTTCAGGAAAGAAAAGGAGCATAACAAGAGTTTGACTTGGGATTGTTACGATTCTGTGACATGGGATAAAATGAAAGAGTCAGGAATGTTAAAAATGCCATTGGTTGGGAGCAATGTTGTTGATTACTCCCGCCAAAATGCGGGGACGCCCTTTCGACCAGGCACGAGCACCGACGATTATTCGAGACCTGCCGGCAATACAGGGAAAAGGGGTTTCTGCTTTAATTTCAACAAAGGGAAATGTACTAGGCCTCCGGGATCGTGTAAATTCAAACATGAATGTAGTACTTGTGGGTCGTCCCATCCTGAGTCCTCGTGCAGAGCCAGAACGAGCGAGAATGGGGGTAAGGGAGGCGCCAAACAGGTCTAAGATAGTCCGAGGGGCGCCTTTACCAACCCCGATTGATACCTTGGCGATGATTCCCTGGCTCAGCGAATACCCGGATCGTACTTCTGCCGGGGTGCTGCGGAACGGTTTTTCACATGGTTTCCGCATCCCGGTAGGGGACTTTCAGGGTGTAGGGACGTGCAAAAATCAACTTTCCGTCTTGCAGCATACATCTGTTGTGCAAGATAAGATCCAGAAAGAGGTTAGCCGGGGACGGGTCGCCGGCCCGTTTAGTGTACCCCCGGTACCGTATTTTATCTGTTCTCCGTTAGGGGTGGTCCCCAAGAAGGACCCAGGTGAGTTTCGATTGATCCATAATCTGTCAGCTCCACATGGTCTTTCGGTGAACGATGCAATTAATCCGGAGGTTTGTTCGGTGCGATACGCATCATTTGATGAGGCAGTAGCCATCTTGAATCGCCTGGGGCCCGGGACGTTGATGGCGAAATCAGATATCGAGTCAGCGTTTCGATTGCTCCCGGTACACCCAGATGACCAGCGTCTTCTGGGATTCAGGTTTCAGGGATCATATTACATGGATAGGTGTATGCCAATGAGATGCTCTATATCATGTGCTTATTTTGAGAAATTCAGTACTTTCCTGCAATGGGTGTTCACAAAGAAAACGGGTTTCCGAAATGTAATGCACTACCTTGACGACTTTCTGTTTCTTGGACCCGCCGGAAATCCCGAATGTGCCCAGGCCTTAGCTGAATTCTGTGTGTTGACGGGTCATTTTGGCGTGCCATTGGCACCAGGTAAAACTATGGGTCCCACGACTTGCCTCGAATTTTTGGGGATCGAGTTGGACTCCAGTGAGGGTTGTTTCCGTCTACCAGCTAGCAAAGTGTCGAAATTCAGGGCAGCCCTCCAAGTATGTTTAAATGCATCTAAGGTTACACTGCATCAGTTGCAACAATTGGTGGGGAAGTTGAACTTTGCCTTGAGGGTGATCCCAATGGCCCGCCCCTTTTCCCGCTCAATTGCCCAAGCGATGGTTGGCTTAAAGGAGGGTCATCATCGCACGAGGTTGTCGGCTGAGGTCCGCCAGGACATGCGTATTTGGTTAGCATTTTTGGCGGACTTCAATGGTCGAGTCGTCTGGAACAAGCCAGCCGTGTCCTCTGAAGAGCTTGGGCTATGGACAGATTCAGCGGGAAGCATAGGCTTTGGCGCCATCTTCGGCACAAAATGGTCGGCACAAAGGTGGCCCCCATGGTGGCATGAGGAGGGGCTGACGAGTAATATTGCTTTCCTTGAACTGTTTCCCATTCTGGTGGCCCTGAGAACCTGGCCCGTAGGGTTCAGAAATCATTCTGTCGTGTTCTGGTCTGACAATATGACCGTTGTAGAATGCATCAATAGTCAGGCAGCCCGTTGTAAACTGATTTTGAGGCTGCTCAAGGAAATTGTCTTACTGTGTATGCAACTGAACGTGATATTCAGAGCAAAACATGTCCCGGGGGTGTTGAATCAGGCGGCTGATGCACTGTCTCGTTTTCACATGCAGGCTTTCTCGGGTTTCCTTCCTTCAGCGGACCCAGAGCCGGCACCCTTCCCCGAAGCTCTCTGGTCTCTCGGTGCCCCGAACTTCGTCACCTCGTGGGAGAGAGTCTAGCACCCAGGACAAGGAAGGCATATGAAGGGGCGTTTCAGGCCTATTTAGCCTTTTTGGGGACTGAGAGAGGGGGACTTTGGGGTCAGGAAGAGTGGGTAGTACATTTTCTGATGTCCTTACGTAGGGCTGGGAAGTCGGTGGCTACGGCCCAAAGGCATCGTGCCGCCATTTCCTTTGTTGCCAGGGCCCATACCATCCAGGACCCGACAGCGTCTTTTGCAGTACAGAAGGCGCTGCGTGGGTGGCAACGCCTTGAGGGTCGCAGAGTAGATGAGAGACGACCGATAGGTCTGGATAGGTTGTCCCAGTTGCTGGCCACACTCCCTACCACGTGCTCGTCTCCTTTCGAGACGTGTTTGTTCCGGACTGCATTTACGCTGGCATTTCACGGGGCTATGAGGATAAGTGAGCTGGTTGCAAGGAACAAACAGGATGTGGTGGGGGGGTTGTGCCGGGAACACGTTCAGATCAGGGGTGATGCGATGATTGTCTCCTTTCTCAGGTCCAAGACCGACCAAGATGGGAGGGGGGACTGCACGATCATTCGCAGGACCCCCGGGTCCTCCATGTGCCCGGTACAGTGTTTAGAAGATTACCTAGCACGAAGGGTGGCATCGTGGGGGGGGACGTTGTTGAGGCATGCAGACGCCACCCCACTGACGAGGTTTCAGTTTCAGCGGGTGCTTGCAATGGCCATTGCCGCAGCGGGCTTGGACCCAGGCGAATTCGGGACCCATTCCTTTCGAATAGGGGCTGCCACTGAAGCTACAGCCAGGGGTCTTAATGTAGAACAAGTGAAACGAGTGGGGCGTTGGTCCTCCAATTGTTATAGGAGATATGTGCGATTGCACATGTTGTGAAGCTGTAATCATGTACTCACGCTTCTTGTCTTTTGTTTGTTTTCAGTTGCGCAAGCCTACGCGGCAGGGCGGACTATGCAGTCGACCCAACACCAGGCCAGCGGTCAGACATCACCGGCTGTGAGACAGGAGGTGTGGGTCGTGGGCCACTCATACGTGAGACGTGCCGCAGACGTATTCAAAGCAGGTGACATGATTCACGTACCTGGGGAATACGGGTACAGAGTGTCCTTCTACGGAAGAGGCGGTCTCTGTATTGACCAGTTTCAAGCATTCTTTGAGGGTTTGTTAGGGCGGACGAGGTCACCGCCGTCGATAGTCATAGTGCATTTAGGGGGCAATGATTTGGTCACCACCGGTAGACGACTTCTCCTAGAGGCAATGCTTTCCACGGTAAGTTGGTTAGCGAGGAAAGTTCCGGGGTGCATAATTGCGTGGTCTCATATGATCCCACGAAAAGTGTGGCGGGGGGCCATATCGATCCCTGCTTTGAATCATTCTGTTAGAAAACTGAATAACAAAGTGAGTAGGTTGTTCCGTTCCAAGACATTGCATTCGATCTCGCATAGTTGTATTAGCGATGACAGTATGTATTTGGGGGATGGTGTGCATTTGTCAAGGGTGGGAAATGAGTTACTCATAGGAGACTTCTTGGCTTGGTTAAAAACGTTAAAACATGACCTTTAGGTAGGAGTTTTGTGGGGGGTCCGGATAGCCGGTCAACTATCCGGACCTGTGGCGGTAAGGTCATGATCGGTGAGCACTAATTAGAAGATCCCTATGAGTGGGCGTCACCCAACACGGATGGGAGCGCTCGGGAGAGGTGGCCATTGGCCCCTCAATGGGGAGGCGGTCCCGTCTAAGGATGGGTCGCCGGAAGTAAAGGAAAGGCGGTCAAGGCCCCTTCCTTTGTAGGAGGGGTTACAGCCCCCTCCTGGTGAATTTCCCGGGGCCAGTGTCATCTGCGACGGCAGATGCTGTAAGTTGTGTGGGGTGGGGGGAGGTCCACGATACCTTCTAGATACCTCACACGAGTCTTCGAACGACCTTTAAATGGCGTCGAGTCTTAAGTGCCCCCGTCAAGTCAAGGGAAATTGTTAGTAGTTGCACTTGAGGTAAGCCTCTGTGCTGTCGCCCCTCCCAAGTGGGAGGGGTAAGTCTGGTTAGGGATCTTGACACCGGTTATGACCTTGCCGTTGGCCCTTAAACGTTAGGATGTACAATTTCACTATTTCTAGAGAATGTTTTTGTAGGATGCTAGTTCGGCTAGGAGAACCTCTGTATTAGAGAATATGTTAAGGTTAGCCAAACATCGCAATGTGATAATGAAATTGTACATAACATGAAACGTTTAATGTTTTTAATTTTGTTTTAATAAATACGGCCGGGAGGGTCACTCCCTCCCACTTCCAAAAACTTAAGAACTGTTTCCGGTTTCCCTCCTTTTGGGGGTTGTGTTGAGAGGGGGTGGCGGGTATCTCAGCCATATGGAAAGGGGCGACCACTCGGTCCCCCCGAACGTATGGCGGAGTGCCTCGATCCCCCCGGGAAGCCATTTTTGGGCGGGAGGCGCGTCTCGGCTGGTATGCCCGAAGCGGCGTAGCCGGGGCGCGCTTTTTCCCGCCCTAGAGTAGGCTGGCCTAGACACCGACGTAACCAGCCACGCCCTCGGGGCAGGCAGGGGCGGGTTTACGCCCGCCCTGAAGACGGATAAAAGGGGACGCAAGACCAGAAGACGTCCTCTTGTTCTTGTGCTCCGAAGCTGCACCTCCTCGCTACACGTGAGCTCGGGACAGAACGAAGAGCCAATTTTGACCCACCCACCAGCCCCTGAGGACAGCCAGTTGTTTTATAATAAAGTGAATTTATAAGTATGTTTTCCGTTTCGTTTACAGGTTGTGACGGTATCAGTTTGATGTTGATCATAATAAAGAATGGTGTATGTTGTGTAGGTTTTACGATTAAAATGATTTGATATAGTGTTGCATTTTAAGCATGCTCTTTCGGTCGTAGCGACCAATGTTTTCATAGGTTTGAGTAGAATTGTCGTATTTATTTTTTGGTAGGCGGTAAGGTCATGATCGGTGAGCACTAATTAGAAGATCCCTATGAGTGGGCGTCACCCAACACGGATGGGAGCGCTCGGGAGAGGTGGCCATTGGCCCCTCAATGGGGAGGCGGTCCCGTCTAAGGATGGGTCGCCGGAAGTAAAGGAAAGGCGGTCAAGGCCCCTTCCTTTGTAGGAGGGGTTACAGCCCCCTCCTGGTGAATTTCCCGGGGCCAGTGTCATCTGCGACGGCAGATGCTGTAAGTTGTGTGGGGTGGGGGGAGGTCCACGATACCTTCTAGATACCTCACACGAGTCTTCGAACGACCTTTAAATGGCGTCGAGTCTTAAGTGCCCCCGTCAAGTCAAGGGAAATTGTTAGTAGTTGCACTTGAGGTAAGCCTCTGTGCTGTCGCCCCTCCCAAGTGGGAGGGGTAAGTCTGGTTAGGGATCTTGACACCGGTTATGACCTTGCCGTTGGCCCTTAAACGTTAGGATGTACAATTTCACTATTTCTAGAGAATGTTTTTGTAGGATGCTAGTTCGGCTAGGAGAACCTCTGTATTAGAGAATATGTTAAGGTTAGCCAAACATCGCAATGTGATAATGAAATTGTACATAACATGAAACGTTTAATGTTTTTAATTTTGTTTTAATAAATACGGCCGGGAGGGTCACTCCCTCCCACTTCCAAAAACTTAAGAACTGTTTCCGGTTTCCCTCCTTTTGGGGGTTGTGTTGAGAGGGGGTGGCGGGTATCTCAGCCATATGTTGCAATCTGTGCAATCTACTTAAACATATAGCTAGAGGGAAAGGTGACTCTCTTAGGCAAGGCCACATAATCCATAAATATGATGCTACAGAGTTGGCCATGCAGATATCATGTGATTTAATACATAATGCCAATGCTGGTTTAAAACATTTAACCCCATAATATTTAAAATGAGGGAGGAGCCACCTAAGCTGTTCGGCTACAGATTTTGTGCTAAAAAGAATAAAATGGGTTTGATTGTTCAGACCACCAAAGGCACAATCACAGCGGTCATATCCACTGTTGAGTATATGTATACATATAAGAAAATCCATGGTTGGGAGGATTCTCAACCAGAATTTTAGGTACAGTGTTCACTTCAGTTCAGGGTACACCATGTTCAGATATTATGGACACATGAGGCCATAGATGTTACTGAAATAATTGCTCATGAGAGGCCCTGGCTTCCATTCAGGCTTTATTTTCTGTGCTTATTCATGATACCATTATTTAATCAAACCTACAGCATCCTGTCTAATTTTCCATGTGCTTCCACCAAGGACATTATCTGTAGCTCCTTTAAAAAAATTGTGTACATGGGATGACCATGTATGGCCTGGCAAGTGTGGCTGGCTGTAACTTCTACTAGGGTTTCTAAGTAAACTGCGGCCATAGGATTTCTGACCAGTCTAAACCAATAGAGATTTGTCTGGAGAGCACTTATTTCTCATTTAGGGGTAAAATTGAGTTCTGCATTCAATGGTACTAGAGGGGTACCTGGCCTAAGCACCTACAAAGCTTGGAGGAAATTATTCTCAGCTACTTGGAGTGGGCTAATGTTCACAAAACGATTGAGTAATGCACCATTTCTCATATTTTTTCTGCAGTTTCAATTTGATTTAATTTCCATGCTTCATTGTATGCTGCGTATATACAGGTGTATATGAAACGTTTTTGACGCTGTTTGCGAGGTCCCATTATGAAATATCGCAAGTCAGCACCTTCTTTAAGTAAAGTTAAGTGTTGCTTAATTTCTGGAAGTGTGGATTTCTGTAGCCATTCGAGACATAGTTTTCCCACACAGTATGTTGTGATTATCCCGGGATGTTGTCTTTGGGAATATCTTGGGTCTGGCCTATTTTGTTTGAACCCCTGTATTTTGTTCAGGAATCTATCATGACAGTTATTATCTTCTGTGGACCAGATTAACCATTTTTTTCCAATCAAGAAGTGTTCTATTTTGTTTTAAATTATAGGCCATGTCTAACCCCTCATCTGCAGTGGTGTTTCCATCAGGTATTGGCTTTGGTATAGACGGGTTGTTTAAATCTTTTATCTTGGCTAAACCAAGACAGGTTGTTTGCTGAACTGTGTCATTCAGGAACATTATTTGTTCTGGTATCATGCAGGCTCTGAATAATGCTTCTACACCTTGTACCTGCCATTCTTTTGTTCCCCAAATGGTTTTTGTCTCAATCTTATTTTTCCAATGTTTAAAATCAAATGTAGGCATTTTTTCATAAATTTTTTCTGAATAAATCAGTTTAGTATTTGTCAACATATTTTTCACCCCTATCTTATTTAACATTTTAAAATAGAATGTTTCCGGATCAGTGACATTAAACCCCGAGAAGCATGGGAATTTTTAAAAAAAATGTCTTTGAGCTGCCTTTTGGCGGGGTTGGACAATGTTCCCATTGATTATAAATGAAAGTATTTCTAGGATTTGCGGATTTATGCAGATAATGATGCCCGTAATGGTTAAAACAGTACATTTACTCATAATTTGACGAACCCTGTAAATAATCATGCGCAGTAAATTTTGCTGACATTTCTAAATCTGACATCATATTAATAATATTTTCAAAGTCACAATCGTCAGAGAATCTACTAGGTGAAACTAAGTCACTCAATGAAATCTTAAATTGGTGTAGTATTTTTAAGAGCTCAACCGGGCCATGAATTTCATAGTCAGTTTTGTCCCATTCTATACCACCAGGTATGGGGATGGCTGTGATGTTCACTGATGACTGGTCTCGTTTTTCGATGTGTGATGATCTGTGTGGTTTTAGGACCAAGTTGATGTTCTGACTTGCTGTGTCCATTGTACTATATTTTCCATCAATAAATCTACCCAAACTTAGAACCAAGATGAGCCACAGAAAGAGGAAAAGTACGCCTAACACAATCCACAATTTAATCCATTGAGGAGTTAGATATATTTCTTTGAGTTGATGAAAGAGTTCTTTTACTTTTTCTTTGAGTGTTTTCATTGCTGGCTTGTCTCCATGTTCACTTGGATCATCGGAAAAATCATCAAAGTTGATAAAATAGCCAGATGCAGTTCTGTGAATTGGTGGGATTGCTTCCGGATTTCCATTGATCTTTGTATTTTCTTTTGTTACATTTGTGTAGTCCGAAGCTACATCGTTGTAGACTGGTGTTTCTTGTTGAACTGTAGCAATTTGGGTCTCAAGAGGCACAAGTTCCATGGCTTTGTTACATAGTCCTTTCTTACTCACCGTAGGTTTATTGAATGTGATTAGTCTCTCAGTTTGAACCTCTTGGATTGTAGCTAGATTTGGTCTTCTGCTATTTCTTGGGAGTCCACTGGGCCTACTACTTATTATTGGCCACATGGTTGTGGTTTCACCAGGTCAATTGATGCAAATCGGTTCTCCTTTTTACCAGCAAGAGGCAGTAGCACTACTGATCTTGTTCCGCTGACAGCTAAGACAGGTACTGCTTTTCTGTAAGAAGGCCCAAATTCCTTCTTCACCGCGGTCTTTTCTCTGACCGGATCCCCAATCTTTGGAATCCAGACAGGTCTTGCTGGGACAGGTGGTTTTTCTTCAGTGGTAGTTGGCTTTAGTTTTTCGTTACTCAGACTTTTTCTTGTTTCATTTAAGTCCTGTAAAACAGCGATACAATCTTTGATATCAAAAGCTTTTTGTTGCACCACTGAAGTTTGACGATCTAAGTCCTGAATAAGCATTCTAGTACCAAATAAAAGTTCATACGGGCTGACACCTCCTAGAGAATTTCTTGGCATATCATTAAGACTACGTTGGACACTTGTTAGATGTTTGACCCACCCATCACCCGAACCTAATACCCTCGCTGTTATAGATTGCTTTATGTCCCGTTTTTTTCTGTCCACAACCGCATTTCCCTCAGGATGGAAGCGAGAAGGGTGCCGCAATGCAATGCCCATGCTGGCCATGGCCGCCTTGTAAGCCCGAGAGCTAATGCAGGACCCTGGCCAGAATGTAGCATGCCAATTGCGTATGTGCCGATAAAGACTCGCAAATCTTTTATAACAGTTCTGGCGGCAGCCGAGCGCTGGGGCCACATCTAAAATGAATCTTGTCTTAATATTTATGGGACCGCATTTTACCGTCTGGATGTCTGCGCATAGATATCCTGATGCTGTCTAATAGTGATGTCTGGGCTGGTGTCTGGTCCGGTTCACAACTGCGATCTCTGTTGCAGTTCTCACAATTAATTGCAAATTTATAAAGTTCTACGTTCATCCCCGGCCACCAGTACTGAGATTGTAGTTCTAGTAGAGATTTCATGATCTCTTCATGCCTCAGACCCAATCTCATATGTGCTTCTTGTATCAAGAAGACTCTCCAGTACGTGTTTGGAATTACTCTATCCCCCACTCCAGGGATTTGAGCAAACGAAACGGAGTTCGCAACAAATTATGTATGTATTACTTAGTGGATAGTTTAGAGTTAACGCCGCATAATTGCCTTCCATTGAGGCTTTTACTGCAAGTAGCGTTTCGCCATCTATTTGTGTTTTCGTACGCTTTTTTATAACTACGGAAGCCGAGTGATCAGCCGCCGCTGTGGCTTTGTCAGCCAATGAATTCACTGCAACGTGAACGCCATCACGTTGAAGACTCTGCGTATGTATCACGTGAGTCTTTTGTAGTTCTTTCTGCAAAAGAACTACTTGTTCCCAAAGTTTTTTATGCTTTATTGTGGCACCTGTCTCATCTTTGTAACCAGTTTTTTATCCAGGTCTGCATGGAATTATTGTAAGATCGGACGCAGTAATGGGAATCGCACACTATTAGTGTCGGGAATTCACGATCGGCATTTTCAAGCACCATTTTTAGGGATCTTATTTCATCTCGCTGAGCTGAACAGTTTCTGAGTGATTCACCATCGGTCTGAATTTACCTAAGCGCCAGCGACCTTTAACAATCGCGCACGCTGCATTGAAAATCTGTTTTTCCACAATGTAGTGTTGTGCAAATCTGTCTGTGTAGATTCCACAGGTGTACTGTTCGAGGGGCAGAATTTCGATCGGCAGAGGATATTCATTTTCATATTCCAGATATTCTAGTTTTTTCAATTTCGGATCAAATGCGTGTGTCACGTCTTCTGTAGTAAGATAAGTTTCCCATTTTATCCATTTTGGATCTAGAACTTTAGCATTGGTATTGCCTGGTATTGTTACTGCCTCAAGGGCCGATACTGTGAGTTATAAAGGGGTGGGCCCTTAGAACTCGAGGACCTGGGTCCATGAAACAGTACAAAGAAGAGAAGGTCCGAGTTATAAATCAATTAGTTAACGAAATAAGTTCTGTATTACACCATACAGACGAACACCACAAGTTAATTTCACCGAATGTAACTGAATAATTCTAAAGAAGGAATATACAGTATTCAAATTTCAAATTGCATTTATTTATGCAATGATTTACTTCCGTAGTTTGTTCAACATATTGTGTCTCATATATTCAACTGCATTACTTTACTGGGTAAAGGTGGTGTGACATTTTAAAATGTCACACCACCTTTACCCAGTCCCTCACAACTTTTGCACTTCCCTTCCCTTCCTCACTGAGAGCACTCTAAATGTAATGAATTCACAATTACATTGAAGTAATGCTGTTGAATATATGAATTCGGTATTTAAGAAGTGGTAAAATGAAATTACCTACATCTAGGCCCAGGTTCTTTGTCTTTGGACTTGACGTGCTCTTCTTTATGTTCTGACTGTCATCTTCTTTCCGATTTCTTTGAGGAAGTCTGAAAAATTCGAGAGGAACCTGTATCAATATCTTGATATCTGTCAGGTTTTCTCAGATTGTCTCTATTTCTAAGGTTATAGCTTTTCTCAGAGGGCTACCTTTGGGGAGACTTGCCCCCCCTCTCCGGAAATCTATTTCTCCGTTGGGGGGACCTTTCCCTGGACTGAAATTGTTTTTCTCTGGGAGTGGTTTGTTTGTTACCCTCCCAGTTCTTCTTTTGAGAATTGAGATTATTTTTAATAAAGGTTTTTTCAGGATTTTCAATTAGTTGGGGTTTTACTGGTTTACCACCCAATGTTAATTGAACTAAATCCCTATATGCTCTTGTTAATTCTTTTATTTTAACTAAGAGTTCTTCATTAGACATTTTATCAATGTCGGGATTTGGTGTGTAGCTGGCTAGAACCGTCCATGTGGCTCCTGGTCTACCTAGTGGACCGAGCCTGGTAATGTGATTTTGATGTTTTAGGGCGCCATTAAACCAGAGCAGGTGCTCTTGGTACGTTAGTGGAATTTCAACTTCCTCGAAAGGAGAGTATTCGTCTGGAGCTTTCGCTATTTTGTAGTAGTGGAACTCATGTGTTACAGCGTGTGCTGCTGGAAGATTTATCCAGGAATAGAATACCTCTGTCTGCCGAAATTCATGTGCCTCTACCACAAATACGACTGTACCACTTCTCAATGTTACTCCATTTTCTATAAGTTTTAAAGTTATGGTTTTTCTTATATTGACCGGGATGAATATTGCCTCCGGGTCGTTATCTTGGACAGTTGTGTCGTCCGCTACGATTTGAGCTGCTAGTCTAGCTCTCTCCCTTTCGTCGTCACTTTCTGACATTTTACTGACTGAAAGTTTTTGGATTGAGATTCAAGGGAACAAAGATTAGGTGCACAATATTTTGGAACACTGTATCCTTCAACTTTGACTATACCGTAAACTAATACATAGGATTCTCATCCTACTAAGTTCCGGCGGATATTAACCTTTCACCCACTCCAGGCGTCTATTAGAGTTTTTACGGGAAAAAGGGGTCTGTGTGAAAAAGCACGACTGAGTTACTCTAGTATCTTGCGTTAGATTATCGTCTTACCAAACATTGGGCGCCATGTAGTGTAGTTCCTATTTTCCCAATAGGCTCTGCGCATTGGAATAACATAAACAATAGTTTAGACGTAGGACTGAGGTTGACTAGGTCTCTATTGAATATGTTAGACTTAATTTAGGTTTGCCAGCTAGCTCAGAGGTCACTAGAAACTTTCTCGAATGAACAGGGAGGAGTGAATTTGCCTGATTTAGACAAGAAGGGATGCAGCTTCTGACAACCGCATAAACATGACAACTTTGCTCTCCCAGAATAAGGAGTATATCTCGAGAGTCGTGTAAAAACAATAGATATCTATTTCACTCAGTCAATTGTGCATACTTAGTTTCACCAGAGTGCAGAGAAACAGAGAGACGGGCGTTTTCAATAAAAGGTGTTATTTATTGAACAGTCTTCTTTCTCATGCAAGAGAAATGAATTGCTATGATTGCAATACTTGTTATAAAGTAAAGTGCGTACAGTAAAAGGAGTATTACGAAATAATACTGTAAAAGCATTGATATGGTTTCTGAGCCATAGGATACTTAAAAAGTATAAAATATATACAGTTACATACAATGATAAAAGTTTGACTAAACGTACTCAACTGGTGCTTCTAAGATACGCCTACCCCAGTGTACCTAACCTAAGCCTAGTACTTGAGAAGGGGTAAATGAGCTGCAGTTTAAGTTAAGTTAGTTTTTGCCAAGATTCTGACTCAAGAATTCTCTAGGGATCTAATCAGCTCCGTACCTTGGTTTTAGAATGGAGGAGGTCTTGTATCTCGCTCTCAGGACTCGATCTCCCAGTACCCCGCAAGGGAAACTGGAAACACCAGAGCTGGATTTTATCGGCAGGAGAGAAAGATAGCGTCTTTCTCAGTGTGTCAGGTGGGAGGGACGGCTTCCTTCGGCACTCGCATCAGCTGGGCTTCGGATAAGTAGATAGCTGCTCTGCTCCACTACCCGTGTGTTGCTTAAGGCAACCGTTGGTATATTTATACCTGGAAGGTGCCGTGTTTGTCGTAAGGTTGGACATAAGACGTCAATTAAAGATGTCACTAAGAACTGAATGTTCTTTCAGTGCTTGCAGGAGTTCTAAGACAAATCAAAACAAGAGCACGGGGAATTCCCAGGTTGCTGGAGGTTTGGTATGTTGTAAGAACTCGTTGTGCTTTCTAAGGAGTCTAAGTAAGTAGCCTTGCCGCATTTGGTTTGCATTGGCTATGTACTAAATATGAAATATTTAATTAGGGTCCTAGATAAAACACAACAACATCACTTTAAGGAAAGAGGAAGGTAGGCTACATACTACACTTTACAGAAAACCCAGTGAAAAGAACACCCTATTGCGCTACTGCAGCCATCATCCACGCAATCTAAGGGACAACCTCCCATATGGGCAGTTCCTGAGGCTGCAGAGGAATTGTAGTCGCAAGATGGACTTTTTTGAAGAATCAGCTGTGTTGATGGAACGCCTCATAGATAGGGGATACCCCAGGAGCCTCCTAAAGAAATCCTGTAAAAGAGCATAGTTCTGCCACAGGGAGTTCCTGCTTGAAACCAAAACCGAGAAAACTAATGAAAAAGAAAGAATGACATGTGTAACGACATTCTGCACTAGGAGCAATGACATTAAAAAGATCATTTATCGTCATTGGCTTTTAGTGGCTGATGAGATCGGCATCGCTGAACCACCTATGCATGCTTTCAGGAAAGGAAGGAGTGCGACGGAATATGTGGTCCAATTGCTACTTCCAAGGAGGACCAGAGACAGCCAGAACATACTCTGGAACATCCTGCCTGTGTTAGGTCATTTGAAATGCGGATCGTGCAAGGCGTGTCCTATGACCTTAGAACAAAAACAATGTACCTACAATAACCACACCCACACTATGCAGCAACACACAAACTGCATCTCGGGGCGTCATTTACGCAATTGTGTGCCCATGTGGATTTATGCACGTGGGTCAAACTGTCCAGAAAATCAAAACTCAAATCCTACAACACTGCAGTAGGCTATGATGTAAAGCCCAGGGGGCACCCTTAATGGAACACTTTGAAAGATTTGGACATTCTCCAGAAAGCCTGAAGTGGTGGGTAATTGAAAAGGTAACCATAAACCCACGGGAGGTAATTTCACTAGCATCCTAAGCACCAGGGAGTGTAAATGGATGCATACCTTTGATACTGTGAATAAGAGTTTGAATGAGTATGAGGAGATTACCAGACAAATGGCCACACTAAACAATGGTTAGTACAGGATGCATTTCCATATGGATGTCTGTGTTTCTCTCTACGCAATTTGTACCTTTGTCTGTTTCAAACCTGTATATGCTGTGGTAATGTACTCAAACATTGTATAGATAATGTACAGATATATTTTAATCACTACTTTACATATTTTAATACACTTTTCTGCCAACCAACTATGACATGGATTCTGTAAATATGTATAATACACTGTATATGTCTGACAAAATTGCATATTCTTGGATGTAGTATGACATTATATATTTTCCAATTATCTGACATGTACGCCTACTCTGGCATGTACTATGCTCCACTACTGCACACTGGGAGCTCTTTGTCAAACACTACGGGCCCCATTTGGATTGCAGGCGGAAAACCACCCCGACCGCCATGGAGGCGGGAAACAACTGCCCTCCGGGACCGCGGTCAAACCGGCGGCCAAATTAGGAACAACTGCCAAAAAAGACCGACCATGGCGGTAGCGGACTAACAAAAATCACTCGACGTAAGCAGTGATGACCAAAAACCAACCGCGGCAGTCGGAAATGCAGCGGAAAAGCTACAACCCACCGCAAGCAAAGCGGAGACACTGCGCGGGAAAATAGTATATCCCCGATGGTCCCACGGTACGATCCGCTGTTACCGACCGCCGCGGTCGCACATTGCAGTGAATGGGAGAGCCAGCGGAAGAGCAGCAGCATGGCCACCGCAGCGGACCATTTTCCAAAAACATGGCGGAAGATGCAAAAACACTGCAGCGATGCCAAACATTGCACAAATCAAAGTAGCTATGCCCCCCAAATACACAAAACACATACCATTTAAATAAATAAATGCCAAACAAAAACATACAATTTCCAGGACAACTCCCACAACACACCTGGCAGCAAAACCCCATTTGGACACACCCACACAGCTGAATATAAAACCAGCCCCTTCACTGACCACAATACTTTGCAACACTCCAGAAGAGAAGGGCATACACCAGACCTGACAGGAGGGGCAAGACATCACAGCACACCCACCACCACCATCACCATCACACCAGCACAAACAATCCCCCAGCACATAACACACCTCACACAAAAACACCACACCCACCACCCATATCCCTGCACCCACAAACCCTTCAAACACCACACACCATGACTTCACAGAAATTGCCCAAATTCACAGACAGTGAGTTGACAGTCATGGTCAATGAGATACTCAGAGTGGAACCACAACCGTTTGGTAGCCTGGTCCAACAGACACCATTAGCCACAAGGACACAAATGTGGGTAAGGATAGTACAAAGGATCAATTCAGTAGGGACCACCTCCCGATCCAAGAAGGAGATCATGAAGCGGTGGCATGATCTCAAGAGGGTTGTGAAAGAGAGGAGGAGCAAGAACTGGGAGCTGGCTAACCGGACTGGCAGTGACCCTCCTATCCCACAGAAAACATTGACGCCATGGGAGGAGAACGTGCTTTCCATACTGCATCTTGAGAGTCTCACAGGAGTATCCGGGGAAGGGGAGGCTGGAAAGTACAAACAAATGGCAACCAACACACTGATATGTACTGTTTTGCACATCCAAAAACACACACCTTACAAGACAAATCACATCCATCTGCACCACACACCCACAAAAACCTGTCTCGCATATCCAACAGTCACCCACTCCCAATTACCCTAAATGTAGTTAGCAATATTACCATGGGAGCATGAGCACAGTCACTCTGCACTCCTACTCCCTCCATGTCCCCTGTCCCACACCCCAGCAGGATAGAGCACTCCCCACCCAGGAGCCCCTGGAAGCCATTGCAGTACACCAAAAAAACTTACAAGCATGTAGCCATCTTCACAGTAAGGGTATTTGTGGGAGGGAGGCCTGCACTCCTACTCCCACCATGACCCCTGTCCCAATCCCCAGCATGATGGAGCACTCCCCCACCCAGGAGCCCCTGGAAGCCATTGCAGTACACCAAAACAAGTTACAGGTATGTAGCCATCTTAACAGTGAGGCCTGTTTGGTGGAGGGAGGCCTGCACTCCTATTCCCTCCATGCCCCCTGTCCCACACCCCAGCAGGATAAAGCACTCTCCCAACCAGGAGCCCCTGGAAGCCATTGCAGTACACCAAACAAACTTACAGGTATGTAGCCATCTTCACAGTGAGGGTCTATGTGGGAGGGAGGCCTGCGCTCCGACTCCCACCCTGCCCCCTGTCCCACACCCCAGCAGGATAGAGCACTTCCCCACCCAGGAGCCCCTGGAAGCCATTGCAGTACACCAAACAAACCTACAGGTGTGTAGCCATCTTGCTGTTGTGAGGCCTGTTTGGGGGGGGACGCCTGCACTACTACTCCCACCATGCCCCCTGTCCCACACCTGAGCAGCATGTAGCACTCCCTCCCACCCAGGAGCACCTGGAAGCCATTGCAGTACACCACACAAATTTACAGATATGTAGCCATCTTGCTTGTGAGGCCTGTTTGGGGGGGAGGCCTGCACTACTGCTCCCACCATGCCCCCAGGCCTACAACCCAGCAGGATGGAGCACTCCCCCACCCAGGAGCCGCTGGAAGCCATTGCATTGTCCAGCAAACAAACTAACAGGTAGGTAGCCATCTTGCTTGTGAGGCCTGTTTGGGGGAGGGAGGCCTGCACTCCTACTCCCACTATGCCCCCTGTCCCACACCTGAGCAGCATGGAGCACTCCCTCCCACCCAGGAGCACCTGGAAGCCATTGCAGTACACCACACAAATTTACAGATATGTAGCCATCTTGCTTGTGAGGCCTGTTTGGGGGGGAGGCCTGCACTACTGCTCCCACCATGCCCCCAGGCCTACAACCCAGCAGGATGGAGCACTCCCCCACCCAGGAGCCGCTGGAAGCCATTGCATTGTCCAGCAAACAAACTAACAGGTAGGTAGCCATCTTGCTTGTGAGGCCTGTTTGGGGGAGGGAGGCCTGCACTCCTACTCCCACTATGCCCCCTGTCCCACACCTGAGCAGCATGGAGCACTCCCTCCCACCCAGGAGCATCTGGAAGCCATTGCATTGTTCACCTTCACCTAACAGGTAGGTAGCCATCTTCACAGTGAGGGTCTTTGTGGGAGGGAGGCCTGCACTCCTACTCCCACCATGCCCCCTGTCCCACACCTGAGCAGCATGGAGCACTCCGTCTCACCCAGGAGCACCTGGAAGCCATTGCAGTACACCAAACAAACTTACAGATATGTAGCCATCTTGCTTGTGAGGCCTGTTTGGGGGAGGGAGGCCTGCACTACTACTCCCACCATGCCCCCTGTCCCACACCCCAGCAGGATGGAGCACTTCCCCACCCAGGAGCCCCTGGAAGCCATTGCAGTACACCAAAAAAACTTACAGGTGATTAGCCATCTTAACAGTGAGGCCTGTTTGGGGGAGGGAGGCCTGCACTACTACTCCCACCATGCCCCCTGTCCCACACCCCAGCAGGATGGAGCACTCCCCCACCCAGGAGCCCCTGGAAGCCATTGCATTTTCCAGCAAACACACTAACAGGTAGGTAGACATCTTGCTTGTGAGGCCTGTTTGGGGGAGGGAGGCCTGCACTCCTACTCCCACTATGCCCCCTGTCCCACACATGAGCAGCATGGAGCACTCCCTCCCATCCAGGAGCATCTAGAAGCAATTGCATTGTACACCTTCACCTAACAGGTAGGTAGCCAACTTTACAGTGAGGGTCTTTGTGGGAGGGAGGCCTTCACTCCTACTCCCACCATGCCCCCTGTCCCACACCCCTGCAGGATAGAGCAATCCCCCCACCCAGGAGCCCCTGGAAGCCATTGCAGTACACCAAACAAATGTATAGGATTGTAGCCATCTCACTTGTGAGGCCTGTGTGGGGGATGGAGGCCTACACTACTACTCCCACCATGTCCCCTGTCCCACAACACAGCAGAATGGAGCACATCCCCCACCCAGGAGCCCCTGGAAGCCATTGCAGTACACCAAAAAAACTTACAGGTATGTAGCCATCTTAACAGTGAGGCCTGTTTGGGGGAGGGAGGCATGCACTACTACCCCCTCCATGCTCCCTGTCCCACACCCCAGCAGGATGGAGCACTCCTCACCCAGTAGCCCCTGGAAGCCATTGCATTTTCCAGCAAACATACTAACAGGTAGGTAGCCATCTTGCTTGTGAGGCCTGTTTGGGGGAGGGAGGCCTGCACTCCTACTCAGTGGAGAAGTGTGGCTCAATGATTAGAGCGGCAGACCCTGATGCAGAGGTCTAGCCCGGGACCAGGGTTCAATTCCCCACCTCGGCGGGTCTTGGGCTCAAAATTCCATGGACCTGATAATTCTCGCCTCAGTGCCTATTCCAATCATGGAGTCCCACTCTGCAACTCTGGGCAATAGCTTGCTTAATCTCCACAACGGCCCCCACAACGCTAAGGATGCCTGGCCTCCACCTTGGGGGTGCCCAGGAGTGGACGCCTCACAGGGAAAGCCAGGGTGGGTTCCACAGCGGTATTCGTACAAGCGCCTTGAGACCCTTGCGGGTGAGTAGTGCGCTATACAAGTATCAATTTACATTACTCCCACTATGCCCCCTGTCCCACACCCGAGCAGCATGGAGCACTCCCTCCCACCCAGGAGCATCTGGAAGCCATTGCATTGTTCACCTTCACCTAACAGGTAGGTAGCCATCTTCACAGTGTGGGTCTTTGTGAGAGGGAGGCCTGCACTCCTACTCCCACCATGCCCCCTGTCCCACACCTGAGCAGCATGGAGCACTCCGTCCCACCCAGGAGCACCTGGAAGCCATTGCAGCACACCAAACAAACTTACAGGTATGTAGCCATCTTGCTTGTGAGGCCTGTTTGGGTAGGGAGGCCTGCACTACTACTCCCACCATGCCCCCTGTCCCACCCCTGAGCAGCATGGAGCACTCCTTACCACCAAGGAGCCACCAGAAGTCATTGCAGTACACCAAATAAACTTACAGGTATGTAGCCATCTTCACAGGGAGGGTCTTTGTGGGAGGGAGGTCTGCACTCCTACTCCCATCATGCCCCCTGTCCCACTCCCCAGCAGGATAGAGCACTCCCCCACCCAGGAGCACTTGGACGTCATTGCATTGTCCAGCAAACAAACTAACAAGTAGGTAGTCATCAACACTGGGTTGGCTGTAGGGGGGAGTGGGGCCTGCATCACTAAACACAGCACAAATTACGTGCAATGCATCGATACCTGACATTTACTAGTAATTGATGTA
Source organism: Lissotriton vulgaris (assembly GCF_964263255.1). NCBI lineage: Eukaryota > Metazoa > Chordata > Amphibia > Caudata > Salamandridae > Lissotriton > Lissotriton vulgaris. Next base: position 1,540,560,097 of record NC_141695.1, on the reverse strand, counting down.
CCAGTGCATCATGTAATGAGGCACAGTATTGCACCTAATAAAAATAGTGAAGATCAATCAATTGTGTAGTGTACAGGCAATGGATGACACGCAGCTAACAGATAACTTGCACAGTGTACAACACTGACCATTCCCCCTCTAATCCACAGGTGACGAAGAACTCACTGCTGAGGACAACAACACCGACCAGCAGAGCCAGTCTCCACCCCCCGTACATGGACTCTCGGATGTAGACGCCCAGAATTCTCTGGACGATCAGCTTCAGGACGGCCCATCTGGTGTGCCAGGGAGCAACAGGTCCCAGGCCCCCATCCTACCCACCACCACGTCTGCTGCAACAGCAACTGTATAGCAGACCCCTGCAGTTATGGCCTGTGCCTCCACCACCTCCGCCACCACTACCACCACTACCTTTGCCACCTGCAGCACCCTCCCTGTCCCAGGGGATGACCAGCCCACACCAACAACTGTGGACGGCATGGAGAGTGTGCGTGGCCCCACAGTGGCAGCAGGGCAGGGGGTAGGGCCAGGGTCACCCACAGACCTCAGGAGGTTGGCACACTATCCCTGGACCACTTCACCAGAGTCATCAGTGCCTATGAACAGGTCCAGGGACAAAGTGGCCGGTCTGACAAACTATTACGTGAGCTCATCCTGCTGATGAGGCCCCTCGGCACCCACCTTGGACAAATGGTGGACCTCATGGGCAAGTGGTGTTACTGAGGGACAGGTCTGCATCCCAAACAACACCTCCACCTCCCTCTGTTGTGCTGCAGGATGACAGTGCACCATCCTCCTCTTCGGCCACAGAGAGGGGTGAGTCCTCAGACGCCGCTGGCCCAGCAGCAGGGGCCCCCGTGGACAAGCGAGCAAGGGGGTGTCCAAAGAAGAGCCTGGGAGTCTCTGGTGGCAAAGCACCAGCCAAACGCCAGTCACGGAGCCAGCCCTGATGGCAATCCTCTTCCCCACTGCATTGGCTGTTTGGACTGTCCTTCCCCACACTGCCTTGTGAATGGCACCTGTCTGTCAGACTGGTTCACCATATCCATGTGGTGTCTACTCTTACATCTCATTTACCATGACTGTCAACTCACTGCTCCTTCATGTAAATCTGCTCGCATGCCTCACATGTCAACTTTGTAAATAAAAAATCTTACACACTTCAATTGGTGTCGATTTGTCTTTAGTGCAATATTGCCACTGTTCAAAATGTCCATAATGTATGCCAAAAGATGAACAGTAAGTAGGCCTGGAAAATTTCGAGACACCTAGGTAGACACAACAGAACAATAGTCACTGGTGTGAGTGTGACATCACAGACATTTCACTACACCAACCATCTACACAAGTCAACAGGCAGATAACACAATCTGCAACACGTGTCAACAAACAGAGTTGCGTATACGTTCACAGGTGTAATGTCACTGCCACATTTCCACACACAGGTAACTCCACATGTGCCTGTCTGTACCCTCCGCACATAGCCCTTCACGACAACAGCAATCACACCAGGCAATGTACCAGTTGTAGCTCGTCACACACCTTCAAGTGAAGAAGCTGGTGATGAGCTGTTGACGCATGTCAATTCCTCCCTCCTCTCCACTGTCCTCATCACTGGACTCAGGTCCTTGAGCAGGCGGTGGCCTTGGGTCCTCACCATCGTCCAGGAGCAAGGGAATCCCCTTGTGAATGGCCATGTTGTGGAGCATACAGCATGCCACAACGATCTTACAGACCTTCCTAGGCGAGTATTACAGTGCACCTCCAGTCCTGTCAAGGCAGCTGAATCTTGACTTGAGCGGGCCAAAAGTCTGTTCAATGACACAACGGGTCCGGCCATGGGCCTCATTGCACCTGATGTCAGCCGGGGTCCAGGGATTCTGTAGTGGGCTTAGCAGCCATGGCCGGCTATGATATGCAGAGTCACCTAGGAATGACAAATACACATTGCAATGTTGCACAGGAAGAGGGCAGCATGTCACACACACAGCACGCCATATCACTAGGCATACTCACCCACAATCCAAGCACGTTCTGGAAGCAAATTTGCCATCTTCCGGGGCACAATGCTGTTCCTCAGGATGTACGAGTCATGGGCTGAGCCAGGGAATCTTGCACACACATGCGATATGGTCATGTCTGCAAGGCACACCACCTGCACATTGATCGAGTGATAATGATTACGGTTCCTAAAAATGTGCTAAAAATGTGCTCACTCGCCTGTGGTGGCACCAGACCATCATGGGTGCAATCAATGGCACCCACAACATGGGGGATGTGACCAAGGGGATATAAGTCACCCTTCACACCGTCTAATTCTGCGCCCCTGGGGAAATGCATGTATCTATCCGTATATATTATCATGGCTGCAAGAACATCCCTCAGCACTAGGCTGAACATGGGTTGCAACATCCCGGCAGTGCTGGCCACGGTCTCCTGGAAGGAACCAGTTGCAAAAAAATGTCCTCCAGCAGTGTCAGGCGACGAATGAGATTAGGCCTCCTCCTAGTTGAGTTGAAAATGGACACATGTCAAGGACATCCATCATGAGATGGCCACAGCACATCCCATTAAGGATGTCACGGAAAATAAAAGACTGCCATGAGAAATGTGTGGCACACCCGGTTCCATACCCGGTTTACCATACACAAGTGCCGCAAAGAACACATAGGTCAATGTGAATGCACACATACTGAACCCCACATTTCACATGTGCACGCCTTGTAGCGTAACATCAACCAATGTGTGTAAAAAGAACATGACTGTCTCATACCCATCTGCTGTACCTGTCACACCTCAATGCATCATGTAAGCTTGGCACACATTCAACAACACAATGACCACAGTAGGCAGAAAACTATCAGTTGTGTGCATGAACATATATAAAAGCACAAGTAAGTAACAACACCATACAGTGAGACAAGCCTTGCCAAGGTCAGCACTGACCCACAACACATAGTTTGATTACACATTGTTGAGTCCACCTTAACACTGTCAAGCATCATCAAACATCAATGCATAAGTGACATGGTCGGGAACACTGACCAATGTATGCCAGACATAACCAACCATGGCACGTGCGTCCACCCGTGGATCATATCAAATAATGGCATTGGGTCCACAATGATGTGCCCTTAACCATGTTGCTGCTGTGTATTGATGCAGTGTTCACAATGGACATTGCCATTGTATGTGCCCCAAATTGCGGTAGCTACTGCCTGGCCATGGCAGTGTGACACCAGCACCACCCCCTTCACAAGTGCGGTAGCCATTGGCATGGAGACATGGGTGGATGGCGGTGGGCATGCTCTGCCACCCAAATCGTGGTAGCTAACGCCTGGACCCAGCGGTGTGACAACGCAATGGGGCATTGCCTACATCCAATGGGAGCGATGATTGCGATGATTGCGGTGGCATGATGCAGTTTTGAAAATCACTAAAGGCGTGCTCCGCCACTGCGGAGGCGGTCATTGGATGCTTTTGAAAGATGCACCATCGCGGTAGCGCACCCCGGGCCCCTCCGGTGCATCACTGCCATGGAGCAATGCCTACAGCCAATGGAGCAATGATTGCGGTGGCATGATGCAGTTTTGAAAATCGCGGAAGGCGTGCTCCGCCACTGCGGACGCGGTCATTGGATGCTTTTGAAAGATACACCATCGCAGTAGCGCACCCCGGGCCCCTGCGGTGCATCACTGCCATGGAGCAATGCCTACAGCCTATAGGAGCTATATTGCGGTGGCATGATGCATTTTTGAAATTCGCGGAAGGCGTGCTCGCCACCGCGGAGACGGTCATTGGATGCTTTTGAAAGAGGCAGACCTGGACAACCAATTGTTGCAGCCTGGCACCTAAGAAAAACCTCCACTCCCGCTCGGACCCTGGGCTAAGAGGTACCGACGGACAGAGAGGGGCCTCCTTCTCCCCGAGTGGGTGCCGGGTGAGGTGAGGCGACCTCCCACAGAATGCTGGGAGAGAATGAATAATTGGATAATCACCAGAAAACATTTGGGCTCAAAGTATCTGGCAGGAGCAATCCATTATATCAATGCACTATCATTAGTTTAATTTTCACGAATTGCAGTCGCTACTATCATCTGGTCCTGAAGAAAGCTTGGACACATAGTCCACTTAAGCTGAAACATGTCGACCTTAATGCACTGCGCCATTATATAGTTATTTTTTAAAACTATTAGGCGTTGTTTTAAATCTTGACCCTGGGACAATACCTATTAAACTCAATTTTTGTCCCAGTAGCCAATTGTATTCGCACCTCACCTTTTTCACTAGCACTGCACTCCATCAGTACCACTTGTGAAACGCTGTGGTCTGGAAGAGTATCTTCAAAATCCATCTCTGCATCATCACCAGGTGTGTTGGGTGAGATCTGGATTTATGATATGTATCCCACATGACGGTATTGCACCAGAAGGGTGGGCTGATGGGAATTTTTCCTACCCAGTGTTATCACAGTTGTGACTTGATGGTCTCACGGTCTTTAGGCCCGACGCAACACACAAACAGTTTTGTGGACCAGGCAACTCCTTTTTGTTTTTCCAGTAGTTGTAGGGGCTTGAGCTGCCTTGGTCGTTAAATATTCCCTTTTGACCCTCCTCACTCCATTTTTTCAGTACTTAAGAAACAGCCCCAAGGGGCTATAAATCAGTGGGAGTGAGCCTCACATTTCCACTGCTCACAGAGACTGCTGCATGCACCCTCTCCTGCTGCTGCCTCAAGAGACTGCTGCCTGGGACCCTCTCCTGCTGCTGCCTCAAGTGACTGCTGCCTGGGACCCTCTCCTGCTGCTGCCTCAAGAGACTGCTGCCTGGGACCCCTCACCACTCACTTCCATTTCACAAACTTTATTTGACAATTAAGTCATAAAAGTATACATACAAGCATTACATCAATAGAGATAAAAAAGACATTAAAATCCATACAATAAATAATTTTTTTTTTAGAAAAGTATTAAACTAGAGTAGACCATGTCGAATTACAGTTTTAAAAAGATATAAAACTATTTCATAAACATACATTGATACAGGGAGATATTGTGCAAAGTTCAAAAAGTGGTGGCCCGTAAGCACAAGGACATACTCCACTACTCTCTACTACTCACTCTATACTACTCACTCTCTACTACTCTCTGATACTCTCTCTCTACTACTCACACTCTACTACTCACTCTCTACTACTCTCTACTATTCACTCTCCACTACTCACTCTCTACTATTCGCTCTCTCCTACTCTCTACTACTCATTCTACTACTCTCTACAACTTACTCTCTAATACTGCTCTCTCCTACTCACTCTCTACTATTCTCTCTCTACTACTCACTCTCTACTACACACTCTCTACTACTCTTTACTACTCACTCTTTACTACTCACTCTCTACTACTCTCTACTACTCACAGTCTACTTCTCACTCTCTACTATTCTACTACTCACCCTATTACTCACTCTCTACTACTCTCTCTCTGCTACTCACTCTCTACTACTCCTTCTCTACTACTCTCTACTACTCACTCTCTACTTCTGACTCTCTACTACTTTCTACTACTCACTATCTACTACTCTTTACTACTCACTCTACTACTCACTCTCTACTACTCTCTACTACTCTCTACTGCTCACTCTTTACTACTCACTCTCTACTACTCACTCCCTACCTCTCACTCTCTGCTATTCTCTCTACTACTCTCTACTACTCACTCTCTACTCTCTATTACTCACTCTCTACCTCTCTACCTCTCTCTCTCTACTACTCTCTACCTCTCTACCTCTCTATCTCTACCTCTACCTCTCTACTTCTACACCTCTACCTCTACACCTCTAACCCTCTAGCCTCTCTACATCTCTCTACCTCGCTCTTCACGCACACATATGCATATATATATATATATATATATATATACATATATATGCATTTATATATATGTATGTGTATATATGTGTATATATGTAACATCATCAGCAGTGCATTGCGGGCGCGCGAGTTATAGTTAGCTGAAGTAACTATAACGGGGAATTTCATTGGTTTTATATGACTAAAATGTCCAGTTAACTATAACATGTGTCAAACCTATGGTTTTTTCAGTGAATTTCATAGGTTTTGTAAATGCTACTTCCTAACTATAACATGTGTAAAACCTATGGATTTTTCAGTGAATTTCATAGGTTTTTTGAATGCTACTTCCTAACTATAACAGGTTTAAAACCTATGGTTTTTTCAGTGAATTTCATAGGTTTTTTAAATGCGAATTTTGAACTATATCGTAAATGCAACCTATAGTTTTGTCAATGAATTTCTGCAAATATTTTTTTCGGAAAGAAACAGTTTTCTTGACTGTCAGAGTTGTATAGAGACTCCTTGTAAAGCGCTAGTGGATTAGAAAGTCTCTACCTTGCCTTATTTTGAACGTATTGAAATTTGTCAGTAAATGGAGATCGCCTTTCTAAACTTTCGTGCGCGACCGGGTGCGCGCACCCTCCTATACATTTCGAGAAAACATAGCAATTCCAACTCATTGAGTTTCTTCATAGACCCCTCAAAGAAGTTATAGTACGTCAAAGAGACTGTACCTAGCCTTCTTTTTTATTGTTATGAAACTTTTCAGTAAATGGAGCCGAATGTCTTTTTAAACTTTCGTGCGTGACCGGATGCACACACCCCGGTATTTTTTCAAAAAGATAAAAGGTTTTATACTTTAACAATTGTGTGCTTGAATCCCCCTCAGAAGATGTACAAAATCAGGATCTGTGTAGGTTTACTCCTTTTCACATTTTGAAACTTCAGTGAATTAGACCGCTACTTCCAAATGACGTACGTAACCAGATACTGTCACCGCGTACACGTTCTGATACGCGCATGTGAAGTCATGTGACTTGAAAAGAACATTTCCAATTGCTTCTTAGTAGTTTCTGTTCTGGAATTTTCACAGATCCCATCCACATCCCTCCCTCAGCACGTGCACGTCCTAATGCGCGTATGTGAAGTCATGTGACTCGAAAACAACACTTCCAATTGGTTCTTAGTAGTTTCTATTCTGGAATTTTCACGGACCACTCCACCCACTTCCCTCACTATCTTTTGTACTCTCAAGGGAGAACAACGTTTTACATCTTTCTGAAGACTTTGGTGAAATGGCTGCCGCACCGAATTCATCTTCCGAATCTGAAGAAAATGATCAACTACCTTTAAGAAAAAAAAAGGAATCTTTCATCTGGCAATTTTTCACTTATCCTAAGGATCAAAAAAAAGTGAATGCACCAAAAGTAACTTGCACAATATGTGACGCAGTTCTTTCAAGAGGAAATCCGTCGAAAAAGTATTCCTTTTCCATACATACCATGATGAGGCATGTGAGACAAGTGCATCCTGAGAAATTTACACAAGCATCGACAAGAGCCCTGGCCACGCAAATACCATCAGAGGTGGCCAGCACATCTTCTGGTCGACGACCTGTATCTCCATCCAGTGCAGAGATGGACTTGAGACCATATTTGGCAAAGGTGCATATGAAATGCAACGAGTGTGGAGAAATTCTTCTGTACGGAGAGCAGAGCCTCAATCTTATTAAAATAAAAATTGAGACTCATCAATGCTCCGACAAAAGATAATTTTTTTCATTTCATTTTGATCCTGTGTCACAGTTTTACAGTTAAAAATGTCGGTGCAAGTTTTAAAAATCAAAAACAATATAACACTTGTTAAAAAAAAAAAAAAAAAAAGTTCTTTTCAGAACTAACTCATTGTACCAAAAAGAGCTCTATTCACAAGCTGAAGTATCGACGCTTTTTTTCAGGACAATTATGCAAAAAAGCGACGATACTTGGGACATATTATGAAGGAGACGTAATACATTATCGTCGGTTTCATCGACAGGACACTGCCGATAAAACTACGATAATAGCCTTCATAATATGATCTATGAATTGCAATCGAAACCTACGTTAGTTCTCTTTACATCTAACATTAGATTCGATTGCAATTCATAGAGCATATTATCAACGCCGTTATCGCCGCTATATCTGCAGTTTTCTGCCGATAAAAGTGGTGTTAATGTTTTACCTATCCTTGAAAATATTCTGCTGCACCTTCTTAAAAATGGCATTACATCGCCTACCGTAAGACCACTTTGCATATGTTGCGTACAGTAAGTTACTGACATGCAAAGTGGGCGCAGGTCAAAGCACATGCAAAATGTGGTTGGAGGGCAAAACACCCTATCACAAAAAGAGGCGTTGCGAGAAAAAGAGGTGGAATAAACTAGTTTATCGCAGAACTGTTAAAGCCTGCTCTAATCAAACATTCGACATCGTTAACATAAGAGTGTAGAAAATAAAACTAAATCCACCCCATCCCCTAATTACAAGGCACACATTACTGTGTGAAAACAACGTTTGTTTTCACACGATAATGTTAAGTACCGCGGCTGTTACAGCATTTACTATCAAATATGTGTTCCCATTGATATTAAAGCACTAACACCGTGGAAAATTCCGCCCATGCCACCGACCAGCGGCGATTTTTATTGCTTAGGAGCCTTGCTATTATGAAGGTTTATCTCCTAAGTCTCTGATTCTCAAACTATGCACCGCGGCTCCCCTGTGCACCGCAATAAGATGCCAGGGGCCCCGCGCACCCTGTAGACTGACTAACCGTCCATAAATTCCACGGACGTCCATACCCTGTTATCTGCAATTGTGGCCATCAAAAGAAGCTGCGCTGCTCCCCTCTGAGAGGCCTCACTCCCACTGCTGCTGCGGCCTCGCAGTCCTCCAGGAGCACAGGAGCAGCCCCTCCCGCCCATTGAAGTTCTGTGTCGGTCTCATTACCACTTAGTAAATGAAAATAAGCACTGAAGGATATTCAAGTATGTAGTACTCCTCCTGCTACAGCATACAGAATGGATTCTGTTAGGTATAAATAAGTGAAACACCCACGCTACAATCATATAGAACACTTCCTTTAAAGAAGCCTGTGTATAAGTTTAAAAGATCAGGTTAACCTTCTTTTACTCTCTCATCATTCTTCAACGTAAGTATTTACAATACTATATTGAACAATGCCATGGTTGCTGCTTTTTTATTTTAAGAATCTTGCAATCATTCGCAAAGCCAATAGTCATGGCTTCTTTTTCCTGACAAAAAACTTGCAATATTACATATCTACATAGAATGACAGAAAAAACATAACACTACAGAGGCCCAACAGTCTGATAAGCGCAGATTTTTAACCTATGGGGCAGATTTATGTTAACTGGCGCATCCCCAGGGATGCAATTTGAACCACATTAAAGAAGAGAGTCTGCCCTATATATTTCAATCTGTGGGCTCGTCTAGAGTCCCAAACTTATCAAAAAGTGCACAATAACTAAAGAAAGGACTCTTCGGGGGTCTTTATAAGATGGCATTTTCCCACGGGCAGCACTCATTTAGGCCTTTACTTGTACTTGTAGAATCCAGTAGAAAGATCCAAAACACCTCCCGTTTTTTCCGGTGTAGTGCGGGATCTTTACCCGGGACGTTCTGAATCTTTTCAAGAATAGACCACTTGAGGTCGTTCTCAGTATGTTTGGCCGTGTTCCAGTGGGTCACAAGTGGAGCACCGCTTCTCTGATTGTGGATGTTTGACTTATGTTCCCCGATCCGAGTTCGACATTCGCGTCCCGTCTCGCCAGCGTATGGGCGTCCACACGGGCAGATGATAACGTACACAACGTTGCTGGTGCGACAGTTACTCAATTGGATGTTGTGTTGTCCAATTTTCAGCGTACTTCCGGTAATGGCATGCGGGCATGCCTGACATGTGCCGCACCGGTGGTTACCCTCAATTGGGGGAAATCCAAAGATACCCGTTTGTGTAGGTTCTTTCAGAGTTCCCACGGGGCCTCTGACGAGATGATTCCGGAGGTTTTTGTTCCGACGAAACGCAAAGATAGGCTTACTCAGTTGGTCTTCAGGATTGTTGGTGTTTAGAATGTGCCAATTCGAGTTAATCACTTGCCGCAATTTGTTGTTCATTGTGGAGTGTCTATGTTAAAAAATGAAAATAAAATTGTACATTTATCCTGAAACTGTGGTGAGAATTCAAATGTGTTGACCGTGGTCCAGTGAGCTCAAAGCTGTGCACTTTTTGATAAGTTTGGGACTCTAGACGAGCCCACAGATTGAAATATATAGGGCAGACTCTCTTCTTTAATGTGGTTCAAATTTCTTCCCCTGCCAGTCTGCCCTACATCCTCCTCAGGGGGCCCCTATTTGTTTTGGTAGCATCCCCAGGGATGCACCAGTTAATGTGCGCCACAGTACGCCACTGCTCCGCCACCCATGGTGCTCCACATTTATAATGTGGCGCACCATGGTGCAAAAACAGCACAGATGCGTAACGCATCTGTGCCGGAAAGGTGGTACATTGCTAGAGTTGCGTCGCAAGTGTGACGCAGCTCCAGCAAGGCTCGAGGGTGCCCCATATTCACAATGCTGCGTCAAGACCTACGCCTGCTTGAAGCACATGCAGGGTTTTGAAGCAGCATTGGCCTGAAAGTGACTGAGTGAAATCTCATAGATTTCACTCAGCCACTTTCAGGAGGCGTTCCCCCCCCCCCCCCCCCCCCCCTGCACAGGAACACTTCCTTATGGTGCAGGGCTTTACAACGTGACGTATCTCCTAGATGCATCACGTTGTAAATATGGTGCATTATATGTACCGTCATTGCATCAAATAAAGTGACGGAATTGTGGCGCAAAGAGACGCAAGGGCATCATAAATCTGACCCTATGTGTTTTAAAGTGCCCTCTAAATTACAACCAACACTCTCTTTGAAAAGACCCCCCAGTTTTTTTAACACCTCTTAACTCCTCCCATGCTCATGACAGAGCCGCTCCGTCATAAGCATCGCCTGTGCTGTCCTCATGACGGAGCGGTTCTGTCATGGCCCTGCCGCTGCGCTTGCACAGCACTGATTTTGCGCCTGTGCGACGCGTTCTATTAACTGAGCGGGCCATGACAAAACCGTTCTGTCATGAGCACACCTCAACCGCGGCTCGTGAAGGAGTGCCTCCATCATGAGCATGCGAGCGCCACTCAGCCCCCCGCCCCCCTAACGCTGAGGCGGAATTGCCACCACAGCAAAGGAGTTAAAGTCCTGGAAAAAACACCATTTAACATTTAATATCATTTACCACCAATGTTTTCATATATCAGTGTTGCTGAACTCACTCAGTGAAATATTGCTGATTTCATTAAATCACTTTTGAGGCACTCCTTATGACAATGCACCCAATCCTGTCTGGAAGTGCTTATATTAAACATGACACTGGTATAACCAGGATAGACAAAGAAATAACACAGTGATGGAAAAGTTTCTTTATTTTTTATACTTACCTAAGAAATAGTAACAAAGTAAAAGTACATTTCTTTTAAAAACATAGAATCTGTGGAAGAAAAGTAAAAATAAGATTATAATGTACATTTCATAAAACAAAAAAAGTAGGAGTTAATGAAACAGAAAGTAAAAGAAAAAAAGACCAAGGGAGAGAGAAAGAGACAGAGACAGAATGTCTAGTATATAAATCAATAAGTAACATAATTAATTGAAAGAGATAATAGCACTGATGGAATGAGTGTCTAAACGAAAGTAAAGTAAGAGAGAAAATAAAAGTATGATCAGTGATAGAACACAAAGTAAACAGTCTCTTAAAGAAACACAGTAAGAGTACAGGAATATCTTAAGAAGATAAATAAAATAAAGGAAAAACAGTAAGAGAAACAGAGTGAAAAAGGGTGAGTAACAGAAAGTAAACGTAGTACAAATAGACAAGCACTGCAAGACACATATAAATAGAAATAAAGTAGGGTAAGAGAAGTAAACTATGGGCCTTATTTATGAAGGCCTTGCGCCGCCCATGCGTCACTTTTAACATGACCAAAATTGGTGCATCGGTGGCGCAAGGCTTTCATAAATGAGGCCCTTTACATTTAAGTGTAAGAATTGAGCATAATTAATGAAAGCAAAGTAAGGGAACAAATATTAGATACAGTAACACAAACAAATTAAGATTCTAGAAACAAAGGTGATCCAAGGTCAATAAAGGTGAGTCACCATGAGACAACAGTAGAAACAAACTGAAAAGAGATAGATAGACTGAATAAGATAGTGACAGAAAGATGCTACAGAAACAGGAAAAAAATTAAACAACACAAAATGTGAATGAGTTAAACGGAATAAGTGTGACTAAACAGTACTGAGAAAGGAAGGAGATCAAAACAATAAGGATAAGAGAGAGGCAGACAAAACTCTCGGATGTTATTAGTTGTACTTACCTTATAAATGTAATATCTGTGGAAGACAGTAAAAAAATCTGTTATAATATGTATTTCTAAATCCAATGTAACAAAATAACTTAAACAACATATTACATGGTTTATTTTTGCTGTCCTCAGAATACATTGATTTTCACTATAAACAGTGATTTCAATATTAATCATCATGTAACAGCGGGGAAATAAAAATACAATCAAAATGATTGTGTTTAAAAAACCCATACAAGATCTCCATATATAATATAAATACCTGAAAAAAACATGTCGTAAATGTTTTTCTCTAATTCGCAATTTCTTGAGTAAGCACAGTACATCTTCCACAGTTACAAACTAATTAAACTATACCACCTATTTTTAAATATATCTCAACAAAGCCCCGTGCAAGTATCTTCTTTAAACATCTATCTTAAGTACACATTTTCTTCTCTCATACCTTTCCGCGTGGCCAAATAGTATAATTTAACTTGTTATCTTTTAAATACCTCTCAAAAAACTTGTGTCCATATATGTTCTAAAATAATTATCTGAAGTACTCATTTTCTTGTCTCATATTTTTCCGCGTGGCCAAATAGTATAAGTTAAGTAGTTATTTTCTGAAATTTCTTAATCTTAGTCTTATCTATTATTTTCTGAATCTTTCCAGTTAAAAATTGTAACGTGTTCTGTACCATCAAACATTAAGTAAACTTGTACCTGATGCTATCACTATGCCAAATACAAATTTCATTTTTAGATTTGCACACCCTCAGTCACATGATATTTCTAAACAACAGAGTTTCATATCTTTACAGTATTAATCTTCCTACACCAAGTCATTTTACTGAAATTTGGGTTGCAAAAATAGCAGATAAGAGTTAGTTAAGTCAAAAGGCAAACGTTTCTTAAAAGTCAATTGACTATCATTGCAAAGCGTCCAGCCTGTTGCACACTTCAAATAAGCTGTGTGATGTCCTGATGATGTTGAAGGCCCTTCATGAAAAATAATGGCTACAGTTACAAATGTTCTTCTAGAAATAGATACTTGAGAAGCCACAACATTTTTTATTAAAGTTTATTTATTTTATTTATTTATTTAATTTATATGGCGCGTTATAACCACAGGGGTCTCTAAGCGCTGTTGACAATTTACTCCCATCAGCTCTGCATCGTTGAAACATTAAAATTACATATTGTCCATTTCTGTAGATAAATAAAGTTGATAACATTTCAGACTTACATTGAGAACAGACCATGTTCTGATGCGCATCTTTAACTAGTTTATTAAAAGACACTTCTTTACAGTCTGGTAATGTTAAATATATAAATCTTTCACTGTGTATATCAGTAATACTTGAAAATGAGCAAGTATCACACTTATGTTCCCATTTATAAGAAAGGCCAAAAAGACTATCAATATCTACACCTTCATCTTCCAAAACTGTAAACATATACATAATAAATTCCTGACAATCTTGCTGAATATTCTGAGAAAATTGATTTAGTCCTGCACATATGTCTAATACATTCCTTAGTTCTGAAACACTTGCTACTTAACTATCACCACTGCTACATTTTTCAAATACAGAATTTAATGAACAACAAAAAGTTTGCTCCCGATTTTGTACAATCTGTTGATTAACATTTTTTAGAAAAAAACAACATTAACTACTTTATTTGCATAGCAGTTGACACCAGACCTGTTTTCAAACTTAAATCCAACAATCTCTTCAATACTAACCTTTGTCTTACGCCTACCAATGACAGCTACATCTTTTTTTCTTCGTTTCTCGACTACTTCAGTACATTTTTCCTCATTTCTCCTTTTCTGACCAACCATACGCCTTTCAATTAAAGGATATTGAGGTAAACTTGGAGCATATTCTCTTCTTAACCTATTATACTCCTTCACACAATTTAAATCTGCACTAATCTTTGTCTCATCAAAATCAATTAGATAAAGTCCACATAAAGTTCTAACTCGAGATAAAGCAACATACACCATACCCTCTTCGAATACAGTGCTTCCAATATTTACCAAAACACAATCTACACTTAAACCTTGAGATTTGTGAATAGTCACTGCATATGCCAAACAAATTGGAAATTGCTTTCGACGGACATATAAGTCTTTCACAAGCAAAAAACGAGTTGAACAGCGACTAATTTGTTGAACTTCCTCAATTCCAACAAATTTTATTCTTAAAAATTCAATCTCATCTCTATTTGAGTAATTGACAAAACCAACAACATTACCCATTGCTCCATTTACCAATCCTCTTTCTACATGTACATTTCTCCGTAAAATTATCCGACAATTTAAACATACATACAAATTTTTCTCTAAGCCAGCAGTTTTAGATATAGATTTCTGAAGAGAATCCAATTTTAGCTTCAACTTTTCAGACAAAACAATAGTACTATCTTCATGCTCTATTCTATCTTTAGCTTCCAGTTTCTTAATTTCTTGATTTTCTAAATTCAACATTTTCTCATTAAAAACTGAACATTCTTTGAGAGTTGGCATCAAGCATATGACTGACTTATCTGCTACCTCTTTACTATATATTTTCTCAGGTACATTATCTTCATTAGGAAACAGCTTGGAAAGTAATCGTGTTCGTAGAGTGTCTTTCGCATCTTCAGTTAGTTTTCCAATCCTTATATCTTGAAGAATATTTCCATATTTAGTATCCTTTGCCTGTCGCATATTTTGAATCAGTTCAGTATATTTGAAATGTAACCATATATTAACATTCCCAATACTGCCCAGGCACTTTCTGGTCTCCTCATGCGTAACAGTTTCAAATACAGGTTGTCTTTTCACAGAAGTTAGCTGCAGTAGATCTCCAAAAACTATGACAAGTTTACCTCCAAATAACACATCATACTCTGTCTTAAGTATCTGTTGCATTCTTAAATGCACAAAAGCAAGCATTACATTGGATACCATGCTTACCTCATCAATAATAAGAGGTTTCGTTTTTTTAAGGACTCTAGAAACTTCAAAACAAGCTTCTCCAGATAGCTTGTGATATTGTAATTTATTTTCATGTTCAACTGGCAGCATCAGTAAACGATGTAAAGTAATACCTTTAATATTATGTGCTGCCAATCCAGTTGGCGCAGTAACAACACACGACAGTGTTGACTGAGTTCTTTGCTGTAGATATGTAGTCATTCCTTTAATTAGGAAACTTTTACCAGTTCCAGCTTCTCCACTTACATATAGTCGAATACGTTCAAATGACATACATGAGCAATCTTTTTTCTCATGACGAAAGCCATGCTCAATGTGCTCTGTCACTTCATCATATATCTGTCTTTGCTCAAGATTAAATTGCTTCTTTAATTCTTCTAAGTTTATTACTTCCTCTTGACCTTGCTGCATTGCTCTTTCCACCTCATCCATGGCAGTGGCTGCTTCATTTTGGATAATTGGTTGTCCCAGTGGATCTTGACTTAATGAAGCCGAACTTTGACTACCTTGTGAACTATCTCTAGCAATCTCCGCTGCAATTGTTGCTTCTTGCTCTATTTCATCATTCAACATTTGCAGATAATTACTAAAAACAGGACATTCGATACTACTTTTAGATGTGTTGAATGAATCTTCATAACAATCAAAGTCACCAAGTAGTTCCTCTTCTGTACGCCATGGTTTGCAAAAGAGCAAAATAGTAAAATTCTCTTTTGTCTGGTGTATCGCAACTCAGTTTTCGATGATTAATCAAGTGTCCTTTTCTTTGTTTCACCAGACATCCTTCATGTCCAATTACAGCGTGTACACCTTTATCAATATTCTCTGTAATATTCCTTTTAAAAGTGTAGTTTTGAAGTATTTCATACAGACACATGTTTTCAAGCAGAGTACTTCTATTTGGATAGTATGTAGCCAACATATTTGTTTTCAGAATGTCTGTACTGTTTGGTTCTTTCTGGGCTAAATATTCAATTTCTTGCACAGGTTTCAGAACACGGTTTCTTGTTTCTGCAAGACCCAAACTCACCCAGAGAATAGTCCTTAATTTTGCATAAAGACTTGCTGATGATAACCGATCACAACATTCATATGCTCCAATTTCTCGATGAGACAACATCTTCAAACTGTACGTATACAATTTCTTGCTTAGGCTTTTTTCATGAGAAATGTCTTCCCACATCTCTTTCAGTTCCGTCTTTTCAGATTTCGTGATGTAAGACATTACATATCGAGCCACAGCAATAGAGTTGTCTGCAACATATTGTATGTCCATGTTAGCATTCCACATGGACAAAATGACTGGGTTATAGTCATTTATATATTTGGATTCTTCACCTCTTCTTAAATTGTACTTATTTTTAGGTGACCTTCTTCTGATATTATGTCGCAAAGATGACATTTAATTGTTGACTCTTCCTTTTGAAAGTACCGGTCGTGCAAATCCAAAACGACATTTGGTGTAGAATTTACTCTTTGATTTGAATTTTCGCCGACAATATTTTCCACAACAATGACTTTGAAAGCGTAACACGTTTCCTCTTAAGTCCTTATCAGTTGTACTATTAGGTATGTCACAAGTGGCATACTGTTCAATAAAAGACAATACAGTCTCATCCGAGTCTGTTCCAAATTTAGGAGCATCCTTGATCCATAACAGCATATGAATATGAGGAGCACCTCTTGCTTGATATTCTTTTTTCCAAAAGAAATCCAGTACTTCACCAAGAGGCGGATTTTTCTTGTTTATAATAAAAGACATCATAGCTTCAAATCTATGATTAAAATATCTGCAAACATTAACCGGATCTAACGAACACAGTTCTCCCGGTGTCTTGTAGTTTATATTTTCTATGTTTGCATTCGCCTCCCGAAGAAATTCAAGTAAATCTTCCCAAGCATACTCTGCACAGCTTAGAGTTAAAAACCATGTAGGTGCTCCTAAGTTTCTAAGCATGCACTTCAAATCTCCATGACGATGGTACCAATACTCATTAGTACCACGCTGACAAGCCAGTAAATTAATTAGGTGTGAACCCAAAATACTATCTTTCTGTTGCACTTTATCCATAAATTCCTTTGCTGAAATATTTTGCAGATGAACTCCACTTTTTAAGATATGGTTTACTGCATAAGACAGACCAGAAAAGTCACTCTCAAACAGAAGATGAAACAAATATGGAATGCATTGGCAAAACCTCGGATCTTCTGAATATAATCTTGTTGTCCGGTACTCAGATGCAGGAATCTGCATAGGTCGATCATCATATCGTGTACCTTCACCTGTAGGGAATAACCGTGGAAAACAACGACCTTCCAAACTTTCTTCCCATACACTAATAGGATTTCGTTTTGCTTTTTTCATCTGAAATAATTCAATAGCATTCCCTATTGCTTCTTTGGAATGCAGATGATGAACACTGTAACGCTCATAAATTTCTTCACTTCTGGATAAGTCAACTTTTTCAATTTGTCCAATAGACAAATCATTGTCCTCTTCTTCACTTACTTCTTCTTCTTCAACGTATACATCTTTATAGTACTTATTATTTTGGACTAAATACAACGTTGCATTTTTGACTTTTCTAACATCCACTAAATCTTGCCAGATTTTCTTACTCTTTGTAGGTACACCATTAACTAGAATAACTAGAGGTTCCTCTTCTACATTTTCCACACCAATTGTTTCCATATTTTTTTTAAAATCAAGTGGCAAATATACAACTCTACCCTTTAATCCTCTTTGTAAATCTGAAGGATTTATTTTGCCAGTCTTAGGCTCCATACGAACAATAGCCTGAAAAGGATGTACACATTGAATCAGAATAGTCTCATAAGTATTTAAATCCATCAGTTCCGATGGAATATTTATCAACTCAAGATTATTATGGACAACTCCTTTTAGAAGCGGTAGCTGCTTATCTCGCCTACAAAATTGTAGGATGACTCTTATGCAAGCCATTGACGTCCACATTTTGTTTTGCCTCCCTATCTTTTTCACGTTTTCTTTGATTTTTTTTTACATCAACAGACCTATTGGCTTTACTGACAGTGGACATTATAATTTCCTGCTGGTCAGATTTTTGTGTTTAATGTGTACTATTTTTTTTTCCTCAACTACTCGATTTCGAACTTAACTTTTTATTAAACTCTAATGTCAACAATTCAGTTGCATATCTTATCTTATCTTATTTCAAACGTACTCGGAGCAAAACTGGGTAATATATGCTACATGTGCCCTGATTAATTTGTAAAGATAGCATGAGTTTTTTATAAGTGTAAACGCCATTTCTCCTTTGAACTGCTTATTTCCGCCTCACACACCTCTGCTGCTTTAGTTTTCCATGAACTGAAATATTTTTAATGTATACGAGAGAAATATGTTCTTTCACTAATATTTCCATTACTTTCCGTGCTGTATTTCAGATGGAGTACTGAAACCTTCAAAAGATATGTCAATACAGTAGTTCTTCTCAACACTAATTTGCGAACGTTCCAACAGATTACATACATGCACCTCCAGCCAACTTCTCGCTTTTGGCGCCTTTTTTTTTCCTTACACAACAGCATAACACAAACTTGATAGTGCTTCGCATGCAGAGAGCTGATTGTTAATGAGCTGATGTCTAACCACTAACATTTTCATGTATCGTTCCTAAACTGAAAGGCAAGACACCTTCTTAGATTTGATAAAATATAATGTACTTCCTCATAACAGTGTACAATTAATTTTGCTAAACCATATTCATTTTACATCAACGATACCGTTTGTATTCTATGTACTAGTGACTATACCGATTACTTTGTTTCTTACAATGTCTGTACTCGTATTAGATAAGAGACTTGCCTTGAAAACAGTGCATTTCTGAATAAACATTTCAAATATACACGTTCTCTCTTTTAATCCATAATCTCAACTGAAATAATTGTACACTAAAAGAATATTCATGTGTTCCACGTAACCTCAGCTGTACTAACTTCATGTTTTCTTTTGTCGACCTGACTTACTCATACTAGAACCCGCAGGCCTATGACGGCCCGTCAACCCTTTCTTAGTGGGTCGCGGACCATGCAAACAGTTGTACCTCTGTAAGAAAATAATTTATTACTGTTACCAAGCACCGCCGCAGTTCCGCTTCACTCATTGTTAATTACTGCTCCCCCGCTTCTACAGACCAGACGCTATGTCGTATTTCACTACTTATCACGCTTTCATCTCCACAATAACAAACACTTCTCCGCCAGCCACCAAAGAACAGAGTGCAGGTGCAAAAGCACTAAGAAGTCAAATACGACATACCCTCTGCTCTGTGGAGCCAACCGAGCAGTAATTGTGAAAGTAAACATTCACTAGTGTTCAAAAAAGCATCTCAATTATATAAATAGTTTTTTGAAAACCTGCCAAGTACTTTGATGCGACTATCTGTGTGTGCCTGCACAGCAAACTTCCTCAGACCGGACTGAAGGCAGACACAGACAGGCACACACACAGTAAGATAACACAGGGAAACGGAGACAGAAAGCAGAAGGGAGATTAAGATGGAGTCAAACGGCAGGAGGGAGAGAGATATTTGTATACTCGGTCTGCTACCTCAATGTATGAAGGCATGTACTGCACGAACCTGTGTACAACCTCATGGTCACAACTTTTCATTTTATTTTACTCAACCACCTCCCCCTCTCACCCCACCCCCACCAGTGCAGGCCGCGGCCACAAACCACACTATAATTTTGTCGTCTGACAGAAACTTTATGAACACCTTAATCATTACCACTTTTTGACGACGGTTTTACATTTGTACTACACAAACCTGTGTACAACCTCATGGTCACAATTTTTTCATTTTATTTTACTCGACCACCTCCCCCTCTCACCCCACCCCCACCAGTGCAGGCCGCGGCCACAAACCACACTGTAATTTTGTCGTCTCACAGAAAGTTTAGGAATACATTAAGCATTAGCACTTTTTTACGACGGTATCACATGTAATGTACCATTTCTCTCTCTATCTGCATTATCTGTGTCTCTGCTAATACAATTTTTTTCATTTCAAAATCAACTTCTCTCATTATATGTAAATGCTTCAAAATCACACAAATAATTACTGTCTATATTAAAGATGGAGTCAAACGGCAGGAGGGAGAGAGATATTTGTATACTCGGTCTGCTACCTCAATGTATGAAGGCATGTACTGCACGAACCTGTGTACAACCTCATGGTCACAACTTTTCATTTTATTTTACTCGACCACCTCCCCCTCTCACCCCACCCCCACCAGTGCAGGCTGCGGCCACAAACCACACTATAATTTTGTCGTCTGACAGAAACTTTATGATTACCTTAATCATTACCACTTTTTGACGACGGTTTCACATTTGTACTACACGAACCTGTGTACAACCTCATGGTCACAATTTTTTCATTTTATTTTACTCGACCACCTCCCCCTCTCACCCCACCCCCACCAGTGCAGGCCGCGGCCACAAACCACACTGTAATTTTGTCGTCTGACAGAAAGTTTAGGAATACATTAAGCATTAGCACTTTTTTACGACGGTATCACATCTAATGTACAATTTCTCTCTCTATCTGCATTATCTGTGTCTCTGCTAATACCATTTTTTCATTTCAAAATCAACTTCTCTCATTATATGTAAACGCTTCAAAATCACACAAATAATTACTGTCTATATTAAACATATTTTATATTCCATTTTTTGCTGTTCACCAAAATTATATACAAAACTATAATTTACATTAGAAAGAATATGAAAAAAAGGCTCGCAACTCCCATTAAATTCACAGGACTTCAGGCCCACATCCCCCTCCCGTCTGGTGTAGCAGCCTAAGGTAACATATATATTCTAGGTACACACACCGCCGCACCTGAACGTTTCACATCTCTATAAACATCCATTTGAATGTTAAGTAGGCCTTGCAGTTATTTTACCCCTCCTAAAAGCCCCTGCACCTTTACTCTGCCAACTAATTAAACATTCAAGTTCGCCTAACAACATTTTTTTAATTTGCCCCCCCCCAAAAAATTTCGTTCCAGTTTCGTCTCTGACTCACAGTGAATTTAAAAACTAACAGTAAAAAAAAGATTACATAAGAACATGACTGAACACCATTTAGCTTATTGAAATTTATTATGCAAAATGTAAAACTAATAATTGCAAACAAATAATGTCGATAAAGAGTGATGAAACGAAATAGAAAAATAGTTTTAAAAATACAAGACATTATGACAGCCAAAAATGAGGTTACTCAGAGACTGTGAGGAAAATGAACCAATTTTAGTGACTAAAAAACATTTTACAGTACATGACAAAGCAAACAGTTACAGACTTACCTTTACCAATGCTTTGTACTATGTAGAATATTGACAGTCACAAAACAGATATTCATTTGCAAAACTCTGAATAATGCTTCTATCACTGCAACTAAAATTCAATGGCACAGATATCCTGTCAATACAGACTCATATATGTGTCTTCAACCAATCATATTTCTTCCCGCAAAATTTTGAAATCAAATTAACATTTCAGTTGGTTGTCCCTCACAATATTTTCAATGTCACATAAAAGTCACCCATCACCCACTGCCTTCTCTGGCTGTTTCCATGGTAACACCTCATTCTGCACCTGGCTGAAGGCACAGGTCAAAAGTTCATATCTCAACGTTCTACATCAAACTAAGAAGACTGTTTTTCCTCCAGAAACACCTGCCTATCCACAGCTCTGTTACATGTCATTTTTTTGACACCCAATAGTACTTTTCGTTTTACATAAACATTAACATGCAACGTAGTCTTCAATCTTGAGGTATTACAATCAACCAATCATTTTTATTTTTTCAACCACACCAAGCCTCATCCATTTTTTTATCCTGACTTTCAGCTTCTAACTGCCATTCCACTTCCAGAACCCATCGGAGTACTACTGCATCTGCCTTGAAAATGAAGGTTTGGCTTTTAGAACACAGCTATATTCACTGGAGTGGAAAATATGCAGCAAACAGACGAATTTCCAACCTTGATTTACCAAATGTGCAGATAACGTGGATTGGCCAGAGAGGATTGAGATGTCACCAATTGATACCTTTGGTGAAAACTTTTATGCATCTCCCAGAACCAGACCTTATAATTGTGCACTGTGGTGGGAACGATCTAGGCACATTGACTGGGGTAGGTCTGGAAATGCTTCTAAAAGACACCTTTCGACAATTGATGACACTTTTTCCTCGAACTGCCTTGGTATATTCCAATATATGCCAAAGACAGAAATGGAATTGGTCCAATCAACATTGTGCACAAATTGAGAAAGCAAGGAAACATGTAAATAAATCTGTTTCTGCTTTCCTCAGAGATTATAGCATGGGTTCTATTTACCACAACAACTTGCGTTACAACATGCAAGGCATCTATAGGAGAGATGGTGTTCATTTCACGGATGAGGGAAACAGAATCTTCCTCTGTAACATGAGACTCTGCATCGGTACTTACTTATAAATGCAGAAAAAACTCAATTAACACAAGGGCTCTTTTCAGAGCCACCTTATATCTAAGCACTCAAACTTTTGATTTATCTCCATTTTCACACTCTTGTAAATAGGTGTGCGCGACCGGGTGCGCGCACCCCGCAACTTTTTTTACAAAAATTTAAAATTATTTTTGCGTTCAAGAGCCTTACTGCACCCCCTGAGAAAACCTACGCAGCCAGACAATCTCTACCTTGTCCCCTTTCCATGTTCCAACGCTTTGAAATGTACAATATATTCACTCGCACTAACAAAATGGCGGTCAACACTTCCTGAATTCCTCCGAATCGAACGTTCACAGACGTCACACAGCAAAAAAAAAATTCCGCTCGCGCGCAGCCGAACGAGTGCGCGCACCCGTGCGCGCTTATAGATATATAATTGACTTCAACTTTAATTTTCTCAGCAACTACTGAACGGATTTACACCATTCAAAAAAAAGCGTAATCTGCGAGCAGGAGTCTACCATGTTGCCAAATTTCTTATAAATCCATTCACCCGTTCGAGCTGTAGCCGTGTCTAAACGTACTATGGAAAAAACCATAGAGAAAACACGTTTTGGGACCCCCCTTTTATCTCAGCCCCCACTTGACGAATCCCCCCCAAACTTTCAGGGAAGGACCGCAGCGGACCGAGCCAT
Source organism: Lissotriton vulgaris (assembly GCF_964263255.1). NCBI lineage: Eukaryota > Metazoa > Chordata > Amphibia > Caudata > Salamandridae > Lissotriton > Lissotriton vulgaris. The sequence continues at coordinate 1,540,536,630 of NC_141695.1, read as the reverse complement.
CTTCTTTGAGAAATTTGCAAAGATTCATCCACCGGGGCCAAAGTTAATCCAAATAGAATGTTGAGGATTTCCTATGGAAACTAGGTCCTAACTATAACTACCTACTGGCGACCGCCAGTAGGTAATATATATATATATATATATATATATATATATATTACCTACTGGCGGTCGCCAGTAGGTATATATAGTTAGGATTTTTTCCCTATGGGATTTCTGAAAATTCTATGCCTAATAACTTTTGCGTTCGTGGACGGAATTGGCTGAAATTTTCAGGAAAATGGCACATTTTGTTTCTGAGCAGACCTTGAAAATTTGGGGGGGTTTTGTGGAGGGGGGGCCGAGAAAAAAGGGGGGTCCCAAAACGCCTTTTTCCCATGTTAATTTCCATAGGGCGGTTGGACTCACTTTTAGCCCGAACGGCTGAATGGATTTTCACGAAACTTGGCAAAATTGTAGGGACTGTTAGCCCGATGTGCCTTTGCTAGGTCTCAATATATGTGCTTCAGTGGATTTTGAGAAATTAACGTTTAAATCAAGATATATATCTGTAACAGCGCTCCGGGCAGCGATCCGGTTCGCGAACCTTTCGCGTAACGGAACTTTGCGATGAGAAGCTGATTGGCCCTCCGGTGTCTGTCAACATTCTAAACAGTCCGGAGCGGCCGCCATCTTGTCTCTCGGTAGGATCGAGAGACAAGAGGAGGCCAAAACAAAGGGGGAAATTACCATAAGGGGGCATAGTAGATCCTCGTTGACCCCCTAGGTTTTATGTGGAGGTTTTAAAAGGGCCTAGGAGGGTCCCAAAAAAAAAATTTTTTTTTGCGTGGTAAGCGCCAAGTTCGCGAACCGGATAGCTTTCTGGGCAGCGAACTTTATGGATAAAAGAATGAAAGACTTTTCTAATACTGTATGTTAATTGTTTGTTGTTTTTCTTGTTTTTTTTTGTTTTCTTTATTTATTTATTTTTTTTATTATGATTGTGTTTCATACTTTATTAAATTTTCTAACATTTCATTGTCAGAAATGTCATAATTTATTATAGGGTGTAATTGTTTTTCATTTTGAAGCAAGTTGTCTACTGCTTCAACACATTGTAGAAGTTCGTGGTCTCTACTGTCATCCATAAAGTCATCAAGTTTGTCTTGGCTGCTCTCCTTCAGTTCAATCGAAAATGAAACTTGCTGCTTGCCTTCCATTTTGCCTGAAATTTGGATTAAAAAAATATATATTAGTAGAGATAGGGCACTGTTGGGATTAATTTTAGATAGGCAGTTTTTATCAGTGAATTTATCTTTTGGCAGTGTATAGTATGAGAGTGGAAATAGGACTAAAAAAAAGTGTATGTGATTTAACCAAGACACTACTACTACAGAGGGATAGTGTATATGTAGCAGAAAAAGTCTACTATATTAAGTCATAGTGCACAATATATTAAATTATAACTTACCTTCACAAAGAAGTTGAAGTTTTTTGAAGCTTTTGAAATAGGAGGTACAACAAGAAGTAGTAGTCAAAATGGCTGTGTTTCCTTCTCTCCCTTTATATATATACAGGTATATAACCAATCAAATGTCAGGTAATAAAAGTAGAAAATGAAAGTAACATTTTCATTGGTTGTCAATTCCAACAATTCAGATGTGTTTTGTGAAGTAATTTACCTCACGGTACTTGGAGAGGTCTACAGGCTAAATGGCTAAATGGAATTTCAATGAAATTTGTGAGAATGGAAGGGATTGTTATGTAGTATGAGCTAATCTATATTTGGTGAGAGTGTTTCTAGTCGTTATTCTGTAAATTACTTTCCCGCCTATTTTTAGGACCGCTTTCCGGGAAGCTGCCCGGTTAGCGAACCTTAAGCGTCACGGGAGTCCACCATTTTGTGTTTCGTTCGCATTAAGATACAAGATGGAGGGCAAATAATGTTTAGAATGGGTAGAAGGGGTCATGGTAGACTTATCTTGACCCCCTAGGTTTTCTGAGCGTGGCTGAGGAGGCTTATATGTGCGGAAAAAAAATTTTTTTTAAAAAAATTCCGCGAGGTTAGCTTTCGGTTAGCGAACCGGGTAGCGCTCCGGGGAGCGAATTTTGTGGAAAATTAGTGAAAAAAGTTAGAGAAAAATAATAATTGTGAGTGATCAGATGTAGGGTAGCTCTGAGAAGAGCTTTTGGGTTTATGGTACATTTAGGTACTTATAAGTAGGTACCAATGCAGAGTCTTAAATTCAGAATGAAAATTCTGTTGCCCTCATCTGAGAAGTGAACTCCATCTCCTCTGTAGATATCTTGCATGTAGTAACGCAAGTTATTGTTGTACAGAGAGCCCATTCCATGGTCTCTCATGTAAGCTGAAACAGATTTGTTTACATGCTTCCTCGCTTTCTCAATTTGTGGACAAAATTGGTTGGACCACCTCCATTTCTGTCTTTGGCATATATTGGAATATACCAAGGCAGTTTGAGGAAAAAGTGCCATTAATTGCTCCAAGGTGTCCTTTAAAAGCATTTCCAGACCTACCCCTGTCAAAGTGCCCAAATCATTACCTCCACAGTGCACTATTAACAGGTCAGGTTTTGGCAAATGCATAAAGGTTTTCACCAATGGTATCAATTGGTGACATTTTAATCCTCTTTGGCCCAACCACTTAATTTCCACATCTTGTAAATTGAGGTTGTGTAAATTTCTGCTCTCAGCATACCTTTGAGCCCAGTGGATGTAACTATGTCCAACAATCCAGACGTTAAACATGGTGGAAGAAGGTTGTTCTGCAGTCAGATGAAGTGTGGTAATGAAAGGGCAGTTGAAACAGTAGGAGTTTCTAAAGAAAAAAAACTGTGGATTTACAATGCTAATGATTCATTAGCAGTGATTGGTGCATTTCCATTTCTGAAAACAGAAAGTTAGGGTGCATGGATGTGTTCTTTGAAAGATGTAATTTGAATGGTCAAGGAAGAAACATTTAATGAAAGATTGCACTGGATACGCAGGTGCACTGAGAGTTCAGAGTTCAATTGAAACATTGTTGTGTGAATTTGCAAACATGAGAGGTCTTCCAGGAGGTGGTTGCTATGGAAACAAGGCAGACAGGGCAGAGGGGGGAAGGGTTTTGATTTGAAAAAAGTGAGGGAAGAGGTATGATTGGCTAATATGAGAGATATGTGAAAAGAATATCTGTATTTCTGTGCTTTCAATAGCTGCAGCCTTTGGAGTGCATCCTTTTTCTTCTGCTGAAGACAATTTGGTGTATTTCTGAGACTGTTTTCAAAACTCAAAAAATATTTGCTAAGGTGAGAAAAGATTTATTTAATTTAGATAGAGAATAGTATGATTTAAGGAGAAAATGATGAAGAAAGCTGTGTTTTTAAAATGTGGTTTTGTCTCTAGTGATATACTAATAGAATTAGTTTCAAAGAGAAATTATAATTGCATATTTGGTGTAACATTCTGGCATGCAGTTACACAAGATATTGTAATACATGGAGGCCATTTCATGGTCTGTTATGTAAGCTGAAACAGATATGTTGCTTTTAAAAACGATTTAAGAAATCAATTACATTTCTAGATATGTACTGCTAGAGCTTCATAGGTTGTTTTGGGCCATATTTATAAGGTATTTGAGTGTCTAAGATGTTGTGTTCGCCTTTTAAAATGTAAAGTGTTCCTCATGGGACAAGTGTCTTGTAAATACGCTCCCACTTGTGCTTGGCAAATTTAGATTTTGATTATGGGAGTTACCTAGCCATGTTAATAGTGTCCCAAAAATGGTGCTAGGGCATTCCAGAAAACACTTTCATGTGTCTCAAGGACATTTTTAGTCATTTCTTCATGAATGCAGGTATACAATTGATTTATATGCTGTGTTTAAAAACGAATTTTGAAATGAATTAAATTTCTGGATATGTACTGTTAGAGCTTCATAGGTTGTTTGGGGTCATATTTAGAAGGCATTTTAGTGTCTTTGAAGTTATTTTTCCCTTTTTAAATGGAAAGCGTTCCTCATGGGGCCCTGAGCAGTTCTTAGCCATGTTATTTAATTGGAAGTGGATAACATGGCTAAGAGCATTTGCTGGAAAATGCATGAATATCGCTGATTTTTCTGCTATATTCATGCATTGTGGCCGTTTTTTTCACATTGCTTCATAGGTTGTTTGGGTTCATATTTAGAAGGCATTTTAGTGTCTTTGATGTTATTTTTCCCTTTTTAAATGGAAAGCGTTCCTCATGGTGCCCTGAGCAGTTCTTAGCCATGTTATTTAATAGGAAGTGGATAACATGGCTAAGAGCATTTGTTGGAAAATGCATGAATATCGCTGATTTTTCTGCTATATTCATGCATTGCGGCAGTTTTTTTTCACATTGCTTCATAGGTTGTTTGGGTTCATATTTAGAAGGCATTTTAGTGTCTTTGATGTTATTTTTCCCTTTTTAAATGGAAAGCGTTCCTCATGGTGCCCTGAGCAGTTCTTAGCCATGTTATTTAATTGGAAGTGGATAACATGGCTAAGAGCATTTGCTGGAAAATGCATGAATATCGCTGATTTTTCTGCTATATTCATGCATTGTGGCCGTTTTTTTCACATTGCTTCATAGGTTGTTTGGGTTCATATTTAGAAGGTATTTTAGTGTCTTTGATGTTATTTTTCCCTTTTTAAATGGAAAGCGTTCCTCATGGGGCCCTGAGCAGTTCTTAGCCATGTTATTTAATTGGAAGTGGATAACATGGCTAAGAGCATTTGCTGGAAAATGCATGAATATCGCTGATTTTTCTGCTATATTCATGCATTGTGGCCGTTTTTTTCACATTGCTTCATAGGTTGTTTGGGTTCATATTTAGAAGGTATTTTAGTGTCTTTGATGTTATTTTTCCCTTTTTAAATGGAAAGCGTTCCTCATGGGGCCCTGAGCAGTTCTTAGCCATGTTATTTAATTGGAAGTGGATAACATGGCTAAGAGCATTTGCTGGAAAATGCATGAATATCGCTGATTTTTCTGCTATATTCATGCATTGTGGCCGTTTTTTTCACATTGCTTCATAGGTTGTTTGGGTTCATATTTAGAAGGTATTTTAGTGTCTTTGATGTTATTTTTCCCTTTTTAAATGGAAAGCGTTCCTCATGGGGCCCTGAGCAGTTCTTAGCCATGTTATTTAATTGGAAGTGGATAACATGGCTAAGAGCATTTGCTGGAAAATGCATGAATATCGCTGATTTTTCTGCTATATTCATGCATTGTGGCCGTTTTTTTCACATTGCTTCATAGGTTGTTTGGGTTCATATTTAGAAGGTATTTTAGTGTCTTTGATGTTATTTTTCCCTTTTTAAATGGAAAGCGTTCCTCATGGGGCCCTGAGCAGTTCTTAGCCATGTTATTTAATAGGAAGTGGATAACATGGCTAAGAGCATTTGCTGGAAAATGCATGAATATCGCTGATTTTTCTGCTATATTCATGCATTGTGGCCGTTTTTTTCTCATTGCTTCATAGGTTGTTTGGGTTCATATTTAGAAGGCATTTTAGTGTCTTTGATGTTATTTTTCCCTTTTTAAATGGAAAGCGTTCCTCATGGGGCCCTGAGCAGTTCTTAGCCATGTTATTTAATAGGAAGTGGATAACATGGCTAAGAGCATTTGTTGGAAAATGCATGAATATCGCTGATTTTTCTGCGTTATTCATGCATTGCAGGCCTTTTTTTATCACATTTGCAAGCATTTCTTAGCCATGTTATCCAATGGGAGGTGGATAACATGGCTAAGAGCATTTGCTTCAAAGGTTGTTTGGGGTTATATACCATTTTTGGGAAATTATTAACATGCCTATCTAACTCCCATAATCAAAATCTAAATTTGCCAACCGCAGGTGGGAGCGTATTTACAATAAATTTGCACCATGAAGAATGTAAAATAGCATACTAGATACTCAAATAACTTATAAATATGATCCAAAACATCTTATGAAGCACTAGTAGTGCATATTTCCAGAAATGTATTGGTTTTCATTTAATGATTTACTTCATTGGTAGGCCTTCACATGTTTTTTTACCTTGGTTTTTTTTCAGTGAAAATCTTATCTGCAACCATGTGTTGGCCTCACCTCAAATAAACAAAACAGGTGATGGACTGAATGTGGATCAATGACACACATTCACCCCAGTCCAAAGATCTGGGCCTAAACAAACCTTTAGATAGGCTACATCTTATCGTCATCCTGAATTAATGATTTAAAATATTAGGGAGTGATTTATGAGTGTTGTATGCCTGTTTTGTACCATTGAGTGTCATTTTTGTGATGCAGTGCTGGTGGAAAATATTTGCTATGTTAAATAATTAGTACAGCATTAAGTTTTAGATGACTGTTATTTATTTACTGTTTGGTAATAGTGGTTAATAACATTTTATATTATATTTTTTCACAGATTCAACTGCAGATTCTTTCATAGTTTGGAAAATGCCTTCCAGAAGTCGAATACGAAAGGCTAGAAAACGTCAAAGACAGCAGGATGATGTTTTATTGCAGCAGTCCTCTTCCCCAAATACTTGTCAAAACACCAAGAAAGGTCCGGGTAAGAGCACGAAATCATTCTTAAGAAATATTTGTAGTAAAAAAAATTTTGCTCAAAAAAATGTGTCTCTTAACAAAAAGAGAAGTAATTTAAATGGAAAGGAGAGACCCATCACAAATGTTACTGGTAGAGGAAGAGATAACTCTGTGCATGATAGTAGAAGGAAACAACAGTTTAGGGACATTCGACAACGAATGTTCCGTAATAGGATATTAGTTAATTTATTGAAAAATATTAAAAAGAAAGGCCAACAGAAAGCGGCATTTTATAGGAAGAAGAAAAATGTAGAGAAAATTATTGATCATGCTTTTGAAATCAAGCGAAAGTTGTTTATTTTGGTAATCAATAGAATTAGGAAACTAAGCAAGGTAATTTCTGATTTCAAAACAAAAAGTAGATGGAAGAGAGTAGTAAATCGTACTAACTTTTGTGAAGTTTTTTCTGGAGAATGGATGCATAGTTCAAGTTCTGAGGCATTTTTTAATGAGGAGACTTATTTTCAGGATAATGATTTGGTGCATGCAGTTGACATCAGTGGTCGAGCTTATGAAGTGAAGGATGGTTGTCCAGTTGAAAAAGAACTACTTGTGACAACAGAGACAGAAGAGGCGCTAAGTGATGAGGTTTTAGGAAGACGTCCTAAGGGTCCTGTGTACATTTGGAAGTGTAGTTCTATTTGCAGTGTGCGACAGGTTTCCATCAATTTGCTATGTGATTTTATACGGACATTTAATAAGAAAAGTTTGAAGCAGAAAATGAAGTTGTTGCAAGATTTAGATCCTTGCAGAGTGAGACAAATGACAGGTTTGCGTGGTCATTCACTGGCTTGTCTTTCCAGGAGAGTATGCCAGAGTGTTTTTCATCATTTCAGGATGCTAGCAGTGCATCATAATAAAGTGAGAAAATTAGTGAGAATGTTGTATTATGCTAAGAGTCCAGCAATTATGCTTAAACAGTTATGTGCTGCTCTTTTGCATGGTTCTGAAATAGATGTGAAGAATCTTTGTGAAGAAATTGAGTTTTGTTACTTTGGTAGTAAAGATGAGAATGTTCAAATTGACCCTGAAGTAGAGGGTAATGTGGAAGATAATGTACAGGTTTCCAGTACAGATAATTTTCAGAAGGAAATTGCCACGTTTCAGATGAAATCAAGTGAGAGGCCTAATTTCACTTGTGTATGTTGTCGACGCACTTATTATAAGAATCAGACTAAGGTAGTGGATTTATATGCAAAAAGTGAAAGGGAAAATAATAGTGAATGGAAGGATTTAGCCACATACTTGATGGTAGAAAATTATTTTGATTTGGGATCGGATCAACGTGTGTGTACTTATTGTTGTAATAAATTAAACCAAAACCAGATGCCTGCTAGGGCAGTTCATAATAATCTGGAATTGGTTGAGATTCCTTCTGAATTGAAGGATTTAAATACTTATGAATCTATTTTGATTCAAAGTATCCATCCCTTTCAGGCTATTGTAAGAATGGAGCCAAAGACAGGGAAATTGCCTCCAGCAGATTTACAGAGAGGATTAAAGGGAAGAGTTGTTTATTTGCCTCTAGATTTGAACAAAAACATTAACACAATTGGAATAGAAAAAGTGGAAGAGGAACCTCTGGTTATCTTGGTTAATGGGGTTCCGACAAAGAATAAGAAAATATGGCAAGATTTAGTGGATGTTAGGAAAGTCAAAAAGGCAACAGTGTATTTGAAGAAAAATAATAAGTACTATAAGAATGTATATGTTGCAGAAGAGGAAGTAAGTGATGAAGAGGATAGCGATTTGTGTGCTGGCCAAATTGAGAAAGTAGAGGCCTCTAAAAGTGAAGAAATATATGAACATTATAGTGTTCATCCTTTGCATTCCAAGGAAGTGATGGGGAATGCTATTGAGTTGTTTCAAATGAAACAAGCCAAAGGGAGTCCCATTAGTGTTTGGGAGGAAAGTTTGGAAGCTCGGTGTTTCCCACAGCTATTTCCCACAGGTCAAGGAGGAAGATATGATGAGCGACCTCGTGAAATTCCTGCGTCTGAATACCGGACTTTACGATTGTATGCAGAAGATCCTAGGTTTCGGCAATGCATTCCCTATTTGTTTCATCTCCTGTTTGAAAGCGATCTGTCTGGACTGTCATATGCAGTGAACCACATCTTAAAAAGTGGTATACAGATGCGAAACATCTCGGCAAGTGACTTTATGCATAAAGTCAATGTCCAAGACAGTATTTTGGATTCTCACTTAATTAATCTCATGGCGTGTCAGCGTGGTACTAATGAGTACTGGTACCGTCGTCATGGTGACTTAAAATGTATGCTGAGGAACTTAGGAACTCCGACATGGTTCCTCACTCTGAGCTGTGCCGAGTATGGCTGGGATGACTTACTTGAATTTCTACGAGAGGCAAATGGAAATATTGAAAACATTGAATTCAAGACACCTGGAGAACTGTGTTCTTTGGATCCTGTGAATGTATGCAGGTACTTCAATCATAGATTTGAAGCTATGATGTCTTTCATCACAAATAAAAAGAATCCACCTCTTGGAGAGGTGTTGGATTTCTTCTGGAGAAAGGAGTACCAAGCAAGAGGTGCCCCTCATATACATATGTTGCTGTGGATCAAGGATGCACCTAAATTTGGAACAGATCCGGATGACTTAGTGATGAATTTCATCGAACAGTATTCTACGTGTGCTGTTCCAAACGCAACGGAGAAGAAAAGTCTAAGAGAACAAGTTCTACGTTTCCAAAGCCATCGTTGTGGAAAGTACTGTCGTCGTAAATTCAGAAACAAGGACAAGTTCTACACCAAATGTCGTTTCAACTTTCCACGACCGGTGATTTCTAAAGGAAGAGTGAACAGTTTGATGTCTTCGCTGCGACATAATGTGACGAGGAAATCACCCAAGAATACATACAATTTGAAAAGGAACGAAGAGTCCAAGTACATCAATGACTACAACCCAGTGATTTTGTCCATGTGGAATGCCAACATGGATATACAGTTTGTGGCTGACAACTGTATGGCTGTGGCTCGGTATGTGACATCTTACATCACCAAAAAAGAAAAGACCGAACTGAAGGATATGTGGGAGGACATTTCCCATGAAAAGAGCCTCAGCAAGAAGTTGTACAGTTTCAGTCTGAAGATGTTGTCGCATCGAGAAATCGGAGCTTACGAATGTTCTGATCGATTGTCTTCAGCAAGTCTCTATGCCAAATCCAGGAGTCTCGTTTGGGCGAGTCTTGGTCTTGCTGCAACGCGAAATCGAGTTCTTAAACCTGTTCGGGAAATTGAGTATTTGGCAGAAAAGGAACCAAACAGTACCGACATTTTGAAGACCAACATGTTGGATACATATTATCCAAATCGAAGCAGTCACCTTGAGAATATTTGTCTATATGAGGTTCTCCAAAATTATATATTCAAGAGGAACATCAAAGAAGATATTGAGAAAGGAGTGTATGCTGTAATTGGAAGTGAGGGATGCCTGGTCAAGCAAAGAAAATGCCAATTAGTAAACCATCGAAAATTAAGTGGCGAATCTCCAGAAAAAAAGGAGTTTTTCTATTTAGCACTTTTGCAACTTTTCAAGCCTTGGCGTGCAGAAGAGGAACTGCTTGGAGATTTCCTCTGTTACGAAGACTCTTTCAATGCAGCCAAGGAGTCCATAGAATGTCCTGCTTTTTCTAAATATCAAGAAATGCTAACTTTGGAAATTGAGCAGGAAGCAACGATTGCAGCCGAGATTGCCAGAGACAGTTCTCAGGACAGTCAGAGTTCTGTTTCATTGAGTCAAGATCCACTTGGAGGACCTATTATCGAAAATGAAGCTGCCACTGCTATGAATGAAGTAGAAAGAGCCATGGCACATGCTCAGGAGGATTCAGTTAACTTACAAGACTTGGAAAAACAACTCAACGTTGAGCAGAGGAAAATATATGATGAAGTTACCAAGGAAATTGAGCACGGATTAAGTCATGAGAAGAAAGAGTGCTCGTGTACGTCGTTGAAGCCTGTCCGACTGTACGTGAGTGGAGAAGCGGGAACTGGAAAAAGTTTCCTCATTAAAGCAATCTCTTGTTATTTGCAGGAAAGGACTGAGTCATCGCTGTCTTGTGTTGTCACCGCTCCTACTGGACTGGCAGCACATAATATTAAAGGTATTACTTTGCATCGTCTATTGATGCTGCCGGTGGAGCATGACAACAAATTACAATACAACAAGTTATCTGGAGATGCTTGCTGTGAAGTTTCAAGAGTTTTGAGGAAAATGAAACTACTTATCATTGACGAAGTAAGCATGGTTTCCAATGTCATGCTTGCCTTTGTGCATTTGAGAATGCAAGAAGTACTTAAAACTGAATATGATGTCTTATTTGGTGGGAAACACATTATTGTTTTCGGAGATCTTCTACAGCTGACACCAGTAAAAGGTCAACCTGTGTTCAAAATACTCACGCATGAAGATACCAGGAAGTGCCTAGGGAGCATTGGCAACGTCAATATATGGTTAAACTTCAATTATGCAGAACTGCATCAAAATATGCGTCAGGCAAAGGATGAAGATTACAAGAATATTCTACAAGATATTAGAATTGGAAAAGTGACCGAGCATGGGAAAGAAGCTTTAAATGCACGGTTACTGTCAAATTTGTATCCCAAACAAGATATTGTGCCTGAGAATATTTTTCAGAAAATTACTGAGAAGAAATCCGGGATATGTCTCATGCCAACTCTTGCAGAATGTGCCATCTTCAACAACAAAATGTTGAATTTAGAAAAGCAAGAGATTGTGAAACTTGAAGCTATCGACAAATTAGAGCATATGGGATCAACAATTATTTTGTCAGACAATTTGAAATCAAAATTGGATTCATTAGAGAAGACTATATCTAAAACAGCGGGTTTTGAAAAGACTTTGAATGTGTGTTTAAATTGCCGAATTATTTTGAGAAGGAATTTACATGTAGAAAGAGGTCTGGTAAATGGATCAATGGGTAATGTTGTTGATTTTGAGAAATACAGAAATAGAGATGGAATAGAATTTTTAAAAATTAAATTTGATGGCATTGAGGAAGTACAGCAAATTGGTCGTTGTTCTGCTAGGTTTTTGCTTGTTAAAGATTTATATGTTCGCCGTAAACAGTTTCCTGTTTGCTTGGCATATGCGGTGACAATCCATAAATCGCAAGGTTTAAGTGTAGACTGTGCATTGGTGAATATTGGCAGTTCTGTGTTCAAGGAGGGTATGGCATATGTGGCATTGTCACGAGTTAGAACTTTATCGGGATTGTACTTGATTGACTGTGATGTCACAAACATTTGTGCGGATCTAGATTGTGTTAAGGAATACAATAGGTTAAGAAGAGAGTATGCGCCACATTTGCCTCAATATCCTTTGTTTGAGAAACGTGTGGTAGGCCGCAAACGTAGAAATAGCAGTAATAGTAGGGAGGTTGTTGCAAAAAGACTAAAAGTCAATGAACCGAAAATTGTTAGCAGAAAGAAAGTGGATTCTGTTGAAGATGTTGTCGGTTTTCAATTTGAAAACAGTTCTGGTGTCAACTGCTATGCAAATGTAGTGGTTAATGTTCTCTTTTCACTAGAGAGTTTAAAAGAACAGATTCTGTTGAATTCTGAACAAATTTTATGCTGTTTGTTGAATTCTGTTTTCGAGAAATGTAGCAGTGATCGAACAAAAGTAGAAAGTGTGTCTGAAGTTCGTTATCTGTTAGATGAATGTTCAGGTCAAACAGACTTCTCTGAAAATAATCAGCAAGATTGTCAGGAGTTTTTAATGTATATGCTTGATATATTGCAAGTTGAGGGTGTAGATGTAGATCACCTGTTTGGGCTTTCTTATCAATGGCAGCATGACTGCGAGAACTGTATGGTATCAAGTACTACTAGTGTAGACTCAGAAAGATTTATATATTTAACTTTGCCAGACAGTAAATCAGTCTCCTTTAATAAGCTAGTAAATGCAGCGGATCACAACATGGAGTGTAGCCAATGTAAATGTGATATGATGTCAACATTATTTATACGTAGATATGGCCAGTATGTCATTTTAATGATGCAACGATGTAGGCCTGATGGAACAAAATTGTCAACTTTAATAAAAAATTTTGTGGCTTCTCAGCTGTCAATATCAGGGAGGACTTTTGTTACTGTAGCAATTATCTATCACGATGGTCCATCAACAACATCAGGACATTATACAGCTTACTTAAAGTCTGGAAACGGCTGGTCATTCTGTAATGATTCTGTTGTAACGTTCAAAAAAAAATTGCCGTTTGACCTTAAAAATTCTTACCTGGTGTTTTTAAAACCAAAATTTTAAGTAGAGGGAATGTAAGTCTGCAATGCTGTCTCGATTAAAAATTCAACTATATAAACCTAATGCAAGTAAGTCTGCTTCATAGTAAGCAGTATCAGTGTCATAGGAAAAGGAGAACATGACTGACAAAGAAGAGTAAGATATTAGTAGTCCAGGATTGTGAAAATAATCTCAAATATTTTATTTTTGAAAGTTGCGAAAATAGAAAATGTCGGGATTTGATTGGAAGAATTACAAGATTTGCGAATCGCGGCAACATGATTTGGCCTAGTGGAAACATGTGATATAATGAGAGAAGTTTTTTTTCTATGTAACATATTTCACGTATCGATGGAGGTTTTCTTTCAGAAAGTGGCGGGCTGAAAATATTTAAAGCACAACAGAGTGGATGCTGTTTATAGGAGATCCTTCGACGTCATTGAAAGTAAGTTAATTTTAAGAAGTTTTGAAATCAGATTTCTTAGGTTGTATGGGTTTTTTAAACACAGTCATTTTGATTGTGTTTTTTTTTCCCCGCTGTTACATGATGAATACCTTCAAGTCACTGATTTAAGTGAAATTTGATACATTCTGAGAACAGCAAAAATAAACCATTTAACATGTATAATTAATGTTATGCTTTTTGTCCTTATGATATACATTTAGAAATGTGTGGTACATATGGGTAAGGTGAGTTCTGTAAATATCAATTTTAATGCTTAGAGTGCTGTACTTCTGGGTAGTGTTTTTTTTTTATAAAAAAAAGAGGCCTCACCTCAAAGAAAGCTCTTGAAAGCACACATCTTATTTGCATCCTAAAACAATCATTTACAATGTTAGACACAATTTTATTATGACTTTACATCTTTTTTGCGCTGCTATTGCATCACTATTGTGAGACATTAGCAGTGCAAGAAAAACATCATGTTTCAAAATAGGCCTCAGTTCAGCAATATCAAGATACAGTTTCTTTCGAATATATATCTTTAGGATTGTGTAGGGAACGTAGAGAAGCAGAGACTTCTGTAAATGTCAAAGTTGTTGAAAAACTGTTTGTTTTTGAACCTTTTCCCTTGTCTTTTCTAATTTTTAAATACATGTTTTAATATTTTTTGAAATGTTTGTTCTTTGTTTTACAGATTGAAAGTATGAAAAAATATTTAAAAAAGGTAACAAGAATTATAAGGTAAATGTTTTCCACTCTTTTTACCCGCAATGCACTGCTGATGATGTCATTGACAGTATCTCTCATTTACTCTCTCTAGCTGTCTTTCTTTTTACATTATTCTCTGTTTACTTCCCTTATACTAACTCTTCTTTTTTTTTTAAAAAATATTTTTTTTAGTTCGCTTAAAGTTCGCGAACCGGTCAGCGAACTTGAAGCGAACCAAAAGAAATAGAGCTTGCCAGAGTGATAAACATTCTAGCAATTTTGTTTGAAAGGGGAGGTAGTTCTGAAAAGAACTGTTTTTTTTTGTTTTTGTTGTTTTATGTTTTTTTTGTAATTTTTTGAACATTTTTTGATTTTTTGTATTTTTAGAACTGTTTTATGTTTTTTTTGTGTTTTTTAAGGAGGGGAGACAACAAAAAACAGGCTTTCAAAACGGCTCAACTGGAGCAAAAAAAAAGAAAATTACTTTTTGGGTGCATTAGGGCACTTATGATTTTCATATGCAATGTTCATGAGGTTGACACTCATGTTGCCATATGACAGCATAGCACCACAGTAAATACAAGACACCTTCATGTGCTGGAAGTTACGTTGGATGTTTGGCACAGTCTCTTGTGCCTCTCTTCCCGTCAAAGACAATGTGGATGTAGATCTTGCCACAGGAGTTGCCGTCGGATTGTCTACAAGATCCCTTAACTCAGCCCGGCTGTAGTTCAAGGGATGCCACCTGCTCATGTGACGGTGCATTGTATAGTTCCCCATACTGTACTTCTTTTCTGTGCCTCTCGACAATCTGTGGTCACAGATGAGGCAGGTGGCATATTTTGCATTCACTTTCTTGGTTCCAGGAGGGATGGTGAAAAACTGCCAGATGAAACTGGTTTTTCGTTTAGAAACCCGGGGCAACTCATCAACAAATTGTTGTCCCTCTCTCTCCTCTTCTTCTTCTTCCTCATCTTCCTCCTCTCTGTTAGTCATAATTTGACTGGGTGGTCCTCTCTTCTTATGGGGAGGTGGAGGTGGTGGTGGGGGTGCACCAGCTGCAGCAACAATGGAAGCCATTGTGGATCTTCAGATAAATGGTCTTTCTCTCACCAAGATGAAAGTCAGAGTGAGGAAATAAGGAGGGGTTTACTTGATTTGGGGAAAACAAAAGTTCTGAGCCAATGAAAAGTGTTATTTTTAGGTCACATGACCTAGTCATACATCATTTGGAAACCAAAAGTGAAATGAACCAATGAGAAGTTTGATAAACAAGTCACATGACCTGTTCCGCTTACGTTACGCGGCGCGCGCCGCGTCCCAGATCGCTTCCGGTTCGCGGTCCGGAGCACTTCCGGGAGCGCTAACGCGGCGCGTCATTAGACGCATTACGCGATAACGTGATACGTCGCGCTTCCGCGGCGCGTCACTGTTCCGCTAACGTAACGTTGACCGGTTCGCGGACTAGATCGCGGCATCAAGATGAGCTAACGGAAAGCTTCCCGGTTCGCGAACTAGAAGCGAAGAAAAAAAATATTAAAAAAAAAATTATCAATAAACATCTAAATATATTTTGGGATTTAAAGAATAATACATTTTACAGCTACAGATGTTAGCTTTTAAAAAACCAATGAAATTCACTGAAAAAACCATAGGTTATAGACCATATATAGTTAGAAATTTGCATTTAAAAAACCATTGAAATTCAATGAAAAAACCATAGGTTATAGACCATATATAGTTAGGAATTCGCATTTACAAAACCTTATTTTACTCGCATAAAACCATTGAAATTCCATATATAGTTAGTTGCGCTAACTATATATCGCGCACCCGCAATCCACTGCTGATGATGTCACATATTACATCATTCATGACATGGTCAGTGACATCACTGATGACATCACTGATGACATCTCAAATGACATCACTGATGACAACATCCAGTGACTGTATGTTTCTGTGAAGTTAAAATATGTCTTACATATTGAAGAATGAGTGGATGTATAAGTGTCTGGATGAAGGATTTAGTAGGTGCATGACTGACTGTATGAGTGAGTGATTAAATGTGTCTCACTGAGTGCATGGGTTAGTGACTAAACTGTCTTAATTTGTGCATCATTATGTCTGTTGTTCTGTAAACTGTTGCATGTGTTGATAAGTAGCTATATGAGTAACTATATGGGTTATTGATTGGTTACCTTAGTATTTGTATGGGAGACTGAGTGTGTGTGTGGGTGGCTGGGAGGTGTATGACTCTGTGCATAGATGTGTGAGCAGTTGATTCACTAGATGTATGGTTTCAAAAGTGCATGTGGAAACAGCTGTATGGGCAGTTGACTGTGTGCATGAGTGTATTGGTGAGTGAATGGATATCTCAGTGCTACATGTCAAAGTAAGTACATATGTAAAACACAGTACATGTGAGAGTTGACATATATAAATAACTGTGCATAAGAGCCAGTGAATGTGTGAGTGGCTGTATGGATCATTGTGAACTTGTATCAGGGATTGTATAAGAGAGTAAATATGTGTTAGTATATGTTTGAATAAGTAAAGTTTGCATAACTGTATAGTTGAGGAAATGGAGGTGTGATTGATTCTTTGCATGACTGACTAGGTGTGTGAGTAACTCCATGGATGAGTGACAGTCTGTGAGTGTCTGTTTACACTGATTGTATCTAAGGTTATATTAGAGTCTGAAGAGGTTCATCGTATTATCACATGAATGATAAAATCAGTGATGTGATCAGTAATGTCAAATGAGATGTCATCAGTGATGTCATCAGTGATGTCATTTGAGATGTCATCAGTGATGTCATTTGAGATGTCATCAGTGATGTCATCAGTGATGTCACTGACCATGTCATGAATGATGTAATATGTGACATCATCAGCAGTGGATTGCGGGTGCGCGATATATAGTTAGCGCAACTAACTATATATGGAATTTCAATGGTTTTATGCGAGTAAAATAAGGTTTTGTAAATGCGAATTCCTAACTATATATGGTCTATAACCTATGGTTTTTTCATTGAATATATATATATATATATATATATATATATATATATATATATATATATATATGCGTTCGTTGTAGTCTCTCCCACCACCTCGTCAGCAATAGAAAAAGACCACGCGACTC
The DNA here is from genome assembly GCF_964263255.1 of Lissotriton vulgaris. Lineage (NCBI taxonomy): Eukaryota > Metazoa > Chordata > Amphibia > Caudata > Salamandridae > Lissotriton > Lissotriton vulgaris. The sequence continues at coordinate 1,540,519,449 of NC_141695.1, read as the reverse complement.
CAGTGTCTAAATTAGGCAAGTTAATTTATTTTCGTCAAGCCACCAGATCCGACGCGTTTCGGGCGTCCGCCCTTGCTCACAGATCGTCAGGTAAGTATTTTTTCACACTTTATATACATTTTTTTCCCCGGTTTTTTTCAAGCCCATTGCAACAACACCACTCGTGACTATGAATGTGGAAGACATACTACAAACATTAGGCTAAGTAGTCTGTTTTCTGTTGAAGTTTTCTACATATATTTTATAATTGCAATACGTTTAAAAGTGCATAGATGCTTAAATTTAAAACATATGTTGCTATATGCAAGATTAAAAAGGGATTATAACTGCATAAATGCTGTACAGCCAACATGTAAAATAACAGAACACAAGAAGATCAAATACATGGTTTAAAATCCAAATGTGCAAATTACGCAAAAGATTTTGTGGTGCAACATAGAGCTTGTAAAGTGCTATGTGCAAGGTGCAAATTTCGCAAACAATCAATAATTGTGCAAAATAACGCATTGTAAACATTAATCTGTAAACAAACGACCACTGTGCAAAATCACGCATTGTAAATAGTTCTTGGAACCCATATATAGATTCACTACATAATGGGAATGGTTCTGTTACATACATATGTTACTTGTTATTACTGCATAAATGCTCATATGTGTGGTTGGCTCATGTACAAAAAATATCTTGCATTGCGCAATTTTATAATGTCAAAACAAAATTGCAAACAAATATATATAAAGTAGAAGAGATCTAGCCAAAGGACTACTTGTCATCATGCCCCTTTGTCTATGTCTTATAATGTGTAGTGCCCTCTACTGTGTGGCTATCTGTCATCCAAAAAGGAGGAAGATAGTGATAACAAATTGAAAAAAATATATATCAAGAAAATTAATTCATAATTGGTGCTATTAAGATAATGTGAAAAAGTAGAAATAAAATATTTCTTTTAGAAACTCATAGATTAGGGAGACGGTTGAGGCAGGAAGCTCCAAAACCAATCTAGCCAATAATTAGTGCTCACTATGTTAGAGGAATACATGAAGGTCCTCAGTGGTATTCAGACCATTAGGAAAACGACTATCTAGTTCCAGAATGAACTGGGATTCAAGTCTTCTCAAAATTTTGTCACGATCACCTCCCCTGCGGGGTCTGGCACTGCGGCAATCACAAAATATGTAAGACATTGTAAATTATTATTGTGGACTGCCTTAAAGTGTCTTGCCACAGGGTAGGAGCTATCATTGTTAACTATTGCTCTGAGATGTTGTAGTATCCTGACATGCACCTGTAGTCGGGTGCTACCCACATATCTAAGACCACAGGTGCATGTCAGGATATAGACCGCAAATTCGGTTTTGCAATTGAAGGATCCCATGATTTTAATTGGGGTGGGATTAAATGGTGTAAAATACTCTCTGGTATTAATCCCGAATTTGCAGGCCCTGCAATTAGGACAGCGAGTAAAACCTGGTCGAAGCATCCAATTGTCTTTTATGGTTAGTTCAGGGAATTCTCTACTAATTTGGGTCCTAAGGCAAGGGCCTCTTCTGTAAGTTATGTTCGGTCCTTCTGGCAATCTAGGTGACAAAACCAGGTCTGTTTTTAAGACTGGCCATCTTTGTTTTACAATTGATCTGATTTTCCTTTCCTGCTTGTTAAAGGTCATAATTAGTCTAGGGGCCAATGTTTCTGTATTTGAATTAGAGATAATGTCAATATTGTCAGATGTAGTCTCAGTTGCCAATAGAGATTCTCGGGATCTTGCTTTAGTTTTGGCAACAGCTTGTTTAAGGATGTATTCTTTAAATCCTCTGCATCGGAATCTTTCTAGGGATTCCTCCATACATCTGTTGAAATCTGTTTCCGTACTACAGATTCTCTTGAGTCTCAAGAGTTCCCCATAGGGGATATTATCAATAATATGTTTGGGGTGGGCACTACTGGCATGAAGAATGCTGTTTCCAGCAGTGCTTTTGCGGTGCAATTTGGTGGCTAGTTTACCTTCATGAATGAAGACCTTAACATCTAAAAATTTGGCTTCCACATTGCTGATGGATGATGTGAATTTAAGGTTTTGGTCATTGACGTTAATATTTTTGATAAAATTTTCCGCACTCAATTTGTCCCCTCTCCATACAACGAACACATCGTCAATAAAACGCATCCAATGGACTACGTTATTGTTCATTATGGCCCCATATGTGCGCTTGAGTACCTGCTCCTCCCACCAACCTACGTGTAAACACGCATAGCTGGGGGAGAAGCAGGCACCCATCGCTACACCACGTTGTTGCAAATAGACCTCCCCACCAAACATAAAGAAATTATTATGAAGACACCAAGTGATTAGTTCCAACAGCATTTTGTTGTGTTTGTAACAGTCAATAGGACGTGTTCCCAGGAAGTGTTCTAACGCTCTTAAACCAGTTTCATGTTCGATGCTTGTATAGAGAGACTCTATATCAAGTGTTATAAAAAGCAATTCATCATTCCAGGGAACATTTTTAATTTTGCTGATGAAATGGCCAGTGTCTTTAATATATGTAGGTAGGGTTTTGACCATATTTTGCAGGAAATAGTCAATGTATTCCCCAATGCGTTCAGCAACACTGGATATGGCAGAAATGATTGGGCGGCCAGGTACAGGAATAGTTTTTTTATGTACTTTAGGTAATAAGTATAGTTTGGGAAGTATGGGTGATTCAACATGGAGAAATTCATGTTCACATTTAGACAACATACCTTCTCTCTTCCATTTGTATAATAGTTTTTTCAGCGATTCCTTTGCCTCATTATACATTTTCATGTTTGTTTTAGTATAACAAGCTCCATCGCCTAGTTGTCTTGAGGCCTCTTGAATATAATCTGTTTGGGGCCAGATCACCACGTTGCCTCCCTTGTCTGCCATTGTAACAATGATTTCTTGATTCTTATTCAATTTTTTAACCAAAGTCATGTATTCCTGTTCCTTAAGGCTTTTGTAGCGTTTTCAGTGCTTTACCTTGTGATAAAGTTGTTTCAGATCCTCCACTATAACATCGTGAAACGTGTCTATAGCATCCTTAGGCATGTTTGGTATGAAATTAGATTTCGGCTTGAAGGGGCTTATGCCCATTCCAATTTGTGCAATTTGTGCCGTGTTTAATTCTTATATATATATTCACACAAAACCATTGAAATTCCATATATAGTTAGTTGCACTAACTATATATCGCGCACCCGCAATCCACTGCTGATGATGTCACATATTACATCATTCATGACATGGTCAGTGACATCACTGATGACATCACTGATGACATCTCAAATGACATCACTGATGACATCACTGATATTGACGAATGAGTGGATGTATAAGTGTCTGGATGAAGGATTTAGTAGGTGCATGACTGACTGTATGAGTGAGTGATTAAATGTGTCTCACTGAGTGCATGGGTTAGTGACTAAACTGTCTTAATTTGTGCATCATTATGTCTGTTGTTCTGTAAACTGTTGCATGTGTTGATAAGTAGCTATATGAGTAACTATATGGGTTATTGATTGGTTGCCCAAGTATTTGTATGGGAGACTGAGTGTGTGTGTGGGTGGCTGGGAGGTGTATGACTCTGTGCATAGATGTGTGAGCAGTTGATTCACTAGATGTATGGTTTCAAAAGTGCATGTGGAAACAGCTGTATGGGCCGTTGACTGTGTGCATGAGTGTATTGGTGAGTGAATGGATATCTCAGTGCTACATGTCAAAGTAAGTACATATGTAAAACACAGTACATGTGAGAATTGACATATATAAATAAATGTGCATAAGAGCCAGTGAATGTGTGAGTGGCTGTATGGATCATTGTGAACTTGTATCAGGGATTGTATAAGAGAGTAAATATGTGTTAGTATATGTTTGAATAAGTAAAGTTTGTATAACTGTATAGTTGAGGAAATGAATGTGTGATTGATTCTTTGCATGACTGACTAGGTGTGTGAGTAACTCCATGGATGAGTGACAGTCTGTGAGTGTCTGTTTACACTGATTGTATCTAAGGTTATATTAGAGTCTGAAGAGGTTCATCGTATTATTACATGAATGATATCTTCAGTGATGTGATCAGTAATGTCAAATGAGATGTCATCAGTGATGTCATTTGAGATGTCATCAGTGATGTCATTTGAGATGTCATCAGTGATGTCATCAGTGATGTCACTGACCATGTCATGAATGATGTAATATGTGACATCATCAGCAGTGGATTGCGGGTGCGCAATATATAGTTAGTGCAACTAACTATATATGGAATTTCAATGGTTTTGTGTGAGTAAAATAAGGTTTTGTAAATGCAAATTCCTAACTATATATGGTCTATAACCTATGTTTTTTTCAGTGAATTTTCAAGGTTTTGTAAATGCTAATTCCTAACTATAAATGGTCTATAGCCTATGTTTTTTTCAGTGAATATATATATATATACATACATATATAAACATATATCATCTGTATATCTATATAAATACAAACATAAATGCATGCATACATATACTTATATGCATACAGATGCATGTTATTTACATGAAAGTTGAAAAAACACTAATAAAAGCAAAGCTAAAAAGCCACCTCATTACAAACAGAATGGCTTTAACTTAAACGAGGGCGAGATCTATTGCATTTTCAATGCTTGTTTACTTTGGTTCCATCAAGAAGGCATTCAGATGTGTCACACATTTGCCATAAATTCTGAATGTTGGCACTCTAGTTGCACATTAGATCACTGTAGTAAAGCTACTGCTCACCAGGGACGTCTGCTGCTGGTATTCAAAGTGCATGTTTCAGTCTGCATGCCAGAATTTTTTTAATGAAATAGAAGAGGATTTGAGAAGTCACTCAAAATGATCCCTAATTTTTCTTTCTGAAGCACTAATCATACTTTCTATGGCAAAATTAACACCCTCATGTTGTTCCTTTTTAAATTGAGTGTTTTCAGACTTACCACTTCATTCCAATCAAGATGGCTTCTGGTGTGCCATACTTTTGTCATAAGTAAGACTGTTAGCGCTCTAGTTGTTGTTTAGAACACTCTGGGACATTCTGTCATTGGGCTATACTTGGGGTACATCTGGGTGATATTTGGCTCACTGATTAGAGGCGGCAGACCTGAGAGCAGAGGACGGCCCGGGACCAGGGTTCGATTCCCAGCGCGGCAGGTTTCTGGACCAGGGTCAGCGGACTCGATAATTCTCTCGCCTCGGTGCCCACTCTGATCAGCGATCACACTCGGCAACTCTGGGCATTAGCTTGCCTCATCTTCACTAACGGCCCCACCAGACCGCCGGGGATGCCTGGTCTCACCCTGGAGATACCCATTAAGGGACCATCTCTCAGGGAAACCAGGAAGGGTTTCGCAGCGGTCGAAGCGCCTTGGGACCCTCCGGGTAAGTAGTGCGCTATATAAATGCCTACACATTTACACATTTACATTTACATTTACATTTAGGCTCTTTTGTCTCTGGTGGCCATCTTGGGAGACTGTATGTCAGAATTTTTTAATGAAATTGAAGAGGGTTTGAGAAGTCACTCAAAATGTGCCCTAATTTTTCTTTCTGCAGCACTAATCATAATTCATATGGCAAAATATACCCCCTCATTTTGTTCCTTTTTAAATTAAATGTTATAAGAGTTAACACTTTATTCCAATCAAGATGGCTTCAGGTGTGCCATGGCTCAGCGCTGGCTCACCAATCCCAACGGAGGTAGTGTTACAGCTGGGGGCGGGGCACAGGATATAAGTAGAAGCAGGATTGGGCAGCTCTGTTGACTAGCAGAGTGGTGGCAGCTCTCTGTGTGGTTTGCTAAGAGCTCGTGCAGATTGCGAGGGGACCCTCCTCTGCATGCTATCGAGGCCGATCTGATAGGCTTAATTGCTGAACTCAGCGTGATTTTTAAAAACTTATTTTACTAGATACAATTGATGTACGAATTGTATCATTTTGTTAGTGTTCTTTTAAACTTAAAAATCTTACCACTATTGTTCTGCCCTTTGCACCCTTAGCCCCGTTCCATCGCGGCTCTGTGCCGTTTGTGTGGAGGGCAGGGTCAGCTCCATTGTGCCTCAGCGCGGGCTCACCAATCCCAACGGAGGTAGTGTTACAGCTGGGGGCGGGGCACAGGATATAAAATGGCCACCCGGAAGCGCAGCGGTAGAGCGCAGCGGGAGCGCCGTCTCCGCGCCGAAGCCGCGCCTAAGGGGTGCCAGTCTGCGCCAGTCCGCGCTGGATCCGCGCCCAGTGCCCCTTCCCCTGGCCGGGTTTCTCACCAGTCTAGTAAGTTACTGAAATATACGTTCTCCGACCTGCTAGATATAAAAAACACTATGTTTCTCAAAGATTGCCCACATCTCAACTTAGCAGACTGCTCTAACAGGTCACATATAATCTGCCCAAACTGTAATTTTAAAGCAACGGGTTCCCTTACACAGATATCATTGATATCAGGAGCCTCTCATAACGAGACTACACGCATTAAATGCGCACTGGTGAATGCCTGATCTATGTGTAAACATAGAGAAGATGTGGCCGAATTAATTGCGGCACACAAATTAGATATTCTGTTTATAACAGAGACATGGGCTGACCTGGCGTCTGACCCTGACCTTGTGGTAGCCATCCCGGAGGGTTATTATATTACCAGACAAGATAGATCGACTGGAAAAAAAGGGGGCGGCCTTGCTATTATTTTACGGCTAGAACTAGCACTAAAAACAGGGACACTAGATAACATTCCTGCAGAAACTTTGGCCTTTTCCATCACTCTATCTCCCATTCAGATGTTTAATGGAGTTCTGCTCTACCGTCCCCCAGTTGCTAGAACACCTTTTCTCCAATCCATTAGCACTTTATTAGAACCAGTAGCAGAAGCCTCTGATTATACTATACTAGGAGATTTTAATTTTCATTTAGAAGAAACAGCAGATAAAGACACACTGAGCCTTACTGAGGATTTTAAGGCCGTTGGCCTAAACCAGCTAGTCACTACAGCTACGCATAAAGCAGGTCATGTTCTTGATGGCCTATTTACAAATAACCAGGACATTACTTCCCCCACTGTTGTCCCTATTGTATGGTCAGACCATGCAGTGGTGGTCTTTCACGTCCGTGTTAAAAATTTTAAAAATCAACATTCGACCAAAAAGCAACTTAGAACGTGCAGGGACTGGAAAAATATAGATATAAAAGCATTATCTGAGAAACTGGAAAATAACAAACCATCTAGAATGCCAGACTCCCAAATGGCAGCAAACCACTAAAATCAATGGCTTACAGATACGTTTAATCAAGTAGCACCTTTTAAGAAATTGCGCCCAAATCGCGCAACACCATCAGCCCCTTGGTTCTCCGAAACTTTAAGATTAGAAAGACAGAAATGCCGCAACTTAGAAAGGTGCTGGCGAATTAATTATGATAACAATGATAAAGAGAAATACAAACAAGCATTATCAGTCTACAGGAAGCTGTTAAGACTGGAAAAGAGCAAATATTTTACCGAACAGATAGAAAAAGCCCAGAATTCCAGTAAACAATTATACCAGGTAGTGGCAACATTAACAAATATACCAACTGCGAATACTACTGATGTTACTCAAGAGTTCTGTGATCAGATGGCTGATTTTTTCAGGACCAAGGTCACAGAAATCTTCAATAAATTCAACAATAATATAATGGGGGAACCATCAGAGAGCCACAAGAACGCACAGTTTACATCTTCTTCTCTGAATGAATTCATCCCTCCATCACTTTCAGAAATAAAAGATCTTATCAAAACAACCATGTCAGGTTCCCCTTTGGATCCCTGTCCACCGACCATCATTAAATCAACTACTGAGGTAGTAGCTCCAATTTTGGAGAATATCTGCAGTACTATCTGCGAATCAGGTATCTATCCTCAAAAATGGAAAACTGCCATAATAAAGCCACTGCTAAAGAAACCCACTCTTAACACTATGGAATTAAAAAGTTATCGCCCTATAGCAGCCCTCCCCTTCCCGACCAAAATACTTGAAAAAGTTATAAATAAACAGCTAGCCAGTTACATTGATCACAACAACCTACTGGATAACACCCAGTTCGGGTTTAGGAGAGGCCATGGAACGGAGACGGCGCTTATAAAGGCTTCCGAAGAGATCAGACAGATCATGGACCAAGGTGGCACGGCAATCCTGATCTTGCTGGATCTCTCGGCAGCCTTTGACACGGTCGATCATAACATCTTGATCGACCGTGTCACAGCTATGGGCATACAGGGCAAAGCTGTGGAGCTCCTGGTCTCCTTTCTGTCTAACAGAGAGCAGTCAGTAAAGATGGGGAATTTTTATTCACCTACATTTGTACTGCCTTGTGGAGTCCCCCAGGGATCCTCGCTAAGTCCGACACTTTTTAACATCTATGTGTCGGACTTGGCGAGGGTCATTAAAATCCATGGAATGGGAGTGACTTCATACGCCGACGACACTCAGTTGGTGTTAGCAGTGCACAAAAACGGGAGTGAGGTAGCGGCCAACTTTCAGATAGGCATGAGAGCCATTAGTCACTGGATGGACAGTAATTGTCTAAAACTAAACACCGATAAGACCGAGGTAATGGTGTTTGGAGACCTAAAACCAGCTTGGTCCCCGGTCTGGTGGCCACCAGAAATGGGTAATCCACCTACTCCAGTTTCGAAGGTTAGAAACTTAGGAGTGTTGTTTGACAGCAAACTAAGTTTCACTAATCATGCTAATGCAGTGGTCTCCTCCTCCTTTTACACACTGCGGAAAGTGAAAAAGTTACTACCTTTCCTTCCCTTGTCTGCCGGGAAAACACTTATGTCCTCCTTGGTGTTATCCAAGGTGGACTACTGCAATGGGCTTCTGTTGAATGCCCAGGAGCAGGTCTTTAAGAAACTACAAATGGTGCAGAATGCTGCTGCACGAATCCTGACTAAAACTCCTAGGTTTGCGCCCATATCCCACATTGTCTTTCAACTTCATTGGCTTCCAGTGAAAAAAAGAACCACATTCAAGGCATTGTGCATTATTTACAAGGCGTTGAACAACCAAGAACCTGACTTTTTTAGGGAATCACTGCAGGTTTATGTCCTAAAAGAGCTTTAAGATCTGCCTCAGCTGCATCCCTCTGTATTCAACGGGTCAGAACTGTTACATGGGGAGACAGACGCTTCTTGGTAGCTGCCTCGAGGCTCTGGAACACCTTGCCCCATCAAATAAAATGCAGCCCTTCACTTATGATCTTTAGAAAGCAAGTGAAGACCTGGCTATTCAGTCAATAAATGTAAAGGAGTTGCCTCTTTGTCTGCCTCTCTGTCAGCCTAGCGCCGAGACACCATTCGTGGTATTTGTTTGCGCTTTATAAGTTTAAAAAATAAATAAATAAATAAATACCTTTGTAATAAGTAGGACTGTTAGCGCTCTAGTTGTTCTTTAGAACACTCTGGGACATTCTGTCATTGGGCTATACTTGGGCTACATCTGGGTGATATTTGGGCTACATTTGGGCTCTTTTGTCTCTGGTGGCCATTTTGGGAGACTGCATGTCAGAATTTTTTAATGAAATAGAAGAGGATTTGAAAAGTCACTCAAAATGTGCCCTAATTTTTCTTTCTGCAGCACTAATAATACCTTCTATTGCATAATATACCCCCTCATTTTGTTCCTTTTTAAATTAAATGTTTTAAGAGTTACCACTTTATTCCCATCACGATGGCTCCAGGTGTGCTATACCTTTGTAATAAGTAGGACTGTTAGCGCTCTAGTTGTTCTTTAGAACACTCTGGGACATTCTGTCAATGGGCTATACTTGGGCTACATCTGGGTGATATTTGGGCTACATTTGGGCTCTTTTGTCTCTGGTGGCCATTTTGGGAGACTGCATGTCAGAATGTTTTAATGAAATAGAAAAGGATTTGAGAAGTCACTCAAAATGTGCCCTAATTTTTCATTCTACAGCACTAATCATACTTTCTATGGCAAAATATACCCCCTCATGTTGTTTCTTTTTAAATTAAATGTTTTAAGAGTTACCACTTTATTCCAATCAAGATGGCTTCAGGTGTGCCATACCTTTGTAATAAGTAGGACTGTTAGCGCTCTAGTTGTTCTTTAGAACACTCTGGGACATTCTGTCATTGGGCTATACTTGGGCTACATCTGGGTGATATTTGGGCTACATTTGGGCTCTTTTGTCTCTGGTGGCCATTTGGGAGACTGCATGTCAGAATGTTTTAATGAAATAGAAAAGGATTTGAGAAGTCACTCAAAATGTGCCCTAATTTTTCATTCTGCAGCACTAATCATACTTTCTATGGCAAAATATACCCCCTCATGTTGTTTCTTTTTAAATTAAATGTTTTAAGAGTTACCACTTTATTCCAATCAAGATGGCTTCAGGTGTGCCATACCTTTGTAATAAGTAGGACTGTTAGCGCTCTAGTTGTTCTTTAGAACACTCTAGGAGGCTGCAGTAGAACACAAAGGAATCAACTGACAGTCTCTGTCCTTGTTGGATGTACATGTTTTACTGAGAATGTCAGACTTCATTTTCACATGACTGAGAAAGATAATGTGAATTTACAGAAAATATGCTTTCAGTTTAGCTTATAGATCCCCTTCCAAACCACTGTGGGAAAATCATGAGATATTAGTTTTCTTTCAAACAATATTCATGATATCACAGCAGAAGGTTTTTTCACATGGTAAAATCACCTTAGAACCCACCACAATTCCTAAAACGAGTATGGTACCATCAACAAATGATTTATAATGTAACTAAAGTCCTAAAACCCTCTATTAACTACAATGCTTTTTAATGAGGTGCTATCATGTATATTGGTCCCAAGATGGCTGTCAACACTTCTTGGATGAAGTGCTGACAGCCAATCAGATCAGATGTGTGGTTAGGCTCCGCCCAGATATATATCTTTTTTTGAACCTAAATTACTCAAAATCCACTGGAGCACATATATTGAGGCCTAGCAAAGGCACATCGGGCTAACAGTTCCTACAATTTTGCCAAGTTTCCTGCAAATCCATTCAGCCGTTCGAGCTAAAAGTGAGGCCAACCGCCCTATGGAAATTAACATGGGAAAAACGCGTTTTGGGACTCCCCTTTTTTCTTGGCCCCCCCTTGATGAAACCCCCCCAAATTGTCAGGGGCTGCTCAGAAACAAAATGTTCCATTTTCCTGAAAATTTCAGCCAATTCCGTCCACAAACGCCAAAGTTATTAGACATAGAATTTTCAAAAATCCCATAGAGAAAAAATCCTAACTATATATACCTACTGGCGACCTGAAAGTTTGGGGGGGATTCGTCAAGTGGGGGCCGAGATAAAAGGGGGGTCCCAAAACGTGTTTTCCCCATGTTAATTTCCATAGGGCGGTCGGTTTCACTTTTAGCCCGAACGGCTGAATGGATTTCCACGAAAGTTGGCAACATTGTAGGGACTGGTAGCCCGATGTGCCTTTGCTATGTCTCAAGATATGTGCTCCAGTGGATTTTGAGTAATTTAGGTTCAAAAAAATATATATATCTATGGCAGCGTCCCGGTACGCGCTCTGGGGAGCGCTCCGGGTGCGCCACGCGACTTGCGCAAAGAAAGCTGATTGGCTCTTAGGTGTCTGTAAACATTCGAAACAGTCCGGAGCGGCCGCCATCTTGTGTCTTGGTAAAATCGAGACATAAGAGGTGGAAAAATCAAAGGGGGAAATGACCATAAGGGGGCAGGGATAGACCCCCCTGACCCTCTAGGTTTGATGTGGGGGCCATAAAAGGGCCCAGCGGGGCAAAAACCAAATTTTTTTTTTTATTTGTGCGGGGGGAGCGCCCGGTACGTGCACCGGGGAGCAGACCGGGGAGCTTCCCATGGGGAAAAATGAATAATAGAGGTTTTTTTAAATGTAGCCTTTTTTATAAATTGGAGGTAGTTCTAAAAAGAACTGTTTTTTTTCTTCTTTTTGTTGTTTTTTTTAACATTTTGTACTTTTTTTGGGTTTTCTGAACAGTTTTATATTTGTTTTGTATTTTTCATGGCGAGAAACGAAAAGGCAGGGAATTGAAAATGGCTCAACTGGAGTAAAAAAAAAAAAAGAAAAGAAATAATTAGGGTTTATTGGGGCATTTGTGGTTGTCCCCAGCAAGGACGATGAGCTTTACGCTCTGTTCTCCGTAGGAGATGGTCTTCCCACAATATATTAACAGATAATTCGGAAATCTGCAAATTGTGGCTGAATGCACGGCATCGTCTCACTTTCCTCTGGTGCCGACGGAGTGGGTTGCTTCCTTTTTGAGGTGGTGCTTGTGGATTGGGGAGGGTTACTGGCCAGTTCCCTCATCTCTGTAGCAGAATAATTTATTGGATGCTTGCGCTGCATGTGGCGTATCATCGTGTTGTTTCCAAATTAATATTTCTTATTCGGGTTTCCCCTGGAAAGTTCCACGCCACAGATTTTGCAAGTCACCTTGGCTGCATTTACTTTTTTCTTCCCCTGTGGGAAGGAAAAAAACTCCCATATAATGTGTGGTCTTGGCTGGTATGGGGTATTTTGTTCATCAAGCCATCTTCTCCTCCCTTTTTCCTGCTCCTTCTCCGCTTCCTCTTCTTGTTGACCACCAATGATATCTTGTGGTGGTCCTCTTGGTGGTTGTGGGGCAGATGCACCAGCTGCTGCTGCTACTGAAGCCATTATAAAGATCAAAAAGTTACAGAGAGGTACAAACAGGTCTTCCTAAGTCAGAGGACAAAGTCAGAATAAGGAAAAAAGGTGGGGTCTTTCATCCTTTTGAAAAAAAAATGTATTGAACCAATGAAAATGTGTGAGTATGTGTGTGAGTATCTTTTGGATGACTGTCGGTGTGTAACAGGATGTATAGGTGTATCACTACATATGATGAGTGAGTATATATGTATGAGTGAGTATATCGAACTGTTTGTGAATGAGTAGATGTGTATATAGATGGTGGAATTACTGAATTGGTTGTTGAAACTGATATGGTTATCTCCATTTTTTTTATAAATGTTAGTTTCTATTTTTAAATGTGTTTCAAATGTGTGTCAAGGGTTACATTACAGTGAAAGGAGGTCCGTCACTCTGTCACAAGGATGGTGTCATCAGTGATGTCATGAGTGATGTCACTGACCATGTCATGAGTGATGTAATATGTGACGTCATCAGCAGTGCATTGCAGGCACGCAAGTTATAGTGAGTCCAACTAACTATAACGTGGGAATTTCAATGGTTTTATGTCAGTAAAATTTCCAGCTAACTATAACTGGTGTGAAACCTATGGTTTTTTCAGTGAATTTAATAGGTTTTTTAAATGCTAATTCCTAACTATAACTGGTGTGAAACCTATGGTTTTTTCGGTGAATATATATATATATATACAAATCCCAACGGGGATACAAGGATTTTTTCTCTGCAGAAACTGCAAAGCGTGCAAGCATAGCAGAAATTGTAAGGAAGTTAAACTCTCACCACACACAGAACCCTTTGTGATACAAGATCATACATCATGCAACACAGAGTTTGCAGTTTATGCTTTGTTCTGTCCTTGTGACAAGGCCTATATCGGCAGCACGATACACAAAGCCAAAATCAGGATTTTGGAGCATTTAAGGGCCATAAAGAATTGTGATAAGGCTTACCCTATCGCAAGGCATTTTCAAACAGAACATAACCAGAATACAAACTTACTGAGATTCTGTGTGTTAGACATGGTTAAACATGATGATAGAGGGGGAAATAAGATCCAAAAACTACGGAGACTAGAATCCAGGCTGATTATTAAATATCAAACAACAGTACCGATTGGACATAATTGCGATGAGGAATTGGAAACTCATCTAGGCTAAGAACTGATGAATACAGATATAGGAATTTGAGTCCAGGACTGTTAACTGTGAACTTTATGTTTAAATAACATGAAACATTGGAGATGTGAGAAGTTGATTTGTAACGAACACAGAGATGACATTTCTGTAGTTATGAGTAATGGCGATATGACCTAACGTAGCATTAAGAAATATTATGTTATGTCACTTTGAATATGCAATCCCAAAGTTTGACCCACTCCAGTCTATAGGACAGAACATTGAGTTTGTTTGTCTCAGACCAGTATAATAACCATGATTGTTTTTTTAATTCACAGGGTGAAGCTGGAATATATGTGGTTAATATAATTTTTGTCTATGTATTTTCATAGATACTAATGAAGAATGGAAGAGGAATGAATTGGAATACATGTCAGCCGAGTACTAAGAGGACGAAAGGAGTGAAAATGGGGACTTGAAACTGACCGCGTGGAAATGATAATTTGTTGCCCAGAAGAACAAAATGTATGCCCACTGGGGCAAAAGGATTCTCTATGGTTCAAAAAAACTGAAACCAATCAAAGAGTTGGCAGAATTATACACTATAAAAAATATAGGGATATTATTGTAATTATGAGTTTGGTTACAAGAGTATAGAAAAGCAACTGTTAAATAATGAAGGAATCATACATCTGAAGAGGGTATGGATAAAAGCCCACTAGGGCAAAATATCTCTATGGCACTTAATGAAAATCTGCCACAAAGGCAAGTAAAGTAGCAAGTATACAAAATATGATTTATGCTAAACATTTCATCCTAGGGGAGAATGAAGCATAGAATATGTATATGCAAATGTTATTATTTAGGTCAAGAAGCCCCAAAGAAAAATATATAAACTTAAAAGCACTGTCAGGTCTTTACTCGGCACTACCATTAGTATCTTCAAATTTGTATTTAATTTTGCAGCGCTAGTCTGCTTTTTATGTTCATGCACTGTAATGTCACATGTCTGTTTAAAACCCTATCGTAAACACAATACTGTCACTCGTGAGCAAGGGAGGTGAGCTCCTGAAACGCGTAGAGTTTATTGCCAGAAACCTGCATTAAAGCGTTTTCTTCAAAAGAAAAAGGTGTTCGTGTGTTTTTTGACGGAGAGGAAGTGTCAAAAAGTTTGACTTTATATATATATACATATATATATATATATATATATATATATATATATATATATATATATATATATATATATATATATATATATATATATATATATATATATATATATATTACCTACTGGCGATAGCCAGTAGGTATATATAGTTAGGATTTTTTCTCTATGGAACTTTTGAAAATTCTATGTCTAATAACTTTGGCGTTTGTGGACGGAATCGGCTAAAATTTTCAGGAAAATGGCACATTTTGTTTCTGAGCAGCCCCATAAAATTTGGGGGGGTTTCGTCAAGGGGGGGGCCGAGAAAAAAAGGGGGTCCCAAAACGCGTTTTTCCCATTCATTTTTCTATAGGGCGTTTGGCCTCACTTTTAGCTCGAACGGCTGAATGGATTTACACGAAACTTGGCAAAATTGTAGGGACTGTTATCCCGATGTGCCTTTGCTGGGTCTCAATATATGTGCTCCAGTGGATTTTGAGAAATTAACGTTTAAAAAAACAGATATATCTGTGACAGCGTCCCGGATAGCGCTCCAGATCGCGTACTTTTCGCGTAACGGAGCTTTGCGAAGCGAAGCTGATTGGCTCTCCGGTGTCTGTCAACATTCTAAACAGTCCGGTGCGGCCGCCATCTTGTCTCTCGGTAGGATCGATAGAGAAGAAGAGGAGAAAAACGAAGGGCGAATTTAATGAAAGGGGGCAAGGTAGACCCTTCTTGACCCCTTAGGAATGATGTTGGGGTTATTAAAGGGTCCCGTAGGGCAAATAAAAAAAAAATGTTTTTTTGCAGAAGAAGCACTTTCCGGTTCGCGAACTGGGTAGCGAATCGGGACGCGAAACGGGAATTCGCCATTTTGTGTTTCGTTTTAATTAAATTACAAGATGGAGGAAAAACAATTTGAGAAATGGGTTTAAGGGGGTACGGGAGACGTATCCTGAGCCCCTATGTTTTCTGAGGGTGGCTGAGGATGCTCATATATGTTGATACTTGTCTTCCAGCGGCTGCACGTGAGCGTTTTTTTTTTTTTTTTGCTGCGTGACGTCTGTTAACGTTCGATTCGAAGGAAATCAGGAAGTGTATAGGCACCATATTCAAACCCTTTTTCCCATCCCATCGGCCGTTAAGTCACCATTTTTCCGTACTTTAATGGACGTTCCGAAGTGACCTGCAGAAAGAGGGAAAAAGAAGGGGCGGGGGCAGCGTTTAAAACACATCAGCGCGCATAAACCCGAAAAGGCTTTTCCTTACTACATACTCAGCCTATCTCCACGGGATGCAGTCCCTACCATCTCGGCGTTTAAGCCCAGGGGGGACCGGTAATGTGGGAGAGATAATTATCGGAGGCCTGTGGATAGCATAGGTCGCCCAAGTGTGGCATTACGGATCGTGTGCAGGAGAGGGTCAAAACAAAGGGCAGTCGTTGTAAAGTGGGGGCGAGCTCGTGCTCTCCTTTGAGGAAGAGAGATAATCTACAGTGGTACGGGGTCGTTTTCGTTTGTACTAGGGGGGCCAGGTGACTCCTTCGGGGTGGCTTAGGGGCATTTAAAACAACTTCCCTGATACAGGTAGCATATAAAGTAGAGGCTAAATACCAGGATCTTTATCGATTGCTTTATGCTGTATAAAAATGAAAAACACATACAAGAAACCTGGACCATTCATATTTGCAAAGCTTCTGCGTACTATACTTTTTAACCCTTAACTAATCGAGCTGCTTCATTTCACCTGCTTTTTTTTTTTTTTTTAATATCGGAAACAGTGGCCATTTAAAAGAAACTTACCAATCTACGCGTTACAACTACGTTTGCTTTTTCAAAAACCTTTAATAAAAATGTTGGTGCACAAATACAGGCCTACAACCCCGTGGGCCGGCCACGGAGCAGGCTGGAACTGTAAATGGGGGGAGGGGGGTATTTATTTGTGGAAAACATAACAGAGTCAGTGGTCGTTGATTTCATAGTAAAAAGAGCGAGAAGTGCAACAAAATCATATCGATAATTCATTGTGAGCAAGTACCAAAAGTGTCGACATTTCGAACCTTCAATAAATACAGTAATCAATGATGCATTAGAACTTAATATCAATTCATTGTCCGAACGTGTAATCAGTACAAGTCCCATGTCAATTCATTGTTCGAACGTATAATCAATACCCGTCCCGGATCAATTCATTGTCCGAACATATAATCAGTCTTATCCCATATCAATTCATCTGCTAAAAACTGCATACATATCTCATGATATCAAGGCTGAGCAATCGGGGCACAACTTGGAGTTGAGAGTTTCATTTGTACCGGCGCCATTTTGGGTGAGGTCAGGAAGGTCCAAGTATAGTCAAAATGTCTCCACCAACTACGGAGCAGGCTGGAACTGTAAATGGGGGGGGGGGGTATTTATTTGTGGAAAACATAACAGAGTCAGTGGTCGTTGATTTCATAGTAAAAAGTGCGAGAAGTGCAACAAAATCATATCGATAATTCATTGTGAGCAAGTACCAAAAGTGTCGACATTTTGAACCATCAATAAATACAGTAATCAATGATGCATTAGAACTTAATATCAATTCATTGTCCGAACGTGTAATCAGTACAAGTCCCATGTCAATTCATTGTTCGAACGTATAATCAATACCCATCCCGGATCAATTCATTGTCCGGGCATATAATCAGTCTTATCCCATATTAATTCATGTGCTAAAAACTGCATACATATCTCATGATATCAAGGCTGAGCAATCGGGGCACAACTTGGAGTTGAGAGTTTCATTTGTACCGGCGCCATTTTGGGTGAGGTCAGGAAGGTCCAAGAATAGTCAAAATGTCTCCACCAACTCGTGGTTGGACCGGGACCTCTTTCGGCAGTCCAAAAGTTTTTGTTGAAGGGTAGCAGAGGGGACTGGCGACATGAACCATCAGTCAAAGAGGGGTGGGAGGCAACAATCTTTCCTACCGGGTCATATGGGTGTCCCACCGGAACTGATCAAGTTGGTAGTCTTGCAGGATTTTGGTCATTTCAAGACTGAGGCCGGCGCCGGCATGAGTGCGCCAACGTCCTGCGGCTACGTCGTGGTCGTTCCGTGGGTGATCATGGCAGTCAATCCCCATTGGGGGTGTCTGCGGGGGTCGGGGGCCACCGTGGCTCTTAAAGAATCTTCAAAGTTGAGGAGAACGTTTCTGGACACAGGACTCATTTTCTAGCTGAACTCAGAATCGTTGCAGCGCAACAGGGGACGAGACCCCCGCTGGGTGAGCGGAGCATCATTGCCTCGCAATAGTGGACGAGACCTTTTGTTGGGTGAGTGGAGCGTTGGGGGTGCAGCTGAGGGCCTCTCCCTCCCAGCGCACCCCACGCCAACACCTGGCATTGATATCCGTGATGTCCGGACCAGGCGATAAGAGGGGGGGGTGTCAGAGGCAGAGGCAAGACATCCCCCCGTGGCCGCTTCAGGACCAAACGGGGAGCTCATACCAAGCTGGGGCCAGACCAGGAGATACGAGGGGATGGGGGGGGTCGGTGGCATGTGCAAGACATCCCCCCCAGTTGTCGTAGCCATTATTGAAGAAAGAAGAAGAATCCCGTCGGCCTCGGCTCCTCTCCTGGTCCACCTTATGCGACGACCTCCCCGGCCGACGGCTGCCAGCAGGACCCACCCTACACGTGCCGAAGGCCTCGTCTTCCGGATGGGCGTAGCCGCGAACCTGTTGCACTTCGGGAGTTTCCGGAATGGGGGTAGGTATCGGCTGATTTGTATCTATTTCATGTTACCGTTATTGGGCATGGCGGGCGGTGGGACAGACATGCTTGGAGCAGTGGGGGGGTGGCGGAGCCTAGCTACCTCGTGGCTGCCGTAACGTCAAGCTTGGCTTCTCTCACCACTTTCATGTTTCTTATTTCTAGCGAAGTCAAAAACTCATCAGTGGCCTACTTATTTTGTTCGATTTCTTTCCCTTCCTTTTCAAGTGTGTTTCATGCTAAAGTTTCTGTTTAACAGGATACAGTGATTACTTCGTATTTTACATATGTCTTTTTTATTAGAGGTACCCTCTGGTTGAGCCAGATTATGTACCTCTAATAAATGGTCCGGGTGGAACTAGTTTATCAATCAGTGGAGAGTAGATGGGCATGAAAGATTACAACGGGGGACAAAGGTTCGCATTACCCACCCTTCACTACTTGCAAAGACTAGACAGAATATTTCTATTCGACGTTATTTGCAAATAGAGAATACCTGGAAAGAACTATTTCTTGAACAATAAATGTCCAGCCAATCAATCAATCAGTGGGGAGAAAAACAGGCATGACGGATTACAAAGGGGGACAAAAGTCCGCATTACCTATCCTTCACTATCTGCAAAGGGAGACAGAATATTCATATTCTTCTCTGTTTGTAGACAGGGAATATCTCAAAGAGCAATAATCAATAAAAAATTTACAACTTTAAGGTAAATACTCACAATATGACTACTCAACGAAGTTAAAAAGTAACGGATATAGGTACTTGAGAGGTTTTCGGTGGCAGATAATCTACAATATACACTTGTACATATGAGTCTGATACAGGGCGGATCTCTGTATAACTATGGATAATTAGATATTAGGATGGCATACAAAGCTCCCAACCTTCTTACTTTTTCTCTTAAAGGGTTCCAAATTGGGGACACATATTAGGCTGTGCTCTAGAGGTTGACGGTGTTGCTCCACTGGTACTCGGGCCTTCTCATGAAGCAGAAGGAGCCGCTCTCAATCTCCTTAACTCTTCCCTTGCAAAGTTGACCGGATTCTTAGTCTGCAACTGCTTCAGCATACTTGCAGTTCCACACCAGTCCTTTTTATTGGGGTCTCCTCTTGAAAGCAGTCTTGCATATGCGGCAAGCAACTTTTCTTGCATTCACCTTTTTCAAGACTTGTGAAAATTAATTTCAAAACATTCAATAAATACGGTGTTACTATGCATTGTTTCAAATGCTTTATTAAAAATATGCAGAAAATGTTCTCTTTATTTGTTGTTAAGGTCTTTACAAGAGAATTTGAAAGGAGAAAGTAGGAGATGAATAACACATGTAGGACGTAATATCTCAAACTGCAAAAATTGATAAAAAGGGTGGACCAAAGTCTGCATGTACAATGCCAGTGGAAGCGTTTCAGGCACACTGCGAAGATTTAAAAAAATATAAATATTGTCAAGTTTTACTTTGACTTGTGATGTTTGATCTCATTTAGTCACTTCAATCTAATTTTAAACGCTAATTTTCTTTTTGTTTTGCAGATTACCTACAATACTTATTTTGGACTCCATATTATATGTTGTTTATTATATTGTTTTGTTACTTATAGTTCTAGTTATTTATTGTAGTGTTATCTTTTAGTTATAGTTCCAGTTATTGTTTTAATAAGAGTTAATTAAAAAAGTACATATGTCTGTTTTTTTGTGGGGGTAGCAGTCATCAATAGAAATTATATTTATAATTTGAAGTATAATGCTGAAGCTCACTCATTAGCAACATATTGTGGTGAACTTTTAACCTATGTGCTGACGTAAGTGTTCCATAAACTACTACTATGGTAACAGGCAAAATACTGTTTGGGGGTAGGGTATAATACGCAGGAATGCTGTAAAAATAAATGATTTAGAAAAGGGGGTGGTGATGAACAGAGTGTCTGAGTTAAACAGACCACTCTTACCCAGTCCAAAGATCAGGGCTTGATCCATCACCGTTATTTATCTCACTGCCCCATCCCAGCTCAGAACCTGGCTATATGCAAATCAGTCTGTCCCTGGCCCAGTGCATCATGGGAACAGGGCAGACTAAACTACCAAGCCAATTCTTCACCAGAAAGGAGACAAGCTACCGGGGACCGGTTTCTGGCATTTCAGCCTTCTTCGGCCCAGCTTGCTTGAATCCTGATGGAGCAGTGAGAAAGGGACTCATGTCTGAGTATACCCTGCCACACCTATAGTGGCCAAAAACGATTTAGAAAAGGGGGTGGTGATGAACAGAGTGTCTGAGTTAAACAGACCACTCTTACCCAGTCCAAAGATCAGGGCTTGATCCATCACCGTTATTTATCTCACTGCCCCATCCCAGCTCAGAACCTGGCTATATGCAAATCAGTCTGTCACTGGGCCAGTGCATCATGGGAACAGGGCAGACTAAACTACCAAGCCAATTCTTCACCAGAAAGGAGACAAGCTACCGGGTATTCTCAGATGTGAGACCCTTGCTCATTGCACCATCAGGATTCAAGCAAACCGGGCCGAAGACGGCTGTAATGCCGAAAACCGGTCCCCGGGAGCTTAT
The DNA here is from genome assembly GCF_964263255.1 of Lissotriton vulgaris. NCBI lineage: Eukaryota > Metazoa > Chordata > Amphibia > Caudata > Salamandridae > Lissotriton > Lissotriton vulgaris. Next base: position 1,540,498,139 of record NC_141695.1, on the reverse strand, counting down.
TTCCTTCCCAGTGTAAGAATTGGCTTTTGTAGTTTGGTTTGCCCTGTTCCCATCATGCACTGGGACAGGAACAGACTAATTTGCATACAGCCAGGTTCTGAAACTGGGATGGTGCAGTGAGCTAAAAAACGGTGTTGGATCTAGCCCTGATCTCTTGACTGGGTGAGAGCTTTCTGCTTAATTCAGAGACTCTGTCCCTCACCACCCCTTGTTGTAAATAGTAAAAATAAATGGGCAAGGGCTGTTTTGTTTTCCACTGCTGCAACATAAAGTGATCGATAAGAATCCGATAATCAGGCCTATCAGCGACTAAGACAGCAGGCCGAGTCTCTTTTGCTCAACGGCTCCCTCATGGGACGAAGAAACGCCCTTTTTCTCGAAATAGGAATATTTTACTTGCAGGACAGTTGTTAATTTCCCGTGAAAATACATTAGCCTGGAACATTGTTAGTGATGAAATGTAAATGCATCTAGGTCCTTTGCTTAAAAAATAAAATATAAAATATATTTTTGAATTAGAATAGGAATACATTTTACAGCTTTTGATATTTGCTATTAAAAAACCATTGAAATTCACTGAAAAAACCATAGGTTATAGACCATATATAGTTAGGGATTATCATTTACAAAACCTTAATTCACTCGCACAAAACCATAGAAATTCGCATATATAGTTAGTTGCAATAACTATATATAGCGCACCCGCAATCCACTGCTGATGATGTCACATATTACATCATTCATGACATGGTCAGTGACATCACTGATGACATCTCAAATGACATCACTGATGACATCACTGATGACAACTCAAATGACATCACAGACAACATCACTGATGGCATCAATCATGTGATAATACAATTAACCTCTTCAGACTCTAATATAACCTTAGATACACTCAGAGTAAACAGACACTCACAGACTGTCACTCATCCATGGAGTTACTCACACACCTAGTCAGTCATGCAAAGAATCAATCCCACCTCCATTTCCTCAACTATACAGTTATACACACCTTACTTATTCGAACATATACTAACACATACTTACTCTCTTATACAATCACTGATACAAGTTTACAATGATCCATACAGCCACTCACACATTCACTGGCTCTTATACACAGTAATTTATGAATGTCAACTCTCACATGTACTGTGTTTTACATATGTACTTACTTTGACATGTAGCACTGAGATATCCATTCACTCACCAATACACTCATGCACACAGTCAACCGCCCATACAGCTGTTTCCACATGCAGTTTTGAACCCATACATCTAGTGAATCAACTGTTCATACATCTATGCACAGAGTCACACACCTCCCAGACACCCACACACACACACTCACTCTCCCATACAAATACTTGGGCAACCAAACAATAACCCATATAGTTATTCATATAGCTACTGATCAACACATGCAGCAGTTTACGGAACAGATATAATGATGCACAAATTAAGACAGTTTAGTCACTAACCCATGCACTCAGTGAGACTCATTTAATCATTCACTCATACCGTCAGTCATGCACCTACTAAATCCTTCATCCAGACACTTATACATCCACTCATTCTTTAATATGTAAGACATATTTTAACTTTACAGAAACATACAGTCACTGGGTGTTGTCATCAGTGATGTCATCAGTGATGTCACTGACCATGTCATGAATGATGTAAAATGTGACATCATCAGCAGTGGATTGCGGGTGCGCGATATATAGTTATTGCAACTAACTATATATGCGAATTTCTATGGTTTTGTGCGAGTAAATTAAGGTTTTGTAAATGCTAATCCCTAACTATATATGGTCTATAACCTATGGTTTTTTCAGTGAATATATATATATATACATATATATATATATATATATATATATATATATATATATATATATATATATATATATATATATATATATATATATATATATATATATATATATATATATTCACTGAAAAAACCATAGGTTTCACACCAGTTATAGTTACCTGGAAATTTACTGACACAAAACCATTGAAATTTCCACGTTATAGTTAGTTGGACTCACTATAACTTGCGCGTGCAATGCACTGCTGATGACGTCACATATTACATCACTCATGACATGGTCAGTGACATCACTCATGACATCACTGATGACACCATCCAGTGAATGTGTGTCTTTCTGAAAAATAAATATGTTTTATATATGTATATGTAAAGGTCGATAGAAGAATAAATGTTTAAATACGTGTCTAAAAGGATGTTTTGTTAAATAAAAATTGATTGGTTAACTGGCTTATTAAGTGTATCTTAGTGAATACATATATTAGCGAGTAATGTTTAAATATTTAAGTATATGTATCAGTGTTTCACTTTGTGTATAAGTGGCTGCATGGGTTGGTAAGTAGCTACATGTGTGTGTATATGGGTTATTAGATGTTTCTTTAGTAACAGTATGAGTGTCTGTATGGTTTGGGGGGTATTACTTAGCACATAGATGCATCAATGACTGACTCTCTGTTTGTATGTGTTTTGAAGACAGCATATGTGCAGGACTGTATGGGTGGATGAGTGTGTATATGTGTGTGTTAGTGAGTGAATGACACTAGTGTATTTATCAGTAACAACATATGTTTTAATCTAGTATGTCTGAGTATTGATGTATATAAGTGAGTATATGTGAGAGTGAGAGATTGTAACAGTTCCTGTTTAAATATGTATGTGTTTCTATAAGTGATTGCTTAAGAGAGTAAGTATGTGTAAGTTTCCTTAGAAGTAAGGTGATAGTGTGTGTATAGTTGTATATGCAAATAAATGGATGTTCAATAGTATATTTGCATGTGTGAGTATGTGTGTGAGTAACTTTTTGAAGACTGTCAGTGTGTTAACGGATGTATAGGTGTCTCACTACATATGATGAGTGAGTATATGTATGACTGACTATGATCCGTCCTAAAAATGAAGGTGGTGTTCGTTTCCCTGATTTTGGCTCTTATCATTCTGCCTTTCTCATCAAACAATCCTTCTCCTTGGCATATGATTTACTTGATACTCCTGTTCCTAAGTGGGTGCTTCTGGAACGCTCTTTTTTAAAAGATTTCTCCTTTAAACATGTTCCTTTCATGTCAAATTGTACCTTTATATCCAAGTATCCTATTCTGAAATATTGCCAATCTACCTTGCAAAATATTTTTTCCTCTACCCTTTCCCCCCTACAATGTTTTTTATCATCTGTAGTTTGGTACAACAAATTTCTTAGATATAAAGGTAAATCATTTTATTTTAAACACTGGAAAGAAAAGGACATAATGTTTGTACATCAGTTTTTCCTTGATTCCACTCTTCTTTCTTTTACCGATTTACAAAATAGGTTTAACTTACCCTCTTCATTTCTTGCTGAATATTCTATTATAATCTCTGCTATTCAATCTCACTTATCCTCTTTATCTTCTTCCTCCGATTCCTTTTCCTCTTTCACTCCTGTCACTCCACTTTACCCTCTCTTTTCTATTCAACAACCTAAAGCTGCTTTTGTATATTCACTTTTACTGTCTAATTGTTCTGTTCGATCTAAATCTACAGTAGAGACTGCTTGGGAAACTGATCTTGATGCCTCTTTTGACACTGCATTATGGGATCGTTTATGGTCTAGACTCTTCAAAGTTTCTGTTGCTGCACGCATTACCCAATCCTTACTTTTTATTTACCACAGAGTTGTTATTACCCCGGTTACTATACATAAATTTTCTCCAACCTCTTCACCTTTATGTTGGTCCTGTTCCAAAGATACTGGTACTCTACAACACCAACTATTCCATTGTTCCCCAGTTTTATCTTTCTGGACTGATGTTTGGAATATATGTATGAAAATGTTATCTCTTTCTTCACAATTATCTTTTATAAACGTATTTTTAGGCTCTTTATCTGATGATATTGATATTGTTACGCCCTCTTCTGCTAAGTTGTTAGACCTTTTTATTGCACTTGCATTTAAAGTTATTTTATCATGTTGGAAAGATAATTCAAAACTCTCGGTCCACACATGGTGGAATTATATTTGTGATGAACAAAGAATTTCTACAGCCTCTTCTACCTCTATCCCTTTGAAAATTAAATCCGACTTATTATGGCTTCCCTTTACTTCCTATCTCTCTTCTAATCCTCCTCCCTTATCGCGTGCTCCTTGTCCCTTATGATCCCTTAGTTTTACTTCCTTATCCTCCTCTTTCTCTCCTCTTCTCTTTCCCTGTCTTCTGCTTTCCTCCTTTTCTTTTTTTTTTCCTTTCCTCTTTCTTCTATCTATCTCTTCATACCCTTCTTTTTTCTATATAAATTCCTCTAGACTGATGTCTTTTAATTATTATTATACTCATATGTACTTTTTTTTCTAATTTTTCATGACATGTTTCTTGTATCACTTTTCAATGCTTAATAAAAATTTCTTAAACAAAATAGTATATTTGCATGTGTTAGTATGTGTAAGTAACTTTTGGATCACTGTTGGTGTGTAACAGGATGTATAGGTGTATCACTACATATGATGAGTGAGTATATGTATGAGTGACTATATAGAACTGTTGGTGAATGAGTGGATGTGTATATAAATGCTGGAATTATAGATTTGGTTGTTGTAACTGGTATGGGTATCTGCATTGTTTTGTAAATTTTAGTTTGTATTTTTGAATATGTGTTTCAAGGGTTCATTACAATGAAAGGAGGTCTGTCACTCTGTCACAAGGATGGTATCATCAGTGATGTCATGAGTGATGTCACTGACCATGTCATGAGTGATGTAATATGTGACGTCATCAGCAGTGCATTGCACGCGCAAGTTATAGTGAGTCCAACTAACTATAACGTGGAAATTTCAATGGTTTTATGTCAGTAAAATTTCCAGGTAACTATAACTGGTGTGAAACCTATGGTTTTTTCAGTGAATTTAATATGTTTTTTTAATGCTAATTCCTAACTATAACTGGTGTGAAACCTCTGGTTTTTTCAGTGAATTTCATAGGTTTTTTAATGCTAATTTCTATCTATAACTGGTGTGAAACCTATGGCTTGTACATTGAATTTAATAGATTTTTTAAATGCTAATTCCTAACTATAAGTCTCACTTTATAAGTACATTGGTCTATATTGGGCTACATTGGGCTACATTTGGGCTCTAACATATATATAGCCCAATGTGTCCCAATATATAATTTTTTTAAATTAATTTTCTTAAAAACCACTTGAGCATATATCTTGAGACATAGCAAAGGCTCATCAGGCTACCAGTCCCTTCAATTTTGCAAATTTTTTTTCTGTATATTTTTATTTTTTTTGCATCGGAGCGCTCCCGGTGCGCGCCCCGTGGAGCGCAATGGAAAGCGTACTATTATGAAGCGCCCCGGGGAGTGTCCCATAAGCGCCATTTTTCGCGAACGAAAACATGATCGTGACGTATCGCGTAGCCGCGTCCGCGTGATACGCACGGCGTAAGCGCACCCGGAAGCACTCGAGCGAATACGATCGCGCAACGTAATCTTTCGACGCGCTTACGTGACGCGACCCGGGGCGCGCAGCATAAGCGCGTCGGGTCATATGACCTAAAAATAACACTTTTCATTGGTTCATAACAGTTTTGGTTTCATAATGATGAAACCCCTGGTCATGTGACCTAAAATTATCACTTTTAATTGATTCAGGATATTTTTTTTTCCAAATGATGAAAGCCCACACCTTTTTTCCTTATTCTACCTTTTTGCTTTGAGAGAGGAAGACCTTTACTTATATCTGTCGAAAATGGCTACATTAGCTGCAGCTGCTGGATCTTCTGGGCCACCACCACCACCACAAAGATCAAGAACAGGAGGAGGATGAGGACGAAGAGGAGAGTAGATTCGTCCGAGAGGACAACATAACCTACAAGCCAAAAGAGCACCTCATATGGCAATTTTTTTCTATCCCGAGTGACAAAAAAAAAGTAAATGCACCTAAAGCAACTTGCCTAATCTGTCATCAGGAGCTGTCAAGGCGGAATCCCAACAAGAAATACTCCTTCGGCAACCACACAATGATTAGGCATATGCTTAGAAAGCATCCCAATAACTATTATAGGGCAGAGGTCAGGGAACTGGCCAAAAACCCTGTCCAATCTTCTTCCAGCACCTCCCAAACTACTGTTTCCACACCATCAGGACCGGAAGTTAGGGAGACATGCTCCATCATACAAACCAGCTTTTCAAATTTTAAAATGGATTGTAAATTTTGTGGTCAAACAATTTGCTATGGTGAGCAATGCATCACTCTTATTAATCGTGCTTGGGAAAACCACAAGTGCCAAAGGAAATATTAATTTGTTGCACTTTTTTTTTTCTCCTGTTGAGCTCTTTTGAAATGCCTGTTTTTTGTTTCTCCCCTTAAAAAATACAAAAAAAACAAAAAATGTTCAGAAAAACCAAAAAAAGAAAAAATGTTTAAAACCCCCCCAAAAAAATATAAAACAACAAAAAGAATAAAAAAAACTGTTCTTTTCAGAACTACCTCCCATTTATATAAAATGACTTACATTTTAAAACTCTGCCATTCTCTTTTCTCCCTGGTGCGCTCCCCTGTGCGCTTACCGGGCGCTTCCCCCACGCAAATCAAAAAACATTTTTTTTTTTTGCCCCGCGGGGCCCTTTTATAGCCCCCACATGAGACCTAGGGGGTCAGGGGGGTCTACTCTGCCCCCTAATGGTCTTTTCCCCCTTTGTTTTGGCCACCTCTTGTGTCTCGATCATACCGAGACACAAGATGGCGGCCGTTTGGAATGTTTACAGACACCCGAAAGCCAATCAGCTTTCTGTGCGCAAGTCGCGTAGCGCGCCCGGAGAGCTCCACCGGAGCGTGTACCGGGGCGCACTTACAGATATATATATATATATTTTTTAACCTAAATTACTCTTTATCCACTGGAGCACATATCTTGAGACATATCAAAGGCACATCGGGCTACCAGTCCCTACAATTTTGCCAAGTTTGGTGGAAATCCATTCAGCCGTTCGGGCTAAAAGTGAAATCGACCGCCCTATGGAATTTAACATGGGGAAAATGCGTTTGGGACCCCCCTTTTATCTCGGCCCCCGCTTGACGAATCCCCCCCAAACTTTAAGGGAAGGCGCGGAGCGCCGCGAGGCCATTTTGAGGATATTTTCAGGCAGATTCGTCAACCGGCGCCAAAGTTATTCCAAATAGAATTTTGATATTTAACATTGAAAAAAATTATTACTATAACTACCTACTGGCGACCGCCAGTGGGTAATGTATATATATATATATATATATATATATATATATATATATATATATTATTCACTGAAAAAAACATAGGTTTGACACATGTTATAGTTAGCTGGACATTTCATTCATATAAAACCAATGAAATTCCCCGTTATAGTTACTTCAGCTAACTATAACTCGCTCGCCCGCAATGCACTGCTGATGATGTTACACATCACATCACTCATGACATCATCTATTAAATGAGTTTGTTTTAAAATTACCTATATTTTATATATGTAGATCCGAAAGTTGGTTGAACAAAAATGTAGTATATAAGTGTTTAAACGGTTAGTTTTTTGGTGAAAAATAGATTCTATAACTGAGTGATTAAATATATCTTAATGAGTACATGGGTTACTGAGTAATATTTAAATATATACATATCTGTGTCAGTCTATCAGTTTCTATTTTAGTGGCTGAATGTATTCATGAGTAGCTATATCACTGATACATTATATCTATATAGTTTATTGTTTCTTTATTATTACCAAGAGTGTCTCAGTATCTAAGTGTTAATATGCTACATTAGGAGATTTTACATATTGCATACATGCAAGAATCAGTGACATACTATTCCTATATGTTGTAGGCAGCATATGTGAGATATTAGATGTTATCAGTGATGTCAAGAGTGATGTCACTAACCATGTGATGAGTGATGTAATATGTAACATCATCAGCAGTGCATTGCGGGCGCGCGAGTTATAGTTAGCTGAAGTAACTATAACGGGGAATTTCATTGGTTTTATATGAGTGAAATGTCCAGCTAACTATAACATGTGTCAAACCTATGGTTTTTTCAGTGAATTTCATAGTTTTTTAAATGCTACTTCCTAACTATAACGTGTGTAAAACCTATGGTTTTTTCAGTGAATTTCATAGGTTTTTTAAATGCTACTTCCTAACTATAACCTGTGTAAAACCTATGTTTTTTTTCAGTGAATTTCATAGGTTTTTAAAATGCTAATTCAGAACTATATCGTGAATGCAACCTATACTTTTGTCAATAAAGTTCTGGCAATATTTTTTTCGGAAACAAAACCGTTTTCTTGACTGTTCAGGTTCTATAGAGTCTCCTGGTAAAGCGGTACTGAATTTGAAAGTATCTACCTTGCCTTATTTTCAACGTATTGAAATTTGTCTGTAAATAGAAATAGCCTTTTTAAACTTTTGTGCGCGACCCGGTGCGCGCACTCTCGGCACCAGTTGTCAACAAATGGACATCGCCTATCGTGCGCGACCGAGTGCGCGCACTTACATCGGTGTATGCTACTCACTCATAAATCATTGCTGTGGTGCAGGTTTGCAAGTGTTCCTGCAAATTTCCCTCATCAGGTCTGTTAGGTGTTGATTCCTGTATCTTACAAACGTGGCAAGAAGTCTGACATCTATCAACTACCTGGTCTATCAAATTCGAACCGGCTTCTCCGGTAGGGGCTCGTCTTTCTAACACAAGTCCTGTTGATCCATATTTTTCTCCAGGGTCTGCTAAGTTTACGGAAAGTGCGAGGTGCTACTGCCATGGGCTTACAAGTATCTGTTTCGAGGAGGAACATACGTTAAACATCTTCCTTTCTGAAGATAATGGCCAACCTTTATCAGTTTTAGACGAGGTATCTTTAAAAACAAGGTCATCAGCTATATTTCTTGGACGGCTAGTACAGAGCTGGGACTATTCTGGAAGAACGGGGACCTTTAGACGCTCTACTTTTGTGCAATGGGCAGGGCGACCTGAGCGATGGAGGTGGAGTCGTTAGAGCCCTAAAACAACAAAAACCACTGACATATAGTTCCCGTTATAAGGGCCAGATTGGGGGACATCAGTCGTCTTACCTGTCCTTTCTTTCTCAACCAATTAAGTTACATCATTTTTACAGAAAGGAGAGGTAGTAGTGTGGCAAAATACGGTCGTTTTGCTTCTTGCCAATTTGTTCGAACACTGTCGTGTTTAGGCCAATTATACATATACCGGGGAGGTACAGTGTCGTCATCTATTCAAAAGAGGGCAAGGGAGCCTTCAGTGAGGAAGAGAGAGAGAGAGAGAGAGAGAGAGAGAGAGAGAGAGAGAGAGAGTGAGATAGAGAGAGAGAGAGAGAGAGAAAGAGAGAGAGAGAGAGAGAGAGAGAGAGAGAGAGATGCGCATCAAGTAGGCTATTCGGTACACGTACGACATAAAACGAGAGAGAGAGAGAGAGAAAGACAAACATGTACGATAATAGGCTACTTGGTGCACACACAACATAGAGCAGCACGGGTCAGTTTTACTTATAAAAACACAAGCTGAGGGAAAACGTAAATTCAACGTTCACGTACACACAAATACCGGATAGGGTGTGACAGTACATACATCAAGCGCAGAAACCTAAGACAAAGACACAGAGCTATTTTGGGTAAGGGGAACTTTCTTCTCCTTTCCTTTTTCTATGCGTGCTGCGTATTTTCTGTATTCTCCGTAATTCATTTGGGAGGGGTCGGACTTTTTACTCCCCTCCCTTTCTGGGCGATTTGTTGAAGGCCTCATTTAAAAAAACGTACTCCTCTTTTTCCGGTCGGACGTTAGTTCAGTCGTGCTTATACTCACGGTGGAGCTTTCCAACCTCTGGGTAGGCGGTGATCCAAACTGAGGCAGAGGAGGGGTATCGGTCGGACGTTCAATGGTACAACTCTTATTTTCTATGTGGATGGAAGAAGAAGGGGTGAATCTAAAACATGCCAATATCCCTAACTTCTGGGCTGAGGGAGAGTCATTTATTCAAACGAGGAGTTACCATATTCAGGCTTGTTTTCCCATCCCCTTGATCGGTAGACCAGCATTTCAGTCATACAAAGACGTTCTCTCCAATGACCCGGGCATATGCAATACATACACATTCATACCGAACAATCAGGGCACGTACGCACAGTCACACCATACACTTTTTCGCGTTCCCAGTGATGGCCTGCACTCCACGCACCATCTCACAGCGCTTGTCTATGTCTTTCCCTACATGGAACACGGTACGGTCCATGTCCACTCCATTCTTCAGTCGGAACTCCGATGTAACCTACAGAAGAGAAAAGAAGGGGGGGGCACAGCATTCAAAGCATATCAGCGCGCATAAACACGAAAAAGTTCTACTTACCACGTACCAGACTAGCTGCAGGAACGTATGACATGACAGATCTCGACTATCCCTTTCGCATTATTTTCTGTGTACCATATCCTCCCCCCTTCGTGTATTTGTTTCTCAGTTAGTCGTATATTATGGGACAACATACCATACCTTATATTCGGCAGATACCTTAAGCTACAGTCAACCATTTTCTAACACCTCTGGAAAAACACAGGCGTGACGGATACAAATTTCAATCAATCCAAAATTCAAGCAAAGGGTGTGCATTATCTGTCTTCTATTGTTTGGGAATAACAGCCATTATTCAAAACCTTACCAACCCAGACGATTGTTATGACGCTGATTCCATAATTCCTTCGAAAACCCTTTATTGTGAAAATGTCAGTATACAAATACGGGCCTACAACCGTATAGGCCGGCCACGGTGCAGACTGGAAGCGCACAAAGTAATGAGAAATTACACTGTAGTATAAGAATATGATGCAATAGAGGCGTCGAGTTTCATGAGCAACACTACTTTAACGCGACAATAAAAATGATAAATAATAAAAAGACCAGCATCAATAAGGTTGTTCGCATGCCCAGTCAGTACCCTCTCCTCCCCCACCGCCCGCCATGTGCAATAAGACCGCATACATCTCTCTTAACATCAGTGCCAAGTAACCGGAACGTCATAGGGAGTTGTGAGTCCCGCCTACATCGGCGCCATTTTGGGGCGAGGACGGGCGGGTCCAGGGTATAGTCCGAATGTCTCCAATGACTAGCGGTAGGACCAGAACCCTTTTCGGCAGTTCAAAAATGTCATTAACGCCAACAGTAAGAACAGGCAGCATGAACCGTGATTCAAAGGTGGGGAAAGCAAAGTCTTCCCTACCGGGTCACGCTGAGGTTCCACCAGAACTGATTTGAGTTGGTAGTCTGCAGTGTCTCCTGGTAATTCAGACTGAAGCTGGCGTCAGCATGAGGGCACCACCACCTTGCAGCGATGCCGTGGTCCTTTTGGAGAGCGGGGCAGCAGACGTGCTCCTCTGCGGATGCTCTGAATCAGCCTCTCTCACGGCACCAAATGGGGGCAAGGCGGCTGCTGCCCGGGGAAAAGACAAGTCAATGTGGAATGATCGAGCAATAGTGGCGGTTGCCCCCACCGGAAGTCCACGAGAGTCGAGAGCCAACGACTCCCGTAGAATCTGCAAAGCTGAGAGGACGTCTTCAAGGGTGGAGCCGATGCCCGAGCAGGCAAGCTTCCGAGTTCCAAGGTAGCCCAGAGCCATCTTAGTGGACCAGGCCCGAATCCGAAGAGCCGGCCGCCATTTTGAGAGTCCTGTAGCAGCAGCAGTTCTCCACCACAGCCACCGGAGTGGGTCCCCCGACCAACCAACTGCGGGGGCCCACTCGAGGGGATGTAAACGGCAATCTTGGTGCAGCCGTCCGGCAGGTGAGACGCTAATGGCTGTCCTGCTACAGCTGGTCGGCGAGTGAAACGCTAAGGGTCGCCCCACTGCAGCTGGTCGGAGAGTGAAACGCTAAGGGTCGCCCCACTGCAGCTGGTCAGAGAGTGAAACGCTAAGGGGCGCCCTCTCAGCTGGTCAGCGAGTGAAACGCTAAGGGGCGCCCTCTCAGCTGGTCGGCGAGTGAAACGCTAAGGGGTGCCCTACTGCAATTGAGGAGCCTACACCTGGGGAGGTGGTGGAGGCCCGTTCGCGTCGCCTCCCCCCAGGGCACCCCACGCCGTCTTTCGGCGCAGCATTGTAGGATGGCCAGACCAGCACAACAACTTGCTGGACACCACCTCGGTGCCGCCCGGATCTCGGCACGTCGTGTTGCCTCCGGCCTATTCGCACAACGGTCCGCCACTGATGCTGCCTCACAGGCCGATGGATTTTGTAGGCTTTTTTATAGCCCAAAGCCGACTAAAAGACAGCCCAAAGCAGCCCAATGTTGCTACTCCGAGGAAGGAGGGACAGGGACAGTGTCAAGCGGACGGTGAATGCTTTGCGATGGATGTTGCAGCAGGCTGCCATGTAAATAGTTGTTTAAAAAGAGTGTTTTAACATGTTTACTTTGTTGGAGTGTTGTGTATATCTATAAGTTATTAAAGCGTTTTAATCATACTACTTTGTTGGAGTGTTGTATATTTGTAATCTGGCAACGAGCACAAAGATGTTACTGCATAACCCAAAAAAAGACATAGCCCAATTGTGCGTGATCTAGCCCAATCTGGCGACGCCGATGGTGGGTATCAGTACACTTCCATTTGTATAGGGTTTGTCGTTTATTGGGCGGGGTGGGTGGTAGGGCAGACATGCTTAGGCAGCGAGGGCGGCGGAGCCGAATTACCTCGTGGCTCCTCCCCCTAGTTTCATATTTTTTGCGGAGGGGCTATTTCCTAGTGTTTCTTGTTTTAGCAGGGTCAAAAGGATCCTATCAGTGGCCTACTGATTTTGTTCGATTCCTTTCGTTTTTCTTAGCGATTTTCTTTTGTGCCCTAATTTGCTAGGAAGGTACAGCGGTTAATCCGTATTTTATATATATGTCCTCTTTACTAGGGGTGCCCTCCGGTGGGGCCGGGCGAGCTACCTCTAATAAATGGTCCGGGTAGAACCAATTACCAATCAGTGGGGAGAAGATAGGCATGACAGATTACAAAAAGGGGGACAAAGGTCCGCACCTCCTATCTTTTCACTGCTTGCAAAGACTAGACAGAATATCTCTATTCAATGGCACAGATATCCAGTCAATACAGACTCATATATGTCTCTTCAGCCAATCATATTTCCTCCTGCAAAAGTTTGTATTCAAATTTACATTTCAGTTGGTTCTCCTCACAATATTTTCAATATCACATAAAAGTCACCCATCACCCACTGCCTTCTCTGGCTGTTTCCATGGTAACACCTCATTCTGCACCTCGCTGAAGGCACAGGTCAAAAGTTCATATCTCAACGTTCTACAGCAAACTAAGAACACTGTTTTCCCTCCAGAAACACCTGCCAATCCACAGCTCTGTTACATGTCATTTTTTTTCACACCCAATAGTACTTTTCGTTTTACATAACATTAACATGCAACGTAGTCTTCAATCTTCACGTATTAGAATCAACCAATCATTTTTTGTTTTTCAACCACACCAAGCCTCATCCATTTTTTTATCCTGACTTTCATCTTCTAACTGCCATTCCACTTCCAGAACCCATCGGAGTACGAGTGCATCTGCCTTGAAAATGAAGGTTTGGCTTTTAGGACACAGCTATATTCACTGGAGAGGAAAATTTGCAGCAAACAGACGAATTTCCAACCTTGATTTACCAAAGGTGCAGATAACGTGGATTGGCCAAAGAGGTTTGAGATGTCACCAATTAATACCATTGGTGAAAACTTTTATGCATCTCCCAGAACCAGACCTTATAATTGTGCACTGTGGTGGGAACGATCTAGGCACATTGACTGGGGTAGGTCTGGAAATGCTTCTAAAAGACACCTTTCGACAATTGATGACACTTTTTCCTAGAACTGCCTTGGTATATTCCAATATATGCCAAAGACAGAAATGGAATTGGTCCAATCAACATTGTGCACAAATTGAGAAAGCAAGAGACATGTACATAAATCTGTTTCTGCTTTCCTCAGAGATTATAGCATGGGTTCTATTTACCACAACAACTTGTGTTACCACATGCAAGACATCTATAGGAGAGATGGTGTTCATTTCACGGATGAAGGAAACAGAATCTTCCTCTGCAACATCAGGCTCTGCATCGGTACTTACTTATAAATGCAGAAAAAACTCAATTAACACAAGGGCTCTTTTCAGAGCCACCTTATATCAAAGCACTCAAACTTCTGATTTATCTCCATTTTCACACTCTTGTAAATAGGTGTGCGCGACCGGGTGTGCGCACCTCGCAACTTTTTCTTAAATAAAAAAATATATATTTTCGCGTTTAAGGGCCTTACTGCACACCCTGAGAAAACCTACGCGGCAAGACAATCTCTACCTTCTCCCCTTTCCATGTTCCAACGCTTTGAAATAAACAATATATTTACTCGCAGTGACAAAATGTCGGTCAACACTTCCTGATTTCCTTCGAATCGAACGTTAACAGAAAAAATTCCGCTCACGCGCAGCCGCTTGAGTGCGCGCACCCGTGCGCGCTTACAGATATATAATTGTTTTAACTTTAATTTTCTCAGCAACTACTGAACAGATTTACACCATTCCAAAAAAAGCGTAATCTGCGAGCCGGACTCTACCGTTTTGCCAAATTTCTTATAAATCCATTCACCCGTTCGAGCTGTAGCCGTGTCTAAACGTCCTATGGAAAATAACATGGAGAAAACAAGTTTTGGGACCCCCCTTTTATCTCAGCCCCCACTTGACGAATCCCCCCCAAACTTTCAGGGAAGGACCGCAGAGGACAGAGCCATCTTCTTTGAGAAATTCACAAAGATTCATCCACCGGGGCCAAAGTTAATCCAAATAGAATGTTAAGGATTTCCTATGGAAACTAGGTCCTAACTATAACTACCTACTGGTGACCACCAGTAGGTAATATATACATCTATATGCATGTATATACATGTATGTGTATTACCTACTGGCGGTCGCCAGTAGGTAGTTATTGTTAGGACCTATTATCCATAGGAAAAACGCAACAATCTATTGGCAATAACTTTGGCGTTGATTGATGAATCGTCTTGCAATTGTCCAAAGTTTTGGCCAGCTCAGTTCTGCTCCTTCCCTGAAAATATGGGGGTGATTGGTGAAGCTGGGGCCGAGAAAAAAGGGCGGTCCCAAAATGTGTTTTCCCCATGCAATTTTCAATAGGACCTTTAGCCACGGCTACAGCCCGAACGGCTGAACGGAATTACACCAAATTTGGCCTATCTGGTATCAATCTGTTCAGTAGTTTTTGAGAAAATTGTGGTTAAATTCATTTATATATCTATGGGCACGGAGGATCCGCGGATTGTGTGAGGATTGGCCTCGTAGGATAAGCGCACCGTCCCGATCACGCGCTCAATTCTAATTGGCTGTGAAGCAGTTGTAAACATTTCAAACCAGGAACTGTTGGTAGCCTCGGTAGAAGCGAGGCTGAGGAAGTCAGTGGAATATATTGGCAAAACGTGAACAGGGGCAAGTTAGATACACCCTGACTCCCTAGGCCTGCTTAGGGGGTGACATAGGAATCCGTAGGGCCAAAAAAGTAAGATAGTATTTTTCTTTTTAAAAAAAAGTTGCTGGATGCGCGTAGGATCTGATCATTTCGCCCCAGGAAAAAAAAGAAGCATGTATTTTTGAGATACACGTCAAGCTTATGTGTTTAGATCTTGGGTGGCTCTAAAAAGAGCCCTTGTGTTTATTGAGAGATTATAGCACCTACAAGTAAGTATCGATGCAGAGTCTAAAGTTCAAGAGAAAGACTCTGTTTCCCTCATCTGTAAAATGTACACCATCACTCCTATAGATGCCATGCATATTGAAACACAGATTGTTGTGGTATATGGACCCCATTCTATTGTCTCGGAGAAAAACAGAAACAGATTTATTCACATGTTTTCTAGCTTTCTCAATCTGTGGACAAAATTGATTGGACCAGTTCCATTTTTGCCTTTGTCATATGTTGGAATATACAAAGGCAGTTTGGGGGAAAAGTGACATCAATTCTCCAAAGGTGTCCTTCATAAGCATTTCCAGACCTACCCCAGTCAAAGTGCCTAGGTCATTGCCACCACAGTGCACAATTATGAGGTCAGAGTGTTGGAGATGTAAAAAGGATTGTACCAATCGCATCAATTGGTGCCACTTTAACCCTCTCTGTCCAATCCATTTAATGTCTACGTTTGGTAAAGCTAGGTCTTTGTGAATTCCTTTCTGTTCTGCGTACCCTGGGCTCTAGAAAATATAGCTGTGTCCCACATGCCACACTCTAAGCAAGTTGAAGGGATGTCTGGATGCACTCAGATGGCCTCTGTAAATGAAGTGCCAGTTTGAAAACAAATATTTTTGTAAAATGGTGGATAAGATGCAGTTGAGAAAAAAAGAAGTGAAATGATTGGTTGTTTGACAATATTCTACATTAAAAACTATGGTGCAGGTTTCTGTTTTTTGAAAACCTGATTCTTATCGGTTAACAAAAATAGATGGAAAGGAACATTACATAAGATAAGCTGGTATATTGATGTTTGAAGTTTATTGATTTGTATAGCGCTGAATCACACAAAAGGGTATCTCTGCGCTTAGGACGGGAGAAATCAGCCGAGGCAAAGAACTAGAAGAGGTGCTTTTTCAGACGCTTTCTGAACTGGGGGAGATTCTGACAGTTGTAGAGACAGGAAGGTAGCTTATTCCAGAAGGGAGGGGCAAGGTAGGAGAATGCTTTGCCTCCGCTGAGCACTTTTTTGATTCTAGGGGTGCATAACAAAAGTTCAGAGCCTGAACTTTGAGAAGTGAAGCACACTTGGCGTTTTGATTAGTAACATTGTGTGATGAACTTTTGACCTGTGTGCTCAGTTAAGTGTTCCATGAAGTGTTTCCATGGCAACAGGCAGAAGGCAGATTGGGGGTAGG
Source organism: Lissotriton vulgaris (assembly GCF_964263255.1). Classification (NCBI taxonomy): domain Eukaryota; kingdom Metazoa; phylum Chordata; class Amphibia; order Caudata; family Salamandridae; genus Lissotriton; species Lissotriton vulgaris. The sequence goes on along the minus strand of NC_141695.1, from coordinate 1,540,481,155 downwards.
AATCAAATGTATGTCGTTTGGAAAGGACTGCAATGTCTAACCAATAGAAATGTGTGTTTGGTTTTGTATTAATGTGGTAAGGAATGTGATTTGATGTTCAGGTGTATATGTGTTGAAAATCAGAGGGAAACTCTTCCATTCTATGGTTCTGGTGAGAGGTGTTGAAAACAAAGATTCTGAATAAGAAAATCTCCTGTGCGACTGACTTACTTCTTATGCTACAAAACAATTGGAAAGGTGAGTTATTCATTTGTGAGGGAATGTATGTGGTGTGTTTTGGTTTTAAGTACAGTAATGTGTTTCTCCTGGTAAAGTGCAGGGAATACTTTTTTTTCTCTGGAATTTTATTGTGAGTGCGTGTGATTTGTATTATCTAGTATTTTACTATAGATGTATTATTGTTTTTTTAAACAATCCAATTGATTGGGGTTTCTTTTCTTGCTGTTATGTGATGAGTACAATTAAAATCACTGTATCTAGTGAAATTCAATATATTCTGACAACAGCAAAAAAGGCAAAGAAATTACTTTGTAAAATGTTAAAATTATACTGGTCTGTAAAAAATGTATTATTATATGTTATAACTATTTTTTCTTTACAGATCTTAAATTTTAAAATATGCAATTTACCACCATTTAGATTATAACAAACAAGTGAATAAAATGTGTACTGTTCTTTACGCGTATTACTGTTGAGGTAAGTTTTAGTTAGTCTTAAAATGGAGAATTAACTGTCTTTCCACACAGTGGGAGAAAAGGAACATTGATGGACTAGATTTATGTTAGAAAATTGGAATGCAAAAAGGTATAAAATAGGGAAAAGCTTCAGAACACCTATCAGCAAGATATATGATATAATACAGAATAGACTAATATGGTTCTTTTGCAGGTCTTGGTAATTTCAGAATTAAAAGAAATGAACTGTTTAATTTAAACCACATCAGTCAGTATTTTTGCAAATGTCATATTAGGTCGCATCTCTTCCCTTCAGTAATGTATAAACATGTCCTATTAGTTCCCTAAAACGTAAGTAGTTGCAAATGTATCTTGTTCTCTGTTATCAGTACCAATATTTACTCCTATAATAACAATTGGCGTAGCCATTAACTCTCTTTCTTATTTATAAGGTGAGGAAAAGGCAATCTGCAGGTAAATATGATCTCATTATTCACAGTACTTTGCATTGAAAAGGTGTTCTATAGGTTTTGTTGTGCGTGTTTGCACAGAGCACTCATAAAAGAAGACACATTTCCAGATTTACATAAATCATAAATCTGGAAATGTTTGTGAATGCTACACCATCCTTCTATTGGTATAGCAAAGCACAACAAGGAACATTGTTTTCACTTCTCATTCTTTTACTTTCAATATATTATGGAATGCACAACATATATTGAAGGAGAAAAATGCCTTTATTGATTGTTTTTGTGCAGGAAGGTGTCCCTTCTTGCACAAAAACAATCTCCACATGACACGGACATCCTTGCTCCATGGTGCAAGGGTGCCTGTGTCACCACATGCCCGCAGTTTCTGAAGCTGTGCAGAGAGAAGCACAGAGTTGCAACATATTTATGTACATATGTTACATCCTTGTGCTTCGGAAGTACCACAGCTCGCCGTAGTTAAACAGTTTACGGTGTCATGCTGCAGCACTCCCTTATAATTCTGTACTTTTGCATTCACCATACATCAGAAATGTATTTTTATAGTCAATTATGCACTACACATACATTCATCTCAACTTTCCCACACTAGCATACTCGTTTAGATCTTTCTTTAACCAGAGTAGTTAGTTCCGAAAATAACTTTTTTTTCCTTTTTGTTGTTTTTTTATTGGGGGGATTTTTTGAACGATTCTGTATTTTTTTTTAAAACAGGGGAAAACATAGGGAAGTGCCAGTTTGAAAAGAGAACTAAAAACTGGGAGGAGAGGAGAAAAAAAATCTAACAATGTTGGTGGTCAACAGCTCGACACACCAGATCCACTGACTGCTCTCCATATGCTATCAGCAGTCCACATTTTACACAGGTCATTATAAGTTTCCCAAATTGAGGACGAATATCAGGCTGTGCTGTAGAGGTTGACGGTGTTGATTCACTCGTACTCGGGCCTTCTGATGAAGCAGGAAGAGCCTCTCTCAATCTCCTTAACTCCTCCTTTGCAAAGTTGACTGGATGCTTCTGCATACTTGCAGCTCTGCATGAGTACTTTTTGTTGGGGTCTCCCATTGAAAGCACTTCATTGCATATTCGGCAAGTAACTTTTGTTGCAGTCCCCTTTTTTAAGCCTGGTGGCAGGTGAAAAATTTCCAGACAATGCAGGTATATTTTTACTTTAATGGAGGTTCAGGAACAAATTCTTGCTGTGATGAGTTCTCTGAATTAGAGGATGATGGTGGATTAGCAGCCAAAGTATCTTTAAATGAATCTCTTCTCCAAAAAAGAAAGAGCAGCAGATCTTCATAGGAGGTCTTTCGCTCAGAAAAGTTATAATAAGAGTGATTGAAATGGGTGGGGTCCTATAATAGTTTCAATAGGAAGTGTAATGAACCAATCAAATCTCTGTTTTTAAAGTCACATGGGGTGCGCGTAGGATGCACGTTGGATGTGGACACTCAATACGCACCCTGCTTGCATCTTGCTCTCATCCAGCACGAGTTCGCGAAATTGCAATAAAAAGTTATGTACATTTTAAGAAAATTAAATATTTTTTATAATAACCTCAGAAAATCTCTTCTCTTAATATTTATATTAAATATATAGAAATAAGTTTTTCAACATTAAAAAAATCGCGGAAGCAGCACACGTATCGCTTCCGATATGCATATGACGTCACGCACTACAGCGCGTCTGTCACGTCACGTTATACATACATGTTGTGTATGCGCCAGGCATCGCGCACAGGTCGCATAGCAACCGCATTGGAAAAGTCATACCCGTCATGCACCCTACTCAGATCCTACACAACGACCGTAAAATGGTGGACACTTTTTGCGCAGTAAAGAAGCAGGGTGTTTGTACGGTGCGCAAATCCATAAAAAAGAAAAAAGAAATAATAATAATTTAAGTATATTATGAACAATATATAATAATGAAAAAATATATATTTTTACGTAAAAAAAATGAAATGAAAGAAATGTGTAATGTAATTTAAAAAATAACATCTAAAAATAAAATGATTAAAAAATATAGTTAGAAAATATGAAAAAACAATAAATATTTTTTAAAATGATAATCTAAAAAAATCTTTGAAATTCACTAAAAAATCCATAGGTTTTTCGTATGTTAGTTACGAATTAGCATTTACAAAACCTTTGAAATTCACTGAAAAACATAGGTTTCAGACATGTTATAGTTAAGAATTAGCATTTAAGTACCTTTGTAAATTCACTGAAAAAACCATAGGTTACAGACAAGTTCTAGTTAGGAATTATCATTTAAAAAACCTTAGAAATTCACTGAAAAACCATACGTTTCAGGGGTGTTAATGTTAGCTGAACATTTCACTTGTATAAAACCATTGAAATTCCCCGTTATAGTTAGTTGTACTAACTATAACTCGCGAGCCCGCAATCCACTGCTGATGATGTCACATATTACATCATTCATGATATGATCAGTTACATCACTGATGACATCACTGATTACATCTCAAATGACATCAGAAAATATGCTCTCAGTTTGGCTCATAGATCACCTTCCGAACCTCTGCTGGAAAAGCATGAGAAAATAGTTTTCTCTCAAACATGATTCATGATATCCCAGTAGATTGATTTTTCACATGGTAAAATCACCTTAGAACACACCACAATACCTAAAATGAGTATGGTACCATCAACAAATGATTTATAATGTAACTAAAGTCTTAAAACCTTCAATTAACTGCTGCCCCCATGATTCTGTGCCTTTGTCTCCTTCTGTCCCCTCCGTTGCCCCCGGAATTCTGTGCTTTTGCTTCTGTTCCCGCTGCTGCGCCCCCCGCAGCCCCACTCCCCTGACTGCCCATTCACTGCCCTCACCTCCAAGCTGCTCCTCCCTCCCACCTCCCCATATAGGCCGGCCGCTGCGTGGTGAGGAGAGCGACCCTAGACCCCACCAGGTAGGTCAATCCCCCTCCGCACAGCACCGCTTGTTTATACCCTGCCTCAGCTGCTGCTGCTATGGAAGTTCGAGGCCCTCCACCACCCGCAAGCTACCACCTGCGCCTCATCCCTGGTGGCCAGTGGTAGGCTTTAGATTTGTTTGTCATTTGTCATAATGCACTCTATTGGTGTCTGTGACTGCTGTTGTCTGTCTTCCCTTCTTTGCCCCCGTGATTCTGTGCCTTTTTTCTCCTTTCCCCTTCGCTCCCCCTGTGATTCTGTGCCTTTTCTCCTTCTGTTCCCTTCGTTGCCCCCGTGACTCTGTGCCTTTTCTCCTTCTGTCCCTTTTGCTGCTCCTGTGATTGTGTGCCTTTGTCTCCTTCTGTCCCCTCCGTTGCCCCCAGGATTCTGTGGCCTTGCTTCTGTCCCGCAGCTCCATCCCCCACGGCCCAACCCTCTGACTGACCATTCGCTGCCCCCGCCTCCCACCTCCCAGCTGCTCCTCCCTCACACCTACCCATCCCAAGAACCCCTGGGCCCTGCGCCCACCACAACGACCGCTGCTGCTACAATGCCAGCACATTGCATGCCCTGAAGCCCAAACGGACCCACACCTGCATCAAGGCTGCACCGAAACGCACACATGGTCCCTTCACCTGCTGGAACTGCAGCTACACAAGCCTGAAAGCCACCGAACCACCCGCCAAGAAAAACCTCAGCCACCTCCGATGCATCCTACTGAAAACCCGCTCCGCACGCAAGCACGCCGTTGGGCTCTGGGACCTGCTTGACACATAATCCCCGGACTTTGCCTTCCTGACAGAGACCTGGATGAACGACTCCTCCTCACCCAACATCGCCATAGCCATCCCAGATGGCTACAAGATCACCCGCAGAGACCGCACCAAGGGTGTCGGAGGAGGAATCACCATTGTCCACAAGAACAGCGACAATGTCTCGACCAACGCCGATGACACTCTCAGCACCGCTAAATGCATGTACTTCCAGATCCAACACCACCCTCAGAGGTAGCCTCATCTACAGACCCCCCGGACCCCGACCCCAATTCAGCAACTCCATCGCCGACTTCATCAGCAGGCATGCCCTGACCTCCACCGACTACATCCTCCTCGGAGACCTGAACTTTCACCTTGAGAACAACAACGACAGCAACTCCAGCACCCTGATTGCCAACCTCGCCAACCTCGGACTGAAGCAGCTCGTCACAACACCTACCCTTCCACCGGCCACAAGCTCAACCCCATCTTCTCCTCAAGCTCCCACGTCTCCTTCAGCCACACCACCGAACTCCTCTGGACCGACCACCGCTGCATCCACTTCACCTTCCAGAAACCCACCACACACCACTGCATCCAAGAGATCCCTCGCCGCTGCTTGAGCAAAATCACGGAAGACCAACTACACACAAACCTCGCTCTCAGCCCACCCACTGACACATCCAACATTGACGACGCCACCTGGAACCTCAAATGCTGGATCAACGACTGTGCCAACACCCTCGCCCCACTGAAGAAACCCACCCATAGAGACACCAGCAAGAGAGCTAGCTGGTTCACCCCAGAACTCCTAGCCTCCAAGCGAACCTGCCAGAAACTAGAGATGAAACGACACAATGAAAAGACACCGGATAGCCTTGCAGCCCACAAAGACGCCATCCACAAACACCATCCCCACATCAGGTCTGCCAAGAGGACCTCCTTCAAAGACCACCTCGACAACAATGCACACAACAGCAAGGAGCTCTTCAACATCGTAAATGAACTCTCCAATCCCAGCTCCAACACCAATGACATCCCGCAGTGGCAAGCTCTGTGCGACTCCCTCGCCACCCTCCTCCACCGCAATATCACTGACATCCACGACAGCTTCAATGTCAAGACAGCCCCAACACACCTCAACACTCCAGACTACCCGCACACCATCGATCACGACCCCCTGCCAGCCTGGGCCAATGTGAACATAGATGACACCCTCAAGACCATGAGCACAATCCACTCTGGCTCCCCTTCAGACCCACTCCCACACCACATCCTCAACAAAGTCAGCAGCTCCATCGCACCCCACCTGCGCAATTTCATCAATCTTTCCTTCGAGACCGCGACCTTCCCAGAGAACTGGAAACACGCCGAGATCAATGTCCTACTCAAAAAACCCAAGGCGGACCCGAGAGACCTCAAGAACTTTCGGCCCATCTCCCTGCTTCCGTTCTCAGCCAAGGTCATCGAGAAGATCTTCAACAGACAGCTAACCCGATACCTCGAAGAAAACAGCATCCTGGACCAATCCCAGTCAGGGGTCTGCAGCAACCACAGCACCGAAACTCCCTCATCGCCGCCACCGACGACATCAGGACCCTGCTGGACAACGGTGAGACTGCGGCGCTCATACTGCTGGACCTCTCCGCCGCCTTCAACACCATCTGCCACCGCACACTACGCAAACTCCTCCACTACGCAGGTATCCGAGACATGGCCTTGGAACGGACCACCTCCTTCCTCTCCAGCAGAACCCAGAGCATCCGCCTCCCCCATTCAGATCGGAAGCCTTCAAGATCATCTGCGGCGTACCCCAGGGATCATCCCTCAGCCCTACACTGTTCAACATCTATATGACCCTGCTCGCACAAGTCGCCCAACAGCGCAGCCTGAACATAATCTCCTACTCCAATGACACTCAACTGATCCTCTCCCTCACTAAGGACCCCCTCACCACTAAATCCAACCTCCACAAAGGAATGAAGGCCATCGTCAACTGGATGAAGATCAGCCGACTGAAGCTGAACACGGACAAGATGGAGGTCCTCATCCTAGGCTCCAACACTTCAGCCCGTACGACTCCTGGTGGCCTACAGCACTAGGAGCAGCCCCGGCACCCACCAACCACGCACACAACCTGGGAGTCATCCTAGACTCAACACTCTCCAAGACCAAGCAAGTCAACGCAGTCTCCTCCTCCTGCTTCAATTCCTTCTGCGTGCTCCGCAAGATCTACAGGAGGATCCCAACAGATACAAGAAGAATAGTCACCCAGGTCCTCGTCAGTAGCAGACTCGACTATGGAAACGTCCTCTACGTGGGTGCCCCGGCCAAGCTCATCAAATGACTGTAACGCATTCAAAATGCCTCTGCACACCTGATTATTGACGTACCATGCCACAGCGACATCACCCCCCACCTGAGAAATTAGCACTGGCTCCCCGTCAACAAGAGGATTTCCTTCAAGCTCCTCATCCACGCACACAAGGCACTCAACAAGACCGGCCCAGCCTACCTCAACAGACGACTCTTCTTCTACATCCCCAACCGCCAGCTCCGTTCCACCGACCTCGCCCCCGCCACCGTCCCTCACATCCGAAGAACAACCACCAGCTGCAGATCCTTCTCCCACCTCGCCGCCTAGACCTAGAACACCCTCCCACTGAGCCTACGACAGACCCAAGACCTGCTGATCTTCAGGAGGCTACTCAAGACCCGGCTGTATGACCAGTAGCACCCCCCCCCCCTCTATTCCCCAGCGCCTTGAGACCTCCACGGGTAAGTAGTGCACTCTATAAATTCTTGATTGAACCATTGATATTAACTTAAATGCTTTTTAATGAGGTGCTATCATGTAAATTGGTCCCAAGATGGCTTCCAACACTTCTTGGATGAAGTGCTGACAGCCAATCAGATCTCACGATGAGATGTGTCGTTAGGCTCCGCCCAGATATATATGTATTTTTCCTTTAATATCTAAAAAACTACTGAACAGATTTACACCATTTAACCAAAAGGCATGAGTGTGAACCAAGGACTACCTCTTTGCCAAATTTGGTGTAATTCCGTTCAGCAGTTGTGAAGTTGCATTTTTTCTCTACTGACTTGGCCCCTTTCAGCGGTACATATGCATCACTGGGACTATTTTGATTTTTTAAAAACATCTTTCCTGTAGCTCCTCTGATCTGGGCATAGGGTGCATCTGGCTTATTTCTTGAACAAAGAAGACAAATGTTCCTAAACTGTATACTTTTTCCCTGTCTTTTGACTATATTATTGACCCAAGCCTATTAACCCTCGGTGAGCGCTCCAGCTGCTTTTCATGGATGAAATTGGTTTCAATGACAGCCCTTTATATATTTTTGTATTGCTTCTTGTCTACTTCATTGACTAGAGCAAATGAGTTTGCGGTTAAGGTTCCAGTTGTTTGTCACAGAACGTGACTGCATGCGATGATGTAATTGAGTAGCACCCCTATTTTTAAATCGTTCTAGTGGCTGCCTCTACCATCAATGATTATCTGCCTGATTCGCTGTTACTCCCACGTAAGTGATTTGCACTTGCTATTTGTAATTATGTGCACCGGCATAGTAAAATTGTGTATATATTTTCTTTAGATTTAAGAATACGAATTCTTGGCCAGTATCATAGTTGCCAATTACGGAACACGGCAGCTTGCGGTGGTGCGGCTGCATGGCGTAATTGTTTCCAAGTTTGGTTGCTGCCGCCCTACTCATCCCTGATTACCTGACGAGTTTGTTGTCATCAACCCGTAAGTGACTTGCCATCTTTTCTGTCGCTTTTTCACCATTTTATTAATTGGAACATACTAACTTGCGGTGTACGGTCATACACGATGATGTCATAGCGTAGAGCCACTATTTTTAAATCTTTCCTTTGGCTGCCACTTTCATCTATGACTATCAAACTGGACCGCTATCACTCTTACATAAGTGACTTGCATTTGCTATTATTAGCTACGTGCACCAGCACAGTTAGATCGTGTTTTAGATATAAACATACAGGGGCATATTATCAAGGACCGGTGTTAAAATTATCGCCATTTTATCGGCAGGAAACATATGGGAATTAACAAGGACGTATTAACAAGCCCATTATCGCCGTTTTATTGGCAGTTTCCTGCTGATAAAACAGCGATAATTTTAACACCGGCCCTTGATAATATGCCCAGTATCTTTTGGCCAGTACTATAGTTGCCAATTATGGAACGTCGTCCACTCAAAATTTCACTTAATTCATTTGGCTTCGTTCACTACTATATCTGCGTAAGTGATCTGCACTTGTTAGCTATAGCCACTAACATCTTTAAGGTAAGATCTCACACATATTCTATACTCTGAAAAAGGCAGTGCCACTGACTATCTTAATTAGTCCTGCTTATAACATAAAGCAATATGTATTTATATATGAATACTCTAGAAGTATCCCATATTTCGTAACTTAGAGAACTAATGTAGTTATGTTATTCCTTCCAGTGGATTTTCCATCTACCTATTGCCTTAAGGATGAAGATACATGGAGAATTTAGCGCTATACTGATGGAGCGAAGTCCTATTTGAAAGCATGTGGTTGTTATTATTAGTCTTTGTATGAATGCAGCATCCAACATCTCGATTCTCTCGGCAGCTTTACCTGTAGAAGCGAACTATATAATATATCAATAAATAACACATCGTCTTTATTCATCTATTTTTATTTTCCACACAGCGCAACATATAGTCAATGGTACCATAGGACCACCATACTGAAAGTACAGTGACGTGAACTTGTCCACTGGAACTATTCATCAGTCACTCCTTGAGGTGCAGTACATATCTAAATTTAAATTCCAGTATAAGATCAAACAAGTGATTCATCGATAAGCTGACCTTCAGGTGTCTATGCACTTTTAAATCCTTAGCACCATATGTATCAAGATACCCATTTGCCATTCTCAAATAGCGATTTTTAAGAAATCGCTATTTGAGAATCGCAAATAGGTATGTATGTACAAAATCACATTTTTTTTGCGATTCCTTAGAATTCCTTAATTGCGATTAGCAAATTGCGAATCGCAATTACGGAATTCTTTCCCATTCATTTCCATGGGCTAGGAGGCCCATAGTAATAAATGAGAAGTTATTCTCAATTTGCGACTCGCAATTTGCTAATCGCAAATTGAGAATAATTTCAAGGGTGCAGGGGTGTCCAAAGGACACCCTGTTGCACCCCTGAAATATGCATGGGTGCACATGTGGCGCACATACTTGCCCTAAGGGCATGTATGTGCGTCACATGGCACTTTGAAAAATGCAAAAATTTGCATTTTTCAAGGAATTTGCAACTTACCACCAACTAGAAGTTGGTGGTAATTTGCAATTCCTTAAGGACATTTTGCTAATTTTTTTCCAACATACATTGCATTTAAGGAATCGCAAAATTTGCGATTCCTTAAATGCAATTGCAAAATAAGGAATCACAAATTTTGCGATTCCTTATTTTGCACCAGTTTTTCTTCATACATTCCATTTAGCAAATTTGCATTCGCAAAGGCCAAAATTCTGTGAATTTCGGCCTTTGCGATTGCGAATTTGCATGATACTTATGGCCCTTAGATTGCTATGATCACTCCTTTACTCTTTGATTTTTTTTCATTTTATAGAAGAACCTGTCCATTCCAGTTCTGGGAGTTCATCCTTTGGCAACTTGAGCTCAAGTGCCCTACATACATCATGTACTATCCAATACAAGATTAAACAGGTGATGAATTTATACTCTGACATATTGCAATCATTGCGGCACTATGTCTTTATATCACAATGATTATCCTTCCACTCAATGCCGTGCCCTTTTTTAGTCTATAGGAGTATCTGTCCTGTGCAGTTCTGGCTTCTGGGAGCTCATTTCTGGCATCTTGGGCACGAATGCTGAGTGAGCCTTGTGGAGGTAATTCTATTCCACATATCTTCTTATTCTTTAATCATGGAGTAGAGCACATTTGACTACACTTTCATTTGCGAGTCTCAGAACATCCTTGTTGTTTCCTTTAGAATCCATACACATTATCTATTGAAATATTGTCATCTTTATCAATTCGGTCCTTTCTGCCCTCCTGTGGTAAGCCCAAGATTGATTCAATCTGGTGTATATCTATTATACTTTTTCTTTTTACTATTATATCTATTTGGGGATATACTTTGTACATTTTTCTTTCTATGTTCACGCCTATGCACAAGCAATTTTTTCTAGCTATGTACTATACAGCTATTGTTGACCATGGTGAAGGAGCACTGCTTTCCACTTTTTTTCTTTCCTACCCCAATTGGGATCACCGTTCAGTCTCTCCTTATCTTATACACAGAGTTATAGAGGCTTGTATGTTGTATATATTAAGACTTTGTATCAAGACTCAGGGCCAGATGTAGGAAGGCTATTACCGGTCGGTAACGCCAAAATCGTTCGGTACCGACTGGTAATGGGCTTTTCCTATGTAGGTGGTAAATTTACCGATTTGGTAAATAACGAATCGGTATTTACCGATTCGGTATTTACCGAATCATCATTTACCGATTCGGTATTTACCGAATCGGTAAATGAGATGTAGGAAGCACTTAAAAGAGTGCTTCTATGCTTTAAGGATTCGTTATTTACCACCAACTAATAGTTGGTGGTAAATAAGAAATACCTCTGTAAATGCAAATGTGTGCATTTACACCAGTGCTATGTGGAAGACACCCATGCCCTTAGGGCATGTATGTATGCCACATGTGCACACCAGCACTAATCAGGGTTGCAACAGGGTGTCAAAGTGACACCCTGCCACCCTTGACTCTTTCCCTATTTTACTGAATCGGTACTTACCGATTCGGTAATTGACATTCATTCCTATGGGCCTCCAGGCCCATAGGAATGAATGGCAATTACCGAATGGGTAAATAGTGATTCGGTAATCACTGAATCTTAACGATTCGGTAATTTTTACCGATTTTTTATCTACATAGCAATTGCCAATTCGAAAATACGGAATCGGTAAAATTCGGTATATTCAAATCTGTAATTTACCATTACCTTCATCTAGCCCTCAGTGTACATTGTTATATTTTCAGTTGTTTCGGAATTATTGGGCTTTCCTGAAGAATGCGTCCAGCACGCCGAAACGCACGTAGAAAATAAGAAAATTCACCAAGTAGCCACTTTTGTAAACCTGGATCCATTTAATTTTCCCTGTTGTTGAGTGTTTAGTTATTATTCTTTTTATAACTATTGTTTATTTTGCGCTTTATTCGTGTTTGTCTATTTTATACATTTTTGTTGATTTATCGTAGGAAGTATGTTGCAATGTTTTTGTCCAGTTTTTTATGTTTGTGAAAGAACGTTTTTATGATATCACCATATGAAATTGTATCAATAAAGTGAGGTTTTTAATATGAATTCAATGTACACTGAGTCTGTGATATCATGAATTTGTTGGAATAGGTCTTGGTATATACCTATCTATTGTTGCCTAGGAGTGTTGTTTTTCAGCATTGTATTTTCCCTGTCCTAGGAACTATTAACAGTAGCAGGGGATCCTTTAGTTTGACATTAAAGGTCATTATGATAAGACAGATATGGGCTTTCATTAGAGCACAACCAAAATAATGCACCATCCCCAGCACCACAATGCTCGATAGTAGCATAATACCCCTCACACAGAGGATACCATTATTATGAAATCCACAACATGTATTTGCATATGAGGTTATTCCTTGTGATGATGCTGTATCACTCATTTATTTAATCTGCTACCTGTGTGTAAGTGATGAAAATCAAATTAAAAGTTAAAAAAAATGTTTATTACTTAAAAATTTGACTTGAGGCGTGCAGGATGTCCTGCAAGGTAGACACAGAGCAACAGCAGAAGAGAGGGGCAAGCAATAGCCATAGAGCTATTCAAACACAATGCAAAGATCAGAGGTAGAAGGTTTACTAATCAAAATAAATAGCTCAAGCACCCTGGTTAAGAGTTGCTCATTATATTCTGACCCACTTATAAACCCCTGTTTATGCATGAGTTGGAATTACCAGTCTGAAGGTATTTAATGCAGGAGATAATTATTGGATGTGTTAAATAACTCAACCTTTGTTAATTTTCGGCAGGTCAAGCCTACCGAAATTTAACGGGGAAAATATATGGTATTTACTATATCATGATACATAACACACAAAAGAGCAGATCAAGTCGGAGAAAAGTGTGTGCCTACATCAGTACCAGTGCGGTACCGGTGATGGGTATGTAAATTATGCTCAGTATTTCTGACATTCATTCCCGCACTGGCATTATAGAGGCGGATTCAGGATGGCATGATACATAGTTCCCACATGACGCTAACTCCACCAAATGGGTGGTCTGATGGGAATCATTTCAGCCTTCCGACATTAATGCCTGAAACATTTGACAGCCCATGTTTCACGCACCCATCACCGGTACCGCACTGGTACTGATGTAGGCACACACTTTTCTCCGACTTGATCTGCTCTTTTGTGTGTTATGTATCTTGATATAGGGGAGCGAGCAGACAGGTCTTGAAACTTTCCCCTTGACCCTCCACATACCGTTTGTTTTTAAGTATTTACTATATCATGCCAATTTTGGTGTGTTATACATCAAAATCCGCATGTTATTCCACATGTTATTCCCCAATAACTTGTAATGTTGAGCTAACCTCTTCCCCATCCTCCCTGGGACACCATTCCTGATGATCAGTGATTAGCAATAATCAGGAGAGCAAGTGCTAGAGATTCCAAACATGGCAATCCAAGTCCCATAGCTCATTAAAGTTTCTACAGGTAGTAATTTTGGGCAAAGACATTTGGCAGTAGGAAAAACCTGTGTGGTTGTGCTGGGAATAGGTTACAACAGGAGGTCTGTTGCCCACTGCCTGCTGATGTCCATCACTGGTATGATAATCTATTCTCATGTTGAGGTCCTTTATTGCCAGTGAGGGGCATTAATATTGAACACGAAACGCTACTTAACAGTAACCACTTGCATCGCTAGTTGTGAGCTGTGAGTTGTGAGTTCTTGATTTACGATAATCTTGTATACAAACCCGCTTTTTCTCTTTTTTCTTTTGTCTGGTATGGTCTTTCTTCCAGGATACTCGAGGGCGGGAGGACACAGCACTCCATAGTTATCAGGATCTGGTTGTTCCTGAGCCTCATACGGTGGGGAGGGTGGGGGGAGGGTTGCCGGTGGGGTGGGGGTGGGTGGCACAGGGGTGGTGGTGGGGGTGTAAGACAGAGGCAGTTGCTAGGGCTTATATAGCACACACAGTTTCTCTTATTATTCTATTGCTCGAATGTCGAAAAAAGGGTACAATCCTGTCAAGTTCAGATCCGTATTTAGACTTGGGTCTATCTCAAGATCGATAGGAAGATTAAAATATGTACAATGAATGTCAATGGCTTGAATGATGTTAAAAAAGAAAGGGGTTTTATCCAGGTTAATTCAGTTGCTTCGTCTTGACATCTTATGTATACAAGAAACCCACATTTCTTGGGATAAACGAAATATATTAAAGAATTTGGGTCTCAAACTTTTAGTGAGCTTGAAGCAAACCGGGATTAAAAGAGGAATTGCAATTTGTATGAAACTCGGGGTTGGAAAATGCATCAGAACACTAGCAGATAAATGGGGCAGATGGGGGATGGTTGAAATTATTATCGAAGGCTATAAACTTACTGTCTGTTGTCTATACGGCCCTAATCTAGACGACAATAAGGTATTTAACACGGTTAATTCGGAGTTGGAGGCTTTTTGTCAACCCATAATTTTATGTGGGGATTTAAACGTTCATGTTGACTCTAATTGTAATATTAGGACCACTAGGAACTATAAAGGCCGCAAAAACAGGACATATAGAGCGTTAAGGGAATTGGTATTAGCAAACGGGCTGTTTAACGTATGGAATAACTTGCAACCTACCGATCCTGGCCATACCTTTTTCTCGATCCCTCACAAAAAGTTTGTTCGTTTAGATTATTTTTTTACTTCGTCATGTTTGCTGGAAAACGCTAATATTGAGTTATTACCTCAATTAGTTTCGGATCACAACCCTCTTATACTCGAACTATCATTTTCTTCCAAACATGTCAGCTTGAATAGTCAATGGTCATTTCAAAGGAGTTTGCTGCATGATGAAAGCTATCGTCGATATATGGCTGAAATAATTAAAGATTTTTTTGATCGTAATAATGAGACAGCCTCAGTCCAAGTTGTCTGGGACACCTTTAAATCTATAGTCAGGGGCGAAACCCTCAGTTATTCTAATTTTTCAGCGTAGGAAGATACAAGCTGAATTTAAGAATAAAATCGATAAAGTTAAAAATGCAGAGATAAAATTAGCTGTCAATCTTAAAAACGGTCAAGGTGCTGAGGAGGCGCAACGACTTTTGACTATTGGACGAGCTGCAGTATACTCTCATTTGGCTGACCAGGTTGCGCTTAAATACAAACAACATAAGGCGGAACGTTATGAATTAGGCGAACAAACAGGAAAAATATTGGCACAAAGGTTAAGACAGAAGGCCACTTCGAATGATATCCCGAAAATTAAAGATCTGGAGGGTATATTGAAAGACTCTAAAACAGGTGTATTGAAGGCATTCAGTGAGTTTTATAAGGTCCTATATAATAAAGCCACTAAAGAAATCAATGATGCTAAAAACCCAATGGATTATCTGAATAATATTGACAATGATCCGTTAACTGAAACCGAAAATAATTTGATTGCAGCTCCTATAACCTGGGAGGAGATTGAATTAGCCATACTTAGCCTAGCTCCAGGTAAAGCTATGGGGCCAGACCAAATTCCTTTAGAATTTTATCGCACTTTCAGGAATATGCTCAAATCAGAATTCCTCAAGATATTCCATCAAGCTTTCCTAGGATATCCACCTGATTCATGGTCTCTGGCTACCATTGTAGTATTTAAAAAGAAAGGGAAAAATGCTGACGAATTAGGGTCTTACCGGGCAATATCTCTCATAAGAGCAGATAGCAAAATCTTTTCTAAAATAATGGCCAATAGATTAAACGATGTAATGCCAGTCCTGGTCTCAAAGATCCAACATGGTTTTATAAAGAAAAGGGACACCACGGATCATATCAGACGTATAATCACCCTGTTGGATTGGGCGCAGGCCATGGGATCCCCAGTCGGTGTCATCCTGCTGCACGCCGAAAAAGCTTTTGACAGGGTCGACTGGGGATTCTTGTGGTCTGTTTTTATATGGAGAGGGTTCTCTTTAGAATACATTACGGCTATTCAGGCATTATACACCAATCCTAAGGCTGTCATTCGTATAGGAACTGATACATCTACACCCTTCCCGATTACAAGGGGAACACGGCAGGGGTGTCCCTGCTCCCCTCTCTTATTCGCGCTATATATCGAACCATATCTTAACACCCTAACAAAAGAAAGTGGAATTCCCCCTGTGGTGCTGCATCAGGTAGAACATAACATCCTTTCATACACTGACGACGTGGCTATTGTCACTACTGATGTCAAATCAAATCAAATCAAAGATGCTTTATTGGAGTTTTTCTCATAAAAGCTCGTACAATCACAAATATAAAAACATCATTAGGAAAGCACCACGGCATTTAGAAAACATTAATTCATAAGTAAAAATTGCAAACAAAATATACAAGTAAGATAAAATACAGACAAACCCTGAGTACATTAAAAAGCAATCAATTGCCTAAAGCCCTCTGTCTGATAGTCCATGCCCATCCAAGATATTTAGCAGTTGCTATAAGTAGAGGCAAAAAAGTGCTAGTGCAAATAATTCTTAAAGTTACAGCACTACTGTTGGTACCTACGTTTTTACACACTGGTTTTAGCCAAATACGCCTGGGTTCTACATAAGTTCTACAAGCAAATAAGAAGTGACCAATTGATTCCTTGAGTGCTCCACAGGCTGGACAGTTGCTATTAGATGAACCCCCTCCCCCCACCTGCCTGTTAAAGATCTAAGGGGGAGAGTGCCTGCTCTAATTTGAAAAAGGAGCTTCCTATCTCTAGGGGTGGTTATAGCATCCCAATAGAGTTTTAAGCTGGGATACAGTTTAGCTTCTAGGAAGCCTCCAGCCATAGAGCCAGTATTGGTAACTCTCCACTTACCAGTAGCCACATATTCCCAGTAGATTTCCTTTAAGGCTTTTTTACTTGGGAAAAGGGCACCTTTCGGATTATCCCAGAGCAGTTGGAGACCAAGAGCACCCAGAAAAGTTCTAAGAGCATTCAGCCAGCCTATTTTATGGAACACATCTGCTTTGATTATAGCTAGAAATCCCTCGGCGTAATGGAAAAGCTCAGGAGTGGTCCAGAGCCTCCTCCAGTATAGAATAGTACGAAGCCACGCCAGGTCTACTACAGCCTTCCTGCCCAGATCATACCTAAGTGGGATCAATGGAGTGCTTTTGGAAAGACCAGTAATTGCCCTGAGAAACTTATTTTCTGATGTTTGTAATGACTGGAGCTTCTCAAAGCCCCACAACTCGGCACCAGATAGTGCAGAGCCAAGGGCCTTGGCCTCGTAGACCTGCAATGCGGGCTTAATTGGTTTAGTCCTAGATTTTCTATGCTCTGAACCAAGAGCACAAGCCAATTGTCTATGCCTTAGAACTGCAATATCTATATGCTGGGACTATCTAAAATTGTCTGTTACATGGATACCCAGATACATAAAGGCTTTAACTATCTCTAGAGGGCGATCGTTCATTGTCAGCTTAGATCTAAAACTTCGATGGGGATTAAAGGCCATAAGCTTAGTTTTCACCACATTGACTTCTAAGCCATGCTCCCCACAGAAATTATCAAAAATAAGTAGCGCTCGCTGTAGGCCGCTCGGAGTCTTAGATAAAATCAGGGTATCATCTGTGAACATTAAAATTGGTATCTTAGTACCAGCCAGAGAAGGAGCATCGACATTAACAGATAGCATGCGAGTCACGACTCCATTAATAAACAAGGAAAAGAGCGTGGGGGCCATTGAGCATCCTTGCCGAACTCCCCGCTCCACCGGGAAGTCTGCGGTGACTACTCCCTGCCCCCCCCACTGGATCTTGGCAAAGTTCGCTTCATGCAACCGCATAATCATTGTCAATAGTTCATCAGGTAGACCCAGGTTCCTCAGTACCGACCACAGCTTAGACCTTGGGACCAGGTCAAAGGCAGCTCGCAAATCGACAAAAGCCGTATACAGGCTGCCCTCACCAAGTAACACAGTTCACCACTGCCGTAGGGTAAATCGGAATACCTGGTCCACCGTGCTGATTGACTTCCAAAACCCAGCTTGGAATGGAGACAGGGCGTTACTCTCCTCCACCCAGTTCAAAAGCTTGTTGACAACCATCCTCCCCACCACCTTTTGGATGGTGTCAATTAAGCTTATAGGTCTATAGTTCCCGGGTTTGGATCGGTCTCCCTTCTTGAATACAGGTATTATAATTGCACCTTGCCAGGATGTCGGTACAGGTGCTCCCTGAGCCACTGCATTAAAAAGAAGAAAGATATACTTACACCAGCGCACTTTATCATTAATAAAGGGATCCGCCGTGACCCCGTCCAAGCCTGGGGCTCTGCCACTAGTCACTGAGCTAAGGGCCATCATTACTTCATTGTTACTAAAGGAGTTATCTTTAAAGTAGACCGGCCTGAACCCAACCATCTCACTACCAAGTTGCATTTCGGCATACTGGGGCTTAAAATGACTAACCCAGTCCTCCTCTGATACATTATTATCAGGAGGGTCGGGAACTCCACCCCTGCCCCATTTTACAATGTTCCAAAAGAGCCTGGAGTCTTTTTTCCCACTCGCGGCCTTTAGCTCATTCCAGTGGAGCTCATCCCACATTTTCTTAGCTGTGGATATACTATCTTTATAGGCCTTTCTAGCGATGCGAATAGCCGATGGTTCTCTCCTACTAATTGCGGTACCTAAAGCTAAGCGGGCGTTTCCTACACTGGGTATTATACCACTTTGCTTGCTTAAAAGTTTCCCTACTGGACTTCTTTATCGGTTCCAGAAAATGGTTCCTGATAATAGTAAATAGATTATCGTGGATTTCTGTTGCTGTGTTCGGGCATGGTACGATTAGGG